>NC_057343.1:97112500-102112500 GCF_016509475.1 Prionailurus bengalensis | reverse complement strand
TGAGATGTTCTAGCTTCATAATATGTTTTATTTTCAAGACTAAGATATTTTTCCCAATTGGGATTGGTTAAATACCGCTATTTATGTGATAGTTTTAGAAGAATTACTAATCCATGGGGGAAATGTATATTAAACAAAGCAAACAGTTTACAAAACAGCATTTCTGGTAAAGTATTGCTTATTTTTATTTTTTATTTCAGAGAGAGAGAGAGCAAGCAGGGGAGAAGGCAGAGGGATAGAGAGAGAATCTTATGCATGCTGCATGCTCCAAGCTCCACGCAGAGCTCGATCCTACGACCCTGAGATCAACACCTGAGCTGAAATCCAGGGTCGGGTGCTCAACAGACTGAGCACCCAGGCTCCCCTAAAGTACTACTTTTTAAAAGAACTATATGGGGCACTGGGTGACTCAGTCGGTGAAGTGTCGGACCTCGGCTCAGGACGTGATGTCGAGGGTCATGATTTAGACCCCCCACATGGGCTATGTGTTATCAGCACAGAGCCCACTTTAGATCCTCTGTCCCCCTCTCTCTCTGCCCCTCCCCTGCTAGTGCTCTCTCTCGCTCTCTGTCTCTAAAAAAATAAATATTTTTTTAAAAAAGGAGAAAAGGGTTTATTTGAAATGAAGTAAATAAAAACACTATATGTGTCTGTGTGTATATGTCTCTATATATCTATATATAGATATATAGATATTATGCAAACAATTGATTCATATGTAATTGAATGTTATTAATGGTTCTTTAACCGAAGAGATTAAAAGCATTTTTAATTTTATTCTTTATATGTTTCTACACGTTTTCAGTTTTCTACATTTAATTTTTATTTAGTTTAAAATTATAAAAATAGTAAATTTAAAACGGACCCCATGTGAAAACAAAACAAAACAAAACAAAACAGTTCTATTCAAATGTTTCCAAGAGGAAGTCTCTACCATCTAAAGGTGACCAGGGCTGCTGGCCAGGACTCTTCTAGAAATTTCCTTTGCTCTTTGCTGAGAAAGGTATAGAAATGCTATAGTTAGTCCTGAGCCATTTTCTACCAAGAGACATGGTCTTAGGTGAAATACAGGGTCAACAAAACAAAACAAGTTTGGCTAAAATTTCTTAGCACTAGGTTAGAGGAAATCTGGTTTTTTTTTTTCCTTGAAGAAAGAAATAGTAATAACAGTAAATTAAAAAAATAATAATAGCTTTTACCACAGGATTAGTGAAACCAAAATAGCAAGTGAAAAGAGGCAGGCACCAAGATAGAGAATATCAATAACCAGGTACATTATTTTATTTCTTATGGACCATTTATTTTGATCTCTCACATTATAAAGCTTTTTCCATGGCAATGGTTCTCAATCTCTTTAACCCCCATCATCCATTGGATCCAACATGGCTCCTAAGTGTGACTAATTTTCCACCAGGCAAGCAAGAGAGCCTCATAAGGTGCAAATCAGAATGGGAAGTAATTTTACTTGGATAAAATTATTTCTAGTTGCTTCTGATATCCCCCCACTTTGATGATTACTGCTCTATAGTATTTTATTGCCTTTTATTGAATATTTAGATCCACATCACATAGGGGAAAAAAGCACTTTACAATATTCTGCTAAACATTGTGAGAATTCTCCCTCACCCTACCTCAGTGTGCCCTAACTTTCTCCAAAACCCACATGCTTCAGAGAAAAGTGATTTCGTCTCCAGTCCCAGAACTAGGCCTGGTGGTGTAAGGGTAATCTCAAACACTGGCAACGGTGATTGGTTTAGGAATAGAGCCCAGGGAATTGGCTGTGGCATTCCCCCAGCCACAGAATTGTTCAGAAACGACCAATGGCCAATGTGAGCCAATGGACTTCAGCTGGCTGGAAAGAAATTTCCTTACTGTTAGGAGAAAAGCCCCCAGAAGAGACAAGTTCTTTCTCTGAAAGCCATTTTGTGCTGATGTGAAGTATGAGACTATTTTAGTCTCTCTCCAGCAAAGGAAGCTGACTTTGAAAATGGAACGATTCTCGTTGAAGAGAGCACGGAGAAGGAATTCACAGGGACTACATCTACCCCAAACCCCTGTCCTGCTTCTAAAGCACTGTTTGCAACCATTCCCTTATTCTGTAAACCAGTTGGGGTAAAGTTTTCCATTTCTCACAGCTGAAAGCATCCGAACGCTGATACCATGTGTATAATATTGAAGAATTCCTCAAAATACAGGTTTGTGATTCTAGTGTGAGCTTAATTTCACCTTATAGATTGGAGTGAATAGGGCAAGGGAAGCTGACTTAGTCTCTTTAACTCTCAATTTAAGTTAATTCCCTTACATAGCATCTTAAATATTAATACCAAAAGTTTCCATTAAATACAGCATAATAATATGGTTGGTTATAAGAGAGGAGGGCTTTTAGCAATCACAAAATGCCAATGATCTTGAAGCAAATCTCAATAATAGGATTTGTGCTTAAACTGTGTTTTACCTATAATGTCCTTGAGATCTAATCTTAAAATATAAGTGCTGATAAGTGATTAAGATACATTTCTTTGTGAATAATTCATGTATCAGTTCATCAAGTTGAAGAATTATTACAGTGGAGAGAGATTTCAAAAACTATTTATAGTATCACAAAAATAATCCTCATGTTTTTGAAAAATGATGCCTTTTCAAATAATTCATTTCTTTACATTTATTGAAATATTTTAAAATAATAAATTAAAACTATAAAAATAAAAGCAGGGACACTTGGAAAAAAAAAAACACCTTTCCCCTCTTTGGTGAAATCATTTTATTTATTTATTTTTTTTTGAGAGAGAGAGACAGAGGAGGAGGGGTAGAGAGTGAGGGAGACACAGAACCCAAAACAGGCTCCAGGCTCTGAGCTAGCAGCACAGAGCCGGACGCAGGGCTCGAACCCACGAGCCGTGAGATCATGACCTGAGCCGAAGTCTGACACTTAACTGACTGAGCCACCCAGGTACCCCTCATTTCATATTTTGTTCTATAACTTGTGTGTATAAGAAATCAGTACCTTTAAATGTGTGGGAAGGAGAGGTAATTAAAAAGCAAACAAACAAACAACAACAAAAAACCCCCAAATCCCAGGTAATCTACATGATTCTTTTCTACGTAGCTACATTGAAAGTGTATGTTTTTGAATATTACTTAGGTGCCAAAATAATGGTGGAAACGCTGTGTTCCATTTTGATGGGAAATCTTCTGCCCTTCAAACATGTTTATTTTGAGGTTTCTACTTTTTCTCCATTAAACTCAGCAGTATCTATGACGTATACTATAAATTTTTTTTAATGTTTATTTCTGAGACAGAGACAGAGCATGAGTGGGGGAGGGGCAGAGGCGGGGGGGGGGGGGGGGGGGGGCGCGGACACAGAATCCGAAGCAGGCTCCAGGCTCTGAGCTGTCAGCACAGAGCCCGACACGGGGCTCGAACCCACAAACTGTGAGATCATGACCCGAGCCGAAGCCGGACACTCAACCGACTGAGCCACCCAGGCGCCCCCATGCTGTACGTTATAGAAGCACAGGCACTTTGCCACCCACCCCCCATTATTTACTTAGGTTTAATTTGCTAGATTCCTACATTCCTGCACATCATAATCGCATGTGGCCGCAGAAGCTAGCTGAATATTGAAATTGATTGAAATTGATTTCCACTTTGCTGACACAAGAAAGTGGGAAAAAGAAATAGTGACACTGAAAGAGAGTTCTTAAATTAAGGGAAAATGTATTAAATTAACTCCATTTTTTTGTTTGTTTGCGGGTGGAGGTTCATATTTCACATTTTAAAATGGAAAGCAGTCTCCGATGAGGTCCAAAGAGTGAATCTGAGCCTATTTGGGGGTCCTGTTTCCAAAAATACAGAATATTTTAACACATGAAGACTTTCTTTAGGGGGTAGCACTTGTGAACAAAATATCTCAATAAGTGAAATTTTAACCAACATAAATAACATACCTGGAAACGTTATTATCTTCGAATATAGCCAATGTGAATTTGAGAGGAGTGGGAGAAAAAAAATGTATAGAATCATTTTGTCTCACTATCAGTATCAGATTGAAGTAGGTAGTTTGTTTTAAATGGATTCTGTCAAAATGATAACATTAGGGCACCCATACTCATGAGAACCAAGCTGGGTAGGGCGAAAGCTAATTGATCTAGGCAGAAACGCTTCAGGGGAAGGACAAGAAGAAAAAGAAACCCAACCGTGTGTGTAAGATGAGCTCTCCCTAGGCACTCGTCTCAGAAGTGGTTAAGTTAACTATTTGGATACGATGATAACTGGGTTCATTGCAATGTGTTTGTTATACCATTTGGTGCTTTTCAAATGGAAAGAAAGTGGAATATCTGATCACTTTTCCTGAAACTTGAAAGCTTACTTTAATTTAAAAAAAAAATCACCAGTGAATTTGACAGAATGTAGATATATGATAAATTTATTCAATCCCCCTGATTGAGTTCAGCAGTATATTTTCCAAGTGAGACAGCAGTGTGAACTTGGATATTTGAAATTTAAAGAACCCCCTGGGAATCTGATGGTGCCTTATGGTTCTATTTTGGCCCAATTAAGACATAGGAGAAAGTCCTTGAAAACTTTTGATCTCTACATTTAAAAAATTGAGGTTTAAGAGTTTGACAAAAGTGGAAAGCTGCTGGCTAGATACAAAAAAATAATGTAGCATTTTCTTTTGAAGAAATGAATATTGCAAGAAAATGTTTAACATTTTTATACATTCATGATAGAGGACATTAGTCAAATATATCACACAAGCCTACGTTTAGAGCCCATCTACTGGCTAAAATCCATCATAGTGTTGCCCATTTGTGCAACAAATATTCATTGAATGCCTATATTGTGTGCCAAGCACTGTTCTAGACCCTGGGGATAGGGAGCGAAACAAACAAGGTCCCGGTCTTGTGGAACTTAATTAATAGATTGTACTTCATTGGCACTTGTGCTCTTGACAAAATGAGTTGTTAATTTCAACAAGGATTTGGGATGCAATGTATCAAAATAGTATTAACATTCCCAACAAGAAAATAATAACAAACAAGTAATCCATTGTCTTTTTATCCTTAACCTGCTGAATAGACATCATTTTGGTGTGTTCCTATCCCTTGACGGAGATAACAGAACCTGGTTTGTCGGTCCACACCGCCTGGATGGTAGACAAAACTATAATATCCCATGCCTTGGTTTAATACAAATGTTATTTAGGTAAGAATTATTAGAGACAGCTGACAAACACATACTTTTGAAAACATATTTGGAAGATACTCCTCTTTGTATCTGTGAGTATTAGTTTCAATTCTGCAAAAGTCTGTAAAAGTCTATGGGGCGCCTGGGTGGCTCAGTCAGTTGAGTGTCTGACTCTTGGTTTCGGCTCAGTTCATGATCTTGCGGTTTGTGAGTTCGAGCCCTACGTCAGGCTCCGTGCTGGTAGCCTGGAGCCTGCTTGGGATTCTCTCTCTCTCTCTCTCTCTCTCTGCCCCTCCCCTGTTCTATCTCTGTCTCTCTCAAATAAATAAAAACTTTAAAAAGTTCTTTAAATTCTGTAAACGTCTAGATTTTTAATTATTTCTCTTTGTATTTTAAGTATCCTTCTCTCTCCCTAATAAAGCAATCATTTTTGTTTATCAGACTTCTGTGGTACTGCTAATTAGAACACTAATGAAACATACAAGTCCAATATTTTATTTCTCTTTTTTCCTTCAATTGTTCCTCTTTTTCTTCTCGACACTAGTATAATAATCATATTTCTCTAAGTTAACCTACCCACTCTCATCCCTGACATCCTTACAAAATCATCTGTTTATCTTAACTTTCAAGTTTTTCCCAGAGTATCACTGTAGATTGTTCTTTTCTCCTCTAGCCCAAGAAATCACTTCTTCTCATTTTGTTAGAAAGCTTGTGAAATCAAATAGACTGCAAAGTGTTTCTTAATGCATCACAGAATGACTAGTGCAATCTGAGCAAGACAGTTTCATAGCTACATTTCTTAATCTGCATCGAATTACGAATTCACCTTTGTCCTCCATGTATCTAAGTCTCATCTCTAATACTGTCTATCACTTGGTGCAGATACAGTTCTAACAGCATTGTAAATTTCACTTTATTTATTTAACAAGAATTTATGGAGCGTCTGCTACAAATTCACTCAAGACACTCTTCTAGGCACCAGGAGTATGGTAATGAACAAATTAAACGTATTCTCCAATCTACTGGAATTTGCTATCTTGATTTTTGGGAGATTCCATACTTCCGGCTAATGCTAGGATAATCCAGTCAATGTTGACATTGCAGATTTTTAGCCAAAAGTTAAAAAAAAAAATCACCGTAATCAACTCTTACCTTATAATCAACTCTTGTCTGGGACATGAATCATTTTATGATGAAAAAGCAGTTCACGTTTGTAACAATTTATAGAGTACACTAACATTCTGTTATCACACTCAATGAACCCAAGAGGACCTCACAACTGAACATCCAACCATTTAAATCTGGAGGAATTAGAATGTCCAAGTCAGCCTTCCTAAGAACTCGATTCACCGTATTGAAATAACAATGACTTCAACGTATAATTAGGAAAATAAATTTAATCTTCTCCAAACCCTGGGAGCACTGTGTGGAAGTAAGACATTCCTTCCCCTTAGATATTATCTTTCTCCCTTTCACCCCTGAGAATAGTGAAGTAGATGTGGCTGAAGAATGCAAGTGATGAGCTTTTCAAAAAAATCCAACCAGTGATCCCTCAGCTGGAGAGCGGGGTCGATACTGATGGGGCGTGTGGGGACGTTAAAGACTGATGACCTAGTACAAACAAATTTCCTTGAAGTATTAAGTTTTTTTCTTTTAAAGTCATGCAAAAGGTCTTTTGTGTCCATAGAGCTTCATGTTTTAATTTCTTAACCATTGGCTAACATGGTTGCTTTACGATAGGGCATATAAATTGGTATAATCCAGTTTCCTGCCACAGCTCCATTGGCTCCTATGTGTATCCCAGTTTGAAATCACTGGAGTAGCTTAACACAAGCTGTCAAAAGAACTGATCTTTCACAATTACCCAGTTTCAAGTTGTCCAACTTCATGTTTTCTCCTGTGCTCACTTTTAATGAAATACCTGCTTTTCTCTCCACATGGTTGCTGGGAAGCTCAGAAGGGTTGATAGGATTTGATTATTATTACAATTACTACTTTTATTATTATTATTTTTTTTTAATTTTTTTTTTCAACGTTTATTTATTTTTGGGACAGAGAGAGACAGAGCATGAACGGGGGAGGGGCAGAGAGAGAGGGAGACACAGAATCGGAAACAGGCTCCAGGCTCTGAGCCATCAGCCCAGAGCCTGACGCGGGGCTCGAACTCACGGACCGCGAGATCGTGACCTGGCTGAAGTCGGACGCTTAACCGACTGCGCCACCCAGGCGCCCCACTTTTATTATTATTAAATTACTGTTTTGTTCAACAGTCTGAACTCGGGTCTGGGTCAAGGAACAAAGATGAAATGGTTCCATTTTTCTCCAGTTACTCCTTCCAACTGTGCTCCGTTAAGTCTCCTTCTCCCACCCCTTAACGACAGCCTGATTATACCTTTCTGATCACTTCCAGCTATAAAAATATTAGTTCAGACCAATTTAACCCTTTTATTTATTTTATTTTATTTTATTTATTTTATTTTATTTTGAGAGAAAGTGAGCGGGGGGGTGGGGGGGAGAGGCAGAGGGGAGACAGAGAGAGAGAGAGAGAGAGAGAGAGAGAGAGAGAGAGACAGATTCCCAAGTAGACTCCATGCTCAGCACAGGGCCTAATGCAGGGCTCAGTTCCATGAGCCTGGGATCAGGACCTGAGCCAAAATCAGAAGTTGGAAGCTCAACCAAGTGAGCCACCCAGGCATCCCCAATTTAACCCATTTTATTTATTTATTATTTTAAAAAAATTTTATTTTCAAGTTAGCTAACATACAGTGTGCTCTTGGCTTCAGGAGTAGATTCCTGTGATTCATCACTTACATACAACACCCAGGGCTCATCCCAACAAGTGGCCTCCTCAATGCCCATCATCCATTTTTCCCACCCCCTCATCCCCACTCCCATCAACTCTGAATTTGTTCTCTGTCTATAAGAGTCTCCTTTGGTTTGCCTTCCTCTCTGTTTGTATCTCATTTTTTCTTCCCTTCCCATATGGTCATCTGTTAAGTTTCTCGAATTCCACTTATGACTGAAACCATATGATATATGTCTTTCTCTGACTGACTTATTTCACTTAGCATAATGCCTCCAGTTCCATCCATGTTGCTGCAATTTTTTTCAAGTTTATTTTTATTTATTTTGAGAGACATAGAGAACAAGCAGGCGAGGGGCAGAGAGAGAGGGAGAGAGAGAATCCCAAGCAGGCTCCTCACTGTCAGTGCAGAGCCCGATGTGGGGCTTGACCTCACAAACCGGTGAGATCAAGACCTGAGCCAAAGTCAGGAGTCAGACCCTTAACTGACCGAGCCACCCAGGTTCCCCTTAACCCATTTAAAAATGTTAACTCACATCTGTTTGAATTCTCATCTCCTCCCATTTTCCCTGTTCAGCAAAGTTTCCACCTATGGGATTTGAATGGGGAGAGAAGTGGGATCCACTTTTTCACCTCTCTCCTCCCGTTCTTTTGAGATCCTTACTCCTCCAAAGAGTTGGGATCCAAGATGGAGAATGGCTGCAAATATCCCTAACTTAGCGGCTGCAGGTGTGGTCCTGTCTTGTCCGTTGCTCTTTCTCCGTTCAAGATCTGTCAGTCTCTGCTGCCGTGTGAGAGGCTCCCAGCTAACTGCTGCTTCTCCTAGGACTTAGGTGCGAATCCTTTCTAGAGGCAATGTTGGTTGAGGTGGTATGGGGAGCTTCCCAAAACACTGCGTCGTGCTCTGGAAGACCTGCCTTAACTCAGCCATTTTTGATTCCTCCTGCTCAACTGCTTCTGGAACCAGATCAGTTCCCCTCCGGGAGTCTACGCCTCAGCTTCTCAAGGTTGCAGTCTCCTTACCTGGTGGCCTGGCCTCTTGGACGCCAGAATGACTCGGCAGAAATGACCTTCTGCCATACTCTTTTTATCTATGGGGATCTCATGCATTTTGGCCACAACGAAACATGATGTCGGCTGCTAATGCTAATCTTTCTCTCTCTCTGACACACCCACGCGCACACATACACGTGTAGCCTCTCTCTTTCTCACTCCTTCCTACTTAACTACTTGAGTAGCCACAGTGAGCTGCTGATGAGAAAGACCATCCATGTCTGTGGGAAGTTCCTTTTGACTTACTCCTCGTTACTCGGCCTGGGCTGAGGAGGGGGGCACGTTCGCTCTCCCCAACGGGAAGACCCTCCGGCCTGTCACTGGCCACACGTCAGCCCATCATGTTTGAGCACAGCGTTAGGTGACTGCTCAACTGATGGTCATGCTGAGCCAGTGTGGTCACCTCCTCCAAAGGCCAGGAGAGGCGTCTGGGCCTCTGTTGTCGCAGGTGCTCTGCAGAACAAAGGAGGCACGACACCTCTTCGTCATCCTGTGAGTCATGGGTGACGACTCCAAGGCAACAAAGTCCCCATTGGATACCCCGTTACCTGCTACACTTGCTGGATAGAGTCTCTCTGGAAGTGTTCACGTTCTGGCAAATGAAAAGTTCTGGGCTGGCGGCAAAAACACATACAGTAACTTGGGAAGGACAGTTTTGTGATTTATGCAGCTGCCAAGGGATATCGGCTCCGTTAGACCACTCGTGAAATGACATGACTAAGCTTGCTTAGCTGCTGGCTGTGGGGGCCGCTTGGGCTAGCGCTCAGGGATGTGGGTGAGAAGTTGAGAGAGCCTTCTGTCTCCCTGAATCCAGGCCATATGTTTAGAGCTTTTTTTTTTTGTCTGAATCCACAGGGTGGGGGGCAGGGATGTTGGGCAATTATTGTCTGTTGTAATTTCTGGTGGTTGATGGTGACTGTAAGGCAGAGAGGCAGGAAATAGTTTTATACCCTTCAGATGCACTTGTAACATCGGCATTAAATAGAACTCCTGTGCCAGAGATATTTTATAGTATGGAAGACTGGGTTTACGGTTTGGCGGGGTCAGACTTCTGTGGGCCAAAACACCCAGAAGCCTGGGGAATCTCTCCTCCTGACAGCTGAGTAGGCCCACACCAGTTCTTCCTCTTCTTGGCTTCGGTGTTTCAAAAGGAAGCTTTTTCGAGGAGGGAGAAATTGACACCCATCGGAGATTGCATAACAGGTGAGTCAAAGTCCCCGAGGGTCACATAGTGTCTCTCAATGACACAGGGTCACAGTGGTGGGGGTTTCATCCCAGCACATACCATCTGTTGTGTCCTTTACTCCCTCGGATGAAGTCCCCTCAAAGCTGGCTGCCTCTGGAAAGCGGGCGCTCTACTGATGGCCTCGTCTTTTCAAAGCAAACCTGAGCAGCACCGTCTGTTGGCCTGCAGCCCTTTCCCACAGTTCCAGAAGGGTCTCTATGGAGTAGGACGTGGTCTCCCACTCTCTGCTGTCTACCCTGCCTCCGGGAGAGAGCCACTGTGACAAACACCATGACTGGGTGCCTCAAAGCTCATCCCAGCCCAAAAGTAACCCCATGAAGCTTACTCCACAAAGGAGGGAGAGCAAGAAATGTGGGTTTTCTTCAGACTCTTCAATTCTACTTCAAGCTTCCCCGGCCAGGCAGAAGTTCAATCTCAGTCATCACGGGGGCCCCCATGGCACACACAAAATGTGGTGCAAAGGTGCTGGGGTTCTTACCCAGGGCAAATTTTGGTGGGGTGGGGGACTGTTTGCAAGGTTTTGCTCCTCTGGGTCACTGATAAGCTAACCATCATCCAAGACTTCGTGGCCTCTTCTAGTGACTTTGCTGATTGATTCTGTGTCAAATTAGGGGCATAAGATGGGGCGCCTGGGTGGCTGTCGGTTGAGGGTCCAACTTCAGCTCAGGTCATGATCTTGCTCATGGTTTTGAACCCTGCATCAGGCTCTGTGCTGCCAGCTCAGACCTGGAGCCTGCTTCGGATTCTGTATCTCCCTCTCTCTCTGCCCCTCCCCTGCTCATGCTCTGTCTCTCTCTCTAAAAAATAAATAAACATTAAAAAAAAATAGGGGCATAAAAACTTGTGCCAAGTATGACAAACGGGGGTCTACAGTCTCTGTTCCCTGGGGATCCATCAGCTCTAGTCCCTGTTGCTAATCCCTTCCTGAAAGTTCTGTCAAGGGTTGGAATGCGGGTCCCCACCACACTGTCCTTCACCCCTCTCCTTCCCACTTTAGGATAATCTCTTCTCTTTTCCTTTCTACTATCCTTTCTCTGCCCTTCAGGGATGCCTATTAGAACCACCTTACGGAATGTAGGTCAGAGGTAACTAAAGTGTGGCTGGAAAAAAGTTTTGGTTGGCTTGTATCGTGTTGTTATGGTTTTTTTTTGGGGGGGGGGGTTATGTCTTTAATTTTAATGAGAATATATTTATAGCATCTGAGGAGACCAAAGCGTGTGAAGCCCACCACATTGTGTATATCCAAGGGCTGCCATTTGTTGTTTTGGTTTTTAACTGAAATTAGTAACCAGCATTTAAAAATCAAATGCGTGCACATTAAAATCTATAATTCTAGCTTCTTAAGGAATTTTGGAAAATCTGGCTTTTGCTGCATGGCAATAACCAGCTGGGGAGAGAAGGGCTGTCCCTTTAGACAACCACAGTGCTCTGCTTCTGTCCTGGTGCAGCCCAGCATTCGTCACTAGTTAATAGCACCGCCTGACCTGAAGGAGTGTTGGACTTTGGAACTCTCTCTTCTGGTCTTTCACAAGAGCCAGGGAGACAAACATTTTTTTTGGGGGGGGGGGGCAGATATCACCCTTAGAACCCTTAGAACATAAATATAGGCCAAGGTGAGGGGATATAAAAAAAAATATGGTCGTCTTTGTAGAACCAAAAAAGAAACAAATGACGAACTAAGACCAGAATAAATTATCCGTCCACGTGAACAATAAAAATGGCTACCACATTCAGAGATTTCATTATGGCCCAAGTTCTTCACGGAAACAATGCCAATTAATCCTCACAAATACACCCTGTCTCACGGAGGGGAAAACTGAGGCTCAGAAGAAAGTGCCTTGGCCAAGTCACAAAGCTAATAACATGGTGGAAACTTGGAACACTGGTATGCATGGGTCTTCCCTCTGGGGCTCCCCTGCCTCTCTTATCATGGGTGTTAGTCGCCCTTCTTCAGGGGAGTAAGGACACCTGAATTCATCGCCAAGTTTAACGACATCAGAGGCTGAGTTGGAAGGGAAGTCATCTTGACACTGAGTACCAGTTAGTACCTCCACTCTCACTCCCTCTGCCAGAAGGAAACTATTTTCTAAGACGCTCTGGAGGGTCAGGGTCTGGCCCCATGCTCTTACAAATAGCACTTATTCAATAAGTGTGTTCACGTTGTTACTCCTGTTAGCTTGTCTGGAATTGCACTAAGCGCATGTGTGTGTGTGAGTGCGTGTGTGTAGGGTGACAAGGGGAAAAGACAAGGGAAAGGACTGAGGAAGGGGAACATAGTTCCTGATCCTTCCTGTCTTGGGCCAGAAATATTGCTGAAAAGGTAAAAACTATAGAGACATACTATAAGGAGAGTGTTTTTCCAAAATGTAAAATAGCTCCAGAAAAAGACCTAACATGAGTCTAAATACTTTGCTTTCTTGGGGTTTGTTTTTTTGATAGAAATTCATAGAAAGAGAAAGCTACCTAATATGATAAGCTTTTAGGTTGACAATTTGAATTTGCATGTTTATAATGAATCTCACATTGTCGACTAGACAACATTTTTATATCCTATTAGCATTTACCTAAGTAAATGTAAGCTGACATAGGGTTTATGCCAGAACTGAAGTTACCACTGTTGAATATCACATATGAAAAAATTAGATGATAGAACAACAGGTGAAGAGGCTATCGCTGCGGATTCGCATTATAATTTCATTTCTGGATGGGATATATGGGGAATTTTCTGTCCTTAGTTTTGTACAGTATGTAAAGCGAGAACCAGCTACGTCAATGACTTCAGAAGCTCTGATGACATGATTTTGAGAGTAATCGTGTTGTTCAGGGAAGGGGGAAACTCCAGTTAAAGGGAACTATATGAAAATTGTACTATGTGAAAGCTTCTGAGTTCATTTTAATGATTTGTCAGATTTTTCTTTTCTGATTTGAGATTATTCTCTGGTATCCAGTGATGGCTTACAATGTAGCTTTTCAGACCTGCTGGATGGAGATCCTAAAACAAAAACAACGAGGCCATATTGATGGCAATTCCTAGTTCTCTACAGCTACTAACTTAAGGTCTGTTACTGCTCATATCAAAAGATGATAACCTTGGGGCGCCTGGGTGGCGCAGTCGGTTAAGCGTCCGACTTCAGCCAGGTCACGATCTCGCGGTCCGTGAGTTCGAGCCCCGCGTCGGGCTCTGGGCTGATGGCTCGGAGCCTGGAGCCTGTTTCCGATTCTGTGTCTCCCTCTCTCTCTGTCCCTCCCCCATTCATGCTCATGCTCTGTCTCTCTCTGTCCCAAAAATAAATAAACGTTGAAAAAAAAAAAAGATGATAACCAAACGGCCTTTAATACATTTAGGTCCTGAACTAAGAAATTATGTATACTACTATTGTAGAGCTGAAACGGGGGCTCAGAGAAGAGAAGGGACTTGTCTAAGGTCACCTAGCAGGTAAGTCATAGAAGTGGGTCCCAGATTCTGATTTCCAGGAGTATTCTCTCCTTTGGAGACACTGGTTTCATTGCTTTGGCTTCCTTTTGTCTAAGGCTTAAACTAAAGAGTGTTTTACACCATAATAAGCTTGTATTTTGCTTGCTGTTGTTGATCTGTTTGCTGATCTTTGAGTATTGTCGGTGTAGACATATTTATTAGACTGCTCCATAGAGGGTGTGTAAAATAATGACATTTGTATTGTATCCACAAAATTGAGACTGTGGCAAACTCCGCAGGATACATGACTGACTGATTTCATAAAGAGTTTCAAGGGGAAAAAAAAAAAAATTGGGAGCGACCTATCCATTAAATGAGGCAAAGACAGGTCAACCAAGTACATTGTGTTTTGGAACCTCTTTGGATCCTGATTTGAAGAAAACAACTGGAAAACAATTATTAGACAATCAGGGAAATTTCAACGGTGTATACTTAAAGGTTTTAGAGAATTATTTTTATTTATTTATTTTTTAGGTAAAATAATGCAATTAAGTAAGATTTTAAGAATCTTAAAAGATCTTTTAAGATTCTTAAAATCTTACTTAAAAAATCTTTCTCAGGGCGCCTGGGTGGCTCAGTGTTAAGCATCCGACTTCGGCTCAGGTCACGAGCTCACGGTCCGTGAGTTCCAGCCCCGCATCGGGCTCTGGGCTGATGGCTCGGAGCCTGGAGCCTGCTTCTGATTCTGTGTCTCCTTCTCTCTTTGCCCCTCCCCCATTCATGCTCTGTCTCTCTCTGTCTCAAAAATAAATAAAAACGTTAAAAAAATTAAAAAAAAAATCTTTCTCTTTCACAGGTAGATATCGAAGAGATGACTTGATACGATATTAGGGGCTTCCTGCAAGTTAACAGAGCAGATGAAGATTGGTCTTTAAATGATAATTGTTGAAGCTGGGTTCTGGGTACTTGATGGTTTACTATATTATGGTATCTACTTGGGATTCTGTATGTACATCTTACACAAAACAATGCATTGTTCAGTGATGAACCCAAAGTAGATGATTTGGTTTTATATTGCATAACGCTTCATTTCAAGGAGCTCTGAAGGGAACGGAAAAGGGTCTTAGAAGTCGTCTAGCCCGATCTCCACATCCTTCTCCTTTCCTTTTGGGCACAAATGGGGGTGGGGTGGGGATTGGGTTTTCCTCCTTGTTCTCTCCCTCTACCCCGCCCGAGGTCCATTTTCAAGGTAGATAACCCCCAAAAGATTTCTCATCTTTCCTAAAATAAAGCCGAAGGTTGGGAGGAATGCCTTCTTTAATTGGGGTCTTGATTGTGCTAATTAGTTACTCGGTTGTCAGGGGGCCCGAAGAACCTATACTTTTAATTCCCCTACCCACGTGACAGTGTTTTTGTTTCTAAAGCACAGGAAATTCTCGGCGAGTTTACGTCACCTCCAGCAGTTACAGTAATTACCGTATTGACGCGACTTGTTTCCAAAACGTGAACACTCGCGGTGCGGCGCGAGTCCTACTTAGAGATTTTGTTCAGTCCAGACTTAAGTCTGAATTTCGTCTAGTAGATGATGTGAGATTCATTAGATCACTCTGTGATCTAATTTTTAAGCAGTAGTGACACCGGGGATCGGAACGGAGCTAGTTTTGTGTGTGCGTGTGCGTGTTTTCAGTGTCTATTGCTGGATTTCCCAGGTGTGTCTGGGGGGAAAAGCAGAGACTACACCACACTGACACTCCACGCAGGGGCACTGCAGGCGGCGTTTGCTGCAGTAGTGCGCCTGCGCAGTCGGTCCTCGCCAACTCGCCCGCCTTCCCCCATCCGGCTAGCAGGGGGCGCTGTGAGGTGATGGCCTAGTCTTTCCCCAGGGCTCTGGAACGTAGCATAAAAGGGCAGGAGGCGAAGCGGGCTGAGGGGCGTTCTATCCTCGACTGCCCTGGTCTCTATCACCCTTTGTCCTCCAGCTTTCGCCCTCCCTGCACTGGGCCTGCGGGCCTGGTTGCTAGGCGGAAGCGGGGCGCGGCGGCTGCCGCTGCGGCTGCCCGGGCGTTTGAAAAGCGGCCACACAGGCGGCAAAAGGTCCTCCGGTGGCGGGTTCGCTTCTCCCTGCAGACAGTCCGGGGGACCGAGCGGCCTTTGCCTTTCCGTGGAGTCGGGGCAGGGCTAGGGTCGGGCTGGCGGTCCGGGGCAGGGGAGCCGGGCGCGCTGCAGGCGGCGGCGGGCCCGGGCCGAGGAGCGGGGTCTCGGCGTCTGGGGCCGCGGGCGGGCGGTGGGAGCCCCGGAGGGAGCCCTCCTCCTGGTGGTCGCGGGCCTCCAGCATCTCACCCGGGTCCCTCTTCCCCCAAGCAGACCCCGCCTGTGGGCCGCCCACCGCGACCATGGTCTCCAAATCCGACCAACTGCTCATCGTCGTATCCATCCTAGAAGGTGAGCGGCCAAGGAGCTTGCATTTGCACCTGCAGTCTCCTTACTTAACCGAGTGGCGTGCGACTGAGACTTTGTTAACCTTACGAACCCTGTCATCTTTCCTTTTGCAGTCCCGCAAGACTTGTTCAAAGTTGTACTTCCTGAGGCCTGTTAGGCGATTGATTTAGAAACCTCTCAAGGGAGCGTGAGAGCTATTAGGGATAGGTGATATTTAGCGCGAATAGCCGGAGCCCCAGAGAACGTAGGAAAAACGATTTCCATCAGAAGCAGCACGTCGATGACTTTTACTCGTGAGCTAAGGTGCCTGGAAAGCACGTTCTGTTCAGGGGCCTCCCGGTGATCCCATTTGTGAGAGCTTTGCTTTCGACTCGAATCCCTATTTCCTGCAGTCTGAAGTGTTACGGGGGCCGTTCCCTTTACTAAGTCTTGATAGGGGACTTAGGAGGAGTAGTTGTCAAGACGGTCTGTTATATACGTTCCTAGAAGTTTGGTGTGTTGAAGGAGTGACCTTTGTTTATTGCAGGCTCACGGAGTGTCAGGCACTGTGCTGGGAATGTAGGGGTAAAACAGCCCGGGTCCTAAAACCTATAGCCTGGAGAATGTGTACAGTTCATCAGGGTGTGGGAGAAGGAAAGACCAGCTCTGGGGAAAATTTCCCGGAGGAGGTGACATTTATTTGGGTCCTAAAGGATGAGTAGGAATGTGTCAAGGGAAAAGGGGAAGGGTGGGCTTTCCAGGCAAAGGGAAGAGGAAAGAACCCTTAAGGTGTGGAAAGGCCAGGCACATTCTGCCCTTGCTTAAATTCATTGTGGTTGGAGAGAAGCTGCAGGCAAGTGGAGGGAGTAGGAATTGCTAGGTAAGTTGAAGATGGGTTTTGAGGGGCGCCTGGGTGGCTTGGTCGGTTAAGCGTCCGACTTCGGCTCAGGTCATGATCTCACGCTCCGTGAGTTGGAGCCCCGCGTCGGGCTCTGTGCTGACAGCTCAGAGCCTGGAGCCTGTTTCCGATTCTGTGTCTCCTTCTCTCTCTGCCCCTCCCCTGTTCATGCTGTCTCTCTGTGTCTCAAAAATAAATAAACGTTAAAAAAAAAAAAAAGACGGGTTTTGAATAATCTGATCACAGCAGTCCTCTTGAGTTGGACCTGAGGAATGGCTTCCTTCCGCCCCCCTCCCCCACCATTGGAGATATTTTGTGGAGGCCTGGTACTATTTGGGGGGGGGTGAGTGGTAAGAGGGAATGAGTGGTAATGGCTTTTGGCACAGAAAACTGACCAGAACCCCTAAATTGTTGGGGCAGCATTTTTAGCTGTTCTCTTACTGATTGTTTAAAGACAGAGGGCTGAAATCCCCTTGTAATTGGTCAACAAAAGCTTCTGGACTTGGTACTTGCTCCCTCCTATGAGGAAACCCAAATAAAAGGCACGTTCTTTCCCTTCAGGGATGTAGGATTCTGTCTTCTTCAGAAGATCAAATTCACAGGCAGGACACAGTATGTTGGAGTACAGTATAATATTAAAAATATGGGATGTGGGCTGTAAACATCGGTTTTGGGGGTGGGTGGGGATGATGGCTTAAGGGCTTTGAGTAGTTAGGTAATGATGGGAAGAAGTCCCTGCTGGCCGTTAGATCAACCTAGGCAAGGGGTGCCTGGGCAGCTCAGTCCATTAACTGCCTGCCTCTTGCTTTCTGCTCAGCTCATGATCTCTCATTTCATGAGTTCAAACCACGTCTCGGGCTCTGCGCTGACAGTGCGGAGCCTGCTTGGAATTCTCTCTCCCTCTCCCTCTCCCTCTGCTTCTCTTCTCTCTCACAATAAATAAATAAGAAAAACGGAAAATAAAAAACAAACCCCAGGCCAATGATGGAGTAATTTTGGTGGATGGAATGATGAAGAGGTCCCGCAAGATGACCAGGGTCAAGGGAAGTGAACATTGAGGAGTATTCTGGTCAAATAAGCTTGTGTAGCTGGAGTGAGCAGGCCTTGGAGGGTTTTGAAAGCCAAGGAGTTTAATGTTCTAAAAAGTAGGGAGGCAGCCTATATTTCTAAGTAGGAGAGCATTATCTGCAAGTTTAGTATCGGTGTGCAGAGAAGAGAACCTCGATTCAGGGCTGTCGGTTAGGTGTTGCCCTAAACATACCTAAAACCGGACCATGGACCTCCGTGCAAACTGTCTCCTTTTGTGTTTGTGTTTGTGTTTGTGTTTCCATTCATCATAACCATGTTGTTGCCTCAAGCCCAGAACCTGGGACTCTTCATCTTCCTGGTTCCTTCTCCATCCCCTTCTTCCAGATGGTCACCAAGCTTTGTTGCTAAAATCATGCGAGGTGCTTCATGGAAACTTTTAAATGAGGAAGTCTCCACTGTGAGTGCCCCGCTTTGAGCCCCTCATGATGCGCTTGGTCTCTTGTAGTAATCTTTTCAGTGGTCTGTTTCATAAAAATTTTTCCCCCCTTTCCAGAGAATGTCTATTGTTCACATTACCATCTTGGGGTAATCTTTCTGAAATGCGAATTTAATTGTCTTAAAAATCCTACAGTTTCCTAAAGGATAAGGTCTGTACTTTCTAGAACAGCATTCATGGCCCTTCACGGTATGCCTCTTGCCTGCCTTTTCAGCCTCTTCTCTCTTGCCGTCTGTCCCTACGTCCCCATCTCTTCAGTTATTTTGAGCTACGTGCAGTTTCTTGACTACACTTCTAGAAATGCCCACTATTCAAAAGAAAATGATGAGGTTTCTACCGTGAGCCAAATTTGGGCTATGTGCCGGAATCCGTGGATGAAAAAGACAGGGTTTCTGTCCTCAAGGTATTGTCTTTGGAATGAGGGAGGCGCCCCTTCGTTCCAGTACGTATCCTCTGTTCTCAGGCTAACTGGATGGTGTGGTTATGATGGTGTGACTGAGAATACAGGCTTTCTGACAGACATGAAATGCATTTGGGGAACCCCATGATCTTTTAGAGCAGCTCAAAATGATGTCCAGAGAGAGGCCCCTGTAAGAGCTAATTGGGAGACCCCTGCTAAGACACTTGTACTAAGACTCCCAAATGGGGAGTTTGAAACGAGAGCTTCAGGGTGAAAGTCAGAGGATTGCAATCAAGAATCTCTCTGACCCCCTTTACTTCCTACTGAGAAGAGTGTAGCAGGGTGAGTAGCAGCTGGGATGTATTTATTTAATATCGGTCAAAACGTGTTGAGACACGTGTCTCAACACCATGCCCTGCGCCAGACCTACAAACAGGTTGGCTGTGAGATTCTTCCCTAGTTTTTAGCTTCCTGTTGGCACTGTTTTCAGTTTGCTTCTTTCCACTAGACCCTCAATTCCTTGAGGCGATGTACTCTGTTTTACTCTTGTTTGTACCCCATCGTTTGACATAGAGAATACCTGACTCTGATAATGCCTTTAGTAAACGGTGAAAGAAGGGGGCAGGCAGTACCAGGGAAAAGTGATAGGTAGACAGAATATTTTTAAAATGATTGACAACAGGGGCGCCTGGGTGGCGCAGTCGGTTGAGCGTCCGACTTCAGCCCGGTCACGATCTCGCGGTCCGTGAGTTCGAGCCCCGCGTCAGGCTCTGGGCTGATGGCTCAGAGCCTGGAGCCTGTTTCCGATTCTGTGTCTCCCTCTCTCTCTGCCCCTCCCCCGTTCATGCTCTGTCTCTCTCTGTCCCAAAAATAAAACCGTTGAAAAAAAAAAAAATTAAAAAAAAAAATGATTGACAACATTGTCCTTGAGATTTGAATGAATGAATACGTGTGTCTGTTTTTCTTGGGCTGATTTGCTGAACGTTCCTAACTGCGTTACCAGGAAAATTATGATGCATGTTGGTTGGCTTTTGCTTATTGGGTTATTTCCCAGCTCTCCAGAAGACTTGGCTGTTCCATTTTAACTTCTGATACAGTAATATCTAAAATTAGTGGAATCACATTTTTCTTCTAAACGTCACTGAGATCGTTGCTGCTCAAAGCGTGAATCAAGGACAATAGCATTGACATCATGTGGGGGTTTGTTAGAAGTGTGCCTCTCACAGGGCACCTGGGTGGCTGAGTCAGTTGGGCTTCTGACTTCAGCTCAGGTCCTGCTCTTATGGTCTGTGAGTTCGAGCCCCAAATCGGGCTCTGTGCTGACAGCTTGGAGTCTGGAGCCTGCTTCCGGTTCTGTGTCTTCCTCTCTGCCCCTCCCGCACTCACACTGTGTCTCTCAAAAATGAATAAATGTTTTAAAAAAAAGCCTCTCAGCCTCGACTAGTGAACCATAATCTACATTTTAACAGAGTCCCCAGGTGATTCATGTGCACGTTAATGTTTTGGAATCACTAATTTACAAATTGTAGCTTTCAGTTTGATTCTTTCTTATGAATCATGAATTTGTACGTGAGAGTACACATTAGTAGGTCGTTAGTGAACTATATAAGTCAACTTTTAAAAAGGGCTAAAAGATCATAGTTGATTTTTGTACAGTTCTGATTAACCTGTATCGTCTTTTTTTCCAGGTCGTCATTTCCCCAAGCGTCCAAAACATATGCTTATAGTAGAAGCAAAGTTTGACGGAGAACAGTTGGCTACTGACCCTGTGAACCACACCGACCAGCCAGAATTTGCTACCGAGTTAGCCTGGGAGATCGACAGGAAAGCACTCCATCAGCACAGGTGACTGTTGTTTTCCATTTGTTTTGCTCTAGTTTTTAGGCTGCTAGAGATGAATAAATCTCTATCTTTCTAGATTATAGTAACAATGATAATATTTGTTTAGTGGTTTTCTCATGTGCTAGGAAGTTTTCAAAGTACTTTGCAATAGTAATTCTTTTGAACATCAAGACAATCCTATGAAGTGGGTGTTAGGATTTCCCCCAATTACAGATGAAAAAACTGAGGCCTAAGAAGGTAAGTAACCTGTTACAAGGCAGTCAGCTGGATAATGGTAGAGCCCAGCCATTTGAGTTCTAGAGCCTAAGTTTTTAACCATTACACGTAGCTTTTTTTTTTTTTTTCCTGATGTCTGAGAGGATACTCTAGACGTGCTGTAATGATAGCTACCCAATATTAAACATGGGTTGGAATTCACTGTAATTTCTATTACTTCCTTTATCATAACTTTATCTGGCTTGCTAAGGATATGTAGAGATATGTGTATAGTAATTACGTAAGGGTCTCTAATAAATTTTATACTTAATTTTAGCCCTTTAAACACTTCATATCAGTACATAAAACAGGCTTAAAGCTACAGCCTCTTATTTATTTCATGAACTCAGATGACTCGAAACAGGCAAGAGTGTGGCTACTTCTGTTTTAAAAAGAATTGGAAAAACATATTTTTTTTCTGAAAAGCACAGAATCACTTCATTCATTGGTGTGTCTTAGGACTAAAGCAAATAAAATTACGAAGTTAAAAAGTCAATGTAAGGAGAAATTTATTTTCTTATGTGGCCAAATCGGTCCATGGATTTGTTAGGGGGATTTGCAAGGGCATTAAATTCTTAGTGTTCAGTGACTTCTGGAATATCTGCACAGAGTCCTGATAGGAGGTATTAGTGCCCGCAGTGTTCACAGTTGTGTTAATGCCAAGTGGTACCAATCTGCGTGTTGGAGGCTGAGAAAAGAACACAGATAAATTGCATGTATATAAATGACTGTATGCCAAGTGCAAGTTTTATAGTCATTCCATTAGGTAACAGTGATGTTCGAATCTCATGAGCTTATGTATGAGCCAGTATAGAGGTTTCAGACTCTCAAGAACCCCTGCTATACCAGCCAAGGTCATGCTTACAGAACATTGTTGTGTATTACAATGAATTATTACTTTCAATGGTCTGTGATTTTATGGTATTTAATTCTGAAGTTGATTTCATCATTTTAGTGACAAAAAGAGCTTTAAGCATATATGTGTATTGGTAGTTTTATGTGTGTCTGACAGTGTAAAGATAATTTAAAATCAATCTTGAAGATTCATGTTCAATTTTAATTTATTAACTTTTAAAGAGTTCTGTATGGTAGAGAAGCTTGAAAAGCACTGCCCTACAGCATAGCTCCTCAGATGAGAGAGACCAAGATTTTTGATGTGGTTGTAGTATTACTTGGTGTAAGATAAATAGGCATGATGAATAGTTCATGTCAGTTGAAGTTTTGCAGAAAATAGAGATTATCTGAAAGAATTATAGTTGTCTTGCTAGTAGCAGACAGCTTATCAAAACTAGCAGAACATCAGCTCAATATTAAGCAGAAGCTAGTTCGTCTATAACATATACTGTTACGTTACAGGCTGCAACGCACGCCTATCAAACTGCAGTGTTTTGCCTTGGATCCCGTATCTTCAGCCAAGGAAACTATAGGCTACATTGTGCTAGACTTGAGGACTGCTCAAGAAACAAAGCAGGTATTGTTCTTTTGATGTGTTGTTACCGATGACGTTAGGTGCGGATTTTTCGTAGATAACCCATTGATGGAAAGAACCGGTGGTACCGGACCTGAAAGGGCGAGGGTCTGAGCCGGTGTGGCGATTCTGAGGTTTCACTTTAGGAATTTGATTTAGAAAGTCCCAATATTTTGGTCATTTCTTTGACCTAGAACGACCTTTCTCAAAGAAAATTCTCTCTGAGCTCAGACGTTCGGCCGCATCGCTGTGACCTGGAGCTCAGCATGTTCGGCTGCCAAGCTTTGCTTTCAGAGGGAGTGCTTTTGCCGCGTGCCCTGCTCTGGTGAACGGCACCCCTCTTCCAGGTACGCAGGCCAGACGGCCTCCATTTCCGGCCTCCGTAGCCATCCTTTTCCAGTTGGTTTCAGGCCTGCGGCGACCCCTTCCTGATCCAGCTCCTCTTGTACATTTTCGCCGTTGCGATCCCAGCCTAAGGCACCGTCCTTTCTTAACCTTGGCTGTGCTAGTAGCCTTCTGATTCCTTCCCCTGCTTCCCATTCCTTCCGTTTGTGGCAGTCAGAACACGTGAGCTCAGTGAAATACACTTATGGGACATAAACAGCAGCCTTGCCAGGAGCACACACATAAGGAAGGAAAAATAATTCAGGGTCTCAATTCCTACGTCAGTGCTTTTTGTTACTGAAAATGTTTCTTTTCTCTTTTAAAATATCTACCAATCTTTTTTTTTTTCCTTCAAGTTTATATATTTATATTGAGAGAGAGAGAGAGAGAGAGAGTGAGGGAGAGAGAGAATCCCAGCAGTCTCCGTGCTCATCACCAGACCTGAAATCAACAGACGCCTAACCAGCTGAGTCACCCACGCACGCCTTTTCTCACCTTTTTTTATGTTACTGACTTTGGAAATACCTTGAATGGTTCATAATAACTTTGTTTTGTCACTTAAACAAAAACAAACAAATAAACTTACTTTTGAAGTCTTTGATTCTTGATTTGAATCCTAAATTAGGATTCTCTGAAGAAAAATTGATCTCTTAGCAACATGTTCACTGCTCATAGCCACGGTATTTACAATGGAGCCAGTTAGCTTAGCCCACATTTGGAATCCTTCAAAAGAAATGGGAATTTAAAAAGTTCTCTAAAAGGGAATCTGTTTCTCCTCCCTCCTTGGGTACTCCTCACCTCTCTGTCCCTAGGTTCTGAAGAGGTTTTCTTTCTGAAGTCTTAGCCCCTCAACCAGGAGCCACGATCATGCCCCTGATGTATCTCTTCCCTAGCTGTGCTACAACCTGCACAGGATCCTTTTGCGGTTGCTTTGGTTACACAGAAGGTAATCCTTTTAGGAGGAGGATAGCTGTAAATGCACGTGGCATTCCTTTCTGCCCCTGTCCCACCTGCCCTGTCTGGTCCTGTAGGACGCTTTTGTCATTACATTTGCTTCTTATCATTAACAGAGTTCAGGGGAAATGTTTCAGAATTAAGACTTTTTTTTTTTTTTTCAACGTTTATTTATTTTTGGGACAGAGAGAGACAGAGCATGAACGGGGGAGGGGCAGAGAGAGAGGGAGACACAGAATCGGAAACAGGCTCCAGGCTCCGAGCCATCAGCCCAGAGCCTGACTCGGGGCTCAAACTCCCGGACCGCGAGATCGTGACCTGGCTGAAGTCGGACGCTTAACCGACTGCGCCACCCAGGTGCCCCAGAATTAAGACTTTTAAGAAAGGCAGATGTTGTCTTAATCACTCCTGTTTATTAATAGAACTATCTGAAGTTGGTGCGTAGAATATTTGAAGTTCAGAATAAATTGATTATCTGTAAATGAAAAGAAACACCAAAAAATAAGCTTTGTTTTTCCAAGTTCTAAAACAGAAAAACATAGCATAAATTCCCTGAGTAGCTAAAACTCTTTTTCAGGCTTATTCTTAAAATTGTAATATATCCATCATAAAAAAAATACACAACAGATTATGAGTTTTTCTTTTAAAAACCTTGGGTGTGGATTTAAAAAAAACAAAAAAAAAAACCCCAAAAATGATGGCTTAGGCTTATTTTACTTACCAGGAGTTTTTGGTTTTGATCTTCTTAAAGACCAGTTTCTTTAAAAAAAATTTTTTTTAACATTTATTTATTATTGAGAGACAGAGAGACACAGAGTGTGAGCAGGGGAGGGGTAGAGAGAGGGGGAGACATAGAATCTGAAGCAGGCTCCAGGCTCTGAGCTGTCAGCGCAGAGCCTGACGCAGGGCTCGAACTCACAAACTGCGAGATCATGACCTGAGCCGAAGTCGGTTGCTTAACCAACTGAGCCACCCAGGCACCCCTATAAAGATCAGTTTCTATGTCTTTATGTAATAGTGGTTAGAGTAAGAACGCTGTTTCTATGAATTGAAATGGTGTCCCTGCATTAATGCAACATGCAGTTCTGGGCCATGAGATTGTGCAGGCTGGTTTGAGTATTAGAATTTCTCAAATTGCTGTGGCCAGGATATTGAGGTAATTTATACTTCATCCTGTGAGAAAGCCTTTATATTTCAGCGAAGTATGTGGTTCATAACCCAGAGCTCTACCTTGGGTCTTTCCTTCAGTATTTTGTTAGTGTCTTTTTGTTAACAATAGCTCCCTGCACATTTGGTATATGTAGGACAAAGCAGAAATGTGGCAGGCAGCAAAGGTATATACCAGAAAAAGTGACAAATTAGGGGTTAGGGAAGGGGAAAATTGGTAGTCTAAACTTTTTATTTTCATTTTATGTTTTTAATATTTATTTTTGAGAGAGAGAGAGAGAGAGAGACAGAGTGCACGTGGGGGAGAGGCAGAGAGAGAGGGAGACACAGAATCCGAAGCAGGCTCCAGGCTCTGAGCTGTCAGCACAGAGCCCGACATGGGACACAAACTCATGAATGGTGAGATCATGACCTGAGCCGAAGTCAGACGCTTAACCAACTGAGCCACCTAGGTCCCCCTAAACTTCTTTTTTTTTTTTTTAAGAGGAAATACAGTTAGCTTCCTAAGCAGGATTAGATTCTTTTGAGGAAAATGTGAAAAATACTTTAAAAGAGGATAAAGTGCTAAGGAACTACAGGAAATATATTTGGAAGCTTATAGGACATTTCCCACTATTGTTTGTTTCCTATCAATTATTAACGTGTTTTTGTTTTGTTGTTACTTACTCTCTAGGCGCCAAAATGGTACCAGCTGTTGAGTAATAAATACACCAAGTTCAAGTCGGAGATACAGATAAGCATTGGTTTGGAAACAGACACCAAGGCACCAGTGGATAGTTTTAAAGCAAAAGGAGCCCCACCTCGAGATGGAAAAGGTTTGTGCATCATTTCTAAGGACGTCATCTGAAAAGTTGCTTCTGGGGACTAGAGCTTCAGGAGCGGTGGGTGGTGTGATAGGAAAATACACGCAGAAGTGTAAACACATTTTACTCTGGTGCCTCCGACAGATGTTGTCGTATTGTTAAATGTGCAGCACTGCTCTAACTCTTCCTAGAGAAGAGCTAGAAATAGACAAGATTTTCCTTTCTTTATTTGGTATATGACAAAGCACAATTGTGTATTCTTTTTTTAAAAATTTTTTTTTTCAACGTTTATTTATTTTTGGGACAGAGAGAGACAGAGCATGAACGGGGGAGGGGCAGAGAGAGAGGGAGACACAGAATCGGAAACAGGCTCCAGGCTCTGAGCCATCAGCCCAGAGCCTGACGCGGGGCTCGAACTCACGGACCGCGAGATCGTGACCTGGCTGAAGTCGGACGCTTAACCGACTGCGCCACCCAGGCGCCCCTTTTTTTTTTTTTTAAATTTTTTTTTTCAACGTTTATTTATTTTTGGGACAGAGAGAGACAGAGCATGAACGGGGGAGGGGCAGAGAGAGAGGGAGACACAGAATCGGAAACAGGCTCCACAATTGTGTATTCTTAAGGATGGCTATTTAGGAAAATTTTCTTCCTAGGATGAGCACAAGAAAGCCAAATAGTTACGCTGTTCTCTCTTCGCTCACTTGTTAACCACACCTTCATATTTTTCTTTCCTTGTTTTTTCTTTTTTTCTTTTTCTTTTTTTTTTTTTTGTTATTAATAAACTTTATTTTAGAGCGGTTTTAGGTTCCCAGCAAAATTGAGTGTCAGATGCAGAGTGTTGCTGTGGACCTCGGTCTCCTCAGCCACACAGCCGCCCCACTGTCCACCTCCCCGGCCAGAGGGGCCACATGTTAAAATTGATGAGCCTACATGAGCCAATCACTTATCACCCGGAGTCCACAGTTGACATTAGCATTTATTTTTGGCGTTATGTTCTGTAAGTTTTGACAAACGAGTAATCACTTACGTCTATGACTGTAGTTTCCCAGAGAACGGTGTCATTGCCCTGAAACCCCTCTGTGCCGTTTCTCCCTCCTTTCTGCCTAACTCTGACAAACACTTGTTTTTTTTTTTTTTTTCCACTGAAGTATGGTTGACGTAAAATGTCCTGATGGTTTCAAGCGTACAACATAGTGATTTGACCAGTCTGTTCGTGATGCTGCGCTCAGCACAAGTGTAGAGACCCCGTGTCACCGTACGGCTGTCATAATAACATCACTGTGTTCCTGTGATGTGACTTGCATCCTTGTGACTTACTCCTTCCGTAACCGGAAGCCTGTACCTCCCATTCCCCTTCATTCGTTGTGGCCACCGCCCCCCTTCCCTCTGGCAGCCACCAGTTTGTTCCTTGTGTATTTATAGGTCTGATTCTGCTGGGAGTAGACTTTGCATCATTTGCAGGCAAAGACCATATCATGTCTTCATTCCCAGTTGGCATGCCTTTGTTTCCTTTGCTTATCTTCCTGCGTTTGTCAGGACGTGTAGTCTGGCACCACAAAGCTGTGATGAAAGGGGATCTCCTTGCCTTGTTTCTGGAGGATTTTTATGGATGTTCTTTATCAAGTCGAGGAAGTTACTCTCTAGTTGTCTGCTGAGGGTGTTTCATCATTACCGAGTGTGGGATTTTGTCAGATGCTTTTTCTGCATATTTGATACCATCATGTGGTTGTTCTTCTTTAGTTTGTGATGTGATGGATTATATTAGCAGATTTTTGAATGTTGAACTAGTCTCGCGTACCTGAAAAAAATCGCATTTGGTTGTGGTGTATGGTTCTTTTTATACGTTGTTGGATTCACGTGGCCAATAGGTTGTTGAGAATCTGTGCATGTATGTTAATGAGAGCTAGTGGTCTCTTGTGTTCTTGTTGGGTAATGTCTGGGTCTGGTTTTGACATCAGGGTTTTAAATGCTGGCATCATAGAGTGAGTTAGGGGTTATTTCTTCTGCTTCCGTTGTCTGAAAAAGATGGTGGAGAATTGGTCTTTCTTCCTTGACTGTTGGGTAGGATTCACCAGTAAAGTCATCAGGGTCTGGTACTTTTTGTTGTGTAAAGTTGTTATTGATTCAATTTCACGAAATGATATAGGCCTGTCTGGATTGTGTGTTTCTTCCTGTGTGACTTTTGGCAGACTGTGTCTTTCAAGGGAGTTGGCCCATTTCTTACAGGCAATCCAATCTGTGGATAAAAAGTGGTTCGTGTAACATTCCTTCAGTATCCTTTTAATGTCTATGGACTGTACAGTGATTCTTTTTTTATTTCGGATATTAGGAATTTGTATTTTCTCTCTTTTTCTCTTAGTAACTTGGCTAAATGCTTACTGATTTTATTGATGTTTTCAGAGAGCCAGCTTTCGGTTTTTATTAGGTCTCTTTCTCTGCTGACTGCATTTGATCTGCAGAAATGTGCTGCTCTTATTTTACTTTCCTGAAAGAGAAGCTTAGATTGTTTTGTTTTTTTGTTTTGCTTTTTAGTGTGCCTTGTACTGTTTTGTTGAAAAGTGGACGTGATACCCTGGGTAAGAAGAAAACAGGTCTTAGGTAATTTAGAGGTGAAGGAGAGGGAGGGGTTTTGTAGTCCTGTGATGAAGTCTCAGTCTTTGGTGAGCCTGCCCCCCCAATACTGTTGGGGTTCATCTGGTATTAGATTTAGGTTCTAGATCTTTGGCAGGAGGATCAGAGAAGTGATGCTTTTGTTCTTTTTCACTGCATCCTATCAGCACACAACTTTGATTTGTTCCATTACTGGTGATGTCCACTTTGGTTATGATTCAGGTAGCGTATACTTGTTACTTTTTCTTTCCTTCACTTATAATTAATATTTTGTGGGACATTATCAAGTGTGGACTTAGAGTTCTTTTTGCTTAATGGGTTACAATATTTATCATTATTTGTCCCTGATTTGTGCAGCGAGAGCCCCTTCAAACTTCTGTTTCCGTTAGCTTGTCTCCATAATTCTTACCGCTTTGGTAAAATTTATTCCTAGGTATCTTCTGGTTTTTGATGCAGTTGTAAATGGGATCGATTCCTTGACTTCTCTTTCTGCTCCTTCACTATTGGTGTATAAAAACAGATTTCTGTGCATTGATTTTAGATCCTGCGACTTAGCTGAACCGGTGTATCACTTCTAGCAATTTTTTGGTGGAGTCCTATGGGTTTTCTATATAGAGTATCATGTCGTCTGCAAATTGTGAAAGTTTGACTTCTTCCTTGCCGATTTGGATGCCTTTTATTTATTTACTGATTTTGAGAGAGAGTGAGTTGGGGTGTGGAATCCCAAGCAGGCTCCACACTGACAGTGTGGGTTTCAAATCTGTGAACTATGAGATCGTGACCTGAGTGAAATCAAGAATTGGACACTTAACTGACTGAGCCACCCAGGCACCCCTGGAGACCTTTTAATTCTTTTTGTTGCCTGATTGCTGGGGGTAAGACTTGGACTACTATGTTAAGAGAGTGGACATCCTGGTCTTGTTCCTGACCATAGAGGAAAAGCTCTGTTTTTCCCCAATGAGGGTGATTTTCGCTGTGGGTTTTTTCATAGATGGTCTTTATTAAGTTGAGGTATGTTCCGTCTGTCCGTACTTTGTTGAGGGTTTTTATCAAGAATAGATCTGTATTTTGTCAAGTGCTTTTTCTGCATCTATTGAGAGGATCATATGGTCCTTATCTTTTCCTTTGTTAATGTGGTGCATCACATTGATTGACTTGCAAATATTTAGCCACCCTTGCCGCCTGTATTCCACTTGATACGGGTGAATAATTCTTTTAATGTACTGGTTGGATTTGATTTGCTAGTATCTTGAGAATTTTTGCATCTATGTTCATGAGGGATATTGGCCTGTAATTCTCCTTTTTAGTGGGGTATTTGTCTGGTTTTGGAATCAAGGTAAGTTTAGCAGCTTTCCTTCCATTTGCATTTTTTCAGAGCAGTTTGAGAAGAATAGCTATTAACTCTTCTTTATTTTATTTTATTTATTTATTTATTTATTTTTTTTTTAATTTTTTTTTTCAACGTTTATTTATTTTTGGGACAGAGAGAGACAGAGCATGAACGGGGGAGGGGCAGAGAGAGAGGGAGACACAGAATTGGAAACAGGCTCCAGGCTCTGAGCCATCAGCCCAGAGCCCGACGCGGGGCTCGAACTCACGGACCGCGAGATCGTGACCTGGCTGAAGTCGGACGCTTAACCGACTGCGCCACCCAGGCGCCCCTATTAACTCTTTTTTAAATGGCTGGGAGAATTCCCCTGGGAAGCCATCTGGCCCTGTACTTGAGTTCTTTAGGAGATTTTTGATTGCTGATTCAGTTTCTTTGCGTGTTATTGGTCTGTTTAAGTTATCTGTTTCTTCCTGTTTCACTGTTGGTGGTTTGTATGTTTCTAGGGATTTATCCATTTCTTCCGGGTTGCCCAACTTGTTAGCATATAATTTTTCATAATATTCTCTTATAGTTGGTATTTCTGCGGTGTTGGTTGTGATCTCTTTCATTTGTGATTTTATTTATTTGGGTCCTATCTCTTTTCTTTTTGATAAGTCTGTCTAGGAGCTTATCATTTTTATTAATTCTTTCAGAGAACCAGCTCCTCGTTTCATTGATCTGTTCTATGGTTTCTATATCATTTACTTCTGCTCTAATCTGTATTATTTCCATTCTTCTGCTAGCTTTAGGCTTTATTTGCTGGTCCTTTTTCTAGCTCCTTTAGGTGTAAGGTTAGGCTGTGTAGTTGAGACCTTTCTTGCCTTTTAAGTAGGCTTGTACTGCAATATGTTTCCCTCTTAGGACCACTTTTGGCGCATCTCAAAAGTTTTGGGTTGTTGTGTTTTCATTTTCTTCTATGTATTAATTTCTTCTTTAATTTCCTGGTTAACCCATTCATTCTTTAGTAGGATGTCCTTTAATCCTCATGTATTTGTGGTCTGTCTAAATTTTTTCTTGTGGCTGACTTCGTTTCATAGTGTTGGGGTATAAAAATAAGCATGGTATGACCTCAGTCTTTTTATACTTCTGGAGGCCTGATTTGTGACCCAGTACGTGATCTATTCTGGAGAATGTTCCATGTGCACTCGACAGGAATGTGTATCCTGCTACTTTAGGATAAAATGTTCTGAATATATCTTAAGTCTGTCCAGTCCAGTGTGTCATTCAAACCCATTGTTTTCTTGTTGATTTTTCTCCTTAGATGATCCGCCCATTGCTGTAAGTGGGTGTTAGACATAAATATTTACAATTGTTAGGTCTTCTTGGGATAGCCCCCTTAATTATGATATAATGCCCTTCATCTCTTATTACAGTCTTTGGTTTAAAATCTAGTTGGTCTGATAGAAGTATGGCTACTCCGGGCTTTCTATTGACATCCATTAGCGTGAGAAATGGTTCTCCATCCCCTCAATTTCAATCTGCAGGTGTCTTCAGGTCTAAAATGAGTCTACAGGCAGCATATAGATGAATCTTGGTTTTTTTGTTTGTTTGTTTGTTTATGCATTCTGATACTCTCTCTCTTTTGATTGGAGCATTTAGTCCATATACATTCAGAGTGATTATTGACAGATAGCCTGTGTCCGTAATTCTTTGAGCTTTTTCTTGGTTTCTGGCATAAGAAGATGATCCAGGCTTATCTTGTTCTTTACCTATCTTAGCCCTGGGTTCAGCTGTTTCTTTAAGGAGCCTGCTTCCTTTTAGTAAAGAAAGATGTTGAAGAGTCAAGTTCCAAGTGCAAGATATGCCAGTTGCTATTGGGGTGTTCCAGTGGAAGAAGGGAATCGGTGCATGTGTGTATACATACACACACATATATACGTAAACGTGTATATGTATATGCATTTGTATATGTATATATGTGTGTGTACATGTATGTATATATATACACCCCAGTAACACACACATATACACCTTTCTGGCTCTGTTTATTTACACATTTAGTGAACAGCATACATTCACATTGACACCTTCATTCCATCCAGTCTTCTATAAGAGTTTTCCTAGTTGTTCTTCCTTTCCATACCTGTAACTCCCTGACAATGGGAGACCTGTCATAGTTATTCTGCTGACTTCTAAGCTCTGCTGACCTTAATATCTCATGGCTATCATTATTAAAGTGATTGTCAGATACTGTACTAAATGCATTACTTTGATTTAATCTTCTAAACGACATAAAAGCTTTGCAGAAATAAAAATGGAAGCTAAAAGAGATCATACAGTTACAACATACAACTAGCAAATGGCAGAACTAGGATTGGAACCTTGGTCTGTGTTACTCGAGTGTCTCTGCTCTAAACCATGATGCTATTTTTATTTATTTATTTATTTTTGAGAGAGAGAGAGAGAGAGAGAGAGAGAGTGTGTGTGTGTGTGTGTGTGTGTGTGTGTGTGTACACACACCTGCTCAAGTGAGGAAGAGCCAGAGAGAGAGGGAGACGGAGAATCCTAAGGTGTCTCTCCATGCTGTCAGCACAGAGCCCGCTGCGGGGCTCAAACTCATGAACCACGAGATCATGACCTGAGCTGAAATCAAGAGTCATACCCTCAATTCCCTGAGCCACTCACGTGCCCCTCTTATATTTTTTTAAAGTTTTATTTATGTATGTATGTATGTATTTATTTTGAGAGAGAGAGAGAGATAAGGCGAGAAGAGAAGAGAGTGTGAGTGGAAGAGGGGCAGAGGCATGGGTAGAGAGAGAGAATCTCAAGCAGGCTCCAGGGCAGAGCCCATGGCAAGGTTTGATTTCACAACTGCAAGATCATGACCTGAGCTGAAAGGAAGAGTCAGACACTCAGGATTAACCCTGCATATTACCCCTCCCTCCATCCCCCATCAGAGTGAGAGCTGTCTTTTAGCTAAAGAGTTTTGTTAGAGACTCATTTTCAAGGCAGAGGTGCAATTTGCACCTCAGCCTGGAAAATTGGAATCCGGAGAGGATTACTTACTGATAGGGTATGTATACATATGAGGTGTGAATTCTGCCACTTCTCTTCTCCTAATTGGAGTTTCCTCTTAGGAAACTATCTCACTGTTTAGCGTGGCATCCAGTAAGCCTCTGCTTAGCCCTCCAGCCCCGTGACATGTGCCTTCCATGTCGGTCATCACCCTGTGATCAGCGCCACGCCTACCTCACTTCTCCAACCACAGGCTTTCTCTTCCTTCCCAGTCTCTGCAGTGCGGTTCCTTCTGCCTAGAACACTCTTTTCTACTCCCTTATCCTGTGTATGTTCACCTTTCTCTTCTTAGCCACATGGAGTTTATTTTTCAGTTCCCAGTTGAGATTCACTGCCTTCAGGAAACCTATAATGTCTTTTCTTTGTGGTTTATTTATTTTAAAAATATTACCGTATTCCAAAATAAGGCTTTTATGTGCAGAAAGAAAACGGTGCTTAAGTAAGGTTTTTTTTTTGAGGGTGTCAAAAACAAGAAAATCCAAGGAAACCTTATTGAGATACTATATCCATGAAAACTGCAAGCAAGATACAAAGCGTACCCAGCTTTCAAAACCTTCACAGTAGTTTATGGCACACTGTGACATAGTTTAATTGTGTTTTTTTCCCCGTAAAGTACCTGCCAGCTTGTCTGGCCTCAACCCCAAGGACATTGTGGCAGTGCTGAATGAGGAGGGAGGCTACCATCAGATCGGACCAGCCGAGCATTGCACAGACTCCTTCATTATGTCAGTGACCATAGCATTTGCCACCCAACTGGAGCAGGTAAGACTTTCCTTCTGATTAGTGATTCACAAAGAGCGGAAAACATTGACTTTTTAAAAACTTGCCTTTTGGGTATTAAAAAGATGTGCATGTGGACTGTTTTTTTTACTTTAAAAAAATGTAGAAACATGTTTCCATTCATACCAGAAAATATTTCTGCTTTAAGAATAAATTGGTATGATGTTAGTAGTAAGAGAATGAATTAAATCTCTGGACATTTAGAAGAAAACCCATCAGTAAACACTGTTTCCCGTTGTACCATGTGGTATTGTAAAGACTGGTCTGAAAGGATTTTTCTTTCTAAGTATTGAAATATTTATTTTTTGGAGAAATGTTTAATGTTGGGAACACTTGGTCCCAGTCATACTTTACTGGGTATCATGTCTGGAATTAGATTTTACCTTATTTACAAACTGACAAATTAGCCAGTTAGAATTTCTTGGACGTTGCCGGATGACAGGAGATTCCTGGGTCAGAGACAAAGGACTGTATTACTCTCGGCACAGCAGACATCAGCATCTGCATGTTGCCTGCAGTCTTCGTTACCCTAGGTCCCAAGGGGTGACATTGAGGGGCCCAGGTTGCTGCTGTACAGAGTGGGTTTCCATCACAGCTGAGGAACAGAACACTTTGATTGTAAGTCGCCTGGTCTCCCCAGGAAGACACTTGACCTAATCCTTCTAGGTTACCAGCTGTATAAGCAACACAGGGAAGTGGCCTGTGTGAGGGTGGTCAGTGCCCCAGCAGGAAGTGCAGGGACTCAAGACCCACGTCAGCATTGCCTCTTCTCCAAAATGGCTTAGCACAACATGAGCTGCTACCTCATTTTCCTTCTCAGGATCTAGCCCAGTTTTCTTGACGTTATCTTGGTTGATAGCAGCTGAAGTAAATTAATCTTTTCAAAAATAGAGAATATGGCTCATGACTTAAATTTTTACCATACTAATAGCTTTCTTAGAAGTACAAAGTTCCCACATAGTCTGCATTTACAAGTGAAATATGAGTTAGTGACCACAGATTTATATGACTTGTGAGACTGTCAGGTAAAGATTTTTCTCAGGGAGTATGTATAATTTTGTTGCACTAAATTCGTGTTTTTGCCTTTCTGTATCACTTTCTCTATTTTTCTTCTCTTCATAAAGCCCTGCCTATGGATTGCTCCAAATATGCCATTCTGGTTAGAGGGAAGGTTAGTTACTCAGTTTAGTTTTTTAAAAAAAAAAACTCAAAACCAGAATAATTGCCTGTTGGCTCTCGCTGCTAAAAATTAAGCCAAAATGGGTTCCTCAGAAACAGTAAACAGAATTACCATGGAGCCCAGCAGTTCCACTGCTAGGTGTGTATCAAAAGAATTGAGAACAGGTGTTCAAACAAAAACGTGTACAGGAATGTTCATAGCAGTATTCACAGTATCTAAAAGGTGGTAACAACCCACATGTCCATCAGTGGATGAGTGGATAAACCAAGTGTTTGTGTGTATAATGGGATATTACCCAACTCTAAAGGGATGGGGTACTGACATGTGCTGCATCATGGATGAACCTCGAAAACCTGCCGAGTGAAAGAAGCCAGACATGCAAGGTCACATAATGTGTGATAGCATTTATGTGAAATATCTAGAATAGGTGAATCCATAGAGCTAGAAAGCACATTGGTGGTTTCCTGAGGCTGCAGGAAGGGGGAAATGGGGAGTGAGTGCGTAACAGTTATGGTATTTGTCTTGGGGATGGTGACAGCCTCACAGAGCTAGGTGTGGCGACCCTAAATGTGGGCGCATGAACGACATTGTGAATGTACTCTGTTACTGAGGTGTGCATGTTCTCGTGGTTACAGTGTTAGATTTTCTGTTGTGTATTTTACAATAATTAAAAAACACAAAAAATTAAGTCCAGTAGTGTATTCATCTTTTGATACTGTTGAATATTTATTGTTTGCTTTTTTCATTTTTTAAAAACAAGCCTTTTTTTTTTTTTTTTGGTACCTTTGTTAATTTTTGTTGAGAGAGTGCATGAGCAGGGCAGGGGCAGAGAGGGGAGAGAGAATCCCAAGTGGCTCTGTGCTGTCAGTGCAGAGCCTGATGTGAGGCTCAATCCTATAAGCCATGAGATCATGACCTGAGAAGAAATCAAGAATTGGATTGAGCCACCCCACGTGCCCCAAGCCAAGCATTTTATAAATTAGCCATTTAGTTTTTTCTCTTCGAGGCAGTGAAAGGTGGTGTGAGAAAGCATTTGGCAACAAACAAACCAACGACAAATACCTTTTCAGATGCACATCAGTGACTTAGAACCCACTGCTATCAAGTGGTAGAATGGAGGAGTTAGTTTGGGGCAGCGACCAGGCGGTGATAATCGTGCATTCCTCCTTTTCTTAGATACTGAAAGTTGAGGGTTAAAAAAACAAACAAGGATGATAAAGGATTTTTAAAAGAATCTTTTCTTAGTGGAATTACTTAAAATGAAGTACGCTATGAAATATCTAAGGACCATCTTTACTTCTTAAAATTTTTATTGCTTGGTGATTATGGAAGAAACCAAAGGGGGAAAAAAAAGTCTCTTGTAATTGAACTCAAAAATAATCACTGGTGACAAGGTACTGTTTTTTTTTTTCTTCAGACATTTTCTTGTTCACATAATAGCTGACTCTGCTGGGTGGTGGTGGTGTCCACTTGAACATGTTTTTTCTCTTGTAATCCTTTTATTGACCCTAAAAGAAATGGAAGTACAGAGGGATAGAGCACTTTGCCCAGAGCTTCACAGTAAGCCATTGATGGAACCCGGATTGGGGGCGTAATCCAGAACTTGCTCTTAGCAACTGTCAGTGTATAAATGCTGCCTCTCTATGTATAAATCTACACAAAATAAATAATTTTACACAAAATAAATAATTTTATTGAATATTTGCTATATACTGAATACGGAGCTGCTATATTCTAAACGGTTAATTCTTTTATTTTCATGAACCATACAAACTGTCCTGTAACTTCTCTTGGCCTAAGAGTATGTCTTAGATAACTTCCATGTCAGTCTATCATTATTTAGCAGCCATATTGTATGATAACTAAAATATATTTAAGCCATCCTCTACCGATGAATACGACACTTGTTATTTTTAACAACATCCTAGTGAACACTTAGGGTCTGTTGGATATTTTATATTTTATGGGACAGGAATCTGTGTTTCCGCCATAGGTGGCCATGAAGCTGCCGGTTTTGAGAAACAGGAAACATCCTTTTGCAACTGTTAACTTGTAGGTTTCCCAATTTTGACAGAGTGTCTAGAAAGCTTTTTTCTCAAAGGCGTGGACTAAGGTGTTACATTAAATAGCCTGCCTGAAGTTTGTTTAAAACCCTCCTCTTATGTATGAAGACAGTGGCCGAGTAAGAAGATGAAATAAGGTATATAGAAGTAAAGAAGACTCAGTTTAAAATATGTGATCGCTTGCTTCTAAACGAACTTACATGTACTTGTTCATGGATCATTTGGATGAAAAGTAAACTTTAAAACAAAACATATCTCTAAAAAATATTTTAGTCTCTGGGCTTTTCTAAGGTAAACCTTGAAAAGTTAAACTAGTCATGAGGTCATAATTTTTCAGAGATTAAGAAATTTTGAGTGATTTTAAGACTTTGAAATAAAATCAATATTTTAGCATAAATTTTAGAGTTCATCAGACATTCATAAGCCTGTGTAGTGGTTTATAAATGAATACTCTTTTTTTTCCTCCTTAAATGCTTAGTTAATTCCGTGTACCATGAAACTTCCGGAACGACAGCCTGAGTTTTTCTTTTACTATTCTTTGCTGGGAAATGATGTTACAAACGAACCCTTCAGTGATTTGATCAACCCAAACTTTGAGCCAGAGAGAGCATCTGTTCGAATACGTAGCAGCATAGAAATTCTTCGTGTTTACCTGGCACTTCAGTCTAAACTACAGGTAAGTACCGCAGGAACTCTTTTTCACTTGAGATTTTTTTTTTTTTTTAATGTTTATTTTAGAGACAGAGTGTGAGTTGGGGAGGGTCAAAGACAGAGGGAGACAGAGAATCCGAAGCAGGCTCCAGGCTCTGAGCAAGCTGTCAGCACAGAGCCCGACGCAGGGCTCGAACTCACGGACCATGAGATCATGACCTGAGCCAAAGTCAGATGCTTAAGTGACTGAGCCACCCAGGCGCCCCAACTTGAGATGATTTTTTAAAGCTTCATAGAGGTACCAAGACTCTTATTTGAGTAGTGAAGGTCATCTTTCTCCCACATCTTGTCATTTTTTAGGAATTCTTCTGGCTTGTGAAGTCCCTAGTATAGCCATTACTTGAGAATTTTAGGAGATACACCTCTTTTCATCATAACTGGGTAAAGAAGTGTATCAGTTGACAGTCTGAGTAATAGAAAATGTATAGAGAGCCTAAAATTGTGGGCTCAGGGAAGATTTCATCATTAATTAGGGGGCTTAGTAGTCATACACAGATCATGCCCTGGATTTCAGAATGTATATACCCAATTGCTATTAAAAGCTAAGAAAGGGGTGCTTGGATGGCTTAGTTGGCTAAGCATTTGACTTTGGTTCAGGTCATAATCTCATGCTTTGTGGGTTTAAGACCTACGTTGGGCTCTGTGCTCACAGCTCAGAGCCTGGAGCCTGATTTTGATCCTGTGTCTCCCTTTCTGTCTGTGCCCCTCCCCCACTCATGCTCTGTGTCTGTCTCTCAAAAATGAATGAACGTTAAAAAAAAGGCATGAAATAACCCAACTTTCTAAAACCTACCCTTGAATCGAGGAATTTTGTCAGGTAACGTTCTATTTGACTCTCTTTAAGTGAAGCTTACTCAGTGAATTTACTGTTCTTTGTTTTATTACAATTGATTTTTTTTTTAATTAAAAAAAAATTTTTTTTTAACGTTTATTTATTTTTGAGACAGAGAGAGACAGAGCATGAACAGGGGAGGGGCAGAAAGAGAGGGAGACACAGAATCTGAAACAGGCTCCAGGCTCTGAGCTGTCAGCACAGAGCCCGATGCGGGGCTTGAACTCACGGACCCTAAAATCATGACCTGGGCTGAAGTCGGACGCACAACCGACCAAGCCACCCAGGCGCCCCTATTACAATTGATTTTAATCAGACTGAAATGGGGTAGTGTAATAAAGGATTAGGTAGTCATTTTTTTTTTTTTTTCAACATTTATTTATTTATTTTGGGACAGAGAGAGACAGAGCATGAACGGGGGAGGGGCAGAGAGAGGGAGACACAGAATCGGAAACAGGCTCCAGGCTCTGAGCCATCAGCCCAGAGCCTGATGCGGGGCTCGAACTCACGGACCGCGAGATCATGACCTGGCTGAAGTCGGACGCTTAACCAACTGCGCCACCCAGGCGCCCCTAGGTAGTCATTTTTTAAAAGTGATCAGTCTTTAGATTTTGCTTGCAATTTGGGTGGGAGGTGGGAAGAGCCTTTAAGAAATTGTAATAGAGGTATATTTTGGACGTGCTCATGCTAAACTCAGGATTCTAAGTAGCTGAATACTATATAAAATGATGAACTGCTTTCTTCCTGTATTTTATCTTTTCATATGGATGTTACCTTTCTCCCATCCAAGTACTAACCAGGCCTGACCCTGCTTAGCTTCCGAGATCAGACAAGATCAGGCGTGTTCAGGGTGGTATGGCCGTAGACTGGATTTTAGCTTTCTAAACATCTTGAGATTTATTCCACATCTAAAATACTAGTCTTTACCAAAGTATTGACTTCTTTCTTACTTTAATTCTCCTAGACATTTAAGTCGTAAAAATCCTTTCTCTCCAGCCCATTAACACCATCACTGCTAATAACATTGAGACTAAATTACAAGTCATTGCTGACATTAGAACTAAAAATAGTTTTGCGTTGTGACTGCTTATTGTGCATCTGAATGCCAGTATAGGAAGGTAAACAAGTTGATACTATAGTATGTAGGTGATGGGTAGTTTCGAAAGGGGGTAATGTTGAAGTTTTGATTAGCTATCAGTGACAAACAGTACGCTCCACCCGAGAGGTACTCTGTTTTACCTTGTAGCGTTAAACGCTGTTTTATATATGAACTCTGAAAAGCAAGAAAAGAAAAAGAAACACTAAAGATGTTTTATGGGCAAATAAAACAGAATTATTTCAAGTTCTTTACTTTCCAAATAGGGCTGGAGCTACTAACTTACTTATTATTATTATTATTTTTTTTTACAACTGTTGAGATTAATTTTGAAATCGAAATAGAAACATTGCTTGAGGTATTTGTTTTCTATTTACGTTCATGTATTCATGATATATTTGCTTGTGTCAAAACAACCCAGTAAGATATTAAAGTAACCATAATTCCTGAAGGAGAAAAGGGTGATAACGTATGATTATACAACACTGGAAGAAAAAATGAAAAAGAATAGCTTTATTATTGAGTTCTTAGGAAAGTTTATGCCTTATCAACAGTTTGAACAATCAAGTATAAGACTCTTTGACGCAGTTGCTGCAGGTCAGGAAGATAACCTGCATTATACTTCCCTTCTCTGGATCATGTTATAACCTTGGGTTAAAGTTGATGTGTTTAGAAGAAAGGAGAGACCATAAGGCCCTATTCCGATTTTCTCTTTCACATCAGATCCATCTTTGCTGCGGAGACCAGTCACTTGGAAGTACAGAAGTGCCCTTAACCGGACTGCTGAAAAAGGGGAGTACGGAAATCAACCAGCGCCCCGTTACAGTTGAGGGTGCTTTTATTCTTGACCCTCCAAAGCGAGCCAAGCAAAAGCTTGCACCTATTCCTGTGCAGCTGGCCCCCACTGTGGGCGTGTCTGTGGCTCTGCAGAGAGAAGGCATAGATGCCCAGGCAAGTAGTGACCCCTCCATCTCCTCCTCCAGGTTCTGCGCTGTCACTCCGGTGTCACTTGTGACTACCGATAAAAGTTGAACTTCAAGAGTGACCTAGCGTAAGCAAGTATTTATTATTCTTAATTAGTGGCCTCCATTATAGGTGTTTCTTTTCTGGAAAGTACTGTAGCTGCCCTGGCTGTAGTTTATAAGTGATAACATGGCCTTCACGTACCGTTTTCTCCTATGCTAGGAATCTCCCCTCCACCCCCCACCCCCCAGGTCATGGTCAGTCACTGGGAGAGATGGACCTCATTTCTGGGAATCTGCACTCATGGTATCATTTTGGTGGACTCAGCTTTAGCTTAAAGACAGGGTTCTTGGTTCATTAGTGCATTCTGGTCCCCGTACTCTCTTTAGGCAACAGAGATGGTATTTGTTTGGATGTATATGTTTTTTGATTGTATATAGTCCCAGAATCAGCCTCCGTGTACTGTTCTTCTGAAGAACTGATCTTTATGTAGATTACAAATGACAGAAAAACTGATGTGAGAGTTTGAATATATATATACATACATATATATATGTATGTATATATATATATAAGTTAAAATATATATATGCATATATTTTAAGAAGGAAGTGGAACAAAGGAAGAAAATCATGCTAGATCTGTTTTTATTTTGGTTTTGTTTTAACATAGGCCTCCATTGTATTTATTGCCTTGGTAACTAACAATAACCTTTCCCAGGGACGCCTGTCCCTGACTTCTTACACCAAATATCCCTTCTTACCAGTTAGGATATATTTTGGTACTCAGCTCTGGATATCCTGTTTCCTTCCTGTCCATCTTCCTTTTTCTGGTTCTAGATGCTATATGGAAATTTGCAAATGTTGAAGAAAAATAGACCAGGAATATCTAAAGTGGGAAGGGAAGCTATTACAAAAAAAAAAAAAAAAAAAAAAAAGTGACTTTTTTTTGCTTAATGATGAAGGAAAGTGCTTTGCGAATCATACTTTATTTAACAATTATTTTTAGTCTTTAATTGAATTAAAGACCCAGAACGAACATGAGCCACAGCAATCAAAGAAGCAAGTTTTAACTCCTGTAAAAGAGAAGACGCTCGCTGGGCCAAAGTCACCAAGCGTGTCCCCTGTTCCACCTCAAAACCAGTCGCCTCCAACCCAAGATGATGCAACCGGAAGTGAAGTGGAGAGCCTGCAGTATGACAGGGACATGAAACCAAACGCAAAGGGTAAGACGTTCTCACACATCTTCCAAGCGTCCATTTTGTAGCCATCTACTTAATGATGAAGAACGTTTTCGCCGTTTGTCAGTATATTGTGAGTTTGATTTTCTTTCAAGAGCCAATAATGTGTGGTGATGTAAAAATTCAGTTTAAATGGAATTGAATTGAATTGAAATTGAGTCTGTAACTTCATCACAGAATTGGCTAACAGGTAAGAATTGTTCAATTACTTTTATTTTAGACACAGCTTACTGAGAAGAAATGACAGAAAATAGTTCTCGCTAACATATTTTTCACTAGGCAACGCTCGAATATCTTGAATCCATTGGAGTTTTAGAGAGAAGAGCTACTAACTGCCTGTTGTAATAAACTTGTTATACCCATTTTTGATGCTAAAGTTAAGGGAGAGCCTGACAATGGTTTTACCTGGTTGTGTCAATTTTCCACCCACTGCACTAGGACCCGCAGTTAGATCTTGTAGCGGAAGTAATTAGAACAGTGTTCGATCAGGAGTCGGAAGTTAAGGTGCAAGTGATCCCTCGGTCACTCAGTAGCTGTAGGACTTGGGCCACTCGCTACCCATCTCTGGTCTGCAATGGGACTGGAGGAGAATTCTCTTTTTGTCAGACTATGTCCTGTGTGCCTTCCGTAGCCAGAACTGTGTCTTCAGAAGCGATGTAATGATGCCTTTATTAAGTCTGCCATACAACCCCTCGAACTCGAAGTTAAGGTTAGCTGCCTCTTGGAAATAAGTTGGCGCCTGCCAGGCTGCTGTTGTATGTTAGCACTTTTCTGGTGTGCAGTCGATGTGGAGAGGGGGGCCTTCTTTACATAGTTCTAAAAATGGGAATTAAAGCCTACCTAATTTGGGGGCAAGTCACTTTAAGAAGTTCCTATGCCTCATTTCAGAGGTTTATGAAACCAAATGATCACATTTCTTGCTTAGAGGGAAACGAGATGGCATCTTTAAGTGACGTAAATAAAGGAAGAGAAAGTGTTACCGAGTGGGATTTTTTTCTCTTAAATTTTTATGTTCATTGTAGCCATGGGTTCTTCTTTGCCTCTTCCGGTGGCCCAGCCAGTGACCACAGCCACTGCTTCAGAAACCGCCTCGGGACAGAAGATTGCGGTGCCAGCGACATCACATCATTTTTGCTTCTCAATAGACTTAAGGAGTATCCATGATTTGGAAGCTGGTTTTCCAATCAACTGTATGTTAAGGTGTGATACGATTTTGTTTCAAAGTATTCTTTTCTGAAGAGCAGTGCCTTTTCTCTACTTGGGAGTTTCAGAGGGAGAAACATCACCGGAGAAGTTAGAACATTCGTTAAACCCTGTGGACTGAAAAAGCCTGCAAGGTTCTGTCCTCATGAGTTCGAATTTCAACAAGGGTGCGTTGGTGGCATTGGTGGTATGAGAGGTGGTGATAATTGTAGGTGCTGGTGATAATTTACTACTGCTTCTATTCAAAGAGAGCGACTCTTAAAATGTGTTGTTTCAGAAGGTCACCTGGGTGGCTCAGTTAGTTAAGCGTACGACTTCAGCTCAGGTCACAATCTCACACTTCGTGGGTTCGAGTGCCACATCAGACTCTGTGCCGACAGCTCGGAGCCTGCAGCCTGCTTCGGATTCTGTGTCTTCCTCTCTCTCTCTGCCCCTCCCCCTCTTGTGCTCTGTGTCTCTCTGTCTCTCAAAAATGAATAAACGTTAAAAAAATGGGAAAAAAAAGCATTGTTTCTAGAAAAGGTGTCACGGCAAATTCAGGGAAGTGTAATATCTTGTTTTTCTATGAAACTGTATTATAATGGGAAGTTGTATCTCTACTACTTGATAAATGAGACTCTGAGAACCATCCTTAATGGGCTGCACGTGGAATGTGTCTACCCTGTTCCATATAAAGAATTGAAATACTTCTATATTTCAGTCAGTTAAATGACTCTACTCAATAGCCTATTATTAACAATAATACATTTTCATAAACCTTCTGGTTGAAATGTATATCAAATGTAATATATTAATGTGTTTTAGTTGGGAGTGGTTAGTTGTTCCTTACAAATTTCTTCAGAGCAAGCACTAGCCTTTCTAACAAGGTTGGTGCTCTTGATGCAACTAAAATGAGAAAACCTTTCTGTCATCTTGGACTGCCGTTTCCAGGAACGTCCACAGCTACGCACTGCTTCCTGCTGGTATTTGAGGCATACCTGCCTTTCAAATGCATAAGTTAACTCATACTTGTATCTACTCCTTCATGTCTTAGATTCCTCTCCAGCTCTATCCAGAATCCTCGCAGCTTGGATGTGAACGATGGACAAAATCAAAGGGACCCAGCACTGGGTGTGACTGTGAATTCACAGAATGGCATTGTTTCCATCACAGCTTAAGTTGTACTGTTTACCTCTTCTCAGAGGCTGAGAATAATTATTAATATGTTATTTGAAAATTGAGGGAGAGAAAGCTTGTCTCTAACAGACAGAGCTTTTCTCAAAGGGTTTCTAAAACCTCTCTTAAAATTGTTTTTAGAAAAAGAATTGTTACTAGTATTTCTACTCTTTTTGTCTTCCTCTGTTTTTAATTTATTTAATTTATTTTAATTTTATTTATTTAGAGAGAGCACGAGCAGGGCAGAGGTGCAGAGGGAGCGAGAGAGAATTTCAAGCAGGTTCCAGGCTCAGCGTGGATCCCAACATGGCGCTCCATCCCATGACCCTGGGATCATCACCTGAGCTGAAATCAGGAGTCAGACGCTCAACCGACTGAATCATGCAGGCGCCCCTATCCCTCTACTTTTTTAACTGAGATCTCTTTTCTGCTGCTACTAGAGAATGTGATCTTAGGGTACCTAGAGATAGTGTTGGCTAGAAGCATAGAAATATCGAGGTGATCTACAGTTAGAAGCTGTGAGGGGGAAGCCTTGTACTAGCCCCCTTAGCAGGCATGCATCCTAGTTTTTGTGGTTCCGTCTTGTCATATGGGCCATGTGTTTAATCATTAAGTGCCCACATTATGCCAGCAGTGTGCCAGGTATTAGGAGTTTATGGGCCACGTAAACAAAGAGCTCAACCTAGTGAACAAGACAGACTGAGAAATAAGTCAACATACGAGGAAGGCTAGACGTTTGCTTGGCAAAGAAAAGGGGAAAAATACTCTAAACCGAGGAAACAGTTATGATATGCTTAACACTCCACCTGGAATTCACTTGATGATAAGGGCCGTTGGTTCTGTCTTTTGGTCATTTTGTGGCATTTTTTAAAACACTGGCCATTTAACTTTCCGTTTGATAAATTTTATGTCATCATGCTCTCACTGGTGTGAAACTGGTTGGCAACTGTGGAATGGGATTTGTGAGATGAGCTGATTTCACTGCATGTGTCATTATGTAGGAATGGAGTAAATGCGTGGGATTCTCGTTGCAGGAAAAGCAGTTTTCATTACTAGTCTTTAAATTCCCGTTTTCATAATGCATAACGAGACACGAGATGAAACTGAAGTGAGCCTCAAGTTGTCTTTCTCTTTGGCTTTAAATACAGAGTAAGTTCAGCAGTAGTCAGACATGTTCCCATTTAATCAGGTGTGGTTTCTGTGAAGAAAGGAAGAAAGAGTCTTGTCACTCCTTGAATCACCGCTTCCATCCTTGATTCTCAAAGACAGAATCTTACCATGGGTGCACCCTCTGGGAGGTGACTAGGGGTTTTCAGCCCATAAAAATTGAGACATGATTAAAAAATTTTTTTTCATGTTTATTTATTTTGAAAGCAAGAGAGGCAGAGCATGAGCAGGGGAGGGGCAGAGAGTAAGGGAGAGAGAGACTCCCAAGCAGGGTCCACACCGTCAGCACAGAGCCCGATGTGGGCCTCGTTTCCACAAATGATAACATCATGACCTGAGCCGAAATCATCAGCCAGATGCTTAACCGACTGAGCCACCCAGGTGCCCCAAGACATTATTAAATAAATAAAGTAAGTTTAGAAATTAAATTCAGCAGGTATTTCCTGAACATTTACTATATGCCAAAAAGTGCTTATTTTTGCTGGGAGGACAGAGATGAAAAACACAGGAGCCATGCCCCCAAGGGACTCCTGGACAAAGGGCAGCTTGGTCTTTGTTCTGCGTCATTGTCATTCCTAAATTTTAGAGTCATTGGGAGTGTATGAGAATGATTCTCTCTTCCTTTTTCGGTGTTACAGCCTTCACAATACGAGACTTCTTCTTGCCCTGAAGTTCATCTTAAGATTGCTTATAAAGCAGCTTTGGGAACTAGTGCTATATACACATAATGCATTTCCTCTAGAATTGCTGACAATATTTGCAGAATTTTAAAGCTGATGACAGAATTAGAACCACAATGTATTGGTACCATTTACGTATTCTAAAAATTCTATTTGTTATATCCATTTTATCCTTTAAAAAAAAACAGATTAGAAGTCTCATCTGTAACCTGTATCATAGGTTGGTTTTTTTTTGTTTGTTTTTTGGTTTTTTTTCTAAATTCTAGGTACTCCTATCCATTCTTTGGTAGTGCAGCTCCTATTATGACAAATCCTCCTGTAGAAGTTCGCAAAAACATGGAAGTTTTTCTTCCACAGTCTTACTGTGCATTTGACTTTGCAACTATGCCTCAACAGCTGCAGGATACCTTCTTAAGGTAACGTAAATATGGTGTGTATGACACGAAGCCACGCTTGAAAATGCGTATCTTGTTACTGACAAGAGGAATTTCTAGAGATTTAGATCCACAGCAGTTAATGCATCTGATAACTTGGACACGCACGTATTAGTAATGTAATTAGTAATGTCTGTGACGTGGGTGCTTCTGCTCTGAAGTTTTATGAAGTTATGGAGACTCTTCACAGATTTTCATATCTTATTTGTCTGAATTTGGAGGTTAGAACTGTGTTAAATACCATCTGTGAGTAAGACGATTTGAAAGACTACTGTCTTGTTTTTCATAATACGTGAAGATCAGTAGGAACAAGCTATTTAGTTTTATCACGGATGCACCAGTTGACTGTAGTGAATTGGTTGCTTTTTCTGTTGCCTCATCTGTATAAAATGAAGGTGTTATTAATGCACCTATCTGAAATGGATTTGTGAAGAAAAAGATCTGAGACATCTTTTTACTCAATTCAAGTGTGTATCTTATTTTACAAGGAGGAAGGAAGAGTAAAAAATAGCACTTCGTGGGTTTTCTTTATTGCACAGAAAGAGGTATAGAAACTGTAATGGTATATTCTGTTTGTTACCCGTGGAATGGAGTCTTTCCAACCCAGGTAACAGAAACATCTTGGTGCTTGGGCAACTCAAAGATCTACTACTCACTTGGTTCAGAAATGATAAGATATGAACACTTGTTTTCTCTTCCTTAGGATTCCACTGCTGGTTGAATTATGGCACAAGGACAAAATGAGTAAAGATTTACTCCTGGGAATCGCCAGGATCCAGCTTTCTAACGTCTTGTCTTCAGAAAAAACTCGCTTTTTAGGTTCCAGTGGTGAACAGTGTTGGCGTCAGACGTACAGTGAAAGTGTGCCTTTTATAGCAGCACAGGGGTAACGGATTTCCCAAAATGGCCGTAGCCTGCTTTTTGTTCTCATTGGCTGGGTACAGCCTTACGCTTCCCTGTCGTCTTGGTGGTGATGGTCCTTCTTTGACCTCGGGGGGCTGTATTCTAATTGGCTTTTTAGCACGGTTTACCTTTCTGATCCCACTGTACCCTCTAAGACTCTTAACACCTAGGATCTTAAATGTTTCCCTCCTCTCTGTGAAGCCTGACGGTTTTAATTTCCCGCTATGTTGTTTGTTTGTGTGTTTAGTAATTCCAGGTCAGATTTATAATGTATTTTTACATTATTTTGCTTTGGGAATGACTGTTTTTCTACTTGAAAATATTTTAACTTTTGCTTCAAATCTATTTTCTGAGAATGTTACAAATGTTTGGCACTTTTAAAAAATGAATATGGTTTCTATGCCCTGGAATCTGGTGCCACCATGGAAAACTGAAGTTCACCTACCTTACACAAAATACATCTGTTTTATTTATTTTAATTTTTTTTAAATGTTTATTAGAGAGAGAGAGAGACAGACACACAACACAGAGTGAGCGGGGGAGGGGCAGAGAGAGAGTGAGACACAGAATCCAAAGCAGATTCCAGGCTCTGAGCTGTCAGCACATAGCCTGATGTGGGGCTCGAACTCCCGAACTGTGAGATCGTGACCCGAGCCGTAGTCAGATGCTTAACCGACTGAGCCACCCTAGGCGCCCCAAAATACATCTATTTTAAATACGTCTTTTTAAATTTAGCAGTAGAAATTTAAATACACTTTAAAATTATACATCACATGCCTTGGTTTTTGAAGCATAATTAGAATGTACAAAGAAATCAGGCTCAGTAAAAAGCTGAGATCTAAAAGTAGTATTTAAATCCCTTCCCTTGCTCTTCTCCATCTATAGTTCCTTCCAGAGAGCAAAGAATTAGTAAAACTTTTATTCATTTGGAGGATGTGGCAACAGGTGTTTTAGAGAAGCACATCTTCTGGTGAACTGAAAATTCTTCCAAAAATCCCATTCTTTTATCGCATTAAATAGAACACAATGAAAATAATTAAATCATTACTAGTTATTTTAAATCTGTTGGTTATGAATATGAACTTGTGTTGCCCTGCTCTGTAGACAGAGAAGTTTTAGGAGACTTAGTGCTTTTGTGTATTTTATTAATTTCTTCTACAAGTTGTGAGATTAGAAGAAAATGTAAAAATGATTATTAAGAGTTTATTTGTGTGGGTTCCAGTCATTGAAGTTTTTGCTTGACCAAGGCTTTATGGAATAGATTTTAGACAAGGCCACGTTTCTTGTAGGCAAGACTGTATTTTCCTCTGATGTTCTGGTAAATGCTACATGCAGCTGTACGAGACAGAGAGATGCTCTTTATGATAAAAATAACATATAATTATCCTATTTTTAGGAATTACCCTGAGGCAGTGCTCACATCCAGTAAAAGATTTATGTACAAGTGCTTCATCCCAGGAAAATAGTAGAGTAAGAATTCAGAAGAATCTACATAATCAAGAGTAGGAAAATTAGTTTTTGTCTTAATTTTACTGTGTAATTTTATTAGTATACTTTACAGGCATTAAAACTTAAACATTTTTGAATGAAGGTTGATGACATGAGAAAATGCTCCAGATGTAAATGGAGAAAAAGGGACAGTGTGTATCTGCATGTGTATCTGCACATACGTAAAACAGAAGAGAGGAAGGAAATGAAAGTTTAGCAGTAATTACCTTTGGGCAGTAAGAGTTTAAATTTCTCCAAATAATCTATAGCTAATGTAGGTCTTCTTGTAGTAAACGTAGGTCTGTATGTAAGAGTTCCGTGATCAGGTAAAATGCATATATGGCAGGTCTCGAGGTTTGAGTAGTGCGCGTGTCAGATACAAGAAATGTGACCTACTCAGTGCTGTAACATTGGGGAAATAAAAGGAAAAATCATAGTGTTTCCACAAATTTTAAAGTATTTCTGACTTCATGTGTAGGTCAAACAACAGGATAATGGATCTTTCTTACACAGTAACTCTAGAAGATTATGGACTAGTAAAAATGCGTGAGATTCTTGTATCTGATTCATCTCAGGTAAGTAACAGTGAATGTGAAACAACGTGACTGTAGTGGATCGAATGCATTGTGTGTATGAGTGTGTTTGTTTCAATATGTTTTCATTCATGTCTTAGGGTTTATCTGCTGGGCAACAGAAGGCATGTTCCCTTCCTCCAGCACCTTGTCCTTCAGAAATCCAGACAGAGCCTCGAGAAACCTTAGAATACAAAGCAGCACTAGAGCTAGAAATGTGGAAAGAGATGCAGGAGGACATTTTCGAAAATCAGGTTACCTTTTAAATGTTACTTTGAAACCTTTTTTTTTTTATTGGTTTACTTAGAATATTTTTCTTCTCCATAGTAGACTTTTTTTTTTCTCTCTATTCCACGGGTACCCTGTCTAGCCCTCTTAATAGCAAGAATACTTTACTCTGAGAGAAAAACAGAATAAGAAAATAACTCGATAAATGATAGTTTGGCAGAAGCCATGTAGAAGGATCCCCTTCTCTATGACTTCTGGACAAAATTAGGACTGAAGGTTCGAAGTCGGTGTTTGAGAAAGTGAACATTTCTTTTAATTTCAGGCCCTCGTTTACCATATCCTCCTGGAGCCTAGAACCATCTCTCTTTACACAATAAAGAGAGAAAACAGGTCTTCACTTCAGTTAAAAAAAGTTTTTTTTTTACATGTTTTATTTATTTTTGAGAGAGAGAGCGCGCGCGCGCGCGCACAAGCAGGGGAGGGCCACAGAGAGAGGGAGACACAGAATCCGAAGCAGGCTCCAGGCTCTGAGCTGTCAGCACAGATCCCCACACAGGGCTCAAACCCACGAACTGTGAGATCATGACCTGAGCCCTAGTCAGATGCTCAACCGGCTGAGCCACTCAGGCGCCCCATTTTAGTTTATACTCTTGTGGGTATCCCTTGCTTCAGGCATTCTCTTTGGTTTGTTTTAAGAATAAAAGAGGAGGTCTGAAGGAAACATACTGGTGATCAGTAGTATTTAACAGAGAACGACCGATTTGTGTGTTTGAAATATTGATGTGCTTTTTTGTGACTTTTTCTTCCTTGTGTAGCTAAAGCAGAAGGAGTTGGCTCATATGCAGGCTCTTGCAGAGGAATGGAAGAAAAGAGACCGAGAAAGAGAATCACTCGTAAAGAAAAAGGTAATAACTTTTATAGGAAATCTGTGGAGTAACAAAGTACAACGATTGTATACTGTTTTGGATAAACTGAATGGATGGGTCAGGAGTAGGAGGAAGGCCTTTCTCTCTAAGGTATTGGCTGCTTTTTTGATTTTGAACCCTGCATATGTATTATTTGTTCAAAAAATGAATACTCTAGGAAAAAAGCCTACCTCTGTATGAAAAAAGAAGATAGCACCTTTTAATCTGTTGCTAATCAGATGCTAATAAAAAAGCATCAAGAACTTAGAAGGTAATTTTAAGAATTTAATCCTGGAATAAATGACATCTTTAAAAATGAGACCATCTGATCTTACTCCAAAAAGCAAAAGTTCAGTACTTACCTATTTACACTTAAGTTATTGAGTAAAACAAAAACCCTGAAAATAACGCTTCTTTCAAATACTGAAATTAAACTCTCATACGAGTGGTTAATGACATAGCTACAAACGGGAGAAGATAACCAATGGCAGGATGGCTTACTGCCCTCCACCAAGAGACTGGAGCAGGATGCAGACTAGAATATTTTCGAAAGTTATTTTCAGGGCCCTGATCAACCAGTTACATTTAATACGTAATTATTGGCACACTTAGGGTTTTTTTACTTGTTTTTTGCTATGCTTGGGTTTAAATCTGTTTTGTTGTTGCTTTTCCATTGTTCCGTCGTTTCTTAGTTCTTTTTTTTTTTTTTTAATTTTTTTAATGTTTATTTTTGAAAGAGAGAGGGAGACACACACACACACACACACACACACACACACAGACACAGAATGCAAGCGGGGGAGGGGCAGAGAGCGAAGGAGACACAGAATCTGAAGCAGGCTGCAGGCTCTGAGCTGTCATCACAGAGCCCTACATGGGGCTTGAACCCATGAACCGCAAGATCGTGACCTGAGCTGAAGTCAGATACTGAGCCACCCAGGTGCCTTCTCTTAGTTTCTTTTTTTTTTTTTTTTTTTTGGTCTTTTCCTGCTTTCTTTTGGATTCATTGACTTTTCTTATGATCCCATTTTATTTTTACTATTGCTTTATTACCAGTGTCTGTTTCATTGCTTTTTGGGAGGGTTGCTTTAAGGTTTAAAATATTCAGTTTTAACTTATTATTAGCACACAACTACTACTATTATTATAATTAATTATTGATGCTAATAATGCTATTATACCGTATCACGTGTAGTGTAATAAGTTTACATCAGTGTATATCAGGCATGTGTTCTTTGTGTTGATACCATCATACATTTTGCTTCTCCATAAATTATCCTAAAATATATTTTTGCTTTTAAGAGTTAGTTTTTATTTTTATTATTTTTTTTTAATTTATTTTTGAGACAGGGAGAGACAGAGCATGAACAGGGGAGGGTCAGAGAGAGGGAGACACAGAATCTGAAACAGGCTCCAGGCTCTGAGCTGTCAGCACAGAGCCCGACGCGGGGCTGGAACTCACGGACCTTGAGATCATGACCTGAGCTGAAGTCAGCCGCCCAACTGACTAGCCACCCAGGCACCCCAAGAGTTAGTTTTTAAAGAAAACTTTGAAGCAAAAGCCTCTTTTATTAACCACATAAATAACATTTCTTGTAGTATGGGTCTGATGGCGATATATGCTGTTAGCTTTTGCTTGAAGAAGTGTTTATCTCTCATTTTGAAGTAAATATATTTTCACTGGGTATAGAATTCTGGGTTGACAGCTTTTTGTTTCAATCTGTAAAGTTGTTACATTAGCATTTTGGCTTGTTTCGTTCTTGATGGAAAAATCTGCTGGCCTTGTTATCTTGGCCCTCTATCTCTGTAAGGTCTCTTTTTTCCTCTCACTTGGTTTAAGATTTTTTTTTCTTGATCCCTAGTTTTCAGCATTAGGAATTTGATGGGCCTTGTGATTCTGTGTGTGTGTGTGTGTGTGTGTGTGTGTGTGTGTTTATGTGCACCCTGCTTGGAGTCTTGGAGCTGCTTTGGTTATAGGGTTTTATCAAGCTTGGAACATTTTGGGTTTTTATTGCTGAAAATTTTTTCCTGTGTCTCTTTCTCCTCTCCTGATTAGAGTCCAGCGTGCATGTATTGTACTACTTCATATTGTCTCAGAGAGAATTGAATTATTTTTTAAGTCTTTTTTTTCCTCTCACTGCTTCATCTTGGATATATTTTATTGCTGTGACTTCCGGTTGACCATTGGTTCTTCTGAAGGGTCTGATCTGCCACAAATCCAATTCAGCACAATGTTTCCTTTCATATACTGTATTTTTCATCTCTATAAGGTTCACTTAGGCCTTTTCCTTTTTTTTTAAGCACTTTTCCTCATGTTCATGTTTTCCTTTACCTTCTTGAGTATCTGGAATATATTTACAATACATTATCTACTAGTTACAACATGCGTGTCATTTTGAGGTCTCATTTGTTTTTTTCATCTGGTTATGGGGGACACTTTTATATTACTTTGAATGACTGGTAATTTTTTCTTAGATGCCAGAAATTGTGAAGTTTACATTGTTGATTTCTGGATCTTGGTGTGTGAGGTTATTTGGGTTGAGTTTGATCCTTTTGAGTTCTGCTAGGGCAAACTGAGAAGAGCCTGTAGCCGTGGGCTGTATGGTAAGATGCCTAGCATATGGTAATCTCTCCCCTCAGACCAGGAGGAATGCCCACTATTCTCATTCCTGACTGAGCTCTGGGAATGCTTATCTTCGAACTTTCCAGTGGTACTTTACCTAGCCTCACAGGGCCTCTTTAGTCTCCTCTCTGCTGCCTCAACTCAGCAAGATTGAGAGGCTCTGCTGGGTGTCCCCTTCTCTGAGCCTTAGTCTGGAAAATGCTAGAGTTATTGTAGGGCTGGACTCATTCATCTCTGCTCTGTCAGTGGTGATGGTCCTGTGCTGCCCATTCTCCAATGTATAAACACAGATGTTTCGTGTATGTCGTTCCATTTGTGTTTGTAGAGGAGGGCAGGTAGTCTTTAACGAGTAGACCAAGCAGAAGTCCCCAAGGCCTTGGACTTTCAAATAACTGTTTCAATTTTATCGCCCTTAATTCACAACCATTAAAAATTTGAAAAACCAGTGGGTTAAAAAAAAAAAATCTAAAAAAAGAAAAAGTTAACAGTACTCCAAACCATCCATTCTTAAGAAGTGTTCTAATAACCAAACTTTAAAAACTAGAGGCCCTCACACATATTTAAGCAATATACTAGTTTTCCTTAAATGTGTCTTTTATATTAAGTTGGATTTACAGTTCTCAGATATCCTTTATTCATTGAATCTGAGTGAGCTATCAAATATTTAACTTTTTAGAATTTTTCATTTAGCTTTTAAGGTAAGCAGAGTTTATTGTGGAACCATTTTTTTTAAATGCTTTTGAAGAGTTTTCCTGTGTTAAGTTTTGCAAAAGCCAAATCAGAAAAACTTTCTGAGTTAATATTTTGACAGATCCAACTTGTGCCATAATTGATCTTTCTATTGCAAAAAGAAAACAAAACAGTGTCTGTATAATGGTTGAAAAAAAAAAACTCAGAGTAATTTTTGCTTGGTTGTCATTTTGATAATCACCTTGTCGGTTACCATCATATACAATTTCTCCCACCATTTCAGCTTGAATTGTCTATTTCTTGACTAGTTTATAATAACTCTGCTTAGAAAATGAAATACAAAGGGTACCTGGGTGGCTCTGTCAGTTAAGTATCTAACTTGATTTTGGCTCAGATCATGATCTCACAGTTGATGAGTTCGAGCCCCACAATGGGGTCTGTGCTGAGAGTGTAGAGCCTGCCTAGGATTCTCTTTCACCCTCTCTCTCTGTCCCTTCCCTGCTCACATGCTCACTCTCCCAAACTAAATAAATACTAAAAAAAAAAAAAAAAAAAAGAAAAAGGAATATGAGGTCTGTCTAGTAAGTGGCTATTTGAATTAGTCTTGTCAAAAACTTGATAGGATTGCTGGTTTTTTTCCAACCTAAATACATTTGAGAGTAACAACTCCTCCAGCACAATGTGTGCCCTGTCGTGTAAGAATATGGCCAGATAGGATGTGACCCATTTCCTAAAACTTCATAAGCCACTGTAAAGTTGATTAATTGGGGAGAAAAAAAAGCAGTGTTTGCCTGAATAGGATGAAATCTTTTCAAGCTAAATTCTCTGAGAATCCCCCTGTGTGATTACTACATCTATAGTGTATACGCCTTTTCTGTTGATTTATTTTCACTTTATTTACCTGATTGTTTTAAAACAACGTATAACTTCTTCAGTACTTGGAAAACTTACCTGAAGGAGTCTCGTAATATTGGTGGAACAGCATGCAACCATCTAAATTTACTTCTGCTCTTCAGCACAAAAGGAGTTAATAGTAAAATGGAGCTCATCTACTTACTATGAGGTTTCTCCTGCCTGACAAGGTGCTAACTAGTTAACAGCCCACCAATTCAGGAAGCAGTAGTGAAGGGATATATATAGTAAATAAAATTGCATCTAGTTAGACTCACGTATATTAGTATTTCATGATAAGTTAATATTTTAAGCTTATGTGTACCTAATGATTTGTATCATGGTGGGGGACGGTTATTAATCTATCAGTGTTTTTTGGTCATCTTTTGGAACCATTGTGGAAGGATTATTTTAAATGTGAAAGAGCAGATTATTTTTGTGGAATATTTTCTTTTCATAAAATAATGCATCCTCTGGTGTTACACATAAACTTTTTTCCCAAAGAGATGAAGCTTTAGTTAACCTTGAAGCAATTAATAGTCCACCAGCTCATTTGGGGCCTTTGGGGTCAAGTGAAATATTTGTAACTGTACCAAATCTGTATTTTCAGAAACCAGTGTCCTGGAAATGACCTGGTTGTCCAGATTGACATGCTAAACCCAGTGACAGTTGAAGACAAATTCATTACTTGACAAACTTAAGACTATAACATTCTGGTCCTGTGTGGCCTTCCATATAGCTGAGATCATGTTTGTTCTGTCTTCTACATGACTTCCCATCAGATGGCTGAAGATCACTATCATATACCTACCAAGAAGGAAGACCTCGGTTCTGCATTAGGGAATAGGAGGAAGCGTTTCATGGATAAGATCATGCTTCCACTTTGATAAAGATTAGTAGATACTACCACAGAGACTCCAAGGGAATTCCAAACAAAGAAGCTGGAAATAGGCTTGGCATTAAGGAAATTGTAGGTAGCTTGATATAGGAAGAAGGGAAGAGAAGTCTCAAGAAATAAGGTGGAGACGTCTATGGCATGTAAATGATCTTCTGTTTCATTTTGAGGAGATTAGACTTGATCCCGTAGACGTTCTCAGCCAGGGTTTCCTGGGAGAATTAAGCCATAATGCCTGCCAGCGGGCACTGTTCCTGGTGGATTCACTTCCTCTTGTGCTTCAGCAATGGTAGATTTGTGTGCCATTAAAGAGAAGATGGAGAAAATAATCAGTTAGATCATTTTTTATGTTCTATGGTTCAGATGATAAAACCTGCTTGGGAAAGGTAGATATTTGATAAACTTATTTTTTAAATGAAGATTTTTATGTAAGAGAACAAGGAAGTGAGATCTTCATTTTAGAACAGTTGTTGCAGAATAGAGGAGTATGGATCCAAAGTCAGGAAGGCCAGGGAAGCAATAATGAGTTGTAAAAGAAAATAAAGGCTGAACAGGAATAGCCATGATAAGATGAAGGAGGAAAGACGAACAGGAGCTAGAGAAATGGAGTTACGGAGGTTTAAGGTCTCAAGCCTTAAGGGATATTCAGTGCTACCCTCGCATCCTACTGCTTTCCGTAATCAATTCCTTCTCTTCTCAGAGTGGTTCTCAGCCAACCCTCCCTTATCCTCACCTGATTGGATCTTTCCCTTTCTCAAACATTTCCTCAACTTGACTCCCCTTCCTATACTTTCCTACTCTTCTACTGAATTCACTGGTCTCCCCTTGGCAATTTTCATGCCGGAACTTTTTTTCCCCCCTCAGCCTCTGCTGGCTTTATTGGCTTGCCCCAAAGCCCAGTCCCTGAACCTCTTTTCTGTTTTTACACTTCTTCAAGTATTCTCATCCACTTTCTTAGCATCATATACAAGTTAAATACAGTGATTCACTGTGTGTGTGTGTGTGTATCTCCAACCTCTTCACTGGACTCCACATTTGGCTGTTCGGCTGCCTATACTACACTGCCAACTGATTCTCTGCTAAGCAAATCAAAGGGAGCATGTCTCGAGACAGGCTCTTTGTCTCCCTCCTGTATAAATTTGTTCCTGTTGATCCCCATCTTAATAAATGGCAGTACCTTTTACTGAGCTCCTTAGGCTACAAGGCAAGTTACCCTTGACTCTGTTTCGTTCCACATCTAGTTTGTCAGCAAATTCTCTTGACTCTGTATTGAGTACAGATTCTGGAAACGAACCACTTTCAGCCACCTTCTTCACTACTTACCTTAGTTTAAATATTCCTGATCTCTTTCCTAGATGACTACAGTTACTTCTTAACTCAGAATTCTGTCCTCTTTCCTGACCCCGGTAGCTTGTTAAATCCATATCCACCAAGGTTGAGACTTTTAAACTAAAAGTCAGATTACGTACTCTTCTGCTTAAAATCTCTCCTACTCCTTACGTATAGAATAAAACTCCTGTTTCTTACCAGGTCCTACACGGCCTTATGTGATCTATCTACTAGCTTCCTTTGTGACCTCATTTCTGTCAGCCTTCTATTCACATAGTCTGTTCTCACCAACCTGGCCTCTCTGTAGTTCCTCAGACATGCTCCCTAAGTCCCCCTCAGGATCTATAGAAGACTCTTTTGTTAGAGGCACTGTCTGGTCTCTGTTCAAAATAATCTGAGTGAGGCCTTCTCTGATCATTCTGTCTTAAATAGGCCTTCTTCTGCCCCCAGGAGCTAATTATATGCTCGTTCTGCTTGTTTTCATCCTAGTATTTACTTAGAATTACGTTAAACATCCACTTCTATTTTCATAGTTTGTCTTCCCTCAGAATATAGGTTCACAAGACTTTGTTTTACCCACATCTCCTAGGTATTCAATAGGTATTTGTTATTGAAATGATTATGATCTCAGGTTTTTACTCACTTTTGAGTTTGAGATACATAGGGAATACTGGAGACAGAGATACAGATGTAATCTCTGGAGGGGGTTTTGACTTTGCAATCTGGTTTTGGAAGTGCTTAGGATATGTGATGGTAGGTAGTTAAGATCATCCCCTGAGGTCAGGTAGTAGGAGAGGAGACCTCCTGAGACAGAGATCTCTGGGAACCCATGCATTTCGGTTGCCAGAGGAAGAACAGTTGAATACTGACCCACCATCCTGTTTACTTACCTCTCTAAGACTTTTTAAGGCTGTAGGGCACACTTAGCATTTTTTTGAGATAAACTAAAAGTGGGTGGTAGATTGAACAGAATGAATAGGTGATGGCTCATGATTGTCTAGCATGCCAGGCCTAAGTCACTGAACTAAAGTCTAACAAGGACAAATGTCAACTTCTGTAGTCGAAACAATCTTTCGGACAATAGGTATGTTGTTATAGTTATCCCAGGTTTAAAAACAAAAGCCTTGGGGATTTTCCTTGACGGAGCAAACTGTGATTAGGATCCTCAAATAGCACGTGCAGGTTTAGACTAACATAATAGACACGTTGTCTTCATCTTGGGCAGTGGACATTCTTTGGCCTATGAAGTAGGGAGATCACATCTGGGTACCACATTTTTTAAAAAGACTTAATCTAGAATCTAGACTGTAGATTAGATCCAAGATGTTAGACGATGTGGAAATTGTAATTAATATGTGAGTAATAGCTGAAACTTGTGTTTCTCTTGGAGAAGAAAAAGTGAGAGGATGTATGATGGCTATTGCCAGACCAAATACGTGAAGATAGATTTTTTTTTTCCTTCTGTCTAAGGGGTAGAAATAAGATGAAGGAGGATTAAAGCAAGATCTTATTAACTGTGGGAAAGAGAATGTTAGGATGGACCTGAAATCTGGGAACCAGTTGGTGAGAACAAAGAAATTGGTTCAGGAAGTCGCAGTAAAAGTGATCAGTTAGAAATGAAAGACAGAAAACCGTAAAGACTCCTCCATCCTGTGTAGACTGAACTGGCAGGCGTCTTTTCTCTGAACGGGAATCTCACCGCCGAAGAGCAGGGCAGAACTAGAGGCCCCTGGAGATTAAGGTACTAGGCTTGGGGCCCAAGCAGGGAGTGGTGCATCAGAAGCAATTAGGAACTCAGTTACTGGAACTGTAGGAAAGGATCGGACCTGAACCCATAGGAGAATTGACTTGAAACTGACCAGCTAGCCAAACTAGCATCAGGATTCGTTGCAGGGAAGGAGTGTATGTGCTGAAGGGGGCGTCAGAGGAATACTGGAGTAGTGACGAAGGCAGATTTTAAAGAGCTAGGTTTTGACTACACATAAGATTTTACTAGCAGCCTGACTGCCCAGTGGGAGAATGACCTTCCTCTGGAAATTGAACGTCACTAGAGATACCCAAGCAGAAGCTAGAGGGATGCCCTCACTTACAGTACTAGAAGGAATTTCTGCTCTGACTTGGTGGATATAATTCATGAGTTTCCTATTCCCAGAACTTGTGTTTCAGTAAGTTATAATGTATGCATTGTTGGATTTGCTTGTGTTTTGAAAGTTGGGGAAAAGATAATGTGTCTTTTATTATATTTTAGGTGGCTGAATATACTGTCCTAGAAGGAAAACTTCAAAAAACCCTAATTGACTTAGAGAAACGAGAGCAGCAGCTGATCATTGCAGAGTCAGAGGTAACTGTATTTCTTTATTTCCTGGAATCCATGCACGAGGTACATGCTATTATAAAATATATTTGATAAAAAGCATTTCATGGAAATGGTCTTGTAGGCATGGTGGAGAAAACTGCTGTTCAGCAGAGGAAAGCATCTTTGACATGTCAGAATGTGAGGAATACATAGCAAAGTGTTTGTTATTTGAAATGGTTAATAGCCGGCCAGCCAGCTTTGGCTGACTGCTGCACTCTGCGGAAGTACACTTCTTCGCAGGATGTGGAGGGACTGGATAGTCACACTGCCCAGAGCATAGAGAAAACGTAGCACAGGCTGAGGGGCCTAGAATTCGGATGTCATTCTCAGTAACAAGGGAATATCCCACCTGGTTGTCGATTAAAGGTTAGAGCCCAAGGATGGATGAAAACTTCTGTTAATACCATGCCTAGTTAGCATTTTTGTTAGGTCTTGATAAATTTTAGCCTAAATATTTATTTCAATTACTACATACATCATTTCAAGTTATTAGAATTTCTTCCACATTAAATTTGTATGCTCCTGTCCTAACCATATGTGTTTCTTAAAATTTTTCTCAGCATTTCACTCTGACCTGATCCTCCTACATTTTCTGGAATTTCTCGATGTTTGACCTTAAATGTATTTGTTTCCAATATGAAGGCTCTGTTACTTTCTATGTGATTAGGCAGAATAGAAGAAATTTCTAAAGAAGAAAAGGAACTTGGGTATATTTGCTTAGGTAATACAGTGGGTTTTACTCAAAAAGGAATTTTAAGTGATTAGGGCCTTTTCAATTGAATTTATATAAGTCATATATGGAGTTTTGGATACACTTTGTATTTTAGAATTAAATGATGATGGATGAGCAATGTGGGTTGAAGCCCTGTGTGCTATCAGCACAGAGCCCACTTGGGGTTCTCTCTTTCCCTCTCTATCTGCCCCTCCCCTATTCACACACTCATGCACTCTCAAGAGTAAATAAATACATTAAAAAAAACTTTTTTAATGTATAATTTCAATTGTGCTTCAACATGAACTCGGACAATGGAAAAGGATATGAAAATAAAATTGGAAATATTGTAAACATTGTGTAGAAGGATAATAGAATATTGAACAGCATACTGTAGCTGAGCCTTTAAGCCAGCCTCATAAAGACGCACTTGTTTTTAGGTTCAAAGAGAAAGGAAGGAACTGAAATCAGAACGTGACCGGAACCTGCAAGAACTTCAGGACTCCATCCGCAGGGCCAGAGAAGATTGTGTTCACCAAGTAGAACTAGAAAGGTTAAAGATCAAGCAGCTAGAAGAGGACAAACATCGACTGCAGCAGCAGGTGGGATCACTTAGAGTTTATTTGTTTTCTAGGAAGAGTTCACTGAAAAGTTAGAGAAATTCACAGTGGTTTGAACTATTGATGATGTTGATTGCACCAAGATGCCGATATACTTTAAGCTGGCTCTTGTTTTCCTAAATCAAAGCTAAAGACTACCTTGGAATAATTTTCCTTCCCTTGTCATTATTCGCACAAGATTGAACTATATTTCAGGTAACTCAACATCTTTCTTTCTGATAAATCGCCTTTTGGCCAACATCTTGTGCATGTGTCACTGGACCAAATGCAGTTAAGAACGCCAGTTCGTGAGTGCATCGTCTGCACTCCTCACCTTACTCTCACCTTTCAGCCCTTCCCACCCCACACCCCATCCCCTTGGCTCCAGCCCCTTGTCAGCGAAGCCACCAGTGGCTCATCACTTTGACTCCCCCTCTTAATCAGACAGCTCCAACACTGTTGGACTTCTGTTGTGTATTCTCTTCTCTCCCCTTCTTTAACCCCACTCTCCTGGTCTTCCTCTACTTTCTGGCCACCTCTCAGGCTCCTTTTCCTTTTCCTAGCCCTCCAGTATTGGACTTCCTCCAGGCCCAGGACTTACTTTGTACTAAACAATTGTATTGCTGCCCATGGCTTCAGAGAGAGTCCCCTTTCTAAGTATGTCCCAGACTGACTGTCTCTTTGATCATTCTTTCAGTGAAAGGTGATGAAGATAAGTGTCTATATTTCAAAATATAAAAGCAGTTCCCAGAACTCAAACAATCCGTGTCACTTATGGACATTTAGCAAAAGAAAAAGCCTAGTGTGCCACATAGCTTACTTCTGCACAACCTGATTTTAGGCACAGTAATTGTTTATGATAATGTCTCTGGGACACTTGGGTGGCTCAGTCGGTTAAGCATCCAACTTCGGCTCAAGTCATGATCTCATGGTTCATGGGTTCAGGCCCTGCCTCGGGCTCTGTGTTGCCAGCTCAGAGCCTTGAGCCTGCTTTGGATTCTTTGTCTTCCTCTCACTCTGTCCTCCCCCGCTCACACTATGTCTCTCTCTGTCTCAATAATAATAATAATAAAATAAAAATTTATGGTAATGTTTCTGAATGGTAGAAAAAATACCAAATTTTAAGTCTGTTAGCTTTTGTTTAAAACAGAAATAAATGAGAGAGAGAGAGATGCTTGAGAAAGGTTTTTTTTTCCAAATTGAAAAGTCAAAGTTTGGATATTCAAAGAAGTAAACTTCAGCCATAGGAAGACTTTGCAGGTAATAGAGTACCTCATTACCTGAAGATGCTAGATAAACTAAACCCTAATTAGAATTATTTGTGCTTACTGGCATGAAACAAGAATTGATTATTGATAATTTAAATTCCATTTTTGCCACCAATTTTCTCAGCATTTCAAATTTAGTTAAGTCTTATGTCTTAGAAAGTAGATAAATGGGTTTATCTAATACTTGCTAGAGGGTTATGGAAGGCATCTTTAACAGTCCTTGTTTGCATTTGATTAAAAAAAAAAAAATCCCAGATTTGAAAAGAACATTCTTATATTCTGTTTGGTTTTTTGTTTTGTTTTGGTAGTTTTGAAAGTGTTCTAAGGGAAATTATATATAGAGTGTTGAGTCCAGGTAAGTCTCTGTTTTATTTAATTTTAAAAAGTATTGCCTCCTTTCATCAGAGCATTATTCTAGGGGATGAATAGATCTGAGAGCTGTTCACGTCTCTGCCGCTGACTAGATCCTGGGCACTGCCGAGCTGAGCTTCTGAAACCCTCAAATGTCTTATCCACAGAAATGAAGGGGTTGAGTTAAATCATCTTGAAATGACTTTAAGTTGTAATAGTGTTTGAATTATGAAACTTTCACAGTTTTAAATTATAAGAACAATAAATACCGCGCTAAAATTAAGTTTTTTATTTTTATCGTCATTAGTTGGTATATCTAATGTGCATAGTATTCTCGTACACGTGACATCTTAAGGGTATAGTATAAGTATTTTTATAAAGTGACTTTCATTTGCCATCTAAAATTGAGCAAAAATGTTCTCATGATCCTGGTTTTCTAACACATTTCCTACTCTTAAATAAAAGTTTTTGTATATTGTTAATTAGTTGACTCACTAAATTTTTAAGATTACTAGAAATCTTAATTTTCCTCATTATGCTTTATGGATTTTCTAAATTTTCTACTATAAACAAGCTTTACAATAAGAAAAAAAATGACTGTTGAATTCTGTAGCATTGAACTTTGCATACTGGTCTTTTTAAATGGCTGTCATCCTTTTTTTTTTTTTTTTTTAATACAGCTTAATGATGCTGAAAATAAGTATAAGATTTTGGAAAAAGAGTTCCATCAGTTCAAGGATCAGCAAAGCAACAAACCTGAAATCCGCCTTCAGTCTGAAATAAATCTACTCACCTTGGAAAAGGTACCCGTGTCAGTTTATGGCAATTTAATTCTGATAATTTATAAAATCAGTAGGTGCTATTTGAATATAAAATGTACTGACATTTCACTGTAGTATTCTGATATCAAATAAGAACAGCATTTGAGACACATGACATTGTCAGTACTTGAATTTCTTGGCTTCTATCAGTTACAGCATATACTAACTAGAGTGGTTGGTTGCACAAAACAGAAGTGACTAACTCTAGAAATAAAGGAATCCACAGAACTCTCAGGAAGGCTAAAGAACAACTTCCAAAATATGTACAAGAACAGGGGGAAGCACAGCATGGCCTATCCTGTCCCAAAACTGTCTCCTCTTAACTATTGTTGGTGCTTTCACTGCCTTATCACCTGATTTCCATATTCAACAGCCAGTCTTGCCATCATGAATGCTGACTGCATATTACTTACTACCCTGTAGATTAAGTGCCCCAGGTAGGAGCATTCGTATCAATCACAAGACTACGCTCTCCTCTGAGCCCAGAGAAGGGATATCCATCCTATTTTGTTTCTTGCGGTTGGAGGCCAGGTCCTGCCTCTAGTTATATAGTGATCATCTGCAAATGGGAAGAATGTTCTGCTTCTAGGCATTAAAAACTGTGTACTGTCCAAAATGTGTAATGTTAAGTTTGACAGTATGTGCTGTTGCATTTTATCGTTTAGTGTTTTTTAGGTATTATTAAAAAGATACAGCCTACCCAAGAAATGACACAGGTAATAAGAGAATAATTTTCAGAAGTTACAGGATTTCATGGTGTCAGCCATGGCCTGTCATTGTCCACTGAACATTCTATTGAAGGCTTCCTTGCCTCTTTTCTGCTGCAGATGTAGCCACTAGGACTAGGGGGCACTATCAGAAGATTGGTAGGGGGTGTCAGGAAGTTGCCAGGGTAGTTCGTTCTTCTCTTTGTCTGTGTGCTTCCCTTCTCTCTTAGTAGGTGCACCTTTTTATGGTTTCCTCTCTGGCTAGACACCTTCTCTCCAGCTTGCCTTGGGCTATCCCTACTGCATGAACAATCCGTGTTTCTGCATTCCTAGTAGGAAGAACTGTTACCCATGGTACTTGCTTTTGTAGTCCCTCCTACCCCGGAGACGTGGGGCCTGGATGCTCCTGCTTATCACTGGTTGCCTCATCCTATCCTCTCTAGCATTTGTGCTTTCCTGTTACCCGTATAACCAGTTTCCTGGCAGGATGCTAAATGACAGAACTGGTTTTTCATTATCCAGCAAAGATGCATGCTCCTGGGCGCTGTGCTAAATGCTATGCTGAATGATTTAAAAACATTCAAGAGAGAGTCAAATAAATGACGAGTCCTACAAAGAGGCAGGGAACTTACCCAGATGATTAAAGTGAAAGGCAGGTAATAGCTTACCATACTATCTAACTCTCTCTTACTAAATGCCGTGAACTCAAAGCGGAGACAAAGCTACTTCTGAAATCAACACATGAGGTAAACTAAGAAGGGAGACTAGATATAGAATCTAAAGGGCACATTAATAAGTGAATGTGTGTGGGAGAGTATTCCAAGAAGTATTCAAGAGAACTAGAGGGGTTAGAAAGCCTATTGCATATTCGGGTAATAGCTTGACTAGAACTTGGGCATTTAACTATTGTGGTAGTTGTTCGAAAATAACAGGGCTGATAAGAGAATGCTAGAAATTAAGATAATTTGTGGCCACATGTGGGGAAGACCTTAGATGCGAAGTTAAAGAATTTGTATTTCATCTGGTAAGAAAAGTCAGAGATGACTCTCAAGTGTATTACATTGGCTTAATGGATGTTAATAGGAATGAAGAATTTTCAGGAAGAACTTTTTGAGGAGGTTGAAAGTTGTAGAGAATTATGGTTCTAGGCAGGTTCCATTTGAGATTCTACCAGAAAAAGTTGAAGCGGAGCAGTTCACTGAGGGGTTGAAAATGGGTATGGGACGCCTGGCTGCTTCAGTGGGTTAAGTGGCTCTTTCGATTTCACCTCAGGTCATGATCCCACAGTTCGTTAGTTTGAGCCCTGCGTCAGGCTATGTGCTGACAGCTCGGAGCTTCTTGGGATTCTCTCCTGGACTCTCTCTTTCCGTCTCTCTCTCAAAATTAAATAAACAGTTTTTTAACAAATAGGCAAGTATAGTAGGAAGAGAGAAAAGGGGGTAGAGATAAAGATTTGGAATCACTGGAATAAACTAACCGCCTTGGATTTAGATGAAATGGTCTAAGGTGTCTTTAGGAAGGACACCCAGACAAGTTGGTGGGAACTACGGCCTCAGGTACAAAAAGCAAGAGTCAGAGAAGGAGGCTAAAAAGATCCAGAGACATAGTAAAGACAGTCTAGTGCAGTGCTAAGAGGAGGGATTTGGAGAATAAGGAAATAGAAGTCATCTCTTATGACAGCCAAGTCAAGAACGGTTGAAGAAGGGCCTTATGTTTTGCAGGTAAGAGATTTTGAAGAAGCAAAACTGCAGAGGGTTATAAAAGTTTGGCATTGAAAAAAAAACCAGGAGGGGCGCCTGGGTGGCGCAGTCGGTTAACCATCCGACTTCAGCCAGGTCACGATCTCGCAGTCCGGGAGTTCGAGCCCCGTGTCAGGCTCTGGGCTGATGGCTCAGAGCCTGGAGCCTGTTTCCAATTCTGTGTCTCCCTCTCTCTCAGCCCCTCCCCCGTTCATGCTCTGTCTCTCTCTGTCCCAAAAATAAATAAACGTTGAAAAAAAAAAATTAAAAAAAAAAAAAACAAACAGGAAAATATGTAACCAGGGGGCTTCACGTTATTAAAACCTTATATGGTAGGTGGAAAATCTACAAACATATACATATACAGAGATATTTTTTTTAATTTTTTTTTTTCAACGTTTATTTCTTTTTGGGACAGAGAGAGAGCATGAACGGGCGAGGGGCAGAGAGAGAGGGAGACACAGAATCGGAAACAGGCTCCAGGCTCTGAGCCATCAGCCCAGAGCCCGACTTGGGGCTTGAACTCACGGACTGCGAGATCATGACCTGGCTGAAGTCGGACGCTTAACCGACTGCGCCACCCAGGCGCCCCTACAGAGATATTTTTTGAGTGAGCCAGAGAGGGGCAGGGGGAGCAGGCCCAAGGCCGAGCCCCATGTGGGGCTTGATCCCACCACCCTGGGATCACGACCTCTAGTCAGAGAGTTGGACTCTCACCTAACTGAGCCTCCCAGGTGCCCCTGAATATTTTTAGATTGAGGATAAGCAGCAATTAATAGCAAGAAGAAATTGAGCTTTGAGAGAGGAGGGGATGAGTGGACCAAAGAAGAGTCAATCTTAGGAAGTAGAAACACTATTTAAGAGGCAGAAAGGGTGAATAATACATAGAAAAGCTGGCGACAAGAAAGGGTGTGGTAAAATAAGTTTTTTGGGGGTTGAAACAGGTATTAACCAGTTTGTTCTGCTTCTGAACTCACTGACTTGCTGCAGCCTGTCCATTGCCACGCTGTCTCTGGTTCCTCTTCCTACCCCCACATGCACTTAACTGCCAAGCCTTGTTGATTCTGCTGCTTACATACCTGGAAAATCTTTTCGTTTCTCCATTTGATTCTTGGGCCTTTTGAATTTCTCTATCAGTGAACTTGAATCCAGTTGGACATTTTTAACCCCTCTTAAAAAAAAAAGGGGGGGGGGTGCCTGGGTGGCTCAGTTGGCTGAGCATCCGACTTCGGCTTAGGTCATGATCTCACAGTTTGTGAGTTCGAGCCCCGCATCAGGCTCTGTGCTGACAGCTCGGAGCCTGGAGCCTGCTTCCGATTCTGTGTCTCCCTCTCTCTCTGCCCCTCCCCTGCTCATGCTCTGTCTCTCTCTCTCTGTCAAAAACAAATAAAATTAAAAAAAAAAAAGTTTATTTTACCTATTTGGAGAGAGAGAGGCTCTCCCAAGCAGTCTCTGCAGTGTCAGCACCAAGCCCAACGTGGGGCTCAAACCCACGAACCGCGAGACTGTGACCTGAGCCGAAGTCAAGAGTCGGTCGCCCAACTGGCTGAGCCACCCAGGTGCCCCATAACCCCTCTTTTGATTAAAAACAAGTATTCCACTATTTCCCTGTTTACAACTGTGAATTCTGTGGTACCTACCAAAGATAGCTAAAGTGCACAGACACTAAGCGTCAAAGAGTGTTTTTATTTTACCTTCACAATTAGAACCTTATCTTTTGTGAATAGAAAGTTGGTAACTATCTACCATAGAAATACATTTTACGTGATTTCTTTAAATCCCGTTTTCCAACTATACTTCGACCAAAAGGATAAAAATCCCTCAACGTATCAAAAATGTAAACAGTGCCATGAACTTGTGAAGGGCAAGGGGAAAAAAATGAATAATTAAACTGCCTCTGTTTGAGACCCAAGGAACTCATCCAGCATGTTTAAGTGTTGAGTAAAACACGGCTTCTCAGCTCTGGTGAAAATTCTTGGTAAATTTTGTTTGGAGCCAGAAGAGGGCAGAATCTTATTTCTTATTGCTAAGTAATAACAAAGACATAAACGCACAAAAAGAAAGACGTAAGTGAAAAAGTATCTTACTCATTGTATAACTTCTGGTTATGTGAAATAGAGAGCATTTGCTGATTACCTATTCTCTTCAGTTTAACAGAAATACTTCAATTTTCACTGAAATGGTGTAAAATAAGATACAGTTTTACCAGATGTAATTCTTCATTCCTTTAATTAAAAAGTCAAGAATAGTTTATGATTTGCTTTTAACTAGGAGTGTCTCTTAGATGGCTTAAAAATAATTAGGTTTTTAAATGAAATATGGAAAACATTAATATAGTAGGGCAGACTGAAGTTGAAGATAAATGCCAAAATTTATGTATTTATGATTATTTGGTAGCTACCATGCGTCCACCCCTGTCTTAAGGCAAAGGGAAAGATGAGAGAAAAAAGAGGAGAAAAAGTACATGATCCTTTCGGGACCTCACTTTTAAAGAGTTTGTAATAAAATTGGAGAGATGCCTCAAGGAGCCTGAAGTGACTGTGTGTGATCGAATACCAGGGCATATGATAGAAACTCTTTGCAGTTGAGAAAATAGTAGTTTTAAGTAAGCAGAGAAGAAAGTGACAGGCGTAGGAAGTTAACTGGGTGATGGGGGGTGAACCAGGACACCAACCTACGGGCTGGAGTAGAGGGTTTTTTGTTGAGGAACACCAAGGAAATAGGTGCAGCAAGTAGGACAGAAGTTCGATTCTGGAACACCTTAAAACAGCCAGAGGAGTGTAGGTTCCAGCCTGCAGGCAAGTAGCAGCAGCGGCATCTTTGCGAGTAAATTGACCTGACAGTGGTTTGCGGGATTTGGAGACAGAAAAGTGTGGAGGCTGAGGAGACTGGAGAAGATACGAACGGGGGCTAAGGAAAGGGCAGGAGCAACATAGAAGAATAAAACTGCCAAGTTCTGCCAGGGAGAAGTCTCTGTAGTTCCTTGTGACAGTGGGGAATAGGTCATCAGAGACAAAGACCATGCCATCCACTGAGCAGAGAATGAGACTTGTGGGATTAGAAACAGGGAGGCAGAGAACAAGTGAATACGGGTTTGTGCTTTCTGCCTGCACTGGCCTCTGAATGGATTCTGGGTCCTGAGGTGAGTTTTCACATGAGAAATCTGTAACTTGGTTCATGAGGTAAGTGAAAAGTTTGCCCAAGCCTTAGATCTACTCAAGAGGAGAGGTTTCAACTCAAGGTCTTTGAATGCCCTGGAGTTCTCTCAAGTCTTTAGTCGCGTGCATGTTTCTGGGAACTGGGTTCCCTGTGTTTCCTTAGAATCACAGAGGCACTTGTATTCTTAAAAAAAAAAAAAAGAAGAAGAAGAAAGGCTAGGAATCACTGATTAGGTCATAGGAATGCATTAGAAAAGTGGGGTTTGAATCTGAGATTTGCATACTACGTTTTCTTTTTAATTTAACTGTGAATATGCAAATGTGATTTTGATAATCCTGGCAAAACTGATAAAACCTATCCAGCCTTTTCTATTGAGTCAGTCCATGGGATATACTTGATTCCTCTGGGGTTATCCCTTCCTAACCCTCATCCTTGGGCCAGTCTAGGCTACCAGACCTTCTCCAAGACCCAGGGACATGATCACTTTTATAATTAAATACTACCCTTTTATCCCAGCAATATAAAACGATTTATGCTATTCCTCTGACTTATGCCCTACTGTTAAATTACCAAGTAATATGTATAAATCTTTGGGGCACAAGTAGAAGAGGTCACCTTTGATAATCTCAGAGTATTTATTCAACTTAAGACATGTAAGTCTAGTTGTGAAATGTCAACACCTTTAAATTCAAGCACCAGGGATTTACAAAGCAGAAAAGACCGTGACTCCATGAGTTCATATATTACTGCAGAGAATATTCTGGTCTTTTGTGAAGGGAATTTGGCAATCTGCTTTTCCTTTCCTTTTATTTTCATACACGTTTTCTGAAGTTTGAATTTTGGGACTGTGCCTTTGGTTTGATGTTCCTGCAAAACGTGAAGAGTTGTGTGTATGGGAAAAACTAGACTTGATATAAAAAACTTAGACCAGTTTAGAGTCACAGTATTGTGCTGTAATTCAGGCAGATTATTACATTATCACTTAAATAGTAAAACTGTCTGTTGGCTTCAATATTTGTTTGGTACTTGGTTTGAAACACTGAGAACGTACATTCCAGAACATCGCCAAGTTGGCTTCGGTTCATGCACAACAGATTGCCTGCTGCAAGTATAAATAACCATTTTTTTTAATGGAATCACTTTCATGTTTTTCTTTATATGTTTGAGGAAAAATAGAAAATCAAAGTTAGTGTTATGAGGAGCATTATTTTTCCTACTCTCAGGTTTATTTTAACATTCTTAAAATATTTTCCCCTTTGTCCTCTTTCTCAGTAAACTGCTTTCTGATAAAAGATCTCCCTGCTCTCAGCACTCTCCGAGTTTTGCGGCAATAGAGTTATAAGAGTATCTCTAATAGCTCTCGGGGTTGTAAGACCAAGTTCCATCTCATGATAGGCCCCCAGAAGGAAGAACTAGGTTTCTGAGATGTCGAGTGCCAGCTAAATTGGAATGCTAACAGTAAGGACTGCTTTTTGTAAAAAATGAATGTTTTGCACTCTATACACGTTTTAATACATTTATAGTAACTGTCTGGAGGTTAAGACTGATTCCGTTCCTTTCAGTATAGGCTGTTAGGCAGTAAAAATACGACTATATTTTAAACAAGAAAATGTTCATGTGCCATAATATTTATAGTAAATTATATAACAGTTTTAGATGATGTCGTATGTTACACTGTATAAACTCTTTTCTTAAGCCAGACTCTTTGTATATATTATCTTTCAGTGATTGTACACAGTGGTATAGTGTTTCACTTGATACGATTTTAATCACTGTTAGGTTGAACTTGAAAGGAAGTTGGAATCTGCAACTAAGTCTAAACTACATTACAAGCAGCAGTGGGGACGAGCTTTGAAAGAACTTGCCAGACTTAAACAGGTATGTAGTTTATAGCTGATGATGGATTCTTCTTTTTATGTCTTTTTCCCCTTGATTCTTTAAAAGTATGCGTATTTGGCAATAGCTCTTATGTTCATATGTGGACATTTGGATCTGCAGGGCTATTTTTGAGATTATTAAAAGATTGTTTTCTTAATAAAAAGATTAACTCTTAGGTCCTTTTTTTTTTTTTTTTTCAAATTGGCAACTGTTGTCCTCCCCAGAAGAAATTAGGAATGATTTCTTTCACTTTCACTTATAAAACAGCCATTTTTTTTGTCTTAGTATTAATTTCTTTCCATTGAAAGTAACTTTCAGAAGAGAAATTTCAGAATAACTGAAAAAAATTTAACATGTCCTTCAGCTGAACAGCTGATTTCAAATGTTAGTCCTAGAAGACCTAGTCATTTATTCAGTTAAGAAAAGGAATCACAATTTTTGCACAATTTTACAAGAATTTAAAAGTGATAGTGGTTTCCTGAATTCTTCTTAGACTTCTTTTTTCTTCTTCTTCCTACTACTAAATAACAAATGCCATTAGCCTTAGGAGAAATTAATCTTATTTTGGAGTGAAATTTGCTCAAATGATTAAGATCAATTAAATGTGAGCAAGGTTTTTCTTTAGAATCTAATCTACTTGACCTAACCCTTCAAACTTTTGCCTTTTCTTTAATCAGTTTATTCGGAGTGAAATTTGGCACATAGGGTTTTTCATAATTGTATTTTTTTCTCTGTCTCCATGACCAGCAAATGCTATTAAACATCTCTGTGGTATTGTACTAAACACCTACTGCTCTCAAAGAGAGGTATGTACAAGACCTCAGGAGAATAAACAGTACAGTTTGCCTTAATGTAGCTTGTCGAAGAGTTGAGATTGTAAGCATAACAGAATATTACACGAAGTGAAAGTATTTTATAAACGTTCACAGGATCAAGGACAGATGCGTGTACTGAGGGCCTCCTGTATTCACAGTACTGCCCTAGATTTATTGGGGTATGTAAAACTTAAGTCTTTCCCTCAGAGAGCTTGCAATTTATTAAGAGGGAAGAAAATTATAAATGTAACATTTATATTTAAGAGTGAGAGCCGTGACAAGAACCATCCTGAGGAGGCAGCAGGGGAAAGTACATCTATTTAATAGCACTTAAGTAGGACGCTGTGGAAGAGGAGTATTTGAGATAGACCTCTGGTGAGCTGGTTGTGATTTAAGAAAGCAGGGAGGGAAATGCTATAAATGTAACCAACAAAACGAGTATAGGAAACATGCAGGAAGGTGGAAAGCAGAGACTCTACTTGGACAAGAGAGGAGGGTCAATTTTAGAGGTAATTTCAGGTAACCAGGACTGGAACTTAAGTGGGAACGTGACACACAGATTCCTGGGGAAGAAAACCCCAAAACGTGGTTTTGGTAGATTGGTATAGCCCCCCCGTTTTTACCTGATTGTAATGCAAAGTAGAAAGTTGAAGATGATGCCAAAGGCTGAAGCCTCAGTGTCTGCAAAGCGAGTTTTCCAGTATGGAAATAACGGTAGTAATACAAGGAGGAGAAAGGACTTGCGAATGTGGACATCTTGACTTTTGCCAAAAGAAATTCAGCAAGCATTCAGAAATATGCAGCTGGTATTGGGAGGATGATTGGGCTCCTTGCAGATGTGAGAATTTAAGCTGTGGTAGATAAAACTGAGCATTCTTAAGTTTGCAGAGGAGGCCTGAGAGCTGATGATGGAACCAACGGGCAGAGAGCAAGAGGGCGGTCATGATTTCAGGCCCCTCACACCTTGTCATTTCATCCTAACCAAGATCGCAGTAGAGCTGGTAACTGAATTTCGATTTTCTAGATGAAAGAAACGGAGACTTAGGGAAGTTAAGGAAGGTGCACCAGATCGCACAGGTCACGAGTGAGAGAGCAAGGATTAGAGCCACTGGACTGGGGTCCCGGCTGTTTCCCCTTTATGCTGGTATCAGGTTATTCCATGGAAGCCAAATAATGAAAGGATTTCGAGGAGAAGAAAGTGAGCCCTGGAAGGTTTTAGGGATTTCTGACACAGTATCCAGGCACAAGTCATGGTTGGGCACATCCCAGCAAGGAAAATGGCATCAGTGACTGTTAGACCAGCTCTCATAATGAGAATTGAAGTGACCTCGAGCGAGAAGAAGCTCCAGTCAGGATGCCAAAGTACAGAGAGGAGATGGGGAAGAAGTAGAAAATGGTGCCTGCCATTAAAGAAGTTACACAGTGAAGGCTCAGAGACTAAGGGAATGAATCATGGGGCATTACCAGAACCAGTAATGAAAAGGTGGAAAAGTGTGAGCGTTGAGGAGGGCATTTCCTTTGGAGAGAGGAGTAATCGTTAATGACTGAAATGTCTCCTTCCTGTCACGTGCATCCCTGTACCCTTTTGTTACCTTCTGAATCTTCCCATTTCATCCATTCTTTTACATTTACCCCCTTTTGTCCTATGTATTTTCTTCTCCCTTGCCTAAAAACCATGGGCAGATAATTTTGCTGTTTGTTCCTAGTAGGAGAGGCTATCACGAAAGTCAGATGCTTCCCCGTGAGTTACTTTATGTATTAAGAAAACGGCGTTAAATTTAGAATTCAACTCTAAACTATTTCTTCAAGAAAAGAGCCTCATTCTTTGAGTGCAGTAATCTTCCTCGAGACTAATTCTGTTCCTTATACCACTAACTTTCTGCTTTGGAAACAACACTGTAAACAACCTTTAGGTCACTAGGAATCACTGATGTTCCACAGACGACATTGGAGGTTTGGTACTTGAAGAGCAAATATAAGCCTTTGCCATGACCATCCCAAATTGTGCTCTGCCACTAACTGTTCTTATAGGGTTAAAATTAATAGCTTCATCAAATAGGCACAATTCATATGTGTGAAAGTACCATATTTTTCTAGAACTTTTTATTAAAAACACATTTATTGTGTTTGAATATAAAATTGGAATCCTCTATCTGCTTTTGTTCAGAGGATTGTTTGTGCAACTTCTTGTTTAAATTGGATTAGTACCATGTTAATTTTACATTGCCTCTGGTGAATAGCCACGGGGCTATAATCTCTGCCAGTAATTTGTCACAGCAAAATCCTCTAGAGGGCCATACAAAACATTTGTGTAGTACGGATTAGATGGGGAAAGCCATATCTTAGATTGTTAATAAATGTTAATGACAAAACCCAGCTGGTAAAGCTTGGAAATAAGATCTAATGCTGGGTGCCTATTGCCAAAAGAATGTTTAAACAGATTTCCATTACTCAAAGGTGACCCAGTACAGTCAATTTGTGAATTAAAAAAAAAAAAAAAAAAAAAACACATACTCTTCTAATGATTTAGGGGGAAAAAAAATCGTCTAATTCCCAAAAGCCTGCGTTTCCAAGCTGTAAATTTGTTGTTGTTGTTCTTTGCTAACTTGGGGAAGTAACAGCTATAAAAAACAAACAAACAAACAAATAAACATAAATGGGTCCTAACTTACAAAACAAGGAAATGATACCCAGACATTCTGGATTTGATATCTTTGGTACAATGTATAGCACATATCTGAAAGAATTCTGATAGTGAGACATGTAAGGGGAAATTTAGTTGTTTCCGCCCCACCCCCAGTCTCCATGAAGATACACTACAGAAATATTTTTAAACCAAAGGTTTCATTGTTTGACACTCAAGATTGTCACTTTAATTTTTTTTTCTAAAAAATGTTTGTTTAAAAATATTTCTCATCACCTTAGAAAACAATTGTGTAGGTTGAATAAAAGCTACTCCTTTTGAAAAATAAATCATTAAGAGGTATGAATTTGTTCGGGTAGAAAATTTAACATTTTCATTATGTGAGATAAATTGAAACTAGGTCCGCTTGTTCCCAAGACAGGAAACAGAACTAAGATTTTGGGTAGGATGTGGGTCCCTTACCATATTTGTGCACAGTAGATCTGTTTAAAACTAAGCTCTGATATATTTAGTTAAAACAACACAGGCTTCATTGGCTGACATCAGCACTATCTTGTCCAGTCTCCTGCTTATCCACTCAGGGTAATTAATTTGATTAATTTATAAGTAATTTAGCCAAGGATGGGATGTAAATCTTTGTTTAAGAAAACAGTTGGAGGTCCAAGTCTTGGTTAAAAACTGTGTCTTGAAACCATCCAGGCCCTCCTACTGACTTGTCAGCTCTGGGTTATTTTCAGAAAACTTGACTTGAGTTCCTTAGTTTAGTTGTAAGTTTTTCCCACAGACTTACATGGTATGTGTGAGCGGGAGAGTAAGTAGTGGCCACTTTTTAGCCGCTGTTTAGTCTAGTGTATGCATGTTTACATCTCCTCTCTGGATTTATAGGCAGCTCAGGCAAAATAAAGATTATACTCACTTGATTGAGGAGTCTTTAACCCAGAGCACCTGGCAGCAGAGAGGATTTCTTTCTGTAACCTCTAATTTTTGTGTGTGCGTGTGTGATCAGTATTAATGCCATATATGTGATGAAAAATTCAAGGCATTTAAAGGCTTGTCTTCTGTGTTTTAGAACTAGGATGTTTCAAGTCTTATAAAATTACAATTTTACAAAGTAACCTAACTTAACCTAATTGGCTTTTATTATTTTTTTCTGCTTGTAATTATGCTTGCTTATTGTAAACAAAGACAAACTTTGCAGCACTGCATAACACAGAAAATAAAAATCACCAGCCAGAGGTAACAACTGGGTCTGTTTTTGCCGAGCTTTCTTTTCCTTTCTTTCTTAATTTAAGTTGCTTTTTAAAAGAAATAGATCCTAACAGTCCAAAGAGGCAAAGAAAAAGAAGATGGTTATGCACCCTACCCGCCCCCGCCCCCCCCCCCCCACTTCTATTTTAAGAACCAGAGCACATTATCAGTGTTCTGGAAGCCTTCTGTGCCTTTGCTCAACTGCATCCTCTCCAGAGGTAACTACTTGCCTAAATTTGGTATTTATTCTCCCTTTGCTTTTCTTTACGTTTGTGTGGTTTTAAACTTTATGTAGATGGACTCATTGCCTTTGAATCATTCTCTTGTCCGCCTTGTATGACTCAAAATTGGTTTTGAGATTTAGCTATGTTGAGGCAAGTAGCTATAGTTCATTTTTATTGCTTTATAAAACAAACAGATGAACATAGCACATTTTACCCAGTCCTTTTTCAATGGCTTTTTCCGTTAACTTAGAACAAGACAACACTGAAAAGTTTTGAATTTGTCCGAGTTTCTCTAGTATTTATATCAAAAAGTAGAGTTTCTGGTAATAGGGGTCGCTGCTTTCTAATGCTTTGCTAAATAGGGCAAAATTACTTTCCAAAGTGCTTGTACGACTCTTGAGTTCCCAAGAGTGGTGTGTAACTGTTATTCTTCATATGATGTCCAACACTTGGCTATTATCACATGTGTTAATTTTTTCCAGTTTGGTGGGTTTGAAATAGTGTCACTTTGTGGCTTCAGTTTTCCTATCCCTGATGACTTACTTGGAGCAGCTTTTCTTTTGCATATCAACCACTTGTCTTTCTTCACTAAGGAATGCCTGTTAATGCCCTTTGCTCAATAGAAGTCAACAGGTAATCCAGATTTTAGAGTCACCAGATGCCAAGTTTGAAATAACTGCTATTACTGTGTTCTAGAACAAAGGTGATATGATGGAGAAATGGAATGAAGAATTAGAGTATTTTGAATAATGTAGAAATTGTGGAACTGAGAAATATTTTAAGTGAAATGTAAGAATGTAAAAGATGAGTTAACAGCAGATTGGATGCAGCAGAACCAAAGATGTGTGAAGTCAAGTCAGTAAAAAGCATCTAAGCTGAAACAGAGGGGGAAAAAGAGGATGGAAAAAATAGCAAACAACATGAGTGACCCCTGAGATAGAGGATATGAGATTGACTACCATTTGTGTGTAACTACGGACCCTGTCTTCATCTCTTTGGGCTCCCATAACAAAATATCACAGACTTACTAACAAACCACAGAAATTGGTTTCTCGCACTTCTGGAGGCTGGAAGGCCAAGATCAGGGTGTAGGCACGGTCACCAGTTCATAAAAGGCCACCTTTTTGTCAAGTCCTCGTGGAAGAGGAGTCAGGGAGCTCTGCTGGGCCTCTTTTACAGGGGCAGCAGTCCCATTTAGGAGGGCTTACCTTCATGTCCTAATCACCTCCCAAAGGCCCCATCCCCTAACAGTTCAAAATGGGGATTAGGTTTCATAACACACATTTCCCCAGGTATCCAAAAGTAGAGCGTTCCTGTGAAACCTCTCTTAAGCAGAAATGATGCAAAGCAAAGAGCATCCCCAGCTTACCCACAGTTGGCCTTAGGCCACTTTGCTCTTACAGAAGACCTACATTTGCATGGTAATGGTTTTCAGAATAGCCAAAATCCTCCTTGATTTAGCAAAAATCGATACTAATGTAGCTTTTTCTAACTGTCAAACGGCTTACTTCCAACTTTCAGAAAGCAGGGAAACCTATATGTATTGGGGGAGACAAACCTGAAGCCTCTAGCAACCCCTCAGAAAAAGAATGGGAGAGAAAGCAGGATTTGAAGAGATACTACATGAGAATTCTCTAAAAGTGAAAAAGATAGCAATTCATAGATTCAAGAGTGTTTATGAACTCTAGGAATAAATACCAAGTATACCATACCTAGGTTCATGGTAGCGGAGTTGCCAAAAAGCAAAGAAACCCTTAAGAAGATGGGGCTAGAGGGAGACATAGCTTCCATAGGAGCAGCAATAAGACTGACAGATGACTTTCCAGCCACAGGATAACATCCTTAAAGTATTGCAAGAACAGAACTGCCAACTTAAGGTTCTCTTCCCACTGAAAATGTTCTTCATAAATGACAGTGACAGAAGACTTTTCAGAGCGACAAAAACTAGAAGACTTTGTCATGGCAAACCTAAAGTAAGAGAAAATAATTCAAGGTGTTCTTCAGAAGGAAAATGATCCCAAATGAAAACAGGAGAATAAACAGCAACGGAAATAAATGTCTGACTAAAATATAAATACGGATTGTAGAAAGCAACACTCAAAATATTTGTTGGTTTTAAAATATAGACAGAATTAAAATTCTTGACAAAAACAGAAGAACAAGAGTAGAAAAGAAGAGACGGATAGAGGTAAAATGCTCAAAGTATGTTCCATTATTTGAAGTTGTCAAAGGACTGATTTGTGTTATTATTTGTAAATGAAGAGTAAAAATGAATGAGAAGCTGATAGAGAAGGGGAAATGGAATGACAAAGGATTAGACTAACCTAAAAAAAAAAAAAAGAGAGAGAGAGAATAACCCCAAAGAGATAGAACAAGTACAAAATACCAACATATAAAGATTGCAACCCAATGTATCACCAATGACTTGAAATATAAATGGACTAAATACTGTCATTAGAGACCAGTATTGCATGAAAAACTAAAGAACAGTATACCACTCATAAGGCATATAGCTTAAATGTAAGGATATACAATGGATAAATTTAAAAGAGGGAGAAGTATATATTATGTTAAGACTCATCACAGGAAAGCCTATCTAGCAATAGTTTTATCAGGCAAAGCAGATTTTGGGGCAAAAGCCATTACCGTAGATAGAATGTTCATGATCATAAAAGGGTCAGTTCACCTGGAAGATGACAGCAATTCCACACGTGTATGCACCTGACAACAGCCACAAATTTAGGTAAAGCAAAAATCTATAGAACTAAATGAAAAATAGACAAATGCATAATGTAGATTTTTACCACAACTCTCCAGGAAACTGATAGAGCAAACAAGAGAATTGGTAAATATTTAGAACATTTAGACAACACAACCCTTAGTATACAGAATATTTTAGCAGAAAAGCCCAAAATACACGTTTTCTAGTATACATGGAATATTTAGCCAAATTGCTCATGTGCTAGGTCAAGCCATTCTCAATAAATTTCAGAAGATTGTAATTTAGAATGTGTTCTGTCCAGAGTGAGATTAAGCTAGAAATTAATGAAAAGATAATGAATATCCTCAAATGATTGAAAATTAAGTAGTATGCTTCTAATTACCCATAGCTAAACTGGAGACAAGTGAATTTAGAAAATATTTTGAACCAAAAAATAATGAAAATATAGCTTATCAAGACATGAGATACTTTTTTTTTTCTTTTTCTTTGAGAGAGAGCACACAAGAGCAGGGGAGAGGGGCAGAGAGAGAGAGAGAGAGTGAGAGTGAGAGATGGAATCCTAACCATTCTCCCTGCTCAGCATGGAGCCTGATGCAGGGCTCTGTCCCATGACCTTGGGATCATGACCTGAGCTGAAATCAAAAGTCAGATGCTCAGAGAGGGGTCAAGATGGTGAAAGAGCATGGAGGTTTTTTTGTGTCTCCCATCCCTGAAATGCAGCCAGATCTAAACTAAACCATCGTGCACATCGGGAAAACTGATTTGAGAATTAACACAACAATCTGCACAACCTGAACCACAGAATGCACCAGGTACACGGCACAGAGAAGTGAACTGGGGGAGAGAGAAGCTGTGGAAGGCAGGGAGCTGTTTTTGCTTGGGGAGAGAGGACAGAGGCAGGGGGAGAGTATGGGAAGGAACCCCCCTCCCTCCAGAAAGCAGCTGGAAAGAAAGTAGAAGAGGAAGACAGGAAATACTAAAGATTAGAGAGGAAATCAATGCTCTCGTAACCAAAAAAAAAAAAAAAAAAAAAAAAAAAAAAAGAAGAAAGAAAAATCAGTAGAACAGATCAATGAAACCAGGAGCTGGTTCTTTGGAAAAATTAAGAAAACTGATAAACCCATAGCCAGTTTGATCAAAAAGAAAAAGGAAAGGGCCCAAATAAATAAAATCAAGAACAAAAGAGGAGAGGTCATAACCAAAACAGCAGAAACACAACAATAAGAGAATATTATGAGCAATTATATGCCAATAAAATGGGCAATCTGGAAGAAATGGACAAATTCCTAGAAACAGATAAACTACCAAAACTGAAACAGGAAGAAATAGAAAATTTGAACAGACCCATAACCAGTAAAGAAATCGAATTAGTAATCAAAAATCTCCCAAAAAACAAGAATTCAGGGCCGAATAGCTTTCCAGGGGAATTCTACCAAACATTTAAGGAAGAGTTAACACCTACCTATTCTCTTGAAGCTGTTCCAAAAAAACGGAAGGAAAACTTCTAGACTCATTTTATGAAGCCGCATTACCTTGGTTCCAAAACCAGACAAAGACTCCACTAAAAAGGAGAACTACAGACCAATTTTCCTGATGAACGTGGATGCAAAAATCCTCAACGAGATACTAGCCAACTAGATCCAACAATAAATTAAAAAAAATTATCCACCATGACCAAGTGGGATTTATACCTGGGATGCAGGGTTGGTTCGAAATCTGCAAAACAATCAATGTGATACATCAATAAAAGAAAGGACAGGAACCACATGATCCTCTCAACAGATGCAGAGAAAGCACTTGACAAAATACAACATAATAACCCTTGGGGGCACCTGGGTGGCTCAGTTGGTTAAGCATCCGACTTCAGCTCAGGTCATGATCTTACAGTCTGTGAGTTCAAGCCCTGTGTCAGGCTCTGTGCTGACAGCTCAGAGCCTGGAGCTTGCATCAGATTCTGTGTCTCCCTCTCTCTCTCTGCCCCTCCCCTGCTCATGCTCTGTCTCTCTCTGTCTCAAAAATAAATAAAAACTTAAAAAAAAAAATAAAAATAAATAAAAACAAAAAAAACCCTTGGTAAAAACCCTCAAGAAAGTAGGGACAGAAGGATCATATCTCAAGATTATAAAAGCCATATATGAAAGGACATTAATACCATCCTCAATCCCCATTGAGATCCCCAAAACAGAGTTTTCCCCCTCAAGTTAGACCTAACCTAGGAAGAGGGATGTCCACTTTTACCACTGTTATTCAACATAGTATTGGAAGTCTTAGCCTCATCAGCACAAAGGAATAAAAGGCATCCAAATCAGCCAGGAGGACGTCAAACTTTCACTTGTCACAGATGACATATTACTCTAAGTGGAAAACCCAAAAGATTCTACCAAAAGCTACTAGAACTGATCATGAATTCAGCAAAGTCGCAGGATATAAAATCAATGCCCAGAAATCAACTGCATTCCTATACACCAACGATGAAGCAGCAAAAAGAGAAATCAAGGAATCAATCCCATTTACAGTTGCACCAAAAACCGTAAAATACCTAGGAATAAATCTAACCAAAGAGGTGAAAAATCTATACACTGAAAACTGTAGAAAGCTTATGAAAGAAATTGAAGATGACACACACAAAAAGGAAAAATACTCCATGCTTCTGCATAGGAAAAACAAACATTGTTAAAATGTTGATACTCCCCAAAGCAATCCACATATTCAATGCAATTCCTATCAAAATAACACCAGCATTCTTCACAGAGCTAGAACAATCCTAAAATTTGTATAGAACCAGAAAAGATTCTGAGCAGTCAAAGCAATCTTGAAAAAGAAAACCAAAACCGGAGGCAATCTCAATCCCGGACTTCAAGCTGTATTACAAAGCTGTAATTGTCAAGACAGTATGGTACTGGCACAAAACCAGACACTAGGATCAATGGAACAGAATAGAGAACCCAGAAATGGACCCACAAAGGTATGGCAAACTAATCTGTGACAAAACCGTAAAGAATATCCAATAGAATAAAGACAGTCTCTTTCTTACACCACACACAAAAATAAACTCAAAATGGATGAAAGACCTAAATGTAAGACAGGAAGGCATCAAAATCATAGAGGAGAAAGCAGGTAAAAACCTCTTTGACCTCGGCCTGGGCCACAGCATAGTCTTACTCACCATGTCTTTGGAGGCAAGGGAAACAAAAGCAAAAATGAACTATTGGGACTTCATCAAAATTAAAGGCTTTCTGCACAGCAAAGGAAACAATCAGCAAACTGAAAGCCAACCGACAGAATGGGAGAAGATACTTGGAAACGACCTGTCTGATAAAGGGTTAGTATCCAAGACCCATAAAGAACACATCAAACTCAACACCCAAAAAAGCAATCCAGTGAAGAAATGGGCAAAAGACATGGGCAAATAGACACTTCTCCAAAGAAGACATCCAGATAGTTAGCAGACACATGAAAAAACGCTCAATATCACTCATCATCAGGAAAATACAAATCCAAACCACAATGAGATACCACCTTACACCTGTCAAAATGGCTAACATTGACAACCCAGGCAACAACAGATGTTGGCGAGGATGCAGAGAAAGAGGATCTCTTTTGCACTATTGGTGGGAATGCAAACTGCTGCAGACACTCTGGAAAACAGTATGGAGGTTCCTCAAAAAATTAAAAATAGAACTACTCTATGACCCAGCAATTGCACTACTAGGTATTTATCCATGGGATACAGGTGTGCTGTTTCGAAGGGACACATGAACCCGCATGTTTATAGCAGCACTATCAACAATAGCCAAAGTATGGAAAGAGCCCAAATGTCCATCGATGGATGAATGGATAAAGAAGATGTGGTATATATACATACAATGGAGTATTACTCGGCAATCAAAAAGAATGAAATCTTGCCATTTGCAATTACATGGATGGAACTGAGGGTATTATGCTAAGTGAAAGTCAGAGAAAGACAAATATCATATGACTTCACTCATATTGCTTTAAGACAAAGAACAGATGAACATAAAGGAAGGGAAGCAAAAATAATATAAAAACAGGAAGGGGGACAAAACATAAACTCTTAAATATGGAGAACAAATAGAGGGTTGCTAGAGGGGTTGGGGGATGGGCTAAATGGGAAGGGGCGTTAAGGAATATACTCCTGAAATCATTGTTGCACTATATGCTAACTACCTTGGATGTAAATTAAAAAATTAATTAATTAATTAAAGAAAAGAGTCAGATGCTCAGCCAGTTGAGCCATCTAGGTGCCCCCTCAAGGCATGAGATTTAATTCAAGCTGTGCTTAGTGGAAAATTTCATAACCTTGAGTGCACTTAAAAAATAGCAAAAAAAAATTTTTTTTTTCAAAATATCCCGTTCAAATAGTAAAAGAATAAGAAATTAAGGCAACTAGAAGGAAGGGATAAGTAAAAATTAATGAAATAGGGAGGAAATGTGCATATAACACAGTCAACAAAGCAAAAAATTCTTTGAAAAGACCTCCTCCATGGAGTGTTCAAGGACAAAAAGAGAATATCAAGAATTTTAAAAAAAGGGACACAGGAATTCTGATCCCACAGTCATTTAAAAAGATAGGAGAATGGTATTAAAATTTTTTTGTGAACTTTAGATACAGAACTTACAAAACTGACATAAGAAGAAACAAAATATTCTTTGGATAGCTATTAGGGAAATTGAGTCTGTAATGAAAAACTTTCACACAAACACTCTAGACCCAGATGGCTTCACATGTGAATTTCAGTAAGTTTTAGAACTAACGCTAAACTTAAACTGTTTCAGAAAGAAGGAAGACAGAACATTCCTCTTTTTAAAAACAAGACTAGCATAATCTTGATCTCCAAACCTGACAAAGATATTATAAGAACAAAATCAATTGGACATCCAGTCTCAGGAACATTGATAAACAGTGTTAAGCATCTGAACTGAGTTTATTTATTAAATAAAGGTAAAGTTGGTTGGTTAACACCTTCAGAAAATAAACGAGTAAAACATACAAAGGGTGTATCAGTTGGAAAAGAGAAGATAAAACTATTATTTGTAGATGATACTATTATATTTAGAAAACCAAAAAGTATCTACAGGTGACATACTAGAGCTAATAAGTGAGTTTAGCAAGTTTGCTGAAATGAACTCAGTACATAATTACCAATTTTAATTACACTAGGGCCAATTAGAAAATGAGAATTTAAAAACTGCCATTTACTATAACATCTAAAATCAAGAAATACCTAGGAGCATATTCTAAGACAGTTCTTACCCTTCATCTGTAGAGAAGTATAAAATATTAAATGAAATTAAGGCCTAAATAATTGGAGAGGTAAACTGTTCACTGATTGAAGAATCAGTATTGTAAATATAATGCTTTTGGCCAAAGTGATGTGTAGATTAAGCACACTCGTAAGCAGATCCCAGGAGCCTTTCTTTTTTCCAGCTTTAGCAACAGAGATTTATATAAAAATGTCAGAGTCCCAAATAGCTAAGAGAATTCTGAAGGACAGCCAGAGGTGGAAGACTTATACTATCACTTATCAAGAATTAGTATTTTCAAAGTTACAGCATCAAAGCAATATAACTGAATGCAAAGGCAGAGAAATAGATCAGGTGAGAGATTCCATAAACAAACCCATACATATATTACATACATGGACAGAGGTGGTATATCAGTGTTGTTACTGCCAAACCATGGGAGATGCAATTTTTTTTTTTAGTAAATGTTGCCACATCAGTTGAAGCTCTATATGAGGGTAGGGGAGGGGGAGAAAATAAACTTGATCTCACACATCCTCAAAACCAGTACATGAATTACATATATATGTACATGAATTAGTGATCTGAATGAACCTTCAGGATGGTATAAGAGAGCATCTTCATAAAGAGTCTCTTCAAGATTGAGGCAGGCAAAAATTTACTTAAGTTGGACAAAAGAAGGCACCAGCCAAAAAAGATGAGACCAGATGTGGACTCTGTCAAAATTAAGTCAAAAACACCACTAAAAGGAATGAAAAGGCAAGAAAAAATAAAACTAGGGGAAAATATTTGCAATATTTAAATAATTGACAGAAGACTTACTCAGTATATATAAGGAACTATGAATATATCAATAAGGGAAAATGCATAGCCAAGTAGAGCAATGTGCCAAATGGCTGAACAGGAAATTCACAAAAAGAAAGAACGCCGTTACAAATATACCATGTTCAACCTCATTAGTCTTTGAAAAAAAAAATGCAAAATGAAATCACAGTGAGATACCACCATGTAACCTATCAGAATGGTTTAAAGAAAAAAAGAAATTACTAAGTGCCGATAAGAATATGGAGCCCTGGAAAACTCATAGGCAAGTACAAATTAGTTCCAACTACTTTGAAAGCTATTTGACAATACTTAGTAATACTGAAATTTTCGTATCCTTCTGGTTGAATCCTAAACCCAGTAGAAAGGCATACATAATGTTCACATCAATTTTATAGAACGAAATTACAAACCAACCCAAATGTCCCTTGACGGTGGAATGAATAGACTGTGTAATAGTATATAGGAATGGCAGACATCAGCTATACCAAATACAAATGAATGTGCAAACCATTTTAACTCAAGATAGCCAAACATAAATATATACAATTCTACGTACATGAAGTTCAAAGCAGTCTAAAGTAATTTGTGGTGTTAGAAGTTAGGGTAGTAATTACCTTGAGGAAAGGATGAGTGGTTAATGGCTGGGCAGAAGCCACAGAGGCATTTCTGGGGTTCTCTTAAATTTCTGTTTCTCAATCTGCACAGAGGAGTTGCTTTGCAAAATTTTACCACAATGTCCACTCGCCATTTGGCAGTTTATTGTTATTCAGAAAAAGTTTATGTTAAAAAAAAAGACATACCTATTGATACAGTTCTCCCCTTTGGTGGTTCTGACCCCAAAGAAAAGGACCTGTCCCTCAAAACATATGTAGAAAGGACCATGAACCATCTCTGTTAGATGATAGAGTGTTTTACTGAAGCAGTGCTTATGATATCAGAAGTGCCTGTTCCTGAGAGAGTGGTTAAGTAAACCATGGGATATCCATTCTGTGGAAGGTTAGACATTCATTCTAAAGAAATTTTATATCCTAGCTGCAGAGATTTTTGTGTGATCTTGGAGAAGAGTAGAAAGGCATATTATTTATTACCTGAGCTTGAAGGAGAATCAGTGACCAGTGCAGAGACACTTAGTTCAATTTTTCAGGGTACATCTTTGTATAATTAAACTATTTCTTAGATGCTTTTACCACTGCTCCCTGGGGCACGTCATTATGTTGACAGCAGACTCTTTCTTTCCTTCATCTTCTGTTATCTTATGGTGGTTATCTAACCTCAATTCACTGATTGGGCCATGAATGATTATGGCTTATAACAACAAGACGAGTGAGAGCTTTCAAGAGAGCCTGGGCCTTCCCAGATAGTAGGTGACTCATACAGTTGGAGAGCATGGCTATATCATGGGTGTCATCTAACAGGATTATGAACACAAGTCACAGTCCTATGAGATACATTTATTCCTAACATAAGAGTACTGGCTTGTTTTTTTCTTTCGAGCGGGAACAGGAAAGTCAAATGGCTCGTCTTAAAAAACAGCAAGAAGAATTGGAACAGATGAGACTACGTTACCTGGCTGCTGAGGAAAAAGATACAGTCAAGACGGAGAGACAAGAATTGTTGGATATAAGGAATGAATTAAACAGGTATAATAACCAAAAAGTTCCCTTTTTTTCCAGACACCAATGCAAGTTCCAGTAGGAGAACCTTTAATTGGCTATTGGTCCAAGGAAAGTACAATGTCAGAGCTTTAAGAAAAATGTAGTGGACTAGCAAAATAGAAAATCTACACTAAGGACCATTATGCTATTTTTTGCCATAAATGTAGGTGTATGTAGCTTTTTTGTTCCTATTCATAGCGTTAATCCTTTAAATTTTATTTTTGTGTGACTGCTGTAGGATTCTCGCTACTATTTCAAGGTAATTGATTACACTGAATTTTTAATAACATAAAAGTAAGACACTTCAAATCTAGTTGTATTATTAATATAAATAATAAAATTGCCCTTACTTATTGAGCCCTTACTATAGGCCAGGAGCTTTTATAAATGCTTTCTTGGCTAATTTTTTTTTTTTTTAAATCTTGAAAGCAGCTTTGTGAGGAAGATATCATCCCCATTTACAGACGAGGAACCTGCTGATTAGAGATTTAAGTACCCTTTCCAAGGTCACATAGCTAGTAAATCATGGAGCCAGCAGGGTTCACATGTGATTCTGTGGCTGTGTTTTTAATTACTGTTCACCACTGGACTTCTCTGGAATGTCATGTTCATCTGAGTTACGATTTCAGCAGTGTTGCATGTCAGAAAAGCCATCATTAGAAAGCAGCATAAGAACAAATTACGGACTTTGGGGGAAGACTTTTTAAGTTAGTTGATCAAGATACTAGTATTTTCATTTCAGCACAGCAAACCGTCTTAGCTTGGGCTGCCATCTGTACACTGGGTGGCTTCAACAACAGAAATTTCTTTCTCACAGTGCTAGAGGCTCAAAGTTCCAGATCAGGGGACCAGCATGTTGAGTTTGTGGTGAGGACTCTCTGGCTTGTACATAGCTGCTTCACACTGTGTCCTCCCACTGTCTCTAGTGTCTTGTCTGCTATGAGCAGGAATCCCAGCATGAGATCCCCACCCTTATGCTCTCATCTAAACCTACTCATCTCCCGAAGACCCTTTCCCCAAATACCATCACATTAAGGATGAGAGCTTCAGCATATTAACTTTGAGGGACACAAAATTCGGTCCACAGCACATACATTTGACAGATGCAGTCACTCTATTAGGTGGGTTCAGAGCTGAATTAAACAACTACACTTAGATATTTATACATAAATATCAGTTGGAAAAGGTTAAGGTCTGTTGTGCCATGCTGCAGGCTCCATTTTCAGATTTTCGTTTTTAATCACATATTTGGTGGCCACTGTATTGTAAACGTGGAAGATGTTACAAATTAGTAAGTAACATGATCCTCGCCTTCCAGCATTTTGCTGCCATACGCATCTAGTGCATGTTTTGGTTCTAGGCCACTCTATATTAAGCCTCTGCTACTTACTAAGCACGATTCTGTTGGCTGAAGATAGCCATTTGGTATCAAATTTGTAGGTCATGCAAAATTAAATCTTATTAATAAGATATTAAGATTATTAATCTCAAGAAATTAGGATTTAGAGAGAACTTAAACCAATAAGTAGATTAGAAACACAAGCAGAGTCCTTATAAGAAAAACCTCTTAAGTGATGGGCAGGACATAATAAAACGGTTGATGTGAGGAAGCCAGGGAGGATTTGAGTGGCCACTAGTAACCGTGTGACTTGGCTGTCAAAGTGCCACTGCAGTTAGGGACATGGATAGACATGTTCAGTTACTCAGCACTGGTAAAACCACACCTGGTGTGTTCTTACCCACGTGCAACACGTTTTCAAGTCAGTCACCTACCTTGAGGGCTTCCGATGGAATGTGACCTAAAAGGTGGTTAGGAGAGTGAGGTATATTGAACTTGAGAACTCTAGGGCAGAGTATTAGACAGCTGTCTTCAAGTAGCTGGAGGGCTACCGAGCTAAAGAGAAGTCGGTGCCCTTCCTGAGCAGAATCATAGCCAGCTGTTGGAAAGGAGAAGCCTGGACACTAAGTTCTTTGTAAGAAAGAACTCTAACAGAGCAGTTGTACAAAGCAGTAGGTTCCTAGTGATAGAAACGTGCAGGTGGAGGCCAGACACAGTGTTTGTCAGGGATGTAGAGTGTCCTTTGACAACTTTATGGACTTTTTCAGCTATAAGGTTCTAAAGATCTACTGTGAGCCTGATGGGTGATTTGCATTTTAGTCAAGATGCAGTAGGGATAATCTATCACTTGTATAAAAATTCCATTTATCTTTCATGCATAAACAGATGGACATGAAAATGGTTGGAGTTTCTAATACATAGTTTGATGTCATATGTCATTAGTTTGCACAGAGGACCCCTTTCTCCAAGAGAACTATAAAAATCACAACAGGGGCGGCATCCATACGAATTGCTCTAATTTGTACCATTTTTCCATTAACCATTTGATTTCCACCCCTGTCCCAAACCACAATGCTTTCACTACTTAGGCTTCCTCTCTCACAACAGATGGAGATGTTTGGTATCCTTCTTGGACTGTAGACTTCAGTTTCCTGTTCGTTTGTGGGGAATCTTGTTCATACACTTTGAACAAACCAAAGTGTATGCTGTCAAGAGTCCTGCACCCTTTCTCGGGGCTCAGTCCTCCTTGTCTGTGAGACCAGGACTCTCCTCACTGCATCTCCCCAACTCTGTCAATTCACAACTGGATTTGGTTCTCATTGGCATGGTTCCTCTAAAGACCATGCAGAAGCCAGGGCTCAGACTTAACTGCTTCATCCTTCTTATTTATAACAACAAAGTTTAGTTGCAAATGAAAACATTTTTATAGCTACTTGCTAGAGGAATATGAGGTTCTCTCTTAATGGTATATTCTCAATTAAAACAAAACATATGCCTTGTCCAAACTTGGTATCACTATCACATAGTAAGTATACTAAGTATATGACATTTACAAGGCAGTGTGGTTAACAGTATTCCATCGGAAGTACCCAGATTCCAGTCTGATACCTGCTCCATTCTCTGTCTCCTGGATGAGGCATCACAAACATAATGTGAAGACTTGGCAAACAGAGTCTTCAAATGTACATGCCCTCTGAACCAGGCATTCACATCTGTACAGTTTCACTTTCTACAAATGCTCAGTGACCTCAGCTCCATAATGGAAAGTTTTCTTCACAATTCACTGTAGTATCCCCAAAACCTAGTACTGTTTGGTACATTTGTGGAATGAATGGAGAAAGAAATTCTGTTCAAAACAACAACAAAGGTTTAACCACAACCTAAATATCAGCAATAAAGGATGATTAAGTAACGGTACATGCAAATGATGGAGTGTTGGGGAGCCCTGTAGAAGCACCCTTAGAGATGTAAGAAAACTTTTGTTATATTAGGAAGTGAAAAAAAATCATAGACAGCTTTGCCTGTATACTATCGTCAATGTTTTAGAAAAATATTTAAAATACACATGACTTTTTCATAGAAAATTATTACTTGGATGGGTTGTCTAAAGGAAGATCATAATGATTTCATTTTCTTTTTTTGCACATTTCCAGAACGTCTACAGTTTTTATGTATTTCATTATTAGAAAAACAAATATTGTTTTCAAAACTGTCTCTGAAGAGTATGTTTACTCTGGCTAGCCAAGTCGAATGCTGGTTTTTGTCGTCTTCCTGAAAATCCTACTACAGACATAATTTACCATTAAGTCATTTTTTAAAACGGGGTTGTTAACAAAAAAATCAGAACCCAACATGGTATTTGCTGCCTGCTAGAGCGGTATTGGTTCTTGACTTCTCAGGTTAAGGCAACAAGAACAAAAACAGTACCAGGATTCCAGAGAGATTGCAAGTGGAAAAATGGACAGCCCACGTGGCAACCCATTGGAAGAAGGCTTGGATGATTATTTGACTCGACTCATAGAAGAAAGGGATACTTTGATGCGGACGGGTGTGTATAATCACGAGGATCGAATAATAAGCGAACTAGACCGACAGATCAGAGAGGTTTTGGCAAAACACAATGCCAGTAATTAATAACATTTGGAAAATCTTTACAGAGACTCCAGGCTTAAATTTTAATTTCATTGTCAAACTCTCAAAAGAAGAGAAAATGGATGTTTTAAAAACCTATTTTCAATTTTTTACAAGGAGAATTTTGTATGTTATTGTACAGTATTTATTTGATTTTATTTACCTTATGCTACCTCTCCCACCCTGGTTTTGTCATTGCATTTTATACACTCACTTTAAATGACTTTTCATTATTTCCCATAATTTATGATTTCATGGCTAACTTTCAGAACAGCTTTTCATGAGATTTGTTTTTAGAGAAACGACTATGGTAGTTTCCAGTTACCTAATTTTTCATGTTGAGCCAAAAGAGTCTATGTTGCACTTTAAAAAAAGCCGTGTCCTGTTCATTTGAATATAGAGATCTCTCCAATTTTATTTAACTCATGTTAGATGGCCTGTGTTTTTAACTTGTAACTATTTGCCAAGGACAGGTTTGACAACAGAAAACAGGATCGATGCAGAGAAGCCATAACACACACTGAATGACAAAAACAGTCATTTGTGTAAATAAAATTCATACAGAGCAAACTTGTTTCAGCAAGTATTGAATTTCCAAATTTTCCGTGTGCTATTATCTTGCAGGAAGATGACAGTACTAGCTTTAAAAGGTCTTCTCTGCCCATCTCCTGCTCAAGATTGTATTGTTTCCTTTTCTTGAAAAGAGGGATTTTTTTTATCTTCCAGTAACACTGAAGCTCGTTGTTAACCCAAACCCTCTAATGTAACAGGCAAACAGACACAAAGGCCCGTGCTGAGAAAGGAGGAGTGAAAAATGGCTATTTTTTTACTCCCCCTAATCTTAATCAGTCTTTTTAAAGTACACGAGATGAAGTCATTGGATTTATGTAGTGCCCTGTCTATAGAAGCTTCTGAGAATTCCTATACAACGTCTTCTTCGTGGCCAACATCTGTCCTCAGAGCAACACTTTCTACCTCCTTTTACAGGGTACCGAAAAGGCTGGTTAGCAGATTCACAGATTATGTGAGTCTTAAGATACATGCTGTTTAAAATTTCCTGATGCCCAAATACAATAAATTTAAGTGTACTTCAGGAAATAGGTAACATTTACCGAGAACTTCCATAAAAGCAGAACAGGCTGTTGGGAAACATGAAAATAATTTTCCATTGTTTTCAAGGGGGTGTATTTTTTGGAAAAGCAAAGCCCCAACACACATTATAGGTTTCATTTTGTTTCCTTAATAACAAAGTATTCATCTTCTAAAAACAACCCAGCAGTAAAAAAACAGAGAAAGAAATTTCTGAGTGAGAGAATACGGACTAGGTGAATCACAGCAGGAATCGGAAATATTATGGTTAAACCTTTCTCTCTTTAACTCATGCCCCACGAATGGAACAGGAGTGTTGTTATTTCGGAAGGTCTCTGGTAAAATATTGTGACTGTGCCTTCACCTGCTTTGTGTGCTGCGTGTGACTGTTTTCAGACACTAGAGGGGGCTTCAGATTTAAAGAAACAAAAGGACTTTTCTCATCTGGTGTGTGGTTCACTTCGCCTTCTGTAAAGCCGTCCTCTGGCTCTGTCACTTAACAAATAAAAGTCATAATCCGATGTCTCTTGGAGATCCCGAGCAGTCTGTTACTGTTGTTCCGGCACAGGGTCGGCAAGCACTCGGTACTCCCCGTCGAGTCACTTTGTGTTTTTGGTTTTTAAATGCTTACATCACGGATGCTTTTCTGTCTCTTAAAATTGGGAACATCTGAAACTCCTTTTCTGGAGTCCTTGAGCGACAGCCATTTCATATGTAAGTGTCCGTGAATGTGTTAACACCGGTCGCCTTACTGAGTTAGCATCAGTGTCTGGACTGGGAGTATAACCACAGTAGATAAATATGTGGGGATTGGCGAACACGTTTCTCATTACTGCACCCAGTGGCAGCCCTTCCATCCAATATTTTAGGGTGAAATAAAATTGACCTTAAGTGTTCGTGGTCCCTCTACATGGAGAGAGTCTAGTTTCCCCGTCTGAGGCCAGCCTATCGGGCACGGGAAGGGTGGGTCACGTCTCCCAGGTGGATGCAGTGCCCCATCCGTGTAAGCGTGCAGAGTTCCCTTCCCAGCGTAGCCCGGTCATTTCTGTGTAGACCTCGCTTCCTGATGTGCCGGCAGATGTGGGAGTCTGAGTAGGATCGAACGATGTATCAAGGCACTGCACAGACAACTTGAGAAGACAACAGTCTCCTGTGACCACATGACTTTTGTGGCCCACTTACTACTGTGTCCAGCGACTGCCCGGCCTGAATCTCATCTCTCAGTTTCCACAACACATTGCCTGTTCTGGTCTGAAAAGGGGTCCGCTGGTAGCTCTGTGTGGAATTTTAAAATTTGGCCTCTTGCTATCACTGTGTCCAGCTTGACTGAATAGCTAACTTGATTGTTTTTTTGTTTTTTTTTTCTTACTGGTATAATTCACAACCATAAAATCACTGTGGTTTTTATTTTAGAGAGTGCACATGAGCAGGGAAGAGGGCGAGAGAGAGGGCGAGAGAGAGAGAGAGAGAGAGAGAGAGAGAGAGAGAGAGAGAGAATCTCAAACAGGTTCCACATTCCGCCCAGAGCTGGATGTAGGGCTCAGTCCCTGACCCTGGGATCATGCCTTGAGCCGAAATCAAGAGGCCATCCCTCAACCGACTGAGCCAGCCAGGCACTCCTGAAATTCACCAGTGTAAAGTATACAATTCAGTGATTATTATATTCACACAGTTGTGCAACAAACACTAATTCTAAAACATTTCGTTATCCTCACAAGAAACCCCATATGCATGAGCAAGTTCTTTGCCATTCTCCCCTCTGCCCAGTTCCTGGCAGCCGCTACTGTACCTTCTGTCACTGTGGAGTTGACTCTTGGGGACATTTCATGTATCAAGTCCCAAAGTTGGTATTAAAAAAAAATTTTTTTTTTAATGTTTGTTTATTTTCGAGAGAGACACAGAGTGTGAGTGGAGGAGGGGCAGAGAGAATCTGAAGCAGGTTCCAGGCTCTGAGCTGTCAGCACAGAGCCCGAGGTAGAGCCCTAACTCACGAACCACGAGATCGTGACCTGAGCTGAAGTCGGACGCTTAACTGACTGAGCCACCCAGGTGTCCCCCCCCAAGGTTGGTATTTAAAACTGGATATACTTGGGGCGCCTGGGTGGCGCAGTCGGTTAAGTGTCCGTCTTCAGCCAGGTCACGATCTCGCGGTCCGTGAGTTCGAGCCCCGCGTCAGGCTCTGGGCTGATGGCTCAGAGCCTGGAGCCTGTTTCCGATTCTGTGTCTCCCTCTCTCTCTGCCCCTCCCCCGTTCATGCTCTGTCTCTCTCTGTCCCAAAAATAAATAAACGTTGAAAAAAAAAATTAAAAAAAAAAAAAAAAACTGGATATACTGGAAAACCCGAGGAATTTTTTATACCCAGTTCCTATGGTATACAACATTTTATCAGGTGTTGTATTAAACGATAATAGGCAGAAGGCCAAAATAAGGGTGTAACATTTGTCAGTCAATGAAGACAGCTCAGCTCTTACTATCAGTCACCTACCAAAGCAGTCATGAATAATAATAATAGTGAAAGGTGAGGGGCTCCTGGGTGGCTCAGTCAGTTAAGCATCTGACTCTTGATTTCAGTTCAGATCAGGTTCTCACTGTTCCTGAGATCGAGCCCCATGTCAGGCTCTGTGCTGACACTGCAGAGCCTGCTTGGGATTCTCTCTGCCCGTTTCCCGCTCGCATGCATGTGCTGTCTCTCGCTCCCAAAATAAATAAACTTAAAAACATCTTTATAAAAAATGTTTAAAAACTGTAAAGTTTGCCTCCGATCTGTCTACCCAGTGTTGTTATGCTGAACATTTTCTACACGTGAGTTGCCCATCAAGCCATCCTTGAAGATCCTGTCTTCTCATTCTCTGATCGCGTGCACCGTTAGATGCCTGTTGCACCTTTCTTAACAAAATCCGGAGTGAAAATTAATGAAATTAATGACTGCGTTTCCATTTTGACTTCCAAAGGTAAATTGAAGGATCCTTGAAACTTGTATTATGTTCATGTTTTATAAAATTAATGTCTTGTCTTAAAAAAAAAACAACAACAACAACAACAAGAGAAAACCAGACAAAACAACACTGGCGTCTCATTTTGCAGAGAGCCCAGACCACGGACGTAACAAATTGGAGAGAGAACCTTTCACAGCGGATTTCTAGTTGCCTAAATTAGGCTTAGTAGTCTTATTACTGGTTGGGCTTACCAACTGATGAAGTAATTTGTGTGTGAGTGCTGAATAAAGTCTGGTTGAATAATTGTTCTTACGGCAGAATGTGCAAATTGAAGTCCGTCTTTGATACTTGTGTTTTGGCAACTGTACCATCGGCATTGGAGCCCAGACTTTCCAGCCTTCCCTTTACTGCTCCCTGCTCGAGAGCAGTCCTTCTGCTTCCTCCTCTCTGCTTCCCTCGGCTTCCGTGATTCGGGAAACCGAGCCGTGACTCCTCTATCTTGGTGTAAATGGGACAGTCAGACAGGGTGGTGTAAGCACTTAAATTTCTCACTGAAACCAAAAGAATATAATACTGATGGTATTATATAGCCTCTATCTGGCATCAAGTTCGAATCCACTGTTGTTAGGAATGTAACTGTAAGAAGGCTGCTATATACTTAAATCTCACTTTATTTGCTTCTCTGGGGTTGTCCTCGTGTTTTCATTAGAAATGTTTTTACAGATGTAGGCTCTTCAGATATGAAGTTGCTCAAGTGGAGACGCACAAGTTTAGCTTTCAAATTAAAGGGGGGTAGAAATCTGCTTAGAAAGATTAATTTATAGATAATAATTTACTGACTGATACGTTAATGCACAGGGATCCCTAGGGGCTTTTAAAGATGTAGTCATTATATTCTTAAGGTTTCTAGGAATGTTAAACCTGTCATTCATAACAGGAGAGAACTAAAATAAGGCCCATTTATAATTTCTTTTTGGAAACATTTCATCCACAAATTCATAGACAAATATTTTTTCTTTTCCAAGTAAACTAATAGTTGGACAGCACAATCCTTTTCTTGATTAACATGTTAACTGGTCGAAAGCATGCAGACACAGTGGATGAATGCTGAGTTTTCCTCAACATTTTATATTAAAACTTGGCCAGAGAAAAAGAAATATTGCTGCAAAATCTTAACTTTGGCATTACTATAAATTTCTGTGAATGCCAACCCCATACTGAGGAGTCTGAGCCTGGTAGGTTTGCAGTATTTTAAGCTCTTCTTCAGCAAATTCTTCTATTAGCGAGTAGACTGAATAGGATTCAGAGCTTTAAAGAACGAGTAGTTCCAGCTGTAGGACTTCTTTCCGTCATGTGAAAAATCAACACGTGGCCCCTACCATTTCCATCTGTTTTCTTGAGAGAACTTTGGGATTTCGAACAAGACCGTTATTCTGTTACCTGAGTTCAGTTCAGATTCGGTGCAAAATGGGATGCCCTGAAGAAGACAGACTGTCAAATCAAGAATGTGAGGCATGAATATTGAGTATCTCTCTTCAGTCATGCTGTTTAGATTGGATGAGATAGGGTTGCAGACTGGTGTCTTCACCTGACTGTTGCCTGAGGAAGGAAATTTCAGTTCCTGGCTTAGCTTCATTGTTGGCAGATGAGATTAATGGTCTTCTCTTGGTCTCTGACACAAGTTTATTTAGGTAACTAACTGAAATTTGTAAAATGTCCCCAAAGAAAATAAAGGTACCGAATGGGTGGGGCTCCTGGGTGGCTCAGTCGGTTAAGTGTCCAACTTTGGCTCAGGTCATGATCTCACAGTCTGTGGGTTTCAGCCCTGCGTTTGGCATTGTGCTGACAGCTCAGAGCCTAGAGTCTGCTTCAGGTTCTGTATCTCTCTCTCTCTCTCTCTCTCTCTCTCTCTCTCTGCCCCCACTCTCAAAAATGAATAAACATTAAAAAAAAATGTTTTTAAAGGTACCAAATGGGAAATCTTTTTATAAATAGTCTTCAGAAGTGCTTTAGACCACAGACTTTTGCCAATAAAAATTATATTTGCCAGCCCAGTTTCGGCCTTCCGTCAATCCATTGTCAACGCACACTCCTCTCCGTTATCTCTCTGCATGTGCGTGTTTACCAGGAACAAAGGACACCCAAAATGTGTCTTTAAAAGGTTCTTTTAAAAATCCACAAAAAGGAAAAGAGAGGAGAAGGAGAAAGAGCAGAAAGAAGTTCATGCCCCAATTTTGTCCTTGGGTCGACCTTTGTTCGTTCTCAGGTCTACAAGGTGGCCAGTGGTTCTGCTGGCTCTTTTATTCATTTGAACCTCAGTGTCCTTGTCCAGATCTACAGGGAGATGTCTGGAATCCAACACACAGACGCAGACGCACAGACGCAGGAGGAGCAAATGGCAGCCTAGTCTGTTGTTGCCTGAAGCCCCACGTGAAATTTGCCGTGTCCGTGCCACTGCCTTCAGGGTGCGTATGAGCTGAGCAAGTCCCGGTGGCGTGTCCTTCTACCAAAGAGAATAATCTGCGCCTTCTACTGAGATCAGATGAACTGAGGTAGTCATCGTGATTATGTATATTTATATTTTCTTATATTTGTGTATCTGTACATTATTACGTTTACATAGGCATTTGTAAACTGGGAATCCTTCGTTTAGTATAATACTCTATTCAGTTACATATAAATTCCTAACATTGTTCTTCCTGTTCTATCTCAGAGATTAGACCTTTCATGGGTATTCATGAACCGTGGAGGGGACAGTGGGCCTCTATTCCCTTTACCAATCAACAGCCAAGAACGGACAGAAGACCAGTTCTGCATTATGTTCTTGAGCCTTGTCTGCACTCACTATTCAGCCTTTCCTATGATGACTCTGCATCCTGGCTAGTGAAGTTAACCAAAACTTCCAATCACAGGATTATTAATAAAAGCTCTACTAATGCTTATTGATTTTATGGCAAAAGGGACTTTTCTCAGATTAAGAGTATTTGGATACCAAGGGTAATATCAGAGTTGTTCGAAATACATGCTCAGTTTAGTCAAACTACATCCGCTTAGCTGCTAGTCACATTGAAACTTCAGAGGGAACTATGTGAAAAAAACAGATGGTTAATACTCTACTGTATACTTGAAATTTGCTCAAATAGCAGATCTTCAATGTTCTTACCACACACACACACTTCACGTACACATGATAACTATGTGATGCGATGGATTGATTATGGTAATCACTTCACAGTATATGTACCTATCAAATCATTACACTGTATACCTTGTATACAATTTTGTCAATTATAACTCGAACTGGGAAGAAAAAGAAAGGCATTCAAATTATAAAGGTATGAGTATCTGTTTACAGATGATGTAACTGATTACCTTAAAAAAAATCCAAAGGAATCTACAAAACTACCACCAGGACTACTAAGTCGGTTTTGCAAGGTTGGAAAATCCAAGATCAACATGTAAAAATCTACAAACATCAGTAGTATCTGTATATACTACCAGCAAACAATCCCCACAGCATAAAAATACGCAACACTTAGATATAAATGGGACACACATTTGAAAGACCTACATAGGTACAACTAAAACACCACTGAGACAACCTAAGTAAGTAAAGAAACATGGCGTCCACTTAGGTCAGAAGAGTCTGTATTGCTAAGGCGTCACTCTCCCCCAGTTGATCTACACGTTTAGCATAATTCTTATAAAAATCCCATCATGGTTCTTTTGTTTTTGTTGAAATTGAGACAGTGAATCTAAAATTTACATTGAAATGCAGAGAAGACCCTGAACTCACCTCCTCCACCAAGGCACCAAACGTACACATATTTATTGTAGAGGAATTCCTCCTGAAGAAGAACTGACTGAACAGCTTCCAAACGACAAAAGACAGACCCCACACAGAACTGCAGGAGAGCTGGAGACACGGTTGCGAGAACACCCACCCTGATGCTGCAAAGTGCAGTAAGGAGGGATGGTACTTTGAGACACGGAGCAGAACTTTTTGCCCTGGGGCACAGGAGAAAGAGCCCTGGTTTCACAGGGTAACTGGAATATAAAAGAACCAGCCCTGAGGAGCTGTTGGAACTCTCTGGATCAGAGGGGCTTCCTTTCCCCCTCCACCTTGAGAGTGTGGAGGAGAGTGGGGTCTGCGAGCCCGGGCTGGCCTGCCACCTCGGTAAATCCCAAGCCCCCAGCCTGCCCCAACCCGAGCCATCCCACCGAGGCGACCTCAGCATGGTGAACACTTAAGCACCACTGGTCAGTGCTCATTACAGTGCTCACCCTGGCTCCAGTCCCCCTGCCAGGGTACCCCCTGAACTGAGCACCCTGGGACACCACAGCCTGCACTCCAGCTTCAGCTGTCCTGCCAGAGTGTCTTTTGTGCAGACAGCCCCAGGAAGGCCCTGGCCCATGCTCCCCCACATCTCCAGTCATCCCACCAGAACAGCCCCAGCATGGAGTGCCCCAGGACTCCCAGCCCACAGCAGCCACAGCTCCAACTGTCCAGCTACAGTCACGAGGCACACAATCTACACAGGGGACCATCATACACAGGCATTCCTCTAAGTTTAGGACAGTAGCTGTTCTTCCTAATTCACAGAAATACACACAGGAAGTCAAGCAAAATGAGGACACAACAGAATGTGTGCCAAACAAACAGGACAAAACCTCAGAAAAACAACTAAAAGGAACAGAGGCAACCAATCTACCTAATAAATAGTCCAAAGTAATGGTCATGAAGATGCTCACCAGGCTGGAGAGAAGAGGGGATGAATTACAGAGAACAACTAGAGGAAGTAAGAACTTCAACAAAGAGATTAAAAAATATATTGGGGTGCCTGGGTGGCTCAGTCGGTTGGGCGTCAGACTTCAGCTCAGGTCATGATCTCACAGTCTGTGAGTTCGAGCCCTGTTCAGGCTCTGTGCTGACAGCTCGGAGCCTTGAGCCTGCTTCGGATTCTGTGTCTCCCTCTCTCTCTGCCCCTCCCCTGCTCATGCTCTGTCTCTCTCTGTCTCAAAAATAAATAAAAACATTTTAAAAAATTAAAAAAAATATGTTAGAACCAAAGTTGAAGAATACAATAACTAAAATGAAAAATACAGCAGAGGGAATCAATAGCAGAGTAGAGGATGCACAAGAACGGATCTGCAACCTGGAAGATAGGCTTATGGAAAGCACCCAAGCTTACAGCAAAGAGGGGAAAAAAAAAAATAACTAGGATGGGTTAAGAATCTCTTGGACAACATCAATTGAACAAACATTGACATTACAGGAATTCCAGAAGGAGAAGAGACAGAGAAAGGGGCATGAAACTGCTTTTAAGAAACAACAGCTGAAAACTTATTGAACCTGGGAAAGGAAACAGACATCCATGTTCAGGAAGCATGAGGGTACGAAACAAGGAACCCAAGAAGGCCCACACCATGACTCAGATTTGAAATGCCAAAGATTAACGGTAAACAGAATTTAAAAAGCAACAAAGAAAGAAGCTCTTGGTGAAGGGCTAGGGAAACCCCGTAAGACTATCAGCTGATTTCTCAGCAGCAACTCTGCAGGCCTCAATGGAGTGACGCAACATACTCAAAGTGCTGAAAGGGAAAAACCAACAACCAAGAATACTGTACTCAACAAGGTTATCATTCAGAATTGAAGGAGAGAAAGGGTTTCCTTAGACCATGAAAAGTTAAAGGAGATGTTCACCATTCAACTGGTCTTACAAGAATTATTAAAGGGAGTTCTTTAATGGGAAAAGAAAAGGCCATAATTACCAGAAAATTATACAACTAAAAAATTTTATCAGTAAAAGCAAATATACAATAAAAGTAGTAAAGCAATCACTTAGAAAACAAGTATAAACGTTAAAAGACAAAAGTAGTAAAATCATTTATACCTAAAAAATCAGTTAAGGAACTCACAAAATACAAAGATGTAGGAAAAAAGACAATCTATACATAAAGCATGGAGGAGTAAAAATGAAATTCTCTTAGAACATGTTCAAACTTAAGTGACCGTCAACTTAATATAAACTGCTATATACTTAGGATGTTATTTATGAACTTTGTGGTAACCATAGGTCAGAAACATGTAATCAATACACAAACTCAGAAAGTCAAGTGTAACCCTAAAGACAGTCATTCATCACAAAGCTAGAGCAAGAAAATGAACACAGAAGAATTACAAAAACAATCAGAAAACAATTCGCAAAATGGCAAATGCTCTAAATGTAAATGGTCTAAATGCTCCAATGAAAAAACATTTGGGGTAACTAAATGGATTTAAAAATCAAGACTCTATGTTACCTACCGGACTCACTTCAGACCTAAGGACACATATACACTGAAAATAAAGGGATGGAAAAAGATATTCCATGCAAATGGAAGCAAAAAAAAAAAAAAGCCATGGTAATATTACTTATTTTACACAAAATGGACTTTAAAACAAAGACATGCATTACATAATGATAAGGGGTCAATTAAACCAAAGGGTGTAATAATTGTAATTATCTATGGACCCAACAATGAAGCACCCAAAACATAAAGCAAATATTAACAGACATGAAGGGAAAAACTGACAGTAATATACTCACAGTTAGAGGACTTGAACACCCCACTTACATCGAAGGATAGGACCTGCAGGCAGAAAATTGAACAGTATCCTTGAACATCATATTATACCAGCTGCATTTAACAGATGTATATAAAACATTCCATCCAAAAACAATGGAATACATGTTCTTTTCAAGTACACAAAGAACATTCTCCAGGGTAGATCACATGTGAGACCACAAAGAGTCTTCATATATTTAAGAAGACTGAAATTGTATCATGCGTCTTTTCCAACTATAGCACTATAAAATTAGAAATGAATTACAAGGAAAAACAAAAGTTGAAGAACTACAAACACATGGAAGCTAAACAACATGCTCCTAAAGACCCAATGGACCAAGAAAAAAGCAAAGAGGAAATTTAAAAAACAACAAAGATGGGGTGCCTGGGTGAATCAGTTCATTGAGCGTCAGATTCTTGATTTTGGCTTGGCTCATGATCCCAGGGTTGTGGGATCGAGCCCTGCAAAGGGTTCTGCACTGAGTGTGGAGCCTGCTTAAGATTCTCTCTCCCTCTGCCCCTCTCCCCTGCTCATCCACTTGTTCTCTAAATATAAAGAATAAAACATCCTTAATACATATATACATACATATATGAAGATAAGTGAAAATGGAAACACAAGAGTCCAAAATCTTTTGGATCCAGCAAAACCTGTGCTAAGTGGGAAATTCACAGTGATACAAGAAACAGGAAAAATCACAAGTACACAATCTAACTGTACACCTAAAGGACCTAGAAAAGAACAAATAAAATCCAAAGTTACTAGAAAAAAAGAAATAATAAAGATCAGAGCACAAATGAATTAGAAACTTAAAAAACAGTAGAAAAGATCAGTGAAGCCAAGAACTGGTTCTTTCAAAAGATAAACATAACTGATAAACCTTTGGCCAGATGCAGCAAGAAAAAATGAGAGAGGACCCAAATAATAAAATCAGCGATGAAAGAAGAAAAGTAATAACCAAAGTAATAACCAACACCACACACACACACACACACACACACACACACACACACACACATACACACACACACACACAAACGAAGGATTATCAGTACTACAGAAAATCATATACAAGAAAATTGGACAGCCTAGAAAAAGTGGATAAATTCCTGGAAACACACAATCTTCCAAAACTGAATCAGGAACAAACAGTAATTATGAAAGGTGCAAAAACTAATAAGAAACTGAATCAGTAACCAAAAATTCCCAAAGAACAAAAGTCCAGAACCAGATAGATTCATAGGAGAGTTCTACCAAACATTTAAAGAAAAGTGAATAATCATTCTACTCAAACTATACCAAAAAATAGAAAAGGAAGAAAAGTTTCTAAATACATTCTATAAGGCCAGCATTACCATTATACTAAAACCAGACAAAGATGCACACATGAAGGAAGGAAGGAAGGAAGGAAGGAAGGAAGGAATGGGAGGGGAGGGAAGGGGAAGGGAGGGAAGGGGAGAGAAGGAGGAAGGGAGGGAGGAAGGAAGGAAGTTAGAAAAATTACAGGTCAATATCCCTGATGAATATGGATGCAAAAATCCTCAACAAAATATTAGCAATCTACATTCAAAAATACATTAAAGGGATCATTCCCCACAATCAAGTGAGATTTATTTCTGGGATGCAAAGATGGTTCAATATTCACAAGTCAATCAATGTTATACATGACATTAACAAGATGAAGCACAAAAATCATATGATCATGACAAATAATATAGAAAATTCACTGAACTAAATTCAACATCTTTTCAGAATAAAAACTCTCAACTAAGTGAGCTTACAGGGAACATATGTCAACATAATTAAGGTCATATATGAAAACCCAAAGCTAACATCACACTCAATGATGAAAAACAGAGAGCTTTCCCTCTAAGGTGAGGAATTAAGGCACTTGCCACTTGTACTCAACATAGTACTGGAAGCCGTAGCCATAGCCATCAAACAAGCAACAAAAGGCTCCCAAATTGGTAAGGAAGAAGTAAAACTCAGTATTTGTGGATGACATGATACAATACATACAAAACCCTAAAGATGCCACCAGAAAACTATTAAAATAAATTCAGTATAGTTTCAGGGTACAAAATTAACATACAGAAATAATCTGTTCTGATTCTGTACCCTAATAACAAAGTGGCAGAAAGAGACACTAAGAAAACAATCTCATTTATAATTACACCAAAAATAATAAAATACCTAGGCATAAACTTAACCACGGAGGTGCAAGACCTGTACTCTGAACATGATAAAACCCTGATGAAAGCAATTGAACATGACTCAAATGCAAAGACATACTATGCTCATGGACTGGAAGAGTTTATATTATTAAAATATCCATACTACCCAGATCAATTTACAGATTCAATGCAATCTTTACCAAAACACCAACACCATTTTTCATAGAACTAAAACAAGTAAAAGTAAAATATGCATGGAACCACATAAGACTCTTCAGAGCCAAGCCAAATTTGAGGAAAAAAGAATGAAACTAGAGGTACCAAAATCCTGTATTTCAAGATGTACTACCAAGTTATAATAATTAAAACAGTATGGTACTGGCAAAATAGACACATAGATCAAAAGAACAAAATAGCCCACAAATAAACCAACAATTTTAGGTTCAATTAATCTTAAAAAAGGAGGCAAAAACAAGCAATGGGAAAAGATGTCTCCTCAACAAATAATGCAAACAGTGGACAACTACACGCATAAGAATGAAACTGGACCACTTTCTCACACCATACACAAAAATAAATTCAAAACGGATGTAAAGACCTAAATGTGAGACCTGAAATATACAATTCCTAGGAAAAAACAACTCAGTAATCTCTGTGACAATGATCTTAGCAACATTTTTCTAGTTTTTAAAGTTTATTATTTTGAGAGAGAGAGAGAAAGAGAGCACGTGAGTAGGGGAAGTGCAGAGGGACAGAGAGAATCCCAAATAGGGTCTGCACTGATAGTGAAGGGCTCGAACTCGTGAACTGTGAGATCATGACCTGAGCCGAAATTGAGAGTTTGACACTTAACTGACTCAGCCACCAAGGTGCCCTGCAACATTTTTCTAGATCGGTCTTCTCAGGTAAGGGAAACAAAAGTAAAACTGTCGGGGCTGCATCAAAATAAAAAGCTCCAGCACAGCAAAGGAAACCATCAACAAAATGAAATGGCAGCCTACTAAATGGGAGAAGATATTTCCAAGATAAAAGGGTAACATCCAAAATGTAAAAAAGAACTTATATAGCTCAACAGCAAACAATAAAAAGAATCCAATTTTAAAATGAGTAGTGGACCTGAATAGACATTTTTCCAAAAAAGTCATACATGTGTCCAACAGATGAATGCAAAGATGCTTAACGTCTCTAATCATTAGAGAAATGGAAATCAAAACCACAATGAGATACCGCCGTACCCATGTGAGTATGGCGAGGATGAAAAAGACAAGACATAACAAGTGTTGGTGAGGATGAGGGCAAGAAGGGACCCTCATTCACGGAAAATGTATATCGTGAAGCCACTGTGGAAAAAACAAGATGGAGGTTTCTCAAAAACTAAAATCAGAAATACCATATGATCCAGTAATTCCACCAGTGTGTATTTAGCCAACAAAAACACTAATTTGAAAAGATTTACGTACTCTTACTTTTCTTGCAGCACTGTTAACGAAGTCGAGATAAGGGAGCAACCTAAGTGTCCATCCATAGATGATGGGTAAAGATGTGTTGTATACACGCTCTCTGGAATATTACTCAGTCATCAAGAAGAATGAGATTTTGTCATTTGCAACAACATGGATGGACCCAGTGGGTATCATGTTAAAGGAGATAAGTCAGACAGACATAAACCATATCATTTTGCTTATTTGTCAAATCTAACAAACAAAAAACAGAAACAGACCTACAAATACAGAGTTGAGAACAAACTGAAGGGAACCAGAGGAATGGGGACAGTGGGCAAAATGGGTGATGGGGAGTGGGAGGTACAGGCTTTCAGTTATGGAATGAATAAGTAGCAGGGAGGAAGGGAATAGCATAGGGAATATAGTAAAAGTTACTGCAATAGTGTTGTATCGCGAGAGATGGTAGCTATACTTGTAGAAAGCAGAGAATAAGGTATAGACTTGTGGAATCAGTAGGCTGTACAACTGAAATGAAATACTGTGTGTCAACTATACTTTAATAAAAAATATATACCCAAAAAATATATAAGGAACATGACTCAATAGCAAAACCCCTGCAAGTAATCCAATTTAAAAACAAGAAAAGGACCTGAATAGACACTTTTCCAAAGAAGACCTATAAATGGCCAAGAGGTGCTCAACATCACTAATCATTAGTGAAATGTAAATCAATGATAGATAAACAATGATCTATCGTCTCACACCGGTCACAATGGCTGGTATCAAAAAGGAGAGGTACTTGTGATGCCTGGGCGCTGACAGCATGGAGCCTGCTTGGGATTCTCTCTCTCCCTCTCTCTCTCTGCCTCTGCCCCCCCGCTCTCTTTCTCTCAATATAAATAAATAAACTTAAAAAAAAAAGATGAGATACCAGATGTTGGTGACAATGTGGAGAAAAGGGAACCCTCGTGCTCTGTGGTGGGAACATAAATCAGTGCAGCCACTATGGAAAACACTAAGGAGGTTCCTGAAAAAAATGAAAACCAGAACTACCATAGGAGCCAGCATTCCATTTCTGGGTACATACTCAATGAAATCCCTATCTCGAAGAAAAAAAACCCTGAATATTCATGGCAACATTACAATAGCTAATGTATGGAAGCAACCTAAGTGTCCATCAACAGATGAAGATTACTTAGCCATAAAAAGGAAGGAAATTCTGCCATTTGCAGCAACATGAATGAAACGTGAGGTTATTATGCCAAGTACCGTAAGTCAGGCAGATAAAGACAAGTATTCTATCTGACTTTTATGTGGAATCTAAGAAAATCGATGTCACAGAAACAGACTGCTGGTTGCCAGGGGTGGTAGAAATGGGGGAAGGTGGTCAAAGAGTACAAACATTCAGTTACAAGACAGGTAAGTCCTGGGGACGTAATGTATAGCATGGTGACCAGTTAACGACAGTGCATTGTGTATTTGAAAGTTTCGAAGAGTAGATTTTAAAAGTTCTCACCACACGCAAAAAATCATTACGTGAAAGTGATGGATGTGTTCACTAATCCTCTTGTGGCAATCATTTTGCAATATATATATGTCTATCAAATCATTATGTTACCTTAAACTTACACAATAGGTTATATGTGAATTACATCTCGATGAAGTAGAAAAGTCCAAAAATTTAACTCAAAATGGTTCGTACATCTAAATGTAAAATCTATGACTATAAAACTTCTCAAAGAAAACATGGGAGAATACTTTTGTCATTTTTAGTTAGACAAAGATTTCTTACATATAACATCAAAAGCACAATCCATAAAAGAATAAATTGTATTAGAACTTCATCAAAATTAATAACCCTCTTCTTCAAAAACACTGATTAGAGAATGATAGGAAAAAAAGCCACAACTTGAAGGAAAACACTTGCAAATCGTGTATCTGAATCAGAGTGTGTATTTAGAACATATAAACAGCTCTTACAAGTCGATAAGAAACTCAGTTTTTAGAAAGATAAGACATCTGAACAAAAGCTCACTCAGAAAGATCTATGAATGTCCAATAAGTGAATACAAAGAGGTTCATTATTATTAAGTATGAAAATGGAAATTAAAACCATAGCAAGCTACTAGTACACAACAATTAGAACGACTAAAATTCAACGGACTCAATAGATTGCCCATTCTTCTCCTAGGTGAAATAAAACACATGTCCCACAAAGACTTGTATATGAATGTTCATAGGACCGTTACTTGTAGCCAGATGGGAAGCAGATTGAATGTTCGTCAACAGAACGAGCAAACGGGCATAGCTATCCAATGGAACACTACTCCACAATAATCAGTTTCCTGATACAAGGAACAAGGATGAATCTCGAAATAATTATCAAAAGTATATTCAGAGAGTACAAGAAATGCAACAAAAAAGGAGGCCACAGGTTATGTCTACATTTATAGAGAGTTCTGGAAAGCAAAGATTCATCTACAGTCGCAGAAAGCAGATCCATTAGTACTGGGGTGCAAGGGACGGGAAGGGGCAGCACAGAGGAATTACAAACTAGTACAAGAAGGAGCCTCTGGCTGGCTCAGTCAGTAGAGCATGTGACTCCTGATCTCAGGGCTGTAAATTCCAGTTTGGGGGTGGAGATTACTTAACAACAAACAAAACAAAGGGCTACAAGGAAACTTTTTGTAGTATGGGATACAATCATTATTTTGACGTGATGGTGTCACAGATTTATAGATATCAAAACTTTTCTGATTGTATGCTTTAAGTACACACTTTTCTATCAATGTCTTTTTTTAGGTTTATTTTATTTTTATCTTTTTAAGTTTATTTATTTTGACAGAGATAAAGACAGAGCAAGTGGGTGAGGGGCAGAGAGAGAGGGGGAGAGAGAATCCCAAACAGGTCCTGTGCACGGCCAGCACAGAGCCCAATGTGGGGCTCAAACTCACAAAACTGTGAGATCATGACCTGAGCTGAAATCAAGAGTCAGATGCTGAAATGACTGAGCCGCCCAGGGGTCCCTCAACATGTCTTGATAAAGTTGTTAAACTTAAAAACAAAAATGTTTATATTAACATAATAGCTGCAGGGGTGCCTGGGTGGCTCAGGTGGTTAAGTGTCTGACTTCTGCTCAGCTCATGATCTCGTGGTTCATGAGTTCAAGCCCCGCATCGGACTCTGGGCTGAGAGCTCAGAGCCTGGAGCCTGCTTCGGACGTTGTGTCTCCCTCTCTCTCTGCCCCTGCCCTGCTCATGCTCTGTCTCTGTCTCTGTCTCTCAAAAACAAGCATTTAAAAAATAATAGCTACCATGGTATTCTTGGTTGTCTGTTCAACTGTATTTAGTTCTTATTATTTAATGCAGTGGTAATACATTTGTTCAGCCCTATTAGGGCATGTACTTTTCCATCTACATGGATGTTCCACGTAACTGAGGTTTGAGTGGTTACCATATTGGAGAATGCTTACTTGAACCGTTTTTTTTTTTAACGTTTATTTATTTTTGACACAGAGAGAGACAGAGCATGAATGGTGGAGGGTCAGAGAGAGAGGGAGATACAGAATCCGAAGCAGGCTCCAGGCTCTGAGCCATCAGCCCAGAGCCCGACGCGGGGCTCGAACTCATGGACCACGAGATCATGACCTGAGCTGAAGTCGGACGCCCAACCGACTGAGCCACCCAGGCGGCCCCGAACCATTTTAAAGATAAATCTTTGTTTAATGTATCACAGCCTCCTTTGCTTTTTGAAACACAAAATACAGAAACCAAGAAATCTTTTCTGTATGTCACAGACTGCCATGGCCGCAGCTGCAGCACAAACGGAAAGTACTGTGCGTGAAGTTAGCTGATACTATGTACAGGTTTACATTTGCTTTTCTTCACAAGGAAGTTCGGACTGTTTGCAAAGTTGTATTGAATTCAAGAAGGAAACACAGAATTGAAGGAATCAAAAGGGGACAAAAAAGAACACAGACTGGCAAACACTCATCCCAGAGAAACTATTAGTGAGTAAGGACATTGTTGTCATCAGGGGTCTTCTGGGAAAGGGACAGAAATTCCAGCGGGTTAGCTGTTAACTGCTGTGGGATTCCTTTTACAATATATGTAAATCAAACCATCAAGCTGTGTGACTTAAACTGACATAGTGATGGATGTCAGCTACTTCTCAATAAAACTGGGGGAAAAATCTAGTGCGGTGGCAACAGAACACATATACACTAATATTCAGGAACTTTACATTTAAGGGGCAGTACAGGTATAATGCTGACTAAAGGAACAGGATAATATTTATGCTTTTCCCCCTAATTTTAATACAGTACTACTACTCAAAATATGTGCCATGTCAAAACTATGTCTTCAGATCTGACAAACAAGTCCCTTCCAGAAAACTGTATCATTGTAACATTTTAGAACTTACAAATACCTAAAAGGTCGTATAAACCACTTACTGAATTACATTATTAATAAGTAACACTGAAAAGAAATATTCAATCACTACTAGAGATTATATAGTGGATTTAAGATTCTTTCCTAGCCCAGGGGTGATGACTAATAATTTCTTGGATATTCTTCATGAAGTTTAATACACAAGCACACATTTTGCCTGTTTAACACCATTACAAGGAGGCTATAAAGTTGTGATGGCTTGCAGTAAATCTCAGATAATTCTCTATTAATAAATAAAAACCATTTTTTAATAGGAGATAGTTGAAATAATGGGTGCAGATACAAATGTAATAAACACTCTTAAAGACACCCCCTAAATTTAAAATATTAACATTTCATTCGTTTTTCATCTTTTCCCTTTAAGAAAAAAAAATCAGATTGAATTTGGGGTCAATTCGGGATCCCTTTTCTGAATCCAGTAACTCCTTTCTTTCCCCACTGACTGTTCTCCTGAATGTTTATTTGCTATTCATATTCCTTTTTAAACAACTCATTACTATGTGTTGCATAAAGAACCTACAGCATCATTTTATGTGTAACAGAATGTTCCATAATGAAATTATAAGTGATTTATCGAGCAGAATTTACTCAATAAAACAGAAGAATGAATCCACTTCATTTCTATGCACTCACTTCTTCTACTCTGTTGAATATCTCCTATACTTACATCATGGACAGATGTCAAAACTTTCTAGTCATTTTGAGCTGTCAAAGCTCTGTTGAAAATTCAAATTTCAGGCCAACATGGTGGAGAATAAGGGGGATCCATACTGCCCACGTCTCTCAAACAAAGAAGTGCTGAAGCCAAAGGACTTTGAACCCCAAGAGTCTGGGAGGAAAAGAGATTGAATCTAACAGGAAGAAAATGGGACAACTTGAGAAATGATAGGAACTACAAGGAACAAATCAAAGCACATCTGGTGGAGGGTCCAAAACATCACTACGAGTAGGAAAGTCACAACAACACAGAACAAGTAATAACACACTCCAAAAAACACCACCTGAATGGCCAGGCCCTGGACAGTGTATAACCCTCCTTTAAGATAGCAGTGCTCACAGGTGCAGAGCACACAACAAACTTTTAAAACTCATATGGGACAGAAAACTAGCCAAAATGATGAAACAAAAGAATTCTCCTCAAAAAGAATTCCAGGAAGAAGTGACAGGTAACAAACTGATCAAAACCGATTTAAGCAATATAACTGAACAAGAATTTAGAATAATAGTCATAAAATTAATCACTGGGCTTGAAAAAAGCATAGAGGACAGCGGAGAATCTATTGCTACGGAGATCAAGGGACTAAAAAATAGTCATGATGAATTAAAAAATACTATAAATGAGGTGCAAAATAAAATGGAGGTGGCCACAGCATGGATTGAAGAAGCAGAGGGGAGAATAGGTGAATTAGAAGATAAAATTATGGAAAAAGAGGAACCTGAGAAAAAGATTTTAAAAATCCAGGATTACAAGGGGAGAATTAGAGAACGAAATGATTCAATCAAATGGAACAATATCCGTATCACAGGAATTCCAGAAGAAGAAGAGAGACAGAGGGGCCAAAGGTGTACTTGAACAAATCATAGCTGAGAACTTCCCTGATCTGGGGAAGGAAAAAGGCACTGAAATCCAAGAGGCACAGAGAACTCCCTTCAGACGTAACTTGAATCGATCTTCTGCATGACATATCATAGTGAAACTGGCAAAATACAAGGATAAAGAGAGAATTCTGAAAGCAGCTAGGTATAAACATGCTCTAACATGTAAAGGGAGACCAATAAGACTAGTGACGGATCTGTCTACTGAAACTTGGCCAGAAAGGAATGGCAGGAAATCTTCAATGTGATGAACAGGGAAAATATGCAGCCAAGAATCCTTTATCCAGCAAGTCTGTCATTCAGAATAGAAGGAGAGATAAAGGTCTTCCCAAACAAACAAAAACTGAAGGAATTCATCACCATTGAACCAGCCCTACAAGAAATCCTAAGGGAGTCTCTGTGAGTGAAATGTTGCAAGGACCACAAAGTACAGAGACATCACTACAAGCATGAAACTTACAGACATCACAATAACTCTAAACCCATATCTTTCAATAATAACACTGAATGTAAATGGACTAAATGCTCCAACCAAAAGACACAGGGTATCAGGATGAATAAAAAAACAAGACCCATCTATTTGCTGTCTACAAGAGACTCATTTTAGACCCGAGGACACCTTCACATTGAAAGTGAGGGAATGGACAACTATCTATCATGCTACTGGAAGTCAAAAGAAAGCTGGAGTGGCCATACATAGACAAACTAGACTTTAAATTAAAGGCTGTAACAAGAGATGAAGAAGGGCATTATATAATAATTACAGGGTCTATCAATCGGGAAGAGCTAACAATTATAAATGTCTATGCACCAAATTTAGAGACCCCCAAATGTATAAAACAATCACAAACATAAGTAACCTTATTGATAAGAATGTGGTAATTGCAGGGGACTTTAATACTCCACTCACAAGAATGGATCATCTAGACAGAGAATCAGTAAAGAAACAATGGCCCTGAATGATACATTGGACCAGATGGACTTGACAGATATATTTAGAACTCTGCATCCCAAAGCAACAGAATATACTTTCTTGTCGAGTGCACATGGAACATTCTCCAAGATAGATCACATACTGGGTCACAAAACAGCCCTTAATAAGTATAAAAGAATTGAGATCATACCATGCACACTTTCAGACCACAATGCTATGAAACTTGAAATCAACCACAGGATAAAGTGTGGAAAACCTCCAAAAGCAAGGAGGTTAAAGAACATCCTACTAAAGAATGAATGGGTCAACCAGGCAATTAGAGAAGAAATTTAAAAATATACAGAAACAAATGAAAATGAAAATACAAGAATCCAAACCCTTTGGGATGCAGCAAAGGCAATCCTAAGAGGAAAATACAATGCAATCCAGGCCTATCTCCAGAAACAAGAAAAATCCCAAATACAAAATTTAATAGCACACCTAAAGGAAATAGAAGCACAACAGCAAAGACACCCCAAACCCAGCAGAAGAGGAGAAATAATAAAGATCAGAGCAGAAATAAACATATAGAATGCAAACAAACAAACTGTAGAGCATATCAATGAAACCAAGAGCTGGTTTTTTGAAAAAATAAACAAAATTGATAAACCTCTAGCCAGCCTTCTCAAAAAGAAAAGGGAGAGGACCCAAAGAGATAAAATCATGAATGAAAATGGAATTATTACAACCAATCCCTCAGAAATGCAAGCAATCATCAGGGACTACTATGAAAAATTATATGCCAACAAAATGGGCAACCTGGAAGAAATAGACAAATTTCTACACACAGACACACACACACACACTACCAAAACTCAAACGGGAAGAACTAGAAAATCTGAACAGACCCATAACTAGTGAAGAAATTGAATCAGTTATCAAAAATCTCCCAACAAATAAGAGTCCTGGACCAGATGGCTTCCCTGGGGAATTCTACCAGACATTTAAAGCAGATACAGTATCTATCCATCTCAAGCTGCTCCAAAAAATAGAAAGGGATGGAAAACTTCCAGACTCATTCTATGAAGCCAGCATTACTTTGATTCCCAAGCCATACAGAGACCCAACAAAAAAAGGGAACTACAAGCCAATATCCCTGATGAATATGGATGCAGAAATTCTCAACAAGATACTGGCACATCGAATTCAACAGCATATAAAAAGAATTATTCACCATGATCAAGTGGGATTCATTCCTGGGATGCAGGGCTGGTTCAATATTCGCAAATCAATCAATGTGATACATTACATTAATAAAAGAAAAGATAAGATGTCAATCGATGCAGAAAAAGCATCTGACAAAATACAGCATCCTTTTTTAATAAAAACCCTTGAGAAAGTTGGGATAGAAGGAACATACTTAAACATCATAAAAGCCATTTTAAAAAGCCCACAGCTATTATCACCTCAATGGGGAAAAACTGAGAGCTTCCCCCTGATATCAGGAACACGACAGGGATGTCCACTCTGACCACTGTTATTTAACATAGTGTTGGAAGTCCTAGCATCAGCAATCAGACAACAAAATTCAATCAAAGGCATCAAAATTGGCAAAGATGAAGTCAAACTTTCACTTTTCGCAGATGACATGATACTCTACACGGAAAACCCGACAGACTCCACCAAAAGACTGCTAGAACTGATACATGAATTCAGCAAAGTTGCAGGGTACAAAATTAATGTACAGAAATCAGTTGCATTTTTATATACCAATAATGAAGCAACAGAAAGAGAAATAAATTGCACCAAGAATCATAGAATACCTAGGAATAAATCTAACCAAAGAAGTAAAAGATCTGTATGCTGAAAACTATAGAAAGCTGATGAAGGAAATTGAAGAAGATACAAAGTAATGGAAAAACATTCTGTGCTCATGGATTGGAAGAATAAATATTGTTAACATGTCAATACTACCCAAAGCAATGTACACATTCAATGCAATACCAATCAGAATGGCACCAGCATTCTTCTCAAAGCTAGAACAAGCAATCCTAATATTTGTATGGAACCACAAAAGACCCCAAATAGCCAAACGAATATTGAAGCAGAAGACCAAAGCGGGAGGCATCACAATCCCAGACTTCAGCCTGTACTACAAAGCTATAATCATCAAGACAGCATGGTATTGGCACAAAAACTGACAAAGAGACCAATGGAATAGAAGAGAGACCCCAGAATTAGACCCACAAATGTATGACCAACTAATCTTTGACAAAGCAGGAAAGAGTATCCAATGGAAAAAGGACAATCTCTTTAAAAAATGGTGCTGGGGGAACTGGACAGAAACATGCAGAAGAATGAAACTAGACCACTTTCACAAAAATAAACTCAAAATGGATGAAGGACCTGAATGTGAGACAGGAAACCATCAAAACCCTAGAGAAGAAAGCAGGAAAACACCTCTGTGACCTCAGCCGCAGCAATTTCTTATTTGACACATCTCCAAAGGCAAAGGAATTAAAAGCAAAAATAACTACTGGGACCTCATCAAGGTAAAAAGCTTCTTCAAGGCAATGGAAACAATCAACAAAACTAAAAGGCAACCGATGGAATGGGAAGATATTTGCAAATGACATATCGGACAAAGGGCTAGTATCCAAAATCTATAAAGAACTCACCAAACTCCACACCCAAAAAACAAATAACCCAGTGAAGAAATGGGCAGAAGACATGAATAGACACTTTTCCAAAGAAGACATCCAGATGGCCAACAGACACATGAAACAATGCTCAACGTCACTCCTCATCAGGAAAATACAAACCAAAACCACACTGAGATATCACCTCACACCAGTCAGAGCAGCTAAAATGAACAAATCAGGAGACTATAGATGCTGGAGAGGATGTGGAGAAACGGGAACCCTCTTGCACTGTTGGTTGGAATGCAGACTGGTGCAGCTGCTCTGGAAAACAGTGTGGAGGTTCCTCCAAAAATTGAAAATAGATCTACCCTATGACCCAGCAATAGCACCTCTAGGAATTTACCCAAGGAATACAGGAGTGCTGATGCATAGGGGCACGTGTACCCCAATGTTTATAGCAGCGCTTTCCACAATAGCCAAATTATGAAAAGAGCCTAAATGTCTATCAACTGACGAATGGATAAAGAAGATGATGTTTATATATACACGGAATACTACTTGGCAATGAGAAAGAGTGAAATCTGGCCATTTGCAGCAATGTGGATGGAACTGGAGAGTGTGATGCTAAGTGAAATAAGCCATACAGAGAAAGACAGACACCATATGTTTTCACTCATATGTGGATCCTGAGAAACTTAACAGAAGACCATGGGGGAGGGGGAAGGGGGAAAAAGTTACAGAGAGGGAGGGTGGCAAACCATAAGAGACTCTTAGATACTGGGAACAAACTGAGGGTTGATGGGGGGTGGGGGAGAGGGGAAAGTGGGTGATGGGCATTGAGGAGGGCACCTGTGTTGGGAGGAGCACTGGGTGTTGTATGGAAACCAATTTGACAATAAATTGTATATATATGTCAAATATGTTTATTTGACAATAAATTGTGTATATATATATATATATACACACACATATACATATATAATGTAAATTTCATTCTTTTTAAATATTAGCTCTCATATTTTTATGATACTCCATTAAATTATTTTAATTTTTTTTGAGGAGACAGAGCATGAGTGGGGGAGGGGCAGAGAGAGAGGGAGACACAGAATCTGAAGTAGGCTCCAGGCTCTGAGCTGTCAGCACAGACCCTGATATGGGGCTTGAACCCACCAACCATGAGATCATGAGATCACAACCTGAGCCAAAGTTAGGCACTTAACCGACTAATCCACCCAGGTGCCCCTCTGATACTTCATTAATACGTAGCTTATATACAGTAAGATATATATATATGTACATATACATACACACACACACACAGATATATATATGTATATCCACCCATGGCACCACCACTCAGATCAGGAGGTAAAATGTTTCCACCACTCACAGAAAGTTCCCTTGTGTACCTTTGAAGGCCGTATCCACTGCTCCTCTTGACTCCCATCCCAACCAAATGGAAATACTACTCCGACTTCTATCATCATAGCTTAGTTTTGCCTGTGCTGGTATTTCATGTAAATGGAATCCTACCATGTAATGTCTGGCTTCTTTCACTCCCATGTTTTTAAAATTCATCCATGTTGTTACATATGTCAGCAGTTCGCTCTTTTCCTTTTCAGCCTTGTTGAGTGGTATTTTGCTGTGTGAATATTCACAATTTGTCCAGTCTGCTGTTGGTGGGTTTGTGTGATTTCTAATTTTTGGCTATGATGAATAAAGCTGACATGAAGAACGCGTACAAGTCTTTTTGGGGACATCTGCATTCAATTTTCTTGAGTGGATGCCAACAAGTAAAACTGCTGAGTCAGAGAACAGTGTATGTTTAACTTTGCTATAAACTGCCAAACACTTGGAAAGTAGTTGTCCCGTTTTACACTCTCAACCAGTGATATATGAGGATTCCAGTTACCACATTTATGTCAACACGTCCTCGGGTCAATCTTTTTTGATCCATTCTGGTAGGTGGGTAAGAGGTATCTCATTGTAGTCATTTCCTGTACTTTTAAGTGGAAAAACCAACACGGTGAACACTCATTGTTGGTTGTGCCCGTGCAGACTCTCTCCAGAAGGATCCCCAAGACTGAGCACGCTGGTTTTCCTTCAGTGAGCACCTATTTCGCTGGGGCACTGGTGTGGCAGGTAGACTTTTCACCCTGCAACCTTTAGTTACTTTGGAAAGTTGAACCGCAGAAATGTATTACCTAATGAAAAAAAAAATCTTTCAAATCACTCCATTACTCAGTCATGAACCTCCACCCCATTCTATCCAAGACCAAGCTTCGGAGTTGGGAAATTCTCAGCGCTGGGTCAAGTTAGTTTCTAGCAAACTCCACCTCCTTCCTCTTCCTGGCTCTACCTTTTTTCATAGGTTCGAGGACGTGAGAGAGGGAAAGAAAGAGACACACTCATCTGTCCGGCTGCGATTCTATCTTCCAGTTTTGGGGCTGCGGCTGCTCTAACATGGCTGGTGTTTGACACACTCTTTGTGGCAGGTCCAAAGGTGGCGCTTTCCTGGGTCCCGTGTGTGAGGTTTCCTCATGGGAGGGAGAACGAGGAATTTGCAGACCCTCTGCTGTACTGTTCTCTGAGATGAAGCGTCCAGCTCCATGCGACCTCTTTCAACCCTCCTCAACTCTGATCCCTGGGGTGGGGGTGGGGCTACAACCTGTAGCCTCTCATTCATGGCTTTTCGGTGGGTTCCAGCAAGTGGTCTCAGGCCCAGCTCCCTTCTGCAGCATCCCCTGACCTATGGGATCCCCACACAGCTGGAAGCGACGCAGGCCACTGCTCTCTGTCCCCACCCTACTGTCCCTCACCAGGTCTGCCCCTCCCTGCTCAGCAGGTTATGAATGGTGAGTCTAAAGGTAATTTAGCATTCAACAGGGCAATGAGCTAACAGTCTGTTTCTGGCGGGCACTATCAAACTTTATAATGAGGGCCTCAGAAACCTTCACACTCGATCCCCTGGCCAGACTGGGGAGGAATAAAGAGAGAAAAGTAAAGGACAGAGAAGCCCCAGTGCCCTCCTCTAGGTAGATGACTCAGAGTTCCAACAATTTCCTCCTCCCGTTATCTCCAGAGTTCTTACATAAAATGCCCGAGTTAGCTCTTACGTGGGTCAGTTCTGCTCATTCTCCTTAACCCTTGCCTGTGGGGGTATCACCGGCACAGAGTGTGGCTGCGTGTGTGTTGGGGGTGGGGTGGAGGTGAGCAACCCAGCGTGGGATGCCTTTCTAGGCAGATGTGTCTCAAGTTTTAATATGCATGCAAAACAAGGGGTGGTCTTGTTAAAATGCAAACTCAGATTCAGGAAGGGCAAGTGGGGTTTGAAATTCTGTGTCAAAATTATTTTTTAATTATGTAGACCACGCAACATAAAATTTAACATCTTAACCATTTAAAAAAATGCTATTGTAGAGATATAGAGAGGATACTTGTGCATAAATGGAGGAGGGGCAGAGGGAGAGAGAGCATTTTAAGCAGGCTCCACACTAAGTGTGGAGCCCAACCTGGGACTCCAGGCCATGATCCTGGGATCACGACCTGAGCTGACATCAAGTGTTGGACACTCAACCAACTGAGCCACCCAGGAGTCCCTTTCTAAATTTTTTCATTTTCATTTTTATTAGTAGGATTTTTTATTTTAGCCACCTTAACCATTTTTGAAGTGTACATTTGGCACGAAATACGTGTCACTGCTCTGCAGCCATAATCACCATCCATCCATCTCCAGAACCCTTTTCATCCTGCAAAACTGAAACTCCACCCTCAACGAACAAGAACTCCCTGTTCCCCTGGCCCCTGGCAACCAGCTTTCTACTTTCCACCTCTTTGAACTGGAGAATCGGACTATACTAGCTACCCCATCTAAGCGGAATTATACAATATGTGTCCTTTTCTGATGGGCAGATTTCACTTAGGACATTACCCTCACGGCTCATCCATGTTGTGACCTAGGTCAGAATTTTTTTCCACCTGAGATTAGTATTTGAATTGGCAGGCTCAGTAAACTGCCCTCCCTAAAGGGGGTGGGCATCATCCAATCCACTGAGCCCCTGAATACAACAGAAGGCACAAGCGGGAGAGATTCATCCCTTTTTGTCCTGCCTCACTGTTTGCGCTGGACAGGGCCTCGTATCTTCTACTTAGACTAGGATTGACATCATTGGCGGCCCTGGTTCTGAGAGCTTCAGACTCAGACTGAACCACGCCACAGGACTTTACGGGACGCTAGCCTGCAGACAGCAGATCGTGGGACTTGTCGGCCTCCGTAATCTGGAATCAATTCTTCATAATAATTCTCCTTGTGTTCTGTTCTCTGCAAACCTCTACTGGTTCTTTCTCTGCGGAACCCTGACAAATACAGGGCAGTTGTCCCACTTTTCATTTTTTTGAGAAAATGCCATACTGTTTGGCACGGTGGCTATACTACTTAATAATCAATCCCAAAAGAGCCCAAGTGTTGCCACTTCTCCATATGCCTGCCAAAGCCTGTTACTCTGTCTTATTTTCCCAGTGGCCGTCCTAGTGGGTGTGAGGTGACATCTCCTCGTGGTTTTGATGTGAAATCACATTAATAATTATTGATGTTGATCATCTTTTCTAGTCCTTACGGGCCAGTTGTATATTTTCTTTGGAAAAAGACTGTTCAAGTTCTTTTCCATTTTTAATTGGGTTGCTTGATTTTGTTGTTGTTGAGGGTTTTTTTTTTAATATATCTGGATATTAACCCTGATCAGATACGATTCGTCAATATTTTGCTGCATTCTGTGAGTTGCATTTCTTTCTGTTCATTATGTCCTTTTAAAAAAAATTTTAATATTTATTTTTGAGAGAGAGAGACAGACAGACAGAACGTGAGCAGTGGAGGGGCAGAGAAAGAGGGAGACACAGCGTCCAAAGCAGGCTCCAGGCTCTGACAGAGCCCGACACGGGGCTCAAACTCACAAACCACGAGATCATGACCTGAGGTGAAGTCAGATGCTTAACTGACTGAGCCACCCAGGCACCACTTATCATTTTTAATAATAAAATTTTTAAAAATAAAATTTTTAATTTTGAGGTACTCCAATTTTATTTTCTCTTTCACTGCTTGTGGTTTTAGTGTCATACCCTCGAAATCATTGCCAGATTCAATGTCGTAATGATTTTCCCCGTGTCTTCTTCTAAGAGTTTTATAATTTTAGCTCTTAAATTTAGATCTTTGATTCCAATTTGACTTAATGTGTCATACAGGGTGGAAGATATGGGTCCAGCTTCACTTTCTTTTTTTTTTTTTTTTTACAGGTGAGTATCTAGTTTCCTCAGCCCTATTTGTTGAAAAGATTATTGTTTCTCTCCTGATGCTTCTGATACCCTTGGCGAAAAAGATCAATGGACTGTATATGTGAGGGTTTACTTCTAAGCTCTTTATTCTATCCCATATTTGTGTCACCTTTTATTGGAGCAACACTTTGTAGTTTTGTAGCCCGAGATTTTCGCCTCCTTGGTTACATTTATTCCTAAATATTCTTTTTGTTGGTATTGTAAATGGAGTTCTTTTCTTCGTTCCCTTTTTGGATCATTGGTTGTGTATAGCAACACAAATGATTGTGCCTGCATATCTTGTATACTTTGATGTGGTTGAATTCATTTACTAGCTCTTACAGCCGCTCGAACTCACAAGCTGAGAAAAGCCTTTTTAATCTCTCACGATTGAGTATGAAATTAGCGCTGGGTTTTTCATACAGGGGCTATTTTATGTTGAGGTAGTTTCCTCCCATTCCTAGTTTGTTGATTTCTAATTCAAAGGGTGTTGAATTTTGTCAACTACTTTTTCTGCATCAATCAAGACGATACATTTTTTTCTTCCCTCATTCTTTTTACGTGGTTATACTGATTAGTTTTTATATGCTGAACCATCATTATATTTCAGGAATAAATTCCACTTGGTCATAGTTTATAATCCTTTGTGTTGCTGAATTCTGTTCACTAATAGTTTCTTGAAAATTTTTATGTCAGTGCTTTCCAGGGATATTAGTTTCTACTTTTCTTGTTGTCTTTGTTGTTGTTAGCAGGCTAATGCTGTCTCAGAGAATGAGTTTAAGAGTTTTTCATTTTCTTCAAGTTTTTTTGGAAGAGTTTGCAGATAATGGGGCTTAATTCTTCTTTAAATACTGAATAAAATTCGCCAATGATGCCATTTTGTCCTAAACTTTTCATTAGATTCTTCAATCTCGTTACTAGTTATAGATTTATTTTCTTCTTGTTCATCATTCAGTCTAGGTAGTTTGTGTATTTCTAGGAATTTCTCTCTTTCATTTAGATTTTCCAGCTTATTTGCGCACAAATCTGTATACCATTGTCTTTTTTTTTTAAGTTTATTTATTTTTGAGACGGAGAAAGAGCACAAGCAGGGGAGGGGCAGAGGGAGAGAGAGAGAGAATCTCAAGCAGGCTCTGCGCTGTCAGCACAGAGCCGGACAGGGGGCCAGAAGTGACAAACTGTGAGATCATGACCTGAGGAGAGATCAAGCATGAGACGCTTAACCAACTGAGCCACCCAGGTGACCCTATACCACTGTCTTATAGTACCTTTTATTTATATAAAAATATTAATGTCCCCTCTTTCATTTCTTGTTTTAGATATTGGAGTCTTTGGCCCCCCTTCATCTAGCTAAAGGTTTGTCAATTGTAGTGATCTTTGTAAAGACACATGGTTTACGAATATTCTTTCCCACTCTGCAGGTTGTCTTTTCACTTTGTTGCTGGTTTCTTTTGCTTTAAATCAGGTTTTTAGTTTACCTTTTTTGTTGCTGGTGCTTTAGGTATCATATCCAAATAATCATTACCAAGACCTATATTAAGGAGCTTTATTCCTATGTTTTCTTCTAGGGGTTTCATGATTTCTCATCTTATGTTTAATTCTTTAATCCACTTCAAGTTAATGTGGGGGAGTGGCATGAGATATGGGTTTATTTTTCATTCTTTTTTTAAAAAAATTTTTAACGTTTTTTTTTTTCAACGTTTATTTATTTTTGGGACAGAGAGAGACAGAGCATGAACGGGGGAGGGGCAGAGAGAGAGGGAGACACAGAATCGGAAACAGGCTCCAGGCTCCGAGCCATCAGCCCAGAGCCTGACGCGGGGCTCGAACTCACGGACCGCGAGATCGTGACCTGGCTGAAGTCGGCCGCTTAACCGACTGTGCCACCCAGGCGCCCTTAACGTTTGTTTTTGAGACAGAGAGAGACAGAGCATGAACGGGGGAGGGTCAGAGAGAGGGAGACACAGAATATGAAACAGGCTCCAGGCTCCGAGCTGTCAGCACAGATCCTGTCATGGGGCTTGAACTCACGGACTGTGAGATCATGACTTGAGCTGAAGTTGGCCGCCCAACCAACTGAGCCACCCAGGTGTCCCTAGTTTTCATTCTTTTACATGTAATTATTTAATTTTCCCAGTACCATTTTTTACTGTTTGTATATATTTTTGAGAGAGAGAGAGAGAGAGAGAGAGAGAGAGAGAGAGAGGGAGAGGGAGAGAGAGAACAGAGCATGAGTGGGGGGAGGATCAGAGAGAGGGAGACAGAATCTGAAGCAGGCTCCAGGCTCTGAGCTGTCAGCACAGAGCCTGATGTGGGGCTCAAACTCATGAACTGCGATATCATGACCTGAACTGAAGTCAGGCACTCAATGGATTGAGCCACCCAGGTGCCCCTCCCAGCACCATTTATTGAAGGGGCTCTTCTTTCTCCACTGAGCATTCTTGGCTCCTCTGTCAAATACTGGTTAACTATATATGCCTAGGTTAATTTCTCAGCCCTCAATTCTTTCCATTGGTCTATTTGACTGTTCTGATGTTAGTGCCATAGTGTTTGGAAGACTATAGCCTTATCGTATAGCTGGAATTCAGGGAGTAGGATGCCTCCTGCTTTCCTCTTCTTTCTCAGATTATCTTTGGCTATTTGGGGTCTTTCACTGTTTCATATGAATTTTAGAGGAGTCTTTTTTTCTACTCCTGTAAAAAAAAAAGGAATCTTCACAGGCATTGCACTGAATCTATAGATGGCTTTTGACAGTACTGACATTTTAACCAGATTAATTTTTCCAATCCATAAACATGGTATTTCTTTCAGTGTGTGTGTGTGTGTGTGTGTGTGTGTGTGTCTGTGTGTGTGTGTCTTCTCCAATTTCTTTCATCACTGCCTTGTTTCTGATCTTAGAAGAAAATCTTTCAGTCTTTTACCATTGAGTCTGATGTTAGCTGTGGGCTTATCATATTACAGCCTTTGCCGTGTGGAGGTATGTTCCTCCTATGCCTAATTTGACAAAATTATGTTCACAAACATTCAATTTTGTCAAATGCTTTCTTGCATCTGCTGAGATGTTCACAGGATTCTTTTCTTCCATTCTATTAATGAGATGCAGCACACTGATTGATTTCTTCATGTCAAATCATCCTTGCATCCCAGGGATAAATCCCACTTGATCATGGTGAATGATGCTTTTAATATGTTGCTGAATTCAGTTTATTAGTCCTTCCCTGAGGATTTTTGCATTTATATCCATCAGAGACGGTGGCCTGCAGTCCTCTTTTCTAAATGCGTCCTTTTCTGGTTTTGGCATCAGGGCGACGCTGGCCTCATAAAATAAGTTTGGGGGAATCCCCTCCTCTGTCATAATACTTTGAGGTTTGGATCAAATAAGTTTCCTAAGGGAAATCCTCCAAACTTGCACTGTGTACATCAGGGGAATCACTGATGGCAGAGTTAGAAGTCATGGTTTTAAGTAACAACGCTGCCACGTGCCCTCTTAGCACCTCTGCTTTCTCAGTACCAAACGGCAATGACCTCCTTTGAAGGGGTTGCGCTGTAACACCAACTCTCGTTGGGTGAATATCCTTTACGTATCACTCATTTATCAAATACAGCTGCTAGTGGTCAGGGGTACCTTAAGGCACCTCAAGTTTTCCAGGCATATCCTACTGAACAAAAGTTACCCACATCGTATCATGTATCCCGTCAGGACTTATCCGATTTTTTCTTTTTACTACTGCATTGATTACATTTTGAATAGGAAACGTCGAGGAGTCCTCTCCATACAGTCGGCGAGCTGTGTGATCTGAGAAACTGTCTCCACTGCTAAGGCTCTGTTTCCTCGTCTGTGAAGTGGGGGGTCCGAAGGACACCTCCTTTCTAGAGTGCTGCATGGATTAAATAAACACCACGTGTCAAGCACTTGGCACAATGCCTCGCATGCGGCAGGAGCACACCGAACGCAGCTTTTGTTACTATTACATTCCTGATGTTCTCAGAGCAAGAAGAGAGCACTCACTGATACACTTAAGTAAATCCTAATGGAGACCCCGGCTTGCCACAGTTTGTGAATCTGGTCTGAGTAACTCCTACAGAGCCGTCAAATGGCGTTTTGAAATTCAGCGTTCTTTTAAAAGGTTTTTTTCCCCTGGAATTATGCATTGAGAGCTTTTCCTAACCCGGTTCATTAACATTTTTCAATTTGACACACTCCTTTCTTCCCCGTGAAACAGGTTTTGTCCTCTTGGAACCCATCAGGTGCCTATGCCCAGGGATCTCACTACTTGGAATGTCCATAGAAGCACCACCTTTGCTCCTACATATGGTTTGAAGGAGTATTCAGATCAGTCCTGACTGATAGAATAACAAAATAAAGGCAAGAAAGGCCTATTGAAGGTTAACCAAGCTATAACTATTCCAAAAGAAATAAAGGCAGTTCAGTAAATGTCATGCCATAGGCCAAAATAAATCCCACCGGGGAAAAAAGAGTTTAAAAAAAAAAAAAAACCCAAAGCCTCAGGGTGCTAAAGGTCTTTAAAAACATTAAAGAAGGATCCCTTAAGGATAGGATTGATAGATTTAATTTCTTCAAGTCAAAAAACAACATAAATAAAAGCGAAAGGAAAGCAACAAACTAGGGAAAATATTTGCAACACAGATGAAAGATTGAGGTCTTTATTATAATAAGAGTTGTGTGCAAGGGTGTATGTGAAAGGATTTTCTAAGACTGATAAATCAGACATTTCAGTTCGTAAAGTGGGGATAGTTTATGCAGTGGCCCAACTATCATGTGTACACGTTTCCTACAAAATTATGTCGTAAAAGAGTACTTCAAAAATGGCAACGTAGGGGCGCCTGGGTGGCTCAGTCGGTTGAACGTCCGACTTCAGCTCAGGTCACGACCTCACGGACCATGAGTTCGAGCCCCACGTCGGGCTCTGGGCTGATGGATCGGAGCCTGGACCCTGCTTCCGATTCTGTGTCTCCCTCTCTCTCTGCCCCTCCCCCGTTCATGCTCTGTCTCTCTCTGTCTCAAAAATAAATAAACGTTAAAAAAAAAATGGCAACGTAAAATATATTTGTAAGTCAAACACTTAAAAACTTTAAAAATGTTCAGTTATTTCCATGAAAATTCTAACCATATGTTTCACAGGATACAAAGTAAGTAAGTGCGGGGTGCCTGGGTGGCTCAGTCAGTTGGGCGTCCGACTTCGGCTCAGGTCACGATCTGGCGGTCCGTGAGTTCGAGCCCCACGTCCGGCTCTGGGCTGATGGCTCAGAGCCAGGAGCCTGCTGCCGATTGTGTGTCTCCCTCTCTCTGCCCCTCCCCTGTTCATGCTCTGTCTCTCTCTGTCTCAAAAATAAATAAACGTTAAAAAAAAATTCAAAGTAAGTAAGTGCGTTGTGACAAAATGGGATGGATGGCGGAAGGTGTCACCACGGGTCTCGCAATATTTCTTTTGCTTTTCTGTGTTTTTTAAAATGTGAACAATGGATATAGAGATTTGAGCTAACATCTTAGTAAATGTTATTTTCAAAACACATGAACGGATTGAAAGTAACTGGGAAAACGCAGCATCATTTCTCAGAAAGGTAACATTTTTACCCTAGTGCTGCCTCATCTTTACTGATCTAAATCTTACCTTTATATTGCTAATTGCAGTATGTGAATAAAGTGATCACGCCTATTATAGTTAATAGTAGATATCGCAGAAAAAATAAACAGAGTTGATTTAAGGGTCCAACCATAAGGTTACATAAAATGAGTCTCGTTCAAAAGGTAATGTGCATCTATGAGAGAATCATGTTTAAAAGAGTAACTTTACCACCAAAACAAACTCGTCTAGTTGTGTGTTTGAAATGAGCCAAATTCTATCTTTGTTCAAATACATTTCCATCAGGCCTTCCCTGATCAAACCACTTAACATCACAATCCCAACTCATCCATGTACTGTCTACAGATGCTCACTTCACATGTAAGGACACTCAAAGATTCAAAGTGAATGGATGGGGGAAAAAAATGTTCCGTGAAATCGACACCACAGGAAAACTGGGATAGCTATACTTAGACAAAAGAGAAACTCTATGAAAGGCTTTAAGAAGAGACAAAGAAGGGCATTACACAAAGTTAAATGGGTCAATCCAAGAAGAGAATATAACATTTGTAAATATTTGTGGCATCAACATAGGAGCATCTAAAATTATAATGAAAATAGTAACAGACCTCAAGAGAGAAACAGATAGCAACTGAATAGGTGGGGTGGGGTGGGGTGTGGATTTTAAAACCCCCTTACAACAATGAATAGATCATCCAGACAAAAAACAAACAAACCAGGAAACATCGGCTTTAAATGACCCACTAGACCAGAGGGATGTGTCAGATATACAGAACATTCAATCTAAAAGCCTTAGAGCACAGATTCTCTTCCAGCACACATGAAATATTGTCTAGTATTGATCTTGGGCCACCCCCCACAAAAGTTTGATAAACTTATTAAGACTAAAATCATATGAAACCATATCAAGCATCTTTTTCTAACCACAGTGATAAGAAACCAGAAATCAATTAAAAAATGAAAACGAGAAAATTCGCTAGTATGTGGAGATTAAATAACATGCTACTGAATGAACAACAGGCCAAAGGAGAAATCAAGAAGGAAATCAAAGAAATAACTTGAGAGAAATGAAAATGGAAACACAAAATGCCAAAACTTTTGAGATGCAGCAAAAGCTGTTACAAGAGGGAAGCTCATAGGAGTACATCGTCTACATCAGTAAAGAAGAAAAATCTCAGCCAAAAAAAGAAAGAAAAGGAAAAAAGAAAGAAACAGCAAAGATCAGGGTGTAAGTAAATGGAGACTAAAAAAAAAGAAAAAGAAGAAGAAAAAAAAAGCGTAGGAAAGAACAACAAAACTAAAAGTTGGTTCTTTAAAAAGATAAACAAATTGACACGTCTTCAGCTAAACTCATCGAGAAAAAGAGAAGTCTGACATAAATAAGATCAGAAATCAAAGAGGGGACATTACACCTAATAGCACAGAAACAGAAAAAATCTTAAGAGGCCTCTACGAGCATATATATAGCAAAAGATTAGATAACCTAGCAGAAATGAATAAATTTCTAGACATGTACAACCTACCAAGACTGAATCATAAGGAAACAAAAACCAAAAAAACCCAAAAACCTAAACTATCCCCCCTGATCAAAACCCTGAGCAGAAAAATTGCTGGTAGACAGACTGAATCAGTAATCCAAAACCTCCCAACAAATCAAAGTCCAGGACCAGAGAGCCTCACAGGTGAATTTTACCACACATTCAAAGACTACCTATACTGGGACGCCTGGCTGGCTCATTTGGAAGAGCATGAGAGTCTTGATCTCAGGGTTGGAGTTCGAGCCACACACAGGGTGTAGAGATTACTTAAAAATAAAATCTTAAAAAAATAAAAATAAAAAAGAGGGGCACCTGGGTGGCTCAGTAGGTTAAGGATACGGCTTTGGCTCAGGTCACAATCTCGCAGTTTGTGGGCTCAAGCCCCACGTCGGGCTCTGTGCTGACAGCTCAGAGCCTGGAGCCTGCTTTCGATTCTGTGTCTCCCTCTCTCTCTGCCCCCTGCCTCCCCCTCACCTGCTGTCTGTCTCTCAAAAATAAATAAGCATTCAAAAAATTAAAAAAAAGAATACCAATATTTCTCAAACTGTTCCAAAAAATCCAAGAAGGTATGCTTTCGAAACTAATTTACTGAGACCAGCATTACCCTGATACCAAAACCAGACAAGGATACCACAAGAAAATTTCAAGGAATCCCTCATGAAGACAGATGTAAAAACACCCAAATAATTAGCAAACCAAATTCAACAATACATTAACTATATAGTACACCATGATCAAGGGGGATTTGCTGCAGAGATAGGAGAATGGGTCAACATCCACAAATTGATCAATGTGGATAGAACACGTGAACAAAATAAAGCCTGAAAGTCCTATGATCACCTCAAGAGATGCAGAAAAACCATCTGACAAAATTCAACATCTTTCATGATAAAAAAAAAACTGTCAATAAAATGATTATAGAGGGATTCTACCCCAACATAAGAAACGCCAGGTATGACAAGTCCCCAGCTAACATCGTGTTTCATGATAAAAAGCTGTAAACATATCCCTTAAGATCAAAAAAAAGGTAACGATGTCCACTGTCGGCATTTTTATTCAGGAGAGTATGGGAAGTCAGAGCCAGAACAGTTAGGCAAGAAAAGGAAATGAAAGACATCCAAATAGAAAAGGAGGAAGTGAAATTGTCTCTAAATGAAGATCATATTAGAGAGACAAAACCATAAAGATGCCACACAAAAGTTCTAAATTATCAACATATACAGTAAAGCTGCAGGACACAAAAATCAACATCCAAAGTCTGTTGTGTTGCTGTGCACTGTTAATGAACTAAGGCAAACGGAAGTGAGCAAAATAATCTCCTTCATAATTGCACCAATAAGAGTAAAAAGACCTAGGAATAAATTCAGTCGCAAAGGTAAAATGCCTGTAATGTGAAAACTGTAAGACATTCATGAAAAACACAAATATGTAGCAAGATTTCCATGCATGGGGATTCCCAGAATTTCTTTACAATGTCTATACTACCCAGAGCAATCTACAGAGTCTAAGCAATCCCTGTCAAGATTCCAACGGCAAATAAAAATTGAAAACATTGAAATAAACTTGGCTGGCTCAGTTGGTACGGCATGAGACTCTTGATGTTGGGGTCATGAGTTCAAGCCCCACGTTGGGTGTAGAGCTTACTTAAAAAAAAAAAAAAAGATCCCAATGGCATTTCTCACAAAAACAGAACAAACAGTCTTAAAATTTGTATGGATCCTCAAATGACCCCAAATAGCCAGAGCAAACTTGAGAAAGAAAAACAAAGCTGAGAAGCATCATTCTTCCTGATTTCAAACTGTATCACAAAGCTCTGGCAGAAACATAGATTGATGGCAAGGAATAGAGAGTCTAGAAATAAGCCCGTGCATTTATGATCATTTAATTTATGAGAAATGAGTCAAAATACACAAGGAGAAAAAGATGATCTCTTCAATAAACGGTGCTGGAAAAATTGGACAGCCATAAGCAAAAGATAAAACTGGGCTACTCTCATACACCATACAGAAAAATAATTCAAGATGGATTAAAGACTTGAATGTAAGCCTGAAACCATAAAATTCCAAGAAGAAGTCAGGGTAAATTCCTTGACATCAGTCCTGGCAATCAGTTTTTAAATTTGATACAAAAGTGAAGGCAACAAACGTCTGAATAAGTGGAACTACATCAAACTAAAAAGCCTCTACACAGCAAAGGAAATTGTCAACAAAATGAAAAGGCAACCTACTGAATAGACGATAGTTGCAAATCATGTATCTAGGAAGGGGCTGGTATCCAAAACCTATACAGACTTAAACAATTCAATAGCAAAAAAAACCAAAACAAAACAAAACAAAAAACAAAGCAAAACAAAAAACAAAAAACAAAAAACAAAAACACCCCCTAAAACAAAGAGTCCAATTAAAAAAATGGCTGAAAATCTGGAAAGACATTTTTTTCCAAGAGGACAGACAGGCAACAAGTACATGAAAAGGTGCTCAACATTGCTAATCATGAGGGAGATGCAAGTTAAAACCGCAATGAAGTATCACTTTATACCTGTCTGAATGTCTAGTATGAAAAAGACAAGCAATAACGAGTATTAGCGAGGATGTAGGATAAAGACAAGCCTGTGAACTTGGGTGGGAATGCAAGTGGGCACAACCGCTGTGAAAATGATATAGAAGTTCCTCAAAAAATTAAGAGAACTACCATATAGCCCAGCAATCGGACTTCCAGGTATCGATCTGAAGAAAATGAAAATGTTAACTCAAAATGATACGTGCACCCTCTCACGACTATGGCAATATTATTTACAATTAGCACGACATGGAAACAACCTATGTGTCCACTGATAGATGACTGGAGAAAGAAGATACGGTGTATATATATACAATGGAATATTATTTAGCCATAAAAAGAATGAAATCTTCCCATTTGTAACAACATGGATGGTCTTCGAGGTCATGGGAAGCAAAGTCAAGCACAGACAGATACCGTATTAACTCACTTAAATGTGGAAACTTAAAGAAAAAAAAGGAAACAAAAAATTCCACTTTCTTGTGTGTGCGCATAGATACAAAGAACAGATTGGTGGTTGCCGGAGGTGGGGAGGTAGGTGAAATGGTTGAAAAGGGTCAGAAGGTAAAAATTTCAGAAATAAAATACCAAAGCCACGGGGATGGGATGTATAGCATAGTGACTATAGTTAATACTGTATTGCATATTTAAAAGCTGTTGCGATAGTGAGTCGTAAAAGTTCTTATCACAAGAAAAAAAATTGTAACTAAATATGGTGACAGATGTTAACCAGATTTACTGTGATCATTTCTCAGTATATACAATATCAAATCATTATCATACACCTGAAATTAATGTTATACGGCAATTATATCCTCAATAAATTTTGAAAACAAAGGATATCACTGACAATAAAACTATTTCTCTACCCTTTTATTAGGGTAATTAAAGAGGTAATCTCCTCCTTTCTATCCCAGCCTCTCTGACCACCTTACTTCATCTGCACTATTTTTTCTAGGCCCTTAACACCTTTTACTATACTTTACCATTTTCCTCTTTTTTGTGATTATTTATGGTCTACTTTTGAAAAATTTGTTGAATGAATAAATGTATGAGTAAATACATTTAAAAAGACACAAAGGAATACACTTAAAAAATTAACTGTAGCTCTTTTTAGGTGGGGTGATTATGGTGATTATCTTCTTCTTTATAAACCCCTCGGTTGTACTAATTTTCTGCAATGAACACAAGTAAGTTTTATACAAGAAAAATATGTATGTACATACGTATGCTTTAAAAATGTTACATCTAGGGGCGCCTGGGTAGCTCAGTCGGTTAAGTGTCCAACTTCGGCAAAGGTCACGATCTCATGGTTCATGGATTCGAGCCCCGCGTCGGGCTCTGTGCTGATGGCTCAGAACCTGGAGCCTGCTTTGGATTCTGTGCCTCCCTCTCTCGCTCTGCCCCTGCCCTGCTCGTGCTCTCTCTCTCTCTCAAAACTAAGTAGACATTAAAAAATTTTTTTTTTATTTAAAAATTTTTTTTCAACGTTTTTATTTATTTTTGGGACAGAGAGAGACAGAGCATGAACGGGGGAGGGGCAGAGAGAGAGGGAGACACAGAATCAGAAACAGGCTCCAGGCTCTGAGCCATCAGCCCAGAGCCGGACGCGGGGCTCGAACTCACGGACCGCGAGATCGTGACCTGGCTGAAGTCGGACGCTTAACTGACTGCACCACCCAGGCGCCCCAGACATTAAAAAATTTTAAGCAAAAGAATGTTAAACTACATCTCTAGGTAGAGATTTACCCCTGAATCATTCCAAATATTCTCTATTTTCAACGGTCTCTGGGAGAGACACTATAACCTCTCCCATCAACCTGTGTCAGGGTTTAACATCCTTCAGAGTCAAGAAATCTTTCTTCCCAACCCACTTCTTTCTGCTTGCCACAGGCAAGGTTAAATGGCGCCTGCTTGCCTACTGTCAGGCAGGAAGGCATGTGTTGAAGACAAAGGAGACAGACACATTTTCTGTGGGGATGTAGTGAGGACGATGAAAAGAAGGCTAAGTAGCAGAAAAGAGGAGGGAAGGCAGGATAGTTACAAGCCGGCAACATTTGGTGACATACTTCTACGTGCCCGTGTCCAACATCAGTGACCTGCACAAGGGTGACTGTGATAGAGCCCCCGCCCTCAGGGGTTTTATAACACAGGAGGGGATCAGAGAAAGGTCCCACGTTTAGGCCTTATCTCCTCAGCAGACATTTTTGACTAGAGGCATCCTGCTAATTTTATGGAGATCCCGGACGGGAAGTGATAAAGTACAACTTATAAACAGTATCAAACCAAGGCTCCCGGAGGTAAAGAGCAAAAGAGGAGTAGATACTCTCTATCTACGGGCGACAGATGATGGAGAACCTTCAGTCACAGATGAAGGAAAACCGGAAAACTCAACATTTGTGTTTCATTCTCTCACCTCCACCAAGCGCACCATTTTGTTAAGACATAAAATGACAGTTGATTCTTCTTACTATGTTCTGTCCTGTATTTGCTATTTTGCCCCTAGTGATACGTTCTGAAGTTTCACAGATAGATGAGTCAATCAAATCACGTCCACAATCGATTTTGTTAGCCTTCACAAAACAACCTAGTGATTGTAAATGTAGAAAAAGCTTACACGGAGGAAAAGTAAAAATTGTGTGTTAATTAGTTCATATAAACTACATCTTTCCAAAAAAAATTTTGTTAAACTTTACTCAAATCCAAGCTAGTTAACACATAGCACAGAGTTGGTTTCAGGAGTAGAATTTAGTGATTCATCACTTACATATAACACCCAGGGTTCATTCCAGCAAAGGTCCCTTCTTAATGCCCGTCACCCATTTAGCCCATCCCCCCACCCACCTCCCCTCCAGCAATCCTGTTTGTTCTCTGTATTTAAAACTCTCTCATGGTTTGTTTCCCTCTGTGCTTTTATCTTATTTTTTTCTCCCTTCTCCCTGCGTCCATCTGTTTTGTTTCTTAAATTCCACAAATTAGTGAAATCTGGTTAGTACTCAGATGGGAAACTACATAGTGTTGTTTTTTTGTTTTTTTGTTTTTTTAAGTAATTGTGTCTCTGATTCCATGAAATATAAAAAAAATATTCTGAGAAAGGCCAGACTCTGGCGACAATAAAACAATCAGTCATTGCTGAGTTGGGGATGGGAAGACATAAATAGGCGGAGCACAGAGGATTCTTAGAGCAGTGAGAAACTTGGTATGATATTGTCCTGGCCATAGGTCATTACACACTTGTCCAAACCTATACACTCATCAACACCAAGAGTGAACGCTGAGGTAAACCATGGACTTGGGGTGATTTTGCTCTGTCAGTGTGGGTTCATGTCTGGCCTGAAAAAAATGCACCCCTCAGGTGAGTGATGTTGACAATGCCAAGGGGGGCAGGAGGTCTATGGGAAATATTCCCACCCTCTTCTTCCCCCTCAACTTTGTGGTAAGCCTACCTGCCGTCAAAGAAGACAAGAAAGGACAAGAAAGGAAAGCAAGATGCACGTTTCCGGTTTGTGCTTTAAATATAGGCCACTTCAGGGGCGCCTGGGTGGCGCAGTCGGTTAAGCGTCCGACTTCAGCCAGGTCACGATCTCGCAGTCCGGGAGTTCGAGCCCCGCGTCAGGCTCTGGGCTGATGGCTCAGAGCCTGGAGCCTGTTTCTGATTCTGTGTCTCCCTCTCTCTCTGCCCCTCCCCCGTTCATGCTCTGTCTCTCTCTGTCCCAAAAATAAATAAACGCTGGAAAAAAAAATTAAAAAAAAAAATATAGGCCACTTCATCTGGCCGGGTAAGTCCCCTAGGTGAGGAGCTACCCATTAGGAGTGCTGATGACACGGTATTACATCCAGTCGGCAACTTGCCTTGGTCAAGCAGATGTTTTGAGATGATGAAAATTAGCCTGACGCGGCGGTCACTGTGTTGTCTCACTAAGCGACCTTGCAGCCTTCTGTCTTCCTGATTAGCGGAGCTCATCTCCCTCCAGAGCCCTTAAATACTAAAGAATTAGTTCCCCAACCTTCCTCATAGCTAGAGCATGGGGCTAGAGCATGGAGATCTCAGAAGAGGCAGCCCGGGGGCTCCTGGGAATGGCCTTCGTCGCCAACAAATAGTTACTTAAGAACATTAGAGTTATGTAATTAAGACACACACCATTTTCGGCCTTGTGGTGGGTGGATTCGATGCCTGGAGCCAGAGGAGCCTTCTTGGATTGGAAGACAAAAGCCAACAGACTGGTCACAGTCTAGCAGAAAAATGCAGAGAATCTGGCCTTCTGAGGACATCTCTAAATCCTGCACTCGCCTTCAGAGGACACGCGAAAACGAATATCCTCGCCGCTCAAGACCTTCAACTGACTATTGTGTTACAAAAAGTCCAAATGTGTGACCTACTAGTACCCCTTGGCCATCGCAGTGCAAGACCAAATAGGATCAAGTAAGCAACTTATTTTCAAAATGGGCCCAGGTGAATCAGTGACATCTTTAGACCAGAGCAAAGGTCTGGCCTGTGCGAGTCAGGAATGTGGGGTTCCACTTCAGTTCCAGCATCAACTAGTTAAGTGACGGGTACTGAACAAGTCATAGGACATCCTTCCTGTGCCATTTCCCTGCCTGTAAAACTGAGGCATTTGCACTGAGCACTTTTTTTTTTTAATGTTCATGTATTTTTGAGAAAGGGGGAGAGAGAGAGAGAGGGAATGAGTGGGCGTGGGGCAGAGAAAGAGGGAGAAAGAATCCTAAGCAGGCTTGGTGCTCAGCATGGAGCCCGACAGCAAACTCCATCTCATGACCGCGAAATCAGGAGTTGAGCCCAAATTAAGAGTCAGATGCTTAACCAACTGAGCCACTCAGGCACCCCACTCTTAGAGGTTTTTACTAGAATATTTTAAATCACAGTATCAGTGACATATAGCCTTTCTCCCCCTGCTCCAGGAGTTCATTTCAAGGGCTTCTCAAGGATCCCTGGAGAGACACCTGCACTCTCAGCCATTTTCTCCTGCCCCTCCCCACCTTTCACCCTGTAATAGGAAACCAAGAAGTGCAGAACAGAGTTTTAGATTGGGAGCAGTGGGTCCCATCACCAGCCAACCCGATTCTGGAGCCCGAGCGAATAGTGTGCTTGGCCACCGGTGTTCAAATGAACAAACGGCAAGCAGTCCAGCGTTAGTCCGTAAATGATGATTTTGTGGTTCCCAAGGTCAATAGATCCAGCTTTAAAAATAGTGTTTGTTTTAGCTATGCTCTCACTTTTCAAAAATTCTTCCACATAATGACCCTGTTCAATCATACTCATTTCCAAACAATCACGTCCACTAACACTTCTAATAAGATGAAGGGCTCCAGTCCTACTGCCATAAAAGGGATCCCAGACCAAAAGGGATCACTAACAAAATGAAAGGTTGGATTCCTTTTAAAAGTCAACCGGATCGTGTAGAAATAGACACGCTGGGGCAAGGTTCACACTGAACCTACCTCCCGCACTACATGTTATCTTGGGAATTCACGTGAGGGCTCTGCAACAGACTTGGTTTTCCAGAGCATGCATCTTTAGCTCAGTGTTGTTTACTCCCCTGTGGGAAGCCTGACTGCAAAGCTAGACAAATGTTTTTGAAATCTTAAGTGATTGTTGAGAAGCATGAAGGCCTGAGACACTGGCTTTTACCGCTGCCCCACACAGCATGTTTATTTAAGAGCTCGACAATCGGTCCCTATTTATGGAGCGCACCGGGTGCCCTGGACAGAGCACAAAGCATGCGCACTAGGGCAGACCAGATTAGGACAAGGGACTGTATGGCCTCTCCCCAAAAGGCTTATGATTGAATTGTGACGAAAACCCAGGCAAGCAAAGCAATCTAATAAGCCTAAGTGTTTGGGAGCGCACGCACACACACGCGCTCGCGCACACACACAGCTGTATCTTTTCTGCAGACACAAAATCTGGATGCTTTATGGCTAAAGGTACTCAGTAACGAGGTGTAAACTGTTAATCTCCATCTATCACCTTCAAGTATCAACTTCAAATTCAATTATTTTTACTGTTTATTTTTGAGAGAGAGAGAGAGAGAGAGAGAGAGAGACAGTGCAAGCTGGGGAGGGCAGAAAGGGAGGGAGACACAGAATCTGAAGCAGGCTCCAGGCTCTGAGCTGTCAGCACAGAGCCGGACAAGGGGCCCGAACTCACCAACCTCAGATATCATGACCTGAGCCAAAGTCAGAGGCTTAACCGACTGAGCCACCCAGGCACCCCTCACCTTCAAATTTAGTTTTCTCTCATGTTGGTTGAAAAGTTGCTCAGAATATGAATTCAAGGTTTAAAATTCAAAAGGTACAGAATAAATTTGAGGGGTGAAATAGCAACCATTCACTGTGATTCTAGGATATTCATGAAAGACTTTTACATGAAGCACACATTTCCGGGTCACAAAGTGGAAAATAGTTTTTTAGTTAGTCTGTAAGCTTCAGTATCATCGAGACTGGGTACAGATTGGTGAAATTATTTTGCTTCTACAAAATAAAGACTTGGGACATTAGACAGAAAAATCCTAAGAAAACTATTAGCAAACCAAACCCAATAATGTAAAGTAAGTTACATATCATGATCAAGTTGAGTTTTTTTCCTACATTGCAATGTTATTTTAACATTAGAAAATCAACTACAGAAATTCATCACAATAATAGGCAAAAGCCATGTGGTTATCTCAGTAATGAAAAAATGTTTAACAAAATTGAATATATAGTCATAATAAAAACATCTTATCCAAGAAGCAATAGAGCTATATTTATTGACCACTGATAAAGGGTTTCTAGAGACAACATTACATATAATGGTGAAAAGCTGCAAGCATTCCTTTTAAAGTCAGAAGACAAAGTTGCCTGCTATTCTTAATTCTATTCAAACTTTCTCCAGCGAAGTTAAGGCAAGAAACATAAATAAGTATAAGAACTGGAAAGTAACAAAACTATATTCCCACATAAAACTATTGTGTAAAAGAAAATAATCTACAGATCAAGAATCACAAGTTTCTTGATGCAAAAATCAAAGGACAACAAAATCAATTCCATTTCTCTATACCACTGCAGTTCTTTTTTTTAAATTTTTTTTTCCAGCGTTTATTTATTTTTGGGACAGAGAGAGACAGAGCATGAACGGGGGAGGGGCAGAGAGAGAGGGAGACACAGAATCGGAAACAGGCTCCAGGCTCTGAGCCATCAGCCCAGAGCCTGACGTGGGGCTCGAACTCACGGACCGCGAGAGCGTGACCTGGCTGAAGTCGGTCGCTTAACCGACTGCGCCACCCAGGCGCCCCTCTTTTTTAAGTATCATTAATATGTCATCAAACATATGTATATTCTAGGAATACATTTAAGAAAAGAGGTGTACAAGGGTGTCTGGGTAGGTCAGTAGGTTAAGCGTACAACTTCAGCTGAGATCATGATCTCGTGGTTTGTGGGTTTGGGCCCCACATCAGGCTCTGTGCTGACAATTAGAGCCTGGAGCCTGCTTCGGATTCTGTGTCTCCTTCTCTTTCTGCCCTTCCCTCACTCATGCTCTGTCTCTCTCCATCTCTCAAAAATAAATAATGCTAAAAAAAAAAAAAGAAAAAAAAAAGAGGTACAACTTACATGAAAAAAAATCATAAAGCTTTTTGGAAATACATTGAAGAATGCTTAAATAAAATCATATACCATGTTCATGGATTGAAAAGTTCAACCTCATTAAAGTTATACTGTTCCCCCAACTGATATTTAGGATTCAGTAAGATTCCAATAAAAATCCTGAAGTTTTTTTTATATGAAACTGACAAGCTAATTTTAATATTTACATGGAATATGAGGAGGTCAAGAGGGGAATTTGATAGCTATCACCATTTACAATGAAACTGTAATAGATGATTCAGTATGTTACCAAATTAGGGGTAGAGAAATAGATTAAATGAACAGAATAGAGAGCCCAGAAAACACAAACACACACACACACACACACACACACACACACACACTTTTTGACAGGAACCAATACATTTCAGGGACTTTAATAAAGGTTACTGAGGCAACTGGATATCCACATGGTAAAGAAGGAATTGGGTCTGTACCACATGCCACATACGAAAATCAACTCCAGGTGGGTTGCAGACTTAAATGTACAAAGTGAAGTTATAAAACTGTTAGAAAATATGGGAGACTATCTTTATAACCTAGGATTAAAGTAGAGTTTCTCAAATAAGACAAAAAAAATCTATACAAAGACTGATAAACTATATTAAACGAAGAACCTCAGTTCACCAAAATTTACCATAAAGACAGTGAAAGGACATGCCACAAATCAAGAGAAAATATTTGCAAAATACACAACTAACAAGAGGAAATGGGCAATGGAAAACAGGCCCTTCACAGAAGAGGAAATCCAGATGGCCAACGAAAAGATATGCAAGCTCGGGAGTAACTGGAGACGTGCAAGTTAAAATCACCGTAAGGGTCCATCTTGTTACCATCAAATTGGCAACAAGAAAACCAGAAGCCTGACAATATTAATTATCAGGGAAGGTAGGCACAGTTTCCACATATACCGCTATGGAAAGTACATCGGTATGGCCAGTCTGGAACACAATTAGGCATTACCAATAAAGATGCACAGACCTATGACCCAGCTACTTTTCCTAGACCTAGAAAACTCTAGACTACATACCAGGAGAAATGTGTACAAACATTCACAACAGCACTCATGAAACAGAAGCAATCGGGAATAACCCAATGTCCACCACCAACCGAATGGAAGAATCCAGGAGTTAACCTGACTGAATTCTACCTACCTGCAGCAAACAGAAGGACTCTTAGGAACATAATGTTACTTGAAATCAAGCCGCCGAGAATAGGTTTACTATGATCTTATGTATATACAGTTCAAAAACGTGCACAAATCCAAACAACACGTTTTTATAGATGGAAACACATGGTCAAGTGACTTGATAGTAAGGAGCATTCAGGGTTAGAGAGGACAGGGATCACGGATCTTACAAAAGAAAAGATCTTACAAAAAAAATCAAAGATCTGACAAGGAAATGGTTATAGTGCACTTGCTCTTTACTTACATTCCGTATTCACTGTACAATGTTGTTTACACCTTATGGATACTCTAAATATTCCTCCGCATTTAAGAGATGCTAAGTTTTTAAAAGCAGAAATACTGATCTGTAGCAATCTTTATATTGATTAAGTCTAATTTGTGGCTTTTAAAAGAATACTTTCCAATAGCAATCATCTCCTGACAATAATACCGGAAGAGAAATCAAAAATAAATCCTCGTTATCCCAATACACAGGACAGAAAATCTTCAAAGAGGAACTTCAGGCAGAGGAGAGGAGAGAAAGTAAAATAACCACCAGCCTGCATGAAGCCAAAAGTCTCCCGTGGAAAATGAGCTAGGGAGAGACACATGCCCCCTTCCACACCCCCCGAACTAACAGCACCTTAAATTCCATGATAAGGCTGTAAATTCTCTTCCCCGGCCTGCAGTTTAGTGTAAACACTCCAAGAGCTTGAGGGACCACAGACAGAGAGAAATGGCTGGGCTCTAGCTGCTTCTCCTCTAGGGGAATGCTCACTGTCAACTGTTGAATCCCCAAACCTAAACTATCCAGGGTGGTGGTGAGCCGCTGTAGTGGGGAGAGTGCTGGGTGCAGAGGGTGCATGCTGAGGTGGGTGGACTATCCGGTGCGAGGCAAGTTCAGGAAGGAGGGGAGTGGGAGGGCCTGATGGGGGACGGGAGGTGGGACCCAGGGACTCAGACCTGGGACCCAGGGCGCGTCCACAGCAGCTCCATAGATCTGTGCACCTGGCCACTGTGGCCTCTCTGGCATCCTGCAGACTCCATTCTCTTTTAGGAGCTGGGGTTGACCTCAAGCACCCTCCCAGTCCCACGTCTAACTGGCCTCCATGAAGAAAAATACAGATAACTTTCCAGAACTGGTCCCCAACTGCCACTTGGGGGGATAAAAACGACATGCTGGGCACAAAGTTGATGGATACTTATTTCCACGTTCGTGTGAGAGATTAAAGTACATCTTGCAATTAATTTGGGTGCCTGGCGATCCATTACTGAGAATGAAACACACCAGCGTGTTCAGCAAGGAAAACCATGTGCAGCGTGGGGGAGAGCCAGCCCGAAACTTCTCAGATAGCAGTTGGCGAGAAAAGCTCAGCCTGTCAGCTACAGCACTTAAAGCTGATGGATATATATTATTTTTGTTTGGCAAAAAAAAAAAAAAATCCATTCTACCATTAATGACTCCGTGAGTAGGAGTTCAACCATTTTCTTTTATATTAAAAACAAAAGAGGATTCAGAAAGGTTTTCCATGGCTTCTCAGTAACTCATTTATATACAATAAAATGAATGAATTTAAGTGTATAGTATTATGAGTTGAATTCGTCCAACTCCTACAGTTAAAATGTAGACCGTTTCCAACACCCCCAGAAGTTCCCCTGCTCTTTTTCAGTCCATCACTGCCCTCCCCTGCTCCCCTGGTGTCAGGAAAACTCTGATCTGCTTTCTGTCACTATGAATTAGTTTTGCCAATTTCAAATAAATTAAATCAGCCAGTGTATTTTTAATTCAAGGTTTCCCTCATCCTGACAAACTCCTCTGAGGTGTTTATGTTAATTCTCATGGCTCAAAATGCCAAGACTCGGTTGTGTTCCCCCCCAGCTGGTTTTTCCGATTTTAACGTATGTGCCCCGGAAGGGGACCCTTTGGTCTGATTTTAAACTTAAAAACCAGGAAAGTTAAAGATTTCCAAATTGAGGTGAAAATCTATTGGACTCACAGAGGGATATTTTATTTTATTTTATTATTTAAAAAACAATTTTTTTTCAACGTTTATTTATTTTTGGGACAGAGAGAGACAGAGCATGAACGGGGGAGGGGCAGAGAGAGAGGGAGACACAGAATCGGAAACAGGCTCCAGGCTCTGAGCCATCAGCCCAGAGCCTGACGCGGGGCTGGAACTCCCGGACCGCGAGATCGTGACCTGGCTGAAGTCGGACGCTTAACCGACTGTGCCACCCAGGCGCCCCCAGAGGGATATTTTAAAAAAACAAGACAAAACAGTCCATCCTATCTACTCCATATGAGTTAACTGGACAGGTCGCCCATCCCATGGCCATGGCTGGCTCCAAGTGTCAGCTTCTGGGGGGAATGTGACAAGATCCATTTACAATATCCACAAAGAGAAAGAAGGAAAAAAAATTGCTGACAGACCAGCCAATTATGAAATTATGAAAAATAAAAAAGCTGCCAACTGAAATTAACTTTGACAAGTCCCTCTCTGTCCCGTCAGCGGTGGGGGCCAAAGAAGATCGTGGTTTTTCTCTCGGTATTTCTCAAACGCATTCTGAGAGACATGACAGTTGGGGTTAATTTAATTATGTTTCACTGATGGTCAACTGTGCCTAGAACAGGTAGACCAGAAGTCTCTCTGCCATGGGCAGTGTTGAGGTCCCCTCACATTACAGTACCATTTTCCTGGGCACAAAGCATCTAGGGACTTGGGAAGCAGCTAGCCTCCCAAGACAACTGCCACCTTTTTCTCGCATCTTCCAGGCCATTAGCGTGGCAGGCTTTGACAGGCTGTGAGTCACACAATCCTGGAAGCTGATCCACCATGGCGGAGAAGGAGAATACAGGCTGTTTTCCTGACTTCTATTTTTGTTACCCTCCATATCTGTTTTAATGGCAATTAAACTCCAGGGCCCTTGCTTATCTCTGTTGGCTAATGTATTTAATTCCACCACTCCCAAAGGGAATAATCCCCAATCTCAAGCCTGTGCTGTATTAAAGACCCATGAATGCTTAATCAGAGCAAACAGAGGATTTGGTTTGTATAAACAGCGAAAGCTCATGTCTTTTATGTCCAGAGAGCAGGACTCAGAGAACGAAATGACGATAAATCATTTCCAGAAACAGCGTAACGTAAATGTTGTATGTTTATTTAAAACTTCATACAACCATTTGTCTAGAGCTACAGCCCAGCTTCGAAAAGGGACTTGCCATAATGAGGTTTGGGGGCCAGCAGCGTTCAAGAGCCAAAGACATATTACCTCCTCCCCACACTGGCTTGTGGGGAGAATGGTAAGCTCTTAAGTAGAACGCATGTATCCAAGAGGATAATGCAACTTTAACACAGAGCTTTGCTTTTTTTTTTTTAAGGAGTTCTTTGTTCAAGTATCAAGTTACACAAAAATCTAAGATGGTTTTCAAGAGAGTGAAAGCATGGGATTTCTATTTGTCCAAGTTGAAGTGAAAAATCCAAGTTGATAGCACCCTTACGTTTGCTTCCAACAAGAGGTGGGGGAGGAGCTGGGAGGAGAGGGGAGGGGAGGGGAGGGGAGGAGAAGGACAGTATGATGGGAGTAGGGGAGTTTGGTTGCCTGGGAGTACATGTCTACCCTGTGAGGTATTTTTGAAGTAAAAAAAAAAAAAAAAGGTGCTCAGAGAGCTACGGCGGGTTCTGGCTCCAGCCTGCCTGGGTGCGAATTTTCGTTCTGCCATTTTTCAGCTTATTAGCTGGAACAAGACCTAACTTTCCCTCAGTCTCCTCACCTGTAAAATGGGACGATGATAAAGGCACCAGCCTCAGAGAAGTGTTGTAAAGATTCAAGACTGACGAAGCGCTTAAACGGCGCCTGGTGCCTACTGGGCTGGCTTTCTGGAGGGAGAGATCTTCCACGAGTCTCTGAAGACAGCCTGAAGGAAACTGAGTCATGACTGTACTAGAAGGTGGTGAAGGGTAAGAAATGACAAGAGGAGTGGCAGCCTGCTCTGTAACCCCAAACAGCAGGTTTCCTGGAGAGAGGGGAACAAAATTATTCTTGGGTTGTTTCTAATGTGAAGGGTAAACACAGTTCCGTTCCCACAGTGCCTCACAACTACAACATACGAAGCCAGAGCAAAGGCTTCTTTTGTAAGTTTGCATAGTCTCTTGAGGTGTGCATTCTGTTCTCACTCATGGAGCAGACCACAGAAGCAGGTGGGCCATTGGGAGCTTGATATGCTGTGACTCTCACGACGGCAACCCTCAGGGTCACCCAGAAAACCTGATTTCGTCAAGCAACAAACAGAATGGCACCCGGGCTGAGGAGCTCAGGGCCTGATCTGCAGCAAAATCTTAAAATCTGCATTCATCTGCTCGCAATATCCTACTGACACTTTATGTGATGGATTTTCTTTCTTCCTTTTTTTTTTTCTTCTCACTGATTTATTTGACTGTGAGGCGAGGGGGAGGGGAGGGGAGGAGTGGACTGGGGGCGGGGGGGGCACCTGATGAACTTTCAACCCTGTGATAACCCAACAGAGAAGGTAGTGGGTGGTGGGAAGTTTCTTTCATTACGTAGATGCTGAAGTGGAGAAATGGTCTCTGTGTTCACACTCTGAAGAGACACCAACAAGTTCAAGGGATGTGGCCTTAGAAAAACCACAGGTCTATCTGTAGTGATGAGAAGAGATTCTTGGGAAGGAAACCCATCTGAAGAATATGTAGGGCCACTTCAAAAAGATACTCAAATTCTGCAGTTTGGAGACACAGTAATACAAAGTCCAGCATAACCCAGAGGCAAAGTATGGCTTCAGGAGCCTTCTGAGCATCAAATGCAGCTCTCCTAAATCAGAAAAGACAGGCTAGTAGAATGCTATGCCAACTAAGGCACCCACAGTTAATACACTTTTCCTTTTCTCAGGTAAAGCCCTGCATCTATATGTATTACGGTATATTTCTTGTCCAGATAGATAAGACTTAAAAAAAATCAGTTATGTGATTCAGTTGAGATCAGTGTGTTTTTAATGATAAATGTACTTATTTCATCCAGCACTGTCAAATCGTGTTTTTGAGACACGAAAGCAGTCAAAGGATATACCTGGGCATCTTCGTTTCTCCACTTCCTTTTAGCAGTGAAAGATGACATTTCCTTATAAAACTCAGTCACCAGCTCTATTTATGTAAAAAGCATTAGGGAAGGAATGCTGTGAAGCCTCTACCTTTCCAAGGCTTCTAATCCAAGTGCAGACATAAGGTAAACGTTTTATGACACAAGATGACAAGCGAATTTTCAACTCAACTTTTGAATAGACTTTACTATCTATATATGATTAATGCTTCCAGCATGGAAGCATTAATCCAGCACGGAAATATCTGCTGGACACAGTCAGAAGAGAAATTCACTTCCCAGGCAGAGGGCTGGTGGGAAGAAGGTAAAACTTCACTTAGAGGACAGGAAGGAGTTGGGAGGGAAGAGGGAAATGTCTTCGAAGAATCACACACTTGCCCAACCAACGATTATGTACTAAGCTTGTACTACATGCCAGGCTCTGGGCTCATTTATGAGGTTCTGAGGCTGCAAGTTGATTGAATAGGTCCAGTCCTTGCCTTCTCACAGTTGTTAAAAACATTCCAAAATGGAGTCGCTTAGGCTAAGTTTCACGTCACTGAAAGGATTTAGTGTTGGCTCTCCCAGAAATGGAATCTTAAACCAGTCGATCTGGCATCTCTGATCAACACAAGTTAGATAATCCACCTGAGAGACCTTGGCCATGCCCAAAAGCAAAGGGACCTTGCAATAATGAACATGCTTTTTTTTTTTTTTTAATAAAAAACCTAATTTCCTTATTCCCTTCTCCTTCAGCCTACGAAAGTCTTTCATTTCGTACAATTCCTTGGAGCTCCTTTCTATTTGCTACAGTGGATATGGTCTGATTCCAATCAATTTATGCTCAAATAAACCCTTCACAATTTTAACATGTCTCCACTTATAACAGCTTACCAAAAGGAACTTTTTTTTTAATTTTTTTAACGTTTTATTTATTTTTGAGACAGAGAGAGACAGAGCATGAACGGGGGAGGGGCAGAGAGAGGGGGAGACACAGAATGGAAGCAGGCTCCAGGCTCTGAGCCATCAGCCCAGAGCCCGACGCGGGGCTCGAACTCACGGACCGCGAGATCGTGACCTGAGCTGAAGTCGGACGCTCAACCGACTGAGCCACCCAGGCGCCCCCAAAAGGAACTTTTTAATAAAACTCATTAGTTTTACTTTGGTTACTAGACTCCTTTAAATTCACACTTCAGATGTGCCAGGTAGGGGACACCTGCTGATTCATTTTCTCTCTTCTCCCTGTCTTCCGTTCCCTGTTCTCACTCAGAAAGGCACGTCCTCATGTGTACTCTACCCTTTCCTCCGTTAAAAAATTCTTTTCATGAATAACTGGACACATTCACATAAAAGAGAGAACAGTAAAGGGCTATCTCCTTCAGGAGATGTATTTTAGAAGGAGACGGAGTCACAGCTCATGGTAAGATTCCAGGTACCAGTGCGATTGCCCACAAGGCAATTCTGATTTGACAAGATATTTGGGGCTGATGTAGACAGCTTTCCTCTGCCATCACGCTGGCATTCACATCCCCAGGAAAATATAACTACAAGTACTAATTGACTCAGGACCTAATGTTTCTTGAAAATTGCTTGAGCTTTTTCAAGGTGTCAGCTAACTTGTCATCTCAAAGCATTTCTCTGAAGCCACTTAACGGAATACAAAAATAAGGAAAATCTGTGAGCAGATTTACTCTGTTCATATGCCTCGTGGATCCTGTAACTGACTTTTCTTCCTATTCTCTGCTTCTTTGAATATTTGAATATATTTGCCTTTTCCTTGGTGGCAATTTTTACATTCAAAGTCATCAGTGAAAAAATATTTTAAATATAGTCCAAAAGTTAGGACTGTGCTAGATTGATCTCTGCTACAGATTCTGAGGAGATGGGGCCTCTGGGTGGCTGAGTCTGTTAAACACCTGACTCATGGTTTCGGCTCAGGTCATGATCTCACGGTTTGTGAGCTTGAGCCCCGCACTGGGCTCTGTGCTGACAGTGCAGAGACTGCTTGGGGTTCTCTCTCTCTCTCCCTGTCTTTCTACCCTTCCCACACATGCTCTAAGTAAATAAATAAATGTGAAAAAAGAAAAAAAAAGTAGATTCTCAGGAGGAGCATCGGGAAGGTAGAATCTGAGTGCAATGTACCGTGGTCAAGAAAGGAGTGCCTGTGGTTACCTTGCCCTTGACTGTAGGGAAGTTTCACTACTTAATAAACCATGTGGCTTTAGACAAGCTCTTTGATCTCTCGGTGGCAGCTTTCTCATTTGTACAATGTGGATAATTCTCTCATCTGTCTTATGAGGCTGGTCTAAGAATCTGATGAAGGAATGCATATAAAACACCTAGCACCGCCGAAGGGCTTACTAATTATTAGCTGGTGGTCACTCTTCGATCTGGCAAGTGTTTACTGCCTCCTATGTGCTAGCTGCTGTCACAGATGTTGGGAGAGAACAGTGAAAAAAAAAAAAGGTCCCTGTTCTCACAAACACTGGGTTCTAGTTAGAGTTCACAGGCAATCAAGACATTAGTATCGAACTTGTCAGGGGGTGATAAGGGCTATGAAGAAAACTGGAGTGGGAGAATGAGAAGCGAGAGAGGACGCTGGCTGGGATGAAGAGATGCTGCAAAAAGGTCAGGGTAGGTCTCTCTGTTATTTAAGCAGAGATAAGCCTGAAGGGAGGCGGTGAGCCACGTGGATACCTGGAAGGAGACTCCAAGAGAGAGACCTGGGATCAGGAGGGTAAGACAGGAGTCGAAGAGCCCTAGAATTTGCTTTCTCCTGGCCAGGACCACTTTTTGGTTGCTCTGTGTCTTTTGACACATCTCTTCTCTGCACTGCTCTTTAGCCTCCTAGGTTATGAAACCCAGACCCATTTATGTGTGTCCTTGGAAGCACTGGGAAGGCTGGAGGGAGAGAATCAGGAACGAGCTCAGAGAAACAAGTCCCAAGTCCCTGCACAGAGCAGTGGCCTACACAAGGATTTACAAGCCATCATGGGAGCGGAGGCTGGAAAGACCTGACTGGTACAAGTTCATCATACCTATCCATTTCCACAGTGGTATAAACCAGGAGAGCGAACTTAGCTGTAATCCAATTTAAAAAAATATATTTTTTAAACACTTATTTATTTTTGAGAGACAGAGAGAGACAGAGCATGAGCAGGGGAGGGGCAGAGGGAGGGAGACACAGAATCCGAAGCAGGCTCCCGGCTCCGAGCTGTCAGCGCAGAGCCCGACGCTGGGCTGGAACCCATGAACCGTGAGATCATGACCTGAGCTGAGGTTGGACGCTTAACCAACTGAGCCACCCAGGTGGCTGTAATCCAGTTTTGATGCCAGCAATGGCTCCAAGAAAACTCACCTGTCTAAATCATAAATCAAAAACATGTCACAACAACCATGAGCATTTAGTACTAATCCAAAAGTCAGCATGTATAAGCAAGAGGATGGAGTTTCTCTTAGCCAGATCAGTATTCAATCTAGCCATCATTTATGGAGTTTCTCCTACATTCCATAGCTCCCGTAAAAGAAACCAGGGCCTCAGAAGGGACTTGAAGCAGAAGGACCTTACAGTCCATGGGGCCAGCTGGAAGCTCTCACTGCTTAGGGACACCTGGGCTTGGGGCAGGGATCAGGGAGAATCAGGAAAGAGGGATGCAATTATCTTACACACAGCGGTCCTGGCCATTGGTATCACGGCCTCACCAAACCCTGCAATGTGTCCATGCATAGTCTCTCCTCTTGGGAAGAGATGAAGGAGGCCATAGGCAGAGAAGGGCAAAGTTGTTCTGGAATATACGAAGAGGACTGAGAACCCTGCCCTGCGGCAATCAGTGTGGCAAGCCCGGGTTAAAACAAACACAGCACATACCACAGCCCTGCTGGGGTTATCCGAGTCCCTCAGAAGCAGCAACCTAACCAAAGATGATAGAGGAGTCATTGCCACATCCAGAGCTAGGGGTGTAAGAATTCTGTCACTTCCCACATCCCATTTTATCTTTCCCTGCAAAGCTCAGAGTGGATCCTCTTCCTGAAGCCCTCCCTCCACACCCCTCCCCAGGATGGGGGGGGGGGCATCTGCTTCCCCATTTGGTCTCCATATCTCCTATATTTTAATCATTCATGTAATTATTACACCACATGGGTGTCACTGAAACTGGATTGGGTAGCCCAGAGGTGGGCCTGTCTCAGGGGGAGGAGTCTTTGGAGTCAGGTGACAGTCTTATGGTTTTCAACCCCCACTCCACCCTCTGTAGTGGGTTTTAGAGTTGACAGGGGTGCTCAGATTTAGATCCATGTCCTTTTGGTTCTAAGGTACAAGACTTTAACCACCACACTCTGTTTGCGCTGTCTTAATATTTTCGTATATCCATTGTCAATTCCTTAACCTGAAAGAATCCCTGAGGAAACTGATCAGTTAGTGAGGAAAAGAATTGTGGGAGGGTTCCCAGGTGCCACCACCTGGATGCTCCCAATACTTGGGGTGGATTTGGATGGTCTCAGCTGTTAAAATGAAGGGCTCAACAAAGGTGGAGGGCAGTCCCTCTGAAGAATTCCTAGGCTGGGTTATTTCTTTTCTTTTAAGTTTATTTATTTATTTTTGAGAGAGAGAGAGCGAGAGAGAGAGTGCATGTGCACACACAAGCGAGGAAGGGGTAGAAAGAGAAGGAGAAAGAGAATCCAAGCAGGCTCCGTGCTGTCAGCACAGAGCCCAACGCGGGGCTCGAACTTACACACCATATCATGATCTCAGCTGAAACCAAGAGTCTGACGCTTAACCAACTGAGACACCCAGGCATCCCTAGGCTGTGGTATTTCAATCAAGAGATTCCAGAAGCCTAGAATGAGGAAGCATCTCCTTCAGTATCTACACACCATTGTCAGACTGATGGATGATGCTTGAGACCCTCATCAATTACACCTATGAGAACTATTATGAAATTGACCTTTTTTCTCCCCTGACCTACAGGATTTGTACTTGCGGGCAATCCTTTTCAAAAAAAAATTTTTTTTTCAACGTTTATTTATTTTTGGGACAGAGAGAGACAGAGCATGAACGGGGGAGGGGCAGAGAGAGAGGGAGACACAGAATCGGAAACAGGCTCCAGGCTCTGAGCCATCAGTCCAGAGCCCGACGTGGGGCTCGAACTCACAGACCGCGAGATCGTGACCTGGCTGAAGTCGGACGCTTAACCGACTGCGCCACCCAGGCGCCCCTGGGGGGCAATCCTTTTCATAGAAATTACCTCCATAGTTAGGGCCTTCCACAGCATGGGAGGTTATGGGTTAATAAAAGCCCTCAGTGACTATTTTCAAATTTGTAAATACAGTTTTTCTGGACTACATTATCAAGTTTCATTGCTGTGACTTTGAGTTTTCTTGAATGGTTTTTACACTCTGTTTGAAAATGTTTTTCCACACGTACTGGGAAAAAATCCTCACAAATAAGAAGTACGGCTGGCAGGTGTTGCAACAGGTCTAAAACAATAAAGCCAAGAATCCATTCTCCTATCTTTAAAAATGACCGGGCCCTAAGGGCCCCCATTATTGTTTTACCACTTCTATTAATAGATTTCCTTAACTGGTACTCTGCAATGTATAGGACATGGCACGTTTTATGGAAACACTAACACAGACTCTAGTTTGAGAGTTTCTTTTTCTTTCTTCTAGACTTGACATTCCATATTTGATCAGAAGTAATCATAATTTATCCTTATTCAGGGGGGGAGGGGCAGTTACAAGCTACTTGTTTTAGTTTCTTAAAGTGGGGACTGTCAGTGCAGAGAAAGGTCTACTTGTGAGTTAAAACCCTTTGAAACACAGAACACGTTTGATACTTGAAAAGTGTTCCAAAAGTCTGTTTAGTTTCCCTCTTCAAAGTGATCAAATGAACCTGAAAAGTGTTTCAAATGAAAGCCCGCCACTGTCTGTCATCTCCCGGACTTGATAAATACACACGAGGACAGAAAACTACTGCCTCAGCTCTGGAGCGTCACTGACAACCACTCAGTCCGTTCCCATTTCCAAGGAATGGGTTATTTTTCAACAAGTAATCTATACACACAGCTCAAAATTCGGCAAGCACAAAGCGTCTACCATAAAAAGCCAATCTAGCTTTTACACTAGCCCCCTTGGTCGTCCGATTCCCTCATTTCTTACGTATTCGTGTGGTAATATTCCACACATATGATAAACGTTGTGTTGCGCATAAGGTAGCCTACTTTACGTGCAGTGTTAAATCTTGCTTTATCCACTGCACATTTTGGAGATGGTATTTTAGGAGCACAGGCAGTCCTAAAGAAGTATTTCTCAAGTTTGCTCAGTATTCTGTAATGTATGTAACAACTCCTATTTGGAAGGATGTGGAGGTCATTTCCAAAATTTTTGTGACACATACACGAAGAACTAACGAATTAACAGCAGCAAGCAACAAAACCCCAGTAGTTCAATAAAGGAAAAACCAATGGCGGGGCATGCCTGGGTGGCTCAGTTGGTTAAGTGTCTGACTTTGGCTCAGGCTGTAATCTCACGGCTCGTGAGTTCAAGCCCCACAGTAGGCTTCCTGTGGTTAGCACACAACCCACTTCTGATCCTCTGTCCCCCTCTCTCTTTGCCCCTCCCCTTAACATAACAATGTTAAGTGCACTCAAAATTGAAGAAATGCCTGTTATAATTACAACAAAACACTAGCTTGCCCTCATCTGGTGGCAAAGAACCAAAGGCTGAGCAGAGGACTTGGAGAGACAGGAGCGGTTGGTAAAACTGTAGATAAATACAACCTATCCAGAGTGCACTTTGACACTATCTCTCACCCCTCCCTTCTCCCATACCCTTTCAAATCCTTACACGTGTTCCACTCTGACCTAACGCTCTCGGGCATCATCATTAACCCCATATGCTTTCCTGCCACCATTGAACCTGGCTGTGTTGCCAGACTTCCCCATCACGGCTCTCAACGGAAGGCGGTTTACTCCCTCAGATCCTCCCCATCAGACCTACCTCTGCCTCTCAGGACACCCCCACTTCCCAACTTCCAAGACTCCCAAATATGCTGTCTTCAAGCCCAGACCTCTCTTGTGAGCTCCAGATCCACCTATCACACAGCCCCTGGAACAGATAGTCTACTGGGACGTCTGACAGGCACCGCAGCCTAATCCTTCACGTCTTTCAACAAGCCTGCTTCTCTTCCTCTGCTCTTTTCCCACTGGCAAAAGGATGTAGTCACGTCCGGAAGCCCTTCCTTCTCCCCCACACCTATGACCAAAACATCACGCAATCTTACAGACCTTCATCTTCTAAATACTCCTGGAGTCCGGCCCCCTTGCTTACTTTTACGATCCGAGCGCAAGCCACTCTCACCTCTCAATCAGCTCACCTGCTCTCCCTCCACCTTCGCTTGCCTCTTTCCCATCATCTGGCTTCCAGAAAGCACTCCTACATGCCCAACAAGGAGATGTCACATCCTCCACGAGACTCTCGGAAACGTGCCTTTGGTCACAGGGTGAGGCCAAGCTCCTCAGTGCGGTTAGGCTTTTTTTTTTTTTTTTAAATAATTGTCAGTGATTTTTAAAAATTTCATTTCTTTATTTTGAGAGAGAGAGAGTGAGAGAGAGAGCGGGGGATGGGCAGAGATAAAGAGAGAGACAGAATTCCAAGAAGGCTCCGCGCTGTCAGGGCAGAGCCTGACGCCGGGCTCGAACGCACAAACCGTGAGATCATGACCTGAGCCAAAACCATGGGTCAGACGCTCAACCAACTGAGCCACCCAGGCGCCCCTGTAAGGCACTTTAAAACCTGATGACCGTCCAGCCACCTTCAAACCCCAAACACTTAATGAGAGATGAAGACAGATAGGATACCTGCCCTTGGGGAATGAACACGTCAACAAAATAACCTTGACCCCAAGTGCTGGGACAGAAACGAACAGGTTCAGAGCCAGAGACTAACAGGTTGGGAAGAGCTGAGACGCGGTGATCAGGACAGGTCTCTGGGAAGAGGTCACAGTCGGGCTGCTTACAGAAGGATGGGGGGTACTGGGCACGGTGACAGCACGAGTGTCTTAGTGCCTGCAAAGCCGCGAGGCTAGCAGCGGTGATATGGTTGAGACAAAGAAGCACAATGTGGCTGAAGAAGTCACAGGTGGAGTGGCATGAGGTGAGGCTGGCGATGTAGGCAAGGTCTCACAGCCACAATCAGGCAAGGAGTTGGGACTTTATTCTAAGGACCATGGGAAACCATATGCCCTTCACTGATTACACTCCAGGCCCAGTGAGGCTCTTTCATTGCTTTGAATGGTTCCATAAATCCTGCCTGGCACAGAGTGGTCCAAATCATTGTACTCTCTGCCTGCAAAGTTCATTTGTTTTTGGTTTTGTTTTTGTTAAGTTTTACTTATTTTTGAGAAAGAGAGAGAGTGCATGCCCAAGTTGGGGAGGGGCTGAGAGAGAGAGAAAGAGAGGAGAGGGAGAGAATCCAAAGCAGGTTCAGCACTGTCAGCACAGAGCCTGATGCGGGGCTCGAACCCACGAACCGTGAGATCATGACCTGAGCCAAAGTCAGACGCTTAACCCACTGAGTCACCCAGGCGCCCCCCCCCCTTTTTTTTTTTGGCTGATGGCCAACGCACCCTTCAGGTCTCAGCTAACATCCACTTCATCTCCACAGCCATGCCTGGCCTCTCAGCTAAGGTCAGAGTCTAGCACGTTCTCTCCTATCTCCCCGAATATTTCATTGGTGGCACTTATCACACAGAGATGGATTGATTATCTGTGGGTTTGCCAACCACTATATCCCAAGCACGGGGCACAAGCCAGTTACTTTAAAAATATTCTCAAACAAATGAATAAATGTGCAAATTAATGAAAATCAAAGCAAATCTAGACTTAGCTTGACTGAGGCTGACCAAAGATCATGGAAACCTTGAAGCTGGAAGAGATTTCGAATCCATTTAAGCCAAGTCTAGCAGTGAAGGATGTTGGGTCCAGGGAAAAGAAGCCACACATCCACAGTCACTGAGCTCACTAGCAGGACCCACTTCTGGACCCAGAGATAGGCCCCACGTTTTTCTTAGTGAACTCTGTGATACTTGAAAAGGTCCTGGGGGAAGTGAATTCCTCGAGACAAACTTTTTCTGGCTGCTAATCACTAGGAAAGGAAAAATGATGTAGACAGCATGAGTATTTCACTGATGGATTTAGTTACATAGACTAAAGTGTCAGCTTGGGAAGTTTCCAGCATGTCTCTGGTCTGACACTAGTTTCAGAAGGAAGGTAAAGGCAGCCGGAGCCGGCTCCCTGACGAGCCGGGCGGCAGCATCCCATGGGTCTGTCCCTCAAAACCCCCGTTCAGCATGTCACCGTGGGGCTGGTTGGCTCCAGAGAGGCCCACGGCTAGAAAACATAACAGGGGTGTAAGCACTTCAGGCCTGAGACCTGTTGGCACCAAAGTGTGGGAAAAGTCCCCACAAGGCCTGCCCACAGTCGGCCTAGTCCAGACCAAGGTTATTAATCTTTCATGTCCCTAGACGCTCAAGTCACAGAGTTTGGAGAAGGAGAAAGAAAGCGGGATGGCAAGGAGGCGGTGTGGCAGGGTAAAAAGAACAGCAGAAGGTGACTTGGGAGCCTAGCTGCCTGAAGGTGCTCAACTAAAACCGGCAGGGTTGAACGGATGATACCAAAAGTCTACCAGCCTCACGACTGAGTTCCAAGATTTCGAATCCTGTTCAAATCGGACAGATGTGAACACATTTTTCGGGCAGTGGTGGCCGGGTGCCTACGATCACGGAGTCAGACTGCCTAGATTCAATCTTGGCTTCATCATATCTTGGCCGTAGGCTCTGAATGTCTTCATGCCTCAACTTCCTCATCTGTAAAATGGGTCTCCTGGGGTCGTTTTGAAGATCACAGGGAAATAGTCTATTAAAGTGGCTAGCACAGGGGCACGTGGGTGGCTCATTCGGTTGAGCGACTGAGAAAATGAATCAAGGTAGGGGCGCCTGGGTGGCTCAGTCGGTTAAGCATCCGACTTTGGCTCAGGTCATGATCTCACGGTCCGTGAGTTCGAGCCCCGTGTCGGACTCTGTGCTGACAGCTCGGAGCCTGGAGCCTGCTTCGGATTCTGTGTCTTCCTCTCTCTCTGCCCCTCCCCTGCTCAGGCTGTGTCTCTCTCTGTCTCAAAAATAAATAAAACATTTAAAAAATTAAAAAAAAAAAAAAAAAGAAAGAAAATGAATCAAGTCTTAGTCAATGGCTTTATGATATTTACAGATACTTTATCATCTGGGACCCTTAGTCATTCTCATTTTGTACCTTTCCAGTTGGAAGTTATTCTTTTTTTTTTTTTTCCAACGTTTTTTATTTATTTTTGGGACACAGAGAGACAGAGGATGAACGGGGGAGGGGCAGAGAGAGAGGGAGACACAGAATCGGAAACAGGCTCCAGGCTCTGAGCCATCAGCCTCACGGACTCACGGACCGCGAGATCGTGACCTGGCTGAAGTCGGACGCTTAACCGACTGCGCCACCCAGGTGCCCCAGAAGTTATTCTTACAACTGTTCCTGGGCTTCTGGTTGCAAAACAAAACAAAGCAAAACAAAAACTGAAGGACTGAAGTGTTGGCGAGAAATTGAAAAAGAAAACAGCGCGCAATTAGGTGTTAAATATGGGCAGACTGTCCATGACACCGTGACCTATAGTACACAGACTAAGCTCCATGTTCCGTAATGCAACTCACAACGTCATTCCAAAGTTGCAGGAAAGCCCACACGGTGCGTGCACACGTACCGGGGAGTTTCCAGAGGCATACATAGCCTGTAGGTACAAAAAGAGTTACATTGTTATGTTAATGGTAATCATTCAGATTCCACTGGCCTGTCCCTGCGTGCTAAACACAGAGTCCCCTGAAAATAATGAAGCCAACGGTGAACGAGAAAGTAGAGACAGATGTTAGAGGAAAATTATGCTCTGTGGTTTTTAAAAAGGTTTTTCTCACTGGATTTTTCACAAATCAAACTTTGAAAAGACCTTTCACAGCGTACTCTTTGGAAAGGCTGCTACATATTTGCTTCTTTGAAACCTGAGGGTGTGTGAAAGTGAGTGAGAATGTACGTGCAAGCTTTCCCATGCAGTGTATGCCTTCAGCTGGTTTCTTTCTGGAAGGAAATGGATAGTTTTAAATGTTTTGTCTTGGAGGGCACTTGGTCAGACTGGGCACATATCACAGAATAACATTATTAATCTGGGAATAAATCGTCAAAATCTCTCCTGCCTGTTGGCCTAGAGGGGTTTCCTAGACTCTCTAAAACTGGACATTTCATGGTGAAGCTGGGATTCTTTTGCTAATTCTGATCGTTTTCTATTTTTTTTTTTAACATTTATTTATTACTGAGAGAAAGAGAGAGACAGAGCCCAAGCAGGGGAGGGGCAGAGAGAGAGGGAGACACAGAATCTGAAGCAGGCTCCAGGCTCTGAGCTGTCAGCACAGAGCGCAATGCACTGCTTGAACTCACAAACCGCGAGATCATGACCTGGGCTGAAGCTGGACACTCAACCGACTGAGCCACCCAGGTGCCCCCATTCTGATCATTTTCTTTTCTCTGTGAAAAACACTTGCTAACTTCTTTTCTCTGTGAAACAGAATCCAGGAGCAGTAGCAGGATGCTCCAGAAAATTTCTCTCAGACCCTCAATCCTTCTCCCTGTCAGAAACCAAAGAAGTGGAGTAGATCACATTGCATTTAAGGATTTAATGAACAAAAAAAGAAAAATACAAAAGCAATTGTTTACAAGATTTATTTATTTTTGAGAGAGAGAGCAAGCAGGAAGAGGCAGAGAGAGAGGGGGGATACAAGATCCAAAGCAGGCTCCGCCCTTGACAGCAGTGAGCTAAATGTGGGCTCGAACTCAGGAGCCACGAGATCGTGACCTGAGTGAAAATTGGACACTCAACCAAATGAGCCACACAGGCACCCCCAGAAACACTTCTGGCTTTCAATACCTCATTCCTTCTGAAATATTTTAGTTATTGATTTATTTTTTTTTTATTATTTTTTTATTTTATGTTTATTTTTGAGAGACAGACGGACAGCCAGACAAAGCACCAGCAGGGGAGGGGCAGAGAGAGAGAGAGAGAGAGAGAGAGAGAGAGAGGGAGACACAAAATAGGAAGCAGGCTCCAGGCTCTGAGCTGTCAGCACAGAGCCTGATGTGGGGCTCGAACTCATGAACCGTGAGATCATGACCTGAGTCGATGTTGGACGCTTAACTGACTCAGCCACCCGAAATATTTTAAATAGTGTTTTGGGGTGAAGATGGGTAAATGGAGAATCGAAGTCCTTTTTGTATTCATCAGAAGCATCTTACTAGATTGCTACAGCTTATCTAGAAAGACCTAGAGACCTACAGGGCTCGCTGTTGGTTCTGTGATGGCGTCCCCTGCGCGTTCCTTCTGACCCTCCCGCGCCCACTCAGCACCACTTATCCCTGGGAGAGACCTGTCTTAGTGCATTAATGAAATCACTAATGTCTGGCCGTACACACCCTCATACCACTGTTTCTAGAATGACATTTATATTATGCTCTGCCTCCTGTATCTTTCATGAGGGAGTTTTTATGTGTCACTAAAAAATACTGGATAACACTCTTTATTAGCCCCATGATACGCCAGCCCATCAATACTTGTCCGGGCCTGATGAGATCATGCTATGGTTCTTAATCAGAGTGAAAGAGAGCAAGAAATACCTTTATTAAAAAATCAATTAAAAACCAGTTGCCCCAGGTAAACAAAAAGCATCATCAGGGCATGTGTGACAAGAAAAAGTAACAATAAAATGAAGTGGCAGGAGGCACTACTCAGGGAAAGGCCTGGAGATTACTGGTCGTCTGCAAACGCATAGCAGTTTCCTGTTTGTCTGGCTTGAGGTAAAACTCGTGGCTTCAAACGCAGAAACACAGCCACTTGCCACTCTTGAGGGCTCTGAATGATTTTTCTAGGAGCATGGAATGGATTTTTGTAGAACTGTCGATAGATGCATCTGGTCCTCAACATACCCGGCCACAGGCGGGCAGCCTGACTGTTAGCAAGGTGGCACACACCCAGGATTTCTGCTTCAGAAGCCGCTGGGGTGACGGTTTAAGCTGCAGGATTCAGAGTCTTAGTCCCAGAGAGTCCTATTTAGTCACGCTGGAAAGAGCCCCCAAACCTGCGCTGTAACCAAGCACGTCAGGTGGGTCTTATGCAAAAATAGGGGCCGAGAACCACTTGGAAAAGGTGTACGATCATTAAAGCAGAAAGTTCACCAGAAAAACCTTGATGCCTGACGTCCCATTGAATACAGATGTGTAGCAACCCACTTCAACCAAGACATGGAACATTTTTCATCTCCCAAAACAGACCCGTCAGAAGACCCATTGCAGTCCTGCCTTGCTTTCTGCCTAGGCTCTGATGCTCAACCCCACCGGTCAGTTGTGTCTGTTCTAGACTTTGTATCAAGTATGAAATCATACCGTTTTGTGTCTTGCTTCTTTTGCACAATGTCCTGTCTGTGAGATTTTGTGACATAATGAACGTGTGGCACTTAGCACACTGTTGGGCGACGTTTACCTAATGCCAGCTGCTATCATCATCACCATCATCAATATTTCACCCTGTGAAGATTTTTTTTAATTACTATTTTGGTTTTCTTTGCTATCCAGAAATAATGGGAATACATATGGCGACCACACAGTCTGGGGAAATACTCATGTGCAGGCTGATATTCTGCCTGTTGGAAGGTCCAACTACATGAGGGAAACCCTAGGACATCACACACAAGATGGCTGATTCACCTGTGGCACTATGGCCGCCACATGGGCACTGATGGCCAGTGCGCTGGGACTCCAACTACAGCACTTTATCATGATTTCCTGGAGAGCCGAGGCACCAGGGTTGGGTACGAATATTCCTGCTGCAGAAACAATGGTTCACTGGGGCACGTGGGTGGCCAACTCTTGGTTTCAGCTCAAGTCATGATCTCACAGTTCATGAGTTTGAGCCCCGTGTTAGGGTCTGTACTGACAACATGGAGCCTGCTTGGGATTCTCTCCACCCCCCCACCTCTGTCCCTCCCCTGCTCACGTGCATATTCTCGCGCGCTCTCTCTCTCTCTCTCTCAAAACAAACTTAAAAAAAAGAAAGAAAGAAAGAAAGAAATACTCGTTCACAAAGCTCATGAGTAATGGAGCCCTCGGACATGGGAAGAAAAGTACACAGTCAGAAGAACTCCACCTACATCTCAGTTTCTCGAAAGCTGGCCATAGCATGGCATGCAGTCTCTTTAATTGCTTTCCAGCTTTAACTATGACACTTAGAATATGGTTATTTAGAAAAAATAGGGAGAATATGACAGGACACAAATATTATTCTTGTGTTCATTCCTGGTTCAATTGGAGTTCTTTATATGGGAATGTAGATAGCAGAGCAACTTGTGTTAGATTTATTTTATTACTTATGTATTTATTTTTGTCAAGAAGGCTTTCAACCGAAAGTCCCTCCAGAGCAGATTAGAAATTCTTTCCAGGAAAATGAAATCTAGGCCTAAAAAGTATTCGGCCCTAGGCTCTGTTTAGTAAGGTATTCCCCTGGTGCAAAGTCCAATATTAGACATTATGCCCTGGTTGGAAAAAATAACATTCATATGAAATAGTTTGCATTTGGAAGAAAAAAGGGATAGCAAGAAACAAAAACAGGCAGAAGCCCTAAGTAAGAGCAATGCTATTCTGACTTGGTTGGTCAAAAATGGAACCCAAGAGCCTGTGTTTCTAACAAGCTCCCAGGCAACACAATGGTGCACGTGTGGGAATCATACAGAACAAAGGGGCTCGCAGGAAGGACACAACTTTTCATTCCATGGTAGTCAAGGTATTTGACAATGTTGGGACAAAAGAGCGATGACTCAGAATTCTCTTCTTTGAACCCTTGGAAAAAGCATCCTGAGGCCCTACCAATCCTAGTCACTTCCAGTCAGTTTAGAAGAATACCTTTGCTTTCTCTGCATTGCATAATTTTGTGGGAATTCTTATTCATTAATTTGTTCAATAAATATTTATTCAGTGCCAATTTTGTGCCAGGTACCAGGCAAGCTACAAACTTCTTTGGGTTCTATTAACAAACAAAAAAAAAAAGAAAAAAAAAAGAGAAGAATCTCATTTAAACCAGAGGGGTAGACATGCCAATTCCATAAAAATTTTGTTTTGGCTCTATTTAAAAAATTTGTAGAATTATTGTTTCCTCAAATAGACAAAAACGCAGGGCTGGATTTGTCTAGTTCCTAGATGGTCCTCACCACATTTTGCTCTGTGGATCTTACTATGCATTTTGTCTCCCTCATGATTTGAAATCCTTGAAAGCAGGGATTGTGTTTTATTCAGCTTTATCTTTCGAGGGCTTACCGAGGGCCCAGGAGCCAGACAGAAATTACTCAAAAATTGTTTTCTTTCTTTTTTTAAAAAATTATTTATTGGAGAGAGAGAGAACCCTGCACACACCAGTAGGGTAGGGGCAGGCAGAGGGAGACAGAGAGTGGGGCGGAGCCGGACACGGGGCTCGAACCCTGAGGTCACGACCTGAGCCGAAATCAACAGTTGGACGCTTAACCTACTGAGCCGCCCAGACGCCCCTCAAAAAATATCTGAATAGATGGAAGAAACAGGAGCTTTTCTAATTTGCCTCCGAAAAAGTACTTAGAGACATAAATACTTAAGAGAATACTTTAAGATTTCAATTAAGAATCATCCTGAGAGTTGATTTTAAATGCTCACTCCTGGATAGTCCCCAGGAGACCTTAATTAGGTCTGGGCTGGGTCCCAGGAAAGCAAGCATTGGACAAGCTCCTCTGGTGGCTTTTAACATTAGGCACGTTTGGGAAACTCTGCTCCAAAGTAAAACGTGGCAATTCAGAGAGAAGATCAACTGAAAAAAAAAGGAGTAATGTTTTAGCAGGAGACCTTATTTCTTTTTTAATTTTTTTCAACGTTTTTGTTTATTTTTGGGACACAGAGAGACAGAGGATGAACGGGGGAGGGGCAGAGAGAGAGGGAGACACAGAATCGGAAACAGGCTCCAGGCTCTGAGCCATCAGCCCAGAGCCTGACACGGGGCTCGAACGCAAGGACCGCGAGATCGTGACCTGGCTGAAGTCGGACGCTCAACCGACTGAGCCACCCAGGCGCCCCAGGAGACCTTATTTCTATGAAGAATAAGCACTGGAACATAAACATATTTCATGAAAAAAAATTTTTTTTAATGTTTATTTTTGAGAGACAGAGTGCAGTGGGGGAGGGGCAGAGAGAGAGGGAGACACAGAAGCAGAAGCAGAAGCAGGCTCCAGGCTCTGAGCTGTCAGCACAGAGCCCAACAACGCAGGGCTCGAACCCATGAACCGCACGATCATGACCTGAGCTGAAGTCGCACGCTTAACCGACTGAGCCACCCAGGCGCTCAAGAAAAATAAGTTAATGCTGGTCTTCATGAAAATAGAAGTCTTGCTCCAGAGCCAGCCTTCTTTTCCCTGATAGCTTATCACTAAGTGACTTGACTCTGTTCCTGTGCTGGAGGCCTGCAGCTCCCCCCTTGCGAGGCTGTTAGACCCGAGGAGCCCCATCGCTAGGACTTTCATTGCCCTGGTTCAATTCCTGATGCAAATGAGGGCCATTCTGAGGATGTCTGAGAATAAATTTACTACCCATTGATTTTCACAAATCCTGTGGCTCCTGCGAAATCCTCTTAAATGTGTATCAGATACAGAAACAAACAGGGAAATTGAATAGGAAACGCCATAGCTCAGAGTGGAATGAGAAAATTCATTCTTTGTGCTGAAGAACACAGGCCCAGTGTGATTCAGCGCAAGCCCAGGCTAATGTTGGTAAACACATATTTTCAGGAAAAGCCTCATTCATGGCCCAATTATTATACAGATGTCCAGGCTAGAGCAGGACGAGTGGGGCACTCTAATTGGCTCCATGGACAAATTCACATTTTGACCAAGCCAGAGAAAGCGTGAGATTGTTTCGGTATCGCTTAGCAGAAACTTCTTGTAAAAGCATGACTTAACCGACATCCTGAAACATCAAACAGTCCCTTCTTCTAGAACCAGTCACCAAGTGCCAATCACAACTTTCGAATCCACCGTGATAAGCGGTGATGCCCCTGGCAGTCCATGACTGGTAACGCGAGCCAGTTAGCTCTGCCTCCAGCCCAGACTCAACTGTGAGAGTCTTTCATGCAGACTTGTCCATTTGCATTTCAGGGTAATGGAACACACTGTGTATCCACTTTGTTAGAGTCTCCTCTGCTAGGCGCTACAAGTATAAAGCAAAATGAGTCTTGGTCTCAAGCCGCGCAATGTTGAAAATCTGATAGAATAGTTACCTAAAATAAATAACAATCAGAAGCGTAGAATATGCGAAATCCTTAATCACGATACAGACCAGTGCTTCTCAAACTTTAATGTGCATACGAATCTGGGGTCTTGTTAGAGTGCAGGTTCTGATCCGGTCGGTCAAAAATGGAACCCAAGATCCTGCGTTTCTAACAAGCTCCCAGGTAACACAAGGTGCTGACGTGGAATCAGACTTTAAGTAAGGAGACACTGACCTCGGACTGGAGGTTTCAAGGAGGCAATCGCGTACGTGCCTCTGGAGCTCAGGAGGGACGTACAGATTATGATTTGGGGAGTTACAGACATATGGACAGTGAAAGCTGTGAGACTGGCTGAAGTCATCAAGAGAGTGAAAGGAGAAAAAGGAACCAAGAAGTGGGGGGTTCTGAGGATGCATTTCAGGCGCGCAAATTTGGATCCAAAGGCTCCTTTTGAGGGTAGTGAAAAATAGGAGCTCAAAGTTGGAGTCTGGTTGTAAAGGGTCCCAAACACCACTTAAGAGAATTGGGGCTGAAGAAGCAATTCTTGTTCTTGATGGTCTTGGGGGGAAAACCAACAGTTCCCATGGCTGACGGCAAGATGACTTCAGCCTCCATGGTCACGGCACCCGGCGCTTAGACAAATAGACTCATATTAAACAAGTTAGGCTAATATGCTACTCTGGGGCTCCAAGAGTTCCACAAAACATTTAAGAAAGCAATTTGGAATGACTTTCTCAATGCTGCAAGCAAACTATTCCTGTAACCGAGGGCAGCCTATAATATGACACATCTCCGTTTCATAATTGCTTTCTTTCGGATTAAGACTAGCAATTTTCTTGTCAGACACCAGGCATGCAGGAGAGAGGGAGTGGGGACATTTGGACAGCTCTGGCAGTTTTTGCAATTTGAAAAGCCATCTACAGTTATTTTCTTTTAAATTAACATGGCAGATTCGGCATTAGCACCAAATTGGTTTTCTCTTGTGGTTTCTCCGGTTTGATACTCTTTAGAGCTAAAACCTTTATTAATCCTCTTAAGTACAGACCTGCTGTGGCTTGTTATTTCCCTCCACACCAGACTGACTCTGTTGCTGGAGTTTTTGGAAAAAGGGAACGAGGAAGCTGGAAATACTCGACGTTGGTCATGGGGATCCACGTTCACTGATCCCGCCAGGCCAGGCGTCAGACCAACTGTGTGCATTTCCAGGACTGCATTTAGCACTGGCTTGACTAGTCACCGGATGTTTTGGTAGTCTTTTCCATGTTAGCATGTGTGTGTTAATCCTGCCCTTCTCGAGGACCTGGTCTGTGGGGATACGCACCCCCATCATCGTGTGATGAACGTTGTTAACTCATTCTACCGATGGAGCAGAGTCCCCACAAGTTTTGTTCTACTTTTTTATGTTTCCAAATCATCTCTGTGTGCTAGAGCTGGCCAGGAGACGGGAATACAAGGGACTTCCCCTTCATCTAGAGAGTTCTATTTTATTTACACAGAACCATCTGATGCCAGCCAATCGTAACGTTTGCAAGTTCTGGTGACCATTCTGGTGTTTATTATATTTGTTTTCCCTACATTTTAAGTATTTCAACTTTCTTCACAACAACAATTTAAACAGCTCCCCTGATGACTCACGGTAAACAAACCCAGAGGCACAAAGTAGTTTCCCTCTGACTTGTCTTTCTTGCCTCCACTTGCACTGAGTTAGAAACCATGTCAGGTTAAAAAAAGAAGTAGTAATGAACTTCTGCACCTGAATATTAACTCAAAACTACTTTTGGCTAGGGTGATTTTTTTTTTTTTTAATACTGAATTTGTTGCTAACTTACACATGCTAAAATTCACTCTCTGGGATGTATAGAATAGGTCAATGGGTTTTGAGAAATGCCGAGTCAGCAACCACAGCCACCATCAAGGTATAGAATGTGTGTCAGCCTTTGCAGTCAAGCCCTTTCCTTACCTCAACGCCTGGTGACCACTGATCTGTGTCTGCCCCTAAAGTTTTGTCTTTTCCAGAATACTATTAGCTTTTTGGTACCATCTTTTTCTTAGACGTCCTTTTCAGAAGATTTCTAGGCTCCTATGCTCTGCGAGAAATTCTTCACATTCAATAAACAGTATCATTTTTTCTTTTCCAAACCAGTTGGAAGTCCACAATAACAGTACATGGTTTCTTATCCTAAGTGTCTCACTGCGTTTTTCGGCCCCGAACATCAAGCCCCAAGCTCCTGAAATTTATTTGGAATTTACAGGTCTTTTCGTGTAACTGGGGTTCACCCGGCTTTCCTGTAGAAAGCCAGTGGCAGCTCACATGTAGTCCTTAGAATCTCACATGCAATTTCCATCAACATCCTCGCGAAAGGTGCAGAATGAGCCAACGTCATATTTATTTCACTCTCCAGGGCTACACTGCACTTCCTTTCCGGTTTCCATTTTGTGTCAGAGCCCACAGTAAGCTGACTTGACACAAAGGTGACAGCGTTACTTTTCTTCTCTTCCATTTAATTATTTTTAGCCGAGACATAAAGAAGTTTTAGAACTGCTTTCAGCACCTTCTTTTCAAATACAACATTCCACATTTAAGCTCCAACTTAAGTGTAATGAGCCTGTTATCAACACCTGACAGAAAGGAACAGAATGAATGAATATGTTCAAACACCCTCTTGACAAGACTGCTTACAACTTTCCCTATGAAAGCACAGCATAGACTTATTTCCGTCTACTTTTTATGCAGATCGATTTCATAAACTATCTTGGTGCCTTAGCAAAGCTGGTAGGAGTTTCTGAGGAAAGCAGCTTCACTCCAGAGACCCTCCGGAGAAAAAAATGAAATCAGAGGGGAAACACCCCGCCTACCTCTGGGCTTGCTTCTAGAAGTAACTTTGTGTGTGCACCGGGAGGAATCAGAAGCTGTATTTCCACGCGGGAAATACAAATGCTCTATCAGTGGAAGTCAGGAAGCAAACATGACTGTTTCTTAAGTAATTTAAAGAGAAGACAATGTTACAACTTGCATCTGGAAAAACCCTAGAGATTCAGAGACCACGGGGGGACAGTAAATAGATGGATGGACACATGAGCACACAGGACTTCCTAAGGACCTTGCAGGATTTTATCTTTTAACATTATTTTTTAATGTTTATTTGCGAGCGAGCAAGCGAGCGAGCGAGAGAGAGAGAGAGAGAGAGCACAAGCGGGGCAGGGGCAGAGAGAGAGGGAGACACAGAATCCGAAGCAGGCTCCAGGCTCCAAGCTGTCAGCACAGAGCCCAATGCGGGGCTCGAACTCACGACCTGTGAGATGGTGACCTGAGCCAAAGTTAGACGCTCAACTGATTGAGCCACCCAGGCACCCTGACCTTGCATGATTTTCATGTGCACTATTCTCAAGGGCTTAATGTACATATTTCCACATTACTTTTAATTCGCCATAATGTTTTTATGATATCATATGAACAGAAGCTAATTGTTTTCTTTCCTAAGGCCCAAATCTAACACAGACATAAAAACTAATTTAAGAGCATAAAATTTCTAAAAAACAGTAAAAGACCCGTATGGTCTGTCATCTTTTACTTTAAAAATTTTTTTTAATGTTTATTTATTTTTGAGAGAGAAGAGAGAGAGAGAGAGAGAGAGAGAGAGAGAGAGAGCGCGCACACAACTGGGGGAGGGGCATGGAGAGAGGGAGACACAGAATCTGAAGCAGGCTCCAGGCTCTGAGCCGTCAGCACAGAGCCCGACACAGGGCTCGAACTCACACAGCTGTGAGATCATGACCTGAGCTGAAGTCAGACGCTCAACCGACTGAGCCACCCAGGCACCCCTGTCACCTTTTATTTTAATGCTTAGAGATGTACATGATTTCTCAACGTGAGAATTGCTTTTGCACGTATACTGTAGATAAAGCAAGGAGCTGTTTAATGTATTTGAAAAACCAGCAGCCAAAAGAATCAGTTCCTAATCTACATTCCCATTATAACACTTCGGACGTTTTAAATTTACACGTATGGTCTACTTGAATACGCAAGCAACTAGACCCCTGCGAAGAAAAGACAAATATTTATGTACAAATAAATAGTGTCTTAGTGAACAGGCACTCAGATGTGAGGGCTGATGTTTTATGACTTGACTCTTAGCCTCAATAAAACATGCTCACAAGGCAGCATTTTTCTTTGGGGATAAGTCATAACTTCGCCATGGAGGGCTATTAGGGGCCCATTTACTGACATGGGACGGAACCTACAATTCCTAGGGAGAAATGTTATTTAAAAGAGAAGGCTGATATAGAGGATTTGGGGGAAAATCCTCCCCCCGCCCCCGGGACCTCAAGTTCCCTGGGACGCGTCAGACATGCAATGCAATATTCCTTATTGGAAAAGAATACCACGTGGCAGCAATTTTTGCTACGTAAGGTAGGGAAGGAGCGTGTAATTTTTCCGTGTGAGATATCTGCAGGATTACAGTGACGGAAAACTCATAGCGTGAAATCACAGGCTGTTTTTAGATTTCTCACGGGCTTGCATGAGAGAATGCTTATTTCCCTATCCATGCATAGAGAGGCATGGCTTGAGTTGAAGATCTAATAGAATTTCCTGGGAGTGGACTTGCCCAAAGGTCTAATGGGACTGAGTCATGGGAAGTACTCGCTTGATTTCATCATAAAGCCACAATTTCTCGAATCCCCCAGAGTGGTTACAAAAGTAGCCCGCATTCTCTCCCCTCCATCAGGGGAGGTTCTGGAGGTATGGGGAGAAATCCTCAGCACAGGTGCAGGGAGACCTCTGCAGCACAGGTGTGGGGACACCTCTGCAGCACAGACCGATCGGCAGGCATCAGGCACCTCTCACCTCCTGCCATCACTCAGACATGAACTCAGATCCGGGGTAAGTTTACTTTCTGCTAGAGGACCATAAACAGTATGGCAATAACTACACATTACTTGGACAGTGCATTTACTATGCAATGTAACAGGTGAAATCCTTTGCCTTGTCTCTCTGTGTCTCTTGAGCTCCTGAAATTTCTTTCTTGTGCAATGAAAAGAGCCTCAACACAGAGAAGCTAGACAGGAACATCAGTCCTGATTGGGACAGGTCCTAAAGCTAAGGCCCAGCATGTACAATGTCATCCGCTCACCAGTGACTCGGTGGGGGTCCCGGACAGAGGGCAGAACAGCACTCTTTATGTTTTTACTGAAGCCTGAGCAAGAGGAAAGGAGCTGAAGGCACAGTAGGAAAATCTGGATTGCATACGAGACATAATTGAATAGTATCTTAGAGTTGCGCGCAAGATTCAACTTGCCAAAGTTACGCTTCCAAATTATTATCTTGTTTTCTCCACCCCCTGACCCATCATGGGAAGTAGGGTCATTTAAAACTCAGGCCACCAGCCTGTTTCCGATTCTGTGTCTCCCTCTCTCTCTGCCCCTCCCCCGTTCATGCTGTGTCTCTCTCTGTCCCAAAAATAAATAAAAAACGTTGAAAAAAAATTAAAAAAAAAAAAAGGGGGCACCTGGGTGGCGCAGTCGGTTAAGCGTCCGACTTCAGCCAGGTCACGATCTCGCGGTCCGTGAGTTCGAGCCCCGCGTCAGGCTCTGGGCTGATGGCTCGGAGCCTGGAGCCTGTTTCCGATTCTGTGTCTCCCTCTCTCTCTGACCCTCCCCCGTTCATGCTCTGTCTCTCTCTGTCCCAAAAATAAATAAAAAACGTTGAAAAAAATTAAAAAAAAAATAAAATAGAATAAAACTCAGGCCACCAAAGAGATTCTCGTCTTTTTTCCCAAATGGACAAAACTCCTCGAGACGTTATCAATGCCCACAAGCCATTTCATCCCTCAGAACCTAAGGAAATGCTTATGGTAATACCTGCCTATCTCAACAGAAAATTCACGTGAAAATGAAAATTGTTTTTCAATTATTAGGTTCTAAGGAGATGTGATATCATTTTCATGACTTTTTAAAAATGTTATTTATTTATCCATTTTGAGAGAGAGCAAGCATGAGCAGGGAAGGGGGAGAGAGAGAGGGAGAGGCAGAGAATCCCAAGCAAGCTCCACACTGCCAATGCAGAGTCCGATGCGGGGCTCGAACCCACAAACTCTGAGATCACGACCGAGCGAAAATCAAGAGCTGGAGGCTTAACCGACTGAGTGACCCAGGTGCCTCACCAATTTCATGATTTCTGAGTTTGTCTCTAGGCGAACTTAGTTCTTAGACCCGCTGGTTTGGGACAAACCAGTCCTGAGATCCACCCCTAATTGTTCACTTTTGTGTGGAATGAAAAGGCATTAACTCTTTCATTCCTTCTCTGAAAAAAAGACGAGTACTTCCTCTGGGCGAACAGACGGGATATGGAGAAGAACATATGGAATGTGCTCTCGAGACGTTTGCAAATGTGGGAGCTGAGACAGACAAGAAAACCGATGCCAGCCACACAGGATCCTAAGTGATGGGGCTGAAGGAGGCAGGCGGAAACCACAGACTCAGTTTACAGAGGACAGAGGGGCCACAGAAACCTCTGTGGGGGTAAACAGCTCGATATCACCATGTCCCCAGATAACTCACGGCTGACGTATTCAACCTCTCTCCCCCCAGGGATCTTTTGAAAAGAAGTGAATGCATATCCATCTCAGATGTCTTATGATGGTTCCCTACGTATTAGAGGGCAGTGATCAGGGCCTCTCAAATAACTCCTGTATGGTGTAGCTCTCTAGGGTTGGGCCTGAAGGATACCAAGAAGTGTAGAACTCACTGTAAACCTTCGGACAGAATTTGTGTGGCAGGACGAAATCGGCATTTTTAGAAACAGGCTTCAGAAAATGATGGCCGAGATCATTCTTCCATTATAGATATTTTAACAGTTTGGTATCGTTAGCCAAAAGAGTTTTGAAATCATAGTAATTTTTAATGTTTTAAATGTTCATTTATTTTTGAGAGAGAGAGGGAAGCGGACAGACAAAGTGAGAGCGGGGGAGGGGCAGAGAGACGGGGAGACACAGGAGCTGAAGCAGGCTCCAGGCTCTGAGCTGTCAGCACCGAGCCCAATGTGGGACTCGAACTCGCGAGCTGTGAGATCATGACGTGAGCCGAAGTCAGACGTGTAACCAACTGAACCACCCAGGCGTCCCCGTAGTAATTATTTTTTTAACACCCTAGATATGTAACTCCACCATTCTTTGCCTTACTCTGGAGCGTCTCAAACTCTTTCTCTAACGTGCCAATAATGACAGCTGGGAGTAACCAAGGGCCTAGGTATAGCTTGGCGTCTTCATCAACCAGTTTTTTAAAGTTTCACATTTTATCTTAAAAGTGAATGCCAATTTTGCGGTCTGAGCCAAAAGCTAAATATATATTATTTTCACTACATATTATTTTATATCTTATACTATACAACAATATTTCCTCTCCAAATCTTGTTTTGTTCTGTTTCTTACTATCTCTATGCTTGCCAATCATAAAAGCCACGTCACTGTAAAAAATCAGGAAATGATATCAAGTTCCAAATTAAAAAAAAAAAAATTAGGCTAACCTATAATTCCCAAACTACCAACCATAGTTTTTCCTTCTCGTTATTTCCGCATAAATACACAATAAGTAAATACACCATTACGTGAAAATACATATACTTTGAGGTCATTCCGTATCTACATCTTCAAACCTTTTTTCACTTAGGAATAATTATTTGATGAACATTCATTTTTTACTCTTTCTGAGAGAGAAAGAGAGAGAGAGAGAAAGTGCTCATGAGTGGGGGAGGGGCAGAGGGAGCGAGAGAGAAAGCTAAGCACACCCCAAGCTCAGCCCAGAGCCAGATGACCATGAGATCATGACATGAGCCAAGATTAAGAGTAGGATGCCCAACTGAGCCACCTAGGTACCCTTGAGGAATATTTTTATAAAACAGTTTGATGAGTGTAAGAGTTTAAAGCACAGGATTTGTAACTTGGTTTTGAATTCAAACTCTACTTACTAGCCTCAGGTATATTATAAATTGAGGTTACTAATATTACTTTGTTCACAGGGTGGTCGCAGGGATAAAGTAATTCAATACGTGCGAAGTGCTTTGACGCTCGTTGGGACATAGTGAGCAATATATAAGGATTTATATTTCTTCCCACTGATTCAAAAGGCTACATTTTCTTTAGAAAAAAATTTTTTTTAACGTTTATTCATTTTTTTTTTTTAAATTTTTTTTCAATGTTTTTTATTTATTTTTGGGACAGAGAGAGACAGAGCATGAACGGGGGAGGGGCAGAGAGAGAGGGAGACACAGAATCGGAAACAGGCTCCAGGCTCCGAGCCATCAGCCCAGAGCCCGACGCGGGGCTCGAACTCACGGACCGCGAGATCGTGACCTGGCTGAAGTCGGACGCTTAACCGACTGCGCCACCCAGGCGCCCCTAAAGTTTATTCATTTTTGAGACACAGAGTGAACACAGCACGAGCTGGAGAGGGGCAGAGAGAGAGGGAGACAGAATCCAAAGCAGGCTCCAGGCTCTGAGCTGTCAGCACTGAGCCCGACGCAGGGCTCGAACTCATAGGTCGCGAGACCATGACTTGAACCAAAGTCAGATGGTTAACTGACTGAGCCGCCCAGGCACTCCAAGATGCTGCCTTTTCATATACCGGATTCCCTTACGTATTTTGGCCTGTGAGCTGGATCTTCTATTTTCTTCCACTGAGGGCAATCTATCTGCCGAAAGGAACTTCTTTTACATGCTGTCTTTACAATAAAAAGGCCAAATTGGCTAGGCTAATTCCCCGTTTGCACTTCTTTTCAGGACTTTTCTGACTATTCTTTCCTGTCCATTTTTCCATATGAACTTTAGAATAACTTTTCTTAGTGGGGCGCCTGGGTGGCTCAGTTGGTTAAGCGTCCGACTTTGGCTCAGGTTATGTTTTCACGGTTCAGGAGTTTGGGTTCCGTGTTGGGATCTGTGCTGACAGCTCATAACCTGGAGCCTGCTTCCGATTCTGTGTCTCCCTCTCTCTCTCTCTGCCCCTTTCCTTCTTGCACTCTGTCTCTCTATCAAAAAATAAATCAACATTAAAAAAAAAGAATAACTTGGCTTAGTTAAAATTTTTCCCGTATTATTTGCATTTAAGTTGTATTTGCTGGATATGTGAATATACGACCCTTTAAAATCCTTGGATAATTTACTACTCTTCATCTTCATTACGTACTGCTTTATTTTTATCTTTGTCTCCTCTATTCTTAGGGCTTTTTTCTACCACAATATCCCCTGATACTTATTCAGTTATTTTTAAAGAATTTTGTCTCAAACTTGACATAAAATGAGAGGAAGGGAAATGATATTCTGGCATTTCAAAAGCATAACCTATGCACCTATGTATCCAGGGAGCATTCTCAAATCATACTCCTTGGAACACTGGTGCTGTAGGATGTTAAGGTTTTATTACACAGGGAAAAAAAAAATAGAGGACTGTGTGAAAAACGCCTTTCAGAAATTCTAAGTTAAACAGAATTAAAGACGTTTTTATTCTGCAAGAATTCTCACAAACTTAATAATGCTAACTTACTTTCTCATCTCCAAAAAGAGATGTGTTTTGCAGGAGTGCCCACACTTGTGACCATGTGCCTGTTCCTAAAAGGGACATACCGTAGGGATTAAGATACTAGACGCTCCAGTTTGGGAAATATTTGCCATAAATGGGTTCCCTTCCAAGATTCTGAGGTGGGTACTGAGGGACATTTTTTTTTCTCTTTGCACTACCACTGTTTGTCGAGGTGGACTATTCATCTTTAAGTCTAGGATAATTAGTCTTGAATCTAAAGGAAATGCCTCTCAGATTTGGTCTGTGGACTGTGATTTCCACTGTCTGAGGATAGTGTATGTTTCCCCTCTTCCAAAGTCTTCATTGTCTCTTCCAATGTACGTTTTAGTGGCAAATTGGGAGAGACTCAGCAAGCCCAATGCTACTCTAAATGAGAAGACCAGTCCAATATTCTATTGGTTACACAGTGAAATGACTCAACACGAAGTCACAATGGTTGACTAGCACAAAGCAAATGGTTCCTAAAATACACACATAAATTTATTTTTAAAATTCTTCATTTGGAAGAGACGTATTTTTCTCCTCCAGGGAATTTTTATTATTTAAACAAAAAAACACCCTGCACAAGTATTAGGCTATGCACCAAAATAAAGGGTTTTTTTCTTTTCCTTTTTTTTTTTCCTTTGTTGGCAGGCCAGGGAATCATTTTCATGCAGTCTATTTGTTGGACCTTGGGGTAAAATTATATTTCATAGTTCCCTTGTTCCCAGGCTATGGTAAAAAAGAGATTGATGTCTGAAATTTCAACTATATTTGTCTTACAAATTTGTTCGATTCTCTTGAGAATAATTATCTCATATCATTTAAAGGTTAGTAATTCCTTAGGAATGACCTCTCTGTTATAATTAGAGTAAGAGTATTTACATTTAGCTAGGAAAAGTGAAAGCCAATGGACTTAGTTTCTGCCATCACTACTTTATTAAATTGTTGCTCTTTGAAACAAATAGCAGGAGTCATAGGGATATCGCTCAGTTGAATAATTTTTTCTTTCATTTTATGAAAACAGATAATGTTGTAAAACACAGTAAAAGAACATTTAGGAAAAACTATCTCATAACAGAATACTAAATCTAGAGAATCTAGGGGAAGATGTGTCCAATGGCTGCTGAGAGGGATTTCCAATGACTTATTTCCCAATTTGTTGCCAGTAATTTAGTTACACCCAGACACCAGGTTCAGAATTTCAGCGGAACAAAAAGGGAGGAATGAAAGAAGGAAGGAAGGAAGGAAGGAAGGAAGGAAGGAAGGAAGGAAGGAAAAGAAAAAGAAAGGAAAAAGAAAAAATCTGATCTTATAATGAATCCAAAAAAATCATAGTCTTTTAATAGGAGCCAAAAGAAAAGAAAAGAAAAAAGAAAAGACAACTTTGTGCAGACTACTCAGAACTTTAGTGAATACGTGGGCTAGAAAGAAATGGCAGGGGAATTTAAAAGAACCTTCAAGTTCACATTCAAGACAATGGCCGATGGGAACAGCTCAGCTTTGAGATTTTGAGCAAGGAGTTTCTTCCAAAGGGTGGGGAAAGATTATAGTTCTTTATTGTTCACATTAGATCTTTGACTATATTGACATTTCTCCAGTGTCACAGGCTCTATGCTGTTGGGTCATGGGCTCAAGACACTAAGAAGACTCTTGAACCCAACCCCAAGATAAACACATTTTTTCCTATGTGTCCTTAGGTTCACATCAATATGGAATGTATTATTCGTTCTTTTAGCCACCATAAATAATCCAATTTATCAGACAGAAATTCAAGCCTGAGCAAGAATATTGACGAAATGACAACTCTTCCATCCCCTATTTCATATAAGAATTTCCTCTTATGCCAGTCAGGTACCAGCCTAGTGTGCTTGATTTGATACCATGGTGACTTGGAAAAATATTGTATCTGGCTGTAGATGCCAAATGTTAGGATGAGCTTTTAAAGCCCATGCATTAGTCTCTATGAATTGAACAACAATTAGTGAGAACCCTTTATAAAGCAGGGATCCCTCAAAGGAATGTCCCTCTATTTAAAAAAAAAAAAAAGAAGAAATAACAGCATCTGGGTGGCTCAGTTGGTTAAGCTTGATTTCAGCTCAAGTCTTGATCTCAAAGTTGGTGGGATCAAGCCCCACATGTGCACTGACAGTGCACAGCATGTTTCGGATTCCCTCTCTATCCCTCTCTCTGCCCCTCTCTTTCTCTCCCTGTCAAAATAAATAAACATAAAACAAATGAAACAATACAAAACCTTCTTTCCAGGAATAAAAGGAATCAGTTAGAAAGCTCAAATGTCTCCCAGTAAAAAAGAGAAACTTGAAGCCTAGGTCAATTGCAAATACTGTCTGATTTTATATCACGATATATTAGGGAATATTAATCTGAAAATTTAGTGTAAAAGCTGTTCTAAGAACACCCCACAGAAGCAAACAGCTTTATAAGGATACTTCCATAATATAGAGTGCATTGTATTCCCTTAAAAAAAATCCCTACTAATCATGAGTCCCTCTGAAAAAGTTACAAAGCAATGAGAAAATAATCTACAATAACTAAGAGTCAGCAGACATAACTAATAGGATAGACCTCCAACATGTTAAAGTAATTAAAATGCACTTTAAAATGGTTAAGGAAATAAAGGAAGGAATGAGAAACCAGGAAGAAATAATAGGATACAATTGAATTAACTAAAAGATTTTGAACAAAGCCAACTGGAACTTTTAGAAATAAAAACGTCGGTACTGAAATTAAAAATTAAACCAGACGGGCCACTGCTATAAAAAAAAAAAGCACTAACAAAAAAGACAGATTTGGGGCAATTACCTACAGAGTAGCTCAGAGAGGTTTTAAAAATGAAAGGAAACAAAAAATAAAAGGGAGAGATTCAGAAGCACGTGGAAGAAAAAGCAGAAGTCCAACCTGCATACAAGTTTGAGAAAGACAGTAGAAAGACCGGGCATGTGGAACTAAATTATCATAAGTCCTGAAAGTTTCTAACTTTTTTTTTTAAGTTTATTTATTTATTTTGAGAGAGAGAGAGAGAGCATGAGTGGGGGAGTGGGGGAGGGGCAGAGAGAGAGGAAGACAGAGAATCCCAAGCAGGCTCTGCGCTGTTAGCGCGGAGCCCGATGTGGGGCTCAGAACCACGACACCGTGAGATCAGCACCTGAGCCAAAACCAAGAGTCAGACACTTGACCAAATGAGCCATCCAGGTGCCCCAGCCCTGAACACTTCCAACAGAACATCTGTTACCATTAGAGTTAGCTGAAAACGAGCGCCCACGTGTTTCATCAGTAGTTACTGCAGAAAGTCAGGAGAATGGGAATAGACCCCCATAAGAGCTTTAAAGAAGGCTGAGTGCCAGGGTAGCTATCAGTCTTCAATTAGATAAATAAGATTATAAAACAGTTTCCTTGAACTTAGTTTCCTAGCAAAAGTGAAGAACCTTCCTGGAATACTCAGAAAATTGATTGGTTTGTTTCTTTGTTTTTCCTGTTTCCAAAGATGGCAGCCTTGAGACCATGAATGTTTTAGGGAACTCTATGTATTCCCTGTGGCAGGCAATTGTGTCTGTTCATTTTAACTCTAGACTACGTCAGAGGAGGTTGTGACGTAGGCTTCGGTGGTCTTGACATTTCCCGCTTTCTTACGTTTGTTTAAAAAAACACATATTTTTCCAAATAAAATGATGCAGGTATTTTCAAGATTATTTTAAATAGCAAGAAAAGTATCTCAGCCTTCTGATAGGGCTGAAAAGCTGCAAGATTTTCTGAAAATGGAGGAAAGACATGAATCCATGTGTTAGGAAAGAAATGAGGCCAGCAGGATAAAAAGAGCCACTATATATCTAGGCATACCAGAGGCCACAGCAAAATCCCAAAGAAAGTTTAAAAAATAACCAGAAGAGAAAGACACATTACCTACCAAGGAACAGCCATTGCAATGACAGAAAATTTACTATTCATTCATTCCTATTTTCAACACATGCCTCAAATATTTATAAAGCTCCGACTTTACTTCAGACATTTTTGCAGGTGGCTGGGGGGTAAATCAGCAAACAGAGCAGGCTATTAAAAAACTGTAAGGGGGCACCTGGGTGGCGCAGTTGGTTAAGCGGCCGACTTCAGCCAGGTCACGATCTCGCGGTCCGTGAGTTCGAGCCCCGCGTCAGGCTCTGGGCTGATGGCTCGGAGCCTGGAGCCTGTTTCCGATTCTGTGTCTCCCTCTCTCTCTGACCCTCCCCCGTTCATGCTCTGTCTCTCTCTGTCCCCCCCAAAATAAATAAACGTTGAAAAAAAAATTTAAAAAAAAAACTGTAAGAAAGATAAAAGGTCAGAATCCTATCTTTAAACTGAAATAACCTTGTGATAATGAGCTCACTAATTATAGCCTCTGTGGCCTCATTATGTTGAACCCAATCTGCCCATTTTCTTTTTTACCATAATACAGTCTATAGTAGTTCTATTCATTTTCTACAGCTGCTATAACAAATTCCCATAAACTTAATGGCTTAAAACAACACACGTTTACTATCTTTACAGTTCAGGAGTTCAGACGTCGAAAATCGGTCTAAGTGGGCTACAGGTTCCGACTGGAGGCTCTAGGGCTGAATCCATTTCCTGGCCATTTCCACCATCTGAAAGCTTCTGGCCTTCATGGTTTGTGGCCCCTCCTCAATCGTCCAAGCCCAACAGAGTAGCATCGTGTAACCTGTCTCTCTCGGCCTCTCTCTTTCTTACTCCATCTCTTCATCTCCTTCCCCTCTAACCCCCCTCCTCCCTTCCTTGCTCACAGTCACAGACACACACCCCTTGCTTCCATCATCACGTTCCCTTGCCTGCTTCCTCCTATCCTACCTTCCTCTTACCAGAGGTTTACCAGCACCCTTGTGATGACACCAGGCCCACCTGGACACTCAGGCTGATCTCCGTGTCTCAATGTCCTAATCGGATCTGCAAAGTCCCCATGCCATATAAAATACATTCACAGGTTCTAAGGATTAGGATGTGGCCGTGGACATCTCTGGGGAGTCGTTATTCTGTCTACCAGAGTGATTGCTTCCCCTTCCCTTTGGAAGAATAATCATCTGAAAACACAATATCTGGCTAAAGATAACATAATAATATTTCAGATAGTGATCAAGAGCTCAGCAGTCACAGGACAGTCACAGAACCCCTGAGGGTTGTCTTCAGTAAGAAGAAAATTGAATACAGAAGGAAGGATTGAGGAGGAAGACGTAAAAGTTTTAACCCAGGCACACATGGGCATTAACTACACTAAAAACAGCATTACAATGTCTAATTCTGAATGTCTGAACGACAGAGTGGCATTCAAAGGCTGGAAAGCAGTCATAGGGAGGATGAGGTAGGGACCCGTACTGACATGAGATTCAGCAACCTGAGGCTCTCAAGAGGCATGGGAAGAAGACACCATCGTTGACTAACTGCAGAGATCACATGTGAACATTTTGAATAGCCTCTAAAAGAACAGAAATATCAAGAAATGTAGGGAGGGGGCGGAAATCACCCAGAAGATACCACAACCTGTAGACGGGAAATACAACATATGCACCTACAAGACAACCTCAAAATACGGGCAGCAAAAATGGACCACAGTGCAAGATGAAATTAGGAAACACACATTTCCACTGGAGGGTTTTAACATTCTACTCTTAGAACCTGATAGACAGGGGCGCCTGGGTGGCACAGTCGGTTAAGTGTCCGACTTCAGCCAGGTCACGATCTTGCGGTCCGTGAGTTCGAGCCCCGCGTCAGGCTCTGGGCTGATGGCTCGGAGTCTGGAGCCTGGAGCCTGTTTCCGATTCTGTGTCTCCCTCTCTCTCTGCCCCTCCCCCGTTCATGCTCTGTCTCTCTCTGTCCCAAAAATAAATAAAGACATTGAAAAAAAAATTAAAAAAAAAAAAAAAAGAACCTGATAGACAAAGGAAGCAAAAAGTTAGTCAGGATATTTGAGATATGAGAGAGGAACAATTCAGTTAACAGGCTTGAGCTAATGAACTTGTAGAGAGCCCAGTACCTGCCGACAGTCTGTATTCCTTTCAAGTATACCGGGATATTTGCAAAGATGGACCAAATGCTAAGCCACAAGCCAAACGTCAAAAACATCAAAAAATCCATATCAGCGCTGTTCAACGCAAACATAACGTGAGCCATATATGTAAGCTTAGAGTTTCTGGTAGCCATATTTAAAAATGCGAAAAGAGGGGTGCCTGGGTGGCTCTGTCGGTTAAGCATCAGACTTCAGCCCAGGTCATGATCTGAGTGTTCATGAGTTCGTCGAGCCCCATTCACAGCACAGAGCCTGCTTCAGATCCTCTGTTTCCCTCTCTCTCTCTGCCCATCCCCCACTCGCTCTCTCTCACAAAAATAAGCATTTTTTTCAAATGTGAAAATAAGGGGTGCCTGGGTGGTTCGGTCTCAGGCTCAGCGGGTTAAGTTTCTGACTCCTGAATGCGGCTGAGGTCATGATCTCACGGTCTTGGGGTAGAGCCCCATGTCAGGCTCCAAGCTGAGCACTGAGCCTACTTGGGATTCCCTCTCTCCCTCATCTCTGCCCCTCCCCCACTCATGTTATGGCAAATATCTCAATGTGGACTAGCTCCAAATGTTTATTAGCCACATGTCACAAGTGACTACTGTAATGGACAGAGCAGCACCATGTCAAACAAATCACCCTCTCATACCCCAGGGTAACACAACTAGAAATCAAAATCAAAAGAGCACTTACACAATAATAAATTCTGATCTTTGGCCATCTCAATAATACACTTAAAGGCATCACAAATACAGACTTTCGGCAAATTAAAAACCTTACTTCTAAGTAATTCATGGTCAAAATCAAACAGACATTATGAAATATTTAGACTTGAAAAAAAATCAAAATCTGGGGGACAGAGTATATAGCTTTAACTATTCAGAGATGGGCATATGACTTACACGGCAACTTGGGGCATGACGGGAGGGCCAGGTCAAGTTAGTGGGTAAAGAATAGGCTATCCGTTAAATAGTTCTGGACAACCAGCTTCTCACATGGCAAACACATATATAATTGGAATCTGGTCTCATGGCCAACATAGGAAATGAATTCTTGTTGAACAGCAGAAAATATTTCCACTTGGAAAACGGAACCACGTTATCAAACGGCCGAAATGATGGATCAAGAATATTAAATCAGGACAAAAGAATCTCTAGGCCCCAAACCTTCAATGACATCCTTTTTTCCACATTATTATGTGAGATGAAGCGGACAGACAAAAAGCGCCATCATTTGTAGTCAGTATGGATCCAGGATTTGTGAGCAGACACCAGAGGGGGAGGTGCTCACTGTATCAGAATCACCTGGAACTGAGCATGGAACCTTGGGCAAGAAACAACCTTAGTTACTTATCCTTGGTTTTCACAGCTATAAAATGGAGGTAACAATGCTTACCCCTCCGAGTACCAATAGGATATGACACCGATCAAGTACATGAGGGCCTAGAAAGTGTCAGTTATTGTGCTCTAAAGTGTGAAGTCCAGATCACATAGAAGGCATCTGCCCTACTGTCCTGCAGACACTTGCAATACTGTGAGGTCTAGAATGTTCCATGGCCATGCATACTATCCCAGGGATACACTGAGGTGGACATCAAGGGCAAGGGCTCCGAAGTCAGGCAAACTTCTCTTTGAATCCAAGGTCTACCTCTTGTTAGCTGTTAGACCTCAGGCAAGTTACTTAACATCTGTAGCCTCAGAATTTATATCTGTAAGCAGGGTTAATAATAATTATAACAATAGTTAATAACAGTACCTGTGTCTCAGTTAAGATTCCTAGTTTCAGCAACAGACACCAACACTGGACAACGTAAGCAGAAAGGGATTGTATTAAGGGTATTGAGAAGTTGTACATGCCCCAGCCTGCACAGCCAAGATCTGTGTCCAAAGTCATGCCTCACACTGGTCCCACGAAGATGCCACAACTGACCCATTGCCCCCTGGCTACTGAGCCACTTCTGTTATTGGAATCTGGGTGTGGTTCTCTCACATAGAAGATGTCTCAGGAAGTATCTGTTCCTTTTTTTGCCATTAGCTCCTTAATTCAAGTCCAGAACAGGTACATCTGCCTGGTGGAGTTTAAACCCCTTGTCTGTGTCCCAACTGCAGGGGAAGCTGGAAAAGTACATTTTCAGCTTCTATAGAAGGAAGAAGTGAATCTCTGCCCCTGCTCAGACCTCAGGCTGGGAAACACTCCAAGGGCAAGGGAGTTCAGATGCTGGTTGGTCACAAAGAATGCCCACTACACCTGTCTGAAGGGTTACTGTCGGAGAAAGCAAGCTCACGAATACAAAGCACACGGCACGGTGCATCGCAGAATTTCAGAGCTCACCTGAGAGGCTGAAAGACAATATAGGAGACATGATGGCATTTTTGAAGAACAACAACGCATGCTGCGACCAGGACATAGGGTAGATACATTAGAAAATTTCTTCGTGTGTTCCTGCCCCCAGGTTAACAAATGTTTCCAGAGATTCTGAATTCTAAATTCACCCATAAAACATGAAGGCCCTTGAACGGCGCTGAAGTATAACGTTACGGAAGAAGACAGAAAATCCTATGTTTGGCTTCCTTTTGGAGGAGACTCACTTGTGATGACACAACAGAGAAAAATCATATATTCACTCTTCCCAAACAGTCAGGTAGACAGGGGGTACATGGCCTTTCTTTCTTTTTAAAAATTTTTTAAAAATATTTTTTTTTGAGAGAGAGAGAGAGATAGAGACAGAGCGTGAACAGGGGGAGGGGCAGAGAGAGAGGGAGACACAGAATCGGAAACAGGCTCCAGGCTCTGAGCCATCAGCGCAGAGCCCAGCGTGGGGCTTGAACTCATGAACTGGGAGATCACGACCTGAGCCGAAGTCGGACGCTTAACCGGCTGAGCCACACAGGTGCCCCGAACATAGCCTTTCTGAGCACAAGAAGCAAACAATGTTTTTTACTTCTGTGAGTTTTCTTTTTAAAGCAGAACTTAGATTTTGACGGAGATACTTATGGCAGAAACACAGAGACTCCTGCCACTGTTGTGGGGTTTTTTGGCAAAAGAACTGAACTCATGGAAAAAGACACTGCTTTCCAGATGCTATTCTTCCGACAAATAAGCTTAAATACATATATGCCAGTGACTCTTCACTGCAGGTGTCGACTTGCCTGAGTCACAATGAGGCAGCAAACGTCATTGGCTTAAAGACTCCCGCGACGGACCATGTGGATTTTTGCAATCTTGATTAAAATCTTTCCTGCCTAGACATATATTTCTTCGACTCTGGCCTCATTTTCTGCAAATCCTTGGATGAAGATTTATATCAGACCCTGAGAAGGTTCGAGGGAGGAACCATAACTTCTGTTTTCCTGCTACTTGCCACAAAAGCTGGTGCAGGGTCACAGTGCCTAGAAGGGACATTCATTAAAGATTATTTACTATGCGCAGTCTGTGTGCTGTTGTCTGGCAGGCCACGGCCAGGAGTCAGCTTCTTGGGGCACACCATGTGCACCCCAGACTCACGCTGTGAGAGTGATCATCATGAAACCATATTTATTAAATAGCCCTACGCATGGGGTACTGGCCTATGTAAGTAGAGCAGTCGCGGTCCACACCCTTTGGGAGCTTACAGCGTCAAACAAAAAATTTTTCACAGCCTGGAGGCGCACCGGGGAGGTAAGGAGCTAAAAGCATCCATTCACTTCAGAGTCCAACTCTTCCCCCAGCCACTGGGTACTCCCTCTGGCTTCCAGGTTCCATCTAGGCTACCCTTCAGAGGTGGCTAAACCTCAGCTCACTTCAAAGGCCCGTTATTGGAAGAATTCACTGGAAACCCCTGTGCGAAGTGAACGTGTGTACTAAAACTCCATAAACCCAGAGTGACTTCTTGTTTGTAAGTTCCAGTGAGCCCCATGCAGGTTTCAAAGCTGAACGCCATACTGTCACTTCTGTCCAGAAGCTCACTGGTGACCCAGTGGGGGTGAAGCATACTACTGGATTATGATAGAGACCAACAGGTTAATACAACACAGGTCCTAAGGTACAATACAGGGCATGTAAATGAGAACATAAAAGAGAAAACTGTTCCTTCTGACTTGTGGGGAATCACAGAAGGCTTTGAGAAGAAGAGAGAACTTGACTTAGGTCTTGACCTCAGCTGCAGTAATTTCTTACTGGACACATCTCCAAAGGCAAAAGAATTAAAAGCAAAAATGAACTACTGGGACCTCATCAAGATAAAAAGCTTCTGCACGGCGAAGGAAACAATCCACAAAACTAAAAGGCAATAGACAGAATAAGAAGATATTTGCAAATGACATATCGCGTAAAGGACTAGTATCCAAAATCTACAAAGAGCTCACCAAACTCCACACCCAAAAAACAAATAATCCAGTGAAGAAATGGACAGAAGACATGAATAGACACTTCTCTAAAGAAGACATCCAGATGGCCAACAGGCACATGAAAAGATGCTCAATGTCACTCCTCATCAGGGAAATACAAATCAAAACCACACTGAGATATCACTTCACGCCAGTCAGAGTGGCTAAAATGAACAAAACAGGAGACTAGAGATGCTGGCGAGGATGTGGAGAAACGGGAACCCTCTTGCACTGTTGGTGGGAATGCAAATTGGTGCAGCCGCTCTGGAAAACAGTGTGGAGGTTCCTCAAAAAATTCAAAATAGGTCTATCCTAGGACCCAGCAATGGCACTGCTAGGAATTTACCCAAGGGATACAGGAGTGCTGATGCATAGGAGCACTTGTACCCCAATGTTGATAGCAGCACTTTCAACAATAGCCAAATTATGGAAAGAGCCTAAATGTCCATCAACTGACAAATGGATAAAGAAGATGTGGTTTATATATACGATGGAATAATACTTGGCAATGAGAAGGAATGAAATCCTGCCATTTGGAGTCACGTGCATAGCAATGGGGGGTATTATGCTGAGTGAAATAAGTCAGTCAGAGAAAGACAGATACCTTATGTTTTCACTCATATGTGGATCTTGAGAAACTTAACAGAAGACCATGGCGGGGGGGGAATAGTTACAAACAGAGAGGGAGGGAGGCAAACCATAAGAGACTCTTAATTAAATAGAGAGAACTGAGGGTTGATGGGGGTTGGGGGAGAGGGGAGAATGGGTGATGGGCATTGAGGAGGGCACCTGTTGGGATGAGCACTGGGTGTTGTATATAAGCCAATTTGACAATAAATTATATTTAAAAAATAAAATAAAATAAATGAATTGGGTCTTCAAGTTAGGGGAGATTTTTGATGGGCAAAGACAAAGGGGCAGGCATGGCAAACTTTTGGATGGGTCTTGGAAAAGCTGAGGAAAATGGTGAACTTAGGGATCAGGCTGTCCAGTAATTCTTCCCCATGTGGGGTCTATTTCATCGACTTCAAAAACCCTTGGATCTATGTTGGGAAGTAGGATTGGGACACATTCTAAATGTGCTGGGAGCCACCCCATGGTCCTCCCTGCTGCCACTGCTTCTGACTCTGTTCCATCTGGGAGAAGCTCCACCTCAAGTGCGCAAGGATGACGAGGAAAAGAACTACAACCCACCCAAACTGTAGCAGGGCCACATGGACAAAGACTTCTGGGATCGTTCAGAAATGCGTCAGCATCCAGCCACCCCTGCCATTCTAGGTCTCAGTCAGACGAACAAAACCAAGGCATCCCCACACATTGTTAAACACGTGTGACTGTTTTCTCCCATCCTGGGAGTCAAAAAATAGGCCCCTAAGAGCACCGTCTCTGCCAGGTGTTTGACAGTGGCATTGACAGGGAAAGAAGCCAGGGTCAGCTTTGTAGGGTTTAAAGGGTAAAGGGATCTCAGGGGATGAAAGAGTCCAGCCCTCTGCCTTCAGTCTGGAGGGCACACAAGTCATGAAGCAGAAATGGCTGTTTCTTAGAGAATGTGAGGGGGAGACGTGGTTTAGAAATTGATGTATCTAGCCTGATACCAGATGCTTCTCTTTCTTGAGCACCCCCCGCCGCTCTGACCCGCACCAGGCTATCCCCTTTATTCCTCCCAATGATTCCGGATCACACATTCAAGAGGCACTTGCTTGTTCCTTCCCTTCACATTGTCATAATCATCAGGGAGAAGGGTGGCCTTAACCCAAGATCATCTTCTTAAGAGAGGCTTTGCACCAAATTCTTATTTAGTTATTATCCTGCAATTCCCTCGGTCCATGTTGATCTCAAATGAAAGTACACAATCGTGGATACAATTCCTATCAAAGTGAGCTATGTTTAACTATCTTATTTTATTCTAAAGAAAAAGGTAAATGATGCCTGAGTCCAAAGGATTTCACAACCTTATGTTCAAATCAGCCAAGTTTGAAAGAACATTTCAGCTGCACAAAATGAGACCTCTAACTTATCAACAGCTAAGTTGAGAGTAGATAGGACTCATTCTTTATGGGGTTGAATTACTCAAGATTCTCCCTAATTTTGCTGGAAGTTTGCAGCTTTCCTACGTATGCCTACATCTTCACCAATGTGACTCTCAATTCTTTTAATGTGGTCAGTTATCAAAACCAAATATGTTCTGTTTCTATAATGTGGTAACAGCATGTTTGGGTTACATGTGTGCATGTTATTTAGAAAAAAAATTAGATAGTGCTCTTACAAATGACATTCTTCCCAAAGCCTGATAACATACATACGAAGATTTCCTCTTTCCACCTATAAAATGGAAGCAATTCTTTAAAAAGAATTTTTTTAATGTTTATTTATTCTTGAGAGACACACAAAGCGGGAACAAGGGAGGGGCAGAGAGAGAAAGAGACACAGAATCTGGAGCAGGCTCCAGGCTCTGAGCTGTCAGCACAGAGCCCGACGCGGGGCTCGAACTCACGAACCGTGACATCGTGACCCGAGCTTAAGTAGGTAGCTTAAAGGACTAGCCACGCAGGCACCCCAAAATGGAAGCGATTCTAAAGATTTTGTGACACTTCATGAAGAGCTATAGAGAAACTGCTTGGAAATTATCTGCTTAAGAACAAAAGGCATTTGGGGATTTGGTGCTATTATTGTTATGATTTTTATTATAATTATTCTGGCTAAACTTGTTTCATCAGTCTACACGTGAGACACCAGATAAAGTTAACTAGGCAGGAAATTCCTCCCCCAGTGAACATGTCACATGGAACTCTTACCCCAGATGTAAACCACCAATAAGATTTTTCTTCTTTTGAAAAATAAGTAGGCATGCACTATTTCAAGAATAGAAGTACATCTTTTATCATATTTCTATTGTTAACTTTTACCCTTTAACTTTATAACTAGACAGCAATACATGGAAGATGAGATTTTTTTTTAAATTTTTTTTTTCAACGTTTTATTTTATTTTTGGGACAGAGAGAGACAGAGCATAAACGGGGGAGGGGCAGAGAGAGAGGGAGACACAGAATCGGAAGCAGGCTCCAGGCTCTGAGCCATCAGCCCAGAGCTTACGCGGGGCTCGAACTCACGGACCGCGAGATCGTGACCTGGCTGAAGTCGGACGCTTAACCAACTGTGCCACCCAGGCGCCCCCATGGAAGATGAGAATTTAAAATGATTCACTTAATTTCTCTTCACTGCCAAGTACCTACAGTGGATGAGTGGAAGAAAAGATCAGGCTAAGATAATTCTTTATTGGAAAAGTAAAGTTTTTTAATTTTTAAAAAATTTTTATTTATTTATTTTGACAGAGAGAGACAGAGAGAGAGAGCGGGCATGAGACGGGGGAGAGGGAGAGAGAGAGAATCCCAACAGGCTGCACACTGCCAGCACAGAGGCTGATGTGGGGCTCGACCTCACCAACAGTGAAATCATGACCTGAGCTAAAATCAAGAGTCTAACGCTTAACTGACTAAGCCACCCAGGCATCCTGAAAAGCACACTTGTTTTTTGTTTTTTTTTTCCCCCTTCATTGGAACACTGCATACCTACTACAGGGAAGCAGAAGGAAAAAGTACCTCGAATTCAACTCCTCAAATACCAACAAGTTGCGATGTTAGTAAATCTGGGTCTGTTCTTTTCACTATTCATGATTGTTGGGTTGTAAATGTTTGCAGGCCCATCGTATTTAAAATTTTACATTGGGGGTGACTGGGTGGCAGGCAGTTGAGCGTCTGACTTGGGCTCAAGTCATGATCTCACAATTCACGGTTTGAGTCCCACATCGGACTCTGTGCTGAGAGCTCAGAGCCTGGAGCCTGCTTCCGATTCTGTGTCTCCCTCTCTCTCTGCCCCTCCCCTGCTCATGCTCATGTTCTCTCTCTCTCTCTCTCTCTCTCTCAAAATTAAATATACAGAAAATTTTTTTTTAATTTACACTCTAACATTATAACATAACTTCCCATGCCTTTATTAATTCCCCATACCCCTTATTTCAAATAGTTGCACAATATAGCATTAAGCAAATGATTTACCTAAAGGCATTAGATTGCTTTCCTCTTTTAAATAAAATTACATTGGGTATCTTTGTGAATAAAGCTTTCTCCAACCTTAGGATTTTCATTAGATAAATTTTCAGAAGTGAGAGTAAAATCCTGGTGCACTTTTTTTTTCTTCAATGTTTTTATTTATTTTTTGAGAGAGAGAGAGAGAGAGAGAGAGAGAGAGAGAGCCGGCAGGAGATGGGCAGAGGGGGAGGGGGAAAGAGGATCCAGAAGCAGGCTCTGCACTGATAGGGTAACAGCAGCAAGCCCAATGTGGGGCTCGAACTCCCAAACGGAGAGATCATGACCTGAGCCGAAGTGGGAGGCTCAACTGACCGAGCCGCTCAAGCGCCCCCTAAAATCCTAGTGCACTTTTTATCTTTATATACAAGACTCTTTCAAGTCCATAATTATTTTATTTAAGTAGAATTTTCTCCCTGCCATAGAGACCACTCACTCATCTGCCATCAGAGAAGAAATGATCTCGCGGTTGCAATGTATACCTTCATAATTTCAGAGGATTCTCTCTTCCAAACGTCCTTATTTTTAGGAAAACCACAACTTAAGATGACTGCATTGTTCTTTTTCAAATACAGGATTTTCAGTGTCCCATTTTGGAAATATCTAGGGCTTCATTCAGCCTAAAGGGAACTCATTAAAGACGGGAAGAGAAAAAAGAAAAACAGAGACAATTTCTCCTGGAACAGTATTAAAGGATTATTTATGTGGTGGGACAAGAGCAATTTTACTTTGTTTTTGCACTATGATGTTAGCGAGTTCCCTAGGAGGGTGTGGCACCAGGGTATGGGAATGCCTTCGTGCACACGTCTCACAGCTGCTTGGCCATGTGAACAGAACTGTGCCCCCAGCCCTGGCTGGCACTTTGCAGCCCAGAAATCATGCTTCTGAGATTTCCTTTCTGAGCAACTGTAAGGGAGATTCCAGAGGGACAAATTCAAGAATGACTTAGAAATTATAGACCAGATCACACAACTGTCATAAAGCTATCATCAGTTAATAAAACAGGGTTTTCTTTTCATTAAAAAAAAAGTTGGCTTTTTTCTCCCTTAAAAAAAATATTGATGTTGGAAGCCTTTGGAACTTTGTCTGACCCTCTGTCTGCTGACTTTTTCATTTCCTGTTTCTTTTTTTTCTCTTTCTTTTCTTTCTTTCTTTCTTTCTTTCTTTCTTTTCTTTCTTTTCTTTCTTTCTTTCTTTCTTTCTTTCTTTCTTTCTTTCTTTCTTTCTTTCTTTCTTTCTTTCTTTCTTTTCCTTTCATACAGCAGAGATCTCTGCAACAGGCTCCCAACGTGTTAAAAACAAATGTACACTCCCTAAAAATAGTCGAGCTTCAACATGCTTGCTCCCAGAGCCCTGCCACTCTAGGGTCCGTGGCTTCTGTGAATAAAAATGCGGGCTCCCCCCTCCCTCCTCTGCTGCCACAGAAAATAGACTGTGGAGACGTTTGTAGGAAGAAGTCCAAGAATGAACATGAGAGTATTCTGAATGAAAAGTAAGTCTCTAGCAAGGATGAGTCCAACAGTGTCTGGAAAATGCTTCCTAAAAGGGCTTGGTTTCAATGTAAATCCTTATTTATAGCTCCATAGGGGGTAAAGAAGGGGGCAGGGCACAGATAGGCCAGAAGACAAACTCTTTCTCTCTCTCTCTCTCTCTCTCTCTCACACACACACACACACACACACACACACACCCTACAGCCCTTAGGTGCACTGTTACTGGTAGTAAGATGGCTCTCTAAGGCATTACTGGAGCGCTTATCAACCCCCCAGGCCCAGGCCCTGTGTTACCATGCTCAGCACCATTAGCCTTAGGAACTTACATTGACCTCGAACAAGGACCACAACACACCGTTTCGCACACGGCGGAGGGGAAGGAGAAGCTCAGGGGCTGCTGTGAGGGCCCAGAATAAGGGATCAAATCTGGTCGGAGCGTGTGCTGTAACCCACACCTGGAGCCTGCTCGCAGTCGGCCAGGCGAGGGAGGGGCCAGGTGAGGGGGGAGCATTTCCGGCCAGGGACCAGTGAATTGGGAGACCCCAGGCTGGGTTTACAGCAGGCGGGGAGGACCAGCCAGGGTGCCTGGGACAGAAGGGACAAGGGTAAGAGGAGCCACAGAGGTGGGCAGGGATGACGTCACGCAGAGGCCCCCAAGACCCTAAGAGACCACCTGAAATTGATCCCAAGGGCAAAAGGAATCAATTAAGTGGGGACGGGACACAAACAGATTGGCCCATGGGGTCTGAGAATATTTTGAAATAGGAGTTTAAGCTTTCTTTCGTCTTCCTAGCATTGTCCTCTTGATCCTTCTCCTTTTATGACAGATATCTGACTGTGTTTCCCGTTACACCAGGAGAGGTGGGTTGGTTGCAGGGTAGTAAGAAGATCCACCCTGCAAAAATTTCTGGCTTTTATTGGCAAAAGCCTAAGTAAGCACTCAGCGGGGGCTGGAGCTTTGTAAAAAGAAGCCTAGAGGGTCTGGAGGGAGAAGGCAAATGAGGATGGGGGCGTCCCTCCAGCTTAGAATAATCGATTCCTTTGGAGTTGGAGAGAAAGCGGGTGGTTAGCAGGTGTTAGAACAGTGGGGATATGGGGACACACTTTGAGCAGCAAGAGCCCAGAGGGCAGAGCGGTGTGGGCAATATTCATTCCGGAGAACGTCTGTATGATGCCCTAAGACTGCCAATTCCGGGAGGCCAGGAAACCCTCAAGCATACCTGAGGATAAGGTGCTATCTCAGCCAGGAAGGATGGGGCATCGAAATGGAGAGAAAAGTGGTCAGGAAAAATCAAGCCCTCTGACAGTTCTCGCACCGCTGACGGGGACCACGGTTTATGCTGAGGGCGCGTATGGAAAGGCTTAGCCTGGCTCCCGAGTGAAAACCGAATCAGAGGGAAGCTGGTGAGAGCTGGCAGTGGCCTGTTCTAGGGTGACGGAAGCGAGAATGAATGGCAGTGGATGGAGTTGCAGAGCATTAGGAAAGGCAAGAGCAAGGACTTGGTGATGGGTCAGATGCGTCAGTGAGTGAAACGGAAGGTTCCAGGATACCGCCCAGGCCCAGGCCTCAACGACTGGGGGGGTGGGTGGGAAGATAAGATACAATCCATTTCTTGCCGTGACCAAATGCACCATGGGGCTCAAGGGGCTCGCCTGGAAATTTCCTGGGGTGCTGAACAGCCCTCATACACAGCAGATAGAACATTTTCCCAACAGGGGATGAACAAAGACGGAGTGGACTCTTCCAAAGGCAGCAACTGTAGTTACTAGCTTAGGAGAGATCATCTCAGAGGCCAACACGCTGCTGGAGATATCAACCATCAAAGTCCCTTCTGTCCACTGTCTCAGAAACAGAAAATGAAGTATTTGTGTTGCAAGAGGCCTCGGGAGTCCTACCATTGGAAGGGGTCCCTGAAGCAGGAATCTTCCCTCCAAGGTATGCGGCACTGGCCACTGCTTTTACACTCCCAGACCCCAGCAGCTGCTATTTTTTGATGTTTATTTATTTGAGAGAGAGAGAAAGAGAGAATGTGAGAATAGGGGAGGGGTAGAGAGAGAGGAGAGAGAATCCCAAGCAGGCTCCGTGCTGTCAGCATGCAGCCTGACAAGGGGCTCAAACTCATGAACCGTGGGATCATGACCTGGGCAGAAATCGAGAGTCGGAGGCTCAACCGACTGAGCCGCCCAGGCGCCCCAGCACCTGCTATCTTCAAAGCGGGACTGCCTTTGGGGACTCATCCCTAATTATAAGAAAGTTCTCCTTACCTTACATGGAAATCTGTCACATTCGCCCGCCGCTCCCCGTTTTGCCCTCTGGAGCTACGTGGAATTAGCCCGATGCCTCGTTTACACTGCATGTGACAACTGTTCTCATGTTGTCCCTAAGTCTTTAATTCAGGCTAAAACTACATACCATGTCCTTTATCAATTGTTTTCAAAGGATGTGGGAACTGAAACCAGCAACCAACATGGACTGCGTGTTGTGAGTGTCATCAGGAGTGGGACTGTCTTCCCCGTTGTACTAAGATGTCTTGGCCATCTGCCTGAACGATGGAGAGGACTCTGGAGTCCTAGGGTTGGGTGGGGGCAACAAAGACGGAGGGGGCAGGTGGCCCCGTGCAGAGACAGCCACCATGACACTTGCAAGAGACTGGGGGTGCGAGTAAGAGGTAGATTTTCCTGTGTGAAGCCACTGAGAATTTGAACGTTATCTGTCACAGCGGCCCGTGTTGCCCCAACTAATACCGTGGAAGTCATATGCCGCCATAACAAAAACCTGAAATGTGTGGTAGTGACTTCAGAGCCAGTTCTAGAGGCCCCAGAAGGGATAGAAAGGCTCAGAGTGGTGGCGTGCATCGGCCGCTAGCTGGCTTTAGCCAGGTACTGCAAGAAAGAAAAAGGCTCAGGAAGGAATCGGCCCACTTTCAAGCAAGGTGGGAGGGAATAGAGAAAGTCCAGGGATCAAGGACCTCACAAGGTTGGAAAGGTCAATTGCTTCCAGGTCCCAAAGGGTATGAGATTAAACTGAAGAACGCTTTGGTGAGAAGGACCCAGCAAGACTCCCCCGTTGAACAAAGTGACTCAGTCCTAGAGCATAAGCCAGATTAAAGGTATATGGCACCACTTATGTGGAAACTTCAGGGAAGCTGCCATTTAATTAAGAGAGGCGTGGGACATAAAGTGAAGAAATACGAAACTCTGAAAATAATACATAAGAAAATTCTGTGCGTGGGTACCAGCACGAGGTTACCAGCATCAGTCAGGAAGCAAAGAGATCAGAAGCCTCATAGGCTTCTGACATTGTTCTATGGCCAAAGAAACTCTGAGCCTGGGCCAAAAACACAAAAGTAGAAACTCTTTGAATTGCTTAAATATTAAACATCCTTCAGGCCCCTGAACTTAACACCACCGGGAAGCTGAACACCCTGCAAGGGATACTTGTCAATGCCCAGTTTAGGGGCGCTCATGGAGGTGAAGGGGCACGGCAAGCCCTCAGACGGTGAAGCCAGAGCACCCCAGTGGAGAACAATGGACAGAGGGTTTTCACAGAGCACGAGACCATGAGGAGTCTCTTCTAGAACTGACAGAAAGGATGAGACATTCCAGAGATCCTGGACTCCAAGCCAGATGCTCTCACTGGGTGGGATTTGGAGTCGTCTCCTTTGGGAAAGAGGGGAGTGTGAAAGGAGGAGGAGGTGGGTAACCAGTGACCACAGGCTGAACTGTGGCAGTCACCATCACCACTGCATGGTCACCAAACTTCGTTCCCTTTCCACCCTGGGCACAGAGCATATATACTCCTCAGAATCCCTTGAAGTTAGGTGTGGCTACAGGATTGAATTCCTGACAACAGAATATTTCTGGAAATGACATGTGTCACTTCCCCACTGAAGGGGTCAAAAAGAAAATGGCCTCTCTCCTCATCATCAGGTGCAGCTATAAGGTGGAAGGATCCCAGGTCCCTGAATGAGCCCATGGAAGGCAGTACCCTACATGTGACCGTGATATGGGCAAGGAATGAATTTTAATTGCAGTGGGTCACTGAGAAGTCAGCTGTTTGTTAGTAGGTCTTACCTTGGTAGACCTACCTTAATAGCAGTTGAGATAACCTTAATAAATATAATACATTATCTCAGTTCATATCCCCTGTAAAGATGAAGAAATTAGAGACGTTAAATAGCTTATTCAAGATGACTCATTTAGTAAGAGGGGCATCTAGGGCGAGAATCTAGTTCTATCCTTTTGCTTTCAAAGCCCATGCTATTCATAATGTGCTATACTGTTTTCCAGAAGAGCAGGCTTCCAGATTCTGTACCCACTGGTTCTCCCTCCTCTGAATGTTTTTAGTCTGTTCGCACTTTTTCAGACCTCAGCACAATAACATATGCCATAATTTAGGGGTGCCGTGACCTAACTTACTTCTCTTTTCTGGAATCATCATCTATGAATGGCACCCAGGAGCTCTCCAGTGATTAGTGACAAGCCTTATCCAAGGATCATTGACTTTAAACAACTGATGCTCATAGAGCCTCTCACCACTGTGGAGCCTCTTTCATCGATTGGAATTTAAATAATTATTTTTCATTTAAGAGGAGATTTTATGATCAATCCTGTTTAAGTCCTTCTTGGTAATTTCAGCCCAGTGCTCTAGCCTGTCCATATATGACTATGACATCTCGGACTATCCCACACTCAGATGGAATGAGGGGAGGTATCTTTGGATTCTTAGTAGGACCAGTCACGGGCAAAGGACCCTATGGGCCTATTTCATTTAAACTTTTCCTCATACCCATTTTATAGATGAGGAAAGAAGTTTTGGAGAGATAAACACCGGACACTTAGTGAGGAGAGCCCATCATCAGCCCCAACTGCTGACTGAACCACTCCTCCCACCCCCACCACTGAAACTGTAAAAGAACAAATATTGCATGGTGAAGCTGGAAGGAATAATTTTACGAGATTTTAAAGATGCAACAGAATTATTTGGGGAAGGTCTCTACGTAGTAAAAGAGTCTATATGACTAAGTAATGGAAGTAGAAAGAAGCAACCTGGAACCCAAGCTAGCTAGCCTGCAAGTCTATGAAAGCTGAGAGCTTTTCCCCTATGAACACTGACCAACCAGTACAGAGAAATAAATATTCAGTGGTCAATACCGTTTGTTTGAGTAAACGGGTAAATGAATGTGGACCTTAGTAGGCAGATATAAAACTTTACAGGAGACAAACTTCACTCATACATGTATCAGGCAACATTAAATATTGAGACATTTGGGGGGCATGGCTTAGGGAAAGGAGAAATAATCCAAATAACCTTCTCCCCAACACACACATGAATAATACATAGATACTGACTATCTCTAATTTCTCTGGGTACTGTGGAGCTGAACTATACCCAGGCCAGTAACATCATGAAGTAGACATCCAGACTGCCGTTTCGGAAGCCCTGCATTTAAACCCAGTACAAATATCCGTACTTAGCACAGTGTTGGGTACTGATCCTCTTAAGTCAACACTGGCAGATATTCCATTGGATTGGAGTGATTTACACATAACCATACTAGAGGGGTGGGAAGGAAGAACACAATCCAGCCAGCCTTTCTCAATGCTATGGAATTTGTGGGTTCTCCAAAGTTCTCCTGAAACATCTCCTGTAATGGAGGCCACGTTCAACAGGTGGTGAGCCCTGCTTGACTCTCCTAAGTCCTAGGGGGTTTCCTTATTTCTGCTCCTACCTAAGTTCTTCTTTGTTCCTCTCCATTCCCCCTTCTCTCTCTCCTACTTCCATTCTATTTCCTTCATCCTGAGTCTGTTTCTCCTTCCTTCCTTCCTTCCTTCCTTCCTTCCTTCCTTCCTTCCTTCCCCCATCTTCTCTCCTTCCCTCCTTCCTTTTCTGTATCTTCTTTTTTAGTCTCTAGTCTCCTTTCTATCATATTATTCCTTATCGGTTTCTGTATTGAAGACAATGGAATTAAGGAGCCCCAAAGGGGAGTCCAGCACCTCCTCATCCTTGCTCTGCAGGCTGAGATGAAAGCTTGCAGGAAGCAACCAGAACGCAATTTTAGGAGCCGCCATTCACAGGCTACATCATACTCCCTGCTCACAAATTTACCAGCTGAGCTATTCACATGCTGTCATTTCAGGCAAAATTGTTTATACATCACATAATGCTTGTCTATGTTGTGTCTGTTAGAGCCCTGGCGAGGAGTCTGTCCTGGATTGGACAGTTGGGCCCAGGCACATGGTCAACACAAAACACGAGACATCCATATTTGGGCATGAGTATGCCTTAAGCACTAATGGGGTTTGGCATAACTGTGACTCTGGAAATCCAGCCCACAGATCAAGTCACACATCAGGGAAAATCAAAACAGAATTAAGTTGGCCACTTTTTCTCTGCATAGACATGAGAGGCATTTTGAGTTAAGTCTGTGGAACCTTGTTTTCCATGTTCAAGTTGGCATTTGGGCGTGGCCACATGTTATCAGTGCCCAATTTTATGCAACTTTTTCCCATGCACAAATGAAGAAGGCTCAGATACAGACCCAAAGCATGGATTTGGAGGCAGCCCATGATCCAATGGTACTTTCTTTCCTACAGAGCCTTGAGATCACTGGAGAAACATGCATCTGCCTAGGACAGTTTGCATACATTCCTGCCTGGTGGAGAGGGGATGAATGAGGTCGGGCCCACGATCCTCAGAAGTCAGAGGACAAAGCACTAAACCTCAGAACAGAACACAGATTATTGGCTCTCCATTATCCTTGACCTGGCCTTCCATGGATCCTGAAATTTGGATCCTTTTCACACTTATCCTCCATGACTCCTCTTTATAAAGTCAGAATCTCAATTACAATGGTTAACACTTTATTAACCTAATTCTCTTTCTTTCCAGGTCCCAGAAAGTGTAATATTTTCTCTTATACTCTGGGCATTTCGATCCCAGGTCATGCGTTACCTCTAAATGAAAGCAATCACTCCTTTTTCTAAACTTGTAGCATGTGATGCCTTCTTAAAGATGGTTGTCACTTTCTGCCATGTGTCCAATTATAACACGAGAGGATTCTGGTGTCACTAGAGGGAGTGCTAGACAAAAAGAATGGAAAGTTCCAGGACCTGCTGGTGACTTTGATTCCAGAAACAGAAGTGTGTGTTTCTTGATGCTCCCCAGGCCCCCACCCCACTCCAGCATCTACCCTGCACTACCCTTTCCTAAAAAATATACTTCTTCTCTGTTAGCATTTTGGAAGCAGGATGGGGAGATACTCATCTAGAAAGAAAAAAATAGTAACAGCAGCTCAGGAGTGAAGCTGCAAGAGAGTTTTCTCCCTACCATAGGCTCAGCCTAAGGGCTTGCCTGGTGCCTGATTTCATGATCAAGATTACCATTGAGGGATAGAAGTACAGATTTGATTTGATTGATTGATTTTTGTTGTTTTATTTGTTTTTATTTTAGAGAGTGTGTGTGAGAATGGGGGAGAGGGGCAGAGGGAGAGAAAGAAAGGATCTTAAGTAGGCTCCACGCTGAGCATGGAGTCTGATGTAGGGCTCAATCTCAGGACCCTGGGATCATGACCTGAGCCACAACCAAGAGTTGGACACTCAATGGACTGAGCCACCTAGGCACCCTGAGAATACAAATTTTAAAGGAGACCAACGCCTTTAGGCATTCCAGCAACTGAGAAAATCAGGGGTGTGGCGACCCAATCACTAGCTGAGGTCTGTCTATCAGAGGTCTTGAATTAAGAACCCTGACTGGGAAGAACCCCCCTTCCGCTCCCCACAGATAGGGAATAATGCTGATGGGCACTTAACGTTCAAGATCTCTGGCTACTCAGATGACCCAAGGAATTGATGTCTACTTGTACCCACTCCTACGTCCTGTCAGTTAAACCCATTTCTTGACCCAGTCTTAAAAATATGTTTTGGAGGTGAGGGCATGAAAGGAAGGAGTGACGCTTTATGCAGACCCAAGTAATAAGGAATCTGGCTCACCTTTGTCCCTGGTTCCTGGGAGAAAGCCTCTAAACCCTTAGGATTTCCTGAGTGACGAGCATCTACGCTATTCGTGGTGTGTGCCCCTACCCCGTTACATTCTGGTTTATGGTGATGAGGTAGGTGCCTCAGGACCGTGCTGCTGATGCCAGAAAGATGAACCATGTGATTAAAGGGTGGGGCTTTACGGCATGTGATATCAGCTCCATCAATGGGGAAAAGGATGGGAAATTGAGCCATGTGAACGATTCACTCAGTCATGCCTGTGTAATGAAACCCCAATAAAAACTCTGGATATCAGAGCTGTGGCAAATTTCCCTGGTTGTCATATATTAATGTGTCAGAGGGCAATGCTCCCTGAGAACACAGAAGCTTTCCATTTGGGAACCTCCCGGACCTCACCCTGTGTATCTTTTCTCTTGGCTGGTTCTGATATGTATCCTTTCATCATATAAAACCGTAATCACAAGTAAAGCACTTTCCTGGTTCTGTGAGTTATTCCAGCAAATTATCAAACCTGAGGGGGTTGGGGAAACCCTTAAATTTGTAGTCTGTTTGTCAAAAGTGCAGGCGGCCTGGAGACCCTGAGTTTATCCAAACCGAGAGAAGTCTTGTGAAGGATGGTGCCTTCAACCTATAAAGTCTAACTCTGGTAGCTGGTGTCAGAACTCACTGGACCAGTAGAGCAGATACGCACAGGATGAGATTTGTGACAGAAAGACACTATTTCTAAAATCAGAGACCTAAGTTCATCATAAAAGAATCAGGACTCAAATAAGAACTCCAGGTTTACATAGGCCAGAGGCAGAACTGTGTCCTAAACAGCCTGGGGTTTCCTATATAACAAGTACAAAATCTCAGTGGTATTTGTTGAAAAAACTTTGCAAGAAATCTCATAACTAATTCTATGACTTTCCCCTTTTTCATGCAATCAAAGCTTTATAAAAATTCATATGCTTTCTATCCCCTGGTTAAAAATAGAGTGGAGGGCCGGGGCACCTGGGTGGCTCAGTCGGTTAAGTGGCCGACTTCGGCTCAGGTCATGATCTCACGGTCTGTGAGTTCGAGCCCTGCGTCGGGCTCTTTGCTGACAGCTCGGAACCTGGAGCCTACTTCGGATTCTGTGTCTCCCCCCAACTCTCTCTCCCCCACGCACACTGTCTCTCTCAAAAATAAATAGACATTAAAGAACTAAAAAAAAAAAATAGAGTGGAGGGACACCTGGGTGGCTCAGTCCGTTAAGCATCTGACTCTAGATTTTGGCTCAGGTCGTGATCTTATGGTTTGTGAGATCGAGTCCCACATCTGGTTCTGCACTGTCAGGGCAGAGCCCACTTGGGAGTCTGTCTCTCCCTCTCTCTGCCCCTCCTCCCCTCATGCTCTTTCTCCCTCTCTCAAAAGAAATAAAACATTTTTTTAAAATCTTACAAAAAATAGAGTGGAAGTACACACATTCAACTATTAACAGTAGTTATTTCTGAGTAGAAGCGTAGGCAATTCCCAAGATGTGTATTACTTTTTGTGTACTGGTTTGTTTACATTATGTTTCCCCTTAATAACCCATCCAATAAGCTGATCTGGGGGAGAGGGGTGGCAAGAATCTGGGAGGAGAAGGGTGTTTTCCAAAGGGTAGGTAAGGCATTGGGCTCTTTCTCACACTACGCATGTGTAAATCACACAATAACAATTTTCTCCTGTTGGTGTCATTCTGGCCCTGTGATCTTGGGCAAGTCACTTCCCCTCAGTTTCACCATATGTGAAATCAGGGTTTAAACAAGATGACTGCTAATATTTCCATCTACTCTAGAATTCTAAGTGCACATCTGAAGACTTAAGTTTATGTGCCCCTATCTTAAAAGATCCACAGATGTTGGAGGTGAGGGAGAAGAGTCCATGAATAGGTGAGCCTCCAGGCTTGGAGGAATATTTGCATAAAGCTGATTTAGCAAGTGAAAAATGGGCTGTGACAGATTAATGCTGGGAAGCTTGCTCTGCTCAGTATCTGGCCCACACAGCCCGGTCTGATCAGATCTTCAAAGTCATATGGTCCCTATTTGGTTTTACAATAAATAACTCAGACTTATAAGTTAAACACCAATTAATGAAATCATCTACCCACAGGAGAGCAATCCTCCTGGGAAGTCATTTTGGAAGAACAGACCATCCGCTAGGTGTACCTTGCCTGGGGCTCTTGTTCCTGCCTGTGGTAGAAATGATAAGATTCCTTTGGATTTCAGAAGACGTTTGCTCTGAAATATACCAATGGTTGCCATGGAGGTCAGGGCAGGATTGGCTCCCATAGACCTGACTGATGATGAAAGGCGACTCCAATTGTGGTCAGGGGTTGAACTCAGGACTAAGACATATTTGAGGGCAGCAGGTGAAGGACAACAGACTTCTGATAATTTACTTAATTTATTGTTTATATGCATCCTGATAGGAAGGACTCCAGGTAGAATGGTCTGGAAAGTACTTAAGGCAGCATCTTGAGGCATCATGTTTCTGGTTGAGAAAGAAAACTATTGACATGTTCATATTCATCAAGAACCAAACCCACCATGGGTCCTCAATAAATATCAAGCAATCAATCAATTCTCCAGCCATAGAGAAGCTTCCTGTTCCAAGCATGCAGTCGTGGGAGCTTCAGAGCTTGGCCCAAGACCTATCTCTGTTTTCCAAATGATGTGGCTCCAAACTGTAGGAAAAGTTCAGGGTGGTTTCCCCCCCCCCCCTTCATCCCGCAGCAACGGATGGCATAATCCTCGACAGTCCTGGAAACAGGGATTTTGCTAGATCAAGACACCAAAGCAATGAAGTTCTGCCACGCGTTGGTCAAATTTTTACAACTTAATGGAAAGAGAATCTTAAATTATCTCCAGGCAGCTGATTGGAAGTGGCTGTACCTGTTTTCAGAAACGCTCTAAGTAAAAATGATGCGATTTTGAAAATGGGAATCTATTGTATGGAACTCTTTAGCATTGAAAGTATTTGCTGGAAGACAGCCATACGCTGCATTTATCGGAGTCAATTTTGCATCCACCAGTACGCCTCAAAAATGTCATTCTGCATTTTTTATTTAGTGATACATATATCATAAATTTCATCTCTAGGCGTTGGGAAATCTCTTTCCCAACACTAAAAATCCACGTTCAGGACTGACAAACTACTAACAATTTTTAAACACGGCTATTGCAGAGCTGATTAGCACTGAAGCTTGACCATTTGGAGTTTCCCACTTTTCAACCTGTAATACCAAGGTTTCACCAAATGTGAAATTCACTTCTGAGGGTTCCACTTTTTACACTGCCCTTTAACATGATGCATGTTTTAGAGGTTCCTTGGGCACATATTATTTGCAAGACTGTTTCAGCTGTAACTTTACAAACCTTTTGATGGACCATTTGTCTTTGGCTTTTGGAGAAGGGAACTAAAGTTATATGAGCGTATATGTTTTCTATTTAACAGCCATGTATCAAATCTCTATATACTTCGAACTGTGGTGAGATAATAATTTGATATATTAAGCCTGTTCGGGTTTTTTCCTTTGTGCATATGTGTGTGTGTTTAGTCCTGCGACCCTGCGGGCATCTCCCATGAGGGCCATTAGCCCCCACCAGAGAACAATTTCAGACGGGACGGGTGAACAAAGGGGCAAATGATGAGTTTTTAAATTCAAAAGCAGCTTATCCTTGAGTATGACAAAAGAAGCGACGACTATCAAACCGAACGAATCTCTTTGGGGTTCAATCTCTCACCCACACTCAAAATAGGGATCCTCAGAGCTGATGAGAGAGAGGGAGCGAGCTGAGAAATTCGTGAGTAGCCATAAGATGGGGGCGGATACTTTGCCCAGGCTGGGGGATGTGCAATTGTGTGTAGAGAACTGGGCCTGTTTCCCACCGTGGGTCCTGAGGGGACGCCAACCCACACAGAATGCCTTTTTTCTCTGTGCCTCTGCAAAGTGAGCTAAATGCCGGTCAAAGTGAGCAGTCAGTGGGAATGAGAGACAGAAGGAGAAAACAATGTGTTCAGGAGGTCCTGAGGCCAGGGCAACTAGCCCATGCAGGACGAGGGCCTGGGGCTTCTAGCCTGAGGTCTGGTGAGGCATCATTCATTGTACTAGATGCCAGCTTGAAGAGGGGAAGACCAGCTAAGACCCAAGGAACATGGCACATCTTAGCTGAAGCCAGACAATATGGATAGACACAACCCTTAAGGGACTGACTCCACCCTTAACATCACTGATCAGACGTCAGAACCAACTAGACTGTGTTTGGGCTGTCAGGTGAAGAGAGAAAGAAATCCAAGGGATGGACCCACAGCTCTTACAAGTTTGCAGCCGGAGAAATACACCTTCTCCATGAGTGCCGTGTGAAACCATTTTCTCCTTAACAACCCGCTGCACCCACAAGAGAGAGGCAGACCTCCTAAGATCATAAATGAAAAGTTTGCCTGGTAAGTGGGAAGTCACCCAAAGGCTGGGATTCCAGCCTCAGCCCCACTACTCACTGGCTGTGGGAGCCTAGGGGAGCCATTCTGAGGCTCTGTCTTCTCATCTGTAAAGTGGGTATAACAACCCTAGCCCACAGTGACTCGCGCGGGGTCGTGTGGAGGGTCAAATAAGAAAAATTATGGGAGTGTGCCTTTAGGGCTGCAAAACACTGTATAAATGTAGTGAACTTTAACTTTCTTTCTGAGCAACAGAAACGTGGAGAGGTCAGTGCCAGAGGCAACAAGAACATTTACAAGCAGGTGGGCAGGCCTTTCCAACCTGTCGGGCCCTCGAGAGCCAAGAAACAAAAGCTCATTTGAGATTTCAAGTAATTCCCCTTAACCGGCACGCTGGGAGAAGGGCTGGCAGCCTATTTCTCAGCACTGGGAGTGGAACCACATCTAAATCCAGTTCGTGTGGAAGGTGGGACCTGTCCCTACCCCGCCTTCACCCCGATGCCAGACAAGAGCCCCGAAATCGGCACCCATTTGTATTTGGTCCAAACATGTGCTCACCTTCCTTTTACGAGGCTGGTTTCTGACTCTCTCTACCAAATCGAGCTCTTTGGATCAGAAGAAAGCATTAAAAACCTGACAACTAAGCTAAATAAAAGAGTGTATCCTCTTAGGTTTCGTTGCAAGGGAAGTAAATCAGACGCCAAGAAGCTACGAGATACTGCAAAGAATGGGGACCATAAAAATGGGACTGGATGATGGATAAACAAAGACTGGGAACGGCAGGATGTGAATACGGAGCAATTATTCAGCACCAGCCCCAACGCCTGTGTGGCCCACACACACGCACACCTGTGAGAGCAGGGCATAACCTGCACCCACATTTCCCTCTCGACAGCTCGGCACATACACTCACATGGGGTCTGTCCATTCGCGCATTTGGAAATATTATATGACTCGGGACGCCTGGGTGGCTCAATCAGTTAAGCAGCCGACTTCAGCTCAGGTCATGAACTCACGGTTCGTGAGTTCAAGCCCCGGGTTGGGCTCTGTGCTGACAGCTCAGAGCCTGGAGCCTGCTTTGGATTCGGGGTCTCCCTCTTTCTCTGCCCCTCCCCTGCTCACACTCTTCCTCTCTCAAAAATAAATAAACATTAAAAAAAAGAAAAGAAGTATTATATGGCTTTTTCTTGCATGAGTGATTTTTATCATATATTGTGTTTTACTATATAGCAAACTTTTATCCCTACATATTATGGTACTTTATATGCATTATAAGGGGTTGTCAAGGATGATTACACTACAAACATTTCTTGCCTTAAATACTGACTTTGGAGTCAAATTTCCATACATACTGAAACTTCATTACACATTTTCACAGTCAACTGTGAAGTGGAACAAAATCTTAAATAGGAGAGAATCATGCAATTCTCTAAGGCAGAGTCATCTTGTCGATATCTCTCCTACCTTTGGAGAGATAAGAGGATTCCAAATTTATTAGGAAGGGGAAATGCACACTAGATTTACAGACCTTTAGATAAGATGTGTACCTCCTTAGCTAACCTGCTTATTTCACTGCCAGCTAACCCCATTCCAGGGCTGAATCTGTATTTTCAAGAATCCACAGGAACCTGGCTTCCAAAAGCAATGGAGTTACAAGTGGAACAGAAGGTAAGGGGAGTAGGGTGTCGCACACACAACCGCGGGCTGACACGGGGCAAAGGAATTCGATGTGAAAATCAATCCATTTTAGGGGCACCTAGGTGGCTCAGTCAGTTAAGCGTCTGACTTGGGCTCCGGCCATGATCTCACAGTTCATGGGTTCGAGCCCCGCGTCGGGCTCTGTTCTGACAGCATGGAACTTGGAGCCTGCTTGCACAGATTCTGGGTCTCCCTCTCTCTCTGTCCCTCCCCCACTCATGGTCTCTCTGTCTCTCTCAAAAGTAAACATTACAAAAAAATTTTTTTTAAAAAGCAAGTCAATCCATTTTAATCGCATCCCAAATTAGGGGGACAGACATGCAACCCTCAGGAAGGGTGTATGCAGGAAGTCAGAAGATCACCCTAACTGTCCTCTTTTGCTTCTAATAGTCTCCGCAGACCTAAATGAATTTGGGGTGAGAAGAGTTCCACGATGGTATGGCATGATTATCGACATCTTCAATAGGCAAAATTAAAAAAAAAAATCTGTTTCTGATACCTTGCAGATGGGTTACTACTAGACCCCAGCAACTTGCGGAATTAGAGAGTGCCCCTAACAGGTATTCCCAGCCCAGGAGAGACTTGACAGAAGGAAGACTCAACATTTTTTATGCTGTTGGCATGTTGGTGCACGGAGTGACTTTCATATTGCAGGGGAGGCGGGGAGGAAATGAGGGTGGCTGGTCGCGTTGACCCTGTTTACTCGTGACATCACCATGCATGCCAAAACCAGACCCAGAAGCTTCCTCTCCAGAAGTGCTGAGGCTATAAGCTTTGCTAGCTATGGCCCCCTGGGAGCCAGTTGATTGAGCTTACGTGCTCCAAGGCTCTCCTACCAATTTAGTTTGTAAAATAATTATCTAAAACACCCATCTCCACATTCTTTTCTATGGAGCCATGGGTGTCTCAGGAGCAAAGGGGACGCAAATACCCCTCCAGAACCAACCCGTTTCCACTTGTATCTGCTTTCTATTGAGATTTCAGTTTTTAAACAGTTAAAAAACTATATATTTTTTTAAAAAATTAGAAGTTGGGGTGCCTGGGTGGTTCAGTCAGCTAAGCATCCGACTTCAGCTCAGGTCACGATCTCATAGTTGGTAAGTTCAAGCCCTGTGTCGGGCTCTGTGGGGACAGCTGGGAGCCTGGAGCCTGCTTCAGACTCTGTGTCTCCCTCTCTCTCTCTGCCCCTCCCGTGCTTGTGCTCTGTCTCTCTCTTTCTCTCTCAAAAATAAATAAACATTAAAAAAATATTTAAAAATTTTTAGCAGTTATTGATCTAAACTGCAGTCCCAATTACTAAGTTTTTTTTTTCTTCCTCATTTGGACCTAAAGAATAATAACCCCCAGGCGATGAGTTTCCCAGGTGGATGATGTAGACGCATAAAGAGTATATAGCCTTGAATCAATTTTCAATGGAAGCCTTTGACTTAATTGAACACTGTCTGGGCCTTGAATTATGACTGAACAAACCAGAAACACCTGTGCAGCCATGCATTACTTCAGTGTCTGTCATTTCTCTCCTGACACGTCTCACTCTGCCCAAATACTGTGAACCAAGGTTTTCCAACTGGTCTCCTGCAACATTTTTGTATCTTTATGTTTCGGCTTCCTTCTACCAAGGTAAGTCTTGGTACAATGCCAAGTTCACCTCCTTCCCTTCTTCAACCCAAGAACTTCCTGGCCTTCCCTCCCCTTCTTGCTGGGCAGGCTGGCTGGCTGGCAACTTCCTTTGCAGCCCATTTTGGATGACAAATGAGAGGAGATCAACCTTCACAATTTTTCTAGCTAAGAGTACAAAACTCAAAATGTCCGTCCAAAGCCAGAGTCAAGTCCCAGAGTTGTGTGCTTTCCCTGGGGGCAGGGAAAGGGTAAGGGTCTCCTATGGGTACATACATCACTCTGGTACTTGGATATGGAGGCTCATCGCTTGCCGGTCAGCTTTGACACTCACGGCCTTCTGCCCCTAAGATACAGCTCTTTGCACATCAGGAGTCACGTTCAACACGGACACTCACTGTTCTATTAGTGTCCCTGCACGAAGCAGACAACGTGATACGTGTTTTGAGGAGAGGCCTTCATTTGAAAAGGATCATTTCCCACGAATGAAATGCTCTCCGGTTTTAGTGAGGGACACCTGCATTCCCCTTGGAGCTAAGACATTTACAAGACCCACCCACTAGCCCTGCGCAAGAATGTTCCAGGCTAACCACCACACCTGGGACAAGAGGCATATATAACTCCCACAGCGGGCCCATCTGAAGAGGAAACTGTGGTCAGGCAGAGAAGGAGGGGCGCCTTCTTATCACAAAGGCTCCTTTGATAGAGCCAAGCACACTCGACTGGCTGACGAACCCCATGCCTCCGAGGGCCACCCTCAGCACAAACCGGCGCCATTCCTGTTCTCGAGCACGCCTGCATTCTGAGGAGTGCCTCTCTGAGAGAGCCTCATGACACTGGGGCGTATAACATCCCGACAAAACATTTCTCACGGGATCCTACACCTATAGCACTGATTAGGGCCCCTGGCTCTGTGAGGGCCACAGAAGACAGCGTCCTGGTGTAGGAAACCCCAAAGGGGGGCAGGGGGAAAGAAAACAAAAGAAAAGGCTTCAAGACTCGGGCTCCTGACCCTGTCAGAGCAGGAGCCAACCAAGCTGTTTCCACCAACCAGGCCAAAGCCAGAAAAAGTGTCCGGCTGGACCGGGTGTTGAGTTTTTCTGTTGGCCTTTCAGGTTGACCCACTGACCAAATACGATACCCCACAACTGCCTGGGATTTTGCAAGTTTGTAATCCATATAGAAGAAACATTGTTATATAAACCTTGCCAAGACTATAGGCCTTTTAAATTCCCAACTAAGAAGCCAAAGAAATTTATGGCAGTGTCGGTGGATGGGGAGGCCAAGTAAACTCACAGTGTTGATCTTAGGTCTGTTTAAATTTCTCTTGCCTTCTGGCACTTGAAGCAGTCGTGGAAAGAAATCATTTACTCATAGGTGCATTAAGCCTTGGGAAACACAGGGGTACCGAGGAAGAGCATTAGGAACGTAATTGATGTGACACATGTGGTCCTGGCCTGTGGAGGGCAGGATTTCACCCCAACACTGTGGCCATCTGCGCCCCGGGCAGCACAAGAACCTAACAGTACCTTCGCGCCGTAAATAAAACAAATTATACGGGGCCTCAGTTTTCCTACAGGGAAGCCTTGGTAATTAACCAGCCCTCCCCTGTGCCCCCATAAAAGGACACACCACTTGGAAACGGAGCAAAGTCATCATATAAGGAAGATCCAATTGGCCTCCAAGTACAAGGACATGTTTTTTTTTTTTTTTTTTTTAACAACGCAGGTTCCCTCTGCTCCTCTATAAGGAAGGCAGAATCTCTCTCCTGCTTTTTGTGTTTGTAACGATTGAAGGATGAACAACAGGAGTCGCTCAGTTTCAGATCCTTTTAGGACTAGAGTTGGAGGAGAATGAGCAGAACCCTGAAGACAAAAATCAGCATTTAGTACTCAATATGTACCCTGCAGGTCTTCGCGGGAGACTCTGGGATTCAATCCACGGGGAATACTTTCCGCAAAAGGATGTGATTCTTGAGCCTCCTGGGAAAGCATCAAGCAAAATGCTGCGGACATCTCCACCTTGCCTGGAACAGGCACGGCAAAGAAGAAGTCCATTTTTACGTGCCGGCTTACCTTGACTTAATACGAGATGAAATGCAATCTGATAGGAGAACTGGTAATGGACTAACAAATGACTCAAGTAAAAAGTCATTTTAACATAAAGCCCTAGACATGATGTATAACCTTCCTGGGAAGGCTGCTAATTGCGCGCCCCTAAGGTTCGTGGCTATAGGAATTTTCTGGATGTGACGCCTACCCCTTATCTACCCTCCTCCTGCCGTCTCCACTTTAGGGCTCGCTTGTGTGTAATCTGAGTATTGCAGACAGGGAAAACTCACTGGGGTTGAAACTGGAGGAAAATATGCCTTAAAAGAATTTATAATTTAACAACAAGTCAGACTAGAATTTATGAGAATAACATATCCTAAGAATCTTCCATATCCCAACTTCCATAATCAGTGACCCAGACCTTTAAAAGAAAAAGAAAAAGAATGCCTTGGAATGTTGGTCAGGCTGAAGAAAGCTGAACTTATGTAAAGTCTATAGAGTTATTTATAGATGTAGGGAATAGTGGACGAAAAAGAAGGAAGGGAGGAAAGAAGGGAGGAAGAGAGAAAGAAAGAAAAAGAAACCAAGGAAGGAGAGAGGAAAGGAAAAAGGAAAGGAAAAGAAAGGAAAAAGGAAAGGTAATGAGAGGAAAGGAAAAGGAAAAAAGAAGGGAAAGAAAAAAGGAAGAAAAGAAAACAAAACAAAGGTTTTCGTTTCTAATTTCCCTGTAGCAGGAATGGCTTTCTTTTGTTTTCATTCCTTCTTGTCTCCACCCCACTCCCATTAAGTTCTTAGATTTGTGTATCTTTAGATGCAGACACTCAAATGCTTTTTTCCCTCAGGAAGTTATTCTCCTCACGCCTTGTGAGGTCTTGGAACAAGAAATAGTTGAGAAAGAAACAACTGTTGCTTTTCTGTCCAGAAAAAAAAAAAAAATCACATTGCATCATGGAGCTCAAAAAAGGTTTAGTGGTTTTTTGGAGAGGACGGGGGGGGGGGGGGGGGGGGGGGGGGGGGGGGGGGGACAGCATGGGGGGGAGGAGGGGGCGGGGGGAGGAAGGCAGGAGGGAGGGGAATCCCATTTCCTACATGTGTAATTCCTCTCCTCAGGGGACCACACGAACCAACAGCCACTGTCCGTTTGTAAGAAAACAAAAAGAACACAAATGGTGTTTGATTGGGTCCAACCTTCTGAGTCCAAATGTGTGGTGTCTGTGCCTGTGAGGATTCTGAGTCTCTCTTTTTGGTCAAAATCCCTCACACTATCCTTTGCTCTCACGACCACCAGGCTCCCCTCCCAGCCCTGTTACGAAGGCTGTTCTCGAGAATAAACAAAAATATTCCAGAGAAAGAAGTTTTACATGCAGAAAGTTCACGGCTCACTCCCTTGAAGGAGGGCAAACGTGGTTTGGAAGGACTCTGTTTATTGATCCATAAATCATGGTCTCTGTGTCTGCCCCGGCCGCTGGGGTGCCTGGGGTCAAGGGACCCTTTCAGAGCACAGAAGCTCTGAAGCTTTGCTTTTTGCTGGGCTCTTAATCAACCCTCCAAAGGCCGAATGAACATCAAACATCTGAGACCCCACAGAAGGATTGCTGGTTTAAATGACTCAGCCTCTGCTCAAGAGGAGGGACTTCTTAGAGATTCTGCCCCTTCCTGAGTGATTTTTCTGATTATTTGGAGGCAGATAAGGGACTGACAGGGGGGGAAAAATCCATCTAATACAAATGACTTAAAACCAAGAGCAAAGACAGTCAATGTCAACCCCTGTGAGATCCCTCTTCTTTAAAATAAATCACGCTGAGCGTCCGACTTCAGCTCAGGTCATGATCTCGCGGTACGTGACTTCGAGCCCCGTACAGAGCCTGCTTGGGATTCTCTCTTTCCCTCTCTCTCTGTCCCTCTCCCACTTGCCTGAGCTCTCTCTCTCTCCCAAAATAATAAAATAAAATAAAATAAAATAAAATAAAATAAAATAAAATAAAATAAAATAAAATAAAATAAAATAAAATAAAAATAAAAATAAATGACAACCACCCTCCTACCATTGCTGACAAGACCCAGCATGGTGTCTGATGATGCCACACTCTTGGTGCCTCAAGTTCTCTCACTGGTAAAAACTGGTAAGTAAAGGCCCTACCTTATAGGACTGAGGCGAGAATTCCACGAGAAAAGACCTGCATGTGTTTGCAAGAGTCGAGTGTGTACTAAAGGCTCAGTAAAAGTTAGTAGTTATCATGACACATATCAAGCCCCTGCATAATATCGAGGCTCTCTGTGAAAGCTAGTTTCCCTCCCCACAATTCTGAGCAAAACAAATGAGGCAGCATGAAATAATTACAAGAATATGAGTTCTGAGGCTCCTGAGATCTGGGTCCATATCCCGCTTTCTCTACGTACAGCTATGTCATCTGAGACGAGGAACTTTCTATGTGCCTTGGTTTTCTTGTCTCTAAACTAGACAATGGTGCCTATCTCACAAGGTAGCTATGAGGACAAAAAAACAGGGACTCCACAAAAGTCAGGATTTCACCGGATGGTCATGTCTGGCTTAAGAGCTGTCAGGTACCAAAGCCACATGCTCAATATTCACTGATAAATAAGCATGAACTACACTCCCGTGAGGGCAGGTGTTCCCATGCTCGGCGCTGAAGATGCACAGGTGAGTATCACATGGTCCTGCCTTAGGGAACTCTGGGTCTAGGGAGGGAGACACGTAAGGAAACGCCATTTGAATTCTGTGCAGCCCTTGGTATTATCAAAGCATATTCAGAAGGCCACAGAAGACTCTGTTACATATTGTTCCCTTGCCTGACACGTTTTCCTGCAACTCTGCAGACAATTAAGGACAATAACTCTGATTGTCCTTCAGCTTTCAGATTGGACTTCGCTTGGTCAGGGAGGCTTCCCCCAACTCCGCGCCGTTATCCAATAGGAAGGCATCTGATGTTTCCCACCTTCTAACACTCGACACCTGTATAATGGCATAGTCACTACACTCCCTCCTAACTCGGTCCACCAGCATTTTCAGGGATGCGTTAACTCATTTACTTAGAAAATGTAGTATATTGGAGCATCTGGGTGGCTCAGTGGGTTGAGCATCTGACTCTCCATATTGGCTCAGGTCATGATCCCAGGATGGTGGGATTGAGCCCCACAATGAGCTTTGTGCTGAGCATGGAACCTGCTTGAGATTCTCTATTCTCTCCCTTTCCCCTCTCCCCCATTCACTCTCTCTCTCTCAAAAAGAAAAAGAAAAGAATAAAAGAAAATATAATATAAATCTTTCATAGAGGAAGAAGTGCTATGCCCCCCCAAAGCTACTCATGGGTGAATGAACTGATTGTGAGGTGAATCCAAGTATTCTAGGACATCCTGGGGGCAGAAGAGTCTGACCTCTGCTCTGAAAGAGCAGAATTCACTGAAGGGAATTCTGTGATCATCAACACAATCCAATGGGTCAAGAGTTACTTTAAGATCCCAGAAATAGGGGTGCCTGGGTGACTCAGTCAAGGTTGAGCATCCAACTCTTGATTTCAGTTCAGCTCAGGATCTCACAGTTCACAAAACTGAGCCCTGCTTGGGGGTCTGTGCTGACAATGTGGGGCCTGATTGGGGTTCTCTGTCTCCTCCTCTCTCTGCCCCTCCCCAGTTTGCTCTCTATGTCTCTCTCTCGAAAATAAATAAACATTGAAAAAAAAAGACCCCAGAAATAAACTCTCACGTATATGGTCAAACGATTTTTGGCGAAGGTGCCCAAACCATTCAATGGGGAAAAGGCCGTCTTTTCAACAGATGGTGCTGGAGAAAATGGATATCCATATGCAAAAGAGTGAACGTGGACCTTTATCCTATACCATATGCAAACATTAACTCAACATGGATCAAAGACCTAAACATAAGAGCTATCACTATGAAACTCTTAGAAGAAAACATAGGAGAAAGATTCATGACATTGGATTTGACAATGATTTCCTCAATGAGACACCAAAGGCATAGGCATAAAAGGAAAGAAGAGATAAACTGGGCTTTGTAAAGATTTTTAAAATTTGTGGATCACAGGAAGCATCAACAGAATGAAAAGGCAACCCAAGGAATGAGAGACAATATATCCAAATCATACATCCAATAAGGGGTTAATAACCAGACTATCCCAAACTCTAATCACCCAACAAGAAAACTAACCCAATTAAAAAATGGGCAGAGGTTTTGGCTCCTGGGTGGCTCAGTCGGTTAAGCATCCAACTTCAGCTCAGGTCATGATCTCACAGCTTGTGAGTTCGAGCCCCGCCTCGGGCTCTGTGCTGACAGCTCAGAGCCTAGAGCCTCTTCAGATTCTGTGTATTTCTCTCTCTCTCTGCCCCTCCCCTGCTCACACTCTGTCTCTGTCTCTCAAAAATAAATAAACATTAAAAAAAATAAAAATGGGCAGAGGACTTGAAAACATGTGTCTCCAAAGAAGATCTAACAGAAAGCCAATAAACACATGCAAAAGAGCCTAACATCACTGACCATTAGGGAAATAAATGCAAATCAGAATTATACTGAGATACCACTTCACACCAGTAAGATGGCTGCCATCAAAAAGGCAGAAAATTGGGGTGCCTGGGTGGCTCAGTCGGTTAAGCATCCGACTTCAGCTCAGGTCATGATCTCACGGTCCGTGGGTTCAAGCCCCGCGTCGGGCTCTGTGCCGACAGCTCAGGGCCTGGAGCCTGTTTTGGATTCTGTGTCTCCCTCTCTCTCTCTCCCTCCCCACTCATGTTCTGTCTCTCTCTTTCTCAAAAATTAAAAAAAAAATCAAAAAGGCAGAAAACAGAAAGTGTTGGAGAGGATGTGCACATTTGTAACCCTCGTGCGCTGCTGGTGGAAGAGCAAAATGGCACCATCACAATGGAAAACAGCACGGCAAGTCGTCCAAAAATTAAAATGGAACTGCCATATGATCTACCTTTCCACTTACTTCTGGGTATATACCCAAAAGAATTCAAAGCAGAATCTTCAAGAGATATTTGCTCACCCATCAGCATCATTTCCAAGAGCCAAAAGGTAGAAACAACCCAGGTGTCCATTGGTGGATAAATGGACTAAAAAAAAAAAAAAAAAAAAAAAAAGCAACATGTGCGTACAATGGAATGTTATCCGCCTCAGAAAGGAAGGAAATTCTGACATAGGCTACATCACGGATGAACCCTGAACACCTGATGCTATGTGAAACAAGGCGGTCACAAATGGACAAAACACTGCATGATTCCACTCATTTGAGGTGCTGAGAGTAGTCAAATTCATAGAGAGGAAAAGTGAAATGGTGGTTGCCAGGGGCTAAGGGGAGAATGGAGTGAGGAGTTAGTGTTTAATGGGCTTCCGTGTGAGATGAAAAAAAGCTACGGAGATGGATGGGAGCGATGGCTGCACAAAAACGTGAATGTACTTCATGCTTCTGAACTCTACATTTGAAGTTGATTCACGTGGTAAATACCATGTATCTTTTACCACAGTAAAAAAAAAAAAAAAAAAAAAAAAAAAAAAAGAAGGGGCGCCTGGGTGGCTCAGTCGGTTAAGCGTCCGACTTCAGCTCAGGTCACGATCGCGCGGTCTGGGAGTTCGAGCCCCGCGTCGGGCTCTGGGCTGAGGGCTCAGAGCCCGGAGCCTGTTTCGGATTCTGTGTCTCCCTCTCTCTGACCCTCCCCCATTCATGCTCTGTCTCTCTCTGTCTCAAAAATAAATAAATGTTAAAAAAAATTTAAAAAAAGAAAAGAAAATAGAAGATTTACTTTGAATGAAATGCATTTGGGGAATGAAGAGAGTTTGAAGTCTCCTCGTGGGTTAAGTTGGGCCGCGCTGCAAGGCAGGGTCAGTTCAAGTAGACAGGTGAGGACAGAAGGCGGGCTGAAGCCGGATGATGTGTGCAGTGAGGCTGCATGTGGAAAATCCAAAGACGCTGCTTTCCACGAGCTTCACTCCCTGCTTCTCCAGATACTCCTGTCTTTCTCAGGGACGGGAACTCCATCTGGGTGGAGCCATCAGCAATTTCTGAAATGTTGCCTTGAAGATCTTTTTGATGTGCAAGAGACTCTTAGCCTCATCTTATATTCTTTGTTTTTAATGGAAGGAGGCTTTGTGATTCGCCAGAAGACCACAGAGCCAGTAAGACTCAAGTTCATGGACAAAGAGCGAGCCTGCGGAGCTTGAGCGCCTTCAAAACTGGGCTCAAAGGAAAAGGGCTGTAAGAAAATGCTAGAGAATGGAAGATTCTGGGCACCTGAAAAGTCAGCTGGGGTGAGCTCTCACTCCTTAAGGCTTCTCTTGCCAAAAGCAGGGGTGGGGGCAGGGGGCCAGGACTTGGGCCCTGCCTCTCAGTTGCTGGCTTACGTTCACAGAGACACAGCCCGTGGAAGCATAAAACATGCGCCACCAAAACAAAACGGGGTCTAAAATGCACATGGAAACAGCTCCAACCAGAAAATGGAAAACACGCTAAAAATTCTCCTAAATGGAAAACACGCTACAAGGTGGGAGGTAGACCAGGATGTAGGAGGCAAGCCCTTAATTATGGGAAACTATCTTTTAAAAGAAAATGAACCAAACCTAGCCATGATGCGTCTAGCCTCACTTTATGGGACCCAAGGAACCTCTACACTGAATCCAGTTTATTTTCCTCATGTGAGGGATGAGTGGCCTTTCACCTTCAGGCCCAAAACAAATGTATGCAAGTTACCCTCAGTCAGAAGCAATGGGAGATACCAAATATATCTGTCCCATGGACAATGTCAACTTTCAGAGGGAAAACTATTTCTAAACCTGAAGACAGAAGTCATCCAGCTGTAGCCTTTGGCCCGTTTCCATATGGATTCGTCTAAGAATAATTTCTCTTCGAGTAGTTGCTTTCTGGCCTGTGTTATGTGGGCGGGGCCTTCCTATTTGGGACTCAGTGGGTCAGGTCCCTCCCTGCTCCTAAAAAAAGAAAAGCTCAGCCAGGAGGCACTTTAAAGCTCAGAACCAGGGAAATATCACATAGGCGGCGCCCACTGAGGGGCGGGCAGTACATGAGGGGGAACAAAACGGAATGCAGGGCGAAGAAGAATCCTTTTTCCAGAGTCATATACAAAATTCACTTGAAGAAGGGGCAGGGCCAAGAAACCGCTATTCATTCTGATGCAGTCCATACAGGGAGCTGTTTAAACACCCTATGGATGCAGGACCAGTGAGAGCTCCTAGCTCTGAGATGAACACTCTGTCAATGACTTACAAGAAATTTCCCTGGATTCTCCTCACACTTTTGAAGTTAGCTGATCTCCCAGTTCCCTTTGTTTGGCCCTAGGGTACTTCTCTTATGAAAGGCCCAGAATAAATCTCTGTGAATGGCTCAAAGGTGAAAAGATTAGCCCTTTAAGAAAAAAAGAAAGGGGGCGCCTGGGTGGCTCAGTCGGTTGGGCATCTGACTTCGGCTCAGGTCATGATCTCGCGGTCTGTGAGTTCGAGCCCCGCGTCAGGCTCTGTGCTAACAGTACAGAACCTGGAGCCTACTTTGGATTCTGTTTCCCTGTCTTTCTGACCCTCCCCTACTCTCTCTCTCTCTCTCTCTGCCTCTCTCTCAAAAATGAATAAACGTTTAAAAAAAAAATTTTTTTTAAAAAGAAAAAAAAGAAAGGAAGAAAGAAACTGGCGTTGAATAATCCAGACATACATATCTCAGAGGAATGTTCCTGCGAGTTTTTGTAGTTGCTGGAATTCAATTAAGTGGTGTATGTCACTTTAAAAACAAGGCACCCAAATTCTTTTACATTCCCCCGAGAAGGAGGGGGTCAATGTCCCCTCCTCTGCATCTGGGCAGGTTCATAATGGCTTCAACCAAAAGAATCCAACGCTGGTTCTCTTGGGATGATCACTCTGGGGGAAGCCAGCCGCCATGTAGCACATCAAACTCCCTGAAGAGTTTGCTAGAGACTCCACGTGCAGGCACTCTGGTCAACAGCCCCAGCTAAGCTCCCAGCTGACGGCATGAAGTGCCAGCCACACCACAGGGCCATCAGATGTAGCTCAGGGGAGCTTGAGATGACCCATCCCCATGCACCTACTGGCTGCAACTGTTTGAGAGATCCCAAACAAGAAAAGCTCAGGAGAGCCCTTCCCCAATTGCTTATGCACAAAACTGTGAGCAAAACTAAAAGATCATTTTAAGGGGCACCTGGGTGGCTCAGTTGGTTAAGCGTCCGACTCTGGATTTTGGCTCAGGTCATGACCTTACGGTTTGGTTTGTGGGATCAAGACAGCACAGAGCCCACCTGGGACGGTCTCCCCCTCTCTCTCTGCCCCTCCCCTGCTTGTGTGCTCGCTCCGTCCCTCTCTCTCTCCCTCTCTCCAAAATAAATTTAAATATTAAAAAAATAAAGATCATTTTAAGTCACTGAGGTTTAAGATAAGTGATTACACAGCAATACTAGCTGGAATGCGGTCCCTTGGCAATTTGATGATTTCACTGGAAAAGGTGAGGAAACAATTTTGTTCATACCCATGACACAAATTTGCAGTGTAACATCGATTATGGTTTTGTAAAAATCCCTTTTTGTCCTCAGTAACCATTATATTCCTAAGAGTTACACATGTACAATTAGGATTACAGGTAGCCAATTTGTCATGTTTAACCTGCAGTTAACAGGGGCCAGTCCTTCATGATACCTGCATGTTAATATTTACAAAAGCTAAATTTGTGTTTTTCATTTTTGCTAGACATACGTTTTTATTTGTTACATGATAAATATTTACAGAACACTTATTGCATGCCAGACAGTGTTGCGAGTGAATATATTTACTCTTCAGACTGATCCCAGGAGGGATTCTTACCACTCTTCCCATTTTATAGGCGAGAAACCTGAGTCAGAGGGAGATTAAGTATCTAGGCTCACCGTCACACAATTCATAAGTGTTGGATTTGGAATCTGACCTCAGGCAATCTGGCTTGAGTTCGATGACTCTCACCTCTGCTGCTTCTCAACTATGCCTCATTTTGTTACCAATTCATACACACACACACACACACACACACACACACACACACACTCCACAGTGGCATATATGCTAAAGTACCAAAAGAATAAAATTTTATAATTCAGGATAATGTCATCAATGTAAATGATCACCAGAGCTCAAGGACCGATATCAAATACATGTCTGTATGGGCCGGGATGAGTGAATCCCAGTAGAGAATATCTGAAAATTAAATTGTATAAGATCACTTATCCATTTACCCATTTCTCATACACTAGGTTAATGAAATTCTGTCGTATAGGGTTAGGAAACAACTCAAGCCTTCTCCTTACTTTTAAACACAGCACAACCACCTATCCGAAAAACCAACAGAATTTTTCTAGAACAAGTGCAAAATAATTTTGTGCAGTAAGAAATTGACAATCATGCTGCTGAGGCATAGGAGAGATGAAAAGTACAGAGGCATCATTCAAAATGGCAGTCTACAGCAAAACAAGTCACACCATTGCCAATAAACTTGTAAAGCCCGCTATATATTCATTGATTGATACCGTGTTTGGCAAGAAAGCCGAACAAACTACTGGAGAAGCTCCCTTTTCAAATGGCACTGTGGGCGTCACATAGCAGCCACGACATAAAGTGCAGCGAAGCAATTACCATCACGGGTCACGATGAAGAACACAGGCTCCAGGGGTGCCGGGGTGGCTCAGTCGCTTAAGCGTCTGACTTCGGCTCAGGTCATGATCTCACAGCTTGGAGCTCAGAGCCTGGAGCCTGCTTCGGATGCTGTATCTCCCTCTCCCCCTGCCCTGCCCTTACTTGCACTCTGTCTCTCTCTTTCAAAAATAAACATTAAAAAAAGTTTTAAAAACAACAAAACCACACACATACTCCAGAGCCAAAATGCCTAACCCCACATCGGAGTCCTGCCCCTTGTTGGCAGGGTGACCTTGGGCAAGGTCCTTACCCTACTGGGCCTCAGGATCTTTATGTGTAAAACAGGGATAATCAAAGTACCGCCTCGGAGCTGCAAAAGAGGATTAAATAAACCAATAACAGAGAGCACTCAGGGCAGGGCCTGGTGCACGATACCTGCTGTATAAATGTTTGTCAGGTAAATACAATGCTAGCGCTAAGAGAAATTTCACCTTACAGTCAGACAAAGACATTGATGTACAATGTAATACACATATACATATACAAGGGAGTAACGTAGGAGGGCTTCTGCTCTAATTAACACAGAAAGCGAATACTACAGACGAAGAGACGTTTTTGGTTAATGATTATGTGCTGAGTTATTTCAGAAATAGAAAAGGCACGCTCATTTGAGTACTGGTGGCATGCTACACCAGGTGTGCGCAAGACTAAAAAGTAAAATACCAGTCATCAAATACATGTCAATCCGTCCCCAGCTTTATTCCCAAAGAACAGTGGGTGGCCAAAAACTATGGCTCTAAATCTTAATTAAATGCTGAAGGAAATAATGAAAATTGTAACTGTAATCAACTCACAGCCACTGAACGTCTTTTCGATGTTCTGTACGACAAAGGGGTGAATGCGGGCACCCTGATTGTCCACACTGGCTGCGTGGGCTACTGTATCGGTTATCGCTGGCCACAGTCATTCCACATCACGACGAATCACAAAAACCTTCGTGGCTTGCTATAATATATGTTCTGCTCGTGTAGCTGGAACCATGAGGGGATTAGCTTGGCAGCAGTGTTGAATTTGGCAAACAGAAACACCCAAAACTTCTTGAAGGCGAGGTTCAGAAGTGCCACACGCTCACTTCTGCCACATGCTGTTGACAACAAGGGAAAAGCCAAGCCAGACTGGAGAGGTGCGGAAACATCCTCTCTTCAGTGGCCGTTAACTACAGCCTCGCATGGCAAAGCGAATGAATTCAAGGAGAGGCAAAGTGAAAGACCACTGAAATGACTCACAATATTTCCCCCCAAGATCTATCCTCCAAGGGATGCAGTTTTTGAGCGTACTTAAGGGAATTAAAAGCAAAAATGAACTACTGGGACCTCATGAAGATAAAAAGCTTCTGCACAGCAAAGGAAACAATCAACAAAACTAAAAGGCAACCAACGGAATGGGAAAGGAACAGAATGGGAAAAGATATTTGCAAATGACCTATCAGACAAAGGGCTAGTATCCAAAATCTATAAAGAGCTCACCAAACTCCACACCTGAAAAACAAATAATCCAGTGAAGAAATGGGCAGAAAACATGAATAGACACTTCTCTAAAGAAGACATCCAGATGGCCAACGGGCACATGAAAAGATGCTCAATGTTACTCCTCATCAGGGAAATACAAATCAAAACCACACTGAGATATCACTTCACACCAGTCAGAGTGGCCAAAATGAACAAATCCGGAGACTATAGATGCTGGTGAGGATGTGGAGAAATGGGAACCCTCTTGCACTGTTGGTGGGAAAGCAAACTGGGGTAGCCTCTCTGGAAAACAGTGTGGAGTTTCTTCAAAAAATTAAAACTAGACCTACCCTATGACCTAGCAATAACACTGCTAGGAATTTACCCCAGGGATACAGGAGTGCTGATGCATAGGGGCACTTGTACCCCAATGTTGATAGCAGCACTTTCAACAATAGCCAAATTATGGAAAGAGCCTAAATGTCCATCAACTGATGAATGGATAAAGAAATTATGGTTTATATACACAATGGAATACTACGTGGCAATGAGAAAGAATGAACTATGGCCTTTTGTAGCAACATGGATGGAACTAGAGAGTGTTATGCTAAGTGAAATAAGTCATACAGAGAAAGACAGATACCATATAGTTTCACTCTTATGTGGATCCTGAGAAACTTAACAGAAACCCATGGGGGAGGGGAAGGAAAAAAAAAAAGAGGTTAGAGAGGGAGAGAGCCAAAGCATAAGAGACCCTTAAACACTGAGAACAAACTGAGGGTAGATGGGGGGTAGGAGGGAGGAGAGGGTGGGTGATGGGCATTGAGGAGGGCACCTGTTGGGATGAGCACTGGGTGTTGTATGGAAACCAATTTGACAATAAATTTGATATTAAAAAAACAATTGGTGAGCTGTATTTTTATGAACTGCTTATAACATGCTTTGCAATTTGAAAACACTAATTCTACAATGAGTCCTAAGATATCATGATCTTTAAGTCTAAACCATAATTCTTGGTAAGACAAAACTGGGATGCAAACATCTTGATGCTAAGAGCTTTTCTGATACTTGATCATTGTTATCATTTGTTGGAGAAGAAAATTCAAGATGTATGACTGGACACATTTTAAAATCATAAACAAATACTGCAACAGAACAGGAAGAAGTACCTTCCACAGCCACCTGCGCAGCCAGAGTGCATTAGGAAACCACTTGCTTTTAACTCTTGAGCTGGTATCTCAACATTTCAACTTCGAAACAGTGTTAGTTTCTTCAGGTTAGATTTTGACACTATTCCAAAGGTAATTTTCAGTAAAAAAAAAAAATATATATATATATATACATATATATTTTTTTTAATTTTATTTTTTTAATACTTTTTCTAACGTGTATTTATTTTTGAGAGAGAGACAGAACGAGAGAAAGAGCATGAGCAGGGGAGAGGGAAAGAGAGAAGGAGACACAGAATCCAAAATAGGCTCCAGGCTCTGAGCTGTGAGCACAAAACCTGATGCTAGGCTTGAACTCATGAGCCATGAGATCATAACCCAAAGTCAAACACTTAAGCAAGTGAGCCACTCAGGAGCCCCTCAGTAAAAAAAAAAAAAAAAAAAAAAAAAATCCTTAACTCCCAGGTTTGTGCACAATCTGATGTAGACAACTCAGACAGAGCCTTCAAATACCTGTTATCACTGCCAATAACTTATCATTGGAATTAAGTATTTCTGAGGTTTTTAAAAATGTTTTATTTTTATTTATTTTTTTTTAAATTTTTTTTTTCAACGTTTATTTATTTTTGGGACAGAGAGAGACAGAGCATGAACGGGGGAGGGGCAGAGAGAGAGGGAGACACAGAATCGGAAACAGGCTCCAGGCTCTGAGCCATCAGCCCAGAGCCTGACGCGGGGCTCGAACTCACAGACCGCGAGATCGTGACCTGGCTGAAGTCGGACGCTTAACCGACTGCGCCACCCAGGCGCCCCTAAAAATGTTTTATTTATTCTTGAGAGAGAAAGAGAGAGACAGAGCATAAGGAAGGGAGGGGCAGAGTAAGAGAGAGACACAGAATCTGAAACAGGCTTCAGGCTCTGAGCTGTCAGCACAGAGCCTGACGCAGGGCTCGAACTCATAAGCTGTGACGTCATGACCTGAGCCAAAGTCAGATGCTCAACCAATTGAGCCACCCAGGGGCTAAATTAAGTGTTGCTAAATTAAAAGAAAGAAAAAGAAAAGAAACTGATGAGATACAGGAAATATGCCTCAAGCTATCCACCATGGAGTCAGATGATCAGATTATTTTCAGGATGATAAACCGGAGAACAATTTTAGGTGCTATTATTCCTATAGTTTACATTAAAAAACTGTTTTTGAATTTTTAACTCTTATTATTTAAAACACATGACAACTCTTGAAATATACCTAAAGTTAATGGGTTACTTGTATGCTTTTTGCGATCATATGCTCTGCAGACAATACAAGTTTGAAAAGCAAGGAATGGTAAGTAAAAACCTGAACAAGAGCTTGTTAACCCTGAGAGTCAGCAGAACACAGATTCTGTATCAAAGCAGGTACTCCACTAAGTCAAGAATGGCTATCATTAGAGAATGTCATCACTGTGCATTACAGAAGTGACAAGCCTTCTTGACCAATGAGAGTAAGAGAAAATTAAATTACCTTGGTGAGAAAATTTCCCAAGAGTAAATCTGATCACTCACTATTTGCAAGATGTCGGGTTATGAACTACACAGTATATTAGGTTCCCACAGAATAGCACAAACCTGGTGGCTTAAAACAACAGAAATTTATGCTCTCACAGATCTGGGTTCTTGGGCAGGGCGGGGGGGTCTGAGATGAAAGTGTAAGCAGAGCTGGGCTCCCTCCAAAGGCTCTAGGGGAGAATTTTTCTTTGCTTTTTTCAGTGTCTGGGGTTCCTGGCATTCCTTGGCTTGTAGACACATCACTCCCATCTCTGTCCCTGTCTTCACATGACCTTCTCTATGCATCTTCCCTCTTCTGTTTCTTAGAAGGACAGGTCATTGAATTTAGGACCCACCCAGATCATTCAGGATTATCTCGAGATCCTTAATTACATCTATGAAGACCTTGTCCAAAATAAGGTCACATTCACAGGTTGTGGGTGGACACCTTTCTGTGTTTTTTTTTTTTTTTTTTTTTTTGGTTAGGAGCTAGGGGACATGTACTATTCAACTCCTTACAAATGGGAAAAAGGATGGTAAAAACTCAGAAGGGAATGTCTATGGTAGCTTGAAATTCTTTTTTTTTTAATTTTTTAAAATATTTTTTAAACTTTGAGAGAAAGAGAGCACATGAGCAGAGGAGGGACAGATAGAGAGGGAGAGACAGAATCCCAAGCAGGCTCTGAGAAGTCAGCGTGGAGCCCGACGCAGGGGTCAATCCCATGAACCATGAGATCATGACCTGTGCCAAAATCAAGAGTCAGATGCTCAGCTGACTGAGCCACCCAAGTGCCCCTTGAAATTCTTTCATTAAGGAGGTTCAAGATAAAACAGATTGTTAACCCTTATAAAATATTTATGTGTGTATATGTGTGTGTGTTTGTGTGTGTGCATGCACAGGCTACCTGAAGGCAACAAAAATTGACAGGAAGATCACTACCCACTTCATTATATGGTGATTTTAAACTTAAACTTGCATTTCATGTGCTCGGATAGATACTAGCTAATTGACTTTGGTTGTAACTGGGATTCCAAATAGCTAGTATTCCCTTACAATTGCATGCATGTGGTACATAATTGCTATATACACAGATTTGGTTTTAGTTTGGCTATGGGAAAAGGGAATAATCTTTGGTAACAGGTGGGAAGAAACCCTACCTCGCTTGAGTTGTCCTCTTAAATGTTAACAAAATGGCCTCTCTAACCTGTTGATGTGGCCTGGCTTTCTTTCTGGGTCTCTATGGGCCTTATACCGAGTCATAAACAGGGAGAGGAGCTCTTGAGCTCAGTAAAACACACCCAATCCCCTGTTGCTCTTGCTAGAAGAGTTAATCAATCAACCCTGCTTGATGTTCCTCATTCCCTAGAATCTTCAGGTAGAGAATCAAGAAATACATGTCTCTATTATCACCTAGGAGTCTTTTATTTGTATTTTCACTCCATCATTTGAAAATATAATTCATGACTGGAAGGCGCCATTCCAAATGCAAGATCTTAGTGTGAGAGGTCCTTAAGCTGGGAGATCTAGGCCCCCCTTCTCTGAAATTCGATGTGAAGCTTGGTGTGTTTCTGGGTTTTTCTGTGAAGCAGTCACTTTCTCAAAGAAATCCCTCAACCCCAAAAGGTAAGAAGATCCAGAGCTCAGCTCAATGCTATGAGCCATTGGTTGGTTGTTGACTATTGGTGAATTATCTAGTTTCCGTGTGCAAAAGTAGTACCCACACAGGGGATGGAAACAATGGCAAAAATTCAATAAAAGGAAAAACCTTTGATTCACATATGACACACATGTCCCAGTGAAGGGAACAGTGGATAGCCATCAATGCAAGTGATGGATCTTAGGCATGAGCCCACATCAACAGTTTTTGTGATAGCTGTTTAGTAGGGAATTCAAACCCTTGTCTCCATTTTGACACATCTCAGAAAGCAACTCCTCAGGCTCTCCTGAAAGTCTCCTCCAAGAGAAGTGATTACTCCCTCAAATCTGTCCCTGACAGTTTTCATATGACCTCCTACCGCCTACCATTTTATTTGATTACATATCTTTCTCTCTCTTCCAGATTTTATCACCTACCAGGTCCCATTCAGTTTTATATATAAGCATCTTTTAAAAGTATTTGTGCGGCACCTGGATGGCTCAGTCGATTAAGCATCCGACTCTTGATTTCAGCTCAGATCATGATCTCATGGTTGATGGGTTCGAGCCCTGCATTGGGCTCTGTGCTGACAGTGCAGTCTGCTTGAGATTCCCTCTCTCTCTACCCCTCCCATTTGTGCTCTCTCTCAAAATAAATAAACCAAAAAATAAAAAGTAAAAAAAATTTGCTAAGTGACTGTGTGAACAGATGAATAACACGGGTTGTCCCATTAGTTAAAACTACTTAGAACTATTCGTACCAGGAGGCTGAAAACCACAACCCAGTTCGCACCCCCCACACCCGTAGCTGGCCCTGCCCTCCTCCCACCAAGAGGTGTGGACCTGAGCCTACTAACGAGAGAAGCAAGCTATGCACAAACATGGTCCCATGTGTGTTCCCAGAGCACACTTTCCTTAAACAATCTCCAGAAGGAGACTCAGATGTCCTATAGCTGCAGGGTACTGCTCTTTTGAAAGTAGATCTTTACTTCTGAGGTAATCTTTTGCTCAAGAAACATCTGCGTGTCGTTCTGGGCCAATGGAATATCCATGTGGTGTGACAGAAGAAGCAGGCTATTATTCAACCCAGTTCCCGGGGTTGGGGCTGGCTGCTGAGCCTGGCCACGCACAGAGAGTCAGCATCCTCATGGCACAGCTGCTTACTGTGCACGATCCTTTCCATGTTTATTATACAGGAGTGATCCTGATGCTTATAGAAAGGATGAGCGACCTAAACAAGGAACACAAACCCCCCAAACCGAAAAACTCAATTTTCCACTTGCTGAGGCCACAAAACCTGGGAGTCATTTTTGAGTCCTCTCTTTACCTAACATTCCACATCCAATCCATCCACAAATCATCCCAATAGACGCAGAATGGTATGACTTCTCGCAGTCTTGGCCACTACTCCCCTTGCGGGAGATTCTGACCGCCACCTGTTCCCTATAGTGAGGTATCCTCATAATCAATTCCCATCTTCAGCCCATATGCCCTTACATTCTGTGGTCCAAAGAGCAGCCAGGTGATGTTTTCCAAGCAGACCTTGCCCCACCTCACTCAGGGGAAAGAGTCTTCAAGATCTCCCAAGTGGCCTTCAAGGCTCTCATGGTCCACTTCCCTTTACCTCGCCGACCTTAGCCCCTTACCACCTCCCCTCTGTCACTCCACTCCAGCCTCAGTGTTTTCCTGGATGTTTCTTGAAGTTCACATACTCTTTCTGAGTCAAGTGGAACTTCATTCTCTAACACAACAAGAGGTAAATCAAACAGCTGACTGTGGCTTTCTGATTGTGAGCCCTTGAGGCCGTGGACACTCAGAAGGACCACAGACCCAGGCTACACTGAGGCTAATGGAGGCCCGAGATAAAAAATCTAGTCTACAACTGTGGCCAGGCCTCTGCATATTAAGTTTCCTTGATAGTGGACCCAACCTGGTTGAGCAAGTGAGCGACCAAGCCCAGAAGCGAGGGGCAGAGCCACCTCTAAAAGACCCAGGTAACCACAGGAATGAATTTTGACAGTTGTTCTGCTAGCCAGTTCCACAAGCTTCCTTATTCCATTTTCTAGCTTACACTCTCCCAAGAAGAATTTGTTGACGCCTACCACCCAATCAGTTTGTTGACGGATTCTAGAGTCAGACAGCTTGCACTTGGGGAAGTGACCAACATGGGGCTGGAAAGGCAGAGCCCAAAGGCACATCCAAGTCAGCACAGGCAGGTCTTATGAATCCAATGTATTTACAATCCTTTGTCAATTATCTCTAAATGTGTGCCTGCTTCTCATTTAAACACAATGTAATCCCGGGACAGACTATCATAAGAATACAGCTGAATGTATGATCTCATTGGTCCTTTGTAGTTGTTTTTTTTTTAAGATGTGAATTTAATAAGATGTAAAAGCATAAACAAATTGTTTACCATTCTAACTACAAGACAGTCAGTCCTATCCATCCTATAAGCGAGCAGTCCTTACAGCAAGCATTCAATACCACAGTGAGCTTCTCTCCTCATTCTCCTGACTCACTTGTTTAAACTTTCCAAACCTCAGAAACAACAACTGAAATTAAATGCTAACCCCACCCATTTTATTTGGTGGGGAGGTGGAGAGAGAGAGAGACAGATCTCTATTCTAGTGGGGAACATTCACAATAAATTTAAAATTAGCATATCAAGGAAATTACACAGTGCCCTGACAGCATCTAAATACCACATTTCAAGTAGGATGCTACAGGCTGGATGCCTTCCCTTGACAGAACAAAATAAATTACCTTGGGGACATCAGGTTTCCAAAATAATTATGCTGATCTGAGCCAAAGCTTTCCTTCATGTCGGAGTCACCACATGACTCAATTTACACCGGAGGAACCATCTTTCACAGAGGACTTAGGACTTCCCAGAAGAATTTTGTCTCTGGTTTTGCTATTGTATTCTCTCCAAGTTGGGAAAAACTCAAGTCCGCGTACTGGATTGTTCAGAGAAAGTAAGTCTACAAGGGTGGGTTTTTACAATTAGAAAATGCTTGCATGGGGATCCACAGTGTGAGTAGGTGGACATTTGGTCCACATGGCTGCTCTCCCTGACATGTGGTGATCATCTACTGTAGGAGGATTAAAAAAAAAAAACAAAAACAAAACATAAACAGAATTCTGCTGTAGCAATATACCTCCAGTTGGTTGAAGTTTCTATCAAGACTGTTTCCAGTCAGGAGTGATACGCCAAGCTTTGGGGGAGAGAGGCAGCAATAGAGATGTTTTGTACGAAAGGAAATACCAACTGCAACCCACCATGTTTCACTGATGGGGGAAACCTGTTCATCATTTTGACCAACAAGATTCTAATAGGAATCTGAATTTGGAAAAAACGTAGCCTACCCTGTGGTTTCTACACCGTGATAAAGAACTGCCTCGTAAGAAAGTCAGCTCATGGAGAAATGTTGTCAACTTACTTTTCGAACCCACCTCAAAAGGAGTCTCTAGGTTGTGGCTATGAATGTCAACAGGTTCCTTGAGTATGTCACGCATGTACCTATGTTGTTTATACCTTTGACAAACCAAACCTATAAGGACTCCCATCTTTGTCCCTGGCTGCTTGAAACCAACAGACTAACCACACAAGCTCATATTCTTAATGGACACAGCTACATAATTACTCCATTGATGCCTGAAAAGTAACTCACTTTGCATTTAGTCAGAACAAAGAAAGAAAACGAGATTTCACTTGGCCCCATTCACGATGTGTCTTCGCTTGTCAATAGTGCTCTAGCCCAGCTCTCTTTGGCCACGGCCCAACATAACATGCCTTCCTGCCTGATGCCATTTGTTTCCAATGTGTATCACAGGCTTCAGAGGATTCTTTTTAAGGCGGACTTTTAGTTGCGAGTTTGGAAAAACAAAAACAATGCCTGCCAGCAATGGGATATTTGAAAATTTGTTGTTCAGCAGGACAGATGTGGTGATTACAAAATCAGCACCTACACGGACACACCCATATATATATATATATATATATGTGTGTGTGTGTGTGTGTGTGTGTATATATGTGTATATATATCTGTATATATGTATATGTATGTGTATATATGTATACATGTGTATATATATCTGTATATATATGTGTGTATATATATCTGTATATATGTGTATATATATGTGTATATATATATCTGTATATATATATGTATATGTGTGTATATATGTATATATGTGTGTGTATATATATGTGTATATCTGTATATATATATGTGTATATATGTGTGTATACACACATTTTGTCTGTTATTATTTAAGAGAGTGGTGTGCAAGTCTCGAGTCAAGAGACAGAAGGAAAGAGAGCATCTTAGACAGGTTCTACACTCGATGCAAAGCCCAGTTCAGGGCTCAATCCCATGACCCTGGGATCATGACCTGAGCAGAAATCAAGAGTTGGACGCTTAAGTGACTGAGCCACCCAGGCGCCCCTACAATGACACATATTTTAAGAGCAACTCAGCATTGTTTCTAGAAACACGTTTTATAAACACATGACACTTGTGTCTTTTTATTTTAAAAAACTCTTGTTCTCAAAAAGAAACTTTGAATAGAGGTTTTCCCTCTTAGAAAATTACTGTTGTGTGGTTTTGGAGGGGGGAAAATGGTAAAGAAGCTGCTAAGATTAAGTACACATGAGAAGAGGAAAATGATAGTATCTTTGTTACAGAGTTACTAGGGATTAAAGTAAGATAATCCATGTCAAGCAGTTAGAATGGTGCCTACCAGTGACTGCACAATACAAGTTGCTATCATTATTCCTGTCAACATGTGGAAAAGAAGCTCATTTTATTAATTTTTTAAATGTTTATTTATTTTTGGGAGAGAGATAGAGAAGGGAAAGGACAGAGAGAGGGAGACAGAGGATCCAAAGTGGCTTGGCACTGACAGCAGAGAGCCCAATGTAGGGCTCAAACTCATAATCTGTGAGATCGTGGTCTTAGCCAAAGTCAGCTGCTTAACTGAGTGAGCCACCCAGGCGACCCGTTCATTTTATTTTCGTATTAAAACTTAGTCAACAGACTGTTTTCTAAGCACAACGGTTGCCTCTCAATACAGAGGGAAGGTAATTCAATAGTTTTATGTCTGTGCTCTGTTTTCTGACATATTTTGTTTCTTGTCATTTTTCCTATTGATCCGATGAACTATCTGACACGTGTTACTTAAGAAGAAACTAAATAAATACTGGCATTGTTAAACACGACCATGAATTACAGGCTAAACGTCTGACACAAGCCTTCCACAAGGAAAGCAATATCCTTCTCAGTTTGGTTCTCCCTGGCCAGTTGTTCCTGACAGCTGATCATTGGATTTGGAGAATCGAATCTTGAGAAAGTCTGAAATGTGGCTCTTCCCGGGACTCTACGTTGTTATTTGGTAGTAGTCCAGATAGGTGTTAGTGATAGGGAAACCTCACACTCTTGGCTGGATAAGTACCCAAACATCCAGTCGCTTCATAAAACGTCTCCGAACCTCGTTGCCTTGAAAGGCTCCTGACAAATGAATGACATTTCTGGAACGTGCTATTATCACTCAAAGCAGCACATCTCTCAGGATCTTTTAGGATTTGATGTCAGGAACTGGAAAAGGTTATGGGAGATAAAATTAAATGCACATCGAAGAAGGAAAAGAGAAGCGAACTTTTCAGAAAGTGTGTTTGCTATGTGCCTGATTCCCGCAGGCATATGTAGCCTCAATTAGAGAACGACAGATTCGCTCCTAAAACACAAGGCTGCCTGGGCCTCCTCCGAGGGACCCAGTGACCTCAGGCTGTTCCAGAAATGTCCTGCTTTTTTAGATGCATCACGTTTCCTATTTTAAACAACGCAACAGATACCTATGTTTCAGTTTTTACAGCAGGGCACTCTAATAACAGCAATGATGCTATTTCTTCCATGAAATGCAAGGAAATGTTAGCTGCTTGCAGGAACAACTCTTGCAACCCGTTACTACCAATTAATTTCACAATGATACACCAGAGACCCGAGGCCTGGGAAAGTGGTTTCACGGAAGAGGAAGACCACCCAGTATTAGCTGCATGAAAAGATGGATAGTGAGGTCCAAAACCAAATTTAACCAAACAACTGCTCTTCTTAAACCAAAGGTGGGTGTCCATACTGATGTGCTAAGACACCTGGGTACCATTTAAGGGTCGCCACCTCTGAGAGCACCACAGCCACAAAGTGGGGACAGGGGCTGCATTGCCAAGGCTTGTCACCAATGAGGCCGCTCAGACGCACGCAGGGGATGCCGCGTTCCCTGCCTGAGCACGTCCAGCCCGTATTTATTCCCTTATCCTAGAAGAGGGCCGTAAAAACCCTAAGACTCTGGACTCCAGTCCTGGTACCTCGATATGGATGCTAAGTAGCCCAGTGGGTCAGCCAAAGACAATGTAGTGGCACATCTTAATTTCTTTTGAAATATGCTACCTTCTGGTCCCCAGTTGCACTGACATCTGAGGCTCACAACTGTAGCAACCTCTGTGACTTCACTAAAATAACAGCCTAAAGGACTAAAATCCCCACGCTATTAGCCAGCCACTTACGAGGGAGAATACGAGAAAATTGTATTCTTTCATCAATAATCACTTAAATAAGGCCACTTAGAGCGAACACCTAAAAGGGGGCATTTATACAAAATAAAGAGTTCGCTGGGGCACCCGGGGTGGCTCAGATGGTTAAGTGTCTGACTTCCACTCAGGTCACAATCTCATGGTTCATGGGATCGAGCCCCGTGAAGAGATCTGCACTGACAGTGTAGAGCCTGTAGGGATTGTCTCTCCCTCTCTCGTTCTCTGTCCCTCCCCCACACACTCATGCTCTCTCTCAAAATAAATTAAAAAAAATTTTTTTAAACTTCAAAATAAGAGTTCACTAAATATTTGTTGAGTAAACGAACGACACCAGGAACTAATCAACTGACGAAAAAACAGATGAGTTGGTAAGTGGTAGTAAATCTTTGTACATCTGGATCAGAATGAAGTTTTTCAGTTTTTACAATAAACTGTAAGCCCTGTGAGGACAGAAGTGGTGTCATAATGTTTTCTGTCGAGTTATCCACATAATTTCCCCCCCAAAAGGCTACACTTGAATGGAAATTCAGTAAATATTTACTAACTGAATCAAATTATATAAACTATACAAATCTGGTTTTACGGCTTTATCCACACAATAACTCTGTAAAAGTTTATCTTCCCCTTTTAAAAAGTCACTTTGAAAGATAAAGACCACCAAAACCAAAAGCTTAGGTTTAAAAAAAATCATGCACATTTCCTGGGGAAAATATGTGGCTTTACCTCCAGTTACTGAGATTTTTCTAGAAATGTTACCTTTGCAGCCCCACCTGGCATTTCCCCTTGGCTTAGGCTCTTAGCTAGATAAATGAGCATGTGCGAGGATAGTACATCTTATTCTGGAAATAAAAAGTGTTCCCCAATGATAGAAGAGGGTAATCATGGAAAGCTTAAGGAGGCAAATACCGCTTCGGCGGACAGCCTCCCCCTGTCCCAGCGATTCCGAGTTTTTATGCTCTTCACACTGTAATGAATTAGGAAGTTGCTAAGAAGGGAAACTGGCAAAATTTATGACTGCAGTTTCTGCCACCCATTTGCAGCGTCCTGAGTATCTATCATTTTTAAGTACAAACGCTCAAGCAATAGCTGGGAGATATTAGGGAGAAATCCCCTCCGTGGCACATACCTCAATTAAAAGCATTTATAACCCAAATAATGTCTGGACCTGCTTCAGGACTTCAAGTCAATTTATAGGTGGAGGCCTGTCTTACGAACAGACAGCCTGGGCTAGTCCGCTAGAAACTGAGGACGGCTCAGCAATGTGAACATTAGGGCCGTCCTCGATTTTCTATTTGTTAAAGAGAAAATCTTTCTGATCAAGTTGGGTGGAAAAGACATGCCAAACGTCTCCCTTTCCAATAAAGGAGAAAAAGAGGCTTCAATGGAGCAGAAAGCTAGAAGAATCTTCTGGTTTAAAAAGGTTGCTGCTATATGAAGTGGGACTTCGGGGTCAGCTAGGAAAACCCTGAGAGTGGCAGAGACCACGGTTATGGAAACTTCCAATGGCAGGGGCGCCTGGATGGCTCAGTCGGTTAAGCGACCGACTTGGGCTCAGGTCATGATCTCAGTTTGTGAGTTCTAGCCCCGCATTGGGCTCTATGCTGACAGCCTGGAGCCTCGTTTGGAATCTGTGTCTCCTCCTTTCTCTGCCCCTCATGATCATGCTCTGACTCTACATAATAAATAAATGTTTAAAAAAAAAAAGAGAGAGAAACTTCCCATGGCAGACAAGGGAGGAGTGAACTTTTCTCCATCTTGCATGCAGAGGTCCTGGGAACTGAGTAGAGCACATGTGTGTTTCATTGTGAAATGCGGTAAATGACAGAGAGATTTTTCTCAGGGAAAAAAAATTGTTGGGGACAAACAGGTGAGTCCCTTTGCACCACGTTCAAAGTGTGCAGCCAAATGTTTCATCTTTAATAAATGGAACACCTTCCTCCTCTGTACAGCCAATCTGACATGTTCTTAGAGGTTTTAGCTTACTAAGGCTCCATGTTCTTTCCACCGTGCCCAATGGCACGCAGTTTTGGCAAATGCCTCCATCATTTAAGACAAGGAACTATGAGACAAAACACATTCCTACCTATCAGAGGGAATACTTTTCATCAGCAAAACTTACAGGGCAGCACAGGATGCTTACAAGTTGCTCGACAAAAAGCCAAAAAGAACCAAGAGAACATCCTAGGTCATATCTGACAATGGAGATCAGGACTGTTCAAATTCCGCCTTGGAGCCCACAATCTTAGAGATTATTTTGAGATATAAATATATTGTTAAAAAGACAAATAAAAAGCCTGAAATGGAGTCATTTGCACCCGCACAAGAGTCAACCACTATTTAACTACAGTTTCAACCTAACCCACGAATGTGACCTTTTAGGAGTCAATCTGAAATTTCCTGACCAGCGAAGTAACCTGCATGATAAAAATCCTGCCAGTTCCCTTCCCACTAAAAAAAAGATGTCGCGACCTGCAAGAACCCTTCCTTTTCTTTTGCTGATAACTTCCTCCCCCTCCTTTCTTCCTATAAAAACCTCCTACTTAGTCCAAATCCTGGAAGCATCTCTCTGCTCGCCAGATGGGACACAGTCCAGTTCATGAATCCTTTAATAAAGCCAATCAGATCTTCAAATTTAGTCGATTCAGTTTGGTTTTTTAACCATGTATATATAGATAAATTACAAACACAATGAGGCCCTGTTCCACACCCATTTTAAATGTGGCAGTTGGGTGCTAAGGGGCGGAGAGGCAAAGTTAAAAGTAAAGGAAGATTTTCTGAGAAGCAAATCCATGAGGACAGAATCAGGTGCACCACACAGGGGTACCCTTGCCTTCCGGCAGCCAGTTCCGTGTCTCGTGTTTTTGTTAAGGGAAGACCGGGGGAGGGCTAAGAGACAAAGAGTTCCTCAAAAGGCTGTGTCCTGCTACCACGCGATCAAGACACCTACAAGGTAGACTTGGGCTCCACCACGAGGCTGGGAGCTCACAGACACGAGTACAGTGGCCACCCGCTCTTCCTGATAGTGGATCGTTTCGCGGGATGTGGACCCAATGTGACCAGGCACCACTGTCGAACTGCCAAAAGGCTAGCTCAAGTTCACTCACTTCCCTTGTGCTCAATCAAGGAGGGGGTGAAATTATGTACACCATCTTTGCTCTTCCAACAGATTACCGATGAGAGAAGAGTATTATCAAGGGCCAGAGGAGATGAACAGGTAATTCCAACTGATAAAAAGAGCTGTTCTTGTGCGGTCTGTTCTAATCACAACCCTATCCCCGGTTCCTCCACTCACTGCTTCCTGGTCTGGGCTATTTTCCCTTATTTTTGCAGCAACGCTCCCCTGACACTCAGGAGTGAGGAAAGGGGTCTCCCGGGCTTCCTCTACTGGAGGGAAGAAGACAAAACTACCTCAGAGAGCGCCGACAATGGGGCCGGGCACCCTTTCTGCTCACGTATTCAACACTTTCATAGACACAATGAAAAAAATTCCTGGAAGCCTAATACCTTATGTTTCGGCTTCGTACCGAAGAACTTTATTTTTTGTTTTTGTGGTTTTTTTTTTTTTTTTAAGCTAAAATGTTATTGAAAACAAAATCTTCTCCACTAGCTGCTTCGGAACGATATACTGTATTATGAAGCTCTGTACATTTTAAATGTTTCTGAGATCTTGACAAGACAAAGTAAGTTCCCCACTTTTTTGTTTTTCCCCCTTCAATCTTGAAACCGAACCGTTTTCTTCTTTTTCAAGGCTCCTCTGCCTCAAGGTCAGGCTGCCGGGTGGACGGATGGACGGAAGGAGTGGCGTAAAAAGGGCCTTGGAAACAAGCGTGGAAAACACAGACACGGGCCACCCGCGGGGCTGACGGTGGCAATGAGTTAGCGGAGGCTCTGGCTTCTGGTTGTGCGGTCCTGCTGGGGTGGCCAAATCGGGCCACGCAAACCCCAACGGCAGGAAGGAGGGCTGTACAATGTGGGTCCCCTTGAATCATGCTACTAAAAAAAAAAAAAAAAAGGTGCAACGAGAAAGAAGTCCCTGTGCATTCTTAGTCACAAGTGTGAGCCGAAGAACCCACACGATTCCTCCCTTTGGTATTAAATTACAGTTTAAAAAAGCTTTTTAGAAACAAAGCAAATACATGGGAGGACTGGAAACGTGAACCGTCCCAGGTTGTGGTCCACTGAAACAAGTCTCATCCCTAGTCATAAATAAATAATCTCTTTCCTGGTCTGACTTCCACGCCAGGATCAATATCTCTTTAACATCTTACTTATTTTATTACTGCTTTTGGTTTTCTGGGACTGATTGAAAGTTGCTCAGAGGAAATCTTTGGTTTTGCTTAAGTGTCCATGACATTTAATCATGACTTTGCTTGCAGTTTAATTCCAACCAGTCAATCAGTTAATCCACTTCAATTGATTCTGGGCTCTCAGTTATTGGCTTGCACTCATTGGGCATCCGCTGGTGCCGGCTCAGCTGCGTGGCCTGCGTGAAGCTCCGTTCACACCTCTCGCACCTGGTGGAGGCAAGAGAGAAAATTGAGACCGGGGAGCGGGGGCCTGCAGGGTGATGGGCTTCCTCTCATCCTGCCTAATGAGAACAGACACTCCAAAGTGGCTTCAGATTTTACCGGCTCAAGAGGTTTAATTGGTGGCTCCTTCCAAGGCCTGGATGCCCGGGACGGGACAAAGCCCGTCTGATGCAGAACAGAGGGATCTGTCAATAGGCAGGGGGAAGGTGATTTCTCCAGAGAGCCCTGTCCTGCTGCAGCTCTGATCACTGTCAGTTCAAATAGATAAAGAACAAAAAGAGATTTTTAGGAGTGAGCCATCAAAGCAGCAGCTTGTCTGCAGTTTTCTGCTCCGTAACCCCAAAGAGAAATTGATGACAAATAGAATTTCACCTGCTGCTAATTTAAAATCGGGGATTCTACTCCCCTCGGCGTAGCGGCCAAAGATCCCGTGTCACCTCCGAACATGGGGTGTGGAGGAAGCACTACAATAGTCCGCGGCGACCGCAGGGGGTGGGTGTGGGTGGTTGTTTCTGTGCAGAAGTATCACAGTGTGAGCAAACTCAGGGCGAGAAGAAGGTTTGCGGGTGGGATGGGAGACAGAAAAATTCAGGATCGACTCGTGTTTGTGTGGCTCAAGAGGCTCGGCCCTCTAGAAGGTACAATAGAAAGAAGGTAACTGTGGGTCATAGTGAGGAGTCAGTGTGTCTGATGAGGAGCAAAGTGGCATCCTGCTCCAAGAGTATCTCCTGGCTTTAATGTTAAAAAATAAAACAAAATAGTTTTAAAAGTAGATTGTAACCTAGAGACCCTGAGCTCAACCCACCTCCTATGCAACACACTGACTACCTTGATGGCCACTCAATCTATATAAACCTCTCTCTCTCTCTCTCTCTCTCTCTCTCTCTCTCTCTCTCTCACACACACACACTCACACACACACACACACACTCACACACACACACACACACACACACACACACACACCTCTCCAATGGTGGTCTCTAGTTTCTCTGTGGTGGTTGCTATTCCTGGCTGGGGTCTATGACTATACACACACGCAAACTCTAGCAGCAAGCTGGGCATAGACAGTGATTTCCTGTCACCACTCTGCATGCACGGGCTGCCTGGAGCACTGGCCGAGCACCCATTAGGGCACAGCGGCTACCACAGCCATCCCCTCAGTGTCTTCTTCTCAATCATTTGAAGGAAAGGCTGTTCAGAAGAGCTGCAGACAGTCGTCCCTCCTTCTCTTTCTAAATTCTTTAATGCTTATTTTTGAGAGAGACAGAGGGACAGTGTGAGCGGGGGAGGGGCAGAGAGAGAGGGAGGCACAGAATCCCAAGCAGGCTCCAGGCGCTGAGCTGTCAGCACAGAGCCTGAAGTCGGGCTTGAACCCACGAACCGTGAGATCATGACCTTGGCAGAAGTGGGACGCTCAACTGACTGAGCCACCCAGGCACCCTGACTGCTGTCCCTCTCTTAACTAATGCAGTCACTGGTCTCAGGTCCCTGCATGACTGGATTGTGGCAAAGCTCTCAAGACAAAGCCCTCACTGCTCCATCATATGCCATGTGCCCCATTATCTGGGGGACAGTCCTCTCTTCTTTTTATTAGTATGTTATATACAAAGTAACTAGCCACAGAGATAATTACCATAAATAAATAAATAAATAAATAAATAAATAAATAAATAAATAAAACATATCCATCCACTTTGGGGATTCTTGTATATTTTTTAACGCTGGGAGCCTGGGACTTGACCATCACGCTTGGATTTTTCAGGGCTCCTGTTCCATCTGAACGTGTCAGGGTGAAGAAGTTGTGTTTCTTTGATTGTCTTCCGGGGAATATTTTTAGCAGCCCGTTCCACTGTTAAAAACTGCACTGTGATCTTGACAAATGTATAATGTCAGCTTTAATGTATCAGACCTATCAGCTCAATGAAAATAACTCAGAAGTATTGATCAGCTAATGATTTTTGGTGTATTCATTAGCGTCCACGGTTAGCTCATCCTCTCTGCGGGGCTCCCGAAGGGCTGGTGACATGTTATCGCATTGCTGATCGTTTATTAGAGAACCGATCAGTTACTGGATCAGCGTGTCAGAATATACTACCTTTCACGGCTGACCAACTTTCAAATTATTATATTCCTTTTTAAAAAAAAAAATTCTGAAGCTTCAGAATCCATTTCAAAGCCAACTGTTTGAAAATTACAAGGAAAGACCGTGTACCTGGGTCACACTTCTGCACCTCTAACCTTGTATATGAGAAGATAAAGAATTCACAAGTGAGAAGGTTAGTGCTTCATATAAGGCACAAGTGTACATCTAAACGTAATAATTAACTATCCAGGCTGGACGGAAACATTAAGAGGAGAATTACATTACTCTCAAGCGTGTGCCTAACTGGCCTCCTAGATACTTACTCTCTCGAAATAACTTGTTGTAAAAGAAAATCTAAGTCTGTCTATAGGACTCCCAAGATTCTCACTGAGAAATCATCTTGGGGCACCTGGGTGCCTTAGTCGGTTGAGCATCTGACTCTTGATTTCGGCTTAGGTCATGATGCCAGGGTTGTGAGATTGAGCCCTAAGTCAGGCTCTGTGCTAAGCATGAAGCCTGCTTGAGATTCTCTCTCTCTCCCCGCCCCCCTTCCCAGCTTGCACATACTCTCTCTCTAAAAGAAAATAAAGTGAAATGAAATGAAATGAAATGAAATAAAATAAAATAAAATAAAATAAAATAAAATAAAATAAAATAAAATAAAATAAAATAAAATAAAATAAAAGTAAAACAAAATAAAGTAAAATGAAACAAAATAAAATAAAATAAATCATCTCTACTGCCATCTGCTCCAAGTGTGAATGAAAATACATGCAGATATGTGTATCGGTGTGGGTTGGTTCCTTACCAAATGAGGAAATGAAGGCAATCGGATACAGAAATAATCTTTTAAATAAGGAATGAGCCTCCATTTTACATTCATCACCTTTAATTTTAGAAAAAATCCATTCACAAGTTATTTTCATAGTTTAATGAAACTCATCAGAAGGACTCCATGTAAATACCTGGGTTCTGGCAAGTCAAAGCCAGACTTCATCCGTGTTGGCATGTAATTAACCCTGAACTATATCACAGATGGGAGACCGGGTACCTCTAACCCTGGACTTCATCGAGCGCAGCAGAAAAAGTAGCAAAGCACGATGGGGGTAATGAGCTGGGAGCAAAGAAATGCTCTTGCCCACACGTCTTCCTCACTATGCTGATGTCACAGCCACGAAAGGAACACTGCGCGAACGATGATGTGGAAAGTCATCCAAATATTCCAGCACAGAGAAACCCCCAATTTTCTATGAATATGGGTATCTTAGTTATATTTGATTTCCTTTTAGTTCGGAAATCATTCTTTACTTAATCTGATAGGTGACTGGATTACAGGTACAGGGAGCCTAACCATGACCACCTGACAGTGACAGAGGCCAAAATGAGGTCAAGTTCTGTTACACAGAATGGAAGCTCCAAGAAGCTCTCTTTCGTGCCTCTACAGACTGTCACCAAACGCTTGTTGGATTGGACCGAACTGCACAGGGCTTGTACATACGATGTGCTCAATGCATATTTACTGATGTGCTCTTTTTATTTGCTCTGCTGCATGAATCTTGTTAAAATATTAGATGATCTTTGGAATATCCTTTTTTTTTTTTAATGTATATACTGAGCCAATCTGTCTTTCCTTGAGGCAAAAACGTACGGATGAGTATTTTTCCCCTGCTTCTAACAGACATGAACAGAAGAACCTTTCCTGTGGGAAGTTTTGGTCTTCCCAGACTCCAAAGCTGGGCATCAAGCAGTTCACATGGGGTCCTCCAGGCAGAGCTAAGCAGCCCCGCCCCCCTAAAATCTTCAGAGATTATGGTTAATGGTTAATGTTTAGTAATAGAGAAGGAAAAAGGAGTCCTTACTATAAAGTAGTTTTAGATGCCAATTCACTTCCTTCCTTCTTTCCTCTTTTCACTAAAGAGCTTGGCAAATGCTGTTAAATGAAATGATGCCTTGCTTTTGCTCCTTACTGTCCATGACTTCCAGTGTCACCGTACAAACTGAAAGCCAAGACCTTCATCATGCTCCTTTGATAGGTATTTTTTTCCTATGGGCTCTTTTACTTTAGAAGTTCTACGTAGATACCCAAGTTGGCTGCCAACAGGCCCACGATCTACCTGCAGCTTGAGGGGTGGAGTATTTCAGTGGGCTCTCAGCCAATCAGATTTCAAGGCAAATCCTACACTGAGACTCTGATCTCTTAACGCCATATCTTCTCCAGCCTTCTTTGGACAGCAATAATCTTGATCTGCCTAAACCCACATCCCAGCAGATTTCAGAACTTGGAAAGGGCTCTCCCCTGTCATGGCAGGCTCCTGAAAATTCTGTGAAAGCCTCCGGGGCCCTGGGCGGGTGGGACAATTTGGAGACTGAGCCACTGGAGGCATCTAGGTGCAAGTTGCTCAAGACATACAGTTTAGGATTCTGCAGCTTTACGAGGTTCTTTTCCTTCTTTGTAACGTTGTTTAAGCCAATACCCATTAGGTGAAGTAGTAAAATTAACTGTTGAGGTGAAATCCGTTTTTATTGACTAATCTGCAACAAAGGTTTTTTTGAATGTTTGTTTTATGAGCTTGTAAAAGAGTATCTTCATAATATTTACAAATGTCCGTGGGATGGATATCTGTGGGCAATGGTGAGAAGCTTCCCAAAACTCCCTTGGGATAGTTCAATCCAGAACGATCTGATTGTACACACTGAAGGATTTAGTTTTCCATTTCCTAGAAGATGTTTAAGTCTTGCACTATTAAAAACAGCATACACTCAGTTCTCCCCTGGGAATATATATTTGATAAACTAAAAACACACACACACACACACACACACACACACACACACACACCAAAAAAAAAAACAAAACTACCCAACCATACATATAGCATGTAGCCATCATCCCAATAAGAGTAAAGGCAGAATGAACTAAAACACACACACAGAATCTAATCCAACCAATTCTCATGCTTTTCTTAATTCGTTTTCCAGATGAAATTACGTGATGGTCACAAAAACACACTTTTGGAAAGATAAATGATACAATTATTAAAGCCCCTCAAATATTAACCTGATGAATTCAAAGTAAGTTAAAATGGCAACGCTATTGGAAACATGACAAAAACAGGATGTTAGAGAAAAAAAAATTGAGTTGGAGTCAACGAGGTTACACATAAGTAACACCTTAACATTAATAGAAATCTATTTCGCATTTTGACCCTGAAACCTCTTCAATTAATTACTAAAATCTATTTACACAGCAACAAGATAAAAATCAATCTGATTCCTGGCACCGTGTCTGTCCGGCTGCCCTCTCTAATGTAAGGGGCCAGAAGGATCGTCAATCCTACGTCTTTCCTTTTGCAAAGCTCTCTTGCTCGAAGGCCCTGGAAATGTGCTGCCGTCATCTTCCACATCCAGGGCAGTGATGAAGCCAGAACGTGCTAACCCTCTGAGGGGTCAGGACTGAGGGCAAGGAAAGAGTACACCAAACTCTAGAACCTGTGCTAACCACCGGCCCTGAGGGGATATTAGAAGAAAAGAGGTCCATTTGGGCGATCACAGCCCTAGAGGGTCCAGCTTGGCCAGGGCAATGCAGGCTTGACTTCAGATCTCTTCCTATCCCCCTTAGCCAGATGCTTTTGCACAGTCAACAAGCTACACCTATGTACACAGACAACAATTAAAACTATTTTTACTACCAATATATATCATAAATTAAACCAGGATGAAAATGAGTTAAGGATGATGAATAAAGGTAACTAATTCATGGGAGGTAAGCAAAGACGACCATCTTTGATGAGTCCTCCCTCCGATGGCAGACACCAAGGCAGGCAGGACCCGGGCCAGCAGGACTGTGCCACCCTGAGACAAGTTCACCCTCGGCTTGAGCACCATGGCAATGACATCCCATGCCAATAGGTCCAAATGGAAAATTATGGGTAATGAGAGCCTACAAGACTCCTTGGCTGAGATTGAGCAAGATTCATCTCTTATTGCCTCAATTATTTCCCTTCTGGCTTGAACTTGTCCTAAAGAAAATGAACAGGCTGTACGTCTAAGTCCTTTTAATCCTCCTTCTTAACCACCGAAAGCCAGTACGGCAAATGAGTAGAGACAGAGAGGGATGAGCAGCAGAGTTCATCACAAAGACAGGAGAAGTTGCTTAGAGACAACTGACCAGACCAAGTCCAATGTGCTAGTCCACACTCCCAAGCCTTTCCACCTACTTGGGCTGCCAGAAATACCTCTTTCCTTTGTCTATCTGGAAAACTATTCATCCTTCAAGACGTATCTTCAACATCATCTCTCCCAGACAGGATTGACTCCTCCATTTCTGTGCTATCCTATGGCACAGAATATATATATATATATATATATATATATATATATATATATATATATATATATATATATAATATATATATATATATATTATTTTCCTGCCCTTCACTTTTGCAGTCTTTACCCTATGTTATCATACTTGTTTATGAACTGGGCTTCCCCCATAAATTATGTGGTCTTCAAAGACCGGGAAGTGGAGATGCATTCACCTTTGTATCTTCCGCGACTAGGTGGGTGCCTAGTACAAAAGAAGAAATTCAGTAGGTATGTGCTGAATGAATGAATACATACATGGATAAATGAACGACTGAACGAGTGAGTGAACCAACAGGTCACCTCGCATGATTCAGATGTCCACTGTTTTCATGACTGTGCCGTATCTAGAAACAGTCTTTCACTCAGATGCTCTTACCTTGCCAAAGCCCTCGGAATTCATTCTCACCTCTTCCCACATTGCCTGAATCCTCAAGAATTCAGACATGCCCAGTATGTGGTTCTGTTTTGTTTTGTTTCACCAATATCGTAATTCTAAGATCCAAAGAACACACTGGAAAGGCCACAGGTTGGCCACTGTCACGGAGTCAAACCACTTTAACAGATGGGGAAGAGGAGGAAATAGTTCACCAGAATCCTAAAACGTTCAAGTTCCCCAAGAGATCACTATTTAAATGTCCTAAACTGGGGTCACCTCACCCACAGTCATAAACTTGCTGGTGGCCAAAAGGGGACACTGTAGGGGCTCTCCGCTTAAATTCTAGAAGCACAGACCCTCAGGAACTAGAATCTCTTTTTTTTTTAATGTTTATTTTTGAGAGAAAGAGAGACAGAGTGTGAGCGGGGGAGGGGCAGAGAGAGAGAAAGACACAGAATCTGAAAAGGCTCCAGGCTCTGGGCTGTCAGCACAGAGCCAGACGCAGGGCTCAAACCCACGAACCGCGTGATCATGGCCTGAGATGAAGTCGGACGCTCAACCCACTGAGCCACCCAGGCTCCCCTAGGAACTAGAATCTTAAAATGACCTACTCCTTCTCCCTTATTTTACTGATGAGAGAGCAGACCCAGAAAAGATCATCTTGTGTCCATGGTCGCACAGCTTGTGCCAGGATCAGGGTATAGGCTTCCGGACATCGTTCTTTTAATGCCAACCACCAAACAAGGAAGTCCTCTCGGAGCCTGGATGCTCACCTTCCAAAACCTTCTCCACCCGCTGGCTGAGCTGAGCGGCACCGTGCCAGCTGGTCTGCTGGGTCTTGGAAAAGGCTAGGAGGAAAGGGGGGGGTGAAGGGTCAGGCTCTACTCACTTGAAGGGCTTTTCTCCAGTGTGGGTTCGGATGTGGTTGTTGAGGGTGGTGGCCCCGGCGAAGGCACGACCGCAGTAGCCGCACTTGAAGGGCCGGTCACTGGAGTGAGTGACCACGTGGTTCCTCAGCTCTGATGGTTGTGAAAAGGACTGCGAGCAGTGACCACACTGGTAAGGTCTGAAACAAATAAAGAGACTGCCTGGTCATCACTGTCTGTGTCAAGTCGGCAAAAATCAGCGTCACGAGGCAAGGGCCTTAACTTTCCACTGACATTTTCTCTGTTTTTAAAACCGCACCCAAGGCTTTGGCGGCTGGGTCCCCAAGACCGCGCCTGTGGCCCTGGGAACACAATTCACAGAGCTTCTGAGACACATCAGTATTCCCAAACGAATATTCCTTGCGGGTATCAACCATCCCGTTTCAAGAACCCTCGCTTTCTTGTTTTTATCCCCACCCGAGGCAACTATTAGGGCGCTCTGGGGAGCACGGACAGTACGGGCGTGATTAAGCAGGAACGTTACCAGAGAAGATAAGGAATTGTCTCTCATGATTCCGTGACACTTTTAACTTTTCAAAGTGCTTTACGGACAATTACGTAGTTTAATCTTTACAATAATCCTCAGGGGCAGGGAAAGCAGCTGTTACTATCTCTGTCGGTTCAGAAAACTGAGGACCAACTGTCCTCAGGGGAAATAAACTCTCGATGCCAAGGTCACCGCAGGGTGTTAGGACTTCATTCTGAGGTAAATATGCAGAGAAGTGGGCAAGTTTCTTGTGTGTTTCAATAAATACGCAACTGCCTTGGGGTCTACAACGTAGACATTTGATAGTGTGTCAACACCGGTGTGCACCCCAATTTGTCTGTGACAAAAGTCCTGACTGGTACTTACTCTTTACACCCACACACCCCACACACATACACTAATATTTATCCATTGTGGGTCATCTTCTTAAACTTTAGCTCTCCAGTTTAATCCGTGGCAAGCAACGATTTAGAGCAGCACAGAAATGACGGGATGTCCCTGTGTCTGCAGAGGGAGGACGGTGATGGGAAAGCCAATGGAAGGAAGTTGTGACAAATACCTGATAATTAGCGAGATTATCAGAGAACATTCTTTCCAGTTCACGAGAAGTAAATCGATTTGGGGTTTTCATAAAAGACATTAGACTTCTGTCTGCTCTACCAGAGTTCTGCTGCTTACTTAAGCAGAGGCCGGTGAGTGATAGAAACCCTGGGGAGTTCTCCCCACTCACAAAACTAGTTCTCATCCTTCTTTGATGGAACTCTAATTTATCAAAATTTTTGTGAGGAAAATTAATAATCTGTCATGAGCGATATTAACAGCACTCATGAAGCCCTGCTTTGTGGCCCAGACGTTTCTGGCTGCATTTAGAAAGCCAATGGCAAAAGCAGATTTAATTGCTCTAGCTTTCACAAATGCGTAGGCTCCAAAGACCAGAAACCAAGACGAAGGACGAGGAGACAATGGCGAGCGAGCATGTAAAACAATTCAATTAAGTGCAAAATAAAGTGTACCCTCTCATTTGTCAAGTGAAGTGCTTAATTGTGGCTACTTGCCTCACTGAACACAAATACTATTATTTTACCAGGCTTCAGCACGCTGAGCACTGATTGTAGAATTTTTTAGCTTGATTAATAGTCCAGGATTGGTCAATAACTCAATACTATACAATTTTAATTACTTACATTTAGAAATCTATTTAACTGCTCTCAAACAAGTTTCAAAAAATACATATAAGCGTCCTTGGTAAAGGAGTTTATCAATCTTGATAAATTGCACGTGCACTTTATTACAATTATTAAATATTGCTTTGAAAGCCATTAACATGATATGTAAATGCAAACATCTGCCTGCCAAGTCTGTTCTTTATAGTAACCGTTAACCTTAAAGTGTTCCTCAAGAAATCATTCTCTCAGGAGTGAACTTTTTACACTATTGAAGATTATAAACAAAATAATTTATTAATATATGCTATATCCACTGACAATTGATTTTTCTAATAGTGAAGGGACCATTAACAGTTATTAGCCTCTGGTTATCTATTTTTAATAGCTATCACAATAAACAATAAGCCACTAAATAAAGCCAATTAATCTTTTCTTTTCTTTTTTTTTCTAACTCTGCTGTCAAAAGTTGGGGTGATTTATTTCCCATAGTCAGGAGTCAATCCATCCTTTTTATGTTAATAGTCACAGTCGCGAAGATTTACACACCAAAGAGCGGAAATGACCATGGGGAGGCTTATCCTGAAGTCTATTATCAAGGTAATACCAAGGAAAGACAAAGAGAATTCTAACATCCATTTTGCCCAATACTATGGCCTGAGAGGCATTTGCTAGGTGTCCAGTGACCTAAGGCACAACTTTAAAAACTTCGTGGAATTTAGCTTGACTTCATGGAAGGGTCTGCACGACAAGCAAAGCAGCACCGGCGAGTCCTGCTTCAGCCCCTAGCCTGAGTCAGCTGTGAGACTTTGGTAAGTCCACTTCCTCATGGTTTCCTCGTCTCTCCGCTAAGAGGGACGTAGTGATTTACCTGCTCTCTAGCCTCCCATCATGCTCTGGTCCTGCTTCCAGATAATCAACCAACATGTGCAGCCTGAGAATCTGTCCCAAGACACAGCCCCCCAAGACGTAGCATCAACAACATGACCTCCATCTTGTATTGTGTGCACCAGCCAGTTCCCTGCACGGACAGCCTTCCATGGTTTTGTGAGTATACATACTAATTAGAATACGACCCATTTAATCTTATTTGGTAAACAGTTGAGAAGTCAGGGCAACAAGAAAACCCAGGACCAAGATGGAGAACCAAACCTTACTTGAACTGATCTCAAGAAACAAAGCAATATCCCTTCGTTCTTAGATATCCTGAAGAGTAAGATTTTATACCCCACGCTTACAGTCACCTCTGCAGAAGCTGACTTTATGTAGAGTTCAGAACTAGAATGTGAACTCGACTTGCCACTATAATAACAGATTGCCTCTCTCAGCCTAGAAATTTACAGGAAGTTAGCCTTCAGAAAGTCTGGGAGTTACATAGCAAGTAGACAAGATTCCTTCTTTTCCTGGATTTTCACTATTTCCCACAAAAAAAGTATGAATGAAAGGAAAAGATTCAAAAGTGATTTTAACATTGACTGCATCAAAGGGTTTCACCTAAGGATGTAGGCATACATTCAAAACGGAATGATATCTCCAAGTCCAAGGGTAGGCCTTCGAAAACATGACCACCGCTATGGAATCTTCTTTGGAACAACTGGCCAGAGGAATTAAGGCTCACAGTTTACAACGGAAGTGATTTGAGGGCACAGGATTCATTGCTGTTACTCTGCTTTTTATTCTGATAACTAACATTCTCATAAACGTGTCAAGGTGCGGCCAAAAGGTTAGGCTTCCTGTCCTAAACCTGCAGATCCAATCGATTTCAACTCCAAAGTTCTTTCTCCCTACGATGTGTCCTACTGGCAGGAGCATGGAAGGACTAACATCATCAAGCACCGCATTTAGCTCCCCTCTTCACAGGATCTTAGGTGACTGAACAGCTAAATGTGAATATACTTTCTAAGAAAGCTCCCCCCACATCATCATACACAGACACCATTTCGTTATTCTGAAAATATACGCAACAAGCATTCCTCACAAAGTGATGACGTTTCACAACCAGAAGAAGCTTATGGCTTTTTTTTTTTTTAACTACTGGAGACATCTAGCACTGTTGTCCGATCGTGGAAATGTTATCTACACTGTCCAACATGGGAGCCATGAGCCACCTGGAGCTGTTCAGCTCCTGAAATGTGATTAGGGTGACTGAGAACTAGACACACTATTTTACCCCATTTTGATTACTTCAAACTTAAATAGTCTCGTGAGTTTCAACGTAGAAATATCAAAGCCTCATGAAAAACCAGAGTATGGTGCCCCATACGCAGTGACAAACTAACTAAAAACCAGGGGCACCTGGGTGGCTCAGGAGTTGACCATGTGACTTCAGCTCAGGTCATGATCTCCCAGTTCTAGAGTCTGAGCCCCACATCAGGCTTGCTGCTGTCACCCTGTCAGCACAGAGTCTCCTTCCAATCCTCCTTCCTCCCCGCTCCGCCCCTCCCCTACTGTGCTCTCCCCAAAATAAACAAATATTAACAACAAAAAAAGTAACTAAAAGCCAGACAAAGCCTGGGTCAAGTTAGTTAGCATCTATCGATGCTGGTACACATTTAAACAGAAAGCAAGCAAAAAGACAAATTTTGTACATCCCCTGGCATTCTCTGTAACTGGCAACAACTACACCAAAGATTACCCCAGTAAAATGTGCAATTCATTTACTTGGGGTCTGTAATCGGTTTTGTGTACACAAAGAAAAAGGATGAAGCACTTAACAAAATTAAGTGTGGTTTGGTTTAAAATATTAATCCTTTGATTTTTTTCTTTCATGGCATGAAAGCCTCCAGGACAAAACTTGCTCAGCTGGGGCCACGTTCTCTCCTTGCCCCACGTCAGTCTGCCCACGTGTACATCTTCCAGAACTTCAAAGGGAGTGCTACTTAGGTCACTGCTGGCCATGCGGAGTGAGAAGCAAATGCAGCTGTATGTAAGAAGGAAAAGATTGCAGGAAAGCGGTGAAAGTACAGAGCCAAAAGAACCTGGAGAACACGAAACCCTAAAAGAACAGAAGCTTCGCATTTGGGGGCAGGGGGACAGTGGAACACAAGAACATGGGCACACTGAAAACAAACGATCACGGTGATGGATCATCTCCAGGCTCCTCCCACCAAAGAGCACCTTCTAGGGTTACTTTCCCCTCTGGTACCACCACATCCAGTTACAAACAATGATACTCAAAACGACACAAATGTGAGCAGCTGATGGTACACCTGGGAGGCTAAAAGGCAAACGTGCCACCAAAAAAAACCCAAAACAAAACCCAAGGAGAAAAGAAAAAGGAGGCAACATAAAGATAAGCATTAGAAAGATACTTTCTGCAGACAAAAAAAGACGACAGGTTCATCAAAAAATAATCCACTGAGATTGAAGGCTTTGCTTACCCCTTTCTGGAGCCCCCCCAGTGGGACTGTTGAGGGTTTCTGCAGCAGAAAAACAGAAGAGAAAAGGGATTTCTAACTCCTGGTTCAAGCAAAAGGGATTTCAGCTGCCCTGGCCTAGGTCATAAGCTAATGCAAAACCCCTAGTGTTTATGAAGTTCCTAAATAAACCCTTGGGGCGTGTAGATGCCAACAGCTTCTTCCTTTTGAATCCACTCAGGGCAAAGAAAAAGTTAGTAGCCTGGGAAAAAGGAAGACAAGAATTGGGAGTCTGTTTGCAAAGTATTAACAGAACGGAATCGAGAAATAACACTTCCGTGGCCCCAGGACCCCCACGGATGTGTTTTGATCTTGAGTGCTAGTTCTTACCTGGCTAGGGCAAATGGAATTTATTTCTGCATTTAGTGTAAACAGCGTGGTCATGAAAAAGGGCGATCTGGCAACTCTAAGCGTCCCCGGATCTTTTTCCTTTATATCAAGGCAGAGACTTTTTGATGGTCTCTTCCATGGAAAAGCTCACGGATATAGACACACAAAGTCTCTTTTGATGAAGGTTCAGATGGGTTGGGTTTCATGGCCAAATATTCAGTCCGTTGAGTGAAAAATCTTTTGGACCTCGGATTCTGGGGCCTGTTTCAAATTTGGACGTGTTTGAAACTCTAACCTGTTTACCTTCTGACTTTGTCTTCGATGTCTTTTTTGCCCCTGGTTTTCTAGCACAATTTTCCTATCAAAATAAAAGCGTGTGCGTTTTTCAAAGCGAGGGGAAATGGTGTCTGACCGGCAGGTACCAAGCTTTATCACTGTATACGGCTGAATGGCCACCAACTGCCAAAGATGGAAAGCCAACTGATTTATGGAGTCAATAACTGAAGAAAATATGTACACTCAGCAGCTGTAAGTCTGAAAATAAGTCATGGAAAATAAGAGAAAAAGCTCCAAATTTCGCAACCGTCATACACAAATGTGATACTGAAAGTGAGTTCTTCCTCTTTCTTGGCAATTCACTCATGTGGTTAAGAATTATAGAGAGTATCTTCGACTTCCAAACTTGCTGGTGCAAAGACCGCATTCTAGATTCTAGAACTGAAAAGAGCTATTCCAGTACTATAGGCAAAAAGCAAATCAGGTGCCTAAAACAAGTGCATCAAAGCGAGTGGGTATCTTCCCCAATTTTGCCCGTATCTCCCATAATCAATTCGGATACGATGGAGTAATTTAAGCACTGCCTCATCGTTACTAAGAAACCACGAACTTGATTACTTTGCCTATGAAGGGCCTAATTTTTTTGAAGTCCTAATTCTTAAATTCAACTTATTCGTGAATGATGGTGACTATGTCTGAACAGAGAGCAAAGACAGGGAAGAGAGAAGTACCCGCTGCTTGAGTCATCTGATCCCACCCTGGCTATGTACCTGGATACCAAGCACCCATCACTGTGCATCATCTGGGAAGGCCTGGCCACACCACACCTGGGCATCTGAGTCAAAGAAGCCCAGCCATGTCTAGCACAGAATGGAAAACTCAAGCCATGTGGATTTCTGCCAGTAACTCTCAATTAACTTTAAATCAGCGCTCACCCAACAACCCCTCCTGCACATGTATTTGGTGTATCTAAGTTTTCTGAATTTATCAGGTGTTTTTCTGACAGCTTACATAGATGTTTTACAAATCATGACAGTATTATTTGATGGGACAGACTTCACAGGGACTTAAACCATAATATGCATATGGTTTTCCTAGTGTAACTGGGGTCGGACAAAATAGTCTGTTTCAGTATCCATTTACTGTAACATATTCTTATTGCTTTATGTGATATTCAGCATGAAATCAAATCATACTCAAAGCTAAGCCTGGCGTTTCAGGACCCAGAAACTTTCAACGATCATTTCATCTTACCTTGCACATTTAGTTATTATGATAACAACGTATCTGTGCCACTAACGAATCCATACATCTGAACGCAAGTTCCTAGTAACACAAGTTAACGCCTCTTTTAGGCTTCAAAACTCCTAAAATGCATTGCAAACTTGGAAGAGAAGCATCTCAAAGCTACATGCGTATTTGCAAAACAGAGAAATTTCAAAGGAAACCCTTCCTGAGTGAGGAAAACACTTGCACAACTTTTGTGGTCACTTCTAAAGCCCAAAGCACTAACACGTGCAGAGGTCTGATGACAGTTTCACCAGGATCTCTCCCTGGAAAGTGAAAGACTGGAAAGGCCCAGCTACCTTAACAACACTAACACAATCATTTCAACATTAATTAATTACAGCAATGCTTGATGCTTGGCAAGGGGTTTCTAGAAAAGCACAAATAAAGAAGACACATGTAAATGTGCATATATATACTAAAAGGGGTTCTTATTATTATTTTAGAACACATCCACCCCCTTCCCAGCACATCTCCACCCTCTGCGTCCCTGCCAGGTTCGCCAGTACGCTGTCATATGCCGCTCAGCTGGGAGGGGACAGCTAGGGGTGTAACATAAGGCAAAGAGAACAGAGGGGCTTAAGGTTAATCAGTGGCCAAACGAAGAAAATAATTCAGAAGACGTGCTTCCAACCATGTATCTTCCTTCCAAAAAATCATTTTCCATGTTTTATTTCATTTCATATTCAAAGTGCCTTTTCCAGGCTATTCTTAGATATTTGGGGTTTAATCACATCTTCACAGGATGTGAAAGGGAGAGAAAGCACGGTCCTTTCTTATTGAATTATTTTGATTTTTGTCTTTTGCGCTCCCGGCTCTCAAGACTGTCGAATAAACGAGTTTTGATTCATAAATAATAGTTCCATTATATCTACTGTGCCACTCGTCAAAGCACCTGAAATTTTAATTCACTTGTTCAGCTAAATTTCATCCTCAGTTCATGGCCATAAAATTCTTTATTGACAAACTTTCAAACCAACTTTGACTCTGAGGTATCTGGTCAACATTTTTCTTCTGTGTGGATATTAGTTTATTGAATAAGTGGCATCTGTTTTCCTCCACATCACTAGCAGAGTAGGTATTTCCTTTTGACAGCTTTGCAGGATTTATGGGTTTGCACGCTCTGAAGAAAAATAGTACTAAGCAAAAAATTCCAATTCATTACCTCTTAGTACTTAATTAAGTTCATACCCACGGCACACTGGAGGTGAACCCTGAAATGCCTGTGACAGCAAGCAAGGCAGCCAACTATATTATCTTAGGAAGACAGAGAGGATTCTAATGCTCCTGACCTCATTTTTCCATCTACGATATTCATACATGCGCCGTCTGCTTTGTTCCCCTTTAGACCCGGACAGAACTGTCTGGAAGGCGAGAGCAAGGTCCCTCCCTGCGACCTCTGTCGTTCCCGTAGCCCGGCTACACAGTAAAAAGTCCATCAGCGGCCCCGCCACTCATCTCTGACCTTCCAGAACGCGCGCACACACCTCCCGTCGTGGGCGGCTGCGGGAGGCGCCTGGGGCCTGGCGGAAGGCAGGCAGTGGGTCTCACTGAGCAAACACGAGGGGAGCAGCCAAGAGTTGGGGTTACCTGTCGGGGTTCTGCGTGCACACGTGCATCTGCAAGAGGATCCGCTGCGTGAAAGTCTTAAAGCACTGCCCGCACTTCCAAAGGTGCCAGTCACTGAACTCCGAGTGGAGCTGGCTCGTGGAGGTCGGGCTGGCCAGGACTCGCTGGTTTTTCACGTTGATTTGGTTAAATCCTGACTCCATGGGCCCAGACTTATCCAGGAGAGAGAAGTTCCTGCTGCACGGTGTCTGTGGGAAAACCACAGAACGCTGCTGGGCGGCCGGGGGCAGTTTGCTGCTCTTGCTGAAAGGCTGCAGGGCGTCTTGTCTGCACATGGCCTCCATGACCGTGGAGGGGACGTTTACTGGGAGAACAGGAAGAGTGTCAGAAGATCAGTTTCGTGAGCCTTTCCAAGAAGCACCATTACACATGCTTCTAAAAATTCCTTTACATCACCATTGTCAACATTCGTTTTTCTGGACTCCAAATTACTTGACTTGAAGGGGAAAAGAAAGCACTAATGTCACAAATTCCTATCTCACTCAGTGCCTCTTCATTAAGCACATACTATACGCTCAGGGTTGTTTACACATCGTCTTTGCCTCACAGTTCACTTATGGGTAGAGACATAAAGACTCCAGAATGAGGCTCCACACTGCACCCTAGGCTTGGAGAGAGTCGAGAAGGCAAAAACAGCAAAAGGAGAAGAGAGAGGAGAGAATGGCGGGGGGGGGGGGGGTCCTGCCCACAGAAGGCAACCCCGAGCAATGTCTGAGAAGACAGATTTGGGGTCCCAGGATTTTAGGCCTTCCACCGAACCTTGCCAGCATGCGACATTCCAGAAAAACCAGCTGAAAGATGAACGGAACGAGGTGAAAGATGCCTACAGACAATAGTCTGGCACCTTAGTAGGATGGTGAGGGAGACAGGCTGACCAAACGGCATGGTTCTCGACCCCATGGGAACACGGGGTGCAAGAGGAGGTAAACCTCAGAGGCTCTATAAAGTCCAGATAAATAAATAAATACGTCAGGTCTAGGAAACAGACACAGACCGTTTCTGTACAGAAATAGCAAGAAAAAAGGGTTTGAGTCAGATGTGACTTACAGACAGGGTGCAGTAGCTAAGGTCAGAGTCGAAGGCAATACAGCATAGCGCTGGCAACTCGGGTTTGGGACCGGGAAGACCTGGGTTCGAATCCTGACTCTGCCTTGTATTAGCTTAGTCATCACATCTAAGTTATTCAAAATCGCCCTGTGCCTCAGCTTCCCCATCTGTAAGATGAGGACAGTGGGAGTCATAATCCTAAAAGTAACCACAGCAGGGCTAAGGGGTTGAGACAGCCTCCATTTTCCCACTGCTCTTTAATACTCTTGAGACCAGTGGCAAGCACAGAACGTTGACATCTACAACCGCGTCCTTGGTAAGATGTAAAATGGTCCCCGTAGGGATTAAGCTAATGCACAGAATGTAGAAAATGCCACGGGTGCCACGCCACAGATGCTGAGGCCTAAGAGCAGTGGCTTCATCTTTAAACCCCGTCATGACACGGAAATGCAATAATGGAAGTATCCATCAACGACGACCACCATTACTCTTATTTTAGGGAAGACACTGCAATGTAGAAAGATGGATGTAAACTGGAATGGTGGTAAAAGCAGCAGAAACAAGAAACATTTTTGAGGAAGGAAACCTAATACATGTGAAATCTGTTTTTCTTTAAGTTGTTACGGTGCTAATAATCCACATCATGCACTCGCTGGTCAACCCACAGGGTGAAAGGTGATTAGAATATGCTTTCAAACTATTATTCTTGTATTAAGTCAGTACTGTGGCAATAAAATGTATTAACTGGTTATTTCAGGAGTCAAAGAGATTAAAAGTCACAGGATGGCCGAGAGGTGCCTGGGTGGCTCAGTCGGTTGAGCATCTGGCTTCGGCTCAGGTCATGATCTCACAGTTTGTGGGTTCGAGCCCCACATCAGTCTCTGTGCTGACAGCTTAGAGCCTGTAGCTTGCTTTGAATTCTGTCTCCCTCTCTCTCTGCTCCTCCCCCGCTCATGCTCTGTCTCTCTCCTTCAAAAATAAATAAAAACATTAAAATAAAAGTTAAAAAAAAAAGTCACAGGGTGGCCAAAGAAGAAAATTAGAGGCCAAAAAATTTGAAGAGGTTGACAGGCAAAAAGATGGGTCGTGGGAAGTAACCAATGGCCCTTGGCCACTGGTTCAAGGCCACAAGGGAGGACACATATGAAGTGAGGGCTCTCATCCTTCCCTCAGACCATCACTGAGATGCCCACGTAGCATGCAAACTCAAGCGTGCTCGACTACAAAGAGAAAATGGTAGTGGACCGTGGACACGGGGAGGCTCCGCACTTGAGAGGACAGGGAGAGACCATGTGCAGAGACTCATGGGGGATGATGGGCTGCCACTAAGGGCCTTCCAACCCAGACGGTGTTCTGTACAATCACAGCTGTGACACTCATCCAATAAAAGGAACAGCTCTGTGTACAGGACTCTGTCGGCATGGCCCATCCTATCTTGGGAAGGGAAAAAAAAGAGATTCACAGACCTGGGAAGAAGTCTACGTAGTTGAATGCACCTTATACTCACAGGGGAGGCTTTTAAAAAGTTAAAATCACATAGGCACCAGGATGGCTCAGTCCATTAAGCATCCAACTCTTGGTTTGGGCTCAGGTCATGATCTCACAGTTCATCAGTTCAAGACCCACAGCAGGCTCTGTGCAGGCAGTGTGCTGGCAGTGCTTGGGAGTCTCTCTCTCCCTCCCTCTCTCTGTCCCTCCCAGCTCTCTCTCAAATAAGTAAATAAAATACGCTTAAAAAAATTAAATCACAAGCTCTTGGTAGGACCTGGGCATCTGCATTTTTAGAGGCTCCCTCAAGTACTTCTAATGTACAATCAGGTTCCAAAATCACTGATCTAATCCAACCCTCTCTTATTACAAATAAAAAAAGCTGAAGCCCCAGAAGGTCCAATACTGTAACTCAACCAGGGTCACACATACAGAGGACACATCTGAGCTGGAAGCTTTAGCCTTCTAACTGCCAAGTCGTTTTTTTCTAGCCACACTCCTAGACCGTTCATCACTCACCAGCTGTGTTTCAAAAGTAAAAAGAACATTTTATACGCAGTATAGGGTTTGGCATGTATGCAAATATAGGATAAACATAAACATAGATGTCATATATACATATACACTATAAAAATACTGATACATACCCATATACACGTTTATATGTCTATATTCTGTATATAAATATTTACACATAATTTCAACTTCTGAGGCAAAAATGTATAATCAATATGAAATTTGCCCATATGTTTCAGACTTTCAAAAGAAAATCTTTGCACACAGAACGTTATTTTTTTATTTAATTTTTTAAATGTTTACTTATTTTTGAGAGAGAAAGAGAAAGAGCATGAGCGGGGAAGGGGCAGAGAGGGGGAGACCCAGAATCCACAGCAGGCTCCAGGGTCTGAGCTGTCAGCACAGAGCCCAACGCGGGGCTCGAACTCATGGACTGCAAGATCATGACCTGAGCCGAAGTCAAATGTTTAACTGACTGAGCTAGCCAGGCACCCCTAATGTTCATCTAGTGTGTGTGTGTGTGTGTGTGTGTGTGTGTGTGTGTGTGTGTGTGTGACAGAGACAGAGAGAGAGAGATTGAGAAAGCAGGGAAGGAGCAGAGAGAGATGGAGACTGAGAGAATCTCAAGCAGGCTCTGTGCTGTCATGCTGTCAGCACAGATCCCAATGTGGGGCTGGATCCCACGAACTGTGAGATCATGACCTGAATCGAAACTCAGATGCTTAACCAAGTGAGCCACCCTGGCGTCCTGAATGTTACTCTTTAAACAGGTACTGCAAAATCAGGAGGAATGTTTGAGTAGTTTTTTTTTTAATGTTTATTTATTTTTGACCAAGCACAAGCGGGGGGAGGAGAAAGAGGGAGACACAGAATCTGAAACAGGCTCCAGGCTCTGAGCTGTCAGCACAGAGCCCGACGCGGGGCTCCAACTCACTGACCGAGAGATCATGACCAGAGCTGAAGTCGGACGCTTAACCGACTGAGCCACCCGGGCGCTCCAGCACTTTGTTAGTAAAAGATAACAGCAGCATTGTCAGAGATCAGTGTAGAACTCGTTTTGTGTACCCTGTTTATAACTTATCCAGAAGAGACAAGGCACAGGGGAACACACACATTTCTAGGCAACACTAAGTTCTTGCAGGTTGGGAAATGGCAGACTAAAGGAAGACACGTTGGAAAGACTGTCTAATGAAGGTGTCATCAGTGTGCACGAGAGCAGGGTAACCAGCCAGAAACTTCACTCTGGGGAAATTAATATAAAGAATACTTTAAGTATAGATTGTGAATTCTGACTTCCAACTTCTCTTGGAAAATAACCTCATAGATTTTCAAAAACGTTTACGGTTGCCTCACCTTTATATTAAGCACGAGAATGGGTAAGCAAATGAATTTAACTCTAATGGGCAATGTCAACAGGGTGATAAAAACGCATACCGGTTTGTAAAATAATCTAGGATATTTGGGATCAGAGGTAATGATAATAATATGAGGCAGTAACAGTGAAAATGGTTGGAACAAAACTATGCCCTATCTCATTATTTCCTTCTCTGGGACACCTCAAAGCAAAGGTAATACGCTTTCAAGACAGAAGTAGCAACTACACTCTACATTCTACACTCTAGACTCTACTTTTGGTGTGGGATCCTTTACTGTACGAGTGAATCAACTGAATCGTCCGTACAAATGAATCAAATGAGCACATAACATAGAGAGAGGAGAAAGTAATGGCGGGAAGAAATAATTATCACAAAAGCAACCATATGTGATCTCTAAACTGTCCCACAGAGTTCCTGCACACTTTCATAGGACTCTTGGTATCTACAAATTACAGTGTTTTTAAAGAAGGATTTAAAGGACACAGAAGACTATTCTTCCTAAATTAGAGCCCCATGGGCTATGGCAATCCAAAAGTATGAAAAAATGACCAGAAAGGTGACAGACCTTGCAGACACCTGCAAAAGGCCCAGAGATGATGAACTAAAGTGGCCTAGAAAATGAGGGGTTTCCACACGAAGACACAGTGAGCTGGGAAAATCTCTTCCTTCTATCAGACAAAGATTAAGGGGGTAGAGGGAAAACTGGCAAAGCCCTACAGGGTATAGAGTCAAGGAAGAACACAAACTTGGCAAACCCTGGAAAATTACAACAGTGAGAGGGGCCCATGCAGGATCCGTACAGCCACCCTCTGTCCATTCATTCAGTCCGCCGATACTTCGTGAGCTGCTGGTGCCGTGGGTACGGGGGGAAAAGCAAGCCCCGACCCCTGTCCTCAGACCACTTACACTCTAGTGAGAGAGCTATCAAACAAAAGGTTTTTGCAAGTTCTCAGTGTCGTCAAGTCTAAAATCCCATTAATTGCAGGTTGCACCATTAACTGTAAGGCATCTCCCAGGTTCAGAAGGAACAAAAAGAACAAAACGTGCCGGGGGGGAGGGGGGGGAACGTGTACGTGAGCACTTACAAGACACAGGTGCTCCAAGTGTGACGCATGCTATGAGAGAGACGAAGAGGCGCCAGGAAAGGTGGGGGGAGGGGGGTGAGGGACAGCTTCTCTCAGGCAGTGACCTTGAATGTGAGTCCCAAAAGGCACACAGGTGTCAGACAGGTGGGAAGGGGGAACAAAAGGCAATGTGAGAGGATGCAACATGGGCAGCTCTGCTACGGGGTCTACCTGGCAGGCTGAGGTGAGAAGGAGCTCAAGGGAGGACGCAGGGTCTGTAACAAACTGAAAGGGTCATGGCCAGTCTAATGACGCGTGAGTTCTAATTTTATAAAACGGGACATGAACCATAGGAAATACTTTCTGGAGACTCTGTGTGGCCCATAGGCTACCATATTAAAGACCAGGGGACCCATTATAAGAGTAATGGCAAGCCATGGGGCGCCTCGGTGGCTCTGTCAGTTGAGCATCTGACTCTGGATTTCAGCTCATGATCTCATGGTTGATGGGATCGAGTCCCACTGCCAGCGCAGAGACTGCTTGGGATTGTTTGTCTTCCTCTCTCTCTCAAAAGTAAATAAATAAACTTAAATTTTAAAAAACCCAGAATATACAATCAACAGGGCTTTGTAAGTGATTAGATAGAAGGGTGACTAAAAGTGAGATGCCAAGGTTTCTAGAAAGAACTGGATGAATGGGGCTGAGCTACTGAACTAGAGGAGGGGCAGAATGGTTTCAGTGGTATGTGCCCAGCTGGGCACCCCGGTCCGATACCAGGACAGATACGGAGCACACAACTAGATAGGAATGCGGGGATCAGTACAGAGGTCTGGACTGGCGACACAAATCTCGGAACACCTAAATCGGGTCCCCCGGGGAAAGGCACTGAAATGCAGATTTGCAGTTTTGTGTGCACGAGGTTCCCGGAGGAGTGCTCCTAGGATCAATACCTCTAGGGAAGTGAAGCAAGAGAACTCTGTCCAGGGAGGAGACGGGAGAATTCTGGAGATGGAGGTCCTTCACAGGCGTCCTGTTTTGGGGCAAGGGAACCAGTCCCTAGTAGCCTCCACCCACACTGCCCAGTCACTGAACATGGGCCACACAGAGGGGGAGCAGGACCAAGGGCAAAGTGGCTCTCTTAGGCTGAAGCTACTTCCTGGAGACAAACTCCTCGGACAGACGGCAGCCCCTTAATCTCCTCCCCACCAGGGGAATGAGTGCCGCAATCTGATAGCAAGGTTGGGATCTAGGTGGTACCCCCAGAGCATTCCAAAGCACCCAAAGAGACCAAATCTCTCACAACAGTGGGTTTCCCTGCGTTGTTTGTCACTTCTCACTGCAGATGCGTTCTCAGCAGCTGCTGCCTTCTGTTGGGAGTCCTGTGCAGGTACTGAGGCATCCCTAGGGGGTGACTTCTCTTTGCTTCCTTTAGCACCCTACAGGTTTCTCCAGTCCTTGACCAATCTCTGTTGGCCCAGGGTTTCCAGACCTGGCAGGCAGTACAAAACTAACCCCACAACATCCCATAGCCAGGGCTGGCTTTTAGAGTGTGGCATTGTTTGCTTGTTTTTATGTTTTTGAGAGAGAGAGCGCGTGCATGGACAGGGGAGGGGCAGAGAGAGAGGGGGGACAGAAGATCCGAAGCAGGCTCTGCAACGATAGCAGTGAGTCCGTTGTAGGTCTCGAACTCAAGAACCATGGGATCGTGGCCTGAGCTGAAGTTGGATGCTCAACTGACAGAACCACCCAGGCACCCCAGGCACTGCTTTTACCAATGGCCTGAGATGGACGTTTCCTTGGCTTCCAGGACTGTGGGTAGTATTTTTCTAGTCCTCAGTCAGGGAGAGAACAGGAACTTCTAGTTCCCGGGCTTAAGTGAAGAGGCAAATCCCAGCTGCCCATGGTACTCAAAGGGCCTGGAGCCTGGACTCCTACCAACCTCACGAATGCTCAGCCCAATCCCCCCGAGCTAAGGCTCACAGCCGTGGCCATGTCACCCGGTTCCTGTGTTGTATCTGGTTGGTACGCTGTGTGTTCCAGCGCTTTCTTCTAGCCTTGAGGACAGGGTCTGAGCTCCTCTACCTCGTCACAACCCTCCCCACGGGGCTTGGCACACAGATGGCCCTGCGGGACCCAACTGGAATGGAAACTCCTCCGTGTTTCCAGATGTAAGCTTGAGCCTGGGCCTAGCGCCTCCCTCTTGGTGGTGTGACAGGGTAAGGGGCATGAGGCGGAGGTGCCCCTTTTTGTTTTCTGCTCTGTAAAATCAAGAGGAAGAGGGGAGTGGAAGGGGGCAGTGCACCCACTGCCTCTCACATTCTGTTACCTTGGCTTCCCTTGCCAAGACAGAAAAAGCAGCAGGAAGACTTGTTTAACATTTATTCCCTGGGTTTTTTTTTTTTCCACTTCCTCTGAAATGAATATGAATACACTCTGGTCTTTACACTCCGCAGGAGCTAATCCCCCACTGGAAGCTTTGGGGAGCCTCATTCCTTCTCGCGGATGCAATCTGTCGACACAGGCTTTCCTTCGGGCTCTTCTGGAAGGTCTAGGGTGGATGGAGCGGCTCTCTGCTTGGAGCTCTATTACATTTATAACCATGGTTTTTTACAAAGAAAATAACATAGGAATTGCTTCCAGAACCCAAATGCCTGTGTCAAACGATGCCTTCTCTTTGAGCAGCAAGGCGGCTTTCGGGGGCTCGTCTGGGCACCTGAGTGTGCCCCCACCGCCTCTCAGCTGCCGCTGGAGGGGGGCAGTCACTGAGGCCTGAACCCACCGCACACGCTCAATAGGAAATGTGTACTTTCACTGTTGAAAGAACCATGGGAAGAAAACGATATTTTAATAAATGAAAGGGCTTAATAAGTATTATTTGCTAAGTAAAATCATATTTCCCTTGAATGTCTTGGGCCATGTATCAACTTCATTAACAAAGAAAAATCTGGCTGAAACGTTTAATCCCTTCAAATAATGGCAAAAAAAATTCTCAATATTCATCTGGGGGGGGGGTGGGCATTTAGTAATTGGTGTGTGCAGAGCACTAGGAGGCGGCCCTGTGGAGGTATTTTGTCTCTAGTATCAAGAAGCTTTTTAAGGTACCTAATTTATTTTGTGGCTCGCTCCGTAGGATAAAAATGGTCTTAGAATTGCTAATCCAGTTGAGATGATTTAAATTACTCAGGGCTGTGGAAGGCTATCTGTTAAATTATCTGCCCATGCCCTCTCACACATTTGTGCTTTTAAATCACACAGAGTATTTTCTCTGTGCAGAATAAGGAACCCTCATTATAAAGCACTCCCAGCCCTCTCCGTGAATCATGCGGAATGGGAATCCATCTCGGAGGTACGGTCATATATCTCCCCCACACTATCTGATGAAGCTTTCTGCTGGTTTCTTGGGTGGCCAATCACATGACAGATATATGACTGTGAGACAGGAACTGAAATAAAATCCCTATAATACCCTTAGGGGGAAGGGGGATTGTCACTGGTGAGCGTTTAAGTCAATGACTTAATTTTCTTGAAGCTTCCCTCCACCCTCACTTTGAGCTCGGAACTCAACACCCAAAAGAGCCGCTTCATTTATCTACCGAATCCGCGATACTTCAGGCTGCTATAGTTTTCCACATTGTCTTCCAAGGATTTCAATAAATGGTTGAACATCTATCCCGGTGGAGTTAACGTAATACTCTAATCAGCAACCTCAAGAGTGCTTTACTCGGTCGGACTCTATGAGACAGAAGGATTAAAAAGCAAAGCATCCGGTGTTTCCAGAAAGTACCCTTTTGATGACACTGCGGCAATGAATCTCAAGACGAGAGGGTGCACTCTCAGATTCCTGTTGTCGGTGGCTGTGAACGGCACACAAGATCCCGAAATCCTCCAGCCCAACCCCTACATCTGTCTCATCCACGTAACAGCAACACCACGTGCAAGCAATGTTGCAAATGTGTGATTGCCACCCCAGAGATCACATCAAGGGTAAGAAATGCATTCCCTAGGGAGTAATTCCATGGCTCCCCCTCACGTGCATGTGTACTATTTCTCAACAAAACAAGTAAATAACCTGAAATCATTTTTTTAAAACTTAGGGGCGTCTGGGCGGCTCAGCTCGAGCCGCCAACTCTTGATTTCGGCTCAGGTCATGATCTTGTGTTCGTGAGTGTGAACCCCGAGTCCGGCTCTACGCTACCAGTGTGGAGCCTGCTTGGGACACTCTCTCTCTCTGTCTCTCTCTCCCCCTGCCCCCTCCTGCTTGCGCACATGAACGCATGCTCTCTCTCTCTCTCTCTCTCTCTCAAAATAAATAAATAAGCTTTTTATTTTTTTTTTAAATAGAAGTAATTCCACGGTGGTTTCCATTTCTGACTCCTAACTCAGCAGCTGGCCATTCCTTTCTTCAAGTTCCTCAGACCAAAGCCTTAGAGTTATCTTGGACTCCTTTCTTTCTCGCTCAGCATCCAGTGTGTCCGGAAGCACTCCTGGCTTGACTTTCAAAACGTTTCCAGAATCCAGCCACTTCTCACCACCTCTACCATGTCTATACTAGCCCGGACTACCACCCCCTCTCCCCTGGAGTCCTGCAGGAGCCTGGAACTGGATTCCCTGCTCCACCCTCCGCCCTTACTGTCTGGTCTCCACTCAACGGCCAGCATAATCTTGTTACCATGGCAGCCAGAACATCTCACTCTTCGGCTCAGAACTCTGCCATAGCGCCCTTCGCCTGGCCCTCGAACAGAGGAAAAGCCACGCTTCCGACAGGAGCCTCCTGGGCGCCACGGGGTCCCCGCTCCGGTCCCACCCCACATCTGAGTTAACTCGTCCTCACCTCACTCCCTCCACAACACCCGTGCTAACCTCCACGATACTCTTCCAACAGGCCAGAAACATCCCCATCGTGGGGCCTTTACTCTTTTCATCTTGCCGCCTGGAACATTCTTCTCCCAAATAGCAAACGTGGCTGATCCTTCCCTCGCCAATCTCACCCCAAAGGCACATTCCAGATAGGGCCTTCCCCGCTCACTCCTGCCAACCACAACTCACAACTCCTAGCATGCCTCACCCCTTCCCCTGCTTTGGCCACTCTACAAAACGTACCACCTGACAAGCCATGTATTCATTCATTCATTCATTCATTCATTCATTCATTCATTCATTACTGTGCCTCTCTCCACTAGAATGTAAGTGCCCTGAGGGCAGGAATTCCCATCTGCTTTTTGGCTGCTGCATTTGCAGCACCTACGAAGACACTAGCTCACTACGGGTGTTCAATGAGTATCTGCGCAATGAATGAACACATCCTTGGACTATGTGCCTAGGTACCTGAGAACTCTAGGCTTCAATAAGCTTATCTTCAGACCTTTCTCAACACACACACCACAGTAACATCTTCAGAGTCTGTAGCAGGCTGTGGTAAAGGAGCGAACAGCAGACCTCACAGGATTTCTGGAAGGCTTCTGGATCAACTTCCACACTTCAGAAAGTGAGGTTACGTCAAGGTTCACAGGACAGGCCCATGTCAGCAGGCTAGAGGGCCGGAAACTGCTGTTTCTCTGTACATGGACTTCGGTCTAGTCTGGGGGAACAGGGGCATGGAGCCGTCCTGAGAAGACAGAACATTCTGGTGTCCTGTCCATTTCTGCCTCAAACACGAACCACACACTCCATGTCCAACACTGAGGTTTTTCTCCAGAAAAACAGACACTCCTTCATACCCCAGTATCACTGCAGAAAAGAAACTTTCCAATGGAAACTTGGGAAGTAAGAGGAATGTACTATAGGTCCAAAGATTCATTTTTTGATTGGAGGTTGGTTTGGGGTTAAAGTAGAAAGAGAAATTTGATGGCAATATGCTTCCTGAGGGTTCTTTTTTTTTTTTTTTTTTTTTTTTTTTTTGGCAAAGAAAGTAAAGACAACACGAAAAAGAAATATCTGACCAGCAGCGTTTTTATCAGGAGTAACACAAACTTTTTTTTTTTTTTTGGAGGGGGGGGGTCTTTGTGCGTGTGTGTGAGAAAGTAAGTGGGAAAGGAAAAATAACACTTTTTTTCCTCCAAACTGAAGTTTCTTCAATAGATCTGTGCTCTCTGCTCCTTTTTCTGTTACAGAATGACAAATTATTAGTTCACTGCAATTAGCCGTTATCAGTTTGGTGGCTTTATTGCCACACCATTTTTTTTTTATTAAAATGGTGTCAGTGAAACCAGTGTTTCTCACTGAAACGCATTACCTAATTCCATTCCAAATCCTGGACATCACCTTATAATACTTTCCAAAGAATTGATAAAAACAAAAATAAAAGTTTTAATAAAAACGGCTCCCAGGTCCTGTTTGCCTAGATAAGACTTTTTTTTTTTTTTTTTAGAGATAATGACTGCCCTGGTAATAAAGATACAAATTAAATAGTTCATGTTAGACTAGGAAATTTGCAAAGACAAACTCCTCAGTCAAGTGTCTATGATTTTTGCTACTGTTTCTCATTCCAATGACTACTTAGCACCCCCAGTTGCCTGGAGGGCTTTGACCCCTAAGTAGACAGCACCGTTTTCTTATTATTTTATTTTTGCCTATGATGTGACTCTGGCAAGATCATGTACCCCAGCAGAGCAGGAGTTACAGCTTGTACTGTTCTGGTAACCCCATGCGGTGGCAAGCACAGTACCAGACACAGAGTAGGTGCTCAATAAAGACCAGCTGCCTCAGGGGTACCTGGGTGGCTCAGTCGGTCAAGCCTCCTCCAACTTTGGCTCAGATCACAATTGCCCAGTTTGTGAGTTTGAGCCCCAAGTCGGGCTGGGCTCTGTGCTGACAGCTCAGAGCCTGGAGCCTGCTTCGGATCCTGTGTCTCTCTCTCTCTCTCTCTCTGCCTGTGCCTGACTCATGCTCATTTTCATTTCCATTCTCTCTCTCAAAGTAAGTAAACATAAAAAAAAATTTTTTTTTTAAATACCAGCTGCCTCATTGCTGCTACCAGCGACTACTTAAAACTATGACAATGGCTTTGACAATAAATACAGGTGAGGAAAGGACCGGCTTACATAAGATGCCCTGTAAAAAAGCAAAAGACAGGAGGAGAAGAAAATGAGGGAACAGACTCGTGCACATTTGCATGACGTATCAGGGTGAGTTGGATTTCAGGAGTCTCAAGCAACACTCTTAAATGGTTAGCTTTCAAATAAGTATTTTGAGATGTGAATTCAGAGCTAAAAGAAATTCTTACAGTTTTCATCCTGGGCAATGCATTGTAAAGGGATCCCAAAGAAAGACGTATAGCTGTCATTGTACCACACCAGAAGCTCGGTACCCCTGGGAATATCTATACAGGCTCGGTAGAATATATTCGACCTATTCAAAACAAAAGAAAACCCAGCTTAGTAATAGGTAGGATTCAGGTGCCCCCCCCCTCCACATTTTCATTGCCCCGAAAAAGTTCTGCCCGGCTCCATCTAAACAGTTTGTTTGTAATAAAATCTGCACCCACCTTATCATTCCAAGCAACCAATTACAGCCTCTACCCCGGTATAATAAACACCTTACAGTTTATTTCCACAATGTCCCTCCACAGAACATCTTGGCTGAAGAGACACATACAGGGCCCAAGAGCGGGCATAAAACCAGGGGCTCATTAAAAACAAAACACAAAACAGGGGCGCCTGGGTGGCGCAGTCGGTTAAGCGTCCGACTTCAGCCAGGTCACGATCTCGCGGTCCGTGAGTTGGAGCCCCGCGTCGGGCTCTGGGCTGATGGCTCAGAGCCTGGAGCCTGTTTCTGATTCTGTGTCTCCCTCTCTCTCTGCCCCTCCCCCGTTCATGCTCTGTCTCTCTCTGTCCCCAAAATAAAAATAAACGTTGAGAAAAAAAACCCAAACACAAAACAAAAAACTCCATCTCAGATTAATGAGAAAATTCCATCTCTCGGCAAATTGTAGATGCTGGTGCCTCACCTTCATCTATCAATTAATACTATTGATTTCCTTTTTGAAGGAAAGGCATTACACGTATTCTTGCAACGTGGCAATGGGAGTCCCCAAATCCGTAATAAAATTAAGCGGCTTTGTGATTTAAGGACGGAGGAAAGTAAAAATCTTCCCCATCGCCTATCTTCTCAAGTTTGACACAAGAGAAGAGAAAACCCCTCTTCCGGGGAAAATGAATGGAAGTTCATTAAATACAAGGGGAGCACTTTACTCTGGCTGAAAGATTACCCTCTGAAATGACAGAGTGAAGGCACCAAGAAATAAACATTTTTTAAAACAGCTTTGGTACTGTAAAGAAAAACCTACAGATTAAAAAAAAAAAAAATGAGGAGACCGTGACTGGTTTCCTCAATGAAGAATTGCTACAAATATTAGCCTCAAGTTCAAGATAAAAGTGTTTAGGGTTGGTGGGCCTTAAATTTAGCCTTTCTGTAAAGAATGGCCTTGGCAGGGCAATTGGCTCCTTGTAGAACACTGCAGACATAAGGCAAATCCTTCTCCACATTTTTCATGGCAGTGAGATATGCACTTGTCAACATATTTTGTCACCACAAAGTGGCTCTTGGCAATAGGATCATAAAGATCAATAAAAAAAAAAGTGCAGATTCTCAATATTTTACTTGCAGCTGCAAAAATTTCATTTATCTTGTTATTTTCCTTACTTGCTGCCATTCTGTCTCACGAGGGCACTGCTAACTAAGCAGAATGTTTTTCCCAACATTCTATGAATATCTGACAAAAACTCCAGCCAGTTGTGCGGACCTCGCCACCCTGCCTCCCTCCGCATCTCCAAGAGCTGTGCATTTTATTAATTCTTTCCACTGCTACATAAAAAAATCAAAATTGGAGCCGAGCTATAAATCACCGGCATCTCCTAACTTGAGAAAAATTGAGTCGACTTTGTACTTCACCCTTGTAACATTTCATCTCTCGGTTTGGCTTCCCTTAATATAAACACAGCGCCCGGCAAATGAATGTGCTAAAAACCAAATGACACACTTTGCCGCTGAAAGAACAGAACTGTTTTCAAGCAATGGGTGGTCTTCTGAGGCACAGAGTAAGCCGAAAGGGAGGGGTGGGCAAAAAAAAAAAAAGAAAAAAAAATGTGTAAGGGTACACCGTTCCTTACAAGCGGGCAAAGCTTCCAAAACTCGCAGAAATCTCTGCATGTTGAAGCACATCAAAGGAATTTTTCCCTCTTCAGATAATATTTCCTTTGCTGACATGTATTTAGTATTGTGGTTGGATGACTCATAAAGATAGCCTCATGGCGTCCCAACGCAGTTGAAGCACAGCACACGCCAACAAACATTATTGTCAGCCTCAAAATAAAAACAAAACGTTCAGCTAAGGGTCAATCAATCAAGGGCGCTTTGAAGAAAATTCCATTTAGATATTACAAATCATAACAGAATGAATCTAAACCAGCTGACTTTTTGTGAAGAGGACGTTCATGTACAATAAAAATTAAGCTGGCTCTTTGGGGTCCAACTTTTCTATTTTCTTACTCTTGGACGTGGTCACTGGTGATGGATGCCAGTTTTTTAAATTGTGTTTTTGTAGTTCATTTTAGAAAGATCCGAAGTAATCGAAAACAGATCGGCAGAGAGATCTAGAAGGTGAGGCACTATCATGAAAGGCTAGCTGTAAAATCCACTTACTACTGACAGATAGGTAACTGCCTTACTCTTCAGGGGTTTCTGGTTTCCCCCAAATTCAGAATTTGCCTCAAGAGCTCCCCAGGTGCTCATTATGGAACCGGCCAGACTATCTCTTGCTAGAGGGACAAACCCAACCTTTACTAATTTTCTAGCTCCGGCTTTCATAAAAACTTCATGACAGAAATGCGGCTGCAGTCAAGTAACCGAATACCGTCATGCACGGTTTCATTGAAACCATTATTTAATGAAATATAACTGCCCAGGAAACCATGGCAGTGAGTCACATGCTGCCCAAATATGTTCCCTTTGAACTGGAGACCTTCGGAGAGCCAGCCAGATTTGTGCAGCCTTATACCTACGAGGGGTATAAAGCCCTTTTTTTTTTTAAGCTTCATGTTTAAAAACTAAAAAAGAAAAAAAAGAAGGAGAAAGAAAGAAAATAAATAGCCACAGGCAAGAAGCCAAGTTGCAGAGTACAGGACCTTCTGCTTTGATGTGTCTGTGGTGCCTAATAAAGCTAACCAGTTGCTTCTGATTCTAAAGGGAACATGGCTGTTTATAACTGAGGTCATATATTTATATGGCACATGTTTTCGAGGGATTTTGAGGAAAGGGTTTTTTTCCCCCTCCTCTCTGTGATCTGTTTTTGTGTTCCCATCTCCATTTCAGCCTTCTTTAGCACTAAGTGGAAATGCTTGACCAACAGGTGCACTGAGCGGATGCGGCAGGGCATCTGGGAATGCACCTTGCTTTTCTGCCCCTCCCATGCCCCTCCCCACCTTCCCCCCACCCCGCCCCAGCCACAGGCCTCCCAACGGGATTCTGGAAAATGAGGCTGGCTCCACTTTGGGTCTGTTACCCTTTGGGCTTTGCCCAAACTTCTCAGGGATCTGGCGGCTTCTCCACGTTCTGGAACTGCCTGATCACCCGAAATGTATCTTGAATGGTCAAAGGGCCAAAGCCAAACACTCTGACACCTTTTGAGGGACCGGGATGGGTTATTCTGGCTCAGCCATGGCTGCTGAGCTGAAGAGTTCGGGAAAAGCAGCCTGGAGCAGGCTGAGAGTTAGTTCTTGGCCTCCCACGTCTCTGTGCAAATGACACTGTTTCCCGAGGGAGAAAGCCTAAAGACGGCAGGGTGCACGGGATCTGGGGCTGCATCTCTGAACTCCTATCTACGCGCAGGCACACACCGGCTGTGGGGGAATCACCCCGCATCGGCAAGTTTTCCCAGCTCATTCAGGCACTTGTGGATGTTCAGGCAGTGGCGTGGAAGTAACTACACCACGTGCACCGAGTAAAAGAGGCCCTTCCGGGAGCATCTTTACTCCTGAACTCTCGGGATAGTGTGGTTTCAAGAACCAAGGAGATTCCAAAAACCTAGGAAAACAATGTCTGCCAGTCCTCACAGGGTTCTGCAGGACTCTGCAGGGTTTTAAAACCAGCAGCAAGCCTGAATTCGTACACGCAAGCCAAAGGGCTTCAGCTACGTTGAAGTGGTAAATCAAGGTACATACGTTACCTGTACTGAACTACTGTTAGATTCTGTTCTCCGCAGTGCCTTGCACATCGGATATACCTCATCCAGCTCGACTTACTAGGTTCCCCACCATCAATAAAGTGCTGTAGTGTTCCATCTTGGTCATATATCTAGAGAAGAGGTCAGAAGGTCAAGTAGTTAGAACGAATCATCAGCAATCATTTTCCCTGCTTCCCTTGGTGTCTTTATGCGTCGGCTGCAGAAATTTATGGCCTGTAGGTTCGCTAGAGCTTTAATGATGTTCGCGGAAACTCAACCGGAATAGCAGGAAAATATTTTTGGGTGATGCAAGTCGATCCCGTTTTTCTTATCAAGCCGATCTTCCCCTGTATTCAACATATTTCTGGTATCTCGAGGATGTGAGTGACCATGTTTCCCAAAGGATATTTAACCTACTTTGACAGGCTACTCCTAAGTAATGAGCTGCCGGATAAACAAAACAAGCTGAAGGGAGAGGCCATGCTGACATGGCTGGAACATCCACACGAGAGGCCCCCGGGCTCAAACACGTAACTGTTCGAAGGCATTCGGGACGCAGTAACCGTCTGTTAGACGAGCCGGGCGACCCCGGGGAAGAAAGCAGGTGGAATGTTATAGACGTGCAGAGAACTGGTTAAAACAAAACACAACAGGCTCTCCTTCAGATGAAATAAAAGGACTCTCACCTCGCAGAGAATATGGGACTGCTGTTGTCAGCACCTGAAACTATTAGGGAAGCCATCAAAAAAGAGAGACCCTCAAGAAGAGAAAGGGGGGGCAGAGAATGACTATTTCCTAGGGATTGTAAATGTCTTAACTGAGATTGGTCTACTAATGACTGCTTGAGGTCATTCTGAGCAACTCTTCTTTCAAGATCACATTCAAGGAGGGGGGCCTGGGCCGTTTAGTTGATTAAGCGTCCAACTTCGGCTTAGGTCATGATCTTATATAGCTTGTCAGTTCGAGCCCCACATCAGGATGTCTGCTGTCAACACAGAGCCTGCTTGAGATCCTCTGTTCCCCTCTCTCTCTCCGCCCCCTCCCCTCGCTTGCACACTCTCTCTCAAAAAATAAACACTAAAAAAAAAATTTCTTAAAGATCACATACAAGGAAATGAAATTTGTTTCAAACCAGGCAGGGACAATGGGACAAAAAGTCTCATGCGTAACACTAGCCAACCCAGCACAGGCAGAGTCTGAGCCGACCACAGAGGTCATCAGTTCCTGTTTCCAGAAACCAGGTGAGCCCTGGGGAGCTTGGAGGATGTGGTCTCTCGAGGGGTGTGAGGTTGAGGGCTTACATACATACAGCCATTCCAGAAGGGAATCCCAGTCCTAGGGGGCATCTGGGAAGCAAGGGGTGCAGTTCTCAGAAGGAACCATGATGTGACTGGTCCTTTTCAAATAAAATAGTGATGGGATCCTGTTAATTGCTGAAGTGCTGCCCACAGCATCCTGGAAGTCATGTCTCTTACCCTCTCATCAGCCTTTTCCACTGCTCTCTTCCAAACACACATGGAGAACAAGTCTTACAGAGAGCCTCACTGGTTACACTAGAGACTAAAATTAGCACAGTGATTCAGATTAATTTAGCTCAGCATTTCTGTGCTGGGGGCCAAAGGGCTTAGTGATGACAGTTTCTTTTATTATCTCTAGTCATTTTAAAACAGATGACTTGTTTTTTGGGGGTTTTGAGTTTTGTTGTTGTTGTTGCTTTTGCTCATTTGTCTCCACCCCCAACCTCTCCACTCACTCCCCCACCCCTCAAAGACAAGACATCAATCTGATGGAGGCAACTGCTGGAGAAGCTTTGGGTAGCGCAGCAGGGCGATCACAACGGATAATCAATGTCGCCTGAGAAGAATAAAGAGACTCCTGGATTATATTCTAGTTAAGATTAATGACTTCTTGCAATTCCTAGTTTGAGGATGAAGGCAAGGGAATGGAATCATTGCATGAGGTAGATGTATCTGCTCCCTGAACCACCTGAAGACAGACTTTGCATTTAGGTTAGATCCCACTGTATTATGTGGCGGTGGTTTCTGCTTTCCTTTTTAGGAAGCTGGTTCCGAGATTCAAAGTCTCAACCGTGACTCTGCTGTTGACAACCCGTGGGACGCTGAACAAAGCCATTAGTTCCTCAGACACCAATGTTTACCTAAAATGGAGCCAGAAATGTTGACGACCCAGCCCCTCTGCCCTATCCTTTCCCCCACGAACCAACTTCCCTCGAGAGCTGCGAGTGAAAACAATTATGAAGCGTTTTGAGGAGGACAATTCTCCCTGGTGCTTCTAGCCCATTTCATCATCAGCACATGAAGCACATGAAACTCTAGTATTTACGTGTAACGGGTGTCACTTGGACGCTGGCTCATCTGAACACCAGGCACAAGCCAGTCAGTCTTGAAAATGGGTATAAAAAGGTTTCTCCCTATACTCTCATCTTAGCAAAAATCCCCCCAAGTTAAATATAGTGTGACGACAGGAATCCTATCATTTTTGCCTGCTTGATTGGAACTGCTACTTGCCTTGAGGGGAAAAGTAGGTGGCTATTTGTCAGGCCTTTTCCCAACATCACACAACGTAGCACAGGACATGAGGCTGTGCCTCCCCGGCTTCTGCTAATACTGACTTTACGCTAACTCAAATGGAAAAGTGACGAAAATCGCAGGTACTCTGTTAGATCCCATAGCCATGCCCCCAGAGTTGAGGAAACTCATTCGACCTTGATGTTGTTCTCTCCCTCGGCCCCCAGTGCCCAGCCATCACCCAATGGAGTTGAACTTGCCTCCTACATGCTTTCCAAGAACGGTCTCTCTCTCCACCATCACCATCATCAGCCCGAGTCACCTTCCTCGTGCACTATACCACAGTCCTCAGTGACACCATCTGTTTCACCTAAGTCCCCCCAAAATAAATGTCATAACTATGTCACAAAATGTCACATCATGACAACATATATTCACAGCACGTGGCATTTCCTCAAGGGGGCTCATCATAATAAGACCAGTGCCTCCTGGTCCTGGTTCGTGGTCCCCAACCAAAGTTTTTAGAGGGGCCAAAAATGTACGCCTGTATACTTGGCTCAAGGTCATCCTGGACCCTTTCTGGTCTGTGATGTTAAATGTGAACATTTATCTTTTTTTTTTTTTTTTTGGTAAGGTTTTTAAAAAAGTATTTGTTTTGAGGGGGGAAGGGGCAGGGAGAGAGAGAATCTCCAAGCAGGCTCCACACTGTCAGCGGAGAGTCTAGTGCGGGGCTCAAAGAAACCAACTGTGAGATCATGACCTGAGCCGAACTCAAGAGTCAGATGCTTAACTGACTGAGCCACCCAAGCGCACCCCCCCCCCAAGAGTTCACATTTTTTTTTTTTCAACATTTATTTATTTTTGGGACAGAGAGAGACAGAGCATGAACAGGGGAGGGGCAGAGAGAGAGGGAGACACAGAATCGGAAACAGGCTCCAGGCTCTGAGCCATCTGCCCAGAGCCCGACGCGGGGCTCGAACTCACGGACCGCGAGATCGTGACCTGGCTGAAGTCGGACGCTTAACCGACTGCGCCACCCAGGCGCCCCAAGAGTTCACATTTAAACTCAGTGTTTCTAGAACAAGAAACAATGGGCCAGAAGGCACGGACACCTATTTCTGTTCATTCCTCGAGTAGAAGGGGAATCCAAGCGGGAAAACGAAGATACCCAAATGTGAGCACTGAGCAGGAACTAAGAAAAGCCCTAGGTACTCACTTGGGCCCTATCATCACCATCCATCATCAGTTCAACTTTGTTTCCATTTAAGAGCTCAGGTGTTTTTTTGTTGTTGTTGTTCTTGTTGTTTAAAGGGCGCACTATGTGCAAAATTCTGCATGTAACCAAACTATACAAGGACAGTGAGCCTATATCCATCTACTGTATCAGGCAGGGCCCAACTTTCTTTTTCCAAGACAGAAGGAACTAAAAACAAAAATAATATAAAAACAGGGAGGGGGACAAAACAAAAGAGACTCATAAATATGGAGAACAAACTGAGGGTGGCTGGAGGGGTTGTGGGAGGGGGGATGGGCTAAATGGGTAAAAGGCACTAAGGAATCTACCGAAATCATTGCTTCACTATATACTAATTTGGAAGTAAATTTTAAAAAATAAAAAATAAAGTTAAATCAAAAGAAAAAAGGCAGAAGGAACTAGAAGTGAAGAAATGTTTCAACAAGTTTCAAGCTAGAGCAACAATTCCAAGTTCAAGAAGGTGTTCTTGGACATTGCATTAACATCTATATTTGTGGGAAAGTAAAATGAAAATTTAGATACCTGTAGGTCTAAAAAAAAAAAAAAACTTAAGGAATTTAAGGATATCAATTAATGCTGATACCGACATTTATTTTGTTTTCATGTCCTTTCAAAAGAAACCATGCATAAAGTGTTTAGACAATCCTCTCAAGATCTATGAAAATGTCAACAAGGTCACAAATTCTATTCATTCCAATAGTGAGAATGAAGGTAAGAGAGTGAAATTTATATTAAGGGAAAGACTCATTCTGGAAGAACACTTGAATAAAGCAGAGTGTTCTGTTTTGTTTTTTAACGTTTATTCATTTTGGAGAGACAGAGAGACAGAGCATGAGCGGAGAAAGACCAGAGACAAAGGGAGACACAGAATCCAAAGGAGGCTCCAGGCTCTGAGCTGTCAGCACAGAGCCCCATGTGGGGCTCGAACTCATCAACAATGAGATCATGACCTGAGCTAAAGTCAGATGCTCAACGGACTGAGCCAGCCAGGTGCCCCATGCTCTGTTCTAAGGAAGTCAAACCAATAACCGTATGGAAGTGGAGGAAATACAAGTAAAAAAAACCACACACACACACAGGATACTTGGTGGGAATTGAAGTAAAATTTTCAAGTAGAAAAGTCTCCAAACTATACCAAGTGTATATCTGGCATATTGGTTTTAGAAAGGTAGCTCCAGCTTTGCTGAAAACGAGTGTAAGACAGCACAGTCATATTGGAAAACACTCTGGCAATATTGAAATAAAGCTGATGATATGTAAATCCTATGACTCAGCAATATCACACTAGGAAATTACCCCACTGAAATCCCAGTGCCCCAGGAGACAAGTCCAAGGGCATTCACTGTAGCACTGTTTGTAATAGTAAATAATGAGAAATAATGGAAATACCCTTTATCAGAAAGACAAACTGTGCTTTAATTACCCAATAAAATAGTACAAAACACTTAAAGGAAATGAATTAGATCTGTTTGTATTCAGATCCAGTTGATATGGATAAATATCAAAAACAGAGAGTTGAGGGGCACCTGGGTGGCTCAGTCAGTTGAGTGCCCAAGTCTTGAGTTTGGATCAGGTCGTGATCCCAGGGATTGTAGGATCAAGTTCTGAATCGGGTTCTGCACTGGGCATTGACCCTGCTTTAGAGTCTCTCTGAGTGTCTCTCTCTGAGTCTGTCTGTCTGTCTGTCTCTCTCTCTCTCTCTCTCTCTCTCTCTAATAAAAATATAGAGGCACCTGGGTGGCTCAGTTGGCTAAGTGTCTGACTTCAGCTCAGGCCATGATCTTGCAGTTCATGAGTTGGAGCCCCGCATGGGGCTCTGTGCTGATAGCTCGGAGCCTGGAGCCTGCTTTGGATTCTGTGTCTCCCTCTCTCTCTGCTCCTCCCCTGCTCCCACTCTGTCTCTCTTTCTCATAAATAAAGATAAGATAAAAAACAGTAACAAAGAAAGATTGAGGAAAAACAGGCTGCAGATTGATACACATGATACTGTTTGTTAACATTTCAAAATATACAACACTCAGTAGCATACTTTATGAAAGCGTATACTGCACAATATACAAGTAGTGAGAGCTAAAGATACATACGGTAAAATTCTGAAAAGGTTCACCGGAGGGGTTCATGATAACTTTATGAGAGCACTGGCCTTGGGGAAAAAGGAATGGAGGTAAAATAAGGGGAATTTACCTGAGAAGTTTCATTTTTCTTAAAAAAAAAAAAATCTGAAGCCAATATGGCAAAATCTTAACACTTACTTTTTGGCTGGCCCACATACTGGCATTTCTATATTACACTTTATGCTTTTCTGATTCTTTTCCAAAAAATCAGAGAGATAAAAATAAAGGAAAACCTAGGCACTCATTTCTTTGTAGTTGGGTGTTTGCATGTGTTGTTAAAATAGAGAAGCTGACTATATTACTCAAGGTTAAAACGTTATCTGTGTTATCTTCCCAGGAAAATGTTTGGAGTATGTACGACTATGTCAACAGCCCCTGATTTCTTCTGTGATCCTTGTGGTTGCTATTTTAAAACCATTATTTTTGGTCTGTGCTTTCTCTTTTCTCTTTTATCAATGCGACTGGAGAGATAAGTAAGGGTGAACGCTAATTCTTACCTTTTTAAGGGGATTTTTGCAGTATTCAGTCCAGTAATATTTACTGGGAAGCCACACATGGTGGAAAGAATGACCACACGTTCTTGCTTATTACAAACCACACATGACATCAAATGAAAACCACCGTGTGAAAGGTGTGTATTTATTTCAATCCTGGATACCAGGAAGCACCACTATCTCCCATGACTTTAGGGTCCTAGAAGAAGAGTCTACTTTAAAGGACAACAAGAGCAATAAAAAATACATCCACGTTCATGATCTCCCGGTTCGTGAGTTCAAGCTGACAGCACAAAACCTGCTTGGAGTTTCCGCACCCCCCGCCCCCGTCCCTCCCCAACTCGTGCTGTATCAAAACACATAAATAAGCTTAAAAAATTAAAAAAAAAAAAATCCACCCAGGTTGTGTTATACATCCTAATCCTGAGTGGTTTGTCCACGGCTCTGTCATTTGTGAATGTTGCCAATTTACATTTAATGATAATCATCATCATAGAAACAATGTAAGGAAGCAAGTAAGTCGGGCTCATTTTTAATTTATAAAAAGCAGTAAAACCTCCTTCTGAATGACAGTAATTCGTACATATCGGTGGCTCTGAGCCATCAGTTTCTCTGAAGCAAGAGTTGCAAACCCAGCGGGCGCTCGGGCTGGACTGGGGCACGTGGCCAACTTGGTTTTTCTTCCACCGTGTTTTAAAAACTTGGAAATTTCCAACTGTTCTCAAAAAGTACAATCAGAAGGTGAGTCCCCACTCTCTGGCAATAATCCACTGAGGCGGAGAAAAGATCACCCCCTTTAGGCCAACCCTGCGGTTCTGCACCACTCCCTACTGTCTTACACGCTCCCAACATCAGTAATTTACTTATCAGCCTGGGTCCTTGAACTTTGGCATGGAAAGAAAAAAAAAAAAGATCCCCAAGGTTTTACAGGAAAACGATTAGCCAATTTTCAGTGAGCAGGGAGACATCTCTGGCCCCCCTCTTTCATTTCCACACCTTGGCCTGTCCCTGTGCCCAGGCCCCAGACACCAGCATTTGGTTGTGCGCTGAAATGCCAGCCACGTTCAGTCTTTACCGGGTGGCTGACGTGACGGAGCATATTTTATGCCCAAACGTCTAACACGGGGCCTGGCACGTGCCCGGAGGAGGACCTCAAAACACGCTGCAATGAACGGAAATGAATTTTCACAATAATTCTGCCGCTTCCTAAAGATCTTAGCTTTTACTCGAAGCCTGAGGGGAAAAAAAAATCACCGCTAAATGCAATTAAACTCCATTCCAAACACTATCCACCAGGGCTTTCTAAAAGAAAATATTACATCCTCCTTGAACCTAACTTCTGCCAATTCTATGAAATGCAAAGACACATTGCATGTGATTATTGAAATGTAATCAACAACTGTTACAACAAGAGCCAAGAAGTGGTCTTTGGGGGGGTTTGGGTTCAGATCTGAAAACCTAAGCACACGGAGGACGCAGGGAAGAAGAGCTACAAAGACGGTTTGTCTTGGGGTGCCTGAGTGGCTCAGTCGGTTGAGCGTCCGACTTCCGCTCAGGTCATGATCTCACGGTCTGTGAGTTCAAGCCCCGCGTCGGGTTCTATGCTGACAGCTCTATGCTGACAGCTCAACCTCTTTCGGATTCTGTGCCTCCCTCGCTATGTGCCCCTCCTCCCGTTCATGCTGTCTCAAAAATAAACAAACATTAAAAAAAAAAAAAAGATGGTTTCCCTTATCTTCTCTGCCTGTTCTCCACAGTGCCTTCATCTGCCCCCCCCCTTTCTGTAAAATTCAGAAAAGCAAGGTTTCAATAAGCAAGTGTATTAGGGATTTGAGAACCTCAATTGAAAAAATATATTGTTTGCCAAGATGCATAATAACGTTTTACCGTGGGATTCCTCTGGGTCAGGAGGGGCAGGGAGCAAATATTTTGTGGCCCAGGGAGAGCTAACACAACTAATGCCACAAAGAATAATTCTTCACTGTTTTGACCGTGAACACTTACAAACCAGAATACCTCTGCTGCTAAATCAAAACTCTTACTTTCAACAGTATGGTTGTTAGGGAGACATTCTTAAGTATTACCAGGGAAAACATGCCACAGCAGTCACTCTGGTTAAGAGCAACTGGGGAGGGCATGTGGAGTTGTAAGCCTGGCTCCCCCTTGAGTAACCAAGTGACCTTAGACAGTGACTTAACCTTTGAAGATGCTGAGACCTTCGTTGAAGAAATGGTGCTTATGATAGTCCCTACATCAAAGGGCTAATATAGGGGCACCTGGGTGGCTCAGTTGGCTAAGTGTCCGACTCTTGGTTTCACCTCATATTACGATCCCACAATTTGTGGGATCCAGCCCCACGTCAGGCTGACATCAAGAAGCCTGCTTGGGATTCTCTTGTTCTCTGCCCCTCTCCCACGCACGCTCATGCTGTCTCTCAAAATAAATAAATAAACTTAAAAAAAATACAGGTGAATATAAAAATCAAATGGGCCGGTGTATGTGACGTTCTTAAACCAGAGCTGGGCACTCAGTATAAGAACATCTGCTATCCTTAGGCCATCACTATAATTAGTTAAGAAACCTCAGCCCAAACATGACCGACCAACCAACCAGATGGTGGCCCCTGACCACAAGATAGTATGTATAATGTAAGCAGACTCATTGCTGCTAGGGTTGACCAGCCTGTAAGCTCACAGGGGGCAGGAATACACTGTAATTGCTTTTTAAATTTACCCACAGGCACCTTATGCGAGTCTTTACACAGACCAGGAAATCAGCTTCTGCTGAAAGACAGAGAGAAGAAACGGATCCGAAACGACACAAGCAAGGTGTATGAATAAAACAGATATTCTAGGGGCTCCTGGGTGGCTCAGTCAGTTAAGCGTCCGGCTTCAGCTCAGGCCACGATCTCACGGTTCGTGGGTTCGAGCCCTGCATCAGGCTGTGTGTGGACAGATGGGGGCCTGGAGCCTACTTTGGATTCTGTGCCTCCCTCTCTCAACTCCTCCCCTGCTCATGCGGGTGCGCGGGCTCTCCCTCTCTCTCTCTCTCTCAAAAATAAACAGACATTAAAAAATTAATTTTAAAAACCCAGAATAGATATTCTAGTTTTATCTCCCAGATGAGCCTATTAAACGATAAAACAAAGTATTTTAAAGTGCTGGACGGATGAGAACACCACACAGAAAACGCTAAGGAAGTACCTCTTCAGTGCTAAATTTCCCATCTCCTAAGCTTACTCAGTCTTTGGTTTTAATGCAGGGTTACAAAAATGTCATCCCAAAGACACAGGTACCTCACCGCCTTCAGAACATACCTGGAGACTATTTATAATGAACAGGCAGTCCTTGCATGCATTTTAATTAACTGTGGCTTCGAGACCCCAAAACCCTCTCATTGAACATCACCTACTGCGTAGCACTGCTTGACCTCTGAAGTCAGTGACATTATTTGGCCAGGGGAGGCCCCAACGTATAGCGAGTGCCTCGTTCCTCTGCGAACACTGGACACAATCAAGGTAGGCGAGCCGTCTGAGCAATCAAGCATACTGGATAAGGAACAGGGGACATGTACGGATGGCAGCCTAGAGCATCAGATCGACAGGGAGCTCTGTGAGTCAGGGCTTTGGGCCACTGCCTCCCAGTCTCGAGAGGAAGACAGCAAGAACCCCGGCACTGTGAGCTCCCAACCTCTTTGAGCGTAGATTTTTAAATCAAGCTAGATCAAAGCTTGAGAAAAGAGGCCACTGAGCAATGCTTTAAACACGAACAGAGTATCAGGGCACCTGGGTGGCTCAGTCGGTTGAGCAACCGACTTCAGCTCAGGTCATGATCTCACAGCTCATGAGTTTGAGCCCCACGTCAGGCTCTGTGCTGATGGCTCGGAGCCTGGAGCCTGCTTCGGATTCTGGGTCTCCCTCTCTCTCCGCCCCTAACCCACTCGCATTCTGTCTGTCTCTCTCAAATATAAATAAACATTAATTTTTTTTTTAAATGAGGAGCGAATCTGCATCTTCCTTAACACAAAGAAGGAACAGCAGTGAATAACTGCATTATACACATCTGTATGGTACTTTAGTTTATAACATACTGTCCTAAGCTTATTTGATGCTCATAACGGACCTAGCAGGTGGGATGGACCATTACTCTGTTTTACAGACGAGAAACCTTGGGCTAACAAGGGTTAAAGGACTTGCCCCCAGACATGCAATCTATACTAACAAGTGACCAGGACAAATGCCCCCTGAGTCACAGGCCAGCCACTCCCTTATGGCTTTTTTCCATCATCTCCCATTTGTTCTATCAGGGAGAAATGGAAAGCGTTTTCTTTAAAAGCATCAGTGGGGCGCCTGGGTGGCACAGTCGGTTAAGCGTCCGACTTCAGCCAGGTCACAATCTCGCGGTCTGTGAGTTCGAGCCCCGCGTCGGGCTCTGGGCTGATGGCTCAGAGCCTGGAGCCTGTTTCCGACTCTGTGTCTCCCTCTCTCTCTGCCCCTCCCCCGTTCATGCTCTGTCTCTCTCTGTCCCAAAAATAAATAAACGTTGAAAAATAAAAAAAAATAAAAAAAAATAAAAGCATCAGAAATTCTCCGAGTGAGGCTCATAAAAATGTACATAACAATTAATAATGTCATGTGTGAAACAAACCCCTATTTTCAGAGCAAACGCCCTTTTACTGAGAATTACTTAATCTGTTAGTAAAACTGATACAAAGCCACCATGCAATTCAAGAGAGATACAACTCCCCAATTCTGTGAAAACTCACTCTCCTTCCAGGGGTAATAATGACCCGGTGGGCGGGTTGGGGGGGGACACCCGACTTTAGCTCAGGTCATGATGTTGCTGTTACTGAGTTTGAGTCCCGCTCTGGGCTCTGTGCTGAATGCTCAGAGCCTAGAGCCTGGAGCCTGTTTTGGATTCTGTGTCTCCCTCTCTCATTCTCTCTCTCTACCCTTCCCCCGCTCATGCTCTGCCTTTCTCTCTCCCTCTCAAAAATAAACATTAAAAAAAATTAAAAAAAAATAATGACGACACAGAACATCAAAAAACTGGGTGAGACTGAAGTCTACAGATGAAGAAGCCTATTTTAGAAGGAAAGATTCTTGATTCGAGCACAAAGCGGCTCGTGTGCCCCTATCTACTCGTGTTCAGTTTTTCAGCTTTTACCTCAAATATCTAACTACAGGTTTCTCATGTCGACAATTTCTCCTTCCTCCTTCCATTAGAATGAACTTACTGTGCTGTTATTTCTAAAAGGCAAACCCTTTGCTCTCCCTTTGGTTTGGCCTATTTTGGAATGTCTGGAATGCCAAGATTTTAAGACGAGGCTTCAAAGGTCAAGTAATAAACGCCCCATAAAATAAATGAGTAATGGTTATATACACCGTTGTTGTATTTTCAGTAATGCTGATATAAAGCTATATACTGTACTCTGTCAATTCCCATTCATCAAGTTCCAGAAATATTAGAAAATCATTAGAGGTTTATGTGGAGCTTGCAGATAATACTAACATATACGTCAAGACTGAAATATGGTAATCAGAAAAACAGTTGAAAAGTGTCAATAAACTGTAAAACACCCGTGGTGGTGTTCGTGAAGCCTGCAGCAGAGAGCTGGCCATGTGAAGCAACACAAATGGATATTTTGGTCACACTGCGGGCCAGCCGCTGCTAAGTGGCGGGCTGGAAGAAGACAATGGGCAGCTGGGAAGATTCCCGCCCGGAGACCCAAGAACTCCCGGGAGCCGAGCGGTAGGGCACTGGGTGAATCCCACTTATCTCCGAGGACAGCGGCGGCCGTCGATAGGAGGCCTGCCATCCATCAATCTGGAGTCTTCTTCAGACATCCCCTGTCTGTTGATCAGAGGAAGACTTTGGGGGAATCAGGCTTCCATTATCAGGACTCTGTCTGTGATCTGAACAAGCCACTGAACCTTTAACTTTTCACTTGGCAGCACGGTCTACGCTGGAAAGTCCTGACAGTTCATTCATTTTGCTCCATCCTGGAGCCAGCCCATGTCTGACTGGTGAGACCCGCCCTCTTTGATGTTGTGCTCTTTGGAGAGCGCCCTGCTGTGAAAAAAATTTTCTCCGTCCAAATTAAAGAGAAATAGTTCTGCATCCAGCTGTTAGCTGTGACACGTCTGCCATTTTTCAGGGCACTGGCTTGGTGCCATCCACGGGCTCTGCTGCAATCCTATCTTTCTCCCTCTCCTCCGTCACAGCAATAATATCCATAGCACACGGCTGTCTCCAGTGCCCATACGACATCAACGCTAGGAAGGAAAAGATGGTTAATCCTCCGGTGCCGAGGACAGCCTTGGAAATATTTTCAGGCAGCAATTTCTTCCTACCCAGACCCTTTTTTAAAAGTATCAGCACGATGGGGCGCCTGGGTGGCTCAGTTGGCTTAGCACCTGACTTCGGCTCAGGTCATGATCTCACGGTTCATGGGTTCGAGCCCCGCGTCGGGCTCTGTGCTGACAGCTCAGAGGCTGGAGCCTGCTTCTGATTCTGTGTCTCCCTCTCCTTCTGCCCCTCCCCTGCTCACACTTTCTCCTCTCTCAAAAATAAACATTAAAAAAAATTTTTTTAAGTATCAGCACGAATGTCTCTGACGAACTTTCACAATCTACCCATTTAAAAACTGCCTCAGTTCAGTTTAAAAAATTTTTTCTTCTGATGTTTATCTTTGAGAGAGAGACAGACAGACAGACAGAGCATGAGTGGGGTAGGCACAGAGAGGGAGACGGCGAGTCCAAAGCAGTCTCCAGGCTCCAAGCTGTCCACAAAGAGCCCCACATGGGGCTCGAACTCACAGACTGCAAGATCATGACCTGAGCTGAAGTCGGGGGCTCAACCCAGTGAGCCACCCCAGTGCCCCTAAAAACCCAGTTTTAATCAAAACAACCAATAAGAAGCCCTGACCTCCACTAAATATGTTTACAAATGAAGTAAATTTGGAGCCTGTGAAAACCTGCTTCATATGTACAGAGCCCACATTTTAAATGGATATTCGTTCATCAGAGAGAACTCTGTAAATGAAGGAAAATGCTCCTGAAAGCTCGAATAAACATTTAGATCTAAGCAATCAAGAAAGCCTGTATCTTCTCCTAGTTATTAAGTGCCAGCGGGGGGTTATACAGACTGCTGCCATGAACTGTGCGTGCTATAAACAAAGGGCAGGGCACGTTATCACCATGTTTTTCTCCGTATACTGAAATGAATGGGTAACACAGCACACTTCCCCGCTCTACCCTCTCTTTCTGGCTCTTCTCTCTCATTTTCATTTTGCTGAGATGGAAAGGGATCGGCAGCACTGGACCTCAGTGCCCAGCGTCAGAGTCCTGCTGTGCACCCGTGTGACTCATCTCAGACCCCGGCTGGGACACATGCTCAGTTACTCGTCCTCCTTTCTCGCATAACTGAAAGGTGGATTTCGAGAAAGATATAAACAACCACAACAATGTGCTACATGTGAGAAAGGATCAGTGTTAAAAAAAAAAAAGGGCAAGGAAATAGGAAAGAGGAACTTTAAATTTTTTTTTAACATTTATTTATTTTTGAGAGAGAGAGAGAGAGACAAAGAGAGAGGGAGGCATAGAATCTGAAGCAGGCTCCAGGCTCTGAGCTGTCAGCACAGAGCACGACGCAGGGCTCGAACCCATGAACCCTGAGATCATGATCTGAGCTGAAGTCGGATGCTTAACCGACTGAGCCACCCAGGTGCCCCGATGAAGCATAGTTTTGCTTTAACCTATGCCCGTTATTCTGAATGAGTATGAATAACCAAAGTTTTAATGTTTGCTCCGTTTTTTTAATGTCTCTTTTTATTTTATTTTTTTTTTTGAGAGAGAGAGAGAGAGAGACTGATAGAGCATGTGCAGGGGAGAAACAGAGAGAGAGAGGGAGACACAGAATCTAAAGCAGGGTCCAGGCACTGAGCTGTCAGCAGAGAGCCCAACACGGGGCTCGAACCCATGAACCATGAGATCATGACCTGAGCCAAAGTCGGACGCTTAACTGGCTGAGCCACCCAAGCGCCCCGGAAAGAGGAACTTTATGTTGTTTTAAAATAATCCCAGTAATACTATCAGTGTGATCTGAAGGAGCTATGGTTCGTGCAGTGGGTCTTAAGGAGTAGTATTCAACCCTTACTGGAGTAGAAATTTCTGGTTTATAAATTCTACTGAGTATGACACCATACAGGCCTTGGTGAAAACCATTACTAATTTTACAGCTCAGCATGGTAGCTACTGAGGAGTACGATTTCCAAGAAGCAGCTTGGACCAGAGCCTAGGCGCAAACGGCGACGTTAGCAATCACATTAAATACTTACAAGGTACTAAGTAGGGAATGTTTGTAGAGGGAATGTCCCTGGGAGAAAACCTACTTCCATGTATGCGTAGTCCCAACGCACACCAGGCCCTAGAGCTCACCTGCTTTTTTTAGTCAAGAGCTTTCTGAAGGCACTGAATGTTTGTCCCAATGACGTAATGGTTTCCTATGGTTTTACTTCTTTTCAGAGCAGTCTACGGCTTTATTTCTTCACTGAAATGTGTCACTCCTTAAATTATTATGTTTTCCCAAGTCTACGACATTCTTTTCCTCACCACACCAATAAAGTGTGATTGTCAGACACACTTTATTAAGGGGAAAATGACCATGCGGCCAGAGCAAAAGACATATTTTCAGACCTTAGATGATTTAGGAGACATTCCTTACGTCAAGTCAAGACAGTGCTGAGCAACACATTCAACTTAGACCATCTTACCCTGGATCAGAGGACAATGGCAGAGATACAGCCAATATCCAGAGTCAGAGTACTCGAGAGTATAAAGTGTGGGAGTATAAAGACCACAAGCGGCCTAGACCAAGCCTGGCCCCCCAGGTTGGGCCCTTAGACAGCTCTTCCAAAGATAACTGCTGGCAGGAAAAAAAACAAAACAAAACAAAAAACAAACAAAAAAAAATGAATGAAATCTAAGTCTGTCCTAGAGCAAGAGACAGACTCATCCCTGGGAGAGGGAAGGGTCTGGGGTCCTCAGAACCTATCTGTCTGGAAGAAATGAATGAATACAGTGGTTTGCCACAGTGCTCCTTCCCATCAGTATCCAGGAGATGAGGCACCCAGCATAGAAGGCGATGTAATAGTGAGCCTCAAATGTGGGCGCCTGATCTCCCAGAGAGTGCTGTTTCAACATTTAGTATGCAGTTACCATGTGCCAGCAACCATGCTCGGCACAGGGCAGGAAAAACTTAAGGCCCTGTCCCCACCCCTCAAGGAATTTACAGTTCAACAGGAGACATACACGCAAAAAGCACATCGGAAGACATTTATTCTGGTACCACAATCTGTAGATTTCGCCACATAACCATGGGACATTTTATGTCCATAAAATGGGGTTCCTATGGGGAGGAAGGGTAATCCATTACTATTTTGCAAAAAAAAAAAAAAAAAAAAAAAAGGAGTTCAAAGTAGTTATTTAACCAAATTCTGAACTGGTGAAGGCAGCCTTGAACAAACATCTGATTAAAATCTGCCAGACTCTGACCTCAATGAAGGCAGAGACGAACTCTGTCATATTTGCCACAGTATTCCTAGTGATTAACACAGAGCCTGGCATACCGTAGTGCCCGGTGTTCAACAAATATCAGTTGGTGGGTTGGCTGGCTAGCTGGTTGGACGGCTGGATGGAGATATGGGTGGAGGTGTGGGTGGAGGTGTGCACCCAAGTGTGGACGGAGGTGTGGACAGAGGTACAGACAGAGGTGTGGATGCATATAACGATAGAAGTGTGGACCATTTTGTGGATGGGTATGTAGACAAACCCACAGTCAGAAGGATATAGATCAAAGGACAGGATGCCTTCTAGGTAACTAAGTTTTAAGTGCTGGACCACGTCTATCTGTTCTTTGGGAAGACCCACATAGCAAAAGCAGAGTTGAACCCAACTATGACAATTTTAAAAGATGCAACGTAGGCTGAAAGTGTGTGCTTTTTTGCCTCATTGGCCAAAATTAACATTTCTCTTAAAAATGCCCAACAGGGGCGCCTGGGTGGCTCAGTCAGTGAAGCATCCAACTCTTGATTTCAGCTCAGGTCATGATGTCACAGTTTGTGGGAGTGAGCCCCATTTGGGGCTCTGTGCTGACAGTATGGAACCTGCTTAGGATTCTTTTTCCTTCTCTCTCTGCCCCTTTTACAGGGCTCTCTCCCTCAAGAAGGAAGGGTGGGGGGGAAGAGAGGGAGAAAACAGACAATAGAATACAACAGCCCAACAGTCTCTGCAGAGGGGAGGCCGCCTAGATGGAGACTTCTGTCAAGGGCATGGCCAGAGGCTACCAGAGCCGGGCATACCTGCCTCTCTGCAAATGTGGGTTCTTCCTCCCACCCCAACCCCCATATCTGGCCCCTGCTGAGGGCTGTCACTATCCTCATTCTTCCCTCAAGGTAACTATGGCTCTCCCTCCAACAGGTTTCAAGCCCTCTCTTCCAGGCCCAGGGCTCCCCTCACTAGGATCCTGGGAGCTGTGAACCTAGGTCAAAGTATTACTCCAGAAAGAATATGTGCATTTTGAGCTTTATCTCCAAATGATCCTTCAAAGAGGTGTGCCCTCTTAAAGGAATTTCAAATACCCTAACGAGGGCTGAAGTCATGGGGGGGGGGGGGGGCAGATACCCCTTCCTGACACCCTTCCCCTGTCACACTTAGTCCAAAGTGTGTCCTCTTAGAGATGCAGGGCAAGGGGGCTGACTGTGCAGCTGGAGCCCCAGTACAAGAGCTCAGGCATCTAAAGAAGCTCACAGGAGGGGTGCCTGGGTGGCTCAGTCAGCGGAGCATCTGACTCTTGGTTTTGGCCCAGGTCATGATCTCACGGTTTCAGTTTTTTGTTTTTTTTTTTTTTCAACGTTTTTTATTTAGTTTTGGGACAGAGAGAGACAGAGCATGAACGGGGTAGGGGCAGAGAGAGAGGGAGACACAGAATCGGAAACAGGCTCCAGGCTCTGAGCCATCAGCCCAGAGCCTGACGCGGGGCTCGAACTCACGGACCGCGAGATCGTGACCTGGCTGAAGTCAGACGCTTAACCGACTGCGCCACCCACGGTTTCAGTTTTGTGAGACGGAGCCCCGCGTTGGGCTCTGTGCTGACATGCTTGGGATTCTCTCTCTCTCAAAAATAAATAAACTTCTTAAAAAAAAAAAAAAGGCAACTCAGAGGAGACGGTAAGGAATTCTGGTGACAGGAATAACCCAGGACCTTCTGGAACAGGTTGCTACGGATCTTTCTCCAGGGGCTGCCAGCCAGGCCATTCCGCCTTACTTTCACAAAGAGCCTCAAATTTAGACCTTTGAAGTCACCTCCCAATGAGGTTATGGACACAATCACAGAAACAGACCAACAGGGTAGAGAGGCCTCTTCTGCACACTCTAAACGCAGGTCCTCTGTAGTCAGCCATAAATGGACACTTTTATAAAGCCTGTAGTTAACTTAGGAATAGTGCAATTCTATGTTTCTGGTATTAAAAGCACAAAGTTGTTGAAGGTAAACATTAAAGTACACCACTGTTTTTGTAACCCCTGTTTTGGCATTTTTTTTCACTTTTCGATCCATCAAGGGCCTCAAGAAATGGAAGCGGCCAGGCCTCTGAACAGCGCTGGTGTGGACTTGTTAATAAAGCCCCTTTGATGCCATTGGGCCCAGAGACCCGCCAAGTGTGCAGCCGGGGATGGGACACAGAGTTTTCTCTCAAAGAGACAGCCCTGTGTTCTTGGAGAGGCAGTCCAGTCCACAAGGCATGCTTCCCCGGAAATCCAACCAAGAGATCCAGTAAACCTCAATGTCTGGGGCACCAGGTTTGCAAATCCTCTGGTGAGCAGAGGTATGACTAACGTCAACACCTGAAGAAAGCACCCGTCTAATTACCACATTGTGATAACCTGTATGCTTCCTCATTTTTAGACAAGACTTAGGATTTCCTTCTTTCCACAGGAAGCACCTGTGGGCAAAAGGAATGAATGTCAAGAGATCTCTCACAACGGGATCCTTAAAGAGGTTTCAGGTGAGGCTACCAACACCCGGAAGTCTCGGCAAGATGCTGGTTGTGTGTATGAATCATCTATTGGAAGAAGGCTCAGAGTTTTCAGGGATTCTCAAAGGGGTGTGTTTATACACACACACACACACACACACACACACACACACACACACACACAACTACTGCAAAATTCCACACATTCAGTTAGGACAGTATGAATGGAGAGACGGAAATCAGAACACCAATAATAAATGAGCTAGAATTCTTGGGGTGTCCTATGTACTTTTGAGGAGGTTCTCTTCAGAGTCTGATCACTTTCTCAGTCTCTGAAGCACCAGACCTCTCATTTCCTTCCTTCCAGATCTACAGACTCTAGCTTTCCCATGGTCCTTTTACGGTACCTTCCTTTTGTCTTTGATTGCAGATGTGTTTTGATGTGTTGGTTGTGAGTAAACCTTGGATCACATTTTCAGGAGCACTGGAAGAGCAAGCTGGACTAGAGTCCTTAGGTTGGTTTAGCTCCTAAGACAGATATTTTTAGGGTAGAGATCATGTGAGTGGCCCAGATTACATCAGGCAGCTCAGCGTTTCAGCTCTGTGAACATTAAGCACTGCCTGTTGCTGGATTTAGTGAGTGAATAGTTATTAATACTCCAAAGCATTCCCTTCCGGCTTTGATCAAACCCTTTGATGCCGCCATTTTTTCCTACTCAGGAGAAAGTCTACGCTCACATTAAATCACTCCACCTGGTAGAACCACTTGCTTTGTAACCTGTAAAATTTTTATAAATGAAAGCACTGTTTATCTTCCTTTGGCTTACACCTTTATATTTCCTAGGGGATTTGTTGTTAGGTGAGCTGCAGATCAGGAAGCCTGGGCTCTAATTCTAAGCCTGGCAGTACTAACTTTGTGCCCTAGGTCACACTTAACCTGACCCTCCACAGCCTCCACTGAGAAGCACGGACATTAAATTAGACGAAGACGCCCCAGCCCAACACGTATAACCCTGTGAAATGACAACTATGTAAAAATGTGTCTTAAATATAAATACTTGGCAGCTGGAATCCAGCAGGATAAAAGCCATAATACAACCATTTTAAGCAGACATGAAAATATTTGGATGCCCCGGAGAGGGGCAGGATAACTTAACCCTAAGACCCAGGGTTTTTTTTTTATTACACCGGTGCAAATTTAGTTGCCATCTATAGTTTCCAACCGGCAGAATACAAACAAGAATCAACTTTTCAACGGTTATGTTCTTTTAACTTCCACCGACTTGCAAGTGAATTCAATTCCACAAACGTGCAACGGATGCTCTTCGATTTTAGTGAAAAGGAGACCCGACAGGAGTGGAATCAGACAGTCTGGGTACGAATCTTACATTCAGCAATCACGAGCCGTGTCATCCTGAGCAAAGCACTGATCTCATCTGTAAGATGGGAAAGATGTTCGGGCGACCTCCAAGGGTGTTCGCGAGGATGAAGTGAGAAAATCCACCTAAGTGCCTGACACGTAGTAAGTGCTCAGTAAACTGCAGCATTTTCACTGCTTTTTACTGGTGGGCTCAGGTTTTCCTTTCCACAACAAATGTCCACTGCTTCAATATTTCTGAAAAACTACACAAGAAAATGACAGCATTTTCAATCCCCAAGTGTGATGTGTTAATTAAGTGGAACTGGGCAGAGCAGGAATCAGGAGCCTCAGCTGGGTGATTTCAGGCACATTACTTAATTTCTGTTTCTCATGTGTAAAAAGAGAATAACCACCCCACAGGGCATGTAAGGATTAAGGAAAATAGGGCACGTAAAGGGCTTAGGGTACTGCCTCACGATGCAACTACAAAGACAATTTCTAGAAAAATAAATTTTTTTTCCATAGCTCAGTGACCCCATTACCTTACATATTAAAAGCACCAAATTTTAACCCATTTTTAAAAGCCTCTATACAATTGTATTAACTTAAATACAGTTATCAATTAAAAATGTAAATGCCAAGGCATTCAATAATGTTTACAGTATTAATGGAGGCACAGGCCAACTTGAACATGAATTTCCAAGTCATCTCAGTTTTAGCTCGATGGATCATATGGTATTTCTTTTTAAGTTAAAGTAAGAGCTTGAAGGGGGAAAATAACATTATTTCTATAACCTCAAAACAATCAGAATTGGATATGTATTTTACAGAAAATTTCTGTGCTTGGGGTATAATCACTCAAAAGTGAGTTATAAAACCAAGGAAGTATAATAACAAGAAGCCTCAGAAAATTTATACTTTTCTCTACTTCGGCAGTAATATTTAATTTTCTATACTCACCCTTGTAATAACTCAGAATTAACTCCCTAAACTAAATGACTTCGTTTTTTAAAAATGTTTTGACTTAGATTCTGAATTTCACTTTCAAAGTGGAGACATGTTGGGATGCCAGGGTGGCTCGTTGGTTAAGCGTCTGCTCTTTTTAATTTTTTTTTTTAAATGTTTTATTTATATTTGAGAAAGAGACAGAGCATGAAGTGGGGAAGGGGCAGAGAGAGACGGAGACAGAATCTGAAGTAGGCTCCAGGCTCTGAGCTGTCAGCACAGAGCCCAATGTGGGGCTTGAACTCATCAACTACGAGATCATGACCTGAGCCAAAGTCAGACGCTTAACCGACTGAGCCACCCAAGCGTCCCAAGCATCTCCTCCTGATCTCCACTCAGGTCATGATCTCACAGCTTCTGAGTTCAAGCCCTGCATCAAACTCTGAGCTGACAGTGTGGAGCCTACTTGGGATTCTGTCTCTCCTCTCTGCCCCTCCCCAGCTTGGGCTCTGTCTCTCTCTCAAAATAAATAAATAAAAATAATTTTTTTTTAAAAAAGGGAGAAGACATGTCTGATGAAGGAAGAGGCCTCCAAACAACTTTAGAAGCAATAATCCCCCAAATTGGAATTTCGTTAAAAAAAGAACGTGTCCTCTCTTGATCGCTAAGCTCCTTAGAAACCAAAGCTTGAGCAAGAGTCAACACGTATAACAATTCCACACACAAGAGGGAATGAACACAAAAGACCGTCTCAATTCATGAAACCCATTTCTCAGACCACTGCTTTCATTCCAAAGCAAAATCATACAGCTTTACTAAGACATGTGCCGTTTTTTATTAGGTAAGAATTTTCTTTCTATAAACCATCTTTGCATTTCTTTCGCGATAAATTAAACACATGTCATATTCTAAATGCTATAATTAAAACCCAACGAGTATCTTTTTTCCCCTTAAAACGGAATAATTTTATCCTGCTAAGAAGCTGCATAAATCTTAGCTAGTTTGTACATTTTTGCTTTCAAGGATGTAATGTAACCATCAGAGCTGTTACATCATGTAAATAAATTTCAAAGATGGTATTAATATAAAAACTATATCACATAACCCTAAAAATTTAATATAGCTGCCATGGCAATAACCAGATCATTTTTCCAAACAAATATATATTCCATCATGTCATTTTGAACTTTTTCTGACCTTTTTACTTTTTTTTTTTTAAAGGAAGAAAACTACAATTGAGACCAAATGTTTTGTGAAAGAAAATACAGGCAAGCCAATTTGGCCAGCACAGATAATTTCAGATTAAAGATGTTACAGTATCTTAGAACGTAGCCCATTTTTTTCATCAATCATCAATCACAGTAATTATGATATAATTATGATGTCACTTAGAAAGTCTTAGGAGCTTGCCACAGTGCTTAGAGTATTTTTAAAGGTTTAATATAAACTATGACTACCAATTACACAGTTCCTTTTTCTTAAAAAACATCAAATGCAGGGCTTAGTGCCGTTTGAAATAAGGGCTAGAGTTCTGTCAGCATCTTTTCACAAACAAATCATAAAAACATTTATGTCAAATGGAGCCCGTTCCTGCAGCATCCTTTTGGCCATGCGTCCTTCCCCCTTTCATCCTCCCCCCTCCTGTCACCCAGCCCATCCCTCACACTCTTCTCTCTCCTACTGAGTTCAGCTCAGGTTGATTCCAGAATCTCTACCTTCTTTCCATTCAATACCGCACCCCAAGTCCAAATCTGCACATTTTAAGCACTGGGTGGATCAGTCAATGGAACCAAAAACACTAGGTGTGATGACTCCATAGAAATATGTCACCAAGGTTGAACACAGCCTGCTGGCACTGCGTGAAGCCTGTGTCCCCAAGGATGGGTGCAGCATATGGCCGTGAGGAGGGAATTCTCCAAGGAACCTTTTGAGAAGAGCAAAAGGTCCTATGGCCCACACTGTCCACGTCCTCCTCGCTCTGAAACACGCCAAACCATGCACACACAGAATGGGTGCTAATTTAAGAACACAACAGCAGGACCTAACCTTCATGACGCGTTCGCTGTAATTATGAGCTGGGCTCCTTCTGAACGGTCCTTATTAGATCGGTCCACAGAACACCTTCCAAAGGAATGGGACTCAGCATCTACCAAGAGATTCCACAGTAGCCTTAAAGTTTTTATCTATTTTTGAGAGAGAGATAGAGAGTGAGCAGGGGCAGGGCAGAGAGAAAGGGAGACAGAATTCCAAGCAGGCTTCACACCGTCAGCACAGAGCCCGATGCGGGGCTCGAACTCATGCATGAACAGTGACATCAGGACCTGGGCTGAAATCAAGAGTGGGACGCTTCACTGACTGAGCCACTCAGGCGCCCCTCCACAGTATCCTTTCAAGCTTATTTCAGCCAGGCTAGATCTCTCCTTTGAGAGAAAATAAGCTTTTTCTCCTTTTTTTCTCATCTGTCAAAGTTAACTGCAATTTAATATTAGAATATTCATTCATTGAAAAATGACCTTCAAGTGCATTTTATTTATTTATTTTTTAATTTTTTAGTGTTTATTTATTTTTGAGACAGAGACAGAGCATGAATGGAGGAGGGGCAGAGAGAGAGGGAGACACAGAATCTGAAGCAGGCTCCAGGCTCTGAGCCATCAGCCCAGAGCCCGACGCGGGGCTCGAACTCACGGACCGTGAGATCGTGACCTGAGCTGAAGTCGGACGCTCAACCGACTGAGCCACCCCGGCGCCCCTTCAAGTGCATTTTAAAGGTGGAGATGGGGTGGGGGGGGGGGAAGGGAGCGTGGTGCTTAACAGGAGTCATTAGGAGCCATGCCTCTCCTCTCCACGGGACCAGCTGACATTTCCGAGGGCCTCCCTCCATGCCTTCACAAATAAAGAGCAAATATCACAAACGATGGAAACAAAACCAGGTACCTGTTATCTCCTATGTCCCGAACTTTGGACATTCTGATTCTGTCTGCTTTGCTTTAAGAAAAGTGATGCATCAAAATCCAAACTTACAAGACATAAAGGGGTGATCCTGCTTGACAAAATGCTCTCCCAGTGTTTCTTACGACATCCAATTTCCGGAGAACCCGAAAGTGTGGCTCGAATAGAAGAAACAAGTCAACGTATTTACAACACTTCAAAAGTACAGCCACTGTGTGAAATGGGGTCTACCTGTATGTACACAGAGATAAGGAGAAGAGACCACGGAGGCGCTTAACAGTCTTTGCTGAAAGCGAATGGGTAAATGTTCATATGCATGTGATAAGATAACCCTCTATCAGAGCCATTCCTGACATTTTGGTTTTCATATCTGCCTTTTCCTTCTAAAGTGCGTTTCACACTTCCCTCAGCTTGCTGCTATTGCCAACAACTACCGCTTCCCCTGTGCACTTAGGATTCCAGTATGTCATACCGTTAGCCAATATTCGCTGATGCTCTTATTTAAAACAAAACAAAACAAAACAAAACAAAACAAAACAAAACAAAACAAAACAAAACAACAAGTTAAGAGAACAGGAAAAACTCCTCAAGCCTAAAAGATTTTTCTCTGTGGGGGCTCCTAGGTGGCTCAGCCAGTTGAGCACCTGACTTCAGCTCAGGTCATGATCTCACGGTCCGTGAGTCCGAGCCGTGCGTCGGGCTCTGTGCTGACAGCTCAGAGCCTGGAGCCTGCTTCGGATTCTGTGTCTCCCTCTCTCTCTGCCCCTCCCCTGCTCTCTCTCTCTCTCCAAAATAAATACACATTAAAAAATACTAAAAATAAATTTTTAAAGATTGGTCTCTTTGTATATATAACCACGAAGGAGAAAAAAAAAAATTAAATCACAGAAATCATTGGGCTGTCATAGAGCTCTGGCCTCAAGCAGTATGTGAAAGGGACGGGGTTGACCCCGGAGGAGGCAGCATTTCCAATACTTCGGCATCAGCAGTATGAGTTTTGCTTTGTCTTCACACACCCTGTACCATTACGTACTTAGTATTCTTCTTCAAATGACTTCACATCAGCCTGTTCACACTGGCGTCCTCAAAAGCAACGACATGTATAAAAGTGTGGTGTTTGGTATAGTAGGTATATTAAAAACCACTTTTCTGCATACTACCTAAAATTATTTTGAATACAACATGCCACACTTTGGTAAAGGCTTAAATAAGATTACAGGGGCACCTGGGTGGCTTAGTTATGGGTCCGACTCTTGGTCTCAGCTCGGGTCATGATGTCATGGTTCGTGAGTTCGAGCCCTGTATCAGGCTCCGTGCTAGCAGTGCTGAGCCTGCTCGGGATTCTCTCTCTCCCTCTCTCCCTGCCCCCCCACCCTCAAAAATAAATAAATAAATAAACAAACAAACAAACAAACTGTATTAAAAAAAAAAAAAAAAGAAAGATTACAGTGCCCATGGCCAGCTTTGCCCTAGGTATGTGCGTCACAGAGCAAGCCATTTCAACCTCTGTGGATCTCCTGGTTTGCCTGTACAGAAATCAAATATCTGGATAACCTGAGAAGTCCCCTCTAAATTCTAAAACCTGACGATCCAGGGACTTCTCGTGACGTGCATGGTCTCCTTGCACAGTCAATCAAGGGCAGAACCAGATCCAACTCTCAGGTTTCTGGACTCCTGATCGGGTGCTCTCTTGTTCTCACCCTCCGTGCACACAAATGTGTAAGTGATCTGGAAATGAGCGTAATGGGGCAAGAGAGCATACGCGTATCTAGTGCATGCCTTCAGTTTCCAAAGGCACATCATGCATTCTCTCACTTAATCCTCCCAACCATCTGCCAACCGATATCACAGATAAGAAACTGAGGCATGAAGACGAGTAATTCGCACAAGATGAGAGAGTTGTTTGGGGAGTGATGTAGCTGGGAACTGGAGTCCCAGGAGCCTGGCTGCAGAGTGTGGGCTCTTGCCACCACACCAAATTTGGGGTGCCCCTCGGCTGCTGAGGTCCCCGTGGACACTTGGCTGAGGGTATGAGTGGAGCAGTGGGGGGGGGGACATTATCTTTACCAAAAGAGAACACACACGGGGAAGTCAAGAGGAGCTGGGAAATGAGAAGGAAATATGCTACAACAGGTATTCCTTTGCATAAATTTGCATAAGTAAGGTCAGCAACAGGACACCTCTCAATGGCACTACAAACAACCAGAGCAAAAACACAAGCCAAGTAGCATTACAGTCCTAGCCTCTTTCACCAAAAAGATTAATTTTTTTTTTTTAAATTGTGGCCAAAATGTTCCCAAATAGCTTCGCACGAGGGTCCTAAAATATATTTGTAATCTCTTAGATTTACTGGCTACCTAAGTAGTTTCTAATTAGGTTGGTTTTTCTTTTTACACTTTCATTCTCTCTACAAAAGAACAGCAAATAATAACAATTAGCAACACTCTGGGCTCTGAGGTATCTACTTACTAAAACAGTCTACTATGCTGGGTGAATAGCCTCATATAGCTTCCTGCTGTCTCCGCCAACAGGAACCCTACAAACACAGTAAAACGGTCATGGAAGAAACGAAATAGAAGGAGCATGGTTCCCACTAGGACCTACATGGTTCACGTTACGCCACACAACGCGCCAAGGAATACATTCAAAACTGTAGCCATACGATCATAGTCTTGAAACATACAAGTGGAATGATTTCCAAAAGGAGACAGAGGTCTGACTTCCGAAAAGCACAGGGCTGAAAATACGGCCTTTTCATTTAAGTCTTCCTTGAAACTCACGATAAAACCTACATCCTTCCATTTACAGAGACCTTTGCAAAACCCATGTGTCCCCATCTCCACGGTGAGGCTTCCTGGCCTAACCAGAAAGTTTCATTTTTTGTTTAAGATCAGAGACTGCAAACCCAATACTTTAATTTCCTTTACTTAGAATGGAAAATTAATTAAAAATTTTTAAATATCCCAAAGCCATGTGACCGTTAACAAAACAAACTAATGAAACCCTAAAATAATTATGTTGAACTGTGCTATCCAAAGGGATTGGTTTTGTTAAGATTTGTGTAACATGGGTGTGGGTGTGTGTTTGTGTGTGTGTTTGTGTGTGTGTGTGTGTGTGTGTGTGAGTGAGTGAGAGAGAGAGAGAGAGAGAGAGAGAGAGAGAGAGAGAGAGGCAGTCTGTGTTTGGAGGGTGGTGAATGTGCATGAATAGATGCTTAGGAATTTAGAAATTCATCCAAAATTCGGCAGTCTGAGATGACTTAATGAGTTTGATAATGGGATACAGAAACTTTAATTCTTAAATCATTTGTTTTATTTCGAAGCAGTCAGGGGTGATTAATCAGCTTTAGTAACAGTTTAGTGGCTTATAGTTCTTAGGGCTCTGAGCTAGGGAACTGAGGGTGGTTTGAGGTAATGTTGCGTTACCAACATCCCATCTATCGCAACCATTAATGGACACACCATGAAGTTTTATTAAAACCACAGGTCTTTAGTAAGAAGCTGAACTGTAGCTCTGGGACATGTTCAGAGTAGAGTCACCCTGGGGGAGAAATTTCTGCATTCGCTCTTGTAGCCTGTGATCCTGTTTTGTTTTGTTTTCCTTCTGGAGAACAGCCTTAGCTTCTTCAGCATGTGCCTTTCACAACCCTGTATTACCTTAAAGACTTTCCAATAATGCTTTTATATGAGTTGCTGGTTTCTAAAACTTCATCGGAGAGGATGAGTGATAGGTTTTGAAGGCACACAGGCAAAGGTAGCTTCATTCATGTTCAAATGATAAGTTGTGTTTTCAAAATTATTGTATGTAGTTACCTTCACTGTGGCTTGCAGGCTATATAAACCATCTAGCAATAGCTAATTCTGGGTTGACCATGATCTCCTTTATTTTTAATTTTTTTTTAATGTTTGTTTATTCTTGGGGGGGGGGGGCGGGCAGGAAGAGAGGGAGACACAGAATCCAAAGCAGGCTCCAGGCTCTGAGCTGTCAGCACAGAATCTGTCATGGGGCTCGAGCTCATGAACCTCAAGATCATGACCTGAGCCCAAGCTGGACGCTTAACTGACTGGGCCACCCAGGTGCCCTTGGGTTGACCTTTTAAATCAAGACAACCAGAGAGATGTGTTTTCAGCCAAAGTTTTTAATTAACTTAAGGAGAACACAGATTCGTACTTCTTAAAGCCTATTTCTGCTCTCATTTTGGGGGGGATTTATTTTGTAAGATCTGTTTGTCCTTACCGCCCATGGAAATGGAATGTGTCAACCAATGCTGGTCAAATGTACCCGTGCTGCAGTATGATTAGCTTCTTAAAACACTGATGTCTTACATAACATTCTACTCCATATCTCTGCATGAGCAGTAACTGAAGATGAACCAATTTATTGAAAAGTACTCAAAGAATTAATTCTTGGAGGCAAAACCACGTACCATTTTGCAGAAAACTTACACTGAAATTGGTGGAGATGTGAGGTTAATAATTTTCATGTCTATGTACATTCCCGCTTAATTTCATTTAATTAATCCATTTTATGGCAGACACATGGAAAAGTTCGGCTCCTTTCAAAAATAAATTCCAACACGCTCATAAAATGGCTTTCTGTGTGTGCTTCCATAATCTAAAATACATAAAAATTAAAATGCTCTCTAAATAGGAGGGGATCTCATGTCTAAATCTATCTCCCCATTTATACCAGTTCATGTTTTGTCAACAGCCTGTTAACAAACTCTCTTCATTAAAGCTTAATCTGTTACTTTGAAGCTCACACATACAATTTTTATTCCGTTTCTTACAGATGCTAGTTTGAGGCACTCCAATCAAGATCTCTACCGAAAAACTTAACTGCCGTTGATGCATCTACATTCGTTCTGGTGTTACACGTTGAAGCTAAAGTCTCCAATAACTACGGACATTACCACTGCTAAAGAAAGGAGAACAAGGGACCCAAAGGCAGTGGTAAAATCACGCTAGGAAAAATATTATTATGTAAACCTAACATTTCCTTCTCAGATACATTTTGAGTTTTTACAAGGGAAAAAGAACTACAAGTTGGCTGACAATCAGAGAAAAGACATTTGCTAAAAAGACAAAGTGACTTTCAGTTTTGGAACTATTTCTACAGAAGTAGCCCGAAAGTTTTATAAAGTGATCCTTAACTGGTTTGATTAAAACATGCTAATTAATAAATGACAAGACAGAATGAAAAGTTCGTTGTGGCATTCTGATAAACCACCCAAGCAGTTAAATCAATGCTTTTCTGTTTAATTTCACTATTTGTTTTTCCATTTGAGCTGCCAGTTTTTTTAACATGCTACAGAAGGAAGAGAAACTTTTTTTTTTGATTGATGAACATCACAGATTTTGTTTCAAATCAATCCAACTTGTTCACAATGATCTTTCCATTTGCTGTCCCATTGTGGTGAAGCCATTATTCCATCAAAACTCTTTAAAGAGCCCCCCCCCCTTTTTTAGCTACTTTGACAACAACACCATAACAGTTCACATCACCCTTGACCTTCAGGATGTATATCATCTTGTCAACATATAAACACACGCACTATTGGTTGTGTTTTAATAGATTTTGTAAATATCAAGATCCAATTTATCAAAAGGTTCACCCAAAATGACAGCTCTGAAGTTCTGGATTGTATTTGCAATGCTAATTCTGACTTTTAATGAAAAGGAGTATTTTGGTTGTGTTTTGTTCCTTTGTCTTTTTTTTCCCCACCGCACCCCCCCCACCCCGCCCAAAAGGAAGCAGAATAAACTACTAGAACGAATTTTTTCCCGTTTTTTACAATGGATATTTTCAGTCTGATTCCATTTCAAAAGGAGAAGCCTGGTAGTACTACCAACAATGGTTATTTCTCTCACAGGCAAAATACACATTATACAGGAAGAATTTATGAGATTCCTACCACTCTCTTCTTAGTTTGGCAAAATGCATAACCCCTAATAAGAATATTTTGTTTTAAATGGAAAAAGACATTATGACAAATATGATTAATATGGTTTCTGCAACCCCGGCGTGTTTTCTTTTCACTTCCACATTCACAGCCTTCCTGCCCCCAGGGTTGCTGACTTTCTATCTTCCTTCCAGAACATAAATTGTGTCATCAGTATCAGTGTGTCCTTCTCTTTACAAGGCCCCTTACGAGGGAGATAATTACAGGACTATCATGCACTTCATGCTCTAGGAGAACTGAATGGACAAAACATCTGTCGTCAGCAAATGGTCTAGATAATACTGGTTAAAGATGACCTGTGAGAGTTTTTCAAACTTTAGCAAACGTGAAGTTCTAAAACTTCCATGCTGGGAAAGAACAGAAAAACATTAACAGAAAGCTAATATGTCTGGGAGAGAGTATACTTCGTAAATAATCAAAACCCCTAACATAATAAGGACGTTAAGAAAAAGGGAAGGGTCCGTACAGGATACCAACCCATATATGCACACGTGTGTGAACAGCCACAACTGTATCATGTTAGAGATCATACTTGGAAAGGATCTTGTACAGACACGTTTCTCAGAGTCTGGGCCAACCGCTTAGCCCAAAACACAGATGCATTTAGAAACATCCAAAGCTTCCCGAAATGTCAACACACTCCAAGAGCGCTCCACCAAAGATAGGGGGATGATATACCTACTCTTGTGAAAAACTAAACAAGGAAAACCCATTAGAAAGTACTTACTGAACATCTAGAATGGGGAAACTTCTCTTGGAGCAGTTAAGGAAGGGCAAACAAAACAAGTCAACCCACAACACTCGTCTGTCACTTGGACAGTGGATTGTGTTTATTCCACTTATGTGAAGGGTGAGCCAGCAATAATTCTAATTTTCAAAGGCCGGAGGTGTTTCTCTACACTTAGGCACCCCATGCACTCATGGATGGGATTCTTAGCGCTGAAAAGACCACAATGTAGGAATTTAGCTCGAGCAATTCAACAAAGGGAGCGTGGATTTCTCTGCATGAACATTTTTTTTTTTGCATGAACATTTTTAATTGTGACCCCAAGAGAGCTAATGTACAGGCACGGTGACTAGACTTAATAATGACACTCTACTTAACACTGGAAACAGGCCAAGAGAGATTTCAAGTGTGCTCAGCACAGCTACAACAAATGGTAACTATGTGAGGTAGTGATACAGTGGCTTGATTACAGGCAGGCATCATTCTGCTATGTCTATGTACGTTGAATCATCAAGCAGTACGAATCACATATACACAATTCTTACTTGAAGACAGATAAACCTTTTTCAAGAGAGATAGCTGTTTTCTAGCGTGGATGCATACTTGGGAATGAGACGTGCCTAAGATGAAAATGATAGTTGATATTTACAGGCTGCCAGGTGCTTTATGTACTAACTCAATCCCCAAACTGCCCCATGGAAAAAGCTCCTATTATGATGCCCATGTTGCGTTTTAAAGACCTGAGACACAGGAAGCCTAAGCAAATCACTCCAGGACATACTCCTACTAGGGAACAAAGCTGAGCCCCAAACTTCCATCATTCTGAATGGACAACGTCTGATCGTGTCCCAGACACAGAATAAGCACTCAACATCGATAAATCACTCCTATCGTCACTGTTCTTTCAGCAAATATTTATCAAAACCTGAGGATATACATTTGAGTCAGATAGGACCTTTGACTTCAAGATGCCTTCATTCAGTCGACTGAGAAAGACAGGTATTAAAACGTATAACTAAAATGCATCATGGTGTCATGATAGACACAACCTCTCAGGGCCTCAGTTTTCAACGCACAAAATGGGAATAATTAAACCACCCTCAAAGGGATGATGCAAGGGTTAAGATGGACAATGTGTGAAAAGCACAGAATAATGGCTGGCACGTGGTAAGTATTGTTAACATCCACTGCGATCAGTTTTAACATGATGAACAGAGTAGCAGGAAATATTCTGTGCTATTACAAATAAAGAAATACAAATGGAATTGTAGCTATATCAACCTCTCAGCCCATTCCTTGAGAGAATTAGTAACTGCTTACTGACCATCCTCTGGTTCAAATGCAATTTTTAGTCTCTTAGTACTATAAACACTTTAATGGAACACACGGACTGTATCATTTAAAAAATACCCCTAAATAAACGAGACAATTTAAATAAAGCCATTACAAAAAAGAGATCCTGTGTATCTGATTCGAATCCAAAAACACACAAGCACTGCATCATGTACGAAGTAATTAGTTATTCCCCACGCTTGAGGATTTCCTGATACTTCAAAATACGTGCCAGGGCTAACTGGTATTGAGAAAGAAATAGAGGAGAGAAGAGGAGGGAAGGAGAGAAGGAAGGAAGGAAGGAAGGAAGGAAGGAAGGAAGGAAGGAAGGGAAGCAGACAGTTCATTCATTCATTTGTTCAGGTGATATTTTTATAAATAGGAATTGCCTACTTTGAAATACTGCATTTTCTGATTCTCTCTGACTCAGATCCTAAGTGGAAGAGAACTTCGTACTCTAGATTTCTTTTTGAATACAATAAAGAAAAGGAAACATTTACAGAGAACGTACTAGGTGAGAAACAACAAGCTATAAAGTTCCTAGAACTTCTGTTTTGTTAAATCCTCAAAGTTAGACAAGACTGGTGATATCACCTCAGGGCGCCCGGGGGGCTCAGTCAGTTAAGCGTCCAACTCTTGATTTTGACTCAGGTCATGATCTCACAGTTTGTGGGATGAATCCGTGTCAGGCTCTGCGCTGACAGCATGGAGCCCACTTGGGATTCTCTCTTTCTCGCTCTCTGCCCCTCCCCCACAGGCATGCATGCTCTCTCTCAACATAAATAAAAAAACGTTAAAAAAAAAAAAGACTGGTGATCATGTGACAAATGAAAAAACTAAAGGGAAGGGAAGTTAAAAGCGACTTGTCCAAAGTCACATGAAGCAGTCAGGGTTTGACCCAACCTGGAGGACTACTAAGGCCTTATTCATTGTATCATCCTGCAAATGCATTCTCAGTGAAGCCCTGAACAAGGAAAGATACATGGGAAGTCCGACAACGACCTTTATGTAATGTCCTCAAATGCTTTTGTGCTTGTTTACAATGCAAGGTGCTGTCCAGAGACCTTGATCCTGCAGATTTAGGGTAGACCTATGGCTTCAGTGAATACCCCCAGGAGGTCCTTCCTGCATGTGAGGATGCTGTTAATAATAATCTGTACACTAAGTTCTGGATTCAACGTGATGCTAAATGGCTTTATACTAACATTTTATCTGAGAAATCCCTTAAGAAAATCTTGTTTCTAAAAATGTTTTAGGATCAAAATCCCTGGCTTTATTTTCATTCACAGATTTTTCCAGGCAGAGGTTTAAACGTTAACAAATCTTGAAAAGCATTAAGTCTCATAACTAACAATGTTTTCATTGTTTCAACCCCCCAAAAGTCGCTTCTCCCTCTAAGTGAGGTTACACACCATTTTATGACGATAAGACACACGGACCCTCTACCATCAACTTGACAGTTCTAAGGCTTGGACATGGGAACTTTTTCCCAACCTCTTGATTTTTTTCCTTCAACCTCAACTGTCAAGATTTTCCCAGTGATTCCAGCAAACAGGAGTAAGAGAGGGGCATCTATGTGGCTCAGTTGGTTAAGCATCTGACTTCCACTCAGGTCATGATCTCATGGTTTGTGAGTTCGAGCCCTACAACAGGCTCTCTGCTGTCAGCACAGTGCCGTCAGCACAGTGCGTGCTTTCGATCCTCTGTCCCTCTCTTCCTCTGCTCGCCCCCACCACGTGCATGCGCATGCATTCTGTCTTTCAAAAATAAATTTAAAAAATTAAAAGAGAAAGAGATTTAAAAAAATAGGAGTAAGAGAAAGTGAGGGAAAGTAAGAGAAAGAAAGACCCCACCTCTAAATTTAGAGAGTCTGGCTTTTCAGTTAAAGTGACCCTCCCAAAATAACAAAAACAATAAACAGTGATCAACTTTCCTTACACCAACGGTAGAAGCCACTTTGTGTCACATTATAAAACACAAAAAGCTTATTAGTGATTATGATCGTGATTATGATAATAAGTCTCTGGAGGGTAGAATCAGTGAGCAGCTCCAAGATTTTTTTCTTGGAAACCAAAGTAGGGACAGGCATAAAAACCTTTACTGGCTAGGAATTTTCCCCTTAAAATTAATCTTATTTCTGACATTCTAAGAAAACGTAAGAACACGTATCATCTGTCCTCAAGGAAATACATCCCGCTTCAACAGCCAAAAGTTGGTTAAAATGGAATCTAAGACACCGGTGGTGGCTGACATTTTGGGAGTCTGGCTTTTCAGTGAAATTTACTGCTCAATGGTGGAGGCGAGACCATTTCCATAACTAATTAGCTAGAGCCTAGAAAAAAATGCTCATCCCAAATAGTGCCAGTTCCGTGATCACTGCCAGTATGATCTCAGCTCTCCAGGAATATAGAGATACTACCTTGAAAACTTCACCTGAAAAAACATGATCGATTAGGGTCAGCAACTCCCTGCTTTCCAACTTTGAAGCAGTCACCCATCTCCTTGACATTCCACACCAAGTAAGAGTTATGGTAATAATGGGGCACCTGGGTGACTCAGTAAGCTTCCAAGTTCGGCTCACGTCATGATATCACGGTTTTTGAGTTCAAGCCCCACATCAGGCTCTGGGCTGACAGCTCGGAGCCTGGATCCTGCTTCGGATTCTGTGTCTCCCTCTCTCTCTGCCCCTCCCCCACTCGTGCTTTGTCTCTCTCAAAAATAAACATTAAAAAAAATGAAAGAGATATGGTAATAGCCACAAATGCGACGTAACTCGTGGAATCATGGTCCCTTTTTCTACCTTTGTTGATACTACGCAACCCCCTCTGAGACTAACGAGGAGGATCAGGCCTAGTGATGCATGAATAAGACTGAGAAGCTGATGTGAATTTGCGAGATTCCCTGCAGGCTGGCTCCTCACTCCCTGGACGTGTCCCCTGTGCCCACTAAGTCCCCACCTGCTGGCTGCTGAAGTGTCAGCAATTAAAAACATCAAGTACTATCTACCCGGCACTAAATGTACTCCTCCATCTTCCACCCCCCCACACACACACAAACATAAGCACAACAGAATAAATGTACAATCATGGGGACAAGGACCCTTCAGGGCCTTCGATAAGACCTGAAAATGAGCACATGCATGCTGTTCAGGCTTTCCTAGAAGGGGCCTCCTGCCGTCTTTCTCTAGAACCTGCACGGCGCAGCTCAGTGTTCTTCAGAGCCTGAAACTCCCGTTCTCTTCACTGAGACCGCTTTTGGAAAATGCCTCTTTTTCACATGTCTGGAACCAAAAAACCTTTTTTTTTTTTTTCTAACTTTCAAGTCTGTCCTACTGAAAGTCCCGAAAAAGGCGAAAGACTTGGAGGAGGAAGTGTTCCATTCTGAAGACCAGGCGATTCCTCTCCTAAGCCCACTTACCATGTCTCCCAACCAAGAATGTTCATCTAGCTTATGTTTTGCTTGAAACCTATCAAGTACATAGGAGAACGAAGACTGGAGGAGGGACCATGTCTACGAGGCTTTGAATTTCTGGCAAATGGCTCTGTGTGTAGTTCATTTCAAAGGCCTCATTATGTCTGCATAAATAAACCGTGCTACGCAGCTTGATGCACGGCCATTTGTCATATTAAAACAATGGCATCCAAAGTAAATCCCCATTAACATTGTTTAACTTTAATGCTTTGGGGTGTTTGCTACTCAAATGATTAAAAAATGGAGTGATTGATGACACCACAACTTCAATGAGGCAGCAAAACAAATAGACTGTGAGTCACCAAGATCTAAGATGTACTACAAGCCCAGCTGGGTGAGCAGCACACAAGACACCCAGAGCTCAAGAGTCTCTGGGCACGTGTGTGTGTGTGTGTGTGTGTGTGTGTGTGTGTGTGTGTAGTTACATGGATTGGGCAGGGGATAGGGAGAGTTTTCAGGAAAATGCAGCATAAGGCTTTAAAAAAAAAAGCAGGGGGCTCCTGGGTGGCTCAGTTGGTTAAGCATCCGACTTTGGCTCAGGTCATGATCTCACAGCTTGTCAGTTTGAGCCCCACATCAGGCTCTGTGCTGATAGCTTGGAACCTAGAGCCTACTTTAGATTCTGTGTCTCCTTCTCTCTCTGCCCCCTCCTGCATTCACGCTCTCTCTCTCTCTCTCTCTCAAAAATAAACATTAAAAAAATTTTTTTTTAAGTTTTACATGTTGCCTGCACTCAGTCTCCAGGGAAATATTTGCAATGATGAAGTTCTGCCATCAAAATTTTGGGGTATACAAAATGTGGCCAGAGAAAAACTACATTTTTTTTCACAAATCTAGAGGCAAAAGAACAGATTTTTTTTCCTTCAGTTTTCTGTTTTAGAAAACCGTAAGTAGAGTATCTTTATATGAAAAAAAAAAAAAAACCCTGAGCTTGAAGACGTACCCTTTCAGAGATCATACATCACTCTTCTCAAGTAAAACATGCTGCACAGGGTGATAAATTAATAAATGACACAGTTGTCTAACTTTCCAGACTTCCCTGGTCTTAACCATAAATTTTCTGGATGCAGCAATGCCTTGGTTTTCATTGCTGTCAGACTTGTCTCCTTTCCTCCTGGGTAGAGCCATTTTAATCCCTGATCCCTGTCCCACCTAAATCAAGACCGTGGGATTGCCAAAAACAGCAAAGTTTCTGACTTAGATGCTCTGTCAAAGACCGGGACCGTTCCACTTAGTGCCCAAAGTTGGGCTATTGTCTTAAAAAGCAGATTAGGATAAATACATTCACCAGTGAGGTAATGATATTTTTGCCTTTGTGCCCTTGAGAACAAACTTCCTGTAAATACTTCCATAAAAATTTTCTGAGGCCTTTTAAACAAAGCACCATATGAAGTGTGTCTAAACAGCCCAAAAGTAAACTGCAATTTGGCAACATTCTTTCTACCAATGTGAGGGCCTAAAGTGGACAATTTAAGATAAAATCATTTCCATTGGCGTCTGAATTATCCTGCTGGCCATCTACCCTGAAATAATTATTTAGAAAACCACCAGATTGGCTCTTCCTGTTGTGCTCTACAAACAGTCGCAAAAGTGAAGCGTTTTGGTGTAGCTGCTCAGGAGAATCACAGCACAGAACAGAGACGCACCATTCAACTTGCCCTCAACACACACGGAATAGCCACCCAGCCTGGCAGGTCAGTCTCCAAGGTTGGCCCACTCTGGCCCAGGCGGAAAGTTGCCAAAGATCCTACCTTCCCTCACCTTGCCCATTCCACTCTGGCGAGCTTTGGAGAGGGGCTTTAATCCACACACAACTGTGGATCTCTTCCATTTTTCAAAATATTCAAATATTGCGGCTCTCCCTTTCCTCTACCCAAACTTCAGCTGTCTGCCCCTTTCTTCTCCACTTTACCCCTTTTTTTAGTCACTCTGCAACAATGTGAGCCCATTCAGCTCCCGTCTCAGGCAAGAGACTGGACTGGGGACAGCCAGAAAAACCAGACAAGAAATCAGGAGGTACATCGAAGGGTATGGATTAAAATGGGGCTAAAGTTTCAAACTCTATCAGAGCAGTATCAGAGTTTGCACAGGAGGAGAGAGGGATTATACACTAACTACAGCATCAGTGTAAATGTAGAAAGAGACCCAAGGGCAACAAAAATGAAAACCATGCAACCAACTGTCAAATATTTTTTCTAGAGACCTGGGCCCCAAGGAGCCTAAAGATAATGGGCAAAATTTGTTTATTTTGGATTCATTTTACTTACCCATGAAATGCAGCCACCTGCAGAAGCTGAACATTTCATTATCTCTGCCAATGATGCAATATCTAAAATAGTCAAACTCGATGAAAAAAAATTACTAGCCAGCTACATGGTTCCAATCATCCTTTAACCCTGTAATGAGAGCTGAGGGCTTTTGAACTGACCTCCAAGTGTTCTCCTAACACTACAATGGTCACAGGCCCAAATACTACATCATCAGATATGATGTGCCTCAGAAAGCAAAAGCTAGGGCCTATATTATAAACCAGTGATATGTGGAGTGCCTGGTGTCTCACTCGGTTATGTGTCTGACTCTTGATTTTGGCTCAGGTCATGATCCTAGGGTCATAGGATAGAGCCCTGTGTTGGGTTTCATGCTCAGCTGCTTGAGATTCCTTCTCTCTCTCCCTCTGCCCCTGTCTCTAGCATGCTCTCTCTCTCTCTCTCATTCTAAAAAAACAAACAAAAAAAAACCACTAACACCAAAGAGAGAAGGACATGTGAATGGTTGCATGGAAAAATAAATCCTCCCTCATCCACTCAGAGGAATGCAAATTGATTTAACTCATTTGAAGGCAAGAGTAGGCAAAATTAAAAGCTGTTGAAATGCACAAGCATTTTAATTCGGAAATACAGAAATTTAAATGAGGAATATAATCACAAATGTGCAAGAAAAAATACATGCATTTTAAAAGAGCATTATCCACACAGAATAACAAAATTTAAGAAGACAAAAATCGAAAATTAGACCACACCTAAATCATGGACTACTAGGCAGCCACTCAAAGTACAATAAAGAATGTATGGTCATCGAAAAGGCATTCGCAATATATTATGTGTGAGAGTGACAAAAATTTTCAAAGTAAGATTTTACGCTTTGTTTTTTAAGGTTTAAAAGGTTTAAGGTTTTACTGTCCTAGGGAAAGACTAGAACGAAAAATAGTGAAAATATTAACAGTGGTTACCACCAAGCAGGGAGACTGTAGGTAATTTGTATTTCTTCCCAATTTCCTGTGTATTTTCAGTTTTAAAATTTCTTGCCAAGGGAAGATAGATAACTACAGATATGATGCAAATTGTAGAAAGACTCTATAGAGCCTCTCAACCATCATCCGTACAAGAAGGGAGTCCCACGTGGGGGAAATCCAGTAAAAAAGCATTCACATTTATAAAATAAACAAACTAGGACATACAAAGAGTGATTATTTGCATTTCAAAAAGTTTACTTCTTTATTAAAATACTCAATCTTAAGGTGTCTTGAAATATGTTCCCTTGTATAGAGGTTCTCAAAGCTGTTTGTCCATCAGAATCGCCTTGAGAGCTATTATAAAATGCAGACCATCAGACTACGTTCCTGCTGATTCTGATTTAGTAGCCTAGAGGTGTGACTCAAATATTCTCATTGAAAAAGAAAAGACAAAAAAAAGCTCCCAACTAATGAGCTGTTAGAAATTAAAAGATGCTGGAGACATAGGTCAACAAAATGCAATGTAAAGATCTTGTTTTGATTGTTATTCAAACAAACCAACTGTAAAATAATGTATGGGGGAAATGATGGAATATGGAAATTAGCTGATATTAACATGTTAATATTGCTGAGTAGGATAGTGGTATCGTGGTTATACTGTTTTTTTTTTAATATGTATCTCTTAGAGATAGGTAAGTATTTGGAGGTAAATTGTTACTGTATCTGAGATTTACTTTACAATATTCCAACAAAAAAACACATAACAAAATAAAAAAAAAGTGGGAGAGAACAGAAGAAACAAAAATGTTAAGAAAACTTATTTGAGGGGCGCCTGGGTGGCTCCGTTGGGAAAGCGTCCGACTTACGCTCAGGTCATGATCTCACGGCTTGTGGGTTCGAGTTCAAGCCCCATGCTGGCTCTGTACAGACAGCTCGGAGCCTGGAGCGTGCTTCGGATTCTGTGTCTCCCTCTCTCTCTGCCCCTCCCCCACTCATGCTCTCTCTCAAAAATACACTTAAAAAAAAAGTTTAAAAAAATTTAAAAGAAAAAAAAAGAAAAATTATTTGAAATGCATCCTGGAAATAAGAGAATGTATTACACTATTTCTCTTTACTTACTTTACTCCTTTATACTTAAAATTCTACAAAAACTTAACAGAGTAAAAAGCATCCCAGTGGCTTGGACACCACCCCTTTGTGGATTAAAGCGATTCGGTTTGTAAAACTGGACCTAAAGCAATTTTTCCAGACCTCGCTCTTGCATAAAATACGAAATTGCACATTTTTGGAATTAGCATTTGCATAACATCAGCAGTTAATGTTTATAAACATCAACTCCAGATACTAAAGACAGCCCTGTGAAGTCCAAAGATCACCAAAATTGGACCCATATTTCATAAACACTGATTTATCATATATTACCATATTCATTATTACTATAACCCAAAAAGAGAAAAAATAATTCCCAATATATAAAAGTCTAAATTCTAGTTCCAAAAGATTAACATTACTAGATGTGTTCAGTGAAATAACGAAAACTACATGCAACAAAAACACTAAACATCTAACAATAAGGAAACAGTTAAGCAAACTGTGACTCATTCATTTGACGATATGTTACACAGGATGATTACGCAGAGTATTAATTATGCTAGGACATGTGTAGGTAATAATTTTAAGTAAAAAAAAAAAAAGTCAGCAGAAAGCACACATGTAAATGCATATAAAGTTTTCTAGAAAAAAAAATACATGTAAAATGTTAGAGTTTGTTTCCAGGTAGTAGATTGTGGGAATTAACATTTTTTTCCTGTATTTTCTTTATTTTTGATAATAAAAACCAAATACTTGTTTAATAAGACAAAAAAAGGGGGGGGGGATGAAGAAATCTAGCATTACACAACTTGTCAGGAGACTTCACTCTCAGACTGCCCATCTCCCTCTACCCCCATGTGACACTGTGTCTGAGATGATGGAGCAAAAAACATCCCATCATGGTAACATTTCCATTCTACACACACACACACACACACACACACACACACACAACACAACTCCCAGAGAAGGTGTTCATCAAGTAACCTCTCCAAGACAACACTGTTTGGATATACCACATTCCAGCATCAAGAGGTTATCTAGAATATGTTAAATTATGCACATGTGTTTCTCCTTAGAACTTCTCGGTTTCATCTCAAACATGTATCCATCTCTAAACTCAGACTTTCTACTGAGCCGCTTCAAGTCTTTTCTGGAACAAGGTGCAATGAGAATAAACAAAGGTTTCTAATAAAACGAAACACACCCAAAACTCACCAAAAACTCGTTACAAGGTACCTCCGGTGTATCGATACTCTAGAAGACACTGTGAAGGACAGACTTTTAACAATAATTTTTAACTCAACTTAAACTTTTCAAATGAAAAACAAACTGAAACCATTCAAACATAATCTTTTAACCTTGTATATAGACTCTGGAATAAAACCCATCTGACCTAACTTGGTAGCATAACCACAGATATATTTTCATTTAAAATACCCATATTTAGCTGGCCCCCTTGAATTCCTTTCTGTTGCTTAATTTCCAAACAAGAGATATTACTGCTCGTCTTAAATGGATGAATCATCTGAGAGGAGTCCCTCCGACACCGCTGACAGTGTAGTTCTAAAAACAGAATATTATAGATTATCAGAGAAGGAAGTTTTGAAGTATCAGCTTCGGGTCTGAAGCATGTCTTGTGAGGCCACCCAAAAAGACAGCTCTCCTTGTAGCCCCCCACCCCCAGCCCCAAACTCTAATCTCCAGCCCGCAAACAGATGCATTCCTCTAATTCCAAGAGGGGGCAGGGCCAGGCATCATCACGGAAGTTTCTGGTCACTGTAGCAGGAATAAAGAAGTCGGTGGCCCCAAAGGTGGCAGGACTGCGGAGCCCGCCTGTACCCAGCACCTGCGTGACAGCTGATGTCCCTGGGACCCCACTCCCACCCCCACCCCACAGCACTCTTCGCTCTGTCTTCTCAGAGGATCCCACTGCCCAGGTCCTGTCTTTCCCAATACCTAACCTGGATCACCCATTGTTTTCTCATTCCTTCATGTTTTTACGTGTCATATGGGTTTGCCCTACTGTGATCTCCACTCACTCAAAAAGTTATAGCTCCTACTGCTCCTTTTAGCTCGCAGCTGCTTTAGGATGGTTTCTCTTTTTTGTTTTCTGTGTGTAAGAAATAATAACAGTGAACGCTGCCCGCTACACATTAGTCACTCAGTCCATTATCCAAATTTTCCTGGAAGGGTCATGTGAACACTCCCCTCCCACCCCAACCCCACCCCCACACACACACACATCTTTCTACTCCGGGCTCCTCGACAGCTGAGTTTTCTAGGTTTGTGCTTGTTTTCTTCCTTTAAATTTTTACAGTTCAGTCTATGCCGTTTGCTGAAGGACCACAGACGGGCAGAGTCAAGCCCATCCTGAACCTAACAAGATGCACGCATTTGGCACAAAGCAGAAGATACTCTTCTTTGTTCCAACAGAAGATCGTACACCCCAGTGAGCGATTGTACCACAATCACCATCAGAAAGGGGAAGGGAAAAAAAAAAGCTTCTAACCCAGAGAATTCTCTAGACCTTAGAGGGGTTCCTATTCCCCCTTCCGAGCACTGCTATACAACTCCTTGCTCCCCTGCCATCTGGCTTCCCTGTCCATCTAAGTAGAGGTTACTAAGAGTTATGGACCAAATCTCAGACACTGCGATACTCAACTGCCCTAAAAGGGCTGTGCACAGGGACTGAGGGCTCGTGTGTAACATACACTGGGCTCTAGTCACTGAAATCCGCTGCCGTTAAGGGGTGGTCCCAGCTTTACCACAGTCTCCATCAATCTCAATGAAGGGGAGATCTCAGATACGGGCGAGACTTCCATTACCTATCGCGATGCCTGTGAAAACATTACCTGTCAAGTCAAACCCATGTCCCTCTTCATTTGCAAGCAGCCAGCCTCAAGTCCCCTTCCCAAGTAACACGTCGCGGTTTCCTATGCACACGTCAAATCTGAACTTTCGCACCAGTTTTTAAGCAGCTCACTCGTGTGCCTTCCTGCGTCTACAGCCTCGTTTTTTTCTATCAGCTCCATGAGAGCGACCCACGGACCAAGCCGACCTTTCAGACACCAACAGTTCGTTTACTCCTCCTCCGGTCGTCCCTGACTCATCCCCTCTCACATTCCGTCTCTCCTCTTGGTTAGGCTTCCCAGTACACTCATCCCAGAAAAACGTGCCAGCAAACCTACCTCCAGAGGTGACAGCACTCACCAGGTGGACCTTTATTCACCTCCCCAGGTCTCCTCTGCATTTTCATCATCAGGGGCCCACCGATACTCCCTCTGACTTATCTATTTCCCTTCAATATCTTACAAACAGTTAACTCCTCCCAGGCACAAACTCTGTCTTTCAAATACAACACCATCCTCCACCGATCCTGGGCAGAGCCCAGCACATAAGAGAAGCTTATCCAATACATCCTGGATAAATGAACCTATGTTGGACGGGCCGAATGGCTCTCGTTCGTCCTCCAGAATTGGGGCACACCTCTACAATTTCTGGTCCAGTTCTCGGTCACCAAGCATACAATGCAAAGCAAACACTGCTCGTGCTTCACACTCAGCCCTGTGCCACCTGGTCCGCAGTTGCTCTGAATGGAACTCCTGGCTCTAGCAAGGTTTAAAATAGAGAAAGTCCGTCATTAGTGATCCCATGCCATCAGGGTGAATCTGAGAAAAACCCCTCAGTGGCTCTACCCAAACAAGAAAGGTGACAGGGCACCAAAATGAAACCCACCCTATTTTCTATTGGTTATCTAGTCCTTTCTGATGTGTCTCTAAGATACCCATTTTAAACTTTCCAGACACAAACTTGCTGTGGTCCAAAGTCAAGAGCATGAAAATTTCCATCGTGCCAGGCCGCTAAACAGAGTTTTCAGAAGTAGAAGTCACTGCTCCTCCTCTCCCTTGGTCAGGGGAAAAAATAAAAGGCCAAAAACCAAAGGCACCTTGAATGACCCACTGCCTTCAAGGGCCGTACAAACCTGGCAGGGACCACTTGTGCCATTAACCTCCAGTGGAGATGGCCTGGGTCTGTTTATTGTCCTCTCCCAGTCCCTACTGCCCTTACCAGGAGCTCTAAGACTGTTAAAAGTTGCTTAACTCGGGAGTCACTCCGGACCTGGGTCCAAAATTAAATAAAGCGTCAGGACCCTGGGCATCCCCGGAGGTACTGCTCAGAAAGTCATCAGAAAGCGCGAATCTCTTTCAGCTCTAGAGCCTCCCGCCCCCCCCCCCCCAACTCCGTGCGAGAACCAGTTTGTGCATAAAAACAGGAAGCGAAGCAAGAGTCTCACAACAGAAATTGGTAGCTGGAAAGCTGGTGTATTTGAGGTACGGAACACAGGAATTTGCCAGCTACAGAGAAGTGAAATAAATTAGGGAGAACAAGGAAATTACTGGCTGGGAGACAGAGTTATTATGAAAAGCTGATTTCACTGTCCAAAAATGTTAGCCTGCATTTATTCTCAAAATTATCCAAATATTTTAGCAATCAGCTATTTATATGGTTGTTTTCTAGACATTTCCTTACTGTTTCTCTCCAGGCCTCTCTACAGTGGGGAAGTGATTTGCTTTGGAAATCATTTCCTCCCTTCTGTCACAGTCTGCAAGGCCTAATCTCGCTGCCCTCTCTAGAACCCCAACAGTCTGGATTTGGAAAAGGGGTTTCAGCGGACCTGAAGTGAAACGTCCTGGAAGACAAAAAAAAAAACCACTTTTTCACTGTGCTACCTAAGTAAGCTTCGTCTGCGTATTTATCCCCTCCAACTGCCCCTGTGGACAGTGGACCAAATGCGCTTTTAAAAGGTATTTCCGTTTCCTTGTGCAACTCCAGTCCCAGAATGCACCATGTGTAAAGACACGGAACAACTTTCTCAGCTGGAAACGAGTCGCCACCACCTTGGCTGGGTTCGCTCTGTGAACCCACCTCTCTCTCTGTTTCGTGTACTCCGCAAAACAAAGCTCACAATAACAGGCGCGTGAGTCATTCGCACGGAGGCGACTTATCGTTCAAATTGAATTCACTGTAAATGCAAGCAATTTGAAAAAAATTAAGGCCTTATGTTCCGCGCTGTCACTACATTTGTTAGGGATTTCATCGCTGTGTGGAGGCGTTTAGTTCCAGGCTAACATTTGGACAGATGGAAAGCTCCACTTGACACGGGTCAAAAGAGCCAGCTCCGCCTGGCCTCGTGGATCCAGCCTCCCCATGTCACTAGCACCGGGCGGGACAGAGCGCTCCCTGCGCTGCAGAGGGCACAGCAATAAAATCAGCATGCCCGTTATGAAATCTCTTTCAAACTACAAAGTGATGGATAAATATTTGCGGGCGTTCTGAGGATTCTTACTGTTTGCACAAAAAAAGAGTTTCTCTGTATGTGTGTGTTTTCCTGCAGGTATTTTGGCAAGCTTGAGCCGATACACTCAGGAGACCAAAGGATCAGTAATATTTTCAAAGTAAGGAGAGAGGGTGGGAAGGAGGAAGGGAAGGAGGAAAAAAGGGAAGGAGGCAGAGAGGGAGGAAGGATCAACACAAATGTTCAACAACCGGATTCAACCATATTGAGAGTATACAGCCATAAAAATCATTGGATATACATGCAAAGAATTTTGGTTTTATTTGGTTTTTTTGTTTTTTTTTTTTGAGAGAGAGAGAAGACATGAGTGAAGGGCAGAGAGAGAGAGAGGGAGAGAGAAGCGGGGCTCACCCAAAGCGGGGCTCAAACTCACAAACCAAAGATTGTGACCTGAGCCAAAGTCAGATGCTTCGACGACGGAGCCACTCAGGTGCTCCTCCTCCAAGAATTTTCAACATGGGGGACGTGCGTACGGTTTCATGCTAAGAGCAAAGAATATGTTGTTATCCATGTATTAAAAGAAAATCCTAACTGCAGTACGAATGACACCAAGTTATTTACAGCTCTTTTATCTCGTGTTTTCACAAGTATTTTTCTGCGTTTTCCAGATTCTCGCTCATTACCCTTTGTAATCGGAAAAAATACGAAGACATCAGAAGACGCACGGCGAAAAGCCAAGAGAACAGTACCGAGCACGTGTGCATGCAGACAGCTGCACAGGAGAGGAGCTAAAGGAGAGTTTTGAGCCAACGCCGAGCTGAGTCAGGTGAAGCATCCCTCTCTCTGGGGAAGGTATCCTGCATAGACCTCAAGTGGAGTCTCTAGGCGTCTCATGGTTCAGATTCCAAAGTGCTTAAGAAGGCTGGCTGTACTACTGCCTCACTGCCACACCCACCAAAGGGGCAAAAGTGAAGACCTGTGACATTAATGGCAGGGGACGGAAATGAGATGAGGCCATCTGTGGCTGTACCAACCTACACGGTCCTTAATCCACATAAGACTTTTACGGAGGCAGTTCACAGAGGCATAGAGAACTAGCCATCATAGAACTAGCCTCCCTCCAGTCAGAGCTCTGCCTTCCCACCCTCGCCAGCTGAGCTCAAGGAGCCCTACGGATTGAAATCACCAAATGTTCCCCTAACTCCAAATCCACTTCTCCACCCTGTCCACTGAGTTCCTGCCCTCAGCAGCCAGCCTTGCCCCACCAGAGCCTTCTCCACACAGCACCCAGAAGAACGTTTTTATAACACAGAGGACAGTTCAGTTCAGGCTACTTCCGCCTCAAGATCTACTTCACCCACGATAAAATGCAGTCTTTTCCCATAGTCCCTCCGACTTTATCTCCCACCATGTCTCTCCGAACCCCCCTTGGCTTCTAGCACGCTGGCCTTCCCGAACGATCTCAAGGATCATTCCTTCTTCCATGAGGTCTCTCCTCAGTTGTCACCTTAATAGGATTGCCAAAGTGAGCAAGTAAAATACAGGACACCCAATCAGAGTTGAATTATAAACAATCAAATATTTTTTTAGTGTAAGTAAGTCCCAAATAAGAGCTTACCAAGCGAGGACCTAACTGTAACATCAGGTGATAAAGCCAAACTTCAACACCTATTAAGGGGATGGCTGAAGGCAAGAGAAAGTGAATAGGGTGGTGGAGACCCAGAACGAGGCTAAAATGAATTCCTGGGAACTGTGGCTCTAAAAAAAGTGAAAGACGCGGGCTGACCACAGAAGGGCAAGCCTTCTGGCATACCATTTTGGTATACCAGAGGACAGGAAGCAGTTCATTGAGAGGAAGGACAGAGAGGCAACACAGCTGGGAAAGGAAGGACTGTGGACACAGTGATGGGGGCTGATCTTCCCCCAGGAAGCACCTGCCTCCCTTAATATTAACCATTTATGTCCCCGGGTCAAATTCTCCTCCTTCCCTGAGGCTCCGAGCAGGAAGCCACCTCTGTGCTCTGAAAAAGCACTTTTCGCTCCTGTTTCCAAGGGGAATTACTCACGGTCCTACCACTCTCTGGCCCTTGAAGGCAGAGTTCATCTTGCCCATCTTTGTGACCTGCACGACACCTCACGCATGTAGGCTCTCAGTAAATTTATTTCTCTGAAGGCTGGGAAGTTTGAATTGTCTAGCATAATAAACATGGCGCCGATGGTCCTAGAACCCAAGGTGGACCAAGCACATCATGAGACTAAGTACCAGGTCTCTGTTAAGCTGCAGCTGGGCTGTGTCTGAGAAGCCAAAGCATTGTCTACCAAGGAGGAAAAGCTCATATGCAGACCTAGAGGCTAGGGTCAGCTGTGTGGAGAAGTCTGTGGCAGACATTGGAGCCCCATAACGTAATGGCAGTTCAGGGGTCAGAGTGGAAGGGAGCAGGCAGTATAACAGCAGAATGGTTTGGAGCAAGGACTCTACGGGCCACACCACCTCAGGGGGAGTCCTACCTTCACTACATACAACCTTGGGTGAGTAATTTAACTTCTTTTGCCTTCATCTGAGAAGTTCCTTCATGTGAAAAAGGAGTTGCAATAGTCCTCACCTCACCAGGATGTTCTGAGGAGGAATTAAGACCAGCTCCGCAGAGCTCTTTAGCATGCATAGCGCCTGGTTCACAGTCTCAGAGGAGCTGTGTTAGCTCTGATTATTGCTATCAGAACAACACTGTTTACTAAGTACCTTTTGTGTGCTAGATACCCTGTTGGTTGCCAGGAACATAAATATTTTTAAAAAACCGTTAGAGGGACTCCAAAGTGTTGGGCTCATAGGCCAAAAAGGGCTAAGAGAACACTGTAGGTTAAGGATAAAGGGCCACCTCTGTGGGGAGACGTAGGGCGAGGGCAGTCAGCACACTCAATGTGTAACTACATCTCCAAACAGCGAGGTCTCAAAGAAATCCAGGACTTAGGAGAGGTCAGAGTGGGGACCGGAACACGAGAGCCATCCCTCAGAGAAGGCAACTGAAACAGTAAGAATGAGTGAAAGGCACCCGGGTGGCTCAGTCAGTTGAGCAACCCACTTTGGCTCAGGTCATGATCTCACAGTTTGTTCCTGAGTTCAAACCCCGCATGGGGCTCGCTGCTGTCGGCAGAGCCTGCTTCAGATCTTCCGTCCCCCTCTCTGCCCTTCCCTCACTTACATTCTCTCAAAAATAAACATTAAAAGAAAAAAAAAAAGGGAACAGGGGCGCCTGCGTGGCCCCAACTTCAGCTCAGGTCACGATCTCGCAGTTTGTGGGTTCGAGCCCCACACTGGGCTCTGAGCTGTCAGCACAAAGTCTGGAGCCTGCTTCTGATGCTGTGACTCCCTCTCTCTGCCCCTCCCCTGCTCGCACTCTCTCAACACACAAACGCTAAAAAAAAAAGTATTTTTAATTAAAAACAAAAAGGAAGAAACCGTAAGAACAGGGGAGGTAAGTGTAAGAAGGGCAGACCTGACAACAGGCTGCGTGCCCACAGACCTCCCTCCATCAACGGGCAGAAACGGCAGGCGGAGGCAAAAGACGGGAAAAGATCAGCAGACCTGGAGAATGAAGTTGGCATATGGAAACTTTACAGACTGTGCAAATGGCAAATGTCACACAAGGACCATATGGTCTCTCCACGTGGTAGAGGACTGCACAGAAGGGGCTGCCAGGTGACGCGGAGAGCAAAGCAGCGATGGTAGGAGCGGAGGGAGTTCGGGGGTCTGCTTGCCGTCACACACGGCTCAGACCCAGACAGTGCTGGAGCTCTGGCCCTAGCGAGCAGCACCGAATGCCTGCCGTCCAGGAAGCCACCTCCTTCTGAAACACGCCTTGATTACCTAGGGGCTAATGACACACTGCGGTTTACACACTGTGGAAAGCTTTCTGTCTTTTTGCTCGCTTCCTTACACCTGGCCAGGCAGACTTCCAAAAGATACAAAGAGAGGAAAGTCACTGGAGTCCATTTTGCTGTCTGTTACGTCTAGCAATACTTGAATCTATCTCTGTATCTATCGACCTATCTATCCATCTGTCTATCTGGAGGGGGTGGTAAGGGAGGAGATGGGAAATACCCAGAGATTAGTCCAGGTGCAGCAGGAATGAAAGCAAGACTAGAATTAACATAGGAGCAAATGAGACTAGACCAGGTTTGCTCAAGGGGAGCCCAAACAAGAGAAGCGGGCAACGCCTGGAGTAAGGTAGAAAAAGGTGGAGTCTGGCTTTTTCTGTTTGCTTAAAGTGCAGCTGGACGAGCCGGTGAGACATTTGTTAAGAAAACAGACTGCTGGGTCCCCAGTGCAGGAGGGTTGAACCAGAATCTTTTAGGGGCAGGACCCTAGAGTGACTTTTTCTTGGCTCCCTACACCTGAAAACTCTTACGTAAGCTAGACTTTAAGAAGAGCTAGAAGAAAAATCGCTGAAAATGTAGATCGTTCTTCGTTTTTAATTGGGGTAAAATCCACATAACATTTACCATTTTAACTATGTTTTTAAACTTTATTTATTTACTGCGAGTGGGAAGGGGCAGGGAGAGAGGGAGGCAGAGAATCCCAAGCAGGCTCCGCGCTGATGGCGGAGGTAGGGCTTGAACTTACCACCCACGAGATCAAGTGTGTGGCTTAATTGACTGAGCCACCCAGGCGCCCCCATTTTAACCATGTTTCAGGGTACGGTTTAGTAAAGGATGGTCACACAGTTGTGCAACCCATCTCCAGAACTTTTTATCTTATAAAACAAAAACACTATACCTGTTAATAGATTGTTATTGCCACTGATTGTGTATTTAATAGCTTTGCTAAAGCCCACCTAACTCTCCTAGATTCAGAACCTCTACGCCACACCCAAGACACCGATACAGCAGCAGCCACGCAGGTTTATGGGACAGCATTGGTTGTCAAATACTTTGAACATCACCCCTGCTCTGAGTGACATCTAAGTAATAACTCCAGACGCCGTAAGAGAAATGATTCATGTAAAGCGAATATACATTTTTAAAAATATTAATCTCAACCTAAATTTTTGTTCTTTAGAGCATGTTTCGATTTTTACTTCTTCATCTGAGGTTTTTTTTTTTTTTTTTTGTATTTAAAGTCAAGTTAGTTCACATGCAGGGTTGTCATGGCTTCGGGAGTAGAACCCGGTGATTTATGTCTTACATAGGACACCAGTGCTCATCCCAACAAGTTCCCTCCTAAATGCCCGTCACCCATTTAGCCTATCCGCCACCACCACCCCTCAGCTCATTCTCTGTATTTAAGAGTCTCTTAAGGTTTGCCTGCCTCTCTGCTTTTATCTTATTTTGACTTTTTCATCTACATTTTCCTGGGGTGCCTGGGTGGCTCAGTCAGTTAAGCATCTAACTGTTGGTGCGCGGGTGGCTCAGTCGGTTAAGCATCTGACTTCGGCTCAGATCATGATCTCGAGGTTCATGGGTTCGAGCCCTCGTCAGGCTCTGTGCTGACAGCTCAGAGCCTGGAGCCTGCTTCAGATTCTGTGTCTCCCTCTCTCTCTGCCCCTCCCCCACTCAATCTCTGTCTCTCTCTCTCAAAAATAAACAAACATTTAAAAAAAAAAAAGCATCTAACTGCTGATAGCAGCTCAGGTCTTGATCTCAGGGTCATGAATTCAAGCCCTGCATTGGGCTCCACGCTGGGGCATGGAGCCTCCTTATAAAAATAATAAAACAAAATTTTCTTTTTAGTGTTTACTTATTTTGAGAGAGAAAGAGAGCATGCGTGCACGTGCACACAAGCAGAGAAGGGTGAGGTAAGGAGGGAGACAGAGAAGCCCAAGCAGGCTCCATCATCAGCATGGAGCCCCACGCAGGGCTTGACCCCACGACCCTGGGATCATGACCTGAGATGAATCAAGAGTCGGATGCTCAACTGACTGAGCCACCCAGGCACCCCAAACATAACAGTTTCCAATTGCAAGCCACTACTCAGAATTCTTGCTTTTCACAGGGTCAACACTGACAGATTCACAATTTGCACGGTGTGCCAGTAAGTCAGTATTCACCAGTACACACACAGCAGCACACACGTTTTTATGGACAGTGGCAAATGTGCCACAATGTTGATTTGCTGTCATTTAATATGTATTGACAAGCCACCATATGCTAGGCAGTGAGATGCTGTTCTATACAGAATTCAATACCCAGTGTCAAACCTACCTAATGAATTGCTCCTGGCGTGAGGTCCACGGTCAAAGGACCTTCAGGTTTGGGGGCTTCCTTGTGATCTTTCTAGATGTTTCTCAGTCATTTCCCCTCACATTTCATACTGCAAGTCAGTTCTCTGTTGTGAGGATGAAGAGCAATCATTTGACTTACTGAAATCACACACCTAGAAACTTCTATTTACATGTCCAATATTTACAGTTATCCTTTTGCTCTCCATTAGAAAAGTAGTCTTAAAAATTAAAGCCATCTAATCATTTTTTTTTTGCCCATGTCGTATGGCATCTCTTTAATCCTTTCTTCCTTATAAGCAGCACTAAATAAATGTGCATTTAGATATTATTTAAGCCTGATTTTGTAACTAAATCCATTCAAACTGTGTGTCATAGTCTACGGTTTCACCTTAACAAATAATGAAATTATAATTATGTGCAGAGTACAGTAGAAACTTACAGGCTACTATTAAAATCCCAAGTGAAAAATAAAATAAAATAAAAATCCCAATTGAAACAGAAAATCCCTTTTGTTATACAAAAGCCATACATACGGTCTTTCTAACTTGCACAATAGTGCAGGACTCTTTTATACAAGAAACGGCGACACAAGAAATTTAGTAGTTTGCCTGAAGTCTAACATGCAAGTTGGTAAATTAATGAGTCTTCCTACTTAGAAAAGCATTTCAAAGCAATCTGATCCTTTTTTGTTAACACCTCCACGTATAAAAAGGAACACAGAAATTTCTTCCCCTCTGAGAACCATTAAAACCTCCCTACAGGCTCCAGAAAGCCTCTGGTCATATTAAAGACATGCACTAAAAACATACAAAAATATCACAAGAAGTGTTTCTATAATACAGCAAGGCTGGCAGACTGTTAAGGAAATTTCCTACCAAGAGAAATACACAGAGGGAAGGACGCAACTAGACACAAAATCAAAATCTATTCATGGCTGAGCCAAATTTAACCACTGCAGAAGATCTTAGAAAAACAGTGCTTTTGGCGGCGGCTTTCAAGATCTGTTTTGCAGTATCAATGACAGTGTACAAATATTTTTACCAAAACTGTGATTTCAATGAAATAAATATGCATTATATTAGTCATCTCCCAAAAGGCCATTATAAAAATCATCGACAAAGGTGGGGGGGCACCTGGCTGGCTCAGTCAGTGGAGCGTGTGACTCTTGATCTCAGAGGCTGTGAGTTCAAGCCCCACGGATGGGTGTAGGGATTACTTGAAAACAAGAATAAAATCTTGAAAAAAAAAAACATCAACAACAGTTACTGCCAGCGTATACTTTTGTGTAGTTTGAATTGCTTAGGATGAACATTAAACATTTTCAGTAGAAAATCTCATTTCCATCATTTAAAGCTTAATTTTCAGATTTTCCACTTTGTAGATTATGCAGGTCAAATTATAAACTGCAATTAATTGCAACAAACTGAAATTAAGTGCATTTTGCATGAGCCCCAAGTTTTTCAGGATTTTATCTCCCAGCAAGGATTCCTGTGTTTTTTTAGTATCACAGAGGAACCTCAGTATTAGCCTGGGGACAAACAAAATAGATTCCGAAAGCATTGTACTCTAACCAAACATATATGTACTGGTCATCTGCCATTTTGGAGTTTGCATGGACCTCTCAGAATTTAGTAGTGTTGTACTAAATTTGTGATCAACATTAATATTCCCAAGCCTGCTAACAACACTTAGGTCTCGGTGCTTTACAAGACCCTGAAAACATGACTTGATTACATTTAATTTGATTCCAATTAAAAAGCACTTAAGAAGTTTCTGCTGAATTAGATTACACTGAATGTTTCTACATAGAAGACACTTCATTACCGGAGGCAGCTTTAATTTAAAATGATCACAGAGAGTGAAAAACACTGTTCATTTTAATAAAATGGGCTTAGCCCCATACCATCATTTCACAGTTGCACACTGTAGATTTTGGTGTATTAAATTCATGTACAAGGGCACTGGCAGAAACAGCTTTAACAGTGAGTGCCTCGTTCACACTTCACCCAAAACAGATCTAGTCACATGGCTTTTGAGTCTTAACAGAAACCAGAAATACCTGTGGAAAAGAACATTTGGATAAAAATGAGGCAATCATATCGAGGCACTGAAATGAAAATACTGCCTCTCTGCTGAATTTTGAAGCCATGGATAGTACAACTAATTAAAAATGAAAAGGAACTTCTGACTTCTGACCCAACAATAGCCAAATAGACGCAAGGTGTCACCAAGCCATAGGCCTTCCTTAAACACAGCATCTTCCCTTTTAAACAAAGACCACCATGAGATCAAATACTGATGTCTTCAAATCAGGACAAACCAAAACGTTTTTGTCTTCCCAACAGCGTTAAACAATTTTCCAAAGTGTTATTATTTTACAAGCCCCGGTTTCTTTTAGAGTTCCAAAAGGGAAAAAATTATGATTAAAAACAAAATGATGATGAAAAACAAATGTCCGAAGTCAGTTATTTGGTACTAAGCATAAACCGCACGGCTAGCTTTCATTGGCTGGAGCTCTGCAGACACATTGGGCATGCCCGTGTCTGAGACTGCACGAATAAAGGCAACTCTGTGGTTTGTGGTTAGTGATTAAGCACCAAGTCGACTTGTTTTGTGTGTGTCCTCGCACAGGAAAATCTGCAGCATTTTGAGCGTTTCACGCTTGTAACAATGTCTTTATTATGCCTTCCAGAATTAATTGACCTAAAATCCAGTGACTCTACGATATATCTATCGGATAATTAGAACTCTAAGGACCAACAAATAAAACACATTATTGACTTTTAGATCTTCAATCAAACAAATATTTACAGCTGCAATTTGCAAAAATTATCTCCTTTTGGGTTGGCCTCATTTCAAAATCTCCGCTACTGACCTGAGGCACATGAGCATCATCCTCGTGCGGCTCCAAAATTAGAATTCACACGTGCAAACAATGCTACAACCGTCACAACAACCTGCACCCACCCTCACAGCCCAAGTGGGTCTCTTCTGAAGGCAACTCAAACTTTAGAGTTTTAAGGTTCTCTGCAAGTCTGCCTGACCTTCTGACCAAGCACAACAAGGGGGGGGGGAGCGGGAGAGAGGGAGTAGTGAGGGACAGTGACCTGGTTTGGTGACCAGTAACCATAGATATCAGAGAATGTGCTTGTTGTCAATGACAGTTGCTGAAATCTGTCTATACCACACTGCAACAATCAATTTTGTAAATGATTGCAATAATCAAGGAAATTGCCTAATTTATAAATCCTTGCGTACAGCATTTTAATGGATTCCTCCATTTTAATGCTGATGCCTTCAGAGCTAAATGAATTGTTGTCCAGGCTGTCATTACACAAAATGATAAAAACATTCCGTGTGGTGGGGAAACCACACCTCATGGATATTCAGGCCCTCAACCCATAATCATTCATTAGTGACTTCCGTGAAAGTTGCACATCCCTCAGCCTCCAGAAGGGCAGAAGAGGCGGCTTGTGTGTGGGTCGGCGCCTTGGTGGAAATCCCCGTTAGGGTTGTGGAGTCTGAACACGTTACCTTTTAGCCGCACAGCACCGCACTGCACGCGTCCCCTGGTTCTGAAGGCACCACACCGTGATCGTTCTCCTCTTGCCCCTTTGTGTCTAACGCGGGGCCCTTCTCCTCCAAGCCTCAGAGTCAGCAGGCGGGGCCGCCGTGAACTCAGACACCGTGCAGCCCATCAACACGGACGAGGCTGGCTACACCCATACGCCCCAGCAAACGGGGGCGGCGTCTCAACCCTCAAACACCTGCTCCCAGGTACCTCTACTCTACGGACTCCCACCTGGAAAGCCAGGCTCCTCACTTGAGCCCCAGCCCTGCGCCCGCCAAGGCACGTAGCTCGCGCTCCTCAGTCAAACCTTGGCCAATTGATTCCAGCCAATAGTGTGCTGTCAGTACTTTACTTACTGCTCAATCTCACTAACCTGACATTTATGGTGCACTGATTGGCCTCTGTCAGTGGTGTGGGTTGTAAATTCACTTTGAAAAGCTTTGTGTTAACAGCCTTCAACCGGGCTCCGAGAAGAGTACGAACAGGCAGCCTGACAACTGCTCGACCTCCTGCCCTTATTACAGTGAGTAAATCAGGGTTTGAGCCATTAGGCTGGAGCCTGGGGCCCACGCAAAAAGGATTGACATGACGAAAGGTCAACCTCTGTCACACATGTGTAACAATTTGGATAATGGAATTCTGTAACTTATCTGAGCGAGGTGGCTAATGCTTACAAGGAAAAGTCTACCCTGCTCTGCTTTCTCTGGCTTTTATGCTAAGCAGTTGTACCGGAGTCTGTATTTCTTGTGTAAATACACAAGGAATGTCGGGACCCATGAAATCTTGGAGTCTACGAGATTCTAAAAAAGAAAGGGAGGGGGAGAAAGGGAGAGAGAGGGAGACTGGGGCGGGGCTGGGGGGGGTGGCAATCCAGCAGTGGGTCTAGGCATGGCGTTCTTCAGATCGGCAGAACGAGAGGTTTTGGATATTGTGGATGTGGTTCCTCAGCTAACAAATCCATAAGGTTATACTACCACTCTAAGTGATTTCTGGGGAGCAAAACAGACTTACTCAAATAATTAAAAGTGCCATAAGTGACACAGTAAAAGACAGAGGCTCCCCAGCAAGCTTCCTTCAGCCCAATGTTACCATAGCCACATTTTCATCAGCTCACTTGCTACCACTGGGGAGGACAGACTTCATCTGTCCAGTAACCTCTGAGCTTGGGATTTCAATTTCTTGACCCTGTTTTTAAGTCAGTGTGGAAAAAAAAAAAAATCGTAGGATGTAAGAAAAGATGCGGTTGTGGACACGAGAGACTTATGAATTATTTTCTTCACATAGCCAAAATGCCATCAGTAAAAGCCATCTGTAAACAACAGATAAAATGAACGAATGAGAAATATAGTCCCATGGATACAGAACACATCACTCTTCATAAAATATTTGCAGTTAAATCACTGGTGTGTCACATGCATATTTAGATTAAACCTCACTAGTGTGAGAATTTCCAAACGGCTGCTCTACGTATTTATTTTCTTAAAGCAGAATCATTTTCAGACCCAGAAAACCACCAGTGGCACTGTGCAGGGCGATATGTAAATGTAACGGACCAGGACTGTAAGGGCCCTTTTCGAAGCCAACGTTAAGTCCTAAGTTTTGATTTTTAGCACAATGCTGGAAACGATTCCAAGAGGCGGCAGATGGTTTTACAGTGTATGTAAAACTACAAAATGCTCGCACTCTATCAAATGGGCACCACTATAAAAGACATCTTCGAATCAAATGAGGCAAAGCCAAAGAGATACATCAGCTGCTACTCTGCAAATTTAAAACCGAACAGTACTATGACTATAGTTTATTTTTAAGGAGAAATCATATTTGGACTTCATGAACTTGACATATTCAAAACCAAGCTGACAAGCAGTCTATCACATGAAATGATAAATCACTAAGAAACACAATTTCTACTTCATTATAACTGGAACAGCCACATAATTCTATCCCCTAGTGCTTTGGTGAATCAGGCCAAATGCGTCAAAGTCTATAAAGCAAAAATATGGACCGTATAATTATGGTACTATCACCGGAACAACTTCAGAATGACTTCAATTTCATTTTTAAATGACTTTAATTTCATTTGAAATGATTCATTTGAAATGATTTTTTTCCAACATCTAAATATATACAAATGAGTACAGTACTATATATGCAATTGGGTATTTATAAAAAGCTAAGTAATACATTTAAAATATGAAATCAATTCATTTCCTTCTAGTACCAATTATGTATGATGGTTGTGAAATATAAACATTTAGCAACATGTAATATATTTTTAATATTGGTTTCATCAACGTCTTTTGACCTAAGCTAAATGGTAATGATGAAAAATAGACCATTTGCTTAAAAGCAAACCTCTTATTAAATCTAGAATATCATGGCATAAAATCAAACCACAAAAAAAAAAAAACAAAAAAAAACCCCGCATTATGTTATCCCCCTTGATTTTTCTGAAGAAAAATAATGGAAGGTTTTCACATAGTGTAAATGAAAAGGAGACACTCAAATTTACTGAGGCAAAGACAGGTTCTATAAAATTAAAGCCCTTTCCAGTTCCTTGACTGTAATCCTAACAAGTCACTACCTTATTTCAATGAGCAGAACAATTTTTCTAGGGCGAAAATAAGTGTAATCTATTTTGTCATTGTCACTAAAATTTCCTGTTAAATCAGACTTTGATTTGAAAGGCCTGAGCAATTCTGGCCTATCTTAAATGGTAACTTTATTTTAAACTTCCGTATTTTATATCCAATAGAATTTCAAGTTTACACTATGTACATTCCTCAGGTCCAGTCATATTAAATTCTGATGTTAAGCAGAAAGGGGAAACCATGTGCAATTAGATTAATCTATCTCTAGGGAAAAAGGGCACATTAATAATTGAGATAATGTTTTCACAAATGTTAGAATCAAATGTGCCTTTTCACTTCTTTATTAGAAAACACATTAGGGCAAAATTATCTCACTCTCATCAATAAGACCTAATTGCTGAGAAAGACTATGTTTTCTTTGCAAAATATTGAGAAAGATTTTTCTCATTATGGCCAAGTAGCTAGAAATATACCATGTATCCAACTCTTACTGGAATAAATGTCTATAAGCAAAGTGAGTGATTGTTTAATCCATCCTGTAATGTTTTTGTTTTAAACTATCTGAATTTACTATTTTTTGTAAAACACATTAAAATCTGATTCTAAAAGAAACTGTACCCAGCCCCTCCCCAGGAAAAAGACTAGCAACTTGGCTTTCAGTTTGTTAATCTCCTTAAGTCACACACACCAAAAAAAAAAAAAAAAAAAAAAAAAAAAAAAAAAAAAAATCACTTGGACTTCTTCCTTAAAAAAGAGAGAGACAGAGAGAAAAGAAAAACTCTTAGAATTTTCCGTAAGTACCCCAAAAAGTCAAAATATATGGAAGGTAACGGCATGATATTTAACTTTCTTTAAATTGCTCTATTTTTAAGAACCAGGGTTATACACAAAGCAAATATTAACTAAAAGATGATAGCACACTGACAAAACAATCAGACAAGCTCTCCATGGCTGATGTATGTTAAATATTAAAGAGCCATTTTCTACAAAGAAAATGGAGGTTTTAATGATTAAACAAAAGGAGTAACTAAGGTGAATCTGATTGTTTCTGTAATAAGCCTTCATGTGTATAATAAAGTACAGCCATACTAAAAACAATGAACTGTAAACTGAAACAAAAATCCATCATCTACTTGGAAACAGTGACGGGAAAAGATTAGCAATCCATTTATTGTACTGAAATAAAGATAAGTAACCCTGGGAAGATCCATCAGGACCTGAGTATTGAACTCTAAATATAAAGACATTTCTTCATCAGCCAGTGACTTGGAAAAAATGTGAGAAGAGAAATGATTTCAGTTGACTTTTAAAATGAAATGGTAATGCTTCAACTGCTTTTAAGTTTTTAAAGATCTGTTTTATGTCAACCTGAGATTCTGGAAGATATCTGAAAGAATGTGTTTTTTTCAATGGATAATTATTACATGAGTCATGAAACAATTATTGCCAAAAGTTTCCTATCGATCTACCGTATATCCCGATTACTGATTCTTTCCTAATACGAATCATACAGTGATTAAAATTTTTTTCACAGTAGAACTTAGGTTTGAAAGCAAAGGCTGACATGTAAGGAACACCATTTGGAATCTCCTGTTATAAATTTCACTAAATTCAAATCGGCACATTTCAGAAAAAGAATAAATCATAATGCTTAAAATTAACAAACTCAGACTCTATAGCTTAAAAAAAATTATACTAATATAAACCTGAAACCCATTAAAGTAAGTGTTGTATCTTACAAATGGACATCGGCACTAAGTTACCTGGCCCCAGTCCGTCACATTTTATAGGATCTCCCAGGAGACAGATATATTTTGCACGGCTGCAGTTTTAATATCCCTTCGATCCCCTCAATGTTTGCTTATTCTAACTGTTCTTACACATGATAAAAATAAACAGATCATGTCCTGAAATTAGGAAGAGGGGCCCGTAAATCATTTATGCGTGCATACTCCCAGCAAGTCTTTTTTATAACACAGAACCAACTCACATACCTGAAGCTACAGGTAAGACGCACTTCCTATCGACTGAGGGATCAACAACAACCCTCAAGTCCCACTCCTTATTTGAACAATTTCAACTTCACGTACAAGGAAAGGTACAAGAGAAAGACTCTACAGTTTTCAGCATTAAGATTTATCATTTTACTCTATATGCGTAGTGATCTCCAGCCAATATACCAAGAATCCAAATCCTTTAAGAAAAAAACCAAAAAAAGAAAAAAAACAACAACAATGAATGGTGGGATTTTTTTCATGTTCATGGCTTTGTCCCCTGGCACTCTAAAAATAGATGAGCTCAAAACGTGAGGCAACCGAGGGCAATATAACAGTGTTCAGTCTTAACATGTGCACACAGAGCAAATTCGTACCATTGAACAACTGCTTTAAGATCTCAGAAAAGTACTGGCAGACCTTTAACTCTATGATATTAGCACTCCTAATAACACTACTGGAACACGAAAAGTGCCTGGAAGTGTTTTATAAACTTTAAACCACATTGGAGGTTACAACTAATTAGTCAGAAACAAAAACCAACTGGGAAATATTTCCAAACCAGATGCTTTGATTATTTCCCACTTGTCAGTTTTTCCAATCCCCAGAGCTCTAACTCCTAACCTGGCTCCATGTACCAAGCCATTTTTCTCCCACCATGTTTTCCTGTAAAAATTTCTATTAAAAAACAAAAAACAAAACAAAAGAAAACACTATTTGGTAACATAAATCTGCCCCTTGTTCAAGAATCCTGGTCTGAAAGATGAAAAACGTGTAACTGTTTTCCAATTTAGGAGTGAAATGGAACCTGCAACCTGGGCCCACAGCCCTAGCAGATAACTGTAAGGTCTATGCCACCCGTGGCCACCACGTGGTCATCTTGGGCCAGTGAGCTGGGAGCTCATACACTTAGCTCCTCCCCCTTCCAAGGAGGTTTTACAAACACAGGCCCCAGCAGCCCATCGACAACAGCCCTGTAACAGTTCTGGAGGCCGGGTTTGTTTTTCACAATGCTGTGTCTGCAGGCCCTAAGGTAGTGCTGGCCAGAGTGCTCAGCAAAAATCCGAGTGGATTACTGAGGCTCCCGAGTTTTGGTGACTGACCATGGGGCTTCTCACAATGAGCATGCCCATCTTGACAGGCCAGCGAACCAAGTGTGTGAGACACGTTGCTGTAGAAATGACCGTGAACCGGGACTTAAAGTCCACACCAACTTGGCCGCTGGCACTTGAGAGACTTTGTTTTCTGGCTGTTCCCACTCCATTACACTGCCTGGCCTCAGTAAGATCTACATATTGCCCTAAGAGTAAAACTTCTAGCATCTTGTATTTCATAAATCACTCCATGGGTGAGAGGTGGCTACAACTGGTTGGGGGGGGCGGATTACCTATGGCCAAGAATCTGCCTCTTCAGAACTGGATCTCGATAATCAACCATAAAGCTTTGGGAGGAATCTCAGATTAACATTTTTCAAGTACACTGTTTATTTTTAAATAATAGCGTGAGATAAGATTGTGCCACTGAAGTATTACCATTAATTGGGTGATATCAAAGTGCTCCGAGTTTTCCTATGTTTTGATTTCCTGTCTTGTTGAAGACTGTGGAACTGTACTTTGTCAGAGAAGAAGCAGAATTTGTGATTTCTCATTCACCACAGGAATTGCTTCCTTAGGATACTTGGGAAGTTATGAAACATGTTGCAGTCTAATTCAGGGTTTACAAAACTGTTTTTATCTGGGAAAAGGAGCCTGGCTCTCTTCCTCCTGGTCAGGCTTATGTTCCTTCTTGCCCAGTGCCCAAAAAACATCCTGGAAGAGCTCAGAATGGGGCACCAGATTCTTCTAGCTTACACCCCCAATGTCCACCCTCCTCTGCTCTATCACCTCACCTGCGTTTTCTTTTTCTCAAGATCCAGGGAGACTAGCTGGAGTAGAGGCCTGTTAAGGGGGTTCCAACTTCAGAAACCTGGAGACCCTGTCTTCCTGGCTGCGCACCTCTTTACTGCAGGTGCTGCCGATATTGGGCATTTGCGTGACCAGAGAAATCTATTCTCCACTACCTTCTGGAGAACAAGGGAGGCTCTCCCCAAAAATGCCTTCCTCCGCCCCTGCCCCCACCAAGGGCCAGGCTCTTTGCCGGCCAGAGCTCCAGCTGGTTGGCAAGGTGCTGGGCGGCGAGGGACTTACCTCCCAGAGATGCTGCGTGTTCCTCACAGCGCCGGCCTGCACCTTCTCCGGGGGCAGGAGGACGCCCTGGAAGGGCCCGATCCAGGTGCCCTGCTGGATCCTCTGCGCCGCGCAGATGCCGTAGGCCAGGCCCGGCACAGTGCTGGTGCACAGGCACACCTCCCGCGGCAGGTCCCGGAGCCACTCGGGCAGCTCCGGCGGGGGCGCGGCGGCCGCGGCGCTGCTGGTGCCCACGAGCCGGCGCAGCGAGTGCAGCGGCCCGTGCATGGGACACTCGCCGTTGCGGTTGTCCGCGCACATGTCGCAACCTGCCGGGAGACAGGCGGGAGGGAGGGAAGGAAGAAGGTTAACCTGCCGCTCGAGGCGGTCCAGCCTCGGGTAAACCCCGGGGACAACAACATCCCCCTCCCAGGTAAGCCACCTGCGAGGGAGGTGAGGCCACTGAGAACAGGGGGAGAAGTAAATATGCACCTCTCCCCTGGAAATCGCAGCACCCACATCGGCCTGGTAGGAGTCGAGACCCGGGGCGCCCCAAAAGCCCTGCGAGGTAGGTGAGGATGGCGTTGCCGTCTCTGTGGAGCCCAGGGCTCGCGTCTTGTCCTCTAGGTCTGTCCCTCTCCCCCTCTTCCCTTCGGTCTCTAGTTCCCACTTCCCTTTCTCGGTTCCCAGGTGTTCTCGCTCTACCGGATTTCCAGGTGTGTTTAATACGCGAAAAGAGCGTGTCTCTTGCTCTGTCTTCTGTCTCAACAGAGATTGCACTTAGATCACCCGGGCATATCTGGTTTTCCACCTTCTACAATTAAAGAAAAATACTTCTAGAATCACCAGGGCAGGTGGGCAACCCACCTAGCACAGAGCGTCCTTCCTACTCCTAGGGACCCCCACACCAGAGGGCGGAGCCGGTCTTGGCTCCCGTGGCACCGAAACCCCAGACAACCGCCAAAGAGGGCGCACTGGCGCTGGGGTCCCTCTCGAGCCCCGGCAGCACTCGCTCTGGCCACTCCAGCCAGAAGGGCACGGGTGGAAAAGGGGAATGTTCTGGCAGGTTTGGAGTACCTGTCCTGGAGTGCAAACTCCTCCCAGAAGCCAAAAAGAAACGAAGAGCAAATTTAAGGATCAAGATAATGGGTCGTTAAGGATCAGAATAATGGCTCGGTGGAGAGGGCCTCAACTCCCGCCCAGACGGCCGATCCCCAGGCTGAATGCGACTATCTTGAGTTATAAGCGAAGGGAAAGCTGTTGTGAAGAGGTCTCTCGCCAACGTTCCCCAGGGCGGCCAGCAGCCAAGGGGATCCCTCACCCTCCTTCTGGGCGGGGGATCTGTGGATGCCCAGTGTCCCTCGACTAAAAACTGGATGGGAAAAGGCCAGGCGGCCGCGGGAAGCAGGGCCTGCGGCGACCGCGCTGTCGGATCGCAGCGCCCTCCGGGTTATTAATGGGCCTGGCGGAGCCGCGGTGTCTGCGCCCGGGGCCCTGCAGACCTGCCTCAGGGAGGCAGCCTGGGCACCCGCCTGCACGACCCGGCCTCCCCGGGGAACCCGCGGCGCCCCGGCGCAACGGAGTCCTATGGCACCGAGCATCAGAGCATGCTCTCAGGCGAGAGCTGGGGCACCAGTGGATACGCCAGTGCTGGGTGATGGCTCATCCTTGGGGTCTCAAAGCACCTCCGCCTAGCTTTGGTCGCTGCCAGTCCTGGTGGATCACCCTAAGTGTGCCCTCTCCGTGCTCAAACAGAGGAAACACCCACGTAACTTTGGACAAAGTGGGTCATCAAGGAAGGAACCCCTAATGGCAACCAGCCACGGTGAGCGAACCCCCCTTGTTTCACAGCAAGCTGAGGGGTGACCATCATGTGAGCATCCTATCTCCGTGGAGAAGGGCTCCAGCTGGCTGCGCCTTCCCCTCAGTCAGCTATTCCCTCACTTCTCCCAAGAGAGCCCAGGAAATGACAGGACCCTCTGACTGCAGCGTCCTGGAGGCGTCCCCAGGCCTCTCAAGTGAAAAGCAACAACCTGGTTCTACAGGCAGGAAGCGTCCATGCCTCTGGACCTCCATCGCACAAAAGCTCCCTCTTCCAGTAACAGACACTAATGTAAATACCGTCAGGCTCTGCTTTTGACTTCAGGGCCTAGATGGAAGGTAGTCCTACACTTACCATACGTCAGCCCTTCCAGATACACTTCACACATCCTCTTAAGCTTCTGATTGTGAAAACAGAAACTTCAAGACAAAGGCGGAATGGAAAGAAAGACAATAAAAACTCAAAGTCACCTGCTGCATAGTGTTCCAGACACCTATCTTGAGCCGAGCAATCACCCTATCATGATCCCTGTTTTGCAGATGACGCAATTTAAGGCTTCATGAGCAATGTCATGAGACCAAGGCTCAGAAACTAGAAAGTGGTAAAGATTCAGTCAGGTTTGCCTGACTCCAAAGCCTCCAGACCTAAAGATCTAGGGAGACCAATGAAAGCTGGGAGAATTGTATACCCAAACTCACAATCGATAGCATTATTTCACTGACAGCACTCTTTGGGAGATGCAAAATTTGCTCTAGCACCGGTCAATTACAAAGATTTCTAGATCTCTCTCCCACACTCTCGGGCTTGGGGCTGTGAGAAGTATGGAAAAGTGAAGAGGTGATGTCTACAATTTTGAATTTTAGTGTCTGACCTCAGAGATGACCGTTCAGCACCTGAGCAAAAAGAACTTAAAACCAAATGACAATGAACAAAGGCAACAGGCCCATAAAAATAAAAATAAAATCACCCCAGGGAGTGGCTTAACCCACTTTCCTTTCTGGTTGGCTCAGTGAACCAGGATAAGAAGCAAGAGCATTTGGTATTCACTCCCTATCAGTCCAACCCCAGAGATGCTGTCAACTTCCAACGTCTCCACCACGTTCAATATCACACCAACTACATCAGTAATAAAATAAGGAGAAAAAGTACCAACTCCAGCCACCACCCCCACAGACAGCAAACACACTCCCAGTATTTGTGATGCACGGTAAAACTCTGGCTAGTCCTTTCTTTAAGAAGTCCTCTTTAGATAGCTTTACTTCTCCTCTACTTGCTATGTTTCATTGGCCTCCAGCAGGTGTTGAAAAACCCAGTAGTGGCATTTTGCTGAATCAAAAGCTGAGTTTCTCCCAGTATTGAGAAAACTACCTGTGTGTGAAGTCCACAGCAGAGCAAGGGAGGCCAATCCACTCTAATTACATGAGTCTTAATTTAGAAACCACTTCAGGTTGCATCAAAATATTCTGCTAGAGAAGTTGACCAATTACATCTAAACACAGTTCTATCCTGATGCTGTTGTTTTTTACTCTACAAAACCTCTGCCATTGAAAATAATTGGCCCCTGGCTTAGGTCTCTGAGTCCCAAAGGAGTCTGAAGAAGCTTAAAACATGTGAGGTAGTACTCAGAGAGTGTTTTCTAGAGACGAGCCATAAACACCTAGAAAAGGTTTGAGGGAGAAGCTAGCTAGATGCCCAAACTACACCCCCCAAGATGAATTTTTATATGCTGTATATACATTTAATATATACATTACACGCAGCATTCCCTACCAAGCAATACATAAAATGCAAGTCCATTGGTATTCATAAAGAGCAAGCAAATGCATGTTCCTCGTTTCTCCTAGAATTAGGGTAATTTTTTGTACAGTTCATAATTATTATTTGCAAAGTGTTTTCTGCATCTGTGAGAACGACTATCAGATTCTCTAAGCAAGATAGGCTGAAATGCCATTTTAGCACTAGGCAACAGAAGAGACCAGGGTCCCTCCTCTACCTTGAATAGATCTGTTAGTGCTCCTGTTGATGGGTCCCTGAATAAGGGAAGGATGTGTCACCAGGTTCCAGACCTCCCGACTGACTTGTGAAGGCCAGGCCCAGTGTAGTGAAGAGCAGACTCTGACTCTTCATCTCACACCCTAGCACGCTGTTTGAATCTTTTTCCGAGTGCGTGCACTACTTGTGCAAATGCAAATGGAGTAAGTAAAGGGGGCCGAGCAGGCCATGGTTTTCTTCTCTGGTGTTTCATTTCTGGTTCTAGGAAAGGTGAAATTTAACACGTTTCGGGAGTTTGTTGCTGTCTGGAGAGGCTGGCGGACCCGCGGGAAGCCCCCGCCACACTAGGCCCTGGCTCCCCGACGCCTCTCGGCCGCCGCCTTCGCCTGCGCCCTCACTCATCCTCTGGAAAAGAAACGGAGGGGCCGCCGAGAAGCCGGCCTCTCCGCCTGGGCGGCGGTAACAGCTAAGCTATAAATCCTCCGCGACCGCCGCCGAGGTCGCGGCCCCCGGTCCCGCAGGCCGAGCGCGGCGGGGCGGGTGCCCATCGATCCCGCCCGGGGAGGCGCCCCGGGAGTGCCGCCTGCTGGCAGCTCCGCGAGAGCTCGGGGTGCGGGCGCGGGGTCGCGGGGGTGCGGCGACGGGGCGGGGGGCGGGCTGAGCCCCGCAGGCCGGAACCTCCCACGCCGGGGCGCACGCCCCCGGGACCCCAACCCGCGCTCTCCGCGCGTCCTCCCACGCCAGCCCCGTGCCTGGAGGGCAGGCACGGCCAGGCCCGCCGGGGGACTCCCCGCACCGAAGTCTGAACCTTGAACGCCCAGGCCCCTGCCCCTTCCGGCCAGCCAAGTCCTTTCCTAGAAAACCAGAAGGGGCCGCCGCCACTGCCGCCCCTCCCACGGCTCGGTGCCTCCACCCAGCAGGGGTCTTTTAGGCTCCCCCGAGGGGCTCTAGAGGCACATCCAGAAGGCGAGGCCGGTTAGCCCGGCCACCGGGAAGGGGAGCCGAATGTGGGCGCGCCGAACCTTCTCGAGGACTCTCCCGAGGGGAGTTTAAAGCTCCCCGCGAATCGCGGGCGCGCTGGGCTTTCCCTGTTCCGCCTGGCTGCCGGCTTGGCCCAGGGTCCAAGAGGGAGAGACAAAAGGGGGAGGGAGAGAAAGAAGGGGGGAGGCAATGTGGATTTTATTTGTCTTTCGATGACCGTATTAATAAATTAAATGGGAGCGCCAGCGTGTGCGGGCGAGAGAATATTGGGCCGAGATAAACCTCGCCGGCCCCTGCCCCTGCGAGGCCGCCATATACATTGCGGAGATGATGAATAGGAAGGAGAGGAGATCGAAGCGGGCCTGGGCCGACTCCACTCTCTCCTACAAAACTATAGGGCAATTAATTGTGGCTTGTCCCCTCATCCTTCATCTCCTGGTGGCACATATCGATGGAGATTACTGCTGATGGACCATTTTATCACCTTAAATAAACAGTCGCCACCACTCCTAACCTCAATCTAATATATGGCTCTATGTTCGGTTTCAGGGCGCTAGATAACGAATAATGTAAAATAGCTAAATCATGTGTGTTACGGGATGGGGCTGGGCCTGCACACGAGAAGAGAGAAAAGAGAAAAAGAAAAATAGAACAACACAAAAGCCCACACACTGACTCCGAGCCTCCCTCCCACTAGGGACCAGGTCTGAAATCTAAGTCGCAGGCGCTTGACAGCGGGGACGCTGGGCGGGGGTAGCGAAGCCGGTGCCTGGGTGGCAGGAGGACGCCACTGGGGGGTTACTGGGCTCGGGAGCTCCCCAAAACAGGACCTACGTGTCCCAACCGGTTGGGAAGAGATCGGGGAAGGTCAGAAAATACTCACCCTTCTTTCAGCTCTCTAACCCCTCAACAGGACAAACCCCAGATTTCTTTCTCTCCCACAGCCCCTCTCCCCAAGCGCTAGGAAAGGGTGGCGCTACCAACAGAATGCTCTGCACCCTACTCCTACACCTGGGCACCTGCCAGTGCTGTTCCCACTACTGTTCCCTGCACAGCAGGGCTCCCTCTGAAAAAGAAGGAGGCAGAGACCTCCAGCTGGGGAAGTTGCAAAGTGCCCCTACTCCACGCGGAGACACTCGGGGCGGACTTAGCTCCCACCTCCCTTCCCACACAAAAAAGAACATCTTCACATGAAAGGTATGCGAGGAGGCTATCAGCCCGGCCAAGAGACTGCCCAGTATCATTCGTACAAACACCAGGGGCGCCCTGTGGCCGCCTTTCACTACCTTGCAAGAGTAGTGATGGGGTCTTAAGCAACGCACCAGCTCCCCGAACCCCACAAGAGGCCAAAGCGAAGGAGCCTGAGGTAATCAATGGCTTCGGGCAACCAGGCAGCAAATGCGGGCAGTGACAAAAGAAAAGGAAGAGAGACCCCATCCTCCGTTTCTACTACACAATGCCGACCGGTGTGAGGACCATGGGACGAAAACCCGGCAAAGAAGCATTGGGAGAGTCAGTTCAAAGAGTACTTCAATCGTGCGATAAAATAACCCACAGAGTTAGATAAGAGAAATACAATGGAAGAGTTTACGAGGGGCTAGCTTTTACAGTTTCTGCTGTTTTTAAGTGTGTGTGTGTGTGTGTGTGTGTGTGTGTGTGTGTGTGTGTGTGAAAGAAAGCCACAGGACCTTCTCTGTGGCATCTGCCAAAGATGCCAATAAAGTTTCAAGGTCAAAGGACTGTTAATGATTCCTATGTGTTACTGGGTTGTTTCTCCCAGGCAAAGGGTTACTCTTCTAAAGGGATAAGGGAAGTAAGGAGGTCCCTTTCTTTGCCTTGTAAGAAAAAAGAGAAAATGTCCCAATATCCTTTTTAATATAAAGTAATAAAATGAAGCAATGCTGAGTGGTCATTTCACAGAATTCTTTTAGAGGAAGATGGCAAGAGGCTAAAAGGAAACCAGGAAAATGAGCCGCAGGATAAATAGGCGCTTCCCTCTGCCTGCCTCCCACCCCACCTCCCCCCACCCCCACCCACTTAGAACCTGGGAATGGGGCGAAGCTGTGGTTTTCACCATCTTTCAAGTAACTGAGAAACTTCCCCCATCTAAGGCAGGGGGGGGGGAAATGTTTCCCACCCTTTGCATTTCTGTTTTGTTTTGATCCGCTCGCTAGATTAAACTCAATCACTTCTCACTCCATCTTTGCAAAAACACATCCCAAGGTTTCAAAAGAGCGAGGGCTCTTGCCCAGAGAAGTTTCTGATAGAATGGCAGGCCTGGTCCATCAGCATTACACAGAACAACCTCAGCTTTCTATTTTCTTTCTCAATTGCCCCTTAATTAGGGAGAGACGTGAAGTGTAACTCTAATAGGACGATCTGACTGTCTTTCCCTTCGTGTTTTCTGTTTTCCCCTGCACTTGGCACAGGGAAGCCGTCCAGTCCACTCAAAAGGGGATACCAGAAGATTAACACGATAGGAATAATTTAGATAAATCATAAATCATCTCCTCCAGCCAGAGGAAAAACTTACCTGGGCAATAAACTGGTTCAAGAGCCACATATTAATTAGCAATCTATCCCAGTTCTTTCTCAGATTGATCTAGGTTCTTCTCTGGTGAAAATGCCCTGAACCTCAAGATTGCTCTGCAAACAGTATAGGAGCTCAGGGCACAGCCTGGGCTTTTGGGGTGTACTGCTGGCATTTTTTTCCAATACTCGTTTAATTCAGAAGAGAAACTGCAAGCTTGATGACGCACTCTAAGCCCAAAATCACTATGTTTTACTTAGCGGTCAGAAAATATCTTCTCCAAAAAGCATTTCTTGTCTTTCTTAATTCACAGTTTTTTTTTTTTTAAAGAACTGCTTTGAAAACAACACATTCAAGAAATTCAGTAGGAGATAAGTATTTTTTTGAAATCCACTAGGACAATATAATTTTCCAAAATTTTCTAAAGCTCTGTAATACAAAAGTCTTCTTAACTGCAGGGCAAATTCGAGTTGAAACCCTCATTTTAAACTGGTACTTTAGCCTCAAACTCTAGAGAGGAAAAAAAGTAAATACAACTGATCTTTTTGTTAGTTGTAATTATCTCCATCAGAAAAATTATCCCCATCTCTTATGAAAAGACTAAAATACCTCCATCGCTAGGGTCGTGTCCAATGTTTTCTCATCAAAGTAGCGACACCGGGAGCCCTTTCGCTAAAACCCGGAGTTATTTTGTTTTTACAACGAATTAAGAAGTTCTTGGAGCGGGAGACATTCTGCAAGAGGGGACTTATTCCAACGGAGAATGATAATACATGTTTATCATCCACTTTCCTCATACAGAAACTAAATGAAGAAATGAGATGAAAATAGCTGAGTGAGTGCCGATCTCTGGAATCCTGTATCGCTTTCCACCTGACTCTCTTAACCTGCTTTAATAGGCTCTCCAGAGACTCTGGAAGTACACTTAGCACTTACACCAACTGCCTTAGGTGTAAGCATATCATAACTTCTGATATTACGAAAATAACTAGAGACCAAGCAGTACACATTCTTGGTCTTCATCTAGAATTTTGCTTCAAGACCTCCCAATGGACCTGTACTGGTGAGGTCTGAAACTTTGAATAAAGGATCGAAGCGGGGAAGAGAACTTCCAGCTTTAATTAGGCACTTGCCATTTACTCGGGAACAAAGACAGCGCACTGTACGAAACTAACTATTGTCACTCTTATTTTAAAAAAAAGAAAGAAGTAAACCACCAAGCATGCCTACGGACTGCGAACGTTTACACGATCAAGGGTGCACGGAGAACGCGGGATCCGCAGGGAACCACCCTACCCTTAAGTCGGAAATGTTTTCTCATTAAGCAGTTGGCAATTTTTCTTTTTCCCCTTTTCTAAATAAACAGAAGATCCAAGAATCATGCCTGCCTGCAGGGAGAGACTGACCCAGCGTCGTCCAAAATTCCTACTCCAGCGAGGCCCGGCCAGCCAGCAGCTCGCGGCTGGTCCCCTGCAACCCCACGGCCCGAAAATGAGCTGATGTAGTGAACTCCAGAGAGAAAGCAGAGAGAAGGAGACCCAAGCCCTGGGATTCACGCGCCCCAGAAATGCTGAGAGTCCCTCCCGTGTCCCACTAAGGCCAGGCGAAGCCCGTCTCCCACACTCCCCAGCGTACGCTGCTAGGACCCTCCCGGCCCCGGGCACAATCCCGCGGGAGGGCGGAGATCTGAAAGTCCGGTCCTCGAGCAGCGCGGGTCTTAAAGGCTTGGGGCTGCGAGGCAGGGAATGGGAGGAGGACAAGGTAACCCCGAAGTGCCACCCGGCATCCCATCCGTTCTCTTTCCTTCTCTAACGTCGGGAAAATTTTGCCACCGCGGTCTGGGACGTGCAGAGCCGCGGCCTGGGCCAGCCCACCACCCGGAGTCCCGCTCATCCGACCCGCTTCCCCGATGGGCGCCCGCGCTCGACGGCGCCAGCGCCCCTGGAGAGCGCGCGCGGGCTGCGGCTACATACGGTTGTTGGGGTCGCTGGTGTGCTGGTTGAGCGGGATGATCTCCATGCGCTGCTGGCCGTACAGGTAATAGTCCAGCTCCTCCGCGCTGCAGCGGAAGCGCGGGGCGCCCCGGGCGTCCACGCCGCTGCCTCCGCCGCACTTGGAAGGCCCCGGGCCCGAGGCGGCGCCGAGGCACAGGTCTTTGGGGGGCAGCGGCTCCGCGGCGACGGCGGCGGCGGCCAGAGGGGCGAACACCGGCAGCTGCGCCACAGGCAGGGCCGAGAGACCCGCCAGCGCGGCGGCGGCGGCGGCGGCAGCGGCGGCGCAGGAGGAGGCAGAGGAGGCCGAGTTGGAGGAGGAAGCCGGAGTGGAGGAGGCGGAGGAGAGCGAAGCGGGCCGCGGGCGCAAGCTGTCCGGCGGCGGCTCTGCGCGCTCCGGGGGCGGCGGCGGCGGCGGCGGGGGCTGGAGGGGCTGCGGCGCGCCCAGGGGACCCGCGGCGCCGCCGCCCTTCAGCGGGCCGCCGCTGCCGCCGTGCGGGAAGAGTTGCTGCCAGTGCTGCAAATAGGCTGGATCCACTTTGAGGAAGGCCGAGCCGCCGGGGTCTCCGGGCTTCAGCATGTCCGACCTCTCAAGCTGGGGGCAGAGGGCAGAGAGGAGGGTGCGCTTGAGCCGGGCCCAGGGCTGGGAGCGAGAGGGGCGGGGAGGATGGCCGCCAAGACCGTGGAGCAAGGGCTCAGCCCTGGGCTCTGCCTGCGGCAGCCCGGTTCCCCAGCTCCCTCTTTCCAACTCCTCTGGGGCGCAAAGTTTACTCTGAAGCGGCGGCGCCTCGCGAAGGGAGCTGTGTGCACCCTGCCTTGCCTCCAGTCCGAGGCGCCCAGCTCCCGCCGCGCACTGTTGAAGCCCGGCGCAAGGGCGCTCTCCCGCAGAACTCGGCGGCAGGACGCAGCCCCCGCCCTCAGCAGGCGCCCGGAGCCGACCCGAGCCGGAGTGGCGCAGAGCCGGAGCGGCTTTGGCCTCCGGCGCCAGGAGGCGGGACAGTCTCGCCCCCCGCCCCCAGCCCGGGACCTCCAGCCTCCTATCCCCGGGGCCCAAGACCACCGGCCCCAGACGAGCCTCGCCTTACCTGGAAACTCCGAGCCGCCGGCGGGTGCGTGCGTGCGTGTGTCTCGGTGGGCGTGGGGGAGAGTGTGCGTCCCGGGTGCGCTACATGCCCCTGGGCCGCGGAGGGGAGAGCCCAAGATGTGATCTGACCGCCCGGAACCCTCCCGGGCTGCGAGAGATGGGCGTGGAGGCCCGCGGAACGCGCTAGAGCAGTTCAGCCGGGAGCGCGGGCCGATCCGGCGCGGATCGGAGCCGCGGTGGGCTGCTGCGCTCGGCTGCCGCCGCGTCCCGGTTCCTCGGCTCCACGCTCTGGCAGCCTCCCGGCTGGACACGTGGGTTTTACGACAGCACAAAATACAAGTGTGTGTGTGTGTGTGTGTGTGTGTGTGTGTGTGTGTGTGTGTGAGAGAGAGAGAGAGAGAGAGAGAGAGAGAGAGAGAGAGAGGTGGAGATGGAGAGTGGGGGGAGGCGGTAGGCAGGCCAGAATAACGAAGGGGAGGGGAGAGGGAGAGAAGGAAGTTCTAACTCGGTTGGATCCACACACGGCCTGTGCCCCTCTCCAGCACAGATACCTCCAACGCCTTCCCACCCACCCACCCCCCGCTCGTTTTTTGGCGTGACGTCTCCCGCTCTCCTGTTGTCTCTTCCTGCCCATGATAAGTCTTTTCTAGGTACCAGCTCACTGCCCTGATCCTGAAAGCAGGGGAAACACGAAAACCGGAATGCATCTCCTCACGCGCTCGGGTGTCCGCATCGGAGTAGGCGCGCCCAGCCGGCGAGTGGACCAAGTCCCAGTACCGGGTTTGCGCTTTTGTCCGGCTCAGTTTTTCCAGGAGTAACTGCTCGACTAGCCCGCCACGCAACTCTCAGCAGAAATCCTGGCCGGGGGAGGCAGGGGCGGGGCGGGTTGCGCACTGGTACGAAACGCTCAGTTTGCAGCGGAGAAGGCAGGCTTTGGTGAGCTGGTGGGCGTGAGGCCGAGGGTCTCTAAAGGGCAGCTAGTCCTGGCGGGACTCAAGTCTGGCCGCGGAGCTGGGAGGCGGCCGCAGTGGAGTGTCACACGGCTTAGCGCTAAGCCCACCCACTCTCGAGTGGTCTGCCTGGGGAACTCGCTCCTTCTCCTTGTGGGCAGCGGAGGCAAGTATCCCGGGCTGCGTTACACTTGGTTAAACTGCTCCCGGTCACCGGCGAAGCTTTTTGCCTTTGCTGCTAGGGGCTGCCCCGGGGGGTCGTGCAGAAGCCTCTGGCCCCAAACGTGGCGTCGGCGGTGCAGGCTGGGAGAGCGGCCCCACCCCCACTCTGACCATTCCAGGTGCCTTGGAATGCCCCGCTGCCCTTCCCTGCGCGCTCTCATCTCCACGATTTGGGCACCAGCCCCCTGCCCTTCCAGGCAGTGGCAGTGCTCCGTGGGGGTAGGGCACGGACAGGGTGTGTGAAAATGACCGGCTCGGGCGCTTTCCCAAAGCCGGAGTTCTGTCCACACTCAGAGGGAAGAAATGACATTTGTCTTTCCCCAAACAAGCCAACTTATTTAGCACCCGCCACTCTGAACAATTAATAGCCACTCCTTACTGATTTCTTCTTGTTTCTTTTTGTCTTCCCACCACTCCTGTCGCCTGAGCCTGGGAACCGCGCTGTTTAGACTTTGTCCGGGTCTCACGGAGGATGCCTCGACGCTGATTGGAACACAGTTGGACCGAAAATGTTTTGACTGGCGTCGTTGTGACAAGGTCATCAGTCATTCTTGGACAGATTGATGGTATCCAAGTTTAAGGCCAACACCACGAGGGAAAACCCACGTGCTGTGGACCCCCGAGGCTAACCGAGCACTCTGAGCGCGGGCTTTGAACAACCCCATCGGAAGGAGACTACGAAGTTCCAGGCCCGTTTCAATTAATTTGCTGGAAGAACTGCCCAAGAGTAGCTGCCGGCCCTCGGGAGAAGGGGCAAGCTGTCTCTCTCTGACACTCTCCCGGTTCATTGCTGAGGAACGAGGAGGCTTCTCTGTTCTCTGGGAGAGACGGGGAGCCCGGACGCTGCGGCAGCGGCCCCGCCCGCCGCCTCCTTGTTTGGGGCCACGCCGGCTACGCTCAACTGTTTGGTCCCCAGGGCTGGCCGTCTCGGAGAACTCCTCCCCATACCGCCCTCCAAACAAACTTGAAAATCTCGAGATTTTGAGACGCTAGTTAGTTGCAACAACTGTCGTCCCGCCCCCAGGCCTCCTGCCGCCCGCACCCTGGGAAGCCGGAGGGGGGGGGGGTCCCCTTCGTAGCAAGATTAACTGATCTGTCAGGGAGAGCTTCGGATTGGCCAGGCGCGGGTAGGCGCTTCAAGTTCATTCCGCCTAGGAACCGCGCGGAGAACGCATTATCATTAACCCCATATTACAGATGGGGACACTGAGGCTCAGAAAGTAGGTTGCCTAAGGTCCCGCCACTAGTGCGTGATGGCAACCGCGTCAGTGAGGCGACACGTGTATTTTCCTGCCCACCCTAGTCAAACCTCTACCCTCACCTTCGAGACCGACGCCAGAGGGGCGTAGGGGCACCTCCAGGGAGGTTGGGCTTCCCTTGCTGTGAGGGCCAAGGGGAGAAGCAGGGACTGGAGCGGAGCCTCAGCCTCTTCCTGGGCCAGAGTGTGGAGTCCCTGACTCATCAGGTTCGCCCCCACCCCCCTGCGGCCCTGGGAGTAGGCCGGTCTCAGGGCGAAGGGACCCTAGGGCCCAGAGGCCTTAGGGAACTTGGCGTGAAGGAGGTGACTGGAAGTTACAGCGAGCGCTCAGAAGGCCCGGGAATCCAGGAGCTCACACAAAGGTCTGGAGGGGAGTGTGGCGGGAATCCTGTGCCTCCCCAGTCGGCCCACGACGCGGGGCGGGGCCCTGCCCTCACGCAGAGGAGGCCCGAGGGGCTGGGCTGGGACAGAGGTCAGCGCGGTCCCCCCACCCTCGGGCGCCGAGCTGTGTAGTCCCGACCGCCCGTGGCCCCGGGGTACTAAGTGCTGCGGAGACCGCCACCCCACGCCGCACCCACCGGCTGATCCTGGGCCCGCGGCTCGCCCTGGCACATCTCGTCGGTGGGGGGTGGGGGTGTTTAGAAAGTGAGGCCACCCGTCGCCAGGACATGCACCCCCCAAATCCGCCCCCCTCCTCTTCATTATTTAGAAGAAGACCGCGGAAACAAATCACTTGGACCACTTAGGAAGCGATCAAACCTTTATAAAAATCCATCGCTCCCAAATCGATGGGTGAATATTTGCTGGGAATTTGTTCCAGAGGAATAAATAAGGAGCGTGAGTGTATTAAATGCAAACGGGGGGACACGGTGGTGTTTTTCTTCATTGATTAATGACCTCTAAAATAAAACAAGTGGGAAGAGGAGCCGGGATCGATAAATTAACTACCCAAATTCATCATTTTCTCCAGCAATTTTTTTTTTTTCTTCCTGAAAATTATTCTCGGGAAGCCCATTGTACCCTTCGCTGGGAGGGGAAGAAGGGAGCTGGAGGGGAGAGTGGGGAGGGAGTGCCAGGAAGGGGCAGGAAAGCGACAAGAGGATTGGGTCAGGGAGACCCTCTATCTGATTTCGTTTGACACACAATTTTAAAGTTTGCCTCTCATATTAATTATTTTTTTCGTGATGGAGGAGGGGGACAAATGGTCGGTTGCCTTTGACAGGACTCCAATAAAGGATTCAGCAGCTCTCTGCCCTCGGCGCTCCCGCTTCTAGGTTTAAGGTCATGGATGGCTGAGTTAATAATTCATTAATATAGACATTTATTCAGAAGGGTTCTCTGAGACCCGCTCTCCCGCCTCCTCCCAGAGATTTATTTTCCTGGGAAATGGAAGGGAGGGGGGAACTATCCAGCTGCAGGTGAAAGGAAGGAGGAGGAAAAGGGAAATGGAGAGAGCTGGACACAGCTAGGAGGAATCTTTGTTCGGCCAGATTCACGGACAGGTCCCTCTAGCCTGCTGACAAAAACTTGGTAGAAAATGTGGCATCCGAACAGCCCAGGGACCGTGGCCTCCAACATTCCTTTGCCTGTGTCTACATCCGTTCACTCGCCCTTATTCAGAAAGCCCCATTCCTCCCCGCTTTAACATCGGAAGAGCCTTCTGAGGACCCGGGAATGCAGGCAAAAGGGGGAAATCTCTGGATAGAGACCAGCCAACCCCCTCCCCCGGCCCTGTGAAGTTCCCAGAGGAACTTTGCAACCGGCCCAGAGGAAGCTCCATTCCTAGGGGCACAGGCAGCTTCCGGTGGGCACTACCCCTTCAGAAATGGGGATTTCTGAAATGCGGCATTCAAACAAAACCAAATCACAAAGTCCACATCTGCATGAAGTTTATGGTCAAGTAAAGGAGTTGTGAGATGCTAATAAGTGCAATGAAGATCAATAAAGGGTGTTAATATTTGAAATAGGGTGGTCTGGGAAGGCACCCCTTCCAAGGTGAAATTTGAATAGATACTTAAAAGTAAGGGGATGACTGCTTTGTGTGTGGAGTGGGGGCATTCCTGGCCCTATCCTCAGGGCCCCAGGGCTAACTTGGTAAAAGGGGCCTCCTCTGAAGAACCGCCAAGGATTCTGCCTTGTCAGCTTCTGGCCACACTTGGCTCCCCCTGCTTCTCTCTGTTCCCACCTGCCCCCCCCCCCCACTCCGAGATGCTGTGAGCGCCTCAGTGTCCTTTCAAATACATCTGCTCATTGTTTACATCAGTGCAAGTCCCCTCTGTTGCTGGCCGTTTAGAGCCTTACACAGTGGCCTGCCCCAACCCCCCTGGGCCTCAGTTTCTTCAACATCAAACAAAAGGATGGGGCTCCTGTGGCTTTCCATCCTAAGGATTCTCATAAAGGAGCTACCCAATTCTGATGTCCTCTCTACTACCTATTTTATACCCCACCTCTGTGAGTCTAAGATGTATGGTGCGTAAAATGTATAGAGAAACTGAAAACAAGGAAACAGACGCCACTTATGTGAATCACTGCCATCGTCCCACTGACCCCTTTGCATCTTGGCTGGTTTGTCCTTACTCAGTGATAGCAAACAGTGTGTTGGAAAGAAAGGGTGTGAGAGGGAAGACACAGAGCTAGAGTTGGTGGCGGGTGGGGAGTGGAAGGGACTGGAAAACTCCCCAGGAAGAAGCCAGCTCTCTCCTGAAATGCTGAAGCCTGAAACTGTCTGTTCCTCTGAGGCCTTGGCAATTCAGACCCATTGCCTCCTCAGCTTGCCTTCTGTCACGACTGCGTTGGGAAAGCAAGCGCCTTGCTTTGCTAGGTCAGAGATGGCCTCTGGGGCCAGGAGCCCAAGCTTGGCCTATTTCTGACCACTCTCTTTTATCCTCTGCCAAAATTACTGCAGACAGCACCTGTTCACTTCACTTGAAATGCAGCCGAACCCTCCAGCGCCTTTCACCAGGGTTTCCCAACAGCTGTCACTCAAACAATGCCTCGCAGCCACCCCAGGCCTGATTTGGATTTGACCTGCTGACCTGGAGGTGAAAGGCTCTCCCGTCCATTACCAGTCCCCCAGGGCCAGATCATTCTCCCGGGAAAGCCTTTAAAGATATCCCTTCTGCTTGTGGGGAAGTCAGCTATTATTATTTACAAAGGCCTTGTAAGTTTAAAACATATTGGGGAAGTTCAGTCCCCTAAAGATTTCATGAATAGCCAAGGAATGAAAACCAGCCCCTCTTTCAAGTCTTGACGAGTAAAAGAGAAATAGACACGGAGAACTGTCCCTTCAGAAACTCATGTATCTCCTTTACTGTCTCCTTCTTTATCTACTTTTCGCCCATTTCCCCCAATTTGCTCTTCCCTTTTCCCCAGAATCTGTTAAGGATAAGACCAATTGATGTTAGCTACAAATTAACAGCTATACCTACTATCTAATGGACCCCTACTATGTGCAAGAGACTACGGGCAGGGATCTCTCGGACAATCTCCTCTGATTTCTTCTAGCAAATGCTACCTGGTTCTAACACAGGCTGCTTTGGGTCACCAGAGCATTGCCTCAACTGGTTGGAGCCCGTAGGCCTTAAGTTCTAATCAGGACGAGGCAAGCATATTGCAGTGCATCTGTTTGAAATTAGGAACATATGCTTTGGTTGATTGGCATTCTGAGGATCGGTGCTTCCTAGTGCCTGCTGGGTCCCCCTAAATGCCTGGCGGCGGTCTAGGAACCAGGATGGCTTCTAGTTAGCCCTGTTCATGAGGGGCCCTGAAGATTTTGTCCCAGAGCAGCCTGAGGAAATCAGACCCACACCTTAGGGGATTACATATATATATGTATATATGTATATATGTATATGTGTATACACACACACACACACACACACCCCTGTGGGAGCCCTGGGAGTCCTGTCTGCCCCCTCATCATACTCTCTCCTGGATGGACTGGTGTTCTTGCCCTCTTCTGAGTTAGGGGGTCAAAGGATGACACTAAAGGGTGCTCTTGTATTATTTCTGGCGAGTCTATGTTCTCTGTATAAGAGCCTCCCAGCAAATAAGTAAATAGATAAATAGATAGATAAATAGATGATAGCTAGCTAGCTAGATACATAAAACTTACTCTCAGTTTCCTTTTTGGAACCAGAAAAACTTCCCTTTAGACCAAGATAAAGCAACCTGTGCAGGTTTCTGGGGGAAGCCAAAAGAGGATAGGGGCTCCTGGGTGGCTCAGTTGGGTTAAGCGTCCAACTTTGGCTCAGGTCATGATCTTGCAGTTTGTGGGTTCAAGCCCCACATCAGACTCTGCGCTGACAGCTCAGAGCCTGGAGCCTGCTTCAGATGCTGTGTCTCTCCCTCTCTCTGCCCTCCCCTGCTTGTGCTCTCTCTCTCTCAAAAGTAAACAATTTTAAAAATCTTAAAAGAAAAAAAAAAGAGTATAAATCTGCAGTGCCCCTACCTTCGATGTTCCGGGGATAACTTTCGGAGTCCCCACTTTCCTTCTCTGATCTCCAGGATCTGGAGCCAGTGGGTGACATAAGAGTTCAGGAGAGGAAGCCATCATTGCTTGAGGCCAGGAGATGATCAAGCAAAGTTTCGCAAACGAGAAGGGCTGTGAGGACCGCCTGCATTCTGGCTAGCAGGGAGAGGAAGTGAGGAAAAGCATTATAGGACAGGAGAACTGCCTGAGCCAAGCCGCCCAAGGAAAGGACCCACCAAAAATAAACTGGGAGGCTCCTCTGTCTTTCCTTCATCCATTCAGGAGAATAACAATGGAATGACTGACTGCCCTCCTTCAAGGGCGGAGCACCAGCTCCTTGGGGGCCCTGCAGTCCTAGTCCAGATTCAGAAAAATGTTTTTATGAGAATCTCCTGACCTAATATGCTCAGGTTTAAATCTGACAATCACCTCACAAGTACGGTAAGTGAAAACTGTTGAGAGCTCCAGTATACAGCCATCGGCACAGAAGGTGCACGGGACCATGGTTCAGTAAGTTCAGCAATGCTATTTCCAGGCTCTGGATGGTACAGTCTGTGACCCTCCAACCCACTCCTTCAACTCTTGGTCAACTCTTGGTTTCGACTCAGGTCATGATCTCACAGTTTTGAGAGTTCGAGCCCCGCATTGGGTTCCACGTGGACAATGCGGAGCCTGCTTGGGATTCTCTGTCCCCCTCTCTCTCTGCCCCCTCCCCACTTGCACTGTCTCTGTCTCTCTCAAAATAAATAAGCTTTAGAAAAAAAAATATAGAGAGAACTTAATATAATAGTATAATAATAATTATATAAATATTATATTTATATATTAGGCCTGAGGTAAGTTTAAAAGATACTTCTGAAGTAAAAAATCATGTAGGAAAATGTTTCAAAACATTTATTTATTTACTTATTTATTTATTGAGAGAAAGAGAGAGCTGGGGAGGGGCGGAAAGACAGAGAGAGAGTCCCAAGGAGGCTCCTCACCGTCAGCACAGAGCCTGATGTGGGGCTCGACCCCCCGAACCACGAGATCGTGACCTGAGCTGAAATCAAGAATTGGACAATTAACGGACTGAGCCACTCAGGGGCCCTGAAAATATTTTAGAATATGCAGATACGTTTCCCAAGGATCCTTACAGACTAATTATGGCTAATCCCTCGGCAAAAAGAAAACAAAGAAAGATATTACACAAAAATGACAAGATTCTTGAGACTCAAAGAAAAATAACCATTTTTTTATTGGCAAAACTCCCAGATTCTTAAGTGAAACTTTTAAAAGGCTAAGCACGAACATGGAATACATTCTTAGCTCATCTTTATAATATAGTAATTGACAGGTAACACTGGGACATTGATTGGAAAATTAACATTTTGAAAAAATCAGTAATTAACAACGTGACTTTTAAACATATTGTTAAGTATGGCCAAGGTTCGGGCATTTCCTTTTTGTCTGTCTACACTGGCAAGCATTTTTCAATTTAAACATATGTTTGGGTGGACAAGTATTTTATTTGGCAGCAACCTAACAGTTTAAGTATAGATTTCAACATCAAATGTTTGCTCCATAAGCAACCATTTTTCAAACAGAAGCATTTCTCACCATTGTTTCCTCAAACAAATGTTTATCTTGGAGCCGGCAGAGGCAGCCAAGCATTCCAATAAATCTCTTCAATACGTTCATCACTATTATTTTGTCACCTACAAGATCTTCTATTGGCCACATCCTCTTACGGATTTTCAAAGGGTTGCTTCGCAAGGCCAGCCCTCAAAAAGCTTTGTACGGCAAGTGCAAGCATTTTCAAGATGACATTTTTCTTTGTTGAAAGGGAATGGAAGGAAGTACACACCCGTTTAGCAGTGTTTCATCTGTGTTGATGCCATTCTACTTGTGATTTGATTATTGGCACTACTGGTCTTCTGACTTCCAGATACAGAGTTGTGAAAGTGGTTGGCATGGGTCCCTCTGCTCCCTCCTCCCAGACAAAAAGGAGAGGATGAACCTCACATGACTCTCTGAGTGACCGTGTGCTGTGTGTGTGAAGACAGAGGACCACTGGGATTTGAAGAATCTGCGATGATATAGCCTGGCTATATATTTCTTTTTATTTATTTATTTATTTACTTACTTACTTGTTTGCTTATTTATTCATTCATTCATTCATTTTTCAATTGGAGACAAAGAGAGCATGCAAACAGGGGAGAGGGGCAGAGGGAGAGAGAAAAACAATCCTAAGCAGGCTCCCTACTGAGCGCAGAGCCCGACGCGGTACTTGATCCCTTGACCCTGGAATCAAGCCCTGTGCTGAAATCAAGAGTCAGAAGCTCAATCAACTGAGCCACTGAGGCTCTTAGGTCATGATCTCACCATTTGTGGGATCAAGCCCTGCATTAAGCTCTGTGCTGACAATGCAGAGCCTGCTTGAGATTCTCTCTCTCTCTCTCTCTCTCTCTCTCTCAAAATAAATAAATAAAACTAAAAAAAAAAAACAACAATGAAGTATTTGATGGTTACATATGAAAAGCCTGGTTGGGGCGCCTGGGTGGCTCAGTCGGTTGAGTTTCCAACTCTTGATTTAGAGTTAAGTCATGATCACACAGTTGTGAGATCGAGCCCCACACTGATGCTCCTTGCTGAGGGAGGAGCTGCTTGGCATTCTTTCTCTGTCTCTCTGCCTTTCTCTCTCAAAATAAATAAATAACCTTAAAAACCAAAGTCCAGTTATGGGTTTTCAGGTCTAGATGGATTCAGGGGTTCAAACAACAACACGTAGTCTAGGTCTTTCTCTTTATCTCTTGGCTCTGGCTTCCTCTGTTGTGACTTTAATTTCATGTAAAACCTGCCATGTGGTTGCCCCCAGCAACTCCAAGTTCACCTTATTTAATCTTCTAGATAGCAATCCCAGGGGAAAAGTTCACTCCTTCCAATTGTTCCAACAAGAGTTCTGGTGTTACGTCTTAACATGGGCTGATTTGAGTCACCCAGCTGACCCTGAATTAATGATCACTGCAGCCAAGAAAATGGAGTGTACTGACTGTCCAAGCGTGGACAGTAGTCCTAACTAAATCCAGAGACTGAGACTGGGACAGGAATCGTTTTCCAAAGAAAACCGGGTGCTATTACTAGAAGATTTATGAATGAATGAATGCTGAACAAGTTAAAGTAGGTGGCCCCTCCCCTAGGAAGGCTTTGCCTGCTAATAGCTACAGGTCCTTTTTTATAGGGAACATTGCCGTTGAAAAGCCCACAGTTGTTACAGCAAATCTGTATTCGTTCCTTGTTGTACTTGGCCTTCTGTCTTGAAACCACCATAAATGTCTACTAGGAGCAGAGCTGTAATGAACGAGTTTGGCTCTGAGAGCCAAGTGATCTGTGTGACCCACACCAGTGGTTGACCAACCCAGCTCCCATGTGCAATCTGCACAACCCTTTTTTCCCTATTCACCTTCTAGGGTTGACTTAGAAGCAGTTAAGTCGACCCAAGCAGAAATCCTTGGGTAAAACTTCTAAGAATTCTTAAAATTTTTTTCAATGTTTATTTATTTTTGAGGGGAGTGGGGAGTAGGGGCAGAGAGAGAGGGAGACAGAATCCAGAGGAGGCTCCATACTCCGTGCTGTCAGCACAGAGCCCCACAAGGGCTGAACCCACGAACCATGAGATCGTGACCTGAGCCAAAGTCAGATGCCTAACCGACTGAGCCACCAAAGAGCTCTTAAGAATGCTTTTAAGAAGAAAAAGCTTCAGGAATGCCTGGGTGACTCAGGTGGTTCATCGTCTGACTTCGGTTCAGGTCATGTTCTTACAGTTTGTGGGTTCAAGCCCCGTGTTGAGGCTCTGTGCTGACTGTGAGCTAGGAGCCTGGAGCCCACTTTGGATTCTGTGTCTCCCTGTCTCTCTGCCCCTCCCCTACTCACACTCTGTCCCTCTCTGTCTCTCTCTCTCTCTCTCTCAAAAATTTAAAAAAAATAAAATTAAAAAAAAAGACGAGAGTTTGAGCTGCCACGCCTTTTAGACTTCTGACTTTTGTCTGTTGCTCTTCCCCATTTCCTCCGTCCTCAAGCACAAATATAACGAGTGGAGGTACAGGTGTAGCACTGCTGAAGAAGAAAGCTACCAGCAAAACAGGGAAAAGCCAGGATGCAGAAGGAGCCCAGGTCCCGTGTGGTATCCCTGAGCTACAATCCGAGCCTTAGATTGTCTGCCCCTAGCTTTCTTGTTAAGCAAGACAAAAAACCCTCTGCTTGCAGCCAAATGCAATCTCACCTCATACACAAGCTTCCAAATCATCTGTGTAATTCACAGTGTGGTTTACAGAAGGGTTGATTAATTAGGCGTACCTGGGGACTCTCAATTTTTGTTAACTATTCTTGATACCTCGGTGCCGAGGCCATGGTTTTCATGCTTTAGGAAGACATACACTGTTCACACAGGCAGTACACCTGGACAGCAGAGTTAGTGGCATTTGGACTCCAACGTGGCTCTGACACTAAAATTGGCAATTGTGTGACCTCTGATAGGTTATTGAAACATTTTTGTACCTCAAGGACCCCATCTGTAGTTTCTTAGCGTCAAGAGCATTCAATACCTTAGTCCTGGAAAAATGTTTAGGACACAGAAAGCACTCTCTATATGTTATAGCTTACAATGCGCATCGCTTTTTAAAAACCTATTTATAATTTTGTGGCTTCTGTGTTTTGGTATCCTAGGGGTAACTCCAGTTAATACATAAGGCTCAGGGGTGGCCGGGTGGCTCAGTCGGCTGAGTGTCTGACTTTGGCTCAAGTCATGATCTCACAGTTGGTGAGTTCAAACCCCAGCATTGGGCTTACTGCTGTCAACACAGAGTCAGCTTCAGATCCTCTGTCCCCCTCTCTCTCCGCCCCTCCCCTGCTCATGCTCTCTCTCTTTATTTTTTTATTTTTTTATTTTTTTTTAACGTTTTTATTTATTTTTGGGACAGAGAGAGACAGAGCATGAACAGGGGAGGGGTAGAGAGAGAGGGAGACACAGAATTGGAAACAGGCTCCAGGCTCTGAGCCATCAGCCCAGAGCCTGATGCGGGGCTCGAACTCCCGGACCGCGAGATCGTGACCTGGCTGAAGTCGGATGCTTAACCGACTGCGCCACCCAGGCGCCCCTCTCTCTCTTTATTTTTAATAAACATTAAATAATAATAATAATAATAAATTAATTTTTAAAAAAACCATATCGCTCAGGAATGAGCAGATGGCGTGGAGACACTATGGTTAACTATTTATGAACCGCAACCCTAGCCATACAGAGACCGTGTGGTCAAGACTGTGGCACCTGTGAGTTCCCCTCGACCAGAGATCTCATCCTTTCTCTTGCACCTTGACCCTAGTTGCTCCTGAGATACTTATTCCAGTGTTTGGGCTGATCTCTTAAATGCACATTTACTTGCCTTGGCTGAATATGTTTTCTCATTGACTGTAAGAAGAGTCTGGATATGAAATCAATAATCATGATTGAGAATACTTATATTTCATACAAAAAGAAATGCCTCAGGAGAAATGGATGCCATTGTAGAGTCCATAACAAGTAGGCTAAGTAGTAGGTCACCGTCTTGATCATGAGGCCACTCATCTTGGACTTAATTGGCTACCTTAACACATCCTCACCCCAACTCAAGTACATGCTGTTTGCCAGGAAATGGACTGGGTTTTAGGACAGAGGTAAATACTTTTGGCTAAAACTTACTGAGCATAGATTATGCACCAAGTAATGGGTTAAATGCTTCTCAGGTATCATTTTGCGGAGTATTCATTTTGATATGAGTTACCTTTTAAGGGAAACATTTAGGTTATTTTATTTACAGTTTTACCACCTAAGAGTGCACGTCTAAATCTCATGGTTCATGAGATCAAGCCCTATGTCGGGCTCCATGCTGACAGTACAGAGCCTGCTTGGGATTCTCTCTCTCCCTCTCTGTCTGCCCCTCCCTCCCTCCCGCTCTCTCTCTCTCTCAAAATAAATAAATAAATAAACATTTAAAAAAAGAGTTATCTCTAAATAATTTTTGAATATTTCTGAATTTTGTGAATAGAATCATACCAAATGCTTTCTCTAGAACCTTGCCTCTTTTGCTCAAAGCTATAAAGTTAAGCTTTATTCACATTGTTGTATGTGACTTAGCTCACTGATTTTTAATGTCACGTATCATAAAAATATACGCCATGATTTATCCATTTTAGATTGATGGACTTGTGAATGGTTTTCATTATATGACTATTTTGAAAGATGGTGCTATGAACATTGCCGAACCTGTATCTTGTTACGTGTATGCTTGAGGTTCTGAATGGTATAGACCCATGAGTGGACAGGCTGGATCCGGAGGTTTATATATCTTAAACTTTGCTAGAAAGTACCAAACTCTTTTCCAAAACGGTTACATTAATTTGTACTCCGGCAAGCAAAGAAAGAAAGTTCTTGCTATACCATATTTTGTTAACCCTTGGAGTTGTTAGTTTTTACATTTCTTTTGGTCTACATTGGCAAATTTTGACATTTTGATATTAACTTGCATTTCCTTGATCACTAATGAGTTGAGCACCACTCTGTATGGTCACTGGCTATTTAGAGTTTCTCTTTTGAGTGGTGCCCATTAATGACTTTTGCAAGACTTTTGTCTGGGATTATCTGATTTTTAGATCTTGATTTGCAAGCCTCCTTTTTTTCCTCCCTCTTATTTGGTCTGCTTATGAGTCATTTGTTTACTGTATGCACTGCAGATACCTTCTTCCCTTCTGTGACTCACAGTTCCACTTTCTTGATGGGGCCTTATTTTAATACAAATTTTTATTTTATTAAACATTTTTTTTAAAGTGTATTCATTTTTGAGAGGTGGGGGGGGCATGAGCAGGGGAAGGGCAGAGAGAGAGGGAGACAGAATCTGAAGCAGGCTCCAGGCTCCAAGTTGTCAGCACAGGTTCTGCCACAGGGCTTGAACCCATGAACCGTGAGATCATGACCTGAGCCAAAGTTGGATGCTCAACAGATGGAGTCACCCAGGTGCCCCTTAAATACAAAATCTTAATCATTTTTGTATGATCTATGCTTAATGCTTCATTAAGGAATCTTCCCCAACCCGAGGTCACAAATATATTCTTCTATATATTTCTTTCTAAAAATATTATTGGACTTCTATTTCCAGCCATCACAGAATAGCAGGGACTGAGTTTACCCTCCTGTCAATACAACTAAGAAACTCAACAAAATATGTGCAACAATAGTTGTCAACACGTTGAACACCAGGCAGTGAAGGACTGTGATCCTTCAGAAGTGGAAAGCAGAGGAGTTAAGGTCTACAATTGCCCCAGCCTACTGCCTTGACAAAGGAGTCAATGAGGTGAAGACCAGCACACTTGTGGAGTTGAGGAGACAGAGCCAAGATGTGGGGGAGTCCAAGGTAGCTGGAATCTGCAGAACAGAGGGCTCAAAAGACAACTGCATAGAGAAGGCACAGAAATCTGCAGAGAGCCCCCTAGAGTGTTCAGCAGAGTCCTGATCAGTGTGTGTGTGTGTGTGTGTGTGTGTGTGACCAGTTTCCCCTCTCCTGAGGAAATCAATGCTTCTAATTTCTTAAATACCGTTCCTGAGATATCTATTCATATGTACCCCCCACTTTTTGGTCAAATGTTAAATGACGCACACTGCTTGGTACCTTAGATTTTTTTAAGTTAAGAAATACAGCTTAGAGATTGTTCCGTATCTATGAATAAAGAGCTGTCTCAATTTTTTAAAATAATGTTATGATCTAATCATTAGTTAAGCTGTTCTCTGCTGATGGCCATTTAGACTGTTTCAAATCTTTGTTATTACTCTTAATGGCACAATTTTGCACATATTCTTTTGCATATTCTGATGAATATTTACTGGTGTAGTGTTGCAGGCTCGCATAGGCTTTTGAGGGCCATTTGGTAAAATTTCAGGAACTCTGAGCTCTGGTTGATGGTAGGAGAGTAGTTGGAAATTAACCTTGATAGAAGTATTTATATACCATTAAAAATGGCAATATCCAAATGATGGAACGAGACTAAATGTCCATCAACTGATGAATAAAGAAGATGTGGTTTATATATACAATGGAATACTACTTGGCAATGAGAAAGAATGAAATCTGGCCATTTGTAGCAATGTGGATGGAACCAGAGGGTATTAGGCTGAGTGAAATAAGTCAGGCAGAGAAAGACAGATACCATATGTTTTCATTCATATGTGGATCTTGAGAAACTTAACAGAAGACCATGGGGGAAGGGAAGGGAACAAACATAGATACAAACAGACAGAGGGAGGCAAACCATGAGACTCTTAAAATACAGAGAACAACTTAGGGTGGATGGCGTGGGGGAGAGGGGAAAGTGGATGATGGGCACTGAGGAGGGCATTTGTTGGGATGAGCACTGGGTGTTGTATGTAAGCCAATTTAACAATATATTTTAAAAAATAAAAGAATAAAACTGGCAATATCAGGGCACCTGGGTGGCTCTGTTAAGCATCTGACTCTTGACTTCAGCTGAGGTCATGATCTCTTGGTTGGTTAGATTGAGCCCTGCGACAGATTCTGAGCTGACAGTATGCAGCCTGCTTGGGATTCACTCCCTCCCTGTCTCTCTGCCCCTCTCCTGCCTACGTTCAATCTCTCTCTCTCTCTCATTCAAAAGAAATAAGTTAAAAAAAAAACCTGGCAATATCTACACATAAAAGGCATTTCCTTATTTTGGGTAGAGAGTTGGTTGTTAAGTATGTACAGTTTTCAATGAACACATTTCCAATAGTGGAATTGCTAATTCAAAGGGTGTGTAACACTTGCCATCTTGATATATATATATTGCCAAATTGCCCTTCATGGATTTCTACAAGCAATGTATAAAAGTTATTCCTGAATTCTCATTAACGGTGTTATCAAAATTATTGATCTTTGCCAATCTGATCAGGGAAATGGGCTTCTCAATGAAGTTGTATTACTTACACCACTTGTTATTGAAAACAGACATCTGGGGCGCCTGGGTGGCGCAGTCGGTTAAGCGTCCGACTTCAGCCAGGTCACGATCTCGCGGTCCGTGAGTTCGAGCCCCGCGTCAGGCTCTGGGCTGATGGCTCAGAGCCTGGAGCCTGTTTCCGATTCTGTGTCTCCCTCTCTCTCTGCCCCTCCCCCGTTCAAGCTCTGTCTCTCTCTGTCCCAAAAATAAATAAACGTTGAAAAAAAAAAATTATAAAAAAAAAAAAGAAAAAAAAAAAAAGAAAACAGACATCTTTTATATTAGTTTTAAATGTTCTTCAGAAAGAACTCGATTTATATCCTTTGACTTTAGATTGTGGGATTTGTTATTATAATTATTACTTGTAAGAGCTCCTAATATGTTAAGAAGATAAGGACTTGTTTTGGGATATGAACTGCCTGTATCTTTTCTCCAGAATATTGTTTCCTATTTAAGCTTGTTATGGTGGTTTATGCAATGCAGATTATTCAAAATAATTTTTACACAACTAAATTCATCAATATTTTCTCTTGATGCTGATGATGTTACACATCTTACATGCTCATGGACCACGTGTATATTTTCTTTGGAACACTGTCTTTTAAAATGCTTTCTGCAAAAGAGCCCAAATGTCCATCAACTGATGAATGGACAAAGAAGATGTGAAATCCTGCCATTTGCAACAACAGGGATGGAAATAGACGGTATTATGCTAAGTGAAATAAGTCAGTCAGGGACGGACAGATATCATATGTTTTCAGTCATATGTGGGCTTTGCGAAACTTAACAGAAGACCATGGAGGAAGGGAAAAGGAAAAAATAATTTCAAACAGAGAGGAAGGCAAACCATAAGACACTCTTAAATACAGAGAACAAACTGAGGGTTGATGGGGCGGAGGGAGAAGAGGGGAAAATGGTGGTGGGCATTGAGGAGGGCACCTGTTGGGATGAGCACTGGGTGTTGTATATAAGTGATGAATCATGGGAATCTACTCCTGAAGCCAAGAGCACACTGTACGTTAGCTAACTTGACAATAAATTATAATTAAAAAAAAAATCCTTTCCCCATTTTTAACTGTTCACATTTAAAATGCTAAAAATTTTTAAATGTTAAAAAATGTTTAACATTTTTTTAAATGTTTATTTATTTTTGAGAGAGAGAGAGAGAGAGAGAGTAGTGTAGAGGCAGAGACAGAGGGAGACAGAGGATCTGAAGCGGGCTCTGTGCTGAGAACAGACATCTCGATGTGGGGCTCGAACGTAACGAAACACGAGATCATGACTTGAGCCAAAGCTGGGTGTCTACCTGACTGAACCACCCAGGTGCCCCTAAAATCCTTTCCCCGTTTTAAAATTAGTTTATTTGCATTCTTATTATTGGATTCAAAAAATTTTTAATGTATTCTGAATACAAGTCTCTATTAGATCTCTTCTCTTATTCTGGGAATTGTCCTTTCATTTTCTGGATGGTGTCCTTTGAAGCATGAATGTTTTAAATTTTGATGAAGTACAATTTATCTATTTGTTTCTTTTCGTCTTGGCTTTTAGCGTCATATTAGGATCAAAATCACAAAGATTTGCTCTTGTTTTCCCTTATAAGTTTTATAGTTGAATTCTTAACTCTATAATCTCTCTCGAATTAGCTTTTCAGTATGATGTGAGGTAGGGGTCCAACTTCATTCTTTTGCTTGTGGAAATCCAGTCATCTGAGCACCCTTTGTTGAAAAGACTACTATTTCGTTACTGAATGAATGGTCTTGGCATCCTTGGGGAAAATGAACTGACCATAAACATGAGGTTTATTTCTGGATCCTCGATTTTATTCCACTGATATCTATGTCTATCCTTATGCCAGCGTCACACTGTCTTGATTACTGCAGCTGTGTAGCAAGCTTGGAAATTGGGAAGTGTGAGTCTTCCAGCTTTGCTCTTCAAGGTTTTTTTTTTCTCTTTCTTATTCTAGATCCTTTGGATTCTCACAGGAGTGTTAAGATCAGCTTGTCAAACTCTGCAACAACAAAACAAAACAAAACAAAACAAAACAAAACAGAACAAAACAAAACCCAGCTGGGGTTTTGATAGGGAAACCTCACTGTGCCTGTCATTTCTACCACTTCTGGCATAAGGGGGTTGTTATGGATAAATGTAACATCCAGGTGTGTCAGATGACCCCAGGGCACTGGCCACAGCTAATGTGACCAGGAAAGAGAGCCTGACACCAGCATAGCTGTCTATCCATGACTATGTAGCCTTCTCCATGATCTCAGCCCAGAGACACAATGTGGAGTCGGGGGACTGGCTGACCAATCAGATCTCTTCTCTCAGGTAGTGTGAATTTGGGACAAAGTCTTTCAGTCTTTAAGAGTAACTTCTTTGAAAATAGAGAGCAAGAAACTGAGTCTCCCCATAGTAGCATAATAGAGAAGTGAGGAATAAAAAGATGCCAGCTGTTGAGGGGACCTAATGACCCATCTTCTAAAATTGTATTGTTTCTTTCTTTTTTATTTTATTTTTAACTTATCTCTGCTCCCAATGTGGGGCTCCAATTCACAACCCGGGGATCAAGAGTCACCTGCTCTTCCAACTGAGCCAGCCAGGCACCCTTAGAGTTTTATTGTTTCTTAAGGATATCACAGCCTTGGTTGGGTTGGGCTGGGCTCTTTTTTTTTTTTTAATTTTTTTTTCAACGTTTTTTTATTTATTTTTGGGACAGAGAGAGATAGAGCATGAACAGGGGAGGGGCAGAGAGAGAGGGAAACACAGAATTGGAAACAGGCTCCAGGCTCTGAGCCATCAGCCCAGAGCCTGTCGCGGGGCTCGAACTCACGGACGGCGAGATCGTGACCTGGCTGAAGTCGGACGCTTAACTGACTGCACCACCCAGGTGCCCCTGGGCTGGGCTCTTTAAGGCATCCTGAGTGGAGTCTCCTTCTTTCCTGCCTGAATTATCAACACACGGGTCTTTCGGGGTGGGCAGAGGCTGTTCAAGAATTTTTTATTTTTTATTTTTTTTTTCAACGTTTTTATTTATTTTTGGGACAGAGAGAGACAGAGCATGAACGGGGGAGGGGCAGAGAGAGAGGGAGACACAGAATCGGAAACAGGCTCCAGGCTCTGAGCCATCAGCCCAGAGCCCGACGCGGGGCTCGAACTCACGGACCGCGAGATCATGACCTGGCTGAAGTCGGACGCTTAACCGACTGCGCCACCCAGGCGCCCCTAGAATTTTTTTTTTTTTTTTTTAGTGCTTATTTGTCTATTTTGAGAGAGAGAGGAGAGGGGCAGAGAGAGAATCCCAAGCAGGTTCCATACTGTCAGGGCAAAGCCCCATGCGGGGCTCAATCCCACAAACCATGAGATCATGACCTGAGTCGAAACCAAGATGTTTAACTGACTAAGCCACTTAGGCGTCCCTGTTCAAGCATTTCTTGTCCTCATTTCAACCTCAGATGAAAAAATGCAGACCCTAACACCTGAATAGTGTGCCCTTTACTTGTGGTAGGTGGCTAAGTTCCTTGGGCACGGGGCCAGGAATGTCTGATCCCACGCAGCAGGACCTGGCACATAGTAGGCCTTCAAGAGATATTTGTTCAATGAACAAAATGCTGGATAAACACACTGTGTCCCCTGTAATCTGTTCCTCTCCATGAGGGTCAGGAAAATACAACTCAATCCTGCCTTCTCACTCGGAGCTGGCTGTCGGCTGTGGAATCGAGTCCACAGGCAGGCCAGACGGAAGATGTGTCTCAGAGTAGCTGCTGAGTTTCTCCTCAGGACAGGCTAGCTCGGTGCAGGTTTCTGGATGTCCTGTCCAGATGCAGCCACTATAGGCAGATGGGTCCTGACACACAGGTCTGGGGTGGGGCGGGGAGACTGGACTAAACCAGGCTGGGCTGGACACGCTCACCTTTCTCCTTCCTTTCCTCTCTCCCCTCCCCTCTTCTCTTGCCCCCTCTCCTTCTTCCAACATTCTTGCTCTTGAGCTAAGAAAAGGGAGCTTGACCTAATCAAAGATAGCCACAGCTATTCTCCTTTCCATCAAATAATTTATATTTCTTCTTTTTTTAATGCTAAAAATAAAATATTCCTTAGGCCATGCTAAATCCATTATTGTTCAAGTATCTGAGAGGCCTTATCTCCTTCCACTCTCCTCCTTGCCAACCCTACTCTAGCCACACTGTTGTCTTCACCGTTCCTCAAGACACACAGGCATGCTCCCACCTCAGGGCCTTTGCACTCGCTCTTTCCTCTTCCTGGAATTCTTTCTTCCCCCCTGATGTTCTCATGGTTCAGTCCTTCTTCCCTCTCAGGCCTTAGGGAAATGTCAGCTTCCCAATGGGGTCTGCCTTGATTTCGCCATGTTTGCTTATTCACTTTCCTTGCTTTATTTTTCTCCATGATGTGTATCATCCCTTTATACAATGCATGTTTTCGTTTCTTATTTTGCTTAGCATCTGTCTCACACAAGAGGATGTAAGCTTCTTGAGGGCCAGGATCTTTGCCTATTTAGTTTCCTGCTCTCTCCCAGTGCCTAGAACAGCTCCTGCTCTTAGCATGTGCTGAATTTTGAATTAACACGCGACGTCATGAGGTGCTTCGTCTCCCGTTATGCCTTGCTATGTTTCCAGTGACCAACTCTGGCCTTGGGGATCACTCTGCTCTCCACCAGGTGGGAACAGAGGCATGCCACCAGGTAGTCACAGAATGGTTGCCCAGTATGGAGGGCCACAGGCAGGCCCTTGAGTGGCCCAATACCAGTGACTGCGTTTGTAGCCATGAAACATGATCAACACTGAATGGACAGTTTGTCCAGTGAGGTGAAGTGATCAGCTGTACCCCAAAGGCTCGGCAATCCAATTGTCTACAGACTTTGTGGTGCAGAGGTAAATGGTGGCAAAGACAGGACAAATCAGGGGCGCCTGGGTGGCTCAGTCGGTGAAGCACCTGACTCTTGGTTTCGACTCAGGTCGTGATCTCACAGTGCGTGGGCTCGAGCCCCACACCAGGCTCTGTGCTGATGGCACAGAGCCTGCTTGGGACTCTGTCTCCCTCTCTCTCTGCCCCATCCCTTGCCCTCTCTCTCTCAAGAAAAAACATTAAAACATTTAAAAAAAATAAAGACAGGACACATCATCACTTGGGGTTTGAATCCTAGTGAAGTCTCTTCAAATGGCTGTTACCCAGGATCAAAGAGGGAATCTAGAGAAAGACCAAACATGACCCCCACCACTTTAAGGGTGTCATGTTGCTTATCACGAGTGTGATGGGAGGAGGAAGTTAGAAAACTCATTTGATTTTCTGTGGTCTGAAAGTCTTTATCTCCATTTCTTTGTTTGGATTAAAATGCGATATATGTTGTATACGGTTCAGGATACCCCTCCGCCATTAAAACTAAATTAATGGTGGGAAGGTGACAGCGATTTGAGAGACGAGAATCATCCTTAGTGCTTCTCCAGACACCTCACAAAGTTAGGAGAGAGCTTTGCGGGGAACAGTTCCCCCAGGGAACTAGAATTGGAAATGCTTGACATGTGCTTGCTTGGAAACGGTGACAAGCTAGGATCTGTGATTCTGAAGTGGTAAGTGTTGAAAGCTTAGATGGAAGCATGCCACTTTTAATGATCCATATTTTGTCCTAGAATTGGGTCATGAATTACCCACAATCTCACTTCATGGAGCATGAGTTTCATTAGGCCATTTCTTCCTGTGAAAACCGGGCAGTTTTACAAGACAACAGGGCAGGGTGCCTATCTTGCATGGCATGTGAGTAGTCATCTCATCAGACGTGGGTCCAGACATCTTCTCTACGTGCTTTTGAGGTGCCTGACATCTGAACATGTACCTGGGATCTAGAAGATTCAGATCACCATTGACTCGCAGCTCACACTGTCTTTGTTACAAGGTCCCCAGAGCAACAACAGCTATTAGTTGGAGGGTCAGAACGTGTGCTAACATATGAGCAGAGATAGCAACAGAGGCTGCTATCGGCAGTAACGGGAACAAATACGTAATGCGACAGGGCAGCCGAGAGAGAGGAGAGAAAACTTGTGAAGTAGATCAGCACTTCCAATGAGCAGAGGAGGTTAAAATTTGTCTCTTTCGCACATGTGGTCCCTCATTCAGCAAGCATGTAGTTGAGCACCATCCCTGTCCCAGGCATGTTGTAAATGACAGGCGATGCCAAGATGAAAAGGGGCATTCTGTGTTCCCAAGATGTGCACAGTCTAGTAACCGCCGAGGGGACACTGCCCCAAGGCGTCTGGCACATTCCTTCAGAGGCATTGAAGCAAATCAGGAAAACTAAGCGATATGCAAGGTATGTGGCCCATGATGCAGTGATAGTTAGATGTGACAAGAATACGCCACATTTAAGAAAATGTGAAATAAAAAAAAAAAAAGAAATGGGAAGGAAATGGTAAAAGACAAGACTCTACAGTTCAGGACCGGACATAAACAAGATGAGAGGAAAACACAGAAAGTTTTTTTTTTTTCTTTCAAATTCCTTAACTCTAAATATCGAATCATCCAAGTAATATCTATTCAACTTACCCCATCTGGGTAAAGGTTTTTTATTTTTTTATTTTTTAAATGTTTGTTTTATTTTTTGAGACAGAGAGAGACACAGCCTGAGCAGGGAAGGGGCAGAGAGAGAGGGAGAGACAGAATGTGAAGCAGGCTCCAGGTTCTGAGCTGTCAGCACAGAGGTCCGACGCGGGGCTCGAACTCACGAACTGTGAGATCGTGACCTGAGCCGAAGTCGGACGCTCAACCGACTGAGCCACCCAGGTGCCCCAAGGTTTATTTTTTTAAATAAAATTTTTTAAGATTGATATTTTATAAATAAGGTGGAGAAGAATTTCTTGTTTCTAAAGAGCTCTCCTAATAATGGTGATGGCAAGAAGTGACTCTGGATAGTCATTTTTTTTGTTTGTTTAAAACTTTTTATTTATTTTTAGAGAGAGTGAGGAAGAGAAAGAGCGAAAGAGAGAAAGGGAAAGAGAGAGAGAGAGAGAGAGAGAGAGAACAAGTTGGGGAGGGGTAGGGAGAGAGAAAATCCCAAGCAGGCTCCACAACGTCAACACAGAACCCAACACTGGGCTCGAACTCACAAAACTGTGAGATCATGACCTGAGTTAAAATCAAGAGTTGGCTTAACAGACTGAGCCACTCAGGCACCCCTGTTTGTTTTTGTTAAGTAAACTCTAGCCCAACGTGGGACTTGAACTCAGAGCCCCGAGATCAAGAGTTACATACTCTACCAACTGAGCCAGTGAGGTGCCCAGGCACTGGATAGCTTTAAGGATCCCAGAAAATCTGACCCCCCTAAACCGTATTCATGTAAAGGAATGGATTTTTCTCCGATCTCACTAAAAGAATCATGCCGACATCATTTCCTGACAAGTCCCCTGGCCCTGCCCCCACTCCATCTTTTGCCACCAGACTGTGGCACCTAGGACTCTCTCCGTGTGGATATCCCAGGGATGTTTAACTCTTGATCATGCCTTGGCAAGAGCACAGAGGTGGTGACTTTGTGAGAAGTAAAAGGGGGTGCTGCTGGGTTGAATACTGACCCCAGCTCTCCCAAGTGAGTGCCCACTGGAAACCTAAGAATGTGATTTTATCTGGAAATAGGATCTTTGCAGATCCAAGTACTTAAAATAAGATCATATTGGATTAGGGTGGGTCCTAAATCCAATGACCTATGGCCTCATAAGAAGGCCACACGGAGGGGCGCCTGGGTGGCGCAGTCGGTTAAGCGTCCGACTTCAGCCAGGTCACGATCTCGTGGTCCGTGAGTTCGAGCCCCGCATCGGGCTCTGGGCTGATGGCTCAGAGCCTGGAGCCTGTTTCTGATTCTGTGTCTCCCTCTCTCTCTGCCCCTCCCCCGTTCATGCTCTGTCTCTCTCTGTCCCAAAAATAAATACATGTTGAAAAAAATAAATAAATAAAATAAATAAATAAAAGAAAATTAAAAAAAAAAAGAAGGCCACATGGAGACACAGACGCCCAGAGAAGACAGCCATATAAAGACGGAGGCACAGAGGGAGTTACGTTGCCTGAAGCCACTGAACACCGGGAGCCACCAGAAGCAGGCAGAGAAGGATTCTCTTCTAGAGCCTTTCAAGGGATCATGACCTTAGTGACCAACACCTTGATTTAGGATTTCTGGCCCCTGAACTGTGAGAGAACATGTTTCTGTTGTTCTGAACGAGCTGACTTGTAATGTTTTGTTAGGGCAGCCCCAGCAAACTACTTGAGGGGGCCTGACAGGAATCATGGCTACAATCAAAACAGCAGTAAATATCGTTTCAAAGATTCAGTGAATGGATTAATGGCTCTTCATCACTGGAACGACCGTGTCCCATCTCCCCTGCTGCACTGAAGCCTCTGAAGCAGGCCCAAGCCCTCAAGATGAAGGGCCATTCAGGATGGCCCCTTAAAATCAGCACTGTAGGTTGGAAGTTAGGGGCGGGAAAGAGAAGCGGCCTCAGGCCTGCCCACGCCTATTGTGGGGCTGGAACGGACTCTCTGGAGTCTCAGAAAAGACGTCCAAGTTTAAAGTCTTTGAAACCACTCACAAAAACCAGCCCGAGCCATACAGATGGCCTCAATTTCCACTCTGTGGCAGAAATTACTGTGTGACCCTGGGCAAGTGGAAGCTCTCTCTTTCAGTCCTGGTGTCTCCTGCCTGAAAACCAGGAATAAGACAGTACTGGACTCTTACTTTCCCAGTGTTTACCATGAAGCTGGCAAAACCCATTCTCCAAAGTCCAGAGGTGCTCTAAGTGGAATGAACACATATGCCACTGGGCCCCAGATACTTCCCGTTTTTGCTGTTGTCCCAGCATGATTATCAACAGCTCCCCTTGCACTCACAAAAACGGGCCCACTGTCGGTCATGAATTCTATGGTCGCCCAGGTTTTGAGGAATTCTCATGGACGTGGCAGAGAAAAAGTTACAACGTCAGCCTGACCTTGGCCGGACCCTGCACAGAGCACCACAATCATCTCAGGCATGCGCCCTACAGCGATGCAGTTAGCGTTACTTGCCCTCACTGTGTATCTTTCACATATATGCATATTATTTTCATTACAGTTCGTTTCAGTACAGATGGAAAATATAGTCGGTATGTAGGACTGCATAATATTGTGTATCGAACACAAAATACCCAGTGTGTTTAATAATTGGATGATTGGCGTGCCTGGGAGGCTCAGTTCGGTGAGCGTCCAACTCTTGATTTCAACTCAGGTCATGATCCCATGGTCGTAGGATCAAGCTTTGCAAAAGGCTCCATGCTAAGTGTAGAGTCTGCTTGAGATTCTCTCTCTCCCCATCTGCCCCTCGCCCCTGCTCATGTGCATGCATGCACTGTATCTCTCTCTAAAAAAAAGGGGGGGTGCCTGGGTGGCTCCGTCAGTTAAGCGCCTCACTCTTGGCTTTGGGCTCAGGTCACGATTTCATGGTTTGTGAGTTCGAGCCCCACGTTGGGCTCTGCGCTGACCATGTGGAGCCTGTTGCGGACTATGAGTCTGAAGTTCTCTCTTTTCCAGCAAGAGAGTGGATGCAGAATTGAATACCAGAAAGGTTAGTATCCGGGAAGAGAGAAGAGCCCCGAAGCGGGGTTTCTTCTCCGTATTTACTGAGCGCTCAAGATCTTGCCCACATGGTGAACGTGAAGAAAACAAGATCTTGCACATGTGAACATGGAGAAAGCAATCAGATAGTAATCATTAACTTGTATAAGAAGCAAAGGGCCTGGGTGACAAGTGGAATTTATGATCAGAGTGGAAGAGTATATTGGCGTCAGATGGAAAGTGATTTCCTGCAGGTGATATAACAAGTTGCTCGTGTTCCCATTACAGTATCTCACCAGCCCACCTTGGGCGTTTTTGCCCCATGGTGGTGGTTTTCCACCCTAAGCTTTTTTTTTTTTCTAACCATTTATGTAAGTAGAACCTATTTCCCCACAGGATCCTGCGCTCTCTCTCTTTCTCTCTCTCTCTCTCTCTCTCTCTCAATAAATAAATAAATAAATGATACTAAAAATTAGATGATTGGTGTTCTTAACATTTTATACGATGCAGAAATCCATGATGAACGGTTGTATAGACATCTGAGATGTTTGGTGAAGTCTGGAGCAACTTGATTGCACTTCTCGGTAAGCCTAGAGTTCTCTATGATTTTTTTTTGTTTATATTTAAAATAACAGAATATAGTCTCTCTCGTTCTGCAAATCCCCTATCTGGCACATTTTCAGGAGCAAATGAGATTGGTAAGGAGGGATCCTTATATGTCACTGGGTTGTGAAAACTAACTAGCACACACGTATAGCAAGCACAGGGCTCACAATGGCTGCCTCGTCCCCTCTGTTGAAATGAAAACTCTATGTAGAGAGTAGGAATCCCAGCCCCCATGCCCAGTGTGCAAGAATGCTCACCTGCTTTATTTAGAGTTCTCATTTAGGCTGCGTGACCCGCATTTCATGTTGCTTGGAGGGAGCTCGCCTTCCCTTGGACTGTGACAGGAAATTCTGGGGCACTCCCGTGCCACCGGGCAACTGGGTCCTTGGTCACCAACCAACACGGTCATGGGGGGTGCGGAGGGCTTCCCCTGCCCCTGCATGTGGTTCCTTGAGCTCTCCTGCCGGCCTCCTGCTGGGCACCACCTGGGGCGCGGGAGGTTCACCGCACAGCCTCCTGGGATCCCTGCCCCCACTGCCTCCACCTGACCCCCAAGTGCTGCCGTAACAAATTACCACAAACACCACAGATGTATTATTACCTTGCAGTTCTGGAGGGCAGAAGGCCAAAATGGGTCTCAGGAACTAAAGTCAAGCTGTCAGGACCAGCCGGCTCCTCCTGGAAGTGCGAGGGGAGAATCTGCTCGTTTGCTTTTGCCACCTTCTTGGGGGGCTGGGGAGAGGGCACCCGGATGCTGGGACGCCCAGCGTTTTCCTCCATCTTCCAAGCCAGCAGGGTGATGTCACCACACCACCGGTGATCCTGTTCACCTGCCTGCCTCTGGCAAGGACCTTGTGCTTACACGGCGTCCACCTGGGTACTCCAGGCTGATTTCCCCCATCGTGAGTTCCTTAACTTAATGCTATTTGCAAGGTCCCCTTTGCCGTGTAAGGTCACATATGCATAGATTCTGGAATTCTGGAGGGGCCATGACTCAGCCTAGCACACCTCACAGAGTCGTTCCTCCCTGGGGCCTTGCTGCCTCCCAGGCGCTCCTGGAAAGCAGGGCACAACCCCCTCTGCCCTGGGAACCCCTCTTCACGTTTGTGTCCATGCACTCGCCCCTTAGCTCTCCCCATCCCCGCCTCAGCCCGGGAGAACCTTTTTTCAAGTTTGGAGGTGAAAGGAAAGCACCCCCTCCGGGGCATTTTGTTCAGATCCAGAATCTTCTAAGCTCCCCCCAAGATTTGGGCTATGGCAGCACAGACATAAGTAATTTCTAGGGTGCTTCTGCTTTTTGGCCCGGTACCTCCTTTTCCTGAGGTTATGAACCAGAGCAAACCATCTGATTAAAAGAAGGGAGGGGAAGGGGGGAATGTGACAGAAGTCTGTAAATTAATATCTCAAAGTATTATCCAGTTACATTTGCAAACCAACATAGCTCTGCGCGAGGGATAAAGGCAGAGGCGTGTCAGGAAGGGGTCCCAGAGGAAATCCGCCCGAAGGCTGGCTCTTCAGCCTCTCTCTCCCTCTGGTGACTTCTCACCCTTATTTCTACCGCGGCCACCAGTCCGTGTGGCTCTGAAAGCACCCTGCTTCCCCTTCAAAGTAATGCCCCTAATCTGCACAGAACTTTCGCCCGTGCTTCCCTCAGCACACCTAAGACAGGCTGGCACTTTCACAGAGAGTGGCACTCAGTATCAAAACAGACAGAAGGAAACAGCTACACGAAATACAAACAGCATAAAAATGATTATGACTCCGTCAGGCAACCGTCTGGCCATGGTAACAGCCGGCTGTGACAGCCGGCTAAAAAGAGTGTCTGGGGGCGCCTGGGTGGCTCAGACGGTTAAACAACCGACTCTTGATATCCGCTGAGGTCACCATCTCACATTTCGTGGGTTCGAGCCCAGCGTTGGGCTCTGTGCTAATAGTGCAGAGCCTGCTTGGGATTCTCCGTTCAACTCTCTCTGCCCCTTCCCCTCCCCAACTTGAGCTCTCTCTTAAAATAAATAAATAAACTTAAAAAAAAAATAAAGAGTGTGGCTTTCTCTCTTCTCTGCCATTTCTGCTGTCACCCCTATCCTTACCTCTCACTCTAGAGCAGGTGTCATATTATTGTCTGACACACGACAGCAAGCCAGGCAACTCTTCTTTCTGGTCCCCATTAAATAGAAACCCACATCTCCAAAGGTGCCACCCACCGTACTGCTCAGCCCTGGTTCATCAGGGCTGTTTTTGAGGACGGCACCATGGTGACCAACAAATGACCACAAATGAGAACCAAGAGATGAGGAAGGATCTCGGCCTCCAAGCCTTAGGCTCTGAGCTCCACCTGTGGAGAACTTCAGATGTTACACACAAGTGAAGAAGACCCCCGAACACGTACACACACGCACAAAATATCTTGAGAATGTGTAACTGCATTTTCTGTACATGATTACACACTTAGGGAGCAGGCAGGTAAATTTTCAAGGGAGAAGGTATATAGAATTTTAGCGGAGAAATCACAATTTCTTCAAATACAGAAATGACCCAGTTCACAAGTGGGCAAAGGACTTAATAAACATTATCCCACAACATATGCAAAGATATGCACAAGATATGCAAATGGCCAATGAGCACATGGAAAGATGCTCAATATTATCAGTCATTAGGAAAATGCAAGCCAAAACTACAAGATACCGCTTCACACCTGCTAGGATGACTACAATTAAAACACACACACACACACACACACACACACACAGAGAAGATAAAGCATCAGTGAGAATGTGGGTAAATTAGAACTGTCATACATTTCTTCTGGAACTGTAAAATGGTACAGCCATTGCGGAATACAGTTTGGCAGCCCCTCAAAAAGTTAAACGTACCATAACCACATGACCCAGCCTTTCTACTCCTAGGTATACACACGGTGAATTGAAAACATATGCCCACAGAAAAATCTATACATGAATGCTCATAGCATTATTCATAATGTTCAAAAAGTGGAAACAATCCAAGTATCCATGAGCAACAATTAACATTATTTGAACAAAGGTCCACAAATTCTTACAGCACTCCTGACAAAAACTAAAAAGTGGAAACAACCCAAACATCCCTCAATGAATAAAGAAATCATAGTATCAGCGTAAAATGGAATACTACTCACCCATGAGAAGGAATGATTCATGCTACAATGTGAATGAACCTCAAAAACAGTATGCTAACCAAAAGACAGGCACCAAAGGTCATGTACTGTATGATTTAGTTTACATGAAACATCCAGGAGAGGTAAACCCATGGAGCCAGAAGGCAGATTGGTGGATGCAAGAGGCTGAGAGTGGCCGCTTAATGGGTAGAGAGTTTTCTTTGGGGGCAATGAAAATGTTTTGAAACTAGATAGAGGTAACTGATTGAATAATATTGTGAATGTATTAAATGCTACTGAATTGTACATTTTAAAAGTGTTAATTTCATCCTATGTGAATTTCACCTCGTTTTTAAAAAACGTTTATTTGTTTATTTTGAGAGAGAGAGAGAGCGCAATATGCACAAGTTGGGGAGGGGCAGAGAGACAGAGAGACAGAGAGAATCCCAAGCAGGCTCCATGCTGTCAGTGCAGAGCCCAACATGGGGCTCAAGCCCACGAACCGAGAGATCGCGACCTGAACCAAAATCGAGAATCATCGCTTTACCAACTGAGCCACCCAGGCACCCCTCATCTCATTTTTTTTCAAAAGAGGAAAATGAAATACAGAACCAGGAGTAAGAGGACCAGAGACTGAATCCTGATCTATTACTTGTTAGCCATTTTACTAGAGGAATGTAAATTAAAGTCTCTCTGGGCTTCAGTTTCCTCATCTGTAAAGTGAGACTGATAATGTTTGCACCATCCACATCATAGGGCTATGGTAAGAACAAAATGAGATATTGTTTAGGACATATGACTGTCATGTCACAGTTTTATAAGATACAGCAAAACCTTCTATTGTGAGTAACTTGTTCTGCGAGTGTTCCCCAAGATGAGCAAACATTTCTAATAAATTTTAACTTGATAAACAAGTAATGTCTTGCAAAACAAGCGGTACCAGATCAAATGTCACATGATCACAACTGAGCCCATGGTTCTTCTCTCTCTCTCGCTGTGGGATTGGGGGTGATCATCACTGCGATGTCACATTTCCACAAAACCCTCAGAAGTAGGCAAAAGCAAGTGTCATTGGATAGGTTCCTTGTTAAAAAAAAATTTGCACGGAAAGAAAAAGATTCCGCTGAGCCAACATATAGCAGTGATTCCATTAGTGATAGTGAAAGTTGTCCTACACAATCACCCTCCTGTCTTGTCTCCCTCACACCAGCCACAGAAGTTTGCAAAGGTAAGCGCAGGTTAATTTGTTTCTTTTTCTTTCTATTTTATTTATTATTTTGTATTATATTACAGTATTATAATCATTTTTTTTACATTTTTTTTTCAACGTTTATTTATTTTTGGGACAGAGAGAGACAGAGCATGAACGGGGGAGGGGCAGAGAGAGAGGGAGACACAGAATCGGAAACAGGCTCCAGGCTCCGAGCCATCAGCCCAGAGCCTGACGCGGGGCTCGAACTCACGGACCGCGAGATCGTGACCTGGCTGAAGTCGGACGCTTAACCGACTGCGCCACCCAGGCGCCCCTATAATCATTAAAAAAAAATTTTTTTTTGAACGTTTATTTATTTTTGGGACAGAGAGAGACAGAACATGAACGGGGGAGGGGCAGAGAGAGAGGGAGACACAGAATCGGAAACAGGCTCCAGGCTCTGAGCCATCAGCCCAGAGCCTGACGCGGGGCTCGAACTCACGGACCGCGAGATCATGATCTGGCTGAAGTCGGACGCTTAACTGACTACGCCACCCAGGCGCCCCCCTATAATCATTTTTATATGAACATTTTTGGGTTGTGGAATGAATCATCTGAGTTTTCATTATTTTTTATGGGGAAATTTCCTTTGATATACAACTGCTTTGGATTATAAGCATGTTTCTGAAATGAATTATGTTCTCAAACCAAGATTTTACTATACTAGATACGATTATTCAGGTATTAGTCATTAAAATATACATTCCAGGGGCACATGGGTGACTCAGTCGTTTAAGCGTCTGACTTCAGCTCAGGTCATGATCTTGGGGTTCATGAGTTCGAGCCCCACATCGGGCTCTGAGCTGTCAGCACAGAGCCTGGAACCTGCTTCGGATTCTGTGTCTCCTTCTCTCTCTGCCCCTCCCCTGCTCAAGTTCTGTCTCTCTGTCTCTCAAAAATAAATAAAAACGTTAAAAAATATTAAAAAAAAATAGATACTTGATAAGAACATCTAGAGCTTCCTTTCATACTTTTGCAAGATCCGAGTTATGATAAATGTACTTGCAACATTCTATTTTTAATTAATTTATATATTATGAGCAAAGGATTAAAATAGACAATGCTTATCCAAATAAGTAAGCAACATCTTCAAAATTTATTCCAGGCTATCAAGCCTCATTATGGAATTGACCCTCAGGGAGGAACACATGACACAAATTCTTTGATGGACAGGTGACGGAAATGTGAGTCATTTTACATGCCCAACAGGCACAAATACATGGTTCCTTGTGGTATATCAGTCTTCCCTGGAGTAGGTTCTCACAATATTTTCAACAGAGTAGTGATAAAAATATGGGCACAGACAGTAAAAACATCTGTGGTTTAAGAAAGCATAAATAGGATTTATCTCATGGTGGCAAGGACTTAACAGTTTAGAGGCTCTGTTAGTAAACATAAGGTCCTCCCTCCCAATTTCAATCTGGTTTCAGTCTAATTCAAATCAGGATCATTGGAAATTTGAGTTAAAAATATAAAATAACAGAGGCACCTGGGTGGCTCAGTTGGTTAAGCATCTGACTTTGGCTCAGGTCACGATCTCACGGTTCGTGGGTTCAAGCCCTGCATTGGGCTCTGTGCTGACAGCTCAGAGCCTGGAGCCTTCTTCGAATTCTGTCTCCTCTTCCCATCCCCAGCTTGCACTCTGTCTCTCTCTCTCTTTCTCCAAAATAAATAAACATTAAATATATATATATGATATATATTAAATATATATTAATTAATATATACAGTAACATAAAAATCTCTACATATTAAAGAAATTAAGAAATAGTACCAACACATCAAAAGATCTCTCTCTTCCTCTCCCTTCTGCTTTTTTTTTAATGCCACAAACAGTCCCACAGGAATTTGGTAATAAACAAATAAACAGATGAAGTCTCATGAAATCATTAGGGTTTTTATAGTGTATTCAGGAGGCTGGTAAATAGTTACTCTTCTTTGATTTTATATCTATACCCTATCTCCCCAAAGTATTCTAGCTGATCATGTCTTGAAACATTTTAAAGAGTAAAATGCAAGTGAGCTGAGCGTTTTACAGGATTTCACAAATAATCTGGACTATTTAAGTATAACTCTATTTTTCTTTAGAAGGCCATAATCATTCCATGCCACTGTGAGATTCTGGCCATCTAATAATAAAAGCATGTGGTAAAATGATTCATTATCCACTATTTAGTAATGTGCAAGAAAATCCTCTAACAGAAACTAGATGTGTGTAGTTGTGATGAATTTCAGGCAAAATTATACTCGCTTAGTCTAGTTGGAACATGTGCTCTTATTGTTGTAAACCTGTTGGGTTTTTTTTTTTTTTTGAGGAGAGGGAAGGGGCAGAGAGAGAGAGAGAGAGAGAGAGAGAGAATCCCAAGCAGGCTCCAAGCTCAGCACAGAGCCCGGGACTTGGGGCTCAGTCCCACAACCCTGGGATCATGACCTGATCTGAAATCCAGAGTCCAACGCTCAACCGACAGAACCACCCAGGTCCCCAAAACTGGTTTAGTTTCATTGCTAAACACACTCAAAGTGTCCAGCGGTGAACATCCAGTCCTCCAAATTCTGTAAGCCCGCTGTAATTACAGAGCTGAGAGCCAGGCCCCAAACACGGGTCATCCTATATAACCAAAGATCCAACATAGTCCAAGGACACTTCTTAAATTTTGAGTGTTTGTACACTAAGTTACATATATGAATAGTTCATTTTTAATTAATCTGAGACATGCATGTTCTGAGAAAGATTGCCTACTAACATAAGACAGTAAGTGGATACATTTCCCTAAAGAGCTTAACGTTTTTGTTAATATAACACAAGTTGAAGTCAATATAACAGTTCTGTTCGTCTTTTTTTTTTTTCAACGTTTATTTATTTATTTGGGACAGAGAGAGACAGAGCATGAACGGGGGAGGGGCAGAGAGAGAGGGAGACACAGAATCAGAAACAGGCTCCAGGCTCTGAGCCATCAGCCCAGAGCCTGACGCAGGGCTCGAATTCACGGACCGCGAGATCGTGACCTGGCTGAAGTCGGACGCTTAACCGACTGCGCCACCCAGGCGCCCCAACTGTTCGTCTTTTTAAACCATTAAAACTAGTTAGCAGCCCCTTCTTACTACTTTCAAGTTCTATTAATCAGGAACCTGCTCGGTGAACAGAAACGATCCAGCATTGCTGAGTACGTATGATGTGCTCGATTCTTAGACCATCCTAGATATATAATTTCACTAAACTCTCATCAAAATCTTGTGAAGGTTATCACCTCCTTTTTAGAGATGAAGACACTGTAGCTTGGAGAGTTTAAGTAGGTGGTCTGAGGCCCCATAATCAATAGGTCAAACTAGGGCTCAAACCCAGGGTCTTTGGACTCTAGGAGCAAGGCTTACAAACCCAAGTTAATGAGTTAATTATGGAACCTAGCATCTAGACACCCAATGAGCTTCCTGGGTGATGAGACTGGAGAGCAAGAACCAAGCCTGTTCCTCGAACAAGTATTTTCTAAGCACCTGCTAGGTGCCTTGTGAAGGGTGAATTAGACAGACCCGGCCCCCACAGTCTAAAGGTGAGTTAAGACATTTCTAAAGCCAGTGCGACTCAGTGACTCAAAAGAACTACAGAAATGGTAATGATAACATGGCATGGGAGAGGGGCCTTCTGACTCCCAAGCAGACTCTCAGGATGAGGGGGAGGAGGAGAACATAAATCTTGTAACTGTGTCAAGTATAGTAAGTTTAATAGGAGACCTGTGATTGATTTAACAAGCGTTGCTGGAACACCACCTTCGTCCAAAGCACCAAGCTAAGCCTTCCTTTTCGTAAGGGTATTCCAATGTTTCATGCATTTCCTGTTTCCTAAATACAGGCATCTCCTAAGAGAAAGCTGTGCTTCCATGGAAAGATCACAAGTATTTCTTAAAGATCTCATTGATTATCATGAAAGTGGTATGGCTGCAAGAGTCCCTTCCATGTGGGGGAACTGGTTGGACCTGAGGACACAAGGGCAGGGTGTTCCAGACCAGATTACATGCAGGCAATGACCACAGAATTGAAGCATTCAGGCCGTGTCTCCCTCCAATGCATCCAACTGTGGAAACTCAATCAGGTCCAGAAATGAATCAATTTCCTTTGCCTGTGTCCTTAAATTTGATGAATAGAGCCTTTGCTTAGAGCTACTGAAGCTGCTATTCATCTCAGTTAGTTGCTAAATAAAACGTTGTTCTTGGATGTAATTCTGGCGAATATGACTTTGGAGATTTTTCATTTAACTATGTAAGTCCAAATTATTTCCCTAGTGATTCTACATTTGAGCTATTTTTGTTCCACATGCTCCATATTTTTTTCCATGTTAAAGACTAGGAATCTAGGAAGACCAGGTTTTCTTGTTGACTGTACAGAAGATAAACCCAAGTGCAAGTGCCAATTTTTGTGACAAACAGCTAAAGTCATCATCAAGAGTTACTTTTCTATTCAACGCGAATGGACAATCAGGAAAGAGTTTGGGACCTTTAGACATGCAAAATTTAAAGTAATTATGAAAGATAAGGTTTAAATCAACAAATAAGCTGTATCTGAAGAGAGTAGCAATGATTTTGACTTGAAGTAGAGGGGCCAGTGGAACTTCTCCACAGAACAGTTCAGAACGCCGTGGTCTTTGTGGTTAAGGACTTGCCTAGTCATGTAACTAGTAGTGAGTAGAACGTAATTGGACCTTGAGTCCTTTTTTTCTCTTCTTTCTTTAAATTTTTAAGCAGGGGCACCTGGGTGGCTCAGTCGGTTAAGTGTCTGACTTCAGTTCAGGTCATAATCTCACAGTTTGTGGCTTCAAGCCCTGAGTCAGGCTCTGTGCTGTCAGTCTGGAGCCTGGAAACTGCTTCGGATTCTCTGTCTCCCTCTCTACCCCTCCCCCTCTCATGTTCAGTCTTTCTCTCTCTCTCTCTCTCTTTCCTTCTCTCCCTCTCAAAACTAAATAAACATTAAAATTTTTTTTTAAATTTTTTTAAATGTTTTTATTTTTTTGAGACAGAGCATGAGCATGGGAGGGGAAGAGAGAGAGGGAGACACAGAATCCTAAGCAGGCTCCAGGCTCCGAGCTGTCCACACAGAGCCTGATGCAGGGCTCAAACTCACAGACTGTGAGATCATGACCTGAGCTGAAGTCAGACACTTAACCGACTGAGCCACCCAGGTGCCCCCCCCCAAATTTTTTTTATTAAAAAAATAGTAAAAATTTTTGAGTAAATTTTTATCTAAGTGAGATATGCTCCTCATTCACAAAGTCAGAAAGTATCAACTAAAAGGCTTTTCATAAAAAACACTGGTCCCTGACTCACCCCTTTACCATACCTCTCATCTCTGTCTTCTGGGAGTACCCCTTTGAATTGTTGCTTCCAGCATTTACACAGCTTTGTTTTTCTAGGTCCTATAACTTTATCCATAAATTTTTATTATGAAAAATTACAAAAAGCACATATCTACATCCACATAGTTACGCACTCACATTTTTGATGAATTCTTTAACAAGTAAGTCGCAACCATCAGTCTTAGATACTATATGTAATTATGCTGTCTTTGCTTCCTCTCTTTCAGACATTATCATGTGACTTTCTGTTTAAGGGATTTAAGGACTGAGGTTTTGTATACCAGCATCTATCTCTTTCACATCCCCCATCCTCCCAGTATCATTACAGTACAATTTTTGGGTAAACATATTCAATGTTGTATACTCTTTGTTTTTCCTGAAATGAGTAAGTGCCTTGATTTTTTTTTTCATTTTCTTACTGTCTTTGCTTAGTTTCTTACTAATTCTTCCTGTACCTTCAATAGCTTTTTTTTTTTTTAGTTTTTTAAATGCTTATTTATTTATTTTGAGAGAGAGAGCACATGCAAGCGGGGGTGAGGGGGACAGAGAGAGGGAGAGAGAGTATCCCAAGCAGGCTCCATGCTGTCAGCACTGAGCCTGACGCTCGGCTCAATCTCATGACTGTGAGATCATAACCTGAGCCAAAACTAAGAGTTGGATGCTTAACCAACTGAGCCACCCATCCTTCAATAGCCTTTTAAAACACTAAATAGCCCCTGCACAGCCTATCAGTGTGTGTGTATATATAGGCTATATATATATATATATATATATATACACACACACACACATATATATAGGCCATATATATATATATATATATATATACACGCACACATATATAGGCCATATATATATATACACACACATACATATGTATGGGCTTATTAACACACACACACACACACACACACACACATATACGGGTTTATTTCTGTAGACATCTCTCTTAGAAAACTCTACTCTCCCTTGGCTGCCATCTGGAACTGCCTTTGCCTATCTCCAGGTTTAGAATCCCTGTCTCCTGACTCTCATGCTTGGCGCACCCCCTCATTTTGGCAGAACACGGCCTCTAATAGGTTCACGAGGAGAAAAGAGGAACATAAGGGACGATGTCTATCTCCTGAGTCACACTGTTCCAGTCGGGACTGGTTTCCCTCCTCACCTGTTGTGCAGCTGTCATCCTGGCATCCTGTTCCCAATTATCCTGAGGATTGCTGTGACCATGCTCATGTGTTCCAGCTCTGCATACAGCATGCTGCGTCTTCCTCTTTCCTGGCTTATTTCCTCCCTTGCCTTGGTGGCACAGTCTCTGGGAGATTCCTGAGAAAGGGTGCACAGAAGGGAAAAATTTTTAGAGCTTTCACATCTGAAAATGTTTTTATTCTACACTGGACTGATATTTCGGCTGGCAGTGCATTCTGGGCAGGAAATAACTTTGCTTCAGAATTTGGAAGTACTCCTCAATTGCCTTACAGCTTCCCATCATGCAGCTGAGAAATGTGAATTCTGATTCTTTCACTGTTTTTTTTTTTAAGGTTTATTTATTTATTTTGAAAGACACAGAGAAAGTGCCAGCTGGGGAAGGGCAGAGAGAGAGACAGAGAGGGAGAGAGAGAATCCCAAGCAGGCTCTGTGCTGTCAGCACAGTCAACATGGGGCTCGATTTCACAAACCATGAGATCGAGACCTGAGTGGAAATCAAGAGTGGGATGCTTAAGCGACTGAGCCACCTGGGCACCTCGTGATTCCTAATCCGTTGTATGTGATGCTTATTTCCTTTTCTGAATTGTTTAGACTCTTCCTCCTATTTTAACTGTTTAGAATGACGTCCTTTGCTGTGGATCACCATAATTCATGGTGCTGGATACCTAGTGGCTCCTTCAGTTGAGATGGGAACCTTTTCAAAAATTAAAAAAAAATTTTTTTGCTTCCTCCCCCTCTTTTCTCTATGCTGTCTTTTTCTAAGCTATTGTTGAAACATCTATATTAATTACCTAATATTATTGTCTTTAATCTCCTACTTTCCATTTCTTTATCTTTTTTCCTCCATCTTCTGGAAAATTTCTTCAACTTTCTTCTTTAACTTTTTTTTTTTTTTTTTTTTTTTTTTTTTGTTTGAGAGAGAGAGACAGAATGCTCACAGGGGAGGAGCAGAGAGAGAGGGAGACACAGAATCTGAAGCAGGCTCCAGGCTGCGAGCTGTCAGCACAGAGCCTGAAGCAGGGCTTGAACTCATGAACCATGAGACCATGACCTGAGCCAAAGTCGCATGCTTAACCGACTGAGCCACCCAGGCGCCCCTCTTCTTCAACATTTCTAATCCCAACCCTAGCACTGTTTTTGCTATTTTGCTCTTAGTTTCTAAAAATTATTTTTTGCTCTTTAGAAGTCTTTGGGGTTTTGTTTTTTTGTTTGTTTTGTTTTGACTAATAGCATTTGTTCCCTAGATGCAGTATCTTCCCTTAATTCTCTGAAACTAGTAATGAATTGGGGGGTGTTTTGCCGTGTTGTTTTCTTCTCTCTGCACTGCTTCTAATGTCTCCAATTTGGTTTTCTCCCTCTTGGTTGATTTTAGCGTCTACCTTCAGGGTTAGTGACATCCCTCAGATGTTTGGCAATCTTTGGCTGTTGGCTTACGTTTAACATGGCGAAAATGAAAGCCGAGTGGAAGTTTTGAGATGTTTGGTTTGGGCTTACCCATGGTGGGTTTCGCTGTAGAGCAATCTGTCTTTGGAGAGTTAAACAGCAGAAAAGGCTGAGAGGATTATTTAGTCCACAAAAATTTGCTTACTTTTGCTGTTTACATATGGTAGCCCCCCTCTCCGCCCTCCCGCTTAGTGCTGCCTGGCATCTTCCGGTCTGGACATCCTCTGGACTTCTACAGGAAATTAACCTCCAGGGCCCCACGGGGCTGGCAAGGGGCCGATGCCCAGGGTGGAGGGCAGTGAGGGGTATATTCCATCCAGGCTACAACGGCTCTCATCAGGCCTCCTGATTTTGCTCTGCATTCCAACCCTCCCCCTCAGATTCCAGAAGCCTCCTCTGCTGCCAGTTCCTAGCCTGTGAGGACTGCACAGACAAGTCAGCTTGGGTCTTCACTGCCCCACTCCAGGTTTAGAATGTGGTTCCCTGCATTTGCTAAGACGCCTCCCATCCATCCATTTTTCAGTTTACAAAATGGTGTTCTTATCTCCTGTTATATCCATCCTGGCCTGGTAAGTTTATCTTTCACCTTAAACCTCTTTACCGTGGTCTTCATAGGGCTTCAAGAAGGAGCAAAATTAGACAAGTATGTTCAATCTGCCAAGTCATCCAGAAAACTCTGTTGTGTTTTTTTTCTATTATATTATAAATGTTTGTGCCAACTGGGTAAAGTGTGTAATTCAAGATTATATTATAATCTTGAATAACTATGATACTTCTATAAATATGTTTCTTTTATAACCACCTTATCAGCTAGAGTAACCATGAGGTAATGATCAGAAATTCTGAATTTTTTTTAAGAAAAAATTTTAATGCTTATTTTTGAGACAGAAAGCAGGAGCAGGAGAGGGGGCAGAGAGAGAGGGAGACTGAGGATCTGAAGCAGGCTCTGCGCTGATAGCAGCCAAAGCAAAGTGGGGCTTGAACTCATGAACCATGAGATCGTGACCCGAGCCGAAGTGGGACGCTTAAGTGACTGAGGCACCCAGACGCCCCCAGAGCTTCTGAATTTTCAAAGGAAGAGATGGTTGAAAATAAGAAAGGAAGAGAAAGCATCTTAATGTATTTTGCATGCTGTTATAAGTTCCAACTTCCATCAGGGAAAATAGAAATGACTAGGGAAATAAAAAAGGTAAATGTAGACTAAATCCCCCTTAAATGGTAGAGAGGAAGCTCCAGAAACAAATCTAACGCTGACATGCACAGGAATAAAAGTTGGGAACAATGGATCAATGATACCTTATTGAGTACTTAATAGAAACAAACCCTAATCTGTCCCCTTTTTCTGTATTTTACGTAAAACAACCAAAGTTTTTATTATAATACTGAAACGCACATTAATTTGTACATGTCTGTAGGATAGCTGAAATCTACAGTCATGTAGTTAGCATGTTTGTCTCTTCATGTGGACAACTCAAGGAAGATGGTCTCAAAGCAACGAATTTTTCAGCACTTGTTCATTAAAAAGGTTAAAGTGTTGGGTACCTGGGTGGCTCAGTCGGTTAAGCGTCTGACTTTGGCTGTGGTCATGATCTTCCGTTTCATGAGTTTGAGTCCCACGTTGGGCTCAGTGCTGACAGCTCGGAGCCTAGAGCCTGCTTCAGATTCTGTGCCTGTCTCTCTCTACCTTTCTGTCCCTCTCTCTCAAAAATAAATACACATTTAAAAAACATTTTTAATATAAAAATTAAGAAAATAATAAAAAGTCAGTGTCAGACACCTGGGCTACAGGGCACTGCAAATGGAATATCTTCTGTTGTTAAAAAACATTTATGTTTGAGGGAGAGACAGAGCGTGAGCTGGAAAGGGGCAGAGAGAGGGAGACACAGAATCTGAAGCTGGTTCCAGGCTCCAAGCTTCCAGCACAGAGCCCAACGTGGTGGTTGAACTTGTGAACGGCGAGATCGTGACCTGAGCTGAAGTCGGACACTTAACCAGCTGAGGCGCCCCACAAATGGCATTTCTGAAGTAGGTAGTAGAATTTGAACAAGAGGAAAGAGTTTGAAAAATCTTCAGTCAAATAGATTGTTCTTACTACTCGAAACTTACAAAAAAATATGTACCACAATGTATTCATTGCATTGTTATGGGTAAAGAGGATAAAGGGGACATCCTAGGGAATGACCTTCTCCCCTCAGGGAGAAGCAGCCAATGCCAGGCATGATGTATTGAGTTCTCTCTGATGGTCAGCTGCCTGGGCTTGTCCCAAGGTGGATGCCACAGAGATTGAGTTGGGGCTCAAAGCACCACCTAGACAAGCAAGCTGTGTTTTTGCAACAGGACTCTCCCTGCGCCATAAAGCTTCCTTCCCTCTGAACCTCCTCCCGCCTGTCAGTCAAAGTACTGGTCCTTCACAGTTCTTCTGCCTGGGGTTCACCTCATCAGAAGCGAGAACTTAACTTTGGTTTGCTTTTGTTTCTTCCCATTGACTATCTAGCAAAGACAAGCCAAAGTCACCTGAAATGAAAACCTTTTTTTATGATATTTTGGCTGATTGAGCCAAATTGCTTCTGATTTATTTTATATTTTAAACCAAAATACATTTGTGATCTGATGTTAACTTATTCAGTATGGAATTTCCTTCATTCATCCAAAGAATATTCTCTAAAAAATGTCTATGATATCTGGGGAGGAGATAATCATTTCCTCATTTCCTCATGCCATGGGGGAAAAAATCACTAATTACATTTTTATTTAAAAAAAAAATTTTTTTTTAACGTTTATTTATTTTTGAGACAGAGAGAGACAGCATGAACGGGGAAGGGTCAGAGAGAGGGAGACACAGAATCTGAAACAGGCTCCAGGCTCTGAGCGGTCAGCACAGAGCCCGACGCGGGGCTCGAACTCAAGGACCGCGAGATCATGACCTGAGCCGAAGTCGGACGCTTAACCAACTGAGCCACCCAGGCGCCCCACTAATTACATTTTTAAAAATTACATATATATATATGTTAACATATATATATAATGTATATATATTTAATTAATTAATTAATTATATATTTAAGTTTATTTATTTATTTTGAGAGAGATACAGAGCACATGAGTGGGGGAGAGGCAGAGAGAGGGAGAGAGAGGGAATCCCAAGCAGGCTCTGCACTGTCAGCACAGAGCCCGAGGTGGGGTCCCATCACACAAACCGTGAGATCATGACCTGAGCTGAAACCAAGCGTCAAACCCTTAACCGACTGAGCCACCCAGGCACCCCGGCCACCGCTCACGTTTGTCATCTCTGCCTCCTAATCCTAAAAATCATGCCTTCTTGGTGACAGCAAGGTCACATGTGGACACGGGCCACAAGGACGACTTGGGGAATGTAGTTTTGGCATTCCAGCCCTCACAGCACAAGAAGGAAGAGAGGGAAGTTAGGAAGGTACTGAGTGAGGCATTTCTGCCGCGCTCTGAACAGAATGGGGATTCTCGACATTACTCATCTGGGATGGAGCCCTCCCACCCTTGGGCCTGGGGCGTAGCAGCCTAAATAGGAGGATGTTCCCGGGATTCTCTTAAGGAAACAAGCTCCTAGATCCTAAGTACAGAGCCACGGTGGTGACAGGGTGTGGCTGTTACCAGCTGCCGCAGGATGGATCACCCCCCAAAACTTGGCGTCTGTAAGCAACACCACCTTCCTGTCTCTCACGCTTCTCTGGGCCGGTGGTCCCGGCTGGCTCCCTCACAGGCCTGGCGGCTGGTACTGCTGGTGGGGCCCGATCCTGCCCCGCGTGGCCTCTCAGCGCCCCCGGTGGAAAGGGCAGTTGCAAGGCCACTGGAGCCTGCGCCTCAGGGACCACCTCACTTCCACCACGTTCTACTGGACACAGCAAACAAGGCCAGCCCAGGTTCGGGGGGGCGGGGGGGGATACGACCCATCTCTGGATGAGGGGAGCAATAGAGTGACATCACATACTGGGCTGGGGCCTGGGACTGGTTGTCATTAAACGGCCTGCCACACAAGTGGTCAACGAGAACTGATACAAAGCAGCATTCAGGGAGGATACAGAAATTCCACTCTCTTCTTACCAAGGCAAACACAATGATTATTATGATTAATAATTTCCCATGGGGTGTGATGGAGTTAAGAGCAGAAATATTTTTGTGAAACTGCAGTGGAAGGCAGGAATTTTTTTTTTTAATGTTTATTCATTTTTGAGACAGAGAGAGACAGAACATGAATGGGGGGAAGGTCAGAGAGAGAGGGAGACACCGAATCCGAAACAGGCTCCAGGCTCCGGGCCGTCAGCACAGAGCCTGACGCGGGGCTCGAACTCACGGACCGCGAGATCATGACCTGAGCCGAAGTCGGACGCCCAACCGACTGAGCCACCCAGGCGCCCCGGAAGGCAGGAATTTTAGTGACCTCTGACGACGGAATTAATAACCTCCTTGTTTTTATTTGGAACTGTAGCTTAGAAGTCACCTGCTCATAACAAGAATACCACCGAGGGGCACATGGGTGGCAGAATCAGCTGAGTGTCCTTGACTCTTGATTTTGGCTCAGGTCACGATCCCACAGTCGTGGGATCAAGCCTCGCGTTGGGCTCTGCGCTGGGAGTGGAGCCTGCTTAAGATTCTCTCTCCCTCTGCCCCTCCCTCCCCCGCTCATTCTCCTCTCTCTCTCTCTCTCTCTCTCTCTCTCAAATAAAAAACAAAAATAAACAAGTTAGAAAAAAAATGTCACCAGAAAGAGCCCCGTCCAGCCACAAGAGTCTAGAACTCCAGCATCTACATCAAGACTTGAAGGACTTTACTGGGTCCTGTTACCGAAAATTTCAGTTTTCAAGTTTCTCTGGCATATTCCCTCAGTGAGTGGAAACCTTGGAGGCTTTTCAAAATCATTCAAAACAGTTTACCATGTGGCCTTGGTAGAAAGAGAGGTAAAAAGCCTCCTTCTCCCCTATTTAAGAACTTCCATCTGGTCTGACGCTTGCAGACAGGCCGACTGTGGCCCCAACGGCTGGGAAGTCCTTGGGGCACAGCACAGCCACCAGGCAATGCACGAGGGGCCCTGCGGTGACAGTCCCACCCAGCACAGACTTCCTCCCTTGCCCAGACCTTACATTCGTATCTGTCAGAAGACAGGCGCCAGATGAATGCCTTTCCTGTTGTGGTATCAGAAGACTCGAGAAGCTGGGCAGATGGGACTGGGCATTTCTGCCAGCCCCCAGCCACCTTCCTCCCCAGGCCTGGCCAGCACAGAGGAGGCACATGAGGTGTGCCAGGGGCTGGTGTGGCCCTGAGAGCAGGTGGGGATGTGGAGGTCTCACCTGAGATGCGAGCGGGTCTCTGAAGTCTTTCCGCTGAGGCTGGGATTTTCTCCTTCCCCCTGCTACCTTCTCCAATTGCATTTTTCAGTTGCTACATCTGGAAATGACTATGCGGTGTTTATAAGATTTGAAAATCTTAGGGCGCCTGGGGGGCTCAGTTGGTTAAGCATCTGACTCTTGGTTTTGGCTCAGGTCATAGGCTCACGGTTCCGTGGGTTCGAGCCCTGAGTGGATTCTCTATGTCCCTCTCTCTGTCTGTCCACCCCCCCAACTCTCTCTCTCAAAAATAAACAAACAACAACAACAACAACAAAAAATCTTGTCTTTTGACCAATTTTTTTTTTGTTTTGTATTGCAGGAGTGACAATACTTACGCTTTTTCATTTCTGTAAGCCATCTTACAGATATCTTCCAAAAACATTTTATACTTATGTATACCATAAAAGACATCCAAGAACATTACATTAGCTGAATTCATTGAAAAAATAAAATTCAAAGTAGGATGAACAGAGTAACCAAAAGTCTGAAAGAGAAATGCCGATATACTAACAGTATTTATTTGGGGGCTTGGGATTTTGAAAATTTTTTTCTTTTCGTTTTCCTGAAGCATAATAACCTTTTTTATTATAAGACGTTTGTTTACATACAATTAAAATGAATTTGCTCCAAGTTATTTGTTATATTAGGCTTACACTTAGAGCCACATGTTTAAGGAGCAATTAAGAATTTTGTTTTCACTCCTAAAATAATCCATTAGCTTGTTTGTTTAGATTGATGTGAAAACAGTGGCCTGCAGTTTATCTTATATTTGACTCTAATTTTATGGCCATGGATTAGCCCTATGACAGTGAGTACAGGCTAGATTTACAATATCAGTGTCTCTCCTCTCCAAAGAAAGCATATTAAATGGCCACTCGGGTTCCCTGGGCCACATCAACCTGAAAGCTCCACGCCCTTTAGACCCTACCTTCAAGTAGGAAACAAACAAACAAACAGGGCAGAGGAGAAGAAACATTTTCTGAAACAATTTCAAATATGTACTGTCAGCTCTCTTTCTTGAGCAGGGCTCTTGACCAGAAATCCTCAGAGCTACTGGCTTATCAGCTGATGGAAGAAAGATACTCAAGGAGAAATCCACACAGATGTTGTTAGCCAGTGGCCAGCGCTGAACGCACAAAATGATAAGAATGCCAATGTTTGAAAGAGCTGGAACTTTTTGAAACAGAGTAGTACATGGATTTTGTCAATCTGATGTTTTAACGAGGAGACAGATGCCACCATGTTCCTTTGCCAACTTATTTTTTGGGGGGAGGGGGGGTGTGTTTGTATCTGAGGACACCACTTATATCTCATACTGCAGCCAAAGAAAAAATTGCTCTCTGGACCACTGCTCTACCAGGGATCGGGTGTTTTCGTACAACAGTAATGCTGGAAGTCTTTCAATGTCACTTAAAAATCCTAATAATTTGAGCTCTCCCAAATTTCCAGTTTTTAAAGAAAAATCATTCAGGCAATTTCTATCACCAAGAACACAACCGCCATAGGTGTATTTATAGTGGGATTTCTCTCTTTTTCTACAATCGTGGGGTTTCCTTAAACACACTAAGTCGTTACCAATAGACAAGAGTCAATTTGTATTTCACCTTTTAAATGAAGCCTCATATATGGTATGATTCAGTTCCACAAACATGTTTTGAAGTAGATAACTATGTTCATAGTAACTTCATAAATGTCCCCTTGGATTTATTGTTTCAACTGTATCTGGTGAGGGCATTTCATATGCTTATAAATCTCTTCAGTTTCTTTTTCTGTTTTAGTGCTTCATGTTAATGGACTCCGTAACTGTTACATAAAACACATCTATCAACAAAGGGTTGGGAACAAACATTTATCCCAAGACTGTTTAAAAGTTGGCAGTCCTGGCGAATAATAAATAACAGTGAATAGGAGAGAACATAAATATACACATCAATTAAAGAACAGATTGTCTCCATAGAATTTTTTAAAACGTTGTCTGAATGGGCAAGGTAGACACATGTAGCACTCAGATCAATGCAGCACAATGTGGGAATCCTCAGAGTTCCGTAGCCCTTGGTTTTAGTACCCTCACATAAATGGACTTTCCCTAATTTTGGAATATAATCAATATTTAACCAATCTCTGACTTCACTCTAGGTTGCAAGAACTATATTCACTGGCTCACCACTTCTCTTCACTCCCCAGTTATCATACTGAAATCCAACTGGACTTCCATGTTCCCTGAACTAACCATTTTTTAAAACGTGTATTCATTTTTGAGAGGGGGGGAGGGGCAGAGAGCAAGGGGGACAAAAGATCTGAAGCAGGCTCTGTGCTGACAGCAGCGAGCCCGACACGGGGTTCAAACTGACGAACCACGAGATCGTGACCTGAGCCAAAGTCAGACGCTCAACCATTTGAGCTACCCAGGTGCCCCTCTAGAGTAGCCATTTTTGACCGCGCACTTGAGAGATTTGTGAGAACTCCATCACACCTGAAATTCACAGAAGCATGGCTCTTGGGCCTCCGGGTTGAGTTCGGTGCCTCAGTTTCATGTAACAGCATGCACCTCACCGGGGTCATAGCGTATGCAAGGTGCCTTGTACACAGTGGGAACTCAGTGTTTAGATTTCCCTTCTGCGATCCTTCTCACGGGGCTGAATGTCGTCCCACCTCATACCCTCTGGCCCACTGACTGGCATGCAGCCAGGCACTTTACGTAGTTTAAGCCCTTCTCAGGTACACAACCTACCTTTGAAGCTCCTTGAGGGCAGGAACCCTTGCAACTGTACGTCTTCGCCAGGGCCACTGCTGCTTCTCTGGCTGGGGAAGGAGGTCAGGGAGGGGGAGAAGGGAGACATCACCTGTCATGAAGAGTGTTGCTCAGCAGAAGGGGGCAGGGGTGGGGGGGGATGGGGAAAACGGGTAACGGGGATTAAGGAGCTCACTAGCTGTGATGAGCACCAGCCTACACGTGGGACAGAGTGAGAATCACTATGTTATACACCTGAAACCAATATTACACTATACGTTAACTGGAATTTAAATAAAAACTCCAAAAAAAAAAAAAAGAGTGTTGGTCAGTTTTCTTCAGGTTGGCAAATAAAGAAGGAAGTTACTTTCTAATTCCTTGGAGACTGTGTCACTGAAAGTCTGGCAGGATGGTCCGTAAAGGGGGGAACATTAGGGCAAATGACAGGCTCTGGAAAAATATGCCATGCGCATTAGGACAAGAACAAGAGGAAAGTACCAGTAATTTGATCCCAAACCAGAGCTCTAGCAGGTAGACCTAATGCCTCCTGATGATCTAAGGGGACTGCTCCCTTTCTCATCTTAACACGTGGAAGAAATGTCCAGGCAAAAAGTTCACGGTTCAGATAGCTAGTTGTTGACAAAAGCCTTAGGCATTTACTTGCTAACCATGAATTTAAGTTACCACAGGTATTTGTGCCAGTTTCACTGTAGTTTGAGGGGAAAGCACTACCTGACTCACCTAAGATGTTATTTATATAAATGAGGATAAAAGCTAACACAGGGCACAAAAAATAAAGGGTTTTGAAAGATAGTGAAAGGTAGTTTTGAGAGCCACATTTATTTAAAAAAATAGCAGAAATCGAAATTTGTTTTTTTTTTAAATAAAGTTTATTTATTTAGAGAGACAGAGAGAGAGAGAACACAGGAGGGGCAGAGACAGAGGGAGAGAGAGAATCCCAAGCAGGCTATGCAATGTCAGTGTAGGGCCCAATGCAGGGCTCGAACTCACGGAAGGTGAGATCATGACCTGAGTCAAAATCAAGAGTCAGATGCTTAACCAACTGAGCCACGTAAGTGCACCCAAAATTTGTTTCTTATATACTAGGAAAAAGGCTATATATGATAAAACTCTACTTTCTGGTACTCATAAACCATTAATAAATGAAACACAAGCAGTCCTTTTTTGTAGTGAATGAAAAATAGACCAAAATGGCAAGCTATAATATTTCACCAGTTTATTTTGATATTACAAACATAACTGCTAACAGATTAGCTAGTCCCTTTTATCATTCACACATGCAATACATTTGCATAGGTTTAACATTATTCTCGCATTTAACTTTTTAATTGTACAATTTACAGTACGACCGCTTCAAATGTTTTTTGAAACATGTGAAAAAGCCTCTAAAGGACTGTACACAAAACAGAGTAAATGCATTATGTAGTGAGATTGATTAAAAGTGATTTTCGAAGAGTTAATGACAGAGTTTTCCAAAACTGGTAAAAGACATCATTCACAAGAGTTAAGAGGCCTTTTGAATTCCAAGCGGGATAAATAAAGAGAAACCTATACCTAAGCAAGTTCTAGTAAAACTGTTTAAAAGATCAAATACAGAGAGAAAGTGACTAATACCACTGAGATTAAAAGAAGACAGATGTGTGGCTCCTAGCTGGCTCAGTTGGTAGAACATGTGCCTCTTGATCTCAGGATTGTGAATTGGAGCCCCAAGTTGGGTGGAGAGATTATTTAAAAACAAAATCTTAAAAAAAAGAAAAAGAAAAAAGACAGATTAACTCTAAAGGAGGGACAATTAGAATAACAGCAGATTTCTCATTAGAAATAATGGAAGCTGTAAGTCAGAAGAAATGACGTATTTATGCTGCTGAAAAAAATAAAACCATCATTCAAGAATGACATTTTCAGGGGCACCTCGGTGGCTCAGTCAGTTAAGCGTCCGACTTTGGCTCAGGTCATGATCTCACGGTCCGTGAGTTCAAGCCCCGTGTTGGGCTCTGTGCTGACAGCTCGGAGACTGGAGCCTGCTTCGGATTCTGTGTCTCCCTCTCTCTCTGCCCCTCCTCTGTTCATGCTCTGTCTCAAAAATAATAAACATTAAAGAATGACATTTTCAGGGGCACCTGGGTGGCTCAGTCGGTTGAGTGTCCGACTTTGGCTCAGGACATGATCTCACAGTTCATGAGTTCGAGACCCACATGGGGCTGGCTGCTGTCAGCACAGAGCCCACTTCTGATCCTCAGTCTCCCTGTCTCTGACCCTCCCTCACTTGCACTCTCTCAAAAATAAATAAAACATATAAAAAAAAGAATGACATTTTCAGATAAACAAAAAATAATTTCTCACCAGCAGACTAGCACTCAACGAAATACCAAGTGGAGTTCTTTGGGCAGAAGGAAAATGATCATGGGTGTCAAGTCAGAAATACAGGAAGTGATGAAGAAAAGTGATTGTATAAATATGTGGGTACATCTGAATGCGTACGAATTTACTAGGCAATAGCGATTACGTGTTGTGGGGATAAAAATTGCATGATGATAACCGCATACAATTCCAGAGGAAAAGTGTCCTGAGGTTTCATATGAGCCAAAAAGAGTAAGAATAACAGGTAATATTAGGCTTTCAAAAATCAAGAATGCACGTTGTAATCTTTGGTAATACCACTGAAAGAGTATTCAAAGGAGTATGTAACTACCACACTGGCAGAGAAAGAACACAGAATATTAACGTCTATCCCATCAAATCAGGATAAGGAGAGAGAGGAGGGAGGGAGGAACATAAAAGAGGGTACAAAGAGAAAGGAAGCATTAGGATATTAGGATTAAATCTAAACACGTATTTATTTTATTTATTTTTAAGTTGACTTATTTATTTTGAGAGAGAGAGAGAGAGACAGAGCAGGGGAGGGGCAAAGAGAGGGAGAGAGAGAATCCCAAGCAGGCTCTGCACCGTCATTGCAGAGCCCAATGAGTGGCTTGAACTCACGAACCAGGAGATCATGACGTGAGCCAAATTTGTACACTTAACCAACAGAGCCACCCAGGTGCCCCTAAGTAAATACTTTAAATGTAAACAAGTTACATATTCTATTTAAGATAAAGATAACCAAACTTTATTTTTAAAAATTATGCTATTTACAAGAGATATATTAAAGCATAAGGACAGAAGGATTGACAGTCAAGTACAATCACAGAAGAAGACAAACCGTGTGTTCAGTAACCACAGAAAGATGGTAAGTTATAGTAGTATCTGACTTTAAGGCAAAAAGTATCACTACAAATCTCGAATGACACTTCATAATGACAAAAAATTAAATTCATCTGAAGATGGTATTAGATTTGTTTGCACTCAATAAAGTTGCCTTAAAACACATTTAAAAAATACATAAATAACTTAGAGACCTACAAGGAGACATAGATAACCTACAGTCACGATGAGATATTTTAACACACTTGTCTCAGTAACCAATAACAGGCATACAAGTCAGTAAGGATAAAGATATAAAATCCAGGATTGACAAACTTGATCCCATGGACAGAGAACATAAAATCTTAACAAGGGCAGAATAATACACTGAATACACAGAAAACAGTTTAAAAAAATTGATCAGATCCTATGTCATTAACCAAGTGTCTACGTATTATAAAAGAATACAACTAAGAGACAGGATGTGGAGAAAGGAGAGCCCTCTTGCACCGCTGGTGGGAATGCAAACTGGTGCAGCCACTCTGGAGAACAGTATGGAGGTTCCTCCAAAAGTTAAAAATACAACTAACCTATGATCCAGCAGCTGCACTACTAGCTGTTTACTCAAAAGGATACAAAACTATAGATTCAAAGGGGGTACATGCACCCCGATGTTTACAGCAGCATTATCAACAGTAGCCAAACGAGGAAAGAGCCCAAGTGTCCATCAACTGATGAATGAATAAAAAAGACGTGGTATACACATTCAATGGAGTATTAGTCATCAAAAAGAATGAAATCCTGCCATTTGCAATGATGTAGACGGAGCTAGAGCGTATTATGCTAAGCAAAATGAGTGGGGCAGAGAAAGACAAATACCATGTGATTTCACTCAGGCGGAATTTAGGAAACAAAACAGATGAACCTATGGGAAGGGGGGAAAAAGAGAGAGACAGAAAAGCAAACCATAAGAGACTCTTAATGATAAAACAGGGTTGATAGTGGAAGTGGGTGGGGGATGGGCTAGATGGGTGATGGGTTTTAAGGAGGTCACTTGTTACGATGACCACTGGGTGTTACTAAGTGATGAATCACAAAATTCTACTCCTGAAACCAATATTACACTATATATTAACTACCTAGAATTTATTTTTATTTTTAAATTTTTTTTTAACATGTATTTATTTTTGAGACAGAGAGAGACAGAGCATGAACGGGGGAGGGTCAGAGAGAGGGAGACACAGGATCTGAAACAGGCTCCAGGCTCTGAGCTGTCAGCACAGAGCCCGACGCAGGGCTTGAATTCACGGACCGTGAGATCATGACCTGAGCTGAAGTCAGACGCTTAACCAACTGAGCCACCCAGGCGCCCCCTAACTACCTAGAATTTAAATAAAACTTTGGAAGAAAAAAAAAAGAATACAATCAAGCTAGAAATCACTAACAAAAAGATTTTTTTTAACTCATATTGAGGAAATAAACTACTAATCTTTTTTTTTTTTTTTTTTTAAAGAAGGCTCCACTCCCAGTGTGGAGCCCAGTGTGGGACTTGAACTCACAACCCTGAGATCAAAACCTGAGCTGAGATCAAGATTCAGATGCTTAGGGGTGCCTGGGTGGCGCAGTCGGTTAAGCGTCCGACTTCAGCCAGGTCACGATCTCACGGTCCGTGAGTTCGAGCCCCGCGTCGGGCTCTGGGCTGACGGCTCAGAGCCTGGAGCCTGTTTCTGATTCTGTGTCTCCCTCTCTCTCTGCCCCTCCCCCGTTCATGCTCTGTCTCTCTCTGTCCCAAAAATAAATAAACGTTGAAAAAAAAAATTAAAAAAAAAAAAAAAGATTCAGATGCTTAAACGACTGAGCGACCCAGGTGTCCCAACTAATAGACTTAAATAACACATGGGCTTTCAAAAGTGTAAATTAGAAAAATTTTTAAATGGGAAGAATAATGAAAATACTACATATCAAAACTTGTGGGAAGCATCTAAAGCTGTGCTTATTAAGGGGGATTTTATCATTGTAGTTGCACACTGAGCAATACAGAAGAAGAAAGGATAAAAATTGATTAACTAAGTGAAATAAGTCAGAGAAAGACACATACTATATGAGCTCTCTTACATGTGAAAGCTAAAAATACACACATATAAAAAATAAGTTCACGGGCACCTGGGTGGCTCAGTCAGTTAAGCATCTGACTCTTGATTTCACTCCGGTCGTGATCTCATGAGATGGAGCCCCCAGCTGGACTCTGCACTGAGCCCGGAACGTGCTTGGATCCTCTGTCAGTTCTTCTGTCTGCTTGAACGTGCACGAGCACATGCACACACCCTCTCGCTCTCAAAATAAACAAACAGGCATCAAAAGAAAAAAACAAAACAAAACAAAAAACCCCAGCACCTAAGTTCATAGATACAGAGAACAGACTGGTTGGTGGCTGTGGTCAGAGGAGAAATGGGTAAACTTTTATTTTTCTCTTACTTTAAATAAATTAAAAAATAAAACTAACTTCTTTGCGTCTTTTCAGGATTCTTTCTTCTCAGGGATGTTGTGATCTTCCTGGATTAAAAAAAAAAAAAAAAAGAATTTGGCAGCACCTGAGGTGGCTCAGTTGGCGAAGCGTCACACTTTTGATTACCCCTCCGGTCAAGATCTCATGGTTTGTGAGTTCTAGCCCCGAGATGGGCTCTGTGCTGACAGAGCTCTCTCTCTTTCTCTCTGCCCTTCCCCTACGCATGCTCTCTCTCTCTCTTTCAAAATAACTAAATAAACTTAAAAAAAAAAGAATTTGGCTTATACAATATTATAAGCTAAAATACTTCCACCACATGCCTATTAGAATGGCTAAAATCCAAAACACTGACAACACCCAGCACTGCTGAGGACGTGGCACAATAGGAACTGTCATTTATTGCAAGGGGGAAGGCAAATAGGTACAGCCACTTTGGAAGACAGTCTGTCAATTTCGTGTAAAATTAAACATACTCTTGCCATATGATCCAGTAATTACTCTCCTATGTATTTACCCAAAGGAGTTGAAAACTTATGTCCACACAAAGACCTGCACACAGATGTTTACAGCAGCTCTATTCATAATTATCAAAACCAGAAAGCAACAAAGAGATTTCTTTTGCTTGAGTGAATGGACTAACAGTGGCACAGCATATAAGGGACTATTACTCAAAGATAAAAAGAAATGAATGAGCTATATCAAGCCATGAAAAGACACAGAGGAAATACAAATTCATATTACTCAGTGAAAGAAAGAAAGAAAGAAAGAAAGAAAGAAAGAAAGAAAGAAAGAAAGAAAGAGAGTGGATCTAAAGGAGATACAAAAACTAAGAGTAAATTAAACTCAGAGAAGGTAGAGGGAAGGAAATAATAAAGTTAAGAACACAAGCTAATGAAATAAAAACAAATGTAATTACCAGCTCTCTTGGTGAAGCTGTTCAAAGAAAAAGAAATAAACAGTGAGAGGAATGAAAAAGAAGACATTACTCTAAGGCCTACAGATCTATAAAATTATAAAAAGATGTATTGGGGGGGTGCCTGGATGGCTCAGTCAGTTCAGCATCTGACTTCGGCTCAGGTCATGATCTCACGGTTCATGAGTTCGAGCCCCACATCAGGCTCTGTGCTGACAGCTCGGAGCCTGGAGCCTGCTTTGGATTCTGTGTCTCCCTCTCTCTCTGCCCCTCCCATGCTTAAGCTGTCTCACTCTCTCTCTCTCAAAAATAAAAAAACATTAAAAAAATTAAAAAATAAAATACAATTTGAAAAAATTTACACAAAAGTAAAAACTAGAGTAGAAAAAATTTAAAGAAAAATATTTTTAATAAAAATTGAAAATAGAAATGAATTTTTTCCCTTTCTGTATTTAAGAAAAAGAAATGAAAAAGAGAGAAAAGAAAAAAATTAAAAATAAATAAAAATAAAAAGATGTATTAAACAACTTTATGGGAGAGAATATTAAAATATAAAAAAAATAGAGAAATTCCTCAAAACACCCTACATGTAAAAACTGGTGGAAGAATAGAAACGTTAAATAATTCATCAACTACTTGAAAAAATTAAGCCTATAATTTAAAGCTTTTCAATAAAGAAAACTCCAGGCCCTGATGGATTCTAAGAAACATTCAAGGAAGAAAAGGAGCCACACACACCCGTTCAGAACACAGGAAGGATAGCTACCATTTGCCAACTCCTATTAAAAGGTCCAGAATAACCCTGATATAAAAACTGACAGGAAATTCCAAGAAAGGAAAATTTCAGGCTGGTCTGACTGATGAATACAGATGCCGACATTGTGAATGTAAGATTAGCAAACTTATCCATTAACATAAAGATGAAGTGTTAAAGATCAGCTTGGTCTGAACTAGAAAGCCAGAACCACTTTACCCACTACTTTTTCCCCAAACTTCAAGAGAAATGCCTTTTTTCAGTTTTTGTAAGTTTTTTTTTTTTTAAATAAGCACACCATATCTAGCAATATGTAAAAAGGCCAATATGTGTTGGGTGTATTCCAGAATGCAATACTGGGTTAAGATTTAAAAATCAATGCAATTCACCACATTAACAGACTGAGGGAAAAACACTTTTCAATTCATTTCAATAGATGATGTCGATCAAATTCATCATAAAGACTTTTAACAAATGAGGACTAGAAAGGAATTTTCATAAGCTAAAAATTAATACTCATTCCCAAAAGAACCTTCAGCAAGTATGAGACTTTATGGTGAAATACTGGAAGCTTTCCCTCTGTAACTGGGACTAAAACATGTTGACTTTGTTGCCTAGGGCTGCTATAACTAACTACCACAAACTGACAGCTCAAAACAGAAATTTATTGTCTCACAATTCCAGAGGCTACAAGTCTGAAATCAAGGCATTGGACTGGCCGTTTTCTCTCTGAAGGCCTTGGGGGAGGATCCTTCCTTGCCTCTTCCTAGCTTTTGGTGGTGGCCAAAATCCTTGGAGTCCCTCGGCTTATAAACGCATCATTCCAATTTCTGCCTCGGTCTTCACATGGTGTTCTTCTCTGTGTATGTCTTTGTGTCTTGTCTTTTTAAAAGAACACTAGTCACACTGGAGTAGGGCACCTATCCTATTCCAATATGACTTCATCTTAACTCTACGTTAACAAAGACCCTATTTCTAACTACACTCGCATTTACAGATTCTGGGGCTTAGGGCTTCAACTTATCTTTCAGGAGAACACTGTTTAACCCACAAAACAAAGACTCCCCCTACTTTTACTTCCTTTTGTACTGATGGTCCTGGCCAATGCAATAAGACAAGAAAAAGAAAGGAAAGATGTAAAGATTAGAAAGGAATAAGTAAAACGCATTACCTATGGACGATATAGTTGTCTCTGTAGAAAATCCTGAATAATTCACAGATAAATTATTACAATTAGTAAGTTTAACAAAGCTGATTTATTCAAAATTAATATGCAAAATTAATTTTGCTACAACAGCAACAAACAGGAAAATAAATGTTAAAAGGGTACAATTTATAATAGCACGCACACACACACACAAACCCAAACACATTTTAGTCAATCTAACAAAAACATAGAAGACCTTTGGGTAGAGAACTATAAAATCTTACTGAGAGGGGCAACTGCATGGCTCAGATGGTTAAGCATCCAACTTCGGCTCAGGTCATGATCTTGCTGTTCGTGAGTTTGAGCCCTGTGTTGGGCTCTGTGGTGACAGCTCAGAGTCTGGATCCTGCTTCGGATTCTGTGTCTCCCTCTCTCTCTGCCCTTCCCTCATTCATGCTCTGTCTCTCTGTGTCTCTCAAAAATGAATAAATGTTAAGAAAAATTCTAAAAAATCCTATTGAGAAAAATTAAAGAAGACCTAAATAAATGGAGGAATATGCCATGTTCATGAACTGGAATATTACAAATATGGCAAGTCTTTCCAAAAGGATCTATAGATACAAGGCAACCCTAATCAAAATCTCAGTTTATGGAAATGACAAAGTGATTCTCAAGATCATACAGACATGGAAAGGGTCAAGAACAGCCAAGAATCTGTCATACAAGGTGACAGCATTTGCATTACTAAACATGAAGACTTATTATAAAGCTATTTTCATTAAGACAATGTGATACTGGCACGAAGATAGACAAAGATGTCAGGTGGACAGAAGAGAGGGCCTACAAGCAGATCCATGCATGGAGAGACACTTGTTCCATGACAGAAGTAGCATTACAGAGCAGTTAGTAAAGGAGACTTTCCAAAAAATGGTGCTGGGATAAGTGGATATTCCTAGGGTGAGACAATGGAGTTTCTTTTTTTTTTTTTTAAATTTAAAAAAAAATTTTTTTTTTTAACGTTTATTTATTTTTGAGACAGAGAGACAGAGCATGAACGGGGGAGGGTCAGAGAGAGGGAGACACAGAATCTGAAACAGGCTCCAGGCTCTGAGCTGTCAGCACGCGGGGCTCGAAGTCACGGACCACGAGATCATGACCTGAGCCGAAGTCGGCCACCCAACCGACTGAGCCACCCAGGCGCCCCGAGAAAATGGAATTTCATGCCTACCTTGTGCTATGCACCAAAATAGCTATGTGCAAAAACATAGATGCATTTCACCAGCATAAATATGAGCAAAAGAATACATGCTATGAGATTCCAACTAAACGAAGTTAAAAAACTAAACAAAACCATAACGTAAGAAGTCGGGATTGTGGTTCCCATTTGGGGGAAAGAAAGTGTTAGTAACTGGGAGCAGGTACAAGGGGAGTTTTCAAGGAACTGTTGACTATCCCATCTCTTTGGGGGCAGACAGTTCTAGCGGTGTTTTTGTTGTGATAATTCATTGATTTTCATTCTGTGCACTTTTATTTGTATTAACCTTCTCAATACAGTGATTTTTTTTTTTTAAAGCAGGCTCCATGCCAAGCATGGAGCCCAACACCAAGCTTGAACTCACCAGTCTGAGATCAAGACCCTGAGATCAAGAGTCAGAAGCTTAACTGACTGAGCCACCCAAATGCCGCACAATAAAGTGATTTTTAAAACGCAGGTAGACAGATTCATCCACTGAACAAATATTTACTGAGAAATCACTATATGCCAGACATTGTATTAGGTCTGTGTCATCAACAGGAGTAAAAGCAGGTATGCTCCCTGCTCTGGTAATGCTTACCTTCTGATAACAGAGTCAGACAAAAACGATTACAGTAATGAGTGAGATAAATAAATACAAGCATTCCATGTGATAAGTGCTCTGATAGGCTTAGATTGCTACAATTTATATACAAGAAGGGTGACTTTATTGGGGGCGAGAGGTTATGAGGAAAGCCACTAGAACTTTCACTGGACTGAACTATTAAAGTCAGAAGTGTTCTACCTGCCCCTCTAAAGTAGAAGTCACTCCTTTTATTCATAAGAAATGGTCCTGGTTTAATTTTAGATCTACACTTACACAGAGGAATCCTATCCGCTTACTCAAGGAAAATCTTGGTTTGAAAGTCATGGCACGAGCCACTCGGAAAACCAAGACAGGGGCACCTGGCTGGCTCAGTTGGTTAAGCAGCATCTTGTAGTTCCTGAGTTGGAACCCCACATGGGGCTCGTGCTGACAGCTCTGAGCCTGGAACCTGCTTTGGATTCTGTGTCTCCTTCTCTCTCTGCCCCTCCCCAGCCTATGCTCGCGTGCTCTGTCTCTCAAAAATAAACATTAAAAAAAAGAGAGAGAAAAACCAAGAGAATACTATTCTTAATTTGCAGTTGATTTTGGAGCTATTACTCTACAACTTTAAAAGTCCTTTGAAGCCCTAATTCAGAAAGCACTGAGCTTTAAAATAACATTTTCCTGATTATAAAGTACTTACATGCTCGGTATAGAACACCTGGGAAATCAGAAAATTACAAAGAAAGCAAAAATCCCTAATTCTGTCACCAGAGCTACCGTAAATATTGTGGTACGTTTCTCACCGTTAAAAAAAAAAAAAGCCTTTATATATTTATTTTCACAGATGAGATCAAAATTTCCATGTGATTCTGCAACCGGAGTTTTCCATTAAAGGATATAACGAGCTTTCCCCATATCATGAAATAATCTTCCTAAACCTACTTTTAAGTTTGTAAAACTTGTATCTCCAACTTGCATCATCTCAGTGAAGGGTCGTTCATCAGGTGCCATCGAGTCACCACATCCAGGGCTCCCAAAGCTCTGAGAGACCTCCAAACCTTTAAGCTAAAGTCTCGGATGGAGCACGGGAAGCCGGCAGGCGCGGCGGGGGCTCTTCCTAGGACATCGCGTCACACACGCGGACCCTTCCTCAGAGACCCGGCCGCGCGCAAGTGGCCAGGCGGCCCCGCAGCGCGGGGAGTCCTGAACTTTCCCGCAGGGTCAACGCGCTCCTACGCCGTAGGTTGCCGGAGATGCCCCGCGCGCGCTCTGCAGCTCTCGCTCGTCGAGGGGCCGCGCCTCCCCCCGGGCCCCGCTTGGACCCCCGGCGCCCCGCGCACCCTCCGCAGGAGCGGCCGTCAGCCCCGGCTGCGCCCTCCGCGGCGCGCCGCCCCCAGTCCCCAGCGGGTCGCCGGGCTGAACTGCGGAGGGGCGCGCCCCAGGTTCTGGCCCTGCCCCGACCGCCCCATCCCATCCCCCCCGCCTCCACCCCCCAACCCGGGAGCGCGCAGGCGCAGCCGCCCGGGAGTCCGGCCAACGGTCCCGGAGACTGCGGTGGCGCCCGAGCCGCTGCCGCCACTGCCACCGCTCGCCATGGGCCCGGGTCCCCGGCTGCTGCTACCTCTCGCGCTCTGCGTGGGGCTCGGCGCACTCGTGCCTTCTGCGGGGGCCTCGCGTGTCGGCAGGCGAGGCCCCTCGGTGACGGCCAAGGTGATCGAGCGGCGGGCAGCAACTTGCCTTCGTGCGCGCCAGGGGGATGGGGGAACTTCGGGGACTGGGTCCTCAGCGTCCGCGGCGGCGAGGAGGGGGCTTCCCGGGCGCAGGCGAAGCGAGGCGGCCGCGGGGCTGGGGGGGGGGGGCGGGAGAGGGGGCTGCCGGCGCGCGGGGGCGGCGCTGTCCCGGGAGACTTGGGGGCGCTGGGCCGAGCTGTTTGAACTAACTGAGTCCCCCGGGCGGGTGGTCGGGTCCGACGTGACCTGCCGGGGGGCTAGAGGAAGCTTCCGGAACTATTGGGCCCTTTCTCCAGGAAGGAGCCGGCGCGAGTACTTCCTTCGGCGTGGCGGGGACTCGGGAACAGAAGGAGGAAAAGAATGCTGATTGGGGCGGGCGGAAGAGACGCGCTCTGAGCCGCGGGGGCGCAGTGGGCAGCCGCCGCCGCTGTCACCCGGGCCTGGGGGCGGGGGGGGGGGGGGGGTCCCGGGGCCAGCCTCTGCGCGGGAGTGTGCGGGTCGGCTTTACGTGCACTGCTCTAGAGACCTACTGGCCTCCTGTATTTAGGAACCGTGGTCCTCCCGCTGGGGGTGGGGAGGGAGAGGTGTGCTTTTAGACTTAGACTTTTTTCGACTTTGGACCCTGAGCTTGGGATGGGACTAGCTCTGCCAGCCTTTTAAAATCTCTATCGGGAATGGAGGGGCAGGGGGAGGGCAGTGATTATCTACCATGAACTGTTTCTCTCCACTTTAAGCTCTTTTTTTTTTTTTTTTTTCCAGCATATTTACCCAGGCTAGAAGATAATGGGAGGGTGCAGAGAGCGAGGGAGGAAGGGAGGGAATGGTTTGGTGCCCTTGATCACCACTTCTGGAAAAACCCACTGGCAGCAGTGTCTTGGAATCTGGAAGGAGGGGCAGCTGCTAGTTGTTTTAACGACAAAGCTGGTGTTTGCCAGTGGAAATGATACTGTGGAGCTAGTGGCAGAAGGCCTAAATCCTCCACCAGAGACCCCACTCGAGGTGGTGGGGTGGGGAGGGGGAGAGCACCCCAACATCTGATGTAGCCCAAGAGTGAACAGAAAGGCCATACCGCGCTGCGAGTGCGTGTGTGAAAGAGAGAAACTTAGCCCGATTGTTTTGAGCACCGATTTCACTTTCAGCCTCTCCATGTTTTGGGCTGATCTGATTTTTTTTTTTTTTTTGAAGTAACACTGACAAGATTTGCCCACGGTTTAGAAGGGAGTGGGGGATACGAAGTAAACTGCCAGCTGAGATAGAACTTTGTCAGTTAGGTATGAATTTCAGATAAACCGTGAACAATTTCTTAGTGTGAGCATATCACTGGCAGCACTGGGGAACAGACTTGGCCAGGGAAGCTTTAAAACCTAACGGTGCGGTCACCCACCGCAGAGCAAGTGAATCAGGACGTCTGGAGATGTGTAGCCTGGGTTGGGAACTTCTAGAAGGGAGGCCGAGAGGGGAGGAAGCTGGTGGCTGCAGGAGGGGAAGACTTGGAGCCTCTTAGCCCCTAGGCTGGGGTGCTGTCACTGAGGAAGTTTGCATGCACTCTACTCTCAGAATTATTTTTTTTTTATGTTTATTTTTGAGAGAGAGAGCACAAGCGAGTGAGGAGCAGAAAGAGACAGAGACACAGAATCCAAAGCAAGCTCCAGGCCACGAGCTGTCAGCACAGAGCTGTGACGCGGGGCTGGAACTCACGAGCTGTGAGATCATGACCTGAGCCAGTCAGTCGCTTAAAGGACGGAGCCACCCAGGCGCCCCCACTCTCAGAATTTTTAATATATGTCCTTTTCTTTCCTACCAAATTTGTCATTAAATTCTAAAAGCTAATTGTGTAGGTGAGTCTTCTACAGATTTGACCCTGTCGAATGACTTTTTCAGTGGACTTTTTAAAACAACTGAACCTACTGGAAAATAGAGACCTTAAAAACTCTCTGAGTCGGGAGAAGCAGATTAACTTGCACTAGTGTTTTCCCCATCAGTCTTTTTCCTTTCCGTCTGATTTCGTTTAAAAGTAGGAATCTGTTATAAGAGAGGTGGGAGGCGCTGTCACCCACAAGGCCTAAAGTGGCACTCACCGGCCACCGCCTCAGCCACCTGCTCAGCCCAGTCCGAGAGCCTCAGGTCCAGGCTCTGGCTCACCGGTCTCAAAATCCGCTGGATTGGCATGTGCAGCCCTGACTGTTTCAGCAGATGCCCTGGGGTGTGTGCAAGGTCAGGCACCTAGAGTGGGGAGAATAATGCTGCCATCTTCCTAACTGCCCAACGGCACAGCATGCTGGCACTTTCTACAGCATGGAGGGGCCAAGTGGCTATGGCCTGGTGACCCTGGGCAGGTGATTTCCTGTGTGAGGCTCTGTTTCCTCCTCCGTAAGTGGAGACAGAGATAATATCTACCCTCCAGGCTTTTGTGTATTAGATGTGATAAAGCAGGTAAAGTGCTTAACGGTGATTAAAAAGGCCAGTTGTTACTGTTATTCATGTTACCTTATTAATCTTCCTGTGAACTTGCAGCCCTGAAAGGAATGGTCATCTCCAGAACAGATCCTCCCTGCATCCTCCCTGGTTGCTCTGGAAAGGGAAGCAGGATTAACCCAACAGGGGTTTGGATCGGGCTCTGAGTGCCTCTTCCCTCTAGCCTCTTTGCCCACCTCCAGTGGCCCATCATTTTCAAATGACTTTCAAAAGTAGCCCTCAGGGGATAAAAGAAATGACTGAGGTACTCTTGAAGGGCAGTGTGGAATTCAGATGCCACCTCAGCCAGGAAGCCCACCCTGATCTGCACAGATAAATAATCACCACCTCCAACCACAACATTTCATCTGTACTTGTCTTGTTTTAAACCTGATTTCCCATTATGTTACACCTACTTATATATACATTTTTTCTTTTCTGTGGGACTGTAGCCTCACCGCTTGTCCGCTTCTCAAGGGCACGCAGCAGTCGGAGATGATCTTAGGGTGATAGGGTCTGCCTTGGGTCCCCTCCACCCTCTGTCTACATGTGTGCCCTGGTCCTCCTGTAACATCACCTGGCATTGAACTAGTCACGTTTTGAGGACCCGCTCGAGCTGACGCTGTGCTAAGCACTGGGGACCTAAAAACACCATTTCTGCCCTTTAGGGGTCCCCTGCCCGGCCTGAGAGAGCCAGGATTAACCGCAGTCCAGTTAGGTGTAACCTGGGACTGCAGAGCTGGCTTTCCTGCTCCCGGCTGGGGAACCTTGGTCAATCACTGAGCCTCCCTCATCCTTACTTTTCTTGTGTGTTAATCGGTGATGACAGCACGTGCCCCTCGCCCAAGGATGTGGGAGGATCAATTATACGAGACATGTAGGCACAGTGCCGAGACACCACTGACTAGGTCCTGTTTGTTTCCTTCCCTCTCTCTCTCCTCCTCCTCTCCCTCCTCCCTCTCCTCCTCTCCCCTCCCTCCCCCTCTACTCCTCCCCCTCTCCCCTCCCTCCCCCTCCTTCTCTTCTTGTTCTTCCCTCTCCTCCCCCTCTACTCCTCCCCTTCCTCGCCCTCCTCCTCCTCTCCCCTCCCTCCCCCTCCTTCTCTTCTTGTTCTTCCCTCTCTTCCCCCTCTACTCCTCCCCCTCCTCCCTCTCCTCCCCCTCCTCCTCCTCTCCCCTCCCTCCCCCTCCTTCTCTTCTTGTTCTTCCCTCTCCTCCCCCTCTACTCCTCCCTCTCCTCCCCCTCTACTCCCCCCTCTTCTCCCCCTCCTACCCTCCTCCCCTTCCCCCTCCCCCCTCCCCCTCCTCTTCCCCCCCTCCCCCTCCTCCCTGATCTAAGAGCTCCCAGATTCTCCTCCCCCCAGCTTGAGTAATATCCCCTGTCTTTCCTGGATCCTGTTACTTCCCTTTCTACTGCCTAACAAAACCCAGATCTCATAGCCGCAGCCTTCCTTCTGAAACTGGTGAGATTCTCTCCCTGTTGCTTCTGTGCACAGAGACCACATTTCAGGAGCTCTGCCAGGTGGGGCTCATGATCGTTCTAGTCCCCCCACTCCAGGCCTGCTCCCCATCACGCCTTTTCCAGGATGCCTGCCCTCAGCCCTCAGCCCCCCTCTGGGCCCCCTCTGGCCCCTCATGCGCTTGTTGCCCGAGTAAGATTTGACTTTATCATTTCCACTGGAGTCAGGAAAACTCTGCTGCGTTTTCGTGCTGTCAGTCATGAAGTTGAAAGCTCAGTTTGGGGGAAAAAGCTGTTAGTACGTGTGCTGGGCCGCACGTAAGAAAGTCAGATTTTTTTATTGACGCATTTTGCTGGGTGACAAGCCCTCTTCTTCATCTTCTGCTGCCCTCCCACATTTTCTTCTTCGTGCTGTCTCAACACTCAACGGTGATATTTTCTCTTCTGTATTTTACAAGTCTGGCAGGCTTTTCTAGCGTCTTGTATGGTGTCCCTAGAAGACTGTGTCCCTGAGTCTTTTCCGGATGCTGGTTCGTTACTGCCCGTCATTGAATTCTCTCGTTGGCTTGTAAATCACGTTGGAGAAACGGCTTCTCTGCGACGTGGGCTCTGCACGACCGGGCTTGTTGCACATTCATGCAGCTTCCTGTCCCCCAGCCGCATTGACTTGTTCTCCTCAAGTGCGTCGCCGCATCTCAAGGGCCCGGCCTCTTATACATTCTATAAAGTTGTGCCGTATAAATAATAATACGGTTTTGGCTGCTGTGGCCACGTAAAAACTCTCAAATGCCACACGGAACACTAAATATCACATCACCCCGTGACAGACGTGCTGATGTATTGGCAGAAGCTCTTGTCTTGGACTAACGCTTCACAGTCTTTACTTTATGATTTTTCTAAACTGTAAGACATCTTTTTCCTCTGACAACCCTTCTTACATTTTTTTAAAGCCATCTCTTGAATGTCTTTTTTTACCCATTCAAACCGTAAATTGGTTCATATAATCTAAACTTGCTAATAGAATGCCCTTCGACTCGGTAGCCTTTTCAAGCATTCCAGCCTGGAATCCTCGTAACACGGTGATCTGTGAGGCAAAAACGTGGGTGGTTTCATTTCGGATGGAACAGGGTTTTTTTTGTTGTTGTTTTGTTTTTTTAATATTTTTTAATGTTTACTCGTTTTAGAGAGAGAGAGAGAAAGGCAGAGTGTGAGTGGGGGAGGGGCAGAGAGAGGGAGGCCCAGAATCCGAAGCAGGCTCCAGGCTCCAGGCACTGAGCTGTCAGCACAGAGCCCGACGCAGAGCTCGAACTCATGAACTGTGAGATCATGACCTGAGCCAAAGGTAGACGCCTAACCAACTGAGCCACCCAGGCACCCCTCGGATGGAACAGTTTTTTACAACATAGTTTAAGAGAACTTTCTAAGGTTTATCCACACAAGTGACTCACTCACTGTGGGTCCGTGTTTCCTTTTATCTGCTCTAAATGTGGTGACAGAAAGAGAGGACGCAGTCACACACCTCCCCCCCCAATTTCGGGAGCATGACCCCTGAGTTCAGCGGTGGAGTCCCCAGGGTGAACGGTTTTGTCGGGGGTGGGGGTGGGGGGAGCTCTGGATGAGGCTGGGGAGCCGGAGCCTCACAGGGCTCGCAGGGGAGTGGCAGGCCTTTCGGAGAACTTGCTGTGCGTTCTGATGTCTTACAGCTCCCTTGACAGCAGATGTCTATGAGAACTCACTGGGAATTGGGCCCTGTTTGAAGTCACACAAAAATAAATCTGGATGGTTAGACGATTTCTCTCTCCACCAGTTTTTCTCTCCTGCCAAGATTTGGAGCGTCACCCTTCTGGAAGAGCACAGAGCTGGGAAATGGGAGGTGGCAGCTGTGTGGTCTGGGGTGTGCGGGGACCGGGGGGGGTTGGCATGGAGTTTTCTCGGAGACCTCACTGGCTGACCAACTTCAGACCCAGGACCTAGCACAGGGCCGGCCTGCGGGGGCTCACTGAGTGCTTGCGGAATGAATGTCTACAGGTGCCTTGCACCCACACGAGGGTTTTAGGGCTCCCTTATAAGCTGCTGTGGGGGCAGGGAGGCCTTTCGCATAGCGATGCGTTCTCAGATTTTAACCTTCTCTTACCTTGTACCTGTGCTCTGCCTGTTCAACCACACGCAGGTCTTCTTTGATGTGAGGATCGGAGACAAAGATGTTGGCAGAATTGTGATTGGCCTCTTTGGAAAGGTTGTGCCCAAGACTGTGGAAAATTTTGTCGCTCTGGCCACAGGCGAGGTAGGTCTCAGCTGTGGGTCCCTTAACTGTGCACAAAATGGGATCTTCCTTCTGTTAAGCCCAGCGTAAATACAGATGTTTTCTGGGAAAATAAGTGTGGAATTAGCAGGTCCAATGAACCCGGGACGTCGTAACTGTATTTTACTTTATTTTTGTACAAAATCTTACTCTTTGGGCACCCTGTGTCCTTGGGGTTCTAGAAATTGAGGGGAACTGCATCATATGAAAACGCAGATTGCTCTGTTTTCACTTATTCACATTAATCCTTGACTTCCACAGTTGGTTTCTTTGTTTTGGGTCTGCTAATGAGAACATTTCTATTAGTACCTTGTTGCAGGGACCTCATCAGGTTCTGCCGATAGCTCGTGTCATTTTCTCATTGTGTCCTTTCCAGATAAACGCTGGGGTTTATCTTTTGGTGTGGGTTATACCTACTCATATATTCAATTGACATAATCTCTTTAGAAAGGCTACGGATATAAAGGAAGCACATTTCATCGCGTCATCAAAGATTTCATGATTCAAGGAGGAGACATCACCAGTGGGGACGGCACCGGCGGTAACACTGTCTTTTGCATTTTTCCTTTTCTGTCTACTAAACTGACACCTCAGATCAAGTCAGTGTATCCACCCCATGAAGTGAATTCCCAGGTTCAGGAAACCAATTCATCAAGACCACCAGACTAATTCTTCAGAAGCACAGGGTTTGGGCCGAGGCGGGGGGGGGGGGGGGGGGGGGGGCTGGGGGGGGGGGAGGACCTCATTTACCAAAATCTAGTCCTAGGTGTGAATGAGCGAGGCTTCCTAGTTTTATTTTTTTTAATCTTTTTTTAAATTTATTTTGAGAGAGAGAGAACACATGGGGGAGAGGGAGAGAGAATCCCAAGCAGGCTCCACACCAACCAGCACTGAGCCTGACGCAGAGCTTGAACTCACAAACCGCGAGATCGTGACCTGGAGGCTTCCTAATTTTAAACAGTATTGCTTTGGTGTTCCTTATCTTTTCGTGGTGGAGATATATTCATCCAGTAGACCACTGTACAGTTTTTAAAATGCTAGACTCCCAGTTTGCAACAGTAGGGAAGGCTATCTGACACAGGAAGGAAAGGTTGAGTATAACACCCTGTGCAGGCTGGGGTGGCAGCCAGCCTCAGACGGGGATGCGGGAGAGGAGAACTTGCAGGGGAGGCCACCACTCTGGGAGGGCGAGGCTGGAATTTAGGAGGCAGGATTACAGGTGGCTTTACCCCTTTCTTTCAAAATTCTTTCATTTTGTTGTCAGCTTTTCCAGCAACACTAATAATAAAAAGTAACAGAGGAGTTGTCAAAATTATAACATACACGTTTGTAAACAAAGGCAGAGCCCTGTGACGCTCAAATAATTAAACTTACGCAACGTCGGATATCCCCGAGGCTGTGGTTCCTCACTGCAGATTGCAGGTGCCCAGCTCCCTGGAACGTCTTCCCTCGGGATCGCCGGGAGTTTGTGACCTGGACACACACCATACCTACAACCACATTAGGATTTCAGTTTCATTCAGGTTTAAGATTTCCAGTTCAGCAAATAACTTGCTTTGATGGGTATTAGATTGCTAACTTTTTAAAGAAACACTTGGGCTGTGTGCAAGCACTATTGCTAAGTGTATGCTTATCGCCATGGCTTATCTGTAACAAAATGGCGACCATTCAGCCCTCGGATTGGCCGGGTCCTTCGGGAGAGTTACTTTCACTCCCTGCCAAAATGCCACAGGGGTATGGGGATGTAGAGTGGAGCAGAGAAGTGGTTCGGGTGACTCGGGTCAGAGGGGCCAGCCAGGGTGGATGCCTGGGGAAGCAAGCCCCCGCTGCTGCAGAGCTGGGCCTCTCTGGAAAAGCCTGCAGGTCCGGTGGCAGTGTCCTTTGAGACCCGCATCATCTCAGGGTCCCGCCCTGGGGCCAGGCAGGAACAGTGACTGAGCTTTCCTGTGGCCGCTTTCCTGCTTTTTTTCTCCCTCTCTTTTCCTTCCCCGCCGTGTGTGTGCACGCACGTGTGCAAATGTCCACGCACGTCTTGAGTTAAAATTCTCTGAGTTTTGGAGGGAGGACCTTTCGGGTCCCTTCACTTCAGTCTTGATCTCTCTGTGAGCAGAGCTTTCTCCAGGCCACCGCATCTGTCCCTGACCAGTCAGCTGTGAATCGCTTGCCTTGGACACCCACTCCTGGTCCGTCTAACTGAGCCAGGATGTTAAGGTTGGCAAGCGAGGGATAAGGAGCCCGGCAGAAGGGGAGGCGGAGGAGGCGGGTGTGGCAGGCGTTCCAGGTGGGAGAGGACAGAGCAGACACTTCTCATGGTCTCTCCCGCTGTCGTGGGGGGAAACTGTGTTCCGCTCCACTTGGGGCTTTGCCAGAACTCCAGTCCACACGCCCGTGTCTGGTTCTTCTGTTCAGGGGTTGGATCGCTGGGTGCTCCGGTTGCCACCACCCTCTGTCTCCTGATGAGACCGGAGGTCATCGTGCCTGATGACCTCCTGGCAGGCTGCCCTTGCTCGGAGCGCTGACGCAGGAGGGAGCAGCAGCTTTAGTGACAGAAAGTCCTCTGACTTTCCAGTTCTGCTGTGCAGTTTTCAAACTTTGGAACCCCTGTTGCCTCACAATGGGATTGAGAATACCTGTTCTGTAGGGCTGTGAGAATTAGCTGAGAGTGGCAAGTGCTAATTGCATCACGGTTGGGTGCTGAGGTAGGAGTGACACAGGACAAGTGACTTGAAGCTCCGGACAGAGATTGAGCCAGGAGGATGGCTCACCCGCCTTTCCATGTGGCTCTACGATGTCATCCTGCCCTTCACTTCCTTAGTTCAGAGTGAACTGTTGGCTTAGCCAACGTTGGGGTCTTGCTTGGAGGCCAGAAGGTACTTCCACGTCTTTTGTGTTTATCTGAGTGTCTAGAGCCAAATTGTATCACCTCCTTTGTTTTCCTTTGTTTTACCATCTTTTCCCCATCCCCACCTCCAGAGGTTAACCAATTCTATTAAAACCTTATGTCTCCCTTTGAAGAATTTACTTTCATATAACATCTGGTGATTCTCCAGATTCTCTTTTTTTTTTTTTTCCACTTTGTCTCACCCAGGTATAAGCATTTATGGTGAGACATTTCCAGATGAGAACTTCAAACTGAAGCATTATGGCATCGGGTGGGTCAGCATGGCCAACGCTGGGCCTGATACCAATGGCTCTCAGTTCTTCATCACCTTGACCAAGCCCACCTGGTTGGACGGCAAACATGTGGTATTTGGAAAAGTCCTTGATGGAATGGTAACTTGATATGTTATTATTTCTCATTCAAAGCCTTCTATTTATAATGAAGGACTTTCAGTGATTTATTTTCATCTTAAAATGTGTCTGTTAGAGGTTCATCATATGATGACTGGCTTCTTCAGAGGTGAATAAACTGGTATTTTATTTTTTAAAATTTTTTAATGTTTATTTTTGAGAGAGAGAGAGACAGAGCGCGAGTAGGGGGAGGGGCAGAGAGAGAGGGAGACACAGAATCCAAAGCAGGCTCCAGGCTCTGAGCTGTCTGTACGCGGAGCCCAATGCGGGGCTCGAACCCATGAACCGCGAGAACACGACCTGAGCCGAAGTCACACGCTTAACCGACTGAGCCACCCAGGCGCCCCATATTGTGGTGTTCTGACTGTTAGGATCACCGGGGCAAAAGCTGGAGACTTGACGTGGAAACACTGAGTACTTAATTTATCTTACTACTTGATATAAATGAAAACTTTTTTAATGTAACCAAATAAGACTCGGGTCCCATATGTGTACACAGTAGAATAATATTCTGCCTTAAAAAGGAAGGAAATCCTGTAACGTGCTACGACGTGGATGAACCTTGAGTATGTTAAGTAAAATAAGCCAGTCACAAAAAGACCGGATGATTCTACTTTGGTATCTAAAGCAGTCAAATGCACGGAAACATGAAGGAGAATGGTGGTTGCCAGGGGCTGGCGAGGAGGAAGAAATGGGAGTTGGTGTCCAGTGGGTGCAGAGTTTCAGTTTTGCAAGATGAGAAAGTTCTGCCCATGAGCTGTGCACTGTGAATATACGTAAGACTGCTGCATTGTCCATGTAGGAATAGGTAAGATGGTACATTTTATGTTATGTGTTTCTTACCACAATTAAATATAAACTGTTAAAAAAAGGACACTGAGCCCCAGGTGCTTCGGGACACAAACAGGTCACTTTTGAAGTCACAGTACAGCAACCAAAAGTGCTAGAGAGAACTCAGATTTCTGCTGGTCTGTCTGAAAGAATAGCAGAGGGGTCCGACTCCTAATCCACGGGAACACGTCTTAAAATCCTTACTCTCTTCAGTTCCCAACACTTCTCCTTAGCAGCTAGCTGCCCACAGAAGTTCTCCCAACTCCTAAACTAGCACCTGTAAGTTCCGCTCACCCCAACCCTGGACCATTCTTGACTCCCCTGCCCTCTTCCATATTTGATTTTGTTTCATTCTCAGGTCCGAGTTCTGCCTCTTCCCTCCAAACGTTAGCTCCGTTATGGCGATTCTTCCCCACCTTCTCCCCGCTATCCTGATTCTGCCCATCGAAAAGCCAGGAACTGAGCTGACCCCCCTCAGAACCTAACCCACAGGGCAAGCAAGTATTCAGCCTGCACTGCTGAAGATAGGGTTCTCACGGGCGAGTGAGATGAAATATGGCCAACACGGATGACTTCGCAGCTCACTTTACATCCTGTCACAATAAAGAACAGGCCTGTGTTTTCATGAGACGTCACTGTCCTCACAGGACTGTATTCTTACCCAGTCACAAATGCACCACTCTGCCAGCCTCTAAGGGAATGCTGTTCTTGGTGTGAGCCGAACGGAGGTGTGCGTGTGTTCAACCAGTCTGGGTTTTTGACCAGTGGGCCGAACCAGGTTTTGAACAGTTTAATAGTAAACTGGTTCAGACGTTCCCGCAATGAGTGTTGTGGAATACATCACGCTAACCCGTGAGAGAATGAAGAGTGCACGTGTTGTGTTTTCTTCTGGTCACGGTTTTTCTAGATCTTCTGACCTCTCCATCTTCTGATGGCTGTAACTGACTGCAGTGAATTCCTTCCACCCACTGGGGTGCATCCTAGGAGACCTGCCTGGCCTCAGAGGAACAGTCCTTAACATTCTGAGTCATAGACTTCTTTGAGAGATTAATGACAACTATATTCTCTCCAGAAAAAAAAAAAAATCACCAGACGTTTCTCTCCAGAAGGAAACAATCGTGTGTGTGTGTGTGTGTGTGTGTGTGTGTTTCGTACTGTTGCCCTCTTTGTCTCAACCTTGTGTGGGAAGCAGGTCAGAAGCCAGTATTCCTAGTCCTGGACAAATCCTCCCTCCTTCAGTGTGAAGCGTCAGGTGTGTGCAGCCTTCCTGGGTAGAGATAGGGCTTTCACGCCACTGTGGGGCTGGGGTCTCTAACTCAACCTGGAGGTTAATGGCTGGGGTCAGCTTGAAAATGGACAAACCCAGACCCCACTCCGCTTCTAAAGGCTGCCTTCTGACCTGGTTTCTTAACGCCTAGACCGTTTACAGGGCAAAGCAGAAACTGATCCATGCTCCACATTAACTCTTACATTGGGTGTGAAGCAGGAAGAAATGTATTTCATGAGAGCCATGTGTGTACAAAAATATCTACTTATGTTTAGAATATAAAATGCTAATTAAAAGAGGGAAATTCACAAATACGTTCTTTCACTAGCAAGGGAGTGGATACATTTTATTCTGTTGTATGTAAATTTCCTGAATATGGTAAGTTTACCATGGTTGGCGTGTGTGGTTCTTGAAATCATACCCGGGGGGGGGGGGGGGGGGGTAGAAAACCAATAAAAAGCAAAAACAAAAAAAACAAAAAAAAACCCAAAACAACAACAAAAAAAACCCTGGTTTCCCACTTGGGCTTTCAGACTGGGCAGCGATTTCACCTTCTGACCGCCACGGTTGCCAGTCAGAAGCGAGCCATGGGTCTGCTTGTCTTTCCTAGACAGTGGTCCACTCCATAGAACTGCAGCCAACTGATGGGCATGACCGTCCGCTCACCGACTGCACCATCGTCAGCAGTGGCAAGGTAGACGTGAAGACACCCTTCGTGGTCGAGGTCCCTGACTGGTGATACAACGGGCAGAAAACAAAGAACACACTCTGGCAGGGATAGTGTGTGTGTGTGTGTGTGTGTGTCTTTTGATTCTCCAAAGTTATTGTTTGCCTTTCTGTTTTGTTTTGGTTTGTTTTTACTTCTGTTTTCTACCCCCGATCACAGGGAAGTTCAGAACATCAGCCACTCAGTGTTTACTTTGCATGAACTGCAGTAAATCACTTGCCTTGGGACTTTGCACTTAGAAGACATATCCTCTTTCTCCAATGGTGCTATTTTTAAACTAGAAGACTTTGGATGATCTCTTTTCTTTCTATGAGCACAATCATTATTCTGCTGAATTAAATGTGATCTTCAGGTTGAGGGATGCTGAAGATTTGTCTGAAGAAGATGGGGACATGAAGTTTGTTATTTTATACTCAAACAAATTCTCTGCAGGTAAAGAGAGATGTGACTAGTGCAATCAGATATATGTCATCGGGACTTTTACCTAGTGGAAGGTGCTTCTGTGTTCTCTATATTAAATGCTTTTTATATAGGTCAAATTCTTTTTGCAAGAGTTTTTTTTTTTTTTTTAGTTTAAAGTTCTTTAAAAAAATCCACGTACAAAAATATACGTACTCTGATGTTAACAGTGAACAGACTAGAGGGGGTTCTGCCCATCAAAATACCAACACGATTGGCTAATTTGGGATGGGAATGCACACAAATGACGCCTGACCACATCCCAAACACTTGAGTGGATTAACTCACTAATTTTTAGTCACTGTAACAGTTTGAGAAAGTTCCCTTGAGTCCCACTGCAACAAAAGGGCACCTTTTTTTCCTAGTTACACAGTGGGCACGAAGATTCGGGCTGTGCTCAAACCGGATGAGAAAGTGGAACCCTCCTGGGGCCTTGCTGGAACATACCTGGCTGGAACAGAGTGCCTGGCCTCAAATGGGGGCAGGCTCTGCTCAAAAACGGCCCCGGTGCTTCTCCTCTAGGACCCACGCAGTCAGGACCCCCCCCCCCCCCCAGGATTCCAGCTCTTCAATAAAAAAAGAAAAAGAACAGTAAATAAATTTTGAGAACTACCTTTGAAAAAAAATCCATCTCTTGGGCTGTATTCTAAGCAAATTGTTTCATCTCAACAGGACGGGAGATGAAATGAGCATTCTCACTGCCGACGGGGGTGTTAGCTGCTGTAACCCTCTTGGTGAGCAACCTGCTCATTTTTTTTTTTTTTCTAAGAAAAATTCACTGAAGGCCTTCAACATGCCCGGTACCAGTTTGGAGTTCCAGAACAGCAAGAAAAGGACCCCACGGAACTTACATTCTAGAGCTGGAGACAGAATAAATAAGGTGACAGGGTGCTGATGGGGTGAGGAAGAGACACCCATGTGTGTGAAGCAGGTGAAAGAGGAGCCCTGTTTGCGTGGTCAAGGAAGGGTCTCCTGAGGGGACGTTGGAGCTGAGGCCTGAGGCTGACAGGGTAGGTGGGGGTCAGGCGGAGAGGCCAGCAGAGGCCGGAGGGTCCCCAGGTGAGAAGGTGTGGGTTCCGGGGCTGCAGAGGAGTCAGGCTGAGACTGGATTGTGCGGGCCTGGGTGCCACAGCCGGCTTCTTCCATTATACACCGTACAATGGGGAGCTATCCATGTTAAGTTGGGGAAGGGTGTGATGCGGTCTGCATCGAAGAAAGATTATTTTGTCTGCTATGAGGAGAGTCTTTTTTTTTTTTTTTTTAATAGGGGAGCTAGTTTACACATCAAGAAACTCAAATGGCACCTGGGTGACTCAGTCGGTTAAGTGTCGGTCTTTGGCTCAGGTCATGATCTCACGGTTCGTGGGTTTGAGCATTGGAACCTGGGGCCTGCTTCAGATTCTATGTCTCCCTCTCTCTCTCTCTCTCTGCCCCTCCCCTGCTTGTGCTCTCTCTCAAAATAAACATTTTTACAAATCAGAAGAAAAAAAAAGAAACTCAAAGCATTCACATCCGTATTTTAAGTCCTATTCCTGGCACTTTGCTTTCGAAAGAGATGTGAAATGGTCATGGGCCCCAGTGTTTGGTTGGTCCAGCACCCAGTTCTCCCTGCCATCTGGGCATGGCTGCCCATTTTCTTTGGGGAATCACACCACTGCTGCAAGTATTTCGTATCAGTAGGGGAGGCTGACCCTATGGAAGGGTACATCCATGGCCTGCCAAACTCATTTATTAGCTCACTTGACAGATATTTATTGAGGGCTGGGTAGAGCTGCTCACAGTGACAGCCTAGTGGTTCCCATGAAGACAAATAATTCAAACATTTGCCACATGAATATATAGCAGGACATCAGGTAGGTGTAAGTCTCTGGAGAGAAATAGCACAGAGAGAGGACAGAGTGAAGAGGTGATGTGGTCCGGGAAGTCCTGAGTGTAGGCTGAAGGGAGTGGGGGCAGCAAGCCCGGGGGACACAGAGGGAAGAGCGTGTGAGGCAGTGGGCCTGGCTGACGGTCAGGCTGGTGGCTTCAAGAAACATCAGAGTCCGGGTGTGCAGAGTGAGGGTGGCAGGGGGTGAGGTGGAAGAGGGAGCGGGGATGTCCTGAAGGCTAACCAGAACATTCCTTCACCCTGGACCCCGTGACTGGCTCAGGGAAAGGCGTTTGACCCAAGTCATGGTAATGAGTCTCAATCGTGGGACTCCCAGTGGAAATACTGGGAAAGAGTGGCAGTCTTTCCTCTCAGACACTGTACAGGAGCAAGGCTGAGAATGAAACTGACACAGAGGGAAGCGGATCCAGGAAACGGAAAGAAGCGTTCCGGAAGACACCATCGAGCCCCTGAGTCCCACCATGCCTGAAGCCCATCTCCACCCCTAGCTTTTTAGCTATGCGAGCTAATACATTTCCTTTTTTGCTTAAGCCAGGGCAAATTGATTGCTTGTGACTTGGAAGCTAACATCTTTGTCTAACACAGCAATAACGAATAGTTTTAAGTACAAAGGTGTGAATTGCAGGGGTGCATGGCTGGCTCGCTGGGTAGAGCATGCGACTCGACCTCAAGGTTTTGAGTTTGAGCCCCAAACTCATAGAGTGTATGAAAAAAAAAAAAAGGATGTGAACTGCAGGCTTATTTATGATCCCCAAATCCTGGAAGCCACTTGACTGTCCCAGAATGGTTATAAAATATATGTCCCGTAACAGAAGAACATGTGTTCGTTAAGACGATGATACAAAACTTAGAGTAACATGAGAAAATGGTTGTTTTTGAGAAAAAAAGTAGAAATTTTGGATGCAGCTTGATCTCAAGTATGTAAATGCATTCTCATCAAGCAAATGCAACAACATATAAATTGACATGAAGAAAATAAAATGGTGGGATTTTTACACTCTTTTATGTTTATGGTTTGGTTTTTTTTTTTTTACCTTTTTGGTCTCCCAATTTTTCTCTAAGATACATTTCTAATAATTAGAAATAATCTATTTTTTCATTTTTTTAAAATTATTTTATTTTAGACAGAGTACAAGCTGGGGAGAGGGGCAGAGGGAGAGGAAGGTAGAGAATCCCAAGCAGGCTCTGCACTCAGCATGGAGCCTGAAGTGGGGCTCGATCCCACAACCCTGGGACCATGACCTGAGCTGGAATCTGGAGCTGGCCTATCTAACTGAGCCACCCAGGTACCCCCAAAAAAGGCTATTTAAAAAAGTTTTTTAAGGTAACATGTCAGGAAATTGGCAACAAATACCTGTTAGATATATGAAGTGCCTTAAAGTTTCATGTCAGAGGGCACATGAGCCACTGATGTCTCCATGCACAGGAGCACAGAGTTCGCCCTGTAGTGCTTTTGTTAGCATGAGCATAATCATAGACATCTCTCTAGTGACAAAGCAAAAAGGAGTTCATTTTCAAAGTGCTGAAATTCTGAGACCACTTATCGCCCACGTAGTAAATTGTCAGGCAAGGTGCTATATGCCAGGCGGCTGATAAGCTCACAACACACACCCTGTTCAAAGCTGTTTCCTTCTTTTAGGCTCAGAGTTGCGCCTTATACCAAAACCATCGGCAGACTCACAACTCTATACTACTGCTTTACAAACAGCCTCTACTTTCTGCAAAAGCTTTTGAAACTAACAGTTCACTCTTTTGGCGACCGTGTGGTGAAAAGGAAACATAGTAGCCAAGGGCGTATACAGACTCAGAGGAAAATTATACTGGCCATCACCACCACCGTGCCCAAATTATTAAAATTTTGATCCCGAATCACTTTAACAAACAGTTGAAAACATTGCGGTATCCTTAGCCATACATTGTTTTATTCTAAGTGCTATTTTGCAATTTCGAGGATCATCAAATAAGATAAATTCTAGTAAAAGTTATTCTTGGGACAGACTGATTAGAATGACACTTTCAAAACTTTTAACTACTCCATTTCGGATGAGTTTTTAGGTTTTGAACAGAACTCACCAGCCTCATATTTTAGTTCAGCCGTTTTGAGTTACATAAAGACAAAAACATGGCAAGGATTTTATAGCAGGAAAAGGATTTGTTTTTGTTTTTAACATTCCTATAATTCAGAGGGCTGAAGAAATCTTTGATCTGGAAGGCTTGGAAATCCAAAGCCCCCTCAAGGCATTTTTTTTTTTTAATTAAGAAAGAGGAAAAACAGTATTTGTAATGGAAAATTTTTGTGCTGTTAAGTACCTAACGGCTTTCACTTAAGTCTGTAATTCATCTTGTGGACTTCTGATTTCGGCCAAGCCTAAGTTTTAGGTGTGATACAACATCACCTGCTTGGAGATTCACTAGTGTTGCTGACATTCTCGAGTGATGGAAAGAAAACCGGCACTAAAGCAGAATTACAGTGGCTAGTCACAGGAATCCTGTCTGGAAGAGGGGGGAAGAAAAGTCCATCTCACAAATATTAAAGTCACAACAATATGCAACCCCAAAACCATACGTGGAATTTTCACCCTATGACTACTTCTATGAGAACGCTCGAGGCTCTCAGATTTGGAGGCTCTGGAGAGAACTCAACATGCCAATATGCCCCCACCGCCCACTTCTGAACTTTTATTAGGAGTCATCTGTTGCCACATCCACTCATTTTTGAGAGGGTGGGAAGGATTTTTCTTCCCAGTGTGCTATTTAAAGTGTTATTCAATTGGCTGTTCAAACTCTGGTCCCTTTCTGTCCTAGGTGGCAAATAGTACGTCCTGTAATTTGGATAGATATCTCCATTTGAAATTGTTCTTTTTTTTTTTTTTTTTGATGTTTATTTTTGACAGAGAGAGCAGGCAAGGAGGGTAGGGGCAGAGAGAGAGGGAGACACAGAATCCGAAGCAGGCTCCAGGCTCCGGGGTGTCAGCACAGAGCCCGACGTGACGCTCGAACTCATGAACCATGAGATCATGACCTGAGCTGAACCGCCGCTTAACCGACTGAGCCACCCAGGCGCCCCTAGATACCTCCATTTGGAAACCTGAATCTTTTCTTCCAACCTGGATACAAAAAGAGGTCTGCTTCCTGTGCCTCTTCTGGGCAGCAGGGCCCACACTGTGACGGGACGTCAGGAGGAGAGGAAGAAGAAGTGGTCAGCCTAGAGCAGAGAAAATTCAAGACTTCATTTGTTCCTGTCACAGCAGACCTCAGAACTCCTGAACTGCTTCCCAGCCTTGTACAAGCTGTTCACTCTGCCTCGCCAGCCTCCCGCAAGCGTTTCTGCTCCCCGTGGCTTTAGGACTCAGTACAGGGCTCCCTCAGGGAGCCCTCCCTGGAAACTTCCTCCCCGGTGGGGGCTCTAACTGCTTGCTTACTTACTGACCTGCTTGCTGTCTCCCATCTCCTCTTGGACTGGAGGCTCCTCTAAGGCAAGGATTAGATCTTCATTGTAATCCCCCCCTCCCCGGTATCTTACACATAACTGATGCCCAGCAAGTACATTCAGAACGGGTAACCAAAAACAATAGGTCTGCATTTATACCATGAGGTACTTAAAATCTCGCAGGACCGTAAAGGTTGTTAAACGCGGCCATGCATCTTCCCACTGTTTCTGCTTTCCTCAAAGACTGTAATCTTCTAACAACTTACGCTTTTCCTCTTTACCTTCTGAGTGGAGGTGTGAAGGGCTTGGTAGAAGTAGATGGTCCAAAATGAGGTGGGCGTCAGACATTAAAGAGGAAGAAACCCAGGGGATGGTGAGGTTAAGGGGCGGTGTCTGCGGCGGATGCTAGCCGGCTTCAGTGTCAAACCGTGGTCATGAGCGCGGCTGGCTGTGGGCAGCTGGTGGAGAACCAGGCCCCGGGGGGAGTACTTTGGATTTGACCTGAGAGGTGATGAGAAATCACTCTCTCCAGCCTTCAGTACTGTGGAAGTCGTGGCGTCCGCTCTGGAGACCACGGTCGAGTCTTCGTTTGTTGGGGGCTTCACGTGGCCTGCTTGGAGGAGGGGGTCAACGACAGAAGTGTGTACATTCACCCCACACACCACCTGGAGACTCAGGTAGGCAGCAGTATGGAGCTCTCTGTGCTTTGCTTTGTTCCCGGCTGCAGAGCATGTTCCCGACCCTCGTGCAAGAAGCGAAAGAGGCCTCGGCACAAACCGATCACCACAGTGGGAAAGATCTAGGCGAGCTTCCTTCAGCGGGGGGGGGGGGGGGGGGGGAGGGACAGTGTTGCATCTAGTTTTGCTTTCATGCTGCTGCAGATGAAACTCATAAAGGAGAAGTCACAGTATATCCACTGGAGAAGAGACCAAGAAGGAAAGGATTTGTCCCCAAACCTGGAGCTCCCTGGGTGACAAGGGTCCTGTTTGCATTCAGGCTGCTGCAACAAAGTACCATCGACTGGGTGGCTTACAAACAGCAGAAATCTATTTCTCACCATTTTGGAGGCTGGTGGCAAACTCGGGGACTGGTGACGAACCTCTTCCTGGTTTAGGACTCACGTGTTTTTGCGACAGCCTTGCATGGTGGAAGCAACAAGGGAGTTCTCTGCCCTCCTGCCCTAATCACCTCCGAAAAGCCCCGCCTCCAGAGACCATCACACAGGGGAGTGGGGCTCAATGTATGAATTTGAGGGGGACACAAACATTCAGCCTATAGCAGGTCCCGACCTCCCACCCCCAGCCCTCATCAATGAACGGCACCACCATCAGCCCAACTGTGCCGGCCAAAAACCCATCCTTGACTTCTTCCTTCCTTTTACCCTCCACATTCAAGTCCACCAGCAAGTTCACCGGTAGCTGTGCAATAGATCTCACATATCCGTCTGTGTCTCATCCTCGTCCCTGCTACCACCCTAAAACAGGAGGTCATCTCTCACCCAGATTATTCAAGGGGCCTCCTAACAGTCTCTCTGCTTTGGATCGTGCACGTGGCCAGTCTATTCTCCACGAGCAGCCAGAGTGATCTTGTTAAGTTGGCTCAAGTGGGACAAACCATGTGCATGACCCCAAACTGACGATCACCTGCTGCTGTTTGCCAGCTGTCTGGAGGGTTTTTTAAAAATCATGTTTTAAAATGTCTCATGCCTAATTAATAAACGAGTATAAAAGATAAAAATAAAATTTGTCAATAAACCTGAATAAAATAAAATAGATCACATCCTTCCTATGTACAACCCATCAATGGCTTTCCATTGCATGCAGGCTAGGAGTCAAACTCTTGAAGGCCACCTCCCAAGGGGAGCCCTGTGGGATCTGGCCCCAGCCCCTCACTATTCTCTGGCTTTCCATGGGGAGCTTGGCTACAGCTCTCTCCTGATTCAGGGCTTTAGAACCTGCTGATGTCTCTGTAACACATTCTCCCTACTCGCATTCTTTGCCCAGCTAATTCCTCCAGCATTCTTCAGGTCTCAGATTCAATGTCACTCACTCAGGGAAGGGTCCTGCCCTGCCCCAATCTAAATTAGGTATCTTCTCTGTGCATAAGTAAACCTTCTTCATAGTCCTTCAGAGCCCTTGACACACTTCATAATGACAAATTCTGGGGGCTTTTAGGCATCCAATATCACATTATTCTGTAAGTTCCATGAGGTCAAAGATTCTAGTTTACTCGGTTTCAAATTTAGAAAGATATCAAGGATTTAGAAAGACATTTTGCTGCCTTCTGTGCTGAGGAAAAATTACCATGATAACCAGATATAACAGTTCTTGTGAAGGAAGACAATTTCTAAGTGTGATGGTTCTTATCTTTTACTAGATTTAAAATACCTTGTTAGTTTTGTTGAGATGCTGACGGGTTGGACTGTTGTCCTAAAGGTATCACAGCCTTGTATTGTACCATCCTGACTTGATTTAACTTTGTGTCTGGTTCCCCTAGAAGTATTGAGGGTTTTTTTTTTAATCAAAAAAAAAATTGAAACATATAAAAAAATACACAACATGAAAATACTTTGAAATGTCCTAGGGTTACAGTTCTCATACTTTCTGTCCTCAAGAATCATCTAAAGAGCTTATCAGATCTCCAGGCCCCAGATTCAGAGCATCTAAGACTGTAAGTCTGGGGCAGGACCTGAGAAATTGTATTTCTAACAAGTTCTTGGATGATGCTGGTCCTGGGTCCAAACTTCGAAAACCACGCCCTATGGTGTCGCACAACATAGGTTTGTAATCACTGAATTAGCTTAATCATTTGTTAACAGGAGAGTTTAAGAAATCATCCAAGTGTGTAGTTACCCAACCTATTACCACTCTGTATGTGAAGTTCATGAGTAAACTGTAGAAGACAGTTGTTTTCAGAACAATCGGGATGTAATGAAACATTATGGGAACTTGGGAAGATATTAGCAAATCCTAACTCAAGGTCATTGGCTCCACATGCATCTACGAAGCTTCTGCTGTGGAGCATGTAGCCAGCATTGAGCTGAGGATGGGAAGATAGGGTGCTGGCTACCTACTCCTTCCACAGTGGCTCCTGAGATCTACTCCTGCCCCCAAAATGGAGATGGAGTGTAAACAAGTCAGAAAACGGCCCTGCTCTCACGGAGTTCATGTTCTTTGGTTAAATGCTAAGAAGGAACGCTTTGCTATGATACACAGTAAGCCAGAGAAAGACAAGTATCATATGATTTCACTCGTATGTGGAATCTAAAACACAAATGAACAAACACACAAGCGGACTCAGATACAACCTGGTGGTTGCCAGAGGGGAGGGGAGTGGGGAGATGAGCAAAATAAGGGCATTAAGAGGCATGAGCTTCCAGTTATAAAATAAGTCACCGCGATGAATAGTACAGCACAAGGAATATAATCAGCAATAATGTAATAACATCGTATGGTGGCAGGTGGGGACTACACTTACCGCGCTGAGCACTGGGTGAGGTACAGAATTGTTGACTCATTAATGTTGTACACCTGAAACTAATATATGTCAACAATACTTCGACAATAAAAATTCTAAAAACTCATGGTGCAGAGTGGCGGGACCAGCGAGGGGCTCTTTGTGGAAGGAATATTTAGGCTGAGACCTAACAGGTGAGTATGAGCATCTTCTCAAGGGAGACACAAAGGGTGTTTCAAGCAGAGACCAGTAGGAGCTGGGTCTTTAGGCGGTAATTAGGGTTTGGTGCCCTTGTAAGCGGGTCCAGAGAGATTCCTTGCCCCTTTTCCACCATGTGAGGACATGGCAGAGAACGCTCATCAGACACTGAATGTGCCAGTGCCCTATCTTGGACTTTCCAGCTTCCAGAACTTTGAGAAATAAATTTGGTTGTTCATAAGACACCGTGTCTGTGGCATTTCTGTTACACAGCCAGAACCACTAAGACAAGTACCTCCCTGTGGCCACCTGCCACCCCAGGGCTAAATTGATGTTCTCCTGAGACTGGGTCCTGCACGAAGTATACAAGTCAGTAACCATTAAAGAAAGGTAGTTCGAGGCGCCTGGGTGGCTCAGTCGGTGAAGTAGCGACTCTTGATTTTGGCTCAGGTCACGGTCTCACGGTTTGTGAGTTCAAGCCCCGCACTGTGCTCTGTGCTGACAGCTCAGACCTGGAGATTGTTCGGGATTCTGTGTCTCCCTTTCTCTCTGCCACTCTTGTGCTCAGGCTCTCTCTGTCTCTCAAAAATAAACATTAAAAAATTAAAAAATATATATATATCATTTTAGAATCTGAGGTTGTCAGGGATATGAGACTAATACCAAGTAGGTGTGCCAAAATCTGTTCCGCACCCTGGCAAATATCATTAACTGGTTGTTACATCCTTACTCAAAAATCCTTTAAAAACAACTTAAAAAATGTTTCGGTAAAATAGGCATAACACTTACCATTTTAACCATTTTTAAGCGTACAGTTCAGTGGTATTAAACACATTCACACTGTTGTGCAGCTCTCACCACCATCCGTCTCCAGAACTTTCTCCTCTTCCCCAACTGAAATCCAGTGAACGTTAATGCCCCATTTCTCCTTCCCCCCAGCCACTGACAACCACCATTCTACCTTCTGTTTCCACGAGCTGGACTATTCTAGGTATCTCAGGTAAGGAGAACCACACAGTAGTCATCCCTGGTGACCGATTTCACTTAGCATATCTCCAAGGTTCATCCGTGTTGTAGCACATGTCAGAATTTCCTTCCTTTTTCAAGACCGAATAATATTCCGTTGCACGTATCTACCACAGTTTGTTTCTCCATTCATCCATTCATGGACGCTTGGGCTGCTTCCGCCTCTTGGCAAGAACGTGGGTGTTTAAACAATCTGCTCAAGTCCCTGCTTTCACTTCTTTCGGGTCTATACCCGGAAGTGGGATGGTTAGATCACATGGTCACTTTGTATACTTTTCTGAAAAAAATGCCATGCCATTCTCCACTGAGGCTGTGCCCTTTCACATTCTCGCCAGCAACGTACAAGGGTTTCAAGGTCTCCGCATCCTTGCCAACAGTTGTTATTTGCTTTTTTTTAATAGTAGTCACTCTAAAGGGTGTGCCAGAATCCTTAAGTGGCCATTATCATTTGATCACAGGTGTCAGATGATATGAGAGCCATGTGTTATTTCTAAACTGTGATCATGAGATTTTGACACTTCTTTAAAATCAAAAAATATTTTTATTGGGGAGGCTAGAATTTTAAAGTAAAAAATTTGTGTAAAATGGTTGGCAATTCACACAGGCTGTTTTCTACTGACATTTTTATTTTTGTAAACCGAGTGGATTACATTTCTACACTTTGCAAAGCAAACTGACTGAGGATTTACCAGGTAGGGACGGCTGGTGTATTCAGGGTGGCAGAGATAGAGAGCTGTTTGAAAAAGTGGGGCGGGTCAAAGAGGACAGAAGGGGTGCTGGTCAGGAAATGGCCAGATGATGGAGGTGAGGCCCGAGAGGCTGCGCAGGAAGCACCGGGAGACCGTCAGAGACCCAGCCCAGACAGAGATTCATGAACTAGGAGCACAGAAGATGACAGCTGTCCTGGACTCCTGCTTTAAGGGACAGTGTGGTTACCCTTCCTTTTATTTTTTCTTCCCTTTACTCTTTTACTGCTCTATTGTCTATGAATCCATGTCTTGGAAAATCCTTGTTTTGTAAAAAAGGGAGAAATGGAATACGTATACTAAACATGATTTTGCATGTATGTGGCTGAAATCTCTGTAGGTACACATATAAACTAAGCACAGTGGTTGTTTGGGGGGCGGGGACGGGATGTAGGAGACGGGGTGGGAGATTTTTCTTTTTTTTTATATATCCTTTTTTATGTTATTAAATTTTCAACCATGGAAATATATTCCAGCCTCTTTCCAATGTCCATTCCTGCAGTGCAGGGACCAGGCAGTTCCAAGCCCTCCCAGACTCCCTTGAGGCTGGGGATTGATCATAAAGTTCTGCCAATTGGATATGCTTTCATGAGATGGAAAATGGAGGTGGGTGAACACGATCTTCCGGCTGTAGCTGTGGGCAAGCAAAGTCAAGGGTGTTGAGAGGGGATGTTAGTGCAGGTGGCAAAGGTGGACACTCTGTTCCAGGGCCCAGTCCCCAGATTCCTGCTATGAGGCAGTTATAGTGGTAACAATTACCTCCTGATCTTGCTTGCTGATACCCGGATCACAGCTACAGCGTAGTTTTTTTTGTTTTGTTTTGACCTCAATAGCTCCAGGAGCAGCCTCCTGGCTCCCTGAATTCCTGCTTAAGGCAGAGGTTGTAGCTCCCCTGGCAGGTGGGTATTAGATGTTGCTGGAGGATTCTGGAAGTCATTCCTGGATTATCCACTAGAAGTTCACTCTCCTCATCCTTCCAAAAGATTCTATGAGCATCCAATTTCTCACTATTCCATCCTGCTTAAAATACCTACCGTGGTTTCTATTTCCTATAACAGAATTGAAATGAAACGCAAAATTACACATTAAAAATTAAATAAAAAATGAAAGTCATCACTAAATAAAAATCCTCAAAAAACGTTTCCTGAGGTGTGTGCCACCAACAGGGCTTGGTTTATATATTAAAAAAAAATTCTTACTATCTTGGTAAATCATCAACTATTTAATGGGTACCTACTGGCTTAATAGATGTGGTAATTTAACACTTCAATTAGAGATAAATGTGAGTATGTATGTGAGAAGTTGTGTGTGTGTGTGTGTGTGTGTGTGTGTGTGTATAAAGAGATAAGACACAACTGGTGTTTCCAATAAAATCCTAGGAGAAGACAAATTGAAATATTTCTTCATCTCTGTTTTTATTTAACTCAAAATAGCTAACAATGAAACATTTAAAAAATATCTCCCAACACTTGAGCATTCAGTTATTTTCGGTTCATGACACTTGATTATTTAGTACTTGCGTGTTTCCAGCATGAAGTCACATAGCTATCATAAATGTATCTCTAAAAGTCTGCGGCAGGCTTGAAACATATATATATATATATATATATATATATATATATATATGTATACACACACACACACACACACATATATATATCCTAACCAAAAACCATGATTCAGTTATTGGTCTTGAACCCAAATATTTTTCTCCCACAAAGCAGCTTAGTAAAATTAATAACCATAAATAGGCTAGCTATGAGTTTTCAATGAAATGCCTGAATAGAGCACATACATTGTTTGCATATATGTTTTTATCCTCGTACTCCTCAAAATACAAACTTGTGTGAGATGTAGAGTGGCGTTAGATGATACACACATTTAACGTACATAAACTCCATAGAGGAGGTAACAAGAAAACGATAAGGAAAATAACAATTAATCCGGTGGCAATTCTACTCATTTAATGAACGAGTAAACCTCGATGAGTGCTGAAGAACCGTGAGGAAATCAAAATGAGGCTTGTCACTCTGGTGTCTCCTCAGGCAAGTCAGTTCACATCTGTCTCTCGGAAAGCAAGCATCTTGCAGGGCTAAGTACGATTCTAGTGTGGAAAGGTATGTGGTTTTATACAAAAGAGTCCCAAACAAACACCAACTCCCATTGGTCTTCAACAGAAGAAACGGTCATTTCTTCCAACATTGGCAGAAAACCTGGATGTGTTGGGTGTACAGAGTTTATTGATGGCGCCTTTCTGAAGGGCAGTCGAGGATGATCTCGATGTTCCATCTTATTTTAGGTACTGACCCCAGAAGCTAATTCCTAGGTAAGATGCAACCCTACTGCAATGTAAATAGAAATGACGTGGTTTTTTAAAAATGCCCTAACATTGACAGCGAAATATAATTTCCAGTTTAGTTCCATCCTCACATTTAGCACAGCATGTTTCTGTGATACTCTCCCGGTGCGGGCACTTCAGAATACACGTATCGCTGACTGAGAAAATCTCATGATAAAAAGATTAGTGTGTCACGACATCTGAACAACAACGACAAAAAGTTACCAAAGTAGATGAGTCTCTGTATGTTTCAGGATAAGGTGTTCAGTTAGCAAGTGGTGCAACGAAAGCAGAGAGTACCTTCGTTTTGTTATGCTCGGTGCTCACAGGGACATTCTACAACCTTCTCACCAGGTTCGAAATTGGCAGCTACCTTCTCCTTCTCAAATGCTCGGCCTTAACCTCAGCACCGCCCGGGGTTCAGTTTCTATTTTTAAAAGCACCATTCTAATGGAAATGTCCCTGCCCTGAATTAAGCTGGGACTGTGAATTTTACCACTAGCTAGAGCTGTTATGTCATAGAGTTTAGGTTAATTTGGTAGGTATCGATTTCCGTGAGACCTGCTTCAGCTCCTTCCAGCCATGTAGGATTTCTACCTGGGCTGCAGATGAGGGTAAAATATCCCGTGGAGAACTCCTTCAATAACCACATTTGGAAAATCTGAAAAACAAAAGGAACACAGCTTTTCTTAAGCACATCAGTGAAATACGAAATACAATTGCGTTTGGTAGAATTTAACGAGGTGAGGCCCACGGTAACTTAGGGATCCGCACCACCTTGTTTAGGATGCGTTATCTGTCACGGTGCCTTGGCCTAAAGCCACTTTAGTGCAGGGCCAGGCGCTGCAGGAATGCACGGCCAGATTTGTAGCTTATTGATTTAAGGGATGTTCTAATGGTTAATGCTGCTAGGCCCCAGCTCTTTATCTGAATGTTTTCTCACAAGGAAGATGGATTACACTGGCAATTCAATTTCTAACAAAATCTCAATATACTTGAAGGAATTCCAAGATTTCTACAGGGAATACTCGGCTGCAGTTTTTCCATTGTGGTTTACAGGAGCGTTTAGTCCAAGTTGTCTCGAGGATGATCGTGCTGTTACGTGAGCTTCCAAGGAGCAGTAACATTGGGGGGCCGTCTTCGAAGCTTAAAAGGGCACATTTCCGACAAAAACCATCTTGTCAAACTTGAAAAACCAGCCACGTTTTTAGAGGAGATACAAAGGAAACCCAGAGGTGTATGGATGTGGAGCCAGGAGCCAGTGATCGGAGCAGGGAGAATACGAATGGTAAGCTGCACAGGGGGACCTATCCATCACACGGCTCAGAGGTTCAATTTCTAAACTTCAAGCTGCACATGATTATACCCAGGATCTATGCTAAGCCACCCACTTTAAATAATATAGTTATTTTGTGAGGAAATTAGCTGGTCCAATACTTTAAGACAAAAACTTTACGACAAACACTGTTCACGTAGTAATCCAACCTCAGAGAGTTCCTACCCTGTAAAAGCACTCGCAAGGCAGGGCAGAAATGTTCTCGGAGGAGTGGACTAGGCAGAGGAGCTAGCCATGTGGCACGTCTGTGGCAGGAGGGACCCAGGAAGGATCAAAGACTGAAATGGGGGCCAGGGTGGAAAAGGGAATGAGGGATGCCTGGGTGGCTCAGTCGGTTAAGCAGGTTAAGCTCTGACTCCTGATTTCCGCTCAGGTCATGATCTCATGGTTTGTGGGTTCGAGTCTCACATTGTGCTGCTCACTGCTGTCAACACAGAGCCTGCTTCGGATCCTCTGTCCCCCTCCCTCCCTCACGCCGTCTCTCTCTTTCCCTCTCTCTCTCAAAAATAAATAATCCTTAAAAAAGAAACAAAAAAGAAGAAAAGGGAATGAGGGAGAGGCCTGGGGGCAGGAAGGCCAACTCAAGCACAGGAACTGGTTTCATCTGAAAAGCAATGGGAAGCTCCTGAAGGAATTTAAGCAGAGGGAGAAGGAAATGAATTGTGTTTTGCAAAGATGACCCTGGCTGCCATTGAGAGTAGACAGGAACACGGTCAAAGAGGTGACGAGTTCCACATGACGAGCGAGGGACTTCATAATAGTACCTACCTGATAGGCTGTTGTAGAAACTGGTGGGAGAAACAAAGCACTTGAACCCGACCTGGGCACACGGTGAAGTACCAGCTACCATCAGTACCAAGCGCTGTCTAATTACCGGGGATCTAAGTAAATAGCAGTCCCTGCCCATGCCACAGAACTTCTACGCTAGTCAGGGAGGCAAGCAAATGAATACGCAGACAAAATAGGTTTTAAGAATATCTCCAAGGGGTGCCTGGGTGGCTCAGTCGGTTAAGCATTCGGCTCTTGATCTTGACTCAGGCCATGATCTCATGGTTTGTGAGATCTAGCCCTGCATCTGGCTCTGTGCTGACAGAGTACAGCCTGCTTGGGATTCTCGCTCTCTCTTTCTGTTCCTCCCCTGCTTGTGCTCTCTTTCTCTCAAAATAAATAAACTAACTTAAAAAAAAAAAATGTCTCCAGTACAGGAGCATTCATTCAATCACCTTTGGGCGATGACACTTGATGTCTTATTGTTTGCTCTTATCCAACACGAAGTTAACATAATTTTCCATAAAACATATCTTTCATAATCTGCAACAGAACTTAAGCCTATATATGTTGATCTCAATCAGAAACCATGATTTTGCTAAGTGCATTTTAGTTCTAAAAGTTTTTCTCCCTCATAGAGGTATACTGAAACCAAGAGCCATAAACGGAAATATTGATCAATCTTCTTAAAAAATTTTTAAAAAATTCTTTATTTTTGAAAGAGACAGAGAGACAGAATACAAGTGGGGAAGAAACAAAGAGAGGAAGACCCAGAATCTGAAGCAGGCTCCAGGCTCTGAGCTGTCAGCACAGAGCCTGATGCAGGGCTCGAACTCATGGACCGTGAGATCATGACCTGAGCCAAAGTCAGATGCTTAACAGACTGAGCCACGTAGGCGCCCCATAATGATCAATTTTTAATTAGATGCCCAAACAGCATATATGAACATGCATTGTTAGCATATAGGCATTTATCCTTTACCGCCCAAAATATAAAAGTCTATTTGAAGGTTAGTGATTTACATCATCAGCATATTTCATATGGATTTAAGTAAATAAGCTCGGCAAAAAGGACAATATCATGAATTACTCAGAGAAATTCTGCACCACCTGGACAGGTCCAGCAGTGGCTTAAAGGCAAAGGGGGAAAATGAAACAGGGCACGGGGCTTGAGGGCAACAGGATGGGAAGGTGAGGAAAGACCTCTGTGAGCAGGTGCCGTGTGAACGAGGGTGCAGCAGCCAGCTGTCCTCACAGGTGCCAGGGTGCACACCTTGTGAAGGGCATTCCCAGCAGAGGGAACAGCACAGGTCAAGGTGCTGTATTTACTGTCCAGCGAGTGGTGAGCATTTGCTAGATGCTGGAGATTAGCAGGTAAACACGAAAGAGAAAAAGAAGGGAACAAAGTATGCCATCACTACTATAAAGGAAGCAAACGGGCAGGACGCTAATCGAAGTGAATGGAACAGTGGGGGTTTTTTTATTCAAAAAATTTCAGTATTTATTTTTGAGAGAGAGAGAGAGACAGAGCATGAGCATGAGCATGAGCAGGAAAAGGCAGAGAGAGAGGGAGACACAGATCTGAAGCAGGCTCCAGGCTCCGAGCTGTCAGCACAGAACCCGATGCGGGGCTCGAACCCACAAACCGTGAGATCATGACCTGAACCAAAGTCGGACGCTTAACTGACTGAGTCACCCAGGGGCCCCTAATGTGTATTTTTTAAACACAGAAGCAAATGCTAGAGAAAAGTGATTAAGTATTCCTCACTGAAAAGGATTTTATAGGAAAAATACTATGAGACTATACTCTTATATAGCAAAGGAAGCTCCCTCTGATCAGGGTGTTAAGAATGGACCCTCGCCAGAGCCGGGCTGTGTCCTGCCAGCCTTCTTTGAACTGACAGCTAAATCAGGGATCTCAGTGCATGGACTGCGGCTACAGAACGGTCCCTTCTCTCTTGCTGGTGATAAGGTTTTATTGTCAGAATGTAGGAATGGTTTCAACAGATAATTTATCTACGGGCTGTTTAGCTGCCATGCTATTTAGTTACTCTCAGAAACAAAGGCTGAAAATTCACTCTGTGCACAGAGCACACAAGAAGAAATCAGGCACCAGGGGTCTGCCCATCAACTATGGAGACTGGGCAAGTCAGGGACCTCCTTGAGCCCCGATTCTCTCATTAACCAGTGATGATACCTGCCCTGCCTAGTTCATAAGGCTGTTAAAAAAAATGCAATGAGATAATGTCTGAGAATGTACTCACAAAGAGCTGGGCAAGGGAACATTTTGAGAGGGACTCTGAATAATTTAAATTTCTTGGCACAAAGAAAGGACCCATCTAAAATATTGATTATATTTATGCTTAAATGAATTCATTATATTTAAGTATATATCTTCTAAAAATATACATCCCATCACCTAAGATGCCATAAATGAAATGGAAGTAGAGATACACATGTGATATATGCAGACAGCTTTTGGGAAAAAGCATTTAAATAAAAAAGAACCAGAGCCTTGGAATCAAACCTCAGCATCTGGATAAAAACATGCAGAGACCCAAATAACATCATCAAGAAAAAAAAAAAATGAAAAGACGATAAATACCTTTCCTCCTTATTACTCTAATTCAAAATCGCCTGGTAAAGTAGAAAGAAAAATTACATTTCTTGCCGAAAGCCCTGCCCCAATTAAAATTCTGAATGTCTCTTACACCAAGAGCACTGTTTTATTGGCAGATTATTAAGCCCTGGACCAATGTCACTCTGTTAGACCTGTATTAAAAACGTGGTTTATGTGGTGCAGGGTCAGATCAGTAAAGAGCTGTTAGCAGATGACAGGTTTGATTACCGCTGGCTGCAGGCAAGACGTATGGATCCCTGAGGAACAGTAGCACCGGCTGGTGGGACAGTTTGCTGGAAAGGTCAAGAACAGGCATGTCAGCATCAGGGGACGACGGTAAACAGAAAACACTACAAACTAGCTTTGAGGGGATCAAACTGCTGTGTGGGGACATCTCAAGGTTTATGTATCTAACCGCGTGGGTGAAGGATAGCAAGCTGAGTTACAGGGAATAAACAAGCCGGGCGCTCACCTTCTAAACATTTCTTTGTGGAATCTGAAGCAGATCTACAATCTATACGATAAATCACTGCTGAAAAAACGTCGCTGTCGTCTTTTTTAATCTCGTAGCACAATTATTGATAAAAGAGTATTCTTATTACTTGCACAAAACAAAGCAGGGCTCCTATGGCTTCCCTCCTGGATATAACTGTTTACTTCTCTAACTTTCTATCAAATATTTATAATCTGAAAATCAATTTGCTAACAAACGTTTTCAAGAAGATCATGACTTGATACCCTTACACCAGGGTTAACTAAACATTTCACAAAACCACAGTCCTATTCCTGGTTTTATGTAAGTCTTGACTGGCCAGTATTAGTTCTTACCTTGATTCTTCAGATTCTGTCTCATCAAACGATCTAAAAATTTTTTTAAAAGAGGAGAGAAAAAAGACCATGTAAGTTGGGTGACTGTTTACGCCAACCAAGGAAAAAAAACCAGCCAGCAATCCTAGAGCTCCGAAATGGGAAACATTTTGAAAAGAAAGGGGTTTTTCCAGAGTCACAGCATGACTGACGCCTCCTTCTAAGGAATCTTGTGAGCACGATATTCTCGAATGTCAATCTTCCTGACGATCACTTAAAAACCTGATGGTTTTACTTTCAGACTTGTACAAGGGAGAAACGATTTCACTCTGTCATTTCCCACATTTCTTCTTAAAAACATCCCTCTATAAACCCCCACCTCATAGCAAGTACACGCAAGTCAGAACAGGGCACACTGACAATGCCTGTTATTTGGTGAGCAGTGTGTGTGTAATTCTCGCTCTGGGGTGAGTGGAAGGTGGCCCTGAGCAAACACTGCCAGTGAGGGGTCTAGTGTCTGCAGCGTCTCGTCCCGCGGACGGCTGGGGTGTAACACGACTTTGGGTGTGGTCAGCTGGAATCTTGTAGTTCGAATGAATACAACCCTTTCCTCTGCTTGGGCTCCCAGAGACTTTGTGATGATGTGTTTCTCCATAATGGATTTAATTGGGCAGGGGTGCTGCTAACTGCTTTCGGCAACAAGCTTCACGCACGTCAGGGGCCCGGAGTTGGGTGAGGAGCTTGTCTCAGAGTTAATTCTGCAGAAGAACACCTTCCCAAGTGCTGAGGGTATCCAATGTTTGGTTCCTTGGAAGACAAAGACGGGGGTCTGCATCCCCTCAGGAAAAGGTTCTGCGAGAGAGGCAGCAGGGCAGCAGAGAGAGTTCACACAGGAAGGCCTGGGCTCTACCAACTACGAGGTGAGAGATTGTGGGAAAGATTCTTAATTCTGTGTCTCTACAATAAGGCACTTGGGTAAAATCATCTTAAGGTCCTTCTCAGCTTTATGATTATGTGACTGTATGTGTATGGGGATATAGACCTAGCTGAAGTATCCACAAATAAATATATGAGTCTCTCAACAGGCTATCTAGGTTCATAACACCCGTCTTGTAACATCACTCCATGAAGCAGCAGAACTTAAAAAGTCAATTCCTTAAGTCTAAAGCTGAGTTACTAAGCCTTGGTCATTTGGCCACAATATAGTGATGAGGGCTGATGAGGAATTCCTTTGACTACAGGCAGGGGGCGCGTGAGCGCTGTCCCAGCAGAGAGAAGGGGTGTGGCCAGGCTGGCCCTTTCCAGTACCAATGGGGTTATTGGTTAGGCCAACAAGTGACTGCAGAGTAGTTTCAAATACATGTCCAATGGGTGAACAACAATCCTTACCCACAACTCTCTGCCTTTGGTAGAGAGGGCAAGTGTCGCACATTTAGGAAATCAAGGAACAGCTTGGGGAGCTCTTCATTTTCTAAAATGACAGCCTGCAAAAGTAGAAAACAGAACGGAGAGAGTAAAATTTGCTAGGCGATCTATCCAACGAACTACTTCCAAACATCATGAGCACCCATCTACGTTCTTAGCAGTATCATTCTTCACACTCTGTATGGGGAGTGGTCCCCATCTTACCCACTAAGAATTCAGGAGACATGCATGCTGTTCAGTGCCAGCAAATAGTCCATTTCATCTATTCTCTCACCCAGTCGGCATTTACGGAACATCTACTGCATGTCAGGTGCTGACAAGGGCGCAAGTCAGTGGGCGACCAGGCAGATGTAGTTCTTGCCTTCGTGGAGGTTCCAATCAGAGTATTTTAAAAACCTGGGTACGTCACTAATACTGCTAAGATATGTACATCAAATTTTCCTTACTGAGTGATAAGGTGGTCTGGGCTGTGTGTGTGTCTATAAGAGATTGCTATTGTTTAGGAAATTTTTCATATGGCTTTGCTAACTGGAAGAGTGAGACAAGATCCCTCAGCTCTCACCTCTTTGGGCATTAGGATTAAGTGACATTAATTGCTCTGTGGACAGCTCCACTTAAAGGGTCAGTAACAACTTTACCACTAAGTGTAAATCAGCATATATACTAAAAAAAAAAAAATCTATACTGTTCTTCCATTTAGGGAACACTGCTAAAGACGTGGCATAATGGCAGAACCATGTCAGTTCTCGGCTATCCGAATTATGCAAGTGCAAGGAGAAATCTAATGGAGAACTAGAGAGTGCATTTTCATGGGTACCTATTTTTTACAAAGAGAACCATGGTGTGTGAACCGACTGCACATCTGCCCCTCCCGCACCTTTGTTTTGTTTTTGTTTTCAAAGACCATGGAGAAAGCATCAAAGACTGTACAATAATCTCTGAAAGTAACAGAACTCTCTTCAAGGGTCTTTTTCATATTGTATCACGGTTCTCCTCCCCACACCCCAATAAGCATGTGTGGTTTACAGGACAGTGAGAAGTGATGGTCAAGTATCACTCACACGGCTGATCAGGTACAGCTGTGCAGCGTGATGCATAAGGCTCCAATGACAAAAAGGCCAAATGATGTATATTTAAAATACCTAGCTCAACATAATCTGTTGCTTTTAGTCATAATTTACGCACCGAGTGGTTGTATTTCTAGCACAGTTTGCAGATAGTTGCCCAGTTCAGGACACAGAAATGGAATGAACAATATAGGCTGACCCCTGCACTATGCTAGTGGCTCAACCTTCCTGCTGTTCAGTTGCTGGAGAAGACTCATCTGGAAATCCAGCTCTGCCTTGGTCTCTTCCTATTCCTTACATAGCCGGCTATACCCACTGAGGCTTAAGGACAGTAAGTAAAGAAGCAGGAAAACAAAGCAATACACAAAATAGAAAAAAAAAAATCCCTTTTCCAGGGGCATGCTTTCATTACTATTTCCACTGACCTTCACCTAAATTTTTATCTACTCGAGGAAATTTTGGGAGTGCCTCTAAGGTCATTATTTCAGTGCCTGGAACTCAAAGGCTGTAAAAATCATCATATATATGAAGCTCCCAGGAATGTTTGCTGTCAAGTTGCAGTGATCATTTCCTCGTTTCTAGATATCTGTTTAACAGGATGATACAATACCTATCTGAATAATAAAGCTTAATGTTGTAACAAATACAGAGCTGGTAACCCAGGCAATAGTTTTAATTATGTGTACAAGTGGTAGCTTTCAGATTAAAAAAAAAAATGGGGGGGGGCGGGTAACACTCTTATCTCCACCCCCACCTTTTAAAATAAATTAAATCAATAACAAGTGTGGGACACTTTTAATGACCTGAACTACTTAATTTCCAGGATCTTTAGACATGCCATCCATCACCGCAGTATGGAGGAAGACATCTCTTGAGTGTTCAGGGGGTTAGTTTGGTTTTATTAATGCAAGATTTAGGGAATTTTAACAAGGTGAATTGTTTATTTGCCTTGACAGATTGGCTTACAATGCACTGGCTACATCTACAGCATGATCATTAATGACAAAAGACAGGCAAAAAGCTGTTTACACTGCAACACCAGGACAGGAATTAATCCTGCTCAGCCTCCCCAAACAGAGTAACTACAAAGAGATGATCACATTTTTTTTTTTAGGTAAGATATACTTGCAAAAAAAGGAACATCGAAAACTCCAGAAATTTGTGAGCATTTTTGTTAACTGTTTGCTGAAAATTCTCAAATAATATTTTTCATAAAAGTCACCAATGTGGATTTCAGGATTTACAGTTGTAAAGAAAGTAGCATTGGGGGAAGAGGGTGGGTCAGTTAAGCATTCAGTTATATGGGGGCAATACCTCCTAAACTCTGCTAAGGCTTGTAAGAAAATGATTAATACTTCAATCCAAACAGACATAGAGTGTAAAATGGTAGTTTACCTAATGTAATATAATAAGTGCAAGTGAAATGACTGTCATTAATTAGCGCGAAGATGCACAAGAGAAATTACATGAGTTTCAACTAGATTGTCCAGTTCATAAACACACGATCTCACTCTCTGAGAACCCCAGCAGTGATGTGGGGCCTCATGACTGTTCATTTACAACTTTTTCTATGAGAAGCTTTCACTGAAGAAGATCACTCCTTAAAACTGCACCCTGGAGCGTTCCACCTTCTTGGGACCTCCGTCAGGTCTAAATACCCAATTTTATTCAATAGGTAAATAAATACATATAAACCTATAATAAATAAAAAAATATTCTCTATAAATATAAATAAATATAAAATAACTATATAGAAGTTACATTTTAGATATCAAATTAAGTTTCCCCATTGCTATAGCTTGCTTAGTATGATTTTTTATTAATTTTCAATGTTTCATCATTTCCATTTCTTAGAGAGGCAGGATGGTGTGGTAGGACGTATGGAGCTTTAGGACAAGAACTGGGTTCCAACACCCCTTATTTTTCTACCTTATCAGCTTTATAAAATCCTGTGGCTACCTCACAGGATTAGTGTGAGGATAAGATGATGTGATGTCCCCAAGAGTCTTTGGCACACCATGAGTCTTCGACAAAGGTTCATTGTTTCCTCAGAATGTCTTGTTATATCAATTCCCAACAACCTCTTTTATTGGTTTTAGAAGTTTGGATCACTGTCCATCTAGTGAGCCGGGGCTTCTTTCCAATTTTAGTATATGTGCTGCCGAAGCGAGCACAAGCCGGGGCTTCTTAACCCTCCATGATTCATGGATCCCTTTCAAAATTGGATCAAACCTGAGAATCTCGTTTGCTGCAAAATATGCATACATATATAACTGTGCTGACAGTGGCAGGGGGTCACAGGCCCCTGACAGTCCAGCCAAGGACACCCGCTTTCAGTTCCCGTATGACAGTAACGCTGCTGGGCATACTCTTCATTTGGCTGGGAGCCTGCAGCACTCACTGTTGGCCAGCTCCCCAAAGGACACGCTGGCCCTCTTGTTCTAGTTTTCTGCCTCTTTGTCAATTGCAACCCCCACTGGGCTGTGTGCTGCCTTGCTATTAGAATTCATTAGTGCTTTCGGCTCTGGGCTGTGGTTGAAAATATTTATCTGGCAGTGGGGCTAACTTTCGGAAGGATTCTTTCTGGTGGTTCAAAATCTACTAGTGCATTGAATTTAGAAAGGAGTTCAGGGGTGCCTGGGTGGCTCAGTCGGTTACGCATCTGACTTCAGCTCAGGTCATGATCTCACGGTTCGTGGGTTCGAGCCCCGCGTCGGGCTCTGTGCTGACACCTCAGAGCCTGGAGCCTGCTTCGGATTCTGTGTCTCCCTCTCTCTCTGCTTCTTCCCCTGCTCATGCTCTGTCTGTCTCTGTCTCTCAAAAGTAAATAAACGTTAAAAATTAAAAAAAAAAAATTAAGGGGCGCCTGGGTGGCGCAGTCGGTTAAGCGTCCGACTTCAGCCAGGTCATGATCTCACGGTCCGTGAGTTCGAGCCCCGCGTCGGGCTCTGGGCTGATGGCTCAGAGCCTGGAGCCTGTTTCCGATTCTGTGTCTCCCTCTCTCTCTGCCCCTCCCCCGTTCATGCTCTGTCTCTCTCTGTCCCAAAAATAAATAAAAAACGTTGAAAAAAAAATTTAAAAAAAAAAAAAAAAAAAATTAAAAAGGAGTTCATACTCATGGCTTCTGTGTCTTTCATACGAAATTCGAGAATTTAGCAATCTGTAGTGTTGAGGGTTCACAAGGTTAGCAAAACGTGGAGGAAAATATTGTTTAAACGCCCATCACTGCTGGGTCAGAGTACAACCGAGGAGACATGAGTCCCCTACATGTGTTACAAGAGGAGCATTTTGAACTGCTGTGCAGTGATGGCCCCAGACCCAGTGCTATTTAATCGATTAACTGATCACTGTGATGGTAGAGGTCTGACACTGGATCCGAGTTTGGACAGATGGCTGGACAACTCATTTATGCAGCAGGACAACACAATTCAAAAATGAATATGGCAAGTTAGAGAAGAACTTGGAAATAAATCCCATTAAATTCCATTTTACAGGTATAAGTAATGAATCAAATACCCCAAGGGGCAGAATTCACACCACAGATGTAAGACAAAGAGTAGGTGCTTGTATACAAGTGCTGTTGTCTCGAGTGGTAGGTCAGCAAAAAGAGTTGCTTCCAGAACTTTTATAAAATGAGCTAAGCAATCAATCCTCTTGCTCCCCTTAATGCAATATTATCTAGCACCCCCAAAATGAGAAATAAGAATAAATTTAGAAAGGCTTAGAGGTGAGCAATGAACATGAAGAAAAGGCTCAAAATCATTTCCAAAAGAGGTCACCCAATAGCAAGTACCAAGCACAGAATGATGTGTCGCTGGGCCAAGGAGTGTGGTCCTTCGATTAACTGTTTTTGTTTTTTTAAAGGAAGGTGGAGATGTTCAAAGCTGCTGGAATGAGAAGAAAGCACTGTGCAAACCAGCTGAGAAGTTACCTGTCTACATCTAATTGAAACCTGTGCAATAAAACAAGCAAAAGTGGCCCATGTGGGGGAAGAGCCTGCTATGTTAAGAGCTTCCAAACAGCCTGGGCTCTGAACGTCTTTTAGTTGCGCTTTGATACACATGCAGATTGTAGAAGCTGTAGGATTAACAGAAGAATGCACTGAAGAAATGTGCACGTAATTCATCACGTAGGAGCCATGCAGACTAAAACCCAGGTTATTATTAAGAGGTACATGGGCAACGGGGTAAAATCAAGAACTGAAACAAGTGTGTGCTATCCTATGTAGGTAATGGAGGGCTGTTGCTGTATCCAACTCGGATACGCATAAAAACTGGGAAATTGAGTGCAACTTGTAAGAAGCAAAAAATAATAATTATTATTCTTTACACAGTGTTACTCGCTTTCAGGATAATAAATAAGTGACTTTGCATACAACAGGTTTCCTGCAGAAACCTCACTCTAAAAGAATGGGTGCCCAAAACAAAAAACAAAACCGAAAAAACCCCCAAACCAAAAACCTCATAGTCTACAAAAACATTTACAAAAAAATTGCCTGAATAGGGCAAAAAAAACAACAGCATTGCTACCAGCATCCCCCGCAAGCTCAATGTTTACTCCAGGAGAAATGTCTTTTTTATTGAAAAGGTGCAATTATCATCATGTAACACAAATCACAAAATCCCGATTTTTCTACCTTATCAGCTTTATAAAATCATGTTCCCAGAGGATACCATTGATTAGTTGCACATGTTCTTTCTGTGACATCCCAAATACTTAATTGTCAGTTATCTTTTCTTCTTCAGTAAGTAAAATGCAGTCACAAAATTACAGAGGGACCTGTTCTGCCTTAACCTTTGCTAGATGCCATCATGCAGTGGAAAACACTGGTAAAATATCACAGGATAACGCCATCCGACAAGGGAGACATATAAACACTGTAATGATTTCCCACGAGTTTCCATTTTAGAAAATTGTCACTAAGGCGAGCATAAACGGTGACACATCTCCACCGAGGACACGGCGAAATCGAACGCTGGCATTCTAGTTAGGTCCAAACCTACCCAGCAGCCAATTATAACAGGAACGGAACATCTTGTTGAAAACTTGGACAAGACCACTTTGCTAACCTTCCGAGATCGCTGCACAAAGCTGCACTGTTTTCACTGATTTGATCCTTTTATTCTCTCCTCAAAACGTTAAAAAAAAAAAAATTTCTTCCCTATCGTCGGTCAAGGTTTGTTACAAACTGCAGGGAACCTCTCTTGTCACAACAGCCAGGATGCTGAACTAAGTTGGGAGCTTTTCAGGAGTCTTTAAAGCCCTGATCCTCCTCCATCTGGTTTGGTTTGAAATGTTCGTTGGGGTGACAAAGTTCATGACAGGTTTTCCTCTCTTTGCCAGGAAAGATGCTTCATACCAGACCTGCCTCAGAGGTGCAGCTAAGAACAGAGAGGGAGAAAAATCAATGCCTCCTCACTGCAGTAAGCCGGCTGCAGTGTCACTGTCCTCTGGGACCGAAGCTACCAGTGCACAGAGGCTCTGCAGTCCTCAGGCTTCTGCTCACCTGCACCCCAGCAACTGCTCAGAATTTCAAAATTGAGTCATAGTAAGCTTATCAAAGGAATAAATACTTACTATTGTTTAATGTTTATGTATTTTTTTGAGAGACAGCGAGCAGAGGAGGGGCAGAGAGAGAGGAGGACAGGGGATCCCAAGCAGGTTCTGAGCTGACAGCAGAGAGCCTAGGCCGATGCGGGGCTCGAGCCCACGAACCGCGAGATTGTGACCTGAGCCGAAGTTGGATGCTCAACCGACGGAGCCACCCAGGCGCCCCTCAAAGGAACACTTTTAAAAAGTCAGATGACCACCTAAAAAAAAAAAAATCAGATGTGTGTCTGAAGAGCCCAGTGTTGCCACGTATCCTTCATTTTGTGTGTGACACCATTCCCAACATGCACCTAACTCTGTGTCTGGAAAAACTGCACTGTTCACAGAATTCAAAGAGACAAGTGCTATGGTTTCACAGGGCTTTACAGACTATCTTGGAAGAAATCTGAGGACCTTGAATGCTGAATGCCACAAGAACCTATTTTAAATGGTAAAGAAAAAAAAAATATGTGAAAAGAAATAATGTAATTTGGCTTACGAAAGATCTTAAAGAAATTCCATTTTATAGCTAAAAAGACCAAACTCATCGTGGAACAACAGAAACTGAAACACCAAGCATCTTCAGAGCTATTTTAATATAAAAATTGATGTGCTGTGTACTTCTGGAATATTCATCAAACACCTACTGGGTACAACCACTGACACAATGGTTGGCCAAACAAACAGGGCATACAGTCTAGTGGGGAAGATGAATGGTGTTCAAACAATCCCAGTAATAAGTGTAGGATTACAAATGGAAACAAGTACTTTGAAGGAAGTGGCTAGCTGTTTTAAGTGTTAGCAACAAAGCATCCTTGTTAACCTATGGAGCAAAGGAACGCTTCCCTGGGAAGGTGATCCAGGAACTGGGAGAATGAGCTGATAGGGCAAAGGAGCGGGATATTTCAGACACACAGCATAGCATGCTCAAAGCGGGAAGCGTGGTCATATTAGAAAAACAGACGCCAGTGTGGCTGTGTCTGAGAAAACAATGAAGCTGAGCTGGAGAGGCTGGGGGGGGGGGGAGAGGCTTCTGGGTCATGTCAAGGACTGTACTCTTTTTCTGTGGATTTTGGGGCCAGTGAGCAGTGTTACCTGTGTGAGTGGTAGGTGGGGTATCCGGGTACACATGATATGATCTGAATGGTATGGTGACTATAAATGGTGACAGCAATAGTGCCCCTCAGATCCAGCATTAAATCCTTTCTCTGGCTGTCTCTAAATTCCTTATTTTATTTTATTTTATTTTATTTTATTTTACTTTATTTTATTTTGAATGAGAGAGCATGCACGCATGAGCAGGGGAGGGGCAGAGAGAGGGGGAGAGAGAATCTCAAGAGGCTCCACACCCAGCTGGGAGCCCAACTCGGGGCTTGATCCCACGACCCTGAGATCATGACCTGCACCAAAATCAAGAGTCAGATGCTTATCCAATGGAGCAACCCAGGTGCCCCTCTAAACCACTTCTTAATCAAGCCACTGAGTTCATGGTAACAACTATATTTTCATTTCTACTGGTTCTTTTCTAAATCTACCTGGCCTATTTTTCTTTGATGTTTGATCTTTTCCTATGCCTTCAATTATTTTAACACATCTTCATTTTTGGTTTTCATTAAATTTCCTTTACTTAAAATTCTTGGGGTTTAATCCTGTTGTTTTGTGTCTGTTGACTCTCACTCATAGCTATTTATTTTCTTCTGTGTTTTGTAGTTTTGATTCATAAGCTCATCATCAGCAGGGCATATCTGTGGGACAGTTCAGGTCAAGTTCAGGTATGACCTTTCTGTGTGATTTTGTTTCTGTTCCTAGGAAGCATAACCCTGACAGGGATCCCTAGGATACAATCAGCTTTCAGCCAATGATTACGTTAACTTTTCAGATTGGAACTTACGAGACCCTGTGGAAACTGAAAAATATAAACCTTAAACTCTCATAAAACCTGGTTGGGAAGCATTAGGAAAACTGTCCATGTTCATTATGTTTTTCCTAGGTCAGTGGTCTCTAAAGTAGGCTAGAGGCATGTGGGAAATGCAGCAAGATCACCACGATTCAGGAAAACAGATATTAGAATTTCTTTTTATTTTGGGGCCTGGGTGCCTCAGTCAGTTAAGCATCTGATTCTTGATTTTGGCTCAGGTCATGATCTTACGCTTCGTGAGTTCGATCCCCGGGTTGGACTTTGCACTGGTGGTACAGAGCATGCTTGGGATTCTCTGTCTCTCCCTCTCTCTGCCCCTCCCCTGCTTGCATTCTCTCTCTCTCAAAATAAATAATAGACTTTTTAAAATTTTAAATTAAAAAAATAAATCTATTCTTTCTAATAAAAAAAAATGTTTATTTATTTATTTTGAGAGAGAGAGAGAGAGAAAGTATGAGCAGGGGAGGGGCAGAGAGAGGGAGACAGAGAATCTAGAGCAGGCTCCACACCAACAGTACAGAGCCTGACGCGGGGCTCGAACCCACGAACTGTGGGCCAAAACCAAGAGTCGGATGCTTAACCAATTAAGCCACCCAGGCGCCCCTATCCTTCCTAATTGTTAATGTATGGATTTATACAGGAGCACAGTTATATAAGTTATTACTAAATGTGCATATATTCGAATGTTTTGCTCAAACATTTTTCATGATAAGGATCTTGGGCCAGTAGACTCTGCCGTTGACAACAGAGCACAATAGAGCTGGTAAGATCTGGTGAGACTCAATCTATCCAGACAACACTTGTGAAACAGTCTACTTAGCTTAGTTTATCCTTTTTTACTAAGAGAGTAGCTCCATTACCGGAAACGCCCTTCCTGCCTCTTTTCAAATGGCCAACCCCTACCTCCAAGTCTCCGCTCAAGCATTATTTCCCTTAAGAAACTTTCCCCAAACCTTCAGTATGCTAAATTCTTTGTGAAAGAAACAAAAACAAACAAACCAGAATCATTTCATGTGCTGTGTGGATTAAGAGTGGACTGAGTCATATTAACTTTCCAGAATTTTGACCTACCAAATATGGACATTTTCACAGTGGTTTAAAACTACAATAATATTTACTTAATGCCTACTTTGTGCCAAGCCCCTCATCTTAGTTAATTTTCACAATACGGTGAGACACCATCATCATGCAAATTCTACACAGGAAAGATTTGGGGCTCGGAAAGGCTAAATCACCTGTGCGAGGTTTCTCAGAGGGTAGGGGGCAGTCAGGATCAGAAGCCAGGTCCCTCCAGCTTGAAAACTACTGGACCAAGTGATGTCTCCATTCGGTCATTCACTCATTCCATAAGTATTTACTGACATGTATTGTACTGTGCTACAAGTTTAGCTCTTTTCTTAGTGAAATTAATTGGAATCCTGATTTTTCCCAAAATATATTTCCCGCTGTATTTATAAATTTAATTGACCCCATTGACAAATGTAAAGGAGACACTGAAACTGACTCTCTTAAAATACATTCCTGATTTTCCTTGGATTTTAAATTTATCTTAACATCTCGACTAATTCTTACATCTTACTATTCTTCTTACAGAAGAAGAAAGGCAATAAATTCCATTAATCTCTGCCCTATATTAAAAAAAAAACAAACAACAAAAACAAAACCACAAACACCTGAAAAAACAAAAGCATAATCCAAAAAAAATCTGGCCTCATAACACTTCAAAACCTATTTGACAATCTCTGACCAACTCAATTCCTTTTTGACTGGGAAGAATACTTTAAAGCCACATTTTATACACTTTTGATCTGTTCCAATGACCTAATTATATGTTGAATAACAATGTGACTCAATTACAGATTATAGATAACACCAGCATTTGTGAGGCATTTCCCTGATGATCCAATCAAAACAAATCAAAACAAACAACCAAATGAAACAAATTCTAAAAGCAATCATAAACTGACTGCTTACCTGTAAGGCAAAAGTAAGACCATGGGATGAACATTTGAATAAAACTTATTACAAAGCACACCAAACCTGATTTGGTAATTCAAATAATGGGGGTTGGGGAGGTAAGACACTAATTTAAATACAAATTATAGGATATGCTTATGGAAAGGCTGTCTTAATACTTTAAAGAAGAAATAGTAATCAGAACTGGGCTTGTGTGGGGTTGCCTGGAGACAGCCTCAGGAGACTGGTTTTTAATGAAAGATTTACAATTAGAATAGCCTAGGCATGTGGATGAACTGATGTTTTTAAAGTATTTAAAGGGCTTGAAAACAATCTGCTCTCTCAAGTCCCTTAAACCTTCCTCCAACTACCTAATTTATGCCTCTGATTCACTTAAGCAGTCTCCTTCTTCATGAACTGTACACTTGGAGCCAGCTCCAGCACTGGTGGGGTTCATGTGGTGGGTCAGATCACTTAGGACTTCCTAGGCCTCCACGTCCTTATGACACAGCAGTTAAGACATAGGACACCAGGCAAGTATCTTTTCTTTTTTTTTTAATGAAGACCCCTAACGCCATTTTATATTTGTCAAATTATGAGTACCGCATTGAGTCTCCTGTGTAAATGCTATAGTTGTTATTTTGCAGGAATTTAAGACCCTTGGATGAGCAGAACTCATGGTGTTTGGTACTCAGTGGGAAGACTTAGTGGAAGAGGCCAGATGGTGAGTGGAGACTGTGTCAAGATGCAGGAACAGGTCCTCAGAGAAATGACACAAAGGATGGGAAGTGGCCCTTGCAGAGACAGTTCAGAGGTTTAAAGTTAAAAACACACCTAGGAGGGAGTAACAAAGAAAAGGGGAAAGAAGCCCTTGACCTCTTGGCTGCAACCAAAAATGTAGTCAATAAAATCGCTTACATAAAACACACTGGTGGGTTAAGAGCCGTCCAGCGGGACCACACCAAGGAGGATGCAACACAATAGCAAGAAGAGAAGAAAGTAGGCCTATATGTACATGGCTGTTAATCATTCACAGGAAGTCTAAGTGGGACCCCATTCTTTGCATCCATGGAAAGAGCCTATCTATTCTAGCCCTTCTCCCAAATCTAACGCTGAGATAAATACTCCCATACTTGGAACTAAATTATAGATGTTTATTCAGGGATCATACTTTCCTGGAGGTTTTCAGGTTATACCAGTCTTTTTCAGATAAACTCCCAGGTATCCCTGGAAGGAGGAACAGAATGAACACACGGGAAGCTACCCTACACCTAAGCAGAAACATGAAATTTCTGCCTTGCCTTCTGCCACTGGAGGCTGTGGTTCTGACCATCAGGTGCTACCCAAGACCCATGCTTCCCTTCATCCTTATAAATGGAACATCAATTTTGTTGGCGGGTGTGGCCATTAGCCAAGGTTAAAAAAGCAAACAACAACAAAACCATCACAACATCTGTTCCCCCAACATTTTCCAAATGCCTTTGCCATGGGACACAGAAACGGCCACTAAAATGTCAGTGGAAGTCACTGGATGGCAAAGATCCAAAACGTTCCTGAAAAGGAACGGTCAGGTTCTGCTGGCTCTCCTTCATCTTCCGCTCATCTCTCTACCTGCTTCCTCCCTCTTCTTGCCTGGAACATGAAGTGTGATCTCTAAGTTCAGCTGCCACCTTATGATCAGGAGGGAAAGGCCACAAGAAACAGAGAGATCCAACCCCCGATAATCCTGAGCTAATGAACCAAAACCCACAATTATCTACCATTGGTAGCACGTGAGAAAATACTATGCCTGAGAAAGATAAACCCCAATTTTAGTTCAGTCCTTTTATTTGGGCTGATATCTGTGGTCAAACACACATGCTACTGATGGAAACCTCTTGCTTCCACAGATCATAAAGTCCTATTCTTGGCCCATAGAACAGAGTACTGGGGAGAATACTTTAAAAGACAGAGAAAATGAAAGGAAAAAACCCAACTCTGCAATTCCACCTTTATTACTTCAAAGTGAGTAAAATAAAAAGGAAAGAAGGAAAGAAGGGAAGAGAAACAACCAACAGACCGTGATATTCTATTTTTAACTTACTAAAGATGTCCATACCATAAGGAACAGACTATGAAAAATGAAAAAGCAATTAGGATCACATATATATTGCACAATCTATAAAAAGCAAGAAAAGGACCACTGTATGAAAAAACATGTCCATCACACACAGCAGGTACCGAGAACATGTATTATGGAACAGGAAAGAAATCAAGCATATAGCTAATGAGATGAAACTAAACAAAGAAAAATGTAAGCTGATTATCCAGAAAAAATAGTCTACCAAATTGGGTCTATTAAACAAATCATAGACAGTATCCCTGTGGAAATAGAAAGGGTTTCATTAAACTTATTTTACAAAGGATCGTCCAAATCACTGTAGAATGAGCCATAGGGAATAATTTAGCATTGGCTGGTGGAAGAAAATACAATTCTCCTTACCCGGGTCCTTTTAATCACAAATTTTATGATCTTTTAACAGCTTTCTATTAAGAGCAATTAAAGGAAGATAGTAAAGGTTTACACTAATACTCTAGCAAGTTAAAATGATTATATACATCTTCAAGCAGTTTATAGCTTCAAGATCGTAGCTAAGTTTGAGGGAGAAACACAAATTTATTTTTTAAAAAAGAAGAAGAGGAAGAAGAACCTGAAAGACATTCAGAGATAACACTTTTGGATTCCTTTCTGCTCCCTGTCCATGGCCTGTCCCTAGTACAGAGGCTGTTGTGGAGCCAGACATCAGTGGGGTAGGTAGAGGTACCTACAAAAGTATGGCCGAACACAACACAGGACCCACTGCATGACAACCTAGACACCTTCTCAGTCCTATCCACTACCCACATTAGTCAACCAGACCAATCATCCCAGGCTCTGGTCGACTCAACTGCCCTCGCCTCCAGCCAGCCCCATAGGTGCCCTGGAAAAGGAGCCGGGGAGGTACCTGGGAGCAGTGGACAGGCACACTCCTATTTTTCTGTCAACAAATCTTTTTTGTGTGTTTCCACAAGATTCAGTAGAGGTGATCACCTGGGGCAGCCAATGATCAAGTGAAAATGACACCTGTTATTTCATACTTAGTACCAAGAAGTGATAGGGAGGTAGTTTCAGTTTACAAGAACTGTATGCACTTCCCAGCATTTATCTACCTCAATTATTTAAAATTAACGTTAGGCAAGTTTCTTAGTTTCTCTGTGCTTTAAGAGGGTCAAGTAATAGTATTCCTCTCAGATGCTGTAGTCATGATGAAATAAGACCCACGGCCATGAAGACACCACTGTGGTATCTGATAGACCATAAGGACCTTAAAAATATCATTATTTCTTCTTCTTCTCCTTCCCCTTCTCCTTCTTCGTAGCAGCAGCAGCAGCAGCAGCAGCAGCAGTATAAGATGAACAAAAAACCCAATCTGCCTGTGATATAATGATTTGGTCATTCAGATGATCAAATAATGTATTTTTTAGATATATGTGGTCACCATCCATACCATAGTTCCTGAAAATGCTTCCGAGCCATAAAGTTGAAATTGGTGTCTTGTTATTAACGAAGGTGAATTTTGGACCCACCCAAGGTCAGGGGCTAGTTGCCAGTCAGATCAACCACATGATCAGAGGATTGGAACTTTCAGTACCAGTCCCCACTTCCCCTAACCTCTGAAGAGGGAACAGAAGCTGGAGGTTGAATCAGCCAATGGCCAATGACTTAGTCAACCATGACTATGCAATGGAGTCCCCATAGAAACCTCAGAGAATGGCTTTTGTAGTCCTTTTGGGAGAGCTTCCACACTTGGGGAATTGGAACACTTACATGCACCCCCAAGCTGGGACCTAAGCTCACGAGGACAGAAGTTCCTTTGTTTGAGATCTCACTCTACATATCTCACCATCGGATTGTTCATAAGTAGCCTTTATCTTGTAATAAGCTAGTAAACTTAAGTGATTCCCTGAGTTCTGGGAGCCCTTCTGGCGAGTTACTTGAACCCAAGGAGGAGGTCAGGGGAACCTCTACTCCATAGCCAAGCAGTCAGAAGTACAGGTAAGAGCCTGAAGCTTACCACTGGTGTGTGAAGCCGGGGGTGGGACAGTGTTGCAGGACAGAATCCATAACCTGTGGGATTTGATGGTATCCCTGGGTAGGTACTGTCAGAATGGAGTTGAACTGGAGGACACCCTGTTAGCGTCTGAGAATTTCTCAGTGTCGTGCGTGGGGAGAACCCCCTCGCCCATGATGGACCTGGATGTGGGAACTCTAAAAGATTATTACGGAAGCTAAATAATGGAAAGAGCTGATTTAAAGAAAGGAAACATTTTCTTATATGGTTTTACTTGTGTTATTATTTTAAAAAGCTCGTGCTTTGTATGCGGTCCAACTATGTTGTAACTTCCTGGCCTCTTAATGCAGGCACTAATGCACGCACACAGGCCAAGTATTTGTTCTAAGGAATTTTTATGCAGAACTCATTTAGTCAGATCTTCAAAGCATTATCTCTACGGGCCAGTAAGCTCAGACATGACCTTGCTCTGCTATTACACAGATCCCTTCCTTGCAATGGCACTGCCCTTCCACTATGTGTGAGACCTCCAATGCACCGATCTGGGACTTTCTCATTTCCATCAGGCCCCTCTGGCTTTTCCTGCCCTCCTCGTCCAGCTTAAGTTTCCATGATCTACCATCAGAATCAAACACTTCCAACCCCGTGAGTCCCTTTCCCTCTGTTGGACTCAGGACACCACAGTTCTGGTCGAACCCTAGCATCTCTTACCCATGCCTCAACCTAAAATACTACAAGAAAACCACGCAATACGAACATGCTGTTTTCACTTTAAATTCAAGCTCTTTACTCACAAAATATGGTCTTGCTCCCTTACTCTAGAACAGTCGTTCCCAAACTTCAGCCAGCATCAGAATCATGCCAGAAAGCTTGCTAAAACACAGGCTGCTGGGTCCCACGTCCAGGGTTTCTGATCCAGTAGGTCTGGGGGGTGAGCACTCAGAATTTCCATTTCAACAAAGATTTCACGTTCCCAGGTGATGCTGCTGTTGCTGGCCAGGAGCCAGACATTGAGAACCACTGCTCCAGAGGAAACACTTTTCACCATTTCATACTTTCTCTTCTCTGAATCCCCCTGACTCCCTACCTCTCAGCTGATAACCACTCTTCACAAAGGCTTTGACTAGAATGCAGAAGCCACCAGATTTGAGGTCCCTTATCTTCACCCTACCGACTCTATCCACACGTCTCCTCCATCAACCTCTCTTTCTTCCTCTGCGTGAGTGGAAGAAATGCCCCTTCTTCTGTCAGAGGCCAATTCTTCTAGTTCATGCTCTGGTTCTCAGCCTGCTTCTCAGCCTGCTTCTTGACTTTCCCAAGTATTTCTTTCTTTAGTTACAGCCCTGGTCTCCTCAGCCTATTCCTGATCCAATTCCTTCCTTCTTTCCACCCATCCACCCTTCTATCATGTCTGCTGAATTGTTCCTATCAGCATATAAACTTATTCTAGCATCTCATTTTAAAACAACGGAACAAAACAGATGACAAAATGAGAAAAAAAAAACATCCCCCTAGAAGATACAGCTTATTTCTCGGCTTCCTTTCATGGCAAAAGTTCTCAAGAATGTTCTGCAGATGTTGTGTCCCCTTCTTATCTCCAGTCCATCCATTACACCACTCTCTACAAAATGGCTTTGGTTTCTGCCATTCTCAGCTTGTCAAGATCACAGACCTCTTCCCTGTTGCTAAAGCCAATGGCCACTTTTGTCCAGACCTCACTCAGCTTCTGGGCAGCCAGTACTCAACCAGACAACCACTTGACCCACTTTTCTCTGCAACTCTTCTGGTGTTTTTCCTCATTCTTTTCGACCTGGCCTCAAAATATAGGGATTTTTCAAAGCTTAGCCAGCAGTCTCTTCTCTCCTCCCGGAACACTCTCCCTAACTCAGCAGTACCAACTGCCATGGATTTTAAGACCTTGATGCTGATGAGGTGCGAATTCACTTCTCCAGGCTGGCTCTCTCTTCTGAAACTAAATACCTATTTAACATCTCCACTGGGAATTTCTTAGAGACATCCTCAATTCAAAAGGTGCAAAGTATAACTTGATATTTCCTTTAAAAAACAAAACCAAAACACAGGGGCGCCTGGGTAGCTCAGTTAGTTAAGCGTCGGACTTCAGCCTAGGTCAAGATCTCGCCATTCCCGAGTTCGAGCCCAGCATCGGGCTCTGTGCTGACAGCTCGGAGCCTGGAGCCTGTTTCGGATTCTGTGTCTCCCTCTCTCTCTCTCTGCCCCTCCCCGACTTGTGCTCTGTCTCTATCTCTCAAAAATAAAATAAACATTAATGACAAAAAACAAAAAACAAAAATAAAGACAAAAACATGAACAACCCCATCCCCCACTACCACCCATCACCTTCCTCAATTTCTCATCTCAGCAAAGGATAGCACCACCACCCACCTTTCCCTCACCTTCCACATATAGCCTTTTATTAGCCCCCATCTGGCGATCCTCTCCCACTTGCTCAAAAAGGTACAGCCACAGGGGTCACCAGAGCCACAAACATGCCTTTGCTACTTCTGTCCCCAGCCCTTCCCTCTAGCTGCCTTGTACACATCTCCCTGGAGGTGTGCTCCTGGATCAGTGAAACCCAAGCACTCCCTCTTACTCCCTGGGAACTTGTTTTCTGGCTCCCTTATCTGCTTCCTTTAGAACACACAACACTTGCAATTATTTCATGCAAATGTCCACCTGGCTTTTACCATTTACCTTTACCTTTTTACCTCTGCATGCAACACAGGGTTTTGAATGCATGAGGATCATTCCACAGGCACAATCGGGGCCAGCCATGGAAATGGTACTGAGAAGGCCAAGTCTGGCTTACTGTAACAGAAAACTTTACCACTGGAGTCTGCCATGATTGTTACACTTGCTGGAGGTAACCAGGGCCTCTGCGGCAACTATATGACCAAAAGCAGCGGGAGGTCCAGTTGCTATGCGATGGTGTAGCAAGGATTTACTGATAGGTAGGAAATGATGCAAGGCCTTAGCTGAGAAAAAACAGTAATATGTATTATTTGCAGAATATTTTATGGCTTGCAAAGTTGCCTCACATATAGGAGGTCACTTAATCGTCACTACCACCTTTGCGGTAGACAGATCAAAAGTATTCTGTGGATGAGCGATCATCCAAGCCCAGCAACACCAAGCCCAGATCCAAGTTGGAGAGTCTGCCCCTGGTGGAGGATGAGCTGAGGATCTAGGTCTTGCACTAATTCCTGGCTGTACTCTCTCCCTAAAGGGTTCTAGCAGTTCTGTTCTTTCTCTCACACCCAACTGATCCTTCAAGGGTCAGCAGCAACCCCCTTCACCCTATGGCTGGAGGCGGGCTCAGATTCCCCTCCCTCAAGCTCTGGAGCACAGCCACGGTGTGGCTGAATATATAATCAAGATTCAACCAAGGAGGATGACAGAGGGAAATAAACAAAGAACATCATGAGACTAGATGAGGTGCCTTACAAACTGCCAACAAAATAAGCAAGTGCTCATCTATGAAAAATAGCCAAACAGAACAGCGATGCCACTATTTCGTGTCTGATTCACCCTGCTACTCGCATGAGACCCTTTTTGACCCCTTTATTACAGCTCATTAAAAGCTAAACATCAATAGGAATAAAAAGGGAACTGGCAAACAGCCTTGTTCAACTTACGTTTGAATGGAAAAAGGTAGGATGAAAAGGAATATGCTTAATTTGTCTTTAATTTTTTACTCAATCAGAATAAGTGCTGAAAACTATAGTTCCAACTCCAAATGTTTTCATATCTTTCTTTCTTCCTTCCTTCCTTCCTTCCTTCCTTCCTTCCTTCCTTCCTTCCTTCCTTCCTTCCTTTCTTCCTTTCAATGCAGCCCACCACGTCGTCATTTTTGGAGAAGGAAAACAGCTACTTGCTAGAGCAATCTTGTCTTGAGCACAGTTTTGCAACCAGAAAATCACAGAGCCAGACAGCAAATAGGAATCTTCTAAAACATGCCCCCAAATAACGAATAACGCGGTGAGAAGCAGCTTCCCGACTGTGATAACTTTTCTTGTTTTGTCTCACTGATATTTTCTTACGAGGGTTTTTGGGTCAGAGTAAACTCCTGAGGACTGAGCTGACATTCCCTCTGAAACTAATTACATTAAACAGCAGGTGCCCACTTCAAGTCTGAGCAGGAGAATGCAAGACGTTCAGGGAATGCAGTGCACTTGGGGTTAATGCTCTCATTTCTTAGGAGCCTCTTTAAGCTTAGAAATCCCCAACTCCACTAACTGTGTCATTTGCATAGAGAGAAAAGAAGGATCAATCGGATGCATTGAAATAACAACAACAACAACAAAAAAAGATACAATGCACACGTGGGCAGCGTACAGCAGGTGCTCTTAAAATACACTCTGGAATGTTGAAATGCTTAGCAACGAATTGGCTAATTATATTTTCAGGGGGGAAAGCTACCTTTCAAGGGAAGACTTTGAACAGATGGCTGTGATGAGCATAAGAACAGCAGGGGGCAGGAGCTACAGCAAAGAAGGGTGGACTTACCCCTGTGTTTAAACTCTCCACAAGTAAACCCAGTGTTCAAAGAATGGGCATTTCTTCACGAATTAATGCAAACAGGGATGACTCTGGAAAAAACAGTGGCCTCAATAATTTTTTAGTGGCCTTCTGTCACTGATATGATGAATGACTAGCACAATTAATGGGACTACTTGGCCAACCCAAAAGGACACCTTTTCAAATACACCAGCTTCATTATAAATAAAAACAGGAGCAATACACACATAGTTTTGAAAGAATGGCTCATTACTCTGCTGGCTCTATATGAAGGATCTTGATGAAATTTGAGCAGCCAGTCATGCCAACACTACAAGCTAATTCCTGGTCTTGGCTTCAAAGTCTGCCCTGGTCAATGACTTAAATGGATCTGACTGAGGTCAACAGAATCTAAGGAAAATAATCTATATTTTACGTAGGTGGTATATGGTAAAGCCAAACACTGCAACAATGCTTAAAAAATCAAGGGTTCTAGTTGCCCTAAGGGAGTCAAATAAAAAGAGAAGACAAACTACAAGATGCCTTTCGTTATGCCAAAGTCAATAGGATATGCAAAATTTAAATACTATTCCATTTAAGGGGCGCCTGGGTGGCTCAGTCGGTTGAGGGTCCAACTTCAGTTCGGGTCATGACCTCGAGGTCCTTGAGTTCGAGTTCCGCGTCAGGTTCTGTGCTGGCAGCTCAGAGCCTGGAGCCTGTTTCAGATTCTGTGTCTCCCTCTCTCTCTGCCCCTCCCCTGCTCATGCTCTGTCTCTCTCTGTCTCAAAAATAAAAATAAACATTAAAAAAAATACTATTCCATTTAAGAGGGAAAAAAAAGGGATGGAAATGAAAGAATGATCAAAATACAACCTAAATTGCTGCACTTGCAAAAAAAGTATCAGGAAAGTTCACTTGAGCTCTTTATTAACAACAGATATGAATTTCCTTTACTTTTGTCTTTGGGGCTCTTTTAAGCATTGAGAAGAAAATATTACTCGTTGAAAATATAACTTCCCTTTAGTCTGATTTCATCAATTTCTTTCTTTAAAAAAATTTTAAGTTTATTTATTTATTTTTAGAGAGAGAGGCGGGGAGAGGCGGAGAGAGAGGGAGACAGAGAATCCCAAGCAGGCTTCGTGCTGTCAGCACAGAGCCCGACATGGGGCTGGAACCCATGAACCGTGAGATCATGACCTGAGCCAAAATCAAGAGTTGGAGGCTTCACCAACTGAGGCGCCCAGGTGCCCTGTGTTATCAGTTAGTATTTTAGATGACTGAGACGTCTCTTTTTTCAGAAGCATAAATAATTAAGTTGTGCTATAATTCTAAAGTTTTGTAATAGATACACCAGTTGACCATGACACAGAGCACTGTATCTTACAGGGTAAATGGGAGAGGATCAAATGGGTGCTAAAAGAACAAGCTTCACCCGGTGGAGTAGGACACAAGACCTCCTTCAGTTCAATCCCTCCACACCTAGGAAGCTAGGGGAGTCCCTCAGACACAGCAGGGGCTCAACAAATGTAAGTTCCCCTTCCCTTTCCTGCTGGATCCACCAGTAGGGGAGGCGTCAGGGACAAAACGAGCATGGAAGAGGTCTCTACTGTCTACCAGCCATTCTCTCCTGGAAAATACACGTGTGTGCCAAAGGAAATGACTAAGGCACAAATAAAAGGAAAGCTCCATTATTTCCTTCCTGTCTTTCCTTTCCCCCACTTCTTACCTCCTCTTTCTCCTAACTGCCTGGGAGTTCGAGTTCCAAAAGCCGTATCTGAAGATGTGGCTACAACCTTGCAAGGTGGTCTCCACTGCAAGGACCTGAACTTGAAGGAGACCGCTGAGCAGAGAGTCAAAGACTAATGAATAAGAAAAGGGAGACACCAGGGTGCCTGGGTGGCTCAGTCAGTTAAGGGTTAAGCGTCTGACTCTCCATCTCAGCTCAGGTCTTGATCTCAGGGTTGTGAGTTCAAGCTCCACTGGGCTGGGTGTGAAGCCTACTTGAAGAAGGAAAAAAAAAAAAAAAAAGGAGGGACCACCAACTGATAACATGCATTTGGTATTTCAAGTTTATAATAAAAGTTGCTCAAGCTGTGCAGGGGGAAAAAGGAGAGTCTGTGGGCACAAAGGAAATTTTGCGGGTGAGAAAAATGTTCTAAGAAATGGATTGTGAGGGACGCCTGGGTGGCTCAGTCAACCGGTTAGGCATCCGACTTCGGCTCAGGTCATGATCTCGTCGTTCGTGAGTTCGAGCCCCATGTCGGGCTCTGTGCTGATAGCTCAGAGCTGGGAGCCCGCTTTGGATTCTGTGTCTTCCTCTCTCTCTGCCCCTCCCCCGCTCATGCTCTCTCTTTCTCTCCCAAAAATAAACATTAAAAAATTAAAAAAAAAACCACAAAAAACAAAAAACAAATGGATTGCGAAAATGGTCACACAGCTCTCTTAAGTTTACAAAGAACTGTCCATGTATAACATGCATATTCCATGGAAGGGATTTGACACCTCAGTAAAGTTATAACAAAAAGTGCCTGTTTTCTGTCTTTCCACTCTTCTGCAGGTGACATTCAAGAGTGTGACTGTCAGCTGACAGAGCTAAATAAATACTATATGCTAACCAAGTTTTTCTTGGGTCAGCCAAAAGACTGTTCAATAGGGCTGGTACTCGGTACTGCCACAAGAATGGGGAGGAATTTTTTTTTCTAACAAAAGACTAATTAAACATACCAACTTTTTGTATACATAATTGTATGTCAGGTGAAAACAGTACTTGCCTACTAAAAATATACTAAATTGGCTCCTATCACCTGTCTTACCTGAATTAGAACAAGTCCAAAAAGAGAAGCTCGAAGGAGAGTTCAATAACCTACCGTATAAACTATCTAAGAGAGTCTATCAATCCTAACCTTCATAATTTTGCTTTCATTTCTTTCCAACCAACACAGGGGCATGCAAAGAGTGTGCCGGTCGCTTGGTCCTGAACCATTCTCATCTGTCCCTTACAATCTCGTTGCACCTTCCGCCTCCTGATCACCTGCTGGCCGCATGGACCCAGCGCTTGTTTGTTTGAGACAAAGCAAGAGCACTGCCAGTATCAGAGGTCCTGCCTTGAGTCTCCTTTCTCAGACGCGTCTCACTCGCCCACCTGTAGCAAACAGGGAAGAGACGGGCTTCCTTGTCTGCAACTTTCCTTTTCGTTTCACAAACCTGATGCCAACTAGTCTTGTCTATCTACCTCGGAAACAAGAGCTTATTGTTCATAGAAAAAGCACTGGGGCGCCTGGGGGGCTCAGTCAGTTGAGCGTCCAACTTCCGCTCAGGTCACCATCATGCAGTTCAGCCCCGCATTGGGCTCTCTGCTGTCAGCCCGGAGAAGCCTGCTTGGGACTCACTCTCTCTCTCTCTCTCTCTCTCTCTCTCTCTCTCTCTCTCTCTCTCTCTCCCCCCCCCCCCGCCCCTCCCCAGCTCAAGCTCTCTCTCTCTCAAAAATAAGCAAACATTAAAATAGAAAGAAAGAAAGAAAGAAAAGAAAAAAGAAAAGAAAAGAAAAGAAAAGAAAAGAAAAGAAAAGAAAAGAAAAGAAAAAGCACCAAGTAGGTATTCTCTGGGTCACCCTGGTCAGGGGGACGGATTCAGAGTAAGTAAAATGTGGTGATGGCCAATCAGAACACACAATGCCCTCAACACACAGGCACTTCACACAAGTCCCTTTCCACCTCAAACTCCTCTGGTCTCCAAGTTGGCTTTTCTCATAGGAGGAGAAGAAGAGATGAGAAAGAAACGTGAGGAATAAATGCTCTTTGTTACAGAAGCGAATGAATAAATTTCACCTCCCCAAACCTTTATGGCCAAGGTAGGGGACATGGAGCTCACATGACTCAGGACTCCCCTGGGACCCAACCAGGTGAACTTACCCCTCTCCACACAAACAAACTTGCCCCTCTCCCCACAAATAAACAGCCTGCAGTAAAATGTTTCCATTGTAGGGCTGCCTGGGTGGCTCATAGGTTAAGCACCCGACTCTTGATTTTGGCTCAGGTCACGATCTCACAGTTTGTGGTATTGAGCCCCACTTTGGGCTTCATGCTGTCTTTCTCTCTCTCTCTCTCTCCCTCTGTCTGTCCCTCCCCTGCTCACTCTCTCTTTCTCTCAAAATAAATACATAAAACTTAAAAAAATGTTTCCATTTTAAAGAATAACAGTTATGGGAATGTTTTTAGGACTGTCATTTGTACTAACAGTTTATTTACGAGAAAAAAAAAAAAAAAAACCAGTGGAGTAAATCTGCAAAATTTTGCTATCATTGGGCGAGCAGCTTCATGATACATTTTTGTTAGGAGTATTTTACTTATATTTAAAATTATAAATTACAAACAAAAATTAAGTTATTCAGCTAAACTTCACTTATATGTGCATCTCTGAGTAACAAATACATGCTTTATGATGTAAATAGATTTGCTATTTGTTCATATTGCTTTTGACAAGTGGTTTTCAGTATTTAATAAGTTTGGAAGGGGGGGTGAGAGTCACCACGGGTAGGTTAGTCTATCCTTAGTTTTTGAGATGTAAAGTCATTGTTGGATACAGCTTCAAGGAAAATATTTATAAATTCGACATCTGTAACTACCTATTACGGAAAGACATTTCAAAACCAAATGTGATTGCTGACAGAGGCTATGGGCGGACTGTTGTATAAATAGAGATAAAGCACAACTGGTTAAGCAGTGGACCGTCGGCACAGCTTACGCGGACATTTATGTCTAAGGCCAGAAGGCTCGGCAGTGGACAATACGTGATCTATCTGAAGATTACCTCATTCTACCCCAGAGGCAGGGGGAAAGATTTTATTTAGTTTTCTTTAGATACAACATGCTTAAAATGAGTATTCTCTGATTATTACTCAGTTGGCGATTCACTGGAGACATCTGCCTAAGTGATGACCACAAATGTTCTTTCTCTAAAAACACCAGCACACATCTGATTACATTAATTCAAGTTTCCATTTAAGTGGATATTCATGGTTTTCAAATACGATCTTTTTTTCTCTCCTTAGGATTAGAGGGAGGGCTAGTCGGTCCTTCTTGGCTTCCACCCTGGCCCCCAAACCTGCGCCCCTTTTCACCATGCAGCGGGCATGCAGGGTTGCACGCTGCTCCTTAACTATGGAAGCAAATCGATAGCAGCTGAATGCCATCTGCTTCGGGCCGCAGAACAGAACCAAAGTGTAAGCCATGCATCTTCCCTTATTGAAAGGTTATTTTATGCAAGTAAACAATTCATCGTCTTCTTGCACGCTTGATGCTCATTTACCACTGTGATCAATAAAATATGCAAAACAACAAAAAAATTGAATCCTAAGAGTAGTTCTGATGCCAGCGTGATGGTTAATCAATACCCGGCCTCTGCTCACGAGGGCAAGCGGTGGGGGTACTGCTATTGTAACCTGCGAGACCCACAGCAGTAGACGTGGCCCTTCCCGAAAAGACAGTTTCCAGAAAGGAGATACATTACGTTTACCCTAAAGATTAAACAGGAGAACACATTCTCGTTGAATTAAATCAAAACACTAACATCAACAGGCTTGAATGTTACTGACTCAAAGACAGCACTTCTCAAAGCTCAAGAAAAAAGTAATTTGGCTTTATACGCCTTTTAGAATCTCAAAGACAAATATCGGATGAGATCGCTGACGTGGACCTTTGGACAGCAAGCCCTTCCGCTCTTCCTTACGGTCTGTCTTATTAAGTCTTGCTTCTCAATGTATTCATGTTTCCGGGGAACTCAGTTTTTCTTCTAAAAACAAACTGCTGTGGGAATTTCATGTGCACGGTGTTTCTTTTAGTCATACCACAAGCTGCCTTATTATATTAAACCTCTTGACAATTGATTCAGGCAGAACACTTTTCTCCCAACAAAGAAAACTATATCATCTCACAGATGCTACCGTATAAAATCCCTCAATTCGAGACTGTTTTCTAGCAAAATACAAAGCACTAAAAAAAAAAAAAAAAGAAAGAAAGAAAAGACAAAAAAAACAAAACACATAAAAACCAAAAAACTGGAATTTTTTCCAATTTAACCAGGTCTCTCGAGCTGAATTATGAATTTCAGCATAGCACGGGAATAAGAAAAAAATTAAGATAAATTAGACAGCTTTTCAGAAAGTCTAAAAAAGGAGTTTAAGAGAAAGAAAAACAGTGTCAAGTGAAATAAGGATTGCCCCGAGAAGGTAGCTTTGCTTTTTGCATGTTTTCAAATTTTCTGTATATTTTACCACAAGAATGACAAGTTTCCTACCAATCAAATACTCTTTAGTTTTCCAGAATACTATTGCAACAGTTTAAAGACCTAACCTTTTTCTTACTTACCCAGATCTACTGAATCTTTCACACTTACACGTACCTCTCTGATCACTGGATAGAATGTGTACTGTCCAATAAACCTATCGTGTCCTCTGTTTTACATATATACCTAAGAGCACTGTTAAAAATCTAAGTGATATAGGAGGAAAATGAGTAATGCTGTTTAATCTGTAGGAGGAAGGAAAATAAACAAATATGACAAGTGTTAATGGGGATCTTTAGCATCAAGGAAAAAAAAAAAAAAAAAAGAAATATCCCACCGGATTTCTATCAGTATGCGTTTGTAGTCATTTCATGTCAAAGAGTTATCTTACAAATACTTTTCTTTACAAAGTAGTTAGAGTAGGCTAAAATCTCCCCGAAGTTCTCCATTATGACACAAGCTACATTAGAGAACACTGATTGTGGGAAGTAGTTTTCCTTGTCATATTCCTAGTTTCACACACTAACACTCTCTATTTCTAGCTGCTATTTCAAAATCATCATTCTAGAACTGTATCTAATTCATCTTTGCGTTTTAAAAACACCACATAGACAGTGCAATTTAAATATTTATTTAAGTCAAATAACAGTGATGCAATTAATAACAAGAGCTCGACTAGGGAAGTGGAGTAGCTTTGAGTCAATGACCCAACCAGCGGCAAGGGTATAATTTAAAGGCAGAAATTTCCAGTGCACGCACCGTTAGCCACAGTGAACCTGTTACAGCTCTAAAGGGAATTGTTTGCCTCTTATTAGATTTTCTACAGCACAGCCATAAGTGATAAATGTACTGCTGTACTCACTGTCAAGTTAATCAATGCTGCCAAAGTTTTGTTGACCTAACAGTAATCCATAAAGTAAGCAGCATTTTCTCCATGCCTATGACATCTCAGTCCACAGAAGGGCTACGAATCCAAAAGTAGCCACACATGATAAAGACTTGGGGTGGGGGGAAGCTGGAGTCACAGAGGGTTGATACGACACACCGGGTGATTTTCCAAATTAGCAGTTATTATGGGTCCCCTGCCTTGATAAAAAAAAGCATTTAAGATCACGACTACAAAAACAATTTTTTTTTCAATTTTGATGTTCAAAGTCCTAATAAATGACTACCTCTCCCAATGAAAGGTGATTTCTTCCACAACGCTCCCCGCCCTGACCTCAGAGCAAAATGAATAAACAAATAATGAAAACACCCAGAGCTTCCAGAATCTCAAATCAAAACAGCCATTTCTAGCGCATGGTCTATGCCTGTCTACAGTTCAATGCACTGATCAAATCCAGTCCGGGGCACCGGTAATAAGAATGGTAATATGGACAAGAAAAAAAGGCCCCAAATTTTGCTTCACTGTAAATCAGGGCATGTGAAAGACATGTCCATTAGAAATGAGGAAAGAAACAACGGGAGAGGCAAAGCCGCCCTGCAAACAAACCAGTGCCATGCTTTCACAAGCAATTATAGACATATGAAATATGAATTGCAATTGATTTTTCTTCCTGGGGTCACTCTGCTCCATGTTTTACGGACTCTAGGCATTTATTTGGGCAGCAAACTGACAAGTTTTGTAGAATGACCTGAGCAGGGTAATCTTTGCTCAGTCACGAGCACTTCATTGTGGCTTCTCATCCTTGACACTTGTCCCTCCCCAAAAACTTACTGGCAAGGGATTCCTTGATAAAGACATGGAACAATGCAATTACCGCCGTAAAGGGCTGGCAGAACCTGACCAGGGGATGCTTAGCAACCTTTTCTGTGCCAATGAAAAATAAATAGCATCAATCTGGAAGAGTGACTGTCATCCTTGTATTTCCACAGCAAATTTTCTTATTCAGCTGGCGGTGATACAGCAGGATACTAAGCTCGTGTGATTTGTCTTGCCAGTAAGAAGAATAGCAAGACAAGGTTGTGGTTATAAGGATAAATAAATACCACGGATTTCTTCTACTTCAATAAGGCTTTTAAAAACTTCAACCATAAAAAGATAGGATCTTCCCCATTTGTCTGTTTTCTATGACTCCGATTACAAGATTTCCCTGTGTTTTGGTCTTCACAGAGCTCTGAATTGTGAATGTTACTAATCATAAGACAAAGCATTAAAAGGGTCTCTGGAAAACCTCCCTTATTTCTTCTGGCATCAGTCCATAATGCTCAGACATCTTTCCCTGTCCCTACATATAGACAGTTAAAGCATTCTTTGGAACTGCTGTGGAGTATTTTGGAGAGCTTTCCACCGTAGTAGAAAGGAGTAGTGTATTCCACTACATTTTCCACTAATGTGCACCTTATTGGGCAATTTTTAGTATAATTACATTGCAATGAAATAAATGCCTTACATACAGCATAGCCCAACTATGCAAGAATAATTGTAGGATAAATTCCTAGAGAGGGAAATGCCAAATTGCTTCTCCAGAAGGTTGCCACAACAGGCAGTCACCTTAAAGGTACAAATGTTTTGTTTGAATCTTTGCAATTCCATAAGTAAATATCTCATTTTAATTTACTACCCTCCGATTAATAATGAAGTATCTTTTTCTCTTGTTTCCTGAGCATTTATAATTTTTTAAATAAGTGAATTCTGTCCATTTTCCTACTGGGTTATCTATCTCTTAGTGATTTGTAACAGCTCTTTGCATACCACAGCAATCAGACTTCTGTCCTATGTATTATGCATATTTTTCAGTCTTTTTGTTTCAGGATTTGAATTCGTGGTGACTTTTTTGCTGTATACAATTTAAAATTTCTATGCAGCCCCATTTTAAATGTTGTACATACCAAATAATACAGAAATACCACTATCAACTCAGAGAATACAATGCAGTGAAAAACTGCATGATGAGTGTGGGCACTACTGTTATTTCAATCTCAGATTATGTCCCCAACTACCAGAGAGGAACAAAAAATAACAAAAGAAAGGGTCAGAATGATACCAGATATCATTAAAACCAAACTATTCATCTTGCAGGCTTGGACAGCCATCAGGGTGGGCTGAACTGAAGTTGGAAGATGTTTAGGGGAGCCCAGGTGGGTGGCAGGCAGGACTGAAAACTTGGTGTGGAGAAGTTAGCCCTAGGAGCTGTAACAGAAGGTAAGATGTGCTGGTGTATGTACAGCTAAGGTGCATTCGGGCTCCACAGTATCACATCTGGGTGTGGAGAATCAAGAAAGGTCTCACGAAGGAGGGGCAACTGCAAATAAGCCTTTCAGGATGCTCTGGTGAACGGAGATGCGAGAAAGGGACATACAGGGTATGGGGTACCCGGACATACAGGGTACAGAGTAGGGTAAACACAAGGGTCAAGACAAGGGGGCAGGTAGTCAGCTAGTGTGACTGGCACAGAAGAGATAGGAAGAGTAAGGCTGGAATTCTGGACATGTGGCCTAGGAATATGACAGTTTGGTACCTGACAAAGAGCCATGAGACAATTTTTTGGCAGGTCAGAGATGACGGTGAGTAGGAATATCCACCTCAGGGTGAACTAGAGTACCCCAAGCGAATGAGGAAAACTGCCATGAGGATCTAGGAACACTGAATAATGATAATGGCACGGTGATGACAACCAAGGAAAGTACTTCTCTGACTGATTATGAATAACTTGCAGGGCACAGTCATGGGACTATTTTTAGTGAAAGGAATGATTTTATAAAGGAACCTATGAATGGCCCAAAATGGCCCAGATTTTTCCAAAATAGTACCCGAGAGGCTCTGTGGAGAAAGCGTCCACCAGAGAGGTGCCAACGCGATGATGAATAATGTTGGAAATAAGCCCAAGGCGCATCCTGGGTACAGCGGTGCCGAATTCCGTTGTGTATCTGGAAGATGAAGACGGTCTTAGTAGGGCATGAGGCATCATCGCGAACGGTTTGAAACAATAACACAGACAGACCATCAGAGTTCCAACAACATAGCCTCTGTTCAGATGTCGCTGCTCTACCTTCCTGCCCAGGTGGATGAGGGAGAAAAAGCGAAAAATCAATTTATGTATCTGCTACATGAAAGGCATGCTGAGGCAAGAGACAATGACTCAAATGTCATCTCAAATCACTAGGAGGGTCAGGGAGCACAGAAAACAGGGTAAAAGCCACAATCCTCACTGAGGAGGCAAACAGCATCTGTGGAAAAAGTAAAGTTAAAATAAAATAATACCCATTCTGTAAATGAGAAGAAAAAGTAGAGAAGGCAAAGCCAGGGAATGCTTTAGTATTAGACATTCTGGGGCACCTGTGAGGCTCAGTCAGGTAAGCATCTGACTTCGGCTCAGGTCATGATCTCATGGTTTGTCAATTCGAGTCCCGCGTTGGGTGAGCTCAAACCCCACTTAAGGTGAGCCTGCTTCTCTCTCTCTCTCTTTCACTCTTTCCCTCATGGGATTCTCTCTCTCTCTCTCTGTCCTTGCTCAGTTGCCTGCTCACTCACTTGGTCTCTCTCTCTCTCTCTCTCAAAAAAAAAAAAAAAAAGTACTAGACATTCTTTAGACTCTAAGTGTATTGCCACAACTAGAATTTACTTGCTTCAGGGATATGGAGGTAAGACTCTTCGTCGAGGCTGAAAATAACCCGCCATTTTTAGTCCAAAAGCAAGATGGGAGTTTTCCAAGTTCTGAACTGGGAAAGGACCTTCAAAAATGTTTTTGGGAAACTGAGCACTTTGTTTAATAAATTACAAATAAGCCCTACAGGAAAAAAAAATTTTTTTTCACAAGTTCTAAACACACTGTAACTACATTATTTTACTTACTTAAAACACCTTGGCACGAATGGAACAGGGGGTTCTGCCAAAGAGGGAGTAGTGTATCCCAAAGACTTTTCATCATAGGCCTCTCAAAGGAAAAGGAGTTCAGCCCCCATCCTAAAATATACATATTTACTTAATTATACACCATTAAGGTATCACTGTCTTAATTATGTGCTATGTAAGACATACACAAAAGGAAACTTTAAGAAATATAAAGATGAAATAAGACATTTATTTATTTATTTATTTATTTATTTATTTATTTATTTATTTTAACATTTATTTATTATTGAGAGACAGAGAGAGACAGAGCATGAGCATGGGAGAGACAGAGAGAGGAGGACACACAGAATCCAAAGCAGGCTCCAGGCTCTGAGCTGTCAGCACAGAGCCTGATGCGGGGCTCAAACTCACGAACTACGAGATCATGACCTGAGCCAAATTTGGATGCTCAACCGACTGAGCCGCCCAGGTGTCCCAAGATGAAACAAGATTTAAAACAAATTTTATTTTATTGTGCTTATCAATGATACAAAGAATGTTTATTTTTATTAAAAATTACAAATAATGATACTTTTAACATGAGAATGTAACTGAGTATGCTGCCTTAAGGTGATCTCTTTTTTGTTAAGTTTATTTATTTTGAGAGAAAGAGAGATAGGGCAGGGGAGGGGCAGAGAGAGAGGGAGAGAGAGAATCCCAAGCAGGCTCCACGCTGTCAGCCCAGAGCCAGATGTGGGGCTCGAACTCACCAAGTGTAAGATCATGACCAGAGCTGAAATCAAGTGTCAGTGGCTTAACTGTCTAAGCTGCCCAGGAGCCCCTCTTAAGGTGGTCTTAAGTGACTATTCTGCACTATGTTCGAGAATGACTGAGAATTTCATTCATTTCAGAAATATTTGGTGCTAAGAACTGCCTTTGTTGGAAACACTATCTCACAAAGACTGGTAGGTCCAACAGCTGCACTTGCTAAGTCAGAGTACCAATTTTTCCAATTCCAACCTCCAGGAAGACAAAGACATTTTAATGAGGTTTGGCCAAGAAATTCCCTGCTTTCCTGACGTCACACGGTTGTTCTTGGAGAGCAAGTGGAAAAATGTTGCATTTAGAAAAATCTGGATCCAAGACCCAACTGAAACTCTTCTTGTGAAAGGTTTTTGAACAGGCTAGAAAATTCTGTTTCCAAGTTTTAAGGGAGGTAGAGAGAATTTTAGGTTACAAACATTCATCCTGGCAGCCAAATCCCATAATGATAGAAACTTTGTCAGACATCCATTTTCAAAACGTTCTCTCCCAGGCTTGTGTTCTTTCAAAAGCCAGTTACTTTCCCACTTGGGGTGCCCAGAGCCTTCGGAGGCTGGGGGGGGGGAGGGTGGGTTACGCTGAGGCTGCAGCCAGCTGGCAGGAGTTGGGGGACAGCGCCCGCACCAATGCTGCCTCCTTCCTGCTGTTCACCGGGCAAGCAATCTTTAGTTTTGTCTTCAGTCTGCCCTTCCTTTGCTAGGCTCGCTTTTAAGCAACTTGCGCCTTCCGTGAGGTTCAGTTGGTAATACAGCCTCATGAGGCACCTGACAGGCAATAAGCTATAACGAACACTCAATCAAGGGCACCAGGGCGAGGCCCCTGGTTGTGGACCCCAGGCTGCCTGACATCTGGACTTGTGAAAGGGTCGGAATCAGTCTGAGCAGTAATATTCATAAAGCTGGCTTCACTTGTTTGTCAGATAAAAAAGAAATATAATTGCAAGTTTCCTGACTGCTTTCTACATTCCAACGGGGGGACTATGCACAGTTGGCCTTGTATACGCCGGTAAGAGGGCTGCAAGTGCTGCCCCCCAGGGATGAGATGCCTACACGGGCTCTCCTCAAATCGTCTCCCCTGACCAGCAGGTTCTTCAAAAGGTTTAAGCTGATTTACCTGATTTACTTCCTACTATTTTGTCTACTGAGGAAAACAGAGGGGCTTTTCAGAGAGCCTCAGTGCACATCGTCCTAGACGAAATGGTCCATATTTAAACAGACTCACTTCAACCTCAGATACCAGATGACGCCGTTGAGCTGGGACTGGGAAGGACTAAACGTAAAGCGCCATGCAGACTCTGCGGCCCAGCACAGGTCCTCCAAGGGTGTTTATTTTATGAATCAATGAGCGAGTGAATGGATAAAGCATTTCCATTGGAACTTCCTAGTGACAACATCTTGCAGCATCTTGGACATTTCTGCCCAGGATGGCCCCCAATAGTATTTTAAATTAGTCATGGTTTGAGCTGACTTGATGAGATGGTTCCTGAAGGAATATCCTCTAATTTAATTTCCACGGCTAAATAATTAAGATTAGGCATTAATCCTTGTGGCTCTTCGGAGTCCTGAGGATATTCTGGGACTGGGGGAAAACAGATCTAAGGAAGAAGGGAGAGCTGCTCTTCAACGTAGGCCTATTCTATTTTAGGAACTAGATGGTACTTCATATACATTAGCTCACGTGATCCTCTTTACCAACTCTATGAGGTAGGCCTTTTAAACTCCCTTTACAGAAAAGGTGACTAGGGCACAGACAGGTTAAGTTACAACCCCAGGTGAGACAGCAGTGAGTGGAGGTTCAGGACTCTGAACCCATGTCCACCCCGCCCCCCCCCCCCCCCCCCCCCCCCAGTGCCAGGCCACACTCTTCCATTCCAGCCCTCTGCTGTTCCCCATCTGCCTCATTCTAGACCGGCTTTTAAATTCAAGGGTCAACTATAGCCCGAGGCCCAAATCTGGCCTGCTGCATCCCCTTGTAAATAAAGTTTTATTAGAACACAGGCCCTCTCCCTTGCTACGTACCGTCTTTTAACATCTTACGGCAGCCTTCACACGACAGTGGCAGAGTCCTGTGGTTGTGACAGAGACTGTATGGCCTGCAGAGCCTAAAATATTTACCAGCTGGTCTTTTACAGAAAAATCATGCTGATTCCTGACTAGTATAGACACTCTGGTGTTTACAACCTTATTCCTTCCTGTCAGAGGGACATTATACTTTTCTCTTTTAATTCATTCGCTGAAGTCATGGGTCAATTTTGATTTAGAACACGTCAAAAGTCTTTCTCACACAACCTGAGATTTGAGAAAGCAAAGAGTTTTCGATACTAAAAACCGTAGGTGTGACACTGTTCCCGTGCCAAAAATTGCCCCAAATCATTACTAATATTCGTTCACATGGCCTGTTTTCAGGAATCTGGAACTAATTGGTCTCAATTCATCTCCTCTACTCTTTGATCGCTTATTTATCAGACTGGGAAAGATAGATTTAATAGCACTTGCTTGAAACAGGTTCCTTAATTGGAAACATCACAGCATTTAGCTCACTTTGTACTCCAGCAATTAAGAACAATTTGGAAAAGTGTTGTTGATTTTTTTTTTTTACACTATTGTCTCCCTGATTAGTTTTCCAAAGATCCAGACAAAACAAATGACAATTGCAGCTAGCACTATTGGTCCCAATGAAAGCCCAACAGCCAGATTACTTACTATGAGAAATGTGAGGCATCCTCATCCATTTCGTCAGTGTCTTACATTTATTTCCCCGTGCCCTTGTCTCTTGTGGAGGTAAGTGGCAATACCTCTTAGAAAAGGCACCACTTTGCACGTACCTTTACACAATTATCTTCTCTCCAAATAAGCCAAATCAACAGAAGAAATTATTTTTCTTGATTAAGGACCCACATTTCTCTTGGGAGGGCCCAAAACAAACAATTAATCTTTCCTTATTTGTTCTCAGAAGTCCCTGCCTCCTTAAACGCAGGCTATCCAGGTACCTGTGGCAGCCAGTCGGCAGCAATTAGGCCTGAGCAGAAAATGAATGGACTCTGGGCTGAGGGCCTAATCTGCTGAGAGTCTGTGTGAGAGGGCAAGGTTAGACCAGGAAAATTCCCTTGTTGTCGGAACAGTGTTCAAAATTACTACCTGACTTCAGCATAATTAACCAGGCTTGGGAATTTATATGAACTAAGTAATTGGAAAGAATTAGCAAGAGATATGGACATTAATCTTTACCAGTTACACAGTGTTTAATGAAATTAAGGGTCTTGTGCTCATTCTCGCCTTGCTTAGTTTGCACACTTTCCCCTTTACCTGTGGAACCGGGAGAATATGCCATACGAAGATCTACAAAAAACAAAAAAACACCGAAAACAAACAAAGACAAACCCCAAAAAACCCCAAAACACTCTAGGTTGAAAATTAAAAAGAATCCCAAAACTTAGGAGCAGGCTCTGAAATAAATGATAATGCATCCATAGCATAGAATATAATGGAGCGTTTATTGAAATAGTTTTTTTGGGGGGGCGCCTGGGTGGCTCAGTCGGTTGGGTGGCCGACTTCAGCTCAGGTCATGATCTCGCGATCAGTGAGTTCGAGCCCCGCGTCGGGCTCTGTGCTGACAGCTCAGAGCCTGGAGCCTGTTTCCGATTCTGTGTCTCCCTCTCTCTGACCCTCCCCCGTTCATGCTCTGTCTCTCTGTCTCAAAAATAAATAAACGTTAAAAAAAAAATTTTTTTTTAATTAAAAAAAAAATAGTTTTTTTTTAAAAAAACTTTATCTATTAGAGATACATCCTGAAATATTTATAGATAAAAGATATCTGTGAGTTTTTTCAAAATAATATGGGAAGGTGGGTTATGTCTGGGAATATGGACAAAACTGTCTCTGAGTTGATAATTACTGAAGATGTAATTATCCCAGCGACCCTGAGATATGTTTTTAAATTAAGAAAAGCGTTTATAAAACATTAGAGATGACATATCAAATATATTAAAATATACGATTAAAAAACATGCACAGAAAAAAGACAAATGAAGCACACCATAATTCAGAGATGTTTAAATCAGGGTTTCTCAGTCTTGCCACTAGTAACATTTTGGAGCAAGTGACTATCTGTTGGGGGCTGTCCTGTGCACTGTAAGATATTGAGCAGGATCCCTGACCACACCCTCCATTAAATGCTGGTAGCACCCCATCCTCTGACAACCAAAAATGTCTGTATGTGTCATCTAATGTCCCCTGCGAGGAAAAACTGCCCCTGGTTCAGAAACAGTGGTCTGAGTGGAAGAATTACAGAAAATTATTTTTATCCTTTATGTTTTTCAAAGTTGCTGAATATGAACACCTGTATAAATCAGAACAGTAACAAAAATACTGATATACTAAAAATATATTAATCTGCAAGGAAAGATTTTTTTATTTTAATGTTTATTTAGTTTTGAGAGAGAGAAAGAGAGAGAGAGAGAGAGAGAGAGAGACAGAGCGGGAGCAGGGGAGGGGCAGAGAGAGAGGGAGACACAGAATCTGAAGCAGGTTCCAGGCTCTGAGCTGTCAGCACAGAGCCCGACGTGGGGCTCGAACCCTCAAGGTGTGAGAACGTGACCTGAGCATAAGTTGCATGCTTAACCGACTGAGCCACCCAGGCACCCCTGCAAGGAGAGAATGCTTGATGTCTGTGAAGAAATAAGACTGCTTATATCAGAAAATAAAAGACCACGGAACAGATTCTTTGATTAAACTGAAGTCATCAACCTAAAACTAAACCTGATGAAAAAAGCCAGTTCTTTCAAAACTCATGAGTCTATCACATACAAATCTGATAAAATACAAATCAAAAGTATCTCAGGAATAATGTCAGGCTTGGGACACCTGTGTGGCTCAGTCGGTTAAGTGTCCGAGTCTTGATTTCGGCTCAGGTCATGATCTCATGGTTTGTGAGATCAAGCCCTGTGTCGGGCTCTACTCTATGCTGAGCATGGAGCCTGCTTGGGATTCTCTCTCTCCCTCTCTCTGCCCCCACTCACACACGCATGAGCGTGCACGTGCTCTCTCTCAAAATAAACGTTAAAAAAAATGTCAGGCTTCATAACATCTTCTCTGAATGGAAAGTGGTAGCACCGAAGACAGAGTCAAGCCCACTATAGCCATCTTTTCAAAAGAACGAAAACTCACAGAAACGTAATGCTGGCTCAGGGTGTTAAGTTTTCATCAAAGGCATCCACATTGTAAGGTGAGTTTGCATGCGAAGAAAAAGAAGTATGTGGCTACCTTTGCGTCCATATAGATGAAATGACACGAGGGGAACTACTTGTTTCTAGAAGGGGCTTGGAGCTGGCATTCCGCAATGAGTCCAAGTCTGTGTGTTAACACCCCACATCTCACCCACCCCCTTTCTAGAAACAGCACGCAGCCCTGAGCTGGCCAACAAGCAGAGACAGCTGTCCAGGACGATTTAGCCCAGACATTCATCTTATCAACCCAAGGCTCCCGTTTAGGGCACTAAAGCTAACTTTATGACTACTAAGAGGGTTTTGGTTTTTAAATCAGTACATACTGCCAAATCAGGTGGTCAATATTTGGTAACTCGTAGTCTTAAAAGTCCCCAAGTTTTAAGTTGTAAGCCTCATTAAAGGCACTTTGGAGCATACGGCTTGTTTGCCTTCCCTTCCCTTCTTCCACACAGGTTCCTCCCCATCACGTGTGAGGTTCCTAGAGCTTTTCACATTGCCTTTACTGCCCTTACCTCCACTGACCTATATTACCTCTGAAGGCTCAATATCCATAGCTCTGCAGGTCAGGCTTCCTTTGCCAGGCTCACCCACCCAAAGTAAGCAAGAATGCACTATGTGGATTTTCTAAATACCGGCAGGGGCTCCTGGGTGGCCCAATCGCTTAAGCGTCTGACTTTAGCACGGGGTTTGCGAGATCGAGCCCCACTTCGGGCTCTCTGCTGTCAGCACAGAGCCCGCTTCAGATCCTCTGTCCTTCTCTCTCTCTGCCCCTCCCCACTCATGCTCACACTCTCTCTCTGTCTCTCTCAAAACTAAATAAGCATTTAAAAAAATACTGGTTTCATGTATTTCTTCGAAAGAAAAAGGTATTGTTTTCTTTAAAGGAGTAATACATATGGCTAGTACCGGAAATTAAAAAAAATTGTTCTGTACTAAAAATTATTTTATTTTAAAAGTTTTAAAAATGTTTTTATTTATTTTTGAGAAAGAGAGAGAGAGCAAGCAGGGGAGGAGGAGAGAGACAGGGAGACCGAGAGTCCAAAGTAGGCTCCGTTCTGAGAGCAGAGAGCCCCATGTGGGGCTCAAACTCACAAACCACAAGATCATGACCTGAGCCTACGTCGGACGCTTAAGTGACAGAGCCACCCAGGCGCCCCAAGTACTAAAAATTATTTTAAATGAAGTTCATTTCAAGATGAATGGGAAGCAAGCAAATCACTGAGAAAACGAAAAAACACATTTGATATTAAGTAGCACAATTCTCTGTAATTAAAATTAAAAATATTTATACGAGAAGAAATATCATATACTGTGCTAAGTATTTATAGCTTTTGTAGTGTTTTCAGCTCAGCACAAAACAGTCTTCAAGAACTATCACAAAACCTAAGAATCTAGAGGGCAGTGCCTACAAAAATGAAACTTAGGAAACACAGTTTTTCTTCTTCACGTTTCGACAATTATTTCGCCAAGTATGACAACTAACCTGCCTTCTAAATTCTGGATAAGCGGTTAGGGTTTTCCTATATGAACAACCAACCAACCAGTGAAACAAGGTTCCAGGATTTCTAACCAGGCACAAGAGAAACGTATGCGCAACAGAATCTGAAAACACTTGCTAGCAATGATGGATTTAAGTTATTAACAGATCAAAAAGAGATGGATGGTGGTTTGCTTTTCTTAATCTACATCATCATCTAGATCTATTTAAAGATACGTGGCACACTAACAAACTTGGTTAAGGTTTCGATGAAATCACTAAAAATAATCTGCCCCGTTACATGGAGTCTGTATCGATCAATAAAATCACTTGTACAAGGAAAGTACTGTTAAGTACTGACAATCCCGGCCATTAATATTATTTAACACCCTGTTCACCATCTTTAACGAGAACAAAGAACAGTTTGTCTCGTGTGATAAGCAGGACCTTTATACTTACTGTGACTTCTCCAGGCTTTTATGGTGATTTGGTGAAGCCCAAATTGTACATCCCTCTTTTCCCGGTACGCCCCCCACCCCCAATACACAAGATCTTGGTCTTTACTTCAGGTGCATTTTAAAGGAAGTCCTTTGTAAGAAGCGAATCCGCCATTATATGACTTCTTAATTTGTGAGAGAAACTCAAAATTCTAAGGACCTGAGCTGTAAGGCATAGATAGGGTGGCCATTGGAACAACACGGGGCTTCCCGGGTATGCACTCCAAGTTCACTCAGCTTCATCAATGACATTACCCGGCCAGGGGTGGATGAAGAGAGAAAATTTCAATAATAATTGAAATTCTGGCTAAATACCTCAGCCAGAACTGGATGGCCAGGAAGGGACACACGCATATATCTTAAAAATACCAAAATGGAAGGTAGAGAAAAAGGATGAAAATATTACACGGAAGAAAATTTTCACCTTTGGAAATGTCTATGATTATATGAGAATAAAGAGGTGGAAACTCCTTTACGAAGTAAAACTAACTTAATGATAATTCTAAGATCTTAGATAGAAACCTGTTCCAAACTGAACCTTTCTGGTTCTGACCACTCACAATCCTGGAAGCTTAGGACACATAGTGCTTTGCAATTTTGCTGGGATAAAGCAAGAGGGAGCCCCTCTCTGGTAAGTGAACCTTGAAAACATTAAAGACTTGACTCTCAGCTCAGTTTCATTTACTTTGTCCTTGTCAGCTCACTTGTGCCTACCTTATGAAGCTCATGGAGTGATGAAAACAAAATAATACATTTTGGGGGGTCCGCACAGTACATGGAGAAAAGGTGCCCGCAAAAGAATATTAATTCCTGGTGCACTTCAAAGAAGTGAACCCAAAATGAAAAAAACAGATCTAAAAAATGGCTGCTGGCCACAAAATTGACGTTTTATGTAATGTACGAGTAAAATATCTGGTTTATAAGTGGTTTATGGTCATTAAAAGATAAATCTAGAAGGAAAGGTACAGCATAGGGAATATACTCAGTAACATCTGTACGGTGACAGATGGTAACCGAGCTTACGGCAGTGAGCACCGCGTAGGGGACAGAATGGTCCACTCACTAAGCTGTATGCCTGAAACCAATATAACATTGTATGTCAAGTATACTTCAGTTTAAAAAAAAGAAAAGGGAAGTGTGGAAGAAAATGTGATTCACAAAATGGTTTAAGGGTGTGCTCCAACTAGTATAGAAGTTGCTTATTAAGCAAAAGAGGACAGTTCTGAGACAATGCCGTGGTGGTATCAGACCCTTAATGACCATGCGATTCTGGGGGTGCCTGGGCTCTTATTCCAGCATTTTCATGTAGCAACAGGTGATAGGCATCCCAACGGCTGTTCACCCAACAATTACCAAAATAAAACGCCACTCCAGCGTGTCAGCCGTAGTTTCTTACTGCAAAATGGGGAACGGGATCAAGTTGCCACAGAATCTTTAGAAGGGTAAAGAAGCTTATGAAAAAAGAAAGATAAAGACAGGTTAAAAATAAAGAAAGGCTGGCGCATCTGGGTGGCTCAGTCGGTTAAGCGTCTGACTCTTGATTTGGGCTCAGGTCATGATCTCAGGGTTCGTGGGTTTGAGCCTTGCATCCCACTCTGCTGACAGCACAGAACCTGCTTGGGTCTCTGTCTCCTTCTCTCTCTGCCCCTCCCCGACTTGCTCTCCATCTCTCTCTCAAAATAAATAAGAATTTAAAAAAAAAAAAAGATACGGGAGGCTGGGTGGCTCAGTTGGTTAAGCGCCGGATTTGGCTTAGCTCATGATCTCAGCTCATGATCTCACGGTTCATGGGTTTGAGCCAAACGTGGGGCTCTATGCTGATAGCTCAGAGCCTGGAGCCTGCTTCAGATTCTGTGTCTCCTTCTCTCCTGCCTTTCCCTCACTCGTGTTGTGTCTATCTCTCTCAACAATAAAAAATAAACGTAAAAAAAAAAGATAAAGAAAGGCTGGAAAATATGCACAGTGGAATCAGGAAGCCAGCCTACTTTGGAAGAAAGTGTCTTCTTAAGTACACTGGGGTGGGGAGGGTGGTGGCTGAGTAAGAGTCAAAGGCAGATAAAAAAAAATTTATTCTATGTACCCCATGGCATTAAGCCTACATACTAGTTATGTAATTAAAAACAAACAAACAAACAAAAAAAAACATGTTTAGGTCACGACGCAACCTCTTTGGGAACTAACTTGTGGGAATGTTTAAGGTCGATTTTACAGCACATGTATATGACAGGTGGCATTTTATAAAGGCTTCTGCTCCGGTATGGAACATGACAAGTCACTTGCTGTGGCAAGTGGACCCTCCCAGAGATTCCTGCATAATCACATACCCTCCCCTGAATGAACAGGATATCAAATCCATTTTGATTTGGGAAGCAAACACTGTCAAACAGAATCTTATAATCAGTAAAATAATTAAACTTATTTTCCAAACTTTTCTGTGTTTGAAGAACGTATTGTAGCAAATTATGTATGTAACTGCAGAGAGAAGTCCATATGGTAAATCCTGGTAGTAGTATCTGGCTAACCATGAGGAGTGATTTAGCACTTGAACATTTCACTAAGCCGTATTTTCTTGGAAACGAATACTGAGGATCCTAAAAATGCTATATATGTAAATACACTCACAATATATACATTTAAATATATTTCACATATCTTGTATTTATAAATATAAATATATATTATTTTAAAATACAAATACATATTACATACAATTACACACACACACATATATAAATATATATAAGAAATTTTTAAAAAATGCATCACTGAGGTAATAAAAAAGTAAGGAATCACGAGCATCCTTACATCAAATGTAAATTGAAATCCTGATAGATAAGCAAGCACCAGAGCTGGTCCTTTCCCACAGGCAAGCCGAACCCTAGAACTTTGAGCATCTACTATGAAAGCTGCATGGACAGAAGCAATGAAGATAAAGCCTAAGCTTTGCTCAAGACAGGTGGGCATCAGGGATCTAAGAGGCGAACTCCAAATGAAGCTGCTGAAGGATACATACCCAGAGGAAGGGAAAGAGAGAAATAAACCCACTCACAGGTTTGGAACCTAATCTAATGCCTTTTGTGTGGTCCAAAAAAACTTTCAAGCTAAGAAGTCCCACCCAGTTGGTAGTGCTCCTAGGTGATTAGCAAAAGCAAACAAAAATTCTATCTCGTGTAAAAAGTAAATTGAATCCTGGACATGAAAAAAAATCCCCAAGCTAAAAATTGCATTACCCAAGCTAAAAATTGAAACAAACAAAAACCAACATAAATACACTAAGAGGAAACAAAGTACCATGTGCAAAAACTAGCAGAAACAAATGAGACCTATGAAGACATCACTTTTATCAGACTGAGAATTAAAAAAATTTAAAAAAGGGGGGGGGGACGGAAGAGGCAACAATCAAAGATATGATACCTGGGCATTTTCCAGAGACACTGAAAGGTACCTATATTCAGATTGAGAGAGCGTGTGCGCACCCACACAAACGCACACACAATACACAAAAATATAAATGAAAAAAAAATCTATGCCCAGATACAGAATAACTACAGTAACAAAGTTCTACGGTAAAACAGAACACCAAAGATGAAAAGAAGAATCAGAAGAATGACAGATTACACTTAAAAGGCAGAATATTAAGGGCGCCTGGGTGGCTTAGTCCGTTGAGCGCCTGACTCTCGATCTCTGCTCAGGTCATGATCTCAGGGTTCATGAGTTTAAGCCCTGCGTCGGGCTCTGCAATGATGGCATGAAGCCAGCTTGGGATTCTGTATCCCCTTCTCTCTGCCCCTCACTGGCTTGTGCTCTCTCTCTCTCAAGATAAAGAAATAAACTTTTTTATTTTTTTTAAAAAGACAGACAGAAAATTAAGTGTTTCTATTGATAAAAATTGGTATTTTATGACGTTTATTCTTTCTTACATGTCTTCCAAAAAAAAGAAAATTCGTGTATCTTTAAAAAAAGAGAACCAAATTCCTTCACTCTTAGGATTACCATATGAATCAACTGGATTCTTTCCTAATACACATTACTGAATTTTAGTAATCTTATTTTTCCTATACCTTGCAACACTTTGCTACTTTGTGATTCTAAGTATCATTTCATCATTACTCATCAGTTATTCTCAACTGTGCTAAGAAAATATGAAAATAATAAGAACATCTATAGAACAATGGAATCATTTGGAAAGACAATGAAATAAATAATAATCATTACAATACATTTTAGTTTTCTTACTGTGTTACCCAAAGTACTCATTATCTTTCAAGGTTTGGAGACATCATCTTTGAAGTTACTTAAAAAGTTTTCATTGAACACAGTTAAATATTTAGCAATTTTCATTTTCTACCCAAAAGAATAAAGAAAAAAAAATCAAGGGAGTAAAGTGTTTCCTGATTATTAGATGACTCAGATAATGACAACAGAGAGAGACAGGAATACTCTAGACCACCACGATCCAACAGAAGTAAAATGGAAGCCACAGATATACTGCATAATAATTAAAAATGTAAAATTTGGGGCACTGGGGGCTCAGTTGGTTAAGCTTCTGACTCTTGATTTCGGCTCAGGTCATGATGCCGCATTTCATAAATTCAAGCCCCAACATCTGGCTCTGCATTGATGGTGTGGAGCCTGCTTGGGATTCTCTCTCCCTGTCTCTTTGCCCTTCCCCCTCTCTCCCTCTCTCCAAATAAATAAATAAACTTAAAAAAAGTAAATTTCACATTTAAATTATTTGGTAGCCACATGAAAAAAGTAAAAAGGAACAATATATTTTGTTCGATCCTATACAAAATATTACTTCAAGTGTAATCATTATAAAAGCTATTGAGATATTTTACATTCTTTCTTGTACAAAGGTTTTGAAATCTGTGTATATTTTACAGAACATCTTGATTCAGACTAGCCGCATTTCAAATGTTTATTAGCCACATCTGACTACTGGCTTCCATAATATATACCAAAATTGGGTGCATAGGTAAAGTCATAGATCATGAAACTTCAGATGCTATCACAGATGAATTTTCTCACACTTAGAGATCAATGACAAAAAAGGAAATACAGTATTCTCTTGGAGATATTCATTCAATAGGAAGAACTTTACTATACATTACTTCACATCCAGAACATGGACCATTTCATTTCGCTAAACGAATGTGGAACACTATTCTTTCACTTTTTATGATGTTTGTGTACCAAGATTTATTTAACACATGCTTTATTTTACTTGACAAAAGCATATACAAAGGTGTCTGGAAGGAAACAGTAGAGTAGAAGTTTAAAAAAAGTTTATTAATTTAGTCATTCTAGTTGTGTCTCTAAATCTAAAAAGGAAAATATTTTGCAATTAGGCAGCAATGATATAAGCCACTGTCTCTTCAACACATCTATTAACCATCAAGATTTCCAAAGATTTGGACTGTGAAAATGCATGTCTAAGAAAAAGAACCATTAACAATGGTAAGCTAGAACCTACTAGAGATATACTTAAAATCTGGAAGCTTTTACAAGGCTTACAAGATGATTTATGTTTCAGGTTCATGCAGAGTAGTTCAAGATCAAGGAGGTATACTGTTCAAAAGATGCTGCCCATTTAAAAACTAGGAAAATAAGGACTAAAACTTTCGAGTTTGTGATGCTGAAATTCCGATCAAAATTCTAGTGAAGTTGTATTTCACTTTTCTCATTTGAATTTCTGTAAATTATTCATTAAAAAAACTACAAAAACAGTAGTGATTACTACAAAAAATGGTGATAACCATTTTTCCTGGGAAACCAAGAGTTAAAATATTTGAAAAAGATAAAAACAGACCTCCAAAGAAACATCCAGGCAGATTAGGGGGGAAAAAATCAGACAAAATTTCTAAAACAAAAAAGTATAATATTAAAACCTAAAAACTCAAAGGACAGACTTCCAGTTCTGTTAAGATGGAACAGCTATACTTTTTCCCTTTCTCCTGCTGAATGCAACTAAAACATTTTATTGGACATTGTACCTAAGGTTGAGGGAAGAAATGAAACCTGCCAGCACCTAAGGAATGCCACAGAGGTACATTTTATCTTTCCTGGGATTTCGTTTTGCCTCACGTATCTTGACATACAGCAGAAAAAGCTGGCAGCCAGGAAATACCAAGAGTTGCAGACAAATAAAGCCCCAATAAAAGCCCATTTCCTTTAGTAAGAAGGCTGTGAAAACGATAGCCTAGTAAGAGAGAAAACTTTTAGACATCGATCACTCTACTCAACCCAACGACCACAGAAAGAATAGTTGCTCCACTTCCACTCAAGCCAGGGAAAGCCTAGAAGAAAGCCTAGACTTCCAACCTCATGAGACTTCAATGGGGCACTCAATGCCAGGGGGGTGTCAGAGAAGGCCAAGCAGAGAGCCAGGATTCTCACTGTCCCAAGACAGTAACGTGCCGCACCCAAAGCGTCAGTGGCAACCAAGGGAGAGCTGGGACTCCTTTCCTCTTAGCAGTAATGAATACCCTTTCCAGCCCAGGTGTCAACCAAGGCCAAGTGGGAAATCTGGTCTTCTACCTGCATCTGGCAGCAATGAGATAAAGTCCCCCAACCTGTCCCCCAGGCTGAGGGGTATCAGAGAAGGCCAGCCAAGATGGGAGGTTTAGATAAGATCCGGAGTATCGTCACAAAATACAAAAATGTCTAGGAATCAACCAAAATCATTCCTCGTATCAGACCCAGGAAGCTCTCAAACTGAATAAGAAAGACAATCGATAGACGCCAACACTGAGAAGACAAAGATGTTAGATAATGGCTTGTAAGGCAGCCAAGATAAAAATATTTCAATGAGTAGGGGCGCCTGGGTGGCTCAGTCGGTTGGGCGGCCGACTTCGGCTCAGGTCACGATCTCGAGGTCTGTGAGTTCGAGCCCTGCGTCGGGCTCTGTGCTGACAGCTCAGAGCCTGGAGCCTGTTTCAGATTCTGTGTCTCCCTCTCTCTCTGACCTTCCGTCATTCATGCTCTGTCTCTCTCTCTCTCTCTCAAAAATGAATAAACGTTAAAAAATAATAAAAAAAAAGAAAAAAAACATTTCAATGAGTAATTATGAACACGTTTGAAACAAAAGAAACAGTACAAAAACTCAACAAAGACATATAGGGGGTCAGCAAAGAAATAAAAGCTATATAAAGATCAGTGGGAATTTTAAACCTGAAAAATACAATAATCAAAATAAAAAGCTCAGTGGACAGGTTCAGCAGCAGAATGGAAAGAACAGAGGAAAAAGTCAGCAAATGGAAAGACAGAACAACAGAAATGATCTTATCTGACCCACGAAGAGAAAAAAGTCTGAAAAAAAAAAAAAACCCAGAAGAAGACCCAAGTCTCCGTGGGACTACAGCACAAAACACCCCATGTATCCCTACGATCATAGTCCTAGAAGGAGAGGAGAAAGCAGGGAGGAGAGAAACAAAACTCCAAACAGGAAAAACCCAAAGCAATACACACCAAGGCACACAATGAAGTTTCTGAAAACTAACGACAAAGATAAAATCTTGAAAAAAGACATCTTAAAACCTCATCTCACATACAAGTGGAAAACACTAATATGACAGTGGATTTTATCATTAACTATAGAAGCCAGAAGGAAGTGGTACAGTATTTTCCAAGCGGAAAAAGACAAAACAGGGACCGTCAACCCAGAATCCTAGATCTAGAGTGGTCTAGAGTGATGAGATGTGAAAATCCTTGTTGTGCTCAGGAGACTAACGAGAACAGGTAACTATGACAAGAATAGATGCAAACTAACAGAGGAAGGAAAATGGAAAGAGAAAAAGGGGGGTTGGGGGCAGGGGAAATCTGCCACCAATCCAAACGTGGGCAACAAAAGCAAAAGCTCACAGAAAAAGGGACCAAGAGAGAAAGGATGGATGTTTGAACTAAGCTCAATCATAGGAGCGATCAATCCTTGAAACGTAAGTGGAAAATTTGAACACACCTTTTTCTTGCAGATCAAAAAGCCACGTTTGACTGAATAGCACACTTAACCAGCTTCATTTGATTATATATAGCTCAGTGCATTCAAGAATTAGAGAATACGCGTTTTCAAGCACACGATGTCAATTTTAATAAATGTTTCATGCACTAGAGGAAGAGTTAAAAATATAATACTCTGGTCCACCAGACTACTGGCCCAAGGGAACATTGTACCATATTGTACATGTTCAAAAAACAAATGAGTGGCAGGCTAGTCAGGTAATCGGGTCCTCTGACTATAGCATTCTGCAAGTGCTTTTTGACAAACCCCACACCAGCTGTGGACTGTTTTCTCTAAATGAACTTTTCTTTAAGGCATTTCTTTCTGGCTGAGATTATCCTTAGTCTTGATTTCCATGGGTCACTTGGATCTCTAGCTCCCAACACCCACTGCAGAGTTAACTGTTGTTCCCTCCTTATGAATAAGATGAAAACGTAAACTGCTGTTGTTCTTAAGTAAATGACATGAGATGTGTGTCCCTTTCTCAGAAACATAAATCTCACATTACTGAAACAAGTGACGCATGAGAAATACGCATGAAAAGTCTTTGTCTACACCCGGCCAGCTTGCGATTTCACACTGCTACTGAAGAACGGAGAGGGACCCGCCCATTCGACCAGTCTCAGATAAGAAAATGAGGCCAGGGCGGAACCTCAACCTTGCCCACTGTTTGTTTTTCTTTTCTGGAAGAGTATGGATCTTTATTTCTGACATACTGAAATTTTGCCAGCTGTGTCCGAGCCCTGGAGGGCTTCTATGGGTCTCTGGGTTCTGCCCTCGGGGCACCTGGTCTATGTAAAGGCTCACAGCCTCCAGCCGGGGAAAATGTTCAACTCTTTTTCCTTTGATTATTTCCTCCCCTACTTTTGTATTTTCCCCTCTCCCTTCTTTCTGGGACTCTGCGACGTTAGACCTGGTTAGGCCCTCTATGTGTCTTGTCTTTTGTTGCAGAGTAGGTGTACCTGTACTTTATGGAACAATTTCACAACCAGAGAGAAGCTATGGAACTTTTCCAGTTGGAAGACACAATGAATCCTAAGAATTATTTTTTTCTTTTTTACTTTTTTTAATGTTTATTCATTTTTGAGAGAGAGAGAGGGAGAGACAGAGCATGAACAGTGAGGGGCAGAGAGAGAGGGAGACACAGAATCTGAAGCAGGTTCCAGGCTCTTGACATGGGGCTCGAACTCACAAACCATGAGATCATGACCTGAGAGGAAGTTGGATGCTTAACCGACTGAGCCACCCAGCTGCCCCTGTAGGATTCTAAATAATCAAGTTATAGATTTTAAAAACTCCCAATCTATCAATCTATCAAGGGAGATGGGGGTAGGTAGTTAAATAAATTGCAAAAGTTTATGATTATAAGGACATTTCTTTTACAATTATTAATATAGCCTTAAGTAAAACTATGTCAAGGCTGAAAAATTAGAAACTCTACAATGCAGCTTGAAAAGAGCCTCCTGAGAGTTAAGAAACTAACATTTCAGGCCATCTCATTAACTAATAAATTCCAGGAAGTGAGGCAGGTTTTGTAACCATACTACACCTCAGTTTCTCCATCTCTAAAATAAAAGAGCAGTGTGGGCCACCTTAGGGAATGGTGTTGCACTCACCCATGGTCCAGAATGTACTGGTTGATCTCTGGACAAGTGTTTTCTGTGGCCCTCTCAAAGGCTAATCTGCCTGTTCCACGGGTGGGAAAGTGAGGCCAGACAGACAATCATGAACGTAAATGAAGGGCAGGAGGCAGGTTGGACTAGGTAACGTCTAAGGTCACAGTGAGCTTTAGATGCTCTGACTTGGGCTATAATACTCTCTCAGGTTTATGGGCCAGAAAAGGGCCAGTTCATGAAAAGACTGGCCTACTCCTTTTTTTTTTTTTTTATAAGTTTATTTATTTATTCTGAAAAAAAGAGAGACAGAGCAAACAAGTGAGCACAAGCCGGGGAGGGGCAGACAGAGAGGGAGAGAGAGGAACCCAAGCAGGCTCTGCACAGTCAACACAGAGCCTGACATGGGGCTCAAACTCATGAACCGTAAGATCATGGAGGCTGTCTTACTCCTCAAGAGGCTTACATACCACAAGTTATCCCAAAATGATGCATTACCCAGGGTTTTCATTTCACTTGGGACAGATAAAGTATTCCCACTCATCTTTCCAACTTCCACCTAGCTCCCACTGCCCGCAAAGACAATCAGGTAGAAAAGGGAGAAGAGAAAGCTCCCTGCAACTCCTTGGAGACTGAAGTGACAAGAAAACGAATATTAAACTCACAACCAGGAACCAAGCCCTTTTGGTCCCTCAACCACATCTTTCAAGCCCCATTTCTGAGAATAGAAAATTCCAAGCCCAATTTGAGAGTCACTGTAAACTCCTCTCGGTGCCAGCTGATTTTATCTGCATGTTTATATTCAAAGTACAAACAACTTAAAATGTTTACACTAAGTAGTAATGGAAGTCATGTGTCAAAGACAATGGGAGGAAAAAGAGGAAAGCGTTCTTCACAACGAGAGCTTGAAGATATACAATATCCGTGGAAAATCTGGCTTATGAGTAAGAATGCACTGTTTACCTATTCCATTTAATTACAGAGAACATGACTTTCTACCCTTTGCATACACAATGTCTAAAGTCTCGTGTTTTGGTTTTTTGCTTTGGTTTTGCTCTGCAATGCTGCCAGAAACTTGGGAACACTCACAGCTCCATGTACAGAGTCCCAGGGAACACAGCCACACATGTTCCTGTCCTTTGTGGTCCCCCTTTCCTTTAATCTCCCACTTTCAGGGAGAGGCAGTGAAAACCGCCATGCCCAAAGGAAGAGAACAAAAACAGTCAAGACAGCCCTCCTCAGATGATCGCAAGGTCTCCAGCATGTCAACTCTCCTTGGAGAACACCATCAAGACCAAGAAAACTACGCAAGGCCACCAAGAGGCTCTTGGCATCTCTCCAGTGGGAGAGAGTCATCTGAAGCGTGCAGTGACAGCGTATCCTCCCCTTGTAACCAAGAGCGATTCAGGCACAACCACCCAGAAAAACTCTGTCGTGGACACTGGGTCCTGGCTTCCCAGAGCCTCCCGCTACCTGCCTGCACAGAAGCCACCCTAAGATTAAAGCTTACAGGGGTTACAAGGTATTATTCATAAAAAGGAAAGTAACAGCCGCTGTTTCTGTGATGTAACATGTCTCCGACGGATAGCTCATCACGGCGAATCCATAACCCTCAGGTGAGGTCCAGCTCTGCTCTTCCTTATCTTCCCAGCTATGCTCACCTGGGTCATTCCCATGCATCTGCCTGTCAATTGTTCAGTGTCCTGGCTGAACACCCGACCTGTGCCATCCCTGCACCTGCCCTGTGTGGTTCTCTTCGGATTAATGACTACATGAAATATTCATCTGAGGCCTTTAGCCTTTTATATTTAAAAACAGAGAGAAGTTGGCACTGCTCTATCTTTTCTTTTGCTTTTCCTGTCACTTAGGACAAGCGTTTTTCTTTCTTCCCTCAATAGTTCCACTTGCTCCTCTCAGCTGCAGAAAAGAGCCTCCTATCGCATTCTTTCACAAGCACACATTCTAATTTTCAAAGAAGCCGACACTTCATCAGAGGCAATTAATTTTTATGCACTTGTTCTCAACTTGATTCCATATATGGACTGGCCAGGCCCAACAAAAATTCAGTTTCTCTATGTCTTCAAAACCCAAAACTAAAGGCTAGGAATGCCATGAGAAAGCAATAAATCTTGGAAAGCAAACAAAAAGCAAAAAGTAATTCAAAGAGCTGAATTAAAACATGGACAGATTTGCTTTACATCAGTTTTTACCTTTATACTAAATTTTCACTTCCTCGATCCAGAGAACCAATGACAAATACAACTTCGTTAAAGCTAAAAGGACCAACTGACAACATATTTTTAATTTTAAACTTTCTTTACTTTAATCTAGAATGTCTGACTGTTGATATATTTTGCATCTCACCCAGAAGTTCTGACAAAAAAAATATCGAGACATAAATTTATTTAAACTGCATTTTATTGGGGCGCCTGGGTCCCGCAGTCGGTTAACCATCTGACTTCAGCCAGGTCACGATCTCGCGGTCCGTGAGTTCGAGCCCCGCATCAGGCTCTGGGCTGATGGCTCAGAGCCTGGAGCCTGTTTCCGATTCTGTGTCTCCCTCTCTCTCTGCCCCTCCCCCGTTCATGCTCTGTCTCTCTCTGTCCCAAAAATAAATAAACGTTGAAAAAAAAAATTAAAAAAAAAAAAAAAACGTTGAGAAAAAAATTAAAAAAACAAAACAAAACAAAAAAAACTGCATTTTATTGACCGAGGATCTAAACGCATCTTACCTGTAAATATGTTTCCAAACCTTGTCGTCGTTGCTCCAAGACTTTTGGGACCCAGTTCCTGACATGTTTAGAAGGGATTTCTGGAGTTTTTATACATTTCTTAAGCTATAAAGATAGAAACAAACAAAAATACAGAAAAATGTCTCAATTATAAAGACATTATTTGAGGGGGAAAGGCAGTAAAAGAAAATGAGCCACAACTATCTCCAATAAAAAAGATACAAGAAAGTATAATTACAGTGAAATTTCGGTAACAAATTCTTTACTTGGCTTTCCTAAGTGTTTAGGTTTCGGGATAAGCGTTTTATGGTTTTGGTAGATTTTGCTATGCTTGTATATCACTGAGTATTTCAGACTGGATTACTTTTTTCCAAAAAATTAAAAGCTCAGTAAATGCATTATAATGGAGGTAAAGACATTTATAATCTTTTTAAATTTATTTTTTAACGTTTATTCATTTTTGAGAAACAGAGAGCACAAGCAGGGGAATGGCAGAGAGAGGGGGAGACACAGAACCTGAAGCCGGCTTCAGGGTCTCAGCTGTCAGCACAGAACCCGACGCGCGGCTTGAACTCACAACGCGAGATGGTGACCTGTGCTGAAGTCGGACACCCAACCGTCTGAGCCACCCAGGCACCCCTATAATTTTCAAAATCAATTAATATAATGAAATTTTGCTCAGAAGAAGTAAAGTCTTTCTACATATTATTTCACATAAAAAAGCAAAATAAAATGCAATGTTTCTAACTATCTCGCTGGAAATGACACGTAAACTAGACCAAACTACTTGGAGAGTTTCTCAAAAGGTCTACGATAGAGTGAACTTAAGTTTTTTAAAACAGAGAGACTGATCCTTCCAATGCTCCTAAGATTTAGGTCCAAATTCTGTTCATGAAAAATCACGGTTCTCAGCTAAGCCTTTCTGGGCAGCAGTTTTAAGGGACAACATATATAAAGAAAAATTCTACTGGAACCTGAGTTAGTGCTGCCTGCGGGAGACTCATCCTATGACATCAACATCCTAACCTGTGAAGGTCACCTTACATGGCCAGGTACTTTGCACAGGGGTCTTAAAATGGAACAATTCCCCTCGACTATCCAGGTGGGCTCAGTGTAATAATAAGATGCCCGATGAGAAGGAAGCAGGAGGCTCCGACTGAGAGAGAGCCTGGAGGATGCCACGTGGCTGGCTTCATTGACAGAGGGAGGGTCGAGAGCCCAGGGGACCTCGAGAAGCTAGAAGGAAAGGGAATGGACGCGCCCCTCCAGCCTGGGGATGCCTTGATTTTAGCCCAGGGAAACTCGTTGTGGACTTCTGACCACAAGAAGAATGAGAAAATAAATTTCTGTTGTCTTAAGCCCTCAGTTGGTGCTAACATGTTAGAGCAGCAATATGAAACCAACACACAGACTCAAATGGAATGAAGTTTAATGTTCTAATTAAAAATTTGGAAACCCTGCTGAGACTGTGTAGCGGGAAGCCAGACCCGGTGTTGGAAGTTAAGAATATACAGATTAAAGGGGCACCTGGGTGGCTCACTTGGTTAGGCGTCTGACTCTTGACTTTGACTCAGTCATGATCTCACACTCTGTGAGAGCGAGCCTTGCATCGGGCTCTGAGCTGACAGCGCGGAGGCTGCTTGGGATTCTCCAGCTCCCTCTCTCTCTCTGCTCCTTTCCAGTTCTCATACACACTCTTGCCCTTGCTCTTTTGTTTTCTCTTGCTCGCTAAGATATAAATGAGTAAATAAACAATAAAAAAAGAAAAGAATGTGCAGATTACGACCTGCTGAGTGAGGGGCATACGTCCTGAACACCTGAGCTCCCACTTTGGGGAAATGGACCCTATGGGCTTGCTGTGAATGAAGGCAAGGTTTCACTACACCCGCGGAGAGGAAAGAAGAGTCAGAAGACTTGTCAGAGACCCCAGAAGTGGGGGAGGGGTGGCAGGTCAGGAACAAGCAGGAGACAAGACAGCAGGGTGACAAGCACCTATCACTGATCACTTTCAGCTGGTCAGGACTGAGGTCACCAAATTTCCGAGGGCTTGACTCCAAATGGTTATTTTAAAAGGTGCCAGGAAAGCCAAGTGGGAATGTATGGAGGGAATCCTGAACTCAGGTCCTTACCTAAATGTCCGCACTCTGGGTGTGAGCAGGGTTATCATACTGTAAAATGCCTAGACAGCAGCCTAGGAAATCACAATTGTCTTTCAAAGTTTCAAAAACTCAGATAAACAAGTTTTTCTCCTCACACATTGCTCCTTTTTAAAAAAAATTTTTTTTTTAATGTTTATTCGTTTTTGAGAGACAGAGAGAGAGAGAGAGAGAGAGAGAGAAAGTGGGGGAGGGGCAGAGAGAGAGGAAGACACAGCATCCAAAGCAGGCTCCAGGTTCCGAGCTGTCAGCACAGAGCCTGTCATGGGGCTCGAACCCACCATCGAACTGTGAGATTATGACCTGAGCCAAAACTGACTCACCCAGGCGCCCCCATATCATTTTAAATGGGAAGCTTAGTGAATGTCTTGAGCAAGGGCATGACTTAATATAAATTCACTTTAAGGAGGTCATGAGAGATTCCATAATCAAGCAGCACTATAATGGGGCTCTTTTTCCTGACAGAAACGCGAAGCACTCCTGGAGCGACAGCCGCTGTACTGTAACCAGAAGAGTGAAAGGCGCGCGCTAAAATAAAGACGGTAAAGCAGAAAGACCAGAAGGAACTTGGAATATGGATAACTGCGGAATTGCAACATCAACTTGGAGCATCTGCTTTCAGTTTTGTTGCAATGTGAGAATCTTCTCTCACCTGGTTAAGAAACCTAATCAAGTTCCTAGTATATCCAATGAAAAATACTCCTGGCACAAAGGAACCCATTGTCTAGTTTTGGTGATTCTAAGTCTCAGATGCCCCCGAGGCACTCACAGAGAGATAAGATGTAGGCAGGGGGAAAGGAGTCTAGATCTAGGCATCAGAATACGTTAAGTGGTACTGAGAACCATGAAACTAGATGACATGACAGTGGGGTGTTTCTCTGTTGGCACAGATGGGAAAAAACTGCTGTGATGGCAGAATCTGAAGACAGCTCCCAAGATCCCTGCCCCTTAGTGCATGTGTGCCTACATAATCCCCTCCCATGGGGTCATATGGGATCAGTGAATGTGGGCAGGACAGCCGTTCCTTTGATGAGGTGACCTTTTATGAGACCCGGTCCTAGCACACAGACTCATGGCTTTGCCATGTTCCAACCACATGGCATAGATGCTGAGAGCTACCCTTGGCCAAAAAATCAGCAAAAAAAAAAAGGGGGGGGGGCCTCAGCCCCATGACAGCAATAAACCTACTTTCACCTAAACAAGCTTGGAAGAGGACCCTGAGCCCCAGATGGGACCATAGCCTTGGCCACACCTGGATGCCCACCTGGTGAGACCCTAAGCAGAGAACCCAGTACACCTGTACCTGGACTCGTGCTCCAGAGAAACTCCCAAATGATACAGTTGTCTTGTTTTAAGCTGCTGAGTAAGTGGCAGTTCCTTACACTGCAATGGGACATGGCTACAATGGCAGAGATCTCTGATTCTGAGAGGCAGGGCAGAGAAGCAGGCAGGCACTGAGCAGGGGGTGAAACCGCACCTTCAGACAAGAAAGGGCTCCAAGAAGCGGGCACAGTCCGACTGCCCAGCCAGGCTGGGGAAGTCAAACAGTGGGTAAGGAGGGAGTAGGAAGGGATAGAGCAGAGCCTCCATTTTCAAGGAATTCTACCAAGAAAGGAGAGTAATGTGGGCAACATGGGAGGGAAGCAGGGAGGCAAAGGTATTATGTTAAATGGGAAACACTAGCACATGTTCATTTATTTTTTTTATTTTTATTTTTTTTTTAATTTTTTTTTCAACGTTTATTTATTTTTGGGACAGAGACAGACAGAGCATGAACGGGGGAGGGACAGAGAGAGAGAGGGAGACACAGAATCGGAAGCAGGCTCCAGGCTCTGAGCCATCAGCCCAGAGCCTGACGCGGGGCTCGAACTCACAGACCACGAGATCGTGACCTGGCTGAAGTCGGACGCTTAACCGACTGCACCACCCAGGCACCCCTCATGTTCATTTATTTATGAGACTGATCCAATACTGAGGAACAAGGGAGAGAGAGAGAAACCATTTATGATTGTATGGGAATAAATATGTATCTCATCTCTACACCATTTGAGGTATTTCTCAAACAGAGACAAAGCCAAAAATGCTCAAGTATTCTGTGGTAATAAATTTATTCGGTTACAATTTAAACCTCAGGAAACTTCCTTTAAAACTGTTGAATCGTGGGGCGCCTGGGTGGCTCAGTCGGTGAAGCATCCGACTTCAACTCAGGTCATGATCTCACAGCTTGTGAGTTCGAGCCCCATGTCAGGCTTGGAACCTGCTTCGGATTCTGTGCCTCCCTCTCTCTCTGCCTTTTCCCTGCTCACTCTCTCTCAAGAATAAATAAACATTTAAAAAAAAAAAACTGTTGAATCGTGACATTTCTTACATTGTAAAATAGAAAATCAACTCCATTATCTGTCTCTCCTTTTTTTTTTTTTAAATCTTGAAGATAGAGTACTGAAAACACTTTTCCTTTTTATTTATGTCAGGAGTATGGAGGAAGCCGATCATCATAGCTGCGGGGATCTGTGACAGCGTTTGTAGGTGAGTAATGAATTGCTTTAGATGAGGAGAGACAAACCCAAGACAATATGTTTCCAGCAGGGCTCAGCTGCTCACAAGATAAATACTCCTCTGCCACTCCATGGGATGATTAACTGTTCTGGCCATGCTGCGTCCGGCTACACGGCCTTTCTGATCCACACGGATAGCCACCAGATTCCGTGATACTGAAGGCACAATCCCCTCTGCCTGGAGTCATCTTTTTATTTTTATTTTTTTAATTTTTAAAAGGTTTTTGTAAGTAATCTCTATGCCCAACGTGGGGCTCGAACTCACGACCCCAAGATCAAGAGTCGCACGCTCCAGCGAGTGAGCCAGCCAGGCACCCCTCCCTTTCCTCTTTATACCATTCAAAGAGTTTACTCAGACTTTCCTCCACACAGATGTCCCACATATTCACTGGTGATAGTGCCAATCTTCCAGAGAAAGGAACACAGATACTTTCCCAAGCACCTAAACAAAGAGCTGGATATGTGACAAAAAGGTTAAGGAAAGAAGTGAGGAGCCTTTGGGGTAAAATTCAACCTTTCCCTCCACCTCGGTACCCGTCCGTCCTCAGGGTTCCCTCTAGAAGTACTACATGAGGTGCTTTATTCCTGGTGTGACCCCATATGGCAGCTTCCGGTTCTTTTGAAATGTGTACTTCATTAATTTAAATATAAGAATGTACTATTTTATTCAAGCCAAAAGTAGGCAATAACAAGAATGAGGACAGTTAATTTCGTAACAAACCAGCACCGTATTTCCCTGAAACCTCTGGGCTGGAACGGAAAGTGAACAGCTGAGAAGGCATGTAAAATATGTTCCCCAGTTGGCCATGCAGGGCAGGACTTTCTCCGCACGCCCGTGACCGTGGGCCTGGGGAGGCAGAGCTGTTCTCAAGGACCACCATGTAAAGTGGCAACTTGCTTGTCTACAGGAGATGCGGGCAGGTGCCACTGGGGCACAGGGGAAACTCATACAAGCCTAAGGCTCTTCCCATCACCGCCGGGCCTCAACAGTAGGGAGGAATCCCCGTAACTTTTTTTTTTTAAAGACACGAGGCTAAGAGTGAACAGAGAGGAACAAAGTGGGGGCCCGCTTGGGTTGCAGTGTGGTGTGCGTGCTGGTCCCATATGGGACTACACAGCTACAAAGGAATTACTCGTGTAACCTGGGATGGACATTACAGGGAACTCAACTCCCACAATCGAAATGAGTTTTTTAGCCAAAACATTCCTCCAGTTAATTCATAAATATGCAGAATGTCCTCCTAACATCCCATTTGCCGACTACTTATTTAATGCCTAATACGTGCCCAACACTAATAGGCAGGGAGGAAGATATGAAAGATAAGATACGGTCCCGACGTGTATAAAACCCCCAAAAAAGTGTCTTCTAGTTAGACAAGACTTAGAGACAAGTAAATTTTAATGATCTCTTACATGCTTTAAATTTAAGCAGAAACGTCTACTCTGAAGGAAGACGAGGAGGTGCCTGGCTGGCTCAGTCAGTACAGTATGTGACTCTCGATCTTGGGGTCATGAGTTTGAGCCCCACGTTGGGCATAGAGATTACTTTTAAAAAAAATAAAATAAAATAAAGGAACAGCAATTCCAAGAACAAAGACCTGAGGGAATAAAAGAAACTCCCAGGAAAGAAGGAGAACGTGAAGTATTTCAGTTTGGTTTGAACAGATCAGAACACAGAGGGAAGGCCATTCAGCACGGCAAAGACAGACAGCGATCTTCTTACACGAGGGTGAGTGGGGAGACTAATTGGCTGCCACTGCTGTTTTCTCATGAGAAAGTAAGAAATAAGGTCAACTAGAAAAGGAGTTTGTGGTTGACAGACTAACGGTTCCCTCCTGCAAAAGATGTCCATGTCCTGACCCTTAGAACTTAAGGCTGTGTCACCTTACCTGGCCAAAGAATGGGCTTAAGTCAAGCATCTTGAGCTGGAGACATTATCCTGGGGTATGCAGGTACAGCCAATGGAATCTCAAAGGAGAGGCGGAAGTGTCATCATCAGAGAGGGTAGAGGCAGAGACAGCAGAGGTGATGATAGAAACAGAACCTGCAGTGACCGACCATACTGCTGGCTTTGGAGATGGGAGAGGCCACAAGCCACAGACTCTGAGCAGCTTCTGTAAGTGAGAAAAGGCGGGGAAACGATTCTCTCCCAGAGCCTCCCAGGGGGAACGCGGCCCCGCCGATGCATAATAAATGCGTGTTGCTTTAAGCCACTACGTTTGTGATGACTAATCCTACCAGTAATTGGAAACTAATAGAGAGTTTAAGATAAGTGGTCGTGAGGGTCAATGTCCATGATACGGTTGACAACACCGACCCATTTCAATGTGTTGGCGCCACAGAATGATGAAAATGGTGCTTTAGGGAAACTGATCTGTAGCAGAGAAAGAATCAGAAGACAAGGATCAGAAATTGCTAAAGCAATACTTAGACAATTAGTAAGACTCTGGCTTGGGAGGGCAAAAGAGAAGAGGAAAATTAAATGGTGCACATTATAGAAATTTGGAAGACTGAATCAACGGGACTTGGTGACGCTCTGAACACAGGAGGTAAGAGAAACACAGGTAAGACCCCTGAGGTTTCAAACCTTGTGGCTTCAGTGCACCTGATAGGCAGAGGGTGGGTGAGGAGGGTTGTCTAAGAGATGCCTCTAAAAATATAAACACACAATAGGAACTGTCAAACTTCAAAAGGCACTGAGATCACCTGGGATCCTGATTTAAAGGGCAGATAACTGGGGTGCCTGGGTGGCTCAGTCAGTTGAGCATCTGACTCTTGATTTTGGCTAGAGCCATGATCTCACGGTTCGTGAGCCCCACATGGGGCTCTGCACTGACAGCGGGGAGTCTGCTTGGGATTCTTTCTCTGCCTATCTCTCTGCCCCTCCCTGACTCATGCTCTATCTGTCAAAATAAACAAACATTTTTAATAAACAAATAAATAAAAATAAAGGACGCATTACGGGGCTCCATCACGGAGATTCTAACTCAGCATGTCCCGGTAGTACACAGAATCTTCACGTCATTCAATACTGTTCTGTTACAGATGGTCCAAGGTGCACACTATGAAAAATACCAATCTAGAAAAGCTAAGAGAAAATGGAAGCAGATACTCATCACCACTCTGGAAGAAATGACTACTATTCAGAATCTGAGAGAGTGAAAATTGACATAACAGATAACATACACATTTAAAGCTTTTGTAAATTAAAATAAATATCAGGGCCAAAAGGTCCTGTGTGAAAAGTACTTTCAGCAAATGGCTAAAATTTTATTCGCAGGCCACACAAACTAACGGGTAAAAATAAATCAGACTCTAGTAGATAGACCAGTCAAAAAAAAGGGAATACAACTTCTTTTTTTATTTTTATGTTTCTTTTTTTTTTTTTGAGAGAGAGAGACAGACAGAGCACAAGCAGGAGAGGGGCAGAGAGAGGGAGACACAGAATCTGAAGCAGGTTCCAGGCTCTGAGCTGTCAGCACAGAGCCCGATGCGGGGCTTGAACCTAAGAATGGTGAGATCATGATCTGAGCTGAAGCCGGATGTTTATCCCCATTGAGCCACCCAGGCACCCAGGGAATACAACTTCTAAACAAACTTAAGACACACCAATGAAAACAGCAACAAGGCAACATACATTGTTTGCTAAAGTAAATAAATATAATTTTGGGGGGTAATATTCAAACACAATGAGATTTTGTGGTACTTTCCAATGTGCTGGCTGCATTTTAAATCTGCTATAACCATTCTGAAAAGAAATTTGGTAGGATATATGCAAATCCTTTGACAGAGAAAGCTTCTTTTTGCAATCTAGCATAAGGAAACCACCCTGAATATGGAAAATATTATATCTAATGAAAGCCATCAATAATTGGAAGTTTACCATATGATGCACACACAATGTCATTTAGTTTGTAAAATAATCCTATGACGTTAGTACTGTAACTATTCCCGTTCTCCAAATGGGGAACGTGAGACACAGAAAGATCTTGTAACTTGCTCCATGAACTTGACAGCCAGGAAGAGGTAAAGGCAGACTCAGGAAAATTCTGCTTCCAGAGCCTACACACTTAACTTCGACACCGTAATTACCACCATGCAGGAACATGGTTAGCCCAGCAGCATTTGCTTTACTAAAAAATTCAAGAAGAGAGAGGCACGTGGCTGGCTCAGTTGGAGTAATCGACTTGATCTTAGGGTTGTGATTTTGAGCCACACGTCGGGTAGGGAGAATGCTTAAAAATAAAATCTTAAAAAACAAACAAACAAAAACTTCAAGAAAAGAAGGAAAACAGCCATTATGGTAGCAGAGTAGAAATATGTGTGGGTAACAATGGGTTATTTACCCTGTCCCCAAACCTCCTGCAAGGTTTAGCTTTATGGTGTGAAAAAAATGAAAAAAAAAAAACACCTTTTGAATGTTCCCCCCAAATAGAAAGAAATCCTGAGAAAAGTGTAAACGAATGGGATAATGTTTTTGTATAGGGGCGCCTGGGTAGCTCAGGTGGTTAAGTGTCTGACTCTTGATTTCAGCCCATGCTTCAGGTCACGATCTCCATGGTTCATAACTTCGAGCCCTGCACTGGGCTATGTGCTGACAGTAACGGAGCCTGCTTCAGATTCTGGGTCTCCCTCTCTCTCTCTGCCCCTTCCCTGTTCTCTCTCTCAAAATAAATAAACATCAAAAAATTTAAAAAATAAAATTATAAAAAAAACAATTATTAAAGTTTGGGAGAAGTGATAATCATTAAGAACTTTCTTTAGACAACCAGATGAACTGTGAAATGGGTAAAAGTCTCACCTTCTGCCTCAAAATTAGCCTGACAATAAGCCAGGAAGCATTTTTGTCTGAGGCACACAGAAGAGCTATGCCCCTGTTATTCTAAAGAGGCAAAGCACCTGTTAATAGCTCATTTATCATTTTATTTTTATTTATTTTTTTTTAATTTTTTTTTTCAACGTTTTATTTATTTTTGGGACAGAGAGAGACAGAGCATGAACGGGAGAGGGTCAGAGAGAGAGGGAGACACAGAATCGGAAACAGGCTTCAGGCTCCAAGCCATCAGCCCAGAGCCCGACGCGGGGCTCGAACTCACGGACCGTGAGATCGTGACCTGGCTGAAGTTGGACGCTTAACCGACTGCGCCACCCAGGCGCCCCTCATTTATTATTTTAGAATTAACTTGGGGACACTGGCCAAACACTTTTAACAAGTGAGAAGGAAAAGTAAAATTTCGGAAAAACCAGGACACTAGCAGCACAGCAAATTGCACACAGCGCAGAAATAGTTGAGGATTGCAAGAAAACTACATAATAGACTTGACTGAATTTAAAAGGAAAATATTTTCGATAAAAATGTAACAGCCAAGGCGCGCTGGGCTGGCTCAGTCAGTGGGGCGTGTGACTCACGATCTCAGGGCTGTGAGTTCGAGCTCCGTGCAGGGTGCACAGATCGCTTAAAAATAAAATCTTAAAAAGAAACAGCACTCGGAACACATCACAGAATTCAAATACGGAAATTGGGGTATCAAAATGTAATAAAAAGGTCAAGTTGTACCACAGGCAGCAGCGATCAGTAGAGCTTGTGGATTCTGAGTAAATTTTTGGCTGATTTCAATCCTTAACACAGTTGTAGACTCAAGATGACAGATTTCTGTTTTTTGCACACACTACTACCACGATCTGTCCTTAACTAGCTTCTATGGTAACCTTTTAGCCAAATCTACTACGATCGCAATGGGGCAAGTAAATCCGTAACTAAAACTCTGCCTCACAAAGCCATTTTTATCTCTATGTACCAGCCAGGATGTTTTAAACACACAAAATTGAGACGTTTGAGAATTTTTACTCTCTCAACTCTGGTAGGCCTGATTATATGATTGTAAGAATAGCTAACCTTCTTAACCGAAATGCAGAAATTGAGACAAGAATCCCAGAAAACCCAGGAATTTTTTTCTGACTCTGAGTATCTAAGAACTGCCTATAATCGCTGGGGAGAAAATAAAATCCTGTTCGAGAAGAGCATGGGGGGAACGACCCTGCACTGGTTAGAAGCACGGCAGGTTCTCGCTCGGGGCGGGCCTAATTGGCAGTCACCCAGCTGTGCCTGGTGTGGAGCTGCTCCTGGAATATCTGCTGGGGACAGCTGGGTTGTGTCGAGGTCATGGTGAGCTAGGAGGTTAGGAAGGCAGCCTGCATGTGACAGGCGCCCTAGTCCGTACCCTGGGCATCAGAGGCTGAGCAGGGGGGCTGAGATCTGGTTTTAATCTTAGCGTCAGAATTTATTGCAGGAGGTGCCCAGCAGAAATCTCCCTGGGATCTGCTTCCGTGAAAAACAAGCAAACAAAAACAGAAGCCCTCGCGAAGGCACGGAGACCCAGACTCCAGGTTTGTTCCTCTCTCAGACTCCTAGGTTGGAGCTTTCCTAAAAGCTAACAGCAACGTCTGGTTTAAATCTGTACCCACCTGCGTTCTTTCTTTTGGAAGTGAATCTGGATTTGACAAAATTTTAATTGAGGAATGACTTTTATGTTATCCCCTGCCATCCTAAGAGAAAAGTGTACAGAGGGAAACAGTTTCACTGATTTTTCAATAATATCCTGGTAAAGTTCATACTGAATACTCCATTCTCTTGACTTAAAAAAAAAAAGTGAGGAAATTCACTTTAAAAAAAAATAACCAAAGAACTTTTAATATAGAGTAAGCACAGTGTCACATGATTTATGTACTGATAATTTCCAGAACATTTAAGAGGTCTTTAATAAAATTAAAAGAATAGACTCTCTTTCTTAACATATTCACTTAGTATCTTCCCATCTAACTTCTTAGCTAATAAAGTAACAGAAGTGAAGAAAATGAATTATGGCATACATTTACGTGTGTGTGCATATTCATGCATGTGTTTATATACTCATATATACATATATATATATATATATATATATATATACACACACACACATACATATTAAGGTAATGTCAGCACCCCAAAAATAATTTCTAGCCTGCAAAACATCAAATTTTGTCAGAAAATAAAAAGTATTCACTCTTCTCTTCTTTACCATTTCTCCCCAAACTCAGCCACTCCTTTTGAATTCTTGTTTCTTTTATCTCAGACTTTTAATGAAATGAATCCAAGAACTCGAACGCCAATCTTACAAAGTGGCCTTTGCAATTCAAAAGGATCGTGCATGTTCTCCGTTTACATTCTCCCCAAATGCTCCTGGACACATGTGACATGCATATTACTTTTCCAGATACCTGTAAGTTGATTTTAATAAATTTCTCCCTGTAAAGTCATCATTTGCTTCTTTCTTTCCTCTTTGTAAAGCACATTAAGTGTATTGCATGGATGAAATAAGGCCTCAGTCTTATTCTTTGTGAACCCATAACACCCAAAGAGCTTACGCCCTCACATCTATTTATGTAAAAGACCTTAACAGAAAACCCACCTACTCAAAAAGCACACCTTTAAGGGACTGAATAATTTATTTTAAAAGGAAACCTTAGTCATGACAAAAGAAACTGTATGGTTCCAGGAACTGTTAATGCTCTCAGAAAACACAGAAAACAGTCTTAACCTTACAGCATCTAACATACAAGGAAAAAGGGAAAAAAAGTTACCTTTTTGTGCAAGGCATGAAATTCGCTGTACCTTTTTTCAACAAAATGTTTTCTTCCATTCATTAGTACTTCTATCTTAAACACCTAAAGAAAAGAAATTTAAAAAAAGATTAATTCCACCAGTTCAAACCCCTCAGTTGTCTGATGTGGTAAGTTTGTGGCCATGATATATTTCATCCCTTTAATTACAGTAGCTGAGCCCCCAAAACCCAGAAGGCTCAGGAGACCCTGTTCCAACAGCACTGATTAATGAGCATTCCAGCCAAATGCTTTAGTTAGTACCAAGTGAGGTCTCCCTGTAACGTGTCTAAAAACAACAGAAACTTAAATGCATTCGGATGCTCCTTAAACTTTTTAAATCAGAGCACATTCCTCCCTTAAAATTATTTCACCAATGAGTATGATGGTATTGAAACAAATTGTCTGACAACAGAGTCTGGCAGACACAGCAGGCTGGAGCATTCCATTACGGGTGGGTATTTCGACGCCCGGCCATGCTGTGTCACCTAGAAGACAATCAGGCAACCAGCAGTGCATTTTAGGTTAATTTCTTCCTAACCTGCATATTCATCTCTAGCCTCAGTTGGGCTTATTCCACTGTTTGCAAAACAGGGAAAACGTAGTAAAGGCTCATTTTCCCTGCATGATGCCAGTGACAGCTTGCGTTCCTACCTCCAGAAGGTTGAAAGGCCAGAAGAAAAGGCTCTCTGGGTGCGCTAATTAGTAGGCACTAACATGACATTTTCTTGATTCTTAGGTCATTGGGGTCAAGACTGGGGAACAAGGGATGAGAGATACTGTGAAATCCTCATGAAAACACAATGTTAAGGTGGGGTGGGGGAAGGATGCTTGGCAAGAATGGAAGAGAAGGTGATCTGTTATTTTCAAGAGTTTGTCTTGAACTCCTGTTCTGCTGAGCGAGATGTGGTCAACACCAAGATGAAGGAACACGGTTCAAATACTTAGTAAGCCTATTTCCTCTTTCAGTCACCCTTCTGGAAAAAGCTAAACTTGAGGTCACAAGACACGAAAGAGTGTTAAAAGCATGCTTACTTTAACCCTAAAGAAAACTACTTAACGGTAGCACATGAAATATGAGGTCACAATGCCGTGATTATGAAATCAGATCCCCTCTGGCTCTGTATTTCTACCTTATATGTATTACTTATTTGAAAAGACAAAATTAAATCACCAAACATAAAATATTTGTATATTTGTACTTCTTCGAATCAGAAACAAAGTCGTCTGTTCTTTGACTCCGTTTAAGAAACGTGTTTTTATCAAGCAAATGGTAAATATTTATGAATTTAATCAATATTTTATACTAACATTTGGTTTTTCAGGAAACCTCCCCAAATATACTTTTCTTTGGTCAATTAGTGAAAATAGAAACTATTTTCTTCTCAAAACATATCCATATGCTTCAAAGTCTCATATATATGTATATTATTTTTTTTAGAAAAAAAAATTGGTCACTAATTCAATAAAGAAAATTCTTTTCCTTCAAAGATGCTGCCAGGAATCCGATGAGGAATACACCCTGAGAAACACAAACAAAAGAAGCACAGCTCCCATGTCCGGGCTTGGTTAATAGGATGCAGAATCCCTTTCTAGTGTCAGGTCCCAGAGTTAAAGCAGGACAGTGTGGAGGCAATAAAAGTAGTTTCCATCTGCTGAACTGCATGAGACAATTGAAGTTATATTCTGAGTCCAGTTACATGAGGCTTCATCGCAAAACCTACCATGGTAGATAAAGAACGGAGGGGTTGGTGGAGGGAGGTGGGTGGGGGGTGGGCACTAAGGAGGGCACTTGTGATGAGCACTGGGTGTTGTATGGAAGTGATGAATCACTGTATTTTACTCCTGAAACCAGTATTGCACTGTATGTTAACTAATCAGCATGTAAACAAAAATTTGAACACCCAAACAAAAAAATACCACTTTAATTGGCATGTTTGCTGCTGGATACACAGAAGGAGAGTGTTGAAGACTCACAAAGGCTCAACCTACTGGGCCAGCCCTCAGGGTCACCCCTCTTGAAGGCCAGGGATAAGACACATCACACAGTGGCTGCCTCATGGAATGTCATCCCTTCTATCGACCAGATGGCTCCATTACTAAGTTCCACAGTTACTTTTCAGTCAGTCAGTTCAGGGGGGCGTGAGGGTGTGGGTGGGTGGCGGGGCAGGTGGACATACATACACACACACACACACACACACACACACACACACACACAGACACCGTGTGTGGTACATTTTCACGCCACTATTTTTACCGTGTTGCCATTTAAAAAACGTACAATATACCTAATATCGTTAGGGGTTTTTCTTTTAAATTCTGGGAAAATATCTTGGAAAGGAAGTTGGTTAATCAGAATTTCCAGTACGATGTGAAGAAATGGCATCAATGTCATAAATCTTATTTTTCTGCGGGCGCCTGAGTAGCTAAGTCAGTTGAGCATCCGACGTGGGCTCAGGTCATGGTGTTGTGGTTTGTGAGTTGGAGTCCTGGGTCGGGCACTGTGCTGACAGCTGGGAGCCTGGAGTCTGCGTGGGATTCTGTGTCTCCCTCTCTCTCTGCCCTTCCTCCACTTGCAGGTGTGTGTGTGTGTGTGTGTGTGTGTGTGTGTGTGTGTGTGTCTGTGTGTGCATGCGCTATCTCTGAAAAATTAACATTAAAAAAAATTTATTTAATCTTATTTTCTTGAAATCCATGGCAGCATCCCCCCACCCCACTCCTTTTTTTTAAAGAGTTTCTGATACATGTTGTCCCTGCTGCCTGGAAAATCTTTTTCCCTGCTTTGTTTTCCTGGCAAACTCCTCAAGGCTGTTACCTGCCTCTAGGGTTGGGACAGCACAGGCAGAGGCTGGGAAAGCAAAAGCGTAGGATTTGTTTGATTCGCTCATGTCTTTAGCAGATATTTACTGAGGGGCTTGAGGGACTACAATGTACCCAGGGGTTGCTCTAGGCTCTGAGGATTCAGCAGTGAACAAAAGGGACAGGAGCTCAGGCTTCACGGCACATACAGCCTATCTGGTGAGGAAGGCTGACTATAAACACATGAATGAATATGGTGAGGTCAGGAAATAAGCACGTGAAGAACAAGGCATCAGGGTAATGAGACAGAACTGAACAGGGTGCTGTTTCAGACAGCATGCTCTGAAAAAGGTGAGAGCTACAACATCTGGAGAGAAATACCAGGAAAAAAGGTGAATGTGGCTGCCTCTGGAATTTCAGACTAGGAGTAGGTGGACAAGGACTTTTTTTTAAATTTCTGCTTAAAAATTAAAAGAAAATTGTTTTTAATGTTTATTTTTGAGAGAGCCGAAGCGAGTGAGGGGGAGAGAGAGAGAGAGAGAGAGAGAGAGACCCAGAATCCAAAGCAGGCTCCAGGCTCTCAGCTGTCAGCACAGAGCCCGACACAGGGCTCGAAGTCACAAACCATGAGATCACAACCTGAGCCAAAGTCAGACGCTTAACTGACTGAGCCACCCAGGCGCCTCTCCCGCAATTTTTTAAAGTTAAAGTCTAGGGCGGGGTGATTTCCACTTCTGTTCAAGATGGCGTAACAGGGAGTAGACTGACCCTCCCATGTGGAACAACTCAAAACTGGGCAAAATATGTGAAAAGATGGCTCTCAAGACATTAGACACGAGGAAATGAAGAAAAGTGAGACACAAAAGAAACAAAAAGGAGCCCTACGGTTACCCCAAACAGAGCCCTGAGGTCCCCCGAGTTAGGGTGCAGTTGGTGGGTGTGAGGGGAAGCAAGTCCTGAGGACAGGATGCTGGACAAGACTGAGGTACACAGAGAGGACTCCTGTGACCTGCCAGTGGTCTCTCCCTCCAACATTCAGCCGAATCCTCCCCAACACGAGGGATTGGACACGTTTACCAAAGGGATGGGAAGACACAGTGCTCAGAGCTGACAGACAACTGGGCATACAGCCTGTCCCCAAACGTCAGGGTAGAAAACCTCATAATTCATGAGACACTAGTTAGAGTTCTCAAAAAGGTCTTGCCTCAGCAGTGGGACAAAATTAACTGTAGACTAAAGGCTCTTTTAGTGCGGCATTAAAAAACAAACAAATAAAACAAACAAACAAAAATCCCAAAAAACAACATTAAAGGCAATGCCTAGAGAGTACGAACTGTTTCCAAGTAACTTAACCACATGCCAAGACAAAGCTCAAGAATATTTTTAGGAATATAAAAATACTAGTACCCAACAAGATAAAATTTACAGTGCCTGGCATCCAATCAAAAAGAAGCAGGAAGATACAATCATAATAAGAAAAACCAATCAAGAGAAATTGATGTAGAAATGAAAAAGATGATAAAATTAGTAGACAAATGGATTAAAATCATTATTATAAGGTAATTTATTACATTTAAGTATCCAAAGGAAAGGTTGAGCACATCCATGGAAGATAATAAAAACACAGCAAGTCTGGGTTCCACTGATGAAATCAACAATGTCTTTGATTATCACAAAAACACAATGGATGGGATTTACAGCAGATTAGATACAGCAAAAGAAAAGGTAAGTGATCTTAAAGATCCACCAACAGCAACTATGCCAAATGAAAAAGAGAAGGGGAAAAAAACTAAAAAACAAAGCTTCAGGAAACCATGGAACATCCTGAAACAGCAGAATGTATGTATACTTGGAGTCCCCACAGGAGAGGAGAGAGAGGAAACAGGGCTGATGGAAAAGACAAATGAATTTAAAGAAATCACGACCAAAAATTTTCCAAATTGGATGGAAACTATAGCCCCAAAGACCCAACAAGATCAATGGATCCAACTACAAGAAACATGTGAAAAATAAAAAATCTAAGGCAAATCATAACCAAATTCTTTAAACCCAGTAAGAAACAGAAAATCTGAAAAGCAGCCAGAGGAAAAAAGAGACATTAAGTAGAAAATAAAGGTCAGTCTGATACCAAATTTCTCAAGTATTTCTATAAATAACCAAATAAGAGTGATTCAATGCATATATGCTCATTTTTATTTTTAACGTTTTATTTATTTTTGGGACAGAGAGAGACAGAGCATGAACGGGGGAGGGGCAGAGAGAGAGGGAGACACAGAATCGGATGCAGGCTCCAGGCTCTGAGCCACCAGCCCAGAGCCCGACGGGGCTCAAACCCACGGACTGCGAGATCGTGACCTGAGCTGAAGTCGGACGCTCAACCGACTGCGCCACCCAGGCGCCCCTATGCTCATGTTTTTAAACATCATAGAAATATGTGCTACGTGAAGACACCTGGCAGGGACAGGAATGGTGATATCTTGAGGTCTTCACCCTCAACTATTTGGAGGCTATGCCCCTGTCAATGGAATCAGACCAATGATCTATACAAAAAGCATACAACTCTGCAGAGTACAAGGTGCTTTTTTTATATTACCTCCTCCTACCAGGCTCTGTGCTCACACTCCCCCCTCGATCTCTTTATACTGTGGTTCCAAATGTTAGCTTGTATGGTTTTTTCTAAAAAACACACACACACACACACACACACACAAAATGTACTGATGGGGGAAAAGTTTCAAAAAGTTCAGACTGTAAACTTAAAAGTAGAAGTTTCTTACGGAAGACACCTGTATAAGTCCTTGCCGATTCAAGAGGGAGCTCAAATATCCTTTCAGAAGTTGTCTGCATACATATAAGTTCTGTAGGTACCCATGTATATAGAAGCTGTTTTATTCTCTTACACACTGGAGCCCCATCACACAGTTGCACTACTTCTACTATTTTTATTTTTTACCTTATTTATTTCATACATGTTGAACATCTTATCAGCACATTTTGAAATACCTAATTCTCTAATGGCTACACAGTACTCCTACGTATAACTGTTACCATACTTCAATTAGGACTCTGAGGTAGATACTAAGTTACGTAAGTACTAAGGTACTAAGTCACAGTACAAGTTACTGTACTGTACAAGTAGAGTACTAAGTTACTGTACTCTTCTGTCCCATATTTATTGTGTTTATATATGTATATGCTTATATATGTGTGTCTATATGCATGTTTATGCAGTTGACCCTTGAACAGTGCAGGGGCTAGGGGAACCAGCCCTCTCCACCCCCCATGCAGTGAAAAACCTTATATAACTTCTGATTCCCCCAAAACTTAACTACGAATGGCCTACTGATGACTGGAAGCCTTCCTGATAACACAGTTGATTAACATATATTCTGTATGTTATGTGTACATTATACACTGTATTCTTACAATAAAGTAAGCTAGAGAAAAGAATATGTTAAGAAAATCATAAAGAACAAATATGTTTAAAGTACTATACTATATTTATTAAAAAAAAAATCCAGAGGGGCGCCTGGGTGGCGCAGTCGGTTAAGCGTCCGACTTCAGCCAGGTCACGATCTCGCGGTCCGGGAGTTCGAGCCCCGCGTCGGGCTCTGGGCTGATGGCTCAGAGCCTGGAGCCTGTTTCCGATTCTGTGTCTCCCTCTCTCTCTGCCCCTCCCCCGTTCATGCTCTGTCTCTCTCTGTCCCAAAAATAAATAAACGTTGAAAAAAAAAATTAAAAAAAAAAAAATCCAGATATAAGTGGACCCATAGTTCAGACCCATGTTGCTCAAGGGCCAGCAGTATACATTTAGGTATATATGTACATATATATATATATATATATACACACACACACACACACACATATATAAAATAATGTATATATTATATATGTACCTATACACGTACATATATTATACATATTATATATAACATAATACATAATATACAATGTATGCATTATATGTGTATCTATATTATAAATGTGTTATATAACATTATATAATCCACATTATATGTATATGTGTATATTATATATGTACACATGTATGTACATATGGAATATACGTATATTTTATAACATATGTACATATATTTTATATGTATTAATATATTCCTTATTTCGGTAAACAGACTTACACACAGAGACGAACACAAGATAAATTACCAAAAATTTTGCCAAATTTGCCCCCATTTATATTTACTAAGTTACAAACCTGCTAAAAAGATATGGAATATATGGAATACATATAATACATATATATATTATATGTACATATATAGAGAATATGGAATACGTAGATACAACTTTAAAGACACTATTTCCATTGCTAAGTATGGTATGATTACATATTAGAGGCAATTTTCTTCCTTTGTGATAGTATCTCTGAAATTAAACTGAAGTCAAGGATAAAATATTTCAAAATTTGGGTGTACACAGATTTTCCAGGAACTTATTTTAAGAAATAAAATAAACTTTGGCACAAAAACAGACACATAGACCAATGGAATAGAATAGAAACCCCAGAACTAGACCCACAAATGTATGAACAACTCATCTTTGACAAAGAGGAAAGTGCATCCAATGGAAAAAAGACAGTCTCTTTAACAAATGGTGCTGGGAGAACTGGACAGCAACATGCAGAAGATTGAAACTAGACCACTTTCTCACACCATTCACAAAAATAAACTCAAAATGGATAAAGGACCTGAATGTGAGACAGGAAACCATCAAAACCCTAGAGGAGAAAGCAGGAAAAGACCTCTCTGACCTCAGTCGTAGCAATTTCTTACCTGACACATCCCCAAAGGCAAGGGAATTAAAAGCAAAAATGAACTACTGGGACCTTATGAAGATAAAAAGCTTCTGCACAGCAAAGGAAACAACCAACAAAACTAAAAGGCAACCGATGGAATGGGAAAAGATATTCGCAAATGACATAGCAGACAAAGGGCTAGTATCCAAAATCTATAAAGAGCTCACCAAACTCCACACCCAAAAAACAAATAACCCAGTGAAGAAATGGGCAGAAAACATGAATAGACATTTCTCTAAAGAAGACATCCGAATGGCCAACAGGCACATGAAAAGATGCTCAACGTCACTCCTCATCAAGGAAATACAAATCAAAACCACACTCAGGTATCACCTCACGCCAGTCAGAGTGGCCAAAATGAACAAATCAGGAGACTATAGATGCTGGAGAGGATGTGGAGAAACGGGAACCCTCTTGCACTCTTGGTGGGAATGCAAATTGGTGCAGCCGCTCTGGAAAACAGTGTGGAGGTTCCTCAGAAAATTAAAAATAGACCTACCCTATGACCCAGCAATAGCACTGCTAGGAATTTACCCAAGGGATACAGGAGTACTGATGCATAGGGCCACTTGTACCCCAATGTTCATAGCAGCACTCTCAACAATAGCCAAATTATGGAAAGAGCCTAAATGTCCATCAACTGATGAACGGATAAAGAAATTGTGGTTTATATACACAATGGAGTACTACAGGGCAATGAGAAAGAACAAAATATGGCCCTTTGTAGCAATGTGGATGGAACTGGAGAGTGTGATGCTAAGTGAAATAAGTCATACAGAGAAAGACAGATACCATATCGTTTCACTCTAATGTGGATCCTGAGAAATGTAACAGAAACCCATGGGGGAGGGGAAGGAAAAAAAAAAAAAAGAGGTTAGAGTGGGAGAGAGCCAAAGCATGAGAGACCCTTAAAAACTGAGAACTGAGGGTTGATGGGGGGTTGGAGGGAGGGGAGGGTGGGGGATGGGTATTGAGGAGGGCACCTTCTGGGATGAGCACTGGGTGTTGTATGGAAACCAATTTGACAATAAATTTCATATATTGAAAAAAATAAAAAAAATTAAAAATTTAAAAAAAATTTTTAAAAAAGAAATAAAATAAGCTAAAGAAAGACTTAACCCATATTCCAGGTTGAACAGTCTCTTGCCTTCAGAAATTTGTACTCTACAAAGTTATTCACTTCCAATGAAAGCAAAAATAAAGCTTTTCCTTTAACATGCTAAAAGTATCTAATAAATAACTTAAAACCTTCCAAATACAGATGGGGACTGTATACACAAATAAAGCTTACAGTCCAGTGTTCCAAGTTGTCTGGGTTACAAAATTGTTATGCTGAGGGGCTCCTGGGTGGCTCAGTCAGTTAAGCGTCAAACTTGGGCTCACGTCATGATCTTACAGTTTGTGAGTTCAAGCCCCACGTCGGGCTCTGTGCTGACAGCTCAGAGCATGGAGTGTGCTTCGGATTCTGTGTCTCCTTCTCTCTCTGCCCTCCCCCACTTGTGCTCTGTCTCTCAAAAATATATAAATGTAAAAAAAAATAATAAAAATTGTTATGCTGAGAACATGAGATACACACAAATGGCAAGCACCTGCTTCAAATATGACTTTTCTTATATATGTTTTAATACTTGCTCAGTTAGAAAAACATGGCCCAAATATTAACTCAGGGTTGAAGTCAACTCTGGGTTTGAAATATTTTTTTTAATGTTTCATTATTTATTTTTAGAGAGAGATTGTATGTGTGAACAGGGCAGGAACAGAGATAGAGGGAGAGAGAGAATCCCAAACAAGCTCCACACTATCAGTGCAGAGCCCGATGAGGGCTTGATCTCATGAACCACGAGATTATGACCTGAACCAAAATCAATAGTCTGACACTTAACCAACTGTGCCACCCAGATGCTCTGAAATATTCTCTTTCTTGACTTGAATGAGCAAGAAAGAAAAAATAAATTTAAGATTTCTTTTTTTAATGTTTATTTATTTTTGAGAGAGACAGGGACAGAGTATGAGTTGGGGAGGGGCAGAGTGAGAAGGAGCCACAGAATCTGAAGCAGGCTCCAGGCTCTGAGCTGTCCGCACAGAGCCCAACACAGGGCTTGAACTCATGCACAGCCAAGTCATGACCTAAGATGAAGTTGGACACAACCGGCACCCCAAGAAAGATAAAATTTAAAAGGTTGTTATTAACTTCAAAAAATTACATCTCTAAAAAAGCCATTAATTGTGTGCCTGTTGGGGGCCTGGCTTATAGCAGGTATGAATTCACCCGACAGTTTTTTATGAGTGAAAGATGGTACTAAACCCTCTAATTATAAATGACTATGATATTCAATGACTAAGTACACAATTCAATAATGCTTGTATAAAAATTTAATTTGTTCTTATTCTGAACCTTCAATCATATTTCCTCTAAGATGCCACAGTAATGAAGTAACAGACATTATTAATTTAATTGTACTATATTTGGCTGCAGAAAACTGCTAATAACTGTTCTCATGCCTTTGAAAATATGTAAATTTCATACATTTTAAAGTATTTTGAGAAAAAGATGCAGTTTCAAATAAACTACTGCTTAAGGAATACGAATTCTCTAAATAATTGCCACTATCAAACAGTGCTGTAAGAATTGGGCATAAGTAAATGTGTGTGTGTAGTTTTTAAATACAATGCTTCTTGGGGCCCCTGGGTGGCTCGGTAGGTTGAGCAACCAACTTCGGCTTGGGTCATGATCTCGCAGTCTGTGCGTTCAAGCCCCTCATCGGGCTCTGTGCTGACAGCTCAGAGCCTGGAGCCTGCTTCAGATTCTGTGTCTCCCTCTCTCTCTGCCCCTCCCCCACTCATGCTCTGTCTCTGTCTCAGAAATAAATAAGCAGACATTAAAAAAATTTTTTAAACATGATGCTTCTTTGCAAAGAAAACTCATGATACCAAAAAGCCCCCCCCCCATAAGAAAAATCTCCAAAGAAAGAAGAAAAAATAAAAACACAAGCAAAATTACAGCAAAAGCAAATATCAAATCAAAGGAAGTCTAAGTTTCCTAAGTTGGGAAGATCAAAAGAAATGACCATATCCCAGGGAAAAATAAGACAGTTACCTACTCTGGATTATTATTATTTTTTAACATTTTATTTTATTTTTTTTGAGAAAGAGACAGAGAGAGAGAGAGAGACAGAGCATGAGCTGGGAAAGGTCAGAGAGAGAGGGAGACACAGAATCCAAAGCAGGCTCAAGGCTGTGAGCTGTCAGCACAGAGCCCACACAGAGCTTGAACCCAGAGACCCAAGATCTTGACCTGAGCCGAAGTCAGACACATTATTATTCACATGAAAAGGCACAAAAAGGCCATCTTAGCTGTGAGCAAACTCAGAAAACAAATGGCCCACCCATACTTTTTGAAAAAATTAATGAAGATGTAGAATTGTCAGGGTGCCTGGGTGGCTCAGTCAGTTAAGCGTCTGACTTCGGCTCAGGTCATGATCTCATGGTTTGTGGGTTCGAGCCCCACGTCGTGATCTGTGCTGACAGCCTGGAGCCTGGAGCCTGCTTTGGATTCTGTGTCTCCCTCTTTCTCTGCCCCTCCCTACTCGTGCTCTGTCTCTCTCTCTCTCTCTCTCTCTCAAAAATAAAAAAAAAAAAAAGGAAAAAAAAAGCTGTAGAATTGTCAAGGGATAGATGAATCAAAACTAAGAACTCAAAAATATATGACAGTAATATATTTTTATATATTTAATATATATAATTATTTTTATGCATTTATAGTTAATATAGTTTTAAATATATGTAACATTTAAAATTTTTTAAATATAATTTATATTTGATATATAAAATAGATAATATATAATAAAATAACAAATACACATCAAAGTATATATCAAAAAATATGTCAAAAGTAATATAAAAGGCCAGCCATTGTTTTTGTCATCATCAGAGCCTATGATCCATGGACATAGTAAATGAATGTAGAGAAAGGCAACATTATAAAGTGGCCACTATCCAGAGGAGGCTGAGGACTTCTCCAGCAGGAAGCATCATGGCGGCTTCATGGCCACATGGAGACTGCTTTCTCACAAGTTACTTTGTTGCTTGTTTCTACAAAGAAAGCATTTGGGGTTGAAGTACTTGGTACACAGAGAAACAAAAGAGCCTCCAGAGATCCACAGAAAACCCATTGCAAATGTTTAGCGGCATATACCTTCAAAGTTTGATGGCGAATGATCTTTACCACAGAATTCCACATCCAGGCAAATTCTCCACCAACAAGAAAGTAAAGTGCTCTTTTCAGACACACAGGAGCACTTTATGGATTTTGTAGATTCTGATGGGATTTTCTTTGACGTTATTTCTTAAAAATGGAATTTTTTTTCAGGCCACCTGGGTGGCTCAGTCAGTTAAGTGTCCGACTCTTGGTTTGAGTTCAGGTCATGATCTCATGGCTCATGAGTTCAAGCCCTACATCGGGCAATGCACTGACAGTGTGGGGCCTGCTTAGAATTCTCTCTCTCTCTCTCAAAATAAATGAATAAACCTGGGGCACCTGGGTGGCTCAGTCGGTTGAGTATCCGACTCTGGTTCAGGTCCTGATTTCATGGTCTGTGAGTTCAAGCCCCGTGTCAGGCTTTATGCTGACAGTTCAGAGCCTGGAGCCTGCTTCGGATTCAGTGTCTCCCTCTCTCTCTACCCGTCCCCCACTTGCACTCTGTGTGTGTGTGTCTCTCTCTCTCTCTCTCAAAAGTAACATTAAAAATTTTTTTAATAAAAATAAATAAACTTAAAAAAATGGAGTTTTTTTCAAGAAAAGCCAAAAAACTTATGGCCCTAACCTAGAATAAAATGGTGGAGGGGCACCTGGGTGGCTCAATCAATTAAGTGTCCAACTTTGGCTCAGGTCATGATCTCATAGTTCATGAGTTCAAGTCCTACACTGGGCTTTCTGCGGTCAGCACAGAGCCCACTTCAGATCCTCTGTCCTCTTCTCTCTCTGCCCCTCCCTCTCTCTCTCTCTCTCTCTCTCTCTCTCTCTGTCTTTCTCAAAAATAAATAAACATTGAAAACATTTTTTTAATGGTGGAAAAATCCTAAAATGGCAGCTCTGTATCTCCCAAAATATTCAAATTAGAATAAGAAACCAGAGGGCTCCAAGAAACATGCCTTCAAGAAGAAAACAGGTATGATGAATATCAATCATAGTTAAGAAGGTTTCAGGATGGTATAAAGTATTTGGCTTTCTCTGCCAAGAAAAAAAAAAGGCTGCCTAAAAATTCCAAGAAAACCAACCAGATAAAATGGTATACAATGTAAAGTTCCAAACATAAAGCAAAATAAATATAAAGCAAAATAAACGTAATACGCATGAGATGAAAAAAAGAGTGGCTATTTGAAATAATGTTTAGAACACTCTCCAGTGAGCAGTACAGATTTCATAATTTATAAGACAACATTTCATCCTCCACAGTTCCAAACACTTGATTACAAAGTGAAAATATAAACAAATATATGTACACACACATATATAATTATAATATCAGGAACATCAACTCTTGTGCTCAGTTTTTAGAATCAATCTATACAACACAATTCTTTTTACAGAACGGACTATAAATACTTTTTGTCAGTATAAAAAGTAATGGCATAACCAGCAGAAAATAAGAGGTGAATGGGGAAGGAAACCAAATAGGGTCGAAATTATTTTCATCTTATATCATTGGTAATCAAAGGATACTGCTAAAAATTGGTGGATGAAGAAAATGGATCAAGTTACCTTTATTATGTTTAATAAATATAAGTCATGATACTGCTTTTTTAATAATGAGACTAAAATCATACACATAGTAGAAACTGAGTATGGAGGGGAGGTATAACAGGGGTGGGTGTCAGTTCCTCTTTCAAAGTGGAGGGACACTAGAGATTTTCTAAGATTCAGACATCAAGAAATAGAGCTTTGAATATATTATTCAGAGTCTGGGTGCTTAAAACAAATCAGCAACCTTTCAACTAACTTATGGTTCTGGAAGGTATTAGACACATTTCGTTTTTCCTTTTACACGTTCATATAGTATTGGAAGTTTTTCTGTGTATAAACATTACTTTCAGATATCCTAATAACGACAAAGTCTCTGCTAAATGTTTTAGTTTTAAATCTCTCTGGTTGTAAAGGGAAGGTTTTTCTTCAGTTTGCCAGTGTTTATAGAATTACAGGTTTTCAAAGAATTTATTTTTAAGCAATCTCTACACCCAATGTGGAGCTTGAACTCACAACCCTGAGATCAAGAGCTGACGGCCCACAGACTGAGCCAGCCAGCCACCCCTAGAATTACAGGTTTTCAGTGTCAACCCTAGTACTGACTAATTTTAGCTGCAGCTCCCTGATTATTTGATTAGGAAGTCTTCATTTTTCTTTTCCTCTTAAGCTGTATCTATATGCCATAAACCCAATCAGTCAATTCAGGGTGAGGAAAAAAATGCACTCAAATACATCACGTCATTACATGTTGATTGGCTAACATAGTTTTTCATTAGTTTCAACGGCATATAATTTTGACTTAGACTCTGTGAAAAGGAAATAGTGCTGGTCCTTTGCTTACCTGAATTGTTGTGGCAATGCATCAAATATGGTGGTAAACAATGAAGCATCCTGAAAGACAGATGCTTTATGAGCTTTATTTGTTCTCTTTTGTAACCTGCTTTGCAGGAATGAAAACAGATACCTTTTATCTGCACTACTTTCTAACGTGCCAATCTCTAAACACCCTGGAGCCATAGTATCTCCGTTAATAAAACAGGAATGACAAAATGATGTCGAATTATATTCGTTTGTTGGCTAATAAACGTCTTGGTGCTCTGTAAGATGCTCTGAAATGGAACAGGCAATTGCTAATTATGAAGTGGGCAACAAAGTGTCCAGCAGGAAGCACACGATGGTTTCCAGGAGCATGTAGGCCAGCCTTCCTCACAGGCTGCTTGGGGAAGAGATGTGTGCCTGAAAGAGCTTGTCATAGAGCAGAACAAAAAGAATCTATCATTCTTCTCTCAAATTACTCATCTGTAAACTGCCTCGCCTCATCACAAGCTCATGGCTTCTGCAAAAAGCAACTCTTCGATCTGCCTCCAACCCATCAACCCATCCTGTTCTCCACAGCTTTCCCAAGCCAATGGCAGCCAACGCCTTCCTAAATCCTCCCTCACCCAGGCACCAACTACACAGAGCAGGCTCACCTACCCTAGGGCTTATGCTTCCAAGGGAGGCCCTCCAGACCAAGGAGTCCCATCCTAGCCTCCGTCCAGCCTCCATTCCAGTGCCTTCCACAATTTTAGGCATCACTGTCTTCCATACCTTCCCCTTAAACAGACTATCTACATGGTACAATATTATTACTTTTTTTAAAATGTTTACTTACTTTTGAGAGAGACAGACAGACAGACAGAGTGTGAGTAGGGAAAGAGCAGAGAGAGAGGGAGACACAGAATCCAAAGCAGGCTCCAGGCTCTGAGCTGTCAGCACAGAGCCCGACGCAGGGCTTGAACTCATGGACTGCGAGATCATGACCTGTGCTGAAGTCGGACACTTAAACGACTGAGCCACCCAGGCACCCCAGCATAATCATATTACTTAAAGTGCAGTCACACTCTCTAAGTTTCGCCACATGTATTCCTATTGACGTCATATAATATGTATTATATGCCCCAAACAAACTGGACTTTTTCTAAGGAGAAAATCATCACCAAAAAGAACCTACCACAATGTTGTAAGAAAGCATTTGCAATATACACTAGTTGGAAAAGCAGGAGAAAATATTTTATCCATACAAAGCTGCTGACTCTCAAATCTGCAGAACAAATGACAAAGGAAATCAAAATGATGCCAGAGTGGTTGAATTACAAATTATCATGACTTTCCCTGCAATCTGCATTTTTCTTGATAGCATGCATATATTATTTTTACAATGAGAAGACAAATTTAATCTACTTTCTGCCTTCTTAAGTCCTACTGGGGTAAATGTAATAAATGATTATTATTCAATTTTTTAACACGAACATCAAGCTCTTACAAAATTCATTTAATGAATTTTCCCAGATATTTACTGTGCATCTCTACGTGCCAAGCCCTTCGCTATGCTCTATATTAAGAACAAAGGCGGCAGCAGCTAACCTTTTTTAAATTGTCGCTCTTTATTTATTTTTAAATAGGCTCCACTCCCCATGCGGGCTTGAACTCATGACCCTGAGATTAAGAGTTGCATGCTCTACAGACTGAGCCAGTCAGGCGACCCTACCATTTTTTGAGTGCTTCCTGTGTATTATGCAGTGTTCCAGGCACTTTCATTTATTAACTGGTTTAATCCACACAAAACCCTATGAGGTAAGCAGGTACCAGTATTATTCCCACTCCATATGTGAGGAAACCAAGCCACAAAGAGGCCCAGAGCTTAAAGACACAGAACCAGGAATGGATCTATAAACTCAGACAGTCTGAGTTCCAAAGCCCACAATCCATTAACTACAGAAACAGTGGTGAGCCAAACCCATCATTCTAGCCTTTGTGGTGCCTACATAGAAGGAAGAGTGAAATTAAGAAAGTAGTCAAAACAGTATATAATTATGAGGTATGATACAAACTATAACAGTATAAAAACCTATGTGAGCTATACTCAATATAAAAATGCTTATTTTTATTTTATTTTTAATTTTTTAATGTTAAATTTTTAAAAATGTTTATTCATTTTTGAGAGAGACAGAGAGAGACAGAGAGAGAGAGAGAGAGACAGCAAGAGAGAGCAGGGGAGGGGAAGAGAGAGAAGACACAGAATCTGAGGCAGGCTCAGGCTCTGAGCTGAGAGCAGAGAGCTCAGTGTGGGACTCGAACTCATGAGCCGTGAATCATGACCTGAGCCGAAGTTGGACACTTAACCAATTGTGCTACCCAGACATCTCTAAAATGCTTATTTAAAAAAAAAAACAAAAAACAAAAAACTATGTACATAAGGGAAGACAAGATTTGCTCTCTGGAATCAGGGAAGGTTTCTTTCAAGAGCTGATGTTTCCGAAAAGACCTACGGTAAAGGTAGGCAAAAAGGAAGGGCAAGCACTAGGCAGACCATGTGCAAAGGTCCCAAGGCAGCAGGTGAGACGAGGCAGAAGCTGAGTGTAGGGCCCTCATCCTGGAAGCCTAGCACCTCTTTAAGAGGCTGGAAAGCAGACAAACAGTAAACTCAAAGGCTCAACAAGAACAATTACCTAATGCATAGGGCTTAGTTCTACTCTCTGGAAAAGAAACTGTGAAGGAGAGGAAGATCAAAAGCTTATTTACATTTGAATGGAAGGGAGACAAAGACAATCACACAAGTAAATGCATATTAGCTGATACGTGCTACAGAGGCCAAAGAAATCAGGATAATGAGGACAGAGAGGGCCTGGATGGGGGCGGGTATGGCTGTGATATAGGATGGTCAGCAATGGTCTGACCAAGAAAGTCATATCTGAGCAGAGACCTTGTATTAGTTTTCTACTCGTACTGCACAAACACAAAGTGCCATTTCTTCTCTCACAGCTCTGTGGGCGAGGAGGGCAGTGTGGCTGGCGGCCTTCTCTGCCTCACGTTCCTGGGGCTAAAATCAAGGTACTGGTGGGGCGGTGTTCCCTTCGATGGTTCACTGGGAGGAAAGGTTTCCGTCTCCTTGTGGGTCCAAGACTGTGGTCCCCGTTTCCAGGCAGCTGTAGCACTGGGGTCCCCGTTTCCTTGCACTTGTAGAATGGTGGTCCCCTTTTCCTCACTGGCTGTCAGCCTAGTACACGCTCCCACCTTCTAGAGGCTGCCTGTGATCTTTGGCTTATGGCCCGCTTTCTCCATCTTCAAAACCAGCCAAGCAGTCCTTCTCATGTGACACTTCTCTTACCTGCTTTCCTGCATTCTCTTCCACTTTTAAGGACTCAGGTGATTATACTGGTGAAAATACAAAATAGCCTCGATGACTCAAGGTCCTTAACCTTAATCACAAGTATGAAGTCCTTTCGACACATAAGGTGACATATTCGTGGGTCTGGGGATTAGGGTATAGACATTCTTGGACCATTAGTCCCTTTACCATAGGCCTGAAGGAAGTAAGAATACTGGGGATGGGCAGAGGGGTCCATGGAGATATTTGACATGTTATGTGCCTGCAGTGATCAGGAGGGAGAAGAGTTGGTAAAAGAGGTCTGAATGGTGGCACCAAGACGTGAACGGAAGCAGAAAGAAAAGCACAGACTGACAACAAAAAGTGGAGTCTGTTTAAAAAAAGAGGAACCAGGGTGCCTGAGTGGCTCAGTTGAGCATCAGACTCTTGATTTCAGTCCAGGTCATTACCTCACGCAGTTCATGAGTTTGAGCCCCACATCGGGCTCTGCACTAACAGTGTGGAGCCTGCTTGGGAAGCTCTCTTGCTCTCGTGCTTTTTCTCTCTCTCTCTCTCTCGCTCCTCCCTCTTCCCCTTCTCTGCCCCTCCCCCCTCAAAATTAAATAAACATTTTTTTTTAATTTTCTCAAAGGAAGAAGAAAGAGGAACCAAATATAATGGGGAGGTTTGGGGCCTGAACAACACGAAGGATGGTGGAGCCATCCTGAGCTGGGAAGACCATACGTCCACCAGTCTGTGTCCAGCCAACAGGAGCTCTACAAGCGCAAGGAAACGGGGAACCCAGTTCTACAGCTGCCAGGAAACAGGCACCCCATGTTAAGTTTGAGATGCATGGGAGAACACCATGTGACCATGTTGAGCAGCAGTGAACTGACAGCCTGGGTCTTAGTCAGACATCTAAATCTGGGAGTCATCAAGAGTGTGTGAATGTCATTTAAAACCAGAAGACCGGATCAGACCGTCTAGGAAGAGATGCTCACATTGGGGTGTATGGTTTTACCACTGAGGCAGTCGGAAGCCTTTGCTGTGTTTTAAAAGCCTTCCCCTTCCAAATTAAACTTCTCTCAAACACCAGATGACTTGGTGTTCACGTTTTGCAGTACTGACCACCTTTTGGATAAAATACAGATTGTCATTATTTCTTCTAAAATGTTGAATTCAGGACTCAGGAAAGAGAGGCATTTCTCCACTTAGTGAATGGAACTGACCTCCAGAATTCATAGTTGAAGTACTCTAAAACTCAGCACGGATTTTCTCATAGAATAAATATAAAGTATTCCAACTCATAAAAAAAAAAACCCTATTTATCCCATAATATGCATAAATTACAAGTGTGAAATTATTTCACCCATCAGATTTGCAGTACAACACAGCGGGTCAGAGTTCTAGCTCTTCAATCAAACTACCTGGGTTTGAATCCTGTGTTTCCTGCTGCTCTCCTCTGAGCTGTCCTAACACTCCGTGATTTGGGCCAACGGCACCTTTCAAACAGATCTATTGCTGGGATTAAATGTGATTATCAATGTGAATAATTTGCCCCCCTGTCTGGTATTGAGCAAGAACCCAAACAAGAGTCTTACCTACTAATGTCATTATCAATACTGAGTCATGGCTACAACTGTTTTTATCAGCATAAAGGAGGGTAGACGTCTTGGTGGACTAAGAGGGGAAAAGATGACCCCACATGAGAGTAACTTACTGACCATATCCGTTCATCTCTACGAGTGAGAAGTACTTTTCTCTCCATCACCAGAACTTCTTCACCCTGCAGTGCATACACATGGTGGGTCTCTGCAGCCACCTCTGTCAATACCCAATGGGAATCATGTGCTCCTGAAGAGACTTGACTGGCATCTAAGTCCCAGAGGAATCCTGACTTCGCTCAATCTGCATTAAAGATTCCAGAGCTGCGATCTGTATCTACCTGTATGGTTTTGGAAGCCCTGTCTCACTGCTGATTCATGATACTGTTGAGGTCAAACAAAATTTCCAGGTCTTCCCCAAGAGCTCTTGAACAAGTGGTTTTCAGAATGGAGGTCAGGCTTTAGAAATGACCTGTTCAGGACAGCCTGGGTGGTGGCTCTGTTGGTTAAGCCTTCAACTTTGGCTCAGGTCATGATCTCATGGTTCGTGAGTTCAAGCCCCGCATCGGGCTCTGTGCTGATGGCTCAGAGCCTAGAGCTTGCTTTGGATTCTGTCTACCTCTCTCTTTGCCCCTTCCTTGCTCACACTCTTTCTCTCTCAAAAATAAACATTAAAAAAAAGTTTTTTTTAAAGAAACGACCTGTTCAATAAAACAGTGTCCACTTGAACCCAGTGTACGAGGATATTGAGACTTTTGTGAAAAGTGTCACAAGTCATCCAAGTCATGAGCCAGTGTCTTTGCCAACCTTTGGGTCCTGTGCAAATCTAAAGTGTCTTTCTCCTTCCAGGCCTGAGATCTCACCTGCCGACCTCCCAACTGGTCTCTCTGCTCTACTCTTGCCCTGAAACAATGTGTGTTTCAGAGCAGCCAAAGTGGCCCTTGGCAACCCTCTATCAGATCATACCGCTGCCCTGCTTAAATCTTTCCAGTGGATTTCCATCACTCCCAGAACAGAATTCAAGTCCTTAACCCTCATTACCGGGCCCTACACCCTCCAGCTCCAGAACCCATCCCTCCCCTCCTCCATTTCTCTAGCACACCCGTCTTCCTCACCCTGGTCCAGCTATGCCAGTGTCCTTGTTGACTATGAAATGGATGGAGCACATTCCCAACTCTAGGGTTTGACATGCTTCTTCTACTTAAAAGCGTTTCCCTCATTTTGTTCAAATGCTGTACATGGTCACCTTCTCTGAGAGGTGCTATCTAACTACTCCATCTAAATCAGAGACTCTTGTTGCCACCATTCTCTGTCCCCAGACACACATACACACACACACACACACACACACACACACACACACACACACACAATGCTGGTTGTTTTACTGTCTGTTTCCCCACTAAATTACAAATTCTCTAAGGGCAGGCACGTCATCTATTTTGTTCACTGTTATTGGTCCACTGCCTTAAATGGCATCTGGCAATAGAACAGGTTGAATCCACAAAATAAACGAGGAAGGAAAGAGGGACAGAAAGAGTGAGCAAGTAATTAATGGCGGGACAACATGCTGCAGAGAACATGACTACACCCTAGGCCAGCACAGCAGTCTTACAGCAAAAGGGTAAGATGAGTTATTTTTGTTAGGAAAACAATCAGTAAGTTAGACATGACAGAGGTAGATTGTGCAAGATAAGATGGCTTCTTATAGAAAATGTGTTGCTCTTGGTCAAAAGAACACTGTTCACGAGAACCCAGAAGCTATCAAAATAGTTTTGAAATGCAGCCCCTTTAGTAAAAACAAACCAGGAGTCAGGGCACCTGGTTGCTCAGTCAGTTGAACGTCTGACTCTTGATTTTGGCTCAGGTCACACGATCTCAAGGTTCATGAGCCTGAGCCCCCCAGTGGGCTCTGCACCAGGAGTACACAGCCGGCTTGGGATTCTCTCTCCCCCTCTTTCTCTGCCCCTCCCCCACTCACACTTTCTCTCTCAAAATAAATAAATAAACTTAAAAAAAAAGAAACTAGTAGTCCTTTTTTCTAGTTTGTATTTTACTTTTTAAAGAAACTATGAGTCTTCTTAATAATCAGTACTATTCTGTAGAAGCTATACACAATATGGTAGATAGAGCACCAGTCTGGAGTCAGATACAAATGACATCCAGATCTGCCATTTGCTAGTGGTGTTTCGTTGTAGACATTGCTTATCCACTCGAAGCCTTAATTTCCTCATATGTAAAATAGGGAAGATAATACCTACTGCTTGGGGCTGGTGATGGAGTAAATAAATAAGACAAGGTATATGAAACACTTAGCACCCAGCCTGGCATACGGTTGGTACTCCATACGTTCTAGTATCTTCCTGAATATCACTGTGTTTCTTACAAGCCTAAATGAAATCTGAGGCTATAAATTGTCTTGATTTCTCTAACACACTGAAGCACCATAATGCACTACACTCATTTCTTAAAAAACATATTCTCACTACAAAAATCTACACAATTCAGAAGATCAAAAACTTTAAAGCATTCTCTATGTAGATATACATACACCTATATACATATACATACATGTGTAGACAGATAGATTTTTTTTTAACCAAAAAAGGTGTAAAGTGTAAGTCTGAATGGCTGAGAATTACTGGTCTCATTCCTAATGACCTGGGCTCCATATTTCTATAGGCACCAAGAAGGTGAGATCCAAGATTGTCCTGTGTTCTCTCAATGTTGAACTTGGAGTCTTTACTGGACCCCAGAAAGTAAAGGCTGTTTGACTATAGGCAATCTGCAATATACATGTCCGCTTCAAAGCTCTACTGCTCAGCTTTGAAGCATGGGCAGAGAGCAGGTGGGGAGGGACAAGCTCTAAACCCATGAAAGGCTGCAGACCATTTGGTCAACTCTACAACTGAGAATCCTAAAGAGGTATTTTGTTATTCCTGTTGAGGAGAAAGAAGCTTCTGTTCTACAGAAAGGGGTTGGAGGGGATCTGTCCATATAGAATGGACCTGTAAGACCTACAAGACGTAAGCTCTTTAAGATTGTGGAATTCTCAGCCTTCTTTCTAAACTCAGAATTTCAATTCTTCCCAAGAAAAAAATGTTTATCACGTTTTTTACTGTCCCAATAGAAGCCTGGTTTAAAACTATCACACTGTAGGAGCGTCTGAGTGGCTCAGTCGGTTAAGTGTGAGACTTTGGCTCAGGTCATGATCTCACAGTTCGTGAGTTCGAGCGCCGCATCAGGCTCTGTGCTGGTAGCTCAGAGCCTAGGGCCTGTTTGGGATTTTGTCTCCATCTCTCTCTGCCCCTCCACTGCTTGTGCTCTGTCTCTCTCTCTCTCTCTCTTTCTCTCTCTCTCTCTCTCATATACAAGGATTTAAAAAAATTAAACCGTCACACTGTAGGGGTGCCTGGGGGGGGGGTCAATCACTTAAGTATCTGACTCTTGACTGGATCAGGTCATCTTGGGATTCTGTCTCCTTCTCTTTTTGCCCCTCCTCCCCTCACAATCTCCCTCCCTCTACCTCTCTCTCTCTCAAAAATAAATAAATATTTTAAAAATAAATAGGGGCACCTACGTGGCTCAGTTGATTAAGCATCCAACTCTTGGTTTCGGCTCAGGTCATGGTCTCGCAGCTTCGTGGGTTTGAGCCCTGCACTGGGCTCTGGGCTGGCAGCATGCAGCCTGCTTGGGATCCTCTCCCTCCCTTTCTCTCCGCCCCTCCCCCACTGGTGCTGTGTCCGTCTCTCTCAAAAAATAAACTTAAATAAATAAATAAATAAATAAATAAAACTGTCCCACTGTAAAGACAATGATGATGAGGACATCAATCACTTTATGCAAGTATTTATTAAGGACTTAGCATGTTAAGCCCTGTTCAAGGGGTCTGAACTCAAGGTATCAGTGAAGTGAAGTGACAAGGAGTTCTGCCCTCATGAAATATACATTCTAGCAGGGGAGATGGGTAACCACAGATTTATAAAACAATAACTAAATTATACAGTGTGTTTTAGAAAGTGATTATCTGGTATGGGTGAGGCCAGCAGAATCAGGTAAAAGGCATTGGGAGTGCTGAAGGAAAGTTGCAATTTTATTTCTAGGTTTACTTCTTTTGAGACAGAGAGTGAGAGCATGTGTTCAAGTGCTCAAGTGGGGGAGGAGCAGAGGGAGAACGAGAGAGAGAGAGAGAGAGAGAGAGAAAGAATATCCCAAGCAGACTCCACTGCCACCACAGAGCCCAACGTGGAGCTCAAACTCACAAACCATAAGATCATGACCTGAGCCAAAATCAAGAGTTGGACACTTAACCAAATGAGCTGCCAGGCTCCCCAGGAAGTTGCCGTGTTAAATAGAATGGTCAGAGTGGGCCCCACTGGGAAGACAGAATTCTAGACTTGGAAACTGTATCACAGCACTTAACTTAGTAATAGCTTCTATTTTTGTTTACCTTTTCCGTTAAATTTCTTGTTTATCTTAAATTTCAGTTAACCTACTTTTTAAAACGCACGGATACACGAGTGTTTAAAAACGAAGTTTATCTAATGTCTAATGAAAAATGCACAACTGAATTGCTGTATTTAACCAATTGCCATCCTTCCTAAGCCTATAGGATACATGCTAGTGGCAGACACGCAGATATGGGGGCAGAAGTTTGGAGCCTAACGAGGCCGGCCTAGCATGTATCACTGTCATTCTTCTGTAGAATCAGCATTTCTAAGCCCATATATAAGGAGGTGCTAAGGAGGAGGTGGGGGCGGGGGGAGGCTATTCCAAGAGCTTCTCATATTGATTTCTTTACCCTAAACAAAGAGATTCTCCTAGTTACATGATATATCATAATCACTTAATTTGTTTCACTCTTTTAAAGCAGGAACAATGAGTTGAGGAAAAGGTGTTGAGTTGCAAAAATGTAATCATTTTGCAGGTGTTTTGTTATCGGTATGGGTCATTTTCCCTTAGTAATATGACATATGTGGTCTCTATAGAGAAACTGAAAATGCAGAACCCAAATCCCCCCTGTTCCCTAGAGCCTGGACTAACCTAACGAAGCCTACATCTCAAGACTCTCACACTGTTCCCAAGGGTAACAAGGATAAAGCTTTTCCACAAGCCTCTCTAAGGCTTCATGTATTAGGCATTCATAATTAAACCACCCCCATTGCCTGGACATGAACAGATTTTTCCTCTTTCCATAGTGTTTTTGTACGCACGGAGCCAGTGCAACCATGAACCTCATGCCATGCATTCCCCACAGGGCACAACATACAGATTTAAAGGCAACTTTCTAACAAAGTCTCTTCCTGGATCGAAAAAAAAAAAAAAAAAGGTGCACAAGTAGGGAAACTCCAACCGAAACTAGTACATGAGTTTCATTTGGGAAAGCAAATATTCACTCCCTCTATGTCCATTACTCCTTGCCATGGTTCTCCCAAAGTTACCCCTTTACAAAGGTGGGGGGGGGGGGCTAATCTCATAAACCGTGAGATCATGACCCGAGCCGAAACCCAGACTCAGAGGCTCAACCAACTGAGCCACCCAGGTGCCCCTAAAATTTTTAAACATAAGCAGAGGCTACAGAAAGAGTACACTGTTTTTGCATTTAAGTAAATATATGATCAGGGCACCTGGCTGGTTCAGTCAGAAGAGCATGTGACTCTTGAACTGGGGGTCGTAAGTTTGAGCCCCACACTGGGTGTACAGATTATTTAAGTAAATAAATACTTTAAAAATTAAGTAAATAATACCATAACAGTGTATATTTGTAGGTACTAAGTACAAAGAAAGATGGGACGGAAAAAAATACCAAAATGTTCTAAAGGAACAGATAAGGTTTTTCTCTTCTTCACTTTTCAGGGTTTCTTCCTCCAATTTTTCCTCGTCGAAGATGTGTATCTCATAGCATTTTCTAAAATTTTGAGTGAAAACGTTCAAAATGAAAAAAAAAAGTTGTAACTCAGGCTTCTTGGGTTCCAAGTCCCTCTTTGACATCTAGCAGCCATATAGACAGGAAAGTCATTTCTCATCTCTATTGTCTGTTCATCAGCCGGGACAGCTCATGTTTGACTTGTGCATGACAACTGCGTACTTCTCGATCGCAAGTGGTTTTCTCGAAGTCTGCTCTCAGGTACAGACTGTGCGGTATGCACATTTCTGGGCTATGCTTCACACAATGACGAGGGAAAACAAACGTTAACTTATTCGCAACTGACCAGGCACGCTTACCTTACTGTTCAAAATCACTGTCTTCCGGATCAGATTCTGTTCAGGGGATTGCCTTCTGCTACCTCTCTTTTACCAAACAGCAAATTCAGTTCTCGAAACAGGCGACCCTGCTCCTCTCCTATTCCTCCTCTACCTCGTGTGCGGTTTCTGGCTGTGAAATCAGAGGGCTCTATATAAGCTCCAGGTCGGTCTGTGGTTTTCAAAAAGACTAGACCACGTGCCTTCTCATCCCACCAGCTTCCTTTGTCAAAATGCTCACCCCTCTCTCTTCCTTAGCCTGAGAGCAGGTGCTATCGTCTGAATGTGACTATTCACCTGAGTTCTCCAGTCTCTGGACATTTCCTCTTACCTTACAGGGACACATCCCAGTGCCACAGGTTGTGAGCAAGCAGAGGCTCTCAGAAAGGATGTGGCCGACCGTTTGCTGTTAAAGGGACTCACCCAGGAAGTCCACGATAATGTGGCCCATCACATCAAGCCCTTTTAAAGGCATTGTTCTAAAGCTGTAATAACCTTGTGCCTCCATAGTGTGAGCCCGGCTCACTGACTTGATGCCTGTGCACTATGTAGCGGGTCTGGTGCCAGGAGGGGAGACAGAGCATGAGAGCCTCCTTGGCCTTGGTCCTGGAGAGTGTGCAAAAACATACTGTCTACCTGACAGGGGGAGAGGAGGTAGTATTTCTGTTCTGCACTTTTACCTAACGTCATTGGAGGTCAGTTTTTATTATTTTCCCAGGACCTAAGCAACTCTGAGTTGATACACTGTTGGCGTTTCTTTCATATGCTTTCTCAAAACGCAATCAAACTAAAATGACTAATTTTTCCGGCCACACAGTCAAAACCTGACACCAAATGCCACAGAAGTAAGCCACGTGAAGCCCGTCCACCATCTTCCTGGTCGGGTTTCTTCTGACTGCAAGACAGGACCCCCAAGTGAGTACAGTTTTTAATTTGAAGGTATTCTCACTTCATTAACGCAATTGTTCATTTTTTACTTCTTTGTTAGTACCAAGGAGAAATTCCAGGCTTTAAAAGATTCAAATGACTTGTTCCTAAATCAGGCCTGGACTCTCTCCTTGCAACATGCCGATTTACATGAGATCTCTTGGAGTTTCTCTGCTTCCATAAAATGCGGATGCCAGTGGCCATCAGGCCTGGGTTTGCCTCTCTGCACAAACAGTCCAAAACAGTTTTCCTGATCTGTTTCAACTTGAAGTGTTGTCAATATATGGATTGTCTTGCTTTCTAATTCAGTGAAAAATCTAGTTTTCCATTAGTCTCTGCCTTTCTAATTTTCGATACAGCTTTACTAAATGTAATTATTAAAGGCAGATTCAAGAAAGCAATTACTGAGCTACTGGTTTGTATCTCTGAAGTCTTAATAAGTGGCAAAAAGTTGGAACTGCACCCAGAGTATAAAATAAATTTTTCTACAGATTAGACACACACACACACTTGAATTTGTATGGGGAGAGACCTATTTAAAATAGTACATAAAGTGTGCTTTCGTAAAACACAAGTTTTAATCTTCATTTAAACTTTGTTCAAAGGCAACGCTGTACGTTCTAAAGAGGAGGAAACGACATTTCAGAAATGTCTTTCTGCTCTGTGTCCAGGACTCTGTGACTCTGGTAAACCACCTAACTCCCCGGATTTCCTCTTTCTCTCCATCTGTAACTATGTGAGAATGTTAAACTAGATGTCCAACAAGTACCCTTTCGGCTCTAAAGGCTACAAAATATTTATTAAATTCCTAATGTCTGCTAAGCTCAGTAATACACACAGGACAGAACTTCCAAGGCTTAAAATTTAGTCAAGAAGAAAGATAGAACTAATATCAAGCAGCACACAAAAGTGCTAGCCCAATGAGATAAACCAAATTAGATTTCCAAAATGTCCTAGGAAATAGCTGTAAACGGGGTCTACAACTTCTCTGGTAGGCATCCAAGGACACAGTTTGGCTTTCCATCTCTTGGCAAATGGCGGTACATGCATTACGTGGTCACTTAACACTGGTCTTGGGCAAACAATAGATTCTGTGAATGGAACCACTATACGCAAGCCAAAACGCCTATGAAACACTCACGGTCATGGATCAATCAGTTAATCATCCTCACTCATCTCAGTAGGGTGATATTATTTACTAACCAATGAGAGGCACAAGGTACAGGTGAATGTTATCATTTTACAGCTAAAAAGACTAAGGATCAGAAAAATAAATGCCTTTTCAAAAGCGTCATAACCACGCAACAGTTATGGTCATGAGGAGCCTTTTTTGCAAAATCAATTATCAAAGAGTGCCATAGGTGCCCTTGTCCCTATGCTGTCTACACGCTCCAGAAAAATCATCATTGCTCTTAATGATTTGGTCTGTCAGCACCATTCAAAATTGTGCTAAATGATTTACCTTGAACTCCATAAAACTAGAGTAACCATTCTAACTAACTCTTAGATTAATTTAGATGATATGCAAAGAACTCACCTTCATGATTCCTAGAATCTGTGCTAATGGATTTTGGATAGGGTCCTTACCCCGAGGCCTAGAAAGGGATGATGAGCATTATTACTACCACCATTAGCTGCAAATGTAAAACCACCCTAGCGTGGTTTCTTCAAATCCTCCTTCACAAAGGTCGGACAAGCAAGTATGAAGCCAAGGGGAAAAAATTAAAAACAGACACAAGCAAGCAAGCAAACAGCACGCTTCTTCCTTTAATTCCATAATGAAGTTGAAGACCTGCATACCAGGGCCATATTGAATCACTCTTCTACAGGATTACCAGGCTCGGTCTGGAGGCCACATTTTTCATCATGTCATTGTCACATGAGATCGTCTTTTCCATGGAGAAGCCAGAGCAAGACCAGAGGTCTATCCCTATGGCATGTGTAGAGCAAGGAGAGATGTTTACCCCAGGGGAGCAGTCTTTAAGTATTTGTAGAGCAAATGAAAAGGGACTGTGGTGAAGTTTTGTCGATCCCAATAACAAAATTAAGGCCAGCCAGTAAATTTTCTGTACAGTCTAGAGCGGAGAAAAAGAATCATGACTTAGAGTTTGCCATGCAAGCATAACGAGCCCACATCCCAAATCACCCACCAGAGAAGGCTGAACTGACAGTTTCCAGGCAGTCCAGGCAGCTTATGTAAAGAGGGATTACAATTCAACCTAGTTTCGGGTCAGAGATTGTACTATGGGAAAACAGACGACACGCCACTGTTAAATAAACAGGCTCTTTCTTTAAAGTGAGTCAATAAGGGCAAAGAAATAGCTACCACAGAATTTGAGATGGATAAAGCCAAAGGCCCCAGATCTACCATTCAAAACAAAAGCATTTTACAAGGAAACACCAAGATTGGGACTCAGAGTCAAAGCTTCTAAAATATAAAAGCACCAAGAATTACAAACACAAAACCTGAAATAGTCACTTGACAGAATTAAGAAAAGTAGGTAAACATTCACCTTCTGACCTTAAAACACCAAAACCACAAAGCAGGGCTCCGGTGATGAAACACTACAAGGGGGCACAAGGAACGTACCAGAAGGAACCAACCCCACAGAGGAGCTAGAAACAGAACACAGATATTGAGGTACCCCTGGAAACAATGTCAGCAGCACATCTTCCTCAGTCAATGAGAATGAACAAGTCACGTGCATGGACAGAGACTACTAGTAAAGAAACAAAAACCAGGCCGTGGCAAGGGCTATGAGTTTTATCTCAATTTTGGTAGTAAGTAGTCATGCCATCTTAGATAAATTATTTACTCTCACTTATGACTCCAGTTGATTTGTTTATTCAGTAAAAATGTATGGATCGCTTCTTTTTTTTTTTAATTATTTTTCATGTTTTATTTATTTTTGAGAGACGGAGAGACAGCATGAGCAGGGCAGGGGGAGAAAGGGAGACAGAATCCGAAGCAGGCTCCAGGCTCTGAGCTGTCAGCACAGAGCCCAACATGGGGCTTGAACTCAAGAGCTATGAGATCATGACCTGAGCCAAAGTTGGAAGCTTAACCGACTGAGCCACCCAGGTGCCCTGTATGGTCACATCTATGTGGCCACATACACTGGATGGTGAGGTTACAGTGAACTAACAACACAATGCACGGTATGACAAGTGCTCTGAGGGACAGACCGCCAAGAGAGTGTCAAACAGGACAGCCAGTTAGGGCTCAGTCTCTAAGGAAGTGATAAAGACTTGAGAGCAAGGTGGGGGTGGTTTGAGGCTGAGAGGAAGGCTAGTTTAACAAAAGTAGCAGATGCACTTGAGGAAATGGGAGGACTGCAGCTCTTGGGGAGGAAGGATGGAAAGTAGGTAGGCAGGGGCCAGGTCACGCTGGGCCTGAGGATCCTTGGGCCTTTCTCAAGAGAGCAGGGAGAAGCCACTCAATGACTGTAAGCAGGAGCTGCCTTGATGAGATGTGCACAACAATCCTTCTGACTGGGAAATAATGGATTCTGCCAAGTTCTGAGAGGACGGGGAAAACCAAGCAGGAATGTGCTGAAGTCTTCCCCAAAGTTCTGTCCCACATCAAAAATTTTACGTTTCTTAACGTTTTCATGTAAGCATTTTATAATTACACCACGTCAGTTTAAAAATGGACTCAGTCGGAGCGCCTGGGTGGCTCAGTTGGTTAAGTGTCTGACTCTTGGTATCGGCTCAAGTCATGATCTCATGATCCGTGGGATCGAGCCCTGTGTGGGGCACCATGTTGACAGCAGAGAGCCTGCTTGAGATTTTCTCTCTCCCTCTCTCTGCCCCTCCCCCATGCGTGCGTTCTCTCTCTCTCTCTCAAAATAAATAAACTTTAAAAAATAATAAAAATGGACTCAGTCATACAACAAGTTTAAAATGGGACTCTAAAAGTTTGCAAACAAAGTGGATACTTGACATTTTAAAAATGAAGTCACTAAGACCTTTTCTCCCTTCCTCACGCATGTAAGACCAAGAGAAGGTTGCTGGTTACCAGGAGAGAGCAAACCACCATAGGTCTGTGGGCCCCAGTCCAAAGAGGGAAAGCGAGGGGTGGAGCCCCCTCCAGGGTAATGAAGGCAGTGCAACTGAGCAGTCTGCAGGTGTTGGCAGAGGAAACAAATCAAGAAAAAGTAGTGGTGGGGGAGTGGGGAGAAGAGAGTGGAAGAAGGAAGGTCCTATAAAGGCTAGTCTCAGAAGAAAGGCAAAGGCAGAAGGCACCCACAGGGCTCTATCAATGCTGGACCAAGGGTGAAGTCAGCAGCCCACTTAGAGTGGCAAAGAGAACACCAAAACCACCAGTGAGAGATAATACCACCGAGAGGGGAGAATTGTGAACGTGAGACTGAATTGAGTTGTCCTATAAAGGACACTGTGGAGGAGAACAGCGAAGTCCTCAGATTAACCCTCCATGCTGAGAGTATGTGATAACAGGGATCTCCATAAAGATGGGCCATGATCTACAATCCCCATGTTAGGGTTAATGAGTATAAAACAATGCATTCTATCAGTGACAGGGATTACATGTTACAATGGCCCACTTTGGGTTCCAGTCAAAACTGCGTAACGATGAGGCTGACACAGGACTCTGATGCGTAAAAAGGAAGGGCCTGGCTCTTCCCAGAGCATCACTGGGAGAAGGTGTCGTGGGTGTGCAGATTTAGCAAATGTATCTGTAGCCTATTCATGCAGTGTGGGAAGTACCTGGAGTACCGAGAAGGTTCTTCAAGTGAGTGCTAGGAAAGGGATGGGGAGAGAACAGAATGGATTGTATACAAAGCAGTTCCCCCATGTATCTGTTAGCAGCCTTTCCTCCTACTTACACCAAAAAACCGATTGAAGAGGGAGAGGGTCAGGATCCCACACTCTGTCTCCATCATCGCCAAAGCCACCCGCTACCAACAGCCCTTCCTCCTTCCTCTCCCTCTCCCACTTACTCCTCAAAGCCCGTCTGCCTGCAGGCTGAGCCTTTGAGGAGCCGTGGGGATGGCCCTAATTTTGAACCTTTCCCCACATCTTATAATGTGATCCTGAAATTAAAAGGAAAAGAATTTCAAAAGTGAAAATGAAAATAAATAAGACTAGAAATGGGGTGGACACAAAGGGAGCAGCCAGAAGACAGTCTCAAGGCACTCAGATATAAGGCAGAATACCTCAAATCCTGAACATCACAATGGCAGGATTAATGTTCTACGGCAACTTTGTTCTACTGGATTTTTTCACTTAGGTTTCCCATTGTCAAGGTGAACCTTGGACAAGTTCCTAATCTTCTGCCTTTATAGCTGTGACTCCTATGGTAGGAAAGTGATGGTTCACTATTTATAGACTCAATTGTTATCTTTCAGCCCTGAACCTACAAGCTCTCAATCCACTCTGGCCTCAAGGCTGCATTCCTCATTAGGCAAAGCCATGCCCTAGAAAGAATTATTCCATTATGTAGTTCCCAAAAGATAACCACACCAATGTCATCTTGTCATTACTACAGGGTCCGCCTCTGAAAATAAGTCACCCCTCTAGCAAGTACGGTTGACCTTGGAACCGCACAGGTTTGGTCTACATGTGGATTTTTTTTTTGAATACAGTACAATAAGTGAATCTTCTCTTCCTTAGGATTTTAAAATCTTCTTTTCTCTAGCTTACTTTATTGTAATTTTGTGGTATATAATATATATATAATAAACAAAATATGTGTTAATCAACTGTTTATGGTATTGGTAAGGCTTCCAGTCAACAGTAGGCTATTAGTAGTTAAGTTCTGGGGAGTGAAAAGGTATATATACATGGGTTTTCAGCTGTGTGGGGGATGTCAACACCCCTCACGCTTGTGTTGTTCAAGTGTCAATATTTATTAAATATTTTTGTGGGTCAGGTTCTGAGCTGGAATATAGCGGGCAGCAAAAGAGACATGGTGTTTCCCCCATGGAGCTCCGCGAAGAGAAAGAGGTTAACCAATTTTAAGCACAAGATTATGACTGAAATACCAGCAGGAAAGAAGTCATCCTATAGGGAAAGCTGGCTGAGTGGGGACACTGAGGGACACACTGCACTCTACTCATGATGCGGGCACGGGCTAAGGCAACTGTCCTTACAGGATGCACACGCCCACGTGGTTTACAGTCCTCTCCACTCTGATACTCACTCGCCTCGCTTATGTTTGGAGACCAAAGACCTGGGTTCAAATCCCAGCTTTACCACTTATTGGCCATGTGTCCTACAGTTATTTAAACTCACTGGGCATCAGTCTTTTTTCATCTCTTAAGTAGAGATAATAATACTTTCCCTGTAAGGATTTGAAATAATAAATATAAATTACATAGTATGGTGTCTAACATACAGTAAGGGCCTTATTTTCGTGACCTAACTGTCCTTGAATTTTAGCCCGTGGTTCTAAAGTCATTTAAACTAGTATTTAATGACCCCTCAATTCTAATATATTTGAATGTCTTTGTCTAGCTTTGATAGTGAAGAATCTAACCAGAGGGTTCTTGGAGTGTCCTTTGTTAATACGGTAATGACGGTATTTCTTTTAGAGTATTTAAGACCATTTTCAACATGAAATAAATAAATATATTTTAATAATTCAGTATTTTGAATAGGTAACACATGCGTTTGATTTTAAAAGTGTAAGGGGGGCGTGCGTGGCTCAGTCAGTTAAGCGTCCAACTTCAGTTCAGGTCATGACCTTGCGGTTCATGGGTTTGAGCCCCGCATTGGGCTCTGTGCTGACAGCTTGGAGCCTGGACCCTGCTTCAGATTCTGTGTCTCCCTTTCTCTCTGCCCTTCCCCTGCTTGTTCTCTCTCTCTCTCAAAAATAAATTAAAACATTAAAAAAAATTTTTTTTAAGTTTAAGAAAAAAGATATGAGTAAACAGTGAAGACTCCCTTGAAGCCCAAATCGCTCTGTGAGCAAGTCACACAAGTTGCTTTGGGTGCCCAGGCTAACAGGCCTTTCAGCCTGGCGACGTACAAGTTCAAACCGCATCAGTCTTACGTGCCTCCCTTCTACACAAAAGGCGCACATTACACACCCAACCATCTCTTGCTTTTTAACTTAGCAATGGTCCTTGGCAGTCTCCCCACGCGAGAGGACACAAACTGTCCTTTTCCTCCATTTACTGCTACGTAACATCCTATCTCAGGGATGCTGTTATAATAAATGCTTTGCTCCGTGTCTTTCTGGGCTGACCCAAACTTTCCTAATTATAGTTTTGGCAGTAGGTGATGGAGAAAATGGATAGAAATGTCAGTATTTTCGTTTGACTTCATTGTTCTTAGTCAAAAACTAACAGCAACTAATTGTTTTTGTGATACTTCACGTAAACAATCTACATGAGCACTATACCCTACCGTCTACAGTAATAATTTCTCCTTCAATTACTCTAGAACATCTGTTCTGTATTTTACACGTAGCGGGATCATTTTCCTTGATGTTTATATGGGAAAAGTGCCGGCTGCTAGTGTCCAATCGGTTACCCCGAGATGTCAGCTGTCAACCATGTCTCCTGCAGCAATTTCCCTCTCCTCCCCTCCCTTCCCACTCTGGGTGAGCTGTCAAGTTTCTAGTTTCTGACGTGCATTTACATCACTCAATGACATCTGACAGCAGTGAAAGGCCACAGAAAACTGCTTATTGATCAGAGCAAAACTAGTTGACGGAACAGATGAGGTTGTATCACAGAAATGCAGCCACATTCAGGTGATGACATTTTGCCCCCCGTACACGAGAGCTTAATGGAATACAACTTCATTATATCCTGCCACTAGTACTTACGGCCCCAAACCCATCTCCTGACTGTTTTGTCTATGTGGTGATGAGGACAATCTATTTGTGCTGGTATCAATGGATTACTAACCTGATTTGTTCATGAACACTTGCAAACTACTTGTGAATCTGTCCTGACAAATACACCAAGAGACACTGAAATCTCAATCTTACTAAAATCTAATTGGGCTGTCCTTTAAAAAAGAAAAATGGAATGACCACGTAGTGAGCTGTAACTGCTCAGTTTAAAACTTTTATGCCACTGGGTAAAGAAGTTTAAATGGGCATTTCTTTGATTCTTGTTACACTAGGAAAAAAAAAGGAAGGAAATAGGGAAAAAAAAGGAAGGGGGGGTAACTTGAGAAACATTCAAAATTTACTTATTAATGGAAGAATCTGGGTATTTCTAGGAAGTAAAATACCAGATCAAGTCCCTCTGCATACAAACTGCTCCTTTTACTTTTAAATTTTTTATTTAATTTTGAAAGAGAGACAGAGAGAGACAGAGAGACCGAGCATGAACGAGGGAGGGGCAGAGACAGAGGGAAACACGGAATCGGAAGCAGGCTCCAGGCTCTGAGCTGTCAGCACGGAGCCGGACGTGGGGCTCAAACCCATGAACCGCGAGATCATGACCTGAGGTGATGTCGGATGCTTAACCGACTGAGCCACCAAGGTGTCCCTGTTCCTTTGACATGTAAAGATAACAGTTTTAACCACCTGCTATTTCCATTGCCAATAAAGACACATGATTGTAAAGTTGAAATCAGTACGTGTCTGGAATAGGGATCAGCAAGCCACACACCTAATACTTCGCCACAAACATAAGAAAAGGAAAACATAGTGCAAGGGACAAAATTACCAGCCTCCCATCCAAGAAGGAAAAAAGAGCTAACACTTTACCCTGAGGGTTGTCTGGCCTTGATTTTTCCTTTTTAATTTCTCCTTTGAGGTGGGAGAGGTCTCCCAAATTACAAATTCCCAGACAGCCACTGCCCCCGCCCCTCCAACACACACACACACACACACACACACACACACACACACACACACACACACAACCTGGCCACATCTGCATCTTCTCTGGACTTAATTCTTTTTTTTTTTTTTTTAACCAAGTAGACTTTTTACTTCAGTAAAAAATAAAGATAACTTTAAAGTGAGTATGAAAAGAAATACTCATTTTTAAGATATGTTTCTTGCTGAAGGTTCTGAGGCCACAGACTGCTCTCTTCCTTCGAGAGACTGGTGAAACGTGAAGACAAGTGAAAGCTTCCGGAGAATTTTTTAGAGGACTGGGGAAAATGGGATAGGATTAAAAGTTACATGAGAAGCAAAAACTTTCTCGCTTGTCAACGAATATTAGTTAAGGTGGAGGCATTACTGAAATTATCTCCTGCAGCACCAATGGCCTGTATCCAAATGCTGGGAATGCAGCCAAAGGACAATGAATGGACAGGTGGTCACGGCCTGCTGCTGGTTGGAATCCTGTCCCTCCCACTTACTGTCTGACCACCTCCACCAAGCTGTTTAACCTCTATGCAGCATCTCACTTTCCTCTCATTTATAAAAGATTTATAAAACAAATGCTCTCATCTACTGAGAGCAGATGAACTTGAAGAACTGCTCTTAGAAGTAACTGAGATCATACGTTACAGTGCTCCATATATTACCTGACACTAAGAAAGTAGTTAATAAATGTTAAGTCATGGGGCACCTGGGTGGCTCAGTCGGTTAAGCATCCAACTTCAGCTCAGTTCATGATCTCTTGGTTTGTGGTTCGAGCCCCACATTGGGCTCTGTGCTGACAGCTCAGAGCCTGGGGCCTGCTTCAGATTCTGTGTCTCCTTCTCTTTCTGCCCCTCCCCGCCTCTCAAAAACAAATAAACATTCCAAAAAAATAAAAAAATAAATGCTAAGTCATTACTGTTTATTTTTTCCAATCTTCTTATAGATATAGTTAAAAAATTTTAAGGGGAGGGGTGCCTCAGTGGCTCAGTCCGTTAAGCATCTGACTTTTAATTTTGGCTCAGGGCGTGATCTCACAGTTCATGGGATTGAGCCCCAAGTCGGGCTCCATGCTGAGTATAGAGCCTGTTTAAGATTCATTCTCTCTCCCTCCCTCTCTCTCTACCCCTCCCCTTCTCATGCACATACTCAAAATTTGTACTCAAAAGCAAATTTTTTTAAGAGTACAGGACAGAAGAAACTAAAGGTATAGGGCACACAAAGAAAATAAAGAAACGGAGAGGAAAGGAAAGAATATCCATACACTAACAAGGAAAAAATGGCATCTGAGCCAAAGGAGGGTGTTCAGACCCACTGCCGTGGCCTCCTTGCTTGGCAAAGCTTCCCGTTCCCGCCTTACCATGTTCCGTTTCTTTCAGGCAATGACCATGGCTCTCCTCCGGGCTTCAGTAACACTCGGGTGAAGCCGTTACAAGCTTTGCGTGGCGGCCTCCCCCTGCGACCTGAGACCTTTTGGAGACAGAAGCCACATCTCCTGTGGAGTCCCCAGAGCCCAGCACGGTGCTCTGTCGACACACACAGAGCAGAGCAGTCTTGCTGACCGCACATCTTCCAGTCCGCCTGCCCAAACGCCACTGCTGGCCAGGCCTCAGCGGGGAAGTTACACAGGTCTGAATAAGGGACTTTCTGGTGTAGCTGACTTTTTACTTATAGCCCTGGCTTCCGTAATGAAAAACAGTACACAGTAAAGCAGAAAAGTCTTATGCGTGTTCATTTCAAACACGTTTGATTTTTCAAGAAATAGTCTAAGGATTGCCATGTCACACATCACACTATAAAAATGCTTCAGCTTCCCCAGACCAACACGTATGCCTTAGGACACTTGTCAACTCAGTGCTTCTGAACCACAGGCTATGTGTTGTTTTCCAAATACTTTCGATTCACACACTGTGTCCTCTGCCTAAAAGGAAGCAAAAAATGGACTCAAATCAAACCCACTCTGCTGTACTCACAGTGAAGAAGATACAAAAAACCGGTAAGTATAATTGTGTTAGGGACATGATGACAGACTACAGACATAGCAAGCAGGGTGGGAAGCCAAGGGGGGGGTGATAAGCGGAGAGAGGGACCATGTACCCCAATGACCCTCAGACGTAAGTCCCAGCACAATGATCAGCGTTGCCACATTTTACTTCCCAAAGTACATCAGTTTAGATGTTAAGTTTTGTGGTCACCCTAAGACTGGAGAAAAACCGACCCCATGCAGGCTCTCTGGTCTTAGAGTTCTTTGTGGACACATATTGCATTTGTGGTTCACTGGCCTCTACGCCTTTGTTTTTATACACATATCCTGCACCTAACTCTTAGCCATTATTCCAATTCAGTCTCCTATTTTTTTTTTAAGTTTATTTATTTTGAGAGATACAGAGTGCAAGTAGGGGAGGGGCAGAGAGAAAGGGAAAGAGACAGAATCCCAAGCAGGCTCTGCACTGTCAGCGTGGAGCCTGACTTGGGGCTCAAATTTACAAAATCAGGTCAGATCCTGACCTGAGCCAATACAAAGAGTCAGAAGCTCAAATAACTGGGCCACCCAGGTGCCCCTCCACTTCTGTCTCCTAATTGAGGCCCTGCCACATAGTAGGTACTTAAATGTGGTTGAACTATTAATCCTGAGACATCCACAATTCATTGGAACAGAATATAACCGGTAGGTCTGAGTTTGACAAGGAAAACCGCATGGTCTGGGCAAATCCATTTAAACTTGAATTCTTAAGCAATGTCCCAGAACCTGAAAACCATAATTACAAACATAATCTCAGAGACAAGAGTAACATGAGTTGGAAAGTAAGACTGTTAAACTCCTGCTCAGAAAATCTGGTCATATACTCCAAACAGGTGTTTCCAGGGCCACACTGTGATGCTCTACTATGAAGACTTTTGGAAGTAGTTGACCAGTGCCACCTGTATTTACCAAATCTCCTGAAGGAGTGGCTGATTCAGGCAAGCCCTAACCAACACAGTGAACATCTAGACTCACAGGCTTCTCAAGGGCACCAACAGAATGAACCCACACATCAGGAACTAACGCTCTGGGACACCCACCTACCCGTCTCCCACCAGCCTCTACTTTTCACTCCTTGCTGACAAGCTCAAGATGACGTCAGGATCCTTTCTTACAAAAAAGCAAAAACCACAAACAGAAACCTGAAATGAGACATGCCTACTGTAGTCCTGTGTTATATCCATACAGCCAGAACGAGGCCGTAAGTACACCATGCGTCTTAACATTTACTTCCACCAATGACCTTAAGGATTTGGAAGAACCTTTCTGAAGTGAAATACCTATATTCTTCCACACTTACTTAAAATGCCTCCTGGGAGATAACGCCGTCACCGTGCCCCAAAGAGCCACCTGTGAGACACTCAGGAGGGGTAGATGCCCCATGGCTGCTCCGAGCCTGTCTGCAGCAACAGACCATGGTCTACATGCACTCAAGGCCTGAGGGAGAGGCATTTTTTCCCATGAGACTCCATGCAGTTTGAGTCAAAGGCAAAAGAAAAACCAATCTCAGATTCATTATCAATGAAAAAGCATTTAGCATTCTTAATCGTGCTCCCTTGGTCACAGAGTTCATTTTATTTTTATTTATGTATTTATTTATTTGTTTTAATATAATTTATTGTCAAACTGGCTTACATACAACACCCAGTGTTCATCCCAACAAGTGCCCTCCTGAATGCCCATCACCTATTTCCCCCTCTCCCCCACCCCTCCAGCAACCCTCAGTTTGTTCTCTGTATTTAAGACTCTCTTACGGTTTGCCTCCTTCCCTCTCTGTAACTATTTTTTTTTCCCATTCCTTTCCCCCATGGTCTTCTGTTAAGTTTTTCAAGACTCACATATGAATGACAACATGTGATATCTGTCTTTCTCTGACTTCAAAACATTAAAAACAGATCTACCCTATGACCCAGCAATAGCACTGCTAGGAATTTACCCAAGGGATACAGGAGTGCTGATGCACAGGAGCACATGTACCCCAATGTTTATAGCAGCACTTCCAACAATAGCCAAATTATAGAAAGAACCTAAATGTCCATCAACTGATGAATGGATAAAGAAGATGTGGTTTATACATACAATGGAATACTACTTGGCAACGATAAAGAATGAAATCTGGCCATTTGTAGCAACATGGATGGAACTGGAGGGTATTATGCTAAGAGAAATATTTATTTTTTAAAGTAAGCTTTATGCCCAACATGGGGCTTCATTGAATCCACAACCCTGAGATCAAGACCCGAGCTGAGACCAAAGGTCGGACATGCAACGACTGAGCCACCCAGACATCATCCCCCCAGAGTTCATTTTAAACAGCATGTTGAATAGAATTAACACATTCTGGATTATCTGATGACTTTGTACATTACTAATACTTTAAGGGGCTATAAAACAGACAAAAGTATAACTTTGAGATCATTTTTTTCAAAGTATGTAATTTGAGATTTGTAAAAAGGCATGTAAACATTTCATAACCTTGGGGCACCTGGGTGGCTCAGGTGGTCAAGTGTCCAACTCTTGATTTTGGCTCAGGTCATGATCTCACAGCTCAAAATAAAATTCACGACCTTAAGTAAGAAATGGACATATTTTTAAAATACTGGGGCATTCCCTTTGATGACTGTGTAATTTCAACAACCTGTCATTCTCAAGTTTTTATTTTTATGCTTCCTTATTTACTTTGAGAGAGAGACAGAGACAGAGTGCTCGATCAGGGGAGGGGCAGAGAGGGAGAGGGAGACAGAATCCCAAGCAGGTTCTGTATTGTCAGTGCAGAGCATAATGTGGAGCTCAAATCCATGAACCGTGAGATCATGAGCTGAGCTGACGTCAAGAGCCAGACGCTTAACTCGAGTGAGCCACCCTGGTGCCCCTTCTTGCCCTTGTTTTTAAAACTATGTTACACTTGAGTAACAAAGGCACCTGTCAAAGGCACCTGGCTGGCTCTGGTGGACCACTTGACTTTGAATCTCAGAGATGTGAGTTCAATTAATCAAAAAATAAAAATAAAACTATGTTAGACTTAACCCATATAACTCAATGATTTAGAAGGGGTGCAAAAACAAAACAAAACAAAACAAAAAAACCCAAACATAAAATCCCCTGTCCCTACTATGCCAACTAACCCTAGGACCAACTAGATACAAAATTCATAAATTTATGTTTTTAATTTTAATATACATTATATTTATACATCTTTTAATGTAGTTTCTGGAAGGTATTGTGTACCCTGGAAAAGAAGAAAACCAGAACATATCTGAAGAATAAATGGGGTATTTTAATTAACATTTTCTTTTTTTTTTTTAATTTTTTAAATGTTTATTTACTTCTGAGAGAGAGACAGAGTGTGAGCAAGGGCAGTACTGTTCCTGAAGTATTTTAATTAGAAACAATAATCCACCAAATGGAATGATATCACAAATGCAGAAAGCAGGAGGTTATTAAAAGTATAAAAATTTAGGGGCTCCTGGGTGGCTCAGGTGGTTAAGCATCCAACTTTGGCCTCGGTCATGATCTCGCTGTTCTGGAGCTCAAAACCTGCAGCCTGTTTCTGATTCTGTGTCTCCCTCTCTCTCACACACTGTCTCTGTCTCTCTCAAAAATAAACATTAAAAAAAATTATTTTAAGCATAAAAATGTATAAATTTTTAAAAAACATTTATTCACTTCTGAGAGACAGAGCACGAGTGGGGTAGGGGCAGAGAGAGAGGGAGACACAGAATCCAAAGCAGACTCCAGGATCGAAGCTGTCAGCACAGAGCCCGACGTGGGGCTCAAACCCATGAGCCATGAGATCATGACCTGAGCTGAAGTCTGTGGCTCTTAAATGAGTGAAGCACCCAGGTGCCCCCAAAAGTATAAAAATTTAGAAATACAGTCTTCTCAAATGGATTTGCAGAATAATTATGTTTTAAATTACAGGAGCATGGGGCAGATATACTATGATATACCAAAATTTAAGGATCATTAAGAAATAAAAGTCAGGCGCCTGGGTGGCTCAATCAATGAAACGTCTGACTTCAGCTCAGGTCATGATCTCATGGTTCATGGATTCTGGCCCTGCATCAGGCTCTGTGCTGACAGCTCAGAGCCTGGAGCCTACCTGGGATTCTGTGTCTCCCTCTCTCTCTGCCCCTTCCCCTGCTCACGCTCTGTCTCTCTCGGTCTCTCAAAAATAAATAGCAAAAAAAACTGTTTTCAGAAAAGAAAGAAAGGAAGGAAGGAAGGAAGGAAGGAAGGAAGGAAGGAAGGAAGGAAGAAGGAAGGAAGGAAGGAAGGAAGGAAGGAAGGAAGGAAGGAAGAAAGAAAGAAAGAAAGAAAGAAAGAAAGAAAGAAAGAAAGAAAGAAAAAGAAAACTCAACATTAAATACATGGCCCAAACTTCCCAGGTTTTGAAATTCCATTCAGTGGGGCCCTTGTTTTATCCCACAAAGAAGGACCGTGTAGGTGCCCAGGGCAATGGAGATCACTGAATCCATAAAGCATAAGTTGCAAGGTCACAGTTGATACACTAATGGAGGACAGACTTGTTCGGTGATCATTACAAGAGGGCAAGAGTTGGTATAAGAGACATAGGCAGGGTACAAGAAAATCACAGAGGAGGGGCGCCTGGGTGGCTTAGTCGGTTAAGCGTCCGACTCTTGGTTTCGGCTCAGGTCATGATCTCACAGTTCATGAGTTCAAGCCCTGCTTGGGGCTCTGTGCTGCCAGCATGGAGCCTGCTTAGGATTCTCACTTTCCCTCTCTCCATGCTCTTCACCTGCTTGCTCATGCTCACCCTCTCTCAAAATAAATAAATTAATTAATTAAAATAAAAAAATGCACAGAGGAGAGTGCAACCAAGTCCATCTGGGGCAGGGAGGCAGCAGATTCAGAGGACCAAGTCCTGAGCTGGGTAGTGGGTTCTCCATGTAGAGGACTGACATGGGCCCAGAGGGGTTGAGGATACTCCAGGACTAAGCGCAAAAATGGAGATCCAGAACTGACATGATACATGTGTGCAAGAGAAACAAACTGGTATGTGGTGAATCTCAGCAGACTCTTGAGGGGCAGAGGGAGGGAGGAGACTGGAGGAGACAAGGTTAGGGAGGCAGACTGGGGCAAGACTGGGAAGGGGCTTTTGTCGACCATACCTACAAGTCTGACTTTGCACTGGAGACGGCCAAGAGGCAGCAGAAATATTCAGAAAGGCATATTCAAACTACACGTCAGCGGAGGGCAAAGCAAAGGGAGCCTCCTATGGAAGAGTGAGGTGGCACAGCCTCCAATAGTCCACAGGGAAGGTGGAGGAGGCTGGGGCAGGGACCAGGGCCATGGACATTGCTGGTAAACAGCTCAACGTCCAGATGAGGGAGAGACGATGGTTGCCCATATATTTTATGTTGGGAACTTGAGCAGATGGTAATGTCTGGACTCGAAGATACAGACGGCAAAATAATTTTTTTTACCTGTTTATTTATTTTTGAGAGAGTGCAAGTGGGGAAGGGGCAGAGAGAGAGGGGACAGAGGATGTGTGTTGACACAGTGAGCCCGATGTGAGGCTTGAACTCACGAACCGTGAGATCATGACCTGAGGAGAAGTCGACCGCTCAACCGACTGAGCCACCCAGGTGCCCCAAGAATATTTTTTGATTCTAGAAGAGGCAGAGAGAGAATGGAGATAATGAAGTCCGTTGTGCACATCTTGAACTGGGAGACTTGCAGGATTTCCAGATGCAGGTGGTGAGTCAAAAGCAGGACAGGATGGAGCGATTCCATACGAGCCACTCCAGAAGAGGGTCCTGGGATCTAGAGGAAGGATCCCTGCAATCAGGCACCAGCTGGGCACTGTCTTTACCTCCAGAGGCCAAGGTCAGACAGAACAGGAACGAGCGTTCAAGACACTCCAAGCAGAGGATAGAGGGTCAGGATCTTGGAAAATAAATTTGTCAAGTCCAAGGAGCAATGACAAGAGACAAAGTCAAAAGAGTCACAGGCCAGGCAAATCTTGAATTGGAGCAGTACAATGGGACAGAGACAGCAGAGGAATGACGAGGCCCAGAACTTGGGCAGTAATGGGGCTAGAATGCCCAAAATATCTACTGCATGCCAGCCTCTCTGGACCAGGCTGATCGTCCCTAAATTCCAAGACCACTTATTATCTCTTTGTATTTGTTCCTAACCATACACTGGTTTTCATTGTTGTAACTGCAATCTCTTCAAACAGACTATAAATTCCTAAAAGAAAGAAACTACTTTTTATGTACCTTTGACATCCTCCTTAGCATCACCCACAGTACAAGGCATAAAGGGGAAACGTAACGGAAACTTGCTAAATGAAAAGAAAACAAGCTATATTTCAAGAAACCCCAAAGTAAGATAGTATGGAATAGTCCCTCCTAGTAAACACTAGCAATATTTCCTTTTAAAAATATCTAGATCAGGGGCACCTGGGTAGCTCAGCTAGTTGGGTGTCCAGACTTTGATTCAGGTCTTGATCTTGTGCTTCGTGAGTTCGAGCCCCATGTCGGGCTCTGTGCTGACAGCTCAGAGCCTGGAGCCTGCTTTGGACTCTGTGTCTCCCTCTCTCTCTGCCCCTCCCCCCACTCACACTTTGTCTTCTCTCTCTCTCAAAAATCAATAAACGTTGAAAAATTCTTTTGAAATATGTAGATCATTTCCCCAATACAGGAGCAATACTCTTATTAGTAAATGAATAAAATCATGCCTCTCAGGACTTTGACAGATAAGATTTTACCTTTCTCCAATTATACTTTCTAATACCACACAATACCCATTTTTCCATAAGGCCATACAGAACTGAAATTTGAACATACTTTCTAATGCAAACACCTATGTCTTCCCTGCTCTTAATTTTTTTAAAGGTCTTCTATTTCACATTTTAAAAATTACTTCTACTAAGCCCATTGGTTTTTCTACCTGTAAGTTAATCATCAATGTTAAGACACCCCCACCGCTACCATGAGAATTATCCTCATAAGATCATATGCTGTCCTTAAAAACTAAGATCTCATTGAATTCCTTCATCACTGTAGGAAGCATGCAGCTGAGTCAATGCTCAAGTAACTGTTCGGGGAAGTTTCTACTATTCAACAGAAGCATTACTGACAGACTATATGCTGCCAATTTTTCTTCTTGTGCAAATGGTACACTTCCATTGGCTTTATGATAACTATAAAAATAAGTCCACTCAAGGGGCGCCTGGGTGGCGCAGTCGGTTAAGCGTCCGACTTCAGCCAGGTCACGATCTCGCGGTCCGGGAGTTCGAGCCCCGCGTCGGGCTCTGGGCTGATGGCTCAGAGCCTGGAGCCTGTTTCCGATTCTGTGTCTCCCTCTCTCTCTGCCCCTCCCCCGTTCATGCTCTGTCTCTCTCTGTCCCAAAAATAAATAAACGTTGAAAAAAAAAAACCCACAAAAATAAGTCCACTCAAGCTACTGTTGCTACAGCTAGCACCTCTGCTTAGAAGCTCTGTTGCCAGAATCCTACCAGTGGCAAGGGACTGACTACACTAGCTCCAAAGTGACGTGACTCAAGCCAGGTGGAAACAAAGGGCAGAGAAGACTGTGCTCTTCCAGGTGGGGCAGCGATCTCAGAGGGAGGGCTGGCAGTAGGTGGTGAAAACTATTCCAGTGGGAATGGCGAAGATCAAAGCTTTCAAATCGAGAGAAAGACCATCAAAAAAAAGCAGCTTTCAGCAATGGCCAGCACCACCAACACATATACACTGTAAGGCTCTAGCCAACAAGGAATACATAATACCCACCAAAGGATGGGAAACATGAGGTTCTCTGACTCCCAATTCTTGGACCCTGAGCTGGGAACTGCCCCACCAACCACATCTAGTCCATCTGCTTAGTAATAAGAAGCCCTGGAGGCCAACCGTTCCCACTCCTGGCTGCACGGGGGTTACTTGCAGAATGGTTTGAAAGTATCAGTGCATAGGTCTCCAACCAGGCCAATTAGATAAGTCTCTGGGTGGAAAACAGTATCTTTATACTGGTAGATACCTCTACCCATTATCAGGATTTAACAGATGCTTAGGGGCACCCGGGTGGTTCAGTTGGTTCACAGTCCGACTCTCGGTTTCAGCTCAGGTCATCATCTCATGGTTCGTGGGATTGAGCCTTGCGCTGGGCTCTGGAATGACAGCACAGAGCCTCCTTGGGATTCTCTCTCTCTCCCTCTCTTTCTGCCCCTCTCCCGCTCGAGCACACGTGCACTCTCACTCTATCTCTCAAAATAAAGAAACTTTTAAAAAAAGATTTAACAGATATTTATATTTTTCTGTGTTTACTTTGATTTTGCTGTCTTTTAAGAAACAACGTATCACTGATTGAGCTAAAGCCCATATTTAACCTTCACAACACTTGTCTCCCCATAAATAGAGAACGGGGACGTGGTGGTAGACTGGCCAGAGCCCCAATCCCCTGGTCCCCTGCACACAGCTCCCTGCCTGACATCACACTGCCTACAGGGACTCAGATTTTAATTATTAATTTAGAAGGTTACAAATGGAAAGGAATTTTGAGTAAGCCCCACCGTGTTTTAATTGTGTACATATCACGTCTAGGAGTCCATTTGCCGCTTGCCATCAGGCGGAACACCCCTCCATTTGTATTATGTACGTGAGGGAAAGTAAGATTGAAGATAACTGAACGCTAATATTACAGGAGCACAGTGAGGCCCTGAAGTTTCACTCAGGTACACTCAGTCACCATGAACCTTCTCTAAGTCACTCTGCATGAAAAGTAACATCGGCATTCTTGGTAACAAAACAATCAACTCAAGTATTTCAGACAACAGATAGTAACACGCACACGTGCACATGCAAACATGCACACCCACGGACAAGCGTGTGTGCGCACGCACACACATACACACAGCTTTCCAGAACATTTGTACAGTCTTCATGTGTATGACTAAATTGAAGAATGTAGTCTATCACGGTGCTTATCTTCACATGAAAGACCTGTACATGAATAACGCACATCTTTCATTATTCCCCCAAAGCAACAGAAGACAAAAAGTCAAATACTCGCCCTTTTTTGAAAGGGACAAGCAGAAGAGTGAGGAGAGTGAGACAGCCTCAGATATCTAAACAATTAAGCTCTACCAAAATGATAGGTTCCACAATGAGGGAACAGTTTTTTCCATTAAGGAAAAATTTAGAAATCAGAAGAGAAGCCTAATAAATCTGTAGAATACTGAAAAATACTTGATCAGAAAATCTTCGGTGGCGAACATGGATGCACCTGCACATACAAAGATTTATTCACTATGTCTACTTATGGCATACTCTTGTATTGTTGTGACTAAATATAAGTTATACATGAAGAAATCCTGCCTGCCCCTCCCCTGCCAGATAAGTTTCTAGCAATAAAGCTCTATGAGTGACCTACACACGTGCAAAAGAATTCACTCTTTCAATTACTATGTCAGGCTATTTACCATCTTCTGAGCCTTAGGCATTCACCCAATATATATGTATTTAAGAGCTCATGTAAGGTAATAAGGTAGCAGGATGGGGTAAAGAAAGAACGCTGTCACGTTTTCTTAAACATGTTGGGAGCTTAGTGTTGGGAGCTCTCTTTTTGAAAGACGGGTAATGATACTTAATTTTGGAAAGGCGCTTAATGACATCTTGGATTTCCATTTAATGTACACAGTGACACCTACTGGCATACTGATGAGGCAAATAAAGACAGGATCTGAAAATTCACACACAGGCAAAGGCCCCTGAGTTACAGATGTTCATGCGTTTCCTGTTTAATGACACTTGAGTTAAGTACAATATTCTGAAACGCCATATCCATCTAATAGTGGGGAAAAGCTACAGGAAAGCCCACATTTCTGGTGTCCAATTTCATGTTTCTGAGCACCATGAGAACGATATACACAGGGCTTGGGAGGCTTTACTTAAGCATTCAGCTCACATTTTCCAAAAGCCATAAGCATTTATTTTTTGGTGGTTGGAGTTAAACCTCAGACCTCACTAAAGTCAATATGTTTGGTTGAGAGCAGTCACATAACATGGTAATTTTTAAAAATCATATAAACCAAGAAAATCCTAGCTGGGAGGCATTAGCTGCTGTATAAACAAGGTGTGGCTTCTTATAAATAAGCTGTGGTCTATCACAGAAACAAGGCCAGGCTTATAAGACTTTTTTTCTTGACTGTACATGCAATTGTTGGTCACAGGGAAAGAAAGAAGCTCAAGATGAAGCAGGTGGAAAAAATATGGGCAAGCGAGTAGAGCGCTCACAGGGAATGTCTTAAACTACAAGTGGTCTAACTTTAAAATAGAAATAGAGGGTTTGGAACAGGACGGGGGCCACCAAGGTATGAGCTGACCCAGTGGAACCAAACAGAATGCCGTGAATTTGCGTGATCAGTTCTGTCTGAAATTAACTTGTTGACAGAATGTAATACTCTTAATAGGATATGCATCCCGCACACCAAATCTTAGTGACTAGGACGGCTTCACAGTACTGCTAAGGTTTCCAAGGCTGAGTCGACAGAAATGAGTGCTGGGATCAATTAGCAATGTCTGCCATGGGTACGGAGGAGGAAATAACATGCGTGTCAAAGATCTAGTAACCTCATTATCGTAAGATTAAAAACAAAGAACCGTTCTTTGTAAGCTCACTCATTACTATCCTGCTGCATTTTTTGCTTGTGTATTTGGTCTTTCCTTTTGTTTCTCAGTGAAATTTACTTTGAAAACAGCCCTGCTTTGGCTGAAGTAGGGAAAAGGGGAGATTTTCTTGGGCTGGCTGGATAGGCATGGGGAGAGTGGCAGGAATGAAGCAGGGCACACAAACCTGGAAAGGGAGTGGCTGGTGGTGCTCATGGGACACAATTTGCCTAAGTCTCCTTCAACTTATGACAGGTGATCCCCTGAGGGCACACAATGCAACACAGGCCAGGGGTGGCTTTGTGCCAAGTCACCAGGACCCAAAGGTGCCACACTCTTCCCCAAGAGGTTGGTGATGAGATGGTGAGAACTACCTCAGCGTGCTGCCTCTTAAATCTCACTGGCAATGAGCTCTCCACCAGCACATCGCTTGACTTTATTATTTTTATTAATGTTTATTTTTGAGAGAGAGAGAGAGAGAGAGAGAGAGAGAGAGGCAGAGAGAGAGGGAGACACAGAATCCGAAGCAGGCTCCATCCAGGCTCTGAGCTGTCAACACAGAGCCCGACATGGGGCTCGAATTCACAAACTGTGAGATCATGACCTGAGCTGAAGTGGGGCACTTACACCACTGAGCCACCCAGGTGCCCCGGTTACACACTTCAGTCATCAATTCTTGTGAAGTGGAACAAAATCTTAAATAGGAAAGAATCATACAGTTCTCTAAGGCAGAGTCATCTTATCCATATTTACTTACCTTTGGAGAGATAAGTGGATTCCAAATATATTAGGAAAGGGAAGTGCACACTAGATTTAAAGACCTTTAGATAAGACGTGTACCTCCTTAGCTAACCTGCTTATTTCACTGCCAGCTAACCCACCAGGGCTGAATCTGTATTTTCAAGAATCCACAAGCACTTGGTTTCCAGAGGCACTGGCGTTACAAATGGAACAGAAGGGAAGGTGAGTAGGGCATCGCACACACAACTGAGGGCTGACACAGGGCAGAGGTATTTGAGAAGCAGAAAGGGAAGGAGTTCCTTCTCACAAAAGGATGTCAACTAATAGATGTGGGGAAAAAATGATCAAATTAGAAAATCACCATTTTTCCACTATCAATGTAGTACCTTATTTAGGCAAAGGACCATTACTCTGGTTGGTTAACCAATGAATCGAAGTAGTGAAGTGTTTTACTTTCGTGGGGAGAGTAAGTGTGCAACTTTCTTTCAATGGGTCCATCCAAAAAAATTAAAGTGTGTGTGTGTGTGTGTGTGTGTGTAAAGAGAGACAAAGAGGCACAGAGAAAATATAAAGGAGAAGTGACAAAATGTTACAATGGGTAAATCTGAGGACATATGCATACCCCTGTACTGTTTTCAGTATTCCTGTAGGTTTAAATTTCTTCAAAGGTAATCATTGGAGGGAAGAACAAAAAGAAGTAAGTCTGCTGCTGTAACGACCTCACTGTTTGTGGATCCTGTGTTACAGTGACTCAGGTCTCTGACCTGACAACACACTCAGGTCCCCACATTGACCATTCGTATTTCACTGGCAGAAGACAGTTTTGGTCCCTAGACCGTCTCCAGCTTACACACATGCTTTCTTCTTATACGTTTGTTCAGAGGTCAGTATCTAATGCTCATAACACACTTCTTCACAGAAGCCATTTTCCTGGCTGGTCCAAAAAGGCGACTCGAATAACATAACTGAACAAGACAATGAGAGTTTGGGGGAAAAAAAATCAGTTCATAAATAACGCAGACCACATTTAATTCTTAATAAAACTTAAAGATGCAGTAATACCTTCCCGAAAATAATGAGAGGTTTTTTTGGAGATTCATTATTGCTGGAATACCAATAAGAATGGGAGGAGACAAGGGAAAATTTCAGGTAACAATTCAAAAATAATCCAAATGACCCAGAAGTTATACTTTGAATGGTATATTTTTTAATATGGATGAATTATCACTGTAAAAACTGCAAACAAAATAGGGACGTCTGGGTGGCTCAGTAGATTAAGCGTCTGACTCGGGCTCAGGTCACGATCTCACGGTTCACACGTTCGAGTCCCACATCTGACTCTCTGCAGTCAGCATGGAGCCCGCTTTCATTTCTCTGTTCCCCACACTATGCCCTTACCCTGCCTGTGCTCTGTCTCTCAAAAATAAATAAAAAACTAAAAACAAAACAAAATAAATAAAACCTTAAGAGAATGTTTAAAAATAACGGCAGACAAAACAAAGTTAAAATTACCACATTTTCCTCTCACCTAAAATAGTATCTTCCCTAGAGGTAACCATGACTGTCAAGTTGGCGTGTGCACTGACAGAAATAAAACTGATTCGGCATTCTTTCCCACAAATAGTCTTATATGGCACCTAGTATTTAGTAGCTTGCTTTTTTTATTTAACATTTTGCTTTAGAGAGTTTTTAAAGTTTCCCACCCATCAGTATTTTTATGTTAATATTAGGATATTAGATTATAATTAGCATGTTAATATTAGAATAAAATAAAATAAGCATTTTAAAGTCAACACCCCAACAATTTCAACCAGAAAAAAAATATCCTTAGGTAAAAAGTATCGGGTAAAGTTCCAACAAAGTCAAAACATATGATACATAAATTCTTTATTGAAAAAAAAAAATGATTTGCAGGGGCACCTGGCTGGCTCAGTCAGTAGACCATGCAATTCCTGATCTTGGGGTTGTTAGTTCAAGCCCCACACTGGGCATAGATATTACGTAAAAATAAAATCCTTAAAAAAAATTATGTCTGATTCCATTTTTGTCTGGAAGGGCATATAACAAACGATTACCCCTGAGAAGTAAGATAAAGGGAAGAAAAAAGACTTTTAGATTTTATTTCACAAACTTCTGTAATTTTTAAGTTTATAATTTTTGCAGAAAGTTACTGAAGGGATAAAAGTTTCAACTAATAATTGATGTCTGTGAATAGGTACAAAATGGATTAGGATTAAACTCATTGCTCATCTAAGGCTCACTTCCTTAAAAATAAGCAATTACATTAAAAAGAAAGGATAACAATGGGGACTCAAGGGTCAAGACAAGGCTGCAAACGCACGCTTTTACAATGCTCTCTGAAGTGAAATCTCTGTCTTGTGGAGGAGTGACGGAGTCTGAAAATGTCCACTTTGCCAACATCACAGTCAAAACTTATTCAGGCAAGAACTGCCCAAGGACGTTGACTCAGGGAGGAAACATTTGATCGGGAACAGAGTATTTATATAATCTCAAAGTGTCTCTCCAAATGTGACTTTACTAATTACAAAAGGAAAAACTAGTAAATATTCAACAATGAAAACCACCAACACCTAACCAAGCGGTCAAAATTAGCATCACCAAGAGGCCCCTGGATGGCTCAGTCAGTTAAGCGTCAGACTTTGGCTCAGGTCATGATGTCATGGTTTGTGGGTTCGAGCCCCACATCAGGTTCTGTGCTGACAGCTCAGAGCCTGGAGCCCGCTTCAGATTCTGTGTCTCCCTCTCTCTCTGCCCCTACTCTGCTCGTGTTCTCTCTCTCTCTCAAAAATGAATAAACATTACATTTTTTTAAGATAAAAAAGCATCAAACAAAAGCATGTCGGAATTAAAACAAAATAACATACAAAAGCACATCAAATGAAACTTACATAGGTAGGCATGAAAAAGGACCAAATATGAAAACCTAGGTATGATAAACACCATCAGTGAAGTTAAGAACTCAGTGTGTCGGTTTAGCAAGAGATTAGGCAACAATGAAAAGATCACTGTTGGTGTGGAAGAGAAATCCAAACAGGACATGAAAGCATGAAAGAGTAACAGAAGGGTGTGAAGGAGAGACTGAGAAGCCCCTGTATACATCTAAAAGTCATTCTGAGGGCAAAAAATCACCCAGAAGTCAATAAAGACATGAGTCTCAGAATGAAATGTAAATTGTCAAGTGTACAAACAATAAGGATATATAAATTCTCGGGGCAGCTGGATGGCTCAGTCGTCAGTTGAGCATCCTTTTTTTTTTTTTAAACGTTTATTTATTTGAGAGAGAGACAGAGAGACAGAGCATGAGTGGGGGAGGGGCAGAGAGAGGGAGACACAGAACCCGAAGCAGGCTCCTGGCTCCAAGCTGTCAGCACAGACCTGAGCTGAAGTTGGACATGTAACCGACTGAGCCTCCCAGGCGCCCCATGAGCATCTGACTTTTGATTGTGGCTCAGGTCATAATCTCGCCGTTCATGGGTCTGAGCCCTGCGTCAGGCTCTGGGCTGACAGTGCAGAGCCTGCATGGGAATTCTCCCTCTCTCCCTGCCCTTCCCCCACTCTCTCTCAAAAGAAATAAACTTAGAAATAAATAAATAACCTCCTAGACATACTGTATTGAAAATGCTGAACAGCAAAGATGAGGAGAAAAATTTCAAAAGCCATTACAGAGAAAATCTGATTGTTTACAGCTAAATGACACTTAGGCTGACTACAGACTTTATCAGCAACAAAACATGCATAAGATAACTAAGAAATATACTCAAAATCCTGATAAAATAATACTGTCACCTTAGGCTTCTGAATGGAGCTAAACCATCAACCAAGAGAGTATGAGCAAAATTAAGACCTTTTTTTCCTTTTTTATTCTATTAATGTTTATCATCAGAGATCCTTGTTTAAAATTAAAGGAACTATATTTCACAGCAAATAAAATGTGAATTCAGAGGGAAAAACTGGGATGTAAGAAAAAAGTACAGATACTGACAAAATGCTTGTTAAAATAATTCCATTTAAAAATGTGAACAAGAATTCTAGATTTTCACCTCCCCTCCCACCAACTAATATAAAGAGAAATGGAATCGGGGGTATAATTTTTAAGGTGTGCTAAGGTTCTTGCTTTGCTCAGGAGAAAGATAAAAAATAATGATGAATTTTAAAGGTTATTGGAAATATATACAACAAAGGATAAATGTTAAATTTTTAATGCTAAATATTCTAAAATTTATAGCTTGCAAAATGTCTGGGGAGGTACATGGAAAGGAGAGATATAAAAAACAATCCATCCAATAGAACACAGGAAAGGAGAAAGAGGCAGGAATGAAGCCGAACCTAACGATCAGAAAACACAAATTGAAATGGAAAGGCACATGGGTGGCTCAGTCGGTTAAATAGGGACTCTTGATTTCAGCTCAGGTTATGACCTCACGGTTTGTGGGTTCCAGCCTCAAATCGGGCAGAGCCTGCTTGGCATTCTCTCTCACCCTCTCTCTGCCCCTCCCCACCTCACACTCTTACTCACTCTCACTCTCTCAAAATAAACTTCAAAAAAATAAATAAAATTAAAATAAAATAAAATAAAATAAAATAAAATAAAATAAAATAAAATGAAATGGTGGAAATGTGTTAGTAATCAAAGTGAAGGAACCACTGTACTAAACCATTGATTTTCTTCTATAAAGGCCTATGTAAATTACTATAATGCTTTCCCAATGTCACTCATCAACTAAATATCTGTAGTCTACTTGAAGTCAAGTCTAAGCTGTCAACCATGACGTTCTAGCATTTCCTTACACTCATCCTCACCTGCAACCATGCTCCTGAAACTTTTGAGACCTACCCCTTGCTCAGAACCTCACCCTCCCATCCTCTCGCACACACTATATCTAGTTCTATTTCACCACCTTTACTCTTCTTTTTCCAAAACCCAGAATCCCCCAAACCTCTGTCCTTAAAACCCATTGATTTCTTAACTGTCCACTCATCCATTTAGGTCAGGACACAGGGTTAAGGAAGACCTGCTTGGTACAGGGTGAAGTTGATAGGCTGAGTATAGGCTCAGGCTTCTCCTCTGCCCTGAATTCCCCAAAATTACATTATATATATTTGTTTTGTTTTTTGTGCTTTTTCCCCCCAGAACAAGAAATACCATGGTTTTATTAAATTTGTATTTTACAGAATTTATGTCGTTAAATGTCACGTATTAAATAAGCTAATTCTTTTTATTTATATTTATTTTTAAAAAATTTTTTAATGTTTTATTTTATTTTTTGAGAGACAGAGGGAGACAGAGCACAAGATGGGGAGGGACAGAGAGAGAGGAGGCACAGAATCCGAAGCAGGCTCCAGGCCCCGAGCTGTCAGCACAGAGCCCGAAGCGGGGCTCGAACTCACGGACTGTGAGATCATGACCTGAGTTGAAGTCAGACGCTCAACCAACTGAGCCACCCAGGTGCCCTAAGCTCATTATTTTTAAAACATTCATTTTTTAAGTATTTTTCTCTAAGACTGAGTAAAATTCTCAATCTTACGATGTGTAAAATATCCCCCAGCACACACACACACACACACAGACAACACCCTTACGATCTTTACAAGAAATAAACAATTACCGATTATTTGTGCCCACAGGGTGGGACAGAGGACTAACTTAAATCAAATAATCTTTGCAAATTTCCTTTCAAGTTCATGGGACTGAATTATTTAACTGCCCACAACACCTGGTGTGGTGTTTTGGCATGAATAGATTGAACAGATGTTCGTATTTTGTTTTATTTTTTAAAAATTTGTTAATGTCTTATTTATTTTTAACACAGAGACAGACAGAGCATGAGTGGGGATGGGGCAGAGAGAGAGGGAGACACAGAATCCGAAGCAGGCTCCAGGCTCTGAGCCGTCAGCACAGAGCCCAACACGGGGCTCGAACTCACGAACTGCGAGATCATGACCTGAGCCGAAGTCGGACGCTCAGCCGACAGAGCCACCCGGGCGCCTCTAATAGATGTTCATATTTTAAAATAACAAATCCATGTCCACATTCGAAAATGAGGGGGCGCCTGGGTGGCGCAGTCGGTTAAGCGTCCGACTTCAGCCAGGTCACGATCTCACGGTCCGTGAGTTCGAGCCCCGCGTCAGGCTCTGGGCTGATGGCTCGGAGCCTGGAGCCTGTTTCCGATTCTGTGTCTCCCTCTCTCTCTGCCCCTCCCCTGTTCATGCTCTGTCTCTCTCTGTCCCCCCAAAAATAAATAAACGTTGAAAAAAAAAATTAAAAAAAAAAAAAAAGAAAATGAGAACGGGTACTCTCAACCGGCCTAGAACTGTCACAGATAGGAAGGCATCATAGAGAAATGAAGGAGAAAAGCATGATTCTCGGAGCATGCACAAAACAGGATGATATAAAATGAACAAGAGGTTGCAAGGGAGTCCAAATCCAGAAGTGGAAGGACCGTGGAACAGGAGGGGCCTGGGGGCCCTGGGCACCTTGGGCCAGCCTGTGAGCAACAGCGGTCTAGTCCAGCCAGAACATAGTCACTAAGCTTGAGAAGAGGAGGCAGAGCACAAGTAGGGAGGCAGTGACACCCAATACGGTGGGCTGGTTACTGACGTACTGTCATCCAGCCCCACAAATCCAGCCTCTTTTCCTTTTACTCTCACAAAGCGAGACCCTCCCTCTATTCAAGGCCAACCCTTCACTTGGGCTTTCTAAAAATTGAAATCTTGGGGCACCTGGGTGGCTCGGTCTGTAAGCGTCGGGATCTTGATTTCGGCTCAGGTCACGATCTCACAGTTTGTGAGTTCGAGCCCCCACGTCAGGCTCTGTGCTGACAATGCGGAGCCAGCTTGGGATTCTGTCTCTCCTCTCTCTGCTCCTCTTGTACTCTCTCTCTCAAAATAAATACATAAACTTCAAAAAAAAAAAATACAAACTGAACTCTTTGACCCGTTCACTTCTAAACAGTTTAAATGACTGCCATTTCAAATATGTCCTTTTCCACAAAAAAGCAAAAATGCTTCTGACACGGCCAGTGGAGGTGTGGGAATATGTGAGCCTACAGGGTACAACTGCCAGAAGAAATGCTGGCACAAAAGTATTCGGTTTTCTGCAGAGGATGGGTGTAAATCTGTAGCTACCCATTCAGAGGGGCTCCAAACCTTCCAGGTGAACACGGATGCCACAGCAGGGAGATGCTCTTTGCTCCAGGTAACCACCCGGGTATCCCACTCCTTGACGCCTGCTCTCCCATCTCACACCCCTTCTCCACCCTTCAGTCAGAATCTTCCCCTTAATCCCAACCTGACATGCTTGGCAGTCTCGACTGCTTATGCTCTTTAATTTAATTTTTTAATGCTTATTATTTTTGAGACAGAGAGACAGAGAGCAAGCAGGGAAGGGGCAGAGAGGGAAGGAGACACAGAATCAGAAACAGGCTCCAGGCTCTGAGCTGTCAGCATGGAGCCCGATGCGGGGCTTGAACTCACGGACTCTGAGATCATGACCTGAGCTAGTTGGCCGACCAACCGAGCCACCCAGGCGCCCCTAATTTTATTTTTTAAGTAGGCTCCCTGCCCAAGGTGGGGTTCGAACTCACAATCCTGAGATCAAGAGTCGCATGCTCTACCAAATGAGCCAGCCAGGCACCCCTCTATGGCTTATTCCCTATTATTTAGGTTTAAGGTGAGTTAACTGCTATTGAGGCTGTAATTACTGAATAGAGACTTGACTGAGAGAAATGAATTGTCTGACATATGTTTTGTCAGATAAAGAAACAACTGAGGCTAATTCAATACAGCAATAATAAGTAGACAAACGGTCCATAATTCACTCGACACCAACTTATTCCTACAGAAGCCCAAGGAAAAGTTAGAAAATGTGTTTCCTACCTAACACTTCCAAATCTTAATTTCATAAGTTAAAATGGACATTTATACATTCAACTGAATAAATCAAGTAGTGTTCATTAGCACTCTGACACTAAATCTGCTTTTTCTACAGAACCGATGACGCTGCCACAGAAAATATTTATCAATCCATCCAAGCAAAGTTCCAACCTAAGAATCAATGATGTGACCATCTTGAGTAATACATTTCTGACAGTTCTGAAAGCTTCCTGGATGCATTAACACTTTAATGCAATGGCCAGACATTAATAGAAGTTCACGGAGTTATGGCAGGAGCTAACCATCATGGAAGCAACCAATTAATCAAGTCAGCTTGAAATGTGAAAAAAAAAAAAAAAAAAAGGAATACTCAGGAAAACATGCCATTTATTCATTTTAAGACACACCAGGAGACTTAACCAGATACTAACCCATGAGCAAATACAGAAAGGTACCACTACGTTAATAACAGGGCTTAACAGAAAAGGAAACACAAATTAACTCAGTGAACAGCTTTCTCTTCGACAGGAAGGTGGTTTGGACCTGGGATCTGGACTGATTCTCAACTCTTCTTGGGGTCACGGATATGAAAATATGGGGACCTCTGTGGAAACATACATACATGCAAGTTTTCCCATGTTATTTCAGGATGAGAACGTGAGTTGACTAAGAGTTCTCTCCTACCTACTGAAACACGCTAAGCACGCTGACAATGACCGACCTAACTGCAGTACCCGAGATGCTCCTGCCATTCAGCCTGTACACTCCCTGCTCTGTGATGCACTTCCCCTGGCCCTTGATCTGTAATACCCACTCCTACTCGCCATGCCTCTGTCTCTCAGCCCAGCATTCCCCAGTTCCTGGCCCACCCGTTTCTCCATAGATATCCTCCCACCCCCAATTCCTTAACTACTTCAGATATGGAAATAAATTCTATGTTTCAGTGGCTCAACTAACTAAATTTGTATGCTGTTATTCCTCATTTTAAAAGCCTGTGAGCTGAAAATTTTACATTTACAGAGACGAAGAGATTTATCACGAGAAAAAAAAAAACAGGAAAAAAGAGGAAAATAGAGTTTTTCAAGAAAAAAAAAGTTGTGTTATATGTAGCTGTTAATTTTTGTGTCTGTATTCCTCCTCCCCGCCCTGCCCCCCACCTGCCACAGGTCCATACTAGGAAAAAATGCCTGTGACAATCAGGAGGTATTGGGAACAGAGAGAGCCCTGAGCACCCAGAGTGGGACTAGTACACAGCACACAGGGGCAAGGGCAAGAGTTTCTTCCACACGAGGCCAGGACCAGGAGGCCAGGAGGCCAGGAGAGGGCTCTGGAAACAGAACCTGCAGATGCTGAGATGGCACTGAGCCCCAACTCCAGGAGTCAGCAGGTGCATTTTATACACCTCTTCAGGCAGCAGGCATTGTCCATGGCTCTACTATATATTCTAGATGATAGGACAATGCCATGGGACAAATGTCAACAAGATAAGTGACTGGGGTGCCTAGGTGGGTCAGTCGGTTGAGCGTCAGACTCTTGATTTTGGCTCAGGTCATTATCTCGTGGTTCGTGAGTCTGATCCCTGTGTCGGGCTCTGTGCTGACAGCGTAGAGCCTGCTTGGGATCCTCTCTCTCCCTCTATCTGCCCCTTCCCTGCTCATGAGCTCTCTCTCTCCGAAAACAAATAAAACAAGATAAGTGATTATGTATGGAGGGCCACTAAATGCAGCCACACTCAGCTACAGTTCATCTACAAAGCTGATAATCCCTGTAGGGTGGAAATTACTTGCAAGTGAATTATTTCCCAATTAGATCAAATGTCACGCTCTCAAGGTAAAGTCCCTGGAGGCACCACTATACCTCTTTCCTTTATGGCACACTTTCCCCATGCCAAGCACTGATTGAGGTACAGGAAGAGACCTTTCTGTCTCTGCATATTCATTGTTGAACTGAATCATCAAAAGACCCGTATGATGCAGTTATGCAATCCCTGTTCAGATGGGAATGGGCAACTGACAGAACTGACCCAGAGCCAAACATACAGTCACAAAGATGGACTTTAAACACACCTCTCTCAGACTCCAAAGCCTGTGCTCTAAGCCTGAGTTTCTTCTCAGCTTCTCAAACTGTATCTAATGCGCATGCACACCCCTTGGCGATCTTGTGAGAACGTCGATTCCGGTAGGTGTGGGCTGGGACCCGAGACTCTGTGTTCTCACAAGCTCCCAACCCTGGTGGTGATCGTTGGGCCACGTTTTGAGGAGGAAGGGGCTCAATAAAGTATTGTGTGTGACAGATTCCATACTTACAACTGTGATTTCTAAACGTCGAGATGGATGCCAATACATTCCCAAGGAGGTAACCGCTTTAACGACAAAAAACACGCAGTATTCGTTATAGCTATTAAACTGTGCAGGGAGGTTTCTTTCTTTCTTTTTTTTTTTAATTCAGAAAACACAACCTTATAACCTAAAACCAACTTTTAATGAGGTAAAATGAATATCCAGTTTCTCTGCACATGCTCCTGTTGTCTTTAGCCAGCAGAGTCTCTCCCACGTCCTATGCCCAAACCAGATGCATCCTGTGTTTCTACGAGGAAACCATCAGAACCTATTAAAATTACTGAGCACTGATAGCAGCCGGGACATGACAAATCACAGGCCAAGAGTCAGATACCACAGACTTTCAGGGCTTTGGGGGCAGGCCCATTTGCAACCAAATGATATTGTGTGAGGCTGGCATGCTGAGTACATGACAAACTGATGCAATTTCAGTGCTGTCTGTGGGCCGGGAGAGATTTCTCTGATGCTGGCTGTGGTTAGTTTGCCCAATTGTGCAGAGTTCCCAGATTTGAATCACTTGGGGCTTGAAAGGGCTTCACTTGACAAGCTACAAATAATTACACTCTACTCCTTCCACTGTACTCTATTATTTTGCCCCCCTTATCTCCAGGAGCTGAGCTTTTGTGAACAAGCAAGGTCGGCTTCTATTTTGACCACGACACCACACAACATTGTTCTTTTCTGATATGATAAATAAAACGAGGCCCTGCAGACTAAACATTTTTATCAGGCCCATTTTCCACTTTTATAGGCGAAAGTCAACTTTGGGCCCAGTGGGAAGGGTTGAGCTGGACACAAGCCGGCAGGTAGGTGGCCGGGCCCTCCCTCAGGGATGCGCTCCAGGGCTGCGGTGACTGTCAACGCTCGTTTGAACAATGGGACACCGACTGACAGATAAAGGGCACGTGAGCAGTAACTGTTACAGGTTTCCACAGCAAATCCCTTGCTCCCATTCCCCTTGTCGCCGACTCTGTTCCACCAGCCTCTTCGTTCAGATATTCTTAATGAAAAAGTTTTTCCAACTTGGGATACAATCGGAACCAAGCAGCCTTGTGTCCACGGCGCACTTCTGAGAAACCCCAGGGTCTCAGATTCTAGAGTGCTGTTCCACAGGTGAAAGACACTCACCGAAGGCATATCCTAAGAACACTATGTTGATCACTGCTCCAGATATTTTAATTGACTAGATGTAAAACTTTGTATTTTCATATTTTTCCAAAGTAAAGTCCAAGATTAAAGGACGCAGGTTTGTGTTTAAAATACAGGCTCAAATAACATTTCATAAAGTTCTAGTCCCGAGAAAAGTTTCTTTTTTTGATCTGTAACAATGATGAACGTGGACTCAGACAAAGTCATCTAAATACCTTCTTTTAAAATTTATTTGTGAAGCAGGGACGCCTGGGTGGCTCAGTCGGTTAAGTGTCTGACCTTGGCCTCAGGTCATGATCTCATGGCTTGCGGGTTCGAACCCTGCGTCGGGCTCTGTGCTGACAGCTCAGAGCCTGGAGCCTGTTCGGATTCTGTGTCTCCATCTCTCTCTCTCTCTGCCCTTACCCTGCTAGTGTTCTGTCTCTCAAAAATGAATAAAAATGGTAAAAAAAAAAATTTATAATTTGTTAAGCAATAAGTGGGTCAGCCATCCACATGTAATTCTTACAACAACTCTGATGGTAAATACAGAATTTCCTAGAATAAAATTTGTGATTGCTAGCCCCGTTTTATTTACTTATTTTTAAATATATATATTTTTAATGTTTATTCACTTTTTGAGAGGCAGAGACAGAGTGTGAGCAGGGCAGGAGCAGAGAGTGAGGGAGACACAGAATCCGAAGCAGGCTCCAGGCCCCGAGCTGTCAGCACAGAGCCCAATACAGGGCTCCAACTCACAAACCGTGAGATCATGACCTGAGCCGAAGTCGTACACTTAACCCACTAAGCCACCCAGGCGCTCCTGTTATCCCCATTTTAGAGATCAGGAAACTGAGGCACAGAAAGGTACCTGATGCACTCAATGACTCACAGCTGGTAAACAATGGTGCTGGGAACTGAGCCCAAAGAGGGACTGGAGCCCCCTTCAATACTGCTTCCTATTTCCACAGCCCCACCTACATGAGCACAAGTCAAGCACAGGCTCATCTGAGTGGAAACCAAGAGCCTGGAGGGTATTCAGGTTGACCACACATACAAAACACAGTGAGATTAAATTCTCACCAGTAGCAGGGCACCCTGCTGGCTCAGTTGATAGAGCATGCAACTCCTGATCTCAAGGTTTTGAGTTCGAGCCCCACACTGGATGCAGAGATTACTTCAAAATGAAATCTTAAAAATAGAAAGATTCTCACCAGTGGCTGAAGAAGCTAAAACTTGAGATTTCAGCTCCCCAGAGTGGAGCGCTTTACCCCTGCCTCGCTAGAGGTTTTGCTGTGAACTGGACCCCTCCTTGTCCCTAAATCTGTCTTGTCCAATATGGTGGCACGCGCCATGTGTTGCCATTGGGCACCTGAAATGTGCCTGGTCCCGAGAGAGAGGTGTCCTGTAAGTGTAAAACACATGCCACATCTAAGGAATTACTACAAAAAAAATAATGTAAAATGTCTCATCAGTAACTTTTATATTGCTGACATGTTGAAATAATACTATGATTTACTTGGCGAAATGAAATATATTAGTACAGTTCATTTCACCTCTTTCTTTTTACCTTTTTTAAAATATGGCTACCAGAAAATTTAAAATCCTTGTGTGGCTCACATTCTATTTCCCCTAGACAGCCCTGCTCTAAACCTATCCCTGAAGCCCCAACTTTATATGGGCTGAATCCTCAACACACATCTGTAACCTGACAGGAAGAGTAACTCTAAGAACTGCCGTTTGCCCCCTCTTCTCCCCAAGCCTCATTCCCACTCATTCCCTCTCCTTTCTCACACCCTTGCCTCTTCTTGACCTTGAAACACTCACTGTCTGTGTTCCCAGTGAGAGAAAGCCTTTACCTGACCCTGAGTTCCCTTCCTGCTGCTCCCCCAAGGTCCTGCCTCACCTCCGTGGTTGTTCTCCCCCTCGTTCCAATGCTCTGCCGACCGCTCTCCCGACCGCTCAGTGGCCTCGCCTACCCTGGGCTTCCGTGCACTGGACATCAACCAGGCACTTGGAAGAGGCACCCGTCTCCCCGCCCATTCTCCCAACCCTGGTCCAAAGGAGGATGTTCTCTCATTATCTAGAAATTCTTGCTCGAGGCAGATGTGGCTGAAGGCGAGGCTGTTCATGGACCCTCCCTGAGTGGCCATCCTTCTGCTGTGTGCTCTCTCTCCGCTCTGCCCTTCCTGTCTAGGAAGAGCCGGACTCAGGGTGAGCCTCAAACATCACCTGACGGAGGGGACATCCATGTGGCTGCCATGCCGCACGCATGGCCAGGGTGGGGTCCCATGGGGAATCCCCACTCATTGGTTTACAGCCTTGAAGACAAGGGAGTAAGAAGAAAGGTGTTGGCTGCAGGGAGGAAGTAAATGAAACTAGCAAACACAGCTGATCAAGTACAGCTGGGGCAGCAGGAGAGGCTTTAGGATGGCAGGAGAGGCAGGAATATGTGAGACTCAGAGGCATGAGCACCGGGGATGTCCAGGCGCTGAGGGAGGCGGGGAGCAGTTCAGGGGTGTCAGGTACCAGGTGCCACGTGGAGAGGTAAGTAGAATGAGCCAGAGGCCACTCAATTATTTTTTTATTCATCCTTTTCTGTTAGCTGCCAATTGCAGACAGCTTCTGAAGCCCACTGACATTCTCTTCAGAATCCCTCACGTCCATCCTGTGCCACTGTCCCGGTCCACACTGCCATCCTGATCATCTGCCCGTCCCTCCAGCCTAGACGAGGCCACAGTGACAGCCCAATACGGGGCTCCAGCCAACCCCCTATGGAAACATCCCGTAAACCGAGCCAAGCTTCACCGGCATGACCTCCTCACTTCCACGTCGCTCGGCAGCTCGGAAACATGCTAGGCCGCCCTGTTGACTTCTGCACAAAGTTAAAAGATTTCAGAGCTTCGGATCCCACCCTTACCTGATGCCAGTGATGGGTGTCCTCTCCTCCGCACCCCTCCCTCCAAGGCAACGCAGATGTTCCACCCACTTGAACGTGCCCTGCTCTCCCCACTCATCAAAAGTGGAAAGGCCTCTGACACCTTCCACGCTGGTGGCTGCCTGCCCTCCAGGAGCACAGAGAACAAAGCAATCGCCACGGGGCCCCTCTGTAAGCAGCTCTGCCCCAAGCATCCAGAAGACTTCCTTTCTCTCCCTACAACCGCCTCCGGCACACGGGGTACTGCTCCCTTCCCATCCCCTGTCATACAGTGTTCACTTACGTGGTCCCACCTGTACTAGAGAGGGGCTCCTTCATACAAGCCCTATCCTTTCCACTTGCTTACCTAAATCACACGAAGCCTTCAAAATGCACCTGAAGCATGATTCCCTGAAGGCACTTTACTCTTCTGATCTCCTTCTCAGAATCTCCATCCAGTGCAATTTACCATTTTGTATTTGTTACCAAAAAGTATTCATTACTGCCTCGTAAGCACTGTCATCTTGTACAGGCACTAGACTGCAAAATCTTTGAGGGATGGAATCAGGCCTTACAGCTGTCAATATATATATCTGAATACAAAGCAGGTATTCAGATACTTGATTTACTAAGTTCCATTGTTAAGTATACTTAAAAAAATTTTTTTGAACATTTATTTTTGAGAGACAGTGTGAGGCAGAGCATGAATGGGGGGAGGGCAAAGAAAGAGTGGGGGACACAGAATCCCAAGCAGGCTCCAGGCTCTGAGCTGTCAGCACAGAGCCTGATGCAGGGCTCAAACCCATAGACTGTGAAATCATGACCTGAGCCAAAGTCAGATGCTTAACCGACCATGCCACCCAGGCACCCCAATTATATTTTTTTTTTGAGAGAGAGAGAGACAGAGACAGAGACAGAGACAGAGAGAGAGAGAGAGAGAACGAGAGCAGGAGCAGAGGAGAGGGGCAGAGGAAGAGGGAGAGAGAGAATCTTAAGGAGTCTGCGTGCTCAGCCCAAAGCCCAACGCAGGGCTCAATAATGCGACCTTGAGATCATGACCTGAGCCAAATCAAGAATTGGATGTTTAACTGACTGAGTCACCCAGGCATCCCTAATTGTGCTTCTTTATAACAGGTAAAGGCTTTGCTTCCACTGTAAACTGAGACTAAAAGCCCAGAGGGTCCATGCCAGGGATCATTCATAATCTCTATCCATCTCTTATGGAACTGTTCCTTAAAATTCACTCTCACAATGTCACAAATATATACATATAAATATAGATATAGATGCAGTTTTATTTTTAAATTAATTTATTTAAATCAAGTTAGTTAACATACCATGTATATGTCACAAATACATTAATTAAGGGGTTGACTGGTTCAAACTGTGTTATGGTGCTTTCAAAGACTAATATTTCTTCATTTTTATAACCTAATGCTATTATAAATGGCCAAAAAAAAAATGAATATATCTGTAACATAAAGCAAATGTTGCCTTAAAAAAAAAAAACCCTCCAAATCTAAAAAACTGTAAAACAAATAATATATTTTCAAAATGACAATACTGTAGCCAACTTAAGAACCCAGGGCCTATCCACATCCATTTAAGAACAGCACCTGAAGGAAACCAGTGGGCATGTTTATAAAGGCTTCAGTACAAAACAGTACACCATAGATTCAGGAGCAAAGGGCATAGTTCCACAGTGTTCCATCATACAGTGAGGTGGTCTTGCACAGACCAAGGGCAGCCAAAGGAAGCAAAAAGTGGGCAAATCAAAGAAGAGAAGTGTTGAAGTCCATTTCAACATACAATCATTTTTGGCCACTGTTATTTAATAAGCCAGTTCTTGGCACTTCTGGTTCTACAACCATTTTTTATGTGAAAATGTTTCCTATAGTTTAACTCTACACATGACTGAACACTTCAGGTTGCGGGGTACTTCTTCAAATTACCAAAACTCACTGTACCACAGATCATCCTTAGTAGAGTTTCTGTTTTCAGTTCCTCTCTAGTGCTTAATGATATTACTGGAAAACTCTCTTTGGTTGCTTAAGTTAACCCCCAATGAACTGGGAGCATGTTTCAAATCTGCCCCCTAAACCTGCTCCTTATGTGCCCAAGAACACCCCCCCCCCCCCCAATCAGGCACTTGGGCCCCAGCAAGGGCAGAGCTCTCAGGACCCAGACGGTTCGGGTAGGATCCTGGGCTTTGGGGCTTCTGGCTCTTTGGCCAAGAATAACCGTGCACGGCACCAGAACCACAGCAGGCTTCACTGCAATTTCCAGAGCACAAAGTCAACCACACGCAATCCACCTGGCAGGTTAAACAGCTCCCCACTACGCAGTGTGAACCCAAGAGACTGCGGGCCTCAGGGCCCGTGGCAACGGGCAAGCGAGCAGAGATGCCCAGGCCAGAGACAGAGGTGACACCACCAGAAGTAAAACGAGAACATACCATTCTCTGCCAGCTTGACGGATGCCCAATGACAAGAGCAGCTGCCTTTCAGTCCATGCCTTGCACTGTGCTAGGTGCCTGTTACTGATTATCTGCATGACTTTTCTCTCTTCGTGGCTCTCAATGCTAGTTCTCATCTTACAAATGAGGCGGCGCACTCCTAGAGTGTAAGCCTCAAGCAAAGGATGGCAGAATACTAAGAGAAGACTTCTTGACAAGTGCATCTTTGGATGGGCCATCCATAAGACTTATATACTTTTTCTCCATAAAAACGAGGTCTTAATATGTGAGCTCTAGTGTTCTCAGTAATCTCTTCCCACAGCATCAATTTCTCATTTGTTAAAACTCTATCATTAATTGGTTTTGATGTTTATTTATTTTTGAGAGAGAGAGAGAGAGAGAGAGAGAGAGAGAGAGAGAGAGAGCATGAGCAGGGGAGAGGCCAAGAGAGAGGGAGACACAGAATCCGAAGGAGGCTCCAGGCTCCGAGCTGTCAGCACAGAGCCCGACACAGGGCTTGAACCCACAAACTGTGAGATCATGACCTGAGCTGAAGTTGGACTAAGCCACCACCCAGGCACTCCTATCATTAATTGGTTTTGACAGGGTCTGTCTACTGCTCAAAAGACACAGTTCTGGATAGCTCATGGATAAAATCAACAGGGGTTAAACTCTAACTCAACTTCATGAGCCCCCACATACTCAAATGTCTCTCAAATTTTTACTTGATAGGCATTCTTCTTGTTGTTTTAGTTTTCCTTTGGTGGTAAAGCAGAGGAACAGGAGATGAATTTATGGTTGCAATGGTACTCATGTCAGAAATCCCACACAACCCTCACTCAGGCAACCCTCTCTAGAAATCCAACATAAAGATGTAAGCTTTTAGAAACATATGCCAACGCTAACAACTACAGAACTAACTGCTTTACACCCATTATTTCATTTGCTTAAACAATCCCTATTAGTTACGAAGCAGGAACTATCATTCCCACTTAGGGAGCCACGGCTCAGAGCATTTAGGCAACCAGTGGTCATCAAACACATGGTTAGGAAGTGGTTCCATGTCACCAACAGCAAAGTGCACTCTTGAACCACACTGCTACTTCCCCTCTCATAGAACATCTTCCCAAAGAGGTCAAGTTTGCAAAATAACCATAACCTCAGCTTCTGCCTGACTCACAAGAGCTGGCTGTGATGCTGTGCAGTTCAATATCAGATCAAGTACAACATGCTGACCACGCTCCTCTCCACTTGACCAATCTCGTCTACTTACTGTCCCATCCCTCCTTCCCCAGCATCTGAGACAACCTGTCGAGAGTCCCCTCTCCCAGACATCCTCCTGACTTTCACAAAGGTTTCCTGACTAAACGTTAGTGCCTAGCCTTCTGGGAAAAGGCTAAGCTGAGACTGTGAAGGCAGAGAGAGGCCTAATAACAGGAGTGATACTTACTGAGCCAACTATAGTATGGGGCAAACACCTTGCCAGGCATATGACATGCACTCTTTCTTTTTTTTTTTTTTTTTTTTTGAGAGAGAATGAGAGAGAGAAAGAGAGACAGAGCACAGCTGGGGAAGGGCACAGAAAGAGGGAGACACAGAATCTGAAGCAGGCTCCAGGCTCTGAGCTGTCCGCACAGAGCCCGACGTGGGGCTGAAACTCACGAACCATGAGATCATGACCTGAGCCAAAGATGGACGCTTAACCGACAGAGCCACCCAGGCGCCCCTCACATGCACTATTTCATTTAATGGTGGCAAGGACACTGCAGGTTGGGTACTTGGCAGTGGCTGTATGGGTTAGGTACTAATGTTAACCCATTTTAAAGACAAGGAAACTCAAGTTCCCAATGCGTTCAAATTTAAGCTTATTAACACAACCATACGTATACGTTCAGCAATCCGCGGGGCAACACACGATTAGTTTACTACAGCTCCAGTGTACCTTGTGTTCACAAACAGGGAGAATCCCTTTGCGAGAGAGAGTTTTGGAATGTCGTGAGGGTCTTGAAGAGAAAATAAGGAAATGATGGCATCCCCAGGGCCCAGTACAGTGCCTGGTATACTGCAGGCCTTCCAGCACCATTGGCTGAATAAATGAATACAAGTAAATACTGGGGCTGATAAAATTGTGTCCCACACTCCACTTCTCTGCCTCTTTGCCAACCCTCATCCGCTGCTACCTCTTACAGCTCCCACCTGGCATTTCTTCCTGGCTCTCCCGGGCAGTCCCCTCTTCAGACCACGTAGAGTACCCAGGTTGCAAATGTGCTGCTGTGGAGCAGATCACATAAACTCTGAACTAAACTTCCAAGTCAACAGACCGCCAGCCTCCCCTGACACCCATTTAGAATCCTCTGGGCCACAGAAAGATGAGGCCACAGAAGGGCTCCCGGGTGCCTCAGTGGGTTGAGCATCTGACTCTTGATTTAGGCTCAGGTCATGATCCCAGGGGCATGGCATCAAGCCATGTGGTCAGACTCTGTGCAGACCATGAAGCCTGCTTAAGATTCTCTCTCTCTCTCTCTCTCTCTCTCTCTCTCTCTCTCTCTCTCTCTCTGGGGTGCCTGGGGGGCTCAGTCAGTTAAGCATCAACTTTGGCTTCGGTCATGATCTCACGGTCCATGACTTCAAGACCCACATTGGGGTCTGTGCTGACAGCTCGAAGCCTGGAACCTGCTTTGGATTCTGTCTCTCCCTCTCTCTCTCTCTGCTCCTCCCCTGCTCATGCTCTGTCTTTCTCTAAAAATAAATAAACGTCAAAAAAAATTTTTTTAAATATTCTCTCTCTCTCCCCCTCTGCCACTCTCCCCCACTCTTGCATGCTTTCTCGCTAAAATAAAATACAATTTTAAAAAAAGATGAGTTCCACGGTACTTTTTTAGACCCAAGAGTCAGTAAAGGAGCAAACCCTGACTGTAGAAAACAGCTTCAAAACAAAACTCTAGGTTAAAACATGATTTGTTAAAATTGAACCTAGCAAAGCTGAACAATGATGAGTCAGAAGTCAAAAGTTCTACTTCTGGGGGCACCTGAGCGGCTCAGTCAGTTAAGTGTCCAACTCTTGATTTTGGCTCAGGTCATGGTCTCGCAATTTGTGACTTTGAGCCCCGTGTTGGCCTACAACTTGTGACTTTGAGCCCCATGCGCTGACAGTGTGGAACTGGCTTAGGATTCTCTCTTCTTCTCCCCCTCTCTCTACCCCTCCCCTGCACTCGCTCGCTCTCTCTCTCTCCCTCTCTCAGTTCAGAGCAGAACACCAAGAATGAGTCTGGATAGGGGATGGCCTCACTCCCACTGCCAAGCCAGTGCCATATACTTAAACACTTATAAATGGAGGCAGGATTGTCTGGCCTCTTCTAAAAAGACTTTATATTTGCAGAATGTAGAAAACCAATTCAAAGTTTTACCTGAGAACACTGTTAAGCATCTAAAGCAAAGAACAGTGGCTGACACATCACCTAGGGGTTCTGTGATTGACAAATAGTTGTCAATAACTCGATGTTTAAACATACCATTGGCACTCTTCACGTGTTCTTACAGATGAAATGACTAGGACACCGTAGATGTCATTCTCTAATACGAAAGCGCTGCAAGGTTCTTTTGATATTACTTTTTTAAAAGAATTTGTTTAAAGCAGTGCATTAAATATAGAGTTATTCAAAAGCAAGGAAAAAGGAAAAACTTTCATAGTAGATGACAGGAAGGTAAAATATATCGTGACATTTTACCCATACTGTCAAAGATTTAATTAGGAGTACCAGAAATGGGGCACCTGGCGGGCTCGGTCCACTACCCATGTGACTCTTGATCTTGGGGTTGTAAGCTCAAGCCCCACCTTGGAGGTAGAGATTACTTAAGATAACAAACCAAAAAAAAGTACTCGAAATAACAAGAGCCGCCCACATGGCGAGTTCCTACTCTGTGCCCAGAACTTACAAGGATGCTTTCAGAGAAAAAGGAGGTAAGCATTTTAGGGAAATGAGGCCCAGGAAGGTTTATGGCTTGTACAGCACAAGCACACTCACTAGTATCACACCTAGAATGTGGAACCAATTCTGTCTGGCTCCAAAGTTTAGAAATGACTCTCCTTAAGAAGTTCCTCAAACCTGGTGAGGTCAGAAAAGCTTAAGTTCATTTGGTTTATGGCTCCAAAGAATCAAGAGTGGTTCAGGCCCTCAGTCCTAGATGCACTCCTGCTGAATCACAATGTGAACCGGTCCTTCAAAGCTTTAAACAAAGCTAACGTTTCTCCTCCTCCGTGCTAACTCCGCACTCTATAGGGCGTCTTTTTCAGAACAGGGTAAGTCACTTACTCCATAATTTGCAGGCTTGGCTACAAATTAAAATCAACTGGAGAGCTTTGAAACCATACCAAAGCTGGAGCCCCAGTTACATGAGAGTCTCTGGGCAGAGAGTCTGAAAAGTCAGTGTGTGTTTAATCTCTCCCAAGAACCATAGACTTACCCTATTAAGATGTATGGGGACAAGTAACGTGCCTTAATGATCTCCACAAGAATCTTGGGGACATTTCTATGGCAGTGCTCTATTTCTACTGCTCATTAGAATCACCCAGGGAGCTTTATAAAAACTCTCATGCTCAACCCATATTCCAGAAGCACCAGACTCCCTGAGGGTGGGACCCAGGCACTGGCAGTTGGTAAAGATCTCCAGGTGATTGCAGGGTGCAGCGTGGGCTGGGCGCCACGGCCTTAGCAGCTCATTATTTGCACCAGAAGCCAAGCCCTGATTTGGACAAAGATCCAAAGTGCTACCTTACCAGCGGCACCATCACATCGACTATGAGCCTATTTTCTCCTCCTCCCTGCCTCCTCCCTTAGCATCGGCTGCCACCCAGAAGTCTTTCCATTCATCAATCACTTCTTACGGGCATGCCCACTTAAGAGAAATGCTACATGACTGTCTCTCTGTCCTTCAGAAGCCTTCCCACTATTGAATGATTCATCTCCTGGGCACATGCAACATTTGTCATTCTCTTGCCACTTTCAATTTTAGTATCCCCACTTCCTTTTCTCTCTTACTACTATTTTCAATACTGTCCCTTCTTTTGCCCTTCTGGGCATTCTGGGGTTAATGCTGCTCTGGGTACACTGAAGCCTAGTTACAAAGCTACCAGCTAAGGACCCACACTGTGGCTGAAACTGAACTGATATCCCAGCACCAATGCCATTCACTGCAGGCAGGCTGAGCAGACGTCCTTCTTGGCTTTGGAGGGGAGTGGAAAAGTTCCTGTGGATGCAATGTTTTAATGTAGAGGAGGTTTGTCCTGCAGCTTCTGGAGATGCCACGCAGCTTCTGGAGAAGCAAAGCTCAGAAGGTTCTCCTGAATTCCCAAAGCACACTCTTGATTGCCTACAAAGATCTTCATGGTTTAAAACAAAACAAAACAAAACAACCTTTGTGCATTTCAGTTCTAAACTTCCGAAGTATGTGAACCTTCTGGCATGGGTCATAAATGAAATAAATTCTACACTGATAGCAAAATGCTTTTTATCCAACAATATTTCTATGCAAAAGCAGCAGCGTTCATTGTGAAGACAGCGTCTCAAAGGGCAAATGAGCTGTTGATTAAAGCTTCCCTAGAACGTACACTACTTTGGACTACTAATGGCTGGCGGACAAAATCCACTCACATCTGCACCCTGCAAACCATCCTCCTTCCACGTACACATGACAACATCAACAAAAAAGTTCAGAGCGCTAAGGACACGCATTTGCCTGGTAATGTACTTCCTGCACTACGGAAGACTGTTCATTCCTTTGCAAAATTTATTTTCAACACTATTTCAGGTTATTTCTGCAAAATTACCCATGTAAAACCCACCATGAATTCAGAGTCTGTGATGCAAAAAAAAAAAAAAAGCGCATCTGATTTCTTTACAAATTATAAGGTAAAAATGTAGCAATAATTTACTCCAGTAATTTTTATGGGAAAGATCAGGATTATTGACTTTTAAAATAAGGTTTCTCTCGACCAAGTTAATTTCACTCCTGTTCCTAATAATTGGTATTTGAGAAGGAATTTTAGGATAATATTTAAAAGTTAATTAAAAACAGTGTAAGCATTCGTGTCAGTCAAGCATGACCTCTGCTCTACAATGCATTTAAATGCATGCCACCTTGACCTGTAACACAGCAGTGTAAAAAATTTTGGTCAATATAAATCAAATGTACACTAATTTATTCAGCAGGTTCCCTGGTATCTGAATCAACATTAGAAATCTAACCAGTATTTGTTATTCTGTTATTGACAAAAGGAAGCATATTTAAATGATAACTAGTACTCATGGGTGTCATTTGGAAGTTAAATTGTTCCCCAAGGACAGCCTGCGTAAACATCTACATTTAAAGGTCATTTGCCACCAAATTATGAACAACTGTTGCATTTATTAGCACAGGCTCGATAATTTGGAAGCTGCCGCCATCAATTTTTACTGACAATGAGATCTAATTGTCCACTAATAATAAACAAGGAAAGCAGGCCTTTCCTACAAACTTTTATTCCCTGCACTACGATCACGTTTGGGAAACGGAGGTGCAAACTTTCCATGGGTATGCATCTGAAGGAAAGAACCTTCCAAGAGCAAGAAAGCACTAAACATAGTTTACCATAAATATCAGATCCTAAAATATTAAAGTGTGTTTTCTCGTGTCACACACATCTGAACTAAAACAAAAGAAAGAAAAACACTACCATGTTTATTGATGAAGTGCGTCTTTCAATTTTAGAAGGAAGTGTGATGGTGAATTCTACCGTGGGGTGCCCAGATATTTGGTCAAACATTGTTGTCTGTGTTTCTGTGAAGTGGTTTTGGGTGAGATTAATATTTCAACCTACAGACTGAGCAAAGCAGATTGACCCCTATGATGGTTGGCCTAGGGGTGCCTGGGTGGCTCAGTCGGTTAAGCGTCCGACTTCGGCTCACGTCAGGATCTCACAGTCTGTGAATTCGAGCCCCACGTTGGGCTCTGTGCTGACAGCTCAGAGCCTGAAGCCCGATTTGGATTCTCAATCTCCCTCTCCCTCTCTCTCAAAAATAAATAAACATTTTTTAAAAAAATTATAATGTGGTGGGCCTCCTTCGATTCTGGAGGCAACTTACTCTGAGTGTGTTATTCCAACCCCTTTACCAAATGACCCCAAGAGCTAATGCTTTCGACTAGGGTCCAGAACAAGAGAAGGATCTGCAAGAGGTCCAGAGTGCTGTGCAAAGTGCTTTGCCACATGGGTCAATATGATCCACCAGATCCCATAGTGCATGAAGTGGCAGAAGCTGACAGGGATGTTGTTTTGAGCCTCTGGCAGGCCCCCACAAGTGAATGACAGCACAGGTCCTTAGGAAGTTAGAGCAAAACCTCGGCCATCCTCCATGAATAGCTATTTTCCTTTTGAGACAGAGTTCTTGGCTTGCTATTGCACCTTAGGAGGGACTGGAGGCTTGACAAGAGACTACCAAGTTACCAGGCGACCTGAGCTGCCCTTCATGAAGTGGGTGTTATCTGACCCACCAAGCTATAAAGCTGGGCACAGCAACACTCGGTTACCAAATTAAAATGGCATATGCGTGATCAAGCCCAAGCCGGTCCTGAAGGCACAAGTTATGTGAAGAAGTGCCCCTGGTCCCCACTCCTGCCGCACTAGCTTCCCTCTCCAGCCTGCACCTGTGGCCTCATGAGGAGTTCCCCAGAATTAGTTGACAGAGGAAGGACCTGGTCGATGGAGGAGTCTGTACCATATGCAAGCACCTCCTGTGAATGTACACCTGGGCCATCTAGTCCCTCTCTGGGACAGCTAGGAAGGACAAGAGTCAAGGGAAACCCTCCCTGGGGGCAGATTTCAAGCAATGCACCTAGCAGTTCACTTGGCTGAAAAGGAGAAGCGGTCAGATGTGCGATTAGATACTGATGCACGGGCTATGGTCAATAGTTTGGCTGGATGGTCAGGGAAGTGCAAAGAACATGACTAGAAAACTGGCTCTGAGGAAAGGGGAAGATGAGGTTACCTAGACAGACCTCTCTGAATAGGCAAAAGAAGAAGAAGGAGGAGGCAACAAAGGAGTAGGAGGAGGAGGAAGAGAAAGGGAAGGGGAAGGGAGGGGGAGGAGGAACATGTGAAACTTTTTTGTGTCTCATGTGAACGCTCATCACTAGTGACTGCAGCAAAGGAAGATTTTAGCAATCAAGTAGATAGGATCACTTGTTCTGCAGATGCCAGTCAGGCTCTCTCCCCAGTCACTTCTGTCATTGCCCAATGGGCTTACAAAATGGCCATGGGGACAGGAATGTAGGTTATGCACGGGTTCAGCAACATGGACTTCCACTTTGTGAGTCCAGTCTGGGTATGACCACCACTGAGTGCCCAATCTGCCAACAGTAGAGGCCAGTTCTGCACCTCCAATCTGGCACCACAGGAGGAGGCTGATTACATGGGTTACACTTCCATTGTGGAAGGGACAGTGTCTGGTTCTCGATGAAATAGACATTTATTCTGGATAAGGATTTGCCTTCCCTGTGTGCAATGCTTTTGCTACAACTACCATTCTTGGACTTACGGAATTCCTTATCCATGACCATGGTATTCCACAGCACTGCTCTGATCAAGTGGCTCATTTCACAGTAAACAAAATGATGCAGTGGGTCCATAAACATGGAATTCACTGGTATGATCATGTTCCCCACCGTCTTCAAGCAGGTGGCTGGAAAGAATGGTGGCATGGCCTTTTACACGCTCAGTTACAATGCCAGCTGGGTGGCAACACCTTGCAGGGTTGGGACAAAGTTCTCCAAGTGGCCGCATATGGCCTGAATCGGTGTCCAGTACCTGATGCTGTGTCCCCATAACCAGAATTCACAGTCCTAAGAATCAAGGCATAGAAATGGGAGTGACATCACTCATTATTACCCCTAGGTGCCCAAAATTATTGCTTCCAGTCTCTGTGACTTTATGCTTTGTTGGCCTGGAGGTCTTAGTTCCACAAGGATGAATGCTTCCACAAGGAGACACAGCAATTCTACTGAACTGGAAGCTAAGACTGCCACGTGGCCACTTTGAGCTCCTTGTGTCTCCGAATCAACAAGCAAGGGAGGGGATGACTGTGCTGGCTGGGGTGACTGATCCTGACTAGCAAGGGGAAAGGGGACCACAGTGGAGACAAGGAAGATCAAATGTAGGATAGGAGGAGATCCTTAAGGGTGTCTCTTAGTAGTAAGATGCCCTGTGATTAAAGTCCATGGAAAGCTACAATGACTCAATTCAAAAAGGACTACTAATGGTCAGACCCCTCAGGAATAAAGATCTGAGTCACCCTACGTAGTAAAGAACCACAACCAGCTGAGGTGTTCGCTGAAGACAAAGGGAATACAGAGTGAGCAGCCAAAGAAAGTAGTTATAAATACCAGCCATGACCATGTGACAGGTCACAGAAACGAGGACTGGAATTGTCAAAATATTCCCTCCTTATTTTGTCTTCAGTACGTTTATGTGCTCACCTATTAACACATGTAAAGCAGATATCTTTTTCTTCCCTCTCATCACTTTATCACGGAACATAAGAGGTAATGACTTCATATCGCAGAATTTGAGGAGTGCTAACTTAACATCATAGTATTTAACTTAGGGGATATCAAGGAGAAGAGTACACATGACTCAGGATTCATCACCTCTTCGGGGTAAGGGGTTCACGTGTTTTCAGTTGCACACTAGAGAGTTGTATCTTGCTGGGCAGAACTACGACCTTGTCAGTGTTTTTATTTGTAGCTTAGGTATGGTGTGAGGAGATGTGCAGGCGTGTCCACGTGACAAAGGGTAGGTTTGTGATGGTTACTGTTATGTGTCAAGCTGACTGGGGCACAGGGCACCCAGATATTTGGTCACACATTTCAAATTGAGCACGTCCAAAATAGGATTTCTGATCTTTCCTCCAAAATCTGCTCAACCCCAATTCTTCATTTCAGTAGTCCTCCTATTGGGTCTTTTTTTCTCACACTCCAAATCCAATCCATCAGTGAATCCCACCGGCTCCATGAGCAGAAATCTACCCACAATGCAACCTTCTTCCACTATGTCTACTTATAGAACTGTTCTCAGCCATCATCATCTTTTACCCAGGAAAGTACAATAGCTTCTTTAATTGAGCTTTGTGGCTACACCCAGTACTCCTAGAGTCTGTACTCACCAAAATGAGAATGATCTTTTTTTTTTTTTTAATGTTTATTTATTTTTGACAGAGAGACAGAGCTTGAGGAGGGGAGGGGCAGAGAGCGGGGGTGGGGTGGGTGGGTGGGAAACACAGAATCCAAAGCTCCAGGCTCTGAGATGTCAGCATAAATCCCGAGGCAGAGCTCAAACTCACAAACCGTGAGATCATGACCTGAGCCAAGTCAGACACTCAACTGACTAAGCCACCTAGGTGCCACGATACTGATCCTTTTAAAACAACTCCTGTCACCACCACATAAGGGCAGGGATTTCCATGTGTTTTCTTCACTGGGTCCTCAGCATCTCAAAGAGGGCCCAGCACATGGCTGGTGGCCAGTACTTACTAAACCTCATTACTCCTGTTTCCCATCTCTGAAAGTAGAAGTCTTATCAGTGCCTACCAGGCCTACCAGCTCGGTCCTCACTACCCGCCAGTCTACCTCACATTATCCCTCTACCATATTACCTGTGGCCTCATCTCGGACCACCCTCTATTCTCTGATTCAGTCCAACTGCCCTGGACTCATTTCTATTCCTAAAACACAGGGGGCACATTCCTATCTCATGCCCTTGGTGCACGTGCTGTTCCCTCTGCCCAGAACACTCTTCCCCTAGATTACCTCATGACTCACCCCTCATCAACCTCAGGGCTCAGTTCTACTGTTACTCTCCCAGGGAGGGCTTCTCAGTACTCTTTACTCCCTTCCCACGTATATTTGAATCAGTGGCACTTATCACTATCTGAGATATTATGTATAATGTACTTGTCAGGTCTATGTCTGACCCTCTCCACCCATCCAACTAGAATGTAAGCTCCTTGAGGGGACACTTCACTGCTCTGTTCACTGCTCTATCTCCAACAGGCATATTAGTGCCTGCCACACGGCTGGCTGTCAATAAACATCTGTTAAACAAACGATTAGTTGCCATATTTTCTTGACATTATAAACAATGTTACAAGGAATAGCTTCATGTGTCTACCTTTGTACATTTGTGGGTAGAGACCAAAGAATGGGAAAGGTTAAGACTAGGAGTATACATTTTCTTTAATAAATATTGCCAAATTGGCTTCCAAAATACATCTTCCCAGTTAGTCTCACCAACAGGGTGTTAGAGAACCTGTCCCCCCTCAGCCCCATTCCCATCAGTACTGGTTTTTATCATTTTCATTTTACCTATTTTTTTTTCAGTATGTTCTATGCCCAACATGGGACCTGAACTCACAACCCTGAGATCAAAAGTCGCATGCTCTATCCACTGAGCCAGCCAGGAGTCCCTTGCCTATTCACTTTTTAAAAGTCTGTTTTACTTTGCTTTTCTTTAATTACTGGTGAGAGTGACTATCTTTGCATATGTTTCGGTCATTTAGTACCTCTGATGTCTTTATTCTCCTACGAACCAACCAAGCAACCAACCAACATGCTCATTATATACAGCTGCTTCCAGGATAAAATTCTGAGTATCCACAGTCCCACTAACCACTCAACCCAAACTCCAAACTCCTACCCCTCCTTACTGACTCCCATTACTTCCTACCCTTCACCACGTCCTGCCTGGAACCAGAACCGGAAATGATCTTCCCTTGCCCAAACTGGCAAACTTCCACTCATCCTTCCTGAGCAAGCATTCAGGTCAGTTACCCCTGAGCCCACAACACTAGTACAATGCCTGGGAGACCTAAGCACATAATACATAATCACGTGAATGAGTGTTTTCTCTACCTGCCTTGTGTAATCCTGACAGTAAGAACAATATCCATCCACTAGCAAGGTAGACAGAAGGGTGAGGGTGAAGAGGGGAGAGAAGCTTCTAGTTTCTCAAACAACTTCTAAATGCCTACATGCAAAGAACTAAGGAAAGGCGGCTGGTAGGACTCAACTTACACACTGATTCTTCCCTCGAGTGAGAATTATAGGGTGAAAACCTAAGTCATTTGCCTTTTTAATAAAAATCAACAAGGGGACGATAGTGTATTTCAAATACCCACCCACCCAATACCTACTTCAGAAAGAAAGAAAGAAAGAAAGAAAGAAAGAAAGAAAGAAAGAAAGAAAGAAAGAAAGAAAGAAAGAAAGAGAAAAGCAACCACAAGGAACACTAGCATGTTTCAAACATGCCCAAACTAGTCATCAGCCATTGAGCCAGCAAATTACAAAGAGTGTATACTGAAATACCACTGCTTACCTATCAGATTGGCAAACACCCAAGGGCCTGACAACACATTCAGCTGGCAAGCTTGGGAGGAAACACATAATTTCATAAACTGCTATAGGAATGCAAAATAACACAGTCCCTAAGGAAGGGGATTTGACAATATCTAGCAAAATTAAATAGGCATGTACCTTTTGATCCAGTAACCCACTGCTAGGAATCTATCCTAAAGATGCCCTGACAAAAATACAAAAACACATATGCACAAGGCTAATGACTGCAGCCAAAAATGGAAAACAACTGAGCTACTGAAAAGGAGGTGGCATCTTTAAATATGCCCGTGGGGGGTGAACTACAGGTATATTGTTAGGTTAAAAGAAAAAAAAAAACAAGTGGAAAGAAATGTTTTAATACACTACTGTTTAATTTTAGACTACAGTTTCATCTAAGGGTACAAAAATGTACCTGTATTTGTTTATATTTTTTTAATGGAAAGATAAACAACTTTTGGTTTTTTAATGGTCATCAAAGGGAGAGGAAGAGAGCAGAATGAAGGGAACATAAAAAGAAGCCAGTTTCAGCAGATAAACCTAAGGCAGCACATACTTTAACACAAGTATAAAACAAAATCAGTTTCTAAAAAAAAAAAAAAGCCCTAAGGTGGAGGCTGGGTGACACAGTCTGTTAAGCACCCGACTCTTGATCTCACACTGTATGTGTCTGAGCCCAGCATCCGGCTCTGTGCTGATGTGTATAATGTGAGACAAAGTAAACTGCTAATCATGATATTCCAATTCCATCAGGCTCAGCATTTAAAGCACTGAGATTTTCGATGCGAGACAAAAGACACCACTGAAGATAAAAGATCAAGATAAAATTTCCTGTTGGCCTCAACTTAAAAAAATTCCTCTGCTGTGACCACCGAAGAGATCTCGAAACCTTCACAAATACCCTGTGCCCAGCTCATGGTCTCTAAATAGCATTTCTCAATACAAGCAACCAGAGGTCTTTAGGGAAAACCCTAATTCCAGACCTGGAGCAGGAAAGGTAAAAGATGTACCTTGAATACCTTGTTAGGAAGCAAGGAAGTGATCAAAGACCACTAAGATTGTGTCAGTGACACAGCACCCAATTGGAAAATGCCAAACTTGAGCGGGGCCTGGGTGGCTTAGTCGGTTAAGCGTCTGACCTTGGCTCACTCGGGTCGTGATCTCGCAGTTCGTGGGTTTGAGCCCTGCATGGGGCTTGCTTCTGTCAGCACAAAGCCTGCTTTAGATTTTCTGGCCTGCTCTCCCTGTTCCACCCCCTCTGCAGCTCGTGCTCTCTCTCTCTCTCTCAAAAATATATAAAACGTTACAAAGAAACCAAACTTGAAAGATGGCCAAAGAGGGGCAAAAAGTATATCAGAATCATAAATGCAAGGGACTACATTGTATCGAATATGCTAATATCCACAAATTCATAACAATACTAATTTTTTAAAGAGAGCCTCTCTGAAAACCTTTAATTTGTGATCTTTGAGGCAGCCAACTTACGGTTTTGAAAAATAAATAATAAAAGAAAGAAGCAGGCATTTATCCTGCTTTTCCTGGAAAAACTACACCTCAGAGTAACCAAGTTACGAGGCAAAGTTTCTTTGTACACATGTATTCAAGTCAATAAATGAAGGAAGAACGGTAAAATTAAACTATCAATACTTAGCAACCACTAAGGAATTAAGAGATCTAGGCAATGCTCTTCAAGGGCTGCTAGCATCACAAATCAAAGCTGAAAATGACCCAGCCTCTGCCTTTTCATGACGTAAGCAAATGAAAAAGGTATCATAGGGACGTAATCAGCAAAATTCAGTGGGGAAAACTCTATGGGACAAATGTCACAGTTTATACAACAAAATAATTGTAAGAGAAAAAAGAGAAAGAGAACGAGATGGTAAAAAGAACTTAGAGATTAAGGGGCACCTGAGGGGCTCAGTCAGTTGAGTTTCCGACTCTTGGTTTCTGCTCAGGTCACGGTCTTAAGGCTTCGTGGGGTTCAAGCCCTGGTTGGGGCCTTTGTACTGACAGTAAGGAGACTGCTTGGGATTCTCTTTCTCTGCCCCTCCCCAACTGGCTCTGGGTATCCCTCAAAACAAACAAATTAAAAAAAAAAAAAACAAAAAACCCAGAACTGTTTAAAAGAGCCTACAGATTAAAAAAGATTCAGGACACATACTAAGCAATCACATGATATGGACCTAGTTTCAATCAAATTCAAACAAACTACATTTAAAAAAAGAACATGCTTGGGAAAATTAAGAAAATGTAAAAATGAATTGATACTTATGATAATAGAAGAATTACTGCTTTTTTTCTTACTGTTCATTTTTAAAGTGTCTGATAATTATATTAGGATTATATTTTTAAAGGAGAATCTTCGTTTTTTAGACACACATGCTGGAAATACTCAGAGACAGGTCTGAGATTTGATTCACAATGAAAGAGGGGAGAATGTGAGGGGAAACGAAGCTGGCTGTAAGCTCATTATTTTAAAAGCTTAGTAAAGGCATCATTTTCTTCACTGCTCTATATGTTGGAATTTTTCATAACAAAAAAGGAAGGGGGGGGGCAAGACAACAGGAAATTAAAACAGAAAAAGCACATTCAAAGCAAAATAACAGAAAATTGCATTGAAAATCTGAATAAGAACCTGGAAAACCAGCGTAAGAATGCAAGGTGTGAGCCTGATGGCCCCAGTGTTTTGCAGGGGTGCTGGGAACGGGGTAGAAAAGAGGAGGTGAGAAGCATGTATCTCTAGGCCCTCTAAAATATATCCTAATCACTTATGTAGCATCTTGGGAAAAAAAAAAAAAAAAACATAGGCAGTAAATAAGGCTAGAAAACAAAACCTGAATTGATCACACAGTTTGAAAGTTGTACTAAGAATATGAAATGAATCCATGGTGTTACTTCTGAAGTACTTCAGAGTATTTGCAAAGATTTTATTTTATATAGCAAATGACTATTTCTCCTGGACTTTTGTTTACATTATTCATTGACATTAAAGAGCTTAAAAAAAAAAAGTTAACTTCAAGGCAGTCCCTACTATTAAGAATAAATTATATGGGGCGCCTGGGTGGCTCAGTCGGTTAAGCGTCCGACTTCAGCCAGGTCACGATCTCGCGGTCCGTGAGTTCGAGCCCCGCGTCGGGCTCTGGGCTGATGGCTCAGAGCCTGGAGCTTGCTTCTGATTCTGTGTCTCCCTCTCTCTCTGCCCCTCCCCCATTCATGCTCTGTCTCTCTCTGTCTCAAAAATAAATAAACGTTAAAAAAAAAAAAAAAGAATAAATTATAAACATAGCTTGATACATTATTCCTTGCACTTTGCAAGAATTATGTCATTTGAGCCTCAAACCACTCTACAGGGTAGGTAGTAGTATTCTCTTTTACAGATGAGGAAAATAAAGCACAGGGGATGAAGTGACTTGTCCAAAGTCAGACTTCAAGCTAAATGTTAGAGGCAAAATTTGAACGCAGACAGCATGAGTCTCTAGCCTGAGCCTTTCACCGTTAGGCTGTGTCAGCCTCTGTCACAAACTTGTGGAACAGAACAAGTAGGCTTTTTGCCAAATGGTAAAAATTACACATAAAGCAACTAAAATAGCTAAAATTTGATTTGATCCATACAGGTTCATTTCTAATGACACACGTGCCTCATTTTTGAGACAGTGTGCTGTAATTTGGACTACTAACTTAGTTTCACATCACATCAGACAAAACTAAATGCAACATAATATCCTGGATTGGACATTAGTGGAAAAACTGGTGAAATGCAAATAAGGTCTGGAGCTTAGTTAACAGTAATATACCAATGCTAGTTTCCTTGTTTTGACATTACCATGGTGATACTGGATGCTAACAAGGGAAACTGGGTGAGGGGTATACAGGTAGTCGCATTTTCTAACTTTGCAACTTTGCTGTAAGTCTAAAATTATTTTGCAATTAAAAGTTTATTTTAAAAAACACATATGGGGAGCCTGGATGACTCAGTCGGATGAGCGTCCGACTTCAGCTCAGGTCATGATGTATCTCACAGCTTGTGGGTTCAAGCCTCGCGTCTGGGTCTGTGCTGACAGCTCAGAGCCTGGAGCCTGCTTCAGATTCTGTGTCTCCCTCTCTCTCTGCCCCTCCCCCCATCTCAAAAATAAATAAATGTGTTTTTTTATTTTAATAAAAAATAAATAAAAAACATATAAATTACGGGGCACCTGAGTAGCTCAGTCAGTTGACAGACTGTTGATTTCACTCAGGTCATGATTTCAAGGTGGTGGGATCAAGCCCTGAGTTGGGCAGAGCATGGAGCCCATTTGAGGTTCTCTCTCTCTCTCTGCTTGCACACTCTCTAAAATATTAGTATACTAAAATAAAATTAAAAATATATATAAATTGCAAAATGAAAACTATTAAAAAAAAAAGATTAAAATGTATTTCTAGCCCAAGGAAAATAAACTTCTGTCCGCAAATTTCTAAGCACCATACTTGCAGAATTCAATCCTCTTGTGCCCTATTTTGATTCTTAAGGTAGTATTGTGTTGGCTAACGTTCAAGAATATTTTCACAATTGTATATCCTGTCTTTAACGGTAAGGAACATACCCTACCCGTGCCTGGTTTAATTATGCAGCACATATTTAATGTTTGCTGATGCTGTGAATTTATGGGCATGAGGCACTGTGGCAGCTATGTCCTTGTTACACAGAAGCCTCCTTCATCATAGATGCTTATAATGAGTGACTTTGAGATACTGTGGTGGACGTCGTGGTCTCACTGTCCTTCTGACCTTCTCCCACTGTCGTGCCTACTGGGTTAGATGGCAGGAAGGGGACTGACCTCATTCCCAGCTCCAGAAAGGCCTATTATTTTAACTCCATCTAGTTAATGTAGTCTTGCCACGGTGATTGGTCCAGGTGCCTGTGGTCTCAGCCAATCAGCTCACGGAGCTCCCCCGGCAACAGGATTGGTTGAAAACCAAGTGGGACTAATAGGATATGAAAGGAGAGGTATTTGTTCCGAGATTCTTGGGGGAAAGTGCCCATATCCTGAAGAAACGCCCTGGCTTCCTCTGGAAGTCAAGCACACACAATTTTTTTTTTTTTTTTTTTTTAATCTGCAACTTGTTCCTTTCGGTCACCAGGTGAAAGCAGAGGGGAGGTCCACTCCTGAATAGCCAGATGCCCTCATTCAACTTCTTGTAATTTTCACAAACACAACATGGCAATAAAAATATTTCCTGCAGATCACTGTTAATTCCAAGGCAATACGTGCTTTGGGGTTACGCTAAAAAACAACAAAAAGAATTGAGAACTGGAATGATATTAAGGTGTCAATAATTGTGTGACAATACTGACATTTCGGTTATAGGGTTTTTTTTTTTTTAAGTCTTTACTTGTTGGATATCCTAAGTGAAATGGTTACAGGTGAAATTATAGCTTAGATTTGTATTAAAATATTCCAGAATTGTAAAAAAATGAAAAATAAGGGGTGACAAATGAAGTAATAATTTAAAATATTGAAAGTGAGTAATGAGTAAATGATTGCTCATGTTCAATTTTTTTGTATTTTAATCCATATTCTAAAAATTTTTTTAAATTTTTTAACGTTTATTTTTGAGAGAGTGTGCACGCGCAAGCGGGGGAGGGGCAGAGAGAGGGAGAACCAGAAACAGAAGCAGGCTCCAGGATCCCAGCTGTCAGCCCAGAGCCCTACATGGGGCTTGAACCCACAGGCTGTGAGATCGTGACGTGAGCCGAAGTTGGCCATTTAACCGACTGAGCCACCCAGGCGTCCATCTAAAAATTTTTTAATGTTTGTTCATCTTTGAGATGAATTTGAGAGAGAGAGAGCGAAAGAGAGAGAGCACAGTGGCAGAGGAGCAGAGAGGGAGGGAGACATAGAATCTGAAGCAGGCTCCAGGCTCTGAGCTGTCAGCACAGAGCCTGATGTGGGGCTTGAACCTACAAACCGCGTGATCATGAGCTGAGCTGAAGTCGGACGCTTAACTGAGTACCCGGATGCCCCTATTCCATAAAGTATTAAAACAATAATGTTCCGTACACATATCTCAACATTATGATCATGTATGTATGAAGCTGCCTTATGTAGTATTAAAAAAAAAAAAAAAAAAAAAGCATGATACACCAGGTACATCAGTGAGAGTCCAGAATCCAAGAAAAAGATGTGTATAACCATAACACAGACACATATAACACAGTCACATATAGTTAAAGCAAACCCGAAAAACCATCTAATTCAATGCCTTTTTTCACAGCTATAAAAAATGAAATCTAATACATTCAACTTTTGTGTTGCTACCTAGGTAGCAATTCTGGTGTTGCTACTTTTAGCGACAACATACCTGAAACCTGAAAACAGTAGCCTACGCTGTCCCCCACCCCGCCCCCGGGGACCTGCTTACCACCACATCCAACGAACTGTCCAACATCCTTACAAGACCACTCAGCCACCGCCAGCACCCTCCTTGCGGTGAAGCACCTACCGTTCTCTCTCTTCCCACCCCTTTGCTTCCTTCCCCCTCCTCCCTCAGGAGGCAGTGCTGAGACATCTTTGCTCGGGCAGACTCTAGGAGATTACTTTCAGTCCACCATCTTTCTTCACTCCACATGCTCTCCCTGGGAAGAGCATCAACTTCGATACTTTTTCATCTTTTGTGCTGAACGACCACCTAGAGCGGTATTTCTAGCCCAGACCTCTATCCTGAGCTCCAAAACTAAGCAGCCTCGTCAATCACAAAAACCTCAATACGTCCGGCCCCAAATGAAGTTTCCTCCTTGCTTCTGCTCTGATTTGGTCAACAGCAACGGCATCCACGGGAGTCACCACTGTTGCCTCACGTCCAGTCGCCAGGCCCTGGAGATTGGCGTTTTCCCCTTTCCCTTCCCAGATGCCTTCAGTTCAGGCTCTCACCCTCTCTCCCTTCTGGTCCTTCGGCTGGCATTCCTTAAATGATTAATGCTCCAGGGTCCTCTTTCCAAATGCAAAGCTCATCATCCTGTATTTACTTCCTTCCTAAAAATCCTCCAACGACTTCCCAAAGTCCGGAGCTGAAGTCCACAGTTCTTTACAGCTCTCAAGGCTACCGAGCTGGTCTCTCCCCACCTCTCTCGAGGGTCAGGAGTCACCCTGCAGAATCCCTGCTGCTACTAGAAACTCCAGTCTGCACCCAGACCCCCACCCACCCAGGGAGCTGCTTCACGCCTCATAATCACTGTTCTTCCGGTGTTCCTCTCCCATTAGAAGACCTAATCACTCATTATTTACTCAGCGCACATGTACTGAATTCTGACTATGTGATAGGCCCTGTACTGGAATACAGCTGTGGAGACGGACACTGAGTCTTAAAAAGTGTAGAGCCTTGCAGGGGAACAGACAGCCAACAAATAAGCTATGGGGACACAAGGTGGGTAGAGAATAACCCACCAATGAAGTACTACTTGAATGCATGTGAATTTTGTTAGAATATCCTCTCGGGCTTCTTTATAAACTTAAATGATTTACAAGCGCCCCTCCTCCCAGCTTGTTTGTTTGCTTGTTTGTTTAAATCTGGGAGCTTAAAATGCCTTGCCCTTAAAATGAGATTTTTGCCCTGCAATTCCTCCTTCTAGACTTCACAATGTCAGCAAAAACCTCACCTGATTTCTAAAGTCAGCGTTCCTAAGCAGCCGCCCCCGCCCTCCGCCGGCCCCATCCCCGCACACCACCCTAAGGCAGAGCACAAGTGCCCTCTCCCTCTGCCCTGCAAACACCAGGGCACCCTAGCCCTTTCCTACCTTGTCCCTCCAGGCTGAGAGTCCCTAAGGAACAACACCCCTGCACCTTTCAATTCCCCTCTCGACATCATGCAAGCCCACAGTCAATGTTTAAGTGCTCAAAGGGCAAAATTTCACTCTTTAAAGGTAAATTACCTTGTACATGGAGCATAAGTTTGTGTAAATTTTTTTAAATAACAATGGAGCAATATCTATAAAAACTTTAAACAGCCCCGAAGTACCACTTCTAGTTAAGGTTCTAGGTAGGTTCTAGTAGTAGGCATAAAAAAAGCATGTATGGGGATTTCTCAGGCGAACATTTGACACAGGTGCTAAAAATTAGAAGCAAATGTCCAAGCACCTGGGTGGCTCAGGTGGTTAAGTGTCCCACTCTTGTTATCAGCTCAGGTCATGACCTCATGGTTCATGAGTTCGAGCCCCTGTATGGCATCAGGCTCCATGCTGACAGTGTGAAGCCTGCTTGGGATTCTCTCTCTGTCTCTGTCTCTCTCTCTGCCCCTCCCCACTTGCTCTTTCTCAAAATAAAGATTTAAAAAAATGTTTTAAAAATTAGAAGCAAATGCCAGTCGCCATGAACAAGAGATCTGGGTAAACAAATGATGGAATATTCCTTAAGAGGAAGATCCTTTGCTAGTAGCTAGGAGGAGACAGACCTATCCATATCGGCACAGGAAGATATCCATGTTGTAGGATGAATCTTACAACTTATTCTAAGGGGAAAAAAGCATCATGTTTTCAGGGCAAACAGAAAAGTCTCTAAGACAGCAGCCCCACATTTTATGTCTTTAGGGCAAGGGATTAGAAGCAAGGAGAAAGAACCACACTTCTCTACAATGAACCTCGTATCACTGAATTTGAGCACACTATTTCTTAAATTTACAACAGACATAATCACTAGAGTAAAAAGATGTGCTTTACTCTGAAGTATCCATTATTTCACAACTTTCTTGTTGAGCAACCTGCGATCGTATTTTTAAATTCTGAGGGTTTGTTAAAGGCGAAATATTATCCGCTGCTAAATTCCCAGGACCTAGAATACAGACAGGGAGCATGCATTCAGTTAATATTTGCTAAATGAGTAACTGCTGAGCAGTTACAAAATAGCTGCTCAGAGGGAACAAAGTATCCAATAGCTGCTTCCTAGACTCATAGAGGAAAAAAAAAAAAAAATCACTTGCAGTGGTATCTTAACAATATGGTTACCAGTCTAAATGAAATGGGATTTTTGTAAAAAGTTAACTTTTAAAAAGCACGCCAACTGTCATCACATAGGCAACCTTCACACTGCCAAGTTGACCAAGAAACGGGCTCCTTCCAAATCGATTTAATTCACAACCTGGCACATGCCTGGTAATAATACAAGTCAGGAAAAGGTATTTGAAAACAGTGTGGGAAAACACAGATGCAGTAAGAGAAGAGAATCGCTAATGGCCCAAAAGCCTTAATGTTGATTTGAAAGTGCTTCTTTGGGGAAGTAACTAACTTTAGTTTGGATTACTGAGACGGCCTTCGTCTAAAAATGACCAAACAACCAGGCTATGATCTTCAGATCCTAAAGAATGTCCCCAAGATGGTAAGCCCTCCATGACTGTTGATGCTGATGGGGGAAGTGACCTATCTGGAAGAATTAAAGACAGCCCAGGTTTCAAGGCTTTAAGGAAAAGGGTTTGCATACGTTCAAGCTTAAATTCAATCTCCCACACCACACCACCCCCCCCCCCGCCCTTTTTAAGTGAAATAGACAATATTTAACCAAATGTCAATTCATTGTAAAGACTTATTTATATAAATAATGGCCAAACAGATCTCAGCTCTGCCCTCCCCCACCCTCCCCAGTTGTAGTTTCCTCCCCAAAGGAAGGCACTCTGAGTGCTTCTTTTGGGACACCTGAACCCAGAGGTCCACTTAATCCTAAAAGCCCACATACTCCCTGATTTTTTTTTTAAATCACTGCTCTTAATTCTCAAAATTCCCTTGAGAGGTCGATTTAATCCTCCCTATGAAAACACACAAGGTTCCAAATAGGCTGTCACCAAAACCCAGGAACGTTTAGAGGAGAGAAAGGTTCAAACCCTTGCCTGCCGAATTAAAGTCTCTGGTGTTTAGCAAGTGAGTGAGTTAGAGCTGAATAATGTGATCACTCCTTTCAGGCTGCCCTCTGCAATCTTCTCTGCCTACCTGCTCTTTAACAACTGGAAACAAAATTCTTTCAAGGTCCAACCAGCATGAGGAATTTCTCCCTTTAGCAATGATGGTCTAGATAAAGGTGCCTACGTTCACTGGGAAATCAACCACCCACACTTTACTTACTGAACTCGTTGCCCAAAGGTCCCAGGCCCTCCCTCGCCCTCCCGACACACTCTTCCACGCCTGAGATGAGGGGCCCTGTTTCTCAGTTCTCAGGGATCAGTCTCAGGTACGGAACAGGTGCTCAGAAAGTACCTGATGATGGCATCTCAAGGCACTGCAGAACGAGGAGAGGAAAAAAAAAAAACAAAAAACAAAAAAAACTTTGGAAGCCATCTAAAAGCAACACACGTGCTCACTCGGGCTTTAATAAATCGCTACAAATGATTTTTTTTTTAATTAGCATGTTTTCCATCTGAATGGACCCACGGAACTTGGAAACGGACATCAATCCGCCGCGAAGCCACTCCTGTCTGGGCGGAGAGGGGGCAGCCGTGCCAGACACGAACGCAGCCCACCCCGGGCTGCAGAGGGCGAGCGGCGGGGAGAATGGCGAGCGCGGCGCACGAGGGCTGGACTCCCCGCGCTCCTGCCCCGAGGCCCGGAGCGGGGCCGGGAGGGGGAAGGGAGCGAATCGGAGCCGCCGCGCCGCGGAGGGGGCCCCGTCTCCCTGACAACCGCGCCGGGGCGCAGCCCAGCCTCAGGCCCGGGGGAAGGGAGGGCAGCCCGGGGACCCCCCGCGCAGGGCGGGCGGCGGCCGGGGGCACCACCGCGCTCAGCAGCCGCGGGCCCCGCTCGGGGGCCCTGTCCGGCCGCGGCCCGCGCCTACCGTGTATCCCCGCTCCAGGTCGCTCTCCTCGTAGCGAAAGGACGGGATGTAGACCTCCATGGCCGCGCCAGCCGGCCGGCGGAGGGCGAGCGGGGGGCGGGCTCGCGGCCGCAGCTCCGCCCCCGGCCGAGCGCCCCGCCTCCCTGCCCTGCGCCCCCGGGACCCACAGGCTGCGCGGCCCGGCCGGGAGCCGCCGCCGCCGCCGCCGCCGCCGCCCCCGGCGCACCACTGGAGCGCCGCGCTCCTGGGGGCACGGGGCGGGGAGCTGGGGGCCCTCCGCGGCGGAGGGCGCGGGGCTCTGGGCTCCCGGGTCTGGGCCCGCAGGGCGGCGGAGCGGAGCTGGGCCCGGAGGAGGCGGGGCCTGCAAACCTGTGAGTCTGCAGAAAAGGGGTGTGCGCGCCTCCGCGCCAGGCGCCGGGACCCGGCCGCACCCGGGCGCTCCCTGTCCTTCGGGCGCCCGCCCGCGCTGTGTCTGCAGTTCCCGACACGCCACCCGAGCGGATGGCGGGACCGCGGGCGACACAAAAGCATGGAGCTCCTGGGTTCGGTTTCAGATGCTTGGGTTTTCGTTTTTAACTCTCGGCTGGCAGGAACAGCAGCGAACCCTCCCAACTTTTTACCCAGACTTTTCTATTTACCTTAGAGTCCAAGGTCAACGTCTCGTTCTGAGTTCGCCCGCGAAGCTGGGGATGGTATTGTAATACTGAACCTGAAAGTCAGCGGGCCACAGACACCCACGTTCTGGCTTCTAGGTCCAATTCTAAAATACTGCCTTTGAGTATCTGTGGCATTTTAACCAGAAGACAGACACACACACACGAGGAAGAAAAGAGAAGAAGAAAGAAAAGAAAAGAGAGGGCCCGAATGTGCTCTTCAGGCCAGGACCAGATAAGCTGAAAGTGCCTAACAGATGAAATGTTAGCAGATTACCTTTGCAAACTCTGCCTTAAAGCATGAGGGACCCCTGGGTGGCTCAGGTGGTTGAGCCTCTGCCTTTGGCTCAGGTCATGATCTCTCAATTTGTGGGTTCCAGCCCCATGTCCGGCTCCGTGCTCACAGCTCAGAGCCTGGAGCCTGCTTCGGATTCTGTGTCTCCGTCTCTCCCTGCCTTTGCCCCGCTCATGCTGTCTTAAAAATAAATAAACGGTAAAATAAATAAATAAATAAATAAATAAATAAATAAATAAAGCATGGAGCAGAATAGAAACTTGGAGGTGACTTGTGGGTCACATTATGAAGTGACCAGCCAGTGAGCGTTGGGGCTGCAGGCAATCAGCTTCTCAACCTCACAACCCAGAGATCAAAGAGTGCCACACTCTATTGTCAACCCAAGATCAAAGAGTCCCACACTCTATTGTCAACCCAAGATCAAAGAGTCCCACACTCTATATCCTCAGAGCCAGCCAAGTGCCCCTAAACACCTGCTTCCAACTCTGTTTGCTCTGGAAGCCAGGGGCATTACAACTTGGTAAGCTCTGAAGTTTATCCTGAGCCCCTAAATCATGGGAAAAGAGAAAGCATCAGGCCCTTTCCTTTAAGAACTTGGCTAATGTGCGGGTTGCCTGGGTGGCTCAGCAGGTTAAGCGTCAGACTTCGGCTCAGGTCATGATCTCCGCTGACAGCTCAGAGCCTGGAGCCTGCTTCCGATTCTGTGTCTCCCCTCTTTCTGCCCCTCCCATGCTCATGCTCTGTCTCTCTCTCTCTCTCTCAATAATAAACGTTAAAAAAAAAAAAAGAAAGAAAGAAAGAACGGGCCTGATGTGGACCTACAAAACCTCATTAGCCTCATCTGAAGACCTGTCTGCTGACCCACACCCTTGCGACTCCAGCATCCCCCCCTCGCAACTCCATGCCTCAGCAGAAATCTGTGCCCCGTGACCAGACTCGTCTTCCTCTTTTCTTCTGGTGGCCAGCACCATCTCATGTTAGGAAACAGCTCTATGGACACCATGCTGTCTGAGTTCAGAGCCTGGCTTATAGGTTCTCTTATGCCTCTGGTGACTATCACCGGGTGTTTTGTGATTCACTTCACTGCCTCACCCAGTAGGTTTTAGGGCATATACCTTTAAAAATATTTTTTTTATCCCCTGCTTGGCACTTTGCCTGGCACATTTTTCTTGAAAGCCTTGCATAAGCATTTAAATAATCTCTACAGGGGCGCCTGGGTGGCTCAGTCGGTTAAGCGGCCGACTTCAGCTCAAGTCATGATCTCGCGGTCCGTGAGTTCGAGCCCTGCGTCGGGCTCTGTGCTGACAGTTTGGAGCCTGGAGCCTGTTTCGGATTCTGTGTCTCCCTCTCTCTGACCCTCCCCTGTTCGTGCTCTGTCTCTCCCTGTCTCAAAAATAAATAAAACGTTAAAAAAAATAAAAAATAAATAATCTCTACAAAAGCAGCAGAATGCAGCAGGTACTATGGCAGATGCTATTAACTACCCTGTCTCAGTATTAAGCTTTCTGATAACCCCATGCGGAGGTGTGATCTGCTGTAGGACTTGAAAGAACTAAGAAGTAGTGTTTCTTTTGTTGTTGTTGTTGTTGTTGAAGTTTGTTTTTATTTATTTTGAGAGAGAGAAGAGGGTAGGGCAGACAGAGAGAGACGGAGACAGAATCCCAAGCAGGCTGTGTGCGGTCAGCACAGAGCCCAACACTGGGCTCGAACTCATGAACCATGACTTCATGACCTGAGCCGAAATCAAGAGTTGGATGCTTAACTGACTGAGCCACCCAAGGCACCCCCTGTCTTGTGTTTTTGTGGTTTTTTTTTTTTTTGAATAATAATGGTGAGGTGCCAGGTTGGCTCAGTCAGAAGAGCATAGGACTCTTGATCGCAGGGTTTTGAGTTTGAGCCCCATGTTGGGTGTAGAGATTATTGGGGAAAAAATCATGAGTCTTAAAGTTAAAAAAAAAAATGAATAAAATAGGGGCACTTGGGTGGCTGGGTCGGTTAAGCATCCGATGTCAGCTCAGGTCATGATCTCATGGCTTGGGGGTTCGAGCCCCACGTGGGGCTCTGTGCTGACAGGTCACAGCCTAGAGCCTACTTTGGATTCTGTGTCTCCCCCTCTCTCTGCCCCTCCCCCACTCATGCTCTGTCTCTGAAAAATGAATAAACCCTAAATAAATAAATGAATAAATAAAATCTTAAAAAAAAGTCTCAGTGGTTCATGTAACCCAGGATTATGCAACCATAAAATCCTTGTGCTAGAGATTGCTGAGCAAACTTTTAGCATGCTTTCTACACTCTCCTACCCCAAAGCCTGCTAGTAACCTGGCATATACATTTTTGTCTGGCATCGCTCACCTGTTTACCTGTTGAACTGAACAGGCAGAAATGTGTGGATCTATGAAGATCTGACAGAACGGTCCAAGTGAAACCTATTTGCTGTATTCTTTTTTTTTTTTTAATTTTTTTTAATTTTTTTTATTTTTTTTTAAATTTTTTTTTTTCAACGTTTTTATTTTTGGGACAGAGAGAGACAGAGCATGAACGGGGGAGGGGCAGAGAGAGAGGGAGACACAGACTCGGAAACAGGCTCCAGGCTCCGAGCCATCAGCCCAGAGCCTGACGCGGGGCTCGAACTCACGGACCGTGAGATCGTGACCTGGCTGAAGTCGGACGCTTAACCGACTGCGCCACCCAGGCGCCCCTTTGCTGTATTCTAATAGCTGTGTATAATTTAATTTTGCCTTGCTGAAAATCCAATATGTGGGTGTGTTCTTGGGGTCTATCGGCTCAGCCATAAGTGGTATCGCTATTATTTCAGTTATTATAGATGGCATAATTGAGGCTTAGACAAAATAAGTAACTATGAAATTCCTAGCTAATAGAAGACCTTAATTTTTTTAAAGAGCTAAATTTCTTTTCTTTTTCTTTCTTTCTTTTTTTGGGGGGTGTGAGGGGGAGAGGGAGAGACAGAGTATGATTGGGACCAGAAGAGGGACAGAGGGAGAGGAAAAGAATCTTAATGGAGTCAGATGTGAGGCTTGATCTCAGGACTATGAGATCATGACCTGAGCCTAAATCAAGTTAATGATTAACTGAGCCACCCAGGCTAAATTTCTAACCAAATTCTGTGAGTAACCACTAAGAAGGGGAGAAAAGAAGAACACTAAAGAGAACATGGCAACTCTTTTATCCTGTTGTTCCTACATAATTTTTAGACTTACTCTACGATCAGCGACAAGCCAGCTAAATTTTTTCTCAGAACCTTAATAAAAATACATGTCAAATACATATGTAAGACATTGAACAGTTAGTACCTGTTAATAAAAGTAAAAAATATGGGGCACCTGGCTGGCTCAGTCGGTTAAGCTCTGACTTCAGCTCAGGTCATGATCTCACCGTTCCTGAGTTCGAGCCCCGCATTAGGCTCTGTGCTGACAGCTCAGAGCCTGGAGCCTGCTTTGGATTCTGTGTCTCCCTCTCTTTCTGCCCCTCCCCTGTTCACACTCTGTCTCTGTGTCTCAAAATTAAATGTTCAAAAAAATTTTTTTAAACAAAAGCAAAAAATTTGCATAACCAAAATAATAAAATTCTGTTAGAATCCAGGTATAAAACTCTTACAGTAAAAACACCATATTTACATAATACTGGGTAGAAATATATTTTAGCAATATAAACTACTTAAAACACCAACTTATATTAGTTTTTGACCTGAGTTCAAGAGTTGAATGCTCTAACGACTGAACCAGCCAGGCACCACTATATTAGAAGTTCTGACCAAAATCTATCAGGAATGGATTACATATTCAACATTCAATTATAAGACTAATACATCATGACCAAATAAGATTTATCCCAGCAACATAAAGGTGGTTATGTTGGTGGGTTTCCTAAACATTAGGAAATCCGTTGATGCATTTCTTAGCATCATATTAGAAAAGAAAAAAACCCAAATGAATATTTCAATGAATCCTAAAAAATCATTAATAAATCAGTGTACCACTTCCTAATAATTCTTAGACTAGGGAGAGCTAGAAACATCTTTTTTTTTTCTTTTAAAGCTTATGCATTTATTTTGAGAGGGAGAGAGAGAGAGAGAGAGAATCATGTGCATGAGTTGGCAAGGGGCAGAGAGAGAGGGAGAGAGAGAATCCCAAGCAGGCTCCACACTGTCAGCAGAGAGCCCGACACAGGGCCTGATCTCATGAAACATGAGATCATGACCTGAGCTGAGATCAAGAGTTGCACGCTTAACAGACTGAACCACCCCGGCGCCCACCTTTAGCTTAATAAAGGTTAACTACCATAATCCCACAGCAAATCTATTCAGCATTATATGAGGAGACATCATAACAGTACCAATAAGTGTATCACAACTGTTCTTTCACATTTTGCTGGAAGCCAGTGAAATAAGACACATAAAAGACCTAAGAGGTACAGATATTGGATAGGAAGAAAGAAAACCAAGGTCATGTGTAGATGAACTCTACATAGAACACAGTCAACTAAAAAATTATTAGAATTAATAAAAGTTTCATAAGGCACCATATATTAAATCAATATATACTAATCAGTAGATTTCTTATACAATAGCTTTCTTACACACTAACATTAATCAGTTAGAAAACAACATTGGGAAAAACAAAAGATATCACCAGCAACAACCTTTAAAACTTATAATGTCTAAGGATAAACTTTACAATAAATGTTCAAGACCTTTTGAAGAAACATAAAAAACTTTATTAAAGGACATAAAGAAAGGTCTGCAAATAGTTACAGCATGTTCCCAGATGGAAAGAATCAATTATTTTAAAGATAGGAGATTTCACCAATATGATTTATAAAGTCAATGCAATTAAAACCCCAATAAGCTAAGAAAAGTGACAAGCTGGTTCTAAAATTCACATGAAAAATGAATAGTCAGGGCAAGTTTGAACAAGAAGAAAAATGAATGAAGGCATAAGTTAATTTACAGGACATCAAAACATTATAAAGCCATAGCACAGACCTTCTTTGACTTACAGTGGGGTTATGTCCTGAGAAACCCATTATCAGCTGAAAATAGTGTTAAGCCAAAAATGCATTTAATACTTGCTTAACCTAGTGAACATCGAGTCTTAGCCCACGATGTCCAGAACATGTCCAGAATGTTTCTGTTAATCTACGTTTGGGCAAAATCATCAAACACAAAGACTATTTTATAACCAAGTATTGACTATCTCCTGGAATTTATTGAATACTGTATGGAACATTTAAAAAAAAAAAAAAAGAATGCTGTAAGTGTGTTAGTTGTTCACCCGTGTGATCTCCTGGTCGATTGGGAGCTATGGCCACCCAGCATCACAAGAGAGTATCATACTGCACATCATCAACCTGAGAGAGGGTGCAAATTCAAAATGTGAAGAATGGGTATTGCTTTGGCACCAGGATAAAGGCAAAAACTCTTGAGCTAAACCAGCATAGGTCAGGGAGAGTCTGTAATGAAGCCAGGGTCATCCTGGAACCGAATGAGACAATGCTCCAGGGACCCAAGTAGTCTGGAAACAGATCCCTGAATATACGGCAATGTAGCATGAACCACACAGTGTTATTTCAAACTCACGGCGGGCGGCGGGGGGAAGTAGTCAACAAATGGTATTTACTTAGCTTTCATAAATGTTTAAATTGTAAAATTTCAACATATGTTAAAAATAAATGGTGTTTAGATAAATGGTATAGAGAAGAGTTTATAGACAACTGGCTATCCATTTGAAAGAAAAATAAAATAGGTTTTAAAAATGAATTCCAGGGGCGCCTGGGTGGCTCAGTCGGTTAAGCATCCGACTTCGGCTCAGGTCATGATCTCGCGGTCTGTGAGTTCGAGCCCCGCGTCAGGCTCTGTGCCGACAGCTCAGAGCCTGGAGCCTGTTTCAGATTCTGTGTCTCCCTCTCTCTCTGACCCTCCCCCGTTCATGCTGTCTCTCCCTGTCTCAAAAATAAATAAACGTTAAAAAAAATTAAAAATTAAAAATGAATTCCATACAGAGTAAAAATCTCTATGAAAAAGCAAAGCTATAAAAACCTTCATGTGGATGAAATCTTCTTATTACAATATACAAAATGTCAAAGACATTAATGGAAAGCTATTTTAGACTAGATAAGGATTTAAAATTACACTTGACCCCTGAATAAAATAGGGGTTAGGAGCACTGACTCCCCCTGCAGTTAAAAATCCATGTATAACTTGGGGCGCCTGGGTGGCTCAGTCAGTTAAGCGTCCGACTTCAGCTCAGGTCATGATCTTGCGGTTCGTGGATTTGAGCCCCGTGTGGGGCTCTGTGCTGACAGCTCAGAGCCTGGACCCTGCTTCGGATTCTGTATCTCACTCTCTCTCTGCCTCTCCCCCGCTCACACTCTGTCTGTCTGTCTCTCTCTCTCTCTCAAAAATAAACATTAAAAAAAATTTTTTTAATCCACGTATTACTTTTGACTCCCAAAAAACTAAAGTACGTATAGCTTACTCTTGACTAGAAGCCTTACCCAGAACATAAACCTTCAATTACACATTTTGTATGTCAGATGTATTATATACAGTATTCCTTCAATAAAGAAAGCTTAGAGAAAAGAAAATGTTAAAATCATAAGAAAGAAAATACAGGTACCATAATATACTAGTATCTATAAAAAATTCCACATGTAAGTAAGTGGACCCGCACAGTTCAAACCCATGTCGTTCAAAGGTCAATTGCAATGTAAGCCAAAGAGAATAAAGTTTAAAAAAACATTCAACAATCAGAGAAAAATATTTTCAACCTGTATAACAGAGGACTAATGTACATTATACACGTAAAGAATACACAATTTTTTTAACAGCATAATAGGAAATGTTCACAGTTCGAACAGGCATTTCCCAGAAGAATTCAATTGGGCTCAAAGATCTGTGTTAAATGTTTATTAGCACATAACAAATTACCTCCCGCCACAATTTAGCAATTAATACTTACCGTCTCTCACGGTTTCTATGGGTCAGGAATCTGGGAGCAGCTTTGGCTGCCGTCAAAATATCCACCAAGGCTCAGTCATCTCCACAGTCTACTTACTGCACTACGGGACCCACCAACGAGGTGGGTCACTCACATGCCTGGCAAGTTCATGTTGGTCACTGGCAGGAGGCCTCCGCTCCTGGCCTCTTGGATCTTTCCATCTGTCCCTCTGCATATCCGGAAAACATGGAGGCACACTTCCCCCAAGGCAAGAAATGTAAGAGCTAAGGACAGAGGCCACAGTGAAACCACACAATGAATACTCCGTTGCTGTTAAAAAAAAGAAAGAAAGAAAACCCATCTAGAGAGCTCTGGGTTACGATAGCAAATTGAACATCCATAACTGATCTCACGTTTTCCTCCAGCCCCAGTAAAACTACAAGGAACTTCCCCTTTTTTTCCCTTACACCCATAAAAATAGGGAAAACAGGAGAAGAGAGAACGGCAACAAGATATTTGTGAGCTACAAAGCAGATGGATGAGAAGTAACTGTTGTAGCAAACAAGAAAAAGCTGAATTTCAATGGGAAAGCTGAAAACCAGCCTGATTTACACAGCACAGCAGTCAAAGGCACAGCAACAGAGAACAGCAGGTGCCTCCCAGAATGGGAGGGGGCTGGCTACAACTCGGTAGATGGAGTGACACCTAGCTGAGAATCGGGAAGACCCCTTCCTTCATCACCTCCTCACCTCCATGCTATTCTAGACGTGCTGGAGGTTATGTCCTCAAGAGAGGGGAGAAGACAGAGTCCTCGCATTGTAAGGTGACACCCTGTCTGAGGGCCTGGGGGTGGTGGCAACATACATGCCGAACGATGAACGTTGAAAACTTTCCTACCTTCCAGGCAGGAAACAGGAAAAGCATTCTCTGGAAAATCTGACCAGCCCAAGAGGAGAAATCTGGAGACACCCACATTGGAAATTTCCTACAAACAGCTCAGTGAGATCACTCTTCAGTGATGCTTAAATCTCACAGGTCCCATGACTATGCTCAGAGCACCCAACTGGCTTTCGCTGCTAAACATGTTTCACTGCTAAACGTGAAGAGGCATTCAGTGATTAATAGGTATCTGAGGAAAGCATCTAACGCGAAAGAGAGGCCAAAATAGAGAAAATAATTTTGAGGATACAGAAACGGGGAGGAAAAGAACTTTAAAAAGTACAATAAAAAGTAACATTCTCAGAGAGATACAGGCCTTAAAGATAGGACTGGTCAGGGGCACCTGAATTCCTGGTCAGTTCCGTGTCTGACTCCAGCTCAGGTCATGATCTCATGGTTCACGAGTTTGCGCCCCGCATGGGGCTCTCTCCTGTCAGCACAGAGCCTGCCTCAGATTCTCTCCCTCTCTTACCGCCCCTCCCCCACTTGCTCTCTCAAAAATAAACATAAAATAATTTTTTAATGTTTATTTCTGAGAGAGAGAGAGAGAGAGTGAGCGAGCTTGAGCAGGGAAGGGGCAGATAGAGAGGGAGACACAGAATCTGAAGGAGGTTCCAGGCTCTAAGCTGTCACCACGGAGCCTGAAGCGGGGCTCGAACTCGTGAACTGTGGGATCATGACCTGAGCCAAAGTCAGATGCTTAAACGACTGAGCCACCCAGGCGCCCCCAAAATAAATAAACATTAAAAAAAAAAAAAGGAATGATCACAAAACAAAGAAGTATAATCAGAGAGTAGAAAAAAACGACAGAAATGGAAAATAAGAAAGAAAACTATTGGCCCAAGTCCGGGATATCCAATATCCAAATGATGGGTCTTCCAGAAAGAGAAGACAGAGAATACAGAAGGGAAGACATCATGAGTGAAACAATTCAAGAAAATTTCCAGAACTGTATGTCAGGTTTCCAGACTGAAAGCACCCATACTGGATTAAAACAGACATACACAACAGCAAATCTCTGTTAAGATTCCAGAACACTAGGGACAAAAGACCTTATGGAGTCCAGAGGGGCTGCAGGGTTGGGGTGGCAAACAGCTCATACACAACGGATCAGAAAACAGAATGGCTTTGGAATTCTCAACAGCAACACTGGAAGCTGAAAGACAATGAGGCACTGTCTTCAAAGTTCTAGAGAAAATCATTCTCAACATATACTTGGTTAAGTTATCTATTAAGAAGGAAACTAAAATAAAGTCTCAAAAGTATGGTTTCTATGTATCTGTTTTCAGGAAACTACTCCGTAGATCCACCAAAATGAGGGCTAAATCGAGAAACAGGAAGACAGGTGCCTGAGTGGCTCAGTAGGTAAAGCGTCCTACTCTTGGTTTTGGCTCAGGTCGTGATCTCACGGTTCGTGAGTTCGAGCCCCACATCAGGTTCTGTGCTGACAGCTGTGGGGCCTGCTTGGGATTCTCTCTCTGTCCCTCTCTCTCCACCTGTCCCCTGCTGGTGCTCCACCTGTCCTCTCTCTCTCAAAAATAATTAAAAACATTAAAAAATAATATTGCTTTCTAAAAAAAAAAAAAATATATATATATATATATATATATATATATAATGAGGGAAATGAGATATTGAGGGGAACTCTTCCCAAGATTTTGTAAGTCTAATACTGTTCTAGAAAATAAAGCTTATTTTTTAAAAAAGAAAATCATGATTAAATATACTACAATTTTCCATGGTGAACAATATTTGTATAGGCACACTACTGCGAGCATTAAATACGGATTTAACCAGAAACTGTAACCTAACTACACTTGAACGGGGGCGGGGGAGGAGGGGCATGAGGGCATGAGGCAGACGGACAAAAAGCTAGCCGGACACGCACTTGATTTAGAAATGTGAAGGTGATGTAAATGGTAGAACAGCAAAAAGTAGAGAGGTTATCTTTCAGGAAAAGTACTGGGAAACTGAGGTACATGTGGGGCATAGAAGCCCTCTATTTTGTCATCAGCCTTTCTGATGTTAGTTTATTTTCCTCCTATTCAAGGATATTTATATGTATTTTTTGATATATATATCCTTGAATATATATATATATATATATATATATATATATATATGATTTTGTTTCGAAGTAATCTCTACACCCAGCATGGGGCTCGAACTCACAACCCTGAGATCCAGAGGTGCCTGCACCAGCGACTGAGGCAGCTGGGTGCTCCCTGAAACTAGTTTAGTCTCCAAACTGTATGCAAGTAATAACTGGATGAGATAAACACTACTTTAAAAATCAGAAGACCGGAGTTGATTTTTATCTACTGACAAGCAAAAGCTTTCAATAGGTTGGCAAGCTGAAAGGTAAATTTGAGGAAATAACCTGAATCGCACCACTAAAGAGCCCTGGGCAGTTGTTTGGCATATTGATGGTATTCTTTTTTTTTTTTTTTTTTTTTAAATGGCAACATACTAACAACTAATGTCAGGAAACTTAGGTTTCCTCCTCTGACCTCATCACTTCATCTGCCTCTCTCAGTTTGTGCCTCTGTAGTCTTTTATTCTTTTATATAAAAAAAAAAATTTAGTGTTGATTTTTGAGAGACAGAACGCAAGCAGGGGAGGGACAGAGAGAGAGGGAGACACAGAATCCGAAACAGGCTCCAGGCTCTGAGCTGTCAGCACCGAGCCCGACGGGGGGCTCAAACCCGTGAACCGTGAGATCGTGACCTGAGCCGGAGTGGGACGCTTAACCGATGGAGCCACCCAGGCACCCCTGTAGTCTTATAAACTTATTTCAAAATCCCCTTCCCCTTGACGTTCCCTCACACCCACCACCAATCACTAGTTCTGAATGAACCCAACAATCTGTGTTAGATCCTGCTTTCTCATGGCTGAAGAAATGGATATTCTCTCTGCTTGGCTTCACTGCAAATTCACGATTTCCAAGCTCATTTGTAATTCCTGTTCCTACCCATCTGTAGGCCAGTTGTCTAAACAACATACCATTCTTCCTTGCCCTGCAATCTTCTTTGGCTTTCCTGTTGACATCACTCCCTGATGGCTTAACTTCCTGTTGTATCAAGAAAAAATTTTCAGTCTTTATTTCCAAATTCATGCCACCTTCCTTTCCTTTTTGTTCAGAAGGAGCCTCTCTACTTCTTTCTGAGGCTCTTTTCCATCTACCTGACTTCTGAACTTCCATTTCCACTTTAGACATTAGCTTTACCCTGGATGTGTCCCCGACAAACTCATCTCCTCCTGTTTGTTCTCCGAGGCTACTTGCATGAACAATCATGGTTTTAAGGAACAGAGCATGGTCATGTTTCTAAAGTGATGATGCAATATCTAGTCCTGACTCGTTTTCATCCTTCCCCAAACCTCCACTCCTTTTAATATCACAGTTAAGCGGAGCAGCAGTATTCGTAAGTGGTTAAAGCTGGAAACCTGGTCATCATCCTGGGCAACCTTCTTGTACCTCCCTGATCTTAATCCATTGCTTCAGTGCCTGAAGCACGTGGTGGAGACGGAACAGTTATTTATGGAACGGAACCTACCCACTTTTATTTCCACTTCTGTAAACTATCTCCTTTTCTACTTCCACCGAGTGGTCAGACCCTCCCTGTCACCTGGCTGGCCAATTGCTGCGGCCCCATCAACCGCTATCACCATCTTTTTATTCTCCGTTATTTTTTCTTCATTGCTTACTACTTCCTTTAGTCTATGGCATCTTCAAAGTTCTTGTGGGTGGAAATAAACTTTTCTCCCTGGGCAACTGCCACATTTCTATCTCACCCTTTTCCCCTTTGTCCTAGGCTTAAGAGTCTCTAGTACATTTCCTGACAAGACCCATTTTGAGGGGGGACAGTGTCGCACTTTTGTTGGCTGGATATAAGCTGATCTCAACCAGAAGCATTCCCCTCCTCCAGCTCCGACCCTCAGCCCCAGGGCTCCAACAGCGTATCTCAGAGGCAGTGTTCTGAGAGGAAACCCTTCTGATAAGGCCAGTGAGACTCTGGTCAAGCATACACCAATTATTTTTTTTTTTTTTCAAGAAGGCTCAAATACTGGTGAAATAACCCAAAGGCAGGTATTCTTTGCTCAGATGGAGGTATTAAGTGTTCAGTCAACACTTAGTGGATACATAATAGCCAACATTTATTAAGCACTTGCTATGGCTGAGAAATTCACATCAATTATCTCAAGCCCCCTAAAGATGACCTGAACAAGCACAATTATTACTTTCCATTTTACAGATATGCAAACTAAGTTTTATTGAAAAATACCATTCTTAAAGTCAGTGATATAGATTCTTGAGTCAGGGTTCAAACTGGTGGGCTGGATGCATAACTATACACACCCTGTGGCTGAACCGTACTAGGCTCTACAAGAACTAACAAGGGCAGTCATTCCTCAAGGGGGCACAGAGACTGGTCGGAGCACTAAGACCAGACAACTATCAACTGTCACGCAATGCAGACATCACTAAGCACAATTTGGAAGGCACAAGGTGTTTAATATTAGAGTCCTACTGAAGGATCAAGAGAGGCTCCTTACTTACGTCTGGTTAAGAGTCTAAAAAGGATATATGGAAGATGTGGACTTTTAAATTTGGCCTTAGAGTTTAAAGAAAGGATAGGATATAAACAATTGCGGGTAAAGGGGACAAGGTAACTCAGACAAGGTAACAACAACAGCAGACTCAGGAAGGTTCAGAACATGCTCACAAGGCAGGGGCTGCACTTGATTACAGCAAAGGGAAGGGGTAAGATCGGGACAGGAAGTAGCGTGAGGCCAGATTCTGGATAATTTGGAATTTTATCTGTAGTCTGTAGGGAGTCTATTGAGGATTTCTGTGCATGGTACTGTGGTAAGAATTGTTCTCTAGGAGGATGATTTTAGCAGGATGGAGGGCTGACATCGGGGGACCGAAATAATGCGCATTTCAGAGGAGACTTAAGATAGCTCTGGTACATAGTCACAAGATCCTGGCCCTGGGAGAGAAAAACAGGAGAAATGAGAAGGGAATACAATTCAGAAACAGATTCAACTCAAGTTGTTTTGGCAAAATAACGGGACCTAAAGCAAAGGAACTGAAAGTATAAACCATTCGCTTTACGTCTCAACTACAAGAGGCTGGGCAACATTTTTAGCTGAAATTTAGAAAACGAAGTTTGAAACGTCACTGTGATGCACGGACACATGTATTTATGTACACATACAAATCTGCACACACATATACATAGTGGAAATGTTTGAAATAAATATCTAGAAAATGTAAGTTAAAATCAAAATCAAGAGATAACTCGAGACTTGACTATGGAAGCAACAAGGCAATTTATTGTTTAGTTCTGTTAAATTTTGTCTGATTTTAGTTTTTTTTTATCAAACAGATACATATATATATATATATAAATTTAAAATAGAGCCTCCTCTTTCTCCAAGTACTCCCTTAGAGCAGTTTATCCCATTAATCGGCCTTAATAAAAAAAAAAATAATAATTTTCTGTGTACTAACAAGTGGGCAGCTTCACCTTAACTGGCTTTAATTACAAACTTTCCATCTCACCCAGTTAATTAAAAAAAAATACTCTGAATTAATCCGTAAAGAATTTTTTAAAAAGTATGTGACAGAAGAAAGGAAGATGACCATTTTTAATTTCTTCACGTACGTTAAAAGATTAGACGGCAAGCTGCAACTTTCCTGTTTTGTACAGTCTTCTATTCATCGCCACTTCTGAATTAACAGTTGGAAGAAATAAATTCTCTGGATCCCAAAGCACTTCCTAGAATTATATACGTTAACGATTAGAAGCGGAATCTTGAAAAGCTCATCACGTGTTTTCAAGGAAGAATGTTCACAGATGGTTAACAGGAAAAACAGGAAAAATCAGTTCAATCGTAATGATTTAAGCTCATCAGGAAGAGGAAGAAGTTGTCCCAGAGTCTTGAAGTTGGCTTCTGGCAATACAGCGCTACAATTAATTCACAGTGGATACATAGTATCCACTACTTGCAAAGCACCATGCTACAAGTCTTGTACCTAGATTGTCCTGCCACAGGCGTTGTTCAAACCCGCAATGTCCAGTATCATAGCCACGAGCCACCCGTGACAACCAGTCGCTTGCAGTGTGGCTAGTGTGAATGGAGAGGTGGTAAGAATGGAAAATACACAATGGATAGCAAAGGTTTAGAATGAAAAACAGAACGTAAAAGATTGCAATCATCCTTGATATACTGGATTACATGTTAAAATAACATTTTGACATGAGCTACTGGGTATACATTTAATTTTATCTGTTTCTTTTATTCATTAAAATTTGGCTATAAAAAGCTTCAAATTACTTAGGAGGCTCACATTACATTTTTATTGGTCTAAACTCTTAAGGACCTCATCCACAGAGAACCATGAACTCCCTCCACAGGAATGGAGTAAAAAGCAGAGTAATCAGCAACTGTTCACACCACTCTTGTAAATTCCTCTCTTCTTGCTAATTCTGCATCTGGCCAACCACCTATCTTCATTATTACTTGAAACCATAGCCTTCACTGTGAGGGTTAGCATTGATACTTACTAGACTCTGGATTCTGGATAAGGAAGGAGATGGTGATTCTATTCAAAGTCTTTTTCTCAATACTTTGAAACAGTGACTGTGTCACATGGAGAAATATATACATTTCTATATATATATATAGATATATATTATAATCCGGACTAGCGAACAGAATATGAATATATATATATTCCGGACTAGCGAACAGAATATGAAAATGCCTCCAAAGTTCCCCAGACTGGACTTCCTTTCCCCAGATGTTATCTTTCCTTGGGAAAAGGATCCTTGAGCAAGCTCCCATCCTTTAAGACATGAGGACTTTTGGTCAGCCTATCTCTAGTAACTGTTACTGAAATTCTGCTGTCCCCTCGACTTTTGTTAATCGCGACTGCTCAAAAAGGGAGCCACAAGAAAAGTGAAGTCACCGTAGCTTTATCTAAATCACGAGCTTTATTTCAGACAGAAAAATGTCTTTTGAATTCCCCTTAGACCTCAAGATATGAAGCATTTTGTCTTACTTTTCTATTCATCTGATTTCATTCCTTTAGAGAAATATGACTTTGTTAAGAGGTTCATTTATATTTAAAAACCACATATGAAACAACTTGCATGAGGAACTTGTAAAACTTTACTAGATGTGGATAATAAAATTAAAAAGTTTAAAGAACACTGAAACAAGGGTGTCATGAGGCTAGTATAAATATATATGTATGTATAAAACAAGCCAAATAGTTGAAAAGAGCTTGTCAAAAAATACAAACAGGAAAACATCTTTTTGTTTTAGAAATCCTATTTTTACATACATTTCTAGCCTTGTTTTATTATACAAGGTGATTTTGATTACAATTTAATTTTCTAACAGAATATTTATATTGAAGTTTGGTATTTTAAGCAAACATTTTATTCTTGAAAGCTTATTTTTGAGAGAGAGAGAGAGAGAGAGAGAAAGAGAGAAAGAGAGAATATGAGCAGGGGAAGGGCAGACAGAGGCAGGGACAGAGGATCCGAAGTGAGCTCTGCATTGACAGCAGACAGCCTGACGCGGGGCTCGAACTCACGAACCATGAGATCATGACCTGAGCTGAAGTCGGACACTTAGCCGACTGAACCATCCAGGCGCCCCTAAGCAAACTATTTTAAAGTGGAAAGGCACTTCAGGAATCAGTCTTACACCCTTGTTTTATAGATGAATTTTATGTGGTAAGGCCAAAGTCACATAGTTACAAAGTGATAGAAGAATGAACACACGTATGCTGACTCCAGGTTCAGCTTGATCCACTGTATTATACTTAGTGCTTATTTGTCTGGTTTAAGGAAAAAAATTAAGTTCAGATGTATAAAAGGCTAACGTTATTAGCACTATTAATGTTCCTATTCTATTTCTTTGGAGTGAAATTATTTCAGTAGTATGAATAGGAGGCGCAAAGATTATAGGTGGAGGTGGGCTCAGTGGTGAAGATATTAAAAAGGCTGGTAGCTACCAGAGGCTCATATAATTTACTTGAAATTTCCAAAAGACTCTTTCTCTTTTAGTAAAGACCATTGAGGGGAATGAAATCTGGAACGGGAACTGGGTCTGTTACTCCCTCCAGCTTGAATAAGACTGAGAATAATTATTACTTTTGAGAGGTGCTGAATACTCTAATGAGCGTACCCCAGTGGAATGGGTGATCTCACCGAGTTATTACCCTGAATGTCAACTGTGTCTCTGCAAGTAATATGACTACGGACATAGTAACAAGACATGACTGTAGCCAAACTATTCCCAGTAAGTCGAGATTTTGCTCTGGGTTAATGGGACCAGAAGACGGCATCTCATACACTCTACTACGAACTGCTCATTTTGCACAAGTTTCTAAGTTATCTCCAACAGAAGCAACAGAAGTCCTATTTCTGCGTTAGTTTCTCCTTCTTAAGAGAGTGTCTTATTTTTGCATCTTCCAGGACTTCTTTTTCCTGTTCGATTGATCAAGTCTTTCCTATTAACCTATTAAGAATCAGGTACTCCTCTGAGTTCTAGGAGTATAAAAATCAGTAATGCCTACAGTAGGCTTAAAACTTCAGCTAAAACAGCTGGAAGCAAACACATCCTGAGAACACTCTGAGCTATTAACTGTATCCAGTAAACTGCCAGACAGGACTCAGTTACACGTACCACATCTGTCTCCTCTGGGAGACGCACGTGGTAAGCTTAAGAAGAGGGGTATCTTTAAGAACACGTTAAAAAATGAAAACAACTCTGATGCCAGTCATAACTTGAACTTTCGACAGCCTCAAGGAGCATGTAACAGCCATCTCAAGAGGATACAGAATAGGTAAGAAGGTTGACAAAGACAAATTTCATTTTACTTCAAATTTGCTTTATGTTATTCATGGTTATTCACCAAATCACAGGGGATTTCAGCGTGGTACCATTCTTTGTCCGTTACGAGCACAGATGACCTTACCGTTAGTTTCAAACGAAAAACAAAGAAAAGGCAAGGAGTCAGTTAACTAAGACACAAAGTCTAGGACTTTGAAGATGAGCGAAATCATAGGACTTGTAATAGAAGCACGTAAATACATTTTTTTCCTAATTCCTAAATTGGACATTGGTAATAGGGATGGAGTAAAACACGAAAGCAATTATTCATTCTCTGCTTTACTAGAGACAAGAACATTCTCCAGAGTAGAATCAAAAGATAAATGTTCTTTGGTTTATGATGATTTCAGAAGAAAACTTAACCTTCATTTAGTCATTTCTAACAAGAGTTCAGCCTTTTCTGTCAACTAAAAAGAAATTAATGGATCATATCACCTAGGCATATCTAGAAACAAAAATTTCTTCCCATTAAAAATGCTTTCAAAAGATCTCTAATATGTTTATATACCCAAATAATTTGTTACTAATACTTCACAAGGAATAGCATTTTATTACTGTAATCACAAAATCAGAATTTCTGTACAGGAATGTATAAGTGAACATTAATCAACACGTTGATAATTCACTTCATAACGAGGGCAAACACGCTACAGAATGTATTGTAAAGAAAAAAATATGTAAAATTGTCTGGCCTTGCAGTGCACTGTTTAGTGCAAGTATTTAAGACACAACAGTGTTCAATTCAGCAAAGTACTGCAGAATGTCATGCCACAGTCCACTTAAGTCAAGGAGGGTCGGGACATGCAGCTTGTAATAAAATGGCAGAGTATATATGTGTGTGTATATATATATATGTATATATATATATATTTATATATATATATAAAAAAACCACATGTAATTCATAAAATATAGAGTGGTTTATTTAGATGGTTTTGAATGATTTCACTGTGGAATTCAGCGTAACCGGAACAAACATCCAAGATCTTCATAACAGAAATCTTCTCACTAGGCAATGGCTTTGGCTTCAGGCAGGAATGCCTCCCAGTATTTTATCAGCTGTGGATCATAACCAAAGATATTCTAATTACCTTTTTGTCATTTATATGCACATATTCCGTACCTCATTTAAAAATGTATATGTAAGTAGCTAACAATGACTAACATTTATTAAAGTCTGGTTCTAACTTTTTTTTTAACGTTTATTTTTTGAGAGACAGCACAAGTCGGGGAGAAATAGAGAGGGAGACATAGAGTCCAAAGCAGGCTCCAGGGGCTCAAACGAGGGGCTCAAACTCACAAACTGTGAGCTGAAGGTGGGTGCTTAACCAGCTGAGCCACCCAGGAGCCCCTACTATAGCCTGTTTCCAAATGGGATCATTTAAATGTCCCTAACTGAAGTCTGTCAACATATTTCGTGTGTAAATTATTTTAAATGTTAATTCCCACTGGCTAATTTCAGTTTTTGATGTAAACAATATAGTTTTTAAAATACAACTTCAGATTTTTTTGGCTTATGTGGAATTGTATATAAAACAGATTGTTACTGTAAATTAAATGAGACTACCTTACATAATAAAACTGCAATGAACTGTTCCAATATGAAGGGATAACATCCTAATCAGAGGGTATTCACATTTTATGTTATTGGTAGCCAAAAACAATGAAAAAAAAAGGAGCAAGAAAAGAAAACACTAGGCAGGAAAGAAAGGGACACATGCAGTCTCTCTTGAAACTGGAAGGCATCAGCTACCAGTGTTTCTTCAATAGTCCACAGAATTAACCAAAGTATAAACTGAAGTTATGTTTAAAACAACTCCTTTAAAAACAAGTTCATGTAAATTGTTCTTTTAAAAAATCTAACCTGGTGAACTAAGTATTTAAAGACTAAATGTAATCTGAACATATAATGTCATTGCTTAATCAAAAACTAATCTATTTTATATTACATAATCAAGTTTCTATCCACATTTATTTTAAAACGGGAGAAAGAAGACATCCTTTTATTCAAAACATTACATATAATTTGATTACTCAAACTTGTAATAGAGCAAACAGAAAAAAAAACCTGTACTATTTTCTTATTAGAGACTTTAATTAAAAGCCACGGTCTTCTCTGTTCTCTCGTTAAGGAGACAAATTTTGTGGCATACAATCATCACAAACCACACACAAAATAAAACAAAGACCAAAACAGCACAACCCTCACCCCTGCCTGCTAACCTTAAATAAGCTAGTTTTTCATTTAAGTTCTGTTATGGAAGAGAACTCACTCTAAGAGTTTACTCAAACCACTGTGATCACTAGGGAACTAAAACTAGGAAGACAAGAAAAGGGAAAAGACTGTCTAGCAAGTTTCTCATCACCTAACGTGGGAAAAAAGCATCTTGCCTGGTGTTCAAGAGCAGAGGCAAAGGACCTGAGACTTTCCAGTTTAACTACCAGTAATTATTTCCTCTGTGGTCATCAGTTTTCTCTACCCCATTTCTTATTTTCCGTAAGTATAAAAGCTCCTTTCACTGACGTGTTTAAAATGAAGAAGTATACCAAAGTCCTAGGAGAATTTATAAGTTATAAAATAAGTCATAAAGAAAACAAGCTTACCTGTTGTTGTGTTTGTACTAATGATTCTAAGTACTTGATAATAACAGTTTTAAAATCTTTCACTCGTTCTTTCTGTGGTACATGAAGAAAAACTCCATTAGTACAAAACTAAATTCGATTTTACTACAAAATCACAGCAAAAAGAAAAAAAAAAAAAAAGACCACGTTGTTGGGACAAGTGTAAAATTATTATACTTGCCTCAAATCTTCCCACTTCTTTTCGAATTGTTTTAGAAATCTGTTCAAAATCTCTTTCTCCTTGTTGTACCTTTGCCTCCCACTAATAAAAACAAACAAAAAAGCACAAATTTATAACTCTTGTCAGGAAAATATTATAGAACTAGCTCATTTAATGTAAGGTCTGTAGACCCTGAGGAAGCTCACTACTGGCAAAGCCCAATTCAGGATCATTCAAACTTTCATCTAACTTCTAAGCAGCAGAAACGCCTAGGAGGTTAATTTTCATTAATATTTCACTGTCACATTTACTCAAGACGACGATATTAAAAAAAATTTTTTTTAATGTTTATATTTATTTTTGAGACAGAGAGAGACAGAGCATGAGCAGGGGAGAGGCAGAGAGAGAGGGAGACACAGAACCTGAAGCAGGCTCCAGGCTCCGAGCTGTCAACACAGAGCCCGACGCGGGGCTCCGAGCTGTCAACACAGAGCCCGACGCGGGGCTCGAACTCATCAATCACGAGATCGTGACCTGAGCCGAAGTTGGACGCTCAACTGCCTGAGCCACCCAGGCACCCCATGATGAGGATATTTCAGTACTTAATCAATTACAATCTCCACAGCTTAATTATATGACTAAGAAAGATGAAAACATTGAGTATAAAATTCACTATGAAATAATTTAGCAGTGTTCTTTTTGATATCATTAATAATTCCATATTATATCAAAAATATTCTGCCAAGTTCAAGAATACACGTTCATCACAATTTATATGCCCATGGAAATACTTTAAATTAAGAAAAGTGTACGACAAACATTTAAAAAACATTTAAAAAACATTTTTTAATAGTAAAATGTTTGGCTTAAAAAAAAAGTGTGGAATTATGGTCTACTGAAGACCTTGCTCATCAACATTAAATTCAGTACAGAAACAACAAAACATGTGACCAGTGACCAATGGAACAGCTAAAATAAAATAACTGAAGACTTAAGCAATGAAATGGTATTTTCCCACTATGTAACCAAAACAGTGGTACATACTCTTCAAAGAGCAGGTACATTTACTTTTAGTAATATAAAGGTTGTCCTACCTCTTCAATTTCCTTATTGAAGCATGGCAAAAGAAGTGTATAAATTATAATAAACTTATACAAATTTACTAAAATACCATATATAGTACATATATATGGGGGATAATGTTGCTTGGAAAGCTAAATATGGGGCAAGTCTATGGTCTAAAACATAAAATAAGTAATTATCTGAAATTAAATGAACCATCTCAAAAGAAATGTGTAATTACTAATTAGAGGTTAATTTAAATCTTTTCCTTGTGCGCTTCTTTATCCATTCCATAATAATCGTGTGGCAGTAAGAAAGGGCTCTGGAGATTTTTGACGATGATCAAAACATTAAAGTAATTCTAACACAGTTCATAAAATTATGGAGAAATGGCTAGTGTTGAATGGCTCAGAAAAAAATTTATGAAAAATTATGCATATATGAATGACTCACGGAAAATTTGAATGAAGTGATAAATAAAGCATTTTATATTAATCACCTCTCTTATTTCATTTTTAGCTTGCTGTATTTTATCTGGTTTGTTGGCCACCATCATTTTTGCCTCAGTTTCACGTTTTTTGAGCAAAGTAATTTGGGCATCTTCCCATTTCTGCCAGCACTTCATCCGATGGTCAAACACACCCTATAAGTGAACGACATAATGCTATTAAGCGAGGGAGTTACCACTGAATTACTTTCATTATACTTGAAGTGCTGTAATACTGAAAACAATAAAAAGTATTTTAAACGCCATTCTCATATGCTAAGATAATGCAAATAAAGATGCCAATATAAGAGAAATTTCTGTGTTCACTTCCTTGAAAACAAAAACAAGTCCCTGTGACTAGAAGAGCTCTGAATAAATAAACAGAAACTACATACAAGATGCATTTATTTCACTAGCCATTTGGGTTTTAAATCTAGCTTGTAATAAGTTTCTAACAGAGTTTTATGAAGACAGATTTAATAGGAAAAGGCTGGTATCATATTTACATTGTAAGTTTCCCTACTTAAAAAAAAAAAAAAAAAATCAAAAGCAGATTTAAGTGTTGGAAATAGGCCAGAAATTGAAAAGAATAAAATGAGAAAACCCCGTAAGACTACAGGAAGTAAAAATGTGGAAGAGATGACCCACAGCAAAAAGCAAAGCAATGAAAAAGTAAAGGCATAACAACAACAAAAGAGAGAGTCCTACACAAGATGAACGGGGAAAATGAGTGTGTGTGTGTGTGAAACGCACACGCACACACACATCTAGTAGGCAGGACCGAATGAAAAACTAGACCAAAAGATGGTAAGAGACCAAGTCAACCAAATACACTACTTCTTTCAAGGAGTTTGGCAAAGTAAGAACAAGAGGATGGAAATAAGAATTGAAATATGAACATAAGAGAGTAATTAGAATCTCCTGAAAAAAGGTGACAGATAGGATGGGAGAATGTAATAATAAATCCTCTATTTTGATATTGGAGATATATTCATATTATTTTAGTATTTACTATTCGAACAGATGAAGCTGGTGTTAATACACTGGGTGAACCAGAAAGCAGTAAACCAGAGTTATTTTCATTACCCCAAATAAAGAACTTCTTGGATCAAGAAATAAATAAACCCATGTTCTTATGGGGACTTGCTGAAGAGTACACAGATAATCTATCTTAAAAATATACGCTTGGGAACAAATCAAATTTGGATCCAAATACTAGCTCTGTCACTGTATGATCCTGGATAAATTAATTTCTGTAAGCCACAGATTCCCCAAATATAGAAGGAAGAAAAGGAGATCTATATTAGTGGATTGGAAATAAAATGAAAAATAGCACAGTGACTTAACCTAGCAGATGTTTAATAATTAGCAGGTACTGTTATGGATTATTCCTAAAACCACACACAAATAAATTAAGAATTGATTAACTCTTGGATTTATACTAAAAGTACAAATAATAATAACACAATACCATAGGAAAAAACCATAACTGGACCGCATTTATATTACTGCATATTTCAAAAATGTGGGCAACAGCAAAACAAACAAACAAACAAAAAACCTCTAAATCAACCACAAACCAAAGTGTTTTCTTTCCAAAGACCCTGCATATTTCAAATTAACCAGGACAAAAGACATCGTGGGCAAACTGATAAGTCAAAGCATCTTATTTCAGGTATTTAAATCTACCTTGTTAGTTTTAATTTGTCATCTCATATAATTTCTCTTCTCACATTACTGAGTAAATCTTACTGTCCCCTTTGCTTTAAAAAAATTTTTTTTTAATGTTTAATTTTTGAGAGAGAGAGCACATAAGTGGGGCAGGGGCAGAGAGAGGCTCTGGCTGTGTGGCTCAAACCTGCGAAATGAGAGATCACGACCTGGGCCGAAGTTGGATGCTCAACTGACTAAGCCACCCAGGTGTTCTGCCTGCTTTTCTTATAGTTAAAAGACATTTTCCTCATGACATTCTTTTATTTTAAATGTTTATTTGAGAGAGAGCAGGTGTGTGCACAAGCAAGAGAGGGGAGGGGCAGAGAGAGAGAGAGAGAGAGAGAGAGAGAGAGAGAGAGAGACTCCCAAGCAGGCCCTGTGCTATCAGCACGGAAGCTGTCCCAGGGCTCTGATACCAGGACCTGCAAGATAATGACCTGAACCAAAATCAAGCGACCCAGGTGTCTGTCCCAAGGTATTTATTAGAACTTAATTTTGCTTCAGCCAAATTAATTGCGTGAAAAATAATAAAAATAATACATTTAGCATAAGTAGATGAAGAAAGTCACTACCATTTAAACAACACTTGCCCCTCATTAACCCCCTACACATACACAACACCAAAATTTAAGATTTTATTTCTCATCTTTAAGAGAAGAGGGCCACCACATCAGCTCTTCATTTATAAACTCCTCTGTTTAGTAACAATTTGATTACTTAAAATATGTATGAATACAGGGCAAAAGCTAACCAAAATGCCCTTCAATTTCAATATTTGCTTAAGTTCTCAATATATATAAAATGGCATTTTTGGTGATACAGTAATTTAAACTAATTTTATCCCTGCCCAATTTATTATCTCATCAGATTCTAGAACCATTACATGTTTATTGTGGCACATACATAGGAGCTCTAAAATAAAGACAGAACTATGAAAGTCAGGTTATAATAAAAAAAAATTTAATCTCAGCTCTAAAGAGAAATAACTTTTCTTCATTTGTTTTCCTTGTAATCAAAAAAAAAAAAAAAAAAAAAAGATCAAAACCACACTTGATATTCTAGAAATGCTACCTTAAAAATCAGTTAGGGGCGCCTAGGTAGCTGGGACAGTTGAGTATCTGACTTCAGCTCAGGTCATGATCTCACAGCTCCAAAGTTTGAGAACTGCATCGGGTTCTGTGCTGACCGCTTGGAGCCTGGAACCCGCTTCAAATTCTGTCTCTCTCTCTCTCTCTTCCTCCCCTGCTCATGCACTATGAACTGTCTCTCTCTCTCAAATATAAATAAACATTAAAAAAAATTTTTTTAAATGAGTTAAATCACAACTTAATGTTTGTCTTGTATGTCAAGAACCAAATCTGCTCTAGTAGAACCAGCCTCTCCTGTAAGAGAGACAGATTTACACTGATGAACTACTTTGGACCTCCATCCCTCTGCCAATTTATGTTATACATTTGTATGCAAACAGGCCTAGGTTAGACAAGGCTGCAGTTGTGGAACATTTTCCCTGGTCCACCAAAACACTACAATTTTAATTTTAATTTTTTAAATTTAATTTTTTTTAGTTTTACACTTCATGCCCAGCACAGGGCTTGAACTCACCACCCTGAGGTCAAGACCTGAGTTGACATCAAGAGTCAGACGCTCGGGGCGCCTGGGTGGCGCAGTCGGTTAAGCGTCCGACTTCAGCCAGGTCACGATCTCGCGGTCCGGGAGTTCGAGCCCCGCGTCGGGCTCTGGGCTGATGGCTCAGAGCCTGGAGCCTGTTTCCGATTCTGTGTCTCCCTCTCTCTCTGCCCCTCCCCCATTCATGCTCTGTCTCTCTCTGTCCCAAAAATAAATAAATGTTGAAAAAAAAAATTTTTTTTAAAGAGTCAGACGCTCAACTGACTAAGCGATCCACACATCCATTCCTAGTTTTAATTTTAATTAATATCACCTTCCAATTCAGTGATTCTGAAAATATGCCACTCAGCTTCCTGGAGTCGTCCAAAGATGTTGATTACTTATAGCCAAACAAAGAAGCTTTTCAACTCTTTGGGGAAACCATCTAGTGGGTTTACAAGGTATTTTACATGTTTTATAAATTTACATTCTCTGTAAGAATTCTTCATGAAAAGTTCTAGTGCAAAACATACTGAAAACCGTATTTTCAATCCCTGACCCTACTGTAGGGGTTCACAGGCAGCCAATACATGAGAATGCATACAATGAGTACAATGCTTAATATATGTTAGGTAACATTACTAGCCAAAATGTGGAGTCCTACATGTGAGAGGCCATGCCCCGTACAAAGAGAAAAGCAGGAGTTTCCTGGATACACGGCCAGGCTTAAGTAATACTGTAAGTGGCTGGTCTTAGCTCCTTCCCCACTTTGGCTCTAAAGCACTTTTAGTTTCAAACTTATCATCAGAAAAGTATTTTCAATATGGATAAAAACAAAGGGCTAGGTAGTATTAAGTAGCTATTAGAAATACAGAAGACCAAACACAAAAGAAAACTGGGCACAGGACATGAAGAGTTCACACACACAAAAAGAAATGGAAATGGCTTAACATTTGTAAAGAGGCTTAAATTCACAATAACTAAAGAAATGAAAACTTATACCAAAAAGCACCTTTGTTATTTGGGTGGGAGAAGAAGGAACACATACGATGATGGGAGTACAAAGGAGTATAATCTCTTCAAACAGTAACAAGAGAGTATTTACTGAAATTTAAAATTCATATACCCTTTGGCCAAGCAACTCTACCTACCTCTAGGAAGTTTATGCCCAAAGAGTGATTTTCAAAAAACTTACTATTTACAAGTAGACTGAGGCTATCCAATCAAACCTTAAAAAGAATGTAATGTATCTACAGAGGCTAACGTGAACATTTGCCCAAAACGGAGTGGGTGAAAAAGCTGGCAAGGAACGGTACATATAGTATGCTCCTTCTTCAACAAGGAAGAGATGCAGAGAGGGAGGCAAAAAGAGAGAAAGAGAAAGAAAGGTGGCAAGAAAAAGAAAATTAGTGTCATACACATGCATAGCTAAGGCTGTAAAGACATACAAGAATGTATTTTTTTTTTAAATTTTTTTAATGTTTATTTATTTTTGAGAGACAGACAGAGAGACAGAGTGCAGGCAGTGGAGGAGCACAGAGAGAAGAAGACACAGAATCTGAAGCAGGCTCCAGGCTCTGAGCTGTCAGCACGAAGCCCGATGTGGGGCTTGAACCCACAGACCACGAGATCGTGACCTGAGCCAAAGTCGGCCACTTACCTGACTGAGCAACCCAGGAGCCCCTGAACTTGACCTTTTTGGGTTGTGAGATTTAATATGTCCATAGATCACATTTTCAAATACAAATAAATCGGTTTAAAAAAAAAACCAAACCAAACCAAAGACCACAAAAATTCCCTCTCAATCTATCCCATAATTTCTCAACTCCTTTGTGCAGCTGACCTGGGCAAGGTTTCAGCAGAAAACAAAGTCGATGTGAAAGAGCTTAATTTACTTCAAGATATAACTTAAGCATGGCTCTTTAACTTTCTTTCAGTCAAGGAATCACTAATTCAGTTCTTCTCCAAGTCTGTTCCATTTATGTAAAAAGATATTAAGTGAAAAAGAACTCCTGTTCATATGATTTTGTAAATCTCTGGATTACATAAGGTTAAATGTTTTATTTTATTTTTTACTCCTAGACAGTTATGAGCATTTTAATGCTCTCTCAATCTGTAAGACAGGGATACATTATCTCCCAAACTCAGTTGATCATGGTACATCTTCTGGTGTCAGTGTTTTTCTGCAAAACATGAACTTAAGTGAATTTCAGAGAAGGTAAAAATACAGCAGGAAGACTGAGGCAGCACAGGGCCAGCCCAGGTGAGGGCTCATCACCCAAGACACAAGCAGGCCATTCCCACCAGGGAGTAATCTCCTGGGTTAGTGCTCCTCAGCAGGTACTCCTTCTTACAGACACTGCCTGGCTTCCCTTTTTGGATCCATAGGTATTCTGAAAGGTGCTCTACTTTTTTACAGCAGCCCTCATGCTAGTGGGAGTTCTGGAATGAGGTGAGATTGGATGGGAGAGGAACAGGAACCATTATGTGTGAAATGGATTTCTGCATATCACAAGTTGCCCATGTACAATGAAATACACTCTAATAACTGCTGTCTATATTACCTTAAGTAACTGAAAAGTACAATTAACCACCAGAAATATACAGAGTAACACCTAAGAGTAAATACGACCAAAACTGGTAATTTTACCAATCCCAAGATAGCGCCATTCTTTAGAGCTAAGAACCCTCTAGCAATAACTGTCACCGTTAGCTTGAGAAGAGGATTGTAAATAATATACAGTGTATCAATGTTCTATGTATTAATACTAAATTGGACACAGACTTTAACTGAAAAAAAGGAACAAGGTCTCAGTAACTTTGTCTGAATTCAAAGTAAAAGGTAAATTCCCAGTTCCTCCACCCTATGATGATTAATGCTCATAAAAATAATCGAAAGACACCATAGGATCTTAAAGTACCTTTTGAAACATAGGATAGATAAAATAACACGCACTTTAACTATATGAATACTGGAGACATCTGTAGAAAACCAATTTTCATTAGTTAACTAGATTACTTTCCCAACTATTCAGAAACTTAACTGTTCATCCTTAAACATTACTACAAGATAACACAATTTATTATCTAATCTAGTCCCGAGTCAGCTCTAAATATACAGTGACTACATATTTCAGTGTGTGCAAAGAATGTTTGCTTCTAGTTCAGATGAATGCTACAAGCCACCATTCAACATTTATGCAACAATCAGTTCTGGTTTTGTTCTGCTTCCTATCATACCTTTACTAACGATAACAGAGTCCATGGCTAGTTTTAGTTCAAGCTAGAGTGAACAAATAAATACTACCAGTTAGGTGCAACCTTGTATAGGTAAGTATGTAGGCACACGTGTATCGTTTTCACTGTATTTGGCATTGTTTACACCTCTTAAAAACATCAGTTGTATCTACCACGTTGTCCAAGTCACAGTGGAAGAAAGTATTCGGCTATGAATCATCCATCTTGAAGCCATCTATATGTACTGAGAGAATACAGAACTTACACACTTAAATACATGCCTAATGGGTAACCAAATTCTTCTTAAAAGCAAACCACTGAAGTGAGAAAAACTCAAGGAAGATTGCAAAATGAGGCTTACTTTCACTGCGGCAATAAGACGAATGTAGTCACTAAGTAGTTCTGAGAACATATAAAAGTCAGCAAAAGCCTGTTCTTGATGTAACTGGTCTATCTTCTCCTCCACTTCCGCAAGCTGAGACAGAGCTCTAGATAAAGCAGTGTGGTCCTCAGAATTACCTAACATGGCAGCACTTTTAGCAAAGGCAGCTGTGTTGGCTGAAAGTTCTGAAATAAAAAAGTATTCACTTTTACTGTTCACTAGTAAAGTTTTTAAATACTGCATTGATTTCTCTACTTTCTCTCTAAATTTTATCTGTTCATGTATTGCTCAAATAATTATCTTAAAATAATTAACATAAAACAACCAGTCATTAAGACGCCTTCGGCATACATGCCAACTGCTCAGAGCTCTACGGAAAATTAGAAGAACATTAAAGAAAAATCAAGAAGAACCATTGCCTATATTCCCAAGGGATGAACTATGTTTAATTATATATAATCTGCCTCCCTCTTCTTCCTGAAGCGCTCACTGTTTTTGTCTATTCCTATAAAAGATAAAACATATTTTCTTGTCTCTGGAAAGCACTGGGAGGACTTGTAATTGACTTATACTACATTTTTTGGCCTTTACACATTTATTTGAAATTGAAAATGTCTCTAATTTTTAACGAAAACATTATTTAGCTAATAGGAAAAAAATCACGGTAAAACTGTAGAGAATTGTATAATTCATAAAAATCATATTTTTTTCTTTGTGTACAATGCTTGAACAGTGCTTGGTGGAAATACTAAGAATTTCTAAACAGATTTCTGAACATAATCATTTCAGACACAGATGTTTATAAGCTAAATAATGCCAAGAACTAATAATACATTGCCTAGAAATTGCTCTACATTACATAATTTTCTCTAAAAGAACCATAAAGTCATTCTCTACAAGATACAGTATAAATGGCAAAAGCTGTTATAAACTACTTTCAATAAAAGCGTACTGATGTATTTCTGTAGTTGTTTTACTGAAATGGTTACTGGTAATGGTACATACTAAATTACTTAGTAAGTACTTTAGAAAGCTAACATGAAAATCCTCATATTCTTAGAAAACAACAAAAACTTCATCATAGAATTAAAAAAATACAACTCAAATTGCCAATCAATTTTTAACGGCCCCTCCCCTAGACTTTTTAATTTGGCTGTTCAAAAAATGAAGAAAATAATTCAAAATTTTCTAGGAAATGCAGGCACACAGGAAGTTTTCAAAGACAAATTTCAAAAATCAATTTTTAAGCTGATATTTTTAACTGTATCAGTTACTAATAAGATATCTTCATTCATTAAACTATACGAATGTTAACAAAGTGTTAATCAAATGAACAACAGTTTTAAACCAAACTTTAAAATATACTTTTATAAGCTCAGGATTTTTATACTTCTCAACTAAGTTAGGTTACAACAGAACAAAAAAATATTAACAAGGTTGAAATGGAAAACATTCTCTTAAACTATTGTTCTCTCTCTTCTATAGTAGCTCCAGAATGTGCAATTTAATAAAATTTAAATAAAATTTGTAATTAACTAATGGTGTTAAACACATAAATAACGAGGCAAACAAACCTTTTCTATGACAGACCAAGGCTTCAACACTAGCATGAAGTTTCCTAAGTTGCTGATCCAGATTTTCAAATTGCTGCTGCTTTTCTTCAAACCACTAAGAAAAAAAAAAAAAAAAAGAAAAATGGAGCTAATTTAGCAAGAACAAACCGCTGTAAATTAGGTTACCAATAGCAAGCCACATTCCTTGTTTTAAAGCAACAAATTAACCGTGTATATAAAACCATGGTAGTCAACTGATGTGGCTGAGGACTAAACTCAATAAGCAAATTAATATCCTATTTTCTACTTGTACAGCTTTAAAATGCAATTGTTGGGCTCATTAATTCATCTCATTATTCAAGTCGAAAAATCAGCTCTTACTGCATCCGATTCATTCATCTTGATTGTCATTTTGTTGACAGCGTCGGCAGCCTTGTTCACCATCCTCAATATTCCTGCTCCACTCAGAGCCTGTGTGTTAACTGCTCTAGGCAGCTGGAATTGAATGACAAATAAGGGCAAACAAACCGGTTAAAAGGCTGGAGGTTTAAGTGGGCGCAAAAGGAACTGCACACCCCCTCCAAAAAAAGAAAAAAAGAAAAAAAAGGAGGTTGTATTTTCTTCACTCTCATACATTTCAATAGTGAGATCTAATTTCTCAAATACACTACTTGTACACTCTCAAAGGAAAACTTAAAAAATAGACTTTCCATTTGCTTTTCTTCAGCACGTTTACATTTAGATGGAACAACACTCTGTTTGTCAAAATATATTAAGAGATTGTCAAGTACCTTAACATTGGCCACCTGTTTGCTAAATAAACTTGTTTATAAGGAAAGAAGAAAGTCTTGAGAAAAATCTCCTTATGTTCAGCTAGGAGGGTGTGATTCAAAATTTTTAAAAAATTCTAGTATTCCAGTAAATTAAAAAAAAAAAATCTCAAATAGTAATAATTAGAACTGTAAACTGTTACAAGCCCCAAATGTACTAAGCATCTCAAATCAAAGGAGCAGCATGGTTATAATTTAAGCTCTTTTAAGTCACAAATTTGCTTTCAGAACCTTGGTAAGAATATTAGAATGTAGACATATAAACACATTTAGCTGTCTCTAAAAGGAGGCCTGAATAAACTTATTTCAACACAATGCCTTAACAACCACTTAGGGCATAGAGAATTAGACTATTTAGAGATCATTCTTCTAAATCTGGTTTAAAAATTTTTGAAAAAGAAAGTGGTCATCCTACTGTTACCAAAGCAGAAAAGGTATTTTACTAATAATTTAAATTATTAAAACACTAACCTCAAGGGGCACCTGGGTGGCTGAAATCAACTCCTGATTTCAGCTCAGGTTATGATCTCACAGTCATGAGATTGAGCCCCATGTCAGGCTCAGAACTGGGTGTGGAGCATACTTAAGATTCTCTCCCTCCCTCTCCCTTTGCCTCTCCCCCATGAATGCACTCTCTCTCATAATAAACACTAAGCGCCACCCCCCCCCAAAAAAAGAAAAAAGAAAATCAATTTGTTCCATCCACTAATCCCATCATTTACCGAATATCTATTTTTACAAAAATTATCAAAATGACAAACACAGGGGTGCCTGTGTGGCTCAGTCGGTTAAGCATCGACTTTGGCTCAGGTCATGATCTCACAGTTCGTGAGTTTGAGCCCTGTGTCAGGCTCTGTGCTGTCAGCTCAGAGCCTGGAACCTGCTTCAGATTCTGTGTGTGTGTCTCTCTCTCTCTCTGCCCTTCCCCCACTCACACTCTGTCTGTCTCCCTCAAAAATAAATAAAACATTCAAAAAAACCTTATTTTGGGGCGCCTGGGTGGCGCAGTCGGTTAAGCGTCCGACTTCAGCCAGGTCACGATCTCGCGGTCCGGGAGTTCGAGCCCCGCGTCAGGCTCTGGGCTGATGGCTCAGAGCCTGGAGCCTGTTTCTGATTCTGTGTCTCCCTCTCTCTCTGCCCCTCCCCCGTTCATGCTCTGTCTCTCTCTGTCCCAAAAATAAATAAACGTTGAGGAAAAAAAAAAAAATTCAAAAAAACCTTATTTTTAAAAAATAAAATAAAATGACAAACAAATAATAAGAAAATTCGTATCATACAAAAATTTAAAGTGGAAATAATACCTCTGAACTTTCCAGGAACTGCCTTAAATCAGGATCCTGTAGTAAAGTTGGATGCTTTACTGTTCTTTGGAGATACCTAGATATAAGAATAAAATTTCTCCTTTATTTATGAGTAGCACTTTAAATATTATTTGAACAAAATCACAAAAACAAACCAAAAAAATAGGTAAAATGATGTCCTCAGACTGCCTCTTAGAATATCAGTTTGCTTTCACTCTAATTGTTTAGACTCTTATAGCAATTTAATGACTAAAAAGCTTTTTATTCCTCTTTTGAAAGTTCATCATATATAAAAAGAGACATGGCAGGCTGTGGAGATGGGGATACAGGAGAGATTAAATAATTTACTAAACTTCTCACTGCGAAGTATAGAGTTGTAAAAAGGTATATGAGTTTGTTGAATAATTTGATCTTCGGGTGGAGTCACCATGTTCTGAGCTAATATTTCAGAGTCCTAACACATATCACTATATATATTCCAATCAACTATTTTTTTTTTATTACTGCTGTTATCACCAAAACAGAGGAACACCTACCAGATTTTTTTGCCTGTCAGCAAATTATCAAATCAGCTTTGATCTTTATTGGACAAGGACTGATTTTCTTCAAAATTCTATTTTTAATAAGGTTTTGCTAAAAGTTTGATTCATGTTTTTCTTATAGGACACAACATAAAATAAAAATGAAAAGTAAAGAGAAACACCCTTGCTAAATCACTTTCAGCCCAACTTTAGATATTTTCCTTTACTAGAACATAGAAAAGCCCAAGTTTCTGCCATCCATAATTAACATTCTTTCATAAAAAGAAAAAAGGTCCACTATTTAATTATTCTTGATTACTTATCTAATCTCATGTTCTGCAAAATTATTCTTCCCTTAATGATTACATACACTAGTATTTCAATTATAGTATTTTACCTCACAGTTTACATGTTTATTATACATCTACAGAATAAATGTTAATCATTAATTTTCTTCGATCTCATTATAAGATTATAAAACATACCTAAAGCTTCTGAAAAGCAATGGTAACCTTCTATAAAGTCACAATGGTATAAAGTCACGATTCTACCCAGTGGTTAAAACGACTATTTTATCAGGGCCGAAATGTTAACTTCTGTTTTTATATATTTTAATACATTAAACTTCAAGTCATTAGCCCACATAAGAAAACACTGTAACAGAAATAGAACATTTAGCAGGTATGTGCAATACATTCTACACTGTGGCTTAAAAAAATTTACTGCCAATATTATCAAGCTAAAAACGAGATGCAACAGGAATGTTAATTTTGTGTCAAAGAAATGGTGGTATACTCCTACTGGAATTTTACTTACAGTTTTAATACTCAAGTTTTCCAATGGTATTGGGTTATTTGGTTGTTTAGGCCGTGTACCGCTTAAAGCAGTTTGCATAAGTTGTTCACGGGAGCGCACACAACAACTGGCAAACAGCAAGTACTCAGACATTTGTAAAATGAACCAGCGGGAAGGAAGACGAAACATGTCGTACCCAAACTTTGTACATCCTAATAGTTCAAACCTAAATGTCATTACCTACTACTACTTACATTCTAAAATGGCTTTCCAAAGTGAGCTCTGTAGAATACTAGTCTCCTTCAGTATTCCGGGAAAAAGACTGGTTCTATAATCAGGCAAGTCTGCAACTTACCACATACATATCACTCTCTTTGAGTCCTAAATAGCGTGTTAAGTGCTGCACAAAGTTTTATAGGAAAAAAAACCTGGTTTAACTTTGTTAAACCCTACATTAACAAAACTCAATTGTCTAGATTTTCCTTTGTCATCCTACCACATACTAGCATTCTGAGGTATCAACATCTTGGAAAAGGGCATTCTAGAAAAAGACAGAAAAACTTTACTTCTTAAGGGTTACACAGAAGTAAATAGCAGTTAACTGTTTCTTAAAAAGTATTAAGCTTAATGTTAAAATTAGGAACAGGAATATAAAACAGATTTTTTTGTTCCAGAGATAATTACCTTTTAATGTTTTTTTCTAAAGGTGTAGGTATACACACAAACTCAGATTTGGTTTTCACAAAAATATTACACCATTACACCTATAGGTGTGTATCCTTTCCCGCAAAACAGTCAGTTGTAGGTACCTTTCTATGTCATGAAATACTACTAATGTCATTTTTATTTATTTACTACATGGAGTTCTATCCTACAGATAAACTATAATGTAGTTATTTTTTAATACTACAATCACTACTCGCTTTCTTATAATTTGCCAAGTACTATCACATAAAATGGAATTTTATTCTTCAAATTGATTGTATATAATCCACTTTGCTTATCTTAATACGCACATTTTATGTTTTTAAGATTTTTTTTCTAATGTTTATTTTTGAGAGAGCCAGAATGCAAGCGGGGGAGGAGCAAAAAGAGAGGGAGACAAAATCCAAAGGAGACTCCAGGCTCTGAGCTGTCAGCATAGAGCCTGACGTGGGTCCCGAACCCATGAGCCGAACCCATGAGCCGTGAGATCATGACCTGAGCCAAAGTCAGAAGCTTAACCGACTGAGCCACACTGGTGCCCCTCAATAGGCACATTTTAAATGACAATTCCTATTTTACTAAGTGGTTTGTGTTTTTAAATTAGACAATAAAGGAACAGATTTGCATTTTCCTCTCCCTTCACATCAATCTTTCTATCATTATCACTTTCATCATTTCTTACAAGCCATGAAACTATCCTTCATCTTCATAATCCTTATGTTCATAGGGATGTATATTTTTTCATTTTTTAAAAAAAAATTTAAAATTTTAGTTCCACTGTAGTTAACATACAATGTTGGTATTACTTTGAGGCATACTACGCAGTGATTCAAGAGTTCTATACAGTACTCAGTGCTCATCAGGGTAAGTGCACTCTTAATCCCCATCACCTACTGCACTCCCTCCCCTCTCCTCCCCTCTGGTAACCATCAGTTTGTCCTCTATATTTAAGGGTCTGTTTCTTGGTTTTCCTCTCTCTCTTTTTTTCCTTTGCTCATTTGTTGTTTCTTAAATTCTACAGATAAACGAAACCATATTGCATTTCTTACCCTGAATGACTTACTTCATTTAGTAACATACTCTTTAGCTCCACCCATGTTGTTGCAAATGGCAAGATTTCATTTCCTTTTATGGCTAATATTCCATTTTATCCACACACAAACACATCTTGATCCATTCATTTATCCATGGATATTTGGGCGACTTCCATATTGTAAATAATGCTGCAATTAACATAGGGGTGCATGCATTCCCCTGAATAAATGTTTTTGTATTTTCTGGGCAAATACACGATAGGAAGATTCCTGGATTGTAGTAGCTCTCTTTTTAACTTTTTGAGGAACTTCCATACTGTTTTCCATAGTGGCTGCACCAGTTTGCATTCCCAAGAACCGTGCAAAATGGTTCCTTTTTCTCTATATTCTTGCCAACACTTGTTTCTTAACTATTTGATTTTAGCTATTCTCACATATGTGAGGTGATATTTCACTGTAGTTTTAATCTGCATTTCCCTGATGATGAGTGCTGTTGAGCATCTTAAGACATATTTTAAATTAATGAATATTTGTAAATATTCACCAATTCAGAATTAAGGTCCGCAGGGTTGTAGATCTATAAAGGATGGATACAGAACAAAAACAGGCAAAGAATACAGGGAGAAGAGGGAACACAGGGAGAAGACCTGAAAAGAGGCATGGGGAGAAAGAGACACATTTGGAAGAAGAAAGAAATGAAGACACAATGGAAAAGCTGACAAGAAAGTATCACACTCAACATGAGACAGTAGTTCTGCAGATTTGCTCCAAGGAAGGGTTACTAAAAAATTTAGAAGAATCGCTTAGGGTTTTAAGTTCTGACTTACTGAAAACAAAACAAAATAAAGCAGGTTACACAAAATTGAGAGGAATAAAGTTAAAAACATTTCCCTTACTCTTAAAAACTGAGAACAAACTGAGGGTTGATGAGGGGGTGGGAGGGAGGGGAGGGTGGGTGATGGGTATTGAGGAGGGCACCTTTTGGGATGAGCATTGGGTGTTGTATGGAGACCAATTTGACAATAAATTTCATATTTAAAAAAATAAAAATAAAAAAAAGTTTTTGACAAAAAAAAATTTCTCTTGCTTGAAACTCAAACACAGGTGCTAATGATAACGAACAAAAGAACAGAAAGGCAGAAAGAGCCTGGGCTTTGATGACATTCATTTGTGGATTCAGCAAATATTTGTAAAGCATTTACTAACTGCATGTCATTTTCTGTTCTGAACACTCAGAATATATGAGAGAAAACCATATTTTAGTAAGAGAAGACTGATCATGAATAAACACACAGATTATATACACAGTATGTGACCAGTTGGCAGATGCTATGGAAAAAGGAGGGTAGAACGGAAGACAGAGCAAATGAGATCAAGTGTGCAAGGTATCGTTGGGGGCAATTCAAAGAGAATAGGTTAGAATGAAGCCAATGATCAGAAAAGACTTCACTGGAAAGATGATACTTGAACATCTAAAGTTAAAAGAGGTAAGGGAATTACCACGCAGACATTTGAGAACAAAAGCTTTCTAGGCAACGGGAGAGGCCAGTGAGAAAACGCTAAGGTGGGAAAATGCCAGGGATCTTTGAGAAGCAGCAAAATGACGAGTGTGGCCTGGAGCAGTATGATCAAGGGGCACAGGAGATAGAACAGATAAGAGTGAGCGGTGCAGGTCATATAAGGTTCTGCAGGCCATCATAAGGACTATGGCTTTTACGGAGTGACATGGGGAGCAAGAAACATGATGTGATTTATATTTTAAGAGGATGGTTCTGACTGCTGTACTAAGAAAGAGCAGAGATTCAAGGATGGAAACAGAAACCAATTAAGAACCTTCTGGAGTTAATTCCAGCATTTGGACTACTATGGTAGTAGTGAGAAATGGTTGTATTCCAGATTACCAGAAACTGGCAACAAGATTTTCAGAAAACTGGATAATCCTAAATACTTCCTGATAGGAAAGTGTAGATTAATTAATCTGTACTAACTGTTAAGGCCAAGCCAGTTGAGTTTTTAGGTGCTTGGACTGAACACAATCCTGATAACATTTAAGATAAGGAAAAATGCTTTTAATGCTTTCAGCAAGTCGCCCAAGGCCACACAAATACTTTACAGTGTGTAGTGAAATACAGGCTTCAACAGAGAAAGGATTCTAACTCCCTACACACTCTCTCATGCTACTCTATACTTCTCTGTTTATATATGCAGAAGTGTATCCTTACCTATGAAATAAAGTCAATATGCTCTTAACATAAAACGTGAAGCACTCTCAAGAAAACCAAGAGAGTGATCTTAGAGAAACTCTTATTAAAAGTACTTTCTGCTTACTTTAGTGAGTGTGGGTGGCCCAGGAGAGTCCCTTTCTTAACGACTCCCTCTCTCTTCCTGTATTTTAACACCAGATGTTCATCCTTTCATTCAAGAGCAAAATCTAAATTTTCTGAGTTGAACAAACAAATAAATACACAAATTTATTACCATAGTATATACAAAGAAAACTACTTCCCTGATCCACTAGATTAAAACTAGGTTAGGCATCCCATAGATAAGCCTGTTCTAATTTTTAAATTTTATGAAATGCCACAGAAAACTCCCTTTAGAAAAAGCATCCCAATTCCTCTGCTTCTTTATACCTATATTTTCTTTAGTCATATTTTTTAATGCAAAATGAACTTTCCCCTCATAGTATATGGTTTCTTTTGTTTATTATTATTATTACTGCAATAGCCACTAGGGTAGCACTTAACAAGTAACATTTTTCACTAAAGAAACTGTTTTCAAATATCCACTAGATCAAATCCTAGTATTTCCTTACAACTCTCCTCAATGTTTCATACCACATGATGTTATGGTAAGTACTAAGCAATGCATTCAAGTTGCGAGAAAGGTGAATGTAGAATCAAATTATATGTCCTTGGTACAATAAATCTTCATTAAGTTCCTTATCAAGCATGCCATCTGAAACATTTCAAATTTACTCATAGAAAAATAGGACTTGAAAGGTTTCTCAAAGGGTCATGGTTACACTTTCAGGAAGAACTAAGCGAAATCGAAGCAGAACATTATCTACCTTTACTCTTAAAAACATTTGGTCTGTGACCTCTTTCACAACAGAAACAATTCTAAAGCCTAACCTAAACTTCTCTGGACACAATTTAATCCTTTCCTGAGTAAATGCTTTTCTCACAGGCACAATCTCATCCTTCAAGACTTCTGTAATAGTAAGTTGCATAGTCAGCTTTCTTACTGTAAATTGTTCAAACCTGACTGTACTGCAGCATTTTCTTAAAATGGAAACAATTTATTAATAAGACCCAAAAATAAAGTGACTTAAAAATAGTTTAAATAATAATGTGCACCCTGGAGATAGACATACTATTTCTTAAAATCTGTCCTATCCACCTCATCTACTGATTTTAAGCCAAAAGAGAAAATAAAGAATAAGCACATTCAATTAAAATAACAAGCAAAAAAACCCTATGTAATTAGAAAATTTCTATGTCTAGGTGATTACCAACTTACGTTCTAAAAGTTGGGCTTTAAGATAATTTCAAATTTTTTTTCTTAATTTTCAGCATAGCAAGGAAGGAATAAATGTTAAGATCCTGGGAGTGGGTTCCTCCTATCAGTAACTCATTTGGTCTGTGACATTGAAGACAACCCTTCAAAACTAAAGGAAACATGTCAAGTACTATGCAGTAAGGTAGGGCAAATGTATCAGACTTGAAGCATACAGTCAACTCAATAAATGACTCATACAATTGTGCACTCAAGTCAAAATCAATTATACAAAATTAAAGGAGGGAGCACAAACTTAATTTTTTATTGTGTTTAATAACATTCCTAGCCAAGTAATAATTCAATGGAACTATAGTGAGCCAAATTATCCAACAAAGAATGTGAATATGGGTAAAACTTCCTAGAACCTAAATAATACTAAATATTAAAAATCCAAATATTTTTTATCATTTCTTTCTTCCCATTCACAAGTTTCATGGTATCTTTTTACAAGCTTAGCCATTCCTTACTCCTAATGCAAAATACAGCTATGTTTTCAAAAATAGATCTTATTTTATTACAAAAATTTTTTTTAAATGTTTATTCATTTTTGAGCAAGAGATACGTACACAGAGTGTAAGCAGGGGAGGGGCAAAGAGACAGGGAGACACAGAATCTGAAGCAGGTTCCAGGGTCTGAGCTGTCAGCACAGAGCCCAACATGGGGCTTGAAGTCACGAACCGCGAGATCATGACCTGAGCTGTAGTCAGAGGCTTAACCAACTGAGCCACCCAGGTGCCACACGAATCTCTACACCTAACGTGGGGCTGGAACTACAACCCCACAATCAAGAGTTACATGCTCAACCAACTAAAGCAGCCAGGTGCCCCTATGATACATTAATTCTATCCCCAACAAACTAATGCCTTTATATTCCTGCTTACAACACAGGATACAAAAGTAGGTGTTATTTTATTAGACACACTATTTGCTAAATACTAATCCACTATGATGATTAACGAAAACAGAACACAGTATTGTGTTGTTGAAAGAAGTAATTTTCTTAATAAAAGTTTAAAGCACTCTTAGTAGAACCATGAAATGGTACTGTGAAAAAAAAACATTAAAACATACTTGTGCCATATAATGGAATTAGACTTATTATTACTGAAATAAAAACATGACAGTAATAAAGCATAGCTGTCTACAATTACCTTTCAAGAGCTGCTCTCCGTTTTTCTACAAATTCAGTGGATGACGAGTCTTCTTTACCCACTTTGACCTTGGTCATGCCTTTGAAAAAACACTCAATGAGACTCATGATAATTTTGTTATTTGAAATAGTTTTTTTATAGTCATTCCTTCATAATCTAAAATACACTTTAAATTTGAATGTGATTAAAAAAAAGAGCTCCTAAACTTATAACCAGTATCATATTTTAGAGAAATTATAACTCATCATATATTAACATCTCATCTTGCTAAGTACGCATAACATGAAACCAGATAAAGCAGAGGGTGAGCTGTGTCTGCAGTTTTCTAAACTCTATTTGCGTTCCTTATCTGTTACATATTACACTCATGGTAAATTAAAATGTGTTTGCATTTCAATATGCATAAAGACATTCAAATTAGCAAATTTAAGCTCAATTACTATTTTCATTTCTTATGAGTAATAATTAAGGTTCTTTAGTTTGGGGACTAGAAAAATGGAGTATAATCCATGAGTGTGCTAAGTATTTTCCTTGTTGTAGAGTCTAAAAACATCTTGTTTATTTATTATAGCTAGTTTTGTAATAGCTGAAACAACAAACACTTTCATAAAAAATCATGTTAATCATTTCTGTACTGGCAATTTAAATTTTAACAATAATGTATCAAATTGCATATTTTTCTTTTTTCCTTGTGCTTTTTTCTTTCAGAATCAATTCTGTAGCAATGAAGTAATGACATATGCTACAACATGGATGAACTTTAAAGATACGCTATGAAAGGGGCGCCTGGGTGGCTCAGTCAGCTGAGTGTCTGACTCTCGGGTCACGATCCCAGGGTTGAGTCCCGCGTCAGGCTTGGTGGTCATGCTTTGTGCTGAGTGTGGAGCCTGCTTCAGGCTCATATGCATGTGTGCACACGCCCTCTCTCTCTCTCTCTCCTTCTCTCTCATCTCCCTTGCTTGCTACCTCTCTTAAAAGAAAAATACTATGTGAAGGAAACCTGTCACAAAGGCCCACTTATTTTCCTTTACATGAAACATTCAGAATAGGCACAACTAGAGAGAAAGAAAATAAATTAAAGACTGCCTAGGCCTACGGAGTTGGGGGAGTTAGAGGATGACGGGAAGTGCTAATAAAGAGGGGGCGCCTGGGTGGCTCAGTCGGTTAAGCATTTGACTTCAGATCAGGTCACGATCTCGCAGTCTGTGGGTTCAAGCCACGTGGTGGGCTCTCTGCTGTTAGCACAGAAGCCACTCTGGATCCTCTCTCTCTCTGTCCCTCCCCTGCCCATGTGCACTTTTTCTCTCTAAAATAAATAAACATGAGGGGCATCTGGGTGGCTCAATCAGTTGGACATCTGACTTCTACTCAGGTCATGATCTAGCAGTTCATGACTTTGAGCCCCACGTCGGGCTGTGTGCTGACAGCTCAGAGCCTGGAGGCTACTTTGGATTCTGCATCTCCGTCTCTCTCTGCCCTTCCCTCGCTCATGCTCTGTCTCTCTCTCTCAAAAATGAATAAACATTAAAAAAATTTTTTTTAATAAAAAATAAAATAAATATTAAAAAATTTATTTAAAAAGAAGGTATTCTAAAACTGACTGTGGTGGTGTATGCACAACTCTGAATATACTAAAAGCCTTATATACCACACTGAATTATACACTCTTTATTTTTTTAAGTAAGCTCTACACCCAATGGGGTGCTTGAACTCACAACCCTAAGGTCAAGAGTTGCATGCTCTACCAACTGAGCCAGCCAGACACCCCAAATTACACACTTTAAATGGATAAATCATATGGCATTTAAATTACATCTCAACAAAGCTATTAAAAATAGATTATGTAAAACCATGTAATTCTTATTCAGGCTGGTACATCTGGTAAATAAACATATCATCTATGAATGTTTTGCCTAACATAATTAATTCTTCTGAAATACAAGTTTGAAAAAGAAAACTCAAACACCTAAAATTATCCGCCATGAATGGACCACTAAAAGTGGGGTGTTACTGATATAACATATTGTTTCCCTCAAAATAAATCTTACTGCTATGAAGTTCTTTACATTTTTCCCTTTAAGGATTTTCTGTTCATGCTACTTCATGCTACTGTTCATGCTAGAGGTAACTATTAAGGGCCACCAGAGCAAATAAACACTTACTCTAACCAATTAACTCTTAAAACTTTTCAACTTTGTTGTTCTTTTCTAAAAGCTTAGTGAAACAGTGGTTTTCAGTTAACTAATCTTACAAACAGGTTACCTGTGGGCTAATGAAAAGACTCCTGTTCTTTCAGGGGCAGTTCTAACTTTTCAGCAAAGACGACAAATTACAATTCCTTTTCTCCTGCCTCCACTTTAAGTGTTTGTTAGTTGAAAACCACTGGCTGTATACTTAAGAGGGCCTCCCATATATCAACAGTTTTGTGGACAACCTATTCACTTTTTAAATTTTTATTTTATTAAGTTTATTTATTTTGAGACAGAGACAGAGCGCACTTGCGAGCCAGCTGGGGAGGGGCAGAGAGGAGGGGGCAGAATCCCAAGCAAGTTCCGTGCTGCCAGCACAGAGCCTGACACAGGGCTCAAACCCAGACAAACTGTGAAACTAGGACCTAAACTGAAACCAAGAGTCAGACACTTAACCAACTGAGTTTTGTTTTGTTTTTTAAAAAACTGGTAAGACAATCTGAAAAAATGACTGCTTCTGTATTTGCTTGGCTGCCAGGAAGTTCACAACAAATTTGTTACCCACCTTTAGTAATTACCTTTAGTAATTGTTCAGACTTTACATGTACATTTTAAAGAAACTATTTAACTTGGTTTCATCTTACTGTTTGACTATGGTTATTTTTCCTGCTAATTTCTTTCTTTAGATATATATACACATATCTATATACGTATAGATATGTATATGTGTATATGTATACACACATGCAAGCATACATATACACATATGTGCACACACATGTATGTGCATACGTGTGTGCACACGTATATGCGCATGTACACATATGTGCGTGTGCATGCACATACATGTGTACCTGTGTGTGCGCATATATTTTTTTAAACTGCATTATATATGTAGTTGCCTCAAGTCGTTCCTGGAATAAAGTAGTATATAAATAAATATAGCACACGACAGGTTATGTAACCTCGATGAACCTTACCTTCCTCACCTATTACATAAGGACGACACTAAGTTAACTTCATAAAGTTGTTGTGAAGGTTAAATGAATCTCCTGGAAATTATTTAGCACAGTAACTTTCAATAAATGTTAATTATGCCTATAATTTAATTGATAACCTTACAACGTAATGGGCAATCTTGGCCACGTGTATGCATAATACAAACATAACCGTGTGACTGTCCCCTAATAACCTTTTGAAGCCTGTGAGAATCAACATCAGAAAAGGATGCTCTTAAGATTTAGTTTCTAACTTCTATTTTAAATTTACACATACTATTTATTATGCTGTAACAATTTGTGGAAGGTTGAAGATCATTAAGGCAAAATATTAGCTTAAAACAATTAACCTGGACATTAAAATTTACTTTTTCAAAAAAAATTTTTTGCTCATTGTTTATAGACTGGATTAGCATGTTAGCCAGCAAAATGAGAAAAATAATTTATTTTTCCTCTTTTGATATATAAAAATAGTTGCACAACCTAATCAAAGAAAAAAAGGTAATAAATAATTTGTGATACAGGAAACTTAAGATCCATGTAAATAGTAGGATGCCAGAAGATACCACTGCCAAAGTTTTAAAGATAAGAGAAATAAGATTATGAAGTAGGTCAGCAGTTCCCAAAATACAGTCAGAATACAAGAAAGGTTTCTGAGACCCTTTTTCAGACAGGTGTCGGGGAAGGGTGTACCAAAAAGCCTGTTTTCACAATACTATTGTCTTTTTTACTCTCATTCTTTTCGGAAAGCTCAGCAGAATTTTACAAAGGTTATATGGTGTGTTATATCACAAGAGATTGAATGCAGAAGCAGATATAAGAACATAGCTATTTTCTATTAAGCCAGATATCAGAGATTTGGAAAACTAAAACAAACAAAAAGCAAGCCACTCTTGTCACTTAAACTTACACTGCCTTACAAAAATTTAATTTATTGATATTCTTAATTTTTTAAAGTTTTTTTAAAGTAGACTCTACCCACAACGTGGGGCTTGAACTCACAACCCCGAGATCAAGAGTCACACGCTCTACCAACTGAACTAGCCAGGTGCCCCTACAAAGTTCTTTATAATAAAAAAACTCAGAGAATATAATAAATGCATTTAAATATGTCAGGTTTTAAAGTCATAAAAGAGGGGCGCCTGGGTGGCGCAGTCGGTTAAGCGTCCGACTTCAGCCAGGTCACCATCTCGCGGTCTGTGAGTTCGAGTCCCGCGTCAGGCTCTGGGCTGATGGCTCAGAGCCTGGAGCCTGTTTCCAATTCTGTGTCTCCCTCTCTCTCTGCCCCTCCCCCGTTCATGCTCTGTCTCTCTCTGTCCCAAAAATAAATAAACGTTGAAAAAAAAAATTAAAAAAAAAAAAGTCATAAAAGATACCAACAGAAGTGCTCTTCAAACAAAATGTTTTTAAAAAGTAAAAACAAAAATTTAAAGATCAGCAAAATTCAATTTGAATATTTTCACAATAAATTGAAAACACTGAGAAAAGAAGCACAAAATTTTAAGAGATGACATGTCTTTTAATGGGACAATGTAAGTTGTCCTCTTTTGAAATTTTCTGCATATTCTTTTTTTTTTTTTTAAAGCTCTACACCCGAAATGGGGCTTGAACTCCCGACCCTGTGGTCAAGAGTTGCACGCTCTGCCAAGAGAATCAACAGGTGCTTGCTCCCTTCTACAGATTTTTAACTAAGCCTTTATTACTTGTATAGGTAAAAATGTTTTTAAACATTAAATTGAGGTATGGAATATACTAACATGATACCTCTTATAAGATCTGGAGTGGATCAAATCTTCTTTTTGGACAATGAATAGCTGAAACCCAAATACTTTCATTCCTTAGAATAATGTTAATATGCTACCAATATTAAGTATCTTCTGAATGTTACTTAGTAAAATGTTAGGGTTTGATTGTCTTCAACTTGGCAAATTCAGACCCAATATTTAACATCGTTATATAAATCAAATCCTAAATTGATCCTATATAAATAAAAATCCTAAGAGGTTAGAAAATAAAAGTATGAGCTTATACATTCTTAATTGATGAATGATTATCATAAATGGAATGTTTATTAAATTCAGTATTGCCAGACACTATAATTTATCCTGATAATAAATGATCATGGTAGCCTAATAATCTAGGTAGTTTAAAACTGAACTAGTAGCAGTAATTTTTTTTTTTAAATTCATACTTACCTACTATACTCTTTTCTGGAGCTGGTGGCACAATATAACCAACATGTAAATACTTGCTTGCTAATTTGCTATGCAAACCGAGAAAGTCACTGAATCTTCTTTTAACTGAAAATTCATTCTTACTGAACATGGAAAGAGAAGTCTACAAGTGAAGAAGAGGCATTTTAAATTTTGAATACTAAGCAATTCTTCAGAAGTTAGCATCACATAAACCTGTGAACATATGTATACCTACATACACGTTTTACTTTGCAAAAGACCACAGGGTAGCTAACTAATGTGGAATACACATTTCTAACCAAAAAAAAAAAAATTCCTATGTTATTATACGTTGTGTTTTGTTTTGTTTTTACAGAGACTTAAAAGGACAAAATGTTTGCTTTATTCTATCCTTGACTCATCTCATCAACTCTAATTACATTTAGGTCAATGACTCTTAAATCTTTACCTCTGGCCCAGATCTCCTCTGAGCTTCAGTCCAATATATCAAAATGCCCAAGGGACACTTCCACTTAAATCTGACTGCCACCTCAAGTTCACCACATCTCCTGCTGGAACATAATCTCCATGTGGGGAGGGCACGTGTCTGTACTGTTTCCTATTATAAACTCTTGTGCTTGGAAACGAGCCAGACCCCACGATTAAGTGTTTAATAAATATCTGTTCAATGAATTAACAAATTCTTTACCCCCATCCAAAAACTGTGTTGCTCCCTCTGTGTTGCCTTTTCTCTGAGATCATTCTGACACAACCACAGAGATCCTCTAGTCGGTAACTTAGGCATCTCTCTTTCACTCTGCACATCCAAGCTCTACTGATTCTACTCCCTACACAACTCAGGAAGCCATTATTTTGTTCATCCCCAGAATCTACTCTTTAGTATAAAATATTACTTCTCACAGCTAGGAATGCTGCAGATCCTCTTTGTCTCTTTTAAGATCCGAAGGTCTACAATCCTTTAGAAATGACGATGGAATTAACTGGAAATCTTGACCTATACTTTGCCCTCCCAAATTAGGAATTGGAGAGATCTTTCTAAAAGAAAAATCTAATTGTGCCACACTTGCTTGAATCTCTTCAGTTGCTCTCCATTATACTCAGGACGAACCTAAGTTCCTTCATGTGGCTGCTGGTAATACAGGGAGGCTACTGCCGAACAATTCAATCAGGTACCATGTCTTGCAGATCCCAGAAAGCACACTGTTTTCTGGAGGTCTGGCCTTTACAAAAGCAAATCGCTTTGCCTGGAGCAAGCATTCTTCTCCTTTCTCCAAGAACCTCTCTTGCCCATCATTTTCCCCTATCTTTGTCTAGATTAGGTTCCTCCCTACATACAAAATGCAAAATACTTTACCTCTACTTTACAGAATACTGTACTTAACAAACCATAACTCATGTAACTACTTATGTGAAACCTTCACTGGATGGTAACCTGTGTAAAGACAGGATGTTGTAATCTCATACTACACATGGTGAGGGCTTACTACTTCTCTGAAGGAGCAAAGGCTTACCTTTGTTGTTACTCTATATGCCATGTAAGCATTCATGCCATCACCTACAAGAAAAGTCAAACAATACTATTAAAAATAATAAGCTTAACACACACACAAAGGTAACTATGTGAAGTAATACGCTGACTGACTTGATTGTGGTAATGTATTATTGTATACATATATTAAATGTGTACATATATTAAATCAGCATCCTGTATACCTTAAATATATACGATCATTTGTTAATTATAATTTAATAAAGCTGAAAAAAGTAAAATGAGTAAAAAAGTAAAATTTAGAGTAAAAAGCCCCCAGAAGCTTAAAAATGAAAGTACCATTTTAATACTGTTAACATTGCAGTTAAGAAAAACAGCATATTAACAACCAAGGTACTTATCAAAAAGAACGAAATTAAAGTGTACTAAATATTGACTCACCGACTTTCTCCGGATCTGATACACCAATTTCTATGTCAAAAACATCTCCATTTGCTTCTTCTTCAATCTAGAAAAGATAACTTTTTTGATGTTAAAGATTCCAATTTACATTACTGTTTTAACACTAATAACTTTAATGTTCACGATCTTTTATTAGGGTCAGTGTCAAAACAATTTAAAAAGCCACTCAGCATTCCATTTCTGAAAAACAAAAGCTTTCATATTTCCTGACAATATTAAAAAAAACCACACACACACACATGTGCACACATTCACAACACACACGTACAGAAACTAGGAAAAGGATCATCTGTAGAAGTTACAGAAAGCCTGTGTTCTCACACCTCCGCAGATTTAGTCTTCTGGAAGAGTACTGTTGAAGTTTTCTTTGTTCTATATACAGAATCTTGAGATTCACATTATTAAACTAACACCTTAATGATTTTTAATACTAGCACTTTCTGAAGTTGTCTCTCGTCTTTAATGACCAGGAGGAAGTAGCCATTACTTTTGCCCGTAGCACACTACCTATCAGTAGAAATAATTACACTAGAATCGTCAGCACCATGATTTGTCTAATAACCCAGTAAACACACATTCTTCCTGAAGACAACGAAAGGACTATAAAGCAGTAAGTAGGAAAAATGGTAACCGCATGAGACTGCAGGGAAGCACTTTTTAATGCCATTGTAAATAAGCAATCTAGGACCAGCTCTGCAGGCAAGCCTGGTTATTCTCAAGAAGAAAGCACAGAAATTTGTTAAATCTTGCAAATATTTTAGAGTAATATTAATAGCCTAAAATTACCTAAAAGTTAGTTTTTCTAACCATAACCTTTTTTCCCCCAAAGTTGTCTTCTTGTACAGATTTTTAAAAAACTAAACCTTATTTGAATTGTAAGGTCAAGTATATAAATCAGAAACCCTAAAAAAATAGCTCAGAAACTTCCACAAACACCACCCTTACACGCCTGTAGGCCCTCTTGTGCTTCCTCTCCACTCACAACCCACTCTGCACCCTGCCAACATAACCACTAACATTTACTGCAGGATTCATCAAATAAAATTACTCAAAAGATCACTTTATTAAAGCTTTCAAAGCACTTTCAAACATTTTCTCATTTGACCAACAAAGCAACCCTGAGTCATACATTACCATTGTGAGATCACAAATGACAAAATCCTTAAGAAGGAAAGTAATGTGCCCAAGTCATTGGGTTAAAAAGTGATGAGGATAAGATTAGAAGCCACATCAGTTGACTTCTTTAGTCCAATACGTTTTCCCCCAAATGTTGAAATGGCTTTGATTAGAGACGCCTCACAAGAGAGTGATGCTGGGCAGGGAACAAAAAGCTTAGTATTTACATTTCAATCTAGAATAGAAACATTTTCCCATACCTCCTCCCTGGATCTATCAAAGATCACAGGAGCAGATATACTCTTTGATTCCATTCTGGGAGCAATGAGTGTAGTAGGGGTCACAGGTGTAACTGCAGGAGAAGGCTCTGAGGAGAGGATAGGTTCCCTTTCTGGACTATCCAGAGAAACTTCTTCTGTGGCTTCTAGATACAAATGAAACAAGTTACTTACTTAAGGACAGTGATAACAAACCCCTGCAGTCTACATTGCAGTTAATGAGTCATGAAAAATAGTTTTATACTACTCACAAATATCAAAATAATGGCATTTAAAAATGGTTGTTATAATTTAATGAATTATTCCTTAAATGTTTATCAAAACTTTAAAACCAATAGTGACTGTGTTGATTTCAGGAAGAAGTAAAGTAGGTCAGCTTAATTATCTAAACTAGTGGTAAGAATAAAGCTAGAAGGAAAGCAATGATGTGGATAATTCCACATTCATTTATGTTTGGGTTTATCATACATCTTATACTTGGGGTAACTTACCTTTGAAAATCTTTTATTCAAACTAACATTATGATTACTTTACAAACAAAAATTTCATGGTAACAGACTGCCCAGAAATATCCCAAATGGGATTAAAAATCCGTTATGGAAAATCCACAAAGTTAGTGATCTAAAGCAATTAACTGCTAAAGATTACTGGATATTAGTTGAACACACAAATATGACACAAAGCAAACAGCTGTTTAGGTTTTAATTTAAAATGCTCATTCACTTGAAAAAAATCTAAAATTAAACATAATTAAAACCAAATCAAATCAATAAACTGTCTACAAACTAGGTAACACTGTGCTAAATGCAATGGATAAACACAAAGAAATGTAAAGTATCATACCTGCCCTCAGGGAGTTTATAATCTAGTTGGGAAAACAAGACACAAGCATGCGGAATGTTAAATAATAATAAAAGACAAATAATAGGCAAGAGAACAATAAAAAAGAATGTTACAAGAAAGACATTTAACTGGTATATGAACTACAGAACAAACACTACCATTTGAGATGAGACAACACGTTAGGGTGGGGAAAATCAGCAGCAGTTTATGAAACTGATCTGGATGCATAGAGAAAAAATGGGCGAAGAAATCTAGGAAAATGAAACAATAGCATAAAGAAAAAGCAAAACCAGAAAAATGAAAATTACATTCAGTGGCCATAATGAAAACCACAGTTCGGTGGGATAATAGAGAATTGATAACAGGAGAAGAAGGCAGGGCTGTAAGGGGAACAGAATCAGACCAGCAGTTTCTAACCTGAGGTTCTTAGATTCCCAGAAGTTTGGGAAGGTAGAAATGGCAGTCAGTGATCCCGAAATACGGTAAATAATGTTAAGATTTACATTTAAATGTGAGCAGGGTAAACAGGTCAACATTTTATCAATCTATTCTTACTGGTTTTCTCATGTTGATGAGACCCTCACTGACTCAGCTCTCTTGATATTTTTAAATTAAAAATAAAAAGAATAACCAAAATCATACTAACCAGAGGAAGGAAGATAGACTGTAGATGTAAAATACACAGACAATAAATGACCCTGATAGAACGACTAAAAGCTTACACGCGGCTTCAGGCTGTTAACACTGCTAGTATTTATTCATTTTCTAAGAAATGAAACCAATGAGCAATAAAAGAAAGTAAGAAAGCAGTGTAGCATAGGCAGGCGGTGTGAGATCCATAATCTACAGACAAGCCAAACAGCAAGCAGCAAACAAAAGAGATAAATAAAAAGAAATCTAAAATTCTCTGAAAGAGGTACTGCTACGCGCAACAAATCCAGAGACAAAAAAAGGGAAAGGCATATAAACTTTACTGATGTATCAGGACAAATTTTTCAATCACAGTTTACTTCACTGATACCAGATTCTGTGTTCTTTGCAAGGACTCTGGGTAGCTGTTTCATAAATAGTAGGTAACCTTAAAATAAGAAAAGCTAACTATGATCTACTTAAGTAGCTGATACGGAGAAGGAAAATGGATACAGAAAGAAAGAGATTAGACTTAGCACATTAACTACCATATAGTCAGTCTGCTTTAGTCTTCTCATGACTTTACTCCAACAAATTCACATAACTTAATTTAAACCAGAACTTAATTTAAACCTGTGGAGATGCCCCACAGGTTTTAAGCATAAAGATTAACTTCTCCTTGGAAGAGACACTTTGAGGACAAATATAGATTGATTATGTCAATGTCAGAGAAGTAATTTCATTCGTATCATAGATACCAGAGAATTTTTTAAACAAAGGAATACTCATTAAACTTACAATTGGTGTCATAAATGAAATAAGCTAACGACCCTGGCAAAAACAAGATTTAAAAGTATAGCACAATTTCAACACAGGTAATTTGCTCACCCTCAGTTATTCCTCTACGACAATGTCTTGAAGTACGTGCAGTGAAGCTTAGTCTGAAGGATGTAACAAATGGTGGAGGGGCTTATAGTCAACCACATTTGGTGAATGCTCTCCAAGTAAACTAGCAACAGTAACATGTCACACTTACAACCTTTTTCTGGTACCGCCCCTGACATAATAGTACCTGAAATGCTCCCCAAAACATCTTAGCAGAGTACCTATAGTTATCTAATCTTTTCATGGTTTTAAAATCAAAATGGCTAGATCACTAGAGCAATATTTATATTCTCTCCCTGATGTAGGGGAAATAAACTAAGTACATGTTCTTTTAGTAATGAACAATAGTTTTCATCACCCTGATAACACAGGCTCCTCTCTGTTATGGTTCCAAGAACCACACCTGCTTAAAGGCATTAAGACGGAAGTGTATAGATAGTATTAATCCTTTCACATAAAAATGATCCGATTAGGAGTGTCTGGATGGCTCAGTAGGTTAAGCACCGGACTCTTGATTCCGGCTCCGGTCATTATCTCAGGGTTTGAGAGATGGAGCCCCACAATGGGCTCTGCGCTGACGGTGTGGAGACTGCTTGGGATTCTCTCCCTCCCTCTCTCTCTCTCTCTCTCTCTCTGCCTCTCCCCTCCTCGAGCTTTCTCTCTCTCAAAATAAATAAATAAACTTTAAAAAAAAGATCAGATTATTAGAACATCTAATGATGTCATTTTGAAATACAGCTGAGTTTAAGACAAAAGATTAAGTATAAAAAGTATTTTTGTTCGGGGGCACCTGGGTGGTTCAGATGGTTAAGCGTCCAACTTCGGCTCAGATCATGATCTCACAGTTTGTGAGTTCGAGCCCCGCGTCAGGCTCTGGGCTGACACCTCAGAGACTGGAGCCTGCTTTGGATTCTATGTCTCCCTCTCTCTCTCTCTCTCTCTGCCCCTCCCTTGCTCACACACTGTCTCTAAAAAAAAAAAAAAAAAAAAAAAAAAAAAAAAACATTTTTAAACATTTAAAAAAACATTCAAAAAATTCTTAACAAAGTGTTTATGTTCTGACAGAGAGAGAGAGAGAGAGTGAGTGAGTCAGTCAGGGAGGGGCAGCGATACAGGGAGACAGGCTCTGTGTTGTCAGAGCAGAGGCGGAAACAGGGCTCAAACCCATGAACTGTGAGATCATGATCTGAGCCAAAGTTGAACATTCAACTGACTGAGCCCCCCAGACGCCTCTCTCTCTTTTTTTAAAACAAACACTAACACTGACCATCACTGAATCACAATATTTAGTATAGATTGCTAGGTAGAGCAGAACACAAAAAAAATTTTTCTAATTAAGCTAAGTGGGCAAATGTCAACGTATACTCATCTGGAAACTGATCAGTTGTGGATACTGGTTAAAAAAAAAAAAAACCCTCACATAGTTCTGGCGTTAGAACTTTCAGCGTATTCTTTACGTATGAGTTTTGAGACTTCAAGGTGAAAGGGTCCTTTATAAAACAGATAATCCAAAACTTCCATGTAAAACCCTCTATTGGGGGAATACACACTTTATTTTTTTATTTTTAAAAAATATTTGGGGTGTGCCAGGTTTTTTTTTTTTTAATCTTTATTAAATGTTTTTTAATGTTTCTCTATTTTTAAGACAGAGAGAGAGAGACAGAGTGTGAGCAGGGGAGGGGCAGAGAGAGGGAGGGAGACATAGAACTCTAAGCAGGTTCCAGGCTCTGAGCTGTCAGCACAGAGCCTGACACAGGGCTTGAATTTACGGACCTCAAGATCATGACCTGAGGCAAAGGTGGGAAGCTTAACCGACTGAGCCACCCAGGCGCCCTAGGAATACATACTTTAAATTAGTACCCACTTAGAAGAGAAAGGACTCATGTCTTTTATTTTAAAACATAAATGCCATGAAAAAACTTTAAAGGATGCCTGGGAAAAAGTCTGTAAAAGAAAACAAAAAGAAATATTATGACTTTGATTAACTGTCATTTTACTATAAGTTGTTAGGTAGCTACTAAATAAGTGAATAAATAAATGGGAAATATTACTGGTTTTTGGTATGGTATTTTAAATTTTCTGACATGTTAAAATACACGAATTCATCTGTAGTAAAAATTTTTCATAAAACTAATCAAGAAGGAATGTATATGGACCTTTGAGATGGAGAAGTGGCTTTTTTTTTATGTTTATTATTATTTTTTTGATAGACAGAGAGAGAGAACACGCATGCACTTGCAAGGAGGGGAGGGTCAGAGAGAGGGAGACACAGAACCCAAAGCAGGCTCCAGTTGGCTCAAACTCACAAACCACGAGATCACAGCCTGAGCTGAATGTGGACAGTTAACCAACTGAGCCATCCAGGTGTCCCAAGACATAAAATTTTATCTTCAAAGACATTGATGTAAAAAATACAGAATGGCTCAAATATGCAACTACCGTTAAAGCTGAGGACATGTTGTTAAATTTTAACTCAATGAAAACCAGTTCAGGTAAATCAAGCAGTTAAACAAAGATCTACTACTTTTTTTGTCATTAATCTTAAACAGATTCTGCCTTTTAATATCCAAGCATTAACTTTTGCCTAAGTTTTAATGTTAAAGCAGGTAACTGTTTTGAAGAGAATCCAATTTTTTAAGGTTTTATTTTTAAGTCATTTCTACACCCAACCCCAAGATAAAGAGTCATATGGCTCCAACTGAGCCAGACAGGTGCCCCAAGAATCCAATTATTTTAAAGGCAGGACCACACCAAATCCTGCCCCCGTATCAAAAATAAATACCACAACCAACAATTTACTCATCCACAAGTGAATCAAAACAGAACTATGGTAAATACTAAAGTATTTTATTGAAACAAACATATTTGAAATAATTTTAAAATCGAGTTTAATTTTGCTTGTGTTAACCTGTAAGTAATAAAGACGAAAATTACTGCTATTTGTCAAAGTATGAATGCCACAATCATTAGTTTTTTGAGTCAAAACATAAAATTATAATATGTGATTTACTTTCAAATGCTTCAAACAAGAAAGGATCACATGTTTGCTTCTCTCAACAGTCTGTATTTTTCACAAAGCGATCTAACTGGAACTAACTGGAAATTTCCTATCTTTCCAAGGTGTTAACAAGAAGAGCTACCACTAACCTTACACGAAATCTCAGTTTTGCGTTACAGAGTATCATGTAACAGGATATATGCTACAATTGACTGTTACTAAAAAAATAAAAATATTTATAATTACCTGCAAAAAGATCTTCCCTGTCATCATCTAGGACAACCTCTGCAGGCTTCCGACCATTGGAGTTTGTACTAACATCTTCTGCAGGAAGACTAGCTGGTTCTGGAGATGATGGACTTGACTGTTAAAAAAATAACAATAGATAATGAATTAGCATGTTTAGCTGTTATAATTATGACTCTATACATTATAGAAATAGAACATTCTCTTGATAAAAAGTGAAGAACAAGAACAGCTATTTATCCTACCTCCTCTGAGAGTAAGAATGAACCAAAAACACATTTTTATTCATTTTCCTTAACAAAAACTCATTTAAGATTTTTTAAAAAATCTTTTTTGATCATCCTTTTAGAGATACTAATTTATCATGTTGACTTATAATTAACAAAAAATACTTTACAGTCACATATAATATTATATAAGAACAAAAAATCAGATCTTGAAAACATGTTGCATGAATAAAAAGTTCAAAGCATTCCTTTAACGCAAGAGAAAGGTTTAGTATTAGTTGAATTAAGAGTAAAATTATTCAAAAATTCTATGGTTTCAAATGAAAAATAAGCTCTCTTCCCAAACATTTACATCTCAAATGAGCATAGGGACTGTTTTTGAACTTCTTAACCTTAAAGTACAAGGACCACCAAAATAGAATCTAGACTGTGAAGGTTTCAGCTTTATTGTAGCTTTTTCCTAACAGTTAAAACCAATACTCCTTTTTAAAATCATCACATAAAAAGTGTGTATGTCAAAAGTGCACTAGATATTTTCACAAACCGAACACACTTGTGTAACCAGCACAGGATCAAGAAAGAGAACCCCAGAAGCTCTACTTCCATTCTTTACTATCCACCCCCCCAAGCTTCAACCAGCATGGATTAGTTTCCACTGTTGCTGTTCTTCATAAAACTGGAACCATAGAGAATATATTCTTTAGCGTTTTGTTTTCTTTTAATGTTATGTATTCAAGATACTTCCATAGTAACAGATTACTCATTCTTGCTGCTGCAAAATATTCCATTGTGTAAATATACCTCAATTGATCCATTCTATTACCGATGGGACATGTGGATAGTCTTCACTTTCGTACTACCATCAATAATCCTGTATAAACCTCCAGTGTATGTTTTAACAAACACGGGATCGAATTTCTGCTTTGTATGTATGAGTAGAATAGTTAGACCACATGGTAGGTGAATGTCCTGATTTAGAAGATATCATTAAACAATCTTCCAAAGTGGTTACACAATTTACACTCCCACCAGCAGCACATGAAAATATCAATTGCTCCACATCCTTTTCAACATTTTGATATATTCCATCATTTTCCATGTTAACTATTATGGCAACATGAAGAGTATCTTATTGTGGTTTGAATTTGCATTTTCCTGAGGAATAATGACATTCAGCAATTTTTCACATGTTAAATGGCCATTTGAATATCCTCTTTTGTGAAGTCTCCAAGTATTTTGCCCATTTTGCTGTTTTTCTTAGTGACTTGTAGTTCTTTTTAAAAAATGTTTATTTTTTTATTTTGAGACAAAGAGCAAGCAGGAGGGACAGAGAGAGAGAGAGAGAGAGAAAGAGAGAATCCCAAGGAGGCTACACCCTGTCAGCAGAGCCTGATGCGGGCCTTGATCCCTCGAAAGGGTGAGATCATGACCTGAGGCAAAATCAAGAGTTGGACACTCAGTCACATGAACCACTCAGGTGCCCCTCTCATTAGATTTTTAAGTAAACTATCCTCTATGGCATAAGGACATTTCTTTACAGCTTTCAAAATCAGTTTCAATTATTTACTGAATTTAAAGGGGAGGCTCTCTTTTCCCTCAGGAACTCATTCTTATAGCCTCAAACTCTCACATAGGTGGGCCTCCATTTACCTTACCAATTTTACTTGAAGGAATTTAAAAACAACTAAGCTTATACATTTTTCTTGTGGAAGATGTTTCTGGCAATCTCAACCTCATCTCTAGCTAAGTCTGATTAGGTTAATGGCCTATATGCTCCTACAGAATATCTACTTCTCCTATCATAATTTCTCTTACCACATTATAATTATTAACTGTTTATAGATTATGACTATCTTCTTTTGTTTACTACTTTTTCACTCAATTCCTGGCTGTGCTCAATGACTGTCTGTTAACTGAGTTCTTTTTTGTTGTTGTTGTTGTTAAATGAATTCTAAGAAAACAATTATAAATATGCCTCAGAAGTGGCCACAAGTTTGTCAATGAGATTACCTATAATACTGAACATTTTGAAATAGCTTAAATCACACCTACATAAAAATGTAGCAGAGTAGTTCCAACAACCATTCATGATAAAAACTCACAACAAACTAAAACCACAGGGAACTTATTCACGTTGAGAAAGAACAGCTACAAAAAACATACATCAAAATATTTTGAAGTAAGATCCACACCCATCGTGGGGCTTGAACTCAAAATCCCAAGAACAAGAGTCACATGTTCTACTCACTGAGCCAGCCAGGCAGCCCCTACATCAAACTTAATGGTGGGAAACTAAAAGCTTTCCCACAAAGATCAGTAATAAGACAAGGATGTCACCTTTTACCACTGCTTTTCAACATTGTACTTTAAGTCCCTTCTAATTCAATAAAACAAGAAAAGGAAATGAAAGGTATACAAATTGATAAGGAAAAAATAAAATTGTCTTTGTTCACAGATGACATAAACATCTAAATAGGAAATCCAAAAGACAAAACTTTCCAGAACTAATAAGCAATTATAGCAAACTTGCAGCATACAAGGTTAGTACAAAAAATTTAATCACTTTCCTAAATAGCATCAATGAACAAACTGAATTTGAAGTTAAGAACAATACTACTGAGGGGTGCCTGGGTGGCTCAGTCGGTTAAGCGTCTTTTGATTTCGGCTCAGGTCATGATCTCACGGTTCTCACGAGTTTAAGCACCATGTCAGGCTCTGCGCTGATAGTACAGAGCCCACTTAGGATTCTCTCTCCTCTCTCTGCTCCTACTGGGCTCATATGCTCTCTTTCTCTCTCAAAATAAATAAGTAAAACATAAAAAAAGAGAAGAAAAGACAAGAAAAGAGAAGAAAAGGAGGGGAGGGGAGGGGAGGGAAGGGAAAGAACAATACTACTAAGCCTGGGTGGCTCAGTTAGTTAAGTGTCTGACTCTTGGTTTCACCTCAGGTCATGATCTCATGGTATGTGAGATCAAGCCCCACACTGGATTCTGCCCTGACAGTACACAGCCCACTTGGGATTCTCTCTCTCCCCCCTCCTCCACTCACACACATACTTTCTCTCAAAATAAACATTAAAAAAATAAAATAAAAACAATACTATTTACATTAGCACCCACCCAAAACTTATGTATAAATCTAATGAAATATGTACAAGACCTATATGAGGAAAACTCCAAAACTATGATGAATGAAATCAAAGAAGAGTTATATAAATGGAGACATTCCATATTCATGAATAGGAACACTAAATAATTTCAAGATGTCAGTTCTTCCCAACTTGACATATAAATCTGATGCAATCCCAGTCAAATTTCCAGCAGGTTACTTTGTGGATTATCAGTAAAATAACACTAAAGTTTATATAGAGAGACAAAAGACCCAGAATAGCTAAAAAAAATACTGAAGAAGAACAAAATTGGAGGACTGAAGCTACCTGACTTTGAGCTTAATGTACTCAACACAATGAGATATTGATGAAAGAAGAGATGAATGAAACAGAAAAGTCCCCAAATAGATCCACATATATACAGCCAACTGATCTTTGACAAAGGAACAAAGGTAATGCAAGAGAGAAAAAAAATAGTTTCTTCAACATATAGTGTTGGCATAACTAAACATTCATATGTAAAAATATGAATCTACACATAGGCCTTACACCCTACACAAAAGTCAACTCAAAATGAGTCATATACCTAATTATAAAGCACAAAAGTATAAAATTCCTAGAAGGTAACAGGAGAAAAACTAGGCGATCTTGGATTTGGCAGTGAGTTTTTAGATACAATAACAAAAGGCATAAGCCTTTAAAGGCATATGCCATTAAAGAAAGAATTGATAAGACAGGCGGCTCAGTTGGTTGAGTGATCTCAACTCAGGCTTTGACCTCAGAGTCCTGAGTTCAAGCCCTGCATTAGGCTCTGCACTGGGCATAAAGCCTATATAAATAAATACATACACAGATAAAATTTACAAAAGAAAGAATGGATAAGACAAACTTCATTAAAATTAAAACTTCCTTTAGGGCAACTGGGTGGCTCAGTCAGTTAAGCATCTGACACTTCATTTCCACTGAGAGGTCATGATCTCACTGTCCCGTGAGATTGAGCCCCCCCGCCCGACGTCAGGCTCTGCGCTAACAGCACGAAGCCTGCTTGGGATTCTGTCTCCCCTCCCCTGCTCATGCTCTCTCTCTCTCTCTCAAAATAAATAAACTTTAAAAAATTAAACTAGGGGCACCTGGGTGGCTCAGTCGGTTAAGCAACCAACTTTGGCTCAGGTCACGACCTCACGGTTCATGAGTTCATGAGGCTCTGTTCAAGTTCATGAGTTCAAGTCAGGCTCTGTGCTGAAAGCTAGGAGCCTGGAGCCTGATTTGGATTCTGTCTCCCTCTCTCTCTGTCCTTCCCGTGTTCATGTGCGCCCATGCTCTGTCTCTCTCACTCTCTCTCTCTCCAAAAATAAACACTAAAAAATCTTAAATTAAAACTTCCTTTGCAAGATACTGTCAAGAGGATAAAAAACAAGCCACAGACTGGGAGAAATATTTGCAAGACATATCTGATAACGTACTGCTATCCAAAATACACAAAGGAGTATGAAAACTTAACAATAAGACAATGGTCAACCCAATTTAAAAGTGGGACAAAACCTTAACAGACACCTTACCAAATATGCATCTAACAAACAGGCATATGAAAAGATGTCCCAAATCACAAATCATCAGGAAAATGCAAATTAAAACAACAATGAGATACCACTATGCCTCATGCTGGTATATGTAAACACTTATTAGAGTGGTCAAAAATCTGTAACTCTGACAACACCAAATACTGGCAATGGTGTGGAGCAACAGGAACTCTCACGCTCACTGCTGGTGGGACTGTAAAATGGTCCAGCCACTTTGGAAGACAGTTTGGCAGTTTCTCACAAAACTAAACATATTCTTATCATACAGTCCAGCAATTGCTTTCTTTAGTATTTATCCAGAGGACCTGGAAACTTATGTCCACAAAAAACACAGCACATGATGTTTAGAGTAGCTTTTATTCATAACTGTCAAAATTTGGAAGCAATCAAGATGTCCTTCAGGAGGTTAAAGGGTTAAGTAAACTGGTGCTTCCTTCCAGTCAATGGAATGTTATTCATCACTAAAAGGAAATGAGCTATCTAGCCATGAAAAGACACAGAGAAAACTTAAATGCATATTACTAAGTGAAAAATCCAGTCTAAAAAGATTATATATCCTATCATCCCAACTATGGAATACTCTGGAAAATGCAAAACTATAAAGACAAGAGGTTAGGAGGGAAGGAAGGATGAAGAGGCAGAGTACACAGGATTGGTGGACAGTTAAACTACACGACACTATTAGGGTGGATACATATCGTGTCATTACACACTTGTCTAAACCCACAACATGTAAAACACCATCAACTATAAACTTTAGGTGATTACCATGCCACAATGCAGACTCCGCTATTCTAACAAACGTACCATACCACACCACTGTGGATGGGGATGCAGACAATGAGGGATAATGCATGTGTAGGGGCAGTATATGGGGAACCTCTGTACCTTCCACTCCATTTTGTTGTGATCTTAAAACTGTTGTAGCAAATAAAGTCTATTTAAAAAAATGAAGCACACTGGCACTAAAGATGTTTATAGTATGCCAATATATGAGAATAGTAGGCACCTATACACGATTCAGCTTCCAGACAATATTCATTAAAACTAAGATATTCTTGTATTGAGCAAGATATGAGCACTAAGGTCCTATATATAACTTGTACACTAAACTGGAGCTGTCACTCACTAAAGGCTGAGTGAGGACTTATTTTTGCCCCTGCCTCTCCATGCGATGAACAGGAGTATGGAGACAGCGGCCAGTCAATGAGGACCTGATGGAACATTGATGATTTCTTTGCCGGGAGCACATGTTCTGGGTGATCAGAACTAGTTCTCCAAGATACGCAATTGTAGAGACCTCAAAATTTTTCACAAATGTTTATTTTTTCTCCCTACATCATCACCTAGTAGCGTGCTGAACATTTCTATAATAAGTTCCAAGGCTGTTGCTAGTATCTCTTCAATTAAAAAGTAGTGTTTAAGATCCCAAGTAACATTAAAGAAGCCCCCTACACCCCTTTCTCTCCCACTGATTAACACTAAAATCTCTGGATACAGTACAATGCACAAAGACTTAAAGTAACTAATGGCAGGTAGACTGGGGAAAGAGACAAAAATGTGAGGGTGAATTTTATGGGTTTTCCCCCGTTCTTTTCTCTTTTAACTTTTCCTGAGAATGGCTCCAACGGCAGAACCACACTAGCAGTGTGAACAGCAATGATGCCAAGAAAACTCTTATTTTCTGACTATAACACCAGGGCCCCTGCTATCAAGAGAATGTAGGTGCAAAATTCTTTTCCTTTTCTTCGGATCCCTACCCCGTTGTCTCTCTTGGCCCTGACCTGAGGCCAGACCCAGTTGCTTAAGTGCATGAAAGCAGCAGTGCTGAGAGCATTGGCATCTAAAACCCCAAGAAAAAAGTTTACTTGTGTAAGCAGCTGAACTGGGAAAAGGGGACCCAGAAATCTTCATCAGTATTTTCTCTCTTTTCTTTCACTGCTTTTCTGCAAGGGTGGCCCAAGTTGAGCAAAAGAGTGTGACAATGCAGGCAGCTACAACTCTAATAGATGGCAATGTTTCTGGGAAACAGCCTTGGAAAAAAAAAGGTAATCTGTGTCTTTTCCAAAGACTAGATTTGTTTACTGTCTGGTATAATACAATGTCCCCTCTAGAGCAAAGAACAGGCACACTTACTGCCTATTATAAATGATTTGGGTTCTCTAATCTCAAGTTCTTCAGCTGTGACACAGATCAAAGGCAGGTACAGTATCAACCTCCACTCCCCCCACAACCCCCCCCCCCCACACCCCATCACACCACCCTGCCAAAAAAAGGCAAGGGAAATTGTCACAAACATGATACTCATGCTGTCTGCTATGCTTGGAGTAAAAGTGCTTAATCAAGGGGGTGGCGCCTGGGTGGCTCAGTCGGATTGAGCCTCTGACTTGCTTCTGACTTTGGCTCAGGTCATGATTTTGCAGTTCACAGGTTCCAGCCAGCAATCAGGCTCTGCTGACAGCTCAGAGCCTGGAGCCTGCTTTGGATTCTGTGTCTCCCTCTCTCTCTGTCCCTCCCCTGCTCACACTCTGTCCCATTCTCTCTCTCTCTCAAAAATAAATTTTAAAAACACTAAAAAAAAAAAACGGTACTTCATCAAGTCTTCTTCCAGCAACCATAAAACAAGTTAATGTGTTAGCTTACAAGGATGATAAAATTTCAGACTTTATACAGTTCTTGACAGGAAAAAAATCAGTAAACATGAAGACAGATCATTAGAAAATAACCAATCTGAATAAAAGACAAAATAACCAATCTGAATAAAAGACAAGAAAAAAAATGGGGAAAAAAAGAAAGCAGAACCTCAGGGACCTGTGAAACAATATTAAAAAGTCAAACATTCATGTCACTGAAATCCCAAAAAGTGCACAAAAATATTTCAAGAAATGATGGCTGAAAGCTTCACAAATTTGTTCAAAGACATAAATTTACAGATTTGAGAACAAGCTAACTCTAAGAGGACAGCTTCAGAGAAAACCATACCCAGCCACATCATAAAAAGTGGCTGAAAACCAAAGATTAAAAATAAAAAAACTTGAAGGGTGCCTGGGTAGCTCAGCTGGTTAGGTTAGGTGTCCAACTCTTGATCTGAGCTTCATGATCAGGTCTTCATTTCAGGTCATGAGTTCAAGCCCTGCACTGGGCTCTGTGCTGAGTGTAAAGTCTACTTAAAACAAACAAACAAAAAAACAACAACTTGAAGCAGCTAAACAAAAAATTTCCATTTAGGGATACAATTACAAAGACTTCATATTTCTCATCAAAAAAACCATGACAGTGGCACAGTCTCTTCACAGCGCTGGGGGGTGGGTGAAACAGGGGTGCCTGGGTGGCTCAGTTGGTGAAGTGTCTCCGACTTCAGCTCAGGTCATGATCTCTGGGTTTGTGAGTTCGAGCCCCGCATTGAGCTCTGTGCTGACAGCTCAGAGCCTGGAGCCTGCTTCGGATCCTAGGTCTCCCCATCTCTCGGCCCCTCCCATGCTCATGCTCTGCTTCTGTCTCTCAATAATAAATAAACGTTAAAAAAAAAATTAAAAAAAAAAAAGAATTGTAAACATAATTCCATATCCAGCAAAAATATTCTTCAGGAACAAAGTTGGAATAAAGATACTGTCAAATGAAAAGTTTAAAACTATAGGGATCTACCATCACCAGGCCAGTTCTTAAAAAAGAAATAAATAAATCTAAAAAATGGGGAGGGCCTTAAAGACAATCTTCAGCCCGAAGATACCAGATATGAATAACAAAGACTTGGAACTTCAAGAATACAGTAAGAATTACAGAAGTAGTAACTAACTAGAGAAATATAATAGACCATTTTCCTTCTCTTAAGTTATTTAAAATGTGTATGACTATGAAAGCAAAACTTAAAACATTGGTAAGGTTTTTAATGTATAGAGACATAATACATGTGAAAATTAATATAAAGGGAGGTAAATGGTCATAAGAATCTGCATTTTATTTTTATAAGTATAACATTAACTCTAATTGGACTATAAATCATTAGGTATGTATTTTGTAATCCCTACAACAACTACCTTCTTTATAAATATATGTAGATACACATATATGTATATATGTATTCTATATACATATATATATAAGTATATTTATATACTTAGAGGAAGGGGAGATAAAGCAAAAAATCCAGTAGATAAATTAAAATTAAATACTTACAAGCATTAAGATAATACAAAAGAAAGGAGAAAGGGAGAAACATAGGTAGAAACAGAGGGAAAAACAGAAAACAAACAGACCTAATCCAATCACACCAATAATTACATTAAATACACCAATTAGAGGACAGAGATAGCTAGACTGGATATAAAAATAGCAATACACAACAATATACTCCCTACAAAAAAAAGTAACTTAAAGACAATAGGTAAGTTAACAGTAAAAGAATGGAAAAAATATATCATGCAAACAATCAAAACAGAGACAGAGTGCCACATTAACATCAGATAAAGTAAACTTTGAATAAGAAGTATTATCAGCAATCGATTCTCAGCCTTTTGGCTAAGATCAAGTGTAGTATTATCAGCAATAAAGTATTATCAGCAATAAAGAGGGGATGATATGATAAAACGATCATCAATTTACCAAAAAGTCATAACAATACTAAATGTCTATGTGTCTAACAATAAAGCTTCAATATGAAGAAAAAACTGAACTGAAACTATAAATTAAAAATTTTAAGTCTACAATTATATTGGGAGACTACAGCACTCTTCTCTCAGCAATGGATAGAACAGGTATGTAATAAGGCAACATAGAGGAGAGCTGGAAAATACTTTAGCCAACTTGACTTAACATTTAAAGAACACTCCAACAGTAACATTAGATTATATACATTCTTTTCAAGCACACACAAAATATTCACCATAACAGACCATATTCTAGGCCATAAGACAAACCTTAACAAATTTAAAAGAACTAAAATCATAAAACATTCTCTGACCATAATCAAATTAAACTAGAAATAATAGAAAGCTACTGAGAAAATTCCCTAATTTGGGAAATTAACACATGTCTAAATAATCCAGAGGTCAAAGAGTAAGTCACCAGGGTAAGTGTAGAGTTTAAATTGAATAAAAACAAAACACAGTAACAAAATTTGTGGGATGCAGCTAAAGCAGTGCTTACAAAGAAATATATAGCTAACTACTAATACTCAAAAAAAAAAAAAAAACCCAAAAAACCAACCAAATTTCAAATCAATGATCGAAGCCTCTACCAACAATAGGAAAAAAAAAAATCAAGAAAGCAAAAAAAAAAAGATGATTCTTTGAAAAGATCCCAAGATATGCTCTAGAGAGATTAAAACAAATGAACAAAAAAATACACGAATAAACAGAAGACATAAGTTACGAATATTAGGAATGAAAAGGCAAAGGCATCACCAAGAGACCCCACAGACATTGTCACAGGAAAATAAGAGTATTATGAAAAACCTTATGCTTATTTCACAACCTAGACTGAATGAACAAACTCCTTAAAAGACACATACTACAGAAGCTCAACAAGAAGAAACAGTCCTGCATCTACTAAAGATAATGAATTTGAAGTTAAAAGTCTTCCAAAAACAAAACTACATGCTCAGGTGACTTCACTAGTGAGTTCTAGCAACCTTTAAAGAAGATAGAAGATTAATCCATACAACCTCTTCAAGAATATAGAAGAGAAATAAACATTCTCCAATTCCTTTAATGAGACCAGCATTTCTGGTACGAAAATCAAACAAAGTCATTGTAAGTAAAAGAAAATACTATACAAATATCTAGCATGACAGATACAATAGCCGAAACAAACGCTATCAAACTGAATGCAGCAACATATAAAAAGGGTAAGCACATTTATGACTTCGGGGCTTATCCCAGGAATGCAAGGTTTATTCAATGTTTTAAAAAAATCAATCAACATAATCCATGCCATCATTAACCTAAGAAGAAAACTACATGATTAACTTATTAAATGCAAAAAAAGAATTTGCCAAAACCAGCATCCGTTCATGAGTACAAAATTTCAGAAAATAAATAGAATTTCTTTAACCTGATGAAGGACACCTAAAAGAAAAACTTAACAGATAACATATTGGAGAGAAAGAACATTTTTCTTCTAAGTTCACAAAAAGGAAAATGATATCCACTTTACCACTTCTATTCAAAATTATGCTGATAATGTTAGTTATTACATTAAGGCGTAAACATTGGAAACAAAGAAATAAAACTCTAATCATAGCATGATTATGTACATGAAAATCCCAAGGACTCGAAAAAAGCTACTAAAACTAATGAGTGTTTAGCACATTTGCTGGATAGAGGGTCAACATGCCACCAATGAGCAAATGTAAAAGAAACCACAAAACAGGTATAAAAGTCACACAACATGTACTAGATTGGTATGCTGAAAACTACAAACACTGATGGAAAAAATCAAATAAACCTAAATAAATAGAAATAGTACATTTATGCTTAAATGTTCAATACCGTTAATATGTTAATTCTCCCCAAACTAATCTATGGATTCATCACAATCCCAATTAAAATCTCAGGTGACCTATTTGGTAGAAGTCAAAAGTTGCTTTTAAAATTATATGGAAAGGCAAAAAAAGGAGAACAACCAAAACAATTTTGAAAGAAGTCAGTGGATTCACATTCGCTAATTTCAAGACTTAGTTACAGTAAGACAGCATACAATTGGCAAAAGGAGAGTCAATAAACAGTGACAAAGACTGGAGTCCAGAAATAGACATACACATATATATATACATATATATGCTCAACTGATCTTTGACAAAGATGCAAAGACAACTCATAAAGAAACTTTTTAAGTCTAGCTTCTTTAACTTAGCCTAAAGCATGTGGAATTCACTGGTGATGTTGTATATTTTGAAAAATAAAACGAACCAATGTGACCAACAATTATAGAACACTCCAGCCATCAACATCTGACTAAATACATCCTTTTGAAGTGCAAACATAATATTTACCACAAAAGACCATATTTTCAGCCACAAAACAAACCTTAATAATATGATTATCTTCCAATAAATGGTGATGGAACAACTAGATATCTATATGCAAAAAACTAGACACTTCAACTCACATGAAAATTAATTCATAATGAATCCTGTTACACCAAAATGTAAAAGAAAAATTACAAAACTTCTAGAAGGAAACATAAGTAAAACCTTTGTCGCCTTGGGTTAGCGCTAGGAAAGGATATCTTATGTGACATACCAAGTACTATCAACAGCAACAAAAGAACTAACCTGAACTTCACCAAAATAATAAACTTTTGCTCTGTGGAAGCTAATGTTAATAGCATAAAAAGACAAGCCAGAGTAGGAAAAAATATTTGCAAAACATTTATCTGGCAAAGGATGCATAATTAGAATACATGAAGAATTCTCAAAACCCAATAAGGAAATCCAAATTTTTAAACGGGCAAAAGATGTGAAAGGAAGGACATCGCTAAAGATAATTTTCAGACAGTGAATATGCACATAAAAAGACACTCAAAAGGACTATTAGAGACTGTATATTAAAATTACAATGGGGTAACAGTAGAAACCTGTTAGAATGGCTAAAAATCTCTAGTGTGCTGATTAATGCTTAGCAACCAGGTCTTTAGGGGAGAAGACTCTGATTTATAGCTTTTGCTGATGTGTGGTATAAATGTGCCTGCTGTGGCTGCTTACCCCTCCCTGAAAGTGGACTTGAGAAGATATGTACTTTGCACCATAAAATACAATAGACATAAGACCTCAAGAGCATAAAAATAATAAAAAGTAGTAATGAAATTAGGAAGTGACAAGTTTTGAATACTTATTACCATAATTTTTAATATAATTCATTTAAATATGTTTATATAACTTAATTTTAACAATGGCTGTGTTTAATAACCAGCTTACAAATCCCTGAAAATTTAACAATCACTTCTTTCAAGCCAACAGAAGCCAGTCTCAAGCTCAGCACTACCTAAAAGAAAAACTGATACTAATAAATGCAGACAGGATGTGGAACAACTCATATTCTCATTCACTGCTATGGGAATGTAATTAATGATAGATCTACTTTGGAAAGAGCTTGACAGTTTCTTTCTTTGCTTTCTTTCCCTTCCGTTCCCTCTTTGCCTTCCCTCCTTTGACTCTTCTATAATTTTATAAGATTTCAAAGATGAAATGAATAGAAACTTGACCAGAGATGAAAACAGACAAATCTAGCTGCACAAAAGTTTCCCTGGGGCTAGCTGTCAAGATTCCAACACTCAGTAATACATATAAAATGTGACTCTCGGAATAAGGATAAAATTTCTATATTAAAATAACTTTTATGACACCAGGAAATACACTGACATGCTTTTATATTGAAACATCATGCTTCTGTTTTAATGAAACCATAGATTAACAATTTTCAGACTCAGAGAACACTGCCCTAACGGATATCGTCTTGAATTACATTATTATTACAGTCATTAACTCATGGGACTAAAAGCAAATGACTTCACCTCCCTTAAACCGTTGTGGCAGAAAGTACGGCAGTTTCTTACAAAGTCAAAACATAATTACCATACAACCCGGCAATCCTTAAGTATTACCCAAAAGAAATGAACACTATGTTCATACAAAAACTTGCACATCAATGTTTATATTGGCTTTACTCATTAATGCCAGAAGCTGGAAAGACACAGTTGAAAGAAGCTGTGAAAGACACAACTGTCTTTCAACAACAATCAACTGTGAGACATACATGCAATGGAATATTAAATTCAGAAATAAAATGGACTGAACTACTGATCTATGCAACATCTCTGAGTCTCACACTTGATACTAAATTAAAGAAGCTAGACTCCAAATTTCATACTGTATGATTCAATCTATATGACATTCTGAAAAAAAGACAAAACTAGACAGAAGACATCACTGGTTGCCAGAGACTGGGAGTGGGAAGGGGTTAACTATGTGAGAGAATTTTTTTAGGTGATGGAAGTGGTCTCTATCCTGAGTGAGGTGGTAATGCACTTTACTAAATTGAATAAACTTTGAGGTATAAAATTTGAATAAAATTGAGGTAAATTTTGCCTCTAGTAAAAACTATCATCATCACAGGAAAAACAAACAACAGTTCAACTTCATAGGAAAGTGGGTATTTGTAAAATTAACAGTAAAGGCAAATTTCATTCTTTTTAAGAAAAAAGCACAACAAAGTGAGCAACTCTGCCTCAAGCAACTTCGTATAATAACATTTAACAGACACTAAAAACCATTCATTCTAAAATCTCTCACTTTAATAGCTTTAAGGGAAAGTGGTCAACTAGAGTCAGGCTGCTCATAAATCTTTCTAATAATTTTCAGTGCTCACCCCTTAAAATACCTGATTGCAAAATGTTTTTGCTCTGACACACACGTAATTCATAAAGAAATTTTCAGAAAAATTAGTACATTTAAAATTGGAGGCCTACCTAGAGATCAGAAAACAGAAGAAAACATATACTGCTACTACCTGTTGCATAGGTACAAGACATACCAATTGAGCAGGTCTTTGTCAACAGTCCCTTGTCATACTCTTATTTTCTTTTGATAATTCCAACCATTTTCAAGATCTCAAAGATCATTTCTATGTAATTAAGTCACTCTAGTCTTCTATACTATTTTGTAGCACATACATATTTCAATTACACATGTAACATCTGGTATTGCAGGTATTCGTTCACAGAGCTGGGTTTATTACATTGACTTTTGATGGTTTATACACTCACTCCTTAGGGCAGGGACTAGATGTCCAGCCTCGTTTAATATAATCATTCAGTAAGTTTATGACACATTCCCAAAACAACATTTCTAGCCCATGGGCATCTCTAGCTGCTTGATGTTCTCTTAATTGTTGTAATGCAGCCCCAAATAAAACTTGTAATTCCTCTAAGAATCGCCTGAAGACAGGGAGACACTGTAAGTCTTTAGATGTCTAACTTTTCATCTACTGCTGCATCAATTTCCTTTTCTCCTTTATTATTTGCACTTGCTTTCCTTTTTCAGGTCTTCGACCTCAAACTTAAAATAGCTTCCAACTCATCGACTTATCAATAATACCTCCCACTCAAATTTATCCCTCAGACTGCTAGTACTTTAATCCTCCTAGATAATCAAGTTACTGCCATAACAATTTTTCATAGCTCTCACCCACCTACTCCAAAGTCCTTCACAATTTCACCACATAGTAAACTTGTAACATCCTCTATTCAGCCACTCTGAATTTTTTATGGTTCCTTAGAATATGGACTGACCCTCAAGTGACCCTTGTTATTCTCCCACTTGGAAATTTCATTACCACTTTGAGGTCTCTCTTAAATATTACCTTTCAATGAGCTTTTCCCAGCCAAGAGAAGCATTTAGTGTTCATCTACTATGTGTCATGAACACTGATAGGAATAAAAATCTCCCCATGTTTCAGTGGTACTTTCAGTGAAAACTGGTTGTGTTTTCAGACCATAAAATCACAATCTGTATCGGAGTTTTCTGTACACCTCCTTCTTCTCCACTGGAGATTTTCTGTCCTCAAAGATTTGCAGTAGTTGCTGATATTTGCACTCTGATGATGATCCATATAGTACGGGAGAGGGTAAATACCCAAGTATTTGCTGAAGTCAACCAAGCAGGATGTCTTCCAAACACTTAGAGCAGCATGGGGTTAGAGAAAAGGAATTTTAAGACCTGTGAGCCTCCCATCTGGAAATTTCATTTGAAATGCTCTATAATCCCTATCATGGGCAAACTATCGTCCTCTTCTTAACTTCAACTGACCTAAATTTAGACTGAGGTTAGTCTGAGAACCAGGTGTGAGCACCTATGGTCAAGTCATTTTCAACAAGGGTGCCAATTATCATTCATAGGGGGAAAGAATAATCTTTTCAACAAATGGTGCTGGGACAACTGAATTGCCAAATGGAAAAGAACAAAGGTGGACCCTACCTCATTACATATACAAAAATTAACTCAAAACGGATCAAGGACTTAAAGGAGCCAAAACCATAAAATTCTTAGAAGAAAATACACATGGTCATCTTCATGACCTTAGCTTTGGCAGGGGATTCTTAGATACGACAGTGAAAAGCACGAGAAACAAAATTTTTAAAATAAATTTTACTTCATCAAATTTTTTAAAAATGTGTTTAGAAGGATACCATCAAGAACATGACAAGACAACAAAGAAAGTGGGAGAAAACATCTGCAAGTTATGTATCTAATAAGGAACTTCTATCTAGAATATATAAATAATTGTTTTAACTCAGTAAAAGTCAACTCAATTAAAAAATGGGCAAAGGATCTGGAGACATTCCTCCAAAGATACACAAATGGCCAACAAACACATGAAAAGATCTGCAACATCTTTAGTCACCAAAAACAATCAAACCACACAAAAATAGCATTTAACAACCATTAAGATAAACAGAATGGAAAAAAAAAGTCATAATAACGGGTGTTGGTGAGACTGTGGAGAAACTGGTACCCTCATACATGGCTGGTGGAAATGTAAAATGGCGCAGCCACTTTGGGAAACCAGTCTGGCAATTATTCAAACGATTAAATGTAAAGTTAACCTAAGACCCAGTAATTCTACTTGTACAAATATCTACTGCAGCATTAACAACAACCTGAACGTGGAAACAACCCCTATGTCCATCAACTGATGAATGGATAAACAAAATGTAGTATACCCACACAATGGATTATTCCATTTCATTCAATTCCATAAAGGAATGAAGTACAGACTGTGAAAACATTATGTTAAGTGAAATAAGCCAGTCATGAAAAAATACATATCATATGATTTCATTCACAGAAGTCCGGAACAGTTTATAGAGACAAAAATTTAATTAGTGGTTGTTTAAAGAGATTTGGGGAATGGGGGCAAGGAGTGATAGCTGAAAACCATAGAGTTTCTTTTTGAGGTGATGAACATGTTCTAAAACTAACTGTGGTGATGGATGCACATATCTGTGAATATAGTAAAAACCATTAAATTGTACACATTAAATGAGTGAAGTGTATGGTATATGAATTATACTTCAATATAGCTGTATAAAATAGAGAAAAGGCATATATTTCCTGACTTTTTTTTTTAAAGGTGTTGTCTTATTTCTCCATGATTCTTTATGGGAAGCACCTTTTAAGCTTAGGGTTTTATCATTTAAGGAAAAAGCAATATTCGTAAACAATTTAAAGCCTTGCTCTCTGGTACCAAAAAACCTTCACTAGATGTTTTCCCCTTCTCATTCTATTTTCTGCCCCCATGCCAGCTTCCACCAATTTCTTGTTTCATAGTCACAACACAACAGAAACACTGTAATTTTTAAATATGCTTCATTTACTGAATTTGGCTTTATGGGACTGTTCTTAATTGTGAAAGGAAAGGAATCCAATACTGTGTGAAAAATAGACTAATATCACACACCAAATTGTACGGTCATTACAAGCTTACTGTCATCGAAAATGTCTATAATTTGATTTCCACTTCGATGAATTTCAATCAATTTAAAAAGTTTCTACAGAAATAATATAAATTTTTAAATGCTTACTTTTTCTTTAATTAAAATACATTTATCTGTAAATCTGAATTTCAATTTACAGTTTAGGTTAACTATTCGAAGTAGATGATCTGCATCACAATCATCTGAGGCTTTGCAACTTATTATTGTCTATGGACCAGAAGCAATGCCAGGTGGAATGTGTTAAAAATGCATAATAATGGCCTTATCCCAGCCCTACAGAACCATAATTTGCACTATAACAAGATCCCTAGGTGGGTGATGGGCATTGAGGAGGGCACCTGTTGGGATGAGCATTGGGTGTTGTACGGAAACCAATTTGACAATAAATTATACGTGTGTGTGTGTGTGTGTGTGTGTGTGTGTGTGTGTGTATCTATCTCCCTAGGTAAGTTATGTATAAAGTTTGAAGATCTTGAGCATTCAATACGCAGATTCCAGTGAGGAGAAGGCATCTACATTTCAAACAAGAACGCTATGGTCTCCCCTACACTCTCAGGTTTGAGAAGCACTTTTGAAAACAAAAGTGGAGGGCTGAGAAAGAACATTGCTTCAGAGTAGCTTAGGTATACTAAAAAACACTGATATAGATCCATCCCCCCCATAACAGTTTGGAAAGCAAGGAAGATTATGATTTTACAAATCTGTTATATTACCTTAAAACTAATAACCTGAATGAGTCTATATAACATAAGGGGTTTAGATTAAAAATCAAACCCAACTTTACAACTTTCACATTGCACCAACCAAGATAAGTTTATTCATACTCAAACTTCTGTAGACTTTTATTGAAAAAGTCAAATACTTTATTTAAAAGTCCCATCCAGATGGGAAATAGAAATTTACAGCTCCTGCTACTCAACTCTGAAAAGCCTCAATTAAACAGAACGCTTAGCGTTCACAGATTTCTAGTTCACACTAGGTCAGTAGTTTGTTTTGATCCTAGCTGGTGGAAAACGTTCATAGTCCTCAAAGGAAATACAGGTCTTAGAATTCAGCATAGACACTAACTCTCAATACATTTTAAGCCAGCTACATGGTACGTATAAAGGGTTAAAAAGATAAACTCAAAGGTTCATCTGTTTCGCTAGGCAATTTTTACTAATTCTTAGGAGATGCTGGTTTTGACAATAAATCTAGCAAACATTTACTAAATGCAAATGTTCAAGGTTTTGTGAGGAACACAAAGATGATGAAGGCACTATCCCCAGCCTCAAGAAGCATATAATCTAAGGGGAGGTGGGATTTGGCTGGGAACCTGTATATACAACTCGCAGAGTATGGTCAGTGATGAAAACGGTTCCCGGAAGTTCCAAGTTTCAGCTAACTGAGTTTTAGATAATGGACATTTTACAGTAATTTCCAATTGATTTGGTGTAGAGTTGCACGAGCCAAGAAAGCTTACAAAAGCACTTCATAAAGAAGTACAGCCTAAGGTAAACAAACCTCTGGGCAATTTGCTTACATTTTAATACACACACACACACACACACACACACACTTAAAACTGGGCTATGAAGTGTGGGTGACTTCATTTAAATGCAAAGCAATTCAAACCTGAAATGGATCTAGGAGGCCAATTAGAGTTAACAGTGTTTCCTCTGACAAAAACAGGAACACTCAACTTCAGAGACCGCTGACCATGCGAGAAAAGAGGAAAAAGGGAGTGAGGACCGGTTATTTCTTCCTGGCAACTTCAAAAAATAAAACAAACAAACAAAAACAACAGGAAACCCAAACCAGCACTTTCCTGGACTACTCCCTCTCTTCAACTTTGCATTTTATAAACGCTCGTATTCTTAAAAAGTCTAAGAACTAAAGAAGACAAAACCGGTCAAGTGCATTCAACAATACAAAACAGAGGCACCTCCCTCAAGGGGAACTAGCAGTCCATGAAGGGCCATGACTGGGAAAAGTGCATCCACAAGCTCCCTGGAGAGCCACGGCCACTCAACGCTCCGTTCACTGCTCTCCCCTCCCAGGGGCACACCCTCCCTTGGTAAAGGAAAAGCGAGCACCTCTCCAAAGGGGGCTGCGGAGGTCGCCCGGGAGGGTGGTAAGGTTTACCAGGATTCAGGGCAAGACCCTCGGCTTTGGAGAAGAGGTGCAAATGACACCGAGGAAGGCCGGCTGAACCGGGAAAGGGCGCTGCAACGCTCGGGCCGGTCCCGGCCCCTCAAAGGATCAGGTCGACCCCCAGCCCGCCAGGCTGGTCTCGTGAGGGAGGCTGGCCGCCCAGGCCACGCTCCAGCCCACTGACAGGTACCAGAGGCGGGCCCGCGTCACAGGTGTCGCCCCGACCAGGTCCCCGCAAACCCGGGGGGTGGGGAGGGACAAGTCCCGGCCGGGGAAAGGCACCTAAAGGTGAGACGCGCGGCAGGAGCGGAGCGCAGCACCCATGGCGACGCGGTCTCACCTCTAGGGTGGACACAGTACTGGTGAACAGGTCTTCTCCGTCTTCCAGCTCCTCAAAGTCGGTGGGCTTCCCGTCCCCCAGCGGAGGAGGCTCCCTCTCCGCCGCCATCTTCGCTCGTCCAGACGACTGCGCGAGCGGGGCCTCGCGGACCTGTCACGTGAGCACGCACGGCAAAGCTGGCGCGCTCGCCGCCTCGCTCCCCCGCCCCCCGGCCCCGCCCCTCGCGGCCCCGCCCCGGCCTCGTGATGCCGCCCGCCCCTGAGCGCGGCGCTGAGCCCCGCCCCTCCGCCTCTCCATCCACCTCCGCGTCTGGGTGGCCATCCCCTCTCACCGCCCGCTTGCTGTGCTGTCGGTGGAAGACTCGTGCACTTTTATTACCATCACCTTCGTAGCAAGTCTGGGCCACTTTTAAAACCGGCATTACCGCTTTTCAAGTGTCCTTCAGGAAGGTGGAAGAGTTTGGGGACCAGTCTTTAGGCTTGGATTATACACAGATTGAGGGCAAGATTGAGGTTTGGTGGAAAAGAGACACCTCTTTAGGCTGTCCCACAGATCTCTTTGATATGATTGAAATGTTCTCTGTCAGCGCTGTACTGTAGAGTAACTGCTGGCCAGGCATGACCACTGAGCCCTTGTAACTACTGTGACGAAGGAGCTGAGTTTTAAATTTTATTTCACTTTAGTTAACTTAACTCCAAATACATGAGCCACACATAGTTTTGCTTCATAAAGTAAGAGAAAGCCTGGACAAATAACAGGAAAAGCAGTGAATGATTGGCGAGAGCCTAATAATTCCCTCCGCCAATTACTAGCGCCTCATCCTGGGATGGTCTTTTGGAGACTTTTCAGCTTCAATTTCCTTAGCAGCAAAATGGAAATGTTACTAATCCTCCAGTCACTTGATTGCACAGGATTATTCTCAGGATAATATGAGAAAATATGTGAAAATATTCTAAAGGCTAAAAAGTGCTTTGCTAATGCAAAGTATGCTCGTGGAAAATTAAAAGAGGGCATTGCCAACAGCAACCTGGGGTTATAATTTTGCTGGAGGAATAAAAAGCTTTGATGGGATTCTTTACAAATTAAGTATAAACTCTCAACACTCAAAGGCATGGGAATTAGGCCTGGGTGCTACTGACTATGTGCAAAACTTACTTAGCATCTCTGGAACTTATTTTTTAAACTGCATTAGAGCAGGTTTTTCTATTTGCGAGGATTTTTTTTTGCATCCCTAAGCTTTTTTTTTTTTAATGTTTATTTATTTATTTTGAGAGACAGAGAGAGATAGCGAGGGGGAAAGGGCAGACAGAGAGAGAGAGGGAGAGAGAGAGAATCCCAAGCAGACTCCACACTGTCAGTGCAGAGCCCAACACAAGGCTGGAACAGTGAGATCATGACCTGAGCTGAAATCAAGAGTCAGGCCTTCAACCAACTGAGCTACCCAGGCGCCCCCACTCCTAAATTTCTACATTTCTATGATGATTATCAAGATGCATTAGCCCAAACCATGAGTAATTTAAATAAGTATATCAAACTTCAAATGTTGCTTGGGTTAATTTCATGCAGAGACCGATTGCCACCATTGTGCTACCATCACCAATGCTTTCTGGAGCCACTGCTGTGTCCCTGTCTGGAAGAATCAGCTGTTGAGGTGCATTCCCCGGCCTGTACCCCACCAATCTACAGTCTGGACCTGTCACTGATCAAACACTTTAACCTCTTCTGAAAGCTCACAGCCTGGGTAGACAGGATTCTTCTCTGCATCCCTAATGTTTACCCCTGTCTCTGTTTATTGCTTACTACTTTCTGTCTTCTGCTATGACCATTTGTATTCCCAGATTATTTTTTGTACTACACATCTGATTTGGTTGAAATAAGTCCAGCCACCTTTGACTGAAATTAAAAGTGGCTGTTCTGTAAAAGGGAGGTACATGCAGAATGACCTTCAGAGGCCGAAGAGGCCGTAAGACCAAGAAATGGTTTATTAAGGAGACTTACAGACAGAAGTGTTCCTTCGGTGGCAGCAAGCATAATAGATCTCCACAACACTACCTTCCTTAAGATCTGCTTTTATAGACGTAGAGGCTGGGGAGTACTTGTTTGGGGACCACACAGGAGGAGAGTTTAAAATAGGTGTGTGCCATAGTCATATCTCCAAAGCAGATCAGGGACGTTATGCCCTGAGGGTGTACTTAAGGGTGCGGTTAACAAAAAGAAAGAATGTGTTGGGGGTGTTGGTGGGGCTGTGCTCAGGTAGGCTTCAGGTCACAGAGGGGTCATCATGGTGGATTTGTCCAAGATGGCATTCGTCTGGTTCACATAGTGGCTTAAAAAAAATGTAGTTTGTCATGTAGGACCATGGAGGCTCTATGAGATCATTTAGGATTTATGGGCTCCTTCTGTTGCTTTACCCTCCCTAGGATATAATCTCTTCCTCATGGTCAAGTAAGCTCTCCACCGCAACTACTTTCCAGCTGGCAGAAAAGGAGTAAAAGGGAAAGAGAATGCCATCCCCTTCCCTTCAAGGGCCGAATCCAGAAGTTGTACACACCACTTCTGTCCACATCTCTTTGAACAGCTCATTAGTTACATGGCTATCTCTAGCTATGGGAAATGAGGAAATGCAGTTGTTATTCTACTCCCTAAAAATTAGAGGTTCTCATACTCTGGAGGAAATGGAAACTATCATAGGGAACCACTAGGCTCTGTTATAAAGCATTCATTCACTCTTTTCATGATAGCATAACTGGCCCTCCTTCTGGGTAACCATTCCTTTCTAAAAGTCTCCTCCAACTCAAGAATGGAGGGCTGACCTAGCCTCTAAGCCAAATACTATTGACTCCTTTAGTCCTAGTGATTGATAGGAGGTCAGAATCAGCTGTATTTCCCACAAATTCTTAGGATCTTTGGTTGTCTTTCTTTCCCTATTCAACCTGAATTCCATGAGCCAGAACTATAAAAATTGTCTTACTATTTTTCTCAGGTGCTTTTATGCCTTGGTTTTTGCTTTTCTGTTTAATCTTCTCTGAAATCCCAAATTCAACCACCAGCCTCTCTCATCTTGTATCCATATTGCTAAGACCATTTGATAAGTAACCCCCAACGTTAATTGAAAGTCGTATAAGTCCATGATCTCAAACCTCCAACTCTGTTATTTATCTTTTCCAAATCCTCTTTCTGGTAGAAGTTCTAAAAATTAATTTTCTCCTCAAGCATCCTATCACCTTTTCTGCTCATTTTCTTCAGATGACTTACCATCCTTCTTCAATGACAAAATAAAATCTGCTGAGTGAATCCACTAGCCTTCAAGCACAATTGAAAAATTCTCTTCTCTGTGTTCTCCCATCACTTCTCTGTATGTTTCTAAAACACCTATCATATTGTACTGTGATCATGGCCTCTTTTCAATCACCCCTAATAGTCTGGAGGATCACTGCATTTAGGGGCTATTTCTTTTTTTTTAATTTTTTTTTTAATTTTTTTTTTTCAACGTTTTTTATTTATTTTTGGGACAGAGAGAGACAGAGCATGAACGGGGGAGGGGCAGAGAGAGAGGGAGACACAGAATCGGAAACAGGCTCCAGGCTCTGAGCCATCAGCCCAGAGCCCGACACGGGGCTCGAACTCACGGACCGCGAGATCGTGACCTGGCTGAAGTCGGACGCTTAACCGACTGCGCCACCCAGGCGCCCCCTAGGGGCTATTTCTTAAGTGACTTTGGATCCTGGGTCACCCTGTATTAGTTATCTATTGCTGTAAAACAAATTACACCAAACTTAAATGGCTTAAAAACACAAAATAGATTTTCTCATGCTACCTGAGGCTCAAAAATCCAAGTGCACCTTAGCTGAGTGCCTCTGACTCGGGGGTGTCCCACAAGTCTGAAATAAAGATATCTACCAGAGCTATAGCCAATTCAAGACTCAACTGGGAGAGGATCTCCTTCCAAGCTCACTCTCATGGCTGGTGGCATGCCTCAAGTTCCCACTGGCTGTTGACTGGACATGTGAGTTCGCTGCCACACAAGCCTCCCTGTAATGCCCCTCACACCATATATGTCAGCCTGCTTTCCCTCTAGGAAAGAGAGAGTGAGACAGCACCAATAACAAGAGATGGTGAGCAAGACAGAAACCAGCGTCTTTTTATAACCTAATCTGAGAAATAGCATCTCATTTACAAGTTAACACCCAAAGGGAGGGGCAGAACAAGGGTGTGAATAACAGGAGGCAGGGATCTTGGGGGCCCTTTTAGAGGTTGCCACAAACCTCTAGTGTTTAGTACTCAATAAAATATAAACCCTATTAATACCTTCAATGGAAAAATGAATGAATACACAAAACTCAGAAAAGAGGGCTAAGTGGAAAATATAGTAGTTAAAGCAACTAGCACAAAAAAAGATCCAGACAGTCTGGGCAGCACAACCCTAAGGGTCATTTAAGAAGCAGGCAAAGGGGGGAACCTGAGTGGCTCAGTTGGGTATCCAAGTCTCGATTTCAGTTCAGGTCATGATCCCAGGGTCGTGGGATCAAGCCCCACATCTGGCTCTGCACTGAATGGGGAGCCTGCTTGGGATTCTCTCTCTCTCTCCCTCTGTTCCTCTCTCCTGGTCACATACACTTTCTTTCTAAAAACAGAAAAAAAAAAAAAAGAGAGAGAGAGAGAGACAGAGATAGGAAGGAGTCTAGGAGAGAGGGCTATAAAGGAAGTAAAAGGACAAAGAAGAGTGTTTATTCATATTAAATGTGTTGGGCATATTAATAAGATGATGACTGAAAAGGGTTAATAATTAATGAGCACAAAAAATGGATACAGCAAGTTGTGATGGTTAATTTCCTGTGTTAACCTGCCCAGACTATGGTGCCCTGATATTTGGTCAAACATTTTTCTTGATTTCTCCATGAAGATGTATTTGGGATGAGATTAACATGTAAATCAGCAGACTTTGAGTAAAGTAGATTGCCCTGTATGATACGGGTGGGCCTCATCCAATCAGTTGAGGGCCTTCATAGAACAAAGACTGACCTCCCCTAAGCAAGAAGGAATTTTGCCAACAGACTGTCTTTGGACTTGAACTGCAACATTCCCCTGAGTCTCCAGCCTAGTTCTTTTTCTCTGGAGAACCCAGACAAATATACAAGTATAGACTTTTCTTTCAGGACATACAAATGGAAAGAATGACAGAATAGGTTAGTAACTTGCTGAACACACAGGTTTATTTTTTTGTGTGTATGTTTGTTTTATTTTAGAGAGATTTACACATGTTCATGTATTAGGGAAAGAGGTGAAAGCGGATCAAGAGATTGAAAATATAATACAGAGAGATATGATCAGAAGGGAAGAGATCTGAAAGGATACAGGCAAGAATGGGATAAAGGGCAAGAAGTAGGAATTTGCCTTAAAAAAAGAAGGTACACTTCTTCCTCTGAGAACAGAGAGAGAGAAGTCAGAGTCTTGTATTAGCTATTGTGCATAACAAACCATCCGAAACGTAGTCGTTGAAAACAAAACCATTTATTATTTCTAACAAGTCTGCAGGTCAGTGAGGTGGTTCCACTGGACCAGATTTGGCAAATCTTGTCTTAGGGCTTGTTCAGATTATATCTGTGGTCTACTGAGGGATTGACTAAGGGCTGGCAGGACAAGGCTGGTCTTGGCTAAGACAAGTCAATGCTGCTACCTGTATTTTCATCCTTCTAGGCTGGGCTTCTTCTGAAGACTAAGACAGTGTTCCAAAAAAGAAGGTGGAGACACACAAGAACTTTTTCAAGCCTTCAGAGAAGTCACAGAGCCAACCCCAGGGTGAGAATGGGAGGGGACTACAAAGTTGCAGGGCAAAGGGTGTGGAAAAGAGAGGCCATTAATTTGGGCCACTGATGCAATCAGTTTACCACAGGGTGGATGCATTCATAGACTTATTGTATTATTATTGTATGTAGACTTATTGTATGTATTACATAGACTTGTAAATACTACAGGGACAGGAAATGGAAAAAGTCCACACCTAAGAGCACTTTTTTCCCTATGGGGTAAGAGAGACTAATTTCTAAGAGAAAAGAGGTCAGTATCAAGCACAGGTGGCATGAGGAAATTGGAGAGTATTTTCAACAGATCTTGTGAAGTTTTGGAGAGAATATTCACCCGGGACATATAAGGAACTGGCAAATAGTACTGGAAGCCTAAACTGAGGTGGAGACCATATGTTTCTGGTGGCAATAATCCCAACATTTGTGTTATTTTCTCCTGTAGTCTAGCATTGGAGGTGTAGGAGTGGAGGTGGATGGTTGGATTGATTCAAGGTTAGATATTTTTAGAATGAGCTTGGTGGAAAGATAAGGCAGCTAAATATCTTGAGACCCCTGAAAAGGGAGGGGGTGGCCAGAAATAGGTGCCTTCCAATGACAAGGAGTGATAGCAGGTGGTATGCATCTAAAGAAGAAGGAACTGTTTTCAAGGATATTAAAAAGTGGTAGTACAAAAGTGATTTTAGAACCCAGCATGAGCTATCTTTTTGGTGAAAAGTGACCTACTACTACTCGAGGCATTGAGGTCAAAGGAGTTTTCTGGGAAGAAATCAATGATATAAGAACATTTGATTGCATAGGAACTGGGGCTATAGGAGCCACAGTGAAAAGAGAAAAATGGAAGTCAGATATGGATGGAAGGTTGTATAGGAGTGAGGCCAACAGATCCAGAAGACTCTGGAGAGACCTTTCCCTTCAACATAACTTCTACTGAGTGAGGTGACATAGAGGGTAGCAGCTATGAACAAATAAGATTTGTTATGATCTTTGCAATTGTAGTGGGAGAAATAATCCTTTGGTTGCTTAACCAAATAATCCTTTGGCTGCTTAACTTTTAACAATTGTTCAGTGAAAATACTGAAGCTCCTTATTCAAAGATAATGAAGGACTTCACATTTGTTGGAGGAAGGAAGAAAGGAAGTCAAGCATGGTGTTCTCTTTCTCACAGATCATAAATATGCAGACTACCAGTACTCTAAAAGTATCAGTGATCCCTTAACCAGTGACTTCACTAGTAGCTATGAAATGGGTCTAGAGTTGGGACCCCAGTGTCTCAGTCCCTGAATGACACCAGACTCCTAGAGACTAAACTGTTCTTTCAAAATAACTGTTTGCTCACTCGTATTTCTTGAACACCATGAAGGGAGACACGCAGATTGTGACACTTAAATGAACAAAAACCCGTTATCCCTTCCCCTCCATGTTTCCCCTCAGATGGCCAACTGCCCTTGCACCTCTCTCACTCCAAAACGCCCCTGCCAAATCCTTCACCGTATGTTTCTGGGCTTTGTTTTCCTGCTACCCACCTGCTGCCCACTTCCCTGGCAACTACCGCAGTCACAGTTGACTTCACGGCCATGAGATGTGTGCAGCCACACTGTATCCTGCACTCAGAAGTGCCCCATGCTGAGTTTAATGCTTTAAGGCTTTGCTCTCACTGTCTGCAAATTCCTAACAATTATGAACAAGGGGTCCTGCATTTTCATTTTGCACTGGGTCCTGCAAATGTTATAGCCAGCTGTGACTCCAGCCTGCCAGTTATGACAGCACCAGAGGACGCAGCAGAATTGGATGTCTCCTGTCCCCCAGGGCAAGGGGAAGAATAGCTTATGCTCCACTCTCCATGCTGTTCTTAAGAGAATTGACTCAGTGGCTCTGGTGGCTTCACCCTTGGCTCTCACCTCTCTCTCCTTCTGGGAGGAGTAATACTGAATGTTGTAGACCCTTACGTATTGGCAATTCTTGTCCCATCAATGCGTTCTTTGGAGGACAATAAGTCAAGTTCAGAGATGTATGTTTATAAGGTTAGGTTTCCAGGGACTGGCGCATGTGAAGAAATGCTTAAAGGAATTTTTCAGAAAAATAGAATGTTGGCAAACAAAATTAGAGACTATTCGATATTTCCAAGACATGTATTTATGAATACAGAACTCAGGGGACATAGTTCTTGACCTGGGTGAGCGGAAAATGGAGACGGAAACCATGAAACATGGAGGAAAGACCTAGGGAAAGAAGACCGTGCTGGAGGTCAGGGAAAGAAACCGGACCACGGTGAAAACAACATAAAACTAAAATCCAGTTATCGCAGAGAACAAACTAAGGGTTGCTGCAGCGGAGGTGGGTGCAGGGACGGGCTATATGGGTGATGGGCATTAAGGAGGACACCTGTTGGGACGAGCACCGGGTGTTCTTAGGTAAGTGATGAATCACTAAATTCTACTCCCGAAACCAATACCGCACTGTATGTTAACTTGAATTTATTTATTTATTTTTGTTTTTTGTTTTTTGTTTTTTGTTTTTTCAACGTTTATTTATTTTTGGGACAGAGAGAGACAGAGCATGAACGGGGGAGGGGCAGAGAGAGAGGGAGACACAGAATCGGAAACAGGCTCCAGGCTCTGAGCCATCAGCCCAGAGCCTGACGCGGGGCTCGAACTCACGGACCACGAGATCATGACCTGGCTGAAGTCGGACGCTTAACCGACTGCGCCACCCAGGCGCCCCTGTTAACTTGAATTTAAATAAAATCATCATCATCATCATCATGAAAAAAATGAAGTCTGTACACAGAAAAGTAAGTAAGTAAATAAATAAATACCAGGTATTACAGGGTCTTTTTTTCCATTCTTGTCATCAAGCCCATCTCCTACGTCAGAGACTTTCTCGTTCCAAAGAAAGATAGTATCTTTTTGTCCTTCATTGCCCTTGACATGGCACCTTACACATTGTACTCTATCAGTATTTGTTGTTGAACTGAAAATACATCTAAAAAAGACACAAAGCCAATTCTTTTAGATCAAAGGAAGGAAACTGTCAGCCTGTGGGCTTGACACAGATGGGATTTATTTGGCACACAGTGGGGTTTTTTTGGTTTTTTTTTTTTTTTTTACGTTTTAATGAACTGGCAATATTTAAAAATCAGGAATTTTACATAAAAAACCACATTTCTGGCTTCTCTTTAAAATGTGAAAAGATCTGGCTATGTATGCTCTCCAGATCTCTCAAGTCCCCAGTTCACCCTGTTGTTCTCCCAACAGGAATGCATTCTCACCTGCCGCTCCCCACCCCCAGGTGGCTTGATCCCCCAAATCCAGCCCTACCCCATTGCTCCTTAAGAGTAAGCATTAGGTTTCAGGAGGCATCATGGCAATCCAGAATAAAGAGAACTTTTCCTCCTTCCTTATAGCCAGGGATGGCCATGTAACTAAGTTCTGGTCATCTTATTTAATGTCAACAAAGTTTTACTCACAACTTTTAGGAAATGTCTTTTTCTTCCTGAGAGAGAGAAAGAGAGATCACAGGTCGGGGAGAAGGGCAAAGGGAGAGACAAAGAGAATCTTAAGCAGGCTTCACGCTCAGCATGGAGTCTGACTCAGGGCTCGATTCCACGACCCTGGGATCAAGACCTGAGCGCAAATCAAGAGTTGGACACTCAACCGACTGAGCCACAAGATGCCCCCTGGGAAATCTCTTTAAAAGGAAGAGACTTGCCCTTCACCCTCTTTCTCATTCTGTAGGCTGGAATTCAAATGTAATTGCTGGCACCGTGACAGACGTCTTGGGCCATCAAGGAAACCAGGGACTGGTGTAGGAATGCAACAGAGGGGACATGACTCCCTGGCTCTGAGAATCTGCTGTTCCAGCCCAAAGATGCTTCCCTCCAGGTTTTTACATCAGATAGAAACAAACTTCTTTATGTTTCAGTCACCATTCTTTGGGAATTTTTGTCACACATAGCCAAACCTAATTCTAAGTAATACAACTACAAATCATCTCTGATAAGCATGGGTTTTCTTTATAATGACCACTGTTATCAGAAGTCAAATACCTTGAAAAATCCTAGTCTTTGGGAGGAAGGATGTATGCAGTAAGACCTCATAGTTTCAGAGCAGTAGGTATACATCCCATGAACACACATTGATTGAGGCTCCTTCGTCTCTAAAACTACCGTGCGGTGGTAAAACACGCAGGCTTTGCAGTTTCTGATTATCCTGATGCTTCAATTTCCTCATCTACAAGATGAGGGTAATAAAAATAGTAACTTCCTTAACGGTGTCTTCAAAAGATTAGAGGAGATAACGCACAGAGCTAAACAGAGAAATCTCATTCCTTAAATTCTAGGCAGATGAGGCAGAATGGTGGCCTGGAGGCGGTGACGCATATGGCATTAAAGAGAGACACATTTTATTTTCTGCTTACGCCGCTCTTCCCACAGCAAGAAGCATTACCAAGGGTGGCAGGAATACCGAAAAAGTTTGCAGCCGACCATGAAAGAGCTATGTGGTGACTTCAAGCCAGCATATATATGATCTATTTAAAGTTCAGACTAATGGGGGAGTCTCGAATCTTACCATTTTTATATCACACTTAAATCAGCCCCCAAAGCAGTACATCTGATGACATTTGAACGGGAATTATGTTTTCTTTCAAAGCACCATTATGAGACAAGTGAATTCTCAAAAGAGCCCTGAGGTTTACTGAGAAACTTAATTCCTTAATGGGAATGAGCTCCTGGCCAGCATAGCGCCCGTGAAAAAGAAACACTGTACGTACAAACGGGGATCAGAAGAAATTCCAAGCGTTTGGTGGTGTTTTGTCAAATTAAAAAAATGTTTCCCTGTGCCAATATCTAACCCCTTCCTGAAACAATTTCTAGTGAAGCCAAAACTTTAACCATAGCTTTAGTTGAAAGTAAAGATAGAGCTTAGAAAAAATAAAGAAGTTGGTGTCACTTTAAGGAAGTAATTTAAAAATGGTTTTATCTTGTCAAACAGAGCGTAAATGGAAAATATTTGCATAGATGGAAAAAGAATATTATACGCAGAGTCAATATGTTACTTACAGAGTTATAGTGTGATGTTGTTGTTCATCACTCAGTGTCTTTAATGAGAACATCCTATTCCTCAGTGTGTTTTTATATTAAAGTTGTCACGTTGCAATGAAGAAGCAGGCTTCACATATCATTCCCCGTTGCCCTCCCCGTTTGAAAGAATGTTCTAATTAAATAAGAACCCTGAGTCTTCTTTATATTTCATAATGATATGATGTTTCATGAATAAATTATATAAAATGACCCTAAATATCTGAGAAATCATATTTGTAATGGTAGAAACTGTACAATTAATTTTTTTCTCACAAATTTAAAACTCTATGAAGGTGTGATTGTGGGGACATTTAAAAAAATTGTTTTTTAACGTTTATTTATTATTGTGAGACAGAGAGACAGACCATGAGCGTGGGGGGGGGGGGGGCAGAGAGAGAGGAGGAGACACAGAATCCGAAACAGGCTCCAGGCTCTGAGCTGTCAGTACAGAGCCCCATGCGGGGCTCAAACCCACAAACCGCGAGATCATGACCTGAGCCGAAGTCGGATGCTTAACCGACTGAGCCACCCAGGCGCCCCGACATTTTTTTCTTTTATTACAGTTGTCTATCTATTTTTGTGGGGCTAAGGCGGTCCAGGTAAACAGCAATTATAGTGAGCCTTTCTGTCTTTGGTGCCAGATTCTCAAAGTATTTGAAGCCTTTAGTTAGTTATAAAACAGTCTGATAAAACTAGATTAAATATAGCCCATTTAAGTTTGGGTACCAATGGTGTTTTTAAAATGTTAGTGGGTGATTGACTTTTAGTCCCCTTTTTTCTGTGATTTTGCTTTCTGCAGAATCAGTTACTTGAAGACACACGTGGGTTCGGAAGCAGATGATTTCTCCTTCTGACATACCGTTAGAAGGCCAGTAGGGGTGCCTGGGTGGCTCGGTTGGGTGGGCTTCTGACTCTTGGTTTCAGGTTAGGTCATGATCTCAGGATCACGAGATTGAGCCCTGCATCCGGCTTCATGATGTGCTTGGAGTCTGCTGAAGATTTCTCTGTATCAGGGGGTGCCTGGGTGGCTCAGCTGGTGAAACATCTGACTCTTGATTTTGGCTCAGGTCATGATCTGGCGGTTCATGAATTCAAGCCCCCATGGGCTCCTCGGCCTGCTTGAGATTCTCTCTTTCCCTCCCTCTGCCCCTCCCCTTCTCATGCTCTGTCTTTCTCTCTCTCAAAATAAATAACAAGTAAACTTAAAAAAAAAGATTCTCTCTCTCTCTCCTTCTCCCTCAACCCCTTCACTGCTCGTGCACTCTCTCTCAAAAGGAGGAGGAGAAGGAGGAGGGGAGGAGGAGAACGTAATGTATGCATGTATGAATGTTCCCCCACCCATCTCCTCCACTCACCTATGGTGGCTGGAGAAACCGACCCTTGGATATATTTTGGCTAACCATCCTTTCCTTTCTCCCTCACTTGGTCATGAGAGCGTGAAAGATGCCGGTCAATTTGTTAAGGCTTTTTTCACTCTCCATGGGACTAGGTCTTTGGGTAAAAGTCAACTTACGGAGAATAGTTATTCTCAAACTTGAGTGTGCACCAGAGTCCCCTGGAGGGCTTGACCAAACACAGATTGCTGGGCTCCACCCTCCTCCCTCCCCCACCTCCCCAGTATTTCTGATTCAAATGCTCTGAGGTGGGGCCAAATTGGAATACCACATTTTGAGAACCACTGATCTTGAAAGAAAAAGCCCATTTTGGCTATGGTTTTGGAACTAGAAAGTTAGTTTTTTTTTTTTTTTTTAATTAAAAAAAGCTTTAAATGTTTATTTATTTTTGAGAGAGAAAGACAGAGTGTGAGTGGGGAAGGGGCAGAGAGAGGGAGACACAATCTGAAGCAGGCTCCAGGCTGTGAGCTGTCAGTACAGAGCCCGACAAGGGGCTCCAACTCACCAACTATGAGATCATGACCTGAGCTGAAGTCAGATGCTGAACCGACTGAGCCACCCAGGCACCCCTGGAAAGTTAGGTTTTTAATCAGTTGATATGTAGTAATAGGTCTTCCAGATCTTTGATTATTTATCATTTGGTTTATTGTCATCATATGTATCCAATGGATTCCTTTGTGTTATTCAAATAAGTGCTCTTTGATAGCATTCAAAGCCTATGGCTCTGCATATAGACCTGGGTTTACGTATAGTGGGAGCAAACAGCTACTCTCAGTGATTTGCCTCTCTCTTCACTGGCTTCTTGTTTTGTTGCCAGCCTGCAGAGTGTAGACTGAAATTTCAACAGCTACTGTCTCCTTTAAATAATGAAGGCCAGAGCATTGCCTCCAGGAGGATAAGAAAGAAAGAAAGAAAGAAAGAAGGAAAGAAAAAAATTAAGGAGAGGGAAGGAAGGAAGGAGAGGAGGAAGAAAGGAAGAAGGAAGGAGGAAGAAAGAAACCTTTACTGGTTTTTAAAAATGTGTTCTTAAAACAATGTGTTTAGATAATACCTTGAAGGAACTATATTGACTTAATCATAATTAAAATAATAATAGCAACTAATGTGTACTGAGTGCTTACTTGTGCCCCCTAACTGCTAATTATTTTACATGTTATATTGGTTCATCTTCACAAAAATCCTATGAAGTAGGTACTGCTAACTATTATCATCACCAATGAAAATGTTTTTTTTTTTTTGTGAATAATATTTAGAACCAGTTTTTAATTAAAATTTTAATGTATTAAATCTATGGGTAAAGAGTGTTTCCATTTCACATAAGCTGGGCACCCAGAACCATAACACTCAACAAACAGCTTCTTTTCCCCGATCTTACTTTTCCGCTGCTGCATTTGTGCTCCTGATTTGAATGCCTTTTCTTTCTTTTGTTTTTTTTTTTTTTTAACGTTTATTGATTTTGACAGACAGCATGCACGAGTGGGGGAGGGGCAGAAAGACTGGGAGACAGAGAATCTCAGGCAGGCTTGCACTGTCAGCAAAGAGCCTGATGTGGGGCTTGAACCCATGAAACCGTGAGATCACGACGAGCCAAAACCCAGAGTCCAACGGCCAACCAATTGAGCCACCCAGGCGCCCCTTGAATGCCTTTTCTATTTCTTTCCCACATTGGTAAAATAGTGCCCTCTCTTCTGGTCATACTCAAATGACACCCTTGCACGTTTTCTGTTCTGACTTCATCTTCTTTTGAACAACCACTTTGTAATGAAGAGAGGAGTGTGTTGGGATGCTGAATAGCAGGGGATCATTCTCATTTCTTCCATACATTAGCCATGGAAATTGGGGCAATCAATGCTTCTGCTTCTCTGCTTGAAAAATGGGACTGGGGCACCTGGGTAGCTCAGGCGGTTAAGTGTCTGACTCCAGATTTCAGCCCAGGTCATGATCTCATGGTTCATGGGATAGAGCCCTGCATTGGACTCTGCACTGACAGCACGGAGCCCTGCTTGGGATTCTCTCTCTCCCTCTCTGTGCCCCTCCCCAGCTCATGCTTTCTCTTTCTCTCTGGCTCTCAAAAATAAATAAATAAACATTAAAAAAATGGGACTAAAATACACTGGCAAACTGAGCTGTTTCTATCTTATGGATATTAGGAATCAGTAATTATATGAGTTTTCTTTGAAACTCTTCTAGAAAGCTCAGAGATGAATTGGCAGACCCTGTCTAGAAAACGTGCTGGATCTTATGACATATCTTCTCTGTACTACTCATTTTCTCCTTGTACCATTTTCTTCTAGATTTACATGAAAATAATAACTTAAAAAATTTAATCTACAAGGGCGCCTGGGTGGCTCAGTCAATTAAGCACTGGAGTCTTGGTTTCAGCTTAGGTCATGATCTCACAGTTGTGAGATCGAGCTCTGTGTTGGGCTATGTACTGAGCGTGGAGCCTGTTTGGGATTCTCTCTCGTTCTCCCTCTAACCCTCTCTCCCGGTCGTGCTCTCCCTTAAAAAAAATTTAAAAAAAAGAAAAGGAAAAAAATAAATACAATATACAAACAAAATTGAACTCTGTGCAAACAAATTAGAAAATTTAAGGGCACCTGGGTTGCTCAGTTAAGCTTCCAATTTCAGCTCAGGTCATGATCTCATGGTTGGTGAGTTTGAGCCCCCTGTTGGGCTCTGCTCTGAGAGCTCAGAGCCTGGAGCCTGTTTTGGATTCTGTGTCTCCCTTTCTCTTTCTCTGCCCCTCCCCCACTTACACTCTCTCTCTGTCTCAAAAATTAATAAACACTAAAAAAATAATTAAAAAAAAAAAGAAAATATAGACCTCCCCCAACATGCGCGTGCACACACACACACACACACAGACTCACCCACTGAGGAATAAATCTTTTCAATAAATGGTGTTTGGAAAACCAGACAGCCATATGCAAAAGAATGAAACTGGACCACTTTCTTACACCATACACAAAAATAAATTCAGAATAGATAAAGATGTGAATGTAAGACCTGGAACCATAAAACTCCTATAAGAAAACATAGGCAGAAAGCTCTTTGATACCAGTCGGAACAATATTTTTTTGGGACCAGTGTCCTCCAACAAAGACAGTAGAAACTAAAACAAACAATTGGAACTACATCAAAATAAAAAGTTTTTTGCACAGTCAAGGAAACCATTAACAATATGAAAATGGAACTTCCTGAGTTGGACAAGATTTTTGCATATCATACATCTGACAAGTGGTTAATAGCCACAGCGTATAAAGAATTTACACAAGTTAATAGTGGTGGAATGTAGATTGCTTCAGCCACTATGGAAAACAGGGTGAAGATTCCTCAAAAAATTAAAAACAGAAATACTGTACATTCCAGTAATTCTACTTGAAAACATCAATTCAAAAAGATACATACACCCTCATGTTAACTGCAACATTACTCACAATATCCAAGATATGGAAGCAACCCTAAGTGTCGATAGATGAACGGATTAAGAAGATGTGGTGTTTATATGCACAGGGGTATTTCTCAGCCATTACAAAAGGATGAGATCTTGCCATTTGTGAAATAACATGGACGGACTTAGAGGGTATTATGCCAAGTAAAAGAGGTCAGACACAGAAAGACAGGTACCATCTGATTTCACTTATACGTGGAATCTAAAAAACAAAACAAATGAACAAATAAAGCAAAACAGACTTACAGATACAGGAAACAAATTGTTGGTTTCCAGAGGGGATAATAGTAGGAGAGCAGGCGAAATAGGTGAAAGGGATTAAGAGCATTAATTTTTAGTTATAAAATAAATAAGTCACAGGGATGTAATGTACAGCATAGGGAATATAGTAAATAATACTGTAATAACTGTATGGTGACAAATGGTAGGTACCTAGACTCATCATGAGGATCATATTGTAATGTATAAAAATATTAAATCACTATGATATACACCTGAAACTAATAAAATATTGTATGTCAGTTATACTGGAGTAAAAAATTACTGGGTGACTCAGTCGGTTAAGGGTACGACTTTGGCTCAGGTCATGATCTCATGGTTTATGAGTTCAAGTCCTGCATCGGGCTCTGTGTGGACAGCTCAGAGCCTGGAGCCTGCTTCAGATTCTGTGTCTCTCTCTCTTTCTGCCCCTCCCCCACTTGTCTCTCTCTCTCAAAAATAAATATTTAAAAAATTAAACAAAAATTACTCGATAACTTTAATGAATCTGTGTTAAAGTTTTTTTATTTTTTTTTGAGACAGAGCATGAGCAAGCAGGGGAGGGGCAGAGAGAGTCGGGGACCCAGGATCTGAAGCAGGTTCTGTGCTTTCAGCGTGGAGCCCAAAGCAGGGCTTGAACTCAAGAAGCTATGAGATCATGACGTGAGCTGAGGTCAGGTGCGTAACCGACTGAGCCACCCAAGATGCAAAAGCGTCTTCTTGAGTGGACCTTTTTTACTGAGGTAAGCACTTACATGAAAACTGCCAGCTTTCTGTCCTACTTCTAACTCTATCCTAGCTGTTTTCTCTAATTACCCTGTCATTTGTAGATTGCCTCATCCATCTTCAGTAAACAAAAGTGATTAGGCAATAGATTTCTCCTTGCTAATAGGGAATTTCAAAAATTGCTTTGGTTTCTACTCAGTAGAGTTTCGAAGCCCCGGGCAGAGTGGCGGTGCTATTCTTGGCTGGCAGTCATGTTGTCAGGCCTTGTAAGTACAACTGGGGAGATGGTGGGAGGACTGCTTGACCTCCTTATGCCTGAGTCTCTGGGGCTCATGTTCATCCTTTGTCATTCCCCCAAGGGCAAACTCACCTTGAACCCCTGCTAGCCAGCTTTCTGTGTTATTCTTGCCAGCCATTTCCTGGGGACTGGGCTCTGAAATGTCTCTTCTCCGTAGTGTATTTTTCCACTCACTTCCGGGGCTCCATGTGACTTTACAGCATTCCCACTGCAAACCCCTGAAGGTGTACCTCTTTTCTGATCTTACATCACATCCTCCGCTCCTTACCCTACCATTATCTTCCCGATTACCCCCCTGCCTGGAGATCTCTGCAACCACTCCCAAACTACCAGGACATTTTGGTAAATAGGTCATGAGACTGTATCTAAATTGCCCACCCAGTAGGAAATAATCCCTGTAGCTTAAATTTAGAAATTCAAAAGTATGAAGAAGAGTGAAAACGGGGGCCCCAGCCTGGCTCAGTTGGGAGTGCCTAACACTCTTGATCTTGGCCTTGTCAGCCCCACATTGGGGGGTAGAGATTACTCAAAAATTTTTTTTAAAACAGAAGAAGAGCAAAAACATGAGACATATCAGATCGGTGAAGTTCAGAGAACCAACAGAAGCCATTGGGCTATGATGGTTTGTCTTTGACAAGGCAATCTATTCAGAAGTATAAAGAACAGTACAGGCATGTATGGAATGCAATGTTCTTGAGTTGCATCAGAGATGAAGATTAAAATGCTTACATTTATGCAAAATTGAGTCTATTCCAGTTAATGTTTAAATGACAAAAGGAAATTTCCAGCTGAGTGAGGAAAGTCTACAATAACAAAATGTACTCACCTTCTGTTTCTACAACATCCTGTGTCCTAGGTGAATTCTTTCTGTGGATAACAATCTACCTTCCTTGCTTATTTGACTTTACAGCTACTAGTTCTCAAGTATAAACATGTGAGATAAACTGTCACATGGTTAAAAGGTCTGAACAATATAATTCTCTAATGCCATTAGGTTTGTCACGTGTTACAGTAAAAAACAAACACCAACTAACAGATGTGGATGGAAAGGTAGAACCAGTTTCTGTGTTTGTATATGCCAGTCCTTAACTTATAAATAAGCTTATTTATTCCCCATAGTAAAAGGTTTGCTTTTGAAATGTGGAAATAAGGCAAGTATCACAATAAATCATTATACTTACATATAAATAACTTAAAATGATATAGATGTGATCAATTAAATATAGAAGTCTACTAGGTACAGTAGGTACTTGGGATAAACCAATAAATACACTGTATTCTTATTATCCTCAAGAAAATGACAGGGGCACCTGGCTGGCTCAGTCTGGCTCTGTTGGAAGAGCATGCAACTATTTATCTCGGGGTTGTGAGTTCGAGCCCCATGTTGGGTGTAGAGATTACTAAAAAAATAAATAAACTTATAAAAAAAAGAAATTTACAATATCAAATCTGCAATATTGCAAAGCCTTAAATAAAAGTACAAAAATGTTGGGAATCCAAGCTGGTGCAGCCACTCTGGAAAACAGGATGGAGGTTCCTCAAAAAATTAAAAATAGAACTACCCTATAACCCAGCAATTGCACTACTAGGTATTTATCCAAGGGATACAGGTGTGCTGTTTTGAAGGGACACATGCACCCGAATGTTTATAGCAACACTATCCACAATAGCCAAAGTATGGAAAGAGCCCAAATGTCCATCAATGGATGAATGGATAAAGAAGATGTATATACACACAGTGGAGTATTACTCGGCAATCAAAAAGAATAAAACCTTGCCATTTGCAACTACGTGGATGGAACTGGAGGGTATGATGCTAAGTGAAATCAGTCAGAGAAAGACAAAAGTCATATGACTTCACTCATATGAGGACTTTAAGAGACAAAACAGATGAACAAAAGAGAAGGGAAACAAAAATAATATAAAAACAGGGAGGAGTACAACACATAAGAGACTCATAAATATGGAGAACAAACTGAGGGTTACGGGAGGGGTTGTGGGAGGGGGGATGGGCTAAATGGGTAAGGGGAACTAAGGAATCCACTCCTGAAATCATTGTTGCGCTATATGCTAACTAACTTGGATGTAAATTATAAAAAAAAATAAAAATTAAAAAAAATGTATGAAAACGTTGGAAAAGCTGAGAAGTCAGCTTAATGAGATAGGGCTTGTCCAGAGAGGTTTTGGGTGAAGAAATGATGGTGGGAGATGGGAGGGAATAGTCAGCAAAGGCTTTAAGGGCAATAGACAGGGCAATGTTGGACATAAACTCACGAAAGCAGTAAAAGGTTCTCGATAAGCAGGCAAAAGTAAGTTAATATGTATTCATCTAAGAGTCATAAGACCCAGGGGTTTATATCTAGGTGAGAATGGAAATTTTGCAAGAGCCCAAAGGTCAAGTTGTAAGACCAAAGAAGGAGCAGAGCCTTTCTGTGGCATTTGCAGGGATCCAGAAAGCATGTTCCATTTCTAGTAATGTTCCTACTTTGTTAAGCTCTATAACTAGTGAGATGTTAGAGGTACAACTGTGACTGATTAGGATTTTGTAATGATTATGGTGATAGTATAATTTTGGAGTTAAAAAAGGAAGTGCAAGTTTTACTTCTAAGTCCTCATCCCACACTGTCTCTAGTGGGGAAAAAGGAATGAGCAAGAGGTAAATGGACCCCTTAGCCGTCAATATATATGCTGTGTGTTTCTGAGTGGTCCTTTGGGGAGGAACAAATGTGGAAAGGGTACTAAACTCTTTGTGGATGTTCTCCAGAAAGAGACACATGTTTCCTTCCACTTGTTGCTTACTGTGTGCCATTCACAGTTGGAACTGGGAACTGGACCCTAACTCATATTTTTCCTGTTCTGCAAGATTGAGAAGAGGAAGTTGGAACCATGCACCCTGGTTCCCTATCTTAATATGAGGCAACTTGCCCCCTCTGTCTCTTTTCTCATTCTCTCTTTCAGTGTCTGCCTCAGGGAGAAGTATCCCACATGTGAATAGCTTGTAATTTTCTTCACACTCCAGGTCCTTGCCCTTGTCAGATAAAATCTGACCTCTTAAACTGGCAAGGTCACTACGTACCTCCAAGGTTGTTCTGGACGGGGACGACAATAAGCCGAGGGCATCCAGGTATTTGCCAGTTTCAGCATACCAGTGACAGATTTCATTTCCGTTGGTCACATTCCATTGGTCAGTACTAGTTACACAGTCCCAACTTGCATTCAAGGAGGCTTGGAAATGAGGTTTTTGGAGAAATGAAATCCTTGGCTCCCTCGTCTTATGCTCTGAGAGCATCCTGTGTAACCTCTCCTCAAAATACCACTAAGGGGTAGGCGAAACTGGGCATCCTTGCAAATGTGATGTGGCTCATGTGGTGTTGGCCAGCACAATACTGAAATCTTCTTCGATTAGTTGTCAATATTTGAAAATAGAGAGATTTTGACACTTAAAAAAAAAATCTGCAGTTTGGGTTTCTCTTAAAAAAGCCGGATTATCTGGCAGTGCTAGGCATGTATTTTGGCATGGTCACAACCACCGAGAGCCGGATGCTGTCTACTTTGCCCTGTGCCGCCGTCTCATTTAACAATCCCCGTAGTCCATTCTGCTAGATTCACTGCTTTGGATTATCTGCTTTGGCTCTGGCGGCATTTGACTTTGTGATTCTGAAGCAGAAACCCAAATTGTGGCCTCTTTTGGCTGGACGTGGAGGAAAGGTGATTGTTTTGCCACACGTATTGGTTTGTTAGCGTGGCTGTGACAAGGTACCACAAACTGGGTAACTCAAACAACAGAGATATATGGTCTCTGTTCTGGAGGCTTAGAAGTCTCAAATCAAGGTTTTGGTAGGGTTTGCTCTCTCTGGGGGCTCTGAGGGAAAATCTCTTCCAGGCTTTTCTCCCTGACTTGTAGCTGGCCATCTTTATGTTCACATGGCATTCTCTCTGTATGGGTATCTCTGTGTCCAGCTCTCCCCTTAGTAGAAGAAAACCAGTCATACCGATTTAGGCCCTACCTTCATGAGCTTGCCTTAACCTCTGTAAAGACCCTATCAGCAGATAAGGTCACATTCTGAGGAACCGGGGGTTAGAACTCCCACATAGGAATCTTGAGGGCATGCAATGCAATTGTAACACCATATTCACTCAATTTCACATGGGGCTGACTGGGTGGCTCAGTAGGTTACACATCCGACTTGGGTTCAGGTCATGATCTTGCAGTTTGTGGGTTCGAGCCCTGTGTTGGGCTCTGGGCTGACAGCTCAGAGCCTAGGACCTGCTTCAGATTCTCCCTCTCTCTCTGTCCCTCCCCTGCTCACACTCTCTTTCAAAAATAAATAAACATTAAAAAAATAATTTCACATGCATTTCATGATTCCCAAAAGATAAAAAAATAAAACCTAAAAATGTTCTCAAGTAGAAAGGGGTTCATCTTAGCATAATATTGGGAAAAAATTGGGCGTATTTCATGGGACAGTTGAGACGCAATATCAAAATGAAACTCCTTCCTTTGTAAGGCATGCCATGTTCTAGATTTTCACCTTGCAGTTGAAACGGTGTATACTGAGGCCCAGAAGACTATCTCATTCCATGGGGAAAGGCTTTTTCCTATGAGAGGGGTCTGTGCAGAGAACGTTGACAAAAGAAAAAGAGCAAACTTAATTACTATAGCTCTGCTCAGTCTTGCATGTGCTTTCTTCTGTCTTCAGCAGAAAAATAGGTTCCCCTTCATGTCAGTGTCTGCCCACATCTCCTGTCCCCAAAGCAGCTGGGAAGCAACATATTCAGTGGGAAGGGGCTGTGAAGGCTGTCAGTAAGAGCAATCCCCAACCCTCTCCCCCCCTCCTCCCATGGCGAGCTGTAAAATGGCACCGAAGTTGAAGTCTGTGGTAAATTCAAGTGTTCACTGAGGTTAAATGGAACAGTTCCTAACTGCCACTCACATTTTTTCAACTTCTCTTACCAAAGCGTTCGCTGACTTCTCTTTCTGAGTGCGGACAACGTGCCAGGGACGGACGGCCAGGACAGGCCGTGGTGGTTGGAATGAAAGAGCTCCCAGCAGCCAGGGTGCAGCGGCATGAAGCAGCGCACACTTTTTCTGTTACGTATTCCCTTGACTAGTAACGCGCCTGGGCAAAGTTGAAAATAAAAGGTAGGATATTAATAGCACTTCTCAAAACTGTCTGGGTACACTTAGGGGCCCGAAGATCCAAACCCAGAAGGCCTGACTTCGATACAAAGGGCTAAGCCATCATTATGGAAAGCGGGAAATGAAGCCCAAATTTTGTGTCTTTGTGACGGCCAAGTAGCCACTTGAAAGAGATCAGTTGTTTGGGGACACATAATCATAGTTGCACATAAAATACTATTTTTAAATCGTTAAGTGATATCAGAGGGCTATGAAGATAAACAAACAACCCTGATGGAAACATTAGTGAAACATTCTGCTTACTTTGACCAAAATTCAAAATTCCTTGGAGTTCCTGGGACAAATCAAGAGGTCTTAAGTGCCAGAGCGGTCACATGATTCATTTCCTCCCTCATGACAGGAAAGGCTGATACGATACCTTCTTTCATCAGCATTGGTTGAAAAAGGGGATCTGGGAAGCCTTCTCTGGCTGCTGAGGTGCTGAGTAGCTGAATGTAACTGTCAAATTCTGTAACTCAGCAAAATGAAATACACTATGACTTGGTCTTCTCAGGAGCAATGTAGGAAATAACCCCATCATTTCTTCTCTGGAGTAGAAGTTTCTTTGAAAAGCAGGTGGCTACATCCTCCTTGAACGCAAACCTCTGCTGCCTGAGCTTCCCAGCCTTCTGTCCTTCTGGGGTCACCTTTTCCTTTAATAGCCAAATAACATGGCCCAAGCCCCTCATCACTGCAGCCCAGAGCCGTTTTAAGAAGACCGCCTTGGGGAGAAGCATCCAGGCTGCTTCTGCATTTTCTCCCATCGCTGTCTGCTCCTTGAGAGCCGCGATGTTCCTTGCACTACTCTTGGCCATCCCACTCGTCCTACTTCTGGGCTTCAAATAGGAGACTGACTACCAGACCTCTGCTGAAGGCTGGGAGATAAGAGAAGGTAATTACAGCTTAGTATGTTAGACATTCTTGTCCTAAAATTCCTCAGCTACCTTCCTCACATAAAATCTCTTCTACAGCTTTCGCTCCAGCCTCTGCCTGCCACCATAATGTTTAGGCCCCTCTCTCTTCTAGGTTATTCCAGACTCCCCCCTTTAGCTGCCACTGAGGCACCAACAGCCAATTTTCTTGTTATAGTGCCCATAAAAGCAGGCTTAGCTTGTCACCCATGGTTATGAGAAGAGTTTTTTCCTGGGTATCTCTGATTCTAGACTTGCTGATCAACTCTTGATGATATGCAACTACATCTGGATGGAAACATATTTTCTCAACTTTGCTCTAGAAAGCAAATCCCAAAGGATGTTTATTTGCACCACAGTGTTGCTTGAGTGGGCAGGTGTATGTTTACCCGTGGGATGATTTAGAATTAAATGTAGAAATAATGAAGTAGATAATCCATATCATTAAAACATTTTTTTGTTAAAGATTAATCTATCTTTAGATATTTGTAATGTTTTAGATAATTTGGCCTGTTAGGAGGACCCCATAGTTCCAATCCAAAGTGAATGAGTGGGGGTGCTTGGTTGGCTCAGTCGGTTAAGCGGCTGACTCTTGGTTTTGACTCAGGTCATGATCCCAGGGTTGTGAGATTGAGTCCCGTTGTCGGGCTCTGTGCTGACAGAGCTGAGCCTGGTTAAGATTCAATTCTCCCTCTCTGTCTGCCTGTCCCCCACTTGTATTCACTCTCACTCTTTCTCTCTCAAAAAACAAACAAACAAACAAACAAACAAATAAATAAAAGTGAATAATTGAATAAGTGTTTTATATTTCCGATTTTAGGTGAAATCTTACTAAGTTTGTAAAGAGTACAATTAGAACAATTAAGAGAATTTAAGATTCATCTTATTATATATTTAAGTTATTTGATTTATAAGAGTCACTTGATTAAGGAACATGGGGGCTATGGGGGTGATGCAAATGTTTAAATATTGATTGTGATAATGATTGCACAACTCTATGAAAAACGAAAGCCACTAAATTATATACTTTCAATTGTGCGCATTAAATGGGTGAATTGTATGGCATATGAATCATTATCTCAATAGAGTTGTTAGGAAAAGAATCATTTGAATTCTTGGGAAGGTTTGAGTCAACTGTAAGACTGAAAATGAAATAAAATAAAATATAGCACCTAAAAATTCAGTGGAAGAACATTTGAAAGTCTTAGATGAAATTGTAAAAGCTCCCTTAAAAATTATTGTTAAATTTAATATTAAAAACATTATTAAGATTCTTCTTATTTTTAAAACTAGAGATTCGATTACAAGCCTAGTGAAAATAAACCTAAATAAAAGAAATGCACAACATGCATGTATTGTTTTTGCTATTTAACCAAATGAACAATTATCCATATAAAGAGTTTCCAAACACGTTCGAAAGAAGAGATACGGCAAGAGGCAGTGCCAGTCACTGTGACAAAATGTGCCAGCAAATCACATATTGAACACATGTATACATTTTTTAAAAGTTTATTTTTATTTATTTCAAGAGAGAGTTAGAGAGCAACCAGGGGAGGGGCAGACAGAAAGGGAGACAGAATCCCAAGCAGGCTCCGTGCTGCCAGCACAGAGCACATTGTGGGGCTAGAACTCACAGACCATGAGATCATGACCTGAGCTGACGTTGGACACTTAACTGACTGAGCTGCCGGGGCGCCCCAGCAAGTCACAAGGTTTAAAACGGTCCTAAAAGATTTCAAGTCTAAATACTATTAGCACAGGTCACTTGATTTAGGAACACTATGTTAAATAAATGAGCTTTTAGTAAAGACTGACTATGGGCCAGGCCCTGTGCTGATGTGTTCATGTTCTATCATGTCCATTTTGTTCCTTAAGAACTGTGATGCAATGTGTGGTTGTCAGCTTGATTTCTTTGAGAGCTCTCTTTCTCCGAATCCCCTTCTCTGTTTTGTTCCAAGTTAGAGAAGGACAGAGAAGAGCCTCTGGGGATTTTGTCAGATACGGTGATAGGCAGATGCAGAGGTGCCCTGCAGGTCCCAGTGTGTCCTCACTGTCCCCTGGGCTATGTCCCTGCTGCCTGACTGTGGCCCCAGATTCACCACGCGATGCGTAGCCGTGGGTTAAACAGCCCATGTCTCGGATGAGAAAGTGTTTCCCCTTCCTGTACCACATCACTCACAAATCACATCCCCTGGAGGGAGGGGCTGGGGATCCCCGTCAGTGGAGCTGGGGTTTCTGGCCTGCCTGTGAGGACAAGCACTTAGATAGCTCCACTGAGAGTACTGCACAGTGGGAAAGAGGTAACTTCTTTTACCTGTTTATTTGTTTTTTGAGACAGGGGAGGGACAGAGGGAGAAGGAGAGAGAGAATCTTAACCAGGCTCCACGCTTGCCGTGGAACCCCACATGGGGCTCCATCTCACGACCCTGGGATCAAGACCTGAGCCAGAATCAAGAGCTGGCCACTTAACCGACTGAGCCACCCAGGTGTCATTAGGTCACTTCTTGAAAAGGAAAGCAGAATTGGGTTGGGGGGGGGATGAGAGGGGCTCCAGCCTTCCCAACTTGCCTGCCTGGGCACCAGGCATGTGGCTGCATCATCTTGCACGTTTCAGCCCCTGCGACCGTCCACCTGCAGCTGCATGAGCAGCTCTAAGCAAGAGCTGTGAAAGAACAGCCTGATGGAGCGCAGTCAAGCCAAAGAATTCTGTCTAAGCTGCTAAATCCTGGAATGCTTTGGAGCAACAGAGGAGGGAAACGTCCGGTACAACAGCAGTGGTCTTCTGGGTGTGGCATCCTCCTGGACGATGCAGATGCCCAGGGCCCTGCACGTAAACACCTACTAGTCCAGCCTGGAGGTAAATCTCTCCAAGGGGGAGATTTCTCATGCAGTAGATCTGAATGCAAGTCTCCACACCACTGACTCTGCTGCTTACTGTGGCCGATAACCCCTCGCTTTCATTTTGCATTGTTTGCCTCAGGGGTTAGTGTGACTGGCACATGTTTCAAGATGAACACATTTTAAATTTTAGACGGCTTGCTTTCTGGCAGGGAATTGTAAATATTACTAGCAGTGACTATTCTTTAAAATTTTTTTTGAATGTTTATTTTTGAGAGAGAGAGAGAGCGCGAGCGAGCGAACGAGCATGAGCAGGGGAGGGGCAGAGAGAGAGGGGGACACAGAATCCGAAGCAGGCTCCAGGCTCCGAGCAGTCAGTACAGAGCCCAACGCGGGGCTCGAACCCACAAACCGCAAGATCATGACCTGAGCTGAAGTCAGACGCTTAACCGACTGAGCCACCCAGCCGCCCCAGCAGTTAATATTCTTTTCCAGTGTTCTTAAAAAAGATACATTATATATATACATCTATAATCATGTTCTTTTCCAAGATACTCTTTTGGAGATAGTTTCCTGTGGTTAATCTGCCTTCTTGATATAGCCCTTTATCCATTTATAATTTCCCGAAAGTTTTGTGATCTAATTCATTGATTTTCTGCCATAGTCAGCGTGCTTTTAACTGCCTGTGTTTGTAGACATAATAGCATCAGTGCTTAGAAGACCAGACTCTGAATCAGACTATTTTGGATTGGATTGAATTCAGGGTGAACCACTTGGTAGTTAGATACACTCTTAGTAGTGTGTATCTTGGCCACGACATTTAACTTCCATTAAACCCATTTTATAGCCTGGGGGGGAAAAACAGAGAAAGTAGCAAAGCTTAACCTACGGGATCATTGAAAGAATTAAATGCAAAAATACATACAAAGTGCTTAGTGCATCAGTGGGCACATGGGAAGTACTTGATAAATGGTTAATGGTATTACAGTGAGACATTAAAATCAGGGTTGATGACTTTAACCTCCCACCTTCTTATTTATCAAGTCGTTGCAAGTTCATAAATGAAAACCTGGAAAGCAGGTGGAAAAAACGTCACTCTCGATTACATCACCTAATTACATCACCCAGTATCACAGTACTGTTACTGTATTGATGTTATTCCTATTCATGTGTAACAAAACATTACTGTAATTTCCATACTGCTTTGTGGCTCATTTTTTCATTTAGTGTTATATCCCGAACATTTTCTTTTAATATTTATTGACTTATGAGAGCGAGAGAGAGAGAGAGAGAGACAGATCACAAGCAGGGGATGGGCAGAAAGAGAGGGAGACACAGAGTCGGAAGGCTCTGAGCTGTCAGCACGGAGCCCGACATGGGGCTCGAGCCCACAAACTGTGAGATCATGACCTGAGCCCAAGTTGGACGCTTAACCGACTGAGCTACCCAGGTGCCCCATATCCTGAACATTTAAAAAAAATATTTATTTTTGAGAGACGGAGAGAGAGAGCGCGCGCCTGTGCGCCAGTGGGGGAGGGGCAGACAGAGAGGGAGACACGGAATCCAAGCACCTTCCAGGTTCTGAGCTGTCAGCACAGAGCCCGACTTGGGGCTCGAACTCATGAAATGCAAGGTCATGACCTGAGCCGAAGGTGGACGCTGAACTGACTGAGGGACCCAGGCACCTCTATCCTGAACATTTTTACAAATAAATAAATACTATTTGTCTTTTGTTTGTCTTTTGTTTTTCTTTTGCAAATGTGAATTTATCTTTTATTAAAATGTCTTTAATATGTACGTACTGATTGTTTCAGGATTGAACTTACCTTTTTTTATTATTTTAATTTCAGTATAGCTAACATACAGCGTTATATTAGTTTCAGGTTTACAGTATAGGGATCCAACAATTCTATTCATTACTCAGAGCTCATCATAATAACTGTCATTATTTTTCATGATTATCTATATAGACACACAATAATTCTCTCTTAACCAGGTCCCCGATTTTGGATATTTAGGTTATATCCAATTTTCCCCTCTTAGAGGCTGCTGTGAACGTATGCTTGCAATGACATGTGACTAGTTTTTCAGGATAAATTTTGAGAAACTGGATTGTTCTAAGATTATGAAAAACTAATGTTGCATGTTTTTTTTTTTTTAATTTTTTTTTTTCAACGTTTATTTATTTTGGGGACAGAGAGAGACACAGCATGAATGGGGGAGGGGCAGAGAGAGAGGGAGACACAGAATCGGAAACAGGCTCCAGGCTCTGAGCCATCAGCCCAGAACCTGACGCGGGGCTCGAACTCGCGGACCGCGAGATCGTGACCTGGCTGAAGTCGGCCGCTTAACCGACTGCGCCACCCAGGCGCCCCACGTTGCATGTTTTTAAGCTGGCATCTCTTGTTACCTCATTTGAGGTGTATCTTATTTGCAATAGCATTTAAGTTCCATGTGGGCAGGAATTTTGGTCTGTATTGTTCACAGTCATACCCTAGATGTATCAAATAGCGTGAAAGAAAAACAATGGTTTTCAGTAAAGGAAACAAAAATTTTTTTTGAGTACATTTTAGTGTGAACAAATATCAGTGAGATGATCTTGAAGACCTCTGCTAATAATATAGAGCTTTACTAAGAAAAAAAGGAAGGAGTAAGGCTGTTGGGTAGGCAGTCAACAGCATCTGCTGTGCACATAAAAGCTTTCCTATCTTAAGTTATGATGAACATGTTACTTCCAATTAAATTTGTAGCAATATTCTTGATTTCCCTATTAGAATGTAGGAGGACAACTGTTTCTGACATAATTAAGATATTGTACTCTCCTTAACTCACTCACACACACACACACACACACACACAGAGTTCTGGCCCTTAAGACTTGAGGAGAAGGCTGCTGAGTGTATAATGATTGAATTCTGGGAAATTCTTCCTTGATCTTAACAAAAAAGACTCAGGGAAGGGGCGCCTGGGTGGCTCGGTGGGTTAAGCGGCCAACTTTGGCTCAGGTCATGATCTCACGGTTTGCGAGTTCGAGCTCTGCATCGGGCTCTGTGCTGACAGCTCAGAGCCTGGAGCCTGCTTCGGATTCTGTGTCTCCCACTCTCTCTGTCTGCTTCTCCCCTGCTTGCTCTTTGTCTCTCCCTCTCTTTCTCTCAAAAATAAACATTGAAAAAAAAAGAGAGAGACTCAGGGAAGAAAAGGGACTTTACTTTCTATTTCCCCTCTCTGAACAATGCATTCATTTCTGGAATTATCCATTGGGGGGGGGGGTTAATCTGAGGATGAGGCTGATATGGCAAGGAATCAAAAGAAAGATGGAAAGAATCTGCATCCTTGGAAATGTCACTAAGCTGCCAACTTTACCAGTCCGGAACCCCCCCATCTCATGACCGCTTATCACATGAGAATCAGTTTTCCTATTGTTTTGGAAGACTAAAACAAGGCTTCAAGGCCTTCTGTTCCTAGAAGCCGAAAGCCTTCTAATTAATAAACTATGCCACAGACGTTATTCCACGTATTTTGGAGTAAGCCATGTATTTAGTACATTGCAGCGATTTGAGAATTCTTACAGCATGGGTTTTAATAACAAGAGAGGGATATAGGCTACATATTTAGCATGTATGGTGACTAAAACATTTATAAAACACTTAGGATATGCCAGGATTAACGTCAACTTTGGGAACCCAAAGGTAAATAAAAGAGGGTCCTTATCCTCTGGGAGAAAAACATGATTGTTTCACAATAATTTTTGTTTTTATCGTATGTTTCCAGAAATGAAAAAAATGAGCTCTGTTTAATATATGTTTATATGGTTTCTTTCTTACTTCACGATCTTCAAAGGATTATACAGAAATTATGCTATTTTCAAACCCTAACAAAAGAACTAAGAACATATGTGAAAGGCTCATGGAAAAAATCCTTATTTAGGAAAATTGCTATATTTATATATATTTTCTGTAGTTCTGTATAAGAACACTGCTTTTGAAAAGACCAAAGGAAGCAAGCTGTTTTGAATTCATAGCACATTCCACTGGAATGGTAAATTTGTATATTAATGTCCTAATAAATTTTTAGCACATATTTTATGAGAAAGGTGAAAAATATTATAATATTTTTGACAGCTAATCAATAAGGTAGGCATTTAGTTTTACTACTTTCTGGGTTATTAAGCTGTTGAGTGAAAGTGATGTGGCTAGTTAAAGGACGTATCCATTTAATAAAAGACATGTAAAATGCTAATTGGTCTTTAAGATATATGCCATGTTCCTAGTGGCCCTCTCCGATTTCCTTAGGCTGACATTTAAAAAATTAAGTTCCAAAGTTCTCAGGTACCTTTCTCCTTTCTTTATTGATCTTCCTTTATACTGTCACCGACCAACATTTAAACACAATGCACAGATCCTACACAGAAAGTTGTAAGGCTCAAAGAGTAATGCAAGAAGTAATAAGATAAAGCTGTGAGACTTTGCCAAACACTGTCTTTATATGAGGGGGTTGTTTTCCAAGGACCGATGATGCTACCTGTGACACCCAGTCCGTGAATTCTTACCCTCCCAGTGTTTCACCACTAGGCATGCCTTTGTAGGAACGGAGTGTTTGATCGCTCTTACAGTTCATTGCACGGTTTCCCTGCCTCCCACCTAGGGAGTGTGCTGGCACCTTCAGGTCAGCATATCAACCAACCAAAAATATTTCAGAAGCTCTTTCAGGGCCTTACCCTTGAATTTCTCTCCTAATCAGGTCGCCAAAGACTCTTGGTGGAAGATCCTTGTCTTTTAGGCTGGTTCCTGGTTTTTGATAGATAATCTCAGGACCACAGTCAACCTGTGATCCCTGGGATCTACCTCACATTCTGCCCAGCTGTATGGAGGTAGGTTAGTAGAACTCACAGGAAGACGTTGTATGAATCCAAAGGACACACCAAGTATTTTGTGAAGGTTCTCTGAGGGATAAAAAGGAGACCTAGTTCCTGCTTTTCACTGGGAGTGCCGCATAGCTTCCACATGCCATTCTGGGTTCGTCACACACCCTTCCCCAACCTGCTGTTGGTCCTAGGAAGCAGACTAGTAGAGATTCCATCAATGAGTTCTTGTGGTTCCCAGCTTCTGGTTGGGGTCAGCCAATGGGTTGCTTTGATAAGCAATTAGGAGGGGAGGAGAATGAGGTCAGGGTATTTACGATCCTGGTGACCTCCCTGGGAAGTCACCTTACAAGTTGGCCATCACAGAAAGTCTTGGCTCTTCTCAAGAAGACCCACTGGCCACAGCTTTCTCTCCTTTTGGCAACCCCTTCCTCTGTTTGTGTCTAAGGAGGTGACAGCACCCAGATTCATAGACTGTCTCCTCTACTCCTGCATCCTGCCTGGAGCTGTGTAACAAGTTCCTTGTGAATTACTCCAACGTGTGTGTGCTGTCTGGTTAGTGTCGGGACCCTGACTGTCATAGTGAGCTTGCAAGACAGACATACAGAGATTCATAAAGAGATGAACTGTGTTGCAGATGAACCGATACAATAGGATTTTATAAAAAGGAATAATTCATGCTACCACTGGGTGATGAAACAGTTTTCTCTGAGGAGGGGGCTTTGAACAAGGTGCAGGGGAAACGGAAGCATTGATCTCCATTTCTCATGGTCACACCTGAGCACAGGTCTCCCCACAGCATGCTCATTTTGAAAAGAGAGTGGAAGGGTAAGACAAAATGTTCAAGATACTCATCAAGAGCAGTCAAGTATATTTATCAAGTGCCTAATTTAATGGGAGAAATCGGGTGATAAGCAATCTTTAACAAAGCCTTATCTTCACTGTTCCATACATTATCTGAAAGATGTTATAAAACATCTTTTTGCTCCTTCACCATTTTCTATGAATTTGTTCCGTTCCTAAAGGATAAGGAATGGGAATAAGTTATAGCTCATTAGTTCTTAGCTGTCTTGCTATTTCATAGGTTGTAAGTTTATCACCGATACTTCTAATTCTCATTTGCTACAGTCAGAAAATCTGTATGTGATTGTCCTAGAGACAAATAATCATAATTAAAGATTTATTAAAATGTTCGTCAGAATGCTTCTATAATTCACTTATTCAACAAATATTCACAGAAGGTCTACTATGTGCCAGGTACTCTTCCGGGCCCTTGTCATAGAGCAGTGGGCAAATCTCCCTGTCCTCATGAAGCTCACATTTATGGGGGTAAGACAGCCAGTAGAGAAAACAAATAAGGAAAATACGAGAAAAGTTAATGCCATAGAGACATATTAAACAAGGGTAGTGAGTGTTGAAGGTAGGGTTACAATGTTAGACTGTGTGATCCTGGAAAGGGTGGTGGCTGTGTAACGTGTCACTGGAGCAGGCTGAATGATGCTTCCTTTCTATGTATGTTTCCTGTGCAATATTTGGAGAGAGGGAGTGAAGCGGCCACCATTGTGTTTTTTACGCTTGAGAGGTCAGGACAGGTTTGACTGTAGCTCATATAAATTGTAGCTTGTCAGCTGACTCACGTCATCAGCGTAGGGCGGTGGCCAGAACTGCTACTGTCCTACCTTCCCCTGTCTGCTTCGCCTTCTCTGACTCCTGGGCCAGCTAGATGCTTAGTTCTAGGATGGAGGGGGCCAGTTCTTTAGTCGTGAGGACACCCACACCAACAAGTTGGAGGCACTGAGAACAGATTCGGGTTCCAGTGTGTCCTACTGGGTTCCAGCTTCTCCTTGTTCTTTGCAGCTTTAAATCTGTCCCTGTGTGCTACTCTCTGAGTTGTAGATTTCAAGCTCCAGCATTGGATGCGAAGAAAACAGTCTTACGTCTAAGTCTGCTCACCTTACCTGTTATGTTGCTTCAATGAGTACAGCAGAGATGACGAGAAAAGCTGGAAGCAAGCCCAACCTTGAGCGTTATCATTCCCCATTGGGTCCTTTGAGAGTTCACACCAATGTTGCACAGACCACGACAATAAAAACCATTCCCATTGTTTCGATAGATACCATGCAAAAGATCAAAAGGCAATGGATATATATCATGACAAAAGAACTATTGGTTAACTAAAAGGAAGAGCTTTGGACAGGGCGATTGTTATTAGAATTGTTATACAGTGTAGCTATAAAATCCAAATTCCCAAGATTTTTCAATAGAAGTTAGATAATTATCGGTCTAATATAGTTAACATTCAAACCTATCCTCAGTAATTTCTTCACATGTGCTTAGATGGCACCAAAATAATTTGTGGATTCAAGGCAAATAAATCCAACTAATCATTTTAGCTTATACATCCACAATACAGAAAAAAGAAAGAAAATAAAATAGCCTCACAGAGACTGTTAACAAGCTCTTATAATCACATGAAGTCATTGTAACAATCTCTGTAACAAATCTTTCTCATTCTCTCTAAAATCTATCTTTCTATGGGGCGTCTGGGTGGCTCAGTCGGTTAAGCGTCCGACTTTGGCTCAGGTCATGATCTCGCAGTCTGTGAGTTCGAGCCCTGCGTCGGGCTCTGTGCTGACAGCTCGGAGCCTGGAGCCTGTCTCAGATTCTGTATCTCCCTCTCTCTCTGACCCTCCCTGCTTCATGCTCTGCCTCTCTCTGTCTGAAAAATAAATAAATGTTAAAAAAAATTTTGTTTTAAATCTCTCTATCTATCTATCATCTACTTCCATACGATTCTGCTCCTTTGATTGAACCATGTCTGGAACAGAAGGTCTAACTTAAAAGGTGATACCTTAGCAAAGATCAAAAGGGGGTGAGGGAGCAAGCTATGCAGAAAGATATCTGGCACAAGAGTGTTTCAAGCAGAGAGAACAGCAAAGGCCCTGAAGCAAGAGCACGACTAGTGTGGTTGAGCAGCAGCAAGGAATCCAGTGAGGTGGAACATGAGTAGCGAAGGGGAGAGGAGCTGGTGGAGAGTTCAGAGAGGCAAAGGGGAGGTGGGGGCGGCAATGTTAAACTGCATAGGGCCCTACAGGCCACTCAGTGTGCTTGCTTTTACCTTGAGTGAGATGGGGAGCTATTGGATGCTTTTGGAGCAGACGAGTGCCGTGATTTGGCTGCAATTTTAGCAGGATGTCTCTGGCAGCCTGGTGAACAATCCAGGGTAAGGGAGAAGGAGTAGAAGCAGAGGGAGGGGGCAGTTAGAAGGTATTGCAGAATTCAGGCAAGAAATACCTACGGTTTGGAGTCGTGCTGTAGAGTCAACAGGACTTGATGGTGAAGCCCATAGTGGATGCAAGGTAAGAAGAATGAAGGGTGAGTCTAGCGGCTGAGGACTGAGCAGCAAATAACACATGGGGGAATGGTCATGGAGGACGGTTTGTGGGAGAAAATTGAGGACTCAGTGTAGATATAATTTTTGATTACACCAATGCCATACGGATTGTAAATCTGTCTTACCTTCGAGGGGATGGTCTGGAGTTCAGCTGAGGAAAGATCCAGGCTTGGGAAATATATGTGTGAGACGTTACCATGGAATTTAACCCGTGGGACAGGCTGAGAAGTTGGTGACCTTGACAAAGACTGTATCAAAGGAGTCAATGGGATCAAAGCTTACCCGGCACATTTTCAAGAGAAAATAGGAGAAGAGGAATGGAAGATAGCGACTCTAAACAACGCTCTTGAGGAGTTTGCTGTCATCAATATCGATTTACAACCACAGTCAAAGTATACCTAACACAGCACCAATCATTTGTGTCTTGTAGACACTTTCATTAGAGAATCAACGATTACATTTTATTTAATTTTCGTTCATATCCATGCCTTTCACTCTAGTCAACCAGCTCCAAGACAGAAGAACCTGTGTTTTTCCCATCTTTATATTCTTACCAAGGACAATGAATGAAGTAGACATTTACTGAGTTATAACCTGTCACTAATTGTTTCTAGAGTTAAATGTTTTATCTAACTCTGCACAGTTCTAGGGGATATTTAAGAGTTCAACCAGGCATGGTTTTCACCTGATCACAGTAGTGAAAGAAGACAATAGCATCTAGGGATTTAGTGCAAAGTCTGTTCATTTTTTAAAATGTTTATTTACTTTTGAAAGAGAGCAAGCAGGGCAGGGACAGAGAGAGGGCGACAGAGGATGTGGCACTTGAACTAATGAACCCCGAGATCATGACCTGAGCAGAAGTCAGACACTTAACCAACTGAGCCACCCAGGCACCCCAGAGAGCCTGTTCATTTTAAAAATAATGTTGCTATGAATGGCAAGTACGTAATGGCCCTTTTAAAAGGAATTACATGCTTTTTAAAAACAGAATAAGGGAGCAGAAGAATAAGCAGAGATAAATTCAAAACAGGATGCTAATTTGTATTATCTTTTTTCAAAATGACTTTTTGGAATTCCTGTCATTATATATTTAACCTATTTTCATCTTGATATAGTATAGGGAAATAAATAGTACTTACATTTCTGAGAGCTTATTTGCTTAATCTAAGGCTTAAAGTTTCAAGAGACAGACAGATGGCTGAATAATGTATTACTGTGCTGAATCTAGGACTGGTAACAATTATTAGACGAGAGATCCACAAGAGGGTCTATGGGTAAGATGGATACAGAACACTACACAAACACAAAATTGGAATGAGGGAGCATGAAGATATTAAAAGGCCGAAGAAACAGAATCAGTGTTGCTGTAATGGATGTAGGTGTGTCTAACATACAGAATATTTGTTGCGACTATGAGCCCTTCGGTGCCAAGTATTGGGGATGCTAGGACTGTGTCCTCTTAAATGTATACGTTGAAACCCTAAGCCCTACTGTGACTGTATTTGAAGATAGAGACCTTTGGAAGGCAATTAAGGTTAAATGTGGTCATACAGGTAGGTTTCTTATCTGATGAGAATGGTGTTCTTGCAAAAAACAGATGAGACACCAGACAGCCGTAAGGACACAGCAAGAAGAATGCTCTCTATAAGCCAGGAAAAGACTTTTCACTAGAAACCGGATCCTGCTGGCACCTTGATCTTGGGCTTTCCAGCCTCCAGAGATGCAAGGAAATAGACTTCTGTTGTTTAAGCTAACCACCCAGTGTATGGTATTTTGTTACGGCAGCCCAAGCCAACTAAGAGAGAGAACAATGGTGAAACATGGAAAGAAATACAGTATTCTTTTATTAACACATGAAAAAATAGCTAGCGCCCTTGGGAGGGAATGTGTACATTATGCCAGATGCATTTAGTTTCATTTACTCCTGAGAAATATCTTTGAACTAGGTATCACGATTCCTATTTTAGTGAGACTCAGAGAAATTAAGTAATTTATTCAATGTCACACAGCTAGTAAGTGGAGGGGCCAGGCTTCGTACTTGCCTCCATTTAATACTGCAGACCATCCATTTCATTCATTCTTCAAATGGTACTTAAGTAGGAACTAAAATGGATACAGCTATGATTTTGACCAGTTCCCTGTCCTCAAGGGACTTACAACTTGAGGTGTTAGGGTCTCGACCAGGATGCTCTATCTGATATCCTGAAAGCCTGAACCAGAAATGGAGAGGGAACATCTCAGGGGCAAAGATGCAAACATCTAGTGGTTAAGATTTGTAGTGGAAGGCTAGATTCAGAATCTACAGCATTCTGATATAATGTAGAGCAGTACTTCTGGAAATGTACTGTGGATACAAATCGTCTTGGCAATGTGTTCAAGTATGGTTTCTGATGCGGGAGGGATGGGGGGAGCCTGAAAGTCTGCCTATCTAACAAGCTCCTGGTTATCACAGAAGGTGGTGTTCCAGGGACCACAGTGGAAGTGTCCAGACGCTCGGGAACAGGTGCAATACTTGTTTCATGGGCTGTCTCCATCCTTTAGCCCAGGAAGAATCCAGTTAAAGACACTGGTCCTGCATGGGCACACGTATTCGAGCTCACTAATAAGTGAGGTCACAGGGTCTCTTTCGTAAGAAAACAGGTGTTCTTTTCCTGACTTATTCCTTATTGCACACTGTGTTGTAATTAAATCAGGTTTTATGGTTCTACATAACCCCAAGTGATCAGTGTGACAGAATTTTACATTTTACAACTAATTTGTTTCATTTTTAAAATAGAGGTCCAGGTTTTCACCCCTTTATTTGAAATCGTTATGACATCCCTTATGTGGAGGATATACAAAAAAATTCAACAAATTCCCTAAACAAAAGCATTATATACTCAAGAAAGTGTTTTTTTTGTGAATAGTTGGGCATATAATTAACTTTATTTCAGTTATGGAAACTGAAACTCACTATATTTCCTCTTTCTTTCTCTGCTCTCCCCCAGCTTTATTGAGATATGATTGACCACCTTTCCTCTTTCTTTTTTTTCTTTAATGTTTATTTATTTTTGGGAAAGAGGGTATGAGTGGGGGAGGGGGAGAGAGAGGGGGGGATAGAGGATCCAAAGTGGGCCCTGCACTGACAGCAGCCAGCCTGATGTGGGGCTCGAACTCAGGAAATGCTAGATCGTTCGTGAGATCATGACCTCAGCCAGAGTTGGATGCTCAACCAACAGAGCCACCAGGCACCCTTCTTTGTGTTTTATGTTTATTTATTTATTTTTGAGAGAGAGAGAGAGAGAGAGAGGGAGAGAGAGAATGAGCACATGTGTGTGTGCACAAGTTGGGGAGGAGGAGAGAGAGAGGGAGAGAGAAAGCTGTGCTATCAACTTAGAGCCCCATGTGGGGCTTGAACCCATGAACCGTGAGATCATGATCTGAACTGATATCAAGAGTCCGACACTTGACTGACTGAGCGGCCCAGACGCTTTACCTTTCCTCTCTGTTAACCACCACTTTCAAGGACAGATCATACCTGAAAATGACCAAAAAAATGATTCATTTTTTGAGCTATGAGTAGCTAGGGAACTCCAATTTATTTTAGGATAAATTATAAGCTTTTAGGAGAAAGATTTTGATAAAATCATTCCTGCGGTGATATCAGAGTGAAGCTTTCCTCTTCCTTGGACACTTCTTTATTCTTCCTTATGAATTCAGAGTTTTCAAATTGCTGATGTTTCTATATAGGAAAGGTTTCTATACAGGGAAGCTATAAACATTTTAAACAACCTTCTAAAATTAGTCCTAAATGAGCCTGTTCATTCAAGTCATATACAAATACTTTAAAAAAAATTTTTTTTTTATATTTATTTTTGAGAGACAGAGTGAGACAAAGTGAGACTGGGGGAGGGGCAGAGAGAGAGGGAGACACAGGATTGGAAACAGGCTCCAGGCTCTGAGCTGTTAGCACAGAGTGTGACACGGGGCTCGAACCCACAGACTGTGAGATCATGACCTGAGCCAAAGTCGGACGCTCAACCGACTGAGCCACCCAGGCGCCCCTACAAATACTTTTTAAATGAGAGGATTAAAAGTAGTTATAAGAGGGGCACCTGGGCAGGGGCGCCTGGGTGTCTCAGTCGGTTAAGCATCTGACTTCAGTTCAGGTCATGAACTTTTTCGGTTTGTGAGTTTGAGTCCCGTGTTGGGTGAGCCCTGCTTCTCTCTCTCTCTCTCCCTCTCTTTCTATTTCTCCCTCTGCCCCTCATGGGATTCTTTCTCTCTCTCCACCCCTTCTCTTTTTCCCTCACTCACTTGGGCCCTCTCTCAAAAATAAGTAAGTAAGTAAATAAATAAATAAATAAAAGAGGGGCGCCTCAGCAGTTCAGTCAGTTAAATGTCTGATTCTTGATTTTGGCTCAGGTCATGATCTCACAGTTCATGGGCTTGAGGCCCACACCGGGCTCTGTGCTGACAATGTGGAATCTGCTTGGGATTCTCTCTCTCCCTTTTATTCTCTCTCTTTTTTTAACAGTTCTCTTTCTCCTTTATTAAAAAAGTAAAAAATAAAATAAAGCAGTTATAAAAAATTCCCTGTCTTTCTTAGTCTTCTTGTGTGACACCTGATTTATCCTCACGATAGTTATCATTCGGTATTTGCAAAGTGGCTTCCTCCAAATTGCTCAGTACGGATCACACACTTTAAAATATTGTCCCAATACCCCTATGAGACATACAGCTTGAAAGGTAGAGTAAAAACAACTAGTATCTTCCTGTCCTGACAACACCCTTGAAAACAAATCTTCAACTGCAAACAGAACAAAAACTTTTCTAAGGTTACGGAAAATTGAGCTGAAACGATAAGGGATTTGCTTACAGGCACAGATAAAACATTACCCCTGGGAGGGAAGTTACACCGGAAATAGTGGTGACTGGACAGGAAGCAAGTGCGGATTATAGGAGGATGTGGACCCCCCTCCCAGTGCAGGACTTTTTTTTCCTTCCTTTCTGGTCTTAGGATCACTTCCCTACAAGAAACCTTTATCACCATGAAGCACCAGCATTTGCCTCGACTCCAAACTGACATCCCTGCCCCCTGCCCACCCTTCCCTTGCATCTCAGTCTGCCTTCACCCCTGCCCCAGACTCCGAGGTCCTTGAAGGGCAGAATCACAACTGTAGACCCATCCTCATCCCCCGACTCACCTAAAAATCCAGCAGTGCCTCCTTGGATACCTCCAGCTATTGCCACGAACCCCAGACTTTAAAGGGTTTACAACTATGGGGATTTTTCAAACGTATTCAGAATGAACTCTCATAAACCGCTGCCAATGTCAACAATTTTCAACTTTGGCCAATCGTGTTTTATCTGTTCCCCAACTTTTTTTACTTTTGTTGGATTTTTTTTTTTTTGAAATTTTTATTCATTTTTGAGAAAGAGATATGAGCAGGGGAGGGGTAGGAAGAGAGGGGAACAGAGGATATGAAGCCGACTCTGCACTGACAGCAGTGAGCCAGGTGTGGGGCTCGAACTCACAAACTGTGAGATCATGACCTGAGCCAGTCAGATGCCCAGCTGACTGAGCCATCCAGGTGCCCCTTGTTGGATTACTTTAAAACAAATCCCACACAACCTTGCATTTCACATACTCCTGCAGGTACCAGTAAGAAATCAGGGCATTAGGTACACTCGCCCATGATGCCATTATCTTAAAGCAATTAAAAAAATTTTTTTTAAATCTTTATTTTTGAGAGAGAGAGAGAGAGACAGAGAGAGCAGGGGAGGAACAGAGAGAGAGAGAGGGAGATGCAGAATCTGAAGCAGGCTCCATGCTCTGAGCTGTCAGCATAGAGCCTGATGCGGGGCTCGAACCCATGAACCGTGAGGTCATGACCTGAGCTGAAGTTGGACGCTTAACCGACTGAGCCACCCAGGTGCCCCTTAAAGCAATTTTTAACATACCATTTAATACCCAGTCCTTGAAATTTTTACAACTGTGGAAAAAGTCTTTTTACAATTGAGATGTTTTAATCATTATCATTTGGCCATTTTATCTCTTATATCTCTTTTCATCTATAACCATTCCTTCATATCACTGGCTAGCTGAAGAAATCAGATCTTCCTCTTTATATTGTCTCACATTATGAAATTGACTGTTGCTCTGTTGTGTTTATTTGTTCCTGTACCCATTCCTCACCTCTCCCTTCTTATATATTGGTAGTCAGATCTAGATGTTTAATTCTGGGATGGTTTTATTGGTAGTTAGTTCTAGATATTTGATTTAATTCTGGACTGGTTTTATGGGAGATGGGACAAGAATACTTCATAGGATTGCTTTCCATTTGTGGGAGATGACCATCAAGATGGCTCCCAGTGACTCCTGCTTGCTCATATCTATGCCCTGTGCAGTACTCCCCAACCCCCCAATGAATAGCATGACTGACTTGTGAAACAATAGGGTGTAGGTGAAATGATACGTGACTTATGAGGCTAAGTCATAAAAGACCTTATAGCTGCTTCCTCTCTCTTTCATGGGTCACTCAGTCTCCAGGAAGCCAGATGTCAGGGCAAATGCAAACTCAGTGGCCCTATGGAGAAGACCTCCTGCCAACAGCCATGAGAGTGAGGCATCTCGGAAGTGGATCTTCCAGTCCCAGATGAGACCTCAGATGACTGTAACCATAGCTGACATCTTGACAGCAACTTCCAGATTCCTTGAGCTAGAACTGCCCAGATAAATCACTCCTCAATTCCTGATCAGAGAAATTGTGTGAGATGACAAAGCTTGGTGTTGTTTTAAGCCATTAAACTGTGGAGTAACATACTACACAATAAAAAACAAATTATTAGTATATCACATCCTGTTTACCTGACATACTTTTAATGATCGATCAATAGGTTCAGGTGTTGTCAACCTGACCATTCCATTATAAAGTTCTTTCATTTCTTTTTAAAGATTTTATGTATGTATGTATGTATGTATATTTAACATTTAGTTAGTTAACATAAAGTGCAATATTGGTTTCAAGATTAGAGTTCAGTGATTCATCACTTATATTCAACACCCAGTGCTCATCACAAGCACCCTCCTTATACCCATCCCCCATCTAGCCCATCTCCCCCACCTCCCTCCATCAACCTATAGTTTGTTCTCTATCATTGAATCTCTTGTGCTTTCTTTCCCTGTCTTCTCTTCCCCCACTTTTCCCATATATTCATCTATTTTGTTTCTTAAATTCCACATGTGAGTGAAATCATATGGTATTTGTCTTTCTCTGATTGACTTATTTCACTTAGCATACTACCTTCTAGCTCCATTCACCTTATTGCAAATGGCAACATTTCATTCTTTTTGATGGCTGATGTAATATTCCATTGTGTGTGTGTGTGTGTGTGTGTGTGTATACCACATCTTCTTTATCCATTCATCAGTCACTGGAGATTTGGGTTTTCTTCATAATTTGGCTATTTTTGGTAATGCTGCTATAAACATTGGGATGCATGTACCTCTTCAAATCTATTTTTGTATACTTTGGGCAAATACCCAAGAGTGTAATTGCTGGATTGTAGAGTAGTTCTATTTTTAGTTTCATGTGGAACCTCCATACTGTTCTCCATAATGGGTGCACCAGTTTGCATTTCCTCAACAGTGCAAGAGGGTTCCTCTTTCTCTACATCCTCACCAAGCCTGTTGTTTGTTGTGTTGTTAATTTTAGCCATTCTAACAAGTGTGAGGTGGTATCTCATCATGGTTTTGATGTGTGTTTCCCTGATGATGAGTGACGATGAGCATCTTTTTATGGGTCTTGTAGCCATCTGTATGTCTTCTTTGGAAAAGTGTCCATGTCTCCTGCTCATTTCTTAACTGGGTTATTTGTGTTTTGGGTGTTGAGTTTGATAAGCTCTTTATTGATTTTGGATACAAACCCTTTATCTGATATGTCATTTGCAAATATCTTCTCCCATTCCATTGGTTGTCTTTCAGTTTTGTTGTTTCCTTTGCTGTGCAGAAGCTTTTTATCTTGATGAAATCCCAATAGTTCATGTTTACTTTCGTTTCTGTGTCTTTGGTGACGTGTCTAGTAAAAAGTTACTCCAGCCTGGGTTCTCCTCTAGGATTTTGATGGTTTCCTATCTCCCATTTAGGTATTTCATCCATTTTGAATTTCTTTTCATGTATGGTGTAAGAAAGTGGTCCAGTTTCATTCTTCTGCAAGTTGCCTTCCAGTTTTCCCAACACCATTTGCAGAAGAGATTGTCTTTTTTTCCATTGGATATTCTTTCCTGCTTTGTCAAAGATGAGTTGACCATATAGTTGTGGGTCTATTTCTGGATTTTCTCTTCTGTTCCATTTTTATATGTGTCTGTTTTTGTGCCAGTACCATACTACTTGATGAGTGCAGCTTTGTAATATAGCATGAAATCCGGAATCGTGATGTCTCCCATCTTGTTTTTACGTTTTAGGATTGCTTTGGCTAGTTGGAGTCTTTTGTGGTTCCATACAAATTTTCGGGTTGTTTGTTCTAGTTCTGCAAAAATACTGGTGGTATTTTGATAGGGATTGCATTAATTGCGTAAATTGCTTCGGGTAGTATGGAATTTTAACAGTATTTGTTCTTCCAATCCATGACCATGGAATGCTTTTCCATTTCTTTATGTCCTTTTCTATTTCTTTTATAAATGTTCTATAGTTTCCAGAGTAGAGATCTTTTACCTCTTTAGTTAGGTTTATTTCCAGGTATCTTATTGTTTTTGGTGCAAATACAAATGGGATTCCTTGATTTCTTTTTCTGCTGCTTTATTACTGGGGCATAAAAATGCAACAGATTTCTGCACGTTGATTTTATATGCTGTGGCTTTGCTGAATTCATGTATTAGTACTAGCAATTTTTTGGTGGGGAGACTTTATTTTTTTAAGTAATCTCTACCCCGCAGGGTAGGGGATTGAACTCATGTTGCTGAGATTAAGAGTCACATGCTCTTCTGACTGAGCCAGCCAGGTGCCCCATTATAAAATTCTCCATGAATGTTTTGTCTACTAGTGTTAACAGCCACTGATATTCACTTACTGGATTTATTATTTTATTGAATGTTCCATAAATCTTTCATGTTTATCAATTGGGATTCTTCCATAAAGAACAACATTCCCTTATCAACTACATGGAAACATTACAATACCATTTGTATAGGAAAAACGTGATAAACACCCTATTTAGAAGGTTCTTAATGACAAATGTAGAAAAATCACTAGAAAAGTAACTGATATTTAAAAGCAAAAACTTGGACTCAAAAACTTGGACGTTTTATGTTGGTTAAGTTAAGCGACACTTTATAATTTTTAATTGTTAAAAAAGATTTTCTTTTTAAGTAATGTCTACATCCAACATGGGGCTCAAACTCACAAACCGAAGATGAAGAGTTGCTTTATCTACTGACTGAGTCACCCAGGTGGCCCTAAAATTTTTAATTCTTATGTTATTTCGACACCCTCTTCACCGATTGGCCTTAAGCAATTAACTATCAGTGTATTCAAATCAGAACATTTTAAATATAAAGTCATGGGGGTGAGGTGAGGAAGCATTTATGACATGATGCTAAATAGCTAGTCTGTTCTGTTTTTGAAGAATGTAATTGGATGCTTTGGTGTCAAGTGGGAAATGAGATGTGAAATTTGGAGAAAATGGTGCTGTGTTTTGGTTGCCACTGAGCACTGACTTTTAGTGGAGGAATAGGTCTAATATGACTACCAGCACTTTCTGTCCCCTTCAGCTTTAAAGAGTCTCCTGGGCTAAGTATTTTGTAAAGCAGCAAACATTACTGCCTGTGTAGTTCTTATTATGATCACTTTAACACTATTTTATGTAATCACTTCTGGGCTATAAAGCAGGGCAATTCCCAATGCTACAAGGTCATCTGAAATCCTGGCTAAAAATATATACAATAATTGTCCACCATTCCAGAAATTATTCCCCAGCCAGATCTGGCTATGAGGATGGATTTTTCCTCCCTCTTTTCAAATACATCACCTGCCACATGTTATATTTTCTAAAAATGAATCTGTTAAACTATTTTATTTCTTAGGATCAGGAATAGTTAAATGCCAGTGGTGTTGGTTTAAATGGTTTTCAACCATTTCCTCAGGGAAAGCTTTTATGCACATTAAGATTTTATTTCACATTTTGTGAAAACCCACTGTTTGGGGAAAGGAAACTCTGAGCTCTCACATTTTAAATGTTCATGTTAGAAGTGTGTATCCTTAATTCATGATTAGCTTTGACCAGTTACCACTGTCTAACTTACTTTTAGGTTTTCCTTCCATTCAATTAAGTTCCACTTTCCAAACACTTATTGAATGTTTATGCTCATAAGACATGGGGTATTAGAGTTACAAACATGAGCGAGTGGGGATATAATGCCCAGTATTCATCCGAAATGGCCAGTAAGTTTCATTTGATGAGCAACTTTGATTATTAGGGACTTCCAGGAGTGCTATACAGGGAAGTCAATGACCACATTCAAGGTCAGCAGGCAAGATTGCCAACATCAAAGTGACACCTTCCACAGTCGAGAGAGTGGGAATTGGTGGTGAAATTGCAAATTTCAACCTAAAATTTATGAGAAAATTTAGGAGAAAGAATCATTATTCCTCAATTGCTTCAGAGAGGAAGTAGCTATGTAGCAATCTAGAACAGTTGATTGGTGAGGCTGGAGCAAAATTTGCATAAAGAAATATGGGAGGCAAGGTGGAAAGGGCAGTGACTTAAAGAGGAACAAAATCAATATCTCACTAGGTATCAAAGCAATTGGGCTTGATATATTTTATACTTGTATATCAGATCATGGTGCTTATAAGACTAAATGACTATTTTTTACTTTAAAAAATATAAGCCAGGTCATGGTCTCATGGTTCATGAGTTCAAGCCCCACGTTGAGCTGTGTGCTGATGGGGTGGTGCCTGCTTGGGATTCTTTCTCTCCTTCTCTCTGCCCCTTCCTTGCTTGTGCTCTCTGTCTCTGTCTCTGTCTCTGTCTCTCTGTCTCTCAAAATAAGTAAATAAACTTTAAAAAGACATAAAAAATATAAGCAAAGTTTAAAACGTCTCTTACTAACATAACAGTATTATTATGGTGGGTACTTACCGTTGCCCAACATACATTTCCATTCTTTCTAGTATTTTAAAATTTCATTGGGAAACCATTCCCCTCTGCTGTCATTATTTGTCCTAGAGTACCGGTTTCTCCTGTTTCAGGGGAAAACCAGTTAGCATATCCAATCCTCTGGCCAACTAATAGTGAAGGGCATCTAACCCAATCAGAGCCAAGGAGATAAGACAAGACATTGGCTAGTCTTCTGAGAAAGGAGAGTATTCACACCTCCACAGAATTTGGTGATGTAAGGATGAAAGGCCTGATCCTGCTGCAGCCATCTTGGTTCTGAAAAGGGAGAGAATCTCAAGATAAATCCAACATACAGAGGAGGACATATTTGAGATTTGGAGATGAACTGAGTGCAGAGAACACTGCATAAGCCCCTAGATCACATTATGCCTGAAGCTGGAGTTATCCTTGAACCAGCAGATAGATGAACCAACAAATTTATTTGATTAGGTAAGCAGGTGTGAGTTGGATTTTCCATCATTTGCCACAGAGGGAGTCTTAGCTTATAGAATGATTTTAAATCATGACAGTTTGAAGTTCTTTCTGGAGTCCAACAAAAGTTCCTTCTGTGCTTTAAATGTGCCCTTGTTAATTTGCTCTTGAAATGATTTTGATAGGAAGCTTCTGGGGAAACAGAGACCAGTTACTCTTTTACCTAGTGACTTTTACATCTTTGTATGCCAACAGGTGTCTGCAAGTTTTCTTGGAATACTTGTTTATTTTTTACTTTATGTAGACGAGTTTTAAAATTTCTTTTTGTTTGATTTTTTAAAAGGCTTAAGTGATTTATTTTGAGAGGGAGAGAGAGCGAGTGAGTAGGGGAGGAGCAGAGAGAGAGGGAGAGACAGAATCCCAAGCAGGCTCCGCACCATCGGCACAGAGCCCAATGTGGGGCTCAATCTCATGAACCATGAGATCAAGACTTAAGCAGAAGTCAAGAGCTAGACACTCAACCGACTGAGCCACCAAGGCGCCCCAAAAGATACGTAAACATAGCAAATTAAATCTATAATGCACTTCAAAGCAGTTAAAAAAAAGGCGTAGGCATTCATAAAAATGTTCAATATCCTAAGAAAAGCCATTCATTTTTTTCTCATGTACTATGAGCTTTTAAAATCGTCATTGTTTTGAAGAAACGATACGTTTGGATTTAGATGTGTTAACCTTGAAGTAATGGTGTGTGTACAAGCATCTGCTGAGAAAAGGAAAGAGGAGCATGATCAGAGATGTCACCACTGAGAAATGAGGGCAGAAAAAAGGCCACATGGGATCTGGCACAAGGAGAACATGTGAGTCCTCTGGGACAGCAGATTGAGAGAGAGGCATAGAGAGAAGCAATGTCCAGGGAGCCTGGAGGAGGAAAACGCTGTCAAAGTTTGGGGAGTGGAGGTGTTTGATAATTTTCATGGAGAAAAATGTAATGTCAGGGCCAGGTGATTGAACTTTTGAAGTCACTTGGACAGATTCTGTTACGAGAATTCAGTGATTTAAAATAACAAAAACGTACTGTCTATTAGTTTTGTCGGTTGGAAATCCAACACTGTTCTCTCTCATTGGGTAAAAAGTCAAGATTGCAGAAGAGCTGCATTCTTTTCTGGAAGCTCTAGGAGGGAATCTGTTTCCTTGCCTTTTCCAACTTCTAGAGTCTGCCTGCAATTCCTCAGCTTATGGCCCCTTTTCTATCTTTAAAGTCAGTCAACAGGAGGTCAAGTCATTCTCTCACTGAATCATTCTGACCTCTGTTGTCTCTCTCTCACATTTTTTAAGGATCGTTCTGATTACAATGGATCCACCTAGATAATCCATGATAAATCTCTCTAGTCTAAAGTCAACTGACTAGCAATCTTAATTCCATCTGTAACCTTAATGCCCCTTTGCCATGTATTGTATCATATTCACAGATTCTGGGACTTAGGATGCAGACATCTTCTCATTATTGTGCCTACCACAGGCTCGGGAAAGATGATGGCTCATGTCAACTCCACACAGCATTAGCTGGAGCATTTAGACTGGGTCTGGATGATCCACTTCCTGGATAGCTCAGTTCTTCTCTAGGTGGGCATCTCCATGGGGCAGCTGTGGCTTCCTCATAATATGTTGCTTGTTTTTTGAGAGCTATTATTCCGAAGGACAGGAAATGGAAGCCGTCCATCTTGTAAGGCGTTGGTCTGGAAATCGACACAATGTCACTTCCATCATATTCAGTTGATGGAATTGAGTCACAATGCTCATCTAGATTCAAGGGGGACAGGGAGGCATAGATCCCCAACTTGCAAAGGAAGGAGTGTCCAAAGACTTTGTAGCGGGTGATAATTCTCCATATCCCTCAGTGATAAAATAGGGATAATCTTTATGTGCAGTATTGCGGTTAATAGAAATGATATTATATTAGGTGGCTAATCACATTCCTGTTACACATATAACAAACAATAAGTGGAGGAAAGACAGTTATCAGAGATGTCTGTTGAACATGCAAATACGTATGAACACAAGAATGCTGTGATTCTTATTATTTGTGGGTATGGATTTGTATAAAGATCTCTTTGTAAACCCAATGAAGGTGGTGATCCCTCTCTCCAGAAAAACATGCACAGGCACTTATGTATACACCAGAAGACCATTTCAGGGGACTTCCACATTATGTTAAGATCCTTAGCACTGAAACACAGAGTAACAGTAGGCGAAAATACTGCAGGATGACTGTGCGTGTGATGTGGGGCATAATTTGGATATATTTTTTAGATCTGGGGCCAGATAGAGTTTTCATATCTGCTTCCAAGACAGCCTGCTTTGCTTTTTTCGTTAAGTCAGAGATGTTAGGAAAAGACGTTCCCTTGAAAGTTCCATTAAAAGTGCCTGCATGTGTTGTTTGATTTTATTTTTCCTGCTCTTGTAAAGGAAACGCTATTAGATAGCAATCATCTAGGAAATATTTCTGTTATTCTTGTCAAAGCTCTTAATCTTTTGTTGTACTTTAATTTTTTTCATTTTTCCATTTCCACTCTGGCATCATGCCTATATAAATCATTGCACATTTATGCAACTAATCATTAATTGTTTCAACAGTAGTTTTTGTTTTAAACTTAAAAAAAATGTTTATTTATTTTTGAGAGGGGGAGGGGCAGAGAGAGGGTGGGGACAGAGGATCTGAGGTAGGCTTTGTCCTGACACCAAAAAGCCTGATGCAGGGTTTGAATTCATGAACCCAGAGACCATGACCTGAGCCGAAAGCAAGAATTGGACACTTAATCAACTGTGCCACCCAGGTGCTCCAATAATAGTTTTTATTTTAGAAAGCATTATGTCTTCCTACAAATCAAAGTCATAGATAATCCTGAGAACTTAAACAACACAGAGATAAAACAAAGAGGGAGAGGTCTTTATATACTGTGGAAACATAACCATGACTAATAGTCTGGAAGACATCCTTCCGGTCTTACTATCATGTTTATATATACGTAAAACAAAAATGGGACCATATTATAGAACTACACAGCTGTTTTCTCTGTTCCCTTAATATATCAGACACATCTTTCCATGCTGGTGCTTGTTGATCCACTTCAGTATTTTTTTAAGCTTATTTATTTATTTTAATAGAGAGGGAGGCAGCAGGGGAGAGGCAGAGACAGGGAGAGAGAGAATCCCAAGCAGGCTTCGTACTGTCAGTGAGGAGCCCGATGCAGAGCTTGAACCCACGAACTGTGAGTTTATGACCTGAGCGAAACCAAGAGTCAGATACTTAACTGACTGAGCCACCCAGATGCCCCCACTTCACTATTTAAAAAAAAAAACAACTTTTTTGAACATTTATTTATTTTTGAGAGACAGAGTATGAACAGGTGAGGGACAGAGAGAGAGAGGGAGACACAGAATTTGAAGCAGGCTCCAGGCTCCAAGCTGTCAGCACAGAGCCCCATGCGAGGCCCGAACTCACAAACCGCGAGATCAAGACCTGAGCTGAAGTCGGACGCTTAACCGACTCAGCCACCCAGGCGCCCCTTGACTTCACTATTTTTTTTTTTTAATTTTTTTTTCAACGTTTTTATTTATTTTTGGGACAGAGAGAGACAGAGCATGAATGGGGGAGGGGCAGAGAGAGAGGGAGACACAGAATCGGAAACAGGCTCCAGGCTCTGAGCCATCAGCCCAGAGCCCGATGCGGGGCTCGAACTCACGGACCGCGAGATCGTGACCTGGCTGAAGTCGGACGCTTAACCGACTGCGCCACCCAGGCGCCCCATGACTTCACTATTTTTAATGGCTGGATAATATTCTATTATGTGGATATATCAGAATATATTTTACCAAAAATACAGCCTTAGTTAGAAGATTGGGATGAGAGGGGGTTGTAATAGTTAACTAAATACATTGGAAAAGGAGATTATTTTATGCTTTTCCTTCCTCCCCCTGCTTCCCAATTCATCCTCAAGCTAGGTTCACTGGAAGAACTGGAAGACGCCCTTAATCAATGCCCTCTTGTCATTTTTTTTTTTTTTAAGAGAGAGAGAGTGAGAGAGGGGGAAAGGGGCAGAGAGAAAGAGAGAGAGAATCTCAGTCAGGCTCCATGAGACCCTGGGATCATGACCTGAGCCTAAATCAGGAATTGATGCTCAACCAACTGAGCTACTCAGATGCTCAATGCCTTGTCGTTTATTTCTTTTTATCCAGCCCCATGATGGGCATAGAGATTACTGAAAGAAAGAAAGAAAGAAAGAAAGAAAGAAAGAAAGAAAGAAAAGAGAGAAAGCAAGAAACCGAGAAAGAGAGAGAGAATGCAAGAAAGGACCCAGGATCCCCATTTTTCACACAGAGAACATGATGGGAGGAGGAAATGCAAGAACTCTGTCAAATGACAAAAAGACAATCGAGTAAATTTTGAAGATCGAATCGACTTTACTAATTGACTCATGAAATGAGCAGCATTCCATCTAGCAAGTAGATGGGAGCTCCATAGGGAGAGAAGGAATGGGGAAGAAAGGAAATTATTAGCAAAGAATCCATTGTTTTAGGCGATGTCTCCTTCCTTAGGGGAACAGGAGGGGTGTCCCTCAGTAAATTTCCTAGTGCTGATCAGGATACTCCCATGCTTACCCGTTAAAGGTCACATTCCTGGGGGACTGGAACTGTAGTCAGGTTACGTATGTAGGTAGCCTAGGTATACCGACTTGTGGTCTTAACCTAAGCGACGCCATTTTGGGCCTGTGGTTTTCCTTCCACCCACTTGAAGTCAAGAAGGAAGCCTGGAATTATCATAGCCGAGCTGAACCCGATGAAGAGTTGGAGATTCTGAGTTCTAGAAGCAGCTTTACCTAAACGGAAAGCCTGGAGTTCATGAGGGCTAGACAGCTTATGGTACCGTTTCACAAATATTTCTTCACATCTGCTTCCCTAACCCCTGTGTATAGATGGAAAATGTTTTTATTCTCATTTGACGCTGATAAAATAGAGAGGTTAAGTGGCTTGTACAAGGTCGTGCAGGTAGGAAGTGGTATTAGAATGAATTATTGGTTTGCAAATAAGAAAACCTGGCCTTCTAACTTAATTATGGTGATCACTTTCTAATTCATACTTCATTACTTACGTTCACTGAGCCAATCTCCTAGTTACTATAGAGAAGGACGCTGAAACTTGGAAGCAAGAAGCATACATTGGGAAGAAATTATTTTCAGAAATCAATATGCAATATTTGCATAGACTGTTCCAGTTTACAATCTTCAAATTCAGTTAAAATTTTATTTCACAACCATTCTTCTTACTTACTGCCTCTTCATGCTTTAATAATAGTATATTAAGGAAACTGGCAATAAGAGTATCCTTCATTTTATTATTTTATTGTTATTTTAAAAAAGTTTATTTATTTTTGGGGCGCCTGGGTGGCTCAGTCGGTTAAGCGTCCGACTTCAGCTCAGGTCACCATTTCGCGGTCCGCGAGGTCGAGCCCCGCATCAGGCTCTGGGCTGATGGGTCAGAACCTGGAGCCTGCTTCCGATTCTGTGTTGCCCTCTCTCTCTGCCCCTCCCCCGTTCATGCTGTGTCTCTCTCTGTCCCAAAAATAAACGTTAAAAAAAAAAAATTTTTTTTAACGTTTATTTATTTTTGGGAGGGGGGAGGGGCAGAGAGAAAGGGAGAGAAAGAATCTTTTTTTAAAATTTTTTTTTTTAACGTTTATTTATTTTTGGGACAGAGAGAGACAGAGCATGAACGGGGGAGGGGCAGAGAGAGAGGGAGACACAGAATCGGAAACAGGCTCCAGGCTCTGAGCCATCAGCCCAGAGCCCGACCCGCAGCTCGAACCCACGGATTGCGAGATCGTGACCTGGCTGAAGTCAGACGCTTAACCGACTGCGCCACCCAGGTGCCCCTGGAGAGAAAGAATCTTAAGCAGGCTCCACGTTTAGCACAGAGACCAGCTTGGGGCTCAAGCCCACAACCAAGAGATCATGACCTGAGTGAAATCAAGAGTCAGATGCTTAACTGACTGAGCCACCCAGGCACCCCTAAGAGTATCCTTTAAAATGAGTAATGGACTCTGTTAGACAACAGTATGTCAAGAGAATAAGAGCAAAGGAGTATTTTACCACTACACTGAATATCTAGTTTTAATTCCATTTGTGAACCGCTGGCAGGCCCTAGTCCGTGAGGGGATCATCTTGCTCCATGGGCACTTGAGGTAGACACAAATCACAGTATGTAAACAAACTCCCTAGTCTTAGGAGAATTTAATGTTTCTGTTGCAGGACTTTTAAAATCTCCCTCTCACCTTAATTTCATTTCCATCCACACATTCCAAAAGAAAGCTTCCCCGCGCATATAAAGCACACAGGAATTTCCCCTCTAATAGAACTATCAAATGGGAAGGGCTTCCTCATTGCCCCAAAGTGTCCCTTCTGGGCATCACAGTGAGTCTTGCTTTGAAACACGTAAGAGATCTCCGAAGCCTTTCATGACCTATTCCGTCTTGATGCATCAACACTGCTCCTACTCAGACTCGGTTTCATGATCTCACTTTTTAAACTTGCACTTTTGTCCCAACGAGTTCTGGTTTCAGTTACACATTTGGCTCAGCTCTGTTAGTCAGCTCCCAGCACGGCTCTTGCAGAATACCAGCCCTGCCCTGCTCTCCTCCCCTCATCGCCCGCCTCCACCCTCTAACCACCAGTCGTTTCAGACGCTCTTTGCTTGGCCTGGGTGGCACACTATTTCCTCTAATCTTATCCAAGTAAGTTTTTTTCCCCCCTACCTCTATGCTCTTCTTATACCAGAAAGAATTTTTTTTTTGACTTTTTGCCTCCTCAAAGAGAGAATTTGCTGTTTGCCCAAGTAGTTCTTGTTTTATTCCAACTTTATTGAGATGTAATTGACATAATATTGTGTAAGTTTAAGGGATGATTATAAATAATCAAAATGTTTCCCACAGTAAGGTTAACACATCCTTCATCTTACATAATTGTCATTTAGTTGTTGTCATAGCGAGACTATTAAAGCTCTACTCCTACTGCAAGTTTAGAGTATACCACACAGTACTGTTAGTATAGTCACCACGCTGTAAGTTATACCCCCTGAATTTGTTCATCTTGTAATGGGAAGTTTGTGCTTTTTGACAAACGTCCCCCATTTTCCCTACCCTCAAGCCACTGGCAACCGCCATTCTACTCTCTATTCTGTGGGTTCAATGATTTTATTTTATTTATAACTTAAAAAAATTTTTTTAAATGTTTATTTATTTTTGAGAGACAGAGTGTGAGTCGGAGAGGGGCAGAGAGAGAAAGGGAGACAGAGAATCTGAAGCAGGCTCCAGGCTCCAAGCTGTCAGCCCCGACACAGGGCTTGAACCCACAAACTGAGATCATGACTTGAGCCGATGTCGGACATTTCACGGATTGAGCCACCTGGCTCCCCTTTATTTGTAACTTTTTAAAGTTTATTTATTTTGTGAGAGAATGGGAGGGTGGTGGGCAGAGAAAGAGGGGGAGAGAGAATCCCAACCAGGCTCTGCACTCTCAGCACAGAGCCCTACACAGGGCTTGATCCCAAGAACCGTGAAATCATGTCCTGAGCAGAAACCAGGAGCTAGATGCATACCAGGCTCCACTATGAGTTTAATGATTTTAGATTATGCATGTAAGTGAGATCATACGGTATTTTTGTTCTGTCTTGTTTCACCTAAGATAATGACCTCAAGGTCCATCCATGTTGCTGCAAATGGCAGGATGTCCTTCGTTGTTTATGGCTGAATAATATTCCTGTGTGTGTGTGTGTGTGTGTGTGTGTGTACACGTGTATCACATCTTTATCCATTCATCTATCGAGGGACACTTAGGTTGCTTCCTAACCTGGCCATCCTAAATAATGCGTCAGTGGACATGAAAGTATAGCTGTCTCTTCAAGACTGTGTTGCCATTTCCTTAGATGTACACGCAGAAGTGGGGAGGCTGGACCATACAGAAGTTCTACTTGTAATTCTTTTTTTTTTTTTTTGAGGAAACTTCATACTATTTTTTGTAGTGGCTATACTTACGTACATTCCCACCAAAGGTGCTCTACTGTTCCCTTCTCTCCGTCCACATCCTCCCCGAACCTTGGTATCTCTTGTCTTTTTGATAACAGCCATTCTCACAGGTGTCAGGTGGTATCTCATTGTGGTCTTGATTTGCATTTCCCTGACGATGAGTGATGTTGAGCACCTTTTCATGTACCTGTTTGCCATTTGTATGCCTTCTTGGAAAAATGTCTATTCAGATCCTCTGCCCATGTTAAAATCAGATGATGATGATGACGATGACTATGACTTGTTTATATAAATTGGATATCAACCCCTTGTGGAAAAAATGGTTTGCAAATATTTTCTCCCATTCTGTAGGTTGCCTTTTCCTTCTGTTGATCGTTTCTTTTGCTGTACAGAAGGTGTTTACTTGGATGTAGTCCCACGTGTTGATTTTTCTTTTTGTTGCTATGTGCTTTTGGTGTCAAAGCCAAAAGATCATTGCTAGGACCAATGTCAAGGAGTTTTCCCCTATGCCTTCTTGTAGGAGTTTATGGTTTGAGGTCTTATGTTTAAGTACTTAGTGCATTTTGAGTTAATTTTTGTGAGTGGTCTAAGACTGAGGTCCAGTTTCATTCTTTCGCATGTCTAGTTTTCTCAACATCATTTACTGAAGAGACTACCCTTTCCCCATTGAGTATTCTTGGCTCCCTTGTCAAATATTAGCTGACCATATATGCATGGATTTTTTTCCTGGGCTCTTAGTTCTGTTCTATTGATCTATGTGTCTGTGTTTATGTTGGTATCATACTGTTTTGACTGCTCTAACTTTGTGATATAGTTAGAATCAGGAAGTGTGATGCCTCCAGCTTTATTTTTCTTCAGATTATTTTAGCTATTCCCGGTCTTTGGGGGTTCCATATAAATTTTAAGATTGCCTTTTCTATTTCTATGAAAAATGCCTTCAGAATTTTGATAGGGATTGCACTGAACCTTCAGATGGTTCTGAGTAGAATGAACATTTTAACAACTTTAATTCTCCCAATCCATGAACATTCCATATATTTCCATTTATTTGTATCTTCCTAATTTCTTTCATCAGAGTCTTATAGTTATCCGTGCATACATCTTTCACTTCCTTGGTTAAATTTGTTCCTAATTATTTCATTATTTTTGATGCTATTGTAAACGGCATTGTTTTCTTTCTTTTTTTTTCAGATAGTTCATTGTTAGTTTATAAAAACTCAACTGATTTTTCTTCCTACATTGCAGCCTATATAAACTGACCATACCTAATAAGGCAGCTGTATCATGTCAAGGACAGTTCCCTTCTATCTCATTGCCTTTAATGTGTGACATCTTTAACACGTGACTTCCATGTTTTTTTTTTTTTTGTCCAAGATGTCTTCTCTAGCTCTTGCTACAATGTCCATGTCACAACCTTTAGAAAGAAGAAAAAAGGGAAGTGGAGAGCATGACCCATTTCAACCAGGGTGTTATAAATGTCACTTTTACTTGGCCAGCACTTGGTTACACTGTCAAACCTAGCTTTTAAGGAGCTTGGAAAGTCTAGCGTTAGCCAGGGTGGCTATGTACCCCACTAAAATTTTGGGACTTGACCAATTAAGGAGAATGAATATTGGAAAGATCTAGCAATTTTTGCCACATTACTTGAATCTAAATCATATTTCTCTAAAGTCTGATGTGTGTAACCCTAAAGTAATGGGTTATGTTGGCTCTTCAGTTTTCTTCAGTGGGTCTGAAATATTTTATCCCCAAAATACTCACAACTAGCTAGGACTTTGGAACTCTCTGAATGTTGAAAATGATCCCTTAAAAAGAGGGCTTTTGTTCCTTTCTACCAAGAATCACATAATTCAATATTTTGTTGAAATGGTAGATGGAATCCTCCAGTCTCCAAGGAAACTTTATTTCTTGATGTATGAGGAACTATAATAACAAGGAGGCCAGAAGTTAGCTGGGAGAATTACAACCAAGTTTGCCCCAGCCAAAGTTTAAAATGGTCCTGTAAGGCTGAAAAAAAATTTTTTTTTTTCAAATAACTTGCTTTTTGGCAAGTATCTCTGTATAACTCATGGTTCTTCTGAGAAACAGAATCAATAGATTATATATGTAAATTTATATATATAAATTTATTATAATTAATTGGCTCATGCAATTTTAGAGGTACAGGAGTCCTGATTATCTGTCATCTGCAAGTTGGAAAGCCAGGAAGTTGGTGGTGTGATTCAGTCCAAGTCTGAAGGCCTGAGAACCAGAAACACTGATCCCTGAGGGCAGGAGAAGATAGATGTCCTTGTTCAAGCAAAGGGAGCCATCTTCCTTTGTCATACTTCTTTTGTCTTTTTGTTCTGTTTGAGTCCTTTACAGATCAGATGATGCCCACCCATACTACTGAGAATGATCTTCTTTACTTGGAATACTGATTCAAATGCTAATCTCTTCCATGGGGTGCCTGGGTGGCTCAGTGGACTCCCGTTCAGGTCATGATCTCATGGTGCATGGGTTTGAGCCCCATATTGGGCTCTGTGATGACAACTCAGAGCCTGGAGCCTGCTTCAGATTCTGTGTCTCCCTTTCTCTCTCTGCCCCTCCCCTGCTCATGCTCTTCTCTCTCTCAAAAATAAATAAATATTAAAAAAAATTCAAATGCTAATCTTTTCCAAAAACACCCTCAACAGATACACTCAGAAAGAATGTTTTTCCAGTTACATGGTCATCCCTTAGCCCTGTCAAGTAGACACAGAAAAGTAACCATCACAATCTTTAAAGTATTACAATCAAGAAGAGACTTAAATATAAGAAAAGTCCTAGGACTGGCTGACTGTAGAGAGGGAAATATTCTGTTTAACTCTCTCCCTTTCTGTGTAAATAGAAAAGGGTTATTTGGAGAAGCAGCTGATTCTAGGGCTGGAGCAGGGAAACTACAAGGTCAGCTAAGACATCCTGTGGTGCCAGAAAGTAAGGAAGTGGTCCAAAAGTGATGTGGAGTCATGTCAAAAGGACACAGGAGCCAACAGGAAGGAGTCCCCAATGGCCAAATCTGGGACAAATGAGCAAAAACAAATTTTAAGTAATTAATTATAACCCATAAGATAAAATAAATATTCATGAGTTTATATTGATATAAATAAGTAATCAATAACTAAATGGGAGAAAGTAGACACTTCTTCCTTAGAATAAAATTCCAAGTAACAAGGTAGAAGCAATGAGGAAAGTAGAGAATCATCACATAACAAACACTTTGTAGTAATAATTATGGGCACAAATCATTAACGGATGATAACATCAGTGGGTGAAAGTTTGCTGAGAGGCAGGATATTTGCAGAGGCTCAAAATTCCTCTCCATGAAATACTAGTTACAGTGAGGAATTAATCCAGTGAGGGAACTGGGTAGACCTGACCTTTACCAAGAGGTCAAAGTCAACATCATCAGGCATGAGACACCTTATATTACATTCCTCCAATGGGCACTGACAAGGTCACAGCATAACTCTGTGGTATCCTTGACAAAAATGTATAACTTGAATTTAATCATGAGGAAACAGACAAACCAAAAGTAAGAGACATTCTCTAAGTAACTAGCCAGTGCTCTTAAAATATGTCAAAATAAAGAAAGACTAGGAAAGGCTCCAGACTGGAGGAGACAAAGGAGATACGAAACCAAACACAGAGGCACTAGATTGGACCCTGAACCAGTGGATGAAATTTAAGTACTGTAGAATAGTTAATAATATAAATCAATGTTAATGTCCTGGTTTTGATTATTATATGATTATATAACATATTAACATTTGGGGAAGCTGGTGGAGGGTATACAAGAAGTCTTTGTAATATTTTTTTCTAAGTCTCAAATTATTTTATTTTATTTTATTTATTTAAAAAATTTACTGCTTATTTATTCTTGAGAAAGGGAGAGTGTGTGAGCAGGGGAGGGTCAGAGAGAGAGGGAGACAAAGAATCTGAAGCAGGCTTCAGTCTCTGAGCTGTCTGCACAGAGCCTGATGTGGGCCTTGAACTCACTGTGAGATCATGACCTGAGCTGAAGTCGGATGCTTAACCAACTGAGCCACCCAGGCGCCCCTGAAATTATTTTAAAATAAACATTTTGTAAAGGAAGAAAATGGTGATAAGTCTGGGGAGGTGATCACAAGCATTGCACAGGTTTTTCTCCCTTTGCCTGTAGGTCAATGAATTGAACTTCGAAAGCACTCCGATACATGTACTTTTCAAGCAAAACTTACGTGTTACCAACTTCTTCACCTCTCTCTACATCTTCCTTTTCCTTGGTGCCATGTTATAGTTTAACAGCCAGATCTCTAAGCAGTATTCCATATGTAGCAATATTGATAGGATACTGATTTGTATCCAATACCCTTTCCTGACAAAGACTGGCAACGTGTTTAACTTTTGGCTGCAGCACCATAGGATCTATGCTTTTAGGGGCCTATAAATGTGACTTTAAGATTCAGCCTGCAGATCGGGACAGGATAGAACTTTAAAGTTTCCTTGGGGAGGGCTGGGATTATCTGTACTCCCTTCCCACCTGCCCTCTGTACCCTTTGGATTATCCTAATTTGTGTGAAGTTTTCATTTGCTTTTTTTTTTTTTTTTAATTTTTTTTTCAACTTTTATTTATTTTTGGGACAGAGAGAGACAGAGCATGAACGGGGGAGGGGCAGAGAGAGAGGGAGACACAGAATCGGAAACAGGCTCCAGGCTCTGAGCCATCAGCCCAGAGCCTGAACGCGGGGCTCGAACTCACGGACCGCGAGATCGTGACCTGGCTGAAGTCAGACGCTTAACCGACTGCGCCACCCAGGTGCCCCTCATTTGCTTTTTAAAAAAAAATATTTATTTATTTATTTATTTAATGAGAGAGAGAGAGAGAGAGAGAGAGAGAGAGAGAGTGAACGAGTGGGGAAAGGGCAGAGAGAGAAGGAGAGAGGGAAACCCAGGCAGGATCCACGTTGCCAGTGTGGAGCCCGACACAGGGCTTGATCCCACCAACTGTGAGATCCTGATGTGAGCCAAAACCGAGAGTCAGACGCTTAACCAACTGAGCCACCCAGGTGCCCCTCCTTTTGCCTTTTTGTTTTCTACCTTTCTTATCATTGCCAGAATCTTATGATTCCTGTACAGGGCGGGAAACATTTGAATCTGGCATGTCAGACATTGGTAGCGCTATCTGGCCAATTCTGGGTCGACTACATTAGAAGTTTATTTGTATGGAGGCTAATAAGCTTCGCTGGTAAAAAAAAAACTTACGGGAGTGTGTCATCTCTAAGGTAATCACATAGGACTAGAACCTCTTGTAGATTATTTACCATTTGATCTGATATCTCTTACTTTGAAAGAGTCTGTGAATGAGAATTTTCCTTATGTCTACATCACGGCTTTTCTGTTACCTCCTTTTTTCCATTCACTAGGGGAGAGTGCCACTATGGCTAAACATTTTATATATATTATCTCTAATCTTTTTAGGCATTAGTATATATTCTTTTCCAGATGAGAAAACTGAAGTTCAAAGTTCAAAGATTATACAACAACTAGAAAAAATATCACTTTGAACTTTGTGATTATTCTAGAATGCCATGATCCCCAAATCTCCAGGTAATCCCAGGGAAGCTCTAACAGATTCTAGCTAGCTATTTACTCTCTGATACATTTAGGTAGCATAACTATCTACTTCTGGCAAATCACATAGGAGTTCTGCTCCCTCTAGAATCAGAGTTCTTTGGAAACCATTCAAAAGGAAGAATAAAGTACACCCAGCAGCTTTTTTTAAAATGAGGATGATTGATTAACTTCCATTAGGTCTGTGGCCTAATTCTTAGGCCTTTAGGAATGACTATGGGCCTTGAACACAAGCTTATTTTCAAATCTCTGAAAAAGTTCTCTGGAGTTACTTCTAGATTTCAACATCCTCATTGGCATCCAAAAAACTAGATTTTCAATGACTACATAATGCCTGGGAATGGCAAAATTTTACCCTATGAGAGACCAAACTCTAAAACAGTGACTTATACTATAAATTAACAAATTTTGGGGTTGCCTGATTGGCTCAGTAGTTGCAGCATTGCGACTCCTGGTCTTGGAGTCATGAGTTCAAGCCCCATGTTGGGTGTTGAGATTAACTCAAAAAAAAAAAAAAAAAAAAAAAAAAGAAACAAATTTTGCTTCCCTGCATCTAATTTTAATAGTAGTTTTGGCTTCTATTAACCAGCCTGATAATGCACTGTAGTAAGCTGCATTTGTCGGAGGATAACATTTTATGTCTAGAAATAGTGCTTCCCATTTTTTTATTTTGAGTTAGTTTTATTTGAGTTACTCTATACACAAAAAATAGATATTTATGACTTATATTATGTTAAATAGTTGTTTCTTCTACTTTTTGTACCGTGCCTTTTTGTTTCATTCAATCTTAGTGAATCCTACAAGGGCAATTTTTTAAAAAATAGCACTTAAGGTAAAGAGGGATCTCGAAATAATTTGAGGCAGAAACTGCTTCTTGTCTGGAAGTTCAGTTACTAGCAACATAGTCATTGTTTTATATTTTAAGCAATACGATATGATCATAATATAGCCTACTTACACTTTTTTTTCCCTCAAAATGTCTGTTTTCTCTGTTCTTATTTTCTAACCCATGGTAGGAGGCTAGAATTATACATTTCCTCTAAGGAAGGAAATGCTGAACACTGCAAAGAGTCACAGAGGAAACAAATAGTATTTGTATATAAGAGTAAATTCAAGATACCTCAAAGCTATAACACTGACTTTAGAAATTCAGATATTTTGTTCTTATCCAAGTAAATTTACTTTGTTGGTTGGTAATCGGTGACTGAAAAGAAGGTATTGTTAACTAATATTACCCTACTTATTCACCATACACTTGGCTTTTCTGCCTTTTGTCAAAAGCAAAAACAGAGTTACAGTACTTAGAAGTTCGAGTGGTAGGTCCTTTGCAGGAAAAGAAACTACAGAACACTTTTCCTGTGCTCTACTTTTTATTCATGGCCACATTGTAAGCTAGGAAATATAAAGGGAATATCCAAAGCGAAACAAACCAAAAAGAGACAAAGTCCCAGAGAAAGAGACATCCCTTAAAATTTGCCAATTTCTTTTTAGGAGTTCACCAGATTTTACATTACTTTGATGATTTCAGCCATTCTTTAGAGAGGTAGGTATAACTATTAGAGAAATAAGATCAACTTGGTCCTCTCATATTTTTATTGATAGAGTTATTAAGCCATCTGTTTACTGTTGGAAACTGCTCAGGTTTCACAGTCCTTGGGGTTTCTTTCAGAAGAACCAAGGTTGTGATGTTATATAGAGTTGGGATTTTATTTATACATACAGGGTTAAAGTTTTTGGGTCAATATTTTTTTTATGATCCATTACACAGAAATGATAATGTTTTGCTGGTTTTATTACAATCAATCCTATGATCATAATTTTGTTATTTATGGAAACTTTAGACTCCAGTGCTATGACAAAGGTCTTCTGTTTTGTTTTCTGCCTGTGATAAAATCTCAGAATTGGAAAGGATTATGTATTAAAAGAGAGCGAGCAAGGGGGGGTGGGGGGAGAGAGTGAGTCCAAAGCAGGCTCCACACCTAGCATAAAGCCCAATAGGGGGCTCAGTCTCATGACCATGAGGTCATGACCTAAGCTGAAATCAAGTGTTGGATGCCTAACCGACTGAGCCACAAAAGCACCCCAGAATTGGAAAGGATTTTGAAGATCAATCCAACTTCCTCCTTAGTGTAGAATATTTACCTTGGTGTCTTAGGCAAATTAGCATTGATGCTTTCACTGAATACCTCTTAATATGACTCTTCTTTTTTCTAGAAGCTCTTTACCATTCCTAGAGAGCTCTAGCTGTCGCAGACTTCCACATCTGAACACACAACAAACACAAGTCTATTTCACTTTTACCTGTTAATTGTTTTCTGTCTTCCTGTCTGGAGGATTTGTGGTAAGCTCTAGTCAACATCAAACAATACAGCCTAAAGTTCCACAGATTTTGGAGAAGGAGTTTTGATCCCTATTTGATTTCCTGGGATTAAAAGTGGATGTAGGACCCTGGGATAGATTGTGCTCTTGGGGTAGATTATCTGTACTTACTGTGTTCTAATAACTCAAAATGGAATAAGTTGGCAAGGATAAGCTGTAAAATCAAGTTCATTAATCTAAGTACACCCTATGCTGTTTGTAGCAAGAATGTTTCCCTTTAAATAAAATTAAGTGAGAGATACAGACCTTTCAAGTCAGAAGTGCTCTTAGATTTGGAGTTCAAATTCTTCGTTCTATGGCTGGAGGAACCTTACCCAGCGCATTTGCTAGCATTTGCTAGCGAAGTTCCCAGGGATCTCTAGGGACCTCAGAGGCTTACCAGATGCTTTACAGATAGTGTGAAGGTTTCAGGGGGACTAATAAAATAATTTTGTTTACAGGCATTTTCTGAATATTGAGGTTTCACATGACTTACTATTTTCACAGGAATCTTTTCTATCTCAATAAGTACGATATTCTTTTTTTTTTTTTTTAATTTTTTTTTTCAACGTTTATTTATTTTTGGGACAGAGAGAGACATTGCATGAACGGGGGAGGGGCAGAGAGAGAGGGAGACAACAGAATCGGAAACAGGCTCCAGGCTCGGAGCCATCAGCCCAGAGCCTGACGCGGGGCTCGAACTCCCGGACCGCGAGATCGTGACCTGGCTGAAGTCGGACGCTTAACCGACTGCGCCACCCAGGCGCCCCAATAAGTACGATATTCTTAAAAGTGTGCATGTGCGACAAGTGGTGGTCAGTTCATCTAGTGTGACATATGCAAAATTTCTTCGTTGTTTCCATTGGTTACATTTGCCTTTTTGTCTTCTTTTTATATATTGTGAAATGCCCAGTTCACAAAAATGAATCAATGAATCAAAGTGACACACATAGCCACACAAAGGCTCCAACTCTGTGTCACTATAAAATGTGACTCTCATGATCTGAGACAAATGAATTAGGACCGGGAAGATTTCACTCAGGCAGCTAGAATAGAAAAGGGCGAAATCTGAAATAAAAGATAAACATCTGAATACTGGGTTTAATGAGACTGGCAGAGTCACTTTCGCACTCATTTCTGGTGCATTGCCAGTTATGGAACTTCTATACGGTGGTATGAACACATTTGTGTAATTTTCAAGCAAAGTGGAGTGATTTCACTGGTAAGTCAGTAGAATTTTTCCAAGAAAAAGTATAAAAGAATGCTTTCCAGGACAAAACTGCTGGCGTTTAAGAGAAGGGCAGGCATACAAAGGCTTCATTCAAAGCTTCAATACTTATAGGAAAACAGAAAATTACACCAGTCTTAAGAAAGTTATAAAGGCAGCTAAGAAAGTGAAGATAATTATTACGATCAGATGTAAAGCAAGCAAGGAAAAAAAAAAAGCCTTTGACAAATTCCTTGTCAAATGACAAGACGGGATGGTGTAAAGTCACTAGCACCCGATACGGAGGAACAATTACTGTGAAGAACATGCGAACAGACATTTTATTTTATAATTGGGTGAAATTTCCTTCAATATGTGGGAGGAACATAGATGAAGGGAGAGGTGTCTGAGGTCTGCTTCCTTTGTTTATGCTAAAAAAAAAAATGCAAGCTTCAAGAAAGTGTTCTTTGCACTTAGGTAATGATGACTGTAAGGGCATCGCAGAGTGTGGAAAACGTTCACTGGTTTAGTACTAACAGAACTTTCTGCTCAGCAGGGAAGGGCGCTGCAAAAGGAATAAAGGAAGCCACGGCGCATATCAACCCACACATTGTTTTAGTCACAGAACGTGGTTCGTGGTTGATTTAATGGTGGGAGAGACTGAACAGTTCTGAATATGACAAAATTGTAGCTACTGGGATTATGTCTTCTCAGAAATGTGCTGAGAAATGGGTAACAAATATAAGACTGGCTGCTTTTTCAGGGAAAGATGTTTACTATTTATTTATTTGTTTGTTTACTATTTATTTATTTATTTGGAGCGGTGGGTAGGGACAGAGGGAGAGGAAGGGAGAATCCCAAACAGGCTCTGTGTTGTCAGCATGGAGCCCAATGTAGGGCTTGATCCCAGGACCCCAGGATCATGACCTGAGCCCAGATCAAGAGTGAGAAGCTCAACCGACTGAGCCACCCAAACGCCCCCACACTTTTTAAGTGAGGGAAGACATAGGACATTTTTTTTTCATGTAGGTAAAGACCACTCCAGTGATTTCAAAAGGCTGGTTTAAGTGATGTATCTCAGCAACAACTCAGTTTATTGACTAGCCTAAAGTGACCACTTGAGGGGTGCCTGGGTGGCTCAGTCGGTTAAGCATCGACGTCAGCTCGGGTCATGATCTCACGGTCTGTGAGTTCAAGCCCCGCGTCAGGCTCTGTGCTGACAGCTCAGAGCCTGGAGGCTGCTTCAGATTCTGTGTCTCCCTCTCTCTCGGCCCCTCCCGTGCTCATGCTCTGTCTCTCTCTGTCTCAAAAAATAAATAAAAACATTAAAAAAAATTAAAAAAAATAAAGTGACCACTTGAGGGCTGAAGTATCATTTTTAATGCTAAGGGTAACCTATCAAGGTCTTCTCGAATCAAACAAAACTGCAAATGTCTGATTGCCAGGAATTTGAGTCTTTCTCAGGAACTAATGATTTTCTCACTCATCAGAGACAGAAAACAATGATGCAGCATCAAAGATATTTAAAAACCACATCCAGCAGCTGTGACAGAACATGAAAAGAGTGGATTATGAAAAGTTGTGGCAGATGTTAATTGTGCATCTACCCCCACCCACCTCAAGAGCTGTTCTTCCCCAAAGGACCACCATTTGGTTCAGGGCAGCCCCAAGGTATGAAAAGCAACAATTCTAAATGAATGAATGAATGAATGAATGAATAAGCGGGCTCCTGGGTGGCTCACTTGGTTGAACACCCGACTTTGGCTCAGGTCATGATCTCACGGTTTGTGGGTTTGAGCCCCGTGTTGGGCTCTGTGCTGACAGCTTGAAGCCTGGAGCTGTTTTGGGCTCTGTGTCAACCTCTCTCTCTGCCCCTCCCTAGCTCTCTCTCTCTCTCTTTCTCTCTCAAAAATAAACAAAAAATTAAAAATATTCTCAAAAAAAGAAAAAAGAAAGTTCATTATAAAAAGTAAGCATTAAAAAATTAAAAAACAAAAACAAAAGCAACAGTTCTATGTGGGACCATGTACAGTGTCATGGGTTGTGTACAGTACAACTACTGTGGTCATTTTCTCTTGTCTAGGATAATTCCAGCATTTCTGTTCCCTTTCACTTGTAGAGAGGGGTGGGCATAAGGCATTGTTCTAGAAATGAGACAGAGGATGAAGTGTTTGGGGTCCTCTGGGAAAGACTAAGGATGATAAGCCAATACACTAAGGGTAATAGAAGAAAGATATAAAGTTTGCTTCCTTGATAACATCAGTGAACCACTAAACCAAGGTCAGAGCGACCTGTCTAAGGACTTGTTATTATGTGAAAAATAAACCTCAGTTTGGTTAAGCAGTGTTACTGGGCATTAATTACTTGCAACCAAAAATCTTCTTAACAGGTACATAGTATACCCATTTTTTAGGAGAAGGATACTAATTCATCTATGTAAATACAGCTGCTATTAATATTTTGGTTGTTTCACTCCCAGATTTTTCTGTATATCCACATGGCACATAAAATCAAGTCCCTTCTATATTGACATGCAGTGGGGTGTCTGGGAAAACAGAACACCTGACATTGTTGTATTTTAAATGAAGAGATCAAGTCTATAGCAAGTAATTTTTGTTATAAGAATCATTTGAGTACTTTTCCTTACTTATTAGAAGTAAGGCAAGATGTTTACATTGCTCTACCAAAATTCTATACTGAGATACTCTTTTTCTGTTAGAAAGTCTTTGTCTCTGAACAACTCCAGTATATAGAGCATAGATACGGCGTGCCCTACTTGGCCTAAGGAGTCCAGAGGCTCTTTTAAGAAAAGGTAACACAGCCACTGTGAAAGTTATTTCACTGGAGTGAAATAACCATGTGTTTAAAATTTTTTTTTTAACGTTTATTTATTTTTGAGACAGAGACAAAGCATGAACAGGGGAGGGGCAGAGAGAGAGGGAGACACAGAATCGGAAGCAGGCTCCAGGCTCTGAGCCATCAGCCCAGAGCCCGACGCGGGGCTCGAACTCACGGACGGCGAGATCGTGACCTGAGCTGAAGTCGGACGCTCAACCGACTGAGCCACCCAGGCGCCCCAATAACCATGTGTTTAAAATAGACGGACCCAAGAGCTGAGTCTAGGACTATGGTGGCAAAGGGGTGGAACAAAGGGACATAGGTTGGCAGACCCTAGAAGCTTTCCCACCCGCTCCTCTTGGGAGCTGGCTTAGACCTGGAATACTAGCTGTGCAAACATGTCAGTTTCTGTAACTTTGAGAACTGTGCCCAAGTCAATGTGGACCTATCTTGATCCCCCCAAAACACTACAGAATGGGTTTTTCTTCTCAAGAACAATTATAACAAAGGCAGGAATCTGCACCTGGACAGAGGATAACAGTGGGGAGGATATCAGCCATAGCAAATGGGGGAAGTCCCTTTGGGAGACTGTCACTTCACCAGAGGAAAACTGCTCCACAATGGAGAAGCTCATCTGCTTACCCCAGAGGCTTACACGTAAATGCCGACGAAGGTCAGGCTGGTAACATAAATGAGTTGTCTTGGTTTAATCATTAATTAGTTGATTTAGTCAACTGCTATTTGTCAAGCAACTGTCCTAACCACGTGGAATATATCAGGGGAAAAAAAACAAAACAAAACAATGCAACCCACTACAATAAACAAAATAAAACAATTCATGTCATAGATTGCAGGAAGGGGTGTTTATATGCAGGTGGTGTGTATGAAGGTAAACGTGAACGAACAATCTCAAGGGAGGCAATAGAACAGAGAGTGGTTAAGTCGGTGCCAGACAGGTCTGCGCATGCCCTGCCTGGAGGGGGCAACCATTGTCAGACTCAGGTGATTGCTGCCGGCAGGGAGGTGGGCCCAGGGTCACCAGATCTAATGGTTTTTAAGGAGAAGTTATACATCTCTGTTTTTGCATTCAATTTCCTGATTTTTAAGTGGAGGCATGCATTTCAACGTGAAAAGCCATCGGGATGATGTTAAGATGTTATGGGGGAAGCTAGAGGAAGGGTATGTTGTTTTCACAGCATCTTGTGACCTAAAATTATTTCTAAATAAAAAACTTATAGGAAAATATTGCAAGTACTAAAATGATCTGGATACGGCTTATAAGTTGTCAGTTACAACTTTTACTTTATAAATTGATTCTCTGGTAAAGGAAATTTGAAAGAGCTATAATATCTGTTCATTAGTTTGTCCATTTTTCATCCATCTGTTCTTTCAAAACTACTTATTAAGAGTCTATTATGGGGGCACCAGGGTGGCTCAGTCGGTTAAGCATCTGACTTTGGCTCAGGTCATAATCTCATGGTTCATGGGTTTGAGCCCTGCATTAGGCTCTGTGCTGACAACTCGGAGCCTGGAGCCTGCTTCAGATTCTGTATCTCCCTCTCTCTCTGCCCCTCCCCTGCTCATGCTCTGTCTCACTCTCTCAAAAATAAATAAACATTTTTTTTAAAGAGCCTATTCTATGTGTTCAGGTAATAGGGCTATATTAGGGAAGAAAAGAGATCATGTAACATAGTCGATGAATAAATTATATAGTATTTTAGTTTTTAAAAATTTATTTTATTTTAGGGAGAGAGAGAGGGAGGGAGAGAGAGAGAGAGGGAGAATCTGAAGCAGGCTCCACACTCAGTGTGGAGCCCGATGTGGGGCTCGATCCCATGAGACTGAGATCATGACCTGAGTGGAAACCAAGAGTCAGAATCTCAACTTGACTGAGCCACCTAGGCATCCTAATTATATAATTATATAGTTATAGACTATGTGTATGTGGTTATATAGTTATATCGTTTTAGAGAGTGATAAATGCTATGGAGAAAATGGAGGGAGGATGGAGAGGGAGAGAGGGAGGCAACTTAAAATAGATCACTTTCCTGAGGAGAAAGGCAACCTAGTTGGGTTTGCTCTGCCCTGACAGAATATGAAGAGTGGACACTGTTTTTGCTCTGAAGACTGAGCCAGGGACTAGCGACAGGTGGCAATTTTTGCCTCAGTCCTCTAGGGGCGGGGTTAACCCTGCCCCAAAGCCTGGCAGTACAGAGACCCAACCAGAAGTCAATACTCCTGAGGGTGCCGGTGGTGGTCCCCAGACATACACGGGGAAGGATGTTTAAGATTTCAGTGACACTGGTAGGAAGTAGCCAGGTGGCCCTTCCTCCTCTCACCTTCCCTGAGAATCAAAAGACTTTATAAGTAGCTTGCTTACGGTTGCCCAAAACACTAAGAATTATAAACAGAAAATTACTCAGAGTTCCATAGCTAAAAATAACTCTTTCATTACTCTCTCTCTCTCCCCCACACACTCATACATTTCTAAATAAGTGGTATATTTTATACTAAGTGTATTTCCTTATGTTACTAAGTAGTTTTCAGAATAATGATTTTTTATGGCTATAGGAGAGCCATCATTTGGATGCACGTGATAGATTTATTTATTTATTTAAATGTTTTATTTATTTTTGAGACAGAGACAGACAGAGCATGAGTAGGGAGGGGCAGGGAGAGAGGGAGACACAGAATCCGAAGCAGGCTCCAGGCTCCGAGCTGCCAGCATAGAGCACGACGTGGGGCTCGAACCCACAAACCGTGAGATCATGACCTGAGCCAAAGTCGGATGCTTAACCGACTGAGCCACCCAGGCGCCCAACACGTGAGAGATTTAAATCTTCCTGATTCTTGGACATTTAGGTTTTTATTACTTCCTTATTATATATAATGTAGCAACGAACAAGGCTGAATATAAACTTCTGTGTGAATCTGCGAACTTTAAAACTTGTAATTTTCCTGGCTCAATTGCATTTCAAAATCACTGTACCAGCTTATAGTTCCACCAAAATACATGAGAAAGACCATTCCCTGTTATTTGCCAATACTGTATATTATCATTCTTAAAATTCCGCATATTTTTCACGGCAAAGAATGGAATTACTATTTTATTTTGCATTATTTTGATGTATTAAGTTCTTTCTAAATATTTGTTTTTAATGTTTATTTACTTTCGAGAGAGAGAGACAGAGTGTGAGCAGGGGAGGGACAGAGAGAGAAGGAGACATAGAATCTGAAGCAGGCTCCAGGCTCCAGAGCTGTCGGCACAGCGCCCGATGTGGGGCTAGAACTCAACAACCGTGAGATCACGACCTCAACTGAGTGTCCGAGGACACTTGACTGAACCACCCAGGAGCCCCTTGATGTACTAAGTCTAAGAAAACTTTATTACTTGGGACTTTACACAGGGAATCTGCTAGGTGACAGTGTACATTGTTTAGACTGTTTTAATGTTTTTTCTATTCCCTTAGACCTAAAGTTTTTAGTACGGGTTTATCTGCTAGGTGGATATGCGACCCTGGATAATTGATGAACTACTCTGGGCCTCTTTTATTTCAACTGTAAGACGATGATCACTAAAGTTCCTTCTGGAATTTTTCAGTGAGAAACGAGACAGATTTAATACGTGGTTTTTAATTGGCTAGTTCTAAAATGTAACCTCAGGACGGGGCTGTGGACTTGACTCATCTGGAGGTGCTGCTGAAGGCGGAAGAGCACAGAAAAGCAGCAGATTCCTACACGTAGTATTTAACACCTTCACAGTGCCTGCATAAACTAGTGTTGGAACTTTGCGTCTGATGAGAAATAACATCATTTGACATATTCTACACCTCTATTTTTCTAGGCATTTACATTTTTTTTTTTTAACAGAGAGAAGACTGTGCTTCCTCGTGAGCTTTATAATTGCCACTTAAACATCGTAATGCAATTTGTTAGCCATTTCAAGCACACCTGTGCGTACTCCCCCTAGTGGTTGAAGCTATTTAAAATATTTATTAAACATTCCAGCTGAATGTGTAGCTATACTGTACCAATGTTGAAATTTGTTCTCTCATAAACTTTCCTCATCTATCCAGAACCACTATTGCTTAAAAAAAATTCTTTCTTTAAAATTTAATTTGATTTTAATTTTTTTTTCAACGTTTATTTATTTTTGGGACAGAGAGAGACAGAGCATGAACGGGGGGGGGGGGGGGGGGGGGTCAGAGAAAGAGGGAGACACAGAATCTGAAACAGGCTCCAGGCTCTGAGCTGTCGGCACAGAGCCTGACGCGGGGCTCGAACCCACGGACCGTGAGATCATGACCTGAGCCGAAGTCGGACGCTCAACTGACTGAGCCACCCAGGCGCCCCCAAAAATTCTTTTTTAAATGTTTATTTATTTTTGAGAGAGAAAGACACAGAGTGTGAGCGGGGGAGGGGCAGAGAGCGAGGGAGACACAGCATCTGCAACGGGCTCCAGGCTCTGGGCTGTCAGCACAGAGCCTGACCCTGGACTCGAACTCACGAGCCACAAGATCATGACCTGAGCTGAATGAAGTTGGATGCTTAACTGACTGAGTCACCCAGGCGCCCCTAGAACCACTGTTGCTTTTTAATGCATCATTTAAGGTGAAGGCGGAAAAAAAAAAAGACATGGGGAGATGATTTTTGTGCCATTTCAATGTAACCGAAAGGGACACAAAGTAATCCATTAACTCAATTCAAAAGAAATTTGTTGCTCAGTGTGAGTACAGTACTAAGGTACACAAAGAATGACAGGGTTCTGTCCTCAGGGAGCTCATAATGTACGGAGGGTGTATGTGCTAGAGTCTGGGTTATTCTTTGTCTTTGTCTCCTCTGTGCAGCACACAACTCTTGGCACCTTGGGAGAGGCATGAGGCTTGCTTGGGAGGGTTTTCACAGGACTGTGGGCATGGATTTAGTTCTGGGCTTCCGTCCCCACTAGAGTCCTCTGAAATGCTAGTGATCCCACTGGGTTTCCAGCCCCATAGGGCATGCTGCCCTCCAGAACTGAATCCTTTCAACATAACCATGAGACCCCTTTGAGTCTTCCCATCTTCCTTCAGGACTTCCTTATCTCTCTGGTGGAAGGGGAACAGAAACTTCCTGTTGCTTTATTTTGCCTTCTGGGCTCCAAAGGAAGCTTTGACAGGGGGCTATGTCAGCTAGCCATGGCTTCTTTTCTGCTTCGGTGCTGTCTCTAGATTCAACCTTGGCCTTGACATTATAAGTGGGGAAGATGTTCCATGTCTCCCTTCAAAGCTCTGCTGTACCTAAATATCTTGCATTTCTCTCTAGGATCTCTTCTCCCAACCCATGAGAACTCAATTTGGACAAAGGGATGGGGAATCACAAAGCCTTCTACCAGGAGTTTTGAGTGAAGGGCCAAAAATTAGACATCTGTCTGTAGCTTCTTTCTGACACTTCAGTCCTGTTTCTTGGAGCAGTGCTAGTCTCAAGGTCACAGCCTGGGTAGGAGAGGACCACAGGAGACACGTGTCAGTTAATTCCTCCCTTATTTCAAGACAAGAAATACCCCAATAGGAGTGGTGTCAACTGTGAGGAAGAATGAAGACAAATGTTTCGGGAGAAGGAGGGGGAAAAGAGGAATAGCATTTCATTTGGAGGTTAGGAGGCTGTAAATACCTTTGAGAAGTAAATTCCAGGGTGCCTGGTTGGCTCAGTCAGTTAAGACTCCCACTCTTGATTTTGGCTCAGGTCATGATCTCACAGTTGGTGAGATAGAGACCAGCATGGTGCTCAGTCCTGTCAGCTGAATCCTGCTTGGGATTCTCTCTTTCCCTCTCTCTCTGACCCTCACCTGCTCATGTTCTCTTGCTCTCTCTCTCTCTCTCAAAAATAAATGTAAAAAAAAAAAAAAAAAGAAAGAAAGAAAAAAGACATTCCAAGTCTCTGATAGTCTGTGGTTGAAGGAGGAAGGGGGTAAGGGGTGTGTGTTGTGGGTGGCGAAGTTTAACACATCGCACTGAGCACTTAGTGTACCGAGCACTGCTTTAAGTGCTTTAGGTGAATTAACTCATCTCAAGACAGTTGTCTTTCCCTCCCACTAACAGATAGAGAAACTGAGTTCTAGAAAGGTTAAGATGTCTGTCCAAGAACAACACACAGTTCGTAAGTGGAAGAGGCAGCCTGACTCTGCAATCCTATATGCTGTTGCGGTGGGTGAAGAGCTCGTGAAAAGCAGAGGGGAGCCCAGCCCAGACATTTCATTTTAGACTAAGGATTTCTGAACCCCTGTAAAGAGGGGAGAAGGAGTTGGTGGGGAGGAAGGAGAGCCTACCTTTAACCAACATTCATTTGATGAATTACTAACATGCAGGAGAACAAGCAAGTAAGATGCGATAGGAAAAGCAAGGAAGACAGAAGTGCGCGGCCCCGAGGGGAGCCAGGACAGAGGCAGGGTCGGAGGGGAGCGTGGAGAGATCCTGAGCCTATGGGGAGACATCAGGATGGCCCAAGACGGGGGAGGCTATGAACCATTGGCAGGATGACTTTGGTTTTCTCCTTGGTGGAGAGTGGGAAGAACTCTCGAATCTGTCGGGAGTGGCTCTGGGGGAATGCCCTAAGGGGTCAAAGAGAAAGGAAGGAAAAACTACTGAGTCACGCTGAAGTGTTCTGATGACCCAGTTAGGTACCAGACCCTATACCGTATGTATTGTGTACCTTTCATCACAGTAGCCTTGCGTGATCAACACGACTACCCTGATTGAATTGGACAAAGAGAAGCGGGGAATTGAAGCCATTTGCTTACGGTTATTTAGCTAGTAAGTGGTGGAACTTCCGGTCAAATTCAGGGGTTCGGAAATTCGGGGGACTTCCCGGCCCAGCAGTTCGTGGTGACATAAAGCACCAAGAGATGACCTTTGAGGCGGTGAGAGTCGATGAGGCCCCCCGGGGGAGACGGTAGCGTGGTAAAGATGGTGACCCGTCTGGGGCCAAAGCCCATGTATTTCTACTACTCAGTGGTATTGCAGAATGCACCTCTAGTAGACTCCCTCAAGTGTACTTTGTACCTTTGAGGTTCAAGTCTTGGCAGCTTGAGAGCAGAAAAAAAAAAATAGATGAGAGGCACCCAGAGTTGGGGGCTGATACGGAGTGAGTGGTCAGATAGGCGTGGTCAGGTGGGTGGGTCTAGATAACGCCGCAGGCAAGTCCTGGCCACTCCAGGTCCCCTTGAAGGGCTGTACTGTGTTCCAGAACTTTTAAGTCCGTTTACAACAAGCCGCTTCGAAATTGAAACTTCTAGTCGAAATTTTTACCTCGCGCAAAGTCTTGGCATTTCAGATCTCTTTCTCTGAGTTTCAGAAAAATCTTTGCGATCTCATTGCATAGCAGAACACAGGCTGATGAGCCATGTATATTCTTGGAAGAAAACTGCATTTTCAGAACTGGTTTGAAACACGTTTTTCTAAAAATTCTGCTGTTGATGTCTGTTTTCTTCTCGCAGCCATGTGGATGAATACATTCTTACCCTTTATTTTATCTTTCTAAACAAAATAAAATAGGATATCTGTTCAAAAACATTTAATAAGGTAAAAGAAAAGCCAGTTGGAAAAAAAGGTCAGCAGGACACAAGGACGTGTGATATTTGCTGAAAGCGCCTGTCAGAAGATTCTGAGTAAGTTAGATTGGCCAAGGGAAACAAGATACAATTAAGGCGAAACTCATTCCCCCAAGATCGCTGAAATGTGAGTTTAGGAATCCGGAGAGGTAGGAGGCCAAATGAGATCTAATTGTGTCTTATTTGACTTGGCCTTTTAAATGGATAACCCTTGGCGTTCTCTGCAAATATCACACTTTTGTCAAACTGACCTTACTCTAATGTGTTTTTCTTTTTGTAAATGTGAAGTATTTTTGATCATACAATAGTAACTCAATTAATAAGATTTTCGAGTACAAAGGCAGACTATGCCCTAAGGGAAACCATATTACCAGTGGAAAAAGTTCCATCCCTCACGATCACATTCTAGCTCAAATAGCTCTCACAGTGGGACCTTGAAAGGGCAAAGAAAAAAAATAGCTCAAGAAATAGTTCTTTTGCAAAGATTCACACTCTCAGTTGAAATACACTAGAAAAATAAGAGACTAGGTCACCCAGATAAAGGGATGTTCACAATCAGGACCGAAAGTGTGAAATATTGTCAACTCCAAATTGTCTTCTAGTTGTGTTATGTAAAAAAGAGTTGTACTATAGAAAAAAAAAAAAAAAACCTAAATCAGACATAGCTCTTAAGCTCACTGTCTTAAGTTTACATTGCAACGCATGATATTTTCTGAAGGAGATTTAACTTCTTCATTTTATTTTTTTTGGTCCTGGTTTCCACGAAAGCCTTCAGCCTTGGCTCCGGCTGACCAGGGTTCTAGTCCAAACTTGGCCATCAACTCGTGATGCATTTAGGCAAACCATTCGTTCTCTCTGGGACTCTTCATTTCCCATCTGCAGATGAGTGTTCTGAACTGGGTGATGGCCAGGTTCAGCTCAAACTGCATGTGACCCTACTTGACTTTGAACCCTGTGAATAATCGAAAGCTGAATTAAAGTTGGAAGGAGGAGGGGTTCTCTTAGTGTGTTTGTTCCCTTGTTTATTGATTGGCTTTAAAAAGAATTCAGGAGAGGGGTGCCTGGGTGGCTCAGTCGGTTGGGTGTCTGACTTTGGCTCAGGTCATGATCTCACAATTCGTGGGTGCAAGCCCCACAGCAGCCTCTGTGCTGCCGGCACAGAGCCAGCTTCCGGTTCTCTGTCTCCCTCTCTTCTGCCCCTCACCTGCTCATTCTTATTACCTCTCTCTCAAAGAAAAAGAAACATTAATTTTTTTTTTTTTTTTTTTTAAATTTCAGGAGAAGGCATTTTCCATGAAAAATCAACACACCATGTCCTGGGAGAGCTGGGATCCTACCTGGCACCTTGTGGGAAACACTTCAGGCCCGGATGAAAGAAGAAGGAAGAGGAGGCCAAAATGAAGGCAGGAGGAAGAGAGGTGATACCCCCCTCCCCCTAAGGATCTGTAACTGTCCTTAACTCACAAAGACTGATTCTTCCTGCCTGTCTTCTGGCCCTTGTGTAAGAACATCCTGCCCCCAAATGTTAGCAGTGTGAATGCCCTTCACTCGGTTTAACGATTCACTGATTGTAAAAAAATGTTTTACCTGGAATAACAAAGCGTATGTATGCCTGGAGCCTATGCCCACTGACCTGAACGGAGCCCCCCACCCCCACCTCCAGAAATGTGCTAAGTGGATAAGGGAAGCCTGGCTAGTCTATATTTACCTAACCAGATAATTGACCGAACTAAATGGTCTTTTATTACCCTTATGTGGATTACTTACTTTGCAGGCTATCCCTAGTCCTTATTAAAACCATGTGTATTCCTGTCCCCCTTCTGAGCACCTTCTCTGAAAATCAATCCATACGTGCTCAGGAATGCAAACCACATGCATTTCAGAGTCAGTGTAAACAAACATAATTAAAAGGGCAAATTTACTTCAGAAATTATCTAATGCCGTCTGCATCAAAATAGAAATGACTTCTCGCTGCTTCCATTTATTCTTGTGGGTATTTGTTAAGTTCAGGCCTGATTTTTCTGGAAAAACAACTTTGGATCTCCAACAGGCTTGATCTGGTCTCCCATCCCTGTGGTGTCCCCCTTGTAACAGATCATTCACGGAGATTACCGTTTTAGCATTTGAAACACAACATTCTTGAGACTGGGGTGAAGATAACCCACGTAGATAAGAGTGTAGGTCAAACTCAGAGAAGTTAAGCTGAAGTGAGTAGGAACAGCATTTCTGAGTCCGAAATATTTCTGTTACATAGGAAGAAGAGATTTACAGTTGAACTTTTGATTATAAAGAGGAAGGAAAATAAATAGCCTCAAAATTCCCATTAAAATAGTATTTTAACATATTCTCACCGACACATAAGGACTTGTTTAAAAGAAGTAACATTTCTTGACCCACAGTGGGTTGCCCTATTGCTTCTTTTTCTTTTGTTCATTGCTCTTCCTTAGAGCTCAAAATGGGGAAGTATTCGGTGTCCTACGGATCTCAAGCTATTGCAAAAATGCAGTCCATAGTAGCTAATACTTTTCTGTGGTCAAAGATATTTTAGGCTGTAAATATTCTTTTAGGAAACATTAATAAATCAATCAGATTTGAAAGCGAGACCTTACAGTTATTTTATGAAATAGTATTTTAAGATAATTTCAGAATGTCAGACACATCCCTCTCAATGGTGATTCTGATTTATTAAATATTCTCACCTCATCTATTAGGGATCTAGAAATTCACCTAGTATATCCACGTCCTTTATAGTTTACCTTAAAGGTGTTAACATGTTTTAAGGTTAAGATAGATTGATTTAAATAATGTTTAAATTTAGAATACCTAGTTTCATAAGTAGATCGTTTTTAGTTCTTTTAATTTTAAAATTATTTTAAAAATATTTAAAGTTTGGGGCGCCTGGGTGGTGCAGTCGGTTAAGCATTCGACTTCAGCCAGGTCACGATCTCGCGGTCCGGGAGTTCGAGCCCCACGTCGGGCTCTGGGCTGATGGCTCAGAGCCTGGAGCCTGTTTCCGATTCTGTGTCTCCCTCTCTCTCTGCCCCTCCCCCGTTCATGCTCTGTCTCTCTCTGTCCCAAAAATAAATAAAAAACATTGAAAAAAAATTTAAAAAAATATTTAAAGTTTGATTATACAAGCAATAAATGCATACATTGTCCTGGTTAAAATTCTGACTCGAAAGACCTGGGTAAAGTCCTTTTTGACTAGCATCTGGAATTTAGGTCTCCTTCCCAGACATTAAGAACACTGCTATTTGTTTAGTGTCCTCTCTGTCAAACAACTGCTATTTGTATGCACATTTCCTGTGAAAAGTATCGAGGATTTTGGAGTATGTTTAACATAACTCGCATGAAATAGCTGTGTTATTCCGTAGCTTGCTTCTTCACTTAGTAGTGATGGGGTTTTGGGGGTTCAGAGCTGATGGCCAAGAAAGAATTCTTGAAGACACCTCCGGTGCAAAAAGGTGATTTTATGAAGGCACGGGGACAGGACCCATGGGCAGAAAGCTGCACTGGGATTTTGACCAGTAACTGATTATATACCCTCAGGTTGGGAGGGGGTTAGGGACAGCGAAAGTCTCTAAGGAATTTTGGAAGCAAGGTTTCCAGGACCTTGTGAGGTTAGATGTTGTTAGGAAAATGCCATTTATTGCCATTTACTAAAACCTCAGTCATGAGACCCTTCGGATGTGTATCAGGGCGCCATAAGCTTGGATTATGATTGCCAGCGTATATCTTGGGGGAGTTGAGATAAAGGAAGTTTCTAAAAAATTTTTTTTAATGTTTACTTATTTTTGAGAGAAAGAGAGAGAGAGAGGGAGAGAGAGACACAGTGTAAATCGGGAAGGGGCAGAGAGAGAGGGAGACACAGACTCCAAAGCAGGCTCCAGGCTCTGAGCTGTCAGCACAGAGCCCGATGTGGGGCTCGATCCCACAAACCATGAAATCATGACCTGAGCCGAAGCCGGCTGCTCAACCGAGTGAGCCACCCAGGCGCCCCTTCCCACTTTATTCTGAGAGTAGAAGTCAGAAGAGAGGAGGCATGCTTTACATAAATTTTTTCCTGAAAGGAAAGACTTTAGGAATTTAAAAAACTAACAAGTCAAAGATGTATAAAACCCCACATTCTGATATCACTGTGTTGCCGGGTAATTTATTTTTATGATTTCACATTTTGAACTTTGAGCATGTTAAATATTTTTACTTAAATGGAACTCAGTTATGATTACTTAAATTACTATTTTCTTTAAGTCAATATTGCTCTAATCGAATCACTATAGTTTTATTTGAAACTATCTGCTTAGAGTTCCCTTAAGGGTATTATTCTTTCATTTTTCTTAGATTAGTATATTCCTATTATTTCTTTAATAGTGTCAATCTTTTTGCTTAAGACTTGTTATACAAAAGTAATATGGTAACTGCACACACTCACTACTGTGTCATTTTTCACCAAATTATTTGACTGTAGTCTTAGGTTTCCAACACTCATTGAAATGTAAAGTTAATAAACATGCCACAATCTCTATAAATAACTTTCCTGATTTTAGACCTGGGCAATAGAAGGATTCAGAAGTTTGTTTGTGTCAATACCATGATTTTGTGGCCAAGGAAAAAGTATTTGATGACATTGCCTTCTTCCTAATTATTTGAAGAGTAGCTACAATTTGTTGAAGGGCTACTATGTGCCAGGACCAATGTTAAGGTAGGGTAAGCTACCACGAGACTACAGTAAATGAATGGCTGAAGAAATGTTAAAATTTGTTTCTCTCTCAGGTAAGAGTCTGCATTAGTTGCTCTAGTCATTCAGGGACTCAGGCTTACAGTCTGTACCGTCTCTTAAGGTCCCTCTGGTGCCATTCCAAGCAGCAGGAAGTGGAAATTCAGCCTGGAGGATTAGGTGTGCAAGGTTTATGGTCCATGAAGGGTCATTGTGCATTTGGATTCCGTTGGATTGGTCTTGGTCACATGGTCAAACTTAGCTGCAAAGAGGTCTGGGAAATGTAGTCTCTTACCGGGCAGCTATTTTCCAGCTACAACTCCACCATCATGGAAAAAGGGGTGTATAGTTGGTAGATTCTGCTGTGGCATTTTACAGAATTATCTGATTTAATTAGTACTCGAAACCAATAGAAAGGGTAACCAAGGGTAACCAAGTCTCTGAAGCTAATTACTTATCTGAGCTTATAAGTTTCGTTAAGGACAGAGTCAGAATTTGAACCTAGGTCATTTTGGCTGCAAAGTCCATGTTCTTAGTCTCTCTGCTCTATGGTGTAACAAAAGCTGGTCTATACCCCAATCCTTTGGGTTCAATAAATTTCAAATATTCCTCTTCTTCAGCAGATTTCCCACACATTCGTAATACCTAAGCTGTACACAGAATGAATGATAATGGTGTTCTTTGACATTGCATTTAGTCTTCCGGTTCTCATTAAAACTACAGATGTTGATCTAAAACAGTTAAGCACATTCTAGTGTTTTCTAGTTTAATTCGGATACTTTCATTTTATGTTTTAAAAATTATTTGGTTTCGGGGCGCCTGGGTAGCTCGGTCGGTTAAGCGTCCGACTTCGGCTCGGGTTATGATCTCACAGTCCGTGGGTTCGAGCCCCGCGTCGGACTCTGTGCTGACCGCTCAGAGCCTGGAGCCTGTTTCGGATTCTGTGTCTCCCTCTCTCTGTGACCCTCTCCCGTTCATGCTCTGTCTCTCTCTGTCTCAAAAATAAATAAACGTTAAAAAAAATAAAAAAAATATATTTGATTTCTTTTTGGTTTTTAAACATGTATTTATTTTGAGTGAGAGTGTGCATGCACGTGCACGAACTGGGGAGGGCACATAGGGAGAGAGAGCATTCCAAGCAGGCTCTGTGCTGTCAGTGCAGAGCCCGACTCTGGGCTTGATTCCACAAACTGTGAGATCACGACCTGAGCCAAAATCAAGAGTCAGACGCTCAACTGTCTGAGCTGTCCAGATGCCCCCAGTTGCTTTCATTTCAAGTGCATTGGTTCTAATCCATTTTGCTGAGTTGGGTTGGCTGAGTCCACACCCATTTCTGGTCATCTGCTTCCTTGTTTTCCTCTAACTCAGGAGCAAAAAGCTGGAAGTGTTCAGCCCAGTTTCATCCAGTGGTAGTCACCAGTTACAGGTCTAACAATGAAATGGAGAGGCAAGTATTCTGAGACTGGCTCCCTCAAGAAGAAGGCTTTGCGTTGTTTGTCTTCTTTTTCCCTGGAACGTGGATGTGGTTTCTGGAGGCTCACTGGCCACCTCACTACCCTGAGGATGGAGATTTATATGCCAGAGGTCTTCCCCTCACCCCCACCCCGCACTTCTCCGTTTCCTCTTTTCTTCTTTTCTAATTTTTTGACTCCAGGTAATGGCAACTTGAGAGCAATCCAGAATTTAGTGTCTGCCTCTGTGTTTAAAGTGAAGCAAGTATTTTAGTGGACAAGGACCAAAGAGTGGTGGTGTGGGAGGGGAAACCTGCCACATGAAAGAAACCACTCCCATTCGCCATTTTGTTCTTTGCAATTCTAGAGATTATATAATCTGGATATATCTGGCCATCTTTATATAATATTTTTTTTTTCAGGGTGGGGGCACAGCTTTGCTTTTAAGCTCTGGGAATGGCAATTAAAAAAAAGCAAGTCCTCCTTCTTTTTGGTAATGCACCATCCTTTCCTCACTAGACTCTTCCAAACATTACCTCGTTATAAACATGAAGAAACCAACTTCACTTCTGAGAGAATTTCTGTTAACTGAATTTCTCCAGGCTTCAGGTTTCTTGGAGGAAAGAAGTTCTCCATGTGAAAAGTATTGGAGTTTTCAAAGTTAACTTGATTCCTTTTTTTTTTTTTTTTAAGTTTCTGTTTATGAAGCTGTCCTTCGAGGGCATGTGAGGACATGGAGGTGGAAGGTCTGAGTAGGAAGGAATAGCTAGAAGCCATGGGTGTGGGGGTGGGGATGGTTTCTCAAGGCAGTTGTCCTGTTAGGTTTCTGAGGAGGCAAAAAATCATGCTCCAGGGGTGTCTCTGCTTTGATCTGTTGAGTTCCTGTGTTTGGGGGATGGGATCTAGACATTCCACCAGCCATACTTCTGGAAAGTCCTTTGTGCACCTCTCTGCACACTTCCTTGCTTCCAGGCTATCATACTAGAATGTTGAGGCTGGCAAATATGCAGGCTCTTAACCTCAAGACCCTGATTTGGTCCTGGTCCAAATGTTTTATTCCTTGACTAAAAAGATCTTCATTCCCGCCAGTGAAGGTGGTTTTCCTTGTGCTTGTTTTGGGGAAGGAACATGTTTAAAAAGATATATAGTACAGAAAATGCTTTGGTTTTCTTACATTTGCACAAAAAGGTATTCTTTATTTTGCATTTTAGATAATGCATGCTTATAGTTCTCTACATAGCTTTTGGATACTGGAATGGAGAGGAATAGGAGAATGTGGATCATCGCAGGGTGTCATAATAATAGGAAATGGTCGGGACCATTGTGTGACCTTGTACGTTGTATGCTGCATGACTCTAGGGGGTGTCATTCACGCACATTTTGAAGTGGGTAATGCTCCTTGGAGTTATGCAACATGGTGGCCTGGTAACACTTCAATAGCATTGACTATGAGTCATGTGTGATGCTAAGAGTAGTCTACTCAATCTTCACCACGATCCTATGAAATAGACCCTAATATTTTCATTTTACGGATAAGGAAACTGAGGTGCAAGAAGTTTCAAGGTGCAAAAAGGTCGCAGAGCTGGGATTTGAAACCAAATGTGGCGTCAGAGTCTGGCCTTATAATCATAATGCCAAACTGCCCCTGACCTAGTTAGTAGCCCAAGGGAAACATTCTTTGCTCACTCATTTGTCACTGCAAAACCATTTTTTGAGTGTTCTGGTCATTGTGCTCAGTGTTAGAGTAAAGTGGTTCAGCAGCCTCGTTTTGGGTCCAGTTTAAACTCAGAAACTTGTAGAAACTCAGAAACTTGTCTTTTCCTGAAGTTTTAAAATAGCTGTGCTGTCATGAATTCCTCAGGTGAAATAATGAGAGGGATAGTTAATGGTTATGTAAAACTTAGAATCTCCTGATGAAACATGAAAGAGATCTTATGAACCCAATAGGTAAGAAAGCGAACAGCGTGACTGATTTATCAGGATCCTTTGGACACTCTTACAAGAGCCCAGAAATGCTAGATACTGTGCTGAAAGACTCCTTGTTACTCTCTTGGATTCCTATATACATGGATCTTACCTTCCTCTTTGGCCTTTTCTTCCTCCTCTTCCTCTCCTTCTAAGACCACCTCTCTCTCCCCCTTCTTCTCCCATCTCTCTCCGTCCATATATTTTCTGCTTATTGCCTGAATGGGAGCTCAAGAGAATTACCCAAATCTTCCTTACTAGAGAGAAATGTATTTGTTCACTCAATAATCTTACCAAGTTGATAGACAACAACACCAAATGAGATATATAAACATTTTACTTCTGAAGACAGACATTCAAATTGGGTTTTATTAAATAAACTGGGTGACCTAAACTCACTCCTTTACGGTCAAATCCGTCAAACATAAGCCAAATGGACTCACAGAGGAGGCAGTGTAGGGAAAGAACGGAAATATATAAAGAGGCAAGAATCCATCTATAATCACCGTGTTCCTTGTGCATTACAGTCTCAGCCAAAGGACCTCTCAGTGAACATATTTTCCCCTTGAGGTTGATCTATATTGACAACCACCCATGGACACTAATTTTTAAAGAGTCGACTGTGGCCTGAAGGAAGCAGAGGAACCTTATACTATATTTCACTGAAGTGCATTTGCCATGAAAATAACAGCTATTGCCGTTGCCACTCAATGGTCAATGCCTTTCAGTATGAATACAGGGAGTTACATAAATTATGTTTATAGCAAGTCCCTTGAAACTGTGACAACGTAGAAGTACGGGCGTGGGGAAGTCCAAAGTCTGAATTATCCCCATGTCCTGTAGTTGGTGTTAGGGAAAAAAGCTGAAATGGCAGGGCACACCAGGGTGCAAATGTAAGCAATATTTAACCCAGTCTGTTAATAAAGAGTATGGTTTGCTTGCTGGTGCCCCAGTAAGCTATGCCTCATAAGCATTGTGGTTTCCAAAATTATTCCAAGTTAGGCACTGCTACAAGTAAAATATGCTGCTGGCTGTGAAATAATGAGAGGGATAATAAATATACAAAACTTGGAATCTCCTGATGAAAAATGAAAGAGATTTTATGAACCCAACCAGTCAAACTCAGATGAAAAACCCCCAGTGTTCTCACCATGATTAATGCTCTGGCCCTTCCATGTGAGAAGTTCAGATTCAATTTCCTATTCTGATATCTTGTTTTGGAGGCAGCTATGGTGGGAATCATGACTAAGAGAGTGGGTTCATCTGGTGGTGGTAAATGTGTAGCTCTAAGGTCCTGGCAGGAGAGAAGGTAAGGTCAAAGCCACGGTGTGTCAGCATGTACCCAAGAACACGGTCAGCATGTACCCAAAAACACCCAAGTATGTGTCTTTACAGAACTGGGTGCAAATATTAGAGGGGACATTTAATGACAGTAATGTTGAATGTTGGTCTATTGATGCAGAATGTTCTTGTTAATGATCCTGCTGTTCCTTACAACCCTGGGGGGCAGGTAGTTGAACGGGGCTCCTAAGATACCTAACAGGTGAGGAGACGGAGACTCAGGGAGCCTTGCCCAAGGTTACATGAATGCTAAGCAATGGAGACTGGAGTCAGAGACCAATCTGACTGCTGGTACAGCCTTTCCCTTCATCTCTTCAGTGTTATTGTTTCCCTAACCTGCTGTTAAATGTGTGTGCACGCGCACACACACACACACACACACACACACACTCTGTGGGGTATGAATAAACCAGGCATCCTGTCTAAATTAATTTATTTCATGAGATCACTTCTCCACACTCCATTTCACATTGCCTGTGGAGACATAAACCTAGTCTTGAGTAAAAGAATGAGGATTTTGGTCCCTAATTTGGCCCTAAATGTCATGCAGAAAATGTTTTCTTAACTCAATGCGAGCCCTGGAAAGCTTGTTTGCTTGACTTTCAGATGCTGCAAGCCAGAGGACACATCACTCTAAAAGGCTTTATAGAGAAGGCTGAGTACGGATGGAAAATTTATGCCTGGAAGGATGTTACCATACAGAAAAGATTTGGGGGTACGTAAGAATTGGTAGAAATTCTTTCTCAGCTGGAAATTCTGGCCCAAGGTTTCCAAAGCAAGCATAATTTTGTAGACTTCAGCTTTTATGAATTACCGTGAGGGCTGATACTGCCTTATGTCAAATTTCTTAAGTAGAGGAATGTCTCTTAATTAATCATTAAAAAAAAATAAAAGAATAAAGCCAGAAGAAAATTACATGTTTGTCTTATTCTAGATAAATGTTTTAAGCTCTTTGACCCCGCAGAGTCCACAGAAACATGTCTGTGATACTGAGAAGTAAAATGAATTGCCGGGTCATCCTACCTTGTTTGTATCAGACCTGCTTTCACATTCAATAAATGACGTGCGATTAGAGACCGGCCATTAACATCTCGAGGGAGGATGTTTTAGGAGCTCTTTTTCTCTCTCTCTTGAACACTGGGGCTATGGCTGAATGCCACAGTACTCTAATCTATCTGTCAGGGATGCCAAGCAAGATGTTCTGATGGCTTTTGGGTGTGCATTCAGAAGTCCTTGTCTGAAACTCACCTCCTTGTCATCAGGTCTATTCTCAGAGTGGTGAAAGCCAGTAGCCACGATATGCAGTGTGACACCTTTCCCCAGTTTTCATATCATCGTACTTTTAGAACAGGACTTAGAAGTCCTCTTTAAAGAGAATATACATGAATCTGGAGGCGACGATAATCCACTATCACTCATTTATACCCAATAGCAATGTTCCTCAATCCTAAATGTGCATAAGAATCACATGAAGAGCATATATTAAACTTTTTTTTAATGTTTATTTTTAAGAGAGAGAGAGAGAGACAGAGCTTGAGTAGGGGAGGGCGGTGAGAGAGGGAGACACAGAATCTGAAGCAGGTTCCAGACTCTGAGCTGTTAGCACAGAGCCTGACACGGGACTTGAGCCCATGAACTTGAGATCATGACCTGAGTCGAAGTTGGATGCTTAACCCACTGAGCCACCCAGGTGCCCCATCACATGAAGAGCATATAAAAACACAGATTATGACCCCATTCTCCCACAGTTCATCAGGTAGGGAACAGGCAGAGAATTTACATTTTTATGTTTCCATGTTATGCAGCTGTGGCTGGTAGAGGCATCACGCTTTGAGAAGCATGGTTCTAGAATGAAGTTTTCAGACTAGCCAGTTACCTAATGGAGATTCGAAAGAATGGCCAAGAGAATAGTAGATTGTGACACAGAAAGGAGAACGAGGAAATTTCGGAGTTTAGAAATGTCATGGAGGACAAATACACATGTGGGTGACCAAAAGCGTGTTCTGTAAAGCCTACAGGAGAGGGAGGAAGAATAATAGAGGGAGAGGGAGGAAGAATAGTAGAGGAAAGCAGATTGAAGACGACTGAATCAAAAATGTCCTCTCTTTACACATTTAGCCAAGGGTAGTGCTGGGACTCGCAAACTGGCACCCATATCCTTCCTATTTCCCCCACTTACGTATGGATGCACTTGAGAATCTAACCAATCAGGAAGATGTGAATCAACTATTGTTCTTGAGTGACTGGGATATTCTGCCCGCCTTTAAAATTGAATCTATCCAAATGAATGATGGGAAGAAATGGGGGTGGGACGCGGTGGAGGAGGGAGAGGAAATGGATGCTGGGTGTGGTTTGCACTGGGGTGCTGGGATGCTGCATGGTATTCCTCTCGATTCGCCAAAGAACCTGACACGGGTCTGCCTTGTGGGGGTCCTGGGTAAACCTTGACTGACCATGTTGTCCAGACTGGCAGGAGTTCAGTGCTGTTCTTTGTTGCTTCAGAAATGGAAAGATTGCGAACAACTGCCAAGTCTTTGAAGTGTGTGCCTGTGGGGCTGGGCCTTGCAGCTGCTCAAACCTGAAAATAATTAAGTGTTTCACTACTGCAATGACTCAGCTGGGGTTAGAACCTCACCAGATTGGAGCATGATGGTTTTAAAGCATGGGTTTTAAAGATAGTTGAGAGATGTGGCTCAGTATATAACGCATCCAGAAAAACTCACATCTTCACGTAGTTTTTGGCAACCCAAATCCCACAGCACCGTTCGTACCCACCGGTCCTATTTTCCAAGCAGCTCCCAATTTGTTAGATTTTCCACATTTTTTCCTGTTCTTCTCTCATCACGAATTGTCTACGATGCCTTACCCACACGCTAAAATAATAAATGACGGTGGCGAGGTCATTTAATGAACACCATGGGTGACTTTTTCTTGTCATCCATGTAGCTTCTCTGAGAAACCTCTCCTAACCATCCAATGTAAAGAAGCAATAATTTCCTCATCATCTCACACTACTTTGTCCGCATCACTTACGAAATGGCATTGTTTTCTTATTTATTTATTTACGATTCCCTCCCCACTTTCTGCACAAGCTCCACGCGAGCCGCCATCTTGTTACTCTATCATGACACTGGTTATGGATCACTAGGTTACAGATTTTCGAGTAAAGTGACATCATTTCAAAGCTTTGTACTAGGGCAAAATGAAGTATAAATTCCAAGTACATGAACTCTAATCTTCGCCTAAAACGAGTCCTTACTCGTCTGTTTTGAGTTGAAGGCCTGCACTGTCCTGTACCTTTCATGTCCTTTACTGTTCCAAAAGGATCAGAGGAGGGAAATCATGGGAGATGACGATTTTGGCCTCTACGATTCATGGAGATATCATGTTTTTGCTGTTTCCCAGACCTCTCCAGTGAGTTTGAGAAAAGAGAATCTAAGTGTTGAAAGATATTTATTAGTGATAGTACCTCCACAAGAATATGGCCCAGAACGATAATTTACAAAGCATCGTCCTGGGATCAGCAGCATTATCATCACACGTGCGTTTGTTAGGAATGCAAACCCTCAGGCATCACCCCGACTCAAAGTGATGATAGGGCCAGGCTTCCAGAGGAGGCCCTGGGGAGAACTTATTTTGTGTTTCTTGGAGCTGGCCTTTGTTTCTGCTTTGTTTTTTGGCTATTTGTTTATTTATTTATTTATTTATTTTTTTGAAGTAGGCTCCTCACCCACTGCAGAGCCCAACACGGGGCTTGAATTTATGACTCTGAGATTAAGACTCAAGCTGAGGTCAAGAGTCGATGCTTAACCCACTGAGCCAGGCGCCATAGTGTTTCTTTGAGTGCTTGGTGGCTGCCCGCAGTCCTTGACTTGCAGCTGCACGGCTCCAGTCTCTACCTCTGTGGTCTTGCGAATCAGATGCTTGGATGAGGGCAGCAATCTGTATTTTGACTAGGCCTCCATGGGATTCTAGTGCCCTGTGAAGCTGGAGTACCATTCTCTAGAACCCTGCTACTCAACGTGTGGTCTGAAATCTAGAGGCATAGGCATCGCCTGGGATTTCATTAGAACTGCAGAATATGGGCTCTGCGCCCGACTTATTGACTCAGAATCAACATTTTAATAAGTTCCCCAGGGGATTTTTGTGACCATTAGAGTCTGTGAAACACTTGGTCTACCTAGATGGGTATGTGCTGGTAATAGATCGTATGAAAAAAAAGTAAAGGATATGAAAATATTCTGTCTCTCCTTTATACTATGGTTTGAAGAACTAAGGTTTTCATTTTTTTTTTTTTAAACTGAAACATTTGAAGCCTAAGAGCAATCGAAATTCCTTTCTTCCATGACAGTTATTCTTAAAGTGTAGTCTGCAGATGGATCCTCTGGAGTACTTATTAAAGTTCATGTTCCATGACCATACCTCAGTTCTACTAAATTAACATTTTATGGAGACATGTCTTGGAATCCCCATTTTTAACATATATCTTGGTGATTCTTATACACTTCGGTCTAAAGTTGGTGAAACTCATCTTAGAGATAGTTTCGCTCTCTTTTCGGTCTTCAGATTTGCTCTCGAACATTAACATTTGTTAATGTCCTAATGAAAAAACCGGTATGAGAATCAGTACTATTCAGAGAACAGCAACGATCAGATTTTATTATACATTAAAATGCTTGCAATTTTAATAACTAGAAAGAGCTCCTTAAGGCTGCCGTCTCTTCCTTTGATGTTTCTGACAACAGCAGATCTCAAGTCAGAAAGGTAACTTCTCTGAGAAATACGCCAACCCATAAAGGCCTTGGAGAGACTCCAATTTATGTTGGACACGATTCTCTTTTTCTCCGGTCATTATTTTCCCACCAAATTATTTTTCTATCGAGAATACAAAATGTCATGAAAAATTAAAAATGAGATTCAGGAGAACTCACGCCTTCATCCTCGTTCATGCCTTCCCTCCTTCATTTTGTTGGGGATGCGTGAGAGCTGCCAAGACATCCACCCCGGTTAACAAATGGCTAATTGACAACCACCCATCTGTTGATGTGATTTTGGCTGTTTTCAGATAGAGTCAGTGATCATTAGATTTTGTTTCCCCTCATGGGGGAAAATGTGACATACTGGTTACCTGACAGCATTAGAAAGATTTCTGACTTATTGTTTACATAGACTCCATACATCTTTCTTTCGGTTAGTGGTCCTGTCCCACATCTAGTTTCTATCTGAACCCACACAGCTGAATTATGTCTATAATGGTGAACTGCGATTTTTAACGGTAGTGGTGTATCAGTTGTGGTTGATACTTTGAAATATTGCAGAAATAAGTAATTGGCAAACTTGGATGGTTTGCCTTCCTAAGCTTAAGCACTTCGATTCTCCCCCACTCCCTGGCATTCTGCGTCTTCTCATCTGCCTCGTGATCTCTGTGGTTTATAAAATATACAAAGGCATTTTCAGGGTGAGAGAGGGAAGATCCAAGAGTGATGTTTTCATCTTTTCATGGTTGAAAGCCTTGACCGTACTTGGCCCAGAGAGAGTAGGCTTGAAGCAGTACACAGCCAGTGACAACCAGGTTTGAGGCCTGACATGAATGTAACTTTCCTCTTCAGATAGTATCTCGGCAGCAAAGCTAGGGGATATCAGAGATGCTATTCTCATTTCTCTCCCCTATCTTCTTGTACTTAACCAATGCCCACTCCTTCTCCCTCCGAGACTGGCCTCTTATGACTGTGACTCATACGTAGAAATCACTTTACGTTCCAGTAACCGTCTCTTCTTAGCAATGAACGTGTAGCTCTTCTCTAAGCATGTACAGTGATGTGAGTTCATTAAAAACATTTAGGATCATTAATTCTGACACAAAGTAGGCAAAATATGCCATGTTACCATTACGTTATTTCATAATTAGAACCACACATTCAACATATCTTAATGAGTACCTACTAAGTCCCAGGAGCTATGCTAAGTACTAGGGATATTATGCTTAGCAAACAAGATATGGACATTGTTTCCATGTAGCTTTGATTATAACAGGAGAGATGGTCATTAAACAAATAGTCACATAAATATAAAGTTGCAGTGTGACGCGTAGCAGGCTGTTTCAGAAAGGTTTCTTCGAAAAAGTGATGTTTGAGCTGAGATTTTAAGGAAGGGTAAGTGTTAGGTAGGAGAGGAGGGAAGGAAGAGAAGTTCAGGGCAGTACAGGCCCTGGTTGGGATGGAGTGTTCTAGGAACTGAAAGAAGGCCAGTGTGATGACAGAGTAGAGTGTGATGGGGAATGTGATAGGAATGAGGTTGGCCAGTCAGGTAAGGGATGCCTTGTGCAGGGTCTGTAACTCAAGTTAAGGACTTCAATTTTTATCCTAAGATTAATGGGAGCCATTCAAGTGTTTTAGGAAAAGGATTAGAGCAAAGAACAATATTTGGGGAGTTCTATCAGTAATCCAAAGGAAAGATGGTAGAGATTTGGTCTATGGTGTTTGTGGTGGGTATCATGAAAATTAAGTAGATTTGTAAGACATTTAAGAAGTAATATCAATGAGGGGTGCCTGGGTGACTTGGTCGGTTGAGCGTTCAACTTCAGCTCAGGTCATGATCTCAGGGTTCATGAGTTCAAGCCCCGCGTTGGGCTCTGTGCTGACAGCTCAGAGCCTGGAGTCTGCTTCAGATGCTGTGTCTCCCTCACTCTCTGCCCACTCCCGCTTACACTCTGTCTCTCTATCCCTCTTTCTCTCAAAAATAAATAAACATTTAAAAAAAGAAGTAATATCAATGGAGTTTGATAAGGGATTGGATATGTAAAGCGACAAAGAAAGATGGTGCCTTTATATCGGAAAAATGGATACTATGGAGCACCTAGTTTTGGTGGAGGGGGCTCATGAGTTGAAATTTGAACATGTCAGATTTGAAATACCGTCAAGATACTTAGGAACTTATGGGAACCAGGCAGATGTTGGGACTGTTTATATAGGTTTGTTTATAAATGGTCTTCACATTAGTGAAAGTAGCATAATTTACTTAGGGAACTTGCTGGTGTAAGTAGACAAGGGAAATTTTCAACACTTAATGGCAGAGAAAAAAGATGAGGCAGCAAAGGGGACAGAGAAGAACTGGCCAGAGAAGAAGAAAAATCTGAAGAGTCTGTATTGAAAGTCAAGGGCACAAAGTGTTTGGGGAACCTCCGATAAAGTGAAGCATCTCCAGTAAGGCGATCATTTGAACAGAAGAGGTTGGAGCATGTTTCATGACAATGACAAGGAATGAGAAGGACAGGCTGAATATATGGAGCAGAGAAGCCATAAGAGACAGTGAAAAGTTCCTGAGAAGATAAGAGGGGACGAGATCCAGAGCTTAGGTTGGTAGTTAGCCTTAGAGAAGATGAGGAATGGTTTTGCCATAGCAGTGGTGCTTAAACTTTAGCTATTCCAGAATCATCTGGAAGGCTTTTTAAGACACAGATTGCTGTCCCACTCTCTCCCAGCATTTCTGATTCAGTACGTCTGGAGTGGGATCTGAGAAGTGGCATGTCTAAAACTCCACAGATGATGCTGATGAGATGGGTCTTCATTTTGCCCTGTGTATAACAAGTGGAGGTCAGGTTAGTTCAGACATAGGTAGCTTCTTCCATTTTGGTTGAAAGTAGGTTGGGGAGCTGTTGTTGATGACCTCTGTAACCATTCTGAAGGGGGAGATGTGGTCCTTTGCAGATACTAACAATGTTGTGGGCTTGAGGACAGCGGAGAAGCCCGAAATACCTTTCAGGCAGAGTAGGAGAGAAAACTGCCCTGCCGTGTTGAAGATCCTCTTGAGGTTGGTGGTCATGAATTTGTAGTGATTTCCATCTGCCCTGTTTTGTGGCTTTCCGTAACCCAAAGTGCTCACATGCAGGCGTGGAGAAAGTGGAATGTTGGCCATATCCGGGATCAGCTTGTCGCAAAGAATGTGTGGCAAAAATAAGGAGGTACAAGGTATTTGCAAGAGTTTTTAACAAGAGGTGTCGAATGACAAATAATGCAATCTAAGCTGAATTCAGGGGAAGTGAAGAGAGGAGAGGACTGGTGAGATGGGAGAAAGCAGACACATCAATGGCTTGGAGGCTCTAGTAAGGTCAACAGGCAGTTTTAGTTGGAGTTATCAAGCAGAGATGCTGGAAGAATGGAAATTTGAGTTTATAGTGTGGGATAAATGAATTAAAAGATCGACACCACAGGCCCGAGAAGATTTTTTTTCTTAAAAATATGAGATTGGAGGAGTGTTGGTCTGATGGAAGTGTTCTCACTGGGGACGCAGGTTTCATTTAAGGTCAGTGGCAGAGCGGGCAACGGATGAAGAGCTTCAGAATTTGGGATCGTGTGCTGATTATGGGATATTGATCAGAGAGAGGAAGCAAAATACATACTAGTGGCTATTCCTCTGCCCACCTCCACCCCTCTTTTTAAATAAAAAAAAAATAGAGGCTTACGTGGGATGGACAGCTTTCTCTAGTCTACTGTGCTAATAGGTAGTGAAGCCAAGACAAGAATCTGCGTTCTCTGATTTCCAGCCCAATTCTTTTTCCACTCCCTCATCAAGCAGCACAGCCAAGTTTTCTAAGTCTGTGTGTCTTCCAGCCTCTCCAAAGGCATTTGTTGTTTCATTTATTCTGGTGAAAGTTTGTGATGGCAAAGTTTGGTTTGTTAACTATAAACCCTTTTAATAAATGTTTTCAGTGGCTCTAAATGATTCTCTGAGTTCGAGCATCATTTATTTCGAATGAGCAAATTGGAAACCGAGAACGATAATACCTATGAGACATGTCTTGGAAAGAGAAGGGAAAGGAGAAACAGGGATAATACTTTCCCAAATAAAGTTACTGAAATTATCCTTATTCTGGGAGCCCATGTGAACATGAGCTTAACAAATATGTTTGATGTAGGTAGTCTCCCTGTTAACCCTCACCCCGAATGAAGAGTAAACCAAATTATAGAGAAAACAGAGGTAACTTAAATATTTTCTTGAAATAATTTATGGCTTTTTAATAAGTACCTCCAAGTACTAGACTTAAAATCTAGGCTTTCATTAGCATCAATTTTATTTTACTAAAATGTATTTGGGGAGTAATATATCCACGTAAAATTTGGCAGCAGACTTTGCTTTCCATAGCTAAGTATCTGGAAGGCTCATTAAAATGGAAAATTTTAGAATGGATTTATTCCTGATTCAGATTCTTAAGGCATGTGTTTGTTTGCATGTGTGTATGTCCCAAAGTGCTTGTTTTAGTACAGTGAACACCATCTGTGAAAATGTCTTCCATTCTTTGAACCATTCTCTACTGATAATTAGCCATGAGTTACTTGAATTTTTGCACACTAACTTGGTCTCAGCCTGTCTGAAGCACAGATAGAACTCAGCTTTTGTTCACAGAAGCATTTGGTTTGTTGGCATTACTTGAATGATTCAGCTGCTTCCATAGCGAATACGTTACTGGGTGATTGTGTTTAATAGGCTCCTGACATCTACCAAACAAGGCAGCACGTCCCACTTTGAGGCAGAACACTCCAGACAGTGTTTCAAACTTAATTCTCCAACTGGAACAGAAGTCAGAAACCACATTTGATACAAAGGAAGTATTGACTTGGCAGGATTGCTGAAAAATCCTCTTTAAAGCTTGCTGGGCAAACTGGTAGTCTCACCTTCTGGAAAAAGAATTAGGTTGCTCATCAGAGGTTCAATTCGACACTCATTGTTCATGTTAGAATCTGTGCTTCTGTCCAGCATGAAGCATGAAAAAGCTAAGAGGAACAGAATACAGCTTTTAATGGGAAAACTCTCACTGCTGGGTTTTATTTTGAACTGGTGATTTGGAGGCAATACGAATTTTAATTTTATACTTTGTAAAAGTGTAGTTCATGTCATCTCAAGGATTGAACCAAGTGGGTAATTAGAAAACAGCAAGTTTGGGGCGCCTGGGTGGCTCAGTCGGTTAAGCGGCCGGCTTCGGCTCAGGTCATGATCTCGCGGTCCGTGAGTTCGAGCCCCGCGTCGGGCTCTGTGCTGACAGCTCAGAGCCTGGAGCCTGTTTCAGATTCTGTATCACCCTGTCTCTGACCCTCCCCTGTTCATGCTCTGTCTCTCCCTGTCTCAAAAATAAATAAATGTAAAAAAAAAAAATTAAAAAAACCCAGCAAGTTTGTAACTGGAAAGATGGTGAGACTTAAAAAAAAAACAATCAAGACTATAAAAGATGTCAGAGTGCGGTATGAGTGTGACATTCAAGTATGTTTCTAGAACATGGTTTCGATTGGTTTTATTCTTTCTGCAAAAACGTTTACCCTTACTGCTGAGAACAATTCACAACAATATCTATCTATCATGTCTGTAATATATTTACCCATTAAAATATATATTTACCCATAAGGTAATATTTAATTCCTATATTAATTTGTATATACATCATTACACAAAACAAACATCCATGATGTTATTTAAATGATCTGATTAAGAGTGGGTATATGGGTGTGTTTATTTATTCATCTACTTATTTTTAACTTATAACTGTATCTAGAGATGTTAGAAATATTGGCTAACTTCATTTCTCTCTCTTTTTTTTTTTTTTTAGTAACTTTTTAAAGTTTTTTTGTCTTTTTTCATAATACTATGGGCTTTCAAGGGAGGAGTTTTAATTTTTTCTCTTTTCTTTTAGTATTTGAATTTTTAAAATAAATATTCATATGCTGTACTATTCTAGAGTGACTATAGTTTAACAAGGCTTATTCACTCCTTTGAGTCTAGTTTCCTATCTGAATTTAGTAGAGACTACAGAAGATGAAATTTACCTTGCTTAGTGCCTTTCAGAAAAGTAGATATTCTAACTCCCTTTAACGATTTTTTAAAAAGTAATCTCTACACCCAACATGGGCCTCGAACTCAAAACCCTGAGATCGAGTCACACGCTCCACCAACTGAGCCAGCCAGCGCCCCCCCCCCCAACCCCAACTCCCTTTAAGAACTGATAACAATCATGACTCTCAGTAAATTCCTCCTCATTTCTTAAATAAATCTCAAATGGGAATCAACGAACCCTTGTCCATAAATCAATTATCTTCTTCAATCCTTTTTTTTTCTTTTGTGGATTCTGTCCAAGATAATCCTTTAACGAAATGTGAAAATAAATCACACAAATAAATGCAGAAGGAATGCACCCTCCGATTCTTGAGAATTCTTTTTTTCTCTTGTACATCACAAGCATGGGAGTTCAGAGGGTAAGATCTGGGGCCAAACACACTATAGTTTCAACCCCAGCTTAATCTCTTAACTATAGGTGACCTTGACTTCGTTAAGTCTTCGTTTTATTTTCATCTGAAAAATGGGAGAACGATGATTATTTTCTCATGTGAATGTTATGAGGAGTAAGTGAAGTAAGGCTTTGCATAGTACCTGGAATTTTTTAAGTGCTCGAAATGAATGAGATAAAAATTCTCACTCAGATATTGATTTGAAGTATATGGTACTGAATATTGGATTTAGTTTGGGGGTAAGATATTCAAGCAGGGAAATTATAAGTTCTTGTTAAATATGCCTATGTGTGAATGAGTTGAATGTAGGTGATTTTAATTTGTTAGCTCATTTTCAAATAAAGTCTTTGCAAACAGGACTTCCTGAATGAAGCTATACCCCAAATGCAAAATTACACTCCCTATACAAACTATATATGGCAGACTTTACCCACAAGTGTCGTATAAAGAGATTTACTTTCTGGAGCTTATTCAACTATAACCGATGCTATCTGGAGGCTGTGTTCTCACTTCTGGGTAATAATGCTTTCATTTATACAACATTTGACAAGGCACTTTTACATACATTAGCTCATTTCCTCTTCACACAATTCTAGAAGACAGATTGAGCATGTGTTATTATCCTTATTTTGCAGGTGAGGAAAACCAAACTCCGAAGGAGGTAAGCAACTTGCCTTAGGCCACAGAGCTCCTAAGGAGGTAGAACTCACTTTTTGTCACTAGTTCTTGGATATTTCCCTCCTTGGGGCTGCTACCAACCACAAAAATGACAGGGTTCACAGTTAAGCAAGAGATCAGAGAAGGGAAAGTGTTTGTTCTTTTACCATTTTCCAGGCCCTGTGCTTGGAAGGCATCACAAGAAGGGGACACAAGACAGGCAACTCACTAGTTTCCTGCCCCTCTGGACTCTACCTGTCTCTGTATTAATGTTGCAGGATGGCATTGGGAGGCCGAAATAGGAGCGTTCAGTAGAAAGGAGGGGACAAAACTGAGCTTCAACATGGAGAGAGGGATAACCAGAGTTTGCAAAAGGGGACGTGAGAGTGGAGAGAGCATGTCTGCCTTACCGTGAAGGAACCTCCATGCCTGCAGTTCTAAAGCATCTAACATTTTTTACTAAGGCAGACAGCAAGTAATAATGAGCTGTTCCTTCTTGGAGAGCTGATTTTTTCCAGGATCAAAAAATCCTTGACTGCAAAATTTACCATGACTGCTAATGGTACGGGATTCTTTTTGGGGTGATGAAAATGTTCCAGAACTAGACAGTGGTGATGGTTGCACAACTTTGTGAGTGTACTAAAAACACTGACGTACACGTTTTAAAAGCATGAATTTTAGGATAGACGAATGTGATCTTAATAAAAAAATCTCACCTAAAACGATGATAATCTCGAACATCTATTCAGGGATAGTGCTACAAACTGTGTTCTGAGTTTTGTAGATTATCTTAGTTCATTTTCCCAACAGCCACAGGGATACTCTTACCGTTTCCACCTCACGGAGGAACAAAGTGAGGATCACAGAGACTCAACAACTGGCCTCGCGTCACATGGTTTTTACCATCATGCAGCAGCACCTCTGAGATCAGCATGGCTAGACGTTGAATGATTTCCTGTTTGCTCTGTACTGCAGTCACTGGGCTCAGCTCTGGCGTTTTGGGACCTTTGGATATTTTGTTCATTCAGGATTCTGCACTTGGATGCTCTAGTTGCCAGGCAAAGGGGTAGATCTGAGTCGTGGTCCACCCCCCACCACAATAAAGGACTTTGTTGAAAGCTGGCTCCATTCCTGGTTTGCTCAAATGCCATTTCCTTGGAGCGGGCCTCTTGATTTCCCACTCTCAATGAAGGGCCTCCCACAAGAGGCTCTCGCTGAACTTTGCCTCTCTTTTTTTATAGCGCCCTGGCAGTCTGGTGGAGATTTGATTAATATCTGCCTGCCTCACTGAACTATAAACTTCATGACACCAGGGGCCGTGTCTGTTTTGCACACCACTGTGTGCTCAACAAGTAGCCCTGAGCGCACAGTAGGTGCTCAAGTATCAACTGAATGACTGAACACCAGCCCCGAAAGACGACACCTACAGCCTTCACACTTCTGTGCTGTCTCCTAATGTACAGAGTCCCTTTTTTGGAAACTTATATATAATTTCTCTGGCCTCTGGATCCAGTGCTAAAATGGCGTGGGAGCGTTTCAGAGACACTACTGGCTCCTGCCCCTGGAAAGTGACGCACTGGTGGAAAGCTCTGGCTTGGGTTCTAACCTCAGAGACTTCTCTAAAATGATTCTTGTGTGCTGCCCTTCTCCATTCTGACTGGGACTTTGGCTTTCACCTCATTTCTTGCCTCCATTAGTCCTTCTGAATGTTCATAATAGCATTTCCCATCAACTCCCCCATGATCCGAAACAGTTTTACACCTGAAAACCCAACGCTACTGCTTAAGTGGTGAAACACATAGGGTGCCATAATCCCAGGGTAAAAACAGGCGGAGTATCCCAGAAACGTTCACTGCTTCAGGTTATGCAAACAAGTGATAGAGCCAAAGGGACAAACTACTAAGTTCTAAAATCCTGAACGCCTCAGTTTTGTATATTTTAGCTTCCCAACCATGCCCAGCACAGTGCCTGGCACATAGGAAAAGCTCACTGAATATTTGCTGAACAAGAACCTAAAATTCTTGCTGGAGGACCTCACATTCCATAGTGAATCAGCTGCTTCTCCAAATCCCACTGAACCTCCCCTCAACTAAACTTTCTAAGCTATATCCATTTCTGAGTTGGAGTGTCTCAATCCCACACGTTCCTCACGAAACCCACCAAAACAATCTCTCTCTCATTTCTTCGTATCACTAATGTTGACACCACCGTTTTTATCCACCTGTTGCTGAAATCCACCTTCTTGATTCTCTAATCTCATTACGAGATGCAACCAGCGTCAAGTCCTATAGATTTTCCTGTCATAGTACCTCTATTTTCATTCAATTCCCACTGCCACCACTCCAATTCCAACTCTCATTACCTTTCAACTAGACCTAGTGTAATAACAGTTTCTGACTTTCTCCACCTCTGGGCTCTCCCAATTCCACAAGAGTCTGAATACCATTTCTAGGTTAATCTTTCTTCCCTCTCAACCTTTTTTTTTTTAATATTGTCTCCTTTTTTTTAAGTGTTTATTTATTTTTGACACAGAGAGACAGAGACAGAGTGGGAGTTGGGGGAGTGGGGAGGGAGCAGAGAGAGAGGGAGACACAGAATCCGAAACAGGCTCCGGGCTCTGAGCTGTCAGTACAGAGCCCAATGTGGGGCTCGAACTCACGAACTTCAAGATCATGACCTGAGCTGAAGTTGGATGCTTAACCAACTAAGCCACCCTGGCATCCCTCTAGGTTAATTTTTCTGATTCTGACACGCTCTTGTCAAAAACGTTCAACAGCTCCTTTATGCTATTTTGTCCAATTTCAAATTCCATGGAGTGCCAAGTCTTTCAAAAATGATCCCAACTTAACTTTCTCCCATATTTTTTCCCTATACCTACACAATTATCTGGGCAGACCAAAGGTAACTTCTTGGTATTCCCTGCATATAATTCATTTCCCCTCTTGCTATTTCCTATGACTTCTTCCTTAATGCCTACATCTTGGCCTGGCCATCTCAAACAAAGGCTCTTCAGGATTTTTTGACTCCTGCACCCAGATAAAGTCTTGCCACCTTGTGATTCCTCTCAAGATCTTTTTAGCTTCCTCTGTGGCATATCTAGCTTATATTGCAGTTTAAAAACATTTTTTTTAAATGTTTATTCACTTCTTGAGAGACAGACAGAGTGTAAGCAGGGCAGGGGGGAGAGAGAGGGAGACACAGAATCCGAAGCAGGCTCCAGGCTCTGAGCTGTCAGCACAGAGCCCAACGCAGGGCTCGAACTCATGAACTGTGAGATCATGACCTGAGCTGAAGTCGGATGCTTAAACAACCTGAGCCAGCCAGGCGCCCCTCTTATATTGCAGTTTTTAGTCCCCATCACCTCCCCTAGTAGAGTGAGGTCAGGGCCCATGACTTACACAACTTTGTACCCTGTCCATCAAACTAGTGTCCGGTATATAGTGGGCCATCGTGGAATTAGTTCTCTTTCTTTTATTATGCATTTCTTTCTTTCACACACACCAAAAAAAAAAAAAATCCCACAACACATACACACAAAACAAAAACAACAACACAGCAACAAAAACCACTTCCGTATATTTAACATCTCATAAAGCTGATAGATCCAAGTCAAGTCTCTGAAGCTCAGGGTTCAGCTCATTCATATACTTCATGTACATGAAAGTGTTTACTAGTTTCATTTAATTGAGTAATATGTATGCCTACCAAATACCAACTTTTAACGAGGGTCTAGCATATGGTAACTAAAAACCTCACATAGTTATTTCTCGCTCCAATTAACTTTTAAAAAATGCTAATTTATTTTTGAAAGAGAGAGAGAACGCCAGTGTGATCAGGGAAGAGGTAGAGAAAGGGGAACAGAGGATCTGAGGTGGGCTCTACGCTGACAGCAGAGTCCGACACGGGGCTTGAACTTACAAACCGTGCGATCATTACCTGAGCCAAAGTCGGGCGCTTAACCAAAGTCAGGTGCTTAGCTGACTGAGCCACCCAGGCCCCCCATCCAATTCATTTTTAATAAGAAACTAACGAGAACAAAATGAAAGATGCAACATATAAAGGCACAATGGCGGAGCCAGTAGACTAGTCAGTCTACCCCATGGAATGCACGTTTCTGGCTCCTAAAAGTATTTACAGTTATCTTTTTGGCTGCTTTTGAACAGCAGTGACTGGCATTAGTGAGATTCATCTTGGGGATGAAAAATGAAGTTTGAAAGAATGTTCATTACCATGAGGGTACATGTTGACCAAACTGATTTTTCATCTGCCAAAATGTGTATACTGGCTTCTGTCTCATCCAGAGACCTCTGGAACTAAAAGTAATTGATCAAATTAGCTCTACTATAATCCCCCACTGGTTCTGTTAGGATTGCAGCTTGTTAATGTTAGCACTCTGTTTATTTAAACCATGTGGATGACATCATGAAAACCACCCCCATTTCATCAAAGCATGATGCAGCCTAGGAAAAACAATTTGGTTTCAAACCACTCTAAGATACGGTCTTTTTTTCTTTTCTTCCCTATATTAAAAGATAAGATGTAAAACCTCAGCTCTTAGTCATTTGATTTTTACTCCAGCTGGCCCTTCACCAGTAAAATGGAAGCATTTTCGTGCCTCCTAGAATCAAGCACACAAACAATATCAAACAAGTCCTGGGAAAGCAGAATTGATGACAGAAACTGTTATTTTGATTTTCTTCTCATCTTTCGTTTGCCAAGTTCACATTGCCATGCCGTCCAATGTTTTCCTCTACTACATCCTGGCAGCAAATGCCTAGCAAGACACTTCTGCTAGAATGGGCTGCAGGACTAGTAAGCTATCTTCTGGGGGCTTTGATTATTCTCCTTCTTGGTGTCCATATATTTCTGTACAAGCTGTGATCTGCTTTGATTCAAAAGGTTGGTGCACGGGGGCGCCTGGGTGGCTCAGTTGGTTGAGTGAATGACTCTTAAAATTTTTTTTTTTTACATTTATTTATTTTTGAGACACAGAGAGTGAGCAGGGGAGGGGCAGAGAGAGAGGGAGACACAGAATCTGAAGCAGGCTCCAGGCTCCAAGTTGTCAGCACAGAGCCCCTCGCAGGGCTCAAACCCACAAACCGTGAGATCATGACGTGAGCCAAAGTTGGACGCTTAAGTGACTGAGCCACCCAGGCACCCCTAGCGAATGACTCTTGATTTTGGCTCAGGTCATGATCCAGGGGTGTGGGATTGAGTCCTGCACTGGACTCCGCACTGAGCATGCAGCCTACTTGGGATTTTCTCTTTCTTTCCCTCTGCCCTTCTCCCCTGCCCATGTGCACCCCCCCCAAAATAAAAAAAAAAACAATAAAAGGTTGGTGCATGTATGTTCCATTTTCACCTCCTGAGGCATGCTGACCTCCTTGGCTCCTACAGTGTCCATGGTCATGTACCCAGTGTCATTCTGTAGCCACAACTTCCTTTTTTTTTTTTTTTAAATTAAAAAATGAAAAGTTTAAAAAAAATTTTTAGTATTTATTTCAGAGAGAGAGAGAGAGAGTGCAAATGGGAGGGGCAGAAACAAACAGAATCCAAAGCAGGCTCCAGGCTCCAAGATGTCAGCACAGAGCCCGACGTCGGGTTTGAACCCACAAACCACGAGATCGTGACCTTAGCTGAAGTCAGACACTTAACTAACTGAGCCACCCAGGCGCCCCGAAAAATTTTCTTTCCTAGAAATATAGTTGACATGTAACAGCTTGCTTTTTAGCCTATCAACATTTATGAAGAAGCCTAATTTTTGAACAGGGGTAGGAGACCAATGAATTGACGATTCAGAAGGGAATCATTGCTTTAATGGGGGCACCAATATGAGCCAACACTCCAAAAGGAGAGATGAAATACAAATAAGCAATGGAACCAATGACAAGTTTACTCTGTGGGCTTTGCCAATCTTTGTCCTCTTGGATGATAAACCTACCCTGTTAGACTGAGAATTCATTAAACTAACGTGTTATTAAGCTTTGCTTTAGGTACTATGAGGGGGTTAAAATATATAAAGTCACAGACACTGTCTATAAGAAACTGGTAATTTAGTTCAACATTTCCAAAACTGTCTTCTTTGGAACGCTAGTTCTAAGAGTTGCTCTTGTGAAAAAAGAATTCCATGTACAAAGAAGTTTAACTTCCCTCTTGGAAAGTCGTAACATAGTAAAGGACGCGAGAAATCCTTCAGAAAAGAGTATGTTAAATTTGTTTGTCCTGGAGTTTGCCACATTTATTTGATCATGAATCACTTAATTTTTTTTAAGTTTCTTTATTTGTTTTGAGAGAGTGAGAAAGCATGAGTTAGGGAGGGGCAGAGAGAGAGAATCCCAAGCAGGCTCTGTGCTGTCAGCACAGAGCCTGACACAGGGCTGGAACCCACAAACCATGAGATCACGACCTGAGCCAAAGTTGGACACTTAACTGACTGAGCCACCCAGGCGTCCCATGAATCACTTTTTTAATACAACACTGATAAACATCTCATGGAGTCTATTTTGGAAAACTGGCTCAGTAAGCTTGGGCACAGGGCTTATGCACACTTTCTTTTGTATTACCCACAGAAAAACCCACAGGAAGTTGCTAGAAATATTTGGTTACATGAGTATACTGCCAAACCTAGGCAGAGAAGTGGGTCTCAAATCCCAGACCAGAGGTAGGTATCTACTATCTGCATTAGTATTTCTTGGGGGGAAGATGTTATAAATACACATTCCTGGGTTCCATTCCTGAGTTTCTAATTCAGTAGGTTCGAGGTTGGGTCTAAGAATCTGCATTAAAAAATTCCCAAGTAATTCCCAGTCATGGCTAGTTTAGGAACCACGGGTTAGGATAATGCAAAAAAAGAAAAAAAAAAGTTGAACATGTGGGGTATCTTGATTAAGGCTGCCCATTCCACGGTCACAAACTAAGTTCTAGCTCTGAAAATACTTGTCCACTGTCGTCTACCAAGACTGCGAATGAACCTGGCCAAGTCCAAAGCGCTGAGCCTGTAGGTAGGTCAGGTTACACAAAAATTTCAAATTTAGCACAAAACCATGATTTTGAAGAACTTGGACTGGGCCAGGAGAAAATGGAAATAGTAGTAACTTTATTTAAAGTTAATCATCCCTTATCCATGTAGACAAATACTGCTGTCAGATGTCATTGCTATCTACATTGCCAAATACTGGTAAACATGGGAAGAGCTAGTGAAATAGAGATTTGAAATGTTTCTGGAATCGAGAACTTTTTGGACTGTTCTTTAAGACTGTTAAAATAATATTGCTGGCTATATATAACCTCCTGAGACTATAAGAAGATGGCTTTAAAACTTGGAAAGCTGGCCTGGGAGCCCGATATAACCATGAACTCAAATCTTGGGTGATATGGCTAACCAGATGATTTTTTCAACAACGGCACTGTACATATGATCAAATAGCAATAAAAATATCCATGAGACCCTAAACTTCACAGTGCTCTGTCACCAAAAAGTTTCTGTAAAGAAATATATACTGAAATGGTTTCTTTATTTTTTTAGCACAAATATCTGAGATCAGCCTGATTGGGTCCTCTTGTTATTAAAAGTTGGTTTATAAATGGCTGCTGTTTCATTTAGTTTATAAATTGCTGCTGTTTCTTGGTTATTTTCACACACTGTGAATAAACAGAATTGACCGATTGACAGTTCATCTTTGGAAGCCATCTACAGGAATATCTAATAGGTGGTGAAACCAGCCAAAACTAAAAAGAGTTTGATTGGCTTTTAAAGATTTTTTTTTTTTTTCTGAGGATAAACAATCAGGAGCATTATAAGGATTGCACATTAGTTTTTTTTTGTTTTTTTCGTTATATACTTTTTGTGATCAGGGTGTGCTCTCTCCTCCCCCTTCTTTTGACATTAGTTTTTGAAGCCAGTAAAACACTTTCAAAATTTAGTAGCAGGTATACTTTCACTTTTTTTTTGGCTTAATAACTTAATTTGGATCTTCATGATGAGGTTATATTATCAAATAATAGATCTGTTAGAACTGTTTTCTTTCATTGGCTAAACAACTTGGTACATCCATAGAATTGAATGCTGTGTAGTGATTAAGAACGATTACACAGGGGCGTCTTGGTGGCTCAGTCAGGTAAGTGGCTGATTCTCAATTTCAGCTCAGGTCATGATCTCTTGGTTGTGAGATCAAGCCCCCTCATAGGGCTCCACACTGGAGTTTGCTTAAGATTCTCTCTCCTGGGGTGCCTGGGTGGCTTGTCAGCTAAGCGTCCGACTTTGGCTCAGGTCATGATCTCATGGTTTGTGAGTTCAAGCCCCAGGTGGGGCTCTGTGCTGACAGTTCAGAGCCTGGAGCCTGCTTTGGATTCTGTGTCTCCTTCTCTCCCTGCCCCTCCCGTGCTCATGCTCTGTATCTCTCTGTCTCTCAATCATCAATAAACGTTAAAAAAAATAAATAAAAAAAAAGATTCTCTCTCTCCCTCTCCCTCTGCCCCTCCCTGTGTTGTGCTTGCTCTCTCTCTCTCAAAAAAAAAAAAAAGCAGTTATATTCTTCTATATTAATTGACACGGAAAGATATGTTGAATAAAAGGAAATGGAGAATATGCTTAAGGTACATGTCAAGTGAAAAAGCAGAATACCAAACACTATGATTCCATCTATTTAATTCATAAATTTATTTATTTATTTAAAGTGTTTTTAACATTTATTTATTATTGAGAGACAGAGCATGAGCAGGGGAGGGGCAGAGAGAGAGACACACACACAGAATCCCAAGAAGGCTCCAGGTTCTGAGCTGTCAGCACACAGCCGGATGCGGGGCCCGAACGCACGAACCACGAGATCATGACCTGAGCCGAAGTCAGACGCTTAACCGACTGAGCCACCCAGGTGCCCCATTAATTCATAAATTTAAAAAGGAAATAGCAGCTTAAATTTGTTAACTGAAGATGATGTCCAAGAGCACTGTTTTAAGAACTTCATATACATTAACCTATATATTTATCATAACCACCAGTAAGGCATCTGCTCTAACACCGTCCTGCCACTTTGAGAAACTCAAACCCAGAGTCCCTTGTTTGGAGTCACATGCTCAAGGTCACAAAGTTAGAACTGGTATATCTGGAGTGTGAACCGAAGCAATCGGAATCCACGGCTTCCTTTCGCAATCTCCTGTCTAAAGAAAAACGTACCAAAATACTAATGCAGTTATTTGAAGGTGGCAGAGAGTGAGTTCGTTTAACTTTTATTCCTTAGGGACTGCCACAATTTCTCCTTCAACCAGCATGTGTTACTTTCAGACTAGCACAACAAAATTTGGAGTGGGGAAAAAACTCCTCCTCCACCTGAAGAATGCAGCAATAAAAAAATGCAACTGATCCTCACATGACATCATTCCAGTCATCTGAACTAAACTCTTCAAGGGTTGTATATTATCTTAACATTACAGATAAGGATGTAAAACTGTGCCATGGAGTGACTTCTCTAGTCAAAGACGAGTCAGTGGCGAAGAATAGTCCAGTACATCTGAGGACCTGAATTACATTTTGAGAACGGATGGATGAATATATTTGATGAATGGATGATATAGTTTTTGGTATTATGTTAAAGGGTCCAGGGGAACAAGTCTACAAGGTGAACATGACCATGCTCTGCCCTCTTCCTACACAAACTGAAAACGCTGCTTTCCATCATGTTTAGTGAGCTCCTACTTACTGATCTCAACGTTTCTCACCAGATGACAAGAAAAACATCTTCATGGTGCTCTGAACTCAAACCCTCAACTCATATGCCAACTCTAGTTAAGAGCTTCTTAAAAAATGCCCCCCCCCAAATTCCCAGGGTCCTGCTTCATGATTGCTAAATAATGTAGGCAAATAGCTGTTCTATTGGGTGATGGCTTTTGTGTTTTATAAATCATGTCATTTTCAAATGAAGGACATCTCTCCCTCTTATGTATTATGGTTTTACTCGATTTTGTGTTAATTCATTTGATCTAGGAAAAAAAAAAAACAAAACCAAAACCAAAACAAAAAACCTCAGCAAAGTATAGTTTATTTCATTTTTTTTACATAACTCAACTTAGCCCTTAAATGAGTATCAGACTACCATGAACAGTGCAGGAAACCTTCCAGAGTCCTCGCAAAATTACATTTGAAGCAATATTTACTGAGTAAATACTATATGTATTTCTCACAGAACTGTACTACAAGAGTTGGGGAAGAAAAAGAAACATAAATACCTGTCACTATTCTATCGTTCCGATTGATCTGTTGTGTTCCACATGTCAAGGGCAAGTTAGAAATTGCACATTAAGTGTGCCTGTGTGGCTCAGTCAGTTGAGTGTCTGACTCTTGGTTTCAGGTCAGGTCGTGATCTCATGATACGTGGGTTTGAGCCCTACATCGGGCTCTGGGCTGACGGTGCAAAGCCTACTTGGGATTCTCTCTATCCCTCTCTCTCTTCCCCTTGCCCACTCGTGGTGTCTCTTCTTTGTCAAAATAAATAAACTTAAAAAAAAAAAAGAAATTGCTATTTAGAAATCCAATGTTCCCAAACAGAGAGAAGGGAATCTTTAAAATGACAAGCGATAATTGTGTGCTCTTCTAGAAACTGGGAAAGAGAATGTAAATATGATCAAGTTGAGGTATTTTTGTAATTGTACGCATAATAAGTACAATGCAAAAAAGTTAAACAATACAGGTAGAAAAAAATCATAGGAAAGTTCACTGCTTAGAGATTAAAGTGTTATTTTATGCACTTTTTTTTTTTTTACAAAACGATGGGACCAAACTATTTTTTCTAATTTTTTTATGTTTATTTATTTTTGAGAAAGAGAGACAGAGTGCGAGCAGAGGAGGGGCGGGGAGGGGGGGGGGACATAGAATCCGAAGCAGGTTCCCAGCTCCAAGCTGTCAGCAAAGAGTTCAACACAGGATTCAAACTCATGGAGAGATCAATGACCTGAGCCCACGCTGGACACTTAACTGATTGTGCCAACCAGGCGCCCTGAGACCAAAACTATTTTAAATTTTTTTTTTCAACGTTTATTTATTTTTGGGACAGAGAGAGACAGAGCATGAACGGGGGAGGGGCAGAGAGAGAGGGAGACACAGAATCGGAAACAGGCTCCAGGCTCTGAGCCATCAGCCCAGAGCCTGACGCGGGGCTCGAACTCACGGACCGCGAGATCGTGACCTGGCTGAAGTCGGACACTTAACCGACTGCGCCACCCAGGCGCCCCAAGACCAAAACTATTTTAAAACTTGGTTTCTTACTTAATAATATACTTGAATTTTCCTGTTGATCAATATAACTCTGCATAATCATTTTTTAATAGTTTACTTACTTCATTATAAGAGTATCGTAATAAATTAATTAATCCTGATGGGTTTTTTTTTTGAGATAAGAGTCAAGTTATGGGGGCATTATATACAACGCCATCATGTACACATATAAATGTGCATATACATATTTATATATTCATATGTTTTTATTTATATGGTTTGTGTGCATATAGCTTTTTGTTCTTTCATTTGGTTATTTCCTTAGGATTAATTCCTGGAGTTGGAATTATTGCATCTAAGGGTGGACATATTTACATCGTGATACAATATTGCTGACTGTTCTCAGGAAAGGTGGGGTCATTTTACCTCCTGAACCACAAAATCAGAATGACTCGTGTTGAGACAAATCACCAATTATTTTTCGTATAGATTTAAATTATTCTTTATATATTCACTGTTTAGGTCTTACTTTGTCACGTAGGTCATGTTTTTTCCAGTTCATTTTGTAACTTACGTGGGTTTTTTTTTCATATAGGAGTTAAAAAAAATTTGATTAGCAAAATGTTCCCCCAGGGAGCCCCTAATTGTTATTGTTCTTTCTTGATTCAATTTACAGAGGACAAATCTAATAGAAGACCGCTTATGAAATATGGGAGTGCCTATCTACATTGAAAAATAAATGTATTCAGTATTTTGTAATTGTAAGCAGATGATACTTTCTAAGCATTTTGCCATTATTTCAAGTTTGAACTAAACTGTCTTTTGCCCCATGAAATGTGTGTAGTATAAGACATATACACTTTATACTTTTCTCACTTGTTTATAATTTACTATGTGTGTGTGTGTGTGTGTGTGTGTGTGTGTGTATGCATATATACATATACGTATGCCTTTATATTTTGGGAGCTTGCAAAGTGTAGTACTTTGAGGGAAACACATACACAGAGGTTAAATGATTTGGTAATTTGTATATATTTGCATGTATTTACAGATATGCATATATAACGGCTCAGCACTGTCGGGGAGCATTCAATGAGCTCACAGAATCAATGACCTGTAGGAAATAACGCAGGCCTAACGTGGTTAATAGAAACAGAAATTTGTTACAAGCAGTTATTACTAACAGAGCTCACATTTGCACTGCCTTTTAAGTGTCATGAATCTGACCTTTTTATTTTGGTAACTAAAAGGTAGCAGAAAGGACAATAATTCAGCTGTGGACCAATGTACGAAGTTTTAGTGAAGGCTTGCCAAAAACCATTTTACATGCGCCCACTTACAAAGCAAACAGTGATCTTGCTGCACAGCCCAGCCCCATGTGTTCAGTCAAATTTCCTCTGAAGAAATAGCAACGTGAGCTGCCACCCACAGTTCAAGTTGGTTGTATGTTACCTCTGGCTTTTAATGAAAACGTAAAACCCATGGGCCCAATTCTCCCTACTTGGCTCTCTGTATGTGTAAAGGGTGAGTTGAATAGAAATAATTAAGGACAGACCGGGAACTTTTGGGAAAAAAAAAAACAACAACAAAAACTAAAGTAGGGCTTAACTCAGATGCACTAAGACTGGTTTAAATTCTTTTTGACCTTGTCTTATAAACACAGCCTGTTTCAGTAACCTTGACTGCTTTACGGAGTTGACTGGCCGACACAGCATCTCCCTGTGAGGTAGGTTTCCTAAGCGTTCAATCAAACGTGAGACCGAAAGATAGAAGCAATACTACGTCTAGTATTTGAATTATTACCTCAGGACATGTTCTATAGACTCTTTAAAAGAAAAAGGGTTTTCACACTCACATTTCTGATGCATTGGGGGGCCATACTTTTATTGCCACATGGACTTCTAGAGACGCCAAGCTCATTTCGATCGCTGGAGCGAGGGTATAATATATTTTAATAATTTGGCATTTGTTTATTATTATTGTCACTGAATCTGCACCTTTGAAATTTATTTTTAGCTAATGAATGCTGTTGTACAAGAGTGAGCCTCTCAGATGCCAACAGGACACACGAAGACCCCAGTGTCAATTAAATGTTGAGTAATGGTTTCTGTAGTTTCTCTTTTTAGCAAATTTTATAGATTTGGGGCAAGTTCCTTCAACGTTCTATGGGATAAACCTTTGAGCCTGTATGCAAGACACTAGTGATAGGTCAAACATAAAATAGAAATAAAATATGCATCATTTTTTTTTTTTTGGTACAGCTTTCAGGAAAGATTAGAATAATGCCATTAACTTTTTTACTTTATCATAAATTGATGTTTTGAAATCTTGCAAACAAAGTATGGTCCATAAGATAACAGAATCTGAACATAAGGAATGTGAAGAAGGTAATCATTTTGCATCAAGCATTGCTTGAGTGGATTCGAGATTAGAAGGCATTAGGTTTTCAATAGTACTGGGTAAACTGTGCACAGCAAGGAGTATCCATTTGGTTCATATGTTAAAATTGGGTCTCAGGAAGTGTGTGAGGATTTAATGAAATTACACATAATGTTTCTAGCATGTTGCCTTGCTAGCTAGGAGCCGGGGCTCAAGACATGTTACTCTCTAAAGCGAATAACCCAGGATTCCTCGATATTGGTACGACCAGGAGCTGTTATCACTGTTTACAAATGATAAGCATGAGTTTTAGAGACATTAAGGAACTTCCCAATTCACATAGTAAGTGACAGAACTGGGATGGAAACCCAGGCTTGTTGTTACTTGGGTTTACTCACCATGACAGTCAATGGTATTTCTCTAACTTTCATACCTTTACTTCTGCTAGTGTGTGTGAAATTATTTTAGCTGAACACACACACATCTTTCAAAATGTAATGTCTGTATGTATATCTATATATCGATGTATTTATTTTTACTAACCTCACCACTCATTTTTTTTGGGGGGGGGTGTTTTGTTTCCATTTTCATCAGAAAATTCCGGATTGGCAAAGAAAACTAGTTGCCTTATGAATGAAATATTTGGAGTGTCTCTGAAATGCCTTTGGAATATGTGTTTATTATTTTCATTTTTTTAAATTTTACTTGTTTGTTTCTTAAAATGTATTTTATTTTTGACAGAGAGTACGCAAGGGGGGAGGGGATGAGAGCGAGGGGGACAGAGGATCCAAAGCGGGCTCTGACCTGACAGCAGAGAGCCTGATGCAGGGCTTGAACCCATGAACTGTGAAATCATGACCCGAGCTGAAGTCGGGGCTCAACCAAGTGATGCACCCAGGTGTCCCTATTATTTTCATTTTAAGTAGCAGTTTTCCTTGAGCTGTATTATCAGGTTTATGTTCTAAAGCATCCAATTCAGTGATTTTTAGTACACTGACAAAATATGTTGTTGATCACTACAAATTCCACAACATTTCCATCATTCTAAAAAGAAATCCCATAAGCATCAAGTAGTCACTCCCCGTTGTTCCCCTCCCCCAGCTACCAAAACCCACTAATTTACTTTTTGTCCTAAAGGATTTACCTATTTTGGATATGTCTTGTGAATGGAATCATGTGTAGCCTTTTGTTTCTGGCTTTGTTCAGAATGGTTAGCATAATGTTTTCAGGGTTCATCCATTTTGTATCATGTGCTGGCACCATTTTTTTTTTTAATTTTTTTTTTTTTGACGTTTATTTATTTTTGAGACAGAGAGAGACAGAGCATGAACAGGGGAGGAGCAGAGAGAGAGGGAGACACAGAATCTGAAACAGGCTCCAGGCTCTGAGCTGTTAGCACAGAGCCCGACGCGGGGCTCGAACCCACCTCCACGAGATCATGACCCGAGCCGAAGTCGGACGCTTAACTGACCAAGCCACCCAGGCGCCCCGCCATTTTTTTTTTAATGGCCAAATAGCATATCATTGTGTGGATGTACCACATTTTGTTTATCCATCCACCAGTTGATGAACATTGGTGGGGTCCCAGTTTGGGCTGTTATGAACATCCCTGTACCAGTATTTGTCTGAGTCCCCATTTTCAAATTTTCTGGGTAACATGTCCAGCGGGGGGATTAACCTTTTGAAGAGTCACAAACCGCACAGAGGCTACCCCGTTTTACATTCCCATCAGCAACAGTGTGAGAGTTTCAGTTTCTCCGCATCCTCACCAAAACTTGTTCCTCTCCTTTTTCATATTTTAGCCACGGTAATGAGCAGGAAGTGGTATTATGTATTTATCTTTATGCATGTTTAAAAATACAACGGCCACATTAAACTCACAATCTTGTTTGTTTTCCACCTATGGCAGTGGTAAGATCTCCCAAATATCCTGTAAGTAGAAAGAAGGGAATCATTGAAAGAATGTAAGTAGATGAAAAACGTATGACATGAGATGTGGCTGCTGCAAAATTTGTGAAGGTGTGATCCGGGCCAACTCACTTTTTTTTTTTTTTAATTAATTCTTTTATTTTGAGAGAGACAGAGACAGTGTGAGTGGGGGAGGGGCAGAGAGAGAGGGAGAAAGAGAATCCCAAACACGTTCCCTACTGCCAGCATGGAACCTGATGTGGGGCTCTAACTCACAAAACGGTGAGATCATGACCTGAGCCAAAACCAAGAGTTGGTTACTTCACTGACTGAGCCACCCGGGAGCCTCCCAACTTACTTTTTTGAGCCTCAGTTCCCTCATCTGTAACAAAGGAGAGCACTGGATTGTTATGATTAAATGGGCTAATATCCATAAAGTGCTTCAAACAGTGCTGGTCTAAATGTGCGCTAAATAAACAGAAAAGGTGGTGCCGAATGACTAAAGTTTGAGAAACTCTCACGTTACTTAGAGTCATGCTCTTTATTAACAGGTACCGGCTCCTTGTGCAGGGGGTATTCAGTTAATATTTAACTAATAAAATAAATGGTGGAGTGAATGTAATCGTGATGTTGAATTTCCTCGCTCATCTTGGGCTTGTAGGGCAAAAGACGCTGTGGAAAGGGAAATTTTTCTCAGAGTAGTGTTTGGAGGCGGCCTACAATACAGGCACAGGCGGGTCATTTGCTAACATTTGAAAACCCCAAGCTATTTCCCAGCACCAGCCACCACTCAAGATGCTGATGCTGGCAGAAAGGTGTGAAAAACAACTGTGTCTTTTCCTTCTGGAATCTTGGCTTACGTTTCTTCTTGCCTTTTTGTTTTTCTTTTTTCTTTTTTAAGTTTATTTCTTTGAGAGAGAGAGAGAGAGAGAGAGCACAAGTGGGGAAAGGGGCAGAGAGAGAGAGAGAGAGAGAGGGAAAGAGAGAGAATCTCAAGCAGACTCCACACTGTTAGCACGGAGCCTGATGTGGGGCTCAAACTCATGAACTGAGAGACCATAACCTGAGCCCAAGTCAGATGCTTAACCGACCGAGCCACCCAGGTGCCCCTGTTTTCTTCTTTTCCCTTCTCCTCCCTCCTTTCTTCCCTTTTCCTCCTTCCTCTCTTCCTCCAACCCCCACTCCTCTCTCCTTTCCATCCTAATAACCGTCTAAGTAATTGGTGGGCCACATTCGAGCTCCCTCTCCATGACAGAAAGGGAAATATGCCATGACAAAGGACATGTTACCGAGCCTTTAGGATGGGATTTGACCTAGATATTGTTCTCAGGAAAGATCATGGTTGCAGTCAATGGTAGCCGCTTGACCTTTTGGGCCATGAAATATTATCAACACCTCCCTTCTCTTATCGAAGTCATTCTCTCACACTGGGGTGTTAGAATTTAAACATTCATGAGTCACATGCCCAAGTAAGAGTGATGGTTCCACATGAGATCAGACATAAAGAACCCACGTGAGTAAAGCAAGAGAGTTAATACAGAAAAATATTTCAGCGATATAAAAAAAAAACACACTTTAATTGTCATTTGCAGAATTACGACCAGTGTAATGTTCTCTGCTCAGCAGTGCCACTGTTTTATGCATCTTTACAGTTAATAACTTATTCTAGGTATTAAATCTGTCACATTCCTTTTACTTGCGCCTGCGGTGAAGAATTTACAGCAGGAGACCCAGGACTGACCCAGCAATTTGAAAACATAACACAGATATGAATCCAATTATTCTCCATCTAAATGCTGACATTCACGCCCTACATCGATACGTGACATCTGAACTGGTCATATTTAATACCTAACTCATCACCCAAGCCAACCCAGAAATAAAAGCAAAAGGATTCTTTCACACCCACTTTTAGAAGAGTTTAAACCAAAAAAAAAAAACCCCAACCAACCAACCAACCAACTAAACAAACAAACAAACAAACAAAAAAACCAAGGGAGAGCATGTAAGCCTGCTTTATGTAATTCAGATACTCATATAAAACGTATTTTAAAAAGTTGCTTAGGAACAGAATATGTGCTCCCCCCTGGTGTGTGGGTCTTAGTGTTTTACCAACTATTTTGCCATGGAAAAGGGTTACTTTCTCAAGTTCATAAAACAAAACAAATCACTTGTGCAGCAGGAATATATCAGTGGCTTGCTGCTCAGGTCTAAGGGTTCTTGCCAAAAGCTCTGATCATTTCTGTTTTTATTCTTTGTAAAATCAGCAGCTGGAGCTGCTTAAAATGTTTTCCATATAAAAATGTCACTAGATCAAACAGTGGCCTTGGGAAGGGAAGGGGAGTGGCCAGGGGAGATGCTTTTGAAAAAAATCTCCAAGTTCAGGGGTTGTGGGATAAATAAAAACTCCTTTTAATAGGTGTAAAATGAGGTATTTTATTTTATTCCTCTACAGTGGGGAGAAAAAGGAGACATTCTAGGGCCGGCTGAAAAGTGAGAAATAAAAAGATTGTGAACGAATGCTTTAGCCAACGAGGAAAGGAGGCTGGTTCTTGTCTTCAGTGTTGAAGGAGGCAAAAAACCAGATTGAGAGACATCGGCATCAGGAGAGAGCGTGTGTGTATCGCCCATACTCAAACCACACTCACTTCCCTTTGTAAAGATTCAAGTCAGAATCCAGGCACAGGAAGCAAGTTGGTTATAAGACCTAGTTACTTCAGTGTGATCAAACCTCAGTTCTAAGGGGGAAAAATAGAGCCTTTCTGGGTATATTTGACTTCTAATGGATAACATGATAACGAAGGGATGGTTTATCCAGCAACCCTCAACAAAACGTTGCTTAACCATCCTTTGATATTGCTTGAATTAGACTCTGGCTTTTTATTCTGTTACATCTATGAAAGACTAATTTCCAGGCGGTCGCAGTCACAAAGGGAAACGAAGCGAACATGATGTAAAGCAATCCAGAATCTCCACAATGTGAAGTAGAAACAGAAGAGAAAGGCTTAAAATCAAAACTCAAAACACAGCAGGAACAACCCTCTTCCAGGAAACATATTCTATATTTGTATATATGCATATTTTTTGACATTTGTATCTATGCATGTTTTAATCCTTCAAAAAATATGACCTGTAAAAATATCAAGATCTTAGCAGTGATAACGTTTTAGGGGAGCTGTGGGATTGGAGGACGCAAAAGGGTGTTTTCAAATATTATTTTGTGTATCTTCTTTCAGAGATAGTGCAGAAGGTAACGTAATAAGCACGCACATATGTGCCACTCAGATTTAAGAACTGTTAGTATGCCGTGTTAGTATTATTTCTTCTTCTTTAAAAAAATTTTTTTTTTTTGAGTGAGTGAGAGAGCACACAAGCAGGGGAGGGGCACAGAGCAAGGGGGGAGACAGAGAATCCAAAGCAGGTTCTAGGCTCTGAGCTGTCAGCACAGAGCCCGATGCGGGGCTCAAACACAAGAACCATGAGATCATGACCCCAGCCGACGGCAGACGCCTAACTGAGCCACCCAGGCACCCCAATATTCTTTTTTTTTCCTGGAGGGAATACCCCCAAGCTTCTCATGGCACTGGTGGTCTCTAACAAACTTCCATGAGCCTCAAGCTCCTCCACGTGAAAGGCAGGTGATGTTCACAGATAACACTATAAACTACCCGATATCCCAAATCCCAGCCTCGTGGCACCAGGAGTCTGTATATTCCCCCACCGACAAGATAGCTCTCTTCCCTTGCCCCGTAAGAAAAGCAAAAAACAGAAACGCATAGACTCACCCCTCTCTGTCGGATGGTGGAGAGAGGGAGACCCGGCGTCTTCGGTATGTGAGTTTTCTCTTTGCTCGGGAACATTAATTTCTTAACCTGTTCCAGGTGACAGCGTAGAACTCGTTTCGAGCCCTGGCGTCGAACAGGTGTTTAACCAAATAAGACTCAGCTGAGACTGCAGGGGATCACCACCAAAACAACTACTCTGTAAAGCACACTGTGTTATTTCTTTTTTGTACCCTTCTCAGATCCTTTTTCTACTCTCCCCAGGGGCACCTGCCATTTGAAGTAGACGTGTGCCCATGTTTTTGTATTTCCAGTACATATGAATATCTTTCTCCGTTACATATAGAATTGTTTCGTGAGGGGGTTCCTGGATGGCTCAGTTTGTTAAGCTTCCAGCTCAGGTCATGATCTCACAGTTTCGTGGGTTCAAGCCCCCCAATCAGCCTCTGTGTTGACAGCGCGAGCCTGCTTGGGATTCTCCCTCTTCCTCTCCCCTCCCCCACTCATGCTGTCTCTGACTCTCAAATCAATAAACTTAAAAATAGAATTGTTTTGTGACTTTTAAAAACTTACATGAGTGGTTTTATTCTCTCTGGAACTTGCTCTTTTATTTAATCATTGCATGTCTAAGATATAGATTCATATTGGTTTTGTATTTCGCTAAATCTGAGAGTCTCCATCTTTAATAAGCAAATTTAATCTGTTGACATTTATAGAGATTACTGATATTTATTATTATTGTTGTTATTGATGTTGGTGCTTTCAAATCCCCCCTCTCTCTTTTTTTTTTTTTTACTTTGCCTTACTAGTTCTCTTTTTCTGTCTTTGTTTAATGAATTTTCTTTATTCTATTTTAAGTCTGCTCTTTTAGAAGTGATCCAAAAGCTGTTTTAAGTGGCTATTCCTAATTTTTAAATGCATACTGAATCAGGCTAAGGCTGTTAATAAAAGAATCTTAGACTGTTTTTACTCTGACTTCTTCCCTCCTGTTTTCCATGTGCTGATGTGTCTCTCCTTTTTGGTAAGTATTTATCTACATTTGTCAGTATGTTATCAATTGCTCTGCTCATTGTTCTAATCCATTCCTTCCTTCACAGGGGGGAGGGGGGATATACGGAATAAAGACTGACCTACTCTGTATTTACATTAAAACTGACATTTGAAAAGCTTAAAAAAAGTGTATGCATGCATTTAAAATTTATTTCAGTCAGTAGGTTTTTGTTACATGTCTACTATGAACAAAGCACCGATTTAAACCAGTAAACTGGTTACTATGGATATTAGGAATATAAAGTTCTTTTAAGTATTACTTTTCAAAATACATCCTTTTTTTGTCATACTTTCTTTTTCTTAATGTTTATTTATTTTGAGAGAGAGACACACACAGAGAGACATCAAGAATGGGGGAGAGGCAGAGAGAGAGAGAGGGAGAGAGAGAAGCCCAAGCAGGCTCCATGCTGTCAGCGCAGAGCCTGACGTGGGGCTCGAACTCACAAACCACGAGATCATGACCTGAGCCGAAACCAAGAGTCAGATGTTCAGCCGACTGAGCCACCCAGATGCCACTTTTGAGATACTTTCCAATAAGTTTTTCAATTTCCAAAGTACCTCCTTTGAAACAGCAAGGAATAAGTTCTGATAATGCTATTTTCAATGTATTATCTCTCTCTCTCTTTCTCCATCTAATAGAGATCTATCTATGGAAAGAGGGAGAGATTGATTTTAAGTGATGGCTCACATGATTGTGGAGGAAACCCAGGGAGGAGCTACAAAATGAGCAAGAAGGGCATCTGCTGGCACAATGCCAGCTCTTTTGGGGAGAGTTTGTTTGTTTGTTTTTCTTCCTGGTTTTTCTTTAAAGGCTTTTAACTGATTGGATGAAGCTCGTCCACATAATGAAGAGTCATATGCTCTACTCAGAGCCTGGTACTATAAATGTCAATCTCATCTTAAAAATACCTTCACAGAAACATCTAGAATAATGTTTGACCAGATATCAGGACTTAGCCAAAATGACACATAAAATTAACCATGGTAGTCTCTAAGTAGTATAATCTCTTAATCTTTGAAAACCATTTGTTCACTTTTATTCTTGAATAATAGTTTAGTTCTTTACGGAATTCTGATTTGAGAATACTTTCATTCCCCTCTGGAGATATCATTCTGCTGTCTTTTCGAAAGTTTGTTTGTTGGCTTATTTATTTGAGGGGTGGAGGAGAGCAGGGAAGGGGCAGAGAGAGAATCCCAAGTAGGTTTCGAGCTGTCAGCACAGAGCCAGACTCTGGGCTTGAACTCACGAACTGTGAGATCATGACCCAAGCCAAAATCTAGAGAAGGATGCTTAACCGACTAAGCCACCCAGGCACCGCAAATCTATTGTCTTTTATTGCTGCTAAGAATTCTCTCTGAACCTGATTGCCATTCTAAGTCAACTGTCTTCTCTTTTCAGGTTTTCACTTTGTCTTTGATTTTCTGTAATGTATTTATGAGTGTCCACATGTGGGTTTTGATGTGGGAAACAAAGGCAAAAGAGAAAAAATTAAATTTCTTTACTGCCTACAGCCCAATGACAAGTCCTTGAAACAGTCAGAGTGGACTTTCTCTGGGAGTTCAGTGGCCTCAATGTTGACACTTTGCTAAGGGCAAAAGTCGATCTTAGCCTGACCCTCCCCAGATCCCCCAGGATCCCGTAAGCCTACTTTAACATATAATAATTCCTTTGGAAACCTCCTTTATCTCTATCGCCTAAGATATATGTTGGCAATTATCCTCCAAGCTTATGGCCCACTGATATACATCTGAAGGGTCTCATGCCTGAGTTTTTACTAAACAGTTACAAATGAACTTTCCTAACAATAGTTAATGGCTTCAGGATCCTGGAAACCTTGTTTCCAAAATAACTTGGAGGCTGTGCTATCCCTAACACCCTCCCAACTTGAAAGTATGTAACTGGCCACTCCTCATGACCCCTTGGACTCTTTCTGCCCATGGGTCCTCCCCGAGCTTTAACAAAACCACTTTTTTGCACCAAAGACTTCTCAATACGTTTTGGCTGTCAGCTCTGAACCCCAACATTTCCATATCAGGTTTGTTTTGTATCTTTCTTGGGATTTACCACGCTCCTTCATTCTGTGATTGAAGACTATGCCCTTTTTCAACGCTAGAAAGTTCTCAGCCTTTAACTACCTAAATATCGCCTCCCTCATTCTTTATATTCTCTCTTTTTAACAATCTTCTCGAAGTTTTTCATTTACCCCGTACGTCTTTTAACTTCTCTTTGATATTTTCCATTTATTTATCTCTGTGATGCATTATGGCAATTTCCCTCAAACTCCATCTGTTAATTGACTAACTCTCCCTTCAGTTCTTCTCTGTGGTTTATTGAGTTTTCATTTCAGAGGTCCTTTTCTTTAAATTTCTAGAATGGCAATTTTTTTTTTGGGGGGGGCGTTCCTGGGTGGCTCAGTTGGTTAAGCATCCAACTCTTGACTTTGGCTCAAGTCATGGTATCATGGTACACGAGTTTGAATCCTGTGTTGGGATCTACGCTGACAGAAGGGAGTCTGCTCTCTTCTCTCTCTCTCCTCTCTATCTCAAAATAAATAAATACATATTTAAAAAAAAGAATGTCAATTTTTTTTTTCAAATATGCTGGTTGTTTTTTTTTTTTTTTCTGAAAGGTCCTATTCCTGTCTTATAATTTCTATTTCTTTCTTGATCTTTCTGAGGATATTTCACATATTTACTTTCAAGCCTCTTTCAAAGCTGTTATTTATAGTTTAGGATGTGTTAATACTTTGGTCTGTTGTGTCTGCTAAATCTCCCTCTTGGGGTGTGTTTCCTTGGGTGATTTATAATCCTCAACTACGAGCTCATCTTTACGTTGCACTTTTCTCTGCCAGAACCTTATGGGTTTCGCTGATTCCCAACTACTTTTCACGTTAATTTCTTGGGTGTAAAAGGGCACTACAGGGCTCGCATGCATGAGAACCACACACACGAGTGTAGTGCGACTTGGGATTCTGGCTTATCGAGAGCGGATTTTTTTCTCTCGTAGTTCTCATAGAAACGTATATAGGACGTTTCTTTACTGTTTGTCTGGAAAGTGATGACAAATTTTCTGGTTCTCATTTCATGGACAGGGTCGTCCGTCTTCACTCCTGGCTTTAAGCCGATAGTTCATTCCCAGCTTGCCATTTGCAGGGCCTAAGCCATGAATTCTCTGCCAGCTATGGACATTGATGCTCCAGATCCCTGCCTATAGGGCTCAAATCGTTTCTGATACATCTATAAACTACTCACTCTTCTGCAACTGCTCTGTCACTGAGTTCGCTCTTTATAACAATCACACGGAGTATGTTTTTTTTTTTTTTTTTTTCAATGTTTATTTATTTTTGGGACAGAGAGAGACAGAGCATGAATGGGGGAGGGGCAGAGAGAGAGGGAGACACAGAATCGGAAACAGGCTCCAGGCTCTGAGCCATCAGCCCAGAGCCTGACGCGGGGCTCGAACTCGCCGACCGCGAGATCGTGACCTGGCTGAAGCCGGACGCTTAACCAACTGCGCCACCCAGGCGCCCCTGTTTTGTTTGTTTTAAAGTTGACTACAGAAAATATTTTGCGGGGCACCTGGGGGGCTCAGTCAGTTGAGCGTCTGACTTTGGCTCGGGTCATGATCTCATGATTTGTGAGTTTGAGCCCCACATAGGGCTCTGAGCCGCCATCGCGGAGCCTGCTTTGCTCTGTCCCCATCTCTCTCTCTCTGCTTCTCTCCCACTCATGCTCTGTCTTTCAAAAATAAATAAAACATCAAAAAAATTTGCTGTATTGTATCTGGCTTATTTTGCCAAATTGGTCAGCAGCTTACAGTGGTTTGTTTGGGTGTTTTGTTTTGTTCTGTTGAGGAGACGATTTAAAAACCACCAGCAGTGAGAGTGTAATCATCCCTTCCTACTGTCTATTGTTTTGGCTTCGGCCCTGGCCCTAGCTCATTCTGTTTTTCTCTCTGGAAAAGCAGGTGGCTTTGCAGAGAAGTAGTGTCTAAAACCAGAGATTACTTGTTCTGCATTTAAAGCGTTTCTCAAACTTCTAATGCCAGCAGTGGAAACACCAACATCCTGTTAGTTAACTTCTAATTGCCAAAGCTGGCTTTTGTTGCTTACCTCTATGAAGTACGAAACTGATTTGGCCAATATTCTTTTTTAAATGTTTATTTATGTGAGAGAGAGAGAGAGCGTGCACAAATGCAAACATGTGTGAGCAGAAGAGGGGCAGAGAGAGAGAAGAAGACAGAGGATCCAAAGCTGATAGCACAGAGCCCAATGTGGGGCTCGAACTCACAAACCACGAGATCATGACCTGAGCCGAAGTCACACGCTTAAGCAACTGAGCCACCCAGGGGCCCCAACCCACTGCTTTCTTACACTGAGATAAAAATGGTGTCACATTCACAGTTATATCATAAACATAATTGGAATTGTATAAAAACATAACCCCTGTAATCACAGAGGAACATCTGTATTCCTTCATGATGCATAAAACCAAGCTAAAACTTCCATTGAATCTCTGTGACTAGAAATTTGTTTCTGTAAAAATATCTATTTCATCTGGATAGCTTTTTTTTAAATGATACATATGACTGAAAAGATGGTAAGAATTGCACTTTTAGTTAATGGAATCACAAACATTTGTCTTTCAGCTATCTTGTCTTCCTTCAAACATAAGTCTTCATGTAATTGCAAACCATTAACAGGAAGTCCACTCTGACTTTATCTGTCTGAGGACTTTCAGCGCCTTTTGTTCACATTATAATCAAACATTATATTATATTTTTTATTATATTTTATTTTTTATTTTAATTTATTTTTTTAAATTTACATCCAAGTTAGTTAGCATATAGTGCAATAATAATTTCAGGAGTAGATTTCTTAATGCCCCTTACCCATTTAGCCCATCCCCCCTCCCACAACCCCTCCAGTATCCCTCTGTTTGTTCTCCATATTTAAAAGTCTCTTATGTTTTGTCCCCCTCCCTGTTTTTATATTATTTTTGCTTCCCTTCTCATATGTTCATCTGTTTTTGTTTTTGAGAGAGAGAGGGAGACAGAGAGAGAGACAGAGCGTGAGTGGGGAGGGGCAGAGAGAGGGAGACACAGAATACAAAGCAGGCTCCAGGCTCTGAGCCATCAGCACAGAGCCCGATGCGGGGCTTGGACTCATGGACCGCGAGATCATGACCTGAGCCGAAGTCAGAGGCTTAACTGACTGAGCCACCCAGGCGCCCCTAGACTGGCTTTTTTCAATTAACAATATGTATTTACATTTTTCCAAGTCTTTTTATGGCTCCAGAGCTCATTTCCTCTTATTGCTAAATAATATTCCATTATTTGGGTGTACCACAGTTTGTTTATCCACTCATCAGTTGAAGGACATCTTGGTTGCTTCTAAGTTTTGACAATTATGAATACAGTTGCCATAAACATTTGTGTACGGGTTTTTGTGTGACTATAAGGTTTCGATTCATTTGGATAAATACCAAGGAGCTTGATTGCTGGAATGTATGATCAGAGTGTGTTTAGTTCTGTAAGAAACCATCACACTGTCTCCCAAAGTAGCTGCACCATTTTGCATTCCCACCAGCAGTGAATGAGAGTTCCTGTTGCTCCACATCATTGTCATCATCTGTTGTCAGCGTTCTGGAAAATGTCCATTCTAATGGTAGGTGGTGGCATCTCATTGATGTTTTAATTTGCAATTCCCTAATGACATATAATGTTGAAAATATTTTCATATACTTACTTGTCATCTGAATATTTTATTTATTTATTCATTTATTTATTTGTTTATTTCTAATTTACATCCAAGTTAGTTAGCATATAGTGCAATAATGATTTCAGCAGTAGATTCCAGGGATTCATCCCCTTCATCTGAATATTCTTTGGTGAGATGTCTGTTAAGTTTTGTGGCCCATTTTTTAAGTTCAATTGTTCGTTTTCATATTGTTGAACTCTTGTTTCAAGAGTTCTTTGTATATTTTAGATACTTCTTTATCAGATGTGTCTTTTGCAAATATATTCTCTGCAACTGCAGCCTGTCCTATTCTCTTGATGATCCCACTGATTTAGATACTTCTTTATCAGATGTGTCTTTTGCAAATATATTCTCTGCAACTGCGGCCTGTCCTATTCTCTTGATGATCCCACTGATTTTAAGACATAATCTCAAATACCAACAGTGTGGGGAAAAAATGTGCATTTTTCGATGTTAAGTATAGTAGTTAATGCAAAAGTCTTAATTACCAAGAAGGAGAGGTCAGGTTTTGGTATCACAGGAAATAGGTAGTACAAGGCTGAATATAATAGCACCTTGATCCCCTAAAGCAAAAGTCTGGAATGATGAGTCAAATTTAATAGGCAGAAAAGTAATAAGAATAAACATAAAATCCTATACTTAGGTACAAACAAAATAAAACAACTCTAATAGTATAAAACGAAAGTAGAATTGATTTAGCAAGCATTTGGTCATGTTAAAAATTGCCTGTAAGTTCAACGATGTGAGGTGACTCCAAGAAGAAAAGAGATATATAGAAGAGCTGTTTCTTATGTGGTTCTCTCTCTTTTTTTAAATATGAAATTTATCGTCAAATTGGTTTCCATACAACATCCAGGGCTCGTCCCAACAGGTGCCCTCCTTAATGCCCATCATCCAATTTCCCCTCCCTTCCACCCCCCATCAACCCTCAGTTTATTCTCAGTTTTTAAGAGTCTCTTATGGTTTGGCTTATGTAGTTCTCAAAAGTCACACAAAAGACATTTTCGTTGCATCCAAGGTAACTTGAAACTCTGTAATTTCCCATAAAGAACAGCAATGTATTTAGGGGTAAGGCTAAGCAACACAAAAAATACACATCTTTAAACTCCTGAACCACACTTAGCCCATACTATAAGAAATATTAGATTTATGACCCATCAGTGTCCAGATTCCTATTTCTCATCTTGTGTTTATTCTGGGCCATGTGTTTGCTTGATTTTTATTTATTTTTTCTTTATCCCTTTTTATTTATTTTTGCTGAAATGTGTAATAGTAGCATTATTGTAAGTTAAGTGCCTATATGATATAGGCACTTAGTTTTACTGTTATCTCAGGCTTGATTAATATAAGAATAATTTGCACAGGACACGTGAGGTTCTGACATGCTACTATGCTGGCCATTCTGCATCTGGAACTTTCTGTCCAATCCTGTGGGACACATTTACAAAGCAATATTGACAAACATGGAGGGGGCCATGTTATTAACAAGGAACCGTCTTGGTGACACATCATGTTGTTCTATTAAGAAGAGGGACACTTACCTTGGAGAAGGTGGCTTGGAAGCTGTCATCAGATATGTGAAGGGCTGTCATGTTGAAGATGAGTTAGATTGAAGATATGTCACCTTGAAGTCAACGCAATACTCCACGTGGGGTCAACTAGTATGGAGCTTGGTGGGCAGATAACTTCCCTTTTGCTTGGGGACTGGAAGGGTAACCAAAGATTGCTGTTGCTTTTGTGGCTGGGTCATCACATGATTGGCTCATGTCACAGTTTCAGTCAACGTAAAGTCCAGTTCTTTCCGCAAGATCTGTGTTTAGGACAGATCTCCCCACTTCTGTGTACGGAGAGTTAATATCTGGACCTTAGTGATGAGTTTTACATTTTTCCTTATTAAATCAAGTCTTATTAGCTTTGCTTTGAAATTCAGTTTCCTGAGGATTATGCTGCTAATACCAATTGTCTGAATTGTTCTTCTGTTTAGCTTTTTGTAATCCACCAATAAGGCTTACTTGTTCTGTACTTCATCCATGATGTAAATAAAAATGTCGGACAGGATGGACCTAAGTGCAAATTAGTGAAAGTTCAACTGAAAGCTTGCTCTAATTTGATGCAATTCATCAACTAATATTATTCATTTTTTTCCCCACTAGCATGCTGCAAAATTATGATATGCCATCTTTATGGCTTTTCTTTAAAATCAGGTGAGTAGTGGGGCGCCTGGGTGGCTCAGCCGGTTAAGCGTCCGACTTCAGCTCAGGTCACGATCTCACAGTCCTTGAGTTCGAGCCCCGTGTCGGGCTCTGGGCTGACAGCTGGGAGCCTGTTTCGGATTCTGTGTCTCCCTCTCTCTGCCCCTCCCCGTTCATGCTCTGTCTCTCTGTCTCAAAAATAAATAAACTTAAAAAAAAAAATCAGGTGAGTAGTATGATTGAAAAATGAAATCAGCTTTGCTTCTTAAGAATTATTCTTAGAGCAATCATGCTGGCTGACAGTAACCATTTTCTAAATGCTTCCAAGTTACTTAAATATCTTAAAATTGGTTTTCTTTCTGGAAACCAATGTCAAATGAGACTTATAATTTTAAATTTCTGGAATACATCTTTATCCTCCTTTTGGAAATTGGTACCTTTCACTCATCTTCTGGGATTCCTCAAAAATCCCTGTCAGGCTTCGCACAAATGCAACTGTGGGATCTTTCTGGTGCTGTAGCTGTGATCTGTCTGTGCTTAGGCCCCCGAACTTAAAGCAGCATAATTATGACGGTGACCATTCACGGGGGTTAATCTGTACAGTGTATAAAATGAAAATTGAATAAAGCCAAGAGTACTCTCGAAATCTCTTAAAGTGCCCATACAGAACATGATTTTGCCTGTACGATTCTTAGGTACGTGATATGAGTAGATACACAGAGTAATACAGTTCGTTGTAACATACATACATGTAACATACATAGTTATGGGGTAAAATAAAGACTATCTGTGAAAACTACAGTTCACACACCGTGAGGGCACACAGGGCAGAGACTCACTGAGGAAAATTAAGCTCTAGGTTGTCAAGTTCGACAGACTGCAGAGAAGCGAATTCAATGAACGAATGTGAGAGAAATTTGCACCTTTTTTAAAAAAAGTTTTTAACGTTTATTTATTTTTTTGAGAGACAGAGACCAAACACAAGCGGGGAAGGGGTAGAGAGAGAGACAGACAGACAGACAGAATCTGAAGCAGGCTCCAGGCTCCAAGCTGTTAGCAGAGCCTGACACGGGGCTCGAACCTACAAATGGTGCCAACATTTCCTGAGCTGAAGTCCTGAGCTGAAGTGCCCCACACTTTTCCTGAGTTCTGAGACTTGCCTTCCCACGAGTAAAATACCTCTTACTGACTTCTCTGTGTACCTTGCCCTGTCTTTTGTGCTTTATTTCTTCCTCAAGTATGCCTCATTCTGCTCTGACAGAATGGTGTTCCCCCAAATCTCGAAGGGTAGAAAGTCAGAAATGTTGGTAACTAACCTTGAGTCAGAAAAGAATCCTGCCTGTCTTTTTTGGCGGAGTTTATTTCTCACTGTATTCCCGCCACTTAAATCTGTTACGAGGCCATGAAGGCCTCAGCATTCAGGTATCGAGTTGGTTTCTTCTTGACATCACCTAACCTGTTATTCACACTCCAAATCCTTTCTATTAAGAGAAATTCTCGGGGCACCTGGGTGGCTCAGTCGGTTAAGCAGCCGACTTCGGCTCAGGTCACGATCTCGCGGTCCGTGAGTTTGAGCCCCGCATAGGGCTCTGTGCTGACAGCTCGGAGCCTGGAGCCTGTTTCAGATTCTGTGTCTCCCTCTCTCTCTGACCCTCCCCCATTCATGCTCTGTCTCTCTCTGTCTCAAAAATAAATAAACGTTAAAAAAAAATTTATAAAAAAAAAAAAAGAGAAATTCTCTCCAGCTGGAAGATTACATGAAAGAAAAACCTGTATCCCCCCAATCTCTTAAGTTTCCTGGTGATGAGGATATGTGATATATATAAAAAAAATCCTGAAATTTTGTTTATAGGAAAAAAATGAAATGCTAGAAACTTCCAAAGAGATTCAGAGCAAGAGAGCCTTATGTCTAATATTACTTATTTGGGCAAAGAATTGTGAAACCTTGAGAGATTGCCCAGATAATTCCGATGTGCATTTTCTCCTCACCCCCCCTCCCATCCAAGCCATTGGGAATATAATCTTTCAAACCACTGGGGTGCCTGGCTGGCTCAGTCAGTAGAGCATACAATGCTTGATCTCAGAGTTGTGAGTTCAAACCCCATGTTGGGTGTGGAACGCCTACCTAAAATAGAAATTAAAAAAAAAAAATCAAACCTGAGCTGTTTGCATTTTCTCTATTTATTGCTCATGGTGTGGAGCTGCTTACTCGATTCTTACGCAAACACAAAACAAAGAAATGTGCTCTGTCTACTTTAAACACTGCCCCTGAGACATAAAACAGTATTATGTAGAGCAAAACACGGACACAGGGCTGGTGAACACCAACCTTCATCAACTTTGGATCCGTTTGATCTCCTTTGGGAAATAAGATACAGTGAGATGAAGGCCAGTTTTATTGGGAGGTAGGGGGAGAGGGTGGCGGTGGCGGAGGGGAGCGTGTGCAGGTGAACCATCACTTTAAAGGGTCAGGACAGCAGGAAAGAGGCAATAGAGAAAAACCCGTTGTGAAGTATTTCATTTTTGTGATTCTTTAACAATTTACAAAAGCAATGGCACATAAGGGACGTTTTCTTCTCTTTGGGGAATCATAAATAAAATAGTGGTGTAATCAAAGGACAGAAAGAAGAGAAAAGAGACATCAGGTATTTAATTCTTATTTACCTGTTTCTCCATTATGTATGACTCTTGGGCGAGAGGGAAGGTTACAGAAGACAGTAACTCAGCCTGCCCTGCCTGCCAGAGCCTTCCACATTCTGAGCCTGCTGACCTAATTTACCGCTTTCTATAAGCGATGAGAGAAGGCTTTTGAGGTGTCTTCAGAAAAGAAAAAAGTGGTGAGGCTTCTGCTGGATTTGCTCTCGGGGAGTGTTCATCTCTCTGATGGATAGTGTTTTCCACAGTTTAGATCACCATGGTCTCCAGAGAGCCCGTGCTTCTGCTGGGGGGGATCTTCTAGAAGCTTCTACCTGACGTGAAGGCTGGGAGTCAGGAATGGAGACAGTGTTTCACCTGGTCTCCCTGCAGCCTGAGAGGTGTGAGGAGCATTGCGTCAACCCCGAGCAGGGAGATGCCTCTTTTCTCCCATCTCCTATGCTGGAACCCTGTCTATATTGCTGACAATTTCTTTTAGCCTATAACCACTCAAGCTATGGTCAATGTAGAATGAATTCTCACCCCTGGTATTGTAGCAGCATCCACTGAATATGCTGAGGAAGAACATGATGTGGTAAAAGGAAAGATTCTCCAGGTGGATTCTGGAGAAAAGGACAAGTGACTAAGATTTGGATCTATCTAAAAACAAGAAGACAAGCCCTCACTGGAGGTTGTGAGGCCCACCCTTGTAAAGGATAATTTGGAATTCTTCCCCATCTGAAAACGGTCCAGGACTCCTCTGTTTAGTTTTCCTTAAATGCCTCAGAAATGAACCTCCAAGCATTTCTCTCCACAATCCTTGCCTCATAAACACACCATACCAAGAAAAGATCATTTATGTTTTTTGCCTTGGACTGAGCCCTTACGCTTTGATTGAAAAGCAATGGTAACTTCTCACATAAGCCATGCCTTAAAGGTCCTGTCTAAGACTTTACAGTGATATTAGCAATAGATTTTCAAACCATAATTTGATACGTATTGTTAAACACAAGATTTTAAGGCTGTCATCTTTTCTAAATGCTTTCAATATTAGTTAACATTGGGTAGAACAAAAGATTTTTAACTTTTTGGGGCACCTGGGTGACTCAGTCCGTTACGTGTCCCACTCTTGATTTTGGCTCAGGTCATGACCTCACAGTCGTGACATGGAGCCTGGATTGGGCTCTGTGCCGGGTGTAGCACCTGCTTGGGATTCTCTCTCTCCCTCTCTCTCTCTGCCCCTCCCCTGCTTGCACTGTTTCTTGCTCTCAAAAAAAAAAAAAAAACAAAAAAAAAAAAGGAAAAAGATTGTTATCTTTTCATAACTGATCACTATTCAGGTAACACAAAGTACAGAAGGATCGTCACTTGCCTGAGCTAATTCTGCGTAGAGGTCAATCTAAACAGAGGGTTTCAGCGTCAAAACTAAGGCACGAATATGGACCAATGAAAGAATCTGTAAGAATGTAGAAGGCTTTGAAAGCCATGGTCTCGTCATTCGCTTTAATCACAATGATGAGAAAAAGTGATCCTGAATCTTGTAGTCAAAGTTACAGTTTTTGACATCAACCATCTATTGTCATTAGGAAAACAGGATCATACAATAATTGGCACACAAGATAATTTCCACACAAAATTAAGAAGAAAACTGTCTCAGTAAAAATGGCATGAGTTTTCTTTTCTTTTCTTTTCTTTTCTTTTCTTTTCTTTTCTCTTCTTTTCTCTTTTTTAATGTTTATTTATTTTTGAGAGAGAGAGGTAGAGAGAATGCAAGAGGGAGAGGGGCAGAGAGAGAGGGAGACACATAACCTGAAGTAGGCTCAAGGCTCTGAGCTGTCAGCACAGAGCAGGGCTCGAATTCACAAACTGCGAGATCATGATCTGAGCAGAAGTCCATTGCTTAACTGACACCCAGGCACCCCTCTTTTTTTTTTTTTAAGATTATTTATTTATTTTGAGAGAGAGAGAGAGAGCGCGCATGAGTATAGTAGGGGAGGGGCAGAGAGAGCGAAAGACAGAATTCCAAGCAGGCCCCAGGCCATTGCCATCACCGTAGAGCCTGATGTGGCGCTTAAACTCAGAAACTGTGAGATCACGACCTGAGCAGAGGTCAAGAGGAGGACGCTTAACTGATGGAGCCACCCAGGCACCCCATAAATGGCCTGAGTTTTCTGCCCATATAGGATAGAAAGTATTTGCATAATTCTTAGTCTGTAGTTAGAATTTGAGAAGAGAGCCCTCCCATTATCATTATCTTTCACCGGAATGGAGAGCGAGGAATTAACTGTCACCTGACAGTTGTGATTAGACAAAATAACAGCTACTTGAATGTGAGTTTAGCAGATTGGCTAAATTCTATGGGACTGGGATCCATCAGGCTGGGGCTCAGGGGAAGCAAGGAAGGCAGGAAGGGAGCAAAGTTCAAGGGCCCCAGCAGGGCCCTGAGAGTGCTTGTCTCCATGCGTTTTCACCTTCCCCTCAGTCCCAGCCCTGCAGAGAAAGATCAGTTCTATGAGTTAAGTTCACTGTACGTATTGAACACTGATTGTCACAGATGTGAAAAGGAAAACAAAGCACAGTCATGGAAATGAATTATTCTCTATTATCTTGCACTTGGATTACATTTCTTTCTCCATCATATTAAAAAAAAAAACAAAAACACCTCAAGTCAAAAGAAAGAAAACATTTGGAAAAAAAACCCCACAAAATAATGTTGTTTTGGGAGGGTTGATGCAGAGCCACCGGAAGAAAAATGACTTTACGACTTGGCTGCTTAAACTTTCTTCCAAAGGATTAAGGTTATTTGTTTGTTTGTTTGTTTGTTTGTTTGTTTTTTGTGAGTACTGTATTTCCCTAATGGTCACATATGATGGCTAGGGAGCACTAGTGTAGGTAGAAACCTTATGTATTTACTCTGCTTTATAAATGCTTACCATCATAGGTAATTCCTTCAAAAGTGATTTTTGGAGCAGTTCAAAATTTCTTCCTCGATGTCATACGATGTTGGGATATAAATTGATCAAGGATCGCCTCAAGGTCTTTCCGATGGTCTAGGAAGAAAAAACAGCCAAATATGGATTATTTAATAGTGAAAGGTTGAGGAAAAATCTTTGAGGATCTTCTGAAGGTGAAAACATGTCTTCTTGCAAAATGGCTGGTTTCTCAGTCACCAACTGCACCCACAGCTTTATGCAGAAGCTATATTGGCACAAATGACTTACGTCCATAAACTCTGTTTTGTCAGCACAATTGCCACACTGTCCCTGGAGCACAGAAGATGCAGGCCGAAGCAAACAGATGCTCTCAGCATTTTCCTTTCCTTTCCTTTGCTTTCTTTTTTCTTTCTTTGAGGATATGCTTACCCCCAAGGGTAAAGCATAGATAGGATTGTCTACTTGTCTCTGGAGTAGCAAAGATGTCAATTTTTTGTTTTTTTCATTTTAGCGTTAGTTCAGTTAGAATAGTTATTTCTGGGGGTACGTTCTTAAAATAAATAATAAATTGGTAACTGCAAACATTTCAGGCAACTTCCCTGAGTATCAGTTTGCCGGTTTCCTTTCCACGCAGTCTCCGAAGATTTTTCGGCTTCCCACAAAGCCACATACAACTAGCTCCGAAGCTCCATAGTTCAGCAAGCCCAAGGCAAATGACACACATCGAAACTACGTAGCAGCAAACTGTTTCAATGTCAAAGGTTCAATACAAAGGCGAGGCAATGTGCTGATGACAGCAATAATTCACATTTCCAAGGACGCTTGCCATCTCTTCTCCGCAGACAGATTTCTTCTGAGCCACCAGTAGAAGCTTCCCAGGGAGATGCGGCTTTATTCCCTCATGGCAGACAGGAGGAGGACGCTGTGAGAAGGCTGATGCCACCTGGCAGCGATGGTCGCACAGACTGCTGGAGAGGCACAGATTGGAACCCAAGCCTCATCAGAGGGCAGCTGTGACAGTGGCATATTTCACAAGGGTACTGCAGATTTCACACAAGGGTTCTTTAAAATAATTACAGAGTCTCCCTGGATTTCACTGACTTCTAATTAAGCATGAACACCTCTTCTTTGAAAATCAAAGTGCCTCTTTTACCTCTTTTTGTATCTGAAGGCAGATAGGAACTTGCAGCCGGATTTTCACCAATCTGCAGTTGATGCTACTGTTTTCAAATGGAATAGGCTGCCGGTGGCAATTGGCTTGTTCTAAAGAAACAAAAAGGAAAAGAAAAACAAAAAACTGGGCACTTGGGCTCTTCACAGTAAAGGAAACCGGAAGCTAGGTGATATTGCCTTTGAGGACATTTGCCTCCACAATCAACTTTCTCACATCACTTAGGATCTTAGCAGCCAATTCGAGTAAGCCTTGTGCACTGACCGTGATGTTAGCAAATGAAAGGGGACTCATAAGGGAAGAAGCCCGTCTTTTGAAATCCCACATGAAAAAGTGAGAACTATCTGATCTTCTCTGTTAACTTCTATACCTGTCCTGTTCCAGAGAGGCTTCCTGGATCTGGATTGATCATTATTTGAGAAAGTCTAATGGGGATGGGGCTTCAGGCCACAGAATCCCAGAGGGTACAAACACGTTAAGTATTCAGTTTCTCTTTCAGTCACCATGTAAATATCACTAAAAGATGAACATCAAGTATGGGTGCTGAGGCTTACTGGGGGTAAGAATATCTTTATATTCTTTGTTCCAGTGACTTTGTTTTTGCCACAACTAGACCCAGGTCTTTGGAATTTAAAGTTTATCGATTTGGAGGCCTTCTTTAAGCAAACTGATACAGAATTATGAACGAAAAGTTAAGTCCAGGGCTTTGTGGTGGTCAAGCTTGTGCTTCGTTGACTTCATAGAAAATTCACCTGAGGGTCTTGCAGAAATGTACAAGCCCCACTTCCCACATGCAGTGCAGTGGGCCGGGCTTATGCTCATGCAGTGACAACGAGGGTAGGGTTTTGTCTGCATGAGATTCCTGAGGGTGGCAGGGAAACAATATGGCTCCTTCACCATAGAAGTAAGATCTGGAGCCAAGTGAGTCAACTTTTAGGGAAACGTAGAGTAGCCGATCGAATGAGAATAAATGATTAGACTTTTTTTCTTAAAATTTTTTTCAATGTTTATTTATTTTTGAGGGACAAAGAGACAGAGTGTGAACAAGGAAGGGGCAGAGAGAGAAAGACAAGCACAGAATCCGAAGCAGGCTCCAGGCTCCGAGCTGTCAGCACAGAGCACGACACGGAGCCCGAACCAGCGAACAGTGAGATCATGACCTGAGCCAAAGTCAGACGCTTAACTGACTGAGCCACCCAGGCACCCCTACCTGACTAGACTTTTATTCCTTGCCCTACGGTCTCCACAAAATGCAGAGTTTGAAAAGGCTGTAGAGGGGCGCCTGGGTGGTGCAGTCGGTTAAGCATCCGACTTCAGCCAGGTCACGATCTCGCGGTCCGTGAGTTCGAGCCCCGCGTCGGGCTCTGGGCTGATGGCTCGGAGCCTGGAGCCTGTTTCCGATTCTGTGTCTCCCTCTCTCTCTGCCCCTCTCCCGTTCATGCTCTGTCTCTCTCTGTCTCAAAAATAAATAAACATTGAAAAAAAAAAAAAAAAAGAAAAGGCTGTAGAGCCAAAGAAACCGATAGCTCTGAAAGGGCATTTGACTCTTTTTAAATCAGCTGTCTGCCCACATGTTTCATCCTTTTCCGGTGTACCTACCCGCCACTCCAATGTGAAAGGGCAATTCCCACTTTCAGCTACAAGGCTGTGACCTGACTTCGAAGCAGACTATTAAACTTGGCCATTACAGGTTGACAGCGTATCTATAATGGCTCTCGTGGCCACTGCAAAAGAATGCATTCTCCACACGAGGACTACAGGGCCTGGCATCACACGAGGGAGTCAATTTCCCAGTGGGTGAGGACAAGTCCGTGCAGGGCATGATATGCTCAGACACTGTCTTAGCCAATTCAGGATCATTATACCTGAAGTTTTCCAGCTCAAGTTGACTCATGGTTCAGTTTAACAGTGGTAGAAATATCCCCCACAACTGGTAGATACAGAGGACACTGAACTCCATTCAGGATGGGGTCAGTACGAGGGCATCATGTATAGGAAGAAAGAGCTCTATTCACTAGCATTTAACCTGTTCTTTTGATGGCTCAGTGGAATTTGACGGGCTGATGTTTTCATTCCTTTCTTCCACATTTCCTGTCCCTTTGCTCCCTCCTAGGGGGCTCTTTTACACAAATCTCTCTGAATCTCTTGCTCTCTCTTATGAAATAAATACTCAGTGAAATATGCATGCGAGTATTCCTTTTCTTTAGTATGTTTTTCTAGAAGAATACAACCCCACGAGAGTGGTATCATTGCTCTGCACATGATTCATTAAGTACCATATTTCATCACTTTAGAGTAGAAATGGCCAATATACATTGGCTTGACTCAAAAATAGGAACAGGGTCATACGGATGGAAGGGAAATTAAATTAACACTCCTAAGACTGTAGAAGGCTGTGAGGAGTAAGCGTTGGCTGATGTCAGAAGCTGGCCAATGCTGAGATTATCCAGCAATTTACTAACAATACTAAGAAGCCCTGGAACAGTACAAGGAGCAAAGTTGTACTTCACCAAAGCCAAGGACTGGAATTAAGACCAGCAAAGAAAAGAGCTGGACAATGTCACTCTGCTCCTGTAGGATCCCGCCTACCTCACAGAAATGTTATGGGGATTAAGTGTGATTATTTATATGACTGCTTTCTTTCTTGAGGTATAATTGCCATACATTATTGGTTTCAGGTTATAATATGCATAGTGATGGATATTATGACTGCTTTTATAAACTATAAATCCTTATTTAAAATTTAGACATTGTAATCGTCTCAGGCTGGGACATGTTTAAAGGGCTATGGGAGAAGAAGTGTCCTTAAACTTGAATCCCATTGTGATGGTTTCTTCAAACAAAAGTGGACTTACCTATGGACAGGATCACTGAGAAAACCTTGGCCATGGTGGAGGGGGGGGGGTAGATTGGGGTGATCCCCAAGGTGGATGAAGCAGGGAATCCCACAATCTGCTTGGATGTGGAATCTCACATACGGGTTGCATATGACTAATTCTTTGATCCCTTTCAAATAGATATCGAGGGCTCAAGGCAGGGATTTCATTAGCTGAGGGCTAAGCACATAGTGGGGACACAGTTACATTTGTTGAACAAACGAATATACATTTGTAGTCCTGTGTGTCCTAATTTACAAGTACAGAGTAGTTACAAAGAAGTCCAAATAATTAAAATGGAATAAAACAATTTCCCTAAAAGGCAGATTTCTCCCCATTGAGAGACTGTCCTATGAACCTCAGCCTGGTTGAGGCAAAGGATGTAGGAAGGGCTTTAAGTGTTATCCATCTACCTACTCCCTCCATCCCCACTCTAGCCACTCAATAAACATTTATTGAGCAACTGCTACCTCCCAGGCTCTGAGCCCAACTTGGGAAATACAAAGATGAACCCCACTGTGATTCCTATCCTTTGTTACCCCAACAAAGTAGGTAGTTTTGTTGCAACCTTGACCCCCACTGTGGTGAAGCCACTGTGAAAGGATCATGTAATTTACTATGTAAACACACAGTTGGCAGGGCTCACCCAGGGCCAGAGCTATAAAGGTTGCCAGCTATTGTGAAAGGCAATACACGCACTCAACAGGTTGGTTAATTATAGGTGTCACCTAGGATGGAAGGTGTGACCTCAGATGCAAGCCTTACTGCAAAGAGAAAACGTAGTCATGTCACACACGCACACACGTATGCAAACATCCCCACGGTGTGAGAGAGGGTGGGGGCAAAACCAGAGAGAGACAATAGGGTAGGCATTGCGGATTCATACTCTTCCTTCCAATCTAGGAGTAGACAGTAGAGAGAGCTAGAGAGTGAAGCCCTGTGCCCTTTGCACAACTCCCATTAAAAGGATCTTAAATTCTGCTCTGAGTATCCCGGTCTACCTCTAAGCGGGCGTGGAAAGTTTCACGTGTGGCAGGCATTTCATTGTTTTGTTTGTTTTGTTTAAAAAATTGTTAATGTTTATTCATTTTGGGGAAAGACAGAGACAGAGTGCAAGTGGGGGAGTGGGGGAGGGGCAGGGAGAGACAGAATCCGAAGCAGGCTCCAGGCTCTGAGCTGTCAGCACAGAGCCCAAAATGGGGCTTGAACTCATGAATGGTGAGATCATGACCTGGGCGGAAATCGGAACCTTAACCGACTGAGCTACCCAGGTGCTCCCTTTTCTTTTTTCTTTTAAAGATTTATTTACTTTTGAGAGAGAGAGAGAGTGCAAGCAGGGAAGGGGCAGAAAGAGGGGACAGAAGATCTGAAGTGGGGGGCGCCTGGGTGGCTCAGTCGGTTGAGTATTCGACTTGGCTCAGGTCATGATCTCACTGTTCGTGAGTTCGAGCCCCGCATCGGGCTCTGTGCTGACAGCTTGGAGCCTGCAGCCTGCTTTGGATTCTGTGTCTCCCTCTCTCTCTGTTCCTCCCCTGCTTGCACTCTGTCTCTGTCTCTCTCAAAAATAAATAAACGTTAAAAAAAATTACAAAAAAAGAAAGATCTGAAGTGGGCTCTGCGCTGACAGCAGTCAGTCCAATGCGGGGCTTGAACTCATGAACCATGAGATAATGACCTGATTCAAAGTTGGACTCTGAAACCGACTGAGCCACCTAGGTGCCCCTCACTGTTTATGTCATACAGCTTCACTCTGTTCCACGGACTTAGTATCTATCAGCAGTCTCAAAACTGTACAGAGCAAGCTAGGGGTGTGCGTGTGCGTGTGTTGGGAGGTAGGTGAGTAGATGGATAGGTGAAGATTGTTTTTTATAGCACAGATGGTGTGCCAGTGGGTCTTGAAATCAACATAATGGCTTAAAACCAGAAATTAAAAAATCAAATAGAATAAAATGAAAAAAAAATTGGTGTTCAATGCATGTTGTAAGTTGAACTACGATTTTTCGGTGGAGTTTTTGTTTCAGTTTTAGGACTCTGTGTGTGTGTGTGTGTGTGTGTGTGTGCGCGCACGTACATGCACTAGATTGTGGTATAAAGTATTTCTTACTCAGTCAAGATAAAACAAAACAAAACAAAACAAAACAAAACAAAACAAAAAAACAGCCAATCCCAAAGCTCCTGGTATTGAAACCTCCTGGTAAATTCCCCAGAACAGGTCTGAGGTTTCACTCTGCCAGGTATCTGGCCGCATGAGCTGGTCATGGCAAAGACCAGGCTGCTGCAGGATGTACGCGGAACGGATGTGACAGGAAACCTGAGCTGGAAGTCATGTGACTGGGGCCATGCAAACATCTTAATCACAACTTTGTGACAAGCCCTTCAGGATTATGCTTAGAAATTCTAGAATTTTCCGATGAGAGTAGAATGGCCATGGCTTTTTGGAATTATATATATATATATATTTTTTTTTTAATTAAGAAAAATTATTTTGGGGCGGAGCTACGTGAGCAGGGGAGAGGGGGAAAGGGAGAGACAGAATCCCAAGCAGCCTCTGTGCTGTCAGTGCAGAGCCCAACGTGGGGCTCAATCCCAAGACCCCCAGAATCATGACCTGAGCCAAAATCAAGAGTCGGATGCTCAACTGACTGAGCCATCGAGGCCTCTCTGGAATTGTATTTTAATCAGGGACTGAAATATGTAAATAGTAATGAATGGGTATTTTCACTCAGTTTGTCCTTTGCTGTCTTGTGCTGGGGCAGACGAGTTCTGAGAGCCTGGCTTCCCTCAGGAGTCACTCAATGGCAAAAGTCCACGAGAGTCAACTTACCATCTGGCCCATGTTCTCCCTTCCGGTCACTCCCAGCTTAATGCATTGGCCTGGAGTTATATTCTTGGGGGCTGAGTTGGAGTGAACACAAAGGGGATGACGATGTACCCACTCGTTCAATGCATTTTCTTGACTTCAAAGAAGTGGGTTCACTGGGAGGACCCAACCACAAAATCTTTCTTTTCTAGCTTAGCTGTTACCACTGGGTGCTTTTAAGACTTTTTTGTGGTTGTCAGAGACTAGGATAAGCGATTATATCCTAGCAAATGAGACATGATGAAACGGAAAGTAAAAAGGTAAAAGGAAGGGGGCACCTGGATGGCTCAGTTGAGTGTCCAACTCTTGCTTTCGGCCCAGGTCGTGATCTCATGGGCCTTGAGTTCGAGCTCCTCATTGGGCTCTGTGCTGACACTCACGGAGGGGAGTTGGGGGTGCTGGAACTCACGGGGCCTGCTTGGGATTCTCTCTCTCCCTCTCTCTAGGCCCCTCCCCAACTTGCTCTCTCAGTCTCTCTCTCAAAAATTAACTTGAAAAAAAAAAGGTAAAGGGAAGAAGTTGGGGTGCCTGCCTGACTCAGTCGGTAGAACATGTGACTCTTCATCTTGGGGTCATGAGTTTGAGCTCCATGTTGGGTACAGAGATAACTTAAAAATAAAATCTTAAAAAAACAAAGAAAAATAAAACAAAGAAGGTAAAGTAAATCTCCCTCTTCCACCATCAGTGTTTGTGCTGAAGAAAGGGAGAAATCTTTTTTTTTTTATGTCAATTTATTTATTTTTGAGAGGGACAGAGAGAGAGCAAGGCAGGGGCAGAGATGGAGGGAGACAGAGAATCCCAAGCAGGCTCTGCACTGGCAGCACAGAGCCCGACGCTGGGCTGGAACTCACGAACCCAGAGATCATGACCTGAGCCCAAACCAAGAGTCAGAGGCTTAACTAAGTCATCTAGGCGCCCCGAGGTAGAAATCTTTTAAGGCAGGCACTCAGAGCACAGCCCCTTTTAGTAACTGACCCTTCTAGAGACTTCCAGAGACTCTCAGATTTTCTCCCATTATTATGCTTTGCTGTACTCTGTCATGCAAGCATTTCAAACCTACTTTCATAAAGTAAGATTTGATAGACCTAAAAATGACTTCTTTTTCCTCTTTCTTCCACTGTCTTTCAAGGCACCCCCATAGCACATGGAACTATCAGATTACTTCAAAGTGCTGAGTGTAGCTGGACTGGTGCAAATGTGAAGTCTCTGTAGAAATTATGGGAATATGAGACGCTATTAAGCAGAAATTGAATACTCTGTGAGTGCTTCATGTAGGGGAGTTTCCTTTTATAGTTACGAGTGCAATTCATGCATTTTAGCACCTCTGTCTTACTGGACTTTATACCTGTAGCACAGTGCCTGACACTTAATAATCGTTGGATGAATGAATGTTTCATCAATTCTAATCGAGAAGCATATTTTGCTTAAACGATGTCTGGTAAAATAAAAATGATTACAAACTAAATAAGCCACCATGTAAGGAAAAGATTAGCTAAATCTTCCTTGTGGACACATCACACAAGCAATGAATATTTGAGAGTGCATTGTTGGGATGTGATTTGTTTCTTTTTTTTTTTCTTTTCGTTTTTAAAGAATAGAGCTTTTCAAGCTGTAACAAATAATACGGTAGCAAGAAAAGAAAGGATCTAGCCAAAGAAATGAAGCTTTAGCTTGTGAATAATTAGTGTGCGTGTGCGTGTGTGTTAGAGAGAGAGAGGGAAAGGGTGAGAAAAAATTCAACAAATGGCTGAAGGGAGAAAGAAATCAGAAAAAAGACAATGCCTCATTTACATCAAGCTGTGAGGTCAGATATTTGTTATTGGCTCCGTGGAATGAGAAAGGCAGCTCCTGTTTATTTACATTTGTGGTCCGTTTGAAAGACAGCCCAAGAGGTAAACTAAAATGAGAGCCCTCAAATGCCTTCTAAGTTTCCCCTTAAATTGAATTTCTTGTTTTATCAGGGAACAATACTTGCACTGATGTTAGCCAGACAGCTAAAAGGTCAACAAGTTCCCCTGGTTGCCTTTTGTCAAGGGTTTTTGACTTGTCTGTGAATAAAGATCTCCCAGGAGGAAGGCAGACCTGAATTTCCTGTCATCTGGAAGACAGCAATGAATTTGAAAATGTTACAAAAAGCATAAGGGACTTCAGGCACACCTTCAGACCCACCGTGGATGCCAATCGCTGCACATGTAAACATGTACACAGAAATGTCTTGGATTTGTTCTGTCAACTTTTGGTTGTGAAACAAATTGTTCCATAGCAGCCCACCTTGAATACAGAATGAACCCGAGGGTTTTCTGTTGGGGGTGGTGCTACCGTCTGGCGCCTAATGTGAAGATACGGGTCTCTGCTCGCTCAGGATGCGAGAAGGCTGCTCGGTTAGGAGCCCAGGGAATTAGGGCTAGCAAAGCCCTCCGTTCATGACCGCATTGCTCTCACTTGAACCTCCTCAGATCGTCATATATTTTTCAAGGTTTGAGCTTTCTGTCTGTGGTAACAGCTAAGTCCTCACGACTGGCTTGTAGGCAAAAATAAATGAATCTCTCTGGTAAGTCTTAGTCATTTTTTTGAAATAAGTGAATTTTTTATCTCCAAGATAGGCCAAATAAGATATATTTCCCTCTAAACTTCCTCCCCCCAACCTTTTTTTTTTGGCGTTTATTTATTAAAAAAATTTTTTTTAATGTTTATTTATTTTTGACAGAGAGAGAGACAGAGCACGAGCAGGGGAGGGGCAGCGAGAGAGGGGCACACAGAATCCGAAGCAGGATCCAGGCTCTGAGCTGTCAGCACAGAGCCCGACGTGGGGCTTGAACCCACATAGTGAGAGATCATGACCTGAGCTGAAGTTGGATGCTTAACCAACTGAGTAACCCAGATGCTCTACAAATCCTTTTAGTTACCATATTACCCTGCCTTTAGATCACCGGTAGGCAAACTATGACCCACAGGTCAAACCAGCCTCTGGCATGTTTTTGTATAGACCAAAGGCCAAGAATAGTTTTTATATTTTCACATATTTTTTAATTTTTTAAAGTTTGCTTACTTATTTTGAGAGACAGCATGAGCAGAGGGGGCACAGAGAGAGAGAGAGAGAGAGAGCAGACTCAGAGCTGTCAACATGGAGCTCGACACGGGGCTCAAACTCACAGACTGCAAGATCATGACCTGAGCCGAAGTCGGACGTTCAACCGACTGAGCCACCCAGGCGCCCAGGCATTTATTTATTTTTGAAAGAGAGAGAGAGTAAGCTGGGGAGGGGCAGAGAAGGAGATAGAAGATCTGAAACAGGCTCCTTGCTGTGACGGCAGAGCCCAATGCCGGGCTTGAACTCAGGAAAGGTGAGATCATGACCTGAGCTGAAATCAAGAGTCAAACTGAGAGTCAAACGCTTTACCCACTGAGCCACCCAGGCGCCCCTCTCTCTAAACTTTTTTTTATGGAAGTTTGTTTTGGAAAAAGTAACGGGACTTTTTTAAAAAGAGATTTTATTTTGAAGTAATCTCTACACCCTACATGGGACTAGAACTCACAACACTGAGATCAAGAGCTATATGCTCCACTGACTTAGCCAGCCAGGGACTTCCTCCTCCTCCCCTCCCCTTTTTAATACTGTGTGCAGTATTTTTTTTTCAGTTTTTTTTTAGGCTAGGAATTTATTGTTGCCACACTTGAGCCCCACTTACATGTCTGGAAGTACCACCTGGGGAAGAGAAGGCCAAGTTGTAGTGCATTTTCCTTCAGGCTATGGAGAAAGCGCATGGTTCACTTCCTGCATTATTTCTATAAAATCACAGGTGGATTAAAGAGAATTTTAATTCCTCATTTCAAATGTCACTGGTCAAAATGCATGCGTATGCACTGTTAAGAAACAAAATGCAACTGAGTGAATTTAGAGATGTGACTGGCTTTAGGAAACAATTGATGAATCACACCACATCCCATCTATCAAGGAGAGGGGAGCTCCAAGGAGTTGTACAAAATGGAAGGTTTTAACAGGAAGGAGGGCAGGGCAAGAAGATTATTAGCAAAAGAAAAGGATTGTTCCCAGCAAGGTCACCTTCCCTTGGGGTGAGTGGGGAGAGCAGGGGGGCTTATCATGCAGATGACCTCATCTTCCTTTGGGGGATGGAAAGAGCCCATGGGATAGATGACCTCACTGGTGCTTATCAGAAAATTCCTGACTTGACTTAAGACTACATTTCTGGGGGAGGTTAAAACTGCATCTAGATTAGATATTAAACTCGTCTGGAGACTTGGCCTAAGGGATGCCATTTTGGGCCCATGGTTTTCTCTCTAACAACATCCATTTGGCCAATATTTATTGAGTGCCTTCATGCAGAAGAAGTTGAACCAGGTGCTATGGAGAATAAAAGCAACAACAGCAACCAAATGACGACAAGCGTAGAGGACAGTTACACACAGAGAGTGTGTAGAGAGTAGAGAGGCAGACACCGAGGCTTTTCTTTCCAGGAAAGAGCTTTGTTTGTGCCGGCACGGGCTCAATGGGCTAAGACCCCAAAAGGCTGAGCCCCAAGTGCAGCGACGTGTGTGTGTGTGTGTGTGTGTGTGTGTGTGTTGTTTTTTGTACAATTTTTGCTCCTTGGTCTCCCATATATGGTAATATACAGTCTGAATGGGCAGGGTCGTGAGGAAGGTCGTGAGGAAGGTCACGCACATGCAATAGCCAGATTGCCTTCTCTTGTCCTGAGGTTTTCACCACTTTCCTTAGGGAGGGGCTCTATCACACTAGTACAACCTGAATGTGAACCATGTGCCCTGCAATGTGCTAAGTACTTTTATACAGAGTCTCTGTCAAGTCTCAGAGAAACCCTGGAAAAAGGATTTTCTAGGAAGAAATTGAAGTTCAGAGAGATTAATTCTACCTTGCATAGTTACCTGGCTAGAAAAAGATGGAGCTGTGATTTGAAACTAGGACATTCTAAAACAAAATCTTCCATGAATTAAGAAACATTCTTATCGCAAAGAAAGATCTGGCAATTTCAAGTTCATGTGTTATCATGGGTAGTAACACGTTTTACCACGGGGTTGCCAAAAATAGTGAGTTATATACTATGTATTACTGGGTGGTGGGAAAAGTCAATATCATAAACAGGCTTTAATTCCTCGCCTCTTCTGGATAACCAATAGATTGTCTTATTTCTTTTATTTTTATTTTTTAATTTTAAAATTAAAAAAAAATTTTAATTATCTATTTATTTTTTTATTTTTTAAAATTGTATTTATTTTTTGCAATTTCAGTGCAAATTCTTACTGGTATTTTCAGAAGAACCAACAAAGATATTCCAACCCTCATCTCCAAAAGTAAGGACACAGAAATGGCCAAGGAATTAGAAAAATGCAGCAATGATGGAACTGCTTGACTGAATCATGAAGTCTATTATGAGGTTATCATATTTAAATATTTACGATTAATCCAGGATTAGACTAATCAACAGAACAAGCCCAGAAACTGCCCCAGACATAAATAAAATTTTGGTGTATGAGAAATGTGATGTTGCAAATCAGCAAAGGAATTTTTAGGGAATGTGCTGAAAACATGTGCTACACTAATTGGAAAAAAAATTAAGTTAAATGTTTACCTCCCACGCTAGTGAAATTAACTCCACACAGATTCCAGAAGTTTCCTTTAATTTGCTTCAGTAATATTTTATAGTTTGCTGTGTGCAGTATTTTTATATCTTCTTTCAATATGTCTATTTCCAGGTATCTAGGAATTTTTGGTGTTAGTATATATGGTATCTTACAATTAAAAAAAAAATTCTAACAGCTTGTTCCTGGTCTGTGTGAATACACTTCCACTTTGTATATTGCGCTTGTATCCAGTGAGCTTGTAAACCTACTTCTCAATTCGAATATTTTATCTATAGTTTTCTTATTTTTATATTTACAATTATGTTTGATTAAGGAAGTTCTCTTCTATTTCTAGCTTATCTATTTTATCATAAATAAGGGCTTTTCTGTATCTGTTGAGATGCTTCCATTATTTGTCTCTTTTATTTTATCAATATGATGAATTACACAGATTGATTTTCAAATTTTATTTCATTTTTTAATTTTTTTTAAAGATTTTATTTTTAAGTAAACTCTACACCCAACGTAGGGCTTGAACTCACAACCTTGAGATCAAGAGTTGCACACTCCACCAAATGAAATCAGGCACCCCTGATTTTCAAATTTTAAACCAACTTTGCGTTACTGAAATAAACTTAATTTTGTTGTGTTGGATTAAACTTTTTATAGATCACTGGATTCAGTTTGCTGGGCTCTTGTTTAAGATTTTTGTGTCTGTTACTAGTAATATGGACGTACAATGATCCTTTCTTATTAATGTTCTTGTCAAGTTTTATAGAATAAAAATGAGCTAGAAAGCACTCCCTCTAGGGGCGCCTGGGTGGCTCTGTCGGTTAGACGTCTGACTTTGGCTCAGGTGATGATCTCACAGTTCATGGTTCAAGCCCCACATCCGGCTGTGTGCTGACAGCTCAGACCCTGGAGCCTGCTTCGGATTCTGTGTCTTTCTCTCTGCCCTTCCCCCTGCTCATTCTCTGTATCTCTCTGTCTCTCAAAAATGAAGAATCATTAAAAAATTTATTTTTTTTTTAATTTTTTTTTTTAAAGTTTATTTATTTTTGGGACAGAGAGAGACAGAGCATGAACGGGGGAGGGGCAGAGAGAGAGGGAGACACAGAATCAGAAACAGGCTCCAGGCTCTGAGCCATCAACCCAGAGCCCGACGCGGGGCTCGAACTCCCGGACCGCGAGATCGTGACCTGGCTGAAGTCGGACGCTTAACCGACTGCGCCACCCAGGCGCCCCGAGTCATTAAAAAATTTAAAAGAAAAAAGAAAGTATTCCCTCTGTTTTAATTCTCTAGAAGAGTTTGTGCAAGAATGGCATGGTTTCTTTCTTAAATATTTGGTACAGTTCTCAGGCCCAAAGTTTTGCTATGAAGGTTTTAAATTACAAACCTAATTTTAAATATTTATAGGACTGTTCATATATTCTAATTCTCCTTATGTGAGTATCTATAAGTTATGCATTTCCAGAAATTTTTCCATTTCATCTAAATTTGTAATTTAGTGGCATTATATAGTTTATAGTAGCCCTTTATAATTTTTCTTAAATATAATTTTAATTTTAGAATATTTTTGGATCTACAAAAAAGTCGCAAAGATAGGACAAAGATTACCCATAATATTTCACACTCCATTTCCCCTATTACTAACATTGTATGTTATTATGGCACATTTGTCACAACTAAGGAACCAATATTGATACATTTAATTAACTAAACTCCGTGTTTGATTTGGATTTCATCAGTTTTTCCCTGAAGTCTTTTTTTCTGTTCTAGGATCTCATCCAGGGTATCATATTACATTTAGCTGTCATACTCCACATCCTTCGACTTTCCTTGTTTTTATGACCTCGACCATTTTGAAGAGTACTGGTCAGGTATTACGTAGGATATCCTCCAGTTTGGATTATCTAATGTTTTTCTCATGGTTAAACTGTAGTTATGTTTTTTGGAGAGAAGTGAAATATCATTCTCATCACATATCAAAGCATATGCTATCTACTTATAATTTTTAAAATATCTGCAGTATACGTAATAATGTTTCCCTTTTCATCCTTGACTCTGGTTATGCATTTCTCTCATTTTTTTGATAGTTTTCATAGGATTATTTTGAATTTCATGTCCTTTCAAAGAACTGACTTGTTTTTGATAATTCCCTCTACTGTATATTTGTTTTATGTTTTATTTATTTACTTGTCTTTATTATTTTCTTCCTTCTTCCTGCATTTGGGTTTAATTTCCTGCTCTTTTTCTAACTTCTTGAGAAGAGTCCTTAGCTATTTGATTGTTAGACTTTCCAGTTTTCTGATATTTTTGATATTCTAAATTAAAAGCATTTCTATGCAATGTGTTTGCTGCATCTATAAATTTTGATACGTAATGTTTTATTAACGTTCATTTAAAAATATCATCTCATTTCCCTTGTAATTTCCTCTTTGAATTGTTAATTTAGAAGTTATTTTTCTTATTATTAAAATGTATGGGGATTCCATAGTTGGTTTTCGGTTACACATTTCTACCTTAATTCTCCTGTGCTCAGACAACATATTCTGTAAGATTGTAATACTCTGAAATTCACTGAGAGTTGTTTAATGGGCTAACATATGGTCAATATTAGTAAATGTTCCATGCACGTTTGCCAAGAGTGGAGATCTCATTACCAGCTATCTGCTCTACATGCACAGCAGACCATCTCTACTGGCCTTTTGTGGTTGTTAAAACTCTAACTTGTTCCCTGAGCCTCCAACCCTTAGGCCCCACTAGGGTCCTCTTCTGCCTGATATGCTCCCCTGGCCTCCACAGCATCTGTGAAAATCACTGTATTCCTTTTTCATTTCTAGTATACTACATTCCCCTTTTCATGTAACCTTAGATGTTTACAAAGAAAACGTTTTCTGTTCGACTCTATGTAGAATTCCTATGTTCTTTTAGCAAAGAAGCTTCTCTGCTACACTGTCACAAACTCCACCTTCTAGTCTATGTGAATATTGATTTAGGCTGAATTCTGAACTTGTGGGGTCAGACTAAAGTCTCACGAGACATATAAGTAGAATGAATGTCACCTCTTCTAAAATGTTTGGGTGCTCACGAATGTAAACATCAGTGTTCAAGATTTTATTTTTAAATAATCTCTACACCCAACTTGGGGCTTGAACTCACAACCCAGAGATCAAGATTCACATGCTTCACCAACTGAGCTAACCAGGTGCCCCCACATAAGCATTGAAAGGTGGACCATATGCACTAATTGGAAGGAATTTTCCTGTCAGAAGACAAAACTGACCCTTCAGGAGGTAGATAAATAAGAAATGAAGAACCACCACCTCCAATGGAAACTTGGATTGGAAGTGGAAACTTGATTCATTTCACCTCAGTGAACGTGAAGGAAAATGCAAAAGGATCCTAACGTCAACACTTCTCAACCGACAGCTGAAAGTCTGAAATGGAACAGTGTCTTTTATAAGTTAGCAATTCATCTTCTTTCATCAATACCAGAAAATAATCTTTCCCTAAAGGAAAAAAAAATGTGTAACAACAACAACAAAAAAAAGCTAAAAAGGACAGGTGTTTAAACAGGTCTATATTTCAAAGTAAAAGTCTTTGTATCAGCAGTGAGAACACCATGGTTACTCCTACAAGGATTTGAAAAATACTGTGCTCTATCTGGATTATGTTAGGAATTTCTCACAGCAACCCTGAGGTTCTTACCATAATAAGATGTGAAATGGGAATGTATAATAAATACAAAGATACAACAGGTGCTGCCTTCCAGAGGAGGGTCTGAGAAGGAAAGGAAGATTGAAGATCCGGAGGGGCTGTGCTGAGATTCTGAGTTTCACTTCAAAGAGGAAGCATGTAGATTGCCTCTTACCTTCAATTTTGTGAGAAGGGCTTACAGAAGCCCCCAGAGAGCTCACGATATGTCTTCAGGAGTTGGGAGGGCACGGTGGAGTGCTGTCTGACCCAAGCTTGAGGAATCTGAGGGCAAAATCCATGCCTGACTCTGTTTCAGCCAGAAACAGAGGGGAACTAGGCACATGCTCACCAATGGCAGGCAGCAAGAATGGCTGAGCTTACTTCTGGACCAGACAGAGGCCAGGTGGAGAGAAAGCTGGACTAAAGCTCCTCTACATCTTGTTCAAGAAGACTGCCTGAGAAAGCATTGGGGTCCCAGGGGTATTCAGGGAGTGAGATGCTGAAAAAATGGGCCTGAGGCAGAGCAGTAGCTGGAGGTATAATCACATCACATGCTCTCCAGGGGGACCTCAGAAGTTGTGAAAGTGCCCAAGAGAATAAAGGTCATATTTTAAATACATGTTAGGCAGATATTCTGAAACCACAAAGCCATCTCATCATGGGACCGTCAAGAAAGAACTTTTGAGCTTCTCTTTTTAATCCTTTCTTCCAGTTCTTGAACTTAATTGGAGTCAAAGCCAATGCTTGCTAATATGGGGAAGAGAGGTGAAAGTATGTATCAGAGAATGAGAAAAGGACCATGTCCTTCCCAAGTACACTAAAGGAAGTTCCCTGAAGACTAGGCTCTGTGGCTGTAGATCACTGCAAAGGTGTATCTGTTCACAGTGCAGACACCCACCCAAGTGTCCTGCCTCCTTACTGTCCCATGTCCATCATCTCATGCAAGAGCAGGTCGGGGGGAGGATCATACAGCTCCAGTGGAATGCAAACATCTTGCAGAATCAGAGGTCGTGGTTTTGATGTACGGCAATCACTTTGAGCCACCTATTCACTCCCATGCTACATCGGCCCTTGGCATGGGTCTCTCATTTGCCCACACCCACAGAATATCCAATTGACTAAATACTTATTGGTTACCTATCATGTATCTGACAATCAAGACCAGCCGATGAATAACACAATTTCTGAACTCAAGGAGCTTACAACCCAATAAATATGGTGCAGCAAGATAAAAGCTAATGGGGCAGCCAAAAGTTGAGGGACAAGGGAGAAAATGGGTCACATTACGGGCAAAGTTCAAGGAATCCTTTCTATGCTGTGTCTTAAAGCATGAGAGGGAGTTTATGAAGCAGAGGGTCTTTCAAAGAGGGCCATGCTGTGTATATGGTCGCAGAATGTGGAAGCCTCATGCCATCGGGCATTTCGACCCGGCTGGACCCCTGGATGCCAGACCGGAAGTAGTGGAGATGAAGCTGAAAAATGTCAGGAGCAGATCACGGAACACCTTGAACCATGGTTTGAACTTCTCATAGTAAATGTTAGAAAGCTGTGCTTACAAGGTTTCAAGAGGGATAACTTATTTGATCAGATACTAGGTTGAGGACAGTAGTTCTGGCGGCTCTATGAAGGATGGTTTGGGGGGTGGTCACTTCACACCAAAGTCGTACCCATCCTTGGTACGTGGATGTGAAATTCAGGGGGTTTATTTTTTCCTACCTTGATCTTAGAAACAACGGAAGGGCCATAGAAATTAGCTTAGTGATTCGTGACACGCTGTTGTATTTCAAGTACAGATCCCTGTGCTACGACCATGGCTGTGCCAGCTTTTACTGTGACTTTTGGGAATCATCTGAATGCAGTTAACTATCCATGCATAGAATGCGACTGTTCCAAGACCTTCCAGGATTTTCAAACAAGATGAATGATACTAGGGATTAGAGATCCATAGGTCTTAACTTTTTGTGAGCATAGATTCATTTCAGAATCCACTGAAAATCACATTGTGTGTGTGTGTGTGTGTGTGTGTGTGTGTGCATGCGCACACATACAAAATTTTTCTTATGTTTTCAGGGGTTCTAGACCCACTTAAGACTACCTATTGATCTCCTAGGGACTGCAGAGCCAAGGTACAGAATGCCCGCACTATAACCCCTTAATAAACTGCAGGTTAAAATCTTGAGTTGATCAGTCTCAAAAGGATTAAACTTCTCGCTTCACCTAGGAACTTTTAGAGTTCACGAGGGAGTCTCCTTGCAGACCAGAGCTGAGCACGGTGGTAGGGCTTTATGTTTGGGAGGTTTTTGTCAACTACCATCAACTTTAGGAGTGTCAGTATTATCTGCTTGACTATCTTCCTGCCACTTTGGGTACACAGCCGTAGGGCTTCCAAGAAAATGCTATGAACTCTGGGCATGAATACACAAGTGAAAGCTGGTCCTCTGTGGCTAAGGCAAGAGTAGTCTTGATAGCTTACTGGTGTGGGGCTCCTGAGGGATATTTTTTTCTGTCTTCTAGCAATGCTGGCCTTGGGGACCATCTCTGTATAAGACCAGCCAATGTAGTTCTCAAACATTATTTTCTCATTTCATTATCACCCAACTTTTTTCTAGCCCCAAATACATATTATTGTACTCATAAAAGAGCAATGATGAACAGAAAAGTAGAAAAGAAAATAAGTCTAATCTCACATTACTGCCTGACTGTTATCTGAGACCCATGAGCCACTGGAAACTCTACTTTAAGTGTCTTGCTGAGTTACTCTGTAACTTAAATTTAATATGTGTGTATTTTTGGCACAGCAGTTGTTTTCATAAGTATTTTTGGCACCTGAGTTTTGGCACTTCAGAATGCAACTCACAGACCTTCACGATTTTTCAAAGGCTGCTTTCCCACGTACTAGCTTTCTGTGGTTGTCAAAGAAATCCAGGCATGAGGAGCTTTTTTAAAGCAATGCAAAAGCCCAAAGACTGATACTGCATACACGTGCTTTTGAAAATATCTAGCATCAATATGGTACACACTTGTTTTGAGTACAGAGCAAACCTGCATTTCTTTAAGCATATAGGTACACATCTCGTATGTCTGCAAAGGTCAGCCAAAAGAGAAACCTTTAAAAACAATTCTGCCATTTTGGTAAATAATAATAATTACAACAACACCAAAAAAGAATCTTGCCAGCCTGGAATCTTATCTGCTGGGGTAGCTAGATTTATTATATTAATATGTGCTGCGACTTCAAAAAATAGCGATCTTCTATAATCTGGCCAGGCTTGATTTTTATCATGGTGCGACTATAGAGACATACACAATGTGGCTCTCAAAAATGGGGCTCTCCTTTAATCAGGAACCAATGTGGACTAGACCTTATCAAGACCATGAGGCTGACAGACATTATCTATTCCTTGTTTATTTGTTTACTTTTTGAAAGTGAACTGAAGTCAACTTTTCCAAAGAACAGGAGGACCCCAAGAGCTGTATTTATTTCTATACAATGAAAATTGCTTTCCTGAGACCCACTGTGTTAAGCAGTATGATCCTTGTTATTGTCCTATACCATAGCCCCGTTCTCTGTTTCCCACTTCCCTTCACCCATTTTGCCCCTCCCCCTCCCCCTCCCCCTCCCCCTCCCCCTCCCCCTCTCCTTCTGGCGACCATCGCTTTGTTCTCTGTATTTATGGGTCTTTTTCTGCTTTAGAAAATCATCTTTTGGGGCGCCTGGTGGCACAGTCGGTTAAGCGTCCGACTTCAGCCAGGTCACGATCTCGCGGTCCGTGAGTTCGAGCCCCGCGTCAGGTTCTGGGCTGATGGCTCGGAGCCTGGAGCCTGTTTCCGATTCTGTGCCTCCCTCTCTCTCTCTCTGCCCCTCCCCCGTTCATGCTCTGTCTCTCTCTGTCCCAAAATAAATAAAAAAACGTTGAAAAAAAAATTAAAAAAAAAAAAAGAAAATCATCTTTTGCTGTCCTTGCAACAAGCATTTTTGGTATGTCATAAGTAGTGTACAGGCAAATTCAACACGCAGTATGGTAGGAAATGATGGTGCACAGTTGAGTAGGATGCAGTTCTGCTCAAAACTATCATATCCTTCTGGTATTTCTTCTAGGTTTTCTTCTTCTACAAACATTATTATTTCTTAGGTGTAAGACTTCATACTTTAAAAAGAAAATGGAGGAAGAATATAGCCTTTGAGGACAAACTGTCTGGGCACGACCCCTGACTTTTGTTAAAAGCTGTGTGACCTTGGCCAACTTCTCTTAGCCTTGGTTTCTTTATTTATAAAATAGGAGGGATAGCACTTACTTCATAGGTTCCTTGTGAATATTCATGCGATAATATATGTATAATTGTGCTTGCCACTGACTGAGTGCTCCAATAACTTTGCCTGTTACTATTACTACCATTTTCCCTGCTGGCTGCCCATGCCAACATGTCCCTTCTCTTCTGACCTGTCTTCATGTTTTCTCCTGGAAGGGGTCATCTACTCATTTTGCAATGGGCTCTTTTTTTAGGCACAATTGTGTTAGCATTCAGAACATTTCTCCCTTTAAATGACACACGATAAATGCACCACAGAGCAGCAAGCTCTGTTGATGGGTGTCACCTCTACCTCTGTCAGAAGGACCTGAGAGCAGCATATGTTTCTTCCTTTGCACAATGAGGCCAAGAGCTGAACATGGCCAGCCTGCCTGGGTGCTGGGGAATGAAGGGCTGTATACCAACCACTGTGCACTGTTTACAGAGGGTATGGGAAGGAGAGAGGGGAGGGGAAATTCTCATCCTCAGCACTGGCCAGAACCAGAGGCTGAAGCAAGAAGGAAAAAGAAAAGGCTCTGTGGTGGTCTAGGCAAAAGGGGGTGGTCATTGGGAGTGACCATTTGGATCCTGCAGCTAAGAGAATATTCTAGTCTGGTTCCACTCCACTGCCCTCAGTGTCTAGGAATGAGCCCAAGAAACCAAACCTAGGAGACTGCCCCACCTTCTTCCCTGGGAAGTATACATTCCCCAAGGGAGGAAAACTTCATCCATCAAGGAACCCAAAGGAATTCACTTGTGTTTGTTCCCAGGCAGCAAATTCAGGAGCAAAACTTATGCCAACAGCAGCTTTCTGAAGCCAGAAATTCCCTTCAAAAGAGTTTGGGCTAAGACAAATGCAAATGCAGTAATGTTGATGCTAAAACTCATTTAGACTTAAAAAAAAAAAAGTTATTTACTCAGAACAGCAAAAATCCTTACAAAAATATAACTCATATTGCATCACCTCCCCACATAAAGCACTCCAACGGCCTCTTACTCCAGTGAGAGTAAAAGTTAATAATCAAACTCATGACCCTGAACTACATGGACCTACAAAAAAAAAAATGGCGCCACTCCATCCAGCCTCATCTTGCCTCATACTTCCCCCCACAGTATACTTGTGGATCCTCAAAGTACCAGCTATTTCTTGGCCTAGAGCTTTGGCACTTGATGCTTCCTGAGGTCTTTGAACGGCTGTGTTTTTTTCAGATTCCAGTTTCAACATTACTTACTCAGAGAGACTTATCAACTAAAGTCGTCTACCCTGCCCTCCTTTACTCTTCATTTCGTCATTTTCCTCTTAAAACCTGTCACGATCTATGACCATCTCCTTGGCCTATTATTTCTCCTCCTGCCCCTCCCTCCCCATATGCATTTTCAATTAACTTCCAGGGGAGCAAGACTTTTATTATCTTAGTCACCACTGTGTCCTGTATCTACAACCTGCTTTGCACATGGCAGGCACTCGGTGAATATCGGTAGACTAAATGATCTAGCACGTTACTGTGAGGTTACAGAAAATACTGGCCTCTTAAAATAAGGTAAAAGCATAGCAAAAGCAGGGGAGTGGAGACCATAAAACTGGGAATACTAAAGGGCAAACTTCATTTTATGTTTTTCTCCACTATTGACCCCGTATGCCTTTATTAGACCATGATGAATAGAAGCTTTGTGTACAGATATCTTCATAGTTGCCACGTCACTAAAAAAACTCTGTTCCATGGTTCTCTTTCTCCACATACAGCATGTGTGGATGCCTTATTAATAATAGTAAGGGGCGCCTGGGTGGCTCAGTCGGTTGAGCGTCCGACTTCGGCTCAGGTCACGATCTCACGGTTCGTGAGTTCGAGCCCCGCGTCGGGCTCTGGGCTGATGGCTCGGAGCCTGAAGCCTGCTTCCGATTCTGTGTCTCCCTCTTTCTCTGCCCCTCCCCCGTTCATGCTCTGTCTCTCTCTGTCCCAAAAATAAATAAACGTTAAAAAAAAATTTTTTTTAAATAAAAAAAAAATAATAGTAAAACCGGTATGCAGCACTTACCAAGTGCTACGGAAAGACTTAGGGGTGGATTAAATTATGTATCTTCACAATAAGCCTAGAAGGTAGGAAATATTATTTTCCCCATTTTACAGAAGAGAAAACTGAGGCATAACAAGTTCAACTATTACCTAAGGTCTTGAGGGTAAGGGACAGCAGAGAGGAGATCTGAACCCAGGGAGTCTGGCTCCATAGTCTATGCTCTTTACCCCTGCGATGTACTAATATTTGGTTCTTGGATTAGACTTATACTTGAAGAACGCTGAGAAGTATTTATTTGCTACCCTTCAGGTACATGGTGTCTTTTTTTTCTCATTCATTTCTGTAGGTCTACACAGGTGGGTTACTAAACCGTTTCTTGATGTCTGTGGATTTGAAAGTCTATTCTCAAGGATATGTTCTTTAATTGGGAAAATTAGAACAGCATGTCCTTAACTGTATGGTCTCTCTTGATTCATGCTGACTGTCAACCCCAAATAGCAATAGTCGGTGAATTGTTCACGAAGATGGCAGGCTCGAGTAGACTCAGGTTATAAATTAAATATTTGTGTTTCTGGAACGATTTGCCACATTTTTGCGCTCCCATTTGTTTGATCTAAACGTGGAGATCTTCTAAAGCAAAATGTTGATAAAGAGAGACAATGGCTAACATTAAGAAATGCTTCTCATCCTAAAAGAAGACAAAATCCCTACACAGGCAAAGAGAAAGTGAGATTTGGACCAACGTGCTGATTTCAAGCAGAACCATGCTGATAGAATAACCCTGAGTCCACATCTTCTCTTTTGTTTTTGCCATGGCAAATGGTTTCACTTAGAAAAGGGGGCTTACTTTCTTGAAGGGGCCACTCAGCAATTATTCATAGTAGATGCATGTCAAATTTGACAACTTTCTCTGAAGATAAGCCACAGATCCTCTGATGACTCATCCGTAATTCTCGTTGATGGAAACCCTGCTCAAGGCAGAGAGTGAGAATGCCACCCCCTTGCTGTGTGACCTCAGGCAACTTACTGACTGGTCTGGACCTTAGAATTCTCAGCTGTAAAGTAAGGCTAACTGTGGTCACGTGAGGGTGTTGGGGGGAAGTAAGATAATGTAATCGCAAGGACAGGGCATGGTGGCGGGCACATCTGGGCTGGCACCTCTCATTACTGTCCCCGAGTTCATGCTTCCCCTTCTGTGCATCCACAAAGAAGCACACACATCCGGGCCCATGAGTGTTGGCATCTGCTCCTTCACTGGTTATGCAATGACATTAAGTCTCACAATCAAGAACATAGCATTGCAGAGCCAGCCTCGAGAAATTTCACCAGAGCCCTGATTTTGAAGAAAAGTGTAAAAATGCCCATTTCCCCATGGGTTACAAAATAATAAGGTTTCTCCCCCCTTTTATCTTAGCATATCACGGCATTAAAACGCTTCCATAGAAAAGGTCATCTTGCTCCAATCAAAACATTTCTTTGCTGTTCTGTTCCCAGAGGTGCACAAGGGAACAACAATCAATAAGAGAAGCTTGTGGAACATTTTGACTTACCTTTGAGGAATCGCCATTAGGTCAACGTATTTTGCTGTGGTTTTATAACTAATAATTCCTCTCATAATGGCATTTCCTAATCACCGGGTGAAAATGACTGCCGTTGCCATCATCGGGTTCCATCAGGAAATTGTAAGATGTTTTTCAGAACTCTGACCTTAACATTTTCTTTCCATTTTGGCATTTCTTTGGATAATGCAATGAAAACAATTCCCAAATTTCAGACTAAAGGAATAAAACATTTTCTGCTATGAGATCAGCTGCAGAATAATTAAGAAGGGCTAACCCGTATTTCTCTTTCCCTGTTTTTAACTTTTAAATGTTTATATCTTTCAACTATACATATGAGGAATGAAGATACACTCATTAGTACAATCCCTCATGATTTTGAGTAGCACCTTTTTTCAGGGTTCAAAATTGTGAAACATAAAACCTCTACATTCTTCCTGTCTCACTGAGACAAATGAAGATAGGTTATAGTACCCTATTCTGAAGTAGAAGAAAATAGCGAAGATCTTTCTTTCCTTCTCTCTTTCTCTCTTTCTCTTTCTTTCTTAAATATTTACTTATTTTTGATAGAGACAGAGCATGCGCGGGGAAGGGGCAGAGAGAGGGAGACACAGAATCCGAAGCAGGCTCCAGGCTCTGAGCTGTCAGCACAGAGCCCCACATGGGGCTCAAACCCACAAACTACAAGATCATGACCTGAGCCACAGTTGGATGTTTAAGCAACTGAGCCACCCAGGTGCCCCAGCAAGGATTTTTCAAAAAGCACGCTACTCTGGAGATTCATCAGCATGTAAATCGTAGGACCGTTACTAGGATTTCTTTCTTGGTCTCTGAGTCTGCATGCAAAGCTCTGTGAAATCCCTTGGGAGGAAGAAGGTCATGCTGCTGAGATCCCAGATGGGAATATGTACAATTGCATTTGGTATTTTAAGCATGACAATTTTAGAGAGTTCCAGGAAGCTTTATCAAGTAAATGTGACCCTTAGAAGTTCATTTATGAGCCATGATAGATGTGAATAAGGCCTATAAATAATATTGGCAAATTTAAGGCAAGACTTCCAGATAAACTCTGAAAAAGGGCTCACCCATCTTTCCATTGTCAGGAGCTCAGAAATTATCTATCAGGATGAGGTCTACGTATTTGCCGTTTAGTCTGAAGTCCAGTGACCATTTGTTTTAGGTAAGATTTTTTTAATGGGATTTTTTTTTCATGTGATGATTCATACATACAGAAGGATATATGTAATCCATAAGGTATAGTAATAAAATGACCACTAGTATATCTACTACTCAATTTAGGACCACAAAAGTTGCTAAGACACAGTTGTTACTACTTAGGTACCCTTTCTTGCACTGATGCCAATTCCTGAAGGTAAATACTTCCTCAGATTTAATTTTTGCATGATTTCGAGCTTTATAAAAATAGCATCACTATATTTATACATACGTACATATATATAATATATATACTATATATATGTGTGACTTGTTTTTTCATACCTCACTACCCTTTTTAATGTTTATTTTTGAGAGAGAGAGAGCGAGCGCGCATGCATGCACACACACAAGTGGGGGGGGTGGGGCAGAGAGCAAGGGAGCCACAGAATCCGAAGCAGGCGCCAGGCTCTGAGCTGTCAGCACAGAGTCCGACACGGGGCTCGAACCCATCAACTGTGAGATCATGACCTGAGCCGAAGTTGGATGCTCAACCGACTGAGCCACCTAGGCGCCCCTAAAATTTTTTTTTAATGTTTATTTACTTTTGAGAGAGAGACAGAGTGCAAGGGAGGAAGGTCAGTGAGAGAGGGAGACACAGAATCGGAAGCAGGCGCCAGGCTCTGAGCTATCAGCACAGAGTCCGACACGGGGCTCGAACCCACCAATTGTGAGATCATGACTTGAGCTGGAGTTGGACGCTTACTGACTGATCCACCCAAGCGTCTCACACCTCAGTACATTTTTAATATTGCGATTGCATGAAGATATGATTTATTCAGTTTCACTGCTTTGTAATCTATGGTGGGAAAATAGTACAATTTAATTTATTCCTTCTCCTGTTAGTAGACACTTGGGGCATTTTGTTTTTACAAACAGGGCTAAGATGTATAGTTCTTTGGGTGCACATAGGCAACAATGTCTCTATGGTATATACAAGGGAGTGGAATTGGATATATACGTGAGCTGCAGGGTTTGAATTGATATGAAATTAATGCCAAGTTATTTTACAAGACATTTTACTAATATGTCGTATCCAGCGGGAGACTCCACTTTGCCACCTGGGGTACGGGGGTGCTGTGGTAACCTGGCTTTGTACTTCACTTGGAGCAGTTCCCCTTTGACACTTTACTCACATCCTATGGCTGAAAGAAAAAGCACAACTCTCTCATGAGATTTTCTGTCATAAGTGAGCATGGAGTGGAGGGAAGCTTTTTAGAGAGAGGATATATAATCCAGGATATTACAAAGAAGGCAAGGCCCCTACATACCTAGGCACTTGAGCATAGCTCCGCCTTGAGGCAGAGAAACCATGCATAAGTCTTTGAGGAATAAATGGACGCCAGAAGGGTCACAGTGGGCATGTTCCCACTCTTTTCTCCTCAGCCTGTGCTCTGGCTTGCTTTCTAGGTTGTTCCAGTGAAACAAAAGTCACCCATCAAAATTATGATGGTCCTATCTCCTATGTTCCTTATTTAAAAAAAAAAAAAAAAAAATATATATATATATATATATCTCCAATGCCAAATCCAAGATGTGTCTAGGAACCTACCTTAGTTTTGTAATATCCTCATTCCGTAAGTATCATTGTAGAATTACATCTTCTCAAGCCAAGAGGCCTGTGTTCAGTCCAGTCAAAACCTATTCGGACAGAGTTGGAACCTTGATTGAAATTGGATTCATTTATGCCCATGTGAAACATGGCAGACAGCAACCCATAATAAATTTTCCTGTCCTTAACTGAATGAAAATAGGTTTTTATAATTGAATTTCTTTGATGTTTCTCACATTTGCATCCTAGGGAAAATGGAAAGATATATTATAGGCTTGATACGAATTGCCCATCTGTAAAAAATCTTTTAATAACAGGTTTCTACGAGGACTGGAAGGATGGAGGGATAAGAATGGGTCTGTCAGTTGTCCTTTAGGATGAACTCAGTCAAAAAAAGAGACATTGTTTTTTGTGTGAAGACACTTAAAGAGATCTATAAAAACAGAATGAGTTTTTGGACCAAAAAGTCTGAATCATTAGATTTAGTGGATTTCCCATGAGAGGTACGCTGTAGGTGGATAGAATCCAGATTTTCCCCACCCACCTAGGAAATGTCTCTGGAGGTTTCATACGAGCTCAAAGACTGGAGTTTCCAGCTGTAACTATAAACCTCATGACTATTTAGCTGGAATATCTGCCGTCATTCTTCTCATTTCTCATAACGCCTGTACCTGGTAGGCTCTCAATATGTATTTGCGGGAATTAAAAAATAATACAGTTGACTGACCCACCCTATCCCTGCCACTACCATGACTTGTGATGGAAAGTTAAAGAAAGAGACAGTAGGGGCTCCTGGGTGGCTCATTCCGTTGGGCGGCCAACTACAGCTCAGGTCCTGATCTCGCGGCCTGTGAGTTCGAGCCCCGCATCGGGCTCTGTGCTGACAGCTCAGAGCCTGGAGCCTGCTTCCGATTCTGTGTCTCCCTCTCTCGCTGCTCCTTCCCTGTTTGCTCTCTGTCTCTCTCTCTCAAAAATAATAAACATTAAAAAATTTTTTTTAAAGAAATAAAGAGACAGTGATAAAATGTCTGCCAAGTTTTATACAGAGTCTCTTCTGGGGTTTCACAAACTGAACTTGCATGAATCTGGTAATAATGACAACAACAAAAACGATCGCGGGCATTTATTTAGTGCTTATGAATGTTCTAGGCGCTGGATCATACGCTTAATATTTAATCTTCTTAACAGGCTTACAATAGAAATCTCTTTCTTTCCATTTTATAGATGAGTAAACTGAGACCCCAGAGGGAAATGACAAGAGACAGCTATGAAACGCAGATCCAATTCACTGTGCTGCACTGCCTCCCATGAAAAACACTAACAAACCCTTTCCCAATGTTGGCTTATGAATGCATTGTAAATGGAATTTGGGGGAAAAGAAATATGTGCTTTCGCCTGAAAGCAAAGGCTATCCCATATATTCTATGCATTACGCGGAGCTTTGGTGAAAGTTAACACAGAACCCCTGATATAAATTAGACGTGAGAAATACATACCCACTTGCGTTTATTGCCAGAAATACATAGAAAAAGTCCCAAAATTCCGGGGAAACTGTGACACGACGGCCAGTGCAAACCACAGTGTCTGGAGAAGCCATCTCTGAACTATGTTTAAATTTTTTTTTAACGTTTTTATTTATTTTTGTGACAAGAGAGAGACAGAGCATGACCGGGGGAGGGGCAGAGAGAGAGGGAGACAGAGAATCCGAAGCAGGCTCCAGGCTCCGAGTTGTCAGCACAGAGCCCGACGCGGGGCTCGAACTCACGAACCGTGAGATTATGACCTGAGCTGAAGTCGGACGCTTAACCTACTGAGCCACCCAGGCGCCCCTGAACTATGTTTAAATTACAGTGTTCGTGTCTCTGCTGGGATGGAATGTTGCCATGAGGCTGACAACCTGCAGAGCCAGGAACTGTGTCTACCACAAGGATTTCGTAATGCAAGGAGCAGGTTCTCTCAATTTAAAGACTCAGTGCCCATCCATCTACTTGGCGAAGTTTTTCCTCAATGCAAATGACACAACAAAACACAACTCCCCACGATTCTTTTACGACCCCCTTTAGAGTGACCCCTCTTTGTAAAACATGGTGAATCTCTTACTGGTTTACCCAGCATCCTATACTTTTGTAACGTTGGCGTGTGCATCTTCCTGAGGCACGGCTGATTTGCGTCAGAAAGTAAGCAACTAGAGAAAGGTCCTGTCACCGTTCAGCTCTGACTAGAGTAGATTTTCTAGAGGTAATTGCTTAACACCATAATTGCTTTATGAGGCTTAACACACACCCGCTCTTACCTTTGCACCACAGGACCGCAGACCCCAAAGTGCTAGACATTTGTACCCCCAACTTTCCATCAGTTCATCTCTTATCTGGGACCAATAAGTGGCAAAGGACAGGTACAGAGTAATTCTATACGGCAGTGAAATTTAGCTCAGTATCTTGAAAATAGTCATACTATTTTGGGATTTTACAGTAAACAAAATCCAGACAGCAGACCAGAGGGGCCATTTATGAGTTATAAAATTGCCTAGGTGAGATAAGGCAACTCATAAATGATTCAGTGAACTGCACAGGATAAATCTTGCTTCCCAGGCACACGAATCCAAGGAAGATTCTGTGATGTTCTTAGCCCCTGATAATGTAAGAGTGGAACACATGTCACATTAAGAACCTGACATGGCATTAGAGTGCTATAAAATGTTCAATTAAACATGGCAACTGCAGGACAAATGGTACCCTGGATACAGTTCTTTGTTTGCCTTTAAGAACTTTAATGTGTGTTATTTATTGAGGGTAAAGAACATAAGGATAGTAAAGTGACAGACTCCAACCCATCTGAAAATATTTGTGTTCGTGTCAAGACAAATAATAAATGGGGCTGCCTCAGGACCTTAGCCTTTTCAAAAGATGGACAGAGTTGCATTTGGTGGATTGCACCTCACGGAATTAGAGCCAACTGAAGGAAAACTGCTCCAGCATCTGTCTTCTTTCAAGCAGAGTGTCAAGAGGGAAAAAGACTGGGGATTGGGGGCTGGGGGCGTGTGTGTGTGGGGGCAGCGGTATAATGGGGGAAGGGACAAGGGAGGAGCGGGAGAGGTGGGGTGGGGAGGCAGGGAGGAGGCAGAAACGAGCAGGGACAGCTTGCATGTTTTACACCCTCAAGATAAGCTGTCGCTTAGAACCTTGACGGCTCCAGAACTTGACACACGCGTTTGCCCTCTGGGGGACCTTTCTTGCTGCTTGGCGGGCAGATCACGGCCACTGAGCTGTGACGCCCCGGCACTTGCCTGACCTGATATAATGGGCAGCTATTTACTGCAAACAAGGTAGATGGAAGAACATAGGCTTAAATGATGCTCTGGTGTAAGCAGGAATCCACTGGGATCCCTTGCAAACCAGTCAATCTTCTGGGTTTTCTTCCCCCCCCCCCTCCCCTCCAACTTCTAGGTTGGGACTATTTATTTCTTTCCCTCAGGACTGAACCACAGAGGCCTGACTCTGAGCAATGCTCCTCTCCCATCCAACACCCCTGCCTTCCACTCAAGATCGATAGAGTGGGTTAAAGAAGCAATTGCATGACAATAAATAAAAAAGAAAACTAAGTTTGGATACTACCACTTTCAAACTGACTATTTTCTGGGCTTGTTTTTATCTATTACTAAGAAAAAAAGAAAGGAGAAGGAACAACCCCAGGAGGCCTCCTGGTTAGGCTGTCAGATCGCTTCAATGAGAAACCCAATCAGACTTGATTTGTGAAGAGTGTCAAAAGCTATAGTGAATCATGCAAGCTGAAGGCTCCTCATGCGTGTTTCTGAAGCCCGTGGATGTTTATTTTTCCTGCATCTAAGAACACACATTTGCGCTCTACATTTTCCGATCAAGGGGAACAATCAAAACGGGAAGTCTTGGGTAGTGAATGTGAGCGAACGCACAACCTGGGGGGTGAGGGGGATGGCAGTTTTTGCCTCTGTCTCCTGGATCTGAGCCCATTGAAGTAGAGGAAATTATCCAAAAAGTCTTTCTTCCGTGGCTTCTTGCTTTTCAAAGAGCCAAAGGGATTTTATTTCTGGTATAGAATTTATTTCCTGTTAAGTGAGGTAGGGCAGGCAGGTACATATAAAAAAAAAAAAAATCTGACACTCAGCAATGTTGGGCTTACTTGTCAAGGTCATGGCTCCAGGAGCACATTGGGGTCCAAATTGGTCTCTTTCTCCCAAGGACTTAAAAAGAGAAAGCAAATCTCTTTTCTTGAATCTTCAAAAAGATTTCAATGACACAAATAAGTTTAAAAATCCTTAGTTTGGTCTCAGCCCCCAGAGACTTAGTGCATACCCTTCTGTCTGTGAATTTCCTTACATAATGTAAGAAGCTCAAACCAAGAGGCTCTGTTCCTTGGATGTCTGCCATGAATGGAAGCCAGGTTCCTCATGGAAAACGATACTGTTTCTTTTTCTTTTTTTTTTTCTTCTTGTAAGTAGAGCCCACATTAGCTGTAAAGGAGAGAGACGTTCTACAATTTTATTATCAGATGGTAATAGCCGTGTTGGACCTTTACACTACGTGAAGTCTAAGGCCGTACCTGGTTTCCAAACCATTTCATAAACCAAGAGAAGTCATTGTATAACTGCCAACTCTCCTTACTCACTCTTTTAGATATTTTTACCTAACTTTCATGTCACTTAATGATTACTTATGATGAAGTGGAACAGGAGTGAAACAGACACTTGAAATCCACAGATAACCTCTACCTCTCAATTCACCTCATCCTTTCCAATGCGTCTTTGCCCAGAACTGTTTCATGACAATGAAATTACTTTGCTTCAGCGTAAGCTATGGCTGCGTCTCCTGTGGGCATCCGTGCAGGCCGGAGGCAGGGGACTGGACAGGTTTTCCTTGCCTTTCCTTCTTTTAAAAATTTCTCTGGGGCTGATTTCTTCCTGCAACCTTCAGCTGAGTACGGTTTTGCACACTGTGAGCACAATGGTCAATTCTGTTTCTTTTTTTTAGGCGGCCAAGAATGATCTCATGCTTTGGGCGACTTTCATATTTTCAAATAAATTATTTCCAAGACTCTTATTCTCCTATCTGCTTTGAGAAATTCCACTCTTGGCCGTGAGAGTGTTCTGTCAGCGGACTGCTCAGAGTACATTTTCGTAGCTACAGTTGCGCCCTGGAGAAAGGGAATAAAGAAGACAGTGTCTGGGCTCCTTAGGAAAGGAAAATGGGGGGTTTGTTAGCCGCACCCCCAACGGCAACTTGTTCAACAATGGCGTGGTAAATTAAAATGGTAACTCTATGAAGAAGACGGTATGTGTTGCATAGAAAGGTCCAATTTGAGGCTGTTTTCTTCTCTTCTGACAAAAAAGATGATAGCCCCTCAACCATGCAGTCAGTGGGAACCATATATGGGACTTCTATACCAATAGCTGGCAGAGGAAGCAGGCCTCCTGGGTCTGTGCGGCATGCTGCCTTCACACTGTCTTAACGTATGCGTGACTTATCTCATGGAGACAGGACATGCACAAGGCTCGAAGGTAGAGTTATGGGTTTTCAGCACTGTCTGGGGGTGCAGTGATGTGCCACATGTGATATCCACTTTCCCACGCTGACCATTCTGCATTCTTTTATAAACATGGGGGTGTTTAAAAAAATCTGCTGCAAAGCAGTTTTCCCCAACGTGAGCATTACTGACTTTTTAAGCCTGATAGAGGTCTACTTGGGAGATATTGTGGGGCTCGTTCCAGATCACTGCAATAAAGCCAATATTGCAATAGAGTGAGTCAAATGAACGTTTTGGTTCCTCAGTGTGTATGAAAGGGACGTTTGTACTGTCCTGTAGTCTATTATGTGTGCAATAGCATTATGCCCCCCAAAAGTACATACCTTAATGAAAAATATTGCTAAGAAATCTTAACCTTTAGCTGAACTTTCACTAATCTTTTTGCTGGTGGAGGGTCTTGCCTTGATGTAGATGGCTATTGACCATCAGGGTGGTGGATGCTGAAGGTTGGGGTGGCCGTGTCAATTTCTTTGTCTTTTTTTTTTGGTAAGTTTATTTGAGAGAGACAGAGAGACAGAGAGAGAGAGAGTGAGAGAGAGGCAGAGAGAGAGGGAGAAAGAGAATCCCAAGGAGGCTCCACACTGTCAACTGTCAGCATGGAGCCGACGCGGGGCTCAAACCCACGGACTGCAAGACCGTGACCTGAGCCCAAACCAAGAGTTGGATGCTTAATGAACTGAGCCACCCAGGAGACCCAGCAATTTCTTAAATGAAGAACAATGAAGTCTGATGCATTGACTGACTCTTCCTTTCAGCAATGGTTCTTCTGTGGCATATGATGCTGTTTGATACCGTTTTACTCACACTAGGATTTCTTTTAGAGCTGGAGTCAACCCTCTCAAACCCTGCTGCTGCTTTATCAAGCAAGCATATGTCGTATTCTAAATCTTTTGTGGTCATTTCAATAGTCTTCATGGTACCTTCACCTGGAGTAGATTCCATCTCAAGGCACCATTGACTTTGCTCATTCCTAAGAAGCAACTCCTCCTCTGTTCACATTTTATCACGAGATTCTAGCAATTCAGTCCCATCTCCAGAATCCACTTCTAATGCTAGTTCTCCTGCTGTTTTTACCACATTTGCAGTAACTTCCTCCACTGAAGTCTTGAACCCCCCCACAGTCATCCATGAGGGTGGGAGTCAACTTCTTCCAAACTTCTATGAATGTTGATATTTTGACATCTTCCCATGAATCACGGATATTTTTAATGACATCTAGAATGGTAAATCCTTTTCAATTTACTTTGTCCAGAGTCATCAGAGGAATTTCTATCTATGGCAGATATAGCCTTATGAAATGTATTCCTCTTTTTAAACTTTATTTATTTATTTTGAGAGAGACAGAGAGTGTGAACAGGGGAGGAGCAGAGAGAGAATCCCAAGCAGACTCTATGCTCAGCATGGAGTCTGATGAAGGGCTTGAACCCATGAACGTGAGATCATGACCTAGGCTGAAATCAAGAGTTGGATGCTTAACGGATTGAGCCACCCAGACACCCTATGAGATGTAGTTCTTAAACAATAAGACTTGAAAGTCGAAATGACTCCTTGGCTGCAGAATGGATGTTGTGTTAGGAGGCCTGAAAACGCTATGAATCTCATTGTACATCTTTATCAGGCCTCTTGGGTGACCGAGCGTATTGTCAACGAGCAGTCGTATTTTGAAAGGAATCTTTTTTTTCCGAGCAGCAGGTCTCAACAGTGGGCTTAAAATATTCAGTAAACCATGTTATACACAGATGTGCTGTCATCCAGGCTTTGTTGTTCTATATATAGAGCATAGGTAGAATAGATTTAGCATAATTTTTTTTTGGTTAAGATTTTATTTATTCAAAAAATTTTTTAATGTTTATTTATTTTTGACAGAGAGAGAGAGAGACAGAGCATGAGCGGGGGAGGGGCAGAGAGCGAGGGAGACACAGAATCCGAAGCAGGCTCCAGGCTCTGAGCTGTCAGCACAGAGCCTGACGCGGGGCTTGAACTCACAGACTGAGAGATCATGACCTGAGCTGAAGTCAGACGCTCAACTGACTGAGCCACCCAGGCACCCCAAGATTTTATTTTTAAGTAGTCTCTACACCCCATGTGGGGCTCGAACCTACAACCCCGAGATCGAGTCACATGCTCTATAGACCAAGCCAGCCAGGTGCCCCGATTTAGCATAATTATTAAGGGCCATAGGATTTTCAGAAATGGTCAATGAGCACTGGCTGCAACTTAAAGTCAGCAGCTGCATGAGCCCCTAGCAAGAGTCAGTGTGTCTTTTGAAGGTTTGAAGCCAAGATAACAACTTCTCCTCTCCAGCTGACATCTTCTTCCAGATGGCATCTTCTTCCAGTATAAGGCTGTTTCAACTGCAATTGAAGATCTGTTGTTTAGTGTAACCACCTTCATGAATGATCTTAGCTGAATCTTCTGGAAAACTTGCTGCAGCTTCTACATCAGCATTTTCTACTTCTCCTTGTACTTGTATTTTATGGAGATACCTTCTTTCCTCAAGTCTCATGAAACAACCTCTTCTAGCTTCAAACTTTCTTCTGCAGGGCCTTCACCTCTTCTAGCCTTTATGGAATTGAAGAGAGTTAGGGTCTTGCTCTGGATTAGGCTTTGGTTTAAGGGAATGTTGTGTCTGGTTTGATCTTTTATCCAGACCACTCAAACTCTCTCCCTATCAGCAATAAGGCTGTTTCACTTTCTTATCATTCGTGTGTTCACTGGAATAACATTTTTATTTCTCTTCAAGAACTTTTCCTTTGCAGGGGCGGCTGGATGGTTCAGTTGGTTAAGCATCCAACTTCGGCTCAGATCATGATCTCACAGCTCATGAGTTCAAGCCCCACGTTGGGTTCTGTGCTGACAGCTCAGAGCCTGGTGTCTGCTTTGGATTCTGTGTCTCCCTTTCTCTCTGCCCCTCCCCTGTTCATGCTCGCGCTCTCTCTCTCTCTCTCTCTCTCTCTCTCTCAAAAATAAATAAGGATTAAACAAAATAAAGAACTCTTCCTTTGCATCCACAACTTGACTAGCTATGTGATACAAGAGGCCAAACTTTCAGCCTGTCTCAGCATTTGACATGCCTTCTCACTAAGCTTCATCATTTACAGCTTTTGATTTAAAGTGACAATCATGTGACTCTTTCACTTGGACATTTAGAGGCCATTGTAGGGTTATTCATTGGCCTAATTTCAATATTGTTGTGTCTCAGGGAATAGGGAGGCTAAGGAGGGGAGGGAGAGAGAGGGAGAGAGGCAGAAAGAGATTGAGAGAGAGAGAGAGAGAGAGAGAGAGAGAGATATGGAGGAATGGTGGCTGGTCTGTGGAGTCACAACATATACAACAATTACTGGTTAAGTTTGCCATTGCCATCTTTCATGGGTGTGGTTCGTCGTGCTCCCAAATGTTTACAACAGTAACATCAAAGATCACTGACCACAGATCTCCACAACAAAGTAAGCATGAGACGGTAAGCACAGTCTGAAATACTGTGAGAATTACCAAATGTGACACAGAGACACAAAGTGAGCAAATGTCGTTGGAGAAAGGGTGCTGACAATCTTGCTCAACACGTGGGTGCCATGACCTTCCGGTTTGTGAAAAATGCAGCATCAGTGAAGAACCATAAAGCAAAGCACAATACAACAGGCATGCGTAGAATCCTTTGTCATGGGGGGCTACCCTGTACACTGGAAGATAGTTAGCAGTGTATGTGGCCTCTATTCTGCAGATGTCAGCCCTCCCCCACCACTTGATGTGAATCGAAACATCTCCAGACATCACCAAATATCCACCCCCCCCCCCAGGGGCAAAATTACCCCCCAAGTGGGAAACAATAAAGTAAAGTAATATAGTACGTGTACTTTAAGATTCTCTCTTCCCGGCAGATTGACATTCTAAGTCGGTTTACTAAGAAGATCTGAAGCCATTATGTCAGTCAAGGAGGTGTGCCACTCAGATGTCCCTTCTAGAGACAACCTGAAGGGAAGGAAGCTCCCGCTGCTACCGCAGTCACACTGTGGCCATGCTTTCCCCGTGCTGCTCTCAGCTAGGGACTCAACACAGCAGGGGCGCTGGCGCTGAGCCGTTGCTGCCCAACATGGAAGCCCTCTGATGGGCAATGTTTTCTCTACCCGCTGTGACCTGGCTGAAATGCCCTCCGCTCTGCATGGCGGTCTGAAGCTTTTCCTACTTCATCCTCCTTCCCTGTTTCTCTCCTCCCACAGGTGTCAGACCCACATCATGATCTGAAGGTGGATCAGCCTTTACCTGCTGCTTCTCTCCTATTCCGAGGGCAACACCCTTAATACCTCTCATGCTTTTCTAATTTGGTCTTGGATCTACTTCCAGGATCACCAGACCTGCCATGGGAGCCATTACATACATGCAGTCCCGCCTCGCTTGCTGTTCCCCAGACACCCTGATGTGGTATCTACAGTAGGGCCTTTGCAAAAGTGGTTTCTTCCTTGTGACACGTGCTTTCCCCTGCTCTTTGCTTAACTGGTTTCCTCCTTGGGCTTCACATGAAATGTTATGTCCTTAGTGAACCCTTTTCCTGGTGCACGGACTAACACCGCCTCCAGGCAGGGTCTGCCACATCACCCACTTTGATTTTCTTCCTAGAGTTTGTTTTTGTGTGTGTTTGTGTGTTTTCCTCCTTTAGAATAAGCTCTTTACCGACAGGGACCATGTGTGTCTTGTTTAACACTGCAGTTGTGGACCTGAAAGAAACGGGAGGAACCTAGACTCGCAAGCTGTGACTTTTACAGAATTTGTCATGAAATAATGATTTCAAGCTGGTTGGTCCAACCCAGTGTTTGGAGGACATTCCCAACCTGTGTCTTTACCAAAGATTTAGATTTATAATCATATTTTACAGTGCTAACTTTCACAGCGTGGACGAAAGCGATATATGAAACACAATTCCTGCCAGAACAGATATAGGAATTAAGTTATGCAGCAAAATCCTCGCAAAATAAGAAGTAGGCGATTTTAGCTAGGGCTCTGCAAAGGGGGGCGGTGGTGGAAAGGGGAATGTGAAGGACAAAGTACATATCAAGTTAAAGAACCAATTCCTGGTGGGAAGAGGGCCTTTTGGGAAGCTCCCAGGACACAAATATTTATTTTTGTTAAAAGTAAAGAGGAACTTTTGTTAAAAGTAAAGAGGCACCTGGGTGGCTAGGTCGGTTAAGTGTCCAACTCCAGATTTTGGCTCAGTTCGTGATCGCACTGTTCGCGAGATCGAGCCCCCCATCAGGCTGTGTGAGGACAGAGTGGAGCCTGCTCAGGATTCTCTCTCTCTCTCTTTCTTTGTGTCTTCCTTCACTTGCGTGCTCTCTCAAAAATAAGTCAGTAAACGTTTAAAAAAAAAAGTAAAAAGGAAGCCAGATAAATGGATGGTTTGGGGCATATGCAGGGATATAGGGCAGGCCTATGTACAGAATGTGAGCCATGCTTCTGATCTTTTTTCTTTTTTCTGGTATTAGCACAGATTTTGATAGCAGTAGTGAGAAGGAATCATATGTAATTTGATGGAAACCTTATAGTAGGGTGTAAACTTAAATTCCAGAAAATCTAAAATTCTCAGTTATATTAAGGAAGTAGCCATTTTATTGTGGTTCAGCGTAAATCAGTGCATCGTGGACTGGCCTGAACCAAAGAAGGGGAAGGCAAATGATATGGACAAAGGTTAGTGTCAGAAGGGGACCCACGGCATTTCCCTTGGCCATATGTAAGTTAAGTACGGAATCCACGTAACAGCCCTGTTGTTATATATATTCATCATTTGTGTCTATTTTGTATGTGTTTAGGTGCACATATGCGGCCAATAGAATGAAGTGACAATGTCCAAGCTAAGCCTAGGCCTCCTTCTCTTAGGACCTTCGCCAGGTGAACAAGGCCTCCAGCTTAACCCGTAGACAGAGAGCTCTCTGAGCCAGAGTCCAATCAGCCAGCTGTCCCATCCAAGGCCACAGAGATTTGGACAGCCCAGCCAAGATCACTGGATCCATCCACTTAACCTGCAGCTGACTGCTAGGAATGTAGCAGAGATCACCCAAGCCTGGCCCAGATCAACAGAGCCATACCCTTGACCTGTAGACTTGTAAACAATGGTTGTCGGTAAATGGGTGTTGCTTAAACCACCAAACATTTGGGGGTGGTTTGTGACGAAGCAACAGATAACTAATCATCATTGGAATGTACTACTCTGTTACGTTTACAGTCTTGTTGGGTAGGTCAGATGAACACACTGAGTTGTCATTCAAACCAGAAAGGAGAAAAGAACTAGAGTAGGTGGGGGAGTGAAAGGATACACCAAGAAGAAAGGGATTTGGGTGGAACCTCTTGGCCATGCAGGGTCTAACGAGCTAGGCAGGATGATGTGTGGGTGTAAGCCATTTCAGGCAGAGGAAAAACCCATAGAAATGTGTGGAGATAGGAAGGAGAACATGGTATGTGTCGTGGACAGTGACGAGATAGGCTTCCCTGGAATGGGGGGCTTCTGAACACCATACAGGCATGTAAGGTAGGGCGTGTGTAGGGAAACAAATGAAACTTGACCAATCCTACAGGACACCAGGTGGCTTGTTGCCAAAGGTGTGTGGTCAGTTTGATCTCTGTTGAGCTTGTTTTCTGCTAATTAAGTCTCCTTCTTAAATGTCTTATCAAGCAGACCTGTGAATGGTCAGTTCCATACTCTTTGACCGGAAGATGTTCAAGTCCAGTGCAGTATGTTAGCTTGCCCAGGGAGACATGTCTTTGCACCAGGAATCTCTACCACGGGGATCATATTCATGTTCAGTTTTCTTTTTCAGGACTTAATTGCCAGACACAGATGACTTTCATGCCTTTACATTTCACTTTTTATAGGAATTTAAACACGACAGTGGTCAAGGGCTGCTGGTGCTAACAAGCAGCTTCTCTCTGAGGACCAACCACTGTCTCTGCTCTATTTTTCTGTCATTGCTGTCACCACACCCAAGGTGCCAGCAATGAGTGACAGCCAAGACTTGTTCCTCTGCCAGTAGATCCTCTCTAGAAGAGTCTTGGGAGCAAGGATTCCAGGAAAAGTCTCACTCCTTATATTTTTTAAAAAACAAAAAGGATTTTGCCCATTAGTGGTATGGAGAACACAATCCAAGATGGCTGCTTCTTGCTGTAGTATAATGGCACCCCTCTGGCAAATTCTTCACTGTGAAATTACTCTGAATCTTTTCCCAAATTGAAATGAAGGCAGAAAGTCAAAGATAAAGGTTCATTTCACTTCAAAGGGAAACATGCATTGCTATCCTGGAATCTCCTAGCCACCGAGAGCCTGCGCGGCTCCTTTCAGTCAATGCCCTTGCTCTGCAGGTGTTTTTAGGACTCTCTGGTAAAGGTAGCCTCCCGACTGCTATTTGGAAAACCTATTACCACTAGACTAGACCTCAAAAACAAAAATAGTAAAAGGTCAATAAGGAGGGCAGTTTGGTGGAAGACAATATATCTACGTGATACCATTATTTTAAAGCTATTTGCTTCGGTTTGGTCTAGCTCCTGTCTATCATGGCCGTAGCTCACTTGGTCCCTGTCACACTGCCTGTTACTCCCTGTGTGACGGCAATCCTGGCTTATTTGAGTTCCTAGAACTGAAGTAGTCCCTCTTCCCATGTGTTGGTGACTGAACTGTTCTCCTTTTCCTTCCTGCCCTCAACTCTTCCTGTGTAAGTCACTTCATTTTTCACATCTCAGGTCAGTCATTATTTCCTTAGTGAAGACTTCCCTGAACCCTCATTTCAGGTAAAGTTTCCCAATGATAAACTCTCATAGGACCACTTACCTCTCATTCAGAACACTTGCCTCATTTTAAATTTACTTTAAGTTTACTTGGGTTTTGTCATCTGATTAACACCTGTCTCTTATATTACACTGAATGATCTAGGAGGGCAGAGATGTCATATTTTTTCCTTATTGTTACATCCCCAGTACTCGTGCATAGCAGGTGCTCAATAAATGACAGAATGAGTAAATGGATGCATGAATGAATGAAAAATTGCATGGATTTTCTGCAAGGAACAGCATTAAGTACCCACAATGACTAGACCTTCTAGATAATTTCTCCTGTACACTTTCCATGACTCTACTGATGCCTGAAAAAGAGGAAGGTATCTGGATTTGTTCCAGAAAACTGAGTTTCACTTTTTGCTCAGAATGTATTGTGGCAATTCTTCCGTGATGAGGTTTATAAAATGCTTTCTTGAAATATTTTTGAAACAACGGTGACGCCTGGGCTTCCACCCTACTTGAACCATTCATCTAGCTTCAGATGATGGACACTTCCCCTTAATCCTTACTCCAGCCCTCCCTCTAAGTTTTCTGATATTGAATGAAGCAATCCAAAATTTATATGCCAAACAATAGAAATTACGGAAAGCACTCGAATGAATCCCATCAACTAATGGAATTAAATGTTAAAATGAAGTGAATTTTCCACGTGTGGGTGGAAACGCACTTGCACTATGAATTGAGGATAAATTCAGACAACTCAAGGTGATTCACACCCCGGGGAGGGTCCAAGGAAGACTTGAGGTGAGAGCATGTGACTCCGGATACCTCAAATGAACACGGATTATTCCTGCAACCTGCAGGGAGACTTCTACAGAAGAAAAAGAAAAAAAGAAAAAAAACCAAAAAAACAAAACTCCTTGCTCTGCATCTCTCTTTTTTAGTATTCAAGGTCCTCTCTGAAGAACTCTATCCATGAGCAAAGTAATTTCATCCCTGGCAAGGTCTCGCTAAGCCATGTGGCTTACTCTAACGCATCATTGCCACTGTCATGGGCTCTGACAAATGAGCATCCCGAAACCTACAGCTCCCCTTGCCTGAATAATTTGGCAGGACTAGTCCCAGGGTGCCTCAATGCCAGTAGGGTTCCCTCTTCTGTCCTGGCACTTAAACACTTGAGACTTTAAGAAAAACTCTTACAGTCATTTGCTGCTCTGGGCAAGGGATTAAAAAACTGGGGCAGGACCTCCTCAAGGGCCACAGGACTAGGGTTGGAGAATGTTGAGCTCTAAAGTGGGATCTTGGCTCTGACGAAGCCCTCATCGCCAGCGCGGCCTTGGCACCCAAGTCAATGCTCTGCCTCTGTCAGGTGCGTCTCGCAGGTAAGCTGCTGTCTTATTTTTTCTTTTGTTCTGTCTGGCTACTGTTCATTCCTTGCACAAACAAGTGCTTATGCTAATAGCAAGATATAACCCAACCTTAAAAAGGGTGCAGTGATCAGTATCCATCATCTTTCCAAGTGCCTTGTCACTACATCAATTAATACAATTGAGCAAAAAATGTCACGGCTGGGTGGAAAAACCTTTTCACAGCGTTTCAGGGGGAAGTTTACTTCCAGCTTTTTCCCCTTGCATTAGTTCCTGTCATCTACAAAACAACAGAACCCAGTGGTGTCAATTATATTTGATTGACTGAGTAAAGCACACACACAAATAAGCGAAAACAATGGACACAAAAATCTATATATGACTCCCCTTGTCAGAGAGAATGCTTGTCTTCTCCATTTTCATGCGGCACGGTGTCCTGCTGCTCCTGGCTTAAATGTTTCCTGCAGCCCCCAAACTATCACCAATTAAGTTAGCAGGGTCTTCAAAGGTGTCAAACGACTCCCTAGGCAATCGGCTCTAACTGCTGTTCAATAAATGAGGTCTAATTTATCAGTTTAACTTCACTTCTAAAAACCTAATGCTTCACAGTGCTGGGCGCTACTCACCTACAGGCTCTGCCACAACCAGCCGTGGGGGCAAAAGTTATGGCGCGTCTCCTAACAACTGCACATTTTGTTGGGGGCACATTTCCCCCCCTTCTCCTCAGGTCAGCGTGCCCTCTCCAACTCTGTACTTTTTTGCACCACTTTGCACACACAGGCACATGCAAAATCCCCACGGGCCAACATAAAACCCGAGTCTGGCTTTGGTGCGGGTAGGTGTAACAGTGGGCGAGGAGAAGCAGAACCATTCTCTCTTCTTTACCCTCTGCCTTTGTGCTGTCACAGTGTAAAGACTCACATTTTTAAAAACCCCGGGAGGTTAACTTTGGCAACAGAACAGGAAATTAACGCAAAGGCTCTTGTCCTTAAATAAAGTGAACAGGTACAGATGTGGAAAAAGGACCATTTAAGTAGAAAAGCTTATAAATAGACCGGCCAGAAATTTTAATTAACAGCTCATGAGCGAAAATCATGCAATCCATCGATGAGACAAAAAAGCTATAATTTAAAGCTCAAAAACACTAACCACATTAGAATGACTCATAATTCATTTATCTTAATATCAAATAAAGACAATGAGCAAGATATATCTTGGGGTGCCTCGGTGGCTCAGTAGGTTAAGTGTGTGATTGTTGATTTTGGCTCAGGTCATGATCTCACGGTTTGTGAGTTTGAGCCCTGCATTGGGTGCTGTGCTGACAGCACTGAACCTCTCTCTCCCTCTCTCTCTGCCCCTCCCCTGCTCACTCTCTCCCTCAAAATAAATAAACTTAAAAAAGTAAACAACAAATGTTTCTTGAGGGATATGGACATAGACCTACATGGAGACTTAAATGGTGTTATTATAGACCCATCTTTATATAGGTGTGCGTATATAACATTCTTACATAGATGTGTATTTACATATCCTTATATAGGTGCTCGTATATATATTTATACAGGTGTGCATATGTATCCTTATATATGTACATGTGTATATATCCTTATGTATGTGTGTGGTGTATGTGTGTGCATATATATTCTTATATGTGTGCATGCGTATATATGTATGTCCTTATATAGGTGTGTGTGTGTGTATATATATATATGTACATATATAGGTGCGCGTATATATTCTTATGTATGTGCGTATATATATATATATATCCTTTTTAAAAAATTTATTTATTTTGAGAGAAAGAGAGCACAAGTGGAGGAGGAATAGAGAGAGAAGGAGAGGAGAGAATCCCAAGCAGGCTCCATGCTGCAGAACAGAGCCCAGCACAGGGCTGGAAACCACGAATCATGAGATCATAACCTGAACTGAGACCAAGAGTCAGATGTTTAAGCTGCTGAGCCACCCAGGTGCCCCTATATGTATATTCTTATATAGATGCATACACACACACACACACACACACACACACACACACACACATATATATATGTATATATCCTTTTGTAAGTGTGTGTATATGTGAATGTCCATATATGTCTTTGTAAGAATATGGATTTATCTGTGGAGTAGAGCTATACATAAAATGTGGGCTGAGGTGAAGGGGCGGTACCTTGTACTGTAAGAAAGTGTGACTGAGTATATAGTGACTGTGGAGATGTTTTCATCCTAATGGGAAGACATGTTTGCAAATATTCTTAAATCTGCAGCTCTATCCCATGGTAAGGGGTAACCAGAGTTTGGATAAAAATGACATTTTTAAGTAAATTTACAGCATTGTGGAGTCTCAGCATTTTTTCATGATCCTAAAATATTTCTTAAAGCCACCACCCACGATATATCCCGGGGACAAACTTTTATAGTTTTATGCTTTCTTTGCTTTGTCTGTGTGCACATTAATTTTGCCTGATCCACCTGAGGCAACCATCTGCCTGAGGAAGATTAAGATTTGGTTACAAAAACAAAACCAGTGGAAACAACATATTCTGCATCTCCTGACATGCACAGAATTTTATAGCGGAAAGAATAACCCTATCAACTAGCTTGGGATGGTATTTTACAGATTTTTTTGGTTTCCCCTTTAACGTATCAAAAACCAGGAGGATCCAGCTCAGAGTTCCTCTGTGGTGTAGATAAGATTCCTACCTCCCAGGACCATACAATAGGATACAAAGAAGAAGACGAGGAGACGCTGCTCTCTCTCCTCTACCCTCCCTCCTCCTCTCTTCTCCCCTCTTTAGAGAAGTGGTGAAAGAAAGAAAATTTGAGAAGAGAGCAAGCAAACGCTTTGATGAGGAGAGGGTGTGGTGTGTGAGATAAGAATGTAACAGTGAGTGAAGAGAACAGCACACACACAAATTAGACTGGGTAGGGCAGCATGGTTTGATGCAGGGGCTTAGCTGTCTTGGAGTTAATTTTCTCAAGCTGTCCTCACTTTCCAACTTCAAAGCCCACAACTGCTGAGCAGAGGTCTCTGGCTGCTCCAACCCATAAAGATTCCTACCTCCTCCAATTCCTCTTGCCGCCATAATCAACTTCACATAGCATGGGGCTTGATGACTTGTCATTCGCTTTATCTATAGTAGACGTGAATCTCCACTTAGCTTGTCAATTTATTGATGCATGCAAACGGGTTGACTCCATACTCTGCCACTTGTTGGCCAATAAACATTAAACCTGGTTCCTTACCTCAAAATAGGGACAATACTTATCCCATAGAGTTGTTTTGAGAATCAGGTGAATTAATTCATGTAATGGCCCTTACCCAGGAATGGATACTTTTTCCTGATCAAAAATATTCGATGACTTCTCATCAACCCATGGAAAAGACGTCCAAACACATAAACACGCATCATCTAGCCCCGGTCTACCACTCCAGCAGCATCTGCCTGCTTACCCTCACAAAATTAAACTCCAACCATATTAAATTTCCCATAGGTCTGTGAATGTGACATGCTTAGGTCATGCTTCCTTTCCTTTACTGTTCTACTCACTCTGTCTAGAAAATCCTTTAACAAAATCCTCTATGAAATTGCAGTCTCTCCAAGAGGAATAGATCCTTTAAAAAAAAAACAAAAACGTTTATTTTTGAGAGAGAGAGAGAGAGAGAGAGAGAGAGAGAGATTGGTGGAGAGGCAGAGAAAGAGGGAGAACCAGAATCCCAAGCAGGCTTCAGGCTCTGAGCTGTCAGCGCAGAGCCCGACACGGGGCTCAAACTCACAAACCGTGAGATCGTTACCTGACTGACGCTTAACCGACTGAGCCACCTTTTGTTTGATTAATGTTTGTTTATTTATTTTGACAGAGAGAGAGATAGAGAGAGAGAGAGCGCGAGTGAGCACAAGAGGATGAGGGCAGACAGGGAGAGAGTGCATCCCCAACAGGCTCCATGCTCAGAAAGGAGCCCGACTGGGGGGGTCAGTCTCACCATTGTGGGATCACTACCTGGACGGAAATCAAGAGTCGGATGCTTAACTGACTAAGCACCACAGGCTCCCCTAGATCCTCCTTTTTGAGAGCATTCCTGTAGCATAAATGCTTCTTAGAACTTGATCACATTATTGTTATTTACATGCCTTGCTCTGGTAGGTTGTAACGTTTTGAAGGCAGCAACAATGTCTTACTCATCTCTGTATCTTGAGCACCCACGACGAGGCACAGAGTAGGTTTTCAGTAAATGTTGAATGAGAAATGGCCATTCTCCAGAGCTACAGTAACCCCCCCCCCCCAGCTACAGTAACACCCAAGCATAGTAAGTTGCCAGGTTTTGATTGATAAGCAGATAATCCTTTGTCTTTTTTTTAAAGCTTATTTATACATTTTTTTTTTTTTTTTTGAGAGTGAGCAAGCAGGGGAGGAGCAGACAGAGAGGGAGAGAAGAATCCCAAGCAGGCTCCATGCTGTCAGCGCAGAGCCTCACATGGGGCTTGAACCCAGCAACTGTGAGATCATGACCTGAGCCAAGATTGAGACTTAGATGCTTAACTGAATGAGCCACCAGATGCCCCTGGACAATCCTTTTTATTAAACTTGCAACTGAGCTGTTGTGTAACCAAGAGAGACATTATTAAACACTTTTTTTAATTGGACACTTTAATGCCTCAGATTTCAATTTTTTAATATTTATTCTCTATTGGAACTTCGATTTTTTTAAGTGTATTTATTTTTGAGAGTGCATGAGAAACAGCAAGCGGAGGAAGGCAGAGAGAGAGAGGGAGAGAGAATCCCAAGCAGATTCTGCACCGTCAGCAAAGAGCCCGATGTGGGGCTTGAACCCATGATCCATGAGATCATGACCTGAGCTGAAACCAAGAGTTGGGCACTTAAGTGACTGAGTCTATCAGTATTTCAAATATTTCACGGATGTGTACTTCACTCCTCCAAAGATCAAAGGGTATTATTTGAATAAATTCTTATAGGAAACTCTAAATTAATCAAATACATTATTCATTTGGAATTTTGATTTAGCATCAACGTTAATAGTTTTTCAGTGCTATAGTTTTCTGTATCCTCTATAAGGATATGCTGACTCTTGGTTAGCATTGGACTATGAACAGCAAAGCACATGGGCAGCTGTAACCAATCTTCATGCTTTTCTTGAGCAACTTCACATCAGATCTTCCATTTCATCAAAGGGAGAGCAGTTCGCAGGTGGAATTTTAAGTAACGGCTGTTCTCAGAAATGTTGTGCCCATTTAATAGCATGTTTCTGCCACAAGGGCAGTGAAACCCAGCTATAAATGAGCCTGATGAAAACAGGTTGGAGGAGGACCCAGTTGACCTTAGGGATTTTTGTAGGCCAACAGTGAGGTTCAAAGCAGCAGTTCAGCTTTAAGGTCAAGCTTTCATCTTTTCTATGGTTTCCTTTAGCTCCCTGTGTGTGTGCGCATGCCCGTGCATACACCTGCTCTAACCTCACCTGTGTCCTATTTTGAGTCCTAGCAAAATGACTCTGGAGGCTTCTCTTTACAGCTTTGGAGACGATTCCGAAAACTTAGAACTTACTACCACATCACAACTCTTTCCAGAGGAGACAAAAGATCCAGAGAGATGTCCAAGGCAAAAGCATGGTGTGCCTTGTCTGTTTCTTACCTGCTTGCTGTTCCCATTTAGGCCAGAGGCTGATTTCCTGGGTCATAATTGAGGCCTAATTGAATAAAAGAGAAAAAAAGCACATTACTCCATGGAGTGGGTCATGTGAATTGAGGCTAAGGTGGGATCCAGGAGGCATTTTCTCAGGACTTCTTATGAAGCTATTACTCAATTTTTCACTTTAAAAGACATCCCCTAGACAGACGCAGCAGAGACAGGAGAAGACGAAGAAAAATGACAGGGCAGTTCTCGAAGAAAACAAAACCCAATTCCAAATGCTGCCCATCAGCTCAAGCCATTCATCTTCCCTGTACTTTCTTGTCATCTTATTTTATTTCAATCGAAAATCCACCAGGCAGGGATATACCTTTTGAGCGATCCGGCTAGCACTGGAGAACCAATTGCTGTGCAGTGATTCTAAGCTCTTCGATGAAGAAAAAAGGAAGATCCAAACCACAGGCAAATTAGGAGAAATGTCACCAGGTGCTTATTGAAGTAAGCAGAAATTGTAGATGGGGTAAGAGAAAGAGAGAGAGAGAGGCTGAATTACTAGAAGATGGAAATATTTACATTTTTGTCCCAAGATGCCATGGGTTTCAAGTATTAGATTATAGTGCTTCAGTTGGAATTCAGGTGAAAACCCAAATCGAAAGAACGTGTAAAACCCATATTTATCAATCCAGTAAATGGAAGGGAACCTCTACTCCGTTCTCTCCTTTTTAAAATGAGAACTCTGAGGGGAGCCTCAAGGACTTAGCCAGAGATAGGTAGCACTTAGCACGGTGCCTGGCTCAGAATAGGTACCCAGTCATTGTTAGCTCTGATCAAAGTCGGAAGGACTGCTTCAGTGCACAAAAATAATTAGCAAAGATTAATTTACATTGTAAACTATCTTAGAATTACGAAGTAGAACCATGCAAAAAAAAATTGGAAACGTGTAGACCATTATTCTCCATTCATATTGTGAGCACAAGTGATTTCACGTAGTTCCTTCACAAACTGCATTGTGTCCACCTCCTATAATGCCCTATCAATTAAATAAGTTAGTAAACTAAGACTAAATACAGTGTGAGATAAAAACAAAGAAAGAGAGTGCCTGGGTGGCTCAGTCAGTTAAGCGTTGGGACTCTTGGTTTTGGCTCAGGTCATGATCTCATGGTTCATGAGTTTAAGCACTGTGTCCTGCTCTGCACTGACACCGGGGAGCCTGCTTGGGATTCTTTGTCTCCCTCTCTTTCTGACCCTCCCCTGCTAGCTCGCTCTCTCTCAAAATAAATAAATGAACATTAAAAACACGAAAGCAAAGAAGGAGGTATGCATAGAGGATACGGGACCACTGCGAAGGGGCATCTTATTCAAGTATTGTCGAGAAGAGAGAAAACTCAAGCCGAGCAAAGTCTCAACAGGAAGAAAACTCACAGGCTGAAGAATTAGCATGTGGAAAACACAGAAGCATGAAATGCACGACACATTCCAGGAAGCAAAGTAATGGAGCATGGCAAAGGAAAGGCTGCAGGTGGGTAACCCTGGAGAAGAAGGGAGCGGTGGGACTCCTGAACCCAACCAAGGTTCAGGCTTGGTTCTTTAAATCACAGAAAGGACACGTTCTGATTTATATTTCAGTAAGATCACCCGGCAGCAGTATGCAGGGTGGGTAGGTGGTAGCAGGCTCCCGTAAGAGAACTTAATTATATACAGTCGTTGCAAACTGCCATCCATTTGTATTGTGGCTCAATAGAATGCAATCAGAATGAATGTTTCCAAGTTGATTCTTTAGCAGTAGAGTCAAAGACATCCAGATAATCTGTGTGAATTCAGCTGTAGACAAATCCATAGTGTCTGGGTGAGAGACTGCAGACCTTCTTAACCCATACCCTCCTTACTCTGAGATGTAGGTGGTGAGGTCATTCATTAACAGTGGGGCAGGTGGAATTTGGATTCTAATTTCAAGGTTGAAAGGTCCGATTAGGTCACTGAATTCATCACACCAGGAGCGTGTTCTATCATCTGGAGGAATTCAGTGCCCATGATCATCAGGGTTATTCTTGGGTCCTCTGAGGACAGCCTGAACCCTAAGAGCTTTAGGAGGACCCTAGGGGTTCCTCAACCCTGATGTGTCCTGTACAACAGTGACCATGTCAAGTGCCTGCTTTGGCAGTAAGTTGAGTCATATGAAATCACTGAAATTGATTTTGCAGACTGTTCACTTCAAAACTGGCAGTTTTATATGGTTCAACCTAATAATGTTTTATAGACATTGAGGGCCTCAAATATTTTGAAAATGATTTTGGAGGCAAATTCACACCGGAAGATAGCTGTAGACCATCTGCTCGGCTGGAGGGGCTAGGGGTTTCTGTTAGCGCCCCCTATTCTGAAACTGTTGGAATTGTGTCTACTGACAAAGATTCTCTCCTGGACCAGACTATCATCAGATTCCCCTGAGCTCTTTTCAACTAAGCCTCAACTTTTGGACTTCTGTGTTCACCTCCGGATTGTCCAATTTTAGCAAGACTCCTGCTAAGCCGAGTTAGGCACAATCTCATGCCCTCCATCTCTGATCTCCTTGGTCATTTGATGAGGTTCCTCATTCCCCGACATAAGCCCTGCTGATGTGTGATCATCTGGCCTACCTTCAGCAAGAATCCTGTTTGGTCAGAAGCACTTCTTACTTCTGATGTTTTCTTAATAATTTCCCATCCACTGAGCCCCATCCTGTTCCTCGACTATAAATTCTCTCTTTTCCTTGCTGTATTTGGAGTTGAGCCCAAACTCTCTGCCCTACTGTGAGACCACGTTGTAGTGATCCCTACATCTATCCCGATAGTTTCTTTAAATAGTCTGCCTCACTGTTCTTCAACAAGGGTCAGGAATAATTCTTCCTTAACACTGCTAACCATGGAGAAAGGCAACCTAGCCCAGCTGGAGGCTGCTGCCAATCCCACAGCCCCCAGTGACAATCCCATGCTCCTGGTCAATGGCTTTCTGCTGTTGACTCTCGCCCTCCTCAATGCGGGTGCAAAACCAGCCATGGTTGATGCGGCTCCGGCCTGCCCTCAGCTGGACCCTCTTGGGCCTGTCTGTGTGCAAGGCCTAATTTTTGTCAAAGTCAGGACCAAATCCATTCTGCCTCTGAACTCTGTTCCACAGGTGATGACAAGCATCTCAGGTCATCTATTGTTTTCCAAAGTCTCAACCTCTCGTGTGTCTGCCCTTCCCTCCACGTATCCACATCTCTTCCCTCTCCCCTCTCCCAGATCCTTCCAGACAGCTCTGGGGGCTCCCTCTTAGATGAGTAACCTTGCAAGTGGATGGGCAAGTCGGTCTGAATAGGAGTGTGTAATTTTGAGCAAACTTACTGTGGCTATAGATCCAAGCTCTGTTTCCCGACCCAGCTTCATTAGAAATTATTCTGATACTTGAGGTCTATTTCTTTTTTTCATTTTTCTTTTTTCTTTCTTCAAGATTTTATGTTTAAATAATCTCTACACCCAACATGGGGCTCACACAACCCTGAGATCAAGAGTCTCATACTTTACCAAGTGAGCCAGCCAGGCGCCCCTGAGGTGTATTTCTGAGTCTGGTTCCCCCAATAGGAGAAGAGTTAAAACTGTCACCTCCATGATTCCAACACAAGGGGCCAGCCCATTGGACGTGGCCTCATCTCCTGCCATGTTCTATCCTAAAACCCCCTTAGCCTTTCTTTCTTGTTCTATTTAAAGTCTGTGGTACATCATCCTATTAATTCTCAGTTAAGGAAAGATTAAATGTAGGAATTCTATTTCTCCTTCATTTGAGAAAGAGAAATATAGGCAGACAGACAATCAGAGACACAAGTGGTAGCTGAAAAGTCACTTTTTCTTCCAGCGTCTTGTATTTTTAGATAATATTCTCCATCTTCACACCATCTACTTAATGATGGGTGGTTTCGCAATTTCCTGAGGTATTGCCTTTCACTTAAACTCCGGGCCCTGCAGCCAAGCCTTACTTTCTTCTTTCCCACTGGTCTCTCCACTTCCAAAGCAGTCTGTGGCTAAGTCAGGGATCACCTTCCAGAATGATGAGAAAAGTAGGAGGGAACTTAAATTGGTTTTGGGCCCAAGGGTCTCAATGTCTAGAGTTCCTAAAACTCTCTGTGGATGAAAATTGTGCTCCTTGCAAATCATTGCCAAGGCGTATAAACTTTTCAAATGAAAAGTTCTAGAAAGCCTATGGATTCCAGGGTTCTGTAGAGGTCACGGGGAATGGATCTGGCCAAAGACTTTTCTCTAATGCTATCACAAAACCAAGATACCTTAAACGGATCCTTTTTGTTACTAGCAAAGTATTAGACAAAGGATTTGCCAGTGGAGTAACAAATACTCTGTCGCTAGCTCAAGCTTTGTCAGCTCTGTAAAAAACTGGGGCCTGTGCTAGGTACAATGCCTCATGGAAAGCTGCCATGGCAGCGAAATGACAGTGGGTCATTTCATAGTCTATTTCCCTTCTTTGTCTTGCTTCCAATCTACTGTTGGCCCCAGTACAGAATTTACATCACTAAAAATCTGATCGCTTGCAGACAAGGCTAGCTGTTTATAAAAATTCAGGTTCTTCTTTTCTTCCCAACTAGAACTCCTTTACCAGACTCTTTTGAAGGTGGACATGGCCATGAGCTTGAGTGCCAGGCAAATCAGAGGACACTCCATGTCGCTTCCGTGTGTCTTCTAGTCTTTCCCCCTTTATGCTGGCTGGCTGGCTGGCTGGGCTGGGTACAACTGATGGTGAGGCTGTAGGGGTACTCAGGGCCACAGAAGGGGGTCCCTGAGCCACTGTGTGGAACTCCTACAACCAGGAGCCCCTGCTTGGATTTTTCCAGGACTAAAAGATAAACTTCTGTTGTATTGGCCCCTGAGTATTTTTGTCCCTGTGGCCTTGTACCTCAACTCATTCAGTATGTTCACCCGATTCACTTAACTCTTTATAAAGGTTTTAAAAGATCTCTTGTATTTATTCAAGAATATTTTGTTCAGCGTGAAAACAAACAACTAGCCTATCCCGTAGGGCTTTCCAAGTCTCCGATTCTTGACAGGTCAGTGCTGCCATTTGCAGTGCTCACTCTAGACTCCAATCTGTATTACCACGCTCATTTGGAAAGCTCCTATTTCACTCTCCACTTCACATTCCTTGTTTACAATGTATTTAGTTGTTCCCGGGCAACTCTTGCTGAACCTGTGTAGGTTTGTAGTAATCCAGCCTTGAAAGGGAAGACATTTGGGTAACCATGGCACATAGTATCTTTTATAGATATGGCCTGCTCAGCCCAAACCAGAGTGTATGTAAAGCCCTAATTTTTGGCAGTTGCCTAATTATCATCTTTTATTTGTATTTGACGTGGTGATTTTGAGGGATCTGAGAAGGGAGGAATAGGAAAGCCGTGAAACCCAAATCAAGATCCCCTTTACTCAATTCGAAAGGGTATGGAGACTTTTTGCCACATCTTCATGGTAACATTAGGCCTTTTTGCTTAGAACGTGGGCTAGGCTAGTGGATGTCTTCCTACCAACAACTAAATCTACAAAGCCCTTGAGAACTTGTATGATTTCATTTAATCTTCACAACAAACCGGGGACATGGTGGGGAGGGAATTTTGATCCTAGGATTCCATTTGAAGAAACCGAGGTGCAGAGAGAATGAGCCATGTGATTAACGAACAGTGACCCTAACACAGGAGGCCCGTGCCTGTGTTCTTTGTATTATGCACGATACAATCCAATGATTCTCAGCCTTCAAGCACACCATTCACACTTCTGTCCTGTGGCATCGTTTTGCCTACGAGGGGGCATCTGTGCAAACTGACTTCCAAGGTTCCCTCCACTTACATGTTTTATGACTACATTCTGCTCTCTGCTTTCATATGAAAAAGTTTCTTGGTTACCATTAGGCTAAAGGCCTCGGGCTTTGCTCTTCTTCTTATTCTGTCTTCACAATGTTGAAAAGGCTTCCGGTTTTGTTTCCCAAAGAGTACTTTCTTCATTTCTCTTCCCTCAACATTGATTTCATGCCCTTAAATACATTACGTGTGAAGCTGTGATTTTTGCCCTGCAATCAAGCCAGGAATGAAGTTAATCTCAGCCCATTACACTACTAATGCTTATCTTCACCTCAGGATGTTTTCCAAAGTACTTACAAGTCATTAAGGTTTATAGGACCGAGTGGTTTGCTAAGTTCCCACTTTGTTTCAAAACTAGTGTGACCATATAATTTATTACCTTAACCAGGATACTTTTAGTGGAAAAGGAGGCTCTATTAATAATTATGCTAGGACAACTGGCATTAACTGGGACTGTCCCAATCAGACAGGCACATATATTAGATGTCCCATGAAAAGATGTCTCTGGGTGGGAGAAGGCTCTACAATCTAACACCAGGACCCCCTCTCCCAGGCTTATTTTCTATTTTAACATCCAATTCATTTTTTCTCATGTATCTTCTTGCAATGCATAAGAACACATTTATTTATGCATTTAAAAATATCTGAATTCCTCAGCCAACTTTTCTGTTCTGTATGGCAGGATGTTATACCCACCATGGCACTCAACGCATGGTAGAGATGCTCAGTTAATGCTTTTTGGTTGAAGGAATGAATAAGCCTACCACTCAGAGGCATCTGACTGATTATTCAACAAGATCCCAATAGAAGTAGGGTTTTTGGAAAGGAAGCAAAAAGTCAGAGAATGGATGACTTTGGTCAGTTTCAGACCTAATCAATGTTGCTTTGTCATTTTGGTGTCTGGGATAGATCCCACCATTTTCCCACCACCGTTTTCCACCAGTGGCTTAGGAGTGGGTTTTGTGCTGGGAAACATTTGTGTTTAATGGCATTCCAAAATGTATCAGTAGTGAATGTAAAGGTGTAATACAGTATTTTTTCTTCCTTCAAGAGAAATGGAGCCAAAGAGTGGTTTTCTGGCTGCTCTGGGAGCCCACAGAGGGCAGGGCTTTGGGTCCAGAACAAAGGCTTCAGGGGCCATTCATCACCAGCACATGATCAGCAACAAAATTCTACCAGATCATTAAACTAGTAAGGTTTCAGAGAACTGACTCACACAAATCAAACTCAGAAGACAGCAGTAAATGGACTGGCATGCTAAACCTGAAAATTTACAAAGAAAGTTAGGCCAAGCATACCAGAACACTCTAGTCTACTGGTCAGCATAATCTACCCTAGGGAGCAACGTGAATTAATACCCAAAGGCTGCTTAGGAATGTAGATGCCAGGTAGGTAGTTGCATGATCAAGTTTTGAGAGTCTGGAGAGCTCAGGTCCTCGAGGGATGTAAATAATGTCAAGTGCTTAGAGTCACCTTGCAGAAATACTCACGTCTTCTCTTTACAGAACCCCCCTCCTTTACACAACTGGATAAGCACAGATGACTATAGTTTTAATATGAAGTACAGTTGTTTGTAATAATACACACATTTAAACTATGATAAGATTTTTAAGATTTTAAATGGGACAATAAATAAGAAAATAAGAAAAAAATTAGAAATATCAGATTCGAGGAGGAAAAAAAAAAGAGGGGACAGAAATAACTTGAGGGTTTCATGGGAAATATAGTCTGTGAAATCCTGCATCCTTGACAAAAGTGGACTTGAGCTTGAAATTTCCAGTAGCCAGGATGGAGAAAAAAATTGATCGATTCTTCCTCTTCAAGTCCCATGTATCATCTCTTCCTGCCTGACATGTTACCAAAGAAGTGAGTAATTAAGTTATATCCTGGTTTTAAAGATTAGATTGGATGAGAAGACTACCCACTTTTTCTAGGGGCAGGTTTACATGCCACCTCATAGGGATGGTACTTCTACATATGGTATCAAACATAGGGTATTTGTTTCCTAAGCTTATTTCCAAACTCTGCAGACAGTGTCCTACTTGGAAACAGAGCCCTGTGTACTGACTCCAATGCATCACTTGATAATAATCATAAAGACACACACAGATTTTTTTTTTGAAAAGAAAGAAACACTTTATCCCCTTGACACATATATATATAATGGCCTGCTGCAATTGAGGCAGTATCTTGACTCATTTCCCTTTTTTGGTGGTGGTGAAGAAAGAAAATTCATTCCATGATTAGACAAGACTTTAAGTTCCTTCTTATAATGTAAAGACTGAAAATTTTCATAATAAAGTCACCTTAACTCAGCCATTGAGCTGGGACTTGAGAGTATTTTTGTTTTAGCGAGCTTGTTGTCAGAGCTCTTATTTATTGTGATCTAAACTATATTTGACAACAGAATGACCAAAAATTTACATTTGTCCAAACGTTAGGATACTGAGTTTTATGGCTATATCTATGTACATATGCACACAAGAACCCAAGGGAAGTCCAGCAGCAAAATGAAGAAAACTCTGTGGCATAAACATATTTTAAAAACATAATAACAGGTCATGTAGAAGGTGGTATATTGCTAACTTCCTAGACAAGGAAATATCACAGCCTTCATGATGTTCAGGGATTGCATTCAATTAAGCATCCAATAATTCCATCCCTCATTAGAGATAATCGGCGTCTAGGAACTAGATTGATAGGCGTTTCTAAAATTTTGGCTACAATTATATAGAAGAAATTATACTGGAATTATAGAAAAATCATAAGGAAATTATTTAGTAGAACATTCACAACCAGCTGATGGGTAAAAATACCTTTTTCCTCTACCTTACTCCAGGATTAGTTCTGATTTATTTATCGGGATTTCATTTTTTAGTCTAAAACATATACTTACTGGAGGCAAAACGTGAAACGATTTTGTTTATAAGAAATATAACGAACTCATGGGCCAAAATAGATTTTTACAAGTTTAATGCTCTGACTTAGCAAATGCTGATACTATAGGTTGGAAAGAGACGGAGCTTGATATTTAAATCTCTGAACCCTAAGCTCTGAACTAATCTATCACGTGACTATAATAAAGAAAAAAGTGTGCGTGTATGCACGCACGCACGTGTGGGTGTGCCTTTTCCCAAAACTAGGGTCTTTGGCTTTTGTCAGATTCTCACAAAGTTTTTAACTTTCAAAAGATTAAGGTTTATTATTTTACCGGCAAATTTGGAAATCTGTATATCGCCACAACGTTGCTAGGATAAGGTAAGAGTAGGATAAATATAACTAAAACTTCAGAGGCTTAGCTTACTGGTGATAGAGTCAGATGTATTTTGTGTAAAAAAGAAAGCACAACACGGGCATAGAAAAGAAAACTTAACAGAAAGTCCTTAGTTACAATTTCATGAAAGCCAAAACAGGAAACGAGTGAGAATGAGCTACAGAATTTCCTAGATTTAGAGTAAAGAACGGTAGGGTTTCCATAGTTTGGAAAATTTCACTTCGTGACAATGTTCAGCACTACTGTTGTTTACATTGGGATCTGCGAGCATCATTACAGCATCTGGGTAGATATTAGGAAAATCAGGACCTCAGAAATCTGTCAAAAGATTATCTGTGTCAGGGTCTCATTTGAAGTTGTGTGGAACTCAAAACTCTGCAAATGTTTATGGGCCTCTAATGTACGTACCACATTCTAGGACTCACATTTTCAGAAGCATTTCTAGAAGTGAGGAGTCACAGGGGCTACAATGTCCTGCATGTGCAGCATTTGGCCTTGCTGATGAAATAAGCAAAAGGAATTTGGTGTCATAGGACCTAGGCCTAAAATATGAATTAACTACCTCTTTGATTCAGAGATTCATATCCCCCAATCTTGTCTTAGAAATAAGTGGGATTGGGGTGCCTGGGTGGCGCAGTCGGTTGAGCGTCCGACTTCAGCCAGGTCACGATCTCGCGGTCCGTGAGTTCGAGCCCCGCGTCAGGCTCTGGGCTGATGGCTCAGAGCCTGGAGCCTGTTTCCGATTCTGTGTCTCCCTCTCTCTCTGCCCCTCCCCCGTTCATGCTCTGTCTCTCTCTGTCCCAAAAATAAATAAACGTTGGAAAAAATAATAATAAAAATATGTTAAAAAAAAAAAAAAGAAAGAAGTGGGATTAATTAGATATGAACCAAGTGTGGTTTGGGCCATAAGTACTGGTGTACTAATTCCACAATGAGATGAGGCAGAGTTGAGTTGAGTTCCTCGTCCTCATGGTTGTCATGTTCCTGCTCATAGATACAAGGGGCTCTGAAGATATACATGGGTCATAGATCACAGCAAAAAAAAGCACATCAGATTATCTGATGGGCTGGTTATATGGGCCAAGCCCTCCATACAGTGATCTGTGGGGCATTCTGACACCATATTAATTCAAATCAGTTTTCATAACTGAGACTTCTTTTTGTAGCTCATAGGAGTCCTGTGAGTCATACCTTGCTTCCCCTGAGGGGATTCCCTTTTCACGGAGTGAAAAGTAGACTTTCTAGGAAAAAAAAAAAAAACAACCTGAGAACTGCCATGAAAATATGACTTAAAGAAAAGAAGAAAGTGGGGAAAGCCATCACTTGCACACATCTGTCTTACCTGTGTGTGAACTGTATGGGTATGCAATATAAAAACATATAATTTTTTAAATGATTGTTTTTTCAGTAACAGTGAAGTCAAATTTTAGTTCTAATTTTTCTGAAGTCTTTTCCATCGTATAGCTTTTTAATTTTTTTAAAGATTTTACATTTTAAGTAATCTCTGCACCCAATTTGGGGCTCTAACTCACAACCCTGAGATCAAGAGTCACATGCTCTTAAAATGTTTAACTTCTTGTTTACTTTAGAGAGAGAGAGAGCATGAGCGGAGGAGAGAGGGCAGAGGGAGAAAGACAGAGAATCCCAAGCAGGCTCCACGCTCAGCACGGAGCCTGACACGGGGCTCGATCCCACAACCCAGGGATCATGACGTGAGCAAAAACCAAGAGTAAGACGCTTAACCGACTAAGCCACCTAGGCCCCTCATGTAGTTTTAATTACAGCATTTCTGAAGGATTTCTTTGTTCATTACGTACCATAAAGGTAACATTGAAAATGTTATTTACCAAAATGTATGCTTTACCAAACTTATTATAATATCTGGTAAGCGTATACCACAGCTGCACGTATATAGAGCAATGAACAAAAAAAGCTTTATTTTCAAACTTTTAAACAAACATCACTTTCTTTCCCTTCTGGCTGGAGTCACACCTGCCCCAGATGAGGATCGTCCTGTTTTTCACCTGTCAGAGCCACACAGTATACCACAAATAGCAACACAAAGAAAAAGGTGCTCTCGTTAAGGAAGCTGGCTTTGTGTTATGTTATGTAATTTACAGGAGTTACAAAATTTTGTGTGATTGTTTTAAGGATCTGTAGCGGAAAGGAAAAAGACATACTGAACGTACATCCCTTAGATACTGGTAGATTTATGGAATAAAATTAGTGAGGATGCAGTGAAATAATCATCACTGGTGCTGCAGGGTCTATTAAAGCTCGGATAACTAAACTTAGTTTCCTGTAGGGGCACATCAAAATACATATGGCTTCCTACAAAAACATGTAACGCAATAATATAATTTCATGCCTCAAAGGATAACGCAAGGCCTGAGTTTAAGGTTACTTTCCATAGGAGTTAGGATTAAGCCTTTCTGCTTTAAAAAGGAGAACACACAAGAAAGTCTATCATCCTTCTCAGCACAGAGACTAACTGAAGACCAAATTCAAGGTCCCTTTGAGGACAAAATACAGAATATGTTTAGATCTACCTTAAACAGGACCCTCTTCCCACCTGGCTAATGATCTCGAATCTTTATGCTTTTATGGTAACCGGCTTATAAATAGTCACTCACCTTTGGTCTTACATTTACAAAATTGGTTAATGACTAGCCCAGTGCTTTGCGTTGTTAAAATATCGAAGGCTTCCAAAGTTGTTCATTAAAGACTGCAGTGGGGCGCCTGGGTGGCTCAGTCGGTTGAGCGGCCGACTTCGGTTCAGGTCACGATCTCGAGGTCCGTGAGTTCGAGCCCCACATCGGGCTCTGTGCTGACAGCTCAGAGCCTGGAGCCTGTTTCGGATTCTGTGTCTCCCTCTCTCTGACCCTCCCCCATTCATGCTCTGTCTCTCTCTGTCTCAAAAATAAATAAACGTTAAAAAAAAGAAATTAAAAAAAAAAAAGACTGCGGTGACTTGGGTATATGGTTTCACATACAATTTTAACCCTGGTGAAGTCAAAATATCTGGGGCTTACAATTTTTGTTTTTACACTATCTACCTTACAGGAAACCCACAGAGTAAATCCTCAGATGGTGGTGGCATTTGTGGTACAAAATCCGTCATGATAAAGCTGGTTGACCAACTGAAGTTCAGAAGTAAATGGACAGCAGTGACAAAGGAGTTATCCTAGTTTCTTATTGCTGCTGTAACAAATTACTGCAAATTTGGCAGCTGAAAGCAACACAAATTTATGATTTTACAATCTGGGAAGCTGAGGTTCGAAACGGGTTTTACCTGGCTAAAATCAAGGTGTAGGTAGGGTTGCCATTGCTTCTGAAAGCTCTAAGGGAGGAACTGTTCTCTTGCTTTTTCCATCTTCTAGAGGCTTCCTGATGTCTTGTCTCATGCCCCCCTCCTCCATCCTCAAAACTAGAAGCGCAACATCTTCACATCTCTGACTCATACTGCCCTATTTCTGTCATTTTTAAGGACCCATGTGATTACATTGAGCACCCCTGGAAAATCCAGGGTGATCTTTCTATCTCAAGACCCTTAACTGAATCACATCTACAAAATCCCTTTTGCCAGATTAGGTTACGTTCACTAGTTCCAGAGATTAGGACATGCACATTTTTGGGGGCGGGAGGTCATTATTCGACTATCACAGGAGTGTTGACAATATGCAATTATTTTTAAAATGAAAATAAATTTATCTTTAAGTGTACAAATAACAGAAACATTTACTTATATAAAAGACTATAGATAAAGTTCCTGGGAACACTTTTTTTGGTCTTTTCTTTCTCTTTCTCCTTTCTGATTTGAATTAATATGGGTCATCACTCTCGATGTTCAGAGGTCCTTCGTTTTTGTTTTCAGAGGAAGACACGCTCTTATTCTGAATGGCTGAGTCGCTACCATTATTTCTAAATGTAGTTCTTTCTGCTGTTCTGGGATCTGGCTCTATCCATTCCCCTCTCATCTTGGAACTCTTTCTCTGCCATTTTCCTTTCTGAATGAACACATGGTAAGGCTTCCTTTTGAAAAGAACAAACAAACAAAACAAATAACAAATATTGCTTTCATTAACTCTGCCACTCCCCTGAAAGATAATGGCTCTTTACTTCCCCTTAGTGTTTAAACATTTTGGAAGACTATTACACAGCAGCTAAGCCCAATGTTTCCTTCCCATCTCATTATGCTGCTTGCAATGTGGCTTCTGTTCTCACTATTCAAAGCAAACTTCCCCCTCAAAAGTCATTAATAAATCCCTATAAGCCAAATACAATAGGCATTTTTCAGGGACGTCTGGGTGTCTCAGTTGGGTAAACATCCGACTCTTGATTTCAGCTCAGGTCACGATCTCATGGTTCATAGGTTCAAACCTTGCATCAGGCTCTGCACTGATGGTACAGAGCCTGCTTGAGATTCTCTCTCTTTTTCTCTTTGATCCTCCTTCCCTCTCTCTCTCTCTCTCTCGCTTAAAAATAAAGAAATAAACATTAAAACAAAACAAAACAATGGGCATTTTCCAGTTTTCATCCTTACCTTCTGTATACATCATACTACGGTGTTGGCTACCCCTTGTGGCTTAGAACTCCTCCCTATTTTGTATGTTTTCCCTCAAAACCCTTTGCCTAATTTTTAATGATTCCCTATCTATTCTTCCCCCCTTGGCATCTTCATTTACTCCCATTTTCACCTTTTTAACAGATGATCTCAAAAATTCCTTGGTAAGCAAGTGCTCCGTATCCTTTTAGAGGAAGCAAGTTGCCTTAGAAAAAATTGTGGAGCCAGATGGATCCTACTTTTCTGCCACTGAGTAATGTTCTCACTCTAAAATGTGGCTAAGATTGCATGTCGGTGGTATGTTTTCATAATTAAGTGAGATAATATGTAAAGTGTTCAGCATGTCGCAGGCACTGGATTGGAGCTCAAGTTATCAGTTCTTTTTTCTCTCCTTCCTTGTACAAAGAGGCAGACCTTAAATTCAGTAAGCTTAAAATGTCCAGTCTCATATTGCCCATACCCTATCTCTATCTAGTATTTCCTACTCTCTGTTAGACATCTAAGGTAGGTGCCCCAATAGCACATCAAGTTCAATCATCCCTAAGTGAATTTATTAACCTTCCCCAAATGTTTGTCTCTACCTGAAGCTATGTTTCTAGTGACATGGAAGCCTTCTTCTGGTGTGTGATTTGCCTTGGCCCCATTGTGCAATTTGGTCCTGATTCTATACCCACAACGTATCATGTACCCATTTATAATTTTACTCCTAGGAATCACCAAGCTACTTTAGAGCTTTATAGCCCTTTTCAAGGCTACTGCAATACACTCCTATCTACTTTAATTCCAAGCCCTGTTGCTAAATGCATCTTCCTGAAGCACTGTCTGAAACTCTCCCTCCCTCATGTAAAAATCTTCAGATGCTCCCTATCCTTTCCTAAATAAACTTCAGGATTCCTTTTTGGTTGGCATTCAAGGCTCTTGACAAGCATGGTGCAACATTGCTTGCAGAGTAAATATTCTCCAATGTCTCCCTCAGGGGTTATCCATCCTATGTGTGTGTGTGTGTGTGTGTGTGTGTGTGTGTGTGCGCACGCACATGCGCGCCCTTCATTTTTAAGCAGCGGTCTCACTTTTTCAAAGCTAAATCATCATATAGGGAGCCCTCCACCAATATGAACTAGGTAGGAATCCTACTCCAGTCTCAGCCAATTTTACCCTCATGCTCTTGGTGGCTCCTGGTGTGATGAACCCTTTGAATCCTGGCATAGCCCTTTTCTCCCCAGAAATGTCTCAAACTTTTCATCCCCTGGGCCATTATTCCAATTATCGCTTTCGCCTTCAAAGAGCTGGTGAAATCATATCCGTCCTATGATACCCATCTCAGCTGTAGAATCACCTCCAATTATCGTAGTCGAGTGGGATCTTCACCTCTGTCTGTGTCTAGCAGCCGGTTAATATCCAGCCGAAGGGCCCTTGAGATTCTGTTTTATACCATCGTCATTTAGGTTTACATCGTACTTTCTGTCCTGTACAGTAATTTCCCGGAGGACCAGAAGTTTTCAATTTTAAAACTCATTTGACTATTCCTTTCACATAAAAGGGTTCGATAGGATGCTCAATGAAACATTAGTGTGGTCAGTTTGTACGTACTGCTTGCAGCTTTGAAATTCCTGGAAACTCTAAAGAAAATTGTGATAATCATACTTCTAAGAGTTTAGTTTCATAGTTATTATAACTGAAAATATACATGTATGTATAGGTATATGTATATGCCTGTGTATACACATAAGTATGTATGCAGATATAAAAATATCCGAATATCAGAAAATAAATAAACATTTCAGAATGATTCATTTATAATAAGTTCATAATTAGACTTATCTTTTTTTTAATGTTTATTTTGGAGAGAGAGAGAGAGAGAAAGATGGAGTGTAAGTGGGGGAGGGGCAGAGAGGGGTGGGGAGACACAGAATGTGAAGCAAGCTCCAGGCCCTGAGCTGTCAGCGCAAAGCCTGACTCGTGAACTGCAAGATCGTGAAAACTCGTGAACTGCAAGATCATGACCTGAGCCAAAGTCAGCCGCCCAACCTCCTGAACCACCCAGGCGCCCCTAGACTAATCATTCTTTAATGTTTTGTTTATTTTTGAGAGAGAGAGTGCAAGAAGGGGAGGGGCGGGGAGGTTGGACAGAGGATCTGAAGTGGGCTTTGCCCTGACAACAGAGAGCCGGATGTGGGGCTCGAACTCTTGAACCGTGAGATCATGACCTGAGCCAAAGTCCGACGCTCAACAAACTGAGCCATTCAGGTGTCCCTTAGACTTATCTTTGATAGAAAATTTTAACCTAGGAAAACAAGGAATAAAACCAAAAGCAATACCTTGCTTTCATAGGTTAATCAATGGCGCCATTTTTTGTTCAAGTAGCCAGGTGGATCACGCGTCCAAGGGCCTGTGGTCGGTGCTTTGGTTTTGGTGAGTCAGCACAGGTGCATTCCATAGTCAGAGGGGTACCGTTACAGTCCTCATGGTGGAGAGTTTTGATATTTCACAAGAACTCCCAGACATTGTATGGCATTCTGATTCTCTGTGGTCATAAAGGCTTCTTCAGAGAAAAAAACTTAAAGGCTTAGTAACGGCTGTTTGAAAAATCGCTTTCGGTAATATGTTTAATTACATTTCTACCTTAAGAATTAAGTTTTGCTCTTCTTTTAAGATGTAATCCATGTCAGGCTGCTTTTTAATTCACAACCCATAGTTATTTCAGCATCGTGCAATACAAATAACTTGGCTTGCCACCAAAAAATATCGTTTTCAGGAACCGGAGGTGCTCATCTTCGATTTTCTCATTTTCCCTCCCAATACATAAATGAAAATGAGTTCAAAGTGGCTGCCTGAATTCCCAAAGTCTCTCAGAAAAAAATGAAATCTTCTTTTCCCAGACCACAGTGTAGTGAAATAAATTAGTATAATGATTTATGTTTACTGTTTTAGTCAATTCTGATAGAGATTATAGAGACAAAATGACAAACTGCCTTAGTGGTAAACTTAAATCATGTCAGCCAATCTTTAGTTTTTCCTTACCCTAATTGCTCCTCCTGTTCATTTATCTTCCCAGACAATCTTTGGAAGAAATACTAGTTCAATCAGTGCATGTGCAAACCACCCGAGATAAAAAAGTTTAGTCTAATTTGTCTCACTACATTGTAATGCCTCCAGTAAACAAATCTTGGTTTGAAGGAGACTGAAGAAATCTGAATAATTATGGTGCAAAATGCTTTCCCTTTGCATCTCTAAAGATACCATTTATACCCAGGTTGTTTGTCTCTCCACTCCTCACTCTATACTTCATTTTCTTGGTGTCTTTGAAAACAGTGCTGATACCCAAATTGGAGCTGAGAACTGCTTGCGATATTTTTATTCACACTGTTCAAGACCCATTCAGTACAAAAGTAAAAGGTATAGACTTTTTAAAGGAAAATGTCCCTCTGTAGTCTATCTACACAGCAAAACAATGTGTTGAGAATTGAAGTTTATAGGGACAATAAAGAGATTCATGTTTAAAATGGAGATAAAACTCTAGCTCCATGAAGACCACTTGAAAGCACGTAGCCTTTCACATGATGAGGACAGGGTTAAGAGTGTGCTCTTTGCGTCACACGCAAAATGTGACTTTAGAATGGTCATACCAAGTGTCAAAAACTGGACTAGTTTCCGGCTACATTACTTTTCACTCAGGGGAACTAGGGAATTCAGGGAAACTGGTTTGTAGCCAGTTTCTTTGGGTCTTTTTTGAAGAGTTTTTATTGAACAGAATGTCATCACCATGTCGGAAAATGTATCAAACCAGGGTTGTTATGATTAAGGGCTTTTAATTTTTTTTCCCCCCAACACAGAACAAACCCGACTTCTCTGACTTCTCCCTGGATCCACCAGAGAGAAGGTTCTAAATGTGAGCTGTTCAGGGAAACCAATGTCAAGCTAGGTGCCCTTGTCAACAAGAGTGGGGTTGATGTGACCACACTGCAGCAGCCCCCTGTCACTCTTGCCTGCATAGGGAGAAAGACCACTAAGGCCCTTGGTGGCCTGTCGAAGTCACAGTGTACACTTGATGGCCATCACAGAAGTGTCTGATGTGACTCCCTAGTAGGTTCAGAGGAGGCTCCCTTGTCATGCCATGGCTCGACAGCATACCTCAAACCCACTATGTGGGTTTTCATGCTGTCATGAAGTGTTAGACCTAAGGGGTCTTAGAAACCATCTCTAAAGGGACAGATATGGACATAATGGAGACACTGTGGTCTAGAAAGGGTAAAGGACTTTCTTAAGAGCATCTGGGAAAGAAGGTGGAGAGCTGGGGTGGGGACTTGGATCCTACCATACCCATAAGACTGCCTATACTCTACAGACCCACCCTTACTAGAGAATAAAAATAAAGCAAACCAAAGAAAACACATACACGAGAGAAGGCTTGAGATGTTAAAGCAAGCTTGACTCTTTCCTGGTCAGAAGAGTTACTTCTCTGCTAACGTACTTGGACTAGGGCACCTAACGCTTGCTTTGAGTCTTCTCTTTTAGAAGAGCGACAGAGTGATTAATTAACCACTGTGTACAAATCACTGTGCTCGGAGCTTTGTAGAGAGCACAGAAGACCACCGCATGACCACAGGAAGCTCACGTGCCGGCAGATGAGAAGCGAGGGCAAATGATCTCAGAGGATCAAAGTCATGTGCATCAAGGGGGTAGCCACAGGTCATTTGTAGCTAAAGAAATATTGTGAGAGAACAGATTACATGGATATAAAATTTCTCTTCGTTAGTGGATCTTGACTTTGAAGGGGAAAAAAAATGAATGGTGTCTCTACAGGTGAATAACACAGCTAAGTTGAGGTGTTGCCATTCAAGTGACAGTCGAGTCATATAAATGCCCGTCTTCCTCTTTCAAAGTCAAAAGAGAAAATAATGTGCAATGTGTACAGATAAGAAACAAGCGGACCCATAGTTTTCGTGTACTTTACAATTTAAGTGACCAACTTAATACACATGTCATAGCGTTCTAGTTCTCTGCTGTGGGACTTGGTTACAGGGAGATGCACGTTCCTGCTGAGCTAACATTGATCAAATGCTACTGTGTGCCAGGCATTGTCACAGGAACTTTGATGTATTTTATCTCAAGCCCTCATCGCAGCCGTCCTATAAATAATGGCTACTATCTCCATTTTACAGATGAGAAAATTGGATTTTAGAGAGGTTAAGTAATGTGCCTAAGATCACATAGCTAACAAATAGCACAGCCGGAATTTTAACCAGATCTGAAGACTCCCAGTCTCTACGCTCTTCTCCTTTATCCCATTGCTAAAGCGTGCTGCTTTGGAGAATAGAGAAGGAAATGAATCATTTCCACCCGGAGAAACCAGAAGAAAGCAGGGACAGGGAATGGTGTGGGCCTCAGAGGCACACACACTATGACTGACCATGCTCCTGTCTTTTTCTTTCTCTGACAAGACCCCGTGTGCTACCCGAGAACCATGTGAGCACAGGTGGATTTGAACTCTTTCCTTCTGCCTCCTCCAGTGGGAGGGAAGCGTGAGGGGGTAGATTTGAGCCAGATTCCACATGTGTGTGCAAGCTGATGACTTTGGCGGTGAGCATACTATGCAGCTGTGCTGGGTTAGAGGGAGAAAAAGAGAAGAGGAGTCTGGAGCCTTTATGTACATAATGCATGTTCCTGACGCCCATGTTTGGAGGGCAATTTATGCTAGTTTGCCATTTTAGGAACCAAGCGTTTCTACTACAGGAAAGCAACTCGATATATCACAGGGAACCTTGGCTTTCACGACAAACCCTATCAACACCAACAAAAAGAACAAAACAACAAGATCACAAACGAGAAAAGGTTCTCTGAGCAAATTAGTTGGGATCAGACAGTGGTCACAAAATATTCCGGTGAACTCTCTCTCTTTAGATAGGAAATATTTTTTTTTTGTAATTAAGAAATTAAAGAGAAAGATAAGAGGATCTTCACTTCTGTATGAGTGAGGACATAATTCATGCCGAGCCTTTGAATTCTTATCACTTTTCCCATGATACTCATTTATCATGGTCATCTAACTGCTTATCAGGCCTGCAAGAGGTAAGACATCAAACAGTGCAAGCAATCTCGAGCCCTTGAAGAAACCATGATATTGGGCATGACCCTTCAAAAGGCGTCCTCATCAAACAGAAGCTATGTCAACTCTCTCGCCTGGCAAGAGGTTATAACGCTAAAGATAAAAGACTTGGTGTTACCAGGAAAACAGGAGAAGCTACATTAAAAAAAAAGACCGAGATAAATTTCCTCTTTTTTTTTTTTTTTTTCCTGAGCTCTTTTCCATGATTGTTCTCTGCAAATCACTTTATACAGAATTGCTCGGCAACAGCTTTCTGAAGGAAAAAGCTTTGGGGAAAAATGTGTTGTTAAAAACTTAAAGAATTATTTATTTGTGTCATTTTATCTGGGATCTCCCAGCCTATCTGCCCGGCTGCAACGCAAAAATTCAAAGATACCAGAATGAGAAGGGACCGGGGAATTGGTTGAGAGAAAAAAGGGTTGGATGAAGAGCTCAACATGGTGTCACTGGATACATCATGATAAAATGTCACCGCCTCAAAAGAGTCCTGATGTCAACGCATTCCACAGAAGGGAAGGCACCTACGTAAGGCTATCTACGTACGATCCAGGTGGACGGTGCGTAGACAGTAATTGAGCAGCTACATCTGAGCTGTCGCAACCACAGCAATGTTCGAAAGCATCCGTCAGGAAGTGCAACAGGTCTATCCCTAGCTTTGGCTCCAAGCAGAGATTATGAAATCTTCACTCCTTCCACTGGCCTATGGAGGAACTCTCTCATCCTGTAGTGAGAGAGGGTGGGCACAGCCTCACCGATGGGAATGCTGGAGATTGGCATTTGCAGAGCACAGTGGAAGGAAGCCTAGCCTTCTGTGGGGAACCCCTGTAGCAGCTGAGGCTATGTCTTCACTAAGCACATAAGCAAGATGAATGGTATGAAACAAGACGTAGGAAGATAAAACCTTTTACACAAAGGAGGGTCTGGATGGAATGTGAGTGACCCAGAGTTACCCACTGGTCATACTAGGCAAAGGTTCATTTGCAGGCTCTTGAGTGCAGAGGAAGGGGAATCTGACATAAGCATCTCTCTTTCTTAGAGCATGAAGTTCACACCTGAGATCTGTGAGCTCCAGGCTTTCCCCAATGACCTCAGGGGGACCAGAAACATTTAAAATTGTTAGAAAAATTTGTATCGTTGTTGTGTAAATGTGCATTCCTCCCCCCGAGGAAATGATTCTCAGATGTGTCGAGAATGCAAAAAAAAAATGCTGAGCATGGCTTTAATACCTACTGTAATATAGGTAAGTGCATTGCTCTTACGCACAGAGGATGTGTCATAACTCAAAAAGTTATTCTCAACACATTTTTCTATCGTCTTAGTTTTCATAGTCATGAATTCAAAGACTCTTTTAAGTTTTTCCACATTGCTATATGCAAGAGGGCAGTTGCTGCCTTGTTATGGGCACCAACAGTTTGATTCAGAGTGTGTAGAAAACGAGATGAGGTTTAGTTCCAGATGTCTCCAGGGGCCAGGGGCTTATAGAAGGTCAAGCCATAATATGATAAAACACAGTGAAACTCATCCTTTCTCTTGGGAGGCTATGGAGAACGAAGGAGCGTAAGTCAGAGGAGTCACAAGTCAGTTCTTGTGAACAATTATCATAACAAAGTACATGCCCAATACATTGGCAGATTTTCCAGATTTCCAGGAAAATTTAGAGATCTGAATTTTTCACAATTTCTGCGATATCAAGGATATCCAGAAAAAGTGCTACTAGGGTGTATGGATCTTTATTTGATAGAATACTGAGCTATAAATCTTAGTTTTAGCTAACATGTATTACATGCCTTGAAATTTTTCTTTAAGGTTTGTACAACTCAAAATATTTGAATGTAAATGCTAATATGTAAGAATAAGTAGGCAGTTGGAAGTTCATTCCTCTTTAAAGGTGTAGTTGATCATATTTTCCGCACTATATAGAGGGTCACTAGGAAGAAGCCCAAGAAAAGCATCCCTTCGGGTGTTTGGAGGAGACGTGAACTTGATCTACGTTGTTTCCCGAGGACAGATGGAACTTGTGATGTTCCTAATTCTGAAGAGTGGCCGATAGTATTTCAGAAAGGACGTTTTACCATGTATATCTCGAGAAATGAGGTAGCACAGAAGCACACAAATGAAAAAGAGCGTTTATGGAACCCAAGGTCCAGGTGTGTTTTTTTTTTCCCTCCGGAGACGAGAAGAGCTGGTCACAAGTCAGAGCACTGGCGGTGAGACACAGAGGGCTCGTGATCTGGTGAAAAAGAAAGTGTGGGCTACTTGTTTTGACAAGAGAGGTGCGTCTACTGAACAGGAGGGTTGAGTTTCTCGTTTGTCCTGGACACCTACCAAGCCGAGAGACTCAGATACCAAACTCGACTCAGCCATACCCAGGAGACATTTACTCTCACAAGCCCGGTAGCTAATGGGCAGTGTTGGAGGAAAGCCCTAAGGGATCACATGAGGTTTGCGTTCCGTTCTTGCAGAAATCCAATGCTTATGAAAAGGGCTGATTTCACAGTCGGCTAACTTGTAATCCCTTCGCTTTAGTTCCAGCCACAAGAGTCAAAGGGTATTTAGTATGTTCGAAAAGGCTTCTCTTTATGGAGGGAAATATGGAATTATTTTATATGCATTAGACCTCTATGTTTTATCTATGCTTTATATATACATAACATCGAGGTATAGTTGACACACAACGTTACATTACTTTCAGCTGGACAACAGTGATTTGACAACTCCATACATCATGCTGTGCTCCCCACAAGTGTAGCTACCAGCTGTCACCTTACAGTGCCATTACAGTACCATTGACCATATTCCCTATGCTGTCCCTTTTATGCCTGTCGTTTATTGATTCTATAACTGGAAGCCTGTAACTCCCACTCTCCTTAGCCCATTTCGCCCATCCCACACACCCCCTCCTCTTTGGCACCCACCAGTTTGGAAACAGACCTGTTTCCACGTTGTTTGTTCGTTTGTTTTGTTTTCAGATTCCACATAGAAGCGAAATCATATCTTATTAGTCTTTTGCTGACTTATTTCACTTAGCACAATGCCCTGTAGGTCCATCCGTGGTTTTGCAAATGGCAGGACCTCATTCTTTTTTATGCCTGGATAGTATTCCACCGTATCTATACCACATCTTCTTTACCCATTCGTCTACGGTATTTCTATTTTTAATTTTTTGAGGAACCTCTGTGCTGTTTTCCATAGTGGCTGCACATGCCCACCAAAAGTACATCAGAACTCCTTTTCCTCCACATCCTTGATTAGGTCTCTGGACTTAAGGACACTCACAGGTGCCCACTGTGGGGGCCATGCCTAAGAAGAGAAGGATACTCTTTAAGATTGCTGTGGACTACTGTAGTAACCAAATGCATTTGTTCCAAAAGCTCTTAAAAGCTCAGCATCCATTTTAGCTGCTTTGTAAGAAAAACTGAGCTGGAAAAGAGACAACCACATTAGTTCATTCTCTATATAACTTATCTGTTGTCCCCTCAAACCCACCGTTGGTTAAAGTTTTCACACATTTCTTGCTGCCCTATCAAAATGGGATATCCGGACAAAATCTTTCTAATGGTAAATTTCATATCTTATTTTATCCCCAGTAGCTGTTTGCCTAAAATTTGTTCCTACTTAGGAGTCTCAAGTTAGTAGAAAAAGCAAGATCATTTATTTTGTGCCCCTTGAACAGGGAAGTGGTATGGAATGTTGATTTCTGATCAAGGAGAGAGAGAATCCCAAGCAGGTTTCACACTGTCAATGCAGAGCTTGATGTGCAGCTCGAACTCAGGAACTGTGAAATCATGACCTGAGCAGAAATCAAGAGTCAGATGCTCAACCAACTGAGACACCCAGGTACCCATCTCTCTTTTTTCATATATTATTATATATATTATATTATATTATATTATATTATTATAAAATATTATATTATTATTATTATTCTAAAGTAGGCTCCACACCTAGCATGGGGCTCAAACTCCATGGCCTTGAGATCAAGAGTCACATGCTCCACCAACTGAGCCAGCAGGTGCCCCATAAATCTCTTAATATAATACCATACTGGTTCTGCTTTTCTGGTTGAACTTTGATACAGTCCTCCACTGACTAGCTTCGTCTTGGCCCACGTAGCCTTGGCCTCGTTTTTCATAAAGCTGTTTTAGCCCACACAACCTTTAAAAACCAAATTCGTTTCAGGTTGCTTCTTGCAAACAAGATGTACCTGCAGCTAAAACAAAAATACTTCCATAAACTGTCTTTTGGTAGAGTCAGTAACCTATTTGAATTTTTGTGACTAGTGATGTACCTATTTACACCATCTAATTTTTTTGTTTTCTATTTACACTTAATTTTTTCATTTGCTTCCCCTCCTCTTTTTCTGCATTTAATTGGACTGTTAACATTTTCAACATTTCTGCTTCTGTTCTCCCTTGCTGGTTTGATACGTATACCATCCATCCACATTTTTTAGTAGCCACTGTTATTTTATATCCATGTTTATTTATATTTTTAGTAACAACAAAGAAAGTTATTCTATAACTCTTCCCAAACACGCTCTAAAACTTGCCAGGTTTTAAATACTATCATACAACCGCAACCAAAATATTGTTTCTTGCAGAGCTTTAGTTGCACTATTCTTCTATATGCTAAGTTTTATTCTAATTTTTATAGTAACGTGTTTCTTCTTTTTCTGACCATTTCTTTTTCTTCTTCTTTTTTTGTTTATTTGTTTTTGAGAGAGAGAGAGCGAGCGAGTGGAGAGGGGCAGAGAGAGAGGGAGACACAGAATTCAAAGCAGGCTCCATGCTCTGAGCTGTCAGCACAGAGCCTGATGCAGGGCTCGAACTCATGAACCATGAGATTGTGACCTGAGCTGAAGACTGCCACTTAACCGACCGAGCCACCCAGGTACCCGTTTTCCTGACCATTTCTGTATGTTAGGGCCAAGAGAGTATGAGAACCTAAAGAGTCATCTTGACCTTGAATCTAATTTAACTTTTTATTATAGATTTTCCACATTTGACATGATCTTAATTAAAATTTTCGAGGTGTCTTATACTGTTTAACCCAGAGATACTCTAAAATTTCACAAAGCGCAACCAAAAGATGAGAAAACTAAATTTTAGGTGTAACTCATTTCATTTCCAAGGGGCATCTTGTCCCTTTTCATGAATTTCTAGAATCTTGTACCATAGAATGAGAAAAGAATCACCAGGCATCCACAATTGCCTTCAAAGTATCTGGAAGCAAAAGGTTAACCTCTAGTGGTGTTAGATAAAAATTTAATATAACTCAGCTATGGAGTAACAGATAATGCAGTACAAGAAAGCATTGGATATTCAAAAAAGAATTTCCTTTCCCTTAAACTTTTTTTTTAGAGATATAAAATGGTTCCTTAATTAAGAGTCAAATATTTAAACTACTACTAATTAAACCAATGTTGTTATTGAGAAACATTGTGGGTCTCGATCCATTGATTCACACAAAGTAATAGCCATTATTACACTGAATTCAAACCTTCTGGGAAAGCAGAACACAGAGCCTGAACTTAAATAAGATTCAGAGTTGTTCTAAAAATGGTGTAAGTCAATATTTAATCAATCAGAACAAATGTGTTTTTGTATAAAAATTTAAACACGCAAAATGAACACCTTGAGACACTTTTGGAATATATAAAAGCAAAGAATTTCCAAATAAACACAGTCTTCGCTTATGAGTAAAGCCCTCCGTTGTTGTGGGCTGCAGAATAGCAGTGCAGTATAGACAAAGCATGATAGGGCCATAGATCACAGTAATAACATTTGCAATAAACAATAACAGAACAAAGCAGACATCTACAAGGATCCCACGAGGAATTTACGTTATCTATAATTTTTCTTTACATTTGAGAAACTATGGCAGGAAAGGCCATTACATTCAATGGCACCAATTAATTTCTGCAACTTTTAATGACATCTTTCTGAGTAAAAACCTCACATAATGCCCTGAGCACATGATTGATAGCAGCTTATGTTTGATTTGTACTGGATTCCTGATTTTTTTTTTAGTATTTTTAAAGAGTCCCTCTGCAGCCAATCAAGCAATCAACATGAAATACTCAGATTCTCTCTTGAAAAGTACAAGAAAAAAGAAAAGACAATGTGGCTTCTTTCCTGGGCCAACAGCCCAACGGTGATGTTTAAGTAGTTTTCTGGATGATGGATCACAGAGATTTTTATTCCAAGAGAAAATGATAGTCAAAGAAAACCATGTAATGCTTGTTCCATTCAGGACATCAGAGTATAACATTACTCTTAAATCTGGGTTTGTGATCCAGAACTCCCCTTTGTTGAACTTCCTAAACTTGAGCAAGCAGAATTTCTTTGTATCCTAGAAAACGTCCCGAGTTCGTAATATCAATGGAGGGATGGAAATGGAACCAATAGGACCACACAAGAACTCACATATGTTTTCAGTGGGTATGATCATGGAAAGTGAATCCTTGATGAGCATGTGGGTTTGGATGGAGCCTCTCTTTTCATTAACCATAAAAACTCCAGTCAACATTTGGTTGTGTACTTTAAAAAATAAGCTTGGGGCGCCTGGGTGGCTCAGTCGGTTGAGCGGCCGACTTCGGCTCAGGTCACGATCTCGCGGTCCGTGAGTTCGAGCCCCGCGTCGGGCTCTGGGCTGATAGCTCGGAGCCTGGAGCCTGTTTCTGATTCTGTGTCTCCCTCTCTCTGACCTTCCCCCGTTCACGCTCTGTCTCTGTCTCAAAAATAAATAAACGTTAAAAATTTTTTTTTTTTTTAAATAAGCTTGCAGTCTAAGAGAGTGTGTTTGTCTAGTGGTGCACTGGTAAGCGCAAAGCTCCTACCCTGAAGGTAGGTGCTCCTGAGAAGGCTCTTCTGAATGGAAAAGAGAAAAGCCTAGAAAGAGGCTACCTTGCATGTGTGCAAGTGACACACTACAGAGGAAAAAATGGCCCAATGGAGACTTAATACTGCCCAGAACCATGTATCAGTGATGACCACAAGGAGATATGGAGCATCTGGGAGGGATAGAACATGAATTCATTCCATAAATATTCATCATCTATTTTAGTCTGGACACCGAAATGTTTATTTATTTATTTTTGAGAGAGAGAGAGAGAGAGAGAGAGAGAGAGAAAGAGAGAGGCAAAACCTGTGAGTTGGGGAAGGGCAAAGAGAGAAGAGAGAGAAAGAATCCCAAGCAGCCTCCTCACTGTCAGCACGGAGCCTGACACAGGGCTCAAACTCACCAACTGCGAGATCATGACGTGAGCCAAGAGTCAGACACTTAACTGAGTGAGCCACCCAGACACCCCTGGACACTGAGACACATTTAGAAGGGCACCGAGTAGGTGGTAGAGTTGAGGTTATCTAGCTCACTCCAAAATCCTATTTTGTTAACAGTATGGTTTAGTACATCATGAAAATAAACAAGAATAAACAAGACATTGGATTTCATGATTTAGTGGATTAAAATGAAAATTAGTAAAAAAAAAATTCCTATTAATTGGTAGTTTAGATATTTCTGAACTATTTCGGCCACAGATTTTAATTACCAGACCATAATTTTTGTTCAAGAGCTCTATTTACCTGTGAGCAGACTTATGTTCAAAGTTAAAGAATAATGCTTAGATACGCAGGGAATGAAATGCACCCTTGCCTTTACATTCTTACAACTTTCCTATAACTTTCCAGATGTTCTTTAAGAATTCCAGATAACCCAGAAATCCCTGAAACCCCATAACCCCAGCTGAGAAACAGATTTTTGGATGAACAAGATTAAAGACGATAAAATTCAGATTTTTCCATTACTATCAATATTGTTACAAAACACCTCTGTGGTTTTCTACCGGAGCAAGCCATGGGCTATGTTCTGATATGTGTTTTTCTGTGATCTCTCTCTCAATTTACAGAAAGCCACATACAATGGAATAATTTCTTTTTAATGAGTGGACTCATCCAGTTTTACTTTCTGCATTGCTTTGATCTAGAAGATTGGTACCTCTTTACTTCTCCAATTATCCCTGTGTGTTATCCCTGTATAACTACTGAGGGTTATGGCATATTAGGCGGGGTGGGGAGGGAGGGGATCTCAGCACTGAAAGTGACCTCAGATGTAATAAACTCAAATATCCTCATTTCACAAATCTAGAAATTGAAGCTTCGAAAGTACTTGCCGGAGACCACTGGGCAAGTTTGTGGCAAAGCCAGGAAAGAACTTTAGTGACCCACTCTAGCAAAATGTGGTGATGCTCTCGGATTACTGTTTGTAACATCAAAATTGGCGTAAACAACATACAGGGCATTGTACTATGCTCCTTAAAACACTCTGTGAGCCTTGAAAGAGACTGGGATATTCTTTTGCCCCCCTCTCAAGGGAACACAAACTTAACCTTGCCCAGAAAGATCAAGGTCACACTTAAAATGATTCCCCCAAAGTGTATGTGCAAGTATTCTGAACAGTCAATATTGGTCATTGTCATTTCCCTTAGCACAGGTGGAGAGTTACTCATTGCCATGTACCTGTCTTCCCTGTGAAACAAAATGGACCCAGTGAATTTGAAAGCCTATTTCCTGATTTGACCGAAGAAAGCGGGAGAAATGGGAAAGCGGGAGAATGGAGCAAACCAAGTAAGAAAAGAACTCTAGAGGAGAAAAAGCACAGGACAAAGTGAGATGTCTAACTTAGCCTCGGGACACGCTTCCCACTCATTAGGATGGCCATTATAAAATAAAATGGGGTGCCTGGCTGGCTCTGTTGGTGGAGCACGCAACTCTTGATCTCAGGGTTGTAAGTTTGAGCCCACGCTGGGTGTAGAGATTAGTGGAAAATAAAATCTTTTTAAAAATGCATTTAAAAATAAATAAAATAGGGGCACGCCCGGCTGGCTCAGCCGGAGGAGCAGACGACTCTTGATCTCAGCTTTGTGACTTTGAGCCCCACATGGGGTGTAGAGATTACTTAAAGAAATGTTTAGGAAACTTGAAAAAATAAAATAAATGAAAAATAAAAATAAATGAAATAAAATCAAACAGGAAATAACAAGGTTGGTGAGGATATGGAGAATCTGGAACCCTTGTGCCCTTCAGTGGGAGTACAGAATGGTGTAGCATCTGTGGAGAACTTCATGGTGGTTCTTAGAGGAAGTACATGTAGAATTATAATACGATCTGGCAATTGTGCTTTTTGCTATATACCCCAAAGAAGTGGAAGCAAGGACATGAACCTATTTTCACAGTAGCATTATTCACAGTAGCCAAAATGTAGGGGCAGCCCGAATGTCCATTGATGGATGAATGGAAAAACAATGTGACATATACATGCAATAGAATACTATTCGGCCTGAAAAAAGAAGGAAATTCTTTCTTCTTTCAAGTCCATTCATGAAAAGCAAAGGGAATAGATAGAGTCAATGGTATTGTCGTTGTGTCGTATGGTAACAGCTGTAGCCACCCTTGTGGTGAGAGAGCATGTACAGAGTTCATGAATCACTACTATGTATATCTGAAACTAATGTAAATTGCATGTCAACTACACTCCAATTGTAAATAAACTAGATAGGGGCTCCTGGGTGGCTCAGTTGGTTAAGCCTCTGACCTCAGCACAGGTCATGATCTCACCGTTTGCGAGTGAGTTTGAGCCCCGCATCGGGCTCTCAGCTGTCAACAAAAAGTCCACTTTGGATCCTCTGTCCCCCTCTCTCTCTGCCTCTCCTCCATTTTCTCTCTCTCTCAAAAATAAATAAACGTTAATAAATACATAAAATAAATAACCAAATAGATAAATAAAGGGGAAAAAAGAGCCCAAAGTAGAATAACGATACAAATAATATTAGCAAGGGGAGAAATTTCTATAGCTTTCACTCTGTGCTAAGCGCCATGCTAAGGCATTTGCATATATTATTGTAAATCCCTCCAACAACCATTCAAGGTGGGCATTATTATTTTTTTGTTACTTTTTTTTTTTTGAGAGAGAGAAAGTACATGTGCCAGCAGGAAAGGGACAGAGGGAGAGAGAGAGAATCTTAAGCAAACTCCATGCCCAGAGTGGAGCCTGATGTGGGGCTGGATCTCATGACTGTGAGATCATGACCTGAGCCAGAATCCAGATTCTTGGATGTTTAACTGAATGAGCAACCCAGGCGCCCCAGGAAAAGCATTATTAAATCTGGTTTTCAGGTGAATATACTGAGGATGAAAAAGACTGTGTAATTTTTTTTTTTTTTTTTAAATTCTGAAGCATCAGTAAAGCTGAAGAACTGAGACTAAATCTAGGTCCTTCTTACTCCATAGACTGGCTCTTTCTACTATGCAGGTATTTACCATTTGCTTCTTTTGTCTTTTCTGTATGTATTTTAGCAGAGCCCTTCACATGCAAAACTTACAAAATTTTATTTTGACCTTATCTCTGTGAAATCCATGAAGGTGTGCCCATTGGATAACTTCGTGTTCATCTAGTCACAGAGGCGATTATTTTTTGGATTCAAAATTGAAATGCTCAGACATCTCATGGATGCCTCATAATGCCACAAAATGTGCCAACATTCGCAAACAAAATGATGCCAGTACCGTCAAGCTGATTCTCTAGGGGAAAAAAGAAAAGGAGGCGATTCTGACACATGCTAGGGTATGGATGAAACTTGGAGACGTTACGCAAAGTGAAACAAGCTGGTCACAAAAAGACAAGAACTGTGTGATTCTATTTCCATGTTGTACTCAGAGGAGTCACAGTCATAGAGACAGACCATAGAAGAGTGGTTGCTGGGCGGGGGGTGTGGCAGAATGGGAGGTGGTTGTTTCATGGGTACAGAGTCTCTTCTGGGAAAGATGAGAAAGTTCTGGAGACAGATAGTGGTGATGGTTGCACAGCAGTGTGAAGGTATTAATGGCACAGAACTGTTTGCTTAAAAATGGTTAGAATGGTAAGTTTTGTGTTATGTCTATTTTGCCACAATTAAAAACAAAGGGGTACTGTTAACAAAAAGAAAAGGAAAGAAAAGTACCGGGGAAATACATGAAAAATGTAAATGACCCTTATCCTTCATATCCACTTAAAAAAATCTCTCCAGGGGCACCTGGGTGGCTCAGTCAAGTGAACATCTGACTCACGATTTCAGCTTACACTCATGAGATGGATCCCTGCGCCGGGCTCTGTACTGGGGGTGGAGCCTGCTTAAGATACTCTCTCTCTCTCCCTCTGCCTTCCCCTGCTTGCTCGCTCTCTCTCTCTCTCTCTCTCTGTCTCAAAATTAAAAAAAAAAAAAGAAATAAAAGGAAGATCTTAAAAAAAATCTCTCTGAAGTAATATTCATTATTTTCAGCAAAGGCAATTTTTTCTGATTCCAAAATAAGCCAATGTTTTTCATTGACAAGTGGCCTGGGGGGTGATTCCACTTTCTTTCCCCATAGACACTGGTTAGAGGCAGGTAAACTAGAGTACTCTTTTTAGCTTAAAAAAGATACCAAGGATTTCGGAAGTATATGCCCTATTGAGCACAACTATTTTTTTCCTTGTGCCTTACAATATTGAGTGATTTCTATTTGAAATTAAATAGCCAAGTCTTGACTCTTGCAATATTCTTTTTGATCGATCCAAAGGCAGCAGGAATGAAATATTTGTTCTTTCTACTCCTTTACAGTTAGTTTTTCTTTAATTATGGGAAACTCTTATTATAAATACACTGTGTTATCAGGCAGCATCGGCTACTGGATACTTAACTTAGCTGCCAAGTTTATTTTAGTCTTTACGGCTGGTACCTTGCAAGGACATTCCAACTACTCCCATATCCTTTTAGAGATTGGGTAAATGGTCAAACTGCAAAGGATCATTATTTATTCAATGATAAAATGGCTTCCCATGAGCACAGATGGTACAAAGCAACAAACTGAAGATATTTAAGGTGGTGCTCATTTTTATTGGTAAAATACATAGTATCGTGAGATGAATGTTTGCTTAATCACCACCGCAAGAATGTCCTATTACTATTACTCTTTGAGATTTTAGGAAGCTGTTCTGTGTGCTAGATCACTTACGATGTTGGGATAGAAATGGCCGACAGATACGGTTCTTGCGCCGAGGATCTCGCCATTTATCAGAGGCACCTATATGAATTGTCCTTGGTTAACTTATTTTATAGAATTTTGTAGTTGGAATGGTTCAAGAGCAGTTCTGTCCCCAGCGCTGCCAGAAAATGCATCCTTTTTCATCTATCTCGATCTCTTGTAGTGTGAGGACCACACCACAAAGCCTAGTATCTATAGTAATACAACTTTATGATCGCCCTGCTGTCAAGAGCAGAAATACTATTTCAAGAGTCTCTTGCCCAAGTAAATAAATGGATTGTTTATTACAGGAATTTCCTGAAAGATCCATCAAGTCTTTAACTGAAAGCATCAACAGGCAGCTCACAACCTCAAGACTCCGTAAGCTTGTGCTTCAAAATGCTTGCTGTGTCTAGGAATCTCACACTATTATATAATAATCCTTACCCAGTCCTACTCAAGTCCTGGCTTTAGAAGATGACCCTTGAACACAGACTTCATAATTCCAGTAGATCAGAACTTACCCTTCCCTCACAGCCAAAAGATGAGACAGCAACAAGAAACCAAACTCACACGTCCATCAGTGGAAGAAGAATGGATAAACAAAGTGTGGTCGAGCCATACAATAAAATACTATGCAGCCATAAAAAAACAAAAACAAACAAACAGAAACAACAACAACAACAAAAACCAGAGTACTGATACATGCCACAGTGTGGATAAACCACAAAAATATTATGCAAAGTGAAAGAAGCCAGACACAACAGGTTATATACTGTATGGTTCCATGTAAACGAACTATCCACAGTAGGTCAATCTATGGATAAAGAGGGCAGTAAATGGTTGCCGGGAATTTGGGATAGACGTAGGGAAACGGGGAGTGACTTCTTAATAGTTACAGGATTTCCTTTGGGAGTGATGCAGATATTTTGGAATTAGATAAAGGTGATGGTTGCACAACATTGTGAGTTTCCTGAATGTACAGACCTGCCCACTTTAAAATGGTTGATTTTATGTCATGTGAATTTCACCTCAAGTAAAACAATGTTTTTAAGTCTATGGAGCTATGTTCTCTCTTACCTTGATAAGGAATAAATCGTTTTGTATTATTAACAGGTTGTTCTACCGATATTTGGGTAGCCAGCATTTGACAGCTGTAATTTAAACCAGAGCCTTGTTTGGGTTTCGAAAATAGATCACGATCCCCTTGGTTGGGACCTTGAATGACTTTCAAAGCTAGAATGCAGTTTCCCTTCAGTTGACCCCCTGCTGTGAGTAAATGGTCCCCTTTTTACCAGGATGTTTTATCCTTGTGTGTCTCATCTTGCTACACTTGACTGATCTTTAAGATGTCATTCATTTCCAGGCACTCTGATTTGTAAATTCTAACCCTGTTGCATTAGCTCCACCTTTCTATAGCACAGTTTTTCCTTATGGTGTCTCAATTCTTTAAAAAATCGCAGTGATGGGGCGCCTGGGTGGCTCAGTCGGTTAAGCGTCCGACTTCAGCTCAGGTCACGATCTCGTGGTCCATGAGTTCGAGCCCCATGTCGGGCTCTGGGCTGATGGCTCAGAGCCTGGAGCCTGCTTCTGATTCTGTGTCTCCCTCTCTCTCTCTGCCCCTCCCCCATTCATGCTCTGTCTCTGTCTCAAAAATAAATAAACGTTAAAAAAAAATTTTAAAACTCGCAGTGATCATATATATGCACTTTTTGGGTTGTTTTTGCTTGTTTGCAACCTTTGGAAAAAAACTATTCGTTTTTTAAGTTCAAGTTCTTATGCTGAAAGCATGGAGACCCTCTCAAGCTTTCCTAAATAAGGAGATCTGGCGTGAGGACCCTACTTTCGGTTGAATGGTTAGGCTCTGCTTCCCTAAGTGCCAGTGTGAGAGGTGTGAGCGTGTGGGAAACAGGCCCCATGCCTGTCTTATTTGTCCAGGTTCTTTCTGTTTTGTTTTGTTTTTCTGCTCAGATATGCTTGTCCTGACTCTTACTCCATTTTTTTTCCCCTGATGGCTTTTCAATTTAATCAAAGTATAACACAGCCCGAGATGAGCAATCAGTGTGAGGGTGTGTATGCCTCACACTGCCATTTTCTCGTCCATTACTTCCCACACCGCAAAATTCACTCGGATCTAAACATGTTCTAAGTCACGGATAATCCGTGTAAGTATGTGTCTGCTCCGCTCAGAGACAACTGTTTCATCCTGAAGCCCCAAATCACTAGATTTATCTTCAACAATTACGGGGCTTTGATCACCCTGGAATAGGTGGTGTCATGTGGTATGTAGCTGTCCTCTTCCAGTGCACTTCCCTTATCAGGATACATGTCTGTTGATTTGCGGGAAGCTGGCTGTTTTTCGTTCCTGACAAACCCCAGTGATTAAAATGTAGTGACAGCTGCAGTTTCCAGTGGTGGTGGATAGCGTCCATGCAGATTGCTTTTTAATGAAAGCAATATATTATCTTACCTAGAGACCCTGAAGCCTTACCTTGTTAATGTATTCGAGTTTGGCACCACATTTATCTATAAATTAGTTGCATTAAACACACTCCTTACTATTTATCCAGCCTTTAAAGAGTTTTTCTAGTGGGAGGATTTTGCCCCCTTTCTTCACCTTGAGTATTGTTATGCCCAGTGACAAACCCCAGTAATATTTTTAAAGTGTCGTTTTGAATAGAACATTCCCAGGCTGGAAAAAATGTGACTACAACTATACGCAGTAGCTTGATAATCCTTCACCGCGTTCAGCCATTAAAATAAAAGAGAGGATGGAATTCATCGGAGAACCAGCCTTGCAGCCGAATCTCTAAAACGTGGGCAATAATTCTGAAAGCAGAGTCCACCAAATAGTGGTTAAATAAACCAGAAGGAAGAAGTCAGTTTAAAATTTACACTGTACACATTTAAGGTTTGATATTCTAGGAACCCTCCTATCCATAGGTAGAAAAAGAAACAGAAAATTCTGCCGTTAGTTAAAAGTCAAATAATCCCCCAACACGCAACTCTTTGTGGTCACCCTATCTCGCATAGGGTATATGTAACGGCATCAGGTCCACTGTGAGTAGTCACCTTTCGGCGGGGAGTGAATGGCATCTATTGTCCTCTTGGATGAGGACTCCACAGTGCGGGGCGAACTTCATGCTGTGGCTTTGGAAATAGTTACAACACCAAGTCCTCGTAATGACCCATGAACCGAAATTGGAAACAAACAACTATTTTGCTGAATGTGTCCTCTCTGACCTAAACCCAATATTAAACTTTTTACAGAACTATAAATCAAATCCATTAAAAACAAAAAACCCAGTGAACCAGTCTGAACTAAATCCAAACCTACATATTTTCTAAAACAACTGAACTGTAACAAAACTAAAACATCAAAATATTCTCCAACCTGAATCGATATTTCATTTGGTTCAAGTCTCTGAACCATATTTTCTATTTCAAGACAGGATTACTGTTACGTGCTAACCATCACTTAAAAAGGAAACACAGACGGGAAATTAATGCCATAGTTAGCACTGAGAATAAATAAGAAAACGCATGCAGTTAGATGTGTGAAATACATCCTTTTTATAAATTACTTAAGTAGATGTGCAATCATGTAAGTAGAAGCAGAGGAGAAAAATTACTGAAAAGAAACAAATGCAATAATCAGATTTGTGATCAACTGAGAAAATGCAGGAAACAACACAGATCACATTCAGCAAGTGGCAAATTCCACGGGGGAGTGAACAGATTCCATGCATGGGGTAGAGGAAACAAGCCAGAAAATGTATATTAAGTACTGCTAACATTAACTTATACTTTAGATTCCAGGGAATTATATTCATTCTTGTTAGCATTTTCCTTATTTACTGACTCCTTTTGTTGATTATGAATAGTAGAGAGAGAAGTAGTGAATAGAAAATAATTTCAGAGTAACTTTTGGTCTCTATAAATAAGAAACTAGAAAATTCAAAAATATAGTATTTGAATTTTTAAGTTATGCTAGCCAGGTAAAAATGTGGATGACTTTCAAAACAAATCTATGTTAAGGAAAGATTCTCCAACATCCAAACTTCTGTAAATTGTCCTTTTGTAGCATAAAAATAGGAATATGTCTCTAAAAATAACTGAAATGTATTTTCACATTATATTTAACTAGGTTCTGGCATATACGTACATAAGTATGCACACACACACACACACACACACATTTATCTAGAAAAGTCCAGCTTTTTATGAATGGCATGTAATTAGGGAAGTGATCACAGAAAAGACAGCCTGTGAATCCATGATTTTTCCAAGTTAAAGGAAACCATGGTTCCTGACAAGGATAGTAACATATTCATTCTATCTATCGCTTAGGGCTCTGATGAAAAGCTAGAAGCCTGACACGTGTTCAAAATACTTCTAGAATAATAAAATGATTCTCCATTTCTGGAAATTTCTCTTAAAGAAATAATCATTAAAAAAGGACACTTACACACAAAGATTATCTGCAATCACTATGCGGTAGAAACTATCAACTAATCACCAACCCCATTTCCTCATCTTCCAGGGCACATGGCTAATGCATATTTCCCAGCCTCCCCTGTCATCAGAGTGGGCCATCTGATTAAGTCCTATCCAACGGAATGTGAAAAGAAGTGATATGTGACGTGTGTCACTTCCAGTCTCACTGGTGACTGTTTATGCTCTTGCCCTTTCCACGATGACCTTAAAAGCCACACGTTAAAGATGGCAGAGCCTTAATGTGGAAGGACATTGCATTTAACGTGACCAGAAACACTGGTTTGTACCATACCTGAGCAATGAATAAGCAGGAAATAAATACATTAAGTATGAAATCTATTGAGATTTATGTGGTATAGTTTATGTGGTATAGTATCACCTTAATATGCATCTTTTTTAATAGTACCAAACAATCGGAAACAAGCTGAATCCCTAACAAAGTTGCAGTGACTATTTTGTGATCATTGATAATTTTTATTTTTTTTCTCCTGAATACATCTGGATAGTCTTCATTTTCTATCATTCGTATACATAACATTTATAACTAATACATAAAATTTATGATTTTGGATATTATAAAAATCAAATTAAATGTGTGTAGTTAGGCCGTGTATGGAATTGATGGCATCTAGAGTGATAGTTTTAACCGACGGAGAAAATATTTTTAAGCTCATAATACATTGTGAGTAGTTGGGAAGAAGAAATATTTTTTAATTTTTCTCACAGCTTAATTTGATTTTACTCAATGGAAAATTTGTGATTTTAAGTGGAAAAAAGGTTATTGGTTGACTCTTGCATACATATTGTTAAGAGGCTCGGTGTGTGTGTGTGTGTGTGTGTGTGTGTGTGTGTATGCGTGAGAGAGAGAGAGCGAGATCTAATAGAAATCAAATCAAGATGTGACCTAACAAATGACTGCGGATGACTGGATTCTTCCTACTTCTAAAAGTCACATTGAAGGAGAGCCTAACTGCTGTGGAAAATATAAAGAGTCATTTATCATTAGGTGGCTAATATAAGGATACAAGGGCATACTGAATTTTCTTTTATATTCACTAACTTTTATTCTAGGTTTCAACTATGTTATTACCCCTTTTCATGATTGTCATTATCTATATTACACGATCAGCTTTAACTCATTACTTTTATTAAAGCTACGTTCATGTTACCCTTTATTCACAGAGTATGTGGTGTCTTTTTTTAAAAAAATTATCTTTTTTAATTTTTAATTTTATTTTTTAAATTTACATCCAAATTAGCTAGCATATAGTGCAACAATGATTTCAGAAGTAGATTCCTTAATGCTCCTACCCATTTAGCGCATCCCCCTCCCCCACAATCCCTCCAGTAACCCTCTGTTTGTGCTCTATATTTAAGAGTCTCTTCTATTTTGTACCCCTCCCTGTTTTTATATTATTTTTGCTTCCCTTCCCTTGTGTTCATCTGTTCTGTGTCTTAAAATCCCCATATGAGTGAAGCCATATGATATTTGTCTTTCTCTGACTGACTAATTTCACTTAGCATAACACCCTCTAGTTCCATCCACGTAGTTGCAAATGGCAAGATTTCATTCTTTTTGACTGCCAAGTAATACTTCATTGTATATATATACCACATCTTCTTTATCCATTCATCCATCGATGGACATTTGGGTTCTTTCCATACTTTGGCTATTGTCAATGGGCCCCTTCGAAACAGCATCCCTGTATCCCCTGGAAAAATACGTAGTAGTGCAATTGCTGGGTCGTAGGGTAGTTCTATTTTTAGTTTTTTGAGGAACCTCCATACTGTTTTCCAGAATGGCTGCACCAGTTTGCATTCCCACCAGCAGTGCAAGAGAGATGCTCTTTCTCTGCATCCTCGCCAACATCTGTTGTTGCCTGAGATGTTAATGTGAGCCATTCTGACAGGTGTGAGGTGGTATCTCATTGTGGTTTTGTGTTTCTCTGATGATGAGTGATGTTGGGCATTTTTTCATGTGTCGGTTGGCCATCTGGATGTCTTCTTTGGAGAAGTGTCTATTCATGTCTTTTGCCCATTTGTTCCTTGGATTATTTGTGTTTTGGGTGTTGAGTTTGATAAATTCCTTATAGATTCGGGATACTAACGTTTTATCTGATATGTGATTTGCAAATATCTTCTCCCATTCTGTCAGTTGGTTTTCAAGTCTTGCTGATTGTTTCCTTTGCTGTGCAGAAGCTTTTTATTTTGATGAAGTCCCAATAGTTCATTTTTGCTTTTGTTTCCCTTGCCTCTGGAAACGTGTTGAGAAAGAAGTTGCCATGGCCAAGATCAAAGAGGTTTCTGCCTGCTTTCTCCTTGAGGATTCTGATGGCTTCCTGTCTTACGTTTAGGTCTTTCATCCATTTTGAGTTAATTTTTGTGTCTGGTGTAAGAAAGTGGTCCAGGTTCATTCTTCTGCATGTCACTGTCCAGTTTTCCCAGCACCACTTGCTGAAGAAGCTGTCTTTATTCCATTGGATATTCTTTCCTGCTTTGTCAAAGATTAGTTGGCCATATATTTGTGGGTCCATTTCTGGGTTCTCTATTCTGTTGCATTGATCTGTGTGTCTGTTTTTGTGCCATAATTAATTATCTTTTTTAAGTTTCACTTATTTAAGTCATTTCTACACCTTACGTGGGGCTCTAACGCATAACCCTGAGATCAAGAGTCACATGCTCTTCCAACTGAGCCAGCCAGATGCCCCTCATATAGTATGTACTGTCTTAATTTACTTGTACCTAGCCAACTTAACCAGAATATCTATGTCGGCTTTCCACTGAAGAACCAACATTCGGATTGAAGTTTATTGCACATTGAATGCATGCAGCTAACAGGTTATATTCGAACACCTCTGCATATTTCCAGAACTACCAGATGAGCTTCATGCTTGCTAAGGGTTGTCAGGTCTGAGATTTGATTTTGACTCTACTTACAAACTAATGAATCAGCCCATGATTATTTCATGGATGCTGGAAGAAGACATAAGACTCTTGGGTCAGGGACAAAGCACTTTTTTACTCATGGTGTAACAAGCAACAGGAACATTGGCAGATTTGCAGGAGTCCCCTTTGCTTCCAAGTCTCACCAATGTGATAGACTACACGTGCAGTTGGCTTGCATTACAGCCGAGGATCACTAGAGTTGGGGAATCTACCTTTCTTTAAGCAAGCAGTAAGCAAGTCTGCTCTCTGTCTGGGGACAGATGTTACCTTATCTTCCAAAGTCACTGCAAAAACAATTCTGAGTAATGATCTGAATGAAAGAGCAGTCAGAGTCATTTGGTCTTGGCAAAGTTGTTTTTAAAGATTGTCCTCGAGGGGTGCCTGGGTGGCTCAGTTGGTTGAGCGTCTGACTTCGGCTCAGGTCATGATCTCACGTTGTGTGAGTTCAAGCCCCACCTTGGGCTCCGTGCTGACAGCTCAGAGCCTGGGGCCTGCTTTGGATCCTGTGTCTCCCTCTCTCTCTGCCCCTCCCCTGCTCACACACTGTCTCTCTCTCTCTCAAAAATGAATAAACAGTTAAAAAAACATTGCCCTCGAATATAGTACAAGGGAGACAGTTTTGAAATCCTGGTAAATACTGCATACAAACCTAGTTGGCTCTTGCACTAAGATTATATCACAAATTTTATGTATTTAAAAAAAATTTTTTTTTACATTTGTGTATTTATTTTGAGAGACAAAGAGAGACAGAGCACAAGCAGGGGAGGGGCAGAGAAAGAGGGAGACAAAGAATCCAAAGCAGGCCCCAGGCTCTGAGCGGTCAGCACAGAGCCCGACGTGGGGCTTGAAGTCAACACAAGGTGAGATCATGACATGAGCCGAAGTCGAACTCTCAACTGACTGAGCCCCTACATCACAAATTTTAAAAGATCTCATTGCATTTTAGAGAAACCGGAAATAGAAATCACAGATCATGCATTCCGGTTTGTGAAATAAAGTCAACAAAGGATTGCAATTAGTATGTACACAAAGTAATGGCATTAAGTGAAAAGACTGGCAAAGAAATGCACATTTATGTGTGAAGTTAAAAATACATATATATTTAAGGGGTGACTGGGTGGCTCAGTCGGTTGGGCGTCTGACTCTTCATTTCGCTTCAGGTCATGATTCCAGGGTCGTGGGATCGAGACCTGCTTGGGATTCTCTCTCTCTCTCTCTCTCTGCCCCTCTCCCCTGCTCACATACTCTGTCTAAAATAAAAAAAATTATATATATGTGTGTGTGTGTGTGTGTGTGTGTGTGTGTGTGTATATATATATATATATATATATATATATATATATATAGGTAACTCCGCGTACGTTGGAGGTACTGTGGGTTCAGTTCCAGATCATTGTAATAAAGCAAGTCAAATAAATTTTTTGTCTTCCCAGGTCACATTAAAGTCATGTTTACACTATAGTTTATTGAATGTGCAATAGCATTATATCTAAAACAACAAAGTATATACCTTAATTTAAAAATACCTTATTGCTAAAAAGTGCTATCCTCTGACCTCTCTGTGGTCATAATCACTGATCACAGATCACCATAGCAAATATAATAATAAGGAAAAAGTTAGAAACATTGTGGCAATTACCAAAATGTGACATGAGACCCAAAGTGACCAAAAATGGCTCCGAGAGACTCGCACGACAAGGAGTTGCCGCAAACCACCCATGTGTTAAAAAATGTAGTGTCTGTGAAGCACCATAAAACAAGCTATGTCTGTATAAGTGTTTCTGACTCAGTCAGTTGCTTTCACCTACTTTGTCAATTAATTATCGTCCCAATGATTCCACTTTTCTTCCTTTCCAAGAGTTGTTTATCATGGCCTCACGCGTGGTAAAGAACTAGACTCTCCCTTGTATATTTCAAAGAATGTGTCTGAGCTCAGAGTGTGATAGCTACGCAAGATCCAGAACCACATTACTCATTTTCCTGAGTGAAGACCATACTTCCTCTCTCTCAGAAAAAGCACACCTTTCTAGTTGTGGCAGCAATGGCAAACCTAGCTACCACATGAGCTAGTTTCTACTCTATGAATCACTCACCAGAAGACGTTTGTTGATAACCAGTTTCCAAATAGAAGGTCCACGGCAAATTAAAAGGAAAAAGGGGCCTGAGTAGCCACAGCATGCATCCTAATGCAATTACTTATGAGTTGTTTTTCCAGAACTTTTCATGAATCATCAGCTGCCTTGGACTGAGCTGCTGTTTTTCCCTCGGACAGATGCTATCAAGGTTCACACCTATCCTGCATGGGGCTTGGAGCCTGGGATTGAGAACAGAGAATGTGGATGGCCCCGTGTAAAGAGCCCCAAGCTAGAGCCATCAGTATTATTGTGTTTTATGAGCATCTCAACTATGTCAAAGGGTATTGTTATTTTATAAGCCTAGAGGGCTCCTAAGGGGGCAGTAGGCCCATAAATACAGAGACCCATTCACACTAATCAGGTTCAAAGCTTTTAAAACTTAATCTGGTGTAGGACATAGAAGCTTGAAAATAGCTCACTTCAGTTCTTACTGAAAACAAATTGTGTTGAAAATGTTGCAACCCAACCTAAGTTTGACAAATTAGTGCTGTGACCTGAATTTATATTATATTCAGAGATACTAGGACATAAAGAAGCCTTCTTCGTGAGAAAAAGTTTTGGCCGTGACTTTTCCCAACAATTACAGAGTTCCACAAAACATATACAAGCAGATCCCTGAAAGCCCGGACTAGCCCATTTATCCTGGGTGCCCAGAACACCAGTTCTGGCTTTCTAAACTATTAACCTGCTGGGTCGCTCCTTTTTTCCACCTCTGTTTTGGGCTTAATTCCTGTTGCATCCAGATAATGTGATTGACAAAAATGACCTCCTGATGCAAGAGAAGCGAAAAATTTGCAGGTTTAGATTACTAGGGAAAAGAAGGAGATTATCAAAGATCTAAATAATGCAACCGATGGCAACACATCCTAGTAAATCATGCAAACCCAGCTAAATTAGATAGCACTGTCCATATACAATTACACTGTTCGGCTCCCATGACAGCCTTTAAATGTGACATGTTATTTGACATGTTTGCAATTAGAGCTTAGAAAAAAAAATCAATTTTTTTCTATTCCACTTAAAATAAAAAATGTACTGTTTTCCAATGAAACGTACCTTTTTTTAGTTCGAGACAGACCAAGAAAAAAAAAAAAAAGTAATACCAGAACAAACATATCACAGCTGCATTATGAAGATAGACATCTAAAGTCCGATTTTATTAGATTTTATGAAAGGGCAGAACCTAGAAGTAATTACCAGCATGTTGTATTTACTTTCACATCATTATCCTTATTCACGTTGCCCCTAGACTTGAAGAGGCAGTGAGGCAGACGGTAACTGGCGGTCCTGGGTGAGCTGAAGGGGATGTGGGGATCTGTGTCTTTTACTAGCTCAGATAGGGGGCACGTCCCTCCTTTCAGCAGCCCCAGACCCGCTAAAGGCCCGGAGAAAGTTGAGTTGCCCTTTATCCCTCCCCCTTCTGCTTTCCCGCAGTGTTGGTTTCAAACTGCACTGAATAATCCATACGTGTTGGATATGGATATTCGAAGGTGAGATTCTCAACTCAGTAAAATGCCTCCAATTTCTTGTTGTTCTTCCCTTCTCATCGCCCCTTTCTTCTTCTCTCATGCTCTTAAGATCTAGAACCAACATTTGATATTTTTTTCTCTTTCAGGGAGGCATTTTGACCTCCCACATACTTCACGCCATTATTATGTATCAGAGAAATAATGGTAATGATAACAATAATAGGAGAAATAATAGTTTCAATAAACTACCATGGATTGTGTAGTTTCTATGCACCAGGCACTGTTCTAAGTGATTTATAGGAACTGTTTCAGCTGATGTGTACAGCAAGCCTATAGTTGTTATGACCATCATCAATAAATGTATCTGCCATTATCAATAGGTTAAGCGATCCCAGCAATAAATCCAAAGTAAATCATTGTAATTCTTCTTAGTTACTTTAATGCAAATAGGGGGCTTATGATACCTAAATAAACTCTGAGATAATTTTGGATCAAAATTATTAAGCATTGTGGTAGGCAGAATAATGCCCCTTCCCCCCAAGACATCCACATCCTCATTCCCAGAACCATTGAATGTTACCTTATATGGCAGAAAGGACATTGCAAGTGTGATTAAGTTAAGACTCATGAGATGGTGGGGGGTGGGGGGATGTGGTGCAGGGGTGGCTCAGTTGGTTAAGCATCTGACTCTTGGTTTCAACTCAGGTCATGATCTCAGGGTTTGTGGGCTTGAGCCCCGCATCGGGTTCTGCACTGGTAGTTCAGAGCCTGCATGGGAGTCTTTTTCTCTGTCTCTCTCCATCTGCCCCTCCTGAGATCTCTCTCTCTCTCTATCAAAACAAATAAATAAACTTGGATAAAAAAGACTCTTGAGATAGGAAGGTTATCCCGGATTATGTGGGGACCGCCTCTCACCCAAACACAAGAAACCTTAGAACAACTGGTGGGATTGTCAGAATGGGACAGAATGGAGGATGCTAGGCTGCTGGCTTTGAAGATAGAGGAAGAGGCCATGAGGTAAGGGATGGAGGTAACCTCTAGAAACTGTAAAAGGCAAAAGAACAGATTCTCTTCTATAGCCTCTAGAAAGAACACAACCCTGCTGACACCTTTATTTTAGCCCAGTGAAATTCATTTTGAAATTGTGAGGGCTGGAAGAGTAAGGCAATAAAAGTGTTTCTTTCAGCCACTAAGCCTGTGGTAATTTGTTACAGCAGCAATCAGATACTAATACACACAGGAACCCTGATATATTGTGTTATTATGTGGTATGAAAACATGTGGGGCCCCAGAGGAGGGGCCTCCTGGAGGAGTCAGAAAGTCTCTCCAAGGGATGGTCAGGTTACTGGGAGCACCATCCATACAAGACTGCTCTCACTTCTGACACCAACTTTAAGTTCAGGGAGTTCCTAAAACAACTCTGTTTTAATAATTCTGAAGAAGGACTCACAGAGCTCACTCAGAGCTACTATACTCATCATCACGGTTTATTACAAGGAAAGGATATGGATTAAAATCAGCCAAGGGAGGTAGCACATAGGGCAGAGTGGGAGGAAGTATCCAATGCAGATATTTCATTGTTCTCTTCTTGTTGACTTGGGGACAGCCTCACTTTGCTGGCATTGACGTGTGACAATATTGGTGTGTGGTGCAAAGCAGTGCCAAACAGGGGAGCTCACCCAAGACTCAGTAGAGTTTTTGTTGGGATTCCATCATGCAGTCACAACTGATTGATTAACTCATTGCTCACATGGTTGACCTCAGTTTCCAAGTCAACTGATGCCCCTTTACTTAAGGTATCCACTTTACCTTCTATTATCGATCTTCCTGGACAGTCTCCACTCCAAATACCACATGGTGTGGACGGTCCCATCCTAAGTCACATTGTTAGACTGCCAGATAGAGCATTACCTAAAACCCCCAGGCAAACCAAGAACCTCTTAGCAAGCATGACACTTACAAGAGCCCAGAGATGACCTCTGAGGACTTGAGGGAAAAGGCCAAGCCTTCTCTTTGGGCAGAACTAATTTTTTTTTTTCAATTTCAATTTCTAGAGAGAGAGGCGAGTGGAGGGGGATGAGGGAGAGAGAGAGAATCTCAAGTAGGCTCCATGCTGTCAGGGTAAACCCCAACATGGTGTTCAATTCTAAGACCATGGGATCATGACCTCAGCTAAAATTAAGCGTCAGACACTCAACCCACTGAGCTACCCAGGCGTCTCTGGGTAAAACTAAATTCTTTATGATACACATCAAGCTTTAAAGTGTGAGGGGGATTGTTGCCAATGGAGCAAAAGAAAGGGAAAGAAGGTACAAATGCTTGCGGTATTTCTATAAAACAGCCAGTGACTGATTGTAATTTGAATACAGGGTACTGGGCCCTTGGGGATGGGAGAAAAACATGATTGTGAAGGCCTTGATGAGATATTAAGAACTTCTGTATCAAGAGAAAGTGCCATGTGGAAGATTTTTCAGAAAAGAGGGATCTAAATGAAGGACACTGTGTAATGTGAATAGCCATCTCCAACTTTATGTTTTATGAGTTCATGCTTTTGTGTATTGGATGTATTATTGTTATTTTCATGTTTATTTTTGAGAGAGTACAGTGGGGAGGGGTAGAGAGAGGGGGACAGAGGGTCGAAGCAGGCTCCATGCTGACAGGCTGACAGCAGCGAGCCTGATGTGGGGCTCGAACCCACGAACTGCAAGATCATGACCTGAGCCAAAGTTGGACGCTCAACTGACTGAGCCACCCAGGTGCCCCTGTATTGGATTTATTTTCAAGTAGCACAATTTGTATTTATAAGAAAGGGAGAAATGCCCCTTTTCTATAGGAATGCTGACAACAGAGTTAGACAATTTGCTCAGGCTAGACCAGCCAAGTTTCTAGGGTGCAGGACGGAAATTCAGGCAGGGGTGGGCCAGTAGGACTGCTTCTTCTGATTTCTTATCATCATCTGTAAAATGCAGTGTAAGTTCTGGAAAATGCAGTGATGGCAGGCCTGCAACTGGACTCCTGGCCAATAGCCCCATGTGGCTAAAACTCAAAGAACATTGCCCTAACGTTCGTCATTGAGTCTTTGTTATATTGAATGTTACAATGCTGTGCTGGTCAAGACTCAGAGACAATCTGAAACTCACTGTCTTCATTCAGGCTGCTGTAATGAAATACCACAGACCGGGTGGCTTAAATAACAGATATTTTTTCTCACATTTCTAGAACCTGGGAAATTCCAGATCAAGGTGCTGGAATATTCAGGTCTCGGGGAGGGCCCTCTACCTGGCTTGCAGACAGACATCTTCTTGCGCTAACCTCACATGGTGGAGGGAAAGAGCTCTGGTGTCTCTTCCTCCTCCTAGAAGGACACTAATACCATCATGGGGCCCCACTCTCATGACCTCATCTAAACCTAATTACTTCCTAAGGGCCCCATCTTGTAGCATCATCACACTGGGGGTTAGGGCTTCAACCTATGGATTTTGGGAGGGACACAAACATTTAGACTATAACACTCAACGTCATTTTCCCTATTTAGTTGAGAAGGGCCCATGGGGGCTTCCCACACAAAGGCACACTGTTGTCTGTCATTCGTTTTTAACAACAGACTTGTTTCTATACAAAAGCTAACTTGAAGCTGTCTTTTTTTTTTTAGAGAGAGAGAAAGAGAGTGCTTGTGAGCAGTGGAGGAGCAGAGAGAGAGAGAGAGAGAGAGGGAGAGGGAGAAAGAGAGAGAGAGAGAGAGAGAGAGAGAGAGAGAGAGAGAGAAAATCTTAAGCAGGTTCACTCAGTGCAGAGCCTGACTCAGGGCTCCAACCCATGACCATGACATCACGACTTGAGCCGAAATCAATCAGTCGCTCAACTGACTGAGCCACCCAGGCACCCCATGAACATATGTATCTTTCAATTGACAAAATTATGCCATGTTGTTCCTATAGGAAGGAAGGACTACAGGATTTCTTGGACTGAGAATGTGACTTAAATATCTCATTTATCTTTTGTGTGATCTTGTGCACACAAGCACAAGATCTTTCTAATTTTAATCTGTAAAATGGAAACAGCAATTATGTTTTGTTTTGTTTTGTTTTGTTTTGTTTTGTTTTGTTTTTCTTGAGGAAGCTTACTTCACAGTGTTGTGAGGACTGAAGAATACTGAGTAAGTTACAGGCAATTGTACATGTTACTTTTCATCTACAGAGCACAAAACTACAAAACATAGCTTTCATTTTCTAGGACGTTTGTGGCCCTCCAGGAACTGTTCAAGGACCCCTCAGTTAGAAATCACTGCTTCCTGAGGAGGCTCTGGGGAAACAAAAAATTCTAAAACCTGAGGCCCATATTCTCAAAGACCTTATGATCTAGTTAAGGAGATAAGTTTCATAGACACAAAGATAACCCCAGAAGTGAGTTGTTAGATTCAGCAGATAAAAATACAAGATTTTTAGTTAAATGTGCATTTCTGATCAGCAATGAATGACTTTCTTTAGATAAGTATATCCTAAACATGTTGCCTGGGACATACTTACACTGACTTGTTGATCTGAGATTCAAATTTCACTGAGTATTCCGTAGTCTACTGGGCAATCCTACTCCTAAGCCAAATGTGCGAATGAACGCTCTTGGGACTCACAGGAGGGACTATGTCTGTAGGCTCGCCAGGAGGCAGATGCTGAGACAGAGCTGGCAACACAAAGTTTAAGCCGCAGCGAGGCCTGCGAAGGGATGGTCAAGAAGCAGAGCTGGGTGGGGAAGCCGTCAGACAGTGATGCTATCCTGACGGAGTCAGGTCACCAGGGGCTCTGCATGGAATGTCCACTGGTGGAGTCCATGTTGGGTAGAAATAACGAGCTTTTTTGCACCATTGAGTTTCTCATTCTCCTCCCAGTTCCCACCCAAAGCAGCTTCCTTCTTAGCCAGTCACTGATGACCCAAATTCTATAATTCAAAGGCCATTGTCACCCACCAGCAGAGTACTGGGTACATCCTCTACCATTTCACGTTGGTGTTCTATGGTTTCGTTAAATACAATTTTAGAAAAATGTTTCCAAAAAGTAGGTTAAAACTCAGGTCATGAAACAAGAACTAAAGTATGCTCTCATTCTGTTAACACGTGTATCTGAGTCCACGTTTACATGCCCACATTCGCACACACACTCACAGAAGGGGGGTGGAGAGAGAAGGAAGAAAGAGAAGGGAAGAGAGAGGAACTGTTAGAATATGCACTAAAATATCAGCGATGATTATCTCTGAGCGATAGGACCATGGGAGATGTTCCTTCTGTTCATAGGTGATATGTTCTAAAGTTTCTACAACGAGGTAGTGTCATCTTTGTCTCACAGAGGCCAAATCATTATGACTTGTTTCAAAGCCACTGTAACACTTCTTGGCCTTTCCTTCCCTTATCTGCAAGAATTAAGTATTTTTGTACCTGTTATATTTAAAGCATCAGTGGAAGTTGCCATAGGAAAACACGTCACCCCTTGCTTCGTTCTACTGGAGAGAGTGATGGAAGCCGTTTCCCAGGGTTCTGCTTCTTAGAACTCTGCACCTGATTGCAGTGAGAGCAGACAAAACTGATAAATGCTGGCGGTCGCAATACAGATGATCTTTGTTTTTTTTCCTCCCCAACACAAGAGGGGAAGAAACAGCAGCTTCCTATTACTATATTCTTCTGTCTTTTTAAAAAACATTTCACCTCTTCCTCATTCTGGGGAGCAAACACATCACTTTACTAGTAAAACACCTTGGCTTCCTGAAGAAAGTGTTTTAGATCAAGGAGCTAGATGTGGAATTGAAGAGGTTGTGACAATTTTATTTATCGGGGCTATTGATGTCTGCTGGTTTTCTCGAACCATATCAACTACTGCCTTCAGCAGCATTATAAGAAGGAAGTAAATACTCTTGAGAAGAAAAGAGAGAACTTAAGTTCTGATTTAGTTTGGATGTTTTGGAGTTACTTCTTTGATATGGTGAATCCTGTGAGTTTGCTTTTTCCCTCACTTTTGGCAGGAAAGGTGAAATAAGACAAATTAGAAAGAAAGAAGAAAGAAAATGCCTGATTCATTCATGAAGGATGTTTTCACCGGAGAGATCAGTAAAAAAAAAAACTGAAGATCTTTTAAAAGATAAAAAATAATCTCCTTGCCTCCTCTTTCCCTGGAGGAGAGGGGCTAAGTCTTCCTAGGGGTCCAAAGAGAAAGTTCCCAACCTGCCTACGTCTGCTCTGTATAACCTGGCTGACAACGGTTCTTGTTTCCAAAATGGTAACATCCAAGTTTGGCTGTATAAGTTGGAACATATAGGCGAGCTGCCTTTCAGCTTTAAAGTTCCATATTGCATATGTTTTGCAGAGCAATCAGAATTGGAAGGTTGCCAAAATAAAAGCAAGCTAATGGTTTAGCTAAATATAAAGAAGAAGTGAACGAAAATCAAGAAGGTGGCTGCCTACTCAGCCTGGGGGAGGAGACATGGGGAAGTCTTCCTGCAAGAGGGAATTCCTTGTCTGAGTCTTGTAGGGCAAGGAAGGGGGGGACGAAGAACAGCAGAAGGGGCAACAGTGCACAAGGGCTCTGCAGCAGTGGAAGGGTCCTCAGTGACTTTGGGTACCCAGAAATGGGTTGGTATAGCTGGAGGGTAAAGATGGCACCATGAGAGTGAGGTAGAGGAAGAGCTCATGTTGATGGCTCAACACAGTAAATTAGGGCATTTGGGGAGCCCATGAAGGGTATTGAGCTCTGATTTGGAATTCAGAAAAGGACCGTGACAGCAGCTCAGAAAACAGGTGTGAAGCTGGGGATGGGTGGAGAGGGGGAAGCCAGAACAAGGAGAGAGACAGGCGCCTAATTGGATGGCCTGAACCAAAGCCATGGGCATAAACAGAGATATGTTCTAGATGTATTTAGAATGCAAGACTGGAAGAACTGGATAACAAATTAAGTGGGTGGGAACGAGGGTTCCGTGTGAGGGGGTTGGGTAGGATTCTGGATCAACTCCCAAGTTTCTGGCTCATGTGACTGAGGGATAATGGCATTACTCACTAAGGGCATGCAGATTAGGAGGGCAGGAAAGATGATGATTTGGGTTTTGGACATGCTGAGTTTTTCATATGTGGCAGATCGTATTTTCTAGAGATGGTCACATGCTCTTATCACATTTGGATTTCAATATGTCCACCGCTGAGAGACAGGGGTCTATGTTCCTTCCTTCTGAACCTGGGTGGGGACTTTGTGACTGCCATGACAAATACAAAATATGACAGAATTGATGCCATGTGATTTATAAAGCTGTATCATAAAAATTTCACGCACTCCTGTTCTGTTGCCCTCTTGGGATGCTTACTCTCAGGATGCAGGTGCCATATTGGGAGGATGTCCAAAATGGCACCAGGTGGAGACACCACATGCAGAGGCTCCGTGCAGTTTTCCCAGCAAACAGCTCCACCAAGCTTTCAACCAACAGGTCACATCAACCGCCAAACATATCCACATGATTTTAGGCCCAAACTATCAACTTGCCTGAACCTTGAATTGTCCCCACTGAGGTCTCTGACATGGTGTATTACAGATCAGCCAGCTCTCATGTATCCCCTTTGAAATCCTGGCCCAAAGAATCTGTGAGCATAGTAAAATGGGTGTTTTTTTTGTTTTTTTTTTTAATTTTTTTTATGTTTATTTATTTCTGAGACAGAGAGAGACAGAGCATTAGTGGGGGAGGGACGGAGAGAGGGAGACACAGAATCGGAAGCAGGCTCCAGGCTCTGAGCTGTCAGCACAGAGCCAGATGCGGGGCTCCAACTCATAAACTGTGAGGTCATGACCTGAGCCGAAGTCGGTCGCTCAACCAACTGAGCCACCCAGGCGCCCCTGAAATGGGTGTTTTAAACCACTATGTTTTGGGGTGGTTTGCTACCTAGCAAAAGTATGTGGACTAGGACACACTCAAGATATTCATGTGAATGTGCCCAGTGACGCACGTGAGATATTCACATGAATGTGCTCGTTGAAGATTTGGCTACATGTACGGGAGCTCACAGCAGAGGTCTAGGCTGGAAATGCCGAACTGGACATCACTGGCATAAAGATTATAAGTGAAAACATAGATACAAGTGGTATCCCAAACAGTGTCTTAAGTAAGAAGACAGGAAGGGACGATCCGGAATCTAAGAGCGCCCTTGTATTTAAGGAGTATTTAGAAGAAAAGAAGCATGCAGAAGAAGCTATGAATAATACTGGTCAGGGTTTAGACAGGAAAGGAGAAATAACTAGAAGTATTTCAAACAGAGACTAAAGTGCTGACAAAAGGACTAGAAAGGCTAGGCGTCTGTGACTAGCTTCCTGGTTCACTGCCATAGCTGCGGTCCGGAGTCAGAGAGCTGCAGAAACCGTTGCGATCCTGGAGAACCACCTCAGCACTGAGCTGGTGATCGGTAGGGGGGCACGGAGGCTACTCTTCACCACAGCCCATGCCTCTGTTGCCACTGTTGGTGGGGAAAGAAGAGGTTCCAACTTTCCAAATCCAATGCAATGCATTCCACTGCGCCAAGAGCACAGATTTTTACCCAGAACCCACGTGCGAAGGAAGAGAAAGAAACGTATCCCAGGCTCCTCCTACTAGAAAGCCTACGAGGGACGGGAGAGTGAATGCTTCTTACAAAAACCAACCAAACTGAGCCAGAACACAGCCCTGTGACTCTCCAAAGACATGAGGTAGCTTGAGGTGCAGAAGAGAGTCCGTTTCTATAGCGAGGACTATTGGGGAGGGGAAACTGAGGGGTAGAAGGGCAGTGGCATCTGGAGTCCAACAATCCTGAGTTCACATCCCCGTTCAGTCATGTACTATGGGGTTCACCACCCTTCCTTCCAGGCTTCTGTTTCCCCAGTAGTCAAACAGGCAAAAAAAAAAAAAAATACAAACACTGCAGTGTTGTTGGGAGAACAGAGAACAGTATGTGTTGGGTGTTGAGCACAGAATGGAACAGGGAGGCAGACATAGACGGTGGCTTGTGTTATTCTTAAGGCGCTAAGTGTGGCGTGATACAATCCAGCAGCGGGAAGGTCCTTGTCCATAAGGGGGGCAGGTGCAGGGGAGGGTTCCAGCTACTTGGATGAAGGGCAACACACTGGGGAAGCAAAAGCTTCCCAAGTGGCGTTTTGTGAGACTTTATTCAAGAGCCCTTGATTTAACACGGCTCCTTCAGATATCTCTTGATAAAAGATGACTTATACCCCCCTTACAAAGTTAATTTCCACACATACTTTGAAGGGTGAAAGGAAGCGGCCGAAACAACAACCACAAAAGTTGCCAAGACATTAGGTTAAAGCGGCTGGTACCAAACTGGCAAGTTTCAGAGCCGACTCCATCTCTCCTTAAGCGGTAAGCTTGCTCTGATCCTAGGGGGTGGCTCACTTAGCCTAGTATATCTTGTGAATGCCACGCTGTTTCTGCTTCCACCTGCATCAGTCCCATGGCTGAGAGTCCAAAAGATGGAAGAGTCCAAATCTAGTGTGTAAGACTGAAGAATGCTTAGCACAGTGTAGTAGAAAGATCACTGCTCGATTTTGATCCAGGTGATGCTACTTTTTAAAAAAAAAATTTTTTTTTCAACGTTTCTTATTTATTTTTGGGACAGAGAGAGACAGAGCATGAACGGGGGAGGGGCAGAGAGAGAGGGAGACACAGAATCGGAAACAGGCTCCAGGCTCCGAGCCATCAGCTCAGAGCCCGACGCGGGGCTCGAGCTCACGGACCACGAGATCGTGACCTGGCTGAAGTCGGACGCTTAACCGACTGCGCCACCCAGGCGCCCCCAGGTGATGCTACTTTTACGCTAGGTCACCACAGCTACATTCTGAACATCACTGAGCCTCAGGAGTCCTTACTTATAGAACAGAAAATATGGACTCGCTACCTTGCAGGATGATTGTGGAGATAAAATGAAATCGGTAATTGGGGATGCTTGGGGGGCTCAGCCCGTGTGGACACCAGACTCTCGATTTCAGCTCAGGCATCATCTTGCGATTGGCTTCTTGGGTTTGAGCCTCCCACCGGATTTTGTGCTAACCCTTCGCTCTCTCTCTCTCTCTCCCCCTCCCTTGCTCGTGCTCTCTCTCTTTCAAAATAAATAAATAAATAGACTTAAAGAAAAACAAGAAAAAAAGAAATTGGTAATTGATGGTAGCTGCCGTTTGTTGACAGGTCGGGTGATGTGTCTAAAGGCTTTGTATACATCCACTTAATTTAATCCGCAGGGTAATTTCAGGAAGATTTGTTCCAGCTAATCTGTAGACAAGGAAACTGAAGTTTAAAGAGAGTGAGTAACTTGACCCAAATCACAGAGATCTCCCATGTACAGCAGAGTCTGGATTGGTACCCCTGCTGATGGAAGGGCCTCGCATGGGGTCTGGCATGCAGTAAGTGGTGCTCAGGACATGGAAAGGGATATTTTTTTTACTAGTCCAGCCCCCTCCTTTGACAGCCCCCAAACTGATTCACAGAGACTTGCCAAGGATGAGCTTGGGCTACGGTTGTATCTTATGTCTCCTCATTCTGAGTCCAGTGCTTTTTACCTTCACCTAAGCTGTCCTCCCCGTATCAAACCCCGTTCTAGGAAGACTGTAAACGAAGCTTGGCCTGGCTGGAGATGCAAGGTTACATGTGCATGGCAACAGCTCTCTCTGCTGGCCAGCAAGGGAACTGCATGGGGTCCTGAGGACGGTTGATAATTACCGTAACCTTGCTGTCTCCGCAGCCCAGGACTATGTCCTCCTCCTTGCTTTTCTTCATTTTCATTTTTTAATTTTTATGGGAACCCTTGTGCCCTTATGTCTTTATTTTATTTTACTAGAAATGTATCCTTGGTCTTTGAAAACCCTGTGATCCTGCCCCCAAGGAGATGGACCCAATCTTAGGGGGTTCCTCTGATTGTCATCTAAGATTCTAGCAGGCTGTCGCCCACCGCCTGGCTCGCTGTTACTGACAATCGCTACCTCGGTGAGTACGCTAACCAACGTCATTAGTTTCAGGTGTGCTGGTGAATGAGGCCGTACCAGGAACACGAGCCGTGTAAAGAGAGAAGTTTATGGCGGAGAGTTTGTCTCGTCTCAATACTGCAAAAGTCATGCGGAAGAACCAATCTGAGCATACAAGGCTACGTTTGACTCCAGCCTAGGTTTCGTACTTCTGTATCCACCAAGCTAAACAGATGTGCAGGCATATATTCTGTAATGAAAAAACCCAGAATCTTTTGGCGTCTAACTCCACAGATAAAATAGATGGTATTCAGCGACCACTATGTATTTAGTTACTAATGTTTTGAGCAAGTGCTGGTGTTTCTAAGCGATGAACACACGGATAGTCAAATCCCTGCTCTCGCTGAGAGTTTGCAGGGACATAGTAGGTTATGTGCAGGGCATGGTGCCTGCCACTCAGAAAGCAATTAAACAGGAGGTGCTAGAACAGAGAAGACAAAACCAAGCCATTATCTTCCCGGGACTAGCACACACTCCCCAGTCTCCTAAATTCCTTCTACAGACTGAGCGCTGGCAGGGTCTCAGAAAGAGAATCTGGCTGTTGGTCATTTCATCCCAAGCTCCAATCCCTTGCCCTCAACAGCCTTCTCCTGGCATCAGAAACAAACCTGTGATTTTAAATATCCCCCCCCTTCAATCCTCCTGCAATTACCAAGAGAGTTTGCTTTTCTGCCCTTGATTTTCAAATTAAAGATAATTCACCCAAACTTTTCCTTGAGAGCTCTCGTCCAGAAAAGGAAGGAAGATGGGGCTCCAGGGAGGAAAGGAACTCAATTATAGCAGTGACAGAACCTGCCAATACCGGCCTGGATGCAGTTTTCTGTCTTATTTTCACGAGCAGGGACCAGGCAAAGTCCCAATGATGTATACAATTCGACAGGAGTTTCTGTTACTACTTCAAGGCTGACTGTATTTATATAATCATTTCACTGAAAGGGGTTATTAGGCTAACAGCGCAGACTAAGACAGTCCTGGGATCACAGCCACATCCATCACCCACTCAATGGGCAGTTTTGGATAATTTAACTTCTTTGAATCCAACGCTCAAATAGTGATAATGGTAACAAGATTTCTCCCAGCAGCTCTCGCAAGGTCTGTAGAAGCAAATGTCTGGAACTGCTGGTAATTATATCTGGCAAAGTATATAAGCATTTAATATTTATTCAACAAAAATTGATTGAGTACCTACAATGTGCCAGGTGCCGATCCAAGTTCTGGGGATTCCGTGGTGAATGCATGAAATGGCCAGCATCCTGCCCTTAGAGAGCCCACAGTCTAGCTGGGGGAGACAGATGCTAAACTTGTGAGATCCATCTGGAGGGGTGCACTGTGAAGGAAAAAGAAGAGTAAAGGCTACGTGATGACCTGGGCACTTTTTCACAGAGGGAAAGCTTTTCTGGTTATTTGTTTGTTTGTTTGACAGGAAAGTCTTCTCTGGGAAAACGGCATTTGGGAAGAGGCGTTAAGGGAATTGCGGAAGACAAGCCCTGGGGATGATAACCACAGGAGGAGTGTTCCAAACGGATCAGCACATACCAGGCTCGGAAGCAGGTGCATGCTAAGACCTGGAGCGACAGCAGGTGAGCATGGCTGGAATGAGGGGGGCAAGGCGGGGGAGTCAGCTCATGTGTGCAGGCGGGATCTGCAAGGTCACGGGAAGGACCATTCAATGAATGATGATGGTTTTTGGGCAAAAGATCCAGACGAGGCCACCATAGTTTTCTTTTTTCTTGGCTTCTTCTCATTCGCCTCTTTTACACCTGGCGCAGTCATAGTAAGTATCTGCATCCAGCAGGGACCTTGAAAATTATTCTACTTCGTGACTGTCATGTGACCTCTCCTTGATCCTGGAGATCTTAAAGCCTCCCAACAGCTGGAGCTCGTGTTGTCTGGGTTAGAGACGGCTCTGAAGGAACTCTATCCCGGCATTCCTTCTGCCTTCTCTATTCAGTACCGGCATCAATATCATTATTAATATTAACATTAACTGTTTCCTAACAATAGCCTATTTTCTTGACTGCCCAGAGAAGGCGTTATAATGACACATTTGAAAACTCCAACGATTAGAGTTGAGCAAATTAACCCAGGTTGCTTGGCTCATCCAACAGGCAGGAGGGTCGCACTTGCCTTTCCCAGGAACAACAACTAAAGCTATGGATTCCTTCTTTCCTTCAGTCCACAGAAGTAAATATTTTATTTTCAAACTTGAGAAATATCTCAGAGAGTGATCCTGAAAATGTAAACCTGTCTATCAAGAATGTGTTTGGTGACACAAAACAGACGGCTCAAGCTACGGAATCATCTTATCGGAAGAGGAATCTTGTTTTGAAGGATATTTGTGTTTAATTCCTGTGTGTGTGGTGTGTGTGTATAGGCATATACGTACGTATACACACACACACACTCACATATGTACGTGCCTAACAAATTATCCCAAAGCTTAGTGACTTAAAACAACAAATATAGCTTGTATGTTCTGTAGCCCAGGAACCCAGGCACAGCACATCCGGGTGGCTGTGGCTCATGGTCTGTTACTTAAGCTGCAATCAAGCTGTTGGCTGAGGCTTTAGCCATCTTGAGGCTTGACTAGGGAAGGATCAGCTTCCGAAGTCACATATACTCACATATACATATTCAGTCTGTGGTAGGTAGCCTCCAGGATGGGCTTCCAGTAATCCCTCCTCCCCTAGAATTCTTGCCCTTGTGAAAACCACCCACTCTTCTGTGTGGACTGGCCCTCGTGATTTGATTCCAGCAAATAGAAAAGCAAAGAGACATCACTTCTGAGTTTGTGTGCCAAAGACTGTGGCTTCTGTCTTGCGGACCTTTGACTCTCTAACTTGTTCCCTCTGAGGGAAGCCAGCGGCCATGTTGTGGGCTGCCTCATGAAGAAGCCCACTTGGTAAAGGACAAGTGCCTTCGTCCAACAGCCAGTGAGGACCTGAGAACTCCAAGTGAATGATGCTTCCCCAGCGAAGCCTTACACTCTGGATGTAGCCCCAGAGAAGGCTACAGTCTTAGCTGACAGCTTGATCTCAGTCTCCTAACAGGCCATGAACCAGAGGCACCTTGATGAGCTGTGTCTGGATTCATGACCCACAGAATCTGTAAGATAATATTTATGAAGCCACTAAGCTTTGGGATAATTTGTTATTTAGTAACAGAAAGCCAACTGATAGCTCATAAAGAAAAATTTTTTCCCTTCTAGCTATTTCTTGACATCCTGGTTCAAAGAAATATTTTAGGAACATTATGCTTACTAAGAGCACTAGATTTGCATTATGACTCCAGAAATCTAAGCCCAAAGACCAAGGGTCTAGGATCTTTTACTACAGAGACTGAAAAGCAAGTAAACAAAACATTTTAAGTGAAAAAATAGTACGACAGATGCTTTAAAATTGTTTCCACCATTATTCACTGCTTTGAAATATATTAAAACATAATTGAAGAGTACATTCAGTTCAGCACTGATTGGCATTTATATCACATGCCACATGGGGGACAGGTGCAGAGGGTACAAGTTGACACATGGCTCTGCCCAGTAGCTTGCAGCCAAGTTCATAGTTGCCACACCAAATAATCTCGACAGTATTATCACCACCATGTACCAGGGCTAGAGAAAGTTCCCGATTCCCTCTAAGAAGATTTGTATGATTTGGATTAAAATGTCAATACTACCCAAAGGGACACCTGGGTGGCTCAGTCGGCTAAGCATCTGACTTTAGCTCATGTCATGATCTCACAGTTCCTGGGTTCGAGGCCCACGTCGGGCTCTGTGCTGACAGGTCAGAGCCTAGAGCCTGCTTCAGATTCTGTGTGTGTCTCTCTCTCTACCCCTCCTCCACTCACATTCTCTCTCTCCCCAAAATGAATAAACTTCAAAAAAAATTAGAAAATAATAAAATGTCAATACTACCCAAAGCAATCCTCATATCCAATGCAATCTCTATCAAAATAACACCAGCATTCTTCACAGAGCTAGAACAAACAATCCTAAAATTTGTATGGAACCAGAAAAGACCCTGAATAGCCAAAGCAATCTTGAAGAAGAAAACCAAAGCAGTAGGCATCATAGTCCTGGACTTCAAGCTATATTACAAAGCTGTAATCATCAAAACAGTATGGTACTGGCATAAAAACTGACACTCAGATGAATGGAACAGAATAGAGAACCCAGAAATGGACCCACAAACGTATGGCCAACTAATTTTTGACGAAGCAGGAAAGAATATCCAATGGAATAAAGACAGTCTCTTTAGCAAGTGGTGCTGGGAAAACTGGACAGTGACATGCAGAAGAATGAACCTGTACCACTTTCTTACACCATATGCAAAAATAAACTCAAAATGGTTGAAAGACCTAAATGTAAGACAGGAAGCCATTAAAATCCTCGAGGATAAAGCAGGCAAAAACTTCTTTGACCTCGGCTGCAGCAACTTCTTACTCAACATGTCTCCAGAGGCAAGGGAAACAACAGCAAAAATGAACTATTGGGACTTCATCAAAATAAAAAGCTTCTGCACAGCAGAGGAAACAATCAGCAAACTAAAAGGCAACTGACTGAATGGGAGAAGATATTTGCAAATGACATATCAGATAAAGAGTTAGTATCCAAAATCTATGAAGAACACCCAAAAACACAAACAATCCAGTGAAGAAATGGGCAAAAGACATGAATAGACATTTCTCCAAAGAAGACATCCAGATGGCCAACCCACACATGAAAAAAATGCTCCACATCACTCATCATCAGGGAAATACAAATCAGAACCACGATGAGGTACCACCTCACACCTGTCAGAATGGCTCACCTTAACGACTCAGGCAACAACAGATGTTGGCGTGGATGCAGAAAAAGAGGATCTCTTTTGCGCTGCTGGTGGGAATGCAAACTGGTGCAGCCACTCTGGAAAACAGTACGGAGGTTCCTCAAAAAATTAAAAATAGAATTACCCTATGACCCAGCAATTGCATTACTAGGTATTTATCCAAGGGATACAGGGATGCTGTTTTGAAGGGGCATATGCACCCCAATGTTTATTGCAGCACTATCAACAATAGCCAAAGTATGGAAAGAGCCCAAATGTCATACAATGGAGTATTAGTTGACAATCAAAAAGAATGAAATCTTGCCATTTGCAACTATGTGGATGGAACTAGGGGGTGTTATGGTAAGTGAAATTAGTCAGTCAGAGAAAGACAAATACCATATGACTTCACTCATATGAAGACTTTAAGACACAGAACAGATGAACATAAGGGAAGAGAAGCAAAAAGAATATAAATACAGGGAGGGGAAGAAACATAAGAAACTCTTAAATATAGAGAATAAGCAGAGGGTTGCTTGAGGGGGTGTGGGAGGGGGACATGGGCTAAATGGGTAGGGGCATAAAGGAATCTACTCCTGAAATCATTGTTGCACTATATGCTAACTAACTTGGATGTAAATGAAACAATAAATAAATTCTTAAAAACGTTGTCAGTTCTGGTATTAGCATTTGCTCCTATAAAAAATCAGATAAGCAGAATGATAAACCATGACTTGGATCTAGAATATGGATCTGAGGCAAAAGGAGGACTGAGATATCATCTCTTTCATTTACCTGAAAAATTCCACCAGGTGCAAAGTGGTTATAAATGTTGTTGAAGATTCCAGAGCTAAGTAGTTACATGCGGCTGTAGGGAAGGGTTTTACTCCGGTGCGGGCACTTGCCTACTGATAAACAGCTGGAGGTAAAACAAAAAATATCCCCGGAATCAGTGAAATGGCAGCAAAGCAAATAGCTTTGTTTATGGAGGGAAAAGGGTCCTGGATAAACATAATAAATAAACCAAAAATAAGAAGCACTGACATAATCATGAGAACTCACATAAACAGACCTGGATTTTTGCAAATTATATTTACTTCACTAAATGTGAATGCAATATTGCTAAGGCTTATTTAAAGAGTCAGGAAGCAAATGAGACTAGAATTAAACCAGATACGCTGGCCAGGATGCCTTTAAAACTTGCTTTCCGAGTCATAAAAATAGTTTGGAAATCCAATGACCTAAAAACCATGGAAAACCAAAGCTCATAATAAATATGTGTTTATCTCTAGTTTCAGCTCTTAGTCTGTGATCTATGTGCACATACAATGAGTAGTCTAGGCATTGAAGATTTGTTCGCCAAGAGACCTTCATAACTTTTCCAGAGCATTTACTGCTCTGTATGTGTCCTTCTTCCTCTCTCAACTATGAACCCCCTGGAAAGGGGTCTAATTCGTTTCTTCAGTTCCCAAGTAGTCCCATTCCTGGCACACAGTAGATGATCACCATCTGCCAAATGAATAAATGACAAAGTAAAGAAGCAGATGGAGAACTTGTTCGAAGCTTCCATGCCATAATCCTTCAAGAGAGGACCACCTCACCCGACCTTTACTTTCCCCACAAAGGACCACCATCCTTGATGTGAGCTGCAGGGGTCTCCCCCATGGATGAGGACTCTACTCTAAAGCTGCTACCATCACCTTGAATCTTTCCATCTTGAATTGCTCTCTCTACCCTGCCTCCTTTACCCAGTTCTTCTATTTCTTCTGCGCTGTGCAGGGTTTCCAACATAGCATTGCCACGATGGGGTGCGCGGACAGAGCCGAGACAGAGGCTTTCTGTCCATCCGCCACTGAGGGGTCAACTGTTACCCAGAATTACTTTTATCTTGTTGCATGACTTGAGGAAAATCAATCAGAGCCCAATTAACTGAACAAGAAATAAATCTAACTTATCCTATTTAACTTAGCGTGTTCAGGAGATTTTAACTGGTACAGAACTTTTAGAATCCTGTTATGAACAGGGTGTCTTGACTAAAAAGAAAAATGATTTACTACGGGATCATTTAAGAGGATGGACTAGGGGTGCCTGGGTGGCTCCATCGATTAAGCATCTGACGTCAGCTCGGGCCATGAACTCACGGTTGGTGAGTTTGAGCCCTGTGTGCTGACAGCTCAGAGCCTGGAGCCTGCTTCAGATTCTGTGTCTCCCTCTCTCTCTGCTCCTCCCCGCATCATGCTCTCTCAAAAATAAATAAATGTTAGAAAAAATTGGAAAAAAAAAAGTGGCCTAAATATATCAAAGGAGTTGTTGACATACAGGCACTTTCTCAACTTTGGCTCAAAGCACAACCCTGTGGCCACACCCTCAGCTCTTTTGCTGCCCTTCCATTAAAGGTCTTAAAGCATACCTTCTGTTTCTTATATGACCTCTGAAGGAGGAAGCCACCACTTTACAGAATGGAAAACTGAACTGTCATAGCTGGTTTCTTAATCTGGCACAGAGACGGCCAATAAGTAAGTCCTTCATGGCACAGAGTTGTCAATCAGTCATGAAGCTCCCTTCTGTTAGGTTTGGGCATGACCCAGCCTCGTTTTCACTACAGCTAAGTATAGCTACACCAATTGGTGGCCTGTGGGAAGATATGTATGTACCACCCCTGAGGACACAGGGCAAATGCTAGTCGTGGCCACGGAGAGCCTGTCCTGTAGGCATCTTAGCAACCGGGGCCCGCAAGTTTCCTACATGAGCACCTTGAAACTCAGTGAGGTTGTCAACTGACCAAGATTACGCAGCAAATGGAAGGCACAGTACAGTTGGAACATGGGATGTCTAAGCTGCAACTCTTCAACAGTGCTGGGTCACTTTCCTTTTCACCTCGGTCTTGTGTGCCATGTTCCTAAGGGAGAGCATCTGGGAGAGACAAACAGAGCTAAAGCCTCAGCGTTTTTCCTGATTATTCACTGCCCTTCTCTAACCTCTTTGCCAACTTATGGCTACGCAAGCATTATGTTTCCTTCAAACACCTTGCTGTCTAGAGCCCAAAGTTCAGAGTCTTGTATACCCCTTGCCCCACTCTTGACAGGCACTCCTCTCTATTTCCCCAACTATGGGTCTGCACAAGTGTTTTCATCATGAAGCCTTTCATAATAAGCTCGAGACTCTTGCCTTCAAGAATATATCCAAAAAAACACAAAGAGCTAAAATCAAGAAATGTGTGAGTCCACAAATAATTTTGGAAATAGGTGACAAGGCAGTCAGAGCCCTTGTAGAGTTATAGGAGAGATATTACCAAACACGTATTTTAGAAACCCTTCCAGAGCAAAGAGAAAAATGGAGAGCTTCTCACCTTAGTCTGTGCGGCGAGACAAAATGCCTCCTCCGGAAGTGAAGGGAGCAAAACACACAGGTAAGCAAACAAACAAAAACAGCAAACCCCAAACGAAACAAAGGGTTCTTACCCCTTTCATCTTGCCACCTTCCTGAGGACTCACTTTAGGGCCTCAGGACTCAGGTCAGTCACAGATCTCATCAGTGGAATGAGCCTGATTGGTGGTCCACTTGGAGGACAGTGGGCCAAGGGAAAGGGGACTAGAGCTTGGTAGGCATCTCCAACTGCCAAGGACAATGAGTTACTGTTTTAGTGGGGGCACTGGCAGAAAAATAATTCTCTTTTCCCCAACAGCAATTGGCTCAAGACACCAAATAAATATTTTTTTTAATGTTTATTTATTTTGAGAGAGACAGAGAGCACGTGCACAAGTGCGTTAGGGATAGAGGCAGAGAGAGAGGGGAGAGAGAGAAAATCCCAACCAGGCTCCGCGCTGTCAGCACAGAGCCTGACATGTGGCTTGAACTCACGAACAGTGAGACCATGGCCTGAGCCGAAATCAAGAGTCCGACACTTCACCGACTGAGCCACCCAGGAGCCCCAATCCTATGAATTTAAAAAATTCATTTCACTCCCACTTTGTGGCACATATTGTAAGGAGAAGCCTTCAGAGAGTTTAAAATCCAGAAATTAGAAACTAGTTCTTTAAAAAACGATGCCAGATATCAGAATAGCTTCGTGTACCTGTTCCTTACAGGCAGTGTTTTGGCATTTAAGAATCTAACATACTTTTGAGGCAAAAAAAAAAAAATCCTACAGATGAATTCCAATCAAACTCTCCTTTGCCTTGGCTGTGTTCAATTGCTTTCCTCCAAAAAAAAAAAAAAAAAAAAAAAAAAGAAAAGAAAGAAAAAGAAAAAAAGAAATTTTATCTAGTGTTGCTTTTGTGTCTCGGTCAAGAGCCCCAGGATCTGACGGAGGAGATGTGGAAACTCATGCCTTCACACGCAGACAACGGTGTGTTTGCTCAGGCTTCCGGGGCTGAGGCTCTGGGCAGGGGCTGGACCTCGTGAAATCATCCTCCTCGGACTTGCACACTCCGGTAAAGCTGCTCCTTACCATTTAGAAACAGGCAAGGAAAAGGAAGACGTAGGACAGGAGGTGGAGGAAGAGGAAAGGAAGACAGCAGCAGCAGAAGAAATTAAACCCAAACAAAGAGTTCCACCCTGGTTGTTTTCCTCCGGAGGCTCTGGGCTTTGTGAATTGTTGCTGAAAGAGACATTCGCCTGCTGATGTCTCAAGCTCTGTCTCCCTCTGGTGACCACTCTTACTATCTCCAGATTGCGGCACAGTCCGTGGCCATCCTTGTTTTTCTAGAAGCTGTGCCCTTCACTGATAAAAATGCTCACTTTTGCCCTCCAAAGACTCGAAAGGGGGCTGCGGGGGGGTGGGGGGGGGGAGCCGCGTAACAACGACCAGCTCTGCCAGCTACTAGGAAGCATCGGGTGTTCATGAAGCTCTGCGCGTTTCCTCATTGCAAAATGAGGGTGTGAGTTGCACTGTGCGAGACCAGAGGCTGCTGTGAGGACCGAACAAGACACCCCCTGTCAGCACTTGGCGCTTCGCCTGGCAGAGGGAACACATGTTTCTGTGGTTCCGGGAACCCAGAAAGTGGGGTGGGTGAAGACACTCTTTGTCTTTTGGGGAGCATGGCTTTTCCAACAAGCCGAAAGAATCTGCAAAGGAGGCACTGGCTACGGAAGACTGGGGGCGGGTCTTTATATTAGGAGTCAGTTTCCTTGTGGGAATTCACAGCTAGAAGTTTCAAATCAAATCGTAGGTGGTACAAAGCAGACAAAAAACGGATTACCCTTCCCCTCCACCCCCACCCCCATCCCCACCCCCGATCCTGGTCGTTAGAAGAATTTAGAGATTTGTGTCTCGGGGAGATTCCTGAGTCTGACTCTCTGGGTCAAATCCTGATCCCACCATTTTTCAGCTGTTTGACTTTGGGCAAGGGATTTGGCTTTTCTGAGCCTTAGACTCCTCCTCTCTAAAGTGGGAATAAGACTGCTTTTGCTGTCGGCTCCCACTGTGTTCTTGGGAGGATTACACACGACCCGCCACAGGAAGCATCTAGTATCTGCTCGTGCAGAGGAAGCCCTCAGCATATGTTACATATTATCATCTCCAATGCAAGCTGAGTTTTTCACTCTCCAAGGAAGATCTGAGCCCAGCATCAAGGGAGAAAGCTTACTAACCATACAGAAATTTTGGAAGCAACGGGGTTAGCAGGAAGGAAGCCTGCGTTTCTTTAAAAAAAAAAACAAAAAGTGGTTTTTCAGAATTAGCTGCATATTGGAATTGCCTGGGGAGCTTTAAAAAAAAATGTCAGTACCTGGGCTCCACCCTCTGACGTTCTGGTGAACTTGGTCTGGGGTGTGGTCTGACACTGAGAATCGTAAAGTTCCCCCAGATGATGAAAATACGCACCCAAGTTTGGGAACGCAGCGTGTCGCTTTCTATACACCTGCATGATATTAGGTTGTTGAAAAAAAAATTTTTTTTAGAAAAAGACTTTTTTTGCACCTTCATGCAAAATCTGCTAGAATGTACAAGCTAAAAAGCAAAATGTTAAGAACAGAGTGTTTTTGCAGTTAGAGCAGTGTGACTGGCTTCAAGGATCATGTAAAGCAATGGAAACAGACACCGAGGTTCCAGTAAGTATTTGTGCAAATTGTGAGGCTCTTTAGGGTCATAAATGTGCCCCATTCTCTCAACCCCCCCTTTATTTACACAGAGGGCAGACGGCCACTGCTATCCCTTGGAGAGCTAAAAGCTGGGGTCAGTTGTACGTACATGTGCACATGTCAACCTGAGTCAACAGCCAACAGTGAGGGAAGCTTGAAAGGGGTAGGGTGGGGGTCCATGGGAAGAGGAGAGGGAACCCCCCAGTGTTTATGTGTTCGAGGCCCAGAGCCCATCTGAAAATAACTGAGGGTAGGGAGGTGGCCATCAGCCAGCCCTCAGGCATGAGCCTCTCTGGCGAAGGGGAGTTTGGCGTGGTGGGGAGAATACAGCTTTCCAGCTGAGGCAGTACAGGCACATGGAGAGATGTCCACCCTGAGGGGACAGAGGGACACGTATCTAGTGAGTCTGGGGACAGCAATTAGCAGTTGGATGGAGGGAAACTTTCCAATACAACCATGAGGTGTCCCTTTTCTCACGTAGCATGGACTCTGGAGCCAGATTACCTGAGTGTGAATCCCAGTTCTACCACTCTGTGACCCCAGCACGCTACTTAACTTTGCAAGGCCTCAGTTTTCCCATCTGTAAAATGGCAATGATAGTAGCACTCACTTCACTGACTTGGTGAGAGGGTTAAATAACGTAATCCATGCGAAGCGCTTTGGATGGTGTTTAGGACATGCTGAGGGACCTAGTAAGTGTTAGTATTTTTATGACTTCCAGTCCAGCTCTGAAGAAACAGTTTTTAAGTCTTTCAAAAGCAAAATGTTATTAAAAAGCAAAACTGTAGAGAGTAATTTTTGGTTTGCGGAGAGATTTTGTTTTCATATTTACTTATTTTTGAGAGAGAGGGGGAAAGAGGCAGACAGAGAGGAAGACACAGAATCTGAGGCAGGCTCCAGGCTCTGAGCCATCAGCACAGAGCCCGATGCCGGGCTCGAACTCACGAACCATGAGATCATGACCTGAGCCGAAGTCAGATGCTTAACCGACTGAGCCCCCCAGGTGCCCCTGTGGAGAGTTTTTATACCCTTGCAATGAGGACCCTTCCTTAGACATGTTGGGGAGGTGCGATGGCTGAAACCAAACTAGGAAGAGAATGCCAGCCTGGCCAAAGTTAGCTGGTGTCCTCCAAAGTGACAGCCAGAGACATTGCAGGGAAAACAGAGGCAGAGCCACAGATCTTCACCTCAAGTAGAACTTTATGGGCTTCAAGGAGAATGCCCAGCTACGTTGGGAAGCAGGGATAGGAATAAGTTTCTAAGTTTTGTTGTTGGGGTGACTGAAAATGACTGTTGAAGCGTGAGGGCTATTAAATCTGAAGGCAGAGCAACTCCTCACACTGTATCATCTTTGGGGGCAATCCTGCTGCACAAAAGTTCAAGAGCAACCCCAGAGGTCTTGGGAACTATCTGAATGTGGGATATGATGAAATTCACAAGGAGACACCCAAACCCTCATTATTTGCCATGACAAACTGACAGGTTCTATGACTTTTTTTTTTTTAAAGTAGGGTTCATGTCCAGTGTAGAGCCCAGTGTGGGGCTTGAACTCATCCCTGAGATCATGACCTGAGCTGAGGTCAAGAGTGGGATGCTTAACCGACTGTGCCACCCAGGAGCCCCGACTCTATGACTTTTCTCATACCACCCTGGAGTTGGGGGGGCAGGTCCCTGCTGATTGTCAGAGTCAGACATTTCAGTCAGATGTTTGGCCAGAGGTGTTAGAGTAACCAATTCCACATCTACTCAAGCAATGGTTAATGGATTCACCAAAAAGCTCCGGCCCAGAGAAGAGTCTAGAAACAGTATAAATCACATGCTAAACATAGTATGATGACAGAAAAACTGTGTAAGGATGTCTGTTAGTGAAGCCCTCATATAAACTTTTCTCAGGAAAGGTTTTGCAAGAGGCTTCAAAGTTTTTAAAATTAATTAACATTTTATATTCAGCATCCCACGAGTTTCACATCTGCCACTGATTTTCTGACTAATTAGAGAAGCTGTTGGTGGAGGGATTGTTAGATGTTTGCACAGTACAAATTAGGGCATAATTACAAGGCAGGATGTATGCTAATGAGAAGCAAGGCTGATAAACCAGTGTTTACACCCACAGAAGAATTCTCCTTCTTGTGGTTCTTTGAGCTCATTCCTGTTAGAATCCTTTATGAGTAAGGGTACAAATCCCTTTTGATAGTCTGGTGGGAGTTGTTTGGAACTATACAATCTTTGGAAGAAGACCTGCCCTCAAAAGCCCATGGAGATTTGTAGCTGTGCACTACCTGTTCTCAGGTGTAATCAGGTGAGCCCTAAGACCTCTTCCATTTCTACCTGAGAGTTACTTTGGAATGCTCCCAGATACGCATCTTAAAAAAAAAGTTCACTTATTTTGAGACAGAGGGAGAGCACAGGGGAGGGAGAGAGAGAACCCCAAGCAGATTCCATGCTGTCAGCACAGAGCCCAATGTGGGGCTCAGTCTCACAAAGCATGAGATCGTGACCTGAGCCGAGATCAAGAGTCTGACGCTTAACCAAGGAAGCCACACAGGCGCCCTCCATATGCATCTTAAAGAGTCTTTTCTCTTTGTGGAATCTCCAGCCTGGCAGGGGCCAAAGAGATCCTGGCTCTCATGGAGGGCAAAGCAAGCACCTGCCTTGTTCCCATTATTGCTTGGCCGTTTTGTCTAACTCATGCCGTGAAGACTGATTCAATTCGAAACAAATAAGGAGCATGAGCTGTTTGGCTAACACACAGTAGTTTGTCAGACATGGTAACAGGTGAAACATAAGGCATTTCACTGGCTCACAAACAACTACCTTATTGGAGAAGTAAAAACATACACTGAAAGCCAATAGCAGATAGGATATGGGCGGTTGTCAAAATGAGGCCTCTGTGAAGGTTTCTGAGGCCAGAATGCCTGCCCCAGCATCAGAAGAGAGCAGTGACAGTGATGAGAACCTTCACCCCTTGAAGCAGGGAGAACTTCTCTGATATCCCTGCTACCCTGTGGTTCTGCAGAAGGAAACTTTGTAGAAGGCAACTGCCAAGGGGTAGCCTGTCAAAAGTCATGACCTGTGGGTCCCAGGTGATACCAGCGTGTTGTTGATGCAATTGCCATTTTCTTCTCTTAGGGGACCCCTGCCCACTGTCATCTAGATCATCCTACAGGCATCTGCAACCCCTATAGATATGTCCTGATTCTCTAAGCCTGAGAGCCTTTCCTGAAGCTTTATGGATTTGGCCATACTAACAATCAGGTTCTTTGATCCACCACTGGTTAGGAGGTTCTCAGCAGCTGCCTTGGCCTGCTTTCCCATGTCTAGTGGGTTTGCACCAATGTCTCATACAACTTACCGTGCCTGTGGGCTGCCTTGTATATTCAAAGTCCACAGAGGCCAGAGAGGAAACACACAGGACAGTGGAGACACTGGCAAACGAGAAGCACCTGCTATTTCTACAGAAACTAGCCACCACTTGGCTTCAGCCACTTGAGAATGTGGACTAAGCATTACCAGATCTTTCTGATTCTTCAAGAGAAATGGATTCATAGGAGACATCGGCCAATTGGTAGAAAGGTTCACAAATTGAAAAGTTTGCAAAACTGCAAATCAAACAAAATAACACACATCCATTAAATTCTTACTGGATTCATTCTACATGTGGTCTATATGGAATCTGCCTTAGGCTGACAATCTCCATTTCAACAAATGCCAACAGAAAGTGCCAAAAGAATTCAGAGGTAGGTGATCCAGGCATAAGCTGGAAGAGTCATGGAAGACTGTGAGAAGGAATGTGACAATTCTGTTGCTTTGTGCCAAAGATGTGACCTTTGGTGCCCTGTTTATTATTCATTTTTCCCATTCTAAAAAAAAATTTTAAATTATGGAATATTTTTAATTTCAAAAATATTCTATTAATCTAAGGCCATATTATGTCTCTGTTCCTAGAAAGCTCTCCCTGGCAGTTCACGCATCTTCTTTATGATGTAGTATGTTGGGATAGACGTAAATCGATCCTTCAGGCGAAATAAACTTTTTACAACCCAGGAATGTTAACACATAACATTTAAAGGATCTAGTAGAGTTACCTTCTACCCAAAGAACGTTTACTCTCAAAAGACATATTCGTAGCTGAATGTTGCCTTCAGGAACTGGAAATGTCTCATTTTCACCAAAAGCTTGTATATGAAATAAGATTACACTGATAATTAGAAGACAGTTAGGAAATAATTCCTTTTTTATATGACAGGGAAGGGATGCTTCTGTAATACTATGCATCTTTTTTGTTATAACATTAAAAAGATTTTTTTTATGCTTAGTTGAGAGAGTGGGAGAGAGAGAAAGAGCATGAGTGGAGGAGGGACAGAGAGAGAGTGGCAGGGGGTGGGGTGGGATTTCAAGCAGGCTCTGTGCTGACACAGTGCCCGGCTTGGCATGGGGCTTGAAGCCACAAATGATGAGATCATGACCTGAGCTGATATCAAGAGTCAGATGCTTAACCAACTGAGCCACCCAGGTGCCCCTGTTAGAACGTTTGTAAAAGAGAAAATTGCTTTAAAAAAATTTTTTTTAATGTTGATTTCTGAGACGGAGAGAGACAGAGCATGAGTGGGGGAGGGGCAGCGAGAGAGGGAGACACAGAATCAGAAGCGGCTCCGGGCTCTGAGCTGTCAGCACAGAGCCCGACGTGGGGCTCGAACTCACAAACCGTGAGATCATGACCTGAGCCGAAGTCGGTCGTTTAACTGACTGAGCCACCCAGGCGCCCCCAGACAACATTGCTTTTAAATTTTATAATGGTCACAATGACATATTAAAGGGATTTGTTTTCCCTGGTACATTTCTTATATTCTTTCTCATTAAAAAAATTAATTTATCCCCAGCAAAATTCACTCTATTTTGTGCCCAGTTTTATCAAGCGTATGCAGCTGCAGTATCTCTCGACACTGGAAACTCTCAAAACTAGATTCATTAGTTGCTTCCATCTACTCTTTTCACTCAGTTAACTGTTTCAGCTTGTTATGTACCAGGCAGTGGGAATACAAAGGAGCAAAGACACAGCCCCAGCTTTCAAGGAGCTTTCTGTTTTGTAGACCAGCTAGACACTCGAAAGTGACAATGTGGTAAGACAACTGCTACCAAGGATATCTGCCCAGATATAACTCTCATTTATTCATTTTGCTAATGTAATCTGATCCAGCCTTCAGTACCAGGCCCGCCAGTGTGTTGACAGTGTGACAGTAGGTGACAGAGCTGGGAGCCCCTAGACACACAAAGGGGGGGTCCTGTGCTAGAGAAGGACTGAAGCCCCGGGACCTGGACAAAGCCACAGCTTGTCCTGGGACTGGAAGGGAAGGCGTTCCCGGGGCAGACAGGAGGCTCTTAGGGAACTCCGTATGTAATTCCCAAATTTCAGAAGGGTTGAAGAAATTGACATGGAGAGGTACAGAAGTTGCTGAGTAGAATGATTTATGACTGGTTAATGGTGAAGAAAACGTGAGAGAGAGAGCATCTACACTAAATTACAGTCCAAGAAACCTTCTGCTTTTCATGCTCCAAGCAGGCATAGAAAAACGGGTGTCTTGCTGACAGATGCCATGATCCATGCATTGGCAGCACCAGGGAAGCCATTTCTTAGTAGAGGAAGGACAGAGAATGGGACTGGGTGTCTGGTACCAGGCACCCTGCCTGTCCCCTGGCTGACCCAGCTCCAGGAGCTGACAGCCACAGCTGGGCCGTGGGGAAGCAGATATTGGCCCCGGCCTTACTCCCAGACAGCTATGGTGCCGAGATAAGTAGACCCCGTGGGCTGCCTTGGTTATTCCATCAAACTCAAGACAGGCTGACCGTGGTCAGGAGGCAGCCAGAGTTAAGGTTCCCTGGACTGGAATGCTTGGTTTTGTCCGGATCCATTGGCATGGATCATCTGTATCATCTACCCTGCTGGGTGGTGCTAATCAACTGACTAAGGGGACAGGTCATTAGAGTGATGGGAAATTTCTTGGCTTGAGTTGTGTTCCCTGTTCACTCCCCGTCTCCATTACAAATGAATGGAAATTTCTACCTCAAGCCCGTGTCTTCCCTTCATCTTCTTTTTGTTCTTAGCCACATCCTCACTCTCGCATCTGTATTTCCTTGCACATGTAGATGCTGGATGCTCTGCCAGGCACCGAGTCAGCCTTAGAATGAGCGAGATGGGGGAATTCTCAGCCTCGGCACTACTGACACTTGGGGCTGGATAATCCTGGGTGGTAGGGGCTGTCCTGGGCACTGAAGGATTCTGAGTGCCATCACTCTGCCCACGCCATACCCTGAGCAACCTCCTGGCCATGACAACCAAACACATCCCAAGACATTATCAAATGTTCCCAAGGGGGTAAAACTTCCCCTTGTGAAGAGACACTGAGATAGGCCTGTGTTCCAATTCTGGTTTTGCTATATATTAAGTTACTTAACCTCTTTGAGTCTCAATATCCTTGTCGGTAAAAATATTTTCTATGGTCATTGTAACAATTAAAAAGATGTACAGCTGGTTAGTTCCTGGCATGTGGTAGGTCTTCAAAGGGCAACAGTTATTACCATTTCACTACTATGGTGAATTTTCTTGGATAATTTTTGTGGTTGTTGTAATTACAGATTTCTGGTGACCAATGAGTTCAAGAAGAAACTGACAGAAATGTCCTTGGCTCTGTCTCTGGCCACGTAAGGATGGCTTGGCTTGGATTCTATCACCTAAAAGTATAGTTTGGGGTCTCTCTCCGGGAAAGCTGGTGTTTTCAACATTCCTGTAGAATGGGATCAGCAGCCCCAGGAGCTTAGGGATTTTGGCCTTCTTACGGCCCGTTCTGGGGTTTGAACAACCTCTTTCACTTCTCATTATGAGTGTGTAGGTTGTTGATGGTTCCTGAAGCCAAGGTTTGAATCCCCGGCCTTTGGGATTCAGGGCTTAGAACCAATCCAAACTAATATAGTAGTAGAGTTTTTAAATAGTTGTAAAGAGGGAACCAGTTCTTGGAAATTTATAATTTTGAGAAAATGGCCTTTTTAGGACTGCCGATCAGGATTTACGGAATGTTCTCCCTTTGCCTCCACCATCCGGACATACACATTCTTGGATATAGGAACATTTTTATACAATTACATAGAAAAGCATTCTCCCAGAAATTAACCATCTTCTCTCAGCTGACTTATGAGATACAGAAGGGGAAGACGCATATAAAGAGGAGACCTATTTTGCAGTTTATCAAAGTATGAGGTATCACGTCAGTCCTGTTCCAATCTCTCCTCTCTCTTCTCCACCCCCCCCCCACTTCTTTTCCCTTCTCTTCCCTCCTCCCTCCCTCCCTTCTATCCATCCTTCCTTCCTTCCTTCCTTCCTTGTTTCTATAAAAATCTTTGTTTGTTTTACGACCTGTCATGAATGATGATACTTACAGACTGAAGACATAATAACTGAACTGATGAATAATCGAAAATTAATGTTTTAGTTATACTGAGAGACATGTGAAACTTAAGTGGACTCTGGTTGTACACAGATTTTGGTCAATTATTATTTTGGATGAATAAGAGTATTTGGTACTTAATATCCAAAGAGGAGTAAGATAGTACCTATACCCAAGAATTAGAGAATCTAACTGGGAGAGATTAGATAAGAGAGTTCCTGAGAGGATTATATTACAAAATCTAGTAGTAGAGTTTTCAGAGTCAACTACAAAATTGACTGAAAAGAGATGAGAACAGTGCTCACAGAATAAGCAGTCAGGAAATTTTAGAAGAGGGAGAAGGGGAAGTAGAAGGAAGGAAGGAAGGAAGGGAGGAAGGGAGGGAGGAAGAGGGAGGGAGGGAGGGAGGGAAAGAAGGAACGGAGGGTCCTATAGAATTGTATACATTCAATGACAAATGAGGGGCAAAGATAGTTCTTCAGGAATTTAGAGAAGATTCCAGGCCAGGGGTTAGTCAGAGAAAACTCCTTGAATCATGTGGAGAGGCACAAATGCCAAGTAGTTGAGTAGAAACAGAAGTCTCAGTTTAACCAACAACAAATATTTCTAAGAGATAAACACTCCTCAGGCAACCATCTATGAAATGTGAATTCTTCTGAATTGCTAGAATTCTCTTCTGAGCTCCTTCAAGTATCAAGATAATTTAAGAAGATCCCCAAACCATTGCCACTTAGGGTCTTAAACTATGTATTCTTATAATATAAGCTTAAGATTTGCTTATGTACTGGGTACTGTGTGTCTGATGGAGAGACCGAGGCATGCCTTGCGAAGGGGCTCAGCTCTCTTTCCTAATGGAACCAGGAAGAGTGAGAGACATACCTTGTTTACCTCCTCTAAACTGGTGGCCATGAATTTCTCCCAGTGCAGGGTTACGTTCTTTACCTGCTATGTACGTAGTGATTTCTTATACTGCTTCTAACTCTTCTAACCTCTTTTGGACTCTCAGATTCTTATCTGAATCCCTACATATTCCAGGTCCCAGATGAGGGAAAACATCTCCAACAACAAGTCTTCCATTTACCTATTGGCCAGCACTGTTGGTTCTTATCCAAATACATTTTTAGGCTCAACTGGGATCAAATATTCATTTCCATTTAAGGCAACGGGGAGCCACACATGTGAGAAAACAACATGAAAGCCAGCCTGGACCCCAAAATACAAGGCCCCATGTAAGGTAAATCACTTGGTATCCCTTCAAATGGATACATTCTTTGTATACTTGTTTAATCTTTACATGGTAGGAGTGAGGAGGTACTGATTTTTTATTAATAAAACTTGTATATCTCTTTATTAGCACTCAATTAAGACTCAATGACATGCAAAGTATGTAAAATTACTTGTTTTTCCTTTTTATTGATTTGTAGTTGTCTTGGAATTTCCACATTCTGGACTAGTTTCTTGGGAAGCATATTAAATTATCTAAACTTCAGATAAAAAAAAATCACTTATTCTCAGTGAGCGGCACTCTTGTGCAGTGGGACTGGACAGACAGCCCTTCGGGAAGAGTGCTTTTTAGAGTCCACTTGAGGGATGCCTGGATGGCTCAGGCAGTTGAGCGTCCCACTCTTGATTTTGGTTCAGGTCATGATCTCATCGTTCATGAGATCAAGCCCCACATCGAGCTCTGTACTGACAGTGTGGAGCCTGCGTGGGATTCTCTCTTTCCCTCTTTCTCTGCCCCAGTATCTGGCTCATGCTCTCTCTCTCTCTCTCTCTCAAAATAAATAAACATGAAAACAAAATCAAGTTCACTTGAGAAGTTGTCTACTTTGTGGAAAACGAGACCTATTTATATTTTACCAGTGTGATCTGTAAGATGGAGAGCAACCCGGGTTAAGAGGTGCCGGGTTCCTGACTCATTCTGCCCAGTTGGCCTGCCACTGGACCCACTCTGCATGACAGACGGGGCACTGCCTTTGCAGTTCACCTCTACCGGTTACCCTGGGCTCTCCTCTGACCGTCTCTTGAGGGTTCACTATTTGGGGATTGCTCATGAGGGACTGGCTTTGCAGAGGCTTCTTTTTACAGATCTGTAAAAAACTATAATTGTCTAGACTTCAGCACAAAAACATCCTTAACAAACGATAAACATAATTGCATTAAGACCCTATTACCTCCTTCATCGTTTGAAAAGTCCCAGTTAGATCTCTCCAAGTGTACCCTTCCTTTAAAATTGTGTTAATCATCATATTCCTTTTGGGGATGACTCATCCTGCTCGAAATCTGCTTTTACTCTGGTGGTCTACTTTATAATGCATGATAACTCGGGCGCCTGGGTAGATTAGTCGGCTCAGCTCATGATCTGATGGTTCATGGGTTCAAGCCCCACGTCGGGCTCTCTGCTGTCAGCACAGAGCCTGCTTCTGATCCTCTGTCTCTCCTTCCTTCCCCCTCTTGAGTGCTTTGTCTATTAGAATATAAGCTCACCTGGGGCAGGATTTCTATCTGTTTTATGCATGACTGTATCCCTAGGCTCTATCTCTAGAGTCCAAAGGAGATGAACTTAAGAATCACATAAGGAATGAAGATAAAGAATACGGCAGGGAGTTACCTAAAGAACTCACAGCCCCACATTGAGGGAAATTAACAGCCACCTGTTAGAGGGGTTAAATGAGGGAGATGGTGGTATTTGAGGACAAGTCTTGGGCTCTTTCTGATTCCTGGCTCCATAGTAGGGGGCGTGACAATATGTATATTTGCATACACGATTAAATGCCTCAAATTAAGAGTTGGGACTATATAATTTCCAGTGTCCTTTCTAATTCTAAAATTGTATGAGTCCTTAAAATCCTCCAAGTGTCACCAATTTAGGAAAATAGGATGCCTTGGCAATTCCCAGGAGATTCTAAACCAGGGGGAATTCTGTCAATATCATATTGACAAGAGGGAATGTTTACGGAAGTAATGGGCTTGTCTCTTTTTTCTTTTACACTAGAGAGAATCAGGAAGACATAATAAAGAATCAGAGTGTTTCAACAGTGGAAACTGGGCTAAACGATGGAAGGTGTGCTCTGTATTTTCCAAAGCACCCTTGTTGGCAAACACGGAGAGAAGTTTGAGAGTGAACAGCTGTCACCAGGGCCCCAGGCAACGCTGCAGAGAAGGTCAAGCTTGCATTTTGCATTCCAACCTGCCTCTTTCTTTCTGAGTCCACTTTTCACCCCAGTTATTGGACTCTAGCTATTGAATTTCCTCGTGCTGTCATTTGGCTTCTAAATCTTTCCCCTCCCTGACTGTTCTACTGCTCTGCACAGAGATTTATCTTGTTTCCTTCTCATTCAGCTAGAGTTCCAATCCCCCGGGTTCTCATGGTAGCCCAAGTGATTAAAAACACTTCTATCAAAGTTTCAATAAGGCCTAAAGAGCTTTTGCAGTTTGAAAAAAATGGTCCAGTGTCTTACCTGGTCTTCTAGGACCTTAAATGCATGGAATTAAAATTGAGATCTCAGATACGTTCTTTTTGCATGCACACATGCACAGAGCACACCATTCCACACTCCCTCCCCCCCCCCCCCCCCATTTCCCTGGAAGGTTACCCTGCAAGGTAAGAGGCAGCAAACAAAACCTTATGTTGGTAGAAATCCTAACTGAGCAGCCTCACTCATATCCTGATATTCACGGGTTTGCAGGGATAATCTTTGGTATTTTTCTAACCAGACCAGACTAGCAAATAAAGGTTTTCAGACAAAGATGTTTTTGAACCAGTGCAATTTGTACGGTCTTGTAGCACAGAATGCAGAGAAACATACTCTGACTTCACAAAAACAGTTGAGTAGTAAGAACCCCTTAGAATCGCCTTGACGTGGAGCCAGAGCAGCGACCCTCATTTTCGCTTTGCCATTAAAGGATTTTACCCTTAATCCTGAATCTCAGGGGAAGTGTGAACTCCCTTTCTCCTGACAAGCAGTGATGATGAGTAGGGCTGATTCCTGAGTCCAGGTAACCTCCTTCCCCGGAGGTTCTTGGCGTTACTGAGGGATGGGGACCCTACAAAAAGACTGAGCTGTTAATTTGTCTCGGAGCCCTCATAATTTGCTACATGAATGATCAGAATGACATCATTTTGTCCCTTAAGATGCTGAAGTTTGAGAAAGGCTGTTATTAGAAAGTGAGGCCAGTGTCCAGTAAGGCCAGCCTGGACACAAGGGGGAATCGAGTTTCAACAGAGCCTTGTAGCAGTGACTCAAATCTAGCATAGTTAGGAATGTGAACAATGAACACAGGACAGCACTGTGGCATTAGTCTTGGACTTCAAGTAGAGTTTCCAAGGATAGGGCCCAGGAACATGCATTAACAATTTTTGTTGTTGCTGTTTATTTATTTTTGAGAGAGAGACAGAGCACGAACAGGGGAGGGGCAGAGAGAGAGGGAGACAGAGAATCCGAAGCAGGATTCAGGCTCTGAGCTGGCAGCACAGAGCCTTACGCAGGGCTGGATCTCATGAGCCCATGAGATCATGACCTGAGCCAAAATCGGACGCTTAACTGAGCCACCCAGGCGCCACCGGGAACGTGTGTTTTTAGTGGGCACGCCAGGTGACTCTGAGGCCCAGCGAGCCAGACCTGAGATCACTTCCTACATAAACACCTCTTCTAGTGGAGCAGACAAGGGCTGGGGGATGTGTGTGCTGATCCCTAGAATCATAGCACAGAGATCCCTAGAAAATGGGGGAAAGCTCTGCATGAGTTTGCAGGCGGACACCGCAGTGTGCAGAAGGTCTTGAGCAGCTGTGCGGTGGAATTGGAACCGTCCGAAGAGAATGTTTTCCCAAAATCTACTTTCTCAATTTATTGAAGTACAATTTGCACGTAATGAAATGCATCAATCGCACTGTCCAGTGTGTGAAACCACCACGCCAGTCATGGCATAGAACGTGTCCAACACACGTAAAATTTCCACCACGTGACTTTGCAGGCAACCCCCTTACTGCCCAGATCCACCCACCAGGCAACACTCCTCGTTTGTGTCAGTGTAGATTAGTTTTGAATGTTCTTGAAATCTGTGTAAAGGAATCACAGCATATATCCTTTTATGTCAGGCTCCTCCTTGGACTCGGCACAATGTTTATGTTTATTTATTTGTTTTTAAGTTTATTTATTTTGAGAGAGACAGAGACAGCACGAGCTGGGGAGGGGCAGAGAGAGAGAGGGGGGGGGGGAAAGGGAGAATCCCAAGCAGGCTCCATGCTGCCAGGGCAGAGCCTGACGCAGGGCTTGAACTCACAAAACCAAGAGTAGGACGCTTACCCGAATGAGCCACCCAGGCGTCCCATCAGCATAATGTTTTTAAGATGAATCTACATTGCATATATCACTAGTTTGTTCCTTTCTGTCACGAAGTAGTATTCCACTGAATCAAAGCATGAAGACTCGGTTAACCGTTCGCCTATTGATGGACATTTGGGCTTTTTCCAGTTTTGTGCTATGATGAATAACGTTTCTGTAAACATTTTGGTATAAGCTCTTTGTGGCTATGTTTTCACTTCTCCTGAGTAAATGTGGTTGGTGTATGTTTAACATTATAAAAAAAGTGCCAGTTGTCTGTACCATTTCGCATTCCCACTGTCACTGTAAGAGAGTTTCAGTGCTTGAGGCCGTCGACAACACTGGGTATTAATGTCAGTCTTTTTAGCCATTCTTGTGACTATATGATGTTCCATTCAGTGGTGTCTCATTTTGCTTTAATTTGCATTTCCCTAATTAATGATGAAGGTGACTGGGTGTTTGCCACAGAAATATGTACTTTGGTTATTTTATGCTGTCTGTGGCTTATCTTTTGTTAACTTGGTGGTGTCTTTTGAGGAGCAAATTTTTTATGTTGCTTAATTCCGAGTTATTTTTTTTCTTTTGTTGTTAGGGCGCCCTGTCCAGGAAAATCCTTGCTTCCAATCCAAGGTCACAAGTATTTTTCTCATACTTCCTCTAGAAATTTCAAACGTTAGACTTATATATAGGTCTACGATCCATTTTGAGTTCTTTTTTATTATGCTCTAGCATTCAAGTTTCTTTTATCCATTGTATTAGTCAGGGTTCTCTAGGGTGGGAGGGGGAGGGAGGGAGAAAGAGAGCTTTTAAGGAGTGAGTTCATGTGGTCACAGAAGCTTGGTAAGTTCACAATCTGATGCAGAGGCTGGAGACTCAGGAAAGAGATGCAGTTCAAAGGCTGTCTGCTTGTAGAATTCCTTTTGGCTCAGGGGACATCAGTTTTCATTCTATTAAAGCCTTCAACTGATTAGATGAGGCCCACCCAGATGAGGGAGGGCAGTCTGCTTCACTCAAAGTCCGCCAATTTAAATATTAATCTCATCAGAAAATGAAAACAAAAATCCTAAAAGAAACATCCAGAATAATTTTTGGCTACATATTTGGACAAACATTATTTTGCCAAACTGACCCAGCCAAATTGACACATAATTTCACCATCACATCCACACAGATATCCAATTGTCCTAGGACCACTTGTTGAAAATTCTGTCCTTTTCCCACTGAATTACCCTGAGAATGTGGTCAAAACTCAGCTGAGCATATATGTGTGGGTCTCTCTACTTTTGGATTCTATTCTGCTTCACTGATGTGTATAGCTATCTACCAATACAACAGTCTTGAGTTCTGTAGTTCTGCAGCAAATCTTGAATTCAGGGAGGGTAAATCCTTTCACTTTCCCCCTCTTTTCCAAAGGTATTTTGGCTTTTCTATATCCTTTGCATTTCTATATATATATAAATATATATATTTATATATTTTGAAATATATATTTATATATATTTATAACATTTATATATAACATATTTTATGTATGTTTATATATTTTTATATATAATAATTTTTATATATAAATATATATTTAATTCTATTGATTGAATAGATCAATAATTCTATTGATTCAATTCTATTGATTAAATGATTATATATAATTAAATAAATATTTAAATATTTATATTTATATATAAAATTTATATATATAAATATAAATATTTAAATATTTAATTATATACAATAATATATATATTTATTTATATATCTTATATATTTATTTATTTAATATTTATATATTTATATATTTATATTTATATATTTTGAAATCAACATGCCAATTTCTTAAAAAATAAAATTCTTTCAGGAATTTGATTGGGATTGTAGAGGAGCTACAGACCCATTTGGGACAATCGAGATCTTAACAATATAGAAATTTCAATCCATAAACAAACTTTATTCTTGTGTTTCTGGTCTTCAATGTTTTGTAGTTTTCAGTGTACAAGTCTTACATGTATTCAATTTTTTACTAAGTAGTCTCCTTTTTGATGCTATTGCAAAATATTTTTAAAATTTCGCTTTGTAATTATTCACTGATACTATATAAAAATGCAATTTATTTTGTTTGTTGACCTTATATCCTGAGACCAAGCAAAATTCACCTCCTAATTCTAGTAGTTGACTTTGTATATTCCTTAGTATTTTCTCTGCACACAATCATGTCATTTGTGAATGAAGACAATTTTATTCTTTTCCAAATTGCAGGCATTTTATTGCTTTTCCTTGCATTAATACAAGTCCAGGAATTCCATTACAATTTGCAGCGATTCGATTACTCATCCTGGCTTTATTCCTAATTTTAATCTCAAGGGAGATAGTAACATTTTCACCATTATATAGAATATTAGCTGTAGGCTTTTCTTATGGCTTTTATCGTGTTAAAAATGTACATTTTTCCTCAATGTCTACAAGTTTTTACTTGTGAAGGGATATTAAGTTTTGTCAAATGCTTTTACTATAACTATTAATATAGTCATATGTTTTTCTATTTTATTGTTTTTTTGTGGTACATCGTATTGAATCGTTTAAAAATTGTAAAAATCAACCCTGCATCCCTGAAATAAGCCCCACTGGGTAAAGATGTATTATTCTTCTCTGTATTGCCAGCTTCAGTTTGCTAAAATTTTGTTGAAGATTTTTGGCTTCTATTTTCACAAGGAATATTTATCTGCAGTTTTCTTTTTATGTATTTATCTGATTTTGATATCAGGGTAATAAAATGAATTAGGAAATATACCCCCCCTCCCTTGATTTTCTGAATTTCTGTGAAATCAGCATCATTTTTTAAACGCTGGACAGAGTTCACTAGTGGAACTATCTTGATCTGAACTTTTTACCAAGTTTTTTTAAAAATAACTAATTCAAATTATATATTATTTAACATTAAAAAATTTTTAAATGATTATTTTTCAGAGAGAGAGAGAGAGAGAGAGAGAGAGAGAGAGACAGAGAGACAGCAGGGGAGGGGCAGAGAGAGAGGGAGATACAGAAGTTGAAGCAGGCTCCAGGCTCTGAGCTGTCAGCACAGAGCCTGACACAGGGCTTGAACCCACGAACTGTGGGATCATGACCTGAGCTGAAGTTGACACTTAAGTGACTGAGCCACCCAGGCGCCCCCTCTTTTTATTGCTTCTTAATGTAGAAACTTACATAAATGATTTTAGACTTTTCTTTTCAATATATGCATTAAATTTAAAAGTTTGCCACTTAGCATTGCTGATGCTATATCCCACAATTTGTGGGATTGTGTTTTCCCTATTTTTCATTTTAAAGCTTTTTTCTAACTGCCTTCGTAATGTCTTCTTTGAACCAAAGATACACACACAAACATTTAAACATATAAGGAAACGGAATTATATTTTATTTGTATTTTTAACCCGCTGTTTTCCTTTATGGTAATATCAAGAACACCTTTCTGATAAATAATTCCCTGCAGCACCTTTCTTAGTGAATACAGTTTAGTACATTACGGAAGTATCACACGAAATTTATTTAAACTAAATCGCTGTTGTTGGCTAGCTTAGTTATTTCCAATTTTTCAGTTACAAAGGGTTGTGATAAATATCCTCATACATTAACTTTTGTATAAGGAAGACATTTTTTCATTGTATAGCTTTCTAAAAGTGGAGTTATGTAAGTTGTTATGTTATGCTCTTTCAAAGCAGTTTCCCATTTTGTACTGACTTCTTGGGCCTAACCCTACATATTTTACATGTTTAATTTTCTCCCCCCAGAGTTGATGTGGTCTGTGGGCTGCAGCAGCCCTTAGGCATGGTGATTTGGCATTCACAGAGATGAAAAATAGTCAAGTGCCAACACCCAAGACTGTGGGGGGAGGGTCTTACATATAGCATCTGGATTTTCAGATTCTCCTGGAAAAGTGTGAATCTGACAGCACTAAGCCAAAATTCCTACATGGTAAGAATTAGTGGGAAAGGAGTAATTATTTAGAAAGGGTAGGCTCCTTCCACTTTGTCATAACTCTTACCTAGCCTTGTCACTTGATTAGCCTACGGCTTGACTCTTAACAGGATCTGGGTTCACAGCCCTTGAATTGCTGGGATAGAACCTACTGGAAAACTCAGGCCAGTCATGTACAGGCAAACCCCGATTTACCATTCCAAACCACGTGACATTTCCCAATGGGTACGATTGCCTCCTTCCGCTTCTTTCTCTAGGACATTCTAGACCTCCCCTTGGTAACCTATCAGATTTGTCCTTCCAGGAGGAAACTTCATTCTTTTGAGATAGAGCACAGAGATATTCTCTGTGCTTTAATCCAATGAGTTTTTCTAGGTGAACATTATCTCTAGAACTAGGCAAACATATGTCAGATTGTTCAGGTCTCAGTTTTAAGGATATATTGAAAGCATAGCCCTCCCCCACTTGTCATTTTTAATTCATGACACAGTTATGTTAGGATCAAATTATTAATGTGGGATGACTGCTGTCATTCCTCTACTCTATCCAGCCAAAGAGAATTCTCTAATTACCAAATCAATTTCCAGATTGTTTTTCTTCCAAAAAAAATTTTTTTTTCCTGCTAACAGAGAGGTAAGGTCAATATGCATGATGAAGTGATACAAAAAATAGTGAGGAAAGGCAGAGAAAGGAGAATTATGTGTTGAGAGATATTATAGGGAATTGTGAATGGAAAGGCTCTGTATTGGCACCAAGTGTGACGCTGGGGGTGCAGAGTAGAAGAAGGAAGGGGGTTTTTAATAAATATTGTTATGGTATTTGAATCTGGATCCCCTTTATGGTTCTCAGGAAACCTAAGGAAAGGGTTTGAGTTATTGAAATTACTTTTGGTTGCGGGAAGCTGTTTCTTGACTGCAGTCTTGCTCTGAGACCCAACTGTGTCTGCCCCAGGTTTATAAGGTTACACAGGCTTGTGGATTGGTTTTCCTTGCTCATATCCATCTTATACTGTGCTGTGGTTATATTAATTTGCTGTTCATGAGACAGTAAGTGCTGGCCACCTGTTTCAACAGATTTTAAGATTGTTCCTTCTGGCCGAGAGTTTTGTTGTGCACCCTGTTCTTAAAAAAATCGAAGACCTAGACAATCAAGACACAGATTTCTGTTCTCCTTTTCTGTTTATATTTCTCATTCAATGGTTTTTCTGAGGTAGGGAGTCCATACGAAAGGTCACAATGCTTCTGGCTCTAGGGTTGGATTTCTTAAACACATCCCCAGGTCAACTGGAGTGCTAGAGTTTATTACTTTTTAAAAACCAAACCCCTGCCAAGTGAAAGGAGAGAAGGGCATGTTTAGATGAAAGTGCTTGATGTTCAAGTTCTGTAGTCTGTTGACATTTTATTGCTCAGTGCAATTTTTCCTATCCTTCAGGGCATTTTGCTTAATGGTTTCCCAGGAACACTATGATGAGGCTTCAAAGCAAGCCCTAGGTTTTAGCAACAATGCTGTTATTCCAGTTTATATGAGTCACATGTCCAAAGTCTTGTACACAAGTTCTTCCCATAAACACTTACGCCCAGAAAATATGGTAAGCCATGTTAACAAGCCATATTGGATGTCCCACACTAATATGGAAATGAATCAGGTAATTCCAATGTGAAAGATTTTTGCGGGAACTTGGCGGGGAGGAGAGGCGTACTTAAACTAGATTTTAGCTGCATTAATACTAAATTCATGTAAGGGTATCTGTTACTAGAAGCATATAGTACTGGCTATTGAGTACAAACTTGTCAGTAAGAATTGGCTATGTAGGTGTGATGCCTTTAAACACTGAATTATAACAAATACTCCAACAAGTTGATGTATGACCCCGAGAAGTGTGTCCTTCATGACTATTTATTCCATGAGTCAAGAGGAATATAAGCTAGTTACCTGCTTTCAGGTGGTTCTCATCTTTTTGACCCCCATGTATGCTAGTAAAACATGGCTTTCTGAGGGGACCTATTTTAGTACTTTTAGGGTTATTAGACTTTCAAAGTGCTATCTGATTCCTCTATTTCAATGATCTCCTTCCAGAGCTGATTCTTCCTCCCTCTTTCTGTATTTGCACGGGGTTGGGTACTTGTCATGGCCAACTCGATCAGTCTGAATGAGAGCTTTTCTTGGAAGGCAGGCCCACTGAAATGAGTAGGCCTGGAGGAAGAAATGGCTGGCATTAATTTAACTCAGAAACAAAAGTTACTGAAAGGATTGGTGGAATCTCATTCTCTGGAGAGTTAATAAACTTAGCCCATGCTTCCATTATCTGAGAGGGTATACATGTACTACTTCTAGCAAGTATGGGGGGCGGGGCGCTGACCTCTCAAGTCTCTGCTCAGAGTACCATGCTTTTGCTTTCCACATGTTTATTACCAGAAAGCAGAAGAAAGTGTGCTCTTACCTTACAGTAAGAAGATGTAATGGCAGGTAGAGTGGGTAGAGCCACTTCTATGGTGATGGTTTCTATCAGCACAATCCTCCAGGAACGAATGTCAGCCAGACCTGCAATGTTTAAGGAGACCGTGGGGTCTGAACTTGTGTTTAGGAAAATGCTGATACGTATTTGAAACTTCATCTGACACATTCTGCAATACTCATTGCCCAAGAGAAGACATTTTCATCCCTGGTTTTTAATGTTATTCTCTTTTGAGGGCTTAGGGATGGACCTCAATGTTATTTTAACTTGGTTTCCTCCAAGCAAGGTCATTTACTTGATTAGGTAGCCAATTGAGAAACTCTGTTGCTGAACATTTTCTACAGTATGGGCTGTGTGTGCTCCTTAGGGTTTGTGGTATGTCTGAAAAACAGAAGGGGCACGGGATTCAATTCTTTGAGTCTTGTCTAGAAGGAGTATGAAGGATATTCAAATAAAGTCACTATTTTTAAGTGTCCATTGGACCAAGAAAAGTTCTAGGAAAATGGCGCTGAAATCAGAGCTGTGATTTTTCAGAATGTAATCCTAGGAAGGAATGATACCTAGGAATTCACTTGGAAAGCTGCTCTTATAGATACAAGCAGAAAGGGTGTTCCATCCTTTTCTGACCACTCTGAAACTTAAGGATAAATTACTTCCTGCTGGAGACTTATCATTACCATTCAACAACTGTTGGGAATGGGACACGACAGGATTGTTCTCGCAGATTTGTGCATGGATCCAGATAAGCCTCGAGGTTTGCAGCCATGTTGCCAAGAATCTATTCAGATGAGGCACAAATAGAATTGTTCTTTTCTCCTTAAAGCCTGGACAGGTTTTGGAAATAGGCTGTGACTATAAATCTTGCACATGAATTGAAGAAGGCAACCACCATTAGTAACAACTAGTCACTTCTCAATTTACTCAATATTTACTTCCTGTACCTGCAATTTACTGCTTGGACCAAGTTAATGGAAGTTTTAAATATGTTTATGTTTAAAAATACAGCTCTTTCAATAGCGATGAATGTAAGGGAGATAAATGCTACAGTGATGAGTAACTCTAGTAATTTGCTTACATGTTCTTTGTGCTAAGTTAGTATATATGTGGAGGCTGATGATGTGAAGGAGGAGCCTGAGGGGAGAGAAGGGAATGTGAGTTAGTCACCTGTGAAAAGATTTTTTAATATTATTTATTTTGAGAGAGAGACACAGAGAGAGAGAGCGTGCATGTGCGTGAGAAGAGAAAGGGCAGAGAGGAGAGAGAGAATCCCATGCAGGCTCCATGCTGTCAATGGAGACCCTGATGTGGGGATCAATTGGATGAACCATGAGATCATCACCTGAGCTGCAATAAAGAGTCAGATGTTTAATGGAATGAGCCCCCCAGGCACCTCAAGATTTTTTGAGCAATGGGAAATGGATGCAAAAGAAAAAAAAAAAGCATTGAGGGAGAGGAGCTTAATGTAAAAGAGAACTTCTCTTCCACCTCTCATTGACAATTCTTTTCTTTGAACTCAGAGAACATGCTTTACCTGTGTTGTAGGGTGAGTTTTCCTCCATCACATACCACCTCTCCCTGCCCCACCGGCCCTGCTCTTTCTCCCACCAAGCCAAGATCTGGCCAGTGCATTTGGAACTTATGGGGGCTAAGGACACAGAATAGGCTTTTTTTGTGATGTAACCCAAGTTGCCCAAGGAAGGAAGAGTAACTCAAGTTACTTTCAGTGTAAGTTACAGACAGTATCCATGGTAGCACTAAGTTCATCTTTGCCATGAGAAGAGAAGGCTGGTAGCCCTACCCACCTCCACGTGCAAGATCCTTAACGCCATCCTCACCCCACTCTACACCTGCCTCGCGGGGCAAGAGCGGAGAGCCCATGCTGAATGCTGAACCCAAGAGGGGGCTGAGCCTTGAACTGAGTGGTAGGGGGAAGTTTCAGGGGGAAGACCTAGGAGGAGGGTCAAGGAGTGTGTGAGTTAAGGTCGTCTGAGAAGCGACCACCTAAATGGGATTAGATGTGTAAGAACTTCCTTGAGGGACACACGTCTGAAGGATAAAGGAGAGGGGGCAGGATCAGGCAGGGGGAGCCTTCAGACTGGGATGCAGTGTTGACATGTGTGGAAGGAGAGAGGGAAGGGCCGGAAATCACATGGGAAGAGCCTCAGACAGCAGAATATCGTGGAGAAAATAATGGCGAGATTAAGGAGACTCCCAGTCCAGCTGGCAGGAAGATACGTTTGGGCTCTAATACCCCTTCTGTGCCCAGTCATTGTCCAAGAAAAACAGGGCAGGGAGTGTGGCCTTAAGGTGAGCACCACAATGGTGTGGGAGGCATGTCCCACGGTAGCTTCTCTTGAAGACAGCTGAGCGGGGTTACCGTCATGGCCGCCACAGGAGGGACACGTGGTGTTGTCACAGGAAGGGTCATAGTGGAGGTCTAAGGGTCTATGACCTTGGCCCTGGGTCTGGGTGAGAGCAAGAAGACAAGCTGAATTATACAGAGAACTCACTTCTGAATCATTGCCCACCTGCCTGTGGGTTGGAAAATACCACTTCATCAAGTTAAGGGCTCACTAAACATTTTCCAAAATCCTCTGAGTTGGACAAGCTACCAGCCAGTTGCTGTGGACATGTAATGCTGTGTTCATATCTGCAATTGTCATTTTGATAATAGAATTATATGGGGACAGGGGTGGTCAATCAGTGTATCTGAGTGTATCTGTCTACCTTTATTAAATTTTAACCTTACAGGGCACCTGCCTGGCCTCGGCCAAACTCAAAGTGATTTCTCCCAACTCTCAAGAACTAAGCCCCCACTACACATACAGTTTCTTTCTTTCTTTCTTTCTTTCTTTCTTTCTTTCTTTCTTTCTTTCTTTCTTTCTTTCTTTCTCTTGGTTTATTTATTACAGAGAGAGAGCATGTGCTCAGAGAGAGGTCAAGAGAGGGGGAGAGAGAGAATCCCAAGCAGGTTCTGCTCAGTGCAGAGCCCAACATGGGGCTCGAACCCACAACCACAAGATCATGACCTGAGATGAAATCGCGTCGGACGCTCAACGAACTGAGCCACCCAGGAGCCCCACACATACTGTTTCTCCCTTGCACTTGACCTCTGTGTGTCTATGACTTCTGCCATCCTCAAAAGACAACAAGCAACTTGAAAGTAACAGTTGTCTTACACTTTGAATCAGCATTGCCTTACACACATAGTTGTTTTGGGGTTTGACATCAGGTAAGCAAAGGGATTGAGCAGCCTGGGGTATAAGCTGGGAAAAAAAACAAACCTGAAGAAACATTTATTTCAGCCTACTTTACTTTCAGAAGTTTCTAGCAGTGACTTATAATAGAAGACACAGATGTGTCACAATCATGAAAAAGGATAAATGTATATAATGCTTTCAATTTATATAATGCTATATGTCCAATATATTTCAAAAGAAAGAATAAAGAAATAAGGACAAAGGAAAGGGGTGAAGTTGGCATGGGTACAATGAGAAATCACTGAGCTAAGGATTGCTACTGAGATTGAATGCAAACTTTACTTCTGACCTTTTCCTGGCAGGCAAGACGAAAAGGAAAACACAAGTTATATAAGGTTCTTATTAGCTAATAAAAAAAAAGCATGCCAGTTTTTCTATACAAGCAGATTTTTTTTCGAGCACTAACTTTAAGAAGAACTTATTTTATGGTCCCTTATAAAGCCATCGACTTTGAAAATATATGATGGTTTCAATAACAGTTTTATAAAAAAAAATATAGGGAAACTTTGTTTTTCCTGTATGGCCATTTCTTATATTGATTTTTGATAAATGCCATAGTTCAGAGAGGACATTTCTTTGGGGACTTAGGATGTAGTTCAACCTTCAGCAGTGAAACGAGATTGATGGATTATGTCTGGGCCTGTAGCCTGGGAACCATGGGATACAGTAATAATGCCCACAGGCTAAGTATCAACTTGAGATGATTAGCAAACAAATGAAGTTGTATTAAAACAGAATATAACTTTGGCTGTATTTTTTTTTTTTTTTTTAAATCTGGCTAAATAGCTCTGCCCTGACACATACATTTTGACTTGACACTGGGCCTTTACCATAACAAACTCCATGTAGGTACAATAATCTAAAATTGATTCCACTAGGACCCGAACTCCTACTAAGACAAATCCTGGAGGATGTGACCAACAAACATTCCAGAGGAAAAATCCTTGGGTTTATAGATCCGTTGAAGCACCCAACACAGAGGAACCAGTTGCTTTTAAATTCGGAGATTCTTCAAGACTTGAACGTGCTAATATGCTCTCACAGATTGAGTTCCCTGGTAAACAGACTCTGATTTAGCGATGAGTGCGTAGTTTATTGCAGATGGCTTGGGGAAACAACACCTAAGGAAGACGAGAGAAGAGGAGGGGGAGGGAAGGGAGAGGAGGAGAGCAGGATAAAGCAGAGGAGGACGTTGGGTGAAAGCCATGGGGAGCTCTGAATTTGCATGGCTTTTTGGGGTTGTATCCGGTTGGATAAGGAGCTGGGTCTGTACGCCCCCACAAAGACCACTCACTGGGGACAAGCTGTCCTCGGAAAGGGTGTGCTCTTGGGCAAGGTGGCTTTCTTTAGCAAATGGCAACTCTCTGAGAAAGCTAACATCTCAGGGCTCTGGGCCAGCAGCACTGCCAATGACTGGGGACTAAGCCCCAGACTTTTGAAGGTGGCACATCATAATCTATCAAAGGATTTTCTCCGCACAGTGTTTTTGTTTTCGGTTTTCTTTTTCCAAACTAGCAAAACATACTTTTATCCTGAAGCACAGCTAAAATATTTGCCAAACCTAATGGTAGACAAAATATAATTTGTGAAACGCTGCTGTATTCCAATGACCAGATGTAGACTCTTTATTCTTTAGGATGAGTACCTCGTTTCGGTTTTATATTGGGCTACTCTTCCCAGAAGCTAGATGGAAGAGACTTAGTCAATGAAAAGAGCTTATTTTACTCACATAATTTGGGGGGAGAGTCCAAGGCCTGTGTAGCTGCTCACGGAACCGGGTTCTATCTCTTTTCTTCTGGTCCCTTTTTGGCATGTAACTTTTGTTCTCATGGCTGTAAGAGGTGCTGCTCTGCCCGAAAGGGAAAAGCGGCAAAGGATAAATGCCAGGCAAGCTTCTTCCTCCACAAAACATTCGGAGGCACCGTATGCTTTCTACTGGCTTTTCATTCGCCAGAACAGTCACGTGACCGTTCCTAATTGCCAGTGCATCTGGTAAAGTGATTTTACCTGAGAACATTTAACTGGTTTCTCCTAATTGGGAAGAACAAGAGAAAGGATCCTGAGAAGGCAGCTAGCACTGCTGACCACAAATAATAGCTGTTAAATCCTTCCTTGTTCCTGACTGGCTGGGCAACTGCAAGAACAAATACCATAGAAGGAAAAGAAATACAGTTATACGATATTCCTATGGATATGAGCACAACATTGCAACAGATGGCTATATTTTCCAAATTGATCCGGTTTAACTCAGACTTTCCACATTTCATCAAAAGCTATATACGTTTATTACCCTAGATTTATGGTTGCCTTTCTACCACGTGGGACAGAGCTGTGCACATGGTAGACACTGACTGTGTATTCATGTGTGTGTGTGTGTGTGTGTGTGTGCATGTGTGTTGTGTAAACAGAGGAATGTCTTTGGCATACATTATGGCACTCTACTGAGTCATGAAGTCATAAAATATATCCTGTGTCTTGCTGACATTCAGGGGAAGCCCCCCCAGTGGTGGTTGAGGAGGAACACTGAGGATGGGTTTTAGTCCTTGCTTTGCTGTGTTTGGTCTTCATTACAACACTGTCAGGTGGGTAGCTTCTGGATAATTTGATTTTTTATGTATAGATTTTAGACAATCTTGAGAAATAACAATGGAAAAGCTACTCTAAGATTTAAAAAGTAGGGGCGCCTGGGTGGCTCAGTCGGTTGAGCGTCCAACTTCAGCGCAGGTCATGATCTCATGGCTCATGAGTTCGAGCCCCCCGTCAGGCTCTGTGTAGACAGCTCAGAGCCTGGAGCCTGCTTTGGACTCTATGTCTCCCTCTCTCTCTGCCCCTCCCCTGCTCATGCTCTGTCTCTCTCCCTCTCAAAAAAATAAATAAAAATTAAAAACGAAGATCCCTTATTGAAAAATTGTTCTCTCTTCTACCTATCCCATTCAGAAAAGACGTCTCCCTTTCTATATGATTTTTAACTTTCTGCATAGGAAATTACAGTTGAATATGATTTCCACAGTTACACATTAAACACACAGACTCACTAAACAGAAGAAGAGTGTGATGGGCCCACTGATATTTCTTTAAAACACCTAATACTCTCTTCATATCCACCACCAGGGCTAAGGGCTCTCCATTCTTCCCCTCTCCTTGAGGAAGGGTCTTTTTCTGTCTGTCTTCTCAATTACTGTCTCAAAGGACAATTCACAGCATCACAAAATTAGAAGCAGAGGCCACAGTGGATGCCAGATCATTCTGCATGTATGATATGCTCCCAGCTGATGCCAATGCCACGTTGCCTGGCCCCACTTTGAGTAGCAAGGCATTGGTTTTAAAGATTGGTGGCCTAATTGGAATTTTGGATAAGTTTTTACAAATACTGATGTCTGGGTTCCACCCGGGAGAATTGAATTTATTTATTATAGGGTTGGCTTGGGCATCAAGTTTTTAAAAGTTCCCCCAGGAGATTCTAATGTTCAGCAGAGTTTGAGAACCAATAAGCTATGAATCAATTACAATACTTTTTTTCCCCACAGGTCCTTCCAAATACACAATTTGTTAACTTATGTATCCTTGTATGCTCCCGCTGTTGTTAATGCCAACTTCTGGGTGTTTTTTTTTTTTTAATTATTTTTATTCCAAGAGAGAGCCTAGCACAGGACCCCATTCTTGGCACGGGCTCCATCAGAATCTGTTGACCACATCGGCATATAGAAAGAGGATTGTTTCTGCTTCTGTGCTGTGGCAAGAAAGGAGAGATTTCCTTTTCATTGTAAGTATGGGTCTAGCACGTTTCTATTTACTGCAACCCCTCTGCCAGGCTTCTTCCAAGGAAGATCCTATGAAAAGGGTTTCCAGATCTTGGGAGCCTAGGGCAGACAAAGGAGAAAAAATGGGGTGTGGAGATGTCAGCAAGAGAGAAAAAGGGAAAAACAGGAGGAGGAAGGGGTGGAAGAAGAATGGGGAAAAATGAGAAGAAAATAAGACGGATATAAGGGTTGTAGGTGTTGAAAAATACTGAAAAAAATTGCCAGTAGATATTTAGCCACCATTTATGAGAGGTGACATAAAGATTCTTCTTGAGATGAACAAAACAAAACAAAACAAAACATAGGGGCACCTGGGTGGCTCAGTTGGTTAAGCGTCCAACTTTGGTTCAGGTCATGATCTTGCAGTTCATGAGTTCAAGCCCCGCATCGGGCTCTGTGCTGACAGCTCAGAGCATAGAGCCTGCTTCGGATTCTGTGTCTCCCTCTCTGTCTGCCCCTGCCCGCTTTCTCTCTCTCTCAAAAATAAATAAACATTAAAAAAGAAACATAGGGTCTCATTAGGAGACAGGAATCAAGCACTGAAAAAGTTATATTAAACTGTGCAGTGAAGAATAAAGGGGGAATAATACCAGAGATAACACAGGACTTTTAGAGAGACTGATCAACAAATGAGAGTTATAAGGCAATAGACAGCATAGACTCCATTTTTACGTGGGGAAATGGTATCAATCCTGTTGCAGTGGATCCCTTATTCTTACTCGGCCTTATCAGTTCAACTCCAATTATGCATATAGGTGGCTACTGAAGAAGTAACATTTAACCCATTCTGTATCAGGGAGTCTTTCAGGCAGTTATTTAAATATTTTATAGTTATTTCCTCTAGCACGTATGATCCAGTATGTTGTCTGCGAATATTTGCTTTGAGGAAAAAAATTAATTTTCAAAATTTACTTGAAGATGCCCTTTAAGAGTCTCAACCCCACTCCTAACGCCACGATGCACCTCTAGAAGTTTCTTCTTAGAGGTGAGGTCTCGATAACTAATAAACATTAGTTTGTGAGAATAAAGAATGGGAATTCAATCCAGTCAAAGTGGTGAAGGTTTGGTATCTTGTTATCTTTTCTGAGAAACATGGTTAATTTGATGTTTGAACTTTGGCAATACGAGTCCCTTCAGTGGCATAAAAGAAGCTGGTCTTTAAAAGATGCAGACAGATGCTGAGAGAGTTTTTTACAGTGGGGCTGAGTTTCCTGTTCTGCTGCATATAATTAGGCATGCAGTTAGAGCTTCACTCACTTTACTAGCCCAGGGGGAGGGAGGTGGGGCAGGGGCCCCAGACTTCAGCTTAAAGGAAACACACTGTCTCTTTCTTTAACATCTAAGTGTGTCTCCATTTCTGTAAAGGTAGAAGACTTTGTGTGTTCATTTTACAAAGTCTGCACAAAACTAAGCTTGTGGTAAGGAACACATCAGTTCTATTTATTTCAAGCAAGCATAATTTATCCATTTCATAAAGAACTTGGATGGTAAAGACGGTGAACATGCCTGATTTAAGGATCAGCATCTTTGGTGTCCTAACAACATCATTAGACACAGAATGCATTGCCTCGGCAGTCTGGCTAGTCTCCGTTTCCTTGATTTTCTCTCTTTTTTTTTTTTAATTCTTTTCTCTTCTGGGCTTAGTACTGTGGTATCTGCAATGCTTGCGTTGGGCGCCTGGGTGGCTCAGCTGGCTAAACATCTGACTTGATTTTGGCTCAGGACATAATCTCGTGGTGTGTGAGATTGAGCCCCACGTCGAACTCTGTGCTGACAGTGCAGGACGTACTTGGGATTCTCTCTCTCCCTCTCTCTCTCTCTCTCCAAAATAAATAAATAAAAACTTAAAAAAAATCTAAAAACATTCAAAAAAATCAATAAATGAAGTTCTTGCATCAATAAACAACTGAAATGCCAATTTTCTAGGTCAAGGTAGCATCTCTTTCTTTCAAACTCTTGGTTTTCTCTGCTATGTTTCATTGAGAACTCGGTGTCTGGCTCACAGAATCGCTATACAATGCTCAGCCCCCTTCAACTTTTAAGTTAAAAGACCCAGTCTGTCTAAGAACAAAGCTAGGGTGCCTCAGGGGGACAGAGAGAGCACTCTCTGGGTCCCCATTCCTTTGCAAGCCCCATTCTAGAACTAAGTCCAAAAGGTTGGCTGTGTCACTCTACTGTCATCTCTTCAGCAGCAGGCGGAAAACACAGGAATCTAGGTTTCCCACGTGCTGGCCATAGATTCTCTATTAGAATTTCAACACCAGGATGCAGCAGGGAAATGTGAAGAAGGAGAAAGAGTACTTGAGTCCAAGGGGCCCAAATCAAAATAGGGCATCTCATTCGAGGAAAAGACAAGGTGAGCAAGGCGGAACCACACAGGGCACTGGGCTCTAACCAGGGGAACTCATAAGACCCAACAAGGACAGAGCAAACTGGTTGAAATGCCTAGATGGAAAGGAACTTACCTACTGGCCTTGCTCTTTTCCAGATTTCTCGAGGAGGCAAGGTTTCTTGCCCACGACCAGAGTTGTCCAGAAGTGGAACCCATACCCACAACTCATGATTCCTGTGTGCTAGTCCAGTGGGTAACGCACTAAAGAGAGGACATGGGGCAGGACAGGTAGGACAGTGCCGTGGTGATAATGAGCACACCTGTGCGGGAGCCAATTCTGCTAGTGACACACAGCATGACTTCAGACGTAGGACCTAAGCTTTCCAAAGTTTTAATTTTGAAGCTATAAAAGGGTAACGGTAATATCTCCACATAAGTGTGGCTAGTACATAAAAGGCATTTGAGTATTAGGCCCTTTTTCTATACCTTCCTTTGTCTTGTCAAGCTTAAGTTTGTCACACGATCCACATTGGCAAGATTGCCTCTCAACTCAGTCTCTAGGCCTCTGGTGCCCACCAGGATACAGAATGGTCCACAGTTGACCGCAGAAACACTGCTAGTAACTGTGAATAGCATACAGTACTCTCTCCTACTGGTAAGAACACATTTGACTTCCCAACTCAAATTTGACAGGCCTCTTATGGGCCATGCCAACACTTTGAAAATAAAACTCTTGAAGTTTCAACAGAAATATATTCTTACATGATAGGACGAAACCATCTGGAACTTACTGCTTACATGCATTCAAAGAGCTGTATCAACAATAGGGTTGTTATAAACTCAGGCTCCACACTGTCTCCTAAAGGGATTAGACAGGTCTCATAATGTGTTATAGACAGAAAAAGTGACCCAAGCAGGGGCTGAATCCTTAGCTGTCATTAGTATTTTCTCATGTCAACGCTGGGATTTGAGAAGACAGAAGGAATTGACTTACTTTATATACTTGTCTGATCCTTTAGTACTTAATGAAAACTAGAATGTTTTATTTCACCCCTATGGGAAAATAGCTAAACCCGGCAGTTTGTTCCTGAAATAAAATATCAGCAATCAAAATACTCTCAAGGTCCCTAAGAGACCAGAACATCATAGGCTGATTAGAAAGTAGGTGCCTCGAGCTTATAGGTGCTGTTAACATTGTTTTATTTCCTTTATACAAAAAGTAGAAAATGACAGAAAAAACGCTCTTGACAGAAAACAGTACCACTGACCTGGTCTCACTGAGGAGCTGAGCCAAACTGCCCATTTTACTGGAAAAAGAATGTTCAATCAACATTAGCAAACACCCATGCAATGGATGAAATAAAAGATGGTACCGGTGGCTTGGTGGACGTTGTGTGGGCAGGTTGAACCAATCCACGCTCAAAACAACATAACGTTTGCCCGATCATGCTTTTAAACAGCATCTCTTTAGAAACAAGTTATATATACAAATATCACCCCAAAATGTGTATTATAGAGTCTACTACTATAAATTTAAGGCATCCTGATATTGTTCTTCTGCTGGTGAGGCATTGTTCTCATGATTCTATTTCCATAGTGGATAGTCCAGAAACTTCCAAACGGTGTCCCAAGGGCAGCAATGAGAGATAATAAAAAAGTGATTTACAAGAAGAGTTCATTTGACTCTGGCTCAGCAATGTGCTTTATGCTGTAGGATTTCTTCATTTTTCTGTTGATGTCATTATGCCTAAGCAGAAGAGAAACCATAAAGGCCAGAATTAGATAAAATTGTGGTCAAGTTACAAGACAACACCACTAAACAGCTCACCAAAAATGGAAATTATCCTCATACAAACCACACTGAAGAACACTTCATTCCAGTAGGCAAATTATTTTCTTTTCATATAAACCACTCTTTAAACAATAAAAGCTATAGTCATGTAATAACGCATATTTATTGAACACTTTTAATTCAGTTCTGGAAGTAATTTCTCAAGAATGCTGACTGGAATCCAGGCACAATTCTAGTCCAGTGAATTTTTATCAGAGTCAAATAAGATAATAAGCATAGTAATGCTGGTCGAGTGGAAACAAGAGCTGTTTCTAGCTGATTGACATGGATTCCCTGGTGATATCTTGAATCTCCAAAAAGCTTGAACCTTAATCATATAAAGAAGATGCTAAGGGGATATGACTACTGAGTAGCAGCATGTTGGAAGACCCTAAGTAGGTAAGTCTAGGGGAAAAAGAAGAAACTAGGGAGCAGCAATGCTGTTTTCCCATCAATAATTGATACTTAGTGAGCCTATGGGAAGAAGGACAAGGCAAGCCCTGGAACAGTTCTGTTCCCTAAGTGAATTTCCCTCTAGGTAGATGCATTCATTTTCATGAGATATTACTCACACTCTAGGTATAAGAATCTTCCAGAGAAGAGTTCTCTCCTGAAGGTGGGTAGCCTACATATTAATAAATTCCCTCTTGTTGGTACATCAGACAAAAACAGTGTTTCTGGGAATGCTACTTCCTAACATGAGGACATATGTGGATGAGAACCCGAGGTGGAGTTTTACGGCCTCAGAAATGTGCTCGCTTACAAAGACCATGTAGTCTACTCTCAGGGTTCTAGGAAATATTTGATCCTCATCACCATCTGAAAGTTCTAATTCTTACTTTATTTATTTGTCTGAATATAACTTTTTTTAAAGAAAGATTTTGTTTCTAAGTAAACTCTATACCCAACAGGGGGCTTGAACTTAAAACCCTGAGATCAAGGGTCACCTGCTCTACCGACTTAGCCAGCCAGGTGCCCCTAAACAGAACTTTGGAGCATTTCCAAAGACAAGAAAGGGAAGAAATGGAAAAAAAACCCTGGCTGATTAAAGGATGTCCGAGGGACTTCCAATTAAACACGGTGGATTAAATACACTCATTTGCCACCCCTTTCTTACAAAACAATGCTAAAAGGAAAGTAAAGAAATAAAAAAAAGGTATAAATCTCAACGAATGAGGGAAGTGAGCGAGGAGATGATAACAGACAAAATACCAACACTTTCAGAAACAGGAAGGTTGATGGACCTGTGGAATTGATTTAGTAGAGGAGAAGACACAGAAATCTAAACTTTCAGTCAGGGAACCCAACAAATTGATTGGCGACAGTGGGTGCTGAGTGGGTGCTGAGAGTGGGAGGTTGATTTGAAAAATCTGTGGCAGTAATAGTTCATATCCCAGATTACCTCTCCAACCCAATGCGGCCAGGTGACTGTCCCTTTCCCAATGTGAAGGAAGACTGGAGGTTACAATTTGCAAGGCATGAACCAGAGAGACTCTGAATTCAGCTGAAGGGGGTGGAAACCATGAGATTAAATGAACATTTCCCTCAGTGAGAAAGTGAGAATAGAATTCTCAACCCCGTCTCCTATTGGTCTGACTCATGGATTCTTGGCACTCAGGTTACTGACTCTACCAGGAGACTGTAGTTGCCTTAGCTTGATAAATCAACTGGCCAAGAGAAAAGACCTACAAATACTGCCACTTCAGGATTTTCACAAAAAAAGAGCCTAGTCCTTGCCAGTGTGTATATGAAGCAACATCTACCAGTCAGAGAGCCTCGCCCATAAAATCAGAGCTTCTATTCAGCTTTACTGTTTTGTTCTTTAATATAAATGAGTTAGGAATCATCAGACATTTGAGTAAAGTGCTACTATGGAAGACAGGGACCAAAATAAACAGAAAAATGGAAGTCAAAGTTAACAGAGATAACATAGGGAGACAATGAGAACTTTAAACATTTTTTTTTTTTTAATTTTTTTTAACGTTTATTTATTTTTGAGACAGAGACAGAGCATGAACGGGGGAGGGTTAGAGAGAGGGAGACACAGAATCTGAAACAGGCTCCAGGCTCTGAGCTGTCAGCACAGAGCCCGACGCGGGGTTCGAACTCACGGACCGCGAGATCGTGACCTGAGCCGAAGTCGGCCGCTCAACCGACTGAGCCACCCAGGCACCCCTAAACATTTTTAACAAGAAAAGAAAAACCGAGAAAATGTTTGCAATTCATATTACAATGGGTTAGTCTTTCTAATACATAAAATATAAAGAGCTGCTATAAGTCAAAAGGAGATGACCAGAATGTCAATAAAATGAAGGGTTAAAAATAGTACATTCATACAATGAAATAATATGTGGCTATATAAAAGAATAAAGAAACTCTTTATACATGAATACATAAAGAACTTTAATGTGTCAGGTGAGAAAAAGCAAGAGACAAAACTGTGTTTATCGCTTGCCACCTTTTTTGCAAAAAGGAAGAAAAGACAAAAATATACATTTATATTTGATTGCACAATTTAAGCAAGTCTTGCATGTATAATGCTATAAAGAGGAAACAAAGAGAAAACCAATAAGGTACTATTAGAAATTAACACTATTACAGCAAAAATAAAAAAAAATTTAGAAAGATTGGAAGGTACAGGTCAATAAATACCTTAGAAAGAACTAGAAAAAGCAAAAGTATGGGTAAAGATAAAAAGGATGGATAAAGTATGGATAAAGATAAAGACCTGAGGGTTGATTCAGTATGTCCAGCATTACAAAAATAAGATTTCTAGAAAGAGTGAACAGAGAAATTACAATGTAGAAAACATTCAAAGACAGCGTATAAAAACATTTCCCAGAATTGAAGCATATAGGTTTCAAGACTGAAAAAGCCTTCCAAGTGCCACAGGTCAGGAATGAAAATAGAATCATGACAAAGTAACAAGAAATCATAACACTGGGAAATAAAGAGAAAATCGTAATAACTTCCAAGGGATTAGCAATTAGAAATGGAGCTTCTCAACAGACACATTAGAAAAAAGAAGAAAAGGAAACAATGTGTTCAAGATTCTGCGGGAAAATAATTTCCTATCTAAAATTCTATACCCAGCCAAACACACCTAATCCAGTATGAGAGCAAACTGAAGATATTATCAGACAGGCAGAGTCTCAACAAATTTAGCATCCACCTCCCTAGGAAGAAGGAGATCTGTTTACCAAAACAAGAGCATACACCAAAAATGAGAAAGGACAGATTCAGGAAATAGGGCTCTAGACAGGAGAGAAGCAAAAGAAATTCCCAGAATGATGTATATGGGAAACTCCGGGAAGGCAGCTGTATAGCACTGCCAGATAGCAGCACTCCAGAGTAGGGCAGGAGGAAAGAGGTTGTCTCTATGAACAAACTGAGAGACGCCTGATTCGTCTGAATGCACTGAAAGAAGATTTCTGTCTCCAGAAAAATGTTAATAAATGAATTGGAAACTAAGAAGTCCAAATTATTTTCTCCTCAGAAAATGTAATGTTATAGAAAGGGAATACCATATAGCATACTGCATGCATTCACTGTGAATCGTACTTAGATAGCCACAGTAATAATAAACACCAAATACTGATTTAATCTCAAAGATATATTTAATCCCAACTATATTAATGGTGGCAAGAGGATGTAGGTAGGGGTGTGTGTGTGTGTGTGTGTGTGTGTGTATGTGTGTGTGTGTTGGGTGGGGGGCAGTGTTGGGTGCTGAAATAGAGACAGACAAGTTTGGTTCATCATGGAGAATACTGAGTTTTGGAATCCTGGCTCCACAATTTATTATCCTTACTGTATAAACTTGGACAAGATACATAATCTCTCTGTGCCTTGGTTTCCAACCTGCAAAATCTGATAATACTAGTATCTACCATATTGTGTTGTTGTGAAGGTTACAACAGTCATATAATGCTTTGTAACTATTAGCTGTCATTTTTACCTGCTATAGTAGAATGCCAATATGTAACAGAGAGAATATCTAAAATTGAAAACCTGTAGGAGCATGTGATTTAGCCGTACAGGATACGAGAGAATACATCTGAAGGAAAGCCAAATGACTGATTCAGGAAAGTGGGAACAGGACATGGTAGGTTGGGCAGAGGACAGCTAGTTTTTGTTATAATTCTAGTATGACTATTGTATGTACCTAGAGCAGTTCAACAAAAAATTAAATGAAAAATAAATGAAAGTGAAAAAGAAGGCTTAGGTTATAGTCTAAAGATAATATCATCATTTAGACATTAACAAAGTGTTTCTGCTTTAATACGAGGGGTGCGGTGGTCATAAAATACTAAAAAAGAACACTTTCCATGGGACAAAACCCAGCATGAACAGGGCTGACTCTAGAGCAAGTAAAATGTTAATTTGAGGCATTTATTTGAATAATATCAGGATAATTCAAGCCTCTCTGCATCCTTCAATTACCTAGTCCTGAATTACCAGTATTCAAAAGAACAAAAGTGTTTGGATAATTCTGGCATGAATTATTCAGATAATTTGCTGTTCCTTGATTTCATTTTTTGGATATGAAATCGCATTCTCAGTGACCAAAATTGGAAAGAAGAAAGGCTTAAATTTAAGTAACAGCTTTTCAAGTAATCTAACTTGCTGATTCATCCAGGCCTGGATTCCATATTTCCATAGCCCATGGTGACCAGACAGCAATTTACTTAGAGGATTAGTCAAAAATGGCCCACGGGCATGCATTACATTTTCACTGATCACCAAAACAGGGAGACTTTGTAACTTTTTGTGATCTCCTTTAGAACTTCACCGAGAGCAAATCTAGAAATCCCACCCACTAAAAGGTGGGATTCTGGTTCAAAGAATGAAAACCTGCCCTTAAAACACCCACACTAAAACTCACTGTAGGTAGGTGGGTTGTAATCAAAAGGCCTAGGTTTTTACAGAGGACACCATTCTTTCTGTGGGGTGATGGGCTCAGTCCTTATTATTTCTCTTTTTCCCTCTTTAGCTTTCTCCACTCTCCCTCTCGCCAAATGTTTAGGAGGTTGCTAGCGTGTGCGAGGCACTGAGCCAGACACTGGGGGTAAAGATGGCAATATGGGGAGGCTGTCAAGCACCGTATACGTTTTACGGAGTTTACTGGTGTTTTAACCGTGTCCTCTGTTAATTGTCTCTGGACGCTGATCTCTTTTATAAAGGCAGCATTGCCTCGTGCTGGCACAGCAAAATGCGTGGCTGTTTGCTAAAGACGTTGCAGTGAGTGCACTGGCAAACCAAGGCTGTGGCATTCGGTAATGTATCTGCACTGTTCTCAGTGTGGGAAGGAAAATCCCAAAGGACTATGGTTGGAGCAGGGAAGCTTGGTGAAGGTACTGGAAGTTGTCTGGTAAAGTCTGGTACTTTTAAGCCTCAAACAGATTGCTGCTTCTCTGAAACTCCAGCCTTACTAAGAGTTGATAAACAGGCACTGCTCTTTTGTTGTTGTTGTTTATACATTTATTTTTGAGAGAGAGAGAGAGAGAGAGAGATAACAGGGGAAGGGCAGAGAGAGAGCGAGGGAGAGAATCCCAAGCAGGCTCCGTGCTGCCAGTGTAGAGCGCTATGCAGGGCTCGATCTCAGGAACATGAGATCTTGACCTGAGCTGAGATTACGACTTGGAAGCTTAATCGACTGAGCCACTGAGGCTCCCCACTGGAGACACCCCGTGGTGGCCGAGGTGGTGCAAATATGACACTAACAGAACATTACACAGTTCAAACCTGGACCCTGGAGGGAGGTGAGGAAAGGAGGGTGGATGTGGGAGAAGGGAGTTGCTTGTTCTTAAATTTTGTGATTACATTTATCCAAGAATTCACATGCTGGAAAAATGTATTTCAGGTGGGGTGATTTTGGGTTTGAAGGCAGGTGTTCCCTCTGTACCCTCCTACTTATAGTTCACGGCTGTTCCACATGCTCATTTCCTGCCTTCCAAGGGCAGAGGGATTGAACATGGGATCTTAGTTGCAATAGCTTTTTCTAGGTCTCATCAGGCTTTGAGACTAAACTAGGTTTCACTGTCTTCCTGTGGTGGAATGTGCCTTTTCCTTTCCCAGTGAGTATATGGGGCATATGAAAAGAAACTTTGGGGCGCCCGAGTGGCTCAGTCGGTTAAGCGTCTGACTCTTGGTTTCGACTCGGGTCATGATCTCACCGTCGTGGGATCGAGCCCCCTGCTGGGCTCTGTGCTGACAGTGTGGAACCTGCTTGGGATTCTCTCTCTCCTCTCTCTCTCCCTCTCTTTCTACCCCCGTCTCTCTCTCCCCATCCTCAATGTGCTCTCTCTCTCAAAAAAAAATTAACTTAAAAAAATTTAAAAAATTTAAAAAAAACCCTCCATTTGTGAATCATGCTCTGGTCATCCTTGGAAACTCTTGCAGCTTTTATAAAAAGTTTGCTAAGTTGTGCTGAGACACTGGGAAGGTCAGATCATTTTAACTATTCCCCACACATGGGTATTTTTCCATACACACCCAACTGTACTATGCAACAGCCAATGACAGTGCAGTACTGTGGCCTATACGAAGGAGAACCTTCCCTTAGAGAAATGTTCAAGATTGGGGTCTTCTCTCTCCTCCAAGTCACAGGGACAAAGCTTCAGTAGGGAATAAGGGTTTTCCCTCTGAAACTAATAATAACTCTACGGAAGCAAAGGTGACGGTAGGTGCAGGGTGAGTTGTGCAGGGAACACAGAACCTGGGGATACATGAAGAGGAGTGAAGGGGAAGCTGACCAGGTGGGTTCTAGGGGTTTCTGGGGCTGAGGAAAGCGCCTCAGGGGCCTGCTATCAATTCCTACTGATGGACTGGCTCTAGGTCCCAGAGTTAGTATATTAGGAATGAACACACACTGGAGTGCCTGGGTGGCTTAGTCGGTGGGGTGTCTGATCCCATGGTGGGTGGGTTCAAGCCCCGCATCAGGCTCTGTGCTGGAAGTGTGAAGCCTGCTTGGGATTTACTCTCCCTCTCTCTCTCTGTGCCCCTCCTGCATGCTTTCTCTCTCTGTCTCTTTCTCTCTTTCTCCAAATAAACTTAAAAAAAAAAAAAAAAAGAACACACACTTCAGATCAGGGCTTAGAAGTGGAAAGTACAGTTTTTGAGCACTAATATTGCTAATGTCTCTAACTACTAAATCCCCTTTTAGTATTAGCGCTTGAACCAACTTTTCTGAACTGTTACATTGGTTAAGACTCTGTCTGCCCTGGGGAAGTCATTCTAGAACTCTGCAGTCAACATGTATCAGAGAGTATGGTAACGCAACAATGACTGAGTAATTACAGAAACATCCCTTCAAGAATCCTTAAAAAAGCATATGGGTTAAAAGTAAATACTTTACGCTAAAAAATTCAAGACAAGATTAGAATGTGGTTAATTTACTGTATTCAGAGAGACTACGGCAAGGGTGTATTTACTCAGCAGGATCAGGGATTCCTTTTTTGTGCTGACTGCATCTGTCTGTCATGGCTCTGGAAGGGCTCGTCAGTGGGGCTGAGGGTACGCTGTACTTGGGACAGCCTTACGCCGGGGCCTCACCTCTCCTTTTCCAATGGCTTCCACATCTTTGTTCATTTTTCTGTTTAGCATGATACCCTGACACTAAGGACATACACGTGTGTGTGCATGCGTGCACACGCGCTGGCGGGGGTGAGTTCCCTGAACTCTGACCTCCTTCTGGGCACGGCAGATGACCACTGCCACGCCTCACATCAGCTCAGGCCAAATACACCTCTCAAGCTGAAGTGGCTATCGAACAACGCTGACATCGATGCAAAATATCTGATACCAGCTCTTGGTTCTGGATGTGTAATTCCCGGTGTGGCTAATTCCTTGGCAGTAAAATGAACACTAATGGTGTTCATTACTTAATGTTTTTTTAACAAGTCTGCTCTCGTGCTGGTGCTACGACTAGGGTTCCAGGCCACAATGTCACTGTGGTCACAGGGGGTGTGACTGATGGCGGCCAGGGGATAATGCTGTCTGCCTATTGGTAGCTGGAATCAAATCTCACTTCCTGTGTTACAGGTCTCACATGGACTTAAAGTCTGGGAAATGAATGTCTTATTGGCATTTTAAGACAAATAATTGCAAACATTCCCTTGGAGTTGTAATAACTCAAAACCAACTTGTCCTTTATAAGGAAAAGTAAAGATAAATCTGCTTGTTATAAACAAAGTCATCCTCTGCAGTTGAAAACACACTGGGAAAGCTGTCCAAAGTAATGGAGTTGAATCTACTTTTAAAGGACATTGAAAAGAAATTTAGATTTTTTGCTCTCAAGCTGTGACCAATTTAGAAAAATAAATAGTAAACAGAACTACCATACAGAGGTGATATTCTTTAAAATGCATTTATTGCCCGTATTTTTCTCTTACCAGGAAAAACAGATGTTTCTTGGGAACTAAAATGTGGTTCCAGCATCTGCCTGGAACTAGGTCTCACTGCCCCCACTCTTTCTCCGGGGACACAGCAATAGGGCCGTTCAGGGGCATAATGTTTGGAACCAACTCCAACCCAATGACCCCCAGTGGTTTCCAAAGTTATATAATCCTGGGGAATCCCTGCTACCCGAGAGGAGTCATTTAGCCTTCAAGCAAACTCTTGGGCCAAGATTTGAAGGCGTCCCTGATGGATGAACACTTGGGTTTCTTTCCATATTGCGTCCTTCTGTGGGATGTTCTTTCTATGGTCCCCAAGGCAAAATGGAGCAAGCATTAGAGTCACTTAGGTGTTTTTCTTTTTTTTTTTTTTTTTAATTTTTTTTTTTTTCAACGTTTATTTATTTTTGGGACAGAGAGAGACAGAGCATGAACGGAGGAGGGGCAGAGAGAGAGGGAGACACAGAATCGGAAACAGGCTCCAGGCTCTGAGCCATCGGCCCAGAGCCCGACGCGGGGCTCGAACTCACGGACCGCGAGATGGTGACCTGGCTGAAGTCGGACGCTTAACCGACTGCGCCACCCAGGCGCCCCACTTAGGTGTTTTTCATGCTCACAATCTCATGCTATTTCATTTCTCTGAGGAAGCTTCATTTCAACTACAGCTATCCATACTTACTTTATCTAAGGAGTGAACTCCGGCCTTGTTCTCTCTGCCTCTGTAATTATGAGTGAGTCACAGAAACCTCTCCTCTCCAGCCTGAGCAAACTGGTGAGTTTTCACTTTCTATGGAACACATGCTAAATTGCAACCATGATTGAGGAGAGTTTAATTTATAAGGTAGGGAGGGGAAGGGGTCAGTAAGGGATGCTTACTTAATAAAATACACTGAATATTTTTATTTTGGGGTTTCTGCTGATCACTGCACTCAAGCTCTGTTAATATGTAAACCAGTGAATTTGAGGTTCAAGACTGAACCTTCTGGGGGCGCCTGGGTGGCGCAGTCGGTTAAGCGTCCGACTTCAGCCAGGTCACGATCTCGCGGTCCGTGAGTTTGAGCCCCGCGTCAGGCTCTGGGCTGATGGCCCGGAGCCCGGAGCCTGTTTCCGATTCTGAGTCTCCCTCTCTCTCTGCCCCTCCCCCGTTCATGCTCTGTCTCTCTCTGTCCCAAAAATAAAAAAAACAAAACAAAACAAAAAAAAAACGTTGAAAAAAAAAGACTGAACCTTCTGAAGGACTGTTTCTTAAACGGAGTACAAAAGTGTTACTCTAGTGTCAGACAGCTGAGTAGCCCTAAAACCTCGTTTGTGCTCTGATTTTTTTTCTTTCAATGTTTTTATTTATTTTGCATATGCAAGCGGGGGAGGGGTAGATAGAGAGGGAGAGAGAAGATCTGAGGCAGGCTCTGTGCTGACAGAGAGCCCGATGCGGGGCTTGAACTCACAGATTGTGAGATCATGACTGGAGCCAAAATCAAGAGTCAGACACATAACAGGGGCGCCTGGGTGGCACAGTCGGTTAAGCGTCCGACTTCAGCCAGGTCACGATCTCGCGGTCCGTGAGTTCGAGCCCCGCGTCGGGCTCTGGGCCGATGGCTCGGAGCCTGGAGCCTGTTTCCGATTCTGTGTCTCCCTCTCTCTCTGCCCCTCCCCCGTTCATGCTCTGTCTCTCTCTGTCCCAAAAATAAATAAACGTTGAAAAAAAAATTTAAAAAAAAAGAGTCAGACACATAACCAACTGAGCCACCCAGGCGTTTTTATAATTATAGTATAGAAAACAGCTCAGCTTTGCTCCTTTGCTTGTGAAAAGACAGGATGAAATATTTCTGGCAGGATGGTTCTACTGTGATACCAACTGTCTTGTTTCCGGGCACTGGAGGAACCTGTAAGAGAGGAGAGATGTTCTCCTTCTCTCTCCCAAGAGTTTGCCAAGTCTTTGTGCTGCCTTTCCTGAGGGTATCATTGGTGACTTCTGTTTAATGACAAAAGCAGAATTTTCCAGGCACCAGAAGACACACTGGACATCATATGGGACTGAGAAGGGTATAGGAGTGGGGAAGATGGGTTGAGAGGAAAAGAAAAAAAGCCAGTAAGCAATGGGTTCTCAGCACTGGCCACGATTCCCTGCTCCATTGTGGACAGAAGCAGCCCAGACTCAGGCAACATACGAGTCTGACCCAAACTGAATGGTGGTGACCAGTTAATACCCAAGCTCCAAGGTGCTTCCTTCAATACGCTGACTTAGTGACACCCCTAGGGGCACTCCCTGAAATGATGGGGATTTACCTTTCTTCCAGCCTGATTACATTTGATTTAAAGGGGGGGGAACGACATTTCTTGCACCTTGGTACTCTGACCTGAAATTTACCCTCACAACAACAAACACACCCCTATTCGTGTGTGTTTATCATTATACGTAGAAACAGGCATACATTCGCCAAAACATTGTGGAGGGTTTGGGAAGGGTGCTGGAGGAGGTGCCATTGTGTTCCTTTAATTTAAGTCATTAAATTAAATTAAGTTTGAGTGATTTACAAGCGATAGTCTTCCTTCTGATGAATTTGGGGGTTACTTCCGAGAGAAGCCAGTCACAGGGCACTGGTTACATGCACTCACCCTGGACCACTCTCCTTTTCCATTTCCTGCTTTGTCAGGAAGTGGTGCGCATTCCCTCGGGAGGAAATAAAGTCCTGATGCAGAAGGACTTGGCCCAGGGAAGTGCCTGAGCCGCCGGGGACCTTCGGACATGATCCTTTTAGGTGCACAGCCCATGCACTTTGGACCGTAAACATTTTGTTTGAGAAAGACCCCTGTGTCACTGGTGGGCTCACAGACTGGCTCACTGATGGGTGCGGCGGTTCCGAGTGTTAAGCTAGCGCAATCTCAGAATGGCAGGGCCCTGTTTCTCCCAAGCACGGTGATGACGCTTTCAGCCTGAGGATCAGCGATGAAACCAAACCTCACTACTGCTTCGCAGTGCTGATTCTGATCAGAGATGGGCTCATTCCACCCGTGACAGGAAGTTTAATTTCTAGACTCACTTGGTACTTGACTCCATTAAAACAAAGCCTGAAAGCCAAAGTCAACTGGGAGACACAGGGCGTCTGTAAGCTGAGTAGATTCCTCCGCTCTCTGCCGCTGGATCAAAGCCCCTCCAATAGGGCACTGTTTCCCTTCCTAAGGCCCATCTTATAAGACTGGCTGCTTCTACTTGCGGGGGGAAAGGTGGCATTTTCTTCTTCCTTTCGGCTCCTGCTAAGGGTGCTCTGGTACCGTAATTTACAAGGTCATGCAACTGAAAGCAAAGGCGTGGCCCTGCTGCGCAAGGCACCCGCTAGCACCACGTACCGTGCACGGTTACGCAGAGGCTCTTCGGTCAGCGTGTTAGAGGAAAGGGTGACGCAGCTGCCGTACATCTCCTAGAGAGGTGCAATCAGACATCATCTGAAAACATGCAACGAGCTCGGCACATGCACGCGTCTCGATAAACAGGAAGCATGCAGGAGGCAGATTAGTGGACGCAAGCTTCATACATACTTCGAGGGGCACGGGGAGCTGGTGGGATCCTTCTCTTACTCCTGAGTGACAGAACCCATTAAGTTACTCGGGAAAGTCTTATTTGAGCAAGGTAAGTTTGGGCATACGAAGCCCAAAAGGACTGGGCTTCGGGGCAGGGGTGTGACTTTTCTCGCGGAAATATACATGTGAGGAAGTCCTTTGCAACAAAGGCAACTGACGTTGGAAATCAACGTATAGCTAAAATCGGTGTTCAATTAATTAGATACTAACTGAAACTCGATTTTAGTATTGCAAAAGGAATCTGGACAGTTCTTCAACTGCACTGTAATGGAATTTTACCATATGGCAAATTATCAATTATGCAGGCTGTGACTCTCTAGATCGCAGGATGGATATTCTAGGTCCTTCTACCCCTCAGCATTTTGCATTTTGGCTACTGTACCATTTTTTGGATGGCATGGCATGTGCAGAGCATACAGGACACATCGCCTACAGCCTACAAAGACATTCATATCTCCCATTCACCAGTTTTAAACCACAGATTATAGTCCCCGGTTTTCTAGTAAATGCAATTATAAGATATAGTTCCCGCCACACTCTGCCGTCCCTTATGTACTGCCAAGTGCTTCAGACTGCTATGGCAGCCTGATCAACACGCAGGGGCGAGTATCAAAAAACGCCAACGTGGAGGTCCCTGTGGTGTATTCATTTCAAAGGTCATTCCAAAGTGGAGTAGTTAAGTCTTTGGAAATAGAGTTTCTATTTATGCGCTCTTTAATGGGGCTTGAGGATAAACTATCCGGTCAGATGAGGAGAACAAACTCTTCCTGAGGCAGAATCTGTGCCAAGGAAGGGCCTGATTTCACATCGATTGCAGAAATGCCTTCCAGTTTAGGACTCCTAACACTCAAGGATGAAACTATTTTGGGAAACTGGGGGACCAGAGTATAACCTCCTGTGATTTCTTTCATCTTTCTCTTTCAGCATATTTTCCAAGGAAGAGCAAAGCGTATATACTTTAATATGACATATCTCCTTAAAGAACACATGGACTTAGCTGCCCATGCATCCCTTTGGAATTTTCTGGGGATTCCCTCAAGGTGGCAAAGGTCAGCAATCTGTAGTGTTAGGAACAGCACAGTGAATTCACAGGCAAGAAATGGGATATTCTCCAAAAGGCACTCACCGCCTTATTCTTTCCTTTGCTAGCAGAGCTCACGGGACTTCTCTTGGCATCTGTTGTCTTCCTTCCAAGTGAGGTTAACGGCAGTGTGGAGGTCTTCAGCTGGTTGGCTGCCTGGTAATTGTTATTATTGTTCTGGTTGCCACTGAGCGTCTCCATGATAGACCGGAAGGTTCCAAAAGGCCTTTTCAGTTGATCCCCCGATTCGCTACCCGTAGAGGTCCTCTGGGGGGTCCTGCCCTTATCTCTGTCCTTCTCCCCAGTGGGCTCGAGGCTAGCTTGCTCCATCTGGACCACGGGCTCCTCAAAGGTAACTCGGAGTTTTAAGTTCTGAGATGTCCGGCGCTTGGAAGACGGAGACTTGAGGGCACTCTTGGGGCTCATGGCCACTTTCTGGGTGGCGGTGCTGTCAGGGCTGGGCTGAGTAGGGTCTCCGGAGGGCTGGCTTGGGGGAGTGGTCCCTGAGGTGGGACACTGGGATTCCAAGTCGGGTTCGCTGCTCTCGGAGGTGGGAGATGGGCTATGGCCGTCTAGAGATTTGGAGGCTTTGATACCAAAAGGAAACCTGCGTCCTGATGCCAACGTGTGTTTCTTGATCATCAGGTGCAGGCTTTCTGCGCTGTCCACACTCTCCACACTTCCCACGATGGGCTGCGGTCTGGGCCTGTCGGCCTTCCTCACGGGTGTGCTCTTGGGGTCCTCAGAGGTGTTGGAATCGGTGTCGGACTCACTCAGGGACCGCTGCATCAGCTGCCTCAGCCGAGCCAACTTCAGCTCCCTCTTGTCTGCAGGGATCTTCTTTGAGTTTCTAGAAGAAGCCTGAGCATCCTGGAATTCCAAGGACAGCTTTTCCTGGGTGCAGACACTCTCTGAGATATCCTTCCCCAGTAACTGGCGGAGGATTTTGTCAGAATCTTCATCTTTTGCTTTGGCCCTGGCCCGGCTGGATGCCGCCAGGCTTCCGAGCACCTGAATCCCCTCTTGGACCCCGGTTTTGCTCTTGGCTACAGACTCATCATCCGCATCTGGAGATTTCCACTGGGACCTTCTGGAAGCGGGGGAGGATGGCGAACTGAAAGATGATGAAGAACATATGAGGTGATCTCCTATCACTGATTGCCTCCACTGCCACTAACGACTTACAGATCGACAGGACTGGAATAAGAAAAATCACTTAATGTCTGTGCTCATCAATCTCCAAATAACTCCAGAGTGGTAACCATGACCACAGTGTAGTGGGCCTCCTACCTAACGCTATGACGAGAGATCTGTCTACTGTTTTACTGTTTACACATCAATGTTGTGCCAACTGCATTCATTATTCTCATCTTCACCAACCTTATACACCTACGTATCCTTATTCCCATTTCACAGGTGAAGAAATGAAGGAATCTGACTGTGACTTTTCTGTAGTCAGAGAATGAAGAAATGGCAGAACCAGAGATGAAGCCGGGTCTTCTGACATCAGGTCCAGGGCGTTTTCCCCCTGTAACGTCTCATATTTACTCCTCTTTATAAACATAAAATATGTTCTGTTTTTGTCTTCTTAAAGTCCAAAAGAAGGCTCAGAGACTAAAGACACCTAAGAACTCTAACCATTAATGTTCCTGGTATTACCTGGGTGAGGAAAGGAGGGACTTGCCCTCTGATTTCTGGGCTTCTAGAAGTTGTTGGAGCTGGTTCTGCAGTGTGACACGTTCCATTGTCTGTCTGGGAAAAGTGAAGCGAGACACATAAGCTCTCTGATACATGGCCACTACTATAAGTGAGTAGGTATAAATTTTGTCATGATAATTTGCAATAAATTGCAATAAATCCCAAAGCCTTACAAATACGCATGTCCTTCGTCCTTACCGTGCAGAAATCTTCGAAGGACACAGTCAATTACCCAAAAGGATGCTTATTATTCACATTAGCAAGAAACTCTAAGTAGCCTAAATGCTCATCAATAAGACTCAGTGAATAATTTAGTTGCTTCCATAGAGGCAGCTATTAAAAATGATGATCTATTCCAGTAGCCATGACATAGAAAAAGTTTCCCTCGTATATGTATAAAGTAGATACATATAGATATAGAAATACATATACATATATATACATACATATATTAAGTAAAAAAGGAAGTTATAAAAATAGTGGGTGTAGTATAATTTTTTTTATATTTTAAGAAACATAAAAGAATATAAATATAAATATAAATTTCTTTATATGAGAGAAATATAAAAGAAACATTTTTAAGAAATCCCTCTCTGTATATAAAATATATATTACTTATAACATATATGCTTATATCATATATGGATTATTTACTCTTTCCACATTGTTTAAATCTTTACTTATAACATATATGCTTATATCATACTTATATGTATTATTTACTCTTTCCACACTGTTTAAATCTTTAAAGTAATTGTATTAATGCAGTGATCAGAAAAGAGCAGAATAAGAGCAACAAAAGCAGACTATTTCCACAGGGGGTAAAAACAATGAAATAACTTAGCATTTTCTTACATAAAGGGAAACCTGGTATGGCAACGCTCAATTTATTCTGGACATAAAAGCAGATGTACTTTAAATGGTATCAGAACGTGCTTTAAATTTAAGAAAAATCAGTTAAACGCCGCAGGTGACGGAAATGAACATCTGTTTAGAAAACATAATTAGAGAACTTGAAAAAAGTAAATCCAACTGATTCTGACTTTAGAAGAATAAGCAGTATTTACTGAACTCTTTATTCGTTTTATGACCACCCGCCACCCCCCAAGGATGGCCATCAGATTCTAATCCCTGGAAGGTGAGAATATACGTTATCTTATGCGGCAAAATAGAATTAAGGTTGTTATTGGCTGACAGGAAACCAGGGAGGCTATCTTAGGTTATTATTATTGGTTATGCCATCCAACCACATGTCTTTAACAGTGAGGAGGAGGAAGATGAGGTCAGATGCACTCAGTGTGAGGACTCCATCTGTGAGTGCTGGCTCTGAAGAGGAAGGAAGGGGCCAGGAGCCAAGGAATGCAGCGGCCTCTAGGTGCTGGCGGTGACCCTCAGCTGACAGCCAGCAAAAGAAGGGAACCTTGGTCCTACGACCACAAGGAACTGATTCTGCAAGCGGACTCTCATTCTAGAGCCTCCAGAAAGCAACATAGCCTGCAGACAACTCAATTTTAATCTGGAGACCCATTCCGGGTTTCAGACCTACAGAGTTGCAAGATGAATTTGTGTTGTTTTAAGCCACTAGGTGTGTGCTGATTTCTTATAGGAGTAGAAAATGAATATAGGTAGCATCAAAAATGGTAGACTCTCTCATGGGCCAGGGTGTGGAACCAGATGAATGAATTACAAGTGTTCTTATGACGACATCCAGACTTTAGATACAGGCTTGAGGAAGCCTAGCGTTCTCCTTGCTGAGTGTCACCGCACATACTCAACAACCACTGGCCACCTAAACCTAGTTCTGTGAGATCAGACCACGAGGATACCCTGCCATCTCCCCAAGTACTCTGTTTTTCAGACATGGTCAGTTTTAGTCCTAACATTTCATCCCTAAGAAATGAAAAGTCTGTGATCTCAGTTTATCTCACTCGTTCTGTGACTCACCTACTGAAAATTTAATTGTCTAAAGAAGGAGACAGCAGGGGTGCCTGGGTGGCTCAGTTGGTTAAGCATCCGACTTCAGCTTGGGTCATGATCTCAGGGTTTGTGAGATCATTTTAACTTGATTCCTTCTATAAAGACCCCATTTCCAAACAGGCATACATTCTGAGGTACTAGAGGTTAGGACTTCAATTTATCTTTTATTTTTAGGACAGGACATAATTCAACCAGGGAGACCTAGGCTTGTACATGAGGACTTCTAACAGAGCTGAAGGTTGCCATTTAAATGTTTTTTTTTAATTTTGTATTTACTTGTTTTGAGAGAGAGAGAGAGAGAGAGAGAGATAAAAAGACAGCAGGGGAGGGGAAGAGAGAGAGGGAGACAGAACCCAAGCAGGTTCCACGCCGTCAGCACAGGGCCCGCTGTGGGCCTTGAACTCATGGACCATGAGCTCATGACCTGAGCCAAAATCAAGAGTCGGACACTTAACTGACTGAGCCACCCAGACACCCCTGGAGGTTGCCATTTTTAAATAGTAATTATCTTTATAATGATAAAGAGTTAGTAAAGTTATTCTAGTAGGAAAAGGCATTCAGCACTGTCTCTCACTCAAAATTTTGGACTAGAAAAACTCTTATTTTTCAACCCTCCTTTTTCACCTTTCTGTGTTGTTGGTGCCCTGGAGCTTGAAGGGTATAGGGTGCTGTGGCTAGACTAAGTGGACTTCCCTTTTCACTTCTAGTTTCACCCATCTCACTGAGGAACATGGTAAGTAAAAGACCAGGGTCTACAACATAACTTCTCATATTTTATCTTGTCACTGGCCTAACGATAACTGTCTACAGCATTCAGCTTTGGAAACAGCAGAAGAGCTGTTATCTATTAGCATACATGTGTATTTTATCCTAGGCCCATCAACAGGGAAGGCAGCCAAGACCCTGACCTTGAACTGCTCACCAATAAAACGGCTATTATAGCTCATGAAAAGCTCACAACTCCACGGTATAGAGACTGAGGACCGTGTTTTTTGGTCTTTCTGAGTATGAATCTTTAGAAAAAAAAATTCTACTGGATTATTTGAAAGCTCCTCTGAATGGCGCCCGCCCCCCCCCCCCCCATACTCTACTGGGGGGCAGGGATATTGCTACAATATTTCTGGAAGGATATTAGGCAGCATCTATCCACATTTAAAATTTTTTTTTCAACGTTTATTTATTTTTGGGACAGAGAGAGACAGAGCATGAACAGGGGAGGGGCAGAGAGAGAGGGAGACACAGAATCGGAAGCAGGCTTCAGGCTCTGAGCCATCAACCCAGAGCCCGACACGGGGCTCGAACTCACGGACCGCGAGATCGTGACCTGGCTGAAGTCGGACGCTTAACCGACTGCGCCACCCAGGCGCCCCTATCCACATTTTAAATACTTAGGCCCTGTGTTCTAGCAATTGCCTTTCTAGGAGCTTAGCTTTAGAAATACCTACACATGTACCTAAAGACATGTGTACAAGGATGTTCGCTATGGAAATGTAACTTACTGAGTTGTGAGTTTGTGGGCATTTTCCCCTCAGTTGCAAGAAGTTCTTAAAGTTCACTTTGCTCCCTCCCCCTGGGGAGATTTGTGTAACTGGGCAGAGGATACTTGGAGGGAACCCCTTTAATGTTTAATTTTGCTTTATTCTTCCCATTATAATTTTTATTTTATTTCTTTTTAAAATTTACTTATTTAGGGGCACCTGGGTGGCTCAGTTGGCTAAGCGTCTGGCTCTTGATTTCAGCTCAGGTCATCTCACAGTTTGTAACAAAATCCCGAGTCAGGCTCTGCGCTGATGGCAGGGAGCCTGCCTGGGATTCCCTCTCTCCCTCTCTCTCTGCCCCTCCCCTGCTCATGCTCTTTTTTTTTTCCTCTCTCAAAATACATAAAAGAAACGTTTTTTTTAATCTTTAAAATTTACTTATTTCTGGGGCGCCTGGGTGGCTCAGTTGGTTGGGTGGCCAACTTCGGCTCAGGTCATGATCTCGCAGTCCGTGAGTTCGAGCCCCACGTCGGGCTCTGTGCTGACAGCTCAGAGCCTGGAGCCTGTTTCGGATTCTGTGTCTCCCTCTCTCTGACCCTCCCCCATTCATCCTTTGTCTCTCTCTGTCTCAAAAATAAATAAACGTTAAAAAAAAAATTAAAATTTACTTATTTCAATTCAACTTCACTTACATACTGTGTAACAATGCCTTCAGGAATAGAACCCAGGGATTCATCACTTACATATAATACAATACCCAGCGCTCATCCCAACAAACATCCTCAATTTTTAAGTCCTGTTTCCAGTGAAAACCTAACTGGGTTTTCATTAAAGAGGGCATTCTAGTAGGGAGGTTAGGAGGGCACAGAGAGACCTGGCCTCTGAGACAAGAGCAGGGGAAGTAGGGAGACCAAGGTTTTGGCAAGCTTAGAGAAGAGCTGGAGGGTCCGGGGATGTACCAGACTGTGGCCTGGTTACACCTGTAATCAGGTAAGGCCTGCCATCCACCATAGATCTCTTTTCAACTGGGAAAAAGAAGGTTTTTAAAAATAATTTAAAACCCTTCGTATTTTGCTTCTAACATTTAATTTTTAGGGTTCATCCTCCTAATCTGTCAACATGACTCTGAATGCTGATTCCGATTTTTAGTGATTCCCTCCCCAGTACGGTAACTGTCATTCGGCTGGTGTTTCCCAAAGTCTGACCTTAATCCTCTAAAGTGCTGTCGGCACCTTGATCTTCATCCTGCTAGAGACCTACCTGACAGCTTCTCCACTGTTCCCCTCTCTTCACGCTTATCCTGACAACCTTCCACAAATGGTTCCTGACGTCTAGGTAAGCAGTGGGTAGCCGTTAAATAATCTTGGCGAGAACAGAACTCACTCCGTCTAGACCAAGAAGCTTTTAAGTAACATCACGCTGACCGAACACTCTTCTGCGTTCTGAAGAGTCACGAATCGTCTGCTTAATTTTTCTAATAAATTTACTGGTGATGGTTGCCAGATAATCTGTCTGTAATTCCTCAAATATACATTTTTCTTTTGCAAAGCTGGGAAATGGGTCTATCTCTAGTTTTTTGCTTTTTTTGTTTTTTGTTTTTCTCTCTCAGGCACTTAATGATTTCCTAGCACGTAAAGGACAGGAGTCTGGGGACACTGCCTGTGTGTTCTTTCTATGGCCGCTAAGAAGTTGGCCCCGGAGATACGCACGCAGAGAGAGCCCGTCTGTCATCCCACACACCTTACGTTCCCTGCTTAGGAAGTTTGCTCTGCACTGGTTGTTTAAACGTCAATTTGCCTCTGGTACCTGCGGCACGGGTGCTGGCCGGGAAGACCTGGGACAGAAGAAGAAAAGCCGAGAGAGGAAGGCTAGGAATTCCCTGTTCAACCAGCATGAGACTGCTACAACCAAAGCACCTGGCTCAAACCTAAGCGAAGTGATGACAAGCCAGTCTCGGTAGTCACGGCAAGAATGGGTCACTTACTCCTTCAGCTGCTTGGTCAGCTTCACCACCTGAGAGGCCAGCGACATGCAGGTCTCCACCACCACCAGGTACCGGGAGCACAGGGTGTGCCCGTGGCGCTCGGCGCTCTGGGAGGGCTTCTCCCCGGCGTGGTTGTGCATGGTGACATTTGCTCCGTATTCAACCAATGTCTGTCAGAAAATGCAAAGGCACGTGTCATTCCAAGACCTCCCCTGCAGCATTTTTGTTTTTTCATAGGACTGTAACAGAAAGGCGAATGGAACTTTTCCTGTTAGTCCCAAACCAGTTACAGGAGCCCAGAGCAGGCTGGGGTAGCAGGCGAGGGGGGACCATGACACGCAAAAGAGAGGTTCTGGCGAGGTTGCAGGAGCTGCTATCACTTTCCCCAGAGCCTACAAAAGTGCAGCAGAGCCAATGTCATTGAGAGCTCTCAATGACATTGAGAGCCAACGTCACTGCTTCGGATCCCACCGAGCCTCCAAGGAGCTGTAAGGGGCGGGCCTGATTCTGTCCCCAGGAGGCTGCCTCCTGAGCAGGGAGAGGCAGTGGTGAGCTGCTCTGTCCCTTTCAGTGTGTGGGCCCATAAAGTTGGGGATGCGAGGGGTGCCTGGGTGGCTCGGTTATGATCTCGTGGTCCGGTCTGTGAGTTCGAGCCCCGCATCGGGCTCTGTGCTGACAGCTCAGAGCCTGGAGCCTGCTTCGGATTCTGTGTCTCCCTCTCTCTCTGCCTCTGCCCCGTTCATGCTCTGTCTCTCTCGCTCTCAAAAATAAATACAATTTTTTTTTTTTAAGGAGTTGGGGATGCGTGTAAAGAGGACAGAGTGGAATTTTGTTTACCTGTTCCTATTTGCTTGGGAAGCAGGCGTGATCTGTGGCTGAGCCGACCGCAGCAGAAAGAAAAAGAACTCGAGAAAAATGATCTGGAGGGGCTGTGAAGCAACCCACACTCCCACCACGTGTTGGGCAAGAACATGACCCATCAATTGAACAGACGTTACAGAAGGGGGCTTGCGGTGAGCTGGCTATCATGCCACTTAGAGAAGGAGAGGGTTCTCCAGCAGCAAGAGCAGGGAGGTGTTACACAGGCAAAGGGAAGTGTATGGGGGACAAGGATGTGATGCTAGGGCCAGATGTCTCCCGTCAGGTATCAGTGGAGAGGCTCCAGAGAGGCCTCACCCACCAAGCCCAGCAGAGGGTCAGCATCTGAAGGCTGCCACAGAGGACCTTAGTGGCCAACCACAGTGAGCCAAAGAAGCAACGACAGCTTTCAGGGAGAGTGCCATGACCTCTGACGTTAAGCAAAGAGTCAGTTGACTTTTCTCTCCTATCTCTTCCTTGTCTCCAACCCTGAGCCCAGAAGAGAGAGGAGAATAGGAATAGGGGGAAGGGATAGGAGACGGGTGTACAAAGCCAATCATGCCTCTGTCTTCTGGCCAAGTCCCTTGAACCCTGAGTCTAATCTGGGTTGGAGAGCAGAATACTTTGAATCAGAAGACTGAGATTTTAAAAGGCAAAAGATTTATGCGATCTGAAGAGAAACCAGAGTATAGAAGATTGAGATTTTAAACTGGTTTGGAGCAATGTTACGTCGCAAGCAAGCAGAAAGTTATGGAACCCGGCCAAGGTCATCATTAGTAAAGAAGAGAGGCTTGATGGGCCATGGTTGACACCAGTAATTAAAAAAAAAAAAAAATCAGGGTGCCTGGGTGGCTCCATCGGGTGAGTGTCTGACTCCTGAATTCGGCTCAGGTCATGATGTCACGGGTTCATGAGACCCAGCGTCGCATCGGGCTCTGTGCTGACAACGCAGATCCTGCTTGGGATTCTCTCCCCCTGCCGTCTGTCCCCCACCCCTTCTCGCAAATAAATAAACTTTTTCTTAAAATTTTTTTAACGTTTGTTTATTTTTGAGAGAGAGAGAGAGAGAGAGAGAGAGAGAGAGAGAGAGAGACAGAGCACAAAGAGGAGGGGGAGACATAGAATCCGAAGCAGGCTCCAGGCTCTGAGCTGTTAGCACAGAGCCCGATGCAGGGTTTGAACTCACAAACCATGAGATCATGACCTGAGCCAGTCGGTCACTCAACAGACTGAGCCACCCGGGCACCCCGCAAATAAATAAACCTTAAAAAAAAAATCAAACTTTTTTTCTATTTATACTGTGGTGACATTAGAAAAGCTGTACCATCAGTATTAGTCAACTGCCACAATCTGACATAGTCTTTGACACTATCAAGAAGAAATGTATCTCTGGATTTATATGAGTCAAAGGTACTATTGCTTCCAAAAGAAACACCTGTGATTTTTAAAAAAATTTTTAACATTTATTTATTTTTGAGAGAGAGACAGAGAGAGAGAGAGAGAGACAGACAGACAGACAGAGAGAGGCTGAGCACAAGTTGGGGGGGGGTGGGGAAGGAGAGAGAGACACACACACAGAATCCGAAGCAGGCTCCAGGCTCCGAGCTGTCAGCACAGAACTCCATGCGGGGCTCGAACCCATGAACCATGAGATCATGACCTTTGCCGAAATTGGACACTTGACCAACTGAGCCACCCAGGCGCCCCGAAATACCTGTGGTTTTCAAATTCCTAGATGGCTTACACTAAGGGGTCATGAGGAACTTTGGAGCCTCCTGGTTTAACGGTTCGGAGCCTCCTGGTCACTCACCACGAAAGGCTGATGTGCCCCGAAGCCACTGCCGCCAGCCTGACAGAAGTGGCAGGCAGATCACCTCGGCCCTGAGCTCCTGCAGCCCTCCCAGGGCATCCCTGTAAACACCTGCTGTTACCACTCCCTTGACCCCCAGCCTCTGGCCTCTGCAGTTTTCCATACTCAGTCTCCACCTCACCTCAAAAGGGCCCTTGCGATCGCCCCCGACCCCGGCCTACCCTCAGTCTCTCTGTATCTTTTTTTTCCCCCCTTTTAAATCTCACACCCAGTGGACAGACCCGCTTCCAAGATTATCCAAGTTTCCACAGCCACGGTATCTAGTGCCAAAAACATCATTTGTGTTAAGTGGAGAGATGTATGGCCTAAAAGCACAGACAGCCTCTGTTCACATATAAAAGAAAAATAACCAAGATCCCAAACAGAATTAGTGATATCAGCTGGTTTTCTTTGGCTGTCGGTCACTTATTAGCTGATGAAAGAAGTTCAAGATGATTAAATATTTGAGGGTTTTGTTAAATGGAAAAATTGAAGGTTTTGGTTTTTATTCAATTATTGTTTTCCTCCACAAAAAAGTCCTGCTACAGTCCTTTCATCTTCCAGAGATCCTGGGAGTAATTTAAATTTTTCTCTTTGCTCTCATTTCTTATCACTGCTTTTGCAGTGTGGCACCTTAAATGAGAAGATGCACACTTTGCCAACATTAGTGGGGAAACTTCCACACACTCAGAATACTTCCTTTCAACATTGCTCTCCAAAGAGCGGACGCTCCAGAAAGTGTTGTGCTGTGACCTCTGCCTTTTGCTTTTATGAACCTCTTGCCTTTCACACTGACAGCTTTTCCAGATCGTCTCCTGTCATTTCCAGAGTAGAGTCCCTTCTACCTTCATAAGCGACTGGTTCTCAATGCCCGAATTTTCTCTCTCTCTCTCTCTCTCTCTAATTTATGTATGTATATATGTATGTATTTATTTATTCATTTAGAGAGAGAAAGGGGTAGGGGCAGAGAGAGACGGGGGCAGAAGATCTGCAGGGGGCCCCATGCTGACAGCAGAGAGCCCGATGTGGGACTCTAACTCATGAGCTCTGAGATCGTGACCTGAGCCCAAGTCAGACACTTTACAGACTGAGCCACCCAGGCACTCCATCAGATTTTGTCTTTTGGTGACAACCTGCCCTGCACACAGTAGGACATCAATAAGTTCCTGTTAAATCAGCACATTGAGTTGCAATAAAAGAAACAACGTGTAATAAGGTAAAAAAAAAAAAAAAAAAAAAAAAAAAAAAGACCGGGGCTTCCTTAGAGCTGTTCTACGCGCCGAGCTTATTCTGAATGTTGTGAACTCATTGTGAACTTTCTTTAATCACAGCCTTCAGTCATATGCTGCCAGTCAGGAGGGAGCTTTCTTACATTTCAAGAAGATGTGGTAACACATCCAAAGATGCTGGGTCATTGTCCACGATATGAATGGGGTGAATGGTCTGACTCTGGTAATTACGCCTTCATACATCAAATTCCCGGCCAAATTCAAACTTTGTTTCCAATGCAAAGCCTCTCCTTCCCTCACAGGGTCACCCCCCTTTCTCGTTGGTTACTGTCTCTCTTTGCTTTGTCACTCAGGGCCTTAGCATTTTTTAAGAAAAGGGGTTTATCTGGTTTTACATGCACACATGCCCCAAACTTCTGAGGACCCTCACTGGGCTTTCAGCCATGTGTTATTACAATGGCGGCACTGGGTTTGGCTCAGGTTCCTGCAACAGAGCGTTCGGCTGAGGGGAAGATTCCGACTCCTCTTCTTGTGGGAACTCTAGGTGCTCTAAGCAGCCCTCCTGGATCCTCTCTCAGGTGGCTGGGGGGCAGGGAGAAGAGCCTCCTCACCTCTCCAGTGGCTCTGCTCCCCAGCCTTTGTACACCTTTGCACACATAGACCATAATACTTGTGAGGCATGTAGGGCTACATGGATGAGGCCTCCTGAGGCTGTTGGGTAGAGTGGCTGGCCAACCAAGACCCTGCCTGGCCTGCCTGAGGGCTGAGGGAAGCAATGGCCCTCCGGAGGCCTCCCTGTAATCAATTCTGGGCCTTTCTGACGGCATTTGAGCAGCTCAGTCCTGCCCCAGAGCAAGGGGGCAAACCACAGCCCTCTGACTCTAGTCCCTTTCGACAGCCTTCAACACTCAAGGAGAAACTTCTAGCACTCTTTAAGCCAACATTTGTGTGGATTTCTGGAAATACAACTATATCTACTTAATTCCTTATTATCGACTATAATGGAAAAAGCTGACTTCACTCACATATTTCTTCCAGTAAACAAAACGTCAGTTTTTTTTGTTTCATTCCTTGATAAACTCATTTCTCTCTTCAAAGCAGCAGAGCCTGCGTACCTGTATGCACCCGAGGTAGCCATGCTGTGAGGCTACGTGGACGGCACTGTTGCCATCTTGGTCCACTTCATCCAGTGAGATGCCCTGTTCTTGCATAAACTGAAGAAGCCAAAGAAGAATTTTTTCCTATAAACACACAGACAGTTGCAATTAATGGAATATCATGTCATAAGTCTAAAGTAAAACACAGAGGCAAGCAAAACTTCTAACTTGGGAAGCTTACATACCACCAGGTTGACCCTATCAGCAGAAAATACCCATTCATTGTGAACTGAAAATCCATGCTTCTCTCTGACTCAAGTCAACGTAAGAGGAACGCTCAGAGACTCTTAAGAGCAGGAAGTTATGTCCGAAACGTTCTTGTCACACTGACATCCACTAGAGATGGAAAACTGATTTGTAGAAATTTGAGTACCTCCTCAAAGTCACACACCTAGACAGATCCAAAGTGAGGGCCAAAATCGAAGTCTTTTGATGCCAAGGCAATGTCCGTGTTATTTTGTTACACCGTCTTTAGGGTTCAAGAATATTATAAAACCTCAGACACTGAGATAAGCAACTTATCCTTTGAAGTTGATAATGCTTCAACCATGCCTTCCTAATCCCAGACCTCTTGCAATCAACAGGCTGTCAGAGAGAGGCAACAGCTTAAGTTGCTTAAGCAGAAGAACCTCACCAAAATAAAACCAGGACCTTTTGGATTTTTCTGACCAAATGTTGGTGGGGTTTTAAAGGTAAAGGTTTCCCTTATTCTGCGTTATTCACCCAATGTCTGAGCACAACCTTTCAAGAGCAAAGACACAGAGTGCTCAGTGTGTTGCCAAAATCCGTTTGCATTTTACCCACTGGGTCTTTTGTGGTATTTTCATGTTATCTTTGGCCTCAGGAGAAAGCAGGGGGATGGGATTTCACTGTTTTAAAATAGAAGAATTAAATACAATGTTAAAAAAAATAAGAGAGTGGTAAAAACAACAACGTGAAGTTTAGTGAGTGGAATTTGACATTTAAAAAGATGATCATGTGTTTGAAATAGCCTTGAACCTCTCCTTAGCCTTCCAAAGGATTTTTTTTTTTTTCCCAGTTACTTGCTCGGACTGGTCATGAACTTTTATACTTTTCTGGATTAAATTTGCCTTCACCTTCTGAACATGCCAACTAATCTGCTAAAGGAATGTTGGATAAAAACAGCCAACCCCTTCAGGGCTTCGCCCTTCACGGGGGAAGCAGGGCACTGTTTATGAAGGCATTGGTGACATCAGGGACAGAATGAATATTCCCACCACACTCTTCCCATGTGAGCAAGCAGAGAGAAAGACCCCTAAAGAGCAAGAAGAGAAAAATGTAATGAATGCCTATAAACTACCAAGAGGGCACCCAGGGAAAGCAGGGTGTCAGCGGCAAAAGCAGACAGACATTGTAGAACATCAAACCCCGAACATCCCTGGAAAATGAGGTGGAGAAGGAAGGCCCTGGAGGCCAGGCTGGGAGCTACAATCCGGATAAGGGAAGACTAAAGTGCTTGTCCTCTTTTTCCGAGGCAAACGTGGATGGGGGTTTGGGGCTGATATTTGGATCAGAGCAGGTGATGCTTCAAAGGCACAAGGTAGAACAATTTTATTTTTCCTAACGAGGAAGGGGTATTACTTTTATTTGGAGCCAGATGATTCTGCCATGTGATCTTGGGAGACCTGAGTGAGTGGACATATCTCAGGTTAACAAACATAACCAACTGGTTTGAAGTCAATGGATAAGACATGGAAACATTAAGAGGGCAGGCTGTCGTGATTCGACTGGTGAAAAAGACGGCCCTGTCTCATCTCGGTGGGTCATTCTCAGGTATGCAGTGACCTGGTTTGCTCTATGATATTCAATCATGGGATGTTAAAATGGCAGAGTGGGAGAGATTTTAGGAGTCATCCCATTCGAACACCCTTGTTTTACCAATCAGAAAGCCAAAGAAGACAAGTATATATTCTCTGATACTCTAGCAGCTCCCTTCTTTAGCAAGTAAAGTTCAGGGGAACGCAAGATAGTCAGAAATATCCTATACGTACCTTCTCGTCAGGCACATTTTCATATTTTTCAGACTCAATTAATAGCATAGTGGAGAAGTCTATTCTTCTATTAATGATAGGGTTGTAGAAAATGGGAGACAGCATTTCATATGACTAGACATTTTCCCCTGTAAAAATAGGGAGAAGAATCTGGACACCTCGACTTTGCAGGGGCTTGAAAATCTGGGCAGACAGGCCACGGTCTGTATAAGGCAAGAGCTGCCTTGGCTCCTGATGGTCTTTCAAGTCAGGTTCAATCCACATTGTTCGATAACCTGCCTTCTTTTCTTCTGATGCCATGGATAACTCCTCCTTATAATTACATTCCAATTCAAGACACAAGACTTATATAAAGGAAAAACCATTATTCTACTGTTCAGAACAAGGCAGGTCTTTGCCCAGCACCTCAGATTTCAGTTTTGTGTTCGGTAGTGGGCAATTTACTTTAATAAGAAGCTACATAATCAGCCTGTTGTTTGATAAACTTCATGAAAACAAAAGGTCTTGAATTCCCGGGTTTCGGTAAAAGCATGGTCAGCATCCAGTCTCAGAGAAAATGCCGTTTTCTGCTCTGATTCGGGAGAACATGCCAGCAGAAATCGATGGGACTATAACGTAAAGAGTGACTTACTCGACCAATATCTAGCAAGGAGAAAAAATACAGCTATTTTCTCCCACTGAGAAGGGCCTTATGAGATACATGCGTATTAAATATACCTATGCAGTGATGGCTACCTCTCTTCTTAGACATTTAGCGCTCTCTTTCTGTGCACGCCTGCGTGTGTGTTGTGTGTTGTGTGTGTCAGGGAGATGTTTAAAAAATGTCATTTCTGATTTTCATTTTGCTGTAATTCACTGCTTTCAGAGAACATCCAGTGAGGTCGTATAGATCGAGAGGCCCTTCTGTATTATTTCCATTCTACAGAATGCCTCTCCAACTTAACATTCTACCCAGCTGCCCACACACTCATCTAGATGTTCGGTTTTTATCTATTGACTGAAAACTTCCTTCATGTCCTGGTTTCCTCTTCTGGGGATTTTCTGCTCTTTTGGTAATCTGTTTTATTGGGGCGTTTTGTGTGTTGTTAAAGGCAATGCAAGTCGTTTCATGGGGCAATTAAGACACGTAATTTATGAGATCTGCTGGACAAAGTCTAATAAAAAAATGTCACTGCAAAGCGTTCCACAGGTCTCTTGTTGGCCTCAATCAGTAAAGTGTCTACAGTTTTCATTATGACTGTAAGTTCCAAAGGAGGCACCTTCTTCTGCAATCAGAGATCATCGAATCTAATATACTATCAAAGGTAGAATTCAGTCTGGTTTTTGAGATGTTAAAATGTAAAAACATGGCCAGCCACAATTTCAGGGTGTCATACATTGTAAGATAAATGCAGAATCCAGAGACGGTAAAATGTGAACAAAAAGTGTATCCAAGAACTTGTTAAAAAGGTTAAGGCCTAAATCATTCATTGTCAAGTTTCCCTTATGTTTTACTTATGGTGAAATAAATCAATTGAACAATATTGAGATCAATAAAACAGGAAATTGGAAGATACCCAATAATCCTAAGAAGCAACATTTATCTAATGTCTACTATGTGTCAGCAACGGGCAGTGTTCATGCGGCTTTTTGCCCCCTGGCAAATAAACCACTTTTATCTCCATGTTAGAGATGAACAAACTGAGGTCCAGAGAGATCTTTTCTATTTAAAAATAATAATAAACGTCTCCAAGACCCCTGAGCTAGTAAATGGCAGGGCTAGGATTTAAGATCAGACACGGAGCCACTGTTCTCCAGGCCTCTGCTGTCTACTCAGTATGAGTATCCGCAGCCACTCACTGACCCATGACCCCTGAATCCGTAATGGACACACTCATTTTGCACGCTTGGGTCACAGAAAGCACAATTAACAGCCCATCAGTCTGTGGGTTTATGGAGCTCTGTGTTGCTTACGCTGTTTCAAAGATCAGTCCCTGGAGAGCGGATGGGTGCTTCGGCTAATCAGACATTTTTCTATTTTGCTTTTGTCTGCAATCTCAGTACTTTGCGTGTTGTTTTCTTATTTCTATCCGGTGACAGTGAAACAATCAAGTCCACAGAATATTTTGCTTTTTTAAAGTCGATCGTGGAAAAACAATCGCACGTAGCCTCTTGCCTGCATGCCTATTGCTGTAGGAATTGCTGTTCTGTTCCTTTTTTTCAAAACTTGTCCCTGATCATTCTATCCCTTTGTTTTTTGTTTTGTTTTGTTTTGTTTTGATCTGTGTCAGGGCCAACATTTCAAACGCCGAATGCGGGGTGCCTGGGTAGCTCAGTTGGTTAAGCATCCTGTTCTTGGTTTCGGCTCAGGTCATGATCTCATGGTTCGTGGGTTCAAGCCCTGTGTCAGGCTGCGAGCTGACGGTGTGGAGCCTGCTTGGGATTCTCTGTCTCCCTCTCTCTGCCCCTCCCCTGCTCTCTCTCTCTCTCTCAAAATAAATAAATAAACACAGAAAATAAAATGCAGAATGCACCCAGTGTAGACAAAGGTGCTCTTGGTACACGCTGAGTGCTATGAGGGAGGTTGTTTTCATAGCAGGATGTCCTTACCAAAAGTGACAGGGGGGACTCAGAAACACAACGGTCACAAGGAACACAGAACCCACTGAACCAATGACAGGTGCAGAATGTGTGGAAGCCCCCAAACTGCTGAGGGCACGACAGCTTTGCTGGGAGCGTGGGCCAGACCCTCAGAGCGTTCGTGGTGAAATAAAACAGCGCCCGTGACACAGGGTAGCTTTGACTTGAGACAGTTCTGTCTCTACTGTTTGGCCAGCAACAACTCTCTCCAGGGACAGCAAAGCAGGCCGACTGGAGGACATCCCTGCTTTTTCCGGGAGTTTCCCTGCAGTTTTCACCTCCGTGCTCCCTGTGGCTAGCGCTGCTCTGTACGATCAGGCAATGGAATAATTGCACCCTCTGAGACTTCATGTGTCAAGAGGAGGAAAATCAATTCTTATCACCCCAAGATCTATCACTCCAGGAGACCGCTAAAATCTGCCGGCTGCCCTGCGGTACCGGAGTCTTTAAGGTAATTTTTGCGAGAAAAAGGACACAAATTGGGAGTCACGTAGAGCCCCTTCTTTGAGAATCTATATGAGGGGCAGAGGGCAACTAAAATAAACCAAGGGAGGAATTTTCCTCTGTTCTATTCTTTCCAGCAGTATTTACTGAAGAAACAAAAGCAGAGCACACTCAAGTGCCTGCCTGATGCAGAAAAACCTGCATGTGCTGAATCCATTAGAAAAATGTTCAATAACAGTCTTCCTTGTGAAAATATTAGCCTTGTAGTGGTTCCAAGTTCAGCATCTCCACAGGTTACATGTTACATAAGTGCCTGTGGCGGATGCGGGATGGCTGGGCAGAGGAGGACTCGTGGTTCTAAAGGGCCTCGATGCCTTCCACTTGGGGAGGAGTGCTCTCCGAAAGGCTCTGCTGGGCTGCCCTGCTCAGAGCCGTACTCTGGGTCATTAAAAAGGCCTCTCAGCTTGAAATAACAGTCTGAAGACTGATACTAGCGTGAGGCAAATGTCTGACGTGGCTCTTCTGCGAGGTCCCCGATTTCCGTATTTTCCTCTAGTCCAGTCCAGTAGGCCACAGCATCACCCAACCAGTCCCAGAAAGGACATGTGCGCTTCTTTGGTTCTGACGGCTTCACGATTACAAGAAACCCACTGTGAGAGGCGAACAGAGAAGCTGGCACACATAAGCAGCATTTCCCGACACAAAGAATGCCAGGGGCCCAATTATTTACTTAGAGTCTCAGAACAGCAATGCAATCCCTTCCTCCTTTTCTTTGGCAAGCTCTACCAAAAGCACAGGTAGCCTTTCTACGGGGATGGAAAATTCCTTGCTAGGCTTTAGATAAGCCAATGAAATCAGGAACACGAAACGATTATTCAGACGGTTTGGGAATAAATTACATTCAGTTTTATACTGAAAATGATTTAGGAAGATCATCGGTGATTACACTCTTTTGGTCATTCGAAAATTCGATTCTCCCCTTTGCCAGTACAAGCCAGAAAAGGGCATCCTCAGCAATTGCTTAGGAACTGTTATGGTTGTTTGTGGAATACTGTGACTGGGGCTCGCCAGGACAGGACACTGAGAAAATGGAGTAATTCTTTCAAAGACAGTAGCTTTGACAAATTGTCAGTGTTCTTTCTGCTCTTTTCTTCATGTCGTAAATTTAGTACCAGGTACTGACTTCGATGACCTGTGTATCACCACGTGTTGTTAGACGGAATTGTAAGAAAGTCTTCCTCAGGTCAATGCCGCTGGGAACGGGCTATAGGAATTGCCTACACAGGCAGATGCAAAACAGAATCTGGTCCTGAAATCAGAGGGCCTGAGCTGAGGTGCACTCTTTGCTTACTAGGCACTGGAACAAGACAAGTGTAAGCCACTTAACTTTCTTCCTTGACTCTCACCTCCAGAATGGGTACAGACAACAGGATCCAACAGGGTTATTTTAAAGAATAAGCGAGATATAATGTACACAAACTCCAAAGGCTTGGTGCCTGGCACAGAGAGTGAACATTACATATTAACATATACATATATGTTGTATATGTGTGTCACATACATGTTATACATATGTCATATTTATATATATGGGATACATACATACAAACACACACTCATACATACATATTTGTGTACAATTTATATTCACTGAAGTTACCATGGTACAACATAAACTATCACCTAACATGGACTCGCACTAAAGAAAGACTGCAGTCATATTCTCCAAGGGTATTTTTTGAACTTGAGATTGTCATGCTCGGAAAAGCTTAATCTCTTGTTGACAATACCACAATTTACTGCCACCGGGATGGTTCATGAAGCCAAAGGGGATATGGTTATAGGCATGAGAAGCAATTTTCTTTGCCACAGACAAATATGATTAAATCTATTTTAATACAGTGCTGACTTTATTTATTTTTTTAAGGCTGAGATTGGCACTCTGTGGTTCCAATTTTTTAGAAAATATAATTTATACTTACTCCTCTCAAAGGGAGTTACTGATGATTTTTGTACTCCACACCCTGGATTGTGATCTGTGTACATCAACTACTCATACTGGGATTTCCTAAGGTAGAAACTGGTTGTAAGTGCGACTGATCTAGTTAGTGTGTTTGCTCATCTTATTGATTTCCTTGATTGATATCTGACTGAAGATTTTCCTTTTAATGTTGGGTACGAGAAAATGTATCATTTTCCCTTTTGACGAAAGTTAAATGCATTTGTTGTAGGAAATTTGGAAAATACTGAAAAATACAAAAAAGATAAAAGCCACTTGTAATTCCGCCTTGAGTGGTAACAGCTGTGAACATGTTGTGACACAGCTTGTTTTCTAATCTTATTATTTACGTCTCTTCCTTTCTCTAGAATTCAAAGTTGGTACCAAATTACAGGAATGGTTTTATAGCATACGTTTCAATATTTTATAATGAATGTTTTTTCCCATAAAATTCCATCATATGTATGTAGCTTCATTATTTATCCAATATCTTATTATGGAATATTTAGGTTGTTTAAAACATGTTTGTCATTTAAAAATATTACAATGAAGCGACTGCTTATAAATCTGATTATTAAAAATTCCTCATACCTGACCAAAGCAACCTGCGTAATGAATGAGGCTTGGAAAATCCTTAGAACAACTCAGTTCGGCAATGGCCTCAGTTTCACTCACCATCCAACGTACACACTCCAACTGACCGTTCTAGATTGACAAAAAGAAGAAAGAAATTCAAAGTAATTCAGGTTTGAAAAATACCTCATAGGGGCACCTGGGTGGCTCAGTCAGTTGGATGTCTGACTCCTGATTTTGGCTCCGATCATGATGTTACAGTTTGTGGGATCTGGCCCTGTGTCAGGCTCTGGTGGTGGCAGCTCAGAGCCTGCTTGGGATTCTCTCTCTCCCTCACTCTGTGTGTCTGTCTCTTTGCCCCTTCCCTGTTTGCTTGCACAGGTTCTCTCTCTCTCTGCCTCTCTCTCTCCTGAAAATAAAGAAAATAAGCTAAAAAAAAAAAAAAAAAAAAAGCCGCACAGGGCGCCTGCATAGCTCACTTGGTTAAGTGTCCAACTCTTGATTTTGACTCAGGACATGACCTCACACATCAGGTTCGAGCCCCACATCGGGTTCTGTGTTCACAGCACAGAGCCTGCTTGGGCTTCTCTCTCTGTCAACCTCTTTCTCTGTCTCTCCCCTGCTTATGTTCACTCTCTCTCTCTCTCTCTCTCTCTCTCTCAAAAACTAAACAAAACAAAACCTCACAGACAGTAATTTTGCCGAGGGAAAAAAATCACATGAATTTTGGTTCTTGTATTTGGCTTAATTTATTTGCAGTATAAGCATATCATGTATTATACTTCTGATCTGTGGTTCTGACTCAAAATCAGTTGGGGAATTTTTACGTAAATGCAGTTTCATAAACTTAATCAGTTGGTTTAAATCACTGTATTGAGGTATTCAATACTATAATACTATAAAACATACCCTACCGTGTTTTAAGCATGTGGTTTGATGAATTTCAACAGATACATACTCTCTTGTAACTACTGCTCCAATCAAGATATAGAACATCTCCAGCGCCCCCTTCCCCCCAGTCTCTAGGACTCCAGGGTCTCAGGTCCTCACCTTTGCCCCAGGCAACCACTGATAGGATTTTTATTTTATTATGAGCATTCATGCCTCTGAGAGTCCACTGTGCTGCTGCTTGTATGAAAAGTTTGTTCTTTTTTACTGCTGCCAAGTATTCCATTGTGTGAATATACCAATATCCGTTTATTCATTAACTCTGAGAATAGGCTTTAACCCTTGAGAATTTGAAATGGCAGGATTCCAAAAGAAAGAAAAAAAATAATCCTATTATACTGGCTCCAATGCTACCTGCACTGAAGGCTCTGGGGACTCCGTCCCCAAAGCGCACTGGCTTTTTCCTCCAGTGCTGAGATCCCAAACTGTGCAAACCAGGAAGGCAGCCGTGACATGTATAAGCTAGTCACGAGCATCCAGACTTTGGAATGGATTTAAATCCTGAATCCACTACTTAGTTACAAGACCTCCAACAAGTTGCTTCCCCTCTCTGATAGTCCGTTTTCTCCTCTGTGAAATGGCAGGGATAGTAGTAATGACCTCATACAGTTACTGGGAGCAGCAGATGAGACAGAACATGTAAGAGTCCTTGGCACACAACACTTATTACCTCTTACTAGCAGCATGCTCTTTTAGATCCTCTATAACACCAGCGAGACGTTCAGCCGCCTTCCCGGTTTGCCCAGGGTGGGGCCTCAGACCAGGAGAAAAGAGCCACCGCGTCATGGAGGGTGGGAAGCGTATTCTAAACATAAGATGGAGGAGGTAATCTGCTCATTATTCATCTACACCTGTTTGCATATTGGAATTTCAAGTAGTCAACTCACAACTATTCGCAGGCAGAGACCATTCTTCCCCTGGGGGAACCTAGCAGGGCCAGGTGTGGGCCGAGTAGCTTCCAGGTGCCCCCACTGATCTGTCTCCTCCTTCTGCTGCCCTCCTTGCTGCCAGAGGAGGTTGGTCTGTATGGGCCACCTCCCTTGCCCCCAGATTTGGCTGATGGAGAGTGGTAGTGGGACACCACGAAAAGAGAGGGAGTTTGAGGTCCCGTCTGTTCCTAGCTTCCCCAACCCCTATGGGGTTGCCATTGGCTGCTGAGTCCCTCTACCAGTCAAAGGTCAAAAATCAGCCAGTTCCTTCCTTCAGCCCTGTCTTGCTGGCACCCCCGGCTCTCAGATGGTAACAGTGCTCTGCTCTTAGTCCAGGACACTGCACTTTTCTTCTTGGGCTCCCTATACCCCACCCATCATCCTTTCGTGTATGGATCCTTCATTGCAGATGTTTTTCAAACCGCACGCTTTGAGCAAGCCAACTGTGCCCTACCAGGATGAATCAACACCCAACAAGCCACTGACACCATGCGTTGCATTCCGTTCCTTCTGAATGGACAAAGGAAGGAGAATAGTGGCGAGCATCTGCTAGGCAAGACCGTTCAGAGCAAGCAGCACGTACGCAGAACACGGGAGTATATGGCAACATTTCTGACTTTAACGATTTGAGTCTTGTCTCTTTTTGTCTTAGTCTAACTAAAAGCTTACTCATTTTTGAAAAAATCCTTTCATGGAACTAGAATTGGTTTTGTTGACTTTCTATGTTGTTTTCTTTTTTCCCCTGTTGTCTGTTGCATTTATTTCTGCTTGAATTTTCAAATTTCTTCTGCTTGCTTTAAATGTAGCTTTCTTTTCTTTTTTTTAAGTTTCCTAAGAAGATTAAGCTGTTAGCTTTCTTTTTCTTTCTCTTTCTTTCTTTCTTTCTTTCTTTCTTTCTTTCTTTCTTTCTTTCTTTCTAAATAATTTTTTTGAGAGGGGAGAGGGGTGACAGAGGAAGACCAAGAATCTGAAGCAGGCTCCACGGCCAGCACAGAGCCCAAAAGGAACTTGACCTCATGACTCCAAGATCATGACCTGAGCCTAAATCAAGAGTGGGGTGCTTCACCAACTGAGCCACCCAGGCGCCCCTAAGCTTACTTTAGATCATTTTCCTTTTCTTTTTTTTAATTCTGGCATTTACAATTATACATTTCATCCTCAGCATTGCTTTTACTACATCCTTAAATGATAATATATTGCATGTGCATTCACCACCAAATATTTTCCAGGGTCTCTTATAATTTCTTCTTTGATAAGTGATTATTCTGGATACGTGATAATAATTATTCTATTCATTCCAGACACTTGTGAATACCCCAAATTTCCTTCTGTTACTGACTCCTAAACCTCATTTCACTATGGTTAAAAGGGCATACTTTGTATGACTTCAATCCTTCCTAATTTACAGAGACCTGTTCTCTGGCCCAGCATATGGTCTATTCTGGAGAATGTCCCATGTGTACTTGGGGGGGAATGTGTATTCTGTTGTTGGCTAGAATGTTCTGTGAGATGTCTGTTAGGTCTAGTTATTCCACAAGGTGATGTTGAAATAAATGTATTAAGTGACAAAATGCAGCCACAAAGGTGGAAGGAAATATGTCGCTACTATGATTTTGAACGCAGCATCACTTGCCGTAAATAGAAATACCAAGAAAACAAACAAAATGTTATTACATTCTGGCAGGAGACTGTTTGCCTGAAGTCTCTGAGACTGGGGTCACTCACTGGATGTTAAAAAGGAGTGCCAGTAGGTTATGTCTCTGAAGTCATATTTTCACCAGACCAACATGTTGTCTTTGAGCTTGATCAGAAAGGACTGAATGAGAAATGAAAAAGAAATTAAGGGTATTTCATTCCATGTCTGTTTAGCTCCTAAAATAATGTATCGTGTTGGCCCTATTTGAGAAACACACTGCTCTCACCTTATAGAAATCTTTCTTTCCAGTTATTTTTGCCAAACTGTTCCCAAAGGGGACTCAGTAATGCGCTGAACTGCCACAGTATTCAGTGCTGGGTTCCCCAGAAAACCCTCAATAAATTCTGCATGTAACTGGTAAGAATTTATTACGTTCCATCTAAGGAGTTTAAGTGGAGGGGAGAGGAGTTCTTAAGCCTTCAAAGCCGCTTTCCTCAGGTAATCTTTTTATGTGATATCCTATCTCTGACTTTGCTTCCTGTCAGCCCAGTCATATTATCTCAGCAACTTTGGCCATTTGTACCGAGTTTGTTCTCTTTAATAACAGCAGGGCTCTCAGACCTATGTTTAATGAGCTGAAACACCATCGGCTGGTCACTGGTGTTCAAAACAAGGTCCTAAAACAAAAGAATGATGACTTCTTAGAACTCCCTCAACTTCACCAATGTCTGTCAAATTACACTGAATGGACTGAGGCAGGATTTGTGTCAGGACCAATTTCCAAAGGGGGTGGCACTCACAAAATATCTGTCTTTACTGCTTTTGTGAATTCTAGATTAAAGGAAGAAGTAGAAGATTTCCCTTTCTCATATCATTGCCTGGAAGTAAAAATATGAAAAGTGTGAGACCCCAAATAAGAGCTTTTAAGTTTTATGGGTTTGGTATGTGTTCTTCATTAAAACAAAAAAACAAAATGCACTACAGTTTTATTCTTATTCTTACTCTTACCCTTACCCTTACTCTTATTCTTCTTATTCAGTAATCTCTACACCCAACATGGGGCTTGAACTCACAACTCCAAGATCAAGAGTTGCACACTCTTCCAACTGAGCCAGCCAGATGTCCCAAAATGCCCTGCAGCTTAAGTTTCCATGCCGATTATATGATAGCAGTGTGTTGACTGAAGCAGTTTAAGAATGGACTAACAATATGGAAACCATAGAAAGAGTTTATACCCAGGTGGCTGAAATGCCACCAAGTTTCTTCTGTACTGTCCTACTCTGAAGACTCTTAATCTGTGAAAACAAGCCTGAAGGGATATAAACAAAGAAAAAAAAAACCTTTCTCTTCCAACTATGTAGCTAAGATATACTCCATAATCTAACATTAGTTAGAAAAACTGATAAGACCTGTATTTTATAAACACTAAAACAGCAAGGCAAATGTCAATATTTATTGGCCATGCAACAATAATTTATTCATCACTGACTCATGTCCATTGATGACCAGACCCAACCCCTGCCTTCCCGCAGGACTCGGATCTAGGACTAGATCCTGAATTCGCCACCCCACACTTGAATTGCTGGTAACTTACCTGCCGTATCTATCTGGCTATCAGCTCCTTAAGAAAAGGGACTACGTCTCATTCAAATCTGAATTGCCTTCATCTAACATAGTACCTACTGGACTTGGTACACATTGTCGAACTCAACTATGATGCACCCTGACTTCGCATCTAATTTCTCTTTCTTCATGATGGCTGCCTTCAGTTCCGCTCTTAATGTGACACGGCAACATTCACTAAAGGAAAGTGATATCTACCAAGGTCATAGATTTCTTATTTTATAAAAAAAAAATTATTTTCTATAGCATCTTTGCAATAGTACATTATCACTGAGTAAAATTAAATGAAACAGAAAGCAACTTGTAATACGTAAAAACTTTACCACATGGTAAATAAATTAACGATGCAAAAATTCAGATTTGCTTAAAAGATATGTGAGGGGCAGGCCAGCAACCACTTGTTTTTCAAATGTAACATGTTCTTCAGTGAATTCACAAACAGATTTCTTTAACTAGCAAGTTCCCCTAGTAAATTTCAAAAGTAATTCCATTTCTAAAAATTATGATCATTCAGCTTTTAGAAGACATAACTAGCAAAACACATATGTAGAAGCACAGGCTGTATTATATTTCCCTGAACTTCACTTCTGGCTTCTTCATAAATATGACTGAATTCTACATTTATTTGCCAAAGATCTTAAAAGTAATTTTAGTTTAATAGCTAACCTTCTAGCGATGTGTTATATTTTACAGAGGCACTCAACTTGCAGTGCTATAAAAGACCATGTTTCCCTGACTCACAATTTCTAGGTTTTAACTCTTTCCCCGTCGGCATTAATTTGTATAGATTTTGACAGACAGCATACTGTGCTCCACCAAGAGCTAGACTCAAACTCGGCACTGACCCTCTAAACAACTTTGGGTCCTGAAGACATTTAAACTTCAGATGTGATCCATTAGAAGCCTGCTTTATGATCTGAAATACTCCTGAGAGCTATCATTCCTTAAAATACACCTTTTCCTCATTTGTTTCGCTCATTATATTCACATTAGGAAAAAAATGAAACCGTCTCAGATAAATCCAGGTGTGGTTAAGAATCTGAATTGCAGTCACCAGCAGTAACAAAAGTTCTGAGAACTGCAATAGATCATTTTACTTCCTCTTTATTAGCTGACTCGAAGCTTACCCTCATTGCACAATAAATTGGAATGTAGTCTCCAAATCTCAAAGCAGTTAGTAACTGAAATGATTACTATCTTAAATGTCATATGCTCATTTGCCATTTACTAGGTATACTGTGCTCCCCCCTCCCCACCCTACACTCATGTGTCCGACTTAGCTCACTAGGAATCTTAAAACAACAATCAGGGGCAGCGGGGTGGTTCAGTCATTTAAGTGTCTGACTCTTGATTTTGGCTCGGGTCATGGGTCATGATCTCGTGGTGTGTGGGTTCGAGCCCCATGTCCGGCTTTGCGCTGACAGCATGCAGCCTGCTTGGGATTCTGTCTCCTTCTCTCTCTGCCCCCATCCCCCACTTGCTCTTTGTATCTTTCTCAAAAATAAATGAAAATAAGACCTAAAAAAAAACCCCAAAACCCCCAACAACCCGACTTTTAGCGGTGGAGGGCGCAGCCCCAACCGATCACCTTGATGGCCAAGCCTGCTGGAGTCAATCTCTCCGCATTCCGCTCACTGAGGCAGTCCTCTCCCATCAGAGACGTGAGGTGCTGCAGACATTCCGCATGTCCCTGCGATGCGGCCACGTGTAAGAGATTGTTGCCAGTCTCGTCGTGAATTTTGTCTAGGTTGTCAGCAGCTAGGTGGGGCTGTACAAAGAGTTAAGATGAGAACACTTAAGTCAATAATCAGAACGAGATGCTGTGGGGGTTCTGCTGTGGGCACTGGTAAGAAGAGATGATCTTCCGGAAGCTCTGGTGCCAATCCTGGGGATGTAGTAAGTCAAAATTCCTTACCATCAGTTCTGATGATTGCCCATTACAGAGTTTGCTCTGCTACCCTTGAGAACATGAATTCTCAAGAGACTTATCTTCATGGGAGACATGGAGACTGGGATAGGTCAACAAGACTGCGGAGACTCCGAGCTGGCTTTCTAAACAACTGCAATGATATTTATGGTAATTGGCAAATTCCCTCTCTGTCTACTCCACTCGACTGCTAAGTGCTGACAGCCAGACTGTGTTTTATTCTCTGTTGTAGGTTTGTTGAATGAAGGAACTACTTCTCTCAAGCATCTCGTCTGCCTTGAACTACAGAGAATTGGCTTTCATTGCAAACTCATGATGGCTGCCATGACTAGCGCCACCACGGGGTTCTTCTAGACACTTTCACCCCAGACAGACTCCTGGACGCTACCTGGGCTTTGATTTTCTCACCTGTAGTGAAGCTTAGTTCCCTGTGTTAGTTCTATGGTTGACAGAGACTGTTGGGTGAACTGAGAGGTATTATCACTCGGGAAACATGAAAACATGGGACGGACAAAAGGAAGAAATGAACCAGAAAGAAAAAGAGAGAAAGAGCCAGGAGAAATGGAAAACCTATTTTCATCAGGAAAACATTTTTTTATTACTTTATTTGGTAAAACCATTCAATCCTATTATCCTGTAACAGTGAGATTTGGGATAATGGACCAAGCACATTGTACTTATCTCTGTATGGCTTTACCCTAAGTGGAATCGCACTGCCAAGATATGATGATTTTCTTGAGTGAGACTTTAATTAACATCATGGTATCAGCCCAGGCTTGCTACTGTTCGATCCAAGTTGGAAGCCAGAAAAGAACAATGCAGGCAGATGGGGTGTGATTCCGGCTGAGCTCTCTCTGAGCCGAGGCAGAACAGGCTTTTCTTACACATCATGTTAACTCTGTGACTAGAGTCTTTGGAAAAGCTTCCTTGCACTCCCTAGACATGCAGAGCTGGACTGAGTAAAAGCCCCATGTAGGTCAGAGGGCAACCAAGCTCTAGGGTAAGCTCTATCTGCAAACGTTCTTAAACGTCCTGGTCCAACTTTTCTGAATAATGATCAGGATAAAACAGAAGACCCTCTGTTCATGGATCTGGCAGGTCCGCCATCAACAAGGAACACACACATCCCCATGAGTAAGTGAGTGGGAACATTAGGGACCATTTGAAAAGGGAAAAGAAAGACATCAAGAGTCATGTTAAAGCAAGTGCTGGACTTGTGTTTTTGTTTTATTTTTTTAATTATTTTTTTTACATTTATTTATTTTTGATAGAGAGAGACAGAGCACAAGTGGAGGAGGAGCCGAGAGAGAAAGAGAAGCAGAATCGGAAGCAGGCTCCAGGCTCCGAGCTCTCAGCACAGAGCCCGACGTGGGGCTCGAACTCACTAACCATGAGATCATGACCTGAGCCAAAGTCGGACGCTTAACCGATTGAGCCACCCAGGTGCCCCTAGACTTGTGTTGTTTTAGATTATGTGTCCCATTTCAGTCAAAGTCCTGCAGAGTTAAAGGGGAATAACACTCCCTCTATAGCTGTTTATTTTCCCTGGTACTAATCTAAAGTTGGATTTTAAACTTCAAAAGGCACATCATCAAACTAAAGCTATGAGTAAAGATTAAGGCAGGATGGGAACAAACACTCATCATTCTGTTACTCATGAAGGAGTTGGTAAAACTGGAGTCTCTAGATTACCGAATTAGATCATACTCACCAGGAGAGATATCTGTCCTTCTTTAACGATGTTCAAGATGCTTTTCCCTTTTTTCAGATACTCACTCCTTTCTTCTGGGCCTTGGGAGCTGGTCCAGCTCACACCCCCGATCTGCTCTTCCACTTTGGGTTCTGTTGCGGAGGACTGTGGATGGAAGTCCCTGAGCTGGCAGTCTGGCATTGCCTTCTCGCGCTTTCGACTATGAGGATCACTAAAGGTCTTGTTTAGGAAGTCCTTGCTCTGGTTTTCAGGCTCGTATGCGGAGCCACACTTAACCAAAGGCGGTGAGCTCTCAGACTCTTCAGCAGAGAGCTTTTGCTGGTCGCGGATGATGGATGACGCTTTTCTCAAGTGAGGGCTTTTCACGGGAGAAAGAACACAGAATGGTGTCAGGGTGGACGGTGAGCTCTCGGCACTTCCGGGAGAACAGGCTTTGCCAGAAAGGCCATTGATGGTTGTGCACAAACCCAAAATTCTCTTATCTGAAGTCACCTTGGTAAAAGGGGCAAGCTGTTGACTGGATTTAATGTAAGGCACATCCAGAATCTCATCCATGTCAAGGTCATAATGCTCCAGTTCACCCAGCAAGGTGCTGGGCTCGGTGCTCTTACTTTGGGGGCCACTGTCTCCATCTCCAGGGCTGAGCTCCTCAGGTGGGGGGCCTGGCTCTGAATCACTCCCTTTCTGGCACTCCACCTTCTGGTTCTTTTGGTCATCACTTTCATTGTTGTCTAGAGTCTCTGGCTGGTGTTTCAGTGGGGAAACTCGCTTCACAGGACGGAACTTACTATACACATCAGCGATGCCTGTGGGCTTCTGCGTGTTTGTGATGAGAGCCGACACACTGCAATTCCAGCTCGAACTAGAAACTGTTTTGAAATATATAAAAGAGGAGAGCATTACATTGAAACACTGAAGGTATCTTGGCCATGCGGCCAGACATAGACCACTCAGGTTATGTTCAAAGAAAGCCCCTGTCTAAGGGGACACCTGTAGGGAGAAGGCAAATCAAACACAAGATACCCCCAAACAAACGGTTCATACTTACCACTAGAAAACAGTGAGTGATACAAGTGATGGCATATTGGCTCAAAATGAACTCAAGTAGGAAGCATGGTAAAAGGAGACAGCCAAAACAACAAACAAACCCCGACAGATTTTTAGGTTCATTCCCTGGATGGCTATACCTCTTTGGAAGTATTATGAGACTTGTCACCACCTGGAGAAGCAGAATTGGAGATAGGATCCTCTATGTTAAACAAACTTCCAAACTAGTTTAGGGAGACAAGGGATGAACGTACACACATGCGTATATGTGCGTGCACACACACATGCACATCCTTAAAGCTTAAGAAGTCTCATATACTCATATAAAGAAGGGGTAAGTTATTTAATATTGGGCAAACTCAAACTGTGACCTACTGGGTGATTTTCTCCCACAGATGAGTATCCCAACAAACCGTCGCTCGGGGAATTTTACCATGCTTTCTGGCATATGCACACAGCAACATAATGTATTTGTACTTTATAACGGAACACGCGGGAAGATTCAAAGCTGCCCTCCATTGTTGGCAAAGCTGGGAAGAATCAGGAGGAGAGGAAGTTACAAAGGGAGAGTGAGATGTGCAGGTTAGTGGTTGTTGTTTTTTCCTTCTCATTTCTCTGAGAAGCTCAGATAAAAAGTGCATGGTTTGTCTTTGAGGGAGGGTCTGGTGGAGATGGAGCATCCAGTGAAAAAGCAATGTGTCTGGACGTTGAAGATAAGAACACCATCTCTCCCAGTCAGCCTCATAAAAGGCAACCCCGTGCCTTCTCGTGGTGCAGGGTGACAGGACACCAGTCTCCTCCATTGTGATGATCCTGCCTCCTCTCTGGGACACTCCCCTGACTAGACCGATGACCCAGCTCTTGGAAACTTGTAGGTCACTGATTTATGGACCCCTCCTCCTCCTCTTCCATTACATTTACACCATCCCCCTTGGAAGGGGGGAGGTTTCAGGACATGCCTTCCAACTAGGAGCTCTCTCTCTCCTCTTCTGGAACAATTGGTGGGAAGTATTTAATCCCAAAGCATGTGCTTGTGTCTGTTCTTTGCTACTGGGCACAACCAAAGAATTAAAGAGGTGGGGTGTATTCAGGTCTGTAACTTCTATGACAGTCCCCAGCTCCCACTAAATCTTGGGTGAAAGTGGCATACAAGTCATTAAAAGCTCCCCAAATTTAGATCGCTGGTCATTCTTGTTCTTACTGGGATATATCTAAAAGGATTCAGAGAAGTTCTGGAAGTAAGTTAAGGAGGTGAGAGAAAGTGTTCTGAGCCTGAATGCGATGTAATTGTTGGTGGATGGTTCTTTCCTCCAAAAGAGACCATAATTTCGCACAGGTTTTCAGAAGGTCTGCACTAAGCGGAATTATGGCTCTGAGACCTTTAACGTCTAAGAAGAGAACATTATGAGCTGTGGCGACAAGCCTGGATTCTGTCCAGTAAGGGACAGGTATTAACGAGGAATGGTCCAGGAGGGAAGGGAGGTATCTAGATGCTGTTAAGCTGCAGCACCTCTTCTTTTTCGCTGGCTCTGCTTCTAAGCTGTACCCAGTACTTGGCACAGAGAATACAATTAACAAACGCGAGTATTTGAATTTGAATCTCACTTTGCGCAACGCATTAAATCTCCTTCGAAGTGCCCAAAGCGCATCCTTCTCAGGGATTTACAGCTTAATATCATAGGGGACGAAATCCCCGTTAATAAACTCAGAGGAGTGATAATCACCAATAAGAGTTGGATCTTCTAAAGTTATTTATGAAAAGTAAATATGCAAAGGCAAAGCCTAATTCCAGTTGGTCCATTATATATTTAAAAGGTTTCCTATCCTTTATAGGTCCATTTTTCCCTAAAAATGTGAAGCTATGAAAAATTGTCTGCCAGAAACTTCCGCCAAGCTTTTCTCTCTTCCTTTCAAGAACACATGGTTACTTCTTTAAAATAGCAGAGAGATAGCAGACACAGAATTTACAATGTGTAAATATGCCTTTAATTTTATCCACTATTTTTTTCTAAAAAGCTTAAAATACGGTGGCGTGTGTGCGCATGCGCACGTGTGTGTGTGTATCCCTTAACATTTCAGGAATACATACTAATTGTTAGGCATGGTATTTGCTAATATTTTGCCAATTACCTTGATTCCTTTGAAACTTCTTGAAAATGTGCATCTCAGGATGTGATAAAAACCTTTAAAGTCACATAACTTAGTGGACCAATACAACGAGTGCATTGTGCCAATACATTTATGTATTGTATAAGGTCGTGGGTTCAAAGGGCTACTCTTTTATGTTGGCTTTATTTACATGTGAAATTTTTTCCAAGTGATACAGGGAAATGGATACCATATGTTTCCCAGCTGTTTTGTACTGACAGGAGCCATTAAGAATGCTCTATGGAAATGAATTCTGTCTGAGTCTTATAAAAACACTTCTTTCCACAGAAGGGTCTAGAAACTGAAGAAGAGGCATCAACATTAGGCTTGTTGTCCTTCCTCTTATTTAAACGTATGACTCTTTTTTAGGCTGAGAGGGTGAACTCTATGCTTTCTAGTCTGTGTCTTGATGACCAGGAAAAAAAAAAAATCCCAGTTACATAAAACTGATTGTTTAAGAGACTCTCATGAGACGGCTCTAATTTATTACTATATATACTCATCTGAGGAAGAAGGGAAATTTTATTCTATACATAAAACAAAAGTTTATATTGTTTCTCCTAAGCTGGGAAAATGAGCATTTTAAGCACAACATAAGAAAAAGGAATACTTATGATTGAAAATATTTTAACTTACAGTTCTGTAAGTCTACTCCAAATTTCATTTATACTATTGTTCTACCCCAACACCATAATCAATTTCTTAAAACACATGGAAATAAAGTTCATACTAACTATAGTTACTAGAAAGATTTTGAGGCTAAATAGGTTTTCTGGAAATCATGAATAAAGCCTTCGTGCGTTAAGCTTTAAATCCCTGAAAATTTTTTCTCTTATCTTATTAGATCTTTACAAGCTCTATGAGAACAGGGTCTGTGTCTAATTTCTCTCTCTCTGGCTCAAAGTTCTCAGCAAACTGCTTTATAGAACTAGGTTCTTAATGACTTCTTGGTTGGATGGATTCATTTTGAACATCTTACGAAAGTAAACATGTCTAATACACCTTAAACCTGTCTACCTGATTATGTCACCAATTTTCTAAAATGGTTGGTAGGTAAGTGCAAATGTTTTTGACGCTGATTTATAGACCACCGTGATCTCTTCCAATCTAACTGGCAGTGGGGATGTCCCTGAGCTCCAGCAAGGTGGCCTCCAATTGCCTGCCATCCACACGTTGCCATTTCTGCCATAAGCATTTAATGTGAGCCTAGGATAGGTGCATACTTGTCACAGGTAGATGTTCCAAAGCTGAGGTCTTACCCCTCTCCTTCCTTACTTGTTCCCTCCCTTTCTTCTCATCGGGCACACACACTCTACCGCGTAGTCTTTGTAAACCTGGCCTGGGTCACATGACCACTCATGCAGTCTCTCAAGCCATCCATCTGCAAAGCATCGCTGGCCTTTCACTTCCCTTGACCTGTGGGTCTCATCCCTCCAGGCACCAAATCTGGCTGTGGCCTGATCCCAAATTTCTCTCAAGTCTGGTCCCTCTTGTCCATCCTGTTACACTGACTAGTCCATGCTGGGACCCTTGCCCTGCAAAGTTCTAGCTACTTCTCTGGTCTCCCTTTGTAGTCCTGAGTTATCCCTCTTCATATAGGTGTGATTTTGTCACTTCTTAGCTCAAAATCCTCAGATGGCCCTGTATTGCCTATGACATTTCCCCGTATGTCACATGCATATCCTTGTAGTATCTAAGATGGCACACAGGAACCATGATGAATACTCCTGACTTAGAAAATAAGGAAGCTTTAGGGTGTCTGGGTGGCTCAGTCGGTTAAGTGTCCGACTTCAGCTCAGGTCGTGATCTCACGGTTTGTGGGTTCAAGGCCCGCGATGGGCTCTGTGCTGACAGCTCAGAGCCTGGAGCCTGCTTCGGATTCTGTGTCTCCCTCTCTCTTTGCTCTTCTCTGCTCATGCTCTCTCTCTCAAAAATAAATAAACATTTAAAAATTAAAAAGGAAAGTAAGGAAGCTTTATGCCATTCAACTGCCTTTTTTCCTCCTAATTATTGAAGGAATCTCAGTTTGGTGCTACAATGAATTTAACTCCTCTCCAAAACTTATCATCTCCCTTAAAAATGAGGAGACAGCAGGTCTCAGGCTCGGAGACTTTCACAAGCAAAGACTTAACAGGAATGTTTTATTTTCATCACATTCATTTTAATGATGACCTTTAATTTATTGCAATTGATGATTTTTCTTTTTTTTAATGTTTATTTATTTTGAGAGAGAGAGAACATGCACACATGAATGAGTGGGGGAGAGGCAGAGAAAGGAGAGAGAATCTCAAGCAGGCTCTGCACTGTTAGTTTGCTATGTGGGGCTAGATCTCATGAACTGTGAGATCATGACCTGAGCTAAAACCAAGAGTCAGATGCTTAACCGAGGTTAACCTGGTTAACGCTTAACCTGAGCCACCCAGGTGCCTGACGCTGGTTTTCTATTTACAATACTGATGTGAAGTTTCTTTTGAAAACAGGTGTGTTTCAAAGTAAGGCATTTTAGGAAACTGTAAGATAGATAATAGTATGAGTAATATAAAGGTAGAGCAAAAATAACATAAGACAACTTTGGATATGACACATATGGTGGAATTAACACTTAAATTACTAAAGTTTGGGAAACTGAATTCCTTAGCATAGGAGGCAGCAGTTTTTATGCAGACATAACGTCAGAGATTTTGTGGGTTTGGTTCCAGACCACTACAATAAAGGGAATATTTCAATAAAGCAAGTCAAGTGAATCTTTTGGTTCCCCAGTGCATATAATAGTTACATCCACACTATACTGTAGTCTATTAATTGTGTAACTGCATTATGCCCAAAAAACAGTATATAGACCTTAACTAAAAATGCTTTATTGCTGCAAAGCGCCAGTTACCATCTTTTTGCTAGAGGAGGCTCTTGCTTTGATGTTGATGGCTGTTGACTGATCAGACTGGGGGAAGCTCTGGCACTCTCTTAAAGTAAGACCACAATGAAGTTTGTCACATTGATAGATTCACTAATGGCTTCTCTGTAGCACGTTATGCCGTTTGAAACCATTTGCAGAACGGCTGAATTTCTCTCACAATTGGACACAATCCTCTCAAAGCCTACCACTGTTTGATCAACTAAGCGCAAGTCATGTTCTAGTTCCTTTGTTGTAACTGAATAATCTTCACGGCATCTTCCCCAGGAGTACATTCAATTTCAAGAAACCACTTTCTCTGCTCCTCCATCCATTCAAGTTTTATCATGAGATTTGCAGCAATTTAGTCCCATCTTTAGGCTCTACTTCTAATGCTAATTCTCTTGCTGTTTCCACCATATCTGCAGTGACTTCATCCACTGAAGTCTAGAAACCCTGACAGTCGTCCATGAGGGTGGAAATCAATATCTTCAAACTCCTGTAAATGTTGATATTTTGACCGGCTCCCATGAACCACATATGTTCTTAATGGCATCGAGGCTGGTGAATCCTTTCCAGAAGGTTTTCAATTTACGTTGCCCAGAGCCATCAAAAGAATCACTATCTATCACAGCTATTGCCTTACAAAATATATTTTTTCAATAACAAGACTTGAAAGTTGAAATGACTCCTTGATCCACCGGCCGCAGAAGGAATGTTGTATTAGCAGGCAAGAAAGCAACATTCAGGTCATGGTACTCCTCCATCAGAGCTCTTAGGTGACCAGGTGCATTGTCCACGAGCAGTCATATTTTCAAAGAAATCTTTTTTTCTGAGCAGTAGGTCTCAGCAGTGGGCTTATAATATTCAGTAACTCATTCTGTAAACAGATGTGCTGTTATTCAGGTTGTGTTGTTTCATTTGCAGAGCACAAGGTGGGTAGATGTAGCAGAATTCTTAAGAGCCCTAGGGTTGTCAGAATGGCAAATGAGCAGTGGCTTCAACTTAAAGTTACCAGCTATGTTAGCCCCTAATAAAAGAGCCACCTGTCCCTTCAAACAAGGCACTGACTTCTTTTTAGCTATGAAAAGTCCTAGATGACCTCTTCTTCCCCTAGAGGGCTGTTTCATCTACACTGAAAATCTGTTGCTTAGTGTAGCTGTCTTCATGAATGATCCCAGCTAGATCTTCTGGATAACTTGTTACAGCCTCTACCTAAGCATGTGCCGTCCCCCCTTGCACTTCTATGGGACAGAAAGCTTCTTACCTTAAACTTCATGCACCAATGTCTGCCAGCTTCAAACTTTTCTTCTGCAATTTCCTCACCTCTCCTGGCCCTCACATATTGAAGAGAGTTAGAGCCTTGCTCCGGATGAGGCTTTGGCTTAAGGAGATGTTCTGAAGGGACCATTAAAACTCTCTCCATATCAGCAATAAGGCTGTGTTGCTTTCGAATCTTTCGTGTGTTCACTGGAGAAGCACTTTATATTTCCTTCAACAATTTGTACTTGCCTTCATGACTGACTGCCTTTTGGTGCAGCAAGAGGCCTAGCTTTTAGCCTATCCTGGCTTTTGATCATGCCTCTCCCAACAAACTTAATCATTTCTAGCTTTTTTATTTTTTATTTACATCCAAGTTAGTTAGCATCTAGTGCAATAATGACTTCAGGAATAGATCCCAGTGATTCATTCCCTGAGTATAACACCAGTGCTCATCCCAACAAGTGTCTTCCTTAAAGCCCATCACCCATTTTCCCCACCCCCTACCCCCACCCCACCAGTCCTCAGTTTGTTCTCTGTATTTAAGTGTCTCTTATCATTTTGTCCCCCTCCCTGTTTTCATATTATTTTTGCTTCCCTCCCCTTTTGTTCATCTGTTTTGTACCTTAAATTCCACAGATGAGTGAAGTCATAATCATTTCTAGCTTTGATTTGAAGTGGAGACATGCAACTCTTCCTTTCATGTGAACACTTTGAGGTCCTTGTAGTATTCTTAATTGGCCAAATTCTGAAACTGGAATGTCTCAGGGAATAGGGAGGCCCAAGGACAGGGAGAGAGATGGGAAAATGGCTGGTCGGTGCACCAGTCAGAACACTCACCACATTTATCAATTAGCTTTACCATCTGCTACGGCCATGGAGTGTGGCGCTCCAAAAACAAACACAAGAGTAACATCAAAGATCACTGATGATAGATAACATAACGAACATAATAAGAATGAAAAAAACTGAAAAACTGTGAGAATTACCAAAATGTGACATGGATATGAATCGAACAAACGCTGTTGGAAAAATGGCCCAGAGAGACGTGCTCGACACAGCACTACCACAGACCTTCAACTTGAAAAACACAATGAAATATTTGACAAGCTCAATAAAAAGGAAGCACAATAAAAGGAGGTGTACCTATATTTATTTTATTTTTTTAATGTTTATTTTTGAGAGAGAGAGAGAGACCATGAGCAGGGGAGGCACAGAGAGGGATGGGGACAGAGGATCTGAAGTGGGCTCTGTGCTGACAGCAGAGAGCCTGATGTGGGGCTCGAACTCACGAACCCTGAGATCATGACTTCATGAGCTGAAGTCATCCAGCTAAGCCACCCAGGTGCCTCTGTGTTTATTTTCTAATTTATCTTCTCATCTAAACACTCATCTTCCCACATCACACAATTCCTCCTGCACTGTCATTGCTAAACTCCCTGTTTCTGGATACACCATGTTCCTCCTTCAGTGCTCCTGCCTTTGGGCAAGTTCCCCCTCTCCAGCAAAGCCCTCACTGCTTTCTCTGCCTGAGACAAGGCTCATCTGACAAGATTCCCCTCAAGGCTTACGTCCACGGTGCACTTCCTCAGACTCTCACAGGAAACTCTTGCCCCTTGCTTCTCAACACCCTGAGATACACTTGCCCACGCCTAGAGTTGGGTATTTATGAAGCTCTTTTGCAACTACTCACCCATTCATCAGTCTCACCGTCTGTCTCGACAAGTTCCTCTAAGGCACAGATTGCTCATGAGCTTCCTTGTGTTTGTAACTGGCCATCTGTCTAGCACAGCATCTCACAGTTAATAGGGCTCAGGGGCCTCTCTCTTAGTGAATGAATGAATACATGGAGGGGGGAGGGAGAAAAGGAAGAAAGGAATATGCCAGACCAAAGGTGCAAAGTATAGTACATAAATCAGAGTCTTGTAGCAATGAGTCCATCTTGCCATATTTTGGGAACACCATGATGAACATCCCAAAGGCGGTGTTAGTGATGTATTGAAGATAGACATTTAGAAGATGTGCGGCATATGGAAATCTTTTTATATATTTCCTACAATAAGTTCCAAGGCCTGATTTCTTCATGTGTAAAATAAAAGGGTTAGACTATATGATTGCTAAGACCGGATCCATCTCTAAATTTCTATGACTATATGGAATGTCTACAAATAACAGGGCTCTCTATTCTAAGTGACTCACTATGAAACACTATAATTCTTCTGGATCCATGTCTTTCAACAGATCCTTACAAATTTATAATTATGAGGCTAAGCTGATTGCTGACACAGAACAACTCTTTGGCTCTTGGGACTGATAAATTAGTATTTTCTTAGGAAGATAATGTACAGTTTGCTATTGCAACAGTGGATTCAATTTTCAAGGCTGAACGTCAATGCTGGCTCCCCAGATGCCCATTTATTTTTCTTCTAAATATGGAGTTATGTGTCCATCTTAGAAAATTGGCTTTGGACATCAAGAGGAGAAAGAAATGGTCAGGATGAAATAGTGTTCCCCTATTATTCACTGTTAAAAGTTAAATAAATTCTATCTTCCATGAAAAACACAATGGTCAGCTTTACTCGTAAGTGCCTTAAAATGTGCCTAACAATGTGCTTTACATCTATAGCTACCGGAAGCCTGAGGACCTTCACGGACATAGCTGCTAAGTTCCCCAACATTCCACTTCCTTTTGTTTTTACACTTAAGGGAGGGACATTTTGAAAGACTGGAGGTGTCAATATTAGAGTCAAGAGTTCCCTTAACCCACAGTAAACTGAAGTCTGCTGTGGGCCTGCTTATTGCCAACACCTGACGCTCTGTAAGGAGGGGTGACAGGTGACTTATGCCATCTCACAACGAGAGGAAGATGGGGTCTGTAGTCTTGAGGGTGTACAATCTGCTGGGTACTTCTCCCCACACCATCCTCGGAGACTAGACAGACTGTAACCTGATCCAGAACAAGGGTGGCATTAACTCTTGATTTGGAGTAGTGTGTAGGGCCATTTACATTGGGGGGCACATGTGTGAGGAATGCATGTTTCTGAAATGTTCCCATGGAGTAGCTTGTTCATCGCTTTCATTGATGCCGTAAGCCCTTTGTTGAGGGTATTGTGAGTCTGAAGGGGAAATACTGAGCACGGCCTTATTATAAAAATATCAACCAAAGATTTATTCACATTAAGACATTAAAATACTATTGGAAAAGATTCATTGATTTGCTTCTAAAGTTCCGACTTCAAGTGGCTGTTGGTATCAGGCAGCTCTTGAAAGGGTCAGTTTCATGTTTCATTATTTCCAGCTCTTCCCAGGACTGTGAAGACTTGCTCCTATAAATTTGTGCCCTATCTCTACCCATCCCTATGTTCTGTGAAAACTCATTTAATACTCAAGCCCTTACTAGACTAGGTAGGAAAGTCGCTTCACCAAAGAGGCACCTTCTATCAGGAAATCACTCAATATTTTGACAAGTTTAAAACTTTGAGCTTCAAAAGTACAGTTTACGTTTCAGAACAGGAGTTGGTGGGTCTGAAGAAAGTACATGGTTTCAGAGTTATTCTGTCATGTAAAAAGTATGCTGACCTTCACTTTGCCATTAGCAAAACCTCGTGAGTGCATTAAGTCTTGCATTCACTCCAGGTCCATCTTCCAGGCTCCTTTCTTTCTTTCCCTCCCTTCCTGGGCTGAATTGGAGAGAGAGACATGCATGTCAAGGGACAGTGGAGAGGCTCACCCAGCAAAGAAGCACTGAAACCAGGGAGAGCTTACTCTGGGTGGTATCTGGAAAGTGTTAGGAAGCTCAGTGTGGTTTTGCAAAGTGCAGACACACACCAGTTTTAACTGAAGGTGGCGATGTTTTACAGTGCTGATCTACAGTCAAAGACAAAGAACACCAGGTTCCTGCGAGCTTTCTTTCCAGAGAAAGAGGAGGAAGATGGAGGAGGGGTGGTAGCTGGAAAATCCGTACGCTACCCCCTACTCCCCAGCCCCAACTGATGACTCCCCAAATGCCCGATTATTTTATTTCTAAAAATGGAGCTAGGTACTTACGTTAGAAATATAGCTTTAGATCCAAAAAGAGAAAGAGAAGGGGTTATGTCTTCAGGGCATAAGGGTATTCCCTACTGTTTTCTGGCTAAAAGTGAAATGGATTCTATCTTCCCTGAGAAGCCAAGCGGTGAGTCTGTGAAATCGGGCCCCATTTTGAAAAGGGCACTGTTTAAGGTCTGGAGGGGGTAGGGGAAATGGGAGGAAGGCCCAGTGCTGGCCTGCAGCATACTCTTTCTCTCCACAGCCCGCCTGGTTGGGGGGCGGGGGTCTGTTCTCAAGAGCTCCCACCTGGGCCACAGGTTTTTGTTCATGGCCCTCGGAACAGACAGGTGGAGCGAAACTAAGCAAAGCACACACTGTTGCTCTTCCCGGGGTAAATGAACGGCAGGGCTACTGCGTTCTGTCTTCTGGCGCAGTTTGCCATGCACTTCACAAGCACTATGGTCAACAATGGGGAAAAAAAACAACCCTTATGTGTATTTTAAGGATTTCTCAAAATTATATATTAAAAAAAATTTTTAGGGGTGCCTGGGTGGCTCAGGTCGTGATCTCATTTCTCGTGGGACTTCGGCTCAGGTCATGATCTCACCACTACTGGGTTTGAGCCCCGCGTCGGGCTCTGTGCTGACAGCACAGAACCTCCTTGGGATTCTCTTTCTCTCTTCCTCTCTCTCTGCCCATTCTCTGCTCTATCTCGTGCTCTCAAAATAAATAAATAAATAAGTAAACATTTTTAAAAAATGCAGATCCTGATTCAAGAGTCTGAGGTAAGGTCCGAGAGCCTGCCTTTCTATCAAGCTCGTAGGTCATGCTGATGGGTGCTGGTCCTGGCCCTGGGCCACACTGTGAGATGCCCCAGAAGGGTTGGACTTTTGCAGGTGACACTTGACTCTCTCTGAGGACCCTTCAACTATGAGACTCTAGGATTCTGTGTCTATGACTTGAGTTTCTTTTATGACCTTTTTTTTTTTTTTTTAGGGGAAGTGTCAGCACAAAGGAGGCATGTGAATAAAGAAGGCTCATTTAAAATTAAAAGTATATACATTTTAAAAATGCTTATTCATTTTTTGAGAGAGAGACAGCTTGACAGAGCACAAGCGGGGGAGGGGCAGAGAGAGACAGAGAGACCCAGAATCTGAAGCAGGCTTCAGGCTCTGAGCTGGCAACACAGAGCCCGACATGGGGCTCAAACTCATGAACCATGAGATCATGAACTGAGCTGAAGTCGGACGCTTAACCCAGTGAACTACCTAGGTGCCCCTAAAAATTGTTAATGTTTATTTATTTTTGAGAGAGAGTGTGAGCAGGGGAGGGGCAGACAGAGAGGGAGACAGAGAATCCAAAGCAGACTCTGAGCTGTCAGCACAAAGCCCACTGCGGGGCTCAAACCCACAAACCATGAGATCATGACCTGAGCTGAAGTTGGACTCTCAACCGACTGAGCCACCTAGAAACCCCAAAAGGGCTCATTTTATTTTTTTTTTTAATTTTTATTTTTTCCAACGTTTATTTATTTTTGGGACAGAGAGAGACAGAGCATGAACGGGGGAGGGGCAGAGAGAGAGAGGGAGACACAGAATCGGAAACAGGCTCCAGGCTCTGAGCCATCAGCCCAGAGCCTGACGCGGGGCTCGAACTCACGGACCGCAAGATCGTGACCTGGCTGAAGTCGGACGCTTACCGACTGCGCCACCCAGGCGCCCCCAAAAGGGCTCATTTTAAATGGGAAGACAGAGCACATTTAGTTTCGGGAGACAAAAAGGATGTTTTCGGCGAGAAGTAGGCAGCTCTCCGAGGTGCCATGAAGCCCTGAAAGTGGTATTCTCTACACCCCTCCCCAACCCCATTGCACATGCTCACACTTGTGCCTTGGATTGGGAAGACGGGACAGGGAAACCACTCACTCTCCCTTATGACAGGATGGAACTGTGGAGGCCGCACAAGGTACAAGGCACTCTGGAGGCTTCTGTATCGCTTCTTCCTTATCTCTTAGTTTCTTCTTTCCCTTCCCACCTAAAGGATGCTTATCTCCCTACTTCCAAAGTTTCATCCTTCCTTCCCACAGACTTCCATGAACTCACTTCTACCAAGATTTCTTTATCAATGTAGTGGGTGGGGGATACGTTTCTTAGAGTTCAATAAAAAATAAACCAAAATACGAGAGAGGAGACGCCTTCCCCGAAGTTTTCCTTCCATTTAACATTGTCTTTCTTCCTTTTCTTCTTTTTTAAGTTTATTTATTTTCAGAGAGAGAGTCCCACAAATGGGAGAGGGGCAGACAGCGAGAGGAAGAGACAGGATCCCGAGCAGGCTCTGGGCTGACACGGGGCTTGAACGCATGAACCATGAGATCATGACCTGAGCCGAAATCAAGAGTCGGACGCTTAACTGACTGAGCCACCCAGGCGCCTCGGTCTCATTTCTTAATTCTACAATGCTAGTCAAATGTAGAAAATTAGGGAGCTGTGGTATTTGTAGCTCTGGCTAAGCAAACATAAGAAATGTTCATGGAAAGAGATGACGGGGCAAGTGTGTGATGTATTTAAGCTCTGCTCCTTCTAGCCCCGACTCGTTATTTGCAACATGACCAGAGGTTTACTTTGAACTTTTCCATCATCCCCCTGCTCCTATCTTTCCCCGCACTGACTTACACCCTTCCTCTCAGAAACATAAGCTAAGTGTTAACAGATTAAAGGCAGAGGTGGTCTCTCCCTCTGGATGGGGAGGCAGGTCTACTTTCATGGGTAAGTTTCGGGCTTCATTCAGAATGATGGCCGTGCCCATTCTGTAGCAGCAGGAAAAAGCAGCAGCTAAAAATTTCCCTGCATTATGATTATAACCGTACAAAAACAAGGCCTCAGGAAAAGAAAGGTTAGAAACAAATGTAGAGTGACATTTTGTTTTGGTGGCAGGATTAGTTGTAGTTTTTACCTTCCACTTTTTTTTTTTTTTATCTTTTTAGAGAAAGAGAGAGAAAGCAAGCACAGCTGGGGGGAGGGGCAGAGGGGGAGAGAGAATCCCAAACAGGCCTGCATTATCAGCACAGAGCCTGACCTGGGGCTTGATCCCAAGACCCTGGGATTATGCCTTGAGCTGAAATCAAGGGTTGGACGCTCAACCAACTGAGCCACTCAGGCACCCCCCTATCTTCCATTTTTCATAATGGATTATATCACCTTTATAAGTGTAGTTTTGGTAAAGAAAAATAAAAATCATTGTTTTACTTGACTAACATTCTCATCTAGATGTTTTATTGTTTGCACATTTTTACTGTGGTTAGATAACTGAGATTTTTGTCATAGTTGTTAGATTCTTTGCCATATTGGATTGAAGTGTTCCTTTTCTTAACTGAGGTCTTAGAAAATGTGTTTCTCTCTTCTGTGGAGTCCATTTTGCATTATATCATATGAGATACGGTCATCAGCAGGCCTTCCAACTTAAACTGCCCCACCAACCTTCACTTACAAGCTTTTAGCATTAAACCTTAATAAAATTGAAGATAGAGGGGTTATATATTTAGCATCAGCTACATTACAGAAGGGTCAGGGAGATAAATTTCATGTCAACTTACTCTTTTTGCTGCTGGCTGAAATCCTTGAAAATCTTTAAAAACCACATATTTTCTTATTTTATTTATTTATTTTTTAATATTTATTTATTTTTGAGAGACAGAGCATGAGCTGGGGAGGGGCAGACAGAGAGGGAGACACAGAATCCAAAGCGGGCTCCAGGCTCTGAGCTGTCAGCACAGAGCCAGATGCAGGGTTCGAACTCACGAATCGTGAGATAGTGACCTAGGCAGAAGTCAGACACTTAATCGACTAAACCACCCAGGAGTTCCCCCCACCTTTTTTTTTTTTTTTAATTTTAGATAGAGAAAGAGAGCACACGCTGAGGAGAGGGGCAGATGGGGAGGGAGAGAGAGAATGGTAAGAGGCTCCATGCTCAGTGTGGAGCCCAATGCAGGGCTCAAGCCCGGGACCCTGGGATCATGACCTGAGCCAGAATAAAGAGTTGGATGCTCAATCTACTGATCCACCCAGGTGCCATGAAAACCAAATATTTTCTAAGGTACAGCGTTTGTCACAAAATCTGCTCTCAGAGAGGCTAAAACTATAGCAAATGTGCAATGCGTTTAAATATACAACCACAGTGCCTTTTACCAAGTATCTACCAGATTTGAAGTTTAAAAAGAAAGGCTTTCCTTTGCTCCCTGTAATGTAAATTGTAGTCCATATTATGTAGGGTTTAAAATTCTTTCAGAATTGGGGCGCTTGGATGACTCAGTCGGTTGAGCGTCCAGACTTCAGCTCAGGTCATGATCTCGCGGTTTGTGAGTTCGAGCCCCACGTCGGGCTCTGTGCTGACAGCTCAGAGCCTGAAGCCTGCTTCAGATTCTGTCTCTCTCTCTCTCTCTCTCTCTGTCTGCCCCTACCCCACTTACACTCCATCTGTCTCTCTCAAAAATAAAACAATAAAAAAATTTTACTTTCTCTCAGAGTCTGTTGTCAAACACATCCCAGGGCCATTTATTACTGTTACATAACTGAGTTTTCTCTCCTCGGTGCATTCTCAGTTCTCAGATGCAGAGCAGCATTAATATTTATCTGCCTTCTTTCATGAGAAAATTATCCAATGGGCTTAGCACATGCGTATTTGGAAAGAATCACAAGACACTGAAAGCACCGTGAATTGAAACCTGTGTGCATTTGAATGTCCAATCAGTTAAAGAAAACTCCAAGTCAATGAAACTGAGTATGTCTGATTTGAACACCATATGTCGACATACATTACTCATCATCTGGAGAAAACCGTACGGCAGAGTTAACACTCACTGCCTTGTGCTGTCCTCTTTTCCTTCATGAGCAGCAGGGATTAAGCGGAGGATACGTGCAAATGTTTCACCAATAACTTCATTTCCCAGGTGCAAGTTTTCACACATAACTTCCTTGCTGCTAATCCTTGTTTCACACCAGTAGCCACCCATGGCTCCTGGGATGAAAATTCCTGCTCGGTTGACTCAACTTCATAGGGCTCTGGAGTCAGAGCTGGTTTCAAAGGCACCTGCCAGCTCCAGAATTTTGGGAAAATTATTTATGCTCTACGAGCCTCAGTTTCCTCGCCATTAAATTGGGCATAATAATGGTCTTCCCTCAGAGAATTATCCTGAGGACAAATAAGCTGCTTATGGAGGACCTGGGACACTGAACACCTAAGAAATAACTTGGATCTCTCAACAGCACCAAGGAGCTCCAAAGAGAGGCCAAGTCTGTCCTGAAGGGTGCAATTTCTAGTACTTCACCTCCCTCTGACCTTGTTGTGGGACCGCCAGTACCTTCACATGGCTCTTCAAAACTTCTTTTCTTGCAAAAATCTGAAGCTCAGTCACAGTGCAGTGTAACTGATGGAAGATAGTTTGAAATATTATTCCTGGCAGAGGAAAGTGTAGATTTCAACAGGAATTGAAGCCCTCGGCTAACAGAAGGGCACCTCTAGGACACGGTCATGCCCGTCAGAGAGCTAGTGGAAGTGAGTGGGATGCCGCCCCAAGCCTCTGACAACACTCTGCCATATGCCTTTCTCAGTGCCCACCATGGGGCTGCCCCAGGGTCTAGGGATGAAGGGGGTTGGTGAGCTCTAGGCTGTATGTCTCATGGAAGGGCTTCCAAGGCCACCAGCAGGCTCTTCTGATGTTCCGGCTCCTTGAGAGGAAAAGGCAGAAAGGACAGGCATGTGTGTTGTCTCTGGAGCTCACTTAGGAAGGCAGGGGAGTTGGGTGGTGAGTCTTGGCAGGCTGACCGTGGGGCTGACAGGCTCTCATCAGACCACACGTGGAGCCACCCCAGGGTGCTCCAATTTAAAGGACTGTGCTGGTAATTTGCAGTCATCCTCGAGACAACAAGAATGAGCAGGACACACTTAAAACTCTGGAGGGAAACTTCAACCTGGAGAAGACAAGACCTGGAGGGCCTGCCATCTCTAAACCCTTGGCACCTTGTCCAGGAGGGGTGGCCCTTCTCCACGGATCCAAAACAAGAACCAGGACTGAGGGATGGAATTTCAGGGATGCTTATTTGGGCTGAAAGTAAACAATGAGCCTTTATGGATGGGTAGCCTCATGGGACCGTGAGCTCTCTGTCATTCGAATGAGCAGGAAGGATAATGAGGATCCCCATCAATGGGCTTTGGACCACATGATTTTGGTTTTTTGCCTTTTAAAAAGCTTTTTATTTGTAAGCCATTAATTTTTCTCATTTGTAAATATATTTATGAAAGTTAAAAAGAATCAGTACAAAGAACACCTTGTGTACCTTTTATCCGTATTCATCAACTGTCCACATTTTACTCATTTACTGTATTACCTGCATGTTCACTTGCACGGTCTATCAGACCAGATAGGTTTTGGGTTCCTTCTGTTGAGAGTTAGGATTCTACACACCGAGGCTTCTTTCCAAGTCACAAGATTTTAGAAAAATTGAAATCCTGCTGGTGGTGCTTTCCGTAGCACTTAGCATAAAGCCGAAGTCCGCATACGTGATCGATCGATAGAGCCCTACAGAGTCTGACTCTGACCATCTCCCAGACCTCATCTTCATTTCGATCACCCTGCTGCAGCTACTCTGGTTTTCTTTTTCTTCCTCGTACATGCGAGGCTCATTCCTGGCACAGGGACTTCGCACTTGCTATATAGCTCCTCTGCCTTCAACAATCTGCACTGGTTATCTCTGGCCGGGTCTTTTATTAACACTCCCAGACCCTCCCCTCTCCCCTGCCCCACCAAGCGCCCTCCTCCAACTCCTACAAGTTACTCTATCACATTGCTTCATCCCCTCTTACCACTGTGTGAAATGATCTGGTATTAATTCGTTTGCTTGCCTTCTTGCCACTCCCCGGAATGTAAACATCGTGAGAACGGGGGCCTTGTCTACATCTTACTTGTTCCCATGTCCTGAGTGTCAATGACAAAAAGTATTCGATTGTTTGCTGAATGAATAAATAAAAAGGACAAATGGGTCCGAGAACACCTGGTCAAGGACTTGTTTGTGCAAAAATGGTTTTCAAAAGAGCCTTGATCAGGTGGAGTGTATTCTAAGCGAGGAGAGGTTTGGGGAAGAATCTCCCCAGAGGCTGCCCCATCCAAAAGAAGGGGTGGACTCTTTTCAGAGGCCAGTGTGCCTTCGACTGCCATCTGTTTGAAAAGATTACCATAAAGGTAGACATGTGCAAGGCCTCCTGGAGCCAAATCCCCGTGGGTAGTTGATATGAGCAAGAGTGGAGGGGTATAAGGAGGTGGTACTTCCATATCTGGATACCCTTGGAACTGAGAATGCCTCAATGCTTTCAAAAACTAGCTGTGAAAACTCTTTACTATGTTGAGATTCCTTTCAAAGGAGCTCACAGATTATCTACAGTGATGCTACAGATAGATGGGTTTTTCTGTATGTTCTTTCTCTAGGATCACTCTTGCTCTGGTAGAAAGTAGTTTCGCAGCCTCCCAGTGAGGCCTACATGGGATGCTAGTAAAAGGCCTGAGTCTTGCCCACATACGTCCATTTCCTGTCAGGTCTAATTACTGCTGAGGACCTTGAGCACTGGGTCTTTGCCCTGGGTGAAGTCTAAAAGCTTTGACACTTGAAACTGGCCTCCTTCTCAACCAGAGCGGAAATATCCAACATCACCTATTCTGCAAGAGGTGGGAAGACACGTGACCTGGAGAAAGTGGAGTGAATCAGCCCCAGGAAAAATGATCTTTGACGGCTTTGGTTAATGCACTTACCTCAGTAAGCAAGAATAGCTATTAAACAGAGAAGAGCAGTTCACCACAGTCTATGAGGCAAAAATGCTGATTTTGAAAGTTTTGAAAGGATAATATCCTAAAATTAAATTAATGCCACTAAGTCAAGCTATTTGAGAGGAAGCCTACGTGATGGAAAAAGAACCCACTCGAGAGGTACACTTGCTGCTGTTTGAATCCCAGCTCTGCAACTTAACTGCTACGTGACTGCAGGCAAGATATTTAACTTCTCTGCTGTGCCTCAGTTTACCCACCTATAGCATTGGCATTCTACGTACTCCACCCATGGGGACTTTAGGATTAACAGAGCTAATGTGAGGAAAGGGCTTACAACAGTAGCTAGCACAGAAACAGTAACTTTAGATACCTCACCTAACTCTAATCCTAACAACACCTGGTAACATTGGCAGAACAAACTTCTTCTTTATTTTGTTGACAATCAGTTTGAGGCTGTACGTCATATGGGTGATAAGTCACTGAACCCTAACTTGGACTCAAGTCACTGCCCACAGTCAGCAATCCCACCTTGGAGCCTGGCGATGGCTTGTAAGGAGGCACATCTTTAAAAGCCTCATGGCTAGAGCCTTTGTTGAACCCGCCAGAAACTTGACATTGTTTGAAATTAAAAGGAAAAAGAAAAAGAAAAAGAAAAACCCAAAACTCTGAAGGTAGGTGAAGACTTTTATGCGAATGTAGAACTATCCTCTGTGTTTCTGACCCAAACATTGAAGTATTACTTTCACTCACACAAAAAACAGAGATAAACAAACCTAGAAAGACTAATTATTTGCCCCATCTCCTCTAAGCAAAGTCTCCAAAGTAAACAAGCCGTCCAGGAGAAAAGTAGATTAGCTTTGGGCAAGTCTTCAGTTAGAAAGGCCTAGAATTCCAGTAGCTATACAGGTAAGGGTCCTCTATGAAACCCGATACACATCATCTGAGGATTATCTGGAACCTTCCATTCCCCATAGTTCTCAGGATCCTAGCTACTATCAGAGGAGGTGAGCTTGGCACGATCAATGGTGGTACCTTAGGGCAATTACTTCGAAAAATAATAAACATCCTTTCTTAGTTTAACGTCATTGTATCATTTCCATCAACATCCTTTTTTTTTTTTTTTTTTCATTTTCACCCATCATGGAGAGAAAAGGAGAGAAACTTAATTTGATTTACAGAGGGAAAAAGAACCCCGAATGTATTTTTTTTTTTTTTTTTTGGTCAGGGGTGGGGGTGTGTGCAAGGAGAAAAGGTCAACCAGCTGGTTTTCATCTGTATGCCATAATTCTCTGTTTAGTTTACACTATTAAACTCCAAAGCTTTGCTTTAATCTTAACTGTTACAGTATGCCTTCTTGCAGATCCTATCATGTCGCATCCCTGATAGGGTTTCAGATTCTGGCAAAGCACCATCCCCCGAGCTGGTCCTTGCCATATGGGTAGTAAACGCATCCAACATTTTTTCATTGGCGCCTCTATCATTATGTTTTGTCACCAATGGTTTCTCGGGTTTTCAGTAAATTGCCGCGTATACTGTGGTTTGGAGCTGTTGAGATGACGGCCTACGTTGATTTGTAGACAGCCGAGTCCTCATTAGGGCCTCCCTGTCCTGTTAGCCTGTGGAGGGTGACCTAACATCTGTTCGTTGAGGGGGTGTGCGTAGGGGGGTGAAGGGAGAAGCTGTAAAGGAAAGACAGAAGGCAGGGGCAAGTTGTGGGAGGGGGAGGCAGCTTCCTGGAGCCCTCCGCTCTCTCAGAGTCAGGAGAAGGAGAGGGATGAGGAGAGGGACCTACCTGATCTGTCTTCGCTTTGCGCATCACATCTTCGGCACAGTTCGGGGATGGTCTTGAGTGACGTCACCGAGTACTGGATGGGAAGCCGGAGGAGAAAGGGAATAAAACAACAATTTAAAACAAGAGCATTGCATTCATTCAAGCGGCCAGATAAAGCAAAGCACAAGAAGTGACACTTGAGTACAACATGTAGATCCAGAAAAGTCGAATTTTATCCTCAACGGGCTCCTCAGTGATCTGGCAGTGACCCAAGCTCTATCTGTATACATCTAAGCAGATGTACATCAAGAAGGGCTATGTACCCCTGCTTTAACATGCAAAGTGTATCCGGCAGACATTCTCTCTCTTGTTGCTTCTGCGACTTGTGGAAGATGGAAGAATTTTCTGGCCTTGAGGAATTTCCGGAAGGTGTCTGGAATACATGCGTTTTGAGTCCGATTGTGAAGGGCCAAGGGGAGAAGCACCCAGCTTCCTTCAGCGCCCAGGGTAGCCAGGAGCCTCACCTGTGCTGATATTCTCTGGGCTACACCAACGTCCCTCATGTCGCCACTTGCCAGAGGTTTTACTGTGTGGCATCCGTGAGCTCCGTGGGAAGCACGGGGTGATGTTATAAAGAGCAAGAAGAGCTTGGTTCTCTGTCTGGAAGCTAATCTGTTTTATGTATAGATTAGACCGAATTGAAAGAAACCAGCCCCCGGGATCAACCGGGCACCGACTCAGGGGCCAGCCATCAGGATAACAAATTACGACATAAGGGGGCATAAAACCAGAAGGGCTAAAACAAATGGAAAATCAATAGCTCTGATTTACAGGGGCTCTGTCTGATGCCAATCAATCTTTCTTTAGAGAAGGATGTTTTAAAACAAAATAGATAGGATGAACTATTTCTTTAATCAAAGGACCATCTTCCATCATACATTAACTCATAAAACCCAGCTACCTACAAATATTTGGCTCTGTACCTTTGGGAATACTGTTCTTATGGGAATGAGAATGTGTTATAAAGGACTTCACTCAGAATTTGGGGAGGAATGAGAAAAAAAAAACCTTTAATTAATCTGAAAGAAAAATGATCACGGGAAACTCATTAGGATTATTCTAGCATTACAAGTGAGGAATGTGTAATTAGGGTACATTTGTCAATAAGAAGGTACTCTAGTGAGCTTGATGTTGACAGATGAAGCCAAGGGTCTACATGGAGACCCCCCAGTGCTTTCCACAGGATGGCAGGACAGCAAGACAGAGGGAGGGGGCAGTTGTATGTATTGTCAATTTGCCAACCGCCTGTCACAAACAAATTAAATCTGCAGGTCTTGCAAGTGAAAAATGAAATCTCAGACGACCAATTAGAGAAATTACTCCTACCTGTCTGATGCAATAACATCCTGTTTATGTTGGCCAGTCCTCAGAGACTACAGGTGCTACTAGTCAATCCACTCACATACTCAGAAAGAGGGAGGGCTGTCTCTTGAACCAAAACTGAACTTCAAGCATTTTTCCCCTTTTACAGTATGTTCTTTGGGGGATGGGGGTAACATAGGTACAGAAGGCATTTTTCTTGTTCCTAATAAGGTGCCTTATGTTCCTGGCCAAGTACAAGCTCTCTAAGGAATCCGGTAGCTTCTTGAGACCAGCTGGTACAGGTTAAATAATTACACAGTTTACAATTCAATTAAAACGGGGCCTTTTGTTTCCGCGGCCATGCGCCCCACAAAAGCACCCTTTGGCAAAGTCTCACCCTTGCTCCTTCTGTCTTGTTTTGTTGTTCTCCCAAGGCAAATTTTAGAAAGAGGGAGCTAAAGATGGATTAGTGTTTAAATGGAGTTAATGATAAACTCAATAAGGTTGTTCACGGGGCTTAATGATATGTATTTGATTAAACTGGCTGCGGGACTTCCTGCATTTTCAGCCACATGCATCCTGACCGCCACCTCTCACCCCAAAGTCGGCTACATCAGAATCTCTGAATTATGGGCTCTACCCCCAGCTCTTCCTACGTGACCTCAAAGATCCTGAGTGTGCAGCAACTTGTAACATAATGGCATTTAAGTTCGAGCAGCACAGGCTGCCCGGATGGTGTGGGGACTGAGCAACAGGCAGAGGATGAACCTCGCGGAGCCCCACGCACCGCCTCAACCTGTGTTAACCCGCGGCAGCTCTGTCTCTCCACCCTTGGCGTACAGAAAGTCACTTCTGTGAAGGTATATGTCTCAATTCTTTGGGAATAATGACCTTGAAGAAAAAGTCATGTGCTGTGCCTGGTGATGAAAATTACAAATACAGCCATCTGAGAAAAGGATGATGTGTTGGCCAGACAATCAAAGTTTTGGGGAACCGTAAGGGTATGTGGAATGTCAAATTCAGCGAAGACTCCAATCTACACCGTGAACAAATCTACTATCCTTTATAAAGACACAAGAAACAGAATCAGTTTGGGTATTTGTTTCAGTAAGCACAAACGCTGCTCTCTGGATAGGAGATGAAGCTTAAGAGAATGTTGTATGGTCAGGTCACGAAGGGAAGAGTGGCCAGAGAAACATACAATTCACAAAACCAACATGAGAAAACATTTTCATATTTGCACATTTGGGAATAAGCAAATGACCCAGGAAGTCTCTCTCACATGAGTGCATTGTCCTACCATCTGGGAGCTAAAAGGGAGGGCTCCCCAGCCCTTCATCCCAGTACAAAGGACAGATGGCCTTTTAGAAGGAGCTGATAGCCAAGCCACCTCATTCTCCGGACAGTGGCCAACTCCCTGGGCAACAACTACTGTCATTTTGGCCCTATCAGAACCAAAGTCCAAAGTGTCTTCCCTGTCTCTTGCTCCCAACCCCAGCCTTTATATTCTGTTCCCTTGATGCCTTTTATCCTTGGGTGATTAGAGAGAGGGGGGTTGCAGATGGTTGTTTCCTGGTTTTATGTCACTCTTGTTCTTTTTCTAAAAATCTTCCAGAGGTTAGCCCCGTAGAAATAGCCTTTGTGACTCAAACTTCCTTTCCAGGTCTCAAGAAAAGCCCCTTCTACAGGTTGACCAGTTGCCTCCACTTCTTCAGGGTGCATGCAGTGTGCGTTCAAAGTTTAGTTCCACCTTCTGTACTTTGGCTGGCAAAGCTTTCCTCTGGCCAGGGAAAAGCTGCCTTTCTGCAAGGCCAGCATGCGCTGTGCTTTCTGCACGAAACCCTGGCTAACTGCTTCAGCCCTAAATGACCTTGCTCTTTACTGCCCTTGGTAAAATACTGCCTTGCCTTGGGCTCTGTTGTTTCCTAGATGTTAGTGTTGGCTCCCACAATTGCCTGAGGGAAAGGATGGTGTCTCTGACTTGCATATATACGTGGCACACAGTGGCTTATTAACTATTTGACTGGAATACCAAGACAAACACACATTTGATGGATCCCCGGCAGAATATTACAGCGTTTCAAAGGAGTTCTTTCATACTTAGGTAGTAAGTGGGCATTTCTTCCATGCTTCCATACTTGCACTCCAATTAACTGGCTTTCTAAAATGCAGATTTGACTAAGGTGCTTCTCTGTTTCACATCCTTCAGTGGCTCTGCACGGACTACAGGGCAAAGCCTCAGCATGGCACAGGAAGCCTTCCATGAGCTCAGACTTATCTCTTACCATTGTTCACTTCGTTTTTGATTGCGGCAATATGAAATTTCTTAGGGATGCCATATCTGCTGTTCTACCTGTCTATACTGTTAGGCGTGCCATTCCATCGACCTGGAATGCTATTCCACCCAGTTCACTAGGCAAACTTTTTTTAATTTTTCAAGATCGGCCTGGGAATCGCTTCTATAGAATCTTCTTCCACACTCCCAGATGGAAGTAATTCCAGCTTTCAAAGTGTGGTGTCTGGACCGGGGGCACAGACACCATCTAGGAAGTTGTTAGGAATTCACAGTCTTGGGCCCCATCCCAGAAACTCTGAGGGTAGAGCCCAGCAATCTGTATTTTTACAAGCCAACTAGATGATTTTGATGCATGCTAACATTTCGGAACAACTGCTTTATATATAATTTAGGCATAAATCCATTACAGAATCCATCCATGATATTTCACCTGTATGTTTATGTCACTGCTTTCTCTGCTTCCTGAGGGTGTGGACAATATTGTGTTTACCAAAGATAGTGGGTACTTACTGAACTTGAATAAAATGAATTCCCCTATGTAATCATGATTTTAGTGGCAATAATAAAAATAGTAATAGTAATAGTTAATAGTTATATAGCACTCATCTTCCTAAAAAATCCCTCATTATTACAAGTCTAGCCATGAAATTATGGTATATTTAAAAGAAAAAAACACACCTCTAATAGATTAACAGTATGGGTACTGGCTGATGCCTTAGCCTTCTGTATAAAGAACAATGCATCTGGACCCAGAAGATGCAGATTCAAGCCCCAGTTCTGGTATTTGTTTAGTTTTTAAATGTTTGTTTATTTTTGAGACAGAGAGCAAGGGCACACAAGCAGGGGAGTGGAAGAGACAGGAGGAAACAGAGGATACAAAATGGGGTCTGAGCTAGAGCCCCATGGGGCGCTCGAATTCATGAACTGCGAGATCATGACGTGAGCTGAGGTCAGATGCTTAACTGACTGACCCCGCCAGGTGCCCCAAGTTCTGGTATTTATTAACTGAGGTTCTGGACAAACTAGTCATTTCATACCTCTGGGGTTTGCTTTCTTTATTTATAGAACACAGATAATCATATGTGGATAATACAAGTGAAGTCAGTTTACAAGGCGTGAAACGATGTTGAATGTTTTTGTCTCTTCTCCCTAACCTGTTTTCCACCTGTGCACACAGCCCTTCCCTCATCATCTTCATTGCCCTCCTGACTTTGAAGCTCAGTTGATCCAGATGTGGGAATTTAAGAGACAGAAGACGGGGTTGAGCTGGGACTGGAAAGGAGAGCCCAGCCTGTCCCAGCACATTATTTAACTTCTCTTTGGTCTTTCCTCCTTTATGAGAGTCCATGGCCAAGCGTCGACACTGAAACATTCCTTTGCGAACTCAAGTTGATATGACACAAGACAATCCTACACATCCCTGCCTGAGCCAGTCAATTTTGTCACTCAGCCATGCAAAACAGTTTGAGCGTGCATGGGATTCATAACAGTGCATGATTTCTACACCAAGCCGTAAGGATCTCTGACCATCCTAGATATTGTTCAAGACTGAAAGGCTTTGGCCCTTACTCCTGAAAGCTGGAGCCAGTTGGGTGAACATGCAGACATTACTCAAGCGGTAATGAGCCACAGGGAAAGAATAAAAGAACTAAAATCCCAAACACCTTTTGAAGCTAGAGACTTTTAAACAGCTAAGGTCTCATTAAGTTTCCAAAAGAAACAATTAAGCCAGTCATCCAAACAACCATCCTGAAATTCATGATTTCTCACAAAGCTTTCCAAAATTCGTGCAGGCATCTCAATACACACCCAGTGAAACAGCAACCGTGTGTGCACGCAAAGCTGGCAGTGAAAGCAGACACACCCTGAAGCGAGGTTTTCAGAAATGTAGTATTTTCCTGAAGTCTGGAACTCCTCTCCAGTGGCCTGCCCTTCCAATTGAGGAAGGTGTGTCCTGACTTCATGCCTTCCCCACAGAGGATGTGGCATTAACAGTCCACCCCTTCGCCACTAGCCCTCCACTTGTGCTCACGTCTCTTCCCCTCCCATCCCTTCAGGTCTCTGGCTCTGCCATCATCCCTCGTCCCTCCATCTTGTCAGTCACCCTCTCGACATCAGCTCTCTCCTCTGACAAACAAGCAGCTCTGCCACCTGAAGACATGCTGCCTCCTCAGTGAATCATGGCCTTTCTTGCTCTTGTGTTCACTGCCATCTTTTTTTCAAGAATTGCTGTGATTCTCTTCTCTCCTCCCTCATCTCTTACATTTGCTCTTCTAGCCACCACAACATGGCTTCTGTTCACTACCCCAAAGGCCCTACTCTTACTATGGCCTCCAATGGGTCTTGACTGGAAAATCCAACCATTCTCTTTTTTATCATGACCCAATCCCTGCTATTTACCCCTTGCTTCTTTAAATTCATTAGATACCTCTCTGCCTTTTAAGATCCCTTAGCATTCCTCCTGTATTTCTGAAAACGATTTCCCAGTCTCTTTCATAGAAGCCTCTTTTCGCTCATCCCATGTGGGACATACTTCTACGCAGTTCCGTTCTTGGAATGTTATTCCTTCCACATTCCATGTTTCACAGGTGGCCATACAGACGCCCACAGTCTCAACGACCATCTCTACATAGTACAAATACTGGCGATCTACGTTTTCATACATTCATCCCAGACGGCTTTAAATACATTTCCTTCTACCATTTAGGCTTTGTGAAAGAAAATTATTACAAATGATCCTCTTTTCAAATGCATTTGATTTTTGTTCTTGTTCCTTGTTTTTATTCTATCGAGAGGGTTTTTTTTTAATTAATAATAATCAAATTCTTGGGGTGCCTGGCTGGCTCAGTCAGTTAAGTGTCCTACTTCATGGTTGGCCCTGCATCAGGCTCTGTGCTGACAGCTTGGAGCCTGGAGCCTGCTTCAGATTTTGCGTCTCCTTCTCTCTCTGCCCCTCCCCCACTCACGCTCTGTCTCTCTCTGTCTCTCAGAAACAAATAAACAGTAAAAAAAATTTAAAAAGATAATCAAATTATTTTACTCTAAGACATATTTTGTAGCTGGTATTTGGGAAAACTCAGTAATTGTTTTGCCCATTTTAAGAGTTTACCACATACAGCATTATATTGCTCATATGTGTAGTTAGGCAAAAGATGAAGGTCCACATTGGCAAGTGTGGTGAGATATCACAGCAATGAGTGGTCCCCCTTTGTGAGGACAAGTGATCATGGATGAGAAGAGACCTCAATGAACTGAGCCAACCACAGGTAACCGACAAGCCCAGCAGCAGTCATTTTCAACACAGGGGTTACATATATGGTTTCTGCAGCCAGACCGTCCATGTTATATCCTGGCTTCACCATTTTCCAGATAATTCATATTAATTACTTAACCTCTGCCTACCAGTTTCTTTGCCTGTAAAGCAGGGTAATAACGGTGCTTATATCAAGAGCATGCTGTGAAGACTATGAATTTAATAATGTAAAACATAGGTAAGAGTGTCTGATACATACTAAGTGTTCAATAAATGCTAGCCATTACTTACATTAACAAGTATACAAAATGAGCATGTGGAAGTGAAGCCAAAGCAATGGCAACTATTGAGGCAAAAATTCCAAGTCACAAAAAAATTACAAAAGAAATTTAACTTGCAGTAGGACACAGGGCTGGCTCTAATACTTGTTCAGCCTCAGTGATGGTCTAGTTTCAATTGTGAGCCAATTATCAATCAGCACAAAAATATAAAGGCCGTCAAGAACAGAGTTTGATATGGTAATTAAATCTGACCTTCTATGGATTCAACTGGACATTTCATAATATGCTCAATTATTATTAAAGGGTCCTGGAAACTCTAAGAACATAGATCCGGTCTGTGTCATTCACCCGAGCTTAGACGTGTTCTTAGAACACTGTAACTGTTTAATGCATGTTGTTGAGTAGATCACCACTAAATCTAGTACATAAGTGGTAAATAGTTTGTGTGAATAATCTGCATTGTCAATCTAATATGTGCTATAACTCATAAGGAAGATAAGACATTTTAGGGCTATCTGCAGAGTAAGAGAAGAGCAAAAGAAAAAATCTGGCAGTTGTTCATTCTTGGAAATCATTCTATCTATAAGGCTGCTCTCCACATTCTCAGGAAGGGGTATGGAATCCAAGATGTTGAGTCTGGGTCCCCAGGTTCTGGTCTTGGGCTCTTATACTACCTATGGGACATGAACACATCGTTCATCTTGTCTGGACTAGATTATTCCTAATTCCTTTCCTGGCAGGTGTTACCGAAACAAGAGAACACAGACGACGCAGGATAGTAGAACAAGGCATGAGGTTTTTGATAACGGGCACCACAGGAGGAAGGAATGAAAGGTAATGTAGACTTGAATACAAGACATTTGCAGAAAGAACATGTGAACACCCGATAAAAGTCGATCATACTGGGACACACTAAGAAGTTAAGAGCAGGCAACCAAGCAACTGCTAGGAAGGGCAGGGCTGATAGACGGGACAGTGAAGAAGGGACGGAGGTGGCCAGAGGCCATGTGAGAATCTTGGCAACCTTGTACGGGAGCACACAAGAAAGTATATTAGGATCTCGCTCAGGTAGATTTCTTGCTAGAGAGGAGGGGCAAGCCAGGTTCTCTTTGATTAGCTTTACACTCCTTTTCACTCCTAAACTCAAGGCAAAACTTATATTCTTGATCCAATCAACTCTCTGCTTGAGTCCACTTGATAAGCTCTATGTGCCCTTTCTTGGGTCCTCCCACCACAGCACATGGCTTTGTGGAAACATAATGAAATCTCGGACGTGTCAGTGGATTGCATTGAGTAAAAAGTGGTGCACACAAACCAGACAGGGGCAGACATTCTAGTGCAAGGTTGGAAAAATGTGAGAATCCACTAAGAGGAGACTTGTTTACCAGAAGTTATTTTCCTACCACACTGTGGCTCAGTCACTCAAGGAAAATGAATCCATATCATTCTGTGCTATTAGTCTAGGCTTTAAGGGCTTGGGTCAAAGGTTAGAGTGAGGTGGAACGGCATTTATTCATTATGTTCTCATGTGGCTTGCACAAAAAATAGACTGTCAAAAAATGTCATCTTCACCCGTTGTAGTCACAATGGTACAGAAAGGTGGCAAAGCTTCCTGATGAGGAACAGAGTGTGTCCTCACTTCTGTCTGTGTGCGTGTGCGGGAGTATATTTACATGTATATGTGTATGTCCATACGCACACACAGGTATGCAAATAGGTATGTGTGTATTATATAAATATGTGGGCATGTATTTGCACACATACATATATAAAATCTCGTATTTTCTCCATAAAGTCCAGAGCAATAGGTAGAGATGATAATTATCATGTTACAGATGGGAAAGCAGACATGCAATAAAATTAAGAGGTTTGCCTACATTCTCTTTCACTCGTTTTATTTTATTTGGAATATATACCAACCTCATTACTTCCAAGCAGCTATTTGCAACTGCATCAGTACCGACAGAGGATAGTGATGGCATTTTATGGACTGGTCCAGAGTCTCTACTCCACCAGGTCGCTCAGAAGGGGAAGAGTAACGTGGTCACATAGTTCTGTATTTAAATCCTGACCCTGCCACTTACTTATCCATAACGTTGTGAAAGTCATACACCTTCTCGAAGGGTCAATTTTTTTTTTTTTCATGTGCCAGACTGGGTATTGAAACAGGGCCTGTCCCGCAGAGTTGATAGGAGTCTTTAACAAGACCTCTGACTCACAGAGTGGAGTGTGGTACATGGCAGAGCCCGTGTCTCAGGGCTGGGAGGGATGCTCCTCACAAGATCTACAGTTCGGCCTCTGCTTTGTTTTGTTCTGTGTATAATATACTATCTGGAAGAATAGCAAATTGGCCTTTCTTTTTTTTTCTTAATTTTTTAACGTTTATTTATTTTTGAGAGAGAGACACACACACACACACACACAGTATGAGCAGGGGAGGGGCAGAGAAAGAGGGACACAACGAATCCGAAGTAGGCTCCAGGCTCTGAGCTGTCAGCACAGAGCCCAATGTGGGGCTCGAACTCATGAACTTTGAGATGGTGACCTGAGCTGAAGTCGGACACTTAACCGACTGAGCGGCCCAGGTGCCCGGCAAATTGTTCTTTTTTTTTTTTTTAATTTTTTTTTCAACGTTTATTTATTTTTGGGACAGAGAGAGACAGAGCATGAACGGGGGAGGGGCAGAGAGAGAGGGAGACACAGAATCAGAAACAGGCTCCAGGCTCCGAGCCATCAGCCCAGAGCCTGACGCGGGGCTCGAACTCACGGACCGAGAGATCGTGACCTGGCTGAAGTCGGACGCTTAACCGACTGCGCCACCCAGGCGCCCCCAAATTGTTCTTAATAAAATAAATACACCGTGGCTACTAAGAAGTCTGTGGTAAAATAATATCCCAGTGCATTTTTCTTTTTCAGGAGAAGCATCTGGCTTCTGCAGGAATAAAGAAAGAAATCTGCAAACCCTTTTGCAGAGACAGAAAAGCCCTATCATCTCCTTCACAGACCTGCAGGGAATGTGCAATGCTCTCTCCTTGGACATGGCAGGGAGACGAGCCTATAGTTAGTTCAAACCCTGCATTTTGGAAAGGATGAATGTTATTTTTGAGTCTGGGTAACTTCAAAATAATTTGATTGCCTTCTGGGTTTTGTCTCATTAGGTAAAGGCAAAAAAGTTCTAGTTGCTTTTTTTGAACCAATATAGAGCTTGTGTTTTAATTAAAACAAGAACCAGGCTCATGACCAGAGGGGAAAATCAGGAAACAGAAAGCTCAGACGATGTAATAGGGCTATGGCTAGAGAATCAGAAAAACACTTGTGAACTTGGGCATCTTTTTTAAACGTATTGAGCATTTTCTTCCCCACCCCTGCCACTTTACCAGGAAAGAGGTGTAAGCGCCATCAGAGATGGAGGTTATGGAATCCTAAAAGCAAAGGCATGTTTATGGGAGGCTATATTCTTTTTATGCCAGTGAATTAGCAAGTTGAACACATCTTGTTAAACGTCAGCATCGGAATCGTCTCCATTTAGCTCTTAAAGCGGTTGTAACATTCACTGCTCCTCGTTTACCTAAAGAGGCTGAGAACAATCATCTCAATATTGAAGAGGTCATCACTGCTTTCTGCAAGAAGTGATTATATAAGAACAATACGATTCTGGCACATGTAAGGGCTTGAACTTGGATCGGATGGAACTATGGTAAAACCCTGGATTGCGAGTAACTTGTCCTGCGAGTGTTCTGCAAGAGAAGCAAACATTTCTAATAAATTTTAACTTGATAAATGAGCGATCTCTCGCAGTACGAGTTGTACACAATGCCGGATGTCACAGGATCACAGCTGAACCAATGGCTCTTAAAATTCACTTTGATAGATGAGTGCTTTGGATTACAAGCATGTTTCCAGAATGAATTATGCTTGCAAACGGAGGTCTTACTGTATTATAAAATAACTTACCATATTATAGAGGTTGCCAAAGTAGAGCTTCTTTTAATTTCGTGTGGTTTAAGAAAAACCAGGATTGCTTGCCCTCAGTACTACCAACATTTTAGGCCGGGTAACTCTTTGCTATAAGGGATGCTGTAGGGATCCCTGTGCACTTTATGTTGTTCAGAAGCATTCTTGATCTCTATCCACTAGATGCCAGGGGGGACACCTCCCCAGCCATGACAACCAAAAATGTCTCCAGGCATTGCCAAATGGTCCCCTGGGGGGTGGGTAAAATCAACCCTGATGAGGACCACTGTAATAGATTTAGAGAGGCAGTCAGGTGTTGTTGTCTGAAGCAGGTATCCCAGAGACAGATGGCTCCCCACTAGCAGGGTAGCCCTGGATAAGTTAGGTAACATCTCCATGCTTCAGAGTCCTTGTCTGTAAAATGAAAATCATGACAAGTTCCTGCCTCACTGGATTGTTGTGAGGATTAAGCAAGATAACGCCTCTCCCAGAGTGAGTGTTCGGCAAATGTTAGCCGTGATTGTTTCAACCATTCCACGCAGTATCATTTTTTTCCCCCTCTGATTTAAGTTTAAATGCAGGTTAAAGATCCAAACAATAGAACATCTTTAAAGGGGTGGGGGAAGGTTTGAGTGCAGTTACACAATTACAGATGGATAATCTTTATTTATGTTTCAGAGTGGTCAAGTTGTAGGAGCTCGACTATTACATAATCCCGTATCCCGATTTGCTAAACAGCGTGGGCTATTGCTTAACATGGTTTATTATCTTTCAAGTGGAGATCCCTAATTCATCAAAATTATAGGCTGCTGCCAGATGATTCTTCTGTAAGTACAAATGCTCTATTGTATTTAAAAAATAAAAAAGTCCTGACATGATGCCTGGTTTTTTCCCTTGAGTTCTTTCTTCACCATTGGCCATATAAATATTATTGTTATTATTCACTGAAATAATAGCAAAAGCTACCATTTTTAAGGGCAACTTAACAGTGTGCCAAGCTGCGTGCTCCACATATATTATTATTTCACTCAATCCTCAACACAGCAGTAAAAGTTGGTGGGTATCTAGGAGAGGCAAAGTTACTGCTCTCCAGTCAGCACAGGTCAGAACAAGGCTGGAGCCCAACAGGGGCCTTCCAAACCCCAAGCTCCTTAAATGCTGCTTCATTATCAAAGCTAAGAGAGCTACTCTGAACTCCTAATCATAATGTATGTTTTTCTTTCTAAGACAGCTTCCACACTCCCTACATCTCCCCACATTATTCTTTACTTTCTTTGCTTCTCCCCACTAGGCTCAAAATACCTCGAGGTGAGGGGTGCCTGGGTGGCTCAGTTGGTTGACTGCTGAACTCCTGATTTCAGCTCTGGTTGTGAGCTCGTGCTCATGAGCTCGAGCCCCAAGTTGGGCTCTGTGATGAACTTGGAGTGTGCTTGGGATTCTCCCTCTCCCTCTCTGGCCCTCTCCCCACTCTTGCTCTCTCTCTCTCTCTCTCTCTCTCTCAAAATAAGTACACTTAAAAAAATACTTCAAGGTCAATGCTATAACAGAACCATGTTCTGAACACTTTTAAGTATAGTAACTTAAAAAAGAGAGAAAGAGACAGAAAGATAAGGTGGGAAGGAAGAAACTCACTTTGCATTGGTCTCAATGAGGATTAATAAGGATTGTCTGGAAACTAAAATAGGGAGAGGCGGCATTCACATTTCCCTGGCACACTAAGAATCATCCAAGGTTGTATAAAGCAGATCATTCATCAAACTCACCCGAGGAATCCAATCCTTGCATACAGTATGCAAGTTTTACCTCAAAGTGAATAGCGAATAGCGGAGTAGAGAAATAACTTTGCCAGAGGTGTGTGAAAAGAAGCTTATCTTTTTTGACACCATTTCTAGTGGTGACCCAAAGCTCCATGCCCTGAGACAGTGATGAAAAGTAGGGTCAGCAATTGTGACCACGGAGGTCCTGGGAAGAAAAGTTATATGGCTAGTTTAGAAAGAGCACCCTTCTCATCACATATTCTGAGAGCCGGTTTATCTGGGGTTGTGAGCAGCCAACAAGGTTGCTGGCTGGCCTTGGAGGCAGCAATGACCGTGTGGCCTGAGACAAGTCACAGTCACTTCTAGGCAGGGTGCGTACAGAGGACCCCTCAGAGCCACGGTGAGATAGGCTGGAGGCAGCAAGAAGGTGGTGGCTCCTGACAATGAAGAAGTTCATCAGCTCAGAGCTTCACAGGATTAAACAGGGCCTCAGAGAGGAGCTGGCCCAGTCCTCATCAACACATGACTCTCAGTATTCCCCGATAGCCTCCAACTTGTGCTTTGACACCTACAGTGCCTGGAAGGATTCCTCTTACTGTTTGTTCATCAGTGAACAACTTGGCCGTCGTGTCCTTGTGAGCTCCAGAGAAAGCTGGCTGCGGTAAAGCCAGTCCTATAAAGGGAATTATCACTGATAGGGTTGATCATGTGCTCTCTGCAGGCATTTTATAAATTTTCTTGGTGAATAATTTCGACAACAATTAGGAAGGGGGGAGCTCAATGAGGTCATATGCCTTTCCCACTCCGCCCCCACACACACCATGCCATACACACAATTAAGTGAGATTCACTTCTTGGTCCAGGGGACCCCAAAGCCACATTCCATCTGCCATCAACTGCTAAACGCGATTGGAAGAGTTCAGGATCCGCAGATTACAGGTAAAGGCAGAACCTCCTGAAGCATTGTTTGCAAGAAGTATGACTTACAGATATGTCATCACTGAAGTCAATTTCATCCAAATCCAGGTATTCAGGGGCTTCCATTATTCTTCTTTGCACATTTTGAGTAAAGTCAAATGTTTATAAAAGCTCTGGAAAAGATAGAAGCAAAAAAGAAAAGCCAAAGGGTTACTAGCTGTTTTACAACCAAAAATCCTAGGTCTGTTTAAACCAGCAAAACGAGTAGGGTAACTGGGTGCTAGCTCCTTTCCTCTCTTTGGATATTACCCCAGGCCTGGCTTTCCAGAAGCAGGAAGCACAGCACCTCAGGCTCCCCAGGGAGCAGCCAGGGTCCTTTGTTTCACCTAGGTCTGTATTTGCCTGGGTTTGCTAGAGCCATAGCTCAGGTCAGACACTTCCCCGCTGACCAATATTAGGAGGCACCCAGCCCACAAGCAGCACTTACCGCACCCCGGGTGAAAGCCTCAAAATCTTAGGATATTCACCCTATTCCCCTGTTTACTGCGGGCATAGCCTTGGAAGCTGCACACGGCGCCGTCAACACCGGCTCCCCACAGGAATGACCCAAGTACACGACGGAGACCAACTAACCCACAGCAACGGATGCTTCAGACTCTATAGTACAACGTCCAGTTCCCCCACCCCCGCACCCCCAATGCACAAAAAGGATCCAGGCAGAGATCGCAAGCACAGAGTCTGTGCACTGCTCCCAGCTCTTCACAGCTTTGCCTGACTGTGCCACGGTGACCCACGCAGGCGCCAGAATGTCCTCAGTCAGCACTTGCCTCGGGGCTGCCCGCGGCAATCCTTTAAATCTGTCAAGGAAGATACATCACCTCCCAGTTCATTTTCCCATCACTTATCATCATCACCATTGGCGGTGGCAGTGGCACCTACAGATGTCAAGAACAGAAATATAGATCTCCTGGCGGTGCCTTAGTGCACAGCATCTCCCGCACAGCCGCCTTGGAGATGGAAAAAGACCGCATTTCCAGGAACTTGTCTTTGGTATTACAGAAACTATCTTAGGTACGCAGACTGGAGCGTCGGAAATAATCTAGTTTTTCCCTCGTTTGGTTTTCTAATCAAGGGGTATCTTGATGAGACCAAGAAATAAGACCACTAAGGAATACATTATTGGAAAGTGGAAATAAATCCAGGCTGATAAAAATGGGTTTCGTAAGTGTAAGACTGAGAGTGTAAAAATGCCTGTTTTTGAAAAGGGAACTCTTACTCCGGGGGCATTGCTTTCTCATTTTGAGGCATTCTTTTTTTTTTTTTTTTAAATTTTTTTTTTCAACGTTTATTTATTTTTGGGACAGAGAGAGACAGAGCATGAACGGGGGAGGGGCAGAGAGAGAGGGAGACACAGAATCGGAAACTGGCTCCAGGCTCTGAGCCATCAGCCCAGAGCCCGACGTGGGGCTCGAACTCCCGGACCGCGAGATCGTGACCTGGCTGAAGTCGGATGCTTAACCGACTGCGCCACCCAGGCGCCCCTCATTTTGAGGCATTCTTGTTGTTGTTTTTGTTTGTTTTTAAGTTACACAAATGGTTTAATTACAATAAATGGGGGGAGGGAATCACTTGCTATCCATAACTCAGAACCATCAGCTGATTTAATTCTCAGTATTTCCTCTTCTTCTCTTCCCGCATGCATATACCATTTTTACACATATATTTAAGCTTATTTATAAGTTTTATGTATTCTCTTATTTATTATTTATTTTGTGTGTGTGAGAGAGAAAGAATGAGAGGTGCAGGGGCAGAGAGAGGGGATTCCAAGCAGGTTCTGTGCTGTCAGGGCCGAGCCCGATGCGGGGCTTGAACCCATGAACTTGGGTATCTTGCCCTGACTGAAATCAGAATTGAATGCTTAACCAACTGAGCCACTCATGCACCTTTCACATATTTTTAATTATAATGGATACAGAGCTGATCCAAGAAAGGATTAGGATGTTACTACCATGTTCAAATGAGATTACCCATTGAGAATTTTTTTTAATGTTTATTTATTTTTGAAAGAGAGAGAGAGAGAGAGAGAGAGAGAGAGAGAGAGAGCATGAGTGGGGGAGGGGCAGAGAGAGAGGCAGACACAGAATTCAAAGCAGGTTCCAGGCTCTGAGCTGTCAGCACAGAGCCTGATGTGGGGCTCGAACCCATGAACCACGAGATCATGATCTGAGCCAGTGTCAGATGCTTAACCGACTGAGCCACCCAGGTACCCCTAAAAGTTCTTCTGAAATCACGTTAAAGTTTAAAATGAAAATGAAAAGAAAATTAATTTGTATTTGTTATATACATATATAATACTGCAAATCAAGGTTACATATTACATATTAATATTATTAACAAAATTGTAATAATTTCAAAATAATTATGTTAATTATCCTAATAAATAATGGATATTAAATAATGACTATTAATACATGCTGCTAGTATATATTTATATATTGTATCTAGTAATATAATATTTGTTATATATATATATATCCCAGATATATGTATATATAGATACATAGATATATACATATCCAGAAATCTTAATGTTTATAAGAAATCTTAAAAGAGGTCCTTAAGTAAATTGCTTGGTACAAAAATATATCACTTCAATCCTCACAAAGATGTGCAGAGAAAAATATACACACTCATACTTGCAAATTACACAAAATAACTTTCTCTTCCATTCTGGTGGATTCTGGGACAACCCAGGCTATCTGGATTCTAGCTCGTCAGCTAACAGACTTTCTTCCAGTCTAATTTCTTTTCCCTACATCTGTGCTCCACGTTGAATTGTTGACATACAGACTCTAATCCTATGGTCTTGGTGAACACATGATAATAGTGGGGGTGAGGACAGCACACAGACAAAAGCATATCACCAGAAACATGGATACATGGGGAGAAGCAGCAGAAAACCATGCATCAAAGCCAGGGATAGAGTGGATCTCTAAGTACCTAGAAATACAGACCACATATAAAACGCATATGAACACGTCTTACCGAAGCAAATTAACAAGTAATCAGTGAGCCCCTATTTGAGGTGTTCTGATGATATAAAGAGCAATATCTACTCTAGTGCAGCCATTCTAATGGGACACAGCCAGTGGATGATATAAAGCATGACGTTAAAGCAGACAATCTTTACACTACAATTGGAGATGGTAGTGAGATTCTTTTTTCTTTTTAATGTTTATTTATTTTTGAGAGAGAGAGAGAGTGGGGGAGGAGCAGAGACAGAGAGAGAGAGAGAGAGAGACAAAGGATCCAACGCAGGCTCTGGGCTGACAGCAGAGACCCCAGTTCTGGGTTCGAACTCACAAACCTTGAGATCATGACCTGAGCTGAAGTTGGATGCTTAACTGACTGAGCCACCCAGGCGCCCCAGCAGTGAGATTCTCTATTCCGTAGGCCAGAACACAAGTTATAAGAGTTCCAGCTCATGAGAGGAAGACCTCAGCCGCTGCATGTAATTATCTCAATGGGCTGGGTGGTCCACACTCAGATCAAGGGGTCAAGGCATCCAGGACCCTTCTCTACTCCTAATGGGCTTCCAGATGCAGTCATCTCCTTAAGATGCCTTATTTTCTCTACCTCCCAGTTCCTCTTGTCTGGTTTCAGGGCTTCTCTCTTCCCAGGGGCCACCTTGGAAGTGTTACATCCTCGTTTGTAAAAGTGCAGAAATGCCCATGGTTCACCGATCCGGCCACGTTCCCAAAATTCATTGCTCCTTTTCAGTAGACAGCGAGGCTACAGTTGTCCCAAGGGATCATGACATTGCCCCCGCCCTCTGCATCTGCCCTTCCACGGGGCACCTGGCATGGCTGGACACTCCCTTCCGAGGAATTCAGGATGAGATGGGAAGGGATGAGGTCAGCTTAGAGCAGCTGCGGATAGTCTTCCAACACGATAAGGAAACGGAGCTGGGCTGCGGGCGCTTTTCTCATCCTGCTCTAGGGACACCGTCCCACCGCACACACCAGCCCACAGTGGAAAGCAGTGGGCCCCCTTTCCTGACCACATGCTCTAAGGGAATACACAGCTACAGAGGACACACACAGGATGCCCCCGTGCGTGGAGTCTGGCCCACAGATGTGATGTGTCTGGCCCGAGCAATGTTTTTTAAAAAAACCGAGTTAGTTGCCAATTTGTAGACCTTGGGTGATTTCACATAAAATTCTGGATTTCTGGCTTTGCTTTAAAAATATCTGATGTTCTGGCCAACACGGATGCATATTCCCCATGACAACAACTGGACAGCTGAGCTGCCTCAGAGACAGGCTTGTGCTCCCCAGTTCACCAGCTCCCCTTTTCTGCTCTCCTCACTGAGCCCTGCCTGGCCTTGGGGGCATTTGAGTGTGTGATCCTTGGAAGGAATTCAGCTTGAAACAATAAGGACCATCACCACCCCTTTCTGTTAGTGCCTCCTGACAAATCATGTTTATTTCATTTGTATTCCAAGATCAAATTTGTATTCTGAGATTGTTTTAAATTCTCATGCCACAACAGCAACAATTTCTTACCAAAAAAAAAAAATTACCAGCTTGTTACGATTCATACTTTTGTGGAGCCTCCATTTGCTCTAAGGTCTAGAGAAAGAAAACCTCCACCAAGGTCATAAAATGTTGCAAGGTGGGGACTGTGTTTCCTTCACTTCACCCCGGAGGAAGGAAGGGTTCTTGCTTTGTTGAAATTGGTGTTGGAGATTTACGGGGAGCCACTTCACTGTTGTGACCAGAGGCAAGGGTGCCAGCTGTGTCAAGTGCAAGCACACACACACACACACACACACACAACCAAGGCCACCCTCCATCTGGCCAGGCTAGCAGCTTGGATGCAAGAGAGCTAACCTTATGCAGGGCCGACCAGAGTGGGTTTGCACTTAGGTGAAAAATATTTTTCAGCCTCCCCAGAAAGGGCAGTCGAGCTTAAAATCCTTTACATGAAATTTTTATTGCTATGCATCATAGTTGGCCTTGGGCCCCTCTGGGATCTCGAAACCCGGTCATTTATAAATTTGTTCCGTTCCCCCTCCCCATCAGCCCTCACCCTCCAAGCGGCAGTCACCTGTCCCAGATTCTCTGAGGTCCTAAGGGCTTTCTTTTGTAATGCTGTCCCCCTTCACCCCACACACCTAATATTTTTTTTTTACGTTTATTTCTTTATTTTGAGAGAGACAGATAATGTGAGTGGGGGAGGGGGAGGGAGAGAGAGAATCCCAAGCAGGCTCTGCGCTGTCAGCACAGAGCCCGACGTGGGGCTTGAACTCATGAGACTGTGAGATCATGACCTGAGTTGGACGCTTAATCGACTGAGCAGCACCCCAACACACCTCTTACAAGATCTGTCCGCCTTGGGTACTGTTGACTGGCTGAAATCATTCCCTTTCAGTCTCAGCCGGGCTTTTCATTTCTCTCTATCAATGCCAGCAACTTTCAGTTTGTTACTCACTGAGGCAGGTAGGCTCTGTGCTTAATTTTTTTTAAGGTCTGGGGAAAGATGGAAGACGGAAGGTAGCCAGTGAGTGACAGAGCAGAGAAAGGTAAAGGAAACAGGTTCTAATGGTTGAGGGCTACCAACTTCCGTAGGAAAATTTACAGGAGGGAAAAAAGAAGTGAAATAGCAGAATGTGGAGACACGAGCCTAGGTGGCTGGGACCTGGAGGCTGTGCAGAACCTGTTGGTGACACATTTCCCCCTTCTTTTGATGATGGTGACACATTTCCCCCGTCTTTTACTACTTCCCCAAAAGTAGTGGGAGAAACTTCACCCAAACTCTGAGTGGCTGCTCAGCTAGAGGAGATAAAGAACAACATCCTGAGCACCAACTGTTCACCATGTCTGGAAGGAGTTTTTCTATTCTCATGGCGTTTTGATAATCTGCCAGGAACAGAAGTCTCTCCAAGTGCCTATTAAAGTGTACAGAGGGGCTCATGGCCCTAATGGGTCTATCAACACCATGTCACCCTCTCATAGGGGACCTCAGGGATGGTCCAACTGTTTCCTTCGAGGGAAGGCTCAATCTGGGGCAGGAGCTCAAAGTAACTAAGACCAACTGGATAATAAAAGGCAAGCAATTTATTAAAAAAAAAAAAGCCTTCCCTCACTCTAGTACTGTGCTGATCTTCAGGTGATATTTTTAACTTTTTGGTTGTGACTTGAAAACAGGCTCTAAAAGTAATTTAAAATGAAGGCTTCCAAAAGTCTGTTGGATGATGGCATCATCAGTGGAAAAAGCTTGGAAGGGCCAACAGAATTTCTGTGAGAAATTACCCTGACTTAATGGACACATTCCGGTGAGCCTGGCTCATAAAAGACTCACGGATTTGTGACTACAGTCACACGTTACCTAAACTGCTCTACCGAAATTCTTCTTAAAATGAATTGCCTCACTCCATTTTACAAGGAGTCAGCATGGACTCATTCTGGAGGCTCACGTTACACAGATCTCTCCTTTTCTGCCAAAGTCACTACTGCTCCGTTTACCAGTTTGCTACAAGGCTTGGTAATTAAACCCAAGTTGGGCTTGTCAAAATAAATGAGCAGAGTGCTTTGTCGGGGATGAGGTAACCTCACTCGATTTGCATTACAGCTGCTTTCTTTGCTCTTTAACTCACCAGTACTTGGGAAAACATAGCAGCCTACATCCCTACACACACGCGTGCGGGCGCGCGCGCACACACACACACACACGCACATACGCACACACACACACAGAGCCAAATCTGTACTGGGATACATTTTTAGTTTGAAAGCTTGCACATTCGATACTGGACTTACTTCCTTTATTATAACAAGAGCTCCCCCCTACCTCCCAAATCATACACTAAGTACTGGAAGGCATGGGTGGAAAAAAGTGAAATATATGAAATGTCGTCCCCACTTGGCTCAGTAGCTTGGTTGGCAAGGAAGCAACTCATTCCAAATGTTGGATTCAGTTTCTTTGACTCTTTGATTCAACAGTGGCCAGAAGCATGGCAGTCGCTAAATGCCCAGTCTTGAAGGAGAAAAATGATAGAGGCAAGAAATTTCTACTGGAAAGAGGCAACTGAAGGAGAGCCAAGAAGTATACACGAGGGGTTAAGGCAGAAAGCATGAGCTCTGGAGATTTCATCCACTTCTTCATTTATGAACTATCCCTGTAGGTAAATTCTGGGTAATAATACACTGTTCTCCACACCCGTACAGGGCACGCAGTCCAAGGTGACACAGAGAAGCAAACAATTCCTGACAATAAAATGTAGTCCTTGCTGAGAGAAATAAATACACAGGAATCCTGAGACAGCCAACCTAGACCCTGGAGATGAGGCAGTCTGACTGGGATGGGTAAGGTCTAAGCTGTACACTGAGGAACGAGGGTATGAATGGTGAGGGGAGTTGTAGGACTGCGGGGGCGGGGGGGGGGTAGGTGTCCCAGGCAGTGATTACAGCGTGGGCAAAGGTGGAGAGTTCTTGAGCAGAATTTCCAGAAAGATGGAGAACACCAACTGAACACCTACTGCTGTTGTGCTCCAAAAAAAAAGGGGTCTTGAAGGGTGGAGGGCAGAGGGGTAAGCTGGGGTGGTCAGGGGATTATTTCCAAAGCTGGAGTGTAAACACAGCACATTTTCTTAGAGTATTACATTTTCTGGCATGCTTGGAGAAAATACAAGTGAATGTTTGCCATCAAGCAAGAGACTTCACCATAACAAACTGACCCGGCTGCTCTAGCTCCTAGGGGAGGGCTGCTGATACTTCCTGTTTGCCCACAGGAACAGTAGTGAAGCAAAACTTTGCACTGGGGTCTAGGTCTGGTGCTCGGTCTGGAACAAACTTTACACCCAGGGCCTGGGTGCTTCTACATCTACTTTCCCACTTATGTTTCATAAAGGCTCTGAAAGACAAATATCTTTAGAATTTCTTTTGTGGAGATAAGGAAATCGAGGCTCAGAGAGGTTCTATAACTGCCTCATAGACACACAGCCGGGGCTGTTGATGTTCAATTGGCTTTTCTCCCTTTTCCCAGTTTGCCAAAACTGCAGTGTTCAACTGTGCCTGTATCAGACATTTGATGTTTTCTTTTTTTTTTTTTTTAATGTTTATTTTTGAGACAGAGACAGAGCGTGAGTGGGAGAGGGGCAGAGTGAAGGAGGGAGACACAGAATCCGAAGCAGGCTCCGGTCTGAGGTGTCAGCACAGAGCCCGACATGGGGCTCTAACTTGTCAACCTTGAGATCATGACCTGAAACGAAGTTGGACGCTCAACTGACTGAGCCACCGAGCTGCCCCAGACATTTGATGTTTTCAAGTCACTTTTAATTTTTTTTTTACATCTGACTTTATTTATTACAACTCTGTGAGGAGGCAGAGGGTATATGTCATGGTTTGCAATCATATCCTTTCCATTTTACAGATGGGAAAATACAAGAATAGTTTGGCCAAAATTAAGTAGTATTAAGTAGGAGAAAGGCAGCTCAGACAAGCTATTTCCTACTAATTCTGGGACTCTTCTAGTTTGCCCTCTGGCTTGCTCTGAAACATGGGCATGTCTTTGAAACAACTAGGTCAGAGTTCCCCACACATCCTTAGCCCTTAATTGTATCACTTTGGGTGCTCACAAACTGCAATGCCAAACAAATTGCCCTTTCTCCTCTCTAGCAGAGTCTAAATAGAAAAAATAGCAGGCATGATCATCATCATGAGAGAAAAGGGTACAGATCTTTTTCCACCTACCATCCCTTACCCAAAGAGATCCCGGAACTAGTCCATAAAACATTATATTGCATAGCTAGTTGGTTTAATACTTCGACTTCATCTTCAAAGGAAATGATTATGATGATCCTTCCTTATGTCTTATTCAAAAGGCTAGGTAAGATATTGGAGAATCTCACTCTGGAGAAACTCCAGAGGTCAGGGCTGCTCTGACAAATCTTCATGAAGATTGGTCTTTTTGTAGTTTTGAGCATTAGCTTATAGTTCAAAATTCTTGCAAATAATTTGGGGGATCATTTCATTATTTCTAAAATCTAAAGGCTGACAATGAACTTACACTAGAACCTAAGAGCTTGATAAGACCTTAGTTTTTAAGCCTAGAGGCACTTTTAAATCTGTGTGTGTGTGTGTGTGTGTGTGTGTGTGTGTGCGTGTGCACATGCGTGTGTGACAGAGAGAGAGAGAGAGAGATTTAACATAAATTTAATATTTGATGGGGCACCTGGGTGGCTTAGTTGGTTGAACTTCTGACTCTTGGTTTCAGCTCCGGTCATGATCTCATGGTTTGTGAGATCGAGCCCCGCATCAGGCTCTGCACTGACAGCGTGGAGCCTGCTTCAGATTCTCTTTCCCTCTCTTTCTGCCCCTCCCCTACTCTCTATCTCTCAAAGTAAATAAATATTATAAAAAGAAATTTAATATTTGAAATTCTTTCTGGAAAGAGGAAGGAGAGAAATCTATGCTTATAGTAGCTGCCCAAGACAAAATAATGTATAATAGAAAAAATAGTAACACACACATAAACACAAGAAAGTGATAACATATTCGGTTCTACATGCCACTTTTAAGAAGGACAGAGGCAAGCTGTTATGTCCTGAGACAGAATAAGAAGGTCAAGACAGCCGGTGGTCGGAAAACTCAGTCTCATGTGGCAACACTAAGGAAATATCTAAGCTGGAGAAGAGAATATCCTCTCCCTCTCATAATTTTATAAAGAGCCACCATGTAAAAGGAAGATTCGACTCCAGGAGCAGATCTTAGAGGAAGTTTCAGAAACACCCATTTCAGAAGACTTCTTACCAATGGCGACTGCAATGGGCTTAAGTGGAATGGGCTGCTTTTTGAGATCATAACCACAGCAGCACGAAACTGTTCATCTAGAAGTTGGGAAGGATCCTCCAGGAGCCAAAGATGGGAATCCTGCATTTGGAAGGAGGAACAGAAGATCTCCTAACACGAAGATTCTGTGTGGGCTGATACGGCAGTGGGAACCCCCCTGAAATCAAACCAGGATCTCAGGACAGTCCTGACCATCTCCGACCCCTCTCCAGGGTCCTTCCATGACAGTCCTGTCTCATCTGCCACCCTGATCCCACAAGGAATGTGAATGACTTATGGAGGTTGAGAGAGAGTTAAAGAGAAAAATAGTTTTTAAAAGGGAATTGCAATGTTGTTCATTCACTGAGAATATGATTTACTCTTTGTGGTAGATGAAAACTTATCAATTCTACAAGGACAAAACTATGACCTAATAAGGCCCAAACAAAAAGAAAATATCTGGGAAGAAAAAGGAAACATTTCTAGCACTGGGAGATTGAGCCTGGACCATAGCCAGTCGTGTCTTGCACCGGCTTCTGGAAAGGAACTATGGGATAATTTTGGAACTGGATCCCCTACTCAGTTATGTACAGGAAACTATCCAATTCCAAGTTCCAAAATTTCTGGCGCACCTGAAGTGGTCATGCTTCACTCTTGATTTTGCAAAGATTGTTTGATTTCTAGAGTGGATTTGCTTGGCAATTATTATCGAGAATGTATGGAACACAGATGACAATCTCGATTCCCTTTTAGACAAGAGTAGACGCAACAGCACTATGCACAGAGAGCATTACGGACTACATCAGGCCTGTTATCTTGGCTTCCTTCTCCTACCTTTCAGTGTTTGTAAAGAATAAACTACCAAGCAAGACCAGTGTTCTCAAAGTTCAGCCCACATGAGAATGATCTAGAAGGCTTATTAAAGCAGGTTTCTGGATCCAGCCCCAAGAGTTTCTGATTCAAAAGGCCTGGGTGGGAGGCCTGGGAATTTACATTTCTAACAAGTTCCTGGGCGACGCTGCTTCTGCTGGTCCCAGAACCACATTTGAGAACTGCTACCTAAGATCAATGGCTCATCCCAGCCCTGGCTACATCTGCACTTAATTAAAAGATGGTGACCTCTTCCCCACTCCCCCACCTCCACAGATGTTAACTTCATTATGCAGGATCCATGCCGAGTGCCCTTCTGATTAAACTGCCTCCGTGGACTCCAGTAAGCATTTCCCATGAAGACCACCCAGAAAACTACGAGGTCTTAAGCCTGTGTGTGTGTGTGTGTGTGTGTGTGTGTGTATGTTTTAATTCCCACTGCTATACAAGGGACAGATGCCGGCCTATGAAACTCTACAAAATTTAGGCCTTGGTTACTTTAAAATTTCTCTTCTCCATAGCACTTTATGGCCACAAAGATGTTCTAAGTTTCTTCTGTTAATGAGATCCAGGTTTATAATTTTAGACGCAGCCTTTTTAGAGCAAGAATCTCAATATAGGGATATCCAGTCACTAGAACTACAGTATTATATATCCCAGGTCTACTAATAAAGGAGGAGAATGAAAAAAAAATGTAAAAATCTAATGAGAATTAGTGTAAAATTCCATGCTTATACAATATGTATGCATTAGAAGATATTTAAAATAATTACTCATTGAATCTGAAGCAGTCCAAGTGGCTATCCTGGCTAACTGCGAAAAATAAAATCCTGGCCATGTATTTTTAATTATGTTTATAATATGCTTATTTTTATTGACTCCAAGTCCAGAAACCAGATTATTGGGAAGATTTTATCAATTCTTCCAATTAGAATGTACCAATTTAATAACCAAAAGAGGAAATAAACTCTCCATAAAATAAATGTTTTTTTTTTTTTCCTGAAGAAGAGTACTCTCTGATATGTAGGCAATTAAGCAAGCATGGTAGGCTCAGCAACCAAATATTTGCATGTCTGTGCATATACGCAGACTATGATTTGGCAAGCACTAATTCTTTGATCCAATGCTTTCATCTATCCCTAATTTACTAAAGATATTTAGAGAAAGGAAAATGAACACAGTCTGTTTCCTGCTGAGATGAGGTACTATGACTAAAAGTGCAAAAACTGAACGCTGCATGCTTAACTAACGATTTTCAATACGTGGCAAAGCATGTTAAGAAAAACACGAGATGAAAACACAAGGTTACTGTCAAGCACCTTCAGGAATTCCGCTAGGAAGTATCATCCTCAGTGTCAATCATATGCCGTTTTTGTTTTTGTTTTTTTTATTAAAAACATTTTTAACGTTTATTTATTTTTGAGAGAGAAAGAGACAGAGTGTGAGCAGGGGAGGGGCAGAGAGAGAAGGAGACACAGAATGTGAAGCAGGCTCCAGGCTCTGAGCTGTCAGCACAGAGCCCGATGTAGGGCTCGAACCCACCAACCTTGAGATCATGACCTGAGCCAAAGTTAGACATTTAACGAAAGGAGCCACCCAGGCGCCCCAACAGTATGCTGTTTTTGAATGCAACGCCTTGCAGAGAGTACATACTTTATATATTAATTGTTACAATGAGTTTATTTCCAGACTATGTTCCTTTGTTGAGTCACTCTAGAATTTCTATATTCAAAATCTTGGCATTGTCCCAAAGGACAAATGTTATGATGCCTATTTTTCTTCAGCTTCTACTAAGTAAGTGCGTATCTTCTTACCATTTCCCTCAGAGCTCTGATTTTGGGGAGAAGGGGGTCTTTAAGCCCCCTTGCAGAAACTGTCTAGGATGAGGGCTAGGGAAGCCTCGGCTGCACCTTCTAGGACTGGGGCCTGCTTCCCCGCTATTAAAACTGAGTGTTTTAGCTTTTTTAAAGATTTTTAAAAATGTTTTTTAACTTATTTTGAGAGAGTAAGAGAGAGTGGGGGAGGGGCAGGAAGAGGGAGAAAAAGGATCCCAAGGAGGTTCCGCTCTGTGAGCACAGAGCCCAACGCGGAGCCCCAATGCACGAACCGTAAGATCATGAACCTCAGACGCCTAATGGACTAAGCCACCCAGGCGCCCCAAAACTGAGTGTTTTAAACCGATGGTTACCAGAGGAGAAGTGGGTGGGGGACATAGATGATGGCGATTAAGGACGGCACTTGTGATGAGCACCGGGTGATGTATGGAATGCTGAATCACTACACAGTACAGCTGAAAGCAGTACAACACTATACGTTAACTATACTGGAATCAAAATAAAAACATAATCAAAAAAAAAAAACAAAACAAAACAACTGAATTCTTTTCCATTAAGCATATGGAGGAAAAGTAATCTTTGCAGGCTGTGGTGTGGGCTCTTCCTCTTTGGGACCACAGAGGGACACCAACTTCATTTTGTAATTCACCAACATAAGCGGGAAAGGACTGAGGGCCGAGAAACCTGAAGAGAGTGCTGTGAGAACAGCTGGAAAAAAGACACAGGCTGCCAAGTCTTTTAAGAAATAGACTAAGATAAAGTGAGAAATCCAAAGTGGAGTGATCAGCCACATTAATAAAATACTGAACTTGGCCCCTCTAAGGATTTCAGTTTCTGAATCATCATCTCCAATCCAGATGTCGCCATATGTCATTTTCTTTCTTTCCAAGAGGAGGAAAGACATCCAGAGGCAGACAAAGACTAAGGTGGCTAAAGGAAGAGTATCAATCAGAACCAAAAATACTTTCCCATAGTAAAAGGCTACCTGCTTGTTTCCAAAGTCTGTGAGACAATCCACATAAATCCTGCTGGGAGACAAGGGGTCTGTATCATTTCCTGCACTCCAGTGTTCGGATTTTCTGGTATAAAGCAAAACGGGGACGTATACTGCCACACCAGCCACCCAAAGCACGGACACCACCTTCAAAGAATGCTTCTGATTTTCCAGATTGGCAGCCTCACTCGAGGGGTGGACAGTCTGGTAAAGCTTCCGGTGGTAGGACAAGGCAAAGTGTAACATGAACCAGATGGCCAGGGAAGTGGTCAGGCTTGCCGTGAAGTGCAGGACTCTGCAGCCAGCTGAATCCAACACGAAACCAGAAGAATAAACAATTTTCATGACATTCACCACCGCGTTTTTAACGAGGTGGACGAAGAGAAGGCTGAACATCAGAAGATGGGATGTCTGTAACCGGCCAGGGCTACATCTCCTTGTAGAAAAAAATAAACACACATTTCCGACAACGCTCACAAGGATCAGAACGGCACAAGCGGTAATCTCAAGGACGTCCGCAGATGGCTTCATGGTAAATAGCAACCTGGTCCTCTCAAATGTCTCCTCCTCAAAGCTGAAATCTTTAGGCATTTGGAGGACTTTTTAGTGAGGAGACCTGGGTTTTTTGATCCACTATGTTGACAAAACTGATTAAGGGTAGAACACGAACTGGTATCATCCGGACGATTCTGAGATGGTCTGTGACAGAGTCCTGCTTGCTCCAGCGATGGGTGGCGGAAAACACAACAGCTTCCCAAGAGGAATTTGTTTTATCATCTCTGGGGATATAACGAGATTGCAGAAGTTCTAGGTATCACCACCTAATTAAAAATTCTCAGAAATCTATTTATAGCTACTGTAATGCAATTTCCTGGATACGATGTGGTATAGTTTTCAACAACCATGGGAGAGAAGAAAATTTAATATGTGTTAGCAAAGGAAAGGGGGCCAGAGATTGAAATGACCCTCTCCAAATCAAAGAGGTAGCGTATGTGAATAGTAGTGAGGATTTCCAAGTAAGAAAATGACAAGTTACCAGTGACGGTACCAAGTCACGTTCATGAAGCACATCAGTTTTCTAGCATCTTTACCATTTTAACAAAGCAAGAATACGATTATTTATTCTGATGACCTCATGGCATTGTTGCTGACATTACAAAAGAGATGACAGAAAATACTCTCAAAGGAAGTAGGGAAGCGAATAAAGAAGGAAGAGAGGAAGGCAGGGAGGGAAGACGACACTTTTAGAAACACAGGCATTACGTCCAGGACCAAATCTCTAAACTACTGATTAAAGAAACACTCTGACAATTGGGAAGTGATGAGGGGACCTCCCCACTACCCTGAGCACAGAAGGCTAGGAAAAAAATTTCTGTCCTAAGTATGGTTGGAGAGTGACAGAGCAAGGACAGAAAAATGGCACCGAAACACACTGCTCAAGTAATCTGGCATTAATTCACTTTCTGGATGAATTCTGTTAGCTAAATATATCACAATGCTCCATTCTGGGGACAAGCTACTTTCCCTCCACTGTATTTACTCATAAATTCTGCTGCCAATCATTCCACTCCATACCGTCGCCCCATATGCCTCGGGCTACCTCAGGAGTACTGGACCCGGCCTGCCTCGGCTTCACCAACTGTGGATGCACACCTCTTCCCAACTCTGTGTTCAGTGGCTTCATGATGGGAGCTTGGCATTAGGCATTGGGAGAGGGAGAGAGAGTATTTACACATCATGCAAATTATCAGATGCTACAAATCAGAGCATCTGGTGAGGGACGCAAACTACATACTCTGTATCTACATTATACTAGGACAACACTGGCCTGAGCAAAATATACCAGAGAGATATGAAATTCGCAGATACTTTATGTAACAGTAAGATCGGTATTTGGTACACACTAGCTCTTTCAGGAAGGGTACATGTAAGAGATTTACGGCAGCAGTTAGGTAAGAAAGCTTCCGCCAGGGGAGGTGACGCTTGGGGGTGCTGACACTTCCTACTAAACCCCCTATCTCTAGTTGGCTATTCAGACACATAGCCATCTAAGAGTGCCCACACCACATTGCTGCTCTTCCCTAAATATCTATTACTTCAGTGTTAACTGTAGTCAGTCAAATAGGTACCCTGGCGTTTCTCATGATACTAGTAATAATAATAATAATGAAAAAGAATAATGGTAATAACACAACAGTAATGCTCATTTTGGCTACCGTTTATTTCATACCGACTTGAGCCAGACACTGTGTTGGTGTGTTCCTTTATAAATATAATCTCATTTAATACTTAGTATCATTCTCGTTTCACTGATAAGGAAACATAAGAAAGACCAGGCTGGAAAGTAAACTGCTCAAAGCTACTGAAAAACGGGGACAGGAATCCAAGGCAGGTATGATGGATTCCCAAACCACCAGTTCGTGGGCCTGGTCTCTCCACCTGTGCTGTCAGAGGATGGATTTTCTGTTGAGTATTCTCCATCTTCCCCTAATGGTTTACGATAAATATACCCAACATATACAGCCTATAAAGAACTGCTTTTGAGGGGCGCCTGGGTGGCGCAGTCGGTTAAGCGTCCGACTTCAGCCAGGTCACGATCTCGCGGTCCGTGAGTTCGAGCCCCGCGTCAGGCTCTGGGCTGATGGCTCAGAGCCTGGAGCCTGTTTCCGATTCTGTGTCTCCCTCTCTCTCTGCCCCTCCCCCGTTCATGCTCTGTCTCGCTCTGTCCCAAAAATAAATAAAAAACGTTGAAAAAAAATTTTTAAAAAGAACTGCTTTTGAGAAGAGTTCCCTCAGGGTTATAATACGAAGTCATGCAGATTTTCAGACCACAAGGGTCTTTTCCCTCCTCCGATGATACATGTTATGGGTGCTTATACTTCGACATCCATAAAGATCTTTAAACACTCTCCACGTCAGTTCCTGCTGCCTTACTTGAAAGAGAAAAAGGCTGTTGCCAGCATGGGTGAGCCCTCTCACTCCAGACCGTATTTAAGCAAAGGCACAATGACCGCCTGGAATGAATTTGTAGAGCAGGCAAGAACCACCCTAAACAGCAGACAAAATATAATTATGAGACTGTAATTGTAATTTGAAATTTGATTTTGGGATAATACATAAAGAAACTGTGTATGTGATGCTATTTCTCAAACAGGCCAAATAGTAACAATTTATGCCAAATAACATTGACTTCTCAGAGGTGAGGGTAAAAAAATGTTTTATAAGCCTCCCCCACCCTCCCTCAAAAAAATGAAGGGTTACGTAAACATTGTCTTTCAAAGGATTAGCAAACATGTAATATGTTCCTTTGCATTAGGGCAACACGGTAAAACAGAAGTCATTTTTTTCCTTTAGGGTTATTTCTATACTAGAGAAAAAACATACATTAAAATATAAGCAGAGTAAAATTAATTTTTGTGACTATTGTCTTGACTGCTGGAGAGTACTTTTCTTGGCCAACAACACACAGTAGGGCTGAAGAGAGGCACTCACACTAATGACAAAGCCTCCCATTCCCAGCATGGCGCTCAACTCTGGGGATGAACACCCACTGTCATAGTCCTGCCTTCAAGAGGCAAAAAACGATCTAGTCATAGGAACGCACTCATGAAAATTTATCCATTTTATATATATATAATGTTGTATTGCACATATAATACATGCACACATATAAAATGTTATACCATTATAAGATACATTTAAGTAATTATTAATCATTAATAAATGAATATTAGACAGGAAAGTGATCATGAGTCCAAGCATAAAACATTCAGAGACAAGAGGGGTTCCTGTGGACAGGGCTATTTTATTTTATTTTATTTTTTGAGAGAGAGAGAGAGAGAGAGAGAGAGAGAGAGAGAATGAGCAGGGAAGAGGGAGAGAGAGAATCTTAAGTAGGCTCCACACTCCAGACCTCTTGCTTCCAACAGCTCTTTCCAAAAGGGAAAGAGAAGGGAAAAAGCTGCCCGAAATCATGAAGCAGAGGTGCTAAGAAGCCTGGGTGTCAACTCCGGGGATCCCAGAGAGCCTTGGCAGTGAGCTTCTGACAGCACAAAGCCCATCTCGCAGCAGCACGAACACGGCACAGAGCATGGAGGGCCCTGGCGGCACTCCTGCGTCCTCTGCCCAGGAAGGTAACTGTCACATGTGTACTTCAAGGAGGGAAGGAAAAAAATCTTCCTTTGGAAATGGAACACGGGCTCTGCCAATCCAACTGCACTGAGGTCATCTGAGAACCGAGGAGTTCAAAGGTTCTCCACGGCTTCCATTTACTTTGGCATAAGATTTAACAGAAAAGAACTAAAGGGAAATTTATACGGCCCAGGCTGTTTTCCAAATCGCAAACTGCTAAAGTTACTTAGATTTTACTTTAACTCCCAATCACATGTAAAGTGGTTCAGATGTAAATGTTTTCCGTGTGGCTGAGGGCAATCTAGGTTTCCTCAAATGCACATGTGCAGTTCTAATATTAAAGATTTGGATTCAAAAGTCTCAAAGAACTTCGAGTTCCCCTTGATTAGAGACTGCTGTTACTTTATGCAAGGTTGGGTCCAAGGAGGAGAAAAAAAAAACACGCTGCCTTCATTTGGACGTTAGGTTCTCACAGTAGCACTAAGATAAACAAACTTTGCAGGCTGAGGGAAGGGCATTTATTCCTTTAAATTGAGTATGTAATATAAATAAATGTCTTCTAAGAAGAGATGCCTGAAACTTGATTCTAGGTCTGATTCTATACAAGGGCACTAATTTATTTCAACGAAGATTGGTATAGTGCATATTGGGAAGGGCATGCCTTCTGGAAGGCAGGGCTGATCTAACCAAGCAGGATAATTCACTAAGGCACAGAAAGCTGCTGCTTGAAATTGTCTGATTTCTTCACTGGCCAGGAGCAAATTGATATTTGCATTTTTATATACAGCAAACTGGAGAGAATTACCAAATCTTTTACCTTGTAATCAATGGCTGCCCAAAGTTATTTTCAATTCTCGATAAGGCAGTGATTTTGTGAACAGCCAGGGTATGACTAAAAACCCCTAGCTCCAAATTAGAAGTGAATGAAATGGAACTTCAGGCTGGTTGGGGTCAGAGCAATTAAATGGTAATTGCCTTTTAGATACATTAATGTTGCTAATTATATTAGTGTGCTAAGTGCTGGGAAATGTGGATAAGAGCTCCGGGCCACTGGGGTGGGGAAAGGGAGCTAAGATTGATTAAGCCTGGCACTGAGCTGGATCCTTCACACACGTTTTCTCCTGAAAATCTCACAATAACCTACAAGGTATTATTAGCTTCAGTAACCCTGAGAAACTTGCCCAGTTGGTTCCAGCTGATATGCAACTGAATCAGGAATTCTCCAAGGACTGCATGGCTCCACAGAGCAGGGGGTTGGCAGGGCCTTGAGTTGGAATGGGGAGAAACACTGGATTCAAATGCTGGAAGAAATTTGGTAGCAGAGGAAGATGAGAGAACTTGAGAACCAGGCCTTGATGGAAAAGTCTGTAAGTGTAAAGACCCCAGCGGGCCTTTCCTTACTGTATATAGAAAGCAAGAGCCCAGGATAGGATTCTGCTCCGTGGGCAGAATCTGGAGAAGGATGATATCAGGGTATGGAACACTGGGAGCAGAGGATCTCCCACCCTAAGAAGATGATTATGGAACACAGGAAACCCACTCAGCACCTCAACACCAGAGGTGCCAGAAAAGAGGTCCCAGGTGTCTGAGGCTGAAAGGCCTGGTCAACCAGGAAGTAGAGTGGAAGGGCCAGTGCCGCTCTATCTGAAACTCTCTAGGCCAATCTACGAGAATGACCAAGGCTGTGCCTAGGAATCTGACGTCAGAAGCCCTGGGTTAAATCACGTATGGGTCGTGAATGCTTTGTCGAGGCATATCTGCTCTGAGTCTTAGGCTCCTAATAAGGATTTTCCAAGAAACAATGAAATATATATAGCTGTGTGTGTGTGTGTGTGTGTGTGTGTGTGTGTGTGTGCGTGCACATGTACAAGAGCACACACCTATGTTAGTATGCATATGTGCATTTCTGTTTACACATATAGCTAGGAGTGATCATAGTGTCAATGAAATTGTGAACCCAGGCTGAAGGTGGCAGAGTGTTTTACAACTGCTAGTTTTGTATTGATGTCCTAAAATCACACAGTCAAGGAGGTGCTTTCTGCTTGTAAGTGGAAGGTGCTATGTGGCTCTTTGCCAAAAGCTGGACTTCTGAATGCACTGTTTCTGCAACATAGGCTCAGTTCCTTGGCAAGCAGCTGTGGAAAATTCTAGGAACTTCCCCAGGCCTGACTCCAGCCCTGAGACCTTGGGTCTCTACCTCTACTCAATCCTCTAAAGATAAAGCCCATCTCTGGCTGTATGCACCTGACCACACACATCCTCCCCTCTCTAGCACAACAAAACTCATCTCGGCTTTGGATTCTGTTCCATCTTTCCCCCCGCCCCCTCGTCCAAACAACTCAAAAAAGGCATCTACTTTGACTGTTGCCACTGTCCTGTCTCCTTTTCTTTTTAACTGACCACAGTTGAGTTTCTACTTTTTTCCTCTGGAAATGATTTGGAACAAGATCAGCTCCTAAATACTAAATCCAATGACCACTGGACCTGTCTGACATTTTTTCTCTTTGCCCTTTATGGCTCCAGTATTTTTGCTCCCTGTGGGTCCAAAGTCTTGGTTTTCTTCCTACTCAACCACTGACCCCTACATATACAGACAGCCTCCTGCTCCTTGATATCCCTCTTTGGATGTCGCACAGGCCTCCAACTCCAACAACCTTACTCGGGAGACCATCATCCTCTGCTCGGCTAAGGTTAGAGACTTGGGTATCATCCCTGTCCCCTCTCTCTGCCTCACCTGACATTCACTTATCCCATCAAGTAACTATTTATCCTTACCATCCTTCTGACCATTTCTTATTACAGCTTCCTCTCATTGCTTCTTGCTTGAATGAATAGAGAAGAACAAGACAAAAGGCCAAAAAACTAGTACATTTTTCATTCTTCAAAATCATTCCCTGCATCTATACAACTGTCCAAGTGACTTAAAACACAAAGATGGCATATTGAAAATACCTGAGTGTCTTCCCACTGCCCATGGGGCAAATGGCCAGTTCTTCCATCAGTCATAAGGAACCATTTTGGGGCCCTCCTGCCAACCTCTGACTCATGCTGGAAACTTTAATGACACTGAGATTCTGCGCATATTCCATGCTGCTCCATGTCCTGTGGTGTTGTTGGCTTATGCTGATACCTCTGCAGACAACCTTCTCCTCTTGTGATCACCCCAAAACCTCCAAACTCCTACCTCTGGCTTTTTGTTGGCCAATAAATAGTGCAATCACTTGCCTATTTGGTCTCAGATCCACTCTCTTGGATAACTATTTCCTGAGCTCCTCTGCCAGCTGACTGGCTTCCTGGTAGGTCTGGGCAAGCGCAGGCATGGGCATAAGATGAGAGGGCAGGGAGAAGGGACATGGTAAGTGTCTGTCTCTCTAAATACCTATACACATCTATATATCATACACACACACACACACATGCACACTGGCACACACACAATTGCCCTGCTATAGGCAGGGTCTCCTATAGGTGATCAAATTCTACAAGGCAGTGTCATTAGCATCATTCTCAATTGTGCTAGAAGGAATGGTCACCCTCAGTTGAAGGTGGTAACAGACCACCTTCTTTTGCCCTTACGGCCCTAGGAGTGGTGGTGGCTTCCCTGCCTTTGCTGATCACAGGACTGTTTTATCTTGCTTAGGTTAGGGTTTCAGCCCTTCCAGCAATGCAGTAACTAATGCTCTATTTTAATTTCCCTCTGTGTAAAATTTCTGGAGTGGTTTCTGTTTCTTGTGATTTCACCCTGACCAATTCACTTAGTTTGCCCTTTTAAACTACTCTTATACACTTACCTTGGGGGTTATGTAGGAAGTAACACATAAGGAAGTGTCCAAATCTACCCCTGACTTCAAGTTTAGAGTCCATGCCTGCCTCTTCCTCTACGAGAAATCCCTGAGAAAATTATGTTCAGTGTACTTACAAGAACTTAATATTAACTGCTCATGTTTCTGCCTACTTCATGATGAGATCCTTTGTCTTGTCCACCATAAGCCATAGGACTCAGCACATACTCTGGCATATGGAAAGCACTCAAGAATTTAGCAAATGAATAAAAAAAGTCCACTGAATGAAGCAGTGAAACCAAACAGAGATATTTTTATAATAAGCTAACTTTAGTTTAGCCACACGAGGCATCCAAAATTTTCTGTACCAGGACTGTACAAAGTCTTACCACAAAACAAATCATAGTTTAATATAGTTAAAATAAATATAGGACATAACTACATTATGATACATAATAGCATGTATCATAAAAATCAAAGTCATTATCCCTCAAAATTTAGGGTTCATGGTTCAAATTAGTTCAGAAAGTAAGAAAAAGATGGGTGTTTGACAACAGTGAACACACCTAACAAGGCTGACCAAAGGTTAGGGGAAGGCAACAAAGCAGGCAGGAATCAAAGGGGGACAAAACCACCAATGAGAATGACAAGTTCTTCTGAGAATCACTTTAAGTTCAAACTCTAGCCTTATACAAATGTTTTACATCTACTTCTTTTTTACTACTATACTCTTCTGTGTTTCCTTTCATTAGAGAATACCAATGAAAACTATTATTTAAAAAATTAATGAATAGAAGAAAACTTCCTCAACTTAAAGAATGTTTACAAAACTCTGCAGTTAACATTATACTTAAATGGAGAGACTTAAAGCTTTCCCACTCAGATCAGAAATAGGCAAAGAGGTTCCTTCTCACCATTACTTTTCAACATTGTACACAGTAAGTCCTACCTGATGCAATTAGACAAAAGGAAATAAAAGGTATAAAGATTGGGAAGAAAGGAATAAAACTGTTTTTGTTTGCAAATTACATGATTGTCTACTTAGAAAATATGAAAGAAGTGACAGAAAAACTCCTAGAACTAACAAGCAATTACAGCAAGGTTGCAGGATATAAGGTTAATATACAAAAGTCGATAGCTTTCCTACATACCACAATGAACCAAGTGGAATTTGAAATTGAAAAAACAATATCACTCACATTAACACCCCCAAAATGAAATACTTAGGTATAAATGTAACAAAACATGTACAATATCTATATAAGGAAAACTACAAAATACTAACAAACAAAATTAAAGAAGAGCCAAATGAGAGATACTCCATATTCATGGATAGGAAGATTCAATATTGTCAAGATGTCAGTTCTTCCCAACTAGATCTATAGATTCATTGCAACCCCAAACAAAATTCAAACTAGTTATTTTGTGGATACTGCCAAACTAATTCTAAAATGTATATAGATAGACAAAAGACCCTTAATAGCCAACACAATATAGATGGAGAAGAATAAAGTTGGAAGACTGACACTACCTGATTTCAATACCTACTGTTAAGGATATTGTAATCATGACAGGGGGGTATTGTCAAAAAAGACTATACAGATCAACAGAACAGAAGTGGGAGCCCCAGAAATGGATCCACATAGTCAATTAACCTTTGACAAAGAAGAAAGGCAATACAATGAAGCAAAGGTAGTCTTTTCAACAAATGGTGATGGAACAACTGGACATCCACATGCAAAAAAAAAAAAAAAAAAAAGAATCTACATCAAACTTTATACCCTCCATAAAAATTAACTCAAAGTAGATCACAGACCTAAAACGTAAAAGGCAAAAACTATAAATCTCCTGGAAGAGAACATAGGGGAAAACCCAGATAACCTTGGGTATGGTGATGACTTTTTACCTAAAACACCAAAGGCACAAGCCATAAAAGAGATTAATGATAAACTGGACCTCATTAAAATTAAAAACTTGCGCTCTGTGAAAAGACTGTTTCAAGAGGATGGTAAGACAAGCTGCAGACTGAGAGAAAATATTTATGAAAGACACATCTGATAAAGAACTGTAAGACAAAATAGCTGAAGCACTCTTGAAACTCAACAAGAAAGTAAACAACTGATTTAAAAAAAGGACGAGAGATCTTAAAAGACACCTCACCAAAGAAGATCTATAGATGGCAATTGAGCATATGAAAAGATGCTCCATTTCATATAGTATCAGGAATATGACATTAAAACAATGATGAGATGCCACTATACACTTACTAGGATGGTCAAAATCCATAACACTGACGACACCAGATGCTGGTAAGGATATGGAGCAACAGGAACTTTCATTCACTGCTGGAGGGAATGCGAAAGGGTACATATTGGAAGACAGATTGGCTATAGTTACAAAACTAAACATATTCTTACCATGAGATCCAGCAACAGTGCTCCTTGATATTCACCCAAAGGAGTTGAAAACAATGTCCATACAAAAATCTGCACTGGGATGTTTACAGCAGCTTTGTTCACAATTCCAAAACTTGGAATGGCCTTCAGCAGGTGAATGGATAAATAAGCTGGCGTATATTCAAACAATGGAAAATAATGCAGCACTAAACACCAGGGAGCTCTCAAGCCATCAAAGGACACGGAGGAATTTTAAATGCACATTACTAAATGCAAGAAGCCAAACAGAAAGTCTACACACTGCATGATCCTAATCATAGGACACTCTGAAAAAGGCAAAATTATAAAAAGTTGATTCGTTGCCAGGCATGGGAGGTACGGGAACAGGGATGAATGGTCAGGGCACAGAGGATTTACAAAGCATTGAAAGCAATCTGGATGATTCTGCAATTGGGGATACGTATCATTACACATTTGGCTAAATCCATAAACTATACAACACCAAGAGTGTAAGGTAAACCGTGGACTTTGGATGCTTAAGCTCTGTCAGTGTAGGTTCATCAGTTGTCACAAATGTACCATTCTGATGGGGATGTTGATAACGGCGAAAGCTATGCATGCATGGGGTCAGGAGGTACACAGGAAATCTCTGGATTTTCCTCTCAATTTTGCTGTGAACCTAAAACTTGCCTAAAAAAAATCCCCAAAAACAAAAACCAAGTCCTTTAGAAAATACTAAATTATCTAGCACAATATTACCAGCTTACAAGTTAAGGAAATTACTTTTTTTTTTTTTTTTTCAAAATTTGGGTTTTTTTTTCAACGTTTATTTATTTTTGGGACAGAGAGAGACAGAGCATGAACGGGGGAGGGGCAGAGAGAGAGGGAGACACAGAATCAGAAACAGGCTCCAGGCTCTGAGCCATCAGCCCAGAGCCCGACGCGGGGCTCGAACTCCGGGACCGCGAGATCGTGACCCGTGACCCGGCTGAAGTCGGACGCTTAACCAACTGCGCCACCCAGGCGCCCCAGGAAATTACTTCTAAAAGGAACCAATGAGGGGCGCCGGGGTGGCGCAGTCGGTTAAGCGTCTGACTCTTGATTCCGGCTCAGGTCATGTTCTCACAGTTGTTGAGTTCAAGCCCTGTGTCAGGCTCTGCACTGACAGAGCCTGCTTGAGATTCTCTCTCTCTCTCTCTCTCTCTCTCTCTCTGACTGCCACTTGCTTGTTCACTCTCTCTCAAAATAAGTAAACATTAAAAAAATAAATAAAAGGAACCAGTGATTTGCTTAATTAAGGTCATAGAACTTGCTCATGGTGTGCTGGGGAAGAGAAAAGAGGTCTCCTGAGTTGTTCTGCCTACTACATGTTTTGAATTTATCAAAAATTAAATAAATAATGGGGATACAAATAAACGAAGTAAAATGAGTGGGGAAAACAGTTATTTTTTGACATTAAGGCAACCTCACCTCAAGTTGGCTGCTGCCCATACATTCATACCAAAGCCCCTGGTCCAAATGACTTCATTAGCAAGACATCCGTCAATACAGAGGGTCCCATTCTCATTACAAACAGGCAGAGGACATGTAAGTACAAATCTGTCTTGACTACAATTTTTTAGACTAAGTGTCAAAAGTCTCACATCTACATCAATAGCTGAGTAAGAAGTTGAATACAGATGCTTATTTTTTCAGATGCATTTTATGTATTGTTTCTTTAAGAAAAATTTCAGCTTCAAATCATTTTAAATTAATCAAGTGACGTTTTAAGCGTCTCATCAGTTTCCAACACTGTTCTAGGTGCTATGAAAACCTGGGATTTTGTCTTCTTTCTTCCTTTTCCCTCTGTACCTAAGTCACGTTAGAATCCTCAATTTCAATGCTCATGTTTACTTCTACTTCTACACCAATTTTCCCTTTTTCTGGGCCTAACTCTTCCAGCTGGAGTACGGCAAAGGGAGCTAATTTCAACCGGTAGGACCCTAGTGAATCTCAACCACCTTATACAGGGTCTCAGGAAGAGATCTGTCAATTTCAGACCAAGACCCTTCCAGGAAGCAATGCCAACTGGTAGAAGAGGCAAGACAACGTGGACATGGGGACTAACGGAATCGCTGAAACTATGTGCAATCAAGTGAGTGCAACTAACAACAGAAGCCATGGAAACACAATGTTTTAAACATATATTCCTTCCCTCTTGGACACATCTTTTGTCTGGGACTCAAACCCTTGGTGAACTTTTCAAACTGTATCCCAAGGTGAAGCTGGTTGGAACACATGCAGCTGTACAATCTAATTCATTTGCATGGGTTTGTTACATCATTATCCAGGGAGGGAGGCACTGCCAAGCCACAGAGTGTGGTTTATGCTCCGTTCAGCCTCGGGTGGACCTCTGCTTCACCTGTCAAACTCCAATTGAGTTACTGGCTCACTCCTTTCTTGTTATCTAGTGAACTGTAGACATTCTCCAGTTTCTTCCTCTCCCATTTAGTCTGATTCTATGTGTGGTAACCAGCACACATTACTATGAGTTCTCTGACTTCAAACATTCCATTTCTACTGACAAATCTTAAATTTTCCCTGTTCTGATCCATTATAATTCTCTTCAAGTAAATACTATAGTTCCTCTGCATGTTGCTGAACTTAACATAGGAAGAACCTGGCTCTCTACCATTATGAGTTCTGTTTGCTCCATTTATGGGGTCAGAAAACACTAGATTCCTTAATTTCCAATCCCCCCCACCCCAACTGGTGATTCACACTGGTAATCTTTACACCTCCGTGGGCAACAATATCCATATTCATCCCATACTCCTGCTAGATTTCTACTTCATCAATGTTCACAAGCTTTTAAGTGATGGGGACTCAGTGTCCCCATCTGTAAAACAGGCACATTTGACCTTTGGGGATACTGTGAGGATGACAAGAAATCATGTAGGCAAAGTCCTTAGAAGAGTGCTCAACAGGTGTCAGTTGTAACTATTTTTATTATTCTGAGTATAGATCAACTACATACATATCTTCAATAATAAGCAAAATTACTCAGTGCCTCCAGGTCAGTGATGATTCAGAAATTATGACCCTGCAGATGGATTTCAGAATGTTTGCCACTATTTTCTATCTTTAGTTGTCCCCAACTGTATCCATATTCCAGTAGATGATTACAAGGACCAGTTTTTTAAAAATCATTTTATAAATGGTTAAAAGTTGACTGTGCTGATACAGGGCTAAGGAAGCAAGACACATCTTTCCTCCTCTTTCTATGTCTGAGCTATCATTAGGAATGGATTACATGGAAGCAGCAGATCAAATGGTACTGATGGAAAAGCTGTTCTGGAAAACCCGGGGGACATGTTTCAGCAAACATGCTGAAGAAGATCATGCTGGGACTTTTAGGTCAGTGATACAGCCTTTCCTCATCACAGGAGGACAATCATTCTACACAGGGAAGCCTGGTTATCCAACTTCCCACAGTTTCAAGGTTGCAAGTGATATAAAAGTCATCATAACATGAAAATATTCATGCGTTAACTGTTTTAAAAAACTCTCCCCGCTGGGGGGCAACTGGGTGGCTCAGTCGGTTGAACGTCCGACTTCAACTCAGGTCATGATCTCATGTTTGTGAGTGTGAGCCCCACATTGAGCTCTCTGTTGTCAGCGTGGAGTCTGCTTCAGATCCTCTGTCCTCCTCTCTCTGCCCCTTTCCCTGCTCAAGTAAATAAACATTTTAAAAAAGCCTTAAAAAAATAACTCCCCCTGCTCAAGGGTCTCTCCCTGCTTAGAAGGAGCAAGCTCTATATCCTCTAAATCAACATTTTTGGAAATTGATCCTGCACTGGTTAAGTAAGGCAGGCTTTTTTTAAACCTTCCTTCAGTGCAACACAAATACAATGTAAGTGGATTGTAAGTTAAATTGCAAAGCTTACAAAAACATGCAGCATTCATGAAATCAGAAATGATGATGCTAAGTAACTCTTTGAAATATACATCAGACCACATTAGAGAAGCTGAAGCAGTAATTTCAGAAACATATCAACAAGGATGGTGGTTTAATAGGTTTCACAAAAGAAGGGGCTATCAAATGATAAGCTTTGAGTAAGTCGGTGAAGCCCAAGGATTGACTGACTGATAATTTACTTACACAGAAATGACCACTGTTATATACTGCAAAACCAAACACAAAGTGATGGATGTCATGTTATATGAATACATAATATTATTGAAAGAACTGACTGCCAATTCATTCAAAGATCTAACCTAAGTCTCATTAATTTTGTTTGTTTGTTTCACTATTTACCACGAAGACATGTTCCCATGTTTAGAGACTTCACTTTAAGTGGTCTTTTATTCCGCTCTGGACTATTCTCAGATAATGAGGACCTCTGGTGCAAATAATCATACTTTTTTTTTTTTTTTTCAAGAAGTATACTTGGAGACATAACAAAATAAAACTTAAGTGCTAAGTGAACGTAGTCCAAAAACAGAGTTCTCTTCTCCAGGAAGAGTTCCAGCTAATCAATTTCATGAAGCTAAAGAGACATTACTACCTCCTGAGCAATTCATCCCTTGCCAGGCACTTTACACGCTTGACTTCTAAAACTTGTAACAAGTCTGCAAAGCTGGTACGATTCTCCCCATTTTAGAGGCAGGAAAGCAGATATTGGTTAGAGAACAATCATCAGTTCACAGAACAAGTGACGGGTGGAGAAGGGATTGCAGCCTATGTCCAACAAGACCCTAAGATCATTCTGCTTGATGCTAAACAGAGAGTATACCTGGTGCAGGAGTCTGGAGCTGGTGGGAACCAGGAGTTTCCAGTTCAGTTGCTAATAACCCTATTCATTAGCAGCCTCAGCAAGAAATGAACTGAAGTGTAGTTTCTGGGGCTGGCTGGGGGCAGCCTGTCAGGAAGACAGAAGATGCATGCCTCCCGTGTGGTTCCAGGTACTCTGTTGAACACGTGCTGCTAGAGACATCCAAGGCACTTTCAAGCATTCTTATGTATTTGCCTGTTGTGGGATATTCTTTTGAGGAGAGAGGCTGGCTGTGTTCCAAAATATTCTGGTCTCAATAAGCTAAAAGCAATGAATGCTGACATCAAAATGTTAAAATCCGAAAAGAAATTTGAGAAAGTGGTTACAGGTGCTCTTTGGAACAATGTTTTCCCCCTTTTGCATGAAGGACCCTTGCCATGAGTGCAAATAATCAACCCTGTCTGCATAAAGAGGGTCTTAAAATCCAGTAGGTTCTCCAAGCTATAGCATATTCCATACATAGGATCCCTGCAGCGTGAGATCTCCCTTCCCTTAAGAAGCTGAAGGGAATATCACCTGTGGTCCGTAACACATGTCAGAGACCAAGTCTTGATCTCTAGGCTTACAGACTCAGACACTTCTTAGCACTCTGCTTTTAAGGTTTTTATTTATTTCTGAGAGAGAGACAGAGAGAGACAGAGCATGGGGGGGGGGGGGGGGCAGAGAGAGAGGGAGACACAGAATCCAAAGCAGGCTCAAGGCTCTGAGCTGTCAGCACAGAGCCCGATACGGGGCTTGAACCCGTGAACCAAGAGATCATGAGCTGAGCCGAAGTGGGACACTTAATTGAGTGAGCCACCCAGGCGCCCCAGCACTCAGCTTTTAAAGGCATATTATGCTTTACCTCTTCCAATAAAAATAGAATACAACTTTCCACTAGTAGCTATTATATTTCTCTTGTAAGATCTTATTAAATAAAAGGATTCGCTAATTCATGAAGCTTTCTGGAGGAAGGCACCGTGGATCTGCAAAGGGTTGTTGTTTTATTCAAGATATCAACATTTCATTTTGTTACTCAGGGCAACAGAACATTTGACATGAAACTTGCTTAAAAATTTAAAAGTTTGGACACTGTGACAGTTCAAATCTAATAAATTTTTGGTTATCTAGGCTTCAGAGCATAGTTTAGTAAATTATGGTGGGCTTAAATGGAGTCTCTGTCTTAAAGCAAAAATGACAAAAATTATTGTTTTTGAGACCATCCTTACTTAAAAAACATTTTCATGTCTACTATATGGAATGATTTCCTATCCAGACAATTATATATTAAGTTATTGTTAAAAAACCTTCTACGAAGTATATTGAAAGGTTGTGGATAAGTTTTAAAAAATTAAATTATACGAAAATCTTAAAATGCCAACAATCATGCTTATTTCTTCATAGACGTGATTCGTTACGAGAAAGACACAAATCCTTAGCCTTGGATTATCTTACTTCTTCTTACATATATTCAGAAGTTTCTCTGAGTTCAAAAGTTCACAGCAACAATTTATAAGGGTCTTAGCTCTTAAGCAAGCCAGAGAGAAGGTGCTGCTTTTAATCAGCACTCAGCTACAACCCTCGCCAGATCTCCCCAGTCCGGCACGATACAGAAGGTGGCAAACGCAGTCACGCTTTCAAAAAGTATGATTTACCACATGGCAAATTCAGAAAAGTTACACAAAGAACCTGTAGGTACACACACATTCCATATTTCTAACTTTGGGGAACTGTAGCCCTAGAAAGAGAAAAAAAACTTGTGCAACTATCTTGGGAGATAAAGGGAGTGAAAAAGGTTTATTGTGCTGAACACAGACCAGGAAAAATGTGCTTTGCTCCTGGAAGTTACATATGCCTTTATTTGTAGGCTGGAGGCCCCCAGGTGACGCTCCAAGGAGATGAGGCGAAAAAGCAATAGAGGGATATTAAAAGGGATTCCATTACGATGGTTAAATAGTCTCCCTTTTTTTTTTTTTTTTTTTTTATGAAATTTATTGACAAATTGGTTTCCATACAACACCCAGTGCTCATCCCAAAAGGTGCCCTCCTCAATACCCATCACCCACCCTCTCCTCCCTCCCACCCCCCATCAACCCTCAGTTTGTTCTCAGTTTTTAAGTCTCTTATGCTTTGGCTCTCTCCCATTCTAACCTCTTTTTTTTTTTTTTTCCTTCCCCTCCCCCATGGGTTCCTGTGAAGTTTCTCAGGATCCACATAAGAGTGAAACCATATGGTATCTGTCTTTCTCTGTATGGCTTATTTCACTTAGCATCACACTCTCCAGTTCCATCCACGTTGCTACAAAAGGCCATATTTCATTTTTTCTCATTGCCACGTAATATTCCATTGTGTATATAAACCACAATTTCTTTATCCATTCATCAGTTGATGGACATTTAGGCTCTTTCCATAATTTGGCTATTGTTGAGAGTGCTGCTATGAACATTGGGGTACAAGTGGCCCTATGCATCAGTGCTCCTGTATCCCTTGGATAAATTCCTAGCAGTGCTATTGCTGGGTCATAGGGTAGGTCTATTTTTAATTTTCTGAGGAACCTCCACACTGCTTTCCAGAGCGGCTGCACCAATTTGCATTCCCACCAACAGTGCAAGAGGGTTCCCGTTTCTCCACATCCTCTCCAGCATCTATAGTCTCCGGATTTGTTCATTTTGGCCACTCTGACTGGCGTGAGGTGATACCTGAGTGTGGTTTTGATTTGTATTTCCCTGATAAGGAGCGACGCTGAACATCTTTTCATGTGCCTGTTGGCCATCCGGATGTCTTCTTTAGAGAAGTGTCTATTCATGTTTTCTGCCCATTTCTTCACTGGGTTATTTGTTTTTCGGGTGTGGAGTTTGGTGAGCTCTTTATAGATTTTGGATACTAGCCCTTTGTCCGATATGTCATTTGCGAATATCTTTTCCCATTCCGTTGGTTGCCTTTTAGTTTTGTTGGTTGTTTCCTTTGCTGTGCAGAAGCTTTTTATCTTCATAAGGTCCCAGTAATTCACTTTTGCTTTTAATTCCCTTGCCTTTGGGGATGTGTCAAGTAAGAGATTGCTACGGCTGAGGTCAGAGAGGTCTTTTCCTGCTTTCTCCTCTAAGGTTTTGATGGTTTCCTGTCTCACATTTAGGTCCTTTATCCATTTTGAGTTTATTTTTGTGAATGGTGTGAGAAAGTGGTCTAGTTTCAACCTTCTGCATGTTGCTGTCCAGTTCTCCCAGCACCATTTGTTAAAGAGGCTGTCTTTTTTCCATTGGATGTTCTTTCCTGCTTTGTCAAAGATGAGTTGGCCATACGTTTGTGGGTCTAGTTCTGGGGTTTCTATTCTATTCCATTGGTCTATGTGTCTGTTTTGGTGCCAATACCATGCTGTCTTGATGATGACAGCTTTGTAGTAGAGGCTAAAGTCTGGGATTGTGATGCCTCCTGCTTTGGTCTTCTTCAAAATTCCTTTGGCTATTCGGGGCCTTTTGTGGTTCCATATGAATTTTAGGATTGCTTGTTCTAGTTTCGAGAAGAATGCTGGTGCAATTTTGATTGGGATTGCATTGAATGTGTAGATAGCTTTGGGTAGTATTGACATTTTGACAATATTTATTTTTCCAATCCATGAGCAGGGAATGTCTTTCCATTTCTTTAAATCTTCTTCAATTTCCTTCATAAGCTTTCTATAATTTTCAGCATACAGATCCTTTACATCTTTGGTTAGATTTATTCCTAGGTATTTTATGCTTCTTGGTGCAATTGTGAATGGGATCAGTTTCTTTATTTGTCTTTCTGTTGCTTCATTGTTAGTGTATAAGAATGCAACTGATTTCTGTACATTGATTTTGTATCCTGCAACTTTGCTGAATTCATGTATCAGTTCTAGCAGACTTTTGCTAGAGTCTATCGGATTTTCCATGTATAATATCATGTCATCTGCAAAAAGCGAAAGCTTGACTTCATCTTTGCCAATTTTGATGCCTTTGATTTCCTTTTGTTGTCTGATTGCTGATGCTTAAATAGTCTCCCTTAAGAACCACATTTTAATTTTTTTAATCCTGATATTTAATCCTATTTAGAGGTATGGAGGATTGGAGACAAATATTAAAACCATGAATATCTCTTTCCCTGGAAAATATAAGGCTCTTCTCCTCCCTGCCTTCCTTTCCTTCCACTCTTATCCATTGAGCACCACATATGGGACACCGCCATTGGGCATTCAGGGAACCCCTATTTTAATGCAGTGTCATCCAATAGAACTTTCTGGGATGATGGGAATACTCTTTAGCTGCACTGTCTGACATGGTGGTCACCAGCCACAAGGGCCTACTGAGCACCTGTAAGGTGGCTGGTGTCAGTGAGAGACCCAACTTCAAATTTTATTTCATTTCCATTTGTGACATTTAAAACTCAAATAGCCACATGTGGACAGTGGCTACCATGTGGGACAGCACTGTTCTGGTGGATTGGTCAGACCATAAACAAGTAAATAAATGGACATGAAATCTTTTCAGGTTTGGATGAATGCAATAAAAAAAAAAAGGCTAAAGCTGACTGTGGGAAGGTTGGGCTTTTTTTTTTTTAAGTTTATTTTGAGAGAGAGAGAGAGTGAGAGAGAATGTGAGTGGGGGGCAGGGCTGAGAGAGAGAGAGAGAGAGAGAGAGAGAGAGAATTCCCAGGAGGTTTCACACTGTCAGCACAGAGCTGGACATGAGGCTCAAACCCACCAACTGTGAGATCATGACCTGAGCTGAAATCAAGCGTCAGATATTTAAATGACTCAGCCAGCCAGGTGCCCCAAGACTGGGCTCTTTTTTTTTTTTTTAATTTTTTAAAATAAAGTTTATTCATTTATTATTTCAGAGAAAGAGAGAGAGGATAAGCAGAGGAGGGGCAGATAGAGGGAGACACAGAAACATGTTCCAGGCTCTAAGCTGTCAGCCCAGAGCCCGATGTGGGACTCTAACTCACAAACCCTGAGATCGTGACCCAAGTCGAAGTCAGATGCTTAATGGACTGAGCCACCCAGGCGCTCCAAGGCTGGGCTCTTTTAACGATGGGGGAGTCAAGAAGGGCTTCTTTCTGCATGACAAAAGGCATCAGGCCACGCAAAATCTGGGGAAAGATTACCAGCAGAGAGAAATGGAAGTTCAAAGGGTCTGGAGCGAGAGTGACCCTCAAGAAGACACAGCATGAAGGTGGGCGTGGTGGGCAGTGGGTCTGAGGGGGCCAAGTCAGAGAGGCAGGCAGAGGCGTGAGGACGCAGGGCCACAGCGCCCTGTAAAGGGGTCTGGAGTTTCTTCCAATGTGGAAGGGAGCCAGAGAGCAGTCAGAGGCGGGAGAGTACCACGAGCGAGCAGCTCGCAGAAGACCAGACTGCAAGAGCGGAAGGGTGCAAACAGGAGTCGGTTAAGCAGGCACCAAGTAGCGGGGCCCCATGCCCCACGGCTTGTCTAGCGCCATCTCAGGGCCAGACTCAGAGTGTCAGGTGAGCCAACAGACCCTGGCTTGGTGAGGGAGGTATGTGGTGACAGTACAGGTGTATGTGAGGAAGAAATGGGAGGTGGAGGAAGATGATTCCCAGTTAACTATACAGCTCATCCCCATGGTCACCAAACTCTGAGGCGGGGAATGACCTTTGAACCCTTAGCAGCAGGAGGAAAAAGGTGCTCCAATTCCCAGGTCTAATCAAACCAGAAACGCCCTTATGGGTAATGTTAGGAAGTGTGTATGTGTACATAACATTTTAAGTAAAATATGCCCAATTACTGCAGTCTGATCAAAAAGAACTTCTTTAATGTCAGGCATATAAATTGTGTAATGACCTTTTAAAAAGGAAGCCAACTTGTGCAAGATTCTACTGTCGCCAAAATACACTTGGCAGAGTATTAAATACACTCTCTCTATATTTCGACATGCATAAATGCCACCTACCTTCAAAACCAGTTATTCGAAACCATAATAAATGCTGTCTAGTAGGAGAGCTGGGGTACAGACCACTGAAATTTCTCATTATGCATGTTCTTTTCAAGTGTTTACAAGGGATACGGCCATTGGTAGGTTACACACAGAAAAGTCCTGGGGCTTCATACGGTGGTGTCACCCCATAGACACATTTAACGTAAATTAACTCTACAGAGATTAACTCTACAGAGAAGAGGTGGGGGGGGGGGGTGGCAGGCGATGAGAAAGGAAAGCAATTGACATAGGGTAGGAAATTCCACTCACTGTGCCTTTCCTTGAGTCTAGGCCTGATCATGAACATGAGAGTCATGACAGGAAATGAGCTGTCCCACCCACTGGCTTGGTTCCCATGTATTTCATGGTATGGGGATCTTACCAGGCTGGTGCCCTTCTAGGGTTCCTTTTTCCCAGCACATGGTTGTACCTCAGCTGATGCTCAAACAAAGCATGGGGCTTATGGGAAGGTGGATTTCATGGGCAATTTAACAGGCATTCAAGGGTCATTTTGATTAGACATCATTGTGGCCTCATGCACTGGTTTTACAACCTAATCACTTTACAGAAAGGGGGTTTGCTGTATACCGTCATTGGCACAGAGGTGGCTCAATTCTACTCAGAAGGGAGGATCATGAAGGATCTTAGATTACTGTCTTGCAGTTTCAAAGAACTTGAAAATGAAGCTCGCTCAAGAATTTTTGGAGGAACTTAAGACTCTATGTAAAGGACATTAACACAAACAACAGAACATAGATATCTTACCTATTAAATTGGGAGCCTCTGAAACATAGTTTTAAATCTAAATTGAATTTGTTGTGTGTTTGTTTAAATAACCTGTGGAGAATTAACAGGAAAGTTGTTGCATGGAATTTGCTTTCCTTTCTAGAAATGTCTATGGTAGGAAGCTAAACTCGTGAACAAAGAACATATGCACCCCCTCACACACGAACTTTTTATTCTACTAAAGATTATATGATCTCAAAACCTAAACATTCTTTTGGAACATAAAACCAGAATTTATATCCTGGCACTTGAAGATTTGGGAGTGATGCCCAGAAAAACAAACATGTTTTCTTTAATTAGTCCTAAAGGAAAAGAAATACAACTGGAAATTAATATTGTTGGTTTAAAAATGCAATAGAAAACACGGCTCATAAACTGAAGGAAATCTGAATTTGTTCTAGGCTTTAATCTGAATAAAAAGTATAAAAATAAATAAAAGGCCAGTTGACATGCTTTAAAAGGGATGTTTCATTTACTGTGTTTGATGAGTTTGTGTTTTTGCTCATGTTTAAACTCCTACTAGGCTGATCACTGAAAATATCGTATAACCTGAGTCACATAATATTAACATGATTACTTCACTATATATCTGCTCCAAGACAATCAGCTCAGTCAGGGCAACTTTCCTTTCAATTGCCTTTGCTGAAAAGTTGCATAAACATCCCAGACCAGTTAATTCTTTCCACGGGCTTTAAGCCTCATTGACATGCAGATGAGAGCCTGATCAAATGACAGGCCTGGGAGCCAAGTGGTGTGAGTGAATTTACCCGCCCAGAAATGATGGGGGCTCAGTCTGCAAGCCCTGAGGCCTGGGCGGGCTTTCTCTCTCCTCTCCTCACAGCCTCTGTGGAAGACCAGAGTTTCTTGTAAGGAAGAGTCAACTACCCTTGATTCTTAAAACATGCTTCCTTGAGCACCATGAAACGCATACCAAGTCAAAGTGGGAAGCAAACGAACGCTAGGCTCAGCTTCAAGAAAATGAAATACCCAGTCTTCTGACATGGGGAAATTAATGTGAATTAAGGAAGCGCAAACTCAAATGTCTACTTGGGTGGGGCCAGTCAAGCGACGGAGTCAGCTGGAAAACAGGAATTCTAAATTATTGCGAGGGCAGGGTCTAGCTGGGTCGGTCTGGTTCTCAACTATATCCGAGCGTCCTGGCCCACATCTGGGACATGGTACGTACGTGTTCTCTATCTGTACAGAATGAGTTTATAAATGTTGTCAGCAAGTAGCTGTGTAATCTGGTCAACGCAGGGTCTCTGGGGGAATTCTCCTTCCCTGAGTTCTAAAATGGGGTGGGGGTGGGTTACACCCGTGGTTTTCACACTGGCTCACCCTCACCTGACCCCCATTTGAGCCCCCAGTACTATCCCTGCTTTAACTACAGCAGCTCTTTCCCCTGCCCCCCCCCCCCCATTATATCTCATGATTCTTACAATTGTTTGAAGCTTGTGGCTGTAAAGTACACAAATCAAAGCTGTACGGTTAATGAATCTTCACAAGCTGAAATTCTCTCCTTGTCCCATTTCAGTCACTGCCCCTTCCCCACTATCCTGAATTCCCACACAATCAGGCGGGTGGCCGTGTTGACTTTATATTAAGTGGAAGCACACAGTATCGCAGTATTTTGGCTTCTTTTGCTCAACATAATGTTTGGAAAATTCAGCCACACTGGTGTATGTAACTGTTCATTCCTTCCAGCTCTAAAATTCTGCTGCTAATTACTAACCCGATATACAAGAAAAATAACTTTTGAAAACATCTAGGGCAATACAACTGATCATAGTAATAAAAAGAGCTACAAGCAAAGCCTAGGCAACATCATCTTTGTTTACAAGTGGATTAAAGGATTTCCCAAAGGAGCTCGTGGGTGGCTCAGTCAGTTAAGCTTCCAACTCCTGATTTCGGCTCAGGTCAGGATCTCAGGGTTGTGAGATCGAGCCCCATGTTGGGCTCTGTGTTTGGCGTGGAGCCTAAGATTCTCTCTCTCTCTCCCTCTGCCCTTCCCCCTCTCGTGCTCTCGCCCTCTCTCTCAATAACATAACGTAACGTAACGTAACATAACATAACGTAACATAAGAATAAAATAAAAATAAAGGATTTCCCATGGAGATGGGCCTCTATATCAACTGCTAATGAGTGACTGGAAGCTGCTGATGATTCCAAAACTGTTCTCAATCAAGTTCCCAATAGTCTACAGCTCTAATAGATTGTTCAAGTTAGAGCCATGGCATATAAACTATGGTTAACCATATATTTATTTGTAAAGCAAGGTGCTTTTGAGCAGCCTGTAATTCAAATGCACAATGACAACAAAAGGAAATATTTGTTGGAAGGCTAGACTAATACCCTCTTTTCAAGGAACTCAAAGTTGTCTTATGTTCTGTCATCTGCCCACGGTGGTTTTTTTTTTTTCTTGGCTTATAACTGTGAAGATTAAAAAACTTGATTTTTTTTCATAAGGTTCAGAGTGGGCAAGAAAAAGTATCTGGAGGGAGGAAGGAATAGTCAAGACACAGAGAATTTATAGGGCAGTGAAACTACTCTGTATGGTACTGTAAGGGTAGATACATGTCATTATATACTTGTCAAAACCCATAAACCATCCAATACCAAGAGTGAACCCTAACTAAACTATGGACTTTGGGGAAAAAATGATGTGCAAACGTATGGTCACCAATTGTAGCAAATGTATCACTCTGCTGGGGGATGTTGATAACGGGAGGCCATGCATGTGTGGGAGCAAGAAGTATCTGCAAAATCTCTGTACCCTTCCTCTAAATTTTGCTGTGACTAAAACTGCTCTAAAAAAACAAAGTTTATTAAAAATATGGTAAGTGGGGGAATTGACAAATATCCAGGGACTTCCCATACAGCATAAAGTTCTGAAATATTTACGTTAATACAAATTTTTTGTAACGTTTATTTTTTAAGAGAGAAGGGGGGAGGGTCAGAGAGAGAGGAGAGAGAATCCCAAGCAGATTCCAACCTGTGCCAAAACCAAGAGTCAGATGCTCAACTGACTGAGCCATCCAGGTACCCCAATCACAATTTATTTATATAGTTATAACATAGGGAGGCTGAGAAGTTATTCTTCCTAGACAACTCTCCTCATGAACTTTCACAAGAGTAACATTCCAAACAAAACTATTTCTAGTATTTCTGTATTTTAAGATGAAAGTATATATCTTTGGGATATTTCCCATGACTACAAAATCTCAAAAGTTGTTTTAGGTATAAAAGATATCCTTGCAATTTATTTATTTTTCTGTATTTACAATCTCAATTGGGGAATTCAGAAAGGTTTCAAGGAAATGTACACATTTCATTAAGAGAGGATCATGGGTGACTTTCAAATAATATTTGGTTCCTCACTCAATCTAAGTAACAAGAAACATCTTAAAATAGTCAAAAATGATAATGAAATTAAAAAAGAAACTTAGCTCTTTCAAAAGTGAGAAACATTTTATTTTATTTTATTTTTTTAACGTTTATTTATTTTTGAGACAGAGAGAGACAGAGCATGAATGGGGGAGGGTCAGAGAGAAAGGGAGACACAGAATCCGAAACAGGCTCCAGGCTCTGAGCTGTCAGCACAGTGCCTGACGCGGAGCTCGAACTCACGGACCTTGAGATCATGACCTGAGCTGAAGTCGGACGCTTAACCGACTGAGCCACCCAGGCGCCCCAAAAGTGAGAAACTTTTGATCAGATATAGTAAGGTCAAAATAAAGTACTTCTTAGACAAAAAAAATTTTGGTATCTAGGAAAATCAAAAAGGAAGTAAAGAATAATCTTTGATTTTGTAGACAATAATGTTAATTTTTGTAAACCAAGGAAATAAAATATCAAAGTTGAGCCATGAACTTTTCTAAAATTTTTAAAAATCCCTGAAACCTTGTTTCCAGACTCAGATATATTAACCAGGGTAAATAATATTTACTTTCCAAGTTTTGTCTTTCAACAGAATAGGATTCCATGAGGTCAAATCTTATTTCAAAATAATAGTGTATGTTGTTTATATTAATACGTAATGCATTAATATCAAATAAACTGAATATATTTTTAAAAGCAATCTGAAATTTTAAAGAGATTACAAACTTTTTTTTTTTTAATTCCAAAACCTAAGGGTGCCTGGGGGCTAAGTCGGTTGAGTGTCCGACTTCGGCTCAGGTCATGATTTCATGACTCATGAGTTGTAGCCCGGCGTCAGGCTCTGGGCTGACAGCTCAGATTCTGTGTCTCCCTCTCTCTCTGCCCCTCCCCTGCCCACGTTCTGTCTCTCTGTCTCTCTGTCTCTCTCAAAACAAATAAACATTAAGGGGCGCCTGGGTGGCGCAGTCGGTTAAGCGTCCGACTTCAGCCAGGTCACGATCTCGCGGTCCGTGAGTTCGAGCCCCGCGTCAGGCTCTGGGCCGATGGCTCGGAGCCTGGAGCCAGTTTCCGATTCTGTGTCTCCCTCTCTCTCTCTGCCCCTCCCCCGTTCATGCTCTGTCTCTCTCTGTCCCAAAAATAAATAAACGTTGAAAAAAAAATTAAAAAAACAAAAAAACAAAAAAACAAAAAAACAAATAAACATTAAATTAAAAAATTAAAAAAAGAAAAAAAGAAAACTCCCCAAAACCTGTTGTGTAGTGAGGAACCATTTTCCCACATCTATATAGAACCATGAAGAAAGGTTTCTGTTGTTTGTTATACAACAGAATCTCACAAATCAAAAAATTGCTGGGCTCTCATATTTGCAATTTGTCTTTCAGGAAGAGAAGTAGAAAACTCAGTAATCACAGAAGCCAACGTAGCCAAAAAAGTAGATTTTAACCCTATTAATGAGAGCCCAATAGAAACTCCAATAATTTAAAGCAACTGTTAAATCTATGGGCATTTTTAAAAAGAAGTCTTAATGAAAACATATAGTTTTTTTTTTTTTTTAAATCACTGGAAACTGTGTAAAGGCCTTTGAGATTTTTATACAAGCAGCAGTGTAATCTTTGATGACAAGGCAGAAGTGACATGCAAGGAACTCACTTTTCTGGGAGGGTTTGGATGAAATCTGAGAAGAGGAGCAGAGACAAAGAGATAAGAAATGACTTTTATGGAAAATACTACATGTGCCAAATTAATACGTTTCTGAGAATGCCATTAACAAACAATGAGCATCCAAGATTTTGAAAACTGCATTCTGCCAATCGTTCATAAACCTTGTTGCTTCCAACACAGACATTAGATGAATCAGACACGGCCTGCGTCCGGGAGGGTATCAGTGGATGAGATCACAGTGTCTTGCTTTTTGGGAAACAAGAAGTCATCATCACTGACAGACCCTTCTTTCTGAGCAAGACAATCATTTGGTCTTCTGGTATGCAGCCAACAGACTGTATACAAACTCTTTTGGTTCGAACTAGGGTTGGCCAAGTTTGCTAAGCAGTCAGTCTTTCTCGATGAGGTCAGGACAAACATCCTAGCTCCAGCTAGGCACAAACATAGAAGATGTGGCATCCTGCTGATGAGTGCCTTTTATGGAAGCCTGTCTGGGTCCTAACGACATTGAATGCAAAACATAAAAAAGTTGCTTACTGGTCACACTAAGTGCAAAACCGCTACAGAAGAAATAATATGTCTTTAATTAGTTCACATTCTTAATTAACCTCTGGGATCAAAAAGCACATCTATTAGTGGGGGAAAAGAAGATATAAAATGAGCACGGAAGATATCGCCAAACTCAATTTAGACAGGGCGACCAAACATGAAAAGGGGGGACACTTTATACCAAGAAGACACAAAAGTACATGGGCTGAATCAGCAGAAAAACGTTGGAGCTGTAGCACACATGGAGTAAAATAAAATCTAGGTTACCATAACTGATGCGCTAGACGCATAGTTAATGTGTCTAACAAGGCTTTTTAGGATTAAAGAAAGTAAACAGCACTCAACACTGTAAGCAAGAATAAATACTGAATGTCTTAGCTATTCCATGATCTTTGGTGTTCTGGCTTCTGTTAAGCATCAAGAAATCCTTTGGTACCGCCCCAATCTATTCTCCCAACTTCACTGTGGGAGATCTCATCTTGTGCCTTCTCTTCATTCCACCTTCCCCTCTGGGGTCCACCTTTTTATCACAGAGCGATTTGAGACCTGTCTCCCAGCCCCATCATACATATTATGCGACCTCTATGCTTTGGGGGCACCCATAACTCAAAAAAACCTAAAATGATATGGTTGTTGCCCAAAACCCACATAATTAAGATCGGTCACTGATGAGCTGTGAGTCAGAGTCTGAGCTAAAACGCAAAGATGATTTATAAGACTTTCCTAGTAATCAACAATGATTCAAGCTCAACTCCAATCCTTATAAATCCTTTCGAAGGCATTATTCTTTGGGCACAAAAGGAATGCACACGAATCTAAACTATCAGAGCCACTCACTGTGCACCAAAATAAAATAAGAATGTTAAAAAATTCTATCATCCCAGTTTTTAAAAAATCCATTAGCTGAAACTGAATTAAGAAAGAAACTATCTTCTGTTTTTGAAGGGAACTTACACAATTACCTCTGCTATCTCCTTCCTCTAAAACATATTAAATGCAAACGTATTTACATATTTACAAGTCTTTCAGTTAGGATAGACCCCTAACTTCAGACACTTCCATGGTTAACTTGCTCTAAATGCAAAAATACAATGTGACCAAGAAAATAGATCTTGACATAGAGTAAACTTCCACTGTAGTTGAATGCAACTTTGAGATTCTCCCCACCATTTTGTCCTTCTCTGTCATCTTCTATTTAAGAACTACTGTCTCTCTAGTATGAGCGAAGTGTAACTCGCTTGGAGGGAATAATGATGCCTTTCTAAAGTTGCTCTTTCTAATAAAGAACATTCAGCTGATAGCAGTGCAAAAGGCTGCGGAAGTTGGGAGATGTTCTAGAGGCTGGCTAGTAGGGCTGTGATAGGCAGATGAGCAAGACAGCCATGCCTAAGGAAGAATTCCATCAAAAGCCTTATGGCTGGATGAAGCACCACAAGTTTAGGAAAGAGAGGGTACACTTGGGTGGCTTGAGTAGGCTGCATGATGGGATGGCACAGCAGAGGAAATGGGAAAGGTTGAGGTGTGAGGAGTCTGCAGAGGTCCTGCCTGCAGGGTCCTCAATCTCACAAAAACAAGTAGTACTGGGATGCTTTCTCTAAAGACAGCAAATGCAGGAGAGAAGACAAACTAAAGAAGGACCTTTCAAAATAGAGAAATGGGGAGCATCTGAGTGGCTCAGTTGGTTAGGCATCCGACCTCAACTCAGGTCATCATCTCATGGTCATGGGTTCGAGTCCTGCACTGGGCTCTCTGCTGTCAGCACAGAGCCTGCTTTGGATCTTCTGTCCCCCTCTCTCTGCCCCTCCTCTACTCGTTCTCTCTCTCTCTCTCTCTCTTTCTCAAAAATAAAATAGACACTCAAAATACAGAAATGAGTTATGTTGCTCTCTCTCTTGTCAATAAAGACCTAATACGTGGGGCTCCTGGGTGGCTCAGTTGTTTGGGCGTCCGACTTCAACTCAGGTCATGATCTCGTGGTTTGTGGGTTTGAACCCCGTATCAGGCTCTGTGATGATGGCTCAGAGCCTGGAGTCTGCTTCGGGTTGTATGTCTCCCTCTCTCTCTGCCCCTCCCCTGCTTATGCTCTGTCTGTCTGTCTCTCTCTCAAAAATAAAGAAACATTACAAAAATTAAAAAAAAAAATAGAGACCTAATATGCTATCATGGCTTTTTCAAATTTGACTTAGAACAGAAGGGAAAACCTTAGAAGCTTTTGATGTATTAAAAAAGGTATGAAGGGGAAAAAAATCATATCCTATCTTTTCTCTGGTTGTAAAGCTAACTGTTGGAAGTTTTCATACCTTTGTGGTGTACCATCAGTGGTACTCACTAGAATCTCACGAGAAGCTTTAAAGAGTTCACCTCAAGCTTCACCCCCTCAGAGGTTCTCATTTAAGAGAGCAGCTAGGGCATCAGTATTTTAAAAGACATCCCAAGTATTTTTAAAGTGACCAGAGCTGAGACTCACTGTGCTAAATTAATATTCTAAGAGACAAATAAATACTTAGGGTTTTAAATGCAGGGGTCAACTGAGGCACATTCTATTCATAATTACAGGTGAAAGAGAATTTAGAGTGGTGGCTTTATAGAGGAGGTTTTCATTATGAGAGGAAACTTGGCAACAGGAGAAGGCCAATCCACTTTTTCAGGAAAATAGTGAAAAATATCATGTTGGTTTATTGTAAATAAATTCATTAAAAATTGCACCAGAAGTTTAAGCTATTATTGTGGCTTTGAACTGGAGCAAAGATTGAAACAAGGGTTGATTTTTCAGGACAAAATTTTTCTTTTCTGACAAAATTAGACAACAGTTCTGCCTGAATTAGAACTGGCTAGAATTGCAAAGAATTCTCAAAAATGTCATTAATTTTCCCAAGAATGTCTTTATTATATTAAAAAAATTATTTTAGAGAGCCTGTGTGAGTGGGGGAGGGGGTTAGAGGGAGGGAGGGGAGAGGCAGAGGGGGGAGAGAGAGAGAGAGACAGAGAGAGACAGAGAGAGAGAGAGAGAGAGAGAGAGAGAGAGAGACAGGGAGAGAGAATCTCAAGCACACTCCTCGCATGGCACAGTCCCCAATGTGGGGCTGGATTCCATGGTGCTGGGATCATGACCTGAGCCAAAATCAAGAGTTGGATGCTCAAGTGACTGAGCCATCCAGGTGCACCCTGCACCCCCTACAAGAGTTTCTTTTACTCCTTGATTCCCAAATAATTCTCATATGAAACAACTAACTTATGTCCTCATCCATTTTTGTTCTCTCATTTTAAACTGTTCATTGGTATAACTCTGATGGGTCCTCATTTATCAGTGTATTTACATGGGACTCATGCCATTTTTCAACATTACTTTCTTTGAACTAAAGAATACTGGCAGGGGCACCCAGCTGGCTCTATCAGTACAGCATGCAACTCTTGATCGTGGGAATGTAAGTTCGAACCCCACATCGGGTGTAATTACTTAAAAAAAAAAAATAAAACCTTTACCAATAAACAAATAAATAATATTTGCAATCAACGTACTTTGTTGTATGTGCACTATTTTAGCTTCATAGTTTTTTCTTTTTTTAATTTTTTTTTTAATGTTTATTTATTTTTGAGACAGAGAGAGACAGAGCATGAATGGGGAGGGGCAGAGAGAGAGGGAGACATAGAATCGGAAGCAGGCTCCAGGCTCTGAGCCATTAGCCCAGAGCCTGACTCGGGGCTCGAACTCATGAGCCGTGAGATCGTGACCTGAGCTGAAGTCGGACGCTCAACCGACTGAGCCACCCAGGCGCCCCATAGCTTCATAGTGTTTTCATTAAATTGTTGTGTCTTACAATCACTCCAAAACTGATTAAAAGAGACATTAACTTGATGTGGTTTTAGAACGTTACTTTTTTAACTAGTTGTTTCTTCAGCGAACCTTTTCCTCTTATGACAGCTCACCTTGTAACTGAACTGGAGGACTCAGATGTTGAAGGCTTACCATACCACGTATTCAAGAACATCAAGGTAATGAACAACCATAATTCCCTAGACTACAATGTCCCAGAAAACGAAAGCCAGGTTTACATATCTTCTTTTCCTTTAATGAACAAAGATATCTTAATACGAAGAAATACACTTTGTAAATAGTAGTTTCCATGTTTCACATTTCTTTAAGCAACATCTAAAATACATGGAAATTAAAACTTTTTCAAATGTAGGGCGCCTGGGTGTCTCAGTCAGTTGAGCGTCCAACTTAGGTTCAGGTCATGATCTCACTGCTCGTGAGTTCGAGCCCCACATCACGCTCTGTGCTGACAGCTTGGATCCTGGAGCCTGCTTCGGATTCTGTGTCTCCCTCTCTGCTCCTCCCATGCTTGTGCTCGATCTCTCTCAAAAATAAATAAACACTAAAATAATTTTTTTAATTAAAAAAAATTTTTTTCAATTGTATCTCAACTGGTAAAGTATTTTGAAAGAGAGACACAGTCCCTTGGAATTTAAAATAAGGGAGCGAATCCAAGAAACTTAAAATATGAACATAACCAATAATTAATATTTGCAGCATTTAAATATGGAAAATCACTTTTAATTTAAGGGGTAAAGGAAATTATCTATAATTTGGTTTGCTCATTACATGCTTGGTAATATTGAATATTCAAAGGCTGAGAAAAAAGTCAAAATAGGAACGGAAACGCTTTCATTTTTATTTAAAAATTTTTAAATTTTTTTTAACGTTTATTTATTTTTGAGAGACACAGACAAAGCGTGAGCGGGTGAGAGGCAGAGAGAGAAGGATGCCTTTAAAATTTTTTTTTTTAATATTTGTTTTTGAGAGAGAGAGAGAGAGAGAGAGAGAGCAGAAGCAGGGGAGGGGCAGAGAGAGGGAGACACAGAATCCAAAGCAGGCTCCAGGCTCTGAGCCGTCAGCACACAGCCCAACATGGGGCTTGAATCCATGAACCCAAGATCATGACCTGAACTGAAGTCAGACACTTAACCAACTGAGCCACCCAGGTGCCCCTCATCTTTATTTTTTAAATAAAAAATGGTATCAGGGGAAAAATTAGGAAAAATGTTTCCCAAATTCAATTTTTCCTTCCCTTAAAGAACTTGACAGTTTTATTTCAGGCAAAAAAGCCTACGATACTTCTTCTTTTCACAATATTCTACAAATAAGACACAAATAGAATTGTTTGAATATGGTGGTCATTATTCCAAGGTGCCACTCTGAATGCATTATTTTAGTAAAAAATGTAACACATGTCTACAAATTGAGAACTTAACTACAAGGGAGACAAAGCAAAATTAGTATTATTATTCTCATTTTTTTTTTTTACAAATGGAGGGTATGTACACATTATGTAAAAGTCCCAAGGACTTTCCAATTATTTGCTAAAACAGAACATATTCTTATGCGTCCATGCTTTTGATTTCCGCATGCTCTACGCACATGCAAACACACATACACACACACCAGCACATGCTACTGTTATCTTTGCAGTCTGGCCTCGAGCACAGAAGCCTGTCAAGACACAAAAAAGAAATCATTCCCTAAAGCACTCCTACAACCAGTCAAAGAAAGCAGAGCTGGTACACAGATGTTCTTTGCGGTAAGGATGCCATGATTGCCACTTTATCCCAGAAAGCTTTAGAAAGCATTTCTCACACAGACCTTCCAGAAAGCTGTAATATATTATGGATGACAAAGAATTCGTAGTCTATCTTTTCAAATAATTTGTGGGTAAAATGAAGAAAGGTAAATAACACTGGCTTCTTGAAGGTTCTATTGAAGTACATTTTTTATTTTTTGCTCTAGCTGCATTAAAATGTTATCTCTAATCTAATGATAAAAATTAGCTTGGTCACATCTGGGAATCATTCCTGGAAAGCTTGCCTCAAAACTCTCTAATTATTTGGTAATACAGTTAATGTAACTGGAAAAAAAAAAACCTATACAATCCATTGACAAGTGCTTTCATTATATCAAAAATTATATTTGTATCATTAGTTTCACTTACAACCCCACAGTTCAAATATCTCAGTAGCAATAACATGGCTATTAAAAGGTTTTAAAATTGACTTCTTGACTTTATACTCCTCTGGACTGGACAGATCAGAGGGCTTGCAAATAGATTATATCAACCCTACTTTCATTTACCTAAATTCGAGTAAGTTATTAGGAAGGAATGTGAGAGTCTTATTATTAAACGACAAGGAAGAAGATGTGTATTTAAGTGGCTACTGATTTAGCTGTCTAGATCATCTCTAATAATTGTACAGTTCTACAATGAATTAGTCTATAAATCCATGCTTTACAGAAGACAGGATATAGTTGAACTTATTAGTCAAACCGCCTTCTACTTTAGTGGAGAAAAAAGAGGAAGTTTCGTTTCAGTTTTGGAAAAATCATCAGCTATTTGAGACAAGTTCTATTCCCTCCTCTCTAAAGCTGGAATCCTACTTTTAACCTCACTTAGTGATGTTAATGTACTTGGAAAATATAAAGCCATACAGACCTAATCATGGGATAAATGAAATGTATTTTTGAGTTAAAAAAAAAAAAATGTCTCTGGGAGAATGAATGCTAAAGAACTACAAAAAATGCTACTGGCCAAACCATACATCGTAATTTTGTTGGGTATCCAAAAGTCGTGGGAGCAGGATTTTCTTGAATCTCTAGCACTTCCAGAAAGGTCTGGATAGATTCCAGGAAGAAAATCATTAGGAGGCAAGCTTTCCTGGAGGGCAGGGCCAGATCATATTCATCTCTGTGTCTCCCATATCACCTATTAGGATATTTTGTACCCAAGAGAAACTTAGCACGTCGGTTGGACTGCACATAATCCTAAAATGTCCTGTTATCAGACAGAATTTAAGGCAATGACAGCTCTGTCTTTTCTCTGTGTTCCCTATCACCTGCACTCATCTTATTATCATTATAAAACTAGGCCAAAAATCCTGACTCCAGGTATTAGGCAATGTTAAAATCCACGAGGGTAAGATAGGGTCTTACTATAATATAAATGGAGGATGGGAAGAACAATGGACAGAGATCGGCAAGGATCTGTCAGGGACACAATGTGTGACACTGGGTGGGTCAACTCTTCTCCAAGTCTCGGCAAATAAAGGCGCCAAATCCAGTCCTAGGGCTTCCCTGGACTCTTTGGGACTTTGCGTCTCTCTCTTCTATCTCGTCTATCTCAGGAAGCAGGTATGGAGAAAGAACAAAAACAAAACAAACCTAATACGCTTAATCACTGTATCATCCCTTGTTTCAAAGTGAGAAACGTTAGGTTCTTTGAAAGACCTAAACAGGCATCATAATTAAGAAACACTTGAGGGCACTCTAATCAGCCAACAACAATGAATTTGATAACAACACTTCGGGAAAGAGAAATTATCACAGCCCTTTCATGGATGATACCAGTGAATTCTAGCATCTGCCCAGGGCTAGGTTGGTCATTCCTGTTACACAAAATTTCAGTGGTGTTCAGCTCACAGCCTGAAGAGGCTGCACTGTTCACCTTGCCGGGACACATGTCCATAATTTTCAAGACTAAAACACATTTGGTCGAATGTGTATCTTTGCTATTTGCTAAGCTTAGACCATTTTAGCCCATTCATTTTTGGGGCCTCATAGCTAAGCGGAGGATTTTGTGTTCCATCTTTATGATGAAGGGCAGATTTCCTATTAAAGGCAACTCTTTTAATTCAAAAGACTGAGTGTAGTAAGGGGGCTTAAAAATAGTTGCAGTTGGTTACATTTAGGGGACTAAAAAGATGAGTACGAAACAAGAAAAGTTTGGAAAGTACAGAATGAAAGGTTAAGCTCTTAGTGGATAAATTATTATTTGCTCTCAAGTCCAAACTTCAGTGGTTAGTTCAGCAGCTACAAAGTAAGTGTTCTTGTCCTTTTTTGCCTTCCAGGGAAGCGCCACCTAACTGCCTTTTCCTTACTGATGCATTTTTAGTGATGGTTTATACAAGAAATGTTGGTATTTTCCTATTGTCTTCTCACTTCATGCATCATCGGGGCTTTCTCTCCTTCCCTGACAGCTCAAAGCTTCCTCTCATCCAAAGCCATTGTTTGCTGGACATGAAAAATAGGCTCTAGTAAAACAAATTACATCAAATGAAGGCAAAAACTTCAATCTCATTTATGGAATAATTAATTATAAAACCATTAAGTGGAATTGTCATACTTGAAGCCACGCTTCCTCATTTAAAACTCTCAACAATTTATTTGTAGCTGTATTTGTGATCTTTAATATCCTGACTCTTTACCTTATTGTGGCAAGGGCCTCTAAATGATTGGCTCATTTAGCCAATAATTATTCATGGACCGCAAATTAGGTGCCAGACATTGATCTGTGCTCTGGCCTTATGTTGCTCAATATAACGCAACCTACCTGCTCCCCTGTGCCTTACATTTTGACGGGGGAGAAAGTAAATATATAACTTTAGGGTGAGGAGGGGGCTACAAAGAAGAGCAAAGGAACCTATGGGAGGGTCATCAGAGGTGTGCTACTTCTCAACAGAGTGGCTATAGAAGGCTTGGTAAGACCACACAGGGGTGGAGGTGTCTGAAAAGAAAAGACCAAACAAATCCATCTTGGCCTTCGATGTTAGCCATGTTCTCTACTCCAGCTTCGCCATCAAAGAGCGGACACTTTGATCGCTAACTGTGGTTTTTCATTTGGAGAACCACAAAACGATGGTTCTCATCCTGGAGTGATGTGTGCCCCTACAGGATACGGGGCAATGTCTAAACGTTTCTGATCTTCACAACTGGGAGGAAGGTGCTACTGGCATCCAGTGGGCAGAGGCCAGAGATGCTGCAGAACATACTACAATGCAGGGGGACAGCCCCACAACAACAAATGATCTGGCTCCAAATGTCAGGAGACCTGAGGTTGAGAAAGAAACTTTGTCTTCAAGGATGAGGCATGCTCGACCTCTCCCACACCCTCACTCCCTACTCAGGAGAAAACAAACAGCATAGTATCCACTAAGAATATCCACACATGGGGGGGCGCCTGGGTGGCTCAGTCGGTGAAGCGTCCGGCTTCGGCTCAGCTCATGATCTCACCGTTTGTGAGTTCAAGCCGCACACTGGGCTCTGTGCTGACACCCCAGACCCTGGAGCCTGCTTCAGGTTCTGTGTCTCCCTCTCTCTCTGCCCCTCCCCAACTCACAGTCTGTCTCTTTCTCTCTCAAAAATAAATACATGTTAAAAAAAAAAAAGAATATCCAAACAGAGGGGTGCCTCGGTAGCTGAGGTGGCTAAGCATCTGACTTTTGATTTTGACTTGGGTCATGATCTCACAGTTTGTGAGATCCAGCCCTGTGTCAGGCTCTGTGCTGACAGCATGGAGCCTGCTTGAGATTTTCTCCCTGCTTCTCTCTCTGCCCCTCCTCAACTCTGAGTGTACTCTCTCTCTCTCTCTCTCACTCTTTCTCTCAAATATTAAAGAAAAAAGAATAGGGATGTCTGGGTGGCTCAGTCGGTTACGCATCTGACTCTTGATTTTAGCTCAAGTCATGATCTCATGGTTTGTGAGTTCAAGCCCCATGTCAGGCTCCATGCTGACAGTGGGATGCCTACTTGGGATTCTCTCTCTCCCTCTCTGTCTGCCCCTCCCCCACTCTCTGTCTCTCAAATAAATTCAAAAAATTAATAAAAAAAGATTATCCACACAGGGGCACCTGGGTGGCTCAGTTGGGTGAGCACCCAACTTCAGCTCAGGTCATGATCTCACGATTCGTGGGTTCTAGCCCTGCGTCGGGCTCTGTGCTGACAGCTCAGAGCCTGGAGCCTGCTTCAGATTCTGTGTCTCCCTCTCTCTCTGCCCCTCCCCTGCTCATGCTCTGTCTCTCTCTGTCTCAAAAATAAATAAAAACATTAAAAAAAAAAAGAATATCCACACAGAGAGTGATGAACCACTAAATTCCACTCCTGAAACCAATATTACACTATATGTTAACTAGAATTTCAATAAAAATTTGAAAAAAAAAAGAATATCCACACAGAACTTATTCACGAAACAATCTTAGTGATGGATTAAAGCAAGATATAACTGGGGTGACTGGATGGTTCCATCCATTGACCATCCAACTCTTGATTTTGCTCAGGTCCTGATCCCAGGGTTGTGGGTCATGGAACTGAGTCCTGTGTTGGGCTCCATACTGAGCATGGAGCGTTCTTGAGATCCCCCCCCCCCATCTCTCTCTGCCCCTCTCCCCTGTGCATGCTCTCTCTCTAAAATAAAAAATAAATAAAATAAAATAAAAATAAAGCAAAATATAATTACTAACATTTCATTACTTCAGATAAAATAACTGCTTATATATAAAAGCCAGACTCTTTTTCTTTCCAATATCCTGTAACTACACTTTGCAGTAATTTCAATAGTCCCCAGTTCAAATTACTGAATTTTCAAAAAATGTGTTCCTCCCCTAATGGGATGTTTCTAGTGGAGTGAGAGATCTGACAGCACTGATTGCAAGGAGGGTGGGGAGATGAAGAAAAACATGAGAAAATGACTTGTCCAGCAGGAGTTTAGTTCCCTAAGCAAATACGTGGCTCTTCACAACAAAGAAGCAAGCAGAAAATGGTGCTTGACTGACTTAGTTTGACAGCCAAGCGCCTAAGTCGGTTTCCACATTAAAGATTCAATTTTTACTGTTTCACTGGCAAAACTGGGTGGTACGAAAAGCTTCTATAATTTTAACTCATGAACATATTTGCTAACACTATTTTAAGATGCCATCTGCCATGGCATCTCTTAGCGTTCAAGTGTAACCACAAGTTTGAGAGGGAGGGAGAGAAGAGATTCTGTTGCTTACTTGAGGCAAATATGGAGATAGTTTCACACATCCACTGCAAAAATCACTTAGGAACCATCTCTAAGAACAACATATATATCTTAAACACTCTGCCGCTGGAAAAAGAGCAAGGCCTGCCGTCATATGGTTGCCATGAAAACAAGTGACAGAATAAGGAAGCTAATGCCGCGGAATGCACGTATGCACTGGTGAGGGAACAAGACAGCTGGGAGGATATATGGCTGAGCTTTGAAGCCGGGATTGAGTCCGCTTACCTGAACAATAATTATGGGCGAGTTCCATGACTTCTTTATAAGCCTTGCTGCTTCCTCTGTAAATTGGGGATCATGGTCATCAGAGTGTCCCCAAGGACTATCATGAGGCTTAAAAGAGACACCATCTGAGAACAGGTGCACTTGACCGGGCCCGCCATACACTTCAATAATGACTGACAGCTACAAGTGGATTGAAATGAACCTGCCTTTTCTTTAGCATCCAAATCCATATCCAACTATCTGAATCATAGTAAAGAGATGCCAGATATTAGCTTGCTGGAGGCCTTCGAAGCCTGCCACGGTGTCATCCCTGTGGGCACTACATAAGGACCTAGGCACTGGGGAGCAGTGGATCCTATAGCGGGGAGAGCAGGGCAGTGCTGGTTCCACCCCCTAAATCGCCCAGCTTAGTTTTCTCTACCCATTGACCTAAGTACTTGGGCAACAGACAATAGTGGATCAACCATGAAGGAGAAGAGTAGAAGAGGAGGAAAGGAAAAAATCAAATAATGGTAACTTTGGGTATATTAGTATCGATGCTGGTAATCGACAGCCAGATCAGTGTGAGAATACGCAGCTAAAATCCCAAACATCCCACACATCTCCAACCACAGAAGGGAGGAGGAGTTCAGTTCCACTCTCCACGAGGCAGAGGTGGCTTGGAGGCAGAAAACTTATTTTATTTAAGTTTGCTAGAGAAACCATGTTCAAGTTTCATCTTACACTCCTTTAACTCTTGATTCTATGACACAATCAAGAAGTGAATTTATGAGAGACAGAGGACTCTGGTAATTCAAGACGGGGTACTGTTTATGGAAGCGCTGTCTACTCCCACCACACCACCACTATCTCTTTCTATTCAGCATTTCCAAGATAGCAGGGGTGGGTTTCAAATGGTGGAGGCTGCCCAAAGATTACGGTTTCCTCCAGAACCCCAAGAGACAAAGGCTGTTACTGCTCTTCTGAAGAGTTCCTGAAGGCATTAAAGTTCTAACGTGTCAAGAGGCGTAGACAATCCTACTGGTTTCCAAACAACAGCGCAATATAAGCTGGAGGATCAGTGCAGTTGTCTGAGCACAGAGTTTAAACAGAGTTCGTTTAAAATCTGGGATTGGGTTAATTTCCAAAAGATTAAATTCGAGTCTTTAAATGGGTTGCCTATTTAACATTGTAAACAGCTGAAAGGCTTACCAAACTGGGAAACACATTGTTCCTTTTATAGAAAAAGTACCACAAAACCAAACAAAACGAACACTGCTTTGAATAATGTCAGCTTTAATACTTCAGAGGTTGCACTTGTGATTTCTATGTATTAGCTAGAAAATACCAATGACTAAAAAAGCCGACTCATTTAACTGACCACAGTGTGTTACCCCCGACGACTGAAAACAACTGAAGTTTCAAAATCTTCGCCAAGGCCAGGGAATTGTGATTGCTCAACCTGTAAGCTCTGTATACTTCTCTCTCAACGCTTTAAAAATGCACCGTGTCAGTTTTAAGAGAGACAAGGTGCTGATTATCCTCAATGGTTAGCCAAGACATAAAGTCGAAATTTCTGGCACTACAGATTGTAACTTTAAATATGTCCTTCCTTATGGTGAAGCAGGCTCCTGGGGTTGAAAGGAAGGGAGGGGTGGCGGGCCAAAAATGCATTAAAAAGCATTTTTCTTCCGTCTTAGACCGTGATCGCTTGATTCAATTTATGAATGCCTAATCTCTGTTTAAGCTTAAATTCTAAGGTACTAAAGCTAATTTATGAAAGCTCTCATGTAAGCAGCCTGAAAAGCAGCTTAATAAACAGGTATTACTTCACCATCAGCAAGTGCCTAATAAATGTGTCTAGACACAGGTGACGAGGCAGTAAAATTTCCTTCAAGATTTCCACGGCATTGTAAGATCACGTGCTACTTACACTGACATACAAGTGTGCATATATTTTAACAGGAGGGGTCAGCGAAATTATGTTTTTAGGACAAAGTAACAGTAAACATTGGCGCTAACATGCACGACTGACGTAGCTGAATACTTGAAGGGCAGATCACCCAATGTTCCAAGCTCAAGACTGCTGTAAATATTCTGAAAACCATTCCTCTGCTCTGAAGTGTCAACATCCCTCGCTGGTCTGTTGCCCATGTTTTTTGATGAAGGAAGCTACCCAAGCAAGGGAAGGGAGAGGTCTGTGTGCGAAGAAATCGGCATGATTCTTCACTCCTTCAACTCATCCCCATTCACATCCTCCACGTAACTGTTACCAGGTAACTTGGCGCCAATGAGGGGGAACCATGATGGTTCCCTGTATTCACATATAGAAGAAGGGAACTGTGCTGCAGGGTACCATTTACGTTGGGCCTTCAGTATTTCAAATAACTCAACTGCATCTCGACCCCGCCTCATCCATCACAGCTTGGAGAAGCACAGCGGAATTCCCATGTTCTCCACCGAACAACCAACATGAAACCCAACACATGGAAAAAATACCTCAGGTGCAGCGGGAAAAAGAATCTTCCCGCAGTTTCCAATTCTAAGTAGGCTTCATACAGTGTCCGTTTCTGAACTGCCTGTAAGGGCAATTTATGAGCTCCTGATGACTATACCATATTGTGCTCCCAAGAAGAAAAAGGTAATCGTAGTTTGGCTCCTTGTTGGCATTCCATTTTTTATAGATTATTATATGGTCTTCAAGCTGGGTTGAGCCTGAAATTAATATAATTAACCTCCTGCTCGGCTACACACATCTATTTTCCACTCCCATTCATCTTTTCTCTCTGCCCCTGAAGGCAGACTTGGAAAGGAAAAAAAACGATGTTCGGGGGTCTAACATTCGCTGCTGGTTCCCAGACTTCTGTTCTAGAAGCCAGTATCAGTCGAATGTGAAAACAACTTGAGAAATCACAAGAGACCCTTTTCAGCCAGCCGGTTTGCTTTCCACAAAGAGCACTTACACTTTCTGTTCAAAATGTTATAAAAACATATCAAGGATATCAGACAGACAAATGGTCAGATAAAAACAGGCTACAAAGGCTTGAAACAAGACAGGAAATCTCATACTGAGGTTAAGTGGGAAGGAGGAGATGTAGTATCCAATTTTGGACCAATCAATAATAAAAGACAACATCCCAAATAAAACAGGATTCCACACCTTCCTTCTTTAAAAAAAAAAATTTTTTTTAATGTTTATCCATTTTTGAGAGACAGAGACACAGAATATGAGTAGGGGAGGGGCAGAGAGAGAGGGAGACAGAGAATCCGAAGCAGGCTCCAGGCTCCGAGCTGTCAGCATGGAGCCCAACGTGGGGCTTGAACTCATGAAATGTGAGATCATGACCTGAGCCAAAGTTGGATGGTCAACCGACTGAACCACCCAGGGGCTCCTGCATCCCTTCCTTATTTGGCTAAAAAGTAATACACATGGCTTTAACTGGAAAACTGGAGAGATGTTGGTTTGAAGGGTTTTTTGATGGTTTTTGTTTTTGTTTTTGTTTTTGTTTTTGTTTGGAACACTTGAAGAAAATTTAAGGAAAACTATCCCAAACTGGTTTTCATTCTCTTTTGAAGTTTCTATTAAGGTAATTATTTTCCTTGTATCGGCATCCCATGTATGTAAGATGGAAGACAACCCAGGACTCCAGTTTCCATGACTTAGATGAGAATGTGAACACAGGAGGCCTCTGGGCCACATGTATTCCACGTAGGGGACTGATCTGGCCCACTTGGTCCTCTAAAAATAAGGAATTTTACAAAACCATCATATTTTTGTCTTCTCTTAAAAATCAGACATGGAGAAACTGTGACTAACTTTCCCAAATGATCACAAACCCTGCTGCCTCCTTCAACCCATACCTACACCATTCAATTTGTCAGTTTCCACCACGATACCCAAGTCCCCTTTCTGGTATCCAAGTAACTTCCTGTCTCTGTACTCCCATGACTTTTGTACTCCTACCCTTGAAGAAGAGGTGCGTGTGAGTTCTGCTATAAACTCTTATGCTTAGCCCATAAAGAAGTTTTAGGAAATGAGCCTTCCCTTGAAGACTTGGGCCAACAGACTTGAATGACACACAAAACCAAATTTAAATACTATAGGGATCTAAAATAACGTTGTAACTCGAAAGTCTTTATTGAATCATGTACATTATATATGAGTTTTGAAATATTTTATTAGTACTTCATTTCTGACTTCACTATAGGGGGAAAAAAGAGAATTCAAAGACATCTTTAATTTGGTTCTTATTCATAAACCTTTACAAATTGCCAGTGTCACCAGAAGTTAATAATATGCATACATCAATATGAAATAGTCTTACTCCAGTTCTGTGACCATCTTAATAGCCAGAATAGTAAAAAAATAATAATAAATCCTTAGCTGGTCTTGAGTGAAGCACTAGTAGTGATAATCCAGTTTAGATGAATACAAATACATTGTGAATGTGTATTTTTAAGCTGACTTGTGATTGTTAATGAACACACACGCAGGTATGTGTGTTCATGATATATTCAAATCCCTCTATGTGTATACAAAAATGTCCTCTTTTCTGTATTTCAAAAAGCAAACATATTGTCACCTGTTTTTAATACTAAGATCCCATATAACTTATAATGCAGTTATACAGTATATACATGGAATGCTGCATCAATCATGCAAAAATATGTGTTCCATCCAGCTGTTCCTGAAACCTCCATTAAAGATCCGAGCTGAAACCAAAGACACATGAATAAAGTAATAATTGCTTGAGAAAAGACATAAAATACTTCACATCGAGATTATTTGTCATTTACTTCGTTACATCAAAGAAGATATGTGACTAAAAATACTATACTGATGGGGCACCTAGGTGGCTCAGTTGGTTGAGCCTCCCATTCTTGGTTTCAGCAGGTCACGATCTCACAGCTCGTGACTAAGAGCCCTGTCTGGCTCTGTGCTGACAACACGGAGCCTGCTTGGGAGTGTCTGTCTCCCTCTCTCCCTCTGCCCATTCTCTGCTCACATGCATTCTCTCTCCCTCTCTCTCTCTCAAAATAAACATTTAAAATTAAAAAAAAATACATATATTTAAAAAGTAAATAAAGATGGCATGATGGCTCTCATTCTGATTTTTTACTGTAGAAGGTGAAAAATTGTAGGCAAATCTGACAGACATTTTAAGGTCCTCTTGGACCGTCTGACACAAGCAGTGCCCTATTAAACTAAGCAAACGAACAAGAGAACCTTGGCGGCTTTAATTGTGCTGTGAAACAAACTGAAGGAAGTCGACTGTCACAGGGCAATGCGGGTGTTGCATCATTTGTAACCTGATTCAACTATGGGGAGCAGTCAACCATATCCTCGCAGAATACGGAACGCACTGTGAGAGAATACAGTTCAGGCATTCTAACCCAAGGAGAAACCCACAGGAAGTTATTCTAATTTAAATGAGGTTTAAATTCATTCCCACAGTCACATACTTCAAGTCTATATGCTTCCATTTTTCCTAGTGGCAACTCTAATGATTTCTTTCTACCAGTTCCAAAATTTCATCATCAATAAAATGATTATAATGTAGAGTCATTTAAAGGTTGTTTTGTTTCTGTACTTACCACACACACACTCACACACACACACACACACACACACACACACACTCACTCACACAGAGGTTTTTTTTTTTTTCCCCATGTTAATTCCACTGAAGGGGAAATCAAGTATGGGCTCTAGAATCAGTACACCCAGCTTCCCCTCTGACTCCTACATTTTAGCATCAGAAATTTCCTTTACCTGCTATCTCATCTACTAAGTGGGGCAGAAGGACAAGGCAGAAGCCTAGAAGTGACCCTTTTCACAGGATGCTGGGCCACTGCCATCAGCTCTAAAGTCTTGATAGGTGGGGATAAACACACTTGCTTTTTATCTGCAGAAGTTGTGGCAAGGGTCAAAGGCGATAAACACTCAGTTTAAATATCAAATTTCTGCGGTGAGGGAGAACAAAACTCTAGATAAGGAAACCTCATTAAAACGAAGGTAGAAAGTTGTCTGGTGAAGCAGAAAATCTTTGGCTAAGGTTCAAAGATTAGAACTAACCACGGAGCACAGGACCAAGAAAAGGGCTTTGATTTGGGCAGATATGATTTAGAGTCATGACTACACCACTAATTAGCTGTATGATCTTGGAGCAGTCACCTGACCTCTGTGAGTCTGTTTACATAGCAGTAGAATCCGGACTACATTCCCTTCCTTCCAGGAGAGTTACACAGATTAAATACGTTAAGTTCCCGATACAGTGCATAACTCAAAGTGGCTCTGTCTATATTACACATAATCTCTCTCTCTCTCGCGCGCACACACACACACACACACACACACACACACACACACACACACATTCTCTTGGTCACTCATATGTAATTAAAGATAGGGCCTCTTTCCCTTTTCTTTGCAAAAAAAAAGACTTATTCAAATAACAAGAATTACTCTTAGCTTTCTCTGTAAAATGAAAATGTGGTCACACAAGATATAATGGAAATGTCAAGAAGAAATTGTAGATATTATTATTTTTATTATTTCCAGTGTGTTCCTAAAACTTCAAACTATTTTAGCATTTAGTAGTTGTTTAGTAATAACAGTAACAGTTTAGTAGTAGATGGCACGAGTGTGTTCCCCTTGCTCCCCTTGCAAGACTGGACGATTTCCTTCCTCAGCTGCTGGCAGCGCTCAGCTGTCACCTTTCTCAGGGAACTGGCCCCTGGCTGGCGGGAGCCACCTTCTAGGCACAGCCTGCATCCAATAACTGGGTGGCACGGAGTTACAGAGGCCGGGCCTCCTTGTCCCAACTCTCTAACACTGCTGAGAGGCCCTCCTGGCTTCAGAGCTCTCCACCGGCTGGATGAGGCCTTTGGTGAGACTGCATCAGGGCACAGCTATTTCTGCCCACTTCTGCTTCCTTCCCTTCTTTCCACCAGGGGTTGATCTCAAAAGAACTCTCTAATAAACTGCCTGCACAGACTCAGTTTCCAGGGGAGTCTAGTCCAGAGAAACCACATGCCAAAACTCAGTGTGCTTTATTTCTGTATCTTTAACTTTTTTAATGTCTATTTTTGAGACAGAGAGACAGACAGAGCATGAGTAGGGAAAGGGAAGAGAAAGGGAGACACAGAATCTGAAGCAGGCTCCACGCTCTGAGCTGTCACCACAGAGCCCGACGTGGGGCTTGAACCCACAAACTCTTGAGATCATGACCTGAGCTGAAGTTGGGTGCTCAACCAACTGAGCCACCCAGACACACATTCCCTTTTTTTTCAATTATTTTAATGAGAAAGAGAGAGAGAGAGAGAGAGAGAGAGAGAGAGAGAGAAGAGGAGGGGAAGAGAGAGGCAGACACAGAATCCAAAAGTGTGCTTTAAAGGTTTCTGAGATCAGGCTTCCTATGCCATCATAACTGAAACATCTTTTATTTGTCCAAACAGGTCATGTGTCTGCTATCTCTACAGCCACAAATGGGTACTTTGAGTTGAGAAAGATAAGAGAAAAAAAGCCAAATGATCAGTTTTGCTTATTCACAAAATTAAACAGTTAATAGAACTGAACAGTTATTGAGACATCGTAAAGACAAAACCTTAGATATGGCATGTGATGAAGCCTATCTTTTAGGTCCTTGGCAACCGTTCAACTCAAACTTCTCTAGAGAGCTGTTTCCCCCACCCATGCCCCCCCCCAAAATATTCCATTAACGATGAATGTTAGAACATTAGGTTTTGTTTTTATCTGAAATAAAATTAAACAGTATCTTGCTTGTAAAAAAAAAACACAAGGAAATAGGAAACAGTCTTGAAAATAGGTATTTGGGTTGCCTTGAAGTGTTCCTCTCACCCTTTCAACTGTGTTAGTTGTTAATAGTGAAAGTGCTTTGTCAAATGCATTTTGAAGTACCTTCTGGCCAAACCTACCCTGATTGAATAATATCGCTGGCAATTTAATAACAGTTCTTGAAAACTGAAGGAACTAAATCCACACCTATAGGGTCAATATCCCTTTTGCCCAAGGGGACTAATTTGAAGGAATAATCCACCAATTACTGGACACTTATCCCATATCAGCGCTTTACACATTTGAACGGTGGTGACAAGGAAATATTCCATATGCTAGTTAATCTAGGACCACTGCAAAGGTGCATATTAGCACATTTTTTAATAAGATATTTCTCTTTTTCTTAAAGTTTATTTATTTTGAAAGAGAGAGAGAAAGTGTGCAAGCCGGGAAGGGCAGAGAGAAAGAATCCCAAGCAGGTTCCATGCTGTCAATGCAGAGCCCGAAGCGGGGCTCAATCTCATGAACCACAAGATCATGACTTGAGCCACAATCAAGACTCAGATGCTTAACCGAATAAGCCACCCAGGTGCCCCAATTAGATATTTTTCAATTACAAAAGAGAACTTTGAGAAGAAAATTTTTTTCTAATATGAATCCACATTTTCCAGATAAGGCTTTGCTATTAAAAAAAGTCTTCTCTAATCCACCCTATGTTTTCCCTCCCTCAATTTTACTACAGCTGATCCCACTGACATGAACTCGTGTGTCCTCTTTAACTCATCACCTCCCCGCTGGACCTTTCCTGAGTATGAATTACTCAGAAGCTGGCCTTGAGCAAAGACCTGCCTGCCAACTCATTCATACAACAAATAGTGAAACTCTTATAAATCATCTGAATTTGTCACCCATGTCTGAAAGGGACAACAGAGTGCAGTGATCAAGAGCACGGACTTGGATCTAAGGTGCACAGGCTCAAATTCCAGCTGGGCCTCTTGTTAGCTGTGTGACTTGAGCAAGTTACTTTAATTTTCTATGCTATCTTTTAAAATCTATATAACGGAGATGTTAATCATTCCTACCTCACTGGGTTATTGTGAAGATTCAATTTGCTAACCTGTGTCAAGCACCTGGGACAGCGCCTGCACACAGTACGTACATGTTTGCATTTATTAGTTCGCCATTCTATTGTCATTTTTCTGGAGTTCCTCTTCTTGTAACTTCTTCGGAAAATGCGCCTTCTATGGCATCCTCTCCTGGCACTACCTGGCTCATTCTCTTGATTCACTTCTCTCCTCTTCACAAAGCTCAAGTCTTCCACACCAATCTGCTCTTTCTTGGGGCTGCCATCGCCTCTATGTCCACCATAGTATATATCCCACCCCTCACGGCTTCTGACTTCCTAACTGTCCTCCGTCTCAAAACATTTTATTTGCAGCCGAAGAGAACACGTAAAATGTAATTTACTAACATGGATAGTAGATCTCAATTCAGAACCTGCAAGATACAGAATATGTAGGACTGGAGCTGGTTTTTTAAAATGAGTCATATAGTAAGTTAGGCAGTAAGATGCCTCTGTTAAATTTGGTAGGGAGGCACCATAATAGCTTGAGTGCGTGGTAGAAAAACTAGAATGTAAGATGTCACGTTTCAAATAAAAAACATGGACTTGAATTCTTAAGAGCCCATGGCTTTATGGTAAATGGTCTCTGTCAACAAAGAGCCTTTATTTCTACTTCACCTAATGTCATGGTCAACGATTTCGGCTCTGGCTTGAAGAGGTCCTGAGATCTTCAGGACTGCATGTGGTGCAAAGGACTCTATCTTACTTTTACAATAGCTACTGTGTTTTGGCTATACGGGGCAGGCGGTAGTGAAACCTAGTGGGAGTTAATAAACAGAGTAGATAGGACTCGACAAATACCTAACCAACAAATAGGTTCCATGATAGTGTGACATTTTTATAGCCACATTTTAAAACCATAACAGCGCTTGAATGGTATGCATTATAGTATTTCAATTTAGTCATTTATCTAAAAATGAGTTTTATCTTGGCTCATAAATAAACAGTGACATTCCAGAAATTTGAAAAGCTCAGCTTCACCTTCTGCGGAAAAGCTCATTTTACAATTACAGAAACACATGCCCTTTTGTGCCAGGTTGCTTAATCTTTGATTTATGGCTCCTATCTTTGCGCTAACCTCTTTCTGTAAACTACACAGAGTTTGTACAAGCTCAGCTATTTCATTCTTACTTCTAATCTTAATGGGTTATTTTCTCCCTACAGTGGCAATGTCTCTCTACCCAACAGGTCAGGGAAAAAGTATTCACTCTTAGTTTACCAAATGCTATTTAGTGTCTTATGATGTTCTCAGAGTCTGAAGTAAGTAATGCATTTCCCTAAAAGCCTTGGCTGGCTCTTCCAGAAAGGTTTTTCTCTTCTGTCCCAGAGACTTCTAGTGCTTGCTCCAACATGCCTTGTAGCAAAGCCCTTTTGGGAAATGGCGGCCCACTCTCTCTCCTTTCTGCACTTCATTTTGACCAGGTTCCCTCAGCCAGGAAGCTAGCTTACTTGGCACATCGGAATGGTTTCTCTGGGTGTGCATGGGTGGCTTAGTTGGTTAAGCATCCAACTCCTGGTTTTGGCTCAGATCATGATCTCATGGTTCCACGAGCTCGAGCCCCACATTGGGCTTCACACTGATGGTGCAGAGCCTCCTTGGGCTTCTCTGCCTGTCTCTCTCTCTCAAAATAAATACATAAACTTAAAAAAAAAAGATGGCTTCTCCTCCAGTTCCATCTCTCTGCCGTTCAGTGGTGACACTCAGGTGTTGACAGAGTTGCCCTCAACTTCTCCCACAGTCTATGTACAGCTCTAGGTCTGGTCACATACCTCAGGGATGCTGGAGGAGTCTTTTACAGCAGTGTACTTAATCTGAGGGAAATCTGGGTCTTGCTCAAGGTCTACGATGATGAGAGAAGCACAGGTTCTTATGTCTTCCTTCACCTGGATCCCCACATTACACACCTGGCAGGTGTACTTCCAGGACTGTGCTCTGGGCTTGTTGCGAATGACTTGTTTCATTACAGACGCATTTTCTTCTCTGGTTTTCACTACTCCTGCTGTCATGTGGAAGGTGGCAAGAAATGTACTTTTACTCCATCATTTTTAAATAGAAAAGTCTTTGTAAAAACTTTCGTGAAAACATAAAAAGGTACTGGTGATACAATACTAAGCAAAAAAAAAAAAATGCAGGGTACAAAATAATATAATCTGAGACGACACCTAACTATGCTATCGAATGCATGAAAGGAAGAACACACCAGAATCTGAAATCGTTGCCTCAGAGTTGGGAGAGTGATTTAACATTTTTCCATTGATTCTTCCTCACATTTCACAAGTTGTGTTTTGCGTGTCCATGAACAAGCAACCCAACATATTCAGCAAACAATATTTACAAAAACACATTTATGTGGCTGCACAACCTTTTTAAGACTCTCCACTAAGCACAGGCTGCCATATGCACACTTACTCATTCAACAAATATTTACTGAATTTCTGTGATGGGCCAGCCACTCTGCTCACTTTGGGGAGTATAGCTGTAAACAAAGGGAAGTCTTACACAGCTCGGCTTACGTTCAGGTGGGGGTGACAGACAACACAAATCAAATAAACATAGGATATGTTAAGATGGGGTGGTAAAAGAGAAAAAAATAACAAGGTAAAGGTACAGAGAATGTCAGCAAATTGAGAGAAGAAACCAAATATATGGACTCTATCAATCAAGGAAACCAACAAAAGCAAAAAAGCAGACAGTTAGAAGGATGTCGCTAGGTTCACGCTACAGGTGTTTATCATTCGTTCATTGTTCATCACCAGTTAGGCGGTCATTATTTAAATCAAATATTTTTTTAATTTCCCAGCCAAACCTCCTTAAGGACATACTACTTTTACCTTGAAATACATACAGGCTAATTAAATCTTCAGAACATTTGGAAAACAGCGTATTTTAAGGGTTCTTCCTATTAAGATGTTTGGCTACAGAGCTAAAGTAACAAATTGTAAAAAGTACTGCTCAATGAACATTTAAAACCAATAAACTTGAGAATTCCCACCAAATAGGAACCAACTAGGTCGACGAGGGATCATATTTAATACGTTGTGTGCATTAAATGATTGTTCACCACTAACATTTGTTCATCTCGTAACTTTTCTTTCAGGAATTGTGGGGAAAAACCAAATGCACTTAGGTTGTGCACTACCAACCTCTTCCTCTTTCAGGGGAGTTTAGTTTACAAGATTGTCATTTTTAATAGGAAACAAGCAAAATTTCTCCTATGATAACACATCTTCAAAACATCAGCAAAGCTGGTTGAAAACATATGGTGAGGCACAAATGCAGTAACTTCTCCCTTTCTCACTGTTGCTAAGGAATGAGTTTATGAAAGGAGGTAAATCCCAACTTGAGCGAGTGCTTGCCATATCCCACCACGCTACAACGGCACATGCTTTTCTATTGTCATTTCATTGTTACATCACCCCAGCAAAGACGGCACTGCCACTTGAGAGGTTAAGAACTGGACCCAGGACCTTGATGTGGGTGACAACAGCTAGTAAATGTCTGAGCAAGAATTCAAACCAGGAAGTCTGACTCCAAGGTCCATGCTTTTCAGCATTACCCTCTGCCGAGGAGCCCTATGCTTAGGATGACTTTGCTCAAAGCTTCATTTTTGAGTGAGAGAATTCTAAATATATAGCATACTCCCATAACTACCTCAACAATTTTGAACCTAATTTAATAATTTTATACATAAAGTTTTAAACATCTATTTTTAAAAGCCATCCCATATTACTCTCTTACGATGGGTCTGCTTTTGACTTGGTTTCCTCGCAGGGTGTTGCCATACAGGCTGCTTCTGCAGTTGCATCAGAGAGCTGGGGCTCTAGTCCCACCAAATAAGCTTGTCGCACTAAAGTTAGTAAGACTTAGAAGTTAAAGAAAGTCAGTTCTGCAGTAAGTTCTAAGGACCATGTGCTGGACTCACCATCCGTTCATCCATCCATCCACCTACCCATCCATCCATCCATCCATCCATCCATCCATCCATCACTAAAATATAGTGATAAGAATCACTATAACAAAGTCTCTCCATTAAATTTCTATTGCTTCTACCACTAGTACAGATCTCTTTGAAATTCTCAGTTGCTAAAACAATGCCCTAAGTTGACTCCCTATAACAAATGTCTTACCCAGTCTTCACTTTTCTGCCACATTCCTTTTCCAAAACATGGCTTGATGTTGTTGTTGCCTTTTAAAGGAGACAATGTATGTAAATAAATTAACAGTTTGCCTGAGCTATAACAAGCCCTTCGTAAACACTATTATTTTTGCTACAACTATGTGCCAGACATGAAGGTAAGCGCTGGGAATATGGCAGACATGAATGAGACATGGAGCCTGGCAGTGAGGACCTGGGAGTCTAGTGGAGACAAAGAAAAGTAAACCATCTATCACCACACAGTTGTGGAAACACCTCACTCCAACCTGGGTGGAGGCAGAGGTCAGGGGGAATGAGTTCACAGAGTTAGAAGTCTGGGAACAGGAATAGGAAAATTCCTAGGAGACTAATAGACTGGAAATTGCAGGCAGCTTCAAGTTACTGAATAAGTCTGGAGAGGCGTGGGGATCGGCCACCGGACCCATGAGGATGGACAGGTATGTGGGGCCAATTGTAAGGGCTTGTATGTCATGCTAAGGATTTTTTATTTTATAAAGAGGCAATGAAAACCTACTACAAATTTACTGGCATGATCACAGACGCAATCAATTTTAGAAAGATCAACATAGTAACAGTGCAGCAACTGATCAGAAAGGAGTAGGGCTGGGTTAAGAGGTTGCTGGGCTGATCAAAGGGAAAAATGATGACATCATGAATAAAGATACGACAAATGTGGATGGAAAGCGTTCAATGATGTTGAGAGTAACTGAACAAACAAGGTAAGATCTATTGAGGACTGGGATTGTTGGGAGATACTGGGCATGGGGACGTTCAAGAGAACAAAGTACTACAGGTAATTTCCTTGAAAGCTGGGTCCATTCACTCAATTAAGAAATTGGAAGACAGCCAAGATTTTGAGGAAAACATGATGAATTTACTTTGGAGGTGTAAACTTTGAGAGCTGATGAAACAGCCCAATGTACATGACCAAGAGACAAAGAGGATCTCTAGCCTAAGGCTAGCGATAAAAATTTGGAAGTCATCAACACAGGTGACGGCATAAGCCTTGAGAATGGATGACACAACAATGTAGGTAGGATTATTTATTAGCATCACCCACTGAAAAAGAAACATAAGCCCCCTTTGTCCGCAGTGGGAAACAGACCAAGGTTTGGCCCTGGTCATCCTTTTGACATTATCTCCTGCCACTGCACACCATATATCTTATTGTGAAGTCACATCAAAATACTTATATTTTCCCAAATGTATCAGACGCCATTGCCCTCTCCTAAATTTTCTGCCTGGTGAACACCCATTTGGCCTTGAGCTCTAAATCAAATGGCACTTTTCCTGACAAGCCCTGGATAATCTGACCACCTTCCTCCCCCATCCCAGGTGGAGTTCACGGCTCCCTCCTCCTTCTGACTGTAGCACTTGCCCACACCTCTACTATCAACACCCAAATTTCTCTTCTCTACTAGATAGAAAGTTCATAGAAGAAAAAGACTGCATCTACACAATGAAAGGTATCAACTCACGTTTACAGAATGACTGCTTCAAGTAATCACTCTTCAGTCTGCAAACACCATCCATCAGTCACTCTGTTTTAAAGGACTCATGACTCCTTCTGTTTGGCAAGCAGCCATAGAAGGTTCTTAGGTACAGTAATATGATACTTTTGGTATGATCTACTAAGAATTTAATTTTATTCCCATGTTACTAGTACTCACGTCAACACAACTGCTGTGGTGACAACAGTGTAATCATTTAAAATAATGATTACTATGAATATAGTAGTTCCTCTCACTGAAAATGCCACCGGATTTTACTGGAAGCAAAAAAAAATGGCAAGAGATGAAAACTAAACAGAAATAGAGGACGGAAATGAAGCAAGAGGAGGCTTCATTAGGATCAACTAGGAGATCCTGATGGCACTGTGTGGAATTACCTCATCCAAAAAGGACAATTCCAAGACAATAAACAGGCAAATGATAGATGAATAAAAGAGTTATGAAACTTTGCATTTGCTAAGTACACAATATGTGAAAAGCATCTTCTTCACAAACAAGGAAGGCAGGAAGGCAGGGGTTGACTTTAAGGCAAATGTGAAAGGATAAAAGGGGATTCAAAGGTTCTAGTCACAATCATTCCTTCCAGAAGCACCGGTTCTTCTGGCAACAAGATATGTGGTTTTTCTTTTCTTTTCTTCCCCACCCCCCCCCCCCGCCCCCTGCTCAGCAACTTGAACAAAAGGGACAATACATAAATTCTTATTTGGACAGACATCAAAAGGTCTTTCAAACTTCTATTCCTCCCCGACTCTACTTAATTGTAAAAACGAAACACCGCAGACATTCACTATCTTTCTAGTTTGAGAACGAACCCTCACACAATTTTCCCACAACCTCGAAAGATGCATCCATACAGTCTGCAATTTCAAGAGTTGTGACCAATTCATTATCAAATGGAAAGAAGTCCTAGCTTGTTTGGTTTTCAAAGGGGCCCCTACCTCTTCAGGGGATGTGTTGGTTTTCGTTCTTGACCAACAGTTTCATCAGCGTGCTGTTAAGTTAGAGACAAGAGACTCTAAATATCACAGCGAACTATTTTGTGTGATTCAAGAAAGAGAACTCTTAGAAGTCAAAAGAATGTGTATGTGCACAAAATCTACTACGCAAGCACCATAATGCTGGTCTCCTATTCAGCTTTGATTATAAATGAGCACATCTACACCCGAGGGTGGAGAAGAAATACAGGGCTAAGGATCATCTGTCTTGAGTGTATCAGGGAGGCAGAAATGTGAAAATCTTAGCCCCAGCCCTTATAGTAATTAAAGTAAAGACGCTGACACATGCATGATTCAACCCAATTATGACTCAGTGGTCACAAATGGGGCTCACCTGCACTAAATAGACCCAATTATCCCAGGTAGGTTATGTTTTAATTTGCTAAACACTTTGAAGTTTTAACTCCCTTTTCCAGATGTGTTGTGAGGGAGAACCCTATCCAAAGAGACAGAGTCAAAACTCTTTAATTCACTTTTTAGTTCTGCCACTGTAGCACTCGCTGACCTTAGCCCTTAACCTCTCCCTGTTTCACTCATCCTGTTCTTAACCTTTGGAAGATGATAGCTGTCTTCTCGTCGTTTCAAGATTTTGAAACGACAACATAATAATTATTATGACCAACCAATATGCTGTATTAAAAAAAGCTAATGACGATGCTCACGCTGAACCTGTTGAATACCTACTAGAGGCCCATCGTTGTTTTACATTCTACCTAAATCGTGTCATCCTCACGATGACCTCTGAGACAGGGAGTCACTTGGAGGAGCTTAATAAAGAGGCCATGTGCAAGCATGTGGGCAGGCTTTGTAGTAACCACAAGAGACGGTACGGTGAGCTAGTGAGTCCAAAGGACGGTGGTATCAGCATGAAGCGTCTGTAGGAGGGCAGTCATCAGACTTCACAAAGCATCCTTGTGGAGATGGCTCCTGCTAGGAGCCTACAGGAGCAGGCAGTAACCTGGTAAAGGAGGGAACCTGGGAAGTAAACACCTCGCACTCTCTTCCCACCGGCCTGCTCTGGTCCTGATGATGCCTCCCACCGACCAAATCCAATCAGAAGTCAGAGAACAAAGGAGCCTCCTGATTCAGTCCAAACATCTCAGCGCACAAAGCAGGTAGATAAAGAGAGCGAACCTGGTATCTACTATTCCCAGTTATCCCAAGCATCCAAAAATTACCTTGAATAAATGAGGTTATCAATAAATATCTGTTAGTAAAAGAAGAAATGAGATCAAAGTATCAAGAGGTTCAGTACGTATGTGAGAACACACACAGTAAGAGACTGAGGCAAGACTTGCTCTGAGGTTCAAGCTCAAGCTCATAACCAGTATGGTATTCTGCCTCCTATTCACTATCTATTTTTTTTAATGTTTATTTATTTTTGAGAGAGTGAGCGAGGGAGGGGCAGAGAGAGAGGGAGACACAGAACCTGAAGCAGGCTCCAGGCTCTGAGCTGTCAGCACAGAGCCCGACGTGGGGCTCGAAACCACAAACTGTGAGATCATGACCTGAGCTGAAGTCTGTGCTTAACCAACTGAGCCACCCAGACACCCCTCCTATCCACCGTCTTTATGCCACACCATTTAATAAGCATGCTGTGGGGTGTTTGGAGGAGACGGTGAGTATGATGGAGGTAATTACCACCCCCAAGAAATTTGTAATCTGTGTTTTAGTTTTATCTCACCTTTCCATCTCCAAATCCTCAAATTCCTCTCTTGCAAGAAAAGTTCTGTAATAGTAGGTCTCTCACCTCTTACAATTCCATAACCTATTCCAACTAGAGGCTCGGTAGTGAAACTTTCCATCACATCGAATTTTGCCCACTTGATAGTATCCTGCCTTGGAAGGATGTTCTGAGCACATATAACACAGGGAGCATGGTGATATCTTTTGAGAAGACAAGGCCTTCAACTCTATTTACTGCAATGGACTAAGCCTTAGGTCTTATGTTTGTACAGTGACTTTCAAGACATGTTGAAGGATTCATTTATTCAGTTACAATATATCAATCATATAGTATATACTTGGGACTACACAAGGTACATGCACAGACTGAGAAAACAATTTTTTTTATAAAATGTTTTTTAAGTTTATTTATTTTATTTCTGAGAGAGAGAGAGAAAGAGAGAGAGAGTGAGAAAGAGAGACAGAGAAAGTAGGGGAGGGGGGAGAGAGAGTGAGAGAGAGAGAGAGAGAGAGAATTCAGAGTGGGCTCCACACTGTCAGCACAGAGCCTGATGTGGGGTTCGAACCCACAAACAGTGAGATCATGACCTGAGCCGAAATCAAGAGTCAGACTGGAACTGGCTAAGCCACCCAAGTGCCCCAGAAAACAATTCTTACCCAAAATTAACAACTGCTTTCTGCACTAATGAGTCAATTATTACCCAGAGGGAAGTTAAAAGTGTGTTAATTACCAAGAGAGGTCACGGGCACACATCTGGGAGTGCAGTCGTGATCCTGCCCCTCAGTGGCACCCTCCTTTACTTCTCCCCACACTGTTCGGAGCTTGGATACAGGATAAAAACCCTGTAATAAGCATCCTAACCCTGACGTTGTTCCTGGAGACAATCCAGTATTCTAATATGTTTCCATCTCTTCCTAAGAGCCTCCGCTTGGAAACGCCAGCTCCACATATAGGGGCCTGACTCAAAGAGATCAAATAGTAATTTGCCCCTGTGGGTTTTTTCTCAGTTCTACTTTGGAGCTTGAGGAGGCCACTCTTTGCCGCCTGATCCTAACTGAAATAGCACATAGAAATCTTTCGTCTTTTTCAGGGACAAGGCGAGTGCGCTGGCACGGCAGCTCCCTTTCATGCTGTGCAAGCATTAGCTTTGCATTTTTAAAAACTATTGTACAATGTGTCATGCGGCGAGGTTTGCCAAAGGGAGGGAAAGGGGGGAAAAAGAATAGCAGAGTTGATTTCCTACATGGAAGTTTTAATGATTCTGGAAAACCATCAACCCGTATCAAATTTCTATACTAATTTCACAGTTTCCCACAAATGGCAAGAAGGCAAAACCATCAATTAGCCTCGTGGTGATTATATTTTGAAGAACAATCTATTTTCCTGATAGATAATTCTACCAAATGGAAAAATTCATTTTGTTAAAAACCTGAACACTTGATGATGTTTATTTCATGCAAGGGGCTCAAGGTAAAAATCGCCCTTTCAGTCATCTTCCAAATGTTTACTCAGGTGCACACACCTGTGCTTTCTGTCGCCAACCAAAGCTCTGAGTGTGCAGGATTTCTGCTCTGTGACAGTCATTTACATACATTATGAAACAGAAACTGAGGAGAAGCCATCAAGCCCTTGCTGGGAGGAGCCCATATCCCTCTACTTACCAAATCAATCTGTAACTTAAAAAGAGCCCTGCTATTTCCTAGCAACATGAGTAAACATTGTACTATATCCAGCTCCCAAGATTTGTAACCATGTTAATCTGTGAGTACTCAATTTAATTAAAGATTAGACTTTTAAATTGTATTTTTAGTGCACAACAGTACTGCTAAATTATGATGATCAGCAGTTAAGTGTGCTTATGTCTGCAGAACTCGGGGAATGAAAATGAATCATTTATTTCCATCTTGATATGACTGCTCTTCTCTGAGGCGCTATGCTCCGAGTTCACAGGCTTTGGAGTTCATTGGAATTCGATGGTTAAAACACAGCTTGGAGACCTCATTTATGAAAATTCCTTTAAACCTTTCACCACTTTGACAGATCCAGTCCAAGTGCACTGAGCCAATTCAAAAGTAGCTCTCAGCCCTTTTATAGGTTTTCAATTACACCAACACAGCACACCAGAGCCGTCATGTTGGACAAAGTCTATTACGGTCACAGAAAGGCACGAGAGCCTTTGTAAGAGACTCGTATGAAAGCAGCATTCTCACAACTGGAGCCAATGGATGTAAAGCTTTGTCTGTCTCGAACCATCCTTGACTTATTAAAGAAGGGATCTTCAAATGACTTAAACGTGGCTAGTGCTTAGTTATCTACTACAGGATGCAGGCTATGTGGGTTTTTTGGCTGTTTGTTTTTTTTTTTATCTTTTTAGAATTTACTTTGCAAAAATACTGGCAAGCTACCTTGTCTTCAAACGTTTCCAAATAGCTTTCCCGAAGAATTGTTCAAACATTTTCTAGGCTTCATTCATTCCCTACCCCCTCATAGCGTGTGACAGCAGGATTCACTTTTCCCCATGTGCGTTCCGAGAAACAAAAACCCCAAGCGGGTCAATGAGCTTTCCAGGCTGACACTGGTCATCAATGGTAAAACAGAGGTTAGGCCTGATTCCATTTACTATTTCAAAGCACTCTTTAAGCGGGCCTGAGACGCCCAGAGTCTTCTCTGAGACAAGGATCCCTTACAATGTTTATAGGACCTAACAGATCGTACAGTGACAGTTTCTTCCATTTGCAAACTGTGCATTTATTTGAGTATGTGGTTGGTATGGCTTTATGGGAGTGCCAATCTTTGAAACTTGGTTGTATGAGTTCTTTTAAGTGACATTCACCATTAGGGGTAAAGGGGACAAACGTGCCCATTAGTGGGTTAGAAGCACTTGCAAAATTTAAATGCTGTATGTGCAAATGCTAATTTACTCAGGATATCAATCTCCCATTTTCTCCAGGGAGTGGTGAGGTCTCTAAAACCACTGGCAACAGAGACAGCTCCCTGACACAGCTATTCCTCCCCTGCTTATTTCATGTTCTGGAGGGCAGATGGGCCTTTTTTTGTGTTTGGTCTATCCTGCTTGTTTGGGATTTCTTTCTCTTTTATCCTGTTAAATAAGACCATGAAGTTTCAATATACTGGACTGTGCCTAAATTCCTCTAATCGTCAATATTGGAAGAGGCAAAGCCTAAAGCTGAACACGACATGGGGAACCTCAGAACAGTTTGAGGCTAGGAACACCCCAATCCAGGGTCGAGGCTTCCTGGCCATGCGGTGGGACTCAAATGCAGTTCTGTGGCACTGGCCAGAGCCGGGAGCTGACAGGCAAAGTGAGTGCTGCGAGACAAGGCCCCACATACCAATCCCGGCTGCTCCTGGTGTTACGCATAATCTTTCCTCGTTCATTAATGAATTCCCAATGCACTGAATGCCAGCTGCGGGCCTACTAAATGCCGCATTCCACATTGGGGACAGGAAGTTGACAGGTGCAACCCTACCCTCAAGAGCCCAGGTTGTAGGGAGCAGCCAGCCCCATCCAACAGGCATAAGAGCAGAGGCGCAGGCTCACTGTGGAGGGAAGACAGAGGGAGTCGTCCCTGAGTCTGCCCTTGGGACTCCCACTGCCTCCTCAGAGTCCAAGCCTGGAGTCCACTATGGGAGCCACACGCCACATGTGGCTACTAACCATCACAAGCGTGGCTCGAGTCTGAGTTAAAAACAAAACACATGCCAACTTTCAAAAAGTATGAAAAACAAGAACGAAAGGGAGGTAGTTAATAATTTTTTTTTATATTACATGAGGAAATGCTAATATCCAGGATATACTGCATTAAGTAAAATAGAGGACTGAAATTAATTCCACCCGTTTCCTCTTATTTTTCCTAACGTGCTTGCTAGAAAATGAGAAATTAATTAAGTGGCTCACATTCACAGACTTATTATTTCTGTCCACCAGTTGTTTTTTTTTTTAACGTTTATCTATTTATTTATTTTGGAGAAAGAGAGAGAAGGAGGGAATGTGTGTGAGTGGCGGAGAGTCAGAGAGGGAAGGAAACAGAGAACTTGAAGCAGGCTCCAAGCCCTCAGCACAGAGCCCGACATGGGTCCCAGACTGCCAAAGCCACCCAGGCACCCCTCTACCTGCCCGTTGTGGTGTAAGAAGTCACAACACGACACTTAGAGAACCTGGGAGGCTGTCTCGGGGGCAGCTGGGGGGCAGGGAGAAGGAAATGTGTAGAAAAGAGCACACAGGGGCGCCTCTCAGGGGCTGCAAAGATGGGCAGAGGCCGGCAGTGCGTGTGCTTCCTGAGTAGTACATGCCTGCCAGATTCAGTTGCAGCAGAGAGACCACAACATCAAAGCCAAAATGACAACAATCACATCACAAATAACTTAGAAGCAGCCTGTGGCTTACACTAGGCTATGCTCCGCCAGGCACCAGACCGGCTAGCTAGCCCTGCCTTCAACCCCGTCCGGCCAGTCATTTGGTCACTCTGCCCCCTCATCTGAAAAGGGGTGGCTGAGATGCACTGATGCGCCTGTGTCCCCCTTACTCTGCCTACTAAGTCTCTGGAAATCTAAAGCACTCTCAACAACCCAGGGGAGGGATGAAAGTGCTAGAGAAGCAGACACGCTTGTGCCTAGAGATGTAAAGCTGCAAAGAACGGAGAAGGGAGGAGAATCAATCCTTTAGACTTTCTCTTTCCGAAAACATCGCCTTTTCTTTCTTTGCCAGCCCCCTTCCCGGGTAGATCTAGAAGAGATGGAAATGCCACGAGCTCAGGAACCACATCTGTGAGCTCACTGTGGTGACCACAGCTCCGAGAGGAGCCTGGCATAGAGCAGCACCTCACCGTAACGGTCTGTGAGGGGTGCCAATGGAGAATCCGCAGCCAGTTTTGCTGCTGAGTGTTGCTGCTGTGTGGTTAATGACTCTGAGGGTGCAAGCTGCACTCAGGAAAGAGCGAGGGGCTCACTGAGGCAGGGTCAAGCAGCAGCGATCTGCGTCTCGGACGCTGGGGTCTGCGTGCGAGCTGTCAACCCAGGCGAAGGTGGAGAGGAGCCGAGACCTTCCAGCCCTTGTCGGCCCCTGCACGGGAGACAACCCCAGAGGTTGCTGCAGCAGAAGCGGCTGCCTGACCCACTGCCACCAGGGAAGCTGCAAGGTGAGGGAAGTCAAGGGGGAACAAAGGCTCGGAAGGTCACGGGCACGAGTCTCATGCCCAGCGTGGTGAGAGGAACGAGCACGGACGCCGCATGAAATAACAGTGACGCCCGGCGGGGTTTGACTCCACTCTCAGCACTTGGTGGCTGGGAGACTGAGCTCCTTCTCTGACCCTCATTCTCCGCAGCTTACAACAGGGCTGGGAACACAGGTCTTAGGGGGCTGGTTAGCTACAATGTACTTTTCAAAAAGGACTGGCACATGGTAAGCACTCAATAAATGGTCAATAAGTGGTATATATTCAACAATGGCCATTATTTTTCTTCTGGATTACAGCTTTTTTTTTTAATTTATTTTTTTTAACATTTATTCGTCTTTGAGAAACAGAGAAAGACAGAGCATGAGCATGAGAGAGGAGACACAGAATCTGAAGCAGGCTCCAGGCTCTGAGCTGCGTCAGCACAGAGCCTGACGCAGGGCTCGAACTCACTGACTGCGAGATCATGACCTGAGCCGAAGTGGGACTCTTAACTGACTGAGCCACCCAGGCACCCCAACAGCTTTTTTTGTTTTTTTAATGTTTTTATTTTTGAGAGAGAGAGAGAGAGAGAGAGAGAGAGAGAGAGAGCATGGAAGCAGGGGAGAGGCAGAGAGAAAGGGAGACAGAGGATCTGAAGTGGTCTCTGTGCTGTCACTGTAGACCCCAATGTGGGGCTCGAAAACACACATTGAGCTAAAGTTGGATGCTTAACCCACTGAGCCACCCAGGCGCCCCTGGATTATAGCTCTTACACAAGGTTTTTAACCTGGAGTCTGTGGGACCCCAGGAAATCCACAAATGGGCTGCCACATATTCTGGAAGCCCCTGGACTCAGTGGTGTGTATGAACATCTTTTTTTCTTTTTTTTAATGTTTATTTATTTTTGAGAGAGAGACAGAGCACAAGTGAGGGAGGGGCAGAGAGAGACAGGGAGACACAGAATCCGAAGCAGGCTCCGGGCTCCGAGCTGTCAGCACAGAGCCTGATGCGGGGGAACTTAACTCACGAACCACGAGATCATGACCTGAGCTGAAGTCAGATGCTTAACCGACTAAGCTACCCAGGCGCCCCCAAACTTTTTTTCTAAGGAAAGTATCCTCAGCTTTCATCAGATCCCCAGAAGGCTCTCAGACTGGAAACCGGTGAAAACCCACCGAGCTCCTGTGACTTCCAAAGTGTTTAGCATATTTTACGTATCTATGGACTTTCTGAAGGACCCTCAGGACAAAGACTTCACTCTGGCTGTTGAAGAGGCGTGAGTTTTATACACAGCAGTACAATCTGCAGATGGGCCCTTTATTATCTGGCAACAGCAGAAGCACAGGAATATGGCTGGAATTTCTAAGGCAGACATCCATCTTAATTCCATTCTGTGGTGCCAGAGCCCTTACCACTCGAAATACATCTTTCTCCACAGTCTTTTTGACATAATTGAAGGCGAAGGGAGGCAGGTGGCATGTTTTATACCTCGGAGGCGGTCACCCGGTTTTAGAACCACGAGAACCGAAATTGTAACTGGGTGAATTGCAAGAGCCCAATCAAAGCTTGATTTTACTCCTCACCAACCCAGATGAGGGTCTGACAGCTTGGCCACCTCCAGGAAGAAGGACCTTAACTCTGTAAATCTTAAGCTTCCTCCCAGGCAGGAAAAGGATAGATAATGGTAATAGCTCCTTCCTAGGGCTGCTGTGAGAATTAATAAGAAAATAATTGTAAGTCATCTGTTAAGCAACCAACGCAGAGTAAGTGCCTCATAAATATTAACTATTAAATAACCTCTCTTATGGCAGAGGGGGGAAAAAAAAAGTATTCCTCATCTGATCTCTGGGCCATACATTTTAGCTTCGAGACGGACTTTGGGCCACTGGTATTTTTCAGCCTCTTCCTTGAGGTAGCTGTTAGTGACCAAGTAGGCATCGAGCGTTACACGGAGCCAGGAAAACAGCAGAAAGGTGTCTGAACGGTGATTTCAAAGAGACCCTGCTTTCCTGGCCAACATTCAGGGATGCAAATTTAGGAATCACGTTAAAGGAAACAGGACAAATCTTGAAAATCACGGAGGTTAATGACTCAGCACACCCTTTTCATTCCTTCCCCTAAAGCTTCTTCAGCATGTTTGCTGTGAGGACCCCTGCACTAGACACAGGGATACAGAGATGAGAAAGCCCCTCGGAGCTGTCACAGCACAACGGGACAGGACGTCACACATATGGCACCACAGGGTAAAGTAGGATGTGGGTCCGGGCGGGGCTGGGCAGGACCTGGTGTTCAAGCAAAGGCTTCTCTGAGAAACAACACTTGGGGTGCGTGTGGAAGGAGGAGTGAATGTTCAAGGTCAAATCAGGTCAAGAAAGGAGAAACAACATCCCACTGGGACAAAAGCACAGGCAGAAAAAACCCCATGAAGATGAGAGAAAATGAAGCCTTTGGGGGCCTTCGAGTGGCAGAGGTCAGCACAGCATGGGGGTCACGTGGGCAGGGGGCAGAAGCCACACGGCACACACCTCCCTCCCATCCAACCTCCTGTGTCCACGGGAGGCAGGGCCCACCTCACAGGGAACCCAGAAACTGTGGGAATTCAAGATCAGGAGGTTGCTCTTTTCCTCCAGGGCTGTGAGGTTCTGAATGGCTCTCAGGCAGTTACCTGATTCGATTTTATCTATTTGTTCTTTGAAAGAGCACCCTGGCCACGGTGAGGAGGATGGAGTTGAAGCAGAGAGACTGGACGTGGCATTCTCAGAGGGTACTTGTGCAGGGTGAAACGGGGGGAGGGGGGCCTCTAAACTAACGGGGGAAAGAGTGAGACAGAGACAGGGGTCCTGGTGAGTGACCCAATGAGAGGTCAAATCAGGCTCATTCCCAGGTTCATGGCTTGGGGGCAGAGAGATGATGCATCCTCCAGGGAAAATGGATGGAAGAGTAGATATACCTTATATACCTGTTCTTTTTGCTTGCACAGGATCCTTGCTCTCTTCTCCATAGTTTCTTTTTAAAGAACCACCCCTTGCTTGCTCTCAGGCTATTTACTTTGGGAGGGTTTTACCCACCACCCCCTCATGAAGTTCCCACATCCTCCCCATGTCTCGCCTCTGCCCACAGACTGTTCCTTCCATTCATGAAGGCTCCAGGCCTGGGCACATGATTAAGGCCAAGTCAAGTCGAATTCCATGTTCCAGATCCCTGGCCACAGGAGCTGGTTCAGGCATGGGCATGTGCCCATTAATTAAGAGTTAATCCCAAATTATTCTCTTCCCCTGCAGGGGTTAAACTTGAAGCTGCTTCGGACCATTGTACCACCAGGAAGAAGAGAGGAAATCAGAATTGGAGCCTTCCTGAACTTTTCCCATAGGGAGACAATATATGCCCCTGCCTAGTTGAGTAAGTACAAGCTGGGTTTCTGTGACTTGCAGCCAAGAGCCGTGACAAAGTAAAGAAAATTGTGTTTCAAAAAAGAAAAGCCTACTTTTGTGAGTGGTGGATTATAAAAACAAAACAAAACAAAACAAAAAAAACCTACATTTCTGAGACAATAGTACCTTAAAACATTTGAATCTAAAAAAGACACTTAGGGACTTTATAGCAAATTCTACTGTGAGTAATGAAAAGCCAAACCAGACTGCTTTTGAAAACGTTACTGCACCAGATAATGGCACATTCACTCATTAAGTTAACATTTATTGAATATCTTCAGGGTTCTTAGACGTGCACAAAAGAAACTATAAAAGCGTACGCTTGGATTTGAGCTGGTCCATCCAAGCCCTTCCATAACGAGCAGCTGTGCGTGCTGTTCAGACTAATTGTGTGACGTTAGAGAGGCCAGGTGTTCCTGTCTGGCCCACAGCTGCACTTGATGGTGAGGGCACCACCTGAATTTCAGACTGGCCATCAATAAAACACGGCAGGTTGCACAGCACCTCAACAGAGCCCTTAGGTACAAGAGTGGAATGTGTTGTGAATTCCTCTCCCCTCCAATAAAACAACCCCCGGACCTTCTTTCTTTACTCTCCTTCCATGAAAAGACCCCCACACTGGCAAGGGTTTAACTGTTACCGATGCACCCTCGTCTCTGTGTAAGTATGCCTATACCATCACCTCCTGCCCTGTCCGCTCCTCAGGGGCCAGGTCCAAATAAGTCTGGCGGGTGTTCATTCCTGGCGGGCATTGGCTGGTTTGGCCACCCCGGGGGGATCCATTCCCGCTTCTGAGGGCAGGTCTGCCTTCTCCTCGGCGGAAGCGCCTACCTACTCCCCATCGTGTGCTGTCTTAGCGGGCCTGTCAATCAACGCACCGGGTGAAGCAGTGTGCTTGCCATTCAAACTAGACCAAAGGTTTTCTCTGTGTGGGTATGCCAAGTCCAAGGGCAGACCTCCAGCTGTGCCTTGCAGAGAAAGACCATCAGTCCCCACTCCCCAGCCCCCTTGAGGAGTTCTGTTTCCACCCGGAAAGTGGTTCTTCTGACTTCCCTTTGACCCTTGGGATAGCCTCCGTGTTCCCTTTTGTTTTCCGTTGCTTTACTTGGGAGAAACTCCAGCATATGTAAGTTGCTGCACTTTAAGCGCGAAGCAATAGCAACCATTCAGAGCATACTCTGCAGCTGATAAAGTACTTTCACATCCAATTTATCTCTTTTAATCCACCTTTCTGAAACTGAATTTTTCTCCTCCCCCCCCCCAAATAAATCACTTATTGATCTATTTCTCACAATGGCACATTCTTTCAGCCACTTAAGCTTTTTTTTTTTTTAACCTCAGAATGATTTTGACTAGAGGCTTTCAGTAATGCCGTGTCATCAGTCACCCCATCCCAAAATACAGAATCTCCCAGAATGATCCCTTCCTTTCTGTTTTCTTTGCTTCTGCCTTTTCCAGAGCCTTCCTCACTGCCCACCAACGGTGGGCACCAGCCTACCATCTCTAAACCATCCTGATGCCACTGGCAGAAGGCTGTGACTAACATTTTACCGTCACTGCGTTACTCATCATCTTCCCAAGGTTTACAGAACGAAGACTACAGGACAATGAGGTCCAGGACATTCCCTAACCTAAATTCTGGGGTGCCTACGAGCAGGCTTCACTCAACTCTACGGTCTTGCAGTACATTCCTCCTTAGCAGAAAACATTTGCGAGAATGAGTGTCCTCAAACATGTAAATTGCAAAAAAAAAAAAAAAAAAAAGAAAGAAAGAAAGAAAAAAAAAGGAGGCTACAATTTCTTGCAGCTACCTCTCATTAGAAGTGGAGTCTTTCTTGGGGGGCCTGCGTGGTTCAGTCAGTTAAGTGTCCGACTTCGGCTCAGGTCATGATCTCACAGTTTGTGGGTTTGGGCCCCACATCGGGCTCTGTGCTGACAGCTCGGAGCCTGGAGCCTATTTCAGATTCTGTGTCTCCCTCTCTCTGCACCTCCCCTGTTCACGCTCTGTCTCTGTCTCTCTCAAAAATAAATAAACATTAAAAAAAAATTTTTTAAAAAGAAGTGGAATCTTTCTATACTGCTTGAATCCAAGGTGACCTTGTGATTTGAATCGAATTGGTCCATGGGATGTAGACGTCCTGGGTGCCTGTTAACCTGGCTAACAGTCTGATAACCGCCAGATGTAACTGAAGCCCTCCTAGATCACCCTGCCACCAGCTCACCCACCAGGTGACTGAAGATGCCTGAAGGAACCCCACCAAGATCAGCAGAAGAACCATCCAGCTGAACTCAGTCCAAACCATGCACCACACAACCATGAGCTTTAATATTTGCTTTAAGCAAATGCTTTTTGGGGTGACTGGTTATGCAGCAACGGACAAGTGACAAAAACATCTGAGCTGATTTGGTCATTTTTTCCTTTGAATCCCTTTTCATTTACTATTTAGCATTTTGGTTGCTCAATCATACAGTATCTTTCTTCATCTTTTGTATGATTCATTTTTCATGTGTCCTATTTCCTCCCTTCTAAATTCCTTGCGAAGAGTTCCTGTGTTTTATACTTTTATATGCCACAAATGCACAAAGTGAATACACAAGAAAGAGGAATCAACTAGTGCATTTCGGGGCCCAGCCATCAGCCTTATCAATTCATAGTCATCATTTGGACAAATATTTTGGTCACTTTTTTTTTTAATGTTTATTTTTGAGAGAGAAATAGAGCGCAATCAGGGGAGGGGCAGACAGAGAGAGAGAGACAGAGAATCTGAAGCAGGCTCCAGGCTTTGAGCTGACAGCACAGAGCCCGACGCTGGGCTTGAACTCAAGCACCATGAGATCATGACCTGAGCCAAAGTTGGATGCTTAACTGACTGAGCCACCCAGGCGCCCCGCCCTGGTCACTAACTTTTAAAGCTTAAAAGAGAGCTAAGATGGAAACAGCCAATTATGAAATCTAGTTATCCACATAAAGTGCAAAATCATGCAAAGTCTATATCATAGTAGTAACCGATTCATTACTGATCCATATTCAGTAAATTATTTCTTGTAACTAAACCTGCACATCAATCAAAGGTACACAAGAATGAGGCACCCGGGTGGCTCAGTCGGTTAAGAGTCCAACTTTTGATTTCTGCAGAGGTCATGATCTCACGGTCATGGGATCAAGCCCCGCACTGGGCTCTGCGCTGAGCGTGGAGCCTGCTGGGAATTCTCTCCCTCTCTGTGCCCTCTCCCCTGCTCACACTTTCTCTCCCTCCAAATAAATAAATAAACATATTTTTTTAAAGGTGCACAAGGAACCAAGTATATAAAGGTAAAAGTTTCACAGAAGCAACTGTTTGATTTTCACCAGGATGTTATTGTTCTCCCAAGACACATATTTCTCCTATGTGGTTTGCAACGGTAACCTGACAGACTGCCAAAAACAAGGTTTCTATTCGAAGAGTGTCACTGATTCTCTTGTTGCCTTTCAATTAGATTTTGCATTTAAAAGAGAATCTCCCTTGTGTTTCTTATAATGATGCACCTGCTCCTTGGGAGATTTCCTCTTTTGACAAGTAATGCCTTAAATCTGGCAAGAGAAACAGCTCCGGGCTTCCTGTGATAATATCAAAGATCATTTGTTTGTATAAGATGTTTGTGTGGGTTTCCCTCCTAAGAGCAGTAAAGTACTACTCCACTTCCTTCCAAAACAACGGCGCACACAAAGTTTCTTGGCCTCTGTTCTGCATTTCCACAGACACCTGCACCAGGACAACTGCCTGGAATTAGCAAGGCTGTGACATAGTACATGGAGAGCTTCATTTGCCCTGGTCACTTGCTTTTGGACATCAATACGTAGTAAACGTCAAATCAGTACAGGCAGTGTTACTTCCAATCTACTATCTTGTAACTTCTCCTCATGAAAATTAAATCTATATTCAAAGTTATATCCCTTAGTTTTTTAATAATTTTTTTTTTCTAACTAAGATGTCCACAGATCCTTAAGAGAAGCACCATCTTTTTTTTTTTTTTTTTTTTTTTTTTTTTCTGATTCTAGACCTAGGGACTCCTTCCTTTTGATTATGGGTAATCTTCAGTTGAAACTGCCTTCACATGAGAGACTTCTGTGATGGATAGAAAACGTCACACCTTCTTCAAACAGCTTCAAGAACCCCTTAAAGCGATCTCCTTCCACTCTCACCGGGCTGAGTGTAAATTAACATTGAGATGCATCAGGAATGGCCAATAGACATCTTCTCCCAGAGGTGAACACATTAGCATACCGCTTTCCTATACCTTGTTCTCTCTGCCTTTTAAAATTTCAATATGTACAAATGAAATACAGATTTCAACCCATTCCCCGCTGGGATGTCTGCTCCATAATGAGAGAAATAGGTTTTTGCCTTCCTGCAGATTCAGCAAGGAAAGTGGTGCTCGAAAATTACGTGTTTAGAGTGACACCTTGGAGAACTGACATACTGTGCACACATGTAATCCTCATAAACCTCCCCAGACAGCCCTTATTTCATTTTGCAAACTGCACCCTGGCCGGGCTCCACAGCACGTGGTGTGCGGCGGGCCTGTCCTGCACCGGCTCTCCCTTCCTCTGGGTTCTTCCTTGCCTCCGGGGTCTCTGATGGGCACTTGTCAGTAACAGTCAACAGGAGCGAGATGGCCCAGCCACCAGCCAGTGAAAAACTGACACCGACCGGAATGCTTCCTTAATTAACTTTCCCAAGGAAAGCAACGTTCCCACAGGAAAAAACAACACGTCCCCGCCGCCCCCCCCCCCCTCCTAGCGGTCCATTGAAAATGAGCAACAATGCCGTTGCCTTTTTGTTTCCTAAAGACTTTTCTTTGCTGCAAGCAGTAGCGTGTTCCTCAAAGAATGCTAGTATTTCCTGTGGAAACTGTATGGCTGCCAGTAACGGCTCATAATTTTCCCTTCTTTTCTTTTCGTAAAAATGAAATAAACAAAACGTGGCATTTGACAATAGCCAAAATACCAGTTCACCCCACTTACCACCTGCAGATGAAAGTCATCACCACGAGAGAAGGCCAAGCGAGGCACATTCGCGGCTAAAATCGACGCGGACGAGCCCGGGACGCAGGACAGCGCCGGAGGGGCAGGTCGCAGCCCCGGCTGGACGGGGCAGCCAGGGAGCTCCGGGGATGCGCGCGGGGCTCCCCTGGGCGGCACAACCCCAGGCGCCCCCCTTTCGCGTGTATTATTATCGTGATTGGGTCCTGTCGCTGTTACTGTTACTTCGCCCCTCGTTATCTCGGCTTTCAGGCGCTGGGGCACTGCCCATCCCTGCCTCCGAGGTGGCAGCCAGGATAATAACCACACGAAACGGGCAAAGGGAAGGAACAATCCTTTGGAAACCGAGGCGGGGGCTGTCTGCCCACCCCCCTTCCCCTGAGTAAAGCTGCCGCTCGGTAGCCGCCGCCGTTACTATAGAGACCTCCTCCCCCCCCCCCCCAAAACCCTTTCTGCAGAGGCGCCGCCGCTGCCCCGGCCGCCGGGACTTGAGGCACAAAGGGGGCCCGGGGGCTGCGGGGAGCAGGGGCGACACCCGCCGGGGTCTCCCGGTGCAAACTTGGAGAGGCTCAGCCGCCCGCCGCCGCCGCCCGCCGCCTCCCCGCCGCGCCCGCCGGGGACCTGGACTCACCGGGGGCGCCCGGCGCGCCGGCGGCTCGGAAGCGCGGACGGACTGACGGACGCACGGTGGACGGCGGCGGCGGGAGCAGGAACCGCCGCAGCGGGAGCGGGGCGGGCGGCGGAGGCGCTGCCGCGGCCCCGCTACGTCACAATGCGGCCGGGCCGCCGGCGCCGCTCCCCCGGCCCCCCAACGGGCGCGCGCGGGCGGGGGCAGCCCCGGGGCGGCCGGGCGCGGAGCCGGCGCGGGGGGACGCGGGGCACACCGCCGGGGACGGGGGCGCGGCCACACCGCCGGGGCCGCCGGAGCCGCCGCGCGCCCCGCGTCCCCGCGCGCCCCCCCCCCCCCCCACCGGGCCGCGCGCCCCTGCTCCGCCCGCCTGACGGCGACCCTCCCCGGCCGGCCCACGCCCCTCCCGCGCCGCCTCCCCACCCGCCAGCCGCTGTCCGCGAACCTGCGCTTCCTTCTCCACCTTTCGCTCGTTCGCCTCTGCTGCCTTTGCGTCTCCCCAGCTGGGCTTCTCCTCTCCTCCCCTCCTACTTTTTGCCCCCCGCTTCCCTCCTTCTCCTCCGCCCCCCGCCCGGCGGCCTCTCCCCCTGGAAATGAAATCGACCCTCACCGGGATCCACGCGTCAGCCGCTGCCACCTCATTGGTCCCCAAATCAGTCCAGCGGGGTCCGGCCTGAACCGGGACGAGGGACTCGGGGAGGGGAAACGGAAGGTGGGCACAGTACTGGGACACTGCTGTGCCTGCGAAGCCTTTGGCAGAGGATGTGGCGCTGGCACTGAGTCCTCGCCCCCACTCCTCCTTCCCGCCCCGGAGGCTCGTCCCCTCCAGGACTTCGCCAGGGAGAGGAGGACAAGGGGGCTTGGCCCGGAACGTGCTTTGCTCAAGCGTGGGTGCTGGCTGGAGACTTTGGTCTGAAATAATGGCTTTTTAATTGTGCAGCGTTGAACACATCACCGTCCCTACAGGAATATTAACTTTACTTTTAGCGTCTTTTTCTTAATGGGAGACAGGGAGCGATGGGGGGGATGGGGGGGGGGGGCTGTGGGCAGCTGGTGAGGCGTGTGGGCAAGCCAGCAGTGGTGACTGCGTCTTTCCTTCCTTATTTCCGAAATGAAATCAGGGAGAGTGGAAGCATTTATGGTAACATTGGCTCACGACCATCTCGCTTTTGCCCTTTGGAAAGCTTTAAATGGTTTTTAAGAAATCTCTTTCCCAGGAGAGATGACTCGAGAAGTTCACTCAGCAATGCTATGGAGGGCCACTCTCTTGCTCCAGGGTGTGGCTACTTGCCCGTTGCTGCCCCAGAGAAAAGTGTGAGGAAGCAAGTTCTCCTCCATCCATCCTCTTTGTTCCCTTGCCAGGTCCAAGCAAGCAAGAGTGGCGCCACGATCCTGAGAAACTCAGCACTTAATCTGGGTTAATGGCACTGGGGATGTGTAGCATGTGTGAGCCTGTCAGTGAAGATACATCATCGATAATATATTTACTCCATAGAATAATGGTAATGTATTATATATTAATGGCATGTAATACTGTATTATTACATATGTTCATTATAATATAGATCCAATATGTAACAACCAGCAAGGACCTGGTTGTGTAAAAACTGGGGTTCTCTGGGGGCACCTGGATGGCTCAGTTTGGTTGAGCATTATAGGACTTCAGCTCAGGTCACGATCTCGGGGTCTTTGAGTCCCAGCCCCACATGGGGCTCTCTGCTGACAGCTCAGAGCCTGGAGTCTGCTTCAGATTCTGTGTCTCCCTCTCTCTCTCTCTCCACCTGCCCCCCCACCCCCACTCACGCTCTGCCTCTCTCATAAATAAACAGTAAAAAAAATGAAAAACTGGGGTTCTCTGGATGACTCGTGTAACACTGCACACAGTGCCTGTGGAGTCCATGGGTTGCTCTGTTGGCTGGAAAAAGGCAGGTTGTAGGATTAGGAGGACACAGCTCAGCAATTCTGTTCTGGACCTGTTTTGGACAAGTACATAATTACTAAAATGAGGACTACCTTGAAGGCCAGCAGAAGACATTTCACATGCTTTTAATTTGATTTCCTATTGAAAAACTAAATCTCTCCCTCTCTGCTTTTCGACATAAACAGCCAAGAGCGTGTCCTGCAGCCTTGTAATTTGTTTATTGTCATTTATCATACATACGACTTTAAGTACATACATGGAAAGTGGCTTCACAATTTTGAAAACACACATTATCCCTCAGTAGAAAATATAAAATCAGATGACATCATATGGCACTAAAAATACTTGAAAATATTGGGCTTAATTCATTCACATCTGGTTAAAATAAAAATACCGTTTTTTTGTGTTTTCCTTTTTTTTTTTTTTTTTTGCCTTGTATAAACTCCGAGAAAAGCACATCTTGCTTCCATCCAGTAGATACGGATGGAAATTGGTGTCATCCTTGACGTGGTCTACAGAGAGCATAGTTTCACTGCCATCTTGTTAAATATTTTGACGTCCTGTTCTTTAAAAATCAGATTTTAATTTATTGAAGGACTAAGTTGTTGAAGAGTAATTAATGGACATCTTCTTCCCACTGCTGTAAACATCTACTAGCTCTAAAAATGAGTCAGGTGTTAATTCAGTTTAAATGGTTCCACAAGAGGGGCCCGAATGTGTTGCTGGTACAGAAAATGGGTTTTCCCAGGAAAAAAAAGTTCTCTGGTTTTGGCAGCCAAAGGAATAGCATGCCATAGTGTGAAAGAGCAATCTTTGAGATGTTGTTTCAGATATTTTTCCATTTTTTTTAGAGTTCTTTCGTTATGGTTTATTCTCTTTCTAACATGTTTTTGATTACATGTTTACCATTGTTTCCGTGTGATTATTTTTACACTGTGATTTTAGCCTACGCTTATATATACTTTCCTACATAGTCCATGAGTTTGCTTTTGCTTAGATTGTTTGTTGGTTTGCTTCTTCTGTGCAATCTGTTGCTAAATCTTAAACCACATGCCAAAGCATGGAGGTAGTGTAGTTGCGTTGGAACAGAGCTGCTGGATTATAGAGCGGATGGCAAGAAAGCCAGCTTCCTCAACATCGTGTTGACTCTTTTATCAAGTTCATGAACTACTCTGCCTAGTCTTTCAATTCCTTATTACCAACCAGTCTGATACTCAGTTTCCTAATCAAGCAGCTGCCTTGGTAGGCTAGTTAGTACCAATGAAAGCACTTAGCAACCTCCGCTACTGGACCATTTACCCCTTTTAGGAAGACTCCTACCTGTGCCTAACACCACACAGGATGTTCCCATTTTGGAGCACCATTTCTGCTTTGTGTCCATTTCTTATCCCCTACTATTCAACTGTCACGTCCCATCAAGATACCAGGGAGTTTATATTCTTCATAATTTCTATTCAACACTGAGCACATTTTTATACTCAAGAGCTAGCTACTGAAAATAATTGGTACAGAAGTGCATTTCACTGTATATCATCTGCCAAAGAGCTGACATCTAATTGTTCATTCAATTATTACAATTAAACATCTGCCTCTATCCTTTTACCCAGTTTCCATTACATATCTTTATTGTGCTACAAAAATTGGATAAACCTGCTAGAACATTGTCAATGATCAAGCAGAAAACAATTCTCTTGTTTTCCTATTCTTTCAATGTAGATTTTGCCTTCTTTAAAAACATTTTTTTTAATTTATTTATTTTGAGAGCATATGAGCAGGAGAGGGGCAGAAAGAAAGGAAGACAGAGAATTCCAAGGAGGTTTTGTCAGCACAGAGCCCGATGCGGGGCTCGATCTCACGAACCATCAGACCATGACCTGAACCAAGAGTCGGAAGCTCAACCAACTGAGTCACCCAGGTGCCCCTCCCCTTCAGTATTTCTTTTCTCTCTTCTTGGGGCAAGATTTAGCCTTTGCTTCATCTTAGACTTCTAAGAAACTTAGAATTGGGAGGGAGATGAAATTCAAGTCCAGCAGCTTAGCTGCTTATAATATGGCAGCTTTAATAAAAGATTTGATATAGAAGAAACTTTATGGATTGTTAACCTGACTCACTGAGATTATCCTGGGATTTCAACGAATCCTGTTACTATGCTTTACCTATCCTTACGGATCATTAGAAGTTTTGTTGGTATTTTTAAATGGAAACAATGAAATCACGTGCAAAAATATGATCAGATGAAGGAGAGTGTCTTGATGTGTTCTGAGGTAGCTTGGGGCAAAAATACAAAAAGACTCTACTGGGGGCAAAGGGTTTTTTTTGGGGGGGGAGTCAACTGATTGGGGGCCATGATCTTTCCTCTGTGTTCCTTTTCCATAGTGAGCTACCAACACAGAGCACAGTGAATCTGTAAAGCCGCTGAAATACCTAGAGGAAGTCTGGATCCAAACTCTATTCAGGCAGGCAGTATGTAAATTTCATGACTGGATTTAACTACATTTACTTTAACCCAATTGCCAGATTTTTTGCAGGTTAGCACTTTATTCTACCTGAGGTTGACTTGGGCTCCCACTTCACCTGCACCACCGAGAGACTCCCTGCCCATTCTTGTAAAGCTTCATCCAAAAACCTCCAGTTTTCATTTAAAAGTAGCATTTCTTCACCATCCTGACCCCAACGGATTTCCCAGGAATTCCACTTACATCATGTGTAATAGGTCACCTTCCCCCTGCCCCTACCACCGCCGGATCCTTTTTTTTTTTTTTTTTTAAAGTAGACTCCACATCCAATGTGGACCTGAACTCAGGGCCCTGAGATCAAGACCTGAGGTGAGATCAAGAGTTCAATGTTTCACTGACCAAGAACCACCCATGGACCACATTTTTCCAGATAATTTTTATGGAAAATATTTTCCCCCTCAGGGTGGCTTGTTGCCTTTGGTTCTGTTTGAACAGACTCCCCCTGGGTTATATCCCATCTCCTTATCTGTCTACTGACGCCTCCAATCTGAATCAGACTACCATTGACAACAGTAAAATGTGCCTGAGGCTTGTGCTCCCAGAAATCAGCAACGGATGAGAAATGCCCCCACCTTTTTGTGTTCCAGGAAATGTCTTACCACAAAAAGCCAACTCCCCGTATAATTGATAAAACTCATGGTCTCCTCTTTCTCATGACTCCATAAGCTCTGTAGGTGATTCCCTTGTTTACCTATGACCAAGGCCAAACAGAGACTTTCCCCTTCTGGATGAACGTGCTGGCAGGACTAGACACAGACCCTCCAACTTCCCTTTCTTTGTCTCATGAATGAATAGCTGAGATTCAACTGTTTGTCCCTCTGAAACTTGCTACACACAGAAAAAACATTTCCTGTTCAGCTAACTGATCTAGACTTCCCTTGATTGCAAAGCAATCCCATTGATATATCACCCCACCTGCAACTTGCCTCTCCCTCCCTGTAAAAGTCTAACACAAAATGCCAGTGCAGAAACACTCAGATACTTGGATTTAGGGTGCTCAGGGTATTGCCAGAACCTGAATAAAGTCAATCTTACTTGTCTGTGTTTGGCTTTGATTGGGTACTTGTGTCTTTTTTTTATCTTCATGAATAGCTACCCTAGTCACTGGTATAAATTAAGGCCGTGGACCTGTTATGTCGCTATAAGATGGTTATTTCTAAGCAAACTTTTACATCCAACATTTTTGTCTGTAAGGGAAATTCCTAACACTGTACAACAATAACTGAGGAGTGTTTTAAATCCTTCAAAATGCAGTCTGATTATTCAACTTTTCCATACATTTGGGTTTTTTTGCTGTTGGTGATTTACATAGCCCTCTGACATCAGAGTATTCAACTTCATTAGGGATAAATGAAAATGCTGTAAGGTGCCAAACAGTCAGCATATTTGCTTCCATAATATGACACGTGTACATAACAATACCTTAGTTATTAACTAGTCAGCCAGATTCTTTATGCTATACCATGGGATTGATATATTTTCCAGAGCTTCCACATTAGTAATTTGCCTACTGGTTTACACTACTTTCCAATGTGGGTGAATAGGAGAGAGAAATCGTTTCTAAGACTCAGGCTCAGGATGGGTGTTTTCAACAATTGGTATATCCCACCAATTAAAGACCTCTTAAGAAAGAGAGGAGGGGGATGGGGAGGGGGATGAGGGGGGGAAGGGAAGAGGGAGGAGGAGGGGAAGGGGAGGGGAAGGAGAAGAGAGAGAGAGGGAATCCATATAAGATTGAAAAACCATGGCTGGGAAGTTCTGCAAAATTCTGTAAACATGGAGTCTTCATCGTCAAGGGCACATGTGGACACTAGAGATTTCACGCGTGTGCATAAACATCGATTAAATCTTGAACTGGAGGTTTTGGTATTTGAAATGAATTTGATTAGATTGTTCTAAAAAGGAATGCAGGTCAGCTGAGTGTGGTTAAGTGATTTGAAGAGGAATGTGGGTCAACTTGTGAACACTGTGTCACGTTCGCATGGACCTGCCGTGGTGGCAGAACAGGAGATTTACGAAAACGCATTCCACTGATTACTTATCAATTGTAACCACCCTGTGGATTTAACTGAATTCAGTCTTCCAGGCAACTACAGTCTCTCTTCTTCATTTTGATAATGACTTCACTATAGCACATCATCTGTGCTTTGAATATTCCTGTGCTATATCTTAGATTCAGAGTTTCTGTTGTCTTTATAAGTAACTCACCTTTTTTCTTACCTATTCTATCTTGAGACCAAACCCATGCACTTGAAGATGATTAGATGGGTCGACAGACGACGCCCATTATTATGAAGTGCAACAAGGAGATTTTGATGCTATGGGGATTAAAGCTAGGATGCACTGGTTTTTGGCTTTATCCCTGAGCAGTTTCTAGTGGGTTAATAGAACAAAATCTTTTTACCCTTGGATAAGCCACACAGAGACATTCGAACTGGTTACCTCTAAGCAGCAGGAGAAAGCCGGCAGTGAATGGAATGCATAAGTAATTATAATCCCCTCTGTTCCAAAGCAGAATAAATCCTGTTTCCAAACAGCTTTTCGGAAGAAAAACTAGTTCAGAAAATGAAGTACGGTTTTCGGTCTTCTTAGATATGACTGTGTTGTGAGTTTTACTTTTTCCTCTAAATTTATAGCTTCCAGTTCCCAATTCCTCAGCTTGGGGACATATGGTCCCCTTTACAAGAAAACAAGGGGAGAAAAGCGAAATTCATATTGAACTAGATGAGGAAAGCTGATGGCCGATGAAAAATGTTCCTTGTAAATCATGGGAAATGTTTTAAAGGTGGCTTGTGGGAAGAAGAGAGAAAGATGTAATTGTTGATAGACTAAAGGCTTGTAAATTTAAAGTCCAGGGCAGCCCTGCAGAGTAGAGGTTAGGCACACTGATCTCGGTGTCAGACTTCCTGGGTTCAAATCTCAGCTTCATTTCGTACCATCTTCGAAGTTAGGGAATGTGGCCAGGCCTTAGTTTCCACAACTACAAAATGGGATGCTCATAGTGCCTATCTCACAAGATTGTTATGATAACTGAATAAGTCAGTATTCTAAGAGAACTTAAACCTGGACACATAAGAATATTAATAAGTATTTGCCAAACAAATGAACTGTGGAAGGCCTATAGCACCTGCATGAATTCCCTGGAAATTTCCCTGGAAATGTGGGTTCTGAAGCCCAGTGCTGTGCTAGCTGACTGTAGAGTTCATTTCTTCTCTACTTATATCACGGCATTAAATAGCACTGGGATGCTTTGCTTCTCGAACTGGAATTGAAGTACATCTTGGGTTCCTATGGGGTATGTGTATAGTCATCCACCGCCCTACTTTTATTATAAGCTCTTAGATTACGTGAGATGTTATTCAGAAAGACTTTCAGTTCATGTTTAAGTATTGTCGCTGGTGTTCTGGCAATTTAAGAGTTTTGAAAATGTGGCTCTCATTTGATATTTAGCATTGGATTGTCAAAGGCACCTAACATTCTTCCCAGACCACTGTGAGTGATTTGATGCACAATTCAAGAACTGATGAAGTAGAAGTATTTTGAAAAATGGAACATCTTTAGTGAGAAAAGCATTGTCAGTATTTTTAACTCTATGGCGGTCAATATGATTTTGATGAGTTTACCACCAATGTGATCTAAGTGGAAGAATACAGTTCTTGGAAAAATATAACTTGTTATGCACTTATCCAGCAAATTAATATAGTTGAGCACCTGCTGTGCCCTGGGCAACGAGCTAGTTGTTTAGGATATATTGGGGTGGACGGAATGGACACACCGGGCTGCCCTTTGACAGAGTCAATAAACAAGTGCATTTCATTGTTGCTAAGAGCTGTAAAGGCAGAAAACAGACTGCTGTGGCAAAAAAAAAAAAAAAAAAAAATTAAGGATCCAATAGAACACTAGGTGGTCAGGGAAGGCCTCTGAGATTTGAAGGGTGAGAGGGAGCCAAACCAGTGAACAGTAAGAGGAGAAGAGTCCCAGGCAGAGGAACCAGCTGGGACTGCTGAGCACCCAACCACCCCACCACTAAGAAGCCAAGAGTGTTCAGAGTAGTTCTCAAATAACGAAGTGATTCAAGGAGGGTCCTATCAATCTACCTTTTCGACTGGCACCACACACATACAAAAACAACCAGCGATGCCGTCAACCATATATTCAGGAAACCCAGGTGGAAACGCTGACACATTCAAAGTGCTTGCAAAGCATCTGTGAGGACAATGTCACGGCACGCTGCTCATCCCCAGACAGCGAGCCTTCAGAGAAAGTCGAGCTCCTAAGACATCCTCCCCGGTGTGAAGGTCAAGCAGGGCTATTAAACACATGTAGCTGAGGTGGAGAGATGAACTGTTCCCGAACCTTGGACGACTGAGACTGGAACACAAAATACTTTCCAGAACAAGTCAGGTAGTGGGAAATCACGCGGGGGATGGAAAACGTCTGTGAGAATCATAAATAATGAGGGACATACATCTGAAAATGTTTGGTATCTAACGTGGAATTTAAGAATTGTGACTTCGAAATGTGGAGGGCTTTTCCTCGGCTCTCACTTTCCACATTTTCTAAAACCTGTCATGACCTTGGCAGTGGCTTTGCTAGCTAGATGGACGAGGGGAAAAGAGCTTGGAATCTTGGTACGGATTTGAGGAAATGAGTGTTTTTGGAAAAAAAAAAAAACACCACAATTCTATTGTTCATAGCATCCTGTACTTCTCAGACTATACTATGTAGTATTATATAAAAGCATAACAAGTCCACAGCAAATAATTTAAGTATAGTCTCCAGGGACCCTCTAGGGCCACGCTGTCCAATACAGTAGCCAGTAGCCAAAGGTAGTTACTGAGAACTTGGACTGTGGCTAGTCCAAACTGAGATGTGTGGTCACTGTACAATGCCCACCAGTATTTCAGCATCTTAGTACAGAAAGAGAATGGAAACGATCTCATTAATAATTGTATAATGTCTGGATATATTGGATTAAATCAAACACTGAAAATCAATTTCTCCTGTAAATTTTTTTTTTGTTTAAATCTCACTACCTTAAAACTGAAACTCCCACGTTTTGCTCACATTGTATATCTGTCGGACAGCTCTGTTCTAGGGAAAGTGAAAAATCACCCTCACCATGCCTGCTCCCTAAGCATCTTTTCTAAACCATTCTGTCAAAATGGATGGCAGTGTTGTCAGAGGGAAAAACAGGAGGCTAACCAACTTCAGGTCTAGGTGGAAGGTAACAGATGGATGTGACAGTTACACAGTATTGGAAAAATTGATGCTTGGTAGAAAACGCATCAATAAGTGTTGGAAGGAAATTACTGATGTGCTCTGAAGATGTTTCCAAAGAAGGAAACCAGGAGCGTAAAATAACAAAATAGAACAAAACACTACTTCATCCTTGGGCTAACTGACTGAGGAACTGCAGAATATATGGCCCTTCAGATTGCATGTGCTTTTTTTTTTAATGTTTATTTATTTTTGAGAGAGAGGAGGGGGAGGGGCAGAAAGTGGGGGGGGCAGACAAAGAATCCTAAGGGGGCTCTAATGACAGGAGCGAGCCCGATGTGCAGCTTGGGGCTTGTACTCACGAACCGAACCGTGAGATCATGACCTGAGCCAAAGTAAGATGCTCAACGAACCGCTCAACCCCGCTGAGCTACCCAGGTGCCCCTGTTTGTGCTTCCTTAACAAAAGAGCCTGTGTGATTCTCCAAACTTAATCCCAAACTCTCTCTCCCTCCCTCCAAAACAACAACTAAACAAACAGAAAACAAGCCTTTGCAATCAGTGAGCTAAGGCATCCAGTGTATATTCTGGAAATTTCTTGGCAATGGCCCCACTCCATGTAGACTATGCAACAGATGTTGAAGATGCTTAGCATGATCTGAGAACAGAGGAAAAAGCTATCATATCTTCATACTTGGCTGAAGGAAAAAATCTTTTCCCTTGAAAAGATCTCTGTAAATGTATGCCATTAGCAACCTAGCTAATACATCAGACTTCAAAGTGACCAGACTATAGGCTCACTGTTTTACTAATCCTTTGGCTTCCCCTGCTTTGAAATGGTTCTAGAAAAATCCACTTTGGACTATTTTGCCCTTGGCTTTAACACTTGGCAGGCAAGTTCACTGTCCTCTGTTCTTCCTTGTGTTAGTTATAAAGCTGTTTGTCATCTCTAGTATCCGGAACACCTGCTTTTTTTTAAAGGACTCCTGGCTTGGGGGAAAAGAACATAAGTTATTTTTATGCAAAACTCACCAGCTCAAGACTTTTAAAACGCCTATCTGAAACACTGTATTTTCTCCCCCCCCCACCCCGTAATCAAAGAAGAAATCTTTAAAATCAGAATTTTTCATTTTGCCAGTTTCCTTTGGAGATAAATAACTGGAAAGGCAAGTGACAGGACAGTTGAGCAAGTCAGAGAAAGAGCCTTGTGCTCGAGACAGGATATCCAAGGGAAGAAAATCACAGGCAGTCATGTCTTCCAATCCACTGACAGAATTTTTAAGAAGTCATGGAAGCCTAACTTTCAAGAATTTATGAAGACCAAGAAAATGACAGCAGCTCTGTTACTTCTTCATATGGAACGTGACACATTTTAAAATCCCACGTTTAGCATGTATCTGTAATTTTTGCCTACTTAAGTAGACCTTCTCCCTTCTGGTAATAGCTGTTATCTTTTTCTTCTGGCGAAAAAAGGGGGAACTCACCCTTCCTCAGTTGATAGATTTGTTTATCACTTGACCTGCTTCCTTTAGTGTGGGGATGGGCACATGGCCAAAACTAACCAATCGGAGTCTCTCATTCTAGTGGCCATAGAGATTGCACAAGAATGGGAGATTGGTTGAGCAACAGACAGAGAGGCATTCCCTCTTGTTCTGTAGGGTTGTTGGCTCTGAGGGTGATTTCAGTCTAGGACAGCTGTGGCGGCCATCTTTGCTCCCTGAGTCGACCGCCTAATTGAGAATGAAGCCAACATAGAGAAAGGTGGTACTGAGGAGGGGAAAGAGAAAGGAAATGTTGATGAAAAAACTTCAGCCCCTGGTTTCTTATTCACATCATCCCCAATTTCCAGTCGGCTTTCCTTACTACCATAGGCTAGTTTGAGCTGGGTTTCTGTCACTTGTAATGGAAAGATTTACAATTTGTACTCTCTGTTTGAAAGCAAATAACAATCGTGCACAAAAGAGAGACGGTGAGAGAACAAAAGCAAACAAGAGTAACAAAGGCTTCCCAAAGTAGAGAAAAGAAAGAGGAAAAGCGGAAACGATTACATAATTTCTCCTTCCTTCTCTCAATGTGTTAGCGTAAATTACACACACACATACACGGAAATTTTAAAGAGACTATCAATCTTAACTTACCCACTGGAATTGAATACCAACTAAATCATCACAATGAAATTAATTGTTCTTGGCATACAAGGTGCTCTACAGGCAAAACTGAAAATTTTGAAAACATATCTCTCAGCTCTTTCCATATTCTTTTTTCTATTCATCATTTCCCTCATTTTTAAACAAAAAAATTGACTATTAAAAATATTAATCCACTAATCTATGTTCATTTTTAAAAATATCAGTAGTAAAGAAGTTAATTCATTAGAAAATGAAAATCCAAACCTTACTTTTCAAACCTATTCTTTAAGTGTGCGTTTGAGTGTACTCTTCCAGATCCTTCTCTTTGAGTGTATCAAAAAATATTTCTTTTCCTTTTAACACAAAATCAGGTCAAAGTTTGGATCTTGTTCCCAACTTAATTTCTTAAAAATTGAAAGAATCTTATGGACGTCTTTTCATGTAAAATACATAGGTCCGCCTCATTTTGTTTAGTGACTGATTAATATTTCAATGCATTGATGGACATTGGGTCTGCTGTTACTTTTTTGTTTGCTTTCGCTATTAGCTCTAGTGATACACTTAGAAGAATGAGTATATATTCTTATACTTTTTCCCTTTTAAAAATTACGATGACTTTTATTATTGTTACCATGGTTTCCTACTCACAAACTATGAACTAATGACCAGGACAAGGGCCAATTAAAATCTTCATCTTGCACGTCCTTGTGTTCGCACACACAGAGGGTCTCATGAAATAGGCAGCAGCGAGGCATGCTTTGAAGTGTGAATGGAAGAGAAACATGAACAAAACTTATCTGGCCCAGGACAGACGAGGTCTGTTCCCACACCCACCCCTGCACTGTTGCCTTCCCCAAGGTAACAGATCTTGGCAGATGACTGACCCCCTAACCTACATCTCTGCCATTTTTGTTGTCAGCTTCTGTCAATTACCACACGAGACAGTTAGTAAAACAGCTCTTCACCTTCAGGCAGATGTCTGTTGTCCATTTGTCTAGATCAAGAGGCTTACGAGCGCCTCTAATTCTGAATTCTATAGGGCCATTTGAGTCCTGGCAGGGTTGACAACACAGTTGCTACTCTTTAATCAGCCTGGTGGACAGGATTCATTTATTTTACCTTCTGCTTTGAATTCCTTTCCAGGGAAAGTTCTAGAGTTTTAAAAAAAAAAAAAGGGTAACCCTTTCTTTTTGCTTTTGCATCAGTATTAAACCTGCAGACCTTATCAGTTCTTTTGGGGGGCAGGGAAGGGTGGTTTATGACGCTTCAGGTTTCTGAAGCCTGACTCAATTACCTGTAATATTTTCCTTTACCTACTCCAGGCAGATGTTGAAAAAAAAAATCCCTTCTTGTAGTGGTTTATCAAGTGGCTTAATTTTTTCACGTTGGCATGTTTATGCCTGCTGACTGATGTGTACAACTTGTTCTCAGATAACCTGAGCAGTCCAGGATGTGCTGGTGCCTTGCCTGTGACCCCAGAGAGGCAGCAGCATCCACTTTCACTTCTGTTTTGTGTTCTTCAGTTCTACTGAAAGTAAAACAAAAAACAAAAGCAAAACATGAGACAATTTTCCAGTGAAATCTCCAATTGGGGCAGATTATTTGGCCAACGAACCCTGGCCAGTAAAAACAGCAAGGCTTGCCTCTTTGCTGACAAGCAAGATGGGCTCCTGGTGGCAGATTCCTGTTCAACAATGAAATGTAGAGGAGCATCTGAAGCCGAGGTCAACCAGATGTCTGGGTTGTTCTTCTGTTTTGCATTGGCCATCATCAATGAGTCACCCATGGCTGCCCTCAAAGCAGGGTCCCATCCTTACCCAAGGCCAGTGCTTTAGAGCAAAATTGTGGGGTAAGCAAAGTTTATGTTGGGTACTGACTACCTCAATGCACTTTTTTACTCACTTATTATTTTTATTTTTTATATTAAATATAATTTATTGTCAAATTGGTTTCCATACAACACCCAGTGCTCATCGCAACAGGTGCCCTCCTCAATGCCCATCCCCCACTTTCCCCCCTCCCCCACTCCCCATTACCCTCAGTTTGTTCTCAGTATTTAAGAGTCCCTTATGGTTTGCCTCCCTCCTTCTCCATAACTTTTCTTTTTCCCCATCCCCTTCCCCATGGTTTTCTGTTAAGTTTCTCAGGATCCACATATGAGCGAAAACATATGGTATCTGTCTTTCTCTGCCTGACTTATTTCACTTAGCATAACACTCTCCAATTCCATCCACGTTGCTGCAAATGGCCAGGTTTCATTCTTTCTCATTGCCAAGTAGTATTCCATTGTATATATAAACCACGTCTTCTTTATCCATTTGTCAGGTGATGGACATTTAGGCTCTTTCCATAATTTGGCTATTGTTGAAAGCGCTGCTATCAACATTGGGGTACAAGTGCCCCTAGGCATCAGCACTCCTGTATCCCTTGGGTAAATTCCCAGCAATGCTCACTGCACTTTTCAAGTGCCTTCTATATTTTAAAATAGGCCCTGTCTTACCACACGTATTCTTACATCTGGAATGTGTACCCCATCCCAAACATGGGGATGCCTATCTCCAACCAACACATGCCACCAAAATATACCTGTCTTGTGTCCCACTGCATCTGGATTCTCATAGGATCTGGAGTAAAGCTGATAAACTTATAGAAGTGAAGGCTGCTAGTGGGCACATTTCAAGGATAATATGTACAGTTAACAGTCTCCTCATAAACCTGGTTAGAATCCCCTTTGTGCAAAATAAATGAATATGATGGCAGGGCTTTCAGGCACTTAGTTGTGGGAGGTGTTCAGTGACAGAAACTTGCTTTCGGAGACTCCATAACGTACATTGAAAGGCAGCTCCCCACCACACCAACCGAGTTCCACCTTCTGCCTTTGCTGTTCTGACAGAAAGCTTCACGGAATATCCTTACAGAGCTGCAACTGTAACTCAGTGGTCATGAGGCTCATCTCCACAGCAGGGGAAGAGAGCGCTGCCAGGGAACATTCTCCAGCATAAGGCAGCCTCTTGACATTCCACAAGAGAAGGAGTGAAAGCTCTTGTTGTTTGAAATGTGTGGGTTTTACTGATTCCTTTTCTTAACCTTACCTCTGCCTTCCTCCGTGGCTAACCTGCCCTTGTCTTTTCGAAGGAACAGGAGATTCTAGGTGTGAGAACTCCTTCTATAGGTAGTCATTTAAAGGACTACCATGTTATGTACAGCAAGGGAGCTCAAAACAAAACGTGTTGAGCCAAATTGGGATGAAGACTGCATTTTCCCAGCTGAATAAAACGTTCAATGATTGCTTTTGTTTCGTCTTTTCAGTTCAGTCCCACATTTTCTAATACCTTCAAATGTTCTTTTTAAAAAATTTATTTATGTATTTATTTTGATAGAAAGAGAAAGAGAGAGCACACTGAATGGACAGAGAGAGTGAGCGCGCGAGAGAATCACCAACAGGCTCCGCACTGTCGGCACGGAGCCTGATATGGGCTCAAACCCGTGAAATGCAAGACTATAACCGACTATAACTCTGAAATCAAGAGTCAGCTGCCCACCAACTGAGCTATCCAGGCATCCCCCACACTTTCTAATACCTTCAAATTCCCTGTTTCATATTATGATTGTTTTTCCTTTAAACAGTGTACAGGCAGGGCATCCAGGTGGCTCAGTCGGTTAAGCATCCAACTCTTGATTTTGGCTCAGGTCATGATCTCATGGTTCATGAGTTCAAGCCCTGCGTCAGGCTCCACGCTGACAGCACAGAGCCTGCTTGGGATTCTCTCTTTCCCTCTTTCTGTCTACACCCCTCCCCCCCCCCACTCTTTCTCTGTCTTTTTCTCGCTTTCAAAAATAAATAAATAAACATGACAAACAAACAAACAAACAAACAATATACAGATCTCCCAGGACATACTGTGGTTTGACTTAACAATTTTTCAGCCTTATTATGGGCCAAAAGCTCTATGCATTCTGTACTTTGAATTTTGAGTTTTGATCTTTTCTTGGGCCAGTGACATGCAGTATAATACCCTGTCATCATGCCGGGGCAGCCCCAGCTCCTGGTCAGCCTCTCAGTCACAAAGGTCAACAACCAATCTACTTACAACCTTTCTGTTACTATACAACCATTCTGTTTTTCACTTTTAGTAAAGTATTCAATCAATTGTACGAAATATTCTGCACTTTATGATAAAAATAGGCCTTGGGTGAGATGATTCTATCTAACTTTAGGCTAACGTAAGGGTTCTGAGTACATTTATAGGAGGCTAGGCTAGGCTTTGACGGTAGGTTAGACATACTACACGCATTTCAACTTACGATATTTTCTATTTTTGATGTGTGTATTGGGATGACCCCATCATAAGCTGAGGAAGATCTGCAGACTATATGTAGGATTTCAATCTTATTTTCCAAGCAGCACCTGAAAATGTAGTATGTCATACAAGCGATTCTTGATTAGGATCTTAGGGAAGAGCATTTAAGCCAAGGTTCTTAGGAAGAAGGTAATCTATTTGTATTTCTTCAATATAAGTGAAAATTCACCTCCTAGACTTCAGTCTGTCCTTTAAAGATGTCCTTACATTCAGTTGATTATTCTCTGGTCACTCCTTCTAGTTCCATTAGGTCCTTTCATAAGGTAGTTTGAAATAGCCAACTAATGTTCTCTGATAAGGAGTAGATTTTTCTGGCTACTTAACTGTTTTGGACATAGTTATATCTAAACACAACACTTTCTGATTTTTCCATAGGTGAAGACCTTTGTTCAATTTACTTAACTTTTAGCGCAACATAAAGGAAATTTATAGGTAGACATTAATTTTATATTCGATGAAGTAGCTATGTGAAGGATAAAGAATAATTGAAGACTTTGATTTAGATTGCATCAAGCGCTCAAATATCAATTATAAAATAAAAATTTATTTGCCTCTCCCTTAATCAAATATGTTCATGCTCAAGACGAGAATTACACAGGGGAAAACTTCACATCTCTAGAACTTTAATAAAAATAAGATTGCAGTTATAAATCCCTAATCGGGGGATCTTAATGTTGGTGACAGGACATTGGGAATGAGCTAATTGGCAATGTAAGAAAGACCTAGGGCAGGAGGGAAATTTTTAAATCAATAGAGTAAACAACTGGCTGACGTTGGGTAGATAAGAGAAACCTGGTTCTGAAAGCTGTCTTTGCCCCTCACTCACAGTCTGAGAAAGGCTGAATTTATAATGTGAAGTGGCAAGCAGGGGATGAACCCAGGGATTTCATCTTGGGGCTTTGCCATAGTCCTAAATCATCCCCGTGGTCTCAGCTCAGGCTTCCCTCCTTTCTCCTCCAACCATCTGGCAAGGCAATAAAAATACCTGTCATTTTAGTATTTGGAGGCAAAGGCTTAGGAAGAAGGCAAAATTCTTTTTTGTTCAAAAAAACACCATGATGGCCTGGGTCTTTCGGCTCTGAGAATTGAGCCCTTCCCCCTCCTCCCCTCTAACCTGAAAGAGTCTTCCGCCCTGTGACATAATTTCTATTAGCCAGAACATTTTCCATAGACTTCTATCTTGCGCTAATAGTACTTTTGCAAGTTGCATTTTTTTTTTTTCAGCTCTTAAGTTGCCCAGTGCCAGGAACACCATTTGTTCTTAGATGTGCTCCAGAAGGTGTCATTCCCCTAGACTACAAAGTGAGCAGTGGTCCCTGGCTCTGTGTAGCAAGGTGGCCCGCGGGCTGGTCTAGAATGGCGTGAGGGAATATTAAAGAGGGTAGGCTGCCCCCCAGGCACAGGTATTCAGAGAAGGAGGTAAACTGGAAAGCAAATCCTTTTGGGAAATCTGTGAAAATATGGGGAGGGTCACCACTGATTGGGTGGTGATCCCGGTGATTTGGATGTTGAAGAGACGGATGGTTCCTGAAGGCTCCAGGGGGTAAGCTTAGGGCACGCGTTTTGAATATGTCTCCACAAGTACATACCTCCCTGCATTTCCTTTCAAAATGAATCACAGATCTGTGATACTGAGGAAGCTTATTCCTGGAAGAGAATAGAGACTCGCCTTACGTGAGTATAGGAAGGGAATCAAGAGGCTGTTCAAGGAGAGTTGCTAATGAATCTTGTTTTCCTCAAATCCTTCCTTTTCATTGATCTTGGCATGTTTCAAAGGCTAGAGAGTTGGTTCTCTTACCACAAAAACACAAGTCTGGGCACTGAACTCAGGACAGTTAATTCAAATATGCAGGTAATGAATTTTAGTTAAATATTTATATTCTTAAGAAGGGATTGAGAAATTAGGTGGAAAAATCAGTCTGATATCACTGGATTTGGGTTTTACAAAGGCACATGTTTATTCCTTCCTTTCTAGCATAAGTTTTCAAAAACAGTTTCTTGTTTGTTATAAAACTGCCTCGACCCTGAAAACAACACCATCAGAAAAATCGCAAAACAATCAGGGTAACGATCTTGGTATTAAGCTGAAATGAAACATTTTGACCTCCCTTTGCCCTACAAGCAGCCCCTCCCTATGTTAATTAAAAAAAAAACCCACGTTTTGTCTTAAATTTTTAGTTTAGGAGATTGAAATTAAGGTACTGTAAGCTAATGTGTCTCTGACTTAAAATATTTTGCATGTGAAACAGCCAAGTTACAGAAAAACCCGGTTCAGCTGCAAGAACCATGTGGCACCTATAAAGCAGGCATTCCAGGGGGGGCGTTTTTCATGGTGAGCCAAATAAGAAGCAGCTGGGGCTCGAGAGCATTCCTTCTCATCCCAGACAGTCCAAAACTGGGAACTGACATGCCCGCTTTCTGTGTGTGCTGCAAGAGCTTATCTTTAAATAGTCTCTCTGTTCAATTCCTCGTTCATCTATTAATAGGAATACCCCCCTCCAACGCCAGCCGCCAAACTCCAAAGGAGCCCAAATCTCAAAGGAATAGTGGAGAATCCTTATTCCCTGGCATTTGCCAGGATGTGTGCAGATGACCATGAAGAAGTATAAATCCCCAAACGGTGACACTACAGATCTGCCATATTGGCTCCGAAGTGAGGCAGTTCAAAAACAATGTCCGTGAACGTGGCAAAGCACCTGGTGAAAGGATTTGAACCCAAGCCAAAATATCTGGAAAAATTATACCAGGAGCTTGTCCCCAACAGTACCAGAATGGACATGAAAGGCAAAGCATGCTTTGAGCCTGAGGAAAGTTTGCAGGTCCACAAAAAGGGGAAGAGATTTTAGCTACCATCACACTAAAAAAAAATTTTTTTTTCAATGTTTATTTATTTGTGAGAGACAGAGCACGAGCAGGGAGGGGCAGAGAGAGAGGGAGACACAGAATCCGAAGCAGGCTCCAGCCTCTGAGCTGTCAGCACAGAGCCCGACGCAGGGCTTGAGCTCACAAACCATGAGACCATGACCTGAGTGGAAGTTGGACGCTTAACTGAGTGAGCCACCCAGGTGCCCCTCCTCACATTTGGTTAACTATTGAAAGCTTGTTACCGCACAGATGTATCAGCTGGTTGCTAACCTTCCAGGCTGCAGAGTTTGAATGGAAGTCAGTGTGGGGACAGAGGACTTGGGGTCAGGTACTCAAGGTGCAATTCAGACAAGGAGTGCAATTTTATCCCTGTTTGCGGGAGTAACAACATCGCAGCCTCATGTCACAGGCCAACTCTTCAGGCTTCCTAACATGCTGGATCCGGCCTGGCTACCCTTCCAAGGGACAATGTTTGCATATGTATGCAGACAGAGTCTCAGTCTATTTGAGTTATGGTAGGCACACGCAAAGAACAGCTTGGAAAATTTGCCATTTACATGGAGCACAACCCACCGAGGCAAACTTGTGTTCAGTCAGGACCGGAGTAGCGACATATCGTCTACCGTCATACCCCACTCACAACCACTGCATGGCTAGACCTATGGCACAGTGCCATCCTACACCTCAGAAAAAGCTGGCCACTGAGAGACCGCTGTTGCCTGGAGAGGGGCTGGTGAGTTTGATGTGCCCTGACCATGGTGGGAGATACTTAAGCTAGGTTTGGGCCATGCCCTTAAGTCCTCCGAGGCTTCCAGCTGCCCAGCACAGCAGAGATTAGAATGGCCAGCCTGCTCAGGGAGTACCTATCCGTTCTAGACCAACCCAGACCTACAGTGGACCTCTTCCCACTTTTCAAAGAAACTGTGGTCCTGCACACAGTCGGGAAGGTCTGAGTCACTCTGTGAGTTGCAGACGTATGCCCTGGGGTGAGGAAGCAGAAAACGGGCTGCAGCTGCTGCCAGCACTTGGGCCATGTGGTACCACACCAGATACCTGTTCATCCAGGGACCTCCCTTTGCTACATATCCTGGGAAATTCGTGTTCTTCCACCTACCAAATGATCCTAGTCCTGACATTATGCCAGTGATGCATGGCTTGGGTTATGAGTCTACCTGACCAAAACACATTTTGCAAAGCCAAATATTTCCGGCAGTACAAAATCAACGCATTTGCCAAAAACGACAAACCCACAATTCCAATCTGTTAACGCTTGTGAAAGATAAAGATACAGAGTAATCCGTTTCCTTGGATTCTTTAGTCTCCTGTGTGACCTTCACAATTGTTTTTAATTACCTTTCGGTTCCTGCTTGGACACCAAGGTAACTACAGATTTTAAGAGAAAAGCTACGTGTCAGGATAAGAGTTACCAATTCAGTCCCTGACAACAGTTATCAGGCATCTCCATGTGGAGTGATTTGTCCAATGTGGAACACTTTATAATTTGGAATCAAGGCTTTAAAACTTTGTCCTCAGTTGTGTACCCTTTAAAATCATTGTTAACTCCCCAGCTATGGAGAGGTACACAGGCTTCCCATGTTTTTACATTGAGCATTATCTAAGGAAGAAAATTCTGACCTCATACTCATGACGTAATGTATATCAGAGGCCAGTTTATTCAGGTGAGTGAACTAGACCTTCACACGAGGAAGAAAACTCATATTGGATCTTGGTTGCCTGGTATCTGGTATGTGACATTACCACATCAGCTTATAAACGGTTGTTTTCTTTGGAGATTCTTCATGTTGGGACTGATTGCTTGAGAAAATGTACAGCCATATTTTATTCTGAGCAGTAAGAGTTTAGACATTTTGTTTATAAGGTTAACATGAAATCTACTCATCAGAGTTGAGGGTAAGCTCCGTGGGGCAATGTTGTAATTAAACTTCTCTGTGAAGTTGTGGGTTCTTAGACGGCATGTCTCCCAAGGAGTTCAGTCCTGCAATCTTGTGATTACAAAAGTTTGCTTCAAACGGGGAGGTGTGTGTGTGTGTGTGTGTGTGTGTGCACGTGTAAGCAAATGCTTCTTAATCCTCCTATCTACATGGCTGTTTGAAATATAGCTCATCAGGCTAAATTAAAAACACTCTTTGTTGATCTGAATATTTTCCTTCTTTTAAAACGTGCTGATTAAAACAGGTCTGCTATATGAATTCACAGTATCGCTATGAAATTAGAAAGTGGGCGGAGCAGGAAGGGGCGTGCACAGCCCCGTGTTTACATTCCAAGACCTTGCTTATAGGTTGTTCTTACTGTGTCTCCCATTAGTCAAATTAGAGGTGAGGCATAATAAAGACCAACTGCTTTAACATTAAAAGTTTTTCGAGATCAAACCTGAGGTTTTCAAAATTATCTGAAGAAATGGATCACTCGGGTATGTCTGGGACGTGATCAGCACACATACTCAAACTGAACCTAACTTCACAATTGTAGGGCTCATTACGTTTCATTTAACCATTTTTTTTACTAAGATAAGAATTACTCTCTAGTTATTGGACATGGTTCTTAGAGTTTCAAAGAAGTTTAAGATTAGTCTTGAGTGTTATGATCACCTTCCTTTATGTCTCTGTACTCCAGCATACACACACACACACACAATTTGGGGAATGTCCACATTCTGGGGGGTGTCCAGATTCTGAGGGGGCACAGGGAAAGAGAAAGTTCCAATTTGTGAGCAGACACTTGGTCTGACATTAAGACTTCACTAAGCATCTAATATGAAAGTGCATGGATGAGCATCAGAAGGATGTCCCCGATTAACTAATAAAATATGCAAATGAAAAATCTCATCACCTCCCTTAAACTCTTTAGAGGATTAATGGTAGATAACATAGGCACTCCAATGACTTCCTAGCCTGAACTTCACCAGGTACAAACAGCCACAAAAATGAAAGAAATTCACATCTGATATATCCTCACGCTGACTCTTGTAACGCTGCCCCAGGATGATGAGTATCCATTCCTCTTTTTCTGTGGACACCAGTTCAAACTTGCCTGGGAGTTCAGGGTTGCCCTTCTCAAACCTGAATGCCCCCACCACAGAATTCAAGGGTGTTCGTGATTTCCTACCTGACTGCTACACTTGTGCCTGCTTCCTCTTATTCTATCTTCTTGCCAGCGAAAATACTAAAATTAGGTATTTATTTAGGTACTCGAGATATTCCTTCATTTCTGTGAAGTTTATCGTTTATCTTATAAGTAGGGAAATAGTTATCTTGTCAGTAAGGAAACAGGTACCAGTAAGACATTGACTGAATGGCTGAAGAAACTTCTTTGCACGGTTGTAACTGACCTTTCCCTGAGAATCCAGGCAAGCTTGAGTGACCAGTGTCAAGAGATTAAATTAAGTCAGTCCCTTTATTAGCCCAGATGGCCTCAGCCTTCCCTGGCAATTCCAAAGGGCCTTAACTACTGCCCTGTTTGAAACCTTCACTCTCAGGGTGGCTGGGTGGCTCAGTTGGCTAAGCATTTGACTCTTGGTTCCCGTTCAGGTCCTGATCTCATCATTCGAGAAATCTCAGCACAGAGCCAGCTTTGCATCCTCTGTCTCTCTCTCTCTGTCCCTCCCCTGCGAACTCTTTCTCAAAAAATAAATAAACACTAAAACAAAAACAAGAACAAAAAACACCTTCACTCTCATTCTGTTTAAATCTAGCTCCCTTAAAAATTCCATCCAGACATCATTCTCTCCATAAAGCCTTTACCAGTTTCCCTGGGTTGGAAAGACTCATTTCCTCTGAACACTAACTGTCCTTTGCTTATATGGCCTGTATCTTAGGGAATTTAAGCCTTTTATTTTATACTGTCGATATTTCTGGATGTGTGATACTTTGAAGCCTGCCTGAGGACAGGGCATTATTTACCTTCCTACTCGACATCAGTGCCCAGTGGATTTTATGCACATATACTATGGTCTTGGGAAATGTTAGTTGAATACATGAATCCAAAATTGAATGCATTAATAGATAAGAGAACACACGAATGGCCTGTTGTCTATGGTGTCAAGGTCAATACGTTGATGGTACAAAGAATAAATAAGATCTCGTGGTATCAGCATCAATCCTCAGCCTCAGTTCCTAGACGGTACTCTTCTAATGATTTTCTTTGCATGGAAATGATGAGATTTTCATTTCACATTATAGGATCACTCCAACTAATGAACAATCCACATTAACTCTCTTCATGTTAATAAATATGCCATCATCAGAGAAAAACACTCACTAATAAGCCTGAGTAGTAATGACAGAAGAAACACCACTGAAAGCCAAATTTAAAGGAATAGATACAAATGCTTCTTTAATAACATACCACACAGAGAATCTGAGACTGTTTTCACACCCACTGTAAGTTTGGCTTCTCAGACACCATGTTGTTCCATATAAGATCCGGGCCGGCAGGGGCCCCTGGGTGGCTCAGTCGGTTAAGCGTCCGACTTCGGCTCAGGTCATGATCTCACGGCTTGTGAGTTTGAGCCCCGCATTGGGCTCTGTGCCGACAGCTCAGAGCCTGGAGCCTCTTCAGATTCTGTGTCTTTCTCTCTCTGCCCCTCCCCCGCTCACCCTCTGTCTCTCAAAAATAAATACACATTAAAAATTTTTATTTTAAGATCTGGGCAGGCAATGCCATGTTCTGTTTGCCCTGCAAGATCCCATAGGAAGCCTCATGTTCCCAGTACATGTCACTAGTATCGTAAGTATTAGTCAATAGTCCATAAAACAGATTAATAATTCCTCTTTTCCTCTCCAGAGAGTTATAATTTGATTCCTCTGTCTCTTTTACATTGATAAAAAATTCAGCAAATAATTAGAAAATAGGAAAAGATGAGCACTGATTCTTGAAATTAAAGTTTTAATTCGAGATAATTGGAGGTTCACATGAAGTTTTAAGAAACAGTTCAGGGACATCCCATGTACTCTACCCGGTTTCCCTCGACGGCCACATCTTCTAAAACTACAGTGCGATATCACAACCACAATAGTGATGTTACTACAGGCCAAGAGCCTGTTTTGTTGCCTCTTTGTGGCTACATCCACTGACTCCACCCGTTCACACTGGCATCCAGTAATCTGTTTCCATTTCTGTAATGTTTTTGTATTACGAATATCGTATAAGCAGAATCGTACAGCATGCAGTCTTTTAGAATTGGCTTTTTTCATGCATGTGTAATTCCCCAGAGATTCATCCAGGTTCTCAAAGGGTATGCTTTTTACTGCTGAGTAGTATTCTATGGTATGGATGTACCACAGTGTGTTTTACCGTTCACCTGTTGAAGGACTTGTGGGTTGTTTCCACTTCTTGGCTATTATTAAAACATCCATGACATGTTTTGGTGAATGTAAGTTTTCATTTCTTTGGGATTGCCCAAGGGCGGTTGGTGGGTCATATGCTAGTTGCACATTTTGATTTGGAAGAAGGTACCAAACTATTTTCCAGAGTAAGTAATACTATACTTTTCATTCTCACCAGCAATATATGAATGATTCAGTTTCTCTGCATTTTTGCCAGCATTTAGTATTGTTGATATTCTTTATATTAGTCATTCTGATGGGTAGGGAGCGATATCTTATTGTGCCTATAATTTGCATTTCCCTAATGGCTGATACATTTTCACATGCTTGTTTGTCATCTATATATCCTTTTGAGGGAAGTACCTGTCCAGGCTTTTTTGCCCATTTTTAATTGGCTTATTTGTTTAACATTGAGTTTTGAGTATTCATAACATATTCTAAATACTAGTCAGTTGTCAGATAGATGCTTTGAAAACAGTTGTCCTGGTCTGTAGCTTGTTTTTTCATCCTTTTAACAGTCTTTACTGAACAAAATTTAAAACTTTTGATGAGATCTAATTTATTAATTTTACCTTTTTTGGATTGTGATTTTGGTGTCAAGTCTAAGAACTCTTGCCTGGTCTGATAACTCAAAACCTGTTATCAGATTTTGTTATTAATCTATTACCAAAGATTTTCTCTTGTTTTTGCCTTCCTTCCCTCCCTCCCTTCCCCCTTCCTTCCTTCCTTCCTTCCTTCCTCCCTTCCTTCTTTCCTATTGAATGATTATAACCTTCCTTCCTTCCCTCCCTCCCTTCTTCCTTCCTTCCTTCCTTCCTTCCTCCCTCCCTCCCTCCCTCCCTCCCTCCCTTCCTTCTCTCCTTCCTCTCTTCCTTCTTTTCTTTATCTCAGCTACAGCTTCTAGCACTCCATTCCAAGCACTTACTCCAAGGGTGAGAATGGACATCCTTGCCTTGAGTATCTCACCATTATGCATGATGTTAGCTCTAGATGTTTTGTAGATGCCTTTGATCAAGTTGAAGAAGTTTCCCCTCTATTCCGACTTTTCTGATGGTTTTTGTCATGATTCGGGACTGGATTTTGTCAAGTGTGTTTTCTCTGTCAATTGACAGGATCATTGATCTTTCCTCATTAGCCTGTTGATATGGTGAGTCACACTAATTGATTTTCAAATATTGACCCAGCCTTGTGTACCTGGAATAAATTCCACTTGGACATGGCACATAACTATTTCTATACATTGTTGGATTTGTACAAAAATATTTGCTCATATTTTCTTGAGGAGTTTTGGAGTTAAGTTCATGAGAGATGTTGGCCTATGGTTTTCTTTTTCTGTATTGTCTTTGATTTTGATATGAAGGTGGTATTAACCTCATAAAATGAGCTGGGAAATGTTCCCTCCTCTTCTATTTCCTGGAAGGGATTGTGTGAAAGTGGTGTTAATTACTTAGGTGTTTGGTAGAATTCTCCAGTGAAACCATCTGGGCTTAAAGGTTTCTATCTCAAGAGCTTTTTAATTACCAACTGAATTTAATGTTTGTAGGACTATTCAGGTTGCCTATTTCATCTTGGCTGAGTTTTAGTAGCTTGTGATTTTCAGGTCCATTTCTTCTAAGTTGTCAAATTTATGAGCATACAGTGGGTTGTAGTGTTCCTTTATCACGATGTCTGCAGGATCAGTATGGATAGCCCCTGTTTGGTTCCTAATATTGGTGATTTGTGTCTTTTCTCTCTTTTTATGTTTGTCGGTCTTGCTAGAGATCTATCAATTTTATTGATTTTTTTCAAAGAACCAGCTTTTTGTTCCATTGATTTTCTCTACTGTTTTCCTGTTTTCAATTTCATTGATTAATGCTCCAATTTTCATTATGTCTTTCCTTCTGCCTGATGGTGTCCAAAGTATATATTTCTATGTTTATACTTTACATTCTAAAAGCTAACAGTTTCTGAAATGACATGATACCCAGTCCATAAACATGATTTTTAACTGTGTCAAATACTGAATATTCTTTAAATTGGTAACAGTGTTTGGTATTTAAGATAGAACACAGGAAAACCAGTTCCTTGGCATGGAGTAAGTTCAAGTCTTATTTCAGTTTCCATCTGAAGAGATTCTTGGTATTTACAAGTATTCTCTCTCAAACTAAAAAGTCCTATTTGAGGACAATTTGCAACCTAACTCTAAATCACTGTGCGTAGATATGTTGAGAGCTAGGAAGGTTCTATAAAAGGTCTTTCATCCAGGGAAGGACAGGGAAACTGCAGAGCGGAAAATAAACGGGAGAGAAATGAATTACCCACACAGGAAAGAAGGGATATTTTAACTGAAATATAGCTGGAAAAATTAGGTAGAGGTCTTACAGGAGAGAGGGGAAAAGGCAGAAATGTCTGAGTCAGAGAAAGATCGCTCCCTGAAGAGAAGAGGGCTGCCAAAAAGAGCAGAGGTTTGCAACTGAGCTAAGTTGAGAATAAATGTGGAGAGAAAACAAGACCTTTCTTAAAATATATATGTATATTTATATACATATAAAAATATATATATTTTAAAATATATATTATTACATAGAAAATAAATATACAATAAATATAAATATATGTAATAAATATATATGTGTATGTGTATATGTATATATATAACATTTATTTATTTATTTAATTATTTTTAAAATATAATTTACCGTCAAGTTAGCTAACAGACAGTGCATATAGTGTGCTCTTGGTTCTGGGGGTAGAGTCCCGTGATTCATCACTTACATACAACACCCAGTGCTCATCCCAGCAAGTGCCCTCCTCAATGCCCATCACCCATGTTCCCCTCTCCCCCACCCCCCCGTCAACCCTCAGTTTGTTCTCTGTATTTAAGAGTCTCCTATGGGTTTGCCTCCTTCTCTGTTTGAAACTATTTTTTTCCTCTCCCCTTCCCTGACGGTCCTCTGTTAAGTCTCCCAAGTTCCACATATGGGTGAAAACATCTGTCTTTCTCTGACTGACTTATTTCACTCAGCATAATACCCTCCAGTCCCCTCCACATTGTTGCAAAAGGCAGGATTTCATTCTTTCTCATTGCCAAGTAGTATTCCATTGTATATGTAAACCACATCTTCTTTATCCATTCGTTAGTTAATGGACATTTGGGCTCTTTCCATAATTTGGCTATTGTTGAAGGCGCTGCTTATAATATAACATTTTAAAAGAAGTACAGTTCAAGAGTAGAAGTAAAAATACTAGTTAATTAATCTTCAGGAGCTTATGACTGTAACTCACAGTTCCTGCCCTCCCAAAGCTTGCAATCTAACCAAGTGAGTCTATGTTTTTCGGATTGCTTTAAAGTACCTTTCACTTAAGGTAGCTATTCATATGTTAGTTTGAGTTTAAATTGCTTAAGACAGATAGTGTTTTTAAAATTGCGACTTTTAAATTTATATGAGTCTCTGAGGTTTAGCCGGTGTGTCTGCCTTAACAATCAGTCCCAGTGAGCTAAAGTGTGTTGACTTCTCCATAGACTAGAAATCTAAGAAGCTAGATTCTTATTGTTTATATCTGCTGGAGTACAAAAACAATCAGTAGGTAACTCTACATTATTTTTAAATTTAGCTCCGGACATTAGTTTCTCCTAAGTCTCTGAAGATGCCCTATCTCTGTTTTGCTTTATCTTCTTCCCATGTCTCCCTAAACGTAAATAAACCTTCGTCAGTGTTTTGTCTCCAGGCTTTTCCTCTTCTACTTTTAAGTTCTGTGACATCTCAGTCTGGAATGTCTTTCCCTCCCCCACACCCCTCTCAAAATCTGTTGAACTCCCCTGTGTACCTTGCAACTCAGCTCAGAAGTCACCTCCTCTCAATCCCTCCAGTATGGTTCCCTTGTTAACATGCATTGCTTGCGGTCACACCTGCGACAATGTAGTCTGTCTGACATCTTACACGTGCCTTCCTAACTAGACTTGATGCCTGAGACGGGCCGAAAACTGTGGTGTTCCAAATTCCTAGCACAGGGAAAGTGCATGAAAATAGAGGCCCTTGGATGAATGGACACATACAAAAGCTAGTGATCAGTAGCTATTTAATAGCTAGTTGTTAAAAAACAGTTTTAACACATCCAGAAAAATACTCAGTATATTCAGAATATTCTTCCATTTTTGATGTAATAACAAAGTAGTTTAAAAGATGACTTTTTCTTAATTTTTTTAATGTTTTAATTCATTTTTGAGAGACAGAGAGAGACAGATGATGAGTGGGGGCAGGACAGAGAGAGAGGGAGACACAGAATTTGAAACAGGCTCCAGGCTCTGAGCTGTCAGCACAGAGCCCGACATGGGGCTTGAACCCACAAACCGCAAGATCACGACCTGAGTCAAAGTCAGATGCTTAACCAACTGAGCCACCCAGGCGCCACTAAAACATATTTTTAATAAAAGTAGTTTAGGGACGCCTGGGTGGCTCAGTCAGTTGAGCATCTGTCTCTTGGCTTCAGCTCAGGTCATGATCTTACAGTTTCATGGGTTCGAGCCCCACACTGGGCTCTGTGCTGCTGACAGTGTGGAACCTGCTTGGGATGCTCTCTCTCTCCTTCTCTCTCTGGCCCTCCCCCACTCGTGCTGTCTCTGTATTTTTTCAAAATAAATAAATAAAGTTTTTTTTAAAAAGTAGTTTAAAAAATATTTTTAATAATTCAAGGAGACAAGTCACAGACTGGGAGAAAACATTTGCAGAAGACATGCATTATGAAAGACTTATCCTTTTTTTTTTTTTAAGATAAGGCATCTTTTTTTTTTAATGTGTATTTATTTTTGAGAGAGAGACAGACAGAGTGCAAGTGAGGGAGGGGCAGAGAGAGAGGGAGACACAGAATCTGAAGCAGGCTTCAGGTTCTGGGGCGCAAACTCGTGGACCATGAGATCATGACCTGAGCCAAAGTTGGACCCTTAACAGACTGAGCCACCCAGGAGCCCCAAAACTTATCATTCAAAAAAGTTTATTTATTTTGAGAGAGTCAGAGACAGCACAAGTAGGGGAAGGGCAGAGAGAGAGGGGAAGAGGGAGAATCCCAAGCAGGCTTTGCACAGCCAGTGCAGAGCCCAACATGGATCTCAAAATCACAGAAGTGCAAGATCAGACCTGAGTGGAAACCAAAAGTAGGATGCTTAGCTGACTGAGCCACCTACGTGTCCCTAGAAAGAACTCTTGAAACTCGAAAATTAAAACGTATAACCAATAAAAAATGAGCAAAAGAACTTAACGGACACCTCACCGAAGAAAATATACAGGTGGCAGATAGGCATGTGAAAAGCTGTTCAACATCATTTATCATTAGGGAACTGCAAATTAAAATAACAATGAGATACTCCTAGACACCTATTGGAATGATCAAAATCTGGAACAGTGACAACACCGAATATTAATGGGGATGTGGAGCTGTGGCGACTCTCATAAGGAGCTGGTAGGGACGCAGAATGCTGTAGCCATTTTGGAAGGCCATTTGGCAGTTTCTTACAAAACGAAACATACCCTTACCACGTGATCCAGCAATTGCGCTCTTTGGTATTTACCCAAAGGAGTTGAAAACTTAGGTCCACACGACACCCTGCACACGGATGCTTATTCACAATCGCTACAACTTGGAAGTAAGTAACCAAGGTGTCCTTCAGTACTTGAACGGATAACCTGTGGTATGACAATGGACAATGGCCGGGTCACGGAGTAAGTATCACTGAGTGCTCTAAAGAAATGAGCTACCAAGACATGAAAAAACGTGGAGGAACCGGGGTGAAAAAAGTCCATACTGAAAAGTCTACATACCGAATGAGTCCAACAGTATGGCGTTCTGGAAAAGGCAAAAACAAGAGAGACAGTAAAAAAGGTCAGTGGTTGCCAGGGCTAAGTGGGAGAGAGGGATGAATGGACAGAGCCTGGGGGACTTTTAGGGCAGTGAAAGTATTCTGTATAACCCTATGACAGTGGATACATCCCATTAATCATTTGTTAAAACACATAGAACTTACAACAATAACAACAACTGTGCACACAAATGTAAACTATGGACTTTGGGTGATAATGATGGATGAGGGTAGGTTCATCAATTGTAATAAAGGTACCACTCGGGGCGCGGGGGTGTTGATAGAGGTTGTGGGGAGTATATGGGAACTGTTTGTGCCTTCTGCTCAGTTTTACCGTGAACCTAAAATGTCTCTAAAATAAAGTTTATTAGAACAAAAATATTTTTTTGCCTTTTCAGAATGTAAGTAATTAACACAAAGAAGCCAAACTGTTGTATAACACAGTGTAAGACCGAGCTACTCAAAGTCCGACTGTGGACCAGCTGCAAGGTCAGCACCTGGGAGCTGGTTAGAAACATAGAAGCCCAGATCTGTGCTCCCCCTCCCCCCCAGACCTACTGAATCACAGTGTGTTTTATCTAGTTCCCCAGATCATGTTGGATGCACGGAAGAGGTGAAGCACTGGTGGAGGAGACCAAGGGTGGAACCGGGAGCAAGAAGGTTCTTTTCTTACCTCATCCACCTGCAAACTGTTTAGCAGTGAGCCCTGTATTCAAACTGCAGGTTCCCAGTCTGTAAATCAAGAGGGTTGGCCTGGGTTAGAGGCAATCAGAGTGTGGTTCCTGGAGCAAAAGCATCAATATCACTTGAACTTGTTGCAAACGCAAATACTGCTGAATTGGAACTTCTGGGCCTGAGCCCACCCTTTGTGTTTTAACTAGCCCTCCAGGCGTTCTGAGCTAAATGTGAGAACTGCTGGATTGTCTCCAAGGTCCCCTTCAATGTGAACATCCTAGGAGGATCTGGAAAAATTTAAATGTCATGAGATTTTGTATATACAGCATCCTTTTCACTTCAGAAAGTACCCTACCTATGTAAAAATATTTCTTTTTTAATTGATTTTTTTAATGTTTATTTATTTTTTGAGAGAGAGAGAGACAGAGTGAGTAGGGGAGGGGCAGAGAGAGAGGGACACACAGAATCCCAAGCAGGCTCCAAGCTCTGAGCTGTCAGCATAGAGCCCAATGTGGGGCTCAAACTCACTAACTGTGAGATCATGACCTGAGTCAAAGTCAGATGCTTAACCAACTGAGCCACCCAGGTGCCCCAAAATATTTCTTATATTGCTAAAAGTCTCTACTGAATTTTTCAAGTAACCAAAACAGATTCTTTGGACTCTGATACAAAAGAAACAATTGATTTGAAGATACCCTTCAGACAAAGAAATTCTGAGCTTGCTACCCATTAAGAGATGAAGCTTTTAATCTGACATAATAGCTTTTTTTCCCTTCTGTAATTAGCAAACCACATATTTTTAATGCCATCCTGGCTGGCTAGGGTCATTTTCATTATCATAATTCCCCCTGAATGCTAAGTATGTTCCTTTCATCCAATTAGAAAATCTGGGGAAAACAGCAGACAATGTAAACTTTAATTTGGGTTAATCACAGAAAAGAATGCCAAGATCACATACAAAGCTGTGAATCATGACAGCTACTAGGATTCAGGAAAGAAAAAAAAAAAACCCACTAAGGCAGTAACTTCTTGTCTGGTTCAAGCAGGATGAGAGATTTAGGCTTCATTTGAAATGTTGTCAAGAACAACACGACAAGCACTATTTTTAACTCCTGCTTTTATCATGGGAAAAGTCACCACTTAAGAATCAAACAGTTCTCATTTTGAAAGGGGAAGAAGGTGGGCGCCTAAGCTAGTAGTTGAGTGTTATCAGACAGTTGTTAATATGACTGGAAAGGGGGGAATCTGCCTCGTGCAGGTGCGGATGCATGGCCCCATGTTTGCCCACCTGCAGAGAGTTTCAAGGACTCTTCCTTCCTTGAGTCTGACCCTGGATTATTTCCTACATACAGTGTAGCAGTAGAGAGCAGATGATACATTTGCACACTTTATATTTAATTCACTTTAACTGTTTCCTTTCTGATAGGCAAGCCCTGATAGCCCATCACAGCAGATCGGCTGCTGGCTCTGACATCTTGTATCCCAACCATTAGATTACAGTAGCCACAGCACAGTCATGTTTATTCTCCTAACGAAGTCCAGTCTCTTGGTCTTTTGAGCCTCGATGAGTAGAGCAATCCCACCAACATTCCTGGCCAGATTTTCAAAGGAACAGTCTCCATTTCCCTGACATAAAATTGGCTTTGTTTTGTCTCTTATTTTGCAGAAAACAACTGACTGGCCTTAAGCATCAATCAAACAGAAAGCTTAAGTGTAGGAGACTCTGAAAAGGGAGGGCCCTTGAAAATGTGGCCTAAATGTGTTGCTGAGGGCAATAAATCAGTAGGATTTCGATTTCCTATAAGGTGTTTACTGCTCTAAAACACTCTCACCTCCCAAAGGGAATGATACATTTGGGTTACAAAGCATCAGTGTGGGCCAAGGGTGAGGTACGTAGTGGGACAAAGGACAGGACACTGGGGACAGCTGCCAAAATAAACCGCAGAGAATTTGCTCAGAGAGGCATCCATCCAGAAGGAATCAGGTAGGTCGACGAGAGAGATGAGGGAAATAGATAGAAGGGAAGGGAGGGGAAGACAAAGGTGGAAAGAGAGCAAGTAGAGAAGATGGGGGAAGAAATAGAGAAAAAGAGGAAGAAAAGGAGATGGGGAGGAGAACAGGAGTGGAGAACAAAAGAGCAGAGAGACAGGCTGGAAATGGGGATCTGAGGAGGAGCCCCAGATGGAAAGGAGGCAGAGCCCGGCAATCCCTCCAAGGGAGGGGGGTAAGGTGGGCGTGTGTTTACCTAGGGAGGGTCTTCATGGGTGTGGCCCTGGCCATTTTGTCTAATGAGGTCATAATAATTGCCTGGCATACAGCCTGCAGAAGCTTCTCCCCAGCTTGTGTCTGGCAAATCCATCAGCGGCATGGACGACATGAGCTGCGAGCCAGCTCTCCTGAGATTCGTCGTTTTCTCGGGGGAAGCAAGTCACAAGGTGAAATTGCTCTGCTGCCCTCACTGGAAACCAGCGAGCACAGTCAGAAGGATTCTGCGGCAGAACTGTCACATCCCAATCAGTCTAGGAAAATGCCTCAGCCACGGTATAATGGTTTTCTCCACGATTCTTCCAGGGATCCAGGGTCCATCACTGCAGGATTGCCCGATGCACCCTCGCTTGGGATTTACACACTTCCCCTTTGGCAACATGAAGGTGTCTGTCAGAGACTCACTCACAGCTTTATACTCTGTCTATGGTACACATATATTTGTCTAATGTTTATTTTTACGACATAGGCCTAGGGGGAAACTTTAGGGAAAAGGTCCAGATATTTTCTCGGTTTTACTTACGGTGCAGTAAAGTCACATTTATTTCTGTTCAACCTGACCTGAAAATGCGTCTTACGTTTATTAATCCATTTGTTATGTTTGGGCTATATACACGTTTACCAAAGACGATGGGGTTTGTCATTTGCATATGTTACGATACCAGATTTCCTTTGCCAAGTATTTCACACCTGTTTGTCCCAAGATAAAGTCTTTCCTTGGAATGAGCTGAATATTACCACATGTCATAAGGATTCTGTAAATAAAAAGATGTCCTAAGACTTCTGCTCTTTCCTGACTTCTTTACTATGTTAATATTAACGATTACTTTTTAGTAATTGTAATATTCCACTATATTTTAAATTCGTTGTCAGATTTTTCTCCTAAGATACTAGAAAATAAATGACAGTAAATGAAACACCAGTTAAATAAGTCTTCAAAAGCCTTTGTCTGATTTTTGTTAGAAGTCACTCCTACCTAAGCAATTTGGAATGTGTTCAGCACAAGTGTGAATCATCGATATGTAATCCTTGGGAGTATGTTGAAAGGCAAGTCTTTGCAGAAGAGAAAGTACCTTAAAATAATCTTATAGCATCTGGTTCACACCTGGAAAAGTAAATTTTATAGTTTGGCACCCTGATAGTTTCAGAACTCTGATGTGAACTGTCTTTGGATTTCACATTTTCTTATTTCAGGCTATTTCTATGACCCAAACCTAACTTGACTGCGGTGAGCCTTTTTGTGCACAATAGATACCTGCAGTCAAAGTTCTAGAGGAGCGTAGATTAATTGCATTGTGCCTTTCTCTCAGATGCTCAGCCAGAGTTGGCTGTGTGTGAATGTGTGAGTCTTTGTGTCATCGTCCAGCTCAGAAGATTGGAATCTTTCCTCTCTTCAGTCTACAAAGTTTTTATTCCAGATTTATATCTAAAATCTCTTAATATAGAGGAGTGACATAACAGGCACTTCCAAAAGCATGTAAAAGTGTCGCTGAAGGTGGGCATACTATGAAGCTTTTTCGCGTTGTCATGGTTTCTAAATAGGATTCTAGTTCATTCTGTCATATTATCAACGACAGTACATAGGAAGGCATTCAGCAGGCTTTTTGCTTTTACTTTGCATTCCCCCCTTTTGGCTCATTGGTTTTTAAATTTCATGCATGTAATAATTTTGTTAAAAGGTGAAACCAATGAAGCCAATGAAATGGCTCATTTTTTTCCCCAGATGATGTCAAACAAACATATGCATCTACTTGGCATATTACTTTTGTTAACGGAGAGACTCATCTTCAACTCTCCTCTCTAAACTCCTTACTTGTGGGCGCCTGGGTGGCTCAGTCGGTTGAGCATCTGACTCTTGATTTCAGCTCAGGTCATGATCCTGGGGTTGTAGGACTGAGCTCTACATTGGGCTCTGAGCTGAGAGTGGATTCTCTCTCTCCCTCCTCCCCTCTCCCCTGTTCTCTCTCTCTCCCTCTTTCTCTCAAATTACAAAATAATAATAAAAATAAGCTCCCTACTTATGTACTTCCTGTTCCCTGACATGGCTTTGCTCATGTGAACTCATGAACAGGTCTATGCATGTGTGTTGTCCACACACACATAACTTACTATTTTGTGACTTAATGTTAGATGCTTCCTTCCTTTGTGATCGTTTTTTTCTTGATATTTTTGGCTCTGACTCTACCCCTTGATGTCTGAGATGAGGATCCAGAAAGTTGTGAAGGAGGCCAAGACTGGGTTCAGTATTCTTTCCGTCTTGGTCATTTCTGCCATCCCTCCCTCCTCTCGCTCAGCGCCCTGATGCCGTACCCCAGGATTTTCTCTGCTCAGCTACGTCCTCCCCCCCGCACGGACACCCCCTAGGCAGATTCTCCTATCTCTGAATCTTCTCCTGTCCTGCAGTCCATCAAAGCACATCCATTTTGTGTTAGGGGGACTTAGCTATTTGAGAGACAACAAGAGCAGTAGTGAATTAAGCAGAAAACTACTCTCTGTCCGTGTGAGAGAGCCAGTGTGCTCACCTTCGCAGAGGGCACTTGGTTTTCCCAGCCATGAGCCTCTTTCTTATCCTCCGGGACTCCCTGCTGTGTCGCCTCCTCAGTTCCATTACTATTTATTTCCTTCACAGCACTTACCGTTTGGATTCCCAGTATTTAATGTTCACCAAAAAGTACCTAAATCGTAACTACACATTTTGATAGATGTCTACACAGTGACCTCCTTAGGTCCAGAAGTAGAACACTGCCAGCCTCCCAGAGACCCACTTCATGGGCCTCTGCCAGTCGTTCTTCCCCTTCCGCCCCAAAGGGAGCCACGGTCCTGATGAAGCTAATTTCATTAGTTTGTATGTTTTTTAACAGTTACTTATTTTTGAGAGACGGAGAAAGAGTGTGATTGGGGGAGGGGCAGAGAGAGAGCTGGAGACACAGAATCCAAAGCAGGCTCCAGGCTCCACTGAGCTGCCAGCACAGAACCTGACCTGGGGCTCGAACCCACAGACCGTGAGATCATGACCTGATGCAAAGTCAGACGCTTAACTGACTGAGCCACCCAGGCACCCCAGTTTGTATGTTTTTAAAATTTTTGAAGTTAAGAAGTGCTTTCTGGTCTGCCTTCTTTATGCAATACAATCTTTATGAGATCCATCCATGCCATTGCATAGCTGTGGTTCTTTCCTTTTCACAGCCGAGCATCGTTTCATTGTATAAGTAGGGACTGAGAGAGAGGGAGACACCGAATCTGAAGCAGGCTCCAGGCTCTGAGCTGTCAGCACAGAGCTAGACGCAGGGCTCGAACTCACCAGCTGTGGATCGTGACCTGAGCCAAAGTCGGACGCTCAACCGACTGAGCCACCCAAGTGCCCTAAAGTATTTAAAGAGTTTAGCCACTTTGATAAATGTGTTGTTACATCTCATTGGGGTTTTGACTTGCATTTCCCTGATGACTAATAACGTTCCGTTCACGTTTGTTGGTTATGCGGATGTTATCTTTTACGAGATGCCCGTTCACATTTCTTGCCCATATTTCTATTGTGTAATCGGGACTTCTGGGAGTTCTTTATGTAATCTGGATGTGAATCCTTGAAGGATATGTTGGAAATGTCCTCTGGCACATTCTGGGTTAACTTTTCACTCTCTTAATGTTGTCTTTTCATCAACAGAAGTTTTTAAATTTGATGTTGTCCAATTTGTACATCTTTTTCTTTACGTTAGTGCTTTTATGTTCTGTTTTACAAATATCTTTCAGCCCTCAAGTTCAGAAAATATGCTCCCATGCTATCTTCTCGAAGCACTGATGTCTTACCTTTCACTTTTAGAATTACAGCCCATGTGGAATTGATTGGGTACAACGTGAGTCAAGAATTAAATTTCATTGATTTTCATATATGGATCTCCAATGGGTCCATCATTGTTTATTGAAAAGACTACCCTTTTCCCATTCTGGGCAGGACGATTTTTGTCATAAATCAAATGTCCTTTGGGGTGTAGGCCTATTTCTGAAATCTCTACAGTGTTCCTTTGATTTGTTCTCCCTTTTCTGAATATTGTTTTAATAATGGTAGATTTCTGATATGTCGTAATGTCCACTAGTGTAAATCTTCCAACTTTGATCCATAGGATCGTCATGGCTATTGTGGCCTTTGGCATTCCCATATACACTTTCGACTCAGCCCTTTTTTATTTACACACACACACACACACACACACACATATTTTTGAGAATGCAATACCTGACAACATGATAAATAAAAAACACCTTTCATGAACGCATTTTAAAAAATCTAAAATAAGATTTAGCACACGGGTGTATTTACCAAATGGCTACTTAATTATATGGCCTCTGATTGTTACTCATACACTTGGTTAAGCCATCTAATGCTTCTGTGCCTCTATTCTGTAGTTGTCACTCACTGTGAGGTCCATACAAAATAATGTATGTAGAGAGGTCCTCAGAGTGGCACCCACAGGGGCACCTGTTGGTTAAGAGTCCAATTTTGGCTCGGGTCATGATCTTGTGGTTGGTGAGTTCAAGCCCTGTGTTGGTCTTTGTGCTAAGAGCTGGGGGCCTGGAGCCTGCTTCAGATTCTGGGTCTCCCTCTCTCTCTGCCCCTCCCCAACTCGGGTTCTACCTCAACACACATCAAACAAAATTAAAATAAAAGAGTGGCACCAGGGAGCTACGAGCAGTTGGGCACTACTACCGCTCCTCTACACAACACTCCTCCATTTGGTCTCCTACTCATGGAGCAGGTGTCTATTTCTCTTGCTACATTACAGGCTCGGAGGTGGGACCATCCTTGCCCTGGGCAAGAGCCCGTGCCTCGGGTTCTATGCTTTCCTGAGCCCCATATATCACAAACATCAGAAAGCTAAGTTTGTTTTAAGAACCCGTGTGTGCTTAGTCATATGAGATTCAGCCCCAGAGACTGACACGATGTAGCCTGCCACTCGAAACACAGCTCTTATGCCAAAAGGGTTCAGGTCCGGGAGCATCTCGGCCATGTTTCTTGTCTTATGTCCCTAAAACAAAGGGGATGGCACTTACCTGAATGTTGCAAGGGTTTCCGCCTATGCCCCTGCCTGTGTCAGAAGCTAACGTTCCTCTGAAGTAAGGGGAAGGTTTGATGAGCACAGCTGTGCTGAGGAAGGAGACAACTGTCAAACTCTCTCTTTCACGTAAGATGAATACAGTAGGTTCTTGCCTAACAGTCATTTCTTTGTTGGGCCAAGAGTCTCTCTTCTTGCTCCTCTTTGTGTTCTGATTTGTGCTTCTGCAGGTATGATAGTCACAAGAGTTACCCACGGCAGCTGAAATATTAAACAATTCATGGATGCAGGTCCAGACATAACATACATGGAGCACGTTACCAATTCTTTACATTGGTAATGAAAGAGATACTCAGGGCTCCGAATGCTAATAGTTATTATTTATTTTAATTTATTTTATTTTTTTTTAGAGAGAGAGAAAGAGTGAGCGTGCAAAAAGGAGAGGGGCAGAGGAAGAGAGAGAGAATCTTAAGTTGAATGTGGAGTCCAATGTGGGGCTCAATCCCACACCCCTGGGATGATAACTTGAACCAAAGTTAAGAGTCAGATGCTCAACCAACTGAGACACCTAAGCACCCGCAAATAGTTTTAGTTTTATTAAAATATTTACTGACATTTCCTTGTTTTCAAAATTTATTTTCAGCTTTACTTAAGTAATTTTGATTTTATAAGTTAATTTATATGAATCGTTCTTCAATTTTCCAAAAAATGGAAAAAGAGGGAACACTCATTTTTTGAATATTGATCACCCTGATCTCAAAGTCAGACAAGATACCTCAAGAAAATAAAACAGTAGGCCAGTACCCCTAATGAACACAGATGCAAAAGTCTTCAATAAAATAGTAACAAATTGAATTCAACAGCACATTAAAAGGACCCTACACCATGACCAAGTGGGATCTATCATTGGGATGTGAGGTTGGTTCAACATATGCAACTCAATCAATGTGATATGCTACGTTAACAAAATGAAAGATAAAAACCACATGACTATTTAATAGATGCAGAAAAATCATTTGAGAAAAATTCAACATCTATTCATGATAAAAATCCTACCAAACAGGTAGAGAAGGAATTTACTCATCACAATGAAAGCCATATATAAAAAGCCCACAGCTAACACCATAAACAATAGGGAAAAACTTAAAACTTTTCCTCTAAGATTTGGTTCAAGGTAAGAATGCCTGCTTTTCCCACTTCTATTCAAGACAGTACTGGAAGTCCTAGTCAAAGCAATTAGGCAAGAAAAAGAAATATAATGCATCTAAATTGGAAAGGAAGAAGTAAAATAATCTGTTTGCAGATGACATGATTGTATTTGTGGAAAACCCTGAAGATTCAACAAAAGACAGAACTAATACACAAATTCGGGAGAGTTGCAGGATACAAAACCAACATACAAAAGATCTTTTTAAGTTTTCTTTCTTTAAAAAAATGGTTTTCAGGTTTATTTATGTTGAGAGAGAGAGAGCCCAAGCAAGGGAGGGGTGGGGAGAGAGAAAGAAAAAGACACACACACACACACACACACACACAGAGAGAGAGAGAGAGAGAGAGAGAGAGAGAGAGAGAGAGAATCCCAAGCAGGCTCCACACTGTCAGCACAGAGCTTGATCTCACTAACTGAGAGATCATGACCTGAGCTGAAATCGAGAGCTGGGCACTCAACCGACTGAACCACCCATGCACCCTGGTGGCATTTCTATATACTAACAATGAGCTATGCATAAAGGAAATTAATAATATTATTCAGCCTTAAGGAAGAAGACACCTGGAGGACGTTATGCTAAGTGAAATATAGGAGACACAAAAAGACAAATACTACCTGTCTCACTTAAATGTGAAATCCAAAGTAGTCAAACTCATAGATGTAGGGAGTAGAATGGCAGTTTCCAGGGGTGGAGAGAGAGAGGGTGAAATGAAGAGATGTTTCAAGGGTCCAGTTTTGCAAGATGAATGGGTTCTGGAGATATAATGTACAGCATGGTGAGGACGATAGTTAACAATACCTATTATTACTGGTAATCCTGGAAGGCTGGATCTTCATCTGAATATTCTTAACACACACACACATACACACACAGTGGTAAGTATGGAAAGACTATGGCTAAGTTATTCAGCTTGATTGTGATGATCTTTTCAGAACGTGTATATATATCAAAACACGAAGTTGTATGTCTTAAATACACACAATTTTTCTATGTCAACGATTCCTCCAAAAAGTTTAAAATTTTAACTTAGGGATTTAAAATATTTACACAGATGGTAGGGAGCTTCCATTTACACTCTTGACATCGCCTGGAAACTGAGGTGAGTCTCTTGAAATCAGAGCCCATGATCTTAGCCCTACTCCAAACAGATATGAATATGAAACACAAAACTCTTCACATGATAGGTCTCCTCTCTCCCCCAAAAGGTTTAGTGAACAAATGTATTATTGTGGAATAAAATTACGGGTGGGACTATCAGGTATTTGAGAGCTGGTCAGCCTTTTGACAACCCTACACTGTATTTTTAGAGATAGTGATATTTAGGCATTATCTGTTCCAGCCCCGAGCAAAGTCATTGCATTCTCAGACACTCTGCCAAGAAATGTACTTCTTCCTTCTTAACCACTTCCTTCCCCAATAGCTCAGGCACTCCTTCAGAACCCATCTCTTGGGGCTATCAGATTAAACCGAACAGGAAAACTGGTAGAAAGGTTAATACGAATGGATCCAAAACTCGGAATGGTTTAAATTCAAGCGCTTAGTTGCTAATTTTAGTCCCAGGGTAGGATAGTCAAAAAGTTGACTGGGCCTCTGTTTAACTAATCTTCCTTAATGATGATGTAAAGTAAAATAAATTAGCCTTAAAATGTTCTGGAGACAGACACATTTTTTTAAAAAAACTTCTGGGGTTTGTGTGTATGCCCACTCAGACTGGGTATAGACGAACACAGCCGCATAAAGTTGCCAGTCTAGAAAAAAAACCCAAGAAGACCAATACAATTTGGGGTTTATTGCAAAAAGTAAAAAATATGATACAGACCTCCCACTGAGTTGCTCTGCATTAAGTTGACCCGTTTTCCCTTAACTGTCGTGGCATTTGTATGTGCAATTCTTTTCCCGCTTCCTCCCCCCATCCCTTCCTATCCTTCACCCCCCAAACACTTTTAAAATAAATAAGAATAACACTACGTTTGATTTTTAAATATTTTCATTTGCTTTAATGCTCTAGCCAGAAATCGTTATGTAGGTTCGACATAGGATTGCCACCCTGGCACGTGGAATGAGACTCCTATTTAGTGCAAGTCTGTCGTGCACATAGCTCTCTGTAGGATGTTTTCTTTCCTGGAATAATTGCAAATACTCTGTGTAAGACTTCAACTCTCAGAATCTCTGCTTGGGGGTTGTAATGGGCTTTCTGCTTTCCAGCACAACACCTTCTATTAAGCAAGATGTGCTTTATAAGCCAAGAAGTAAGAGCAGTAATTGCCTCCATGTTTATCAACTCAGACTCGTTCAGTTGTGTCTTCGTGGTGCATTTTGCCACGTAAGGCAAAGCCGACAACTTGCAGTTTGTGTCTATTTATCTAGTGCTTGCCAAATAACCCTCTGCTCTCAAACTCCCCAACCCCCCACCAACCAGGGTAAGAAAAGGAGTTGACGTTATTCTTACTTGATGCCTTTATTTGGTTCTTTCATATTTCTGCGGCTTCTCATCCATAAAATTAAAAATAGAAGAGAAAGTCATCTTTGGCTTTATAATTAAAGCCTCATTTCATTAAATTGGGTTTCACTGGCAAGACTTAAAGGCATAACCTTCCACTTATTATCACCGTCCTTTACAATTCCTGCACTCATTACTCGTGTTGCAGACGATTGTGGTTCGTGCTTTTCTGTTGATGCTTTTAAAATATATGTCCCTTATTGTTCTTTGGAAAGTGGCCATTGTTCACATGGAGGTTCTCCCAGACTTCCAAGTTCATGTTTGCCAGATGCTCTAGAATAAATGATTATTCAAAACATACTTGAACTTTTTGGTTTTCTCCCAAAGCTTGAGTTTTGTACCCCAAGATCAGTGAAAACTTAAAACATAATTTTCTTCCTATGCATTTAAAACTTAGTCACATCCATATGCCAGACTTGTTTTTCTGTCTATACAATGCTAGAGACATTAACTCTGTAACTCCGGTAGGGTCACCAAGGTGCCTGAGGCCTGGACAAAGGAGTGTGAGGGGATCTGCAAGCCTCAGGAGGATATTGTGGCCAGCCCTGTTCCTGTCATCAGGTCAGCAAAGCTGAATGCTAAACCTGCATGTTAGGATTTTTGCTGTGTGTACCAATGGCCAACCTCAACCTGCTATCCATTATCAAACAAGTGTCATGATTTTACATTAAAAAAAAAAGAAGTTGTTTACTATGTAAGAAGGCTTTAAAGAGGAGATGTTTGGGGTTACCAAAACTGTATGTCTCTGGCCAAAATAAATGTAGGTTGTGGTCATACGGTACCCCATCAACATGATTTGTGTTGCTATAAATTTCTATGTTACTGTATCACTCTATCTTCTTAGCAAGTGCCAGTAACTGTCACAGAGACATAGCTAAAGAAGTAAGAATGTGAAAAATATGGAACCAGTGGTCTTCAAGGAGCCAGAGAAGAACATAGGTAGTTGTAGGTGCTGAGTACAGACGATAAAGCCCAGTTAAGCTTCCAAAAGATAAGTTAGCTGTATATACAGTCAAGATAGCAGCAAGGGGGCTCAAGGGAGATAACAGCATGGCCCACCCACCAGGGAGGCCATATTCAAAAAGAGACACAGGAACTCAAGGGCAAGTGAGATGTTTAAACGTAAGTTAAAATTCTCACACAGCTACCATTTTGGAATTTTCTACTGGGGTTGCCAAAGGCAAATTTGGCTCCTGGAGCAAGCTGAAAGAAAGGCATACAATCCAATGGAGGTATGGAAGGGGGTGTTTCTGTTTTACACACACACACACACACACACACACACACACACACACACTCCTTTTGAACAAAGAAGACTCCTGTCCTTGACCTTGATTCCCAGATTCCATCAATCTTAGCAGAGCCAAGAGGGACTGGCAAAGGGCCTGGAGTTGGAGAGGGTATGTGAAATTTAAAAACATAAACATCATTAAAAATCATTAAAAATGTTTGTAATCCAAAGTGAATTCATTTGCCTCTGACAGATTAAATGGCTTGGGCTTTCAGTTGCTACTGGTGTTGAAAACTAGGTCTAGGCTATGTCTGCTGCCCAAGGTCACACGGTTTCACAGTGAGGAAGAGGAGTCACCATTTTGCACAAGGGGGACTCTAAGTTTTAAACGTGGGCGCCTGGGTGGCTCAGTCAGTTCAGCATGACTCCTGATTTCAGTTCAGGTCATGATCCCAGGGTTGTGGGATTGAAGCCCGTGCCAGGCTCTGCACTGAGTATGGACTCTGCTTGAGATTCTCTCTCTCTTTCTTCCTCTGCTCCTCTCCCCCGATAGATTTCTTTCCCTCCCTCCGTCCCTCTCTCTCTCTCAAAATAAATAAATAAAGTAAAATACTTTTTCTTCAAGAGAAGTTCTTTGCACCTTGCTCCTTCCTCTGGTTCGAAGCAATAAAGCAAGTTCTTCAGTTTGTTCTTGTTGGAGCACATTGTTGAAATCTCAAACAATAAAGTATTTTCCTGGGGCACCTGGGTGGCTCAGTCGGTTGAGTGTCTGACTTTGGCTCAGGTCATGATCTCACGGTTTGGGAGTTCGAGCCCCATGTCAGGCTCTGTACTGACATCTCAGAGCCTGGAGCCTGCTTTGGATTCTATGTCTCCCTCTCTCTCTACCCCTAACCCACTCTCATTCTGTCTCTGTCTCTCTCACAAACAAATAAACATTAAAAAAATAATAAGGGATTTTCCATAACCCCAGTGTAACTCGAAGTTGAAGTGAGTAATCTTTGGTTCCAGAACAAGAAAAATAGCATTTAAGATGGCGAGAAAGCATTTCTTTTTCCTTATGGAATACATGTAAAAACAGATTTGGGATTTTATATTAGAGACTGGGGGAGAGAGTCGAAGTATTTGCCTTCTTCTAAAATGAGGTAACAGAGAATCAAATTTTGGTGATTTAAAAAAAAATTAACCCTAAATAGAAAAATACCAGCATATACAAATAAACCTGGAATAGTTAAAAATATATATTGTAATATATTATTAATTTTAATAAAAACATGCAGAATATAGCTGGCTTGGGTTTTTACTTCACAGATAGGAAAATGTCATCCAAACTTTCCTTTTCAAAGTCTGGCCCATAGTCTTGTTGCATTAACATCCTTTGGGAGCTTGTGAGAAGTGAAGAATCTTGGGTCTCAACCTAGACATGCTGGGTCAGAATCTGCAGTTTAGCAGATCCTTCTGTGACTCAGGTGCACACGAAGGTATCTGAGGCACTGATGTAAATTAACGATTCACAAAAGGCAGCATCAACTAGGCTTTGGAAAGCCATCCTTCCCTCCAGCAACCAGCTACCCATGAATCTCCAAGCAAAGCAGAAAATTATGTCTGCTATGCAAACATAAATTCAAAATGAGCCCCCAAATGCTGCCTTTAAACATTCTGGGACCACAACCTACTTCTTCACTTTTCTGCTTCTTTCTCTGAAATACTTCCTAGGGTAAAGAGCTTTACTTTTTGTGCAGATTTTTTTTTTTTTTCTTTTTGGCTGTGACCTTGGAAGCTTGGAACACAGCGATGGAAAGGTTAATAGTGGATGCCTGGTACTCAGTTGGTTACGTGTCTGACTCTTGATTTCAGTTCAGGTCCTGATGTCATGGTTGTAGGATCAAATCCCCCATTGGGCTCTAGGCTGGGCTGGAAGCCTGTTTAAGATTCTCTCTCTCCGGGGTTGCCTGTGTGGCTCAGTCGGTTAAGCGTCCGACTTCAGCTCAGGTCACGATTTCACGGTCCATGAGTTCGAGCCCCGCGTCAGGCTCTGGGCTGATGGCTCGGAGCTTGGAGCCTGCTTCCGATTCTGTATCTCCCTCTCTCTCTGCCCTTTCCCCGTTCATGCTCTGTCTCTCTCTGTCTCAAAAATAAAAATAAACGTTAAAAAAAAAAAGATTCTCTCTCTCCCTCTCTGTGCCTCTCCCCCACTTGCATGCACTCAAGTGTGCTCTCCTTTAAAAAGAAAAAAATGGTAACAGAAAGAAATAATAGCAAGAGGTTTATAGGAAACAAAACTAAGCGAGGGAAAGACAAGGCAGAGATGCAAAAGAGCAAAAACAGCATGACTTATAGAAATATTTACATATTTTATTTCACGTTGAAAAAAGACTTCTCTGTCTAAATATAACAATGCTGCATGATAATAGTTTTTCATTGTAGTGCTAATTAAAAATTGGTAAATTCTCAAATAATATACAAAAGTAGGCAGAAAAAAAAATGTCCAAAAACATCATCATGAAGAGACAAACTTTCTTTGCTCTTTTAGTGATTCAACATCCACCTATCCTTTTCCAGGTAATCTTACCACCAATTTTATTCAGGGACACTCCCCTCTCCTCTCCTCACCCCCCTGCCTCACCCAATGCTCAAGCGACATGCTATAGGTTTATGATATATGAATATATGGCTATATGAATATACACGCGCATATATGGTAGAACATGAGACACAGCACACTGTGTTACCTTCCAGGTAACAGTGTTGATTTGGGTGTGTGCACATGTCCCAACTTAGGTAACCAGGCTCAATGTACCTAGAGCTTTCAATTAGGTAATCAGGAAAAGACTTTCTCTTTCATGTTAGTACTGAAGTGGGAAGGAGTTGCAAAAGCGGTGGCAGCCATTTTGTCACCATGAGGGGAGACACTGTTCTGAAAACAGATCCACCAGAAAGGAAGTAGGGCAGAAACTTGGAAACAGAGAAAAGTTGGCTCTTCCTGACAACCTTGTTTCAAGCCTTGAAAAAGATTTGCCTCAAATCAGACCAGAGTGCTGTACTTTTTGGCGGAGCCCAAAAATTCTCCTTCTGCTCAAGTTGGTTTGGCCTGAGTTTCTGTCACTTATATTTAATGGAACTATTAGTGATACATGATTGTAAAAGTTTGTGTGTTTCTATGGGTACATCTACAAAGGTGGATTTTATTGTATATAATTTCATACTAAGTTGATTCTCCACCTTGTATTTTTAACCTGATTTTCTCAACCAAAATATATATTATGAACATCTTTCTGGGTAATTATATTCAGATATGTATAATTGTTTTATTGGATATATAATGTTCTATAATTTTTACATTAATTTGTTGAATCAGTTTCATACTGTGGGACAGCTATAGATTGTTTAACACATTAAAGAAAAAAATATATATATACATAGATTTAACCTATACAATGATCTCCTTGGGGAAAAAAGTTTAGAAGTAGAATTTTTAGGCCAAAGGTATCTAATTTAAGACATTATACACCCACTCTACATTCCAGAAATCTATAGAATTACATTCCCACCAATTAGACTTGAACATTTCAGTGTTCCCTATAGTCATATAAACATCTGCTAATTTCATGAGTAAAAAATAATATGTATAATTTCTTTTCCATTTGTCTATTAGTGAGAGTGACTATTTTCCACATTTACCAGTTTTTATATTTCTCCTTTTGTAAAACACCAGTTTTGTTATTTATTTATTTTTACTACTGTTTCTGTTGGAGTGGTTGTTTTATTGATATGCTAGAACTCTTTATATATCATGTGTATTAACTCTTTCTCATATATTTCCTGGCTTGTATTTTTGGATTTACTTTCAAAGCTTACTTCATGGTACAGAAACTTTAAAGTATAATGCATTCAAACTTACCAAAATATAATTACGGATCCTAAGTTACTTATATTCCTTAGAAAGATTTTCTTATTCTAAGATTATAAAATTATTCATCCTTACCATATTTTCTTCTAGTATTTTACGTTTTATTCCTTTCTTTCCTTATCTTTTTTTACTTTATGTATATATTCAAAGCTTTGATTCATCTAGAACTTATTTTCTCATTAGGAATACAGCTGTTTTTCCCCCCAAATTAGCCAGTCATTCCAGTGTTACTTGTTGGAAATTCTGTTCATCGTCTCACCAATGTGAAATGCCATTCTTATCAAATACTTTACTATCACATATCCTTCGGTCTATTTCTGGCTACTTTATTATGTTTCATTTCAGACTCCTTCTGTGCCTCTTGTAGCACTTCTGTTTTAGATATTGTGTGTGTGTGTGTGTGTTTTTTCAACGTTTATTTATTTTTGGGACAGAGAGAGACAGAGCACGAACGGGGGAGGGGCAGAGAGAGAGGGAAACACAGAATCGGAAACAGGCTCCAGGCTCTGAGCCATCAGCCCAGAGCTTACGCGGGGCTCGAACTCACGGACCGCGAGATCGTGACCTGGCTGAAGTCGGACGCTTAACCGACTGCACCACCCAGGCGCCCCTAGATATTGTGTTTTTTAAAGTTTATTTATTTTGAGAGAAAGAGAGGCAGAGAGAGAATCCGAAGGAGTTTCTTCCCTGTCAGCACAGAAGCTGACTCTGGGCTAGATCTCACTAATCATGAGATCATGACCAGAGCCAAAGCCAAGAGTTGGATGCTCAACCGGCTAAGCCACCCAGGTGCCCCTCTGTTTTAGGTATTTTAATTTATCGATGTTAATACATTAATAAGTAGGATATACATTCTTATAGTTCTTTTCTTAATCCTTCAAAATTTTCTGAGCCTTATCTATTTTTTAAAATTAAGTTTTAAAAAGTGACAAGTTCCTAAAAAAAACATTTCTTCAATATTGAACAAAAAATACATGGATATCATAGATTATTTGGAAGAAAGTGAATCAATGAATACCCTTAAAATATTTTTTCTTAAACAAAAACATGGCCTGTATTTTTATTTATTAAAGTACATTTAATACCCTTTAGTAGAACAGTTCACTTTTCTTTTACATGCTTGTAGAATATTTCACAACCAGTTTATTCATGCCCATTTTATTTTCTTTTGGTGTTTTTATGACTTTTTTTAAAAATTTTTTTCTTTTTAACATTTATTTATTTTTGGGACAGAGAGAGACAGAGCATGAACAGGGGAGGGGCAGAGAGAGAGGGAGACACAGAATCGGAAGCAGGCTCCAGGCTCTGGGCCAGAGCCTGAGGCAGGGCTCGAACTCACGGACCGCAAGATCGTGACCTGAGCTGAAGTCGGATGCTCAACCGACTGAGCCACCCAGGCGCCCCTTTATGACTTTTTGAAGACCACTTTCTTCATAGTATCTTTTCTTTTGCCAAATTTGGATTATTACCATGATAAGAATATTTTATTTATAATTTGGCGGAGCTCAAAGATATATTTTATTTTTAACTAGTAAATTAATTAAAATAATGAAAATTAAATAATTTAATACAATTTTCATTAAGTCAGGAATGGGTCCTCAATTTAATCAGATACCTTTTAGCATCTGCAATGACCTGCCTTATTGCAAGAAATCAACTGTATACCTTCTTGGAGTTAAGCCCACTTGGTTACGTTGTATTATTCTTTTAAGGTACTTCTAAATTCTTTCTGCTAATATAAGATTAAGGATTCTTATGAGGAAGAAAGAAGGGGAGGGGGAGAGGGAGAGAGAATCTGTTAGATGTTACTATCACATCCATGTGCTGGTGTCATAAAGGAATTTGCAGAGAATTCCTTGTTTTGTGTTGCTCTGGAACAAATTTAAATCATATTGGAGTAATCTGTTTCTTGGAAGAATGAAACAAAAAATGACCAAAGACTCCTTCTGTGTCAGAAGCTTTTTGGGAAATTTTGACAACATTCCCAATTTCTCCCACAATTTGAGGTCTATTTATTTCTTCTTGAAAAAAAAAAAATCCAAGCTTTAAAAGTTATGGGTATAGTGTTGTGCAAAGTGTTTTCATATGATGATTTTCTCATCATCTGCAGTCCTTTTCCCTTTTCATTGCTTATTTTACGAACCTGTGTTTCTTTCCTCTCCTTTCTGTTCTAGCCCATGTGCAGTATTGGTAAATGATTTATTTATTTAGTTGTCTTTGATGTTTTTCCTCCCCACAGAACCAAGTCTATCCCTTTTCTCTTTCTGCATTTTTCCTCATTTTAAAAAATTCCTTCCTTCTGTTTTCCTAACGTTTATTTTGGTTTTCACTGTCCTCACGTAACAAATGGCACCTTATTCACTTACTTCCATTTTTTCTGAGTAATATAAATGTATACACGTTAAATATTTTTGTCTCGCTAGTATTTTTTACATATTGACAATTGTGATTTTATTGATTCATCAACCTGAGAATTATTTAATAGTTTTTGTTTTGTTTTTAATTTTTATATTTTGGAGAGAGAGTGGGGGAGAGGGGCAGAAGGAGGGAGGGAGGGAGAGGGGGAGGGGGAGAGGGAGAGGGAGAAGGAGAGAGAGAGAGAGAGAGAGAGAGAGAGAGAGAGAATCCCAAGCAGACTCCATGCTCAGCAAAGAGCCTGACTTGGAGCTGGATCCTGTGACTCTGTGATCGTGACCTGAGCTGAAATCAAGAGTCAGAAGCTCAACCAAGTGAGCCACCCACGTGCCCCAGTTTTTGTTTTGTTTCTGATTTTCTTAATTGGTTCTAGCATTGAATGCATTTTGGTCAGAGAATGTTACCTATAGTATTTCTACTTGGGGGAACTTACCAGGTTTTCTGTTTCAAAAAAATGATAAATATATGAATATCTATAGGTCCTTAAAAATATACATTTTATTATTTTAAAATTGGGTATTTAACAAATGTGTCTCTGTTAATTACTGTTCTCTCTTTTTGGTCAATAAAGAAAGAGAGGTGTCACCTTCCACTCCTGTTATGTTTCTGTAAATGTATCTTTTATCTTCTGTAATTGTGTATTTTATTCATTTTTTAAAAAATTTTAATGTTTATTTATTTTTGAGAGAGAGAGACAGAGAGTGAGCAAGGGAGGGGCAGAGAGAGAGGGAGACACAGAATCTGAAGCAGGCTCCAGGCTCCGAGCCATCAGCCCAGAGCCCGACGCGGGACTCAAACTCACGGACCGCGAGATCGTGACCTGAGCTGAAGTCGGACGCTCAACCGACTGAACCACCCAGGTGCCCCATCATATTTTTCCTCATAAGGAATATGAAATAATTGTAACTGTTCTGTAGGTTTTAACCTGCATCATTAAGTGATAAAAGGCTTGCAGCCCAAACTTCCCTCTGCTTGATATTAGTATGAAGTTTCCAGCTGCCATTTTGTTTATTTAGTAGATCATTATGCTGTTTATTTTATTGGCAAGCCAATATATTAAAGTTCTTGTCATATGAATGTTCTTTTCTACATTTAACATCATGTGTTTTTCTTTGCTATCTGTTACTATACCGTTTGAAAAAAAAATAGACTATTTGAAGTTCAAATAGCAATTGTAGTTATAATTTTATTCATTTATTTATTTTTACTGTTTTTTTTATTTATATTAGAGAGAGAGAGAGAAAGAGGAAGCGAGAGCAAGCTAGGAAGGGGCAGAGAAAGTGAGGGAGTCCAAAACAGGCTCCAGGCTCCAAGCTGTCAGCACAGAGTCCTGTATGGGGCTCAAACTCACTAGCCTTGAGATCATGAACAAACTGAGCCACCCAGGGGCCCCTAGTTGTAATTTTAAGCAATATGTTTAAACCTATGGCTTTCAAAGTATCAATTTTCACTTGAAGCATAGTTACTTCGTCTCATTTTGGGAAATGAGGAAATAAATGTACAATCGGAATTTTAGTTTGTAAGTACTTACTGTCACCTTTCTTGTTCTAAACCTCCAAGGGTTGGTACACGAATCACTGTAACATTGACTTGGGCCATGCTTGTACCTCTAAGTTGGTGGTCCAGAGAAATACCCATTGCATTGCTAAAAATGAAACCAAGGTATTAGTAACCGCAATAATTGTGTGAGGACACACATTTTAGAACTTAAACTTTTTTTTTTTTTTTTTCAACGTTTATTTATTTTTGGGACAGGGAGAGACAGAGCATGAACGGGGGAGGGGCAGAGAGAGAGGGAGACACAGAATCGGAAACAGGCTCCAGGCTCTGAGCCATCAGCCCAGAGCCTGATGCGGGGCTCGAACTCCCGGACCGCGAGATCGTGACCTGGCTGAAGTCGGACGCCTAACCGACTGCGCCACCCAGGCGCCCCAGAACTTAAACTTCTTACGGACAACTTTATCTCTTTACCTGCAATGACAACAGAGAGACTGTTTCTAAACTGAAAATTGTTAGTATAAATGACCCACTCTTGCTTTCCTTGACTTCACAAACTTCAGGGACTGCACAACCATTGTATTTTAGATTTCGCGCCTACTTATCATGAAAATGCAAAAGAGGGAAATGCAGTCAGTCTTTCTCTAGTACAAACAACAGGAAAACAAATCCACTGGAAGATAACGCTCCACTCCACTTTGACAGAGGAAATCTGTCCTATATTGATTAGGCAATTACGTAGCTTGATTCCTTTCTTATGTTTTGAATGATAATATTCCTTATGGCATTATATTAAAACTTAACCCGTGGCAGGGGAATAGGGAGGAGAACGGGAAGGAAGTTTATTTTCCCACCCACCCAAATTGTGGCCAACTGGTGGAAAATACCAAACATAGTGGTACATCACCCTGCCCTAGGCTCAAAAGGAAAGTAATAGTCATCATTCCCATCTAGTTCCCAAGCACCAGAATGAATTCTGAGAATTACACCATTTTCTCCACAGAGTTGCCTTTCTAGGTGTGTGTGTGTGTGTGTGTGTGTGTGTGTGATATATACGTGTGTGTGCACGTGTGAATCCTCATGTACACATGGATGCCTGCTAAAAATGTCTTGCTTCAAATTCTCTTTTCTCATGTAAACACATTCCTACTCCCGTCTTACGTTGAATTCTGCAAAGTGAGCCCTTGCAGTGCTCCATGCCTGCTTCAGCTCCCCAAGAATCAGAATCAGGAGGATCTAAGTCTTCTAAGAGACTTCTTAGGGTGGTGTCCCAGGGAAGTTTGCATGACAACACAGTGATTTAGGAACAATACATAATTTTTTCTCTCTGCTTTGGAAACTAAAAGGTTGTCTCCTTTTCTCTCTTTTGTTTCCCTTTTACTGTTAAATTTTATTAACAATATACAAAGTATTAGAAATCTTTTGGATCCGATTATGATTTTGGTCCAGAAAAATGTGTAATCCCCAATGAAGAATATATTAAAAGAGCCAACTCCTTTCCAAAACTGTAGTAATCAGATGTAAGTCTATGAATAGCTTTTGGCTTGGCGAGGAAACTCGCTCCTTCACCCCATGTTTTTTTTGACTTAAGCTATAAACATAATAGTAATCTGTTTTGTTTATCAGTCAGCGTTCTTGCAAAAAACAGCTGGCACATTCAAATTGGATAATTTGAGGATTGTTTAAAAAGAGACCCTTGCAAAGCTATGAGCAGGGCCTAGAGAAACCCCAAGGGATGGTGCAGGACTTGGGGAAAGTAACTCTAAAAAAGCACTTTTGCTCCATGCCTGAGAAATCAAGGGGAGGAAATTGCTACTGAAGAGGGAAAAAGGGAACTGGGCGAAGAAGGTTGGGGTCTTCAACTCCCTGGCCAGTTCAAATCAACCCGAAAGGAGGAAACGGGTATAAAAGCCTGAACCTCACCCTGTTCCTCCCTCAGGTCCACTGGCACTTCCACTGATCAACCCTAGCAAATCTCAAAGACAAGGGAGCCGATAACTCTGGATGTAAGTTGGCCTCTTGACGTGCAGTGTGGCAGAAAGCATGAAGAGATCCGGCACATTTCTATTAAAAGCAACCGGTGTCTAATCAATGATATCGAAGCAGTGTTGTATGTTGACAGATGGTAGGCGCCACTTGTGAGCAAAACATAACACACAGGGTTATCGAATCCCTACGTTGTACACCTGAAAGTAACGTAACACGTGTGCCAACCCGACTTCAGTTAAAAAAAATGATTAATTAAAAAAAACCCAACGAATTATCTATTCAACAACTACACTTGAGGAATTAACTTCCAAAATCCCACCAGCTACAGGGACTGGAATCCAAGGAGAACTTTCCTACGGAAATTGAGTCTGTAGGTTTCAGGACATTGCTATTGGAAAATGAAAGCAACTTGAACTTGGCTGGCATAAGGCGTGCACTCCAATACTGATTGCATCTTGGGCTAGATGACTTTAATGAGTCCCTTCTGATCCCTGATACTCAATGGTATCCTTCAGAATGGTGACAATAATCACACCTTTTTTGCTTTTGTCGTGGGATGGCTGCTAGTATAAAATTACGTAGCGTATACAAACATGTTCTAGGTATAATAAACTCGAATTGTAATTTGCTTTGGAACAACTTTTCTGAAGCCATGGCATTTTCAACCTTTTTACACGTCACACTTTCTTCCTTGGAAAAAGGAGGTCCTGTTGTCAAAATCGTTTGGTCATTTAACAGTTTAGACATTTTGAGTGTGCAGAGTGTATACAAAGAATTTCCCCAGGGAATTTTCAATTTCCCTCATCACATCAAGGAAATCTTATAAATAATGTTGGAGAGAGAGAGACTGCTTTGCTCATTAATGACATACAGTTACCTCCAGAGACAGGGTCTGCCTTGCCAAGAATACTGCTGATCTGGCTCCAGTTAGGGAGATAAAGAGATGACGCGATAGGCATTGCATTAAGGACCCTTGAGTATTGTCTTCTCGGCTCTCCCCCTCTGGAGCTGGTTCCAGAGGTTATGGAAAGCCATCGAAACTGCAATCAATAGGTAATTTGGAACGTATGCTCAGGGACTAGTCAAACAATAAGAGAGATTCTAATTTGGGAGACTTTAACAAACCTTTTTAAGAAATACAACAAGTAGACCAAAAAATTTTATCTGAGGTAGACAAAAATGCCACAAAACAAAACAAACAAAAACTCATAAAGGATGGGGAAAAAAGAGAGAAACCAAAACAGGAAAATCTGTTCACTGTGAAACTGAGAAACACACAAAATGATAATCATAAAAAATGGGCTTGGAAGTATTTGATACAATATTAAATATAAAGGAACCAAATAGTTAACATAAGCTAGAGGAAGAATGAAAAAACACAGGCAAGGAAACTCGAAGAGGAATTAAAAGGTAGAAATAGAAATTAATTCTTTAAGGGGAGCCTGGGTTGGCTCAGTCAGTTAAGCAGCCGACTTCGGCTCAGGTCATGATCTCACAGTCAGGGAGTTCAAGCCCTGCATTGGGCTCTGTGCTGACAGCTCAGAGCCTGGAGCCTGTTTCAGATTCTGTGTCTCCTTCTCTCTGCCCCTTCCCTGTTCATGCTCTGTCTCTCTCTGTCTCAAAAATAAATAAACGTTAAAAAAAAATTAAAAAAAAAAGAAATTAATTCTTTAAAAAATAATAGCACAACAGCACATATACGTAAACTGAAATTGTTGCCTCTTTGAAAGTTCCAATAAAATAAACAAAACCTTTACTAATTTGATCAAGACTAAAAAACAGTGGAATGATAAAGAGATCAAAAATTTAAATACAAAAATTTTTTGAAAATAGAGAATATTTTTTACACAAAGTAATTTTTTATTTAAAAACTTTTTTTAACATTTATTCTTTTTTTTTTGAGAGACAGAGAGAGACAGAGTGTGAGTCGGGGAGGAGCAGAGAGAGATGGAGACCCAGAATCCAAAGCAGGTTCCAGGCTCTGAGTTGTCAACAGAGAGACTGACGCAGGGCTCGAACTCACAAACCACGAGATCATGACCTGAGCTGAATTCAAATGCTTAACCAACTGAGCCACCCAGGTGCCCCAACACAAAGTAGTTTTTAAAGCCAAAATGACTGACTTTCTTAGAAAAATAGAAATTAATAAGATTACCTTAAGAAGTTAAAAAAACAGAATAGTCCAGCAGCATAGATAAAAAGCAAATACAATAAAAAACCAGGACCCAAACATTTTATGGATGGATGATACAAAATCATGGATGGATGATATAAATTAATAAGATTACCTTAAGAAGTTAAAAAACAGAATAGTCCAGCAGCATAGATAAAAAGCAAATACAATAAAAAAGTAGGACCCAAACATTTTATGGATGGATGATACAAAATCAGACTATAAGATTAAAAGAAGAAAACACAACAGTCCTGCTCTTGTAGAGAGTTGCAAAAACACGAAATAAAATATTAGCACGTTTTCTTATTGAAGAAATCATCACCAGAATAAGGCTCGTTAACATTTGTCACCATAGTATAGAAAATAATAGAACTTCATTAAAAGGACCATACACATCATGATCAAAAAGGGTTTAACACAGTATTGCTAAATGTTGGAAAAGTAATAGATAAATAGGTGACAAGAGAACAGTGTAGAGAATCCGGAATCCAGAAATGCATTTATATGTGTATGTGTCTGAGGGACTCTACATAAAAAGTGATGTTGGAAACATTGGTTTTCTTTTAAAAAATAGTTAGGTTCGTACTTCACTCAATTTTTGAACATTAGAAAACATGGTAAGTATAAAACAAGAATAATAAACATTCCGACCAAAAAGGATGAAAATAATAATGATAGATATTGGGAAATTAATAATCTAATTGATCAAGAGAACAGACTGGACAATCTGGAAATAAATTCGTGTAGGAAAATGATGTACTACACAACAAATGGTATTTAGACAATTATCCATTTATTTTTTATGTTTATTTATTTTTGAGAGAGAGGCAGACAGAACAGGAGTGGGGGAGGGGCAGAGAGAGAAGGAAACATAGAATCCGAAGCAGGCTCCAGGCTCCACCAAGCTGTCAGCACAGAGCCCGATGCAGGGCTCAAACCCACAAACTGTGAGATGGTGACCTGAGCTGAAGTCGGATGCTTATCCGACCGAACCACCCAGGCACCCCTACAATTATCCATTTAAAGTGAAAAAGAAATGAAAGTTAGATCTCCACTTTATTCCATGCCAAAAATTAAAGGAATAATTTTAGTTGGATTAGTGAGCATGCTTAAAACAAAACAAACAATAGAACTTTGAAAGTGCTACAAGAAACAATATAGAATATATATTTTTATATATTTTGGGGATAAGGAATACGTTATAGGGAAAAGAACACAAGGTTCGGAATCTCTGGTGAAAAAGATCAAGTTTTTCTATGTAAAACTTCTAAAAACTTTTTGGGCATTTCAATACTGGCATGGTACAAAAATCTCCATCCACATGTGCTCTGTCCCTCTCATGGATTGTAACTGAAAACTCTAGACAAAATACACAGAAAAAAACTACTTGAGGACCATGAAAAGTGAAAAAAAACCACACAACAGGTTGATTGTGGAAAGGAGTTGTAACCTGGAGAAGTAATGACATTGGAATGAGTTTCTCCTTTTTTTCTCTTCTCTCTTGTGGTTTTGCCCCAACAGCAGGCTGGTTCTCAAGTGCTACATTAGTGATAACTGTGAGCGGCTAAACTTCTAATAAATATCCCATATATGTGGCCGGGGAGTGAGGAATACAAGTTTCCAGGGCCCAGAGTACGACAGAAGAACCCCAGAGGGTAGAGCCAGAGAAGGGCATGCCCCAATTCTCAGTTTGAGCCTGTGCAAGTCTTAAGCACAGCCTGAAGTTGTGGGGGATGTCTACACCCATCTCTCGGCACTCACAGAGCAGTGAGACAGAAAACCTGCAGAGATACAGAAGACCTGAATAACACCATCAACCATCTTGATCTAATTTACAGAACACGGCATTCCAAAACTACAGGAGACAGGTTTTTTCCCCAAGTGCTCAAAGAACACTGACAAACACAGATCATATGTGGGGTCATGGAACATGTTTTTATAGAAGTAAAAGGATCAAAACTACATAAAGTGAGTTCTCTTACTAGAAAGAATTAAGTGAGAAATCAATAACAGTAACACATCTTAGGAAAATCCTAAATACCTGGAACTTAAATAATAGTCACGGGTTAAAAATGAAATCACGGGCAGGGGGCGGGGGTGCCTGGGTGGCTCAGTCAATTAAGCATCTGACTCTTTAATGGCTGAGGTCATGATCTCACAGTTCATCAATTCAAGCCCTCCATCAGGCTCTGCAGTAATAGTGTGGAGCCTGCTTGGGATTCTCTCTCTCTCTCCCTCCCCTGCTCGCTCTCTCTGTCTCTCCAAATAAACTTAAAAAAATGAAATCATTTTTATTTGAATGACAATGAAAATACAGAATTTCAAATTTGTGAGATGATGCTCATGCAATGGACCCAGCATAAATAAAACATTCTTGAAGAACAAAATTGGAATCTATTTCAAACCTTACTGCAAATCTCAAGTTATCAATACCATATGGTACTGGTTTAAAACTAAACATAGATTAATATAATAGAATTAAAGTACGCCCACACATACACACATACACACACACGCATACACAAACCCTCACCTTTATGGATACTTTATTTCCAACCAGAGTTATGTTAGAAATTATAAGAAGGATCTAAAAGCACCGACTTGAGTTTCACTTCAAGAAACCAGAAAAAAGAAGAGCGAAGTAATAATAAAGATAAGAACAGAAATCAATAAAATGGAAAATGGACAAAAAACTAAACAAAGCCAAAAATGAACTTTTTGAAGACAGCAACAAATTTGACAAAATTCTACCAAGATTAATCAAGAAAAAAAAGGGAAGAAAAATCACCAATATCACTAATTAAGAGGGTTAGCAATATTGCAAGCATTGTAGAACAGTAAGACAATTCTATGAATAACTTTATGCTAAAAAATTGGAATATGGCGATGAATAAATTTCCAAAAAATACAACATACTGAAATTAACATAAGAAAAAACATATTACAAACTGAGGGTTGATGGGAGGTGGGGGAGATGGGAAAGTGCGTGATGGGCATTGAGGCACCTGTTGGGATGAGAGCTGGGTATTGCATGAAAACCAATCTGACAATAATAATATATTTTATTAAATATAAATATAATATATTATATTTATTTTTTATATTTATTTTATTTTATATTTATTTTATAATATATTATATTTATTAAATATAAATATAATATATTATAAAATATTAAATATAAAAAAAAAGAAAAAATATTATGAGTTACTCTACATCTATTACATCTATTAAGGCAAAGTACTTTGTTATCAAAGCCATTCCAGCAAGACAAAGTCCAGGTCCCAATGATTTCACTGGTGAATTCTATCAAGCACTGGGGGAAGACGTAACACCAATCTTACTCAAATATATTTTTTAAAAAAGAGGAAGAGGGATCACTGCCCAACTATTTAGTAAAGCCAGTATGTATGGTCAATTGAGTCTTGACAAAGTTGCCAATACTATTAAATTGGAAAGTGATTTTAACAAATATTGTCATATCGAATGGATATTCCAAGGGCAAATACAAGCATCAACCCTCACATCACATGATACCCAGTATTTAACTCAAGGAGAATCATAGACACAAATATAATACACAAAATGAGAAAACTTCTAGAAGAAAGTATAAGAAAAAAATCTTTGCAATCTTGGGGTAGGTAGTTACTTTTTAAATAGAATATGAAAGCATGAAGCATAAAATAAAAATTGGTAAGTTGGATCTCCTAAAAATTAGCAACATTTTCTTACTGAAAACCACCACTAAGAAAACATAAAATGGCGGGCCATGAAGGATGGGAAACTACTGGCAAACCAGATATCAAATGACTTGTATCCATTATACATAAAGCACTCCTATAACTCAACTGTAAAGACTAAAAACCTCTAAAGAAAAGTGGAAAATTTTTAAAGAGATTCTTTACAAAAGAAGCTATATTAGTGGGTAATAATCCCATGAAATGATGATCAATATCATTAGTCATCAGGGAAATGCATTAAAACCACATTGAGATACAACTGTATACTCATTAGAATGGGTAAAATTAACAAAAGCTGACCATACCAAGTGTTGGCAAGGATGTGGAAAAAGTGGGACTTTCCAAGTACTGCTGGTAAGTATGTAAAATTACACAATTACAATAGAAAAGAACTGATAAGCTGTGGGCCTTAGCTACCTGTTCCCATTTATCATGAAACCTTTTAAGAGAGTCTACATTTGCTCTCCAAATTCTCAGGTTCCATTATCACTCCAGTCAAGCTTTTAAAAAAAATTTTTTTTAAATGTTTATTCATTTTTGAGAAAGGCAGACACATAGTGTGAACAGGAGAGGGGCAGAGAGAGAGGGAGACACAGAATCGGAACCAGGCCCCAGCTGTCGGCATAGAGCCAGACATGGGGCTTAAAGCCACAAATTGTGAAATCATGCCCCTAGCCAAAGTCGGACGCCCAACCAACTGAACCACCCAGGAGCCCCTCAAGTCAAGCTTTTAAATTCTTGCCAACTTCACTTAAGCCTCTCTTGCAAAAATGACCAACGAACTTCCTCTAGACCAAATGTTTCTAACCCTGTACAACTTATATGTTGAAATCCTGACTCCCAGGAGGATGGTCTTAGGAGGTGAGGCCTTTAGGAGGTGATTAGATATTCTTGGTATTAGTGCCCTTAGAAATCAGCGCTCACAGAGTTCCCTCACCCCTTCCACTATCTGAGGACACAGCATGATAACTGCTGTTTAGGAACCAGACTGTGGCCCTCCCCAGACAGAGAATTTCCCTCGATCTTGGACTTCCCAGCCTCCAGAACTGTGAGAAATAAATTTATGTTCCTATTATCTTGAATGGACTAAGACATATTGGCATTGAAAGTGAGGTGAAGCTTTAACAAATACCTAAACAGCTCTGGAACTGGACATTGAGTAGATGCTGGAGGATTTTTGAGGTACTTTCTAGAAAAAGCCTATCTTGCCCTGAGCAGACCATTGAAGTTGACTTTAGTAAAAACTCAGGAGAAGAGGAGAGCTATAGAGAAAGTTTCACCTTCTTAGAGATTTTCTCAATAATCCTGAACAGAATGTTGGTAGAAATATGGACAATGGTGTCCATTCTGATGACATCTGAGAAGGAAATGAGGACCATGTTACTGAAAATCAAAGACAAAGCAACCCTTCTTAAGAAGTATTAAATGTCTTGACTGAATTATTTCTGTTCTGATGTTTTGTGGAAGGTAGAATTTGTGAGCAATGAAATGGACTATTTAGCTGAAGTATTTTCCAAGCAAAGTGTTGAAGGTATGGCTTGGCTCCTTCTGACTACTCATGGTAAAATGTGAGACAACAGGAATGACTTAAAGATGGAATTGTTAAGCAAAGAAGGAAGAAGCAGAAGGAGATTCAAAGGATGAAGGAAGACTGTGGGCTTCAGAGGTTTATAAGACAAAACCCTATAGTCAGAGATTATCACCACCACCTCCTTGTTTTCAAAAAGGGAGGCCATCACTTCAATTCCCAACAGGCCAGATGGTCTCTGCTCAAACTGTGGGTGTGGGGTTGGTCAGAGCCTTCAGGAGGTCTAACCTCAATTGGGGAAAGCCTCAGTGACAAGACTACAACCCTAGTGGGTCCATGAGGTGGGACTTCCACTCCAATGTGTCTGGAAGGTGGGACATCTGCCACCTCTGGACCTGGAGGGTGGACATCAAGCCAAAGAGGATGGTACTTGAGCCTTAAAGATCTCATGGACTTTGCCTTGAAGTTTGGAATTATTTGAGACCTGTTATCCCCTCTTTCTTATTTCTCCTTTTTGGAATGGAGATATCTATCTGCTCTGGACTTTCTGTACTACCTATCAGTCCATATATGTTCCTGCCTCAGGATCTTTGCAACTGCTGCTACCCGTCTCAAAGTCTCTTGCTCCAGGTTTTGGAATGGACTCCATGTTCTTCTTTAAATTATACACTCAAATATCTCACAAGACACTTACCTGATGACTTTAAATAGAACGCCCTACAATCTTATCACTCTTAGCTATTCTTTATTTTACTTCAGAGAACAATATTTACTTTTATTTTCCCTCCACTCCTTCAGTGAAAGCCCCAGGACTTCAGGGATTTTGTATTCTCCATTGACTGATGTATTCTCAGTGTCTGAACCTGGTAGGTACTCAATAAATACTTGTTTTCTGTTGGTTTAAGACCAGCACTATTTATTTTCTGACAAGAATTATGTGGTACACTCCCTCAAATATTTGCTATCCCTCCCTGTTGGAGGATTATACAGCCTTCCCCATGGAATTCAGGTGTGGCTGTGTGGCACTGCCTGGACAGAGGCTCTAAGAGCCTACATGTGGCTCACCATGTCCTCTTTGTCACTGCCATAATAACCAACAATATTCTAGACAGAGGCTGTTCTGTTAGCCTGAGCCCCAGAGGAAATGCTGCAGAACAAAGCCACAGTCGGTTTTATGGATCTGTAGCATGCACAGTCAATATGCTTTGCTGTATTAAGCCACTGAGATTTGGGGACTGTTTGTTTCCAGGATATAACCTAATTTATCCTGACTGGTACAGACACCTAGGCAACCGTGGACAAAGAGAGGGCCCAAGATTACCTAAAAGATATCTGAACAAATTACTTAAGTTTGCCTAACCTGGTTCCTCCCCCCGAGTGCTTTGCCACCACCACGTTTTTGTTTTTTTTTTCTTGTTTTTTGAAAAAAATAAAAACCAACCGAAGAAAAGAGCAATAGAACATTCATTTTGACATGATTAGAAATTATCATCTTATTTCTTCGTGTTTTCATGAAAAAGCATTATAGGAAAAAGTAACTGAAGTCTCTTAGGGATTTAGAAGCTATTTCCCAAACGTGGCAGATCTTAAAAGCAAATAAGAGACATAAATAGTACTGATTCCAAAGCTTTGCCTCATATTGGCTGAATAAGAGTCCCTGGGGCTAGTGTCTTCAAATCTGCAGTATTTTTTAATTTCCCCCACTGATTATGATACATCCAGTCCCCAAACCAGCCCTTGAGGTAATGTCTGTATTGCTATAAGCCTAGGAGATATATAGTAAGAGCTCAGCAAGAGCCCCTACTCTACCCCACTTAAAAATGCATCCACAAGTATACCATCTATAAGGCTTCACTGATTGACAACACTTCCACTTGTCAGTGGAAATTTTTGTAGGGTAACTTTCCACAGAAGGAAATATTTGTTTTAGTTTCAATTGTGGTTAAATGGAAATGGTTTCCTCTGTACAAATTCTCAAGAAAGTGTCACTTGGATCCATTCTGGTAGGGATAGATAGGACTAACAGGGCCTTTATAAACCCAACACAATTGCTTTCTGTGCTGACACTGTGAGACAGACTTGGATCGAGCAAGAGGATTTCCTTTGTAAAATCACAACAGGAGTTAGTGGTTTCTATCGTCCTGAGCTGTAATTCATATAAAGTCGTAGCAGTTACCAAGAGTCCCATAGGAAACACCAGAATTTTGTTACATGCAAGCGTCGGATGTGAAGAAAGAACGTGAACGCCATGTGGATATTTCCAAACAGAGGCAACATAATCAAGTCTTGCCTCTGACATCAGAAGGCGTTTTATCCCCATCTATGCCTCGCCCCAGGATTCCCTCCTTCACAAGCGATGAAGAAATGAAAGAAATTTGACTTTGAAGTCAGGGATGAAAGTCTCACAGAATGAACACAATGGAGGTGAGGGCATTTGTGCTACCACCAGTTAGAGAAAACACACTTCTCTAACAACGCCATGACATCAAACCAGAAATCGTATACCAGTGTGTAAGGTGGTGTTCACTTTTAGGAGCAAGAGACAATCAGAGAGACGAATCCCTGTCCAAAGTGAGCCACGTAGGTCAGTCAGGGTCATCAAACCCGAAGCAAGAGCTGGGGTGATACCGTTTGCTGGATAGCAAGGGTCGGTCTGCGTGCTTCAGCAGGGAGTCTCAGCCTCATGGATATACACGTGGCCTTCAAGGAGCATCAGATAAACATCTACCATTGCTCACACAAGAAGGCAACTGGTCTACCACATCTTGGCTCCTTGGCCTTCATCTGTAGTCACACAAACACACAGGAGATTTTGCTTTCCCATGAAGTCACTAATTGCTAGTTAAGTTATTTCAAGTCCTAGCATCACTACAAAGAAAAATAAATTCCTTCCTGGCACCCTCTTAAAAGAATAATTTCAAGTGGATTAAGTTCCTTTAATCTAGATGAACATAATAATACCTTCTTCTTCTTCTTTTTTTTTTTTTAACCATCCTTCAATCAAATCCCTCCCCATCCCATGCCTTCTTCATTCCCACTTAAAGATAGCTTTTATCTCTTGGATTTTATGACTAAATGCTGCCAACATGAGGCCAGAGTACAGATTTTAGCAAATTACCTGCATCATTTGGAATAGTTCACGAATTCAAACACAAATGTTTGAATTATTCAGAAAACTGAGGAGCTAAATATACTTTATATGCATGCAGAGAGAGAGAGAGACAGACAGACAGACAGACAAAGTGACAGAAGCATAGGATATACAGACTATTCCCTACGGCTCTAGACTATCAGCTGATTCTGCTGTTTTGCCATTTTTCTGCTCACATTAAACTGTGAATCGAAAGAAGCTGAGAGTTGACTAGAATATTTTACAAGTTTCTGTTTTTCTGGAATTTTAATTTAAAATGTTTGTCAACTATCCATTGTTTTATATGTGGCCCCCTCCTCATTATTTCAAATGACTTATCTTAATACCTAACAGTTCAGGTATTTATCACAGGCTATAGGCACCTAAATAGAGCTAGATAACATGACTGAAAAAGTGTGAAAATTCAGGTCTTAAATCTAGCCTACTGTGCACACTCCCTGTGGCTTCTAATCCACACAACTGCCCCCACAAACTTCAGCGTCTCCTCAAAAATGGTCGATGAAGCAATGTCGTCTCTCTCTAGAGAGATTTTCTTGATTTTCCTGAAACCTTCCAAACATCCACTTTACCTAGTGGAAATGTTACTTTATTTAGGTAAATTTGTGAAGAACAGAGACATTTCAGTTCTTATTTCTTATTTATCTGTAAGATCCAAGGGGGAAAAAGAGAAGGAAAAAGATCTCAGTTCAAAGAGTTATAGTTTTGCTATGTTGTTATTTGCTAACCTATGCTACTTTTGACATCTCAGAGAATAATTAAAAAAAAATCACTCACCACATCCTCTATCATGTTTCTTAGTACTTCATAGTCTTTTTTTCACTTGTAGTATTTTAACTTATTACATAATTTTTATGTTATGGTTTTTAATGTTGTATTTCCCATTAACCTATATATGATCCATGAAGGCAAGAGGGTGCCTGTCTCATTCACTTTTGAAGTAAATGCATAAATTGATTTGAAAAGGTGACTGACTCAGAATAATTAGACCAAACTATACAATGGGAACAGAGACACCTTTTGTGTTCTTAGTGAACACAAAATTGTTGTAGCCATTTACGGGGCTTAATCCTTAGTGGATGGATCAAAGACCTAATACCATCAAGAGAGTGGTTTGAAAGTTGAGTGGTTTTTTGTTTTTTGTTTTTTGCTAACTTTTATGAAGTTTCCAGAAATAATGATTCAAGGAGAACAGTGAACGAATGCACTTACTGTTCTACACATATACAATAAGTTTCTGAGAATTTTAGAAAGCGCTAGGACATCCTGAGAAGTTTGATATAGCATCAGTACATTAAGAATCCTTGTCATCATTTTGGGCATTAGTAAATCTTCATCATTTTGAAATTGGAACTGTGGGTCAACAACTAGGAAGGGACGGAGATTATAACTTACATACAAACAAGTTAGCTTGCCATAGTTTCATGGAGGTTAGCAGAAGACACAAGTCCCTTGGATCAGAGACAAAGAACAGCTAATTATTATTACCCGCAGAAATAGCATTACCATTTCTATGCTATTAGCCCTAGGTCCCACAGGGCACTGTGAAGAAAGCCATAATCCACCAGCACATGCAGTGGGTTATGCCACAGTGGGTTATACCTCAGCTTGGGTAACCTGGATCTTTGATAATGGGCAGTGAGCCTGTCTTCACGTTGCTCTAGCGGGAGATACTATATTATCCAAGACTGTTCACTCTATAAACATCCTTAGGAATATGGCCCAGAAAAAAGGACAATCAGTATTTCTTTGGCAATATGTGCAGAAACTTGAGAGACTCATGGAGAATGGTCTCCCAACTCCATGTCTCTGGAAGTTGTTCTCCAGGGCCTTTATTAAGGTAAATAATATGCAAAAATATCTACAAAGAAATACACCAAGCTACCTCTAAGTATTCTCCATAGCTCACGCATATGCTAACATCAGGAGGATGAAATAAAAGGAGTAAAGAGTTAGAAAGCAAAGTGTCCTGCTCAGAAGAGAGGGTAGGAGGTGAACACCCCTTCTCTCCACTGGCTTCGGTGTGTCAGATGGGAGTTACGGAATGACGCCAAAAACAACGATGAGCAAAACCCCAAATATGCTGTTGTTCCGAACTGCAGAATATACTGTCATTTGAGGCAAGTTAAATCACTTCTCTTCACTCTTACTTGGGGCTTATGAAAGTCAAAATAACCTTTTCAAAGGCTACTTTACCTCTGCTTAACATGCAGATGCTTTGTTATTCTCAAAGGCCAGAGAAGACCCAAAAGGAAGAGTTCAGATGTGTCAGGGGTTGAGGGTGAAAGTAAAAAAGAAGAAAAGCCATTTGTCAGCTGTCAAGCAAGGACCCAACGGTGCTGACAGGGAAATCCTGAGAATCTGGCTCACTCCTGCTCTTGCTAATGCATTTATGCTCAAAGTGGACAAGACTGGGGAGTCAGAGGGAACCTCAGTCTTCCAGGACAATGATACCTATTTTTGTTTGTTTGTTTGTTTGTTTGTTTGTTTGTTTTAAAACCAAGTCCTTGGGGCACCCGGGTGGCTCAGGCAGTTAGGCGTCCAACTTGATTCAGGCTGGAATAATGGTCTTGAGGTTGATGGGATCGAGTGCTATGTCAGGCTCTGTACTGGAAGCATGGAGCCTACTTGGGATTCTCTCTCTCCCTCTCTCCCTCTGCCTCCTCAAAATAATAAATTAAATAAAAAAAACAAACCAAAAAACAACCAAGTCCCATCTTTGTTCTTTAGAGTGTGAGGCCTTCCTGCACAACAAGGCCTCAGGGCACACGGAGAGTGGAAAGCGTTTTCCAAACAGAATAAAAAGCTCTTGAGGATTTATAAGCTGTTTCGTCTGTCAGAAAGTATTTACACAGGCTTGGCACTTAGACTGAATTATTTCTATTAAGCAAAAATGGAGAAAATTGCTTCAGTCTCTCCAGAAGTTACCTGCAGTCTATCAGAAGCTAAGACGTTCTCCTAAGCTACACACTTAGGAGAAAAGAAAGTCCGTGTTGGTATGGATGTCCGCAGGGAGATGAAGGAGTCCAAAGAGAATGCATCCCTGCCTTGTTCCTTATGCTGCGGGACCGGGTGATTTCTCCATTCTCATCCCCTAGGGAGCTTAGGGAAGAAGACATTTGGAAGGACTCCACGCCAAGGACAGGTGCCCGCTCATGTTCCCTAGGGATTTCTCTCCCCATATGCAGCATGTGTGCTGTCACATACCTTATGAACCTCTATTCCCTCTTAGGGAATGTGAGGCATGGTCTGGTACACCATGGAGAAGGACAGAGAGAGAGAGAGGCAAAGAGAGAATCCCAAGCAGGCTCCACACTGACAGCGCAGAGCCCCTGATGTGGGGCTTGAACTCACCAACTGTGAGATCATGGCCTGAGCTGAGATCAAGAGTATGATGCTTAACCAATGGAGCCACCCAGTCGCCCCAGTATTTCATTAATTTCTAGCAACAATCCCAGCATGCTCTTATTGACCATATTTATGAAGGAGTCTAGCAAAGCCCCGTAGTTGTGGGGATACACCTGTGTTGTCAGCTGATGTGGCCTGACTCGAGGGCAGACTGGGCGATTTCATGAGACCACATATGCCTCTGCTTCCAGAAGTCACAGGATTGCTCACACAGCTGCTGGCGCCTGGGATACACAAGGGAAATTGGACTGGGCAACCTGTCCTCACAGCAGCCACTCAGTCCCCATTCAGCTCTCTTAATTTGTCTATTACAAGTTTTAGTCCTCTCCCCAAACCCATCACCCCTTTGGCCTTTTCCCTCATCCTTCTGAATTCAGAAAGCCTTACCAGTTCTAATTCTTTCTAAATTTGCCCAATACCCTCCCACGCGGTGTTTGGCACAAAGTGGGGGGCTCAAGAAACACTTGCTGAAGGAGTTGAGAAAGCCGGTAATCCCCACCCTACTGGGCTTATTAGAGTCAAAACTATTCATCGCACACATCCTGTCTTAAGGACATTCCATCTTAGTTCTTCCCTCTGAAGACCGAAATTCCCACAATGACACTTTATACCATCTGTTCCACCAGTCTGGGGTGACCGGTACAGCATGCCAAACTCACTGGAGCTAATGGCCCCATTATAAAAACATTTTAGAAGGCTAAGCTTTTCCCCCACAGTTTTCTTTAAATATTCAATCAATGCTTGTAGAAACTACTCCAGTCAAAATTGTAGTTTTCCAAGGCTCCATTGATAACATTTATGAGATGTGTATGTGGTTTCTGTTGAATAACCAACATTCTAATAGTGATCAGGTTTACGACATGATGTTCTTCTACTCCCAATGTCCTACAGCCATCTTAAAAGGAAGAGTTAAGAATCACAACAGTTGACAAGAGAGAAAAGGTCCATCTGTGGAGAGACAATATCCTAAATGTTACATAAATTGTGTCTGAAAATGTTACCACATCAAACAATCTACAATACTAATTGAGAAATGTGTTTCATAGCTTATGTCTACTTGGCTACTCTTGGCTATCTGCCTTGGCTTGTGTGTGTGTGCCCTGACAGAATACTACTATCACCTGGTTTTTAATTCTATGGCCAATGCCATCACTGAACACGAAGACCTGACTGGTAGGAATGGCACAGCACTGGCCAGCTCTCCATATAGGGCTGTAGTTTTTCTTTCAGTTGCTCCTTCTCTCACAATCCCAATTCTACACGCTAAAAGGTCACAAAATGCTGATATTTTCTTCAGGAAACCTAGAATTCACATTTAACTTTGGCTACTCCACGCAATCCTGTTTGAAATGCAGCCAAGGATGGAATTCACTCCCTTTATTTTCATTAGACTTGTAGCTCAGAGTCCTAAGTGGACTTCAAAATACTAGCCACATTCCAGCAAATACTCTGGGGTCTAGACAGTGGAAGTGCCTCGAAGGGCTCCATAGATTGTTCAGCAGAATTCTTCAAAGTGATTTTTGTTTTTCCAGATACCAGATCTTCACCTCCACCTACTCTCCATTCTATTTCCAGGCCAAATCCTTCTCAGACTCTCTCCCTTAGAGTTCATTAGAGACTCTCTTTTTCTACTACAACAAGTCTTAAGCTCCTCCTAGCTTGTGTGACCTTCCTTGTCTTTGCATCAGCCTTACTACCTGTTGCAGAGTGAATTTCAAGGTGGATATTTACATGGAGGAAGCACTGAGACTGCATTTGGATTGCTACCTTCGGGGAAGTGAGGGAAGCTGGACTAGGGAAACCACCAGAGATGTCAGCCATGAGATGGACACAGGCAGAGACCTCTAACAATCTCATGGGGTGCGTGGAGCTGGGACGGCCCAAAGGAACTGCCCCTTCATTGAGGCAAGAGGCCCAGCCCTTGTATCTTAACATCAATCAATCATTGGATATGGCCTGCCTCCGCAGAAAGGTTGAAACCTCGGCCCAGATGGCTCTCTTCAGCTGACAGCAATTTCTGGAAGGCTCTCAGCTGAGAGAGCCTGAAGGCAACAGTCCTAGTGGCTGGGGAAGAGTTGCTTTATTCTTAAAGCAAAGATCTGGGTAATATACCGAGGCATCCGCCATGCATTTTCTTTCTTCCTCTTCTCCAACACGTATGCTTCTTCCTGTCTGGTCCTGCCTCATTAGGATGTGTAGTCTCATATCCAGAACCCTGGGTCTTGCCTCCAGGTATTTCTTTCACTAACATATTTCTCTCATCCAGGTCCCTCTCTTTCTCTAACCTATTCAGATATTATCTCTCCATGTCCCTGCTTTTTGCTGCCCTTGCTGAGTGCTCTGTTACCTGCACATCTTCAGGCTGTGGCATAAATTAGCATTTAAAGGTGGTGTCTTAGCTGAAGCAGCAATGTCATTGGTTTGTGCACATGGGGGGGGGAGGGTGGGAACAGTAAAGGAAGAGTGTGTGTATTTGTCTCCTCATTTGGATTACATATTCCTTGAGGGCAAAGTCCTGACTTTAACTTCCTGTGTACCACACAATGCATTAAGAGTGCTGTGCATATGGAAAAATGCAGTGCCTTCACATACACACACACACACACACACACACACACACACACTCACACCTACGTATTTTGCATTTATTAAGGATCAAACACGATTCTAGGTACAGGGGTTTCAATAATAATTAAGAAAAAGGCCTTACTCTCAACAAGATTACATTCTGTTAAGAACTAAAGCCTGAGTAGCTGAGTCAGTTAAGCGACTGACTTGCTTTCAGTTCAGGTCATGATCCCGCGGTTTGTGAGTTTGAGCCCCGCATCGGGCTCTGCACTAACAGCACGGAGCCTGCTTGGGATTCGCTTTCTCTCCCTCACCCTCTGTCCCTACCCCACTCGCGCTCTCTCTCAAAATAAACAAATAAATAAACTTAAAAAAAATAAATCCTGAAAGTCAGCTACTTAACATTAGTCATTATCTAGAATTAACAGTTATTATAAAGAAACTCTAATTATCAAATCTATGACATCCTTACATTGTGGTAATGTTAACCTTGGAATCTCAGAGACGTAACACAATAATTTGTCATTCTCATCATACCTTGATGGTGGTTGGGTGGCACTCCTCCATCTTGGACACATGTAGCCTCCAAGTTTTCTCCGTCAGGAAACAGACCTTAAGAGCACACTGGCTCTTAACTGCTTTCCTGCCCATCCAGTTCATGGGCTATATTTAGGCACAGGGCCTTAATATAAATGCAGAGGAGACTGGGAAATGTAAAGGAACCAATAGGTCTTAAGTACTAATGTTCTCTGCCACACTAGCCAATGTCTGTTGAGTACTTCTATACAATTCTAAGTGCTTAACTGTCTGCACCCAATTCCTTGGGAGTGGGGTGGGGATGGAGAGGTGAAAGGGTGGTTTTAATGCCAACAACAATTCTTAGACACCATGTGGGTGTTCTACAATTCAAGTCAATTCTGACACTAACTACTTGCAGTTAAGGGCTCAGGTTAAGGATTCAGTCCTGCAAGACCTCCCCCTCCCTACTAATTGAGATGGTAGTTACAAGTCTACCTGGTCACCTGTGCTTCTGAATGTACCGGTATATACTGGAAGTTCCAAAGACCTCTCCTTGGGTCAGATTTGCTAGAGTGGCTCACCGAACTCACAGATATGGTTCACTTACCAGATTTACCAGTTTATAATAAAAGGATATAACCCAGGAACAGCCAAATGGAAAGAATGCATAGGACAAGGCATGGGGAAAGGACTCACAATTTCCATGTCCTGTATTGGTGTGCCACTCTACCCAGATTGCCATGTGTTCACCAACCAGGAAACTCTCAGAACTCATCCTTTTGGGTTTTCATGGAACCTCTGTTACATACAAAGGACTAATTAAATCATTGGCCTTCTGCTACAAACTCAGGCTCCAGCCCATCCCCCCTCCCTGAAGGTCTGAGGGTGAGAATTGAAAGTTCCAATCAGCCCTCTTCCTTCAGTGCTTCCGGAAAGTCACCTCATTAACATGATAAAAGACACCTCTGGAGTTCTCATCCCTTGGGAAATTTCAAGAGTGTTATGACCCGTGTGCCAAAAACAGAGACAAAGGCCAAATATATATATATATATATATTTTTTTTTTATGATAAATCACAATATCACAGTGCTTCACATAGATTCCTCACAACCCTGAGGTAAATACGAATATTAATTCTCTCCTACAGATTAAAAACAACAACAACAACAAAATGAGGCACAAGGAGGAATAATTTACCCCAAATCCCTTAAGTAGTCATTGGTAGAGGTGGGCTTTGAGTTCAACCCTTAAGCTCCAAAGTCTATGTTCTTTCTGCCAACTACACTTGAAAAATAGAATAAAGGTTGTGAAAGAAAGGGCTTTTTCTTTCCAGGACAGATCTGTGAGAAACATCGTATAGAATAATCTCTTCTTTGACTTTGGTGTGACCTGGAAATACTAATCCAAACTACTGTGGAAGTCTCCCTCTTCCAAATCCTTCTTGTGTGTAACATTTCGGCTGTCTCAGGACTCTGCCTGAAAACACCTGGGACTTTTAAATTTGTGCCTTTTCAAACTGTCATTGGTAGTTCAAGCATTTCAAGGAGCTCCCTTTGAACGAATAAACCATTCCACTGTGCCAAGAGCCTTACTATTAAGCTGAAAACTATTGATGATTAAAGTTTTATTGTCCCTTCCCAACTGAAAACAAAAACAACAACAACAACAACAACAACAAAAACAAAAACAGAAAAGAGCCTCACAGTAACACGTCCAGAGGCTGTTGAAACATTCATGTTCTTTATGAATAGGAGTCTCCAGTGATTGGGAAAAGCAAAGTCCTTCTCAAGGGCTCAGATTTTACGTACAAAACTTTTACTCCTCCTGCTCTACCCTGACTCCTTCTGTCCTAGTTTCCATGACAACAAGGAGACCATAGATGATTGAAATTAGGTTTATCTTAATGATGGGCTAAGAAGCTGGATAATTGGAAATGTCTGCACATGGTGGAGAGACAAGAGCCTCTACTGCCCCCTGCTGGGCTCCACGTTTTCCTCCGACTATCTGGTCCTCCCTCTCTGACTCCAGCAAACCTCTCTGGCTTCTGGCTTCTTTCCCAAGCTAGATGCCCTCTGACATTTGTCAATCTTTCTGTTTCCCTTTTGACGGAACATTAGTATGAAAAAGAGATAAAAACTTTGTCAGTTACTCTTTAAATCCATGCTAATTGATAAGGAAGGATAATCACCAACCACTTCTCTACAGCGTTCAATTGCTTCCAAGTGGTTTTCATTAAATCTAAGTGAAAACACTTCCCACGATGCAACTTTAAGGGAATATTAATCACATGCCTTGATTAGCTTTGGACGGCAGAATAAGCGAACTGGCTGAATAAAAAAACAGGTTTCTTCTTTCTTAATATCCTCACTTTACAAGATGAGTATTGCGGAAGGCTTTGGTCTTCTGGAAAATACAGTGAGCTACGTATAACGAGTGCTTTTCCAAATGTATATTGATTTGCAATCTTTGGCATTTAATTTCATCTGGTTTTATATTTTAACTATCTGATTATAGAGGAATTGTTGATACGAACTTCCTCGGGCTCTAAGGCAAAATGTTCCACATCTTTTCCATAGCACTTAGGAGAATAAACAATTCAATTTAACAACATAAATTTAAGAAACAAAGTCTCCTAGTAGTTAAAAAATTTCTGAGTATGAAGTTTTTATTGGCTTCAAACTCTTAATTTGTTTTGTATTCTCTGCTCCTTGGTTATGTGAAAACACATAGCCATGAAAAGAGATGTCAAGGGTTCCACAAAAAGTAGAAAATGTGCAAAAAGACTGTTACTGGCAAAACAAACAAATTAGCACGGGTGGGTGAAAGGAACTTAGGGTTGAGGATTTGTGATTTTAAACATAAATTGCATACTGTATTTCTGGGAAAGAGTCTGCATTGTAAACATGAGGATTCTTCCTGAAAGGATGTTCCAATTTGATTTGGTAAAAATTAATATCCTAGCAAAATTATGTATGTCATTTGACACGCTTGATTCTAGAATTCATCCAGAAGAAGAAACCAGTAAGAAGACCTGGAAAAATTGTGGAAAAGAAACAGGTCTTTGCCATACTAAATCAGAATATACTATAAAGATCTAGTTTGTAAACAGTGTGATAATTTTGCAGAGATTGGAAAGCAGATCAGTAGAACAGAATGGAATGTCAAAAAATGAACACATTTAGAGATGGGATAAACTAATAAATGATACTGGAACACTTCATTAAGGAAAAAAAAGCCAGATCCCTACTATATACATAATGAAATCACAGATGATTTAAGGGCTACATAGACTAACTAAATATTGTTAGAAGAAATTTAAGAGTCAGGGCTCCTGGCTGGCTCAGTTGGTAGAGCATGAGACTCTAAATCTCACGGTGATGAGATTCATGTTGGGTGTGGAGCCTATGAAAGAAAGAAGGATGAAAGAAGAAAGAAAGAAAGAAAGAAAGAAAGAAAGAAAGAAAGAAAGAAAGAAAGAAAGAAAGAAAGAAAGAAAGAAAGAAAGAAAGGAATTTAAGAGTCTGTGGAGTCTTGGGGCAGCAGGAGTGGAGAGGGCTTTTAACCTTGACATCATGACGCATAAAGGAAAAGTCTAACATACTTGACCACGTTCAAATGCTGGACTGGTTCCTGAGGAGATGCCCTTCTTCCAGATATAGCATTGCCTACAGTGGGGTTTAAGGGAGGCCCACAAAGATCCCTTTAATCTCCTACCACACTTTACACTGCGGTCCAGAAAGGAAAGGACTGAGCACCAAGTACCCCTAAACCTAAGTGAGGCCTCATGTGCTCCGGGGCAGACGCACCTTTCCTGACCCACAAAGCAGTAAGAGCTCCAGGAACAATGCCTCCCTCCACTATCCCTCCTTAATCGGAAGTGTGAGGGGCCAGCCGTTCCCTAAAAGACCATCAGTACGAGTCTCAATGGGAGTTATGACCATATACTTTATACACTTTCTCCAGAAATTCAAGCTTTCCAGGGCGTCGTGGAGACTCTTATCCACACCCAGATCTGGATATTCCCTGGTCCTACTTTACCCAAGCTTCCGCATATCCAGGACCTCCCACTACACGGTTTGCAGAATCAAGTGCAAAATGAAAATGTGGGGGCCCTTGTTAAAAAATGAGTAAGAATTCCATGCTGGTAACACTGGAACATGAAGGCAGCCATGAGTCCCTTCTGTGTGTGGATTACATGCTCATAGGCTGCCCATGCGCTCTAGCCCGAAACCCTTTCTTTATTGCCCCATATGGTCTATTATCAGCTAAATGTAACCTCAATTTCTTTTGTAAATGTTGAGAAAAAATTCTTCGTACTCTAACTTATCCTTAGCTGTCCCCCGAGGATGCTGCCAGATTCCCATACCCCACATACCATGGTGCCTGGTGATGGGGTGTGTATCTTCTTTATTTGCCAGTGCTTTCCCTGTCTAGAATTTTCTCTTCCTTTTTTCAAAAATCTGTTTGTTTTTTTTCCACCAAACTCACACCATCCATCCACATAGCCTGCTATCTCTTCTTGTGGCGGTCCTCTGTGTACCTTCCCCTTGTCCATCCAGCACATGACATTAGTAGGTGCCCAAGAAGTAGGTACTGAGAAAGTCAACAAATGACTTGTGCAATCATTTTGGGGGGGAAAAACCTAGGTAGACTATATATTCGACTTTCCAGCTGCATAATAAAAGCAGGCACAGTCGAAGCAAAGTGCCCCTCTTGCCTGAATCACTCATAGGATCTAGATTATTTGCGTTCTATATTCTCTGTAAGTTTTGTCAGAAAACTGGCCAAAGCGTGGCCTGTTATGAAGCCAAGTTGATATTTATACCCTAAATATTTACGATTTCTTTTAAAAGTTGGCAAGGGGAAGAGATGAAGGAGTCACTCGATAGGAGTTCAGCAGTAAATTCATGTCCCTTTTATAGTTTTGCTGCTAGAGTAAGCAAAAAACGGAGAAGCCAGGGGGCCCTGGCTGGGCCAGCGAGGGCAGCAGTCAGGATTTCTACCTTCATTGCTTCTAAATGCTGCCCTCTTGTGGCCAGAGTGCTTATTGATGGAGCTGTGGGACAGGAGCCTGCTTAGGGACACAGATGGGAATGGGAATAGATGGGGCGCCTGGGTGGCTCAGTTGGTTAAGCATGGACTCTGGATTTCAGCCCAGGCCATGATCTCACAATTCATCGGTTCGAGGGTTGCATTGGGCTCTGTGCTGACCGTGTGGAGCCTGCTTGGGGTTCTCTCTCTCTCTTTCTCTGCCTCTCCCCCACTCATTCTCTCCCTCTCTCTCTCTCTGTCTCTCAAAATAAATAAATAAATAAACATTAAAAAAATAAGAAATGGGACTATAGGCAGTGATAAAGCAAGGGAATGACAAGCAACACAAGACAAACGTGGGAACAAAATGGGAAAAGTACATCTATAACCCCCCATAACTTTGATGTTCATTCACCCCCGTGTCTCCTCTTGCATCTTGTCCATTGTCTTCCTGGAGAAAAACAGGCAAGAAAAATAAGCATACAACCCATCCGACTTGCTTTAGCACCTACCACAAGCTGAGGGCTTGGAAGAACGAAGCCACCATTGCTGTGGTCCCTCTCTACCCTCGCACTGAATCCTGCTTCACCCATTCTTTTGACTTGCTGTGCGAATCATTGTCCCCGAAACTTCCACCCACAACAGACCTGCTCTCGAACCCCTAGGGAGCCTTCCATGATGGCAGTAGGCATTTTCCTTCTATCCCTCATTGCTAAAAGGTGTATGGAGTTCCCTCCACCACCTTCTGACTCTGGGTTCATCATCTCTCTAGAAAATTCCACATTGGTGATAGAAGTTGGGAAGGAACCATCTGAAAAAAAAATTTTTTTTAATTTTTAACGTTTATTCATTTTTGAGAAAGACAGCGAGACTGAGTACGGGAGGGCAGAGAGAGAGGAAGACACAGAATCTGAAGCAGGCTCCAGGCTGTGAGCTGTCAGCACAGAGCCCGACGCGGGGCTCAAACTCATGAACCAAGAGATCATGATCTGAGCTGAAGTCGGACGCTTAACCGACTGAACCACCCAGCCACCCCAGGAAAGGAAGCGTGTTTACAAGAAGAAGAGAGAGAGCAACTTTAGCCAGAGCAAGTAAATAAAATGTGAACTTTGAGAACGTCTTTTCTAGTTATTCCACAGTCTAAAGGCTCTGCGTTGGTCATGGTCAATGTCACTTACCAACATATTGGCTGTAGAGCTCCCCAATATGCCTCACTTTACAGCATATCTAGGAAATGCTGGTTCTGGTACCGGACACCAGTGATAATCAGCGAGGCTGCTTCCAGCCAGAGGTGACCACCACCGGGCAGACAGCGTGGAGGGACAAAGGGATTAGTGTGCTAGTATGCCAATAATGGGCACACTGGTTAGGAAGCTGGGTGGTCTAGAAAATGCACCAGATGCAGGAGAAGTAGCATGCCTTATCAAGTTATGAGGAAATCCTGGGGACAAACCCCAGGGAGTAACAAGGAAAAAGAAGCCAATTTGAAGGCAAACAAAACACAACTGATTCTGCAATTCTTGGAGCAGACCACGATTTCTGTGGGTTTCTTTCCTGGAGTGTCCTTCAGGGGTCCCTGTTGCCTCTACCTGTTCATCCTTTCAGAGCCCGCTCCAAACTCTCTTTGCCGTGAGATCTTCCCAATCATGTCAGCTCTCCTGTCTGGTCTGGCTGCAGGAGTAAGAGCCTGTACACCACCATTTGGCACAATTACATGCCAGACGTTGTTCACTGCTGTTTCTTGGGAACATGTTTAATCACCTACCCATGTTCTGTGGCCTTTCAGGGCTTCACACCCCTTTGCTAGCCAAAATGACCAAGATCTCAGTCCTCATTAGATGACGTCAGGAATCCCAGTCCCCACGACAGATGGTTCTGGGGATTACTGGGGAGTATACACCTGCTTTGGCTGTTGTTTGCCGTTGGTGGCTCTTAGCTAGTGGTTTGCATGCTTTGTGCAGGGTCAAGCCCTTCCTTGCTCTGTTTGTCCCCGTGTAGACATTGGTTCCCCTCTTATTTTACAGCTCCATCCGCACACCGCAGCACAGCCAACAAGAAGGCAGAGATACAGAATAAGAGTTGGAATGCGTGCAGTGAACCTTTAGAACTTGGTAACACTGATCACGGTTCCCGCATCCACCAGCCTTATCCCAATGTGGGGAGTCCTCTACCCGTTGTCTCCCACCTCCATCTTTTTTGGGGACACATTGCTATGGTTTCAGTCCCTCCTCATATAGGTGGGGGTGTCCCTGGACCCAGTTCTGAGACCAAAACTTCAATTTCATTTTCGTCAAGCTATAACCCAAGAGCATGAAGTACAATACAAAAATAATTGCCCAAAGTTGGAGCTCTGGCCACTACAAAGGTTGCCATTCATAATCCTTTTCAGAATGGTTTCTCTCTTCTTTGTGGCAACGACCCTTATAAGACTAAGGCTGGGACTAAGCTTTGGGTAATAAAAATGCCCCTTTGGGTGCCTCGGTGGCTCAGTTGATAGAGCATCTAACTATTGATTTCAACTCTTGATTTCAGCTCAGGTCATGATCCCAGGGTCATGGGATCGAGCCTCACGTCCATGCTGAGCATGGAGCCTGCTTAAGATTCTCTCTCTTCCCCTCTCTATCACTCTGTCCATCTCCCTTGCTTGGGTGCTCTCTCTCTCTCTCTTAAAAATAAAAAATAAAATAAAACAAAATAAAAGCTCTTTAAAGTGTTTCCTCAAACAATAAACAAGAAGGCTCTTTCCTTCCAATATTAAATGATGCTGCTACTATTCCTGATATGTGAATGTGGCTCAAATTATTTTTTTTTAAGTTTTGCCTTGTTTGGTCCTCATTTGCCAGACTTATCTGCCTCAATGGCAAGAACAATGCCTTGGTTTCCTGGGTTTGTGCCCAATGTATCAATTTCCACAAAAAGAAAAGTGGTCCCTAATAACAAGCCAGAAGTAAATTCATGTTAGAGCAGCATGGCCGTGGCTCGTTCCCCTAAATCTCTGCTACCATTTCTTCCAGCAGGCCACAGGGAGAACAATGCCCAACCTCCCTCACACTTAGGTACAGATTTGGCCAAAGGATATAAGTGGAGGGATGAGTGCTTCTTCTGGGTCTGATCATGCAAAACTGGCAAATAGCCAACTCCACACCATTTTCTCCTTGGGGATGCGCTGAAGGGAGTGGCTATCCCAGGGCAACATGGTGAAAACTAGAGAGACTTCATCATCCTGGGGCCCTGAGTGATTTCATGAAGAAGAGACACTTCACTAAATCATACGCTTGACCAGTGCTCCATTTAAAGCAGGAAAGAAATTTCTGTGTTATTTCAGCCACCATGTTTTCGGTCTATTACATCAGTTACACTTAACAGGAGCTAGAAATGGATGCCTGTCAGAGATGTCCTTACTCAGATGTGGAGTTGGCAGAGGTCTGTGAGGTGTGATGAGGGACACGTATGGTCAAGGAGAGACCCTCCCACCCCTGCCACATGCCTTCTTCACTCAACATTCTGTTTGAAATTCCACCACACATATTTTATTACTTTGGATAAAGGCCTAATATTTCCAGGAAGCTTCTTGTAGAATAATTACAGCACCTGATGTTAATTACACTAGAATTAAAAAAAAAACACAAAAAAACCCAACTATATCACCTGGAAGAAATAGCACATAAAACCATTCTCTTCGAGGATCCCCTTAGCATAGATGACTTTCTCAAATTTATTTCTGCTGAAATATCTAGTGAAAAGTTGAGAAAGGGAGACAGGCAGTAAAAAAGTCAAAGAGAAGGTTTCTTTTAATGTTTATTTTTAAGAGAGAGAGAGAGAGAGAGAGAGACAGAGACAGGAAGAGAGAATGGGGAACAGAGAATCCGAACAGCACAGAGCCCAATGGGGGCTCAAACTTACAAACCATGAATGAGATCATGGCCTGAGCCAAAGTCAAACACTTAACCCGCTGAGCCATTCAGGTGCCCCTCGAAGGGCAGATTTTTGAAGGAGAGGTAGAGGGATATCTAGAGCATGGAGAACTTGAGTTTTTGATCCAACAGAAACAGAATCCTGGGCAGCAGTGGGTGAGGTGTGTGACCATAAGATCCTTGAGAATCCTTGACAGAGAATCAGAAGGTTCAAAGAAGGGAGATGAAGTCATTAAAGGCAAATTTCTTGCTTGACAAATTGGCTGAATACCAGTCCTCAGATCATTTTCCCACCCTTTCCCTACATTTGAAGTGAGTTATTTTGATGGATGGCCTAGCCTACTTTTTAGATCTGCGGATGGCCCCTCATGAGAGCCGGTGGAAAGTCGTAACGGAGCTTTGGGATTTGTTCAAACCTTACCTGCACTTTCTGGGTTTGGATGTTTTGACTAGTTTTCAGTCAGTACCTTCCTTAGAGATTCCTGTAGCAGTAACTGCCATTTCTGAATATGTGGTGATTTTCTCTCTATGGCCCACAGAAAGGACAGATAGGTGGGCAAGGCAGGACCATTGGGGTTATTGGCATGAAAGGTTGATGACCAAATAATTCAACCCCATCTGTCCATTTACTATTATTTTTTACATAATTTTAAAACATTATTTATTTTTGAGAGAGGGAGAGAGAATGCAAGCAGGGGAGGAGCAGAGAGGGCGGGGGGCAGAGGATCCAAAGCAAGCTCCATGCTGACAGCACAGAGCCTGATGTGGGGCTCAAATGCATGAAACCTGAGCTGAAATCAAGAGTTAAATGCTTAACTGACTGAGCTTCCCAAGCGCCCCTACTATTATTTTTAAAACAAGTATGTCCGTTTGACAATCAGTTTTGTGGTTAAAAATACAACAGAACATTAAAATTCACAATGATTAAACAGAACATTGAAAATTTGAGTCCGGAATGTGAGGTGTTACAAATTCACTGCGGATTCAGGGGTGGCAAATCTTGGAGCCAGTCCCCTGGGGCAATCTACCCCGACTGAAATGTCGGTTGTGCTGTCCTAATGCGAGCCACGGAGGTGGCAGCTGGCATCCCACGCGGATGTGAGAACTTTAGCTCCGATCGATGGGGAGTTTTACTGGTCCTCCCTGTGCCACATAGATGCTCCTTCTATTAGTTCTCTGTTGCTGCCCCAAAAATGACTGTACAGTTGCTGGCTTACACGGTACACATTTATTTTCTTACAGCTCTGCAGGTCAGGAGTTCGACCTTGGATTCACCAGATAAAAACAAATTGTTGGCAGGGTAGCATTTCTTTCTGGAGGCTCCGGGGAAGAAGGTGCTTCCTTGCTCATTTGTGTTGTTGACAGACCCCAGCAAGTGGTCGTTATGGGACTGAGGTTCCCGTTTCCTGGCTGGCTGTCAGCTGGGGCCACAGTTAGCTCCTGTAGGCTTCTCTCTGGTCCTTGCACACAGCTGCCAGCATCTTAGAGCCAGGAGTGGGGTGACAAATCTTTCTCATGCTGCCATGTCTCTGACCCACCTCTTTCCCCTCTTTTTTTTTTTTAATTTTAAAAAATGTTTTATTTATTTTTGAGAGAGACAGAGTGCAAGTGGGGGGCAGGGGCAGAGAAAGAGGGAGAGACAGAATCCCAAGCAGGCTCCGGGGTCTGAGCTGTGAGCACAGAGCCTGACGCGGGGCTTGAACCCATGAACCGTGAGATCATGACCTGAGCCGAAGTCAGACGCTTCACCGACTAAGCCACCCGGGCGCCCCTTTCTCGTTCCACTTTTAAAGAGTCGTTCAATTAGATTGGGCCCATCCAGATAATGTGAAGTCATCTCCCCCCTCCAAGGTCTTAATCACATCTGCAAGGTCTCTCTTACCACGTAAGGTGACAAATTCAGAAGTTTTGGGGCTGGGCATCAACATTTGGTGGGGGGGCTGTTATTTTGTATAACATACTCTCAACTTAGAATTATCTGAAAACCCTTGACCTATAGGTGACCAATGTGCATCAGTGATAGGACCTGGCCCCAGGACGTCTAGGTCAGGTTTCACTTTTTTCCAAATCACATTTGAAGTTAGATTATACCCACTGCTGGCTTCATCTCATGTTTCCATAAGCAGAATTGAAAGGCATTTTCAGGTGGACCTTGGTACCCCAGGCTCTCAACAACTCTCCCTGCCTGTTCATCTTCCTCGTTTACCTCACGGACTAGTAGCTGACATTTAAACTACTCAAGTTCAACCCCAGGATCTCAAGAAGAAAGTTTTACATGGGTGTTGAGAACATGGGACTTCATCATACTTTTTTATGAGTTGTATTTGTTTAAGTCTTTTGATGACAAAATTCGAGCAGAAGAAATCACAGCAGTGCCCCGTCCTATGTGAAGGGTTTATCCTGGTGTATGTTCTCTCTACACCCCCCAGTCTGGCCCTCTCTGGAAGGGTCACTGCTTCTCCGAGGAGTCTGTTTCTTCCAAGTGCCGGAACATGTCATTTCTCGTCTCCGACCACAGTGCTCACAGAGAGTGGGGAGCATCAGCAGAACAGACATGGGATTTCACGTGGGCCGCATGCTGGGTCACTGGGAAAGTCACAAATGATAAAGGAAGGGGGACCGTCCCCACAGGGGAGAAAAGATCCTTCAGGAGTGGGGGAACGGAAGGAGCTGAACTTGAACCTCCAGCCTTGACCGGATGTGGGCTTAAAGCCACGAGGACTGGTTTAGGTGGGGGGTATTGAGACGAAATGCTACTAATGTCAAAAGTGGACAAGGACAGAAAAACCGAGGGCTGTTTTCTGGTGTTCAGGAAGTAGAAGATATTGGATATCTGCTCTCTATCGCCTCCCTGCTCCACAAATGATTCTGCTTGTCAATAGCAGCTTCTTTTTCCGTGAAGGGACCTGGGCCAGTATTCCTCAGGCTGAAGCAGCGTCATCTGGGAGCCATCCCTGAGACCCCAGTTGGAAATACTTGTCTGTCAGAAACCATTATGATGGGGCTGCCTGAAGAGTCTCTGCAAAGGAGCTCTTCACAGATTTCCATGCTTACTCACAGGAGGAGACTCTTCTTCTCCACACCCCTACTAGGACATGCTTGTTCGGTCCCCAGGATCCCCTGCTGATAGGACATACCCTGCAACTGTGATGTGAATTGAATGTGCAAATGAGCATCAAGACATCCTGGCAGTCTTCCAGCAACGTCAACTAAAGGGAAATCTCATGAAAGTCTGCAGCAGTTAACAGAGCAGGGGGGGAAGTGTATTGTTGCCGTTGCCTGTAACACTATCGGACCCCACACCAGGACCTGCCTGTGGGCGTAAGCATAAGTGTAAGCGTAAGAGCTCTGAGTAACTTCATCTCGTATCTGCTCGTCATCCTCTAGGAGAGTATCTATGGGGACCACGGCAAGGTTCAAGTTCACAACTCACGGAAGGGCCACCTACCGATTTCTTTGGACAGTAGGAATATCTGCACAGAGATGAATTCATTGGGAGGAGGGCAGGTGGCAGAACAAGTAAGCTCTTTCCTAGCAATGGGGAGATCTTGACTGCCTGCCTTGCTAACAGACAGGAACTCTTGGACTGATGTCATCTCCTGACCTTGCTGTGGATTTAATTCCACGGAGCACTTGCAGGCCAGCTGTGGCAGAGCTGGAGGCAGAAATGTTTCCCACTTCAAGAACTCACAGACCTGGGGCGCCTGGGTGGCTCAGTCGGTTAAGCATCCGACTTTGGCTCAGGTCACGCTCTCATGGCTCTTGAGTTCGAGCCCCGCATCGGGCTTGCTGCTGTCAGTGCAGAGCCTGCTTTGGATCTTCTGTCCCTTTCTCTCTCTGCCCCTCTCCGATTTACTCTCTCTCTCTCTCTCTCTCTCTCTCACTCGAACATAAATAAACGTTTAAAAAAAAAAAAAGAACTCACAGAACTCCTTCAGAGAGTCATTTATTTTGATTTTTTTTTTTTTTTGGTCATGCTTTGAAAGAAATGTGTATAAGGATGTCTTTTTTAGGCAACTGCTTTCAAAGTTGAGACCAGCACTTCTGCTTTGTTTCCCCCATTTGACTGCTTCCACCATTAGCAGAAGGCACAGTGGCCTCTGCAAGACAGCGAGGGCAGTTCCGACTTCTGTTTTCACCTCCACAGTTGACCAAAAATTCCAGCAGGCAAAAACTACAAGCATGCTGAGATTCCCAGTTGCCTTAGGTGCTAAACACTGGATTAAAAAAAAAAAAATCACACCTGGCAGATCGTTGGTTAGTACAGTTCATTGTGTTCGTGATGACATCCATCACGCAAATAGCACTGGCAAAGAGTATGAGTTTGGAATTCCAACGGTTGCGAGTTTGCTTCACTCGACTCCAGCCCAGTGTGACCTCTAGTTAGCTATTGACCTATTTAAATACCCGTTTCCTCGGATGTAAAATATAGATAACGTCTCCTTGTAGGGTTGATGTGAGATTTATATACACTGAAGTATGGGAAGCACGAGGCACAGAGTCTGACTCACACTATACTAACTCCACTACTAAATGTCATTTTTGCCCGCAAAATAAAAGAACTAAACCATCAACGGGTCATTAAATGCTGTCTTTCTCAAGATGGTAATCTTCTCTGAGGTTATCTAAAGACTATTTGAAAAGTTAACCTCTTCTTCCTTTAGAACAGGCAGGAAAAAAAAAAAAAGAACAACTAGGGCAATTATCTTAACCTAACCGCTTATAATATGGAGATGTGTGACTAAAACATCAGGTCAAATAAATTTGCTTGTAGAATGTGGAGCTAACGTGCTGGGTTAGGTCGTGAATGCAAGGTTTGCAGGAACCCAGGGGATCCAGAATGGCTCTGAACTTCAGCCATAAAAGGAACAAAGATCTCAAGCAAAACTGCCCAGAGGGGGAGCAGAATTTCCTGGGCAGAGCACCTCCCTGACCCTGGCCTCCTCCCAGGAGAGCCTTGCCCCTATGAATACACATTCAAGGCCTAAAATACAGGGCAGTTTCACAACCCATTGCAGGGGTAGTGGGTGGGGTGGTGCAGAACTTCCTGGCAAGATTGTAGACCTCAACAATAAAACACCTATAAGCCCCTGTGAGGGCAGAGAGAACTCTCTGGACTTTGCCTATAGAAGGAAGGAGCTAACCTCCACCCATTTGATGAATGGCGCTGTAGCAATCTTGTGACATATGAAGCTGGAACAGGTTCTGAAATTTCTCTGTAGCATTTCCTGCTCTTAGCAAGGGAGTATGAGTTAGACATCGTTCTAGTACTTGAACTCCTTAGCTCTTTTTTGAACGTCTTTGTCATGCAATGATTTTACAGAGAAAAGATTCCCAATCGCTAGCTCAATTAAAAACTTTTACCGGATCGGAAGAAACAGGGAATGGTACATTATTTCAGAAAGCACAGGGATGGGAAGGAATCCAGTTTTTCTTGAGACTTAAGGAGTTGCCTGAAATGACCACCTGAAACCTCTGTACCCAGAATAATGAGAGACCTAACTGTGAAGTTCAAAATCTTGCTGGGTGGGTGCGGGGAGAGAATGGTGGAAAAACACCAACAGTTGGCTCTGAAATTTTCTCGAGACAAAAAAGCCAGCCCCAATGAGGGGCGGCCCACTGTAATTCTGCTTGACAGAGTGTGACACAGCCCCCCGTGTGTCTGTGCACATGCACGCAGCTGCTTGCTGAAAGCAGAGCGCCTGCCCACCACATCACGGTCACGTTCGTGCCACCCAAGCACCCAGCTGGCTTCCCGTAGACAGCCTCGTGACAATTTCAGTTTTTCTTGTTTCTTCTCCTCGCCTCCTTTTTCTCCTTCCCTCCGTACCCCCATCTCTCTCGAAAGGATCTAAGTCCTGTAACACTGTTGCTGGGAGAAAGGGCTTTACTTGGCGACTTTTGGCTTACAGGATCGTTGGTGAACAATCAGTCTGTCTGGCAGGAAGGTACGCCCACAAATATTACAGGGAACCAACTGGCTCAGGGCGCTGGTCCAAGCAGCTTCATTTAAGGCATCGAGATCATAGAAACCTTTGGCTGGAAAGTTAAAGAAAAAGAAGAAGAAAAAAGAAAAAAGGACCAAAAAGGAAAGAAAAGAAGAAAATGGTAAAAATGGATCCTTTTTTATTCTGGAGCACCATACTCTACTTTTTATGGAAAATATTTTCAGGAAATACCTGTTGACTGAGGCTTTTAAACAAATCATACTTTTTGTTCCAAACCCTCTTTCAGGGGTTGAATAAAAAGTGAGCTATGAACCAGAGACTTTTCGCTCCTTGGATTTTAAAAAGGGGAAGGAGTTGTTTTATGTATTATGATATGCATTCTTCACTAATTATTAACATCTTTGCTTACACATGATTATCTTGCAAATATAGCTTTTGGCCTTCTTTCAATTGACTCTAAATAGAAGCTTACAAAGGGAAAAGAACATGTATTTGTACTTTCCTCTTTTGTAATCCTTCAGTGGAATGTTTTTAAAGGCCAACACTGACAGTTAGGGTGAATTTAGGATGAATGATATCCTAAAAATGTATCATCTCTTCACGGTCATAAATGTGGAGATTCTTTAAATAATTAAACCAAAGAATGCAAACATAATAGTTAACCTGATGAAAAGAAGCGTCCTTAAGAGAACAATCAAGACGTCTGAGAGATGTATAATCTTCATTGGCAGAGCATAGGAAAAAAGGCATATGGCTTTATTTTAGAGAAACAGTGTGGGAGTTAGCTTTGATAAACCTTATTTAAATAGAATGACTTTAGTACATTAAATTGACTGTGTCTTAGAATTGCCCCAAATAGCACCCCCCCCCAAATGTAGCCAGGCACTCAAACATAAATTACATACTTAACAAAAAATCATTTTAACAGAATATATTTCTTCACGAAAGCCCAGGCAATTTTCCTATGACTTCTTCCTAATGGTTCACACAACCATAGTAAACTTCAGATTCTCTCCTGCTACTTTGAATGTTCCTTATTTTACTCCATGAAAAATTGAACCCCAGCACAGCCTAGTATTTCTCCTTTAGACAAACCAAGTACCACTTTCTACGCAGGATATGAATTTTGAGAGCTTTGAAGACTATTGAAAAATAAAATGGCACTGACTTTCTCCTTACTCATGACTTTTCCTATGGATTCAAAAATTCCAGAGTATTCACGGAGTCTCACTGGAGATGACTCATCATGTTGCTAAAAGTTTTTGAGTATGACTTTGACTTTGGATCTGGAGGAAGGGTTATTTGGACTTCATGACCACAGTAAGTCTGTGGGATGGAAACAAGAATGGGGATTCTCTCTCTGCCTCCTGAGGCAGGATGCCTTCAGAAATAGAAACAGCATGGGACCAAGAGGAAAGTTGCAGAGAAGGGCAGTTACGGGGCCTACCTTTTCCATCTGTGGGCAGTAACTGATTAATGAATCCCCGAGGGCCTTCAAGCCAGTCATTACTCTCTGATCTTCTAGACTTGTGATAATTATGCTCAAGCAGAAAAACGGATATGGTCAGAAGTGTAGAAAACAGATTTTTTGAAAACACAGAGAACTGCTGGGAAGAGAGTTCCAATGAGATAAACAACATCCTTGTGGGCAAATGCTCTAATTTCAATGGATGGATGTGTTCATCTTGAGCTCTTTTCCCACCTGTGTGAAGAGTCCTCCCCTTGGTAAGGGCTGTGAATAAATGGGTTCTTGTAGCCTCTAGAACTTTATCATGACAACCTAGATTCCACTCTGTGGGTTCTTGGGTTACATTTCTTTTTTTTTAATGTTTATTTATTTTTCAGAGAGAGAGAGAGAGAGCATGAGTGAGGGAGGGGCAGAGAGAGAGGAGACAGAATCCGAAGCAGGCTCCAGGCTCTGAGCTCTGAGCTGTCAGCACAGAGCCCATCGTGGGGCACGAACTCACAAACTGTGAAATCATGACCTGAGCCAAAGTCAGATGCTCAGCCAACTGTGCCACCCAGGCGCTCCTCTTGGGTTACATTTCTAACAAGAGGGCTTTGGACTAATCAATGGTAATGACTTCTGGGGTACCCTACGGCTATGCCAGTCTACAGTTACACATGAGGGATTGGTGGGTTGAATGATAACTTTTCTTAAAACCAAGAATGGTTTTCCCTTGAGGGGAATGAGGGGATCCGCTGAGAAAATGACAATGGGAGAAATAAGAGGAGGAAGTCAGAGTTTGCATGGCAGTCTCTGGATGACTTTGTTCTCACCCCAAATGAGTAAGCATAAGGCTCTGTGGGGAGGCCACACATGGCAGTTGATGGAGCTTCATCTGGCTTGTGCAATGCTTTACAATGTATTAGTTGCAAAATTTGAAAGCTCTGGGCCTGGGGGTGCCTGGGTGGCTCAGTCGGTTAAGCATCCGACTTCAGCTCAGGTCATGATCTCGCAGTTTGTGAGCTCAAGTCCCACGTTGGGCTCTGTGTTGACAGCTCGGAGCCTGGAACCTGCTTCAGATTCTGTGTCTCCCTCTCTTTCTCTGCCCCTCCCCTACTCACACTCTGTGTGTCTGTCTCTCCCTCAAAAATAAATAAACATTAAAAAAAAAAAACCAAAGCATACAGATTTCTAGATTTCCAGTTTCTTTTGTATTGTTGAAAACTATGCCCACACTAGGCTAAATTTCCAGCTGCCTCCTTTGGAGAGAGTCCATAATTCTCCAGCTCCCCATGGTCCTCAGCTTCCCTCGTGTCACACATGGATCAATTTACTCAGTTTTATACCCCGGCTAGTAGATCCTGCACACTTTGAGTTTGGTACCCTGCTCTGTGAACGCGAAGACATATTCCTATTTGAAAACATGTCTCCAGATGCCCTGAAAGATTTTTGAGGCTTCATGTTCTTTAAGTATCATGTTTGATAATATAGGAAAGTAACTTCTGGGAAATACAAGAAATTCCAGTGGGTCCCTCTCCTTGCATGGTTTTGCCAGAAGTAGCGTCTTTGTGTCTCAGCATCTGAAGGCACCTTGGTCAGGCATTCTAGAACCATTTTTCCTATTTGGTTATAATGAAGACAGTAAATGTTGCTGATTTCTGATGTTTGAATAAGTAAGAAAAGAATACCTCTTCTCTTAAAATTTCACGGAGAAAATTCTCCCCATATGCGCTCAAGTCTTTCTTTCTTTCTTTTTTCCTTTTCAAAAACTTACCAGTAATGGTCCTGACTTCTGGTTTCTTGGGTTCTGATCTCCTTAACTCTTTGGGCAACAGGTTGTTTTCATTATGCCATTTTTTCAGACATTGTGGCTCGTGGATGGCAATGGATTTTGTTCCATATTCACGGCCACAAATGTAGCAGATGATTGTTGGTGGACGCCTTATCATTGCTGGCTACAAATAATATAAAATATCTGTTAGATAAAGTTTAGGTGTAGAAATTATACGTTAAAATTATAGTACATTCAAATTAGCTAGACAATCACATTTTTTTTTTGGTTTTTCGTTTTCTAATTTCAACCAGTCAGGTAAATTGAACTTCTGTGGCACTTAAGGGAATAAACCATACCATCTGAGTGAGTGGGGTGTGTGTGAAGATGTGGGTTTGGGAGAATGATAGGAAATAAAGAAGAACTAACTAGAATTCTACAAACTGGCTTTTCTTATAAAATGTGTTTTCTCATCTAATAATTATTAATTATCTCCTGGTTATTCTCCATGCTAGGAGACTACAAAAATAAATCATGTCTGAATCATCTTTTCGCTAAACTCAGGCTCTAGTATGCCAATATCCCTGAGAATTAAAGCTGTAAGTGTCATTGGAGAGTTTAGAACAGACATTGGGTACCCTCCCACATTCCCTTACACATGGACAACTTCCTCTGGGAGGTATCTGTGACTCTCAGCCTTTTTTGACCTGGTCTAGGTTCCACCCATAGACAGGGCAGCTAATCAATCACAAGCAGCGGGTGGTGGATAAATAGCCACTTCCTTACTGAGGCTGATTCCACGCAGTGTTCCATGGGATTGCAGCTCAGGTGCTCATTCACACACTGTACAGACTTCCTTCTCTTCCCTGTCTTTCCTCCCACTACTCTACTGGGGCTTCCTGGGATCACCTCCCAAATAAACCACTTGAAATCAAATCCTCAAATCCTTTACTTAGCATTTGTTTCTGGGAGGACTAAATCTAAGGAAGAGTTAAGGATAAAACAGAAAAGGTGTTTCTGCTTCTGTCCAGGGGATAGAAAGTTACAAGAAACATTGCTCCTGCTTAAGCAATTAGAACCAATCAGAGAACTTACAGAACCGTTATTTTTGAGTCCATTGGAGACTCACGGTTGCAAGGTAAGTTAATGAACTAGAAGAACTGCCTCAGTCTGAGAGTACATCAGCAGAACCAACACCTCCCATGCTCCAACCTTACAAGAATATGAGACAGTAGTTGTCTGCCACAGAGAAAAGGCAGGACAGGTGAGCATGAACCCTACTAAGGAGGAGCCATGCAGGAACTGTCTACATAAACCCTCCCATCCACCAGGTCTCACATCCAGTAACAGCGGGTGGCAGTCTAACATTGGAGAGAGTCAGGACTGTTGAGAGAAATCTTCACCAATTCAAGAATGCAGGGCCTGCCTGGATGGGAAGGTGGAGCTGGAGAATTAGGCCTTGCACTGGGTACCAGATAAGAAGAGTCTACTGCTGATGGAGGTGTGGGACCTAAGGAGGAAGGGGGCAGTAGGAAGGACTCCCTCTGTGTTGCATGCATGAAGGGCCACAGCCTTCTAAGGGTGCAGCAGGTGAACAGGGAACAGGCTTTTGGCTCCAGGCTTTATACTAAGTACAAAACAGAGGAAGCTTATCACTGGGAGAATTTAAAGCCTATAGTACATTGAACTGAACTAAAGCAGGGATGAAACATCGGAAAGAGATTGTCATAGAATTCTTAGATTTTCCTTGAAGTAATTTTTCAAACATAGAATGTGATATACTAAAGATGCAATTTTTATTCTCTACAGTAATCACAAAGGGCAAAGACACACAAAGAGGCTGAGTGAAGAATTCAACAGGGGAGATAGAATATTTTTAAAAAATGGTAAGTTAATCACTTGCCAAAGAAAAGGAGGAAAGGATGAATATAAGACCAACCAAGCAACCAACAAATAAAGAAAAAGGGCAAGAGGAACAAATAGAATTAAAATGCCAAGATGGTAGACTTAAATGCAAACATATCAATAATTGCAGCAAATATAAATGGACTAAAGAACATAATTAAAAGGCAAGGATTGACAGACTAGATAAAAAAATAGTATAGACAAAAAACAACTCTATGTTGTTTACAAGAAACACATTTTATGAATAAAGACACAAACATATGACAAGTAAAAGGATGGGGAAGAAGTTTCATGTAAACACTAAGCAAAAGAAAACTAGCATGGCTATATTAGTAACACAAATGAAGTGCAGAAGTTGGAAATAGTTCTTCTAGTTGTGAAGATCAGGGAAAGCCTAAAGGAAGTGGCCCTTTAAGGATGGGTAGGATTTGGATCACAAGAAGGTTTTGGAGATGGAAAACAGCATGAGCAAAGCCTCAGGGATAGGAACCCGAAGACGAGTACAGAGAATAGCAACTAATATAAAATATTTATATTAATAATAACAAATAGTTGCCTGGAATTTGGTGTAACCTTGAGAACTAGAACCAGATAGTTCTGCTGCAGCCATGCTATGAATAACAAATACCATGCTAAGAGCTGGATTTCGTTTTGTAAATGAGAGGAAGCTGTTAAGCAGGGGAATACCCTATAATTTTACTTCAAGAAAATTAATCTGGCAATAATGTATCTCAAAGGGCAATCTTGCCAGCATACACCTTTGAGCATTCACAGCTCTGGGAGCAGGAAATCATGGATCCAAGAGAACATTAGTGGTGATGTCACTTGCAGAAAGCTGGAAACCTGGAAAGGCAAGTTGGGGGAGGAGAAAAAATGGATTCTGTTCTGGACCTGTTGCATTTGATATACTAGTAGAATTTAAACGTAAGTACAGCCAAGACAGGAAAGACAGACGTGTCATTCAGAATTAATGGGTTTCAGAGCTATGCACACAGAGATGTTTAAAACCATGAAAACTCTAGAAAAGGAGTATATAGAGAATGTATGGAGGCAAAGTCCTGAGGGAATATCTACGGCAAAGAGATTGGGCATGGGAAATCACAGCCTAAAAAGATAAAGGTTCAATTTTGCAGTTAAAGAAACAGGCCATGGAGATAAAAGACTCCATTGAGAATTCTGCAAACACTTCCGGTTTCCAGAAAGGTGGCTTCATCAGCTCTGTCCAACGCCACTATGAGTAACGGGGGCTTGAGAAAGGTCACTAGATTCGCTGGCGGGCAGATTTTATACCAGTGACTTCTAAGAGTTTAGCTTCAATGGAGGGACAAGAATAAAAATTAAACTATTACAAGCTAAAGATTAGGTCAAGGAAATAAATGTATGTTTGAAAAGTCTGCAGAAAGGAAATTTGAGAGATGAGTAGATTGAAGAAGTGCTTTGTTGTTGTTTTAGGGGTAGGAATGTCTCAGGCAGAGAGAGCTGGTTAGAATGAAGAGAAGAGGGACAGTATGAGAACAAGGTTCTCAGACAAAGCAGGAGAAGATAGGATCTGGGATGTGATGGAGATGTTAGCCTCTGAGGACAGGGAAAAAAGATGAAATAGAGATGGGTTGTTAAGAAGTAAGGCACAAGGGGCACCTGGGTGGCTCCGTGGGTTAAGCATCAGACTCTTGATTTCAGCTCAGGTCATGATCTCACGGTTCCCGGGTTTGAACACTGTGTCGGGCTCTGTGCTGACAGCTCGGAGCCTGCCTGGGATTCTCTCTCTTTCTCTCTCCCTTTCTCTGCCCCTCCCTTTCTTTCTCTTTCTTTCTCTCAAAATAAATAACTTAAGAAAGAAGTGAAGCCTAAGCAGAGCTCCTGTAGGAGGAACTTAGTCTTCTAAGTATGAGGCAAATCATTTTCAGAGAACAAAGAGATTCAGATTCTGGGAAACAGAACAGCAAAAATTACTGAAATTTTTTGCAAAAAAAAAAAAAAATCTGGAATTCTCCTGGCACTGCAAAGAATGTGATACTGATTCAATTAGGGAATAATACTCACCAAATAATGGAAAGACCCGGTTAAGTTGAGCTGCAAGAAATTTCAGCGGAATGAAATGACCTTTTCCAGTGTGTTCGTAAGGAGCACTAGGTGGTATGAAAGCAGAAACAAATTTGAGTTGGTGGTGTGGTTCTCTCTCCCCCCAAGGAATAATCAGGGTAAAATAAGTAAATCAGGGTCACGAATCAGGGTAAACTATGTGCTTATTTTAGAATCAGCCAGCTTTTCACTAAAGCTGTCGGGGTTATACCTGTAGTGGAAACAGAGCAAAATCAAAATAAGAAGGGAACACATTTCTGGTTTCTGCACACCTGAGCCGACGTGACAGATTCTAGAGGAGTAAAGCCACTAACATACACCAAGCAAAATGGAAAATGGAGTTACTCCTGAGAGGATCCGCGTTTTTGAAAAAGCACATTATTTGCTAGAGGGGAGGTGGGGAGGGAATGGGTGAAATAAGGTAAAGGGGATTAAGCGGTACGAACTTTGAGTCATAAAATAAGTAAGTCATGGAAATGAAAAGCGCAGATCGGGAATATAGCTAGAAATACTGCAATTGTGTTGTATTGTGGCAGATGGTAACTATGCTTATCGGGGTGAGCACTGAGGCGACAGGCTTGTGAGCTCACTGTGTGGTATACCTGAAGCTAATATGACATTGTATATCAGTGATACTTTGATAATTAAGGAAGAGTAATTTTTTTTAAAGCACATTTGAGGGAGAACATTTTTCTTCTATTACTCTACACTGAATTACGCCAATAAGTTACATTCATCAGAAAATGGCTAACTAGTTTTTAGCCATGTTTTTTATTAGCCACGTAATAGGGTCTAATGCCTGCAAAGTGACTTTGAAAGTATTTGAGGAATTCAAGATGTAAGAGAAAGGACAAAGCAGAAGCAAGGATTTTCAAAATACCCAAAAGTTCCTTAGTATATTTTATAGGTTCATTTACTTGAAGATTAATTAAATACAGGGTTTTTTTTTTTAGTGAAAAAAAATGAGAAGTTCGTCTCTTCACTTTGAGAATAATGAATATTAATATTCCACATGGAAAGTATGAGCCAAAATCGAGTATTTAACCAAGCATATAAGCAAAAAAATGGCACGGGTCATTAATGAAGACATTCACGTCACATTGTCAGAAGGTTTCTTTTGGAAGGAAAAATGAGAAGAAAACAGGCAGATGCGGAGGCCAGAAGACAAGCACAAAATAACTTAAAGGGATGTGGGAGAAAATTAATACCATAAAAGGGCTAAGATGTTCTATATTATATTTTCCGAAGCTTGCTCCACGCGCTATATTTGTGGTTGAACTGCATTTGAACCTGCAGTTCACTCCATGTTCTTAGGTTTTCAACATTTTACTCCTAAGCCTGCTCTCAGCTGAAGAGAAAAATGCATCCCCCGGGGCGCGGACCGGAGATAAGAGAACCTCTTTTATTTTTCATTAATTTCACGATTGTCAGTCTGAAACTTGCAAAGAAGGCTGGACCATCTCTATCTTGCCTTCACAGCCACAGGGTTCGCTCTTCAACCTCTTTCTCTGGTGTTTTGAGATGGAGGTGGGTGTGGGGAAGGTGGAGAGGGAAAACAGAGATGGGACCCCCCCTCCCCCACCCCCACCCCCGCAGAAAGGGCAGAAGGCCCTTCTTGGCTCATGAGCTAAGGTGATAGGGCACAGCAGAGAGAGGAGGCAGAGGCAGGCAGGCAGGTTTGCCCTGTGCGCAGGGCTGTCTACACCTGGGACCTTGCCAAGGCCACGGATTCCAGGAAACTGTAATCAAAGGAAGGCAAAGAGGAAGCCGATAAGTCTAAAGTTCCCGCAGAGCGAAGGGTTAGATCAACAGTTTTTCCTGTCAACATTTCAGATATTTCTGGGGTGAGGCGTTGCTTTTTTAACATCGAAGTAAAAGATTTTTTTGAAGAAGTTCATCTCTGAGCCTGTATAAGCACTTTCAGGTGTGAACTCTTTTATGGGGGGGAGGCACCTAAATGCCCCCTCCCTGAATGTTATTAGGGCTCATCACGATTTTGCTTTTGCTTCCTACTTTCCTGGGAAAGTCTCCCAAGGCTGGATGTGGACAGAGGTGCTTGAACACTTCAGGGAAGCTTTCCGATGTGTGTATTTCTTTTAACTTGAATCCACTAACTTTCATATGTTTCCAATCATTTTGCTGGCCACTATTGGCATTATCATTTTATTTTCCACGCATTTTTCCCCCTCCTTTTTTGTTAATGTCTTTTCTCTGTCGGGAACACTTCATGTTCAATCTTTCAGGCCGGGAGGGTGCAAGGCAAAGGAAAGTGGACATTTAACAACTTTTCTCCTAGTCAGTGTAAGTGACCGGTCATCCATCTACTCACTTTTACAATTTAAAATAAGTAGCTGTCACAACATGTGTTGGCAAGGATGTGGAGAAAGGAGAGCCTTCTTGCAAGGTTTGTGGGAATGCAAACTGGTGCAGCCACTGTGGAAAACAGTACGGAGGTGCCTCAGAAAAGTTAAAAATAGAGCCACCCTATGATCCAGGAATCGCACTACTGGGTGCTTACCTCCAAAAAATAAAAACACTCATTCAAAGAGATATATTCACCTCTTCGTTTATAGCAGCATTACAATAGCCAAATTTACAATAGCCAAATTATGGAAGCAGTCCAAGCGTTCATCAATAGATAAATGGATAAAGATGTGGCATATTATATAATATGTTATATTATATTATATTATTCAGCCATAAAACAGAACAAGATCTTGTCATTTGCAACAACGTGGATAGAGGTAGAGAGTATAATGCTCAGTAAGTGAGTCAGAGAAAGACAAACACCATATGATTTCATTCATATGTGGAATTTAAGAAACAAAACAGAAGAGTAAGGGAAAAAGAGAGAGGCAAGCCAAGAAACAGACTCCTTTAAAAAAAAATGTTTTTATTTGTTTTTGAGAGACAGAGTATGAGTCAGGGAGGGGCAGAGAGAGAGGGAGACACAGAATCTGAAACAGGCTCCAGGCTCTGAGCTGTCAGCACAGAGCCTGACCTGGGGCTTGAACTCACAAACCGCGAGATCATAACCTGAGCCAAACCCACTGAGCCACCCAGGCACCCCTCGGAGCCACCCAGGCACCCCTGAAATAAACTCTTAACTATAGAGAACAAATTGATAGTTACCAGAGGGGAGGTGGGTGGGGGATGGGGGAAATAGGTGATAGGGACTAAGGAGGGCACTTGTGATAAGCACCCGGTGATGTAAGGAAGTGTTGAATCATTATATTGTATACTTGAAACTAATGTAACACTCTATGTTAAATATACTGGAATGAAATGAAATGAAATGAAATGAAAATAGCAGTAATACCACCTTTTAAATAAATGGAAACAGAATAAGGACCACAAAGAGAGTGTTTTAGAATTAAGCAAGGTATCGATACAAGAAGAATAGAAATAGTTCCAGTGATCCTAGATTAGGATATCGATTTCAGTAGCTTCAGACAGCTCTCAGCGACCTCCCTGACAAGCTGAGGCTGAGAGGAAACCCCAGTGACCCTCACTGGTAGGGGTATAAGCCATGGAGCTTATAGAAGGAGGTATAACACCTGGTGTAAGGGGAAAACTATCCCTAACACGGTGTTGTTGCAAGAATCTTAACGAAAGAGATACTGAAAAGTAAAACCAAAGTTATTACTAGCAGTTTTACTAAAGATCAGAAACACTCTACATTTGGGCTTTTCTTATATTAATCCCATAATGAAAACTAAGTGGTAATAATGTGAGATTACAGTTGTGTGACATTATTTCTAGGAGATTTAGGGGAACACAAGCCAACGATGTAGCTTTTTGGAGATTTGTGATGAAATTGAAATTAGTAGCATTTGATGGGCAAGAGAAATTAGTAATATCTGATTTTTATGGTCCTCTTTCCAGACAATGCATAGGTATACAGAATTATGCATATGATTTAAAATTTTTTTTCAACGTTTTTTATTTATTTTTGGGACAGAGAGAGACAGAGCATGAACGGGGGAGGGGCAGAGAGAGAGGGAGACACAGAATCGGAAACAGGCTCCAGGCTCTGAGCCATCAGCCCAGAGCCTGACGCGGGGCTCGAACTCACGGACCGCGAGATGGTGACCTGGCTGAAGTCGGACGCTTAACCGACTGCGCCACCCAGGCGCCCCTATGGATATGATTTTAAATGAATGCTGGACTCCCTAAAAGCTGCCCATTAACCCCGGGCAGTGAGCTGTTGGATCTTCAGTCAGAGCCAAACCTTTTTTTTCCCCCAAATAGATGCTCTTTTGTGTAAGGATCCATTTGGCACCATTTAAATGCCTCAAAAAAGTGCTGAGTTGAAGCAAGAACTTAGGAAATACACCCCCTCTGGCTTTAGAGTGATCTTAAGCTCTGCTCTACCTGAAATAGTCAGTATGATACCTCCTGTTTTGACTAAGTGTTAATAATAGGGCCTTCTTGTATTCTCTAAGGTGTCCCTGTTTAATTAACAAATTATACAATCACGCTACTTCTGATACCTTCTGGAAAACATTATTTAATAAAATATAAGCAATCAAGGGGTGCCTGGGTGGCTCGGTGGGTTGAGTGTCTGACTTGATTTTGGCTCAGGTCATGATCTCATGGTTTGTGACTTTGAGTCCCCTGTCAGGCTCTGTGCTGACAGCTTGGAGCCTGCTTGGGATTCTCTCTCCCTCCCCCCCCCTCTCTCTCTGATCCTTCCCCACTCACACTCGTGTACTCTGTCTCTCAAAAATAAATAGACTTTAAAGAAGAGTAAAATAAAAGAACATACAAGCAAACAAGAGATGACACAACCAGAAAAGCTCCAAAATACTGCCACCATGACTCTAAGACTGGCAATGGATCCAGTAAAGCATAGAATGAAAGCAAGATGACCCTAGAAATTGTGGGTTTGAGACAGTATAAAAAGAGCGTATCTTGACATATGAAAATACTTTACCAAAACTTGTCAACAGAAGGAGAGGGGCAAAGGTGTCAGTGATGCTAAATTCTTTACTGTCGTGGCAAACAGTCACGTAAAATAGTATAAAATTAGGACGTGGAGCTGACTTGTTTTCAAATCTTTTGATATCTTGGTTTTGTGACTGTAACGGATCCTTTAAAAATGAATATTCTTTAGTGAAGAAATTCTTTTCTAAAGTTCAACAATGCCATCACTTTCCCTTTGTTTTCTTTTGTCAAATTCAAGTAAAATCAACTACAGTATTTGTTTTTGCCTTTATAATATCTGTATGAATAACTTGGATGTGACGATCTTAGTCCCATGAAAACATCTGCATCCGTATTTATTTATATATGCTGTGCACAGAGAAGGGTGTCTGGAATGATAGTCACTTAGGTCAAGCACAAAGGGGCTTGGGTTAATTTTTATGCCAATCTTTATACTTTCCTAATGGCTTGAGTTTTTATAATGCACTTGTGTCATTTTTATAAGAATAATAAAATAATAAAAAGAATGTCAACTCCAGGGTCAAAGCTTAAGTTGGGATTAGGTAATAAAATCAGTCCTAAAAGGAAAAATCAAGCGGAGCTCAAATTACTTTCTGAAAATTCCTTAAGTAACCGATAAAAAATGAGAATCAAGGCTGTGTATAGAATACAGTCTCGTATTGTAACCAATTAGTAATTGGAACTAGAACTAATGTTACAAATGAATACAGTTTTGCAAAGTATAAGATGAAAGTATAACACAAAATGAAAATATTTACAGTATCTTTAGTTGCGTTATTCCAAGAATACCATTTTATTTTGTCAACTGTTTGTAGCTGAACGTATATCAGTTACATGCTTATATGATGCAACTTAACTGAAGCCCTTGACTTCTGCTCCATTATTTAAAAAAACAGTAAAAAAATAAAAATAAAAAAGGCCTGGAAAAAAATTCTGAAGCCAAGATTTAGCATGAATTTGTTTCCATTTTAAGGTAATCTAACTATATTTTCCAGATATTTTAATGTAATTCAGGCTCATGTCCCTGCCTTGGTTGCATTAGCCAAAATACGAATTCAGAAAGAACTAAATGGGACCATATGGTATTAGCCATCTTATGCTGAGAAGCATCAGCGAAAGAGATAATTTGGGGGACAAATGGAGTGAACCATCTCCTGGGTCCTGTGTTGCCCATTTGTGACTGGACTAGGAAATCAACTTATAATTTTTGGCCTCCCACCTGCCCCCTCTGTTCTCTGCACTTGACTATGTATGTTTTGTGCAGACTTAGCCTGTCTGATGTGGTATCAGGAATTTCTGTGGTTCTCCATGGTACAGAATAAAGGCCAGACACTGAATGTTGACCTCATTCATGCCAACCTTAGCCCCGTGAAACAGGTCCCTAGCCCCACGAAACTTGGCCCCAGTCCCCAAGCCAGAGCCCACAATCCTCAACTTTGCTACCTCCATGACTTTGTTTATCTGCTTCTTCCAGCAATAACTCTTTAAACTGAGGACAGCATCTTCCCCATGCTGGAGGTCATTGGGCACACCAAGCCTTAGCTTTCCTTAGTAATGGAGAACAACATAGCAAGTACTCGTTCAATTCGAAGGCAAAATTTGTAAGTACCGTGATAGACGGAGACCCACAGCGGCCTGCTGTAGGGAGGCAAGGAAGAATTTTGACCAAAAGTCAGTCAAATGGGCTGTGGAACAGGTAGAAAGGAATATGACCTATTCAAGTGTTCAATATTACTGTAGTAAGTTGAGAGGAACGCGTTGAAGTCGATCACAAAGACTGGTTAGAGAAACTATGCGAGGAGCAGTCTGTTCAATACAGGTGGGCAGTCCTTGAGAACGCAACGGTTGGCTCTTCAAAGTGTGTTGACACCTTCCCACCTTGGCCCTGACCCCAGACTTCCTGTCATTAGAAGCTGGCCATGCCTCAGATGCTGGGTAGTGATATGCCAGCAGGGTAGTGATACTGGCAGCCAGTACCTTCTCTGCCCGCAGAACTGTATCAGCCACAGCTAAGGCACTGGGTTGTGAGGGGCGTCAGGCAGAGAGAGGGCGATGAAAAAAGTAATGAGACATGTCTTGATCAGAGTGAGACCTGAGTGTGGGGTGAGGACCTTATACCTTGGAGACGGAATCAGATCCAGGAATGGGCCAGATGGGACACTTCATAATTTTCCTGTATTAAAACATCTTGATCTCTTTCTTGTGGAAGAAATACAAACTGGTTCTGCTTGCACTGAAGGAAACAGGACTCTTCAGTGATAATAAAAACAGTAACGCACCTGGAAACACCCATGAATAGATAAAGCATAATACTGCCATTCAACGGACTATTACTCAGCAAAAAAAAAAAAGTGGGGCATATGGGTGGCTCAGTCAGTTAGGCATCTGAGGGGGTGTAGTTCAGTGGTAGAGCATTTGACTGCAGTTAGGCATCTGACTTCGGCTCAGGTCATGATCTCATGGTTTGTGAGTTCGAGCCCCCTGTTAGGCTCTGTGCTCACAGCTCAGAGCCTGGAGCGTGCTTTGGATTCTGTGTCTCCCTCTCTCTCTGCCCCACCCCCAGTCGTACTCTCTTTCTTTCTCTCTCTCTCAAAAATAAATAAACTCTAAAAAAAAAAAAAAGTACTACCACTGCTTGTGCCAACATGGATAACACACAGAATCATTATGCTGAACGAAGCCAAACACAAAAACGTCCATTACTGCCTGCTTCCAGTGGTAGAAAATCCTCACTAGGCTGTAGGGCTTAAAAATCAAATCAGGGGTTGCCTGGAGGGGGAAGGAAGAATAAGGGGTATAGGGAATCTGTGGGGGTTCTGTATCTGTTTTTAAGTTTATTTATTTATTTTTGAGAGAGAGAGAAAGCATGAGCTAGTAGAGGGGCAGCGGCCAGAGGGAGAAGAAGAGAGAAGATCCCAAGCAGGCTCCACACCGTCAGCACAGAGCCCGATGCGGGTCTCAAACCCACAAACAGCAAGATCATGACCTGGGCTGAAAATCAGGAGTCAGATGTTCAACTGACTGAGCCACCCAGGCACCCCAAAGATCTTCTTCCTTTATCTTGATTATGGTGGTGATGTAACAGGTATATAAAACTGTGAAAACTCACTGAATCTCACATATTTAATGAACGTGGTTTCTTGTTTGCCTATCATTCCTCAGCATAGCCGGTTAAAAACCTCTCACACAGACCTAGTTTAGGCGAGTATTTTGCATTGCCGAGCTCATGGCATGCAGTCGGTTCCAAGTCAGCAGTACACATTGTCAGAGGAAATTGCAGAATCAAATAATAGATTTTACAGTGACTTGTGCCAGGCACTAGAGACTATTGTTAAGTCATCTAGATTCTAAACCCTTTAATTTGTCTCCTGAGAAATTCCTGAAAAAAGAAAAAAATAAACACCATTGAAGAAAATGGGAAAAAGAAAAAGGGACTGGAGAGAATTTCAAACTGTTTCACTGAGTTTTGTTTTTTTTTTTCCAGGACATCAAAATTTTTTTTTTTTGCCAGAGACAATGCACCAGGTGGCAACCCCATTCACATACAATTTCATCCAGAGAAGTCCAATTCTAGATTGCCAGGCCCTAGCCCTGGGGCACAGATGAATAGTTTGAAAGCCAAGGCTATCCCTCTGTGCCCATGTGCATGGCATCTGGTCTGTTTGAAACATTACTGACACCAGTTTCTCATCTTTCGGCGAGAGGAACTTCAAAGTCCTTTAGTATGTGAGTGAGGGTGTGTGTGTGTGTGTGTGTGTGTGTGAACCTGTGCACAAAAGACACAGGTCAGGTCAGTCACTTGCCTCAGTTGATGTCAGGGATATCGAAAGTTTCCCTTTGCCTCACACTATCTCATTCCTTTACATTTTCCTTGGCTTTGGCTTTGCCTCCCCTCCAACCTACAGTTATCTTCTTTAAGCTCATTCCCCTCAAGAGGAAAGAGAGAGAGTGTGTGCTGAGACCTTTGGTTCTAGAAGGGTCACAAGTACAATTAGTGATCTGCTACCAGTGAGCAGAAGCAGCCTCCCACATTTGCGCACTGGGAAGCAGCAGTTTGCTGGGTTTATCTGCTGTCATGGAAGCAGTTGGCCTATTCCTTTTGAGAAGGGCATTTCATTGGGGCTGTGTCAAAGCAACAATATCAAAATGTAAAAGATGTCTTTTTATTACCAAATATGTATGTAAATGAAATGCCTGCCTTTTTCCTCCAAGTGACATGCTTCACACACTACTTGGAAATGAAACCAAAAATGCAGAAAGTGTAATTGTCCTTTTTTTTTAAGGGTGCATCATAACATCCCTACATCAAAACAGCCATATATCTTGGGCTCATTTGGGGACTTCCATTAACCCCAGTGGAGTCAGAAAGGAATCAAGGAAGCCAGGGATGAGAACATCTTGAAAAAAGAAACCATCCCTGTTGGTCTAAACCATGACTTTGATGAGTACAGTAGAAAAAGGTGCCCCCCGCCCCGGGATGAGCACTGGGTGTTGTATGGAAACCAATTTGACAATAAATTTCATATTAAAAAAAAGAAAAGAAAAGAAAAAGGTGCCCGAGCTTAAGATGCTTTCAACCCATCTAGTTGTGATCATTAATCTCTAATGATTTTTGTAAAGATGCAAAATTAAAAAGTGATGGCCATGAGAGGGATACACATGATAATCCTTCCCATCTCAGGACTTGGCCTTGGGCCTTTCTCAGGTCCCACATATAGATCAACAATATGTTGATGCATACTGTATGTCTCAGAGTGTGACTGGTAACGAGCACAGTATGGCCAGTCCATAAGTATCTGCATTGAATCAGATTGTTTCCAACTTCACAAACCCAGTAAAGCAATACAGTTCTAAATGTTGATACTGGCACCAGGGTGGCGCAGTAGGTTAAGTGTCCGACTTCGGCTCAAGTCATGATCTCACGGCTTTTGAGTTTGAGCCCCACACTGGGCTCCGCGTACTGACAGCTCAGAGCCTGGAGCCTGCTTCGGATTCTGTGTCTCCCTCTCTCTCTGCCCCTCCCCTGCTTGCTCTCTCTCTCTCTCTCTCTCTCTCTCTCAAATATAAACATTAAAAAATTTAAAAAAATATATTGATACTGAAGTTGCGTTGTGAGCGGGAAGAACGTAGCCACACCTACTAAAAGCACAGCTTGGGCTTCTGGAAGGTTGAGACCTACCCTAAGTGGAAATACATCTGGAGGAATGGGCTGTCTGTCAGGAGGTGATTCAGTGTAGCCCAGATGTTGTTGCTCAGGAAGAATCTTCCGGTTACAGGCCATGTGCCAGGCACCATGCTAGGTACAGAACTTGGGATGAGTTGGGATGATCATACTTAACTCCCCACCTTTATTTGGGAAATATTTTTTTCACTTTTTCCAAAGCTCTTTCTCTGGTAAAGTAGGTCAGGTGGACAGATCCCTATGTGGCACGCACAGAGCCCACACCGTGTGGGGTTAGTCAAGACGCAGGGACAGGGTGACGAAGGTACCCACTGAGTGGAGGAAGCACTTCTTAACCTCTCCACCCACTGATATATATAAACTCAAACTGTAAGTTCTGAAAACTACACTCCAGATTGGGGAATCTCTCTAGGATCCTGAGCTTTTTGTGGCCCTGTAAAATTCTTGGATGGATTGGTTCCTGGATGTTTGACCCACACGAATGGCCTCATTGTTCTGGGGATTCCCACAGGTGACCCAAATAGATGTTGGTGGCTGGGGTGAGTTACCCTGTGCTCAGGCATGGAGTGTGGGTGCCAGGGGTCCATGCACACAACTGTCACACAACTATGTGCGGCTCTTCATGGGTCTTTCACGACTCACTCTGTCCCCATTATAGCATCTCACCCAGACTGCCCCCCAGAACTACCTCCCTGCTGCCTCAGACTCGGGATCTCAGACTGTAAACTGTTGGACCAATGACCACGCCACCCAAGACACAGGCATGTTCTACTTGACCAGCACAATGTTCTCAAAAGTTTTAAATGTGACATCTTTAGGTGGGACTTTGTGTACATAATGCCACAGACTCTCCCGCTCCCCATTGCCCTAAAGGCAGCCTGGCCATCCCTGAAAGCACCAGAGCTTATGGCTCTGAGGAGCTATTTCCTGCACACTCTCCGCAGTAAGAGGTATTTGCCTTATATCTCATTTCTAAGAAATCAGCTGTACTGGTGGCTAATTGACATTAATGTGCCAGGGGCTGAAGAGGGTTTGTGAACAATCTAGAAAACGTTTGCCTTTTAGCTGGGATGTCCTGCAGAGTCAGTGCTTTGAGTCAAAGGAGTGAATCTCAGACTGTGGAATTAAAAACTTGTCAGGGGGCGCCCGGGTGGCCCAGTCGGTCGAGAATCTGACTCCTGGTTTCACCTCAGGTCATGATCTCACAGTTTGTGAGTACGAGCCGCGCATCAGCCCTTTCCCCACTTGCTCTCGCTCAAAAAAAAGTAAACATTAAAAGAAAAATAAAAACTCGCCAGGTATCATAGAGGTGTTTTAGAAAAAGGGGGTACAGTGACAATGAACAGATGGTCATACTCAAAATTCCCTGCTTTCTTTGAATATAAGCGCTGAGTCAAATACAATGGAACTTGGTGACGGGAGTCTTGAAGTACGCCGTTAGGTCTTAAGAAGCTCCAATTTTAAGAGGTGAGCCTGGTGTCCAAGGCTGCATGGTAACCGTGGGCACAGTAACTGTGCTGGGGGCACACTCCTGATGGCTGGCTGCCAAAACAAGGGTCTGAGGGACTGTGCAGCTCTTTGGATGGCTATCATTCCATTGACAGTGTTCCTCTCTCTGCATGACAAAATTCAACATAAAGAAGTTGGGGCTTTGCTGCTGTTTTAAATTTTCCACACTCCTGATTCCTTCCATTAGGGCCAAATAATTGAAATGTCTGTGGTAAGTGCACAAGGCATATCACAGAAGGCAGAAAGTTTGGATGGGAAAATAAGAGGGAAAGCTTTTCTCCTCTGTACTTGAGGAGAAAAGAAGAAAATCTCTTTTAGAAATCCTTGTGAGTATCCCAGGGGCACCTGGGTGGCTCAGTTGGTTGAGGGTCTGAATTTGACTCAGGTCATGTCAGGTCATGATCTCACTTCTAAGGAGTCCAAGCCCCACATTGGGCTCTCTGCTGACAGCTCAGAGCCTGGAGTCTACTTCAGATTCTGTGTCTTCTTCTCTCTCTCTCTGACCCTCCCCTACTCATGCTCTGTCTGTTTGTCTCTCTCTCAAAAATACACAAACAGCAAAAAAAAAACAAACGAACAAACATTAAACAAAAGAGAAATCTCTGTGAATATTCCAGTATCGGAAATATCTGACCAAGTAGCAGCTAATAATTACCCAGCACTTTTAAGCGCCAAGATTTGTACTAACCACTTAACATGCTTTAACGGGCAAGAATTGTCATTATAATCCTCTGGGCAAGACTCAGTGCCCTCATTTTGCAAACCAGGAAACTGAGGCGCAGAGCATTTAGGCAAGTAGTAAAGCTTGTTTTCACTGAGACAGTAGGTCTTCCGCCACGGCCACTATGTAGGGGCAGGAAGGAACTGACTGGGAATGATTTGTTAGACACCATCGCAGGTCCTTGGCAAAAGATCTTTCATTTTAACCCCTCACAGAGGAGGGACTAAGGCTGAGGAAGTTTAGTAATGTGCTCAAAGATTTGTGATTTTCTTGCTCACCTATCATCTGATTCCAGATGTGATTCCAGCTGCTTCTAGAAACACGGTGGAGGTGAGGACACCAATGGTCAGAGGACACCAATGGTCAACGGACATGGAGAATGTCCACAGAGTCAGTCATTGGGTAAGATTTGAGAGAAACCAGCAAAATTCCTAGGTCTGTTCTCTTGACTACCTCAAATGTTCATTCCCTTGGGATGAACAGTGCCTTCCCAGCAAATCCTATTTCAAAATGCAAACAGTCCCCTGGAGGAGATTTTCCTGGGAAGGATCTTATCAGAATCTCCCAACCCTCTTCCAACAATATCAAGAGGTGGGGGGGGGGGGGGTTTACTAGCGACTAGGCGGGAGGGTGCACAAGGTGCTAAAAAGGAAAACAAGATCAGAATATGAGACCAGGTCACCAGAGACTCGTTTCCCAAAGTCAGAATTTTGCCTGTGGTCATTTAAAGCATAATTTCAACAAGCTTGACTAGTCTGGATGTGTATAATTAAGTTTCCATTCCCCCTAGGCACGTCATACACATGCAGACGAAGTATAAATAGCATTTTCATACATAGGAGTAACTGCGTAGCTCAATCTCAAACCTCAACAATCATAGTTTGATTGTCTAGAAACCACTGGTATTTCACATTTACTTCTGGTGTTTTCAAACAAGTCTACCCAAATGTCACATCTGGAAGGATCGTTGTTTGAAATTGAATTGTTTTTGGAAATTACTGGATGCCACGTTAAGGAATTTTCCAATCCAGCCTGTGTATTGGCCAACTATTAGAGTCTGTTACTCATGATTTGGAGTTTTGTTTTGCTCCTCGGAACGATAAGAAAGCCTTGGCCAATCATTTGGAAATGCTGTTAATATTCAAATATCTTCGTGTACCTGATTTTTAAGTAACAACTCACTGTTGGGGTGCCTGGTGGCTCAGTCAATTAAGTATCCCATTTCAGCTCAGGTTATGATCTCAACGTTCATGAGTTCGAGCCCCACATTGGGCTTTGTGTTGACAGCTCAGAGTCTGGAGCCTGCTTCTTATTCTGTGTTTCCCTCTCTCTCTGCCCCTCCCCCACTTGCTCTCTCTCTCTCTCTCTCTCTCTCAAAAAACATTAAAAAATACAAAAAAACTACTGGTATTTTGAATATATGCTTGGAATTTTAGTTACAAATGTAAGTCAAAGAACAAATTCCACATTTCAGGAATCTCTGCTCCTGAAAGGAATACAGTTTCTTGGTAGAAGGTTTTGTTTTTTGGTTTTTTTTAATTCCCACATTTGAGATAAAACTGCTTTTCTCCCTGATTCTTTAGAAGGTTAGAAGGTGAGGTGTATGATCAAGTATCTTGCCAAATTCTTGTTAAGAATGATTTTCCTGGAAGGGGCGCCTGGGTATCTCAGTAGGTTAAGTGTCCAACTCTTGATTTCAGCTCAGGTCATGATCTCATGGTTCGGGAGATTGAGTCCTATGTCAGGCTCTGCCCTGACAGCACAGAGCCTGCTTGGGATTCTCTCTCTCCCCCTCTCTCTCTGCCCATCCCCCACTCTCTCTCTCTCTCAAAATAAATAATAAATAAACATTAAAAAAAGAATGACTTTCCTTGAAGAAAATGGATGGAGGATGTCCCTGGTGTTTGGTGCTTGTGCTTCTCGTTTTGGCACGAGGCCTGACCCTTGTGGTCAGATGGCTTTCAGGTCATAGGGAAAATGAAGCCTGAAGGGAGCAATGGGGGCAAGACAGGAAAAACCCACAAACTAAGAAAGCCACTCAGTTTTTCCAGCATCTACAGTTAGAGAGAAAAGGAAGCCAAGCATAGATACTATTTGACCTGGTATTCAGAAGTGGGGTTTTTTCCAATGGCTGATTGGTCTTCAGCTTATATGCTAAAGGGCCCCCAGCTCTGAGGGAGGGCCAAAGAAGAACATTAGAATATTGATGTATTGAAATATTGGAAACTTATTGAATTCCTGGGTGTATTAGGCCCTTCCTCAATTCGTAGGACATTTCTTCACATAAGACAACCTCGTAGAGGTAAAAATTTGAGAGAGAAATGAACATAAGCAAGAGGTGAATTACAAAATATAAAGGGAAAGCAAGAGATAGAGTCCTATGGTGCACCTGGGTGGCTCAGTCAGTTAAGCGTCTGACTTTGGCTCAGGTCATGATCTCATAGTGCATGAATTCTAGCCCCACCTCAGGCTCTGTGCTGACATCTCAGAGCCTGAAGCCTGCTTCGGATTCTGCATCTCCCTCTCTCCCTGTCCCTCCCCCACTCACACACTGTCTCTCTTTCTCCCCCTCAAAAAATAAATAAACATTAAAAAAAAGAGAGAGACAGAGAGAGTCCTAAGTCAGACCCTCTTGAAACTCCACCTATTCAGAAGTCTCAACCGTATGACGCTTAGCAGTAAGATTCTGTTCACAGGACAATCGCCTCTGTTTCAATAATGACTTCTTCCAGGTTGTATTGGACTGCCTGAGTGAAGTTCTAAGAATCTTGGGAAAGTTCCTAGTTGTTGAGCTTAGAATTTGGATTTCTAAGCACTACGTACATCCATCCTGTCATTACGCAGAGACTTACAAAGTATTTACGACTAGAAACTATGGGTGTCTGTTTGGAGCTGGAAGCAGAGAGATGGGAGCAAGAGGTAGAAGTAAGCATATGAAGATGTACAAAATTATTTAAGTTGGATTAATTCTTTTAGACTGTGGCATGTTGTAGCTTTGTTCATTTTTAGGCCTACGTAACATTAGAATTTCTCATGTGTGATACTCTCCTCTCACAGACTTTACAGTTAATATTTTTGTTTCTAGAGGAGCAGAAAGCCACATACTGGGACACCAAACGCAGTGACTATCTAATTTTGTTTTGGTCTTTGGGCTGCAGGAGAGGTAGCTCTGTCGTGGTCTCTCCCATCACGTATATAATTGTAATTTGAAGCTTATCTTAAAAAATAGTTATGTTAGCCTGTAATTTGTACAGATGAGCATGGCTCTTCACATTTTTGTATTAGGAAGTGATACATCAATTTTACCAGTGGTGCTGTGGCTTAAAAATTTGTCACTTTCCCCTCACCCCCCCACTCAATACACACATAGTCCACCCATGCAGTATACACACACAAAGATTCATGAGGCTTGGTTTCTAGAACCAAGAGGGCAGAAGAAGACTGGTCTGGTTACCTTACAGTTGCGCTTTGTACACCTGAGAGCCATGGGATCCTAGAGTGGTTCTCCGATATGCAGGCATGGTTGGCACCAAGAAAAGATGAAGAAATGGCACATGGGGGGTTGGACATCAGTAGTCCAGCTGTGAACATCATCAGAGGGCAGTTTGTGAGGTCAACACTGGATTTCGTGACATCAGTACAGCTGAGGAGGTGAACTAGGGCCGCTGGAAAGGCTCAGAAGGGTACTAATCCCCAGAAGGATCCCACTGAATGTTTTATCTACTGCCTGTCAAGACTTCCAAGTCATTCTTGTGTTTGGGAATCATAGAGGCAAATGGTGCCAGGAGCCTTAGTCTTTTTAAAAAACAAATTTTCAGTTGATTTACTTTTGAGAGAGAGAGAGAGAGACAGAGCATGAACAGGGGAGGGGCAGGGAGAGGGGGAGACACAGAGTACAAAGCAGTGGGCTCTGAGCTGTCAGCACAGAGCCCAATGTGGGGCTCGAACTCACAAACTTTGAGATCATGACCTGAGCCAAAGACAGATGCTCTACTGAATGAGCCACCCAGGTGCCCCTCCAGGAGCCTTAGTCTTGATTTTAGAAACTCAGTCTAGCTCAAGGCATGAAGAGACAAAGGACTAAGCAGACTCTTCAAATTAACCTTTTTCTCCCTATGCCTTGCTTTCCTATCTGATAGACTTGATTAGCTTGGCTGGTACTTCTTAAAAAAAAAAAAAAAAAAAGTATGAGATATAAGTGAACAGACTGTAGTTACCTCAGTTTTCCACCAGCAGTCTACACACTTGCTTTATCCACATTCAACCTCCTTCGGACATTCACACGTACCTCCTCCTGAAACCCTGCCCTCCCAGTGGGCGCTGGGATCCCACCCACTGCTGTGGGTTTCTCCTCCAGGCTTCCTACTCGTCCCTGTCCCCTCTCCTGTTTCTTCAGCCTCCCTCGCTCCATGGGATCATAATCCTAAACATTCAAATATGGTCTGGACACTTTCATCTTTAAGGAAACCTCTCTTAGCCCAACATCTCTATTTCTACTCCATGCATTATTTCTCTCCTGGTCTTCAGAGCCAAACTTCTCAACACACATCCTGCTGTTACTGGTTCTAGGTGGTTTTGCCTTCAACACCTTTGGCAAGCATGTTTGCTATGTGGCTAACTGGCCACTAGGCAATCTCACCTTAAAAGATAAAATAACAAAAAATACAAGATGGACAGTAAAAAGGGCATGAGGAAACATAAAAACATAATTAAATTATTAATTTCTTTCTTCATTAAGAGAGGTAACAGTTTGGGGCCCCTGGTTGCCTCAGTCTGTTAAACATCTGACTCTTGATGTCAGCTTAGATCATGATGTCACACTTGGTGAGTTCGAGCCCTACATCTTGGGATTCTGTCTCTCTCTTCCTCTCCCTCTGCTCCTCCCTCACTCATGCTCTCTCTCTCAAAATAAATAAACTAAATAAACTTAGAAAAAAGAGACGTATCAGTTTTCCAAATACTAGAATGCATATTTGAAAGTGAGCTTTGCACTGCATTGTGAAAGCCTTCTACTCTGTTCATTCTTGGCGTATTGTCACATGTCCGTTGATAGACGTTCCAAAGTTCTATGGGAAATGTGTAAGAAATGCTAATGCTGTAATTCATTTGTTAGTGGGCTTTGTTACCAATGTCACTGTTATCATTTTCTCGTGTGGTATAGTATAGTATAGTATGCAATCCGCCTTCACACTCTCTTTTTTCCCCCTTCAAGTAAGTTTTATCAGTCTATTTTCTTTCAAGTCTACATATGATGTTGTTGTTCCCTATTCTAAGACAACATCTATTCGTCAGTGTATAGAGCTTTATGGGGACTAGCTAAGATTTATGTAATATAAAATTTGGAACTTTGTCAATGGAGAAATGAAACCAAACTGTCAACCAGTTATTTTATCTTTTACAGCCAAATTGCCGTACAGCCAATTAGTTACGCGGTGAAAACGTTTGCAGCGAAATGCTTTGGGACAGTGATGTCTGTGGTGGAGATGGTCACAGGAGAAACACCAGACATGATCTTCATCATCCACACACTCTGGAATCCTCACCACTACTCCGGATATGTTCTTTCCAAGGTTATAAGACTCAGTCCACACTGCCAAATTGAATAGTTATTTTTTGGCCCTCATCCTGCTCCACCTTTCAGCATCCCGCCCTGTTCTCCACACGCTTGTTCGTGACATTTTCTGTAGTGTCTCCAGCCTCTCATTCTCCAGTTCCTTTTCCTTTAGTGCCTCAATGATTTAATGCCTCAGGGCTCGGCCTGGCATCTCCTTTCCCAACTCTCTGTTCATTCCTATGACCTTAAATATACATTAAAAATGCACAAATATATATCCCAGTCCAACCTTCTCTTTTGAGATCCTGACTTCTATATTCAGCCTGACTTACCCACTTAGATATGTCACAAGCACTTTGAATTTGCCGTGTCCAGAAAGGAACCATTGGTCTTAACTTCCAAGAGTCTACCCTGTCTCAAGTCTTCCCATCTTAGAAAATGGCACCAGAGCACTTGCCCAAGCTAGAAGTTTGGGAGCCATGCTTGACCCCTCCTCAGACCTCCACATCCCAACTACCAACAAATTCTGTGCATATACCTTATCTATGTCTTTGCTACCAAATGCCTTGGCCAAGTTTTCATCTGCTCTCAGCTGGATCCCTGCAAGAGCCGCACAACTGATGACCCATGTCTCCTGGATAGCTGCAGGGACTATGGTGTTTCTACAGCCTCATCTTATGTGCCTGTCACCGCCCTCATTGAGCTCTGACCACACTATGTTCGGCCAGAATGTCTCCTCCTCTTATTACTCCCTTCTCCTCACATCTTTCCTCCTGGCCAATTCTTTCTTACAGGTCATGTCTCAGCTGAAATGTCGCTTCCTCCCTGAGGTTTTCTCTAACCGAGATTCTGAATGTCCACCTCCGGTCATTATTCACTGGTATATCACAATTGGCAGCTGTATATTTATATTTATTTCCTATTACTTCCTCTGTAAGAATAAAAACTCCATGAGATCAAGAACTGTGTCTTTTTTATGACTAGATATTTAATACTTAGTCCAATGCCTAACAATATATATTTGCTGAATGAACACACTTCTGTCCAGTTTGTCTTACTCAGCAGTCCTAGCCTGGCACGGTAGCCACACCCAAGTTGTATCCCACACATTCCACGCCTCTTAGACTTGAAAAGATAGGGTCTTCGTAATTAGATCTGGATCTGACACCCACTACCAAACCCACTGTGTAACTTTGGTCAGGTTGTTTAACTTCAGTCTCCCCAGATAGAAGTCAGAAAATAGTATCTGTCTTATGGTTATATTGTGGAATATTAAGCTCCGATCATGAATATATAGTACTGATCATCAAAGTACTCAATAAAAAGTTGGTTTCCTTTCTTCCATGCCTTCTTATAAACTCCAAACCCAAAAGATACAAATGTGCACACTCCTTTGAGAACATGTGTCCTGCCCTTCTGAGTCTTTCTGATTATGACATTCCCACTGACAGTCTTGCCTTTAGAGAATGGGATAGTTAGTCATGGAACAGTACTTATGATATTTAAATCACATATATAATTGTAGCGCTCAATAACTGGGGTTTGTATTCTAAGGGCACTTTCTCAAATATATGTGGAGGTAACACAAAAAGAATAATATTTTTCACAGCATAGACACTGTACTTTAAAAGAAAACACCAGATGGCAGCACCAGATGCTAGAGATGGGTCTGATGGGATTTTTAGCTCAAATCTAAGCATCTCTGATGCCAAAGGTAGCTTAACACTACAGAGAGAATGATTTATAGAAATAGATGATTTCCTAAAGAAAAACATGCCTACTTTGTAATATGGTACAGGATTTTCACATCCTATGAGCAAAATTCTAAGAAAATAACTCCAAGCATTATCTACCTAATAAAAGGTAATGAGACAAAGGCTTCATTTTGGTTTGCAGTTACATTTAATAAACTGCCGATCTGTGTTCCCATTAGCCAGAAAAGGCCTGCAGTTGAAGAACAAAATACTATCAGCTTCTAGAAAAGGGCAACATTTTTTCCAAATATTAAATGCAAGCATTAAAATTTATTCATTCATATGAAAGTAAGGATCAACAATGAGCTCTATTACTGTACCCCTCAGCATCGCTTAGGAAAGTGCTTGCTAGGAGAGACAATAGACTTACTAAATAGACTAAAATTCAGTAGATTAAATGCCAATACTAACATTCAAACCGATAATCTATCTGTTTCCATCTTATGCATCCAAATTTCATCCAGGCTTCTCACCACTTTGAAAGTCCTGCTAAAGTAGATACTGTTCATGCAGGCTTTCCCCTGTTTTTGGAGGAAAGAAAGAAAGTGTGATCCTGCTCACGGTACCACGTAAACTGTGGATGCAGCAACCCCAGGTCAGTTCCACCTTTGAAATAAAAATCCCCATCAGGGTTTTATTTCTCTTACATCCTGCTTAGTCTCCTTCCCAGCTTGCCTGTGAGATCAGAAAGGGTAAATTCAGGCCTGTCTTCTGGAAGAGACAATGGACAATTCCAGCCCATACTGTGGTTTCGTGGGCGAGGCGGAGCTAAAGCAAACTGCCCATGGAAGTCTTGGAGAGGAACTCATCTCAGCGGCCTTTATTTGCGTTTAGATTTGATTGAAGGGTAACAGGAACCCCTGTGTCATAAGAGAACTGAGCCAGTCTATGTTGAAGGAACATTCCGAGCACAGGGTAATTCACTCTGCCAGAGAAACGGTCACTGTTGCCCAACTGGAACGAATGGTTTTCCCAGCACTACGATCAAGGTTCTGAAAAGATTTTTCCTCACCTGAATTCACTATGAGATTGAGCCCCCTGAGAGCCTCAGGCAAGATCTCGGATTCTGATCTGAAGTCGGCTCAAGGATTCTAGAGGAAAACGGCTTTGACTGACAAGAGAAGAAGAGAAACACACATCTGAATTGTGAAAAGAACGGGCCTGTGTCATGTCGTAGCCAAAAGTCGGCTGTCACAGGCCGATGAAATCCTGAAATCGAACAGTGCACAAAGCAGTGATCTTTATGGGAAATGGATTATGTCCCATAACATCTCAACTTTAAATGATACAAGGAAGCTGTACTATCTAAATTTTAAATGACACAGAGAAAGAAAAACAGCAATAGAACAGGATCAAATCGTAACCCAAAAAGAAAACCACACTACCCGGGAGAGGTTTCCTGTTGAAAGCACTGTGGAATGGCAAATATCTCTTCTAGGGAAGAAGTAAAGTCCAATGCTCCAAGAGATCTTACACCTCTCTGAAGCCTACCCATTTTCTCCATTTTAATTAATGCAAGCTTGCTTTAAGTCTGGCAGCTAAAGGGACCCTATGTTGGATGACCTCCCCATGCCCTCCACTAATGCCTGTGTGGTCCCCGAATGGGCCAGCACACATCTGATAGCAATGAGTGCCAGTTTTTCACTGACACGTGCCTTCTCAGGTCCGGGAGCCGGGTGGGTTACGCTGTGACAGAGCCACATCCTCCAGATGCCCTTGTTCTGACGGACTCCCCCTACTTTGATCTAAATGCACGAGTCACCGAGGGCCATCGCTGACCTCTCCTTCTGACATCTCCCCTCCAGATGACTGGGTGAGTCAGGAGGTGTCTTCCTGTGAAGCCGTGGGCCCAGGCCAGCCTCGTTTAGCAGTCGTGACTGACTGAGAACACGCTGTGCTCAGCCTGTTGGCACAGAGTATGTGTTACAACAAGCACAGGATTCCTGACCACACTCTTCCCTATCTTGAGATCTGTACTGAGACCACAGGAAGCAAATGCATACAATCAGGAAACAGGGCTGCAAATCAGAGAGCTCATGGACTTTCTGAGTTGTGGCCCTGAAACACAGATTCTTGTGTTCTCTGAATCCAGACCCCACACGTTCTGGAAGAAAAGCAACAGCTAGAAGATGGGAAAAACAGATCATGTTTATGAGACCAGCCTGCAGCCCATGCCACACTTAAAGAGCTTGGGTTTTGATTTCAGCACAGAAACTAGCCTTTCTTTCTTCAATGTTCACTGGAAAACTTGCTCGGCATCTCTTAGTCTGACCCTTTGGCTTTAGAATCATTGTCTTGGAAACTTGTAAACCAGTAAGTTTCTAATAATTTCATTTTAAACATGAAAGTTATGGAAAAGTACTAGAAGTTTGCCAATATAATGCAATAAAAAAAAAGTAAGCAAGAAAAGTTGCATTAAAAATAAAGGCTGCCTTCTCCACTCCCCCGCCCCCCAATCTTTCTGGTTGAATCCTTTACGATAGCTTGGGTAACCTCAGTTTCCCCAAACAGTCCATTTAAAGAGTCCCTGCAGGGGCACCTGGCTGGTTCAGTCAGTAAAGAATGTGACTTTTGATCTCAGGGTCATGAGTTCTAGTCCAAATCTGGGTGTGGAGCCTACTTGAAAAAGAAAAAAAAAAAGAATCCTTGCAGAGGTGGGGTGCTTTAGTACCAAGCCATGGAGAAAAAATTTTGACCACTTCCTATTTCTCATGATTTGAGATTCTGCAAGGTATGACACAGAACAGTATACCCACTCCTGGGCTTAAGGGCAGCACATGGACCATGCTGTGTGGGGGGCCACACACATTCTTCCCCAATTCCGGCTGACACTGACACTTCAGGTAAACAATACTTCACCATAGAGGTTGGGGGCCCATGGGCTCATGCTTATTCCCAGTTGCCCAAGTGGGGAGCAGAGTCTCATATCCAACCCAAATACAGCGTACAGAGCATCAATGGGAGCTAAGCCCTTCCCAGAACCATGAACCCACACCTCGTTGCTTTGGAGACTCCCCTGGAGTTAATCTCCTACATATTACAATCGTGTAAGTGTTCAAAGAAAAACATGCTGTATTTGAAGAGCACGTCTATTTCTGCAAGTGCTCCAGTGTTTAATTGTTGCTAAAGTCATTTGGGGCTTTTGACACAGATTCTATTTTAGCAAGATAAACTCAGCATAACCCCGCATTGCCAAAAATGAATTCCTAAGGTAGATGACTAAAATAAACCGGTCATAAATATGGGCTGTTGGAATGGGGATTATATCTCTGCAATGTAGACACAGCATTAATGACTCATTTTCAAATAACAGTCTCTCCCAAGGATTCTTGGGATGAGGAATCAGGGAAGAAAGACATCCATCTCTCTTTCTTTAGGCAGAGTGGAAAAGGACTATAACCCCACCAGGTGGGGATGTTCTCGCATCTACTTGGCCATCAGAGATACAGCCCCTGGGGTCGGACAGGCTGCACGGAGGCAGAAATAAGTCACGGAGGCGCCTGGGTGGCTCGGTCGGTTGAGCGTCCGACTTCGGCTCAGGTCATGATCTCACAGTCTGTGAGTTCCAGCCCCGCGTCGGGCTCTGTGCTGACCACTCAGAGCCTGGAGCCTGTTTCGGATTCTGTGTCTCCCTCTCTCTCTGCCCCTCCCCTGTTCATGCTCTGTCTCTCTCTGTCTCAAAAATAAATAAATGTTAAAAAAAATTAAAAAAAAAAACATCCTAGGAGTGGGGCATCCTGGGGATCGTTTTCTCTCCCTCCCCTGGAGGCAGAATATACCCCCAGGTCCACTCAATGCATCTCACGTGCCATGAGTTACCTTATCAGTCACAGTGGGCACTGCCATGTTCCTTTGCTGCTTGGAATTTGTGGACTCTTTCAGGCCACCTTTCCTCCCTAAGGTCAAATTCTGAATTTTTGGTGCACTTGGTTGAACCCTACAGCTTCTCTGGTGTACCAGAAGGCGGTCTGGGGCAAAGGTCCGGCCGCAATTTTCACAGGGCACCAGCTGAGCTTGACTTGGCTCCTCTTGGTTGGACTGTCCAGTTGGAAGGGGCTGAGGCTTCCGTGGGAGTGGTCGGCGGAGCTCCCTGGGGAGCCGGTCGTTTTCTATTTGCCACTTTTCTAGGCATTTGGGCTCATGAATAGGAAGGGACAGAGTGCCAAATTCCCTACCACAAATGTAGCAGATGAGAGTCTTTGGTCGGGCTGGGATGCCACCAGCAGCTTTCCTGGCACCAGTCGGATCATCAAAACGGTTGGGGTTTGGTGCTCTGGGCCCCTCATCCTTTGGCTTGCAGCTCCTCTGGTGAACAAGACGACGATCTGGCAAGAATGTGCGGCCACAGGATTCACAGGGCAGCAGCTGAGCCTGGGAACTTTGAAACGCTGCTTCGTTCACGGCCTGAAGATTGTAGGACCCACTGCCCCTGAGAGGCTGTGGTTTGGAGGGTTCTGGCCTCCGCAGGTGTTTGGGCAACTTGCTGTTTTCAATACGCCACTTCTCCAAGCACTGGGGTTCATGAATGGCAATTGATTGGGAGCCAAATTCTCGGCCACAGATATAGCACACCCGGAATCCAGGCCTGCGGGATGGTATCACAGGGGGGCTGTGCGGACTTTCTGACATAATTCTCCTACTGGACCGTTTTGAGAGTATCACTGTTCCAGGTCTTGTCAGAGGTCCTATCTTTATTTTTCCAGCAGGATTGACATGCTCTGTTTCTGGCAAAAGGCTGGAATGGGAGTCACTAGATAGAACGGCTTGGTCGATAAGGAAGGTGGGTTCTTTAGAATGGTGGAAAGTCTGTTGCAATTTGTTGGAAACCCTTTTTTTCTTTCCTGTTTCCATTAACAAGCAAGTCTTTCTCTATGCTCTGATTTCATGCCAGACCCCTTTTGGGATCCTGGTTACAGCAAAGGTTAGTCAGGTTGGCTGTCCTGGGGTTCCACATTGTTGCCAATACCTTAGCCCCAAAGACCGTGACTCAGAGCTTCATTGCAGGGCAGCAGTCTGGAATGCTGGAAAGTCCTCATTAAACCTCAGATGCTTCCAAGATCTGGGGGGAAAACATAAATCAAGAAGTTATTACACACACACACACACACACACAAACACACATCCCCCTTAGATTGTAAGGTGACAAAGAACAGTAATTTTTTTTTTTTTGGACCTAGTATCCTCTTTGGCTAGCAGAGTAACTGGCAGATAAGATTTGTTCAATACATTTTGAAATAAATTTGAAGAAAATTTCCATTACGAATTTTACTGTATAAAGAAGTGTTCTGTCCAAAGAAAGATCAACAGTTACAGTGTATCACAGACACACAGGGCACACACCCACAGGGGCATGGTGGTGAGACCACGGAAGATAGAACCAGCAACCGTGACAATGAGATTAATGAGGCTGTGGGTAATGTAAAAAGACTTTCTTCCACTCCTTTAGGGATTCACAGCTTTTTAGTGCCATGGATCCTTTTGATAGTTCTCTGAAGCCTATGAACCTCTTCTCAGAATAATCATTTTAAAAGCCAAAAATAAAATTCTTACTATTACCAGTGAAGCTAATTTTGTTGAAATAATTTATCAAATATTTTTGGTCATGATATATGTTATATTCGAGACATAGTAATATGCCAGACTTAAAGAGTGCTCCTGAGCCTAAGGTCAAGAGCTCCTGCCAAAGTAGTTCAACAGTGAATATTATGAGGATTATCAGGAAAGCCCCCAGAGTGGGCAAACTTCTTATAACCTACCAGGTTTCCACTTTTCTTTATTGTGGGAATGGAATATGGATAAATTGTGGCCATGTATGTCAAGCCAAGAATGCCACCCAGGCCTTTACCCTTCCTGGTAAAATCTCTGTAGATCTCCCCTGCGATGGACAGGTTGAAATTTTGCTTGATGTTCTTTTTATAGCTATTGAACTCATTTCCTTGTATTATTCCTATCTCTATTGTATCTATATCTATACAGATAGATAATATGGATAATAAAGATTAGATAATACAGATAATATACAATAGATAAATATCTATTTATATATTATAGGTACATATATTATTATATGTAATATATAATAACCATAATATGGAAGATAGATAATACAGATAATATCTATTATTATATATAAATATACTTTATATTTATACATTATACTATATATTACATTATATGTATAATTTATTATTTTAAATGATTTTAAATTTAATTTAAATTATTTTAATTATCAATATTAATCACTAATTTATTGTTACAAATAACTGTATATGATTATATGATATATTATAATAGATGTTATCTATCTGTCTTCCAAATAATTTTTATAAAAACATGGCTCATGATTTTCCCAAACATCACGGGCAAAAGGCTAAAGAATTTTTACCTTGGGGAAAAGTATGAGTCAGTTTCACCCAGGGGGAAGATTACTGTCTAAACCCCAGGAAAGATTGCTGTCGGAAGTCTTAGGGCCTTCTGCATTTCTGGAAGGGTGACTCAGGTCTGGCTCTGTGGTTATTACCCACTCCCAACCATGAAGAAAGCAGCAGCTGATCTGAGGCTGGACCCTGTAGACATAGCAGAAGCCTGGGTCCACACAGCACAAGGACAGCCTTCTGGTCATGTCAAAACACTGGTTGGGCATTGCATTTGCTATGGGACAAAAAAAGCTGGGAGACCTATGCCTAGTTCCTGTATTTTGGTGCCAAGGAAGGTCTGAATCTTTGCACTTAAGACTATCGGATTGGTTCTGGCACAGAAAACGAACCTATCTGTCATTTGGACAGATCCTCAGACAGTGATATTAACACGTGACAAAAGAATGTGTTGGCCCCAGAGTAGCCAGCACAGAAAATGAACCTCAGAGAAACAAAATGTGTCACCTGATTGGTACCATCCAAAAAAGAAAGTGGATCTAAAAAAACACAAGGAATGGGGCGTCTGGGTGGCTTCGTTGGTCGAGCGTCCAACTTTGGCTCAGGTCCTGATCTCTCAGGTCATGATCTCTCATTTCAAGAACTCGAGCCCCGAGTTGGGCTCTGTGCTGACAGCTCAGAGCCTGGAGTCTGCTTCGGATTCTGTGTCTCCTTCTCTCTCTGTCCCTTCCCCACTCATGTTCTCTGTCTCTCTCTCTCTCTTTCAAAAATAAATAAAAATTTTTAAAAAATTAAGAAAAACCCACAAGGAATCTAGTACAATTTTATCGGCTCATGGGGGAAATCACCCCAAACCATTGCTTTGGTTGGTTCCAGTATCTTGTTGGACCAGTATCCAGGTCCTTGACAACAAGGACCCCTTGTTTTCATTTTCCATTTTCCTTCATACCCGGAAGTTGCAGACAACAAAAGGACTTAAGGAGGCAGGAAAAATCAATGCAATTAAATAACCTTACTCCCCCTAAACTTGCTCACAATCTCTATCTTTTCTTTCTCTCTCTCTCCCTCCCACCCCCCCCCCCCACACACAGCTCCCAGCCAATCAGAATACTGGGAAGGCCCCATAACTTGCCTCAACAATTCCCGTCTCTTTATGATCAGGTAAAAGAACTAATACTGAACACCAACTAGGCATCAGATAGTGCACTAATTTTTATACACATAATTTCAATCAATTCTCAAATGAGGCAGGTATTGTTTCAGTTTTATAAACCGAAGACCCTGTGACTCAGAAAAGGCAAGTAACTTGCCCAAGACAGTCAGTGTTGAAGTGACAGAACTGGGGACCAATGCCAGCTCCCTTTGGCTCCAGGAGTCGGCTCTTTCCATGATTCACTCTGCTGAACATTCCACCCACTGAGCTTCTTCCCTGTTTTAATGTACAATTCATATGTCTCATGGGAAGGTAACTAAGCTTTCACCAGGCTTTATGTTGCCCTTTAGGAGAAGGAAGAGAGAAAAGGGAGGAGGTGAAGCCTTGGAGATAGAAAAAGCAGGAGAGAGAGACTGGGGATACTGGGGACAGTATTTTTCCTGAACCAACAGGGGTCATTTTATTTTGCTGGAACTGGCTTTCTCGATGACATTTTCCCCCTGCATGATATGCAATACGGATCTTTTTCCTAATCTCACCAACATCCCTGAGAGAAATCCACATTACCACACAGGCGTGGGGATGGGGGAGGGGTAGTTGGGGGACAGTGAGTGCAGGGGGAAAGCAAAGGCTGCCCCAAGAGGCCAGAGGTGTTCTCTTTGCAGCCACTTCACCATTTTGATTAGAGATGGATCTTTCTGCAAGTGGACATGTTTGCACTGGAGATACTTTGGAGCAAACATGAGAGCATCATCAAATTCCTAACTGTATCTTTCTTTTCTTTTCTTTCTTTTTTTTTTTTTTACCATCTCTTTCCTCCCTCAATGTCCTCCTGAAATTTCTGTGTTACTGTGATTAAAGGTATCAAAAAAGGAAAGAGGAGGTAGCTGGAAGCCAGTGAAATTTTGGGGACTGGCGGGGTCAAATGGAGAAACTTAGGAAGTTTCTGTCAGCAATTCTGACAAGGTGTAGCATGGCCAGATGCTCTCCCCTATATGTTAGTTCTAAGGGCCAAATGAGTGGAAAATACTAAATGCATATTCTTGAATCACTTAAGAAATTGGCTTGCCATGCAGTCACATCATAAAGCAATGTTGCTAGTTTATAAAGAGAACTACTTTGCAAAGCCAGCCAGCTTTACCCCAAGCAGCCGTGGAGAAATGTTCACTCCAGTTGGTCTGAATTATTCATTTTGACCATATTTGCACATAGGATATTCAAGGAATGCCTTGGAAGGCATCACATTTTATTGATATGATGCCATTTTTCCATGCCCTTTGGGGTTCACAGGAAGGGAGGGACACACTGACAAAGATGAATATAATAACCATGGAAATCCAAACCTATCTTGGCATAAGAAGGTGTTTCCCTATAAAAGAGGGGAAAGAGCACAACCCAAGAATTAAATCTTTTTTTTTAAAGTGTAGTCTTTTGAAACAAAATAAATATAAGTGATGCATAACCCCTTCCCTGTTAGTATAGAATCCAAATTCTTTAAATGTACAAACGAGTAAATAAGAAAGATGGAGTTGAGCTGATGCTGGCTCTGAGCAAAATTGTAAAATAGAGGAGGTTTGTCTTTAATATCTTCCATCCACCTCATTCAGCAGGCTCCAGTCTCCCCTGCCTGGTGCCCTAAAATGCTTGCCAGTCTTCCTTCCTTTGGAAATCTAGCTTTCAAAAGGGAGCCGATAGACTTATTCACACCAAGGCTTATGACTGATGCGATAATATCCCTCCCACAGTCTGGCAAAGATGACTATTTCCCCACCAGTAGTTATTCTGCCCAACTTCCTCAAATTAAGAGAGCCCCCATTCTTAGCTGAGCACATGATTTCCCAGGTAAGTCTGCAGGTCCCTTTGCAGTATTGTGTAAGACTTGTAAGAATACTTTCTGAAAGGAAGAGACACAACCTTCTCCTCTTCCCTTCCTTCATACTGATGCTTAAAACACAGAGGTGATGGCTGGAGCACTAGCAGCCATCTTGGACCAGACTACATTCACGTGACCCTTGACATGACAGAGCACAGACATGTATGGACTTGAGTTCCTGGTAAAGGTGGAGCCACCATAAAACTCTCGAGTGTCACCCTTGGTCTTTATTTACATAAAAGAAATAAATGTCTACTTTTATTGTAGCCACTTTTAAATAGTTTTCTACTTGCATGAAATCTATAATTAAAGCCTAATTCTAATGAGATACAGTTTTATTTTATTTTATTTTATTTTTTATTATGAAATTTATTGTCAAATTGGCTTCCATACAACACCCAGTGCTCATCCCAACAGGTGCCCTCAATACCCATCACCCACCCTTCCCTCCCTCCCACCCCCCCATCAACCCTCAGTTTGTTCTCAGTTTTTAGGAGTCTCTTATGTTTTGGCTCCCTCCCTCTATAACCATTTTTTTTCCTTCCCCTCCCCCATGGTATTCTGTTAAATTTCTCAGGATCCACATAGGAGTGAAAACATATGGAATCTGTCCTTGTCTGTATGACTTATTTCACTTAGCATAACACTCTCCAGTTCCATCCATGTTGCTACAAAAGGCCATATTTCATTCTTTCTCATTGCCCCATAATATTCCATTGTGTATATAAACCACAATTTCTTTATCCATTCATCACTGGATGGACATTTAGGCTCTTTCCATAATTTGGCTATTGTTGAGAGTGTTGCTATAAACATTGGGGTACAAGTGACCCTATGCATCAGTACTCCTGTATCCCTTGGGTAAATTCCTAGCAGTGCTACTACTGGGTCATAGGGTAGGTCTATTTTTAATTTTTTGGGGAACCTCCACACTGGTTTCCAGAGTGGCTGCACCAGTTTGCATTCCCACCAACAGTGCAACAGGGTTTTCATTTCTCCACATCCTCTCCAGCATCTATAGTCTCCTGTTTTGTTCATTTTAGCCACTCTGACTGGCATGAGGTGATATCTGAGTGTGGTTTTGATTTGTAGTTCCCTTTTTTTTTAATTATGAAATTTATTGATACAGTTGTATTTTAATAGCTGTCTTTGGCCTAGCACAAAATGAATTCTAACAGCAATATTTTAACTTCAGGACCTTCTTTTTTGATGAGAGAATTTTTTTTTTTTGAGAGAGAGTACATGTTTGGGGCCAAAACTGACTTATTAAATATATAATTTTTCCTGAAAATCAGAAATAAAAAAATTGAAAGTGTAAACATGAACCAGTGGTTCTGAAGAAATTGGTTCACAATCCCCCTTTCCTAGAATTATTTTTTTGGGAACAAAGTTGAATCACATATTTTGCTTCAGGAAAATAAAAACTTATTTTTTCCATGAGCTTTCAAAGGAACAAGAGGCCATTGTTTTTTTTTGTTGTTGTTATTGTTTTTTTTTAAAGGTTTATTTTTGAGAGAGACAGAGCTCAAGCAGGGGAGGGGCAGAGAGAACTGGCGACACAGAATCCAAAGCAGGCTCTAGACTCTGAGCTGTCAGCACAGAGCCCAAGCCGGGGCTCGAACTCACGAACCATGAGATGACCTGAACCGAAGTTGGATGCCCAACTGGCTGAGACACCCAGGCGTCCCTCTGTATCTCCTCCTTGAGGATCCAATTTTCAGCTCCATAAGGCACTTCTTCAAAGTTTCTAGGTTCTGATAACCTAGAAAAACACAGCCACAGGAGAGATGACAGAAGAAGAAAAAGGAAGAAAGAAAGAAAGAAAGAAAGAAAGAAAGAAAGAAAGAAGAAAGAAAAACACAAACAGGCAATAAATCTCTTCCTTTGATACTTCAGCCCTAGGAATGGTAGCTGTTGCCTCCTTCATTTAGTAGCGTTCTCTTTTTACCCTGCTGGTTACTACCTATAACAACTTCATTCCTGGTTAACAATCTTGTTATGAAATTCTAGTTAAATAAAATTCTGTGTTTTATGAAATTCTAGTTAAATTTCTGTCTCCTGACTGATATAACCACCCTTAGAATATAAGTAATAAAATCTGTGATATTCAAGCTGCACATTACCTCAGGATTGCAGCCAATATAAACTCAAATGAGTTCTTTCATAGCATCTCAGAAAATCATACGGTATGCATCTTAACATCCAATCCTCAACTTATTCAGACCACTGAAAACCTATTTTTGTAATGGTTCCACCATCATTGTGCTTCAAGAGCTAGAACATGTTTGCTTTTCCATTTGTGACTAACAGAATTAAACCAAAAGAAGAAATTCGCCATTTAGGCATTTTTCTTCATTTTATATGATAATCTTCAGCAGCTGACTGCCCAGCCATAAGGCCAGCACTGCCACATAGGGAGTCGCATTACAGTAACCCCACTCATAGATGAAAGACGACCAGCTGACTCGGATTCTCTGCACTTCCTTCTGTGTAGCATCTGGGCCAGTAGCACATGCAGTCCTCAATAATTCTCATGTGAATGACAAAAGATTCTAAGGTGAGAGCCACTGGGAACTGGGGGTGGACTGTTTTGGGAAAGACAGAAGCAGCACCGGAAAGGTGAAAAATGAAACCACTTTCAGAAAAGCTATTTAGCCTGAGGTTTATAGGGCTTTAAGGGAATCTGGCTGTCCACGTGGGCATTTCCAGGTTGATTTTGAATAGTTAATGAAAATTTAACCTTCCTTGTCTGTCCTTCACTGTGAAGCATTTTCAACCAAGAAGTAAGTTTCTTCACCTTCATTCAGTCTAATTATCAGGTGTAGACATAATAGTCTATGGTGTTGGGAAAGCTATGCAAACAGAAAATGGGAGAAATACACTCTTTACACTTCTAAGTAGAGCCTTTGGTAAGGACATTTTACGTTGTTAAGGCTCATAATATCACCCTATGAAGGCTATTGTTAGATTGAGCCTGTAATTTTCACTCTATATTGAGTTTCCAAATCACAGAGTACTCGAGTCACAAATGCCACACAGGTATGACCATGTAATTGTAGTATTGTCATTTGGAGTGGTAGAGAACTGGTTATGGAAACCATCAGTCTCATCACATTAGAATCCTATCATGTATAGAAATTCAAAGAGTAGGCAAAAAAAAAGGGGGGGGAGGGGTAGTCAGGCTGTGGAATAATAAACAAATATACAAACCATCTTTTCTGAAATTTGGAGTATTTCTATTCTATTCCAAATAGCTCTTTATCAAGACTTTAAAAAAGGGTTGATAGGCCAAATCCAGTCCACAGATAAGTTCTTTTTGGCCTGCTTAGAGTTAAAAATGTTTGAACTGGGTGCAATTGTTTTAAAATCGGGAGATGTCACACAAATCAGGATTTTGGTTTCCTTTGAGAAAGTGGAAGATCTGGCCATACAGAGTCCACATTCCAATGTGGCAACAACCAATATAAACATATGGAATAAAGGCCATGCCTATAGGTCAGACAGCTAGTTTTCACTCTTCCAAAGTTTCTCATCAGCCCCTTGATTTATTTAGTTGCAGTTCATTCTTGATTCTCAAAGGCATTTGACTTCCTGACCATTTGTGATCCTTGCTATAAAATGTCCCTTTCCCCTGTTTTCCTCCTCAACTAAATGTTTGAAAATCCCTTCAAGGAGCACTTGTTCTCAGTCAACTGGGAATCCAGTTGAAGTCTCCTCTATAGGAGATACTTGCTAAAAACATGACATATTTATTGGTAAAAATTCAGAAACGAAGCTTCGTAATGACAGCAGAGAGAGGCGGAAAGATTTATTTCTAAGAGAGAAGGGAATATCCAAAGGGAAAAGAAAGAACCAGTGACCTGAGGAGGAATTTTCAAACATTATTGGAGGGTCATAGGAAATGATGCATCTACTTTCAGAGAGAAAAAAAAAATCAAGCAGCCAGTGTTTAGATCAGCCACAGGAGAGATGATAGAAGAAGAAAAAGAAAGAAAGAAAGAAAGAAAGAAAGAAAGAAAGAAAGAAAGAAAGACACAAACAGGCAATAAATGTGTTTGGAGACCATCTGAACTTTTTGGAGGCACTCCCATAATTACTTAGTTACCATTGATAATAAGAGCTACTCTTCTGCTTAAGCCAACGATTCTTGATTTACCGTTAAATGATTCCTCAGATGAAGAATGTTGGATGGCTTCAGTTATTAATCTAAAGAAAGAATCAGTCAAAAGAACATCAACAAGCCATTAACAATATATTGCTGGATTTCCAAGATTTGGGCTGGAAATATGTCCTAAGAGAATTATGCTTCTTTGTGTGGATTACAGAATCTGGCACACTTTTTCTTTCTGACAAACTGGCCTTTTTGTCAAGTACCACCTATAAATTAGTTTGAACCGAAAATGTTTAAGAACGGCATGGCAATTCCTTCTCAACCTAGAATGAGATATCAGATACCCATCAAGGGTCTCAAGTTGATGTATTATGATAAAACAGTGGGGGAAACGACAGATACCATTTTATTATTTAAAAGTTGCAACTAGATGCACGTGTCATATTGCCCCTGTCATGTGATATGTTTGCACAGAGTTCCCACTGTCTTCATGTACATGATTTATTGTCTCGGTGTGCTACCTCAGTGTGGTATCTTTGGCCCACACTTACAAGCCACAGAGTGGTAGTATCAGAAGGGTAGTCACTGGATTCAGTGGGTCCAGGTGGAAATAAGCACAAAGAAGAACACAGCTGGCTTTGAAAGGAGGTACTTGGCCAGGGGAGTTTGGCCGATGAGAGATGGGCTTCACTGTATCCTGGAGGAACCTTTTCTTAACCACATCACCCATTGACCAGACAACAGGCAACAGCCTTAGCACCACCCACCTCCGGGAGGTCGGTGCCTCCCAGAGCCTGGCTGACACTTAAATTGATCGTCATTACCATTCATTGCAGACATCAACACCCTTTGTCAATGCTCTCTCCACCCAAAGCTATTTCTGAGGAAAGTCCCTGGGAAGAATGTCAAAAACAGGGCCGAGCCCAGGAGGCAGGCTGGGTTTCTGCTGTGTGTGTCATGAATACGCCTCTATTTTCTGATATGCTCAGCATGACTTCCCTGGTGATGCCTCTGGAGACCCAGGGATTTATGTACAGGCTCAAGGCTGTTTCTGAACGTGGGCTCTTTGTTGCTGTTCTCCCCGCATTTCCCATCCTCCTATGTAAATAAGTCATCAAAAAGCTATTGTTGGTCAATTTGACATCTCTGACTCATGAACAAAGCACTCTTTCACAGGCCAGATGGTTTGAGATCCCTGATGGTTCAGCCCTTCATACAACAACCTTTCATTGCTCAGGAATCTTACATGGGATATCCCCTGTTGAAGGAAACCACTAGAAGGCGTCTCCTGGTGTCTAAGAGGAACTTGTCCATCCTCTCTGTTCCCAGAGCCCAGGCCAATCATGAAATGTGGTGACAGCTCTTTATTTGCAAACCTTCTTAGCTTGTAGTTTACTTTTGTTGGTGGTTTAAAATTTACTGAAAGCCTTCTTCCACCCACACCCAGTAGTGACTATCAGACAGTAAGAAGGTCAGTGTATCAACTGCTTTATTTTGTTTTCCTTTAGTGAACAAAAAGAAGACCATTGAAGATCAGAAATATCAGCATATTTGATTAGAAGAGTTCAATTTAGGGGCACCTGTGATGAGGGAGCATAAGGCAAGCTGAGGGCAAAGCACAAGCTATCACCTCCCCCGCCCCCACTCCCTGTGCGATATCTATGATATTTCTCAAGCACTACTGGCTGCCCAAGAACAAAGGAAAGGAAAGAAAACAAATGGTTAAACTGATAGAGATCACAGTCATGCAGGACACGAGTCTCCATGAGTTTACAAATGTCTTAATGAATTACAAGAAAAAGGCAACCTTATCAATAGCCTAATCTCCAGAAACCTGTAGATTCAGTTTCCTGGAGCCCTAATGTCATCCTCCCCTCTATAGTGATGTGGGGAACAAAGGGAAGAAGGAAATGGCAGGTAAAATTAAATTTCTTTATAACATGCAGCCCACTGACAAATACTTGAGGCAAATACAAAGTAGAATATTTCTCCAGGAAGCCCCTACTGTCATAATGTAAATGCCTTAGCTTGACAATATCAAGGGCTCAGGTATCTTAGGAGTCATCTTTAGCATATCAAAGTCCCACTTTGCCTTTATCTCCCTTTTGCCTTTATCTCCCCCAGCTCCATAGCATATCACCAGTCTATCTTCACCACCGCAGGGCAGCTCCTTCCACTCACAGGTCCTGTCCCCATGCTTTAATAAAATCACCTTTTTGCACCAAAGATGTCTCAAGAATTCTTTATCGGCCATCGGTTCTGGATCCCCATCATTCCAAAACCTCATTACCTGGGGGGCTCAGTCAGTTAAGCATCTGACTCTTGACTTCGGCTCAGGTAGTGATCTCACAGGTTCATGAGATCAAGCCCTGCTTGGGGCTCTGCACTAACAGCATGCAGCCTGCTTGGGATTCTCTCTCTCTCTCTCTCTCTCTCTCTCTCTCTCAAAACAAAGAAACAAACATTTAAAGAAAAAAGTAAAAAGAAGAGTTCAATTTAAAGTCAACTCTGTGGATGTTGATTTTTCCTCTTTCTTGTGTTTTCAACAAGCTCTTTCCCCACCTTCTGTGCTTTCTTACCTTTTCTTTCATTGCTTCCACTGTCTGTCTGTCTCCACTTTAAGTCTGGAAGAACAATCCAACACAATAAAGAGAAGGTGCTGTTGGGTAGGGTGTCCCGTGGTTGACGCCACTGCTAATTTGCTCTGGAGACATAACTCAATGCTTACCACTACAAGATTGTGGCTTATATTTTCATTCTATTATATTCTGGAGAAAGCAGGATTAGAAATGATAAGCCCGATATAATCAGACAAGTCCTCAAAAGTGGAAATCCTTTCCCTTAAAGAGTTTGGACAACCAAAGAAGAAAGCACCCCTTCTGGCCAAGGTTGACTTCAAGCCGGGAAAAAGAAGCTATGTGGCCAAAGAATGTGTGTGGCCTCTAGAAGCTGGGAGACCAAGGAGACACAAGGTCTCCAAAAAGGGCTCCCCAAAATGAACACAGCTTGGCAACACTTGTTGGACTTCTGACATATGGAACTATGAGATAGTGAATGTGGGTTGTTTTAGCCTGCTAATTTTATTGTATTTTGCTACAGCAGTAACAGAAAACTAAAGCACCACAACAGAAAGAGATCAGCATTGTGAAGGCAGACTTCTGCAAAAATGTTGCTTCCCCTAATTTTGCCTGCACCATGACCCAGAACCTTAATAGTCAGTTCAGAGTCACCCAGCTCTAGTCTCCACTGGAAACAGCCCTGGGGGGGATTCCATCCCAGGGGTCACGATAAAATGCCCCACGTTGCCCTCTAGAATGAGAATTATAATCCAGTTCACTCTATGGTAACAAAGGCATAAATATTCACATAACATTAGACAGCAGAGTCCAGTGTCTCTTTGTACCTCTGGTGAGGACCCTCAGCCAGTGTGACTGGTTGTGAAATAATCTTATCAGATTTGGCATTCTCTACAGCTTTCCTGTCCACATGCCAAGCTTGTTCTCCCCTTTTCTCTTTGACTGTATTCTTTGTCTTGGCCTCTGCATGTTTTTATATCAGGTAGAGTCTTTACTGACTGTTTTCTCCAGAAAGTGCTCATGGCTGACTGGCTCCATTTCTTGTTAAGGGAGTGCTGTGTACATGATAAGGGTTCCCTTCTCTCTTTTTAATGGTGTTGTCAGGACCACAACCAGTCTTCTCAAATAATTGGACCTTTCCTAGCTGGAAAGGTCACTACCAGTTTGGATTCTGAGCTGAAAAGCCATTTCTGTTTTGCAGAGTGATTTCCTATTGCGAATTGTAGGGTATCAGATTATGCCACATTGGCATATGGATTATTTTGAGGTGAAGGCAACTGGGAAGAAGCAGATATAAGGGAAGCAATCTGCCCTCCCTCTATTTGCCTAAAAGCAGGATATAAATTTGTAAAGATGTCTCTCTTTTCCAAACCAGGAAGGGCAGAACTCATCAAAGACAACTCTAGACTCTTGTCAGCTCAGAGGCTAGCGTCAAGAGGAAGATATGTAACAACATCACTAAATAGCCTGTATCTTCCATTAGTTTCCCCCATATATTTACCTTCCTATAGTTTGTTGCCTCTAAAAGCCTAAATCCCTTTTTCTTTGTCTTGTCACTTCACCACAAATTTATCATTCTTTTTTAAGTTTCTTTATAGATTTCAAACTCTGACCAGCCGGAGAGTTACTCATCACTGAGTCTTCTCGTGTGGATGTGGAATGTGCATGTCAATATACTTTGTTTTTTATCTTGTTAACCTATCTTTTGTCAGTGTATTTTGCAGTCCCCGTCACCGAGCCAAAAAAGGTAGAGAAACTCTTTCCTCCCCTACAGAGCCCTAGCTCAAAAAGGATTCCCCAACATGCTGCATCAATGACACTTTCTGTGTAACCCCATTAAATGGCATCAATAGTTCACGGCCATTATGGATTAGCCATTTAAAACCCAGTGTATATGTACTACATAAACATGAGAAAAGCAAAAATGAAATTTGGAATATACTGTACAAACAGCCCAAGAACATTGGAGATACTGCCTGTAGTGCTCAGAAAAAAAGAGGTAGATTTGATTTTAATACAGAGGTGAGACTATTTTGTCAATAATTGAGTCATATTTGGAACTTCTCTACTGGTAGAATAGGGTCACACCAGGAAAAGCACTGTAGTAACATGATGTAGTCACCCAAAATATGGACATCCCCTCATGTTTTCTGGGCTGTGTGCTCCTTACAAAGAAGACCTACTCAGTAAATTAGCCTCAGAGGTGTTGCTTAATGCAGTGGTGAACAACCATTGGTCTGCTTTATCCTTGTGTCCCCAGACCTTAGTTGTGGCCATATAATCTGCTGCTGAACCAGGTCTCCCTCAGTCTACATTGATGTGATTGACTATTTGAATCTAATTGTAGAAGTTTACATTTTCCTAGGTGCATTTCACCCCATTTGGTTTGATCACATTGTGATTCTTTAAAATGTATTTTGTTATCTCGATGTTAAGAATTAATGTTAATGTTAGGTCTGAAGATGACATGATGATTATATATTTTTTTTAATTTTTTATTTTTGTTAAAAAAATTTTTTTTAATGTTTATTCTTGAGACAGAGAGAGACAGAGCATGAATGGGGGAGGGTCAGAGAGAGGGAGACAAAGAATCTGAAGCAGGCTCCAGGCTCTGAGCTGTCAGCCAGAGCCCGACACAGGGCTCAAACTCACCAGGAAGCCCTGATGATTTTATTATTAACTGCTATTTCTATTAAGATAATTACAGATTCACAGGCAGTTTTAAGAAATAATACAGAGATCCCTCCTTCCCTTGTCCAGTTTCTCCCAGTGGTAACACTGTACAAAATTATACTATAATATCTCAACCAGAATATTGATATCGATACAATCCACTTTTATCTGTGTTCATCAACAACATGTGTGTGTATTAAGCTCTATACAATTTTACCACCTACAAACATATGCACCTACAGCCAAGATACTGAACAGTTCCAACATTACATATGATCTCTCCTGTTACCAATTTATACCCACCTCTCTCTCTCCCACCATTCCCTCCAAGTCCCCATCTCTTACTCCTAGACATCACTAATCTGTCCTCCATTTCTATAGTTTTTCATTTAAAAACGTTCTATAAACAGGATCAAGTCCAAGTGCCTGGGTGGCTCAGCCAGTTAAACATCCAACTTCAGCCAAGGTCATGATCTCAGGTTTGTGAGTTCAAGCCCCATGTTGGGCTCTGTGCTGACAGCTCAGAGCCTGGAACTTGCTTTATATTCTGTGTTTCCCTCTCTCTGACCCTCCCCTGCTTGCGCTCTCTCTCTCTCTCTCTCTCAAAAATAAATAAACATTAGAATTTTTTTTTTTTTTAGAATGGGATCATGCTGAATGGAACCTTTTGGGGTTGGCTTTTTTCTCTCAGGGCAATTCCCTGCAGATCTATCTAAGTTGCTGTAGGTATCAATAATTAGCTGCTTTTAATGACTGAGTATGATTCTATGGTATGTAGGTACCATAATTTGTTTTACCTGTTCAAGAACATTTGGGGTCATTATAGTTCGGCTATTACAAATAAAGTTAATATGAACATTTGTGCATAAAATAACAATGTCATTTGAGCTGGTTCTTGAAAGAAGGAGAGGATTTAGATAGGAAGGGAAGACGGAAAGACATTTCCAGCTGACAAAGACAGAGGCATATGCAAAGGTGTAGGAATCTAAAACAGTACGATGTGCTTGAAGAATTGTGGGACTTTGGTTTGCGGCAGGACGGACAGGCTATGTATGGCACATGTGAAGATTTCTGGAGGAAGCGTTTGAGTGTCTGTATGCCTATAAGCAGACGGGTATGTAATTAGGTGTGAGGAGATGTGTGTGTGTATGGGTGAGTGGGTACATGAGTGTGAGTGTGTAGATGAATATTAGCTGGTGGGGGTGTGAGGATGGGTGTCAGCAGATGGGTGGGATTGTACGTGGGTGGGAACGTGGCATGTGAGTGCAGGAACGTGGAGAGCTGATAGTGTGTGTATATGAGTGTGTAGATAGATATGAGTGAATGAGTGTGGGTTTGTACATGGGTACGAGTGAACGGATGTGGGTGTATGGATAAAGGAATGGATAGGTATGATGTGAGTGTAGAGACATATGTGAGTGTGTGAACGGATATGAATTGTTAAGTGTGGTATGTATATGGGAGCACATGTGCGTTTAGATGAGTATGAGTGGTTGGGAAGTGTGGATAGGTGTGAATGGATGGGTGTGTGTAAATGGTTGTGTATATATGAGTTGGTAAATTAATGTGTGTGTGTGTGTGTGTGTGTGTGTGTGTGTGTAGATGGGTAGTAAGACGTGAGTGAAAAGGCAGAGGGGAAAAATAATAACAGATTTAAGTAACAGGAAAGGTAATTTGAAAACAAATTATGAAAAGCACTATAGCTAATTTCAGGAAATCTGATTGCCTTATAGGAAATGAGAACCCTTTATAGATTTTCTTATAACACATGCGACACATGATTGAAAAAAGATCTTGAATAACGAAATCTGGAGAATATCAACACTTCATATCTAAGGACTACCCAAAGGAAGTTCTTTAGTTTCCTAAAAGGATTCATCACAGAATTTTCTCTAAAGGCAAACATTTAGTAGGAAAACAGATCGCTTTGATCTACAGAATGTGATGTGCACCTAACATTTGAGACTATGTGTAATACACAAAGCCAGTTTTGTAGGTTTCCTCCAATTCTCAAAAAATCTGTTTAATGTTGTTTCAAATAGTTTCCTCCATGTCCCACCTTATGTTACTATGTAGCTGACATATGTCTAAATATTTCTGTTAAAATTCTGTGTGGCCTGGGATCTGGTCATTTAGATATTAATTTTGCCACTATCACATCTGTGGAAAAAACTTCAAACTAACTGTGAAATCCACTGGTAAGGTCTTATTTGCTGAACAAAAGAAGAAAAAGTAGCTTATAGCAAAGACTCAAGTAATACTCTGTTAGTCTCCACTCCAAAGTACTTTCTGTGTACCCCTCCTATAAATTCAGACCCGGTTGAAATCTAGCTCCAAAATGCTTATCAGTTATGGAATCTTGGGATATGTAACTTCTTAGTGTCTCAGCTACACCTTATGTTTAGTGGGATAATAACACCTTCCATAGTTATCGTGAGGATTAAAAGTAAGATAAAATGCTTAGCATGAAGTGTGGTAGGTGGTAAGTATGTTATCATAATTGTCACCATATGGCTTTAATGCCTGTCTTCTTCTCCACATTTTCATAAACTCAGCATGTGAGAAAATGTAATTAGGAGACTAACTATAGATTTTTGAAATCATTCTCCTTTCGCTAAGATATTCTGAGGGATTCCAAAGTCTCTATTCTTCGGCCAACTCAAATCATATTGTGTTCACATTTTATTCAAAGACCTTCCAACCTGCCATCCTGCAAAGGAAAGCAATACTGAAAAGTCAATATAGGAGCACATTCTCTCCCGTTATCAGATCAAATCAGTATGAAATATGTGACTCGACTCCCCATCCCCAATCAGGGCAGATTGGAACAGAGCTGGGTGCTGGCCAAAAAGCTGCCAATCTGTAAGCCCACTGACAAGTCTATGAAATGGTGTGGTGTGAAAAGAACAGATCCAATCACATTCCCCTCTTGGGGAAAATAACAGTAATGGTTGCTAAAGCAGAGAGGTCACTGAGAGAGAGTGACATATCACAACAAATTAATGATACCTAAGAGGAAGGCAGGATAAAGGGGACAGGGGTGACTGTGGGTGGAAGAGAGTAGAGTTGGGAACAGGCTGATGACAGGACACTCGGAGCTGACAGCGCTACGTGGGCACAGAAGACACGTGACGTTCTTTAGTCTTTACATCTTACTCTACGTTTAGAGAATATCTGTGCTCCTGGAATGTCATGGTATTCCTATCGGATACAAGAAGAAGCTTGGGCCGCCATGTCCCAAATTAGAAGTGAAAACTACATTCAGACGTTATCCCTGTCAATCATGTCAGGTATGAAAGGAAGCAGTCACCTCACAGGTGGAAAAGCGATGATGAGGTCTGGTTTGCCGAGCCCGACTGTGGACAGGCTCCACCTTTCTTAAAAAGAGAAGCAGGCTGTGGTCTCTAGTTCTCCTCAGACTTTTCAACTATTCAAGAAAGAGACCAGATGAACGTCGAGCTGAACACCCAATGGGGAAATATCACTCTACTCAGCAGAAATCAAAAGAGCTTGGTTGAGAAGTTCCTTCGATTTTCCTCTAGAATTCTGAAACTTTATGAAAAATTGCCTACTAATTATTTTGGTGTCTGGGCCCGAGAACAGATTCTACTCAACTCTCTGGCTAGTAAGTCCCCTGGAACAGGTAGGTCTTGTGCTTCCTGCGGCCTAGTTGTTAGATTCTCCTGTATTTCCAAGCACATGTGTCCTTCTAATAAATGCACCACTGTCTCAGGCACTTGGATGTGGTAAGAAGGCCTGCCTGGACCTGGATTTATTTAATAATTCATTCAGCGCAGAATGCTGCCTCTGGCAGGAGACTCCAGAACAGATACTTTGTGACATAATTTTTGTGTTCCCATCACCACCACCACCAATAACACATTATTCATTAGAGATATTTCAAAATAGCCCTACCCTTCCAGCCATGAATTAGGCTAATTTTTACCGTATGTTTACTTTGATTATGTATGGTTAAGATTTTATGTCAGTGGTACCTGGGTGGCTCAGTCGGTTAAGTGTCTGACTCTAGATTTCAGCTCAGGTCACAATCTCCGTTTTGTGAGTTCGAGCCCCACGGCAGGCTCTGTGCAAACAGTGCGGAGTCTGCTTGGAATTCTCTTTCTCGCTCACTCTCTCTCTGCCCCTCCCTTGCTTGAGCTCTGTCTCTCTCAAAATAAGTAAATTAAAAAAAAAAAGATTTAACATCGCTGAACATAAAGAAAATCCTACTCCCGTCAGTCACTTAAAGAAATAGACGCATATCTTTTTATCAAAGTAAGAAGTCTGGAGGTCATCGGAGGCTCAACAAGACCACTGATAGTCTTGGCTTTTCCCTCAAGGACAAAACTATTGCACTAGTCCTACAGTATTATTTAAATCATGTCATTCTCCTCTCTTCCTACAGAATGGATAGACCAAGCGTAGGGTCCCCAGTCCTAGGGTCTAGGAGAGCTCTTTCCCTATATGGGTTTTCTGTGATGGCTGTAGTTACCCCAGCTCCCAGGAGAACTCCATCAGAGAACTCCATCAGCTTCTGTCCATGGGAGACCATTAAGAGACATCATGAAGACCCTCTTAGTCTCTCCTCTTTTCCCTTTCCTGACTTTGCATGCCCAGAAGTGCTCTCCAGAAAGGCTATTCCACTAAAAGACAAATTAGGCAAATTTGTCATGTGCCTTCTAAGCTTTTTATCTAAAAAGCTTTTCCCTTTTTCTCTGTCTTGAGAACTATGTTGTTACCCTGGATCTCAGGATGGGCAAGTGCAACTGGGATGTACTTAGCCAAATCCCCATTTGCTTTCAGTGAGCTTTGGCAATTTCTCAGTGCTTTACTTACCGCCCCCCCCCCCGCGCCCCCCATCACCACTGTTCTTCCCAGAAGCTTCCATTTAAATGTTTTAAGCTGGTTTTCAATTATTTGTTCATTCCATAGTGTTCCTAGTTTTCTGACTTTTCAAATACTAAGATCTTATAGACCACATTTATACAAAAAGATAGAACAGGCTGACTTATCTCAAGATGCTATGGAGTCAATATTTGAAGATGCAGAGATTTAGAACCTGTCCTGTGTACATCATGCAGAATAATGACGATTTTAGGCTACAAATCTTGGTCCTTTTTGGTTAGTTATAAAATTCCAGTTATAAAATTAACATTGAAATAGATGCCATCACATTAAAGATAATTAAATTGTTGATGAATCACAAAAGACCTTTTTTTATTTAGGAAAGCAATGGACAGTGTCCAGTTAAGTAATTTTAGCTGGAACAGTATTCCAACGCTACTTATCAATAAGCTTCTCCTGGGAGTCTCTGTTGAAAATTTATTTGGAAATTTCTTGTCCCCCAGAAATATGGTAATAGCTAAAATAATTAAACTCCACTTGACATAGTATTTGACATAGGAAACAGGCTATGAAGAGGAAAATATGGTTTTAATTTTTGTTGATCAAAATGTCATGTGTTTCATATATAGGATGGTTCGCTTGGAACTGAGTAGGTAAAGCAATCCAAGATTTATCTTACTCTAATGTTGCATAATCATTTGGTATTTTTGAGGGAAAATGCCATGAAATGATTCAAGTAATGTAAACTTTAATTTCTTATTACACATTTATGATTTTAAAATGATCCATAATGTAAATAGTTTTTCACAAATTAAATATACATATTTCTGTCTTTCCAATGAACATACATACTTGCTTAACAAGAGGTTGGAATTTTATTAGCTATATTTATTATCACATCACTGAGCACTGTGCTTCCAAATGCTCACACACAAGAACATAGACACACACATACACACACGCACACACATCTCTACACATATTCTTTCTAGGTCAGAGAATATATTGAGAATCATTGTCAGAATCTTCACTTAGCAGTGAATCCATGCCAGGATCCATCTAACACTTATTTGGTAATGATATGCTGGACTGTAACCAGGTCAGATGGTACTAATAAGGACAATTATTGGCTGGAAATTGAATTCTGACTCCATCTCCAATTGTTTATTTCTTCTCCCATCCTCATTACTTCTCAGTTTGTTCTTTGTTCATTTCACAGTAATTCTACTAAAATAACCTTTGATTGTATCTTTTGCATTGGAGGAAGTCCCAGTGGTGGGGAGTTCAGGCTGAAATGATCACGAGGGTGTTTTCCTTTGCCCCAGCTCTCCAACTAGGTTCTCGATCTTAGTGTGGACTTGCATGGGCTATAAGGGGTCGGGGAGAAGAGAGCAAGAGGAAGGGTAAAAGGCACGACCTTAGTAGACACTAGAACAACATTTAGCATTTCTTTATTCCCCGTATGATCGTCTAATAATGATTTGGCAGAAAAATAAACATCGTTTCCCACTCTGCTCATCTTCTTACACTTTCTGCTCACTTTCTTGCCTCCTATTGTCTCTCTCTGCCTTTTACATCTTCATGCACCTCCTTTCCTACATTCTTTTACACCAGTGTCACATCAAAGTTCTACCCCTTGGATACTGGATAACCCTTTGTGAGATTATATTAATTCACATGGAAACATTTCCACATCTCTCGTCGATATGGCTAGGTATTAAGTTACTGCCAGACAAGTGAACGGATGTGCCTCAGTGGCAATGGGTCAGTAGTTGGTGAACAGAGGTAGTTGGTGAACAACCACCCTGTGCTTCTATTTTTCAGAACAGTCATATTCGACTCCTTAAATCACAAAACAGACCCTAAACCTCTCTAGATTGAATGTTCCATGGTTGTCCCACTACTCTCAAGACAAATTCCAAACTCTTGGCCGCGAAGACTCTCTGTGACCTGGTTGTTCTCGAAGTCTCTGATTGGTCTCTCTTTACTCTCTCCTGCCAGTGCTGGCTTTATCCACGCTCACCTTTCAGGTGCTCAAAGGATCCAAACTCCTTCTCACTCCAGGGTAGGTTAGGGGAGGGATTGGAAAGGGGCATTGCACATCCTCTTGCAAATGTCTGGAATCTTCCCCCAGTTCTTTGTAAAGTTTTCTCACATTTTCTCTATTTACATATTGTCAATTCAAAGAGATCCTTCCTGAGGCACTTGGGTGGCTCAGTCAGGTAAGCATCGACTTCGGCTCAGGTCATTTGTTCAAGCCCCACATCGGGCTCTCTGCTGTCAGTGCAGAGCCTGCTTCAGATCCTCTGTTCCCCTCTCTCTGCCCCTACCTTGCTCGCATGCTGTCTCTCTCTCTCTTTTAAAAATAAATAAACTTAAAAGAAAAACAGGGGTGCCTGGGTGGCTCAGTTGGTTAAGCGTCTAACTTTGGCTTAGGGCATGATCTTGTGATTCGGGAGTTCAAGCCCTGCATTGGGCTCTGTGCTGACAGCTCTGAGCCTGGAGCCTGCTTCAGATTCTGTGTCTCCCTCTCTCTCTGCCCCACCCCCACTCACCCTCTGTCTCTCTCTCTCTCTCTCTCTCTCTCTCTCTCAAATATAAATAAACATTTTTAAAAAATTAAGTAAAAACAAAACAAAAAACAAAGAGATCCTTCCTGACTACACCTTTTCCAATAATTTTTCTCTCTTTCTCAAACACACATACTGACACACACATGCACACCCCCCCCACATGAAGAGATACACATGAGCACATACATGCATATACATACACACAGAATACACACGCATGCACACGTGTACCTCTGCCCCCATCTTCGACACAGATACCACCATAGTGACATTGTTCTTTATTTTCTTCACAGCACTTACTATATTTTTGTCTTATTTATTTGTATAGTCTTTGTCTCCTTCACTTGAATGTAAACTCCAAGACATTAGGGACTTGTTTTCTCCCTACAGTTATATTCCTAGTGCTAGGCACATAGTAGGTGCCAACCAAATAAACTGAATGCTGAACGGGCTGAATGAAATTAGCTTGATTTTATATTAAAACTTTAAAATAAAATTTTAAACAGAAACAAACCTATTTAAATAGAGGGGTGAAAATACAATTAACAGGAACTTTGGAAAGGAAGGGCTAACAGCCAGCTTTGTGGTATTTTCTCAAGTCTTGGAGATACCTGGGCCTCTAAACCTTGTTCCTTGTAATCCTCAAGGAATTAGGAATTGGTATTCTAGCTTTAGAAGTATAACTCTACCAAATCCAAGGGAAATGAGAATCCAGCCAAGGACTATGTACTGGACCAAGCCCTCATGGCAAAGACTATTTCTTAACTAATGAGCAACAACATCGATGGCTCGGATCTTCCCCCAAGAGTGGAGATAGACAGATACATAAATAGATAGATAGATAGATAGATAGATAGATAGATAGATAGATAGACAGAGCTGATATATGACTAGCGAGATCAGGTACTGGGTGCTGTATGATTAGGCAGAAAGCTGAAGAAAGATCTGACAATTTGGCTTTCCTGAGCTGAGCTCATTTATATGTGGTCTCTCTTGATCACATGCATTCTGAGTGCAGATGACTTTCAAACTTTAATTATTCTCCTTGGAAGTCATATTTCTTTAGAAGAGAATTACAGACTATGGGGCATTCAGAGGAAGAAAAGTTCCAAAGCCAACTGTTTAAAAGCCAGAGGCCTTTAAAGGCCAATGTATGAAATTGGAAGGTATTTCATCAGAAATGAAGATTAGACAAGGGTCAGAAAACTACAGCTCACTAGCCAAATTTGGCCAGCTGTCTACTTCTTTTTGTAAATAAGGGTTTACTGGACCAGAGTCATGCTTATTCATTTACGTGTTTAACTTTGGCTCTGTTTGCCCCACAACTGCAGAGCATATGGCCTAAAAGGCCAGAATTATTTACTATCTGGGCATTTAATAGGAAAACTTTGAGCACTCCTGAATTAGAGCATACAAATGAGACTCCATTTTATTTTAACAGTGAAACATCCAACCATGAATCAGTGTGAATTCACAAAAGAGCACTCAGTGCAGCCAGAACTCTACCAAGTTCTGCTTGTGTAGGACTGCATCAGACTCCTTGTAGCATCTTCTCTCAAAAAAACCTCTCGCCCACACTGTACTCTGGACTTTCTATTTGCAGCTTGCCATTGCTTTCCACCTCTCAAGAGCTTGCTTCCCGTACATTCTCCCTCCTTGCTGCCCCAACATGGTGTGTGTTATGTGTAGTGCCATACTTGTATGCTATGATATTTAGGAAATGCTGCTGTGTTTTTAAGACTCCACAGGAGGGTCACCTGGGTGGATCAGTTGGTTGGGTGACCAACTTCGGCTCAGGTCATGATCTCACAGCTCGTGAGTTCGAGTCCCACGTTGGGCTCTGTGCTGACAGCTCGGAACCTGGAGCCTGCTTTGGATTCTGTGTCTCCCTCTCTCTGTCCGTCCCCTGCTCACACACTGTCTCTCTCTGACTCTCACGAAAATAAACATTAAAAAAAAAAAAAGACTCCACAGGAATCATCACCTGCTTCCTTAGGAAGTGTGTTCTGGAACTGTTTGCATTCTTCACTACTTACAGTTTTGTTTTGTTTTGCTTTGTTTTTCAGAATTGCATATATTCTTGAAAATCTTTCATTCACCAGAGAAGCTGGGGAAATTATTTAGATGATACTACATAGAGCTGTATTAAGGTCCAGTCTGCAAAGAAATTTCTCTTAGAAATCATATATGAAATTCTAATTCTAAAATAAGCTGAAAAATGCAAATGACAGAAATGAGAGCTTACAATCTGAGGCTCAGAGGAATGGATATATTTTGACAGTCACAGCACATCTGGAAAACCTGAGGAAATGATGTACCTTTGTAAACACTTGAGTGTTGATACTTTTCTGTCAACTCATAGGAATGTATGAAGACATTTAATCTGATGTTTATTTTACCAAAGATTTTTTTCACTGTAATTATAATTATAAATATGCTGTTAAATAGGCAATAGAGTGGAGATTATAAATAATGCTTCCTTGCAAAACTTATGAAATATTCTCCTTCCATCTTTTCTTGTCCAAAACAGTGCCTGGAATATAGTAGACACTCAACAAATTATTGAATGAATGAATGAAAATTAAGGTCATGTATCATTTGGTATAAATGCATTGGAAAAAAAAATCTATATTTGTCTGGGATTATCATTCTTGAATACATTTCTGACTGGATATTTTTTTTTTTTGTTAAAGAATCACTTAAAATCAGATTATTTCCAAGGGAAACATTTGTACAGCATGCAAGAAAAAAATGTCTAACCTAATTCAAACTCCTGTGCATAGTTCCACTGGCAAGAAGTCATGGAAGGACTCCACTTGTATATTTGTTTTTAGTATGTGCTGCACTGCTTATAAGCCAAGAGGAGCTGGCTTATTAAAAATTAACAATGCCAATAAAGACAGATAAATGGGCTCATGTAACAGAAGAGAGTCGATAAATATATGGTTGGTTCACATATGCAGTCAATTGATTTTTGACAAAGATGCTAAGGCAATTTATGGAGGGAGGAAAATCTTTTAAACAAAAGGTGGTGGAACGTTTGGATACATGCCAGGGAAAAGCTAATATCAGCTCTTTACTTTTACCACACATGAAACTTAAATCAAAATGGCTCAGAGAACTAAATATAAAAATTATATGAAACATACAAGTATAAAAGCTATAAAGCTTCTAGAAGAAAGCAATTAGGAGAATATCTTCATGACCTCGATAGATACAAAGATTTCTTAGACAAAACATAGAAGAGCACTAAACTTAAAAGAAACAGCATTCAAAGTTTTCTTTCATATAAATTAGAAACTTCTGCTCTTTAAAAACCACCATTAAGAAAGTTAAAAGCCAAGCTACAGATTGGAAAGAAATGTTTATGAGACATATATTTGAAAAGGATTTATATCACATATATATGATATATATACACACACATACATAACATATGTACATGTATCTATGAACAAATTTATATCACATATATATGATATATATACACACACACATAATATATGTACATGTATCTATGAACAAATTTCAAACAACCCAATTTTTAAAAATGGGCGAAAGCTTTGAACAAACTCTGCACAACAGAAAAAGTGTAAATAGTCCATACGTTCATGAAGTAAATTCAACATCATTAACTGTCAGTCATTAGCAAAATGCAAACTAAAACCAGAAATACTACACAATAGGATGGCTAAAATTAGAAAGGTTGCTAACACTAAGTGTTAGTGTTAGTGGTAAACGGAAATACCAGAACTCCCTTACATGCTTGGGAGGGCTTGTGAAATACATAAAGACTCTGGAAAACAGTTTGGCAGAATCTCACAAAGTTGAGCCTACACCTACTTACTGAAATGGACATTTGTCCCTAAATAATTACCCAAGAGAAGTGAAAACATATGTCCACAAAAGACATGTACAAATGTTTAAAGCAGCTTCTGCTCTTAATGGTGAAAAATTTAAGAAACCACACAAGTGTACGTCGACAGGTAAGCAAGTAAACAAATTATGGAATATTCACACAGCAGAGTATTACCCTGCAATATTACCCTATAATATTACCCTAAAATATTACATGAAACCCTAGAACGGGCAAAGCTGATCTGCAAGTGGCAGAAAATAGATTAGTGATTGCTCGCAGGTAGACAGATGGGTGGGTGGAGACTGCACTACAAACATTAATGGACGTGTTCTCATACTGATATAATTGGTGGGTGGATGGATGTAATCATTTGTCACAACTCCTCAAACTGTGTACTTAAAATGTGCACATATTACTGGATGTGAGTTACACATTGGTAAAGATGGTATAAACAAGAAAGGAAGTCTCTAAAAGGAACTAAGAATGCGAACTTAATAAAAGCAAAATACCAGTCTCCAACCAAGCTCACGTAAAAATGCTCAGCTTCATTAGTCGGGGAAACGCAAATGATAACCACAGCGACATATCATTTCCCCATTATAAAGTTAAACATACATCTACTTCAATTTCTATCCTAGGTCTGAACCTAAGAAACAGGAGAATATATGTCTACCAAAACACTTGTGCGAGAATGGATATAGTAACTTTAGTTATAGGAAACACAAGTTAGAAATAAGCCAAATATTAACCAATAGGAGAATAGGTAAACAAATGCGGAATAATCCTATAATGTATTAACACTCCCCTATAAAAAGAATTGAACCAGTAATATACATAGAAATATGAGATGATCTCAAAAACATTCCACTGAGTCTAAGAAGTTAGATTCAAGAATACACACTGTGTGAGTCTATTCATATGAAGTTCATGGACAGCCAAATCATTCTCTAGTGATAGATATCAGAACTTGGGTGCTCACAGAAAGATGACTGATTGGAAAGGATATGAAGAAACTTTCTGGGGGATAGAAATGTCCTATTTCTTGATTAAGGTGATGGTTTACATGGTTATATATATATATGTGTATATATATATATATATATATATATATATATATTTGTTGAACCCACTGACTTTGGAACTTGAATTTAAGAACTTAAGATTAGTTACATTTCTCCATGTACATTTCATCTCAATAAAAAAATCTGCCAAATCAGTTGAGTAACTATAGCCTTTATCACCCCTTTTTCTTTCAAGGATAATTTGGTTAATACACATATAATCCTAGGTTAACATAAAACGTATTTTTTCTACCTTTCTTTGAAGAAAATTATTTTTAAATAATTACAGGTTTAAATACTATTATTGCTTCCAATGGAATTTGGTTCTCTTTTAGCCACTAAAATCTGTAATCCATAGCCAGCATCATCCAATAAAGTAAAATGATATTTGTTATTTTGTGTAGCAGTACTTGTTTTTTTTATTCAATGATTATTTTATTTTAGATTCCTTTTCTCTAGTGAGAAAGCATTTGCTTTTTCACTAGAGAATAACAGTGAGTATAACAGTGAGTAAAACAGTGAGACAGAAGTGGAGATCAGGATTACCTAAAATAAGAATCTATTATTAGTTGAAAGGTATGGTTGGAGACTGATTGATTTGTTAGACAACAAAGAAAAAGCATGCCTTCCCAGAGAGAGCCTCACCTTGTAATATTCGTTTTCACCTTTCTACTGCGGCTTTTAGCACGGCCAGCTGAGCCCCTCAGGGAGGGGGCTGGTGGAAATGGGCAGAATTAGCTCCAGGATTCACATTCCCTCTTGCAAGAATTCTTACAGTGTGTGCGGCTGCTTGAAAGGGGAGCCCCAGCCTTTGTCGCCTAGAGGTATCCTGGCAACCTGTCAACAAAAGGGATAAGACTGAGTTCTCTAGTAACGGATTGGAAAGATCCACAACAAGGGGTGAAGGAACTTGGAAACCAACAGTAAAATAGGTATGGATTTCAGCTTTCTTTTAAGGTGACTCCAGGAACTTTACCAATGGACTAAGCATCCAACAAGGAGAGAGGTGCATGAGTTGAAGCCACAAGGCTCTTCTTAGAGTGGGAATGGAGTGGAAACTTTTTTTTTCCAAGGAGGAAGAAACAAAATTTACTGATTATCTTACTGACCTTTTCTAAGGTCTTTAAAAAGCATCATGTATACTGAGGAAGCTTGGACTCTTAAAGACAGAGATGGATATTCTCCAAATATGGCTCTCAAAGAGTACATGTATAAGGACATATAAGATGTAGAAGTTATGGGTAGTTTATTTTCTAATGTGTCCTAAGTTATAGCAAACAATTTTATTTTTTTTTAGTTTTTTTTTTCAACGTTTATTTTTTTTTGGGACAGAGAGAGACAGAGCATGAACGGGGGAGGGGCAGAGAGAGAGGGAGACACAGAACCGGAAACAGGCTCCAGGCTCTGAGCCATCAGCCCAGAGCCTGACGCGGGGCTCGAACTCACGGACCGCGAGATTGTGACCTGGCTGAAGTCGGACGCTTAACCGACTGCACCACCCAGGCGCCCCACAACTTTATTTTTTTAATGTTTATTTATTTTGAGAGAGAGAGAGAGAGAGAGAGAACGAGTGAGGGAGCGCAGAGAGAGAGAGGGAGAGAGAGAATCCCAAGCAGACTTCATGCTCTGAGTGCAGAGCCCAACACTGGGCTCGAACTCACAAACCGTGAGATCGTGACCTGAACTGAAATCAAGAGTTAGACACTTAAGCAGCTGAGTTACCCAGATGCCACTATAGCAAACAACTTTAAAAACATTTTAGAATGTATCTGAAAGAATTATTTGTTTAAGCCCCGTATTTAAAAATACTCTGAGACATTAAGCTAATTGTGGTACATTCCTACGATGAAATAGTCTGTATGCACTAAAGCTCAGGAGGTAAAACAGTTTATAAACACGGGAAAGGCTGCTGTATATTTTTGAAAAGAGAAGCTGCAAAATAGAAGAAATACTACAATCTCATCAAACTCTGTGTGTGCATGTGTGTGCACAGTCACATGCTTGACTCAAAGAACAGACACCCAAATGTTAACTGTAGTAGTTACTGGATAATGATGTTGGAAATATTCTGCTAAACGTTCCTTTGAAAGGGCGGGCCTACGCCAGCTGACTCCATCTTGTTCTGTGTCCTTCACCTTGACCACACCTCCTCCCCTTGAGTAACTGCCCCCCTCACCTGCCTAACAGGACTCGGACCCTTCCCCAGCCAATCAGCTGAAGCCACAGCCATTACCTCACCAACTACCCCTAGGCCCCAATAAAACCTTTGTCCTTTTGAAACTCGCTCTCTCTCCCCGGTATCTCACCGCTGCGTCGGTGCAGGTAGGGGATTGAGCTCGAGCTAGCTCGAATAAAGGCTCTTTTGCTTTTGCATCGGACTCGGCTCCCTGGCAGTATTTGGGGATCACGAGTTCTGGGCATAACACCTTAGGTGTAGGAGTTGGGGGGAAAACCCTAACCTCTAAGATTCTAAAACACTCTCCCTTACCCCCAGATAACTGAAATAAAATATATAGGTAATTCACAGGACTGTGAATTCGGTTGAAGTGACTTCATACCACATCTAAAGACCCTGCTGGATAATGCAGTCCCACATTCTAACATCTATAATACTCTAAAGATGAATATATATATATTCATATATATGTATCTACACACACACACATACACACACACACACACATATATATATACACACACACATACTCTACAGAGATTTAATGATATTTCAATTATACTATCACATAAAACTTCATACCACATCTAAAGACCCTGTGGATAATGAAGTTCCACATTCTAACAACTATAATGCTCTAAAGATGAATATATATACACACATATATATACATTCATATATATACATATATATTCATATATGTTCATATATATGTATCTACATATATACATATACACACACACATACTCTACAGAGATTTAATGCTATTTCAATTATACTATCACATAAAATAATTCCAACTGGGATATTTTTCTTCTGAAACCTCCCATAAAATGCCACAGATAAGTGATAAAGCATGCCTAAAAGGACTTAAGAGCTGCTCTAAGAGTGAGAGAAAGAAAACTTAGTTTTACTAATTTATTGAAAGTTTATTTACTTATTTTGAGACAGACAGAGCATGGAAGAGGGACAGAGAGAGAGGGAGACAGAGGATCCCAAGCAGACTCCAGGCTGTCAGTGCAGGGCCCAACCCAGGGCTCGATCTCATGAACTGTAAGATCAAGACCTGAGCTGAAACCAAGAGTCAGTTGCTTACCTGACTGAGCCACCCAGGCGCCCCAAGAAAACTTGGTTTTACATTGGCTTTTTCCTAATTTGTAGGTCCCTAGTTAACCTATTTTGTACTTTACTCAAACTCCATGTTTTCCCGGCCCTATTGTGAGCTCAATGAGATATTTCTAAAGAAATTGCCCAATAAATAAACACCGTCCCAAATGCACACACAGGATCCCATTCAGTGGCCAGGTATTTGGGCCAGATGGCAGGAGAACAGATGGGAAACGCTGGCCTAGGGCAGGGAAAACATGGAGAGCAGATACTGCCATGCTTAAATAGGGCAAAGAGTTCTTGATCTGGACTGGAGACACTGCTCTCCCGAGGACCGGAGACAACAGCTTCCCCAGCAGTGGGCACATGTGTTAGCTGGGCAGCTAACAGCGTTCACAGCCCTCTCTTCCCCGGTGGGGTTGTGAGCCGCTAGCTGCTTTTCTGTATTTATCAGAGCTGCTCCTGAAACTGGCCTCGGAGGAGACTTTGTTTTCTTGCAAATTCTGGACCCATTTGAAATTCATGGGTTTATAGTTTCAGCTTAAACCGAACTTCCTGGTGTTCAAATCTATTTCATCTTGGCAAAACAGGCCTTCCCAGTCTCTCTGTCTCTCTCTTTCTCTGCCTTTTAAAGGGACCAACACTTTTAAGCAGCTTACACTTCAACAACAACAACAACAAAACCAAGCTCAAAGGGCATCTTGGACATCAAATAGCTCTTACAACACAACCTTTTGATGACTAGAGTGTAAATGAAGCAGAAACATATGGATTCCATTTCCCATAAATCACCCATGGTCCTTAAAAAAAAAAATCAAGGGAGAATGTACTCAGCACGACGTAGTCTGTTTGCTCGAACCTAAAACATCTGAAGAATACTTGGAGGCTGATGAATCCAAAATATTTACTCATCCCTATTTATAACATCAGGGAGGAAAGCCCTTGATTCGTGGCAACAGCTAAAGTGCTCACATGTGCAGAGTGGACAAAGAGCACCGAGTGTAAGCTTCAAGGTAACTGGGTTCATTTTCTTTTCCCTCTCCAGATACTCAACTCAACATCAGATCAAAGACATTGAAGCCCTTACTTACACAGGCTTAGTGTGGCTTGGTATTGTGTGAGTTCTTCTCACCTTAAACAGTTGAGAGTTATTTCAAACTATTTGCTGTCGAGTCATGTTGGTGTCACCGTAGGATGACGCCAGGCTCCACCCATAATCTAGATCTGACCCCTTGTGGCAACAGCCCCACCACAAGGAATTCTGGCTTATGTTCCCTTCATAAAATCACAGCTGTTGTGCCTGCACAAGCCCCTGATGTTTTCATTAAAGGAATAAATCATGGGTGATTTTTATGGAGGAGAAATATCGCTCCTTGCCGGCATCTCTGATGGTCCTGATGTCCCTTTGTTGACACAAAGTCCCAGTCTTACACTGAAAGCTACCTATAATGCTTTTGAATACTTCATTCTTGGAACTGGACAGGGGGGCTACATTATGCATGCAAGATTTTTTTTTTTTAATGACAGCAGCAGGAGCTCAAACGGGACATTTGTGAAGTTTGGCAAAATAGGGCCACTGGGTATCTTGTTCTTTTCTATCCAGTCATTGTTGACTTTCTGCCTAACTCAAAAAGAGCACATGCCCCTCATCTCAAACCCTTCAACAACCCCACAAGGTAAATCACTGGTTTCCTTGTTTTACAGGTGAGGAAAAGGGTTTAGAAGCTTTAAGTGACTTGCCCTTAGCTGCAGGCTAATCCAAAACAAACCTGAGAATGAAATTGTATGTCTTTCTGGTGCTTGATGATTCCTTTTCCACTGCCTCCTTCAAGACCTGGCGGCCAGAAAGCCATAGAGTATAGGCTGACCTCAAAAGGCAGAGTCGCTTTCCAAGATATGCCTACTGTCACCAGAAAAGACTCTGCATAAGTTGAGTTATACATACTGCATTGACTTTGAAAAGGTCTACATTTAAACATTTGCAGAAATTGTCCTGTGGTAGATTAGAAAGAAAGGGTGGGGGATGTGCTTTAAATATAGACTTTTAAAACTAAAAAAAAAAAAAAAAAAAAAGCGTATTTGACGCACCGGAGTCTTGCCCAACACATCTTAAATTCCTGAGGACTCTTTGCCCCCGACAGTGTTGCTTACCCTTGTTTTCATTATTGTTCTCTCTCCAAGTCATTATATATATATTTTTTGCTAATTACCCCCAAGTAGGAAATTTTAATACCACAGATAAACTTTATGTCTGATTATGTATTATGGCCCCTTGGTAGACCATAAACCAATATATTATCTAAAATTATGTCACCCCCAAAGCCAATTTATACTGCCTCTGTGGAATGCATGCCTGAGGGACATACATCCAAGGAAATGACAGTGTTGGCCTCTGGTAATCTATGGTCCAGCTGATACACAGAAAAAGAGACCAAGAGGACACAGAAACCATGGAAACCTTCCCAAACTTCCAAAACAAAAAGCACAGCAAATCATCCTTCAACTGTGTTCAAGAGAAAAGTGGATTTGTTTGCGAAGGCCAATGAGGGTATGGTATTTTCTGTGCACTTGAGCGGTTTATCATAGAACCAGAACTCTTGGAGCTGAAGTGGGCTTTAAAATAGCCTTCAGTTCTGCCAAGTGTCTTCAGGCAAAAATACATAATTGGTCTGACTTTTTTTAATGGATGAGGCAGAGGACATTAACTTATTTATTTATGTGTCACAGATTTCAAACTCAGACTCTGAGAATAAAAAAAAAAAAAAGGTCCAAGGACTCTCTTGCTTTATCCTTGGCATAATAAAAAACATTTCCAGGGGTGGAGAGAAGGCTTTCTTTCTTTTGATCTCCCTTCCTATGGACAGGGGATTTTTTTTCAGTATTCTACCTAAGTGTCCACTGATAGTAAAATATTTTGGGTATACTGTGTTGTAAATCCTCCTCTTGCAGATGCCTGAGATGCTAGGTTTTAAATATTTGCTGTGAATCGGGACAGCTCTTCACAAATTCTGGCTCTCCAAGCTATTCTGGCACATCTGTTCATCTTGCTTCTTTTCCTCTTTTTCAATACCCACTAAACTCAGCCAAACGCAGAACGTGTACATAGCAGGTTCCCAGCAAATTTTTACCCACTAAGCTGGGCACCCACCTTTTGTGTTGCTGAAAATGATGATGTGGCTTGCTTAAAGATAATGCAAAGTTACAAGATGTTAAGACCAGATTAATCCTTAAAGTTTTCTACTTACTGTACTATAAACATTTTGAAATAATTTTGCCTCTCTTTTCAGAGAATGGGCAGAGGTCCAATGCCTTATGGCATGCAAGCAATAAATGTTTAATAAATACTTAATCACCAGTTTATTGCCCACAGATTTCCAAAGCTGGTTTAAATTAGAGTGTTCATGGCTGATAACAGTCTAATATTTTACCTTTCCATGGGCATTTTATGAAGGGCATTTTAGTCTCTTAATTGAAAACAGTAAGTTATAAAGGGGATTCCCTCTTATTCTTTCCATAGATGTCAGAGAGAGAGAGAGAGAAGTATTTCTTCCCTGGTAGCTGGCTTCCCTGGTTAGTCCTATCTCTCTAGCACCTTTGATTTCTTCCATTCTACTGTCTTCTTCCCCTCAGACTTCAGAGAGGTAATAAGCCATGCACGCACACTCTTCTTGATAAAGAGTGGTCCAAGTCAATGCCTCCCTTCTCATAGCATCCTTCCGTTTTTATGCCTTCATGGCCAATCATTTGGTTTCTATCCCTTCCTCTCCCTGACGCATCTTCTTAGCACATCATCAGTGGCATCCCAATGAACTCATCTAAGGGTTTTTCCACTTTCCGTCACCCTCAATCACATTGACGTATTTAACATGGTCACCTTCCCACCCGTTAGAAATTCTCTCCTCTTAACCACCCTACTGATTACAAAAAAAAGTACACATTCCTCAGACTAACTTTAAGATGTGATGAATATAAATATAATCCAGTAAAGAGGTGAAGAGCCCAAAGCCTCACTCACAGCCCACAGTTCCTGGTGTGAGGTTGTGGGTCACCACCCTGGACGAGTCGACAGAGACATGGTAGCCAGGCAGCTGGCATAAGGAACACTATATTCTGAGACCTAGAAAGAAAGAAGAGAGGTCCCTCTTGTTGTGTGCCACATCTTGTGCCTGGTAATAGTTGTCCCTCTGCTATGATAGGATGCAGTTTTCTGTCCCTCTTCACTCTTCGATTTCCTGCAGATCTGTGCTAAGACAGAAACTTGGGTAGAATGATAATTCATGAAAGCTTTATCAAGGAATAGGTCAATGTCAGGAAGACCAACTTTGTTTGCCCTGCAGAGGCTCATCACGGTACAGGCAGACCATCCCTTCAGACCAACCCGTAAGCTTTCAGAGTACAGCAGACCATGTCCCCTGTACCCTAGCAAGGTACATAATGAAGACAGATTGAGGGTACAATGTAAGGGGCACCAGGAAAAGACAACATTGTCCAGACACCAACCCTAGTCTGGCTATATGAACCAAAATAAAACTTGAGAGAAAACTCACTCTCTGAATCGGTACTTCTCAATGGGGGATGATTCCTCCTGGTACCTCAGGGACATTTGGCAATGTCCAGAGCGATTCTGGGTTGTCACATATGGGGTTGTGGGAGTGCTACTGGCATCTAGTGGGTAGAGACCAGGGATGCAGCTGAACATATCCTACAAAGCACAATGCAGCCCTCCACAGTAAGGAATCATCTGGTGTGAATGGTCAGTAGGGCCAAGGTTGAGCCTTGTGCACTAAACAATCTGCATGCTCAAATAAGAATGCTTTCTTTGCAGAAGGCCAGGTCCATGGGCTCTTTTCAGACTCGTGGTGCATAACTAAGGGATTACATTACAAAAGAAGCAGCAGGCACAGAAAGCTGAGGAGCTTAGTCATATTTCTGCAACCAATAAATGAAGCCACCTTGGAAATGTGAACACAGCCCCTGCCCGTCTGACTTCTTTCCCACATCACCTACCCAAGCAGCGAGGCGGCAGACATTGTGCTGTATGTGACTGAGTATAAAATCACTTCTGCACTGTAAAATTTAGTCAGTTACAGGAAGTGCAAGGATAGGGAGCTGAGATGGGTCTTCTGCCATGAAAGGTGTAATGGAATTAGAGTGGGCAGGAATACAGCTAGGAACTGTCAAGTGTGGGCAAGCATGTACTTTGAGATACAGGGCCAGAGTCTGGGGACAGGAAAATCTTTTTTTTTCAACGTTTATTTATTTTTGGGACAGAGAGAGACAGAGCATGAACGGGGGAGGGGCAGAGAGAGAGGGAGACACAGAATCCGAAGCAGGCTCCAGGCTCCGAGCCATCAGCCCAGAGCCCGACGCGGGGCTCGAACTCCCGGACCGCGAGATCGTGACCTGGCTGAAGTCGGACGCTTAACCGACTGCGCCACCCAGGCGCCCCTGGAAAATCTTAAGACACGTTCAACTGGGCTGGTCAAGGGCAGCCATACCAAAATTCACTCCTAGATGAAGTACAGACTGTCAGCTGAGGCTCTTGAGGGGTGATGATCCCAGGGAGGTGAACATGGTTGTAACCAGTTTTACCTTTGAATGTGACCTGTTTGTTACATCCTGTAAGGCTTCAGCCACTATGCTTTTCCTGTCCCCACAGCCTGCACTCCAACTTCTCTCTCTCCTCCCTAATGCTCCTTCTCAGGGCAGCTACTCAAACACAACCATTGAATTAAAAAAAAAAAATTTAATGTTTATTTATTTTAAGAGAGAGAGGGAGGGAGACAGAACATGGGTGGGGGAGGGGCAGAGAGAGAGGGAGACACAGAATCCAAAGCAGGCTCCAGGCTTTCAGCTGTCAGTACAGAGCCCGACACGCTCCTCGAACTCACAAACTGTGAGATCATGACCTGAGCCAAAGTCAGACGCTTAACCAACAGAGCCACCCAGGTGCTCCCTCACAACCATTGAATTTTGAACTTTTCGGCTAGTGAGGTACTGCCTGGGGTTCGTACTGTTAACAATGTAGTATCTCTCCAATATCAGACTCAAAATGAATATATTTATGTTCTATAGTTGTGGAGTCCCTGCTTTAACAGGCATTAGCCATGTCTATTGTCTAAATTTTAACCCTCTTCATTTTCAAAGAGTCGTCTAAGATTAGAGGGAGAAAACGACCCATCGAGTTTAATGTAAAGCCAAGAAGAATATGGTCTTTCTTTGCTCACTCTGCCGTTTGCTACTACATTCATTTTTTCAATGAGCAATACATATGTATGTGTGTTAACATGTACACACACACATAGGCAGTATGTATAGGTTTTCTTGAGTAGGAGATGCATATATATGAAAAATGAAAGAATATGCATGAAATCATAAATTTTTTTCCCACCTCTGACTCACCAGGTTCCCACTCCAAGACCTACCCCAGAAGCTACCTCTATTACTAGTTTCTTGTGCATCCTTCCAGAAAGCCTGTGCAAGGACAGACATATACCTATGTGTGAATACTGCCTCATGGCCTACAGGCTGGTGCCCTTCCCATTCCTCTTTATGGTCATCTCAGCTTCTGTTGCTCAAGATGAGCTGTGACAAAACAGATGACACATTTGTGCTGTGGAAGGAAAACTCCGTGACTCAGATAGACACAAATTGTTCCATACACCTTTCATCCTCATTACCAGGTAACTTTGCCAAGGTCAAGTGGTGACATTCTGATTTACCACTAAGCAGACTGGACACAACTCACATTTGACGAGAATCTGAAACTCAAATACCAAAAAGAAAAAAAATATATTTTCTTAAGGCTTCCCAATTTCGTAACTGAACTTGCTTTCCTTTTGCTTTGTTGAAAATATTATTTTCCTTTCAGTTCAATGGGCACAGTCTATCTGAAAGAAAAAAAAAACAGGACTCCCCCCAAGTCCCCAGTTCCTCACTAAATCCATTATATTTAAGACCCAGTTTCACCATATTCTTGAATTCTCCATTTAGCATCTCCAACAAAGAGGACCAAGGAACCCCATTGTTTTTGCTAGCCAGATCGGGCTGAGCCAAATCCAGGTTCCAGGTACCAAATGCAAATTTGGCTCTCTATGCCTTTACCATTTACAAGGATCTGTATTCAGATAAATCAGGGATACATTTCTCTTGGCTCTTATGGAGACGCTTTTAAATAGTGACTTCAGCCCTCCTAAGGTTTTTTTGTACGGGTTGCCTGAAAGTGGACAATTTTCACAAGTTTGCTTTGGCACTGATGGCACGAATTTTTATTGAAACTCACAGTTGTTTTAGTGGGCACCTTAGTCTGCCAGAAGATCTCTGTAGGGGCCTCCCAGCCAATTCGATGAGAACTATGTGCACTTAAAACATGCCAAATGTTGTAAGAAGTGACACGTCCTCCAACTCTTTGATTGCCTGCATACGACCACTGGTTCATTTGTGCTTTTGTTTTAAGGACACTCTGTTGAGTGTGTCTGCAGCATTTGTGATATCAAACAGCTATTTCTATATTGAAGTTTACTCTGGTTTTTCCCTTCAGAAAAACCTGGTTCACGGTCTTTTGGTCTGGAGTTAGACTCTGTGTACTCTGTCGTATCAAAAAGGTAAGGCCACAGAAAAAAGAAGTTCATTGGGAGCATACATTTTCTATTGAGTTAAACAAATAAAGATTTGGTTGGAAGGAGATCGGAAGGTAGCCTGAAACTATTCTCAAAATGCCCTTTAAGTCACCAGTGGGAAAGGGTGATGATGTAGGAGGCTTCAAATAAACATACAGAGGTATTTTGAGACAAAAAAGACAACTGTTGTTTTTATGCTGATATAGGTAAATCATCACATAATCACCAGGAAGTCAAACTGAAATTGGCTTAGATTGCCATCTACAAGGTATTTGCCCCAACACTGAGAAGTCTCCCAACATTTTTCCTTTATTTTCTGTTTTTTTCTATATTCCATTTTATCCTCGTGTTTTCTTACTTTGTGTCATTGGAAAGTTTTTTAGAATTTTACTTTATGAGGGGCGCCTGGGTGGCTCAGTTGGTTAAGTGACTGACTTTGGCTCAGATCACGATCTTGTGGTTCATGAGTTCAAGCCCCACATAGAGCTCTGTGCTGACAGCTTAGAGCCTGGAGCCTGCTTTGGATTCTCTATCTCTCTCTCTCTGTCCTCCCCCCACTTTTGCTCCCTCTGTCTCTTAAAAGTAAATAAATATTTAAAAAATTTAAAAAAAAAGAATTTTACTTTATGAAATAGTTAAGAAGCCTTAGCTTATTAATGGCTTGACCTTAAAATAGCAAAATTTTCATTTTTAAAATTAGACCCAAATCCTCAAACGCAGTTACTTCATCTTTATAAATAATGTTCTTAGTAAATTTTCACTAAGGCCAGAAAACCAATGCAAAGTGGAAAAAAAGATGTCTGTGAAAATAGACTTTTTTAGCTGCTCTGGTGAAAAAATATTTTATACCAACTGAAAAAAAAAAAACCAGGTACTTTTACAATTTTCACCTTCCCTGCAATTATACAAGCTCTAATGTTTTTCCTTTGAATTCTCCTGGGTTACTCAGCACTCTTAAACCTCAAGATCGTAAAAACAAGAAACCTTTCCAAAATCACATGGGTAAAGTCTCAACCTGCTGTTAAAAATACTGCCGATGGGCCAGTGCTTCATTCTGTGGAAAGGTTTTCATAGTCTGTGTGATCGCAGAGAGCCTCAGGGAGCAGCAAGGAACTGTGGGGAGCATGGTGCTCTGTACTACCCTGTCCTTGGAGAAATACCATGGCAGCTCTAGGAAGGTGTCCCAAGATTGCCTACCTTATTTGCTCTTTCCTATTTCTTTTTTAAATGTTTATCAATTTTAAGAGAGACAAAGGGCACACACGTGTGATTGGGGGGGGGGGGTGGAGGGAAGAGAAAGAAGGAGAGAGAATCCCAAGCAGCCTCCCTGCTCAGCATGGAGCCCAACAGGAGATTGATCCAAACACTGAGGGATCATGACCCGAGCAGATATCAAGAGTTGGATGCTTAACCAACTGAGCTACCCAGGCACCCCTGCTCTTTCCTATTTCTTAAAAAAAAAAAGAAAAGAAAAGAAAAAAGAAAAAAAGAAAAAAATGATTACTATCCCATCCTCCCTTCCACGTGGGGAAAGTCATGTCATCAAGCTCTGGCTAAAAAGAAGTAAGAAAAAAGTTCATTAGAGAAGTGCTTCTCAAGCTTGACTGTGTACACAAATCACCTGAGGATCCTAATATACAGAATCTGAATCAGTAATCAGGATCGGGCTCGGGGCATTGCATTTTAATTAGTTGCTGGCTGAAGGATGAAGCTATGACCTGAAGACCACAATTTGAGTAGTAAGGAATTAGAGGGCTTTTGGCAAACATTTTCTTCCTTGATTTTGACAGAAGTGCTCAAGGATAAAGCTGCTTCCTGTGCTTCCTCCAGCTTCCTGGTTTTGAATAGGATATTAGAAGGATGTGAGTGTGGGGCTGTGTCAGCCATCTTGTATTGACGAGGAATGGAAGCCAATGCCGAGAACAGCCAAAGAGAAGGACAGAAGGCATCCAGGAATTTGATGATGTCATTATGCCGCTGAAGTTATGTAATTTTGGAACTTCCTCCCTCTAGACTTCTTATTTTACTGGTATAATAAATATCATGATGGTTTAAGTCATCGTTTGTCAGGCTGTCTGTTAATTGCAACCAAACAGTTCTTATTTATTATATGAATGAAGGTGATCCATTCAGGACTGGGTTTTGATCAATCAGCCCAGAGGCAGATCCCATATTTTATAGCTCGTGGCCTGCAGAGAGTCACTGGGCCTGGGGAATGGGAATTCTATGGGTGCAAGTCTTCTAGGAGTAGAGAACACTCAGGTGCTTCCAGAAAGAAAATTTACCCTGCAGATTGTAGCAACTTGGTTTCTATCCCCTGGCACAGAAGTAGGGAATAGGGGAATGTACAGATACAAAAGGTGCTGAAGTGTTTCTTCTACTGTCTTACTCTTCTAATGAAACTATTGTGAGGAATGAGAGCATCGGTTGTTTCCCATGGTTGGGCTCAGAAAGTGAAGTTAGCTGTTGAAGTTCATTGGCTCTCAAAGGCATCTTTTGATGTTACAATCTGAAGATATGGGTTGAAGGATTATGGTAAGCTAACTAATGTGTCTTCTTTTGGAAAAGCCTCACACTTGCTTCTCTAATACTGAATAAACACTCTGTGTGTGTATGTGTGTGTGTGTGTGTGTGTGTGTGTGTGTGTGAATGCAACTTTGTCAACAATACATTTTTAATTTCTTTGGTTTACCTTAACGATCTTTCACCCCAAAGAACTCTGATCTTTCCTGTTCCCCTCAAATCTGTGATAGCTTGTTTTTCACTGTCTGAATTTTCTCATTGTAGTAGTCAGGCTACAAACTTATCTTCTGTGAAAACAAAAGAACAGTAGGTACACTTAGATAGAAACTTATTTGTCTCATTTAATAGTATGTGTGAAAATAATCCAAAACAGAGAAGCAGTTTTAGTGTCAAAGACTCAAGCTTCTTGTATCCTGTTGCCCAGTCATGATGGGGTTTCTGCCTCATGGTCTGAAGTGGCTGCTCCAGTTCCCCTCATTACATCTCTGATCCAACCAGCTGCAAGGGGAAAATAACAAATAGAAGACATGTGCCTCCCATTAAAAGCCATGTAAGCCTTTAAAGACCATTTTCCAGGTGAAACTCAAATTTTACTACTAAATAGAAAAATGAAGAATGCACTCTGCCACACGCACTGGTCAACTGGCTCAGAGGGGTTGTGCCTGTCCTTCCACAACAGAAATTAAAAAAAAACAACAACCCCAGATATTGTCCTTTTAGATGCATTGGTTTATTTGGACTACTACCAGTGCCAGAATAGAGGCAAAGATGATTCACAGCATAGCCCCCTTTCTGTCTGTCACTCTGGTCTAGCTACCATGACCTCATATCTGTACTAAGAGACAGGGCTATAATGAAAAAAAAATGAATAAAAACTAATACAAGTGAGATTTTTGGGATTCCATGGCATTTCTATATTGACGCTAAAAGCATCCATAACAATGAGAAGGGGCATTTGTATTAACTGCAACACTAAGAGGTTTGGTTTAGGTGCCATTGCCCTTTACATGTGGCAGTGCATTTGGCTCAGCAATTGCAGTATGGTGGCAGGAACACTTCTAACGTGCACTTTTCAAAGAGCTGCTTCTTTGTTCATTGTCATTGCCATAGTGATCTGGAGCAAAAGAGATGTTCACAGATGGCACATTGAAGTCAAAAGATTTGGCTGCAAAACACAGTAAGAGTTTCCTGAGAACTTTCAGGACTACTTTGGAAGAATGTGATGGATGCTGGCTTTTCCACATAACAAGGGGAGTGTAGAAAGAAAAATCCTGATTTGTAATTGTCCATTTTCATTCTTGCTTTGACTATTACAAGAATGTATTCTTCATTCAAAAGTCCTCACAATTCCACATCTCCCAATGATGGCTAAATCTGTATGGTTCAAGCCCATTTGATCCCATCTTCCACCGGTTAATGCTTCCATGATAGAGACATACATTACTCTCACTCCATTTTCATTGGCCAGAGTAAGTCATCATAAGTCACAAGAAGATAGGGAATGAAAGAACTACAACATATCCAGAAGGAAGAGAACCAGAATAGTCAAATGACTGCCATAGTACAGTGGATTGCAAGTATCGTATGATACGACTGGAAATACTAATCATGATCATGGCTGTAGCCACATTGAAGCTAAATTACTCCACCTAATTTTGGTGCCAGCAATGAGGTGGGAAACAAAGGCAAAAGAAACATTTCCTTGCTACTTACAGCCCATTGATGAGTCTTTGAAATAGGAGAGTGATCTTCCTCTAGGAACTCAGCTGTTTTGATGTTAATACTTTGCTAAAGGCAAAAAGCAATCTTAGCTTAACATTACCCCAACCTCCAGGATCCTGTAACTCTCTTTTAATATACAGAAATTCCTTTGGGAACCTCCTTTATCTCTACCCACCAAGATATATGTTGGCAATCATCCTTCAAGTATATGGCCCACTGATAAACATCTGAAAGGTCTCATGGCTAAGGTTTTATTAGACAGTAATAAATGACATTTTCCAAACAATAGCTAGCTCCCTCAAGGTCCCGGAAACCCTGCTCCCAAAATTCCTCAGAGACTTACGTTATCTCTAATCTCCCAATCTAAAGTGTATAATCAGTCACCTGTCATGACGTCAGTGCAGCTCTTTATGACAATGGGTCCTGTCCCTGTGCTTTCATAATACCACCTTTTTGCCCTGAAGACACCTCAAGAATTCTTTCTTGACCGTTAGCTCCAAACCCCAACATTCCACATCAGTAAGTCATTAATCACTACTCTGCCCAGCTAGTGCAACTCTTCATGACTCCCTAAGATACAGGGTGTGCCTCCTGAGGCATGACCCAAGAGTATAAAGAAAACCATGATTCTATTGATCCACATTATAATGAGAAATTAGCCATGCAGCAAAAAAAGTTCTCACATCGATGTTTTAAAAGAAGTTACATTTCCAAGGTATTTTTTACTTTCCTCTAGAATGGCTATGCCGGACAGGGCTGGGATTAGGAAAATTTGTGAGTAGGGTATGATTTGGAACTATTTCATCATCATTTTGGGGTTAAAATCTGTCCACTCTCCGCCCCTGCTTCCCAAGTCTTCCAGAAGTCTAATACCCACACCTGAGCTTTCACATTCCAAAGGGAAACCCTTATTAGGGACTGTTTCTGTCTCAAAAGTCACAATCAGAATTTAACTCTACTGTGACCTATTCTTTAAGGACACAACTCTTTGAAAAAATAATTTATTATAAAGTGTTCACAGCTGAAAGGAATAGAAATATGAAATCCTTTCCTCTAATAAATTTACAAATTAATAAGGGCTTTCAATATTTTAAGCCAAAGGAGAAAGAAACAAGAGGAATTTCAGTCTTCAGAAAAAGAATTATGGGAGTTCTCTTTGAACAGAACTTCCCTTGGGAGTTTCCCTCAAATCACTCCATAGACCTTGAAATGATCATTAAAAACATAAATAATATCTTTTAAAATTCTTCTGCTGTTACAATAACCTAACTGATACCATCTGATGCTGGCAAGGATGCAGTTTAACTGATTTCTAATTCATTGCCTTATATTAGAACAGGGATACTTTTGTGGGAAAGAAAGCTTGGATTATCAACTCAATAGATAAATCAAGGATTAAATCCAATTATTGATGATTGTTAAAACAAATGCAAAAGAAATGTTCAAATATTCCTACATGCAATCCCCTCTCCAGGCACACTATTTTCCTTTCCTTTTTTTATCTACCACATGTGCTCCTTGCCTAATGTTCTTTCATGTGCCATTATCTCTGCCTGAAGTACATTTACCCTCTTTCCTTATACCACCTTAGGTTTTTGTTATTTCCTTATTTATGATTTATATAAATGTTATATCTTCTAAGAAGCCCTACAAGACTTTGGGATTAGGGGATGAGCCCTATCTATGTATTTCCATACGACATCTATTTCCCCATTCAAAGTACTGACCAGTCTGTAGACTGGTCCGTAATCTCCTATACTAAAGAAAGCTTAATCAAGATAGGAATGGTGCCTCCCATGGTCGTTGTCAGCCTTCTTGGTATGTCAGGAATACTACTTGACATAGCGCTCAAAAGGACACATTGAGTAAAATTAATTAATATATTTCACATTTTAGAAAATTGTCTCTTCCCAATATTCTAACTGGCTGTACTATACCCTTGCCTGATGTTAGGGTTCTAAAATTTAAGTATCTCAATAAAGTACTAATAGATATGGATAGATTTACTCTACTAGACATGGATCTGGGCAGATTGATATACTGTCTATAAACAGATAAATAATTCCACTGTTAGGTTAAACAAAATATGTAAAAAGGCTGTAAGCACAAAGACGCTCCTAGGAGTCTTCTTTATCAGACTAAAATATTAGATGTATTCCAAATGCTCACCATTAGGGGATTATTTAAATAAATTATAGTGTGAACCACTGAATAGAATAATATGTAGCCAATTGAAATGATGGCTGTGAAAAAAGGAGGACTGAGAAGACTCACAACATGGAAAAGCCATCTAATAAAATGTTAACTAATTACCAAGTAAGATACTAAACTGTACCAACATCATTATTTTAACTGTGAAAACATGCATGTAAAAAGAAATAAAATAAGGATTGCATTAGAATGGTTTGGCTGTGGGTTATTTTCCTCTTTAGCCCACGTTTGAAATTCATGCGCTTATGTTACTTTTCTAATTAAAGCATGTACTAAAGGTATTTGTGATTTTAAACGCCAATTATTATGTATTGTGGGTGACGAAATAGGAATCTGAGTAACAGTTAGAGTTGAAAGTTTAAAAGTTAAGGTGCTAAGACTGCAAGCTACTATTGACTGGATAAAAGTAGACAATTTACTTAATGTGACAATTTTTTTTTCTTTTTTTTTTTTTAATTTTTTTTTTCAACGTTTATTTATTTTTGGGACAGAGAGAGACAGAGCATGAACGGGGGAGGGGCAGAGAGAGAGGGAGACACAGAGTTGGAAACAGGCTCCAGGCTCTGAGCCATCAGCCCAGAGCCCGACGCGGGGCTCGAACTCACGGACCGCGAGATCGTGACCTGGCTGAAGTCGGACACTTAACCGACTGCGCCACCCAGGCGCCCCTTTGTGACAATTTTTTTAAATTTTTTAAAATGTTTATTTCTTTTTGAGAGAGAGAGAAATAGAGTGTGAGCGAGGGAGGGGCAGAGAGAGAGGGAGACACAGAATCCGAAGCAGGCTCCGGGCTCTGCGCTAATAGGGCAGAGCCTGACGGGGCGGGGCTCGAACTCACAAACCATGAGATCATGACCTTATCCGAAGTCAGACACTTAACCCACTGAGCCACCCAGGCGCCCCTTAATGTGATACATTAATAGAAAATAAATTATTAGTCTAATAACAAAGGTTCCTTTTGCAGAACTCTTTTTCCAAGACAGAATGAAGACAATTGCATTACTTCCCCAGTGAGAACGAAAACATACCAGGAAGGTGGCAATTTGGAGTCACGAGAGGAAAATGCTTGGGCATGTGTCTTCAGAAACAGAAATGGTATGTTTTCATGTGAAACACCTGAACAATTGGGTGCCAAAAAAATGCTGAAGAGATGTAAAGGTAGAACAAGCAAATAACTAAACAAGGGAGTGTTTCAGAAAGGAAATACCATGCCAGGCCTTGGCTCAAAAGCACAAGTCTTTCTGTGCAGGGAAGGGTTCACAGCATCTATTAAATGCACAGTCAATCACAAAAACAAAATCCATCTGTTTAAGATTAACATTCGTAGTAAACATTAAGGAAGGAATGTAGAAGGCAAATACATATTGTGAAACAAAATCTACACTCCTGGAACAAGTAATACTTCCTTTAAAACAATTGCAGTGCTCCAAAATTGATTCTTTATACAAAAAGAAGTAACAATTAGATGCAGGACAGTACGTTAGCAGGGCCATATTCAGTATTTCAGAGGAAAGAAGATTAAGCCCTAAATCAAGCACATGTTCCCATTGTATAAAATGCCAAACCTCCTTAGATGCAACTGACAAAAGAAAAACATATATACCTGGAGTGTATCCGAAAAATTAGAAACACAAATCGCATATTTTAAAACCATGGCTTAGATCTATTAAATTATTTGGCTACTCTAAGAAGTTATTTATCAAGGACTTCAACACAGAATCATGATTTACTAATTTATATTTGGACAATGGCATTGAATAAATGTAGAGGCATATATTTTAAAAGATGTATTTGAGAGGGCGAGGCTGGCGCAAACAGAATAATAAAGGCCAAATTGAGGGTTGTTTTTTTCTCATTTTTAAAATATTTTTATGGCTAAGTTTCATGCACAGGGACACAAACCATACTAGATATTTAGCAAGTGGAAAGAAAAAAAAATTTTTTCCTGTTTTTAAACTATTGCTGTTTTTAAATATCTTTGCTGAGAAACATATTTTAATAAGTCTGTCCAGTTCTGAAAAAGTGGCCTCTCGGTCAATAGTGAATGGTCTGGAGCTGTGCTGTCCAATATACCACATGTAGCTACCAAATGTAAATATAAATTAATTAAAATTAAATGTGACATTTTATTCATTTTAAGTACTCAATAGACACATGTGGCTACCATATTGCATAGCTCAGGTTATAGAAATTTTCCATCACAGAAAGTTCTACCGGATAGCACTGGTCTGGGGTGAGTTTGAGACAGGAACTACACGACAGGATCTTGGCTTTGGGGCCAGTAAAACTTTAAAGAAGGGGTAATGAGATCTAAAAGGAGAGGGGGTGAAAGCAGCACTGTGGAGGGGAGTTCAGGTCTTTATTTTAGAAAAGAGGGCCTGCTGGTTATAGAAGTGTCTAGGGTAGGTTTATAAACACAGATACCTACCACTCACTGTGAAGGGCTCCACGCTGCTGCACCCACATGTGTGTTCCAAATCTTTGGGAAATTCTCCTCTACACACAGCCTTGGGTCAGTGGTATTTAGAAAAGCAAAAGCCAGGGTCCATACACTGCAAGTCAGATGAGAAGAGATTAAAACTTCAGTAGAAGTAGGAATTTGAGATCAGAGGTAATCAGATCTCTGATCAGAGACAGAGATAAAGATCAGAGATCATCCCCCTCCTTATTCCAACCTGCCCCCAAGTAAGAATCTCCCAGAGAGGTTTACATCAATTATCATTTAAAGTTTATTTATGTTTTCAAGAGAGAGAGAGAGAGAGAGAGAGAGAGCGAGCATGTGCATAAGCAGGGGAGGGAGAGAGAGAGAGAGGGAGAGAGAGAATCCCAAGCAGGCTCTGAGCTGTCCGCACAGAGCCCAATGTGACGCCTGATCCCACAAACCATGAGATCATGACCTGAGCAGATATCAAGAGTCCATTGCTCAACCGACTGAGTGACCCAGGTGCCCCTACATCAATTATCATTTAAACTAATCAAAGGATAGCTGACTCCAACTGATTCCAGAGTTATTTTGATTCATCAAGACAATGGTTATACATGCACGAAAAAAATTATAAATTACTATTCCTTTGTCTTTATTTTTCTGGAGACAATAAACATTTTATTAGCCGTTAAGATGGGTAAAGAACCCAAATGTACTCTGTTCTGTTTATCCAGCCCAGAAAAGGCTTAAGTTAAAAAGAGCTAAAGATAATGTTTTTGAGGGGGAAATTCCTTGATTGCCAATGAGAGATTGATTTTTGGAAACTGCTTCTTAGCCTTGTTTTATCTCTGTCTGCTCTTTGCTACCAGTTTCAGGAATGTTCAGAATAGAAAGGGCCTTCCTGCAGAGCCTCCTTTTTGAGGGAGATGTTCTAATTCAGAAATAAGGCTTCCGTCATGAGGTTTCTGGGCTGTCAATACCAGAAAGGGCTTTTGCTTTTTGGTTGGGTTCAAGAGTGACTATTCTTTTTTTTTTTTTTTTTTTTTTTCCAAAAACCAATAGCATCCACCATATTAAACAGGAATTTCATGTTTATTTGTGGATTTTTTTTAAAGCCTTTTGGTCAGCCCTGCAAATAATAGAGGTTTCCAAAATTAAAGGAATACCAAAATAACTATGGCATTTCCTCAGTTGAACATAGAATGGTTTCTTCAGAGCAGATTTGCTGCATAAACACTGAGCACTTTCCCTCCAGTAACATCTGTGAACAAGTTTACCACTTGGGACAATGAAGGACTAATAACCACGTCCAGACATGGGTAGGCACAGGTGCTCCAACATGTACCTCCATTCTAGTTCCAACAGGTGGGCGATTTCTGAAGAAGCCCTTTAGACTTGGGTCATACTGTGTGGTTGGCCAGGGAGAAGGGCCGTCCACTGGCAGGGTTGCCAGCAGCAGCATCTAAAGTGACTGACTTTTTACTGGCAGAGAGCACTCCCTGAACATATTGACTCTCGGAACAGAGAACATCAGCCCAACAATTTATTAAAAGCAATTGTGTGTTTCCTAGGCCCAGCCAAACATTTGGTGCATGTTATACAATCCTCCAAGACCAAATTTCGGGCCCACTTCTTTCAAGAAAAGCTGCCCCAAACAGCCCAGATGATGATGAACCTCAGATTTCTCAAGGCAACCATGGTCTGGAATGTTCCCGGGACATTTAACCATGTAGTGCCTTAGGAGAAGTACCTCTTCCATCTGTAAAGAACAGTTATTCTAAATTTGTATTCTACTTAATTTCTCTCATTGAAAACTTTTGCTTCTTAGCTGTAGCTACATTTCCCGCTCTTTGATGACAGAGATGGCTTTTTACACTTATTTGTGAGTTTGTCTAATAATACTCAGCAGGATAGATTATACTTAATTGGCCTTAATATATTTGTGTTGATTTGAAAACAGAGTTTTAAAATGGCAATTTAGAAAAAAGCATAAACTCTTAGCCCGTTATACACTTTGAGTAGCAAGATGACATTCGTCTAGCACTCTAGTAGGACAGAGGAAAAGAAATTAATTTCATTTTTTGTTTATTTTGAGAGAGACAGAGAGCATGAGCAGTGGAGGGGCAGAGAGGGAGAAAGAGAATCCCTAGTAGGCTCTGTGCCATCAGCATGGTGCTCAACATAGGGCTTGATCCCACAAACCATGAGATCATGACCTGAGCTGAAATCAAGAGGTGGATGCTTAACAAATTGAGTTATTCAGGTGCCCCAAGAAATTAATTTAATTTTTATTAAAATTGAGAAGTTGCTGGGTACGTAAAGGAAGACAGAACAGTAATGCATGTATCAGAAGTTTCAGACTAATCATCTGAGGTACTAGCTGGAGGAAGCCTACTGAAGCAATCAGTACTTGAACACCTTCTACCTAGCTTTATCACTAATCACCATGCTAGGGGCACTTGGGTGGCTCAGTTTGTTAAGTGTTTGACTCTTGATTTTGGCTCAGGTCATGATCTCATAGTTCCATTCCTGAGAATGAGTCTCACCTTGGGGTTCTGTGCTGTCAGCTGACAAAGCTGGAGCCTGCTTAGGATTCTCTCTCTCTCTCTCTCTCTCTCTCTCTCTCTCTCTCTCTCTTTCTGCCCCTCTCCTGCTCACTCTCTCTCACTTGAAAATAAATAAATAAACTTAAAAAAAAACCAGTTAATCACCAACTTATAAATGAAACCCTCTTCTCTTGCTTCCTAATATCCGGTATTAGAGGTTGATCATTTTGTAATAGCCTGTTAAAATATTTTTGCTGTTTACAATTTTTGATTGTTTATCCATTATTAAATTTTGAGTGTTCCTTATATATTTTGGATATAAGCCCTTTATCAGATAAATGATTTACAAGTATTTTCCCCAGTCTCTGACTTGTCTTAATTCTCTTAAAAGTGTCTTTTGAAAAAGCTTTAAATTTTTAAAATTCTAATATAAATTCCAGTTAGTTAACATACAGTAATATTAGTTTCAGGTGTACAAATTCAGTGATTCAATACTTACCTACAACACGGGATGCTCATCACTACAAGTGGTCTCCTTAATCCCCATCACCTATTTAACCCATCCCCCCCCCCCCCCACTTACCTCCCCTCTGGGTACCATCAGTTTTTTCTCTACAGTCGAGAGTCTGTTTCTTGCTTTCTCTCTCTCTCTCTCTTCTTCCCGATGATCCTTTGTTTTGTTTCTGAAATTGCACATATGAGTGAAATAATATGGTATTTGTCTTTGACTGACTTATTTTTCTTAGCATAATACTCTCTAGCTCCAACCACATTGTTGCAAATGGCAAGATTCCATTCTTTTTTTTTTGGCTGAGTAATATTCCATTGTGTGTGTGTGTTTGTGTGTGTGTGTGTTTACTACAACTTTATGCATTCATCAGTTGATGGACATTTGGGCTGTTTCCATAATTTGGCTACTGTAGATAAAGGTTTTTAATCTTGATAGAGTCAAATTTATCAATTTTTTTGCGTGTATGAATCCTGCTTTTGGTGTTGTATCTAAAATAACTTTGCCTAAACCAAGGTCAAAAATTGTTTCCCCTGTGTTTTCTTCTGGAAAATTTATAGTTCTAGACTGTACATTTGAGTTCATTTTTGTATGTGGTGTGAAATATACATTGAAATTTATTTGTTTGCATATGGATAGCCATTTGTTCAAGCGCCATCTGTTGAGAAGATAATTTGAATTGTGTTTGTATCATTTTGAAAACCAACTGACCATAAGTGTGTGGGCTTGTTTCTGGACCATCTACTCTGTTCCACTGATTAGTTTATCTATATTTAAATCAATACCATATTGCCTTGTTTTCTGGAGCTTTATAAATGTTCGAATTGGGTAGTGTTGGTCTCCTGATTTGGTTCCTCTTTTTCAAAAGTGTTGTGGCTGACTCTTTCATTTCCATATGAATTTCCATATGAACAACTTCTCAGTTTCTACAAAACCACCTGCTGGGATATTTTTGTTGTTTTGTTTTTTAGATTCAGTGCAACTATACATTAATTGGGGCAAATTAACATCTTTATAGTATCTTAACATCTCCTGAGCTGTGAACAAGCAGTATCTCTCTGTTAATTTCATTCTTCTTGAATTTCAACACCATTTTATAGTTTTCAGGACTTATAGTATCTAAAGAAACAGGAAATGATACTGTTTGTAATTTTGATCATTGATGGATTATTGCTAGCATAAAAAAATACAATTGATTTCTGTATATCAATTCAACATTCTGCAGCTGTGTTAAACTTGTTTATTATTTCTATAAACTTTTTTTTGTAGATTCCAAGAGGTTTTTTGCAAAGATAATCATGTCATCTGTGAATATCATTTTATTTCTTCCTTTTCATATTGGATGCCTTTATTTGTCTTGCCCTGTTGAACTGGCTAGATCCTCTAGCATAATGGCGAATAGATGTGGGGACAGTAGACTTCCTTGTTTTGTCCCTTGTCTTTGGGGAAACATTCAATATTTCCCCATTAAGCGAGATGTAAGCTGTAGTTTGTTTGTTCTTCTGTAAATCCCCTTTCTCAGGTTGAAGAAGTTCCCTTGTATACCTGGTCCATTCAGAGTTTTGAGTATTTTTTATTTAGTTTTTAATCAGGAATGGATATTGGATTTTTCAAATGACTTTTCTGCATCTATTCAGTTGCTCCTACATTATTTGTTTTGTAGTCACAAATTTTCAGTTGTTTTCAATATCTCTCTCCATGCTTTAGAGTTAAGTATTTTTATGTTTCCAATTTTCACTCCTTTTTTTCTGCTTATTACTTATAACTTTTTGTTTTGTTATTTTACTGGTTTCTTTCAGATTTATAGTATACACCTTTTACTTATCACATTCCACTATCAAGTATTCTTGGACAATTTTATGTATAGTTTAAAAACCTTAGAATAATACATTTCATTTCTCCCCCTGTGTTCGTTATACTATTGTTTTCATACATTTTTATTACACATCTATTACTCTTTAAATAGTTATTCATTCATTCATTCATTCATTCAGACAGAGTAATAACACATGAGCAGGGGAAGGGCACAGAGACAAAGAATCCCAAGCAGACTCTGTGCTATCAGCACAGAGCCTGAGGCAGGGCTCTATCTCATGAACTGTGAGATCATGACCTGACCCCAAATCAAGAGTTAGATACCTAACTGACTGAGGCACTTAGGTGCCCAAACAGTCATTATCTTTTAAAGATATTTAAATAATTTTTAAAAATATTACATACTTGCCTCTATATAATTGTACCTTTTCTGGTATTCTTCTTTTATGTATATCCATATTTCCAGCACTATTATTTTCTTTCTTAGGGTCTTGCTGTAAATTTTTATGTTATACGGGTCTCTTGGTGATGAATTCTTTCAGCATTTGTACCTTTTAGACAGTTTTTATTTTACCTTCGTTTTTGAAAACTATTGTGACTGGGTATAAAATTCTAAACTAACACATTTTTTTTTTCTTTCAAAACCTCAAAGATGTTCTATTGTCATCTCACTTGTATTGTTTCATTAAGAAATGTGGTGTAATTCTGGTCTTTGTTCCTAGTTAGGTAATGTTTCTTTTCTTTCTCTGGCTCTCAAAACAATTTTTTATCACAAATTTTGTGCCACTTATGGGGCTCCTGGGCGTCTTAATCAGTTAAGCATCTGACTTCAGCTCAGGTCATGACCTCGCAGTCCATGAGTTCGAGCCCTGCGTTGGGCTCTGTGCTGACAGCTCAGGGAATGCAGCCTGCTTCCAATTCTATGTCTCCACCTATCTCTGCCCCTGCCCCACTGTCTCTCTCTCAGAAGTAAATAAACATTAAAAAAAATTTTTTTAAATGCTGTTGCTCAGAGTTGAGTCTAAAAGCAAATTCTTTTGAGTCTTTTGTGAAATAACAGCACTGAGATCCAGACCTTGTTGAAATAGAGTTTTTAAAAGTAAATCCTAAACTTCCCTTTATGTATAAAGAACAAAATGTGAAGGTCTGAGCATATTTATTGTAAACTATAGTAAAGCGAAGGATGAAGAATGGTGTGAGGGAAGGCTCAAACCAACAGAGTAAAGGAGAGATTCTTCCAGTTTGTATGCATCAGAGCCAAGAAAGGTGGAATTGGGTAAGGGGTCATGGCCAAGTATTCCAGCTTACCTCTTAGGGTCAGTGTTCCTGGGCTGAAGTGGAAAGATATCAAACAGGTCATGGGATGATTCAAGAGCTGATAGTCTCTGTCCACAAAACCCGTCAGGGAGAATACATTCCTTAGCAAAGCCCCACATCGACTTTGGTGAGAGAGTAACAGCGAAGGCTGAGGGAAGGGCCTTGAGTTGGCTCACAGAATCCTGCACCCTGCCATATTGTGTGCAGAAGGCAGGCAAACACTCTGGAGTTTCCCACTGGGACACTCATGAACAAGACACACAGACCCAGGAGACTGTGGAACGGGGGTCACTGTAAAATAAAGACAATGGCTACATCCATGATCACTGGCGTATGCATGCCAGCAGAACACCACAGCACTAGTAGAGACAAGACCCACTCCAACTCAGCAGACACCACACACTTTCCCAGGAACAAGGCAAGATGAGGGCATCTGAGCAAAAGCTGGTGAGAAAGACTGCCCTCCTCCAGTGTTCAAAGGCTGCTTTAGCTTCCCCTTATATCCAGATGCCAGTGTGGGCAGAAAGAAAGGAAGTAAAAAATCTTGAAAGCGAAAGTTAACCCTGATTAACATTTTTGAATTTTAAGAGAATAACGTACCTTTAATTGGCAAGTGCCATTATTTTTCTGGCATCAGCAGGAATAGGGTTGCCAAGGCAAGAAGAGAATTTTAAAGAAAAAATAAACCACATTTGGTGTAGATTTGAATCTTGGTGTGTACTTTTTAACCCCTCTCCTCACTGTATTATACATTCCTAAGTGTTAGCAATCACCTCTGGGGCAGAATTCTCTGGAGAAAGTCTGGTCCCTTAGGGTGATGCAGATTCCTCCAATCTCTTGAAGTCAGAGCCTAGAGCCAGATCCTGGAGCACCAGGGCCACTCCCCTCTCTGAGCAACTCATACTGCTGCCCAGTGCACAACAAGAACCTCCTGGAACAGGTAAACACAGATCATAGCGCCTTGTTGGATCAGTTTCCCTTTTTCTTTCACTTTCTCCCACACAGGAGAGGATGAAACATTAGACTCTTGTTCCGACTCCTCTTCAAACACGAATAGTGTATGCGGGAGACACAACGTTTATATGAGTCTCTAGTCCCTTCTGTTAGTCTTATAAATAGTTCTATATAGAACATTTATGACTATAACAAAACTCATACTTTTAACTTCTAGTTGGTTCTGTCACATACAGTAGAAATCCTGATGTAATCTGAATTGATAGTTGGTTATTAACTTAAAAATTCAGTTCAAGCACTTATTCACAAAAAATTGGGCTTATCTTTAACTTTCTTTTTCAATTTAAAAATAGACATTTATTCACTATTATGCAAATGCATGTACATTTATGCACAATCTTTTGATGTGTAGCCTTTAGGTCAAATGACTGAATACATGCTGTGTTTTTTTAAATAAGCCTCTTCATCATGCATTAACTATAGTTTCTAATTTTTATTTCTTTAACGTTGAGAGTTTGAAGATTGCTTGTAAAGCAATCTGACTGTACAATCTTTCTCCCCTATCCCAATTTTTTACACTAATTGTCCACATGTAATGCAAAAGCAGTTTTTAGTGACTCATCTCCATCAAGTGTTTTAAAAGCTTTCAACTTAATTTTCTTGGGAACAACTATCTTATTTTATTAACTTATATAGTAACTTATAAGTTAAAGTTGTAAATACATCTTCCATCAAGTTTACTAATTTATGTAATAATTTATAAAAGTTGTAAATACAGCTGACAAAACCAGACTGGAGAAAGAATACAGCTGTTATATACGGGTAGGCATTTACCTCAACTGGTAAGAGCTTGATAGCCTGGAGAAGAGCCTGATGTCCATGAACATTCAGCAAAAGCTGTGAGCACCAGTAAGGGTGCTTTCCAGAGAGGAAGGTAAAATATTGGTTAGCATGGCAAGTGGATGAAGTAGTCATAAGCTAATAAAGTTTCTTACAAAACCATTCTTGGCAAATTTATATTGCATTACATAAGCAAATTTTTTTTTCTTTTCTTTCATTTGTTTTACAGTGCCTACCAGCAGCATCTTTTATCAACAAAGTCAACTGAGCTTGGGCACCTGGGTAGCTCAGTTTGCTAAACATCAAACTCTTGATTTCAGCTCAGGTCAAGATCTCACCGTTGTGAGATTGAGCTCTGCATTGGGCTCTGTGTTGGGCTCCGTGCTGGGCATGGAGCCTATTTAAGATGTTCTCTCTCGGGGCGCCTGGGTGGCGCAGTCGGTTAAGCGTCAGACTTCAGCCAGGTCACGATCTCGCGGTCCGTGAGTTCGAGCCCCGCGTCAGGCTCTGGGCTGATGGCTTGGAGCCTGGAGCTTGTTTCCGATTCTGTGTCTCCCTCTCTCTCTGCCCCTCCCCCGTTCATGCTCTGTCTCTCTCTGTCCCAAAAATAAATAAAAAACGTTGAAAAAAAATTAAAAAAAAAAAGATGTTCTCTCTCTACAAAAAAAAAAAAAGGGAAGGGAAGGAGGCAGGGCAGGTCAGGGAGGAAGGAAGAAAGGAAGGGAGGGAAGAAAAGAAAAGAAAAAAGAAAAGAGAAGAAAAGTCAGCTAGCACTCTTTATACAATCCTCCTGTGAATTTTTTAATTATTACCTCTATAATCTATTTCTGGTCTTCTCACATTGAAGTAAAAAGTTCCTTTTTTTTTTTTTTTTTTTTTTTTGTAATGCACATAGGAAGCTCTTAGCCAGGCTTTCTAGTTATCTCCAACCTGCTTTTCTGGGACTTGCCTTCTTTTCCTGCCACAGTTTGTTCCACATTTCTATCTACTCCCTGGATCAGTTCTATATCATCTTCTAAACTTGAGCAGGTTTTCAAAATATTTACAAGCAGAGAGGCAATCAGATCATGGAAGTGCCTAATGCTAGAACAGGGTCATGCAGGTTCTCAATGGGGCTGCATTCTAACCTTTTAGTTACTGGATCATGGGAGATCCAAAAGCCTGATGTAGCAGGAACATAGGAGGTTTAGAAATGCAGCTAGTCTCCTATAAGTATCTTAATATTTTACCAAGTATGGCCAAACTTATGTGTGCTGACTGAACATAAGCTAACAAACTATAGCATTATCTTACAATTCTAAGGCATTTTCACTGTGTGTTTACATAAGCACGCAAATACATACACACACAAACATCACTTCCCAAAATTGTTTCTTTTGACAAATTATAACAGGAGTTTTTTTAAAAACAAGTCAGTGTGGCTGTTTTAGTAGATAAAAATAATTATGTTAGGATTTTCCTTCACAGAGGTCAAATATTAACAATTTTACCCTAAAAGTGATGGTAACTGGAAAATACTCTTACTTCTGATGGAAAGCTTTATTAAAATTGAAGTGCTTTCATTTGGGTTTAATAACGTGGATCTAGTGAAATCATCAATATATCCTAAATTCAGTGATACAAATTAGAGGGGAAAAAAGAGCAAGGAGAACTTTAAAATTTCTTGGGGCACCTGGGTGGCTCAGTCTATTAAGTGTCTGACTTCGGTTCACATCATGATCTCACAGTTTCTGAGTTTGAGCCCCGTTTTGGGCTCTCAACTGACAGCACAGTGCCTAGAGCCTGCTTTGGATTCTGTGTTTCCCTCTCTCTCTACCTCTCTCCTGCTCGCGTTCTTTCTCTCACAAAAATAAAATTAAAAACGTTAAAAAAAATTTCTCCCTGCTTGAGTAGAAGTTAGAGCTGGTCATACCAAAAATGTAATAGTACTTTTTAGGGTGAAATCCCATTGTTGCTCATGCTTTGCTTTGACTAGAAATATTAAGTTCATGACAATCATCTATCCTTTCTGGCATATTTTATATTTTTCATTAACAAGTGCGTTTGTTCTCAAGAATGTGTAGATAAAGTGATATGCACTCACGAATTGCTTTCAAAATAATCCAGGGGCAGAGTGCGGGGTCTCCAGATGAAGTGAGATTGGCATGTTTGGTAAGTGCTGAAGCTGGATGGTGGGTAACTGAGAGTTCATCCTATTATTCTCTCTACTTTTATTGATGTTTAAAATTTTCCATAATAGAAAGATTTTTTTTCTCTTCCATTTTCTGGTTTTAACTTTAGGCACAATTATACTTATGCTTCTAATTCATTTTCTTAATGGAAAAGAAAAGATCATTGGAACAGTATGTATTCAGTTAAAATAAAATCCATCTTAAAATAATGAGTCCTTTCCCATAACCATACCCATCATTATTTGTAATTTACTTATGGTAGTCATTTTTATGGTGACTGAAAAAAATTATCTTGGGCTTATTATCACAGAATTAACAAAATTTAGACTATGTCTTTAAAAAATTTTTTTTAATGTTTGTTTATTTTGAAAGAGAGTGATAGCATGAGCAGGGGAGGGGCAGGAAGAGAGGGAGACACAGAATCTGAAGCAGGCTCCAGGCTCTGAGCTGTCAGCACAGAGCCCAATGCAGGTCTCAAACTCACAAACTGTGAGATCATGACCTGAGCCAAGGTTGGACACTCAACCAACTGAGCCACCCAGGTGCCCCTAGAGTATTTCTGTTCATAAATTCATTAAACAAACATTAATGGAGGACCTCCTCTGTACCAGTAACAGTGCGGTGGGCACTAGGGTTATCTGTGGTAAATGAACAGATACATTTTCAGAATCTTAGTGTGAGAAACAGACATTTATCAAATCTGTGCTGGATTTTATCTATTTTCCTGTTTGGAAGAACAAGGTGTACAGAACGCCTTCTTAAAATGTTCCCCAAATTTTGCTTTCTAATAGGAAATACACTTTTTATAACATTAACTTATTTTCACATTACTTCAAAATTAATTTTCAAGAATAGCTTCTCATCACAGTGGGATAAACTGGTAAGATAAATCAATCGGCTTCTGGAATTGGTCAGCAAAATACTAACTGTAGAATGGTACAATATAAAAATATTAACAACTTGGGGAGGAAACTATTGTCAGGTCAGGGATTTGATTCTACCCCACTTACAAACTAACAAATGAGCCTGTTGTTATATTTCATGAGCGCTGGCTGAAGACTTGAGATCCTGAATCAGAAACACAGGACGCTATGACTCATTGCACAGCAAGCAGCATGAGGTTCAGCATATTTACACTGGCTCCCTTGTCCCCACGTCCCCCCAGTATGACCCAATATGCTCACTGGATTCAATGCATACAGTGGATTTGCATCACAGCCAAAGAACAGTGAACTTGGAGAATCCACTACTTTGTTTTAACAAACAGGAAGTGAGCCTGTTCTTTGTCTGGGGGAATACACTTACCTCATCCTTTCAGAAGAGATTGGAAGTTCAATTCTATCCTAGACTAGAGTGTAGACTACAGGACATGTGCATTCACCCTGGTATGTATGCTAAGCTCTGTGATCGAAAATTGTGTTTTCCTGTTGAGATATGAGAGACTGTAATTCAATCATGGTTTTTAAACAGGCTTATGAAGATAGGCTTTTGCAGTTATAGATCTCACGTGATTTCATGCCAAAAACTAGGGTAAAATGAGTAAAATTCAGCTGATTTCACAGATACTGAAGATTAACACACAATGGCATTGGAATGCCCCCCCCTCACTGCCCCCCCCCCCCCCACCGGGGTTTGAGGCTCCTGAGGCTTATTATACAAAGGTGGTGGTATCAGCGACAGTGGGGAAGGTGTTTACTGTCCAAGGCTGGCTTCCTGTTCCACCTGTCACTCTTGTCACGTACAAACAGGCCATATGCGGGATGCTCACCGATTGATGGTGAAGTCATGAGAAAAAGAGAAGAGATTAGCAGGTAACAAACGAAAATATTACCCTACCACACACAGCTAAGCAAACACTGTCTGATGATCAAAAGGGCGAGGACGTGGAATGGAATGAGGTCACTTACCTTCAGGTTTCTTTCCTCACATAGGAAGCCCCGCATGGAGTACCTGTGCGGAGGCACCTCATGCTGCCTAGCAAAGCAGAATCTAGAAATAAGCTCCTGAACATTACTCTCACTGACCAGGAGAGGGCACCTAGCACTAATGAATGAAAAAATCCTGTCCACAACAGATTCCTCGTGGACTCTACTACCTGTACTTTACAAATCAATTTGTTTCATGTGTCCGTTGCAAACGCCTTTCGATCTCAGGATAATTGCAGTCACACCTTCTTCTTGATGACAGTCCTGTGCGATATAATATACCAGGTGGCCGAGATAACTGATTTTCCTGTACAGGGCACAGAAAGAAGTCCCTATGAGTAAAAAATAATTTCAGAGGGAAGAATTTATTTGTATTGACAATTTCCCCCAAAAATGAACACATTAGACAAATTAAAATGTATTTAAGCAATCTTTCAGAAGAGGGAGAACATACTTATTAAAACCTTCCTGTACCGAAGCACTTCTGATTCATTCTCCCTCCCATTTCTTACACACACATATGTGGCTTGGTTTAGACTGTGAGTTCAAAGAATTCACCTCTAAACACGTTAAAACAGGGGAAGTCATATTCTACCATAAAACAAAATGTGACACTATATTTGTACCACCCTTTCCCATGCCAAAAAAAGAAAGAAAGAAAGAAAGAAAGAAAGAAAGAAAGAAAGAAAGAAAGAAAGAAAGAAAGAAACTTGAATTCTATGTATTTCCTTTTAGGTCTAGCACAGACATAAACAACAATAAATTGGCCAACCATATTCTTCAGGCATATAATTTTCTTTCTTCCCAAAGTGGACACTCCCTGGGAAAATACAAATAACTTCTAATTGCAAAGCCCTTCAACACACAAAAAAAGTAGGCCACCTTGACCAGAGCACAAAATAATGTTTTCCAAGAGCACTTGAATGAGAGCCTCATTATCCAAGGAAAAAATACATACCAAGATTTTTTACTACTTTATTTTGTTTCGTTTTCAAATACTTTTTATAGCCATGGAAAAAAAACATATTGATGAATCGATTTTTCCAAAACAAAACCATGATGTCTTTTAATTTTAGCCTGAAAGTAGCTCCCCATCTCCAGCATTTGAGAAATAATAACACTGTGGCAGAGTGTAGCTGAAAGACTTGTTCGGGGACCCACAATGTGTCCAACTCTGGGGGTAATATTTCCACACGCCAAGCACTGATTTCATATTATAAAATTACCTAGAAATTCCCAACTATTTGTGTCCTACTGGATATAAAGAAATCTCTGTAATCCAAAGTCATGATGGCTTAATTTACATTATAGCAACTAGAACCAACTTCAGTTTAGGAACCTAATTATTTAACACTCAAAGAAAGTACATTTGGCTCTTGGTTGACAATTATCTTCCCTGTTATTAATGATAATAAACAATGCCCTTAAGGAGTGGCTGCTATGTGTCACTGTCCCCTCGATTATCTTCCAAAGTAGTCTTATAGAAGACAAGACTGAAAGGCTCAAAGATGTTAAGTAACTGTCCCAAAGTACACAGCAATTAGCAGCAGAGGCAGAAATGGCACCAGCTGTGTCTGACTTCTCGACATTGCTGTCTCCAGTACCCCTCACTTCTCCTTAACTGCATAAATTATTCTATGAAATTGAACCATAGATGCTATTTTCTATTAATCGCATCAGTACCTGCTTTCCTAATTCCTAATTTTTTCAGTTTAGGGCAGAAAGAGATTGCAAAGCAAATTACCTGTATAGGGCACCTCATAAAAATCCAGAAAGGACTATGAATTCTTATGATAAAAAGTATACTTGTATTACTAGTTTGAGTACACAATACCACAATATCCATTTTCTGAGAGATCTTGTTATTACTATTAAGGCATTTTTGCCTACTTATTTATTTATTTATTTCACTTTTAAGCGCAGGTAAAACTCTTGTTGTTAGTTACAGCCCTGATGATCTAGTAATCAAGTTCTTGAAACAACAATGCACATTTATCTGTGATGAAATACAAATTTCAGGAGGTTTCAGCAGATCCTCTCAAAAATCTGTCCATGCGCTTATGCTTGGAGAACCATACAAGTGTTTAAATTGCTTTTCTATGCTTTCATCAAGTTCAAACTAGGTGACATTATCCGCTTTAGCAAACCCAGGGCCTATTTTTAAAAGATTAGGTACATAAAATCTCAGAAGTGCATACAATCCTTTCCAACAGTTACCATCTTCCCAAGAGCCACGAGTGTCAAAACAACAGGCAAGGTTTTTCATGTGGTTACTGGCTGCCCGAGTCACTCCTTGGCAGGAGTGTTCAAGACCAGCTGAGCCTTGGGGAAAATATTCAGAAGATGAAAAGACAAAAGATAGAATTCTGGGGCTTCAAGCCATGTCAGACTAGCCCCCCGCCCCCGGCCCCGGCTCCTTCCCTCTCCCGCGGGTTATGGCAATCGGAGCCCAGCCCTTACCAGGTATCTGGAGGAAGTGTCTGTAAGCGGCCTCTCTGTGGTAGAGAGCTGGTGTGTCCAAGCAGATGCAGGAGAGAGGCTTTTCCTGCATGTCTCCGGAGCTCTTTATGGACATGGAGGAAGTGGTGGGCTCCCAGCCAGGGCTGGCCTGAGGGCGGCTTAGCCGTGGGGAAGGATGGGATCTGGCATTCCCTCTCACCAGGCTGTCCACCTGTTTTCTTCACACAAGCTACTCCAAGAAAGGGAATTCACCACCTTCTGTTCTGCTGTGCTCACTCCAGCTCTGCCCTCCACCTTGGGTTTGCCCCTGGGATGGAAACGAGAGAGACAGCCAGCTGTGGGGGTATGCCCCCTAGGAGGACGGAGCCCAGGCCCCGGGTCACCAGAGTGGCAGATAAACCGGTATCTTGAAAGGCCGGGGTGTAAGGGAAATTTGTTTCTCATCATATATTCCTTGAATATTGAATATATTGAATATTGAATATAGTGAATACTGAATATTGAATATTCCTTGAATATTCTTTTGAATTTTATAGCATGTGCGTGATTTACTTCTTTTCCTTTAAAGTGGCCAGACACCTCTCTATAAAGTCTCATGTCTGCTAGTCTAGACAGACAACTGAACCTTGGATCTGTACAATGATGATAAGACCCCAAGTTAGAACGTGCTCACCATTTTTAAAAGGGACAAAGCTTAAATATATTAGTTATGAGTGGCTTGTGATAGGTTTTCCGGCACTAGGGTGGTAGGTGGTATACATGGGGCAATAGCTTCCCGGATGACACAACAGTTGCTTTCCCTTCTTCTGGCAATCATATCCACATATTCCTTTGGAGAACTACCATCTTCCCAATTCTCAAACCCTGTGTTTTGAGTGGACTTCATGTTTGCTACTGGAGGCTGACAATTAGACCTGGCCAATCAGAGCTTTGCATGCCCCAGTCATACTGAGACAGAAAGCAACAATTTGGCAAGATTGTCCTCAACGTACCATGAATAGTAACCCCCCTTCCTGCCCAGACCGCACATACATTGGGCACTGGTGGGAAGACATTTCCTCTTCTATGTAGACCCCAACTCACAAGAAGTTGAGCTCCATCCAGCACCAGAAGCACTGTCTTCAATAAGCCATTTCTTTCTTCTACCAGGCCAGATCCTTCTGTGCAGTGAGGTTCCTGGTGAGTTCTCTAAATCTTGTGAGCATCAGCACATTTCTTTACGTCTTTAGTAAGATTTTCAGGGTTTGGAAGTGCAAAGCATTTGTTTCTAAGGTGTGGCTTTGTCACTGGCACCCTCTGGTATCTGAGATTAGATTCTACTTATGGTGGTGTACATAGGATGGGTCATGAGGCAAATTAGCATCCCCAGGAAGGGTGACTACATCAGCAAAGGTCATGACAGGCTTTTAAAGCACTGAAAGACTAGTACACTAGGTAGAAGGAGCTGTACCTGCTGTCATGGGAAGGTCAGGGGCTTTAGTTTGGGATATTAGAAACTTACTCTTCCCAAACAATGTATTTTAAAAATTTTTTAATGTTTATTTACTTTTGGAAGAGAGACAGAGAGAGAGCACAAGCAGGGGAGGGGCAGAGAGCAAGGAGACACAGAATCTGAAGCAGGCTCCAGGCTCTGGGCTGTCAGCACAGAGCCTGACATAGGGCTTGAACCCACGAACCGTGAGATCATGACCCGAGCTGAAGTAGGATGCTTAACCAACTGAGCCAGCCAGCCACCTCTCAAACGATGCATTTTAACATAAGAAATCTGGCAAGTCTTTGAATTCAACCTATGGAGTAATTTGACAGGCTGTAGGGCCAGACTCTGTGATTGATTTCTGTACCAACAACCACAAAAAGAAAATTTGTTTAAGGCTAAAAAAATCCCTGGCTCTCTAGCCATACTGAGTGGAAAATTTAAAGCCCTCAATTTCTCATTTCTTTAATCTCGCCAGTGCACTTTTCAGTAGCCAGTTTAACCCCTATTCCTCATGTCATACTGTGCCATGGCCCTTATCACTCGGTTATGAAAGCTGTATTCTCTGTAGGCACTTTATTCCAGGTGCTGTGGATTATTATTATTCCATCATTTCATGGTTAAGTCAATCCTCATTTCCGTGAGCCCCAAATTGGCTAGATATCTAACCTATTGCCTCCACTGCTATTGTCAATCAGGATACAGTCAGAGGTAACAGAAAACTCTCCATTTTAAGCAGGATGTAACTTAAAGCAGGGAGTTCGGTCTTTATAAAATCCTTGAAAGAGATGGAGAATTGGATGCTAGCCTGGCTCCAGCAATAATTTCAGAATGATTCTGTAACACTGGCTCGCCAAAGGCGCCGTTACCTAGACCACATTTAGAAAAGCTGGGAATCTGGAAGCCGTCCCTGGAGCTTTTGCTCTGGGAACACGTACCTTAGCAGCAGTCCAGGGATCTGGAAAGTATTGTCGGCTCCAGAGCCATCTTGCCCCTCCTGGGCTCTCTACTAGCCCTAGACCCATAAAGCTACAGAATCGATCCCGTGACCACATCATCACTCTTGCCAGCAAACTCAGCAGAAACGGAAAAGGGAGAAACCCTGCCTTGCCCCAGTGTCGGGTTTTGTGCAGCCCATCTGACTGCAGAGACAAATTCTCGCACCCCAGTTTCAGGGGGCTCTGAAAGGTATAGATGTTAGCTTTCCTACCTCAGCGGTTCAGGAAGGCTCACGAGGGGGAACCGCACCCCTGACAAAATCCCCAAGCAAAATTCTAACAAGCCTGAAACAGATGACCTCGTTTCTTCTTGGATTTGGAATAAATGTAGTTCTTGGATGCCTCGCAGTTACAAAATGTTAATAAGCTACATTCTGAGCCTAGCATCGGCTTAAGCACCATGTTTTTTCCCAGCTAACTGCCATTGGGTTGAGCCTAAACTACTTCTTGAGCTTTCTTCCTGATGTGGTCAAGGGCTGAATTCTAAGCAAAGTAAATCAACTTCTAGGGATTTATGAACTGAAAGGTTCTACAAACACCCTTTTAAATAATGTTTACATTTATTTAAAGTAGTTTTGAGGGTAGGCTTCCTATGTCTCAATGGAGGAGGTAAGGAAATATTTCAGATACTACGGATGTAAGGGAGGACTCCTATTTCCTTGAGCATTTTTTGTTTTACCTGTTTCCTAGAAAATGTATTGATCTTTTTATTTACATTAACTGACAAAGAAACCAGATAATATCCTGTTTACGTATAACAATTTTCCAAAATAATGGATATTAAAGTAGATTATGTGCAAGGGAAAAATAGAATGGATGAGAACCCAGAGGTGCCCTGAAGCCCCTATAAAGACCCAGGTCCCTGGGCAAGTGGTGCCACATATGTACAAATTCTCTGATGAGAGACCCACAACCACATTACATGGTTTAGAATTTTTTTAAGTATGGATTAGTCAGAGAAAGATTTTGTACTTCTTAGTTGCTTATGTTAATGGTTTGACTTTTAAAAGCAAAAATGAGGGGTGCCTGGGTGACTCCATCCACTGAACATCCAACTCTTGATTTGGGCTCAGGTCATGATCATACAGTTTGTGGGATCAAGCCCCACATCAGGCTCTGTGCTAATAGTGCGGAGCCTGCGTGGCATTCTTTGTCTCCCTCTATCTCTTCCCTTACCCTGATCATGTGGACACATGCATGTTCTCTTTGTCTCAAAATAAAGAAATAAACTTTAAAAAAATTAAAAATAAAAGCAAAAATGAATTGTTCACAAAGATGTTCAATAGATTGAAATACCCAGGGGGAGGAAACAAAAGGTATTCTAACCACATTCAGAACCTCAAAAAGGTGCAATCGTGAAAAACTATTTAAAATTTAAAATTGTTCTTTAATTGTCCTCTACACTTGGGCACATGCCAACGAGTACTTTGGAGATAAAAGAGCCCATTCACAAGTGAACTTTTTGAAATGACCTTTGGAGCTCAGGGTATATACCATTTGCTGCTGAGGTGCTTACCTTTATAGTCTGCCTTTCCCCAGGTTTGGTCCACATGCTGTCAAATTGGAAAGGGCAACGAGGAAATTCAGAGAGAAAAAGGTCAAAGCTCAGACTTGGACACTGTGACTGAGAACTGTGTAGCCCGTATCACGTGGTTTAGCAGTGATGCCTACGGTCCTTGTCACTGCCTCCATTCCTCTGCATTTCTCGAGTTCCTCACAGCTCTGGGGTTAGTCCCGGTCCATGTGTGTTCTTAAATAATTGACTTACCCTTCTTAACTTGACCTAACTGTGGTCTTTGTACTTACACATCTAAAAGAGTATAAGTTAATAAACAGTGTATTGTTCTAGTATAGAGAAAAACAACCAAAAAGAGGAGTAGAGGAAAAAAAGGCAAAGAAATGGTTAAGAGAAAAGGGGAACTAATAGCAATAGGTGAGTGAAATTCAATGTTCAATTTGCAGAAAACATATACTCCTTTTCTTGGATGTGCTGAGTGAATCCATAAATCTCTTCTTCCAGCATATGGGCTTGACCTACCCACCAACTTTCCAACAGACGAATGTCTCCACCCAGCTACTCGCTCCAGAGTTTTAGTTATTGAGTCAAATGCCTTGGCCATTCTAAGAAAATTCCACAAGTAACAATTACTGTACTTGGCAGGCAGCCTGGTAATACCCGGCTGGAACTTTATTTTTTTATTGATTTAAAAATACATTTCTAAAATATTTCTCAGATCTATTGCTACTTAGGAAAGTGTATTATTATCAAAACATAAAGTGAAGAGAGAGCTAGAAGAAGTAATTTTGGCAAATAAATAGATAATAGTATTCTAAATCAGTATGTTATTTAATTATAATCTAAATGTAATTGAGTCCCTGTCCCCAAATGGCCTATTTTCAAATAGTAAATAAAAGCAGTTGGAATCTTCAGTAAGTCTCTTGGTGGGGGAAAATGCCTACAAACAGATAGTGTGTTGTTAATACAAGCCACATGACTTAACATTCTTTTTAATGGATAGTTTTCTTACTCCTCATCTCTTTATAAATTTCATCTCAGCCCCTCAGCATGGTCTTTCCACTGCTATCCTCTCTCTCATCTTCCTCCTCTGGAGGAGAGGGACCCTGCGCCCAGTCTATAACCAACAGCTCGAGCTGCATAGACAGACCGTCCCTGCTGCATGACTTTCCCTCTGTCACATTTACTCTTGTCCTGTGCTTTGACTATTTTTCTCATAAGAATCATCCCATCACTCAAACTCTGCATAGAAAATGAGATGCAACCAGTAAGACTTTTTTCTCTTTGGAAGAGAACAAAGTGATGAGGGAGTCTCTGGATATTTGCCAAGTACACTCTTCTATTTTCTCTGTTACCTTTGGCCCACTTAGATCTTTATTCCCACTACCAAGAGGAGAATGCCATATGTGTTTGTACAACTCACCACCACCAGGCATCACACACCAACCTGGGTTTCTTCTTTGCTTGGGTCAGACAGGTTACTACCATGTGCTGAGGAAAGTGTAGCACGCCTGTGTCCATTTAAGTTTCTCCTATAAAACTGGAAAGTAGATGCATCAGCAGTTGGATTTTAACGTACACCCAGTGTCCTTATTTTCAGTAACATGAGGATAAAGGTGATTTCACAGAATTCTTTCTATTACACGGGCATGTGACCACTAGATAACCTGCACCAACAGAAGTGAGGCAGTATGGGACCATGAGGAGCCATCAAAGTTTTGGGGAATCAGAAGTGGTCCAGAGCACTTTTTCTCCTATTCTAGGTACTATCAACTGTAGGGAATTGGGTAGCTGGAAAATTATACTGCTGTTAAATGAGGAGGACCTTCCCAACCTGGCACTCCTCTAGTAAGATATGGTTAGAAACCTCACTTTAAATAAAACAACGCACCTAACGAGGCTGAGTCAGCCTTGCCTCATCCCTTTCTCTTGAAGTCCTCCCTAGATCTGGGGTTTAGCCTCCTTCATGTGTAATGCTCTTGTAGGGCAGCTACACTCAGCTCATGGTCTATTTCACTAACCACAAACATTCAAGGAGATTCTGAGTGACTATAGTAAACATGAAGCCTGCTTAATGTATTCTCCAGTCTAAGACTGTTTAACAATTCTTCCTAATCAGTCCTTCCCTCAGGAACTTAATCCTGGCAATTATGAGCCTATATCAGACTCTATTGCCCCCTAGAGGATGACTCATTTCAGTGGTTTTCTGTAGGAACGCAAGAGCAGTTTCTCCCCACTCACAGTTAGGAACTTGACATATGACCTCCAGCAACACTCCATCCTGCCATACACTCATTCCTGAGCAGTGAGGAAGTCCACTATGGAAAGGAAAGTATTGTGTGGCTTCAAGCCCACAAGACCTATAGAAAACATTTTTCTGTCTGCAAGGAGGTCTACTAAAGCAGTTTTAAGTCATTTGCTAGCCACACCTAAAATTCCACTTCTTGGGTTCCTGGTGAGACACCTCCCAAGAATTTCTTGAATTCCTAGTAGTAAGTAGCCTGCATCAGTAAATCCAGAAGCTGTTTGACTTCAAGTGTCCCAGTGGAAGCCATGTTCTGAGGACAGGAAATTTTCAGAAGGGGAGTAGAAACACTTAAATAATAAAAGCATGTCTGCTATTGTCTTCTTTTCTTTTAGGAAAAATTGTTACAAAAAGTTGAGACAAATACCAAGCAACTGAGAGTCTGTTTAGAATGGATTAAAAACCAAGCTCAGAGATCCCCTCACTACAACTCTACATAAATCTAGTTCTACATGAGAGCATCCTGTCCCCAAAATTGACATTTTGCCCAGTACGTCTCCACATTTCACTGGCTTTCAGTATTACTCTAAAAACTACTGGCACTTTTTTGGGACCATTTTCTCATTTATAACCATTCTGTTAATAGTATGGCAGGCATGGGGTAAGTATGTAGTTCTAGTAATTATTATATACTAGCCTCAAAATTCTAAAAAGTGGTCCTTAACACGTGACTCAAATAGAACTTGGGCTCCATGCCAACTCAGCAGGATGTCAATTCAATAAACAATAGTTAATCATCCTAATAGCAATTAAGCAATTAGAAACTTTAGTCAATCTCCAAGGAAAATGTCAAAATAGGGGGTACATTCTTAAGACACAGACAGTTTTCTTATAGTTTTCTCTTTAGACATCACACAGTCTCAATCTCTAGCCAACATGAAATAAACATTGAATATTTAATACAGATCTCTGTTCTCAGAAATTAATTTAGAGTATCAGCATGACAGAAAAATCTTTTTGTTAGAGGTGATTCAGAATAATGCAGCACATTGTAGCAGTATTTTATTTAGTGGTCCCTTAGTATCATCAGCAAAGTATATTATTTCCTTCCAGAAATAAATGACTTAATAATAATACCCATTTATCGATACAGAAATGAGCAAATTCTGTCAATTCATTCTCACTAATTACTTATTTAAACTGATTATTGTTTTTTTAAGGTTTATTTTTGAAAGAGAGAGAGAGAGAGAGAGAGAGAGAGAGAGAGAGATGCAGAAAGAGATGGAGACACAGAATCTGAAACAGGCTGCAGGCTCCGAGCTGTCAGCACAGAGCCTGGTGCAGGGCTCGAACCCACGAACCATGAGATCATGACTTGTGCTGAAATCAGACGATTAACTGACTGAGCCACTCAGGTGCCCTAAAACTGATTATTAGTACAAGGTTATAGCACAGTAAAAATGTATTGATAAAAAAAAGCAGTAATTTCTGTTTCTGTTTACTCTTTGTTCCTATAGCTACTTCTAGGCAATATTTTTCCATTTTGAAAGCAAGCCTTTAATGGAGACACTTAGAGAAAAGCCTATTTGATTGTGTACATAAGTGTCAACACAAATTCTGCTGTAGTAATTTGTGGATTTCCTCTGTGGTTTGCTTGAAAGATCACTAAATGATCGTTTAGCACTTCACATATGAAAATATCACCATTTGGAATGCAGCTGGAACTGCTCTTAGCAGGGCTTTGTTATTTCCCAGGACAAGTCACAGCATTTTTAGGAACCCTATCTCAATGCTCATGCATGTATTTTGCCACATAAGCTTTGCAGTTTACTGTTAGATCATCTTCAAGTTTCTTCTCATCTCATTTACAATTCATCACATAGTTATTGTTGAGCTGCCTAAACACCATTCTCAATAAAGGGCACTGCACAAAATATCCAAAGTCCTAAGAAGATGTGAATAACAGTTCAGTTGAATGAATTATTCAATTTATAAATGAAAATTTAAATAGGATAAGGCTAAAATTATTTATTATAGAACTGCTTTGTTTACAATTAAGTTACCCTTACCCTTTTTAAGTTAAGAAACATGTAGGTATTGGTACATGTAAATGTGACAGCCTGACTAAAGTCAGCTTGGTGTGGTCAAGTATTGGGCAAGATTTCCCATTCACCTCCGCCAAGACCCTGTCATTTTAGTGAGATTAAGCTTCCAATTGCTTCAGCCTAAGACCTCTGGAGCAGATGCTCTACTAGTCTGGTTAAATTATGCCCATTTCTCTCCCAAGTGAGAAAACACAAGTTCCCATGCTGAGACAACTGAAGGGATTTTTCATTTGGTACACTGATTCTGGGAGTGTAATACATGTTTGTTGAAACCATACCAAGCTGAGACAAAGTATTCTTATGATTAATGCTTACTAACATGTATTGAGAACAGATATTGTACTTGGTCCATACACAATACATAAAGTCATCATTCCTACAGATGGAAATAAACAGCTTGGATGAATATATTGATGAAATTTATATCCTTATGGAAATGATAGTTCAGTTGGGAAGACAGACACTGAACATGTAATTACAGGTGAGGCCAGCTTTACAAAGAAGGGCAGTATACTATATATGTGCAAAAGATAAGGAACTGACATTGTCTAGAGGTTAAGGGAAAGTCTCCAGAAAGAAATTCTGAATTGAGACTTGAAGGAATTGATGAGGCTGGTTAGCAAAAAAGAAGAGGGAAGTGTGGTTTATGTAAAAAAGGTCCTGTTGGAAAAAGGGCAGTTTGGCCTGGAAATTGCAACAAATAGTAGCAGGTGTAAAGGACATAGCACTGTGAGGAGAAGGGGGTGGTGGTACCCTTGAACCCGAGAGGTAGGCAAGAGTAGGGTCCATAAGGCATGGGGTTTCCACTTTATCTTAAGGGGTGTGAGATTCTCCTAAACCATTGTAATGACAGGAATGATATGGTCAGAAGTGTGTTTGTAATAAAATCATCCTGGCTGCTGTATGGAATATGTGAATGGTGGGCATGGGTGAATATGGGAAAATTGGTTAGGAAGTTATTGCCTAAGAGAGAGACAATTGGTGATGTGGACAGGGGCATTTGAAATGAAGATGGGGAGAAGTAGAAATGCCTAAAAAATTAAAGCAGGTCCAATGAACAATTTGGTAGGTTGCATATTGAGGGTAAAGGACAGAGCAACTTGCAGGATGACTTCCTGGTATCTGGACTAGCCAGATGGGACTGTAGTTATTAAGATAAATGACAATAAAGGAAAAACTAAGGGGCAGAAAAATAATGTTTAGACATATTATATATTAAAAGTTTTGGAATAGATCCATATGTATTAATGTATTATTAACCATTCATTTAAAAATTATTTCCTTCTTATTCCAGGATTAAGCACAACTTTCATATATATATATATATTGCTCCTTCCTCCTCTTGTGAAATTCTTTTTTTTTTAATAATTTTTTCAACGTTTTTATTTTATTTATTTTTGGGACAGAGAGAGACAGAGCATGAACGGGGGTGGAGCAGAGAGAGAGGGAGACACAGAATCGGAAACAGGCTCCAGGCTCTGAGCCATCAGCCCAGAGCCCGACGCGGGGCTCGAACTCACGGACCGCGAGATCGTGACCTGGCTGAAGTCGGACGCTTAACCGACTGCGCCACCCAGGCGCCCCGAAATTCTTTAATTACTATGTGTGGGGTTAAAATTATTTAAAACGTAACTATAACACCTTATAATATTTTATCTTTTAATGAATTACCATAACTATTTGAAGTATTAATATTTTATCTTTTAATGAATTACCATAACTATTTGAAGTATTAATATTTTAGATGAAAGAACAAATGAATATTTTTGAAAACGTCTGGCCATTTTCAATATTCTGATTATGTGAAATGAATTATTCATGTTCTTTTCAATAGATTTTTTTTTATGGTCAAAATTATTTTCCCCAGTAAAATGATTCATTCACAGACAGAATAAAGTATGTATCATATATATCTCTGAGAAAAAGATATAACTGAATATGAGTGACTTCATGTGAAAATAGGAGAAGAAACACTCAGCTAACTCAAAGATTGTGAAATAACAGTATGTGCATTCTTTTAAGCACAATGTTTTGAGTTGGTTTGTTATATAGCAAAAGTTAACTGATATGGAATTGTTTTTTTCATAACCTATTTCCTAAAATGGCCTATATAGAATCATTCTGGGTATTTCTTGATATTTTCTTTCTCTTATTTACATCCATCACACCTCTTCTGCAGTCTCTTGTTACTCTGCTCCCTAAATCTTAAAGAAGAAAAGTTTTTAAGAAGTTAAAAAATCAACTTATAAAATCAGTTGTATTACTATAAACTAGCAACAAACAACAAGAAAATTAAATTTAAATATTTTCAGTTACAATAACCTCAACACACATAAAATACTTAGGAATACATTTCAAACAAAAGACACATAGCTTCTATACTGAACATTACAAAACAGTGCTGAAAGAAATTAAGAAGACCTGAATAAGTGGAGTGATATACCATGTTCATGGATTGGAAATTTTATTTATTTATTTTGAGAGAGAGAGACACAGAGAGCATAATTGGGGGAGGGGCAGAGAGAGAGGAAGAGAGGGAGAATCCCAAACAGGCTCCACACACACTATCAGTGTGAAGAGCCTGATGCAAAAACTTGAACACATGAAACTGTGAGATCATGACCTGAGCTGAAATCAAGAGTTGGATGCTCAACCAAACAAGCCACCCAGGCAGCCCTGGAAAACTCATGTTATTTAAATATAAATGGTCCCCAGACTGATCTATAGATTCAATGCAACCTCAGTCAAAATTTCAGCAGTATTTTAGGTGGAAATTGACAGGCTGTTTCTGAAGTGCAAGTGGAAATGCAAAGAACCTAAAACACTCAGAATATTTTTAGAAAAAAATGATAAAATTGGAGGACTTTCACTACTTAATTGCAAGATTTACTATCTATGATAATCAAGACAGTGTGGTACTAGCATAAGAATAAGTAAATACATCAGTGAAAAATAGTAAGAAGTCCAGAAAGAGATCTACACATTTAAGGCAAATTGATTTTTGAAATCGGTGTCAAGGGGCCTCTTGGAGAAAGAATAGTCTTTTCAAAAAATAATGCTGTATCAACTGGATATCCATGTGGAAACAAATAAACCTCAACTCGTATCTCATACTATATCCCCCAAATATTTCTAAATGGATCACAGACCTACAGATAAAGTTAACTCATAAAGCTTTTAGAAGAAAACATGGAAGAAAATCTTGTGAACTTGGGCTGGAAAAAGATTTCTTTGACAGGATATAAAAAGCACTAACCACAAAAGAAACAAACTGGTAAACCAGATTTTATCAAAATTACAAACTCCTGTTCTTCAAAAGACATAATTAAGAAAATGAATAGGTAAGCCACAGACAGAGAAAATATTTGTAATACATACGTCTCACATAAGTCTGTATCCAGAATATATAAAACACTCTTACTCCTCAGAAGGAACATAAAAAAATTAAAATTAAACATGTACCTACTCTAAAGCTGCAGCAATTCTGCCCTTAAGTATTTATCACAAAGGAATGAAAAATACATCCACAGAATTATTTGTAGATGAATACTCATATCAGCTTAATTGATAATACCAATCTGGGAAACAAATCATTGTATGTTCATAGCATGAAATACTACTCACTAAGAAAAACAAATGAACCTCTAATTGAGCAACATATGTATGAATTAACAGACATGCTGAGCAAAGGAACAGACACAAAAGGGTACCCCCTGTATAATTCCCAACCATATGAACTTCCAGAGGAGATAAAACTAGTCTAAGTGGAAAAAATAAATCAGAACTGTGGTTTCCTGGGGCAAGGGTGGAGTGGGCTCACGGGGACTTTGTGAAATAATAAGGAAATAACCTGTGTATTGACTGTGGTAGCAGTTTCAAAGGCATACCATTTGTGAAAATTCTTCAAAGTATACACTTAAAAATTATACGTTTTAATTTATTTAAATTATATCTCAATAAAATTTATTTTTTCAAGGAATGTTCGTGCCCCGAAGTAACAAAATGGGCACTTTAGAAAGTAAAGACTGTTTCTGTTTCTATATATATAGAAAGCCTTTTAGCATGATTGTCTATATACAAATAGTCTTTGTTGACTTTTCAAGTTGAATACCCAAGTACCAAGTAGTAACAATGGTCATTATGTACTTAGTGCCTGCTATAAGCTAGAATCTCTGCCATACACTTACATTTAATCCACACAACAATCCTGCAAGGTAGGACTTACTATCTTTATTTCTGGTGGAGTAATTTAAGTCTCAGAATAAAGTAATTAGTCCAAGAACTACTTACTAGTAAATAGTAGAGGTAAGAGTTTCTCCAGGGACTGTCGGTCTCCATCACCCAGCTTCCTTCTACTATGTGCCACCTTCCAGTTGACTTGTATGTCACACCTATTCCAAAGCCATTTAACTACAGGCACTAGGTAAGTAGTCACTGCTCGTCTACTCATTTAGTTGGTCTGCCCACAATCTCCTTATCATGTAACCTTTAATAAGCCTAATTTCTCCAATAATTAATACACTGAAAATCCCCCAAAATTGGTACTTACCTCCTTTCTACCTCACATGGCAAGAGTTTCATATAATGTGTACCATAGGATAGAGCTGGGTTCAAGGTCCAGCTCTGTCAGTTTTTAACGGAGCACGTTACTTAATCTAAGATTCAGCTCTTTATCCATTAAATCAAAGTATTAACAACTACTTTCACTGGGGTGTTGTGAGGATAAAATGAGGTAATGCCCTTAAGCATTATGCATTGTGCCAAAAACGTAGTTAATGACAAGAAATAGAAATGTGTCTTATTAATGAGAAGACAGGTATTGTCCTTTTAGAGAGGGTGCTTATTTTTCTTATTATTGCATATTTCCTTATTATTTCCTTCCTCTGCTAGGGAACAATTTAGCAAGTGTGGAAAGGCCCTGGGTAGTCAACTCAATCATTCTAGCACTGGCGATTCCTTAGGTGCGGATCGTTTTGATGTATATATTCATTTAAGATTTTTCACTTGATATTTACTATCTACATTTAATATTTTTCAATATGCCACTGTTACAGGCCCCTGTACTAATTACTTGCAAAAACTTACACAGACCAGGGACAATAGAGTATAAAAGAAGATGGCTCAGTGTAGAAAACCTGTCTGGTTCCCATACACATGTCCCATAAACTGACAGTTTCACCACTCCTCAAAGAGTGGTCTTTGAGTGGTCAAACTGTCCAGAGGAGTGGAAAAACTATCCAGGGCCATTAGACGACCTGTAGGAGACACTACTCCCAAAGACTTTATGAATTTCAGTTTTTCTCTTTTTATCAGCTACCTTCTGGAAGAAATTACTATGATCCATGAAACAGCAGAAAGGTACAAAAATAAAACAGGTAGAAGGCAAAAAAAACCCATGTTTACAACAATGTCCTAACTGTAACTAACTGGGTGTGCTTTAAGAGACTCCCACTGCTTTAAGAACCATTACGTATAAAGCTTTGATTCTGTGCTTAAGGTGCTATATCATCAAGAGGAAGTAGATGGTTTAAATGAGTAGTATTCTAATAATAACAAAAAGAGAAAGAACTATGATTCTCAAAACTGATGTCAAGTACAATCAGGAAACAGGTTTTTTCCTTCATAGCCTCACCAAATCTTCCTTCCACTCTGCCTCTACTCCAAACATGCATAACACTCTCAAATGTTCTGAGATCTATTTCTTTGCAGGGGAGGAAAAAAAACCCCTCCATACAATTTGGATTAGGTTGTTAGTAATTTGTTGTCTTGTTCTTCCGGGCCCTAGGGTTAAGTTAAAACAGAGAGATGACTCATGGTCGGCTGCAATTATTGCATGTGATGGGCAAAGAAAGAGATGCCCGAGTTAAGCATAAACATCCTCCCAACTTCTAACCCACCCTCTCAGAGGATCACACCCAGGTTATATGAAATTCAATAACTTCCAGGGTTCTAGGACGGTAGAATGCGGGAAGAGCTGAGGGGCAGCTAATAGACCAGGACGTGGACTGAGGAGATCGGTGGGCTCTCCGTTAGAAACAGAAATGAGCCTAGTACACTGCATGGTGAGACGAAGAGTTGCTTCTTTGCCATTGTACAGTCCATCAGGCCCAGTCAAATCACTTGGACTTCACTCGTGGGCAGTTTTGCCAACTGGCTGACCCCTCATTTTTGTGGTCAATATAACCAAACTATTGTGAACTCTGGTTCAGTTAATTTCAAAGAACCATTCTCCTATCATAAGTTCATCTCTTCTCGTTTTTCCATTTTGTTCTAAAGACTACCATTATTTACTTAATCACATATGAATATGCAGAAAGACACTAGAATGAAATACTTTTCCATTCCCTAGGGTTAAGTTCCACATTTCCATTCCCTAGGTGGCCCAAGGGGATGGGTAACCAAACAAGATATATTTAAAATTCATAATTTCTGGAATTCTTCTACTCAGTCTGTTTACAGATTTTTTTTTCAGTTCCGCCTTGACACACAGACAAGTGTGTACCAACTGTCTACTTTTTATATTTGGGTGAGTACCTGGAGGTGGTAATGTGGCATAAGACAAGAATGAGGAGAGAACACAAGCACACTGTGAATTTTAAGGCGAACTCACTCTCTTCCATTTTACTCCAAGTCAAATGATTTCTAGCTCTTGATTTCACTCTTGTTACCCTTTCTGAACTACCTGTTAAAAATGTGCCTCTTATTCACCTCTCAAGACCCACCTTGTGTTGACGGCATACTTCCCTCTTTCCTCGTTTTCCCCTACGCACCTCCAAATTCCTACCTTCTTTATTTGATTCCCTGTGGTGCTTCCCAGGGATGTGGCCCCAAAGCACATAAGCGCATTCGTCTTTACCAAAGAACAAGTTTGATATGAGCTTCCTGAGCCCCAAACAAAAGAATTAATGCTCAGCCTGAGTTCTTTGACTATAGCATTAGTGTTCTGGCCTTGGTCATTCAACAGCACTGTTATATGGTTTGGGCTTCTTGCATAATTCTACTTTCCATTTATATGAATTATCCCAGAACTATAAATACAGTTAACAAACATGGTGTACATAGCTTTAGGGCAAATTCCACTTCTTGGTCAATGGGCCAAACAATATTTCTGTTTAAATTCTTGATATTGATCGGGTACCTGGCTGGCTCATTCAGTAGAGCAAGCGACTTTTGATTGCAGAGCAAGGGATTCTTGATTGAAGGGTTGTAAGTTTGAGCCCCATGTTGTTTGTAGAGATTACTTAAAAATGAAATCTTAAAAAAAATAAATTCTTGACTTTGATAGCCTAGAATAGAAAAAGAGGATTAGTATCATTTCAACATTCTTCTGCATATGGTATATGCCATATGCAGAACTGTCTACGAAAAGAAAGTACCAAGGTCAAAGTGGAATCAGATATGGCTCTTAGCAAAACTAAAATGCTAAAGGTATTTTGATGTAGCTACCATTGTTGTTGTTGTTGTTGTTATTGTTGTTGTGATTATCATTATTGTTATTATTTCAGTGTATAGAAGGAAGTGTGGTTTCTGCCATTTTGTGAATAATAAATAGTTTTGTCATTGAACAGAGAGCACAATGTGTGGCTAGACTGTCTCCTATAGGGCTTGCACACACTTTACATTGTCCTCCATGTGGTAGCCATATGTTTGTTTTCACCTGGCTGAGTCTTAAGTCACAGAGAGTTTAGAGACAGCGGAAGAGAGAGAAAACTAAGTAAACATCTCATTAGGATGGGTGACAAAGGGTAATGTGTCTTCTCCCCTAATGTACTATGTGTGTATTTTAAAGAAAATAAAAATAAATATTGAATACCAAAAATAAAGATTGCATACCACTACTGTTCTAGTTATTTATACTTGTACTGATAAGAATTTTTAAGTCTGTTAGAGCAAATTTGAAACAAATGATAACCCTTATTCAGCTATAAATTCTCCAAATGAGTGCATCAGTTGACATTCATTGAGTATTCATGAGTGTAAATCAGCATTATGATATATTACACTTCAGAGCATAAGTGTGTCCAAGAAATATTTGTAAAACAAAAATGTATACTGAATTTCAGTGAAGGGAAATCTATAAAAAGGGAAGTTAGTCTGCAGACTCTAACTCACCCATAAAATACATCCAATGTTTTCAAGTCCAACTAAAGGAGTAATTTAATGAAATATTAATAATCATAATGCAACATTATAGTGAATGAATTGAAAGTTGCTGGAATTACTTAGACACACAAAAATCAGCAGTTTTAAAGCTAGGAAAAACACTTCAGAGAGAATTTGGGTTAACCCTCGAGTCCTACAGATAACTAACAGCCAGAGAAAGTAAATCAGCTGTCCGAAGATACACAGCTTTTCTTATTTGAGCACCAGGATGGGAAACAAGAGTATTTTACTCAACATCCAGCATAAACTGTCTACCCTCCCATTAAGGGCTGCTCTGGTCTGCCAATCCGATGGTCACATCTCACAGAAAAGATCTTGCCTCAGCGATGTGTGGTCAACCACTGGCAGTTACGAGACTCTTTCCTGAGGAATAAGCTGTTCACGGGCAGATGAGAGATAATTACAAATTATACTCTCTCCCTTCCTGCTTCCCCCATCATTCGGCCTGTCCATCCAAATTATATACACCTGTTTCTTCTTTTTAATCCATCTTCTCTTAGGGGGGTTGGAGAAATTGAATAGTTTAAGCACTGCAGAAAGTCTACAAAATGTCTCTGACTTTCAGAAAGAGATGCGGCACTGTTCACCTGCCATCAGTGGGATTTCCACTTGCATTTTTGCCTTTATCATATAAGCAATAGACTTGCCAATCCACTGGGAAGCGTTCATCTGAAACTCTTTTGCAACCAAGGATGCTGTGCAGTCATGGGCAGAGCAAATCTAGCCTGACTCAAAAAGAACTAAACCCATCATGTTTGGTGCAGAGTCATGATATCTGATTATCTGAGAGAACCAATCACAACCCCCTTCAGTGTCAGTCATGGTTCTTAAGTGGCAGATAACAGCAATTGACTCTGACCATGTCATAACAGCCACACACACACACACACACACACACACACACACACTGGAAAAATGTAAGGAAAAGCTGAAGAATCAGTTCTTGGAAGGTACTGGCCTGAAACAGCTCAAGGGCAGTCTGTGTAGCAAGAAGTCATAGAAACTTTCTCCAGTAGTGGGAAGGGTGAATTCCAACATTTTTGACCCCTGTGTCCCCCTGCTCATAATCCAATTGTAGGGAGATGGTTTGATGAGCCAAGCTCGGATCTCACTGCCATTGCTCGAAGTGGCAAAACTCTCATGAATTCTCAGTAAGTCCCACCATGCAGTTGAGTAGGAGAGTTTTACCAAAGGAAAATACAGTTGCTCTTAGCAGAAAATAAATAAATAAACAAATAAATAAACAAATAAATGAAGGAAGGAAGGATGGTAGGCATTCAAATCAGCAGCTGTCCACCACATCATCAAAATGTGGTGATTAGGGGCACCTGGGTGGCTCAGTCGGTTGAGTGTTTGACTTCAGCTCAGGTCATGATCTCGTGGCTTGAGTTCCAGCCCTGCATCCGGCTCTGTGCTGACAGCTCAGAGCCTGGAGCCTGCTTCAGATTCTCATTCTCTCTCTCTTTCTCTCTCTCTGCTCCCCACCCCCACCCCCCGACTCATGCTCTGTCTCTCTCTCTCAAAAATAAATAAACATTAAAAAATTTTTTTAAATGTGGTGGTTAAATACAGAGAGACAGAGACCCAACAGTGACAGACGAATAATGAAGTATATGTAGACAACATCTCAATGATGAGACCAATAAAAAGGTTATTAAAGCCTGGTTTTGAGTCACAGCTTTCAATCAGGCTGGTTAAAGATTCTTCCTATGTGAATAACTCCTCCTATGTGAATAACTGCTCCATGAAACATCTCTTTCCAGTGGGCATTACTTACCTCCAACCCATCTTCCACCCATTCTTGCCTGGCCACTCCTACTCCCTTGTCCTTACCAGAATCTGAACCCCAAGCCTGTTTCTTCAGCACCCCCTTTGTTTACACTGGAAGATCAAACAAACACCATAGGGTGCTTTATGGGACTTTTCAGCATTTAACAAACAGTAATTTAATTATAAATTCCAAAGTCAATCCTCCTAAATAGTCGTACAAGGAGAAAAGTCAGATAAAATGCTTCTTTGAAGCTGCCTTCTGAGTGCTATAGCTCGCTTTGCTGAAATATCCTGGGAGACACTGTCCAGAAGAAGGATGGTTCTTCACTCCCACTCACAGTACAAATCAGGCCGGCATTTTGAAAAAGAGACAGGTTTATTCATCCCTTCAGCGTTAGATGGCTTGGTTCCCTGCAAAATTTCACTTTTGGTTATTAAAATATTCACTGTAGGAAACAAATTTGTAACCCATTTCTCATATTACCTACACACAGAAAAACAAAATCTGATATCTCAGGGTTTATTTGCCGAGGGCGCTTCCCATAAAAGCGAGTGAGTATGCATTGGGAAATTTGTCTGGTTAACTCCTTATGGATAAACGTTAGTCACAATCGTCCCTCCCCGCCCCCTCTTCCCCGACTCTCTCGCCCCCAGCACCCTCCCCACCTCCCGACTTCCCGCCTCTCCAGGGCTGGTGACCTAATAGCATTTTTCTTCGTGCATATTTTGGCGTCGCCCCACGGCCTGGCTGCCTTCGCCTGTCTGAGTCTTTTGAAATTCCTGCATGTTCGCCCCAGATTAAGCCGAGTGTGTCTCAGGATGTGTGTTCCGTTTTGTTCTTTCCCCTTAACGCTGCCTGTGCAACGTGTCTGGGGGGAGGAGGACAGGACGGGGAGGGAGGGGCAGAGGCGAGGAGCTGTCCGCCTCGCACGTTTCCAATCGCATTACGTGAACAAATAGCGGAGGGGCTGCCGGGCCAGAACTGCTTGTGTAACTTTGCAAACGTGCCAGAAAGTTTAAAATCTCTCCTCCTTCCTTCACTCCAGACTGCCCGCTCGCCGGGGCCGCCGCGCCGCTCCCCGTCGCCTTCCAGAAAGAAGGACTGGGAAAGAGGAGCCGGGCGGGTGCCACGTCCCGGCAGCCGCCTGTACCGGACGAGGGTCTGCAGCCCACCCTTGGCGTCGCTTGCTGGGGACTGAGTTACCCGCGCTGCGCCCGCCTCCCCGGTTGGAGAGTTGTCCCTCTCTCTCACGTTTGGGCCCCGTTTTTCTGGTCTCCGAGCTACGTCCTCCCGGAGTGGGGACAATCGGGCAAAGGGAGCGATGCGCTTCGCCTGGACCGCGCTCGTGCTCGGGCCGCTGCAGCTCTGCGCGCTCCTGCGCTGCGCCCAGCCGGCCGCCGGCCAGCAACAGCCCCCTCGCCAGCCGCCGGCGGCCCCGGCCGCCTGGCGCCAGCGGATCCAATGGGAGAACAACGGGCAGGTGTTCAGCCTGCTGAGCCTGGGCTCGCAGTACCAGCCGCAGCGCCGAAGGGACCCGGGCGCCACCGCCCCGGGCGCTGCCAACGGCGCCGTCCCGCAGCCGCGCACGCCCATCCTGCTGCTTCGCAACCGCACGGCGGCAGCACGGGAGCGGACCCCGGGCTCGTCGGGGGCCACCGGCCGACCCCGACCCGCCGCTCGCCACTGGTTCCAAGCCGGCTACTCGCCGTCCGGGGCCCGCGACGCTGGGGACTCGCGCGACGGCAATGGGACGGAGCCAGGAGAGCGCCCGGCGCTCAGTAACCTACGGCCGCCTAGCCGCGTAGACGGCATGGTGGGCGACGACCCCTACAACCCCTACAAGTACACCGACGACAACCCGTATTACAACTACTACGACACGTACGAAAGGCCCCGACCTGGGAGCAGGTACCGGCCCGGATATGGTACCGGCTACTTCCAGTACGGTAAGCACCCCCAAGTCGCCCGAAGCAGCCGGGCACCCCTTCCCCAATTCTGGCTCCCCGACGTGGCTGCCTGGGCGCGGCAGGCCTGAGTCCCGCAGATCCGATCCCTCCCCCTGCGCCTGCAGAGGCAGCCCTGGAATCTGGTGCAAACCGCACTCCCGGCCCCTCCTGCTTTCTTTCCACTTTGCTTTGCAGCCCAGGGCGTCCCGTTCTCCTGCTACCCGCAGCCCGGTTGGGTGAAGGGTGAAGGGTAAGGGACATGGAGGGACCCAAAGCCGGGGGGTGGGGGTGGGGGGCTGGGTTGTCTCAATGCTACCTCTCCCCCTGCCCCCCCCCCCCCAATCGCCTGGTGACATTTAGGTCTCCCGGACCTGGTGCCAGACCCATACTACATCCAGGCTTCCACGTACGTGCAGAAGATGTCCATGTACAACCTGAGATGCGCCGCGGAGGAAAACTGCTTGGCCAGGTACCGACAAGGATCTCCTTGGCCTGGCTACATGCACCCGTCTTGGTTCAGGCGCTGCTCGAGTGCCTGGTTCCCACAGCTCTTGTTCCATGAAGACAAGAGTTGGGCAATGGGGCAAGTGGAATGTGGAATGTGGTCTGCTGGGCATGCTGACCTGGATGGAGAGTGTTTAACATTTTGAAGATGTCTGTGGGTTCTTCTGTCTTTCAAACTCTGCCACAAATCAGGGAGGTGGAGCAAACCCTTACGGTGGAGAGTTGGGATCTCATGATCTTTTTCCAAGATCCTCATACTTTGGAGCTAAAGAACTGTACAATAACGTGGAAAAAAATATTGTAATGGAAGAGCTTGTTAATATCCCCTTAAAAAACCGAGGGCTAACTTGCCAGTGTGGCAGCCCTCAGAGCAAAGCTTCGGTTTTCTTCTTTTGTTTAAGGCCACAGTTTAGCTTCGTTGTTTTGGTATTACTTCAGCCAGAATAAGCCCGAGCAAGAGCTTTGTTTTTGAATCCGTCCTAAAATAAAATCATAGCAATTTGGGGAATGGAATCCTCTGACTTTGCCGCTGGGAAACCAGCAGAGGGAGCAAACGATGTTTTTTGATAGGTCTCATAAAAAAACTGTTCAAGTGCAAAGTGAAAATATTCAGTAGTATTTGAATATATATCCACACAACATATATTAGAAGGAGCAAAGTAATGTTGATCTGTTCAGCTGGATCTTTCTCCCACTTTGACCCTCTGTAACTGTCAGGCGGAAGGAAGAGAAGAAAGCCAAAGTTACCATTTTCATTCCTGACTCTCGCATCACTTACTCCGCTGCTCTCCCTATGATATTATTACAGTCATGCCATTGTTTTGCAGATAGCAAAGTTACAAAATTATTTATCTAATCTGGGTGTATGCTTTTAGAATTATTTCCTCACTTTAAGAAGAAACAATGTTAAATTTAAAGTTCTTTAAAAAAATTTTTTTTTAAGTTTATTTATTTATTTTGAGAAAGAGAACAAGCAGGGGAGGGGTAGAGAGAGAAGGAGAGAGAAAATCCCAAGCAGGCTCGGTGGGGTCAGCATAGAGCCCGATGTGGGGCTTGAACTTAAGAACCATGAGATCACAAGCTGAGCAGAAACCAAAAGTCGGATGCTTAACCTACTTAGCCACCCAGGTACCCCAAAATTCAAAGTTCTTAATAAGGGCATACTTTTTTCTTTTTCTTTTTTCTTTCTTTCTTTCTTTTTTTTTAATTTGCAATCATTTCTACTCATTCATGTGGTTCAACAAGAACTGATTACAAATACAGAATTTACTGATCGTGCATACACATTTAATGCTGATTTTGTTACTTTTTTTTTCACTTTTTAACTGCAGATGTCCCTAGTTGTCATGCATTTACTCATTCCACAAACATTCACAACTGAGATCGGGCCACTTGCCAGGCACCATTCTGGGACCCGGGGATTCAGCAGTAAACAAAATAAGCAAAATGCGCTGGGCTTTTGCAACTGATAGTCTAGTGGGGGGTGGGAGGCAGTCGCCATTATAAACTGGAAAGGTTTTGCTTGTACTTTGTCTTGAGTTAATATCCTGTGGAAATTAAAGTGCTTCCTTTTTGAAAATCACAGCTCAGCATACCGGGCAGATGTCAGAGATTATGATCACAGGGTGTTGCTGCGATTCCCCCAAAGAGTGAAAAACCAAGGGACGTCAGATTTCTTACCAAGCCGACCAAGATACTCCTGGGAGTGGCACAGCTGTCACCAGTAAGTGGATGGGCCTCCTGTCACCAGTAAGTGGGCGGGCCTCCTGTCACCAGTAAGTGGATGGGCCTCCTGGGTACTTGTGAGTTGTTTTTTCCTTTTTCAGGTGGTCCTGGAGGTGAAAAATGCCAAGGTTTAGTTTTTATAGAAGAGGGAGAACACTGCTGTTGGGTATTTTACATTTAGAATTTTCTCTGTGTAATGTGACATCATCAAGGGAATCTGTATTTAAGAAAATACATTAGCTACAAGATCCTTTTATCTTTTAAAATGGAAACTCTAAGCCCAGCTGATTAAAACTGCTATAGGATACAACAGTGGGCTTCATGAGAATTTTATTCCAACATACTACAGGTAAGATTTCTAAAAACAACAATAACAACAACAACAAAAAACTTGTTAACAACAGCCAAGATCATCTACAGTGAGATAACATTTCAGAAAGACCGCAAGTTGTTAGTAGAAGGATTTATATGCCAATTGCAAAGAAAGAGATGATATACTCCATGAGGTGACAAGGACTGACCTCTGTTTTACAAGGCCTGTATCAAACCCAGGGTAAATGCCTGTTCTGTCCTGAATTTAAAGATCCTTATATTAGGCAATTTTATAATTCGCCTTGGTAACTTGCCCAGGTATTTAATGACAGGAAATCCTGAAGGATGCCCTTAAACCTTCTGCAATTTGAACGTTTTTTTTTTTTCTCGTTCTTTCCTTCTGTGAGAAGATAAACAGCTCACCACCTTTCCTTTAACAAGATGAGAAAAACAGATATGAACACCCAATTTTCTGATCAAGTAGAATTATTTTATTTATAAATAAAAGTTTACACTAGTTAAATAACAGTGGTGGGGAAAACACACCATTATTTCTCCTTTGTATTTGAGTAAAGGTTTTAAATACGTGAGAACTCACTTTTTTAAAAACTCACAGAAACCTCCCAAGAGTGCTCTTCTTTTATTTGGAATGAAACATGAGTACTGGCAGCCAAAAGAAATATACTAGAGAGCATATGGCAAGGTCTACTTAAACACAGATAGTTTAATGTCTATTTCTATTAAATATTCAAAGATGAAACAGGGTATAATAGGAAAGCAAAATGCTCAAAATAAGTCTGTTTTTCCTAAAAGCAAAGTTAGATCGCTGTCCCTGGGGTGGGGAGGGAAAGCTAGCATGAATCTGGCTTTAAGATAAACCTGATCTTGGGGTGCCTGGGTGGCTCAGTCAGTTAAGAGTTGGACTTCAGCTCAGGTCATGATCTCATGGTTCGTGGGTTCGAGCCCCACGTCAGGCTCTGTGCTGACAGCTCAGAGCCTGGAGCCTGCTCCAGATTCTGTCTCTGTCTCTCTCTGCCCCCCCCCCCCCACCCGCTCGCACTCTGTCTCTCTCTCTCAAAAATAAACATTAAAAAAAAGAGGTAAACTTTATTTCAATTTCTCTGAGTTTCTTTTTTTAAGTTTATTTACTGTGAGAGAGAGAGAGAGAGAGAGAGAGAGAGAGAGAGAGAGAGAGAGAATCCCAAGCAGGCTCTGCACTGTCAGTGCAGATCCTGACATGGGGCTCACAAAATGTGAGATCAGAGTCGGATGCTCAACCCACTAAGCCACCCAGGCACCCCAAACTTGATCTCAATTTTAATGCGAAAACAAGTGTGGGAGGCAGTGGGGAATTCGTCTAAAATCCTCATGGCTTTCTCTGTATGTTCTGTCTCTGTGTTGTGTGGGACATCAGACATTACCACAGCATGGATGAATTCAGCCACTATGACCTACTCGATGCCAGTACCCAGAGGAGGGTGGCTGAAGGCCACAAAGCGAGTTTCTGTCTTGAGGACACCTCCTGTGACTATGGCTACCACAGGCGATTTGCATGTACTGCCCACACACAGGTACGTTGGCTGCCTGAAATCGGGAACCCACAGGGGGTCATCTGGTCAGGATGGAAAATAATTGGGAAAAGGAAACTGGTGGCTTGGTGATCCGAATTATTCTTAAAGCATTTCCTCATCACAGAAGGTCAATGTGCATAATCGCTATGCTCCCTGATGAAAAGTAGTGGTTTAGCCTCTGAAAAAATCCACATGGTTTCCAGTATCTGCACTCATTCTGTATTCTGTAACTGGCTTGGGGAGTAACTGTGGAAAAGACACCTCTGTGTTCTCCCCTTCAAAACCATTCCTCCCTCCACCTATTAAGTTAGCAACAGAATGGTGATTGGGGCTCGCCAACAAAGAGAAACCTGTTTCTTGAAAAGCTCCTCAAAATCAGTCTCTTTTAAGCATGAAAATAAGAATAGAAGGACACAGTTTCTTTCTCCACGCATATATATTTAAACCTACAGTATAATTGATGTCAGATGTCCCTTGGATGGATTTTTAAAAATAGTGCTGACCTCAGCAGTGTGTATGCCTTATAACGGGAAAATGTGTGTCAGTTAAAAGCCAGGCCAGTATTTCCATAAGAAGCCCTCATTTGTAAAAGGACATTATAATTTTACTCTAGCCGGAATCTTGGCAAGGAGTAGTGAATGTACATCAGGCAGGGCACAAAGGGATGAGCAGCTGGTATCTTGGGGAGTAAATTCTAGGGCTGTGGCAGGAAGCTTTTTGGTGACCTAAATGTCACCACTGCTTCTTTCTCTGAGCTTAAAACACCATAGCAATTGGAGGGGGCAAAAGGTTCAATTCTACATGCCCTGGAGGCAGCACTTATTGTTCAAATAAAAGATGTAACCTACCCACACATTACACATATGTGGGCAGAGAGGTTCCCTTTTCATTCGGCAATCTCCGGCCCCACAGTAGCCGCCTGCCTGTGCACGGCACCTGGAGTTTATTCCCTCCATGTAGGAAAAGAGGCGCTCTGGAAAGCTCTCTGTCGAAATATCTGAATTTAGGTCTGTAGGTATTTATAAGACTTCTAGTCTTCCAACTCCTTGGGGTGACCCCATTTCATTATTTATGGTAGCTTTCTTATCAGTTACTTTCCATGTTGTATGTCCTGTTTAAACACTGTTCACCAGGTCTTGTATTACAAGTGATTTTTGTATTCGTGTTTTTCACTAGACTGATGTTTCTTCAACAGAGACCTTATTTAAAGGGGAAAAAAAAAATCTGACAAAGCCCCAATGATAACTTAGACTAGTTGTATTTTAGTGTAGTTTAAATGTACCCAAACATAAAAATAGATATAACTTCCTTATATCTATACTTTTGTCTAGCTCGTAAGTTCTTAGATAATAAATTTACATGTTCAACACACATGAAACTAGAAACATTTAAATTAACTTCATTAATTTAATGTAACCAATGGTTCTCTTTTGCTAAAACCAAACAGCGAATTTAGACAATGTTGGCTAAGGTTCTACATTTCATTTGTGTTTACAGTTTGACTTTGAATATGTGAAATGCCTGTTTGTTTTTGTTTTTTTTTTTTTTTTAATTTTTTTTTTTTCAACGTTTATTTATTTTTGGGACAGAGAGAGACAGAGCATGAACGGGGGAGGGGCAGAGAGAGAGGGAGACACAGAATCAGAAACAGGCTCCAGGCTCCGAGCCATCAGCCCAGAGCCCGACGCGGGGCTCGAACTCACGGACCGCGAGATCGTGACCTGGCTGAAGTCGGACGCTTAACCGACTGCGCCACCCAGGCGCCCCATGTTTTTTTTAATGGCCTTAAAAATTCCTGTTCTTGGTGTGCTAGTTCAAATAATCAAAGTTAATCACTTAAATTCTGCCAGCTGATGTACCAGTTTCAGAGCTCTTAAAGCTCTTTTGGTAACAAGGTGATCTTAAGCACCAAAGAATTTTGGGTGCTGAAATTCAGTGGCAACAGTGAGTTAAAATGATTCCAACATATGCTTTAAAATTTACTTTAGCATTCGGATGAAAATACAACAGTTAAATCTTCTCAAGAAGGGGCTAATTGCATCAAGAATATACCTATGGACTCCAATTTGAACAGATTTCCCTAGACTGTAACATTCTGGAGAGCAAGGACTGTATCTTACTGGAATTCTCCTCCTCCAGGCCTGTAGAAGGCACTCATTTCCTCATTGAAGTGAATATCTTAGCAACTCGAGTGATGTGGTATTCATTCATTGAGGCATACATTCATCCTTTTAATTTAATAAAATATTTCAGTGACAATGTGAGAGAGAGGGAGGGAGAGAGAGAGACACGGAGAGAGAGAGAGAATGAATAATGTGCTGGTTAAGAATAGGGATCCTGGACTCCTGAATGCCTAAACTCAAAACCATCTCAGCCACTTACCAGCTATATATCCTTGAGTGACTTAACTGACCTTACAGTGCCTCATGTTCCTCATCTGTAAAATGGGGATAATAACAGCTCCTGTCCTCCTGTAGTTGTGAACATTGAATTTATAGACATAACATGTTTTAGATTGGTCCTGGCACATGATACATACTTCATAAATGTTAGCTACTCAAAAATGCAACATAGACACCACCCTGAAGGAGCTTCTAATCTCTAGTGAGATTTATTGTTATACAGTACAATTATAATGTAGAGCATGAGACCACAAACACTATAAAATCCGGGCACTCAGAGTGAAGGAGGGTAATTCCAAGAGAGACTGGAAAGGCTAGTTGAGCTGAGGATGTGTGAGTTAAGGGGATTATTACATGGCCTTTATCGCTGAACTGGTGATATTCTAGAATTTTGGTGGAGGCCTGTCCTGTCACTTAGAGTGTATTTATCACTGGTAACTGATGACACGTGCAAGAAGCTAGATGTATTACTACTTATATTAGTCCTGTGTTTTTTTAGCTGGAGGTTCTATAAGGCTGGGTAATATGTACTTCTCAAAGGAAATGTGATAGAAGTATAGCTTTATGTCAAACTCTTGTAAGTACTCACTTAAAATTTAATTTGCAACTACTAAACACATCCTTTAACATGTTCTAACCTTATACCATCTTTTTAAATAATCTTTAAATTTTCTTTCTTCTAGGGGTTGAGTCCTGGCTGCTATGATACCTATAACGCAGACATAGACTGCCAATGGATTGATATTACAGATGTAAAGCCTGGAAACTACATTCTAAAGGTAGAGAGACCTTTGAAAATAGAAACCTGCAATTTATTTTGATTGCAACTCAATGGACCTCCCCTTCTGAATCCGATGTTAAATAATCACAACCCTGCAAGCAATTATATATCTCATAGGAATATTTCTTTAAAAAGTGTTTTTTTTGAAGTTTATTTGAGAGAGAGACAGAGAGAGACAGACAGTCTGGTAGGGGCAGAGAGAGACAGAGGGAGACAGAGGGAGAGAGGGGGAGGGAGGGAGGGGGAGAGGGAGAGGGAGAGAGGGAGAGAGGGAGAGAGGGAGGGAGAGAGAGAGGGAGGGAGAGAGAGAGAGAGAGAGTGAGAGGGTCCCAAGCAGGCTCCACACTATCAGCACAGAGCCTGATGTAGGACTCAAACTCACAAACTGTGAGACCATGACCTAAGTGGAAATCAAGAGTTGGATGATTAATCAACTGAGCCACCCAGGCACCCCAAAATATTTCTTTTTTTAAATGTTTACTTTTGAGAGAGAGCAAGAGAGCGAGAGAGCGAGAGAGCGAGAGAGAGAGAGAGAGAGGGAGCGAAAGCGAGTGAGCAGGGGAGTGGGAGACAGAATCCAAAGCAGGCTCCAGCCTCTGAGCTGTCAGCACAGAACCCAACATGGGGCTGGAACCCTGAGCCCCAAAGTCTGACCCTTAACCAACTGAGCCACCTAGGCATACGGAAATATTTCTAAACCAACATACGTATATGAAAAAGTTATTTTAAGAACTTCAGTGAAAAATATATGGCCGCCTTCTGTAACTTCTCCAGAGTTTTACCACTTGCCTCACTTTTTAACCCCCCGCCCTGCTTGATGAAGTTGATGCATTTCCTTGTTGTAGCCTTGTGGAACTAGAAAGCTATTAACCAGCAAACACTGCTGATGAAATCTGAAACACAGATGATATTTACATTGCCTAGGTCAGCGTGAACCCCAGCTACCTGGTGCCGGAATCAGACTATTCTAACAATGTCGTGCGCTGTGAAATCCGCTACACGGGACACCATGCGTATGCCTCGGGCTGCACAATTTCACCGTGAGTCCTAACTGCCTAGCTTAGTTGATTCTGTTCTCAAAGCGTTTTAGCTCAGTGACAGGCATTATACATGTGTCTCTTTCTACTACTACCGCAGCTTGCCTGGAAAGCAGTCTGTGCTATCCCGTGATTAGGGTTGATCTTCCTTTAATGATGGTGGAGAAGGGGGAGGGCAGATGTCCTCTGGTTTTTATCATCCTAAAGCTGAGTTTGCAGGACAGGATATACACACAGAACAGACTGTTTACCCGCAAAGCCCCTGGGGCGGATGAATATGTAAAACAGGCCATACGCAGTGTGGGTGACCTTGGGGGATCCCAAACAGTTGGATTTCCTCAATCTTCACCAGAGTCCATGAAGCAGCCCTGAAGAAATTCCTAGAGTTCTTTAAAGTACATTTTGGAAATCACTGCCTTAAAGTACTCCACCGAAGAGGTCAGACCGCCTGTTCTGTACAAAACCAAGATTTTACAAATTTGAGTTCTAAAACCACAAGTACTAGAGAAATATCCTAGGAAGGGAGGCGTGTGTGGAAGTTCCTGCATACTTTTCCTAGCCCCGAAACTCTTCTTTGAATGCAAGCTCAGAGGGACTCCCAGCACATAAATATTAACAGGGGTGGTGCTGTGATGAAAGTAACTGAAGGAAGGTTAGGGAGTTTGGCCTGCTGGTCTCTGCCCTACATGATCCCTTAAGCCCTGCCTGCTCTGGCGGTACTGGCTTAAGGACCCGAACCATCACCTGTGCGACCTGGGAGTGCTACATTCCCAGTAATACAAACACCGTTGGAATGATACTGAAAGTGTCCAGCTGGGAGAGGCACCAGTGCCACTGGGCCACTGTGGAAACGTGTCACAGAGCTGCACTGGAAACTCACACTTAATACCCCTTTCTCCTTGATACACAGCCCAGGACAGTGGTTGGTTGGCCCCACGTAAATCTGTGGTTTGTGGGATTTCGCAGACCTACCCAAACCCAGTTGTGCAGGCTTTCCCCCACACCTGGGCTCCTGGCCAGAGGAGGTGTGGGGTTCAGAGCAGCCCACGTTCCATGCTGTGGGCCGTGTGTTGTGGCTCAGGCTGTATTCACCTGAGACGGAGCCCTTTCCTTATTCTGTAAGGGAGCCGAGCCTGTGCTTTACAAACGGCACCACGGCTTTACAGTTACATGCAGCCTAGGACGGCACAAGGACGGCACCGAGAAAAGATAATCAAATGTATTCTTGGGAACATGCCCACGGTGCAGAAAACCTGGCTGGGCATATGGCCCATATTGTATGGAGTTCATCAAAGGATAACTGAAAATCCTTAGCACATCAGTGTAATTAAAAGAAAAAAAAATGCTTATTTTTGAGAGAGAGAGAGAGCACCGGGGTAGGGGCAGAGAGAGAGGGAGACACAGAATCTGAAGCAGGCTCCAGGTCTGAGATGTCAGCACAGAGCCCAATGCAGTGCTTGAACTCACTCATGAACCGTGTGATCATGACCTGAGCCAAAGTCGGATGCTTAACCGACTGAGCCACCCAGGTGCCCCCACATCAGTGTAATTTAAGCTAAACTAAAATAGTGTAAAATGCATAGATTAATTAATTTCTCTCAATTTTTATGATTCCTTATTCACTCATTCTCTATTTGTTGGCATTCTTGCTTTTGCACTGTGGATTCACTGAGGTCCTAAACCAGCTATTAAAGACTAATGCAAAGATAAATACGGTTTCTAACCCTTTACTGTGTGCCCTTGGAACTGTATGACAGGAATTCTCAATTACTTTACATGTGAATCTGCTGTGTAATGTCTGTCTCCTATCTGTCCCGTCATGGCTGGGACGCAGTCTCTTGTCCATCACTGTATGTACCCAGGTACAAACCTGCCACCAAGTAGCCTCTCATTCAATGCTTGGATAGTAGAGAAATGACCCGCTCTTTCAGGGAATTTAGGGTGTGGAATTGAGAGGCTCAGAGAAAGACACATAGAACTGTAGGAGAGCTACACTCTGAAAATTCCACAAGGGGTAAAATAAAATGCAGGGAAACAGAAGGATCTCTGCTACAAGCCAGGTGACTTTGCAGGTACAAAGGCTGACCTTGTGCTAAGAATGGGTCTGGAGATGTGACTGTTGTAGCACAGAGTGTGTCTTGATTTTCATCAGTAGAATCTATTGAATTGGTTATCGCCAGGTGTTTGAAACAAATAAAAAACCTTTATATTGCTCCAGCACAGAATTGTTTTATCTTTCTTTCTTTCTTTCTTTCTTTCTTTCTTTCTTTCTTTCAACCAGTTGTCATTGACTGTAACTAAATTGCAAGACTTGTTGAGGTAAAATTTTAATAAGTAGTATTGATCAGATAGATGGAAATATGAGAAGGTGAAATGATCTACAGTGATATGTAATCAGATAACAAGATGGTACTTCTCGAGGGGTGGATAATAATGGGAGATGTGCAGAGACTGTGACTCGAGAGAGGAAGCCTTGCCTTCAGATGAATGATGCCTGCCTCCTTTGTTAGGACTTTTGCTTCTGGTCTCCCTTGCTAGGGATAAGCATTCAGAGGAAGGAGCCATCTTCTCTAGCTGAGATTCAGGACTGGCTTTAGGAAAGAATTTGAACTAGGCCTTGAAGGTTGACGAGGACTGAGCTGCAGGGGACAGTTGGGGAAGGGCATGTCAAGAGGAGTTAATATCACTGGTCCCCCCCATGGCAGGAAGAAACTGTAGGACAGATTTGGAAAACCAAGTCTTCTTGTGTGGCTAAGGCATGTGTTTCATGGGGTTAAGAACTGGGCTAAAAGGATGCTAAATTGGGACCAGATCAAAGGGATCACTGAAGAGGAAGCCAGAAAGTTTGAACTTCATTCTGAAGGCCATGGGGAGTCTTTGAAGTTCCTTGATCAAGGAGTGTAACTTGCCTAAAGCCATGGGGTCAGTCTGGTGGCTTGTAAGTGGCACTGCACCTGATTCCCTTGGTAATGTTATAGTACTTTTTTAACTTTAAAAAAAATAATTTTTTAAAAATGTTTATTTATTTTGAGAGAGAGAGAGAGTGAGTGAGACTGGGAGAGAGAGTTCATGCATGCATGCACATTCACAAGCAGGGAGGGGCAGAGAGAATCCCAAGCACAGAGTCTGATGTGGGCTCAATCTCATGAACCATGAGATCATGACCTGAATGAAAATCAAGAGTCAGACACTTAACTGACTGAGCCACCACCCAGGAATCCCTACCGTTTTTAACTCTTTAAAGACATATCATCTCTCAGTTCACTGATTGTTTTTCATGCTAATCAAACACTGGAGAGTATTCCATTGGTGTGTAAAAAGTACCCAGTAAGACAGGGTATGCCTTTGATATAGCCTCTCTCCCTCATTGTCCTCACTGTAAACAAATTGTATGGACCCACTGACTGTGGCCCAGTTCAGTTTCATGATACTGTGATTAAGTTCTCCACTCACAAAACTTAGTATCTGGAAATTGACGGTCTGTGACTTAAGACTGCTTATTTTCTTTATGTGGGGATCTGTGATCATAGTATAAATACTGTATTTCATTGATTGGCTTTGACCCTGTATCTGCCTATGAATGCATCATTCTACATCCAAAACTGTGCTGAGAGAGGAGTAACGTGGGACAGTGCAGAGGCCAAGACCCTGCGTCTAGGTGGACATACTGTACTTGCTCCCTGGAGTGAACTCATCTGGGCAGGGCTTCTGGTCCCATAAGGCCTGCTTTACTCTCCGTTCTTTTAGAGGCTGTTTCTTTTACCTTTACACATCAAGTCTGTAGATACCAGACATACACTGTCTATTAACAAAGCCACTAACAAAGTCACCTCCTTCAAATCAGTATTAAAAGAGTGTATTCATGGGTAACTTCATAAGGTGACTGTTGCTTAGGTGGAGAGAAATTGCTACAGATTTTTTTTTAAAGGGTCAACTTTAAACGTGTCTACTGTACTCATTCATAATATTATCAAGTTGATAACTTGTCTTATTTTGTTTTCTTAATCTAGGTATTAGAAAGCAAGCCAAAACTCCCAATGGATAAATCAGTGCCTGGTGTTCTCAAGTGGGAAAAAATAGATTAACTTCAGTAGGACTTATATATTTTCAAAGACAGAACAGAAAACAACAAAAGAATTTTTTTTTGGACTCTTTTACACCCAAGCACATAACTGGATTTTGGACATTTAAATTGGCATTATTTGGGACATTTTTAATATTATTATTTGTATTACCTTGCGAATGAACACAGTGTTTCCATTCTGTAGATGTACACGTGGTCCTTTCAAGGAAATCCAAATTTCTTAGGCTCCTTCAGAAATTACAGTGTAAAAGGGAAAATAACATTTCAGTGAATGAGCCAAAATTACTATGAACTGAGAATTTTCTTAAGTGCTGAAACTTCAGTAAACCATAGCAATAACTGGCTTGTATATGTCTTAGCATAGATCCGTTTAGAAAGGAGGTTCCTACTGTGCGAATAGATATGGACACATCTGGTGCTGAGGAAGGACCAAACATATTACCATTGGTGTCAAGAAATATTATTATATAGCAGAGAAATGGCAACATATGTATTCAGATAGTTACATCCCTATATAAAATTTATGTTTACATTTTAAAATTAGTAAACTCCTGTCTTTCTGTTTAAGTGTACCATTTCATTCTGACTTAAATCAGCTTTGTTTTGGAACAAATTAAGTAACTGAGCTGCCCAACTCCTGTCTGACATTCACTGTTCCTGCCTCAATTCTTTATTTTTCCTATGGGCAGAGACCTTTTAAGTGGCATTCTTAGAATCACCATTCTGGGGACTGGTATACGGAGGATGACTGTGTGAATGGGAAGTCATTCTGATGATAGATGTGATACATTCAGAGATACTATGTATGCATTTAAGTATATGGACCTATTAGCTAAAAATATTTTCCTTGTTGACATAAAAATCATACAAACAAGTCCCCAAAACCACAACTGTCTCTCAAATACTTTAAAAAAAAATTGATGAAAAACATCTTAGGATTTTCAACTTTTCTACATTTTTTTAATGTAGAAAATGAAGAATGCTTTAAAATGAAGAATGCTAAAAAAATTTTTTTTTAATTATCCAGAATAGAAAACATCATATCTAGATATAGGAACATTATCAGGTCATCCAGGAATCAATCATACATTTTTTTTTCCTGTGTGTCTGAAGTGTAAACCAAATTAGCAACGCATGTAACACTACATACTTGAGGGGTTGGTGAATAAGGGAAAGAGAATACTTTCTATACAACGAAGGGCTGTGCTGCACCATGAGACAGCTGTGATTTTATTTTCAAACTGTGAAACCATGTGCCACAACAAAATTTGGAAGATTCCTTTTTTCCCCCCTAGATCCAAAAGGTGCAGAGAAAAATCAAATGACACTTTTAAGTTAGTGGTGCTCAGGCAGAAGTCTTCCTACGTGAACCAGTATTCAAATCTCAAGCAAGGGATTTCCAGTGCCCGGACATGTTTGGTAGAATTTAAAAGTGAGGTGGCATCCCTCACTGTTATGTCACGTATATCATACGTCATAGACTCGTAAAGTCAACACCAACTACTAAGAATCGTTCCCTACTCACTAGTGCCTAGCGTGGCAAGAGGGGCTAGAGATGGACCATCGTCCAGGCGCCGATGTGATCCTCCTCTACCAGGGCACACGCTTACCAACAGAGAATGCGGCTTGATAGAGACCCAGAACTTTTACTGAGCTAGTATGTGAGCTACGGAATAGCTTCTTTGATGTACCTCTTTGCCTTATGTTGCGTTTTTTAGTTTTAAGACTGTAGAGAGATCCTTTCAAATTATTATCTTTTCTAATAGAGATATTTTAATATACTTGCTTAAAAAAAAAACACAACAAAACTACTGTCAGTATTAATACTGAGCCAGACTGGCATCTACAGATCAAGGCCATTGAGATTCTTATCCTTGTAAAAATTATAGCATGACCTTTGAACACATATGAGAAGACATTTACTATCATTCATGGAGCTTTCCATCTGTCTGTCCATCCATCATCATTCAAGGGCCTAATTACATGCCAGGTGCTTACATGCTAGGCCTTGGGATATTAAAAAACAACAACTGTCCCCTAACCTCAAGAAGTATTAAAAATGTCATTATCTCCCTTTAGGTCCACTTTATTTCATTTTTAACAACTATAAGTACATGTCTGAAATTTTTCTTTTTTTAGCACTATTGTTTTTCATGACCATATTTTATTTTAAAAAAATAAGTTAAAATAAATAGCTATATGCATGTATGTGTTACTAATAATTAAAACTATGTTTTCAATCCTTGAAATGTCTGCCTCTTAAATATAAAGCCTACTATTTGGTTGATTTTGAGAAAAAAAAGTTTCAATTAGGAGGCTAAACTTTCTTGCTTATTCCTTATGTAAATATTCCTTCCTCCCATTACCCTTAAACACTCCCGAATAACTCATAAGTATTGGTTTAACACTCAATATTTTTGAACCTCAAGGGATCTTGTCTCTGAATAACCACAAAAATTCACATATAGTGATTAGCTGGTCAAAGTTATTCATTAATAAAATTTAAACAAAAAACATAATCCAGCCTTACCAAACTCCAAATAAAATATTTTTTAAAAAGAAGATAGAAATAATCCCAAGAATGTGGAGTGCTGGAAAGAGATTGGCTTTTAAACTAATAAAGACTCTGAAAAAAAGGACTAAATAAGAAAATAATTTATTGACTCCTTCCATATGCCATGTTAGTAGCCTCATAATTATTTAGACTGCAGTCTGCATTAAAGATGTCTTGACCTTTGAGGCTAGGATTCAGTCTCCCAACAGTACTATAACATACGAATCCACAAGTATCCACAAGAATCCATTGCCTGTTTCCAGGAAATCTTTATATTTTTACATAGTAATTTTATCCACAATTTCTATCATCTAATTATTCACTACGTTTTGTTTGTAATAATGAACAATTTTTTTCTCTCTGAAATCTCATCGGATAATCACACTTATAAACATTCGTAATATTCAGATTCTGAAGGAAATGCAGTCCACTAAAATGATCATGGCACTGAGAATTCATCTTTAGCAAACTGTGTGAAAATACAATTTAAAAATACCTTGTTTTGATATTAACTATATAGTAAATGATAAGTAAAAATGCCCCTTTTCTGGATTTTTTATGTTCAGAATTCATATTCACAATCAGCATATTCAATCAACAGCTCTATCTCATTCCCAACTACCCAAAGGCCTGGGCCACTTTTGAACACTTAAAGCATTTCATTTATCCTTCAAACCAGAATGGTGCTGAAATATTTCAACTTGAATGTAAAATGTATTAAGTCTTAGCTCACAAGATAGAAACATTTAATATATAAATGCTTGCTATGAACTAAATGACATGTGATTTGGTATTGTAATGTTTTTGATGAAGTTTTAGTTTCTTCCAAATTTTTCAGGAATCCTATTTGTAAAACATCTGTAACTTTTTTAAAGAGCTTTTATTTTAAATGCCCAGACACTGGCTTTATATTCTTCTTTACATTCTCACATTCTTTTATTATATGCCTATACTATGATTGCAAGATTATGTAAAAATGCCTTGAATAAATGATTTCAAGTGTCTATAGTGGTCATTTGTTGTTAAATACAAATAAATGATATGATTTTCATTTTAGGTTAAAATCTTAAAATCATGACTATGGCTGGTGGTTTTGCTTAGTTGCCTTTTGTATTAACAAATTGTTTAACGAGCTCACATGGCTTGAAACTTGTTTCTGATGGATAAAAATGTAGCTGATGTTTTAAAAAGAAACTTGCACATGAATTGATCCTAACCTCTCTAAGGATGCACAGCAGGCATTATGAGAACAACCACACTCTGATTTATAAGAAATATACATGAGCATATATATACTGCTAGGGGACTTATCCAACTCAAGCTACAAGTTATTTATATAAAGAGAATCATTGCTATCACAGATGTCTTATCTAAAGGTATATCAGATTGGCCTGGGAGCTGATAACCTGGAAGGACAAACAGGCACCAAAGTGTGGACAAGTGCTTTGGGGGGACAATTTGCAAAATCAACTCACAATTCACCTTTAATGAGCTCTTGCAGGTAAAATGGATGTAGGCTTGTGGCCAGCAGGTTGCAGACCTGAGTAGTCTGTTCTCAGTGACACCACAAATTTCATGCTTCCCTTGCTTGCTCAAGGCAAAGTATCTGAACACACTTTCATTATTAATAAAAATATGATTTCTCTTATCTCGTCAGTGGTCAGTGTTTTGAGTACTCTTCATTCAACCAAAAGCTCATGAAACAAAGACAGGGGAGAGTGGACCTTTCCTTGTGTTAGAAAAGGTGCCTGTCTTATGACACTCATTTATTAATATTTCTAATCCTTGCCACAGGTATTAGTAGAGGATTAACAGAGAGGTGGAATAACCAATTAAAGCATGTATAGAAGAATTCTAATTTTGCAAGATACTGTTACTCAGAAAGAATCACATAGAAAAATAGATATGGGAGATGTTATCTCTATGGTGGAGATTCCTAATACATATTAGCATATTAAAGAGTCTCAGAGATCCTGCAGTAAAGAAATCAATTTGTCTGTGTTATCCAGTATTTCTCACATTTGTTTTGCCACAAAAGTTTTGTTTTTTGGTTTTTTTTTAAATAGCACTTGTTATTCTGTTAAGCCATTTATCTTGGACAACTCTGGCATATGACATACTAAGTAATTACCAGTTCATAAAAATGAGATAATTAATTAATTAATTAATTAAAACAAATTGAAGAGGGCATCTTTTGGGATGAGCACTGGGTGTTGTATGGAAACGAATTTACAATAAATTTCATATAATAATAAAATAATTATATATTATAATTAAATAAATAATATATATACAATATATATTTATATATATAGAAATATATATAAAAATATATATATAAATATAATATATATAATATATAAATATATATAAATATTATATATAAATATATAATATATATAATATATATAATATATGATTATATATAATATATATAATATAATATATTATATATTATATATTATATATTATATATATTATATTAATATAATATATAAATATTATAATTAAATAAAATAATAATATAATGAAAATAATAAAATTTCATGTAATAATAAAAAACAAAAACAAAAACAAAAAACAAATATATGATAGTGATAGTATTTGGACTGTGGGACACAGAAACACTTAAAACCCACAAATTCATTGCTTGCCTTGCTTTCTAAAAACCTAATGGTTAAATAGGATCCTTTCAGTTGAGATCATTATTTCAGTCTCTAAACCATGTTCTATTTTAGAAGGAAACATACATCTTTCCTATCTGTCCAATAATTTGAATGCTTTAGATACTCCTCATTAAAATCTCTCCTCTCCCAGATATCAGTTGTTTGTAGCATTCAGGGCGAATTAATCATTTTCTTCATGGTTCATTCATTTTGTATAGTTGAAATAATTTCATATGTGATAGCATCATTTAAGTAAATTTCAAGTAAATCTTAGTATTTCTCAACAAGGACAGGGAAAAACAGGATTGGGAATGAATGACTTGGAAGGATATATGCATATTTATAATTTGCTGCCAATAATTCGCTGCTTAACTATGGGTAACAGGCACCAAATCTGGAGAGAGAGAGAGACAGAGAAAACTCACAAACCAAAAGGTGAATGAACCGTCAATACAATGACCAAGAAAATGGACTGTTAGAACACTGCTAGTTTTCAGTACCTTTACAGACCAAGTCAACCCAGCGGTCATGACAGCTGTATGTACCAAGGACTAAGGACAAATATAATGGTAGAGACGGGTCAGAAACAACTCCTTTTTGCAATCAGTTCAAATAATATTGGATCTTCATTGCACTTATCTTTATTGAACGAATGTAGATATCTGGAGCCAATGTTACCAATGAGTTATTTGCAAACTAGTGAATTATACCACAGCAAACATCCAAGTCAACCATTTTTAGTTATTACAATGACATTATCTTTTTAGAGGGATGGTATTAGGAAAAAAAAAAAACGTTTTATGAGAATCTATAGCTAGGGTGCTGCTGGAGGTAACATTCATGGATAAATAAACAATCTGGTAGTTGTGATCACTTCATTTTTGTTTTAGTGCCCTTTGGTTTCTGGTAACAGAAACAGATCTCCAACTTGCTTAGTCCAAAAAGGAATTCATAGGCTCATGTAACCAAAAAGAGGAAAAGCAAAGTTAGGGTTTGCTGAAGGAGCAGCTGTTATCAGGAAATCAAACACCATCAAGGCCACATTCTTACTGCCTGTTCTCTGTTTATTTATATGTCAACTTCAGGCTCTCGGTTTTAGTTTCCTCATGAGGATGGAAACCTTCTTGCCTACAGATACAAATCTGGGTGCACAACTACCTGGCTCGCTGATCAGAAAGAAAATATCAATAACCTGTAGCTCAAGTTTGAAAATCTAGGGAAGGTATTTCCTAAGCTCAGACTCAGTCATGTGAATATTATGACAGGTCTAGGTTGAGTCAAGTGCTCTTTCTTATTCAATCACCAAAGTCAAGGATGAATCGTCAGGCAAGAGACCGGCTGCTCCCATCCAAGCACATGACTGCATTTTGGCTTTATGCGTGGGTGTGAAAGGAAAGTGAGGGAAAAGAAAATGATTGCTCCAGAGGCAGGGGTGAATTATTATGGGTACTGTCAATGAGAAGTTTACTGGGAGCCAGCAAGCCACCCTATTTATTTCTAACAAAAAGATTAACAAAATCAACATCTATATGGTCCAACTCATGACCTTTTCTTCCAGCTAGTCATTCAACTGATTTCTGTGAAGACAATCCCATATTATCAGTATCTAAGGGCTGATTTTTCCTCCAGAAGGAAACAGTGCTGTCCTGCTCTCCCTTTCAACACTGCCCTTCCTCCCCTACTGGCAGGTCTAAACAACCTGTTCACTTTCACCCCACCTTCTGTGTTTCATGAAGTTTTAGCAGGACATTTCAGGAGGGAGGCTTATCCTTACAAGTGAGAAGACTTTAGTTCCTTCCTTCCAATCCAAACACAGTGGAGTTGCAAAAAGGAGGGTGGAGTCAAAGATAAAACAGGAAAAGAACAAGAGGAAAAGCCATTCTTTTAAGGTTTTGCTCCCCCAGGTGCTACCCATTTCCAATGACCCCTCTCCCATCCTTCTATTTTCTTGTTAATCATTGAGCATCAGTGAGAGGCTGTCTCTGGAAGCAGTACCTTGGGGAGAGGGCATTGCACTCTTTATTTCCATTAGTTACATTGTGCTTTTAACACATTTACAGTCCCTGTAGCATGGGTACAGTTCAGTGGTGGAAAAAAGTCAGAGGGAAAACTCAGAAAAAAGCGCGACAACATACCAGTGTTCTGGAATAACTGCAGTGGTATTGAGAGCCTTGGGTGACAGTACCTAGCAGTCAGCTATGCTCATCTATCTCTCAATATTCACCCCATTCATTCTTTTTAATCCAGGATATAGAAAAACTGACGTGTGGTTGATGCTGGAGAGGTGGGGGTGGTGCAAAGGTGTGACAACTCATCCCAGAGGTTTCTGAACCTGATTCCAAGAGCATCGGTGGTTCAGCTACATTTGCTTTGCAGATCAGAGATCTAAGGAGATGAGGTCAGAGGGATGGGAACAAAAACACACACATGGTGTGGCTTCTTCCCTAATTTAGGCAACCTGCTCTCTGGAAAATTCCCTACCAAGCCAAGATTGTGTCCAAGGTCCAGGCTGACCAGGGATGCTTTTTAGTCCACAGGGAGTTATCCTGTTATTGTTTCAGAGTTTGAGAAGGCTTATCAGGCGTGAGGCACACATAGCTTTATTCCCTACCCCCACCTCCCCAATTTTCTCAGGAGAATATTCTGTGGAAAAAAATGACATACTCTCCTTTTCTCTCTCCTCATGCACAGGATTTCACAATTTAGCTACAGGGGGTCCTCAGGGATTCTTTCTCAGTGATCAACAAGAGGCCAGTGTGAGTACTTTAACCTCAGACACTGGTCTCATTTGAAAATGCAAGGAAAAAAAAATCCAAGACTTGGACTTTACCCTATCAGAATATTTTGGACCTTTACTCAAAATCAATATGTCCATCCTGTTTTAATGGAAATCATTTAAGTTCGTTGCCATTAATAAAAAATACCCATTTCTCACAGTTCTCTAATATCATGAAAAATCGAGTTAGTATTCAAACTTCAAACACTGTCTCATGACTTGTTTCTTTTTTTTTTTTTTTGAGTTGGTTTATTTAAATCAGGATCAAAGAAGGACCACACATTGAATTTGATTATAATCTGTTTTTAGTCTCTCTCTCTTTTTAAACATCTTTTTTTATCATTTTTCCTTTGCCTTGCTATTAATATGTATGAAAAAAATAGGAATTTTTATAGGATACCTATTCTCTCAGAATTTTCTACATTCTAGATTTTGTCGACTGTATCCTGGTGGTGTCATTTAATCCACTCCTTTGTTCTTTGTATATCCTATAAAAATTCTGGAGGAGTGACCAGATAGGGGCTGGGTTTGATCTGGGGGAGCAAGAAGACTTGACAGGTGGTAGTGTGCCCCACACAACTGCATCCCATGAGGAAGCCCAGGATGTCCCCGGCTGTCTCTCTTTTTGTGATGGTAAGAATGATCTGGGGATTCAGTGTTGTCTGATGCATCCACTGTAAAATTCCCCTCCATGTTTTCACGCACTCATTTTAGCAGCCATTAATGATCACTGCTAGATCTATTATCAAATGACCAGAATCAGTGACTTTTTCTGAAGAGCTGAGAGAATTCCATAACGGCATGTATGGTCTCTCATTGGAAATGAACTACTTGTTCCTTTCATTAATGTACTTTATTAAATTAAATAACATTTAACATGGAACTTGATAACTGACCTTTTTTTCCCCCCTCCTTTTTGTAATTTGAGATAATTTTGGAACCTTATGAAAGACATTTAAGGTGCTGTGCTCTTTCACAAGGAAAGCCAAAACGTTGTTTTTGGAGCTGCTTTTATCGTGCGTGTGTATTTTTCCCCCATTATTGTCAAGTGTAATTTTAACCTTACACAAATGATCTGTTGATCTGAAATATCATGGGAAAACTTTGACCTAGAACATTTTCAAAGAGGTCAGTTACTGGAAATGCAAGAAAGCTAAGGACACTTGGCAAGGTGGATATATTACATGCTTTAAATCTCTACACAAGTCCATAGCTTTCTTCTTCCTCAGACTTTTCAGTTTTAAATTTGGTTTCTCAATTTCCTGTTAACTGAATCTCAAGAACCCTAACAACATTCAAGACCTGCCTTTATCTGGCCCCAATTCCCCACTTCATCGGTTGTATACCCTACCATTTATGTGCATTTCCCTTCTAGCCAAGCTAGACAAATGTCCATTCCCCTTACACCTCTTCTCTCTGCAAGAGTAAAGTACTTGTGCTCTGAACACGCAGGAGTTTTACTTCTCTACTGCTTAAGGTAAACACCTTCTTTATAGATTCACGTATATGCATGCTCTCTTATTAGACTTGCACTGGAAGTTACTCTTTCATGGTTAACACCTTGTGTTTCTGCGTGTGTGTGTGTGTGTGTGTGTGTGTGTGTGTGTGTGTGTTCTTGCTTTTAAAAGAAATGAGCACCTTAATTCCTTCTGGGGTAATAATACCTCCCCCACATGGCCTTGATAATCATGGTGTCCTTTACCAAATGGTAGTGAGTTCTTGGTCCTAAGCTAGATGGATTGAAATATACTTTCTCCAAAAAATTTTAATTATAAGAAAAGTAACTAAAATATTGATAATGGTTAGAAGTGATTATTGGCAGCCAGATGAGTTTTGCAAGAATAGCTAACACTCACTGAGTGCTTGTCGAAGAACCCTACGTGCTATGTAGAGACTCCTATTTGCAAATGGGGCAGAACTACGTCTTAGTGTTTATTTTGTTCTGTTCAGAGTATTTCTTATCCTTTTTTCTCTCTCATTTACACTTAATGGGTCATTTCTCTACTCCCAATTCATATTCACTCAGCAGCCAAGATTCAAAACAAACCTTAGCCCTAAAATGCCAGATGAGTTCTTTCAGGCACACTTGGGGGGCTGTTTTCTCTGTCCCCAAGAGAACAGATAAAACTGGAAGGGGAAAAAAGAGTCAGAGGGAGGGTAGAGTGGAAGTCAACACGGAGAAGGAAATAGTCAGAAGGAAGAAGAACAAAAAGTTTCAGAGGTTCAGGGACAAAATGAAAGATTTTCTGATTTTTCCCCTACGAATAACCTGTCACTCAGTAATCCTGGACAGCCGTGGGTTCTCCTGAAGAAAAGGAATAAGGGAACTTGGATCCTTCGTATGAAGATGAGGGCATTAAAACAACAAAACATACCAAACTCTTAGTGTAACCACAGTCACATTGGAACTGAATAAAGTACTATACATGAGGCAGTAGTAAAAACCAATATTAATTCTATTTCTTCCTTTCAAGTTAGCTGCACCTGTCATATTTCTTTTATTCCAAACTGTACTGGCTTCAGCTTTCAGTACAATGTTCAATAGAAATGTAGTAACAATATAATAATAGCCATCCTTGTTATGTTTCTAACTTTTAATATTTCTTCATTAAATACAATATTGCCTATCAGTCTAAGATACCTGTTTTCATGTTGATGAGTTATCCTCTATTCCTAAATTTTTAAGTGCTTTGCTTAGAAATGGGATAGATTATAGTGAGTCCTCCAGTTTTTTACCGGGATGAAAAAATATTTTTTTATTGGTCTTACTGGAGTGATGTTTTTAATTAAATTCAATAACATTTGAATTGAATTAACCATGATAATGTTGAACAACTTTAAAAAATATAGAGAACTTGGTTTGCAGGTTTGACATTTTCACATCCACATTTATAGATGATTTGGCTCCTCTCAACCCCCCATAATTTTTGTTAGGTATCAAGATTAGCGAAGCTTCAGAAAAAACATGGCAGCATGATGTAGTTAACAACACAGGCTATCCAAGTTCACCTAGTATCCTGGCTTCAACCACTTACTTGCTATGTGACCTTCAACAAGTCACCTGACCGACAAAGATAGGGTGACAGAACAGAATGTAAATGGTCTAAACCTTATGGTTAAAATGGCACAATTAACTAAGGCTGAGAAGCGATGGGAAAGAAAAGATGCGTTTGCTACTTCTTTACATTTTCATAGTGTGGGTTAAAATATGTAATTTAAAACTGAGAAATACATCCATCTGTCTATTCTGAGATTTATTAACATAAAGATAAACAAACCCTAAACTCATATCCAGCAGTGGAGGAAAGGATGCTGAAAGGAAGAAGAAATATATTAATGTAATCATTATTCAGAATAGACTGTCAAAAGCAGGGGTCGAAATATAAGAACCAGTGGCTAACTCAGGCATACCACCACCTGTTTTGGCAGATAAAATTTAATGAAATACAGCCATTTGTTTACATATTATGTATGGCTGCTTTTGTGCTACAACAGCAAAGTCAGGTAGCTGTCAGAGATAAGCTCCAAAGCGGCCAAAAACGTTTGTTGACACCTGCTCTAAAGCAACAGAGTACTGAGTAGAGCATATAAAATTACGATTATAAAGATAGCCTCTATTAAAAGATACAAATATTTCATATTATCAAAGAATCACTGACACACAAAATTGCCTAAAAGGGATGACAGTGTGATTGACAGCCATCTTCTCAATAGAAACTACATCAGAAAACAAATGATGTATTTTCATAGTAGCGGAAGAAGATAACTAGCCAAGATTAGTTCCTCTCCTAGACTATCGTTGAGAAAGAGATTAAAATAAAGACATTATTTTGACAGACAAAAAGTTAGAAAGCTTACTAGTGATAGATCCTCACTTGTACAAGGCTGAAAAATATGTACTTAAGAAAGTAGTTAATAATACTAGAAATAACATTGGAAACGAAGAAAAATGATGAACAAAGAAAATGGTAAGAATGTGAGGAGATCTACATAAACACTGAATAAAGCAATATTGATATTGTCTAATTCTAGCTAAAAATAAAAAGGCAGAGCTAAAATATTTGACACAAATACATGCAAGATAAAAAAAAGTGGACTAAATCTATGAGGCCCATGTGTCGTTCTGGTAGGCTTAATGAAATTAATTTAGATTTTAAGAAAAGATTCACTTTAAAAGTTAAAGAGTAGTTACCAAAAGAAATTCCAAAATAGCAGAGAAGGAAAATGGGGAAAACAAAACAAAACAAAACAAAACAAAACAAACAAAACAAAAACACACACATTTGAAAAGCAACTGAAAAACAGGAGAGAGAAAACCAGTGGCAGAGAAATCGTGATGTATCAGAGTCTGTGGGATATGGTGAAAAGAGCACAAAGAGAAAACTATGTATCTTACTTATGTACACCATTAATCTAGAAAGTATAAAGCAGATATGCAAAATAAGACAAAAGAATTGTGAAACTGAGTCAAAGAAGAAACCTCATTTAAGGTGCCATCGGAGGACAGAAGGGGGAGCTCTCACCCCCTTGGGTTCCCCACAGGAAGAAGCCTCCAGTACTGCTCCAGCAGGAGAGAGGAAGGATTTCTCCTCAACCAGCAACAGGTTCAGACAATAAGAAAGTACTGCAACTGAGTCAATGAGAAGCCATCACCCTCCTGAATTCTCACTTCCCTCCAATGGACTTGTGTACAAAGTAGCGCCTCCCAATTTTCTCCTTTTCTCTATAAAGTAACATTCCTTTCCTTTGACCTCTGGACTTGCCTATGGTTTGCCATAGCTTGCATGTGCCGAAGTGCAATTCTTCTGCTATTTCTAAAGAAAGCCAATTTATTGGTAAAATAACTGGCCATTCTATTTTTATTTTTTTTTTAATTTTCAACGTTTTTTATTTATTTTTGGGACAGAGAGAGACAGAGCATGAACGGGGGAGGGGCAGAGAGAGAGGGAGACACAGAATCGGAAATGGCCATTCTATTTTTAAAGGCTGATGGTGAATTACCCCAAATGTGCAGAGGTCATTTTAAAAATCAGAGATTACACTGTTTAGCTCTGTAAATAAAATATGTCATGAATAAAATGGTTACTTAAAAAAATGTATATATAAATTGAGCTCAGGTGAAAATCTAAAAAAATTAACATAGAAAACATAGGGAAAGTTGTTAAAATGCACCAGGCTGAAATATTTTTTTCAGACTTATTCTATCCACTAAAATCACATAGAACATTTTCATAAATGGCTTGAAAGGTGTTTGATAAAATTCAACATCTATTCTTGATTTACAAAAATACACCTAAGTAAGAGGAATGGTTCTTAACACCTTAAGGCATATCTACCTGCATCTAAGTAGACAGCACTGGAAGTATTCCCATTAATGTCGGGAACAGAGAGGAGGTCCACTCTCAGGGCTATTATTTTATGTTGTCCTGGAAGTACCGGACATTCCAGTTAGGCAAGAGAAAGAGTGTTACAAAAACTAAGAGCAAGTAAATGATCACTATCTTAAAATGATATAATTCTGAGCCTGGAAAAATGGAAGCGAAATGATGGGATAACTATGATAAACGGTGAGAGTTTGATAAGGTGGCTGAGGAAACTAATGATATACAGAAATTCAGTCTTCCCATACACCCACCATAACCAGTTAGAAGGTTAAAGAATTTACAACATGAATAAACCATTTATAACATTAATAAAATTTAAAACATGAGTAAAATCATATACTGTTTGGGAAAAAATCAAAGTCAAGAGGCAAACGATAAGATGAATTTTGTTTTTTTATTTTTGTTTTTTTGCAAATCACGATAGACAAAGGGCTTATTTCCCGAACATATGGAGAGCTCCTACAAGTCAGAAACAAAAATACTACCAGGCGCAAATAATTATGGCCAAAAAACAGGTCACAGAAATGAAGATTCAAATGGCCGTGCTAATTTCTCTGACTTCAAATTAATGACAATGGACGTCAAACGGGCTCCTAAGGCTTCCCAGAATTCATACTGGTTTCTGACTTCAGTTATTCTCATACTTTTCATAGATTAATTCATACCTTCTCCTCTATAATCAGACATTACCTTCTCTCCCATTTTCATTCCCCATTGTTACTGCCCAAGTCCAAGCCATCCTATCTCTTATTCAGGTTCCTCTAATAGATTCCTAACGGGGAGCTGCAGCTAGTCAATTACAGGAGTCATTAATAAACTGAGAAAACTTGTATATAGCCATGATTATTTATTCAAACTAGTATTTATTTAGGTATTTATAGCATATGTATTCAAAAGGCAAATATCTAACTGAGCACCTACTATATACGAAGCACTGGTCAAGTCTGGAACATGACAGAGAAGAAAACAAAGTCTTTGCACTCACAAAGGTGGGGAGGCTGACAGCTATATAAGCATAGCTTTAACGTGGTGGAAGTCAAAGAAGAAAAATCAAGTGAGGAGGATGGAATAACCAGTTGATGTTTTCAAAGGCAGGTCAGAGAAGCTCTCCCTGACAGAATGACATCTGAACAGAGACCTGAAATACTGAGGGATGGACCAATCTCAAATGGAGAAAACAAATGCAAGCACCAAATAAAGTAAATCTTATGCATTAATTGTGCAATTATAGCACTTACAAAATCCTGAAAATTTGATAGGGCCTGAAAAACCTCTCCTTCTTCACAACTGGTGCCAACAATGAAAATACAAAATTCAGAACTAGTCCACATCTATTTAAGACACAAATAAGTTGGTTGTTGTTGGTATATGTGAGGGCTATGAACTTTGGTCCATGATAGGGGGAGTTAAGCTAAACACTGAATTTTTATACCATGCTTAGTTTAAAAATAAACACAAATAACCTTCCTTCCTTCACTCACCCTCTAAGTTTTGGCTGTCTTTAGTAAAAAACATCCTTTTAATTTAATCCTGAAAACAACATGGAGAATGACTTTCTTTCAAAACAAGTTTTCCCTTGAAGAGAAACACATGTTCAAAGTACAAACAACATTCCAGTGTCTGACTTAAGGCTACTTAATTTCTGCATGATGACGTCATACTTAGGCTACTGAACATGTTCCTGTATGTATCATTTCTTCTACAAGTCTAGAATTTAGGCCCATTCATGGAAACAGACCTATCATTTTATGCAACTAGAGAATAAAGAGAACCTGTGTACTTCCCAAGTCACAATTTCTCAGAGTAATCAAAATTAATATTCCAACATAATTTTTGAAAATAAAATTTACTAGCTACTTTTAAAATCTGTTTGTAAAGAAAAGGCCTAAGAAGAGCTAAGAAAATTTTAAGAAAAAAAGATTAATGATTAAACCAGGGTAGTGAGTATCTAGGGAAAATATAAAGCTATGATAATTTTTAAAATATTTATTGTAGCAATGCTTTTTTTTTATTTTGATTTTTTTTTAAGTTTCTATTTAAATTGCAGTTAGTTAACATGCAGTGTAATTATTAGTTTCAGGTGCAGAATTCAGTGATTCAACACTTACCTACGGTAACACCAGGCGCTCATCACAAGTGCACTCCTTGGGGCGCCTGGGTGGCGCAGTCGGTTAAGCGTCCGACTTCAGCCAGGTCACGATCTCGCGGTCCGTGAGTTTGAGCCCTGCGTCGGGCTCTGGGCTGATGGCTCAGAGCCTGGAGCCTGTTTCCGATTCTGTGTCTCCCTCTCTCTCTGCCCCTCCCCCGTTCATGCTCTGTCTCTCTCTGTCTCAAAAATAAAATAAAAAAAAAAAGTTAAAAAAATTTTTTTTGAAAAAAAACAAGTGCACTCCTTAATCCCCATTGCCTATTTCACCCATCCCCCCACCCACCGCCCCCTTGGTAACCTTCAGTTTGTTCCCTCTAGTTAAGAATCTGTTTCTTGGTTTGTGTCTCTCTTTTTCCCCCTATGATCATTTGTCTTGTTTCTTAAATTCCACCTATGACTGAAATCATATGCTATTTGTCTTTCCCTAACTTATTTTGCTTAGCATAATACTCTCTAGCTCCATCCACGTCATTGCAAATGGCAAGATTTCATTCCTTTTTTATGGGTGAGTAATATTCTGGTGTATATATACCACAAATTCTTTATCCATTCAGCTATAATAATTTAGGGTGTAATACTGGATCAGAGAGATAAATAAAAGAGAGCTAGGAGCTAGGAGCAGTTCTGGAATTATAAGGTGACATTTCAAATGAGTAGTGAAAGGGTGGCCCAACTACTCAAAAATAGAATTCATATTCATATTAGAAAAACAGAATAGTTAGATCACCACTTATTATACATGTATCAAAATAACCCTAGCTGAGTAACAGATAAACATCCTACATCTCAATGACTTAACCAAATACTCACTCACTTCTTGCTCATGTGAAGTTCAATAGGTGGCTGGATGAAGTTCAGGTTATCTCTTCCATGCAGTCATGCAAAGATCCTGGCTGATGGAAACTTCATCTTCAAAAGCGATCCTGCAAGGGTGCCCAGGATGTCAGCACCCTGCTGGAAAACAAGGGAAGAAATGTGGAAGAGTGCCTGGAACATTTTGTGGGGAGGTGAACATCATGTAATAATTTTTACCCACATTCCATTGGCCAACATTTGCCTCACTTCAAGGAGGCTGGCAAATGGAAGTTAGCCAGGTACCTAAGGAAAAGAAGTAGATGAAGTGAGCACTTAGGTTTGACACAGTACATCTTTCTGGTTACCAAGTATCCTGTACCACAACTGGAACACATTTCTTTCTTTTTCTTTTTTCAAGGGAGACAACCCAAAGTTCTATCCAGTTACTGCAAACAGCTTCAAGTGCAAGATCTCTGAATGATGGCATGGTTCTTTCCATCAGCTCTGGATATGGCTCCTTGATCTTCAGTGATACTTGCACCAACAACACAGCTACAGAAATGTCTTTACTGCCACCTGGCCCAACATACTATGATGAAACAAGGATAAATTTGTAATAAAAACTGCATCTGGTATAAGGTATAGCAGAGACACACAGAAGGCACTGGTCTACAGTAGTTACAAAAAACTTCTGGCAGGAATTTTTAGTTCCCCCTATTCCAGCATTAAGAACATATCCTTGATTTCAACTTGGCTACCTGGGAGGAGCTACTTGTTCAACATTCTTCATAGCTCTGAATCTACTCTTTAGCAGGTTTTTTGTCTGTTAGCACATTTGAGATACATGATGGGGACTGACTCTCCTTGGAGGCCTTTAAAGTTTTGTAACCCATATCTTCCCTGAGCAAGTGTAGGAGCCCTAAAATACTTTTAATGACAGAACATCCGAAAGCTGGTCAAGTCCAGGCTTGCAATTTTTTTTTTGGCATTACAAATAAGTAGGTTATTGTTTTTGAGAGAAAGGGGATCTATTCAGCTGCATAAGCCCACAGTACTTTCAAAGCTCTTTCCTAAATATAATTCTCAAGGTTGACTTACTTTCCCCCTCCTCTGCCCCGTCTTAAAGCTATCATCCTTAGGAGGAAATGCCACTGTTACTCAGATCTGTGCTGTAGCCAGAAGTCTTAATGGATTTTTGTGCATAATCTCTTGTCCTTTGGGACTAGAAGCAATGGCTTTTTCATCCTATTACTTTTTGTTTTTCTGTCCTTGCAAGCTAACAGGCTACTGTCACATCCCATCTCTTGTTTTCTATCACATTGATAAATGCAGGTCATAAAAGTCAACATTACATTTTCTAGCCTTTCCCTAGAGCTATGGGGTCAAGGGCTCAGGTTCAAATTCCAAGTAATTGTAAATGACCTTTCTAAAAACTGTTTTGTCATTGCATTACACAAACCTCATTTTCTAATAATGGATATTAGTTTTCGTCTTGTCTGTGGGGGCAATGCCATGTACAGTACTTTGGATTTATTTTTACAGTAGCATCCTCCTTCCACCACCCATTTCTGAGAGTAATGATACTTGTTCTATCAAAATCTCTATTGAAATCTCTAATTTTCGCTGATTGAACACGATAGGTGTTTGTTATATAACTTAAATCCAATTGGCCTAAGTGGAGGAATAAATAGAGGACTAGAATTCTCATAGCTACTTAGGTTCCTAGGCTGATGGCTATTCCTTCATTTTAAAAATGGTGTCTTCTAGTGTCTCGCTGGGAATTGACATCCAGCGGGTGGACACAAGAAGAGTGGAGGACAGAAGAGGAGTTTATGGGCTGGACCTGGAAGCGGTTTACAAAATTTCCACACGCATTCCACTAAGCAATTCTTAAGTCACAGGACCTCAACCTAACTTCAAGTGATGCTGAGAAATACAGGTTGGTTGCGTACTAATTGATTTGATTAAGGAGCATACCAATCTATCAGAATACGTAGGGGTAAGTTCCAGACAAACTAAAGGCTAAATATAACATAAACCTATAAAAAGTACTAGAGGAAAAAAGACCTCTATTTACGTATGTTAATACATTTGCAGAATATGGGGATTCCATGGGCCTACACTGGGCACTCAGGATTCAGATGGGGAACAGAGTGGAGAAAAAGTTTTCATTGATGGTACAAGCCTGAAAGGAGAGGGTACTGCAGCAGGACACAAATGCCCACAAGGACTCTTGCTCCCTACTGAAAAAAGCTTGTCACTATAGGTCACTGTAAGGTCATCAGATACTGTCAAGAGGGCACAGGTAAAAACTCACTGTGGGTTGGGGAACGGTAAATGAAAAAGAAAGAAAAAAAACCCATATCTCTGGTAAGAGTAAGGAAGCTAACGTGTGCCCAGACTACGAGATAGATATCCTACATCGGGGTGGGGCAAAAAAAGTCTTCCAAACAAGACTCACCAAAGATGCAAGAAGAGTTTTGCTGCCACAAAGAAGCTGCAGAATCAGTGGATCCACCCATAATCCTTTAACATATGAAAACCACAAAAAAATTTTGAACATCAAGAACTCGGAGAATTCTTTCCATGAATCCTTTCTTGAGGAATCTACTAGAGAATAAAGCCCATCCAAACAAAAAATGACTTGGAAAACTCTAGCACTTCTTTGAAAATCTAAGATTAAAACTAATCTCAGAAGCAGAATAATGTTACACGATAATGATCTATATCATGCATTGTAGGTTCCAATTAAGTAAAAATAATGCAACCAGAAATGGGAGGTGAATGGAGATGAGATGAGGGAAGTTAGAATAAGCTCATTAAAGGTAATTTAGACAGTGAAATAGAACATGGGCAACACAGTGAATAAAAAAATGTGACGATGGGCATTAAGAAAGGTGTAACCACTAGAACAGAAATATTAATCTTGCTAAACACAAAACTAATTTTTTAATAGAAAGTACAATTTGAAGAGAAAGTAAAATAATAAGTATGATAATTACAGTAGAAGATGACAGAATTGAAAGCAAACGTATTTGCCTTATCAACAAATGTGCATGGGTTGAATTTACCTATTAAGTGTTAAGATTTTGAGCTTAGCTCATGAAGACCTAACTATATACTGTACTGAAGAAACACACCTAAAACAGAATGATTCAGAAAGGCTAAAAATAAAGGGATGGACAAAGTATTCCAGGAAAATGGGAACACTAAAAAAGCAGGGATAGCAACACTGACGTCAGATCAAGTAGGAAGCAAACAATAGGGAAAGATTTTCTATGATTTCAAGCGCATATGCAAAAATGAAATAAAAGGAGAAACTGAAATATCTGACTACATACAGTAAGTGACAAAAAAAAAAACATGATAGCAAAGTAAATAACACAAAATCAGAAGAGTTAACAAACTGGGAAAAAAATACTTGCAATACCCGTTAAGAGATAAAGGGCTAGTGTATGTAATATATAAATAAATCTTAAAAATTATGGGGAAAAGTCAAAAACAAAACTCACTAGTAGAAAAAAGGGCAAGACATGAAAAAAATTCACAAAACCTGATGTAGAAAGTATTTAACAATTTTGAAAAAAGTATCCAACTATACCCATAAGAAAATACATAGTAAAACCACAATGGAGAAGTTGTGAAGAAACAGGCCTCTACTTGTACTGAAGCACAACCTTCATTTGGAAAATTGGCAATTTTTAAACAAAACTACATATGCACTTACCTTCTGACATAACATTTCCACTCTAGGAATAAATCCCAAAGAGAGAACTCGAATAATATGAAAACATATACCGTTGTTTGTATTTTCTTTGCAATATTTTTTGTAACTGCAAGACAGGGAAAATAACTTGTACACCCAAACATAGATGAGTGGTTGAATAAATTGACATCTACCTAATGGGGTACTAGAAAGTTTCTTTTTGTTGTTGTTCTTTGTTTTAAATAACGAAAATCTTTATGGACAAATTTGCAGTGATTTCCAGGATACATTTTAATTATTTTATTTATTTTTATTTTAGAAAAAAAGAGTGTGAGTAGGGGAGAGGGGCAGAGGGGGAGAGAGAATCTTAAGCAGGCTCCGTGCTCAGCACAAGCCCAACGTGGGGCTCAGTCCCACGACCTTGGGATCATGACCTGAGCCTAAATCAAGAGTTGGAGGCTCAACGAACTGAGCTACCCAGCTATCCTTCAGGATATATTTTTAAATGAAAAAGGTAGTTTATAAAATCATCTAGGAGTGTTAACTTCTGCATTAAAAAAGGAGAAATAAATACATACACATTTATTCATCTGTGCAAAGAGAAACACAGAAAGGATACACCAGGGACTAATGAGATGGATTATCTAGAGGGGATGGGTGGGAATTGGGTAAAAAGAAAAGAAACAATTGGAAAGAGGAGTTGCCACCACCTCTCAGAGTATACCATTTTGTGCACCTCTGACTTATGGAACAATGTTCATGTTTCACACACATGAAGAAAAAATAAAGTAAAATTACCAAGGATGGAAGAAAAATCCTTTAAGGAAAATACATCAGAAACATGTGAACTAAAGTTCATTTCAAATGATGTACTTACTACATGGAAGGAAGGCATGGAAAATGCACTAACCCAGGTCACTTTTTACTGTTATTACTCTAAAAATTAAATATAATTCACATACCGTATATTCATTCTCTTAAAGCACATAATTCAGTGGATTTTTGTATATTCACAAAATTGTGCAACCAACACCACCATCCAGTTGCAGAACACATTCACCAATCCAAAAAAGAATGCCTCCATATCCATTAGCGGTCATTCAGTCACTACTCCTCCCTCCCCTAGCCCTTTGTAATCACTAATTAACTTTGGTCCCTATGGATTTACCTATTTTGGATATTTCATGTAAGTGGAACCATGTTTTTGTTTGGCTTCTTTCTTAACCCAATGTTTTCAAAGTTCATTCAAGTCGAGGTATATATCAATACTTCATTCCTTTCTATGGCTGAGTAGTATTCCATGGTGTATATATGTGTGTGTGTGTATGTATATATATATATATATATATATATATATATATACACACACACACACATACATATATATATATATATATATACATACACTACTATTGTTATCCAGTCATCTGTTGATGGTTTTTGGGTTGTTTCTTTCTGGCTATTATGAATAATGTTTTATGAACATTCATGTTTTACTTTTTGTTTGAACATTTTTCAATTCTTTTAAGGTCTACACCTATTAGTGAAAAGGCAGTTCACACGAGACTCTCATTATGCTTATGTTGGTACACTTGATGGTATTCCACACATCTTTGAATATCTGTTGTTTTTTTTTTTTTTAAATAGGAAAAAATTGACCAATCTTTAGCTTCACCAAATATTTCTTCTGCCTGCTCCAATCTGCTATTGGCCACTTATGTTGAATTATCTGTATCATTTACTGTACTTTTCAATTCCTAATTTTTTTTCTCTTATAATTTCTATCTCATTGTTGATATTCTCTATATGGTGAGACTGTGTTCTCAGATTTTATTTTAGTTTTTTAAACATTGTTTCCTTCGGTTCTTTGTACATCTTCTCAAAATGGTTTATTTAACGTCTTTGTTGAATAATTCTGAAGTCTGGGCCTCTTGGGGGGCAGTTTGTTTGCTTTTATTTCTCCGTGTATGGGACATACTTTGTTTCTGCAGGTCTTCTAGTATTTTAGAAAACTGGTCATTTTAAGTACTATAATGGTGCAAATCTAAAAATCAGACATTCCTCTCTCCCTAGGGCTTGTTGTTCCTGTTTTTTGTTGCCATTTAGTGTACTTTTGTGAAACTGTCAAGTCTGGATTCTTTGTTGTGTATGGCCACTGAAGTTTCTGCTTCATTAGTTTAGTGGTACACTAATAACTGGACAGAGATTTCCTTCAATGCCTGGAATCAACACTTCTCCAATTTTGCTGAGAGGCTCTGTGTGTGTGTACGGGGGCACACCTTCAGCACTTAGCCAGGAAGTGGACAATTCCACCTGAGCCTTCATTTCCTGCTTGAGTAGAACCTCAAGGTCAGCTAGAAGTTAAGAGCTTAGCACCTTCTCAGCTCTCTCCTGAACACAGACACAGCCCTATGCATGCACATGACTTGCTTAATTCCAAGAAATGTCAAAACTTATCAAAGTCCCTAAGGATACTGAATTCTCCAGATTTCCTTTTAAGCTTTTTGATAAACACATTTGCCTCAACTGTTATTCACTGCCTTAGGCAGATGTGATGTTAAACAATTACCTCTGATAGTTTTTGAAAAGTGGCATCAGGAGAAAAGGCTTTTCACACTGAGCAAGTTCTTGGTCAAGACAGACTTGCAAGTGGGGTCTTCCAGTGGATAACCACACTGGTCAAATAATGACAGTTCTCAGTGAATGTATCTTTGAAGCAAGTCCAACCCTGTTCTTCTTCCTCTAGTGGCTCCCAGGGTGCTGGTTTTCACTATGATTGTGAGCTGCTGGTTCTCAAAACTATCAAGGATCTGAGGAGTGAGAAGTTGAAAATAGGGCAAGTTAAAATGTCACAAAGATCACTGTTCCTATCAAGATGCATCCTTTCCTGAAAAATACTCCCTGGATTGCAGTCAACCTGTGGCTAACTCCATAGTTCAGAACAGGTTGATTCTGACAATATAGTTTTCTCACTGCTTTTTAGGGAGAGAATTTCGGTATGTCTTTACTCCACCATTTTTGCTGACATCATTTCGGGTAACTTTCAAACTTCGTTTTGAGACCATTTGTCCTTGAGCTAAAGAAAAAAGAACTCTAAAACTATACTGAACTTTGGCTAGTAGACTTGTATTTTGCAGAGGCATCAGTTAGCAATTTTGAAACTAACTTCTGTGTATTCTAGGGTTGAGAAAATAAGTAAATATACTGTGGATAAGGAGAACCATATTTCTCACTGTTAGATAGCAAAAGGACACAAGACAGCCTGAGTAGGCTCCGACTGGCCAAATTAAGGACAATTTGAGCATCAAACTAAACAATGGATTTCTAATGCTGACGATTATATAGTAATAGGAATCAGACTGGCCATTCTACATTAAATGACTAGAAGACTGGATAAAATATATAAAACTTAGGTTTTCAGACAATGGACAAAAGGCAGTACAATATAGTAATAACTCAGAGAAAGAAAACAAACCAGTTGAGCGCTTTAGCTCATTGCATGGAGTTTCAAACTACACTGCTGAGGGAAGGAACCCTAGAATAGCTCAGTGGCCTTACTGAAGAGACAGAGTTCGGAGTTTACATAGACTACTGTGACTAGAACTTGAAGCAAAATACTAGAGAGGAAGGAGATGAACAGAAAACAAGTGCTCTGGAGATCTTTGCAGAACCCTGTCAAGCCTATGGCTTAAGACTAATCTGTGCAATGTATGAGGAATCTGCCAAGGCCAGGAAAAAATTCACCAGAAAGGAGTTTGTGAAACAACCTACAAAGGGCCAGGTGTAGTTTGTGTTCTCGTCTCACCAGATATAACAAAAGGACTTGCTAAATAAAAGACAAAGCATCAGGGGCGCCTGGGTGGCGCAGTCGGTTAAGCGTCCGACTTCAGCCAGGTCACGATCTCTCGGTCCGTGAGTTCGAGCCCCGCGTCGGGCTCTGGGCTGATGGCTCAGAGCCTGGAGCCTGTTTCCGATTCTGTGTCTCCCTCTCTCTCTGCCCCTCCCCCGTTCATGCTGTCTCTCTCTGTCCCAAAAATAAATAAACGTTGAAAAAAAAAAAAAAAAAAAGACAAAGCATCAGGCAGGATGCTCAGAATGGGAATGCCTCTGGAGTGGAGCCAAATGAACCCTAGGCCAAGGTTTCTCAATCTTGGCACTGCTGACATTTTGGGATGGATAATTTCTTGCTATATACAAGGTAGAATGTCCACTAGCATCCCCGGGCTATATTCACTAGATGTAACACAAAATAACTGCAGATGTTGCGGAACGTTCCCTAAGGGTAAAACTCCCCAAAACTGAGAGCCACTGCAGACAAGATCATTAAAACAGCTATTAACGTCCCATGTGTTCAAGGAAGTAGAGAAAAACCTGAACATGATAAGAAGACAAATGAAATATTATAACAAAAACAATGGCAAAGAGAGGGGGGAGAAGAGGAGGAAGAGGAGGAGGAGGAGGAGGAGGAGGAGGAGGAGGGGGAGGAGAGCCACGGATAAAGCAAATGTGGTAATGTTACTGTTTGGAGAACCTGGGTGAAGAATATTGTGCAGTAAAGAATTTGGCTTTGCCCAAAGAGAGAATTGCCTTTGCCACTGGCTTCTTGGAGGTAATCTGAGGAATACCTGATAGAAGTCTCTTTGTTTAGGGCAGCAGCTAGCTACAATCATTTGGGCAATCAACTGATCATGCTTACATATTGCAGCCACCACAAAAATTCTGGACATCAAAATTTGAGTGAGCTTCTAACACTGGCCAAACTCTAAGCACAATGATGCCAGGATGGTAAAGTGTCCTGAGGACAACAGCAGCTTTGTGTTAGTTAGAACCCTCACAGAAATGGTCCTATGCATCTCTTCCTTTGAGAGGTTCTAATTTGTACCCTTTCCCTGTAATAAACAGTAACTCTGAATAGGTTTCAGTGTGTGTGTGTGTGTGTGTGTGTGTGTGTGTAGGTTTCAGTTAGTTCTGGGAGTTTTGAAGCAAATTTTTGAACCTAAGGGTGTTTGGGGAACTCTTCCCCCACAACCCCCACCTCCAAACCTGCAGAGGTGTCAGAAGTATGAGAAGTGACAGTGGTCTCGTGTCTTGTGTGGGCTCTTCCCTCTAACCCTGTAGCTGGGCCCTAATTCCTTGCAGTAGGATAAGAAGTCTAGGACAGACTTGGTGGTCTGGAGGACAGTACTCTCCAAGTCACAATTTGGCTAAACCTGGGTAGGCATGGACACATTTTTCTTTCCTGTAATAATTTTTCATAATTAAAATTTCAATGGAAATTAATTTTAATTTTATATAACTGACATGTCAAAATAAAATTTTTAAAGCAGGGAAAGTAAATTTTGCATTCAACAGCAAAAAAACAATTTTCTTTCTGTATACTCTCTTGAATTCCATTGCTTTAGTTATCTAAATTCTTAAGCTCTTGAAAATGACAGAAATGACTCTCCAGAGCTTATGAATTTCTGCTAACCAGAGGCCTTTTCCTGCCATTAACAGCAACATGGAATTTCCTTATCTTTAGTTAGTTAACCAAGAACCTTTAATTTCTTCCAGAGAAGCCAAAGTGAAACATTTGAAAGGAGTTTCAAAATCCTGTCTTCCTTTGAAATAACAGTACTGTATAGCGAGAATAGGCCCTTCCCCTGTGAGGCATCTCATAACCTCATTCAGTTCTCTGGAAATGCTCCTTCAATCATACCTCCTTCAGGATTTGTCCTTATAAATAAATTCCCATCCATGATTCCACAAAAAAAAAAATGTTTCTATAAAAGCACATTAAAGTAACTACATGTTATACATTCTTGATATAAACAAGTATTTCTATGCAGTGACATATATAACCAATTTTTTGGTCGTGTTGCTACACTTAAACATGTATGTTTCCTAAAAACTAGAGATAAAATTCAGAAATCAAAAACTGGGAGCTTATTTTAAAAGTCAAAGAGATCACAAATCATTAAAAGTATAGTAAAAATTAACATTTATTTTTATAATTTATTGTCTTCATACCCATAATAAAAGTTAACTTAGTTTTGCTAAGAATAACTCTTAGGAACGATGATCTATTTTAAATAACTATAATTTCCTCATATTTTCCACTGTAAAATATATCTCCTAAACATTCATTTTCAAGGCAAGAAACAAGAGCTACACTTGTCATATTCACTTCATGATAAGTGCACATGGCCAAGACCGAGAGAGTTGTGATCTCAGAATTCTTGCACAGAGGGAAGAGTGCGGGTATATTATTAAGAAACAATTTAAGTATGTACTTGATTTGTGCACGGCTTATGTAAACATAACTTTAATAACAGGCTGGTTCACAGAAAGAAGTCCTAATCAATCATCAAATGTAATTTTTTTCCCCTGAAACACAGCAATTTTAGACTGCTGTTCTTTCCGCCTCCTGCTTGCTTCCCATGAAGGATGAAGAGGCAGCTGTGACTGCTGTTTTGTATTTTCAAGTCCTCTCTGTGCACTCTTATTAAACGGATTCTTGAGCTGAAGTTCATTTTGCTGAAAACCTGGGAGGAGAAAGCAAAAATAGTGAAAACTAAATGCCTAAAGACCATACAAGAGAAAGACATTTCATTTTCTCACATCAGCGTTTAAAGAAGGAATTTAATTTTACTTCAATGGAATATATCACAATTTAAAATCTAAGTCTAACAGGAATAGTTTGAAATTGTAATATACATATGAATAGGCAATTTCGGGACACATGCCTTCTAATATTTTAAACAGATGTTTATTGTGTATCTCCTCATGTATGTTGTGCTGTCTTATTTGCATTGAGGAAACAGTTTAAGAAAGGAAACAATGCAGACAACATGGAAGGCCAAGAAAAAAAAGAAAAAGAAAAAAGAAAAGAGCATCTTATATTTTCAAAGGAACATCATTAGTTTAGGATATCTGTGTATGATGTAGCCAGAAAATTCACATATATTTACTAAAATACTCGATCTGACCATGGTGATGGGAGGAGAGATGAATTTTTAAAGGGCTACTGATTGATTCCACTGCCTTGTTATTGAACATAAAATTATTATGAGATAAATTACTAAATTCACTCCAATTTAAGACAAAGCTCTTTTTCAATCATAAAATTATCCACCAGATACAAGGGTGGCAAGTTGCTTCTAGTCCTTACATCCTCTTAAATTATAAGATACTTAAAACTACGTTATTTTTTTTTTAATTTTTTTTTTAACGTTTTATTTATTTTTGAGACAGAGAGAGACAGAACATGAATGGAGGAGGGGCAGAGAGAGAGGGAGACACAGAATTGGAAGCACACTCCAGGCTCTGAGCCATCAGCCCAGAGCCCGACGCGGGGCTCGAACTCACGGACCGCGATATCGTGACCTGAGCCGAAGTCGGCCGCTTAACCGACTGAGCCACCCAGGCGCCCCAAAACTACATTATTTTGAACAAGAAAGTAGCGTTTGTGAGAAACACATCAGCCAGAAAAGACATGAATTAATGCATGTTTATAGAATGAGGGTGGGGGAAAGGGAGACAAAAATGTAACAGAGATTTTAAGTAGTACGTGGGAAGTGTAATTTCTCCACTGCAACTTAGACATCATTCACTGTCAAAAGCGTTCTCAAGATCTCCTTAAAAAGTAAATGTCGTAACATTACACAAACAAACGCACACAGTTTGGGACAACATTTCCAAAACATTTATTGTACACAGAATTCAAAACGTCCTGCATGCTACACAAATCACATGTGGTCTAGAAATCTGATATAATACTCAGAGTGGCTCTAGTGATGAAGAACAGAGTTTAAATGTTAAAAGAAACTGCTTCATAAAAAATGAGATTTAAATAAGGCAGTCTTCTAAACTAATATATATTTTAGATAATTAGGTAAAGTATATTTGTAGGTGTAAACACATTATAAATTAAATTCTATAAATATATAAGCTAAGCGAAAAAACAAAAGCCCTTCCACTTGGGTCTCCTCACGGGGAAAATGTGGGGGGGTGCCTGCAGTTTACAGTTACTCTGTGTCTGAATATAAGGTGAATGAGGCAGATGCCAAGTGTCTGCCAGACCTACTTTTCTTTTCCTCCTGGGTGCACAGCCAGGATACATTCCCCATCCTGACCACAGCTAGATGAGGCCATGAAGCTGAGTTATAGCCAAAGACATGTGAACAAAATCTCTCTCTCTCTCTCTCTCTGCTCCCAGAGAGCACAGAGAAATCCCAGAGGCACGAGATGGAAGGAGGCTGCAAAGAGCACATAGGCTGTGACGAATGAGAATTCAATCACCACGATTTGGTGGCTGCTTGCTACAGCAGGCAGTCTACTACGAATAAGAGCAAAGTGCCACTCGGAAGGAGGATGCAGCCATCACAACAACATGTACAGTTGGCAGTGGCTTGGCCATTCAGTGGTAGGTGGTAAGGAAATGGATACCCGAGGCTGAAAAGTGGGCACATCTCCCATGCCAATGAAATGGGCAGAACTGTGGCCATTCTCACTGTTGCCAAGTGAGAACCTGGGAGGCAGCCTGTATGCCTATGGAGTTCCCAACACCAGGGTAGGTGGTGGGAAAGAATAAAAGAATTAGTGTACTGATGGCTCTTTGGCAACAGACTACAAAAAAGAGCAGCGTCCAGGAAAGAACTGGCCAGCTCACAGACAGAAACTGAAAGCAACAGAGAATCCAGATATCTGGGAACTAACTTAAGGTTAAGAAAAGCCTTTGGACTTTGAAAGTAAGACGGGAGACTAAGATTTTAAGCAGTAAAGGCCTCTGGAGATTCAGCCCCAGAGCAAAGTTAAGAGTAGAGTATGGCCTTCTCAACCAAACCTGAGAGTCTCAACACAGCAGACACATGGAATGATGCTTGGGGTGGGGAAAAAAATGCCCTCAAACATAAAGAAAGCAAGTTTGACAACTTGCTCTAGGAAAAAATTGGTGGTGTGGTGACTAGCTCATGGATGGACTAACGGGAAATGAAGAAGTCAGAAATCCACTAAGTTTTGGAGGGACCTGTGTTGTGACAGAAACCCTAAGTCTGGGCTGAAAAAACTCTCTTGAATGTTAAAGACTCTGAACGGTCTCCAGGACCATATGTTTTTACCAGTCACTTGGTGCAGCCCCCAAGGAAATTATACCAAATGTCTGCTTCAGGTGTGGCCATAGAACAAAAACCTCCCAAGAAGACAGTCAGAAGCCAGGAAGAACAATGGACAAGGAAGTTCCTCCAGCTCCTTTACAATTTTTGCTCAGTAGTGGTAGACATGTTACGTGCCTCCCAATTCTCTCTTAACTGACTGGAAGTTTATATTGTGGTTACCTTGTCCCTGATCTGCCACTAAATATTTGGTTATGAGCTGGGGACGGGCAGTCTGTGTTTAAGTGGCCAGGCCACCAAACTTGGGGCAGTCCCATCCAGGAAAACAGATGGAAAGTACCGCCTCATCCAGGGGATGGATGATGCTGGGCTGGGACTCTGAGGTGGATTCCCTGGGAAGGAGAGAAGTGTGCTCTGTTTGGGGGAGGGGCAGTGAAATGGAATCTCTCACATCTGGTGAGGGAAGGATGGTCAGTGGCAGACAGTTACGTGTTTAAGAAATTCCACTTTCTTTTTTCCTCCTAACCACACAATTAGACAACGTTTCTTAGCTCCCCTGTGGCTAAATGGCACCATATAATTGAATTCTGGCTAATGAATTATGAGTGTAACTGATTCCTGCCACTTTCTGGCCTGGCCCATGAAAACCTCCTGCACAATTCTCCATGTACTTCTTCCCTTCTGCTGGCCAAACGGAAACTGCAGGATAAAGGAGCCACAAGATGAAAGGAGCCTGATCCTTGAATTACTCTATGAAACTGTCAATTCACAGTGGACTGTGATGTGAGTGAAAAACAGATTTTCATTATTTTAAGCCAGTGAGAGTCGGGGATTATGTATAGAAGTGAGACTACCCAAATATATTTAATTTGACTTGTTATGAATTAATGTGAAAATACTTTTACTCTTAACCCAGAAAGTAACATACTTGTTACTGAATATTTAATAGTATGGTGCTAAGACATAACGTATATGATAACTCAGTTCAAGAGAAATCAAATAGAGCCAATATGTCCTGGTAAGTTTTATTTACACCTTTCCTCCTGGCACAGATAGGTAATAACAACAACAACAAAAAAACCAATTACAATTTAAAAATCACACTGATAATTAGAAAATGTTCTGTTCCCCTTTCTGTGGGTACATAATTCATTCAGACTATTAAGCAACCCGGAGTTTTTATCCTTCCATTCTGGAAAAGCATCAGTTAACTATATAGAAAGGGCAGGAAGCCAGTAATACATACCTGGGGTTTTGCTTTTTGGAGCCTGTTCTCTGTAATTTCCAAAAGAAGAAAAGAACATTAGGACTTTAAAAAGATAAATAACTTTACAAAGATAAAATAAAATAAACTAGGGATAAAACTCAAAGGACTATCGCACTCCCTCATCCCCCCAACAATCGTTAAAAAAATAACTGCCCCCCCAAGTTTTAGCTGTATCAAAGTTTGATTTTACAATCAGCATTTACAACCAATATTATAACAGAAACGTGTGAATTTCCTTCTCACCCCACTTCCTTACAGGGACTTCTGGTCATAAAATATCCTATCCTCGTTACATATGTACTGTCTCCACTCTTGAAGACCATCCAGACAAAAAATTTCTAAAGTCTTCATAAAGCAGGAAAGAGTCACATGTAACAAAAATTAAGATTTACATTTTGTGAGAGATGGAAGGGATAACGGTATGTTATTCTCAAGTGAGAAAAGAAATGGAGCCTTGTGAGGCAGGTTTGGGACACATAAAAATTATTTTAATTAATTGTAAGGTTCCAAATATGGTTGTGTGTCTTTCTACACTTACTTCCCTGGAAAATGTTAACATCACAAGTTTCTGTTCTATTAAAAATTATCCTTGACTTTACAAAAACAATTTTCTGAAGAAAATAGCTGTTACTGAAGAAATAATCTAACCGTGTGAAGCTATCTCCTACCAGATTAGAATTACAAATGAAATTAAACTTACTGACTTATCACAGGAGAGCTGTGGAAACTGGTGGTGAATAGCAGGGACAGAGGCAGCAACATTACCAAATACACAGGAGTCCGGAGAAGCTCAGTGAGAGCAAGCATTTCATAAGAAAAGGACTGATGTTTAAAATAATGATGGCTCTGGGTTGTCAAAAACATAGCCCACTGTTCTTTTTTTTTTTTTTTTAGTTTTTTTTTTTTAATGTTTATTTATTTTTGAGACAGAGACAGAGCGTGAACAGGGGAGGGGCAGAGAGAGAGGGAGACACAGAATCGGAAACAGCCTCCAGGCTCTGAGCTGTCAGCCCAGAGCCCGACACGGGGCTCGACCCACAAACTGTGAGATCATGACCTGAGGTGAAGTCGGATGCTTAACTGACTGAGCCACCCAGGCGCCCCAAAGCCCACTGTTCTTTTCAGAAATTTCTATTTAAAGAGTAAGATATGTGAGATATTTTCAAAAGGTTTTCATCAAAAGCAAATTCAAAGTTTGAAGACTTTGGTCATCTAAGGGATAAACTTAAATTAGTTGGACAAATTACCTGGCTACAGGATAAATGTGGCACTGCCATTTAGGTATTTTAAAAAATTTTTATTTTAAGATGTCCCCTTTTTTCTTAAAGCTTATTTATTTATTTTGAGAGAGAGAGGACAAGCAGGGCAGAGAGAGGCAAAGAGACAGAGAATCTCAAGCAGGCTCCAACAGTTAGCGCAGAGCCCAATGTGGGGCTTGAACCCAGAACCATGCGTGAGATCATGACCTGAGTTGAAATTGAGTCAGATGCTCAGCCAACTGAGTCACCCAGGTACCCTCCCATATGTGTATTTGTAAATATGATCCGAATATAACATTCAAAAGGGCCAAGTCTAAACAAAGGATGTGTTGTATAAACTACATGTATGTATGGGAGAGATTCTGTCGTAGTTAGGATGTGCAGATATTTCTCATCTTAAAGAAAATTAAGAACTAATAATTATTTTAGGATAGAAAAAATACTCTTACCTTCTGGAGATTTTAGATCCAGATAAAGAATGGAAAAACACTGACTCAAACTTCCTTGATTCTGTACTTGGCGGGTTTTTGTCTTTTCTTATATTCTGATGGGTTTCAAGTAGATCTTCTTCAGGTAACACTTTTTTGGGGGGGTTTTGTTCCTTAACTGAAGAATGGCAATTACTTTCCTTCTTTCGTGTCCGTCTGACTTTCCCAATGAAGAAGTCATCACCACTGTCACTATCCTCAGACATTGAAGACTGTTTGTAAAACCTTTCTTCTGTGCTATCATCAAAATACTCCTTTTCTTCTTCCTGTAATTCTTCTCCATCACTGTTATCACCAAGGGAGCTATTGGACCCTTTACTTTTTTTAGTTTTACTTATTGTTTTCATTTTTGGGTCAGCAGGTGTCTTCCGCGGTTCAGACGGAACTACAGAATCCCTTTCAGAAGGCTTTGATGGAGAATCTGGAATGTCTACAGCATTGGGTCCATGTTCCATCTTGGTTATTTTTTCTTTTGAATTTCTTGGTTTCTTTGCCAATATTTTGGCTTCTTTCTCTTTTTGCTCACTGACAATAGTTCCTTCATGCTGTAACTTACTGGCATCATCATTTGAACACAAAGTGTCCTTGGAATGATTTTCTACTGAAGCATTCTTTGATGAGTTAATTTCAACAACATTTTGTCTTGCATCTTTAAAAGCTTTGACAGCAGCTGCAAAAGAAATAGCACATGACTTGTTTCAGCATTAAAACAGATAATAAAACATAACTGTTTCAGTACAGTATTTCTTCAACTATTTGGATATACTTAAGAGGACAACTGCAATTATATATGCAAATATATATATGCAAATATATATGATAGATCTGAACCCACAGAAGAACTCTAGTGACTTTAAAAACCAAACTGAGAAATGCTCAGAGGTATTCAATTTAAAACTCTAGGGGCGCCTGGGTGGTGCAGTCGGTTAAGCGTCCGACTTCAGCCCGGTCACGATCTCGCGGTCCGTGAGTTCGAGCCCCGCGTTGGGCTCTGGGCTGATGGCTCGGAGCCTGGAGCCTGTTTCCGATTCTGTGTCTCCCTCTCTCTGCCCCTCCCCCGTTCATGCTCTGTCTCTCTCTGTCCCAAAAATAAATAAAAAACGTTGAAAAAAAAAATTTAAAACTCTAAAATTAACCATCCTTTCAGGCCTTGGAATTATGAAAAATAGTGGAAACTTCAGTGAATACAAATAAGAAAAATAAAATGGCCACTTCAATTTCTTTAGCAAAATTGTGTTGATATGGTTGTGGCACATTATAAATCGTGCTTTCAGACATAAAAATAAATATCTTCTAATCTGTGACAACATTTAATTCTTTCAACGCATTTTATAATAATGAAAATTATGTGAGTACGTGGCCACATCAAAAGTAATATTATGAATTACATTAATATTTAGCAAACCAGTTGTATTAAAATTTACCATGAATATATGTTATATATATAAATACATATATATTTATATATTAGAATTTAGGAAAAAATACAGATTTAATTTTTCATTAGACATCAGATAACTTCCATATCAGGCACCTTACCACATTTAAAAATATTTGAAGGAGATATTTATAAAAGGTCCTCAAAATGAAAAAAAAAACATAGAATAAATAAATCAATAGCCATTTATTCAGAATCACATACCCAAGTGCATTTAGGTACATGGCTTAAAAGTCATTTAATTCATACCTTTTAGCACATCTATTTTTTTCTTCAGAAGAGGATGCACTGCTAGCCTAGCAATTGCTCTTTCAGTTGCAGTAGAATCAGGCTGCAAATTGAAATAATAAACATGGGAATAAAAGCCAGATAGTACTATTAAGAAGTGAGTAAAAGAAAATCTATTGTAATTTTTAAATTTTTTTTATTTTTTTATTTTTTTCAATATATGAAATTTATTGTCAAATTGGTTTCCATACATCACCCAGTGCTCATCCCAAAAGTATCGTAATTTTTTTAAAACGAAGAGCTAGGTAACAGGAATTTGTCAGTATTCTCATTAGATAAATCACTTGTATAATCCATGATGAAGAAAAAATAAAGCTCATGGTGACAAAAATAATACTGCCCTGAACAATTAAATCATCTAATCAAGAACACCTCGGTGGCTCAGCTGGTTAAGCAGCAGACTCTTGCTTTCTTGCTTTTGGCTCAGGTCATGATCTCATGGTCTGTGAGATCGAGCCCAGGGTTAGGCTCTGTGTTGCCAGTGCAGAGCCTGTTTGGGATTCTCTCTCTCTCTGCCCCTCCTCCACTCATACTCTCTTTCTCAAAACAAAACAAATAAACTAAAAAAATTATCATGTCATCCATTAACAAATATTCTTTGTGGTCTTAGTATATTTCCAGAACTGTGGTAGGCATCCTGTGTGATGGGGGGGGGGGGGGGGGGGGAGGGGAGCTCCTGCTTTCAAAGAGCTTAAAAAATCTAGTTAAAAATAGACTAAATAAATATGAAAGAACCAAATAACATATTAGTACTAAGCTGGGTGATTCAAAATATTGTAATGTTTGAAATTCCAGTTAACAGAGATATAGAAATTATCTGATGTTAAATATCTGTATTTTGAATGTCTCAATATCTCTACTGTACTCTCAGAATGTTCTACCAGTGCTTGGCTGATAGATAGGCAACACTTCATAAACTTGATGATGCCTGAATGGAAGCTGATTATATATAATAGTTAATATATTTATGAATTTAGAAAAACCAATGATTTGGGATAATTTCTTTGAAAATCATCTGTAGGCTGACAACTTCCAAATTTCTAACTGCTACTCTCACTTGAGATTGAGGCTCCTGTATGAACCTCCTGCTTGACATATTAAAAGAGAATTCTTTGATATCCTTCCCAAACCTACTTCTTCAGTCTTTCCTATCTTATTATATGTAATTTCAATTTTGCTGGTTGTTCAGAACTAAAACTTTAAGAATTCTTCTATCACATTTCTCCTTCCTTCAGAGCTCACAATTATTCCTTTAGCAAATCCTATAGTTCCAAATGCAAAATAGATTCAGGGCCAGTCATGTCTCACCACTTCTGCTGTTAAGACTTTTGACCAATTCACCAACACCTCTCACCTGCAGCACCAATGAAATATCCTCAAACCTGGTCACCTGCTCCCCTACACCTGATTTTCCATATAGCATCACAGGGAGTTTTTAAAAGGTAACCATATCATGGTATGTCCTTATCTCTTCTTCTTCAAGCTTTACTGCCTTCTGATGCTTAGGCTATTCCACTATAAGCTCTTCTCTACCTGGAATGGTATACTCCCAAATATATACATGGCTGATCATCTCCTATTATTCATGTATCTGCTCAAATGTTATCTGAACTAACACAACACTTGCCATAATTCTTTATTTACTTCACATCACTTAGCACTGCATGTCAGTGCAGGTATTTTCCTATCTGTGAGGCAGGGGCTTTGTTTTCCTCATTGCTACAGACATAGTGCTTGGATCGGTAACTGGTAACAGGCTGGATTCGATAAACATCTCATAAAACAAGTGAATACATTTCACTAGTGTGTCACGTAGAGTTGTCAGTCTTAAATGTCTTTATTTTAAATTTACTCTTCATTGTTAATGGACCAATATAAAGCTTTTTTTCCCTTAGTAATACAAACTTATGAGTACATTAGTAAGTGCAAGATGATGGCAGTTTGAAGTCTATCGTGTTTGAAGGACTTATCCAGGCAATGTACAAGAATCAGTTGCATTTCTATGAAATAGCTAAAAGGAAAATAAAGAAAACAATCCTATTTACAGTATCATAAAAAATGATAAAATACTTAGGAATAAATACAACAAAGGAAGTGAAAGATCTTTACACTTAAAACTCGATAAGACTTTAATAACAAATCAAAGAGGTTGCAAATAATTGTAAAGGTATCTGTAATTATAGATTGGAAAAATTAGTATTGTTAAAATATCTGCAGTTCCAAAACTACCTATAAATTCAATGCGATCCCTATAAAAATGCCAATGGCATTTTTCATAGAAATAAAAAAAAAATCCTACAATTTGTATGAAACCACAAAACACCCTGAATAGCCAGAGCAATCTTGAGAAAGAAGAACAAAGCTGGAGGCATTATGCTTCCTAATCTCAGACTATAGTACCAACTTTTAGTAATAAAATAGTATGGTATTAAAATAAAAACAGACCCATAGGCTAATGGAATAGAAAGGAGAACCCAGAAATAAACATTTGCATGTACAGTAAACTGCTATTTGATGAGGGAGTCAAGAATACATGACAGGAGAAAAGACAGTCTTTTAAATAAATGGTATTAGAAAAACTGGATATTCATATGCCAAAGAATGAAACGAGACCCCTATCTTACCACTCACAAAAATTAACTTAAACTGGACTAAGAAGACTGAAATGTGAGAAGTGAAACTGTAAAACTCCTAGAAGAACACGTAGGGAAAAAAATTCCATGACAGTGGTTGTGGCAATAACTTTTTTTGGATGTGATACCAACGACACAAGCACCAAAAGCAAAAATAAACTAGTGGGGTAAGATCAAACTACAAACTTGCTGCGAAACATAAGAAACAGTCAACCAAGTGAAAAGGCAATCTACAGAATGGGAGAAAATATTTGCAAACCATATCTCAGATGAGGAGCTAAAATCCAAAATATGGAAGGAACTTATACAACTCAACAGCAAATAAATAAAACCAAATAAAAATAAAATCTGATTAAAAAATGGGCAGAGGACTTGAACAGATACTTTTCTAAGTAAGAAATGGCCAACAGGTACATGAGAGGAAGCTCAACATTACTAATCTCTGGGGAAATGCAAATCACCCAAAACCCTGATGAGAGATCATCTCATACCTGTCAGAATGGCTAGTATCAAAAAAACAAGAGCTAACAAGTGTTGGTGAGCATGAGGAGAAAAGGGAACCCTGGCACACTGCTGGTGAGAATGAAACTAGTACAGACATTAGGGAAAACAGAGGAGGCTCCTAAACAAATTAAAAATAGAAGCAAATGAAGTTCAGTTATCTCAGAGAGATGCTGTGTTCACTGAAGTATTATTCATGATAGACAAGACATGGGAACAACCAGAAGTCCACTGATAAATGGAGTGAATAAAGAAAATGTGTCTATATACATATATATGTAAGTATACACATATATATACACATATATGTAAGTATACACATATATATATACACATATATATACACAACGGAATATTATTTAGCCATGAGAAAGAAGAAAGTTCTTCCATTTGCAACAATGTGGATGAACCTGGTAGGCATTACAATGAGTGAAATAAATCAGACAGAGAAAGACAAATACTGCATAGTAGGACTTGGAATTTAAAAATACCCAAACTCACAGAGACAAAACCAGATTGTTGGTTGCCAGAGACTGGTGTTAGTGGTGCAGGGAAAGTGGTGGAGGGGGAGACTTCAGTCAAAGGGTACAAACCTCCAGTAAAAAGATGAATAACATCTAGAGATCTAATACTCACCAAGTGATTATACATAACTATACTCTATTATATACTTGCAAGTTTCTGAAAGAGTAAATCTTAAATGTTTTCACCACACAAAAAAATTTTAATTATATAAGGTGACAGATGTGCTAATTAATTAACCTTATTATGGTGATCTTTCACAATATATATGTGTATCAAACCATCAAGTTGTAGAACTTAAACTTACACAATGTTTGCTACATGTCAATTATATCTCAATAAAACTAGAAACAAAAAATAAAAAAAAATTACCAAAATATTTAAAGTTACTATACCAGCATCTGTAGGCAAAAAGAAAAGAAATAGTTTCTCAAATTCTCATTCATTTAGCTGGAAATCTATTTAACAATAACACTGTCTTGTAGTTAATGTGACAAACCTACTTTGTGCACTATGATATCTGCAAATATACATTTCAACATGTCCTTATTACTTCAAATTTTTATAAACTGGCAATTTTGATAAGGTCAGCTACTTAACACCACCACCAAATATCTTAGAGAACAAAGTACTCCTGTTATACTGAAATCTGAAAAAATGTCAAAGCTATTTAAGAATACTTAAACATCAAGAGATAATACAGTGTAGAAATTTCATGAAAATCTTGGTGAGTATGTGAAGGTGCACAAAACATTTCATTTTTCTGGCAAAATGAAATTGAACACTGAGAGTATCAGCCCCGTCATTTTTAGATCTGACACAAAAAGGACTTTGGAGGGGGTTGAAAATGCATTACCAGAATGTTTGATCTGGAAGAGTTTATTAGAGAAATGAAAAAACACAACAAACAAACACAAACAAAACAAAACAAAACAAAAGCAGAGCCAGAGATAGTGCCCTGTCTAAAGCCATGAAACTAATGGCAAATCAACAGTAGCCAGAATGCAGAAACTCCTAGAAATTTAAGCTTCTTCCCTTTGCCGACCAGCAATCTTTGTAAAAAGAATGCATTGTACAGAACTTCTTAAGGTACATCTAGTCCTTCAAACTTCCTTACATTTAGTGGCCAGTTGTTTTTAATTAATTTAGATCTGTTCTTGATGGTCTGTTACTGATTTGCAAATCTGAGTAGCTTATGATTTGGGGAGTAGAATTCTAACTGGGAAAAAGGGCAAACCGAAAAACTGTTAATGGCATATACATACTTACATGCTTTATCAATACTAAGGATTTCAGTTAGACCAATAAAAAATGTGACACATGTATTTCTTAAAATATTTGATTTTAAAAAAGTCTTAGTTAAAAATATCACATTTTATAAGCGAAAACAACCATTTAAATAAACTTTATTTCTCCTAAGGAAACAATGCCAAATTTAACATTTTAAACTTCTTTTGAAGTTTATTCTTAATACAGCAATTTGAATTCATTCAATGCATTTTTTGAATTCAAATTTTAACAAGAGGTAAAGGGAATACAGACCAATGATTTTACCCAATAATTAGACTAAACAGTCCTGACTTGATTTCAAGATTACCCAGCAAGTTGGGAAGAAGCTAAACTCACAGTCCAGTTTCTGAACTCAGTCTAGTATTCTCTACCAGTTTTCTTCTAAAGTATGTGAGATGACTTTTCTCTCATTCTGTGACTCCCCTGCAAGCCCCCTCCAAGCTTTCTGGAAAGGAATCAAACATAATTATGAACAAAGAGGCTTGTGAACTGAGTGGGTGCAGATTCGTGGCGCTGGCAGTGCCCTGGGTCTCCGCTGCAAGCCGCCAGGTCTCCATTCTGCTGAGGACACTGGGCGAGGTGTAAGAGCTCACAAGAACAAGCAGGGCAGAAGCTGCCATGAGACCCTTCAAATCCTTTACCTCTCCTTATTTTGTTACTGGTCACCTTTCTGCCTCACTTACGTTTTCCCTCTTTATATTTACTGTTACTTACGTTTATATAAACATGCCTCAATATGTGAAAGCACGGACTTACACATTAAGGACACAAACATCCTCTTCCGAGGCTCACAATCTTGCCCTAATTTCAAAGGTTAAGACAATAATGTACAAAATAAGTGAATGTGATAAACCTCCTTGGAGAGATGAAAAATGTTATGGTGGTTTATAGAAGAAATTCAGTCATATACCTTAAATTTAAATGAACTTATTTATTGTGAAGCTTAAAATGCTAAGTATTCTCTATGAACAGATTTTACACCTGCATGAAAAAAGCCTTCACAATATTAGAGGATGTGTGAAGGAACCACAGCTTTCCTTATTTAACACTGACACAACATTTGCCATGGAAAATTCTCAGGAAACTGTGGTTTTCACACACCTCCAGTTTCTTCCATTTCAAATAAATTACATAAAAAAAGGGAAAACACCTCATCTTTTTATGGAAAAATTTTATTTTGGCATCTGGGTATTTATTATGAACACAAGCATTTGGTGTTCAATTCTGAAAGGAATTTTGAGAATGTACATGTGAATATAAACAACAGTCTAAAAATGAAAAAGCTCTCTTACATGCACTGTTCATTCCTGTGAAATGCTGCCTAAAACAAAGGGACTCTTAATGCAGTGGCAGAAGTAGAATGCTGGTATGTTTCTGACATTAATTAGACTTAATTTCAATTCTAGGTTTTACCTAAAGATATATGAATGTTTGTATTTATTAAAAATATCTAGGGAGGTAATATGAACCAGTCCTTTCAGCTGATTCAGAAGAACTGTGGCAACCTAAGGCTCTGAGTCCACATTTAAGGCAACGGGAGACCTTTCTAGATTTGTTCAGGTTGTATAAAACCTAGGACACCATGTTTCCAAAATGTAGTCTGACCGACAGGGGACCCATTCCAGCATTTTCTTCTAAACTTCTGTTTTTTGGGCAGGACCAGGGTTTAGACCTTGGACCTGCCATCTTCTAATGACTGACTATAGGTGTATTTTTGACCTTTCTGGGCCCCTGTGTCTCATTTGTTAAATGGAATTATTATCATCTTCCCAGAGAAAGCTAATGTATAAAAAGCATCTAATGAGTCAGGCAACTAGTAGATGTTAACAGATATTAATTTGCTTCCCCTTATCCTGTAGTTGTTTACTATAACTATCTTTTACTCCCCAGAAGATGACATATTCCTCTAGAAAATACTCTGTGTCTCCTATTCCCTTCCTATATTCCACACTGCCCGGGTGATGGCTTTGCAAGCAACAGATGTTTTTAATTGAGAAGCTCCTGAAATTCTGGCACCAGCTGTCTGGAAATGTCAGAATTATCATCCTTCAACTCTCTAGCTTTAAAATTTCATCATATACATATTAACTGCCTACTTAACCTTTCCACCCCTTTTCTGCATTTCACTATTACGACTACACACACACACACACACACACACACAAACCCATGTGTGTGCACATATACACACCTGAATGCTTTCCACATGAGATCACTGTTGCAAGATTAACTGAGATAAGACTGTATATGGAAGAACTGTGCAAGTTGTAAGATATTACACACATTAGTTTGCTCTGCTCTGCTGCTCATCAGACAGCCTCAAATGTGCAGAGCTCTATGTAACAGACTACATTTCTGTGAGGTTATCTTCCACTGAGCAGCTTTTCTATGACACAATCAGTCCTCCCTCCACAACACTGCTATCTGCCTCATTTTAAAGAAAATTAGCAAATTTTCATACACAAGAACCAAATCGAGTGGAAGAACATCACAAATGAAATAAAATACTAACAGAACAGGTGAAATCAAATAGCTTGGGAGGAATCTGAAATTGTTTCTTTTTTTAAATTTTTTTTTTCAACATTTATTTATTTTTGGGACAGAGAGAGACAGAGCATGAACGGGGGAGGGGCAGAGAGAGAGGGAGACACAGAATCGGAAACAGGCTCCAGGCTCTGAGCCATCAGCCCAGAGCCTGACGCGGGGCTCGAACTCACGGACCGCGAGATCGTGACCTGGCTGAAGTCGGACGCTTAACCGACTGCGCCACCCAGGCGCCCCTGAAATTGTTTCTTAAGCACAGCAGTCTCCCTTGGCTTTAAATCCCTGCAGGATTCCATCAAGAACTTTGATGAAATAAAACAATTTTTCCTCCCTTCCTCTCTACCTTCCCTTCCTCCCTTCCTTTGTTTGGAGGAAGGTACTAACAGGGCAAAAATATAACCAGGTTTCACTTGACACTTCACAGTGAGATCCTAAACTTTTTATCTGAACTGCTCTTAAAAATCTCATGACTACAAATATGGTCCTATGCAAATGATTTTACTTATACAAAGTAACAATGATAAGCTAACATAGACATTTGTTTCCCCATTTTTTGGACAAAAGACATTTCACACAATGGAAAGGCTGAACAAAGGGTTGTACGTAGAAGATACTCTAAAAAACTGATGTGCTTTAAAAAAAATGTTTATTTTTTGAGAAAACGCGCACGTGCACGAGCAGGGGTAGGCAGAGAGAGAGAGAGACAGAGAGAGAGAGAGAGAGAGAGAGAGAGAGAATCTCAAGCAGGCACTGTGCTGTCAGTGCAGAGCCCGATATGGGGCTTGATCCAGCAAACCATGAGATCATGACCTAGCAGAAATAAAAAATCGGACGCTTAACTTACTGAGCCACCCAGGCACTCCTAAAAAATGTACATGACACATGTACTAATATTAACCTTCCAAAGTGAAAACAATCAGGCTAGGAAGATTTAAAAAAAAAAAATACAAACATTGGATTTTTTTATCGTGGGTATTTTCAAATACTGCCAAGTTTTGCTGTTAAGAGTTTAAATGGAAACTTATTATTATTAGGATACTACATTGCTTTTTAGTCTCACCGTAAGTGAAACATTAATGAAATACTTCTAGAATTTAAATTTAGCATCCAGAAAGTTCGAAAAATTTATTTCAGTAAAATCTTAAAAGATTATTTTTTTAAACTCTCAAAACAAAAATACATTCTATGAGATTTTTACAGTTACCACTATTCTATTTAACATGTATGTCACCATTATGCCTGAGATACAGACCAAACTACAGTTTAAAACCATAATAGGATCATATTTTTTCCTTCTCTTCATGAATAAAATCCTATGAAAAATTACTGTAAAATTATGCTACTACAAAATAGAGAGGCTGTTATAAAACCACATTCAAGACTTAAGAGGTTTTTTTTTTTTTTTGGTTAATGTTGGACAATGACAACAACAACAAACTCTCCCTCCCTTCAAACAAACAAAACTTTTTTATGTTCTTACCATCTTAAAATGCTTTAAAATTCAGGGATGCCTGAGTGGCTCAGTCCAGCTCTTGATTTTGGCTTAGGTCATGATCTCATGGTCATGGGATCAAGCCCTGTGTAGTGCTCTGTGCTGAGCATGGAGCCTGCTTGGGATTCCCTCTCCCTCTCTCTCTGTCTCTCTCTCTCTGTCCCTACCCCATCTGTGTGTGCACTCTCTCCCTCTCAAAATAAATAAACAGTTTTTTAAAAAATGCTTTAAAATTTGACATGTCTCATACCAATTGTAGAGAAATAAGTGGGCAAACTGACATTCATAGTTGGAGATTCCAACACGTGTCTCTTGGTACTCAATAAAACAAGTAGGCAGAAAATCAGTAAAGAAAGAAATCACCTGAACAACACCAACAACTAATGTGACCTACCTGACATTTTTAGGACACTGATCCCAAGAGAAAACATATCGTTTTCAAGTGCACAGCAAATATTCACCAAGATAAGCCACGTTCTGAACCATAACACAAATAAAAATCAGAGAAAATGTGCTCATGGATCATAAAGGGAATAGTAATGAAAAGATACCTAGAAGATCCCCTAATTGCTCAGAAACTAAACAATACACTTAGAATTAAACCACAGGTCAAAGATGAAGTTTCAAAGGAAAATTAAGTTCTTTGAAAAATTGAGTTCTTTGGACTCAAAGAAGACAAGAATACAACATACCAAATTTAAGGGTGCAGGTAAAAGAGTGCTTAGAGGTAACTTTATAGCACTACGTGCTTCTGTTACAGAAGAGGAAAGGTCTAAAATCAGGGCCTGAAGTTTCCACATTAAGAAACTAGAAAAAGAGCAAAATGAACACAAATGCAAGAAACAAGAAGCAATACGGGTTAGAACAAATGCCAATGAAAGTGAAAATAGAAAAACACAAAAACATCAATTAATCCAAAATCTGTTTTCAGGTTGGAACTCTTATATGTAGACACTACAGAGTGAGTGGAAATGAAAAAGGGGAAACAGGAAGGGAAAGAGAAAGGGGGGTGGGGATAGTACGGTGTAGAACTGGTTTGCAGTCCTAACTGTGCCACGTAACAGTAGTCTCCTTGACTCAGCTCACTCCATGCTTTCTGATCTTCCGTTTCCTCATTTATAAAAACAGGGGTAAAAATAATCTTTCAAAGAGCAGTAAATATGTTGATTAAATAAGTTAGTAACAAAAATTACTTGGAAAAAAATAAAAATACTCTTTGTACTCATTAGTAAGAATAAGAGACTAATTGTTGTCTCACATAAATGCCACATTTTAAGTTCAACATACCTTTAAGGACTTTGAAGGTGTGATGTTACAAGCAAAGCAGTATTCATAAATTACCATAAAATATTTTTTTAGTGGCAATATTGGAGCTCAAGTGGGGAAAAATCATCATACATTTATAGTAACTGGCTGGTTGGTAAGTTTTCAAGGAAAAGGGTGACAAGAAAAAGAAAGTCAACCAATTATAGATATACCTTTTTGCAGATTTTTTCGAAGTTGATATCATCACTGAGAGCAGATTTAGTTACTATATCAGGTTTCAATTCCTATAAAAAAAAATAAAGTAATTTTAGTTATGAGTCTAATTTTAAAGCATCATTCATTACTAATTATTATGAGGTACATTCCTTCCCATGTTTTGCTTTTAAGAAATTTGATATTAAATAAGTTCTTAGTTTTTAGATGAGAATAACTCCTATCATAGTAAGAAATTATCATACTCTGAAAAACCACAGAAAAAGGAATTTAAGAGCTAATCCTCCTAAGATAATTACACTCAGATTCCAAGGAAGCCAGAAAATTCAATGTGCCAAGAAATCTCTACCATAATAAAAACTCTTTAACTGAAATAAGATTAAAATAATTCAAAATGTTAATTTAAGATTTCAAGATTCAAAGAAATTACTTATTTCAATGACATTTCAGGACATTGGCAATTATATCATTTTATATCAAAATGTAAATCTTTATAGAGAAATACTTAATTTTAATTATTTATTAAAAAATCTAACCTACACAATACTTTTATATTATGCAAAGAGTTTATTTTAGAAAATTGAAAAACAGAAAAGCAGAGAAAAAATAAGTAAAATTACTAGCACTGTTTATTTACATGGTTACAATTCTATTACACACTCTTGTAGATGCTTCTTTAAGAGAATTTAAGTTTGATATACATTTCACTAAGTAACAAAGGGTGACTTTAGACCATACAAAAATGAAGTTTCTCTTAACAGCTATCAAGTTATTCTATTGTGCAGGAAAAAATACAGCGAACATTTGCATATATTTTTGTCATAATATTGTTGAGAAGACAGCTAAATAAAAAATTAGCTAGTTGGTTTTAAAACAACATCGACTGACAGTGAGGTAGACGTGTGTGATATGGTAAAAATTGTGTAGGTACTATTACACGAAAATGATTTAAATTATATTTTAAATAAAAATAGAACCATAGCATTTTGTGAGCTAGCTTTATCATCTAATGACAGGGCCAATGTTTATCCTTTTTTTTTTTCCCCATTCTCTTACATCACTGTCCTTATTTGTTTAACCAAACTTTTATTATTGGACATATTTTCTGATTTTTATCTTTTAATAAATAGGAGCAGAATGATATCCTTGTATGTACTGACTTGTGTATCTCCTGAAAAATGTCCACATATTCTATATTAAAGAGCTGTGTAAAACTATGTTTTTGGGAAGAGGAGAATGGAAAAAAATTAAATATTGATAATTATGATCCAATGTCATAAAGATCAGAAAGCACGGTTTCTGAGAATATTCATTCTTATTGTATATACACTAATATGACTGTACACTAATATAAATATTTAAAAAATCTATATAAACAGCATAAAAAGAAAAGACTCTTAAGTGTGTGTGTGTGTGTGTGTGTGTGTGTGTGTATACATAATATGTCTTTAGGAACTGATGAATTAATATGAAAGATTAGCTTCCCCGAGGTAGTTTAAAGTCAGTAAAATTATTTACAGTACAGCTAAAAAAAAAAAAAAAAAAAAATCCAAATCTTAAGACTTGCCCTGCTTTTGTCAATGGCTGGCTATAAGTACTTTTTTCTACTCTGTAAGTGAAAAAGTCACTCTAAAGAGTGAATCAGTTAAATTTTATTGCAAATATGAACATAATGCTTCCAGAAGGGAATAATGTTGCCTAAATCTCAAACCATCCACATACTCCCTCCTAAAGAATAAATTCAACAAGGACTACAAGAACCATGCCTTCTTCATTATTAGGAGATACAGGATAACGGAAACTTCAAAACATCAAGTTGAGAAACTTAACACCAAATTCAACAGAGCACTCACTGCATCACAATCTTGTGCACACAAAAAGCCAGGGAATACAAGATTAAGAAGACTCTGGGAGAAAAAAAACGTGAGTGAAGGACATACATGAATGACAGACAAAAAGCACCACTAGAAAACAAAAACTACTACAGAGAGTCAAAATGGATACAAGACTGAGACTTCGTAATTCATAGCAATGGCTACAAGGGAGGACTTGAAATCAAGTGGTTCTGAAGGCAGGGGCCTCAAGAAGCAGGCATAGAATCAGATAAATAGGGGCTTTGTTCCTCCTTTCAGATATAATGATGAAGGTAAAGGAAGAAAGAGAGAAATTAAGGGCCCTTTGGAGACAAAAGAAAAGACAGGTAAACTAATTCCTCCTTATCAACATTCATTAAAAAAAATGATATATGGTGGATCCAGATGGCTAGGATGTCAAAAAAAATTAAATTCATATAAAATTAAGGAAAGAAGAAAACAGAAAATGTAAATAAAAACACTTTATTTCATAGATTCTCTCCTAAAATTATGAAACAAACAAAAACTGTAAACACCCTCCAAACTGTAGTAGGAGTCTCAAACAAGCATTTGGATTTATACAAAAAATATGCAAAATTAGAAATTAAGACACTAAGAACAGAAACAGGTAGAACAAAGAAATATATGAACAGCTGATAAAGTTTAGGAAATAAAATGAAAGAAAAGAAAAATAAAACATCTCAGAGATGGAGAACAGATTCAAAGAAAAATTCAATAAAGCATCTTGAAGAAAATCAACTGGGGCAGTTAGGTGGTGCAGCTGGTTGAGCGTCATCCAACCCTTGATTTCAGCTCAGGTCATAATCTCACAGTTTCAATGAGTTCGGGCCTGATGCTGGCTGTGAGCTGATAGCATAGTGCCTGCTTCCCCCCTCCCTCTGCGCTTTCCCTGCTTGCATGCTCTCTCTCTCTGTCAAAATAAATAAATAAACTTAAAAACAAAAACAAAACCCAAAACCTGGGAGGCTCAGTTGGTTGAGTGCCCGATTTCAACTCAAGTTGTGATCTCACAGTTCGTAAGTTCAAGGCCTTCATCGGGCTTTCTGCTGTCTGTGCACAGCTCCCTTCGGAGCCTCTGCCCCCTCTCTCTGTGCCCCGCTCCTTCTCATGCTCTGTCTCAAAAATAAATAAACATTAAAAAAAGAAAAATAATTTTTGAAGAAAGTCAAGAAAACTACCAAGAAAATGAAAATGAGATAAAGAAAATAGCAAAGGAGGATCCCACATATCTATAATTGATATCTCTGAAGATGAAAAACAAAACAATGAAAGAAACCAATACTTAAAATTGTGATTCTAAAAAAAACAAACAATAGAAAACAAACAATAGAAAACTTAAAAACAGAAAACATTTTGTTTGGGAAAACAATAGAAAACTTAAAAAACAGAAAAGCTAAAATGAGTTGCAATGATCAATAATGCAACCTATCTTTGTAAAGCCATTAGAAATTAAAAACAAAGAAAAAATCTTCAGAGACTGGAGGCAAAAATAACAATTTAGTTTAAGAGTAAGAAAATAAAGGTTGTTATCAAGAATAATATTCAAAGTGAGTTCAGAGAAGCATTTTCAAGGTAAGCAGGTTCAAGCCAAGGATTTTATACCTAGTCAAGCTGCTCTGCAAGTATCAAGTCTACAGGAAAAAGTTTTGAAACTGCAAAAATTCAGAGAATGTTGCACACATCTGCCTCTCCAGAGGAATCTTCAAGAGGAAAAGCTTTGGCCAACAAGAGATAACTTTGGTAAAAGGACTGATGATGAGTATCTATTTGCTGAGCTATAATGAAAACAAATATGGGGGCACAGGATAAAGAATTGAAGGTAAACTTGACATAATCTAAGTAAAATGAAAATGCAGTTGAAAAAATAGGAGAGAAAGGGAGAATAGAATAAGATCACTCATTGACTACTGTTTAGGTAATATGCAGGAGTCAAAGGACAGGGTTTAAAATGGACTGGAAAGTAAAATATTACATAAGAAAATGGGAAAGTAAGGGCATTATATAAAATATGTAAATACAAAGATAAATAAACCATGGAACAAAAATATGTATCTTTCTAAATACCACAAACTTCTTAAACATTGCAAAAAGAGACATCTAGATAAATACAACATAGAATACCCAATAATTAGAAAGTACAATATTATATGACAGAGTTGAGAACACAAGGAGTATATTTTAATGTGAATTAGTTTAATGTACCTACTAGAAGGAAAAGATGTCCAGACTAGATCAAAAAGCACAGCCTAAGTCTATGCCATTTATATGAGACACACAAAAATGTTATTCAAAAACGCTAAAAATAAAGGAATTTGCAAAGATACATGAGGCAAATAGAAACAATTAGAAAGCAAGAGTTGAGATCAGTTATCAGATAAAAAATAATTTAGATAAAGACAAAAAATGTTGGGGCGCCTGGGTGGCTCAGTCGGTTAAGTGCCTAACTTTGGCTCAGGTCGTGATCTCGCGGTCCATGAGTTCGAGCCCCGCGTCGGGCTCTGTGCTGACAGCTCAGAGCCTGGAGCCTGTTTCCGATTCTGTGTCTCCCTCTCTCTCTGACCCTCATCCGTTCATGCTCTGTCTCTCTCTGTCTCAAAAATAAATAAACGTTAAAAAAAAATTAAAAAAAAAAAGAAAAAATGAAACAAGACAAACAGAAAACTACAGGATATGGAGAAATAGAAATACGTTACTAACAGAAGACTTTCACACAACTCTCCATTCAACAGATCTCAAAATAAGAGGAAAAAGGCATTAGAAAGTCTTAACCTAATAAGGTATATCTGTCTTATGGATTTGTTACGACCATTATGCTCTTATAATACAAATTATACCTTCTCAAGCATACATGGAACATTAAACGATTGATCAAATATTAAGTCAAAGTAAAGTAAGTATTATCAAGCAAAATATGAATACTCCCTGATCACAATGAAAAAGTAGGAATTAAAGAAAATCAACCTATAAACAAAAAAGCTCTCCTACCAGGAATTTTTTAAAAAACAACAAAATCCTCAAACAACTCTTGAGAAAGGGAAAATATAAACAGAAATTTCAGGGTTTCTGAAAATTAATAAGGAAACACTATATTTTGGAATTTATGGAAGTAGTTTTTATTCTTTTTTTTTTTTTTAATAAAATGAGGATTCCTGAATCTTTTAAAAATGTATTTAGTTTTGAGAGAGGGCATGAGTGAAAGAGTAATTAGCAAGGGGCAAAGAGAGAGAGGGAGAGAGACAGAGAATCCCATGCAGGTTCCAGTCTGTCAGCGCAGAACCTGAAGTGGGGCTCGAGTTCACTCGAAGCGAGCCTTGAAATGATGAACCGTGAGACTGTGACCTGAGCCGAAGTCAGACGCTTAACCAACTGAGCCACACAGGCACTCCTAAAGTGGTTTTTATTGTTAAAACAACTATATAAATAAAAATAAGGTATGAAAATAAATGAACAAATGCTAAACTAAAAGGAACCCAAATTATCTGTGTTCAATTCTTTATCAAATGGAAAAGAAGACCCAATTAAATCATGTGATTTGTCCAAGGTCCTACAGTTTGTGGTAAGACCAATTAATTAGTGCTTCTACTAGATCACTACTTATTTTATTGCTTCTATGATGTAATCCAAAAGATCTTCACCATATTTAAAAGCATTCATGCGAAAACTAACACAAAAGTAAACCGTATTTCATGGTTTCCAATGTCATATGACCATTTGAACATCATCAGAACCTTCTACTGTGTAAGAACCTTCTAATTTTATTTTTTTTTTATTTAAAAAAAAATTTTTTTTTCAACGTTTATTTATTTTTGGGACAGAGAGAGACAGAGCATGAATGGGGGAGGGGCAGAGAGAGAGGAAGACACAGAATCGGAAACAGGCTCCAGGCTCTGAGCCATCAGCCCAGAGCCTGACGCGGGGCTCGAACTCACGGACCGCGAGATCGTGACCTGGCTGAAGTCGGACGCTTAACCGACTGTGCCACCCAGGCGCCCCAGAACCTTCTAGTTTTAAATGAAGCAGTAATGATTTCTATAAGCTGTGTTTAATGTACTTTTCAACACACAAAAAAAGTGTGTTTTTTAATAAATGTGAGGTGCTGAGCAATCCCAGTAGGTAATTTTGGCAACTTCTGTGGTCTTTCAGAACTACTACAGGGAAAATGTTACGAAGGTTCAAAATAAACACAATACACTTAAAAGAGAAGTACAGACTGAAGTTGATCTGAATTTAACAATGTTGAATATATTTAAAGAAATGTTGCCACTAAAAAAAGACTGGGCATTTTTTGGGGCTAATTATAAACAACAGCCATTATCAAGATCTGTGAAGGGTCTGAGAATTTACCCTCCTTGAAAGTTAACAGGTTAGCCTGGCATAGTCTGATGGATGACAGCAGTAGACACAAAACTCCTGGGCCAGAAACAAAGGACAGTTTATTACTCAAACAGCAAGAACCAGAGTACCTGCTTTTTATCTTATCCATTGTTTTGCAAAATATCAAAGGCCCCAGACACACAGTGGACAATAAACTTAACAAATGCTGCAATCAAAACTAAGGGAGATTTTTAGGAATATAACACCTTTGAAAATTGGCTATTAAGTACAGAGCCATATTCTCAGAATGAAGAAGGACAACTGTTTACATTTGTCTCTTTGATAGTACAACCCGCAAACACAAATTAGGGTTATAATAAACCCCTAGTTTTACAACATAAGCACCTATTATTTACACATTCTGTACTAGGTTGAATGGCTTCCCAAACATGCCTTGAAGATGGAGGAAGGGGCCATGAGGGCAGGAAGGCAAGTGGCTTGTAAAAGCTGAAGACGGCAGCAAAATGATTCTTTAGGGTCTCCAGAAGGCATACAGCCCTGCTGACATCCTTGTTTTAAGACTTCTGACTTTTAGAACTCTAGGATAAAATATCCTTCTTGTTTTAAGCCATCAAATCTGTGATAATTTGTACAGCAGCACTAGGAAACTAACAGACTTTCTATCTCCTACCAATCTTCATATTACAAAGTAATTCATTACACTGTATTATTTGGACAAGCACAATGTACCATAAATAATGCCCAAAATTAAGTATCTTAATACCAAGTTATGAAATTACCAAAGTAAATTAAGATGCAATATGGATGGCTTAACCTTTCCTTATGACAATACTCACTCTTGGAGCCAAGTTGGTTATTGCCTTAGTTTTAAATGTAACCACATGACAACATAGGGAATGCTACCTCCCAAGTTATAGTCCATACAAAACTTTTAAATCATGTTTAAATACCAAACCTATATGGGTAGGGATGCTGTACCCAAACTAAAATTTCGGTTTAGTGCTATCCTAAGTAGGCACGGAGAAACTAATAAATCCAATGTCTTTCTAGACCATGCAAAAACACCATTAAATATTATATTATGAAGTTATCCCCCCTTCCCATATGTTTATTCACAAGAAATCAGGCACTGCCTTTTAAATAAGACTCTTCTTGATGTATTATCACAAATGGATAGATAGCACCTCAAATGTTAGTATTCCCTTCAGCATGGTAAGAGGAAATTTAACCCATAACCTTTTTGCATCCTTCTCAGAGTGTGTTGTGGAGTTTACTTGGGAAGTTCATGTTAAACTTTCAAAACTCACAAACTGTCTCTCATTGCTCTAAATTCTAGATTTATGTACATTCTCAGAATATCTAATATATATATATATATTTATTTATTTATTAAAACTGTTCATTTACTTTGAGACAGAGAGAAGGAAAGACAGTGCAAGCAGGGGAGGGGCAGAGAGAGGGAGACAAAGAATTCTAAGCAGGCACCATGCTGGGAGTGCAGAGCCCAATACAGGGCTTGAACCAAGGAATCCTGAGATCATGACCTGAGCAGAAATTAAGAGTCTGATGCCCAAATGACCCAGCCATACAAGAGTCCCCTCTAATACATTTTTAAAGTGAGAAGTCTTAAACAACATTTTCATTTTTCTTGGATTGTATGAAAAACTAAATAGGTTATAATTTGGCCATATGATTTTAGTCATATTTTAAGAATGAATTACATTTCAAATGGATTATGAAAGCCAGTTGCTATAGCAAATTCCACTAAGGTCCACTAGATCAGTGATTTTAATTGCGAAGACAGGGAATTTATTTATTTATTTATTTATTTATTTATTTATTTATTTATTTAAAATTTGAAGTAATTGACAATTTTCAAAGAATGCTTTGGATGATGGGTAATTTTTAGGATTTTCAGCTGTGGTGTGTCTTACCTGACAATACATCTACTCTCTTTGTTATAAATGAATGGCTCCGCACAAGAGTTTGAAAAACAAGTGAAATTGCAAGGTTTGGGGATAAAACTCCAAAAAGCCTTAATTTAGTTAAAAAAGCAGAGAGCTCTGAAAGTACAAATGATATTTAGAGGCTTGAACAATAAAGAGATGCAACAATTCCAGCTTTTTGGCTAACTATTCAGAAGTGAAAGTACATTCTAACCAGCTTGTTGGGAATAGTTCTGCTTCAAGAACATAAGAAGGAAGCAAACTTTAACATGGCCAGGTAGTAAGCTATCTAGTCCAAACGAAATGGTTTTAGGCATTATACAAATCAGTCACCGAATAAGTTATGCTTATATTAACCTCTGCCTTCCATTTTCCTGATATAAAAAAGGAATGAAAAACACAGAGCGTAAGGTTCTTCCAGGTTAAGAAAGGTGTCTTACACATCTTTACCCCTATATTCCAGTATAAGACATTTGTTGAAAGGACTGGACCAGAGTAAAGAAATTTAAAATGCCTATTTGTTAGTGAGAAAAAAGAAAATCTAAAGGAGGTCAGTAAAATCTCTTATCAATAGAAATGGCCAATTCAGGATTTGCGAATAAAGTTTCAGTTGCACGTGTGGGCGTTTTCTTTATGAAGCAAAGGTAAGAACAAATAACTGGGAGAATGGGAGAAGGTAAAATATGACTTAGGGACTCATTGAAACCTACATATCATATTATGAATGGGTGGGAAACTACCTTAGCTAATAAGCCAGCTAAAAGATTTATATTCTTTCTCAGAAAAGATTTCATACCAACTGTAAAACTAAGATCCATTTTTACACCCAGCAACAGATATTTTACATAGCAGCTAAGTAATGTATTCCAAGGACATTTTATATGTACTTGGTGTTGAAAGGTTATCTGGTCCCTGCACGCACCACACATGAACATGGTGAAAAAAATATTCATTAGAAATTGAAAGAAAACACACCAGTTCAGGGCTTATATGATAATTTTGCACTACGACATTTCTAGTGTATGGGATTAATTCTACATAAAATGACTAACCAGAAAGGAACACTTAGCTTTCTTTCATGCAAAATAAATTCCAAAGCCTTTTTGCAGAGAAAAGTATTTCTCTTAAATTTTAAAAAGGTCCGGGCACCTGGGTAGCTCAGTTGGTTAAGCGTCCAACTTCAGCTCAGGTCATGATCTCACGGCTTGTGAATTTGAGCTCCGTATCGGGCTCTGTGCTGACAGCTCAGAGCCTGAGGCCTGCTTCAGATTCTGTGTCTCCCTCTTTCTCTCTCCCCTTCCTCGCTCATGCTCTGTCTCTCTCTTCTCAAAAATAAATAAAAACATTAAAAACGATGAGAAAAAAATTTAAAAAGGTCTTTCTCTATTTTAGATTGAATATAATCATCTCAAATATTCTACAATTTCAAAAGAACAAAATCCATTACTCCATATGGAAATCTGATTTTGTATCAAAGTCATATGCTACAGACTTAGGGAAAAAATACCTAGATATATTTCAATTTAGGAAAACGTTTTGAACATTTCTGAGTCAAATAAGTATGGCTTAACACATTAAGTGACAAAAAAAAAAAAAGGAAAAACATTACAAAAGACAAAAGGAAAGACAAAAAACCACAAATGAAACCATTCTCAACTAGAAAACCACGGATCAGGGATAAATAATGGGAAAATGAAGATACCAGAGTTATATTGCAGGTGCTAAATACAGAATACTGCACTAAACAACTTTAAAATGAGTGCAAGAAAGACTCACACTAAATTAGACAAGCAAAACTTGAGCAATTTTACTCACCAGTACAGAAATCCTATAAAGGGTTTTCATTTTAAAAAAAAAGGTCTTTAAATTTATCACCAACACAAGAGAAACAAAAATGATCAGTAATTTACTAATCAAATACTAACTAAACTTAGCTTCTGAAACTGGGCTTAAGTAGTTTCTTTTCCTTAGGTTTCCTTAAAATTACTGAAGTTTGAAAATCTTGGGAGTTTATCCACTTGGGAGTTCACTCGTCAGGGGAGCAGGGCTCTGTGTTGACTTGTGCAAGACACACCTTCTTTTACTGTTAGACATTCAATCTAGCTTTATTTTCTAGCATCAGTATAATTTCTTTTATTTAAGATTTCAAATAGAATTATCCAAACCATTTTAAACATTAAATAAAGCATTAAATTCTATACAATTTATATGAGAGTAGTTAGCAATCCATTCATTAGAACACTGGAAATATAAGAGACTTAAGCTAATGAATAATTCTACCCCCATGCGGGAAAGGGCTAACTCAGCAGACCTGGGATGCTCAAACTTCATGTAACTGAGAAAGGTTTATCCTCAGGACTGGCCACTGACTAGCTCTTTGGGATGAGTTCAGAATGCTTGGATATGTACACATAGAACCAATGTGATCAGATAGTTTATGCTAACAATGTGATTGATGGTGGCTATGTCTTTGCTCTGGGAGGCTTAAGTCTTAGCAGTTGAGGAGGACAGTCATGCAGATTAATTCATGCCTACGTGACTGGCTCCCAACAATGTGGGCACCATGACTCAAGTGAGGTTTCCTGGTTGGCAACTCTTTGCAAGTGTTGTCACACAACATTGCTGGGAGTGTGACCAAGTGACTACACTGGGAGAGGATGCAGGCTGCAAGCTTATGCCTGGTGTCTTCTGGACTTTCCCCTCATGTGCCTTTTCCTTTTGTTGATCTTAATTGATATCCTTGAACAGTAATAATCTGTAACTGAGCATAACAGCTTCTCTTGAGTATTATGAATGCTAGTGAATAAATGAGCCTAAGAAGAAATGATAATCCAAGAAAGTTTAAGAGATCCATTCAAAGAATTACAATAGGGCTAAGCCTGGAATCCCCACAGTTTGCTTTTTGCCATATCCTGTCAGTGGTGATATATTAGAAATTGTTTTCATTCTTTCCTAATCACATTCAACTAAAGTTGCTCAAGTTTCCTACATTAAAAGTAGTCATCCACTAATAATAAGATTCACCAGAATATTCCAGTTCCTTTATTCCATACTATGCTGCATGCTACTGCTTTGCTTATATTCAAAATAGCAAATGTAACTGGAATTAGGTAATCCCAATTTTGATTATTTGGCTATCTCCTTGTCTTTGTTCTCTCCAGAGTACTGAGTATACTGACTCAAAACTAGATAACCAGTGTAGTGTTGTCTCTCATTCAAGGGAGAAAGTATGTTTGCATCCAAACTGTTCTGTATCAGGCTGTGGGGAGGGAGACTGAGTCAAGACAAAAATAACTTAGACGCAGTAACCATGCTGACATTTTTAATTCCAAGAGGCTCTCATTAAAGTTGGGCTTTTAACTTAATAAACTACAAAATATGTTTGTATTCTCCAAAATGTGATTAAAATTGGAGTATGTTTAGCTTATGAGGGGCTAATACTGGACACAAGGAATTAAAGGGTGACAAGAGAAGTCTGAATTCTTAAAGATTTTTTTTTTTTTTTTGTCTATTTGGAAATGAGGAAAGAAATGCATTTCTCTGAAATAGAGAATCTGAAATAACCCGTGAGAGCTACTGACATCCAAATCTTCATGCTTTTCCAGATGGAAATCTCATTATGGTTACCCTTCAGTGACAACAAAAAACTCTGTTCCTAAATATTGTTCTACTGTTTCCTAAATACATTTCTACCAGATGGAACTTCAATAAGGTATACTCTGTCATCATACTGCCAAAGGATTTTTTCCAAATAAAATATCTCCATCTTCCTCCTTCACCTATTCCTGTGTTCCCGACTGCAATTAATGGCATCTCCAGCCTCTGCTACTCAGATGAGACAGCTTAGAGTAATCTGACACTGTGGGCCTCTTCGTCATGCTTCTGTTATGTTCCTACCCTCCCCGCCTTTTGCTTTCTCTCCTGTAATTCTGTTGAATTTGGTCCCCTCTTTCTGACTACCCATAGGTTCAGGATTTCATTATGGATTATGTGTATTGTAACAGCCTAACTGGGTTTCCAGCCTCCAGGCCCAACAACTTCCAAGGCCCATTGTGTCAAATGCTGAATACAGAACAAAGACAAAGACCTTTAGTCTTATATTCAAACTCTTTCATTATCTGGTTTCCATGTATCTTTCCTATATGTATTATTATATATTATATAGTATATATATACTATAGTATATATATTTATATATATAGTATAAATATATAGTATACACTATATATACTACATAGTGTATATAGTATATATAATTATTATATTATATAACAATATATAATATATACAGTAATAGTATATACAATTATACACTATGAAGGGTCTCATAGGCCATCCAGCTTTACATAACATCTACAAAAATTTTACCTCCTCCAGTGTCAGCATCTTTAGTAACTGTCTGCTTTTTCAGTTTTTATTTGTGGAATGCCTTTCTGCCATCGGTCACCTACCTTTTACACTCCCTTGGTCTCCAGTTAAAATCTATCCATGTTTCAACTCTTGGTTTCTAAATGCCACTGAAATGAAGCAGGGCTTCTTAGAGAAATGGCTGATTACAGATTGGAAATATGAAATGTATAATCCCTACAACATTTTGTTATGCCAGAAAAGGAAGAACTAATCAGATTCTCTCAAAAAGAGAATCTTTCTCTCAAAAGTCACGTAGCCAGCTTAGAAGGGATACTACTGGTCAAACTTGGGTGTCAAATAAAACAATGACAGCAAGAGATCATAAACCCAGTGACCGCATAATTTGTTGTTCAAAACAGAACACATGTGGGAGTGACATGATGCCGTATTAAAAATTAAACTGAGACAGGTGGTGATTATCAGAAGAATCCTGGGGAAATCTAGCCTTTAGGGAACCATACAACTGTAACTCTAGTTATCTCCAAAAGCTCTTTATTTTATCTTAATTCCATTGCAAGTAGGCTTCTGCCCCCAATTATTCCCCTATGCATATTTTTGTGAAAGTCACCAATGGCTTCCATGTTGCTCAATCTCATGAACAGATCTCAGTACTCCTCTTACTCAGCGTATCAGTACCATCTGGCTCTTCCCCTAGTTGACAATCATCAGCTTTTAACACGTCAATTCCTCCTTCTCCTTAATTTCATTTGACTTAGAGGACCCACAGTCTAGGCTGTTCTATCTTAGCCTCCTTTGCTAGTTCCCCTTCTCCTCTCTGGCTTAAGAGTGGACCAAGATTCTGTGCTTGGTAATTTTCTATTCACTAGTATTTAGTATTTAGTGATTTCATCCAGTCTCCTGACTTGAAATATCACACAAATGTCAACAACTCCCCAAAGTCACTATCTCTAATCCAAATCTCTTCTGCACCCCAGACTCATTTATCAAACTGCTACTTCACATCATCTCTCCTAATCCTTCCTACTTTACTGTTTTTTCCATTGCACATTATTTACTAGCATGATATATAATTAACTTAATATGTTGTCTTCCCTTGGCCAACAGACACATGAAAAGATGCTCGACATCACTCACCATCAGAGAAATACAAATCAAAACTACAATATCACCTCACACCTGTCAGAATAGCTAAAATTAACAACACAGGAAACAACATGTATTGGCAAGGATGTGGAGACAGGGGAACCCTCTTACAATGCTTGTGAGAATGCAAACTGGTGCAGTCACTGTGGCAAACAGTATGGAGGTTCCTCAAAAAGTTAAAAATACCTATTGTCCTTTGATCCAGTAATTGCACTACTAGGTATTTATCCAAAGAATACAAAAACACTGACTCAAAGGGATACATGCACCCTGATGTTTACAGCAGCATCAACAATAGCCAAATTATGGAAAGAGTCCAAATGTTCATCGACTGAGGAATGGATAAAGTTGTAGTATATATACACAATGGAATATTAGTCGGCCATAAAAAAGAATGAAATCTTGCCATTTGCAACAACATGAATGGAGAACAGAGTATTATTCTATGTGAAATAAGTCAGAGAAAGACAAATACCATATGATTTCACTCATATGTGGAATTTAAGAAACAAAGCAAGTGACCATAGGGGGAAAAAAAAAGAGACAAGGACTAAGACACATACCCTTAACTATAGACAACTGATGGTTATGACAGGAGAAGTGGGTGGGGGGATGGATGAAACAGGCGATGAGGATTAAGGAGGGCACTTGTGGTGAGGTGCACCGGGTATTGTATGTAAGGGTTGAATCACTAAATTCTAAACATGAAACTAATATTACACTGTGTATTAACTGGAATTTAAATAAAAACTTGGAAGAAAAAAAATACGTTGCCTTCCCCAATTCTCCCAAAAAAGAAGCTATGAAAGATTAGGAAACTCTGTCTAAATTTCCCCCCCTCAGATGTATCACAGGAGCCTAGAAAATCACATGGCATGTGGTAAACGCTAAAAAAATACTTACTTAAGCTATACATGCTTGCTAGGTATTATGAATTGTTAAAGAAAGATCTTTGTTATCTCACTATTGGGTATATAGCACAATCCAGTCCTGCCAGCACTGTCCCTATTCAGGAACTATGGCAGAGAGTACACTTAATAACTATGTCTTTCATTCAAGTTTACTACTTCTTATTTTTCTAAATAAAAAAAAAAATGGGGTGCCTGGGTGGCTCAGTTGGTTAAGCATCCGACTTTGGCTCAGGTCACGATCTCACAGTTTGTGAGTTCGAGTCCCGCGTCGGACTCTGTGCTGACAGCTCAGAGCCTGGGGCCTGCCTCAGACTCTGTCTCTCTCTCTCTCTCTTTCTGCCCCTCCCCCACTCGTACTCTGTCTCTCTCTCTCAAAAATAAATAAAACATTTAAAAAAAATTAAAAAAAAAAAACCCCACCAGTTAATTTTTACTCTTGCCCACATTGAGATGTGACTATAAATATCGAACTTAACACAGAACTTCTTGTAAGAAAACTAGAAAAATAATCTAAAAACTGTATTTCTTGGTTCTCTAAGTACTTCACAATCTTTTCAAACTAAGAATAAAGCAATATAAATTTAAATCTACATTTTATTACTTGTGAAGTCACAGTCAGTCAGTCACCTTTTAAAGGCTCAGCTTCATGCTACAGAAAGCCTTCCTTGAATCCGCAAAGCTATATTAAATGGCCCTCCTCTGATACATCTATGAGTGTTTTGTACATTGTACTGAAATTCTGTTCATAGTCCATCTCTCTCTTTATACACTTCTCAAGGGCAAACATATTAATTCCTATATTTGTATACAGTAGCAGAGCATCTGGCATAAAAAAGCAGAGACCTAATGTATTACTGTTGACCTGAAATAAAGAGCCTTGGTCTTAATAGCCCAGATAGGACATTATAAAAGTATGCAAAATTTTCTGGCAAATTACAGGACTAAATAATATTAGGTAATTTTTTTTTTTTTAAATCCTGCAGTACTAACTAAATTAATAAGAATGATTTCAGCTTCTGGTCTAAAGTCACGACGCAACGTGGACAATGATGATGGACTGTGTAGTATAGTGGATTTCTAAGAGATCTCCGTTCAAGAACACTGTCACTGAATAGTTTTAGCATAACTTTACAAAAGGCTATTAAAGGCAACAGCTATCTTAAATATTTTCTCTAAGGGCGCGTGGGTGGCTCAGGCTCAGGCGGTTGAGCATCCGACTCTTGATTTTGGCTCAAGTCATGATCCCGGGATTGTGAGACCGAGCCCCACATTGGTCTCCGTGTTGTACATTTCTCTCCCACCTGTCCCTTCTGTCCCTCTCCCCAACTCATGCTGTCTTTCTCTCTCTACAAAAAACAAGTTTTTAAAATTTAAACATTTCGTTGTCATTTATATAGAGTAAAAAACTACAGATTCAAAATCTTACAAAGCATAAGAGACTCTTAAAAACTGAGAACAAACTGAGGGTTGATGGGGGTGGGAGGGAGGGGAGGGTAGGTGATGGGTATTGAAGACAGCATCTTTTGGGATGAGCACTGGGTGTTGATGGAAACCAATTTGACAATAAATTTCATATATTAAAAAAATTTTTTTAAAAATCTTAAAAAAATATTAAAAGAGTACTATGATAGGAAGACTGATGTTGCATATTTTATTTAATCCCCACAGCAGTCATATAGGAAATATTTCCAGTTTTAAGATGAAACACACAGATGAGAGTACAAAAACGTATCAATCCAACTTGTTAAACATTTCAGGAAATGACATAAATGGCTTTAATTGTTGTTTTTTTTAATTATATTTTTCCACATCTTAAAAGTTATGAACACATTGCCAAATTTATTTTGAAATTCAAATTCTTAAACCTGAAATGAAAAATTAACTAACAACAAAGTCTAAAGCATTAACGTTAGATAAAGGATAAAAAACAGGAAACTAGAAAATTCACAAACAACTTTGATAAAGACTTATCTTCACTCTGATTAGAAAAATTTAATGGTTTGGGGTGCCTGGGTGACTCAGTATGTTAGTCCTCCAACTCTTGATTTCAGCTCAGGTCATGATCTCACAGTGAGTTTGAGCCCCATGCTGGGCTCTGTGCTGGCTATGTAGAGCCTGCCTGGAATATTCTCTCTGTCTCTCTGTCTCTCTCTCTCTGCCCTCCCCACTCATGTGGTCTCTCAAAATAAATAAATAAAAACTGAAAAAAAAAATTTAATGTTCTTTGCTATAGCCTCTTTAAAAACCTATTTATAACAGATATGCATATGAATATTTAAACATATTACTGAGTTTTCTATTGTGCAGAATATCAGGCACTGTGTGAAGACAACCAAATACAATATTATTGTTAGTACATACCTATTAATAATTACTTTATTTATTTATTTTCCTACCAATAATTATTTTACATGTAAACAGACTAAATGCTCCAATCAAAAGACAGAGGATGAATAAATGGTTAAAGAAAAAAATAACACCTACCTATAAGCTGCCTAGGAGAGACTCACTTCTGAGTGAAGGGATGGAAAAAGATAATCTACACAAACAGAAATGAAAAGAAAGCTGGGGGAACAAAACTTGTATGAGATAAAACAGACTTTAAAACAAAGATTGGGGACTTCAACATTTTCCATGTGTAGTATAAGACAACAATAAACAATGAGAGTTTTATTTTTTCCTTTCCCATTTGGAGGCCTTTCTTTTCTTTTTCTCGTCTGTCATGGCTAGGACTTCCAGTATTGTTTAATAAAAGTGGTGAATGTGGGCATCCTTGTTGTGTTCCTGATTTTACAGGAAAAGGTTTCAAACTTTCATCACTGGGTGTGTTGGCTGTGGATTTGTCACACATGGCCTTCATTATGTTCAAGAACGTTTCCTCTTTACCCTCTTCACTGAGAGTTTTTATCATAAGGGGATGCTGAATTTGTCAAATGCTTTTTCTGTATCTCTTGAGATAACCATAATCTTTATTCTTCATTTTACTTATGTAGTGTATCATGCTGAATGGTTTACAGATACTGAACCACCCTTTCGTCCTCTGAATAAATCCCACTTGACCATGATGTATGATCCTTTCACTGTACTGTTGAATTTAGTTTCCTAATATTTTGAATTGAGGATTTTTGCATCTCTGTTCATCAGGGACACTGTCCTGTTAAGTTTGTGTGTTTTTTTTTGTAGTGTCTTTGTCTGGTCTAGGTATCAGGGTAATGCTGGACTTGTAGAATGACTTTGGAAAAGTTCCTTTCTCTTCAATTGTTTAGAATAGTTTAAGGTAAAAAGGAATTAACTCTTCTTTAAATGTTTAGAATTGTGAAGCCATCTGTTCCAGGACTTTTGTTTGTAGGGGGTTTTTTGATAACTGATTCATTACTACCAACTGGTCTGTTCAGATATTAAGTATCTTCCTGATTCAGTGTTGGAAGATTGTAGGTTTCTAGGAATCTATCCATTTCCTATACGTTATCTAATTTGTTGGCACGGAATTATTCAAAACAGTCTTACGATCTTTGTATTTCTGTGCTATGTGCTGTAACTTCTTCTCTTTGATTTTCGATTTTATTTATTGGGGGCTGTCCCTTTTTTTTGAGGACTCTTTGTAACGACTTACCCATTTTGTTTATCTTTTGAAGGAAAACACTTCTTGGGGTGCCTGGGTGGCTCAGTTGGTTAAGCATTAGACTTTGGCTCATATCATGATCTTGTGGTTCAGGAGTGTGAGGCCGGTATCAGGGTCTGTGCTGACAGCTCTGACCCTGGAGCCTGCTTCAGATTCTGTATCCCTCCTTCTCTCTGCTCCTCCCCCATGTGCACTCTGCCTCTCACTCAAAAATAAGCAAACATTAAAAAAACAAAACAAAACAAAGAAACACCTCTTAGTTTCTTTAATCTTTTCTACTGTGTGTTTTTTTTTTTTTTTAAGTCTCTATTTTTTTTACTTCCACTCTGATCCTTATTATTTCCTTCCTTCGACTAACTTCTAGGCTTTGTTCTTTCTCTAGGTACTTTAAGTGTAAGGTTAGCTTGTTTTGAGATTTTCCTGTTTCTTGAGGTAGGCCTGTATTGCTATAAACTTCCCTCTCAGAAATGCTTTTCTTGCATCCTATAGATTTTGGAGCATTGTGTTTCTATTTTCATTTGTCTGAAGGTGTATTTTGATTTCCTCTTTGGCTTCTTGGCTGACCCACTTGTTTAGTAGCATGTTGTTTAGTCTCTATACATTTGCGTTTTCTCCAGTTTTCTTCTTGTATTTGATTTCTACTTTCATACTACTGTGGTTGAAAAAGATGCTTGATAAGATTTTTCTTGAATTAACTGAGACTTGCTTTGTGGCCTAACATACGATCTGTACTAAAGAATGTTCAATGTGCACTTGTGAAGAATGTGAACTCTGTTTTTGGATGGAATGTTCTGATTTATCTATTAAGTCCATCTGGTCTAATGTGTCATTCTAGGCCAATGTTTCCTTATTAATTTTCCATCTGGATGATTTATTCATTGATGTAAGTGGGTTATTAAAGTCCCCTACTATTATCTTATTATTGTCAATGTTGAATTCCCCCTTTGTGTCTGTTAATATTTGCTTTATATATTTAGGTGCTCCTATGTTGGGTGCATAAATATTTATAAGTGTTCTATCTTCTTGTTGGGTTGATCCCTTCATCATTTGGTAATACCCTTTTTTCTCTTCTTACAGTCTTTGTTTTAAAATCTATTTTGTCTGATATAAATAATGCTACTGAATGAAATCAGTAAAGTTGTAGAATACAATAATCAATATGGGCATACCTTGGAGATATTGTGGGTCTGGTTCTAGACAACTGAATTAATATCACAATAAAGGGAATCAAATGATCTATTAAGTGTCTAATAGTATTATGTCTAAAATACAATGTACATTCCTTAATTAAAAAAAAATGTTGCTAAAAAATGCTATCACATTTAATATCACAATAAAAGGAATCAAATGATCTATTAAGTGTCTAATAGTATTATGTCTAAAATACAATGTACATTCCTTAATTTAAAAAAAAAGTTGCTAAAAAATGCTAACCATTATCTGAGCTTTCAGCAAGTCATATTCACTGAACACAGATCACCATAACAAATATAATAATGAAAAAGTTTGAAATATTGCAAAAATTATCAACATGTGGCACAGAGATGTGAAGTGAGAAAATGCTATTGGAAAATGGTGCCAATAAGCTTGCTCAACACAGGGTTACCACAAACCTTCAATTAGTAAAAGATGCAGCATCTGTGAAATGCAATAAAGTGAAGCACAATAAAACGAGGTAGGCCCGTATAAAAAGTCCGTTGCATTTCTACACACTAATAACAAGCTGTCAGAAAGAAAAACTAACAAAACAATCCCAATTACACCAAAAGAGTAAAGTATCTAAGATTAAATTCAACCAAAGAGATGAAAGACCTTCTCTGAAAACTGTAAGACACTGATGAAAAAAATGGAAGATGGCACAAATGAAAGGAAAGTTATACCATGCTCATGACTGGAAGAATTAATACTGTTAAAATGTCTATACTACCCAAAGCAATTCACTGATTCCATGTAATCCTTATCCAAATACCAATCGCATATTTCAGAGAACTAAAACAAATATTTCTAAAATTTGCATGGAACCACAAAAGACCCCAAGTAGCCAAAGCAATCTTGAGTAAAAACAAAAAGCAGGAGGTATCACACTTCCAGATGTCAAACAATACTACAAAGCTATAGTAATCAAAATAGTATGGTTCTGGCACAAAAAACACTTAATCAATGGAAAAAGAATAGAGAGCCCAGAAATAAACCCATGCTGTACAGTCAATTAACTATAACAAAGTACACAAGAATGTACAATGGGAAAGAGGCAGTCTCTTCCATAAATGCTGGGAAAATTGGGTAGCTACATGCAAAAGAATGAAAATGGACCATTTCCTTCCACCATAAACAAAACAAAACAAAAACTCAAAATCTATTCAAGTCCTAAATGTTAAGACCTCAAACCCTAGAATAAAACATAGGCAGTAAGCTCTTGGACAATGGTTTTACCAATATTTTTGGGGATCAGCCTATAGGCCAGAAAAACAAAAGCAAAGATAAAGAAACAAGGACTACAGCAAACCAAAAAGCTTTTGCTTAGCAAGGGAAATCATTAACAAAACAAAAAGGCAACCTACAAAATGGAAGAAGACACTCACAAATGACATATATGATAAGGGTTTAAAATGCAAACTATAAAGAACTCCTAAAACTCAATATTAAAAAAAAAAATCAATCCTCTAATTTAAAAGCAGGTGGAGGACCTGAATAGATGTTTTTTTCCAAAGAAGACCTATAGATGGCCAATAGGTACATTAAAAAGATGCTCAAAATCATTAACCATCAGGGAAATGACAAACTACAATGAGATACTACACCATACCTGTCAGATTAGCTATTATCAAGAAAAATAAATAAATAAATAAATAAATAAATAAATAAATAAAATAACAAGTGTTGATGAGGATATGAAGAGAAGGAAACCCTCATGTACTCTTGGTGAAAATGGAAACTGGTGCAGCCACTGTGGAAAACAGCATCCTCAAAAAAAAAAAAAAAAAAAAAAAAAAAAAAATTAAAAATAGAACTACCACATGATCCAGCAATTCCACTTCTAGCAATTCTGCTCAGAAAATGAAAACACTAATTTGAAAAGTCACATGCACCCTAAGTTCACTGCAGTATCATTTACAATAACCAGATATGGAAGCAACCTAGGTATCTACTGATGGACAAATGGATAAAGGAGACGTGATGTGTATGAGACAACATGGTATCATGCTACGTGAAATAAGTCAGACCAAGAAGGACAAATACCATATGACTTCACTTATATGTGGAATCTAAAAAACCTGCTAAATGAACATGCAAAACAGAAACAGAATCATCAATCCTGAGAATAAGCTGCTGGTTGCCACAGGGGAGGGGAGTAGTGGAAGGATGGGTGAAATAGGCGAGGGAGACTAAGAACTATGACTTTCTGTTATACAATAAGGAAGTCACAGGGAAGAAAAGTATAACATAGGAAATATAGTCAATAAACTTGTAATAAGTTTGTGTGATGACAAAAAAATAACTAGATTTACCACAGTGATCATTTTATAATGTGTACAAATGTTGAATCTCTATGTTGTATACCTGAAACGAACAGAATGTTGTATGTCAACTATACTTCAATTAAAAAAAATAGGGGCGCCTGGGTGGCTCAGTTAGTTGAGTGTCTGACTTCGGCTCAGGGCACGATCTCGCGGTCCGTGAGTTTGAGCCCCACGTTGGGCTCTGTGCTGACAGCTCAGAGCCTGGGGCCTGCTTTGGGTTCTGTGTCTCCCTCTCTCTCTGCTCCTCCTTGACTCACACTCTGTCTCTCTCTGTCTCTCAAAAATGAATAAATGTTAAAAAAAAATTTTTTTTTAATAAAAGCCAACCAAAAAGAGAATTTAATTTTCAAAGTAACATGCAAATGACCTGAACTGATAACACAAAGGAAGATACAATGTACCACACTGTTAAAAACTCCTTAGCTAAGTACTTTTGTGCATGAAGATGAAGTTAAGCAGGGCAACTTCTGGTTAGGACTGTACTTCTCAATGGTGGGAACAATAGAAAGATACAAATGGCTGTGGGACTGTTCTCAAATTGTACATATTTCCCATCCATTATGATATTATTTCCCCAGGCATGAATCTTCATGCATTTATCCCCTGCCTCCCCCAACCAAACCACTGTTTGTGAGGTTGGTGAAGGCTGTGACAATGATTCACTCTAGTTTTCTAAGAGTGTGTGTGAGGTGGTGATGACTGTTGCCTTTTCGGAGCTAGAGAGTCATAAAAACAGGAATGCACCAAGTACATGTGGGAAATATAATGGTGACTGTTATATGCAGACAGAAATAGAGATGAAAGAGAAAGCTGCTCAATATGAGAAAGGCCAAGTGACAAAAAAGCTTTTAATACCTATGAGGAATTAGACTTGGTGTGGGAGTCCAGAGGAAGCTAATTTAGGCTCCTGAGCAGGAGAGTGATACAATAAAATAAATCAGTCTTACTACTGGGAAATTTTACTAGTGTCAGGTTTTCTGCTGGCAGCCAGTTAAAGAATTACTAAATGTCTACAAATAGTACTGTCTCACTTCAGTTCCAAGTTGACTTTCATGTTTAAAATTACATCTTCATATTCTCAAAATTAAACTGCATACATCTTTCTATTATAAATTATTTTCATCAAGATAGGAAAAAAATTACTGATATAAAAATAACTACAATCTCAGGGAGCAAGCGCTAAAACAATTTATATAATTCAGTATTTCTAAGACTTGCATTTCACTTAACAGTAAGTATCAAATAATTTAGCCAAATGAAACTCCACAACCATCTTGTCATTACCTAGTCCTAGCTCTCACAGCAGAAATACGTTTTAGAAAACAAGACAAAATTGCTTGTTTAACCCAAGCAATCAAAATGGGATATATCTTTTAAGACAAAAAGAAAAAAAAATCTAAACTCTTCCTAACACATAAAATTACTCACTTCTAACATGTCCAAAGCGATAGTCAGAGATAAGGTCCAGCATTTACATCAACCTGAAGATTCTACCAAGAGCACTTCTGCATTCTAACAAGTCCGAGGAGACAGATTTTTTCGTTGTAGAGATTTTTTTCTAACAAAACGGCTGGCACTGGGAAGAAAGGTTTACTCTTTTTCCTTTGTTTAAAAGAACATATCGTGGTCAATTTATAAGGAGTAAATGAAATACTTAGAACCACTTAATTTTTATGTCTTCTCAGGATAACGTGTTAAGAACAAAAATAATCAATAAAAGTGAGAGGTTTATAGATAGTACGTGTTATTACTCAGTACATCAAAGAAAAAGAGGAAAAAATTACAGCTTGGTATGAACATACTGTATTCACTTTTTTACTCCGAAAATATTTCATCTACATATGTTTGCTAGTTTTCCTTGCCCAACCATAACCAGAAACAAAGAAAACCTCAAACTCAATGGACAATTACATAGGTCTATAGCACATTCCGCCCTCCTCTTCCCTCCCCAACAGTGAATCACCTTGAGAATTCATCAAAAAGACTTAGTTAGGGAAATTACATGAGGTGATTGAGCCAGCATTTTCCTGTAATTTCGGAGTTATGACTAAGATATACAGATGTGCTAGAAGGAATATAGGAATGTATTAAAAGAGTGGTGTTTAAAAGAATGAGGGAAAATCTTTCAAACTCCCAATGAAGTCAAACTATTTGTTATTATAAAATTCCTTCACAGTATTTTCCCTAGATTCCTCAAGTTTCTGTAATCTTTTTCAAGGGCACATGATAATGAAATCCATATTCATTTCTTAATTATGTGTTAACAGTTTAAAAAGCCTATACCAATTAATACTGGAGTCGAGTTACATTCAATGTTTTTATAATACCAAATTTGGCAAGAAATGGGAAGTTTTTTCCCATTTAACCGAATCATTACTAATTCACGGTCTCAAGGGAATTATTTTGGTCTTTAGCTTCCAGATAATATTTCTAAATGTTAAAATCACACACAAGACCTTTTATAGATATTGAGGCACTCTGTATCCTTAGGAAGGCCCAACTACTCTAATTAGGTCAAATTATGAACCGATCCAAACTTTTTCCCCCAAGAGTCAATGATGATATCTCATCTTTATTTTCCCTTTTCTGTTAACATTGATCATTCAAACTATAATGCACAAGCACATTTCTCTACCATACCTAGTTATTCTTGATAAAATTATATACTTAATACTTTTAGGGGGTTAGGTTAGTAAAGTGTTAACACATGGACTACGAGTTCTGACAGATTTGGATTGAATTCTGGTTTCATCAAGGGTGTGTGACTTTGAGCAGAGCAATTATCCCTTAAACCCCGGTTCCCACATCAGTAAAATGGAGGAGCTCAAGAGGAACCTTGGAGAGATACTGCGAAGATGAGAGATACTACATGTAGGCTGCAGCAAAGTGCCTCCTGGAGTGGGGTAGGCGCTCCACAACTAGTAACTAACGTTATTAATACATTGCTTATGAGCAGCGGTGCTCTTACATCCCAAAGTGAGCTTCCTTGTGCTAGAAATAAGTAAGTCTGGGATATGAAGTTGCTGCATTGTATCCTGCTATCTATCCTTCAATTAAAGAATATTAAGGAAATAATCAATTTGTTTAATAAGTAACATTAATATTTTGTATTAAACTGTCAGCTTTCCCAGGAAACCTTCTAGCTAAAAGCAATCTCTTGCTCTTTTAAAAATTTCAAACAACCCACTGTAACTTACAGCCTGTTTTTAGAACTGTGTGTCCCAGATCCTTTCTCTGACAGGGTTAAGATTTTTACAGAGCAGGAACAATGAATCACATGGCATAAGACCTTGTGTAAAGACATGTTAAGTAAATGTACATGAAAAAATGAAGTCAGTCATTGCTTTCTGTCTAGTTAGCTAGTCTTCAATGTCTTTTCCCTCTAAATCAATCTTCCGTGGTCCTTCAGATTGGTCTTGCCAGAAAACAAATATGATTACTTAAAAACCTTTGGCCATCCACGTTTCCTAAAGAGCTTTAAAAAGTAACTTCATCTACCATTGTGATTACTATCTTCAACTGTTTGTGACTCCATTCACCCCATATTCCATCCAGGACATTAATTCACTCAAGAAGTCTTTGGCTGAATGTCTGCTTTTTGCCAATTAGTGCACTAGCACTGGGTAAGGCCTTATCCTCAAAAAAAGGTGACATACAAAGAAAAAGCTGCAATTCAACTGGCAAAATACTATAAAAGACAGAACTGAATACTCGTCCCAAATCACACCATGTACTTTTAGGCCTGTATGCTTTGTACTCAATGTGCTCTCTTTACCTAGATGGCCTTTTCCAAACCAGAATCCTATCTATTCTTAGAGCTGCAACTCAGTGTCCCCCATTCAGTAAGGTCTTTCCTAAGTCCTATAAGTAATTAAATTAATGGATCCCTTTCTGGACTTCTACAACTCTGTGGTTACAATACTGGAAGAGTATGTATCCTAAACAGACACTTATGCTTATTGCTTGTTTCCCACAGAACAGTAGGTCCCCTGACAGAAGAAATCCATTCATCTACATACACAGTAGGAGGTTCCCAATCAAAATTTATTTAACTAACCTGAGCACGTAATACAGAATTTATTGTAAAATTTACAAATTTTATGGATCTTAAGGTAAATGATCATTAATAAACTGGGATGCTATCTTACATTGTGATAAACAGAAGAATAATTTTTATTGGTTAACTAAACCCAAACCTACAAGTTCTATTTTAATACAGAGTTGTAACAGATATCAATAATTAGAAAAGTGAATATTTCCGGGGCGCCTGGGTGGCGCAGTCGGTTAAGCGTCCGACTTCAGCCAGGTCACGATCTCGCGGTCCATGAGTTCGAGCCCCGCGTCAGGCTCTGGGCTGATGGCTCAGAGCCTGGAGCCTGTTTCTGATTCTGTGTCTCCCTCTCTCTCTGCCCCTCCCCCGTTCATGCTCTGTCTCTCTCTGTCCCAAAAATAAAATAAAAAACGTTGAAAAAAAAAATTAAAAAAAAAAAAAAAAAGAAAAGTGAATATTTCCCTCTCCTCCTTCTCACTGGTATATAAAATGGAACACCCTATAAAGGGTTTGGGCAGTGTTTATAAAAAAGGGGGGTAAGTAAACTATATATTTTTATTGTAATTTCTAAAGAAGCATTTTCAATTGAAACAATCACTCCCCTTAGAATTACTGTTATTTCTTAGAAGACTACACAGTTTACATAATTTAGTGGCAAGTAGAGAACACAAAATAAAATTCTTCATATTCAAGAAAAAAAGCTAAAATAATATTTTCTCTTGTGATCATTAAATAGTAATTCTTTGAGGAGCCGAGACCCTAATACCAGTTATTCTAACACGTAGGAAAGAACAAAAAGAATACAAGGTTTGCACTGCGATAGAAATCTAGCAAAGTTGGAGATGTGTTCAAGTTTAGGAGTGTAAACATTTGAATGTGATTTGTCTCCATTTAACCAAACTTCAGGTGACGTTCAGTTAAATAAAAAAGAAAATCCTATTTTGCAAGACCCGTTATTTACTCTTCTTATTGTTGCTTTTCTCTAGGGCCTGTTCTCTTCCATTGTGTGTTTCCAACAAAGTATGTTGTAATATTTGCCTCTTTTCTCAAACACCACATTATTTCGTACTGGAATTATGATAGTACTATTGGTTGTCCAAATTTTTAAAATTAATAGTTGAAAAGGGCTTTGGGTACTTTCACAGTTAGTAAGAATGTTCTGCCAAGGTTGTAAGTTCAAATTTCCAGAATTACAAAACTTAAAAAATTAAATCAAAACAATACAAAAGTAAGAAATATTTTTTAAAAGGTCATGGGATACTCCTTTTTTACTTCCTACCCCTAAATCCTGTTTATCCACTCAGGAGCCTTTGAACTAGGCTGATCTCGAATGAAGCAATTCCAAAATCAGTTTTTTTTAAATTAGGTGTGTAGAGTGACTCAGTAAATGATAACCACATATTCATCACTTTTGCCAACAAGAACCTCTAACTTATCCTCCGTTTTCAAGCAGAAGTAAGCAGGTTCAAAGTGAGGATGGGCACCACTTTTATTTCCCACAAATACTCTTACTTAAAAGATAAAAATAAAATCTGTTAAGGCCACCAGAGACTTGATACACTATCTTCCTATCAACACAGCTTAATAATGCAATACTGTTAAGGGTTTCAGGAATATGACTTACTCAGAAAGCTGGCTTAAAGCTGCAGAAACCACATGCCAGGAAGCAAACTGAAATTCCAATGTCATGATCTGTTTCTAAACGCTGTTCCATGAGTGTGAGGGAAGCGGTATATACTGATCTTTTAAAATACCGCTATGACTTCCTGTTTATCATTTCAAATACCACAAGTTGGGTATACAAGGCATCCTACACTGCCTTGGAAGTAATATAAATTTTGGCTTAAAAAAAATTAAATTAGATGGAAAATGGTCCAAGGGCAATGGCTAAGGTGACTGTAAAATGAAGAGCCTATTCATCTTCTGTTGCTGATATTTAACATTAAAAACGACTCTACGATTTTAGACTGTTCTCAATAATGGGTGAGTGTTCTACTTGTCTACAAAGACAGAGAGCAACCCTGACATTCTAAATAATGCCAATAAAAGTAAAAAAAAAAAAAAAATGCTTAAAATTCACTCAGTCAGCTAGCTAGGCAACATCCACTATGTACCTCACACATTAGTAGGTGTGGGAACAGAGAGAACTGAATAAAATCACCAATTTTCTTCTTTTTTTCCTTAAGGACTGATAGTTATTTTTTTAAATGTTTATTTATTTTTGAGAGAGAGAATGTGTGAATGCACAAGTGGGGGAGGAGCAGAGAGAGGGAGAGAGAGAATACCAAGCAGGCTCCATGCTGTCAGTGCAGAGCCTGACGTGGGGCTCCAACTCACCAACTGTGAGATCATGAACTGAGCAGAAATCAAGAGTCAGATGCTTAGGGGCGCCTGGGTGGCGCAGTCGGTTAAGCGTCCGACTTCAGCCAGGTCACGATCTCGCGGTCCGTGAGTTCGAGCCCCGCGTCGGGCTCTGGGCTGATGGCTCAGAGCCTGGAGCCTGTTTCCGATTCTGTGTCTCCCTCTCTCTCTGCCCCTCGCCCGTTCATGCTCTGTCTCTCTCTGTCCCAAAAATAAAAATAAAAACGTTGAAAAAAAAATGCATATATATTAAAAAAAAAAAAAAAAGAGTCAGATGCTTAACTGAGTGAGCCAGCTAGGTGCCTTAAACCATTAATTTTCTTAAGGTCTAAGTAGTAGGAATGGCATGAAAGGAGAATGTACTGCTATGCAACAGAAGAAATACATACAAGGTAAGGGGGCTGTATGGAGGAGGTGGTGAATAATTCTGGGGTCAGAGTGGTGGTATGAGAGACTGTCTCCAAAAGCAAGGAACCTAAGAACTAGGTGTTAAAGAAGAGAATTAAGTCTATTCAGGACAGAGAATATATAAAAAACCTGATCAACAGCAAGGAGGCATGAAATAGACTGATACGTCTGGGATTTGGCAGAGCTGGCACAAGAAGTATGGGGTACATGGAAGTGAGAGGAAGAGGAGAAGTAGAGCCAGAGTTCAGATCACACAGGGCCTTGTGTGCCACACCGGAGACTCCTGATCACATCGGCATTTTAGAGAGGTCACTGATCACAGTGAAAAATGTGATTTGAAGGAGGTGAGACCAGATGCAGGAAGTCAAGGTGAGAAAGAATAAGCGCCCAAGCTAAAAGTGGTTACATACTTAAAAGAGACAACAGATTTGACAAAGGACAAGATTTGGGAGCAGCAGGTAACTAAGGGAGAAGGGAATGCAAAAGGATTCCTAGATTTCTGGCTTAGGAAACTAGATGAACAGTGTCAAAACCAAAATCAGGAACAGAAGAGAATACCTGAATAAGAGAGTCATGGTGAGTCATAAAACGTTAGGGTCAATATTCATATACTGACATCGTTTAGACTATCTGGTCATCCACCATCTCTTCTCTATGGTACAAGTGAAAGTTGTCTGGAGAGTCAGAGAGAAGGGGAGGGAGAACAACGGGACAAGTGGGTGAAGGGATGGAAAATGAGGAAAAGCAGAGACGAGCAAAAAATGGAGGCAAAAGGGGCAAGAAGGAAATGTGTAAGAACTAGCTGAGTTTCTTTTCTTTTTTTTTTTTTTTTAATGTTTATTCATTATTGAGAGACAGAGCATGACAATGGGAGGGGCAGAGAGAGGGGTGACACAGAATCTAAAGCTGGCTCCAGGCTCTGAGCAGTGAGCACAAAGCCTGATGCAGGGTTCCAATTCGCAAACCACAAGATCATGACCTGAGCTGAAGTCGGATGCTTAACTGACTGAGCCACCCAGGCACTCCACCAGCTGAGTTTCTAAGAGCTCTGTACATTCTGACTATAGTCCCCAGCAAGAAACTGCATTCTTGCCCTTAGGCTTCTTAAGAAACTCCACAATCCTAACAAAAGGCCTTTGTAGCTTAGCTCTGTGAGTCATATACAATGTTGAATTTCAAGTGCATGCACAAATACCTAAGTGGAGCTAATATAAGCGTGCATATCTTATATGAAAGATTTGCCCCAAAGAGAGATTATAGTGTCCAGAATAGTGATCATAGTTCAACTTGCAAGCAGCTGGGTTACAGGGTGCCGTGTGAGAAGCTAAAGAAAGAACTGAAGGGGAGGGGCATCTGGGTGGCTCAGTTGGTTAAGCATCTGACTTCTGCTCAGGACATGGTCTTATGGCTCATGGGTTCCCGCCCCTTGTCAGGCTCTGTGCTAACAGCTCAGAGCCTGGAGCCTGCTTCAGATTCTGTGTCTGCCTCTCTCTTTGCCGTTCCCCTGCTTGTGCGCGTGCGCGCTCTCTCTCTTTCTTTTCTTTCTCTCTCTCTCTCTCTCTCTCTCTCGTAAAAATAAACATTTTAAAAAATTAGGAAAAAAAAAGAAAGAACTGAAGGGGAGCGCCAATATACAGATAAGAGTTAATGCTACTCAAAGAAAGGGAGGAACAGGGAGGAGCTAAACTCAGTGGCTACCAGGGGAATGTGAACTGAGGAGGTCAAGGTCACAGTGGCTATACTAGTAGGAACAAAGATGTTATTCTAATAAGGGGAAAAGAAGATACTGAGAGGCAGTTAAAGGAGGATGATGGGTGTTCAGGCACAGACTAAACAAGTTTATTAGCTGAGGAACAAACAGAAAGAGGGAGAGTTTGAAGCTATTGGTGAAAAAAGGCATAAGTAATAAAAGAGATAAAAGGGACATGGCAAATTAAGAGGGATGGGTCCTGAATAGAAAGTGGAAAAAAAACAAAAAACAAAAAACAAAAACAACTTTCCCCTCAAGACCAATGAGAACAAACTATCAGTCTGCGGTTAGTTTCTGAAGAAACAAAGCCCTATAATAAATTTTAGAATCACCACATGTCACTTTTTAAATACCAAAGTACAAGGAAGATTGTATCTAAAACAATTATTACCATCACAAAAAATTAGATGTTAAAAGGGTAAATGTCTAGAAAGGCCTTACTCTACCAAAAATATAAAATAAGGAATTGCTGATTTAGTAAAATAGGTATCTAAGGGGTGTAAGTAGTACCATGACAACATGTCAAAACATGTCAACAGCTGCTCTGTAATTAAAAGAGAAATTCCAATTATTACACTACTTCAAAATCTAAATACTATCTTAGTGTGAAGCTATAAAGGCACTCTTGCTCATGCCTGAAAGAGACAGGAAAGTAAAAGTTGCAAGTAAGCAAATTCATATAAAAGAAAAGAATGTGGGAGCAAGAAATGACTTTTTGAAAGCTTAATCCATTTGATCTTCTTCATTTGATGGTTGCAAAACGGAAGCCTAGAGAGAGGTTCAAGTTCATCACATGAATTATAGTTGAACTTTACAACTTAGATCTCCATTTTTTAGTTATCAATTTATCCTTACTTTCTTTTCTTTTGGCCTAAGGACAGGGGTGGAAAAACTCTTACTACGTTCTAATGAAAAAGTAGACAGAAGCATCGAAAGAAAAAACCTACTCAGCTCAGCAGGATAAGACTGCTTGTTCATGACTGATGTCCTCTCCAGCAACAGGTGCTTTTCAGATTTACCTTAGTGCAAGAGCCACTGAATCTGACTTCGTTCAGTCTCCCTATTCACCTATTTTATGAGCTATCTATTCAATAAAGTGTCCACCAGAACAGATACTACCAGGAGCTACAGTAAAAAAGAAAAGCAAACAAGGGAAAAAGAAGCAAAAATATGATGGGACAAGTAGGAATAAAGGAGAAAAATTAAACAGTCCTGCAGGTGGAACTGTTCTCATCGGTGCCTGGATGGTGAAACTGTTTTGGAGAAGAGTGTTACTTCTCTCCCTTTTATGAACAAATACCATGCTGAGTTTTTATTGGGGATCTTTAAAGTTAACCTAAAGGTTTCAAGAAATCATTTATTACTTGATTTCCTTAATGCACTACAGAAAAATAACCTAATAAAAAGTACAGATTTATGAAAGTTACTTTCAAGTCACAGTATGGATTGTTGTAGACCCAGGAGCCATAAAAGATCATAAGGCACACATGTTCAAAGAATCTGGGAAGTAAATGAGAAAGAGAAACACTATACCTCTTCCATGCTTGGACCAATGTCTGCAGCTTCTAGGTTTCAGAACTGAAGAAAAACAGGGCTTTGAAACAAATTCAGCCTTCAGAGTTGTCAGACATCTTTTTATAGGTACAAAACAGGATGGGGACAGGGAGGAGGAAAGGCATACTCAGGATCGCAGGAGTAAGAACAAAACCCATTTTGTTGTGATCAGCATGGTTCTGCAAAGTAGGCTAGGCCGCAGAAGAACTATAACTTAAAAAACTCCTCAATAATCATCATCAAATAATGGAGTCTGCACACTGAAAATGATGCTGCTAACTTTGAAAACACAACCACTACCACTGCTAACAAAGACACCTAGATGATCACTCCCTTCTTGAACGAGCCTTTTGGTTTCCCAGATACCAAACTCTCTTGGTTCTTTCTCCTCCCATGGCTATCCTTTCTCAGTCTCTTTGACTTATTCTTCCTCATCTCTCTAAGATGTAAATCTACATTGTCTTGGAGTGCTCAGGTCTCTTTCCTTAGCTAGTTACAGTGACTTCCAGCTTTGGATACCTTCATTTCTGGGTAGGAGACTAAGATACTAACAGATCATACAGTTAACTCCCTTGTCCCTCACTTCCCCCAGCAACAGCCATAAAACTTGGACATGCTAGAAAAAACCCTGCCTAAAGGTAATAGGGAGTAAATGAAAGCAAAAATACGGATAGGGAGTGGAAGCTGACTAAGCTAACGTAAAGATGGGAAGCTTTACAAATAAATACATTCTCTTCAAAGTATACTCTTCAGAGTACGGCCCAAGGCTAACTGTAGTCTGCATGGTTAGGGTTCAAGAGCAGTGGCAGAGGAACATGTGGAAGAGGCAGTTTCAAGAAGGTCACTGAAGCAGAAAAGACCTGAACTGAGGCTGGAGCTGCTATCTAAGAAACAAAGTTTGTGGATAAAGCCTAACCAAAAAAATTAACTGCTAATACAACCACTCTTTGCAGAAAACCAATCAAACCCAGAATCTCTACTATCTGACCTCTATTATGTCCAGGGTAAAATCCTCATATGAAGAACCAAAAAACAGAAACACCTGCATTCTCCAGAGGCAAAAATGGCTATTATCAATAACCTTAATGATACATACCTGCATATATTTGTAAAAATTCTCCTCAGTGAATTACAATTTTATCAGAGAAAAAAATCTCAGCAGAGAAACAGAAACAATAAAAAACCGTTGACTGATTCAGCCACAGAACATCTATCACTGGGTGAAAGATTACAAGATATTCATATTGTCTCAAACTTGTAACTTCACAAATTTACTTAATAATTGCAAACAGAAAAAGGTGCCTTTAAAATGGAGAAATTGAGACAACATCCAAACCAAATGATTAGAACTCAACACCAATAAACATGGATATGACACAATGTAGCATTATTCTTATTATACTGCACGATCACAATTTTTCTATAGGTTTGAAACATTCTCCAAACAGGTGGAGGGAAGCACAAACAAAGCAAGCCAAAAGACTATTACAAATCTGGGAAGAATTAAAGCAGTTGTCCTGGGATCCATTCACTTTATCAGAAAGAAACTCTAAGAAAAGTAGGTGAAGGAGTTTGATGTACTTGCTAATAATATACTGTCAACTGGTCCTCCTGGTAAACAGATTAGTGATTTTTGTTAAGAGGAAAATCTTTACATGAGGAATGCTCTTAGTAGGATGTCCTTTGTTAAGGATGTTTACAGTAAACAAACTCAAAAATCTACAGACTTATGAGGCATGGCCCACTGGAGAAAATCACTTAAACTATACAACCCTGGGGAATAGAAGGGACAAGTTTCAAAATCTATATGCTCTCTGCTATGAGGTAATAACTACACCTCTTCATTTAAAGACCTCATCTATTCTGGGCCAGAAAGTGCCTGCCTGACGTAGAAAGGACGGACATGGGGAATCGCACAGAGTTCCAGATATCTCTCCTTGTTCCAGATATGTGCCTTCTGACTACATATCCTTGCAACTATTAGTAAAGTTGGATGGTTGGTAAGATCTTTAATATGTGTCTGATTGATTCTTTGTACTGGCTTATAAGTAAAAGATGAAACCATCAAAAATAATTATGATCTAAGATGAATTTAAATAAAAACTAAAACGTTAGAATAAGTGAACTGTTCTACTGATTTGATAAAAACAGTTAACACAGTATACTTACAGGAAACATAAGGCATCTTTTATCCTATGGCAAAATTTCTTTTTAAGCGTTCACAGAAGAAAACTTTAAAACCTAAGTATATGAGATTTCTCCACCAATTTTTAAAAAGCAAATATAACCAGAAATATCACAAAATTTTAACACATGAAAATATATGATGATAAGCCTGCAATTGAGTGGGTGTATGTAGCCCAGAACTCTTCTCAACATGTCTTTTGAAATACGAATATGCCTAATTTACAGAGTTGCGGTGAAATTCAAATGATATGACATAAATATTATCATAATCTACACCATTTTTCCTATCGGTGGTCCACAATGACAACCACTTAGAAACAGGCTATGAAGGAGCATGAGACAAGGCGATCCTAACAGCTGATGCCAGCTCAAAGGCTGCTTTGAGTAAGAGCCCTGAACATTAAAAAATAGGGGATGAAACAAAATTAGGAAGTTTTAAAACAGAGAAGTAAGGGCAACAGGCCGGATAAGGTCTCCTAGAACGTGCAAGTTCTCAGTGTCCAGGAATACTTGGCACAGGGAAGAGTAACAGCCTCAGCGAGGAACAAGTAAGAAAAGACACGCAGACACAGGTAACTGAACATATTTAGCTGGGAGGAATCAAGGAAAGGGAAAACATGTTGCACGTCTTTGGGCCTTAATCCTCTAGAGGACAGCTACCATGTTTACTATATTATCTCATCTGGGAGAGCAGAATCTAGATGTATTTCAGGAAATTCTTACCTTACTGAGGCAGCACCATCAAGTAGCTACCTCCATTCACTTCAAAATAGTTATGAAGCCCATCCCCTAATAGCTGTGTGACCTTGGTCAACCTGCTTAATTTCTCTAAGCCTCAGTTTTGTATTGTAAGACTGAGACAATATTGTATTTGTATTGTATTGTATTGTAAGACTGAGACAATAATCATGTCAACTTCATTAAATCATGAATATAAAATACACAATACGTACCTGGCACATACTAAATGCTCAGTAAAAGCCAGTCATTACCTTTATTACTTAAGAAGGAATTCCTTGAGCATTTTGGTTGGCTGCAGGTTAGGTCTTAATTTTACTATCTCCATCTCTGGCTAGCTAACAAGAATCTGTAAAAGTTAATAAGCTACTTTAACTTCCAAAGAAAAAGGAACTGTTTCAGAAGACAGTACTTACATCAAAGTTTTAAAAGTATGAATACTATTAGCAAAGACAGCAAAGACCTGGTATTCATACATTACAGTCTATAAAATTAGAACCTATGATTTTAAAGTAACATAAAGATCAGGCCTTTTTTTTTTTCCCTTGGCCAGAAAACGCAAACTCCCATTTCTAAAAATATCTCAGGTTTTCTTCTTGAGGAAGTCAGCTTGCAACAAAATACCCTATTATCATAGAAGGCAAGTATAGGACGATATGTCATGAACAAGTCTATAAAAATGTAGTGGTATAGGAGCTAAAGAAAAAATTCATCTGGGAAAACAATTATGTAGAGGTTTTTCTCCAAATTTAATTGAGACTGTAAGTTTTCTGTTTTGTAACTATTTCTTTGATACTCCCATGTAGATGATGAACATTTCCTTAAGAAATCACAGATGACCTTTCAATTTTCAAAGTCCTCTACGATTTGCTTCTTTTAGAAAAGTACACTGATTGTGTAAAAGAATCCGGAGCGAGAAATAACATTTCAAATGTAAGGAAAGCATACGGTCTTTCTAGTACACTTTTTAGTCTGTTTTTTAAATTTAAATGTAATCCAGTTTTTAAGCAGCATTATCAAAGAAGTTGATGTCAGAGTAACCAATCTAGACCACTAGAACCAAGAATTCAAAGAATATATACACTATTAATTTTACAAATACAAAGAACATACAGGTGATAACTTTTAGCTTTCTATGAGCCAACAATTCCACAGCGGTCTTATATAATCTAGGAAAACAAACAAACAAACACACAAGGTCATGACACAGCAATTTTGTAAACCTATAAACTTGAATTATCACTGGGCCTGATTTCCTATTGCTGATGAGGTTTAAGAATAACAGAAAACAACTTTCACATGCAGACCAAATAGGCCTTTTCTTTTTAATTAACTAAACTACATTTATCATTGAGACCTACAGAAGGGAAAATTAATGAATATATTTTAATCTCAAACTTCATACACCACATATAGGCTTACTGTATACAAAACATCCTTTCCAGGGTAAAATAAAATCAGCAGTTATACAGTAGTTCAAAGCATCTCAATAATCTAGGACTGCAAAAATGACTATTTGGAAGAAATTACAGGGAAAAATTTAGGTAAGGAATGTAATTTAGTAAGGACCTTGGTTAAGAGAAAGTGAAAGAGAAAAAGGGATAAATCATAATTTCCTATCTCAGTGTTACACTCAAAACAAAAATCTCCAAAGATTTTATTTCTCATAGGAATTTCACAGAAAAAAAAAAAAAAAAGGTCTATGGAAAGGCCTACGTGATGTGTAATCCATAGTCAGACAAACAATAATTAGGAGTCACATACAGAATATTTTGACTGAATGTCTTGATAAAACGGGGATTAAAACTACGAGAAAGGAAAGATGTATCAAATGAATTCCATGATTTTTGTAAACCTGTGAACATAAATCAAATACCCCATAAAAAACATAATTCACACTAAAGGAGAATCATGTCCTACCTTTATTTCTAGTCAGATTAACTGTGATAACTTTGTTATAAAACACTTTACAATCCCTTCAAAAGGAAAAAATGGTGAGAAGCTTTGATGACCTAACTCAATTAGAATACTGTTAGAGAAAATCTCTTGCTCTTTTATCTATCTCAAAACTTGGAAGATATACCAAAACGTAATAGTCAAACATACATGCAAAATGACCCTGCAATTAAGATAATTGCTGGTACCAAATGTTGTTTTTAAGTTCTGCAATAAAACAGTCTCCCAGACATTTAATAGTATGTCATTTGGTAAATGAAAGTTTCCACAAAGTAAGAGCAGTGAGAAGACCTAAGAATTATGCTAGTGAAGAGTCTGGCTGAAAGAAACAAAAATACGGATCATTTTGGTCCAACACTAATTTTATTTCAAGTTACTACAGAGCTGAATAAAATGCTGACACCACCACACAAAAATTTATTGAATTGGCAATAGGCAAAGCATGATGTCAGCCACCAACATCACCATCCGCATTACCGAACAGCATAAACGCTTTAATTCTAGAACTTAACGTGGACTTGATGTGTGTAGTTTGGGTAAAAATAAAAATCTTAGGCATGAGGCATTATTAAACATAGATGAGTTTAGTTTGGCAGAATTTCGATGCAAATTATTCTAATGCTTTAACAACTTCAGTAAAAAACATGGAAAAATGTAAGCTTAAACATACAATTTTCTAAATGTGCTACATTCTTCAGCAAACAGACCCATAAAAATAAGTCTCAAACAGCAATAATATTCAAATAACAACACACACACACACACAAACACACAGCAGGCTGAGAGGAGACATGGAAACACACATGTATATTCACACTCACACAAGGCCTGACCTTCATTGCATGAATTTCTTCAAGCAATCGTTGTGCCCGTCTCTGGTTTTTTAACAGTGCATCTTCAGTACCCCTGTAAAAATTACATGAAAATGTACAGCCAGGAAAAGCATTTATTTTAGACTCACATCATAATAAGTCTTCATTTTTTCTAGAAGAGCACAAAAAGTCTTTAAATAACAACCACTATTATCCTGCATTGTCCTGCACATCCACTGCCTAACACATACCCCGATTCCATCAACAAACCCAAGTTTTTGGCAAATTATAAGCATTATCTGGCATTATATTAATGACTATTACTACTGAGAGACAGTATGCCTTTTAACTCCTTAAAGGAAAGGCGAAATAATATTTTTTAATCAAATGATTAACAGCACACTGCATTTAACGTAACATAGGCTAATGAGCTAACATTAAAGTTTGGATACAATTTTATTCAACAAAATTTTATTCTCTGCAATTAAAGGAATACAGAAAGAGAAATACCTGATTATATCAGAGAAAAAGGTTATTTATAATAGAAAGAACAAGAAATTAAGCAGGAGCAAAATATCTGAAGACTATTCATGCTTAATGAGTAAAAACTGCAAGTAACACATTTACTTTAACATTAGTGACAATGAGGTTTCAAAATATTAAAAAATTGATGGAAAACAATGCTTTGATAAAGACTTCCACAAGGTTCTAAAGATTTCAACTTACGTAGCAATTCAATGGATAAAGTGCTATAAAATTTTTATTACTGATTCAAGGTATTACCAGATTTATTAAACGACATCAAACATCTTAAAATAACTTCTAATAACATAAAACACGTAAGTAACTCTGAAGGACTTTCACTCTGCAAAGGCTTCCAAAACGAGAGCTCTGCAAGAACAGCAGAATTCATTATGTATCTTAAACAAATGTGGCCCAGACCACGTGAGGATGTGCTGACATAGCACACTGACATAGCACTCAGACCCCCTCTCCGTATAAAAAAAAGTGCTGCATGAGTAAGATACTTAATTATTCCTCCAGGTCCCACCCTCAGATTTTGTCAATACTGAATAAAAACAACTTCTGACATTTCATTAGTCATAGGACCATGACTTCAAATGACTAACTTTTTTGACTTGAGTCTGCCAACGCTTCTGACAAGTTTTCGGATAACCAGCACTCGGATTCTCTTCACGTCTTTTCTCATCTTCACAACCTTTGAGGAATGAAACCAAAATTAGAAAGGTATTCTCTTCATTCAAGGAGAAACACACTTTATTTTGAATCTTAATATTAGAGATTAAGTCTAGTCACTCTAACTGAATTTTTAAGCATAGTTACAGTTAGATGAAATCCAACTTGTTCCATCAACACTGAAGCAATAAATCAACATTCTAAAAATGTGTCTGAGGACTTAAGAGAAATGAGTTACAATTTTTTAAAAAGTCACAGCATTCTCAGTGATTAGTATTTTAATACTGCACTTGTGTTTTGAGCTCCCTGAGATGGGAGAGCATCATATTCATCTTGGTACCCTTGGGTTTAAAACAGAGCTTCACCTATAATGGTAGGAATTTAATTTACTGAGTGTTCATATTACCAAAAACAAACGTGTGAAAGTGGTAACATTTTCCTTATTTATGCAGCATCCCTTGCATTTGTTTCCAGTAACAAATTTCAAGCATAACTTTAAAAGAGATGTGAAAAACACAAGGGGCATGCGCACATGCACGCACACTGACAGATGCTTTAAATCATCCTATTAGAGAGGAGTGTTGAACTCTAAGAATGAAACAACAGAAAGATCAGCCAAGAAATGGAAATATTCTAATAATGAAGAACTACATGTTATAACAGTACTTAGTACAACACGATGCTATCATTCTGAGTTTGTATTTCGTCTATCATTATTAGGAGTCATATATCATTCCTTATAATGCCCTTCTTCCCTTCTCCACTTTAAGAACTAAATAAAATTCAGTTCAGATAAAATCTTTCCTGAGAAAATTTCCAATGACTTCTTCAGATAGAGATAACCCGTCTGACGTTTGCATCCCTAGTAAACTTTGTAGGCAGCATCTATTTCAGTGAACTGTCTCTATTTATTCACATGGCCATCTTTTTTTTTTTTTAATTTTAACGTTTATTTATTTTTGAAAGAGAGAGAGAAACAGAGCACAAGTGGGGAAGGGGCAGAGAGAGAATGAGACACAGAATCCAAAGCAGGCTCCAGGCTCTGAGCTGTCAGCACAGAGGACGCGGGGCTCAAACTCATGAATGGTGAGATCATGACCTGGGCCGAAGTCGGATGCTTAACCGACTGAGCCACCCTGGCGCCCCAAGTGGCCATCATTTTCAATGCTCTGGGCACTCCCAAGAGGACAGGGGCCTTGTGGGACTTACATGATGCTTTCTGGGCCTTGAAAGAATGCCTGGCACATACAATCCCTCAAATTCTCCTTACTGAAATAACAATATCAACATGATCCTGTCTCTTCAAGGCTCTTGCATTTGGCTATTCTCTTACCCTCAATACAACTCACCTGCTTATTCCTTGAAAATACTGGCAACCGACTTACAATTTATTTCCGCCCTAACATTTTCCACCATTCCAGGTGACGGAGATGTCCATGTTACAACCTAGCCATTATTATATCCTCACTTCTTCATTTCCTCTTTATGACCTAAACTATTCTATCTCAGCACCCATTAATTCAAATATTCCACACTAAGACCACAATGTCTATTAACTTCCTTTTTCAAGTCTAACCACTACAACCATTTTTGACTTCATTGTAACCACCAGTTCACTGACCCCTATACTTTCTCTCATATGATTAGTCTTCTTCTTTTAAACTTTCCTTTTATTCAAGTCATATGCATCATCAACACTTGTGAATACCTGAAACTCCCCTATCCCTCCTTTTAGCAATCCCTCTAGTTAATCCTGGATGAAAACAATATCCTGAGTTCTTTATCACAGCACCCCAATAGCTCGGAAATACATTCTATCTACTTTAAATTCATCACAACTAAACTGAAATGGGCTCAATACTCTTAACTCGTATCCTACGTTTTTGACTAATTCCTTCCACAATGACTATTTTAAACCTTTGCTCTCTAAAAGAAGAGACCTTCCTCTTCCTCTCTCTTTTCCAATTTCCTAGAGAAGACGAACATCAGATGGGATCCATCATCTTTCTACCACCTACCACCATGAATGTAAATTATCCTCTATTCATAAAGTTACAATGTAAGAAATTCCCCTACACAGCATCTGATGGTAATGTTCTAGTTGTGTTTTGGATCTCATCTTTTCTGCCTTCTTAGAACCTTTACTATAGACTGTCCCTTTACTCTAACTCTGTCAATCTCTTACATGGATGTTTCCATTAATTGTTTTGTTTCTATTAATTTTTATTCAAGCTTGACTCATTTTCACTAGAGACAAGACAGACAAAACATCCTCACTATGAAGATCACTAGGAGTACCTTCTCTCTACAAATGCCTCAGAGCCAAGCTTTCAGACAGGTTCAAACTCCCTATCTCCACTTCTGAGTATCACATAATTTCAGTTGGATTTCCATCCCCATTACTCCACTAAGAGCTGTCACAAAAGACACCGATGATTTTTAAAAGTCCCTCAAATCCAACGGAAATGTTTCAGGCTTCATTTCACTTGAAGTCTCAGAAGCATTTGACACTGTTGACCACTTTCTCCTTCTTGGAACACTTTCCCCTTGCTTTCCATAACAGAATACTCTCCTGGGTTTCCTCAATCATCTCTAGCCACTCCACCTTGGTCTTCTTTGAAAGCTCATCCACTTTAAACCAGTCATAAAGTTCAAAGGACAATCCTAAACCAATTCTTCTTTTCACAATATACTTGTTAGCCCTAAGTGATCTTACCTACGTTATTGTAATTTGCTAACTAAACAACGGTAACTCAATAATTTCTGCCTTCAGCTCAGATTTCTTTTAGCTCCAGACCTAAGTGTTCAACTCTCTACTTGACAGTTCCTTTTAAGTATGCTTAAACTCATCTACAACTTACATTTAAACTCATGTTCTTCACCCCCAAATGGATTCTTTTTGTTGTTTCATATTTCATGGAAAAGAACAATCCTTTTGTTCAATTATAAACCCCGGGCTCATTATAAGTAGTTCTCTTTTCTAAATTCCTCACAATGAATCTGTTACCAAGTTGGGTTAATTTTATCTCCTAATTATATCTCAAACTGTACTGCTTCTTCCCCTATCTTGACCTTCTAGCTCTCCTGGCTGAGTTACTGCTAACTGGTTTCTCTACATCCATTCTTGCCTCTCTCCAATCAGTTATCCACAACTTAGAATACATTTTTTTAACACAGAGATCTGATGACAGACCTTTACTTTATTCTCTTCGGTGGTTTCCAATTTATCTTAGGATGGCACACGGGCTTTCTTTTATTCCTTGGTCCTCACCATGCTCCCACCTATTACCAAGCCTTTACACTTGCTGTTTCCTCTGGTAGGCATACTCTTTCTTATCCTTCTGATTTTGGCTCAACTGTCATTTCTCAGCAAAATCTTTTCTGGCTTTCTTAAGTGGGTCAAAATACGCCTATATAAACACTTAAAGAGTGCTACTAGAACTTATCATGACCATTATTTTAAGTTTAATATTTTACTTGTAATCCGAGTACAATCTAATGTGTCTTCTTCCCAGTAGGTTATAAATTCCATAAGGATCAAGTGTCTGGTTTTAGTCAACATTACGTCTTAACACCTAACATAGTGATGGTATAGTGTAAGTTTTCAATAAACATGTGTTAAATAAATGACCAGAAAGTCTACAATACTCACTTGTTCATTCACTGTTTCATATGTATAATATATTAACAAAGTGCAGAGTAATCAGGTTTTTTTCCCACTAGATATGCTAACCTCTTTGGAATTTATTTTGAAGTTAGATTGAGAAAAAAAAATTTACTTGTACAAATAAAAAGCCATTTAGACCAGGTTTAAGTGAGAAAAGCTTACATTTCATACACAGCAAAGTGGGAGTTTAGGATACATTTTTTTTGAAAGTCCTTTATAAATCGATAGTGAGTGACAAATTATGCATTAAAATATATTAACAACTGTTTCTAATTGCTGCACCCTGAAGTTGCATGAAGTGATTATATGCTCTTTTGCTATCTGCTGTGAGCCAAACGTAACTAAGAAACTACAGTGAGCAGAGTTGGTCCTCAGTTATGTTCCGATCATGGGAAAGCTAGATTCCAATTTTAAAACTCCAATTTAAGAAGTACTATGTTTGTCATTACTGCATTAGGGAATTCTAAATGAAAAGGGAATGCTTTACGTATGCAGCTTCATGTCAAAACCAAAAAATGCTTCTCTAACGTATTGACTTTTCCAGGATTTCTGTGCAAGCTATAAAAAAATGTCATTACTATATTAGAAAACTAAGTACATTCATTTTATGTAACAATGGAATTATAATTTTATTTTTCTCACAACTGCTTGCCTCAAGCACTTCACTTTCTTCAAGCACTTAACTTTATTTTTGCAAAAGTGACAAACAGGTACCATGAGCCTCTTTTTTACAAATGCAAAATTCATTTGCACCTAGGAATTATGAAGTTGGTTGACGAAAACCCACAAGTCAACAAATAGTCCTAAAACATTCAATACTGTCAGAAGGCCAATGCACTACTTAAGGGCAATGTTCTTGGGTTTCCCAACCCAAAGCAAACAGAACTATCACTGTTAGAAATGTGAAATAAGTATGATACTGTCTAGGAGGGAAGGGAGGGAAGGGAGGGAAGGAAGGAAAGAGAAGTAAAGACAGCAAGGAGAAAACAGAGGCATAATAATGGAAATGAAATGTGTTGACAAAGAAGAAATAAAAAGGAGAAAAAGTAAAAGGAAAGAGCTTGAAGAAAGAAACTGAAGGACAAATCTGTAGGTCATGACCAGCAAGACTGCCAAATCCAAGCTGAGGGCTTCCAAGCAGCAAAAGAATGTATTTAATTTGTAAGAGCAGAAGAAAAGGACACACACACACACACACACACACACACACACACACACACACATATATCTGATGCATATGCTCAAAGTGAGGTGTCAATGAGAACTTAGGCATATGGATGCTCTCAGTTTACCTGGTAAAATCTTAACACATTAACGTAACTTGGGTCAACTCTTGGGTAGACAGTACAAAAATAAGATCATAACTAAATTAAGTGGAAAGCTAATACACCTGCTTGAAGAAAGACATGTGGGCACATGGGGAAGAATCAACATAAACACAGGAAAGGGAGCCACAAAGAGCAAAAGCTAGCAGTGTCTAATTCAAGGAGATTCCAAAGAAGATTTCCCAGTTCAGAGACGAGTAATCCAATTTGTACTGGAGTAACTGAATTATGGGGACACATGTATCAGAGCCCAACAATGAACTGTGTGCAGCCAGTGGAGGTCAGCAGTGAAAGAGTCTTCTGCAATGTAAGCATTACTGTCCTACATTAGATACATTTAATAAACTAGCTTTCTCACTTATACAGACTCTTATAAGCTATGGTTAATGTGAATTTGCTTTTGAAAGAGTGAGCTATACTTTCGGGGTGACAAGGATACCAAGTTTCTGATATATAAAGCTGAGAGCAACTATGGTCCCAAGATAAAAGTAAATACTACTCTGAATTGACCCTTGTTAGCTACCTGAGAACCAGACTACTAGCCAGCATCTTTTGGTAATTCATTGACTTTGTCATGCATTTAAATTAACCTATAACAAAATCCCAGAGTGATTAGAAAACAATTGCTCCTTAGACCTTGTATTGCTCTAGGGGAGCTTGCAGTGCTAAGAAAAATCTGAGCATACCTGTGTTTCATTACCCATCTATCAGACCGCGACACACACACACAATCATGGCACATCATGTCCATGAGGCTGTTAGGAAATAGGCACTCTCACGTGCTATTGATAGAGGACTACAAACTGGTGTACTCCTTCTGGAGGGAACTCTGGCAACACCTGATAAAAATGCTATTTCTAGGAAATCTATCCAGAGGATACATCTCCAACAATAGGAAATGGCTATGCACAGGACCGTTCACAGCAGCCTTCCTATAAAATGCTACATTAGACATAAAATAATGCATATAAATAAAGCACAATGTGGTATTCTAAATCAATGCAGGACATATGCAAGTATAATTAGGAGTAAACTCTAAAAGTGATGAAAAGTAATTTTTAGAACAATACATGTGGTATGACACTGCATTAATACAGTAACACATGTAAAGTATAAAAATATACAACATAAACACTGTGGGTACACGTAACATAATACATGCTGGTAAATATGCTACTAAATTAAACATATAGATAATAAAATAACACTGAAAGAATAATAATTACTTCTGAAACAGAGAAGAAGGTGAGTGGAATTAAGCATTAGAATATGGCAAAACATTGACACTTGCTAAACACAAGAATGAGATTATAGGGACATTTGTTATGTCATTTTCCATATGACTGAACAATTTCATATTTGATACAATTAATTATGATATGATAACTTATTATTAGTTATTATGGTATTAATTATACAGAGGACTTCTAATTTGGCTGCTTGGATAATTTACTGTTGAATTATACTTTTTTATTTTTGACGAGCAACAATTTAAAAATTCTAGAATACTTGGTGATTATAACTTAATCATTGAGCATATGCTGCCACCTAGCACAACTTCTCAGAATAGTTTAACAACAGAACAGAAAACAGTTCCTTCTTTTGGACAGACCCTCATTTACTATTTCAGTAAAAAATATTAAAAAGGACTACACACTCAATTATGAAATAGAAGCTCTGCAACTTCAAAAGCACATACAAACAAGGTTCTTGACATTTTTATCTTTTACAATACATGGAGACAAATCACTTTGTTCTCTGGCAATTCTGTTTCATGTTTAGGATCTAAGAGGAGGTAGAAAGCAATTTTCTAATGAACTTCTTGGTAATGTGCTATCAGAAACAAAATAATGTCTGTTTCACATAAAGGCCCTTGGCCCCCCTATGGAATTAAAGTTCATAATGAGATTGTTTCACCTCCTAATTCTGATTGTGCATGTCACCGCTGCCTAAAGAAAGAGATGACTGGAGCAAATCCAGCACTAGTTTTGCAAATTGTGTACTTACTACATGCTAGGGCATTGTTGTTTCCAATTGTGCATCCTTTCTCCACTTCAATGGAGAGGGAGAAAAAAAAAAGTCTACAGTTAGGAGATTTCCATCATTCATGTGAACATGAAGTACCTCAGGTTGAGCTATCCATACTGTCCTCTGCCCAACACTATTTACTCATTGTTAACTGTACAAACTAGGTACTATGCTTAAAGTCAGGGAAGCTGCTGTAAGAAGTCAGTTAGATAGTCTCACTTTGAACTCCACATAAAGTACAGGTCAAAATAAAACATTTAATAAATAATCATAAAGTGAAGTATAAAGTGATTTTTTAAAAGAAAAATAGAGGTAAAATTAAAAAGGGAAGATTTTACATACTTAAAAAGAATAAACATTATTTTAAGAACTGAGAATCAGGAAGTCGTCTATAAATGTCAGCTTTTCTCCTTGGAAAATTTTTGAAAAGAATGAAAACATTAAGGGTAGAAGACAATGAAAGTCAGTACAATAGGTGCCTGTGCAGGCAGGCTTTTTCTTTTCACAAAAGATATTTTGGAAAATTAAACATGCTATAAATTAGATGGCCACATAATTTACTAAAAGAAAAAGCCTTAAAAATTTTGCACAGATAATGAGTATCAATATTGCAAAAATAATACCAGAGATTTATAAACATTTGAGAATCTGGGATGTGTGCGTGGCTCAGTCAGTTAACCATCTGACTCTTGGTTTTGGCTTAGGTTATGATCCCACAGTTCATGGGATTCATTTCTGTGTCAGGCTCCAGGCTGACAGCATCGAGCCTGCTTGGGATTCTCTCTGCCCCTCTCTGTCATTCCCCTGCTCGCACATTCTCTCTCTCAAAATAAGTAAAGTTAAAAAAAAGAGAGAGAATCTGTTGAAACCTGTGGACTCCCCCCTCCCCCTGCCCAGAGACACACATATAAACACCAATTTACACATAATTTCAGGCAGTTATTGGATCCCTGAATTCCTAAATCTCAGTTAGGGAGAGCTAATCTAAGTTATTAAGAATCATAAAAATGATGGCTCGAGTTACTCACTGAACAAATGGGTAGTGAAGATATGATGGTGAGCAAAAAGCTTCCAGATAAATGGAGGAAATAAGAAACCTCTCTCACATTCACACACATATACTCTAAGCAACTATTATAAGAGCTAAAAAGTAAATGGAGTTACAAACGCTTATAGAAGAGATAAAAGGATAAAGTCAAACTCAGTTATCCTGAGAAAATAACAAGTGAAGTAGAAATATGAAATGGACTAATGAGAAGAAAAGGAGTTTTGGGTACAAGGGAGAATACGCGCAAAGGAGGAGTAAGAGTGCGACGCTTCCTAGTAGAGGAAGGCCAGTGAGGCTGAAGTGGGGTGTGGGGTGGGAGGCAGTGGTGTACTAGAAGGGGGAGAGGGGACTGGTCTTGTTTAGGCAGATTTTTACCAAAAGCAACAGGAAGCCATCAAATAGGCTGTAAGCAAGGGAGTCATGGGATTAGGTTTCTATTTTGAAGCGAGCACTCACTCTAGCTGCACTATGGAGATCAGACTAGAGGGAGAGAAGAATCAAGGAAAATAGTTGGAAGGCTAGTAAGCAGTTCTGGTCAGAGATGTAACTTGAACTGGGATGGGATGGTAACGAAAAATTAAGATGGGATTAAGATAGTGAACTCTTTTTCTGATACATTTCTTCCTTGGAGGAGTTATTTCATTTCTTTTACCAATTTTCTATGAGACGGTTTCTCCTAACTACTATTTAACAGTAATGACATTAGCCATTTATCTGTCATATTTGCTATATATATATATTTTGTAATTGGCTGTCTTTCTTAAATTTCAGGATATTTCTCATTTTTATATGGACAACTCTATGCTTGTTTTTCCTTTTGTAAATTTTCCCTCCCATTTATTTTAAATTATAATGTATGTTTACAAATATATGCTAAGATCTTCAGGATTTCCCCCTTCAATGTATCTGTACTCCACTGCCAAGTAAAATCTAGACTCATTAACCTGGAAGTAGGGCAGTATGTAATATATTTTAGTTTAATTTCTTACTTCATCCACACGTTCTCATCAATGGAGAGTTACCTAGCCCTATACTACCCAAGGGGGTCCCTACTACCATCTCGTTTTGGTTTACACCAGTCCTTTTGCCTGGAATGCCTTTTTCCCTTCAGTGAATCACTGACTGCAATGCCAGTCTAAGATCCTTAAAGACAAAGAATAATCACTTCTTTAGCCTTCTTTGGAAACTTTTCTGCACTACTTGTCTTTCTGGGCATTATTCTATACCATAGGCGGGTGCTGCTTACCCTTTCCTATCTGAGTTGCAACCTACAGGTTGCCTGAAAATAGAAAGTATGTCTACACACAACTGTGCAAGGTGAACAGTAGATCATGCTCATAGCAAACAGAGCCACTGAATACAGGATAAAAAACCTCCTTTGCATTAGCTGGGAGGTCCTCATTTGATTCTTGCTTCTCCAGCTTACTTTAAATCTTCAGATGTCTTATGATTCCTTAAATAGAACCAGAAACTGGAAAGGGGATAGCGCTAGAAATGGTAGCCTAGTGACACAGACACGATACGTCAGCAGTGATAAGAGCAAATACCTGGTTTCAGACTGAATTTAAGAGAGAACGAGAGAAGGGGAGTTAGCGAGAGCAAGTATAAACAACTCTTTTTCAAAATTTTGCTGTAAATGAAAGGAGAGAAATGGGACAGTAGTTGCAGTAAGAAACATGGTATTGAGTGTACCTCCTTACAATCGACACGATCTCACTGTAGATCAGCAATCTCTTAGTATAAACTAGAGTTCTTAACCTCCCGCCTTCACTTTCAGCACCCGATAAAAGGCAGGTAACGCTTAATGAGAGTTTATTAGCTGTCCAGCACCGTGCAAACACTTCCCATATTCCAATTAACTGCTCACAACATCCTTGCGAAGAAAGTAGGATCAAGAGCTTCGTTTTACAAACGCGGACAGTTACCATAAAGATTAAATGATACTCTCAACGTCTCAGAGATAAAAATTCATGGGGCGCAAGGGCAAGAGACAGGTCTCTTGCTTCAGCCACCTAGGAACCGTGAAGGGAAGTTACTGTGACCAGGCTCCGAGTTCCGGTAAACCTGCCTGGGCCCATCCAGCGGCTCCTTCAGCCGCACTCCTTACCCTCGCCCCCAGGAGACCACGCGCCTGTCAGAAAGACCCAAAGACCCGTTCGTGGGGGGAGGGAGGGTACTAAAGGGCAGTCCCACAAGTTCCCAGACCTCGGCGCCTACCTCGTTATTGAGGTTTAGACTCCCCTGTTGAGCCATGGTGGGTTCAAGAAGCGCTGCGACCAGCACGTGAACTCTGCGAATCAAATCGCTGTTGCGTCGCCACGCCCCTCTACGGCACGCTCTGTGGCCCAAAACTCACCGACCAACCTTCCGCGACGACGCTTGAGGAGAAGGGAGATTGACTCTTTCAGGGACAGAACGGAAGTGAGTGAGAACGACTTCCGGAGTGAAGGGCTACGCGCCGGAACTGCACGTTCCTATGGAAACCGAGCCTGCGCAGGTGGTTCAGAGGAGGCTCGAACTGTTGGCAAATTTGGAAGTTTTTTAAGATGCTTATTTATTTTATTATATTTGTTGGTAGACTTGGCTCGGCTGTTAAATACCTTGTTTTTGTGTCCCAGTGGGGAGTGAAAAGACGTTTTATGAAAGGAACAGTTGAGTGACCAATTTTTGCACCGAATTTTTAACCGGGGTTTGTGAACATTCTTGCGCTTCTCACAAGAAGCCCTAATTAGATGCAGCTCTCCCCAACGCCCCCCCCCCCTGCCCCCCAGGCTCACACTATAGCTGAAGCGTGGACCTATTTTTTCTGCATAGTGTAATAAGGTTTGAATTTAGGTAACGAACGTTTAAATAGATTTAATACTAATATAATAATAGTAATAGCTGTTTAAGTAGATTTAAATAGATTTTTCCCTTTAGGAAAGGAAACAAATAATTGAACATTTGAGGAAAACTTTAAAAGCACGTTTGCAACTGCCTAAGGGAATGACTGAAGTATTTGCCTGCAGGTTGAGGAGACATTAAGGAGTAAATCTGAATTAGATAATCTTTGAATTAATACTTAACACCTGGTAGTATTGATCATTAAAATGGGTCAGAGGCTGGGGCAAAAGCTTTACATGAATTATCTCCAAAATACAGACATGCGATGAGATAGGAACTATTCTTATTTTACAGATGTGGAAACTGACTTCGGAGGAGCCAAGTGTCTTACCCATAGTTTCCTAGCTGGGGCCAACCACTGCCACAGCACTGAGGGAATGGTTACATAAATCTGCGGAGCCCAGTGCACAATGAAAATGTAAGACCCCTCATTGAAAAAGTAGGAAAAAGGTGTTTTTCTTTTTTTTTTCATGTCTTGCGTGGTGTTTCTTGACCTGTCCTTTGTTTTTATTTGGTATGTAATGTAGTGTTCTGTCAAGCACAGGCATATTGGTGAATCTAGTGCAGACCTTTACAGGTGCCTGGGACCTGTACCCCAGGACTCAGGGTGGGATGCATGTTTTGTAACAAGATGGCAGCAGTTGCTGAGCAGAGGCAGGAAAGTGGGAAGCCACAGAATCCAACTGGAATATGTGGGAGGCAAGACCAAAAATGACCCAGGACTAAACCCTTGAGATATGTTTCATTGTCACACTGGACTTCACTTACAAAACTCAAATTCACAGATAAAATTGACAATTTCAAGACTGATGAAAGAACATTTAAGCTAGGCCTCCTTAGATGCCTCTGTCCAAAAAAGACAGCTGTGTCCAGAGTCCGTGCTCTTAACTGATGATTCTGTATTCAAATTACATTAACTCAGACTTGTATTGTGGTTGTTTTTTTTTTTTTTTTTTTTTAGTTTATTGTGTGATTTGGGCACAAATCATTGATGGTTGACTTCCTCTTTGAATAATGTTGCACAAAGGTAGTTTTGCCATTAATAAGCCATACACTAAATTGTAATTGTCTCCTTAGTCATCTGTTTCTCTTTATTAAAGCTGAACTCCTGGAATGTAATGGCTTCTTCAACCTAGGTAGGTAGTAGGCACTCCATACATAAGTACATAGGAAAGGGCATCTTAAAGATAAGTGTAGAGCTTTATGGAAAATATGTATTTTAACTTGGGACAAGGTGTTTTTATGATTCCATAATAATTCAGAAAAAGTATTCTTAATATGAAGTTTGTCTGTAGTTCTTAAAGGCCCTGTAGTGTTTTCTCTGGATGACTCCTCTTGTCCAACACTTCAATCTTCTCAGGTTCAAGGTTTGTTTTCTACCTTTTCTTGGCCCAGGCTCTCTCCTTTGCCTTTCCACATGCCAGATCTGCTTTCTCAATGGCTACTTTTCAAGACTGGATTAAGTTCCATCCGTCCTTTTAAAGAATCCTTTCCGTAACTCCCAACAGAAGTTAATTTTTTTCATCAGCACCTCATTTTTTATATTACTTACAATAGTCTGACTTGAAATTTCTTCTGTAAAAAATATTCTCATACATTATAAGCTTTTAGCAACCTTAGATGCTCATTTTAAACTACTAGTAGTTTTCCATTGTCCCTGATACATCGCTAACAAGTCAAACCATTTCCCCCTTTTGATGGTACAATCTCAAAAATTATCTTGATTCTTTGCAAAGATGATTCTACTAACCTGCTCTTTTAAGCTACATGCATTTCCTCTAGTAATAACAATGTATTTGTATTAATCAGGGTACAAGTTTCTCTGGAAAGCAACACATGAAAACACCTCTTCCTTTTATTCCTGAAGTGTTGACCTGGATCAGTTAAATGCTGCCAGATACATGAAAGAACAATTCTATTATCATTAAAAGCAACTACTGTGAGACCTCTTACCTCTTTATTACAGTGTTCCAATTAGTGGAAGTAAGGATCCAACAACATGTTCAATGGGAATCAAGTTTTCCATTTTTAGGTTTCTCAAGAGTTTGTCAAATCACACTACTTTTGTCTATGTGCGTTGCCATAACAAAATAACACATATGGGGTGGCTCAAACAACAGAAATTATTTTCTTAGAGTTAGGAGGGTACAAGTCCAAGATCAAGGTGGCATCATGTTTGTTTCTGGTTGAAGTTCTCTTCTTGGCTTGCAGTGGCCGCTTCTTGTTTTGTCCTCATGTGGCCATTCGAATGGACACACCTGGAGAGAGACTTTTGTGGTATTTCTTGCTTTTCTTTTAAGAATACCAATTCTTTTGGATTCAGGCTCTACCTTTATGACTTCATTTCATCTTAGTTACCTCCTTAAAGACTTTGTCTTTAAATACCAACATTTTGGAGATTTTAGCTTCAATGTATAGGTTGGAGTAGGGGTAGAGGACACAATTGAGGCCACTTTCTTTGAGAAAAGAAAATTACCTAAAAAGTAATCTCTTCCAGGCACCTGGGTGACTCAGTCAGTTAGGCATCTGATGCTTGATTTTGGCTCAGGTCATGATCTCAGGATAGTGGGATCGAGCCCTGCATCTGGCTCTGCTCTGAGCAGTAGCCTGCTTGAGATTCTCTCTCTCTCTCTCTCTCTCTCTCTCTCTCTCTCTCTCTCTTTCTCTTTCTCTCTCTCTGCTCCTGTCCCTGACTCATGCTTTCTCTAAAGACTTTTAAAAAAAAATTTAAGGCAATCTTTTCCTTATCTAACGTGCCCATTGATCTCTGTTTCTATCGTTAGATATTGGGTAACAATTGATATTAGGACATTTGCTAAGTGAAATAAGCCAGACACAGAGGGACAAATACAACATTAAATATGTACATTATGAATTGAAAGCAGTCATATTCAAAGAAGAAAGGACTGGAATGGTGTTTGCAAGGGGTTGGAGTGAGGGAAATGTGGATGGACAGGTATTAGTCAAAGGGTACAGAATTTCATTATATAAGATGAATAAGTCCTAGAAATATCTATGAAGCATAATGCCTATAGTTAACAATATCATATACTTAAGAATTGCTATGAGGATAGTTCTTATGCTGAATGTTTTATCCTCAAAAAAAAAAAAGCATTAAAGAGGGCAGGATAAACTTTTGGAGATGATGAATATGCTAATGGAATAGAGTGTGGTTATGGCTTCATGGTATATACTGTGCCTACCTCCAAAGTTATTGAGTGTGTTAATTGTGTACAGTTTTTTGTAGATTAATGTTACCTTAGTGAAGTGCTTTAAAAAAAGAAAGTTATGGGTTGGTACTAACAAGGTGATTGTAATGCTCCACCTTTCTCTTACTTGAATGAGTGGGTAAAAGAGAAGTTTTGGGGAATCCTTTCACTTTTTAAAAATGTGGTGTAATTTATAATCTTTATAATCTGATGATTTTGTACTCAAATTACATTTGAACAGTTAGTAATTCACTCACAGCAGATTGTAGTATAGCTGGGTGTTTCAGTGCCAACTGTTAACTACTGCATTAAGTTTTTGGTTTTATGGCTCTGCACTTTGAGTTCTCTATCCCTGGATGGCAGTGTTGTTCTCCAAATTTGACACTACAATTGAAATTTGGAAAGGTAGGGGCACCTGGGTGGCTCAGTCAGTTAAATGTATCAGACTTTGGCTCAGGTTTTGGGCTCTATGTTGGCAGTGTGCGGCCTGCTTGGGATTCTTGCTCCCTCCTATCTCTCTGCCCCTCCCTTGCTCATGCTTTCTCTCTCTTAAAATAAATAAGTAAAACCTTTAAAAACTTTGGAAATGTATAGAAAGCAATCTAAGTAAATGGCTTATGACAACATTTTTTAAATTAGAAAGAAAACAGTTGAATCTATCAGATTTTGTATTTAGTGACTAAGATTAACTGCTCAGTTTTTAATTTTTGATTTGAAGTGAATTGCCAACAACAACCAACCCTCTAGGTGAACTGCTAATGGGTTTTTTTAAGATTCAACTTTATGTGTATGTATATATAAACACACACACACACACACACACACACACACTGAAGAGCGTAATTGGTTAGTATATAGAAGGCAGGTAATTTGCAAGTTCCTAGGCCAATGTGTTTACTAAATTAATCCTCTAACAGATTGCTTTTTGCCTAGATTTTATTTTAATTTTTATGGAGTGTTTTGAATAGATTTGTTATTATATCTGTGGGAAATCTAAAGAAAAGTTTGTATTTTAGGAATTTTAGATACTAAAATTTGAAAAAAAATTGGTTAATGTTACATAATCAAATTTTACAAAATCTCAGGGAATGAGCTGACACTGAGTTAGCAATTTAGTATTTTGGCTAAGAGGTTTAGCTCTGGAGTCAGACTATCTGACAACAAAGTTTAATTCCATTTTTTAATAACTGTATGCCCTTGAGCAAGTTATGTAAGCTCTCTGTGACAAGTTTCCCTTATAAAAATGAGAATGATAATCAGCCTCATAGGATTGTTGTGATGATTAAGCAAAAAGACAGTGTAGTTTCTTAATGAATATTTACCTCTCAATAATTTAAACTGCTATTATTTTCCATTATCTCATTTCATCTTGACAGAAACTTTGTAAGATAGGCATAGTACGCAAGAGGGAGTCGTGTCTTATGAATAACAAATATTCCTGAGGTCAGAGAGGTAATAAGAGGGCAATCCAAGTCTCTTGACATAAAATCATTGGTGGCAGTTTTATAACAACTCCATGATATGAATGTATAAACTACATTTATAATTTATGACTACCATGCCATTCTTTCCCATTCATCTAATTATTTATTGATTGTTCAGTAATTAAAGACTGAATACACTTTATAAACTATAAATCCCTTCCTATATATGATTTGTTTTTTTTAATTAGTTTCCAGTTAACCCAAGATAAGCTCAAGATTATGCAACAAAGCCTATAATGATTTAAGTTGAGAAAACATTATTAAAGCCCTGTATATTCACTTTAAATTTATGGCTGTGGTTCATTTTAATCTACATTGTGGAGCATCTATTGTGCAAACCAGTGTACTGGTTTCAATAGGAGATAAATGATTAAGTCGTTGTGCTCTCCATGTTTACCATGGACTTACGGAATAATGACTTTAATAATTCCAATGCCAAGACCAACTATATTGAGTGCCATATAAAGACTATTACAGGGAAGTGAGAGAAAATTTGATTAGAAGACTTCCTAGAGGAGATAGGTTTTGAGCTCTATTTTGAAAGAAGCGTGGCCCTTAAATAGGCAGCTATAGAATAGGGAGAGAATTCTCAGCAAAGGAAATTAGTCATATAAAAGCAAGGTGGCAAAAGACATTGTATTTCATGAAGTAATACAAAGGATTTGTCACACTTTCTTAAAGTTTTTAAAAACATTGTTAGGCATAGAAATTAAAACATTTTAAATTTCTTAAGTGTATTTCCCCAACACACCCCTTAAAATGATAGTTCTCTTAAAATTACTGAAATTTGTAAAAAGTGAAGCAAAATCTTTTAAGGCAAAAATCATACTTTATGAATCTTAATAGACTGGGAGAAGCAGGTCTCGAAATACCTGAGGATTTATACATTTGTAAGTGACTGAGTAATATTTAAAGGATATTTTGCTGTAGTTATATTTAAACAATGAGATGGAAATTTGGGACAGAATAAAGTGAATGGTGTAAAAGCCTGTTCAGAGAAAACATTTTTTATTTGTAGCAGATATTTCGGTCACTTGTCCATTGAGGCCGAGAGAGTGATAAAGTGTATAGGCTGGGGAGTTGCCTTTAGCTGGTCATTTAGCCTCTCTTTGAAGGAATACCAGTTTTGTTTCTCGTGAGGATTAGGGTTAGAGAAAGAAGCTCTGTTATTTTCCCCAACTCCTACTCAAGATTCTCTAAAGTGCTATCTCTGCTTCTTCACTTTTCAGCTGTTCCTCAAAGCCCTGCTGTTTGATTCCCTGTTACCACTCCACTGAAACTGTGTTTGTCACTGTTACCAGTGACCTCCCAGGTGCTCACTATACTTTTGATTGTTCACAGTATGAGATATCACCCCTTTCTGTTGCTGGGATTGACTCACCTGAATGTGTTGGCTGAGCCAGTGACCCCCTTCCTCTTTTGTCTTCTCACATTTATCATTGTCTAAGCTAGAAGCCTTGCCAAATAGATGGACTATGTAGAGGTTGCTTCATGCTAGACTTTTTCATACCTTACCTTGGTCATGTGAATACTATTGATTCAAGAGAATTACCCAGCCCCACTGGTGATAGTGCTGGACTTGAGATCTGCCTGTGTTCATGTCTGTAACAACTAGTTTAGAGCGCAGGGAAGTTCCAAGCAAGGGCCAGGGTATGGGAGAGGTCAGCTCTGGATGCAAGAAATGAGGGAAGGGGCAAGAATTTTTCTGGAGAAAATTTAAAATTATTTACAATCCTGACTAAAGTCAACCTGCTTCTATTATCACCATGCACTAGAAATGCTAAAAAAAATTAAAAAAGTGATAAAACTCTCCTCACTGAACAAATATTTTGTCTGCTCTAAATAATTACCACAGTTTTACTATTAAGTTTAAAAAAATGTAGATGTAAGCCTGAAAATTACCACACTTTTATTAACTTTAATAAACGTATCTTATATGAAAGTAAGTTGGAGAACTGCCAGGTATGTAATTGGCCTCTGATACACATAGTCTCAGATACCTATTCGGTAGTAAGTTTGTGATTGTCTGGAATCAGCTGAGCACACTTTTCAACACAGCTGATTTGCAGTCTCTGTGATACTATATATTCCCACATTTAATAGCTGTTTGGAGTAAATGATAGAATAATAGCTGTGAATTTTGTAGTTCTCTATTTTTTTTCTGATGTGAAGTTTTAGATGAGGTGTATCAGATTAAAAAATTTGCAGAAAGCTGGAATCATCCTTGAATGTTGTACCATGAAATGCCAAGCTTTAAAATCATTTCTTGAAAAGAGGCATACAGGAAATGTGGAAAGTGATATGAACCATGCAACACCAACAAGTGAATAAAGGTAAGAGAACGGACATTCACATAGAAAAAAGAATCAAATTTCAGAGAAGAACGGGAGAAGAAACAACAGAAGATGCTGGTATTACATTGCCATTAGCAGAGCCGAATAGCAATAGGTGAATGCCTCAAGGGTTTTCACTAAAAATGGACGCTTGCTTTGAAACAGTGGATTAAATAAGTTTCGTTATCCTTCAGCCAGTTTCTCTGATTTTTGCAGAAGAAAAAAATGTGTAGTTGTAACCAGTATTATGATAAACCAGAAGTTTATGATGAATTTTAATGTGAAAATATTTTAGTGGAAATATTTTTAACTGGAACCATTTAGCATACATCCTGAAGAAACAGAGACACGGATAATATTACAGTTTCTGGAATTTATTGTGAATGAGATTATAATGATTCACTGCCAAATATTTTCTAAGGTTTAAGACTTAGACTAGTAGCATATAGGTACACGTCGCTTCTTGTGAAAGAAACATCAACATTAAAATTAACTGAAAGTTTTCTCGAGCTATAAATGAAGAGAAATGGACAAATATGGCTATATTATCTATTAAACACGAATATATGAAGATCAATTTTGTATAAAGTTTTTGATAAATATGCAGAGAAGTTCAAGCTTGAAAATAAAAATAATAATATTATCATTGAATACTCTGACAGACCAATATCTAGTAATAAATTTTCAGGTTTGTAGTATATTAATGTAGTTAAAAAGTATGGTTTCAGTTGAGGAATGAGCATAATTCTGACATGAATATTGATTGGTATTTTTATTTACATTAGTGAGTAGATGAAAGTGAAAGTAGTGAAGATATATGCTGAAACTTCATTTGTTCATAAATGAGAAGAGCACGTCTCACTGAATTGGCTATGGTTTTTGATTACAGGAAGAACATTGCACTATCCACAGTGAATGACGTAGACAAAGCAAACTTTTAAACTTAATCTGTGTTGTTAAAATTTTCTCCTTCGTTGTCATAAGGTTAGGGTCAATCAATAAAACAGTTAAGCAAGCCCTGATTTGTGGTATTTGCTCTTATTCGAAGTGTAAGTGCTCCCCCAGTGTTACCTCTTTTAAGCTGCTAAGGAGATGTCCCTGAGTGGGGTGGAGATCAGAAGAGATTTGCAGTAACACACTATTTTATGGAATCCACCATGAAGATCAATCAGTCATAAGCTCAGGAATATAGGTGATAGTATGATGTAGTAAAAAGATTAGGAATGTTATCCATTTTTTATTTTTGGGTCTCTTTTGCCTTTGTTTCTAATATAATTTATTAAAGTTTATATAAATTGACTGTTAACGATGCCTGTGTTTTACAACAGATTATATTCTTGTTTTTTTTTTTTCCTTTTTGGTGTATTTTTACTCATTGAGGGAGCTCATCTACCCTGAATATTTCAACTTTCTTTTGAAACATTTCCCAAATTACATTTGGCATAAAACTTCACATTGATAGATCTGGCTAGGAAAATGGTTCTCTAATGAAATACATTTAGAATTTGTATGATTCATAATATAAAGTAACATTCATAATGTAAAGTAAATCCTATGATAATTCTAATGTAAAGAACCCTCTCAATCATGTTTAAATTAGTTCTTTCCAGTCTCATTGGAGCATAAGTCATATCGTGTTGTAGTTATTGAATCTACTGAAACTTTGTATACTACTTTGGGAAATATTGTCATAAAAGTTGTAAGTCCCCAATATGCATATATATCTGATCCTTCTTTTTATCTGAACTCTAAAACTCAATACCCAACTGTCTCATACACCCAGAATTTCTTCAAGATTGTATATTCAGTATTAGGCTCATTGCTATGTCAGTGATTCAAGTCAAAGGCCAGTGAAGCACACTTATGGTTTGAAAAGTTGGGACTATTACTTGTTGCAATGTGGAAGAATGTACAACATAGTGAAGTGTAGGATGTCTCACTGAGGGGATGTTAGAACTTACAGGATTTGGATTTAGTCTGAGTAATTTTGGAGAAGATCTAAGGAAGCAAGGAATAGCTGTATATTGGGTATTTTCAGAAAGCAGAGGGAAAATCTATGATTAGGTATCTCAATAAATTTTATGTATTGGAAGGGAGTGAGGATAAAGCTGCATTTGGTAAATAAGTAGTAGTCACTCATTTTGGCTGAGGGAGGGGAATATTTGGTATTTTGTAGGTTTCATGATGATTATCTTTTTGTCTTAGTTATGGTCTCAGTGTTGCTTTGTTTGATGTTCATGTTTGGTGAGATTGTTAGCATCCACGAGCAGATCATAGCTTCGCTGTAAATATGAGATGGATGTGTAGTAACACTTAATCCAACCTGTGAGTTTCAGAGCAGGTCACCTTATCAGGAGCTGCTTTTTTCCTCCTCTGATTTTTTTTTTTTTTTTAACCGTACTTCTTTGTTCTGTCTTATTTACTGGCACAGTCTCAGTCATCTAAACAAGAAACATTTGGTTAACTATAATCTCTTATGTTCTTATCCCTGATATTTTAGTAGATTATTAGCCACCCATCTCTCAGAAGTATCTGTGAGATGTCTTTCCAATTCATTCCTGCTCCCGTTGTGTCACTGTTAACATTGAGGCCCTCTTTACTTCTCACCTGAACTCTTATAATTGCCAGCAAACCTGCTTCCTGATTTTAGTTTTACAGCCAAGCATAAGCATGTCACTCGCTATTATCAGTGTTCTTTCCTACATAAGATTATGTAGGGGCGCCTGGGTGGCTCAGTCAGTTGAGCGTCCAGCTTCAGCTCAGGTCACGATCTCACAGTCCGTGAGTTCAAGCCCCGCGTCGGGCTGTGTGCTGTCAGTTCAGAGCCTGGAGTCTGCTTTGGATTCTGTGTCTCCCTCTCTCTCTGCCCCTCCCCCACTCACGCTCGGTCTCTCTATCAAAAAATGAATAAATGTTAAAAACATTTAAAAAAATAAGATTATGTAGTTCCTCTACTTTATAACCTTTAATGGCTCATTTTGTTTATACATTTTGTTATGCATAGTATAAGCACCTAGCTTCCATTTAAGGTCCTTGACAATGTGATACATCTTAACTTTACCATCTCACTTCATACCAGTCCTAACAGTCGCGCTGTATGATCTATGTCCCAAAATTTATTCAGTAAACTTTTGTTGAAAGTCTTTATTGTGTGCTTTCACTGGACCTGTTATCTTCTTTAAATAACTTTCAAAATTATATGGCCAATAGTGTGCTTGTTTAGTATCTGTCTCCTTACTAAACTCTAAGCTTAGTGTCAGCAGGTGCCAGGGGTAGTTTGGCTACCTATTTTACTCTCTAGCATCTAGCAAAATACCCAGGCTATTAATAAAGACTGTTGTGTGATTTTTGTCCCCCAGAGTTATGTAGCAGTGCAGGCTGAGACTGAGTACCTGGTTGTATTCAGAACATTTTAAACAGAAAAGAGTCAGACTTTCTGAATACCCGACTATTATTAATAGTAAAAGATGAATAAAAAGTTGCATCAGTGTGAGCAAAATGGCAGATTGAGCAATGGATTAAATGAATCCTCGGGGTGCCTGGGTGGCTGAGTCAGATGAGCGTCTGACTTCTTGATTTTGGTTTAGGCCATGATCCCAGGGTTGTGTGATTGAGCCCTGCATTAGGCTCAGTGCTGGGCATGGAACTTGCTTAAGATTCTCTCTCTCTCTCTCTCTCTCTCTCTCTCTCTCTCTTTCTCTCGCTCTCGCTCTCGCTCTCTCTTCCTCTGCCCTTCTCCCTTGCTCACATGCTCTCTCTCTCAAAAAAAAAAAAACAAAACACATACACATAAAATCCTTAAAGAAATGTAGAATTTAGGTAATACAGAATGACTGTAGGTTAAACTGGCTTTTTGACTCAATGTTGCATAGATCCTGAATATAAGAATTCTAAATTGATGTACTGAGTGAGATCTTTTCAAGGTTGAGCAAGCTAAAATTTGATGAATAACTAGATTTTGCCAAGACAATATTTAGCTAGATTTAAGATCCATGTAATGGAAATAAAAACGTTTCTATATCTAGTACAGTTGACCCTTGATAACATGGTAGGTGTAGGGACCCCAACCCCTACACATTCAAAATCCACTTATGAAATTGATCCCCAGAAACTTACCTACTAATAGCCTGTTGACCGGATGGCTTACTAATAATAGTTGGTTAACACATATTTGTACATTATGTGTATTATATACTGTATTTCTAGAATAAAGTAAATGAGAGAAAATTTTCAGAAAATCATTGGGGAAAAAATTACTTTTATAGCACTGTGCTGTATTTATTGAATAAAATCTGTGTGTAAGTATACCCTCTCATTGTAAACCATGTTGTTCAAGGGTCAGTTGTACTAGTATTAAAACTTATTAGCTCTCTGGCCCTGGGTTATCATTTCATTTTCCTGAATCTCAGGATCCTTACCTGTAGAACTAGGGTAGTGGGTGGATGCTCTATGTGGACTATCTTAATTCCGTCAGATAAAAGGTGTCCCTGTACACCAAATGCTTTTGAAGTCCATCCCACACATCTTGCATGAAGTGGAACACCCTCATTTTGTTCTAATTAATCTAAAGGAATTATATATCAAGGGTAATTTAAGGTGTTTCCTACTTGTCACTTCTTCTATTTAAAAGCATAAATCTTATCCAGTGAAAGATCAAAGTAGGTCTTTGAGGGGTTCAGCATGCATAGACTTAACTCCTGGGCCACTAACCTCTTTATTCACTATTGCATTCCCCCGTACCTTATCTTTAGTTGGTCTTACTTTTTTTTCATGCTTGGAAATATTGATTGCTGAGCTTTCCAGTTTCAGTCTAGTTAGCTTTCTAGTTCCCAGTCTCTAGATTGGTAATTCTATAATTGTGGCAGAGATTGAGAGTTCCTTCCATTACCTGTTTTCCTCATCTGATACTGCAAAGCAATCATTAATGGATTTTAAGGTAGGACAGCTAAAAATATACTTAGCCATCCAGAATACAGACTCTGTTTTAGCCTCCTTTACCAATATCTCTGACCAAAAGGATATAAATGTAAGTTGTAGGTACACTTTATGTTGAAGTGAATGTACCTCCTGTTCTTCCTCCTTACCACTGGCTGGAATGTTGACATAATGGCAGGGCTCCAGCATTATTTAAAAATATACAGATGAAGGCCACATACATAATGGTGAGTTCAAAATTTGGAAGGAATATAGGTCCCTAACTACTTCATTGAATGGTTATACCAAATCTGGACTTTTCCTTGAGTGAAAGAAATAAAAAACAAAACTTAGGTGTTTGAGCCCCTGTAAATTTGGGTTTTATATAACAATAAGGTGAACCTGATTTTGTCTGATGTAATGATAATGGTAAATGCTTATTTATTTTGAAAGGGAGAGAGTGCATGTGCATGCACACAAGCGGGGGAGGGGCAGAGAGAGGGAGAGAGAAAATCCCAAGCAGGCTCTGAGCTGCCAGCACAGAGCCCAATGTGGGGCTTCATCCCACAAACCTGTGAGATCATGACCTGAGCTGAAATCAAGAGTCAGAAGCTTACCGACTGAGCCACCCAGGTGCCCTGATAATCATATTTTTAAAAATTCTGTTCACTTATCTACTCATGTATTACTTTCCTTCCCAGTCATTTTTCTTGTTGTTTAGTATATATCTGTCCTATAAAAATGCTTATATTTTTGTGTTCTACAGCTGGAGGGTATCCTAGGTTTTGATTAAGCAAAGTGTTGTTTCAAACTATTAAAGATCAGGTTAGAAAAACACCATAAATAGATCTATATTCATTTGTTTGCTTTCTTTCAGGGATTACAGCCCTGTGCTGCCTGTTACCTAATATATGAAAGTTATATATAAGTTACATATGAAATTCCATATATTCAGTTTTCAAGTTGTTTACAACAGAGTGTAATCCCAGACCCTATTATTCTCTCAAGGTTGAGAGATGAATGTCCTCCCTGCCTTTTTTTTTTTTTTAGTGTTCTCAATGTCAGTATTAATTATACTTCTTCTGCACAACAGGATGTATTTTATGAGTATTTGCATTTTAAAATTATTTTATTGTCTTATTTTAAGAACTAAAATAATTCCTAGATACCATGGTGTCATGGTATTTAATTTGTCCTCTAACCCTTATGTTTCTTATGATTTGGTACTTAGATCTGGAGGCTGAATGGGACTCTAACTCTTGAAAATAAAAACACTTCATCAGTAAGATTGTGTACTTCCATTCGAAGACATGGGTATTTGACTCCTCTGTGAAATTAGTACCTATTTTGATCATTATCTAGCTCTATTAATTTCTTAATGGTTCAAAAATGGTGATAATTTAAGTGCATTATTTGGTATTTATTTAGGCGGTATCCTGCTTCTATAAAGAGAAACTTTTCCTTCTCAACTATTTTGTTATCTTAGGATATGATCGTGTAGAAGAGGTGGGATAAATACTTGATAGCCTTTATCAGTTTTAAAAATGAATTGGTTTGCTAGCATAATAAAAAAGTTGACTAGGGAGTTTTCTGTTTTTTGTTTGTTTTAATACCCTTTTAGAAAGTAAGCACCAACCTTGGGGGAAAAAAATCTAGCTATCTGGGTTCTTAATCCTGCTCTGTTGACCAGGTGGTCAGGGAATAAGTAAGGGTAGGTCATGTGATATAAGAAGGTACATGTAAGCTGCTCAGCAACTTTCTTTCTCTTTTCCTAGGTACAGTCAGACAAATTGAAATGTTACTGCTCCTTGATGGTTTTTCCTTCCTTCCTTCCTTCCTTCCTTCCTTCCTTCCTTCCTTCCTTCCTTCCTTCCTTCCTATCTTTCCTAGCAGAAAAAGTAACAGGAACGAAAATCCTAAGGAAAAAATAGGGTTTTTTCGCAGAGGGCTGCGAGTTATCTTGAGGTGGAGATTCACAGACCAGTCAGGTTGCTAGGAGAGGCTGCAGTTAGGCTGCAGTTTGATCAGACATATTAATTGCCCAGAGTGAACTAGTATAGAAAGACTCAGAGAGGGAGAACCAACTGTATTTTAAGACACTGAAAAGTTCAAAACAAAACAGGAAAACCAAGTTCTTTTACTAAATTCTGGAGGTAATTGCTGGTCTGAAAACTGGAGGCAAAGGAAAGAACGTTAGAGACAATAGGCTGTAGGATTCAGAGAGATCAAGATCAATTGTAAAGTCAAAGGGCCTAAGATAATTGCTTTAAAAGAGTTGGAGAATCCAAAGGTTATTTTCATTGAGCCATTTACACAAGACTTGAACAGAAAGATGTGAAAGGAAGAAATTCTTAAAATACTGAAGTGCTCAGTGTTTAATTTATTCTGGGGTGACCTAATTTGTTTCAGATTTTGGGGATGTGGTTGATTATATATATTTGATTATATGCTGATTTAAATTCTGTATATATCTTTATTAGAATAGAACCCAGTTTTAAATGGAGTTGTTCCAGTTTTGCTATTTGGATGATAAAAAGACCGTTAATTCTAGGTGCACCTGGGTGGCTCAGTCAGTTGAGCATCCGACTTCGGCTCAGGTCATGATCTCACACCTTGTGAGTTCAAGCCCTGCGTCAAGCTCTGTGCTGACAGCTTGGAGCCTGCTTCTGATTCTGTGTCTCCCTCTCTCTCTGCCCCTAACCCACTCGCATTCTGTCTCTGTCTCTCTCAAAAATAAATAAACATTAAAAAAATTTTTTTTTAAAAGGCCGTTAATTCTAGTAGTGGTTAAATTAAACATGAACAATACCTCTTGTCAGAAATGTTAGATGGAAGGATAGCAACTGCTTGTCAGCATCATCAGCCTGCCATGTTAAAAACTACCTTCTCTATTTTCAAAGTAGAGATTCAGCAGTACCACTGCAGGGCTACAACCAGACTCTAAACACTACAATTCTTCCAGTTGCCTGAATTTTATTATATTGGTTGTAGCTAAGCAGAATTATATCTTAGCGTATGTGCAATCATCAATGTAAGAAATACTAATAAAGAAATGAAAGAAACCTCCCCCACCCTCAGGTTGCGAATGTAAGAGCGGCCAAAAGAGCAGTAGTGTAAATAGTGTGCCATGTCAGTGGAGACAGATCAGCAAGGTTGAATGGGTAGAACAAAAGTATGTAATCAGAAATCATGAAAAAGTCTGAAAAGAAGTTATATTTCATTGGAGAACTCCAAATGTTTCTTATTCCTTCTAGTATGTCAAATCCAAGTAATGACAGAGTAGTTTAAGAAATGTCAGTTTTGGTTATAATTTTGACAGTGTACTAGATTATCTATCTAGTCTAGAATACTGTTATTTAAATGGAAATGGGAAAAATGGACTCATGAATTTGGAAGAATGATGAATCACCCATGTTTAATAATTTTATGTCAAAAAAGAAGTGTAAAACTATGGTTTTAGATATGAATTTCACCTTATGAAGATTTTTGCAAGGCAGTTTCCACAGCAAAGACATGGCCTTTCTTTTTCAGGTAAATGTGACAATTTTTTTTCACTTTTCAGGAAGTGGACTTTAAATTTTCATGTTATCATTTTTAACACAAGAAATCTTCATCATATTTTTAAATATAGGAATTAATTACAATGTATGGTTGTATATTCTTAATAAAAACTGATTTCTACTTGGATCTACTATCAAAGATATTTTATGCCCTCAGAATATTGGAACTGGTTGCCAAAAAATTTTTTAAATGCATGTATGAAATGATGCTAAACTTTTAATTGAAGAGACAGATTTTCCAATGGTCATACATATTTAATGTATTTACTAGAGTTTAAGTCCATTTTTCATTGGCTTTGCACTGAGGTTTTCAGAATAGCACCATTCTGGTGTGACAGTCAAAAAATTAGGTCATCAGTGCTTGTGGGATAAAGGAAATGTGTGAATTTCTAGGTTGATACAAGCAAAGGTATTGGAATAACATTAAGCTTTCTTTGATTCAACTCTGCAACCATTCTAAGTGAAGACCATGCTTCCCATTTTGTTGCCTCCATAATATATCAAGATGTAATAGTAATAGGCTCATAATTAAAATGTTATGGCTCTTAAAAGTATTACTAACTGGAGCGCCGGGGTGGCTTAGTCACTTAAGTGACTGACTTTTGGTTTCAGCTCAGGTCATGATTTCACAGTTCATGAGCTTGAGTCCCATATCAGACTGTACATCTGGTGGTATGGAGACTACTTGGTATTCTCTCTCTCCCTGTCTCTCCGCCCCTCTGCTCCTCACGCTGTCTCTGTATCTCTCAAATTAATAAAGACTTATAAAAAAGCATTACTAAATCAAAAATGTTCAGATCAGAACTACACTTTTTTTACCTATTTCCTTATTTTAACTTATTGAATGTTATATTTTTCAAGTGAAAATCTCTCATAATAATTAATCCTATAAGTCTCCCTTGTTTTTCATGCTTCTTTCATACTGATTTGTGTTCTTTGATTGTAATGTTTGGGCTAGCAGTGGACAGGCAGCAAATGATCAATTCAGTATTTTAGTTCAGTGTTGAAAACTGCAAAAAGCTATTTACCAATCCTTGTTCACTTTCTGATTCTGTAACCCAAATGTTACCATACACATTCACATTTGCATTCAAGCTCATGTTACAAAAGCAATTTATTATACTTTCTCTAATCAAAACCTTCTCGCTTCCTTTAAATCCCCCCAATATCCATTACTTGCTGTGTATTACTGGCTCCATGATCATCCCCGATACCTGAGTCTGTTATGAATTTTTCCCATTATCTTGCTTTTTGCATAAATTGCTGTAGCTTTTTTTTCCCCCCTGAAGCTTGGTCGTTTTTCCTAAAGACATCTCATGTCTCTCCATGCTTCTCCATCCCTACTGCCACATTTATAGCTGAGGCATTAATCATTTATCACCTGCTCTAGGAACAATCCTCTTAGCTGGACTTTTTGTTTCTAGAGTGATATCATCCAATTCAGGCCATACTGTGTCCAAGGTAATCTTTGTTACAAGGTTGTACATTCTTCAGTGGTTCCACACCTCTTACAGGATAAGTTTTAAACCCCACATGGCATATAACACCCTGCTTCTGTGTATAGCTTCAACCATTAGAACTCTCACCTTTGCACTTTATACACCACAAGTGTTCAACTACCTGTAATCCCTGAAACATTCTACTGTTAAGATCCTCTGAGCATTTGCTCAGTCTATTCCCACTGCTTGGAAATCCCTTCCCTGCCTGTTTACCTGATAAATATCTACTCTTTCTGCATGCTTTTGGCAAGATATCCCCGACTCTTATTCCCCTTCCATCTTTCAGAACTTCATCACCCAGTTGGTCTCTGAGACCCATCACACTTTTGATTCCTGTGTATTTTGTCCCCCACCAGAAGATCTGGACTCATCCTTATTTGGACTCATGGCTCATTTGACTTTATTTTTTACCCCTATTCCCAATTTCATTTTCTAAATTCTGCTAGCATACCCTCTGGAACTTGTGATTTGTCCTTATCAAAATATACTTCAAACTCTTTTTTTTTTTAATTTTTTAATGTCTGTTTTTGAGAGGACGAGACAGAGTGGGAGCAGGGGAAGAACAGAGAGAGAGGGGGATACATGGAATCCAAAGCAGGCTCCAGGCTCTGAGCTGTCAGCATAGAGCCCGACACAGGGCTCGAGCTCATGAACCATGAGATCATGACCTGAGCCGAAGTTGGATGCTCAACCGACTGAGCCACCCAGGCGCCCCTTCAAATTCATTTTTTTAATTTTTTTTATTGTCTCTTTATTTTTGAGAGAGATAGAGACAGAATGCGAGTGGGTTGGGGCAGAGAGAGAGGGAGACACAGAATCTGAAGCAGGCTCCAGGGTCTGAGCTCTCAGCACAGAGCCCGATGCAGGGCTCAAACTCACAAGCTGCGAGATCATGACCTGAGCCGAAGTCAGACGCTCAACTGACTGAGCCACCCAGGTGCCCCCAAACTCTTTATTAAACATTTCCTTTACCTTTGTCCTCTAGCCAGGACTTGGTTGTACCCTACACTATTTTTCATGTAACTTTCTCAAGTAGTGGCTAATTTTTCTCCTCTGGCCCTTGTGCCCCTGAGCCTGAAATTGGAATGAATTCCCTTATTGTTCCTTTCTCTTGTATCTAGAACATTGACCCTCTCTCCCTCCTAAAAGCATCTAGCACTGAAGCTTCCCATCAGACTGTGTCACTCATTATTGGCCAATTTCCCATTCCTTGAAGGTTTAAACAGTGGTTAACTATACCTTTCTGTAGTACAACAAATACAAAATTTTGATGATTTCAGTATCTACAAAGATTTAAGTAAATGAATTTTCCAGTTCCATGCCCTGGTTTCTCAATTCCTTGATTTTCATTTATTTACCCTATTTTCACCCTAAAACAGCCAACCTCTCTCATGTTTTTACTCTAAACTAGCCATAACTAGCAACTGCACTCCTTCCTCCATAATTTCACTTGTAAGCATCCTGCTTTCTTTTCCTTTCCAGCATTTTGTTATGGAAAGTTCAAACATACAAAAACGTTGAAATAATTTTACAGTAAATACCTGCATAATCACTACCTAGATCATATCATTAATATGTTACTATATTTGTTATAGAACATACCTATGTGTTTCGCTTTCCATCCCTCTATCCATTCTTAATTCATCTTCTTTTAGAAGGTATTTTAGGTGTATTTAATTCTTCTTTTAGGTGTATTTTAATTTTTTTAAATGTTTATTTTTGAGAGAGAGGGACAGAGACAGAGACAGTATGAGTGGAGGAGAGGCAGAGAGAGAGGGAGACACAGAATCCAAAGCAGGCTCCAGGCTCTGAGCTGTCAGCACAGAGCCCAACACGGGGCTCAAACTCATGAACTGTGAGATCATGACCTGAAGCAAAGTCAGACGCTTAACCGCCTGAGCCACCCAGGTGCCCCTTAAGGGTATTTTAAAGTAAATTATAGACATCAGTATACTTCTTGTTTAATATCTCATAATGAACACCATTAACTACAGTTTAATATTTGTTACAATAATAGTAATTCTCTCTGACACTCATGAATAATCTGCATTCTACTTTGCCACTGGACTCTGATCTCCTTGAGGGCATACACATGATCCACTGATATTTGTATCTGTAGTGGCTAGCTCAGGAGTGTTTTGTAGGTGGTAAATAAATGCTAGTTGAATGAATGAAGGTTTCTTCTATAGTAACACTAATCCAGTAATGAAGATAATAGAATAAATTCCACTGGATCTCTCAAGTCCAGAATTAAAATCAGGCAAGGATGTCAGGACGCAGACTGAGTTTATAGACAAGTCAGGCTTTTCCTTAGCATGTTTTTCTTACATTTCACTATGTCCTAAAGAAATGACAAAACTGAAATTTGGTGCCAGAAAGGCATGCTTATACTTGTAGCCATATTTATTTTCTATTATGGCTAAGTAAAGGCTAATACTTTTTATTATTAGGTTAGTATGCCTAGATTAATTATGATGATAGTCTCTCAAAATAGAATTACTTACAGAGTATGCTTTATCTACAAGCTTGTTTAAGCAAAACTATATGGTATATAGCAGAAAGAGACCGCTAAGAATAAAATATTCATGTCAAATCTTGTTTGGTTACATGGATCAGGCATTTAATAAACTGGACACAACCTGACTTGGCTTTTAGACATCTGTGTTGATTTTTCCATGGTTGCCTCTAGTAGAAGTTATATTGATGTCATGATGTTAATAAGGAAATTAGGACTGTGGAATATACTGTCCTCCCAGCAATGTAATTGGATAATTTATCCCTCCTGGTATGAGAATCAGTCAGCCTACTTACTGAACAGATGCAGAGGAAGAGAAATGTGTGAGATACTCTGACAGAATGACACCATCCACAATGCTAAACAAGAAGCATTCATTGTGAATGCAAACCTTACATAATAGAATAACACCTTTTAAAACACAAATGTGATCATAAAACCATCTGCTTCATAATCAGTTTGCAGAGTACATCTGGTATTGCTATATTGGCTCACCAAATTATTCCTAGATGCATTTTAAAACATAAAAGGAATACAGATAGTCTATAGGTTGAAAGACTAAATGTCCAGATGGCTTCCTTAGTACCTTTCTAATTTCATCATTGTACTTCTTAATTAAGCTCTCTTAGTAAGCATGTAACTGTTACCATTAAAAACACATATTGATTAAATGAGTGTTTGAAGGACTCAGATAAGTGGTGTTTTCAATTTAGTTGTGTAAGTTGAGTCTATTTTTATTTCTCTTTAATTACTCCTTCCTATTAAAATAAAAGAAAATGCAACATCAGAAGAGTTCTTATTCCAGTGGTAATACCATACATGATTATATTGTTAGAGGAAATAGCAAAGCTTAAAATGATGGATTAATGTAGAGCACACAGTTGGTTCTGACTTTGAACAAATTTAAAAAGGTAGTTAAAAAGGTAGTCTAAACTCAGAAGATGCCCTTAACTTTTATTGTCATTGACATCAGATAAATTTGTTACTACATCCTCTGTAACAGTTACGCTTGAGTTGGAAATAATTATTTTCTGGTTGATCAGTATTTCACAGGCAAAGTTCTTTATTTTGGAGAAAAACTGCAAAGAATTGATGCATGTTAAAAGATTATTTTAAAAACCATGTGGTTTACTGTTTTCATTATGACCCTTTACCATTTCCTTAGTTTGGATTTTAGGATTCTCATTTGCATTTGTGTCTGTCTCCTGTCAGTATTGTTTTTTCAAAAACATTTATTTTTAGGGGCACCTGGGTGTCTCCGTCGGTTAAGCGTCTGACTTCGGCTTAGGTCACGGTCTTGTGGTCCCTGGGTTCGAGCCCTGCAGCAGGTTCTGCGCTATCATGACAGCTCAGAGCCTGGAGCCTGCTTCAGATTGCGGGTCTCCCTTTCTCTCTGCCCCTCCCCTACTCATGTTCTGTCTGTCTCACTTTCTCTCTCCCTCAAAAAATAAACATTTAAAAAATTTAAAAAACGATTGTATTTAAATATAATATCTACATTGAACGTGGGGCTCGAACTCACTACTCCAAGATCAGGAGTCCCATGCTCCACCAACTGAGCCAGCCATGCACCTGTCTCCTGTCAATACTGGTATTTTTAGTACAATTCTATTCTTTGTACTGTCCTGAGGGGATAGGAAAGAGTGTTTTTAATAGAATGTTGTAACAACTCTTAAAATGAATATATTTAATTTCTTATCCAGTGTTGAGGACAATGTGGGAGAAAGGCCACTGCTTTTAATAGTTTAATATTCTAGTGTTCTAGTAATTTTTAGAGAAATTTAGTGATATGCATTAAATTGCAAACTTTTTATACCCTCTGATTTGGCAATCTTTTTTGAGGACTATGGTACACTTAAATGTACACATACATTTACAGAACACTCATATCATTTGAGAATCTTCATCATACTCTCATTTGCAAATTGTGAAAAATTGGAAACAAGAAATTGTTGCCTAATAAGGGGCCAATTAAACATATTGTGTCCCATCTATGCCCTTGTTTTGTCAAAAGGAATCCCAAACTATTAAATGTTGTAAATGCCTAAAAACAGACAGAAACACAAAACAAATCATAAAAAAAAAAACATTGATAAAGTGTGTGTATGCTTTTAAAAAATCTAATTTGTTTTCTTTGGGCTTAGATCATGGAAGACTTCTTTCTATGTTACAAAGTTCTATTACACTTAAATATTTTATAACCAGCATGCATTAGTCTTGTAAACTGACAAATAGTAAAGATAATGAACAATTTTAGTAGTTGCAATGGATACTTGGAATGATTTTAATTCCTTTATTCCCCCTCCTCCCTATATGCGACAGTTGTTAACCCTGTTAACCCTTTCATACTACTTCTGAAATCTTCCCCACCTTTTGCTATCTTAAAATCCAACCCTTCCCATAACTGTTATTTTTTCAATGTCTATTTTTTTCAGTATTATTATTCTTACTGTGATTTCCAATTTACATTTCTTTTTGAAAATTTATTTTGGGTTCAGAATAATTTGTTTCCTGTACAAAACTGACAGATACAAGTTGGGTGGTCTTTGGTTTTTGTTTTGTTTTTGTTTTTGTTTTTGTTTTTTGAGAGACAGAGAGACAGCACAAGGGTGGGAGGGGCAGAGAGAGAGGAAGACACAGATTCTGAAGTAAGTCAAGCTCTGAGCTGTCAGCACAGAGCCCCACAGGAGACTCAAACTGGTGGGTTCAAACTCGTGAACCGTGAGATCTTGACCTGAGTCGACGTCGGATGCTTAACCAACAAAGCCACCCAGGTCCCCCAGTGGTGATCTTAATTTTAGACACTTCTGCAACATAGTTATTCTAGCACATCCTAGGCTTTTTCTCCCCCTTGTCCTAGAATCCTATGCTATGAAAACTGTGAAATTGATATGTCATACAATTAAATGCCATTAGATTGGTAATACGCACACTATCTGAGAAGGCAGAGTTTTTTAAAAGGTAATTGACCCCGAAAAACTTTGAAAAAAAAACAGTTCAGGATTTAAGTAGTATATACACTTACAGACTTCTTGTCTGTAAGTAAATTTCAATTGAATGCCCCATACTTGCCACAGACAATAGAGGCTTTGACATCTGAAGCTTTACCAATGAGCATTCTGTAGTTCTTTTTTTTTTTTTTTTTTGAGCATTCTGTAGTTCTTTAATGAAAAGTATGGAACAAATGCAATTAGAATTAGACTTTTAAAAGTCAGAATGGATTTTGGTGATGTGAGAATACTGACTTAGTTTTAGGTCATGTCTGAACTAATAGGTAAAGTAATAAGTACAGAGTATTATTTCAGAAACTTTGAAGATAAACACTTGAAGTAGAAGTTAGTTATATAACTAGTCCAAGTTAGGTGATAGAGAAGAAAATGAGGAGAGAAAAATTAGCAGTATTAAAATTTCCTAATTATTCATAGTGAGTGGCAGTGGTAGTCAAAGGCAACTTTCTATAAAAGTATGGGACCAAATATATTTTATAAAGTTGTACTTATATTGGTAAGTATATAACTAAAAGTAAATGATTAAACTTGTAAATTATTCCTATAGATTACTGTAAGTTCCAAAATATTCCTATAGGTTCCAATAAATTCCAAATTATTATGACAAAACCAAAATAGCTTGATTTCAAAAATAAAGCATCCTTAGAAATAATTACTAAAGGATTGTTCCAGTAAAATAAAAATGAATGAGCTATTAGTGAAATTCAAAAATCAGCAGGGAGAAAATAAATTAGGAAGCTTTGCTAACTCTAAGTATAGAATCTTTAAAATGCTTAAAAACAATATGAAAAGAAAATTCCAAACCATATCAACATGGGACATTGAGCAACAGAAGCAAGTAGAGAGAAGGAATACGATATAGCATATTAATGTTCTGTTAAAGTGGAGAATATTGATGAACTCTAGATGCTATTAAAAATAAGTGCAAGTGATGGCAATTTCCTAATGACTAGAAGAAAACAGAGTGTGTAATGTAAAACCAATAGGGGAAAAAAGAACAAAAAGACATAAGACCCCCCCCCCCCAACAAAAGGCACAAAAGAAGAAAAAACAAAAAGTGCAGTAAAAATTAAAATATAAAATGATACAGTAAAAAATACAAACATAGCAGTAACCACAATGAATGTGAATATGTTAAATATACTTATTAAAAAAATAGGAGTTCAAATTAATTTAAAACCCTTTAAATCCAGGTAAATCCAGTAAGAGACATTTATACACATGTTCATTACAACACTAAATAAGCAGAGGAACATAGAGGACTGTTTCCCCATCATAAGAACAGTTCATCATGAAGAACAAAAATTTGCTTGGAATTTATTACACAATTTGAAAAATATAAAATCTACAATCATAGTGGGAACTTTTTAAAAATATTTAATTTTTTAAAAAAAGTTTATTTTTGAGAGAGAGAGAACATGCATGCATGAGTGAGCAGGGGAAGGGGAGAGAGAGGGAGAGAGAGAGAATCTCAAGCAGGCTCCACACTGTCAGTGCAGAGCCTGACATAGGGCTCAAACTCAGAACTGTGAGATAATGACCTGAGCTGAACCCATGAGTCATACACTTAACTGAGCCACCCAGCTGCCCCCATACTGGAACTTTTAATATTTATCACTTGGAAAAATAGCTTAAAAGATTAAAATAAATTAAGATTGTTGAAAATTACAACTTTAAATGCTAGGGTTGATCTAATAGAATTGCATGAATTTCCTATTCTCAAAATATAGAATATGTATTTTTTCAAACATGTAAAAATAGTCTTCAAATAATTTATGTTTAACCTTGGAAGAAATCTTAACAAACAGGAAGAATTGTTTTCCTGCAGATCACATTTCCTGATCACAATACAGTGCAATTAGATATCAATAATCAGGAAAGTACATGACTAGAAGATAAAAACACAATTCTAAATGATGTTTGTGTCCAAGGGGAAATGGAGATGGCTATTATAAGGTGTTCATAACTGAACAAATATGTGTGTATCACATATCCCAATTTGTGGTTGTGGCTAAAGCAGAGCACTCAAAAAATTTAGGACTTAAATACATGATAAAACTAATGAAATAGTGAAAGTAAATGAAATGAACTTTAAGAAGACTAAAAATAAAATATACCTCCATCGAGTTCAGTACTGAAATTAATAGAAAAGAAGGCAGAAATATTAAAAATAAAACATAAAAAAATCTCAGAAGATTTTATCAGTGAAACTAATATTATTTTGAAACTAATAATAAAAAGAACCTTTGGTAAATGCCATCATGAAGAAAGCAGAAAGCACACATAACTTCAGCTTGTTATTACTTGCAGTGCTACCAGGTAGTGGTACAAAGGTGATGACAGACTTTATGAAAAAAAATTAGGACATCTAGAGACAGTGACAATTTTCTAGGGCCATATAGAAAACCAAAATTAACCAAGAAAAAATTAAAATGAGTAGACACATGAATTGTATGTGTTGGAGAGTTCATCAAACTGGAAAAACATGAGGCCAAATGCAAAAATTAAAAACATAATTTTCTACATGTCTTTATCTCATTAATCAATTTATTTACCTCAACAATAACCACTTACAAAATGTTCAGTGGACGCGTGCCTGGGTGGCTCAGTAGGTTAAGCGTTAGAGTCTTGATTTTGGTTCAGGTCATGGTCTCACAATTCGTGGGATTGAGCCTTGTCTTTGTTTCTGTGCAGACAGCGCGGAGCCTGCTTGGGATTCTCTCCCTCCCTCTCTCTCTGCCCCTCCTCTGCGTGCTCTCTCTCTCTCTCTCTCTCTCTCTCTCAAAATGCATAAATAAACTTTAGAAAAAAATAATTTAAAAAAAACGTTGCATGGAAAAAACAAGTTGAAGTATTAGTTCGACAGTGTGATACAATTTATGTAACCACTCCCTTCAGTTAAAAGATAATACTTTTTTTTATTACTGCTAGACATGTATATAGGTAAATATGATACAGAAGGAGTTACCTGGATGGTTTCATGGCAAACTCACTGGGGTGTTTATACTATTATAGGAAAGAGGACTAGGATGGTGGGTGGTAGTCAAATTTTAAACATTATCGATAAGACTATGAGTAGTCTAATTAGTAAGATAAAAGCAGAGGTCTTATTTGTAATTAAAAACAATTTTATGAGATTACCTTTCTCTTACTCTCACAATTAAATATTAAGTTAAAACATAAATATTCAAAACATAAATATTAAAAATTAATAATACCCTGTTGTAAGGATATTTTACTAGGAGAATGTAATGGAATGTTGAGTCCCACATTGCATTTTGCCTGTGACAGTGTGGGGCTCCTCATATTATAAATGATGAGTGTCCTAGGCAAACTGGGACATACGGTCACCAGAGTTATGTGAATATACATCTCCAAAAGCTGGCTGGCAGGTCAGTCGCGTAAGATGACAATAGGTATCAATGATATAGCCTAAATAAATAGCTTCAAGCTGCGGAATAATAGGTTTTGGAGAAAAAGAGTCATAGTATAGGGACCAGGTATTCTTCATTTTTATGACCAGTCCCCTATACTTGTTTTGCTCTTAAACATGAAATGTTGAAGTTGAGAACTCTCAGCAAGTAGTTGGAAGTACTTTTGTGTATGTGCTCACCCCCCCGACAGTAGAACCTTGGTTTATTTTTACGCAGTCTATTTGAATTATACCCAGAACATGTTGGATCTTCATGAATGAATCAAGGATCTTTATCCCTGAACTCACACCTGAACTCACCATTTCAGTTTTAAATTGTTCATTCAAAAATAATTTTTGAGTTTCCACTGTGTTTACATCACTCACTTTTTTAGAAGTTTTGACAGGAGATATTGTCATTACACTCAAGTAAAAATTCTTTAAGAATAGTGACATGAGAAGACTTTGTTAAAAAGGTGATTTGTCAGTTGGCTAAGATTTTGGACACTTGGTCATTGAGGAAATCCAAAATAAGAAAGAGACCAAAGTGGGATTTCAAGAAAGAGGAGATGGGAGGAGAAATTAATACGAATTTAGTACTTTTTACTAAGCACTACTATGCTAGGCGCTATCCATATGTACTTTATTTACCCCCCACAGCAGCTATGTGAGGTTAAGTCATCTAAATTCATCATTTCCCAAATATATATTCTTTTTTCTTGTAGTTCTAAATTCACGTTTCTAGTTGGGATGTTGTAGTAGTACAATTAACCTAAAATATAGAGGTCCTTAGAACAAAGAAATGCTAGCAAAGACTGACAATTTTTGTTAAAAGCAATTTTTGATGCCTTTCTCATCAAGCTAAAGAACTTGAATTTTGGTCTAGAGATTTTGTAGTCACATTAGTAACATATTCTACTGTTGTTAAGGTAATAAGCAATCGGAGTCCATAAGGGAAAGCTAGAGAGTAGAAGGAAGGGTTAAAGGATCTCATTAAGGTACTAAAATGTCCGGTAGCAATATTTCTTTGACATTTCATATGTATCCTTAGGAACTCATCAAATATGTCCTATGAAGCTTTCTGGCTCAAGGACATCTCTCCACTTTTTCAGAAAACAAAAGACTGATAAATTGCGTGGGAAGAAGATAATTTGACAGTCTTTTTCTGCTAAAGGTTAGTTGTGAAAGATTAACTACATGCTTTATTTATTCATTATGTATATCTTTCTCATTTTCAGAAATGAAAGGACTTTAACTTGTTATAGGATTAAGGAGTAGACACGTTAGAAAAAAATATATTATTTTGAAATCAGCAGGTTGTGTTAAACAAATTTAATCACAGCAGTAACAACCTTACATTGTTAGAATTTCTATTTCCCAGGAAGATTAATTGCTGTTGGGGTATTGGACACCACCAATGTGCCATATATATACTTTGGAATGCTATGTAGAGGACAGAGAGTGAATTTAGATTGTAAATAGGGAGTAAAAAACAAAAGATTAATTGAACACCATCCTTTTAAATTCTAAGTTATGGTCACATTTGACGCTATCACCTTTCTTGGGTAAATCTATATGAAGCTAACACCTGAATGTTTGGTAGAAGAGAATGATTGAAGGGAATAAATGATACAAACAATATAACAAGAGATACAAAACCAGAGAGGCCCTGTAAGGACCATTGATCACGATAGTCCTGAACAATATAATATTACAAACAACTGGATTTAGTCAGAAAGAAACAAAAAAAGAAACTGAGAAAGAGGGAAGTAAGGAAGGAAGAAAAGAAGGGAGGGAGGGAGAGAGTGAGGAAGGAAAGAAGGAAGGAAGGAAGGAAGGAAGGAAGGGAGGAAGGGAGAGAAGAAAGAAAAGGCAGATTGAAAGAACCATGTGAAAAGGAGGAAAAAATGTTTATCAATAAAATATCAGAGTGGTAAGAATGAGTACTTGATTCAAACCCTACTTTTAAAAATTGAAGGCAAATAGAATTATTGTCTACAGTCTCTTCCACTTGCTCCTCCTCTAGTGGAGACCAGAGAGGGTTTTGTGATGGTGCTTGCTGTGTGTACATGTTGTGTATCTCTACAGTTAGCCTTAATGACTTTGCCAATCCCTTTGCTGTACTGAAGCTGTGTACATTAATCTCGATGGACATACATTTGATTAATCTTACAAGCTGACTAGAGTTCCTGAGGCTCAGCTCCCTGATTCCCACCCCCGCCCCCCGGCTACTGTCTGTGATAATTTTTTTGACAAACCCTTTAAATAATTTTTTTACATTTATTTATTTATTTATTTATTTTTGAGAGACAGAGACAGACAGAGTACAAGTTGGGGAGGGGCAGAGAGAAAGAGGGAGACACAGAATACGATGCAGGCTCCAGGCTCTGAGCTGTCAGCACAGAGCCCAACGTGGGGCTCAAACTCACAAACCATGAGATCATGACCTGAGCCGAAGTGGGACGCATAACTGATGGAGTCACCCAGCTGCCCTGATAAAGCCTTTCAAAGTATAATTTGTTATTTTTGGATTACCTCCATGAAATCATTTTCAGTCAGCACTGACTATTATCAGGAGCTGTAATTCTCAGTGCACATCATCCTATAATATTTCTGACTTTTTTTTAACATATCATTTACATAGAGTACATTATATGAATTTTACATTTGGAATCACCAAATTTCTGACTTTTTTTTAACATATCATTTACATAGAGTACATTATATGAATTTTACATTTGGAATCACATATGTCTTTTATGCTTCTGAATTACCATGCTATTGACTTTTTCAGAAAGTATTGAAGCACTTGTATCTTGAATACTCTAACACTGTCTATTTTAAATTTGTATTTATAGTTTGGCATTATCTTCTAAAAAGAAGAGCGCAAAGTGGAAGCTTATGTCCCAAATAGAAATAAAGGCCATATATCATATATTATTTAAAGAATTTTATTTTTAAAAATTAACTGTAGGGGTGCCTGGGTGGCTCAGCTGGTTAAGCATTTGACTCTTGGTTTTGGCTCAGGTCATGATCTCATGGTTTGTAAGATCGAGCCCACATTGGATACTGAGCTGATAGCGCGAACACTGCTTGGGATTCTCTCTCTCTCTCTCTCTCTCTCTCTCTCTCTCTCTTTCTCTTTCTCTCCGTCTCTCCGTCTCTCCATCTCTCCCTCTCTCCCTCTCTCCCTCTCTCCCTCTCTCCTTCTCTCCTTCTCCCCCTCTCCCCCTCCCCAACTCGCACACGTGCATGCGCTTTCTCAAAATGGATAAACTTAAAAAGCATTAATTGTATTTAATTTCCCCTACAAAATAAAAAACACATTTCACACAATTTGAGAGAGTGGTCAAAATTTAAAACTTTATCTAATCTGACTTTTACAAATACAACATTGTTCTCCTTTTCCTTTGCACCTGTTAAATGGAACCTGCTTTTTGTCACATTCTTACTATAATGCAGTGTCAGGAATGGAATCTACTTTACTCTTAGTTTTGCTTTATTTTACATGGTACCTAATATTTGTGGCTCAAATAAATTTCTAGAAAGGCTTTTAAGGAACACTTACAAATCTTTTCAGGCCCTTGGTATTTATTGTCCTTTACAGAGTAAAGCACATATCTGAGTGGGAGAAAATCTATAAATATTATACATTATTTAAAATGCAGCACATTTATTTCTTGGCTTGGTTTGTAAAAGTAAATGCTTGTAATGTCACATTGAATAAAACATTAGCTTTGAGATATGCCTGAAGATATTACCCACTAATATGGAACCAAATTATTCTCTTTTTTAACTTCAGTAACAACTATGAATTAGTTATGGTAATTTAAGATGTCCTGATTTTGATGCTTCTTTTGAGACTATAGCCAACCTTCAACTATTTTTCAATTATATTACTGTTTTTCGAACTTAAGTCATTCTTACAGAATTTTCGTAAGTTTTGCATTGTCCTTATGCCATGCCCACCTATTATTTACCTCCTTATTGTCTGTTAAAATGACCTAAAACAAAAGTTATGTATTGTTTTACTTTGTCCTTACAATACTATCACAATTTTGATGTATTAGTAATATGTTTTTATATTAAAATGTAGTAAGTACATTACATCAGAATTAAAAATGTGGGAGAGCCTGGATGGCTCAGTCAGTTAAGCATCCAACTTCAGCTCAGGTCATGATCTCGCAGTTTCTGAGTTCAAGCCCCACATCAGGCTCTGTGCTTTCAGCTTGGAGCCTGGAACCTGCTTTGGATTCTGTGTCTTTCTCTCTGTCCCTTCCCAGCTCGTTCTCTGTCTCTCTGTCTCTCAAAAACAAATAAACGTAAAAGAAATTTTTTTTAAATGTGTACTAACCGAACCATATCAAGTATTCAGTGTTAAGTTCCCCACATTTGGGGAGCAACTGTGTTATATTATACATTTTTATGTTATGAGGGAATGAGGTTCCTTTGGTCACATCTCTAACTTCTAACTGTAGTGCCATATAGGTCTGCTGGTGTTTGGCAATTATGGGGCTATAAAATCTGGTAAAAGGATCAACCATTTGGAATGATGGGTTTCAGTGTATGGAAGTCTTAGACAAATATAGTTAAACTACCATATTTTTTTATTTTTTGTATTTTTAAAAAGATACTGATTTTTGAGAGAGAAAGAGAGAGAAAGAACCAAGCAAGGGAGGATCAGGGAGAGAAGGGAGTGAGAATCCCGAGCAGACTCCATGCTGTCAGCGCAGAGCCCAAAGTGGGGCTTAAACTCACAAACTGTTAAGATCATGACCTGAGCTGAGATCAAGACTCCGAAGTTCAACCAACTTGAGCCACCTGGGTACCCCTAAGATGAACTACTTTAAGTTTCTGTTTTTTAAAAAAATGGTGTTTTACATTAAAATATAAATTAAGAAACTATGATCTGGATAAATGAAGAACAGTCCCACAAAAATGAGTACTTTCTTTGAATAAATCCTGAATGCACAATCTTATCTGCTATTTATTTGTGTGCAGAAACAATCAGGAAAAAAAAAACAGAGATAAAGCTTCTCAAAAGGAAAAAAAAATGGCCATCTAGGATTTTGATAAGTAAATAGCAGATTCTCTTGGGGTTTTCATGAAGTCCTTATTTTCATGGTGTTTCTTAAATGTCCATTTCTGTGTGTACGGGTATGTGTAGATATTGTACAAATAACTGAGGTTGAATTATCAGATAGGTTCTAAATAACTAGCTTGATAGATTTTGAAAGTCCCTCAGGAGGATCAGTGAAAATGCTTTCAATGTAAAGCTGTCTAAAAAAAGTCAGTACATTAGAGAATCAAAGGAAGCCCATTGGAAATGTTGTGTACAATTTAAGAGATTTAGGACGTATTGGACATCATGACATTTAGAAATTACTATGCTGAACCATGTAATGTTTAATGTTTGAAACTAGTTAAAGTTTTTGCTGAGATTTGACGTGAGGGGTATGAGATTCTCTTTTCTGCTCTTAATAATCAATTAGTGTCTATAATTTAGACATTTAATGTTTAATAATTATTATACATGTTTTAGCAAAGCATCTATTTCTTTTTTTATTTACTTTTTAAAATTTACATCCAAGATACTTAGCATATAGTGCCAAAAAACACTGTTTTTATTTTTATTTTTTAAAATCTTTACTTATTTATTTATTTATTTATTTTTACTTCAAAATATATATGTAAATTTTATTTTTTATTTTTTTTCAATATATGAAGTTTATTGTCAAATTGGTTTCTATACAACACCCAGTGCTCATCCCAAAAGGTGCCCTCCTCAATGCCCATCACCCACCCTCCCCTCCCTCCCACCCCCCATCAACCGTCAGATTGTTCTCAGTTTTTAAGAGTCTCTTATGCTTTGGCTCTCTTCCACTCTAACCTCTTTTTTTTTTTTCCTTCCCCTCCCCCATGGGTTTCTGTTAAGTTTCTCAGGATCCACATAAGAGTGAAACCATATGGTATCTGTCTTTCTCAATATGGCTTATTTCACTTAGCATAACACTCTCCAGTTCCATCCATGTTGCTACAAAGGGCCATATTTCATTCTTTCTCATTGCCACGTACTACTCCATTGTGTATATAAACCACAATTTTTTTATCCATTCATCCGTTGATGGACATTTAGGCTCTTTCCATAATTTGACTATTGTTGAGAGTGCTGCTATAAGCATTGGGGTACAAGTGCCCCTATGCATCAGTACTCCTGTATCCCTTGGGTAAATTCCTAGCAGTGCTATTGCTGGGTCATAGGGTAGGTCTACTTTTAATTTTTTGAGGAACCTCCACACTGTTTTCCAGAGTAGCTGCACCAATTTGCATTCCCACCAACAGTGCAAGAGGGTTCCCGTTTCTCCACATCCTCTTTAGCATCTATAGTCTCCTGATTTGTTCATTTTGGCCACTCTGACTGGCGTGAGGTGATATCTGAGTGTTGTTTTAATTTGTATTTCCCTGATGAGGAGTGACGTTGAGCATCTTTTCATGTGCCTGTTGGCCATCCAGATGTCTTCTTCAGAGAAGTGTCTATTCATGTTTTCTGCCCATTTCTTCACTGGGTTATTTGTTTTTCGGGTGGGGATTTTGGTGAGCTCTTTATAGATTTTGGATACTAGCCCTTTGTCCGATATGTCATTTGCAAATATCTTTTCCCATTCCGTTGGTTGCCTTTTAGTTTTGTTGGTTGTTTCCTTTGCTGTGCAGAAGCTTTTTATCTTCATGAGGTCCCAATGTTCATTTTTGCTTTTAATTCCCTTGCCTTTGGAGATGTGTCAAGTAAGAAATTGCTGTGGCTGAGGTCAGAGAGGTTTTTTCCTGCTTTCTCCTCTAGGGTTTTGATGGTTTCCTGTCGCACATTCAGGTCCTTCATCCATTTGAGTTTATTTTTGTGAATTGTGTGAGAAAGTGGCCTAGTTTCATTCTTCTGCATGTTGCTGTCCAGTTCTCCCATCACCATTTGTTAAAGAGACTGTCCTTTTTCCATTGGATATTCTTTCCTGCTTTGTCAAAGACGAGTTGACCATACTTTTGTGGGTCCAATTCTGGAGTCTCTATTCTATTCCATTGGTCTATGTGTCTGTTTTTGTGCCAAGACCATGCTGTCTTGATGTTGACAGCTTTGTAGTAGAGGCTAAAGTCTGGGATTGTGATGCCTCCTGCTTTGGTCTTCTTCTTCAATATTACATTGGCTATTCGGGGCCTTTTGTAGTTCCATATGAATTTTAGGATTGCTTGTTCTAGCTTTGAGAAGAATGCTGGTGTAATTTTGATTGGGATTGCATTAAATGTGTAGATTGCTTGGGAAGTTTTGACATTTTATCAATATTTATTCTTCCATTACATGAGCACGGAATGTTTTTCCATTTCTTTATATCTTCTTCAATTTCCTTCATAAGTTTTCTATAGTTTTCAGCATACAGATCTTTTACATCTTTGGTTAGGTTTATTCCTAGGTATTTTAAGCTTGTTGGTGCAATTGTGAATGGGATCAGTTTCTTTATTTGTCTTTCTGTTGCTTCATTATTAGTGTATAAGAATGCAACTAACTTCTGTAGGTTAATTTTGTAGCCTGTGACTTTGCTGAATTCATGTATCAGTTCTAGTAGACTTTTGGTGGAGTCTGTTGGGTTTTCCACGTATAGTATCATGTCATCTGCGAAAAGTGAAAGCTTGACTTCATCTGTGCCAATTTTGATGCCTTTGATTTCCTTTTGTTGTCTGATTGCTGATCCTAGAATCCGACACTATTTAAACAAGAGCAGTGAGAGTGGACATACCTGTTGTGTTCCTGATCTCAGGGGGAAAGCTCTCAGTTTTTCCCCATTGAGGATGATATTAGCTGTGGGCTTTTCATAAATCGCTTTTATGATGTTTAAGTATGTTCCTTCTATCCCGAGTTTCCCGAGGTTTTTTATTAAGAAAGAAGGCTGAATTCTGTCAAATACTTTATCTGCATCGATTGACAGGATCATATGGTTCTTTTCTTTTATTAATGTGATGTATCACATTGATTGATTTGCGAATGTTGAACCAGGCCTGCAGCCCAGGAATGAATCCCACTTGATTGTGGTGAATAATTCTTTTTATATGCTGTTGAATTCGATTTGCTAGTATCTTATTGAGAATTTTTGCATCCATATTCATCAGGGATATTGGCCTGTAGTTCTCTTTTTTTGCTGGGTCCTGTCTGGTTTAGGAATCAAGGTAATGCTGGCTTCATAGAATGAGTCTGGAAGTTTTCCTTCCCTTTCTATTTTTTGGAACAGCTTGAGAAGGATAGGTATTACCTCTGCTTTAAATGTCTGGTAGAATTCCCCAGGGAAGCCATCTGGTTCTGGACTCTTATTTGTTGGGAGATTTTTGATAACTGACTCAATTTCTTTGCTGGTTATGGGTCTTTTCAAGTTTTCTGTTTCTTCCTGTTTGAGTTTTGTAAGTGGGTGGGCGCTTAGGAATTTGTCCATTTCTTCCAGGTTGTCTAGTTTGTTTTGCATATAATTTTTCATAGTATTCTCTGATAATTGCTTGTATTTCTGAGGGATTGATTGAAATAATTGCAAATTTATTCATGATTTTATCTATTTGGTTCATCTCCCTTTTGTTTTTGAGAAGCCTGGCTAAAAGTTTATTAATTTTGTTTCTTTTTTCAAAAAACCAACTCTTGGTTTCATTGATCTGCTCTACAATTTTTTTTAGATTCTATATTGTTTATTTCTGCTCTGATCTTTATTATTTCTCTTCTGCTGGGTTTGGGGTGTCTTTGCCATTCTGCTTCTAGTTCCTTTAGGTGTGCTGTTAGATTTTGTATTTGGGATTTTTCTTATTTCGTGAGATAGACCTGGATTACAATGTATTTTCCTCTCAGGAAAATACATGCCTTCGCTGCATCCCCAAGCTTTTGGATTGTTATATTTTCATTTTCATTTGTTTCCATATATTTTTTAATTTCTTCTCTAATTTCCTGGTTGACCCATTCATTCTTTAGTAGGGTGTTCTTTAACCTCCATGCTTTTGGAGGTTTTCCAGAGTTTTTCCTGTGGTTGATCTCAAGTTTCATAGCATTGTGGTCTGAAAGTGTGCATGATATGATCTCAATTCTTTTATACTTATTAAGGGCTGTTTTGTGACCCAGTATGTGATCTGTCTTGGAGAATATTCCATGTGCACTCGAGAAGAAAGTATATTCTGTTGCTTTGGGATACAGACTTCTAAATATATCTGTCAAGTCCATCTGATCCAATGTATCATTCAGGGCCATTGTTTCTTTACTGATTCTCTGTCTAGATGATCTATTAATTGTTGTAAGTAGAGTATTAAATTCCCCTGCAATTACCACATTGTTATCAATAAGGTTACTTATGTTTGTGATTAATTGTTTTATACATTTGGGTGCATCAAATTTGGTGCATAGACATTTATAATTGTTAGCTCTTCCTGATGCATAGACCCTGTGATTATTATATAATTCCCTTCTTCTTCTCTTGTTACAGCCTTTAATTTAAAGTCTAGTTTGTCTGATATTAGTGTGGCTACTCCAGCTTTCTTTTGACTTCCAGTAGCATGATAGATAGTTTTCCATCCCCTCACTTTCAATCTGAACGTATCCTCAGGTCTAAAATGAGTCTCTTGTAGACAGCAAATAGATGGGTCTTGTTTTTTTATCCATTCTGATACCTTGTGTCTTTTGGTTGGAGCATTTAGTCCATTTATATTCAGTGTTATTGTTGAAAGATGTGGGTTTAGAGTCATTGTGATGTCTGTAGGTTTCATGCTTGTAGTGGTGTCTCTGGTACTTTGTGGTCCTTGCAATATTCCACTCACAAAATCTCCCTTAGGATGTCTTGTAGGGCTGGTTTAGTGGTGATGAATTCCTTCAGTTTTTGTTTGTTTGGGAAAACCTTTATCTCCCCTTCTATTCTGAATGACAGACTTGATGGATAAAGGATTCTCGGCTGCATATTTTTTCTGTTCATCACTTTGAAGATTTCCTGCCATTCCTTTCTGGCCCGCCAAGTTTCAGTAGATAGGTCTGCTCCTACCCTTATGTGTCTACCTGTGTATGTTAAGGCCCGTTTATCCCTAGCTGCTTTCAGAATTCTCTCTTTATCCTTGTATTTTGCTAGTTTCACTATGATATGTTATGCAGAAGATCGACTCAAGTTACGTCTGAAGGGAGTTCTCTGTGCCTCTTGGATTTCAATGCCTTTTTCCTTCCCCAGATCCAGGAAGTTCTTAGCTATGATTTGTTCAAGTACACCTTCAGCCCCTTTCTCTCTCTCTTTTTCTTCTGGAATTCCTATGATACGGATATTGTTTCATTTGAATGCATCACTTAGTTCTCTAATTCTCCCTTTATACTCCTGGATATTTTTATCTCTCTTTTTCTCAGCTTCCTCTTTTTCCATAATTTTATCTTCTAATTCACCTATTCTCTTCTCTGCCTCTTCAATCCGAGCTGTGGTTGCCTCCATTTTATTTTGCACCTCATTTATAGCATTTTTTAGCTCCTCATAACTATTTCTTAGTCCCTTGATCTCTGTAGCAATAGATTCTTTGCTGTCCTCTATGCTTTTTTCTAGCCCAGCTATTAATTTTATGACTATTATTTTAAATTCTTTTTGCATTATATTGCTTAAGTTGTTTTTCATCAATTCGTTATCTGTTGCTGCTTCCTAGAGTTTCTTTTGAAGAGAATTCTTCTGTTTTGTCATTTTGGGTAGTCCTTGTGATGGCTCCAAATTGTGGGCACTTCCCCTGTGCTGTCGGGAGTAACTTGTGTTGGTGGGCGGGGCCGCAGTCAGACCTGATATCTGCCCGCAGCCCACCACTGGGGCCACAGTCAGACTGGTGTGTACATTATCTTCCCCTCTCCCAGGGGGAGGACTCACTATGGAGTGGTGTGGCCCTTGTCTGGGCTACTTGCGCACTGCCAGGCTTGTGGTGCTGCTTTGATGAGATCTGGCGTATTAGCTGATGGATCCACAAGGTGCACAGGGGTGGGAAGGGCAGGCTTAGTTTGCTTCACTATCAGTGGTCCCTTGCGGGAGGGGCTCTGCAGCACTGGGAGGGAGGGAGGGAGGCAGGCCTGTCAGAGGGATGGATCCACAGAAGCACAGTGTTGGGCCTTTGCGCGGTGCCAGCAAGTTCAGTGACAGGAACTGGTTCCCTTTGGAATTTCGGCTGGGGGATGGGAGAGGGAGATGGCGCTTGCCAGCACCTTTGTTCCCCTGCTGAGCTGAACTCTGTCTTCTGGGGCTCAACAACTCTCCCTCCTGGTGTCCTCTCACCCTCCCCACTCTCCCGAGTGCAGAGCTGTTGACTTTTAATGTTCCAGATGGTAAGTCTCACTGGCTGTTAGAACTCATGGAGTCTGGTCCCTCCACTTTTGCAAGCCAGAGTTTGGGGGCTCTGCCTTGCTGGGTGAGCTGTCCCTCCACTGCCCAGGGAGTATCATGCACCGCCTCTTGGCCCTTCCTACCCTCTTCCGTTGGCCTCTTGTCTACGCTTGGCTCCAGAGAGTCCATTCTACTAGTCTTCTGGCAGTTTTCTGGGTTGTTTAGGCCGATGTGGGTGGAATCTAAGCGATTAGCAGGACAAGGCAAGCCCAGCATCATCCTACGCCGCCATCTTCCATAAAGCATCTATTACTATAGAATAAGCTGAGATTGAATAGAAAAATTTGCTCTGATCTTTGGTACAGGATGTTTATGAATCTGGTGTAAATTGCTGATGGTAATACTCTGAAAGGGTCAAGATTTAACAGTAGTTTTGCTCAATAAAGCAATCATCTTTCTGCATTTTAGGAATTTCATTTTCCTGTTTATTGTCTAACTTAAAATTAATATTTTATCAACAATAATCATTAAAATTAGATTTTGAGTGGTATCATCATGTTTTTTATTCAAGCAGTCTAAATTTGTGGCTAAGCATGAGTTCAGGAATCAGATCTGGGAAGGGCTTAAATTCTTCTGGTAACCAGACCAAGAAACCCTTCCTAAGCCTCAGTTTTCTCATCTATAAAATGAAGATCATAAGAGTACCTCTTGAATTCGATTCTCGTGGAGCTGAAATGTGATAATTTCCATAAAGTTCTTGGCATAATGCTAGGGACAGAGTAAGCACTCCACAAAACCTATTACTTTAAATGATAATATAATAATAAATAGTGAAAATGAATATAAACCAAAACCAATGACATTATTTAAGAGTGTAAAATTTGTATAAGTAATTAAAGAGAGGTTCCTAGTTAAGATGATCTTTACCATATTGAAAATTCACTAGCGGTGGGTCTAAACCATTCAGTTTTCAGGGAAATGGACTCTTCCTTGTTGGGGGCTGGAGGTCCCCAGCGCTGTGAAAGCCAAATGGTGACAATGCAGTTTGTGTAACTTACCAACATTCTTTGTTGATTATTTAGAAGAGGTAAAAGTGAGCTTTTTATTTTTAAATTGAGGGCTACAAGTTTTTCAGATGACAACCCAGTGGCATTTTGTTCTATAGGGGTCAGTTGAATTCTGTTTATTTTTAAGTTGAGGGCTACAAGTTTTTTCAGATGACAACCCAATGGTATTTTGTTCTGTAGTGGTCAGTTAAATTGTGTTCTAAGTTAATGATGGCTCACTGCACCCCTACTGTTCATTCTTGACCTTTTCTTTTCACATAATGTGTATAGTCAGATTTGCTGCCTTTTTACCTCTCCTAAAATTTATAGTTGCCCTGAGTGTCCCACATGTTAGAGAAAAACGGTATTTAATCCCTAAATCAATTCATTTTTTCTGATACATTTTAAGAAACAAATATGAAGAAATGAGAATTACCACAAATATGGATAGTATACAAGGTCAGGGAAAAATTTGTGATTGAATACTTTTTTGCATCAACTACTTTTTACAGGTTTTTTGATGCATCTATACTATTATTCAGCTCCTCCAGAGAAACTGAATGATTGTAAGAAATAAACTTTTTGACTGTGCGTCTTCTCCCTTTTTTTCTCCTTAGGTATTACTCTTTTGGGAATTTATAAACAATCTACTGAACTTTTAGAACAGTGGTCATCATAAAGAAAAACTGCAATTTTGAGAATCTAAATTTCATCTATATAAAAGATGAAATTTAGATTCTCAAAATTGCAGTTTTCCTTTTTCCCCCCATTTACAACAATTAAAAATAATTGTCAAAAATAAAATAGCATCTTGTCAACATGCTTTGGTTTCTAGATATTTGTGTTTTTGAGCTATTAGAAACAGTGCAGTTTGGGCTTAGACCATGAAGCATTTGTAGTTGTAAAATATAAATGAAAAACAAACATAAATATGAATGGTGTGCCTTATTTGTTACAGTAAAATTATGCCATTAACAAACATTTGAAATCTCCCTAATGATTTCTTTTTAGGCTTAAAATAAGATATACTTGATTTCACTACACTGATAGTAAAGAAAACTTGAAACGAAATTGTATTAAAATATGTTTTGAAATGAGCTTAGTGATATTATTAACACTGGCATTTTTTTTCTTATGTAATATTAAATACTATCTTATCAGTAAAATTAGGAGATTTTCTATATAATAATATATATTTATATCATGAGAAACATGTACTTCCTAAACTGCTTTTATATTACATTCTTATACATTATTCATTTATTATTCAAAACTCAATTAGAAAAACTGCTGTGACAATGATGATGTTCATTTTCTCCTTTAACTTCTGAAATCATTAAAAGAAAGCATTTATAGTGACTTGACTATAAATAGCATAATTGTGTTTATATAAATACCTGCGTTGCAATTAAGCTGATCTATGGACCATAAAAACAATAGATCCCACCGTGTAGTCCTCTTTTAGCAGGAAAGGATGTAGCTAGATCTCTTTCCTTCATGTACAGTTTGTATTTTAATGAGATTAAGCATTATTCCAAAGGTTTTTGTATCTGTAGAATAATATTTACCAAATATGCCATTTGGTCGTCATAAACACCAGTATTAGAACAGAATCTTTTTTTATTCATCTGTCCATCCATTCATTAGTTCACTTATTGAGCTCTTAATATGCACAGGACTATATTAAGTAATAAGAGTAGCATTAGGAATAAGACACAACCTGTACAAAGAGCTCTTAGGCCAAGAGAAGAGATGGATAGATCAGCAAGAACAGTAATGACATAGTGTGATGAGAGTTATGGGAGAGACACGCCCAGGATGCTATAGGAGCACAGAGAGGGTACACTAGAGCAGTTTGGATGCTTCTAGGAAGAGGTAATGATTGAGTATATGCTGATAAATAAAAAGTTGGGCAGTTAACAGGAGGCAAGAATTCTTTTGTTTTTCTTTCCCTTCCCTTCCTTCCTTTCTTCCTTCTTTCTTTTTCTTTCTTTCTTTCTCTTTCTTTCTTTCTTTCTTTCTTTCTTTCTTTCTTTCTTTCTGCTGCACAAAGTAAACTTGATTTGCAGCAAATAAGGAGATCATGAGGAAAGAACATTTCTAACATGTACAAAAGTATGAAGATAAGAGAGAGCATGATATGGTCAAAGAAAAAAAAGTTCTTAAAGTATAGGTGTGGATAGATGGATAAACATGGCAGCTGAAGTTTGGAAGGAATAAATAACTTGATCAAGGACATAAAGCTAGTTAATGACAGAGAGAGAGGATTATAACAAAGTTTTAAAATTTTTATTTATTTAAAAATGTTAATTCTAGTATAGTTAGCATACAGTGTTCTATTAATTTCAGGTGTACAATACACTAATTCAGGAGTTCCATATATCAGTCAGTGCTCATCAAGGTAAGTGTACTCTTAATCCCTTTCACCTCTTTCATCCATCCCCCCACCCACTTCCCCTTTGATAACCATCTGTTTGTTCTCTGTAGTTAAGAGTCTGTTTTTGCTTTGTCTCTCTTTTCTCCCCTTTGTTCATTTGTTATGTTTCTTAAATTCCACATATGAGTGAAATCATATAGTATTTGTCTTTCTGTGACTGGCTTATTTTGCTTAGCATTATACTCTCTAGATCCACCCATGTTGTGGCAAATGGCAAGATTTCATTCTTGTTTTATGGCTAAATGATAACCCTGTGTCTCTGTGTGTTGTATGTGTGCATGCATATACACACACACAACACATACACATATACCACATATATATCACATCTTCTTTATATGTTCATCTACTGATGGACACTTGGGCTACTTCCATAATTTGGCTATTGTAAATAATGCTGCATTAAACATAGGAGTGCATATATCACTTTGAATTAGTATTTTTTTATTCTTTTGGTAAATACCCATTTCTGCAATTACTGGATCATATGGTAGTTGTATTTTTAATTTTTTGAGGAACGTCCATACTGTCTTCCAGAGTAGCTGTACCAGTTTGCATTCCCACCAACAGTACAAGAGGGTTCCTTTTACTCCACATTCTCGCCAACACTTGTTGTTTCTTCAGTTTTTAATTTTAGCCATTTTGATGGGTGTGAAGTGATATCTCATTGTGGTTTTGATTTGCATTTCCCTGATGATGAGTGATGTTAAACATCTTTTCATGTGTCTTTTGGCCATCTGTATGTCTTTTTTGGAGAAATGTCTGTTCATGTCTTCTGCCCATTTTAATTGGATTATTTGATTTTTTTTTTTTTTGATGTTGAGTTGTGTAAATTCTTTACATATTTTGGACACGAATGCTTTCTTGGATATGTCACTTGCACTATCTTTTCCCATTAACTGGGTTGTCTTTTAATTTTGGTGGCTGTTTTCTTTTGTTTTTTTTTTTTTGTTTTGTTTGTTTGTTTTTTGCTATGCACAAGCTTTTTATTTTGAACTAGTCCCAGTAGTTTAGTTTTGCTTTTGTTTCCCTTGCCTCAGGAGACATATCCAGTAAGATGTTGTTATGGCCAATGTCTGTGAAATTACCGCCTGAGCTCTCTTCTAGGATTTTTATGGTTTAGGTCTTACATTTATGTCCTTAATCCATTTCAAGTTTATTTTTGTATATGGTATATAAAGTGGTCCAGTTTTCCCAACACTATTTGTTGAGGAGACTTTTTCCCACTGCATATTCTTGCTTCCTTGGTTGAAGATTCATTGACCATACCGTTGTCTTTTGCTTTGTTTTGATAATTAAATATCTCAGGCAAGGAGTTTTTATTTCATTTTCTATTGTGGATTTCAAATCCCACAGCTCCAAGGAGTGTAGTGATTTCCCTGATGTACAGTATGCTTATCACATCTTTGTTCAAATTTGGAGACCACTTCCTTTAGACTCTTCTTACCAAAATCCATTTTTAAGTGAGATATAACCTACATAAGACCAAGCCTTAACTCTGCTGAGTGTCTAACAAAAATTTGGATTGGAAAGGTGAAATAAGGGTGGACTATAAGTAAAGGTAAGGCTAACTGGTGTTTGAAGCTCTGAGAAAGAACAAGCTAGGTCACAGAGGTTTTGCATGCATTAAAGTGATTTCTATATAGTGTACTTCAGCAAAAAGCACTTACAATATATTAATCAAGTTGTTGATAATGGCAGTATTCCTGACAGAATCTGTACTACCGATTAAATTAATATTCATTGTTCCATGGTTGTCACTTTAGACCTCAACAGACCTAGTGAATTATTAGAGAATTTGGAATAATCAGTGCTGCTATGTAGCCTACTTGGTAGCCTTAAGGAGGAAATTTGGTAAGTAATACAGATAGTTTGATAGAGACTTAGGTGTGAACTAGAGTAGGACATAAAAAGGGTCTTCAAATTCAAGTCACATTAATTTATATCATGAATGCTCCTGAGTGATATTTCTAATTTTAATATAAATTAATTTACTAAACCATTACTGAGTGATACTTATATACCAGATGCTTTTAGGACTCTGGAGATACAAAGATAAAAAACATTTTCTGACTTAAAGGAATTTACTGTAGAGTGAAGGATGCTTGCAGTACTAATTACCTTTCTAAAGGTCATTCTCCAAATAACTGCAAAATTGACTTGTCCCTCTCTTTACTATAAACTCTATGAATTTTAAAAACTCTTTGTGGGTGCCTGGGTGGCTCAGGTGGTTAAGCATCTGACTCTTGGTTTTTTGCTCAGGTCATGATCTCATAGTTTGTGAGTTCGAGCCCTGCATCTGGCTCTGCACTGACAGCGGGGAGCCTGCTTGGGTTTCTCTCTCTCTCTCTCTCTCTCTCTCTCTCTCTCTGCCCCTCCTCCACTCTTTCTCTCTATCTCTCTGAAAGTAAATAAACTTCAAAAAAAACCTCTTTGTGTATTGACATAGGAAATATATTCAAACATATTTGTTGACTCTACTATGTATGCCAGGTATTTTATAAGATGTTAGAAGCACCACATGAATAAGATTTAGTTCTTGCTTTCAAGAAATGTTTAGTTGTGTGTGATACATTATAGAGCCAAATGCATGCCAACTTTAAAATTTATTAATAAGTTAATTTGGAGCTAGTCAGAAAAAGGAAGAAAATACTATGTACAGTCTTGCTTTTCTCTTCTCTATCCTTCTCTAAACTCTTGAGTGCTATTTTAGTTTTTTTCTTTGATGTTTGTGTGAATGTGGATTAGTTTTGTTTAGATGAATGCATCAATTAGGATTCTAGGTGACCAGTAGAAACTGAATTTGGTTAAATTTAAAAAAAGAAAAGGAATTTATAGGAAGGATAATGTATTACTCATGATACAGGATAGTAAGTTCAACAACAGGTTTTCAGGAAAGAAGAGAAACCTACAGGGGCGCCTGGGTGGCGCAGTCGGTTAAGCATCCAACTTCAGCCAGGTCACGATCTTGCGGTCTGTGAGTTCGAGCCCCGCGTCAGGCTCTGGGCTGATGGCTCAGAGCCTGGAGCCTGTTTCCAATTCTGTGTCTCCCTCTCTCTCTGCCCCTCCCCCGTTCATGCTCTGTCTCTCTCTGTCCCCAAAAAAATAAATAAATGTTGAAAAAAATAAAAAAATAAAAAAAAAAAGAAGAGAAACCTACTAGAGTTCCATTGATCTCCATAACAAGGGCTCATAGTCATGTTCCTTGGAAGTAACTCAGTTCTATCCATTTGATACCTTTATATATCTCCATCTCATAGTCACAATCCTGGGAGGGAGAATCTGATTTCACAAATGTGAGTCATGTGCCCATATGTTGGATAAGGGACAAAGCAGCAGCATGATTCATTCTTCTACTTCAACCATGTGGAACAGAGGAGTGGTCTTCCAAGGCATGAATGGGATGCTATTACTAAAGTTAGAACAAAAGATGCTGGGTAGGTAAGAGCCTTGATTCTCAAAGTTGAGAAGTTCATGGCACCTTTTAAATGAAAACAAAAATGATCATATCCCTCAATGTAGTTTAAAATTATTTTTCTTCTTCTTTATTTTCAATATTTTTAAGGGTTCAAGATTTTTGGCTTATTGTTGGGTATACTACTCCTTTTTATGAGGTTGTTGAATGGAGAAGAGTAAAAAAATAATGACTGATTTTTGTGTCTTGATTTAAAACAACATAAAAAATTACATGTTGATGGTACAGTAATACTGTGTTCTTGTTTTCCTTCCTAGTGGTGCTGTCAATTGGTAGCTGGTGGTGGAGGGTGGTTCCTCATAATCTCCATCCAGCCTTTCCCCCCATAATCTCCAAAATAATCTTTTCAATCAATGCAAACAAAATGAAAAGAGAACAGAAATTTTTATTTAAAAACATTGTTTTACTATGACAGATGATGTTGTTTGCTAAAACTGAATCAGTGCTCAAAATATAAGTATGAAACCGGCTGCCACAAGGCAGGTTCTTTTAAGTTTGGCCTATCTTTTACCTTCCCTTTGCTTGCTCAGGGAAAACTCAAAAGTCCCTTCACTTGTCTTCATGGAAACAGTTATATAACCATTGTTTCGAGAGTGTTTATTGATATCCATCGAACATTCGTGCAGAGTGAAAATACTATTTTTATATTTACCTCACATCTGTGCTTTTTGTCATTAGCTTCAGCAAATTGGTGAACTGTTGGGTTTCGGTATGGTAGGAAAGACAGATACATGGGTACTGAAATGATGAAGCTACACTCAAGTACTGACAGATATCCAGAATGTGCTTATGTATAAAATCTTAGATTGTTAGTAAAATAAACACATGAAATTTAAAAAAAAAAGTATCTTCAGGGCCGCCTAGGTGGATCAGTCAGTTAGGCATCTGACTTTGGCTCAGGTCATGATCCTCCAGTTCATTATTTCAAGCCCTGCATCAACTCTCCACTGACATTGCAGAGCCTGCTTGGGATTCTCTCTCTCTGTCCCTCCCCCATTTGCATGGTCTCTCTCTCAAAATAAATAAACTTTAAAAAAGTATCTTCATTGAAACTCACATGCCCTAATTGGAAAACACTGCTCTGGGCAGTCTGATTGTAATGAAGGATGGCAGGAGCAGAAATATAATCAGCATGGGCGGGACACGGACTCCATCTCTGCCTGCTTCTCTCTCCCTCATTTTGGTTCAGCTTTTGTTAGCAGATGCAAACAGCTTTGGTTAAGTTTCCTTTTTCTCTTACACAGGCTTTTATTAGGTGGGTAGGAATGAGAGAAGCCATATATTTTACAGGATGACTTACTCTATGATATTTCTTGATGCAGATTGGGAAAGCACTTCTCCAAATAAATAAGTAGACTGATTCATTTGTAAGAGAAAGTCGTTGTCTGCAGTAAATCCTGTTTCATATGCTGAGGGGACTTGAACAACTATTGCTAATAAAAATTATTTTAAATTTTAACTTTGCATAAATTAGCATTTTTTACTCAAAGTAATAGAGCACCTGTTTCCTCAGTAAATATACTACCCCCTTTGCAAGATTGTTGACTGTGGAAGAATGAAAAATGGTTACATCTGGAGAAAATGAAGTCATTTATCCTGAAGAAATATCTGCACACCCATATTTATTGCAGCATGATTCACAATAGTCAAGATATTGATACAGCCTAAATGAACGGATAAAGACTATAAGTACACACACACACACACACACACACACACACACAGGAATATTAGTATGCCATAAAAAGAAGAAAGAACTTGGAAGGCATTCTGCTAAGTAAAATAAGCTAGACAGAGAAAGATAAATAGTAGATTGTGTGTGTAATCTAAAAACAAACAAACAAAGAAACAAACCCCCCCGCCCCCAAAACCTCCTGCTGATTTCTTAGAAAAACCGAGAATAGAATGGTGGTTGCCAGGGAGCTAAATGGGAAGATGTAGATTAAAGAGTACAAAGTTCCAGTTATAAGGATAATAAGTTCTGAAGATCTAATGTATAGCATGGTAACTAGTTTAAAACACAGTATTGTATACTTAAAAGTTGCTGAGAGTAGATCTTAAACATTCTTACCACACAAAGATAAAAAAAGATATGTGAGGTGATGGATGTGTTCATTATCTTGATCTTGGTAATCATTCTGCAATATATATGTACATCAAATCATCACATTGTCCACTTTAAATTTTTTTTAATGTTTATTTTTTAGAAAGAGAGAGACCGACAGAGTGTGAGCAGGGGAGGGTCAGAGAAGGAGACACAGAATTCGAAGCAGGCTCCAGGCTCTGAGCTGTCAGCACAGAGCCTGACATGGGGCTCAAACTCACTAATGATGAGATCATGACCTGAGCCAAAGTCAGATGCTTAACCTTTGAGCCACCCAGGCACCCCTCACAAGGTCTACTTCAAGTAGCTATGATATTTGTCAGTTATTCCTCAATTAAGTTTGGAAAGAGAAAGGAAAGAGAAAGTTTGAAAAGAGAAAGGAAAATTTTTGTTTCTAAAGCAACATGAAAAATTGTAACTATAGTAATACTAGGTTTTATTTGACCTGGCCAGTGGTGCCATCAGTTGTTAGTGTGGGAATATGTTCCCCATAATCTACATTAGCTTCCATCCAGGCCACTCCAAGTGGACATAGAATTTTAACAGAAGTAGCACATTTATTATGAAATTACACCTTAAAGACAAGTCCTCCAGTGATACTATATAGGTATAACTATATTGCTCAATTTCTTGATAGAAATTCTGGAGCTGCTGTGGAAATGCTAGAGCTGCTGACACATTCACTCTCAAGAAAAGCTGGTTGAATGGTTTTGACATGGGGAGACTCATGGACGTAGCAAATATTTCATGTCGCTAAAACAATTGGCCTTTTAGCACACTGATATTTCTGTACGCAGTTGTTGAATATGCATACATGAGAAAAAGTTTAAAAGACTTTGAGAGGAATTTGTATCATACAGATGTGAAATAAATTCTTGTAGTGTAAACATGGTAAACGTAAAAATGAATCTATTTAAAGTGATTAAAGGGTCAAGGTTTAAGACCTCTTTAATGGCAGAAAGGATAAACTTTATTTATTCTCCTTTAGACAAGACTTTATACGATCGGAAGTCAGAGCCAATAATCCCAATTTTCCAAAGGTCAATTTTTACTTGTAGGTTTTACAAACAAACAAACAAAAAGCCTCCCGCTAAACCCCCCAAAACAAAGCCTTCATTTAATTATTTTTCGACTCAACTACGTTAAACATTTACTGAACACTGCAAAGATTTGTGCAAGGTGCTGTCAGGGAGACAAAGGGTGAATAAAGCCTGAAGGCTCCAGATAAGATGCATACACACATCATCATGACACATTGCTGCAGTGCACACACAGTCTGAGAGCAATTCTAGGACAGGGACAGAAAATTGCACAGAGGTGGCAAGAGGGCATGATCACTACATCCCCCGGTGCTGGGAGTACAGAATTAAAAACAGGTATCACTCTTTGCTTTCAGGTCACTCACTGTCTTGTAGCAGAAACAGAATAACTCGAGTAATTATGTAAATATTTAATTAATGATACGTGCTATAAGAATTACATGGAGAAACAGATGTCAGAAGTGTATAAAACTGAGGTCCTAATCTCTTATGTGTTGTCAACAAAACCTTTCTTGAGGAGATGGAATTTGAGATCTGAAGGAGGCCTTATGAAACTGGCAAGGGATTTGCTTCCAACATTGTCGAGGAGGCTAACCATAGGGAAAGACGCCTGTTGGGCAGTGGATTTGGTGGACTTGGCGAGAGAAGGAGGGGTTTGCAGGGCAGATCCAAGAGAGCCATCTAATTGTTGGATCCTAGGATTATTTGAAGGGAGACCAGTGGGGAAAAGTATGGGAGAAGTTGGGTTAGATCAGAGTGTGGACTTGAATGCCTTCCTTGAATACTTACCAAGGCACTTGGCCTAAAGGAGGCTTTCAGGAATTATTTAAGCCACTTGAGCAGGGGATATAACCAAAAGCAGGCCACAGGAAGAGGGCTCTCTCAGGAATTTGCACTATGCCTTTGTGCAGGAAGGAATCAGCATTAGAGAAGCTGGGTAGAGGCTGTTACTGAACTGAGAGCAGTCTGAGCGAGAACAACTCCAGTGGTAAAACGGAAGGAGGGATAGGGTTAGATGGAAGGGTGAATGAAGTAGCAAAAGTGACATCATGACTTTGCATCCGGATGGTTGTTTGGGGCCAATGTCAAATGTCAAAATTAGAAGACATGCTAAAAAAGAGTAAATTTTTACTCTTTTTATGAACTTAACTAGTGATTTATGAGCTTAAACTAGTGATTTATGTGATCACTAGTTTGTGTGATTTATGAACTTAATGTGATTTGTGAACTTAAACTAGTAACTGCTTATTTTTAAGGAAAATAGTAACATCTAATAGGCAGAAATAATGGGTAAATTCATGTGACAAATCTTTCATACAAATACAGAAAAAAAATTTTTTTTTTCTGTTATTGCCCTTATTTGAAAGGAATAGGAATTTTTTTTAGTCTAGAAATCATATTCATTTTTTAACTTCTCTCCCTCCCACCCCACCCCCCACCCCTTGTTTCTCACTACTGATAATACGTTACCACTGTTGAAAAGTAGGGAAGAAACATGCAAGGAAGGCTGTATTGTAATTTCTGCCATGTAGCCAGCATTCTAATGGCTACCCTCCAGGGAGATGCTTGGCAGCTGGTTCAATAGTGTGAATCAAAGGGCCCGGCTGGAGCCAGGTAACTTGACTATACCTTTAATGAGACATTTTCATGCACATTTACGGTGGCTTCTTTATTCTCTTTCCAGAAGCTTGATTTGTAACCCCAATCAATTTCCCAGTGTTTATCTAATTAATTTAAAAAGAAGAAAAGATCAACTAATCCTATTCCTGCCTAGAATAACCAGCTAGGTTGAAATAATTCCAATTCTTTAAAAAAAAAAAACAACTTATTTTGCACGTATACAATTTACAAAGAATGTCTTGCTAGTCCACAATTGATTTTTATTTGTTCATTCTTAGCAGTCTTATTCTGCCCACTCTACAGTATGGACAGAGTGAATATCTTCACTCAATCTGAGTTCACATTTTATCTTTAATAGAAGTTGCTTAGTGAATCGCCTCTTAGTTGCTGGATGGGAGAAAGCTGGTCCAGAAAGTAGACTTGATTCTGATCATTTGGGGATGGGCAGAATGTTTGAAGGGGAGGACAGTTGGATATTTTCTCCTTTCCAGCATATGTCTTTGTCTCCTGGAAGAATAAATGACGATAGTTTTACCTTGAAGCAGCTTCTGGAACTCACTTGGGGTAGATGTATGAGGCCAAATAATCAGAGATGCTCTCTTGGGTACTGAAGAGTGGTGGTGATGGTGATGGTGGTGGTGGTGGTGGTGGTGGTGGTGGTGGTGGTGGTGGTTCTTCTTCTTCTTCTTCTTCTTCTTCTTCTTCTTCTTCTTCTTCTTTTTAGTATAATTGATCACAATTTACACTAATTTCAGGTGTACAAATAGTAATTTCACAAGTATATACATTATGCAGTGCAAGTGTAGTTACCATCTGTCACCATACAGTACTACTATCATTGACTGTACTCCCTATGCTGTGCCTTTTATTCCTGTGATTTATTTGTTCCATAACTGGAAGACAGTATCTGCCACTCCTCTTTATTCATTTTCCCCATCTCCCTACTCTCTCCCCTCTACCAACCATCAGTTTGTTCTCTGTGTTTGTAGGTCTCTTTCTGCTTTTTGTTTATTCATTCATTCTTTTTTAGATTCCACACATGAGTGAATTCATAGGATATTTGTCTTCCACAGTTGACTTATTTCACTTAGCATAATACCACTCAGGTCCATCCATGTTGTTGCAAATGGCAGGATCTCTTTCTTGTTTTTTTTTTTTAATTTTTTTTTAACGTTATTTATTTTTGAGACAGAGAGAGACAGAGCATGAACGGGGGAGGGTCAGAGAGAGGGAGACACAGAATCTCAAGCAAGCTCCAGGCTCTGAGCTGTCAGCACAAAGCCTGACGCAGGGCTCGAACTCACTGACTGTGAGATCATGACCTGAGCCGAAGTTGGATGCTTAACCAACTGAGCCACCCAGGCGCCCCAGGATCTCTTTCTTTTTACAGCTCCATGATGCCCCTCATTTTCCTTATCCATTTGTGTATTGATGGACACTCAGGTGAATTCTATCAAACATTTGAAGAAGAGTAAATGCCTATCTCCTCAAACTACTCCAAAAAATAGAAAAAGAGGGAGAGATTCCAAATAAATTCAATGAGACCAGTGTTACCCTGATACCAAAACCAGAAAGATACCACAAAAAAAGAAAACCACAGGCCAGTATCTCCTATGAACATAAATGCAAAAATTCTCAACAAAATATTAGCAAACCACATTCAACAATATATTAGAAGGATCATTCACCACCATCAAGTGGGATTTATTGTAGGATGCAAAGATGGTTCAATATTTGCAAATCAATCATTGTGATGCATCACATCAACAAAAATCATTTCATCTTAACAGATGCAGAAAAAGCATTTGGCAAAATTCAACATCCATTGGTGATAAAAATTCTCTTCAAAGTGTGGTTACAGAGATTATACCTCAGCACAACAAAGGCCATATATATATGACAAAACTGCAGGTAACATCATACTCAGTGGTGAATCACAAAACTTTTCCTCTAAGATTAGGAAAAAGGAGTGTGTATCTTTTGACTCTTTCAAAGAAAAAATACAGCTGCTATAATTAATTGAAATTTTGGGTCAGTTTTATATTCATAATAGACCTGCTTTTAAATGGAGATTTCCATTCGGTCGTGTGTTGACAGCAGTGGAAAGACTTAAACCATCTGAATAATATAAATCATGCATTTTTTATCTTTCCATTTTTAAGATGACGCAGATGAAATAATGTATAATTTGAAGAGGATAGGGCAAGAATACAAAGAAAAGTCATCTAGTCCTTACCGTGCATGAAGTTGAGCCTGTATCTCTCCTCTTCCTTCTTTGACACTTATTTACCTTCTCTGTGAGCTCAGTGTAATGATCATGCTTCACTTGATTGAAGATACACCTTTATGAAAATTTACTTTAAAGGCAACACTTGACAGACATAGAGTTTGCCTTCTGTAAAAATGCTTCAAACACTCCTGAAGATATAATTTTAAAAGGAGAGGCTCAAAATATGATATGAAATCTTAAGAAGTTCCACAAACAAAATCTGCTGAAAGATCATTTGCCAAAAAGCATATTAACATTAAGCAATTTTCAGAGATCTGGAGTTGAATCAGGACTTGGATAAAAATAAAGTGATGTGTTCCCTCAACTAGGGATGAAGAAGTTAAGTTTAAACTTCATATATGTCCAAGCATTGGATTTTGGCTTATTTTGCTCTCTGCATTATTATGTAGGAATGGATTTTATTTGACTATTAGATGTTTCATAATAAAATAGATTTCTCTAAAATGTAGGCAGATCTTGATGAAAGAATATGCCGAATGCTGGGGGCGCCTGGGTGGCGCAGTCGGTTAAGCGTCCGACTTCAGCCAGGTCACGATCTCGCAGTCCGTGAGTTCGAGCCCCGCGTCAGGCTCTGGGCTGATGGCTCAGAGCCTGGAGCCTGTTTCCGATTCTGTGTCTCCCTCTCTCTCTGCCCCTCCCCCGTTCATGCTCTGTCTCTCTCTGTCCCCAAAATAAATAAACGTTGAAAAAAAAATTAAAAAAAAAAAAAAGAATATGCCGAATTTGGTTTATTGTAGTGACGGTAAGGCTTTGTAGCTTTGCCAGTGTTTCATTTTATCAAATTATACTTTCTCTCTGATGGTTTATAAACACTTTAAAAATACATAAGCCAGGGTAAAAGGCTGAAAAGTTGTGAGATTTAAAGTTTTCTTTGCATTGTAATTATCCTGCGGGCAACTGCACAGAGAAGAATGTTAGTAGTGTGTCCTATAACATCATATATTGTGCTATTATCAAAGTATTTCATAAATACTTCCTTGTATAATTAGAAAGATTAAAATAGGAAATCACGTGGAAAACTGGTATAAAATTTCCTTAACTCATTTAAAAATGGCATACTCTAGTAATACTCAAATAAAAAGATAAAGGTTTTTATTTTTATGTATTTCATTCCTTTCACCAGCATCTCTTAGTCCTGAGATAATTTTTCTACTTTGCAATCAGAAAATGGCATGGCCAGGGTTCTTGATGAAGACAGATTTCACTAGGTCTTACCAGGCAACAGATTAAAAATAACGTTATAAAAAAATAAAAATGAAAATAAAGAAAATATTATTTTTTAAAGAGTATGTGATCACCACTAAATAACAATTAAGGTCATCGAATAAAATATCCACAGGCATATAAAGTGCCAATAAATGTAATAAATCATTCACGACTTTGAAAGTTTACTGACTTTTCATAATCTCTCTCCTGAAAAGTAAACCTTAGTCTGAAGAGATATGGTCTTCCCGCTGTGTGCACATAATTAGCAGTAATGGGAATTAGACAAGCACATGTAGTGCAAGCTCTTCCTCGCTTTAAGTTGTGCTTGTCAAGTGGGGATATAAAATGAAATGTGCTGTTAATGCTTCAGTGCGTCATGGACATATGGCAGGCTTTTAGCAAAGTGGCACCCTGGGAGGATATTTGCTTATTCTCCCTACATGGCATTGAGACTCACAGCACCCTCTCTCTCCTAATGTCTAATAGAGGGTACTGAGAGAAATAAGTGGCTGAATTTATGACCTAACAGAGGGTCCGCATTTATCATAAATTAAGTCTAATACGAACCTTCATAATTAAAGGTTATTTATGCATTTTCAGTCCATGGTGTTCTTATATTCTGTCCTAAATTTTTGTAGAAAAGACTGTAACCTAAAAAACAAAAACTACTGCTTCAGAAATATTGTGGACTCTTGGATGGTGGAGAACATGTGGCTAAATTTTTTTGAGAATCTACTAGGAGTTCAGCACTGTTTTAATATCATATTGTTTAATCTTTACCATATTCTTTTGAGGTAGGAATCATTCCCAGTTCATAAATGAGGAAACAAGGTGCTTTTATACCTTGCCAGTAATCACAAAACTAGTGAATGACAAAGTTGTGGTTGAGCCTGAAATCTGTGGGACTCACTCTAATTGTTGCTCAAAGCTTCTCATGCATCCTTATCTTCTGCATCTCCTGGCTTGGAGGGATGTGGTTAGAAGTCTAGGAACTCTATATCATGATTCTCCCATCTTGTTACAAAAATACTCTTCCTATGAAAAATCACACACTCTGGTTATATAATTGTTCATAGAGTCCCACTTTTCCCCAAAATCCAGTGAAGGTTTTGGATCTGGTTCAGTATTTATTCTTTGAATATTCTATTGTTCTGAGTGATTCGTGTGCATGTGCATAATGTATCCAACTTCTGCACCTCAAGTATTTCCAAGTTCCTCAGTATCAGTATCTTTTATATTCTCTCCACTTGGACAAAATAATACTCTTGGACATTATTATCATCCAGAATGTCTCTAACCTCTGAAATGTTAAATGCTGGAAGAACCATGGCAGTGAGGCTAGTTACCTATCGCTGATGTTCTTTCTCTTTCCACCTTAAGGATAGAACCCACAAATAGTGGTAAGCATAACTATCTGGAAACAAATACTGTACTTTCCAGCTTCTTTTACAGCTGATCTTATCCAAGTGACTAAGTCTTTTCTGGTTAATAATATGTAAGCAACATTTTGAGTAAAAGTGTCCTTGAAGTGAGTTGAGGGAAGGGATTACCCTGTTTCCTCCTTCTAGTTGGCCTGACAACAAACGTGATATCTGGAGCTCCAGCTGCCATTTTGTACAATGAGAATTAAAGTATGAGCTGAAAATAACTGAACGACAAGATAAAAGGCGACTGACTCCCTGATTCGGTGGAATCAGACTTGTACTATTTATTTCTAGATATCTTTTAAATGACAGAAAGGAAAACTTCCCTTTTGTTAAAGGTAGTATTCTTTTATTTCCTTAACTTCCACCAAACCTCAACTTGGTGTGTTTACTCTCAGATTCAGTATTGAGTTGTTCATTTTCTCACATTTTAACAGCTCTTTTCTTATGTTCATTCTTTTGCTAGCAAGCCTGGAAGCCAAGGTTAACCACATGAATAACCTTCCACCCATACTATACCCACTACTTACAAGAAATTCAAAGACCACTATCCCAGCCTTGATCTATCAATCTGGGACTGCATGGATTTTCTAGAGTATACCTTATATGTGCACATATTTTTCCTTGGTCTAGAATGTCAAGCTGTCCTTGACTCTTTGGAAAATCATGGCTTCTTAAATATCACATCTCTGATTATATCTTTCTTGAGTGATGACATGGTAACTCAGAGACCTTTTCAGAAAGATTCCATAATTCAACACCACTTTCTCCCAACCTGGAACATTCAGCTGTTTATGTTGTTAGGCTTACTGATTTTCAAAATTTATTTTACTTGGGTTTTTTTTATCTTCAACCAGTCTGTCATTTCTTCTTCTTCTTTTTTAAGGTTTATTTATTTATTTTTACTTTGAGAAAGAAAGCATGAGCAGGGAAGGGGCAGAGAGAGAGGGAGAGAGAGAATCCCAAGCAAGCTCCATGGTAACAGCCCGGAGCCTGACTCAGGGCTCGATCTCAAGAACCATGAGATCATTCCCTGAGCCAAAATCAAGAGTAGGATGCTTACCCAACTGAGCCACCCAGGCACCCCAACTCTGACATTAATAAGGTATTTGCTCCATAGCCTGGGAGTTTTATTGATGCTAATGGGAGCGAAGTGTATATATCTTCTAGGATTCTTGGCAGGAGAACTGCAGTGGTAAGAGAATGTTGAGGTATCTTGCACATATAATGTTCAATATTTTCATTTATATCTGACAAACAGTTTCTTCCTTAATCTCTAAGGAGTTGAAACATTTCCAGTGGCCTACTGAGATATGACTGCCAACTTCAAAAATACATGTGTCTACCCTTTATTTCAGGTTTATTATTTATAATGTCAGGTTATTCCTACCTACTTGAAAGGAAAAATACTTCATTTATTTTTATTTATGCTAATTTGCTTACGTTAAGATGTATAGCATAGTATTAATGAAGACAAGAGTCTCATCAAAAATATTTTTCAGTATTTATGAAATCTCTGGTTTAAAAAGCTATGGAACAGGATTGAGGCAATCTTTGCAAACTTCATTCAAATCTCCGCAGCTTTGCTATGTATGATACTATATTAGAATACATAGTGCATCAATAAATGGTATAAATAAGGAAATTACTCCTGGATTTTCAAGTTGTTTACAGAATCTTTATTTTTTAATTTTAATTTTTTAAAGTTTATTTATTTTGAGAGACACAGAGACAGTGTGAGTGAAGGAGGGACAGAGAGAGAGGGAGAGAGAGAGAATCCCAAGCAGGATCCACACTGCCAGCACATAGCCTGATGTGGGGCTCAAACCCACGGAACTGTGAGATCATGACCTGGGTGAAACCAAGAGTTGAACACTTACCTGACTGAGCCCCTGTTTATAGAATCTTTAGAAAATTTGGCAATAATTGAATTCCTGAGAGGCTCAACAAAATCTATTAGGCAGTAGACTCATTTTATATTTTCTATTTCATTTATTTTTCTTGTTTTTCCACCATCAGGGATTATTAATAGCTTGTTATGCCTACTATAAACTATAGAAGATTTTGTAGATAAGATGTGCTTTCATTAGTCATTACTAAAGACTAGTATGTACAGAGTATTTTAATACGTAGAAATATTAGCATTTAACAAAATGTAGTTTAGATCACAGTTTTACAGATGAGAAATATGAGGACATAAGGAGGTTATTGAGTCACATTTATTGCTGGTGTCAAAGGTGGCACTGAATTCCAGATCTTTTTGATTCCTTATACTACTCATGCTAATCAAAATCCCATAAAAGAAAATTAAATGTCTCCATGGATGAGTACTGAGGATGATGACCATGAAGGAATAGACACTATTTGGAAGCACTGAGAATTAGTCCAAACCAATAAAGATACGAGAAAAAATTTTTACTAATATGTGTAAGTTGCCATTTTTTCCTTTAGAAATAATTTCACATGTCAAACTACTTTTCTAAACACATTCATTCTTTTCACATAAACTTGTATCTTAGACTAGTCTTCGATATACAGAAAAATTGCAAAGGGAGTACAGAGTTTCCATAGTCCCAACACCCAGTTCCCCTGTTATTAGCATCTTACATTAGTATGGAACATTTTTCACAATCAATTATCCAATATTGATAAATTATTTTTTTAAGTTTATTTATTTTGAGATAGAGAGAAAGAGCATGCAAGCGAGCAGGGGAGGGGCAGAGAGAGAGGGAGAGCGAGAATCCCAACGTGAGGCTTGATCTCTGGAACCATGAGATCATGATCCCAGCCAAAATCAAGAGTCAGACACACTCAAAGACTGAGCCACCCAGGTGCCCTGATACATTATTATTAATTAAAGTCCCTACTTTATTCAGATTTTCTTAATCTTTTTTAATGCCTTTCTGGTGATTCAGGGTAAAACATTACACTGTCATATATCCTTAAGCTCCTTGTGAATTTGACAGTTTCTTAGACTTTTCTTGGTTTTGATGATGTTGACAGTTTTGAGGAGTATTGGTCAGATATTTTACTGAAGTTTCCTGATTGGGATTTCTTTGATCTCATTAAACTGGGTTTATTGATTTTTGATTGGAAAACCACAAAGGTAAAGTGCAGTTCTCATCAAACTGTATTAAGGGCACATACTATTTACATGATTTATCACTGTTGATGGTAACCTTGTTCATCTGACTGAGGTAGTGTTTCTCAGGTATCTTCACTGTGAAGTTACTCTCCCATCCTTCCACCCCTTCTCATACTGTATTTTTTGGAAGCAAATCATTATGTACACACAATGAAGGAGTGGAGAATTATATTCCATCTTCTTGGGAGCAGAGTATCTACACAAATTATTTAGAATTTTTATGTATGGGATATTTATTCTGTTCTTATTTTTTAAAATAATATATTTTTATCAGTATGAATCCAGGATATTTGTTTTATGCGTTTGATTGCAATATAATACTACTTTGTTTATTTCATTTTCAAATTGCTTTAACTTTGGCCACTGGGGGCTTTTCCACTTGGTTCCTGTTGTCCCTTTGACATAACCCCATCATTATGGGGTTTCTCGAATACTTCCTTATGCAGCTATATTGTAAACATCCACAATGTGTGATATGACTGCAAAGCTATTAAACTGATTTTCATGGTTCATACTTATGAATGTAACTACCTCATAGTCATAATAGTATGAAGTAATAATGTTCATTCATATAGGCTGCAATGTTAATACAAGAAGGGGCTGAATTAATTAGAGTCAAGTCTAAATGAACCTCAAAAATTCTTTAAATAGTTTCAAAGACATTCTAATCTTTTAAAAATATTTTTTAAATTTTAGGTATATAATATATTCAGTAAAGTATACAAATCATGAACATATAGTTCAAAGGATATTTATAAAGTGAACATATCCATTTAACTACCCCTCAGATCAAGCAAAAGAAAATTAACACCCCAAAAGATCTTGTCCTCATTCCCATATCTCTTAAAGGTAGCCACTACCTTGACTTATATCACATTGATTAGTTTTTCCTGATTTCATTTATATAAATGAAATGGCATAACATGATTATTTTAAGTGTAACTTCTTTTTTGTTGTTGAATATTTCTTTTAAAAAAAATGTTTATTTTTGAGAGAGAGAAAGAGAGCACACACACACAAGCAGGGGAGGGGCAGAGAGAGGAACAGAGGATCCTAAGTATGCTCCAGACTCTGAGCTATCCGTGCAGAGTTTGAATTGACAAACTATGGGGCTTGAATTGACAAACTATGAGATCATGACTTGAGCCGAAGTTGGACACTTAACCAACTGAGCCACCCACATGCCCCAAGTGTGGCTTCTTTTGTTTAACATTGTGATATTCATTTATGTTGTTGCATGTAGTAGTACTTTTTTTTCATTGCTGTAAGGTGTTCTGTTGGATAAATGTAGTACAAATTATTTATTCATTTAAATCTTTTTGTTTTTATGAAGAGCATTTTCATATGCACAACCTATGTCTTTTGTTATGTATACATGCACACACACACACACATCTTTCAGGTATATACCTAAGAGTGAAGTTGCTAAGTCATAGGATGTGTGTATTTTCTGCTTTAGCTTATATTGCCAGAGAATTTTCCAAAGTGACGGTCACTGACCCTTGGTTCTTTCAGTCTTTGAAACTTTAGCCATTCTGGTGGGTATGTAATGGTAAATCAGTGTGGTTTTAATTTCCATTTGCCGAGGAGTAATGAGGTTGAACATCTTTTTTTGGATATTATATTTTGTGAAGTACCTATTCATGTCTTTGCCCATTAAAAATGACTTGTCCTTTTCCTGTTGATTATTAGAAGTGTGTGTGTGTGTGTGTGTGTGTGTAGTTTGTACATGAATCTGTCAGTTTGTGTTTGAGGGAAGCAGACACTGATAAAGAGTTAAAAATGCAGAAAGGTTATTGTAAAGGCATGGCAGTAGCTAGGGGTTTCACCATGAAGAACATAGCCTGGGCTGTTACTTCCTTGGTCACTGTCATCCTGAAAATAGGGGGGCCTTGGCTCAAAAGTTGGAGACTCTAAAGGTGTTAATAGCTGGAGGCTCTCAGCTAACCACACTCTTAATAACTGAATGAGTCCTTTCTTGAAGAGGATGAGTACACATCTTTGCATATGTTACAGGATCCTTCTGCAGTTATGGGTGTTGTAAATATCTTCTCAGTGGCTTGTATTTTCATACTTTTTATGGTATTTGATGAACATGGGTTCCTAATTTTAATATAGCTTAATTTATTAAAATTTTTATTCATGCTAGTTCTGAGTTCTGTTTAAAACTCTGTGTCTATCCTAAGTTAATGAAAGTTTTTTCTTAATGTTACTTATTGGAAGTGTTATTGTATCTTCTAAATTTAGATCTATATGCCACGTAGAATTGATTTTGGTTAATAGAAAAAGTAGGGGTAAAATTATCTATCTTCTCCCTCCTGCTAACCATCCATGTCTCTCTCTGCCTCATCTGTCTGTCTGTTTATAGACATAGATGCACAGACATAGGTAGACATTCAGTTAACACAGCAGCATTTATTCAAAGCTCATCCTTTTCTACTGCTCTGCACTGGCGTCTTTGTTATACATTAAGGGACATAAATATCTAGACTTGTTCCTGAAAATTTTCTTCTATTAGTCTGTTTATCTCTTGTTGCAATACCCAACTGACTTAATTACTGCAGTTTCAGAACTAATCTTATTATCTAGTGATAGCATTCTGTGTTCTGTTTCTTCAAAATTTTCTGCTAGGCTTTCTCAACTAATGTTCTTCATCTGAACTGAAAATGTAAAAAAAACAGAATGATAATTTTTCTCAATTCTTTCAATTATAGCACCATTCTTGAAGCATAGAAGAGAAGTTAAATCATGAAATGGAAGTTTTAGGTCATTAGGGTTTAATCCTCTCATGGAAATCTGGTTGAGAAATCCTGGAAAGCTACTTGTGGTTCTTTGCATATTAATATATAATTCAAAATAAACTCTTCAGTTTCCACACACAAAAAAAAATATTGGGAGTTTTAACGGGACAGAATTTAAACTGTACCTCAATTTGTAGCAAATAAAAATCTTCAGGATATTAAGTCTGAATCCACTAATATGTTATATTCCTCCATTTATTTAGGTTTTCTTTCTTCTTTCTTTCTTTCTTTCTTTCTTTCTTTCTTTCTTTCTTTCTTTCTTTCTTTCTCTTTCTCTCTCTCTTAAAAGGTTTTTTTGTTTTTTAATGTTTATCTTTGAGAGAAAGAGAGAGAGTCAGAGCATGAGTGGGGCAGGGACTGAGAGAGAGGGAGACACAGAATCTGAAGCAGGCTTCAGGCTCCGAGCTATCAGTACAGAGCCCAAAGTGGGGCTCAAACTCATAAGCGGTGAGATCATGACCTGAGCCGAAGTCAGACACTTAACCCACAGAGCCACCCAAGCACCCCTATTTAGATTTTCTTTAATTATTCTCCATAATATTTTATAGAGATCTGGTACATCTTTTGTCATAGATTCTGGGTCTAAAGTTCTTTCTTGTCTAGCAAGAAATCGGGACACAGGATTAAAATGCGAGAGACGGCCAATGTTCGGGAAAAGATAAGAGCCCCGAATAAGGGTCCTTCCTGCTCCATATTTATTAAGATCAGAAGGCTTACAAATATGATGGGCATTCACAAAGAGACAATGAATCTGTAACATGAACTCATGGGCTGAGGGAAAGGGAGTTTTGAAGATATACCATGTTAGGGGTTTGGGTCAATAGAAACCAAAATCCTGGCTCGGGACAGATGGATGTTAATGGCAGACATGAGGGCGCCATGTCTGTTTAACTTAGCCAGCCTAGGGGATAAGACAGAGTGTGTAACCTTAGGGTCTACAAGGCACCTTTCTTTTGTTAATTAGCTCCATTCTGGGCAACTTCACCTTGCAGCAGTTTATAGCCCTGTTTTCCTGTTTACCTAATTTGGTCCTTCCTTCCTGCAAAAGCAGCTTTCTGCTATAGTACTAAATTGAGAGGGGGGAGTATCTGCCCTGAATACCTAATCTTATTTACTTCATGTACCTTTGTATTGGGGCCTCGGCCCCACCCTCTCTACATCTATTTACCTAATCTTGTTTACCCAAACTTGGGTGTGAACATGCTATGGCTTTGTAATTCTTTATGCCTTTTTAACCCATCAGTGCAGGGTCAGGGAATTTCTAAGCTTATTCCCCACAATCTTTTGTTAGATTTCTTCCCAAGTATTTGTTATTTTTGATGCTGTAGTAAAAGTAACGTTTAATTTTTAAAATTTTTCATTGTTTATTGTTATTCAGAAATGCAATTGATTTTTGAACATTGACTTAATCCACATCCATGATAAATTTACATATTAATTATAATAGTTCTGTGAATTCTTTTAAATTTTCTGTGTGCACAATCATCTATTGGCTCTATCTGCAAATAACTATTTACTCCTTTTCTAATCATTTATTTTTCTTATATTGTTGCACTGTCAAGATCTTAACTACAAGCTAGAAAGAGGTATAATCACACTTATTCCCAATTTCACATGGGAAAGCTTTCAATATTTCCCCTTTCAGTGCAATGTAGATTTTCTAAAAAGATTCTGATTAGTATATTAATTGTCCTTCTTCTCTTAATTTTATTTATTTTTGACACACATGGGTATTAAATTGGGATAATTATGTATTTTTTTCTCTTTAGAATGTTAATGTTATGAAATAAATTGATAAATTGATTTTTTTTTCTGAAATTTATTGACAAATTGGTTTCCATACAACACCCAGTGCTCATCCCAAAAGGTGCCCTCCTCAATACCCATCACCCACCCTCTCCTCCCTCCCACCCCCCATCAACCCTCAGTTTGTTCTCAGTTTTTAACAGTCTCTTATGCTTTGGCTCTCTCCCATTCTAACCTCTTTTTTTTTTTTCCTTCCCCTCCCCCATGCGTTCCTGTGAAGTTTCTCAGGATCCACATAAGAGTGAAACCATATGGTATCTGTCTTTCTCTGTGTGGCTTATTTCACTTAGCATCACACTCTCCAGTTCCATCCACGTTGCTACAAAAGGCCATATTTCATTTTTTCTCATTGCCACGTAATATTCCATTGTGTATATAAACCACAATTTCTTTATCCATTCATCAGTTGATGGACATTTAGGCTCTTTCCATAATTTGGCTATTGTTGAGAGTGCTGCTATGAACATTGGGGTACAAGTGGCCCTATGCATCAGTGCTCCTGTATCCCTTGGATAAATTCCTAGCAGTGCTATTGCTGGGTCATAGGGTAGGTCTATTTTTAATTTTCTGAGGAACCTCCACACTGCTTTCCAGAGCGGCTGCACCAATTTGCATTCCCACCAACAGTGCAAGAGGGTTCCCCTTTCTCCACATCCTCTCCAGCATCTATAGTCTCCTTATTTGTTCATTTTGGCCACTCTGACTGGCGTGAGGTGATACCTGAGTGTGGTTTTGATTTGTATTTCCCTGATAAGGAGCGACGCTGAACATCTTTTCATGTGCCTGTTGGCCATCCGGATGTCTTCTTTAGAGAAGTGTCTATTCATGTTTTCTGCCCATTTCTTCACTGGGTTATTTGTTTTTCGGGTGTGGAGTTTGGTGAGCTCTTTATAGATTTTGGATACTAGCCCTTTATCCGATATGTCATTTGCAAATATCTTTTCCCATTCCGTTGGTTGCCTTTTAGTTTTGTTGGTTGTTTCCTTTGCTGTGCAGAGCTTTTTATCTCATAAGGTCCCAGTAATTCACTTTCGCTTTTAATTCCCTTGCCTTTGGGGATGTGTCGAGTAAGAGATTGCTACGGCTGAGGTCAGAGAGGTCTTTTCCTGCTTTCTCCTCTAAGGTTTTGATGGTTTCCTGTCTCACATTTAGGTCCTTTATCCATTTTGAGTTTATTTTTGTGAATGGTGTGAGAAAGTGGTCTAGTTTCAACCTTCTGCATGTTGCTGTCCAGTTCTCCCAGCACCATTTGTTAAAGAGGCTGTCTTTTATCCATTGGATGTTCTTTCCTGCTTTGTCAAAGATGAGTTGGCCATACGTTTGTGGGTCTAGTTCTGGAGTTTCTATTCTATTCCATTGGTCTATGTGTCTGTTTTGGTGCCAGATAAATTGATTTTTAAGTGTTAAGTGCAAATGATTTTATTCCTGAAATAAATGCAATGTCAGGGTTTTTTTTTTTTTTTTCACATTTTATATCCTGCTGTGTTCATTTTGCTAATACACTATTTAAGATGTTTGTACCTATGTTCTTGGGCAAGATTTGCCTATAAATTTATTTTCTTGATGTGACTTTCAGTGATTGCCATCAAAGTTATGCTATTATAAACCTAAGTGTTCTCTTATTCTGTTCTGAAAGTGATTATATGAGATAGGCCTCATTTCTTCTTAAATGTCTCTTAGCATTAATTGACAATGTCTTTTGTGCTTGAAGCTTTCTTTGTGAAAAAGTGTTCAATTATCTACAATAGGACTATTCAGTTTTTCTGTTTTCTTAAGCCAATCTTTGTAAATTTTGTTTCTATGAATTTATTCATTTCTCTTAGTCATTTTTTACATAAAATTCTTTATTTTATCCTCTCATTAACTAATAATGGCCCTCTGAAGTTTTCATATTTGATGAATACTCTCTCCTAGTTTCCAAAGCATATTTTCACTGTTTACATTTTCTAGGTCACACCTTAGTTGAAGGAAGTCAGACGTTCCAATACTTCCAGAGCCAGGTGCTCCTTTTACACTTCAAATTTTGAAAGTTGTGATTTATGGTTTTTAAAATTTTAAATGGAACAATCAATCAGTCATCTGATCAATCTAAAAAATTGTGTGTATGTGTGTGTTTGTGTCTGAGCATGTAAGAAGAAAGAGGAAAAAGAAGGCACGAAGACTCTGAATCCATGTGAGAGTAAACATCGGATAGATTATGCTTTCCACACAAGTTTTTCATAATTTTAATATACTCCAGTGACTCTTAATCTGAGCAATTGTTTGAACAATATAAATAGATTGATACTGTTAAGAGTCATAAAGATTTGCTTCCAGTCTTTTATGTAAATGTTTCTCAGAGCATGCTTTCCAAGCTGCCAGCAACTTGAAGACTTACTAAAAGCAAATTCTTGGATCCAGTCCCACATCTGCTGAATCTGAATCTCTCAGGGTAAAACCCAGAAAACTATACTTTTTTGGGTTAACTCCCTGGTGATAATTCAGTAAAATGACTTCACCTAGAGTTCAAAGCTGAGTAAATATATAGCTGATATGCTTTTTGTACAGAGAGAGAAGACTATCTTAGCTGAAGGCTAGCTGTCTCTAGAAATAGATCAGTATTTCAGCACTGGTACAGGTATCTGTACAACTAAGATTATAAGAGTGAGACCTTTTCAGGAATTTCATTGATCTAATTTCAAATTGAAATTACTTATCTAACCCCAAAGCTGTTGATTCAGATGACTGAAGCCTCATTCTGTACCTTTTTTCAGATAAATGAGAAAACGCATGAGCTTTGTGTGCTAAACTCAGCCATAATGAACCAAACCTGGATGTGATATATGTCCAGATGCTCAAAAGGAAACAATTATCATTTATCATTTCCCAGTCACTACTAAAACATTGCCAATTTGGAATGGGGGAATATGATCACACATAAACATTTGGCATATCTCTTTTTAATAACTAACCAGGGCTTCCTTTTACTTACTGGTGTTCAGTGAGTTGTTTACCATGTTTCAATATTTTAAACTCAAACACTAATATACCCGATAATAGGAGAGCACAACCATTCTTTCTGTTTTGTTTTTGATATTAAGAAACAGTTCCATAAGTAGGTATTAGAATTTCTGATGGTAGTTTTTGATGAGGAGGAACCAATAGCTATTAACCTGGGTGCTATGTGATATTAATAAGCTGCTCTTCCCTTCTCTATCACCACATATCTGAAGAATGGAATGTACTAGGATTCCATTCTTCAGGACAAAACATTCTATCTGTGTATATCATTAATTTGTATAGTCCATAAACCACCTGGCTTTAACTGTCCTTGAAGCATTGCATAGTATGAAGCTGAGAGCAAGTCTTTACTCCTGGATTGAGCTTAGTTTTTACATGAGGTTAAGTTAGCAGGAAGTATGGTTAGATGACTGTGTATGCCTTGACCTGCAGTTTACAGTATTCTCTAAAGCAATTTTTCTGCATTTGGCCTAGTAATCCTTTCTTTTGGTCTCTCAATTGGGGAAAAAACCCTGAAAGTAATTTAATAAAAAATAATTTAATTCAACCATTCATGGAAAAAGCTTTCAGAACTAGCTTTAAAACCCACAACATGCCGGGGCGCCTGGGTGGCGCAGTCGGTTAAGCGTCTGACTTCAGCCAGGTCACGATCTTGCGGTCTGTGAGTTCGAGCCCCGTGTCGGGCTCTGGGCTGATGGCTCAGAGCCTGGAGCCTGTTTCTGATTCTGTGTCTCCCTCTCTCTCTTCCCCTCCCCCGTTCATGCTCTGTCTCTCTCTGTCCCAAAAATAAATAAACGTTGAAAAAAAATTAAAAAAAAAAAAAAAACCCACAACATGCACAGACACAAACACATATGCTTATATCTATCTATGTATTTACTTAAATTAGAGTCCTTCCCTCCTATTTAAAAATGTATTTTTTAATAAAAATAAAAATCTTATCTCTTCAAAAATATGTCCATTCCTATTACAAATGGATGTTAAATATCCTTACCGGTATAATTACTGTGTAAAACTGTGGAAGGTCTTTGCCTTCCAGAGGTTGTGTGAGAAATTTATGTCTTATTCACTTTTGATTTCATAAAAAAAAGTAATAAAGTTATATTTTGAAGTTTTAGCTATCTCATTGAGATTATTGACTAAAAATGTATTACTGTTATCATGGCAAAATCAGATGATCCACTGTGAAAAATTGAGTAAATGACAAAGAATACCTAAGAAATGTTTTCATTAAAAATTTGAATTTTATTGGGGCGCCTGGGTGGCGCAGTCGGTTAAAGCGTCCGACTTCAGCCAGGTGACGATCTCACGGTCCGTGAGTTCGAGCCCCGCGTCAGGCTCTGGGCTGGTGGCTCAGAGCCTGGAGCCTGTTTCTGATTCTGTGTCTCCCTCTCTCTCTGCCCCTCCTCCGTTCATGCTCTGTCTCTCTCTGTCCCCCCAAAAATAAATAAACGTTGAAAAAAAATTAAAAAAATTTTTTTAATTTTATTAAAAACATTCTTGTAGACAGTTTCCTTTTATTTTTTCATGTGCATTTATTTTTATACTAAAAGAGTATCTAAAAGCAGAAATCATATTTTTCCTGTTAAAATGTTTATGAATTTGTGATAAATGGCTGCTTTTCATATATGTTCTGTTTTAACTACTGAGTAATTGTTCAAGACCTCAGTAAAAAATAGAGTTACGTTGTAAACTGCTTAGATATACTAAAACATTACAGTGGCATTATAAAACACTGTCATTGTGGACATCCTTGAAACCTTGCCCAAGATGTTTAAAATTTGCTCAAAGAAAACAGTTTAGCCTATCATTGAAATTATTAAGTTTGGTTTTGTTTACTAGTTGCCCATGAAAAGAATGATCTTGATGTTATTTAAATAAATAGATGAGATATTTAAGGATGAAATAAATATATTAGATATTTAATAAATCAGTGAATAATTTAACCTAGAAAAGAATAAAAATTATTTCTCCTCTAAACTCATTATATACTCTGCATCTTTTCAAGATATATGAAAGGAAGAATCTCTTAGAATATCATGAAAATTTAATCAGATCCCTTGCAGGAACATTTAGAAACAATCGCTTTATGCTGTAATCACTTCCTTCAGTCTTGATCCTTGAGGTGTGTATGAGGTAACATTATTAATGTTCTTTGTCTTTTGGGAGGTATGTGTAATTATTCTGTGCCTCATTGGTCTATGAGTATATGCTCAACACTTTAATGAGAATTGCCCTTGCCTTGTCTGTACAATGCACTAAAAGAGAGTCAAATCCCCTTTCTGAACTTCAGGGACCCATTTTTTGCCATGTATTATTCATTTTAAGTAAGTTAATGTCATTAGGAGACAGTTTCTGCCTTGTATGATAAAAGATTTTAAGTGAGGAGCAGTTAATTACTTATTGCCCATGCCCTGATGTGCTTTTCCATATGGCTTTTTTTTCGGCATACAAGTGACAGGAAGTCATCAGGGCAAAGTCATAAGCAGAACTTTTTATATTAAAACTTTAATGTACTAGTGCCCAAGGCACAAGCTAATTCCAGTTTTCTAGTTACAGAACCTGAGCGAATAATTTAGCATCTAGTGCTTCTCAATATGCTTATTTTAGTTCAACTTCTGTCTCTTAAATCAAACATAGAATTACCTCCCAAATGCTTCAGTTGCATGTGTCAGTGACCTTGAAAGGAAAGTCTTAATAGCAGAACTCCTGCATCCTCATGGGAAACATACTAAAACTTTTAAACTACAGCCGTGGGTCTAGTTTTGGTGTGATGAAATCCAAAATATGCGTAGTGGAAGGAATATTATGACATTTATTTTAGGTTATCTTGGATTATAGGAAAGAAAACAAAATGTTCTTTACCTTTCCTAATTATGAAGGTATGCTTTAACGATGTCCCTTGGTTGACAAATACTTGTTCTGGTTCCAGACTTGTCAATGAATACATGTAATAGTTATTGAAACTAAAAGAATCAAGAGTATGAGCCATTTAGCTCTAAAATGTCTCTATCAGAGAAGGTTGGGACCAGCCATCTTGTTGGGTGGGAGGGTTGTGAGTTGGCATCAGGCTGCCCTTATATAATAATCCCCTGTGTTTACTTTGTTGCTCTGCTCATTTGGGAGGGGTCTTGAGTGCCATGGGAAATTTGGTCTAGAGGTTCTCTTACACTTAGCCCTTGGTACTGTCACTTCATCTTAAAATATTAGAACTAGAAAAGACTTCAAAATAATTTAAGATTAGCTGTTTCATTTTATAGTTGAGAAAACCAAGGGCAAGAAGTTACAGTGATTCAGTCAAGCATACAGTTTAATTCTTTATGCTTTAATGCTATTAAAATACCTCTTAATTTCATGCATGCATCATTCTAACTATTCCTAAGTAGGTATCAAAAAAGCACAATCAAGTCACAATTTTTATTTTTCTTTATTAGACTATTGGAGACACTTTCTCTGAACTGGATTCAAGAATGTAATTACCAAGGAAGCTGGTATCAACATAATGTGTTTTTAGGGATGAAATTTGATCTAATTTAAACACAAATGTGAGACGTATTTCAGTTTCATAGTTTACGTATTGTGTATTAGTGAAGTTGATCTGCCATGTAAAAGGAAATTTGTGCTTGAGAAAGAGATTTTCTGGACTTGTCATATTTTTATGATGCTTAATGGTAGCATTCTTTTTTATTAATGGAAAAGGATACTTATCTGTAATCGTATTTGCCTTACACTGTGGTTATAATTTTATTTAAAAAATGAGGCTTTGCATATTATCATTTTAGAAAGAGATGTTTGGCAAGAAGATAGGAAAAAATAGAGAAAGAAACTCGATATATTACTAATGAAATAAAACTTGCCAAGAAATCAAGGCCAAACCCAATTTAGTAGTGATTAAATAGCAATTATAATTTTAGAGCTATTAAGACAACAGTGTGAACTGATTTAGTTTCAATTCAGTCCCAAGGAGGGACAGATGCACATTATAACGACAGATGCAGTCACTCCACTGACTAATACTCTGGAGTGTAAATCAGAAGAGCTGAGTCTGTGTTCAGCTTTATCAATAATTTTGCTGAGCTCCTAGTTGGAGTCACAAATTTTAATCTATAGCTGTTATTGCAATTCTTGCCTTTTTCTTGTAGAGAGATTTTGATGGTTAATGACTTCTGTAAGGGGGTGCTTGGTAAAGTTAAACAATGCTTTGCGTGCTTTTAATGCATTTGACTGCATTAATGCATTTGACAAGAGCTGAAAAATGTGTGTCATTAATAAGTGTTATCACACTTCAATAGTTTGGCAGAGTGGAGTAACTATTACAGGGCTTAAAATTATTGGTTTCTCAAGGACTAATGATTTAAGCCAGTATCACAAACAAAAGATCTTCTTTCTCATTTTCTTATTTCTTTACATGTTTCCACTGTACAAATCTCTCTTTTTCTTATTACCATCTGTCGCCCAATCCTTGATATCTCCTAAGTCTGTCTGCAGCCTAGCCTTGCTGGGAAACTTCAAGCTCTCTTTCTACCTGCCAACTGAATCTTTCCAAGTGGATGTCTCAAAGGCACTTCAAATTCACCACATATTTAAACTAAGTCTGTCACCTTTCTCATAAAATATCTTTCTTTCACTCAGAGGCTGATTACTCATGCTAGGGAATTGAGAATTACATTTGCTACCTTCCCTTTTCATAGCTCATGGTCAAGACATTGGGAAGCAACCATCCACTGTTCGTCTACATTGCTTATAGCCATGTATAGGTCCTTACTGTTGGCTGTGTTAGATTAATGCCATTGAACAGATTGGGAAGGGAGCTAGATGTTGTGGAAAGAACGAGGGCCCTGGCACCCAATAGACATGGATGTTTGAAGACTCAGTTCTTCCTCTTACTAGCTGTGTTTGTTTGAGCAGATCATTTAAATTTGTTGATCTCGAGTATATGCACCATATGATGGCAAGTAGTTACACAAAGTTTTGTTAAAGATTATATATTATATACACACACACACATACATACATACATATATACATATATGTATATGTGCAGTGGCTGATGGATTTAGGATTTAAATAATCTGCAGTGATAGCCTTACAGTATACTATCCTTCAGTGAATCTGGGTTATCTCACCGTTAGCTCAAGAAGCCTTTCTACTGCTGCTGTAGCAGGATTCTCACCCAGAGTCATGACACTGAGGTCTTTTAATTTCCAGGAAGCAACTTTATTCATGCCAGCATCGCTCAGTTGGGTTAGTACCCGAAGAACTGAGCCCTGAATGTCATGTGGCATAGTTTTTTATACATTTTCTATTTCTTTGTCTTCCATATATGGTAACACACACAAGCATGTAGTCTGATTAAGTAGTCTCAGTTTACAGGTCATGAGGGATGTTGTCACATTGGCACATAGCCAGGTTACCTTGAAGTTTTCTCTCCCTTTTATTCTCTCTCCTTAGGCTGGGGGACCCTACCACACTGCTAAGTTCCTTCTAAATCTTATGTCTAGCCAAGTCTTTCCTAACCTTAACAAGCTTTAGAACCTCCTTACCAGTGTGTATCCTAATGTCCAAGATTTTGGCTTCACTTCCCACCACTTCTAGAAGACAGGTCTTCTTCCCACCATTGGAGTCCACCAGGTGCCTCCATGTTCCTCAGTCTTGTTTGTTCTCTTTCTAAATTGTCCTTTCTCCATTTTCCTTCATACCAAGACTTCAGGTCTAACTAGTATCTTCCTTTTGAAGCCTTCCTTGACTCCCACCACTTGTCATATGTAGACGTAATTCCTTCCGTTCTGGAAATTCTTTATCATTTTGTTTACACAGCTAATTATTAGTTAACTTCTGTGGACTTTTATCATGTTCTTGATACTCTTGCAAGTGTTTTGTATGTATGGACTTACGTATGCTTTATTAGACAGCACTGTTATAACACATATTTCAAAGCTGAGAAACTCAGGCACAGAGTAGTTAAGAACACTTGCCTGAGATCAAAAAGCTCCTTAGAGGTGGAGTCAGGCTTTGACCCAGGCAATCTGGCTCCTGTGCCTGTATGATTATCCACTTAACTCCTTAGTGCCTCGCAGTATTGAACACTGGATGGGCTTTCATGTACCCCGGTGTTATCCTTGACATGAAAGAAAGACCCCAGCCCCACGTTGTACATGCATTAGTTTAGCAATAACAAGTGCAGTTAGGGGCAATTAGGATGTGAGCCCTTTAGGAGTATGCAAGTGATAGCTGTTTGTAAATGATTTTCATTGTTAAAGTGCTTTTGAAGGGTAATTATCCATAATACCGCATAATCAACTTTATATTACTTAGGGAGTGATTCTTCATTTTTGTGACTTGCTTTTTTGTCATTTACTGCTTTCACCTCTGGCCCATCATTCCTGCTTTTTGCTAATTCTTATGCTCATTAGCATGTCCAATGGTAGAAGAGAGAGGAGATGAATTCTAATCATTCATTTTGCTCCTCCTTGACGGCTGCTACAGTAGGGAAAGGTTAAACTATTGGACAACGTAATGCTTGGGGTTATAAGATGAAATTTTATGCACACATCCTTATTTTCCATTACCATCAATAACAATATTCATTTAAAATGTAAAAACCATGTTTTGAGTACTAGGTTTTGTGGATCACATTAACTGCTGTTTCAGGGGCCAGGAAAGATAAGCTTAATTTTATATTTTTGACTTTTTAAATAAAGGCCCAATCTGAGAAAGCTCAGGAGGTACTTTTTGACAATGTACTTCAATTAACTTATCAGTGTACATAAATACATCCCTATAAAAATTCAGGCTTTAGAAAACTTTGTTCAGTTCTTATTTGCCGAGTGTATCTAAACTCCTTGCTTTGGTATTTATATCTTCTCCAATATTATTCCTGCATTAAACTTCAATTGAAGGTCCCCTTATCTTCCCCAAGAGCATCCTTCTGGCTACACCGAGGTAGTTCCTAACATTTGCGTGTGCCACACGCCGTCTGTCATGCCTGCTGTACTCTTTGTCTCTTGTCTCTTTTGTGAGCTCGGTCTTTGAATCCAAACCAAGCAGCAAGATCTCAAGGAAAGCACCTCTGGGAAACTGCCTTGTTCCTATCTTGTCTCCCTACTATGGGCTCCTGCAATGCTTCTCACTTCTATTGCTGACACTCAGTTTTGATGCGTTATATTTTATCTCCTTTTCTGCCTATCCTGTCTTACTTACTGGTTTTATATAATAATGGTAATACAAACTGTGACTTATTGAGCACTTTCTCAAAGTCAGACACTGCACTCAAGTTTTGACAAACTATCTCACTGATGGCTTACAGCTTTAGGAGGTAGGCATTAGAAAGGAGGTAATAGCGGCTCAGAGAGGTTAAGACACTTGCCCTCAATTTCACTGCTTATGAGTGGTGGAGGCATTGCTTTTTGCCATGATTTCTTTTCAGGTCATGTCTCATGTATTTCTCTACCGGTTATTGTGAAGCATCAGTGAGATATGTCTCACAGCGCCAGAAGGCACAAAGGGGACCTTAATCATCTGTGGATAATCATAGTATTTCTTAGGCTACAAATAAAAAGTATGTGAGTGAATAGGAATAAAAACACCAAGTTGATACTTCTTTATTTGCCAGATTTAAAATATCTTTCTAATTATATAGCACCCTAAACAGCAATTTATTGATGGAGAAATGATATGAGAATACCATAGTTTTTTTAACTTATTAGTGACTACATAATGGTAAGCGGGAACAGCACATTTTCTTTCTTTCTTTCTTTTTTATGTTTATTTATTTATTTTGGGAGAGACAGAGACAGCATGAGCAGGGGTGGGACAGAGACGGAGACAAAGAGAATCCCAAGCAGGCTCTGCGCTGCCAGCATAGAGCCCGACGTGGGGCTTGATCTCATGAATCATGAGACCAACCTGGGCTAACACCCAGAGTCCAACGCTTAGTTGAGTGAGCCACCCAAGTGCCCCAGGAACAGCACATTTTCTAACATTAGGTGGTCACTTAGAACATCACCATATTACATAAAACCTGGTTTTGAAAATGTTAAGTCATCAAATTGATGTTATTGTTTTATTTTCCATTTTCTGACATCACCAGTACGTTTTGTAACGGCCTTTTTTCCTTTCTCTTTCAGATTTTGAGAATGTTCAACTTGAAAGATATGTTATTTTCCAGTGTTCATGAATATCTCCAACACTTTACAGTGATTCAGTTAATGGGGAGTACCTTGTAAAGGTTGGTTGATTATTTAATAACCGTCTCTGAGTTTGACTATATATAGCTAAATTTAGATTTTTAAAATATATTTGTTATGCTTTCTGATTTCTCAATCAATATTATTCTCTTTTTAAGATAAAGGCAAACAACCATAGGAATAAAATATGGTTACCACGTGCACACTTGAATGTTGATTTGAAAGGTACATCCACTTTTAAGGTGTCTACTGAAATAACATTCTTCTTTCTTGTAACAGATGGTTTATGGCAAATTTCTTTTCTTTGATAGACAACCTAGACTATTTTCAGGGTATCTATTATATGTGTAATAAAAATTTATTCATGTCAGAGCGCCTGGGTGGCTCAGTCAGTTCAGTGTCCAACTCTTGATTTTGCCTTAGGTCATGATCTCACAGTTCATGGGTTTGAGCCCTGAGTCGGGCTCCAAGCTGATGGTGCAGAGCCTGCCTGGGGTTCTCTCTCTCCCTCTCTCTCTACCCCTCTCCTGCTCTCTCACTCTCTCAAAAATAAATAAACTTAAAAAAAAATCTATTCACATCTCTGTGGGTTGGTACAGCCAAAGCAGGAAGTAGTGCTCCGTGTCAGCAGTGCCTCTTCTGGTAACAAAGTTCCTGGGGAAAAACTGGTTGAACATCAGGGGCAGGATTCTCTTTTCTCTTCTGGAATCTAGCAAGCCATTTTTATTACTACACTTTAAATCTTGTCAGGAAGTAAAATGTTTAGTTATCTTAATGTGGATTACAATATTTTTACTCTGGGAGGTTTTACGTGGTTATAATTAAACTTCAATTCTCTCTACTGTGTGTATTTGGTCCAGGACATGTGCCTTTTGAGTGTTTGTTTGCTTAGAAAAAAATCTATCTTCCTTTTTTCAATGAACTATAAAAATACAAATAAACTCTTTGAGTACTTTTTTGAGGAATTGTTTTTAAATGTTCATTATCTTAAGTTCTATTTTATTTCAAGGAGTTAAATGAGATGTATTTTAGTTTGATTTTAGGTTGTTCAGTGAGCTGAGGCCCATGCCATCTAGTTGTATGATGGTTTATATGCCTTTTCAGTGACATCTTCTTCCCCTCCTTCAGAGGACAACCCATCTGGAGAAGGATTGTGGCAGTGAAAACAAGGTTTTCCTTTTTCCTTCATCTTCTGCCTTCACTTGGCTGATTTCATCTGTATAAGCTTTTCGAAACCCTAGCCTCATAGCCCTTGACCTTCCCAATTCAAAAATCCTGGAGTTCTGTTTATTGTCTGTACTTGCCACTCAACATTTGCAATTTGCCATCATGCAGAGCTGCTCAACTTCAGAGATTTCATGTCTTTGTTCTTTTATTTCTACAACGGAAACTGTTAGCTCCCTTCCCTTGACCATCAGTTGTTTCACTGCCTTACTCCTAGTCCTGCAGCCATTTGTAGATCTCACCTGTCTCTCTATTCAACCCAGACTATTCTAGAGACCATATCATGTGCCCTCACTCTTGTAAACTTTTCATAGTCCTGCTTTGTCAATACCCAGGCCTGGCGACATACAAATACCTGATTTACTTGTACTCGCATTCCAGTCTCATTGTGCAGCACAGAGTCACGTATCTTGATAAATTATCTGTAGCACATGATTTCCAAATAGAGAGGAATATTGGAAAAGGAGTGGAGACTTGAAGGAATGAAGAAAGGTGAGTAGTTCAGCTTGATGGGCTTGGGCGGAGGGGAAATGAAGGAGAATGGAACTAGAGGGGCGAATTAGACCTTCATATCAGAGCATAAAGGAATCATTCTAAGGAGTTTACACTCATCCTAAGGGTGGTGAGAAGTTGAGAAAATTCTGAGTTTATGAATAATGTTCTTAGAACTACATTTTTAGAAATAAAATGTTGCCAGCCGTGTGGGAGGCTATTAGCATGTGAAGAACGATTTGAAGGATATCAGACTAGTTTGGAGGCTATTGAGATGGTACAGTCATGAAGTATTAGGGCCTGGACTGGCCAGCTGGAATAGGGACGGAGAACTCTTTCTCCTTTACTGTATTCTGTGGACCAGTGTCCTGTGTCACGTTCATAACGCTCTGCAGCTCTGTAGGAGACCTTTGGAAAAAGCTCTGGGCTCTTTACCAAGATGACATGTCAATTCATCTTCTCATGGGAGACAAATGAGTTTGCCAAACTATTTTTCCTAGTTAAAGCCTGGTGTGTATCTTTCCATGGGTAGAATTATTCTGCGTACTGTAACAAGGGGGTGTAGTGTGTAATGTTTTCAAAATTTCTCTGAGGAGCTTTCCTTTGTGTAGAAATGATGGCAGATTCCAATTTAATTTCTACCATAGATCAGAAATGATATTTCCTCTCAGTGCTCTAAATAAGGTGAGACCTGTGAACCTACCTGAAATGATTTAAGAAGGTTATAATTGAATTGTCACCCAGATCGTACAGTCTTTGCCAGAGAGGTAACAAAAACATTTGGAAATAACTTTCTATTTTTAAGACAGTCACCAAACTTGACCACAGAGCCTGCCTAGGAGGTTGGTACACCTCTCTGTGTTGTCCTTATGAACCCCCCCTGAGCTAAGTGAATTGATGGTCCTAGATAATGCTGATTGACAACTCACAACCTTGGGAGAAGGATGGAAAGAGCAAGAATCGATTTGGAATATCCCTTGGCATTGCCTTGGAAAGGAAATAAAGGTATAGTATAAATTCTTTGGGCTTGTATCTTCTGTATCTTTTGATACCCTGAAATTTCCAACTTACTGTCAAAAAATATTCTCAGATCTGGGCTGAAGAGCAGAGAGATTTTTAATTTTGTCGGAATACTGTCGTGTTTCTGATAGTCAAGTAGCTAGAACCTTTCAAATGGCAGCCTTGAAAAAGAATAACAGTAGATTGAAATTATACTCTGACTACTGTGGCTCCAGTTCCTTGTTACATGACCTGACTGCTATGTTTTTCTGTTATCTTGAAAATTTTAGGAGGGGAAATAAGTAAGGTTTTGCATTCAGTTAGCCACTAGGGAGTGGAAATTCAACCCTTAATTTTTAACAAAGTTTATGAAGTAAGTATTTGTGAATTTAGCCTGATTTAGAATGAAGTTGATATTTTATATAAACATGTATTCTTTATTGTAGTTCTCTTCTTCTAACTTGTGTTAAGGTGTGTGTATACTTGCTATATTCTCCCTAACCACCTGCTATGGTAGCTTTTGGATGGCTGGAGATGGATTTCCAATTTTTGGATCACTGCCACTTCTACACAGTATTAACCTCCTCTGCTTCATTTAGTAGGGTCAAAACAGCTACGTGTGAGATCTGTCTCAATAGTGCAACTGTTAGTCCAGGTGAAAAAACGTTTTTGTTAATATATTGAGTCCCTTGAACTTATTTCGATGTAGTCGTGTGAATACTGACAGGGCATCTTTTAAATTTAATCTTATTTAATAGCACTTCCTTGAGTGCTTACATTTTCAACATCTTTGTGAGGGATTTGAAATACAAAGTTAAAATGAAGTCCCGGTTGTCTAGTAGGGGCGATAGTTAATTATGGATTGGAAGTCCATTTAATTTTTCTAAAAAGGAATCTTTGAAATCTTGCCTTGATTAGCTCTGTATTGCATGACATTCAGCACGTATTCTGTAGTGGAGTTTAGCATGATAGAAATACAATAATTATTGCTGTGTGGATTGTGTGGAAAGTAAGGTAGCCTTCTGAGTTGGGGAGGAGAAATGAGTTCTGATAGTTTTTGGTATTCCAGAGCTTTCATTCTTTCTCCCTCTCTCACCCACACACAAAAATTCTATACCCAAATGGCTTTATATATATATGCTTTTTGGCCAAAGCTATTTCCATTCTAGTGTTATCATTGGCGTGGGAAGGAATATGAAATGAATTTAAGTCCTTACTCCCAACAACAAATCCAATGTAGTGGATATGAAATCCCTGATGCTCTAAGTCAAGATCTGGAAAAAAAAGGAAGTATCTGTCAACCCTTTTCTGGATTTAAATTAATGAGACACTGGGAATCAGCATGGTTCAGTAGTTACATTGACCCCAAAAACACAAACTATAGTCATTAGCTCTTTTGGGGTTTTGATGTTTTATATTATTGTATTTCAGTAATTCTCTGTGGGTCTTTGGCATTGCTACATGTTTTACAAACTAAGGCACTGCCTGCCTCATCTTAGACTATCTTTTTAAGGGTGTTTTTATAGCAAACCCTCTAGGAAGAAAGGAAGGGAAATTTCTCACTAGAGAGCAAAGGGCAGATGGTTTCATCTCCACTGTGATGAAGATCATGTCTGCCTCTGGGGCAAAATTCAAGCAGGCTGACTGCCCATTAGAAAAGATTTGGGCTTGCTAAGCTCGAGTTCCTTTCCTGTGAGTACCGCCCCCTGCGTACAGGTGTTCCTTGGCCTGTTTTGCGGTGGCCCATGGCAATTGAGGCTCAGAGACCTGCAGCAAAAATGATGATGCTCTGGCTACAGCTAGGGCTCGACTAACGAAGTGTGCTTTTCTTTCTGGATTAGGAGTATAGTGTTGTGAAACTATGCCTATGACATTGTGGTACACTAACTTGGAAGCTTGCAAGTACGGTAGAAATCTGAGCTTTCACAGTTCTTGACGGATACAAGATGTTAGAGCTGATTTCCTATTATTGAACCAAATGATGCTGAAATGTGGATGATCTGTCATTATTAATCTGTGACATGATCCTAAATTGTTTTCTTTTTTCCCAAAAGTCACATGACTTTTTTACTGTTATTGTTATAAATATGGCAGAAACAAGGACAGTGATTTGAAAGCTGCAGGTAGAAATACTCTCCCAGGGAATATTACAATAGGATCATTACGTGTGGATTTTGTTGTTGTTTTTTTAGTTAACTCTTAAGCTCCTCATCTTCCACACAGAACTCTGCTTTATTATTTTCGCTTTTTCACAATGCTATTGCTTTTGAGATTCTTAACAGGCAAAGCCTAGGAACTTTACAGAAGCTAGGTAAGACCAAAAATATACAGAGTGCTTACAGATCAAGCCTCATCCACAACTCTGTGGGGAATCAAGCAAACGGCAAGAGTGTAATGCAGTCCTTGTAATTTCAGTTCTCTTTTCTGTTTTATCTCTCTTGGGGCTGATGTATCCATCACCTATTTCAGTGGAGTACATACTGAAGTGAAGCTTTGCTTAGTATTTTATTGAACCTCATATGATATTAAAAGGAAAAGTCTGTTCGTTATGTGTTGTGTGTGTGAGTCTGTGTGTGTGCACATAAGTGTTTGAGTTTTCTATCAGTGCACATAGAAGCTTGGAATGATTTCCTCACATCTGTAATCAACATCTGTCTTCATAAAGAGAATTCTTGACAAACAAAAGGAAGGCAGATACAGTTCTTTTGCTCTTTGTTTTTTCCGCATTATCATTGAGTTTGGGCTGATCACTAACACATTTTTAAACAAGCCTGTGAAGCAGGTAGCGGGCTGAAGCAATTTGTTTTGTGATATTTGGTTCTGTGCCAGTATCAGTTTTACTTTAGCTCATTAACTTCTGGAGTGAAGAACCTCTGCCTTATTCATCTTTGAAACTCCACACTGGACTCCATCTGCCCTGGAACATAGGAGGTGCTCAGTAAATGTTTATTTGTTTGAATTGATGAAAAAATAATAATTGGACTCACAAATAGTAAATGGACACATTTTTAGTGGAACGAATGCCTGGAAGGAATTAAGAGAATGGTTTACTTCAGGCAGAATAATGCTTCTCATTTCAAACATCCAGAGGTGTTAAGGGGTACCTGGGTGGCTCAGGTTGAGTTTCCAGCTCTTGATTTTGCTCAGGTCATGATCTCATGGTCTTGGGATCAATCTTCATGTTGGGCTCTGCGCTGATGGCGCGGGGCCTGCTTGGGATTTTCTCTGTCTCTCTCTGCCGCTTCCCTGCTCGTGCACATGCGCTATCTCAAAAATAAATAAACAAACATTTTTTTAAAAACTAAAATAAAAAATGAGTCTTTAGCAATCTTCTGCTATTTTCATAAACTTTTTGTCTCTTATTATAATTCAAATAAATAATTACAGCTAACATTTACTGAGAGTTTATCAAGTGTCAGGTATTGTTTTCAGCTGTCTCCATATTACCTCACTTAGTCGTCAAAATACTAATGAAAACATTTTATTATCTGTTTTGTGCAAATGAGGAAATGGGAGGATAGATAACGTCCAGGAGTCACAGTTGTCAGGACAATACAGAGTCAGAGGAAGTTCCTAGGCTGATGTCTTAATACTGCCTCTTAGAGAAGGGTGGATATGCCCTTGCACATGCTGAAACATGTTCCACGATCTGCAGCAACTGCCTAGAAGAGATTGAAAAGGAACTGAAAGGCGCACTATGTTGAAACTTACTGTTACAACAAACAAAAATTTGGCTTCAAAAGCATTCTGGTTTCTTTATCCCTGGCAAGAATTTATTTTCCAGGCATACTGGCTGGAACCCATTAAACTTGGATATTGGTGCGAAGGGAAAACATACATTGTACTTGACCTAAGATGAAACTGTAGAAAGACCATTCCACATAACAGGTATCCAATAAATACTTTTTTGATAGACTGAAGATGGTATTAGAATTCTAAAATGCTATCTCATTTTTAGACTGATCTATAATTATACTTAGCCAACTTTCTCATACCCATCATCCCTTTGTAGGAATGTATATCCAGATCTTTGGTTATAATATAGTATTGATTCTGAAGTAAATTGTATGTGTCTTTTGTATGGTATTGTGGTCAATTATGGGCCAGCAAATGTTCTTCTGGTGATGTAATTTACTGACATTCAAGAGTAATTCTACATGTGTATAAATATTCAGGCTATAAAATAAATAGATCAAGATTCAGAAATCCAAACGCTTGGTGGGAATTTTATAATATAAGAAAATTAACTTCTTCAGAATGGAAGCTGTAAGTTATTGCAGTTTTAGTTTTCATCAAACAGATGGAGAGTTCAGAAATTTTTCGGAAGGAATAGTCTTTAAAAATTTTTTTTAATTTTATTTTTTTATTTTTTTAAATTTTATTTTAGAGAGAGAATCTTAAGCAGCATGGAGCCCAACATGGGGCTTGATCCCACGACCCTGGGATCATGACCTGAGCTGAAATCAAGCGTGCTACACTCAACTGACTAAGTCACCCAGGACCCCCTGATTTTTAAATTTTAAATAAAAATATAAAATTAATTGACATAAGCATATTTTGGATTATCCACAGGACCACTTATAACCAAGTCCTGAGAAAGGATTTTAACAGCTGACACTTGCTTTACCTGAGTTTCTCAACCCCCATGTTACTGACATTTGGATTAGATGGTTCTTACATGACCTGTGCTTTTAGGATGTTTAGAAGAATCCTTGCATTCTACCTCCTAGATGCCAGTACTCCCTCTTCCCAGCTGACCACCCAAAATGCCTCCAGATGTTGCCATATATCCCCTAGAGGACAAAATTGCCCCCATGGAGAGCCAATTGCATTCGTGTCTAAGAATGAGTTTAAGCAAAGTGGCACTTAAAATGTCGATACTATGGAAAGAGTAGAGGCGAAACTTAATACATAAATGATGCATTTCATACCAGGTAAAGGCCAAATGGCATCACATGACAATTTAAGGCTTTACAATAGTTTTAATAGAAAAGTCTTAGAACACTTGAATGATATGATATCAGAAAATACTGTAAGCATTCAGAACAAAGATGACAGATGTGTGCAGAGGCAGTTAAATATCGTATTTACGTTTAGTTGCAACATAATAGCATCATCTATCTCACTTAATTAATGTTAATTGAATTTTATTGATTTTTAAATTTTGTTTGTATACATTGGTAAATTTGTTTTGGTTGTAGACTTAATGTTCCAAACATAAGCTCTAAGCATAAGGAGTTTATACTTAGTTTTGTGTTTATACATATTTAACAAAGATAATAATAAAGAAGAATTTGTCAACACCAGAAATCCTCAAAGATTATTTTTTCCATTGAAGGAGATAACTACATTTCTAAAGCTTGAGAAACACTGGATTTGGGGTATCAGAGGGTGAGTGAAGAGAGGGGCAGTGGGCCAGTGGGAGGAGGACATTGGTGAGAAAGATGGGGAAAACTCTAGGCTTAGATGCTGGACTCCTGCTGTATCATTTTAATTTGTGTCAAGTACATAAGACATAAAAATCAACTTCTATTTTTATAACTAGCTCACAAAATCACAGAGACTTGAGTTATTTTATATTTTTCCTTTTGACAAAATTTAAAAGTTTATAAACATACTTGTGCTTTGTATAAACCACCATATGGAAAGCACACTTATTCAAATGAGCTCATTTCAATTTTGATCAAAACTGAAGGGACATAAGAATTAGGGGTGGAATTAAGTACCTTTTCAGGTGATTTTGACAACTTACTGTGTCACATTGTACAAACAGTATGCAATCCCTGTGATTTTACAGCAGGTGGAATGACCTCGCAGGCTGTGGAACAGGCTCTCTTTAGCTGGCACGCTCCCTTTCACATTATTGTTGTTACCTTACTCCTCTGCTGGATCCCTCTGCTCAAAGAATCCTTGAGACTCTCCTGCCTTATAAAGCAAAGGAGATGGAAAACCCTCCCCTTCTAGCCATGACTGCCTGCCTTTTTTTCCTTTTATTCCCTTCCCTTGAAGGGTGTTCTGGAGTGATGGTCAGTAAAGTAAAACCATGAAATTGATTATAACTGGTCATGGTATCACTGTCTGAAGTGGAAGAGCCAGACCCTTCTGCTGAATCCATTTCTCTCCATTCCCAGAATGGGAAGATCCCTAGAATAATTGATTCATCCAGCTCCAGGACGGCTGGAGATTATATTCTGCACTGGTCTCCAGAATAAGGGGATGTGGAAAAGTAATTAAGGATTGGAAAGCATTTCCTAGCTTTCTGGAAGGAAGGCACTTTTTTTCAATCTACATACCATGGAGAGAGATGGTTGGACCTTCTCCCCTCATCTAACAATGGCGTAGACATCTACACTGCTATAGATAGCCAGTCCAGAGACTCTCAGTTTTAATATAGACTCTAATGAATCAACACTGGTTTTGAAGGCTAAAAAGAAAAAAGCTTTGGAAGAGAGAGAGAGGGGGCTTTCTGAGGAGAGAGTTTGAAGATATTTGCAGTGCACTGGGAACCTTGTTGTTCTCCATTTATGGGGAAGCAGGATTTTGATTGTATCATGTATCTCCATGGAATTTGGGGCATTTGAAGATTTGTGGTGGTATTGCATTTCTAAAGGGACACAATAAAAATCCAAGAAGTAAATTAGAGAAAAAATTCACTGTATCATTAGGATGACCCTCTGCTAATTAGGATCATTCCTTTCTTCAAAAATTTTAGATGATTCAGGTTACATTTAGAGACATGAACATTCCTTTGTGCTTTCCTTTGTGCATTTTGGAAATGAACATTCCTTTGTGCTTAGTGTTACATAATTATCATGGTTTTAATTTTAAAAAGACAGTTTTGCAGGAAGTTTTATCTGTCACTGTATAAGTTCTAATTTGTAGCATTTATGCTTTGAGGTCCTGATATTTGAAAAGAGAAATCCTTCAAATTGCTATGATTTTGGAATCAGACCTCTCACTTTTATAAATGAGCAGTATCATTTGATAGAAAAAGTAAGTGGCTTTTTTTTAATGCCAAACTCTTCAAGATGAGTGAAAATGTAGGCTTAGTTTCTGGCAGGCACAGTAGTCTTGTAAACTGCCAACACATGTGATGAGTGAAGCTTGTATCAGGCTTGTGAAAGACATAGGAAGAATCCCCAAAGAACTAGGAATAGAGACTTTAACCTTCTAAAAGTTCATAAGCTCACTGAAAACAATTGTTTGGACATCTTCCTGATTATCGCTGTAAAAGGAAACAAGGTTTGATTTCTTTCAAAAGGCCACTCTTTTGGGAGATGCACGAATGTGCTTTATACACTGATATATTTTTCAGAACTCTAAATTGCTAAAAACAAATTTATCTGAAATTTTATGAAACAAATGATCTCTTGATTATTTATTGTTTCTTGAATTCATATACATATTAGCAGCAAATGGGCTGTCATGGTTATTTTAAAATTGCATTTTTCAATTCACTTACATTGAGTAAATCTGGTTCTGTATGGAGAGGAAAGAAAAAAGTTAAATGATGCTTCAATCACTCCTTTTAAAAGCATTCTTTATTTTGAATTTTGGAAACAAGGAATTCTAAATGGAATACTTTCAGGTATGTATATTACAAGGTACTCATTATTCTTCATCCTTGAGGAAGAATTATTTCCTAAGAAGATAATGCTGATGACGCTGGAAACCGAAAGCTGGGATTTCGGGTATTAGAGAAGAAATGATACTTTTCAAGCCTTTGATCTGGAATAAAGAGCTATCTGAAGGAAGCAGAGAATGATCATCAACCACAGAGAATCTAGATCCCCCTCCCCCATAGCTGGTTCTGGAGTATTTAAGCACATTTTCTTTTTCATTGCAACTGATATTCTTATGCATATTTTCCAAATACAAACTAAAGTGCCTTGTTGTTATATTCCACCTATATCCCAGGAAGACCCAAGAAAAATGGAAATACACTCCACAGCTGGGTTGTGAAACATACACTTTGTTTTCCCTCTATTCCTCTTTATTTTTATTCCACTTTATTCCTGTCACTTTCTCCTTATTTTGGAGAGATTTCTTCTCCATAAGTAATAAAGTTAATTTTGTGTGTAAAGGAGGGCACACAGTGCCTCCAATGCTAATGGAGTTTAATTTCTAGCTGAAACATTTCTCATGAATACTTAAAACATTAAAGAGAGATATAAATAATTTCAGCCAGAGAGGGAGTTACATCTTTCATGAACTTGGCATTCATTCATTCAACAACTATGTTCTGTATGCCTGTGATGTGCAGGGTACAGTGCACAAATCCATGTATTAATTAGAAATCGTCCATGCCTTCCTGTAGGAGGAATAAATAATTCAAATTAGAATTATGTAAAAATACCATAAGCTTATTTCTAGAGCCAAGAATTCTCCCTGGAAGATAGGATAGCATTTGAGCTGGATCTATTGTACAAAAAAATAAAAAATAAAATCTTACCAGGTAAGAATGAAAGAAAGGACATCCCAAGAAAAGAGAAGAGTTCAAATGCCCGGGGGTAGTATTTTGGGAAACAGCAAGAAGTGTGTTAGATTACATATTTAAACGTTTTGTTTTCCAGCTCAAAGCACAACTTACCATGGACTTTCTCCACTCCTAGCAAACCATCTTTATCCTCTTCTAACCCAGCCCTGCCTTGTCATCCCAGATAGAAGAGCTGGTACAGCTTTGCCCTTGGGCCATTTCTGACTAGAGCAAAAGGCTTTGTTGACTACTTTGGTCCCAGTAAACAGAGTTTGGAATCAGTCCTGTTAATCTAGATCTAGGGTAGCTATGCCAACATGACCCCTGATGATTAGGAGGGCCCACCTAATCTAGACACCATCTCTAGCCTCTTCTTTGATCCCTTGTGTTAAACTTCAGCCCATAGCATCACTAATATTCTGCCAGTCTTGTCCTCTGGCTAGGAGGCCTGTTTGCAGCATCTTTGTTTCTGCCTGGCCTACTATTTTGAAGAGATTGATATTTCTGTAAGGGCAATACATCTCATATAAAAGTGTGGGTCCTCCTACTTGTTCTCTTCTCAATGTGCATTTTTTCCTGGAGTGAACTTCTTTGAAGAAGTTGAGACTTGACAGAACCAAGATTGACTTGGCTTCATCACTTTGATATGGTTCTTGGAACACTGGCATTGGCTATCAGCAGCCCTTCCCTCTACTTGGAGGCCAGTACTGGACTCAGCCAGCTCCTCAGTGAAACACTTAGACTAGTCGGATAAAAGTAATAGAAACTTGTTTGAGCTAATTGTAAGAATGATACAGATATATTTATTGGAAGAATACAGCTGTAGGTCAAACACAGACTAAAAGCTATAGAATCAAGTCATAGAAAAAGCAATTTTGAGGCTAGAGGCAGTGGAACTGCCTAGTGGATTGTTTGCTCACAGTTGGAAAGAATCAGCTCCATATCTTTTTTACCCTTGCAACTCTGAGCTCAATTACTTAACAGAGTGAAATTCTTGAGAGTTATTGTGTGTGTGGAGTTGGTCTAGATTGGTCTGTGCCGCCTTCTCCCCTTTGGCCAGATTAAGTCAAGTCCCCTTAACTGACATCGTACCAAGACCACACTCAGTGGAAAGAAAATAAACCTCCAAACAAGATGGTAGTATTGCATACCAAAGAAGTTGGAAGGAATACTGGACAGGCAAAACCAAGACTGCCAACTGTGATGGGCTCTCTGTTTGTCTCTGGTCGAAGTTATCATTTCCTCTTTGCTGGCCAATGCTGTTTGGGTCCATTATACATTGGGACCAACTGCTCCTAATTTATAGTAATATTGGAATCTCTCACATTACTTTCTATTTTATGAAGTCTCTTCTTGCAGGATTGCTTATTTAAAGTTTGGTCAGACTCAGGTTGGTTGCCTAACCATCATCAGAATCCAAAAGTCTCTAGCCAAGGGACCATATTTTGTTTCTGTTAGACTTGAGAGGAATAACAAGATATAATATATTTATCTATATATAGAAAACTGCAATCAGGTTTTAAAAGTCTTAATATCTCAAACACAATACTAAGATTTCCTAAGCCTCTACATTTAGATTGGGTTAAAATTAATTACAATTAATTTTGGTAATGCTTATTGAAGCCTGAAAAATGAAGAAAGTAATTTTAATACAAGTTACATCTGTGGCCATTATAATGCAATATTTTTTGTAACCATGAATTAATAAGATATGATATTTCTTATTATTGACTTTAAAATTCAATACGTATTTTAAAAAAAATCTCTTTTAAGCAATGATATGTGACACTTCCAATGAAGAAGTCATTGTTAAAAAAGAGAACTGCCCTGGGGCTCGTGGGTGGCTCAGTCAGTTAGCATCTGATTTTGGCTCATGTCGTGATCTCATGGTTCATGAGTTCGAGCTCCACGTCAGGCTCTGTGCTGACAGCTCAGAGTGTGGAACCTGCCTTTGATTCTGTGTCTCTTTCTCTCTCTGCCCCTCCCCTGCTCTCTCTCTCTCTCAAAAAAAAACCAGAAAACAAAAAACAAAAAAAACAAAAAACAAAAAACAAAAAAAAACCATAAAAAAAAGAGAGAACTGCCCTAAAACAGTGTTCACTCTTCTCACCTTGATCAGCCATGAATTTATTTATTGTTTGATTTCACATGAACAAAAGACCGGTTAACATATTAGGACAAGATGATATTTAAAGACATTTTCAGTTAAAATAGTCAAATGATTCTCTGACTCTTCAGTATATTGTTTGGCTATATTTTTGCCTGTTGTTAAGAGCTTCTTGCTATACATATGAGAGTACTTAATAAATATAGGCAACTCTGTCACTTAATTTCATTCAAATATGATGCTAATTAGGTCTAAGTGATTGATTTTCACATTATGTAAACTGGGTATTTTTTGTAGAGAACTTATTTCTCTGATCATTCTCCAATCATATATCTCCTTTCAACCAGTAATGTGTGCTCCCTGCCACAAGGGAGTATGAGCATCAAGTGGTGAGCAGCTCGGTATAACCCACACAACCATAACAACTCTAAGTTATTACATTTCCCCCCATAATGTTAGTCCTACAATATCATCTCAGCCATTGGACTGTGACACATGAGTGAGACGGTAGACCTGTCAGATTTGTAAGAGCCTTACCAAAAAAATCATAATAGCAACAAAAGGCATTTTCAATTTCTTTCTTTTATGTTAACTATTATTTGCAACAATCACCTGTTTTTTGACTGGACCTCTACTGTGCAATATATTTCAGAAATACTCCATGAGAACAAGGAAAGGTATTCAAGTTTCTTGGGTTAAAAGACAGTGTGCATACCATTATAGGGAGGTAGGAGATAAAAGAGGCCCCCGATTTCAAAGAAGTTTTATGATGGGACTTCTTAGAAAGCAAGGGAGCATTGTTAATTTGGGCTCAGCTCCATTGCTTTCAGTGAATAACTCTTAATATAAATGCACTGGGTCAATCTGGATTCAGGTGAAAGTGATACTGTACTATGCGGTATATTTCTGTCAAATCTTTGCTGCCAATGAATCAGCTCAGAATAGAATGCACTATTGGTTTTAATAAAGTTACTAAGTGCATAGTGTGAGTATATAAAAGTTTAGTTTTTGAAAAACACTAATGTAACCAAGAAACAAAAAGATAATATTTGAAATTGTTGAAAGATATATATTAGGAAGTACCTCAACATACGGCTTACTGAAAAACATGAGGCATCTCTTGCCATGAGGCAGAGAATGGAGATGTATTATTACAGAAAGGAAGAAATCTAAGATAGGGAAGAAGCATTATAGATTCATGAAAAGTCCTTATGAAACCTACAGATCCATACCAAATGCCTATTATAGCTGAATATTCTGTTAATATGCTCAGATAATGAGTTTTAAACAGTAGGGATGGTTACATAATAACATATATCATGGATTTTTTCAATTAACTGCTCCTAGAGGATTATATTAGGACCTGAGGGTAGGTGTCACATAAGGATGATTTTGAATCAGTTACCACTCACCTCACCCACTTGTTATTTTGAGAGCTTCAAAGTCGTTAGTTGGATCAATTCATAAGGCACAGCAGGAATTCACGTTTTTAAAAGAGAGTGAGGGGCTAAATGTCCTGGCAGCCAAACTAACTTTGGAGTTCCCCATATGACTCCTTATGCAACCCTTCCTCATGACACATTCAGCCTCTACAACTAAACACTTCAAAATAAACACTGCCCTTAAACATTACCCATCTGAACAAATGATATTCAAGGTTCAGAGGGCAACTGCAGGCCATGCTACCAACTCTGCGCCAATCAGTTGACAGTCACCTGATATCAGCAGTCATGGAAGCTGAAGTTCTATAAAATGAATGATAAATGCAAGGATACAAAAAAAGAATACAAAAAAAGTTTAACTCTTTAATATGCTTCCCAAAGATTTCTCATTCAAGATACTGCATAGGAAAACTCTAGCAAAAACCATAAACAGTTTGGAAATGTTTTGCTAACACTAAAGACAGAAAAAAAACCCACATATTTTGTAAAAGAAGTTGGCACTGTATTTCTGTACATTACTTTCAATTTTTTTGATTGTGAGGAATGTGAGTCCATTGTGATTGATGAGAAAAATGTAGAATGAAATATAATCCAAATGAGCTCATATATTATACATGTAATAAATCCTCTACTCTGAAAATGAAAGAAGAGGTTTTTACATTTATGAACATTAAAAAAATCAGGATTCCTCCCTCCAAGGTAAATCCTAAATTCATATTTAAAGGCTATTAATTTGAATAAATTTGAGGGTTTTAGTTACCTTGGAGTGTCTTGATTTGCCCTCAACATATAGATGTTTAATAAAATCAAGTATAAGATAGCCTAGTATAATCATTACTAATTTTGATGGATAAGGAAGAATTCCGGGAAGTGTTGAAAATTGAGCTGACCCTTAGAGAATTCAGGAACTGAATTAGAAAAGAAAAAAACGGTGATGGGGGAGTATGTTGCCATATTTTCTGTGAACTTTTTTGTCCACAGAGCTTTTGTTTTAGTTAACTGGGTTTTGACCTCAGTCTATCTATAGTCACATGAGTGGCTGAAAATAATGTACTATCAAATTTCCCACACAGCCAGTTGGAATTCTTTTTATTCAAGTATAATTAACATACAGTGTTATATTAATTTCAGATATAAACATATTGATTCAACAATTCTATACAATACTCAGTGCTCATGAAGATGAGTGTACTCTTAATCTCCTTTATCTGTTTCACCCATGTCCCTGCCCACCTCCCCTATAGCAACAAGTTCGTTCTCTATATTTAAAAGTTTATTTTTGTTTTCCCTTTTTTTGTTCCTTTGTTTTATTTTTTATTTATTTTTAATTTCTATTTTAATTACAGTTAATTAGCATACAGTGTTATATTAGTTTCAGGTGTGCATTGTAGTGATTCAATACTTGCATGCAACACCAGATGCTCATCATGACAAATGTACTCCTTAATCCCCATCATCTGTTTAACCCTTTCCCCCCACCCACCTCCCCTCTGGTAACCATCAGTTTGTTCTCTATAGTTAAGGGTCTGGTTCTTGGGTTCTCTCTATCTCTCTTTTTTAAAGTTTATTTTATTTATTTTGAAAGAGAGAGCGAGAGAAGAGAGCAAGTGGGGGAGGGGCAGAGAGGAAAGGAGAGAGAGAATCCCAAGCAGCTCCGTGTGCTGTCAGCATAGAGCCCAACACTGGGGTCAGTCTCACTGGCCATGAGACCATGACCTGAGCCAAAACCAAGAGTTCTATGCTTAACCAACTGAGCCACTCAGGTGCCCCATCTCTCTTTTTTCCCTGGGGTTATTTGTTTTGTTTCTTAAGTTTCACATCTGAGTGAAATAATAAGGTCTTTGTCTTTCTCTGACTCTTTTCTTAGCATTATACTCTCTAGCTCCATTCATGTTTTTGCAAATGGCAAGAGCTCATTATTTTTTAAGGCTGAAAATAGTATTCCATTGTATACATATACCACTTCTTTACCCATTCATCTATGGAGGGACACTTGGGTTGCTTCCATATCTTGGCTATTAGAGATACTGTTACTATAAACACAGGGGTGTATACATCTTTTTGAATTAATATTTTCATTTTCTTTGGTTAAATAACCAGTGGTGGAATTACTGGATCATATGGTAATTCTATTTTTAGTTTCTTGAGAAACCTCTATACTGTTTTTCACAGTGGCTGCACCATGTTGCGTTCCCACCAACAGTGAACAGTGGTGCCTTTTTATCCAAATTCTCACCAACATTTGTTGTTATGTTTTTAGCCATTCTGAAAAGACATATGGTGACATCTCATTGTGGTTGATTTGTATTATCCTGATGATGAGTGATGTCGAGCATCTTTCAAGTGTATGCTGGCCATTTGTATGTCTTCTTTGGAAAAATATCTAATTCATGTGCTTTACTCATTTCTTAATTGGATTATTTATGGGTTTGGTGTTGAGTTGTACAAGTTCTTCATATATTTTGGATATGAACCACTTACCAGATGTATCACTTGCAAATATCTTTTCCATTCAGTAGGTGGTCTTTTTCTTTTGCTGATGGTTTCCTTCACTGTTCAGAAGCCTTTTATTTTGATGCCATCCCAATGGTTTAATTTTACTTTTGTTTAACTTCCCAAAAGGGACATACCTAGAAAAATGTTAGTACTGCTGATGTCAAAGAGATTATTGCCTGTGTTTTCTTCTAGGAACTTTATGGTTTCAGATCTCATATTTAGGTATTTAATCCATTTTGAATTTATTTTTGTGTATGGTGTAAAAAAGTGGTCCGGTTTTTATATTTTCGGGTGTTTTTTTTTTTTTTTGGTTTGTTTTTGTTTTTGGATGTTAGTGTCCAGTTTTCCCAACACCGTTTGTGACTGTCTTTTTCTCATTGGATATTATTTCCTGCTTTGTTGAAGATTAATTGACTATATAATTGTTTATTTCTGGGGTCTCTATCCTGTTTTTTTTTAACTTTTTTTTTTAACGTTTTATTTATTTTTGAGACAGAGACAGAGCATGAATGGGGGCGGGGCAGAGAGAGAGGGAGACACAGAATGGGAAGCAGGCTCCAGGCTCTGAGCCATCAGCCCAGAGCCTGATGCGGGGCTCGAACTCACGGACCGTGAGATCGTGACCTGAGCTGAAGTCGGATGCTTAACCGACTGAGCCACCCAGGCGCCCCAAGGTCTCTATTCTGTTATATTGATCTATGTGTTTCTTTTAGTGCTCTTGTCAGTATCATGCTGTTTTGATGACTACAGCTTTGTTGTATATCTTGAAATCTGGGATTGTGATACCTCCAGCTTTGTTCTTCTTTCTCATAATTACTTTGGCTATTTGGGGTCTTATGTGTTTCCATACAAATTTTAAAATTATTAGTTCTACTTCTGTGAAAAATGCAGTTGGTATTTTGATAGGGATTGCATTAAATCTATGGATTGCTTTGGGTAGTATAGACATTTTAACAATATCTGTTCTCCCAATCCATGGGCATAGAATATCTCTCTGTTTGTTTGTGTCATCTTCAGTTTCTTTCATCAGTGTTTTATAGTTTTCAGAGCATAGATCTTTCACCCTATTGATTAAATTTATTCCTAGGTTTTTTATTCTTTTTGTTACAATTGTAAATGGGACTTTTTTTTTTAAATTGTTCTTTCCGCTACTTCATTCTTAGTGTATAAAAATGCAATAGATTTCTGTATATTAATTTTGTATCCTGTAACTTTACTGAATTAATTTGCCAATTTTAATAGTTTTGGGGTGGAGTCTTTAGGGTTATATATATATATATATATATATATATATTATATGATCTGCAAGTAGTGAAAGTTATGCTTCTTCCTTACCAACTGCTTTTTATTTCTTTGTTTTTGTCTGATTGCTGTGATTAGGACTTCCAGTACTATGTTGAATAAAAGTAGTGAGAGTGGACATCCTTGTCTTCCTGATCTTAGAGGAACAGTTCTCAGTTTTTCACCATTCAATCTGATATTAGCTGTGGGTTTTTCATATAAGGCTTTTATTATGTTGAAGTATGTTCTCTCTAAACCTACTTTGTTGAAGTGTTTTTTTTTTAATCATGAATGGATATGGTATTTTGTAAAAAGCTTTTCCTGTATCTATTGAAATGGTCGTGTGATTTTTATCATTTATCTTATTGATGTGATGTATCACGTTGATTGATTTGCAAATATTGAATCACCTTTGCATCCCTGGAATAAATCCCACTTGATCATGGTGAATGATTTTTTTAAAAATATATTGTTGGATTCAGTTTGTTAATATTTTGTTCAGGATTTTTGTATCTGTGTTCATCAGAAATATTGGTCTATAGTTCTCCTTTTTTTGTATCTGGTTTTGATATCAGGGTCATTCTGGTGTCATAGAATAAATTTGGAAGTTTTCCTTCCTCTTCTATTTTTTGGAGCAGTGTGAAAACAATATTTATTAACTTCTTTAAATGTTTGGTAGAATTCAACTGTGAAGCCATCTGGTCTAGGACTTCTGTCTGTTGGCAATTTTTTGATTAATCACTCAATTTCATTAGTCTATTTCAATTTTATATTTCTTCCTGATTCATTTTTGCAAGGTTATGTATTTCTAGGAATTTATCCATTTTTCCTAGGTTGTCCAATTTGTTGACATATAATTTTTATAATATTCTCTTATAACCTTTTGTATTTCTGTGGTGGTGATTATTATTTCTCCTCTTTTATTTCTTTTTTTTTAAGTTTATTTATTTATTTTGAGAGAGAGCGTGCATACTGGAGTGGAGGAGGGGCAGAGAGAGAGAGAATCCCAAGGAGTCTCTATACTGTCAGTACAGAGCCCAATGTGGGACTCAATCTTGTGAACCGTGAGATCATTATCTGAGCCAAAATCAAGAGTCAGATGCTTAACTCACTGAGCCACCCAGGTGCCCCATCTCTTTCATTTCCGGTTTTGAGTACTTTTTTTTTAACTTTTATGAATCTGGCTAAAAGTTTATCAATTTTGTTGGTCTACTCAAGAAAGCTGCCCTTGGTTTTATTGATATCTATTGGGCTTTTTTTTCATTGTTTGTTTGTTTCTATTTAATTTGTTTCTATTTTAATCTTTATTATTTTCTTCCTTCTACTGGTTTTGGGCTTTGTTTATTCTTTTTCTAGTTCCTTTTGGCATAAGTTTAAGCTGTTTGAGATTTTTCCTGCTTTTTAAAAATGTTGTATTTATTTTTGAGAGAGAGAGAGTGAGAGCATGGGAGGGGCAGAGATTGAAGGGGACAGAGAATCCCAAGTGGGTTCTGTGCTCAAACAGCAGTGAGCCCGCTGGATAAAGGGCTCAAACTCACAAAGTCAGACATTCAACCAATTGAGCCAACAAGTTGCCCCTTTCCTGCTTCTTAAAGTAGGCCTGTATTACTATAATCTTCCATCTTTTTTTATAGTTTATTTTTGAGAGAGAGAGAGAGAGAGAGAACAAGCGGGGGAGGGGCAGAGAGAGAAGGAGACACAGAATCCAAAGCAGGGTCTAGGCTCTGAGCTGTGAGCTGTGAGCTGTGAGCTCAGAGCCCAATGTGGGGCTTGAACTCACAAACCATGAGATCATGATCTGAGCTGAAGTCGGATGCTTAACTGCCTGAGCCATCCAGGTGCCCCTATAATCTTCCCTCTTAGAACAGTTTTTGCTGCATCCAAATATTTTGGATCATGTGTTTTCATTTTCATTTGTCTCATGTATTTTATTATTTATTCTTTGATTTCTTGGTTGGCCCATTTATTATTTAGTGGCATGTTATTTAACCTCCTTGTCTTTGCATTCTTTCCAGACTTTTTTCTTGTGTTTGATTTTTAGTTTCCATACCATTGTGGTCAGAAAAGATGCACGATATGATTGCAACCTTTTTGGATTTGTTGGACATGTTTTGTGGCCTAACATGTGGTCTATTCTGGAGAATGTTCCATGTGCACTTGAAAATAATATATATTCTGTTGTTTTGGGATGGAATGTTCTGAGTATGTATGTTAGGTCTATCTGGTCCAATGTGTCATTCAAACCCACTATTTCCTTATTGATTTTATGTGTGGATGAAATATCCATTGATCTAGTGGGATGTTAATGTTCCCTACCATTATTGTTTTGCTATCAATTTCTTCCTTGGTAATGTCTATTAATACTTGTTTTATGTATTTGGATGCTTTCACGTTCGGTGCATATTTACAATTATTATAACTTCTTGTTGAATTGTCACTTTTATGATTTTGTAGTATCCTTTGTGTCTTGTTACAGTGTTTGTTCAAAGTCTGTTTCGTCCAATGTAAGTATTGGTACCTAGCTTTCTTTTTGCTTTCATTTGCATAATAAATGTTTTCCATCCCTTCACTTTTAATCAGCATGTTCCTGTATCTTTATTTTTTGCATATATATTACAGGTTTTTGATTTACGGTTACCTTGACGTTTATATGTAACATCCTATGCATATAGCAGCCTACTTCAGGATGATGATCGCTAAAGTCTGAACCCATTCTAAAAGCACTAAATTTTTACTTCCTCTCCCACCATATTTTATGTATATGATGTCATACCTTACATCCTTTTATTTTGTGAATCCCTTGACTGATTTTTATAGATAAAATTGATTTTACTGCTTTTGTTCTTTAATCTCTGTACTGGTTTTATACGCGATTAATCAACACATTTATTATGTTTGTATGTATCTGTGAATTTTTTTTTCTTTTCTAATTTTCTTACTTCTGATTATAGGCTTTTGTTTCCATTCAGAGAATTCCGTTTAATGTTTCTTGTAAGGCTGCTCTAATGGTAATGAATTCCTTTAACTTTTGGTTGTCTGGAAAATTCTTTATCTTTCCTATCTCCTATTCTGAATGATAACCTTGCTGGATAGAGTAGTCTTGATTGCAAGACTGGATGTTTGTTGGTTTGTTTTCCTAATTAGGGAAGTTTTCAGCTGTCATTTCTTCAGATAAATTTTCTGTCCTTTTTCTCTTTCTTCTCCTTCTTGGATTCCTATAATACAAATGTTTTTATGCTTGATGATGTTGCTGAGCTCCCTTAACCTATTCTAATTTTTAAAATTCTTTTTCTGTTCAGATTGGTTGCTTTCCAGTACCCCTGTCCTTCAGGTAACTGATCTGTTCTTTTTATTCCTCTAGTCTGTTTATTCTGTTGGGTACATTTTTAATTTCATTTATTGAGTTCTTTAACTCCGGTTCTTTTTTTAAATATTTTTTTATTTTTTATTATTATTTTTTATTTTTAAATATGAAATTTATTGTCAAATTGGTTTTCATACAACATCCAGTGCTCATTCCAACAGGTGCCTTCCTCAATACCTATCACCCACCCTTCCCTCCCTCCCACCCCCCATCAACCCTCAGTTTGTTCTCAGTTTTTCAGGGTCTCTTATGTTTTGGCTCCCTCCCTCTCTAACCTTTTTTTTTCCTTTCCCTCTTTCATGGTCTTCTGTTAAGTTTCTCAGATTCCACATAAGAGTGAAAACATATGGTATCTGTCTTTCTCTGTATGACTTATTTCACTTAGCATAACACTCTCTAGTTCCATCCACGTTGCTACAAAGGGCCATATTTCATTCTTTCTCATTGCCACGTACTACTGCATTGTGTATATAAACCACAATTTCTTTATCCATTCATCAGTTGATGGACATTTAGGCTCTTTCCATAATTTGGCTATTGTTGAGAGTGCTGCTATGAACATCGGGGTACAAGTGCCCCTATGCATCAGTACTCCTGTATCCCTTGGGTAAATTCCTAGCAGTGCTATTGCTGGGTGATAGGGTACATCTATTTTTAATTTTTTTGAAGAAGCTCCACACTGTTTTCCAGAGCGGCTGCACCAGTTTGCATTCCCACCAACAGTGCAAGAGGGTTCCCGTTTCTCCACATCCTCTCCAGCATCTATAGTCTCCTGATTTGTTCATTTTAGCCACTCTGAAAGGTGTGAGGTAGTATCTGAGTGTGGTTTTGATTTGTATTTCCCTGATGAGCGATGTTGAGCATCTTTTCATGTGCCTGTTCGCCATCTGGATGCCTTCTTGAGAGAAGTGTCTATTCATGTTTTCTGCCCATTTCTTCACTGGATTATTTGTTTTTCAGGTGTGGAGCTTGGTGAGCTCTTTATAGATTTTGGATACTAGCCCTTTGTCCGATATGTCATTTGCAAATATCTTTTCCCATTCCGTTGGTTGCCTTTTAGTTTTGTTGATTGTTTCCTTTGCTGTGCAGAAGCTTTTTATCTTCATGAGGTCCCAATAGTTCATTTTTGCTTTCAATTCCCTTGCCTTTGGGGATGTGTCGAGTAAGAAATTGCTGTGGCTGAGGTCAGAGAGGTTTTTTGCTGCTTTCTCCTCTAGGGTTTTGATGGTTTCCTGTCTCACATTCAGGTCCTTGATCCATTTTGAGTTTATTTTTGTGAGTAGTGTGAGAAAGTGGTCTAGTTTCATTCTTCTGCATGTTGCTGTCCAGTTCTCCCAGCACCATTTGTTAAAGAGACTGTCTTTTTTTCCTTGGATATTCTTTCCTGCTTTGTCAAAGATGAGTTGGCCATACTTTTGTGGGTCTAATTCTGGGGTTTCTATTCTATTCCATTGGTTTATGTGTCTGTTTTGGTGCCAAGACCATGCTGTCTTGATGATGACAGCTTTGTAGTAGAGGCTGAAGTCTGGGATTGTGATGCCTCCTGCTTTGGTCTTCTTCTTCAAAATTCCTTTGGCTATTCGGGGCCTTTTGTGGTTCCATATGAATTTTAGGATTGCTTGTTCTAGCTTTGAGAAGAATGCTGGTGCAGTTTTGATTGGGATTGCATTGAATGTGTAGATAGCTTTGGGTAGTATTGACATTTTATCAATATTTATTCTTCCATTACATGAGCATGGGATGTTTTTCCATTTCTTTATATCTTCTTCAATTTCCTTCATAAGCTTTCTATAGTTTTCAGCATATAGATCTTTTACATTTTTAGTTAGATTTATTCCTAGGTATTTTAAGCTTGTTGGTGCAAATGTGAATGGGATCAGTTTCTTTATTTGTCTTTCTGTTGCTTCATTATTAGTGTATAAGAAGGCAACTGATTTCTGTACTTTGATTTTGTATCCTGCAACTTTGCTGAATTCCTGTATCAGTTCTAGCAGACTTTTGGTGGAGTCTATCGGATTTTCCATGTATAATATCATGTCATCTGCAAAAAGTGATAGCTTAACTTCATCTTTGCCAATTTTGATGCCTTTGATTTCCTTTTGTTGTCTGATTGCTGATGCTAGCACTTCCAACACTATGTTAAACAACAGCGGTGAGAGTGGACATACCTGTTGTGTTCCTGATCTCAGGGGGAAAGCTCTCAGTTTTTCCCCATTGAGGATTATAGTATCTGTGGGCTTTTAATAAATGGCTTTTATGATGTTTAAATATGTTCCTTCTATCCTGACTTTCTTGAGGGTTTTTATTAAGAAAGGATGCTGAATTTTGTCAAATGCTTTTTCTGCATCGATTGACAGGATCATATGGTTCTTCTCTTTTCTTTTATTAATGTGATGTATCACATTGATTGATTTGTGACTGTTGAACCAGACCTGCATCCCATGAATGAATCCCACTTGATCATGGTGAATAATTCTTTTTATATGCTGTTGAATTCAGTTTGCTAGTATCTTATTGAGAATTTTCGCATCCATATTCATCAGGGATATTGGCCTGTAGTTCTCTTTTTTTACCTGGTCTCTGTCTGGTTTAGGAATCAAAGTAATACTGGCTTCATAGAATGAGTCTGGAAGTTTTCCTTCCCTTTCTATTTTTTGGCACAGCTTGAGAAGGATAGGTATTACCTCTGCTTTAAATGTCTGGTAGAATTCCCCAGGGAGGCCATCTGGTCCTGGACTCTTATTTGTTGGGAGATTTTTGATAACGGATTCAATTTATTCGCTGGTTATGGGTCTGTTCAAGCTTTCTATTTCCTCCTGTTTGAGTTTTGGAAGAGTGTGGGTGTTTAGGAATTTGTCCATTTCTTCCAGGTTGTCCAGTTTGTTGGCATATAATTTTTCATAGTATTCCCTATAATTGCTTGTATTTCTGAGGGATTGGTTGTAATAATTCCATTTTCATTCATGATTTTATCTATTTGGGTCCTCTCCCTTTTCTTTTTGAGAAGCCTGGCTAGAGGTTTGTCAATTTTGTTTATTTTTTCAAAAAGCCAACTCTTGGTTTCATTGATCTGCTCTACAGTTTTTTTAGATTCTATATTGTTTATTTCTGCTCTGATCTTTATTATTTCTCTTCTTCTGCACGGTTTCGGGTGTCTTTGCTGTCCTGCTTCTATTTCCTTTAGGTGTGCTGTTAAATTTTGTATTTGGGATTTTTCTTGTTTCTTGAGATAGGCCTGGATTGCAATGTATTTTCCTCTCAGGACTACCGTCACTGCATCCCAAAGCATTTGGATTATTGTATTTTCATTTTCATTTGTTTCCATATATTTTTTAATTTCTTCTCTACTTGCCTGGTTGACCCATTCATTTTTTAGTAGGATGTTCTTTAACCTCCATGCTTTTGGAGGTTTTCCAGAGTTTTTCCTGTGGTTGATTTCAAGCTTCATAGCATTGTGGTCTGAAAGTATGCATGGTATGATTTCAATTCTTGTAAACTTATGAAGGGCTGTTTTGTGACCCAGTATGGGATCTGTCTTGGAGAATGTTCCATGTGCACTCGAGAAGAAAGTATATTCTTTTGCTTTGGGATGCAGAGTTCTAAATATATCTGTCAAGTTCATCTGATCCAATGTATCATTCCAGGCCCTTGTTTCTTTATTGACCATGTGTCTAGATGATCTATCCATTGTGGTAAGTGGGGTATTAAAGTCCCCTGCAATTACCACATTCTTGTCAATAAGGTTGCTTATGTTTGTGAGTAATTGTTTTATATATTTGGGGGCTCCCATATTCGGTGCATAGACATTTATAATTGTTAGTTCTTGATGGATAGACACTGTAATTATTATATAATGCCCTTCTTCATCTCTTGTTACAAACTTTAATTTAAAGTCTAATTTGTCTGATATAAGTATGGCTACTCCAGCTTTGTTTTGACTTCTAGTAGCATGATAAATAGTTCTCCATCCCCTAACTTTCAATCTGAAGGTGTCCTCAGGTCTAAAATGAGTCTCTTGTAGACAGCACATAGGTGGGTCTTGTTTTTTTTTTATCCATTCTGATACCCTATGTCTTTTGGTTTGCACATTTAGTCCATTTACATTCAGTGTTATTATAGAAAGATATGGGTTTAGAGTCATTGTGATGTCTGTAGGTTTCATGCTTGTAGTGATGTCTCTGGCACTTTGTCTCACAGGAAATCCCTTAGGATCTCTTGTAGGGCTGGTTTAGTGGTGATGAATTCCTTCAGTTTTTGTTTGTTTGGGAAGACCTTTATCTCTCCTTGTATTCTAAATGACAGATTTACTGGATAGAGAATTCTCGGCTGTGTATTTTTTCTGTTCATCGAATTGAAGATTTCCTGCCATTCCTTTCTGGCCTGCCAAGTTTCAGTAGAGAGATCGGTCAGTAGTCTTATCCATTGCCCTTTATATGTTAGAGCATGTTTATCCCTAGCTGCTTTCAGAATTTTCCCTTTATCCTTGTATTTTGCCAATTTCACTATGATATGTCGTGCAGATGATCGATTCAAGTTACGTCTGAAGGGAGTTCTCTGTGCCTCTTGGATTTCAATGCCTTTTTTCTTCTCCAGATCAGGGAAGTTCTCCGCTATTATTTCCTCAAGTACACCTTTAGGACTTTCCCTCTCTCTTCCTCCTCTGGAATACCAATTATGCGTAGTTATTTCTCTTTAGTGCATCACTTAGTTCTCTAATTTTCCCCTCTTACTCCTGGATTTTTTTATCTCTCTTTTTCTCAGCTTCTTCTTTTTCCATAATGTTATCTTCTAGTTCACCTATTCTTTCCTCTGCCTCTTCAATCTGACCAATCAATGGTCATCTCCATCTTATTTTGCAGCTCATTAATAGCATTTTGTAGCTCCTCCTGGGTATTCCTCAGTCAGTCCCTTGATCTCTATAGCAATAGATTCTCTGCTGTCCTTTATACTGTTTTCAATCCCAGCGATTAATTTTATGACTATTATTCTAAATTCACTTTCTGTTATATTGTTTAAATCGTTTTTGATCAGTTCGTTAGCTGTCGTTATTTCCTGGAGGGTTTTTTTGAGGGGACTTCTTCTGTTTTGTCATTTTGGATAGTCCCTGGAGTGGTGCGGAACTGCAGGGCACTTCCCCTGTGCTGTCTTGAATGACTTGCGTTGGTGGGTGAAGCTGCAGTCAGACCTGAAATCTGCCCCCATCCCACTGCTGGGGCCACAGTCAGACTGGTGTGTGCCTTCTCTTCCCCTCTCCTAGGGGCGGGATTCACTTGGGGTGGCGTGGCCCGTCTGGGCTACTTGCACACTGTCAGGCTTGTGGTGCTGGGGATCTGGTGTATTAGCTGGGGTGGATCCACAAGGTGCACAGGGGTGGGAGGGGCAGGCTCAGCTCACTTTTCCTTCGGAGATCAGCTTTGGGAGGGGCCCTGTGGCAGCAGGATGGAGTTAGACCCACTGGAGGGATGGATCTGCAGAAGCACAGCATTGGGTGTTTGCGGGGGTGCAAGCAAGTTCCCTGACAGGAACTGGTTCCCTTTGGGATTTTGGCTGGCAGATGGGCGAGGGAGATGGTGCTGGCGAGCGCCTTTGTTCCCCACCAAGCCATGCTGCGTCGTCTGGGGCTCAACAACTCTCCCTCCCGTTGTCATCCAGCCCTCCCGCTCTCCGAGCAAAGCTGTTAACTTATAACCTTCCAGATGTTAAGTCCCACTTGCTGTCAGAACACAGTCCGTCCAGCCCCTCCGCTTTTGCAAGCCGGACTTGGGGGCTCTGCTTTGCCGGTGGGCTGCCCCTCTGCCCCGGCTCCCTCCCACCACTCCGTGTAGCGCGCACCACCTCTCTGCCCTTCCTACCCTCTTCTGTGGGCCTCTCGTCCACGCTTGGCTCCAGAGAATCCATTCTGCTAGTCTTCTGGTAGTTTTCTGGGTTATTTAGGCAGGTGTGTGTGGAATCTAAGTGGTCTGCAGGACGTGGTGAGCCCAGTGTACTCCTACATTGCCATCTTCCCCCAGCACTTTTGTTCTTGGAGAAGTCTTCTAAAGATCCTTGTCCCTCTAGGGCATATTCTGAGATTAATAAGTCTTCTTCATGTATAAGTTTTTCAAACTGCTCCTCTTTGCTGTGTTTCAGTTGGGTTATTTGTTATGTTTGTCCTTTAAGGGTGAGGACTCAGTTTGCTATCTTCTGCGAGCTCTCCTAGAGCTGAAGCCACTGATTTTTAAAGTTCCTGGTGTTAAGCCCCTTTGATTGTAAAAACTCATGAAATTATGCCCCTGTAATTTCCAAAGCCAAATGTTATGAGGACTCATCTTATCAGTGCATGTCCCTTATGTCTGCGGTGCCTGGTATGGAGTCTATTCCTCTTCCTTCTCCATGCTTGTGGTGTCCCTCCCATGTGTGGTTAGTCTCACAGATTAGTTTTGTCCTCTACTGGGTCCCTGCCCATCCTGCCATTTTTGATGTGGTCTTCTTTCTATGATTAACTGTGGAAATTCTGTTCTTCCAGCCTTTTGGTTTTTTTTCTGAGTTAGTTACATCGATACGGCTGTTACTTATGTGTATCCATGGGACAAGGTGAGCTTAGGATCCTCCTAGTTCGCCATTACCTCCCAACTGGCATTTTTTACTTTTGAATGAGTCAAATGATAAAAGAGACTAAGGGCTATCTTATATTTTTCCAAGATACCTGATCATTTCGTGATGAGGCTATTTGAATAGTCTGCTGAATCTTGACTCATCACGTTAACTAAAGCAGCCTCAAATTTATTATAGGGAAGTTAAGTCAATTCTATAAGTCAAATATTTTCATAAATTATTTTCATTTTAGAATAATGATTTGTGAAGATCAAAATCTTTCAAAGAGTTGCGTGTATTGTTTTCTGTGTTTTGTGGGAAATTACCAGTTGTTTTAAAGCTTCGGCCATTTAGAGGAAATCAGTTCTGTCTCTATCAAAATATCATTTAAGGCATCCCCTGACCGGATGTTTTGTGGGCATCAGTGAAGAATTTTTTAAAAATATTTATTTAATTTTGTGAGATGGAGAGAGACAGAGAATGAGTAGGGATGGAGCAGAGAGGGAGAGAGACACAGAATACCTCTCAGGCTCCAAGATCTGAGCTGTCAGCACAGAGCCCGATCAGGAGCTCAAACCCACAAACCACAAGATCATGACCTGAGCTTAAGTTATATGTTTAACTGGCTGAGATACCCAGGCACCCCAGAACAGCATTATTTCTTTACAAGTATTATGACTGATGAATATTTCACACAATGGGTTATTTTCAAGTTTGAGAGGACATCAAATAAAATAATATCGACTTATAATAATTATGATAATTACCATTTTTTGCCACATTTCATTCAACATAGCCATTCACTGTGATAAATGCCTTACAAACTTTAATTTAGCACTCTACATAATTCTGCAAGGAAAATGAGAAAATCAAGGCAGAGAAAGCTCAATAACTCACCAAAAGTAACACAACTGACAAGTGAAGAAGTCAGAATTCAAACCTATACCTGTGATCAACGCCTGCATTTTTAATCCCTCCTCCATTAAGTGGGGGTGATTGCTTTCCCAAAGTCATTGGTGTGTTAACCAAACTGGTTTATTACAAGTGACAGAATCTGACTTAAAATAGCTTACTAAAAGAAAAAAAAAAGAAGAAAAAAAATGTGTTGGAAGGGTATAGGGATGATCTATCAAAACTGCTAAAGAAATCACAGTCGTTTCAGAGGTCATGGATTGGAACCAGGATCTGGAAAAAGATAATATCCATTTCTCCTTAATTTCCTGTATTACAGTCAACCCAGAAATTTTATGCATACCATTTTTTTATGTTTGCAAAAATTCTCTGGATAAGCTGCTATTATTTCTTTTGACAGCCATGATAATTAGTACATAATAAGTGAATTGATTGGTCCACGATGGGTGGCTGATTGGTCACAGAGGTAGAATTAGACACCACCCATTCAGCCTCTTGTACCCTGCTCTGCTAATGTACTTGTGTTTTAAAATGTATAATTGCAGGGGCACCTGAGTGGCTCAGTCAGTTGAGCGTCCAACTTCCTTTCAGATCATAATCTTGTGGTTCATGAGTTCAAGCCCCATATTGGGCTCGCTGCTGTCAGCATAGAGCCTGCTTGGGATCTTCTTTCCCCCTCTCTCAGCCCCTCCACTGCTCATGCTTTAAAATAAATAAGCATGAAATTATTTTATTTATTTATTTTAAGTGTTATATTATTAAATAAATATTAAAAATAATAAAATAAAATGTCTAATTATAGCAGTGTTCCTATAAGTGTTAAGGCCTTTTTTTAATTTTAGCTATGTAGGCAGGCTACTGGAGATATTAATACTTTTTAAATACTTTTTAAATACTAATACTTTTTGATATTTGAAGTTCTCATATCCTTCAGATATTTTTATGAATATTGTCCAAGTGAAACACAGGAAAAATAGATAGCCAGTCAATCTACATCTTATTTAAAGTGTTTGGCACTATACTATCATGTTAAATGAAAGGTTACCTTTACTAGTAAGATTTAATTAATTTCTTTTTAGAAAAATTTCATTAAAATACTTTTAAAACAGATAGGAATTTTTGAACGTAGCATTTGATTTGTAGCTGATATATGTACAGTGAGAAAAAGGTTCTTTTGATAAAAATTATTCAGTATTCTTTTCTTAAACTTAACCTTATGTCTACTTGATAAGAAAATAAAAGTGAAGCTATTGATTAGTTTCTGTTATACTTAAAACAAATTTTATCTTTTGCTATGTAAGTAATTTAAAAAAGACAGGTTTTCAAACTAGATGTCTTAGCCACAAGATGGTGTCCTAACATTAGCAACCAATGGGTTTTGCTTATAAATAGAATTGACTTCACTTGGCAAAAATGTTTCTCAAGTTGAAAATGCCAAGTGCCCATGCATAAAAATAATTACTCCTTAGTCTGTACTCTTGTGCAAAATGTACTTGGGAAAATGTATTGTGAAACTCAATTTGATTAACTCTCTTTGTTGTAGATTTGTATTTATTTACATTAATGCCACACTGGAATACCTAGTTCATTAACTTCTAATTTAGCCAAAACAGAGAGGAAAACTGTTTTCCTTGCAAATCACAACAAGTTTTCAAGTAGCACAATAGTTGAACTTTGTGTGGTGTACAATGTATGTCATGAGAAATACACATAAGAATTCAAGATTTTTTATCTTATATTTTATTTCCATAAAGGTTTGGTTTTGAAATCAGAGGTGGTAACATCAGTTTATCTTGAAACTGACTTTTTCAAATTTGAATATGGTAAGTTTTAGATTTTTGAATCGAATTTATATGCTTTCAAAAACCAAGATTTATTCCAAGGATCCTGAGAAATCTCTGGTCCTAATAATTCTTACTGGTTATCACAGACTTCTGAACACATGTAAGAGACTGTCTAATGTCAAATCCTGCGGGAAAAGAGGTTGGATGCATTCTATTGCTTTTAAGAGAGTCTGAATAAAAGAAGAAATTGTTTCAGATAAAACTAAGTACACTAAAACTCCATTTTTTACCCTAGCTTGAAAGAAAGCTAGATTTTTCCTGCAATTGAAAGTGGATTTTTTTTAATGTTTTTATTTTATTTTTGAAACAGAGCATGAGCCGGGGAGGGGCAGAGGGAGAGGGAGACACAGAATTTGAAGCAGGCTCCAGGCCCTGAGCTGTCAGCACAGAGCACGACTTGGGGCTTGAACTCACGGACCATGAGGTCATGACCTGAGCTGAAGGCTGATGCTTAACTAACTTAGCTACCCAGGTGTCCCGAAAATGGAACTTTTGCTTTGAAAAGATGTTTTCCATTTTTGTGTTATCTTTACATCTACACAGCCATGAGTTGTTAAAAAGAGTGTTTTGGGACCATTCTATATTTTCATCCTGAAAAAGAAAGTTCATATAAAATCACTTGGCTATGTCAGAGGGCAAGAAAGAAATGTATCACAATGATATATATTGGAATCACTTCATAAGTTATTCTCTCCATGAATGGTACACGTGCATTTTATAGAAATTTCGGAAATAAATCTGACAGTATAAGAAAAAACATAAGGGCGCCTGGGTGATTCAGTTGGTTAAGCATTTGACTTTGGCTCAGGTCATGATCTCATGGTTTGTGAGTTCCAGCCATGTACGGGGCTCTGTGCTGACAGCTCAGAGCCAGGAGCCTACTTCAGATTCTGTGTCTCCCTTTCTCTCTGCCCCTCCCCTGCTCACACACACACACTCTCTCTCTCAAAAATAAACATTAAATAATTTTAAATAAGAAAAAAAAATATATATATGCACTCTTGAACCTAGTGCTGTCTTTAAAACCTATTCTTGGGGTGCCTGGGTGGCTCAGTCGGTTGGGCGTCCAACTTCAGCTCAGGTCATGATCTCACAGTCCGTGAGTTTGAGCCCCGCATCGGGCTCTGGGCTGAAGGCTCAGAGCCTGGAGCCTGCTTCCGATTCTGTGTCTCCCTCTCTCTTTGCCCCTCCCCTGTTCATGCTCTGTCTCTCTCTGTCTCAAAAATAAATCAACGTTAAAAAAATTTTTTAAAACCTATTCTATGGAAATGAAAGTGCCAGTCTGTAAGGTTATATACAGTGTACAATAATCTTTACTTTAGCCTTGTTCCTGGAAGCCAAAAATAAAAACAAAATAATTCTGTAACAAGGTAGAGGCCTATCAAAAAATGTATGATTGAATACATTATAATATGTCTATATTGGTGATATATATGGTGAAATATTATTCATCTCCTAAAAGAATGAACTATTGCTACAAAGCTATACAAATTGGCTAGAGGAATTTATACTATATATTGATGAATGAGAAAATTAAGGGATTTATAATAAGATCCCATTAAAAAAAATAACAGAAACTAGACATTCTGACAGGTGTAAGGTGATATCTTATTGTAGTTTTGATTTGCATTTCTCTGATGATGAGTGATGTTGAGCATCTTTTCATGTGACTGTTGGCATCTGGATGTCTTCTTTGGAAAGGTGTCTTTTTAGGTCCTCTGTCCATTTTTCAGGTTGTTTGTGTGTTTTGGTGTTGAGTTGTGTGAGTTCTTTCTGTATTTTGAATATTAACTTCTGATTAGCTTTATCATTTGCAGATAGGGAATGTAGTCAATAATATAGTAATAACTTTGTGTGGTGACATTAACTACACTTATCACGGTGAATATTTTGTAATGTATATAAATGTCAAATCATTATGTGGTACACCTGAAACTACTATAATACTGTATATCCACTATGCCTCAATTTACATTTTTAATTAAAAAATATTATATATTTACAATACAAATGTGTGTGTATATATACATATGTGTGTGTGTGTGTGTGTGTGAAAATACATGTTTGTACATGATTAATTAGACATGGAAGAAAGCATGGAAGCATTCATGTTAGGTTATTTATTTATTTATTTATTTTAACGTCTATTTTTGAGACAGAGAGAGACAAAGCATGAACGGAGGATGGTCAGGGAGAGGGTTACACAGAATCTGAAACAGGCTCCAGGCTCTGAGCTGTCAGCACAGAGCCCGACACGGGGCTCGAACTCATGGACTGCGAGATCATGACCTGAGCCGAAGTCAGCCATTTAACCGACTGAGCCACCCAGGTGCCCCTCATGTTAGTTTATTTATATGGGATCCTTCTTGAAGGTTCTTATAGTCAGGTTCCCTGGAGAGCACACTCTGAGATAGAGATTGGCATGCAGGAAGTCTATGTAGAAGTGCTTCTCTGATCCTCCATGGAAGTGAAATGAAGGAAAGCCAGTTAGGCTGGAGGGAGGGAAGGTGGGGTGGTGGACCGTGATACAATCACAGCAACGTCTCAGAGGATCCCAGGGATCTCTGGAGCTGGGATGTTCCATCATGGTCATTGCAAACTGGAGTCAGGGGTCTATTTGCCCTACCTTCTCTGTCTGTATTCTCCCTTTCTGCCCTCTTCACTGACTAGTCATTGGGTATGGACTGCCCCCAGTAAGGACGTGTGATCCTGTGGCTGTAGTTCTCATTAACTGAGGCTTAATCCTCAGAGGGGAGGATTCAGCTGTGAGCCATCAACTGTCAACATTCCCACTGCTTTAGTCTTGAAGAGGTAAGGAAATCTAGTTGGCACACCATAACATCCTCTAAAGAACTGGATGACGAATAACATGGTTGAAATGGAGGAGGAGAGAGGAAGAGGTAGCATACAAGAAAAGAGAAAAATAATTTTAATAAAAGCATTTAAACAAGTGGTAAATGTGCATCAATATTGCGAGTGCTGTAGTAGTCGCAATGCTATGAAAAATTCATGATGTTTTACCTGGAAGAACCTTCTAAAACCTTTCTTGACCCAATTTTCTGGGTCATCCTAACTTTTCAATGCACCATATTTTCTTTGACAACATTGAAAGGATAAAAGCTCAGTAAAAGGCGAATTGAGAAGCAAACTTAAATATTTTATTTTTAGAAGGAGCAAATGGCTGATAAAGGAAGTTACATCATTCTGTACACACCTATTGCAGTATTTTGGCTGTGGTAGCGACATTCTTACTAAGGTGCTGTATTTGGAGAAAACCTTTGTCTCGAGTAAACAGACAAACATGTTGATAATATACTGTACTGTATTATCGTAAGGCTCTGAACCACTTTAGCTGGACAATACATACAGCTTTGTAATCTGACTCAGTTACTGAATAGCTATCATATGCTGGGTAGGTTATGAGGCCCTGGGGACTGGAAAGTAAACAGTGATTCAGAGCCTTGCAGGAGAGACAGTTGAAACAAGGAACAGTCACAGGATGACAAAGGTTATGGTATAGACAGAGTGCTGTGGGAACTCCAGGGACAAACCAGAAGGTTGCAGGTTGATCATTCCAGGGCTTCCCGGAACAGAAAGTTTCTGCATGGTGGGGTTGATATTGGGGCAGGTGAGTAATAAAGAAGAAGATCTGAGTGCAATCAGGGTACATTCAGGTTGCTGTAATTATAGTCCAAAATGTTGTGGTGGAGACTGTAAGGCACATGTTTTGGGATGAAGGCAAGAGTATCAGGAGATCATGCTGGAGAAAGAAGCAAGGACAAGATCATGGAGTCCTGGCAGGCAGTACAGCGCACAATCAAGTAGGATAATTTGAAGAGACTATAATAAAGCAACTAATTTACAAAGGTGTGGTGGGGGAATGGCGCTAGGGTTGGACATTGCCACCTCAGGTCTAATGCAGCAAGAGTTAGAGGGGTTGTTAGAACTTGAGGACAGAGGGACTGAGTGGAGGGAGCTGCTTTCCTCACAGGAGTCCTGGTTTCTGAGGAGGGATGCAGCAAACGATGGTGACATTGAAAGTAGTCAGTTGGTAAACAGATGCCTTGATGGGACCGCATGTCAGACTAGCCCATTGATGGGTCCTTGTCTGTTTGAATGGAGAAAGACAAGAAGAGCAGAGAGTGGTTCTGGTGGGGCAAACAGAACTCTTCCCTGTGTGGGTGGCAGTTGCAGAATTGAAGAATAAGGAGGAGGTGAGTAGATGCGCAAGGGAAGGAAGTGATTTCCACGCAATCAGAGCAGGGTGGCCAAGATTCTGTGGCAGAAGGGTGAATCTAGAAACTAAAATAATGCCCATGCAGTGAGCATGGAGAGGGAAAAGAGATGAGACGTGATGTTATAGAGGTGCCATGAAAGAGACCATACAGGGGCATTCATGCCAAATTAAATAGTTTTGTCTTTACTCCCAAGAACATTGCAATACCGTAGAAGAGTCTGATCATGCATAGCATCATCTGATTTTGTTTTATGGAAATCACTGTCTTATCCAAGAGAAGACTGGGTCAGGGTAGGAAGACAGCTTGGAAGATGGTAACAGTGGTCTGGGTGAGCCATCATGGTAGCCTACACTTGGGTGCCACTGGTGGGAGGCAGAGGGTGAACACAGTCAAGAAATACTTAGGACCTGGGTGATGGTTTAGACACGGAGGCCGAGATAAAAGGAATTGTTAAACATAATTCTAAGGTTTCTGACCAGATCGTAAACACTTGGTGAAAAAAAATTCCCTTTTCTTTTCCTGGTAGTCCTTATTCTTCTTTGTATTCCCACTAGCTCTTCACTCAAGTTTTCATTTTAATGATCATTTCTTAATGTATGCTTGACTACTTTCCCTGTGTTACATGATGAGCTGCTCTCTCTTTCTTACTTGCTAAATCATTATGGTTCACAGATTTTCACCCATTAGTTTCCTCCTCTTAGTTCCTTCACAAAGCATTTCACTTGTTCCTGACTTCCTCCTCTGGATGTGCCCCGTGTGAGAATTATAATGGGTGGAAGTAGCATGCTACCAACTAGAAGCTTGATGTCATTAAAATTCCTTCAAGTTTGTGACCTTGAAATTACCCACTTATAGTTCCCATGTATTTCCATCTTGCTTTTGTTATCTTCTTCATAAATACCCCCTGGCTATCAAAGACACATCTTTTGTCCTTTCAAGATTACTAATATAGAGTGTGTAGGCATTTCAAAACACAGAGTACACAGAAATAACATGGTTCATCTTAAAACTGTTAAGTTATTCCTCAAACATATTTTGTATTTGTCTAAAAAGAGAACGTTTGAAACAAGTCTATCAAACATTTTCCTGTTTCAACACTGGGGAGACTCTCCTGAACTCATGTCAGTAAAGAAGAAAATAAAGGAGCTTCAGTTATTTTGTGTGGATCCTGTTCAATTTAAGGAAAATTATCTTTCCCATATGACTATATGAACCCAGGAGAGAGTGTGTATGCATGCGTGTGTGTTTGTGTGTGTATCAATAATGATGGAGGAATCTTAACAACCAAGAAATTGAGCTCAGATACTACTGACATTTGTGACATTTTCACTGCCAATTAACATGACTGAAAATGCATCTAATAATTAAGGATGTGACATCATTACATTCTATTAATGACTATAGTTAGATTAATAAATCATTAATTCTTGAACATTAAGCATTAAGTGCACATTTTCTGGTAGAAAAGAAGCATGTTCTATTTAACACTTCAGATGGGGGTTTTGCATCCTTTCCTAGGAAGAAGGCAAAATGATAGAGTGGAAAGGCCAATAACCTGAAATTGAAACTTCAGAATCTGAGTCCGGCCTAACCACTGGCTAACAGTGTGACTTACAAGTCTCAGTTTCTTCATAAGTGAGATGGAAAAAGCACCTAGAGTGTAGAGTTGTTGTGAGAAATAAATCAGTTAATGTTTGTAAAGATATTTTGTAAATTGTATGCCAAGATGATAATATTACTTGTTATTGAATTTTAAACAGGAACATTGACTCTAATTCTAGTTTCCTTGCCTGCACAATAAATTGATTCCTATATTACTACATGGAATCATTGAGAGATGTTTAATTGGGACATTCGTTAAATGAGACGAAATGCCTGACAAATAGAAAAAAAGCATTTAGAATAATAGTCTTTAATTTTTAAAATGTTTTTATTTATTTTTGAGTGACAGAGGCAGAATGTGAGCAGGGGAGGCACAGAGAGAGAGGGAGACACAGAATCTGAAGCAGGCTCCAGGCTCCAAGCTGTCAGCACAGAGCCCATTGTGGGACTTGAAATCATGAACTATGAGATCATGACCTGAGCTTTAGGTGACTGAGCCACACAGACGCCCCTAGAATGATATTCTTAACAGAGAAATCAGTTTTCTATTTTATTGAATATACAGATAATTCTTGTTTTGCGTGGTTGGACAAGGCTATAAAACTGACCCCAAGGCCATGCAAAGTGGTCTTAATAATCACTGGGAAAATTATGATTATTGTGTGACCTTTAACATTGTGTTGTCAAAACAATAAACACTGTCTTACTGTTGGTTGTAAATATAAAGGGAAATTAAAAAAATACTAAGACCAGTATTTAGTACACTGTAATTTAAAACATTAGAAATGCTGAGAAGTAAAGTGTTTTATTTCTTTGAAGAAAATATCACATGTGGTTTTATTAATGTTTGCCTTTTCTTCTAATATAACTTAGCATATGGAGCCACCATCTTTTTTTTTAACGTCTTGATAAATTGCAATTCTTCTCTCAAAATTTGGATTCATTTCCAAAATTTCATGTTTTGCACTTTCCATGTTGTGAAATATCTCCAAGAGTTCTTTTAATGGAAGTCTTTTTTTTTTTCCTGGTGCCACTTCTCTGCCATATCTTCATTCATTTCATCATAACCACCCATGGAGATCCATAAATTTAAGAACATCCAATTTCGCTTCTAGCAATATTGTGTTTTTATGTTCTTGTTACACTTTCATCTCTGCCCCCTTCTCTCTTTGGATTATCCAATGTTATCACATGTTACCTGGGTTTGTCACTGAGAGACTGGTGGGGAGGCAACACAACTTTAAGCTTTACCATCTGAATGTAAATTGGAAAACAGATGCACAGTGACCGATTGCCAATGGACTTGGAAAGAAGTGACACTATTGGTAACTGATCTTGATGGGCATCTGCTCTTTATATAGTGATTTGTGGGCGAAGGAGTTAGAAGTGAAGTGTGTTCTTGATGCATTTTATTCAGAGTAAATATACCATGGTAACAGAAATTTGAACCATGTTGCTGGGGGACTGTTGTTATTTAACTAACCATAGTGACTGAAATTCATGCATATTGGGACAATGTGATGCGAGAGCTGCCTGAATATTTGATCAATGGCTAAGGAGAGAGCAAAACAAACAAATGATTTTGGGAAATGCCTGAGGCTAGATAAAAGAGAAGTATTAGTCCTCCTCCAACTTGTATTTGGATTATTTCTTAATTTAATGAGAGAACACATTATAGAGAAATGTAGCATATGTGCAGTGCTTAGAAGTGAGGAAAATTAATAACAGCTCCTATTTATTCACTATATTTAAATTTTAGGTTTTTTACAAAGGTGATATTTTCAAGTGGTTAAAATTTCAAGATATATGGAAAGATCTTACTAGAGCCCCTATCCCAGCTTCCAGTTTCTTTTGATTGAGTGCAATTGACATTACCCTTCCAGAAATAGTCTCTGCATGTGTAAGCAAACATGTTCACAAATACAAATAATTTTTTCCCCTTTAAAACACCAGTTCTAAGCAACTAATATTTATTGAGCATTTGCTGTATCCCAGACAATATGCTGAACTTTATATGCATTGTCTTATTTAATCCCCCAATAACCTTTGAGGCAGGCTGTCATTACTGCAAAGGAAATTCTGACCCTGAGAGTTTAACTTCTAACCCCAAATCATGCAGCTGCTGTGTGGTGAAGCAGCTATTCTCACCCAGATATTCTGAATTCTCAAGTGCAGGCTCTTAGGCTCCATGTGTAGGTCATGTAATAGGATTTTAGTAGTCTAACAGTCCTTTTATGGTCCTAGAAATTCTTTGTGCTAATTCAGCCTACGATAATATGGTACTCAGGGGGGGTTGAGAGAAACTAAAGTATTTCCAAAAGCATTAGCTCTATCTATCTCAGGAGATTGTTTGGCCACCATCTGTACTGGGAAATTGGCCAGGTTACTTGGAAGGAGCCCAGACCTGAATGCATGTCTACGATCCGTTCTCCTGGACTGCCAGCCAGCCTCAGTCCTTGGTGGGCATTGGAATTCCGTCTGACACTCAGCAAGTGTGTGTGTGTGTGTGTGTGTGTGACTTTGTGCATGTGCGTGCACATACCATATTTGTTCACTTATTCACTTAAAAACAATTATATCTATCAAGAGTCTTGGGGCGCCTGGGTGGCGCAGTCGGTTGAGCGTCCGACTTCAGCCAGGTCACGATCTCGCGGTCTGTGAGTTCGAGCCCCGCGTCAGGCTCTGGGCTGATGGCTCAGAGCCTGGAGCCTGTTTCCGATTCTGTGTCTCCCTCTCTCTCTGCCCCTCCCCCGTTCATGCTCTGTCTCTCTCTGTCCCAAAAATAAATAAAAAACGTTGAAAAAAAAATAAAAAATAAAATAAAAAAAAAAGAGTCTTAATCTCACATAATAGAAATATAAAGCTTAGAAAAGGTAACAACATAAGAGCAACAGCCTGTGCACCTTTCTGATTTAATAAAGTGAGTGCTATTTGACAGTCTGTTGTAAGCAGAGACACCGCTGTTGTCAGTTCTGCTTAGCAATCATGCATGTTTTCTAGTCATCTGATCCTTGAATGTACGTCTTGGTGCCCTCTTGGAGGAAGTAGAGTGTCTCATGCAGGAATCTGTGTTCTCCCTTCTCTCCACTACACATGCATCTTACCTTCCTCTCTTACCTTAGAGGTGCTGAATGCTTTCTCTGTTGCCTTTTATCCGAGAGTGGAAAGTTTGAAGGTGAAGTTCACAGTTTTAAAAAGTCAAGCGAACTTTCTTGTCTTCAGGAACTTTGGGTCAAAATTTCAGTAAAAGATGTACATGCACATGCACACACGTACACACACACACAGACACTCTGTCCTGAGATATCTTGGCATGGAGGCTAAGTCTTCTCTAAGGAAGCTTTACCCTTTCGAATGAACCATACAAAATCTGATTAACAGTTGGACATGAAAGATGATCATTTTCAAGGGCTGCTACTGTTAGGGGATATATGTTGTCTTTTCCTGCAGGTCTGAGGACCTGGGATCTTGGCATCACTGGGTGTTTGTGTTCAGGAGTAATACAATCCATCAAGACATTTAGGGGTTTGGAGCCATATCTTTCTGTATACTACATTTTTGTTTAGAAATCTGGCCCCCACTTGGCTCAATTCCAGGAACTTGCTTTTTGATTTGGGAAAGCTCCAGTCTTGTTTTAAATATTAGACAAAGAGTAAAGATTATATCCCATCTGTAAAGTAACATATTTATTATTTTTGCAATCATATCTGAGAAATAAGGTTAATTAAAATATTTTGACATAGAGGCAGCTATGTCTCAGTTGATGACATCATTTGCTACTTTATTTAACTAGTTTGAGCTCAGCCAATATAAACTTCCTCGCTTTGCCCTCTTCTTTCTTCAAAGTCTATGTCATTTCTTCCCTCCTGTCTGATTCTGGTTTGGGAGGACGTATCCTACCAGGCTGTATATACTTAGGCTCTTCTTCTTGTTCCCTCTTCTCTCCTGGAACCTCATTCTATCACTTGCTTCTCAAGTCTTTCCTTTGTTTCTAGCTCCTTTCCTCATTTTAACACACTCATGGGCACCCTCTACCCTCTTGTACCTTCCATTACTTAAAAAAGAAAAAGTTTTCAAAAGAGCCTTCTGTATTCTCCACCTCGTTTCCCTTGAACCTGGTTTCTATCTCCACCTCTGCTAAAGCCATTTTTCCAAAATAACCACTCACTTACTGATTGCCCACTCTGATGGCCTTTCAACCCATAACCTCATTAGGCTCTGCAGTATTTGATGGAAACTCTCTTATCTCATGGCTTCCTAGATAAGTGGTTTTTTTTCTGTCTTGCTATTTTTATGTTCCTTTTCTGTAGCCTATCAAGGGTTCCTTATATAATCTCCCCTAATTATAGAGCTCCTCCAATTTCCCACATTGCTATATTTGGACCCCTCTCCTGTATCTCTCTTTTCTCTCCTCTCTTCTTTGTCGCTTCAGCCTTTTCACATTTGTCGTTCACCATGTTCATAAGGACAACTTCCCAGTTTACTTTTCTGGTACTAATTTTTTGAAAACTACAGATCAGCACTTCTAACTGGCTTCTGGATATCTTCACGCACTCATTCAAGCTCACAGAGAAGCGACTGAAAGATAAGAACTGCTCTAGAGTGTGGAGACAGAAGTCAACAAGACAAAGTCCCTGCCCCACAGAGCTCACATCCTAGTGACCCAAGCAAATAAACACAAGCCAATAAACAATGTGTCAGGTGGTGGTAAGTGCCACAGAGGAAAACAAATCAGATCAGAGGAGTGAAAATGATGGGAAATGTTGTGACTAATTTAGATCGAATAATCAGGAAGGTCTTTGTAAAATGCCCCTTGAACAGAAATCTGAAGGAAATGAGTGTGTGAACCATATTCATATCTAGGGGCAAAGTGTACAAAGAGGCAATGTGACTGGAATATAGTGAGGAAAAATGTCCTCTGTGTGTGTGTGTGTGTGTGTGTGTGTGTGTGTATCTTTATTTCTACTCTCTGATAATGTGCATAGAGATATCTGTTATGGAGAGAGAGAGAAAGAGAGAGTTCTTTGATGTCATTATTTATATATTTATATCTATGTAAAATTTTATAATCTTACCATTTCTTACACTCTTACACACACATTCACACATGTCTCATATATCTATCTCTATCTCTGTATCTATCTATCTACTAATGTATATATAATATACCTAGAGATGTTATCAGAGGCTCAAATTGTATTGTGGGACATGGTAGGGACCCTGATTTTGACTCCAGATGAGAGCAGAGGCCACTGAAGGGTCTTGAGCTGAGAAGTAACAAGATCTGACTTACACTTACAAAGAAATACTTGCCTGCTTTGTGGAGAAAATGATTCTGTGTGCCCAAGGGGGGAAGCAGGTAGACCAGTCAAGAGTAAAGTATAGTAATGCAGGGGCGCCTGGGTGGCTCAGTTGGTTAAGCGTCCGACTTCGGCTTAGGTCATGATCTTATGGTCCATGAATTCGAGCCCTGTATCCGGCTCTGTACTGACAGCCGGGAGCCTGGAGCCTGCTACGGATTCTGTGTCTCCCTCTCTCTCTGACCTTCCCCTGTTCATGCTCTCTCTCTGTCTCAAAAATAAATAGAAATTAAAAAAAAAATTAAAAATAAAAGTGTAGTAATGCAGGAAAGAAGATGGAAGCTTATGCCAAGGTGGCAATGATGAAAGTTGTTACAAGTAGTAAGGATCTATTTTGAAGGAAGACCAGAAAAGATTTGCTGAAGGTTCTGGTGTAAGGTATGAGTGTAAGAGTGTAGTCAGGAATGACTGGGTTTAGAAATTGGTAGACTGGACCTTCCATTTATTATGAAAAAACCCAAAAACCAAAAACCAAAAAAACCCCAAAAGAATGGGTTGAACAGGTCGTGGAGCGTGGTGAAATCAGGCATATGCTTTTGAACATGGTCAATATGAAATGTCTGTTAAACATCTGAAAAGAAATATCGATTAAATATTGATACATATATATATCCAAAATATATGATTTTGAATATAGTAGACACACAGTGTTACAATAGTTTCAGGTGTAAAACTTAGTGATTTGACAGGTTTATACATTATGCTACTTTCACCACTGATGTAGCTACCTCCTGTCCCATCACATCGCTATTACAGTATCACTGACTATATTTCTTATGCTGTGTCTTTTGTTCTCCTGACTTACTCATACCATAACTGGAAGCATTTATCTACCTCTCCACTTCACCCATTTTGCCCATCCTCCCACCCCTTCCCCTCTGGCAAACATCAGTTTGTTCTCTGTATTTATAGGTCTGATTCCTCTTTTAATTTGTTTATTCATTTATTTTTGTTTTGCCTTTAGATTCCACTTATGAGTGGAATCATATGGTATTTGTCTTTCTCGATCTGATTTATATCACTTAGCATAATATCCTCTAGGTCCATCCAGATTGTCTCAAGCAGTTCAATCTTATCCTTTCTTATGGCTGCATAATATTCATTAATATTCATACATACATATATACATTTATATGTATATACATACATTTGTGTATATATATGTGTATATATATATATTTATTTACATGTATACCACATTTTCCTTATCTATTCATCTATTGATGGATATTTAGGTTGCTTCTATATCTTCACTATTGTAAATAATGTCACAGTAAACATAGAATTACATATATATTTTTGAACTAGTATTTTCATTTTCTTTGGCTAAATACCCAATAGTGCAATTATTGGATCATATGGTATTTCTATTTTTAATTTTTCAGGAATCTTCATACTGTTTTCCACAGTGGCTGCACCAGTTTGCATTCCCGGCAACAGTGCATGAGAGTTCTTTTTTCTTCACTTCCTCAGTGACACTTGTTATTTCTTGTCATTTTGATTTTAGCCATTCTAACTGTCATAAGGTGATATCTCATTGTGGTTTTGATTTACGTTTCCTTGATGATTAGTGATGTGGAACATCTTTTCATGTGTCTGCTGACCGTCTATAGGCCTTCTTTGGTAAAATGTCTATTCAGGTGTTCTGCCCATTTTGTAATCTGTTAATTTTTTGGGGTGTTGAGTTACATATATATATGTATTTTATATGTATATATGTATTTCACATACATATATGTATTTGGGGTGTTCAGTTACACATATATATATGCATACATATATATATGTGTAACTGAACACCCAAAATAATTAAATATTAATTAATTAATTAAATATGAATTAATTCATTTTAATTATTTAAAAATTAAACATATCCAGAAAAATGTTGCTATGGCTCATGTCAGAGACAATTACTGCCTATGCTCTCTTCTAGTATTTTTATTATTTCAGGTTTCATATTTAGGTCTTTATTCTATTTTGAGGTTATTTTTGTGTATGGTATAAGAAAGTGCTCCATTTTTTTTTTATGTGTAGCTGTCCAGTTTCCCCAGCACCATTTATTACAGAGACTGCCTTTTTTCCATTGTATATTCTTGCCTCTTTTGTCATAGATTAATTGGCCATACAAATGTGGGTTTGTTTTTGGAGTCTCTCATCTGTTCTTTTGATCTATATGTCCTGTGTCAGTGCCAATACCAAACTGTTTTGATTACTACAGCTTTGCTGTATATCTTGAAACCTGGGATTCAAGATACCTCCAGCTTTGTTCTTTTTTTTCAGGATTGCTTTAGCTATCTGGGTCTTCTGTGGTTCCATAAAAATTTTAGTATTATTTGTTCTACTTTTGTGAATAATGCTGTTGGTATGTTGGTTGAATCTTTAGATTGCTTTGGGCAGTATGGACATTTTAACAATACTGCTTCTCTCAATCTAGGAGAATGGAATATCTTTACATTTGTTTGTGTCATCTTCAATTTGTTTCATCAGTTTTTTATAGTTTTTGCAGTACAGGTCTTTCACCTTTTTGGTTAACTTTATTCATAGGTATTTTATTCTTTTTGATGCAATCATAAATGGTGATGTTTTTAACATTTCTCTTTGTGCTACTTCATTATTGGTGTATAGGAATGCTACAAATTCTGGGTAATAATTTGGTATCCTACTACTTTACTGAATCCACTGATTATTTCTAGGAGCTTTTTAAAACTGTTTATTTATTTGTTTTGAGAGAGAGAGAAAGCACAAGTCGGGGAGAGACAGAGAGAGAAGGAGAGAGAGAAACCCAAGCAGGCCCCATGCCAGCAGTGCAGAGCCCAATGCAGGGTAAGATCATGACCTGAGCCAAAATCAAGAGTTGGACACTTAACCAACTGAGTCATCCAGACTCTCCCCTGTATCTAGTAGTTTTTTGGTGGAGTCTTTAGGATTTTCTCTGTATAGTATCATGCCATCTGCACATACTGTCAGTTTAACTTCTTCTTTAATGATATGGATGCCTCTTATTTCTTCTTGTCTGATTGCTGTGGCTAGGGCTTCCAGTAGAATGGACATCCTTATCTTGTTCCTGATCTTAGAGGGAAGGCTGTCAGTTTCTCACCATTGAGTATGCTGTTAGCTGTGGGTTTGTCATATGTGATCTTTATTATGTTGAGGTATATTCCCTCTAACCACACTTTGTTGAGAGTTTTTAAAATGACTGATGCTGAATTTTGTTAAATGCTTTTTCTGCATCTATTGAGATGATCTATGATTTTTATCTTTTGTTTTGTTGATGTGGTGTATGATGCTGATGGATTTGCAAATATTGAACCATCCTTGCATCTTGGGAATAAATTCCACCTTATTGTGGTGAATGATATTTTTAATGTACTGTTGTATCTGATTTGCTAATATTTTATTGAAGACTTTTCCATCTATGTTCATCAGGGATGTTGGCTTGTAGTTTGTTGTTTGTTTGTTTGTTTGTTTTGTGGTGTCTTTGTCTGTTGTTGGTATCAGGTAGTGTTTGGTAAAATATCCTAGAATGCATTTAGAAGCTTTCCTTCCTCTTCAATTTTTTGGAATAGTTTGAAGAAATAGGTATTAACTCTTCTTTAAACGTCTGGTAGAATCACTCTTGAATCCATCTGGCCCTTGACTTTTATTTTTGGTAGTTTTTTTTTAATTAACAGATTCAGCTTCGTTACTTTTAATAAGTCTGTTCAGATTTTCCATATCTTCCTGGTTCAGTTTTGCAATATTGTGTGCTTCGGGGAATTTATCCATTTCTTCTAGATTGTCCAATTTGTGGGCATATTATTTTTCATAGTATTCTCTTATAATCCTTTGTATTTTTGTGATGTCAGTTGTTGATTTTCCTATTTCATTTCTGATTTTATTTATTTGGGTCCTTTATCTTTTTTCTTAATGAGTCTGGCTAAGGATTTGTCAATTTTGTTTATCTTTTCAAAAAGCCAGCTCTTGGTTTCATTGACTTTTTCAATTGTTTTAATATCCATGACATTTATTTTTGTTCTGATCATTATTATTTTATTTCTTCCACTCACCTTGGGCTTCTTTTCCCCCCCCCCTAGTTCCTTTAGGTATAAGATAAGATTGTTTATTTGAGCTTTTTCTTATTTCCTGAACTAGATCTGTATTGGTATGTATTCCCTCTGAGAGTTTTCTTTCACTGTGTCCTAAAGATCTTAGACTGTTGTGTTTTTCTTTTCATTTGTTTCCATGTATTTTAAATTTCTTCTTTGATTGTGTCATTGACCCATTGGTTGTGTAGTATCATGTTCTATAGTCTCTATAAGTCTGTGTGTTTTCCAGTGTTTTCTTGTGATTTATTTATAGTTTCATACTGTTGTGGTTGGAAAAGATGCACAGTACGATTTCAATATGATTAAATTTATTGAGAGTTATTTGTGGCCTAATATATGATATACTCTTAAAAATGTTCAATGTACACTTGAAAAGAATATATATTGTGTCAGTTTCGGATGGAATGTTCTGTACATATCTGTTATGTACATTTGGCCTAATGTGTCAATCAATGACATTGTTTCTTTATTGATTTTTCCATCTGGATGATCCATCCATTGGCGTAAGTGGGATGTTAAAGTCTCTTACTACTATTATCTTACCATCAGTTTCTCTCTTTTTGCCTGTTAATAGTTGCTTTATGTATTTAAGTGCTTCAGTGTTGGGTGCATAAATATATACAATTGTTATATCCTCTTGTGGGATTGATTCCTTTATCATTATGTAATGCCCTTCTTTGTCTCTTATTACAGTCTTTGTTTTAAAGTCTAATTTGTGTGATATGAGTATTGTTATATGGCTTTTTTTGCACTTCCATTTGCATGGTGAATATTTTTCAATCTTTTCACTTTCAGTCTGTGTGTATCTTTTGGTTTGAGGTGAGTTTCTTGTAGGCAGCATATAGATGGTCTTGTGTTTTTGTGTGTTATTATTATTTTTGAATCTATTCTACCAGCCACCCTATGTCTTTTGATTGAAGCATTTAGGCCCTTTACATCTAAAGTAATTATTGATAGTTGTGTACTTATTGCCGTTTTAAAATTAGTTTGCTGATTTTTCTTACAGTTCTTGTTTGTTTCTTCATTCTCTGGGTTTGGTGAGTTTCTATAGTGTTAAGTTTAGCTTTCTTTCTCTGTTTTCTGTGTGTCTGTCATAGGTTTTGAGTTTATGATTACCATGAGTTTTATATGTAACATCCAAAGTAAAATGCAGCCTGTATTAATTTGATGATTATTTAAGTTCAAACACATTCTTAAAAAAAGAAGAGCATTGGGGCGCCTGGATGGCTTGGTCAGTTGAGCGTCCAACTTCGACTCAGGTTATGATCTCACAGATCATGGGTTTGAGCCCCACAGTGGGCTCTGTGCTGACAGCTTAGAGCCTGGAGCCTGCTTCAAATTCTATGCCTCCCTCTCTTTCTGCTCCCCCCACCCCCCGACCCTGGTCATGCTCTGTCTCTCTCTCCTTCAAAAATAGATTAAAAAAAAAAACATTAAAAAAAAAAAAGAAAAGCATTGACAGGACAAGTTTTTTTTTTCCTTTTTTCTTCTTTTCCTTTTTACTCCCTCCTCCATGTTTTATGTATATGTTGTCATATATTACATCTTTTTATTCATAACTTTCTTATGTCTACTTATGGCCATTTCTTTTTCACTTCAAGATGTCTCTTTAACATTTTCTGTGAGGTTAGTTGTGATTAACTCCTTTAACTTTTGTTTGTCTGGGAAGCTATTTTTTCTATACAATTCTGAATGATACCCTTGCCAGGTAGTGTTTTTTTTTGGTTGTAGTTCCCCCCCCCCCCCCCCCCCCCCCCCCGCCTTTCAGCACTTTGAATATATCATGCCATTCCCTTCTGGCCTACAAAGTTACTGCCGAAAAATCAATTGATAGCCTTATGGGATTTCCCTCGTACATAAACTTTTGCTTCTCTTGCTGCTTTTAAAATTTTCTCTTTCTCTTTAATCTTTGATATTTTAGTTACCACATTTTGTGGTGTGGACTTCCTCAGCTCATCTTGTGTGGAAATTTCTGTGCTGCATGAACTTGAATGTCTATTTCCTTCCCTAGGTTAGGGAGGTTTTTAGTTATTATTTCTTCAAATAAGTTTTGTGTACCTTTCTCTCTCTTCTTCTGGGACCCCTGTAATACAAATGTAATGCAAATGCAAATGCTGCCCAGTGTTGTCTAAGAGATCTTTTAACTTATTTTCATTTTAAAATTCTTTTCTTTTTTTGCTGTTCAGCCTGTGTGCTTTTGTTACCCTGTCTTCCAGATCACTGTGTTCTTCTGCGTCCACTGATCTACTATTGATTCCCTCTAGTATGTTTTTTTTATTTCATTTGTTGTATTCTTAAACTCTGATTAGTTCTTTTTTATATTTTCTATCTGCTTAGTGAAAACCTCTCTGAGTTCTTCCATTCTTTTCTCCAACTCAGTGTATCTTTATGATCATTACTTTAAATTCTTTGTCAAGCACATTGCTTATCTATATTTAGATCTTTTTCTGAGGCATTTTCTTTTCCTTTCTTTTGGAGCACATTCCTCTATCTTCCTATTTTGACTTTCTGTTTGATTCTATGGATTAGGTAGAACAGCGACTTCTTCTAAATTTGAATGAATAATCTTGTGTATGGTGTCTCCTATGTAGACTGTGTGTGCTTAGTGACTTTTGCTGGCTGTCTGGAGCTGTGGCTGTGTATGCTAGCTACTCTTTTAATTTGTGGCTTTTTACAAAAAGAAAAATAATAATATTAAAAAGAAAATAATAAAAGAAAAAAGAAAAGGGAAAAAAAGATAAGGAAAAGAAAAAAAGAAAAAATCTACAAAGAACAAAAAGAAAAAATAACAAGAACAAAAATGAAAACAAAACCAAGAGTAATTTAAAAAATAATTTTAAAAATAAAATAAAAATAAAACAAACTTTTAAAGGCTGAAAAAAAAAACGCAAAGAAATCTAAACCTCGGCTTCTTTTCTGTAACCCAGCACCAGAGGGGCTGATTTGGGCTTGTGGACCTTGGCTGTCTGAGGTTGCAGGCTCACTATGAGCCAGTCTTGGGTTTTTAAAGTGGAAGAGGAGAGAGTGTCCCATAGCTCCTTGGCCCTTTTAAACTGCAGGCTTTTTCCTGAGTCCCAGGGTGACCCAGGCTGGTGTAGATTTGCGAATCCTGGGCTTGCTGAGGTTGCTGTACTCAGGGTCCCTGTGATGATGGGCTTGGCCCACCAGTTATGGTGTCCAGACCCCGCTCCAGTCTAGGCTTTTAAGGTGGAGTGGGATGTGCTTCTCTCTCTAGTCCCTCCAACCTGGAGAGTGCTCCCACAGTCACTCCTCCATTTGGTAGAGTTCTAGTGTTGTCTCTTTTATATGCTAGTTTCTCTTTTAAACCAAGGCTTTTTTTTTCTGTACCCAAGAACCAAGGACTGTCCCCAGCCCCTTGGTACTATGCCTCCCCACTGCCATTCTCAATGTCCCTGAATGGGGATTCCCTTTGTTACTGTGTCTCTGTCTCTCTTGCTGTTCTCTTGCCATTCTGTCTATCTTTGTCCAAAAATTGTTCAGTTAGCTCTTGGGTCAGCTCTTCAGGAAGAATTGTTCTATAATTAGCTGTCATTTGGTGAGTTCCATGGAGGAGGTGAGTTCAGGGTCTTCCTACATTGCCTTCTTTGACTAGAACTCAACAGGTAGGTATTTAAAAAGAAGTTACAGGACTGGAGGAGATGTTTAAAGAACAAGTATAGATAAAGAGGAGAAGAGATCCAGAGGACAGAGTTCTGGGACACTTTAATGTGTTAAGTTCAGCAAGTTGAGGGGCAATTAGAAAGGGAGGCAAATGACAGTGAGTAAGTGTTTGAGGAGTGAAATGACAAGTCCTGCTAGCTGGGTGAGTGAGAGGAAGGCTGAGAAATGAAGCACTAGGTTTGTCATCATGGAAGTCACTGACGCTCTTGATGGAAAATAAAAAGGTTGGTGTAGGGGTAAACACCGTACACAGACTTACTTGCAGGGGATCAAGAGAGAACAGGGTAAGTGGAGATGGGAAACAGAAATAACTTTTTTAAGAAGTTTTGTTGTAAAAGAGTATGAAAAAAGAACTAAGTAGGGGGTGGTAGCTTAGCGTTTGCTGGAGGGAATGTAAGTCCAAAAAAAATGAGGAGAAATAACACCATCTTTGCTTCTCCTGGGAACCAATCAGTAGAAAGGGCAAAATGGATAATGCCAGCAAGAGAATAATTGGAGGTGTGATGTCCTGGAGTCCTTCAGTAAGCTCAAGGGTTGGGACTCAGAGCACCATGGGAGGTTGGCTTTAGGAAGTGGCATAGATGCTTCAACCCCTGTAGCAGAACAGAAGGCTTTGTACAATTACAAGCATGTGATCAATTCCATGACAAGGAAGTGTGAGGTTCTCCTGGGATTCCTTCTAAATTCTTAGTGAAATAAGGGGATTATCAACAGACATCGCTGAGCGGGAGGAGAGTGAGAGATCCACAATGACAATGTGTAAAAGAGTTGGGACAATGGCTATTGTATGTTTTGACAGCAACACAGAATAAGAAATAACATTACTGAGGAGGTAAATATGCAAACACACACACATACACACACAGAGACTGCAAGCAAGAATTTCAGGAGGCAATACCCTTTTTAACTTACTTTCACTTCTGTTCAAATCTGTTCTAATGACAAATGGTGGCTAGTGAGTCACGAAATAATTTCATGACACTGATGGGGTGGAATCTGTAGTCTGGAAAACACTCATCCAGAAGAACTGAAGAGGAAATTCTCTGAAGATACGTAGTAAGATTATATGCAGCAAAATAAACCAACTTTAAGTCTAGAAGGTAAAGGGAGGCCCATCAGCTTAATCAACAGCAAATCATTGTCACTCCCCACACCCCAGTAGTTCCTCCTGTCAAGATCCCTTTTTATTCTGGGCTCCTCTGTTCTCCAGTGACATAGGTCTGAGATCTGTCACTTTAATTCCCTCGTTTCTTCCCCCGTTTTTGTAATTCTCTCCATTCATTCATTTGCAAAATTGTAAATAATCTGCCTGTAAATTCCTGTCAGCATCTGTTTCTATTTCCACTGATTTTGCCATGTTCAGGCCCTATTGCTTTCTCTCTACCTTATATTTTTACTTTTCTTGTTGTGAGAGTAGTGCAATGGGTGTCCATAAGAAGAAATTTATTTTAAAAAGACAAGTAGCTAAAGAAAATGAATATCAAACACAATCTCACTAAGAGGCTGTCTGGCTTCCTTTGTTGGTGTATCTACTTCCATTTTGTATGCATATATATTATTTCCCCTGTACTTGTCTATATACAATTATATAATATAGTCCTGTTTCATAATACTCTCGTTTTTAAGAGAACACATTGTGAATTTCTGCTCACATCATTATGTGCTTGGCAAAATCATATTTAATAGCTGTAGGGCATTCCACGTATGGCATTTTAATCTAAACCATTTTGTTGAGTTTGTGCAGTCATGTGCATGTGCCTCTCAGATCTGGGACTACAGGGAGCACAATTTGCCAAGGACCCTGCTGCTCTGCTCAGAAAAATCGATTCATCTCTTAGCTTGTTGCAAGCCTGCACTTCCCAGTCAATAACAGAGTTCCGGAAATGTTCTTAGGCAGGCCCATTTCTGGGAGACCTGGGATTCCTCTGATGAGGGACTCTAGCTATGGTCTCCCAGAAAGCTTTGTAGCACATGGCTTACAACGATGCACCACATTCCTTTTTTTCCTTCTGCCAGGATCAGACTTGCATGGAGTCTAGAGGCTGTATCTGCTTCTCCAGCTCCTTTCCTATTTTCTCTCAAGGGCCTTTTGGTCTCCCCTAAGACGTTTCTTATATACTTAATCCCATCTTGGCACGTTTCTCAGAAGACCCAAACTAATACAGGCATTTAGGTTGTTCTCGGGTTTGTATTCTGTACCACTAAACTTGTGATTGCTCAATTCTTAGCACAGCACTCTTTTGCTGAGAGCCCTTCAAGCACTGCCATTGCTCAGTACATTAAGCTTAAGCCCCTTCTACCCCCTCCACATTTGGCTCCAGCCCATCTATCCAAACACCACCCAATGTTCTTAGTCCAGCCCCGGGCCTGCTGACCAAATATTCTCGCATTCATTTTCTCATGCCTCCTTCCCCCAGCCCCCAAGAAAACATGTGCTCAGCTGATGCCTCCTTCATTCTAGATTTCTTTGTGACTTCCTCCACGCACCCCCCTCCATTTTAAAGGCCACAGAAATGTGTTTTCTGCAGTGTAGTCACTCTTTTTGTCAAAAGGAGTTAGTTACATTAAAGGGAGGCTATAAAGCCCAATGGTGAAGTGTATACTTTGTAATCAGACAGACCTAGATCATCATTTAACACACACACACACACACACACACACACACACACACACACACACAGGTATGCCTGGGTGGCTAAGTTGGTTAAGCGTCCCACTTTGGCTCAGGTCATGATTTGTGGTTCATGGGTTCGAATCTGGTGTGGGGCTCTGTGCTGACAGCTCAGAGCCTAGAGTCAGCTTCGGATTCTGGGTCTCCCTCTCCCTCTGCCCCTCTGCTGTTCTCACTCTATCTCGCTCTCTCTCTCTAAAAATAAATAAACATTAAAAAAATTAAAACACCTACAAATTAGCAGAGATTGGATAGGTTTGGGAAAAGACTGAGCTAAACAAAAATAATCCAAGATGTTTTTAATTCTCAGACTTCCCAGAGCCCTTAAAATGTTCATATGTGTCATAACTTCCTAAGGCTAGTATCGACACTTTGTGTAGCTTTCCTTGAATTTGATCACAAAATCCTTTAGAAACAGATCATCTCCAGACATTATTTTTTTCTTGGAAAATACCGGGAAAGGGTAAACGTTGTCACAGAATTTTTCATGTATGGTTTTCACAGTACTTTATAGTACTATATATATTCTTCAACTTGTTATAGTTGTTTGTATATTTATCTTACACATCTTCCCAATTTTAGCCTTTAGCATAAAGTCTTGAAAATAACAGGCACTTGTTCAGTAGAAAATCACAGAATTTTAGTGAAGGCTCATGGTCTGGAATAATATTTGGTAACTGGAGAAAGTTTGTATCTACTTTTCAGTAGCTGTTTCCCAGTCTTTTTTTATACCATAGTATCCTGGGCTACTTTACAGGCTAGAAAAACTATCTTGATGTTGGACAGGAAGAAAAAAAAAGCCCTTGTTAACTGGAGGCTAAATACATTTTCTCCACAAGTCACTTGATTGGGACAGTTTAACAGGATATAAAGGTGGAGGTGCATTTTAAGGGCAAGAAAGCAGGAGTCAGCTGACTCTGGGTCTTGGCACACCATGGGCAGCAAGGAAGGCAGCCTGTGGCTTAGTTGTGATCGTTTTCATTTCCAAGGGTGTGCTTGTCAAAGAGGTACTCTGCCAGGCCAGAAGCTGGGGCCCCCATCTTAACCAGGTTTTGCACGTGGTCACCTAGTTCTTTGATCGATTTCACCTGTTCATTCAAATAGTGAGTTTCCAGGAAGTCGCACAAATGGGGGTCACCTTTGTCTGAGGCCAGAGTGTGCAATTCGAGCAACGACTGGTTCACATTCTTTTCCAAGAGCAGCGCACACTCCATGGCATTCAGCCCGCTCTCCCAGTCGTCCAGGTCAGGTTTCTTGATGTCCTGCAGGCAGATCCGGCCTCCCCGCTGGTTCTGCAGCCTCATCAGCTTCTCGGCATGCTGGGTCTCCTCCCGAGACTGACGAAGGAAATATCTGGCGAAGTTGTTCAGGGCCACGTCATCTCGGGAGAAGTAATAGGCCATAGACAAGTACACATAGGACGCGTAGAGCTCCAGGTTGATCTGGCGGTTGATGGCGGCCTCGGAGTCGGGGTGGAAGTTCTGCCGCACTCGGGAGGGGGCGGAGGTGGGCCCGGCAGGGTCCCGGGAGGAGGTGGCTGCGGCCAGCGGGCGGCTGGGGGCGGCGGGCTGGGGACCCGAGGGGCGCCAGGAGACCCCGAGCGGTCGGAGCGCGAAGCCTCGGCGCACGCTGCGCAGGGACACCAGCGAACTGCTGATCTGCTTAGAGAGGAACAAGAAACAGGGCGGCATGGTTCCCCTTCTTTAGAAGCCGGGAAACTGAGGCCCGGGCGGCTCACCGCGCGGTCGGGCACCAGGGACTTCACGGGCTTCTGCATCAGAACGCAGCCCTAAGCGATGGCGACTGCGTCACACACGCACACACGCCTTCGCTTCGAGAGGCGCCGAGTTCCAGGCGGAGGGCGGCGGGGGCGCGCGCGCCTGTCGCTGTTGGGCGCAGACGGATAATCCTGACAACTCCATTTAACGAAACATTGCCCCATTTCTGCCCTTGGGCGTTTGTAACTTATTTCATCTAAGTTAAAAGTGCTGTTAAAAAAGAAAGAAAGAAAGAAAGAAAGAAAGAAAGAAAGAAAAGCAGGCACTAGGACTAGCAAAAGAAAGCACAAGCCCAGTGTACTTGCCCTCCCTTTGTGACCTCTTTCTGTGGAAAGACCAAGGCCTGGGGGAGGCAGGGCAGCGACATAGAGGAAAACAAAACTCACTACACGTTTATCTGGGCGCGGGGGTCCACAGACAAATTGGGTCTTTATAAATTGACTTTCTGGTTATTTTAACAAATGTAGGTATGGAAATAATTGCCAGAGTAGTATATAGGCACATTTCCAAGGGCCTGTAAGAAGACAGTGCCTTCTTTTAAAAAGACATTTTATTTTGGGGGCGTCTGGGTAGCTCAGTGGGTTAAGCGTGGGACTTAGGCTCAGGTCAGGAGCTCACGGTTTGTGGGTTCCAGCCCCAGACAGATCAGGCTCTGTGCTGACAGCTAGGAGCCTGGAGCCTGCTTCAGATTCTGCGTCTCCGTCTGTCTCTGCCCCTCCCCTGCTCAGCTCTCTCTCTCAAAAATAAATAAACATTAAAAGTAATAAATAAAAAACAATAAAAACTTAAAAAAGAATAAAAAGACATTTTGTTTTTAAATGTAAAATTTATCTTTACTGCAAAGAAAAATAGGATACTGTAGAAAAGTAGGAGGAATAAATAAACTAGCTCTAAACTTGATGTTATTTTCCTGTCTTTTGTTAATGCAGATACATACACTTGTGGTGAGCATAGCAAAGCTGTAGAGAAGTTGAATCACTATGTTGTACATCTGAAACTGATGTAACATTGTGTCTCAACTAAAATAAAAAATACTAAATTAAAAATAAAAAGGACAATTAAAAATTCAATTTATTTATTTCTTTAAATATAATTTATTGTCAAGTTAGCTAACATACAGTGCATACAGTGTGCTTTTGGCTTCAGGAGTAGATTCCCATGATTCATCACTTATATATAACAGCCAGAGTCCATCCCAACAAGTGCCCTCCTCAATGCCCACCACCCATTTTCGCCTCTCCTCACCCCCCCAATCAACCCTCAGTTTGTTCTCTGTATTTAAGAATTTCTAATGTTTTGCCTCCCTGTCTGTTTGTAACTATTTAAAAAAATTACATTTAAACTGGTATTTGGTTTTAAAAGAATATCTGTAATTGTTGTAGTGTATTGAGAAAATGAGTATTAACTCACAGAAGAAAATTCAGAAAATTCCTAATCTTTCTCTCCCAGAAAAAAAACCGTCGTTAAAATGTTGATAGTAATTCTCACAGATTAAAAGAAGAACATTAGGAGTGCCTGGGTGGCTCAGTCCATTAAGCTTTGGACTTTGGCTCAGATCATGATCTCATGATTTGTGAGTTCCAGCCCTGCATCAGGCTCTGTGCTGACAGCTCAGAGCCTGGAGCCTGCTTCAGATTCTGTGTCTGCCTCTCTCTCTGTTCCTCCCCTACTCATTATCTCTCTCCCTCTCTCTAAATACTAAATAAACATTAAAAAAAAGAGGAACATTAAAAAATCATAGAAACAAAACAACCAACATATACATTTTTAACAGTTTTAAAGAGATAGGATTGACCTAAAATAAACTGCAGATACTTCAAGTGCACAAGTTGATAGGGTTTGACATAGGTATGTCTGTGAAACCATCATCAGAGTCAAGGTAATGAACATATTCATCAACTCCCAAAGTTCTCTCAGGTTTGTTTATATGTATTTTTTTTATTTTTTATTTTTGTTTTTATTTGTTTATTTAAGTCAACTCCACCCCCAACGTGGGGCTTGAATGACCACTAGATCAAGAGTCGCATGTTCTGCCACTGAGCCTGACAGGTACCCCAACTTGTTATGTAATCACTCCCTCCTGCCTCTCTGCCCCACCTCATCCCAGCCATCCACGGGTCTGCTTTTCCTCACTATGTAGGTTAGTTTGCACTTTACAGAATTTCATATAAATAGAACCTGTGTATATACCTTTCTGCCTGGTTTCTATCACTCAGCACAGTGGTTTTGAGATCCATCCATATTGTCATGTGTATTAATAGTTTTTACGGTTGAATCGTATTCCATTGTGTAGAGATACCACAATCTGTTTATTCTGTCACCATCTCATGAATATTCTGCTTGTTTACAGCTTTTGGCTGTTCAAGTAAAGCTATTGTGAACATTCCCATACAAGTCTTTGTGTAGTTTTATGAGCTTATTTCTCTTGGGTGAATATTTTGCTTGTAATGGGTAGATCATATGGTAAGTGTAGGTTTAACTTTTTAAGGAACTTCCAATTGTTTTTCCAAGTGGTTTTGCCCTTTTATATGGCCATCAGCACTATGTGAGAGTTCAAGTTCCTTCATATCCTTGCAACCCTTGGTATTGTCATTTATTTCACTTTAAACTTAAAACTTAAAATTTAGCCATTCTAGTAGATGTATACTGGTATGACATTGTATCTTTAATCTGAATTCCCATTTTAATTGATGATGCTGAGTATATTTGGTCATACTTCTTTGCTAACCATATATATATCTTTGGTGAAGTGTATATTCAAAGCTTTTGCCCATTTTACATGTTAAGCCATTTCTTAGGATTGTTTGATGTCTTATGGTTAATATCTGGATCCTTGATATTAGTGCTGCTTATATTCAGGTCTTCTTTCTGTTATCTGTATGTTACCATCTCTGTATTACTTTCCTGTATTTCCTTGGGCAAATCACTTTACCTTTCTAGGTCAATTTCCTCAGTTATAAATCCAAGATCCTACTTATTTCCTTTGGGTTACTGAAAGGAATCAATAAAATAATTATGCAGGGTACTTATCACAGTGCTTATCACAGAATAAGCACTCAAAATATTCTTTAACAGTTCTTGTTGCATAGTGTCTATTTAATTATTCAAAATCATTCATTTTCAATTATTCAGTAAGCAGTAATTATTATTATTACATATGGAAAAACTTATACAGTTTGTAAAGTATGCTTATCCGCATTATATTGTTATCGTGTAGGAATAGTGAGGTAGAAATTCTTTTATAATCTGGACACATCAAATGTGTAGTTTCGTAGGAAGCTCCTCGGTCTCAGATGAACTTCTTAAAGTGTACGATAAATAAAGGTGGACACCTAAGATCTAGCTGCACTTAAACTCTGCTGGCAGAATCTGACTGATATTCACCAAGAAATTTCCCACTAACTTTTGCTTTCCTATATCCATCTTTGCTTGTATTTTCTTCAAAGTTTTGTTTCTCCTAAAATGTAGTTCCCTAAAGAGAGGTTCTGAAAATGATCCTTTAGAGTGGTGTTAAATGCCAACTGCTGCTACCAGTGTTTTAGTAGAAATGATGCTCTTCATATAAATGCTTATCCCCAAAGTAATAAAAAGCATAGATATAAAATAAATGCAGTACATGAAATGTAATACAAAACAAGGCCATAAAACACAATACACACTTAAACGTCTTGTGTTAACTTGTCAAAAACGTTTCTTGTTCCCTTACAAAGTTTGTCATGTATTTTGCTAGACTTTGAAAATGCAAGGATTCTTATCTGAGGGACATTTTGATTTCTAGTATTCATAGTAAAATTAATGGTCTTCTACCAAAAGTACACACCTAGATCATGGCCCACCATTCCTCACGAGTCATTTCTTCCTCCATTTTAATGACTTCTTCTCCTCCTCGAACACCTGTCTAAGCTTTCGAGATTCTCTGGTGTTGCCTCTACTTCCCCACCTTGCTGTCTTCTCCTCTTTTACTTCCTCATGAAATCCATCTCATCTTTTTAGGTCCCATCAAATATGTTACTTTCTCTCTAAGGTCTCAGATAACTTCATTTGGAATTAATCACTACTTTGTTGTTGTTGAAGACTGTTTATGCTTAGAGTATATCATATCATATGGTTGTATATGGGCATGCACATGTGCATGCTTGTATGTATGTTGATGTGTGTGTGTGTGTGTGTGTGTGTGTGTGTGTGTCCTTAAGGGCACAGCTTCTCATCCTCCTCATTTTTTTTATTGTAGTTGACACATAATGTTATGTTAGTTTCAGGTGCACAGCATTCCATAAGTCTATAAATTGTGCTATGATCACAAGTGTAGCTACCCTCTGTTACCATACAACGCCATTACAATATTACAATACAATTACTGTATTCCCTGTGATGTACTTTTCATTCCCATGACTTACTCATTCCATAATTGGTAGCCTATGCCTCCCACTCTCCTTCACCCATTTTGCCCCCCACTCCTGCCCTCTGGCTACCCATCCTACTCAGTTTTAAATTTTTAGTCTTGGCACAATGCTTCTATCCCCCAGAAGAATGGGGATAGGGATTTTTATTTCCTATGGCATATCAGCTTGCCTAGCATGTGTTTGTCAAGTATATTGAGAGATGGCTTCACTTTAAGTTATTAGAAAAGCTCTGTACTTTGCTGATTTCAGCCTTTAAAGGAATAACAATATCTTCTATTTTCTTCTTTATAGATGTATTGGGTAAAGTATTTGTATTATATGTGAAAATGCTTTGCCACTTGGAGATTTAGGAACTATATGAAAGTGGATTGTAATTCACTGAATCGTGTTTTGGTATTTTCTTCAAAGCATTTGATTTTAAATACTAAATATTTTTTTAGAATTTACCTACCTTGGGGAGCACCTGGTGGTTCAGTCTGTTAAGCGTCCGACTTTGGCTCAGATCATGATCTCGCAGTTTGTGAGTTCGAGCCCCGCATCGGGCTCTGTGCTGACAGCTCAGAGCCTGGAGCCCGCTTCGGATTCTGTGTCTCCTTCTCTCTGCCCCTCCCCCAGTTGTGTTCTGTCTCTCTATGTCTATCAAAATTAAATAAATGTAAAAAAAATAGAATTTACCTATCTTGGAAAATATTTAAACATCACTCTATCGTTTTATGTTAATAGATGGGAGCAGAGTCATAAATAATGAGGAAAAGGAAAAATGAAAAGTAAGTCTACTCCTTTATACTTGTACATACTTGTAGTGAAGACATATTTTCTCCTTTTCTCTTCTTTGTCTCTTTCTCTTTCTTTTCATTCTTTCTTTAATGTTCAAACATGGTTAATCACACAAGCAATTCTTCATCTTTATTACTGATACTGGCCCTTTCAAAATTGCTTGCTGTTAGAAGTCCAAAATGTGACAAATCTAGGGTGGAGAGAAGTCCACTGATCACTGGAATATGGATTCTGGATTCTGGATTATGTTCTTGCTGTTAATGGAATATCTGAGGGTTTTGAACAGAGAACAGTAGAGGATTTTGTCTTAGGAAAAGGAAAATGTATTGTGATTCGGTGTATTATCACAAGGAAATCTCTGAAAATTCTAAAGGGAGTGGTTGTACTCAGCTGCAGAACACGTTCTTGCCTCACTCTCAGATCTATTCAAAACTGGGAAATCTCCCAGGTCACTCGATAAATGAGTCAGAACTACAGTGCAAGCTGCCTCTAAAACTAGAAGAGGTCTAGCAAACTCTGTTTTAATTCATTTCATTTGTTAATTTTTTTCCTCTGTGGTCAGAGGCACAAGGTACAGTAACTCCTACTTTATCTTCAGGAGGTGTCTGGGATACCTCAGACCATTATACTCCTAGAACTGTGTGAACATCTTAGCTCCTGGGCTTCTAAGTATAATCCTTCCATCCCTTAGCAGAGCCAGCATTTCCCTAGTTGCGCCATGCTGAGATTTGGACCTAATTGTTGATATCGTGGTATACTAGGTGAATAGTATCCCAGTAAAATTCTTGTCCACCCAGAATCTGTGAATAGGCCTTATTCAGAAATAGGGTCCTTGCAGATGTAACCAAGTTAAAGTGAGATCATACTGGATTAAGGTGTATCCTATTTCAGTGATTGGGGTTCTTCCAAGGAGACAAAAATTTAGACAGAGACAGACAAGGAGGAAGTCATGTGACAAGCAGCTCAGGCTGCTCTCAGACTCCAGGTCAGGGACTTGCAAACTTTTTCTGTACTGAGCCAGAGCAATATTTTAGGCTTGGTGGGGCATAAGGTCTCTTTGGTATCTATTCAACTCTGCTATTATGGTGTACTATAAGCAGTCATAGAGTACATGTAATGAATAAGTGTAGTCGTGTTCTAGTTAAACTTTATTTACAAAGATAGTAGTGGATCAAACTTGGCCCAAAGAGTTTGCTGACTCCTGCTCTGGAGAGGAGAACCTCTTTATACGCTGCCATGGAGCATTTCTGATATTCACTTCATTACTCTGGTAATTAACTCAGCCGAGTCTGCCATTCTCTCTCTTTCTCTCTCTCTCTTTTTTAAACCTTATTTATCTTGAGAGAGAGAGAGAGAGACAGAGAGACAAAGAGAGCAAGTGAGGGCACTCACATGAGTGGGGGAGGGGCAGAGAGACAATCTCAAGCAGGCTCCACACTATCCCCATAGAGCCTAACACAGGGCTCGAACCCAGGAACTGTGAGATCATGACCTGAGCCATAATCAAGGGTCCAACATTTAACTGAATGAGCCACCGATGTGCCCCTGTCATTTTCTCTTTTTTACGCATCAGCGGTGCTCAGTCAAACCCAGTCAATTCCACATTTCCACCACAGCCCTGACCCAAGAGAGAGACTGCACACACAAGGGCATCTCCTTCCATCTGTGTCTGTCCCAGTTCTATAAGTGGAAATCTTAGTAACTGCAATGCTGGAACACCCCAGGAACTATCACCCTCCACTCACCACCAGTATTGCGGGACGTAGCTGTGGGGTGCGTGTTGTTACTTGTCCAGCCAGTGATCCAGTTCCTGAAACTCATCTTAGATTTGCCTCTTAGGAACATTTCCAATAAAACCTTTTTTAGGTTGGTTTCCTAAGCAAACTTCCAGCAAATGTCTCATTTGCAAGTGATTTATCAAGGAAATGCCGCCAGGAGAAACCAGTAAGGAAGTAGAAGAAGTGTAAAGGGGGAAACAACAAAAGGGTGTGATTCAGCAAAATTGAGAACAGAAAAGGCTAGCTTCAAAGGCCTGCACAAACGGGTAGCGTCCTGAACTGAGTCAAGCCCTGGGCTTGGTTTAATGCTTTGCTGCCGCCGCGGTCTTGAAAGTCATTAAGAATCTGATTTTTGAACCTGTATCTTTTAAGAGCAGTTGGTTGTGGTGTGTGTGTGTGTTGGGGGGGGGGAGCACAATGGAGTGCACAGGTGAGCAGACACATGTAATTTGTGTGTTTCTCATCCCTTGCGTCCCTGTTCACAGATAGCGCTTACAATGCTCCCTGAATGTTGAATTTTGGTGGAGCCATAAGGAGTGGGAGATAAGCATCACTGAAAGCAAGTTGGAGGTAGAGGTGTTGAATCTGTGACCAAGGAAGCTGGGGTGCCCATTTGCTTTTCAAGCTGCCCTTTGCTTTTGAAGCAGAATGTGCGGGGAATGCAGAAAGAAGTCCCTGACATTCCAAGGAACAAACAGGAAGGACTAAGGAAACTTACCAGATCTTTTCTTGCTAGTGTCAGACTTCACTGTCTCAGCAAGTCATTTATGCTAAAAATGGTGACACGGATGGAATCTAGGAAGTAAAGTAACCCATAGTTCATTTTCCTTTTGGTCCTTCCTTTATCAGTAAGCTAAAGATGGAGTGTTAACAGAACGTGTGCCATTCAAAAAACGAAATAAAAACAATTCAGTTACTTTTGTGTAGCATTTCCCCTGTTCTGGTAACAATGAAATACCTATGCATGTACAAGCCACAAAATATGAATTGTGTAATTTCAGTGACTTTTTATATCAATAAATTGCTCTTATATTTATACTTAAAGCAGGCATTGCACAATCTAAAATCTAAACGTGAACAGTGAAACTGAGGCTTACAGTGTAAGATGTTAAGCATTTTTCTTTCTTAAAATGACATTAAATAGAAGGTCAAAATGCCATGACAAGTCAAGAGAGACCACAGAGGAGAGTAAAACGTTTTATTATTTAGTGCCTTTAATAGCACTTTCCCCTGCATTTTCATCAAGATGGGCTACCATTTTCACTGGGCCCTGAATATGGGATAACTTGAACTGATCCCACAGGGGACCTCTGGATCCCCTGGAGGATAGGCATGCCTCAGAAATGGAGCTGGGACAAGGAGCTGGGCTTTTATAGCCCTGCACCAGCCAGTCACAGCCTATGAGGCCTGCCCTAGGGAGATGTACACACTCAAGTTCTCTGCTTGTCTGCATGTCCTGGAAAAGCAGTTCCGGTCCTGACCATCATCTTCCTACCAGTGTTACAGGGTCTCTTGTTAGAAGGAGCACACAGAAGGTTGGGTCAGGGCAGGAGGCACACACATGGTGAAAGGTTTCCAAGGGGATCTTGGGCAGGATCCCAACAACTCCTAACTGGTTGCCTAACCTAACGTCTTATTGTGATCAGACCAGGACCTAGGAGAAAATAGATAGAACACTTCAAAATAAAAATAGTTCTAGTTAGTTCAGTACTCCTGGAGCTGATCTCAAGAGGAGTGGCTGGCTATCAGAACCCAGGTGACAGTGAACTGTTCTGAGAGCAACCTGAAAAGGAGCAATGACGCCTGGTGGAAGGACAAGGCCAATCTCAGGGAAGGAACCTTGAAGGGAAGAATCCAGGGGAATGATTATGTGACCTCATTCTCTGTCTTCCTTTGGGTCTCTTGCTAGGGCTCTGCATAGGTTGACCCTAACAGAAAGTCAGAAGCTAGGGAACTCATTGCTGTAGTGCATTCAGACTGACCCCTGGGGAGAGAACAGGGCCAGGAAAGTTGCAGGGTGGGTATGTAGAGGCAGACATAGACATCAGACCGTTTTGTGCTCTTCTAATCTCCTGTGCATAGAATAGCCCCAGACAGCTATCTAAAAAGCAAATATGATTAAATTATCCACTTGCGTTGAACCTTCAAGTAGTCCCACATTAATCCACAGCCCTGTAAAATATATTCTCCCGGGCTTCTGTGACTTTTCCTTGCCATTTCCAGCGCTTCTTACTCTCTCTCAGCTCCCAGTATGCTTCAGTCTTTTTATGAACTTTGCTTTAGGCACCAGAAGGTACTATTTGTTCCTTTCCCATAGGCTTCTACATGCTGTGTCCACTACCTGGAGCACTGCTCCACTCAGAACTAACCACAGGACAGTGTGGGCAGATGCTTGTCAAACCCTTTCCCCTTCCGCAAGAGATGATGACGACTGGTTAACTGTCTGCCTCTGCTCAGATGTGGAGTACACATCCAGGCCATCTTGCTGGTGGGAAAATTATCCCTGATTGGCAAGTTAACATTAATCTTCTCTGAGTATGATGAATTTTGTCTCTGAGCATACCTTTACTGGGATTTTTGGAAGCTGTGGCATTGTTACAAAAGGTATTTGTTCTTGTGGACATGAGGCTTTTTAGCCAGGGCATCTCTCCTACCCAATTTATGGGGATCTTAACAGGATGCTTGATACTACTGTGCCAATAAACCGTGGTTTCTATTTTAATCCTGAGTGGCATGGTGCCAGGCTTGTGGGTATGAATGTTTAGTTCATTCATGAAGGCCCTTTGGTGGTTGCTACAAAGAATGAGCAAATTAACATGGATTTATCTTTTGACACCCCACCCCAGTGCACCTGCTTTTCCACAGCCATGTAGCTGTGTCTAGGACCCCCTCCTTTTGTATCTTTGTCAGCTCACTCACTTCCACTGTTCTCATCATATCTTAGATGGTTCTTAGAGGCCTTCAAGGAGTCCCACACTCCTCTACTTACCCTGGTGTGGAGATGGAATTCTAATTATTTACTTAGCCTATTACCCCACTAAACTGAAAAATTCTTGTCCATCTTTTTTCACCCTTGTGTATCTAGCATTTAGTTGGCACCTGATCCATTGCACCCAAGGAGCACTGTTAATAAAGCTAATTAGGGAGTAAAATTCCTTCACGTCCCCAAACTTTGCTGGTTCTAAATAACACTTAAGCAACAAAGATGAGGGGAACTGTAGTTGGTTTAATGGTTTAGCTGCAGTGCATTTAATGGCTTATTTTTTCTATCTCTGCTACTAGTGGAACCCAGTAAACGTATATTAATTTTGAGCCTTATGTTCTTAACAGTTGAATCAACCATCCTGTTCAATTCAATTTGATTCGATTCAAGTAAATTCTAAATATATGTTTTGAGCAGCTGATGCCGGATGAATAAGAAGCCCCTCATACTATGAAAAAGTAAAAGACACCTGGATTTTAGGGCCTCTGTGGATTCGAAATCAAGAGGTAGAGCCACACTGAATCATAGAAGGTTGAATCCGACCTCAAACCAAGTACAGGAGGATTATGGTGTGCCTTGCACAGAAGGTCAGCTTGACTGTGGTCTTAAAAGATGTTTGGGATAAGGATTCTGTGCAGAAAACAACAACAACAACAACAACAACAACAACAACAACAGCAACAACAACAACAACACCTCCAAAGGTGGGAGGATGGAGTTGAATTTGGAGCAGAGAGGATGTAGGCAAAACTTTGTTGGTGTTTGTTTGGAGTACGGATAGTATGTGTAATGCACATTAGGACAGAATTGACTTGAATAAGGTCAAGGTTTGGAGCCTTCTTTCTAGCTCTAAAGGATTTAATGATTGCATATGTCCTTTCTTGCTATTATACATTGTAGCCTAAACTTTTATGAAATAATAAAGTGCATAAAGTATAAAGTATACATATGCTGCCTTTATATATGCTAGAAGTAGCTATTTTCAGTGCTAGAACCCTGGGATGCTGCTTCCACCAAGGATGTGGTTTGCCATCATTACTCAAGTTACATAACAGAGGGTTCTTTCAGTTCATGGGCTGGACTTGGATCAACTGATGGTGATTGAAGATCATTGAGTATGTTCTTGGTAATCTCTTCTGCTTGTTATGTTTTATATTTTAGCTCTTTCAATATTATTTCAGGAGTAAATATGTTTGCAATTATTCTTTATTAAAGAAGCTAAGACACTCCACAATTTGTGTAAAAAATTTTTGATAATGATTACTTAATTCTGCTATTTTAAGCAATTTCATGATTTAAAACAGGATATAATGATATAGCATTTAAACACAAGCTCTAAACCTTCTCCAGTGATCATAATGAAAAAAAAAGTAGTAGCCACTGAGTACTCATATATACTAAGCACTATACAAAGTATTCTAAGAGTATTTGATCACTGAATTTTCACGAAAACATTGTACAGTAGGAATCAGTATGTCCACTTTGTTGGCAAATTCGAAGCTATATGAACACATTTCTCCAGTTTTATACAATTTCAGCGGATCTAGGAAAAATGTTTCTAATAATTCCATTTTCAATCAAAGTGGGAGGAATATTTTGAAAGTTAAATAATATGGCACTGCTGTCTTTATTGGCAGGGATTATAGTAGAGAATTTAGAACCAGAAAGGAACATGGAGTTTGTCTATTTTATTTATCTTATTTTACAAATGCAGAAGCTGTATGCTATAGAGTATTGACACAGAGGGGCACCTGGGTGGCACAGTCGGTTAAGTGCCCGACTTCAGCCAGGTCACAATCTCGCGGTCCATGAGTTCGAGCCCGCGTCAGGCTCTGGGCTGATGGCTCAGAGCCTGGAGCCTGTTTCCGATTCTGTGTCTCCCTCTCTCTCTGCCCCTCCCCCGTTCATGCTCTGTCTCTCTCTGTCCCAAAAATAAATAAACGTTGAAAAAAATTTTTTAGAGAGTATTGACACAGTTACAAATTTTGATAGCAACAGGCCAGCCTTTGGACAGTGGTCTTTAAAGTATACTACACCAACCTAATACATGGTGTATTTTCCCAGTAATGATTAGTATATTAGAATACAGTAAAACTGGGGCACCTGGATGGCTCAGTGGGTTGAGCATCTGACTCTTGATTTTGGCTCATGTCATGATTCCAGGATCATGGGATTGATCCCCACATGGGGCCTGGGTCAGGCCTACTTGGTGCCCCATACTGAACCCTGCGCATGGAGCCTGCTTGAGATTCTCTCTCTCTCTCTCTCTCTCTCTCTCTCTCTCTCTCCCTCTGCCCCTCTCCCCTGCTTAAACTCTCTTTTTCTCTCTTTCTAAAATAAATAAAAGAAAGAAAGAAAGAAAGAAAGAAAGAAAGAAAGAAAGAAAGAAAGAAAGAAGCAAAACCGAGAGATGCTAATGCTTTCTCAATGACAATGGTGGGTTGGCTTTCATTTGCATCAAAGTCACACAATAAAAAAAATTTCTTGTGAATAAAGACTTGACTATCACCATAACCTCCTCAACTGATGCTTTGGATGGCTGTGTAGAATCTATTCTGTAGGAAAAAGTGAAAGGGTCAATCACTTGTATTTGTTCAGGTATTTACAAAGGTCAGTTCTATTTTTAGAATAGTCAACCACTCAATTAACTAGAGTCTGCTAACACCAGTTAGTGACCACTGTATCCTGGAGTGTTATATAAATCCTGTGGGATTCTACAAATGGATCCTATTCTCAAGAATCTCATCAAAGAATAACCTTTTGATCTCACCATCTCACTTTGAGAAATTAATTACATGGAAAAAAATATAGTGCTTAAAGAGTACATAGAGATGTATGTTAATTTCATTGCAGTGTTACACATAAAAATAAAAAGCTGTATCTAAACTGTCTTTGACAAATTACAGGGGAGTCATACAATGGGATATCATACAGCCCTTTAGTAAAATAAAGTAGTTCTCTTTATAATGTAGAGAGATATCCATAAGATATTTTCAGTGGAAAAGGCAATGTGTGTGTGTGCGCACATTCCCATATTTGGAGGGAATAAAACAGTGTACATTTAAGTGTTTACACACACACACACACACACACACACACACACACACACACGTGCGTGCGCAAACATATGAAAGAGAGAGAGAAAGACATCTGTATAAAAATAGAAAAATGTCGGAAGAGGTGGGCACTGAGCTATTAACCATAACTTCTGACCTTTGCAATTGGATAGGTTGGGAAAGAGGAAGATGTGGATTTAGTTTTTTATACATTAACTTTTTATACATTTTAAAGTAACGTGATTATGGCTGATTTTACTTAATTTCTTTTACAGTATTTCTTTAATTAAAAAGTATAAAAGGAGACTTTTGAAGAGGCCGGATAATCAGAGAGGACAAGAAATGTACATAAAGAAGACTCTAAACCAGGGAAATGACTATAGCCTAGTCATCATCTGTTGAAGTGGCTAGTGCAGTGGCACAGTGGGAGAAATGTGGGAGTGATAAGAACTAACAATTTCTTTTTTTTAAGTTTATTTATTTATTTTGAGAGAGAGAGAGAGTGCACAAGTGGTGGAAGGGGAGAGAGAGAAAGAGAGAGAGAGAGAGAGAGAGAGAGAGAGAATGAATCCCAAGCAGGCTCCACGCTATCAGCACAGAGACCTATGTGGGGCTCCATCCCACAAACCATGAGATCATGACCTGAGCTGAAATCAAGAGTCAGATACTTAACCAACTGAGCGACCAGGCACCCCAAGAAATAACAATTTTCAAACCTCATGGGACAAATGGAGATGGCAATATAGGTTAGGAAATATTAGTACAGAATTAAGATAGAATAGGTTTGATAAAAATTAAAAGCACATGTGCTTGAGGAAAGGAGAAATGACAGTTTGTGATCATCTAGAATATAGATTCTAGATGATAGCCCTAGAATCTAGGACTGTTGTGTGGTCATAGGCATTGCACTCATTTTGATATTAAACCACATATCACTATGTTGTACACCTGAAACTCATACAACATTGTTTATCAGCTAGATTTCAGTAATAAAATTTTTTACAAAGAAAAAATAAAAATGCTGTTTACATTTTATCAGCATATATGCCAACAATGTCTTCTATCAATCTTATTATTAATTTGGTCTACCTAAGTATGACTTATAATATAATTAAGGGAATAAAGGGTTTACTTACATCTTTTCTGTAGGCCAGAAAAACACAAATTTCAGTTCAGAAACGTTTATAATAATTTATTGTTACCTTTGAACATGAATAAATTTCTGTCCAAAAATCTGCAAAGAGTTTTAATAAATCAGAGTTTTGTGGTTCATTTAATTATAAGCCTAAAGCTAAGTTGTGTATTTATCTTCATGATATAGAAAAATGGTGTTATCAAACTTCTCAGTCACTGAATTGATGGTATGCATTCATGCATGCCTACTGGAAAAACACTAACTAAAATAAATGAAATATGAAGATATTTTAGGATAGTGTATGCAGGACACTTGAGACTGTTCCTCTTCACCCAATAATCATTTCTGTAACTAGAAATTAGTCATTCCTACATAACCGATTTTTTTCAATCTCTCTTTCTTTCTTTCCTTTTTTTTTTTTTTTACTTCTGTTGAAAATAGGATTGTGTTGCTTTGCATTTCATAAGTACTTATAAGGTACATGGCATTCACAGCTTAGGTCCCTATTCATAGTTGATTTGTAATATAATTCAGAAAATAGATGGCTAGAACAAGCATGACATGAAGGTAGTCTACCTTTCTTGCTTTCTCTAGAAGATCAAAGAGTTCCTGGGGATAAAATCAGTCACAAAGATCTCTGGAATTTCATTGTTGTGGAATTTATATATTCACATTTTTTTGGATCTGGGATTCTACTGACTAGCCTCCTTGAATCTCTGGATTGGCCTTGAAATCTCCTAGACCTTACTTAATCTTCTCAGGTTAACTGTTTGGTGTATGAGGTGGTGTTCAATTGGAATGTTTGCTGGTGGCCTGTGTTGCTCCCCAATATATTCTGAATGCCACCATCTGCGAGACAACTGCCACTTATAATGGTGCAGTTTGTGTTCTTTGGACAAATGGATACAACCGAAGAGTCTGTAGGTGGCTACAGTCCTGCCTGTGCATCGTGCTTAGCCTGTGTCCACTGAAGAAAAGGATGCTCGCTGTACACTGGTGTTGTTCATGTGCCAATCTGGGCATAGAGAAGTTGCCATTTTTTAACTTGCACAAAAGCATTGTGTGGCCTAGCAGCGGTCCCGACCTGAAAGCATTTTAATTTTGATCCACTTTTTTATGATATTGAAACCAGGATAGTGATTATTTCCTCCAAACTTAGGTCCAAAGGTCCACATTTTAAAAGTTCAAGTTCAGTTCTCAACTATGAGTTGGGACCTTGTCTTCCTTATAGCTGAATCCCAGTGTGTTGGGTATTGACCAGCACGTTCAAACAATAAATAGTTGATGGATGAATGAATGAATAAATTAATGAAGAAGGATTGATTCTCTCAGATGGCTCTAAGTCATGATCAATACTATCTGAAAAGGACAGAGATTTAGGTCATGAGAATGGCACCTTTATAAGACAGTCACCTGGATCCACTGTGAGTCATTGATAAATGGTTTGCTTTATTTCCTAATATGTAAAGGAAAGTTTAGAAGAGTTTCCTTTAGAGTTGCCATTGGCTGCTCCAATACTGCAGACACAACTCCATAAATACTTGTTCTATATACTGAGACACAAATCCAGAGGAAGCTCATAATCTGTGATGGGACTAGCAAATGGAATGTCACAGACCTTCTAGAGCTGAATGACCCCTGGATGAACCATAGAGTTTCCTGTGGGACCCTAAAGACATCATTTAATATCCCAGCGTACTGGCAAGTGTTATGGACTCAATTGTTTCCCCCCACCCCCAAATCCATATGTTGAAGTCCTAACTCCCAATGTGACTATATTTGACGATAGGCCTTTTCAGGGGTTAATTAGGTAAATTATGTCTTAAAGTGTTGGTGTTTCAATGAGAAACACCAGGAGTGTGCTGCACAGAAGAAAAGGCATGTGAGGACACAGATAGCAGATGGCCATCTGTAAGCCAAGGAGAGAGTTCTCATTAGAAGCCAGCCATGCTAGTACCTTGATCTTAGACTTCTGCTCTCCAGAACTATGAGAAAATAAATTTCTGTTGTTTACACCACCCAGTCTTTGACATTTTTGTTATGGCAGACCAAGCTGACTAAAACAGCTAGTAGTCCTTTTTACCATAAAGCTCTTACCTTCCCAAGAGCTCTGTGGAGACTGAAACAGATAATGATTGAAACATGGACACATCAAAGCCATGTAAGGACCTTCATAGAAATAAGATGTTAGAGTATCTCGAAAACTTTCTGATGTATGCATTTTTCTGAGTTTGGTTATGATAAGAAAAATCACTAAGTGCTATTTTATGTCAAAGGGGAATAATGGCTGAGTCATATTGTTAAGGCAAGACACACAAAAGGGCAAGATGGAGAAAAACAGGGAGTAGGTAGTCCAACAGAAAGTTCACTGGATAGTTTTATCTTTGGGTAATATATGATTTCCATATGTGGAATTTCCCATATATTTCACATAATTTCCCATATGTGAAAGTTGTTATTTTGTGGGGAGCTGATAAAGAACTGCTAAATCACAAGGGCATCTTTTCAGTATAATACTCTTTCTCAAAACGTAGGCCTTCTAAATGACAGGGCAAGCTAATATCTTCTGTATTTGTAAAGATCTTGAATAAGACTTTGTTTTCACATTGAGAAAGCATATGCAGAGAAAATGACAGCCATATTAAAATGAAATGCAAGGCTTATGGATTAAAATAATAGTTAAAAGAATTATTCCCTAGTAGGAATTAAAATAGAGGTTTATGTCACTTTGTTGGTACTCAGATTTTTTTCCTTTGGCCTGTGGAACTTGAGTTTTTAAATGAAAACTAGTTCTTAGTACTCAATTCCCTTTTAAAATTGCTTAGCTTGTACATCTTAGCAGTTTGATGCATATATATTCATACAAGTGCCCTTTATGCTTTGGTAAAACTATATTTTAGCATCATTTTAGATGGCAAGTTGTTTCATTATTCATAGTATGTGAGAGCCTGAATATACCATGTGTGTATGTGTGTGTGTATTTGTGTGTGTGTGTATTTGTGTGTGTGTGTGTGTGTGTGTGTGTGTGTGTGTGTGTGTATTTCTGTGGGCATTTCTTATGTGAACTTGCATTGTCATTAATGAATAACCTCTAAATTGGGAGTAATATCTTCTACTTACATAATGGAGGCAGTTAGGGAAATAAAGTTACCTCTATGTATTTAAAATGATCTAATTCATGTCATTCTCGGCACGTGCCTTATGTGATTGCCAGAAATATTTTAAAATGGCATTCTTGAAAGTGATGAATCACATTGATGGAGGGTATTCTGAAAGCCTTGAGAAGACTATTGTACTATGAGGTGTGATTTTTGCAGATATGCATGATCATTAGCATCTGTCTTTTGTCACATCCAAATGTTTCGATTTAGGGCCAACCATGGGCAAGATCCAGGTCAGGGAGACGGATGCTCTGAAAGGATTTAGTTCTTCACCATGACATCCTCTAGAATATGAATGGGTCACAGGATTGGCCTGACCCTTTCTTAGTTAAAAAAAGGTAATAAGCAATAAGGATCCAATCTGATTCTGATAATCTGATATCCTTACTTCTGTCTCAAGAAAGAGAGCCAAAAATGTAACAGCCTCATACAGAATGTATAAAAAAATATCCTTGAGTAAACGGTGAAGGGACAGAAGTGGTGACTCATTATTGGAATTGAAATTTAATCCTTGATAATGCTTATATAAAAATAATATAAGTAATTTGGAGCAAGATTTGAATAACATTTTTTACCTTGACAAATAATGAATTGAATGATAGCTATATGAAGGCAGGTATGGATGCTATACCTATTTTTGATTGATGCTCTTGTTTTTCCCTTTTTTATTAAAAAAAAAACTGAGGCAATGGTAGATCTGGAATGAATCAAGCTTTCCAAGTCTTTTATATTTTTTGTCTGTTTCTGTCCATAATTTAATCCCCTTCTGCTGAACCAGAAAAATATTCTTGCCAAACTGAAGCAGAAGTTATTCTTCATCAGATTTGATTTATGATTCAAACTGGAGTTTACTAATACTTTACCAGAGGATTTCATAATCTCATTTCCAAACAATCTAATGGCATTTAACAATTATTTGATAATTAGAAATTACATTTGATGGGTATTAAGAAGGGCAGTTGTGATTAGCACTGGGTGTTGTATGTAATTGATGAATCACTGAATTCTACTTCTAAGACCAACATTGCACTGTATATTAATTAACTAAAATATAAATTTAAAAAAAGAAATTACATTTGAAGGCAATTATAAATAGTGTAAAAAGTTTAAATTGGTTTCCTACAGGGTCTAAAATGGGCCATATCAGAAGACATAACATTCTTTTTGGAGGACTAAATTATATTTAAATGTGCTTATTGGAGCCTTCAGTCCAGGAGGTTCAAAGAACCAAATTAGCCAGATATCATATTGATATAGAATATTTGAATAAATTATTACAAATGAGTAATGGCTGCTGATTAAACAGAACTGAGACCTAAAGGGATATTTTCCAAGAGAGTTTCAACACAATATGTGAAAGGCAGCCTCTGCTTTTACCTGGATGATCCCTACCTTGTCGTATCCACACTCTTGTATAGTCCCCTTCCGTTGAGTGTGAGCTGGACTTACTGACTTTCTAATGAATAAAACAATAAACAATTGTGATAAACAATATGGGATGTTATTTCCAAGATCAGGTGAGAATATGCTATGGCTTCCATCTTGGATGTTCTCTCTTGTTCTCTCTTGGGTCATTTACTCTGTGCAGAGGCACATTGCTATGTGGTGAGTGGTGAGGCAGACCTGTGGGGAGGGACAGATGCACACAGATGGCACGTGTTCTGAGTTCTGCCAACAGCCACGGGAACAACCTTGGAAGGGCACCCTCCCAGTCCAGTCTTGTGGTAAGAACATGGCCCTAGGAAACAACTTGGCTGTAATTTGACAGAAGACCCTGACCAGAGGCACCAAGCATAGCTGCAACTGCAGGTCCTCATCCACAGAAATTGGGAGGCTTGTGGTTTTCATCCACTAATTTTGTTATGTGGCAATAGATAACCAAGACACCGTGTTTATTAATTCCTTAACTAATAATATTAGCTTATTAATTTGTTACTCTTTTATTTTAGTAGATATAATTTCAAATGCTTTCTTACTAAAGACAACATGAATTAGATAATGCAAATATTCTACATAGCATTTGCATTTTTTAATGTTACATGTTATTGGTATTTTTTAGAACCAAATTATGTTTAAAAAGTGATAGGAATGTCTTATATTTGTTAGCGTATATTTGGTTCCTAAATTCCAGGCCTACTTACATCGAGGTGAAAGGGGAAATATATAGAAATAGAAATTATAAAAAATGAGATTAAATCCATTAATTGTTTTTTTTTAATTTTTTTTTTCAACGTTTATTTTTGGGACAGAGAGAGACAGAGCATGAACGGGGCAGAGAGAGAGGGAGACACAGAATCGGAAACAGGCTCCAGGCTCTGAGCCATCAGCCCAGAGCCCGACGCGGGGCTCGAACTCACAGACCGCGAGATCGTGACCTGGCTGAAGTCGGACGCTTAACCGACTGCGCCACCCAGGCGCCCCGTTAAATCCATTAATTGTAAAACGATTAGAAATTGTATCTATCACGCCATCTTTGTATATCTATCTAAAATTAATATTGTGTAGCTATTTACTGCATATAGTTGGATATGCTGTTTATATTCAGAACAGGATTTTTCTGGCTCTCCCTCATAACTTGCTTCACTCAATCCGTGCCCATTATTTCTAAAGGTAAATAAGTAAATAAAGTAGAAATATATTTCCTAGTATGTTCTACCAGGGGCTTAAGCTACAGATAAATGTGTATTGTACATGAGAAAATTGTGTTTTAATTATAGAAATCAACAGTTATAGTATTATACATATATATATATATATATATATATATATATATATATATAAATGTATATCAGGATACTTAAGGGAAATTTATTATGTATGTAAATATACTGATGGTGACAAATTGATTATGCTAATTTCCACAAGTGATCTCAGTCTTTTTTTCAGAGTAGAATTTCCATTTCTGGTGCAGTTCCTAAATAGGGCAACAACTGTTCTTTTTACAAAAAAAAAATGCACATGAATTTTAAACTTCTATCAGTAAAACAAAGAGTATATATAGTATGAAGAGGTCATAATGACTTATGCATATACTTGCAACCTCTCAACTTACAGAGAAAACCCAAGCCTTAGATCATAATGATAGTTGAGCTGGATACAACAGTCATCCCACCCCTGATAGCCTGTTGCTCTGTTTCTCTGTTGCTGCTAGTACTCTCTGGTTAGATTCCCACTTGTAAAAGTGAGGCAGATGCTTAACTGAGATCGAGTTCAAAATATAAATCAAGGAATTCCGACAAAACCTTTGCCTATGGAAAAGGCAGGCTAATTTGGGATGAAGAGTAGACAAAGCAAATGTGCTTGGATTTCCAGTCGAAGTCCCCTCTGATTTGTCAATTGTGTAGGCTTCTCTGGTAGTCAGTATTCTAATAGCTGTCCATGGCTGTCTGTAAACTGGCTCAGCTACTGCTGCCGCTTGGTAAGGGTCATCAAGTGACCATAGCTACAAAGTATGTATCAGGAACTCTTTCTCTTGCTTCCCTCTCGTTTCTTTCCATGTACTGTGTTCTGTGCAGCAGGCAAAATTTCATACTGACAGTCTAGTGCAGTCATGGGTTTTTGATTTGTAACAAAGCACTGAAATGTCAGGCTTAATGAGAAAGAAAAGCACCATGCAGAGTGTGAGCACTTCCACTCCTTTGAAAAAACATTTTCCTAACCAGGCTAATCAGCTTTCGCTGTGACACCTGATATACTGCAAGAGTGTGGAAGAATCTGCGATGAATTCTTATTCTTCTCTCTCAGTGCCCTGCATGAGCTATGAAAAGGTCAGAGGAAGCAGTCTTGAAAGAAACAGCTAAATAGCTGATTAATTTCTTGATATAACATGAAATAAAATGGAACAGTCACAATATTCTGTATTTAATCATTGCTTTCCTCCAAGGCTATTTGTGGCCTTCTCTATTATCTCACTGATGAGACAGAGAATAGCACAGTGCTCGAAGCCATGGATACAGGAGAGGTATCACAAGAGAACTTTGGCACTTGTTGCGCCAACAACATTGTCTATAACCTGTCATAATTTGTCATCCTATGAAGACACAAATTTGAGTCGTGTGCTCAGGATGTTAGATATGGAGAAGGAGTCCCCTGGCTTTTCTGTGGGGGCCTTGCCTAGTTTTTCTTACCTTCAGTTTAAGAAAGTTTCATCAGTCCTTACTAGAATTCAGTATTGCTTTGAGGTGCTATGGTATTTGCTAATTTGAAGAAATACAAAGTTCCTCAGATTAATTACATAGCATCAGAGGCTTACTAACACGTAGAGTTCAAGGCTGCCTGAAATTTTCTAAGATCAATATAATGGACATCTAATCTATATAAAATACTAGGGATAGATTAGATCTCCGTGACTGGTTTGGAACATTCTCTTCAATTAGAGTACTGCTCATAAACTGGTGAAAGACATGGGTGTTTTCTTGACTGAAGATCTATGAAGAGTAAACTTCCATAACTCTCTGAATACCCTATTATTTGAGTGCTGCTACAGGGAGGGAAGAAAGTGGCCAGAGAGTTGTTGGTGGTCACAACTTAAAGTTTATAGAAAATGTAAAATTTTAATGGTCTTTTATTTTTCATGTTTATTTGTTTTTGAGAGAGACAGAGCGTGAGTGGGAGAGGGGCAGAGAGAGAAGTAGACCCAGAATCTGAAGCAGGCTCCAGGCTCTGAGCTATCAGCACAGAGTCCGACGTGGGACTCAAACCCATGAACCGAGCCCCATGAACTGTGAGATTATGACCTGAGCTGAAGTTGGACATTTAACCGACTGAGCCACCTAGGTGCCTCTTAATGGTCTTGTTTTGTACCTGAGGATCTACTTAGACAAGTACATTTTCTGGCCTTGACATGGCCTTGAAATCACGGTGTATTCTGTTCTCTGCAGATATTCAGTAGAAACAATATTCTTCTCAAATGTTTTGAAAACATATTTTTCAAACTAACTTTTGGTGATTTCCTGGGAAGTAGTTACAGTGGCAATTTGTGGAAATTATGCCCCAGTTGTTAAAGAGAGAATGTTTTCTGCAAATCAAAGTTAAGCAAAAGGTCATTTTGGGAATTTTATTACTGCACTGTTTGGTGGTAATCAAAGAAAATATTGACATGCTTGATAGACACCTACTCTATACTTCACTTTTTAGTTTAGATTTATAGAAGTCAAATATGGTCATTACCATACTAACAATAAAAAGAAGAGAGTTAAATTATACCTAGCAGTGACATCAGAAGTTTTGAAGAATACGTGTGCTAATGGCAGACCACACGTGGAGAAAATAGGACCATATATCTTGGCCAATAGGTGTTAATAGCGAAATCACAACCTTGCTCCTAAAAGGGCAGATAATTTACCATTAAGTCCTTAAGTGTGTTGGCTGGGAACTTTATTTTGTGTGAATGGTGATGGTGCAATATTATCTCACACATCTTTTTTCCTTCACCAAACCTTGAAACCTGTTTCTCCCTGGGACAGGCAAAATGTCTATATTAAGGTGGGAAAAATTGAGACAACCACATGGGCTTTCCTTCTGTAGCAAGACAAGTTGAACAGAAATGTATTATCACCTAATGGTCATAGGTAACGAGTTTTAAACGGTTTCCTAACTCAGCTAATCTTTAAAAGTACAAAAGAACTTTATGGGAGATGTTACTTTCCCAGAAAGCACTGGATTATATCTGTTTGCTTATCTCAGTGGAGTCCCGGCTTCTAATCTGTGCCTGGAAGTGCAAGACACATGCTTCTTGAAGCTCATGGACCATTGAGAGCAAAGGGCGAGGCTTGCTCTGTTCTTTCCAGTTAATGGCACCTTGGGAGGTGTATCATCTCTCTCCCTGTGGGTCTCCTTCCCTCTGTGACAACTCCGTCGCATGGCATCGGTAAGTACGATGGCATCGACCGAGAGCAGGAACATAAATCAAATTGACATAAGTCCAATTTGAGATCATAAATCAATTTGACAAAAGTTGAATTAAAAAACGTATGAGCTGTGTGGGACTCTGATCTTTTGAAGCTGTTTGAATGGAAAGATTGGGGCATCGTGTATCATTTTGGGAAGTTTTTAGGGACAGTTGAGATTTATGTCAAAAGCTCACCTGGGTCTCTAGAAGATTTAACTATCATTAAAATAACTTCCCTGTAGCATTTTGATTTTTAAAATTGCTCATGGCAGTGATGACAGTGACTTATTCCTGCATTTGGCCTCAAATATATATTCAGTATGTCAAATATTTTTAATGAAAAATTCTATTCACCTTATTTTAAAATTTTTGTTCACCTTCGAAGGCATCGTTCATTTGTAAGTGTCCTATTATTTGTTACATCATATTTTTACCCTTATATGTAGCTATTGTCCAGGCAGAGAAGATAACCTTTCAAATTTAAGGTTTTAATATTTCAAATCTTTTTATACCCTGAATAAATCACTGTGCCAGCTGAATGACTCCAGTGGCTAAAGCCATGTTCTTATAGTAGGGGATATAATTTTAGACTGCCATTAAGGTACAGTTCCAAGAACACTGTCCTCCTATAAATGATTAAATTTATTGTGTTAATATTGATTTCTTCTTTTTAGCTCTTTAAGTTGTTTCTTAGAAGCCTGTGATGTATTTGAGCTTAGTAGAATTTTGTTCCTCTGGTATATGCTAACTTATTCCTTGGATGATTACTGATGCATGACTACCCTCAATAATTGAGTCTTACTCTTTTTTACTAAACCAGGGGAAATCTAGTTTTTTTTTACTTATACATATTATATACCTTAATACACATATAGAGCACGTTAGCAATATTCTGTGCAAAATTTTCTGTTCTTCTCCAAAACTGTAGAGGATATGAAGATGAAGAAAGGGCGAGTTCTTGGGGGAAAATATTTATATACATTTCAATAAGGTGGAGGTCTTCTCATACTGGCTGCTGTTTTGACTTCGCTTGTAAATCCACTTTCTAGAAGCTGCTTATGTCCTGGTGCATAAAGATGATTATGCCAATCCCATTTATTCTTTTTTTTTTTTTCCTTTTCAAGGTGAAAGCCATGTTAGTAAAGAGGTATGTAATAGTAGAAAAAAGATTGGAATCAATGCTATGAAGCTCATCCTCTTAGTGGCTGTTAAACTTTGGACAAGTGAGTTAGCTCTTGGAAAACCCAGTTTTGTCATGTAAGATGGCAGTTGAAACACTGAGCGCCAAAACTCTGTGAATGGATTAAGTTAATTGGAGAACTAGGAAGTACTAGCTACCATTTTATCTCCCTACTTAGGTCATGGTCTTTTCTAGAATTTTCTTCTGTTATCGTTTCCATTTCCTTACCTCAGCTCAGTGAGCCACTCAGTCAGACGCTGTGACCAACACTGTACCCTGCCCACACCTCTCAGCCTGCCCTGAAGTTCACCATTGTCAAGAATGCCAGTAACAGCCGTGGTCTCTGCCTGAAGCATTCTCTGGTCCTGGCAGTATGCTATTGCCACACATGGCCAAACCAGCAGCCCCAGGGAGTTAGATTCCCTTGGGCAATCTCTCATCAGTGATGGAGAGGAATTGGTCAAAATGCCCTAGCTTCCTTATCCCACAGGAGACAAGTCTGAGGGAAGTTTCTGTACTATCTCTCCTGGCTGGGGTCCCCACAGTGCGAGTAACAGTTATCCACAGAGCAACACTGCCTTCATTAGTTATCTTCCTTTCTCTGTCCTACATCCCTATTCCTTCGTGGCACTTTCTGCAGTAGCTTCCAAAATGAACTGGTTGCATGTGAATCCTATCTCAGACTCTGAATTTGGGAAAAAAAAATACTTGTTTTGTCCCCTGTATGCTCCTCTCTGCTTCTGAGACAGCAGGGTTTGCTGTTGGTTTGCATTTTAATGTCCCATGTCTGTCAGAACCTGCTCTCTTGTCCCCTTAGTATGTCAGCATTGGGTTCGCATTACCTACAAAATTAGTATCTGTTCCAGACACAGCACTGTGGTCCATGCTCTTCTTTCCGCTGGGAATGCCCTGCCCTTTTTTGTCCTTTTTCTGTGTCCCTGTTCAACCCTGTTCCAGTCTTTCCCACAAATGAGGAAACAAAGACACACAATCCTGCTCATCCTTCCAGTGTCATTTGAAAGAAGAGAAGTCTTTCTACATACTTCAAAGATGACCCCTCCTACCCTCACTGGCTCCCATTGCACCTTGGACTTCTGTTAGAATTTCAATTACATTTGTAACTACTTATTGAGTCTTTCTCTTTCTAATGGCATGCACTGCATGTTGCTATTATGATTTGCAAGTCTCAAGGGACAATGGATCAAGCATGGGCCCCTGGAGCCTCCCACCCATCCTGCTTCCCTGCGACCTCCCCAGATGGTTGTCCCTGCTTCCCAGCTCCCTGACTTCCTGGCATCCTGGGCCCCTCCAGCCTCCTTCTCCACACTCCTCACCTCATAGCCTTTGCCAGCCTCTGTCCCCAACAGGGATTTGGACATGGGTGCAGGAAAGGGACAGGGTGGGCGTGCAGACTCCATGGTATCCTAGAACTTAGAATGTTATGACATTAACAGTCTCCCACCCCAGAGTGGCAACACCTACCTTGTGGTCTATCTGCTTGATGCTGCATCTGGCTTGGTGGCCACTTTTCATCCAGGTTTGAGTGCCTCCCAGTACAAAGGTTTAAAGATCCATAGGGGTTGTTCACAGACCAGTGAGACAGGGAACTTGACTTCTCCAGACCCCACCCTCTCTGAGGGATTGCTCCTGTATCGACAGCAGGCTCAGTGAGCATGTGTACACCTTGCATCCCTAGATGGCCCCACACTTGTGCCACCTGTGAGGGTCTGCACTCTCCTCACAGTCCTTATGCCCCAGAACAATCCCTAGGCTCGCTCCGTCCCTAGACATAGGTTCTCTCTTTCTCCTCCTTCTCCTTTCTCTTTCTCCTTTCTTCTCTCCCTTGGTGGGCTTGTGGTCCCCTTTGGACAGGAGTCACGTAATATGAATTGTGTAATTTTGGCGATTCCACATGTAAGTTGAATGTTTTGATATTTGCATTTGAAGCTTGCATTGCATAATATAAAGATGAATAGCACAAAAAGCGCTCATTAATTTAAAATGTAAATTTTGCTTCCCTGGGAATGGCATGAGACAACAAAACACAAACAGGTGGAGACACAATAAAAGAAAGGAAAAAACTTCATATATATATATATATATATATATATATATATATATATATGCCTCCACACTTTTTTCCTGCTTTCTGAAAAAGGGGCCCTACATTTTCATTTGGCACTGGGTTCCACAATTTATGTAGCTGTCTCTGCACAATGAGGTCTCAGACCTGACCAAGTGCTACATATTTATCACCTGGCTGGGATTCTGCAGAGAGCCTACAAATTGAACTAATTGCCTTCTCTAAAGAAATAATCCAGGTTAAAAAAAAAACACGAGGTTCTGGTTGTCATTTTGCTGTAGAACAAATTACCTTAAAGCTTAATAATTTAAAGCAACACTCTTTTTGTCTCCCTTGGCCCTCAGGGCTGACTGAGTTCAATTAGCCTACTGTCACTCATGGTCTATCATGTTGCAGTCAGTGCCTGGCAGACTTGTTCACAGGTCTGGTCATGAGGCTAGATGTTGGCTGGGTTGCCAACTAGGACTTCCTTCTCGAACAATTATATATGGCTTCCACATGTGGCCTGATTTCCTTAGAGCACAGGAGTTGGGATGCCAGAGAGAAACAGAGAGAGAAGGAGAAACAGTATTGTTTTTTCTTAGCTGAAATAGCCTTGGAGGACACAGAACATTACTCCCTCCTCTTTCTATTAGTTAGAACTATTGACAGGTGGAGACTATTGATTATATGAGCAAAATCCCATATACTAATATATGGGTTCTAAGATTCTCTGGCTGGGCCAAGGAGATCGCCCAGTTAGAGATATAAAACACTGATCACACGGTTTGTGCTCAACAAATGATAGTTACTCCTGTGTTGGAAGTTTTTTTTCCTTGATATTGAATTAAATTTAGACCAGGAAACATCTTCATCTCTGGCCTTTCAAAGTGTTCAATACCATTTTGAGTATTTCAAAGTATTCAATACCATTTTGAGTATTTGAGTCCTGGCTCCATCCAATGTCTAGCTGTTAGCCTTTACTCAAGTCTTTTAAGCTTCCTGAGCACCTGTTTCTACTCATATTTGCTGCGCCAACTAATAATAGAATGTGTGCAAAGTCACTCTGTAAACCGTTTAGAACGTGTGAATGTGAGTTAGTAAAAAAAAATACAGTTCCATTGGCAAACTTGGTGGCAATTACAATTAGTTTTGTAGATTTGGATTTTGTTTTTCTGACGAACCATTGATACTGAGTAAAGAATACTTACTTCCCTCCCTCCCCCTCCAGCCCTACCCCCATCTGCTTGGGAGAAGCAAGGGAGGTAATGATTTTATCCTAAAAACGCAGCACAACAGGAGTGCCTGGGTGGCTCAGTCAGTTAAGAGGCCAACTTGGTTTCAGCTTAGGTCATGATCTCAGCATCTGTGAATTTGAGCCCCACATCAGGCTCTGTGCTGACAGCGTGGAGCCTGCTTGGGATTCTCTCTCTCTCTCTGTCTCTCTCTTCCCCCTCTGCCCCAACTCTCTCTCTCTCTCTCTCTCTCTCTCTCTCTCTCTCTCTCTCTCAATAAATAAATAAAATTAAAAAAAAAAAACCAAAACACAGCAGAACAAGGAATTACAGTCCAACCTAAAAACTTCAATACCACCTGCCAATATAAAACTCTTGTTTAATTGATATTGCCCTGTAACCTTCACTGTCCCTCATAAAATGGGCACTTAATCACCTTGTATTCATTTCCATATACTTCTCAGATATGTCTTATCTTCTCATTCAGCAGACAAGAAATCTAAGCTTTTCAGGTTTTTGTATCCTGACAGTGCATGATAACATGTTCTAGAGTATCTTACACACTGTTGGAGTTCAATAAGTTCTCATGATACATTGATTTATGTTAATAGTTTCATTATTATATGTCTCATAGTCTCTCGTCTCTCATTGAGTCTCTTAAATTCTCATATAGCGTAAATAAACTCTTTGCTGTAGTTGACAATTGTGTCTTCTCTCTTTCTTGTTCATTAACTCCTTCTAGTTGGTACATTAATACAGATATTTAAGGAGGCAATATTTCTACTATGAAAGTAAAGATAATAGAATTTACTGTAAAGTTGAATAACAAATGTTTACAGATTACTTACTATGTCTGAGGGACTGCACTAAACCTGTACCAACATCATTTTGTCTTACTGGAGCTCTAATTTTTGTTGCCCATCTAAAAAACTGGCTATAGAATTCTTTCTTAGAGCGCAGTCTTATAACTCTACATGTTAAAATGAAATTTCTCTTTTCTCCCTAGTGCTTTTTAACATGCACTTTCATCACAAAGTAGATACTTTATCCAGTAGATTGTGTCTTCTGTGAAAACAAGAGCTGTATTCAACTAAATTATAATTCCCAAAGTGATTAATACAGTGCAATTCCCTATACACATACTCAATTACTGTTAAAAATGGTTTATGCAGTGCCTTGGCAGTATTTTAAGACTGTGATTCTAAATTCCTTTGTCTTTTTTCCCCTCATCTCTACTTATAATTTACAAATGTGTCTCTGAATGGAAGTCAAACTGGGAAAATCAGTTCTTCCATTTTACATACAAATTATTTCTATTTTATGCAAGCTCCCTCTCATTAGATGAATTTCATGGCTTTGTAAATTTTTATCTATTTGAAATGAAATTCAGTATTAACTTTTTCTTCAACCTTTAGTTTTTGGCTTTTTTCTTTGGTGACTTTTACACTTTGTACTATGTGATATTTCTTGTTCTCTTCACTAAATCAACAGTTTCTAAAAGAAAGGACAAAAATACACTTAGCATAAGTTATGTGGTAAAAGATATTGAAAAAAAAAAGGACTATCCAAGTGTTTGAAAAAATTTCCCCGGTAGAACAGTTCCATTCCATTGTTTTCAGAAAAAGAAGAGTGAGCTTGCCTTTTTGTATTTTGATTTTTGTAATATTGGAACCAGTTCCTAAAATAACCCAAGAATTCTCTATCTCTTTGAAGACAGAACAATATCATTCCTTCGGAAGTCTGTAAGAAAAGACAGTGAGGACCACAAAGTTGCTGGAAGCCAGGGTTCTCCCAATTTAGCATGCAACAGAAACACCTGCAGACTTCATTAAAACACACTGCTGTGTTCACTTCCAGAATTTCCCCAGGTCAGGATGGGGCCGGAGAATTTACATCTCTAAAAAGTATGCAGGTGATGCCGGTGCAGCCCTTTGGAGACCACACTTTCTCACCTAGTGCTGAACGCTTTCACTGAAAATCACGTCTAAGGTGGCTCTTATGGCATTGTAAACTGTTAGGCTCCAAATAACTTCAAAAGGAAAATTCTGGAAACCTAAATCTATTAGTACATAAATGCATTTTCTAACATTAATTTGAGATGAGTTATTGTTTTTTTTTTTTTGTTTTACCTGTAGAACTTTGTGTAGGTGCATGTAGTCAAAAAAAAAAAAAAAAAGGAAACTCAGTTGAACAATAGTACCGACTGAGCTTTGCATTTTTTTTGATACTGCCTTTAGTATTCTACCTCTGAAATTACCTTCAACATATTCATTAATTTATTTCAAGAATATTCACTGGATGCATACTATGTGCCAGTCTTCTAGGAGAGGTGCATTAGTGCACAGCACAGATACCGAGTTTACATGTATATTTCCATGTGAATGCATCAATTGCTGTATTGATTCTAACAGCCATTTGAAATCAGAGCAGGCTTGGGGCGCCCGGGTGGCTCAGTCAGTTAAGCATCTGACTTCAGCTCAGGTCATGATCTTGCCATTCCTGAGTTCGAGCATTGGGCTCTGTGCTGACAGCTCAGAGCCTGGAGCCTGTTTGGAATTCTGTGTCTTCCTCTCTCTTTCTCTGCCCCTTTCCCACTCACTCTCTGTCTCTCACTCTCAAAAATAAATAAACATTAAATAATTAAAAAAAAAAAACAGAGCAGACTCAACATGAGGGTTATGATTAAAACATGCCCTTCACATGTCTTGTCATTAGAATTTGTCCATGGTAAAAAAAATACTTTGGCACACTGAATTTGAGTATGTGAGGAAACAAAATGTTAACAAACATGGTCCACTTCTGAAAACTGATAAACAGATGGAACATGAAATTGAAGTCAGGAAGTTGGCTGACTTTTCTTCTAGAGGTGGCTGGAGTTTGTCTCTTAGAGCAGTTCATGTGGAGTAGCTAATTATTCCTAGCCATTTACCATCTACATTTAGATAAATAGCACTTATATAACATTTCCTATGTGCTTAGCACTTTGCATATATTAACATTTAGACTGTTGTAGGCACTTCATATATATTAATTATAATAATCTCTGGGGTAGGTACAATCTTTGATATACCTATTTTGTGCATATGTATTTAAGGGGTTGGCCCAGAGATGGTAAAAACAAAAACAAAAACAAAAACAAAAACAAAAACAAAACCTGTCCAGGCTGCACAGCAGGTAAGTGATGGAGCTAGCATCAGAGTCCAGCAATCTGGCTCCAAAGCCTACCCTCTTCACCACCAAGCTTTGACTTACATGATGTCTCTGGTATTTGTCATATATTGTTATGGGTTAGCTTGTTATTTGCTTCTTTTTTTAATGCTTTTTTTTACTTATGTTTTGAGAGAGAGAGAGAGAGAGAGAGAGAGCAAGCGCATAAGTGGGGGAGGGGCAGAGAGAAAGGGGGACAGAGGATTCAAATTGGTCTCTGCGCTGACAGGCTGACAGCAGTGAGCCCCATGTGGGGCTGGAACTCAGCACCTGTGAGATCATGACCTGAGCCAAAGTCGGATGCTCAACCAATGAGCCATTCAGGTGCCCCCCGATTTGTTTTTTAATAAGTAAATATCTTTCTTTTCCAATTAATAGTAAGGTCTTTGGGGGCAGTTTCTAGATACAACACCTCTTGTGTCCTGGAAGGTGTCAAAACACAATACTTTACATGTAATTAGTATTTAAAAAATACTTTTAAATGGACTAATTGGTGAAACTTTCAATTTTACAATATTAGAAAATAAAAATCTCTATTTCTCTAGTTAGCTAGACAGATTGAGCAACCTAGGAATGTGATTATTTTCTGTCTTCAACTATATAAATCTTCTGTAAACACTTGGATTAAAAATATAGTTATATATGGGAGACATTGTTATTAGTTTAATGGACCATTAGTTTAATGGTCAGACTGGCCTCAAAATATGAAATGAAATCAGAAAACCAAAATATTTTCGAGCTAGATGGAAACTCAGCTATCACCTCATCCAACCCCCTTTACTTTACTTATTCAGTAGAGGACTAGAACTGTCCACTTATGTACTCTAGATATGTATATATGTATGTGTACATGTATGTATATGTATATGTAAATATGTATGTAACTATTCAGTTAATGGTTACTAGGTAAAAGTAACACAGATCTTTTGTTAGTTTGAGAACTGGACCCTTTATCTGAGGGTAAGGAGACATCAGGGAAAGAGATGGATCACTCCAGAGGGGTGGGCAGCAGGTTGGATAAGCAAGGGAAAGTACTCACAGCTTGTCTTAGGCTGCTGCAAACCAAGTAGATTTCCACAGCCAACCGCCAAGATCTTAAGGGTCTTAAATGGGTTAAGTCATGAACACAGTCGATGTTCTAACCACACACTGCTCTCGCAAGGCCACACCCTTGGAAATGGCTCCCACTGTGGGAACAGTGGGCAAAATGTACATTTCAAAATGTACTCTGATTGCTCAGGCCAGCCCTCAGGTCAACCAGAGGTCATGCTCCTTCCATGACCCTCCTCCCTGCCCCCAACATCTTTCAACTCTAATTTGAAGCCTCTTTTTACCCCAGTGTAAAGTACTGTCTTCGGCTTTTAAGACAGTACTTCCTGGGGGTAGTACAGACCTAGTTTAAAAAGAGGTTTCAACTCTTCCTTTTAGCAAACAAAAAATCTAATCTTCAGTAATTCTAGATTCCCAGACTTCTCAATAGGAGATATAGAAGACTTTCATGTTGTTCTTTCGAGATTCCATCCAGATGTTTGCATGGAAGTAGATTACTCTTGTATATTGGTTTGCCTTTGCCGTGTAACAAGCTAGTGTAACAAAGAGAGTGACTTAAAAAACAACCTTTTGTTTAGTTTGGCAGTTTGTGCTGGCTCTTCCTAAGGTTGGAATTGGATGAACTCAGCTGGGCTTTCTAATACTTGGCAGGCCACTTGGGGCCTGACTGACTCTCGAGAACTTCGTTCATGTTTGATTGTTGTCACACTCTCAGATGGAGTATAAATGTAATTAAGCCGCATGTCTCTCATCAACCAGTAGGCTAATCTGGGCATATTCACATGGTGGCAGTGGCAGAAGGCCCAGAAACAGCAAGTAGGTAAGTGCTTGTATCATTTTTGTTAATGTCTCATTTACATGGCAAATTACACGGCCAACCTAGATTCAAGGGGTGGGAAACTGGAAAGCCTTTATATGAAAGAGGGATAATTGTGTTTTAATAAACTACTATAGTTTGTCGGTTGATCCCAATTAATTCACTCTCCTTTCACTTTCAAAATACCCTTATCTCCTTCTAAGACTCCCCAGGAGTCTCATTACATTCCAGTTTTCGGCTGGAAGTCCAGGATCTCATGATTTAAAGAGAGATCCTTGAATGTGTTTCTCTTGCTTAAATAAGGTCTGAATGTTGCTCCTTGGTTGTGTTCCTCTTGATCCCATGAACTAAAGAAAACAGTGAACTAAAAACACATGTGTGCCTCACCTACAGTGGAGGGACAAGGATAGGATAATTAATTTTTTTGTAGTGTTTTATTTTTGAGAGAGAGAACATGAGTGAGGGAGGAGAAGAGAGAGAGGGAGACACGGGATCTGAAGCAGGCTCCAAGCTCTGAGTTGTCAGCACAGAGCCCAACACGGGGCTTGAACTCACAGACCATGAGATCATGACCTGAGCCAAAGTCGGCACTCAACAGACTGAGCCACCCAGGTGTCCCAAGGATAGGATAATTCTAATGGACTTTTCCATTAAAAAAGGAAGGAACAGGACCCAGATCACAGGGGCTAATACATGCAATTCTGGAATCCCATTGGGCCAATGCTGTCAATTCTAGGACCAGGGAATGTTTCTTGATTTGGTCCCAGTTCTCCATAGAACTGGTCCCAGTAAAAACTTCTTAAATTTTCCTTGGGAGTGGTTACTTGGTCACCGTTTTCTATGGATCTTGAATCCAACTTTTGAGTTCATGGTTCAAGTCTCTGAAATGTTTCTTATTTTTTTTCACAAAAATTGCCTCCAATTGCAACTGAGTAGCTTTCTTAACTTGCTTCTTCCCATAGACAGTTGAGACACAGAAGATTTTTTTTTAATTTTAGCAGTCTTAGTTCCTTTTAATCTAAGGCTGCTTAGATTACAAGCCAAATTACAGAAAATGCCCAAAATCCATTGACTGATGAATGGATAAATATGTGGCATACACACACACACACACACACACACACACACACACACACACACACACAATGGGATATTACTCAGCCATGAAAAAGAATGAAATCTTGACATTTGCAACAATGTTAATAGAACTAAAGTGTATTGTGCTTAGCAAAATAAGTCAGAGAAAGACAAATACCATATGATTTCACTCATCTGTGGAGTTTAAGAAACAAGAAAGATTAACACAGCAGCGGGAGAAAAAGAGAGGCAAACCAGAAATAATACTCTTAACTATAGAGAACAAACTGAGGGTTGCTGGAGAAGAGATGGGCAGGAGATGGGTTAACTGGGTGAGGGGTATTAAGGTGGGCATTTGTGATGAGCACTGGGTGTTGTATGTAAGTGATGAATCACTAAATCCTACACCTGAAACTAAGTAATAATAATGATAATTTTCTAGTTGAAGGTACTGGAAATGAGAAACAATTTTGTTTTCCAGTCCAACTTGTCTCACCCTTTTATTTTCATTTTAAATTCTGTATGAAAAAATAAATTCTGTTTGAAAATAGTTTATTTTTAGCATATCTCTCTTCCCGCACTTTATCTTAGAAACTAAAAGAATCCGACTGACACTTGAAACATTCTGCTGTAAAGCCATCTCATCAACGCCCAACAAGCTTAGCAGATACATTCTTTGTCTCCCTTGTTGCCACAGGTGATGGTTTTGTCACTTAGTCTTTACTTCATAGCACAGGTCAGCCCTTGCAAGTTTCTTCACTGCTTTTCCAGCTTCAGTTTACTGCCCAGTCCTACATGCAATGCTATATATTTTTCAGTTAGACAACAGCTGCATATTCCTTCTAGGTATCTTTTTTTATACATGCATTAACTTGTTTGTGTTTTAAAAAACCCCACAGAACTTAGTGTCTTGACAAACCTTTAAAAAACCTATTTATTTTTTTTCTCAGCTCATAATTCTGTGAGTCTGCAATTTGGGCTGGGCTCAATGCTGGCTTTTTTGTTCCAGGTGCACTAGGCTCATCTCATTTGGGCCAGTTCTTGTATCTGCTGTTAGCTGGCAGGTTGGTTGGAGGCTGGCTTCTCCAGGATGGCCTCACAAACTTGTCTGGTGATTGGTTTCTGTTACCTGAACAGATGGTATAATTGAGTCACGTGTCTCTTGTCATATAGCAGGCTTGCCAAGGCTTATTCATATGATGGTGGTAACAACAGATCCCAGGAATGGCAAATGGGTAAGTCCCAGTGTATAAATGCTTTTCAAATTTTTGCTTGTGCCATACTTTGCCTATATCCTTGTGGCCAAGAGTTCACAAAGCTCATCCATTTTCAAGAGCTGGGGAAATAGGTACTTACTCTTCATTGGAGAAATGAAAGACTGTGGTCATTTAAAAAATCTACCACATCTTGGGGTGCCTGAGTGGCTCAGTCAGTTAAGCATCTCACCCTTGATTTTGGCTCAGGTCGAGATCTTGTGGTTCATGGGATCGAGCCCCATGACAGGCTCTGTCCTGACAGTGAGGAGCCTTCTTGGGATCCTCTCTCTTCCTCCCTCTCTCTCTCAAAATAAATACATAAACATTTTTTTAAAAGTCTACCACATCCTGGAAATACTCTTTATGACCATAGTCTGTCCACTGTGTAATATTTTCAGCACCCATGGAATTCACAAGGGAAATGATACTTGTGTCATAGCTACATTTTTGAGGATGTATTTGGTAGAGTGATAGAATAAACCTCTGGTGTATGTATTGCATATATGAAAAATATATTCCAAATACACATAACAAAGCCAATATTTACATGACCTTTTAAGCTTTATGTACTATTGATAATTAATACATGCATGTTCTTGGTTAATATCGAGCTGTGCTCTTTGATTACTAATCCAAATATTTGTATAAAACAACATAGGCCAAGTTGATACATGACAAAGTTGTAGAAAACACTACTACTCACTTCATAGCAGGTCAACTTTTTATAGATTTTTATCTGTAAATATCAGTGTTTGAAGCAGGTAATGGTATGCTGCCTCGTGCAACATCTACTTTGTCCCTTTTGGTGTACTTTCTTGAATTGTGGAGACCTAAAAGATAAAACTAAATTTCCCCAAATCCTCACATCTAATGTTCTTCATACTATCTGAGATCTACAGCTGAGATTTGTAAGGTGGAATTAAGTTACATTTGTGTAGTCGAGTACAGGGAGAGAGCATTCTGTAGGGGAGAATTTTGATTTTCCTGGAATAGCTATAAAACAGGTCTTCAGCAACAAAAATGCAAATATTGTTTTGTTAAGTTTGAGTCTCAACAGGAAACAAAGGACACGCTGTCTATTTATAAAGGCACCATTGGTAAAGGTCTGCATGGTATGTAGGCCATCTTAATGAATACAACAATTTCCCTGGTCTCGCAGCAGTAAGGATGCCCTCTAACCCTATCCCAAAGGAGTGAGAAATGGATATTCAACTGGAGTAGAGAGGGAGAGAGAATTGTGCAGGGCAAGTTGCCTCAAGGAACACAGCCATCCTGAGGCAATCTAACAGAATCTAACAGATTTAGGGAGGGACCTAAATCAATAAATGTCATAAACTCACTCTCTTCCCTCCAATTTTTTTGCAGTATCCCCACTGGTCCATCCAAAGAGAATCCATATGGGTCATTACCTTGTTAGTAGAATCCGGTAGATGAGCCGTTTGGAGCAGAGAGCAAAGCAGAAAAGGGTTGAGAGTAGATATGGAAGATCAAATGGCCAATATGTGGTTCAGGTTCATCGTAGTTGTCAAATATTTTATTCATAGCATAGTAAGTGGTGAGCAGAAGCCATAGTGGTGTTTTCACTAGAACAGGACCAAAGTTGTGTTCTGGCTGCAGTTTTCCTGCTGTCTAACATCCAAGTTTGGCTCTTTGGCTGAGATAGAAATTTGGTAAGCTACCTAATGCCCTTAATACATCCTTTTCTGCTTAGCAGGGATTCTGTTGTTAGGAACAAAGAACCCTATCTATATAGTAGTGATAATAAGTAAATGAAAGAATAAATAATTGAAAATAATCTGTGACCTTACTTAAAACTGGAACATCAAATTAAAGCATAAGATAAATGTTAAATCATGTTAACATTAAAACAAAATATTTTGGTGACTTTAAACGTTCAATATAGTAATAGAATATTATTTGAAATGACCAATGTGTTTAAATCTTAAATAAATGTACAGAGAGAGAAGAAATGTCACTACCAGATGTATGAGAAAACTACTTAGTGACATCCTTCAAAGACCACTAAAGCTATTTTTTTTCTATACGTTGGTTATCTAGTATAAATCCCAAAGGTATTTGTTTATGATTTAGATATATCCCAATATCTTAACCAATTGGGTGTCACTGATACCTTTTTGGAATCTATTTATAGATGGGCATCCTCTTTCCATGAAAAAAAAAATATGCCCTTCTGTAAAATTTCAGAGTTAATGGATTCCTTCCAAGATATCTATGAACTTGAAGTTAACAGTCCTTGTTTGGGAGAGCTATGAACAAATGAGATAATGAGAGTTATCACATACTGCGAATACCCACTGCTACAGCAATCCTAAGGTTATTGCAAAGAGAAGCCCAGTTCATTGAATATGAGCTGGCATATTTTGTGGCACTTGGTCGATTTTGTCTAAGGGAAGAGGACTTTGATCTAGAGTCAGAATTGTTTATCAGCCTACATTGAAAAGAGTTTGCTAGCAAGTTGACATGCCTCTAAAACTTGTTAAATAGCAGAAGTAATCATTTTCTTCTGAATTTGTAATCACTTGAGAAGTATAGGACTTTGCATCAGAAACCACATTTGCTTTTATTTAAGTTCTTGAGCTGTGGCAAGTCACACATTTCCTGGAGTCTCTATGAAGCAAGACAGCAAAAACTGGCACAATTCATATATAAAATTGGGCAACTATACTGAATATGATCCATTAAATTTATATTAAATTGTGTTTTACATTTTCAAACCGTGAGCAGTGGGAAGAAAATATATGTGGTGAGGGAGACACATGCATAAAGGCACACTAGGAACACATTTGGACGTTATTTTTTGTCACTTTTAAATCAGTCTTTTGCGCCATCTTCAATACCAAGAATGCAAAAAATCTGCCATTTTAAGTATTCTTGAGGCAAGTAACAGGGTGTGTGGTACATAGAACTGTTTTTCCCCCACACCCTACGTGTTATACCATCTGGACTTAAGTAGTTTTTAGGTGGTTGACTAGGCTTTTGTTCTGCTGGTTTTTATTCGTTTTTTTGTAAACCGTCGTGTCTTTGAGAATTAAGATAAACAACTGAAGATAAAAAAAGACATGGTAGAATTATGCATCTAAAACACAGGCTTTCCACACTAGAAAATACAAGGGGGAATTATGGGAACAAACAGGACATACGAAGAATATGACTAGTTGGGCATTAGTGGCACCTCTTACTTTCTTAACTGAAAACACCTTCTTTAATTTAAAAGGTTATCATTTAATGTAGTAGTACAGCCACTACTTCAATTGTGAATTGAACTGTCATGTTTATTTAATTAAAAAAAATAATTTAATCTGTGATTGCTCCAGCTTTGTTTTTCTTATTTAAGACTATTCAGGGTCTTTTGTGATTCCATACAAATTTTAGGATTGTTTATTATGGCTCTGTGCAAAATGCTGGTGGGATTTTGATAGGGTTTACATTAAATGTGTAGATTGATTTCGGTAGTATAGACATTATCAAACTCAACATCCAAAAAACAAATAATCCAGTTAAGAAATGGGCAGAAGACATCAACAGGCCTTTTTCCAAAGAAGACACCCAGATGTCCAACAGACACATGAAAAGATGCTCATCATCACTCAGCATCAGGGAAATACAAATCAAAACCATGATGAGATACCACCTCACATTTGTCACAATGGCAAAAATTAACAACACAGGAAATAAGAGATGTTTGTGAGGATGTGGAGAAAGTGGAACCCTCTTACACTGTTGGTGGGATTGCAAACCGGTGCAGCCACTCTGGAAAACAGTATGGGAGTTCCTAAAAGTTAAAAAAAGAGCTACCCTATGACTCAATAATTGTACTACTAGGTATTTACCCAAAGGATACAATAATACTGATTCGAAGGAATATGTGCACCCCGATGTTTATAGCAGCATTATCAACAATAGCCAAATTATGGAAAGAGCCCAAATGTCCATTGACTGATGAATGGATAAAGAAGGTGTGTTATATTAATACAATGGGATACTACTCAGCTGTGAAAAACAATGAAATCTTGCCATTTGCAACAAGGTAGATAGAGAGTATTATGCTAAGCAAAATTAAGTCAGTCAGAGAAAGACAAATATCGTATGATTTCATTCATATGTGGAATTTAGGAAACAAAACAGGTGAACATAGGGGAAGAGAACAAAAAGGAGAGTGAAGCAAACCATAAGAAACTCTTAATTATAGAGAATAAACTGAGGGTTGGTGGAGGGGAGGTAGGCAGGGGGTAAACGAAATGGGTGATGGGTATTAAGGAGGGCACTTGTTGTGTTGAGCATTGCGTGTTATATGTAAGTGAGGAATCACTAAATTCTACTCCTAAAAGCAATATTACACTGCATGTTGACTAATTTGAATTTAAATACAAATTTGAGAAAAGTAATTTTATTATAAGCATCTGAACTGTCCGATCTGTTGATTTTATAATTCTCTCTGCAGTAGCACTAATCTTTCTACATTATGACTCTGTCTTTTTTGGAAATCAAACAAGCTTTCTTTAGCAAATGACTTCTTTTTATGAATGTTTAAAAATGTAGGTTACATTCAGCTTATAAGAGAAGAAAAAAAATAGGGGGCAAATTGGTTGGAATGTGAAGCTAACTTTTTAATTAAATTCTTCATCACCATCAATATGCATTCGAGAGACTGAATATGCAAATAGCAATGGCCACACAATATATAAAAATAGCACTTTGACCCAACGGAGTCAGTCCAGCAGCAAGCAGTACACAAACAATGACCCCTGTAGTAACCAGCACAAAGTGACCAGTTCCGCATGTAACTGACAGCTTTCCTTATTTTTGCCCCTGCTTCCACCCTGGGACCAACTGGAAAGAGCCAACTATGCAATGTCTAACCAATCACATAGGATGCCCACTTCTAGTTAGCCCATCTACAAATTCCCCATGACCATAACCTCTGGTTATGGCAGGCCTAAAGCCTTCGATTTTTTCCACCATAAAGCTATTTTTTTTTCTTCTTGCCTTTGAGTTTCTGCCAAACATGAGTGATAGTGGTTAACTCCGTGGTTGCAGTACACTGAGTAAATAGACATTGCTTGTCATGGGTTGTACAGAGCTAACTAACTTGTCTGTATTTATTAAGGCTTTCCTCTCTTAGCACCCTGAGATTATTTCTGTATTGGTTCTTACATTAGAGAAATAGTGTGTTTGCTTACCTGCCTTCCCCATGAGAGTGAGATACCCTAGAAGGAGGTGTGCCTTACAATGTATGACAGCGTTTGCTACATATAGAGTAGTATTTCTGAGAAATACTTATCCATTTATTTGTTGAGTGGGTGACCTCTATTAGCACTGTGTTAGTAGTAGGACATCAAGGGGTAGCATACATGGACTCTAATCTCAAAACACTTAAAACTTTTCATTACTTTATCAGGCAAAAGTTGTCCTTGCAACTTTTGATGATGTCCAAAGATAACTGGATTATTTCTGAAAACAAGATAGCATCATTTTGGATTCAGAGACTGCTATTTAGATAGAGTATTTTTACCAGTTTCATAAAATTTCATGACTCATTAAACCATTTTACTCCTGCTCAGTTTTAGACCCAAACCCTATTTAGTAGTTCAATTTTAGTTTGCTCTTAGTGGAAATCTATTCCTGCCAGCCCCTTGAAATCCTAATGTTCAGGAATTATAGGTTTAAGACCATATTTATTTTTCCCCCTCTATTGTAAAATAGTTTTATGCTACAATTTGTTAATAAATGACTGATTTAAGTGAAAGAAGTTGATCAATATTTAGAAGAATGAAACTCCTCAAAAAATATTCCTTCTGTATTCTTTCTTTGAGGATATCTCATTTTATTTCTACTTATTCTATTTATAGCAATAAACAATGGAAGATCGAAGCAAGCATTTTCTTTGCTACATGCATTGCTTTTTTTATGCCCAAAAGGCTTTTCTTTCAGTTCTTTATCTCTTGAAAATACAATTTATTCTATTTGGTCTCCTTCACCCCCCTCTTTCACTGCCTGTCATTCTTCAAATACTTGAGCACTAATAGTACTAGGCATTGTAGATACAGAGATGAACAAGACAGAATCCTTGTCCTCGTGAAACTTACATCTATGTGGAAGAAGATACACAGCAAGCTAACAAACATGACAGCTGAAACTTGTGGAAAATGCTATTAATTTAATAACCAGGGTGACGTAATAGACAGGGACTAGGAATTGATTGCAATAGTTCTTCCAAGAACACTATCAGGGAAGGCTTCTCTGCGGAGCAGATATTTAAGGTAAATACACTCTGTCCCTTTTTTTTTTCTTATTCTTCAGTTTGAAATAATACATACCAAAGTCCAAGTTTCATCAATTAATTTAAGCTTTCTAAAATTCACATATTGTGACTTCACTGTTGGCTATAGGATGCGGGCCATAGGATAAGAACTATACATCTTTCTCATGGAGAAGGTCATTCATGATAGGCTTGGAATTTAACTTATTAGATTTTTATTGTCATTCAAGGATAATTACAGAACATCACCTATCAAATAGGCTATCTTAGTTTTTTCAACTGAAAATAAAAGTAAAACCGATAACATCTATTTCAGGAATTGGCAGACTTTTCCTGTAGCGGGCCATATAAGCAAATATTTTAGGTTTACAGAATGTATGGTCTGCTGCAACTACCTAACTCTGCCTTTGTGGGGTGAAAGCAGACACAGGCACTATGTAAATGAATGAGCGGTAACTGCATTCTAATAAAACTTAATTTACAAAAACAGTTTGGTGGTCAGATTTGTCCCCCAGCCTCTAGTTTGGCAACTCCTGACCTATCCAGTGGTTATGAGGTGTAAATGAGGTAATTGGTTGAATATACTAAGCACATTCATTGTCACATTGTTGAGTCCTCAGTAAAGGTGTTACGGTATCTAGTAAAATTATGATTAGTATTATCATGAATCTTATAAAGGTGTCAAATCCAGGGCAAAATTCTTCATTTGATCCATCATCACACATTTTACTTTTGTGCTCTTTAATTTTTCTCAATAAAATTCACTTCTATTTGGAATTCCTTTCAACCTTAGCCAAGTGAGCAAATAGATGAATATGATGAGAAATTCATGGGTAATTCTGATTGACTGTTAACCTAAACATATTTTTATTTAGGTTTTTCTGATTATTTTTTCATGTCGGACAACCTTTTAGTACCTTTAAATAATATGAAAAATAATAAATGTCTTACACATAGTTCCCCAGAGGGCAATGCGCTGTAATCAGTATCCCTGAAAACAGTATGATTTGTAGTCCACGTGGTTATTTGCTCTCCTCTCTGTTCTTAGAGTCTCTTTGTTTCCCTTTATTTGTATCTGTTCTTACAATATATATGTCATCCCTGGGCACTCTTATATTTTCATTTCCTTCATGTGTGTTGTTGTACTAAACCTCACAGCACAATGTGGAGTTTAGAAACAAGACAGTCTAAAGATTGTTGCTGCAAGGTTGCCTGCAAGGTTCTTTCAAATTCGGAGGGAAGGTTTCTTTAAATTTTTTGTCATCAAGAACAATAGAATGCATCATTAGATTAAGCATGAAGATTCCTGTTTGTATCAATTAATGTATACTCTTCTATTTTGTGTGGTTGTATTACTTTGAAATGCATTTAAGTATGTTAACACAGAGCAAGTGAAAATGTGAAATATTTTTGGAATTGCTGAAAGATTTGTTTTTCCAGCATGAAATTAAGCATTAGACCAAAGAAAGTAGTGCTAACGTTAGGAAATATACAAAATTTTACCCTTCAAAGTGCTATCTTCATTTATCATAAATGATGGCAGAACAATAGATTGCATTTTAGTTTATGTTTGGTATGATGTACATTGAGAAAAAATTAATTGCACAAATTTAATCACATAAAAATGTGATGGTTACTAATATTCCTCAAAATAAATATTTAGCAATCCTGGAGGAGAGAAAAATTGCAAGTATCCAGAAAGCACATCAGACTGGAATGGTGGAGAAAACTGGAAATGTTGAATGTATGAAAGAGAAGACCAGTCAATTGGGGGAGGACAGGATTACTTCTTTCAAAGTAATGGGAAAGCTGATATATTGAAGCAGTAGCAAACTTTGAGGCTATAAAATTCCCAATGGCATAAGTAGGAGGAAGGATTTTTTGCATGAGGATGGAATTCATGATGTAAATCAATGGTTCTGCACCTGTTTTGAGTCACTGAGTTGATGGAAGATATACACCAACGGTATGCAAATGTTTGCTTAGGATTTCGCCCCATAGATCAACTACAATGGGGAAGGAGTTTGCATGGACCCCAGATTAAAAATGCACAGAATAAAAGAGAAACCTTTTTAATAAGTAGAATGGTTGAAAAGTGAAATACACAGCTTGATGAATTTCCCTTCACAAAAAGAGTTTAGGTGGACAGGAGTGAATACATGTTTACCTGTCTCAGATTTCACAGAAAGAATTGTTGTTTAATTAATTAATTGAATACTTTCTCTTTGTCGGTCCTTTCTATGATTCTTTGATCCATAGATATGTTTAGATATGTGTATTTTTAAAACAGTGGTAGCTGCTACTCAGCAGGTTTGTTGAATCCTTTCCTCAAAGTATAAAAAACTGGGCTAACTGCAACCTTCATCCATATAAAAGTGCCTGCACAGAAATGAATCAATAATTAGTGCAAATCTTTACCAAGACCTTTTTGAAATCATTACAGGTATCGAGTGTGCTATATATCTATAGCAGTGCAGAAAATAGCTTTCTACCATGAATGTTGTGCTCATTTGTATATTTTATCAATTATTTATTTTTAAATATATAGTTCAAACAGGAAGATCTGGAGATTTCTCTGAAAATTCTGTTATTTGGCTTACTAGGGAATTTAGGAAACCAAGATTGTTTTCAGAATGATTTCTTTTTTGAAAGGAGGGGATTCAGAACTCCATCTAATAAGGAGGAAGTGCATTTTTGCCCAGATACAATACTAAAACCAACTGTTGCCTGGATTTTTAAATGGTAAGATTGAATACAGATGCATTATCTAGCCTTTTCACCTATCTGTGTATGGGTTTATAAAAAGGGTCCTCTAAGATGGATGCAATTACCATCAATTTATCCTGCATTTTAGGAGAGACTGTATGGTGTGATTCAATCAAAATGCGGTCTCTGGACCAGGGGGCATCAGCAGCACCTATAAGCTTGTTACAAATACACATTCATGGCTATCACCTCAATGTGCTCAATCAGAACCTCTGGTGACCAGATCCAGCAACTATATTTCATAAGCTTTCCAGGAGACTCTTATGTACACTTAAATTTGAGAACCATTGGTATAGTTGAAAATAGGTGGGCTTTGTGGTCAAACATTCATTGTAATCTGAGTATCTCTACTTACTAATTCTCTAAGTTATTGGATCTGTCTTTGCTTGTTTCCTTTAGCAGGGATAACAAACTTTTTAGCGAGGCTTGAGGATTAGTGAAAATGTATGAAAAGTAATAAAGTTTAGCCAGTGTATAGTAATTGGCAGGATTTTTTGTTTTGTTTTGGGTAATGATATGTACTATTATTTGATTTTTGGTACCAAGGTATCTACTTGGTACCAATACATCTACTTTGCATGTATTACCTTACTTAATCCTCACTGCAACCTTATTTGTTATGTATTGTTTTACCCATTTTGCAGAGGAAGAAAGTAAGGTTTAGGATAGTGAACTGTCAGCTACATGATTCACTGAAAATTGAATGAAGGTGAATGTATAGTTCTAGTGGTAAATATTGGTGTGGAATTCGTAACTTTTAACTAAAGGTGTTATGTTTGGGATTTGTACTTTGGCTTCTATTTTGAATTATAAAACAAAAAAAATCATTCATGACTAAGCACTGATCCCCAGATTAATGTTACCTGCTTATATTTCACTTTATCAAGTACACAGTGGTTTATTCAATGGTTTACTAATGGCAGATTTGATTTCTTAGAGTCTATCCATCAGCTTTAAACCATTGTTGATGATACTCTGAGTTAAATAATACCAGAGATCTCACTGAAGGCTACACGTAATCATTTTCCATGTTTGTGATTTGAATAACACTTCTTTAGTGCATTATCACTTTTTGCAATATGTGGATTGAACCTAGGGTTAATTACATATTTTAGACTTAACCACTATTTCCACTTTCAATAAGCTCCAACTAGAATTTTCCTAGACCGCCGGTTTCTTTATTGTCTCACTAAAACGATAATATATTTTCTTGAGAAAGATGTCCTGAAATCATGGGGGTGTTTTGATTGAAAAAAAAAACTGAGTTGAGTTCAAGGCAAATAAATATGTAAAATATTCCTTCAGGACTGGGTCATGCACTTTCAAAATGAAATGCTTGCATGATACTGCTGTGAATTGAAAATCAGTGCCCTCTGGCCTGACAGGTTCTGATGGCAGTCTGAAAACTTTTAATCAGCACTGCCTTCCTGACAGTGATTAGTGAGAACTCAGCTATTCGGAATTACTTTTTTCATGATTCCTAATTTTTTCCCCACTTCTCTCTTGCAATTATTGTTAGCTGTATGGGGCATAACGTTTATAGTCTCAAATTTTTCTGTACTGCACATGAGAAGATTTCGTCACTTCTTTTGTTCTGAGCCTGTGGGAAGTTAAAGAGACTTCTAAGGCATCTTTCGAAGTTAACTAAGATCTAGGTCAACAAATATATTTTGTGTATTCTCTTGAATGTAGGAACAGTGAAATGGAAATAAGTTTCTAGGGGAAACTGTTTCATAATACAGTGCTCTCAATTAGAGAATTTATTTTCTTCTCTTCTTGGCTAAAACAAAAAACAGCAAACTACCCCACTGTCATACTCAAAATTAGTATCCTTGCTGCTGACTTAATACTTGATAGGTACTCATTAATTTTTAATGTATACTTTTGTTTCTTTTATATAATCTTCTAGAACAATTGGTTTCCATATGCAATTTTGATTTTCTTTATACAGCAGATTTTTGTTCTTAATTACTTCTTCAAAGATATTAATTACTTTTATTTATAAATTAAACATATTTTTCATTGTTGGGTTTTATTTTTATGTTTGGGAATGGTTTTCCTTTTTAGTTTCCAGCTTTCTCAAGAGAAATGATTTTTTTTAAATAATTTTTTTTAACGTTTATTTATTTTTGAGACAGAGAGAGACAGAGCATGAACGGGGGAGGGGCAGAGAGAGAGGGAGACACAGAATTGGAAGCAGGCTCCAGGCTCTGAGCCATCAGCCCAGAGCCTGACGCGGGGCTCGAACTCACGGACTGCGAGATCGTGACCTGAGCTGAAGTCGGACGATTAACCGACTGAGCCACCCAGGCGCCCCTCAAGAGCAATGATCTTGATGGTATTTACAGGTAGCGTTGTTTAACAATGACTATTCATAGTTATAGTAGTTACCTACACTCATCTTTTTCTATTCTTATTTTCATTTCCATCATTGTCTTCTGAAAGACAAATATTTTGTATAAAAGTTGTAAACCACAGAATATTTTACTAGAAATAGTGGGTGAGTGTTTGTAGATGAACACTTGAGATCAGGAAGAAGAGAGGAAGAGAGGAGAGAATAGGTATGAATAGAAAAATCCTAGCACACACTCTGAGTGAAGTGGCTTACAGAAACACACTCTCCAGTGATGAATTTGTGGCCTTATGTTTATCTAATAAAAGAAAAGATTTCTCTGGTACTACTTATGTCAGTGGTAGGTAATAAGAGCTTTTAAAATAGGAGTCAAACTTTTAAAACATAATTCCCTTTACATGTCACATTTCCTAGGGATCTTCTCGCTCCCATGTAAAGAATCATTTTAGCTTTTTATTAGAAACTGTGGTTGGGCTCTGCGCTGGGTGTGGAGCCTGCTTAAGATTCTGTCTATCTCTCTCCCTTTCCCTTTGCCCCTCCCCCATCCATTCGCTCTCCCACTCTCTCTCAAAACAAACAAACGAACAAACAAAAATGTGGCTAAGATTTCTTTTTTTGGTACAAAGTTAGCAATGACAAAAAAATATTGATCTAAGGCACTCAGACAACCAAGTTTTATATTATTTATAGTTTGGCTCTTATTTATTTATTTTTAAAGTCTACTTACTTATTTTGAGAGAGAGAGAGAGAGAGAGAGAGAGAGAGAGTGCACCCCAGTGGGGGAGGGGCAGAGAAGGGAGGTGAGAGAGAGAATCCCATGCAGGCTCCACATTGTCAGGGCAGAGCCCCATGCAGGGAGGGCTCTAACCCATGAACCATGAGATCATAACCTGAGCCACTGCTTAACCACTGAGCTATCCAGGTGTCCCTAGTTTGGCTCTTTAAATGAGCGTATGAACTTTCTTCGTGTTAATTACAACAAGTTGATACAAGAGATGCTGACTTATCATTTTAGACAGTGAATTAATGTTCTATTATTAGGTCTATTTCTTTAATTTCTGTTTTTCTTCATTAGTTTGAAAGCTTCTTAGAAAGTGCATCTATAATCTTTTGTTTATCTGTGGGTCAAATTTGCTACTTATGTACTCAATAGGATGTCAGCGAGCCTGGTTAATGGGAGTGCATACTGTGGGATTTTAATCTGTTGGCATGTTTTATGTGTTAATTGGATAAATATGAAACGATTTCACGTATCAAGAAATATCAGAAGTAGTTTAGTCCCTTCATTCTTCAAACCATGTATAATATTCCCCACATAATTGTGAAAGAGCACCTTTCAAGATTATCTTTCTTTAGACTAATTCTAGACATAATTAAAATCTGTTCTATCACTGAATTCAAATAAAACTTGTAAAGCCGTTATTAGGCAAATGTTTCTTTTCCAGGCAATTCTCTTATTACTATTCCTTATATGCCCATGTGACATTTGCACTTTATTTTAAAGTTGGCATGTTGGGCTGGTCCTGAAAGATCTGGCTATCCTTGGCAGTCAGTGGTGCTGGCTTGGGATGTTGCTCATTACAATTTCAGCATAAAATACAAGCCAGTGTTTAATGATGGGTTGTATGTGTACAAACAGATCAGAAAAGATTATGAAGGGAAAGATTAAAATGATAAGAGTTTAACACTTCCTTGGGTCCCTCATTACTGTTATTCATTACCCTTGTTCCAGTTTTGATTCATCCTATTGTTAATAATGTCTAGATATCACATGAACAGCGTCTCACCCTACTCCTAACCCCCTTGGGAATTCAAAACACCATTAAAATTCCAAGATTAAACAAAGTCACTAAAAAAAAAACACATCATTTTGTGGGCACCTGGGTGGCTCAATCAGTTAAGCGTCCCACTCTTCATTCCGGTTCAGGTCGTGGTCTCACAGTTCGTGAGTTTGAACCCTGCGTCAAGCTGTGTGCTGATAGCATAGAGATTCTCTCTCTCTCTCTCTCTCTCTCTGTCTCTCTCTGCCCCCCCCTTTGATGCGCATGCTCTCTCTCTCTCTCTCTCTCTCAAAATAAATAAGCATTAAAAAATAATTTAAAAATCCCATCATTTTGTATCCTACAGTTCAAATTGCTTTCGAATTCTATGTACCTAGTATTTCACTTCTTTCAAAAGAATATGATTCAGCTAGAATATCTGCTATACTAGTTTTTCTTTTTTTTTACACACAATTTCCACCTTCTTTCCCTTTAAAACTTCTGACACCAAATAGGTGGAGGTCCCCCCCCCCCCCCCGCCCATTAACAACCAATTCTCTCAACACTCTGGACATGAACCAGGTGTCATATGATTTAATTCTATTACCTATCTGGAGTTAATACAGAGCCGATAGAATAAGAACTCAGGCCCACAAGACTGCTCCTGCCTCGGGTACAAATTGCAAGTCCCAAATTTCTCCCTGTACTTTTGACCTCCTAGCTATAGATTGGAGGTTCTTGTGACCCTCCCTCAAGTTTGATAATGTGCTAGAACAATTCCCAGGTCTCGGGAAAATACTTTAATGCTATAATAATTCTATCATTATAAAGGATAGAAATTCAGAACCAGCTGGGTGGAAGAGATGGATAGGGTAAGGTATGTGGGAAGGAGAGTGTGCCACCCTGCCATCACCTCCATATGTCCATCAACTGGGAAGCTCTACAAACCGTCATTTACGGGGCATTCATGGAGGCTGCATTACACAGACATAATGAATTAAATAATTGGCCACTGGTGCTAACTAAACCTCCACTCTCTCTCCCTTCTCCAGTGACTGAGGGGTGGGACCGAAACCCTCTAACCATGCCTTCGTCTTTCTGGACACCAGCCCCCATCCGTAAGCTACCTAGGTGCATCAAGAGTCACCTCATTGGATCAAAAGGTGCTCCTGTCACTCAGGAAATTACATAGGGTATAAGAGCTCTGTGTCAGGAACTAGGGACAAAGACCAAATATCTATTTCTCATTGTGCCACATCTCCTGTGATCAAACAACGCACTGAGAAAGAAAAAATGCACTGCCTCACCAATGCCTGCTGAAATATCCAGAATGCACAGAACTCTGTATTTGGTCACAAAAGTGACATCCAGATAGCTCTGGTGTTTTTTCTAGCTAAGTCTTCTCCTTGCTTTTCTATCCCACATTCGCAACGGGGAAAAAAGGTACCCTTTTTTGGTACCTTGCTTAGCCCTTAACACATTGTCTTGCATAGCTCATACTCGCAAAATATTTTGAATGGATTCTTTAAAATAAGCACTAGAGTAGCTTCTTGAAGGTTGAATACTTTTTCATATTAATAAACATTAAAAACAACCATAACAACCATGAAAACTTGCAAAAATTGAATTCCACTTGTGTGCCCAAAACTATGCTATGCATTCTCTCTAATTCATTTTTTTCTATTAAAATTTTTTTAATGTTTATTTATTTTTGAGAGAGAGAGAGAGAGAGAGAGAGAGAGAGAGAGAGAGAGAGAGAGACAGATCATGAGGAGGGGAGGGTCAGAGAGAGGGAGACTCTGAAGCAGGCTCCAGGCTCTGAGCTGTCAGCACAGAGCCCAACATGGGGCTCAAACTCCAACTGTGAGATCATGACCTGAGCCAAAGTCGGATGGTTAACCAACTGAACCACCCAGGCTTCCCGTGTTCTTTTGAATTCTTACATTATTTCAATGTATGTCTTACCTTTCCTCATTTAATACATGAAGCTCAAACAGCATAACTGACTTTCCCATAGCTATAAATATAGGACTGAGATTCAAATAGAAGGCTGTTTGCAATATAATGCTCCTCATGCCAAAAACTTTTTGAAATGTTCTCCGTGTATATGAAATTTTTACAAAATGAAATAGGGTTGGGAAAGCTACGTTGTTATTTTTATTGCCCATTTTTGCAGTTTCTCAAAAATTTTGGTTTGTCCCATTCCCACCCCATGGACTTTCCCTTGATCAAGGTTATTTTTGTCCATTATAATACTCATGATGACAAGACAATGAAATTAGGTCTGTGTCATAAGGTTTTATATTGGCAAGCTTATGTACATTGAGTATTTTGCCTTAAAATTCAAGAGGAAAAGGGCATTTTCCTCAGGTGTTGCAGCTTTGTATTTGAATACAAAATAATAAAACAGAAGTGACTGTCAGTTTGGTCCAGTTTTATTCCTAGAGTTTTTACTTTTTATTTAGAGCAGTCAATACCTTCTCCAGTGCGTGCGTGTGCATGTGTGTGTGTGTGTGTGTGTGTGTGTGTGTGTGTATAATAACAAGTACACTTTAACCTTTGAATTTTATAATAAAAGTCATTAAGTAACTGTTGCAACATGTCTTTATTCCTACTGTATATGCTCTATCCAGGTGAAAACATTTACCCTTTGTATTACTTGTTCAGTAGTGTCAGAATTTTAACACTGGCCATTCTGTTGACTGAAGATGATAGCTTTTTGGATAAGAGGTGCAGGCAAACTTACTAATAAATGTGGTACAATGATATTGACAAAGTTCCAGAGTCTACAGTCTGGCTTGCATATACTCTGCATACAAATGGAGAAAAATCACATAGTCTGACAAATTCTAATGTTTCACACAGAATTCTTTTCAGAGCTGTCTGTTTTGCATAGATCTGATGGGAATTAAATAGCTCTTTCTCCTCAACTGAAAAATCGATAGTTAGAACTCATCTCATGCCAAATTTGGCTCCCAGTTTAATCCATGATTAATTGAAACATGTCCTATATTTCTTATTTTTATTGTCCTTATAAAACTTCCATAAAGAAATAATCATAAATCTATTATTTCACCATATAATTAAAAGATAAATTGAGATGGCATCAGTTTAATAAAAATGCAGAATTTTTGTTGAGTTAAGATTAAAAATGTTTCATTATTCAATTTACTCAGCCACACTTTCTACAGGAATTCAATACCTCCAGCTTTCCAGTTCCTCTGTGGAATACTTCATCATCTGGCATACGACCTCAGAATATCTCCCAGGTAAGTGTGACAGACTGTGAAGTTCAAGGGAAAGAAAAGGATTATGGAATATTAGCGTTCCCAATTTCTTTCTCTGTTGTGAAAGATGATTATGATTCCCATCCATATCTATGCAACTTGCTGTGTGTACTGGTGAAATAGAGATTCCTGTCCCGCAGACACTGGGCTTTGGCCAAGGGAGTGTGATCAGAGGTGAAATATACCACATCCAAACACAAATCTTCAACAGCCATTGATTGTGTCTGTTCCCACCAATTCTCTGGTTATCTTTCCCCCTTCTCTGAGAATTACATGTTGCAAGTAAATGTCTCCCCTTCAGCCTGGATCCTTGTGTAAAAGGATATGGGAGGCAGAGACCCACAGCTGCCAACATAAAACAACAGTGAGGAATAAAGCTTTGTTGTTGTAACAAAATTCTTGGGCACATTTCCCCATAAGTAGGTGTTGGGTTGGTATAGGATTCTATTGGTAGGATTCAGAACCTATTGAGATTCATGAGTTGTTTGTTATTATAACACAGCTGACTACTAAAACATATTTGTGTATACTTTTAACTCCAGGACATTATGAATGGCATTATTTGTTTCAATAATAAAGACAAGGAAATGGTAAATTCATTTTAGGGTTTAGAGTAGAGCATTGGGATTGATCTCATTTTAGAACTACTCTGGTTTAAACATGGATTCCAGGGCTCCAGCTACTACTTTCAATTTGTGAATATATGGAAATAATGGCCTATTATTTGAAACTTTATTGTGTTGTGATACAAACAATGAATAGTTATATTTCAACAATAATTGTTTTTCATTCCCAAAGGCAAACTTTTCCAAGCCTAATTCTATTCCAATCAAATCTAAGAAACTGCCAAAGACTTTTGTTGAACCAAAATGGAATTTTGTTGTATGGAATACTTTAAAAAGAAATAGAATTTTAACTATAGTTGTAAATCTTTTATGCTTGTTTTTAATAGTATTTATTTTGTGTAAACACGATTTGAATATAACAATTATCTGGTCTAGTACACCAAATATAATTTAACAAAGTCAAATAGTTAATGGAGGTTTAAAACAGTTGTGGAACTATAAGTATTTTGCAATCATTGGGATTCCCATCCTTATATCCTTATAATAGCTATAAAAATAACATACTTACATAGTTAAATACAAGCTTTTCCAAGAGTGGAATATGAAAAGTAAAAATTTACTTCTACTTCATCTTATAATCTTTCTTTTTATATATAATAACTGTTGAAATTTTCTATTTTCAGTTCTACTTGTTACTCCCTCTGCCCATGGTTCTAAATGTCATCCTTGAACCTTGCCTTCTTGATGTATCAACTTTTGAGTTTATCAATTGACTTGTGGTATGGTAAACTAGCAAAATAGAGCACTCACACTAATGTTTCTCAGACTCTGACATGGATTCAAATCACCTGGTGATATAATTAAAATATAGATTACAATTTAGAACATGCAGCATTTTAATCATACCGAGTATTTACTCTGTTTGGAGTGGACTGTGCTCTAAACATGCCCAAAAGGTATCATTCTACAACTTCTTGTCAATTCTTCCCTGAGTTCGTGTCATTGTTTCTCAGATCTCTCACTTCCCCTCTATTAGATTTCATGTTTTAAAAAATAGTTCTTGGGTATTCCTTCAGTCATCTTTATCCTTTTATAGCTGCAAATGTCTATCTTTTGCTTTCAAAATCAAATCTGATATTTTGAATGTAGAGTTCTAGCCCAAAATCTCTTGCTTTCAGAATTTTTAAGACTGCTACATTTTCTAGTTTCCAATAATGCCGACGGAAAATGCAAATGCAAATCTTATTTTTATACTTTTGAAGGTAAACTTATTTTTCTTTTTCAGTGATTTTAAACACTTTAATTCACACCTGGCATTCTGAGTTTTGTTAGGATGAATCTAGGCTTGGCTTGTTTCAAATTCATTATGCTATGCATGTAAAGATCCCTTAAAATGTGAAGACTGGCTTTCAGTTATTAAAATTGCTTTTTATACCTTCTTTTTTCCTCCCCTCTGCCATCCTTTGTTATAGAATTGAGTATTTGAGTAATCTATGAGCCCAATTCTGTTTATTTTTTTTCATCTCTTGACAGTGAGTTGTTTGCTGTGTATGTGTCTCCTAATTTTTATTGGACAGTAGATATAATGTGTAGCAAGGAAAGACTGACTGAAATGGTATTTATGCCTGGACATGGGTGGTCTCTTTGGCTGTGCCCTTAGTATAAGGTGTTGGGTCTATGTTGTCAGGAAGTGAGCTGAGTTTGGGAATTTTTGTTGTTGTATTTACTCTTGATGCAACACCAGCTTCAAATAGCTCTATTGTTTCCTCATGTTGAAGTTGAATCTGGTTTGCTGCAGAGTTCTTCTTGATACTTCCTTGTACCCTCAGGTTTCATTCTTTCTTGTGTTCCAGTGTCTCTCTCCACATTCTTCCCTCTCCTCCAGAAATGTTGCATGCCTGGGTGTCTTCTAGCCTGCTGATATCAGGAGAGGGCTGTGGTCCTGATCCAGCCTCCAGCCAGAGTCCTAAGTAGGCCCTGTGTCCATGGGCCTCAGAGGTGGAGTTTCCTCTGTGATCCTGCTTCTTCTTCTTTTTTTTTTAATTTTATTTGTTGGTAAGGTTTTTTATAGACTTTCTTTTTTAAATATTTATTTATTTTTGAGAGATGAGTGAGAGTAAGAATGGGGAAAGGGCAGAGAGAGAGGGAGACAGAGTATCCAAGGTGAGCTACGCTACAAGCCCAAAACCCTATGTGGGGAGTGAACTCACAACCATGAGATCATGACCTGAGCTGAAACCAAGAGTTAGATGCTTAACAGACAAAGCCAACCAAGTGCTCTTGTGCTCTTGCTTCTTGTCTCTGTGGCAGCCAATCTCTGCCTTGTATATTTTGCAGATTTTGTGTTAGTTCAATGTTTCTGCCTTTCCTCATAAGTATGTATTGGATTGGTACAGGATTCTATTGGTATGAAATTCTGGCCCCAGGAATATGTGTTGCTCTCCTGTCAGGGGTAGGATTTTCTCTTTTACTTTTTTTTAAACAATTTTTTACATTTATTTATTTTAGAGAGGAGGAGACAGAGTGAAAGTGGGGGAGGGGCAGAGAGAGAGGGAGACACAGAATCCAAAACAGTCTCCAGGCTCCGAGCTGTCAGCACAGAGCCTGATGCGGGGCTCAAACCCACAAGCCATGAGATCATGACCTGAGCTGAAGTTGGTCACTTAACTGACTAAGCTACCCAGGCGCCCCTCTCTTAACTTTCTTGCAGCTGTAGTGAGTCTTCACCTTTGCCTCAGGGTGACAGGACTTCCTTTCATGTTTAAAGTACTTCAAGATTTTGTTTCATAGGGAACAGCTTCTTCTTGAGGCTTCAGGCTTTTCCTGCAATGACCATCTCTTTATTTCTATAGACCTGCCCACCAAGGAAGGCTTTCCTCAGCCTCCCACTGTCCTCTAGTCTTTTTCATGAACACATAGCGGAGGTCAATGGAAAAGAGCAGAAACAAAATGGCCTATGTCTATAGCTTCCCAGAGTTCTGTTCTCTCAGCCTTTAGCAATTGTGATCAGTAATTTTATGTGTTAATTTGGCTGGGCTACAGTGCCCAGATATGTGGCCCAATGTCCCTCTAGATGTTTCATATGAGAGTGTTTTTGGAGAAGAATGACGTTTAAATAGGTGAGCTTTGCATGCGACTATTGGCTTCCATTATATGGCTTGTCCTCATCAAATCAGTTGAAGGCCTGAATCAAACAAAAGTCTGACTTCTTCTGAGACAGAGAGAATTCTGCCATCAGACACCTTTGTACTGGAACTGCAATATCGGTTTTTCCCTGGGTTTCCATCCTGCTGGTCCATTTTGCAGATTCTGGAATTGTCAGCCTCCATAATTGTGTGATTGGGTTCCTTAAACACAGTCTCTCTCTCTTTCCCTTTCTTACTCTCCTATTAGTTTTGTTTCTCTGGAGACTGCTGACTGATAGAGCAATTAAAATAAATTTACCTGGATCCTTAAACTCTTATAACCTCCTTCCTTGATACCTGAATTTCTTCCTTCCATATTCTGCTACAGGTGAGTCAAGGCTTATATCCCATTTCTCTGAGGAAGTATCTTTCCTCCCTTAAATTTTAGGTTATTTGATTTCATTGCAAATGCAGCTTTTCGACAGGATCAAGAAAAATTAGAATTTTATTTTTATTTTTTGAAGTCTACTGAGAGAGAGAAAAAAAGAGAGAGAGCATGAGCAGGGGAGGGGCAGAGAGAAAGGGAAAGAGAGAGACTTGGGGGCTCAAAGTCACAACCCGTGAGATCATGACCTGAGCCAAAACCAAAAATCAGATGCTTAACTAAGTCACCCAGATGCCCCCAAAAATTAGAATTAAAAAAAAAAGAAAGTATCCAGCATTTTTATTTATTTATTTATTTATTTATTTATTTATTTATTTATTTATTTTGGTGAACACAATATTCTTTCCTCCCATCTAAATCTTAGACAGAAAAAGACTTTCAGTAATAATCTTTAATCTCTCTTAGCATAAAACTAGTTTCTTTTTAATAGTATTATCATCTCTTCTTTACAATATTGGTATTTGGCCTATGAGTCTGTTTTTAAAACTTGAAAACTGAATATTTCTTTTTCATGTTGTTATTTTTATGAAACAGTGTGGCTGTCCTTGTGTGACCACTCAGGGTTATAGATAAAGTCTTCTGCTGTTTAATCTGGACAGATAGTAGTCACCATTCAAATATCTGCATATCCTCAAGACTTCACCCTCAGTAGAATGCCTGGATGTGAATTTTCTTCAAGTGCGTGGATTTTGTCACCCAGCAGTCTACCTTTTTGTCTCAAAATTGGGGAACATTTGGGCACGCCGTCATCTGTGCCAGCTGCCAACGTAAGCATTCTGCCCTCTGGTGGGGAACATGTGAACATGGTTTATTTACGGGTGAAGCTGCTTTGCTTCCCTTTTACATTTTTTAACTTATTTTTGTTCTCAAGTTAGTTAACATACAGTGTAGTCTTGGCTTCAGGAGTAGAACCCAGTGATTCATCTCTTACATAGGACCCTCAGTGCTCATCCTGAAAAGTGCCCTCCTTCAGGTCTGTCATCCATTTAACACCCCCGACCCCCATCAACCCTCAGATTGTTCTCTGTATTTAAGAGTCTCCTTTCATTTTCCTCCCTCTGTGTTTTTATCTTATTTTTCCTTTCCTTCCTCTATGTTCATCTGTTAAGTTTCTCGAATTCCACCCAATGAATCCCCACAGGTCTACCACAGAGGTATAGAGTCACTACAGGCTTTCAGTTGCCTTTCTCCCCTTTCTTAACACTCATGTCATGATCTGCCAGTACGAAAATCTTTCTCTTCAGCTTTTGAGGGCTGTAACCTTGTAGTTAACACATGGTGCTTCCCTATACCCCATTTCTATTTTCAATATCTGCCAACTCTAAGCTTGAAATCTTTTCAGGTCTTTACCAGGCTAAACAACCCCCATCTCTACAAAAGTCTTCTGTTAATGCTTTGGGTAGTCACTTCGTCTGATCTGATTTGTCTGCCATTACACTATCATGTACATTCTGTCCACCAGAAAATTTTTCCTTCATCAGTGGCATATTTTCTATTTTTGTGCTGTATTTTATTGTTTATAGTATACTTCTACTGTCATTTCACCATGATTTTTGGAGTCAATAAAGGAAAAGGCCTTATAAAAATGCATCATCTTGAAGCCAAGTTTCCTTATAGATTTTTAGAAAAAAGAGAGCTAACAGTATTTTTGGTGAGCGTCATTCAGTACTGCTTAAATAATAATTTGACCATCTGTCCTACTATCCGTGTATTGGTTATTTATTCAATAAACATTGAGCAATTTTGTATGTACAGCACTGTTGTAGATATTATAGATCTAGTGGAGAACAAGACAGACAGAAACTAGCTTATGTTGTATTAGGAAAGTAATTAATTATTAATGATTTAATTATAGTTGTGATAGATTCTACAAGAGGAAGTTAGTCTGCAATGACGGTGTTTTATAGGAAACCTAAGCTAATCTGGAGGCAAAGAGCGATTTCTTCCATAAATTAAATTTTGAGTTCTTCTCTAAAGAAGAATAGGTAGGTGGTCCTGGGTGGCTCAGTCAGTTGAGCGTTGGACTTTGGCTCAGATCATGATCTCATGGTTCGTGGGTTCAAGCCCCATATTGGGCTTCTCTGTCACCCTCTCTCTCTGCCCCTCCCCCACTCACGTGTGTGTGTGTGTGTGTGTGTGTGTGTGTGTGTGTGCGCGCGCGCGCGCACACACACACGCACCTGTACGTTTTCTCTCTGTCTCAAAAATAAACATTTAAAAAAACCTTTTAAAGAAGAATGGGTAGAAATTTCTAAGTAAGGAGAAGATTAGGAAAAAGTATTTCATGCTGAAGAAACATCATCAAATTAAGTTCCTCTTATCCTTAGGATTGAGGAAAATCTACTTTCTTCCTGGAAAAACCAAGCCCATGATTTCATTTTCTTCTTGTATGTTTAAGTGTATACTCAATAAATTAATATCATGCTAGTCAAGATGTGATTCTAATACCAGTTGTGTTACTGATGAAGCTCTTTTTTGAGGGGATAAGTTACTTCATTTTTTGAGGATTTGATGCCCTATAGAAATGGTTTAAATTACTATAATTCCTACAAGAATTTTGGAAAGCAGATAAAATAAGATAATGATAATAATCAAGAGACATAGAAATGTTCATGTGTTTGTTTCCAACACTCTACTACTGGTATTTAATGCTACAGAAATAATTCAAATTAATATAAAGTTACATGTGCCAAATGTTCATCAAAGTATTTATTGTATGTAATAGCAACAAAAAACACACAGAAATGGGATTTTTAAAAAATTTATTTATTTTGAGAGCACACAAGCAAGGGAGGGGCAAAAAGACAGGAAGAGAGAGAGAGTCCCAGGCAGGCTTTGAGCCTTAAGCCCTATGTAGGGTTCCAACACACGAACTGTGAGATCATCACCTGTGCCGAAATCAAGAGACACTTAACCGACTAAACCACCCAGGTGCCCCTCATTTTTAATAACATAAAGGTAAATTATATTATGTGAACTTAACAGGAAATTATTCAGCTTTTAAAATGAATAACCATGAAAACAATATAGAAGCCCAGAAATCTATATTCTAAAAGTAAGTTAAAGCAAAATATTAAAAGCTTGTGTGGAATTAGGATTGTAGCTGTGTGTTACAGAGAGTATGGCCTTGTTGAAGAAGTTTGCATTGTGATGTCACTGGAGCTTTTCACAAATTCCCTGTGTCATCTTTTCTCACTGCCAAACTCTTTTTAAAAATTTTTTTTTGACATTTATTAATTTTTGAGAGAGAGAGACAGAGCATGAGCAGAGGAGGGGCAGAGACAGAGGGAGACACAGAATCCGAAGCAGGCTCCAGGCTCTGAGCTGTCAGCACAGAGCCCGACACAGGGCTCAAACTCAGGAACTTCGAGATCATGACCTGAGCTGAAGTCGGACGCTTAACCAACTGAGCCACCCAGGCGCCCCACCACCAAATTCTTTTATAGCATGAAATCTGATAGATCCAAGTAACTGAGTTCTTACATTGCAGTGTGGGCACTCAGTGGAGCCTTTTGTGCTCTGGATCCCCTAGAGAGCTGCTTGGGTCGCATTCTTCCACAGAGAGCTCTCAATTTTGCAGAGCAGAACTAATTGCTTTGGTGGACGGTTTAACCTTCTTTGGAGTTGAGCTACTCCGGATACTAAGTCTTGGGCCTGGCCTCCAACTTTTTTCTGCCCTCTGAAAGAGATTAGTGACTGTGAGCTAGCAAGGAGGCCCTCTGACTTTCACTTAACTATCCATCAGTGACTAATCCCTCTTAGCTTTTCTTGATCTTTCCTCAGAATATAATCGTACTTAGTAATAATCACCCAATTGCATTGTGTTATTTATTGTTACTATGTCTCTCCTATTTCTCAGATAATTCACACAATTCACCAGCTAATGTTTTTTCTTCCACTTGCATAATATCCTAGTTTAGGGCTCTAGAGAGCTTTTTTTTTTCTTTTAATGTTTATTTGTTTTTGGGAGAGAGAGAGAGAGAGAGAGAGAGAGAGAGAGAGAGAGAGAGAGAATGTGCAGGAGAGAGGCACAGAGAAGGGGAGACACAGAATCTGAAGCAGGCTCCAGGCTCTGAGACGTCAGCACACAGCTGGACGCGGGGCTCGAACTCACAAAGCATGAGATCATGACCTGAGCTGAAGTCAGACGCTTAACCATCCAGAAGCCCCAGGGCCCCAGAGAATTTTGGCAGTTGGACTGCCACGTGTGCCAGAGATTCTAGTGCTCCATCTGCTACTACCCGTAGAGGTCCTTCCTGCCAGGGGGTAGCAAGTTCTACAATTCCAACTTGGTGTTTTCTCTCTGAAATCCACTGATCCCAGAATCAACTGTTGCAGGTGCGTTCCCCAGGACCACACCCTGAGATGCAGTTTGGACACACTCTCCCTCACTCTTTCCGAGACTGATGTAAAGTTTCTTCTCTCTTTCTTAAATTTCCATCTTTCTGACCAGAAGCTCACAAGTTCTGCTGAGCCATAGAGCCAAATAGTTCTTTTTTTTTATGGTTTTATTTGTTTATTTTTATTTTTTTTATATGAAATTTATTGACAAATTGGTTTCCATACAACACCCAGTGCTCATCCCAAAAGGTGCCCTCCTCAATACCCATCACCCACCCTCTCCTCCCTCCCACCCCCCATCAACCCTCAGTTTGTTCTCGTTTTTAACAGTCTCTTATGCTTTGGCTCTCTTCCACTCTAACCTCTTTTTTTTTTTCCTGCCCCTCCCCCATGGGTTCCTGTTAAGTTTCTCAGGATCCACATAAGAGTGAAACCATATGGTATCTGTCTTTCTCTGTATGGCTTATTTCACTTAGCATCACACTCTCCAGCTCCATCCACGTTGCTACAAAAGGCCATATTTCATTTTTTCTCATTGCCACGTAGTATTCCATTGTGTATTATAAACCACATTTTCTTTATCCATTCATCAGTTGATGGACATTTAGGCTCTTTCCATAATTTGGCTATTGTTGAGAGTGCTGCTATGAACATTGGGGTACAAGTGGCCCTAGGCATCAGTGCTCCTGTATCCCTTGGATAAATTCCTAGCAGTGCTATTGCTGGGTCATAGGGTAGGTCTATTTTTAATTTTCTGAGGAACCTCCACACTGCTTTCCAGAGCGGCTGCACCAGTTTGCATTCCCACCAACAGTGCAAGAGGGTTCCCCTTTCTCCACATCCTCTTTAGCATCTATAGTCTCCTGATTTGTTCATTTTGGCCACTCTGACTGGCGTGAGGTGATACCTGAGTGTGGTTTTGATTTGTATTTCCCTGATAAGGAGCGACGCTGAACATCTTTTCATGTGCCTGTTGGCCATCCGGATGTCTTCTTTAGAGAAGTGTCTATTCATGTTTTCTGCCCATTTCTTCACTGGGTTATTTGTTTTTCGGGTGTGGAGTTTGGTGAGCTCTTTATAGATTTTGGATACTAGCCCTTTGTCCGATATGTCATTTGCAAATATCTTTTCCCATTCCGTTGGTTGCCTTTTAGTTTTGTTGGTTGTTTCCTTTGCTGTGCAGAAGCTTTTTATCTTCATAAGGTCCCAGTAATTCACTTTTGCTTTTAATTCCCTTGCCTTTGGGGATGTGTCGAGTAAGAGATTGCTACGGCTGAGGTCAGAGAGGTCTTTTCCTGCTTTCTCCTCTAGGGTTTTGATGGTTTCCTGTCTCACATTCAGGTCCTTTATCCATTTTGAGTTTATTTTTGTGAATGGTGTGAGAAAGTGGTCTAGTTTCAACCTTCTGCATGTTGCTGTCCAGTTCTCCCAGCACCATTTGTTAAAGAGGCTGTCTTTTTTCCATTGGATGTTCTTTCCTGCTTTGTCAAAGATGAGTTGGCCATACGTTTGTGGGTCTAGTTCTGGGGTTTCTATTCTATTCCATTGGTCTATGTGTCTGTTTTGGTGCCAATACCATGCTGTCTTGATGATTATAGCTTTGTAGTAGAGGCTAAAGTCTGGGATTGTGATGCCTCCTGCTTTGGTCTTCTTCTTCAAAATTCCTTTGGCTATTCAGGGCCTTTTGTGGTTCCATATGAATTTTAGGATTGCTTGTTCTAGTTTCGAGAAGAATGCTGGTGCAATTTTGATTGGGATTGCATTGAATGTGTAGATAGCTTTGGGTAGTTATTGACATTTTGACAGTATTTATTTTTCCAATCCATGAGCAGGGAATGTCTTCCCATTTCTTTAAATCTTCTTCAATTTCCTTCAGAAGCTTTCTATAGTTTTCAGCATACAGATCCTTTACATCTTTGGTTAGATTTATTCCTAGGTATTTTATGCTTCTTGGTGCAATTGTGAATGGGATCAGTTTCTTTATTTGTCTTTCTGTTGCTTCATTGTTAGTGTATAAGAATGCAACTGATTTCTGTACATTGATTTTGTATCCTGCAACTTTGCTGAATTCCTGTATCAGTTCTAGCAGACTTTTGGTGGAGTCTATCGGATTTTCCATGTATAATATCATGTCATCTGCAAAAAGCGAAAGCTTGACTTCATCTTTGCCAATTTTGATGCCTTTGATTTCCTTTTGTTGTCTGATTGCTGATGCTAGAACTTCCAGCACTATGTTAAACAACAGCGGTGAGAGTGGGCATCCCTGTCGTGTTCCTGATCTCAGGGAAAAAGCTCTCAGTTTTTCCCCGTTGAGGATGATGTTAGCTGTGGGCTTTTTTTTTTTTCAACGTTTATTTATTTTTGGGACAGAGAGAGACAGAGCATGAACGGGGGAGGGGCAGAGAGAGAGGGAGACACAGAGTCGGAAACTGGCTCCAGGCTCTGAGCCATCAGCCCAGAGCCTGACGCAGGGCTCGAACTCCCGGACCACGAGATCGTGACCTGGCTGAAGTCGGACGCTTAACTGACTGTGCCACTCAGGCGCCCCAACTGTGGGCTTTTCATAAATGGCTTTTATGATCTTTAAGTATGTTCCTTCTATTCCGACTTTCTCAAGGGTTTTTATTAAGAAAGGGTGCTGGATTTTGTCAAAGGCCTTTTCTGCATTGATTGACAGGATCATATGGTTCTTCTCTTTTTTTTTGTTAATGTGATGTATCACGTTGATTGATTTGCGAATGTTGAACCAGCCCTGCATCCCAGGAATGAATCCCACTTGATCATGGTGAATAATTCTTTTTATATGCCGTTGAATTCGATTTGCTAGTATCTTATTGAGAATTTTTGCATCCATATTCATCAGGGATATTGGCCTGTAGTTCTCTTTTTTTACTGGGTCTCTGTCTGGTTTAGGAATCAAAGTAATACTGGCTTCATAGAATGAGTCTGGAAGTTTTCCTTCCCTTTCTATTTCTTGGAATAGCTTGAGAAGGATAGGTATTATCTCTGCTTTAAACGTCTGGTAGAACTCCCCTGGGAAGCCATCTGGTCCTGGACTCTTATTTGTTGGGAGATTTTTGATAACCGATTCAATTTCTTCGCTGGTTATGGGTCTGTTCAAGCTTTCTATTTCCTCCTGATTGAGTTTTGGAAGAGTGTGGGTGTTCAGGAATTTGTCCATTTCTTCCAGGTTGTCCAATTTGTTGGCATATAAGTTTTCATAGTATTCCCTGATAATTGTTTGTATCTCTGAGGGATTGGTTGTAATCATTCCATTTTAATTCATGATTTTATCTATTTGGGTCCTCTCCCTTTTCTTTCTGAGAAGCCTGGTTAGAGGTTTGTCAATTTTGTTTATTTTTTCAAAAAACCAACTCTTGGTTTCGTTGATCTGCTCTACAGTTTTTTTAGATTCTATATTGTTTATTTCTGCTCTGATCTTTATTATTTCTCTTCTTCTGCACGGTTTCGGGTGTCTTTGCTGTCCTGCTTCTAGTTCCTTTAGGTGTGCTGTTAAATTTTGTATTTGGGATTTTTCTTGTTTCTTGAGATAGGCCTGGATTGCAATGTATTTTCCTCTCAGGACTGCCTTCGCTGCGTCCCAAAGCATTTGGATTGTTGTATTTTCATTTTCGTTTGTTTCCATATATTTTTTAATTTCTTCTCTAATTGCCTGGTTGACCCACTCATTCGTTAGTAGGGTGTTGTTTAACCTCCATGATTTTGGAGGTTTTCCAGACTTTTTTCTGTGGTTGATTTCAAGCTTCATAGCATTGTGGTCTGAAAGTATGCATGGTATAATTTCAATTCTTGTAAACTTATCAAGGGCTGTTTAGTGAACCAATATATGATCTATCTTGGAGAATGTTCCATGTGCACTCGAGAAGAAAGTATATTCTGTTGCTTTGGGATGCAGAGTTCTAAATATATCTGTCAAGTCCATCTGATCCAATGTCTCATTCAGGGTCCTTGTTTCTTTATTGACCGTGTGTCTAGATGATCTATCCATTTCTGTAAGTGGGGTGTTAAAGTCCCCTGCAATTACCACATTCTTATCAATAAGGTTGCTTATGTTTATGAGTAATTGTTTTATATATTTGGGGGCTCCGGTATTCGGCACATAAACATTTATAATTGTTAGCTCTTCCTGATGGATAGACCCTGTAACTACTATATAATGTCCTTCTTCATCTCTTGTTACAGCCTTTAATTTAAAGTCTAGTTTGTCTGATATAAGTATGGCTACTCCAGCTTTCTTTTGGCTTCCAGTCGCATGATAAATAGTTCTCCATCCCCTCACTCTCAATCTAAAGGTGTCCTCAGGTCTAAAATGAGTCTCTTGTAGACAGCAAATAGATGGGTCTTGTTTTTTTATCCATTCTGATACCCTATGTCTTTTGGTTGGTGCATTTAATCCATTTACATTCAGTGTTATTATAGAAAGATACGGGTTTAGAGTCATTGTGATGTCTGTATGTTTTATGCTTGTAGTGATGCCTCTGGTACTTTGTCTCACAGGGTCCCCCTTAGGATCTCTTGTAGGGCTGGTTTAGTGGTGACAAATTCCTTCAGTTTTTGTTTGTTTGGGAAGACCTTTATCTCTCCTTCTATTCTAAATGACAGACTTGCTGGATAAAGGATTCTCGGCTGCATATTTTTTCTGTCTAGCACCCTGAAAATCACTGACAATTCTTTCTGGCCTGCCAAGTTTCAAAAGAGAGATCAGTCACGAATCTTATAGGTCTCCCTTTATATGTGAGGGCACGTTTACCCTTTGCTGCTTTCAGAATTTTCCCTTTATCCTTGTATTTTGCCAGTTTCACTATGATATGTCGTGCAGAAGATCGATTCAAGTTACGTCTGAAGGGAGTTCTCTGTGCCTCTTGGATTTCAATGCCTTTTTCCTTCCCCAGTTCAGGGAAGTTCTCAGCTATTATTTCTTCAAGTACCCCTTCAGCACCTTTCCCTCTCTCTTCCTCCTCTGGGATACCAATTATGCGTATATTATTTCTTTTTAGTGTATCACTTAGTTCTCTAATTTTCCCCTCATACTCCTGGATTTTTTTATCTCTCTTTTTCTCAGCTTCCTCTTTTTCCATAACTTTACCTTCTAGTTCACCTATTCTCTCCTCTGCCTCTTCCATCCGAGCCGTGGTGGTTTCCATTTTGTTTTGCATTTCATTTAAAGTGTTTTTCAGCTCCTCGTGACTGTTCCTTAGTCCCTTGATCTCTGTAGCAAGAGATTCTCTGCTGTCCTCTATACTGTTTTCAAGCCCAGCGATTAATTTTATGACTATTATTCTAAATTCACTTTCTGTTATATTATTTAAATCCTTTTTGATCAGCTCATTAGCTGTTGTTATTTCCTAGAGATTCTTCTGAGGGGAATTCTTCCACTTGGTCATTTTGGATAGTCCCTGGCTTGGTGAGGACCTGCAGGGCACTTCCCCTGTGCTGTGGTGTATAACTGGAGTTGGTGGGCGGGGCTGCAGTCAGACCTGATGTCTGCCCCCAGCCCACCGCTGGGGCCACAGTCAGACTGGTGTGTGCCTTCTCTTCCCCTCGCCTAGGGGCGGGATTCCTTGTGGGGTGGCGTGGCCCATCTGGGCTACTTGCACACTGCCAGGCTTGTGATGCTGGGGATCTGGTGTATTAGCTGGGGTGGGTAGGCAAGGTGCACAGGGGCAGGAGGGGCAGGCTTAGTTCGCTTCTCCTTAGGTGATCTACTTCAGGAGGGGCCCTGTGGCAGTGGGAGGGAGTCAGATCTGCTGCCGGAGGTTTGGCTCCGCAGAAGCACAGAGTTGGGTGTTTGCGCGGAGTGAGCAAGTTCCCTGGCAGGAACTGGTTCCCTTTGGGATTTTTGGCTGGGGGATGGGCGGGGGAGATGGCGCTGGTGAGCGCCTTTGTTCACCACCAAACTGAGCTCTGTTGTCCGGGGGCTCAGCAGCTCTCCCTCCCTTTGTCCTCCAGCCTTCCCGCTTTCCGAGTAGAGCTGCTAACTTATGTCTTCTCAGACGCTAAGTCGCGCTTGCTGTCGGAACACAGTCTTCCCGGCCCCTCCGCTTTTGCAAGCTAGACTCGGGGGCTCTGCTTGGCCAGCGAGCTGCCCCTCTGCCCCGGCTCCCTCCCGCCAGTCTGTGGAGTGTGCACCGCCTCACCACCCTTCCTACCCTCTTCCGTGGGCCTCTTGTCTGCGATTGGCTCCGGCGACTCCGTTCTGCTAATTCTCTGGCGTTTTTCTGGGTTATTTAGGCAGGTGTAGGTGGAATCTAAGTGATCATCAGGACGCGCTGTGAGCCCAGCGTCCTCCTACGCCGCCATCTTGACTAGAATCCAAAGAGTTCTTGATGTTAGCCACAGAGAACCCCCAGACCACTGAGCTGTAATCCTAGAGAAATCTTTAAAGGGTTATAGTGAAAATTAATTTGTTGGTTAATTAATTTATTAAAAAACACATTTTGGGGTGCCTGGAAAACACATTTCGTCACTACAGTGTTGACACACGTATACTTTCCCATATACAGAATGCTAGAAATATTTACCTAGCATGACTGCCAAATTCATGGTGTTTAGAAGCATGAATACAGGCTTTCAATGTAAATATTTCAGAAAGCTGTTAAGATTTGTAGAAACTCTTCTATCATACCACCCTTGGGGCCTTGTTATAGACTGTGTCCAGATATAGGCACTGTGGTCAAATCTTGAGTTCTGTACATAGTTTAGAAAGCTGTGTTCCTTAGGAAAACAACTGAATGCTAGATCCCTAATTATATAATAGAGAAAATGACTTATGTGCTTATTCATTTCCTAAAGGTAGTGTAAGCATCAATTATAATAATACCCATGAAGTATTTGGAGCTTTAATGATAAATAAAAAATATTACTGGGAAGAATTTTTTTAAATGTGTATTTTTTTGAGAGAGAGAGTGACAGAGTGAGAGCAGGGGAGGGGCAGAGAGAGAGAGAGAGAGAGAGAGGGAGACACAGAGTCCAAAGCAGGCTCCACACTGTCAGCACAGAGCACTCTGTGGGGCTTGAACTCAGTAACCGTGAGATCATGACCTGAGCCGAAGTCAGAAAAGTAACTGACTGAGCCACCCAGGTGCCCCGGAAGAATTTGTTTTTTTAATTAACATTATTCTATAAACTAATAGTAATTTAAATTTTTTTCAGTACGAATAAAGACGTATATACTTGCCAGGCAGTATTCATTCTACTGATTAACCACACTTGATGATTTAGGAACTCACCTCCTTAAATTATTGCAAGATCAAAACATACTAAAATGTTAGAAATCAAAGCTTTCTTGAAGCTGCAAAAGGATTTTGGTAATAAATCAAGTTAAAAGAGGTTGTTTTATCTAAAGTTGAAAAAAAGGGGGGCGCCTGAGTGGATTAGTCGGTTAAGTGCCCAACTCTTAGTTTTGGCTCAGTTCAGTTTCATGGTTTTGTGAGTTCGAGCTCTGCATCTGCCACTGTGGACTTCTTGGGATTTTCTCTCTCCCTCTATCTCTGCTCTGCCCTTACTCGTGATGTCTCTGTCTCTCTCAAAATAATTTTTAAAAGTTGAAAAAACCCACATGGTTTATAGGTATTTTCTGCAGTGTTGAGGCTGGTGAATTTAGAGAAATTCCAGAATGAATACTGAAAATATAAATATGGTTAAGCCAGAACAGAAATACCGGTGTCAAGGTAATGTGATCAAGGCAAATTTACCTTGGCTAATTCCAGACCCTTATTAAGTTGCCATTTCTTTCACTAGTGGCTCAGCAGTAGCCTTTTCATTATATCGTTAGAATCTTTTTTTTTTTCTATGGGATAATTATTTTTATGGTTTTTCCTCTAAGACTGTTTGGAGCTTAGCAAGGTATAGAGTCAATCCAGAGAATGGAATGCAATATCAGGTGACAGAAAGCAGGTAGATATTTTGTTAGGTTTTTTGGACGTACTGATCCTTCCTTCTCTCAAGATCTATGAAGAGTCTGAGATTTTCCTCTGCTTGCCAGCTAACAAATTAGTCTGCCTCAGTTTCATGAAAGATAACAGGAAACATGAGACCCCTAGGTCACAGACAGCTAAACGTGATGAACGAGCAATGGTTAAAGGTAGGCATGTGGATGACACAGAAGGGATGTTTGGCCGATTGTAAAGGGATGGGAGAGGGAAGAATGGAGAGAAAAGTTTCCATGCAGAGAACATATTCTGTGCGAAAGCCAAGAAGCACCAGGGAACCTTGGAATGTTCTGCTTTTACAGTCATGAATTTTGACGGCCTTGCTAGAAAGTGTTCCCTGTCAGAAGCAAGACTTGAAAAGGTGGCACTTGGCAAAAAGTAGTGCTGAACACTTGATGATATAATGCAGTTTGATCTATGTTCTGCTTTGGTGCACGGTTTTGGCTGACAAGCAGTGGGAAGTTTCAGTTGCCTTGCCTAAGAATATGTTTTACTGTCCTATGACAGCGGCTCAGATACTAGTTTATTTTAAAGTTTACTGTAGATCTGGGGCACCTGGGTGGCTCAGTCAGTTAAGCATCTGACTCTTGATTTTAGCTCAGGTCATAATCTCACGGTTCATGAGTTTGAGCCCAGGATCGGGCTCTGCCTTGACAGTGCAGAGCCTACTTGGGATTCTCTCTCTCTCTCTCTCTCTCTCTCTCTGTCCCCCTAACCCACTCTGTCTCTCTCTCAAAATAAATAAATAAATAAAAAGTGTATTTGATCACCAGGAGCTATCCTATTACATAAGAAATGCACTTTAGAGCAAAAAAAATAATCATGGTACCCACCCTAAATCAACTTCTTTTTTTCCTTCTTTTCCAGAGATCTCTGCATTGGTAGTACACAAAACCTTGACTTTTAATAACAAAATCATAATAATTCTAAATGTTGGTGTTTTTAGCTTCCCATACTCAACCCCCAGCTGTGTGTGCTGTTATTTTTCTGGGCAACATTATCCACTTCTATGGCCCAATGTACACTTCCAAATGTTCATGACTCCCAACTTCTTAGATTGGCATTCCTTTTTTTTTTCTCCTAAAGTTTATTTTATTTAGAGAGATAGAGGAAGAGAGCAATCAGGGGAAGGGCAGAGAGAGAGGGCAAGAGAGAATCTCAAGCACTGACAGTGCAGAGCCTGACACAGGGCTCTAAGCCACGAACCCTGGGATCATGACATGAGCTGAAATCAAGAGTTGAACGATCAACCAACAGAGTCACCAGCTGCTCCTGGATTGACATTCTTAACTGCTTTCTAGCTTGTCTATGTGGTTACATCACAAGAACTTAGCATCCTAAATATCCAGAACTGCATTAATTTATGTGACCTGGAACATGCTTCTCTATATTTCTTATTTATCTGTTTTACTTTATTTATCTGTTTTACTTTTGTTACCGTTCTCAGCCTGTTACCCACCTTGTATATTTCACCTCCTAAATATTTTCTTGAATTTTTTTTATTTAAAAAATTTTTAATGTTTTTTTTGAGAGAGAGAGAGATAGAGTGCAAGCAGTGGATGTTGAGGGGAGCAGAAAGAGAGGGAGACACAGAAACCGAAGCAGGGTGCAAGCTTTGAGCTGTCAGCACAGAGCCCGACGTGGGGCTGGGACCGACGAACCTTGAGATCATGACCTGAGCTGAAGTCAGACGCTTAACCAACTGAGCCACCCAGGTGCCCCAGTATTTTCTTGAATTTATACTCTCTATCTCAATTGTGCTACCTCAGCAGGTTCTCATTTTCTTACTTGTGTCACTATGTAGAGAAATTTAAAAGTGGAAGTGATAAAGGAATGGATGTAGCAGACAAACCCAGAGAGATGCTGTTGGCAGAGAACAGGAAGGTGCGGAGGCTGGAGGGATGGAGCCATCAGAGAAGAGGCAGGACCTGGTGGTGTTTTGAGGCTTTCACTTCATGTCTTTGCCAAAGGGCTTTCCAGCTGCAGGGTCAATAGCATTGCGAGACAAAGTCCTGTTTGAGCCCGCTGTCGGGATGTAGAGTGTGACAGTGTCGCTGCCCTCAGAGGTAAGCAGAATGTTATGTTGGAGTGCAGCATCTAAAGAGAGTTTCTGCTCCACAGTCTTAGCTTTTCAGTGAGTGAAGGCAAAGAAGTTAAACCCAAGATGGGGACAGAATGGGAAGGTGTAGCCCCAAGGGCCATTTTGTGTAGCATATACAAGGGCAAGGGTGGTAGTTCACATATACAGGATGGTTACTGAGGAAGACAGGGGCACGTGGTTCAGGGTGGCAGTCACAGCTACCACCACATCAGGACAAATACATTCTTAAACAATATGTGGATTCACTCATTTACTCAACACATTTAGTGAGTTATTACTGTGCACCAGTCACTTGTCTAGCCCTTGTGGAAATAGCTGTGAACAAGAAGTCACAGCCCTTAGGCAGCTTCCTTGTGGTGGAGTCTGACAATACTTGTGTTCTCGCCTCGAAATATATATTTTTTTAAATAAAGGATTTTTTTAATAATGTTTATTTATTTATTTTGAGAGAGAGCATGGATGCATGGGGACCTAGGGGTCCCCATGAGTGGGGGAGGGGCAGAGAGCGAGAGAGAGAGAGAATCCCAAGCAGCCTCCATGCTCAGCATGTGCCCAACGCAGGGCTCAAACTCATGAACCATGAAATTATGACCTGAACCAAAATCAGGAGTCAGATGGGTAACTGATTCAGCCACCCAGGCGCCCCTCCTCAAAGGAGAATTTCAAGCAGTGGTAAATGCTGTGGGAAAAAGCATGGAGAGAGTGATGGAGATAAAGACTGTTTGGTATTGGTCAGTGCGGGGAGGCTTCATGGACAAGGTCACATATGAGCTGAGGTCTGAATACAGTAAGGATCCAAAACCTGCAGTGATCTAGGTGAAGTAGGTTCCATACAGACCGGTTAGCAAGTTCGAAAGATTCTGTATATTCTGGTTCTGTGGGTCAGGTCAGGATACTGTTTGTGAGAGGGGAAGACATGGGAGCTGTGACATGGGAGTCACCTGCATTTTCCCTGCCTTTCTGAGAAAAGAAATAATGCAGAGGATAAGGCCAGTGCACAGAGTAACTGTGCTGTTGCTGCATTTGATTGCTCTGTCCCTGATTCCATACACGTTTTTGTGCTGTCGCTTTGTCTGCAATGTCAAACACGTACTTCCTTGCTAACAAGGCTGGAGAGACGTCTGTGAGACTTCCCAAGGCCTCCACAGTCTCCCTTCACTCAGTGAGCTCTCCTTCCCCACCAGTGTGCTGCTCCAACAGTGCAATGGTCCAGTGACTTGTATGGCTTCTCCACGCTCCCTCACCCCCCCGGACTCACAGACCAGCACAGTAACCTCCTTGAGGGTAGAAGGTGTCCTCTACTAACATTTAATATTGCCTTCCTTTTGATTATAGGCACGTGCATGATAGGCTGTGAATGCCAGTGTCTGTCATTAGCAGAAATAATATTTTTTTTGTCACTGTATTCCAGTTACAGGTATTAGAAAACATCATTTATGCTCCTCACTCTTTTGAGTTTATGTTAGTTACTAGACTCATCTCTGTAGATATCTAATGCATTAAAAGAAATAACTTACTCTATTATAGATTTTTGTATTTCAATAAGTATTTTTCAAAATAATTGGTTTCCTGAGTTGTCCCATGTAGCGCTTTATGCCTTGAGAAAACTTATTCTGAAATGGGGTCCCTAGGTTTTATTGTACCATTATGGGTGTCTATGGTATAAGAAATTATAAATATTTCTGGTTTAAACTCAACTGATATATGTGAAAATGATCTGGGCAAATCAGAGACTATCTTTACTCTCATCCACTCTCTCTAGGTGATCTCATCAATTCTCCTGGCATGTTGGTCTTTACCAACACATTCTGATGACTCTATCACGAGGCCAGTCCACTTCTTTGAGCTAGGGCTTAGGTATTTTGTTGCTTATTTGCCATCTTCACTTGATGTCTCTGAGTCATCTCAAATTTAACATATCCAGGATGGAACCCATTACCCTCCCCTCCCAAATCTGTTCCCGCCCAGGCCTGGCCAATGAGGAATGTTCACCCTGTGGTTCAAGCCAGAGATTAGTAGTTGGCTTTGGTTCCCCCTTTTTCTGTTACCCAAACATCCAGTCCATGAGAAGGTCCTGTCAGTCCTACTTTAACTTGAATGTGCCCACTTCTCTCCATCTCCACTGTTCCCAGGCTGATCCAAGTCACCAACATGCACTTTGCCTAGATAATTGCCATAGTTTCCATGTGAGTCTCTCTAGTTCTGCTTCTGCTCTTCCAGTCTGCTTTTCACAAATTAAACTGAGTTAAAACACATATTGGATCATGTCATTCCCTTCGGAGTACCCTTCAGTGACTTCTCATTGCATTTGGTATAGAATCTAAAACCCTTTGGTGCCCCTGAGTCATTCATTTCCTGCCTGCCTATCCACCCCGTTTTGTGGCATTCCTCTCCTCAGTCCCTATATTCTGTTCATTCCAGATTTTTTTCACTTATTCTAACTCACAGCGCTGGCTGTATTTCTTATCTTTGCTCCTGTTGTTCCTCTCTCCTTTCTCCAACCTGCTCTCTGCCCCAGGAGGCTCCGCTTGATACACTACATCATTGGTTCTTGCCTTTGTGGTCCCTGGGTGGATGAATAGGGTGGCTTAGCTGGAGATCTGAGGGAGGGGTTATTTCTTCCCTGGCACTTCTGGCTGGCTCCATTCTTTAATTGGTCAAGGCCTCTCAAGGCATCCTGATGTGATACCTCTTTTCTTCTGGATTCTGGTAACACATGGCTTTTCTCATCTTTTTGGCTTGGGGTGGTAAGAACTCATGTATTACCAGGCCCATGCTGCTGCCTTCCCTGCTCACAATTTTGCAAGTAGTTGTTTTCATGAAAATCCTCCTCTAATCAGCCCAGCTTGATTGTGTCTGTTGTTCCTGCTCGGACCTTGGCTCTCTGAATTTTTTCCTGTTTCAAGGCATTTCCATGTCCTGTTCTTCTACCTGGAATGTACTGTCCATGATTCTTTGCATGGATGATATATTTTTTTAAATTTTTTTTGATGTTTATTTATTTTTGAGAGAGACAGAGACAGAGCTTGAGCCGGGGAGCGGCAGAGAGAGAGGGAGACAGAATCTGAAGCAGGCTCCAGGCTCTGAGCTGTCAGCACAGAACCCCATGCAGGGCTCAAACTCATGAACCATGAGATCATGACCTGACCCAAAGTTGGATGCTCAACCGACTGAGCCATCCAGGCACCCCTGCATTGCTGATATTTTTTTAAATATCAGTTGAAACGTCGTCTTCTGAGGTGTTCTCTTTAACCAACCTAGTTACAGTGAGCCCCCCTACTAAAATGTGATAGCAGTGCGTTGTTTTCATTACTGCATTTATATTTGCATTTTCTCTTTGTTTTATTTATGTCTCACTCCCAAGGGACTGTTAACTTTCTGAGAGCAGAGAACTTGTGTGTCTCGCTCTTGATGTATTCATCCCCACTGACTAGCGTAGGACTTAGCATGTAAAAATGATGATGACGATCACATCTAAAGTAGTTTTAAAATTTACTCCATGCCAAGAATTGTCTTAAAGACTTTATGTCTATTAACTTCCTTAATCCTTGCAATAACTGTGTGTGTGTGTGTGTGTGTGTGTGTGTATGTGTGTGTGTGTGTGTGATTGTTATTTTTCACTTTTTACTTATGAGGGCTCTGAGATGCACATGAAGTTTAGTACTTCATCCAAGGCCACACGCTATTAAGTGACTTAAGTGGAAGCTTAATATAACAAGATACATTGTACATTTGTAACATATTTTTAGCCTGTATTTTAAAGTGTTATCTAAGGAAATACATACTTCAATGGTTTCCTCTAAATGTGAAGACAAACCTTATAAATAACATAGGGTACACTTTGGATGTTAACTTATTTTTTATATATTAAAGGTGGCAGCTGACTTATTTAATGCCTCACGCTCATTTTATGATTTGAATAATTTTACAGTGATCACTAAACTGTTGTATTGCATTTTTCCAAAAAACCCTTCACTCTAGATAACATTATGAGCCAAAACACAATCTTATTACCTAAAATCCTGCTTCCTTTGTTTTGGCTTTCCCTTTTTACAAAGATGGGGATTAAAGGGCCCATGAGCCTTTTTCATATTAGTCTACAGAAAATGTCAGGAAAAAGTTAAGTCTTCATTGAAAGGATCTGCTATTAATTAGTTTCCATCAACTTGCAGAGAATAACTCTGTTTCTACATGTATAGACCAAAGATCTCTTATTATGTGTTATGATTCAAAGAATAGAGCTACTCTGTTTCATGATCTCTAACTCACATCCTAGGGATAAAAGTGTGTATGTTTGCCATTGGAAATTTACCTGTTAGATATTTATCTGTCTCACTAATAAATAGAATAATAGCATTTACCAAGTGTGTTCTACATAACACTAATGTCACAGAATGGACAGTCAACGCAGTGGTTTCCTGATCAAATAAGAAGTGAAACTCTGCACAGTGTATTGCTTTTTAAATTCACTAAATGGTTGAGCAGTCAGGTCTTCTGAGAAGATCTGAAGTAAAAAAAAATCTGTTAATCTAGTGCTTTCAAACTTAGTTGAGCAAGATCCATTTATCTCTAGGCCATTTACTAACATATCACAAAAAATTTTCTAAAGAACACATCTGGGGAAATATTGCTGGTCTTCAAAAATTTTTTATATTGGCATGAGTAAAATATTGTCTTGTAAATATGAGAATAGAAGTTGACCTTAAAATAACCTATGGAAAGCCCTCAAGAATTTCCTTTACTATTGTAGGAGAAGAAATAAATTATGTACCTATAACTTTGGTCACTCTTCCTGTTTGTACCTCCATTTAGTAGATGTGAATTTTGGTTCCCATGAAACATGGCAGTTAACCATAGTAAATTTCATACACCTAGTAGGAATATTCTCCCATATAAAATGTGGAAGCAGATTGATTACAGGTGGTAAAGATGACATGGTTGCGGAGGGTTTTGTTTTTGTATTTTTAGGTATTCCAAGATAAGAAGTTCTGTTTTAAATTGTTGACAAAAGTAATCTTTGTTGACAAAACACTTTGGTTTTATTCAGTTATCATTTGGAATAATTTTGAGAGAAAGGGAAATAGAGAAAGGGAAACAGAGCTATCACTCTGAGACATGGAACATTTTTAGACAGCACACATGATGCCAATTAGTGAATTAAGAATTAAAAGAATTTTTTTACTTTTACATATTTTTAAGTTTATTTATGGAGAGAGAGAGAGAGAGAGAGAGAGAGAGAGAGAGAGAGAGAGAATGAGTGGGGGGGGAGGGGCAGAGGATTGAGCACAGAGTCCTACTTGGCGCTCCGTCCCACGATCCCGGGATCATGACCTGAGCTGACCTCAGGGCTTAGCCACCCATGCACCCTAAAAAGAGGTTTTTTTAATGTAGAACTTAAACATAGCATCGCAAGAACAGTTATCTCTATTCATGTAACCAGATGGTGATAACTCTTAAAGCCCCCCTTTCTGGTTAGTCAGTTATATTTACCCCTACATGTGGCTTCTGTATATGTTTTCTGCCAGCCTCTACATGACTTTTGCCTCTTATGAAAAGCCTGCTTGTATTAGGCAGGTGATTTGGGTTTGTGTGGTTAGCTGAATATTGTGTTTGATTTGAATAAAGGTAGATTAGGGGCAGTTATTGGAAGAACAGTGGAGGCCTTCTCTTGTGAGTCACGTGACTTGCCTGTTTAACTTTATTATGCTGGTGAAGAAGCAGCTTAAATTGTTGGGTAAGAGAACACATGCACTCCTGAGTCACAAAATCATCACCGGGGGAAGCTGTGTGACATAATTTTATTTGAGGGTTGAAATCTTGGTTAAAGTGAATGGTGTAGAAGGGAAGTGTGCATCCTTCCGTATTTCTAGGGGGCTTGTGGCATGAAGTCAATTTGTTATCCTAATGGGATGAAATGTGGCTGAGAATTCATGATACGTATAAATCACTAATGAACATATTAAACAATATTTTCAAATACATCTGTTTTAAGTCTTGGATAAATCATAAAAGTACCATCAGGGTGTAATTCCTCCAGAAGTGAAGTCCATTGTTAAGTTGAGTTTTAGAAATGAATTTTGTTAACTTGATATTCAAAGTGTTCCGAGGTTATTTTGTGGTGGAACAATAGCCTTTTGGTCAAAGCAGATACTAACTTTCCGAATTCTGGAAGGAGGGGTGAATCAAAAAGAGAGCCCAGTCCAGGCATCAGCCCTTCCTCCTCTGCATTCATGAGTTGTTTTTCAGTTAATACCACAGTCACGAGGATGGCAGTCAGTCTTTCCAGTTTCCCAAAGGAATTAACCCGTGCAGGTGTCACTATTAGAGTCAATGTATCTTCTAATAAAAATTTCACAAAGGAGGGGCCCCTGGGTGGCTCAGTTGGTTAAGCGTCTGACTCTTGACTTCCTCTCAGAGCCTGATGGTTCCTCTCACGGTTCCTGAGATGGAGCCCTTCATTGGGCTCTGTGCTTGGGCTCTGTGCTTGGGCTCAAACATGGGGCGTGCTTGGGGTTCTATCTCTGCCCCTCCCTCGCTTGCCCTCACCCTCTCTCTCTTTCTAAAAATGAATAAGTAAACAAACAAAAGTTTTAAAAAATTTCACACAGGAGATGGACAAGGGAGTATATGTCACACACCCCACAGCAACTACTGGAAAGAACACATTGCTCTTTACCATTTCACCTCTGACAGCTTTACCTCTTTCCTTCTCCAATGCAGTACCTTATTTGACTTGCTCCTATCTTGAAGATTTTCTGGCCAACACTTTCAATTCTTTTTTTCTTTCATGACTAAGTCCATAGAATACACATAGGGAAATATTCCTATAGACTTTTTTTTTTTTTTTTTGAGAGAGAGAGAGCAGAGGAGGGCCAAAGAGAGAGAATCCCAAGCAGGCTCCATGCTGTCAGTGCAAAGCCTGATGTGGGCCTCAGACCCACGAACCATGAGACTATGGCCTGAGCGGAAAACAAGAGGTGGACATTTCATCGACTGAACCTCCCAGATGTCCCAGTAAAGTATTGGCTTGTAAGAGAACAGAGTTGATCTCTATACCAACTCCTCGTTCCAATTTCATTTTCCTAACTATTTTCCCAGCACTAAGCCAAACTGAGAATCTTCCTTTGTATTGAAGCCACACTCCTTAATAGCTAAAAATAGAAATGCAAAATTTATTTTCAAATAAACTTAATTTAATTTTGAAGTAATACATGGCACAGGACATATAGTCTGACCCTCAGAAATTTATTTGTAGGGATTCTAAGTTAACCCCAAATATAAGTTCATTGTTGTACATGACTGGTAGTGTTACTGTTTAAAAGTACATGAGGGACTATAGCTTTGCCTCCCTAGATAGCAATAATTTAGGAAGGAACACCAATGAGAATCATAAAATCATTAACATTTGACATCAATTTACCTTACTTTTGATTTCTGTTTATTTGAAGGCTAGAACAGAATAGTTGAGATTCTTATGTAGTGGAAAAATTACAAGTTGCATTTAAAAATAAGTGTTATTATTACATGAATGAGTTGGAATGGCTCAAACAGTTAGAAGCCGTTAGTAGCTTATCCTTACAAGGTCATATCCGAGGACATTATGAAAAATTTCAGGAAAAGTTAGAGTCACTCCTGGTCATGTTATCTCATTGCTACCCACAGTATACTAAACAGATCCTTACATGCTGTGTGTTAGTGCTGACCACGTACCTCCAGCTGTGCACGAACAGTTCATTTAGGAAGCGATGTTTTCCTACTTCATTTAAGTGATGAGCTCTTAGCAGAGATCAAGTTAGATTTATTTAAAGAAACAATTGTTATGTAAGTTTTGATAATGCTGTTCCTACTTTGGAAATAGTTTCTGACTGTGTAGTTGCTTTAGGGAAAGGAACTTTTTTTATTTATAGAAAACGTCTCCAGAATGACAACAATTGCTTTTGAAGTCACTTGCTATTTCAGCATGACCTTTCTTTAATTGAAAGGAATTAAATTTCATGAATGCGGTTAACTCCCTTTTGTTTTAATACTCTTTTAATATTTGCTTGTCTTGCCAAGAAAAAAAAATGACATTATTGATTGACTAGACTGTTTCTGATAATATATATAGAGTCTTGGTTCTGAATAGTAATTAGCAAATTCATCATGTTAGGGTTTAGGAAACATTTGTGCATTTAACAATTGCTGAATGATAATCCGCTTTGAATTGAATGGAGCACCGTTATAGACCCTGAAACCATAACAGCAAATAAAACTAGCATAATGCCTCCTCTTATATTGTAAATATGGATATATTAAAGCTTATATTGTAAATATGGATAAAATAATCAGGTGAAACACTCTCAGCTAGTAATAAGTGATGTGAAAGAAGGAAAATGGATAAAAATGAGAAGGGATAAAAGTTCTGTGATTTTAAGGGGGCAGAAATGATCGCTTCTCTGGGGAGGTGCAAGAGCTAAAAGAACTGAAGGGTGAACCCGTATGTATATTTTGGGGAAGAGCATTCCTGGCAGAGGAGAGAGCAAGTGCAAAGGCCCTGCAGGAAAGTGCTTGTTGAGTTCTTGGAAGAAACAGTGATTGGCATTTGGTGAGTAAGGGAAAGAATTATCAGATCGTAGGTCAGAGGATATCCAAGGACTAGACCAGGTCCAATTTTGTAGATCAAGGTTAGGATTTTGCATGTTAAGTGTGAAGGGAAGCTGTGGAAAACTTTGTGCCTGGCGTTGACATAATCTTACATAATTTTAAATAATTATTTGGATTGGGGCGCCTGGGTGGCTCAGTTGGTTAAGTGTCCGACTTCAGCTCAGGTCATGATCTCGCGGTCCATGAGTTCGAGCCCCGCGTCAGGCTCTGTGCTGACCGCTCGGAGCCTGGAGCCTGTTTCCGATTCTGTGTCTCCCTCTCTCTCTGACCCTCCCCCGTTCATGCTCTGTCTCTCTCTGTCTCAAAAATAAATAAATGTTAAAAAATTTTAAATAAAAAAATAAATAATTATTTGGATTATTTAATCCCAATGATCATTTATGACGTTGTATGACATATAGGCTGGAAGAGAATACAAGTCTACTGTAATAGAAAATGTGAAAATAGGGGAGCCTGGGTGGCTGAGTCAATTAAGTGTCAGACTTCGGTTCAGGTCATGATCTCACACTTGGTGAGTTTGAGCCCCACATCAGGCTCTCTGATGTCAGCACAGAACTCCCTTCATATCTGTCCCCCTTTCTCTGTACCCCTCCCCCACCTGCTCTCTCTCTCTTTCTCTCTCACTCATATAAATGGACATAAAAAAATGTGAAAATGAATAGGGACTTGCGGTGGGGCAGTGTTAGTAGAAAAGTCAAAATTGGTTCAATTCTGTTTATATCTTAAAGAAAAAGATAGCATGCTTTGCTATTGGATTGTATGTTGGTAAGCAAGGAAGAGAAAAGTCAGGGATGACTTTCCAGGATGACTCCAGGATTTTTCACCTGGGCACTTGGGTGAATATTGGTACCATTTACTGAAATAGAGAAAATTCAGAGAGGGGAAGGTTTGAAGAGAAATAAGGAATTTAATTTTAGATGTTAAGTTTCTTATGCCTATTGGACATCAAGGAGTAGATAGTGAATTAACCTGTTGGGTATACAAGCACAGAGCTCAGGGGAGAGGTTGAGGCCAGAGATATAAATAATTTATTAGTGCAGAGGTTGTGTTTAAAAACCACGGGAATGGATGTGATCACAAAGGGAGTAAGTACAGAGAAGAGATGAAACATAAAAGCTGAGAGCTAAGTTCTTGGAGGAAGTCAAAGAGACCGTAAAGAATCTGCTGGCAAGGTCGGAGGAGAATCGGGAGGATATCGTATCTACAAAATCATTAAAAAAAAACTATTTTAAGTAGGAAAAAGTGTGCCGAAAGCCCTGAAAGGTAGAGGAAGATGGGGCAGACAGATAATCATGAACTTGGTAACATGGAGATCAGTAGGCATCTTTGAAAGTGGTTTTAGTGCAGTGGCAAAGATGAGGACCAGAGGGGGAGAGAAAGTGCACCAAGCAGTTATTGATCCTCACAAGAATTTTGCTGTATAGGAAGGATGAGAAATGAAGAAGCTGATAAGGGATAAAGAGTCAAGAATGTTTACACATTTTGTTAGGTAAATTATATTACATGTTTGTATAAAGATGGAAATTATCCCTTCAACTGTAAGAGGTGATGTTGCAGAAGAAAACGTGATCAATTGCAGAAGTGAAGTCCTTTGATAGACAAACTAGGACTGGCTGCATTGCTGAAGTGGTGGGCTTACTATTTTTTTTTAATTAAAAAAATGTTTATTTTGAGAGACAGAGTTTGACCGGCGCAGGGGCAGAGAAAAAGGGAGAGAGAATCCCAAGCAGACTCCATGCTGTCAGAGCCTGTCGCAGGGCTCGATCCCACAAACTATGAGCTCATGACCTAAGCCGAAATCTAGAGTTGGTCACTTAACCATCTGAGCCAGCCAGGCACCCCAAAGGGACTTATTTTTAAATCTATATGATGGAAGTGAGGACCAAGTATATGAGTGTGGTTGCCAGTATATTGTTAGTTTTAGAAATGGAAAGATCCAGAAGTTCTCTTCCAATTGCTCATATTTTCTCATTGAAATATCAAAAATGTCATGTGCTGACAGGGAGGAGGTTTTAGAAAATGAAGGATCCAGGAGAAGGTAATAGGGAAACGATGCATTCAAAGAGACGCAGTGTGAATTCGCTGAGGAAAATAGTACAATGGCAGGACAGTATTAAGAGCCTACTCCGTGTTCATGACTGTTAATTTATAGTCAGAATGGCTGGGTGATTTTGTTCTAGCCATATTCAGTTTCTCAGAAACAGACTAAAGTAATCAAAGTTGGCTCTAATCTTAAGCGGAGTTTGTGCCGGGGGGGGGGGGGGGGGGGGGGTTGAAATCTAAAAGAAGGGTAGAAGAATTGAGGGTGAATGAGAGTGAGTGGAAGGATGGACAGTGGGAAGACGATTTGGGTAAAATGAGAACAATGGTGTCATTTGTATTTATGCAGTATATTACAAATTATTGTATGACCTCTAATTTCTTTCCTTCTGTGTATGCTCTCTGAAAAGAAAAGTAGTTAGTCTTACTGGCAAGCACCCAGTGCCAAAAGTCAGCTCAACATCCTCCTGTCCAGTAGACCTAGGATTCTGTGTTGACAGAGTCACTAAGGAAATTGTTTTAGGAGCTCCTAAGTATCAAATTTCTAGACTGAAAAATAAATTTTTATTTATTTATTTATTTATTTATTTATTTATTTATTTATTTATTTTAAATCTTAACTCATGAAGGGGACTTGCGCATGCTGCCGAAACTACCAGCTCATGGAGATCAATCCGCCGGTTCTTTGGTGTCACATCTGAGCAGGGTATTAGATCCTGGAGTCTGATTTTCTTTTGATGAAGCAAAGAATGTTTCTGTTGGATGGAAGTCAGAGATGACAGCTTTAGCGTCTGTGGAGCAGTAAGAAGAAATAAAAACAGCAGGTTTTTGGGCAAGAAGATGTCGAGGATGAGGGGCTGGAGTTGCAGCTAATTGCAACACACAGCTGGCTATGTGACACCACGCGCAGGCTTTGTGTTCTGGTCTAGTGTTCAGACGTGGGAGGCTCTGTATGTGTCGGTGCCCAAATATGGCCCTGCAGGGCGCTCCATGTGGCATTACTGAATGTGATAACAAACTGATATATTTTGAAACACAAATTGATTAAATACATTTTCATTCTTTAAAGAAAAGACCCCCTGCTGTGCTCTCTTATAACTACACAAAGCAATTATATTTTGTTCTTCTATTTATTTGGAAAAAAAAAGCTGGTAATAAGGTATTCTGTGTTTCTCTTCGCTAGTGGCTTAGAGATAGGTTGAAGGGGCAGCCACCAAGTGTTCCATTATATAGTTGAAGAAAATGTCTATTCTTAATGACACTTCTTTTTAAAAAGGATTTTCATAAACTTATTATTACCAAACAAAGTGTCTTAAATTCATCCAGAATTAAAAAAAAAAGAGACCTATTGCATTCAGTTTAATATGCTTTTATATTGGAATCATTTATTAAGCCCTAAGAGCAACCACAAAATTATCCTCAATAAAACAGCATGTTACACCCATTGTGCTATTAACCATCAACGATGCTTATGGAGGATCATCCTCATAGAATAATCATTGCTTTATGAGAGTCTCTGGTGAAGAAGTTCTCAACCTGTGGCCTTAGGAACCCTTGAAATGTTACATATCATTTTGTGTATTTGTATATTTTCGGGGGAGGAGAACTGAAACTTTTATCAGATTCTCATAGAAGTCTCTGATCTCTTAAAAATATTAATAATTATTACAGTTATAAAACTAAGACAATGATTTCCTTTGCAGACTAATTGGATCTACCTATTAGAAATATGATTTTAAGGGCGCCTGAGTGGCCCAGTTGGTGGAGTGTCTGACTCTTGATTTCAGCCCAGGTCATGTTCCCAGTGTTGTGGGATCAAACCCTCTGTGCACAGCGTGGAGTCTGCTTAAGATTATTTCTGTCTTTCTCCCTGTTCCCCTTTCTCCTGCTCACACACACACACACACTCTCTCTCTCTCTCTCTCTCTCTCTCTCTCTCTCTCTCTCTCAAATAAAAATTAAAAATAAAGAAATATTATTTTAAGAGAAAACTACCACACTGCCTAATATATGTTCAATACATGTTAGTTAAATTTCTACTGGCAAGGCTAAGGCAAATTGCTAAAGATCATTTTGAAAAAGAAGAAATATCAATATATTTGGAAATAAGAAGAGTAAAATGGAATTCTGATGGATCGAGGAGAGAAAGGAAAAAGTTGTATCTACTGAAGAAAGTGATAATTTCCTCAAATACTCCTCTGTGGGGCATAGGCTCTTGTCTGTTTTTGGGTGTTCTCAGGACAGATTGTACCCCAGGGCAAGATGGATAATAGAATGTTGTTAATAATGATTATTATTTAAAAAAAAATTTAAACGCTTATTCATTTTTAAGAGACAGAGAGAGACAGAGCATGAGCAGGGGAGGGACAGAGAGAGGGAGATACAGAATGTGAAGCAGGCCCCAGGCTCTAGTTGTCAGCACAAAGCCCAAGAGGGGCCTTGAACTTGAGAATAGTGAGATCATGACCTGAGCTGAAGTCAGACACTTAACTGACGGAGCCACCCAGGCTCCCCTATGATTATTTTTATAGATCAATGACATATTTTATTTTTTTGATAAGTGACATTTTAAATGAAAAAAAGAAAACATCAAGTAGAGAGAGAACAGTCACTTCTTCCTAATCATTTTTAAATCCTGTTTGTAACTCTGAAACTTAATACTTAATGATGTATTATTTATTGTATATCAGTTGGTTTACATTTTTCACATTAATGTTTAGATTTGTGATTATAGATGAGTGATTATAGATGACCAAAAGAAAGAGGTTAGCTTGACACCTGGCTGATTTTCATGGAAAAAAAAAAAGTTTTCAAAGTAAAGTAGAAAAAAAGGATGATTTTCAATCAATAATGCTGGATGGATTGCATTCATATGAAAACAAAAAAGTATCTTTATTCCTATAGCATTCTGTACATAATAAATCAACTCCAGATGGCTTGCAGTTGAAGTGCAAAGGGTAAAGCACTGAATTTTTTTATTTTTATTTTTTTTTTAACCACAGGAGAATATCTTCATGATCCTTTGTAGGCAATTATTTCTTAAAGTGGACACACAAAAAAAGTGCCCATCAAAGAAACAAGAATTTATAAACTGATCTAATGTAAAACTGAAGAATTTCTATTCATCAAAAGACTACGTTGGGGTACCTGGGTGGCTCAAGTCATGCTCTTATGGTTCTGTTCATGATCCAACTCCAAGTTAGGCTTTGTGCTGATGGTGGAGCCTACTTGGGATTCTCTCTCTCTGCCCCTCCCCCACTTGTGTGCATGCACTCTCTCTCTCTCTCCAAATAGATAAATAAACTTTAAAGAAGACAAAAAACAGGGGAACCTGGGTAGCTCAGTTGGTTGAGCATCCAACTTTAGCTCAGGTCATGATCTCACAGTTCATGAGTTCAAGCCCCACATCAGGTTCTGTGCTGACAGTTCAGAGCCAGAAGCCTGCTACGGATTCTGTGTCTCCTCTCTCTCTGCTCCTCCCCCACTCATGCTGTCTCTTTCTCTCTCTCTCTGTCTCTCCCTCTCTCCCCCTCTTTCTCAAAAATAAATAAACATTAAAAAAATAACCCAGAAAACAAAAGACAGCTTTAAGAGATTGAAAAGGCAACTAATCCTCAGAGTGGGAGAAGTATTCACAATACATTTATTTATAAAGTACTTATAGCCATGGTTTTTAAAGAACTACTAGAGATTGAAGAGAAAAAGGAGAGTGATCCAGTAGAAAAATTGGTGAAATACCTGAACAACAACCAGCATATGGCAGATTAACATATGAAAGGTGTCTTAACTGAGTTATCACTTAAATGCCAATTAAACCCAATTCCATCACAGCTATCACAGTGACTGACAAACACAGAGAATACCAAGTGTTGATAAGTAGGTGAAACCATTGGAACCCTAAATACTTGAGAGTGAAAATTGGTACAACCAATTTGTAAAGCTAGTGTTAGTCACTAAATTTGAATAGATAGACAGATCGATACATAGATAGGTATTACATATAATGACCCAGCAATTTCACTCCTTGGCAAACACCCAGCAGAAATGCATACTTATCTCACCAGAAGATATATAAGAATGTTCATCAAAGTACAATTTGTGATGGTTCCTAACCTAAAGCTACCCAAGTGTTCCTTAACGGTATAATGGATAAATCATGGTATAGTCACACATGGAATGCAACTGTGTAGAATGTGGATGAGTGATCCATAATAATGCACAATATGGAAGAATGTCATACATATAATGTTAAATGAAAGAAACCAGACACAACACAGTGTACCCTCTATGATTCTATTCGTGTAAAGTATGAATACAACAAAGCCATCGATAGTGATAGAAGTCAGAACAGTGGTGACCTTAGAGGTAGTGATTGAAAGAGGGGCACGATGGTATCTTCTGGGTGCCAGTCATGATCTGTTTCTTGACTTGGGCATTGGTAACATGAATGTGGGCCATTTGGGAAAGTTTATAGGTATACTACATCCTTTTGAAATACCTATATTATACTTCAATAAAGAGTAACAAATTAACTTGAAATTGTCTGGAAATAAAACTAACAGTTTTTAAAATTTATTTTATATTTTTAAATTTTTAAATTTTTAATTCTTAATTTTTCTTATTTTAAAAATACAATTTATTGTCAAGTTAGCTAACATACAGTGTATACAGTGTGTTGTTGGTTTGGGGGGTAGATTCCCATGATTCATCGCTTATATACAACACCCAGTGCTCATCCCCACAAGTGTCCTCCTCAATGCCTGTCACCCATTTTCCTCTCCCTGGCGCCCCCCCGTACCCCAATCCACCCTCAGTTTGTTCTCTATATTTAAGAATCTCTTATGGTTTGCCTCCCTCTCTGTTTGAAACTCTTTTTTTCCCCTTCTCTTCCCCTATGGTTTTCTGTTAAGTTTCTCAAATTCCACATACGAGTGAAAACATATGATATCTGTCTTTCTCTGCCTGACCTATAGTTTTAAAATCTATTAATTTAGAACTATAAATGCTTTGCTGGGTTCCAGTACTCTGTTATTAGTGAGGAAAGTGCAGCATTGGGCAAAATATCAATGTGCTTTCTTACGACCTTCTTCTGCACTGTGGACTAAGAGGCCACAGTATGTCACCAGGGAAGTTTCCCAGGAAAGATTTCGGTAATGATGTGTGCTTCTGCAAACATATTATTTGCTGAAATAAACACTTCAACTCCTCTCAGGATTTGGAGAAACTGTTCATTAAACTGCAAGGGAATGACACAAGAATTCACTGAACAGAAAATAAATAACCTGCTATGTCTCTTTTCTCTCTCAGATAGATAACTTGGAGATTAGTGAGATTACATTGGTGAAAATTGCTCTCTTCTTCCCGACCCAAACCAAATACAAACCAACTAATTGAAAAACATATCATATCCGATGTGTTCTAGAGGCCTTTTTTTTTTCCCGTTTTAATTTCTAGGAGGAAAGTCAGTTTAGATTCCTTTCAAAACCTATACTATATTGAATGCACTTAGAAAAATGAGGTGGTAATGGGGTGAGTGGGGATTGTTATCCCAAGAAGTATTACTGGGTTTATTAATGGAACAACTCGAGCTAACAACTTCTAGGATATGAGCCATCAATGTGGTTCTCAAGCCCTTTCTTGGAAATAGCTGTCTCCATGCACTTTTGCATCTACATTTTTTTGTTTGTTTGTTTGGATGGACTGTTCTGCTTAGAATCACCACCATGTGATTATTTAGATATAATTACTTTACATGGAGCCTCCTGGGAAAAGCTAAGTTAACATCTTGCTTTGTGTTTGCCTGCATGTTGGTTGGGGAGGTTTAGGCCATTACTGAAGGAGGATAATGAATAGAATCAATATCAACATTCAACGCATAAAAGGAACCAAGTCATGAGAAGGAATATAAGTTATAGGGGCACTGGTTGGCTCAGTCTGTTAAGCGTCCGACTTTGGCTCAGGTCATGATCTCCCTGTTCCCGAGTTCAAGCCCCGCATCTGGCTCTGTGCTGAAAGCTCTGAGCATGGAGTTTGCTTCAGAGACTGTGTCTCCCTCTCTCTCTGCCCCTCCCCCATTCGAGTTCTGTCTCTTTCTTTCTCTCTCAAAAATAAATAAACATTAAAAAAATTTAAAGTTATAGATCCTGTTATTTAGGAAAAAGTAGTACAGTTATCCATGCAAAGGGTAAGGGTTAGGAAATGAAAGATAAAAGCATGTCTGTGAGTTATGAGGTTAAGAGAGTTAGGGGTAGGCAGTCTACAGAGGTAGCAATCAGAAATTTTCGATAAGAAACCTGAGAAATACTGAATTATTACGTATGATAACCTGAAGCTAATTTTTTTTTTAAGTTTTCTCTGAAAGCTGGGGAATGTTCCCCTTTTGCCTCTTCAAACATCATTGAATGATAAGCCCTTGAAAATATTAAGTAACCGCTGCTATTTTGGATAAAACCAGACACCAAACAAGGAGGGTTCAGAAATAAAGAATTAAGTCTAGGTAGAAATATGAGTGTGGACCACAAAATGCACTAGCAGCTGCTTGGATCCCAGCTCAGCTCCCTGAGTAGGAGGACCTTGCTCCAAGGGATGTAGAAGGTCAAGCAAGGAGAAGGTCACCGCTATCCTGACAATAAATAATTCTCAGCAAACCTACCTATAGTAGTTTTCCAAGGCTGCTCTAACAAATGACCAGAAACTTGGTGGCTGACAGTTCTGGAGGCCAGTGTGGGCAGAGCCACACCCCCTTTGATGCTCCGTTGGAGAAAACCTTCCTTAGTTCTCGCATCTTGCTTGCCTTCTTTGGCTTGAGAGCACATCACTCAAGGCTCTGTGTTCTTCTTGTTGCCTCCTCCCGTTTTCTGTGTCTTCTCCGTTTATCTTTTCCAAACTCTCTCTGCCTCGCTTTGTTTCTGTGACTGATCTAAAGCCCAGCTGGGTCCTCCAGGATAAACTCCTCCTCTCTTATCTCTCTCCTCAGATCTTTAACTGAATCACATCTGCAAAGACCCTTTTTTCAACTAAGGTAACAGTCAGAGGTTCTAAGGATTAGGACATGGGTATAAATGGGTGTATATGTATGTACGTATGTATGTATTCATGTATACGTATACTATTTGTGTGATACTTCTGTGAAGAAGTCTAATTTGACAGAGAGAGAAAGAGAGAGAGAGGGAGGGAGAGTCAGCCACCATGCAGGTCCCATACACAATCAAACATTTTTTTTTTTTAATACATAGCTTCAATTTTAGAATCCAAATGAGAAAAGAAGGCTGTCTTTTTCTTTTGCATTGTAACCAACTCTAATCCTGTTTAGATACCTTTTCATGTTATTCATTAGTCTGACATAGCGAGCCACAAGTTTACAGACTTGGAAAAGGACTTGCAGACTCAACGTTGCCCTCTTGACAGATGAGAAAATTGCTGACCAGTTACGTGGTCTGTAACAAAGATAACAAAGTTACCTGAAGAAATGGAGCTATAACCAAGGACCTTGGTCTATTGGGCTTTCTGCTTCATGAGATTGAATGACCAGGACATTGCATACTACTTGGTTTAAGTGATTCATTCTTGCACGCTGCTCGATAAAGTTTCTTTTTTATTATTTGTCAATAAAACTAACAAATCTGATGTTTTTGTGATTAACTTGATAAGTAAATTAATAATAGTTAAATATGCACGTATGAGCTCTGCGTGTGCAATGATAAATGAAATTATGGTACCCTCTCTAAAATGGAGACTATACTAAGCAAACCTTTCACAGGGACTCCTGTGTTTGTTGCCTCTCAGTTTTAGTTTCCTTATCCATTCAAGCATTTGCAGTATAACTTCAAAAACTGCCGTTACTTTGAAGAAATGAAGAAATACTTAGTTTTTGTTCTTACCTTTTGGAAGGTCTATTCCTAGCCCACTAGGAATACTAATGTGAACTGCTGTATAAGAATGGCATTTCTCAGAGAAACAATAAATATCTGAACAGAGCATACACTTTCATAATACTAAATTATGCTGTTTGCAGAATTTAGGAATGCATGGCTTTACATAAAAGTACATGTGGTTGTCTTTTCTCATCATGAAGAACTTCTTTTGAAACCAGAGATAAAAGCGGAAGTCAAAGTGAATCCTGTCTACCCATGGGAGGATTCGGATGTCTACAACATAAAAACAGAGAATCCAATTACAAAAATAATGAGAAACTATGTGTGTCTGTGAAGGCAGGAAAAAGGGAGGGAGGGATACCAAGATTGAGCAGGAGAGAGAGTAATAGGAGCTTTATAAATTCAGAATCATAGGGGAAGATAAAAGGTTGTTTACAGCGCTTTGATGAACCCATGGCCAGTCTCTGTATATCTTTATGTTTATGATCAAAAGTGCTATTTGTGTGATACTTCTGTGAATAAGTCTAATTTGACTGAAAGCTAACTTAATGTGATAAATTTTATTGTGGATTTGGCAGTATCCTTCGCACTTCCTACCCCATCTGAAGAACTTTGAGATCAAGGAAGTGGATTAGTCTTTGAGAGTTAAAATTTAATCAACACCCTGGACATTAGGAAAACAATACCTGAAAAAAAAGGTCTTGTCTTCCGAGATGCTAGACCTGATATAATCTGTCTGAAGTAACCTTTTACAGATAGGATGTGTCAGTGTGAAGTGGTTTTGGAGATGAGCCAGGTAAATATACATAGAAAAAAAAAGTTCTAGAGACACATTTATTTTAAATATTTATTTTTGAGAGAGAGAGAGCACTCATGCGAACGGGGGGGGGGGCGGGCAGAGAGAGAGGGCGACAGAGGATCAGAAGGGAGCTCTGCTCTGACAGTGGAGAGCCCAATGTGGGGCTTGAACTCAGGATCTCACAAACTGTGAGATCATGACCTGGCCTAAAGTTGGACACTTAATGGACTGAATCATCCAGGTGCCCCAAGATATACATTTTTGACACTCATGTTAGCACCATCCAAGAAAAAGACTTGGCCCACAAACTTTAAGATCTCCAGCTTATTGTTTAGTGGATTCACATATTTATTTATATTGACAGGGGCAAAGAAAATACAGCCTCTTTTTAAATAATTAAAAAACTAATCATTTGAATTTTCATCATAAATATCTTGCTGTAAATGGGGATGGCAGCCAGAGATTTGACTGCAAACTGGTAATTTAATCTAATGTAATAATGAAAGAACCTTTTAGATAAACGCTCAGTCTTAGAACTCTACTCTCTTCCACAATTCTTTTCAAGCTGCCATTTGGTCATAAGGGAAAGGGAATGACATGTGTCCTCTTGCTGGTATCTGCTGATTATAACTGGTGTGGATAACTGCCTAACTAATAATAGCTGGCCTCTTTCTTTTTAAAGAAATTAAAAAGAAATTTTTTTAAGTTTATCTACTTTGGGAGAGAGAGAGAGCTAGAGTGAGCAGGGGTGGAGCAGGGAGAGAGGGGGAGACAGAGAATCTCAAGCAGGCTCCTCACCAGCACCACAGAGCCTGACGCAGGGCTCGAACTCACAAACAGTGAGATCAGGACCTGAGCTGGAACCAAGAGTTGGAAGCTCAACCACCTGAGCTACCCAGGCGCCCCACAGCTAGTCTATTTCTATGTTGTGTCAAGGCAATTCCCACGTTTTTCGCAGCTAACCTTGGTTGCCTGTGGCAGGATAAACTCCCTAACCTGGTCTGTTAGACTCTTAGTTTTTGCCTTGGGATGTCCCTCTGTTTTGCTGCAGGAGACTGCCAGGGGCAGGCCCAGATAGTGTCAACTCAGCTATCTCCTGTGTGCCCATGGGCCATATGATATCTGTAAGTTTATGTATACCATGCCACATGGGTACTAAAGGAGGCTCAGTCTTTGCCTCATTGCTTATCTTATTCTGATATGGCTGTTTCTACATTTGCTTGGGTGTAGTTTATATGACAATCGACTTCAGAATCCTCATTTTTTCAAACTTTGTAACTCCCCTTTCTTTGATTTTGGCCATGAGGAAGGATAGCAGGCATGTGTCTGAGTATCTGCTTCTATGAGAACTGAAATCTTACCATCTTCTGCTTGCTATTTGGCCAACATTATACAATAAATCTTCTGTATCAAGGCCACCAAGCCTGCATCCCAATTCCAAAATGACAGATAAAGCAATTCAGAGCATTTGTTTTTCCTATAACAACACTATTGTCTTAGAGCAGAGAGATGTGGATTATCTTTTTTTTTTTCTCTTTAGGTTCTTGCTATAACAAGTTGTTAACCCTCTGTTTATCCCCATTTAGGACAGAGGCCTTAGGCTGACTCTACTCATGTCACACAGCTACAGATGCCAAAGAGAAAAATATTCAAATAGTGCAAACAATAGCCCCCCATTTTACAATCCCCATTGCATTATTCCCATTCGGGTGCCTGAAGTAGGCTATGAGAGGGTCAAACATGATTGGCGATATTCATCACAAGTCTCAGAGACAAATTGGAGAAAAGAGAAATCTGTCATGTATTTTCCATCCTTGACACAGTTTATATATAATTTCAGTATAAATTTCATTTCTTCTCATAATCCTAAAGGGTTTGAGATGCCTGCCCTGAGAAATAATTTTTTTTAAAGTGAACATTTTCCTAGACATACAGTTGGGCTGGGTTTTCAAAGTCTGTTTAGTCCTGTCTATGTGGGAGTTGAGGTGATAGGAAGGCATTTTTATGTGAGAGTTTTCTTTTTCTTCTTCTTTTAACCATTAATTCCCTTAGGTTATTTGAGATCATAAACACAATTTTGGAAACATGCCTTTGGGCACGAATTACCTAATATAGTGTTTATATGACTCTGTTCCTGTACTTCCCTGAATCAATTTTTATTCTGTGTTTTTTCCATATAGCACTCTATTTTCTGTATGTTTCAAAGGTAATCAACTTAAGATAGACTATAAAATACACTCTTTGGGTGATGAAGCCTGTCCAAGTCTCATTGTGTTTTTTATGAGCATTTACACTCTGAAAGTCAAGTATAGGTCCTCGGCTCTCTGTTCAGTTTTTGCCTGGTTCCTAGCTTTGGAGGCCCCTATTTATTTGTATGGATTCCAAAAGTGTGAATGAAGTGGAACTATGATCTGTAGGCCTCGGCTGATCCTCCTGCTGTTTGAGAGATTCCCAGTATCAAGGAACCAAATTTAAGTATGACCTCTCCAAGGTCATCTCAGACCACTCTCTCTCACCTCCTTGGGCCATGTTGGCCTCATCTGTGTTCTTTGGGGCTCTACGATCAGTCTTCTTTCCCAGCAACATGACTGCACTGCATTTGGTATGATTTCTTCATTTTGCAATGTCATCTCTTTACAAAGGCCTCCTCTGACTTTTCAAACCAAGCCATGCCACTTCCCTGCCAAACTTCTTTCCATCAATCATGTTTTATTGCATCATGGTTTTCTTTCCACATGACATTTATCATGACTCTTTGCTAGCACTGCCCTAACAAAGTACCACACAGACTCAGTGGCTTAAACTACAGAAGTTTATTTTCTCACAATTCTGGGGGTTAAGAATTCCGGGATCGTTTCTTCTGAGGCTTCTTTCCTTGACCGGTAGATGGCCATCTCCATCTTCTCAATGTGTCTCACGTAGTGAGATAGAATCCATTCGTGTTCAGCTTTCCTCTTATAAAGATACTGGTCCTACTGGATTAGGACCTACACTAATGACCTGATTTTAATTTAATTACCTCTTAAAGACCCTATCTCCAAATACAGTCACACTCTGAGGTACTGGGGGTTAGGATTCCCACATGACTCCTATGAATTTTGGGGGAACACAATTCAATGATCTGTAACTACGAATAACTGTAATAATACGATTCTTTATTGACTTCTTTGTTTTTCTTTCTTTCTTCTCCCCTGGAAGACAAAGTTAGAGCTTTGTCTTTCTTCACAAGAACATGACCCCCTAGACTAGTGCCTGGCTCAGAGCACATACTCACTGATCTTTATTTTTCATATAAATGATAATTAGGTAGAAATATGATATATGATTTTCTCCAAATTCTAAAGATTTACTCACTACTGGCATTACTAAAATTCACTTTACTACATCCTTTGATTTGCACATATAAAGAAATGTAAGAGAAAGATGTAAAGTGTAGCAGTTTCTTGTTCTAAGCTGATCCCCTGAACTAAGTGGGGGGTATTCAGCAATGGCTCCCTTTCCTTTTTGTTGCCACCCTTTCCATGTGATTATCCACTAGAAGCTCAGGTTTTCTTGCTGCATCAGTAAAACATAAAGCTTATTTTCTCCTTATTTAAACAGAACATTTCTACTCCTGAAATGCCTTAATACTAAAATGTCTTTGAAGTTATTCCTTTAGGCTAAAACATTATTAGCACCATTTTTCTTTTCTTTTTTATTAATGTTTGTATTTATTTTTGAGACAGAGAGAGACAGCATGAATGGGGGAGGGTCAGAGAGAGAAAGGGAGACACAGAATCTGAAGCAGGCTCCAGGTTCCGAGCTGTCAGCACAGAGCCCGACGCGGAGCTCGAACTCACAAGCCATGAGATCATGACCTGACCAAAGTCTGACGCTTAACCGACTGAGCCACCCAGGCGCCCCTAGCACCATTTTTCTATATCTGGTCTTTTCCCCCAAATGAATTCAGTTGTCCCATTGCATTCACTCGCGATATTGCTGATGTCATGCAGCACCACGTGACCTAAATGATTTTGTTCCTGTTGTTAATTGTGTGATCTGACAATGCTGCATTTGACTGAGCTCCATAATCTTGGAATACAGTGAGGATTAAGAAATATCCATCTTTATGTCTGTAAAATGACTTACCAGAAAGAAACATCCTACCCCGTATGACTTAAGACCCATGAATGCCTGTGACAAGGCCAGACATGTGATTTGCTAATTTGTTTTGCCCCAAAGGTCACTTAGAGCAAAATATTTGTGAATCAGACTTTATATGTCCCTCCTTCCCCTGGGCCCCTGAACTTTGACCCACTTTCAGCTTGAGCCAGCATACAGCCTTTCCTGAGAATTGGCTGACTAGGACGTACAACAGTGTCTTACCTGTAGTCAGATCGTGCTACCCGCATTCATCCTGCTTTGTCACATGTGATAGTTACTTGTATGTGTCCACTTGACAAGGCCAGGGGATGGATGCCCAGAGAGCTGGTAAAACACTGTTTCTGGATGTTTCTGGGACAGCGTCCCTGAAAGAGATTAGTGTTTGAATCAGGAGACCGAATGAGGAAGTCGGAGCTCACGAGTACATGTGGGCATTATCTGATCCCTGAGGGCCTGAATAGAACAAAAGGCAGAGCAAGGATGACTTTGACTCTTTGTTTGAGCTCAGACATCCATGCTCTGCCCTTGAACACAGGTGCTCCTGTTTATGGCACTTTGAACTCAGACCAGGGCTTACACCTGGGCCCCTTGACTCTCAGGCCTTCCGATTCTGACTGAATGACCCCACTGCCTTTTGTGCTTCTCCAGTTTGCTCTAGTATAACTATATACATCCTACTCTTTCTGTTTCCTCTGGAAAATTGTGCCTAATACCCCACTCCTGGCTCTTTCTAGCATAATCTACTCCTCCCTTTCTGTTTGCCTTTGGGGAAGCTTGCACATCAGAACTTTCTCCCTATTGCAATTGTCTCCCTCCCCCCACTGAAATGATACTTTTGAATAAAGTCTTTTCTTAGCTAGGTCTGAATTTGTTTTTTCCTTTTATAAATGTATCATTGGAACATTATATTACTTGAATACAAGAAAGTGCAATATGTGTATGTAGCTTTCAATACTCTGTCTTGACCTTTATATGAGTTAAATAAAAGAGAACAAAGACCACTCAAAGGACAGGTTCACTTCATCCTGTTTTTCATAAGCTTAAATCTTAGCAGCCACTGCCACTATAGAAAATGCATCTACATTTTATTATTTATTTATTTGTTTGTTTATTTATTTAATGTTTATTTATTTTTGAGAGACAGAGAGACAGCACGCAAGCAGGGAAGGGGTGGAGAGTGAGGGAGACACAAAATCTGAAGCAGACTCCAGGCCCTGAGCTGTCAGCGCAGAGCCCGATGTGGGGGTCGAACCCATGAATTCTGAGATCGTGACCTGAGCTGAAGTTGGATGCTCAACCAACTGAGCCACCCAGGTGCCCCTGCATATACATTTTAGGATGCACATTACTGCTCATTCTTTTGATTTTTCTCAATATTATATGTTGAAAAATGTAACTGAGGATTTGTGTGGATTAAGGAAAATAGATTGGCTTGTTGCTGGTTCCTGATGAAATGGTCTTGTTTCAGGGATTCAAATTTGCAAAAACACCAAAAAAATTTTTTGAAAGCTTGCTAATAAGTTAAAAACAATAAATAATATGAATTCTGTAAAAACTTGATATATTTTATTAACTCGAGTACAATAATTTTTTCTCCATTTGACATTTTGGAATTGGCATACTTTTCCTGTAAAGAGCCACAAAGTTCATGGGTCCTGAAGATCACTCCCAGCTCTAATGATTTACTAGAACAGCTCACACAACTGAGAAAAGCTATTGTATTCATAGTTACAGTTTATTACAGTGAAAGAATGCCTATTAAAACCTGCAAAGGTAGAATGTGCAGAGGGTCCAAGAGAAACCAGGCTCAAGCTTCCATTGTCCTCTGTTAATGGAGTTGTATGGACAGTGCTTAATTCCTGTAGCAACAATGCATGACAATGTAGGTTAGTTCTTACTAACTATTGAAACTTACTCAAGCCTTGGTATTCAGAGTTTTTATTGAGATTGGTCTTCCAGGTTCTCCAGAGGTCATAAACTGACCATTGTGACCTAAGGACCCCACCATAAATTGCACATTTTAAAAAAAATTTTTAAAGTTTATTTATTTATTTTTAGCGAGAGACAGAGAGAAGGCAAATGGAAGAGCAGAGAGAGAGAGAGGGAGAGAGAGTCCCAGGCAGGCTCAGATGTGGGGCTTAAACTCATGAACCATGAGATCATGACCTGAGCTGAAGTCAGATGCTTAACCAACAGAGCCACCCAGGTGCACCTGCCCCCCCTCCAATAAATTACAGTTTTAGCATGAACTATCTCGCATGGCCCAAGGTCTCAAATAAACAAAGACACTGTTACCAGAAAGGGTATTCCAAAGGCATAGAGGCTATCTTCCCAGGGCCAAAGGCCAGAACTTTCTTTGGAAGCTACAAGGTTTGAACACCTCAGACTGAAGTCTACCCTCTTTCTGTAACGGGCCAGGTGGTAAATATTTTTGGCTGTGTGAGCTATGTGGTCTCAGTCACAGCTACTCAGTTCTGCCATTATAATGCAGGAGGAGCCATAGATAATATATAAATTAATGAGCATTATTGTTGTTTCCAATGAAGTTTTATTCAAAAAAAAAAAACAGGTAGAAGGCCAAATTTAACCCATAGGCTATAATTTGTGAACCCTGGAATAGGGAATGCAACAGAAAATTGAATGCTGGGAGCTCCAGACTGAATCCCATTGAGTGAATAACCTTGCTTTATCTTCATTTCTAAAGAAGACTAAAGATATGATGTTGCAAGGAATTGCTTCTAACATGATGAATAGCTGGTAACCTGAAGAACTTTTTATACTTTTGGGGTGCCTGGGTGACTCAGTTGGTTAAGCATCCCACACTTGATTTCAGCTCAGGTCATGATCTCATGGTTCATGAGAACAAGCCTTTGCTGGGGATTCTCTCCCTGCCTCTCTGCCCACTCCCTGCTGCACTCTCAAAATAAATAAATAAACTTAAAAAAATTACACTTTTCCAATAAATTTTAAACTGTATGTCTGTTACATAAATAATAAATGACAATCCTCATACTTAAAAAATAAATTTATTTTCCCCTTTAGGAGATACCAAAATCATCTGAAATAAGGCTAAACAGGGAATTGTAACATTCCCAGATAAAAAAGCAGATTATTTGTAGTAAAAGGATGGTGGAGTTTTTAAATAATTTGGTAAAATTGATAATTTTGTCACATGGTCTGTTGCCTTTTTTTTGTTGTTGTTGTTTTTAAAGTTTACTTGAGATAGAGACAGAGCATGTTGGGGGGGGGGGGCGGGCAGAGAGAGAAAAGAGAGAGAGAATTCCCAAGCAGGCTCTCCACTGTCAGTGCAGAGCCTGATACGTAATTCTCTCTCTCTCTCATGCACTTAGAGATCATGATCTGAGCCAAAACCAAGAGTCAGTTGCTTAAGTGACTGAGCCACCCAGGTGCCCCTGGTCTGTTTACTTCTTTGCAGAATCCTTGTTGTTTTAATTTTCTTTCATGAGTTAGTAAAGGTTTCAAGCTGAGTGCAACACAAAGTTTTGAAAACAATAGTTATTTTCATTATTATGTGGGATTTTCAGATCATAAGCCATCAGAGAAAGACACATCGGTTTGGTTTTATTTTCTTAATAGAGCTAAGAAATCCTGGTCTGGAACTACTCAAATGTTTGTCCAGGACAGAAGATGCCAACTCTGCAGATGAGCCTCTGTGTCTGATCGGAATAGGTGGACGTGCAGAGCTGGAAACCGGGAGCTAGGAAACATGGTCAGGGTGGGAATCCCAGCAATCTGCTCAGTAGCCTAGTTGTGACCTTGGGCATCTTTCATTTCACTCTGAGTCTCCTTAGACTAACCAACAGATTAGATGGTTCTTACAGGTTTGTGAAAAGATTTAAATCAGGTGTTATAACTGAAAGTGCTCAGCACATAACAGAAAATCAGTTGCTATTATAGTAACTGAAATTTACAGAGTATTTTCTACGCAGTAAGCATGATGCTAAAGTAGCTTTCACGCATTTCCCCATTTAACCCGCGTAGCAACTTGGTGAGGCAGGCTCTACTGCTGTTCCCACTTTACAGAAGAGAAGCACCTATAGCCTGATTAGGAACTGAAAGAACTGTGTCAAAGGAACAATTGGTGATAGAGCTGTCTGCTGAGCATTTAGTTCTCTCTCCCTGAATCCACAGTTCATGCTCCTGACCACTGTCCCAGTGCAAAATAGCAGCCTGGAGTTGTGTCATGACCATAATGCTTTGTTTTGTTGTTTTGTCTTTTAAAACTCATCAAGGTTCACATCAGTGTTGTGTTAACTTTCTGGATTCTCTTACATACTGTGAATATACATAGCAGCAACCATCGCTAGCTGAGAAGTAGCTCTTTCCCCTGGGGTGAGGTGAGTGCTCTCCACCATATCTCTACTCCTGACTTCGTAATGCTGGGCAGCCTGTAATCATTCCCTTATCTAATCCTTGCAACACCACACTCTATTCATGTTTCTTAGTTTCTTTCCATCAGAGAAGTTAAGGGACAATCTTAAAATGATAAGTTATAAAACTGTGGATTAGGAAAGGCCCTCCAGCCATCTCATTTGGTGGTCTCTAAATTAAAAAAAATTTTTTTTAATGTTTATTTGTTTTTGAGAGAGGGAGACAGTGCGTGTGCACGCTAGTGGGGGAGGAGCAGAGAAAGAGGGGTACAGAAGATCTGAAGTGGGCTCTTCACTGACAGCAGAGAGCCTGATGTGGGCTCAAGAACTGTGAGATCATGACCTGAACTGAAGTCAAATGCTTAATGAATGGAGCCACGCAGGCACCCTGGTCTCCAATTTTTTTGATTGCGTGCCTCTATCAAAAATATCTTAAATTTCTGCTCACAATACATGTATATTTGATACCTACAATATTGTCAATTCATATATTAAATATCAATAAAAACTTCATTTCTTTTAAACTACACATGTATTTTTAATATGTTTTTAAACTTTTAATGTTTATTTTTGAGAGAGAGACAGAGCATGAGTGGGGGAGGGGCAGAGAGAGAGGGAGACAGAATCTGAAGCAGGCTGCAGCCTCTGAGCTGTCACCACAGAGCCTGATGTGAGGCTTTAACTCACTGACCTCAAGATCGTGACCTAAGCCGAAGTCGGATGCTTGACCAACTGAGCCACCCAGGTGCCCCTCTTTTAAAGAATATTTTATGCAAATATTTTCTAATATTTTCTTCCTATGCTCACTTGATTGTGTTGCACAATTCTGCAGCCATATGTCTCCTGCTTTGGGATTCTCCAAGTGGCCTACTTATAGAAGCCAGGGTCTTCTCTGAAACTATATCTGGCATTACTTATTGCTAATCTAGTCCCTTTGGTTTCTCTCTGTAATTCCCTATAGAATAATAAAAACTTGATTTCAGAATCAAAGTTATGCTAGATGACAGGAATGTTCCAACCAACATTGATTTTTACTTTTTTTGATGGAGTAAGCCTTATGCTTCTTTTGACAGGTAGGTCAAAAAATCAGATGATATGTTATTACCAGTATGTTATTACCAGCTTGTCTTAGTTATTACCAGCCTTAGTTCTGTGGCTAAGTTTTAAAATAATTATGGAAAGGTAAATCTTGTTTTTAAAATCTCAGCAACATCTTAATTGTAGGATACTATTAGAGATCTCAGGACAGATTGAGATGATAAGAGAAGAAAGATTGTTTTTGATCACTTTCTTAACTTTTACTTTGAAAAATCATGGAGGATAAATTTTTTATTATATGTGCCTTAAAATATCAATCATTAAAAGTAGACAGTTGTCTTTTCAGCTATCCAGAAAAAGAACATAAATATGGAGAAGTACTACTCAGCTGGAATGATACTCTACACAGATGTAACATTCTATCATTTCTCAACATTGGCTCAATGTTTCTCAAGCAATTTTATCTCATTTATTTATTTATTTATTTATTTTTTAAAGATTTTGTTTTTATTTTTTTAAATGTTTTTTTTTAAATTTTTTAAAAACGTTTATTTATTTTTGAGACAGAGAGAGACAGAGCATGAGCAGGGGAGGGGCAGAGAGAGAGGGAGACACAGAATCGGAAGCAGGCCCCAGGCTCTGAGCTGTCAGCACAGAGCCGGACGCGGGGCTTGAACTCACGGACCCAGAGATCATGACCTGAGCCGAAGTCAGCCACTTAACCGACTGAGCCACCCAGGCGCCCCTCTCTTTTATTTATTTATTTACTTTTTTGAGAGAGAGAGGCTGCAAGCAAGCGAGGGACAGAGGGAGAGAGGGAAGGAGAGAGAATCCCACCTGGGGCAGAGAGAGAGAGAGAGGGACAGAGAGAGAGAAAAAAGAGAAAGAGAGAGAAGCTGGGCTCACCCGAAATGGGGCTCGAGTTTACAAACTGTGAGATCATGACCTGAGCCAAAGTCAGATGCTTAACCAACTGAGCCACCCAGGCGCCCAATTTGATCACCTTTAAAGGAATTCTTTAACTGCTTTTGTTCTTTTAACTTAAGAAATTTAATTTGGGGGAAAGGTTTGGCAACATAGTCCCTGTTGAATAATAGTTTATTTTCTCACTTTGAATTAATCAATAGCACATAAATCTGAATACTAAGATTTGGTATTATCACAAGATAATCAGTTAATCCTATTAAATTGATGATATGTTTAAAAACAAGGACATAGGCTTATTTTTCAACTTGTCTGGTATTTTTGAAGATAAATTTCTGTTTTCTTTTTTGTAGTTGTCAGGCTTTGTGAATCACTAAAATAGTTTTACGCTTTTAAAATAATCTTTTTTGCGAGCTACCCCTGCCACTCAGGGGACTGGAAGTGGATGCCTTGTTGGGCTCCCCGGTCCCGGGAATCGGTCTTATTTTATAGTTTGGGATTATTTTTTCTATAGGGAATCTTACACATCCACAGCTTATTTGATATTACTGATCTCGAGTGTTTGGTCTGAATTTTGCTATAACATCAAATTTTTTTATACTAAGACTTGTGGGGTTTGAAATCTGTTTACAAATGTGACTTAGGGCTAACCAGTGATACGTGACGACCAGCTACTACCCAGTGATGGTTTCTTTCTTTTCAATCTAATTGGGAAAGGATTTGAGAAATGAACACAGCAAGAATAGACGTCTAGGGTGGATTGGACGCTATGCGGTGTTTCCTGTACCAATGAATCTTTTATATCTTGCACCAATTAAAGGTTGCTCGATGGCTGCTCTTGCTGGATTCCCGCCTCTTATTCCCTAGCTTAAGTCCCTGGGGACTTGTATTTTCCTACAATTCTAGTTCTGCAAACATTTCACAGTTACTCATTATGTCACTGTCTTCCATCATTTACTTATGATAGAATTTTTAACATTTTTAAATGAAAATGTTTCTTTCCACATGAGGTTTTGAAATCCTATAAGGGATGGATTTTATCACTAAAAAAAAGGGGTGAGGGTTCAGATCCCTTTTAGGGCTCCTAGCAACTGTACTCATTTTAAATTTACCAAACTGCAAAAAATGCGTTCTTTTTTTTTTTTTTTTTTTAATATTAGTTTGACTTAAAAATTAAGTTTTAACTTAGCCAATTTCTATTTGGATAATTTCTAGAGCACTAAGAATCTTGGTCACACATTCTCTGTTCCATGCTTCCTTTGCTAATTGGGTTTGATTTTTATTCTGTATCTGATTGTTTTCCCTGATGTTAATGATCTGTATATTCCTTCCTTTTCCTTCCTATTCATGCCCTGAGAACAGACTATTTTCTCCCCTCCACTCTCCCTCCTAACTTCAGCCTCAGGAAGGTTCATTTTAATTCTTCATTTTATTATTTCTCAGTTTGTCCATTTCACAGTATTGTCTTCTTGGTTTGCTGTCTATAAAAAACGAGTCTTCAGTTATTTTGATACTACTCAAGTATTTTAAAATAGCCCAGCAATCAAATAGAGTGTCAGAAACTAGCAGGAGACCTTCAGTTGTCCATTCTCTCCCTGTCCCCAAGTCACAGGATCCCATGTTTTAGCAGAAGCAAAGGCCAGAATCAAACGAACATTTTTCTGTCTTTGTGGCACCCACAAATGACTCTGTGACTGCATGTAAACATGTGGTGACTTCTGTGAATGTGTCATAGCCTTTTTCCTCCATTTTTTTAACCCCTCTTTATTCCTGCTGTCCGAAACATGAATCTGACTCCTGGAGTTCTAACGTCCCTTGTGAACCATGAAGATGAGGACTACACCCTATAGGTGACAAAGCAAAGAGCTGAAAGGGACCTTGATTCCTAAAGGCTCCATGGACCAGACCTTCCACTTTCCTCCAGCTTCTTAAGCAATAAAATCTCTCTTGCCTGAACCAGTATGATTTTAGTCTCTGCTACTGTTAGGTGATTCTAATTCTAACTGATATACACAGAGTTAAATATATTAATATATATTTATATTATATTATGTTTATATTTGCATTATATTATCCATATTTATGTATATTAATATATAAATTCCTTAATTCTGAATTTCTGAGATATAGGTCACTTATTCAGTAGAAGTATGATACTCTTCCCAAAATAATCATATATATATATATATATATATATGTGTGTGTGTGTGTAGATGTATATGTAATATATACACATATATGTGTATATGTATATATGTGTATCTATATATAATAGATACACATATATATGTGTATATGTATGTGTATAGAGCTCCTAGCAACTATGTATATGTATATATATATATTAGTAGCTTATTCAAATTTATGGGGTTGTTTATTCATAATGAAATCTGAAATTTCTTATCTGTAGAAATAATGCCAAAATATGGCAGTTATTACAGTCACAGATCATTTTAGAGCCACGTCTCACCGGTAACCTTGTTTTCATCTTCTCTTTTGCAATCATGAGCTGTGCGTTCACATCTATCTCTTGGGTCCTTCTTTATAATCTGCAAAATTTTAATTAATGCTTCCGTTACTTGAGTTGACTTGTATAATTTTTAAGCTACTTGGGTGAAAACAGTCATTTGACAGAGATGACTTGGCAGTTTTATAAACTGGTAATTGGAAATCAATGCGTTCTCTGCTTCGGGCAGAAAACATAATGAACAGGCCAGACTATAGGGACAAAAGTTTATATGTTAATACTATTAAAAGGTCAGAACTGTACTAATTAAATTAAACCTGTGAGGCATTCCCAGGACCACCTCTGAATTATAATGTCCCCTCAGAGAATATAAGGTTGGGCAAGTGATAGTTGTATTCCCCTGAGTTACTCACCAAGTATGCTTAAGAGATATTGTGCATACATTTAAGTATAGTGTATAGTATGCATGTAATAAAATGTAAGCAAAAATAATTAAGCGAAATAAAATTTCTGTTAAAAATGAGAAAGGATACCACCCTTTAAAATAATATTCAGGAACACCAGGGTAGCTCAGTTGGTTAAGCTTCCAACCTCGGCTCAGGTCATGATATCACACCCCGTGTCCGGCTCTGTGCTAATAGCTCAGAGCCTGGAGCGTGCTTCCTGTTCTGTGTCTCCCTCTCTCTCTGTCCCTCCCCTTCTCACACTCTGTCTTTCTCCCTCTCAAAAATAAATAAACATTAAAAAAATAAAAAATAAAATAAAATATTATTCAGATTTGCCAAGACTTAAAATAGAAATACATTACACATTTAAATTTTAGGTTAAAGTTCATTTCTTTAAGAAGGCTCCCTATTGCTTATACTTAAATAGCTGTTTGTATTTACCTATAATATAATGCCTCACAAACTTATCAAAGTAAGTGGTATTTATTTCTGTCGTTCCTGATTGAGTAAAAATGTTCTTTGAAGGTGGGGTTGCTTTTTTTATATTCTTCACTTCAAAGATCAGTTTTAGACATATGGCGGATAATCAGAGGATGTGTTGAAAACATTGGATGAATAAATACATGAATGAATGGCTGAAGAAATGACTGAGTGAACTTGGAGAATGCTCCTTGTTTACCTTTAGCTTTGTGAAACATGGTGGTGGTGAGGTGGTTTTTGTCGGTTGTGTACAAGAATGTAGAAAAGTGTCTGGGTCATAATAATGTTATTTTGTGGAGCAAACATTTATCCAGGTAATGTTATCTGGAACTTTGTTTTTGTTCATTTAATCATGTCAACAGTTTTATGAAGTAGATGATATTATCCCACTATCTTTATTGGGTATATACACCACAGCTGCCTTGCTGGAAGAGTCCAGTTGGTGGGTCTGTATCAGTCTCCTAGGATGGTAGTAGCATTCATTTCTTTAGCCTGCCCCAGCTGATTGGCTGCCTGGACCACTGTTGTGACAAAGATTCTGAAGCGTCCTCTAGGAAAGATAGCCTTGTAGGTTTTCCTATCAGGGATGGGCATGTGGGGAATGGAAGAAGACATACCGTATGTCACAGAAATGTGTTTGAGAAAAGTATTCTTCTGTCTATTTTCCTATAATTGAAAAGCACTTGGGGTGCCTGGGTGGCTCTGTCAGTTGAGTGTCTGACTCTTAATTTTGGCTCAGGTCATGATCCCAGGGTCGGGGGATCATGCCCGGTGTCAGGCTCTGTGCTGGGCGTGGAGCCGGCTTAAGATTCTCTCTCTCATACCATATGATTTCACTCATATGTGGAATTTAAGAAACAAAACATGAACATATGGGAAACGGAGGAAAAAGAGAAGAGAGGGAACCAAACCACAAGAGACTGTCAATGGTAGAGAACAAACTGTGGGTTGATGGAGGGAGGTGGGTGGGAGATGGGCTAGATGGCTGATTGGTATTAAGGAGGGCACTTTTTCGAGCATTGGGTGTTGTATGTAAGTGATGAATCATGAATCACTGAATTCTATTCCTGAAACCAGTATTGCAGGGTGCCTGGGTGGCTCAGGCAGCTGAGCTTCCAAATTTGGCTCAGGTCATGATCTTATGGTTCAGTTTGTGAATTTGAGTCCTGCATAGGGCTCTCTGCTGTCAGAACAGAACCTGCTTTGGATCCTCTGTCCCCCCCCTCACTGCTCCTCCCTGCTTGTGCTCTCTCTCTCAAAAGTAAACATTAAAAAAAGTATATGAGTTTCCATTAAAAAAAAAAAAACCAATTTAGCTAACTAAAATTTAAATTTAAAAAAGGGGGGAAAACATTCTCTCTCCTTCCCCTCCTCTCTCTCTGTCTCTAAAATAATAATAATAAATAAATTATTCAAGGGACACCTGGGTGGCGCAGTCGATTAAGCGTCCGACTTCAGCCAGGTCACGATCTCGCGGTCCGTGAGTTCGAGCCCCGCGTCGGGCTCTGGGCTGATGGCTTGGAGCCTGGAGCCTGTTTCCGATTCTGTGTCTCCCTCTCTCTCTGCCCCTCCCCCGTTCATGCTCTGTCTCTCTCTGTCCCAAAAATAAATAAACGTTGAAAAAAAAATTAAAAAAAAATTATTCAAAAGCTTTCATTTTCTCATCTTCTCTGAGATTGGCATTTAATTCTTGGGTTTCCTTTTTGACTTCTGAGTTAAATGGAATTAAGCATCAATCCTGTTCTCAACATTAATACTTATATAATAATGTGATCTTGAGTAAGTTATTCATAAACCTTAAAAACTCAATTTTGTTCTTTCAAAAAAAGGATGTTAATAATAGTACTTATCTCATAAGATTTTTGTGATGATTAAATTTAAAGTATATAAAGCACTTTGATTTGTGCTTGGTTATAAGTAACTCTTCAGTAAATGTTAGCTGTAATAATTTTATTCTCATATTAGTGCTTTGAGGTTTTAAAACCAATAAGGAAGCTTTACTATTAAATAGATCTCTGGCTTTTTTTTTCCCTCTGAGGGTGGCCATGCTTCCAAAAGTAAGTGATTTCATGTAGAGAATTGCTAGGAAAGAGATGCTTGACCTGTAAAAAATAAATTGGAAAATGTCTGTGAGAGATAAGCCTTCATGACAAGTATTTTGGAGAAGTGAAATAGAAGTCAAGAAATTCCAAAAGTTTAAATTTGATAAATTCAAGCCCCTGAATGAGATTTGTAGTATTTTAAAAGTTAAAGCCAATGCCAGAACCCAGATATATCTGTGGGCTTGGTCCAGGTATTTAGCAAGCAGCTGGACACTGAGATGGGCAATCTCCCATTTCCTCATAGTAAGTTTAAAAAAGGATAGGCAGAAAGTGTCCCTGGGTCATTTTTTCTTTTAATTTTTTTTTAATGTTCATTTATGTTTGAGAGACAGAGAGATACAGATTGTGAGTGAGGGAGGGGCAGAGAGAGAGGGAGACAGAGAATCTGAAATGGGCTCCAGGCTCTGAGCTGCCAGTACAGAACCTGATGTGGGGCTCAAACTCATGAAATGTGAGATCATGACCTGAGCTGAAGTTGGACGCTTAACCAACTGAGCCACCCAGGTGCCCTGAGAGTGTCCCTGAGTCTTTGTGAAATTGACATTCTAAATGGAAATAGATGAATGGGCCTTCTGGGGTGGGTACAGAATAAACTGATACAGTGTGCATTGGCGTAGGAGTTTAACTGGCTTTCATTCTTCAGTAGATGCCAAAGGTATGTGCTCTTTTAAAGAAAAGAAAATTTCTTACATCCATACATTAAAAAAAAAATTTTTTTAATGATTATTTATTTTTGAGAAAGAGAGAGAGGCAGAGCACAAGCAGGGGAGGAGCAGAGAGAGAGAGGGAGACACAGAATCTGAAACAGGCTCCAGGCTGAGCTGTCAGCACAGAGGCAGATGTGGGGCTCAAACTCACAAACTGTGAGATCATGACCTGAGCCGAAGTCGGATGCTTAACCAACTGAGCCACCCAGGCACCCCATCCATACATTTTTTTAAACTGTGAAATTATATTCTGTAGAGAATTGATGATCAGATAAACACATTTTTCTTCTAAAAGCTGATAGTGGGAAATGTGGTTAAATACCTTTTGTCACTCAGTTAATAAAATGTTAAGAAGCCATGAAAATGATAATTATTTAGGTATCGCCATTGAAAATTACAATATTAAACATTAAATGAAAATATAGAACAGAGCAATGAATATGAAATTTGAACATAATTACATAAAATATGTGACTAGACAAAATCCTGGTAGGAAATCTACAAATGCTAGAATTGGTATCCTATTAAGGTAGAGAGAGATGTCATAGTTTTCCCCCAAAGTTAAAGCTGTACAAATCAGTAAAGCTGCTATTTGATAATTTTTGTTTTAAAAAATTAAAAGATGAAGGAAAATGATTTTGTGGGGTGATCCAAAAAGTTTCTGTTACAAATACATGGTATTTAAAAAATATAACTTACATTTTTTCTTAAAAAAAATTTTTTTTAATGTTTAGTTTTGAGAGAGAGAGCATGAGCAGGGCAGAGAGAGAGGGAGACACAGAATCTGAAATAGACTCCAGGCTCTGACCTTTCAGCAGAGAGCCCACTGCAAGGTTTGAGCTCATGAACTATGAGATCATGACCTGAGCTGAAGTCGGATGCTTAACCAACTGAGCCGTCCAGGATCCCCTTAAATTGTTTTCTCATATAACAACCTTACATGCACTTTTATTCCCAGGTATCCATGTACTAGCACCTAAAAAGATGCTTTACATCTTTCACATTACTAAAGCCCCAGTTAGGATGGAAAGGTACCCAGGTAATCGAAGGAGAATCTGAACTAATTTTTTTTAAGTTTATTTATTTATTTTGAGACAGAGGGAGCATGAGTGAGGGAGGGGCAGAGAGAGAATCCCAAGCAGCCTTCAGGCTGTCAAGGAAGGGGCTGACATGGGGTTCAATCTTACAAACGGTGAGGTCATGATCTGACCTGAAACCAACAGTTGGATGCTTAACCAAATGAGCACATAGGTGCCTCAAATCTGCACTGATTTTTGGGGGTTGTGTTTTTTAAAATTCCCAAGGTATTTGATAACATATAAAAAACACTTATATTGTGAATTGTTATGGAAAATAAGTTTCGCAATTCAATAGTGTGCTCTTATACTCCTATGAGATGCCCCCTCAAGAAATGTCATGAGGTTGATGAGAGTGATACAGAATGAAAGTGGGAGGGAAAAGGTGAGTTATTACGAGGTAGGAACTACCTTGATGCCATGTAATTTAGACCAAAGTTGTGGAAGATTTGTTATCCATTAGGCCCCTAATAACAGAATTCTTTAGAAAATCTGACCAAATCTAGTTTAAAGAAATAAAATAAATAGATGGGTATAAGGCTCAAAGATCTGACCAAAACACATTTCTGTGCTCTACTTCTTTGGTTTTGACTTGATTTTCAAATTGACTCTCTCCTTGTGACCCCAGATTTGGCTACAAAAGTGCCCAGGTCTGGGTAAATTATACATTTAGAGCCAGCAGAGAAAAAGACATCCATTTTGATACTCCTGATAAAGAAGGGGGGAAAATTTCAATCCACAGGAAATGTTTCTTCAAATCTAGTTAATTCTGAATGACACACTCCTGTTCTTGTACAATCACTGTGGGCAGGAAAATGGAAAGATAAGATTAGCTTAAAGTAGACAGAGCTTCCTACTGGAGCAGGGAGTTGAATCAGTACTTCTAAACAGGATGTGATGAAGGAATATTTTAAATATAATTCAAAATTCTTTTGGTAGAAGAAAAGATAGATGGATACTGAAAAGGCAACTCACAATGGTTTATTACAAATGACATAATGACCATATCCTATCAATTTTGGTAAAAGCCAAAAATTCTTTCACAGTTTAAAAATAATGAAGACTATCAGAAAACATTGTTTTTGTGTGGTTATACTTTAATTCATAGAACAGGGGACTTTATTAATTAAATAGTTGGAGACTTTAATACCCCACTTAAATTGAGGGGTGGATCATCCAGACAGAAAATGAATAAGGAAATTTTAGCCTTAAATAACATGTTAAACCAGATGGACTAAACAGATATATAGAGAACATTCCATACAAAAGCAACAAAATACACATTCTTCCTAGTTCACATGGTAGTTTTCCAAGATAGATTTTATGTTAGGCCACAAAACAAGTTTTAATAAATTAGGAGGCATGAAATCATACTAAGCATCTTTTCCAACCACAGTAGAATGAAACCAAAAATTGATTACATGAACAAAACTGGAAAATTCAAAGATATGCAGAGACCACACAACATGCTATTGAAAAATTAATGGGTCAAGAAGAAATTTAAAAATACCTTGAAATAAACAAAAATGGAACTATACCAAAAATTGTAGAATATAACAAAAGCAGTCTTAAGAGGGAAGCTCATAGCTATAAATGCCTATTTCAAGAAACAAAAAAAGCTTCCAATAAACAACTTTATGCCTTAAAGAACTAGAAAAGAAAAACAAAGCCCATAGTTAGTAGAAGGAAGAAAATGACAAAGATTAGTGCAGAAATAAATGAAGTGGAGACTAAAAAGACAATAGAAAAGATGAATGAAACTAAGAGGTGGTTCTTTGAAAAGAAACAAAATTGACAGTCCTCTAGGTAAACTCACCAAGAAAAACAGAAGTCAATAAAATGAGAAATGGAAGAGATATTACGGATGCCACTGAAGTACAAAGGATCATAAAACCACTGTGAACAATTATACACCAACAAGTTGGACAATGAAGAACTGGATAAATTCCTGGAAACATATACGACCCACCTAGACTGAATCATGACGAAATAGAAAATCTGAACAGACCATTTTCTATTGGTAGATTAAATAACTAATCAAAAGACTTCCCAACAAACAAAAGTCCAGGACCAGACAGCTTCATTGGTGAATTCTACCAAACATTCAAAGAAGACTTAATACCAATACTTCTCAAACACTTGCAAAAAATAGTAGAGGAGAGAACGCTTTCAAACTCAGTTTATGAGACCAGCATTGCCCTGATACCAAAATTAGACAAGGATGTCACAAGAGAAGAAAATTACAGACTATTATCTCTGATGAACATAGAAATAAAAATCCATAACAAAATATTAGCAAACCAAATTCAACAATATGTTAAAAGAATCATACACGATGATCACGTGGGATTTATTCCAGGGATGCAACGATAGTTCAACATCTGCAAATCAGTCAGTATAATACCACATTAACAAAATGAAGGATAAAAATCATATGATCATCTCAGTAGATGCAGAAAAAACACTTGGCAAAATTCAGCATTGATTTATGATACAAACTCTTAGAAAGTGGGAACAGAAGGAGCATATTTCAAGATAATAAAAACCAAGTTGCCCTTTCTCACCACTTCTATTGAGCATACTATTGCAAGTCCTAGCTAGAGCAATTAGGCAAGAAAAGGAAATAAAAGCATCAAAATTGGAAAGGAAAAGGTAAGATTGTAAGTTGTCTGCAGGTAATATGGTAATATATATATAAAATCCTAAATACACCATCAAATATACCTGTTAGAACTAAATGAATTCAGTAAATTTGCAGAATACAAAATCGGTATAAAAAATCTGTTGCATTTCTATATATTAATAATCAAGTAACAGAAAAAGAAATGAAGAATATCACATTGAAAATTGAATCAAAAAGTATAAAATACCTAGGAATAAATTTATCCAAGGAGATAAAAGACCAATATATTGAAAACCACGAGATATTAATGAAAGAAATTGAAGAAGACACTAATGGAAAGATATTCCATGCACATGAATTGGAAGAATTAATATGGTAAAAATATTCATACTACCCAAAGCAATCTACAGATTCAATGCAGTCCTTATCAAAATTTCAATAGCATTTTTCACAGAAATAGAAACAATAATCCTAAAGTTTGCATGGAATACCAAAAGACCCTGAGTAAGCCAAAGCAATCTTGAGAAAGAACACACCTAGAGGCATCACGCTCCCAGACTTTAAACTATATTACAAAGTTGCAGTAATTAAAACAGAATGATATTGTCATAAAAACAAACACATGGGTCAATGGAACAAAATAAAGATCCCCCAAATAAACACATGCATATATGGTCAATTAATTTATGACAAAGGAGCCAAGAATATAAAGTGAGGATAGGATTGTCTCTTTAATAAATGGCATTGGGAGTAGACAGTCAGTCAAAAGAATGAAACTGAACTATTATTTTACAGCATACACAAAAATTAACTCAAAATGTATTAATGACTTGATGTAAGACCTGCAACTAGGAAACTCCTAAAAGAAAACATAGGCAATAAACTTCTTGACATGGGTCTTGGCAATTATTTTTTTAATCTCACATCAAAACCGAAAGCAACAAAAGCAAAAATAAACAGGTCAGTACATCAAGCTAAAAGCTTCTGAACAGCCAAGGAAACCATCCATAAATTGAAAAGGCAGCCTATGAAATGGGAGAAAATATTTGCAAATCATGTATTTTATAAGGAGTTAATATGCAAAATATGTAAAGAACTCATACAACATTGAGTTGTATGAGTTCTTTATAACTCTGATTACAAACAATAGTCAGAAGATCCTAACAGACATTTTTTCTAAAGGAAACATAGAGGGCCAACAGATATGTAAAAAGATGCTCATCATCATTGATCATCTGGGAAATGCAAATCAAAACTGTGATGAGATATCACCTCATATCTGTGAGAATGGCTACTTTAAAAAGACAAGAAATATCAAGTGTTGGGGAGGATGTGGAGAAAAGGAACACTTGTGCACTCTTGGTGGGAATGTAAATTGATGCAGCCACTGTGGAAAACAGTACGGAGTTTCCTTAGAAAGAGTAAATGTGGTACAATATGATCCAGCACTTCTAGGTATTTATTGAAAGAAAACACTAAACACTAATTTGAAAATCCTCCATGTTCACTGAATCATTATTTACAGTACCAAGATTTGGAAACAGTGTAAGTGTCCACTGAAGGATGAATGGATAAAGAAATTGTGGACTGTATATACAATGGACTCTTATTCAGCCATATGGAAGGGTGAATCTTGCCATTTGTCATTTGTAACAATAAGGATGGACCTTGAGGGTATTATACTAAGTAAAATAAGTCAGACAGAAAAGATAAATATCATATGATATCTCCTATATATGGAAACTAAAACAAAACAAAACTTATATGTTGGTGGTGGAGAGTGGGAGAAATCGGTGAAGGGGGTCAAAAAGTAAATACAAAAAGAAAAAATTTAAAAATAAAATACAATGAAGGTAGTGATGACCATCACAAAACATTGTCTTATTTTTTTAATATGAAATTTATTGTCAAATTGTTTCCATACAACACTCAGTGCTCATCCCAACAGGTGCCCTCCTCAATGCCCATCACCCACCCTCCCCTCCCTCCCACCCCCATCAACCCTCAGTTTATTTTCAGTTTTTAAGAGTCTCTGATGGTTTGGCTCCCTCCCTCTCTAAATTTTTTTTTATTCTCCTCCCCCATGGATAGTCTTTCCTGCTTTGTCAAAGATGAGTTGGCCATACTTTTGTGGGTCCATTTCTGGAGTCTCTATTCTATTCCATTGGTCTATGTGTCTGTTTTTGTGTCAATATCATGCTGTCTTGATGATTACAGCTTTGTAGCAGAAGCTAAATTCTGGGATTGTGATGTCTCCTGCTTTGCTCTTCTCCTTCAAAATTATTTTGCTATTCGGGGTCTTTTGTGATTCCATACAAATTTTAGGATTGCTTGTTCTAGCTTCGAGAAGAATGCTGGTGCAATTTTGATTGGGATTGCATTGAATGTGTAGATTGCTTTGGGTAGTATTGACATTTTAACAATATTTATTCTTCCAAACCATGAGCACAGAATGTTGTTCCATTTCTTTGTATCTTCTTCAATTTCCTTCATAAGCTTTCTATAGTTTTCAGACAAAACATTATCTTAATGTGGTTAGACTTTAATTCACATAGACAACAAAGTATGAAAATGGCTTTGTTAGATAAACTTAATAGCATATTTTATTTTTATTTTTTATATGTAATTTTATATTTATTTATTTATTTAATTAATTCATTTTTTTCGAGAGAGCATAAGTGAGGGAAAAGGGCAGAGAGATAGAATCTTAAGCAGGCCTCATGCTCAGCACCGAGCCTGTTGCAGGGCTCAATCTCACAACCATGAGATTATGACCTGAGCCAAAATCAAGAGTTGGACGCTCAACCATCTGAGCCACCCAAGTGCCCCTACCTCCTTTAAATTAAAAAAAAAATCTTTGGGTTATAGGCAGCTCATACATTAGTAAGAGGGCTATTCTTACTTGTTGCTCACATGGAGTGTCCACTAAATGTTCCCCATACACACACTTATTTAAAAAAATCCCTTATGTATTTTGATCTAAGAATTTATTGTGATATCTTTCCTTAGTTGATTAATTATTAATTATTTTTCCCCATTTCCCATTGTAATGAGATCTTCATGAGGGCAGGAATTGTATCTTTTTTTTTTTTTTACCTCCATAGCCCTACCTTCTAGCCTAGTATAATAATATTGAATGATGAATGAATGAAATAGATTTCAAAAAAACATTTAGTGTTATTATTTTAGTCTGAACGTAGATATAATATCCATGCCACTTTTCACTGCTATAGCTACCACGAATAACAACAAAAGTCTCTATATTGTGACCCATTTTATTTTCCCAGAGTTTACAATCCTTTGATGTTTGCTTTTAAAAAAATGGATTTCTGGGTTACTTTATATTCTAGTAAATTACCAGTCTAGCAGTTTTCTAGTGTAATTCTTGGCACAACATATAACTGGAAATCAATTAAAAGGGTCATTCATTATAAAAAATATATAAATTTCTTTCTGTACCCATTGGAGGAAAATTTGAGGCTTTGTCTATCCCTGCCCTCAACATTCTTTACTTCTGGGTCAATTTTAATTGTCTTATATTTGTAAATATATATTTTATTTTATTTTATTTTTTTATGAAAGCTATGAAGAGTTATACAGTTCTTTTTTTTAAATATGAAAGTTATTGTCAAATTGGTTTCCATATAATACCAGTGCTCATCCCAAAAGGTGCCCTCCTTAATACCCATCACTCACCCTCCCCTCCCTCCCACCCCCCATCAACCCTCAGTTTGTTCTCAGTTTTTAAGAGTCTCTTATGTTTTGGATCTCTCCCTCTGTAACCTTTTTTTAAAATATATATTTTAAAGAACTTATCAGTTAGATGACAAAATAGCTAGTTGTCAAATACCTCAGGTAGGTGGTCAGCATGTTTTTTTTTCAAATTCTAAGATTAGAAAACAGAGTAATTTACTAGAAGAATGTGATTATGTGACGTAAACATCAATGGCAGGGGCTAATGGGTCCTAAAGTTTTTGGTTCCAATTCACTTTCTTCTGTATGTGTATTATTGAAACGCCACTGGCATTAGATTTCTGATTATAGTATACTTCGAACAATCCATGTTTTGCAAAATTTATTTGTTAAATACTTTTTGTATCACTGCAATATTGTAAACTCACTTTGGGAGTTTCTCTCTTAAGAAAATCTTTGATAGGGGTACCTGGGTGGCTCAGTTGGTTAAGCATCCGACTTTGGCTCAGGTCATGATCTCACAGTTTGTGAACTCAAGCCCTGCATCGAGCTCTGTGCTGACAGCTCAGAGCCTGGAGCCTGCTTCAAATTCCGTGTCTCCCTATCTTTCTGTCCCTCCCCCATTGATGCTGTGTGTATGTGTATGTGTGTGTGTGTGTGTGTGTGTGTGTGTGTGTGTCTTAAAAGTAAATAAAGATTAAAAAAATAAAAAACAAACCTGTGATAAACTTATTTAAAATAATCATTTATAATATAGGCAGTATTTCCTTAAACTAGTTATTTTGCAAAGAGTGTAGAGATAGGGAAACAGTATGAAATTTGGGATTGAAAGTCTTTGAGTTTAAATGCTGTTCCACTACTTACCACATGTTTTATTCAAGATAAACTGATAAAACCTTTTGCTATCTAGTTTCTTCATCTGTAAAATAATGATAATAATCACTATCTTACACCCTGCTTTTGAAGACAAATTAAATAATGTTTGTAAGTTGCCTGACATATGTAGGGACTAAATGGTAAAATTTCCTTTTCTTTTTTCAAATTTTAATAAATATATTTTATTATTATGTTTTTGCTATATTAAAAATAAAATGAGAAGATGTGGGTTATGTGGACCACCAAGTTGTAAGAGAAAGATGAGGAGTACAGAAGAAATCAAAAGAAAAAAACCTAGATCCATTTTCTTTCCCTAATGCATTTCTTTGGTCCCAAGTTGTTTCTGTGACTCATGAGACCATGCTTTTAATGTTTATTTGTTTTTAAGAGAGAGAGAGAGAGAGAGAGAGCGAGAATCCGAAGCAGGCTCCAGGCTCTAAGCTGTCAGCACAGAGCCCAAAATGGGGTTCGAATCCACAAACCAGGAGATCATGACCTGAAACAAAGTTGGGCGTTTAACCAACTGAGCCACCCAGGTGCCCCAGTGAGACCAGGCTTTTAAATGGTAAGTTCTTTCAAGATTTTGAGGTCTACAATCTCTTTTGCTGGTTGTGGAAGCTGTGTAAGTGTTTCAGACGTTTTAAGTATTCATATATTCAGTATAGTTTATTTGGTACCTACAATGTGTCTGGCACTGCACTTACCACTGAAGGTACAAAAATCAAACTTTGTAATCCCTGCTTCTAAGGGACTCATAGTCCGTTGTTCTGGAAGGAGTGCACCCCCAATAGCAAATGGAGCGCTGTTTGCTCACTTGGCCTTTGTAGTTTTGTGTCCCCGATTGAACTAACGGGCACTCCTGCTTCATGATTTTAGCTTCTCATGCCCACTTTCTGACACAAAGTTTCTGGTTCTTTCAGACATTTACACCTTAACTCAAACCAAATGCAGTATGGCTAGATAGAAGATTGGATTATATAATGACTGCTTTGATTGATTTTATATAGATAGATTTTTGAGAGGGAGAGAGAGAGAGCAAGTGAGGAGGGGTGAAAAGAGAGGGGGAGGGAGGATCTAGAGCAGGCTTTGCTCTGTCAGCACAGAGCCCGACGCGGGCTTGAACTCATGAACCGTGAGATCATGACCGTGAGATCATGACCTGAGCGGAAGTCAGACACTCAGCTGACTGAGCTACCCAGGCACCCCTATATATATTGGTTCTGGTGGAAATAAATTCATAAAATGACTGAGCACAAACCTTGTGTACTAAAGAGCAAGAAAGTGGAAAATATTTATGAAGAAATCTGGATTTATAGAGTAATAAAAAAATCTTATCCCTGTTCCTATTTACTCAATATAACTGCAACCTAGAACTATCCCTTGAAATTCTAGAATTTTTCCAGGTCATCAAACAATAGTTTATCTCAGATAACAGATTTTTATAGTCACATCCTCTAACTTGGATGAGTTAAACTTTGGATTTTACTTGAATTCAACAAAAACGTCATTCTTTCATTTGTATTCTGGAGTTGAACGATATAACACTATCCTCTTATTTTCTTTTTCCTTCTCTCCTTTTTTTTTAAACTCAATCCTTCATTATTGCTTTAAGAAAACATATTTTAAGAAAAGTATTTCCAATTTAATTCAGAATTTTAGTTTTTGTCTTAGTTCTAAGATTGGGGGCTAGTTCCTCCAGGAGAATGTGAGAGTAATCAGAGCAAATAGTATTATCTGTGTATATTTATGATATTTTTAAGGGACTTAAAGAGTCATGGGTATTGATTTCTACTAATGTTATATTACACATGTAACTTGAGCAAAAATTTTTCAAGAGAACTTACAAGCCAGTATTATTTGGCAGTTGTGAGACATTTATTTATTTATTTTTTGAGTATAATTGGAACCCCAAACATTAGAAATGCATGTAGAAATGTGGTACAGGTAGATAGAAGTAAACTATTATCCTGAGAGAGCTTTTTAGAGAATTACTATTTTGATTTAAAATGTGTGTACTTTTAGGGCATCTGGGTGGCTCAGTTGGTGAAGCATCTGACTCTTGGTTTTGGCTCAGGTCATGATCTCACAGTTTGTGAGTTCGAGCCCTGCATTGAGCCCTTCACTGACAGTGTGGAGCCTGCTCAGGATTCTCTCTCTCCCTCTCACTCTTTCTCTCTCTCTCCTTCTCAAAACAAATAAATAAACTTAAAAAAAATGAAATGTGTGTACTTTCTCATTGTACTGTCATAGCAGCTTTGAATATGGGCATTTTCTTTCACTGTAGGTGAATTCAGATCTGAGAATTGACGAATAGTGGAAATTCTTTGATGTAGCAATTAACAGAGAATCCTCAGAACTATGACAGACAGATGAACGACTTACACTATTGACAATTTTCCTTATTCGTTTCGAGAAGAGAGACAAGTCAAGGAACACGGTAGAGCTTTGTTGTTTTTTTTTTTTTTTGTGTGTGTGTGTGTGGTTTTTTTTATTTTTATTTTATTTTATTTTTTTTTATGAAATTTATTGACAAATTGGTTTCCATACAACACCCAGTGTAGAGCTTTGTTCTTTAGTCTCCTGTATCTGTGAACTTCCATGGGTATGTTTGTGAAAACGTTCCTCAGGACTAACATTGCCATTATATTAAAACTGATTCTCATAGCTTTATGCAAATTCCTTATGGGGCCTAAATTCTCTTGGTTTACTCATGCTCAGTCATGCTGGGATCTCTGGAGCTGCCACTTCAGAGCGACAGAAAATTAGAAGGCATCTTAGCTAGTGTGGCTGCCTTTTTGAAGTTTTGATTTTGCCCCCCAGCATTTTCTTCTCAGGATCAATTCCTGTCCTAGAAGGGAGCCTTTTTGGTCAGTATTGACATTTCCTATAGGTATACTGCTTTAGCTTTTTTCAGTTCTCCAGTAACTCTCTTGCAGTGACCTGCTTGTAGAGTGGGAACGTACAGTGCAAGATATGAAGAATAATGGATCAGAGATGGGAGAAGAAGGGAAAAGCCTTGAATGACATATTTTTTAAAAATCTAAAAATTTTTTTTGAGAGTTTAAATGTTTTTAGCATAAAAATACAGAGGTAAGCTGGGGCGCCTGGGTGCCTCAGTCGGTAAGCATCTGACTTCGGCTCAAGTCATGATCTCACGGTTCGTGAATTCAAGCCCCGCATCGGGCTCTGTGCTGACAGCTCAGTGCCTGGAGCCTGCTTCAGATTCTCTCTCTTTCTCTCTCTCTTTCTCTCTGCCCCTCCCCCACTCGTGCTCTGTCTCTCTCTTTCAAAATAAATAAACATTAAGAAAAATTTTAAAAAATATATACAGAAATAAGACTTTGTTAAAAAAGAATCCCATTGGCAGTTGAACAGAGAATAGTACAGGGTGGTTCAGCCAGAGACAGAGAAAGAATAATTAATAGGAAAGATCTAATATCAGATATTTTACTTTTCTTTTCCACAAACGTAACATAGATGTTCTTTGTAAAACATTGAGTTATTAATATGTATAATATTAGTGAATTAATATGCACAATAATCATCGACAGCAATGCTGTCCTCTTTTCTGGATTGTGCTTTTGATGTTTTACCTAAAACCACTTCACCTAACTGAAGACTACAGAGATTTTCTCCCACGTTTTCATCTAGATACTTATGGCTTTAGGTTTTGCATTTAACTCTGTGGTCCATGTCCATTTGAGCTAATTTTTGGAGATGGAGCAAAGTAAGGGTCAAGGTTCATTTGTTTGTGTATGTTTGTGATTGTTCACTGCCACTTGTTGAAAGGAATATCCTTTGAACTGCACAGTTTAGAAAATCAGTTACCAGTGTGTGTAGGGATCTAGCAGTGGAGTCTAAATTCTTCTCCATTGATCTATATGTTCATTTTTTCCTCTAATACCATACTGTATTGATTACTGTGGCTTTATACTAAGTCTCAAAATCTGGTGGTATAAATCTACCTTCTTTGCTGTTCTTCCTTACAAGGATTTTGGCTATTCTACTTTTTTGCTTCACCACATAATTTTGGAACCAGCTTGTCAATTTCCATAAGAAATGCTGCTGAGATTTTGACTGGAATTATTAAATCTATAGAAGAGTTTCCAGAGAATTGAACATTTAAAAAATATTTATGTATTTATTTATTTATTTAGAGAGGGATAGAAAGAAAAGGGGAGAGACAGAGGGAGAGAGAGAATCCCACTCCACTGAGTGTGGAGCCTGCTGTGGGGCTCGATCTCACCAAAGTGAGATCATGACCTGAGCCAAAACCAGGAGTCAGACACTCAACAGACCGAGCCGGCCAGGCACCCGGAGAATTGAACATTTCAACAATATAAATCATGCAATGCATGATCATAATTTATTTGCTTATACTTTGTTTCATTAGACTTTTAAAATTTCTTTTGTCAATGTGCTGTAGTTTTGGTGTGCAAATCTTGCACTTTTTTAAGCTTTTAACTAAGTATTTAAAGTTTTCTGTACTTTTCAATTCCAATTTACAATTGTTCATTGCTAGTCTAGAGAGTCCCAATTGATTTTTGTACATTGACTTTGTATTTTGCAAACTTGCTAAACTCACTTCTTAGTTTGAGTAGCTTCTTTGGTAGAACCTTTGAGATTTTCCACCCAGACAAGCATGTTGTCTACATGTAGAAACACTTTTTTCTTCTTTTCCAATCTGTATGCCTTTTTCTCTTCTTCCTTCATTGCTCTGACTAGAGAACCTCCATAATGATGTCGAATAGGAATTATGTCAGTAAAAATCCTTGTCTTGTTCTTGATTTGGGGGAGAAAGCATTAGTCTTTTGCTAGTAAGTATAATATTAGCTATAGAATTTTGGACAAAATTCTCTTATGTTCTCAGTTTGATGAAAAATTTTAACATCAATGCATATTGACTGTGTCACTTTTCTGTACCTATTATGAATTTTTTTTGCTTTTAGTGTAGTGATACTGTGAGTTATACTGATAAATTTCTGTATCTTACACCAGTCTCCCTCCTGCTAGATTGTAAGCTGTACAGAACAAGGCAGTGTTGTACTTGAGCTTGTTCACACTGGCTTGTGAGAATTTGTAATATGGAATTTTGAGAATCAACCATTAAACCATTAGTAGATGGAACTCAGCCATAGGGGGGTATTCACACAATAGAAATCTGCAAATGCCACCAATCAGGCTCTTCTTCTGATTTTTTAATACTGCATACCCAACCATCCCTAAACTTAATAACTAAACAAGAGCATTTATTCTCGTCCAAGGTATGCCACATGACAAGGTTTCATTCCCACCAGTGTCGGTGTCTACTGGTCCCATTCAGTGTCAGCTGGGCAAGATGAGGTCTAGGGGCTGGAATCATCAGAAGCTTCAATCAGTCACATGTTTGAGGCTTTAGATGGAAAGGTGTGTATGTGTGTGTGTGTGTGTGTGTGTGTGTGTGCGCGCGCGCGCGCATGTGAGTGCGTGCATGTCTGTAGAAACCTTTAATGGGGATTAAAGATGGAGGAAAAAAAATTGTGTCCATGTCTCCGTGGAGATTCTCCAGGTTCTCAAGCTGGTGTTCCGGCTGCTGCTTGCCAGCCTTATCTCATCTGTGTTCCTTGTAAATGTCATCACCAGTGGGCAGCCCATGGAGGTATAAGGGGCAGGAACTTGTCTTGTTTACACAGGGAAGAATGTAGTCGGACTTGAGGCTAGAACATCTGAGGTTACTTAGGCACCTCTTATTTCGATGTAGCCACAATGATCTGTCTGGTGCACAGCCTCTGGGTAGCCAGACTTCTCATATACTGACTCAGGATTCCTTAGGTGTATATTCCAGGAGAGATACAGTCAGAAGCTATATCATCATTTATAACAAACCCCAAAGTCACACAACACAAGAAAACACGTGGGATGGATTTATAGGTACAGAAATATTTGGAAAATACAACATGCCATTTCAGTAATGTGTCTTAAATGTCTATGTCAATGCTTTGTACAAAGGAAGTACTCAATCAATATTTGTGGAATAAATAAATAAATCATTCATTCATTGTGTTCAGCCGACATTAAATGGAAATGAATGCGTCGTTCTGCAGTCTGGAAAGGACTGTGGTCTGGAAAAACATAGAGATCTCACCTCGGGTGCTCAAGTAGATCGATCTGGTTTCATGGTAACCCAGGCAATTCATTGCTGAGATTTCTTATTCTCTTTGCTACTGTCACAGTCTGTTGGCTCCACTCACAGGTGGGAGTAAACAGGGAGTAAGAGTGTTATGTAATTTTATTTTTTCTTGAAAAGTAACTGTGAAGGAAATGAAAAGAAAAAACCCTTTCAGTGAAACACAATAAAGTTAAATGTTTTATAACATTTTTATCTTACGTTGGTCAAGGGAAAGGTTTTTTTCTCTGCATAATTGCCTCCCCTTTTACGAGTCCAAGTTGTTCAAGTGCTTGGCGTCTGGATAACAAATTCTACACACTGAGGGTGGGTCTGATGGAGCATATGGGAGGACTGAGTAGAGTCCCATCTAACTAGGCAACTGATGAGCCATGCATGACTGTTGGCAACACTCGTACCAGAAGGCTATGTATGTAGTAGCACAGCATGAATTCTGCTTGGATTCCTGCCCTCAATGTGGTTGGTGCTATTGTGGTTTCTGTCTCTTGCTTTTTTATCTGTGTGATTTCTCTCTCTTCAATTTCCCTAGTCCTTAGAATCTTTTTAAAATCTTGGCTCCAAAATTAGGAAGAGAGAACATGTGCTGTGTGCCAATCTGAATCCCCTAGTTCCCACACTTGTAGTAGAGGGTTTGTAGCCTTCATTTTTGGTTTTAGAGTCATTTGTAGCTATACAGGCTGAGAAGGGTGGAACGGGGAAGTCAGTGACATGAGGGCTTGAAAGTAGAGGGAACCTGGTTAAAATAAGGGATTCCCTGGCCACTAATTAGAGATAGATTCCCAGTGTGTGTGCATGCATACATGCACGCTCACATGCGCACGCACACACTCACACGTGTACTCACATATACACACAGCATTAAGATATAGGAATGTTTTCTTTATGTGTGTCCAACCCATAGGATTACCAATTAACTTATCTTCTAAACCAGAGTATCTCAGAGATAATAAGGGCTATTATTAATTAAGGGCTATTGGTAATTACCTGCTGATAACAAGCATAAACCAGGGCTGTATTGGGCAAACTGGGGCTGTGTTCACCCTAACAATAACCCACACATCTGAAGTAAAATTTCAGTGGAAATGACTCCCAGAAACAAAACATTTTTTAATATCAAAATCCTTCATGGATGGTCAGGTTTTATCAATTTTATATGAAATGTCCTGCAAGAATCATATTGGCTGGTTGAGCAGTGGTTCAGAGGGTGCTGGACAATTTCTAGATGAATAAAGTTTTTAAAAATAAATACCTTTGGGCATGCATTGCTTCTCAGGAATAGTTCTGAAACTATGGCAACAGTACGACATTCTTCGAAACCATCTCGGACCAAAAAAAAATATCAGAAGGTAGGCTTTATGTGATTTCTGTATGTCCAATATATTTGCAGTATAGTGACCTAGATTGCTATCTTTGGAGCTGAGCGCTTGCGTTGCAATCCTAGGCTCCAGTGTCTGCGGAGTTGTGTCGTCATGGGCCACTCGCTAAGCTTTCCACATTTGTGTTGCTACAAGAGTGAAGTTGGAATAATTCCAGTACTTGCTTCATATGGTTGTTGTGAAGATTAATTTGCTTAATAGGTAAAACAAGTACATACCTGGCACAGAGGAAGTGCTTGATTGTGCATTTATTATTATGATTCTTTGCTTTAGTGAATAGCATTACCATCCATTTACCGCCAGAGCAAGAAACCTGGATATGATTATTGTATTCTCCTGTTATTACCAACCACTAGATGTCCAGATAATTGCCAATTATGAAAGTGTACCATTCTCTCAATGAGCTTTCCTCACCCCACTATTGTGTCTCATCCACGTGATATCCACAGGATAGCTAGCATGGCTTTTATAATGCATAATATAATAACCACTTTCTACCTAAATCCCTTCAGTAGCTCCTCATCCTTAGAATGGCTTTACAAGAACCTTCACAATTTGGTTTGTGCATCCTTAATTCCCTAACCTCATTTCTTGCCACATTTTCCTTATACTAACAGACTAGCCAGACAAATTTTCTTAAAGCTCCAAGAAAAACTGCGTCATTTGAACCTGAGTTCTTTCATGTAATAGTTTGCTTTTTTCATTCTCTTTCCTTACTTTGGCTTTAAAAGTGTCTGTTTATCCTTCAGGGCTCAGCTTGGCTGTTAATTACTTAAAGAGCTATTTGGCCCACTTAAGTGAGGTTAGGTGCCTTCCTGATATCTCTCCAAATTATCTGTGCATGCTTTTCTCTAGTATAAGTATAGACAGTACACAGTCTGATACTTCTGGTAGAATATATACTTCTAGGGATGAGCTGGGATGTTCTTTGTTGCATATATGCTCCATGTACAACATATGGCATAGAATGTTTATTTGAACGATGCTGGTTGAATGAATGAATAAATGAATAAATGAATAAATACTTGACTGTGGTGTTGCTCAGTGAATTATAGGAAAAGATTTTTGTATTGGTTTTTGGCTTCTTAAAATAAAAATGCTAGTATTTTTTTCCTATACATTTTAAGGCTTTTCTAAAATGACCTTTAAAAAAGTAGGGTTTTCTACTTAGAAAATCCTTATGATGAAATCAATTCTCATTAAATGTGTAGAGTTGTTTAGAGATAAGGAGACAAGAGAGCATAAAAATTTAATTAAGGAAACAAGAATTCGTGGAAATGTTATGTCATCCCTGAAATTGCAAAGAGAATTGAAAATACACTAATTCTCATGCCTTGTTGTTATATATTCTTTTCACTGCAAATACTATCCCATTAACCTGTCTTCCCCCGTCCCAGAGCCATATATCCATAGAGCAGCCTGGGCAGCTTTATGTGGAACATCCAGCCAGATAGATGCCGAGAGAGAGAGATCTCAAATTTTTATCTGGCGGCAATAAGAATTCAAAACTATAACTTGTGATTACATGTTGATACTGGACAACTAGTACATTAAATGAGGACTTGTTTTTGGTGAGATTAAAATCCTTTTAATTATTTCAGAATATTAATAAGCTTGGCATTTTGTGTTATTTTCATTAAGGAATACATTCTCATTACAGAAATAATTCTTTTTATAGGAAATTGCTAGTATCCATTCCTCTAAAACTGTGCTGTCAACCTGTCGGCCCCTAGCCACATGAGGCTACTGACCACCTGAAACGTGGGTAGTCCAAGCTGAGATGCACTCTAAGTTTAAAATTTGAAAGACTTTGTTTAAAAAATGTAAATTATCTTCGTGTTTTTAAATGATCTCAATGATTCTTACATTTTATTATATTTTTACATATAATTGATATGTTCGTTGAAATAATACTTTGGATATATATTGGGTCAAATGAAATATATTATTAAAATTAATTTCACCTCTGCATTTTTATTTTTTAAGTGTAGATACCAGATAATTTGAAATTATATCTATGGCTCACATTATATTTCGGTTGGGCAGCTTTGTTCTAAGTGGTTCCATTTTATAGTTTGTTTTGTGTGCACAGGGTCCTGAAAAAGTTTGAGATAAAAGGGCTTCAAGCCAAGCACCGTTAACAAAGCTACCAAATATATTTATGTCACTGTGTCCCATAATTAGTCTGCACTGTAGATTAGTGCACATGGGTAGAATATTTTTATTTTTTAAGGGTATTTCTTTTCTGTTTAATATAAATAGTGTTTTTAAAGGGAATCTCTACACCCAACATAGGGCTCAGGCTCACGACCCTGAGATCAAGAGTCACACGCTCCACCAACTAAGCCAGCCAGGCACCCTAAGTCTATTTCAAACAAATCAGTCACATGACCTAATATTTTTATTATTATTATTATTATTAATGTTTATTTATTTTTGAGAGAGGGAGAGAGACTGAGCGTGAGTGGGGGAGGGGCAGAGAGAGAGGGAGACACAGAATCTGAAGCAGGCTCAGGCTCTGAGCTGTCAGTGCAGAGCCCGATGCGGGGTTTGAACTCACAGACCATGAGATCATGACCTGAGCCGAAGTCCTGCGCTTAACAGACTGAGCCACCCAGGTACCTCCACATGACCTAATCTTGAATAGTTACAGTCTACCATCATATCCGAATCAGAATTTTTCTGTTCCTTTAAATCTTTAGATATAAAAACCACACTTCTGAATCTTCAGCTGAATTTGTACTTATTTATGCTATTTTCTCTAAAATCTCTGATGTAAATTGGGAAATTGTAACTTTTATTGCAGTAGCTCTTGGCCTTTGCTGTCAATTTCCCTCCTGTCCTTGGGAACAGTGAATCAGGCTTGGGGACGCTCACCAGGGAACGTGATGGATTGGGAGGGACTTGCCTACCAGGGGCAATGTGTGACGCAAGGCCTTCTGGGAGTTATGCCAGGGGAAGCTGGAACCCAAGCCCAGCAGACAGCCCAAGTGTGCCAGTCAGTAAAAAGAGTAACAGATTCTACAGAGGTTGTAACAGTTGGGAACTTTGGAAACTAGACCAGATTGAGGGTAAACAAGGATGGCAGACAGAGCCGGAAAATCCCTTGAGCCTGTAGGACCAGAGGCAGATGATGTTTTCATGGGGCATCAGTGGCGCTGAGCTGTGTGTAGAGGGGCGGGGAGGTTGTTAGGACACGAGCCCATTTCAGACAACCAATTGCTATTTGTACGAGCTTAATTGTACTGGAAAATAAAATTTCTATTTGATACAGAGATAGTGAATTTAGTTTGTGAACTGTGTCAAACAGTTTTTCTGCGTTATAAAAATTGAGCCAATGGTTGTACATAATTGAAAGCTATGATTGTGCCCCACAGAAGGATAAAAGCCGACATGATCTTTTGCATCAAAATTCTTAACTGAGCCCTCTTGTATTTGCTTTTCATTTAGGCATTATTGTCAAGTGTCTGCCCTCTGGGTTCATTTATATACAATACATGGTTTTCTAAAATAGAAAACCTACCTGTTTGGGAGCTCTTCAGTAATGTGCTTCCACAGCCACAGAAAACAACTACAACAATAATCTGTGTTTGTTTGTATCTTGCTAACATGATAGCAATTTTAATTCTATTTACTCTTCTTAGATATGGCTTTAGTATAATCGATTTGTGCCTGCTAATATTTTGGCATTTTAACTGGTTCTTTGATAGTTACTCTAAGAATGATGTCAGTTACCTATCCTAGTTATCTCTAGAGGGATAAAATGATTCACTGCAAGTGACTTATTGGCTTGTGACAAGAAGAATGTGGTTGAGCTGGGGTGTGGTTTGGGAAGAGTTTCTCACAGGGTACTCCTTTTTGTTAAATTTAATTTTGCTTTAGATAGAGTGAGAACCGGAGATAGGGGCAGAAAGAGAGAGAGAGAGTGAGAGAGAGAGAGAGAGAGACAGAATCTTAAGCAGACTCCATGCCCAGTGTAGAGCTTGACACAGGGCTTGATCCTAAGACCCTCAGATCATGACCTGAGCTAAAATCAAGAGTTGGCCACTCAACCGCCTGAGCCACCCAGGCACCTCGGGGTGCTGCTTTTTAAGTTGGTGTAGAGTTGTGGAGAAGATAAATTTTTATTCTCTACAAGTCTTTCTTGATTGATGATGCCTCTATGAAGTCACGGAAGCACATTCATGGAGACATTTTTCTCCTTAAAACTTTTAGGAAAAGCCTGAGGAAGCAAGTACTCTCTGGCTCCCAGAATGAGATGGAGACTGAGGAGCTCAATTATCAAACTTCTTCATTTATGTATCAGCATTATGAGATCAAAGAGGAAGTCACAAAGTCTAGAACCATCTATTTGAATTTTAACTTTTTTAATGTTTATTTTTTTACAGAGAGAGAGAGAGAGAATGCAGAGTGGGAGTAGGGGAGGGGCAGAGAGAGAGGGAGATACAGAATCTGAAGGAGGCTCCAAGCTCTGAGCTGTCAGCACAGAGCCAGTTGGGCGGCTTGAACTCACGAACTGTGAGATCATGACCTGAGCCGAAGTCGGACATTCAACCGACCGAGTCATCCAGGCGCCCCTCTTGAATTTTAGTAGAGACTCCCCTGCTCCCAATCTTGTCTCTATTTTTTCCCACACCACAGAATTCTCACCTCTCCAAGTCCCCTTGGGTCTCTGGTTTCCTACTTTCCCAATTGCTTTAGTTTTGCTTCTCTGCATAGAGGACACAGATGGGTACATTATGGTGATCCAATTCAAGAGTGACCTCATGTTGGTTTTGTTCACTGTCTGTGGTTAAAAGCCAGGAGGAAGGGCATATAGGAGCTATATAGTTCAGTTGATAAGGCATGGATTCTAGAATCAGACAATGATTGGGTTAGAACAGGAGTTCCAGTATTTTCCAGTTAGGTAACTTACTTAACTTCTTTATGTCTGTTTCCTTCATGAAATGGCATTAAAAATAGCACTTTTCTTATAGGGCTGCCATGAGGATAGAGTGAAGAGCAAATGAGAAGTGATTAGACAGTTCCTTGTGTGTAATAATTACTGAAACATGCTGGTTAGTGTTATGATTGAAGAAAAAAGAGTGTCACCGTTCACTGCCACTCATCTTCTTTGAGCTCCCTCTGAGTAGCATCATAGGTAGACAGGGTTATAAAGAAGGTTGGACAGTTTGCAGTGTATTGACAATGGAAAATTTAATCAGTTGATGGACAAATATAGTCTTCAGGGAATCCCATGGCTAGCATACAAATACACACCATAACAAAAGCCTGTAACTATCATTAAATTTTTGTATATGCATAAATGCCATGGAACTCAGCTATTTTTAATGAAATTCCCAAGTTCTCAAAACATAAATCATGAACAAGTTTAAACAATTAAGGTTGCCTTAGAGATAGTCAAAATGTGTCTCTACACTGACTTAGATTTATCAATTCTATTTATTCATCTTTTCTCCTTTAATTAAAAGCTGGTGGATAGTCAATCATGCCATGAATTGTACACTCTCTCACTTCTATCAAAGCCTTTGAAATGAGACACAGAAACAATTTCCTGATTGGAATTTTTTTGTTATTGTTGTTGTGTTGGCATGATTTCTGTTTATCTGATTAAATACTACAAAAAGAAGAGTATTTGGTGGATTGAATATCTGTCTTCAAACTGGATGAGTCATAGCATAGCAGAAAAATAAAATCTGAGGAATTAACAAGAATACCTAATGAAGGAGTCAAACGAAATGACCCCATTTGTTTAAACATTCTAGAAAAATACTAACCTATTTCATGCTACTACAATCATAAATATTTCAAAATAAAGGCTGTAAGAATTTTACAAATCTGCTAGCATCTCGTATTATTGAAAAGGATTTTTTAGGCCAATCAGCTCCAGAGATTTACAACTTTTCATTGAATATTGGATAGCTAAAGAATGGTAAACTGTTTTCCTCTGTTTTTCATTTTTAGAGATACGAGCCAGATGTTCCCATAGAAATAAGACTCCATTTCTGAGAGAGTAATAGATAGGATGGCATAGTAGATAAAAACAAAGCTTTTGAGTCAGACATTTATGCTCAGAAAATACTCTGCACCCTCAAGCAAATTTATTAATCATGGATAGGCCTTAGAAAAATTTGTCTCAAAGTAATCATTCTACCAATTAATATTATCATCAATGTTAATATTATTATTGGTATTGCTATTATTCTACATAAAGGAAATTTTTGACCCGAAGTTAGAAACTAATTCTTGTCTACTCAAAACTTACTTTAGGGTTCATTTCTAAGTGGTTTGTTCTAAAATAACAGGGGAGGGCAGGCTTGGGTGGCTCAGTCAGATGAGCCATCAACTCTTGATTTTCGGCTCAAGTCATAATCAGGGTTGTGGGATGGAGCCCAGTGTCAGGTTCTCTCTTGCTCTCTCTCTCTCAAATAAAAAAATAAAAAAATAAAATAAAATAGAATAAAATAACAGGATAAAAAAAAACAAGATGAAATGAGGATATAATGGGCCAGATACTTCTCATCATCTAAATACACCGACACTAAAATTCTAATCAATATTAATTTTAGATAAATATGCACTATCCTTACATTATTTGAATTGGTGGGGTGTTGTTATATGTGTCTTGAGTTATGAGATAAGTTATGGATTCATGTTGCTTAATTTCACTTTCTACATGCCTTCCAGAAATACTCTAAGTCTTTTTTTTACCTATTTGAGTACCTGTCACTTCCCTTCTAGTCCAAAATTCTACAATTCTGAATGTAATAATGAAATTTTTGTAAGGACTCTAATTCACAGAAGTAAATTAATATTAGATAATTAACTCTAAGGCAAACTCAATAAAAAGCATAAAGGCTTCAATTACACAAAGAAAAATAAGAGTTAAAATATAAGGAATCTTATTTTTGAAAAAAATCCATGGTATAAATTTTATTATTCCTTATTTATTTATTTATTTATTTAGAGAGCACAAGCAGGGGAGAGGCAGAGAGGGAAAGAGAATCTAAAGCAGGCTCCATGTCCAACACAGAGCCTGACGAGGCACTTGATCCTATGACTCTGGACCGTGGAATCATGACCTGAGCCAAAATCAAGAGTCAGATGCTCAACTGACTGAGCCACCCAGGCTCGTGAAGTATATAAATTTTTAAAGCCATTCTATACTAAGTGCAGTAAAACCTTGGATTGCGAGTAACCTGTTCTGCAAGTGTTCCTCAAAACAAGCAAACATCTCTAATAAATTTTAACTTGGCAAATGAGTGATGTCTTGCAATAGGAGTGGTACGTGATGCTGAACATCACATGATCAGAGCTGAGCCAATGGTTCTTCTCTCTCTCTCTGTCTTGCTGTGGGACTGCAGGTGATTGTCTCCTGTGCGCCGATGCTCCGTCTCATGCCTCAGTGTTTGACAGAAATCGGTGACTTTTCAGGACACAGGAGAGTGCCCACAACTGGCACTAGTGTATTTTTTGTCACTTCAAAGTACCTGTGGACAGTCATTTGCTTTTCCATACAAGATTAAGCTTACGAATGCTTTGCTTCATTCTAGGTCAGTCTGCCTGCAGATATAGACCCTTTCCTCTGCTGCCTTGTTGCCAGTTACATTAAATACACTATATGACAAGAGTTTATTAATACTGTACTGTAGTCAACATCTGTGCGAGTGTATACAATGGCCCCATGTAGAAAAAGATTCCACTGGGCCAATAGATAGCAGTGATTCTGTTAGTGATAGTGAAAGTCATCCTCCACAGTAACCTTCCTCTCTCTTGTCTCTCTCACACCAGCCATGAAAATTTTCATTTGTTTATTTTTCTTTATATTTTGTATTTTCTTTATTATTTTGTATTATATTACAGAATTGTAATCATTTTGATATGAATATTTTGGGGGAATGAATCGCCTGAGTTTCCATTATTTCATATGGGGAAATTCACATTGATATACAAGTGCTTTGGATTACAAACATGTTTCCAGAATGATTTATGCTCACAAACCAAGGTTTTACTGTATTTAAATTCTACTTCCACATGTTGTGCACAGGAGAGGGAGGAAGCTAAAAATATATCTACGTAGCTTTGACGTATATGTTCTATTTCCTTAGTTAGGGTGTATATATCTCAAAATTAGGAAGCTCAAGCAAGGTATGTATAACTTAACTGGAAAAATGGGATACGTACTTAAATGTTACGTACAGATGGTTTTATTCAATAAGTGGCTAATGTCATTTTTTTCAAGGTACCTCTAAAGTTGTATAAACATTGTATATTCTTAAATGTGTATTATTCTACTGAGACACGTTTAGTTGAGGAAAGTATACATTACAGGCGAGGAAAATGGTGAGAACTAAGGCTTGATAGTAAAGCTATATATGCTTTGTGTAGGAGTAGTGTGTAGACTGGTTTGGATGGAACAGAAGGTTTGGGGGAGTGGACAGAGAGCTTCAGAGTAGGATGGGGAACATGTTGCTGAGTGCCTTGAATACCAGTCAGGATGTGTAACATCATTCTGCAGAAAAAGTGGAATGAGTACAAATTTTTGAGAAAGACAGTAACATATGCAAAGTGTTTTTGCTGAGATTTATCTGGGAGCAATGTTTAGGATACACTGGATGGGAGAGAGAGTGGAGTCAAGAAAGCTAGTTAAGTTTGGTTGAGCAGCGGTAAAAATATAGACGAAGGAATAAATGCAAGTGTTGTGAATTCATGAGGTGCCAAGTATGATAGTATTCATCTTTGCACCCGAAGTACACAGTATACAATAAATGCCTGACTTTTTAAAATATAAAAACACTTGATTACTGACTAGGTGTTGGGAGTTTGAGAGAGGGTTAAGTCAAAGTAATTCCAAATTTTTAAGCCAGGGTGTTTGAAAATAATACTGGCAAATGAATTTACCTTTGGGGTTAGCTGATTTGGGGAAAGATCACATATTAAGTTTTATGAATTTTGAGTTTTTGCCAAAATGAATCAGTGCCTAATCTATACTGAATTTAATGGAGAATATGTCAACCTACCTACTCAGATAATCGACGAAGGTTTAAAAGAAATCCTTATGAAACTAGTTTCTTTATTTTGTTTTATTTGTTTAATTAATGTTTATTAATTTTGAGAGGGAAAGAGAGAGAGAGTGCAAGTTGGGGAGGATCAGAGACAGAGGGAGACAGAATCTGAAGCAAGCTCCAGGCTCTGAGCCTGACACAGGGCTCTAACTCACGAACAATGAGATCATGACCTGACCTGATGTCAGACGCTTAACTGACGGAGCCACACAGGTGCCCCTAGTTTCTCTATTTTAGAATTGGAATCAAAATTCCAGTTAGAAAATAAGTCGCTTAACTCAATTGTCAGTAGTGGCTATGTATCGATAATGTGGCTCTTGTTTTAGTTTGATAAAAGATTTACTTTTATTTAAGTTCTTATTATAGTTATAATAATCAAAGATACCAATATTTTTATGCATGTTTGACAAGCGTTGTATATTTAAAGTTATATAGTGGAGGGGGCCACTTTACTAACTATGAATCAATAGGCTGATGATGGCATCAGCCTTCTATTTATATACTATATACCATGTTTTCTTTATCCAGTCATCTATCGATAGCCACTTAGTTTGCTTTCATATCCTAAGCCACTTTAAATAATGTTGCAATGAACATAAGGTACACACATCTCTTTGAATTGATGTTTTTTGTTTTTTCAGCTAAATACCCAGAAGTGGAATTTCTGGACCACAGGGTAGTTCTATGTTTAACTTTTTTGAGGAAACCCCATACTGTTTTCCACAGTGGTTGCGCAAATTTGAATTTACACCAATAGTGTATGACAGTGCCCTTTTCTCCACATCCTCACCAGTACTATATGGCAGGAGCTGGGGTTGGTACAGTCTAGGGAGTCCCGGAGTTCACCATTCCAGTGGGGAACACCTTGGCAGAGACAGCTGGATCAGGCGTGGGATGACATGTCCCAGGGTGCACTGCAATGTGCCTCCTTGAGGGGCAGCTGGAGCTGGAATAGGAACATGGGAGTGTGGGGGGTATCTGCCTTGGGAGGACAGCTGGAGCTGGTATGGGTCAGGGACCTGGAGTACATAGAGGCAGGCTTCTGTCCATGTTATTAAGGTGGAAGGGAAGTTAAAAAATGGTGCTTGCCAGAATCTCCGACTCCAGAGAGAGTTCCAGTAGGTCCCTCACCTGTTTGGTGGATGATCTAAGGTTAGAAAATGTTATTTCCTTTATTTAGAGTGTAGTTGCCCTTTAGACCACTAGGGGTTTTGGGGTTTTTTTTGTTTTGTTTTGTTTTCTTTTCTTTTCTTAATTTTCTTTTCTTTCCTTTTCTTTTCTTTTCTGTTTTGTTTATTTTTTTTGTTTGTTTGTTTGCTGTGCAGGCTTGCTGTGGGCAAGTCTGTGTGTGAGCCCCCCCAGTGATATTCCTTTTTATGGAGGGTTGTAACGTTAGTATGGGATTCCCATCCTTGCTATGTCTCCATCTCTCTGCCCTTCCCTGTGTGGTTCCTGTGTTGTTTACTGTGCAGAAGCTGTTCAGTCAGTCCTTGGTTCTTCTTCAAGAGGAATTGCTCTATATGTAGGTAGCGATTCAGTATGTCCATTGGAGGAGATGAGTTCAGAGTCTTCCTACTTTGCAGTCTTGGACCACCTCCCCCAACAACTGACATTTTAGAAAATAAGGAAGATAGAAAACAGATGTTCAGCAGTAAAGCATTACCATTCACAATTTCTAAATAAATACACGTTACCAGAATAAGTGCCTTAGGCAAACAAACTATATTTGGCAATATGCTTTCACAATGACCTGCTATCTGACACAACTCAGCATCTAATTGTTCTTCTCTACTGTGGAGAGGGAGTGATTCAGAGTTATTGCTTTGAGTAATTCCATTCTTGTGGAAAAGCTCTCTGAGGGCCTGATTCACAGAGATAGTTATTCAGTTACCTTCTTTTTTAAGTCACTTATAATATCAAATAGTGATTCCTCTATGCCATGTAGTCTTTGCAAAAATATTAGTATTAATACACTCTTCAAGATTCCAGATTAGCTGAAATGACTTGTAACGAAAGTAAAGAAATTTGAAACACACTTTTGTGTCCACTGTGAGAAGACTGAAACTTCAGATACTGGGTTACCTGATTAATAAGTTTAGTATAGGATGTTGGTATCTCATTATACTCATCTTCTTAATGAATACACATTGTGCTTTTTTAAAAGAAAGAATTACATAAGCCCATGAAAAGGGTACAACTGTTTTATTTCAGCAGTAATTACATTTATTCATGTACTCTAAGTTGTGTTCTGTGGTGATAGGTCTACTAAATCAATGGAGAAAGTGGCTTTCAATATCACTTATTTTATGAAGATAACAAATTTATATCTCTGGCTTTGATCCTCTGCCCTGAACTCCACACTTATATATTTAACAGTTAAGCTTTATTAGACACTTGAGTGTCTAATAGATGGATCCAGGTTGTATTTAAAACATGACTCTTGGTGTCCCCTTACAAGCCTGCTCCCCTACCTCTTGTCTATAGATCCATAAATGGCTCTTACCTACATCCTGTTGTTGAGTCTAAAATTTTTGAGATATCCGTACTTTCTATAATCCCCTCAAATAGTCTACCATTGGGTAGAATTGACAAATTTTGTAGCTGTTCTTTAAAACTTTGACTCAAATCTGAAAAGATTTCAACATTTTACTTGTGCCATAGAAATATCATATGTCAGTTGACATAAAGATATTGTGTCTATTTTCTTGGAAAATGTTTACCTATTCTCTTTTCCTAATAAGATCTTTGATTGGGAACCATATCATATGGAAAAACAACCATATGGTATGGGTGAACTCCACTCACATGCCTAACCAAATCAGGGAGATGGGATCTCATTCCCCTGATCTCCACATTCAATGGTTGACAAGGGAATTGTTTGGCTCAAGGAAAAGACAGCCCAAGACTTAGTGCAGGAAGAGAACATATTTCATATTTCTGGTCCCCTTATTGTGGATAAAGAAGTATAAAACTCTGATTGAACCTGGTAACTAATTTGAGAGCACAAGGATTTGGGGGTATTAGGTAAAATTTACATAGTGGAAAAGGATGGAGAGTCAGAATGAAATTGGAAGCTTATTAACATTATGGAGCAACTATTTCTTTAATTTTCAGTTACCTGAGCCCCTAAATACCTTGTTTTCCAATACTTCAAACTGAAGACAATTCACCTGAGAGAAAATCAAATAGGGATTAAATTTCCTGTTTCTTTATGAGAAACAGTTTTTTGAGAACTGTATATATTTAAACAAATTGGGACCAGATTTTTTATTTATTAGTCATCTATTACTTTCCTCCTCCTGTGTTAGAAATGAAACTTCATAATTTAGTAGGATCAATGGGAAATAATCTGAAAATGATAGGTAACTTTATGTTGAGATTAAGTATTTTCTGTGAACATAGTGTCAGTTTTTGATAAATAATGATTTTATTCTCATAGTAAAACACAAGGATTGTTTTATTCCTTGGTGATTGAGTTGACATTCAATGTCACCAAGTTTGGTTTGCGTGCCAAAACAGCCCTGTGTCAGAGGGCATAACTGTTGGTAGCAGTTCAAGAATAATAATTTGCAATATGCTAAACATCCAAATGCAATTTGGCTTTCCAAATCAGTTTATATATGTAAATATTGGAAATATTTACTTCAAACTTTCTTTTTCTTTTTAAAAAAATTTATGTTTATTCATTTTTGAAAGACACCGAGAGACAGAGCACAAGCAGGGGTGGGGCAGAGAGAGTGGGGGACACAGAATCGGAAGCAGGCTTCAGGCCGCTGAGCTGTCAGCACAGAGCCCGATGCGGGGCTCAAACTCACGAACCCTGAGATCATGGCCTGAGCCGAAGTTGGATGCTCAACCGACTGAGCCACCCAGGCGCCCCCCAAACTTTCTTAACTGTAGTGCTAAGGAAGTGGATTTTTTTTCTTACACAATGGAAAAATTGAAATCATTTTGTATATTCTTTCACTGACTACCTATTGTCACCATACATATTATATATGTATGCTTATTTATATAAATAATCATTCTCTTTATACATACATATAAAATATACAAGGACACAGTACATATTTCTCAATAAACATATTTTCCTGAATGTTAGCTATTTTCTATAGTCTCCTTTTACAAATATACATCAATTGTTTTTACACAACTATTCTTATGTAAATACAAATAAATCTGATTTGAAGGCATTATTGTTTGAATAACGTGGCACTGACTCACTAGTACAGGAATGTTATTAAGTTATACCACAGTTATAAGGAAAATTGTTCAATAAAACATTTGATAGTTTTCTGGGAATCAATTAGACTTAATTATAATGTAGAAACTGTGTGTATGTATGCAGGTCCTCAAGCAATCTGTGGATAGTGGTAGACAAGTCAGAAGGATTAAAATAAAAATAAAAAGAATGTTGTTGATACAAAAATTTGTTCAGTAGGTGTTAAGGTAGAGAAATTATGGAAGATATTTTATTTTCAAAATGTTTTCCTAACATTGAAGTATATTTTTACCCCAAAAAATGTTTTGCTAAGAGGTAGAATGATTAGCTTTTATTATCAGAAGATTAGGAATCATAGTTTTAGAAGGCATTTATTTCATCCTCTGATTCTATGTAGTCATTTCCCTGTGATATTCAAGATAGATAAGCTTCTGAAAAAGATGCTCAACATCGTTAATCATCAGGGTAACACGAAGGAAAGCCACAATGAGATATCACTTCACATATGTCAGAATGGCTAAAATAAAAAAAACAAAACAAAAAGAAAAGAAAACCAAAACAAAAAAAAAGCAAACAACAAGAAACAAGTGTTGGTAAAAATATGGAGAAAAAGGAACGCTTACGCATTGTTGGTGGGAATGCATACTCGTACAGCCACTGTAGAAAACAGTATGGAGTTTCCTCAAAAAATCAAAAATCTAATTGCCGTGTGATCCAGTAATTTCACCACTGGGTATTTACCCAAAGAAAATGAAAACAAACAAACAAACAAACAAAAAACCCTAGTTTGGAAAGATACCTGCACTTTTATGTTTATTGCAACATTATTTACAATAGCTAAGATATGCAAGCAACCCAACTGTCCATTGGCAGATGAATGGATAAAGATGTGATATAGATATAGATTATATAGATTATATAGATATAGATATTATATCTACACACACTAATATTACTCAGCCATAAAAAGAATGAAATCTTGCCATTTGTAACAACATGGATGGACCTGGAGGGTATAATGGTAAGTGAAATAAGTCAATCAGAGAAAGACAAGTACCATATGACTTCACTCATATGTGGAGTTTAAGAAACAAAACAATGAGCAAAATAAAAAAGAGACAAAAACACTCCTGAATACTGAAAACAAATTGGTGGTTGCCAGAGGGTAGGGGGATGAGTGAAATAACTGAGAGGGATTAAGAGTACACTTATTGTGATGAGCACTGAGTCATATATAGAATTATTGAATCACTATATTGTACAACTGAAACTAATGTAACACTGTATTAATTGTACTGGAATTAAAAATTAAGAAAAATAAGGTAGATAAGTTGCATGGGTTTGATATCCACTGACAGCAGACTAGGCTCACCAGAAAAGTAGTGACTTCAGGAAGCTGAATTGTGTTGGCTTCTCAACTGTTCTACTGCCTTAATCCCCTATTGACATTTTGCCGTCTCAGAAAAGATAATAATAACCTCTAAAAAGAAATAACAATTTCAAGTGATTAAAAATGATTGAAAATAGCTCAAAGCCATCCTTCACATAAGTAATGAATTAATCTGCCCCTAGTGATATAGTAATTCATAGATAAAGACAACAATCTAAGGTTTCTAGAAATGTTCAGTCTACGATAGCTGATGTTTCCCTAATTTTAAGGAAAAACATAAATGCTGATTTAAAAATTTATCACATACATCCTTTGAATTTTTAAGTTTAATATTTAAATTTAATTTTGTCTTTTTATTCAAAAAAGAATATGTGGAATTTTAAGCAAATAAATACATTATTCGGTAACAGTAAACTAATACCCCAGTTTCCTAATCTTGATTATCAGAGGTTATCAGAGTTACTGGTTTCTTATACATCCTTCTATAAGTATTCTATATCCATCTGTATATGTCTTCCTTTTTTTTTAATATTTATTTCTGAGAGAGAGAGAGAGAGAGAGAGAGAGAGAGAGAACCAGGGAGGGGCGGAGAGAGGGACAGACAGAGGATCCAAAGCCAGCTCATGCTGACAGCAGAGAGCCCAATGTAGGGCTTGAACTCATGAACTATGAGATTATGACCTGAGCCGAAGTTGGACACTTAACCTCCTGAGCCACCCAGGTGCCTCCATCTTTTATATATCTTTGTTCAGATGTGTAAGTCTATTAAGTAAATTTTGCAGTGGAATTTCTAGGTCAAGGAGTATTTATGTCAGGGATGACTAGGTTGTGTTGAAGTAACCAATAGTTTCAAAGTTTTAAAGACTTAAAGCATAAAAGTTTAATTCTGACTCCTGCTACATGTTCATCCATGGTCATTTGAGGTCCCCATACTGCCCAGAGTAATGAAGCAGCAGATATTTGGAATGTTACTGGTCAAGATAAAGCTATGGAGCTGATCCTCATTTGTGGATTCTTTATTTGCAAATTCACCTTCTTGCTAAAGTTTACCTCTAACTCCCAAGCCAGTGCTTACAGTGCTGTTGTAGTCTTTCAAAGACATGCACAAAATGGGGGAAATTTTCACTTGCCAAACGTGCATTTTTCTAGCTGAGGTCAGACAAGGTAACACTCTCCCTTCCTGTTTCAGTTCTCAGATTGTAAACAAGTGTGTGTGTGTGTGTGTGTGTGTGACCTATTTGGTAACATTTTTTCACATTTTGTTCTGTTTTGTTAGTAATTTTTCTGTTTAAAATGGCCCAAGAATAGTGCTGAAGTGCTGTCTACTGTTCCTAAGCAAAAGAAGGCTGTGATGTGCCTCACAGAAAAAATAATGTGTGTTAGATAAACTTTATTTAGGCTTTAGTTATAAGGCTATTGGCAATGAGTTCAATGTTAATAGATCAATAAAACAGTCTATCTAGAAACAGGAAGAGGAAAATTGCCCATAAGTACCAGAGGCTGCTCCGGAAAGTGCTAAAGTAATAGCTATAGTATAAATATTCAAGCTATAGAATAATATCTGAAGTTACGGAAAGTATTGTTAAAATTGTGGATTCATGAGATGTTGACCAGTTGTATTGACACGTTGACAAAAATGTGAGCAGAAGCTCATAGGAACATAACCCTATGTTTCTCTTAGGAACACTAACTTAGTATTTGCTACTTTGTGATTTGTAGACTTTACAGAACATAACCGACTTGAGTACTGAGAATTGACTATAGCTTGCATTTGCTCTTAAAGCTCAGAAATGACAGGTCATTTCTGCTCATATTTCATGGTTCAAAACAAGTCACAGGGCCATTACTGGCTTCAAAGGAGTAAGGAAGAATTATTTTCTTACAGGAAAGAGAAGTGGATATTTGTAAACAATAACACATTTACCAGAAAGGTCTGAAATAGCCACAGTTCCACCAGGCAGGCTGTATTCCTAATGATGGTTAGAATATCTGTGTCCCTATACACTCACTACTGACACTGGTGAGGTGTCAAAAGTAGGTCAAATATTGCCTTTCACCACACAGTGTGAAACTTCCTATAAATGTACTACTAACCAAGGACAAATACTACTCCTCCTTTGAAAGTTTCCTCTGATAAATTGTTTCCCCCCATTGTCATTTTTCTTTACCTTGTCATACTGCTTATATATCTGTCATACATGTGGGGAATGTTGGGGAAAGATTATTTCTCTGGTTGGCAAAATTAGATTACCTATATTTGTATTAGTATATTTTACCTAGATGATTGTGTTTTTAAGAAATATTGAGCATTTTTAGGGTCATAGATGAATTTTGGGATGTAGTGATGTACATGAGCCTTTGGAAGGCTGCTGGAGAAATGGTTTCTAGCCCGTTGTCTGTTTAATGTATTAAGATGTATTTTTAAAAATACCCATTTAAAAAACTCTTACTCATAGTAGTAGGTGGTGGCAACACCATTCTTATTTGCAAGGTGAGAACTCAGAATCCGACTTGTCTGTCTGTTCTATAAATTACTGAATGGGATATATTCCTTTGTTGTTTCTGTACTCATGTATTTTTTGCAGCTTTTTTTTTGCAGTTTTTTTTTTTCAAGTTTTCCTTTACATGTTTTGAGACAATGTTATTCAATGGGAAGAATTTTAAGCTTTCTCTTCCTGCCTCTCTGGGAGTAGTTCTAACAGAGTTTTCCAAGAAAATCCTTTCTGTGACTATTCAGTCTTCACTTTTTTTTTCCCTTTGGTGAAGTGGCTGACCTTGAAGGATCTGAGTATATTTCTCATGCTCTAGCATTCATGAACTACTATCTCTCTGTAGGATATATGGGTACTTGGCACCTGTGCTATTGTTTTCAGCCTTTGGAGCCTAAGCCAAATTCTAGGTAGAAAGATTACCATTTTATTTTATTAATTTTTTAAATATAATCCACGTGACATACCATATTATATTAGTTTCCTATGTACAACATAGCAATTCACCATTTATATGCATTGCCAAATGATCACCACACTAAGTCTAGTTATGAAAGATTATCATTTTAAACTCCTATTGCCAGGCAACTGGGTGGCTCAGTCGGCTCAGCACTAGACTTCAGCTCAGGTTACGATCTTGCTGTTCGTGAGTTCGAGCCCCGTGTCAGGCTCTGTGCTGACAGCTTGGAGCCTGGAGCCTGCTTTGATTCTGTGTCTCCCTCTCTCTCTGCCCCTCCCACACTGGTGCTCTGTCTCTCTCTTACTCTCTCTGTCTCAAAAATAAATAAATATTTAAAAAAAACCCTATTGCATTAGTTTCTTAAGGATGTACTACATCCTTTTTTTTTTTTTTTTTGTAGAATTGTACTTTTAAACTTCAGGATTGGTATAGGCTTTTGTATTCCCTTTAATATTACTTGCCTAGATTGAATTGCAGTAGTTTCCTTTTTTGATAGTGGCTATAACGTATTTCATAAAAAGCATGCCAAAAAAGTGCAAGTATGATTCAAGTGAAATTAAAAACCCAGAGTTTAAGGCCAGCCGAAAGATTATGTTAATAGAGTGAGCTTTAGATTTGTTTAGGTAAAATTCATAACTGTGGTTTGAAAGAGACTGTTGGCAGTAAAACTCATTCCCGAGTCCTGCAATGGAAAAGATTACTTTCCTTACAAAATTAATTGCTCCTTGCCAACGGCCAAATAAATGGGTCTACTGAGAATTTCAAGGTTGTGACTGCTGTCCCATCCCTTTTGTACCAGGAAAAGAACATACAGTAAAACCCTGGATTGCGGGTGACTTGTTCTGCAAGTGTTCTGCAAGACGGCCGACATTTCTAATAAATCTTAACTTGATAAATGCGTGACGTCTTGCAATACAAGCAGTATGTGATGCCAAATGTCACATGATCACAACTGAACCAACGGTTCTTGAAATTCACTTTGATATATAAGGGTTCTGGATTACAAGTGTTTCCATAGCAGATCATGCTCGCAAACCAAGGTTTTACTGTATTTGTATACAACATCCAAACCGCTAGACCGCAGACTATATTGTAATTGGCCTGTGCACAGGCACTGTCCCTTTCACATTCTGTCTTTCTCTGTTGCTTACCTATATACATATTATATGAAGTAGAAGAAAAACTTCTTGAGATATGTAGAGTTCTCCCCTTTAGGATGCTTTTGACTAATTCGTAGAAGGTCATGAAAAATTATTAGTCACATTAATATTTAAGTTCATAGATAGAGGTACATTAGGTGATTAGTAAAGATAAAAGGAAAAGTTCTTGATTTTGTAATGGAGCCCATGGATGGTGTGATTTTATTGGATGGAGATGATGTTAATGGATAATAAAAAGGCAATTTGCTAGTCTACTGGCATCTACCAAATCCTTGTGCATTTTGCTGGCTTTCAGTAAGCACAAGCTGACTTGTAACTGGACAGCCGAAGATGGTTTTGACGTTATCACTGGTATGTCTGAATGAGCATGGTAGGTTATCCGTATTAGGCAACTTTCTTTTATCTTCTGCTCCCCATAACAGATGAGTTTCACAAACACATTTCTTAATATATGTAAGCTGAAGTAGATTGGCTTTGGCTGCAAAACCTACATTGATCCTACACATTTCCTCCACTTCCAGCAATCCTAATCATGGTTAATGGCTTCTCATATCCCTGGAGAATGCGGACACAAAAACTCGTTCAACCTGAAAATTATTAGCTGGGCACATGGAAGGCAAATTGTGAGCTAGATATTGGGATTTATGGGTTTTTCTCCCTCTGGTATTCATTAGCTTGGCTGGAGAGTGAGAAAAAGCCCTTCTCAGATTCATGCTTAGACAAGAAGAAAGAGGCAGCCTCTGTGAAACAAAACTTGAGGTGAATGACATTTATTATTTTTATGTTCACTACATGGATGAATGAAGAGAGGGTTAAGGACTTTGAAGCATTTTTATTTAAGATCTAATGGAAAGATATTATTCTTTTCACAAGTTTCCTAACTTCATTCTTTTTTTTTTAATATTTTTTATTTATTTTTGAGACAGACAGAGTGCAAGTGGGGGAGGAGCAGAGAGAGAGGGAGACACAAAATCTGAAGCAGGCTCCAGGCAGGCTCTGAGCTGTCAGCACAGAGCCCAAAGTGGGGCTTGAACTCATGAACCAGGAGATTATGACCTGAGCCAAAGTCAGATGCTTAACAGACTGAGCCACCAAGGTGCTCCTCCTAACTTTATTCTTATACCACACTAGGTTATATATATCTTTAGAAGTACTTTATTCTTATACCACACTGTGTTTTGTATCTTTAGAAGTTTCCAGAGGAAATGGCAGTAAGCGTTCTTTTCAAATGCGTATTTCCAGGAAGTATCTGACAGCCTAATTAGCATTCAGAAAGAATCATATAATTTTTAATTTATAAAAGATCTGTAAAATCACCAGCTGCCCTAATTCCTCATTCAACTGATAAGGAAATTGCTATTTCAAATAACTAGATGATTTGTTCAAGGTCACACAACTAACTTGGAAGGCTTTCTGATTCCTAGTGCTGTGCCTTTATTTTTGTAACACCCGCCACTTTTGCAGTTGAGAGTTTTTTCCTTCTGCCACCAGTGTCGTAATTCTTAACACTGAATATCTGCTGAATAGAAGGAGTTTAAGATCTGTGTTTGAATTTCAGCTTCTGCATTTAGTGCTAATGGCTCCATAGCTGACCAAGTTTCTTATGAATCTCCAGCTCTGATTACCAATCTGTAAAAGAGGGATAATAACACCAAAGTTGGATGGCTGTTATTGTATTAGGCAATACATATGTAATGCCACTATATATTAATGCTATTTATTGCACATAATAATGCACATAATAAATAATATTTGTTTTCATCTATATATATTTTTTTGTTATGCCTCAAGCAAGCTATCTCACCAGCAGCATGAGTGACAGAGAGCAGAGAAGCTTTTCATTGGCTTTTCCATGAGCTGTATCAGAAAGCCATTGTAAATTCTAATGAAGAAAGTATGGGTGTAGAGTGTAAGACTGAAGAGTCTGACTGACAGAACAGACATAGATACAAAACAAATTCAAAGAAGGACAATGTTTTGTCACCCAGTGGGTTATGGTCTAGGTGAGCAATCCACTCACCCTGGGTCCTCAGCAATGCAATTGTAAGAGCTAGGGTCTTGTGCACAGAGCACCGGGCTCATCAGGGAATAAGGATACTAGGAAGTTGGACAAGACAGACATGAAGTTTCTCTGGATGGCCCAACATGTAATGAAGGAGAAGGGAAATACTCAAGTACAGAGACTGCATAAGCAAGCCCTTGATGCTTAATCCTAGAACAATGTCTACTTGTCCTATCAACAACATTATCATTCCATGTCAGGAGACTGAGAGTCCTGATCTATATACAATCCAGCAAGAATCTTCCCAGGAGCTAAGAAAGGGGTGAACCTCCCCTCCCTTCTCCAGATAGGATCAGCTCCTCCTTGCTCACAGATGACAGAAAGACTCCTGGATAACTCCACTCCAAAGCTACAGAGGCTCTAGATTTGCTCTGTGTGTGTGTGTGTGTGTGTGTGTTCATGTGTTGGGACAGGAAGGGACCAGTGAAGAGTGTAGAATGAAACAATAGTGTTATTTTAAAAATAGAATGGTCTGTATCTTCTATATCTGCTTCAACCATAGTACTTGGCTCTGGTGTTATTAAATTTAGATTTTTGCATATATATATGGGGGTGTGTGCATAAATATGTTTAATATATATTTATATATGCATAAAATATGTAGATGTGTATACATACGTATAAAATGCATATGTATAAATATGTATAGAATACATAAAATCCATTTTATACTTAAATAAAATGTAATATATATGCTCCATTGAAACAAAGGCAAAAGAGTTTTTAAGCACTGGGGTGAGCAGTGAAACAGTACTGGAGGAGTTTATCAGGATGGTTAAAGTGATTAAGTCATCTGTGATTGCTAATTGGCGCTTATCAAAGTTAGGATCCTATCCTGTCACAGAGCTTGAAGATGGGCTCTATCTTTCTTGATGTCTGCATTTCAAAGGGATGGCCCCTAGGTCTTTGAGAAAGACAGTCCTGAATCCAAAGACACTGGCAAGAAGTTGGGACAAGATTCACATCTCAAAGGACAGAGAAATAATTTATAATTTTAAGTTTTCTAAAATATGTCCTCTAAAAGAATAGAAGTCAGGGGCCTGTAGTCAGGAAGGAACCTATCTAAAATTTAGTCAAACTGAGGGGAACATTAGGGCCATCTATCTATATCTATATCTATATCTATATCTATATCTATATCTATATCTATATCTATATCTATGTATCTATATATATAATATATTATATCATATGTATATATATCATATATGATATCAATGTATATATATGATATTATTGGTTAACTTCAACATGAGTTGGTTAACTTCAAACAGGAGTAGAATGCAATGAATACTCTAATTTTGTAATAAGCTGTAAACATTTAAATATATTTCTATTATCTTGCTTTCAAAGATTAAGTTTGGCTTATAACTTAAAAAAGAAAAAAAGTGTTAGAGTAATCAAACTTGCTTTCAAGGGAAGCACATAGACTTTAGTTGATTAATGGCAGTAAAAGATTCAACTTCTCAGACAGCATTGAATCCTTCCCCTTTCAAGCTCAGGTATTTACAAGCCTCATGCATCAATAATGTTAGACAACACACCATGAGTCATGCAAAAACAATGGAATTAAACACTTTGTTAGGATTTTTTTGCAACCAGAGCTAAAAATAATGCAGGCAGAAAAAAATATTTCCTGGGTAAACAATAACCAGATAATCACAACAAGGAAAAAAAAAATGATTAAAGGTTAACTGAAATAACACCCGATTTAGCAAGAAAAAGAAAACCTGTATTTTAAAATCCTGATGGGAAAGTTAAAGAGACTGAAACAAATAAGATGGTTTTGTTTTTACCTTTTAGTCCGGGTTGTTACTCTCTGATGTCTTTTTGTATTTACCATAGTGCTCTCTGTCCCTTCTGGGTATTTGTGAAAAGAAAGAAAAGTGGTAACAAAGAAGGAGAGAGGACGGAAGGATGGGGAACTAAAACAACCTCCACACCAGTGAAGAAGAGAGAAAGAACACATTTTGTTATCGAGTAAACATTATCAGGTTTACAGGCGTGTAAGTAGCATGAAATCAAGTACCAAATCTGGACAGGATTTCAAACAGATTTATACAGTAATGCAGAAGATAATTAAGATTTATCTCCTCCAGGTACAAGAAGACTAATTTAGGGATTATGTCCTGTGTGTCTCCTGAAACTTTAAGCTCCATTTCAGAGGTGTGGGTTTATAGTCCCACTACTTAGAAGGCCCCAGATCTTGCCCTGCAAATCAGAAGTTTGGACCCCTAGGGGTGCCTAGGTAGCTCAATCAATAAGCCTCCACTTCAGATCAGGTCAGGATCTTGAGGTTGGTGGGTTGGAGCCCCATGTTGGGCTCTGTGCTGACAGCTCAGAGCCTGGAGCCTGCTTTGGATTCTGTGTCTTCTCCTCTCTCTGCCCGTCCCCTGCTTGCACTCTGTCTCTCTGTCTCTCTGACTCTCTTCCCTCTCTCTTCCTCTCAAAAATAAATAAATATTAAAATATTTAAAAAAGGTTGGGCCTCTAAAATTTACAAGAGGACACTTTAAGCCAAAGGGGTAGGAAACCAGCTACCTCCTTCCTCTTTATTAAGCAAGCAAAGAAACAAACAAACAAAAAAACACATTGTCCCTGTTTGCTAAGGAGTTGAAAGTGGATCGTTTCTTTACCTTTAAAGAAGGGAGAGTGGGAGTGAAGAACGGAGGGAAGGAGAGAGAAGGGATGTGAGAGTAGGACAGGGGTAGGAGGACACGGAATGGAGAAAGCGTACAAGGGATGAGAAAGCTGAATCATGGCCTGAAGCAAAACGGGCACCTTTCATTACCCCCTGTGTCAGGGGTGTTTTTCAAGAGCAACAGGCTTCTATTTCTTGAATCCTGTGACAAGACAAACTGCAAAGTACCTAGATTCAGGAAAATGTTCCCTGACCCTCTGGTCCAAACCTGCGAGAAAGGACTAGTGTTTATGAATAGGTTGCATGTGATTTTGTCAATTTCCTGTTGGAGCAGATTCTATCTTTCCCGGGCAAGCCCTGGGATCCTTAGTGCCACAGTTTTCTTCGCCACTGCTTTTCCAGCAAAAGCAAACCCTTTCCTGCCCCATTGCTCTTTCGTTCCTCATTGGCTGCTCATTCCCTTTTTCCACTATCACTGGGCGAATCTTCCATTAAGTGGCCTTAGTTCTAATCTCACATGCAGGATGGCAAAGAAGCAAATGGCTGGAATCTGCCAATGGGACATTCAGAGGGTGCTTGCTGGCCTGCACACCCTTAAATGGGTGGCATGGGCCGTGTTGGTCATTTAGTGGTTTGGGATCTCCTAACTGAAATGAGGTGTAAAAGGAATGCCTTTTCTCCATCTGACAGGTGTGAGGCAGGTCACACGTTCAAACTTGATGGTAACAATTGTGGTCATTCATTGTAATTTACTAAAAAAAATTTTTTTCCCCTCAAGCACCTCACTGTCTGAGAAGATAAATTTTCAGAACTTGAAAATGTAGTCATCGATGCGTTTGTGATATTATTTCTTGGGTGGTTGTGGAAATCCAAGGAATTGCTTCTGTAAATACTGCAATAGGACTTTTGGAAAAAAGTTCTTGCCTGGTATCAAAACAAAAAATACTTGTCATTTCCTGTATTCTATTTTTTCTCCAAGGAACCTGTTTTTGTGCTGTATTTCTTCTAGATGAACTGATCATATTTTAAAAATTGTATATCGAATGCAGATTTACTTTCATTTACCTGCTCAAGATACCATGTTTCATAATTAAATTTTATCTTTATCACTAATAAACTCATCTTCTATTGAAAATGAAATATTCTTTATGAAATATACACACTCTACTTTTAGAAACCCTGTTTCCTTTGTTACCGGGAGAAAGAGATTCTATTCATTTTAATGTCATAACCACCTGTTCCTTGAAATTTCTGTTTGGTAGACTGCCAATGTAATTCACCAATGTGGCTATATATATATATATATATATATATATATATTTTTTTTTTTATTTCACAATCATCCAAACAACTTAAAACCTAGGCCAATTTTTGAAGTACAATAAATCCCCAAATTGAAGCACAAATGAAGCTTCTCAATCAGTCCCACTGATCTTTTCCTTGACCATTTAGTCAGGTGATTAAAAAAAACATTTCTTTACTGTGTACAGTGTCCCTTCAAACAAGCTTTTGACTTTTGAACATGGCTGTCAAGTCTGGTTCATTCAGTGCCCATTAAACTCAGTGCATTTGCTTCTCTTACTGATAAGAGAGCTCTGATTACATATTTCCACCAGAATTTTCAGAAAGCCGTTTTGCCAGAATCCCGGAGAGGAAGAGTTCAGGTTTTGTGCAATCAGCAATAAGAAATTTTGTCTATTAGCTAGCTAAATTGGAAGGAAATCAGAAATTCTGGGTCTTGTTATGTTTTCTAAAATGGCTACTGCCTGCAGCTGAAATTAAAGAAAACAGAAGCATGTCTGTGAGATGCCGATTTTCAGGAATTTGTTTCAGGAAAACAGAGAGACCTTGTCTCAGAGACGAGAGTATCCCTTTTTGACGGGTGACTAACACTGTTCAGCTTTTATGTTAGAACCTGTTGATCAGAATTTACATTTTACTGGTACTTTGGGTATTGATTCTTCTAAGAAAATTGATAAACTAGTAAATTAACAAAGGATGCACATGTACAGGCTGTGTAAATTAATAAAAATTCCCCAAATTAAAAAAAAAAGAAGTTTTAGATCAATTATAAAATATGTAATCTGGAAAATAGTAATCCTTCCTGTCGTATTCATCCAATTTTGGCGGATTTATCAAGTAATGGTTTTTCTCTAGGACACATGACAACAACAGTAGAAATCAACTGACAGAATAGAAAAGGCAGTGCACTTCTGAGTTCTATAAAAATCCTCATGCTTAATATTTTCCTTTCTATTCAGACTCCTATTAATCTACTACACATCTAAATTTCTTTACTATTTATATACACGCACACACACACACACACACACACCCTTGCACTCACACAAATACCATATATTTAAAGCAAAGTTCTGTCTCAGTCATAATACACAAATACACTTAAGCTAAACTGATAGTAATTCTTGTCCTTCTGTAGCCACACTGAATTTACATAACGTGTGATAAGTAGAAACCCTGCCCAACTTAAATTTCCCATGAACTGCGTTAAAGACAGACATGTGGGCAAACTAAACATCTGGTTGTCTGTGCCTTACCTGACATTAAAAAAAAAAAAAAAGAAAGGGGGGTGCCTGGGTGGCTGAGTCAGTTAAGCGTGCGACTTCGGCTCAGGTCATGGTCTCACAGCTTGAGAGTTCTAACCCCACTTCGGGCTGTGTGCTGACAGCTCAGAGCCTGGAACCTGCTTTGGATTCTGTGTTGCCCTCTCCTTCTCTGTCTCTCTCTCTTAAAGAAAAAAAAAAGAAAGAACCAAAGGTTTTGATTTATCTGGTAAAGGTAATTGACATAAAAGAATCCCTTGTTCCCTAAGAATAATTGTTACCTGGTACAGTCACAAACAGAATCCATCAAAAATAGAAATAAAAATGTCATCATGACCAGTAGAAAACATTTAATTTAAATTGTATGTGGAAAAATAAAGCAAATTTATTTATTGTGTGTATACCAAAAATTTGTCCTCTTAAATATTTGATAATTACAAATAGAAATAACATATGGACCAATAATTCCACTACTGGGTATTTGCCCAAAGAAAACAAAACACTAATTTGGAAAGATAGATGTCCTATTTTTTTTTTAATGGCTCATTAGTGTTTAATTATTTGAACAGGGGAATGAAAAAAAAAAAGCATGGCAAGACAGGCCTGGCTTTAAGATTTTTTGTATTCAATTCATGCTACTTTCACATCATCTCCAATTAGCTGCTACACATAAGTGACAGCGGTGGAAGCCTGGATATCCATCAACATGAATGAAGGAATCATGTTTGTTTCCAAGGCATTATGTGCTCCAGTGGCAGGACCTGGGTTAACATAAAATTTATTTTCATGCTCGAATGCTTCAAATTTGTGTGTGTGTCCTGAGATAAGAATGTCCACATCAGACTCACTCTGCAACGGGGCTAAGCTGGCTGTGCCTCCCCAGGGAATAACTTGATGCCCAGGGAACCAGCCAATTCTAAACTGCCTATCAGTCAGCCCTTTCTGTTCTGGATAATTCAGATTCCCACGAACATCTCCTCTCACAATACGAACCTCACTGATCTGAGTTTTGAGATAGTCATAACTCTCTTTGTTCCAAAGGTTTCCCGGACAGAGAAGGGGCTGAATCTTTCCTGGCACCAGCAGTTTCTTGAATGTAGCTGGCAACCTGTTGCACCAGTGTGGGTTGTAAAGTCTCCTAATACTAACACTGTGGTCCTGTCACTGGGCTCAGCTCAGTCTTGGCAATCACCACCACCTTCTTCCTCTGTGCCCTAGTTTTTAGGATGGACTTTGAGGGTAATTTTGCTGACAAATGTGTAAGACAACACATTACTAATTCCTGTGTTTTACTGTTGACCTTTGCCATGTGACCTTAAGAGAGTATTTTGCAAAAAAAAAAAAAAAATCAAAAAATTTTACAAATTGTTTTCAAGGTTGCTATGGATCCTTTGATATTCCAGTCATTGTTTCTGGAAACACCTTTCCTTCCACCATTCTTACTGACCCCTTTTCAGTTAACTGGTATAATTTGATTAGATCCTTATCTATGAAGAGTTTTGATATGATTCAAGTCATTCTCCAATACAAATTTTATGCAATCTCTGAAGATATTTGCAAATTTACTACAGAATTCCTTTCCTTTTTTTTCTTTTTTAATTTTTATTGGTTGGTCTTTGCAATACTCGGCTACCTGTGGGACGCTTTCTAACAAAGGACTTGATGAGATGAGGTAAGTTACTCACTAGTGATAAGCCACAGAGGGGTGTTTGAGTGTAGATTAAATATTTAAAAATATTCGGATAATTGGAATGTACTTTCAACATCTGGAACTTCAGAAACTTGTGGAATAAACACTACATATAATGGGCAATCTTAGAGCTTCAAGAAATCCTCCCAAACATAAAACATACTTTTTCAGGTGATGATAACCAAACACTGGTTATAAAATAGAAATTCTACCAGCAACTGCCAGGTAAGATATATTTGACCTGCTTGTACCAGTTTTCATCTGCAGCTATAGTTTTAATCAGTTTGTAAAGGATGATAGCTCCCATTAGTACCCCAGGTTCTTTGGAGATCTTTCTTTAGTTATAAATTGCAATTATTTGGGAAGCCAAAATAGTCTATTTCACAGTGCAGAGGAGCTGGTGATGATTAATTACGGAAGGATTTTCAAAAACTTGTGTACAACATGGACAGTCTCTTTCCATTCACAAAGTTGCCATTAGCTTATGAAATATGTTATATTGTAACATTAATTAGTTGACCATGACATAATGATTTCAAAAAGATAACTATAGTTGATCAACCTTAGAAAAACTTCCTGGCAACCAAGGGAAATTGTCTTATTGTAATATAAAAAGAACACCTCTCAGAAACAAATAATTTAAATCTTAGCTATCTTTTAAAAGCCGCTAGTGAGTTCTGTAAGCTTAAGAACTAAAGGTTCTGGTGTGCATGGGTGGTTCAGTTGGCTAAGCGTCAGACTTTGACTCAGGTCATGATCTCACAGTTCAAGCCCCACGATGGGCTCTGTGCTGACAGCTCAGAGTCTGGAGCCTCCGTCAGATTCTGTGTCTCCCTCTCTCTCTCGCTCTCTGCCCCTCCCCCATTGCACTCTCTCTCTTTCTCTCTCAAAAATAAACCTTAAAAAAAATTTTTTTTTTAAATAATGGTTATATCTTCCTAAAACTACCACAGTACTAATGTAATTTTTGAAAAATGACAATTAATATGAGGTTCTTCTTCCAAATGATTTCTCAGTACATTTTCTTAAAAAATGAAAGTTCCTTTTAAGATTTTTAGGTTATAATTATATCAAAAGTGGTGAGAAATCAGAGCTTGTGTGTGACTCACACCCTGAATGAAATGAAATCAAGCATCATAAATTAATTAGAACGGCTATTACCAGGTCAATCCATGATTGCATGCAGAGAGAGAGAGACACATTTCTCTGCCCTTTGCCTACTAAAATGCTGAACTCACTTACCTGGCAGGTATTACTTGAAATTTATGATTCTTATCTTGCTTTGTTAAGAAACATATTTTATTTATATCTGTACTCCATTTATAACAACAATCAACAGGAAATGGAATTAGATGTTGATTTTGATGGTGGAGACCAAAATATGAGGGCAAAACTAATGGCCACTGGATTTCCTTCGTATATGTCATTTAATTTTTTTTTAAGTTTATTTAAGAGAGTACAAGTGGGGGAGGGGCAAAGAGAGAGGTAGAGAGAGAGAATCCCAAGGAGGACTTTCATTATCAGCACAGACCCTATGCAGGGCAGAACTCACAAACCGGGAGATCACCACCTGAGCTGAAGTCGGATGCTTAACCGACTGAGCTGCCCAGATGCCCCTGTTATTTAATTTCTTAAATGGAAGTGAGAGCTCTGGTTAGTTCCTTGCCTCATACTTAGCTTTTGTTTTTAGCTAGCCAGATCCTGTTTAAAATGCTATATAGTACAGACATAAAATTGTTTATGTAGAAAAAATAAAATAAAAGCTACCCTGTATCAACTTTAGTCATGGCCACAAGAAACTTCTGATCTTCAAGCTTTTCTCAGTCTACATGAGGTCATCCCAGGTAATATTCTCCATCATGTAAGAACTTCAGGGATTCTTGAACTGACCCAGAAATTGTTAGGTTGCTACATTCCATTTTTGTCTTCTGGTTGCCTCAGTGAGTTTAGCTTCATTCACTTTTATTTTTTTTTTAATTAATGTTTATTTTTGAGAGGGAGAGAGAGAGAGAGAGAGCTGGCAGGGAAGGGGCAGAGAGAGAGAGGGAGACACAGAATCTGAAGCAGGCTCCAGGCTCTAAGCTGTGAATACAGAGCCTGATGTGGGGCTTGAACTCATGAACCACAAGATCATGACCTGAGCCAAAGTCGGATGCCTAACTTATTGAGCCACCCAGGCACCCCAACATTGTGCTTTTTAACAAGGTTGCTTTTATCACCCTCACTAGACTTTGTGCAGGGCCATGTTGTTCGAGTTTGTAAAGGTACAGCATAGGGAATGTGGCCAACAGTATAACAACAGTATTGTGTGGTGACAGATGTGGCTACTCTTCTGGTGAACCTAGTCTAACGCATAGAGTGGTCCAACCACTATACTGTATGCTTGAAACTAACATTGTGTATCAACTATACTTTAATTTTTTCTATTAATTTTTTTAAGTTTATTTATTTATTTTTGAGAAAGAAAGAGAGAGCACAAGCGGAGGAGGAACAGAAAGAGAGGGAGAGAGAAAATCCCAAGCTGGCTCTCCACCATCAGCACAGAGTCCGATGTGTGGCTCGAACTCACCCAGTGTGAGAACATGACCTGAGCTGAGATCAAGAGTCGGACACTTAACCAACCTAGCCACCCAGGCACCCCAACTATACTTTAATTAAAAAAAAAAGACCAAAAAAACACTGATGAATGCCTGAACACCTGTCAATCTTCGTAACATTCTCTGGGTGGGAACTTGAAGTTAAGAACCCATCAGAGGTCTCCAGTGGGTCACCATCAGTAGGCAAATTTCACCTGCACCTGCAAAGCTCGTGATCAGGTACCTTTTCCCGCTCACGGTCAGCCTCATATAAATCTGCAAATTTTTCTCTCCTTGCTTTTGATTCTCCAGTCTTTCAGTCACATGTTTGGGTGGGAGTTTGAGGAAGAGAAGTAGGATAGGTCTTCATTTAGAATGTGGCTGCTTTGGAAGGGCTAACATTTTAAAGGCAAAATTTCTGTAAGTTTTGAGTCCTTTCTAGATCATTTAACTCTATCCCCTGCAGGTTTTGCTAGTTACCTTGCCTCCAGCCTCTCAAAGGGACTGCAGCTATCAAGCGCTAACTCTTGCATATAACTTAATCTTCGCCTTGAAGCATCAGAAGAGTTCTATCTATATCATTGCTTCAGAGGAAGTACATGCCTCTCCATGTTCTAGGTCTACTTCCTTGTTACTCTCTGTGTCATGCTTTCATAATCATCCCTCCTGTCTTCAGTAACTTCAGTTTCTGTCTTTCCATAGGCTTCTTCCCTTCTGCTTTTCTCATTAACAATCAAACACAAAGTCAGGAGTGCTGGAGTGGCTCAGTCCGTTTGGTGTTGGACTTTTGATTTCAGCTCAGGTTATGATCCCAGGGTCTTGGGGTCAAGCCCTATGTAGGGCTCTGCACTGAGCATGGAACCTGCTTAAGATTCTCTCTCTCTCTCTCTCTCTCTCTCTCTCTCTCTCTTTCTACAGGGCACGTGGGTGGCTCAGTTGGCTAAGTGTCCGACTTCGGCTCCGGTCATGGTCTCATGGTTCATGGGTTTGGGTCCCACATCAGGCTCTGTGGTGACAGCTCAGAGCCTGGAGGCTGCTTCACATTCTGTGTCTCCCTCTCTCTCTCTCTGTCCCTCCCCAGCTCACACTCTGTTTCTCTCTCTCAAAGAAAAAAAAAAAGATTCTCTCCCTCTGCCCCTCTCCCCCACTTGAGCTCTCTCTCTAAAAAAAAAAAAAAAAAAGTCAAACTCTTATACACTTATTGTTACCCTTTTATTTCTATACTTATTTATTTAAAAATTAATAAGGGCTTATTTAATTGCCACCTTGGTGACAGACACATCTATTAGCACCTTCCTAGCTCTGTCTTTCCTTTCTTGGTTCAGTGTCTGAGGTACCTGATCTAAAAGTATTTCATCTGAATTCCTTTATAACACTGTACAATTTAGCTTCATTTCACCACATTGATGATGCTCTCCCCTGTTAGTTCCTACGTATCCTCTAAATAAATTGACTCTTTTTTATTCCTCAGCATTTATTCTTATCTTCATAGAATTTGTCACTACCAAATACCCTTCTGCTTTTTTGTTGGAATACTGTGATTTATTTATTTTTTTTAATTTTGCTCTTTCTCTATTTTGATTCTCTTTATATGAATATCTCCTCTCTGTTATTTCATCCCCTTGAACCTAAATGTGAACATTCCTCAAGACTCCACCTTGGACTCTTGCTTGTCTTGTTATACTGTTATCACTGTTTAATTGAATCCAATTCAAAGTGTTAATATGTATCTTCAGATATGATCTCTGACCTTAGCTCCAGGTGCAGGCTTCCAGTTGTCTGTCTCAGTCACTCCATTTCTATTTGTGCCATTAATTGTATCATCTGAAAACTCCTGCATCTTAGCAGGTCCTGGGCACAGTGAGGTCATACGAACAGATAATAACTTAAGTTTTAATGGCTCTGACGCCCATGTGCATAACCCGGGACAGTAGTGTCCCTCTAGGGTCTCCCATTTGTGTCTGGGTTTGCCTGCATATCCTGCATGTGCATATCTGTCCTGTCTTACTCTTTTTTTTTCTTTTTGCCTGGTTCCCTGACAGATGTTCAGTGTCTACCGAGAACTGAAAGGAAGCTGCCGCTGTTAGAGATGCCCTTAGTGAGAACCACTTCCTAGCCAGATGATGCCCTGAGAACCCATCTCTTCCTTACTCGATTCTCTTACTTGATTTGAGTTCTCTCCATAGCTTTTATTGCTACCAGACATGGTTTTCTTTAGGTGCTTTGTTTTTGTTTTTGTTTTAAGCAGGCTCCATGCTGTCAGTGCAGAGCCCAATTCGGGGCTCAGTCCCACAACAGTGAGATCATGACCTGAGCCAAAATCAAGAGTCAGACACTCAACTGACTGAGCCACCCAGGAACCCCTCTTTAGTTTTTTTTTTTTTTATTGTGTAACTTTTTTTAGAAAAGACTGTCTTGTTCACTATTCTATACTCAGTGCCAGCAATAGTACCTGACCCTGGAGAGGCTGAGTAAACACTTGTTAAATGAAAAATGAATGAATTAATGAAGAGTTAGGATGCCAACCTAGAATGCCAAGGTGGTGCCATTTTCCCTACTGTTTTAATTGGTTTGGATACACTTTGAATTGGATTCAGACTGAGAATAATGTCTGTTTCAAAACTCTGTATCACATTTACTACCTGGGCATCAAAACAGTGCTTCTGTGGCCCATGCTCTCCACATGGCAGCCAAGGGCCAATCTTGCAAGTAGACTTTCCCAAATACGGCAGTCTCAGGTCTACTATGTGAGCATAAGAAATGAAAGCCAATAAATAAAACCTCAATAAAATTTTTAAGTCTAATTAACATACACTGTTATATTAACTTCAGGTATACAGTATAATGAGTCAACAGGTCTATATGTTTATTAATCCAATGCTCATCAAAATAGGCATACTCTTAATCCCCTTTATGTATTTCACCCATTCCTCCCACCTACCTCCCTTATGGTAACCACCAGTCTGTTCTCTTTGCTTAACAATGTGGTTTTATGTTGGTTTCTTTGTTTGTTTGTTTGTTTTGTTTCTTAAATTCCACATATGAGTGAAACCATATGGTATTTGCCTTTCTCTGACTGGCTTTTTTGCTTAGCATTATACCCTTTAGATCCATCCATGTTATTGCAAATGGCAAGATTTCATTCTTTTTTTTTTAAATTTTTTAATGTTTATTTAATTTTGAGAGAGAGAGAGAGACAGAGCACAAGTGGGGGAGGAGCAGAGAGAGAGGGAGACCCAGAATCCAAAGCAGCCTCTAGGCTCTGTTCAAGCCCTCAGCATGGAGCCCGATGTGGGGCTCGAACTCACAAACTGCTAGATCATGACCTAAGCTGAAGTTGGATGCCCAACTGACACCGAGAGCCACCCAGGCACCCCTTCATTCTTTTTATGGCTGGGTAATATTCCCTTACATGTGAATAATATCCATTTCTCCATTTCTCAATCTATTCATGGTCATTTATGTTGCTTCCATATCTTGGCTTATTGTAAATAATGCTGTGATAAACAGAGGTGCATATAGCTTTTTGATTTTGCTTTTTTGTTTTCTTTGGGTACATCTCGGTAGTGGAGTTACTGAGTCCTATGGTATTTATATATTTAATTTTTTGAGGAACCTCTGTACAGTTTTCCACAGTGGCTGCCCCAGTTTGCATTCCCACCAACAGTGCATGAGGGTTCCTTCTCCTCCACATCCTCACCAATACTTGTTTCTTGTGCTTCTGATTTTAATCATTCTGATGGGTGTGAGGTGATACTCATGGTGTTTTCAATTTGCATTTCCTTGAGAATCGGTTATATTGAGCATCTTTTCATGTATCTGTTTGCCATCTGTATGTTTTCCTTGGAAAAATGTCTATTCGCATGCTCTGCCCATTTTAATTGGATTATTTGGGGAGTTTTTTGGTGTTAAGTTCTTTGTGTGTTTTGGATATTAATCCCTTATTAGCTATATCATTGCAAGTACCTTCTCCCATTCAGTAGGTTGAAACTTCAATAAAAATATTCAATTGCAAATGTTATACTGAATGTATGTCCAAATCAAAAGGGCTCATGTGCTTATTCACTCCTGGATGCATGATGTCTAGTCTTTTAGCAGGTTTTTATCCTTCAGTAGTGTAGTGGGTTTCCTAAGAATTCTTTGTGCCCCCCCAGTATAGTCCTGGTAGTCACTGGCCACATTAGGCACATGTCGTATTGTGGATTAATGCTGATATTTCCAATGGTCTCTTTTCCCTTCGCAAGTCGCCTGCTGCCATCTCAAGGCAAAGTCCTCAACCTGCTCATCCTCTCTCCTGTGACAATGGAGGTAAGGTCGTAAGTTGTAATCAGAACACAGAAGGATTGGGAATAAGGGAAGGGAAGTCTGATGCAAATAAATTAGGATGGCTCCTGAATGTGACTGTAGGCAGATGCCACCAGCTGCGATTCGATGTCAGAAGGCTTCCCAGGATGCTCTTCAGCGCAGGTGCTAGCCTGACTCTGCTTGACAAAACCAAGTTTACCCCTCATGGGCATTTTATTCACCTCTATTCGGAAACCACGCCTGGCATGCTGGGAACAGCTTCTTTGGTGGCAGTTTTGTTGGGAGTTGAATGGCTTACATCTTTGTTTTTCATCTTTTGTCATTGAATGAGTTGTAGTCAGAATATCCACTCGCCTTAGTTAAAATCTTGCTCATACCCACAGGGAAGTGGTCTGGTCTTATGCTGTCAGCGTAGTCATTTGATATCAGAACATCTACTGTGGTCTGAATCATTCATCCTTAAATACAGTCACATTTGATGTTGCACCAGGGCAGAACAACATATTCTTGGGTAGAAGATGAGGTTAGCAGGACTTTCCTGTGGCCTTTTGTGTCTCTGCTCATGATCCCCTTGGTCAAGAATCTATACATATGACCCCCCCAAAACAAACAGTACTATACAGATACAGGGAGAAAAGGAGCCATACAAGAAATATGTCAAGGTTATAGGGTCCAAATAGTTGCAAATCTGCTCACCTTCCAGACAAACTCTTTTATTATTACTTTAATTTTTTTTCCCAAACAAAGGATAATTCAAGTCTACACTTCTTGCAAAGAGTGGTGCTTAGAGTTCTGGGATTGCATGACGTCTTGTTTTTTAAACTGTGACACAGCCCTCCCCACTGGAAAGAAAAAAAAAAATTAGATGTTTCTCTACTCTGCATGAGTAAGTAAAGGATTATCTTTAATTTTTTATTAAAATTAATAAGATTCATTTTAATTAAAATTTTAATTAAAACTAAAATTAAAAATTTTAATTGTCTTTAATTACCATTTTCACATAACTATGTTTAGGCTTTGTATTCTTGATTTGCAAATCGTGAATGAGAAATATGGCTCAAGGTACACTAGGGGACACTACAAATGTATTGTTTCAAGTTTCAATTTGTCTACAAAAATGATGCCACGTAGGCAAGTTTTGTCATGTTACAATAAAACTTTTTATAATATAGGGGCACCTCGGTGGCTCAGTCGGTTAAGCGTCCGACTTCGGCTCAGGTCATGATCTCACGGTACATGAATTCGAGCCCCACGTCGGACTCTGTGCTGACAGCTCAGAGCCTGGAGCCTGCTTCCGATTCTGTGTCTCCCTTGCTCTCTGCCCCTCCCTGGCTCATGCTCTGTCTCTCTCTGTCTCAAAAATAAAAATTAAAACATTAAAAAATTTTTTTTTAATCTTAAAAAAATGTATATAATACACACACACACACACACACACATGTGTGTACATATACACTTCCTGGAGGCTTCCAGTTATTTGTAGCAAAGTCCTATTACAAAATCTGGATTTTTAGCTTAGCTTTACAGACTTGATACTCTAGAAGTTACTGCTGAGGAGAAGCAAGCTTTTGCAAAGCAATACCAGTTATATTGTCCAGAGTAATACCAATCAAGAGGTAAGAAAGTACCGTCAGAAAACATAATTTTGAGCAGGCTTTGTAAGTAAAGAGGACACACCTTGCTGACTTTTTACGTTGCATTGATTTAATGTCAGGATGTAAAACAAGGAATATTTTAGATCTAAAATTCGGATATTCAAGTCTTACTTCCCTAGTCGATCCTACCGAAGCTTTGCCAATACATTGAGTAAACGTTTGCAAAAACTCTTTGAAGAACCTCTAGCAAATTCAGAGAGATGAAATGTAACACTTGTAAAGAGATGACTTCGTCGGGAGCAGAGGCAAGGGCAGAATGAACTCAATTTGGAACATGTGCGGACGGGGTTGACTCGCTGGCTCATCTGTAAGTCTTTCATAAAAAAACTTGTCAGTATTTCACTGCCAGGTTGAAAGCTTAATGCATTCGTTTTTTTAATAATGGCTTTTTAATTAGGACCCTAAAGAAAATGTGGCAGTCGGAGTTCATGGAAGCATTTAATTAATTTTTGTGGGGAGTGTCTGACACCAAGTGAAAATGGATGAACATTATTATTGCCATATCACTGTTTTAAAGAATGGCTCCCAATTATGTTATCAGGTTGAGAATAAATATAAAAAAGGCTCCTAGCTGCTTATATTATTTTAACTCTTGCTTATGAGCCACAACTGTGAGATATATGACAAAGAACTTGCCTAAAGAAACTTACTAAACAAAACGTTAAAGGAAAATGGTTTTAGAAAGCCAGACTATGGATCCTTCTCAAAAGGAGCTGTTAGCCATTGGCTTGAGGTTTAATTGTAAAGGCCAGTAATGTAGGCCAGGCAGGGCAGCTGGAATTCTGTGATTTGGGTTCACGGAGAGTAAGCTTACTGTCAAAGTTTCCTGGAAATTGAAATACCATATGGTTTCCCAAGTTTTAAAATATGTATATATTGGCCTCAAAATCGACTCTCAGGAAGGAATTTTTTCAGTTTGGCTATAGCAGAAGTATTTTAAATAGGACTTTCAGGGGAATAGCATCATGCCCTAACCACAGCTCCGAAGTATGCCAGGCTTAATTTCCTCTTGAGATCATGGAAAATAATGAGTGGAAATACTTATAAAATGGAAACTGGTATTGAATAATTTGTTTATTTTTCAAAGGGAGGAACAATAATTTACCAAGTTACTGATCACAAAGTAACTTGATTTAGTCACAATGACATATTAGAAAATGTAATTATTTGCTTTCTTTCCTTCCTCACTTACTATTTCCTGATTAGAAAAGTATTTTGTTCTCATTTGTGGTTGAGTTAAGAAAATACATAAAGGAACAAAGAAGAAAATTAAAGTCATTCACAATCTTTTATCCAAAGAAATAAACATCTTGATATATTTTCTTAAAGTATTTTGTTTAATGAATTTACTCAAGGGACTGATGTTTTACATTTTAGCAACTACTCATTCCATTGTATGGTGAAGCTCTGGGCTCTAGCAAAAAAGAATTGCCTCTATTTTAAATTTAATTTGTGATCCATCTTGCCCCCAGGTCACTGTTTCTTATTCCTTAAAGATTTTAAGTTTCAGCTTACTGTCCTTTTCCCTAGTGTCAGTCCTGACACTATTCTTGTTGATTAAATATTCATATGTTTTATCCGTTCAAACCTCCTTGCTTCCACTGATCTTGTCTTGCACTCTCTCTCCGCCCCTTGTCCTGTGTTACCCTCCAGATCTTGTCAGTTTCAAGGACCATACCTCTGACCACCACTGTCTCTCTTTTCCGCTCACACCCTCTATTTCCCCCATCCACATAATCCTTTAAGCCTGTCAGCATCTTCAGACCAATGAGCTTCCTAATATTTCGTTGTCCCTTTTGTCTTTACATGCTCTCCTTTCCCCTCAATTGTATGTCCTTAAGTTTCATTGTCCTTCATTTTCATCACCTATTGACATGCGTCCTTAACTCTTTTGTCCTTCTGTTGTTCAATTATACTCAGTGAAACCACAGTTCTAGTTAAATCAAACTCTCTGACAGCCCATAGGGTTGCAGCATGAGAAAAATACATAACTGGACTGACAGATCTAACCTTCAATTCATGGTGGCTCATTCATGTTGGCCTTTAATGTGATCAAGATAATCTTAACTGTTTCCCTCAGCCTGACTAAACTTTTGACAGGTTAGAAAAGTAACGTAACTATCTGTAACATTTTGATCACTACCTTCTCCTTGAAACAGTTTCTTTACTCGTCTTAGAGGATACCATACTCTCTGTTTCTCTTCTTACCTCTCAGGCCATTATTTTCTTTCTGCTTTATCTATTTTTTCTTATCTCCCTGTCTCCCTGGTCTCTTAATGTTGGAGTGTCCCAGCATACAGTCTTTTTTTTTTTTTTCCTTTAGTTTTCTTTACAACTTACTTCTTGGGGAGTTTCATAAAGCCTTAAGACTTTTAATATCCATCTAGAAGTTAATTGATCCAACGTGTATTTCTACAATCTACCTCCCTTCCCAATTCTAGAAATATGTCCAATTGACTTCACAAATATCTCCTGCTAATTGTCTCATGGGCATCTCAAACTTGACACTAAAAAGTCTCTCCTCCTCTAGCACCACCCACAAAACTCTATCCCTCCATCATGGGCAACTTCCTCTTCCATTTGCATTGGCTAAAACTTTTGGAGGCATCCTTTTCACTTAAATTATCAAAACCCATGTTCTATCTGTCATCAAAATCTGTCACTCTGCCTTAAAATATGTTCCAAATCTGACCATGTCTCCCAACTTCTATAACTAATGCATTGCCCCAAGGTACTACTGTTGTTTTTCTCATTTTCCCCTTTGCCTTCCTTTGGTCTATTTCTAATAGAGCCCCCAGAGTAATATTGTTTAAAAAGTAAAATTAGATGGTATAATATCATGACCATCAAGTCCAACAAGGGCTTCCCACATAATGAGACTAATATCCTTACAAATCACAGAGAGGCTCCACACGATTGTTCTTTGACCGATCATCTCAGTTCACTCTTCACCACCTCTACCAGCCTCCTTGCTATTCCTCAGTCATTTCAATCAGATTCCCAAACCAACGTTTTGATACTTGTCTTTCCCTCTATCTGAAACATTCATTTCCCGGACATTCACTTGAATTTCGCCTTCACTTCCATCACATCTTTACTCACATGGCCCCATCTGAGTGAAACCAGACCTACCCACTCCATGACAAACTGCACATGTGTTCAACTTTATATTCCTCCAGTTGCTTTATTTTCTTCAGAGCACTCATTACCTTCTAACATACATGTTTATTTTTTTTAATCTTATTTATTGTGTTCTTACCTACTAAAGAATAGGATTTTTGAGGATGGGGATTTGTTTTGTTCCATTTTAAGTTGTAATGCCAGTAGCTATAACAGGTACTGTTTCAATAGATAATCATTCCATGTTTGTTGATGGAATGATTGAAAGAGACTACCAAGGTTGCAGTAGAACGTAATCTGATCTGGTTCTTTTTTTTAACGTTTATTTACTTTTGAGAGACAGAGAGAGAGTGCAAGGGCAGAGACAGGGGGAGACAGAGAATCTGAAGCAGGCTCCAGGCTCTGAGCTGTCAGCACAGAGCCGGACATGCAGCTTGAACCCACGAACTGTGAGGTCATGGCCTGAGCCAAAGTCACATGCTTAGCCAAGTGAGTCACCCAGGTGCCCCAATCTGACCTGGTTCTTAATCAAAGTTTAATTCTCTTAAAGGAGTTTCTGATACAGTATAATGAGAAAGGAAATAAATGGGAAAATCAAAAACCTCTGTGGAAAAAGAGTTCAAACTGAGCCATTCTTGGAATTCAAACTGGGGAGTTTGCTAGGGAAGATATTTGACCCAGCACTAGGCAAAAATCATAGCACTAAAAATCTATCATGTGGGAATCAAGTTATGCAGAATGATTTAATGTAATATATCCCCTTGTATCCATTCCCAGGAATATGTAGCCAAGGAAATATATTTTCATGTGGGTGGGAAAGAATTGCAGTCTCAAATGAAAAAAAAAAGTGAGTATTTTAATATTTTTTTTCTATTTCATTGCTTCTAATAGATGGCATATATCTGAGTCACTTACAGGGTGCTTTGCACAGAACACTTGATCATGGTGTAGAGCTCAGCATGCAGTCAGGATCTTAGGAGCTGCATGGATATTTTAGGGATGCAATAGGGGGAAAGTTGGACTCTGTATATAGTTTAAATTAATACAAAAAGTCCATGGGGAACCTGGGTGGCTCAGTCAGTTGAGCGTCCAACACTTGATTTCAGCTCAGGTCATGATCTCACAGTCATAGGATTGAGCTCAGCATTGGGCTCCACACTGAGCATGGAGCCTGTCTGAGATTCTCTTTCTCTCTCTCTCTCTCTCCCTCTCTCTGTCTCTCTGCCCCTCCCGCTCTCAAAATAAATAAATAAATAAATAAATAAATAAATAAATAATAGAAATAAAAGTCTACCTGATTGGTGAATTACTTAGGAAATCAGAACCTTGGAACAAAATACATATACATACATTAGAAAATACATATATCTTGGACGTCCAAAAGGAGATTTCAGGAAGTGTTTATCCCATAAAAGGTTGATGTTCAGACCAGAAATTCCAAGAGAATAGTTTAGCTTGAAGAAAAAGTTTCTATATTTTAATGACACATGGAAAATGTATTTTGATGACTAACATGTCATGAGACATCTAAAGAACCTGCAGAATCTGCAGGAACTCTCTGGTCACTTACAACTGAAGTAAGATATAGACAAATTGGAAGGAGGAACACGTAATCAAAGCCAAGAAGAATAGCATCATATAAAAGCAGTAATTGTCTGAAAGAAGAAAGCCAAGATTAAGCTAAGTTTTCAAAAAATTATATAAGGATAATTTAATGGGTTTTACAGACCTGCTCAGAACAAAGCAAACAATATATATTTGATCATGTGCTTACCAAAAAAAAAAAAAAAAAAAGAATATGCAGCAATAACACGGAGAAAGAAAAATTAATCAATTCTGATTTTACCTCTGTGTCATTAAAGACGGTGGTGTTTTAAAGATGCAAAATTTAACACAGCCATAGTTAAACTGATCTGAAGTCTAAGATAAGTGACACAAGGTATAATTTTTGTATCAGGAAAGAGTTATAACTGAAATGAATTGGGGAGAAATGTTTGCCTAAGTTCAAACTTTTTACTCTGGGTAGACTTAGAAGAAAAAACCCCTGTGAAGTGAATCGCACCATTGCAGATTCCCTTCCTCATGTCTACGTCCCAAGGCTTCCAATCTAACGTAAATAACAGAGAAATCTAAGATCTGTTGATATCTATAGTCATCCTGTCAACATGTCTAATATCATTTCTTTCTAGGAAACTGTATTTTCCATTACGGTATTTAACTCCCCAAATCATTCCAGCAGTTGTTACAAAACCATATTTATCTTCCTCATTGACTTCATTTTGTTTTCTCCTTTATTGAGATTTCCCTTCTCAATCCCTTCTCAGGTATGAACCTGAAGTCTCAGGGCCCAGGTAAAGCAGCAGTCCACAGTGACACTTGGTGGCGGCCACAAGTTATGGTGGTGAGGACAGTGGCTATGGATACCGGGACCCTTCCAGAATTGGCACTCATTGCTCCCACTGTATAAATTAGAGGACTCGAGTATTTTCCTGGGAAAGATTTAGGAAATGGGGGCTGGAGCAGGTGAAAGATACTTTCAGTCTCTCTTGGAATATGAGCCCTGGAACCTGGATTTATTAGAGTCGTTGGACAACTGAGATGTGGATTAGTATGCTCCCCAAACTAAAAAGCAATTAATAGTGCTAAAATCTGTGGTGGTGGAATATTTGCCATATCTTTCTTCCTCGTCCCAAGTTTTATAGTATTCAACTAAAAGATGAGATTAATGGCCATTTGTTCCCCAGACAGCTTTCTACCAGTTTTCTACCCAGACAGAAAAATAAAAGTCATGTTCTAGCTTTATTTAGATAAGGTGTGTTATTTCAACATGATTTCAGATTTTGTAATGTGGCGCTTGAAATTTGGGTGAATTTGGGTGAATGAGAGGCAGAGAATGTCCCAGTGAACCATGTGAGTGACTCAAGGTGCTTAGCTTTTTAGTCAAATTTTGTTTTGTGAAGTTTCAGATCACTCTACTAAAGTTGTAACCTTAGAGAGTTTTTTTTAGCCCACCTTTTAAGGGCACTTCATTGTTTTCTTTTTCTGAAGGAAATCATTCAAAATGAAAAATAGTAGCTCTTATTATCTAGGTTCATATCGTTACTATTTAAAAAGATAAACTGCTTTGGTATGTGGTTTAGCTCAATGTTTAGAAAATAATCTCGGATTGTGCTCACTGTCCTGAGGTGGTACACAAATCTAAAGTCAGGGTTGTTTTTGTTTGTTTGTTTGTTTTGTTGTTTTGTTTTGTTTTGTTTGTACCTGGTGAATGCTATTCGGCATTGTCACTCGGCTTAAAGTCCTTTTATGAAATTAAGTCTCTTACCCTGCTCATGTGTACTATTCTAAAGTACACATTTCTGATGCTAATAAAAACTATAAACCTGTTAGGGAGAATGTTGGCTAGTGAGCTGAAGAATTCGAGGGTGTAAACCCAAATTTAGTTAGCAGCTGCTCTTGAAGTGATTGTTGTCATGAATGTGTCTCATCATCTAAACTAAGGGTTAAGCTAAAAGAGAAATGTTAGGGGCGCCTGGGTGGCACAGTCGGTTAAGCGTCCGACTTCAGCCAGGTCACGATCTCGCACTCCGTGAGTTCGAGCCCCGCATCAGGCTCTGGGCTGATGGCTCAGAGCCTGGAGCCTGTTCCGGATTCTGTGTCTCCCTCTCTCTCTGCCCCTCCCCCGTTCATGCTCTGTCTGTCTCTGTCCCAAAAATAAATAAACGTTGAAAAAAAAAATTAAAGGAGAAATGTGAGAAACTTCCTCTGCTGATGGTTTCTCTTCATTTAGAAAGTGATAGAATACTTTGCCGTTGTTCAGACAGCATTTAATTTGTTGGCTTAAAAATGGATTAATAATTATGTTTGTAATCATCAACTGGACCCAAACAAAAAATTCTAACTTAAGCTTATTAAGAAAAGTAATTGATAGAGTAATTAACCAATAAAATAGTGGAGGAGCAGGTTCTGTGTGAAGGACCAGGGTAGAGGTGAGACCCACAAAGGGCCAAGCCCTGAACTCAAATCGAGGGTGTTCATTGGCTTTGTGATTTCCTTTTCAGATTGACAGCATAATTTCTAACTATACTGCTGTGGCTCTTCCCAAACGGGAATGTCGAGACTTTCTATGCTGAGTGGATAATCCAGCATTTCCTAATATAACATCTGTTCTAATCCGAATGCACAGTATTTTTTTTTTTTATTCTTCCTTAGAATATAGTTTAGTTCTTGATTGTCTTCTGGTGGAAGCAGCACAGTTAATCCAGATAGCTAATATGAATCACTAATTTCCATGAATGGGTTTGCTTGGAATTTTGCCACTAGAGGATTTTTCTTACATTTTAATAGAGATGAATCAAAAGTAGTCACTTCTAGTATACCCAATTGGCTAAAACTCAATGCCCTTTTTAATTTAAAATATTGTAGTCGCATCTCAATCTAGCCTCAACGACATTCCACTCTTCTTTTAATTTTTTCCCCCAACATATGAAAGGTAAATTCCCCCAACATATGAAAGGACCTATTTACATCTGGACAGTTAATAGGTCATTTACAGCATTACTTCAAGTAGTATAAAGCAATAAAACGTAAACACATTACCTTCGTACCCATGGCAATTACTTTTCCATAACCGAAGCATTGTCATGACCATTAACTTAGGAAAAGCTAAATGTAATCAACAAAACTCATTAGAAATTTGTGAATATAGCTTCTCAAAGTTAGTATAAAATAATCTGAAGTCATTTATCTTAGGGAAGAGAAATACCTGGCAAGGGGGGGATGTGAAACTGCTATCCTTAGAAAACTTGGCTTGCGAGGTTGGTCTTTGGCTTGTATCTGGGCATTTGAACTTGGGGAGTATTCCCACTGGTCCCTATCTAATAAAGGTGGCTCCCTGTGCCCAGACTGCGCAATCAATGTGGCTTAAGCTGAAGAACTGTTTTCCTTCTAGGAGTCAAGAATCCTGGTGTGCGCTAAGTAGAATGTGACCGTGTGGCCTACCCCTAATAAAAATTTAGATGCTGAGGATCTAATGACGACACTTCACGCATGTTGTCACAATTGGATGCTGGAGGAATTAAGCATATCCTGTGTAAGTCCAACTGGAGAGGACCCTTGGAAGCGTGAGATGGGAAGTTTCTTCCCATCTTTGCTCCATATGCCTTTCCTCTTCGATGCTTTGGTTTTGTATCCTTTTATTGTAATAAATTATACTTGTGTACATGCTGAGGCTTGTGAGTCCTTCTGATGAATCACTGAGCCTGGGGTGGTCTTTGGGACACTCATCACAAAAGTTTAATCAATCTGTCAGTACTTTGCATTAGTTAAGCTCTTAAGGGTTTTGAGGGGGAATCTTATTTGGGATTCCTTTGAGACAATATTTATTGCAAAGCTACATAATGACCATGAAGGACCAAGAAATGATACAAATTATAGCCCCCTTTTTGACAACCACTCTGGAACTGAGCATTCCCAGCATTGAGCTGTACAATAGCTTTTAGAGAAACAAACTGATGGGGATGGTCTGGTGCTTATTTTTATGTCATAAGCCCAAGGAATTGGGTCAGTTTATCACCATTACATATACAGCACCCCTATTGGGCAGAATTTAGGCCAAGTCACTTCAGAGACAGGCAGCCTTCTTCACATCCATCCTGGGCTTCTTTGCCTTTGATTTTGGTACCACCTTCTGATCTTATCATTTGTGGCCAGTGTATAAGAGATAGTATGGCTTGTATGTCATAAGATAGAAAAAAAGATAGAAAAAATTAGGGAGAATGATTCTTTTGGGTTCATGTTTTACTGATAGAGGCTTCAGTTGAGGCAGATACTTAGATCTTAATATTCTCTTTACCAGTACAGACAGGAAGAGCTGTGATGAGTGTATAGTTATTCTCTATTTCTTGGAAGGGGAGAGGCCAGTGGGAAGATCTTCTGGAGCCAGGGCCGGAAAGATGACATTAATTAAATCTGAATTAATGAAAAGACACCTATTAATGTTTAAATAAGAATTTCTTGATTATCCTAAGGGTAGCAGGGCAGAGGAATATAGGAGACTCTAAGTGAGAGAAGGAACATGGCATCTACTCGACCCCTCCTGAAAAAGATTGGTCTACTTTATTTTTTTCCATCCTTTCAAACTCTGTATAAATTGAACCATGTTTTACTTAGTCTTGCATATTTTCACAATTCACCTACAGTAATAGCAGCCTTTCCTGATTCCTTCAGTGGACATCTTCACCTATGTTATGCTCTGGCAATAAAGACTCACAACCAGAATAAAAATGCCAACTCCTAAAGTTGCAGTGTTTAAATTACATTAACAAGGACATGTTTTGTTTTTTTTTTTTAAAGATTTTATTTTTCAACGTTTATTTATTTTTGGGGGGACAGAGAGAGACAGAGCATGAACGGGGGAGGGGCAGAGAGAGAGGGAGACACAGAATCAGAAACAGGCTCCAGGCTCCGAGCCATCAGCCCAGAGCCTGACGCGGGGCTCGAACTCCCGGACCGTGAGATCGTGACCTGGCTGAAGTCGGACGCTTAACCGACTGCACCACCCAGGCGCCCCAACAAGGACATGTTTAAAAAGCAACAGGTTCCCCAACCTTGCTGAAAGAAGCAAAAGAAGGATGGAACTTGACTATTAAAAATAAATCAGTGCCTTTATAAATTGCGTTCTTTAGAAGGATTACCAAAGCATTCTTGAGAGGCTCCTGAGAAGATATATATTTCCCTTTCACTTAGAGCCGTAATAGATGACTTGAGATAATACAGCTTCTGTAGAAAGACCATTTAATCCATAGAGATTACTGGCAAAAAATGGAAATGGTAGAGGTCATAGGGGCTTAAACGATAATGACATTTTGTGTTGAAAATGCCACAGTGTATGTGGGCAAATATTAATGGCCCTTTTACTTGGTTACCCGTTAAAGCATTCCCAACTATGACTACTGGGTATTCAGAAAGAGTCATTTTATTCATGTCAAGGGCAGATAGCTGTTCAGAGTGGTCCTGAATAGTGAAAGAAATCAACATCAGAAAACAAAGTGGGAAGTAGTGAACAGTAGACCCTATAAGTATAGGCACAAAAATCATTATCTTAAAAAGAACATCCTGAGATACAGAGGCAAATGCATGAGAATTCTAACTTCAGTATTATTCTAATAATGCCCAGTTGAAGTTCTAGATATCATGGAATGAAACAAGGCATTGCTATTGTATTCTGCCTGAATCCCCAACTTATAGAATCTATGAAGAAAATAAAAAGGACATGTTTTATACAATAATGGTTTTTGTTTGTTTGTTTGTTTGTTTGTTTGTTTTTGTTTTTTTTGCTGCACAGCATTAACTAAGAGAACAACTAGAGTGTGACTCTACTCCCTTGCTTTCCCAGGACCCTTATTATTCTAAGTATATTATTCTTCTACCTCAATGAATCTTTCACGTGGTCAGATCTTTCATTCACATTGTGTACTCAGTAGATGATCAACCAGTGCTTACTACTAACTTCTGGCAATGGTAGAGACCAATTTTAATTTCCCTGAAAAACCACAAGGCCTTGCTTTCAGAAGGAGTCATTCAGTAAATTTTATTTCAGCAACCTCCCAACCATTGTGACAGCATCAATACTAATTGCTACTTATTTATTTTTTTGGCATTTACTTCTCTCTCCCACTTTCCCTCCCTGCCAAAATCTCGCTTATTCTGTTACTCGGCTAGTGCTTATTACAAACTTTCTCAACGTCAAGCTCTATTTCTGGTCTTAGAGAACTTTCACTCTAAAAAATGTTTGACAGGGGTGCACCTGGGTGGCTCAGTCGGTTAAGCGTCCAACTCTAGATTTCGTCTCAGGTCATGATGTCATGGTTCATGGGTTCGAGCCCCATGTCAGGCTCTGGGATGACAGCTCAGAGCCTGGAGCCTGATTTGGATTCTGTATCTCCCTCTCTCTCTCTGCCCTTCTCCCACTCGTGCTCTGTCTCTCTTTCTCTCTCTCAAAAATAAATAAACATTTCAAAAATTAAAAAAAATAATGTTTGGCAGTTTTTAGACCAGCATCATGGTCTAAACTCACTCTCTGCCTACTCTTTCTCCCTCCCCTTATATCTTTTATAGACATTACATTCAATCTCCTACATTGCTAATTCTATCTTGGCACATATTTCTTAGGGGACCCAAGATGATGCCCTTCCCAACCTAGTTTGTCTGAATAGTTCTTATTCAAAATAAGTATGAAAGAGGAAAGTGTTGAGGAGTAGATGTTTAGTAATGCAGTCTTGATAGAGATAAAAGAAAGTGAGGCAAAAGAAGACAGTCTCTGACCTTCATCCATTATTGGACCTTGTATGAGGCAGCTAATAGTAGAACTGGACTTTCCATAATGATTATGCTTCTACACGAGGTAATTATGGCTAGATCTACAAACATGTAAGCCTTTGTCATGGGGTGGGAGTTAACACCAAATCCCTGTGCCTCTCGCTGTGACGTGGTACTAATAGCCTTTCCAGATTTTCCCTCTGAGGCACTCAAGCCACTTACTTACGGAGAATGCTAACATCTGAAACCAGGATGCCATTATTTCTCTCTGTTCTTAAAGACTGGAAGCCAGAGTTTGTTACCCTTCCTCTGTGCATGTTGCAATTAAAGGCTATCTATTTGACTTACTATTTCACTTGTTTATGAATCTTCCAGTGAGAGTGCTGGGCTGCCATTTCCTTAAGAAAAAGAAAGGAGCCTGGCTCATTTCTACACTATCATCACTTACTACAATGACTGGCAAGTGGTGTGTCCCTGACATGTCTGAGTGAAATGACAAATGTTTCATTATTTGACTTCTCAATATAAAAACTCTCTCTTTGCTGAGTTGAATTTTTTTCAGGTAATGACTCTGCTGTCACAGATATCTAGTTCGGAATTTGTGTTAAGAAAACAAAGAGGAAGAAAAAGAAAAACAGCAACAAAAAGCTAATTGTAGCATGCTATTTAAGACACTGCATTGCTGAATGATTCCTGTGGTAATGTAAGTATCATTGTCAAAACCTATTGACAAAAATGATATTTAAATTTAGAATATTATTTATTAGCCACACTTCCTCAATTATTGAAAATTAGCATAAACATCTCTGCCAATGCAATGTGAAAGTTATTCTTTTCTCATTAATTATAGAGACATCCATTTCTTGGCATTCAAATCCACTTACACTATTACCATTTAAAAAATAGAAATTTAAAAAAGGAAAACAACATTTAAAGCTTCACTTCTGGGTTGGTTTTCTCCCAGGGCAGAATTCTTGAACATATGGTTACTTGATTATATAAATCTATGGTTGGTATCTACGATGCTATCTATCTATTAGTTGTGCGGTTTTCCTTTTATAGAAGGAATAAGTGTCAAATTTAAGAATAAATATATAAAATTCTGGGTATAAGAATTTTTCTACGGATGGGAAAAAATGAAGTTGTATCTCTTCTGTTTCTATAGGTATTTAAGTACACCTGAGGTTGTGATCTGCTTATGGGAGCATCTCATGGTAAATACAAGTGAAGGGTCCATTAAAGATTTGAGACCATATGCCCTAGGGCTGTAGTGTGTTTGGGCAGGGGCCTGATAGGGGCAGGTTTAACCGTCTAGACCAGTCCTGCTGTAGAAGCCTCAAAACGGATTTTTGGAAAATCCCTTATCCAGTTCTGCAAAGTCTAGACTAAAAACAAACTAGATTTTGTTCTTTTATCCTTAATTTTTCATAATAAATCCCTTTCCGCTTTTTATATCTAGAGTCCTTTTTCTTTCCCATACAGTGAATTGTGGATGATCTTTATGTCCACAGGCCCCTAGAACCACCTTCCTATCATTTGTTTCAAGATTGGTCAGGGATTTGGGGCTGAGGGTGATAAGAGAGTAGAGCTGTCCGCAGCCAACACAACTACTCCAGTACCTACTAGACAATACACAGAGAACTCACTAGGTACTCAACCATCACAAGACCAGATCACCTCCTTCTAGAATATCTAATGGTTTTCCTAGAAGGAGGTGGGAAATATGCAGGTAATACCATCTAGGAAGAAGAAGCACCTCACACATACCAGCAAGAAATAAATGACAGCATCTCTTATCTATTGTGGGTGCTGAGGCAAGAGTTATGCTGAGTGGAGAGGTGCCCCAGGGACAGGAGGGAACCTCCCAGACACCAGAAGCTCTGGATTGTGCAGGTAGGCTTTAGCAGATACCTGTGCCTGGGGTGCTTTCCATGGATCAGTTACCACCAAGGTGGGCTAACTTTTATGGCTTCTGGCTCTCTATAATGCTTCTTATATTTTTTGTGGATTAAAACATAGTAAGCATACTTACTTTATGTTCTGTTTCATAATGCTGGTATTTTAAGTCTTTATAAGTCATTTGCTACTATCTTCTTCATTAAGCCTAGGTGTTTTATGATTTTTTTTTAATGTATGGTCGTTTTTATTCAGAGCCCATCCATGAGAATTCTCTGATTCTTCAATTAAAAGAGGTCCTTGTAGAGCATACTTACGTTTGCTTCTGCCAAGATATTGGAATATATTCCTTGCCAAACAGGGCCACTTGATACTAACTTCTCGCTGTAAGATTTTTCAGGCCTTTCAGGTTATATGGATTCAAGCTACAAACATATAAAAGCTGAATTAAGGTTGCAAATCCTTCGGAGGGATTTATTCCTCTTTAGTCAGTGACGGTTTTGGGGGTAGACCATTTTCTTTGTGGCACCCTGTGTATGCACCTGTGTTTCCAGGACTCCCTTACTCTGATAATATTATCTTTTGGATTGGGCATTCTCCTAATATGCTTTACAATTTGGACAGTATCTGGATTTTTTTTTTTTTTTGCCTCAAGGTTCTAAGAGTCCATTAAAAAAAAAGAAAACAAAAACAAGCAAACAAACAAAAAACAAAACATAAGTCACGGGTGTTAAGTCAGGCAATTGCCTTGAAAGTAAAAGCTAAATTTAGGGCTCCACCTATGTTTTAGATTCTATAGAGCAGAAGTTGGTTGACAAACTTTTTCTTCAAAGGGTCATATGGTAAATATTTTAGGATTTGCAGGCCACCTACTTGCAAGCCATGCAATTTCTGTCACACATTCTTTGTTTGTTGTTGTTGTTTTTCTTGTAAGCCTTTAAAATATAAAAGCCATTCTTATCTCTGGGGACAATGGTCTTATCTTTATAGACCATGGTTTTTATTCAGCCCATTGGTTTTGTTTTTGTTTTTGTTTTTTAAGTTTATTTATTTATTTATTTTGAGGGAGGGGGAGAGAGAGAGAGAGAGAGAGAGAGAGAGAGAGAGAGAGAGTGGGGGAGGGGCAGAGAGATAGACAATCGCAAGCAGGCTCTGCACTGCCAGTGCATCATTATGGTCTCTTATCTCCATGAATTGACCACTCTACATTCCTCATATACGTGGAATCATATAGCGACTATCCTTTTATCTGCCCTACCTCACTTTGAATAATGTCCCCAAGATTTACAAATGCTGTAGGCCTGTGTCACAATTTCCTTCCTTTTTAAGGCTGAATAATATTTCATTGCGTGTATATACAACATTTTACTTATCCATTCATGCATCCATGGATATTTTGGTCGCTTCCATGTTTTAGCTATTGTGAATAAGGCTGCTATGAACATGGTTGTACAAATATCTCTTCATGACCCTGCTTTTCATTCTTTTGAGTGAATACCTAGATTTCCTGCATCATACGGTAATTCTGTTTCTGATTTTTTGGGGAACTGCTATATCATTTTCCCCACTTGCTCTGCCATTTTCCATTCCTACCAACAGTATGTGAGGGTTCCAGTTTCTCTTTGTCCTCACCAATGTTTGTGGTTTTCTGTTTGTTAGTAGCTATCCTAAAGGGTGTGAGGTGATAACTCCTGGTTTTATTTGCGTTTCCCTAATGATTAGTGATATTGAGTATCTTCTCATGTGCTTGTTGGCCGTGTGTGTGTGTGTGTGTGTGTGTGTGTGTGTGTGTGTTGGAAGAAAGAATAAAAAATATATATTTTCTCCTTGTGGTGAGATCACTTAGGATTTAATCTCTTAATGACTTTTCTATACATCATGCAGTAGCATTAGCTATAGTCATCACAATGGACATTATACCCCTAGTATATATTTATTTATATATACTTATTTATTTATAACTGGAAACTTTCGCCTTTTGACTACCTTCCTTTAGTTTTGTCTTCTCCTAACCCCACCTCTGTGTAACACATGAGTCTGATCTCTTTTTCTATTAGTTTAGTGTTTTGGATTCCTCATAAGTGACATTGTACAATTTTTGTCTTTCACTATCTAACTTATTTCACTTATTATATTGTCCTCAAGGTCCATCCACTTGTTGCAAATGGTATGATTTTCTCATTTTTTGTGGGTGAATAAAATTCCATTGTATGTACATACGTTGTGTGTGTTTGCATAACAACTCTTATTCGTTCATCCATCAGTGGACACTTAGGTTATTTCCGTGTTTTAATTATTGCAAATAATGCTGTTATGATCATGGAGTGCAGGTATCTTTGTGAAATAGTATTCTCATTACATTTGAACATACTCCCAGAAGTGTAATTCCTGGACCATATGGTGGTTCTATTTTTCATTTTTGAGAATTCTCTAGGCTCTTTTCCACAGCAGCTGCACCAATTTAAAATCCCACTGATAAGGCACAAGGATTTCCTATTGTTTACATCCATGCCAGCATTTCTATCTTTTGTCTTTTTTTTTTTTTTGATGCCCATTCTAACAGACATAAGATGAGATCTCATTGCACTTTTAATTTACATTTCCCCAATGACTAGTGCTATTGAGCATCTTTTCATGTACCAGTTGGCCTTTTATATGTCTTCTTTGAAAAAATGTCTATTCAGATCCTTTGCCCACATTTTTTTAAATTTTTTTTTCAACGTTTTTATTTATTTTTGGGACAGAGAGAGACAGAGCATGAACGGGGGAGGGGCAGAGAGAGAGGGAGACACAGAATCGGAAACAGGCTCCAGGCTCCGAGCCATCCGCCCAGAGCCTGACGCGGGGCTCGAACTCACGGACCGCGAGATCGTGACCTGGCTGAAGTCGGTCGCTTAACCGACTCCGCCACCCAGGCGCTCCCCCTTTGCCCACATTTTAAAATCAGATTACTTGTTCTTTGCTCTTGAGTTGTATGAGTTCTTTATGTGGTTTTTGTTTTTTTTTAGGTTGACACCATATCTGATATATGGTATGCAAATATTTTTTTCCTGTTCTGTAGATTGTATTTTCACATCATTGATGATTTCTTTCACTGTGCGGGAGCTTTGTAGTCCAATGTAGTCCCACTTTATTTTTTATTTTGTCTCTTATGTTTTAGAAGTCATATACAAATAACTGTTACCAAGACCCAGGTCAAGGAGTTTGTTCCTATGTTTCCTTGTATGGGTTGAGGCTTCAATTCTTACACTTAAGTCTTTATTTATTTTGAGTTAATTTTTGTGAAGTGGCTTAAGATTTGGGTCCAGTTTTATTCTTTTACATGTGAATATCCAATTATCTCAGCACTATTTATTGAAGAGACTGTCTTTTCTCCATCAAGTATTATTGGCTTCATTGTCAAATAATAATTTGTTATATATGCTTGGATTTATTTCTGGACTCTTGATTCTGTTACATTGGTCTATTTGTCTGTTTTTATGCCAGTACCATTCTGTTTTGATGGCTTTAGCTTTATAGTATAGCTTGAAATTAGGAAGTGTGATACTTTCTGCTTTGCTCTTCTTCCACAGATTTCTTTGGCTACTCTTAGTCTTTTGTGGTTCCATATCCATTTTAGGAGTGGGTTTTTTTTTCTACTTTTGTAAAAAATTCCATTAGAATCTTAATAGGAATTGCATTGAATCTCTACATGGTGTTGGTGGTACAGTTGATCTTAGAACAAACAGGGGTTAGGGGCATGACTCTCATGCAGTCAAAAATCCATGTATAATTTTTGACTCCCCAAAGTGCTACTAATAGCCTACTGTTGAGTGGAAGTCTTACAGATAATATAAACAGTCAATTAACACATATTTTATAAATTCTATGTATTACATATATGATATATTGTATTGTTACAATAAAGTAAACCAGAGAAATGAAAATGTTAAAGAAAATTGTAAGGAAGAAAAAAATACATGTACAGTGCTATACATTATTTATAAAAAAACAAAACAAAACTGTGTAAGTGGACCCATGCAGTTCACACCCATTTGTCAACTGTATTGACATTTTAACAGTGTTAATTCTTTTGTTCTATTAACATGGAATACCTTTCCATTTATTTGTGTCTTCTTCAACTTCTTGCAACAATGCCTTGTAGATTTCAGCATGAGCTCATTCACCTCCTTACTTAAATTTATTCCTAAATATTTTATTGCTTGCAATGTTATTGTAAATGGGATTGACTTTTAAATTTCTGTCACAAAAATTTTGTTCTTAGTGTATAGCAAGGCTACTGATTTTTGTATGTTCATGTTGTATCTTGTGACTTTACTGAAGACTTTGATTAAATCTAAGAGTTTTTTTGTTGAGTCCTCAGGATTTTCTATATGTAAAATCATGTCCCCTCAAATAGAGACAGTTTCAATTCTTTTCCAATTCTGGTAACTTCTGTTTCCATTTCTTGCTAGGACATCTAGTTCCATGTTGAATAGGAGTGGTAACAGTGGGATCACTAGTCTTATTTCTGATCTTAGAGGAAAACCTTTTATCTTTTCACTATTGAGTATGATGTTAGCTCCACAGCTAACATTTCTCACATATGGTGTTTGTTATGTGGAGATATGTTCTTTCTATGCCTAATTTGTTAAGGGCTTTATCATTAATGGATGTTGAATTTTTTCAAATAATTTTTCTGTGTCTATTGAGATGGTCATATGGATTTTTTCACTGTGTTATTAATGTAATGTATCCCATTGATTGATTTGCACATGTTGAAAGATCCTTGCATCTCACTAGATAAATCCCACTTGATTATGTGGTGTTATCCATTTAATGGGCTGCTGAATTCTGTTTGCTAGTATTTTATTGAGAATTTTTGTGTATTCATCAGGGATGTTGGCCTGTAGTGTTTTGTTTTGTTTTGTTTTGTTTTGTTTTGTTTTGTTTTGTTTTCCCTAGTAGTATACTCTTTCACTTGTAGTATCAGGATAATGGTAGTCCTGTAAAATGAGTTTTGAAAATGTTCATTTATCTTTGATTTTTGGAAGAATTTGGAGAAGATTGGTAATTCTTCTTTAGATGTTTTAGAACATCTAAAGAAATTAGAAATTTTAGAATTTGCTAAAATTCACCAGTGAAGCTAGAGGGTCCCTGGCTTTTCTCCTTAGGGATATTTTTGATTAATAATTCTATCTCCTTACTCATAATTGGTCCACTTAGACTTTCTATTTTATTCTGTTTCAGTCTTGGTAAGTTTTTTGTTTCTAAGAATTTTTCTGGTTTTCTATGTTGCCTAGTTTGTTGTATGATTATTAATTGTAGCTTCTTATGATCCTTTGAATTTCTTGTGTTATCAGTTATGCTGTCACCTATTTCATTTATAATTTTGTTGATTTGGGTCTTTTTAAGATTTTTGCTTGGTTAGTCCAGCTAAGAGTTTGTCAATATTGTTTATCTTTTCAAAGAACCAACTCTTAATTTGGTTCATCTTTTCTATTGTTATTGTTATTCTCTATTTCATTCATTTCTGCTCAAATCTTTATTATTTCCTTTCTTCTGATAACCTTGGGCTCAACTTGTTCTTCATTTTCAAGTTCCTAAAGCAGTTAGGTGGTTTATTTGGAATCTGTTTTGTGTTTTGATATAGGTGTTTATTGGTATGAGCGTCTCTCTTAGAATTACTTTCGCTGCATCACATGAGTTCTGGTGTGTTGGGTATGTTGTGTTTGCATTTTTGTTTGTCGCAGTATACTCTTTTTAAAATGTTTTTAATGTTTATTTATTTTTGAGAGAGAGAGAGAGAGAGAGAGAGAGAGAGAGAGAGAATGAGCAGGGGAGGGGTAGAAAGAGAGGGAGACACAGAATCTGAAGCAGGCTCCAAGCTCTGTGCTGTGAGCATAGAGCCCGATGAGGGGCCCAAACTCACGAACTGTGAGATCATGACCTGAGTCAAACTTGGACACTTAACCAACTGAGCCACCCAGGCACCTCTGTCTCAGTATACTTTTTTTAGTTATTGTGTAATCTCTTTTTTTATCCCTTGGTTGTTCAGGAGAGTGTTGTTTACTTTCCATGTATTTGTGAACTTTTCAGTTTTCCTCGTTATTGATTTCTAGTTTCATGCCATTATGGTAAGAGAAATCCTTGGTATGATTTCACTCTTCTTGAATTTGTTGACTTATTTTGTGGCCTAACATATGGTCTATCCTGGAAAATGTTCCATGTGTCATTGAGAAGAATGTGTGTTTTGGTATTTTGGATAGAATGTTCTGTATATGGCTGTTAAGTACGTTTGGTCTATAGTGTTGAAATTCACTGTTTCCTTATTAGTTCTGAATGGTCTATCCATTGTTGAGAATGTGGTATTAAAGACCTCAATTATTGTTGTATTGTCATTTATTTCTCCTTTTAACTCTGTTAGTTTTTGCTTTATATATTTATGTGCTCTGATGTTGGACACATAAATGCTTACATTGTTATATTTTCTTAATATTTTGATCATTATGTAATAGCATTATTTGTCTCATTTTACAAGTTTTAGTTTGCAGTCTATTTTAACTGATGTAAATTTAGCTCTTCTGCTTTTATTTTTTTAGCTGTTATTTGCTTAAAATGTCTTTTTCACCCCTTTATTCTCAGTCTATGTGTGTATTTAAAGGTAAAGTGTATCTTCTGTAGGCAGTATATTGTTGCATATATATATTTTTTTAATTTCTTTTAGTCATTCTATAGCTTCTGTTTGGAGAATTTTATCCATTTACATTTAAATATTATTGATAGATTAAGACTTACTATTGCTATTTTATTGTTTTCTGGTTGTTTTGCAGATTCATTGTCCCCCTCTTTCTTATCCTTCTGTCTTTTTTTGTGTTTTCATGTCTTTTGGTCAGTTGCTTTTTTTCAATATTTTAAATATGTCATCTCATTATCCCATGATTTTTTAATTGAATTATAGGTGACATGTAATGTTATAATAGTTATATATTATATAATAGGTATTATATAATAATTATATAGGTAATATATAGGTAATTATTATAGGTAATATAATAGGTATATAACATAGTGATTCAAAACTTCTATACCTTACTCAATGATCCTCATGATAAGTATAGTCACCATACAACATTATTACAATATTAACTGTTCCCTATGCTGTGCTTTTCTCTCTATGATTTCTTTATTTTATAACCAGAAGTTTTTCCCTTTAATCCCCTTCAACTATTTTATCCATCTCCTCACTCTTGTCCTCTCTAGCAAACACCAGTTTATTCTCTGTATCTATGATCCTGTTTTTGTTTTTTGTTTGTTTTGGTTTTTACTTTATTTTATTTTTTAAACAGAGTGCTGACAACCTTCCAGAGCAGCAGAGTCTCCAGGCAAGAGCTAGTTTGGGGCGAGCACGTTGCCTCTGCCAGAAGCCAAAGGTTCCATTTTTTTGTAGTTGTTGTTAATGTTTATTTATTTATTGATATTGAGAAAAGAGAGAGAGAGCGAGCAAGCATGAGCAGGGGAGGGGCAAAAAGAGAGGGAGAGAGAGACAAACCCAAACAGGCTCTGCATTGTCAGCACAGGGCTCATTGTGTAGCTCGATCCCACGAACCACGAGATCATGATCCAAGACTCAACCAGTTACCCAACTGAGCCACCCAGGTGCCCCTGTTTTGTTTTTTTAGATTCCACATATAGATGCAATAATATATTTGTGTTTCTCTTATTTATTTCCCTTAGCATATGTCCTCTAGGTCCATCCATGTTCTCACAAATGGCAAGATTTCATTCATATTTATGGCTGAATGTTATTTCATTGCATATATTATACCACATCTTCTTTATACATTCATGTATTGATGGACACTTGAGTTGTTTCCATGTCTTGGCTATTTTAAATAATGCTGCAATAAACATAGTCTTGTGTATATCTTTTTAAATTACTAGTTTTATTTTCTTTGGTAAAAAAAAAGTGGAATTACTGAATTATGTGGTATTTCTATTTTTAATTTTCTGAGGAAACTCCATACCCTTCTCCACTGTAACTGACCATTTGATTTACCACCAACAGTGCACAAAAGTTTCCTTTTCTCCAAATCTTTGTCAACACTTGTTATTTCTTGTATTTTTCATACTGGTGATTCTAATGGGTATCAGGGCTATCTCATTGTGGTTTTGATTTGTGTTTCCCTGATGATTAGTGATGTGGAGCATATTTTCATGTGTCTGTTGGCCTTCTGTATATCTTCTTTGAAATAAACTGTATTCATATCCTCTGCCCATTTTTTATTGGATTACTTGGGTTTTGTTGTTTGTTTTTTAATTTGGTGGTGTTGAGCTGAATGGTTTCTTTATATATCTTGGATATTAACCCCTTATCAGATACATCATTTACAAATATTTTCTTCCATTCGGTATGTTGCCTTTTTGTTTCACTGTTTGATTTCCTTCACTGTACAAAAAGCTTTTAAGTTTGATATAATCAAACTTTTTGTGTTTTTATGATGTTAATTAGTGTTTTGTTTTGTTTCATTTACTTTTAATGCACATAAATGGTACATTATTCTCTGTTGTCAGGCTGCTTTTAAATTTCTTTTTGTGTCCTTGACTCCTGATGATTTAATTGCAATATATCTTAATGTAGTCATATTTGGGTTTAGCCTATCTGGAGTCTTTAGGGCCTCCTGGTTCTGGGTGTCCAATTCTCTCCCCATGTAGAGAAGTTATCAGCCATTATTTCTTTAAATATACTTTCTGTCTCTTTCTTTTTCTTTTCACCCTTTGGAATTCCCATATTGAAAATAGTGTTTCTTTGTTTGTTTGTTTGTTTCCCATAGGGACTTTAATCTTTCTTATCCTCCTCCCCCCTTTTTTTTCACTTCTGAGTGGGTAATTTCCAATGTCCTATCTTCCAGGTCACTAATTCTTTCTTCCACATCATCCAGTCTACTTTTGAAACTATTGAATTCTTCACTGCATTTATTGTATTTTTCAACTTTAGGATTTCTGTTTGTTTGGAAGTTTGCTATTTCTTTATAAAACTTCTCGTTTTGTTCATGCATTGTTTTCCTAATTTCATTTAGTTGTGTAACTGTGTTTTCCTGTAGTTCATTAAATTTCCTTAAAATGATTATTCTGTATTCTTTCTCTGAAAGTTCTAGATTTTTATATTTTTAGAGTCAATTATTGGAATTTTATTAATTTACTTTGATGGTGTCATAATTATCTGATTTTTTTTTTTTTCGTATCTGTGAACTTGAATAATCTGGCTCCTGTAAAAGACTTTACAGGTTTGCTTGGCAGAAACAGTTCTTTACCAGTCAGTTCAGTTTAGTTTTCTGTGTGTGTCTGCTGGCAATGTGTTTGGGTGGTTATGGTCTATTATGGTTTATTTGAGGGTGGCAACTAATCAAGCTCTAGGGACGGGATGGGAGGATGTGCTACTGGCTGAGAAAAGTTGGATAGGACTGCTGGCTCGATTCCCTACTTATATGAGTCTTTAGGAAGGGCTCCATGTCTGTGTGGCTTCTCTGGTCACGAATATGGGCTATATTCAGTAGCAGATATAGCTGTGAATTAGCTTCCCTTCCCTGGCATGGCAGCAGGACAGGACTCAGAGACTATAGAGTTTGTTGTCTGAAGGCTCAAATCAGGCCTAAGTCCACCCTAAATTTCTTGGTCAGAGGCTAGAATTTTTGCTCTGCACGTGGTAGAATCGCAGAATGTGTTCTCTGTTAAAAGGCCAATGCATGTAGGGCTGTTGAATGGGTTACACAGCTTTCTGTATGTTCTGATAAGTTTTCCTGGTTGGAAAAGCTAAACGCTGCATTCAGCAATGAGAAGGGCTACAGATTAGATTCCCTGCTCTCAGAAAAGCAGTTCTAAAACCAGTAAAACTCTTAGTTTATTGTCATTAACTAAAACTGACCCACACCACAAGGTCTCTGGCTAAACAAGGTCCCTGGCTTTACTCTGCAAACTATTAGCTCTGTTTGCCCTTCTCTGAGTTCGTGTTCCACTGGACTGTACACTTTTCAGGTATTTCTACCACTTCTTTTGGCCAGTTGGGTTGAGAAGACACTCCTCCCAGTGGATGGGACTATGCTTCAGCTCTTTTGCCTAGGTGGGCGAGGAGAGGATGCTCTAAACTACTCTTTCCAGTCTCACCAGTCGGAGGGGCCTGCAGCTATGAGTTAATCATAGTCAGCATGGGCTATGAGTTAATCCTCTGTCAATGTGTAGCATGGGGAGCCTCTATGCTGGTATTGCTTTGGTATGCTGGTATCTGCTCATCTGCCTCTTAGCTTGATTGCCACCGAGCTGCACACCTTCCAGGAGTTGTCATTAGCCCTTGGGGTCAGATGAGGCTAGAAGGCACTTTCCACAGTGGTTGGGGCTGTGACTCAGCACCTTGAATGGGTGTGGGTAAACTGGGCTCTAAGGCCAGCAGAACTCCTCATTTAATCAGGCAAATCTACACCTCATCAAGTTTCTGGGTCAGAGTACATCCCCTGACTTGGTTCTGCAGATGAACATAGCTTCTGGTTGGTATTACTACTTTGGGCACTGCATGTTAAGTTCTGCCAAGATCCATCTGCTTGTTGTTGCGAGTCCCTGCCCTGCTGTCTCTCACAGTCAGACTCCCAGTGGCTGAGCCCACAGATTCCCCTATAATCTCTGTGGTGCAAGATCAGAGTAGGAGTCCCCCACAAAGGGACCCATAACTTCTACACAGGGAGGGGGCTGGTTGTCCCCTCTGAGTTTTCTTTTCCCTCTGGAGGAACCTGAGTCTCAGGGGAGCCCTCTCCAGGTGGTGCTGTGCTGGCCTGCGGGAAGGGCAGTGTGGCCAACATGTAGCCACATCTCTTACCCTTCTAATGCAGTCTGTGTAGGTCTATGTGGCCCCAGGGGTGCTTCAGCCTCACTCTCTTGTTCTAGGATTCTCTCAATGGTGTTTTGTTTTTGAAGAGATTATGGTTGTTCTTATGAAAGAAAGTGAAGTCAGGAATGACCTGTGCCATTATCTTAGTGATATCACTGTTCTCATGTGTAACTTTAAATTCTAATTATTTGTACTACTTACAATGATGTATCGTCTTTTTGTGCTACATATTTGCCTAAAAAAGAATTTATTACTTCACCTTCTGGCAAGGGCAATATAGGAAGGCAGCCTTCTTTCTTAACCATAAATTGTTTAAAGTCCATTTGGTCACAAATATGTCTTGTTTCACAGTTATACAGTTGCATTTATGACTTAGAGGGAAATATTATTTTAATACATATATATTTTTGGGTTAATTGTTTGGGAAATACCCAACAAAATATGATATTAATGTCAGAAGACATATGACCAATTTAGTTCAGTAAGATTTTTTTCTAATTGGGTAAGTTTAGATAATTTATGACAGAGAAAATAGGACCTACTTCCAAAGAACAAACTGAAAACAACAAATCATCCTGAATCAGAATTCAATTTAGAACATATGTAAGGAGGTTTTATATTTCTAGTTTTAGAAAGATATTATAAAAATTTTTCCATTTCTTGAAATAGATAAAAATAGGTAATACTTTTCTTTCAGGTGTACTTCTAAGCACTTAATATTAATATATTTAAATATTTTAATATCCCTGTGTATCTCCTTCCTACACACTAGGAAACAAACAATATAGTGTGAAAAGTTGCACAGGGTCATTTAGATCATCGAGGGTGAAGTCAGAATTTGAACAAGGCTTTAGAATCTCTCTCTATTGCCTTCAACAGAGTCTTTTGAGAACTAATTTATAATTTTCTGTTCATATTAATAAAGTACTCTTTACTTTTCTTGAATATTTGAGATTAAAACATTTGGACTTTAGGGTGCCTGGGTGGCTCAGTCGGTTGAGTGTCTCATTCTTGATCTTGGCTCGGGTCATGGTCTCACAGTTCCTGAATTCTGGCCCCTAGTTGGGTTTAGCACTGTAAGTGTGGAGCCTGGTTGAGATTCTGTCTCTCTGCCCCTCCCTTGCTCATTCTCTCTCTCTAAATAAAAATAACTAAATAAATACATTTTAAAAAACTTGGATTTTAAAAGAATGCTAGATAGCTCAAATGAATTTTGTTGATGTACCTTCAGTAAGTATAGTAAGGCTAAATAAAGAATTTGAGACAATATAGAGGAACACATTTTATGCATGGGGACAACTAGAAAGCATATTCTTTGCAAGAAGTAGTTCCTGACTTTTCCCAGTTGTCTTCCAGTGCCCCAGTCCTGATTCTGGTATCTCTCTAAGTCTATTGACCAAGAAGACAACGTTACTCTTCCCCTCAGCTTCGCTAAATTTTAGGCAGGTTTCTAGATTATAGGCCCCTGACCTCCTTTTCTAGGAGTGTTTACCTAAGTGAACTTTCAATTGTAAATTCTTTCTCTTTGAGATGTACAACTTCTCACAGACTCTCAACAGTTTTACAACCCAGAAGTACCTGGGAACCTTCCCACTGAGAGGTAAACCTCAAGAAAGACAGCCCTGCCTTTCAGACTGTAAGAGTAGGAGCTTCACTTTGATAAGAACCAATTGGCCAACAGGATGGCCTCCTCACTTTGACCAATATTCTCTAGTACTTTTCCACTAACCTATAGCTCTCCCTAGTGTTTAAACACAAAAACCTTTTGTTGCAGTGGAGTGGAGTTCCTTGCCTCTGCCCCACTGTAACAGTCCTGATCTCTATTGCAATTTCTTTGAATGAAGTTTTTTTTTGCTCTTTTAAACAAGGGTCCAATGCAATTTTTCTTTCACATCAAGACATTCCATCACACCTCTGGAGCCACTGTGTCTTTTAATTAGAGATTTTAGTCCATACACATTTAAAGTAATTGTGGATATGAATGTACTTTTTGCAATTTTGTTCATTATTTTTATTTTTTTTATTATTTTTTTTACCCATCAAAGCATATTTTTTTTATTTTTTATTTTTTAATTTTTTTAATATATGAAATTTATTGACAAATTGGTTTCCATACAACACCCAGTGCTCATCCCAAAAGGTGCCCTCCTCAATACCCATCACCCACCCTCTCCTCCCTCCCACCCCCCATCAACCCTCAGTTTGTTCTCAGTTTTTAACAGTCTCTTATGCTTTGGCTCTCTTCCACTCTAACCTCTTTTTTTTTTTTTTTTTTCCTTCCCCTCCCCCATGGGTTCCTGTTAAGTTTCTCAGGATCCACATAAGAGTGAAACCATATGGTATCTGTCTTTCTCTGTATGGCTTATTTCACTTAGCATCACACTCTCCAGTTCCATCCACGTTGCTACAAAAGGCCATATTTCATTTTTTCTCATTGCCACATAGTATTCCATTGTGTATATAAACCACATTTTCTTTCTTTTTTTTTTTTTTCTGAAATTTATTGACAAATTGGTTTCCATACAACACCCAGTGCTCATCCCAAAAGGTGCCCTCCTCAATACCCATCACCCACCCTCTCCTCCCTCCCACCCCCCATCAACCCTCAGTTTGTTCTCAGTTTTTAACAGTCTCTTATGCTTTGGCTCTCTCCCATTCTAACCTCTTTTTTTTTTTTTTCCTTCCCCTCCCCCATGGGTTCCTGTTAAGTTTCTCAGGATCCACATAAGAGTGAGACCATATGGTATCTGTCTTTCTCTGTATGGCTTATTTCACTTAGCATCACACTCTCCAGTTCCATCCACGTTGCTACAAAAGGCCATATTTCATTTTTTCTCATTGCCATGTAATATTCCATTGTGTATATAAACCACAATTTCTTTATCCATTCATCAGTTGATGGACATTTAGGCTCTTTCCATAATTTGGCTATTGTTGAGAGTGCTGCTATGAACATTGGGGTACAAGTGGCCCTATGCATCAGTGCTCCTGTATCCCTTGGATAAATTCCTAGCAGTGCTATTGCTGGGTCATAGGGTAGGTCTATTTTTAATTTTCTGAGGAACCTCCACACTGCTTTCCAGAGCGGCTGCACCAATTTGCATTCCCACCAACAGTGCAAGAGGGTTCCCGTTTCTCCACATCCTCTCCAGCATCTATAGTCTCCTGATTTGTTCATTTTGGCCACTCTGACTGGCGTGAGGTGATACCTGAGTGTGGTTTTGATTTGTATTTCCCTGATAAGGAGCGACGCTGAACATCTTTTCATGTGCCTGTTGGCCATCCGGATGTCTTCTTTAGAGAAGTGTCTATTCATGTTTTCTGCCCATTTCTTCACTGGGTTATTTGTTTTTCGGGTGTGGAGTTTGGTGAGCTCTTTATAGATTTTGGATACTAGCCCTTTGTCCGATATGTCATTTGCGAATATCTTTTCCCATTCCGTTGGTTGCCTTTTAGTTTTGTTGGTTGTTTCCTTTGCTGTGCAGAAGCTTTTTATCTTCATAAGGTCCCAGTAATTCACTTTTGCTTTTAATTCCCTTGCCTTTGGGGATGTGTCGAGTAAGAGATTGCTACGGCTGAGGTCAGAGAGGTCTTTTCCTGCTTTCTCCTCTAAGGTTTTGATGGTTTCCTGTCTCACATTTAGGTCCTTTATCCATTTTGAGTTTATTTTTGTGAATGGTGTGAGAAAGTGGTCTAGTTTCAACCTTCTGCATGTTGCTGTCCAGTTCTCCCAGCACCATTTGTTAAAGAGGCTGTCTTTTTTCCATTGGATGTTCTTTCCTGCTTTGTCAAAGATGAGTTGGCCATACGTTTGTGGGTCTAGTTCTGGGGTTTCTATTCTATTCCATTGGTCTATGTGTCTGTTTTGGTGCCAATACCATGCTGTCTTGATGATGACAGCTTTGTAGTAGAGGCTAAAGTCTGGGATTGTGATGCCTCCTGCTTTGGTCTTCTTCTTCAAAATTCCTTTGGCTATTCGGGGCCTTTTGTGGTTCCATATGAATTTTAGGATTGCTTGTTCTAGTTTCGAGAAGAATGCTGGTGCAATTTTGATTGGGATTGCATTGAATGTGTAGATAGCTTTGGGTAGTATTGACATTTTGACAATATTTATTTTTCCAATCCATGAGCAGGGAATGTCTTTCCATTTCTTTAAATCTTCTTCAATTTCCTTCATCAGCTTTCTATAGTTTTCAGCATACAGATCCTTTACATCTTTGGTTAGATTTATTCCTAGGTATTTTATGCTTCTTGGTGCAATTGTGAATGGGATCAGTTTCTTTATTTGTCTTTCTGTTGCTTCATTGTTAGTGTATAAGAATGCAACTGATTTCTGTACATTGATTTTGTATCCTGCAACTTTGCTGAATTCCTGTATCAGTTCTAGCAGACTTTTGGTGGAGTCTATCGGATTTTCCATGTATAATATCATGTCATCTGCAAAAAGCGAAAGCTTGACTTCATCTTTGCCAATTTTGATGCCTTTGATTTCCTTTTGTTGTCTGATTGCTGATGCTAGAACTTCCAGCACTATGTTAAACAGCAGCGGTGAGAGTGGGTATCCTTGTCGTGTTCCTGATCTCAGGGAAAAAGCTCTCAGTTTTTCCCCGTTGAGGAGGATGTTAGCTGTGGGCTTTTCATAAATGGCTTTTATGATCTTTAAGTATGTTCCTTCTATCCCGACTTTCTCAAGGGTTTTTAAATTTTTTTTTCAACGTTTTTATTTATTTTTGGGACAGAGAGAGACAGAGCATGAACGGGGGAGGGGCAGAGAGAGAGGGAGACACAGAATCAGAAACAGGCTCCACGCTCCGAGCCATCAGCCCAGAGCCTGATGCGGGGCTCGAACTCCCAGACCGCGAGATCGTGACCTGGCTGAAGTCGGACGCTTAACTGACTGCGCCACCCAGGTGCCCCTCAAGGGTTTTTATTAAGAAAGGGTGCTGGATTTTGTCAAAGGCCTTTTCTGCATCGATTGACAGGATCATATGGTTCTTCTCTTTTTTTTTGTTAATGTGATGTATCACGTTGATTGATTTGCGAATATTGAACCAGCCCTGCATCCCAGGAATGAATCCCACTTGATCATGGTGAATAATTCTTTTTATATGCCGTTGAATTCGATTTGCTAGTATCTTATTGAGAATTTTTGCATCCATATTCATCAGGGATATTGGCCTGTAGTTCTCTTTTTTTACTGGGTCTCTGTCTGGTTTAGGAATCAAAGTAATACTGGCTTCATACAATGAGTCTAGAAGTTTTCCTTCCCTTTCTATTTCTTGGAATAGCTTGAGAAGGATAGGTATTATCTCTGCTTTAAACGTCTGGTAGAACTCCCCTGGGAAGCCATCTGGTCCTGGACTCTTATTTGTTGGGAGATTTTTGATAACCGATTCAATTTCTTCGCTGGTTATGGGTCTGTTCAAGCTTTCTATTTCCTCCTGATTGAGTTTTGGAAGAGTGTGGGTGTTCAGGAATTTGTCCATTTCTTCCAGGTTGTCCAATTTGTTGGCATATAAGTTTTCATAGTATTCCCTGATAATTGTTTGTATCTCTGAGGGATTGGTTGTAATCATTCCATTTTCATTCATGATTTTATCTATTTGGGTCCTCTCCCTTTTCTTTTTGAGAAGCCTGGCTAGAGGTTTGTCAATTTTGTTTATTTTTTCAAAAAACCAACTCTTGGTTTCGTTGATCTGCTCTACAGTTTTTTTAGATTCTATATTGTTTATTTCTGCTCTGATCTTTATTATTTCTCTTCTTCTGCTGGGTTTAGGCTGCCTTTGCTGTTCTGCTTCTAGTTCCTTTAGGTGTGCTGTTAGATTTTGTATTTGGGATTTTTCTTGTTTCTTGAGATAGGCCTGGATTGCAATGTATTTTCCTCTCAGGACTGCCTTCGCTGCCTCCCAAAGCGTTTGGATTGTTGTATTTTCATTTTCGTTTGTTTCCATATATTTTTTAATTTCTTCTCTAATTGCCTGGTTGACCCACTCATTCGTTAGTAGGGTGTTGTTTAACCTCCATGCTTTTGGAGGTTTTCCAGACTTTTTTCTGTGGTTGATTTCAAGCTTCATAGCATTGTGGTCTGAAAGTATGCATGGTATAATTTCAATTCTTGTAAACTTATGAAGGGCTGTTTTGTGACCCAGTATATGATCTATCTTGGAGAATGTTCCATGTGCACTCGAGAAGAAAGTATATTCTGTTGCTTTGGGATGCAGAGTTCTAAATATATCTGTCAAGTCCATCTGATCCAATGTCTCATTCAGGGTCCTTGTTTCTTTATTGACCGTGTGTCTAGATGATCTATCCATTTCTGTAAGTGGGGTGTTAAAGTCCCCTGCAATTACCACATTCTTCTCAATAAGGTTGCTTATGTTTATAAGTAATTGTTTTATATATTTGGGGGCTCCGGTATTCGGCGCATAGACATTTATAATTGTTAGCTCTTCCTGATGGATAGACCCTGTAACTACTATATAATGTCCTTCTTCATCTCTTGTTACAGCCTTTAATTTAAAGTCTAGTTTGTCTGATATAAGTATGGCTACTCCAGCTTTCTTTTGGCTTCCAGTCGCATGATAAATAGTTCTCCATCCCCTCACTCTCAATCTAAAGGTGTCCTCAGGTCTAAAATGAGTCTCTTGTAGACAGCAAATAGATGGGTCTTGTTTTTTTATCCATTCTGATACCCTATGTCTTTTGGTTGGTGCATTTAATCCATTTACATTCAGTGTTATTATAGAAAGATACGGGTTTAGAGTCATTGTGATGTCTGTATGTTTTATGCTTGTAGTGATGTCTCTGGGACTTTGTCTCACAGGGTCCCCCTTAGGATCTCTTGTAGGGCTGGTTTAGTGGTGACAAATTCCTTCAGTTTTTGTTTGTTTGGGAAGACCTTTATCTCTCCTTCTATTCTAAATGACAGACTTGCTGGATAAAGGATTCTCGGCTGCATATTTTTTCTGTCTAGCACCCTGAAAATCTCGTGCCAATTCTTTCTGGCCTGCCAAGTTTCAAAAGAGAGATCAGTCAAGAGTCTTATAGGTCTCCCTTTATATGTGAGGGCACGTTTACCCCTTGCTGCTTTCAGAATTTTCCCTTTATCCTTGTATTTTGCCAGTTTCACTATGATATGTCGTGCAGAAGATCGATTCAAGTTACGTCTGAAGGGAGTTCTCTGTGCCTCTTGGATTTCAATGCCTTTTTCCTTCCCCAGTTCAGGGAAGTTCTCAGCTATTATTTCTTCAAGTACCCCTTCAGCACCTTTCCCTCTCTCTTCCTCCTCTGGGATACCAATTATGCGTATATTATTTCTTTTTAGTGTATCACTTAGTTCTCTAATTTTCCCCTCATACTCCTGGATTTTTTTATCTCTCTTTTTCTCAGCTTCCTCTTTTTCCATAACTTTATCTTCTAGTTCACCTATTCTCTCCTCTGCCTCTTCAAGCCGAGCTGTGGTGTTTTCCATTTTGTTATGCATTTTGTTTAAAGTGTTTTTCAGCTCCTCGTGACTGTTCCTTAGTCCCTTGATCTGTAGCAAGAGATTCTCTGCTGTCCTGTATACTGTTTTTAAGCCCAGCGATTAATTTTATGACTATTATTCTAAATTCACTTTCTGTTATATTATTTAAATCTTTTTTGATCAGCTCATTAGCTGTTGTTATTTCCTGGAGATTCTTCTGAGGGGAATTCTTCTGCTTTGTCATTTTGGATAGTCCATGGCGTGGTGAGGACCTGCAGGGCACTTCCCCTGTGCTGTGGTGTATAACTGGAGTTGGTGGGCGGGGCCGCAGTCAGACCTGATGTCTGCCCCCAGCCCACCTCTGGGGCCACAGTCAGACTGGTGTGTGCCTTCTCTTCCCCTCTCCTAGGGGTGGGATTCACTGTGGGGTGGCGTGGCCTGTCTGGGCTACTTGCACCCTGCCAGGCTTGTGATGCTGGGGATCTGGCGTATTAGCTGGGGTGGGTAGGCAAGGTGCACAGGGGCAGGAGGGGCAGGCTTAGATCGCTTCTCCTTAGGTGATCCACTTCAGGAGGGGCCCTGTGGCAGCGGGAGGGAGTCAGATCCGCTGCCGGAGGTTTGGCTCCGCAGAAGCACAGAGTTGGGTGTTTGCGCGGAGGAGTAAGTTCCCCGGCAGGAACTGGTTCTCTTTGGGATTTTGGCTGGGGGATGGGCGGGGGAGATGGCGCTGGTGAGCGCCTTTGTTCCCCACCAAACTGAGCTCTGTTGTCAGGGGGCTCAGCAGCTCTCCCTCCCTTTGTCCTCCAGCCTTCCCGCTTTCCGAGCAGAGCTGTTAACTTATGACCTCCCAGACGCTAAGTCGCGCTTGTTGTGGGAACACAGTCCGTCAGGCCCCTCCGCTTTTGCAAGCCAGACTCGGGGGCTCTGCTTGGCCGGCGAGCCGCCCCTCAGTCCCGGCTCCCTCCCGCCAGTCCGTGCAGCGCGCACCGCCTCGCCGCCCTTCCTACCCTCTTCCGCGGGCCTCTCCTCTGCATTTGGCTCCGGAGACTCCGTTCTGCTAATCCTCTGGCGGTTTTCTGGGTTATTTAGGCAGGTGTAGATGGAATCTAAGTGATCAGCAGGACGTGCGGTGAGCCCAGCGTCCTCCTAAGCCGCCATCTTGCCCCTCTATTTTTATTTTTGACTGGATATTTTCATAGTTCCTCCCTGTTCCTTTCTTCCCTTACTCTCTTCCCTTATGGTTTGATAAGTTTTTTTTTCCTTTTGCTTTCTTTCTTTCTTTCTTTCTTTCTTTCTTTCTTTCTTTCTTTCTTTCTTTTTCTTTCTTTCTCTTTCCATGTTCCATTTAGCTTCCTTTCTCATTTTATGTACCTGTTATAGCTTTCTGCTTTGTAGTTACCCTGAAGCTCACATATTACATCATATGTAAAACAATCTATTTTTAAACAATGTTTATTTATTTTGAGAGAGAGTGAGAGAAAGAGTGAGTGGGGGAGGAGCAGAGAGAGAGGGAGACAGAAAATCCACAGCAGTCTCCATGCTGTCAGCGCAGAGCCTGATGTGGGGCTCAGTCCCATGTCCATGAGATCATGACCTGAGCTGAAATCAAGATCACTTGTTTAACCGACTAAGCCCCTTGAAAACAACTTATTTTAAGTTAATAGCATCTTAAATTTGAATGCATTCTAAAAATCTACATTTTTATTCTCCCTCCTACCGTGTGTTATGTTTTTGATGTCATATTTTATATATTTTTATTTTGCATGTTCCTTAACTGATTATTATAGTTATGCTTACTTTTACTACTCTTGTCATCTAACCTTCATATCAGGTTTATAAGCAGTTAATCTACTACTTTTGCATTACTAGTAAGATTTTTACCTTTCTATTCTCCTTATGCCTTTCCTTTTCAGCTTTAACATTTTTGTAAGGCCAGTTTGGAGGTGATGAATTTCTTTAGTTGTCTGGAAAACTCTTTATCTCTACTTTACTTCTGAATGATAACCTGCAAAGGTAGAGTATTCTTGTTTGGAAGTGTTTTCCCCTTCTAGCACTTTGAATAGCTGATGCTACCCCTTCTGGCCTGTTAAGTTGCTGCTGAAAGATTAGCTTAATAGTCATACGAGGATTCCCTTGTATGTAACCCGTTGTTTTTGTCTTGCTGAATTTTAATATTCTCTCTTTAACTTTTGATAATTTAATTATAATGTGTCTTGGTGTGGAGAAAGGACAAATCTGAACGAATTATTTTTCAGAAAGACAATCTATTTCTGAGAGGAATTTTGTGCAAAACAACTTTGTTCTGCTGTAAGCCTTAAATTAAATCTTGCTACTAACCCGAAAGTTATAGACTATTGATTTTCTTAACCATTAATTCATGTAAGGCATTATCTCTGTCTCCATAGTATTTAGTTACTTTAATTTACTTATCAAAGCTAAGGGATTTCCTTAGCAGTTTCCTTTCCTCTTTCCCTAGACACACTGGCAGGGTAATTTTTTCTTTCTTTCTTTTTTTTTTTTTTGTAATGAGATACTCTTTACTGCAAAGAAACACATCTCACAGAACCCTGACTGTTACCTTCAGATAACACACACACACACACACACACACACACACACACCACAAAATCTCAATATAATCATTATTGTAGTTTCATAAAGGGTGATCGAAAATGAAGTGAAATCTTTGCTTTGTGCACTCCGACACCATTAAACGTCACATTTGGGGTTTTTATTTATTTATTTTGTGTGTTTGTTTGCTTGTGCTTTCTCTGTGTGTAGGTGTTTCTGTGTATATGACAGACATAAGAGTTAAAAAGTTGGAATGTATTGGGTTGTCCATTATGTTTACATTTTGAATTTGATTCATATCAAATTTAACTTCTGTGACAGGGAAAACAAAACCTTTACCCAGGTCTACAAGGCTAAATCTCTAGTTGAAATTTTGGCATTTGTTCTTTTTTGAACTTTGGACACTATGAGCCCATTGTTCTTCTTTTTAAATCCACTTTACCAAGGAAACTCAACTCTCTTCAAAGTTTTCATTTTAATCTCCAAGGACACACCACTAGTTTTTCTAAACTTAAGCCTCCTTGAATCTCAGCCTTGTCATATTGTAATTGTTAATAATAAAGATAATAATAAAGCATCTTTAATATAAACTATGTTTATATTTACCTATAAGCTATATGTAGGCTTGGAAAACACTTTCATACCTATTATCTTGTTTTACCTTTGAAATATTTTGAGGGTGGTGGAGAAGATAGTATTTTTTCCTTGAAATACAGTCTACACAGACTTCTCAAGCCTAACAGTGACAAAATTCACCTCAGTTGCCTTCCCGCTCATTTATTCCTACCAGAGGAATTGAAGCTAGACATCTCTGTTGCCTCTCTAGCTCTTTTCTTCCTTTCACCTGCTCGGTCGGGATGCATTATCATTTGTTGGCTCCTGAATCTGCACTTTCTCTACTTGCACATTCATTCTACATTTTTGGTCTTCTGGATTACTCAACTAACTCATTCTAACAACATCCAGATTGTTTCCTACAATTGGCTCTACAATTTTCTGTCTTTACACTGCATATTGAAACCAGGTCATCCTCCTAGGGCGACAGCCAGCAGCCAGGGTCAAAGGACGTTGACATTTTTCCACTTTCCTTTGCATGTATTCAAACTTTTCCTGGGCATCGAAGGAACTCCATATTCTGGCTCCGTCTTGCTTTTCTCTCTTTATTATTGTTTACTGTATCCAACATGGCCACCTGATTTCTGTCAAACTTGACTAGTATTGGGGTGCCTGGGTGCCTCAGTTGGTTAAACCTCCAACTCTTGATTTCAACTCAGGTCGTGATCTTGCAGTTCATGGGTTCCAGCCTTGTGCTGACAGTGCCTGCTTGAGATTCTGTCTCCCTCTCTCTCTGCCTCACCCCTGCTCTCTCTCTCTCTCTCAAAAATAAATAAACATTAAAAACGTACAAACAAACAAATCACAAAAAAAAGGACTAGTATTATTCCCACACAACTTTTTGATTTTGACACCTGGGTTTTTGCTTATGGTGCCTGACTTCTGTGACAATATGCCCTTTCCCTCTCTTCATATTTGCTTTTATTCATACCTTAAAACCAAAGTCTCATCTCAGTTTCTGAAATCCTTCTGGATCAGACTTAACTCATCTTTCAGACTGTAGTTTTTGTAGTGGAATTTAGGTCTTCATTTTTCATATTGTATTTTCATCATTCACTACTTCATCCACTTAGAAGTCATATTGTAAACATAATTTTTTTCCTGTGTAATATTAATCATCTAAATAGCATGTTTTGGAAAACTAGATGGTATGTTTTTTGAATCAGCCAAAAAATCTTTTGTCCCTTTTATTTTTTTTTTTTTTTCCTTTTGCCTGAACTTACATGATTGGTTAAGCTTTAACGTCCCACAGGGAAGTTTATATTAGCATCCAGATGGTGAGAGCTTTGCATTTGATATGGATCCTGGTGATTGTATGTCTCCCTTCCTCAGGCTAACAGTAATTTCCTAAAGCCTTAAATACCAGCATCATGGCAGCTTGAGGCTCTAAGTCACTGTGGTTTAGCATGACATTTTATCTGGAATAAACTAATTTATTTAAAAGGCCAATATATCTGTAAATATCAATAAAATCATTTATTTCTCCCTCTTAAGATGGGCAGTACTTTACAATGAGTGTCATGTGTGTATCTTAGAGATGATTACTGAACGTCTCAGGGGCTAAGTCTGAGGCTAAACGTCATATATGAGATCATTGCCTATGGCACAAAACAATAACTAATAAGCTTACTTGTAACGTTTAGCTTCTAGAAAAGGGTGAAAAGGAGTCATGAGTGGAGAATTGTAGACATCATCACTTTTAATCCTCTGTTAAAAGTAGCTTAAAGAGATAATATTCAATAATCCAAAGCACTTACCTTTTGCGAAGTGGATAAATTAAAATGAAAATAAGTATTTGAAAGCTGCCTCTTTTACACCTTATGTCAATGACAAATATGGTAAAGAATGGACTCTGTCAAGCACCACAAAATTAACATGACTTGTGCTAGTTCCAGCACTGGATTTGCAGGTAGAAAGGGCACCATAGGAAGTGTGACACTGATGGAACTTATGAAGAGGAACATCAGTAAGATTCAAGGGTGGAATGTTTTTGGCAACTGCTATGGAGTGTAGAGGGAAAAACATGCACTTTTGTTTTGGGAAATAATTACTTTCATTTGAAGCCACCTGTTTTCCTCATTCTATTTCTTTTCCTAATACTTAAAAAATTATGATAAAGTTCACATAAGATAAAACTTACCATTTTAACAATTTTAAAATGTTCTATTAAGTGACATATAATAAATACACGTGGCTATACAACAACTCCTCTACGTAGTTCCAGAACATTTTCATCGCCTTCGAAGAAAATCCTGGACCCATTATGCAGTCACTTCCTGTTTTCCCTCTATTAGTGGGCCTTGGCAACCATTGATCTATTTTGTTGTTGTTTGCTTCTGTGAATTCATCTATTCTGGATATTTCATGTATATGCAATGGAACAATATGTGACCTTTTATATCCGTCATATTTCACTTACTATGTTTTCAAGCTTCCTTCATCTGATAGCATATATCAGTACTTGGTTTGTTTTATAGTTGAATACAGTTGTATGTATTCAACTGTACTCGACTATATATATTCAACCATAGTTGAATATAGTTGTATGGCTATACCATATTTGTTTATCTGTGCATCAGTTGATGGGCATTTTGGTTGTTTTCGCTTAAAAAGATCTTTTCAAGTGTTTATTTTTGAGAGAGGGAGACAGAGTGTGGGTGGGGGAGGGGCAAGAGAGAGAGGGAAACAGAATATGAAGCAGGCTCCAGGCTCTGAGCTGTCAGCACAAACCCCGATGTGGGGCTTGAACTCATAAACCATCAGATCATGACTTGCACCAAAGTGGGACCCTTAACCGACTGAGCCACCCAGGTGCCCCAGTTTCTACTTTGTGACTGTTATAAATAGTGCTGGTGTGAATGTTTGTGTGCAAATATTTGTCTTAACACTTGTTTTCAGTTCTTTTGGGTATATAACTGAACATGGAGTTGCGGAGTCACATGGTAATTGCTTGCTTAATTTATTGAGGAACAATCAAACTATTTTCCACAAAGGCTGCGCCATTTTATATTCCCACTAGTTGTGTATGACAGTTTTAACTTTACCACATCCTCACCAATACTTGTAATTTCCATTTTCTTTGAAAATTTTGTGTATAGTCCTAGGATAAGGGCAGTGTATTACACTGTGGTTTTTAGTCGCATTTCCCTTATGTTGAATAATGTGGAATATTGCGTCCTGTGCTGCTGGCCTTTATTATATCTTTCTGTTTCTTTTTTCTTTTAAATTTTTCTAAAGATTTTATTTTTACATAATTTCCACAGTTAATGTGGAGCTTGCACTTACAACCCTGAGATGGAGAGTTGTATGCTCTACTGACTGAGCCATCTAGGAACTCCATCTGCCTGTTTCTAGTGCTCAAAAATTATCCTGTGATTATAAACCTTTCAATCTATATGTTAATTTGGTTTATTTTAATTTTTTTAATGTTTTATTTATTTTTGAGAGAGAGAGACAGAGACAGAGCATGAACAGGGGTTGGGGGGCAGGGTACTGGGCAGAGAGAGAGGGAGACACAGAATCCCAAGCAGGCTTCAGGGTCTGAGCTGTCAGCACAGAACCTGAGGTGGGGCCCGAACCAACGAACTGTGAGATCATGACCTAAGCCGAAGTCAGATGCTTAACTGCCTGAGCCACCCAAGTGTCCCTAAATTAATTCACTTTAAATCCTTTCAGGATTATCCCTAGGCTAATGCTGAAATATGTAAAAACTTTTTTTTAAACTAATAATTTGAGCAAAGGATTGTCTATATAATTTTATAAACTTTAACTCATCATTGAATTTTTGGCTTATTTTTATGCCAAATTTATTTTTATGTGCTATTTATTAATAATTTTGTGCCATTCAAATGATATGAAATAAAACAAATTTTCTGAAAACTACTTATTAACCTAAATAAGGTTCAAATCTTACCACTTTTTTCCAAAAAATTTTTTTCCAAATAGTTTTTATAAAATTCAGTTAAATAATGGGTAGTTCAGTGTTGCGTATTCAGAGGGGGCAATGTTTTCTCTAAAGACACTTAACAATAGCACAGTTTTAGCTTCGGATTGCCCCCCTCCCTTTCTTCTTTCCTGTTCTATTACTATCTTTTCCATCTCTATCCTTTTTGGCAGAAACAGATTTGCCTACTTCTCGAAGTTAATATTGTGCCCAGAAAGGTAAGACAAATTGTCGCCTATTCTGATGATGCTTTTCTAGGATTTTAGTCATGTCTCTTGAAGATCTTTGCTTTCATACAACCCTTGACCAATTAAACAGAACCTGAGAGAAGACTTTGCTTATGATTACTAAGTTAGTAATGGAAATCTGACTCTTTCAGGGTTTCCATTTGGCCCAGTTTGGTTGGCCACAGGTGAAATGTGAGGGAATCCTGATGGATTTTTACATGGAGGGGTTGGATTTGTTGGAAACAGTGGTGGGCCTTGATTCAATCACGCCGATTTCCTCTAGGGTTCTCTGGAGACGAAAAAGAACAGCTAAATTCTGCTTTTACTGCTGGTTCCAGCTATTCTTTGTTTTCACCCCGAGTTTTATACTTTTGCTTATCAGTATACATGATTTTCCAAAAAAGAATCTGATGAATTTGACTATTGTTACAATGGAAAGTTAAAGCAAATTGTTTTCCCAAAGGATTTCAATATCTCTTCCATGGCCCCAGTTGATAACCATAATACAGTGAGCTTACCATAAGCAATAGTGTATATTTACTGAACATAATATACCCACATACTTTAAAAGATGAAGCCAATTACATTTGTAATGCCTGAAACTTTTCTATTGTACAAAAAGTCCTGTAGATAATTAATGCAGTTAATTAACTGTGGATGTAATTGGCTACTTTAGAGAGCAATTCACCACTTCACTGTCATATGAGAGCAGAAAAGACAAAACACATACAAATTAGAGGGCATTCATTTAATTATTTGAGGTTATTGTAAGAGAACTCTTGTCTCTATTAGACATTTAAAATGACCTTGCATCAACACAGGAAAATTAGAGATATCTATTTTGACACTTTGGAAAAATACTACTTTTGCTTTTTCAACTAATCTGTTTAAAACTTTGAGGCAACCTTAATAACATTAAGCAAATTTAAAGATGGTAGGCAACCCTCAACGATGTTAGAAACAAATTATTTGAGGGGCATCTGGGTAGCTCAGTCATTTAAGTGTCCCACTTTGGCTCAGGTCATGATCTCATGGTTCATGAGTTTGAGCCCCACGTGGCGCTCGGTGCTGACACCTCAAAGTCTGAAGCCCGCTTCGGATTCTGTGTCTACCTCTCTCTCTCTCTCTGGCCCTCTTCCCCCCTTCAAACTAAACATTAAAAAGATTAAATAAGCAAACAAATTATATAAAAAATTGTAGTGTTCATTTGTGTTATTTCCAGAGAATAGGAATTTAGAGAGTTTAGAGAATTTCACCTTCTAATTTTATTCTATGGAGATACTTTTAAAAAAATATAGAAATATTTATAGCCTGAAGAACATTAATCAGCTTTGAACACAACTTGGTATATATACAAAGAATTGGCCACTATTCAAAGTTCAAAAATTCTGCTTTTCCTTAGCTGCAGAAACAAATCATTAGGGAAGAAATCCCTGATGGGCATTAACTCTGACAGATGGTCCTACACTCAAGTTAATACTTACCATTTTCTTGCTTGGAAAGTTGCTTTCTTTTAGAATTAATTTTCAAATGGTGACTCACTTGCAATTTACTGGAAAAGACAAAGTATGGTAGAGTTCATTAAGGGAATGGAAGAACAATACGTCTGATTATTTTTGGCATATGATACACCCTTTAGATGATCTCCAAACAAAAGAATTGGGTATTGAAACAGAGCCAATTCATATATTCCATCAAAACTTCTTTCATTATAATTGTGTCATTGGGGCAAATCAATTAAAGTTTTGTATCAGAACCTCAGTTTCGTATCAGAACCTTTTAGCAGAGTCTCCCGAACATGCTTTAAAGAGTGGGTGTGATGAGGAACATTTTCCTTAGTGAAAGGCCAAGCACACGAGGGGCAGCAATAGACTGAAGTGTTTTTGCTCGTGGACGTAAGGAATGGTTTGTACAATGACAAGTTTTGTGCAGTTTTACTTATTTCTGCTTCCTGGTGAACCACATAAACTTACATAAAGCAGTGCTGTCATCAAGGAGGTATCAATCTGATTGGACCTCCGGAGTGTCAAGTTGCCCATTGTTTCACTCATTCATTCAACAGACATTTTTGAGCACCGGCTATGGGTTAGAAATCTTGTTGGAATGAATAAATCATGATGTATCCTCAGGGATCTTGCAGTCCAGTAAAGTGAAGGAATCAAATAAGTACATTGGTATCTTAGTTTCTAATAAAGGTATGTGTAGAGGGTACAAAACACAGGGTCTATATCATAGATGTATGTATCACGAAGTATAAGGGAGGGAGAGGACTGTGTTTGTTTGTTTTGTTTTGTTTTTTAGATTTTTTTAATTTTTTATTTTTCGCAAAAGACAGGAAAGATCTTATAGGGAAGTGACAAGAGTATGTCTGCATTAATTTGACAGCTATTTATAGGTTGCCTAGTATTTTCCAGGCTGGAGATAAAACAAGAAACAAGACACAGTCTCTGTCCTCAGGAAGATTGTAGCATTTTGCAAGGTGGATAGTTATCAACAGCAGGTGATGGGGATAAAAGTGTATTCCAGGTAGAAACACACAGGCTTTGTATAGGTTAATCTTTGTACCTTCCACACCCATCTGCTGCTTCCAGCTTAAACTGCTAGAGCTTTCCACCACCCACAGAAATAATGCTCAATATTTCATTTTGTTTTGTTTTGTTCTAGAGAGAAAGACACAGTTAGTGAGTGGAGGACATAAAAATTGAAAAAACCAATACATGGTATGATCATCAATATGTTTTGCTAAGCAGTGGTGGTTTGAGCTAGATTTTTAACTCAGTGACATGGAACAGAATAATTAATTGGTGATACGCTCTGGAGCTAGGAGGCATCTGGATCGTGGGCATGCACAAGGTGAGCCGAGTAGAGAAACCAGGTCAAGAACCTGCAAAGAGTAGTGCAGACTTGGGAGACATAGATTAGACACCGTGCGTTAGATAATAACTTAATAGAAATGTTCTAATTAAGAATTTCACTCCCTACGGCCTGAGTTATACTTCTAACCCACGTCAGAGTCTATGAGCTGTTCATACCTTTATCACAAGTGTCCTTTTCCATTTTTGCCTCTAGATATTTTGGGTTACTTTTTGTTGTTTGTATCCAAAAGTGGCATGGGATGCCACTTGTTTTGTAAAACTGGAAAGTAGAATATAGTAAGAGATGAGTCTGGAAAGAAAAACAGGGCCATAACATAAACAGTTTTGTGTGCTATGATGAGAAGTTTGGGCTTCATAATATAAACAATTGAACTCCCTGTAGGCTTTCAAGCAACACGACCAGATTGTGTTGTCTCAAAGTCACTTGGGTGTTTTGGAGGGGTCATAAATGGAGACAGAGGGGGCCTCTTAGAAGACTATGAGAGTAACCATAGGATGAGATATTAAGAGTCTGTAGTAAGGCAGTAGCTATGGGAATAGGAATTTTATTTAAGACATGTCCATGTTGTGGAATTTATGTGATGTGGACACTGATTTTGTGAACAGAAATAGTGGAAGTTTACTTTAATGACAAAGGAATGCCAGTACTTTATCAGTAAAGGAAACTCTGGGAATAGTGTTACATTTGAGGGGTGAAAAAAGTATAGTTGCAGAGATGTTAAGATTGGGGTGTTCCTTCAGGTGGGAATCAGTCAGGGAAACAGAAAGTGCAGTAACAGTCATTTGTATTTAAAAATGGTTGAAAGGGGCTCCTGGGTGGCTCAGTCAGTTAAGCGTCCAACTTTGGTTCAGGTCATGATCCCATGGTTTGTGAGTTCGAGCTCCACGTCGGGCTCCGTGCTGACAGCTCAGAGCCTGGAGCCTGCTTCAGATTCTGTGTCTCCCTCTCTCTCTCCCCCTCCCCTGCTTGTGCTCTCTCTCTCTCAAAAATTAATAAACATTAAAAAATGGCTTACAGTGTCAACGGAGAGCAGAATTAAATACAGGGGTAAAGTAGCAAAGTAAAACTGGATGATAAGCACTTCTTAAGATCACTTATTAAATTACACCTTTATTTAATTAATTTTGTCCTTTTAAAAATTGCAGGTGCTTCCATTTGTAGAAGCTGGTAACAATTCATGTGTATTATTTAATTTTTCCTAATAATCATCCCTTGAGGCAGCTTAATATCACTATTTTTATAGGTGGGGTAATTTGGACATGCAAAGTTTAAATAACTTGCCTGAGGTGATACTAAATAAATATCCAAGCCACCTAAAGCCACTTGTCTAATTCCATACCCTGTGCAGTTAACGATAGTGCTGTACCTTGCCTTCCAAATATCAACTACCAGGTGAACTGGAGAAGGCATTACTGTCCATAAGATACATCACACCCATATGTCATGTGAACACTGCAATTCTGTTATACCCTGGGACAAACTTTCCTGTGACTCTGTGGCCTTAGTAAGAATGTGCAGGGCAAGGGACGCCTAAGTGCCTCAGTCATTTAAGTGTCTGAGTCTTGGTTTCAACTCAGGTCATGGTCTCATGGTTCATGAGTTCGAGCCCCACATTAGGCTCCATGCTGACAGTGTGGATGGAGCCTGCTTGGGATTCTCTCTCTCTCTCTGCCCCTCCCCTGCTCTCACTGTCTCTGACTCTCACAGGATAAATAAATAAATAAACTTAAAAAAAAATACTTTATCTAAGAGGGCAGGGCAAGAAGGAAGAAGGTGCCACGGCAGAAAAGTAGATTGGAGGGCAGAGAATTAAATGATATTTTCCTCTTCTTTTGCCTCGTGTCTGCAACCTGTGAACCTTACTTTTAGCCTAAGCAGCATGTGAGTAGAAGAATCATGGAATTTGATTCTACCTAATGGTATCACCTTGGGCAGGTTGGGAAACAGACTTTGCTATTTAGTTCTGTATGAAAATGGTTTGCTTTTGACAGATGACAGCATAGGACACAGACTTGACACCAGTATTTCCTTTCTTTTCTCTTTTCTTTTCTTTTCTTTTCTTCCTCTTTCTTTCTTTCTTTCTTTCTGAGTAAGAACAATTTCTCTTTGTTGCAAAGAGTAGATAAGTCACAAATAGTTAATGTGAGTAACGTCCTGGGAAATCCTTTGCAAATGCCAACTCTTAGCTAGTTCTCTAAATGCAAATGTTAGGTACCATTTTAGGAAGCATGTTCACATGTTTTAAATCACTTCTCTTTTCATTTAAACAGCTGTACGTGTGTATATATAATTCATTGTTTTGCATTAAGGAATAATGCCAAGAGAAGAAAATGACAGATAAATGAAGAAATCGAACTTTGGAGAGGGAGCAAGAAGCCAGGTCTGAACATACTTCTCCGCATGCTGTAGTGCCTTTCTAGACAGAATATTACACAAGGCTTAGATGGTTTGTTTGGGGATAGAATAGAGATAATCTGGTCTTGCACTGTCCAGTACCATACCTATTAATATAACCATGTATGGCTGTTTGGACTTAAATTAGTTGAAATTAAATACAATAGTTAATTTATTTCCTCACTCATAGGAGGAATCAAAGAAACAGAAAACAGATTTTAAAAAACAGTATCAAGGAGAAGAGGGTTGTCACTTAAAAAAAAAAAGCTTAATTAGCCCTGCTTTATGTATGGGAGATTATGTATCAAATACTTACTATCTAGTTTGACATAAAGTTATTCTTCATTTATCTATTTCCAATTTTTTAATACTTAAAAGTGTGTATCTTAGTAATTACTTCTTCTTGTGTTAGCTAGATACACTTTTGAACAATGCAAAACCTGTGATCATTCACCTATCCATTCATCCATCCATCTGTGTTTCTAAAAATTTCTTTAACTTCATAAATGTGAAAAAAATATAATGGTAATGTATCATTTTCTATCTGTTATTTAAATTCTTTTAAAATAAATAAGTCCCCTAGTATACCATGAGAGATGTGTCTGCATAAGCATTATAGATATCAAATGACCTATCAAGTTAAATATATATAAATAATATGTATAATAGTTATTTATTATATATTTATATGTATCCCTCCTCAATTAATAATTTGTTTATTATATACAAATATATTTTATTATATACATATATAAAATAAGAAGAGAATGTTGCAAAATTATTAATTTTTTGAAAGACAACATTAACTGAGGGACTGCCAAATCCTTGGACCTTTCAATAGGTCCAATATGTAAAATTGTTTGCTGTAGCAAAAACTCAAAACTTCAGTTTCCCAAAGTGAGACAATTTGTGTTACTTAACATTTTTACCTACCTGGACTCTTCCCATTCTGTGTCTATTAATAAAGTTCAATAGATGTTGTTAAAAATACCAGCCTACTCATTAGATCCTTTCAAGTTCTCTTATTGCATTCCAAATATCCTCCTTTAATAATCTATGACTATATTCAAATTATCCCATTCATGAGCTCAAACTGTTGAATATTTGATTTTGTTAGCATAGAAAAACAGTGTGAAATTAGATATTTATATAAAAGATGTGTCAACCTGTGGGCTAAAATTATAGGGTGAATTTGTCTAATAGTTTTGGCCAATTAACTATTGAATATTAAATTTTGGGGGTTGATATCTATTTTCAGTGCTTTATTATTATTATTATTTCTGTTGCAGTTCTAAATTCTTTGGACTCTTGCTCTGCTCCCATGTTTTCAGTTTCTTCCCACTACCCTTGAAAGAATGCAAGAATTTTAGCGCAGTTTTCTATAATTAGATAATGTAATGAATGTACATGCAAACATGCAAAAATGTGTGAAACTAACTTCTGAATTATTGATATTTCTTGTATTACAGAAATTGAGTGTCACATGTCTGAAAAAATAGTTTTTTGGAATTAAGTTGGATATGATATCAGTGGATGTGAAGCTTGCAGATTATAAGGTATAAGCTTCCTGTTAAAATTGCTACTTGGGACAATGAAAAATCTATTGTTTGAGAATGGAAATCTTGATAGGGTCTCAACCAAAAGATCATCTGTAAGATGATAGAGGACAGAATGTCCCATTTTCAGGATGAAAAAGTATAGTGTTATAAACAATGAATGACTCTTCTGAACGATTAATCTTTGTTGAATGTCAGCACTAATATTGCTAAGTATGTAGAGTTTTGTTTTTTTTCGCAAAGTTTTTGTCCTCGACTGAAAAGAATTGACATTTACTGGCATTTTGTTTAGATCTTTCATTTTGGCTTTTAGGTAGCATGACACGCTGTTGACTGACAAAGTTGGAGGGGACCTGCAAGGCTATGCTTTTACTAAGTCATACTAGTCATCTCATCAGTGCTTGATCCAAAATGGTACACTGGACACAAGCAAGGCACATTAGCTTTTCTTTCTCATGGTAGGTGTGTATATGAGTGTGTCTGTGATACACCAATGTATATCACATCATCATATATATATATATAGTGCAATATAAATAGCATAATGCAATATAGCAATATATATATAATATAATGTATATCACATTAGTATGTGTGTGTGTGTATACACATATGTACTCAAAGGTGTATGCTTTTTGAGTTGAAATTAATCCTGTGTATACTTTCAGAGATGTACCTTGATAAGCATTACAGATAAAGATATCAAATGATCCATCATATTAAATATATATATGTATATACACATATGTACATATATATACATATATACATACATATATACATATATAAATCTAATTATTTGAATCTCGTAATAAATTAAAAATTTAAATATAATTTTAAAATTATTTTAATTTGAGTTTAATTATAACATTATATGTATGTCTTTAAATAGAAATGCAGAATATGTACATATACATACATATATATTACATACATATTATATATGTTCTTTGCATTATCACCACACACACACACACACACACACACATATACACACAGAGAGAAAGAAACAGAATCAACTTCTTTGAGTAATTGTATCTGTAATAATCCAAGAAGCTTTAAAAAGATATTTTCTATCACATGGCATGGTGCACAGCCGAGGCCAGTGTGTAGAAAGAAATATAATAGGACGATATGTGCAATGAAGCAGGAGTAAGACTCCGCTTCTGTGTCTCCAGCAGTATTTAGATTCGCATTTGTGTAATCCTGACGCTCTGCTACTTCCCTTCCCTCTCCAAACAGTCATTAAGTTCTGAGAGACAGCCTTATAGCTTTTAGACAGAGCTTCTCTGTTTGGTATGAGCTCCCTCTACACAAAATCAAAGAGTCCTAGATGCCATATTGGGGAAGAGAAACATTGCTTAAAGGGCAAGTAACCAGTTCTTCTAAAGATGCCTTATCTGTTTACCCGCTACAGAATGTTACTGTAGAATAAAGTACATTTTGAGTCTGGAGAGAAAGGCTTTATGTGTTTGGCTTTGCTTGACATTTAAAGATGTTTGACTTCTGTGAAAAAGTTTTCATCAAAGATGCTTATAATGGGCCACAGAGACAACTAACTGTTGGGGATCGTTGCTCTTTAATAGGCTCAGTAAAACCCATGGGATTGTCATTTCTGTAGGCTTATGGGCATACTGTGTCATGTAGTAAGAGGAGTTGTCACTGGTTTTTCTTCTTAATCTGCCTTTCTGTAAATATGGAAGTAGCATTTTGGAAACTTTGACAGAGATAGAACATAAGGGTTTTTTAAACTAGTCCTTAATGTTTATTACGTAGAGTTAGCCATGTGAAAAATGTCCTCCCCAGAATTAAGAAATTAAGACCTTGATAAGAAATCTGCAGAACTGATTCATATTTTTTTGTGATTCAGTCTCTGCAAAAGTGCAGAAAAGCTATAACACTAATTAACATTTTGGGTTCATAAATTCCATATTGCCCATGGTGAATAATAAGATATTCTCTAATGCCTCTCCCCCCAAAAAAGTTGATTTCAGTAAAAACCATTTAGACCCAGCCAGGGAAAGAGTGACTAGAAGGTGATCTGAGTGAACTGGAAAAAAGTTGCCTTAACTTTCAGTGATTGTACAGTGTAAATCTTACGTGTGTTTTCATTAAACTTAAGTTAACTTCCCCTTTGCAGCCCTTTCTACCCAAGTACAGTACAATTGATAAAAATGTGTAAACAAGCAGACTTTTCTTGGTTTTCACAACCAAAGCTACCTTTTTCAACCATATGACAGGGAATTTAATTCAACAGTGTTTTATCAAGAGCTTAGTATATGCCACACATTGTGCTTGGCACTGAGAACATTGAATGGAGTAAGACCCACACTTTCCAGGAAAAGACAGACACATGGGCTGGTAATCATAACAGTTGCAAGAGCTTTTACTGAAACATAGCAAGGTCCTAATCTAATACAAAGGAAATAAATTTAATGGAGACTTGAGGCTCATAGGCAGTTTTCTAGAGGAAGTAGCCCTTAATGAGGGGGACAAATTAGTTATATGGATCAGGAAAGCATTTCATAGATTCCAAATGGCACACCAAAAGCAAAATCACAATAGAGACTGCTTTGTGTGGTTTGAAGATAAGGTATGTCTATGGCAAGGGGGGCAAAGGAGACCCAGAAGACAATTTGAAGTGCTTGTGAATTCTCGAAGGCATGGGGAGCCACTGAAAGATTCTATGTCGTGGAAAGACATGACAACACCGGAATTTCTAGGTAAGATATTTTTGCTACTGAAGTATGAAAAGTAGACACAGAAGTGCATGTACCAAAACATCTTAACTCCATAAATTACTTCCAAGTGAACTCCACACACGTCAAAAAATTAAAATATCAGGTGCACATCAGAAACTCTTCTTATTCTCCATCATAACCTTACTTCCCTCCCCAAGGTAACCACCATTTTAACCTGAAACACTAAAGTTTTAAAACTTTATACAAATGGGATCATCCAGTATGCATCTTTCTGTCTGATATTTTTTCACTGAACGTTTTATATTCTTGTTAGATTTATCCTATTGGCTGTGGTGGCTGTTGTTCATTAATTTTATTTCTGTATAGCATTCCATTACATAGTGGCATTCCCTAGTATAGCCCCACTTATTTGACCTTTCAACTGCTGATAAACATGATCATATTTCTAGTCTGGAGATATAGATGCTGCTGCTATGGACATTATTGTACTTAGCTTCTGGGTCATGTAAATCTATTTCTGTTTGTTATGAATCTAGGAGGATTGATGTATCATGTTCAAAGTTAGTGTATCCTGCCCAACACTTTTTAAAGTGACTGCACTCATTTATATTTATAATTCCATTAAGAGTGGACGAGCTTCCAGTTGTTAAATACCTTTGCCGTTATATAATATTGTTAGGTATGTGCATTTACATTTTAACCATGCTGGTGGATTACACAGTGGCATGCTATTGAAGTTTTAATTTGTGTTTCCTTGATCAATATGAATGTTGAGCAACTTTTAAAATGCTTGTTGGTGGGGCGCCTGGGTGGCTCAGTCGGTTGTACGTCCGTCTTCAGCTCAGGTCATGGTCTCGTGGTTCGTGAGTTCGAGCCCCTTGTCAGGCTCTGTGGTAAAAAACAGCTCAGAGCCTGGAGCCTGCTTCAGATTCTGTATCTCTCTCTCTTTTCCCCTCCCTTGCTCATGCTCTGCCTCTCTCTGTCTCTCAAAAATAAATAAATGTTAAAATGCTTATTGGTCATTTGGCTGTCTTCTTTTATACAGTGCTGATTCAAATTTCTTGCCCACTTTAAGTATTGATTTTTTTATTTAATAAAAGATCTTTATTATTTTCCTAATATGAAATCCATTGTCAGTTATATGTATTGTAAATATAACCTCCCAGTTTAGGCTTACTTTTTTATTCTTTTTGCGTTTTGTGGGTTTTTTAAAATAGAAGTTATAATATTAATGTACTCTAATTTATTTACATTTTTCTTTGTGTTAGATCATTTTTTCCTATTTAATGAATCATCCCATGCTATGAAGTCAATTTATCTTTACTCTAGAATTCTTATTTTTTAACCTTTCGCATATATAGCATCCACTTGGGTTTGATATTTGTGTATGTTGTGAGGCAGGGATTTCACTTTTCATTATTTATTTATGTAGTTCATTCATTTGTAATTTACCAAAAACCATTTATAGAAAAGACTGCTGTTTTCTTCACTGCTCTAGAATGCCAATTTTGTCAAAATCAAAGTGGTTCTAGTTCTGGACGATCTTAGTTCCACTGTCTTGTTTGTCTCTCCTGGCACCAATAAACACACTAGTTACTATAGCTTCATAACAATTCTTGGTGTGTTAGGCGTTCATACTTTGTTCCTGGCAATTTATGGCTCTTTGCAGACCTATGTTTTTAGAATTGGCTTGCCCATTTCCACAAAAATGCTGCTTAGGTTTTCACTGGGTTCACATTGTATGTGTACATCAATTAGGAAAGATTTGCAGATTTTCAGTCCAAGACATGATATTTTCCTTTTTTTTTTTTTAACTAAGATAGTCTTTAATTTTACTCAATAAAGTTTTACATTCTCCTGATGCAAAAGGTTTTGCATATCTTTTGTCAGACCTATCTTTTATTATTTTATTTTTTTCATGTTATTACAAATGGTATTAGTTTTAAAGTTTTATTTCCTAAGATTTTGTTCTGACAGAGAGAAATGTAATTATTATTATTATTTAAAAAAATTATGTTTATTCATTTTTGAAAGACAGAGAGAGACAGAGCACAAGCAGGGGTGGGGCAGAGAGAGATTGGGACACAGAATCCAAAGCAGACTGCAGGCTCCGAGCGGTCAGCACAGAGCCCGATGCGGGGCTCGAACTCACGAACAGTGAGATCATGACCTGAGCCGAATTCGGATGCCCAACTGACTGAGCCACCCAGGCGCCCCTGTAATTATTATTTATATTGACTTTAGATCTAGGAAGCTTAATTAACTCCCCAATAACTTAAGTATGTTAGATTTTGGATTTTCTACAGGCCTTCTTCAAACAGAGACGATGCTGTATATTTCCATAGCCTAGCTTGAGCCATATACCACAAATTTCAATGCTATATTTTCAGTGTCATTCAGTTCAAAATATTTCACAATTTCCATTTTGGTTTCTTCTTTCACTAATGGACTATTCAGCAGTAGACAACTCAGCACTCCATGTCAATAATATATGGTTCTTTTCCATTACTTACTGCTATTGATTTGTAGCTGAATTACGCCATCGTAAGAAAACATGCTCCATATAATTTTATATATATGAAACTTTTGAAACTTGTTCTATGGCTAATAATGTTTGATGTATGACATCCTAGGCCTTCCGTCATCCAAGTTTTCTCCATTAGCCTCTCGAATCAGTTTAAACCAGCTCTACATCTCATTCCAATCTAATTATTTTTGGCACAACATTGTATTCATTTATTTCTGATATTTACCACAATTTATTGTGTGTGTGTGTGTATGTGTGTGCGTGTGCGTTGTATGATTTCAGGGACTATGCCCATTTTTTTCAGGGCTTCTTCCTGTGCCAATTGTGGACCATCAGATATAAAGGCATTGAACCAATATTTGATGAATTAAGGAATCTATGTATTGGTAGTGATTGAATCTAGGTTCACCGAGGTATAGGTGAAATAGGCTAGGTAGAGCCTGTGGCTGTACAGAGACAGGAAGGACTTGGCATAAAAGTAGATTAGGACAGTTCCGTGGCCTGCTTGCCAAAGGAGCAGAATATGTCACAAGGCAGCAATCAATAGCCAACTGTCAAAAGTTACCAGGAGTTCAAGAATGTTAAGAGCTGAGGTATGTCTGTTTGAGGTGGGAAGGATATACTGATAATAAGGGTAGAAAATAGATTAAATGATGGGGATGCTGGACTTCAGCAGATTTAAAATAGTTGTAATATAGTTTATTTGGCTACTTTCTAAAAGTAAATATATTTTCATTAAAAGAATCCTTTATTTTCACTTTATACACTGTATGTAGGTATTGATTAGATTTGTGGCTAGGAAAAAACTTGGTTTAGCTTTTCTTTTTGACAAAGGCAAGAGCTAAAGCCTGATGTTGTGGAACCAAAACTAATTCTGTGCCTTATTCTGGTTCCATTCTGTTTTCCTCTGACACCACTTGGCAAATGCATGTCAACCTGCTCCCAGAGGAAAGCGCAACATCAGACCAGCGACCAAGGGCAAGGTTGGCCTCAGGAAACAGAGCTGGTAGTTTGCTGGGGGTACCATTTACTCTGCTGGCTAAGGTGGTGTCTGAATTTTCTCACACTGTCAGTGCTCTTCAGGTCTCCTTTAACAGCATAGGACTTTGGAGGGGATGAATGTACAGAGCCAATAAAATACTGGCACGGTTCAGTTGATCTCAATGCTAAATGTGGACAAGATAAGGTGGCCAGTTCAGGAAACAACATGCAAATTGAATGAGGAGATAAAAAGTTTGTGTTGTGATGTAATATGGGACCAAAAAGCAAAACTGGAAAGAACATGATAACCTGGTGGCAACAGAGAGATCCTGAGTTCCTGGGTGTGAGACAGAAGGAAATGGGGAGGAAGAAACTCACATGTAGTGAGGACCCGTTCTACTGGGCATTTTCCTAAGCAGTTTAATCCTTGCAGTGAATCTGGGAGTAGGGATAATTGTTATTATATTTAATTTTTAAAGGGAATCTCCAAAGTACAAAGAAGATATAGCAAGTACTCAAGCGACTAAGTGACAGTTCTGGGATCTGAGCATTAGCGTGTCTCTCTTCAGAGACTGTCCTATCCGCTGTGTTCATATGGGGGTGAGGAAACTGAGGCTTGGAGAGATTTTTACTACCTAAACCTGTAGTGTGACAACAGCATAAACCTGAATCTGTGTCCAAGTTTGTCTTTCTCTGCAGTTCGTGTACTTCCTCCTCCACCTGCTTTGAGAAACTATTCATGGACACTCTCATTCTTGGGGGTTCCTCATTCAAATTAATATGTGGAAAGCTTAGGGAAATTGTGCAAGAAAACCTATCTTCTTGTACTCAACTCAGCTTTCCTGGTGTGTCCCCAATTTTTTTTTTTACCACGTTTTGACTATTTTACTTGTAGAATCTATTCACTTTGTGTCAATATCATATGTTATGGAATGCATTGAGAAATGGTGCTTCAGGGCAGTGGTGTCACAATTGACCAAAGGCTGTTTAATGAAGAAACAAAGACAAATATCTCCCAGCCTTTCCATAAAAGCTTTCATGCGGATGGTTGAATATGCACCTCTTATACTGTTGGGGAGGTAGGGGTAAGGATATTTCGGAGACTGGGGTGACTGGGTGGCTCAGTCGGTTACGTGTCCAACTTCGGCTCAGGTCATGATCTCACGGTTTGTAGGTTTGAGTCCCACATAGGGTTCTGTGCTGACAGCTTAGAGCCTGGAGCTTGTTTCAGATTCTGGTCTTCCTCTCTCTCTGCCCCTTAACCACTCACACTCTGTCTCTCTCTTTCTGAAAGATGAATAAACCTTAAAAAATTTTTTTTAAAGAATATTACCAGGACATTTGCTACTTTGTTTGATTCAAGTCGTCTACTCCTGAGGGTGAGACATATTGAATGTTTATGATTTCATACTGTGCAAAGAATATTTTAAAAGACCAGAGGGGGGAGACTATGAAAGTATTTTTGGTACCTGAAATTCATGTGTACTGACTGAAACAGAGATATTAGGGGTGGAGCTGAGATTAGCATTCAACTCTCATTCCTGGCCTGGGCATAAAGTGGAATTATGTAGCTTCCTGCCCAGTCTTTAACAGAAAACCAGACTTTAAAAAAAAATTCACACTAGGGATGAAAGGGATTTAGCTTTAAAAACAGATGATCAAAGGAATTTGACTGTTGTTGTGGGAAAGTGTTGTTATTTCCACCGTCCCTACGAAGAATCTGTTCCTTAAATACCTAAAAGCAATTTAAATGCAATCAGATAATATGATGAAGTGTTTGGTGAGCTGTGGCTTAACTCCTACTTGAAATCCAATTGAGTTTGAAACATGATCTGGGTCAAGTGTAGCTTTGTGAAAATGGGAGAGGCAACATCTTCTTACATGATTTTTACCTAAAATTGTTTCATGCAATTGTGCATTACATTAGGATTAAAACTGTGTTTAAGAAAGGCAGACATTAAGAGTATGCTGTATAGGTTAGAAGAAGCACAAGATATTTAAAGTCTATAGTAGCTGTCCACGCAGCTTAGTAGTTAAACTTGTCTGCATAATTAATGAATCCCAGTTGTCTACTCAGAATATGGATTTGTTTTCACCCATGATAGGATTTGCCTAAAAATATTATCCTAAATACCATTAAGCATATTCTACTTACCTTATTTTTTCTTCTTTTGTGTATGTTTGCATTTGCCCCATTATATAAATGTTAAAAATCATCACATGAATCATTTCTGGGGGAGTCAATATTTTGTTTTCAATTTTGAGAGAGAGCGAGAGAGTGAGCGCGTACGCATATGGGCCGGGGACAGGCAGAGGGACAGGGAAAGAGAATCTTAATCAGGTTCCATGCCTACCACAGAGCCACAGCCTCACGACTCTGAGATCATGACCTGAGCTGAAATCCACAGTCAGATGCTTAGCCAACTTAGCCACCCAGGCACCCCTGAGGGAGTCAAATTTCTCATTACTTTGTATAAAGGGGGAAAGGAATCTTTACGTATAGACTTTTACCAAACATATTCCCAAAGATAACATGCGTTGTAGCGGAGCAAGAAAAAGTAAATGGTTTGTTTCCATTTATGGTTAATAGGTTTTCTAAAGTTATCAAAATAAACCTTTGTTTTCCAAAGCTAAGAATTCATAAAGAAGCAAAAAACTCCAGAAAGATCACAATTTTATATTTTATTTTATTTTATTTTATTTTATTTTATTTTATTTTGAGAGAGAGTGCGAGTGGGGAAGAGGAGAAGAGGAAGAGTGAGAGAGAATCCCAAGCAGGCTCCACACTCAGTGCAGACCCTGACGCAGGGCTCAATCCCAGGACTCTGGGACCATGACCTGAGCTGAATTCAAGAGTCAGATCCTCAGCTGACTGAGTCACCCAGGTGCCCCCCCCAAAGTTCAGAATTTTAAAAATCACTTTTCTAGAGAGTATTATTGGGGGCTGGTATTATGGAAAATGGGGTGACTAGAATTTATTACAAACATGACTGATACGGGGGTTGGCACATGAAAAAAAGAAAAAGATTTGGAATAGTTTGTGTTTGAGATTTGGAGTTGAGGGGCATAACTGAATTGAGAGTATGTAAAAACGGGGCAGTATTTGTCTTGTTTTTCCTTTGTCCCTAACCCATTCCATAAACATTAGTGTCGCTCGTGAATGATGTACACACTAGAATGTGGGTGGGGAAGGGACTATGTGTATTTCCACTCCCATCCTTCCTCTTGCATAGGTGCTATAGATGGCATTTCTTCTAGTGATAATTTGAAGCCATTTCTGAAGTGATCATCAGAAATGGCATGGGGTAAATGCTTGCTGCTTGATTCCAAAGATTGAACAAGCCTTTATTTATTTATTTTTTTAATTTTTTTTCAACGTTTTTATTTATTTTTGGGACAGAGAGAGACAGAGCATGAGCGGGGGAGGGGCAGAGAGAGAGGGAGACACAGAATCGGAAACAGGCTCCAGGCTCTGAGCCATCAGCCCAGAGCCTGACGTGGGGCTCGAACTCACGGACCGCGAGATCATGACCTGGCTGAAGTCGGACGCTCAACCGACTGCACCACCCAAGTGCCCCTGAATAAGCCTTTAAAGAAGCCACATAAATGAGATCACTTTTCACATGGTTTTTCAGTATGAAACAAAGGCTTCACTGTTCAATTCTGCTTTTTAAAACAACTTTTCAGGGCATTGTAATCCTTGTGTGTGCGTAGATGAGTGATAGCATTATTCTTTGGTAGTAAAGTGACTTGCCAATAAATCTAAGCATGACTGTGCATCTAGATAGCTCATTAGATTATAGAAATGGAAAGAAAACATTGTTTCATGGATATTGCAACATAAAAAAGTAAGAATATAATAGAATGTAAACTGGGGCCAACTATTGATAGATTCATTGATTTTTTTTAAATGTGTGGGGAAAAATGTATAGGGAAATGTATTTTTTTTCAATAAATGGATCAATGTAATCATATTTGAACGCCATAAATCACTGAAATTTTCCTTCCTATTTTAGGTTTTCCATAATTTTTATCTACCCTTTTAGCTCAAATTTCATGTTCACATAAATGACTCATTAGCCAGTGTATCTAGCTGTGCTGTCTCTTGAAAACATTACATACATTGACTTCTTCATTAACAAATTAGATAACAAAATACAATAAGTTACTTCCCTAACTTTTGATCATTTGCAGTGTTGTAGCTCCTTTTTTTTTTGTTTATTTATTTTGAGAGAGAGAGAGCAAGTTGGGGCGGGGCAGAGAGAGAAGGAGACACAGAATCCAAAGCAGGCTCCAGGCTCTGAGCTGTCAGCACAGAGTCCGACACGGGACTCGAACCCACGAAACTTGAGATCATGACCTGAGCTGAAGCCGACTGTTCCACTGACTGAGCCCGCCAGGCACCCCTACAGTGTTGTTGCTCCCGATACTGTGCCAAGACCTATACCATTTACTATCACGTACATTCCCTAAAAAGTCCCACCAGAAGGAAGGTCAAACTAGTTGTGATAAATAAGAAAACAAATAACTAGAAATTGTCAGAACTGGATTTCACATTTAGCTCATGACATTTTTACTGTAGCTTTTCTTTCTGGTAGCATTATTCAAATAATCTATGGGAATCTGTTATTTCATTAATTTATAGCAAATCAATATTTACCGACAATGTGCTTAATGTTATTATGGTAGCAATAAAACATTAGAAACAAAAATTAAGAAACATGACATAAATGTTATTTATTTTGTTTGGGGAAATCTAACTGAATTCTATCATATCGTCACTGAAGACTAAGGAATATTCATATCAGTAAGGCGCTACGGAAAAAATGTAAAAGCTATTTGTCTCTGCCTTAGCTTTAGCACAGGCCACTCTGTTTACTAATACCCTTTCAGCAGGCTAGATACTGTATGCCTAGTGGTGGCTGTAAGGACCTGCTTCTTTTTCTACCTGTGACCTCCTTGCCTTGCCTAGAACTTTTTGAAAACTGGACTCCTTCTCCTTGGCTGAATTCCAAGGTCGGTGGTAGGTGCTTGGTGGACAGAACAGACTTTGGCCTGTCATCCTGAATGTGATTCTCTAGAGGGAGATGCAGATTGTACATCCATCAGTGTTGTTTGTGTGTGTTTATGTATGTGTGCATATACATATTTATGTATACACATGCATTCTTTTTATACACATATATATGGTTATGTATGTATATACACATGTATATATGCCCATACACAGATACATATGCTTGTGTCGATGTATTCATAAGTGATGTAAAGGTGAAATGAAATAGTTTCATGAGAGACAATAAAAGGTGGGGATACAATTTAGATGGGGTGTTTCTGGCAGTCATTACTTGGAAGTAATATTCAGGGTGAAAGCTAAAAGATGTGCAGGAATTAACCCAGTGAAAGGGGAGGGGAGAGGTCTGCCCCTTGGAAGGCACTGTAAGAGACCATTGTGTCTGGAGCATGAGGAATGTGTCAGGGGCCGATGATGTGATATTGGAGAGGTCCTCTGGTCTAGATCATGTGCTAGTCTCCGTTCCTTAAAACACTTTGGATTTAGGTGGAGGCGCATTAGAATGGCATTGGGAAGAGAGGCTTTTAGCAGATGACCTGATTTCATTTTTTTATATTTTTTTCAAGTTTTTATTGAAATTCCAGTTAGTTAACGTACAGTGTAATATTAGTTTCAGGTGTGCAGTTTAGTGACCCAACACTTCCAGGCAAAACCAGGTGCTGATCACAGGTGCACTCCTTAATCCCTGACACCTGTTTAACACCCCCCCCCACCCCAGTCAACTATCAGTTGATTCTCGATGGTTAAGAGTGTCTTTCTTGGTTTCTCTCCTCTCTCTCTCTCTCTCTCTTTGCTCATTTGTTTGGTTCCTTAAATTACACACGAGTGAAATCATATGGTATTTGTCTTTCTCTGACTGACTTACTTCACTTAGCATACTACTCTCTATATCCATCCACATTGTTGAAAATGGCAAGATTTCATTCTTTTTCATGAATGAGGAAGATGTGGTGTGGGTGTGTGTGTGTGTTTGCATGTACATACACACACATATACACAATGGATCTAATGTCATTTGCAAAAGAATACTCTAGCTGCTGCAGAGGAGATGGATAAAAGGAAACCAAAAGCGAGGACGTCAGTTATGAGGCTGTTGTGTAAGGTGAAAGGTATTCCTGCTCTCCACCAAGGAGGCAATAATGCTGTTAGAGAGACACATAGAGGTAAATGGATTCAAAATATATTGCCGGTAGGCTAGATGTCAGAAAAGGGTCCAAGTTGACTCCTGTTTCTGAATTGACTGACCAGTAACTGTATCATTTTAGCATGTTTCTGGTTCCCATAGAGGAGACTTTAGTTGGAATCATCTAAACCTCGATTTTGGACTCGTTCAGCATGAGAGATCATGGAATATGAAAGTGGCTATCTCAATGACACAGTCAGAAATATGTACCTGGGACTAAGAGCGCAGGTCTGTAGCAGAGATGTGCATGTGGCGATAACCAGGTTAGAGGTGGTATTAAAAGCCAAGGGAAAATAAAATCAACTATGGGGAAAGTATAGAAAAAAAGGAAAGAGCTCCAAGGCCAAAGCCCTGAGAAATTCTAAATTTAGGTGATTGATGCAAAGGGAGATCCAGAAGTGTCTGGTGATAATAGAAAAAAAAATAGGAGGTTTTAGTTTTTTTAAAAAAAGCCCTTATATTTCAAGAAGAGAAAAATTGGTAAGTGTGTCAATGCTTCTATAAATTCTACTCAAGGGAAGAACTGAAAGGTGTACGTGGGATTTGATAACATAGGGAGGAAAACACTGCATTGGCTGCAAGCGACAGTAAAGAGTAATGGAGTTTATTCCCCCACATAAGAAGGGCACTCAGAGTTGGTCTAAGGTCATGTGAGACAGTGGCACAATGAAGTAGTCATCTTTTGTCTCCATAGTCTTTGCCATGTTAGCTTCACCTTCAGGCCAGACTCCAGGCTGCCACACTTCCAGGTGTCATATCTAGATACAGCAGTTGCTGCAGGAAAGAGACGGCCTATGTTTCTGTGAGAACATCTTTCCCAGGATCCTGCACCAGTCTTAGCACTCAGCTTGCAATGGCCAAAATTACATCACACATCTAAACCCAGACCGATTGTCAACGGGAATGTAATGACTGAGATTGGCTTATATCATTTAGGACCCACTTCTTGGGGCTACAGATTGTTCTAGACTTCCCAGAAATGCCAGGATGCGACTGGATCCATGAACAAACTCATATTCTTTAAGGAAGGAGAGAGGGCGTAGGAGTACATGGGGAAGCAATCAACAGTGTATCCTACACAGGAGTACAGGGTGGAAACCAACCATTTCACCTGGCTTGGAATATTCCATCTCATTTGAAAATTCTCAGACTGGGACAGGGTCCTATTTTTCAAATATACAATACACCCTTAGGAGATAAAATGAAAGGGATAAATTACATCTTTGCCACCCACATTTTTCCTTTCTGTTATCTCCAGCTTTCCTGTCATCATCAGCTTTTGGCTTTGCAATCTTACATTATTGACCTTCTCTCTTCTCTTCTATGTCTGAATTTACCAAGCCAGTGTTCCCATCCTCTCCCTAGGGAAGTATTGAAGTACTTGAAGGTGTTTATTTAGCTTCTCAGAGTACCCCTCACAGGCAGTGTTTGAAATGTGAAAGCCATATTTAACATTAACAGGACAGAATAGAATGGAGGAGGTGTAGTCTGCCCTTGGTAGTTGTTCAGTTAATATAACTAAGTAATACCGACATGCATAAGTAAATAAGTATTCTTTTTGCTTCCACTCATTTGTACACAATGAACATACGCTGAGTTCTTTGTGTGGGCACGTTCATTCAGTGAAATGGGAAACTATGCACAGAATCTTTTCGCTATTTCTCACTTCAGAGGCTGTCCTAGTTCCATTCATACTACCAGCTGACAGGCCATGAAAAATACACATTCTTTGTTTGTTTGTTTGTTTTTGGATCTTTTATGTACTTTGAGAGAAAAAGAGAGAGCGCAAGAGAGCAGGAGCATGAGCAGGGGAGCGGCAGAGAGAGAGGGAGAGAGAGAGAATCCCAATCCGAATCCCAGTCTGAGCTCCATGCTGAGCCCAACACAAGGGCTAGATATCGTGACCATGAGATCCTGACTTGAGCGAATGCTTAACCGACTGAGCCACCCAGGCACCACCCCCAAAAATACACATCCTAACTGTATTGTTCTTTGTCACAGACACTGATTGTGAATTGTGTGTTTAGTTTTGATCTATTAAGTATAGGGTTCTACTTTCTAATAGAAAGAGGAATACTTTTTAACATTACCTGTGGATGTTAAATCTATATATTTTGAATAAGTGAACATTTATTTGTTGCTAGCCTTCTCTTTATATATCCTACATAGTATAGGTTAATCACCCCCATCTGGATTTATCATATTCTTATCTTCAAAGTTACCTAGAGCATGATGATGATGTTTGGCCAATGTTATGAAGTAAAAGTTTTTTAATATTTATTTACTTTTGAGATAGGCAGAGAAAGTGAGCAAGGGGCAGAAAGAAAGGGAGACACAGAATCCAAAGCAGGCTCCAGGCTCTGAGCTGTCAGCACAGAGCCCAGTGCAGGGCTCGGACCCACAGACTGTAAGATCATGCCCAGAGCCAAAGTCGGATGCTTACCGAACTGAGCCACTCAGACGCCCCATAAAGTAAATTAACTAGAGATAAGTAATGTTTTATAAGCATGGTTTTGTAAATTGTTTCAGGAGTAGAATGTACCAGCCTATCAGACATAACTGTTTAGTAATTATAATTGGATTTTTATGATTTGTACCTTGTTTCCATGGAGTATGACGGATTTCAATAGTTAGGGATGGTGTGGTATTACATGTTTGCCAAAACTGGAATTTCCTGAGTAATAAGAGGTGTTTTTGGTTTTGGTTTTGTTCTTTTAATACTAATGAGATGACTCTTCTGGATGGAGGCTGGTCACCAAAGGAAATAGCCATATGATTAGAGCATTGGAACTGGTAACTCTTCTGTCTCCCGATTTCGGGGGAGGAGGAGGGGGGGTCTGGAGATTGGGTTGTATAAGCTCTTGAATGATAAGATTTGGAGAGCTTCCAGGTCGCTGAACATATCAACATGCTGGTAGGGTGGCATGCCTGAAAAGACCTTGGACTCTCTGCATCACCTTTGTCCCTCTACTTTGCACCATACGTCCCTTCCATTTAGATGTTTCTGATTTGTATCCTTTATACTAAGCCTGAAATAATAAACACAGCACTTTGCCAAGTTCTGTGAGTTGTTCTAGCAAACTTTGGAAGCTGAATGGAGAGGGTCATGGGAACCTCCAAACTCATAGTCAAGAAGGCTGAAGTGCAGATAGCTTGGGTACCCCATTTACAGCTCATATCTCAGGGCAGTCTTGTGGGACTGCACCCTTAACCTGTGGGGCCTTTGCTGATTATGGATACTTAGTGTCACACCTAATGTTGGGAAGTAGAGAATTGTTTGTTGATGTTGGGAAACACATCACATATGGCCACCTAGCTTGAGTGTGCCTAGAATATGCCTACATGACCAGCTCACCTCAACAGACCTTCCTCTCCACTAGGGGCAGATTTTACACTTCTTGGTATCAAGGTGTTTTACATAGGCATAGGTAGTGCTTCTCTACTAGAAGAGAAAAAGTATGTCCTTTGGACCTAGATGTGAGAGGACAGGAGGGGCTATATCTGTGGCCTCAGATGCTTACTGATGCATGTTCCTCTTGCTGTGGTTGCATTGTATCTTCTGCTTGTAACTGAGCTCTTCACTGTGTAGAGAGGGTTTTAGTACTGTGAATTTTTTCAGCCGTTGAACACAAGGTGATCAATACATTGTTAATACAGATCCTTCCAGCAATCTTCCATAACATTCTTAGCCATTTCAACAAACAGATGAAGGAAATCAAATATTTAAAAATCCATACTATCCAGGGAAATATCGGCAATGTATTTATTTTTTTTTTTTTAAGATTTATTTATTTACTTTTGAGAGAGACAGGAAGAGAGAGAGAAAGCACAAACTGGGGAGGGACAGAGAGAGTGAGAGAGAAAATCCCAAGCAGGCTCCGCACTGTCAGTGCGAAGTCCAACACCAGGCTAGAACTCATGAACTGGGAGATCATGACCTGAGCCAAAATCAAGAGTTGGTTGCTGAACCAACTGAATCATCCAGGCACCCCCAATTATTTTAATCCTCTATATTTCCAAAAGTGAAAAAATCAGTATGCCTCTGAGGATTTCCCTAGAATATTGAGTTCTTTCTTTTTAATCAAAGTATAAAACTTGTAAAAAGAATGCAGAATAAAAATTTTAGTGTAAATTGTAGCAATTGAGCACACTGAATTATTTTCAGCTAGTCATTGTATTTATTAATCTTTCTAAAAGCTATTATTAACAGGAATGCAAGGAGCATGGTCACTGGTAATTATAGGCATTTATTCATTTCATATGCTATTTGAATCACAAAGAAAATTTTGGTAGTCCTGTGAATTTTACACGGAGTTTAGTCAGAATATGTATTTATCACATTCATTCATCTTTCTGCACCATTCCTATAAATTACAAAACTTACATTTGATTATTTTAGAATTTTTGTGAGTACATATAGTTTTACCACAATATTGCTAGCTATTATGAATAGACTTTTTTTTTTAATTTTTTTTTCAACGTTTATTTATTTTTGAGACAGAGAGAGACAGAGCATGAACAGGGGAGGGGCAGAGAGAGAGAGAGACACAGAATCAGAAACAGGCTCCAGGTTCTGAGCCATCAGCCCAGAGCCCGACGTGGGGCTCGAACCCACGGACCGCGAGATCGTGACCTGGCTGAAGTCGGATGCTTAACTGACTGTGCCACCCAGGCGCCCCAATGAATAGACTTTTATTTTTTTTAATTTTTCAACTTTTATTTATTTTTGGGACAGAGAGAGACAGAGCATGAACGGGGGAGGGGCAGAGAGAGAGGGAGACACAGAATCGGAAACAGGCTCCAGGCTCTGAGCCATCAGCCCAGAGCCTGAGCGGGGCTCGAACTCACGGACCGCGAGATCGGGACCTGGCTGAAGTCGGCCGCTTAACCGACTGCGCCACCCAGGCGCCCCGAATAGACTTTTAAAAAATATATGTAAACAACATCTGTATGTATAAACGACTAATGGAAGGATATATTAACATCTTAGAATTTAATTGTGGCACCTGGGTGGCTCAGTCGGTTAAGCGTCTGACCTCAGCTCAGGTCATGATCCTGTGGGTCCATGGGTTCCAGCCCCAAGTCCGGCTCTGTTCTGACAGCTCAGAGCCTGGAACCTGCTTCAGATTCTGTGTCTCCCTCTCTCTCTCTGCCCTTCTCCCTCTCGTGCGCTCTCTCTCTCAAAAATGAATAAGCATTAAAAGAAATTTTTAAATATCATCATCAAGCACAGATGAAGTTTTATGATATTTAAAAATACGAAGTGAATGATAAGTGTTTTATTTGCTAGTGATGAAATTATGTGGAGTATAAGCACTGTTCTATAATCAGTGATTAGTGTTCATGTGTCTACTTTGAAAAATTAAGAAAATTCAGTTACTGCGGCTAATTAAGAATTAAAGTGTTGTTTTCAGTACTACATGTCGACACAACTGTCTCACTCAAATTACATTGTCTATCGACCAGACAGTCTGTGTGTGGCAGATAAACCCAAGCGATCTCTTGGCAATAAGCAGTTTTATTTTTTCAGGCATTCTGTGGGCATCATCTGCTTTTTGACAGACAGCCATCCTCCCCCATAATCACCCACACATGGCGAGGAATGAAGCAGAAGCACCAGGTTCTTATTATAAAGGGAATAAGGAGTTCCAGATAGGCACTATATTAAAAGAAAAAGAAGAAAAAAAATACCATACGGCCATTTGTCCACTCTTGGATTTTTTCCCACACTGGCTACTATTTCTCTAATATCAGTCTTGGAAAATGATTTATCTGGATATGTTTTTCTGAGTCATAGATTACCAAGGAAATGGGGTTTCATATTTTCTTTGTGGAAAATTCCACCTCCTATTTCTTCCTCTGTATTTTACCAGTGGAAACTTCTGAAATTATTTTGGTATATGACATATGTCACAACTTTTTTTTATATGTTACAACTTTAGAGGACTTGATAATTCACTTAAGATCATCGATATGAAAATGTCTGCTTTTAACCAGAGAATGCAGTGAGCGTAAAATAATTTTTAAGTGATTTGGTCTAGGTCAGTTAGAAATGGAAGGCAGAGCTCTAAAAGTAGAATGCATGGTTTTTTCTACATTTGAATTTTGATGACTTGAATTAGAATAATTATTCTTTTTATTACCTCTTAGCTGGATGAATATGGAATAAGCAAATGGATGCTGAGAGCATTTATTAAGTGAGGATAATAGTCACCTCTCTTCTGTGTATCTTCTAAGATTACTGTGTGGATAAAAGCATGCCATGAAGATTATTCATGGAGCCTTTCCTCATGCTTCTGGTATTATTTACCTTTTTTTTTTTTTTAAAGAACATTCATCCCCGGGAGACCTTATCTTCTTTGAATTATATTTACATAGTCGTTTACTTCAATATTAATGTTGAACATTAAGCTCTTTTAGTGCAGAAACTACCTATTACTACTGTTGTATCTTCAACAATAACACACAGAGTGCTTTCTGTACTACAGTGATGATAAAAAAAAATGTCCTATATATCACTTTAGGAGTATATTCACATTCCTTTACCAGTTTATTAGATTCAGTTACTAAGAATATTTGTATAAAACCAAACCATTAGGATTATTTTTAGAGTGTATAGATCCTCTCTCTCTCTCTCTCTCTCTGTCTCACACACACACACACACACACACACCTGTATATCTGATATATCTGATATAAGACTTTGGAACTATGAGTTTCTAATGTTAAACCATTAGGAACATTGAAAGCGGAGTTTCTTCTCCATCCTCAAGCATACAGCACTAGAAGCAAGCCTGGAGATCACTTTCACCAAGAGTGGTTATGAAGTCTGGAGTGACGTAGTTGAACTTCTTCTTGCTAAATCAGAGTAAAGATACCTGTGTTTTTTCTATGTGTTTCAGGGTTTTGGGGGGTGGAAATGGGATACTTTAGTAATAGGCTGTAAATATTTTTCAGGTAGGACATGCAAGAAAGGTAATGGTCTTGGAGGAAAGCACCCAGGAAAAAGAGCCAGAAACCCAATAATCACACCAGGGTCTGGCTTGTTACTTCAGTTCCATCAGTTAATCTCTCTGTGCCATCCTTTCCTTGTCTGAGAAATGATACAGAAGAATGTTTGAGTTTGAGACAGGGAATGGTTGAAGGAGTCATGAAGGGTGAGAGTGAGATTTTAGTCCTGTTTTTAAATGGAATCCAGATCTTGTATTATTTCTCAGGGCAGGTTAAAAAAAAAGTATGTTTTGCATTAAGAACTACTTATCAGATATGTTATATCCAGGGCAATTTATTGAAATCACTGAAAAATATGGCAGGTGGTTCAGTTTTCTAAAAGTTGATCATTCTGCCCAAAGATCTGTGATTACATCCCAGCTCAGAACAGAAAGCCCAAGTTGTCTCTGATAATCTCCAGACTGTCATCTTTAAAGGAATGGAACCCTTGGACTACCAGGATGGTAATAAGAGACACACTTAAAGATACAAGCTGAGTTAAAAGTAAACAAAAAAAAAAATGCAAAAGGTATTACAAGCACTCGATAATGATAAAATTCAGGACAAAGAATACTATTATTAGTAGAGAGGCCATTCGTAATGAATGACAAAAGAGTTTGTTCACCAGAAAAATATATCATAAATGTATATATGTGTATATATATGTTAAAAGCTCAACTTCTAAGGGGCACCTGGGTGGCTCAATCTGTCAAGCGTCCCACTTCAACTCAGGTTATGATCTTGTGGTTCAAGAGTTTGAGCCCCGCATCCGGTTCTCTACTGTCAGCTCAGAGCCTGGAGCCTGCTTTGGATTCCGTGTCTCCTTTTCTCTCTGCCATTCCTCTGCTCACTTTCTGTCTCTGTCTCTCTCTCAAAAAAAAAAGAAAAGAAAAGAAAAGAAAACATTAAAACAATAAAAAAAGCTCAACTTCTAAATATGTGAGTGAAAAAGAGACAAACTGAAAAGAGAAATACATTCATGATTACAGTTGGTGATATCAACAATCTTTCAATAACAGAGAAGTAATCAGGAAAGCTGTAAGGATATAAAAGAGTAACAACAATGTTAATGGACCTGATTTAAATGACATTTACAGATGAGTCACAGAACTCAGAGAAGTCACTGTACTAATGGTTAAGGTTTATTACTGAGGTAATACGCTAATATCCAAAATTCTTGAAGTAAACTAACGTTATTTGCTGAAAGCCCTCCAAACCAGTGTGTGTCCAAGTTCACGAAGACTGTAAAGTTGCCTATTTGTGAGCCTGTCTTTAGGCTTCACCTGCTAGAGGCAGTGAGAAGTTTCCCAGTCTTACCTAACCTTATGGCTAAACTAAAGAGATTGATTGTCTGACATTATTAAAGATGAAACTGATGTCCGAAGAGAAGTTAGTACGGACAAAACAATTTTAAGGTGGAGTTTGCTTAAGGAACGTCTTTGGCTGTATCATCCATCTGTAGACTGTTTCCAGGCTACCATCGGACTATGAATGTAAACGGCCTTATTAGTCCTGTAGATGCTCCAAACAGATTCAAGAAACTGCTCTCCATATCCATCCTCCTCTCTGGATGTTCTTGCTTGACAGGCTGAAAGGAAAAGCCCACAATAATCAGCCAGAATAAAGACTTGGGAAAAAAAATAGTTTGAAGCAACTATGATTTTCTTGAGATTCACCGTTTTCTCTTGATAGACTGTTTGTAGTTGAGAAAAATTGAGTGGTTTATCCTTCCGTGGAAAGAAAGGTTTAACCAGCCTTAAATTAAACATTATAAGGGTTTAGAGATGTATTATTTTTTTAAGTTTTTAAAAAATGTTTATTTTTGAGAAAGTGCGAGTGGGGGAGGGGCAGAGAGTGAGAGAGAGGGAGATGCAGAATCTGAAGCAGGCTCCAGGCTCCAAGCTGTCAGCATAGAGACTGATGCGGGGCTTGAACTCACAAACCCTGAGATCATGACCTGAGCTGAGGTTGGATGTTTAACCGACTGAACCACCCAGGTGCTCCAAGATGTATCATTTTTTGCCAGAGGTCATGATATCTTTAACTTCTAGTCATACATATGTCCTAGTGCTCAATTTTGCAGTTTGAAAAAAGGCAGAACTCTCACTAAAAATGTGTAAAACTGAACTGCTATAAAATTAAAGGAATTTGTTGTTTTAAACGTAGGCAGTTTAATTATTTTTTTGTAATAGGGCAAGCAAAGGTAAAAATATTTGGTTTGACGAGAACTTTGTCATTTTCTCCCAATAGACGTCCATACCCTGTAGGATTATCTAACTTTGATTTGTTTTCAATATTGGTTATAAAGTAACTACAATAGTGGGGCACCTGGGTGGCTCAGTCGGTTAAGCCTCTGGCTTTGGCTCAGGTCATGATTTCATGGTTTGTGAGTCTGAGCCTCTTATCCGGCTCTGTACTGACAGCTCAGAGCCTGGAGCCTGCTTCAGATTCTGTGACTCCCTCTCTTTCTGCCCCTCACCCACTCACTCTCTCTCTCTCTCTCTCTCTCTCAAAAAGAAGCATTAAAAAAAAAAAGTTTATTCCACTGATCCAGTCCCGAGAAGCCCTGTCTCTGGTGCTCTGTGTATGAGACTTGGTGAATGAGTCTGGGTGATATGTAGTTTAAAACAGAAACAGTTTCTTTCTACACCTTTCCTGCTCACCCACTCTCCTATTGCTCATGCCTTCTCTTTTCTATGTTTAGCACCAATGTTTTTTTTGAAAGATGGGCCTCTATTTTTAAGAAGAATTTTTTTTCCTCCCCATTTTCTTTACTAAGCGTCTTCCCCAGACTGGTTTTAACTTCACTGAATTGACAGGATTGTTTTACTTGTTGCTATCGCTGTTTTAATTTTGCATGAATGAACAGTCAGACCATGTTGTGACTGTGTACCTTTTTATATTTGTTACTTGAAAAGGCACTCAGAGTAATTGCTTTTGTGACAAGTATATGTGACAACCACAGCATTTCCCAGAAATGAGATGTCAGTTCAAAGAAGTTCATATTCAATTTTGAAAAATGTTTCTTTTATGTGTGTACCAGAAAATGAATTTTGCAAATACAAATGGAGTGAAATGCTGTGCAGTGACCAGGTTTATTATAGTTTCAGGGGTGTGTGAGGTTTTTTTTTTTGTACATCCATTAAAATTGTTCAATTATTTCCAAACGCTCATGATTTCCACTTAGTTTTAAAGACTTTTTAAAAATGTTTATTTATTTTTGAGATACAAAGAGAGACAGAGTGTGAGTGGGTGAGGGGCAGAGTGAGAGAGAGACAAATAATCTGAAGCAGGCTCCAGGCTCTGAGCTGTCAGCACAGAGCCTGATGCAGGGCTTGAACCCATGAACCGCAAGATCATGACCTGAGCCAAAGTCAGACACAACGAAGTGAGCCACCCAGGCACCCCAGCTTTAAAGACTTTTTAAAAAACTAAATTTTTTTCATGATTATTATTAAGATATTATACTTCTGTGTCCTTAAAATGTGCTTCATAAAGTCAATTTCCATATTTTTATGTACCACCAAAATCCTAAAATAATCTATATCCATCTCTTTGCCATTTCTCTAAACTGATGATTTTTTACTTAAAACTCCAGTTTTGAATAAGGGGAATCTCCCTAGGGCTATATATAGAATAATACTCATTTTCCAACTTGTGGGAAAACACAGATTGTATAAAAATAACTGGGTAGGTGATTACTTTCCAAAAAGGTGTTATTTGTATTTTGACATAATCTTGTATTAATCAGAAATTACATCTACATGTCAACAAAATAACCATTTCCATTCTGTAATTTAATTTTTACTGTAGGGGCATCTGGGTGGCTCAGTCAATTAAGCGTCCAACTCTCAATTTTAGCTCAGGTCATGATCTCATAGTTTGTGAGATCGAGCCCTGCATCAGACTTTTTGGTGACAGTGGTGAACCTGCTTGGGATTCTCTGTCTCCCTTGCTCTCTGGCCCTCCCCAACTCACACTCTCACTTTGTCTCAAAATAAATAAATAAACTTAAAATATATATATATATTTTTTACTGTAGTTTCTTTTTTTTAAATTTTTTTTCAACGTTTATTTATTTTTGGGACAGAGAGAGACAGAGCATGAACGGGGGAGGGGCAGAGAGAGAGAGGGAGACACAGAATCGGAAACAGGCTCCAGGCTCCGAGCCATCAGCCCAGAGCCCGACGTGGGGCTCGAACTCGCGGACTGCGAGATCGTGACCTGGCTGAAGTCAGACGCTTAACCGACTGCGCCACCCAGGCGCCCCTTTTTACTGTAGTTTCTAACTGATCATATTATCGTTGCATAGTTGCATCCCTATCAAACTCATTCTATGTTGAATAAATCCTAAGATTCCATTTCACATGCTTATTGTGACGTAAAATAAAAATAATTTCACCGGTTGAGTAAAGTGTGGAGGAGCATGGCATTTCTTAACTGTCTCTCTTTCCCAAACCAACCAAAATCAATATCAATAAGAGGCAGCAGAGATTAAAAAACAAAAGTTCCTCTGTAAAAACATAACCTTTAAGGAGCATGATTTATGAAGAAACTGACCTCTACAGTGATCGTTGGACAATGTGAAGTAAGGATGTTTGGCAACAGTCCACACCATGGAGAATTTTAGTCATGAGAGAGTAAAGAGCTCACCAAACTGAAACAGAGAAAGAGCAAGTCGGACCAACAATGAGAAAAGCAGCCCAGCAATGATTCAGTCTAGAGAACATACACAGTAAAGCCAGCGGCAAAATTAACATGAAACATCGTTCTCCCCAAAGGCAAGTTGTGTTGCTGGTGAAGAATGCCAAACAGCCCCCCTCTTTGACTGATGACTGCTTTGTTATCAATGATGATCCCAGTCCTATATTTCTACCCCCATGTATTACTGAGGATACCTTATTCCTAAGCTATTCTTACCACAGAGTAGTGCTCCATCACTAGATTATTCCCACTTTCCCTAATCTCAACTCAGAAAGAGCAACCAATCCTACACTGATCCCTGCATCTCTTAGGGTCTCCCAAAATGATTCAGAGTGCACCCAAACTGAGCAGAACAGCCTTCCCTTCTTCCTCTTGTGAACTATCATTAAATGGTTCCCCTGGTGTGCTGCATTGAATTATACAGAAAAAAAATGATAATGACTAATCAATATATACATATAAATCCTAGGAAGAAAGCCAATTTGGTAATTCTTTCTCGTTGAAAGAAAGGAATCCCTAAAAAATCCAAGGGAAAAAAGAGAATTGTGTCCCTAGAAAAGAAAAAGACACCTAAATTATAGGTGTCTTACCAGGGGAGAAAAAAATAAAAAGGAAAGAACAGACTTGATTACAAAATTGCTCATAGATCTTCCTTACTGAAATGGCTTGGTCTCATTATGGGTTGACTTGTGTCCCTGCCAAAGATATGTTGAAGTCATAGCCTCTGGTACCTGGACACAGGACCTTATTTGTGAATGGGTTGTTTGCCGATAGAGTCAAGTTATAATATGAGGTCATAGGATGGGCCATCACTTAATATGATTGGAATCCCAGTTAGTAGGGAGGAATTTGGATGGAGACACACAAGGAAAATGTCATGGGATGACAGATGCAGAGATTGTAGTGATAACAGCTGCACACTAAGAAACAACAAAGGTGCATAGAATAACATGGATAACCTTGAGGGCATTATTCTAAGTAAGTCAGACAAAGACAAAAACCCTATGATCTGACTTATATGTGGAATCTAATACAACAAAAACTGGGGTGCCTGGGTGGCTCAGTCGGTTAAGTGTCCGACTCTTGGTTTTGGTCCAGGTCATGATTTCATGGTTTCATGAGTTTGAGCTCCACATTGGGCTCTGCACTGACAGCGTAGAGCCTGCTTGGGATTCTCTCCCTCTCTCTCTCTCTTTGCCCCTCCCCTGCTCATGTTGTCTCTGTCTCTCTCAAAAATAAATAAAATGAAAAAATTATTTAAAAAAACAGCAAAACTGAACTCACATATACAGAGAACATATCATTGGTTGCCAGAAATGGGAGGTAGAGGGTGGGCAAAATGGATAAAGAGATTCTGAAGGGATTGTGACTATAAAATAAATGAAGTCATGGGGATGTCATGTACAGCATGGTGACTACAGTTGATAATACTCTATTGCATATTTGAAAGTTGCTTAGAGAAAATCTTAAAATTACTCATTACAAGAAAAAGTGATGTAACTATGTGTGTTGATGGTTAACTAGACTTACTGTGGTTATCATTTTGCAATATATAAAAATATGGAATTATTATGTTGTACACCTGAAATGAATATAATGTTCTATGTTAATGACCTCTCAAATTTAAAAAAAACCCTAGAAATAGAAATTTTCTTAATATAACAAATGTCATAAATGATAAGCCCACAGCTAACATCATACTCAAAAGCAAAATATCTGGAAACTCTAGGATCAGGAACAAGGCAAAGATGCCCACTCTCACCATTTCTAGGCAAGCTAAGACTGGTTCTTAAAGAGTCACAATATTTTTCTCCGTGAATCAGCCTCTCCTTCCATTCTTATTAGCACCTGTTTGGGCTTCTAACACAGTGGTTCTCAAGGTGTGGTTTAATGATTAGCAGGATTGGTTTTACCTGAGAACTTGTTAGAAATGCAAATTCTTATGCTCCCCCCAGGTCAACTGAATCAAGAACACTAGCTAGGGGGTGTCATCAATTGTATTTAACGAGCCCTTCAGGTGAAATGGTTTCACACTGAAGTATAAGAACCGTCTTAGCATTAGTCAACAGAGTACAGCCAGCCTGCAAAGGGAGGAGCTTTTCCGTGGTAGGCTTTACGAAGTGGCAGCCTACAAGGTAACTACTTCTAGTATTTTTTTTTTTTGTAAATGAAAGGAAGGGGAAAAGGATGTAGAAACAAAGAGTATTGAAGTACTGGATCCAGTAATTAAATTAGCCACACTGGCAGTGGCAGGTCAGATTCCTGAGGACAAAACCCCAGAATTGCTTGGTGATTCAGTCATCTGCGGAGCATGGATTGGTGTTTGGTGCATGGTAAGCTTTCAAAAATATCTGTTAAACTACCACAGGCCAATTTTATGGCAAATAATGTGGCTTATTCGTGTATTTTAAATATAAGTGTGTGTGTGTGTGTGTGTGTGTGTGTTTTAATAGTTCAGGTCTCTTGCTGTACAGCAGAGGGAAAACCAGCATGAATACTGTCTCAGGGAGCAGATTTGAGGACAGACAACCGAGAAGGGGCTGCTCCAGGTGTGGGCCATTTTCGTCTCTGGAGTTCATCAACAAAACACATCACTTCCCTCTGGTGTGAAATTCATGAAGGTATAGAAGATGCTAAGATTTTTGTTGGGCTACAAATCTTAAAATAATGCTCAAAATTCAGCAGGCATATTTTCTTAATTGTTTGATTAAAAATGCTTTAAAAACTACTGGAAGTTGAGAAATTGATCATCGTTTTTATAGAGTGTACAATTTAAGTTTTGTCCTGTATTAACATCTGGGAAATAATCACTACAATCAAGGTAATGTACATATCACATCCCCGTAATTGTCTTGTGCCTATTTGCAATCACTTCTGTCCATATCTGCATCTCCCTGTCCCCAGACAGCTATTGATGTGTGTTGTGTCATGAGAAAAGTTAGAATTTCTACACTTGTGTGTAAACAGTTCTAGACCGTGTAGGTTTTTTTGGTTTGTTTGGCTATGTTGTCTTTAAAAAAGTTTGAGGTTGATCCACAATGTGGAGAAAATGCATTTCATTGTAAGAATACATCAGCATTTGTCCCTTGATCTTTATTGGCTATTTGGATTATTTTTAGTTCTTGGCAGTTAGAAGTAGAGGTGCTATCAACGTTCATGAACAAATCTTGGTGTGAACAGATGGTCTCATTTCTCCTGAGTGAATGCCTTGACATGGATTTGCTGGCTTATATGTCATTTGTATGTTTCGCCTTTTAAGAAGCTGCCAAAATACTTGACGAAGTGTTTTCTCATTCATTCCTTAATGTTTGAGCGTTGGAGCTTGTTAAATATCTCACTAAACTTGGTATGCTAAAGCTCCTTTTTTTTCTTTTTAAGTAGGCTTCATGCTCCGTGCAGAGCCCAACACAGAGCCGGAACCTATGACCCCCCAGACCAAGACTTGAGTTAAAAGCAAGAGTCGGAGGCCCAACCAACTGAGCCACCCAGGTGACCTGGTATGATGAAACTTTAAAAATATTAATTACTTGAACATGTGCATGTTATTGTTTCATAGTTTTAATTCACATTTCCTTAATTAATGCTTTTGAATATTTTTTTTTTCATTTAGATGTTGGTGATTCTGTATCTACTTTGGTGTATTAGGGGTTTAAAAATTCAATTCAGTATTCGGAGTTCTTTTATAGTCTGTATAGAAATCCTTTATCTCATACGTGGCTTGGAAATGATTTTTACTGTCTGTATTTTGTTTTTAATTCTTGTAGAAGTGTTTTTTTTAAGTGCAGGCATTGTGAATGTTGACGAAGTTCAGTTTATAAATTGGGCTGATTTATTTATTATTTTTTCTATTAATGGGTCATAGTTTGCTGCTGCTCTACCTGCCTAGGGATTTTGTAATTGGATGCCTTTGTGGATTTTACCTCCGTGGGTGCTGGATTCTAATGTGTTTCCATACATATTTTGGTGCTCTGTTATGAGATGGAGTCAAATTACTTGGAAGCTTTTGATTCTTTGGGGTCTTGTAAATTGTGTTAGATTGAGCTAGGACAGTGGTTTATTTAGGGACAATTTAATCCTTGTTCTGAGGCAAACCTCTATTGAATGCTGGACGTGTGCCTCTTGAATTAGGTTTTCTGCACAAAAGAGGTTTTATCCGTTAAATACATTGAGGTGACTCCTTCCTGCGTGTAAGGTAATTTCCTCACATACGTGTGAGATGATTCTCTGTAGGCTGGTGTCTCTGCCCTTTATGATAAGCTACCCAATTAATTTTAGCTGCCTTGGTTTCTCTAGACTTCGAGATCCATTTGCTTAACTGAATGAGATGACTGGGCTCTGCTTTTCCTCCATATTGTGGTTTTCTCTTCACTATACTGTGACTATGATCTGTTCTCTGGGCAGTAAAGTGGGACAATAAAAAGGGATTATTTCTTCTGTTTCTCGTTCCAGGCAAAGGGTGACTTCGATAACGTTTACTCTTTGCTTCCTAGAGCAGTTGACCTATTGAATTTCTAATACTAAAAACAAGAGGAATTAAAGGTAAATAAGTATTACATATGATTTCATACTTAGGTGCTATTGTGTTTAATTGACGGAAAAGTTTAACAGAAAGTATATGGTAATCATAAGTTTTTTATATAAAAAACAAAATGGCTGGGGCTTCTGGGAGGCTGAGTTGGTTAAGCATCTGACTCTTGATCTTGGTTCAGGTCATGTTATGGTTCATGATTTCAAGCCCTTCATCACTCTTCCTTGCTGTCGGTGCAAAGCCTGCTTGGGATTCTCTCTCTCCACATTCTCCTTCTCTCTACCCCTCCCACACTCAAACATGTGAGGGTGTATGTTCTCTCTCTCTCTCTCTCTCTCTCTCTCTCTCTTTCTCTCTCTCTCTCTCTCTCTCTCTCTCTCTCTCAATCAATCAACAAACTTAAAAAAAAATTAAAATGGCTGCTGTAGTAATGTCACTGAAGCATTAGGGTTGTCAACCTTCTTCACAAAACAGACAAGTTGCTGGTAAAATACATAGGATAGGAAAAAATGACAAACTGAAACTTGTCAATACATCTTGCCTCTTCAGGAATATAGTTCTGCATAAATCTGAGGTAAGTGGGAAGAATGGTATTGGAGGGATTGCAGCTGTTGGAGAAACCTAGGGAAAACAAATCCTACTTAGCCGAAAACAGAAGCTATGGGAAATGTAGTATTCCTGTTTACACCAACATCCCCTAGGCTGCATAAACATCCCCCAGCCCAGAGCTTCCCAGTGTGCTACACATGTGTGATGGACACATTTGAGATTCAGATCCTGTAGCCCTTGACATGGTTTTACAGAGTGGGAAATTTACAGAACTGCCTCCAGCTATAACTGGCTTCACCTTACCATGTTGTACTTATAAATGTTAACTTTCCCTGTGTGTGCTCTATTGTAAAAAGGTCAGGACACTATTCCAGCATTTAACTGTTGTGGGTTTTATCTTCTATAATGCTGTGCACAGTTTATAATATGTCTTGATTTTCTTCAAGGGATGACTGACTTCCTTGGGCAAGGGATTGAACCAGTGGCAAACAGAAGAATGTGTTTTCTTTAACAGCCCTATTTGTGAAGTCTATTTTAGGGAGATACTATTGTTAAATAGAAACTTCCATGTAGGTGTCTTGCCTAATTCACATTTATAGTGGTAGATGTAAAACAATGCATCGATGCTGCATGTGCTTAAAAAAATGATTGTCTTTTAAAATTACCTGAAAGAATTTAATTATTTTAGAAGAGATTGGATAATAAATCCAAATATTTATGTCGTTGATTATGATACCCGAAGAGAAAAAACTGGGAAACAGGTTTTGCCATGGATAAAATGTCTACCTAAACCTTGTCATCATTACTGTACAAGGATTTATGTGAAGATGTGGGGAAACATCGTATCAGTTTTCAAAGGAGCATTGTTGTCAAATGAGCAACTGAAGTGGAAAAGTAAAGGGAAGTGATACTTTTATTAGGTAGAGGGAGAAGTCAGTAGAGTGGGCAACTTGACATATTCTGGCCTTCTTGTACACAGTGATCATAAAGAAACAGGTGCAACAGTATGATGGAGGTAGAGATAGCCTATGATAAATACATAAGTTTCAAGTACATAATCTGATATTTTGACATAAATAGACATGAAGCCATCACTGTTAACCAGATAATGACTGTATCTGTTAATGCAGAGTTCACTGGTGCTCTTTGTAAACTTTCCAAATCACTGAACTTATTCCAGACCATCATGGATCAATTTTGTTTATTGTTTATTGTTTTTTTTCCATTTTAGATTAGTTTTTATTTTACCTAGTTTGATATAAATGTGACCCTATAGTATGCCCACCTTTTCATTCAGCATTATTTCAAATGATCCATGTTGCATTATCATTAGATTGTTGAATTAGTTACTCAGCAATGGACCCTTTTTTTGAAGGTTACATAATTCATTTATGATTCACTTGTTGATGGAAATTTGGATTGTTTCCAGTTTGGGGTTATTAGAAATAAGAATGTGATTAACATTCTTGTACAAGTCTTTGTAGGAACATACCTTTAGATTTAGGTTTTATCCATATAGCTAGAAGTAGAATGGCTGGGTTATATGCCAGGCATGTGTTTAACTTTGAAAAAAAAATCAAAATTATTTCTCAAACTGGTTGTACATTTTCCCTTCCCAGTAACAGTGTTGAATTTTCTCCACCTTCTTTCCAATGTATGCTGTCCTTCTAATTGTACACATTGTAAAAGGTGTGGTATCTCATTGTGGTTTGATTGACGTTTCACTAATGAAGAATGATGTTGAACAACTTTTCTTATGGATCCTTGGTATGTCTATTTTGGTAAAGTAGGTTTTGACATATTTCGTTGCTTTTTATTTGTGTTCTTATCGTACTTTGATTTTTTTTTTCCAAAAAGATACATTCTGCATTACAAAGACTTCTTCAGATATGTGAGTTCTCATTATGGACTTCATTTTTGTTTTCTTGAGTGGTTATCAAATAGCAGATGTTGTTAATGTTGATGGAATACTACTAGTCATTAAGAAATTATGCTTTTTGTATGATGCATGAAACTTTTAACCTTAAGTCAGAAAAAATTTTTACCTATGCCTTCTTGAAGAAATGGCATAAGGTTCCCAGCTTTTACATTAAGGTCTATGATTGATTTTGAGCTTATTTTATATGATGGGAGATAATATTGGAGAATTTATATTCATATAAATATCAAATGATTCCAGAAACAGTTTTTGAAAATACTTTTCCATTAAATTGCTTTTGTACCTTTTTTGGAAACCAATTGACTCTAGATGTTTTAGCGTATTTTTGGGCTCCATTTTCTGTGTATCTATCTTAATGCCAATACTCTGCTGGTTGCTTTAAAACTTTAAAATCGGTAGCGCAAATTCACCACCTTTTTTCTTTATCAATATTTTCAAAACGTATGGGCCCTTGACATTTCTATATAAACTTAAGAATTGGGTTATCAATTTCACTAAAAACGGTGGGATTTTGGTTGGACTGTATGGACTCTAAAGAAGTTGGGGAAGGGGCATCTGAGGGGCTCAGTCAGTTAAGCCTCCACCTTCCGCTCAGATCATGATCTGCAAGTTCGTGAGTTTGAGCCCCCACCTCAGCCTCGCTACTGTCATTACAGCACCTGCCTCAGATGCTCTGTGCCCCGCACTCACTGCCCCTTCCTTGCTTGGGCACACACTCTGTCTCAAAAATAAAATTTAAACAATGAAAAAAAAAGTTTGGGAAAAAATGGCATATTAAGAATGTTGAGTCATCTGATCTAGGAACACAGTATGTTCATGAATTTCTTTCATGGTTCATTTTCTTTCAGCAGTGTTTTGTGCATGATCATGTACAGGTCACTAGCATCTTGTGTAACACATAGATCTTCTTGATAACACATAGTAATTAATAAAGTTTAAGAGTTTAAAATAAAGCTTTGTCATATATGTACATGTACACAAATGACCAATTAAACTTTCTGTATGTTCCCCTGAATATAACAGAATCTTTGTTGTTAACATGTGAAAAGCCTTGTTTTTTCTTTGATGCAGTGTGGGAAGAAAAATACTTTAAAATCCTTAAGCATCCTTCATGGGCTTTGTTTTTTTTTTTTAAGGAGCCATATTTAGTTGCCCATTTGCAAACTTCTGAAGGAAAGAAATCAAAAACAAAACAAAACCAAAAAAACCCTTGCCTCATTCCATATTATTTTTGAGATATTTCCCTATAATGGGGAATAAAGATATATACTGTGATTTTTGTGGTAAGATGCTAAGCTTCCATCAAAACCTCATAATGAAGGATTTTTCCCCTAAATATCTTTGGAAAATAACTTTTAAGTCCTAATATCTTAATGCTTAAAGGAGTTCTAGGGCTTATCACTATTGGAGGTACGAAATTTTGATTATACGAAATTTTCTTTTGAAAATGTTATAACAGTGCATTTTCATTAGAATAGTTTTCTGCCTGTACTTTGAAACTTACTTGGCTTATACAGTTTGCTTGATTTCACATAATTTAATGTACTAAAATACATTGACGTAGACTACAGATTTTACAATGGACTTCTGAATCAGTTCCTCCCATGAAAAGTTGTGTCAGTGCAAGAAACCCATCTGCCATGAATATTTGTGGAGAATTTTTCTGCGTCAACTAGTTGTTAGTTTTGAGTTTCCATCTTGACAAATATTTATAGTTATTACATTGAGTGCTAAGGTGAATCATGTATGTTTGCCATTTACATAACTCATGACATTATTCATCCTGATGTCCTATTAGGCATAGGATTGTTAATGTTTGTGAGTTTTGGGTATCCAGGTTTTAACATGCAAACTTCATTTTGATGTTTTATGGTACATTATGATCTCACTGCTTTCATTTGCTATGGTAAGAAAACCTGATTGTCTATAATGAACAGAATATAAAAGTGGTATGATACCTATTACTTGGCTTTAATGAATGTAAAATCACGGGAAGTTAGAAAAATATACCCATGGAACAAATAATAAGCATAAACAAACAAGTACTAATTTAATAAAAGCCTGCGTGTAGCTTCATGTAATGGAAAACTTACAGGTTTTTACCTAAAGTGAATTTCGTTTCCATTCTTTCCACTGGATGAGTCATCTTTGAGAAGTCAAGCGTCCACTACAAAGATTCCACATCTGTCATTTGGGGACAAGAGTACCTACGTATCTCATAGGACTGTTGTGAAACTTAAATGGAACAGTAGTTGGAACTCTTGTAATGTCTGTGTTTACCACATACATCCTGACTTTGTTCTAGTTCATTCCACAGTGTTCTAAATAATATGATAAATGCAGAAGTAAATATATACCTTTTTTTTGCTAATGACTTACTGAGCAATACTGACAATTTGAGATATGTATTAACATTATAGAAATGTGTAACAGACATCGAGATAGAAAATACAGATACCTTGAAGGTTTTCAGATGGGGTAGGCCAGGAGTAAAGAAGCCATGCTGGCCTTAGATATATTTACAAAAGATGCTAGTAAATAGGATATTTTCCTAAAAAATGATAGTACCTTATCCATTTACTTATATCAATTAAAAATTGAAAAGATGTTTGGGACACCTGCGTGGCTCAGTCAGTTAAGGGTCATACTCTTGATTTCTGCTTAGGTCATGATCTAATAATCGTGAGATCAAACCCCACATTGAGCTCTATGCTGACAGTGGGGAGCCTGCTTGGGATTCTCTCCCCCCTCGCCACCTGTGTGTGCATGCGCTCTCTCTCTCTCTTTCTCAAATAAACATTAAAAATGTAAAGATATGCAACATCACTAAGCATGAGGGAAATGCAAATGAAAAGTACAGAGAGATATAGTTTGGTACAACCACTAGGAGAATGATAGGGAATTTCCTCAAGAAATTTAAATGTGTTTATCATATGATACCCCAATTTCCAGTTATGAGTGTATACCTAGAGGAAATTTAAAAAGACTTTGGAAGTCAAACATAGTCTCGTGTTTATTATGGCATTGTTTATAATAGCCCACATAGGAAAACTATCAAAATGTTCATCAATGAATGAATAAAAAGATGGGGTATATGTATAAATGGGAATATTATTCAGCCATAAGAAGGGGTACCATTTATGAGAACACTCATGGACTTTGCAGGAATTATGCCAAGTGAGATAAGTCAGGCACAGAAAGACAAGGACTGGATGATCTCATATTTGGAACCTAAAAAAGAATAAACTCCTGAAAAACAGTGAAATTGTGATTACTTGGGGATGGGGGCTGAGGTGATTAAATTGATGTTGTTTAATGGTACAAACTTGTAATGAGTAGTACATCATAGAGACTTACTGCACATTATAATATGGACTAAAATATTCTATTACAATTACACAATGTGGTTGAGGTGCTAAATATTGCTATAACCACAATTGTTACAATATATACTTTTTTTTTAATTTTTTTTTCAACGTTTATTTATTTTTGGGACAGAGAGAGACAGAGCATGAACGGGGGAGGGGCAGAGAGAGAGGGAGACACAGAATTGGAAACAGGCTCCAGGCTCTGAGCCATCAGCCCAGAGCCTGACTCAGGGCTCGAACTCCCGGACCGCGAGATCGTGACCTGGCTGAAGTCGGATGCTTAACCGACTGCGCCACCCAGGCGCCCCTGTTACAATATATACTTTTATCAAAATGACCTGTAATACACCTCAAATTTATACAATGCTATATGTCTAATTTCAATAAAAATGAAAGAGTTAATTTATGAATCACCGATTACTGTTTTAAAATTGATAAGCATATCTAAAATCTGAATAATGAGGAATAGAGAAAACTAGAATAAGTAGAGAATGTTTGTAGACCCACTTAAAACTCTCAGCTTAATCTGAGGATTCTACACAAGGAGTATGCATTTTTCTTCTATAGCAGTAGGAAAGTATTGAAGCTTACATAACACAATTATTAAAAATAAGAATTTAAGAAATTCTGGAATGACTTTTAGTAATTTGAAAGATCGACAGAAATAGGCATGAAGATAAGGGGGAAAATCACATAAATACCATTCCGAGTGCAAAGAGAATGATTTCCACTGCCAGTAGCATCCAAAATGGTTTTCTAGCGGAAAACAGTTTTTGACTGGAAAGCTATTGCTTTCCCCAGAAAGGACCCCTTGCCCAACAAAACACCTGTAGAAAACCAGAAGATAATTGTTAACTTTGTTAATGCCCGGAAAGTATAACAAACAGAAAAGACATTTGCCCAAACAGAAAAGTTAGAAAGTGTAAGTATTTTCTGGAAGTGTTTGGCAGAGGTCATAATGTGGTGTATTTCTGAAAGAAATATATGGTAATATTATTCAAATTGGCTCCTTGCTTCAGAAGTTAGTTGAGTATCTTCCCACTTTGGTGAGCTATTGGAAAAAAAAATAAAGGCCATTATTTTTTTTAACCAATTTTTCAAATTTCTGTTGGCTAGTTGGAGGTCTTCTTTGGGAAAATGTGTATTTACTTCTTCGGGCCATTTTTTTAAAGATTTTTCAAAGTGTTTATTTTAGAGAAAGAGCATGAGTGGGGGAGGGGCAGAGAAAGGCGGGGAACATAGGATCTGATGCAGGCTCTGTGCTGATAGCAGAGAGCCTGATGTGGGTCTTGAACTCACAAATTGTGGTATCATAACCTGAGCCAAAACCAAGAGTCAGTCGCTTAACCTCCTGAGTCACCAGGCACCACCATCTGGCCATTTTTAATCAGATTATTATTTTTTGTTGTTACTGAGTTTTATGAATTCTCTATATTGTGGATATGAACCACTTATTTGACATAGCGTGTTTGAAAACTGTTTCCTGTTTTGTAGATTGCCTTCTTGTTTTAATTGTTTCTTTTGCTGTGCAGCAGATTTTAATTTTGATGTTATCTCATTTGTTGATACTTGTTTTTGTTTTGCTTTTGGTGTCATATCCAGAAAATCATTGTGAAGACCAATGTTGAGGAGTTTTTCTAAGATTTCTTCTAGGAGTTTTGTGGTATAGGGTTTCATGTTTAAGTTTTTGGTCCTTTCTGAGTTAATTTTTGTGAGTACTATAAGACAGGGATTTGGTTTCATTATTCTTTGTATATTTATCTAGTTTTCCCCAACATTATTTGTTGAAGGGACTGTCTTTTCCTGTATGGTGTTGTGTGTTCCTTTGTCAAATAATTGTTGACTGTATATGTCTGTTTAATTCATCTTTGTGATTATTTTTATGCCAGTGCCATATTGTTTGTATTACTAAAGTAGTATAGTCAGAAATTAATAAGTGCCATACTTACAGATTGGTTCTTTTTCCTCAGGATTGCTTTGGGATCATTTTTGATTCCATACTAATTTGAAGATGGCTTGTTTTTTTACTTCTTTGAGGAATGTCATTGTTAATTTGATGGGGATTGCATTGAATCTACACACAGCTTTGAGTAGTATGGACATTTTAACATTAATTTTTTCTATCCATGAATATGTTTGTGACTTTTCCAGATTTTTTAGCAAAGTCTTTTAGTTTTCATCGCACAGAATTTAACTCCCTTGGTTGAACTTATTCCCAAGTATTGTATTGATGCTATTGCGAATGGGATAGTTTTCTTAGTTTCTCTTTCAGGTGTTTGATTATCAGTGTACAGAAATGCAAGTGGTCTCTATATGTTAACTTTATATCCTGAAACTTAACTAAAATTGTTTATTAGTGTCAGCAGTTTTTTCATTAAATATTTGGGATTTTCTGGGTCGCCTGGATGACTCAGTTGGTTGAGTATCTGACTTCGGTTCAGGTCATGATGTTGAGGTGCGTGGGTTCGAGCCCTGCATCAGGCTCTGTGCAGACAGCTAGGAGCTTGGGGCCTACTTGGGATTCTGTGTCTCCCTTGCTCTCTGCCTCTCCCCTGCTTTCTTGAACGAGAATGTGTGCTCTCTAAAGTAAACATTAAAAAAAATTCTTTAAATATTTGGGATTTTCTGTGTACCAAATCATACTGTCTGCAAATACTGACAATATTACTCTTTCCCCTCTAATTGGTTTGCTTTTTATTTCTTTGTTTTGCCTCATTGCTCTCACTAGGACTTCTAGTACTAAGATTGAGTAGGTTTTGTTGTCTTGTTCTTGATCTTAGAGAAAAAACTATTTTCTGTTGAGTATGTTAGCTGTGAATTTGTCATATGAGGTCTTTAATTTGTTGAAATATATCTTTTAATATCCAGTCTGTTGAATTTTTTTTTTAAATCAGAGGATATTGTATCTTGTTAAAAGTTTTTTCTGGAGCTATTGAGATGATCATGTGAGTTTTATATTTTATTCCGTTAATGCAATGTATTACATTTATTAATTAATAATATGCTGAACTAACCTTGCAACTCAAGAATGAATCCCATTTAGACCTGGTATAATCCCTTAATTATGTCTTGAATTTGGTATGCCAGTATTTTCTTGAGAATTTTTACATTTATATTTATCAAGGATACTGGTCAGTTTTCTTTTTTTTTAGTGTCCTTATTTGGGTATAAGAGTAATGCTTGCCTCCTAGAATGAATTAGGAAGTATTCACCCCTATTCAAGTTTTTGGAAGAGTTTAAGGACTGGAATTCACTCTTCTTTTAATGTTTGTTAGGTTTCATCAGTGAAGCTCTCTAGTCCTGGGTTTTTCTATGTTGTGAGATTTTTTATTATTGATTCATTCTCTTTATTTGTTATTGGTCTGTTCATATTTTTTATTTCTTTCTGATTCAGTCTTGGTAGGTTGTGTGTCTAGAAATGTATCTATTTTTCTGGGTTATTGAGTTAACATATAATAGTTCATAGTAGTTTCTTATCCTATGTATTTCTGTAGTATCAGTGGGAATATTTACTTATTATTATTTTCTTCTTATTCTTATTTTGATCCTTCTCTTTTTCTTATTAACATAGGTAATTTTATATATCTTTATGAAAAGCCAGATTGTAGTCTTATTATGTCTGTTGCTTTTTAGATTTATTTATTTTTATTCTCATCTTTATTATTTCTTCCTTTTGCTAGCTTTGGGTCAATGTGTTCTTTTCTTAGTTCCTTGAGATGTTCGTTGGGTTGTTTACTAGAGGTCTTTTAAATTTCCTAATATATGTATTTATTGCTATAAACTTTCTTCTCAGAACTGCTCTTGCCCCAATGCTTAAGATTTGCTATTATTTTTATTTTCATGTGTTTTTTGGTATTCTTAAATTTTCCCTTTTGATTTTTTTTTGACCAGTTGTTTGTGCAGAAGTGTCTTACTTAGTTTCTACGTATTTGTAGATTTTCCAGTTTTTTTCCTATTTATTTCTACCTTTATACCATTCTGGTCAGAAAAGATAGTTGGTATGATTTGAGTTTTCTTAAATTTGCTAATATTTGTTTTGTGTCCTATCATATGATCTTTCCTAGAGAATGTTTCACGAGGATTTGAGAAGAATGTGGACTTTGTTGATGTTGGGTGGAATGTTGTATCTATGACGAAGTCCATTTGGTTTAAAGCAGAGTTTAATTGCAGGCTTAAAATTGATTTCTATCTCACTGGCCTGTCATTGCTGATAATGGGATATTTAAGTGACTTACCAGGATTGCTATTTGTGTCCCCTTTCAAATATGTCAGCATTTGCTTAAAATATTTAGAGGATCTAATAGTGGGTGCATATATATTGCTTCTCTTACATTATGGTATTTTGCTATGCTCACAACAAGTGTAGCTATCCTCTGTCACCGTACAATGTTACTATGATATCATTTATGGTATTCCCTATGCTGGGACTTTTATTTCTGTGACTATTTATTCTATCGCTGGAAGTCTGTATCTCCCATTCTCCTGTATCCATTTTGCCCATCCTCCTCCCCGCTGGCAACCTCCAACTTGTTGTTTAGTGTATATGGGTCATTTTGAGTGATGGTTGATACATAAGGGCTTACCACTACAGTAGTATTGTTTGCCTTCTAATTGTCTTGTACATCTACTCCTCCCCGCCCTCCCCCCCCCCTCTGTTTCTGCTTACCTTTGTAAATTGGTGGTTTTCCATGGTAATGTGACCAATCTCTTCGTTCCTTTTTTATGTTTCCCAAGTCTACTTTGGAGTTTTGCCTGTGGCTACCATGAGGCTTGCATGAAACATCTCACAGATAAAATAGTCCGTTTAATGTTGATGCAGCTTCTCTTTGTTTGCCTGTAAATGCTCCACCTTTTTATTCCTCCCGTTTTGTATTCGTAATGTCACAACTGATCAGTTTCATTAACAAATTATAGTAGTTATAGTTGTTTGTAATGCTCTTTTCCTTTAACCTTTTTGCCTACTTTAATTGGTTAATAGATCATAATAATATACAGTTACAGTTTTCTACCATAGTGTTGTGTACTTTCACATGTTTCTCAATTCATTGGTGACCATTTCTTAAAATTTCTGCTTGAAGAACTCTTTGAAGTATTTTTTGCAAGGCAGGTCTAGTGGTAGTGAACTCCCTCAATTTTTGTTTGGGAAAACCTTTATTTCTCCTTCCTATCAGAAGGACACCTTTACCAGATAAATTTTGAATATGCCCTTCTACCTTCTCCTGGATTATAGACTTGCTGCTGGGAAATCCACATCAGGGCTAATGGTGGTTCCTTTGTATGTTACTTTTTACCCCCGTGGCTGCCATTAAGAAGTTTTTATCATTTGTTTTTGAGTTTTGTTATAATGTGTCTGGGAGAAAGCTTTTGTTTTGTTTTTGTTTTGCTTTGAGATGATAGGGTGTTCTTTTAGCACTACGGACTTTGGTGTTTGATGCCTACCCCAGATTTGGGAAGTTCTGCTACTATTGAAGTAAACTCTCTTCACCTTTCTCCCTTTCCTCTTCTGTTACACATTTGTTCTTATATTTGCTTCTGATCAAATCTGATAACTCTCATCAGAGTTCTTTGCTTTTTAAAATTGTTTTAGTGTTTATTTATTTTTGAGAGACAGAGCACAGTAAGGGGAGGAGCAGAGAGAAAGGGAGACATGGAACTGAAGCAGGCTCCAGGTTCTGAACCGTCAGCACTGAGTCCCACAGGGGGCTGGAACTCACCAACCACTAGATCATGACCTGAGCTGAAGTTGGATGCTTAATCGAGTAGGCCACCCAGGCGCCCCTCTTTGCTTTTTAAAAATTATAATTCTATATTCTCCTTTAACTGAATTTTCCTATATTGTTCTTCAAGTCCCTTCTTCTCTATACATCTGGTTTGCTCTGTTAGCTATGTTCTCCATTCTTTATCTCGTTCATTGATTTCTTAAGCTCTCGAATTTGGTTCTTTTTTTTATAATTTCAATTTCTTTGGCAAAGAACCCCTTATGTTCATTAATTTTATTATTGAGTTAATTGATTGAGTTATTATTGAGTTAATTGAGTTAATTATTGAGTTAATTTCTGAGTTTTCTTGAAGTTGGTTGATTTCTTTATAAGTACTGTTCTGAATGCTTTATCAGATTGCAGTATTCTGTGCCTTTGACTTTAGTTGCTAGAGAATTAGAATTTTCTTTTGTGATATCATAATTACTTGATTATTTTATAGTGTTTGATGACATGTGTTTTTGTCACATTTGAAGCAGCAGTCAACTTCCTTTGCTAAAAATTTATGTTTACTTTGTTTCTTAAAGTTCAGCAGATTGGTTATTCGATATCTTTCTTTTGTATTCCAGAAGGTGGTGCTATAGCTCAAATTTGTGGTTTTTCCTGCTAGAGCTGGATCTCTTGGCAACAGATTAGGGGAAATGTGGGCTTAGTACCTGGAGCTCTGGGTGGGGGTGGGGCGGACAGGGCTGATTACAGCCCTGTAAGGGGATCTTCCAGTGGGCACTTCCAGAGGTCCATCATGGACCCATAGCAGTGAGACAGAAATTTGTTCCCTTTGATAGTCTTGTCTGTCTTTTTCTTTCTTCTGTGTCTTCCAAGTCACAGTGGTCCCACCTCAGAAATCGAGATGCTACTGGAAGAAGGGGGCCCCTGCACTTGCAACCTGAACATCTGAGACGGCTGGGTGGTTACTCACCACTTTGGCTTTTTGCCTCCTCTGCCAGAGTGATCACCTCAGATGCCACTAGAAGCTCAACACCTTGCATTGTCACTCTGGAGAGGGCGGATGACTTGGCATGTTCGTCCATCTCCGCTGTCTCAAAACTCATCTCTTTCATGCTCAGATGGCCTGCTGGATTCCTCTAATAGACAGGCTGGATCTCCACAGATGCTCCATACCCATGGGTATCTGCCCAGTCCTGCACTCTCCCAGTTGCCCTTTTCCAGATCGCAGTGAGTTTGGGGGTAAGCAAGCTCACTAGCTTGGCTACCTGCTCTCGCCAAAGTCCTTCTGCCCACTTTTGGATACACAGGTGTGTAGAAACTCTTGGAAGTCTTGGTGTAGTGTGTAAAGGCAGTTAGTTTTGATTATGAGTATCCAATTAGTTATAAATCAAAGGGAGAGGGAAAGGCATGCCTCATGCCACGATAAAGCTGACATCACTCCCCTACTCATTCTTGATAGTTGTCTTTGTGTGTGAGTTTTTTTTTTTCTTGATCAGTTAAAGTTCAATGAATTTTATTGATTTTTTATAAAGTAATTCTTGGTTTTATTGATTTATTATTATTAATTTCTGTTTCCAATTTCATTGAATTTGCTTTTGTCATTATTACTCTTTTCTGCTTATTTGAACTTTATTTATTTCTCTTTCTAGCTCTTTCTGGTAGAGGTTTGGAAAATTGATTTGACACCTTTATTCCTGTTACGAGTATTTAATGATGTAAATATTACTCTAAGCACTGTTTTAGCACTAAAACACATAAATTTTGATTATGGTGTCTTTATTCATTCTTGTTAAGACATTTCCTAATATCTTTTATGAACCTTTCTTTGACCCATGAGTTACTTATGTGCGTTGTTTAATTTCTAAGTGATATCTGAAAAAACTCTGAAATATACTGGTGTCGATTCCAATTTTTTTTCATTGTCGTCAGAGTACACATTCTTCTATCTTTATGATTTTATCAAGAATTAATGTTTTGTCTCGGTGAATATCCCTTGGTGAACATTCCCTTCAAGAATATACTTGAAAGTGTATTCTGCTCTTTTTGGGTGCAGTGTTCTTGAAATGTCAACTAGATCAAGAGAGTAGTTTTGAAAATTTTAAGGATGATAGTAGCTTTGCTTGTTTCTCTTTTATTTTTATGTTTAACCTTTTTAAATAGAATCTGACAATCTATTCCTTTAACAGAAAAATTTAGGCTGTTTATTCCTAATGCAGTTTTTCTGTGTGGTTGACTTCGAACTTAACATCTTGATTTTTACTTTCTGTTTTGTCTCCTCTATCTTTGTGTTTTCAAATAGTTTCATGTCTTTTTTGGGGACCCTGAGTAGTTTTATGATTCAAGTATGTTTCCACTATTGATTCATTAGGCAAACTTCTGAGTTTTAAGTTTTAAAAGTTGCGTGAAAGGTTACACTGTACATCTTTGAGATTTTTCTTGTTTCTTGAGATAGGCCTGGATTGCAATGTATTTTCCTCTATCAGAATTTGTCTACAAATGATATTCTGTTTTATATATAGTGTAAGAATGTTCAAACACTTGTATTTTTCTCTTCCCATTCTTTCAGCTTTTGTTATGATACATTTTACTATATTATGTGTTATAAATTTCACAATGCTATGTTACTATGTACATTTTGGACTTTTAGTTTCAGAAAGTATACAAGAAAAATACGTACATTTGTGTCATTTCACCATTTCCATTTTACTGTTTCTTTGTATGAATACAAATTTCCACTGTGTGTCATGTCATTTTTACATGGAAAACTACTTTTCGTATTTATTGCATCACAGCTATACTGAAAGGAATACTGTAAGCATTTTTTTTTTGCTAAAAATGTTTATTTTTACCTTTGTTTCTATTTACTTTTATACTTTGGTATCTGGCCCAAAATAAACTTTTTTTATTATTATTTTTTAACCCTTGTTTATTTTTGAGAGAGAGAGAGAGACAGCACAAGCAGGTAAGGGGCAGAGAGAGAGGGAGACACAGAATCTGAAGCAGGCTGCAGACTCTGAGCTGTTATCTCAGAGCCCAATGTGGGGCTTGAACCCATGAACTGCAAGATCGTGATCTGAGCCGCAGTCGGATGCTTAACCAATTGAGCCACCCAGGCACCCCCAAAATAAACTTTATTTTTGATTATAGTTTTAGATTTTCAGAGGAAGGAAGACCTAGATAGCAGTTTCATATACCCTCCACCCCATTCCCCCCTCTTATTTACACCTAACATGAATGATTTCTTTGATACAACTAATGATTCAGTATTATTAGTAGTAATAAAAGTCCATACTTTCTTCACTTTTTAACAGTTTATGTATTCATTTTGAGAGAGAGAGAGAGAGAGAGAGTGAGTGGAGGAAAGGCAGAGAGAGAGAGAATCCCAAGCTGACAGCATGGAACCTGATGTGGGGCTTGAACTCAAGAACTGAGTTCATGACCTGAGCTGAAATCAGGAGTTGGAGGTTTAATTGGCTGAGCCATCCAGGCACCCCCATACTTTATTCACTTTTTAAACTTACTATCTAATGTCTTTTTTCTGTTCTAGGATCCCATCCAGGACTACATTACATTGAGTTGTTAGATCCCTTTAGACTCCCTTTGGCTGTGAGAGTTTCTCAGACTCTATTTGTTTTTCAGGTTACTGACAGTTTGACAGAGTACTGGTCAGGTATTTTGTAGTATGTTTATTTGTTGGAATTTGTCTGTTTTGCCATGATTAGATTGGCATTGTGCATTTTGGGAAGGAAAACCATTGACCTAAAATTCCACTTTAATCATATCCTTGCTACATACTGTCAACATGATCTACAAAAGTTGATATTGACCTTAAGCATTGTATTATGTATTCTTTGCCATTTTCCACTGTAAAATTACCTACCCTTCCCGAACTGTATTCTTTTGAACTGAGTACTATATGCAGCCCACAGTTAAGGAGTGCAGAGTTACATTCATATCAGTATAGCCTCATAGATATTTATTTAATACTCTGGATTATAACTTGCTACTATTTCTTTTTTGTTGTTTGTTTCTCACAGTGTTCCAGCATGGGTCCCTGGGGGATGTTTCAATTGGTTCCTGGATTTCTTTGATGTATCTCCATTTGTGTGTGTGAGTGTGAGTGTGTGTGTGTGTGTGTGTGTGTGTGTGTGTGTATACACACATGTGTTGAGCACTTCCATAATCCTGGCACTGAATACTATTTCCAGCTCATCTGTTAATTTCTTGCCCAAGTCCTAGAATTAGACATTTTTCCAAAGAGTCTTGGTCCCTTTTATTGTAGAATCATATTAGAAAACAAGATTTAAGAACTGGGTGATCTCATTGCTCCTACATGGCTTTGCTTTTGAGTTCTCTCCTCCGACAGAGCAAGGGAATGTGGGTTTACGAATCCATGTATAAATACATATCTATAAATGTTTCTTGATGCCATCATCTATATCTATATTAAACATGAGTTTATACCAATGTCTGCCACGTTAATCCATCACCACCTAGATCATTCTAGTCTGCTTCTTTGGCTTATTTGTAAATTCACACTCCAGCAATGAAACACCTGGCTTCCACCATCTGCCATGCATTTACCTAATTGTTCATTTCCAGTATCCATATATAGCATTTTCAGAATTATTAACTTCAACCCCCATGTGACAGAAATTTATCAACTCGACTACACTCCTTCCCCGGTTTCTTCTGGTGAAATTTACGGACTCCACTTATTCCAAAGTTACTTAGCACATTTTCTCCAATCACCTTCTTGGGTGAAGTTATTTCATATGTTTCCCCAGTCTGCATTCCCTTCTGGGGTCCAGTGAGTTATAAACAATTTTTATTTTGTAAGTAGTTCACATTAAGTTTTACTCTCTGTGTTGTCTTGATAATTTCATGTCATGTATCAGCTGCTGAAGTATCATACAGAATAGGTTACCCTAAAAGTTCAGCTGTGCTACATGTATTCAAGCCTGCCTCACTTATTCCAACCCCCCAGCAACCACTGATCTTTTCCAGAATGCCATATAATTTGAATCCTACAGTATGTAGTTATTTCACACTGGCTTCTTTCACTTAGGTGAACTTTAAATGTATATCACTATCTGTTTTTATGATTTCACAGCTCGTTTCTTTTTACCACCGAAGGATATTCCATCATATGGATGCACAACAGTTATCTATTCACCTATTGAAGGGCATCTTTTCTGCTTCCAGTTTTTGACAAATATTAACAAAACTGCTGTAAATATTTACATGCAGGGTCTGGTATACACATAACTTGTCATATCAGCTGGGCAAATACCTAAAGCACTATTGTTGGGTCATATGATAACTATATTAAACTTTGTATGAGACCACCAAAGTCTCTTGCCAAATTCTTGTACCATTTTGCATCTCCACTATAAATGAATAAAAATTCCTCTTGTTCTGCATACTCGCCAGAATTTAGTATCGCCTATTGATTGGATCTGAGCCATCCTAACAAATGAGGTATCTCATTGTTTGAATTTGCAATTCCTAAATGCCAAATGATGTTGAGCATCTTTTCATATGCTTATTTACCATCTGTATATTGCCTTTGGTGATGTATTCAGAAGTTTTGCCCATTTTTAACTTTTTTTCCCCATTACTCTTCAGTTTTAAGAATTTATTGTATACTTTGGACTTAATTCCTTTATCAGAAATGTGTTTTGCACATATTTTGTCTCATTCTGTGGCTGTCTTTTCTCAGGGGTTTTTACTGGATCTTAAGTTTCTAAAGGGCCACTATGGCTGTTGAACAGCACCAGTTTCTCCCTATACCTCTTGTCCCTACTCTAGGCACACTACTTTTGATGAGTACTTAGTACAAAGTATATGGCAGGGTCAGAGTTTCTCAGTTCTCTCATAAAATGTCCATCTTTGTTGTTACCTGTGTTTTCAAAAGCTCTGTGGTCATGTTTTTCAGCATTTCTGTTGCTCTCCTATTCATAGTTTCCTTGTACTAGTTGGAGGTATAGAGTAGAACATGTGTCCTGTCCCTCCCCCCATGACAGCAGTCTTTCACTTTATATCTACTTAGGATCATGAGAACAAGTGGATTTTCTCCTACTCCCTCTGCATGAGCCTGCTTTTACTTTTACACAACCACAGGGCCAATTTTGCTTGGGATTAAGCTGGAGGAGGAATTTTCTCTTGTCCGTTGCTCCAATGACTGACAAGTTTCAATTGGCAGGAGAGAAGGAACTTGGTTTCATGCATGTCTGTCGGCATCATGCCATCACTCCTGGCATATCTGTGCCACTTTGAATTTTCTTCCATGTCTGTAATGTTTTCTCTTAATGCTAGTTGAGAGCTTTGCAAAATAGCTAGTGAGTAGTGAAAACAAACATCCCTTTATACCTGGTATCTCAGAGAATCTAAACTATTTTATACTAAGTCACACGTAGCCCCTGAAAGTTTATTAAAACCTCAGTTTTCTTTTTACATTTTTTTTGGTCTCTCTCCTTCCTCTGTTTGTCCATGGGGAAAAAGGTCCATGTGTTTTGTCTTTCCTCAGAGGAGATTGTTACTCCTTGGAATTCATTATACCTGGTAGTCTGAGGACCTAAGATTTCTGATGGAAAAGAAAATAGTTGTAAGTTTTAGATTACTTGACTTTGCCTTGTTGTTAATGTGAGAGTAACACTCCTGTATCAATTTGTTTTTTCTTTGCCTTCATTGGTAATATTTCTTCTAGTTTTACTGATATAATTGATATACAACAGTGTATAAGTTTAAGGTATACAGCATAAAATGATTTGAGATACATATCATGAAATTATTGCCACAATAAGATGAATTAACATCCATCATCTCCTATAGATACAATATAAAAGGGAAAGAAATAAATACGTCTTGGGGCACCTGGGTGGCTTAGTTGGTTAAGTGTCAGACTTCATTTCAGGTCATGATGTCAGAGTTCATCAGTTTGAGCCCCTCATCGGGCTCTGTGCTGACAGCTCAGAGCCTGGAGCCTGCTTTGGATTCTCTCTCTCTCTCTCTCTCTCTCTCTCTCTCTGCCCCTCCCCTGCTCATGTTCTGTTTCTGTCTCAAAAATAAATTAACATTAAAAAAAAAGAAAGAAAGAAATCTTTTCCTTGTAATGAAAACTCCTAGGATCTACTCTCTTTTCTGTATATCCTACAGCACTCTTCACTATACTTAACATGTTTTTCATTTTATTTCTAGTACTTATTTTTCTTATAACTGAAAGTTTGTACCTTTTGGCCATCCTTACCCAATTTGCTTCACTCCCCATGTCTGGTAACCACAGAAATGATCTCTTTTTCTGTTTTTTTTTTCTTTTTTACATTATACATATATGTGAGATCATATAGTATCTGTCTTCTTTGACTTATTTCACTTTGCACAATGCCATCAGGGACCTTCCATGTTGTGACAAATGGCAGGATCTCCTCATTTTTTATGGCCGAATAATATTCCATTGTATATATGTTTATGCCACAATGTGTTTACCCATCCATCTCTCAGTGAGCACTTAAATTGTTTTCATGTCTTGACTATTACAAATAATGCTGTTATGAACATGGCAGTGCATTTATCTCTTTGACATAGTGTTTTCATTACCTTTGGATATATTCCCAGAAGTGGGGTTACTGCATCTGTGTTAGGGATTTCTACATCCTGCAAGAAAGCAGAAATCTTCATGTTGTTTTTTAACAATTATATTTCTTAGCCATTAGATTAGTGAGATGTGTCATTGGTTTGACCATTATTGAAATTAGGACTTCTGACAATTAATAAATTATTTGCATGTTTTGGGCAAGAAGTATAAAAGTAGTATTACTATAAATGAGATATGAAAGTATTTATAGTCCTGTACTACTGAAAAATTCATATTCATGTACATTTCAAGAGCAAAGGCTTGATACATCTGAAATGTTCCACTTTACTAAGCAAATGTTAAATTATGGTACATTCGCACTATGGAATAAAATATAAATATGGAAAGAACAAGAGTGATATATAGTGATTTAGATGAACTTCTACAGGTGAGATTGAAAAAGACAAATTACAGAGTTTATGTACCCATTTTTGAAATAAAGAAATATGTATGAACACCTATTTGCACAAGGAAAGGAAAAAAATATGAGATATGTAATTGGACTGAAACAGGGAGATTTTCATTTTACCTTAGATAAATTATAAATAGGTTTATTGTTGCAAGAAACAGGGCTTAATTTTGTAGGTCAAAGCCACATGCCTCCAAATATACTTATTTGGTATGTTGACTAATTTTAATTTTAATGTAGAATTTAAGAAAACAGATGCTTCCTTGCTGTGATTCTTATTTTTCCTGTGTAAGTGATGACGCAAAATGGCTTTGCTGAGAGATCTTGTACCTATAGGTCCATATTTGTCATCTTTACATGTTTTGTAATTTGTCTCCACATTCCTACAACAGTATGTATAGTATAAGTTTAGAATGACCTAAGGGGAAATACTACCTGAATAGTTTGGTGGCCAAACTTTGACTCTGGTTTATCCCCATGATGCTAAGTAATGTATATACTTCAGCATAAATCTTTTAGCAATTGGTAGAATTAAGAGAGCACTTAACAAAACTTTGATACACTTCCAGAAAGTGATAATTAAAAAAGTGCTCAGTTAATGGCAACTGAAAAACTGATCCTTCAAGGGGTTCTGAAAGGTTAGATGATACATCGTTCTGAGTCTGAGAAACATACACAGTAAAATACAAAGGTCAGACCATTGTCCTTCTCAGCACTCAGTATTTGACTCCTCTTTTCTTGGTGGCTGAGTCTATTTCAAATGAATCCATGCATTGTTGATAGTTCTTTTTTTCTAGGACTGATCATGATGTCAGAATCATGAATGATGGTCTGCTTTCTACCAGATAGATAACTGTTAACATGTGTGTAGTTCTTCTTCATTGATTACCACATGGTTATATGTTCCATGTGCTCTTTAAGAAAAGTGTGAAACATGTCACCTTTCATGTGCTAATCTTAGGTGTCTGCCTTTACCTTTCTGTTCCCCATTCTCATCTCCACTTTGTGTATTCTTCCTTCTTTCCTTCCTCTTCTTATTTCTTGTCTCTCTCCCTTCCTTGCACTATCACTTCCTTTGTTTTCTTCTGTTGTTTTCTTCCCATTTCCTCCACCTTCTTATTCTTCTACTTTACTGCTTTCTTACTCTTATCCTCCCCTTCCTTGTCATTTAAATGGATCTTCTTTCTTATTTCCTAGATTTTCTTTTTCTTGACTTTGGTCTCTTCCTGAAAAAATACTGAATTTGGAGAGATGGCCTTTAAATTACCTACAGCTATAATTCCTAAAACATTAAAAAAAAAGAATTGATGTATAATGACATAAATACTGTATAAGTTTCAGGTGTTCCTCAAAATGACTCAGTATATTGTGAAATGATCACCACAATAAGTCTAGTTATCTTCTGTCACCATACCTAATTACAATTTTTTTATGTGTGATGAGGATTTTTAAGGTTTAGTCTTTTAGCAACTTTTAAATATACAATGAAGTATTATTAACTATAGTCATCATGCTGTATGTTATATCCCCATGACTGACTTGTCTTATAATTCAAAGCATATACCTTTGATGACCCCCTTTTGACCTGTTTTTCTTAGATTGAAAACCATGGTGGAATGTATTGATCTCATGAACAGTTAAGGAAACATTGTATCAATGTGGGTGGCTGAAGGTAGTTAATCAAGACTTATTTTCTACATGGGGTGAATAGACAGGCTTGGGGAAATTGAAAGAGATTAGAAGAAATCATGACATGGCACATTTCAATTAATGGAGTATAAATTAAAGAGGAGTGATTGTATAAAGCTGATAACCATTTTTTCCCCCATATAATCAGTAGTCATTCTAGACCTTTCTTGACCTAACTGAATTTTATACTTGACTGCGGTTAACTCGATGTTCTGCTTGTGACAGGCTCCTCTCCAGGCCTAGAGAGTGAATTTGGGTGGACTTGGGGTAGGCATATAATGCAGTTTTAGATAATTATTGTGAAAGCAGGACATCTACCAGAAGGCTCTAGGAGAGGTTTGTTTGAGTTTTATAAAAAGACTTTTAAATAGTTTCTATTTTTCAACTTGTATTTGACATGTCAGCATGTGGACATAAAATTTTAGCAACTGTCTCGGGCCATGAGGGAAGTGAAACTGAGGAGAACATGCTACACATGATGGTGGAAAAGTGGGACGTACTTGAATCTTTAATAAAAGTACTGAGGCCCTGTATTAATTAACCTCCATCATTAGTCTTCTTCAGATTTCTGATTATGAAGGATCGTGTATTCTCTTATTGGTTAAACCTTGGCCTTGGTTTGTTACTTGTAACTACAGACTTTATAACAGCATCATGTTAAAAATTATGATTCCATAGGTAGTAAGATGTTTGGGGGAAGAAAGCCAGTCTATTTTTGTAAAGAAACTGACATTAAGGAAAGCCAAACGATTGAAATCCTTGAGGAGAGAATTTACATAAAAGAGGCTTAGCAATGAATACCAACAGTCGTATCTTAAACAATGAAAACACTTAATGAAATCAAGTGTTTTAGAATAATTATCAGAAATTTGCAGAAGAGATGGCAGCAGAAAAATGTAGATATTTAAAAAGATGTGGCAACACAGATGTTGAGTCCCTGTGTTATGCTGTCAAAACAATTTCCAAGATAGCTAGAGTTTGTTTGTTTTTAAGAATGCAGAAGTTATATTTTTGAGGTGGCCTAGGTAGAATTCTCATGCCAGGAAATACACTAAAATATTTACTACCTTTTGGCCCCTCATTAAAAAAAAAAAACTAAGCTAAACACTCACCATGTAAGTTCCTCATTGAAAGTGTGCCCTTCAGTTTTGTTTAATGTATTCACAGAATGTGCAACCATCATCATAATCTAATTTTAGAGCATTTGCACCATCACGCTACCGAAAAATCCCATACTTATTAGCAGTCATTCCCGAATCCTTTTCTGCTTCCATCCACCCACCTGCCTCAGCCTAAGGCTACTACTAATGTCCTTTCTGACTCTAGATTTGCCTCTTCTGGAAATTCACTTAAAGGAAATCATATAATATGCAACTTTTGTGACTGACTTTTCTCTCATAGCATCCATGTTTTCAAAGTTCTCCCATGTTGTAGGCAGTGTTTAGTTAAGTTTTTTATTGTAATTCCAGTATACTTAACATACAGTCATGTTCTGTGATGTTAAGATACAGTTATAGTAACTTAGGGTGTAGAATATAGTGATTCAACACTTCTATATATTACGCAGTGCTCATGATGATAAGTGTCCTCTTTAATTCCTTATTTTACCCATCCTCCTTCCCACCTCCCCTCTGGTAACCATCAGTGTGTTCTCCAGAATTAGGAGTCCATTTCTTGGATTATTTCTCTTGTTTTCTTCGCTCATTTGCTTTGTTTCTTAATTCCACATATGAATGAAATTATATGGGATTTGTCTTTCTCTGACTGACTTATTTTGCTATTATACTCTCTCGCTCCATCCATGTCATTGGAAATGGCAAAATTTTATTTTGTTATGGCTGAATAATACTGCATTGTATATACACATAACTTCTCTTTATCCATTCATCCATCTCTCCTTGAGGGCAGGGATTCAGCTTCCTAATGTCCCCAGGCTTTCTCAGAGCTGAGACCACTGATGTTTAAAATTCCAGGCTTTAAGTCCTGCTGGTTGTAAGAACTCATGTAAGAACTTTGGCCCCTCTTGCTTCCAAAGCCAAATGTTAATGGGGATTTGTGTGGCCTGTGTGAGCTCCCCAGTGTGAGAGTTCGTTTATTGCCCTTCTCTGCACCCCCTCCAGACCACAGATGGCCATGGTATGTTTTACTCCCAAATTGAGTCTTTGTCCTTCCCACTTCTTCCAGGTTCTCAACCTTTAGTTGTGGAGTTTGTTCTGTCAGTCTTTGGTTCATTTTCTGGATTATTGACACCAAAGTGTTACCTAGTTTCAACCATGGGAACAGGGCAAGTTTAGGGGCTGTCAACTCTGCCATCTTCCCAACCTCTCATCCTATGTTGTAGCTTTTATGGGTGCTTCATTCTTTTTAATATTCCATGAAATGAATATTCTGTATTTTGTATATCCAGTTATCAATTGATGTATTTTTCGCATGTTTCCACTCTTAGTTATAATGAATAATGTAGCTATAAACAATCATGTATATGTTTTTGTGTGGAAATACATTTTTATTTCTATTGAGTATATGCTTTGGGGTAAAATTTGAGTCGTATGGTAAGTTAGCACTTACGGAGCTGTCACACGATTTTCCAAAGTGGCTGCACCATTTGACATCCCCACCAGCAATGTATGAGAGTTTCAGTTATCCATATCCTCACCAACGCTTGTTATTATCTTTTTAATTTTAGATGTGCTAGTGAATGTTAAATGATATGTCATTGTCCCTAATGATGTTGAGTATCTTTTTTCTTCTTATTAACTGATTGTATCTATTTTTTTTTGTAGAACTATTAAAATCCTTTGTCCATTTTTAATTTGGGTGGGGTCTTTGTGGGTTGTCGTTTCACTTTCTTAATGGTGTCCCTTGCAACAAAAATGTTATTAATTTTGATAAGATTCTGTTTATCTTTTTCTTGTGATGCTGTGCTTTTGGTGTTGTGTCTATGCAACTCTTGTCTAACCTGATGTCATGAGGATTTCCCTCTATTTTCCACCTTAGGATTTTTAGTTTTACTGCTTACATTTAAGCCTATGATCCACTTTGTTAATTTCTGTGTACGATGTAAGGAAAGAGTCTAAATTCATTATTTTGCATGCAGATATCCTATCTCATGGTAATATTTGTTGAAAAGATCCATATTGCTTTGTAACATGATTTTGTAATTCCTCCCAACAGTGTAGAGTCTATTTCCTCACCCCTTAAATCTTGTCTTACCTTGTGACTTTGTTATTTTCATTAGAGAGGATTCCACCAAATTCCTTACTTTGCCATTCCAGAAGTTGGCTCTGGACCTTCAATTTCACAATAACTTTTCAAAAGAAAAAAAAGAAAACATGAAAATAGATTTGGGAATATTTTGGTAATTTAAGACTATTATGCATTAATGTGCAAATATCTGTTTTAAAACTAAGCGTTGTAGAGAAGAAAAGATGATAACTTTTGAGGAGAATGTGATTAGATTTGTTTTTCCTCCTGGTATTAAATAAATAAGGAAAAAAAAATTTTCCCTGGTGCTAGTATATGCTAGTATAGTATTTGGAAGTAGAAAAGACTTTTTTGTTTCCCTAAATTTTTCTTGTTTTATTTTTTGGAAAAAACAGCCTGAATTAATCTGAGTATTAACACATGTCACCATTTCTATAAATAGTGACTGTTTAGACACTGTTAAGTGTTATCCAAAACATTCACAGAGATATGAACCCTTCTTGCCAAGAAGACCATTATATATCATCTGACAGTTGCTGAAAACTACATTCCAAGCTCTGCCAGCTGAGACACATGGTTATAGGTTAAAGTATAAAAACTGCATAAGCAAGCAGACAAAAAATTTCCACAGATATTAAGCCCTGATGATGGATAGATACGATTCTGCACAATGAAAACCACTAGTATCTTTATCTCAGAATGTGACAGATTACAGTGGTATTCAACTTCAGACACATGCCTATGCTGTAGAGGTAGAAGGAATTAAAATATTGCCTTATATAATTTCATGTGTGGCAGCATTTATGTTATAGAAGTGACTTACTTATTATTTTTATCCTATCAGTATCTGTGCCAAATAGGTTGTATGTGACCCTTGGTGAGTCCTCTGAATTCTTCTTTATGAATCACTTACTATTTTTTTTCCTATTAGCAAAAATACTTTATATATTTTTGACAGGTTATATGTACTTAATTTATCACAGTGAAAAAACAATCATTGTTAAGTATTTATCATTAGTGACAAAATGTACATTAAGTATGCATTACAGAGTAAGTGGTCAGCCTGGTGCACAGCCAATTACGTAACTTTCATTATTCTTTGAGACGTGTATTTGGGTTATTTTACCAGAGAGCAGAATATTTGCCTCTGAATGCCTAGGGAATGTACTCTTCAGATTTTACTTTTGTATCCAAAACCAGAGGAACATCCTCTAAATAGAGAATTGAGAGGTGAGCCTGAGAGTGAGTTGCAAAAGTCCAGGTTAAGGGCATAATCCTCCACAAGACTAACCTCTGTTCAGACAGTAGCCACAAGTTCAGGGATTTCTGGGTCCACCTTATTTACGGCTAGGTGGTTACAAATTGGGGAGTTTTCCCAACCACCCTCAAGCTTCATAGTTCACTAGAATGACTCACAGTACTGAAGTAAGTACTGTGCTCAAAATTAGAGTTTTATAATAACAAAATAATGCAAGTTAGAATTGGCCAAATGGGGAGAGGCACAGAGAAAAGTTTCCAAATGTGAAGCTTCTGTTATCCTGAGAGATGTGTTAGTCTCCCAGCATCGGAGTGTGACAATAATTAGAGAGTATGGCCAACCAAGAGGTTCACTTGAGCTTTATGTCTAGAGTTTTTATAGGGTTTCATTATGAAGATGTGAATAAGTAAATCCTTGGCCATGTGGTTGAACCCAGTCTCTAGCTCCATTCCCACCATGGAGGTTGGGTTAATATAATATGGCTCAGGTTCAAAACTCTGTAATCATGTGCCTGCTCTTTTTGATAAGATCATCCTCCATTTTGAGTCAGTTTAACATAAACCATCCAATAAACGGCTATTAACCTAAAATATCAGGTGTGGTACAAAGGGGTCACTTTGGATAACACAAACACTTCTAACACTAGGAAAATCCCAAGGTTCTAGAGGTTACCTCCAAGAAACCCAGGAACAAAGATCAGGCAAATTCCTTATTATACAAACCTTGACAAGGTTATCCGTATAAGAGCTTGATGCACCTTTAATGTAGGAGATAAATATAAAGTAATTGTCAATACCTATTACTCTATCTTTAAGTCTGGGAAAAATGAATCCATAGATGCCAAGTTGAAATTTGTATCACCATTCTTTTATTCTTCTCCAATATCAAAACATTATTCTTTGTATAATTGAAGATGGGAGAAAAAAAGAAGCTGAAGCTATAAAAATAAATATATAAAGACATGGAATGTTTATATTTCATTGGAAATTTAGTGTATACAAAAAGTTTGGCAGTAATGGATGCTTACATTTTTCTTTACATTATATATAAGTAAATGATTTTCTAAGTGACTTTTTGAGTTTCACTCCAAAAGCTAGTTTATTTTAACCTAAACAACATTAAATCAGAAACCATTAATTTGATGGGTTAATTACTCTTTTTTCTGTTAATATGTAAAAAATTGTTAAAATCATAAATTTAAGTGTACTATGTAAAATCATATCACATATCACTAGTCATATGTGTACAAAATTTAACAACACTTTGTATGAATTAAATCACAAAGTCCACTGAAATGTGATTGAAATAGAACACTATATTAGTTTCAGGTGTACAACATGATTAAACATTGGTGTACATTGTGAAATGATGACCACAATAAGACCAGTTAACATCTTTCACCTTACATAGTTATAAAAATTCTATTCTTGTGACAAGAACTTGAAGATTTATGTTCTTAGCAACTTTTAAATACTCAGTACAATATTAATTATAGTGACCAATAGGTACATTATATCCCCATGACTTAGTTATTTTATAACTGAAGTTTGTACCTTTTTTTTTTTAATGTTTTTTATTTGAGAGAGCTGGGAAGGAGCAGAGAGAGAGGGAGAGACAGAATGTCAAGCAGGCTCAGTGCTGTCAGTGCAAAACCCCATGTTGGGTTCTAACTCCTGAACCATGAGATCGTGACCTGAGCCTAGATCAAGAGTCAGATGCTTAACCAACTGAGCCACCAAGGTGCCCCTGAGAGTTTGTACCTTTTTATCCTGTTCACCTGTTCACCATGTTATCATTATCTATGAGATTGGTTTGTGTGTGTGTGTGTCTGTGTGTGTGTGTGTGTGTGTGTGTTGCTGTTTAGATTTCACATATAAGTGAGTCATGTGGTATTTGTCCTTCTGTCTTATTTCATTTAGCATAACACCTTCAAGGTCTGTCCATATTGTCACAAAGGGCAAGATTATGCTATTTTTTATAGTTGAATATTCCAAAGTGTGTGTATATATATATACACACACACACACACACACACACACACACATATATATATATATATATATATACTATAGCATACATATTCCATATATATTCCAAAGCATGCATACACACACACACACACACACACACACACCCATATTCTTTATCCATTCATCCTTTGATGGACACTAAGATTACTTCCATATTGTGGCTATTGTAAATCATGCTGCAGTGAACATGGAAATGCATATAACTTTTTGAGTTAGTGTTCTTATGTTCTATTCAGATGAATACCTGAAAGTAGATTCCTGGCTCATATGATGATTTTACTTTTAGTTTTTTGAGGAACCATCATACTGTTTTCCGTAATGATTGTACCAGTTTATATTCCCGCCAATAGTGCACAAGGGTTCCCTTTTCTCCAGATCTTGCTCACAGTTCCTTCTTGTTTTTTGGTTTCAGTTTGTTTTTTGTTTTGTTTTTTTTTTTTTTAATAATAGCCATTTTAACAGATGTGGGATGATATCACATTGTGGCTTTCATTTTGATTTTATAGATGCTTAGTGATGTCGAACATATTTTTGTATACCTCTTGGACGTCTGTATGTCTTCTTTGGAGAAATGTCTATGCCGATCCTCTACCCATTTTCTAATTGGATTGTTTGTCTTTTTGATATGGAGTTGTATGAGTTACTTACATATTTTGGATATAAGTCCCTAATCAGATACCTGATTTGCAAATATTCTCTCCCATTCTGCAGGCTGCCTTTTCATTTTGTTGGTGGTTTCCTTTGCTCTGTGGAAGCTTTCCCCACTTCTTTACTCTTTTGTTGCTTTTGCTTTTGCTTTTGGTGTTAGATTTAAAAAATCCTCACTAAGATCTATGTTAAAGCCCTTGCTGCCTATGGTTTCTTATAGGAGTTTTATGGTTTCAGGTTTTATATTCAAGTCCTTAACGCATTTTTTTGTTAACTTTTTGTGCGTGGTGTAAGATAACAGTACTGTTTCTTCTTTTGCGTGTGGTCATCCAGATTTCCTAACATCATTCATTGAAGACACTGTCTTTTCTCCTTTGTATATTCCTAGTTCTTTTGTCACATTAATTGAACAAATAAGTGTCACTTTATCTTTTTATCTATTCTGTTTCATTGTGCCTCTTTTTATGACAATACCACATGTTTTGATTACTAAAGCCATACAGCTTGAAATCACAGAGGATTATACCACCAGCTTTGTTCTTTCAAGATTGCTGTGGCTCTTCAGGTTTTTTAGGGTTCCGTACAAATTTTAAAATTATTGTAGTTCCATGAAGAATGTCATAGTTTTCAGGGTACAGGTCTTTTATATTCTTGGTTAAATGTATTGCTAAGTATTTTGTTGTTTTTGATGCAGTTGTAAATTGGTTTATTTATTTTTCTTTCAGATAGTTCATTATTAGTGTATAGAAACTCTGTAGATTTGTGTGTACTGATTTTGTATCCTGCTATTTTACTGAATTCGTTGATTAGCTCTAATGGTTTTGGATGGATTCTTTAGCGTTTTCTCTATATATAAACGTTACCTGTTAATAGTGAAATTTTTACTTCTTCCTTAATAATTTGGATACCTTTTCCTTTTTTTTTTTTTTCCTTGCTTAAGACCTCTGACTAGGACGTCTCATACTCTATTGAATAAAAGTGGCAGTGATGGGCATTCTTGTCTTGTTTCTTAGAGGAAAAGCTTTCAGCTTTGAAGCATTAAGTATATTAGCCCTAGATTTGTCATACACGGTCTTTATTCTGGTATGTTCACTTTGTAGGCAGTGTGTTGAGAGTTTTAACTTTGTAAGATGCTTTTTCTGCACCTGTTGATTTGATTATAAGATTTTAATCCTTTATTTTGCTAATGTAGTCAATCAAATTGATTTTGTGAATGCTGAACCACCTTTTTATCCTGGAATCAATCCCACCTGATCATGTTGTATGATCCTTTAAATTTTTTTTAAAGTTTATTTATTTTGAGAACGAGAGAGAAAGCGTACGGCAGGGGCAGAGAGAGGAAAAGAAGAGAATGCCAAACAGGCTCTGCACTGTCAATGCAGAACTTGATGTGGGGTTCGAACTCAGGAATTGTGAGATCATGACCTGAGTCTAAACCAAGAGTTGGATGCTCAATTGACTGAGAGCCACCCAGGTGCCCGATATGATCCTCTTAATGTATTGTTAATTGGAGTTTACCAATATTTTATTGAAAAGTTTTGTGTCTGTGTTCAGCAGGGGTATTGACCTGTAGTTATCTTTTCTTGTGGCATGCTTGTCTGGTTTTGCTATCACAGTAATGCAAGCTTTGTAAAATGAGTTTGGAAATACTCCCTCTTTGTCTAATTTTTGGGAGCGTGTATGAAGGATTGGTATTAATTCATCATATATTTCACGAAATTCACCAATGAATCCATCTGGTCCTGGACTATTGTTGGTTAGGAGATTTCAGATTACTGGTTGAATTTCCTTCCTAAAAATTGTTCTGTTTAAATTTTTATTTCTACATAGTTAGGTCTTCGTAGGTTACATGTTTCTAGGAATTTATCCATTTGTTCAAGGTTGCCAAATTTTTTTACGTCTAATTGTTCATAGTAGTTGCTTATGATCCTTTGTATTTCTGTGATAGCAGTTACACTGTTTACTCTTTATTTTCTGATAATATTTATTTGAATCCTCTTTTTTTTTCTTGGTGCCTCTAGCTAAAGTTTTGTCAAATTAATTTATCATTTGAAAACACAACTTGTTAGTTGCATTAATCTTTTCCGTTGTGTTTTTGCTCTGTATCTCATTTATTTTTGCTCTAATATTTATTTCCCTTTTCATACTAACTTTGGGCTTTGTTCATTTTTGAGGTAAAAAGTTGTGTTACTTGAGTTTTCTCATTCCTGAGGTAAGCATTTATCACTATAAAATTTACATTGAGAACTGTTTTTGCCATGTCTCCTAAATTTTGGTATTTAGACATTTGATTTCTATTTTCATTTGTCCCAAGGTATTTTTTTATTTCTACTTTTATTTCTTCCTTGAGCCTTTGGTTGTTCAGTTTCATGTTGTGTAATCTCCATATAGTTTTGAATTTACCAGTTTTTTTTTTTAATTTTTTTTTTCAACGTTTATTTATTTTTGGGACAGAGAGAGACAGAGCATGAACGGGGGAGGGGCAGAGAGAGAGGGAGACACAGAATTGGAAACAGGCTCCAGGCTCTGAGCCATCAGCCCAGAGCCTGACGGGGGGCTCGAACTCACTGACCGTGAGATCGTGACCTGGCTGAAGTTAGACGCTTAACCGACTGTGCCACCCAGGCGCCCCTGAATTTACCAGTTTTTTTTTTTTTTAATTTTTTTTTTTCAACGTTTATTTATTTTTGGGACAGAGAGAGACAGAGCATGAATGGGGGAGGGGCAGAGAGAGAGGGAGACACAGAATCGGAAACAGGCTCCAGGGTCTGAGCCATCAGCCCAGAGCCTGACGCGGGGCTCGAACTCCCGGACCGCGAGATCGTGACCTGGCTGAAGTCGGACGCTTAACCGACTGCGCCACCCAGGCGCCCCAAGTTTTTAACTTGTTACTGAGTTCTAGCATTATGTAGGAAAAGATGCTCAATACCATTACAATCTTGTAAAAGTGATTAAGACTTAATATATCTTGTAAAATATTATCTATCTTGGACCATTTCCTTGTACATCTGAGAAGAATGTATACTCTTGATTCTTGGATGGAATGTAATATATATGTTAAGTCTGTCTCGTCTAACATGTCATTTAACATTGATGTCTCCTTCTTAATTTTCTGTCTGGATGATCACCTCACCAATAGAAATGGGGTTTTAAAGTCCTCTACTATTGTTATATTGCTGTGTATTTCTCCTTTTAGTTCTGTGAATATCTGCTTTATATATTTACGTACCCCTATGTTGAGTATGTAAAATTTACAAATATTATATTCTCTTGTTGGGTTGACCCCATTTATCATTAGGTAATACCTTTCTTAATCTGTGATTAGTTTTGTCTGATGCAAATTTAGCTACCCGCACTTTCTTTTGTTTTCCACGTTCATGGACTATTTTTCCATCTTTCACTTTCAATCTGCCTCTTCACGTCTAAAGAGACTCTCTTGTAAGCAACAGAGATACGGTTTTGGGTTTGGTTTTGTTGTTTTTTAAACAGTCTCAGCCACTCTCTGTGTTTTCACTAGAGAATTTTGTCCATTTGCATTTCAATAATTATTAACGGGTGTGTACTTACTACAATTTGTTAAGAGTTTTCTGGCTGTTTTGTGCTCTGCTCTTCATTTCTTCTTGGTCTCTTCCATGTGGTTGGATGACTCTTGAGTGGCCTGCTTAGATTGCTTTTCCTCCATCTCTTGTGTGTCTACTGTAGGATTGTGCTTTGTGGTTACCATCAGGCTTACATACAAAATAAAACTTTATTATAAGGTGATGACAACTTAAGTTGGATCGTATTCTAAAGGCCTACATTTTTACTTCCCCCACCTTCGTGTTATGTTTTTCATGTCACATTTTACATTGTTTTATCTTTTGGATCCCTTCGCTAATAATTGTAGTTACAGTTTTGTTTGCTATTTCAGTATTTTTCCTTCATACTGTCTTTATAATGTGATTAATCCACTACTGTTACTAGACATTTACCTCTCTCATGAGCCAGTGAGATTTATCCTTTTCTTTTTTTGTGTTGTTGTTGTTGTTATGGTTATTAACGAATACCCTTTCTTTTCAGTTTAAAGAAATCTGATGAATTTCTCGAGTTTTTCCTTGTCTTGAAAACTGTATTTCTCTTTCAATTCTGGATGATAACTGTGCTTAGGTAGAGTATTCTTGGTTATTTGATAGGTGTCTGGTGTGGCTCTCTTGGGGTGTGTCTTATTTTCTGTCTTTCTGGGTGACATCAGCAGGCTGGAGTGAGACAGAAGGAGAGCACAGAGATTGTGTCTACTGGCCTCTGTTCCCTAAAATTATTTATGTGGCTCACTAGATGTGCATCAAACCATAAGTTTGTCCCCCAGGCCAAAGCTCCTGGACAACTGAATAGTCTTTTACCAAATGACTGAAGGCGTGTTTTAGGTGTCTGTGCGTTCATTGCCCTGTTGGTGGTAGCCTGCCAGAAACCATCCCTCTGAATATGATAGTCCCATGGGACCCAGGAACACAGGCTTTATGGACCACGTGAGCCTGGTAATCAATGGTGTCCCTGGGTGATAGCCATAAAATTCAGGACATCAGACGTGCATAAAAAATCCCTTCCAAGAGATACTGGTGCTCTAGAACATGGCAGAGGGGGGGTATAAAGATGGTGCCCACTGCAAAAAGAAAAAGATGGCCCTGCTAGTAAGAGTAAAGCAGAGGGAGAGCCCAAATATGGTACCCACTAATGTCTATCCCCAGAAAATATTCCTGCTGGCTCTGACAGATGTGTGTTAGATGCCTACCCCACATACTCAAACAAGCCTCTCAGTTAAAGTCTAACTACAATCAGGTTCCTTTGTGCCAGGCCCAACACTGGGGGGACATGAGTGCATAACCCTTCTAGGAGCCATTTCCCAGATCACTATAGTGTTGTGGGTCTTGTGGACAAGAGCCCCGCTATTTTTCAAAGCTAGATGTTGTAGGGGCTTGTCTCTCAGGTATAGGTCCTAAATTTTGAGGTGCCTGATGTGGAGTTCAAACTCTTCCCTCCTCAGGAAGAAACTCTCAGTTTAGACCCCTGATTGTTGGTCACCATGCCAGGGGGGAGGTATATGGTGAGATTATGTTTTCCAGCCTCTCCTACACAATTTGATGTGGTTTTATTCTCAGCTGTTCTTTGTGTGGTGATTGCTCAGGCAGACTTTCAATTTTTTTCAGAGGACATTTTTCTTATAAAGCTGTAGAGTCAGTGCCCATGGGAGGAAGTGAGCTCCAGATCTTTCTACATTGCCATCTTGAACCTGAGCCCCTTAATACCTTAATATGTATTCATAAAGACCATTCTTATAATTTACAATTAACTATTCATATAAGGATATTCAGGTTACAATCCATTTACATGTATTTCTTAAAGGAAATCAATATATTTAACTGCTCTACCTACTTAATTTTTTCATCAGTAAACAGTTACTGAGTTGACTCAAATAATTGTTATTGGATTAAGGAATTGGTTCATTTTATGTGTCACCTTGACTGGGCCATTGGGTGTACAGCTATTTGGTGTAACATAATCTGGTCATTTTTAGATGAGATTAACATTAAAATCAGCCGACCACAGCTGTTGCTGTCTTGAATGTGGGTGGGCCTCATCAAATTAGTTGAAGGCCAAGATAGAACAAAAAGACTGACCCTCCTTTAAATAAGAGAGAATTTTTCCTGCCTGACTGCTTTTGAAGTGGGACTTTTGCTTTTTTTTTTTCTGCCTTCAGATTCTCACTGGAGCATTGGCTCTTCCTAGGTCTCAAGGAAGCTAGCCTTCAGGTTCTCCTAGGTTTACTGCTTGCCACCTTACTCTGCAGATTTTAGATCTTGGGAATTGCCAACCTCCATCATTGTGGCCTGGCTTCTATAATAAATCTCTGTGTATATGTATATGTGTATGTGCATGTATATGTATTTGTGTGTATGTATGAAGATACATTGGTTCTATTTCTTTGGAGAATATCAGTACAATTCCTATGTGCAAGTAACTATATGTTTGTATCTAATTGGTCCTATTTGATTTACAGTCTTTTAAATTTAGGCATGCTTCTTGTATCTTTAATAGATAATTTTTAAAAAGACATTTTAAGATGAGTAAGTTTCAATATATTTACAAAATTAGTGATTCTACCTTCTCTCTGGTATAGATTATTCCTTGAGTTTTTGATTGAATATTGAAATTTTTATTTATTTGTAAAGAGTCACTGATTAGATTTTCTCTGCCTTTATTGCATTTGCAATTCTTCCCACAGTACTTTTTTGCTATGGACCACAGAAAAGACTCTTTACATATATAGCCCTTAATCTCTGAGATGCTGGCTTCTTAGGTAGTGTTTGGATTGAGATTGTATCCATATGGGTTTTGTCCTCAGCAAGAAATGGTGATTCTTACAAAAAAAAAAAAAATCCCCAAACCCTGACAAGGCATTTTTAACTTATTAAATATGATTTTTTTCTTATTTCTGGGAAGACTTACACAGAAGTACTAAAGGTATCTGCTTTTCCTGTAAAGGCATAAAAGAAATGTAAGTATATGGGTTTTCAGGAGTTGTCTGGCATGACATGAAGATTTTCCTTAGCATTTCTATAATGGGAGATGAGGTGTTGGAAAAATAATAGGAGCTTTGCCTCAGTCTAGTCAATGCTGCTCTCAAGACTTGGGGAACTAAACTGACAGATGTGATGTCTGACAAGAGTGTATTTTTAGAATTACTGGAGCACCAGCACATCAAGTTACCCATTCCTGAAGTAGGAGGATCAGTGACACTGGTCCTGGCTTTCTGATCACTTGTATTGAAAGTTCCTGCCCTGTAGAGTTTTTGTAACACTCTGGAGGATCCAGTTACCTTGTGTTGAAAGAAATGAGAGGATTTTTTTTTTCAAAAATGCCATCTACGTTACAGAGGTTCTACATGATTTTATTAAATGAACAATTTAGTATAGAGAAAAATTAAAATAATGATGACTAGACCAAAGCTGATAATTACATATCTATTGTACATAAGAATGTGAAACTTATGGGGGCCTGAGTGGCTCCGTTGGTTGAACATCTGACTCTCGATTTTGGCTTAGGTTATGATCTCACAGTTCGTGGGATCGGGCTCTGTGCTGAGTGTGGATCCTGCTTGGGATAGTCTCCACCTCTCTCTCTGCCCCTTCCTTGCTCATGTGCTCGCTCTCGCTGTCTCTCTCTCTCTCACTCACTTAAATAAATAAATGTTTTAAAAAAACCTAGAAAGAATGTGAAATTTTCCTTCATGGTATAAAGTTCTATGTAAATTGATCATGTTACTATCCCATCCTTTGCCTATTTTTGTTATGGGGCCCTTTTTTTTTTTTTTTTTTTTTTTGCTGACAAAGATAAAGCATTGCCCCAGACCTTCAGAATCTGAGTGGGCAGCAGCTGTGTTTAAAAGCAGAGAGAAACCTATCACATGACAGAGATCCTTTTCTGTTGTTAAGTTTTATCTGAGATTAGACCTTTAATCATGTGGATAAATCCAAAATTGACACCAAAAAAAAAAAATGTCACAAAGAAGTCGTAGCTTTTAATTTCTTACTTAGGTTCTTCCTCATAAGCTGTCTATATTTGAGGAAACAATAACAGAAACAGCTTTCCATTGACCAATTAGTGGTCCCTGAGTCTCTCTCATTAGATGGTCTTTTTTGAATTATTCAGTGTACTGAAGGAAAAAGCTTATCATTGAGATGTCCTTCGATACTCTTCCACTATTTACTCCTCCATAAGAGGGCATCTGGAGTGAGAGGGTATGGACACATGTTTCAGCTAAAGGGAGAAGGCTCTTAGATCCACGTACTTTAGCACTGAAGTACATGTCTCCCCATGTACTTCCAGTCAGGAAGTCCCTGAACTCTGCAAACTCTTTGCCCTGATCTCAGTCTTCCATTGGTTTGCCCATGCAGTCAATAACTGCCTGTATCCTCCCCCAACTAAAGAAAGGGAGAAATTTTAGATAATCTTTACACTGTCTCAGGACAAGAAATTTTAGATAATCTTTACCACTTCTCAAGGTTACATAGTCACTTCCTTCTGATGAGGCTGAGGCACATATCTTGTACATCCTGGGAAATGGTTTCACAATAAAAGTGAAGCTTCTGTTAGAAGCCTAACCCTTACCCTTATTATCCCTAGGGAAGTAGGCTAGAACCCAAAGTATCTTCTTACTTATTTGCTTTCTTCCATTATCCACACTTCAAGGTCCAGCCTTAAGGCAGATAGAGAGCACAGAAGCATAGAAAACCCTGTAGCAACTAAATTCTTCAATTTTTCATTCGTATCTTATTACTTTTCCATACTCCTAAGGTTATGAATTAGACTTCTTATTCTTCTCAGGAACTTCCTCTATGTAATGCCCTTTTTCTTTCCAATGACACAGTTTCTTTGCTTTACCTTAATGCCTTATAGGAATAGGAAGAAAATAATGGTCTGATAATAAGAGGGCAACTGTAGGGAAAAGAGTGTTTATAAAATAGTATTTCTTTTATAAATTGTTATTGCTTAGAGAAATCCCTTATGTTATTGGAGAATATTGATTGTCACCTAGGTATTCCCTTACTTTTAAGAAAGAAACTGGAATTTCTACAGGTTCCAAACTTCTCAGTTCCGAATCCCTAGCTTTTCTTTAAAGATGTGTCTTGGGGGGCGCCTGGGTGGCGCAGTCGGTTAAGCATCCGACTTCAGCCAGGTCACGATCTCGTGGTCCGTGAGTTCGAGCCCCGCGTCAGGCTCTGGGCTGATGGCTCAGAGCCTGGAGCGTGTTTCCGATTCTGTGTCTCCCTCTCTCTCTGCCCCTCCCCCGTTCATGCTCTGTCTCTCTCTGTCCCAAAAATAAATAAATGTTGAAAAAAAAATAAAAAAAAAATAAAGATGTGTCTTGGTTAAGCCTGGATAATAGGTGAAATGATCACCTTTTAACACTGGGGCTCATATCTAGGAAAATTGCCTTTTAGGTATTGGGTCAAAAACACTTTTCCCAGCCACCTAAGTGGATAAAAACATTTACTGCATGAAAAAAGTCTCAGACTCTAGCATTATGCTGTATCCAACAGCTATCATCGCTCAAAGACAGAACGAAGTGTGGCTTCGCAACCCCAAACCCAAATTTTACCATAACCCATTTCCCCCAGAATTCAGATGAGAGCCTGTCAACTTTGGCTACACATTAAAATCATCTACGAAGTTTTTCAGGAAGATGTTGCAAGGGACACATCCAGATCAGTTGAATCATAATATCTGGGAGGCTGATTTTTGTAAAGGTTCACAAGATGATTCCTTTGCATATGAAGATTAAGAGCACTTGAAGTTCTTGTCCAGTCTCTGGTCTTAGCTTTTGGCTTCAGAAGCAATGAGTATATGCTGGGTTAGTTTTACACAAGTCCCATGGTCTGTTTTCAGGTTTTACAGAAAGTTTTCAATCTGACTTAGTATTTGCATTTTTGGCTCTGGGTTCTGTTTCTGGACTGATTGTGGAATTTTGTCCTACAAAGCAAAAGTACACTCAAATGCAGCATAAGGACCCCTTTAATGGACAGAGCTTTTGCAACTGGAATTGAATTGAGGACTTTCAAATTCACTGTCTACAAAGAGGACTTGACAGAAAATGTCCCAATTTCTCTCTCTGTCTCTCTCCCTTACTTGCCTCTTATTTTCTCTTTGACTCTGAACATTTGGTGTCACAAGGTCACATTTGGGGCCTTAGGATGATTAACTCTTTTACTTCAAGGTTGGAATAAACAGTGCAGAGATTTTAAAGAATCCCAGAGAAGCTCTTATATGCATTTCATTTTCTAGAACTGATTTAATATGCAGTATGGTTGCTAGAAACATGTGGGATATGGGGAAAGTGATAAGACAGATAAAACTTGTTCTATTTCCATTTCATTATTACCCGCTGTTAGACTCAGTCTTGGGGGGGCAAATTTCCTCATCCTGTTCCTTTCTTCTACTGAAAGGAACTTACTTGCTAAAGGAGATGGGTTTGGGTCTTCGGATGGTCAAGCTCTTTTCTGGTTTTTAATGTGTTCTGATCCATGCTGGTTGGTTTGCCCCATACACTGTACTACTGCCCCAAAAGATCACCTGGCTCTTATCTGGGATTTTGCAGACTTTGATGGTTGAAGTGTGTAGTCCACAAGTTGCCTCCTGTTTTAAAGAGGTCATTCATGATACATTGCTCAGTCTCAAAACTTGGCTGTTCTACTTGTTCTCTTAACAGTTTTATGTCAATTCCCTGTGGCATGTGGAACCTACTGGAAGCCCTAGAACTAAATGCAGGCCCAGGAAGCCACAAAATTTGTCTCTTTCTTATCTCTTGACACCCTCTTCTATCTGTGTCATCCTGGTACTCTAACTTCAAATTGAATTGGGGAATAAATCAAATGTCACTCCCCTCCCACGATCTTAAAGCTTCACCCAGGATACACCTTGGGGATTGTGTTACTCACCCTGATGTTCTCATGTTCCTTCATAATTTCATTGAACTGCTGACCTGCTCTTCTATGGTCTGTCCCCTCTTCTTTCTATATACCCTCAGGCCAAAATACCCTCCTTTCTATATACCCTCAGGCCAAAAGACCCTCCTTTTTCTTTAGAGAGGGGTTCCTCTTTTGTTATATCTTCCTCCTTTGTAGGAACACTAAGCACTTTGCACCTCAGCATTAAATGCACATAAGTTGAAAAATAAACTCATCTGATGAGAACACATTCTGAAAGAGTTTTATCAGTTGCACCTTCTTGAAAATCATAATTGTTTTTGGGCTCTGCTACTGAATGCACCTGGAGCTAGGAGAGAGATTCTGTTTGTTTGGTTTTTTTTTGTTTGTTTGTTTTTGTCTCCTGGACTTTTAAACCCTGACTCTACCACTAAAAGAAATTACCACCAATATTTTAATGCAAATTAATCAGCAAATTGATCAAATGCATCTTATATATCAAACATCATTCTTTAAATAAGATTACTGGGGTATCTGGGTGGCTCAGTTGGTTAAGCATCTGACTCTAGGTTTTGGCTCGGGTCATGATCTCATGGTTAGGTGGGTTCAAGCCCCACGTCTGGTGCTGTGCTGGCAGTGAGGAGCCAGCTTGGGATTCTCTCTCCCTCTCTCCCTTCCCTTCCTGCTTGTGCTGTCTCTCTCAAAAGAAACTAAAAAAATAATAAAAAAGATTATTAAACAGTGTTTAAGAATAAGTTGGTCTGGGGTTTCTTGGTGGCTCAGCTTGTTGAGCATCTGACATCTCGCTTTTGATTTTAGCTCATGTTATGATCCCAGGGTCATGGGATTGAGCCCTGCACCAGGCTCTGGCCCTCTCTCTCTTCCCCCATCTGCCCATCTCCCCCACTCACTTTCTCTTTCTCTCTTTAAAAAAAAATAGGGGTGCCTGGCTCGTTCAGTTGGTTAAACGTCTGAGTCTTGGTTTTTAGCTCAGGTCATGATCTCATGGTTTCATGAGTTGGAGCCCCACATTAGGCTCTGTGTTGGCAGCATGGAGCCTGCTTGAAATGCTCTCTCACTCTCTTTCTCTCTCTACTCCTTCCCCACTCATGCTATCTCTGTCTCAAAATAAATAAACTTTAAAAATAAAAAAATAACTAAAATAAAAAAGTAATTTAGTAAAAAAAAAAAAACAGGAGACATGCTACTTAGAGTTAATAACACAAGTCAAGCAACTAGAAAGTGAAGAGAAGGTATCTTTTGTTCTACAGAAATAGGGTTTGTATTCTTGAGTAATTCACAGTCTATAGGGCCAGGGAAACATTTTATTTTTTTTAATGGGTAAATGGTCTAGACACATGAGTTACAAATTTGGATGAAAAACTGGATGATTTTACTTGGGCAGTTCAGAACTAATGACTTCTTGGAAACTCTTGAATGCTGAACTTAACTCCTGTCTGAAGCGAGGCAATTCTACTCAGCACAGCATGGTGGATTTTGCTTACAAGCCTTTACTCAAGCTTATCTTGTGTTTCTTAGCTGTTGTTAGGTTGGAAAAACTGTACTCATGATCATTCAGACTTAAAATATTACATCTTTCACATTCAGGCACTCAGTTTGTCAAAGTGATTTTTTGGTGAACTGAAGTAAACTACAATGGGAACCCATGGATGCCTCACTATGAAGACTATAGCTCTATTGAAAATTTAAAGATATTATGCTTTCTATAATTTTAATAAAATTAACATTAAGTGGTTATGCCACTTAAAAATTTAAGTCACTTAGGAATGTGCTCTTTGTGAGAAAAATCTGGACAAGGAGACAAGATGGGACAAATACTGCTACCTCTTATCAGCATCTGTCTTCTCTGCTTTTTGCTCATTCAATTAATATTTCCATGTTGGTCTTTAAAGTACTTAGAGCTGTCTAAGTTCTGACCATGATCCCACAAGCAGTTAAGTGGCAAGCTAAGGCATGAACTGAATATTTTGGTTTCTGCTTCCTTCCCCTTAACCAACTAATCCTAACTGTAGCCCTTACCAAGTACCGTGTGATTAAGGCATTGAAGGCAGGCCACTGTGTCTGGGTCCCAGGAGATAAAAGAGAGAGGAGGATGGGAGTTAAAGTTGGGACCGTGCTGAACCACTTAGGCCATAAATTTGGGAATTTTTTTTTTTAAGAGCATTAAGAAACTATAGGTGGGTTTTAAGTACACTAGTAACAAAAATCTCATTTATGATTTTTAAGGATCATTCTGCTCTGTGGCAAAACGAATATATGAGAGTAAGACAACTACTGCAACAGTGTAAGTCAGAGGTAATAGTTTTAACAAAAGCTTATGGTAAAAAATGAACAGAAATAGTTGGATTCATTTATATGCTAGGGATAGAGCTAATAGGACATTCTTTTACATTGGATAGAAGCTGGGAGGGAAGGCAACATCAAGAAGAATAACTAAGATTTTGGCTTTAAGGAGGAGTGAGTGATGGTGACATTTACTGAAATGGTGAAAAATGGAAAAAATACATTGGGGTTAAAATCAAGTTCAAGTTTCATCTTGAACATGATATGTTTAATAAGCCTAGTACCAATATGCATTTAGAAATGTATGCATCTAGAGTATTTCAAAGGAATTGAGCCTGGAGGTGTGCATTTGGGGATAGTTAGCACTGAGAAGGCATTTTAAGTCATTGGGCTAAATAACATTAAATGCAAAGAGTGTTCTAATGTAAAATGGGGGAGCAGAGACGGTCTGAGCAGAAATGATACAGCTTGCAAAGAGACTGGTAAAGAGAGGTCAGAGAGGAAAGAGAAAAGGTAAGAGAGTTAAAATGCAAGTAAGACTTGTAAGAAGGACAGAGTAGTCCTGTCTAACAAATGCTCCTGATTGGTCATTTAAAATGAAGGCACAGATGTGACCACTAGATCTGGCATCAAAGAAGACAGATAATTATTTTGTGTATATTTTCAATAAATTAATTGAGGTAAAATCAACGCATAATAAACTTCTCATATTTAAAATGTAATGCACTGTTTGAAAAGTTTTGACCTAAGTCTACAACCATGAAGCCATCCATCCCTGTGATCAGTTAACCTATCCATTACCCCCAAGAGTTTTGTTCCCCTTTGTGGCCTTTCCCTCCTGTTTGAATCCCATTCCCTCCTTGTGTCTCCAGGCATCCACTTACCTGTGGTCTGTTGGTATGTATTTATATTTTCTAAAATTTAATATAAATGACATTAGAGTTTTTCTCTCACCTCTTGACGAAGTTGAGATTCATCTACACTCTGGAGTCAACATTTCATGAACTTTATGGTATTCACTAATCCATCATGTGACTATTCTACAACTGTTTATTCGTTCACTTGTTGAAGAATAGATGAGTTGTTTCCAGGTTTGGCTACTAAAACTGAAGTTTCTAAGAATACTTGTGTGGAAGCGTGAGGGTGAGTCATGTGGCATGTCGAACTGCTTAAAACCTAACACAGTTTTACTTTCATGGCCTAGAATATCGGTGTTATATCCAAGAAATCCTTGTATAACACAAAACTGGCTTCTAAAAGTTGGATGGTTTTCAGTTTTACCTTTTGGCTTCAAGATTCATTTTGAATTAATTTTAGCATGTGGTGTGAAGTATGCATTAAAAGTCACGCTTTCTGCTTATGGATATCCAATTGTAACAGCATAATTTGTTGCAAAAATTACCTGTCCACCACTGTATTGTCTTTGGATCTTGGTCAAATATTAGTTGCCCATTAATAGGTGGGTCTTTTCTGAACTTTCTATTGTGTCTCATTAAAATATGTGTCTACCATCTACCCTGAATCCAATATTATACTGTCATGATATTATAGCTTTAAAATAAGTCTTCAAGTCAAGTAGCATTTTTCTTCAAAGATGAAGCATTTGTCTTTTAAAATTGTTTCTCAAAACTACTCTGCCTATTCTATATCCTTAACATTTCCATATGAATTTTAGAACCAGTTCATTAACTTCTGCAAAAATCCCTGCTAAGATTTTAATTAGGCTCATGTTGAATCTATGAATCAGTTGGGGAGAACTGACATGTTGACAATATGCTGTCTTCTGACCCATGAATACAGTGTATCTCTCCATTTCTTTTAGATACGTTTAAGTCTCTGTCAGAAATCTCTTGCAGTTTTTTTTTTAAGTGTTTGTTTATTTTTGAGAGAGACAGCATGCGCAAGGAGGGGCAGAGAGAGAACTCCCAAACTGAGATCATGACCTGAACTGAAATCAAGAGCTGGACACTCAACTGACTGAGCCACCCAGGAGCCCCTCTTGTAGTTTTCAGTATATTATTCTTTCCTATCTTTTGCTAGATTATTCCTATGTATCACAAATTTTGGAAGTTATTATAAACTTTATTTTATTATATTTCACTTTTCAGTTGTTTGTGGCTAGTATCTAGAAATACAGTTATTTTTTGTGCATTAAACTTGCAACCTGTAATGTTGCTAAAATGACTTCCTAAATTCTAGTAGCATTTTGTAATTCCGTAGGATTTTGCATATGGATCTAGGAGTAATAGCAATTTTATTTCTTCTTCCCTAATCTAGATGCACTTTATTTCCTTATGTTGTATGAACTCTGGATAGTTTCTTTAGTACAAGGTTTAGGAAATTTGATAATTGCAGTCTTTGTTATCTCTTCTGCTTTTGAGCATTAAACATTTGGACTTGACTATTAAATGTGATGTTAGCTATAAATGTTTAACAGGTTCTTTTAAACCATTTGAGGAAATTGACCTCTTTTTTAGTTTGCTGTGAATTCTGTTTGTTTGTTCATGTGTTTATTTTTGAGGGAGGGAGGGAGAGAGAGAGGGAGGGGGGTCACAATATCCGAAGCAGGCTCCAGGCTCCAAGCTATCAGCACAAAGCCCCACACCAGGCTCGAACTTAAACACCACAAGATCATGACCTGTGCTGAAATTGGATGCTTAACTGACATTTTGCTGTGAATTTTTATCAGTAATAAATTTTGGATTTTAACAAACATTCTGCATCTTTTGAGAGATCATACAGTTTTCCGTTTTAGTTTGTTAATATGATAGATCACATTGGTTAGTTTTTAATATTAAATAAGTATTCTCCTGGAATATACCTCATTTAGTCATAAAGTAACACCCTTTTTAATATATTAAATGTTTGACCTGACAGATTTTTGTTAATTATTATTTTTATTGTTAATAATTTTTGTTAATATATTTTTATTATCTATCTATCTAGAGATTTGTGCTAGAAGTTTTATATTAATTATTGTCTGGTTTTAATATCATGGAAATGTTGACCTCACAGAATGAACTGGGAAGTATTTATTACCTTCTCTTCAATTATCCGTAAGAGTTTCTTTAGCACAGTTATTATTTCTCCCTTAATATTTGGTAGGATTCACCAGTAAAGTCATCTGGACCAGGATTTATTTGGGGAAGTAAAGAGCATAAGGTTCTAATTAAAGATTTAACTTTCTTAATACATAGAGAGTTATTCAGGTTGTCTACTCAGTCTTGAGTGAGCTTTGCTAATTTATGTCAATTAAGAAATCAATCCCTTTTATCTAAACTCTCAAATTTATGAGCATAAATTTGTTCATAATATTTCCTTCTTATTCTTCTAATATCTGTAGTACCTTCAGTGATATTACCTCTTTCATTCCTGGTATTAGTAATGCTACTTTTTCCCCTAATGAGTCTGGTTGGAGGTTTGTACATTTTAGGGATCTTCTAAAAGAACCAGCTTTTGGATCTGTCAGTTTTCTCTTGTTGTTGTATTGTCTTTCCATTCCATTACAATTTCCATTCTGTTTATTTCCTTCTGTTTACTTTGTGTTTGATTTACTGATTAATTAATTAGGTTTCTTATGATAGAAGCTAAGATAATGGATTTGACACCATTTTTCTTCTCTGTTATAAGCACTTAGAGCCATGATTTTCTTTATAAGTACTAGTTAAAATACATTAGCCAAAATTTAATATATTGTGTGACCATTTTCCTTTTGATCACAAGACTTTATAGGTTTTTTTTTTACATGGGTGGTTTATGGGTATGATTTTTTTTATTTTATATTTCTTATAATTCTTCAGATATCTTTCTGTAATTTCTTAACTCCATTGTGGTCAGATAATGTAGTTCAAATGACATCATTTCTTTCAGATATATTGATATGTGTTTTGTTATTAATTGTATTAATGTATTCTGACTGTTGTATAAATGTGAGTTAGATTTAGTTGATTGATACTGTTGTTCATGTCTACTATATTTTTACTGATCTTATGTTTACTTGTTCATTCATTTATTGACAAATGGGGTGTTGACATCTTTGTAATTGTGTATTTGTCTATTTGTCCTTGGCATTCTACCAGTTTATGTTGACAAAAGTAGTTGTGGAAATACCATTGTGTGAGTGATAAAGGCATGGGGCAGATTGAAATCCAACAGATTAATTAGGCATGAAATGATTAGGGGGGAGAGGGATAAAGTCTATTGACAAGAACTTTAAAGAAACCTGGATATTTTGAAAAATAGGATGAAAATTATTACAAAATACTGTTACCTATCTTACCTCCAGGCCTTAAGGTATGCATGGAGGTGCATACGAAAATGCCATAGTTAGAGAACAAGAAAAAGAGGTATAGGGGCACCTGGGTGGCTCAGTTGGTTGAGCGTCCGACTTCGGCTCAGGTCATGATCTCGAGGTCTGTGAGTTCGAGCCCCGCATCGGGCTCTGTGCTGGCAGCTCAGAGCCTGGAGCCTGCTTCAGATTCTGTGTCTTCCTCTCTCTCTGCCTTTCCCCTGCTCATGCTCTGTCTCTCTCTCTGTCAAAAATAAATAAACATTAAAAAAAAAAGTTTAAAAAAAAAAGAAAAAGAGGTATATACTACTATAGGGTAGACTACTATAGGTATAGACTACTGTATAATAACTGCAAAGCCCATTTGCATTCTCTATAGAAAAAAATGTAATTTTCCATATTTATGTAAGTATTTTTATAAACAAATACATATTTAGTACATTCACATAGTCACGTCCATGTGTAATTTTCCTAGAAGTTTGCCAATGTGATCTCTGAGGTTCTATTTTTCGGTGAAGGAAAACAGAATCCAAACAAATTTGCCATAAGAACCTAGATGTCTCTACCTGGTCATGTTACTTAGGTGTATCTTTAGAGCACTGCCAAAATGGTGTATAGATCTGAAGCCATCAGTTTATAATTACGTGTATATTAACTTTTGCTATTTATTTATATACTTACTTAGTCTTTTAATTATTTTATGCGTGTTTTCATGAACATTGTACACTTTATCACTCAATACTTGTTAAAAGAGAGATATCTCAGGTGTAACTTTTATATTAGTGCTATCTTTGTCAGACTGGTGTTGGGATGATTCAAGATTTATTAAACAAGTAGGGAGGCTTTGATCTTTTTCTGTTTTGAAGTTAAAAAAATTGGTTTTAGTGTCAGCTCCCTCCTCCGGGGCATGGGGGGGGTGGGTAATAGATGGAGAAATAATTCTTTGATTATATTTTTAGATCTTAAACCTAAGATAATTTCACTTTCACAAAATGAGGCTTAATGTGTATATCTAGCAGATATTTCTAGTGGGTCTGCTGGTATAAACAATATTCTCTTTTTCTCATGATCTAATACGATGTCTACAAGAAGATAAAGGTTTTTAATTTTAAAGAATTTGAAAGGACCTATCTTACTCCACTCAGAAAATGTGTAATGCCCAGAATACACTTCTTGTCATTATTCTTCCTTTGTATTCCTATGTAAATGTATCCTAATTTACACTTGCCACCTGTCAAGATAAAAATTCACTCCTACTCATCTTCTTACCCTCTGGTGTTGCCAGATTCCTAAAATTGACTGCTTCTATACATACACACAAAGACAGGTACTGCTAGAGGTGTGAGAGGTGTGAGATGGGAGAGAGTTGTTCATATTCCTTCAAAAGTGTTATGTCATGAAAAGTGCGAACAGATTTGTGCTTTTTCCTTTTGTTTTGATAAACTGAGATAACTTTAAAATATCTGGGCATATGTGAACTGTGTAATAACTCTTGGTCCTTGGACCGTACTTTGCTTTTTAAAAGGTCAAGTCCTGAGAGAGTTGCTAATTATTTTTCAAAACAGCCAATCTGTACTTGTGTTAAAATTGTCAGAATGTAGCATGTGATTGGACCTAGTATAATAAATAGATCTTCCAGTGCCACTGTTCTTTTGCATCTTCTATATGTCTTTCAGTGGCAGGTATGAGAGGGTTAATAAGATGAATCTAGCTAGTGGCAAAAAAAATCTTAAATAACTCCTAATTTCAACATTTGTTTTAATTTTATTTTGGGAAGATTTCTCCAGTACATTTTAGGTGAGTATTATAATTATATGAAACTAAATAATAAAACACGGTTTCTAAATGTGTTAGAAACCTATGAAGATTTAATGAAGAATCTAGAATTCATTGTTAGGCCCTACCTCCAACCCTCTTTCTGCTTATAGACTGTGAGTGGGTCTAAACCAGGAACACTTGCTCAGAATGTTTTTAATTCATGGCTCCCTAAAGATTCAAGTGTTTCCGACCCAGAAAGCATGACCACAATGAGTTAGTTGGTATTGCTGTTTTTACTTAAGCAGCCCTGGTGTGAACTTCTTTAATTTTAATTTTGAAACAAAGGATCTAAGAAGAACTGTAATAATGGCTTGCTTTGTATTTCTTGATTAGTTGAAAAATCAGTGCACAAATCTAAAACTGACTCAGTGCATCCAACGCATCCACATCTGAATTGTTGAATCACTTTCTCCTCCTCAAGCATGCCTAGTCTTCTGCCTTACTTGATTCTGCTGAGACTAAGGCTATGGGGAATTAGTAGCAGGGCTTTTTAAATCTCTCTTCACACACAAAGATGGAAAATTCTTTACTGTTACTTACAGTTTTCTACTCTAAATGTTGTTGCTATTACTTCTTTTCTTGTTCACCTTTTATATCCTTCTCTTATCTGGCTTTTTTGACATGTAAGCCCAGTCATATGCTGCTGGGTTAAGTGACTGAAACAGGCTCCTTTTTATAGAAGAAAAGTTCATTTTCTTTTTTTTTTTTTAATGTTTGTTTATTTTTGAGAAAGCACAAGTGAAGGAGAGCAGAGAAAGAGGGAGACAGAGGATTAAAAGTGGGCTCTACGCTGACAGCAGAGAGCCTGATGTGGGGCTCAAATTCAAGAACACTGAGATTATGACCTGAACTGAAGTCAGATTCTCAACCAACTGAGCCACCCAGGTGCTCCAAAATGTTTATTTTCATAGTTTATGTTGGGCTTAGTTTCCTGATGCTACTCACCTGAGTTTTTATTAAATTGTGCTTCCTCTTGAGCCATTTCATCATCTATCCCCCAAGGCTCTTCTTTAGACTACTCTGTACACTGGGATTTGAAGACCCCATTGTGGTTTTACAGACATAGGGTTGATGACCTACTTGGACACATGACTCTTTTGAAATGGTCATTTCTGATACAGCTGCCCCAGAACTGTTAATAGAAACCATATAATATTAATGAATATTGTCCTTTTTTTCTTAAGGAGACAGTAGGTCTTTCAGAGTTATCTTAAAATAAAAAGAAGAATTTTCCCTGTTTGCCAGAGTTTGGAATCATCCAAGGACTCCTATTTCTTGATTTCTTTCTTTGTTGTTGAAGCATAGTTAACATACAATATTATATCATTTTCAGGCATACAATATAATGATTCAATAATTCTATACATTTCTCAGTGCTCATCAAGATAAGTATATTCTTTTTTTAAATTTTTTAACATTCATTTTTGAGAGAGAGACAGACAGACAGACAGAGTGTGAGTGGGGGAGGGGCAGAGAGACAGGGAGACACAGAATCTGAAGCAAGCTCCAGGCTCTGAGCTGTTAGCACAGAGCCACAAGCGGGGCTCGAACTTATGAAACCAGGAGATGATGACCTGAGCCAAAGTCAGACACTCATCTGATGGAGCCACCCATACGCCCCAAGATAAGTGTATTTTTAATTTATTTAAATAAAACCTTTTTCTACTATTACTGATTTTTCCCTTCAGGAAAGTGACTCCTTTAAAGCCAAACATTTTATTGAAATATATTATTGTTTTAGTAGAATCCATTCTCTGAAGGAAGAAATTAGTAATAGTAAAGAAAAAGCGAATATTTAAGTGAATTCTGAGCTCTCTTCCTACATATTTTGATTTTCAAAATAAACCAATTCAAGGACATTTTCTAGGCACTAAAAACAAAAACAGAAATCATAAGAATAAGCAAAATGTCTTGCTTTGTGGTTCAGTTTAATCCCTGCATATAATTGAACTCCGTTGCTAGATGTACAAGAATACTGCCAGAAATAGTCCTAAAATGATAAGCTTTAACTGTGGAATTACCGAATACAATAGATGTGAGTCTCATTAAGTTTAAGCAAATTCTAAGTAGCAGGTTTTTGAAATGCGGGTTTTCCTTTGGTGATAATGCATTTCTCTAGCACACTGATCAAAGCCCCCAAACAAATTGTCGTTCGTAAGCCAAACTCTCATTTTCTCACTTCCTGATTTTGTACTGAGGCTACAACTCAAACAGTCCCAAGGTGACTCGACATGATTCTAAGCTTATATTGGTCAGACTTACAAACTGTTCCTTTGCTGGGAGTAGTAAATGATAAAACAAACAGATGGGCAAGTGACTGTTTGTTTACGTGCACAAACACAAACATGAATAGATACACTCTGGATAGACCAAGGGCTTTTCAACCCTGGGCAGATTTTTAAAGCCTGAGGCCATATCTGTGCTGTGAACACACAGCTTGGTATGTGCCAAGATGAGACTATTGCAAACACTTGATCCAGACACAGTGGGTTATTTACAAGAAAACCAGGCATTATTTTCTAGTACCTATAGAAAATAGGTACTGTTTGTTTTTCTAAATTACCTTTGTATGCTACAGTAGCTTCAAGTTTGTATCTTACAGTAGCTTTAGGTTTAGCTAAAACCCAGCAAGGTATTTAAACAGAAAAGAGAGCTACCTGTGCAGTTGTGTATGGAGGGTTACAAGGAAAGCATCCCTATTCCCTGTTATGAAATATAGACCCCTTCCGTTACGACTAGTTCAATATCTGAAATTCACAAATTTTGATCAGTATGCTTTCACACCTCTACTAATGGCTGATTGTGTAATTTAGGACATACCTTTTTAACATTCCTGAACCTTGGTTTATCCTTTTGCCAAAGGGGATAATGTATGGACATCGTAATTGTTTTGCGGGCTCCCTGAAACAATTCATATGAATGATGGAATACTGTTGCTGAAGAGTTTCTGTGGCAGTTGTAATTATTATGACTTCCAGCATCATACTCATCAGGCCTTTACAAATCCTGATGGCTTTAAGAGGGCTCAATCCTTCCTGGTGGCAGGGTGGAGGAAGAAAATCAGTGGAACAATAACTACAGTTGTTAATAGCTCACGAATGTGATTTTCTGTCACCCATGCCTGAGGATTGTGCCCATATAGTGGTGGCTCTAGGAAGGATAAGTGAAGCCACCTTGATGTATGCAGACCCTGAACCTGTGCACTGAGTCTACTCATGTTTGTGAATGAGGCACAGATCAGCAGTGCGTGCAAAATTTTCTATATTGAAACATCACTGGGGGCACCTGGGTGGCTCAGTCGCTTAAGCATCTGGCTCTAGATTATGCTCAGGTCATGATCTCATGGTCATGAGATTGAACCCCATGTTAGGCTCTGCACTGGGTGTGGAGTCTGCTTAAGATTCTCTCTCTCTCCCTCTGCTCCCCACCTTCTCTCTAAATAAATAAGTTGAAACTACTCCATCTACTGTGTATTACTGTATCCTGGATTAATGTCATCATTTATGAATGAATTACTTCATCAGCATATTATCCTGAGGAGGATGCCTAATGTCTAATACAAGACAAATGAAGACTAGAACATTCGGATCAGCTTAGGAAAACGAATGACATATGCATGCTGAAGAATGAGATGCCCAGTTAATCATATCCAAGAGACAAATTATCCAGTGCTCAGGCCAAGTATGTGCTCAGTGCATCATGATATGATCATGTTAGTTATCGTAGATCAATATTCTTCCTTTTATTGTTTTTCCTTCTGAGTTCCATTTTTTATATACACGTTTGAAGGTTTATTTATTTTGAGGGAGCACTCTTGAGTGAGTGGCGGAGGGGCAGACGAAGAGAGAGAGAGGGAGAATCTCAAGATGTCTGTATGCTCAGTGCAGAGCCTAACACGGGGCTCAATCCCACACACCTGGGATTGTGACCTGAGCCAGAACCCAGAGTCAGATGCTCAACTCAGTCCCCAGGCACCCCACAGTCTTTTAAATCCAGAAAGTCTTTTATCTTACTCATATTCTATTACTTTTATGTAGTTATTTATTTTTGAGTTATAGTTGACAGAGTATTATGAGTTTCAAGTATAGAACATGGTGATCCTATATCTATGTACATCAAGAAATGCTCAGCATGATACGAAATTCCCATCTGTCGCCACACAAAGTTATTATAATCTTACTGACTGTATTCCCAATGCTGCACTTTTCATCCCTTTATCTTATTTTATAACTAGGTGTTTGTATTCTTAATGCCATTAACCTATTTCACACATCTCCTAAACCCCACCCTTCTGGCAACAACCAGTTCCCTATATTTATGTGTCTGTTTCTGTTTGTTTTTCTTTTTTAGATCCCACATATAAATGAAATTACATGGTGTTTGTCTTTCTCTGTCTGGCTTATTTCACTTAGCAGTATACTCTTTAGGTCCATCCATCTTGTCACAATATTTTATTTTTCCTTTGTTGCCCTTGCCTGAGGAGACAGATACAAAAATTTATATATATAGTGGTAAGATTGATGTCCAAGATTTTACTGCCTATGTTATCTTCTAGGACTTTTGTGGATTCAGGTTTCACATTTAGGTTTGTAATCCATTTTGAGTTCTTTTCTATATATGGTATATGAAAGTGGTCCACAGAGCACCTGGGTGGCTCAGTCTGTTAAGCATCAGACTTGGACTCAGGTCATGATCTCCCAGTCTGTGAGTTCAAGCCCTGAGTCAGGCTCTGTGCTAACAGCTTAGAGCCTGGGACCTGCTTCAGCTTCTGTGTCTCCCTTTATCTCTGCCCCTCCCCTGCTTGTGCTTTGTCTCTTTCTCTCTCTCTTAAAAATAAACATTAAAAAAAAAAAAGTGGTCCAGTTTCAGTCTTCTGCATGTAGCTGTTCTTTTCCCAACACCATTTACGGAAGAAACCTTTTCCCACTATATATTCTTCCTACTTTGTCAGAGATTGACCACATAAACATGAGTTTATTTCTGGGCTCTGTATTCTTTTCCACTGATCTATTTGTCTGTTTTTGGGTCAGTAATATACTGCTCTTATTAATACAGGCTTGTAGTATGGTTTTAAATTTGGGATTGTGATACCTCCAGCTTTGTTCTGTCTCAAGATAACTTTGACTTTAGAGATCCTTGGTAATTGCCTACAAATTTTAGGGTTATTTTTTACAGTTCTGTGAAAAACAGAACAATTATTGGTGTTTTGGTAGGGATCACATTAAATCTATAGATTTTGGGGGGGCAGTGTGACCATTTAACAATAATGAGTCTTGTAGTCCATCAGTATGGTATATATTTCTACTTATTTCTGTTATCATAAGTTTTTTTCATCAATGTCTATAGTTTTCAGAGTATGGTCTTTTCACTTCCTTGTTAAATTTCTTCCTACGTATTTTATTCTTTTTGGTATTCTTTTTTAAAAAATTTTTTTAATGATGATTTATTTTTTAGAGAGAGAGACAGAGACAAAGACAAAGCATGAGTGGGGGGGGGGGCGGGCAGAGAGAGAGGGAGACACAGAATCCGAAGCAGGATCCGGGCTCTAAGCTGTCAGCACAGAGCCCACTGCAGGACTCGAACTCATGAACCATGAGATCCTAACCTGAGCCATCAGACACTTAAATGATTGAGCCACCCAGGCACCTCTTTTTGGTATTATTCTTAATGGGATTTTCTTAATTTCTCCTTGTGCTAGTTCATTACTGGTATAGAAATGCAGTAGACTTTCATACATCAAATTTGTATCCTGTAACTTTACTGAACTTATATATTCTAGTGGGTTTTTCTTCTTTGGTGGAATCTTAAGGGTTTTCTGTATATAGTATCATGTCATCTGCAAAAAGTTACAGTTTTATTTTTTCCTTACAAGTCTGGATGTCTTTTAATTCTTTCCCTTGTTTGATTGCTGTAGCTAGCACTTCCATCACTATGTTGAATAAAAGTGGATGAACATCCTTGTCTTATTCTTTATCACAGAGTCCAAGTTTTGGCTTTTTGCCATTTAGTATGATGTTAGCTGTGGGTTTGACCTATATGGTCTTTCTTATGTTGAGATATGTTACCTCTATACCCACTTTGCTGAGAGTTTTTATCATGAATACGTGTTGAATTTTGTCAGATGCTATTCTTTGTTGAGAAGATCCTATGATATTTATCTTTCGTTAACGTTGTGTATCATGTTCATTTGTGAATATTGAAACATACTTAAATCTCTGGAATAAGTCCCACTTCATACTGGTGAATAATCCTTGTTATATGTTTTTGAATTTGGTTTGCTAATATTTTGTTGATTATTTATGTTAATCAGGGATATCAACCCATTCTTTTATTTTCCTTTCTCTTCTCTCGTGTGTGTGTGTGTGTGTGTGTGTGTGTGTGTGTGTGGTGTGTTGGGATGGTTTGGTATCAGGATGATGCTGGCCTCAAATAATGAATTTGTAAGCATTTCTTCTTCTGTAATTGTTTGGAATATTTGAGCAAAACAGGTATTAACTTTTCTGTAAATGTTCAGTAGAGTTTACCTGAGAAACCATAACATCCTGTAATTTTGTTTGCTGGAAGATTTTTTTTTTTTTTAACTGATGTAATTTACTGCTTGGGATCAGTCTATCTGGATTTTCTTTGCCTTCCTGGTTCAGTCTTGGAATATTGGTATGTTTCTAGGTATTTATCTCTTCTAGGTTGTCCCGTTGTTAGCATAAAATTTTTCATAGTAATCTCTTACAGTTCTTTGATTTCTGTGGTGTTGGTTGTTAAATTCTCTGTAATTTCTGATTTTAGTTAAGCTTTATTTTTGGTTGGTGAGTCTTGCTAAAGGTTGTATCTTTTCAATAATTATTTTTAGTATTTATTTATTCATTTATGAGAGGCACAGACAGAATGTGAGCCGCAGAGGGGGCAGAGAGAGAGGGAGAAACAGAATCTGAAGCAGGCTTCAGGCTCTGAGCTGTGACCATAGAGCCTGATGTGGGGCTTGAACTCATAACAGTTAGATCATGACCTGAGCCAAAGTAGGATGCTCAACCAATTGAGCGACCCAGGTGCCCCAAGGTTGTATCTTTCCAAAGAACCATTTCTTTAATGGATTATTTTCTGTCTTTTTTTTTTCTTTGATTTTAATGACTTTCCTTAGTGTTATACTTGAGTTTCTTTCTCTAGATTGTTTAAATTTCTGGACTATTAATTAGGGTAGCCACAAAGCTCCGATCTCTTGTAGTGGCCTCTGGCACTCCCTATTCCCTGGGAACACATGGAAATATATTACTAACCTGAAAGAACTCCATAGTCATCCACAGCATTTCCTGTCAGCCCACTCCCATGCTGATTATTCCCTTTACACTGTTCCAGAAAACTAGTTCTTTGGAGGTGCAAAATGCTCTCTCATAGGACATCATGTAAAGCATAGGGAATATGCTGTACTGGAACCGGTCCATCATCCCTCAACTGGTCCTATGTAGTTTCGTTAAGCCTGTAGTGGTAATGGTAGCCTATTTATCCTGTTGAAGTTGATTCATAGCTAAGCTGAATTGTGGGTGTTTTTCCTAAGTGTGAAGACAAGATAAACCACTCAGGTGCAAGCCCATGCATTTTGAAAACTTTTCTCTACAAATATTTCTGCATGAATAATTTTCTGAGGTTACTCCAAGATAGAGGATCAAGGGAAACCTATTTTTTTTCCACTTACAGAGAAGCACTTTTTCTTAAGAGGTGAGAGGGCCTGTGCTATAGTGATTATCGCTCATCTACAAGTAGGAGATTGCATTGGTGTTGATAAAACACCATTTTACTTTTTATTAAAAAATTTTTAAATGTTTGTTTATCTTTGCGAGAGGGAAAGAGAGAGACAGCATTAGCAGGGGAGGGTCAGAAAGAGAGGGAGACACAGAATCTGAAGCAGGCTCCAGGCTCTGAGCTGCCAGCACAAAGTCTGATGAGGGGTTCATACCCACGAACCACGAGATCATCACCTGAATTGAAGTTGGACGCTTAAATGACTGAGACACCCAGGTGCTCCAAAAAACATCACTTAAATTACAAGTAGTACTCTTCAAGAACATACTGAAAAATGACATCACATAATTTTTTCTTTGGTAAAAAATATTTTTAAGTGTAATACTCTGTTTTTCAATTATGATGTCTCTAGAATTCTGAAGCTCAATGCAAACAATTTCATGGTAGCTCCTCCAGATTTTCTACTTACTGTCAGAGGTTTTAACATGTCAATGGCTACGTGAAGAAGAAGGTTGGAAGGTGACAATATTAATAATCTTGGAAAGAGTGGGTACACTGAGAACACAGTACAATTCCAGATTTCTAGGAGAGACGTAAGAAAATAGCAGGTCAGCAGATCTGGTACTGATAACATCATAGAAATAAGCAAGTAATGTTTCCCACATCTCTCTTCCTGGTGCAAACAACAACTCTTCCCATATGGACTATGATAGGTATGGGATACTGATAATAGAACTCAATAGAGCTGGATTTTACCAAAGTAAAGATAATGGGTGGTATTTTAGGCATTCATTGACTTTGAGATTTATCCTCTAATTGTGTGATGTACTTGTTAAAAGTACACTTGGTCAAATTCACTTTGATGTGGTGAGATAATGAAATGAAACCCATACTTACTTTAATGGCTATATGCAGAATTTCTATTTGTTCTGTGGGTATTGATTGTATTTTTCTAGGAATTTTGTCATATCATCTCTATTTTTAGGACCACTGCCATAAATACTACAGTATCTTAGGATCTTTCAATGCCTGTAGGATCTTTAGTCCTCTCCCCTTTTTAAACTGCTCTTGGTGATTATTTATGCTCTTTCTTTTGTTCAGTCTAAACTGGTGTTTATCACTTACATTAGTTTTCACAAAGATGCAATTTCAGGCCTTGCTGAGTCTCTTCTATATTTTCAGCCTTTTTTTCTTTTTCTAATATGTTTATTTTTCTTTATATCTACAACTTTAGCTTCCTCTACACATTTTCTTTATGTGGTATAACTGAGTTTAAAATATTTTATACTATTTATTTTATACTTTATATTGAGATATTTTCTTTGACCTGTGGTTTATTTGTAACCATATTTTTTTTATTTTCAAGCAGAGGGAAATTCATGGGAAATTCATGGGAAGTTTCCCGGGATTATCTGTCTTGCCATGTAGAAGTATAAATTTTTAAAACTCACATTGCAAAATTAAATTGTCATAAAGTCCATAATTTCTATATTTTTATCATTCTTGTTGTACATAAATATCTTAGAAAGTACTCTCCTTCATAAGACACAAGTACCAAAGTGTATATTTAGTTTGATTTCATAAAAGAAGAAAAAAGGTGTTCCATGTTTATTTCAGACAACTCAACCTTACACCTTGGATGAAAATAACCATACAGAATATATAAGATAGTATGTTAAACAACACATTTCTTAGATTAAAATTATTTATATTTTATATGATGAAAAGATTGTTTACTCTGCATTTATATTATTTTTTACTTTTGCATAAGTGAAAAGAAAAATACTGGGTCCTTTCCAGGATCTCTTGGCAGTTATTTTCCTGTTCATTTATTCATTTCAATATGATATGAACTTCTCCTATTTTTTTTTTTAGTTTTTTTTTTTTTAACATTTATTCAGTTTTTGAAAGAGCATGAGTGGGGGAGGGTCAGAGAGAGAGGAAGACCTAGAATCCAATTCAAGCTCTAGGCTCTGAACTGACAGCAGAGTGAAATCATGACCTGAGCCTAAGTGGGACGCTTAACCGACTGAGACACCCAGGCATCCCATGAAAATCTCTTTAATTTTAACACTATTTTTCAAAGAGTAGATTAACATGTACTCCCAAAGAAAGGACATCTACTTATATGCATATGTAGGATTAATTGATACTATTACATGATCAGTGATCTCAGCTTTCTTCTTTTCTGTTTATTTTACCAAACTATAAACGAAATCTAAGCACAGCAAAACAAAAAAGTTGCAAAACAACAAAAGAATCTATGATTTCTATTATTTCGTTTATTTGTATTTTATGATGTGCTAAAGTGCTCTCCCTACTAGGAAAAATAAATGCCAATGACAATAAGCGTATTAAACTAACAGACCATGCATTTACAGCAGCAATAGTGTCTTACAGTCAAGTTCATTACTGAAAATATTAGATGAGAAATAGCAGTAAAATACCAACACAGAATGGTTAATACCATTCTAACTAGTTTTATTTTAGACACTCTTGAATTTTATATTAAAGTGAGAATTTGGTTAATAATAAAATAATGAAAGTGTAGAGTAACAGATTCATGTCATAATTTGGGGATAATAAATATCTCAATGTTTTGTATATTAATGGTAGGGCAAAATAAATTTACACATTTATTACCAATTTATTTTGACATCATAGTATGGGAAGAGATAATAAATAATACAAGTTGGATTTATATGCAATATCATCTAAATATTTGCTTTATTATTCCTCTCAAACCATTATATATAAATGCATAGTATGCATGTGAAAATACATTTCTGGATATTTTTTTTTTTAGTGATTTATAGTAAGCTCAAGCTGATAATGTAGATATTAAATTTGGGCCATAATTCTATTACTTTCTTGACTTTGTCTTAAATTTCTAATCAGTCCTATTGATAAGTTTTCTCTTATATATTTCTTGCTTTTATGATACTTCCTGTTTGGTCTAGAGTCTTTAATATATATTTACATTTAGGAACCTCCAGTACATTTTTATTTTACTTGTACCACAGTGCTGGGATTTAAAATTTTTGGTTTTCTAGACTTTGCATTCCATTTGCTTCCATTTTGAATGTGATTTCAACTAGGAGTTGTGAGGAGCAATCAATTATTCATTAATGTGTTCTTGAATAAATGAATTTATTCAATTGAATATTTATTAAACACTTGCTGTTTGGCAATTACATAGTGTAATCAGGTTGGAAAAGTTTTTCTTAGTTTGCCTTCTGAACCTGGAATGATAATGTTATGAAAGCCAAATTCTTGAATTCAGCAATAAAGTTTTTTCCTGGTATACAGGGGAAAAATATTTTTGAGAAGAGTATCAATGGTATTTTTTAGCACATCTTACCAATTCTAACAACCCTCTGTTTCAAAAAATTCTTTTCAGTGTCAAAGAACTGGAAATATACCAGATCTCTGGCATCCTCATATAGCAAAATGTTGGTTCTGTCAAATTAGGAGACCATTGCACAATACTGGAGATAACAGACATCCAGAAGCCCACCAAATTGCATTTTTTTGAAACGTATATAAGAAGTTATGTTTTCCAGGCATAATTACTCACAGATGAGCAGATTGTTGATTTTATGAAAGGATTTTCTGGAGTACAGTGTTTCAGGGATTGGCTGACTTTCATTGACATCAGTGAGTTGATGTCATTGGTAGAAGCACAGGGCTGCTGATTGGTTGGCATTGAGAAATGGATTCATTGGAACAGAACCAGCTCCATAATTTAAAGGCCCATTCCAACATAAAAAATGTGATATCCTTTTTTCAAAAAGCAGGGGGGATACCCCATTTTCCTTTCTTCCGTGGTCTGTCTGGTGATCTGTCATGGCATTTTTGTTTTGCCGTCTAATGTCACATTTTCTAGGAAAGCCTAAACATAGACCCTTATAGGAATCTTAGGCCTAGTATTTGGACCCAATTCCTAACAATCCCGAGGCCCTCATTAGGGAGGCTGAAATTGGCAATGGTGGTCGAGTGGGATTAGGAAGGTTCTCAGCTACCATCTGCCCTAAGAATGCAGAGTGGTGATGAGTAGTGGGGTTGCACATGAGCCAAGGATCCAAGCTGCTAACTTATGCTTCATTGATCCAATGGACTTCATTTATAGAATACACATTTAAGGATAAAATTAATAATTCTAAGATTATAACCATAGATCACTAAATGCCATGCACTGGACCTTTTCAGAGGGCAAAGTCCTTTATTAATCACATGCTCATGAAGCTGGCTGTGCATTGGAGTGAGTTCTTCTTTGATTGGCCAAAATTAGAAGTAAGGAACTATCATTGCAAGGAACTTCCTATGGTTCATGCACTAGGATAAGTTTAGCTGTTAAAATCCAGTTCTCAAAGTACTTGTTCCCAAAGCTGTAGAGAGCTGTCATTTATTATTGAATCAGGTTGAAACTGGTTCTGATGGCTACTTTTTACTATGGCTCTAAAACAGTCAGCCATTTCCTGGAAGTATGGGAACTTCTTTTTGTTTTCAGTGCTAAGTCAACCCAGGAGAGTGCTTCAAGGGTTGTCACAAGTCCACCACTCTTGCCAAATTGCTTGAAGATAAAGTCACTTGGGTAGTTCTCATTTTCACTTTCAATGCTGATTAACCTGAAGCTTGAATCACCTGGGAGGACACTGAATGCAAAGAAGTACTTAGTACTCTGTAATCAATATTCGTGTTGCAGGACCTAGCCAGATTGAATTTTCTTTTAGCATGGAGTATTAGCATTGGCATAGATGCCCCCACCCATGGGCCAAAGGCAATCAATGCTATTCTGTTATTTTTTTTATAAGACTGGCTAATAAATATAAACTTGTTTGTTATGACCCAAGGGAATGGAATTTATCATTACCATTGCTGGCCCAAATGGGGAACAAATTTTTTATTATTCCTTTGAGTGTTCCAGCTAGTATGGATGGGATTATTATACACAGGAGTACGTTCCATGAGTTATCATTTAATCCACCAGGAAAGGTTTGATCTCTTACGATTTGTAAAGAAACAAAGTCTTTTAAGGGAATTGGGAAGGTCATAAATTTTGAATGCTCAATAGCTCCATGAACAATTAATCTTGGCTCTGATGTGGCATTTAAAAGTCTAATTCCCACGAAGGTAAAATAGTCTAGTAGCCACACAACAGAGATATTCATCTTTATAAGATATGGAGACATACTATCTCTGGGAGTTGTTGACACAAGCAGTAACTGTTCAATCCCAAGAAATCCCTCTCTGTCTCGGGAAACATGGGTCTTCCTGTATTTGTTTATTGTCTATACCATGTACCATAACTGGTAAGGTACCATGCCTTTTATATTCTTTACATTGGCTACACTAGCAATAATAATGTTCAGGTTGAAGTTCTGATTACCTAATGCAGATTGGTAGAACAGATACGAGACAATAGAATTATAATGAAATGTGGTACCAATAAATCTATCAACTGAGAAAGCCACTTCATGTAGTTTTTTTTTTTTCCTTACCTGTTTTAATTTTGTATAGAGAGAATATGAATGGGAGAGAGGGACAGAGAAGGAGGGGGAGAGAGAGAGAAAATCCTAAGCAGGCTCTGTGCTGTGAGTGCAGAGCTTAAAGAGGGGCTCGGTACCATGAATCATGACATCATGACCTGAGCTGAAATCAAGAGTTGGAAGCCCAACTCACTGAGCAACCCAGGTGCCCCTTACATGACGTAGTTTCAACAAACTCAGGAAAATATCCTTTTGTGTCTTAGTTCTCAGGAAAGCCTTGACTTCTTGGTCCTGACGTGGTGAATACAAACTTGTGTTGTTCCACCCTCCCCTTCATAGATCACAGTACTGTGTATCATTTGGGAATCCAAAAGAAAAATCGAGGGTGTTATAAAACCTGGATAATTTAATGAGTATTGATTTATAAAATGATGATTTACTAAGATGGCTTAATAAGGTAACAGCAAAGCATAACAGTAACTTTGGGCTAGCCTTTACCATCTCTAGGCCTGAAGATAGGAGAGCTGAATCTCATTGATGAAGTGAGAAGAAAAGTCTCTTTCATTCATTCTTTTATTCATTTTTATATTTATGGATTTATACCACTGTCACTACTATGTAATTTTAGAACATGTTCAACATCTCAAGGAAAAAAAATGCCTGTACACATTAGGAGTCATTCCACATTCCTGTCCCATATCCTTCTGAATCTGTACCATTTTGTCTACTCATTTATCAGTTGATGAACATTTAGGCTATTTTTACTTTTGTGGTATTAGGAATAATGTTGCTAGGGACACTCATGTACGGTGGACATTTTCTATTTTTGTTGCATATGTAACTTTCTCGAATGGCATTGCTGGGTCATAAATATATGTAACACTTTGAGCAACTGCTAGAAGGTTTTACAAAGTGGCTGTACCATTTTACATTCTCACGAGCAATGTATGAACTGTCCAAATTCTGAACATCCTCCCCACCACTTGTTATTATGCGTATTTTGGGTTTAAATATCCTACAGTGTAAAGTGGTATCTCAGTGTAGATGTGGTTTGCACTTCCATAATGACTAGTAGGGCTGAGCATCATTTCATGTGCTTAATGACCATTTGCATATGTGTTCTGGAGGAATGTCTACTCAAATCCCTCGTTCAGTTTATAGTTGGGTTGTCTTTTTTTTTTTTTTAAATAATTTATTGTCAAGTTGGCTAACATACAGTGTATACAGTGTGCTCTTGGTAATTGGGTTGACTTTTTATTGCTGATGGTAAAAACTTTTATATATTCTGGAAACCAGTCCCTAACAAATAGGTGATTTGAACATGTCTTCTCCCATTTTTAGGCTTGTTTTCATTTTCTCATTGGAATCCTTTGAAGCACAAAAGGTTACATTTTGGTGAATGTGTTTTTTTCTTCTAATGATTGTACTTTTGGTGTCATAGCTAAAAAAAATATAACATAATAGAAGCCCGTTATGACTTACTCCTATTTTTTTTTCTTAAAGCAGCTTTATATTTTTAATTCTTACATTAAAGCTTATGATCTATTTTGAGTTTTGTGCAAGGTGTGAGGTAGAGGCCCAAATCCATTCTACACATGTGGGTATCTAGTTGTCTCAGCACTGTGTGTTGACAAGATAATTCCTTCCCCGCTGAACTTTCTAGGTACATTGATTAAAAATCATTGATAAATGTGAGTGTATTTCTGAATGCTTGTTTTTATTTCATTGGTATGTAGCCCTATACTTTTATCACTCCCACAGTGTCTCAGTTACTGTAGCTTTGAAATTGGAAATTGTGTTTACCACCTTTCTTTTCTAAGACTGTTCTGGTTACTTCCATAGCCATTTTAGGACTAAATTGTCAGTTTATGAACAAAATAGAAAGAGCTGGGATTTTTGATAGGAATTATGTTGAATCTTTAGGTCATTTTGGGGGTTATTATCATTTTAAAATGTTCGAGTCCATGTACATGAGATGTCTCTTGTTTGGATCTCGTTTAGTATTATTCAGTATTTTATAGTCTTCAGTGTACAAATTAGGCATCTCTTTTACTAATGTATAAAGTGCAATTGATTTTTACATATCAATCATTTATCCTGCCACATTGTTACACTAGTTTATTCTAATCAGTGTTTTAGTTGATTTCCTGGGATGTTCTGTATATAGGATTATATGATCTGTAGAAAGAGAAAATTTTACTTCTTCCTATCCAATTTAAATGTTATTATTTACTCACCGTGCTTCACTGACCTGATTAGTAAAATGTTGAATAGAACTCATAAGGGTGGGCTTGTTCCTGATAATAGAAGGAAAACATCCAGTTATTCTTAAGTATGATACTAGCTGAGGATTACTTATGGATGCTCTTTATCGAGTTGAGAAAGTTTTATTCTATTTGTTGAGGTTTTTATCAGGAAAGGGTGTTAGTCTACATCTGTAAGGATGATGATGTGATTATTGTTCTTTAGTTTTACACTGTGATCATTTGACTGATTTTCGGATGTTAAAGCAACCCCGTGTTGTGGGGCTGAATCCCACCTGGTCATGATGTATAACTTTTTTCATCAGTTGCTGAATTCAATTTGCTAGTTTTTATAAGAATTTCTGCATCTAAATTCATAAGGGATGTTTGTGTTTTTCTTTACTTGGGATATCTTTGTCTAATTTTGGCATCAAAGTGATAGTGACTTAATAAAAGGAGCTGGGAGGTATCAACCCTCAGGCAATAATCCGTCTTTTGAATTTTGGCTGTGATATTTCAGGCCATTAAATGGTTTTGTGTTATAAATAAATCAACTTAAAATATTTTTGAAGAATTGGTATAGACTGTTTACTAAATAGTTGGTAGAATTCATCATTGAAGCCAACTAATTCTGCTCTTTTGTTAGATTTTTATTAGTAATTCAATCTCTTTGCATATTATAGGCCTATTCAAATAATTTCTTATTGAATACTATTGGTAACTTGTATCTTTTGGAATTTGTCCATTTCATCTAAGTAATCCCATTTTTTGACATAGTGTTGTCTATGCTCTTTCTTTGTTGTCCCTTTTATTTCCATAAGGTCTAATGATAGTCTCTGTTTATTTTAGCAATTTGAGTCTTGTTTTCGTTGGTATATTAAGTTTTGTCAACTTTATTATTTCATTGATTTTTCTGTATTGCTTCCCTAGTCTATTTAATTAATTTACCTTCTAATCTTTTTATTTCCTTCTTTGATAGCTTCTCAAGGTGGGGATTTAGAGTATTTGTTTTCAATTTTTTTTTTTTTTTTCAAATAATTTACAGCTTTAAATTTTCCCTTAAAACTTACTTCACTGCATCTGGTAAGTTTCAGTACGTTGCGTTTTTGTTGTCATCTCAGTTTTTTCCCCCTGATTTCCTTTTACCTCATCCTCTGACATACTATTTATAAATGTTTCATTTCCATATATTTAAAGGGTTTTCAAATTTTTTATTATTTTTGCTTTTTGAGAGAGTGAGAATTTCAAGCAGGCTCCAAACTCAGTGGGAAGCCTGATCCAGGGCTCAGTCTTGCTAATGGTGAGATCATGAACTGAGGCGAAATCAAGAGTCAGATGCTCAACTGACTGAGCCTCCCAGGTGCCCCCTCCCCCCAATTTTTTACTATAATTTCTAATTTTATTCCACTGTGGTTAGAGACTATCCCTTGTGTGATTTCATTTCTTTTGAATTTATTGAGGATTTTGTTATAACATAACGGATGATATAAACAATGTTCCATGTGCCCTTGAAAAGCATATTCTGCTGTTGGGTGAAATATTAAATTGACGTTAGGTCAACTTGGTTTATAGGGTTGTTCAAGAGTTTTACCTACCTACTGTTCTCATACCTATTTATTCGATATGTTATTGAAAGTGAGGTATGTAAGTCTCATTTCAAAAATAGTGACGTGTCTATTGATCCTTTCAGTTAGGTCAGGTTTTGCTGCATGTATTTTAATGTCCTTTTGTTTGATTACATATTTTTAGTTGAGATATAACTGACGTAATGACATTAGCTTCAGGTGTAAAACAATTTCAGTAAGTCTACTATTGACTGTTTTGGATTCTGTTAGGAATGGAATAGTTTTTATTTCTTTTTCAGATGTTTTGTCCTTAATATATAGAAATGCAACTAATTGGCATCTGTTAATTTTTTTATCTTGCAACTTAATTGAATTCATTGCTTAATTCCACCAGTTGTTTTGGTTGAGTCTTCTGTATTTTCTATATATAAAAATCACCTCATCTGCAAGTAGTGAGTTTTAATTCCTTCTCCCTGATTTGTATGCCTTTTGTTTCTTTGTCTTGCTTAGTGGCTGTAGCTAGAACTTCCAGTACTATATTGAATAAGAGTGGTGAGAGTGGGGCATCCTTGTCTTGCTCCTGATTTTGGAGGAAAAGTTTTCAGTATTTTGTTTATGTATACTCTTTATATATTCAAAATGCTGTGTTTTCACCATGAAAAGATGTTGTATAGGGCCAGTTTTTCTTTTGCAGCTATTGAAATGATCATAGGAATTTTATCTTTAAAATTTTTTTAATATTTATTTTATTTTTGTTAGAGACAGAATATGAGCAGGGGAGGGGCAGAGAGAGAGGGAGACAGAATCCAAAGCAGGTTCCAGGCTCTGAGCTGTCAGCACAGAGCTCAATGCAGGGCTCAAACCTGTGAACCACGAGCTTGTGACCTGAGCTGAAGTCTGAAGCGTAACCAACTGAGACACCCAGGTGCCCCATCTTTAATTTTGTTAATATATTAATTTGTCTATGTTAAAATATCTTTGCATCCTAGGGATAAATTCTACTTGGTCTTGGTCTATAATCCTTTTGGTGTGTTTTTTAATTTGCATTGCTAATACTTTGTTCAGAATTGTTCCATCTATATTCACTAGGAATATTGGTCTATACTTTTCTTCTAGTGCCCTTACCTGGTATCACGGTCATGTTGGATTTATAAAATAGGTTTGGATGTATTTTCTTAATTCTTTCAAAGAGTTTGACAAGGATTGGATTTAACTTTTCTTTTAATGTTTGGTAGAATTCACTAGTAAATCCATCTGATCCTGGGATGTTCTGTGTTGGGAGGTTTTTGACTGCTGGTTTGTTTTTTTTTTTCATCTTGCATAGTAGTGATCTGTTCATATTCTCTATTTCTTGGTAGCAGTGCTGCTAGCTCGTGTATTTCTAGAAATTTATTCATTTCTTGTAGGTTGTCTAACTTGTTAGGACCTTAAGAGACTATTGTGAACAATTTTATATGCTATGTATTTCTGTAGTATCTGTTGTAAAGTCTCCTTTTTAATTTCTGATTTTGAGTCTTCTCTGGCTACAGGTTTACCAATTTTATCTTTTTGAAAGACAAGAATGGATCAAGTTATTAGTTGTCTGATTTTTATTTACATTATTTATGTCTTTCTGCTACCTTGGACATAATTTGTTGTCTTTTTATAGGTGGGTTATATAGTTTGATAAACTTCCTTTTCAGGACTGTTTTTGCTGCTTCCCCTAATGTTTGGTATGCTGTGTTTATATTTTTATTTATTTTAAAATTTTCCCCTTTTGACTTTTTCTTTTACCCACTAATTGTTCAGAACTATATTCTTTGTTTCCCCTAATTTGTATATCATCCAAGTCGCCTCTTGTTGTTGCAAACATAGGTGGTATGATTTCAATTTTAAATATCCTGACATGTGTTCTGTGCCCTGTCATACGACCTATCTTGAAAAATGTTCTGTGCTCACTTAACAAGAATGTGGATTCTCCTGTTGGATGGTATGCTTTATATAAGGCTAAGTCCATCTGGTCTAAAGCACAGTTCAATTCCAATATTGCCTTGCTGGTTTTCTGACTAGATGACCTTTCCATTGTTGGCAGTTGGGTACTGAAATCTTCTATTATTTTGTTGTCTATTTGGGGCCTCCAAAATATATATTCACCATTATTGTATCTTCTGGATGCATTGAACCATTTACTGTTATTACATAATGACCTCTTGATAAGTGTTTGGCTTGAAATCTGTTTTGTCTGATGTAAGTAGAGCTACACCTGCTTTCTTTGGGAATATCCTCTGTGTACTTTATACCTAATGAGTTTCCTAAAAGCAATATATGGTTGGGTCTTTTTTCTTTTTTTAATCCATTCAGCCACTCAGTGACTTTTGATTAAATCCAATCCATTTATCTTGAGAGTGATCACTAATATGTAAGGACTAACTATTGCCATCTTACTGTCTGTTTTCTGGTTGTTTTGTACTTCATGGGTTTCTTACTCTCATTGTGTCTGTCCACCTTTGCAAAATGGTGGTCTTCCATGGTGATTTGCTTGATCTCCGTTTGTATGTGTATGACTCTAGATCTTATCTTTATTCATTTATACAGTTTCCACGCTTATACTATTTGGGTCTTATGTTTTTGATGTCACAGTTGGCCTCTTTTTATATTGTGAATGTGATGTCACAATTGGCCTCTTTTTATATTGTGAATGTGAAGACGTAATAACTAAAGTCATTAGCACACCATCCTAATACAGAATTCTCTGAACTTAGATGGTTCATATTTTACCTTTGCTAGAGTGCTGTCTACAGAGCTTCCTCTACTTAAAACAGGGTTATTGGGACATAATCTCACTTTAAGTTGAAAAAATCCTAAAAGAGATATACTAAATACACCTAACGTACCAGACATAGCTCAATTTAGCTTAGATTCAACATGCCGAGAATAGTTATATTAGCCTCCATCTGGGCAAAGTCATCTAACACAAAGCCTATTTGAGAGTAAAGTGTTGAATATCTCAGGTGATTTATTGAATACTATACTGAAAGTTGAAAAACGAATGGTTGTGTGGATATAGAGTGGTTTTAAGCAAGTATGTTGTTTACCTTCACGACTGCATGGCTGACTGAGAATTATCGCTCACTGCGGCTTGCCAATATTATGAAAGATGATCACATCACAAAATACTAGACCGGAAGGAGACTAGAATTCAATACTCAATGTACTGTTTCTACTGCATGTGTACTGCTTTCACACCACTGTACAACTGAATAATTGGAAGTCAACCACTGTAATTCAGGCACCACCTGCACTTTTCTCTGACTTTTATGTAGTAATTCGTGTCATTTCATTTGAGTTTGAGGAACTGTTTTCAGCAGTTCTTGCAAGGCACGTCTAGTGGTGGTGAACTCCTTCATTTTTGGTTTGTCTGGGACAGACTTACCCTTGCATATCTGAAGGTTAACTTTGCCAGATAAAGTATCTTGGCTGGCAATTTTCATCTTTCAATACTCTGAATATGTCACTCTCCTCTCTCCTGGCCTATTGCGTTTCTGCTGTGAAATCCACTCAGTGTTCTGGGGGTTCTGGTAGGCTACTTTCTTTTTCACTTGGCTGGCATTAAAAATGTTTATCATTGATGATAGTTTCATTATATTACATCTTGGAGGTCTTTTTACGTTGAATAATAGTGTTTTCTGTTAGCTTTATGAACCGGTATGTCCACTGTTTTCCCAGTGTTTGGGCAATTCCCAGCTATTATTTCCCTAAATACACTCTCTCTTCCCTTCTTTGCTTCTTCTTTTTCTGGTATAAAAATTACTCTTAAATATGCATTTTCTCATCAATACCGATAAGTCTTGTAGGATTTCTTGACTTCTTTAAAAATCTTAGTTTGTGCTCTCATTTCTAAATTCTTACCTTCCAGATTGCTTATTATTTGTTTGATCTGATCTGCCCAATGGTTCTGGGAGAATTATTATTTTTTATGATATCATATTACTCTGGCACTTATAGCGTTTGATGGAATATTTCTCTGCCATCACATTTTAAGTAGTACAAACCTGTATTAGTTGTTGACTTTGTTACAGTTCATCAGACTAGCCATCAAGAACCCTTCTTTCATTTTTCAGAAGATGGCATTACATCTCAAGTTGTTGGCTTCTCTTTATCTGAGTTGCCTGTGGGGCTGCATTCTTGAACATGTGCTTTAAAAAGAGCTGGTTGGCAGGGGAAGTTTGGGTTGAACACCCGAAGCTTTGTGGGTGCTCACTGTGTGGTATGAGGACCCTCCCACATTTCCATGGGTAGAACTCTTGCTGGAAACAGGGAGCATGTTCCTTCTCAAGTCTTTGTTATTCTTGTTGTGCATTTTCCTTTCCTTTCTCTCCCCACCAGAGGACCCTCCTTAGAAATCATGCTGCTTGTGCACCATAAACCAGTCATTCACCAGTTTGCCTTTACATCTCCTCTATGAGATAGGTTACCATGGTCACCACCAGCAAAAACGCAGCAGTTTGCAGTGCTGCCTTGGGAGGGGTACAGATTCCTTGAGATCTGTCTTGACATTGCACTCCAATGACATACCTGGTTCTCCCATCAGGCCAGCTGGACACCCACAAATTTTGCTTTTGTCTTGCAGGCTCACCTTGTTTTGCACTCACCAGTTTTGCTTTTATTCAAACTGCAATGACTAGGAGTGGGGCAATCTCAGCGACTCCCTTGAATCTGCAGCCCCATCAAAGTCCCATCCACTCACTTCCTGTAGCACAGGTAGGAGGAAATCTAAGTTCTCCAGTTTACTGTGCAGAGGCACCTTTGTTTGGTTACAAAGGACTACTTCAGTTGCAAATAAAAAGGGAGAGAAAAGAATGACTGATGCTGCCATCTCATGCTGATGTCACTGCTATTAAGCATTTTGGCTTATTTTCTTATTGGTTTTCCTGGGAATTACAATTAGCATCTTAATTTAAAACAACCAAAATTCAGATTAATTCTAATTTATACCAATATTATATGAAAACTGGGCTTGATTAAGCCGCTGTCCTTACCTCTCTTCTGTCATATTACTGCCATATGAATTACCACTTTTTGTGTTATAGCCACACAACTTAGTTGTATTATGACTGCTTTATGCAGTGTTTTTTAAAACCTACAGAAGAAAAGTGTTACAAACAAATATTAGATAGACTCTTTCACAATATCTACGTGGAGAGGGACATGGGTTAGGAAAGCAGGAATAAAATAATGGAAACTGAAAATTCAAACAGGTTTGTTAGGCTCCACGTACAATGCAGTACAGATTTGATTCTACTGTGTGAATATACAGGTAGATTATCTCAGAAATATTTAATAAAAACAAAAGTTAAATCTTACATTATAAACTAGTTAAATGTGGAAGATCTTTAAAACGTGGGTAGGTTCTAAAAGGAAAAATGAGAAATTGTTACTTCCTTAATACTATTAGAAGTCTGAGCCTCTCTCCTACTTAATCTTCTATCCTCACCTACAACTCCAATATTCCAATTAATGTGTTTATTGTATGCAGCACACTTCATGTGCCTGCATTTAGCCCTAAAGGGAACATGGTTTGATTGTTACTTTTTTTTTTAGATTAATCATTCTTTATTCCTCTGGCAGTGCACAAGTATTTTAGTTAATGTAGTCCTCTTCATTTATTGATACTTTCATAGGGTTTGCTTTTGGTGTTGGAGCCAAGAAGTCATTGCTGAGACCTGTGTCGAAGAGTTGACTGTGTATGTGGTTGTTTAGGAGTAATAGTGCTTTAGGTATTCTATTCAAGTCTTTCATCCATTTTGAGATGATTTTTTCTGTGTGGACTAGGAAGCATTCCAATTATCTTCTTTTACATGTGGCTGTCCAGTTTTTTTCACAACCACTTGTTGAAGAGACTGTCCTTTTCCTATTGTATATTCTTGCCTCCTGTGTCCTAAGTTAATTGAGTATAAATGCATGGGATTTTTTCTGGGCTTTGGAGTCTCTTCCCTTGTTCTATGGGTCTGTTTTGATTACTACAGTTTTTAAATATAATTTAAAATTGGAGAGTGTGATCTATACAGCTTGGTCCTTCTATCTCAAGATTACTTTGTCTTTTCGGGGTCTTTTGTAGTTCTGTACAAATTTTAGGATTTTTCTTTTATTTCTGTTTGGAATTTGGATGGGGATCGCTGAGTCTGCAGCTGACTTTGAGTAGGAGGGACACTTTAACAATATTAAGCCTTCTGATTCATGAACAGAGAATATCTTTCCAATCATTTGTTTCTTCATTTCCTTTCATCAGCATCTTAAAACTTTGGTTGTACAAGTCTTTCACTTCCTTGGTTAAATTTATTCCTAGTATTTTGTTCTTTATGATGCAATTATAACTGAGGCTGTTTTAATAATTTCTCTGATAGTACATTATAGGTGTATAGGAAAGTAACAGGTTTTTGTACATTGTTGCAACGTGCAATTTAACTGTTAGAACTAATAAATAAGTTCAGTATTTCTGGTGGAGTTTTTAAGGTTTTATGGATGTAATACCAGGTCATCTGCACATGGTGACACTACACTTCTTTCTTTCCAATTTTGCTGTCTCTTATATTTCTTGCCTAATTGCTCTGGGTGGACTTCCAGAGCTGTGTTGTGACAATAGGCATACTTCTTGTGTCATTCTTCATTTTTTGAGGAAAAGTTTTCAGCTTTTCACCATTGAGGAGCATGTCAGCTATCAGCTTGTCCTATACTGTGCCTGTATTATGTTGAGGTACATCCTTTCTCTACCCATTTTGTTTAGAGTTTTTGTGCTAAATTTGTGTTGAATTCTGTACCATGCTTTTTTGGCATCTATTGGAATAATCACATGATTTTCTCCTTCATGTTGTTAATATGGTGTACCAGTCACGACAACTGATTGATTGGCAGATGTTGAGTAATCTTTGTATCCCTGGAATAAATCCCATTTGATGATGGTTTATAAGCCTTTTAATGCATTCTCGAATTTGGTTTGCTTATCATTTATTCAGGATTTTTGCATCTATATTAATCAGGAATTTGGACTGAATTTTTCTGGTGGCATCCCTGCTTGGATTTTATATCAGGTTAAGGCTGGCATCATAAAATGAGTTGGGAATTTGGGGAGAGTTTGAGAGGGATTAGTATTTTCTTTAGCATTTGGTATAATTCACCAATGAAACCATCTATCTCTGGACTTTGGTTTGTTGGGAGGTTTTTGGTGACTGATTTAATCTCCTTGCTTAAAAATCTGTTCAGCTTTCCTGTTTTCATGATTTAGTTTAAATTCCCAGAAACATGCAATCTACATATTCATTTCTTCTTGGCTGGTCATTGTGTTGTCATATAATTGTTTGTAGTAGCCTCTTAGAATCTTTTGCATTTTCTATGGTATTACTTTTAAGATTTTTCTTTCATGCCTCATTTTGGGTCTTCTCTCTGTCTCTGTGGGTCTTTTGATCTAAGGTCAATCTCTCACGGGGCAGCATTCAGCTACCCTGTGTATTTTGATTAAATATAAATAAATAGACTGAATTCTTCAAAGTAATTATGGAGGGGTGTGTGGGTGACTCAGTTAAGTGTTCCTCCTTTGATTTTTGGCTCAAGTCATGATCTCACGCTTTGTGAGATCGACATTCCAGTCCAGCTCTGTGCTGATAGTGTGGAGCCTTCTTGGGATTCTCTTAAAATTAACGTATAAACATTAAAAAAATAAAGTAATTAGGGATAGGCATGCACTTAATGCCGTTTTGCTAATTGTTTTCTGGTTATTTTTGTACTTCTGTCTCTTCTCTTGTTATTTCATGATTTTCTGTAGTGTATGCTTAGAGTCCTTTATCTTTTGTTCATCTACTATAGGTTTTTGCTTTACGGTTAACCTGAGGCTTACCTATAACAACTTACATTTATAACAGTCTTTTTAAAGGCCGTAACAGCTGAAGTTTAAATGCACTCTAAAGCTCTGCGTTTTTACTCTTCTTCCCCTGGCCATAATTTATACTTTTAATGTCACATTTTACATCTTTTTATCTCGTGTATCCCTTAGCTAATGATTATAGTTACATCTTTGGTCTTTAAACCACAACCTCTACAACATTAAATTATTCTGAATTTTAGTACATATTTACCTTTTCCAGTGACATTTATACCTGATCAGTGTTGTGAGGCGCGTGCACATTAGAAGAGTAAGAGAAGTCACTACACACTGACTGTCTGCATTGCCCCTCCAACAAGGCTGGTATAGCACCACAATGAGTGGTTTCCCCTGAGCTTATGGTTCTTTCCCTTGAAAAAAAGAGCATGAGGGGGACATCCTGTGCCCTCCCCTAGTGCTGTGGGTCATTTCTTGCCCCATGTCGGCTGAGGGAGAATCTATGAGCTCCACTACTTGGAAGGTGATTGTGACACTGAAGGGGGTGGGGCCTGCAATGACCACCACTCAGATCCGGGCAGATGGAGTTTAAACCTGCAGAGCCAAAATAGCAGTCCCAACCAACAGTTCTGCTCATCTGCAGGACAAATGGTGGCACTACTTAGGAGTTTCACAAAGCACATAATTCTAAGGATATTATTAAAAAGTTAAGACCTATTTCTAAGTCAATTAAAACCCTTTGGAAAACAAGTAGTGATGGATGTTAAACAAAGACTTCATATGGAGAGTCTAGAGAGTCAGATAAGGACAGAACAGGGTAGACTCTTCAACATAAAATGATAGAACAAGTCTAGGTGATAAAGGTTGGCCTAATGTGGGCATTCAAACAAGGAATTTTTCCAGCTCTACACCTTATGTGCTCAGGCAAGAGGCAAATCAAAGCCCCACAATTGTAAGGAGAATATTTCCTGGCCCCGTCTGTCTAGAAGGATTGGCAAGAACACAAGGAGGTTATATACTAAAGCATTGCTGAGAGTTGGGCAAGTAGAGCTGATCACAGCTATGACAAAACCAATAGCGGTGGAGGAGGGTTCCCCTGCTGGGTCTAGGAAGGGGAATTAATCCACAGCCTCATTTGAAGCCGAGAGTAGCTACTGCCCTGATGCTATAAAACTCCTTTGTGAAACTTGGGAGTTCCCTTGAGAAGCCCCTCCCTGTCTTGCCCAGACATGGAATTAAAACATAGCCCTCACAGTAGACCCTGGCTCCCCAGTCCCTTCTGAGCAGAGGGCTAGTGACAACATATGGAAGCTGTATAACTCAGCAACACTCAAGCCAAGATCTGAGCAGGCACCGCAAACAGTCTGCAGAGCAGAGTCAGTGGCCCTGTTCAGTCATGAAACATAGGGTGTGGGTCAGATAAGATCACAAACCAGGGACCCTACAAGCTACAACAGCACACACACAGACAACTAAAATGAAATTAGGAAAATTGCATGAATATAAGATGTTTGACAAAGGAACAGAAACCATAAACAACAAGACTACAGAAATCTCAGAGTTGAAATAATAAATACAGTGCCTGAACTGTAGATTTCAAGAGAGAATTTCAAAGGTAAATATAACCTTGCAGAAGAACCAGGCTGTTTGAAATTATCCAATCAGAAGAACAAAAAGTAAAAATAAGGAAAAAGTGAACAAAGTCTGAGGGACCTATGTAACAAAATGAAAAGAAACAATATTTGCATTATGAAAATCCCAGAGGAGAAAGGACAGAAGTTTTGAATATATAAATATATAGTGGCTTAAAACTTTACCTTTGTAGGGAGAGAAATAAACATCCAGATGTATGAGGTCTAAAGTAGCTGAAAGGTTGAAATCAATAGGGCTATTCTGAGACACATTTAATTATATTGTCAAAAATCAAAAACAAGAAAGAATTTAAAAAGCAGCAAAAGAAGTAATAAATAAGGGACCCCACCCCCCCAAAGAACTGGATTTTTCAACTTTTCAGACCAGGAGAGAATGGAATAACATATTCAAATATGTCAAGCAAGAAATCTATACCCTGTAAAGCTGTAGTTCAGAAATAAAGGAGAAATAGACTTTCCCAAACTTAATACGGGACCTGCCATAAAAGAACTCCTAAGGAGATTGGAGAAGAAATAAAAACATAAGAAGGTTGCATAAAACTCCCTGGTAATGGTAAATATATAGTCAAAGTTAGGTTTAACATGCTTTGGTGATGTACAACTCAGTTTCTAGTCTAACTTAAAGTGAAAAATGAATGTAGTAAAAATAAAAACATGATTACAATAACTTGTTAGTTATGCAATGTAAAAAAGTAAATTGTAACATTAGTAATCTTAAACATGAGGGGCAGGAGATGACACAGTATACATCACTTTACTCATTTTAGCACAGTGATATAATTTTAAGGTATTTTATGTATACCTCCTGATACACACAAGGGAAAACCCGGTAGCAATTTTATCAAAGAACATGATAAACTATACTGATGTGAAAAGCCATCAAAACACAAAATAAGGCATCAGATAAAAAGAAAGGAACATTGGATCTACAAAAGAATAATACTTCAAAATTTTCAACCAAAGATAGAATGACTGTGAATGGAAAAGAAAACAACATCCAGTGATATTCTGCCTAAAAGAAATTCACTTTAGCCTTAATGATACACAGGAACTGAGAGTGAAGAGAGGGAAAAAGATATTTTAAGCAACAACAAAAAAAGGCAAGGGTAGTTATACTCACACAAAATAGACTTTAAAAAAGATGAAGAATATCATTGTAGGAGTGCCTGGGTAGCTGAGTTCATTAAGCATCCAACTTGAGCTCAGGGTATGATCTCACAGCTTGTGAGTTTGAGCCCCACCATTGGGCTCTGTGCTGATAGATGGGAGCCTGCTTCAGCTTCTGTGTCTCCCTCTCTCTTTGCCCCTCCCCTGCTCAAGCTCTGTCTCTTTCTCTCAAAAATGAATAAACATTAAAAAGTTTTTAAAAAAAGAGTATCATTGTATAATGATAAAAGGTTCAAGCCAAGATATAACAGTTGTAAATACCTGCGCACCCATAATCAGCATACCTAAATCTATAAGGCAAAAACTAACAGAGCGAACAGGAGAAATAAACGGCAATACAGTAATAGAAGGGGACTTTAACATCCCACTTAGAACAATGGAGAAAGACCATCCAGATAGAGAATCAATAATCAAAGAGCATTGAACAACACTGTAGAACAAATGGACCTAACAGAAACACATTGTGCTCCCAACGCCCCCCTGTCCACTATCCTAAAATAAGAAATGGCAAGCAGAAATGTAGTTTAGCAAGCAGAAATGGCATAAAGTGAAGGTGCAATGACCATTTCATAAAAGTGATAAGTCTATTTGTATTTCTTTTGGATGGTGCACACAGGTAGGTCTCTCATAAAAATACAGTGGCACAAAGCAAACTTCTAGATAGTGAAAACTGATTACATAATCTGACAACCGAATATGCTTTCCTTTCAAGTCCACAAGATGCATTTTCTAGGGCAGAACATATCTTAGGCCACAAAACAGGTCTTAGAAAATTCAAGAAACTGACACCATACAAAGTGTTTTCTCTGACCATAGTATGAAACCAGAAACTGATAAATAAGAAAACTGGAAAATTCACAAATACATGGAAATTAAACAATATTCTCCCAAGCAACCAATGAATCAAAGAAGAAAATAAAGGGGAAATAAAGTTACCTTAGACACCAAAAAATGGAAGAGCGACATATGAGAACTTAGGGAAAGCAGCGAAAGCATTCCTAAGATGGAAGTTTAGAGCCAAAAATGCCTCCATTAAGAAGGAATACCCCCCAGGGGCGCCTGGGTGGCGCAGTCGGTTAAGCGTCCGACTTCAGCCAGGTCACGATCTCGCGGTCCGTGAGTTCGAGCCCTGCGTCAGGCTCTGGGCTGATGGCTCAGAGCCCGGAGCCTGTTTCCGATTCTGTGTCTCCCTCTCTCTCTGCCCCTCCCCCGTTCATGCTCTGTCTCTCTCTGTCCCCCCCCCCAAAAAAAAAGAAGGAATACCCCCCATAACCTAACTCTACCCCTGAAAGAATTCTAGAAAAAAGAGTAACAAACCAAACCCAAAGGAAGCACAAGGAAGGTTAAAAAAAATTAGAGCAGCTATAAATGAAATAGAGAAAAAGAAAACAGTAGAAAAGATTAACCAAACTAACAGTTGGTCCTTAAAAAAAAAATAAAATTAACAAACCTTTAGCTAGAATACCAAGGAAAAATGAGAATATCCAAATCACCAAATTATAAATAAAGGAGACAAGTGATACCACAAAAATACAATTTTAACAGATGATTATGAACTATAAAACAACAAACTGGATAACCTAGACAAATGGAAAAATTCTCTGACACATACAATATGCCAAAAATGAATAGAAAGAAAAAAAAATGTGAACAGACCAATCACTGGTAAAGAGAAGGAATCAATCAAAACCCTCCCAAGGAAGGAGAGTCCAGGACGAAATGGCTTCTTGGATGAAATTCAGCAAACATTTAAAGAATTAGCACCAATCCTTCTGAAATTCTTCCAAGAAAGTGAAGAGAAGGCAATACTTCAACCTTATGTTACAAGGCCAGATTTGCCCCAGTATCAACTTCAGCAAAGCACACTACTGGAAATGGAAACTACAGGCCAATATCCCTGATGAGTATAAAAGAAAAAAAAAAAATCAACAAAATGCTAGCAAACAGAATTCAGCAGTGTAGTGAAGGATCATTCACCATGATCAAGGGGGATTTATCTCTAGAATGCAAGGATGACCCAGCATTTGCAAACCAACCAATATGATCCATTACATTGTTTGATCTCTCGACAGACACACACAAAGTATTTGACAATATGGAACAGTTGTTCATGATACAAGCACTTCACAATTAGGCATAGCAAGAATGTATCCCAACATAAAAAAGGCCGGGTATAACACACATATAGTTAACCTGATAATCAATAGCAGAAAGGTAAAAACATGCCCACTCTTGCCACTTCTGTACAACATAGGCACAACTAATGTGATTGCACTTGCTTGTGCTTTACAGATAGTGCATTTTTTACAAATTGAAGTTTTCTGGCAAGGCTGCACTGAGCCAATCTCTCAGTGCCATTTTTCTACCATCATTTGCTTGCTTTCTATCTCTGTATATTTTGGTAATCCTTGCAATGCTTCAAACTCTATTACGTTTTGGCATGATGATCTGTGATCAGTGACAGTGGCTTACTGGAAGTTCAGATTAAGCTTAACACTATTTAGCATAAGGTATTTTTATTATTATTAAAAAAATTATGTTTTATTTTTTGAGAGAGACAGAGTGCAAGTAAGGGAGGGGCAAAGAGAGAGGGAGAAACAGAATCCAAAGCAGGCTCTGAGCTGTCAGCACAGAGACTGCTTCGGGGCTCAAACTCACAAACCACAAGACCATAATCTGAGCCAAAGTCAGATGTTAAACTGACTGAGCCACCCAGGCACCCCTAACATGTTTTGTTGTTTTTTTTTTTAAACAAAGGTATGCATTGTTCTTTAGGCATAATGCTACAGCACATTTAATAGCCATCTGTATATTGTAAGCCTAACTTGTATATGCATTAGGAAACTAAAAAGTTCATTTGACTAGCTTTACGGTGATATTTGTTTTATTGTGAAGTGTTTCAAACTAAACTCTCTGAGATATGCCTGTATGGTAAATCTTAGCAATGACAATTAAGCAAGGAAGAAATAAAAGGCATCCAAAGGCATTGGAAAGGACGAAGTAAAATTATTTGCATATGATGTAATACCACATATATAAAACCCAAGATACTCCACTAAACTGTTAGAAATAACAGATAAATTCAGTAGTTGAAGGATACAAAATGAATGTACACAAATCTGTTCTTTATTTTCATAATGCACTATCAGAAAAATAAATTAGTCCCATTTGCACCTCCCTCAAGGCATAAAATATATGAATACATTTAATGAAGGAGGTCAAAGACATGTATAATGAAAACTCTAAGACACTGGTGAAATAAAGATGCCACAAGTAAATGGAAAGATTTTTTGTGCTTATGCATTAGAAGATTTAATATGGTAAAAATGTCCATATTACCCAAAGCAATCCAGAGATGCAATCCAGAGATGGAATTACCAAAATTCCAATGGCACTTTTCACAGAAATAAACAATCCTAAACTTTGTACGGAATTACAGGGGGTGTGAAATAGGCAAAAAAATCTTGAAACAGAACCAGGCTGGAGGCATCACACTCCTTGATTTCAAACTAGATTACAAAGATCCCCTAATCAAAACAGTATGTTATCAGCATAAAAAGAGACACACAGATCAAAAGAACAGAGCTTAAAAATAACCCATACATTTATGGCCAGTTCATTTATGAGAAAGGAGGTAAGAATACACAATGGGGAATGGACAGTGTCTTTAACAAATGGTCTTGGGAAAACTGGACAGTCACATGGAAAAGAATGATTCAAAAGGGATACAAGACTTGGGGGTAAGACCTGAAACAGTAGTCCTAGAGGACAGCATAGGTGGGCAGCTGCTCCTCAGAGGTCCTGGCAATGATATTTTCGCTGTGAACCCGAAAACAAAGGCAACAACATCAAAAATAAGTGGATTCTCTCTATCCTTCTCTTTCAGAAATAAACATTTTTTTAAAATTAACAAGTGGATAAATACATCAAACTAAAAAGTTCTGTACACCATAGCAAATCCTCAACAAAAGATAAAAGCAGCCCAGTAACTGGGGAAAGTATTGGTGAAATACATACCTGATAAGGGGTTAATAACCAAACTATATAAAGAACTCATATAGTACTATAGCAACAAAGAAGCTATTGATTCTGTCAGAGGACTGAGGTAAGAAGGCCAACTTTCCTCCCCAAATTGGTGGGACAAAAAGGGGAATATAGACTTTCACAACTTACCAAAGCATAAACCCCATGGTGGAAATGTATGTGGCAACCTGTACAGCGGTACGAAGACCTGAACTCTAATTGACAAATTTCTGGAAGCTTAGTGTGTGATGAGCCAGTGAGATAAACAGCAAGGGGGTCCAATCACTGAAGGAGGGAAGCATATGGCTTTGAGTTTTTACCTCCAGAAGCTTAATCAGCTTCTTACAAAGAACATGAGGGCAAAATCTCCTCTTGACACTAGCAGGGAGAGGGGAAGATCAATCATTTTGAAATATACCAGTAAACTCTGTTCTTCTTAGCAAGGCCTGCCCTTAGGAGTAATTTTTTTTATCAGAGCCTCATGGGGAAGGCATAGGACTCTAGCTGCCTCTGGCCATCCTGTCATACCCACAGTGGGTGGACACTGAAACACCATGGTTATATTCACAGCCCTGGGACAGAGGTTTACCCAAAGACTGAGATTTATCATAGGAATATAGAATGCTCTCTCCCTCACATATTCTGACTGCATTACTAAAAGCCTATCTAGTACAATTCCTTTTTATGTAGTGCATCATGTCTACCTTTCGGCAACAGCAACAAAAATGGAGAAGGCACAGTAAAAGGTAAACACTGCTAAGAGAGCAAGCATCAGGACCAGGCTGTTGAACTGATCACAAAAACTAGTATTAATATGCTAAGGACTCTAATGGAAAACAATAGACAGTATGCCTTACAGATGGGTAATGTAGGCAGAGAATTGGAAGTTTTAAAGACAAAAATTTAATAACTAGAGAAAGAGAAGAATGATATCCATTCTGCTCAACTACTAGAAAAGAAATGAACGAGAGGAGAAAAGGCCTTTTCAGCATTTGTCTGCACTGATTTTATTGTATTTATAGCTGATCTAAAAGATAAATACAAAATTGTTATTTTCTTTCCATATATGAAGTGTATTGTCAAATTGGTTTCCATACAACACCCAGTGTCATCCCAACAGGTGCCCTCCTCAATACCCATCACCCACCCTCCCCTCCCTCCCACCCCCCATCAACCCTCAGTTTGTTCTCAGTTTTTAGAGTCTCTTATGCTTTGGCTCTCTTCCACTCTAACCTCTTTTCTTTTTTTCCTTCCCCTCCCCCATGGGTTCCTGTTAAGTTTCTCAGGATCCACATAAGAGTGAAACCATATGGTATCTGTCTTTCTCTGTATGGCTTATTTCACTTAGCATCACACTCTCCAGTTCCATCCATGTTGCTACAAAGGGCCATATTTTATTCTTTCTCATTGTCACGTAGTACTCCATTGTGTATATAAACCACAATTTCTTTATCCATTCGTCAGTTGATGGACATTTAGGCTCTTTCCATAATTTGGCTATTGTACAAAATTGTTATTAAAAATGCCACAAAGTAATAATGACTCTGATGTCCCAATAGTTATATACCACAAAATATGGTGTTGAGATGCCCTCAGTGGAAAATACTTGGCCATTTTTACCCCTGAAGAACTGACCATAAAATTTTAATTTTTCATTATTTATGGATTTGGGGTGTATATATATTTTCTTTTCAAAAATCTTTTCATGGGTACATGGATGGCTCAGTTGAGCATCTGACTTCAGCTCAGGTCATGATCTTGCATTCATGTGTTTGGGCAGTGTGTCTGGCTCTGCGTTGACAGCTTGGAGCCTGGAATCTGCTTCCGATTCTTTGTCTCCCCCTCTCTCTGCCCGTCCCCTGCTCTCTCTCAAAAAGTGAGTAAACATTAATAAAATAAAAATTTTTATATCCATGCTCTGCCTATCCTTTAACACCCACCCCCCCGCCCCCCAAACATCAAAAACACAGCTGTAAACTGCAAGCTCTTGATTCACATATGGTCAGTACGTTCTTCATTACAACATTGCAGTCTTCACTGCCACAGACAGTAGCTTTAACGGTTGCAGAGGCCTAATGGTTAATTGCTGTGGAGATGCTCTCCTGGTCAAGTTCTTGAACAGGTAATATGATCCACCTCACTTCCTGAGCTTCCACTCACAGGCACAGCCACTCTCCATTAACCCAGGGTCTGTGTCAGGGTGTCCAAGTCCAAACACCTTGGAAGGTTCATTCATATACTGAGAAGAAAACCAGACTCATAGTCTGCTTTCTAGGGTCTAAATCCCCAACTCAGTCTCCTGCTGTCCACTTTAGGAGTCCTCCTTTGAGGCCAGTAATAACCTTTAATGCATAGAAATTTGGTTGTGAGCCACCGAAGGCTAATTCAATGAGGTCCTTTGACTTTGGTTTTGGGGACAGAGATCCTAGTCTTTGCTTCTGCTTCTGTAATATGTTCTAGCCTGAACATGGAACATAGGCAAATTGTGGAAGTTAGTCTCCCTTTGCCAAAGGTGAATGGTCAACCGCCAAGGATAAAATTTCCATGCCAAAAAATACTTGGTACCTGATGGTAAGGAGGAACAGGCTCTCCTAGAGCCTCTCTGCATACACCACACAGTTTTAAGTATTTTTTGTGCCTAACATAGGAGCACTGAAATGTAAAAAGCAAATATTTATGGACCTAAAAGGAAGATTGGACAGTAATATAATAATAGGAAGGGGCTCTACTACTCCACTTACATCAAAGGATAGATCATCCAGATAGAAAATCAATTAGGAAACATTGGCCTTAAAAGGACACATTAGACCAGATGGATTTTACAGCTATATATGTAACACTCCTTCCAAAAACAACATATGTACATTCTTAAATGCACATAGAACATTCTCCAGTATAGATCTTACATTAGGTGTTAAAACAAATCTTAACATTTTTAAGTAAAATGAAACCTTACCAAGCATCTTTTCTGATTACAGTGGTATGAAACTAGAAATTAATGACAAGAGGAAACTAGAAGAATGACAAATATGTAGAGATGAAACCACCTGCTGTTCCAAAGAGTGAGTCAAAGGAGAAATCAAAATAATTGAAATGAGTGGAAAGGGAAATACAACATATCAAAACTTATAGCAACAGCAGTTCTACTGGGGCAATTCATCGTGATGAATGCCTACATCAATAAAAAAGAAAAAAAAAACCCAACAACCTAACTTTATACCTGAAGGAATTGTAAAAAGAATAAACAATGCTCAAATTTAAAAATATAAAATAAATGCTAATAGAAAAGGTAAGTGAAACTAAGAGCTGATTCTTTGAAAAGATAAGCAAAATGGATAAAACTTGAGCCAGAATTACCAAGAAAGTGAAATAAATAAGAATAAATTTAACCAAGGATGTGAAAGACCTCTACAATGAAAGTTGTAAGACACTGATGAAATTGGATAAGACAAATCAATGGAAAGAAATTTTGTGGTCATGTGTTAGAAAAATTAATATGGTTGATATGTCCATACCATCCAAAGAAATCTACAGATTCCAAACAATCCCTATCGAAATTCCTATAATTTCTCACAGAAATAGAACAATCCTAAAATTTGTACATAACCATCTAAGACTTTGGAAAACCAAAGCAATCTCAAGAAAGAACAAATCTGAAAGCATAGCGCTCCACATTTTTCAGGCAAATGGGAAAGCTCTCCTAGAGAACCTGGAAGGCAAATTGAATCCTTCCCCCATTTGTTTCCTGCACAGAGAAGAAAGAGACTTCAGAGTTCAATTGACATCATTGCCTTCTCTCTTGAATCCTGAATTTGAAACCTAGAGACAATCAGACTGTTGATGGCATTTTCTTGAAAGGTTGATCTGTTCACTTGGTCATCATCCTAGTTTTAACTGTGGGCAGTAAAACTCATTCATGTCAATGGCTGCACTGAGCATACTAGATAGATATATGTATGTCTGTATGTGTGTCTTTATGTGGATGTATACATATATGTTAACATAGCCAACATTACTGATTATACAGGGTTCTTCACAGGAACAAAACCAACAGGGGGTGTGTATGTATGTCTGTTTATGTGTGTGTGTGTGTGTGTGTGTGTGTATAAATGTATATAAATATGTATATCAATAAATATATAAATCTCTATTTTTAAAAAGGAAATATAGATGACTAATTTCCTTCCACTGTTCTCCAGTACTTTTCCATTAGCTCACCCTGACACTTAAAATCTCTCTTCTTTGTGTTTCAGCAGAGTTGAGTTCAATTTCTCATTCCTATTGCAATAGTCCTGAATATTAACAAGTGTCTGGTACAGTTTTCTTTTACACACACACACACACACATACACGAAGTTTCAAACAAACATGGCCCAGTATAGGAATACGAGTTGACTATTTTGTATGATTGATAGGCACAGTCCCTTTGAGTTCAGTTGATTTTGTAGATTATAAAATTATGGTAAGAGCAGTCTATCAAACAACTTTGTGCAATGGGACTTTGTCCTACTGTTTTTAATTAAGAGAAAGTGGATGGGAGAATCTAGTGAGGTTAGAGCTTAAGAGTATGGTCAAAATCTTTGTGAAGTGATGAAGCATGGATTCTAGGTAAAACAAGGAAGCAAGTGAAAAACAGAGAACTGTTGTATAGAAAAAAAATAGTATGTCAATAAAGAAAATCAACACAATGGTCACATTTTATAAATACACATTCAAAATGAATTCAACAGTTTTAAAAAACTACACTGAGGCATTCATATTATAGTTGAGAAAGACAAGAATGACTAAAAGGTACTAGGCAAATAAAAATATTAGGATTAAAGTTAAAAGTTAGAATACTCATTTTAATGATGCAAAAATATTTAATATAATTCAGTCTTATTTATGAAGCTCTTAATGAACAGAAAGCCCATCTCCCTCATCCTGACCAAAGTTACTCATAAAGAAAATTTTAAAATTCTTTGCATTAAAAATAAAAGGACAGGAATGTCAGTATCACAACTTTTATGTAAACTTGTCCTGAAGGTTCTGGCCCATACCAGGATCAAGAGAAAGTAGAGGATTGTAATGGAAGAGACAAACAATTAATTGGCAATAAGATCAATGTGATAGGGCAATAGTGACAGAGGGAAAAACTCGACTTAAAAGGTATGAATCTCAGAGAATCCTGATATTTGTGGCTATTTTCAGTTTTGTTTGTTCAGCATTAAGAGGTTAACTGTTATAAAGTTATACAATAGATAGAAAAAAAAAGAAATTTTGTCTTCTTGGTAATGAAAGACTTAAGAGAGGAAAAGACTTACTTGAAGAGCTAAAATGGAAAAGATGCCATCAGGAAAATGTTTCTTTATTGTAAAATACCATAAATAACTTTTAGAGGACATAGGAAGCTTGTGGAACTACATAGGTAACAATGATTATCAGTAGACAGGAAATGTTACACCTTGGGCTTTGATGAAATTAAGGGTCACAAGCTGGATATGGCTCAATATTCTCCTCAAAGAGGACGGACATAATACTTAATAACTTGCCCACCAATACCTTCTGAGTAACTTCTAATGGAAGTGTTGCCCTTTCAACATAGCCTACTTTTGCCTCTTTAATATCACACAGTCCTCTGCAATTTCTGTTGTTATACTACAGCTACAGGGGCACAGGGAACAGATCTTTTTTCCCTACCTTTGACTTCACTTTCAAATTTTAAATAAGACTTAATCCCAAGAAAGATTAAACATCATTCAATATCTTCTAGTGTTTTAAACATTATCACCAATTTTTTTAAGTTTATTTATTTTGAGAAAGAGAGATGGGAGAGGGGCAGAGAGAGGGAGAGAAAGAATCCTGATGTGCAGCTCAAACCCATGAACAGTTAGACCTTGCCCTGAGCCATAATCAAGAGTTGGACACTCAACTGACTGAGCCACCCCGGCACCCCAACATTATCACTAAAGGCCTATTTAGCTGGAGAATTTGGGGTACAGAGTAGATTGAGACAACAAATAGTTTCAGTGACTTTAGAGATGGTCCTACTACACTCAGGGAAACCAGTTTGTAGCCCTACCCATCATTGAATCCAGCCTTCAGCCTGCCCAACCAGGAAACCTAACCAGGCTACGAGAAGCTGTGTCACCCATCTAATAGCTCTACTTACAGTGTCACTTGAATAAAGAGCACAGCCCCTAGCTTTCCCTATCTGCAGTGCAAAACCAATGACCTCATCAGACCAAGTAATTCAGTACACACTCAACAGATTTGCAACCCCATACAATGAGCCTAATCACTGAGGGGTCCAGTCCTGCTAACTTGTCAGGACAGGGAAGCAAATTCTTATTTCCATTCTTATTCAGTGTATTACCCAGTCCTGACCCTCTCGTACATCTGACCAGAAAGTTCAGGCAACTACGGCAACATCCTACAGCTTCACTTGGGTATGGAACCAAGCCAGCTGTCTTGTTCAACTGTTCTCAGCCAGTGGCACACCCTTCCATCACCAACATCAGGGCTCTGTCACCTCACCACAATAGCTGACCTGCCTGTCCAGGACATTATCAGCATTCATTCCCAGACACCCAAACGAACTGACTCATGATGATTGATCTTGGCCAAGGCAAACTTGTAAAGTCTGGAAGAGGAGCCCTATTCCCTGAATGTTCAGCTATCAATGTAAAACAAGAAAAACAAAAACTCAAGTAAATATGACACCACGAACAGAAATAAAGTTCCGATAACCGTCCCCGAGGAAATGAGTATATGTGAACTGTCAAGGAACTCAGAATAATCCTCATAAGAAAGTTTAGCAAACTGTAAGAACACACAGACAACAACAGGAAGTTTGGAAAACAACGCGTGAAAAAAACAAGTTTGATCAAAAAACAGAAACCACCAAAAAGAAAACCAGAAATCTAAGAGCTGAAAAATACAGTAACTGAAAACTTCCATACAGACTTGCAGAAGATTTGATTATCCAGAAGAAAGAATCAGTGACCTGGAGAATATGGCATTTATAATTAATCAGAGTAGCAGGGGGGGGGAGGGGGAGGAGAAGGAGGAGAAGAAAAAAGAAGAAAGAAGAAAGAGCCTAAGGGCCTTATGGGACAAACAGCAGTATATGTATACCTTGGAGGTGTTGGGGATTTGATTCCAGACCACCATAATAAAACAAATGTCACAATAAAGCAAGAGAAAGTTTCTGGTTTCTCAGTGCATACAAAAATTATGCTTGTCTATACTGTCATCTATTAACTGTCATAGCATTATGTCTAGAAGTACAATGTACATACATTAATTAAAAAAATTCTTTGTTGCTAAAAAAATGCTAACCATGAATTGGCCTTTTAGTGCAGACAGATGGAGCACACTCCCTGTCTAGAACTTAGCACAGCACTGGGCACGTAGTAGGTCGTAGGTAAATGTTCACTGAACTGAATTGGTAAGTTCTGATAGGATAGTGAAATCAAATAAACTCATAATATACTCTCATGGTTTAAAAAATACATACTTGAGAAGATCAAAGTGAATGACAAATCAATGAAATATACTCTGATTTTTTTAAGTCATTACTCTTTTCCCTCCTGCCCCCAATATGTCTGTATCATTCCTACTTTTGATCATTTAGTAGATGGTCTAGTAACTTCACCTCTTGATGCTCAGCATTTGTATTCCCTTACATGTTACTGCTTGTAGGATGTTCGAATACATTGTGCATAACATTCTAAATGAAGGAAAACCGTTACTGTTTTATTGCCCATCTGATTCAGTATACCTATTCTCAAAATAGTGTTGTTCCTTTCTTGTCAGACAGAAAAATCAATGTTATCCTGTTTATCATTCTTTGTGAGGGAAGAATGCAACTATGTTTCTGCTGGAAGAACCTCTAGTAAGGTAAAATCGGTTCATAATGGTAAGTCCGCTCTAATACTCTTTAAGTGGAAGAGTACAGTCCAAAAGAAAAGTGCTTTATTGTCTTTAAGGCTAGTCATAGGCAAGCTTAACTTGCTTCCTGAAAGTTATATGTGAACTAGTGTATCGTATCAGAACACAGCCTCCTTTTCAGGAGCCACCATGATGGAAATCCACCTAGACTTGTTCTATCATTTCATGTTGAAGAGTCTACCCTGTTCTGTCCTCATCTGAGCTCTTTCACTAGAATGTCCATATGAAGTCTTTTTTTTTTTCTACTTGAATTTAACATCCATCACTATTTGTTTTCCAAAGTGTTTTAACTGACTTAGAAATATGTCTTAACTTTTTAATAATATCCTAGAATCTTGTGCTTTGTGAAACTCTTGAGTAGAAATAGGCAAGGCATCTCTTCCTACTTATTTATAAGGACAATGCAATTTATATGATGGAATCCTTTATAATAATTAAAAAGGTTATAAAAGAGTATTTGTTGATATGGAAAAACATTAACAATACACACCAAAAGAAAAAGCTTATTACTGTATAGAGTATGATTCTTTGTGTTAGCATAGATGCATGTATACAGAGGAGAGACAAGAAAGACACATACCACAGTATTAACAGTGGCTGTTTCTGCGTGACAGTTTTGGATGATGTGGGGAACATGGGGGAGGTGTGCCCCTCTCTTCCTAAGTTCTCTTTTTTGAGCATATATTACCTTCCGATAGAAGAAAAAAGTAAAAGGCTTGTCCCTTAAGGTCATCTGTTGAGCAACAGAAATTTCATTGTAATATGACATAGGCCATTAAGAGAAATAAAGCTATGTAATTAACAGATTTTTCAAGTTATCTGTCTTGACATTGTTCCCTCATTAAAATAATTTCTTTCACCAGAAGACTCCTTGCTGAGGGACCAAGCCTGGTTTTTAGCTCAACCTAGTTTGTTGGAGGGTATAGGGTGGCAGCAATGATTTGGTTTCTTTATATGAAATAAATATCACACAAGCTTTTAGTTACTTCAGAGAAGGAACACTTTTCAGGTTAGACTCAGCAAGAGATGATAAAATAGTTTTGGTACTCATTTATGTCTAGCACCATTGATTCTCTGGGTGAAGTGGTTTGCCAGTGACCTTGAGTAGCTCAAAAGATGGCTAGTTACCATCACTGGATGTTGACAACACAATGTGGCTTGTATAGAATGTAATGCATTCTCTGATCCTAGAGGTAAGCCTTCATTTTAATTTGCAATATAGTTACTAAACTATTGTGGGATGCTGTATCACGTGATTATTGAAGAACCTAAGGTCTTTTTAAAGAAAAACTATTAAAAGAAATTTATGTTGACTGGCATCAGAACAACGACCAAGAATTTTTTTCCCCCAACACAGTATCATTAGAGACACAATATTAAAATAGCATTTCCCCCTCTTTCCATCTCCCTCCTGTACTGGGTGGTGGGTAACTGTTCCATCTGGAGAAGGAAGTCTCCAAAGTAACCAACAAGGATGCAGTAAAGCTTAGATATTGGAGAAGAAGGATGCCTTCTTAATTTTCTGTTTTAAAAGCACTTTGTAAGAGTAATACTCCAGAACATTAGCCATTCATTTATAAAAGATTTGAGTAGAAAATACGACATGAATATAATCTCTCTCACTTTATTACAGTTCCTTTGTCCTCTCAATTATATGAACATATTAATAGATGAACTTCATAGGGAAAAGACATGATAAAAAATAATTTAAGGTTTTAATGCTCATTTGACTTCTTCCCCACGTAAAGCAGCATCTATGGTTATTAAAAGAACTAACCCTGTAAACATTAAATACGTATATGGAAATATTATAGCTACCTGGTGCTTCATGTTTAAGATATATGTTCCAGATCTTAATATTTTGAAATTTGGAAACAGAGGGGCAGAGCTAGCTTAAAAGTAGTCAAGGAGATCAGCAGTGCATTTTCACATTAGAGCCTAATACCTTTATATGGTTCCACATGCTGTTATTTTCTTTCATCTGTGGATTGTATTTGTTGTAGAATACATGAAGGACATTTCTTCCAACGGCCATTCTTAAACTTTTGGTTTATACTTTCACACGTGGCCTACCCTTCTGCTTCTAGGTTCCCTGGCTGGTAGTAGTAAATGAAGCAGATGGGAGTGTGGGTATATTTTCCCTCCCACACATTGTGCGAGCCCTGGTACTCACACCTGCGGGTTTAAATGCTGCTTTCTGGCCTTTCACATAGTGTGTGGGGAGAAGAGGTGGGCGGAGCAATCAGCGGCTTCTCTACCACCCATCTACACGTTACAGCTTCATGTGCATTACTTTCTAAACTATTTTCATTTTGTGTGTTTTTTTTCTTTAAAGTCCATTTGTTTATTTTGAGAGACAGCACGAGTGGGGGAGGGTAGAGAGAGTGAGAGAGACAGAGTCCTCAGCAGGCTCCACACTGTCAGTACAGAGCCCAACGTGGGGCTGGAACTTATGAACCTTGAAATCATGGCCCGAACAGAAGTCACATGCTCACCTGACTGAGCCACCCAGGCACCCCTGGTACCTTTGTGGTTTTAAAGTTTTACTCCTCTGCTTTGGTAAGAGAGAAAAGTTTATATAAACTATGTTGATTTAGGAGCCTTCTATCAATACCCAGTGGTGCCTGAATAATGGACGATTCATTGCCATATTCATCCAAGCTAAGATCTTTTCCGTTTTGCTTTATTTTCAGGACTACTAACTGGAAAACATAGACAAAAAAATTCTTTGAGCTCTAACTATTGAAAACTTCAGCTACCCTTTAAAAAAAAGTTACTACTATTTTGAGTACATAAAACAAAAGACCTAGACACCTGCATATAAATTTTTTTCCATTGATACTATCAAAATTACATTAATTATCAATGCACATTGAGGGCTAACCTCATTTTCTTCCAGAGTTTCTCTGAGTAACCTCTCAGATCACAGTCAGGGAGCATGCAGAGAGTGAAGGCGGGATCTGTGGACAAGAGGGGTTGGTGATTTCCCTGTGGCCCATGTTTAGTAGTGAAACATGGGCTGAAGGGGTCCTAAAACTGCCCACTGTCTCTTCTTTCTGTCACTCCCCCTTTCCTCCCTTGTGAAGTGCAAACAATCCAGCCTTGGGCTGCACAGACTTATACCAAGATGTGCCAAGACATCCCAAGACAGCAGACTATGACATACACTTTGAACTCTTACAAGTATTAAAGTGCACATACTGTAGTACTGATTTTTCTTCAAAAACCAACCAAAGTAGCTAAAACTAGTTTTTACAGTTGGTGTATAACTGAAAGATACTCACTCTAAAGGAATCCTAGGGCCAGCAAGAAACATATCCCATTCACTCAATGGGAACACCAAGGACGTGATTTTAGCAGAGCTAACACAGGACCTAGAGACTGTCACCAATATACATTGTGGAGACCTAACCCACAACTACTGACTCAAAAACTCTACAGATAGGACCTTGGAAACTCATTTTCAAATTTCAGGTGTCGGCGAACCTCAAAGTCATGTTAAATGTTATACTCAGGAAACATTGATGAATATGACAAAATGAATGTGAATGTGATATTGCTTACAGCATAATTTGTAATAACCTAAAAGTGGAAATGACCCAAATGTCTGTAAGCAAACAGTGAACAGATTTCATTGCATTCATTCCCCAGAATGTTATGGCACCTTAACAGTGAACACACATAGCTGTATTCAACAGGGAATGAACTTCACAGACCTAACAGCAAAGGAGCAAGACCAATCCAAAGTGTGAATAGATTTAGACAGAACTATACAGCTCCTTCATGCACATTAGGAAAAGCCCTCAACCCCGGACAGACTCATCCCCCACAGGCACGTAACTTGGCACCTTAAAAAAAAAAAAAAAAAGATCCCTTTTCAGGCGGCTGGCCCTGAGCCAAGCCACACAGTTTGCCCAGTGGAATCAGGCTGGATTTCAGCTCTTTTCTGCCCAGGAGGCTAAAATTGTTTGTGCACTGCAAAGTCAGAGTAAACAAGTCAAGTTCTTTATCCTCTCTATGCCTTGGTGTCACAAACCAGAAGAATGTTGAGTTGGATGAGTTTCCATTTTCATCCAGATGTGATGTTTCAAAAATTCTAAGTCATTAAATGCTCCTCTGTGGGGACGAATCCTGTTCCACAGCCAGAATAGGAAATGTAATTTACCAGTGAAAAAACACTGTAAACATAGGGATGGGTGAATTCGAATTCTCTACGATATAGTTTGTATAATGCTGTGGACTTCGGAAAATTCTGTGTTCCTAATAACTGGATCACAAACATTTGGAGCTGAACTCCCTTGGAACACAGCAGCAGCAATTCAGAGGCTCATGTGCATGGGACGTGGAATGGTACAAGCATCAAATTATGGGTTCAGCCTGGTTAGCCTTCTTCCCATGATCCTCTAGGAGCTGAGTGTGGGCAGGCTGCTTACTTCATGTAGCCTCTAGGCCACCAACTTTAAAATAAGGAGGCTAACACAGTCCCAGAATCTCTGCAAAGATACCTTAAGTTAAAACCAAAAGCATGAGTGAAAACTGTGGACTATAAGGCGCCATACCCAGGAGAAGCTGTGTCAGGTGGGTGTTTATGGAATAACCAGTGTGAATCACTTTTAGAAAACATCCACTGTTACGTGAATAAAAGGTACCAGTGGTTATTCTTTCTGTCAGATGATAGACTCAACTTCCCATTAAGGATACCGATTCGATATAATAATATTTTCTCTTTTTCAAAAAGCATTTTGCTCCTTGTCACACTTAACTTGGACTGGCAAACGAGCCTAAGTATCTACATACACAGCTGATGAGTACGCAATCTCACGGAAGTATCTATCATTTTTGAACCCTTTATTTTTTTATAGATTGCTAATCTCTTTGAAAAGTCTACTGTCTTCTAGTGTCTGATGACAAAAGAGGAAAAAAGCTACTGTCATGAGAAAAATGGTAGCTCTGTTTCCCACAAACTATGTCAAAATATCCTAGCCAGATAAGTATAGGTGTTATGTGCAGTTATTCTTAAACATGGCATAATGCTTCCTTTTTTTAAATTTAGGTAATTACATACAGGCATACCTCAGAGATGCTGTGCATTCAGATCCAGACCACAAGAAAGCGAATATTGCTGTAAAGTTAGTCAAAGGGACTTTTTGGTGCCCTGGTGCATATAAAAGTTATGTTGCCAGTACAAGTTAGTATACTAAGTGTGTAATAGCATCATGTTTAAAAGACAATGTACATATCTCGTTAAAAAAATCCTTAATTGCTCAAAAATGTGACCTGTCATCAGAGCTAGTGAGTTGTCATCTTTTTCCTGGTAGAAGGTCTTGCTTTCATGTTGGTGGCTCTTGACCCATCAGGATGGTGGCTGCTGAAGTTTGGGTGGCTGTGGCAATTTGTTTTAAATGAGATAGCAAAGAAGTTGGCTGCACTGATGGACTCTTCCTTTCACAAGCAATCTCTCTTGCATGTGATGCTGTTTGATAGCATTTTACCACAATACTACGTCTTTCTAAATTGGATTCAAATCTCTGAAACCTGCCTACTGCTTTGCAACTAAATTTATGTCATATTTGAAATCCTCTGCTGTTTCAAAATCTTCATAGCGTCTTCATCAGGAGTAGATTCCACCTCAAAAAACCACTTTGCTCATTCACAAGAAATGATTCCTTATCCATTAAAGTTTCCCCATGAGATTGCAATCGTTCAGTTATAGTGACAGGCTCCATGTATAATTCTAGTTCTCTTGCTGTTAACACCACATCTTCAGCTATTTCCTCCATAGGAGTCTTGAGCCCCTCAAAGTCATTCCTGAGGGTTGGAATCAACCTGTTTGAAGCTCCTGTTAAATTTGATATTTTTACCTCTTCTGATGTTCTGGATGGCACAAATGTTCTGAATGGCATGTAGAATGATGAGTTCTTTACAAGAGGTTTTCAATGAACTTTACCCATATCCATCAGAAGAATAACTCTTTATGGCAGCTACAGCCTTACAAAATGTGTTTCTTAAAAATGAGACTTGGAAGTTGAAATTACTTCTTGATCCATGGGCTGCAGAATACATGCTACATTAGCAGGAATCAACACAACACTGATCTTGTACATTTCCATCAGAGCTCTCGGGTGACCAGGTACTTTATGAAAAAGCAGTGTGCACAAAATATCAGTGTGCATAAAATATTCAGTAAACGATGGTGGAAACAGGTTTTCTGTCACCCAGGGCTTTGTTGTTCCATTTAAAGAGCATACGCAGACTATTTTTAGCATAATTCTTAAGGGTCTTAGGATTTTTGAAATGGAAATGTGCATTGGCTTCAACGAAAAGTCATCATCTCTATAAGTCCCTAACAAGAGAGTCAGCCTTTATTATTTTTTTTTTTGTCTATTTATTTTGAAGGAGGCAGGGGGAGGGTATGAGGGAGTAGGGGAGGGGCAGAGAGAGAAGGAGAGAGAACAAGAATCCCAAGCAGGCTCTGCACTGTCAGCGCAGAGCCGAACACAGGTTTCAAACTCACAGACTCTGAGATCATGACCTGACCTGAAGTCAAGAGTCGGACTCTCAACTGACTGAGCCACCCAGGTGCCCCCAAAGTCCCCACCTATGTAACTCCTAACAAGAGAGTCAGCCTGTTTTTCATAGCTCTGAAACCAGGCATTGACTTCTCCTCTTTAGCTATGAAAGTCCTTGATGGCATCTGCTAATAAAAGCTATTTTGTATACATTGAAAATCTGTTGTTTACTGTTGGCACCATCATGAATATCTTACCTAGATCTTCTGGAAAACTTGCTTGCAGCTTCTATATTGGCACTTACTGCTTTATGATGTACTTTTATGTTATGAAGGTAGCTTCTTACATTAAATCTTATGAGCCAATCTCTGCTAGCTTCTAACTTTTCTTCTGGATAGTCAACACTTTTAGCTTTCACAGAATGGAAAAAAGTTAGGGCCCTGCTCTAGATTAGGCTTTGGATACAGAGAATGGTGTGACTGGTTGGATCATCTATTCAGACCGCTAAGACTTTGTCTGTATCAGTAATAGGCTGTTTACTTTTCTATGATTCATGTGTTCATTGGAGTAGAACTTATAATTTCCTTCAAGAACTTTTCCTCTGCATTCACAAAATAACAATTTGTCTTGAGAGGCCTAGGTTTGGGCCTGTCTTGGCTCTCAACATGTCTTCCTCACTAAGCTTAAATATTTCTAACTTTTAATTTAAAGTGAGAGATGTGTAACTTTTTATTTCACTTGAACACTTGGAGACCAATGTAGGGGCATTAAATGGCCTAATTTCAATATTTTTTGTCTCTCATGGAGTATGAAGCCCAAGAAGAGGAAGAGATTGGGGGAGCGGGAAGACAGTGGTTTGTGCAGCACTCAGAACACATACAACATTTAGTGATTAAGTTCACCATTTTAAGGGTGGGCCAATGGGTTATGTGTCCAACTCTTGATTTTGGTTCAGGTCATGATCTCACAGTTCATGGGACTAAGCTGTACAGTGGGCTCTGTGCTGAGCATGGGCCCTGCTTAGAATTCTCTCTCTCTCTCTCTCTCTGCCCCTTCCTGACTCATGCTCTCTCTCTCAAAGTAAATAAATAGAAGAAATTAAGTTCACCATTTTATATGAGAACAGTCTATGGTACCTTAAAGTACGTAGAATAATAACATCAAAAATCATACATCATGGACCACCGTAACAAATATAGTGACAATGAACAAGTTTGAAATACTGTGATAATTACCAAAAAGTGACATAGAAACAAGTGAACAAATGCTGTTGGAACATAAAAGGTACCAAGAGACTTGCTTGATGAAGGGTTGCCCCAAATGTCCAATTTTAAAGAAATTCACTATCCGTGGAACACTAGAGAGTAAAGTACAATAAAATGAGGTATGTCTGAATTTGCATTATGGGAATTCCAGAAGAAGAGAAAGAGAAAGTTTAGAATATATATTTAAAGCAATAATGGCCTAGAATTTGTGATACCTGTGAAAATAAATGCACATTCCAATCACTGAGGCCCAACACATTGCAAATAGGTAGAACCTGAATAGGGCTACACCAAGACACATGACTCAACTCACAAAACTCAAAAACAAAAAAAAAATTAATTTCAAAAGGAATAAGAGAAAAATTACAAACATGCACCTATTGGCAGATTTTTCAACGGAAATTTTTTTAACCTAGGAGAGAATGAGATGACATATTCAAAATATTGAAAGAAAAAAAATGGCAACCACAAAGTCTATCCAGTGAGGCTTTCTTTCAGAAATGGAGGGATAAAGACTTTTCCAAACAAAAAAAAGCTGAGGGAATTCATTACACTAGACCTGTCTTACAAGATAAACTATAGGGAGTTCTCTGAGAGGAAAGACATATTGACATAAGAGCATAAAAGGTAGAATAATACTAGTAATGGTATATATAATCATATATTCTGTAATATGATAATGAGGGTACATAATACACTTAAATTCTAGTTTAAAAATTAAAAAATGAACTAGGGTACCTGGATGACTCAGTTAAGTGTCTGACTTCTGCTCAGGTCATGATCTCCATGAGTTTGAGCCCCACATAGGGCTGTCTGCTGTCAGTGCAGAACCCACTTTGGATCCTCTGTCCCCTCTCTCTATGCCCCTCCCCCATTTGTCTCTGTGTCAAAAATAAACATTAAAAATATTAATAAAGAACTGGTAAAAGTACTCATAGCCACAATAATATGTTATTAGTCAGACAATATAAAAAATATGTCCCCTGTATTAGAAATAACCTAAAATATTAGGGGGTTAAATAGTAAAAGTATAAAGCTCAGAAATTCTGTTAAAATTCAGTTGCTAGCGGGGCGCTGGGTGGCTCAGTCGGTTAAGCTTCCAACTTCACCTCAAGTCATGATCTCACAGTTCATGTTCCAGCCCTGTGTCAGGCTCTGTGCTGACAGTTCAGTGCTTGGAGCCTGTTTCAGATTCTGTGTCTCCCTCCCACTCTGCCCCTCCCCCATTCCTGCTCTGTCTCTCAAAAAAAAAATTAAAACAAAAATTTTAAATTAAGTTGCTATCAGCTTAAAATAGAGTTATACTTTTAAATACATTATGTAAGCTTCATGGTAACAACAAGGAAAAACCTGGAGCAGTTACACAAAGGAACATGATAAAGAGGTCCAAGCCTACAACTACCAAAAGACATCAAAGTATGATCAACGAAAGTGTAAGAAACAAGAAACAGTGGATCTACAGAGCAACCAGAAAACAATTAAGAGCCAGAGTCCGTCCTTACCTATCAATAAATTACTTTAAAAAGATTAAATTCTCCAATCAAAACACAGAATGGCTGAATGGTTAAAGTTAAATCCATGTTATGTTGCCCACAAGAGACTCATTTGAAACTTAAACACACATAGACTGAGAGTGAAGGGATGGATGAAGAGACATGAAGTGAATGATAACAACAAGAAAAAAAACAGGGGTAGCTCTACTTGTACAAAATAGACTTTAAATTGAAAATGGAAAAATAGACAAACTAAGGTCATTATCCTGGGATAACGTGGTCAATCTATCAAGATATATCAACTGTAAGTATCTTTCTTTCCAACATTGGGGCATCTAAATATATAAAGCAAAAACTAACAGAGCTAGAAGGATAAATAAACAGCAATACAAAAACAGTGAGGTACTTTAATACCTTACTTTCAACAATGGATAGACCATTTAGACACAGAATCCATAATGAAACCAAGGATTTGAATAACACTGCAGACCGAACAGATCTAGAAGACACATGCAGAACATTCTATTCAACATCAGAATATACATTATTCTGAAGAGCGCTTGGAACATTTTCCAGGATATACCATATGTTAGTTTACAAAACAACTCAGCAAATTCAAGAAGACTGAAATCATGTCAAATGTCTTCTCTGACCACAGTGGCATCAAACTGGAAATCAGTAAGGATTTCTGGAAAGAAAAGGAAATCTGGAAATCTGGAAAATTCATGAATATGTGGAAATTAAACAGGACTCTCATGAATAACCAATGGATCAATGAAGAAATGAAAGAAAAATAAAATTAACACAAAACATATCAGAACTTATGGAGTATTGCAAAATTATTTCTAAGAGGGAAATTAGCAATAAATGCTTAGGAAACATTTAAGAAGCTAGGAAGATGCCAAATAAGAAACCTAAGTCTATATCTTAGTGAAATGGAGAAAGAACTAAATAAACCAAACATAACAGAACAAATAATAAAGAGCAGAGCAGAAACAAATGAAATAGAGAAGAAACAAGCAAGCAAAAAATCAGTATAAAGATGAGCCTAACTACCAGTTGGTTCTTTAAAAAAGTTAACAAAATTGACAAAACATTAGGTAGGCTAATCAAAGGAAATGGAAAAAGAACCCAAATTGCAAAATTATAAATGAAAAGGGAGACATTACAACTGAGCCCTGAACTACAAAAGATCAAAGAGGCTACTATGAACAACTATATGCCAACCAAATGGACAACACAGAACAAATGGAAAAATTCCACTTCCAACATAAATTTTTGGAAAAAAATAGAAAATATAAATAGCCCAATTACTAGGAAGAAAATTGCATCAGTAATCAAAATCTTCCCCACAAAGAAAAGCCTGTGACCAGATGACTTCACTGGTGAATTTTACCAAGCATTTAAAGAAGAATTAGCACCAATCCATCTCAAATTCTTCCAGAAAATTAAAGAGGGTGAAACACTCCCAAACTCATTTCACAAGGCCAGGATTATCCTGAAACAAAGCCAGTTAAGGGCACTGCTAGAAAAGAATACTATAGGCTAATATTCCTCATGAATATGAATGCAAAAATTTTCAGCAAAGTACCAGCAAAGTGAATTCGGCAGTACATTGGAAAGATCATTCACTGTGATCAAAGGGGATTTATCCCTGGGATACAAGAATGCTTCAACCTATGCAAATCTACCAATATGACACTTCATATTAATAGGAAAAAAAGAATCATATAATTAACAGACACAGAGAAAGCATTTGAAAATATTCTATATTTTCTCATAATAAAAAACCTAGCAAATTAGGCACAGAATGAATATATAAGAACCTAATAAAAGTCATATATGACAAACCCCCAGGTAATAATATACTCAATGGTGAGCTACTAAAAGTTTTTCCTTTAAGATCAGGAACAATAAATTCAGCTCAGTCTCTCTACTCCTATTCAAAGTAGTACTATAAGTTCTAGATAGAGCACTCAATCAAGAAAAATAAATAAGCAGCATGAGAACTGGAAAGAAAAAAAGTAAAATTGTTTTTGTTTCAGATGACATGATTGAAAAAAAATCTCAAGACTCCACCAAAAAAGAAAACTGTTAGAATTAGTCAGTAAATTCAGTTATACTGCACATAGAAAATAAAGCTCAGTAGCATTTCTACACACAAACAATAAATTATTTCAAAAATATTTTTTAAATGTCATTTTTAATAGCACACCTAAAATACTTAGTCATAAATTTAATCAAGGAGGTGAAAGATTTCTACTCTGAAAACTAGAAGACATTGATTAAAAAAAAATCAAAGACAACATAAATAAATGGAAAGATATCCATGCTTATGATTTGGAAGAATTCATATTGGTAAAATGTCAATACAACCAAAGCTAGCCAGAATTTTAATACAATCCCTATCAAGATTACAATGGTGTTTATTACAGAAGTAGAAATAAAACTGTCCTCCTATGTGCATAGGGCCATAAAAGACCCTGGCCGTGGATATTTTAAGAAAGAAGAACAAAGCAGGAAGTATCAACATATACATTCAAGCTACAGTAATGAAAACAGTATAGTGTTAGCATAAAAACAACTAGAACAATGGAGCTGAATTGAGAGCCCAGATATAAACTCAAGTATGTTTAATCAACTAATATTTAATAGGGGAGTTAAAAAATTACTCAATGGAGACAATTGTCTCTCTCTTTTTTTTTTAATGTTTATTTATTTTTGAGAGAGAGAGACAGAATGAGAGTGGGTTAGGGGCAGAGAGAAAGGGAGACACAGATTCCGAAGCAGGTTCCAGGCTCTGAGCTGTCAGCATAGAGCCGGACGTGGGGCTCGAACTCACAAGCTGTGAGATCATGACCTGAGGTGAAGTCAGACGCTCAACTGACTGAGCCACCCAGGAGCCCCAAGACAATTGTCTCTTAAATAAGTGGTGCTAGGGGCGCCTGGGTGGTGCAGACGGTTAAGCGTCCGACTTCAGCTCAGGTCACGATCTCGCGGTCCGTGTGTTCGAGCCCCGCGTCGGGCTCTGGGCTGATGGCTCAGAGCCTGGAGCCTGTTTCCGATTCTGTGTCTCCCTCTCTCTCTGCCCCTCCCCCGTTCATGCTCTGTCTCTCTCTGTCCCCCCCCCAAAAAAAAAAGTTGAAAAAAAAAAGTGGTGCTAACAAAACTGGATATTTACATGTAAAAGAATGAAAATGACCCCTATCTTGCACCACTACAAAAGTAACATGAAATGGGTGAGACTTATATTTAAGACTTGAAACCAAAAAAATCCTAGGGGGGAACAAAACCCAAAACAAAACATAGAAATAAAGTTCCTTGACCTGGGTATTGGTAATGTTTTGGAAATCATACCAAAAGCAGAAGCAACCAAAGAAATAATAAGCAGGTGGAACTACATCAAACTAAGCACCTGGGTGGCTCAGTCAGTTTAGCATCCAACTTCAGCTCAGGTTATGATCTCACGGGTTCTGAGTTCAAGCCCTGCATTAGACTTTCTGCTGTCAGCACGGACAGCAGATCCTTCTTTGGGATCCTGTGTCCCCCCCCCCCCTTTTTCTCTGCACCTTCCCTGCTTGTGCTCTCTCAAAAATGAACAAACGTTAAAAAAAAAAAAAAGCTTCACAGCAAACAAAAAGCATCAACAAAATGAAAAGTACCTTTGGAAATGGGAAAATTATTTACAATGATACGTCCACTAAGTGTTTTATATTCAAAATGTACAATGAATTCATACCACTCAAAAACTAAACAAATCTCCAATTTAAACATGGGAGAAGGACCCTAATCAACATTCCCCCCCCCCCAAAAAAAAGATATATAAATGGCTAGAGACACAAGAAAAGATGGTAACTAGTTATCAGGGAAATTCAGATTAAAACTACCATGAGATACCACCCCACAGTTGTTAGAATGGACATCATCAAAAGGTAAGAGAAAACAAACGCTGCTGTGGATGTGGAGAAAGACCCCTGTGTTCTGTTGGTGGGAATGTAAATGGGTAAAGTCACTGTGGAAAAGAGAATGGATGTCTCTCAAAATTAAAAATAGAACTACCAGGCCACCTGGGTGGCTCAATGGCTTAAGTGTCTTGATTTTGGCTCAAGTCATGATTTCACGGTTTCCTGAGTTCAAGCCCCACATTGGGCACATTGCTGACAGTGCAGAGTTTGCTTGGGATTCTCTCTCCCCATCCTCTCTCTCTGCCCCTGCCCCACTCATACTGTCTTTGTCTCTCTCAAAATAAATAAATAAACTTAAAAACAATAAAACTAGAACTACCATATGATCCACCAGTTCCACTTGAGAGAATATATACAAATGGGACAAAGCACAAACTTGAATAGATATCTGCACCCCACGTTCACAGCAGATTATTTGACAATAGCCAAAACATGGAAATAACCTAAATGGCCATTAATGGATGAATGAATAAGGACAATTTTAGGTAAAAGTACAATTGAGTATTATTCAACTATAAAAAATAAGGAAAATTTTCCATTTACAACAATATTACAGACCTTGAAAGCATTATGCTAAGTAAAAAAAAAGAGAAAGACATGTTGTATGATCTCATTTATATGTGGAATCTAAAAGTAAACACAAAACACCAAACCAAACCCATAGAAGAAGATATTAGATTCGTGGTCAGTAGGGGTGGGGGGTATGGGGAGGAGGAATGGGAAGAAGGTAGTCAGAAGGTACCAACTTCCAATTATAAGATAAAAAATGTACTAGGGATATAATGTGTATGATGACTACAGGTAACACTACTCTGGGATATGTAGGAATGTTTTTATTTAAAAAAAAATTGTAAGGGTATTTATTTATTTATTTATTTAGAGAGTGCACAAGCAGGGGAGGAGCAGAGGGAGAGAAGAAACCAAGCAGCTGGCAGCACGGAGCTGGACATGGAGCTCGATCCCATGAATTGCGAGGTCGTGGCTTGATCCCACCATATACGAAATCATGACCTGAGCCAAAATCAAGAGTCAGAGGTTTGACATGCTGAGCCACCCATGCGCCCCTATAGGAATGTGTTTAAAAGAGTAGATCCTACGAGTTTTCATCATGCAGGTAATTTTTTTTCCTTTTTTTTTTTTTAATGTTTATTTATTTTTGACATAGAGAAAGAGCATACAAGTTCTGGGGCAGAGAGAAAGGGGGACACAGAATCTGAAGCAGACTCCAGGTTCTGAGCTATCAGCACAGAGCCCCAAGTGGGGCTAGAACCCACGGACTGTGAGATCATGACCTGAGTCGAAGTCGGATGCTCAACCGACTAAGCTACCCAGGAACCCCTTTTTCTTTCCTTTTTATTATATCTACATGAGATGATGGATGTGAACTAAACCCATTTTAATCATTTCACAGTATATGTACATCAGACCATCACGCTGTATACCTTAAACTTATACAGTTATTTTTCAGTAAAATGAGGGGGAAAAGCATGAAAAGAAAAGCATATGGTCCATTGGAATTAAAATAAACACAAGCAACATATACATCACAGAATAAGAAAAACAAAATTTGGTGCTTGAGGCTAAAATAACCAAGAAGAAATTCATATACTCTGTGTCACTAATGGGCGAAATTGATTTGCATCACGTTTTGCAAGTGAAGAAGTGCTTAAGTTCTAAGTTAGAAAATATAATACTTTCTGCAGGATAAGCTGAACCAACCATATTGGGAAGAGGGTGAGACTCTCCTTGCAAATTCACATGTAAAAACCAAACATCAAAAGGCTCTGTTGAACTGCACTCATTATGCTGGAAACAGTGAAGTTTTTGCTTAAAAATTTGCTCCTCACTGAAGAACTGAATACTGAATACATGATGACAAATAAATAAGATAAAACGCAGTAAGACCAGATGGAGGCAGAACACACATCATTCTGTAGTTTGAAGATAAAGGAGCTGAAACTTTTAAAATCATTAATCTGCTTGGTTTTTCAAGTCTCTTTTGCCAATATAATTGAACAAAAGAGTTAATGCACGATGATAATGAGGACAGCTTTTACATGCTTCCCTTTTGTTTCTTTTTTATCAAGTTCTTGAGGCCTTGCCAGAATTTTGGTTCTTATGTTAATGTGGAGTGCTCTGCATGTTGAATTTCTTTCTCCTTTGATTATGGAAAGAACTACTTAATTTTGTTAAAGACACAGCTAATTGACAGCACTATATTTGTTAAAACAAATTTATTTATTTGTTTAACCTTAGACTTCTAATAAAGAGGTATTTATGATCATGTTTAAGGCTTTTCTCTAAATACTTCCTATCTCTTCGCAGCCCCTGCACTGAAAAACTGAAGTCTAGAGATTAAGTTTTCCCCTCAAAATTGTCAAACCCATTTCTACTTAAGACATTTTATACTCTCTGACCCTCCCCCATTCATGCTCTGTCTCTGTCTCAAAAATAAATAAACGTTAGAAAAAAAATTAAAAAGACATTTTACATTTTTTCTGTCTTCTCTCTGAAATGCTGATCTACCAGTCTTCACAAGGCTGGCTCTTTCTAAACATCCAGTTCATTGTGCAACATCACATCCCCAGAAAAGCCTTCCTCAACCATTTAATTCGCTGTCCTTTACTCAACCTGTCACAGCATTCTGCTTAGTTTTTCTTAATGAGCAAGAAATATATATTTCATTTCTAGGATTATTTTTGTCTGTTACCTTCTACTAGAATATAAGCTTCACATGCACACAAAAAAATCTTATCTGTTTTGTAAATTTCTTTATCCCCAATGCCTAGAATACCACCTGACATTAATGGATGAACAATAAATACTTTCTAGTGAAAAATCCACACATGCATGTGCAGCACGTATTTTGTAATGCTAAGTAGAAGAAATCAAACAAGATATTGTGAAATTGTAGCCTGATCAGCATCATCTTGATCCTGGCTCAATTTCTAGAATGAATAAATAATTAGATAATTTGATAAAAAAAAATAGTCATTCTTACGACTTAATCGATTCCTGAAGAAAGCATGTCATGTTGTGACACATGCAGATAAAAAAATATAAGGAAAAAATAGTTGATGTAAATTCACAGATAACCCTATCCTTCAGTGAGAACCTCTGAACATTTCAGTCTCTACTAGTGTTTGAAAGTATATGCCCTGAGATGTGACTGCCTCTTTAAGTCCTTGTTCTAACACCCAATAGTTTGGTGTACTTGTGTATGTTATTTAGCATTTCTTTTTAAATTTTAGGGTTTGTTTTGCCCACATATAACTTTCTAAGGTTAGAGTTCAAGATTGACTAAGGCAATGTAAAATGCTTCCTGCATTGCCTGGCATGTGGATGTGTAATAAATGTTATTGTTGTTACTGTTAGAATTTTCTACATCTATATCTAAATATTGATTGGCGGTAAATGAGGTTATCAATTTCTGTCCCTCACTGCCACACTCTTTTCAAATGATGTATCATGGTAATATCTCCATATTAATAAATGCAAATTTGAGTCATTATTTTTATTACTGCTTAGCATTACATTTTATGAACACCCAAAAGTTTTTATTGTCATCTCCATTGTTGAATATTATATTGTTTAATTCTTTTCAAGGAAGCTAGATTGATAAACCTTAGAAATAAAATAATATCAAATGTTCGAACTATAGCAAGGTAAAAAGACAGAGTGTGCTTCACTATTGTTAGGATTAAAATGTGAAATTGGGACTGACTTATTCCCAAAGAAATAAAAGATTGGTTCAGGGATCAGTATTGATTTTTCAAAGATATAACCAGGACATATCTGAAGTCCTATAGAGGAAAGGACCTCAGATCTCAGGGGAGAAACGTCTCTACTGGAGCTGTAGAGTGTGGGTCACTATGGCTGGATTTAGAGCCGAAGTCTAAGTATTAGAAAAAAATGATAGGTTCTGGCACAAAATGGGAGCATAATCTTCTAAACTTACAATGTAGCCACTCTGCTACTGTGGTGACAATACATGGGAGGGTGGGAGACTGGACAAGTTGAGACATTTTGACGCTCAGGCTACTGGCACTGAATCTGTGGCAGAGGAAGGAGATAAGCGTTCCTCTGGTTTCCTTGACTTCCTAGGGGAACCGGAGATGATGATCCCGGCCTGAAGTACACGAAGAAATCTCAGTAGTTACTAAGTTCCTACAGGTATGGAGGGTCTATAGTATCAAGTCTCTGACTAGCCGGCTGTGGCACGCACAACCTCGGTGACATTCCGGCTTCCCCAGTTCATCAGCAAATCTCTGGAGTTACTACCAGAAGTCTACTGGTAGCATCTCAAGATTGTAAGTCAGGGGTGGCAAACCTAAAATAGTTACTCTCAAAAACAAGTTCACAGCCTAATGGTGGGTCATAAGGACTATTTGCTAGGTATCAATAGTTGAAAAACGAAAGTATTTTCTCTCATTCTTACAGATAAATGCCATGGACCCTTAAAGGCTCAATTTTAAACATAGGAGTAAAGGAATATTTACTAGCAATTTACTATCCTTAGTACATTACTATTACTAATAGTGAACACACACAGTATTTCTCTGTATCAGGCACCAATTGTTTATATACTGGTCGAGTTAACCCACACAAGAACTCAATAAAGCAAGGACTCTTGTTATCCCAAATTTCTCAAATGAGAAACTCAAACTTGGAGGTCAAATGATTTGCCCAGGGTTACAAAAGTGTTGGAGCTGGGATTTGAACCCTGAACTATGAAAATGGATTTGAATTTGGCACTGACTAAAGTAAAATCAATGAAAAATGATATAAGAAGTATTTTTCTTTTAACCTTTATAATATAAAAGCATGTGGTCTTTAAGAGTTGACCCCCGGGGTTCCTGGGTGGCTCAGTCGGTTGAGCGTCCGACTTCGGCTCAGGTCACGATCTTGCGGTCCGTGAGTTCAAGCCCCGCATCGGGCTCTGTGCTGACAGCTCAGAGCCTGGAGCCTGTTTCAGATTCTGTGTCTCCCTCTCTCTCTGACCCTCCTCTATTCATGCTCTGTCTCTCTCTGTCTCAAAAATAAACGTTAAAAAAAATTAAAAAAAAAAAGAGTTGACCCCCAGCCCTAAGGGCAATGACAAAATCATGTAAGAAGTGCTGAGTCAGAGGAACACAGCCAACATGCCACGGACACAGAATGAGACAATGAAGACCCAGAAGGGTGTGCTTGTATTTCTGCACTTGACCAATGGCAGTGACAGGAGAACCGGGCAGTGATTCATACCTTAGAGGATGAAGGAAAATTTTACATAAGAAGGAAAAAGAGGAGCACCTGGGTGGTTCAGTCAGTTGAGCGTGTGACTCTTGATCAAGACCCTCGTTGGACTTTGCAGTGACAGCGTGCAGCCTGCTTGGGGTTCTCTCTCTCCCTCTCTCTCTCTACTCCTCCCCTCCTTGTGCTCTCTCTCTCTCTCAAAATAAATAAACTTTTGTTGTTGTTGTTTTGTTGTGTTTTTTGAAGAAGGAAAAAGAAAAAAAGTAACAAGATTAACACTAAAGGAAGCAGGAGCTCAGAGCGTTGATGTCTTTGGATTAGATTCAAGTTCCTAATTCGTACTCCCCACAATGTGGACACGTGGCAACAAGATTTACACGTGGTTTAAAAATAACAGGCCACGATTTTGTACAGTGTCCATAAGAGTCAATAATTTCAATAGAGTCAAAATGGCTAAATCTCCCAAATGTGCTGCTTTCCCCTTGTAGACTAGGCAAGTTAGGCCATATAATATAACAGAGAGAGTTCCAATCATGAGAATGTTAGGTGTTTGAAAATGATAAGCATCTGAAAACAGGTAGGTCCTGGGAAATGTGGTAGGAAGCTTTAATTATCAAAGTTGCCATGGCATGGCGACTGTTTTAATTACAATGTTATTTCTGAAGTATTTTGGAACAGTACCCAATTACTTTTTAATACAATTTCCCAGTGTCCCTAGTGAAAGAAACAGCAATATTGAAATATTTAATAGTACCTATAATTCAGTAGTTGAATTAATAATGGGTATAGCTCAACAACCTGTCTTAGGACCTGGCAAACTTTTCAAAGATGTAGTCTTGGTATTTGTTACATTTATCTGATCTTATGACTTCACTGCAAAGGGTAGTAAATAGTTTTAATTTTAAAAAAATCACTAAGTATAAGTTTGTAAATAATTGTCAAAGAGGTAACTGCACTAAATTTCTCTCACAATTACTTTTGGTAACAAAATATTAAGGAAAGCCAACCTTAGCCTTTGCTAACACAGAAAAATTCAAACAGGCAAGCATTCAATTCTATACATCTATACATCTTTACATTCAGGGTAACATCTGCCACGTTTTTCCTATGGTTTAATTCAATACACAAGTAAGGTCCAAGAGTAAGAAGGTATTTGTCACTCTGTTCTCCTATTAACAGCTTATATATCCGTCTCATTTCATTGTATTGTTGACCCTTGAATGACACGGATTCGAACTACACAGTGAACTTGTAAAGCTTGAACTTACACAGCAATCTATTTTGGTAAATAGAGTACAGTACTAGAAATGTATTTTCTCTGCCTTATGATGTTCTTCATAACATTTTGTTCTCTCTACCTTGCTTCATTGTAAGAATACAGTATGATTCCTTAGCTTTTTGGGGCATCACAAGTTATAGATCAACTGTCGAATGCCTGGAGGGTCAGCATCCCTAAACCTCTCAGAGTTCAAGGGTCAAAAATGTCACTGTGACATTTTTGAGTGCACAGATTTTGTTTTTTTTTCATCTTTCTCTAGTAGCTACAGCGGTGTCTGATATAAAATAGATGCCAAGTTATTAATTTATTTGTAACTTAATCAATTCAGTGTACACCTTATGGCTTTTAAAAAGCAAGGCACATAAATGAGTCATGTAGAATTCCAAAACCTCTGATACCACGTGGAACAGAACCACCTCCTGGCTGAGCCCTGCCTAAGTTCCTGATTCACCCAAGTGTCAGATAAAACCTAACGGTGGTTATTTTAAGCCATCGTGTTTTGGGGTAGCCTGTCACTCAGTAATTCAGAACTGGAGCAAACTGCCTTCTCTTCTGCAACCTGAAACTGAAACTACAAAGCAAAACTGAGTACCAAGCATATTTCACATGACTTTATGATCTCAACACAAATTGCTTTGTATAAAAAGAGCTGTTTATGAAGATAGTATTTTTTATCCAAAGATTTAAATAATTCATTTAAATAAATAGATGCCTTCCTCCTACCAGAAAAATCTGTATTATATTTTTATCCCTATTAACAGATGTCACAACAAAGGTAATATTTACTATGGAGTATTTTCTGTAATCTTATTTGTTTTCAACAGCATCCTTCTGGAACTGTCTGAGCACTCAGATATAGTTGGATTTCAGCACCATTTCAGTATGAGAAGATAATTTTATTTCACATACTCAAAACACAGCATTGCATATTAGGGAAACACATCTTTTGTGAACATGAAACACAGTTTGGATTGATTAATGGAGAAAACTTATTTTTCTATTTGTAAAAAACTATTTATTTTGAGAGAGAGAGAGAGAGAGAGGCAGAGAGAGAATCCCAAGCAGGCTCCATGCTCTGTGCAGAGCCTGACGAGGGGCTCCATCTCACAACTGTGAGATCACAATCTGAGCCAATATCAAGAGTCAGATGCTTAACTGACTGAACGACCCAGGTGCCCCAATGGGGAAAATTTCTAATTGCTTCCTCTTACCCTGTTCATCTGATGTAAGATGACATCAGTGAGATGAGACCCACCAAAGAGAGTCTAGCAGCTTCTATAGTTTCTTTACATCTGCCCAGGATTCACAGTGCCTTAGCTTCAGTAGGCCTGACCTTGGACTAATGTAGTATTAGCCTAAGTTCAGCCTCTGATTACTTTCATGTGCATATAGGTATGGGTCACATTTGCCTCTGGGTACATGAACATTGCTAACAGCTAAGAAAAGATAAGTTCCTCGCACATATGTGCAGATCTAAGACAATCATGGTCTCTCATGAGCAAAAAGTGTGTACAGAGTTCTCACTAGTGAATGTTGTTGGCACAGATGTGATAGAAAATAAGAGTCTCTTCATTTACTAGCTTAAGCAAAGGGGCCTATGCAAGAAAGAAAAAAAGTATATGGTGAACTTCAAACAGAAGAACACTGACCAGCCAATTTTAAATAGATTTTCTGTTATGTTTCGAGTTTAACTTTCCTTATCAGGGGTCTGGGAAGGTGATGTACAGCTGATGAATATGCCTATCTATGGAAGTTTCCATATCTATGGAAATCAGCCAACTCACCCAGAACAGCACAGGGATGAGAATTATGCTAGTTTCTATTAAGTGCAGTCTGTCTGTTAGTTTGCATACACATGTATGCAGTATTCACAGAAATCTAACTGGCAAGTCTTGGAAATTACTCAAGTGTTTAATTTTTATTGTCCAACTCAGAAAGCACCATTTCACATTATTCATTTATAACAATAAACCTAAAAGTTTTCACTATTCTCTGGCATGTAACAAGAATTTAATAAAAGCGAGTTATTATGATTACTATTATTACTGTGTTTATGCTATAAAGGACCTGGTAGAAAAATGTAAAGATATATGATTTATGGACCTGACAATATAAGGTCTTGCTATCTAGTTGGTAAGGGCAAACACAGAGGCAAAACTATCAATATATTGCAGGATGTTAAAGAGCAGGACTCATGACTAAGTTATGGAAAGAATTTCGAAAGCATATTTTATTTCAGCAGGAACTGGAGGAATGACTAAGAGCTTAAAAAAAGAGGCTCAAGATGAGTTTACAAGAGAAACAGAAGTACTAACAACAAAGATTAGCAAATTTGAATGAACATATCATACTCAGTTTTGTGAGACCAGAAATACAAATAAATAACTTCATTGTGTATGAGGGATAAAAAGTTAAATATGATTTAACAGCAAATGGTGTGCATGTCTTAGGGTTGATAAACCCTTTTATTCTATAGACTGGGAGAAAGGGACATACACGTGAAAGAATGATATCAGAAGCATGCACAAACATCAACCCAATTATGAACTGACGATTTAAGATACAAAATTATAAATTCCTAAAAGAAAACATAAGGAAAGAGCCCCATGACAGTGACCTGGGAAACATTTGTTTTTTGGATATGACATCAAAAGCACAAGCAACAAAAATAAAAAATAGCCAAGTGGGATTATATCAGAGCATATTTATTCAAATCAAAATAGTCAACAGAGTGAAAAGACAATCTACAGAATGGGAAAAAGTCTTTGCAAACCACCTATCTGATGAGATGTTAATCTCCAAAATTATTTAAGGAATTCCTACAACTCAAAAGCAGAAACCAAATAACCTATTTAAAAATACATAAAAATTGGGACACCTGGGTGGCTCAGTTGGTTAAGCGTCCAACTTCAGCTCAGGTCATGATCTAGGGGTCCGTGAGTTAAAGCCCCGTGTTGGGCTCTGTGCTGACAGCTCAGAGCCTGCAGCCTGTTTTAGATTCTGTGTCTCCCTCTCTGACCCTCCCCTGTTCATGCTCTCTCTCTGTCTCAAAAATAAATAAACGTTAGAAAAAAAGAATTTTTTTAAATACATAAAATATTTGCATAGACCTTTCTCCAAAGAAGCCATATAATGGCCAACTGGTATTTAAAAAGCTGTTCAACACCAAAAATCAGCTGGGAAACTCAAATCAAAACAACAGTGAGTTATCATCACCTTACACCAATAAGATGGCTACCATCAAAAAGACAAAGATTGGGAATGCAAGCTGGTGCAGCCACTCTGGAAAACAGTATGGAAGTTCCTCATAAAACTAAAAATAGAACTACCCTATGACCTAGCAATTGCACTACTAGGCATTTATCCACGGGATACAGGTGTGCTGTTTCAAAGGGACACGTGCACCCCCATGTTTACAGCAGCACTATCCACAATAGACAAAGTAAGGAAATAGCCCAAATGTCCACTGATGGATGAATGGATAAAGAAGATGTGGTATATATACACAGGTATATATACACAATGGAGTATTACTTGGCAATCAAAAAGAATGAAACCTTGCCATTTGCAACTACGTGGATGGAACTGGAGGGTATTATGCTAAGTGAAATTAGAGAAAGACAAAAAATCATATGACTTCACTCATATAAGGACTCTAAGAGACAAAACAGATGAACATAAAGGAAGGGAAACAAAAATAATATAAAAACAGGGAGGGAGACAAAACAGACAAGACTCATAAATATGGAGAACAATCTGAGGGTTATGGGAGGGTTTGTGGGAGGGGGGATGGGCTAAATAGGTAAGGGGAATGAAGGAATCTACTCCTGAAATCATTGTTGCACTATATGCTAACTAATTTGGATGTAAATTTTAAAAAATAAAAAAATTTAAAAAAAGACAGATACCAAATACTGGTGAGGGTGTGGAATAATGGGATCTCTTACATATTTTTTCATTGGGATGGAAATCGATACAACCATTAGGTAAATCAGTATGGAGGCTCTTCAAAAAATTAAAAATAGAACTAGCTTGTGATCCAGTAATCCCATATCTAGGTACACATACAAAGGAAATTAAATAAGTTTTTGGGAGAAATCTGCACTTCCAAATTCACTGCAGCATTATTCACAATAGCCAAACTATGTCAACCACTTAAATGTTCATTAGTGGATGAATGGATAAAGAAAAGGTGATTGTTCTCACACACACACACACACATACACACACACACACACACACACACACACACACACACAATGGGAGATTACTCAACCTTAAAGGAAATCCTTTAAGGATTTTCAGCCTTAAGGATTACTCAGCCTTAAAGGAAATGCATGCAACAAAATGGATGAACCTGGAGGAAACTGTACTTAGTGTGAAATCAAAATGACTCAAATTCATAAAACCAGAGAGTATAATGGCAGTCGCCTGGGGCCAAGAGAGGGAAATAGAGTGATATTGATCAAAAGGTCCAAAGTTTTATTTATACAAATTCTGGAGATTTCATATATAGCAATGTGATTATAGTTAACAAAAATGTATTACCTACTTAAAGTTTGCTTAGAGAGTAGGAAGGAAGGGCAGATGAAGGGAGGAAAGGAAGTAATATAGAGAATGAAGAAATAAAGAAAACAAGGAAAATGGTATCCCCCCCAAATAAGAAGAAAAATGATATATACACCTAGTAGAATATTATTCAGCCACAAAAAGGAGGGAATCCTTATATATGCAACAACATGGATGAATCCTGAGAACATTATGTGAAGTGAAATAAGGGAGTCACATAAGGACAAATACTATATGATTCCACTTATATGAGGTATCAATAATAGTAATATTCCCAGAAGCAGAAAGCAGAATGGTGGTTACCAGGAGCTAGGAGGAGAGAAGTGAAGAGTTGCTGTTGAATGGATATAAAGTTTCAGTTCACAAGATAAATAAATTCTAGCTATCCTCTGTACATTATGCTTATAGTTAAAAATATTGCAACACTAGGCAATGCTTCAGAAAGTTCATGGCTGTTGCTGCAACAGAAATTTATCAGAACTTACTGTTGATAGGGTCCTTGGCTAAAGTAGTATAAAAAATGCTCACGTTTACGGACACAACAATAAAAACATATAAAAGATTTTACAACCTAAGATCCTGTTAAATTCTGTTCATAAACAGAAGCAAAGAATATACTGCTTTTGCCTCTTGAGAAACACATTAGTTAAAAAAATCCATACAAATGTGGTGGGACAATGTGAGAGAAGTTAAATCTATATAAAGCTGTAAGAAGTTAACAGAGATTTTTAGGTTGTTTCCTTAAAATGATATCTGTTAGGAAAGAAAAAGAGATGGACAAAGTGGAAATCGATAATGAATTTTGAAGATACACACTTATTATTCTCAATAATGAGTTTCCACTTTGTACTTGTTCTCATTTGCTGTGAAGAAATAAATTAAATGATTGTGAGTAATTAATAACATGTATAATTATACATCATTTGTTATTCATTGGAAAATGATGACACATTAACCACCAAAATGAGAATGATCCATAATGTATCTGTCATATATGAAAAACTGAATACATAAATTAATATGTGATAGTCATACATCAATGTTCTCAACTCATCTAGCAGTAACATTTCCATCCACATGTTACCACACATGAGGTTAGAAACTCAAACTCAAGACAAATCTGAGGCAAAAAGAAATCAAACTGAAAGACAATATGCACTACGATAAATTGATGAGATAGCGAAAAAAAAAACATAATAAAGCTTGTATATGGCATGCTCTTTTTGAAAATCAATAAAGAGGATAAAGAGAAAAAAATTAGGACAGCCGTGTGCCAAACAACAAGATACTTAGAGTAAGGGATGTATGTAAGGAAATCTGGACCAAATTAAAGGAGAATAGCTACAGCAGATACAGATTGGCACATCACACAGAGTAAGTTGAGACTCTGGAGCAGCTTATCCAAAGTTCCCTTACTTGGAGGGGTGCCTGGGTAGCTCAGTCGGTTAAGTGTTGGTTTTCAGCTCAGGTCATGATTTCGCGATTCCTGAGTTCTAGACCTGCATTGGACTCTGTGCTGACAGTTCAGAGCTTGGAGCCTGCTTCGGATATTGTGTCTTCCTCTCTCTGTCTCTTTCTCTCTCTCTGCCCCTCCCCTGCTCGTGCTGTCTCTCTCTCTAAAAATAAACATTCCCTTATTTGGAGAGTGAGATCTAGTATCCTTAGACCAGGAGAACCTATTTACAACACATTCTACATGCAGAAGGGAAGTTGTAATAAGTTCTAAGGAAGAAGCATACTGATTTAATAAAATTAAGTGGTCAGAAGTAGCTAAATGAACAAATATGCAGAAATGCTAAATCAACATACACTTAAGCCAGTTATATAAAAGATTTTCCTAGCAAACCACAGAGAGATTACCTTCATATCCAAATGGAACCTGAAATGAAAAAAATGCCCCCAGGACAAAGTGCCCAGAAGATTAGAGGATTGTATATTGAAAGACTACTTACGCACAGATAATTTCATTATTTAGGCATTATACTTATGCCTAAAGCTTATTAAGCCTGAGATTATAGATATAACCATTAAAAATGATCAACAGATTTTAGTGGTCATCTTCAAAATCATAAAAAAATACAAAGACAAAGGAATTGGAAATACATGAGCCCTACTACATGCTGAAGGAAACAAAATATCTAACACTGTAGGTTTTCTTAAAAATAGAAATGACGCATTAAACGCCAAAACAGGAAATATAAGACTTTGCTAAATAGTTTTCAAATATATTTCCCAAGTGGAAGCTTACAACATAGGAGCTCCAAGCCATCAAGGAGGACAACGATCAATGTGAGCTAGCTTTGTCAGTGAAACGTTTCAGGACGTACTCCGAATGCTGTTTCACACAATGTTTGGAGATTCTGAGATTAAAAGGTGAATAAATGAAGTTTAGAGAAGGGAAAGAATAGAAACAAACCCCTCATATTAGTAAGAAATATGGCAAGCTTGGAAAGAAGGAAGTGGGACACATAATGCAAAGCTTAAATACTAGGCATAGATGTGGGACTTCACATTCTAAGTAACTGAAGCAGGCTGACTGAGAAGACCGTGCACATTGATTGCTTCATCCTATATTTCTTGAGATTTCTGCTCAGCATGCCTTGTTGCAGTAATATTTTGCAGTGGCACAGAGTCATAGCTTCTTGATCAATGTCTAGTCCTATCAGAATTGAAACCCACTGTGAAGAATACTGGTCAATGTTCTAGAAGAACAGAGGAGAGGAGCATGCTTTGAGGGAAAGCCAAAAAGAAAAGAGAATGTTCCTGTAAGCAGCTGAGTCTCTATGCCTGACAAGCACTATGTGAGCACCCCTAGGTACTCTCCAGAGGGGGGGGGGGAAACATTTCTCAGAATATATATAGTTTCATTTTTAGAAGTTTTCAACCACTGCCAGATAAACTTACAAAGTGCCTTTTTAACACCTATGGAGATAAAAATAGGTGTTTTTTTCATTAATGCAGAAAATTATCTGAATAATTTTAGAATTCCTAGCATAAGCCCCACTTAATTAAAAAGCATTCTAAAAGGAATGATATAACCACCTTTAGTTGTCCACTTTATACTGTCTTTGTTGGGTTTTGATACCAATGTCAGTTTAGCAGCATAAAAAAACTATAAATAATTTAAATACAACTGACGTTTTTATTTCTTGGAAGTTTAATAGAATTGCCCCTTTAAAATAACTGGGTTTGTTGCTCTTTTGCAGAGTAGTTTCTCAATAATTTTCTCTTATTTATTTTTATTTTTTTTACCATTTATTTATTTTTGAGAGAGAGAACACGAGTGGGAGAGGGGCAAAGGGAGAGGGAGACACAGAATCCGAAGCAGGCTCCAGGCTCTGAGCTGTTAGCACAGAGCCCAATGTGGGGCTTGAATCCACAAACTGTGAGATCATGACCTGAGACAAAGTAGGCACTCAAGCAATTGAGCCACCCAGGTGCTCCCTTCTCTATTTAATTTATTGTGATTAGTGAGTTTGCATTCTGTCTTCTGAGGTCAGATTTGATCATTTCATATGCCTATAAAGTTATATATTTCATTTCATATTCCAAAATTTATTTGTATAGTTAATCAATAGGATTCTTTTAGCGAGCTTTTATGTGTGTGTGGTTATTTCCTTATTAGCATTTATTTTGTGATTTATGGTTTCTTCCTCCTTTTGTACTCTATTATCTGAAGATTTATTATTCCCCTGCTCCTACCAAAGGTCAAATTCTTGCATTACTTTACTAATGCTGCCCTTTTATTTTTGTTTTCTAATTTTTTCTTTCTACCTTTATTATGCTTTGTTATGCTTTATTTTAATCTTCTTGTTCTAACTTCAGTTTTCATTTTATTTAATTCACTAATTCACTTTTCATTTTATTTAATTTACTAATATATGCATTTCAGAAAATGTTCATCTAAATATGGCTTTAACTGTATCTCAAGCTATACTGTAAAATGATCAACAACCCCAATCCTAGAGCTAGACTTCCTGGGTACAAATCCTATTTATTTTATTGATTAGTTGCAAGACTAGGAAGCAAGTCAGTATGCCTTGCTGCAGCTCTATTTTCTCATTGATAGAATGTGGATGATAATAGTTCCTTCACTGGATAGCAGTGATGATTAAATTGGTTAATATTTATAGCAAAACCTGACATATAGTAAGAGGTTTAGAAAGTTCTTGAATAAAATAATTACACGGTAGTATGTTTAAATTCAACTTTAAATTTTATTTTGCTCAGTCACAAAGGCTACACTATAAGCCAGGCATAAAGGATATGTCAAATTTCTGAATCTTAAGCATAATCCAAAATCTTAAAAAAACAAAAAAAAACCAAAAACACAAAAAAATACATTGGGCTGGTGAAAATATCTTGGCTGAGGGAAACTTTCCTAGCAACTATGTAGACTCAAGGCTAATGGACTACCCACCCCCATACAGTGAATTGCTGCATCATCTAGTAAAAGGTGTGGAATAAAAAAAAGCAGAAAGAGCCAAGCTTTATTTTCATGAGAGGGTAAAATAATTGGAATTTAGGACAAAATTATGTTGATATCAAGTATACACACAATTGTCAACTATCCTTTAGGGCGATCACATAACAGAGAATAGATTTAGCCTTGTGTCCCAAATGGATAGAAAACCAGACAAAATTTATAAAATACTTTATTTTATTTATTTATTTATTTATTTATTTATTTATTTTAACATTTATTTATTTTTGAGACAGAGAGAGAGCATGAATGGGGGAGGGTCAGAGAGAGAGGGAGACACAGAATCTGAAGCAGGCTCCAAGCTCTGAGCTGTCAGCACCAAGCCCGATGCAGGGCTTGAACTCACAGAGCGTGAGATCATGACCTGAGCTGAAGTCGGACGCTTAACTGACTGAACCACCCAAGTGCCCTAATACTTTTTTTTAAAACAAATTTTCAGTTGGTGGTAACCTGGACTATTATTCTGTAGCAGAGGGAAGAGAAAAGAAAACTCTACAATTGCATCACCAGAAGGCAATTTCCACAGCATGAAGTAAATTCCAAGCAAACTCACCAATTCTGATGAATTTAAGAGAAAGAAGAGTCTCAGCAGGTAAAGGTGACCAGAATTTATGAGACTGAGTTCCAGAAGTACAGAGGTTCACACCCCAATGAGATCTTTGGAGATAAAAGCTTCCTTCTAGTTTTGACTGTGTGCTAAGCTTGGCAAGTATGACAAGAAACCTCACATTCAGGAAAGAACTATCACAAAGAAGTAGGTAGAAAAATCCTTAGAGCTTACAAAGGACTGGGAAATGTTTATATTTCCATAAGCCAGAATACATGAGTTTTGGATAATATATTCTAAAAGATAGTATAGTAGGGGTTCAAAATTAACTCTGAATTAAGCGTTTCTCAATGTGTTCAACAAAAAAAAGCTTGAAAAGGGTTAAATGGATTCCAATTAACTGCATGATATAAGAAGACAGTCTGGTACTCATTTAGAAAAACAGCAAACTGCAGCATCCAATAATGTACAACTTAGAGTGTTCAGGATTTAAAATTACCACTCATAAAAATAAATAGGAAAATGTGACCCATAATCAAGAGATAACAAATCAATAAAAGCAGACCCAAGAATGACATAAATGGAGAAACTGTAAGACAAGGAGGTCCAAAAAGTTATTATAAATATGGTCAAAATGTCAAAAAGGTGGAGAAAGAAATGCAAAAGAAGAGAAATGGAAGACATTAAATGAGCACAAATTAAACAGTGAGTCATGAAAACACAGTACCAGGAATGAAAATCAACAGTATACTTGACAATGCAAAAGATTAGTAACTTTAAGACCTAGCAGTAGAATGTATGAAAATGAAACAAAGGCATTATAAAGACAAAAAAATTTTAAAAAAAGAAAAATTAAAAAAAAAAAAGTATATGGTAATCTATAGCAACAGAAAAGGCAGATTTTAGAGTATCAAAGAGTCAAAAGATTTTAACATTTAATGAAAATTATAATCATAGTGTTCTAAGAATCTCAAGTAAGACCAAAGACATTCTTTAGAGGAACATAAATAACAATACATTTCTTGTGAGAAATAGTGCAAGCCAAAAGACAACAAAACAATATCTTCCAATTATGGGGGGTGGGGATGGAAAGGTGGGAACTGTCAACACAATTCTATGCACAATAAAAATATATCTCAAAAATAAAGGTGAAATGTTAAGGCTAAAAAAATAAAAAGCTGATAGCATTTGTCATCAAAAAACATCCCAGAAAGTTTATAGAAAGCTTTTCAGGCCAGAACAAAAAAATGTGGACCCATGCTAAGGAATGAGCACCACAGGAAACAACCATTATGTGAGTACTTATAAAAACATTTTTTTCCATATTTTAAATTTCATTAAAGAACAAGTGACCATTTAATGCAAACAAGACCTTAATATGGGTTCATAACAATTGTATAAAATGGATGAAAATAGTATCACAAAGGATGAGTGGGAAAAGAGATGTGTATTGTTGTAAGTTTCTTAAAAAAAATCTATGAAGTAAAGGAGTGCCTGGGTGGCTCAGTCAGTTGAACGTCCGACTTCGGCTCAGGTCATGGTCTTGTGGTCTGTGAGTTTGAGCCCTGCGTCAGGTTCTGTGCTGACAACTCAGAGCCTGGAGCCTGCTTTGTATTCTGTGTCTCCCTCTCTCTCTGCCCCTCCACCTCTCACACTCTGTCTCTCTCTCAAAAATAAATAAACCTTAAAAATTTTTTAAAAAAAATCTATGAAGTATGAAATTATTTGAAGGTATATTAATTATATAGATCGTATTAAACTTATAGCAATCCATTAAGAGTCATAATGCAAATAATCTAATACAATTTGGATTTAAAAAGCATGCAGAAACTCTCCACTCAATGAAGAACCAGAAAAAAGTTTGAAACATACAAGTAACAAATGAGACAGAAAGAAAACCAAAAGCAAAACAAAACCATAATTCCAAAGATGTCAATATACAAAATTAAACATAAAAGGTCTAAATACCCAACTAAAACCGGAGATAAAAATAAGATCAAAGAGCAAGATGCAACACCACGTGCTTCTGAAAGATCTAGTTTCACTGTAAAGCCACTGATATGTTACACGTAAACTGGAGAAAAAGATACTCCATGCAAACACTAAACACAAGAAATCTGGTATAATATCAGCAAAACAGATTCTTGGATGAGAAATATATTCATGAATAAGAAGTGACATTTCATGATGCTAAAGTGCTCAAGTCATCAAAACAGCTTGACAATCCTAAAAGTACATATAAATATGATAAAGGAATGTTAACGCACATGAATCACACCTGTTATAACTGATGAAAAAAATGGACAAATCCACAATTATAAATGAAGTTTTAAGTTCTCCAGTTTCAATTACTGATACAAATGGGCAGAAACTCCCCAAGAGCACAGATGGTTTAAATAACATTATCAACCAACATGAATGGAATGCTTCATGTGACAAAGCAGCATAACAATTTAGTGCTACAGAGAGCATTTACCAAGATAGACCATATAATTGGATATAAAACAAACATCAATACATTTTTAAAACTGAAAATATACAAAACAGGGACCCCCCCCAAAGGGCTGATACCTGAAATAAAAAAAGCAAAAACAAAAACCTACAACAAGAGTAACAACAACAAAAAAGAGTGGTACCTCTAGTGAAAATATTTTGAAATTAGACAATACAATTTAAATAATCCACAAAATTTAAACAATCATGAGAGGTGATGAAACATTTTGAACTGAATGGGGGAATGGAAAATTTATCTTGATTATGATGGTACGGGCATAAATATATACATTTGTCAAAACTTTTATTTTTTATCAGTCAAATTTAACAATCTTTTACTTCTCTTTTTTAGCTTTCAAATTGATGTTTAACGCAGTTATATTAGTTTCATGTGTACAATATAGTGATTCAATAATGGCACATTTCACCCAGGGCTCATCATGACAAGTGCACTCTTTAATCTCCATTACCTATTTTTTTTTAATTTTTTTTTCAACGTTTATTTATTTTTGGGACAGAGAGAGACAGAGCATGAACCGGGGAGGGGCAGAGAGAGAGGGAGACACAGAATCGGAAACAGGCTCCAGGCTCTGAGCCATCAACCCAGAGCCCGACGCGGGGCTCGAACTCACGGACCGCGAGATCGTGACCTGGCTGAAGTCGGACGCCTAACCGACTGCGCCACCCAGGCGCCCCCTCCATTACCTATTTAACTCATCCCCCCACCCACCTCCCTCAGATAACCACCGGTTTGTGTCTTGGTTTGTCTCTCTCTCTCTCTTTTTATCCCTGTGCTCCTTTGTTTTCTTTCTTTTTTAAATTCCACATATGAATGAAACTATATGGTATTTGTTCTTCTCTGACTTATTTTGCTGAGCAGTATACTCTCTAGCAGCTCCATCCAGGTCTTTGCAAATGGCAGTATTTCATTTTTTTCTTATGGCTGAATATATTCCATTGTATATGTATACCACATCTTTATTCATTCATCATTTGATGGACACTTGGGCTGCTTCCATATCTTGGCGATTGTAAATAATAGTGCTATAAACATAGCGGTTCATATATATCCCTTTGAATTGGTATTTTTGTGTTCTTTGAAGAAATACCCTGTAGTGCAATTGCTGAATCTTAGGGTAGTTCTATTTTTAACTTCTTGAGGAACCTCAATCCTGTTTTCCACAGTGGCTGTACTGGTTTGCATTCCCACCAACACTGTATGAGGGTTCCCCTTACTCCACATCCTCACCAACACCTGTTGTTTGTATTGTTGATTTTAGCCATTCTGACAGGTGTGAGGTGACATCTCATTGTAGTTTCGATTTGTATTTCCCTGATGATCATTGATCATGAGCATCTTTTCATGTGTCTGTTGGCTATCTGTAGGTCTTCTTTAAAATATATATATACTTATATATAAAAAATATATATATTTTATATATAAATATATATGTAAAATATATATAATGTATATATATATCTATAATATATGTTAACATATATATCTATAATATATACCTATATTATATACATAATATATCCTATATTATAGATATATATCTATAATATATATCTATATCTATATATAATATATGTGTATAACATATATATCTGTATCTATACAGATATAGATATAATCTGTTCATGTCTTCTATCCATTTTTAAATTAGATTATTTGGTTTTCGGGTGGTGAGTATTCTAAGTTCTTTATCTCATTCTGGATAGATATCATTTTGGATACTAACCCTTTATAAGATATGTCATACCTTCTCCCACTCCATGTGGTGACCCTCAGTTTTGTTGACTGTTTCCTTTGCCATGCAGACACTTATTTTTATGTAACTCTAATAGTTTATTTTTTCTATTGTTTCCCAGGCCTCAGGAGAAATATCTAGAAAAAAATTGCTGTGGCTGATTTTTAAGAGGTTATAGTCTGTGTTCTCCTGCAGGATGTTTATGGTTTCAGATCCACATTTAGATCTTTAAGCCTTTTTGGATTTATTTTTATGTAAGAAAATGGTCCAGTTTCTTTGTTTCGCATGCTGCTATCTGGTTTTCCCATTATTTATTCAAGAGGCTGTCTTTTTCCCATTGGATAGTCTTTCCTGCTTTGTCAAAGATTAATTGATGACACAGCTGTGAGTTGTCTACTATACTCTATTGATCTGTGTGTTTGTTTTTGGGCCGGTACCACAGTGTATGGATGACTGTAGCTTTGTAATATAACTTCAAGTCTTGAAATGTGATGCCTCCAGCTTTTGTTTTCCAAGACTGCTTTATCTCTTTAGGGCCTTTTCTGGTTCCATATAAAATTTCTAATTGTTTCTTCAAGCTATGTGAAAAATGCTGCTGGTCTTTTGTTAGAGATTGCTTGAAATCTGTAGATTGCTCTGATAATACACACATGGGAACAGTATCTCTTTTCTAATCCAGGAGCACAGAATGTCTTTTCGTTTCTTGTGTCATGTTCTACTTCTTTCATTAGTGTTTATAGTTTTCAGGGTACAGGTCTTTCACCCTTTGGTTAGGTTTATTCCAAGGTATCGTATTATTTGTGTTGCAGTTGTAAATGAGATTGTTTTCTTAATTTCTTTCTGCAGCTTCATTATTAGTGTACAGGAATGCAACAGTTTTCTGTACATTGATTTTGTATCCTGCGACTTTACTGAATTCATTTATTAGTTCTAGTAGGGTTTTTGGTGGACTCTTTAGAGTTTTCTATATATAGTATCACGTCGTCTGCAAACAGTGACATTTTGACTTCTTTGCTGATGTGGATCGATGCCTTTCATTTCTTTTGTTGTCTGATTGTTGTGGCTAGGATTTCCAGTACTATGTAGAATAAAAGTGCTGAAGGTGGAATCCTTGTTTTATTTTTAACCTTAGGGGAAAAGTTCTCAGTTTTTCCCCAATGAGGATGATGTTAGCTATGGGATTTTCATAGATAATATTTATTATGTTGAGGTGTGTTCCCTCAAAGCCTTTTTTTTTTTTCCAATCATGAATGGATGTTGTACTTTGTCACATATTTTTTCTGCTGTGCACCAGGTGGCTGGCCAGGACCTGTGTGGTTTTAACAAAATTTTCTCTGAGCCCAGGGCCAAGGCAAGCAGACTTAGAGTGGGAGAGTTCTCCAAAGAACTTGTGGGATGGGTGCACTGCTAGCAAGTTAGATAGCAAGTGGTCATGCAATGCCACTTTCTGCAGGTGGCTCTGTGTTTATGCTAGGGGGCAGGGGAGGAAAATGGCATCTGCCAGATCCCTCATTTTCAAAGTCACTGACATGTCCCAAATCTGTATGAATAGATATGGCTCCCAATTGCCTGGCATTGTATAAGCTTCCAGTTTTGTGTTGCCTCTCTGTGCAGGCTGTTGCGTCTTTAACGGCAGAGACCCAGCTTCCACTGGTCCTTGGGGACCATCCAGTGCTGAGTCAGCTCCAAAGCTCCAGCCTCCAAGTACCACTGCTTTTGCAAACACACTGAATTCATCGCCTCTGGTTTAAAGCCATGCAATAATCCCTATAGTGATTAGTCTTCCCCATGTGAGCTCCCTGGTGCAAGGGTTTGTTTCTCTGCCATCTCACTGGAAAGCTCCCTCCCTCCTTCAGGCCGCCCCTCTCTGCTTTTCTGGCCTTCCTAACCTTCCAGATGGAGCATCATCCTGCTAGCCTTTGGATCCCCCTGTGGTTTACTGACTTGGGTGTGGATGACATCTAGTTGTCAATGTGAGAGAGGGAAAGCTGAGGGTCCACCTACTCTGTCATTTTCCCAAGCTCCTATCAATTGTGCACTTAAAATTGATGTACTTTTAAATGAAGATAATGCCATAATAAAGCTTAATTAATTAGGGGTGCCTGGGTGGCTCAGTCGGTTAAGTGTCCGACTTCGGCTCAGGTCATGATCTCCTGGTTTGTGCATTCAACCCCCGCGTCGGGCTCTGTGCTGACAGCTCGGAGCCTGGAACCTGCTTCCGATTCTGTGTCTCCCTCTCTCTGCCCCTCCCCTGCTCATGCTCTGTCTCTCTCTGTCTCAGAAATAAATAAAACATTAAACAAATTTTTAAAAATTAAAGAAGTTTAAGAAATTAATGCTAGTGGTATTTTCCTCATACTTGAATTTCCTCATTCAGTTGATCACCACTAAAAATAAGAAAACTGCTTTTCAATACTGACTTTTAGAAGGAATCCTCACAAAATTATGTTTTTCAACTTTGTACTTGAATTTTTATTACCTTCATTTTTACCACCCCTTCATATCAATCACATTTATTTTTTTGCCATCACTTAATCCTAGTTTCACTGAGTACGCTTTAATTATAGGTAATTAATTCTTTATCTAGATTTGCTCCATAACCAATATTTAATAGTCTGTTCATATATCATATTTATATCATTCATCTCATATATTCTAGAATGTCACACTTTGTGACTCTCCGCACCAAATATAAACGAAGTTACTATTGGCTATTTGTGTGCTACTTTTTTTTTTTTTTCTTATATGGAATAGCATCTACCTCAAGAGTTGTTTTGAGAATGCTGTAAGTTGAGAGGTGCCTAGGTGGCTCAGTCAGTTCAGCCTCTGACCCTTGATTTCTGCTCAGAACATGATCTCATGGTTGTGAAATCAAGCCTGCATCAGGCTCTGCACAGGTATGGAGCTGCTTGAGATTGTCTCTCTCCCTTTCCCTCTCTGCCTCTCTCTCTCTCAAAAAAGTATTTTATTTATTTATTTTTTTTAACGTTTATTTATTTTTGAGACAGAGTGAGACAGAGCATGAATGGGGGAGGGTCAGAGAGAGAGGGAGACACAGAAACTGAAACAGGCTCCAGGCTCTGAGCAGTCAGCACAGAGCCCGACGCCAGGCTCGAACTCACAGACCGCGAGATAGTGACCTGAGCCGAAGTCGGACGCTTAACGGACTGAGCCACCCAGGCGCCCCTCAAAAAAGTATTTTAAAAAAAATGCCAGAAGTTGAAATAAATTTGAACCTTCAACACTAATAACACTCTACCAGTTATTTGTTCTAATTATAACATTTAGTAACATTAAAAATAAAATATATTAGCCTGGATCGAAATGGCAATTTGTCATTCATTGTGCAGTAAAAAACAGAGAATAAAATTAATATTTTTATATCTTAATAACAAGGAAAATATCTAGGAGTAAGGTATAGCATAATGCAAGAATTTGGAGGACATCAATAAATATAAAATGAAGCAAAACGTAACAAGACGTACTAAGCCTTTGGCTTGGGGTATGCCTTGGCTTTGCTTCAAGTATGAGACAAATTGAGAAAAACAATAAAGGTGTCGATCCATGAATCTTCCAACCTAACTGCACTCAAAATATTGTGAAACATAACAGAAAACTAAAAAGTCAGAAAAAGATGATGGAGGCATGGTAAGTTATGTTATTTGTATTCTGCTTTAATGCTGAATATGAGGTGAGGGACAGAGACACAGAGACAGTGAGCCCTAGACAGCCTGGCAGTGAGAATAAAAAGACTTCTAAAACTTCATCATAAAACTAAAAGTATTATGTGATCTAATAATAAAAGTCAAAGGACAATGAATAAAGGGAATAACAGGACAGATTTTGTGTTTAGAAGTTACCTCTTGCTGCAGTATGGAGACTGGCCTGGAATACAACATGAGGAGCAGAAAAGAATTTGATAGGTCTGCTTGAATATAAGAGAGAAAGAAAATTGGAATTGGTTAGCATAGAGGGGTAGGAGTGGAGAGGAATGAAAAATATTTAAGAGCTATTTTTAAAGTATACTATAAATACTCAGCAACTGAGGTAATGTGAAGAGAGAGAGAGAGAAGGAAGTGAGGGTGATTCCTATTTTCTGACTTGGGAGACAAATCCCAAAAAATGGGGGAAAAAAAAAAGGCTTGAGCCAACAGATGATCAATTCATAAGAAGACATGGAAATTCTGGGTGGCTGTGAGACATTAAAATAGAAATATCAAAAAGTAGTGGTATATTGGTAGAATAATATGCATCTCTGTTTGTCCTCAACAGCTGTGGTTTGTCCTTGCTGCCCAGAAGGGTAGCTTTGCATTCATTCTTTCAAGTGTCCACGTAGATGATAAAGTAAAGGACGTAATGATGTGATGCTGTAGGAATCTAGGTGCAGCAGAGATATCAGTTTTGCAGTTAAGAACACAGAAATGCTAGAGCTCTGTGTGTGAATGAGATTAACCATCAGTAATGTGAAGAATATGAAGAAGGTGAAAAAAAATTTTTTGATGGACACCACCATTTTGAGAACAGGCAACACAACTTCACAAGACAGTCAGTTACTGAGGGATAAGAGGAAAACCAGAAGCTATGCTCAGAGCATTCAAACCATGAAATTTTAATTAAAGAAAACATTCAACTCTGGAAGCTAAATACCACAGACGTGATATTCCAGTGTTTGAAAACACTGTTTATCAAGTCCATTGTTAGCTATTTGGGTTAGGCTGGGTGTTTCACTGCTAAGAATAATAATGCTATAAATTTCCTTGCATAAATCTCCAGTGCTTGGTGCAAGAGTTTCAGCAGAATATATTCTAAAGTTTAGAACTGCTAGGCACTAGGATATCGAATGTTTAACTATACTACATGATGTGAAATTGTTTTTGAAAGGGGTTTAACAAAATTATGCTCATACAAGGAGACTCTGAAAAACCCTACTCTTGTAATCCTCACCAACACATGAGTTTGTCAGATTCACACAAAAAACACTGTGCATCTGCTAGGCATGTAATGGCACCTCATTTGGTTTTACTGTCCATTTCCCTCACCACTAATTAGACTAAATACCCTTTAAAATTTCCAAATTCATTCTATAAGGCAAACATTACCCTAATAATAAAGCCACAAAAAAGCACTACAAAAAAAAGACAAGTATAAGCCAATGTCTCTGATGAACATAGGCACAACATTTTACAACAAAATACTACCAAGCCAAATAAACAACACGCTTAAAAAAAAAATCATTCACCAGGGTGCCTGGGTGACTCGGTTAAGTGTTCAACTTTTTTTTTTAATCTTATATATTTTTTAATTTACATCCAAATTAGTTAGCATATAGTGCAACAATATTTCAGGAGTAGATTCCTTCGTGCCCCTTACCCATTTAGCCCATCCTCCCTCCCACCACCCCTCCTGTAACTCTCAGTTTGTTCTCCATATTTATGAGTCTGTTTGTCCCCCTCCCTGTTTTTATATTATTTTTGTTTCCCTTCCCTTATGTTCATCTGTTTTGTCTCTTAAAGTCCTCATATGAGTGAAGTAATATGTTATTTGTCTTTCTCTGACTAATTTTGCTTAGTATAATACCCTCTGGTTCCACACGTAGTTGCAAATGGCAAGGTTTCATTCTTTTTGATTGCCGAGTAATACTCCACACACACCACATCTTCTTTATCTATTCATCCTTCGATGGACATTTGCGCTCTTTCCATACTTTGGCTATTGTTGATAGTGCTGCTATAAACATGGGGGTGCATGTGTCCCTTGAAAACAGCACACCTGTATCCCTTGGATAAATGCCTGGTAGTGCAATTGCTAGGTCGTAGGGTAGTTCTATTTTTAATTTTTTGAGGAACCTCCATACTGTTTTCTAGAGTGGCTGCACCAGTTTGCATTCCTGCCAGCAGTGCAAAAGAGATCCTCTCTTCCCGCATCCTCGCCAACATCTGTTGTTGCCTGAGTTGTTAATATTACCCTTTCTGACAGGTGTGAGGTTGTATGTCATTGTGGTTCTGATTTGTATTTCTCTGATGATGAGTGAAGTTGGGCATTTTTTCATGTGTCAGTTGGCCATCTTGATGTCTGCTTTGGAGAAGTGTCTATTCATGTCTTTTGCCCATTTCTTCACTGGATTATTTGTTTTTTGGGTGTTGAGTTTGATAAGTTTTTTATAGATTTTGGATACTAACCCTTTATCTGATATGTCATTTGCAAGTATCTTCTCCCAATCTGTCGGTTGCCTTTAGTTTTGCTGATTGTTTCCTGTTTGCACTCTCTCTCAATACTTAATAAAAAAAAAAACTTAAAAAGTCACTCCCCATAATCATGTACAATTTATTCCAAGGGTGCAAAGGTGGTTCTTAAAATGAAAACCAATCAATGTGATACATCAAATTCACAAGACGATGGATAAAAAAACATGATCATCTCAACAGATGAAGAAAAAGCATTGGCAAAATACAATATCCCTTCATAATAAAAACTCAACATAGTAGGTTTAGAGGGAAAATACCTCAATACAATAAAGACCATTATGAAAACGACACAGATAACAACATGAAAATCGTGAAAAACTGAAAGATTTCTGCTAAAATCAGGAACAAGACAAGGTTGTCCATTCTCACCACTTATAGTCAACATAGTGCTAGAAGTCTTAGCCATAGCAATCAGACAAAAATAAATAAGTAAAAAGCATCTGAATTGATAAGGAAGAGGTAAAACTGTCACTATTTGTAGAGAACATGATTCTATATATAAACCTTCTAAACACTCTACTGAAAAACTATTAGAACTTATAAATAAATTAGTAAAGTTGTAAAAGAAAATTAATATGCAGGAATGTGTTTTGTTTCTGTATACTCAATAATGAGGTAGCACAAAGAGAAATAAAGAATATACTCCCATTTATAATTACATGAAAAAGAGTAAAACAGAAATCAACTTAACCAAGGAGGTGGAAAACCTGTATCTGAAAACTTTAAAACACTGATGAAAGCAAATGAATATGAAAACACAATTGAAAAGATAAACCATGTTCATGGAATGGAAGAATTAATGTTGTTAAAATGCCCATACAACCCAAAGCAATCTACAGATCCAATGCCATTGCCCTCTCAACCCAAATGTCAATAGCATTTCTCACAGAACTATGACAAATAATCCTAAAATTTGTATGGAATCACAAAAGACCCTAAACAGCAGAAGCAATCTATAGAATGAACAAAGCTGGAGTTAACACAATCCCAGGTTTCAAGATATACTACAAAGTTATAGTAATCAGAAAAGGATGGTAATAGCACAAAAATAGAAACACTGAGTAATAGAACAAGATAGAGAACTCAAAAATAAACCCATACTTATATGGTCAATTAATCTACTACAAAGGAGGCAAGAATATCCAATGGTGAAAAGACAGCATCTTTAATACATGATGTTGGGGCAAACTGGATAGCTCCAAGTAAGAGAAGAATCTGGGCCAGTTTCTTACACCATGCACTGAAATAAACACAAAACAGTTTAGAGTTGGATTAAAAATTTTTTAATGTTTATTTTTGAGAGAAAGATAGAGTCAAGTGGGGGAGGGGCAGAGAGATGGAGACACAGAATCTGAAACAGGCTCCAAGCTGTCGGCACAGAGCCCCATGGGGGGCTCAAACCCATGAGCCATGAGATCACGACCTGAGCTGAAGTCACATGCTTAACTGACTGAGCCACCCAGGTGCCACAGAACAGTTTATAGTTTTCAATGTGGGACCTAAACCATGACACTTCTAAAAGAAAACACAGGCAGTAACCTCTTGGACACTGACCTTGGCAACCTGTTTTATGGACATGTCTCCTTAGGCAAGGAAAATGAAAGCAAAAATAAACTACTGAGACTATACCAAAATAAAAAGATTTTGCACAGTGAAGCAAATCATCAACAACGAAAAAAGGACACGTACTGAAATTAAAAACAAATACCATTTGATCCAGTAATTCCACTACTGGGTATTCACTAAATGAAAACAAAAACACCAATTCTAAAGATATATGCACGCCTACGTTTATGTTTGCAGCATTAGGTACAAAAGCCAAGATACAGTAGCCACCTAAGCATGTGTTGACAGATGAATGTATAAAGAAGGGGTGGTAAATACATACACAATGGAGTATTATGCAGCCATAAAAAAGAATAAGATCTTGCCATTTGCAACAACATGAATGGACCTGGAGACTATTATGCTGAGTAAGTCAGGCAAAGAAATACAATTTATCGTATGGTGTCACTTACATGTGGAATCTAAAAAAACAAAATGAGGGGCACCTGGGTAGCTCAGTCAGTTAAGCAACTGACTTGGACTCAGGTCATTATCTCCTGGTTGTGGGTTCGAGCCCCACATCAGGCTCTGTGCTGACAGCCCAGAGCCTGGAGCCTGCTTTGAATTCTGTGTCCCCCTCTCTCTCTGCCTCTCCCACACTCACACTCTGTCTCTCTCTCAAAAATAAATAAACATTAAAAAAAAAAGAGGCAAAGAAACAGGCTTTTAAATACAGAGAACAAACTGGTGGTTGCCAGAGGGAAGATGGCCATGGGATAGGCGAAACAGAACAAGGGATTAAGAAATACAAACTTCCAGTTATAAAATAATTAAGTCATGGAGAAGAAAATTGTATACAATATAATTAATGATACCGTGTGGTGACAGATGGTGTCTACACTCATCATGGTGAGAACGAATATGATATAGAATTGGTGAATACATTGTACACCTGAAACTCAATTAACAATGTCAATTACAGTTAATGATAATAATAAAGTTGAATATTCTTTTATGGGCTTCTTTGCCATTAGGTTATCCTCTTCGCAAAAGTATTACGTTCAGTTTACTGGTAGTTTTCTCTTAGGATAGTCTTTATTTAATCTGAATACAATCCTTTTTATTTCTAACGTGTTTTTTCTCTTTTCATATGCTTGTGTTGTTTGATGAACATTTTTTAAAGAAATTATCATAAAATGAATAGCACTTTATGTACCTTACTCCTACACTGGCACAGGATTTATGTAAAACAAAATGTATAGAAGTAATTTGCATGACAACATGGGTTTCCAAGAATGTTTACATCCATATAATCCAAGCCCCATAAAAATATTTTCCTCACCACAGAAAGCATCTCATGCCTTTCTTTTCCCAGTTCCTAACTGATTTTTGCAAAGGCATTTTATGAGTACAAGTTTTTCGGGTTAATGCATTCATTTATCCATTTTCATTTAATTATTAGTGATTTCTGTGTCCTAAGGTATCTATGCCTACCTCCAGGTGTTCTCCCATGATCTATCTCAAATTTGTTCACATGTATAAATATAAGTAGGGACTGAGGTTTATGATTTTTCATACAGATATCCAATTATTCCAGCATCATGGTTGAAAATGCTTTCCATTCCACAATGAATTTCTCTGGTGCCTTTGTTGAAAGTAAATTTTCCATGTCAGTGTGAGTCTATTTTTTATCTACTTATGTACATTATACTAATACCTCACTGTCTTAATAATGAGTATATGAAATCAGGCTTTACGAGTCTTCCAAATATTTTTGGGAGCTATTCTAAATTTTTGTTTTTAATGTTTATTTATTTTTGAGAGAGAGAGAGAGAGAGAGAGAGAGAGAGAGAGAGAGAGACATAATGTGAGTGGGGGAGGGGCAGAGAGAGAGGGAGACAGAATCCGAAGCAGGCTCCAGGATCTGAGCTGTTAGCACAGAGCCCAATGATAGCCCAATGCGAGCCGGATGTGGGGCTTGAACCCATGAGCTGTGAGATCATGACCTAAGCTGAAGTCAGATGCTTAACAGATTGAGCCACCCAGGCGCCCCAGGGCTACTCTAATTCTTGTGATCCAATCACTATTGGGATTACATTCAAATTATAGATTAATATGGATAGAATTGACAGTTTAAAACTTTACATTCCAATGGATACTCTTAAAAATTTAATCTCTTCTTAAAAATTAATGTAAAAAAAATCACTATCACTCCTCTTCCAAAAGAAGAAGAAATTATAAGCACTTTAATTACACTAACCCCTTCCATTCTTATTTGTTAGATTTTACCATTCTTTCAGATTCGTTATTTTAGTCAACTGAAGGAGACATTTTCAGTCATCATTTGTTGAAATTTAACTACATACCTGCCAGGCTTTATTTAAGTAATTATTTTGATGTGTGTCAGATCAGAATTATTTTTCATCTCACTCTAGTCATACCTCCTATTAATAAATTGCTAAATTGCTTCTCGTTTTAACAGTCAACTTGCTTTCATTGTGGAAATGGTACCCAGGCTTTTCTTTCCTAATTTTTCTGCTATTTTCTATAAGCAGTATGAGGATATTTTACTCTTTTCTGTCTTATTACTCTTAATAAATCAGGGTATTTATCCTAAATTTCCATGTCCATAATCTGTCTATTCTGCTGACGTTTTTACCTATTTTTCCCTTATTTTTTATTCCTCAGTTTTACTACCCCATCTCCAGGTGTAGGTATCTTCCCATTGATCTTGTTTAGGACTTTCCTTATTTCCTGAAACTAAATTTTTAAGTCTTTTATCTTTTCTGGGAAACATTCAAACATCGTTTTAATAAAGTACCCCTGATGATCCAAGTATGATGGATATTTTGAATAATGAATTCCAAAATAGCAGAAAATTATATTCCATCTATTTAAATGCTACAATACAATAATTCACTTCCCACCTGTTAATTAAATCCATCAAATTTTTCTAAATATCATTTATATAATTTAAATACCTGTATAAAAATTTCATTTTGTCTTGTGTATGATATAAAACATTCCTAATATCATTTATCTAATTTAACTTTTAATGAACTCATCAGTGTGTATATTTTTGTGCAAGTGAAATAATACTGAGTGAATTATTATAAAGAAATAGCAAAATGGTATTAAAGTGACATGGGGAAAAAAACTGCTTTTTAAGTAAAATGATTAAAAAATGCGGTGATCAACAAGTATTTTTATAAATTTTTTAAACATTTATTTATTTTTGAGAGACATAGAGAGAAAGTACATGAGAGGGGGAGTGGCAGAGAGATAGAGACAGACACACACACACATGGAATCCAAAGCAGGCTTCAGGCTCTGAGCTGTCAGCCCAGAGCCCAAAGTGGGGCTTGAACTCATGAACCATGAGATCATGACCTGAGCCAAAGTAAAAAGGGGTGGGAGATGGATATTGAGGAGGGTACCTTTTGGGATGAGCACTGGGTGTTGTATGGAAACCAATTTGACGATAAATTCATATATTGAAAAAAAAAAAAAAAGCTGACTGAGCAACCCAGGTGCCCAGTATTTTTTGTATTATTAAAGCATTGCCTAAGTACACTTTCTTGGTTAGTCTTTCGTGTTGATTGAAGGTGAGAAGAATATTGTTCAAGTAGTGAGAAAAGCAGCAATTACTAAGTATTCATTTATGTCCAAATACAGAGATCTGGTAGAAAGAATTATTTTTGCACTTAAGACTCAAAATAAGGAGGCAGAACAATGACATTCTTAAAACTACAGAAAGACAAATAATCAGAAAGAAAGCAAAGACATACTTAAGATGAATATATATTTACATTACTTAGGATTATTTCCTGGTAACTTGATGCTGCAATTCTATTAAATTTTTTAATGTGATGCTTATGTTATGCTCAGGCTCATGCTCATCTACAGAAGCTATCGTTTAGGTGTGTGATACAAGTTTGTTGCCCGATTTGGGGTCTAGAATGTGGAAGCTTCTTTTACAAATTATGTAGACTTAGAATTCCTAAATCTTTCAAACCATCTTTGACTTGCTTTGAAATTTAAGTTCTTGAACAAAACATTTACCTGCCCCTTCATCATTTTCAGATATTCAAAGGTATTCAATGATTTTGCTGTACAAGCTTGGTAACATACGACACCCCTCAGTGATACGGCTGTCATTCTACTATACAAGATGCTTCTCTAGGTTTTCAAAAAACATTACACCATGTGAGAAACTCCAGCTTTATAGAAACTACAATGTACTCATGATTTTATTTAAGTTACCAAGAAGAGAAAAAATTATACAGAGTGGTAGGGTTGTATGGATGGCCAATCTTACTTTTATAGGCATTAATCCCACTGAATATGCTTTATCACTTGGAATTTTTTTCCCTGATGCTTCATCAATTCTAATGTTTTCTCCTAAACTTCTCTTAAACCAATTTTCATAGCATCGGTCTTAGATGCTTTAGTTATAGACTTTGACAATTTTCATAAACAGAGGGGGGAAAAATGGGGAAAATTCAGAGCCTCCAAGAACAGTGCGACATATTTAATACTCTAACATAAATAAATCTGGAATACCGGAAGGAGAACACAGAATATGCAATTGGAGTATTTAAAGACATAATGGCTGAAAGTTTTTATAAATTCATGACAGATGCCTAAATGACAAATACACGAGATCCTGTGAATAATGTGAGGATGAATCCCAAACAAACATAAACACCCAGATATACATTATTGAATTCGCTGAACACAAAACATAAACAAAAATTCCTGAAGGCACTGGGGGAAAAAGGGAGATACTACATATAGAGAATCAAAGATAAAAAGTATAGGTTTTTCGATGCATAATTTTATTTCCTTTTAGTCAAGGAGTTCCCCTCATTCAAATCAATCTTTTGTTTATCAACTTTTTTACTACTGTATCTTTTTTTGAGACCATATTAAAACTCCCGTTTGGTTTATTTTACCTCCTCAAACCTACCTGTTTGACGGAGAAGGAAGAGAAGCTCTATAATCCGCATGAAAATGATTATAGAAGGAAAAGACACTAAAAGGAAGAATTCTCATCCCAGCACTGACAGCAACGGTGTCACAGAGATCACCAGGAAGTAGTGTAGGAGAGATGCAGATTTTAGGGAGAATATTTTGAGGTATTAGATCAAGATGTGGAAAAATCCTCAGAGAAGATAGAAAAGTGCCCTGCTGGAATGTATTCCTAAAGAAAGGGGACTGAATATTACCAGAAAGTCTAATTTTGTGTGCGTGAATGGGGAAATCTCATGAAACTTCTTTTTTATTACTCTCTGCATTTATTTTTATTTTTATTCCAACAAGTTTTTCATTACTCTGTAATACTTTTTAAAAATTTGTTTAAATGTTTATTTTTTGAAAGAGAGGCAGAGCTTAAGCAGTGGCGGGGGGTGGGGGGCGTTGCAGAGAGAGAGGGAGAAAACAGAATCTGAAGCAGGCTCCAGGTTCTAAGCTGTCAGCACGACAGAGCCGGACACAGGGTCTGAACCCATGAACCAGGAGATCATGACCTGAGCCAAAGTCGGCTACTTAGCCGACTGAACCATCCCGGTGCCCCTACTCTGTAATACTTTTTATCTTAGCTTGAAAAAGTCAAACCACTCAAACCAGCTTAAAATTCTTTCTCAAGGTAGGAGATGGTAGAGACGGTACATTTAGTTAGACTTCATTCATTTAAGTTTCTTTATTTTTTGCAATTCAACTAGAAAAGATCTTTACACCACCTATTTATAAAAAAAGTTTGGAAACTACAAGTGTATACAACATTTAAAGTCTTTTTAAAAAATTTTTTTTCATTCATTCATTTTTGAGAGACAGAGAGAGACAGAGTACAAGCAGGGGAGGGGCAGAGAGAGAGAGGGAAACAAAGAATCCGAAGCAGGTTCCAGGCTCTGAGCTGTCAGCCCGGAGCCCGACCTGCAGCTCTGTCTCACAAACCGCGAGATCATGACCTGAGCCAAAGTCTGACACCCAACAGACTGAGCCACCCAGGCGCCCCTGTAACATTTAAAGTCTTAAACTGAGGGGTGCCTGGGTGGCTCAGTCAGTTAAGCGTCTGACTTCAGCTCAAGTCATGATCTCGCGGTTGGTGGGTTCGGCCTGGTGAGCTCTGCACCAAAAGCACTGGGCCTACTTCAGGTTCTCTGTCTCCTTCTCTCTCTGCCCCTCCATCTCCCTCTCTCTGTCTCTGTCTCTCTCTCTCAAAAATCAACATTTAAAAAAATAAAGTCTGAAACTGCGAATTAGTATGTTCAGTGAGTTTTAAAACTCTTAAGAAAAAACTATCTGTGGGGGCACCTGAGTGGCTCAGTTGGTTTAGTGTCTGACTCTTGATTTGGTTTCAGGTCATGATCACAGGGTCATAGGATCAAGCCCTGCTTCAGGCTATGTGCTGAGTGTTAGGCCTGCTTAGGATTTTCTCTGTCCCTCTGCCCCTCTGCCCCTGTCTCCTGCTCATGCTTGCCCTCTTCCTCTAACATTTAAAAAAAAAAAATTGCATGCATGACACTGGATGTTAATGAAACCTATTTTGTTGACTATTTCATAATACATACAAATATGGAATCATTATTTTGTATACCTGAAACCTACGATGCTATATTGTTAATTATATCTCAATAAAAATAAAGTCTTAATTTGGAATCAGAAGAATTCTAGATTGGGGGCGCCTGGGTGGCTCAGTCAGTTAAGCGTCCAACTTCAGCTCAGGTCATGATTTCGCGGTTTGTGGGTTTGAGCCCCGCATTGGGTTCTGTGCTGGCAGCTCGGAGCCCGGAGCCTGCTTCAGATTCTGTGTCTCCCTCGCTCTCTGCCCCTCCCCTGCTTGTGCTCTGTCTCTGTCTCTCAAAAATGAATAAATGTAAAAAAAAAAATAAAAAAAATAATTCTAGATCTGAAATTAGACATCATTTAGTTTAACCCATTTTTTTTTTGCATATGAAGAAAATACAGCTAATTGAGTTATTGAATCTGTTGCCCAAGAAACTGGCATAATGTAAAACCTTCAAATATAGGAATTCTGAGCAAGTGACAGAGCTCTTCAGAATACTGAAAAAAGAACTGAGGCAGGACCATAGCGTTTCCCCACTTACCAAGTCAGGGTCTGGACAACAGAAATCTTGCTATTATTTTAACAAAGATTAGAGATAACATGCTGGGACACCTGGGTGGCTCGGTCAGTTAAGCGTCCGACTTCAGCTCAGGTCATGATCTCACAGTTTGTGAGATGGAGCCCCGAGTGGGGCTCTGTGCTGACAGCTTAGAGCCTGGAGCCTGCTTCGGATTCTGTGTCTCCCTCTCTCTCTCTGCCTCTCCCCCATTTGTGCTCTGTCTCTCTTTCTCTCAAAAATAAATAAAATGTAAAAAAGAAAAAAAAAGAGAGAGATAACATGCTAATTATAATCAATTTTATCTATTATGTGCTAGTAAGAAAGAGATTATATATTACATACAATCTATATGTTATATATGTTTATAACAAGAAATAGATTTCTTTTTTAACATTCTGTAATACTCTTTTTACTAATTTAGATCCTTGGTGAGAATTCTGTGTGTTTTTAAGATTATCCATTATCTTATAGAGTAAATGAAACACACACAGCACTACGGAAAACCGAATAGAGTATTATAAACTGATAATTTATATATATATATATACACATATATATATATGTATATGTATATAGTTGTCTAATTGTTGTACAAAAAACTCTATATATGTAATGTATACAATTTAATTAGCTTGGACATAGGTAGGCATATCTGTCATACCATCACTGCAATCAAGATAATAGATATATTCATCACTTCCTTGTGTCCCTATGTTGTTTTCTCTCATACCAGGAACACTTAATAAGAGATCTACCCTCTAAATTAATTTTTTAAATTTATTTTGTATTTTGGAGAGAGAGAACATGAGCTGGGGAAAGAGGGAAATGGGGAGGGGGGAGAGGGAGAGACAGAGAGACAATCATAAGCAGGCTCCACACTCAGCACAGAGGCCAATGTGTGGTCTGATCCCATGACCCTGGGACCATACCTGATCTGCAATCAAGAGTCAGACACTCAATTGACTAAGCCACCCAGATGACCCTACCCTCTAAACATTTTTCTAAAGTTTATTTATTTTTGAGAGAGAGGGAAAGAGAGGAGAGAGAAAAAGAAGGAGAGCTCATGAGTGGGGGAGGGCAAGAAAGAGAGGGAGAGCAAGAATCCCAAGCAGACTCCATGCTGCCAGCACAGAGTCTGATGCGGGGCTCAAGTCCACCAACCATGAGATCATAACCTAAGCCAAACTCAGAGTCAGATGCCTAAGTCACTGAGCCACCTAGGTGCTCCACCCTCTAAATTTTTAAGTATACAATACCACATTGTTTTCTCTAAGCAGTATGTTGTATATCAGATCTGCACAGTGTACTCTTTTATAACTGTACATTTAAATCCATTGAATAACTCACCATTTCCCCCTTCCTCCTGGAAACTACTATTTTGAGCTTTTATGAGTATTATAACTAGATGCTTCATTTGTGTGGAATTATGCAGTATTTGTCAGTCCCAGAAGGACACTTACTTAGGATAATATCTTCCAAAGCCATCCCTGTTGCCACAAATGCCAAGAGTTCCTTTTTCTGGCTGAATAATTTTCCATTGTATGTGTATACTATGTATTCTTTTTCAATGATCTGTTGAACATTTGGGTTGTTTCTATATCACATATATCGTGAAGAGTGCTACAAAGAACATGGAAGTAAACCGATCTCTTTGAGAAGAGGATGTCAATTATTTTGGATCGATACCCAAGAGTGTGATTGCTGTACCATATGGTAATTTTCTTTTTTTTTTTCTGATAATCTCCACATTTTTTTCCATAGTGACTGTACTATTTCACGTTCCCATCAGCCGTGCAGAACAGCTCTGATTTCTCCACCGTCACCAACACTTCTTGCTGGTTTTCTTGATAACAGCCATTCTAACAGGTGTAAGGTGAGAGCCGTATGATTCTTATTTGCATTTCTTTGATGGTTAGTGAGAATAAGCCTCTTTTCACATCCCTGTTGGCTATCCGTAGGTCTTTGGGAAAATGTCTATTCAGTTCCTTTGCCCATTTTTTAACCTAGTTATTTTGGCTTTTTTTGTGTGTATGGCTAATTTGTAGGAGTTCCTTATGTATTTTGGAAATGAACTCCTTATCAAATACATGGTTTACAAATATTTTCTCTCATTCTGTATGTTACTTTTCCCCTCCGTTGGTCGTTCCCTATGCAGAAGCCTGTTACTCTTATATAGTCGCACTTCTCTGGTTTAACTTTTGTTGCCCGTGAAGTCATTTCCAAAGATCCGTGTCTTTAACTTCAACCCTGCCTTCTTTCAGCAGTTTTACAGTTTCAGGGCTTATGTTTCAGTCTTTAATCATTTTTAGTCGATTTTTATACAGAGGGCTTCGTACTATTTACCAGACAAGTCAAAAGGCAGTAAAGTGATGTCTTCCAGTGTTAAAGTCAGCTTTCAATCTATAATTCTCTGCCTCACATATCAAAAAGGAAATTAAGACTATCTCAGACATTACTAATAATACCACCATCACTACCCACTGAAAAAATCCAACGTCATGAGACTTAAGCTACAAAAATACAAGTTACTCATTCAGGAGGGAGAGGATACCAGATAGAGGCCTTTTATAGCCGATTAGATATAATAATAATAATAATAATAATAATAATAATAATAATAATAATAAAGTGTCCTTAACCTACTCTTTGAGGAAACCAGGTAAAGACTGGTGTGAAAGAAGTATCAAGGGAAAGCTTACACCGTATTAAGCCAAGTGAAAATGAAAACACACCCTATCAAAACATGTAGAATACAATCAAAACAGTGTTTACAAAAGAGAAATTTATAACACTCAATACTTGCGTCAGAACAAAAATCTCAAGTCAATGACCACAGGTTTTGCCTTTAAAAACCAGCAAAAGAAGGACAATATCTAACCAAGCAGCATAAAGCAGGGAAAAACCATCAGGGTAAAAACCAAATTAATAAACAACAAAAAATGTGCATAAAATATCAATGTGACAAAAACTGGTTGTTTGAGAAGATCAACAAATTGAGAAATGAAAAGCACATCACTGCAGACCCTTCAAATATTATAGGATAATTAATAAATACTATAAAGAACTTTTTAATCATAACTATGACAAATACATGAATTGTAGCAATGTTGTTGAAAAATGAAAGAAGAAAGACTTGTACAGTACAGGAACTATAGCTGCTAAATAATTTGAATTTAGTTACACAATTTCAAAAAAAAAAAAAGTACCAAACCCCAGGACATAAAGGTCATTTTCCAACTAGTATTTCCACACATGCAAAAAATAAAAGACTTTGACACTTAGCGTCAGGAAATAAGGATAAGTCCTAATTGTCCTGGTTCACTCTATGAAAATCTGCAGTTGCCATAAAAAATGCAGGATATATATTGTATACTTCAAGTAATGCTACACAAGAAATTATTTATTATTATTGTTTATAGTTTTTTATAATTTATTCATTTATTTACTTTGAGAGAGAGAGAGAGAGAGAGAGAGAGAGAGCGAGCGAGCATGAGCGAACCTGGGAAGGGCAGAGAGAGAGCATGAGAGAGAGACAATTCCAATCAGGCTCCATACCATTAGCGCAGAGGTCAACGGAGAGCTCGAACTCATGAACCGTGAGATCATGACCTGAGCCACGATCAAGAGTCAGATGCTTGACTGACTGTGCCACCCAGGTGCCCTAACGAACTGGATTTTAAATAAAAGCTTGAAAAGATAATGTACGAGAAATAAATGTAGGATATATCATATATGTATACATATAAGAGTAAGTCTCTGGCTAAAATTCAACTTATAGTTCACTTCCCTGTGGTTATACAAAAGGTAAGTGTAAAATAACTGACTACTCATTTTCTGAAATAACATAAAATGAGTACAGACTTTAAGATGTATTAATTAGTATAGCAGATTGCCAGTGCATCATCAAATCAAGGAGGGGAAAGGTGAGGGATAGTCCCTTAGCAATAAAAGGAAATGCTCTTAAATGAATAATGTAAACACTTTAAGCTCATCTCTGAAATTTAGAATAGATTCTTGGTTGGTAAAAAACACACAGAGATAAACAGAAGTATTGCATTAATGCAATTTCAAAAGCAAAGACAGGTCAAAGACCTCACAATGAATATGAAAACAAGATAAAATACAGAATTCGTAATGTAATGCTTACAGAATAAGTAGGGCTTAAATTGGAGAGACACTTCGTGTTTCTCCCTTTTACCTTCTCTGATTTTTTAAGGCATGTGGTCAAGAGCGTGATTAACAATAATCTCTGTTTCAAAATAGCACATGTGGGTATAGCTATCTATCTCACCATAAAAATTCACTTTTCAGGACCACTTGGGTGGCTCAGTTGGTTAAGTGTATGACTTCAGCTCAGGTCATGATTTCACCATCCATGGGTTTGAACCACACATCTGGCTCTGTTGCTGATAGCTCAGAGCCTGGAGCCTGCTTCAGATTCTGTCTCCTTCTCTCTCTCTCTCTCTCTGCCCTCCTGCATTTATGCTCTCTCTCCAAAAAATGAATAAACGTTAAAAAATTAAAAAAAATTTAATAACAAAGAAAATTCACTTTTCAATCTAAGTAAAAAGTATCATTAAAGCTCTAGCTAAATACTAACGTTAGCTATTATAAAATGAAATTACAGGATCTGTGGCCTTTTGTAAAATAATACTTCACCCAGTAAGACTCTTATGTATAACACACTATTTCAACAGCATTTTCTTTGTAAATAAACAGGCTGATTGTTGTTATCACTGAAACTGTGATATTTAAAAGCCAAACTGTTTACCACAACTCTACCATCTATAATGAATATGCTTAGATTATTTTCTTGAGTGTAAAATACTTCAATGCTGCTAAAGCAAATACCTATAAAACATGTTGCTGTGTTGTTCCTTTTCTCAACCTCAGGGAAACTTGACATGAAGGAAAAAAGTCACAGAAAGAGTTCTGCTCTTCAAACGATATTAGAGGCAAAATCACGATGACAATTCATAGTCGAATAAAAACACAGGGCCTGGGGCGCCTGGGTGGCGCAGTCGGTTAAGCGTCCGACTTCAGCCAGGTCACGATCTCCCGGTCCGTGAGTTCGAGCCCCGCATCGGGCTCTGGGCTGATGGCTCGGAGCCTGGAGCCTGTTTCTGATTCTGTGTCTCCCTCTCTCTCTGCCCCTCCCCCGTTCATGCTCTGGCTCTCTCTGTCCCAAAAATAAATAAACGTTAAAAAAAAAAAATTAAAAAAAAAAAACAAACACGGGGCCTGAAGGAGTGCAGAACTTATGTCTACTTGACTACTTAAAGTCACAGCATGCGTTTTGATTTTAGAAGAAAGGTGATCTCTTAGAGAAACAGTTTTTATTGTGGTAACAACACTTACCAGGAAATCTTCCCTCTGAACAAATGTGCTGAATACACTACAGCATTATTAACTACAGGCACTACTGTTGTGCTCTAGAATGGATTCAGCTTGCATAACAGAAACTTTATGCCCCCTGAACAACCTCCTACTTCCCCTCCCCGGAGGTCTCTCCCCTACCCCACCGCTGCCCCAGGCCCTAGTAGCCAACTTTCTACTCTGCTTTCAAGACTTTGGGTACTTTAGATACTTCAAGTAAGTACTTGTCCATCTGTGACCGGTTTATTTCACTTAACCAATTTCTCTATTTTTGGGGAGGGGAGGCGCTTCTTTCAGATTAATCAAGTATTTTTCAGGTATACAAGTTTCCCTTGTAGACTTTTTTTTTTTATTCTTTATTTGTTTTTGAGAGACAGCGAGCCCTAGTGCGAGTGGGGGAGGAACAGAGAGAGAGAAGGAGACACAGAATCCGAAGCGGGATCCAGGGTCTGAGCTGTCAGCACAGACCCTGACATGGGGCTTGAACTCACAAACCGCAAGAGCATGAGCAGAAGTCCGACGCTTAACTAACTGAGCCACCCAGGCACCCCAAGACTTCTTTTGATATCTATTTCTTAACTAATTTGCTTAGTGCTTATTTTAGAGAGTACATTTGTATCCATGTCTTCTACCCTGTTTGCCTGGGCTCGTGAGTGCTCTTTGCTCTACCTTCATAAAAATGTCTCCAATTCCATTCAGTCTGTCAATGTCTCAGTCATCACTTTCCACTTCATTCACTGTCCCTCCAATCTTTTACTCTGGGGTTTTTCAGCACTTGATTCTCTGTTTCAGAGAATTTGAGCTATTTGGCTTCTAGACCTGGAAGCTTCAGCTAAAACAATGGTTTCACCTCAAAGTAAAATCAAAGTAAAAATCTTCTATGCTGTGATCTCTTTTCGACCTTGGCTCCCGTACGTTTTCAGACCTTTAGCTGTTCTATATCAGATGTTACCTACTGGGTATCATTCAGATTTTGCAGTTATATGTTATGATGCTTTGTCTGATACCAACTATTCGTACCTAGATGGAAGTAGTTCATAAAATATTTAATGTATTCCTTCACTAAATAATTTCGAGCACTTACTATTTATTTAGTATATATTTATTGAGCACATACTGAGCACCTGTTACTTTTCAAGGCAGTGGGCATATAACAGTGAAATAAAACATTACTTTTTTTTTAAGACAGAAAGGTTTTTATTTTTTTTCCCTTTGAATTTTGTCAGCTTGCTATTATTAATCACCGATTTAACAGAGAGGTTACATTAATATCTCCCAGTGCATTTATGAAGCTAATTACACTAAGTTGTTTCCAATTGCAAATCTGATCCTCTGTATCTATTCCAAAAAATATATTCTTGTAAAAACAATACTTGTTTTTTAAAAATTATTTTACAGTAAACTCAACTCCAAACCTCAAATACGTGAAAGTTATTTCTTTTTGGGGTGGGGGGGAGGGAGCTTTATTCTTTTTTTTTATTGCACCAAAATTAACAGTAATTCTTTTTTAAAATTTGTATTTTAAGTTTGTATTTAGTTTTGTATTTAACATAGTGTTATATTGGCTTCAGGTGTACAATATATGATTCAACACTTCCATTCAACACCAGGTGCTCATCACAACAAGTTCACTCCTTAATCCCCATCGCCTGTTTCCCCCACCCAGCCCTGCACCTCCTGCCCCTGTAGTAACTCTCAGTTTGTTCTCTAGACTTAAGAGTCTGTTTCTTGCCAAAATAACTCTACTCTTATAAAATGTATATTCTAGTGTGGGGACATGAACTGAAAAACTATAAACACACATATTTACTATTATTTGTGCTAGGTGGGTAAATATTCTGTCCCGAAAAATTTAAAAAGTAAGAAAATAGTGATAAGCATACCTTTAGACAGGATGGTTAAGGAAGTGCTCCTAGCGGAGGTTAACAGGAAAACCATAGATGAAGTGACACAGTGAACTATTTGGGGGAAATAATATTACATAGAGATAAGGGAAAGTGCACAAATCTAAAAGTATGAGATTGTGCGTTTTCCCAGAGAATAGCAAAAAGGCCAGTGGGGTGCGAAGAAACTATGGGTGATAACAATAGAATGGAAGCTGAGACAGATTCAGGGGGCAAGAATGTACAGATTTAAATGTTGTAACAGTAACATGGGATTTTATTCTAGTTGTTAGTAGTTATTAGAGGGTGATATGATATGACTTAAAGTTTCAAAAATATTTCTTTGATTGTTTTGTTGATAATAGATGGAAAGAAGTAAAAAAAAAAAGAAAAAAAAGCATTTCAAAATCATTTATTTTCTACTTTTCTCCTTTTGGGCTCCTAGCAATGCTTAAACTGAATTAGGATTGTATTATATTTTCATGGATATATCATGAGAAAGATGTTATCTCAGAGGTTTACATTATTTTTTTGCTGACTTATTTATAGTGTTTTCCTGATGAGAGAAATGACACATAAGATATTGATATAGTAACATTAGTAATGGATTATCATAGATTAATCCATGAACTGTATTCATAAATTTGAGGTATGAAAATTAGAAACAAAAGATTTTATACTATGTGTCATTAATATGGGAGTGCATAAGATAATTGTTAATACCTGTAGTCACATTTATTATTTTTGAGTATTATTAAATAGTAAGCACTATGGTAAGACGTTATCTTTCTTTATTCTAAATTGCTCAGGGAGGTACGTGTTGTTACCATGCATCTTTTTTGACAAAGAGGCAGCAACTAGAGTTTAAGTAACATTCTCATGATCACACAGCTACTAAATGAAGAAACTCAGTACTTGAGTTGGGGAAGAGACAGTGCTGTAAACCATTACATTCCAGTGCTTTCCAATGCATGGGGGGGTGGGTGGGGAGTGGAGGTAATACTAATACGAAAAACCTGAATTTCCTCAGTGAGTCTTTAACCTAATAGTCCAAATAATGTAACTTTTTTGCTTCATAATGTATTTGACATTTGCAGCTACCTTATAAAACCTAAACCCTGAATTATTTTAGGTAATTGTTCTTCAAAAACATTTAAACATCTTAAGGCCACTGAAATAGTCATTTCATTAAAAAGTACTGAGTTTGGGGGGCAACTAGGTGGCTCAGTTGGTGGAACCTCTCCCTCTTAATTTCAGCTCAGGTCATGATCCCTGAGTTGTGGGATCAAGCCTCACCTCAGACTCCCCGTTGAGTGTGGAGACTGCTTGGGATTCTCTCTCCACCTCTGCCCCTCTCCCCGGGTTATGCATGTTCTCTCTCTTTCTCAAATTAAAAACAATATAAAATAAATAAAAATTTTTAAAAAGTACTGATTTTTGAAAACTGCACACGTTTTGAAAAAATTATTAAGGTTTTTTCCTGCTTCATATTTCACTTCCTGGAAAAAATTAGCCCCCAACTCCCACCACTCTCTGGTATTCCCTGTTTGGTTTTTTTTTTTTTTTTTAAGTTTATTTATTTTTGAGAGAGAGAGAGAGAGAGAGAGAGAGAGAGAGAGAACAAACTAGGGAGGGGCAGAGAGAGAGAGAGCGGGACATCTACTTCCCCCTCAGGAATCTGACTAATAATCTGTTACATTCTTAACAGGAACCTTAAGCCTGAGGGGGTATGTTGTGGTCAGGCACCTCGGCATTGTTCCAAAATAAGTTTTTCCCCACCCTGTGACCTCAGGTCTTATCCTTTCCCTCTCTGCCTATTTTATCCTATGTTTTCCTATCATAACTTTGTGCCCAGGGTCAACCAGAGGCTAATAATGACAAACTTTCAGCCAGTTCTCACTTCAACAACTATTTTTTGAAAGTAATGAAAAATGCAGTGTACATGTGACGATGCAGGGGAGGAATAAGATAGGAGAGAGGATTTTTTCATAGAAAAATCAATCAGAAAGCTAAAAAGAATATACAGTCAAGGAAAGTACCAGAAAGCCCAAACCACACATACTGTAGAAAAATAAAACAGAATGTGAGAAGTTCTGTTTTGTTTCGTTTTTAAATAAAAAATTGTCTTCCTTGGTTGAAAAGGAAAACCTGGCCTCCAGGCAATAGGAGATCTTCTGAACATAAAGAAAACTGGGATTACCAAAGTAATTTGAAAAATGTCACCTTTAAAAATTGTACTGTAATGACCAATTCTGGGGGCGGGGGGAGCTCCATGTCTCATTTTAATTATAAATCTGACAGGGGCAATACAGAGGCTTCTGAACAAGATTTATGATAAAAGGACCAAGAAGCAGCTTATCATGCTCAACATGTATGTCTCCCAAAGGTAGGTGAAACCTGTTTCCATTACACATTTACGCAATAGAGCATCAAAGAAGTAATGTGGACAGATGGAAAGTTACTTGACTAAAGGAATGAGCAAGTAGAAGTTTCTATATTAACTCAAACATGAAACAGTATAATGCAGCCATAAGAACTTAGATACTGGTGTCAGAATGCCTAGATTCAAATAGTCACTAAGTGATTTATGTGTTGTAAGCCTTATACTCAACTATCTTTGTTTCCAGTTCTCCAATGAGAAAATAAGTATTATAGTATGCACCTGACAGGGCTGTCATAAACATTACATAAGAATAAGTATGTTAACCAGTTAAGTAAATTCCTGATAAAGAGATAATTATAATGAAAAGTAGCTATGGTGATGATATGATTTCTTTTAGTTGAAGATAAAATTTCTGGAATTTCTATTCCTCTTACTTTTTAGATTGTAAGTCATATAAGTATTAAGTTAGGAAACACACAAAAAAGATTTTATTTTTGCTTCAGTCTGTATATGCTAACCATTCTACACCTATATTGTAAGCAATTTGTGCCTTAAATTTAGACAAAATATCTAGACATTATCATTTTTTAATATTCGAGGTATTTCCTACATCAATAAATAGAAGTCACCTGATAAATCTGTTTAATGACAGGAGGAAGAAAAAGAGGCAGGGAGAAAGTGAGATAGGAAAAGTGAATTGACATTAATCCAAAGTATTTAATGTATGTAAACAAACAAACAAACAAAAAAACAGAAAACAACTGCATATGTAAGAGTTACCCTAAGATTTTATATGAATTCTGAAGAGCCTACATTAGCTATGAGCATGGTTTAAAGCCAGGCAGGTAAGTAACATAGATTGTCTTTACTAATACTGTATTGACAAAGCCATATATTAGAGAATATCTTACTCACATTTATTTATTTAAAGAAAATTAACATTTATTTATTTTTGAGAGAGAGAGAGAGAGAACGAGCAATCGAGTGTGAGCAGAAGAGGGGTAGAGAGAGACAGAGACACAGAATCTAAAGCAGGCTCTGCACGGAGCCCAATGTGGGGCTAGAAGTCATGAGCCATTAAATCATTACCTGAGCCGAAGTCAGAGGTACAACCAACTGAGCCACCCAGGTGCCCCATGTCTTACCCACATTTAATACAGAACATTTCATAGCCCATCATATACTTGGTTCTCAGTTATTACTTCATGGATATATTTTAAATAAAAAAAATGTGAAACTAGATTTGCACACCTAATCTGGAATTAAGAATATAGTGGAGTTCACTGCATTACTATTTACTGGAAAAATCTATGCTAATTATTGATAAAATATATATCCCAAATTCATTATATAAGAATGCAGTAACATTTCCTGCTGCTTGTAGCTTAAAAGGCAGGTGACTCAAATGAGAAGATTCATCTTATACGTATGTTTTTCAAACATTTTGGTATGAAATATTATCGGGAAGCCTGTAAAGCAGCTAAAAGTTGAGAGGCTAGATAGAAATGGTGTGGGAGACCAAAACCTCAGTTATAACAAGGAATCTTGGGGCTAAATTTGACGTCCTTTGTTTTTATACAAACTCTCTCAAAATTTTCTAGAATTCAACATATATCTGGAGAAAATGATCAGATGGGAGCACTAGCAAAGGTATCCTCATAAATAACTCCAAATAAGTGTGAAGTATCCTTGAGATTTCTTTCCTGATGCCATGATTTTACTTTTGAGGTTATTTTTTGTCCGGTTTTATTTTAGATTTGAAGATGGTCAAGCATAACCAGATTAATTAAAAAAAATGGAAGACATATTGTAGTTTCAATGGGAAAGACTGAAGAAAACATAAAAAAAATAAAGATATGGTGTTGAGATTTTCATCTTTATTCATTCCCTGTTGAGATAAGGTTGATTTTTTTCTTAACTTTATTTATTTTGGGGAGGGGGTGGCAGGGGCAGGAGAGAGGGAGAGAGAGAATCCCAAATAGGCTCTGTGATGGCAGCATAGAACCTATGCTGGGCTAGAACCCACGAACTATGATATCATGAGCTGAGCCTAAGTCAGATGCTTAAACCACTGAACCGCCCAGGTGCCCCAAGGCTGATTTTTTTAAGTGGACAATAGAGAGAGATAGTTCTAATCCACAGAACTATGGAACTATCTTGATTCAAAAACTTACCAACGGGTTGAGGATCAATTTCAATAGTGAAAAATATGTGTGGGTTAAAAGCATTCTCCAAATGCTTTTCTTCTCAAAGTCTCCTAAAGATACTGGAAACCTTCGTAAGAGTGTGAAATAGTGTGCAATGGGGGTATAGTTCTATTTGTGAGTCAAAAAGATCTTATCAATATTTTACCAACCCATCTATTTTTAATCATATAAAAACATGGCACAGGAGCCTTTAGATGGTGAGTACTTTTAGCAACTTAACTATAGACACTTCCAAGCAGATTTTATCAAAGCAAAAAGAACTGCAAATTGAAAAACTCTTAATATGCTGTTATTGAAAAGTTAATCCAAGGGGTGCCTGGGTGGCGCAGTCGGTTAAGCATCCGACTTCAGCCAGGTCACGATCTCGCGGTCCGTGAGTCCGAGCCCCACGTCAGGCTCTGGGCTGATGGCTCAGAGCCTGGAGCCTGTTTCTGATTCTGTGTCTCCCTCTCTCTCTGACCCTCCCCCGTTCATGTTCTGTCTCTCTCTGTCCCAAAAAAAATAAATAAACGTTGAAAAAAAAAACTAAAAAAAAAAAAGTTAATCCAAGATCAGTAAGAGAATTTTCTGTAAGACTCAAATTTGCTTAACAGACAAGGTTCTGTTTCAAGATGATGGAATAGGAAGATCTGGTACTCACCTCCTTTTATGGACACACTAAACCTACAGCTACATATGAAACAGTTTCCTCAGAAACAAATGTAAAAACTGGCTAAGCAACACCTACACTTATCAGGCAAACAAGAAAACAAAACAAAATCCAACAAGCCGATGATGGAGGCTGAAACGAAATCTCAATGCCTCCAGTACGGTGACGATCAGGAGGTAACTCCAAATTTAAAGATTCTCTCTGAGAAACAAAGGGTTTGAACAGCACATCAGGAACCTCAAACCCTCAGATATCTAACGTTGAAAAACAGTAGAATTGACATCCTGAGGACCTATAGCAAACTGATAAACAGTTTTTCAAAAAATCATCCTTTTGGACTCACCTGCTCCAGAGACCAGTGCAAAAGCACTAACTGATAGGCGCCCAGATTTTGTGTTAAAGAGGCTTCTTTACTCACCTTCAATTGTCCGCCTGAGGGTTGGGCATGTAACTTAATACACGTGTAGAGGGCTACTAGGATGCTCTTCAGGGAAGATGGCTGGTGGGCACCATTGTTATACTCTCTCTGCTCCACGGTATATGCCATCTTTTGACTCCAGCTTGATGTTACTTCTTGGAAAAGACTTTGTAACCACCTCCGGCAACCTGACTTTTCTGGCTGCCGCCCAAAAGACACCAGATTGCCTGGCTCCAGTGGCCTTCAGGGCTAATTACCTGGGGTCCCAGAGCACTATACCTAACAGAGAAAGGATCCTTTGATAACTACCACTCCCTAGACACAGCAAGAATCAATAGTCTCAAGAGCCTAGGCTTTATATGAAAGAGTTTAATTAGGTTATCTTCATAGTGTTGGCCTGAGGGGCCGACTTCTAATTAAATACACATCTAAAAGGTGACTGCAATCCTTTCCAGAGATCTAAGGCAGCAGGTTCTATCTTCAGATTCCCTTTGGTCCCGTTTCAAGTGCCAGTGAAAGGGACCTTTTAGACTGGGGAGTCATTATAAGTAAAAGAGGATGCTTGAACAATTGCAAAGGTTGAAGAGACAACTAACAACTAGGGCAGGGTTGAACAATATGGTTTGTCTCCTTACACAAAGCCACTCCCTCAAGACAGGGGGAGGTACTTAACTAATAGAGAGAAAGAGAGAGAGAGAGAGAGAGAGAAATGGGAAAAAAAAAGAGAGGAATTGGATCTAAATTAAAATAAAAAGAAAAGTTTAGAAAAAAAAAGCAAATATCTCAGGTTAGTGATGTACCTGATTAAGAGCTCAAAATAATTATTATAAACATGCTCAGTGAACTAAAGAGAAGAATGAACACAAAGAGACACAAAGAGACAGAAATTATAACAAAGTACAAATTGAAGTCACAGAGCTGAAGAATAGAATAGTTGAACTGAAAAATACACTACAGGGGATTAAGAACAGACCAGATAAAGCAGAAGAAGTGATCAGTGAACTCAGAAAAAGGACACTAGAACTCACTCAATCAGAGCAGCAAAAATGTAGAGAAGGAAAAATGTGAATAAAGCTAAGAGACTAATGGGACAACATCAAGCAGACCAATATTCACATTATGGGGGTCCCATAAGGAAAAGAGAGAGTGAAAGGGATAGAAAAAGTATTTGAAGGAATGATGCATGAAAAATTGCCTAACCTGCAAAAGGAAAGAGATATCAAGATCCTGTAAGTCCAGAGACTTCCAAATAGACACACACAACAAGACGTGTTATAACTTTTAAAGTCCAAAGTGAAAGAACAGGATCTTAAAAGCAGCAAAAGAAAAACAACCTGTTATGTACAAACGATCCCACTACGACAATAAGCAGATTTTTCAGCAGAAACTTTGCAGGCCAGAAGGCACTGGCATGATATAGTCACAGTGCACAAAGAAAAAAAATCCCACCAAAAATGCTATACAGGGCAAAGCTGTCCTTGGGAATTGAAGGAGTGGCCAAGAGTTTTCCAGACAGTCTAAAACTAATGGATTTCATCACCCGTGAAAGAGCCTTAAAATAAATGTTAAAAGGGACTTTTGTAAGCTGACATTAAAACATGCTAACTAGTAACAACAACAACAACAACAACAACAAAAGACATGAGTGTAAATCTCTCTGATAAAGATAAATATAAACTAAAGGTGGTGGATTAAGCTTTTACAAAATTAGTATGAAGGTTAAAAAGACAAAAGTAGTAAAAAATAACTAACCACAATAATTATCTTAGGAATTTATAAGAAAATGACGTAAAATATAACTCAGAAACATAAAATGTGGGAGTCAAAAGAGTAAATATGTAAGGCGTTAGAATTTACCCAAGCTAAAATAGATGGCTATAAATATGTTATTATATGTATGCCATATGGTAACCGCAAAACAAAAACCTATAGCAGACACATGAAAGACATATTAATATAAACATACCACTAAAGAAAATCATGAAACCAGAAGGGAAGAGTCCAAGAGGAGAAAAAAATAAACAAAGGAACTACAAAACAGCCAGAGAACAGTTAACAAAATTGCAGTAAGTGCACACTCATCAATGATTACTGTAACTATAAAAGAACTACATTCTCCAATCAAAAGACCGAGTGTCACTAAAGACACATCTATATACTGTCTGCAAGGGAGTCAAGTGAGATATAAGGAGACACACAGACTGAGAGTGAAGGGATGAAAAAAGATGTTCCACATAACAGAACAGACTTAAAAAAAATAATGCAGTAAAAGAGAAAAATAGGCACTACGTAATGATAAAGGGTCAATCATACAGAAGGATATAACACTTATAAATATTTATACACCTAAAACAGAAGCAGCTAAATACGAATAAACTTAAAGGGAGAATAAGATAGCAGTAAAATAATAGTAGGAGACTTTACTCCCCGACTTTCATCAATGGGTAGATAATGGAATATTGATCTTGAGTGACGTGTTAGATCAGAACGACTTAACAGATATACACTTCTGTATCCAAAAGCAACAGAATACATATCCTTCCCAAAGGCTTGGGACGGATACATCTTCAGGATACATCATATGTTAGGTCACAAAACAAGTCTGAATCAATTTAGGAAGACTGAAATCATACAAAGCATCTTTTCTAAACAGGATAGTGTGAAACTAGAAATCACATACAAGAAGAAAACTGCAAAATTCACAAAAATATGGAGCTTAAACCACATGCTACTGAATCACCAATGGGTGAAATAAGAAATCAAAGATGAAATTAAAAAAAAATACCTTGACTAATTAATTAATTAATCAAAAGGGAAAAACAACATACCGTAGTTTATGGGGCACAAGAAAAGCAGTTCTAAGAGGAAAGTTCAGATTAGTAAATACCTACCTGAAAAAAAAATCTCAGATAACCCAGCCTTACACCTCAAGGAACTAAAAAAAAAAACAAACAAAGCCCAAAGTTAGGAGAATGAAAGGAATAAAAAGATTAAAGTGGAAATAAATGAAATAAAAACTAAAAGGACAATAGAAAAGATTAATAAATTTAAGAACTGGTACTTTCAAAGATACACAAAATTGACAAATCTTTAGCCAGACTAACCAAGAAAAAAGAGAGTGGGAAATAAATAAAATTAGAACTATAATAAGAGACATTACAACTGATAGCACAAAAATACAGAGGATCATAAGAGGTTACTAGGAAATATTACATCCAAAAAATTGGACAACCTAGAAGAAAAGGATAAATTATTCCTAGAAATATGCAAGTACCAAGACTGAATCATCAAGAAATGGAAAATCTGAACAGATCAATTCCTAGTAAGGAGACAGAATCAGTAATTAAAAATCTCCCAACAAACAAAGGTCTAGGACCAGATGGCTTCAATAGTGAAGTCTGCCAAACACTAAAGAATTAATACCAGTAATTTTTCAATCTCTTACAAAAAAAACACAAAGCGAGGGAATATTAACACACTCATTTTATCTAGCTCTCATTACCCTGATACCAAAACAGATAGCTAACCACAAGAAAAGAAAATTATAGGCAAATATCTTTGATGAATAGTGATGTGAAAATCATCAACAAAAATTAGTAAACAGAATTCAACAATCATTGAAAGGAACATACACCATGATCAAGTGAGATTTATTCCAGGGATGCAAGGATGATTCAGCATTGTTAATCAATGAGATATACCCCATTAACAAAATGAAGGATAAATATTATGTGATCATCGCAAGAGATCCAGAAAAAAGCATCTGACAAACATCAACATCCATTTATGATTAAAAACTCTCAACTAAGTGTATATAAGGGAATCATACATAGCTCATTATAAGTTACATGGGCCAAACCCACAGCTAACATAATCTTCTATAATCAGGAACAAGACAAGAATGCTCAATCTTATCACTTTTTTTCAACTTGGTATTGAAAATCCAGCCAAAGCAATTAGGTAGAAAAAGGAATGAAAGTCATTCAAATTGTAAAGGAAAAGTAAAGCTGTCACTATTTGACAGGATAAAATATTACAGAGCAAACCCTGAAGACTCCATCAAAAAGCTGTTAGAACTCATACATAAATTCAGTCAAGAAATAGGATACAAAATCAATATACAAAAACTAGTTTTTATACACGAATAACAACATTCAAACAAATTAACAATCCTACTAATAACTGTGTCAAAAATTATACAATACCTAGGAATAAATTTAATCTAAGAGGTCACAGACCTATATACTGAAAACTACAAGACACTGATGAAAGAAATTGAAGAAAATACAATTAATGGAAAGATCTATAGATCTATAGAATCAATAATCCCTATGAAAATTCTAACAACATTTTTCATGGAAATAAAAAAGTCCTAAAATTTGTAGGGACCCCAGAAGACCCCAAAGAGCCAAAGCAACCTTGAGAAAGAAAAGCAAAGATGAAAGTATCATCCTCCCAGATTTCAAAATATATTCCAAAGCCATAGAAATCTAAAAAGTATGCGAATGGCATGCAAATATCAATCCAACAGAATGGAGAGGCCAGAAATAAACCCACACAAAATGGTCGATTTATTAATGACAAATATTAACCATGAATATACACTTGGGAAAGCATAGTCTCTTCAATATGGTGCTGAAAACCTGAACAGTCACAAGCAAAAAAATAAAAGTGGATTACTAGCTTACATTATGCATAAAAACAAACTCAAAATGAATGACAGACCTGAAATCATAAAACTCCTAGAAGAAAACAAAGGCATTAAGCTCCTTCACATGTCTTGGAGATGACTTCTTGGACTTGGCACCAAAAGCAAAGATAACAAAAGCAAAAAACAAGTGACACTACATCAGACTAAAAGGATTCTGCATACCAAAGTAAACCATCAACAAAGCAAAAATCCAGTCTACCAAATCGGAGATAATATTTGCAAATAATATATATGCAACAGGGATAATATCCAAAATATATAAAGAACTCACATAACTCTGTAGTGAAAAAAAATATCTAAAAATTGGAAAGAGGATCTTACTAGATGCCAACGTTTCTTCAAAGATGGCCATACACACGTCCAAGAGGTACCCAAAAAACTGCTTAACATAACTGATCTTCAGGAAAATGCATATTAAAGTAATGCAATGAAGTATCACGTCACAAGTGTTAGAATGGTTAGTAACAAAAAGACAAGAGAGAAGTGCTGGCAAAGATATGGAGAAAAGGGAATACTTGTGTACCCTTGGAATATGAATTGGTGTGACTACTGTAGAAAAAAGTACAAAGATTGCTCACAAAATTAAAAATAGAACTGCCATATGATCCAGTAATGCCACTTGTAGGTATTTATCCAAAGATAACAAAAACACAAATTTGAAAAGTGGTAAGTTACCCATGTTTACTGCAGTATTTTATTTTATTTTATTTTATTTTATTTTATTTTAATTTATTTTATTTTAATTTTATTTTATTATTTATGTATTTATTGAGAGAGAGAGAGACAGAGGGAGGGAGGGACAGACGGACAGAGGGAGAGACACAGTGCTTAAAGAGGGGAGGGGCAAAGCAAGAGGGAGAGAATCTCAAACAGATTCCATGCTGTCAGTGTGGAGCCAGACCCTGGGCTTGATCCCACAAACTGTGAGATGAAGACCCAAGCTGAGATCAAAAGTTTAATGCTTCAGTGACTGAGCCACCCAGGCGCTCCCACTGCAGCATTTTTTTAAATAATAATCTAAATACGGAAACAATCAATGTGTGCACAGATGGATCAATATATAAAGAGATTGTGGTATATACATACAATGGAATACTAACGAGTCTTACAAAATATTATTAATTCTTGACACTTACAACAACTTGAATTATGAATGACATATTGTATATCCTTAATTTTAAATTTCCTTTCATTTTATGGCATACTATATATTTAGTCATATATTACAAGGAAGAAAGCATGAAGAGACAAGACTGCCACAAGTTCATATTCATTGTAGATTCACTCCAATTACAGAAACAAAAAGTACATCTCAGAATTAATGAAATGCGGACTCTTGTTTTGAATACCCCTAATTCTAAAGCACTGGTACATTATAATGGGTAACTAAATAAACATTTTAGCATGGTTTTAATTTATACTGCTTTACATGAAGAAGTAGGACATGTGTGTCTTTTTTTTTATTTTTTTTTTTAATTTTGTTTTTAGAGAGCCAGTGGGGAAGGGGCAAAGAGAGAAGAAAAGAGAAAATCCCAAAAAGGTTCCAAACCATCACTACAGAGCCTGATGTGGGGTTCGAACTCACAAACTGGGAGCTCCTGACCTGAGCCTAAGTCAAGAGTTGGATACTTAACTGAATGAGTTGCCCAGGTGCCCTGTGTTTCCTCTTTATAGAAGAAGACAGGAAATGGTTATAGCATGTCATTTCCTTCACCATCACTGAGCATGATCAACAGAGGATGTGCATCAATGCACTTGTCACAAAATCGCTCTAAAGTTATCTTCTAATGGAAGTAGGTTTGTAAATATTTTATCAGCCATTAAATGGTATTATTAGCTGTTGTTTTACAATGGTGCCTAAGACTAATCAGCCTGCACTAAAAATTGATTTTTCTCCTCCAACTTGAGTAATTCTAGAACAAATTATATAAAATAAGAAAATACATTATACAAATAACCAAGCATCTCACTTTTTCTTTTTTTTTTCCACTAAATTCTAATATAATTCACTGAAAATCTTCACTTTGGAGTCCAGTTTAGGCACAAGAATCTAAAATAATAGCCCATTATCAATAATTGCCCCTGTAAGGCAACCCATACACATTTCTGTATCCTATGTTCCATTATTGGGGGTCTTTTTCAAAGTTCTATCTGTCCATTACAATGCTTTTTAATGCTGTAAAATTAATACTGTTGTTTAAGTTTTTAAGCTCTTAAAATCTTCTAAGATCACAATATTAGTGGCAGAAATTCAAAGTACTGTCACAAAAGCTAGCTGAGAAAGTCTGGAGGATGTGACCTTAGGGTATCTTAAAATTATAATCCACGGGTGACCAAGGGATTTATAACAATTTATTATTCTGGAACTTAGGGGAAAACATGAAAAAGAAATTGAGTTCCCAATACAAGTTTGACCAAGTCACACTGTATTGTTGTTGACAAAAATTGTGATAAGCCATGATATCCAATTAAAATAATATCATTTCCACAGATCTCAAAAAGCATGGACAATATGAGGAATGGAATTCAAAATTGTAGATTTTAAATCGAAGGTTTTTATGTCATTTAAATTATAAAGGTGGAGAAGTTCCAAGTTGTATTAAGTTGAATTAAATACAAACAAGATTAACATGGCAGTGATGGATAATTTTTGGGTTTTTTTCTTTAATATAAAGGAAGAACACAGAAATAACTGAAATTAAAATATAATGGAAAGTTCCAGAATCTAGCATTATTTCATTATTGAAGGAAGAAGGTAGAAAACTCTATTATAGTCAAGAGAAATCCAATTTCTGTCATCTTTGTGTTGACTCTCACTTGCCTTCTTCACTCCGTCAATTTCAGCCCCATAGGGTATAAAGGTGTGCCTGTGTTTTATATTTGTTTTTTAACAAGATGTCTCAATGAGCCTAATTTTGTCTCCTTTGGTCATACTTTAGTAAAAGAACTATATAATTCAATATTCTTGGAAACTAGTTCTCTCATTCATGATGTAAAATTGTAACACTATTTCTAACAAAAATAAAATATATATACAAATCGTATAAAGCCTTTTATTTATGAGTCTTTATTGCTAAATGTTCGGACTAGATCTTGTCTTTGCTCATAATACAACCTTAAGTGTTATGAGAACTCAAACTTATAGACCTATAAAAGAAAACAAGAACATGCTTTAAGTCACTTTAGAGTCTATGCTTAAGAGAAATTTTGTTGGTAGTATTTTACACAAACTCTAGAAATATCTATAGCTTTTAGAAAATTAGGCATTATTTACCTTCTAATGTTATTTCTTCTTTATCAATGTAATGAGTCTACATGTTTATAGACTAATAGATCTGTCTTAGTTTTCAAGGTATCATTTCCTTAAACCGCACACATAGCAGGATACTCTCCTGTGGCTCCTTTAAGTGTATCCTCCATTGTTTCCTTCCTACCCTACAGTCCAGGCTTTATTGTTTCCATGTCTCTCAGTTGGGTTTTGCCATTAGGAGCTCATTAAAGACCATTAAGATATTAAAAGTGGGAGAAGTGGGAAATTTGGATTTCATCCCCTGGCTCCTGTGCTGCTAGACCATGGCAGCTCCCTAATAGCTATGGGTCTTGCTGGATGTTAGAACCCACTCCACTTGCCCCTTCAGGTCTAGAGGTGGTAGTCTGCTTGCTGCTGCTACTATACCAGGTGTATGTCATCATCTTTTTTTGATTTGCCTGAATTCTGTTTGCACCTATGTCAAAAGCCCCTTCATTAGAACCTCTTTAAAAAAAAAAGAAAGAAACTATAGTAAAACCTCCTCAAACAAAATTCCAGAACCAGATGGCATCACAGGTGAATTCTACCAACCATTAAAAGAAAAGTTAATACCTATTCTTCTGAAAGTATTACAAAAATAGAAGAGGAAGGAAAGCTTCCAGATTCATTCTATGAGGCCAGCATTATCCTGATACCAAAACCAGATAAAGGGACTAAAAAAAAGAACCACAGGCAAATATCTCTGATGAACGTAGATGCAAAAATCCTCAACAAAATACTAGCAAACCACATACAAGAATACATATTGAAAAGTCATTCGTCATGATCAAGTGGAATTTATTCCTGAGATGCAAGGGTGGTTCAATATTTGCAAATCAATCAATATGATGTATCACATCAAGAGAAAGGATAAAAACCTTATGATTCTTCCAAGAGATACAAGAAGAGCATTTGACAAAGTACAACAACCATTCATGCTAAAAAAACAAACAAAAAACAAAAAAACAAAAAAACAAAAAAACCCTCAACAAGTATGTATAGAGGGAACACAGTGCCACATAATAAAGTCTATATACAAAAAACTCACAGCTAACCTTATACTCAATGGTCAAAAACTGAGAGATTTGCCTCTAGTATCAGGAACAAGACAAGGATGTCCACTCTACTTTTTATCAACATAGTACTGGAAGTCCTAGCCACAACATTCATATGAAGAAGAAAAGAAACAAAAGTCATCTATAATGGTAAGGCACAAGTAAAACTTTGACTATTGGCAGATGGCATGATACTATATATAGAAAACCCTGAAGACACCACTAAGGAAACTACCAGAACTCATAAATGCATTTAATAAAGTCACAAGATACAAAATTAATATACAGACATCTGTGGCATTTATATACACCAATAATGAAGCAGCAGAAAGAGAAATCAAGAAATAGATCCCACTTACAATTGCACCCAAAACCATAACATACCTAGGAATAAACTTAGCCAAAGAGGTAAAAGATTTGTATGCTGAAAATTATAGAAATCTTATGAAAGAAATTGAAGAAGACACAAAGAAATGGAAAATCCTTCCATGAGCATGGATTGGAAGGACAAAGATTGTTAAAATGTTGATATTACCCAAAGCAACCTACATATTCAATACAATCCCTATCAAAATAGCACCAGCCTTCTTCACAGAGCTAGAAGAGGCAATGCTAAAAAATTGTATGGAACCAGAAAAGACCCCAAATAGCTAGAGTAATGTTAAGAAACAAAACCAAAGCCGGAGGCATCACAATTCTGGACTTAATGCTGCATGACAAAGCTGTAATTGTCAAGACAGTACTGTATTGGCACAAAAACGGATACATAGATCAATGGAACAGAAGAGAGAATCTAGAAATGGACCCACAAACATATGGCCAACTAACTTTTGACAAATACAAAGCAGGAAAGAATATCCACTGGAAAAAAGACAGCCTCTTCAGTAAATGGTGTTGGGAAAACCAGACAGTGATATGAAGAAGAAGGAAACTGGACTGCTTTCTTATACCATACACAAAAATAAATTCGAAATGGATGAAAGACCTAAATTATCAAAATCCTACAGGAGAAAACAACTTTGATATCAGCCGCAGTAACTTCGTACTAGACAACTGTCCAGAGGCAAGGAAAACAAAAGCAAACATGAACTACTGGGACTTCATCAAGATCAAAAGCTTCTGCACAGCACAGGAAACAGTCCACAAAACTAAAAGGCAATCAGTGGAATGGGAGAAGATATTTGCAAATGACATATCAGATAAAGGGTTAGTATCTAAAATCTATAAACATCTTATCAAACCAACACCCAAAAAGCAAATAACCCAGGGAAGAAATGGGCAGAAGATGTGAACAGACACTTTTCCAAAGAACACATCCAGATGGCTAACAGAAACATGAGAAAATGCTCAAAATCACTCATCAGGAAAATACAAATCAAAACCACAATGAGATATTGCTTCACACCTGTCAGAATGGCTAAAATTAACAACTCAGGGAAAAAAAAAACAGATGTTAGCGAGGATGTGGAAAAAGTGGAACACTTTTGCACTGTTGGTGAAATACAAAATGGTGCAGCCTCTCTGGAAGACAGTATGAGGATTACTCAAAAAGTTAAAAATAGACCTACTCTATGACCCAGCAATTACACTTGTAGGTATTTATACAAAGGACACAAAAATGCTGATACATAGGTGCACATGCAACCCAATGTTTATAGCAGCACTATCAACCATAGCCAAAGTATGGAAAGAGCCCAAATGTCCATCAATGGATGAGTGGATAAAGAAGACATGGTATATATATACAATGGAATATTACTTGGTGATCAAAAAGAATGAAATCTTGACATTTCCAACAATGTAGACAGAAGAGTGTATTATGCTAAGTGAAATAAGTCAGTCAGAGAAAGGTAAATATATGATTTCACTCGTGGAATTTAAGAAACAAAACAGATGAACATAGGGGAAGGGAAAGAAAAATAAGTTAAAAGAGAAAGGGAGGCAAACCATAAGAGACTCTTAAATGCAGAGAACAAAGGGAGGGTTGCTGGAGGGGTGTCGGTTGGGGGTATGGGCTAAATGGGTGATGGTTCTTAAGGAGGGCACTTGTTTGGATGAACACTGGTTGTTAAATGTAAATGGTTAATCACTAAATTCTACTCCTGAAATCATTATTACACCATATATTGACTAACATGGATTTAAATAAAATTTAAAAATTAAAAAAAGAAAAAAAGTCTAGCTTTTTCAAAGCATAATTTATAACAAATAATAATTAAAATGTTATGTCTCTGTGACATTGCCCCCGTTTGATTATCAGTTCCATTTTCTTCCTTGGTTTGTGAAGAAAAGGACAAATTTTCACTAGAGCAAACTAATCTTCTATTATACTTCTGCTACTTAAATAAAAATGGCAGTAAAATAGAAGAAAAAAGAATTAAATCTTTCCATATGCAATGACATAGAAGGAACTAGAGCATATTAGGCTAAATGGAATAAATAAAAGAAAGACAAAAACCATACGATTTCATTTGTATGTGGAATTTAGGAGGCAAATCAAACGAGCAAAGAGGGGAAAAAAGAGAAAGAGAGCAAAACCAAGAAACAGACTTTTAAGTACAGACAATAAGCTGATGGTTACCAGAGGGGAGATTGGTAGGGGGATGTGTTAGGCAGGTGATGGAGATGAAGGCGTGCACTTGTTGTGATGAGCAGTGGGTGTTGAATCACCATATTGTACGCCTGAAACTAACTTTACACTGTAAGTTAACTAACTGAAATTTGAATAAAAAATTTAACAAAAGGAATTACCTAACATATGATCCAGTAATTCCACCACTGGGTAGTTACTTCAAGACTATGAAAACACTAATTTCAAAAGACATATGTACCTCTCTGTTTATTGCAGCATTATTTACACTAGCCGAAATATAGAAGCAACCCAAGTGTGCACTGATAAATGAGTGGATAAAGAAGAGGTGATCTATCTATCTATCTAACTATCCACACACACACACTGGAATATTACTCAGACATTGAAAAGAAATCTTGCCATTGCAACAACATGGATGCATCTAGGGTTTATAATGCTAAGTGAAATTAAGTCACTCAGAGAAAGACATATTATATGTTTTCACTCGTATGTAGAATGAAAGAAAAAAAGAACTAATTAAAAATGAGACCAACCAAAAAATAGACTCTTAAATACAGAGAAATGGTTGTTACCAGAGGGGAGGTGGGTGGAGGGGTGAGTGAAAGAAGTTCAGGGGATTAAGAGCACACTTACCATGATGAGCACTAGGTGATGGGTGGAAGTGTTGAATCACTCTAATGTATACCTGAAACTAATATAACACTGCATTTTAAATATACTGGAATTAAAGAAATAAATATATAAGAAAAATCTCTTCAATTGTCCATTTTGTGTGTGCCAGTGGATAATTTTTATTATGCTAGATTTGAACAGACAGCAGAAAATATACCAAAGAAGGATATGCCAAATAATATACCAAAGAAGGATAAAGGAGGCAAAATATATATATTTTTAAGTTTATTCATTTTTGAGAGAGACAGACAGGTCGTGAGCAGGAGAGGGGCAGACAGAGAGAGGGAAACAAAGAATCCAAAGTGGGCTCCAGGCTCTGAACTGTCAGCACAGAGCCCGACGCAGGGCTCAACTCACCAACCGCAAGATCATAACCTGAGCCGAAGTCAGATGCTTAACCAGCTGAGCCACCCACGCACCACAAAGGATGCAAACTATTAGAGGGATGTAAAATATATGAATATAAAATGCATCAAATATTTGTCTTACCAATGTTTTAGAAGATCACAGAGTGCCTTGGGAAAAACCATAGCAGAAAAGATCTTACCAGAGAAATTTTCAGAAGTGATGAAAGATCTCCACCTACTCGTCCAGAATCAAAGAAAAATTGCTATGATCCCTGTGCTTGTGTCCCTCAAAATTCCTAAGGAGGAATTTGAATTGTTGAAATTGAATTGTTGAATTGTTGAAACCTTACCCCTAAGGTGATAGTATTAGGAGGTCGGGTTACTGGGAGGTGATTAAGTCATGAAAGTGGATCCCTCATGCATGGTGTGAGTGCCCTTATAAAAGATGCCTGAGAACATTCCTTTGCCTCTCCTGCCATGTAATGTTATAGAAAGTTCTGAGAAATGGGTTTGCTTAGAAGCCATCCAGTTTATGATATTTTTGTTAGAGTTGCCCAAATGGACCAAGACAAAGAGAAAATCTCAAGTGTGACAGATATAAGGAGATTTACATCCAGACACTTTATGGTGCAATTTCAAACCCTATAAGACAAAAAGATCATTTTAGAAATAGACAAAAATATCTTTAAAAAGTAACATTCAGACTGAGAAGGGACTTCCCAGAAGCCACAGCTGGATCCAGAGGACAGACAAACGGTCTTTCCTTCTGTGCTGGAATAAGGAACAGATTCCTGGTGAAGATTTATTTCAAGAGTATGGCCACAAGGAAACTGTTTCCAGAAAACAAAATGTAGACATACCTGGAGGATTTTTGAATGCTGAATTTCCATTCCAGCTGGAAGATTTAAAGAACAGGAAAGATATGGGGAAAAGTAACTAGGAAAATGGTAGGAAACTTAATTAAATATAGACTACTTGAAAACATAATGATATATCCTAGGGATCAAATTTTAAAAATATAGAATTAACAAGTATTCCAACAACAAGTGTAAGTCACATGAGATTAAAGATGACAAAATTAAACTAAATATTCATATTGCAGTTTCTTGGGTAAGAAGTAAAAGTTAGAAACAGGTTGTATCACTTTGAAATTAGTACAGAATGGTAACTAACTGGAGTTTAAATAAAAACTAAAAAAGAAGAGTACAGATAAATAAAAAATGTTTAAATTAAAATAAACTCTTGGGGCACCTGGGTGGCTCAGGTGGTTGAGCATTCAACTTTGGCCCAGGTCATGATCTCATGATTAGTGGGTTCAAGACCCACGTCAGGGGGCGCCTGGGTGGCGCAGTCAGTTAAGCGTCCGACTTCAGCCAGGTCACGATCTCGCGGTCCGTGAGTTCGAGCCCCGCGTCAGGCTCTGGGCTGTTGGCTGGGAGCCTGGAGCCTGTTTCCGATTCTGTGTCTCCCTCTCTCTCTGCCCCTCCCCCATTCATGCTCTGTCTCTCTCTGTCCCAAAAATAAATAAACGTTGAAAAAAAAAATTAAAAAAAGAAAAAAGACCCACGTCAGGCTCTGTGCTGACAGCTCAGAGCCTGGAGCCTGCTTCAGATTCTGTGTTTCCCTCTCTCTCTGCCCCTCCCCCACTCATGCTCTGTCTCTCTCTCTCTCTCTCTCTCTTTCTCTTTCTCTCAAAAATAAAATAAATAGATAAACATTAAAAAGAATAGTCAACTATTCATATCCAAAAAATGTAACAAACAAGTGGGGGGCAGGAAACATAGATGAGACGCAACATAAAGAAACAGGAATTATGGGATATGTATTTTATGTTCATGAATTCCTATGGGAGAAGATAACATCATATTAGAATCTTATTTTTTTAATGATTATTTATTTTTGAGAGAGAGAAAGAAAGAGAGAGTACACACCAGAGAGGGGCAGAGAGAGGGAGAGACAGAATTCCAAGCCGGCTTTGCGCTGTCAGTGCAGAGCCCGATGCAGGGCTCGAACCCACTAACTGTGAGATAATGACCTGAGCTGCAATCGCGAGTGGTTTGCTTATCTGGCTGAGCCACCCAGGAGCCCCAAGAACTTTAAATGTCACAACTATTACAAATATACTATTTCTAAGAGAAACCTGTAAAATATAAAAAAAAAATGTAGAAAACATGGAAGAAATAATAGAAGAGTGTACTCCTTGTGGAAACACAGTAACTACTGTGGAACAAGTTTCTACTTCCATTCAGATGATGCAACTGCTGGGGAAAAAAATGAAATGAGGCTAGAGGAAAACCATGTGTCCTGGAAGGTAAGCCACCTCAAGTTAGGGGGTTGTAGATGAAGTTAGAACAAAGCATACTTCTGGTAGGATATGTGAGTGATAGTAGCCTATCAGCAAACCAGGAGTGAAGGACTGGGGGAGAGGGGCTTGGGGACTACTCCCACTCAGGGTCATGGTCCATCAGGCTTCTATACCACATTACTATGAGCTAGGCAGTTTATATTTAAGAGAAAGTTATTTGCCACAGTATTGGAGACCAGAAGTCCCAGATCAAGATGCTGGCATGGCTGGGTGAGGCCTTTCCATAGACTTCTCATATCTTCACAAGGCAGAAGGGAGGAGCTACCTCTCCAGAGCCTTGTTTATAAAGAAATTAATCTTATACACAAGGGCTGTGCCCTCATGACCTAATCACATCCAAAAGGTCCCAATACCTTTGGGCATTAGGTTTTCAATATATGAATTTGGCAGGGTGTGGGACAGACACACACACACACACACACACACACACACGCACACACATTCAGACCATAGCACTCAGTTAACTACAACTACTGAAATGGTTTCAAGTAGGTTAAATGGGCAGAAAATACAGGGTAATGGATTTTGATGTAATAGAAAGAATTTTAATATTATCCAAATCTGATTATGGAACAGAACTCTTTGGGAATACATTAGTCCTTCCTCATGCATCGTTTTGTTTTCCATAGTTTCAGTTAATTCACAGTTAACAGAGGCCCCAAAGCAGGTGATCCTCCTTATGTCTTATCATCAAGCACTAAGTCACAGTGCCTGTGTCATGAACCTAACTTCATCTCATCACGTAGGCACTTTGTAAAGTCGCATCAATACAAGGAGGGTGAATCTGGTACAGTAAGATATTTTGAGAGTGAGGTGTGGAGAGACCGCATTCACATAATTTTATTACAGCATACTGTTATAATTGTTCTATTTTATTACCAGTTATTGTTGCTAATCTCTTACTGTGTCTACTTTATAAATTATACTTTATCCTACGTATGCATGTTTGGGAAAAAACATCGTATACACAGGGTTTGGTACTATCTAGGTTTCAGGCGTCGACTGGGGGCTGGATGTCTTGGAACACATACTCTGCAGATCAAGAGGAATTACTGTAATGAGCTCCTCATTAAGAGGGGGTCTTATTTGGGGTAATAATTTGGAAGAATAAACAAAGAGGATTGTATATTTTGGCACCTATGTGCACAATCAGGTTGACCATTGTGTATTCAGCTGGCTAACAGGTACACACCAAATACAAATATGGCAGGTCACAGTAAGCACACACCTGGATCTTAACTTTTTAAGCTACACACATGCGTGTGCGCGCGCGCGCACACACACACACACACACACACACACTCACATAGAGTACATATAAGAGAAAAAAAAGGAGAGGGTGAGCAAGGGAAAGGCAGAACAAATACAATACGGGTTCTTTGAGAAAAAGCCGGATTCAGAGGAAGGTAACTTTGGGGGCAAAATTATTAATTGCATGCTCATGTAGAGTATTTGTAAAAATTATTTACTTTTCTGGTTAACTTACAAAGTTAAAGAACTTCCCAGCATAATATTTTACATCATATAAAATATTTTATTGTATTTATTTTATTTTTCTATTGTTTATATTTTTAAATTAGTTTTTTACTAAAAGTCACTGTCAAATTGGCTGACATACAGCGTGTAAAGTGTGCTCTTGGTTTTTGGGGGTAGATTCCCGTGGCTCATTGCTCATATGCAACAGCCCGCACTTGTTGGGATGAGCACTGGGTGTTGTATGTAATGCTTCTATTTTTGTGGAGTGTGTTGTACATGTCAGAGAATGACATCCAGGACTATTACTAGAGATCATTTCTCTATTATTCCTGTAAAAGAGAACTCCTTGGTTTTCTGCAGAACCATATTAAGTGCATCTATCATTCTGTTTCTTCCAGGTGTCTGTCTGTCTGTCTGTGTGTCTGTCTCTCTTTCTCCCTATTATTCACTACACACGGCTGCTCTTCCTTCATACTAATGCATGGCAACTACTCTATTTCATAAATCAATATAGCTTCACTGCTGATGAAAGAGTCTTGTGGCACTTCAGGGTAAATTTTCCTTTGAATAAGGGAGACATCAAGAGAATGCCATTAAAGCATTTCTCAGAATTTCAGTCTCTAAATTTCTAAGGGTGGGAGATTCTAAGAGGAGATCTATGTTAGTAATTGCAGATCCAATTATATTGTGGCACTAGAGTAATGAAAAAGAAAATTGGAAACGTACAAACCTGTGTGCTCCTAAACGATGTGTTGAAATGTGAAAATTGTGCCTTACTGGTTAAGTACAAAGGAGAATCTAGAACTGGACATGCATTGCAGCATCCAAAGGAACCACCACTGAAGGAGTGTTATAGCAATTATATTTTATAAGTGAATTCACATAATATCATCTTTAAAATGTTGGATTAATACATTTTAACCTGAGCAAAGAAATATTAGAACAAATCTAGGATTTTAGGAATTATCTGTCAACTTTGCAGCAGTTTCTTTTTACTACCAAGGGAAAGAATTGGAGAGGGTAAGCAAGAGAGTTTTGATGGATGCAGAAGTTAGCTTGCTTGTTTGACCTCCTTTTTGATTGGAAAAAATCTTTCCAAGACAGACAGTTCCAACCACCTGTTCAGTTAGATATTCTTTTTAAAAGTAAAATAAATTCCCTAATAACCAGAGCTTATCTCCAGGAAAGACATTGTTTCAAGTTGAGGACAGTCTTCCCATCTGTAAATTTCTTAGTTTCTTAGTTTCTAAATTTCTCCACAAACAACAGATATCATCACCATTCTGTTCTCTAATGTGCTCAATCTCTGTCGTCCTCTCCCAAGAACTAATAAAGGGACTAATAAAGAAAATATTTTTTCAAAAGTAGCACCATAGATGGGGGAGCACTGTGATTAAGAGAAATTACTCTCAAATGGTTCTTCTACTCCAAAGAGATGGGGTAAGGGCAAACACAAAATCTCTTCAAAGGATTATGCTCACTCTTTGTCTTACAGCTCACATCATCCCATCTCAGGTAAAACCAGAAGAATATTCAAGTCACAGTGGCATTGAAACTAACTCCTTTCTATGGCCTAGAGCTGTAATTAATTCTTGAGTTCTGATTTTCAGTTGCATTAAACTCAGTCCTTGAGGACACTTTATTTTTTATCTTATAATTTCTAGTACCTAGCAAATGATGCCCAAAACTGTTGACTGAAACACAACTGATTTAAGGTTGCAAATCCTTGAATAAAGAGTAAAAGGTACATGAGCAGCTAAGTAATTTGCTTATGTAGCATTGTTTTTTAATGTCTTACCCTATAGTGTTTTGGCCAGCTCTCAGCTTGGTGCATGTGAAGGACTATGGATGCATGTAGAAATAATCTGTTCAAAGGTCTTATATCCAGCAATCTTTCTCATGGAAAATTGGCAGATCCACCTATACCTTCCAAACAGACAAAAAGATGAACCAGAAAACATACTTGTGTATACAGTTTTGTCACATTTTACTATGGATAACATCTGAGAAATGCTTTCATTTGGCTTCTGCAGTACATTAAGAAATCATATGCAAGAAGTGAAAAGGCCTAAGATTTTAGATAAGATCCTCAAGGATTCAACTGATGCTGTAAGTAATTTACAATTATGCAGTCTGCATATCAACATCAGACATGTGGTTGCATGTAAGAGATCATAAGGGTATAGTCTTTCTCATGGGATTAGCACTGCCTGGATATAAGCAACACCCATGGCTATTACCAATTTTATTACATCCACACAGTTTATCTTCTTTAGCCTATCTGAAAAGGAGCAGGTAGCTTTTCCTTCTGTGGTGTGCAAAGGCTAAAAGCCTAGTATTGGATGGTGAGAGTTCAAATAGGTGAGGGAGGGTCACTGAAGGTCTATAATTCATCCGATGTGAAAAAGTATCTTCAGAGGGATAATATCCAGCATAACAGGTCATGACTAAATGTCTCCTATATAATTCCCTAATGTACCTTCTAGCTTTGCAGATGGAAATTACCAAATTATTTGGGTAAGATAATATTTATGTAATTATAGACAGAAAAATAATAAGGAATATTTGAAAATTCTATCATAATGAAAGGTTAAAAGGATTGAGATTTAACAGGTAGGATTAGACGTCACCCAAAATTAAAGCAATACAAAGGACCACAAGAAGACCCCTTTCATGCAAATAAAATTGTCCCTGTACCAGATTGCTCTGATGCATGAAATTCTGGTGTTAGTATTCCCTCCCTTTCTTATGATGTCTTCCTCATGGTTTTTATTGCAAATTTTACTCAGGACAGGTAACTCGTAAAACTCTCATATGACTTTTGTGATGACACTTGTAAAGTAACAGACTTAAGGATTAATACAATAGGGGTGGTAGAAGAAAAACCAATTCATAACAACTAAATTCCCTTATGGGAGATTTTATCTTGAGGTTTTAGACAAGAATAGTCAGGAGAAAGCTAGCCTGTCATCGACAACTCCAACTCTGGAACAAGTATTTTTACAATGAATTTACATTCTTTACCCTCACTTAAAGGCGTGGATATATTGCCAAAGGAAGAATTGAAAGGCCAGGGAGAGACATGTCCTTTAGTTACTCGATATACTAATAATGGCAGTTAGGAGGAGAGGGTTGGAGAATGTCAAGGCTGTGTTTCTGGGGAAGCGGACTTACAGGTTGCCATTGGAAAATCATTAGGGGGTGTACTGGAATCAACATCAACAGAAGGGAAAATAAATATACAAGTTTCTACAGAGAATGAAGATGGACAGCAATGCAGTCCGTCCCAGGAAGGGTTCAACCAACACTGCAATGATGACCCAACTGAGTTGTGAGGATTTCTGTTTGGGACCTAGGTCTTTAGGTCCCTGTAGCAAAAAGTCAGGCTGTCTCTGACAAAGGCCTACATTGGGGTAAGCTCTCTTCAGCTGAGTTAGAATTCTAAGGGTTCAAAATCTGTTACTCAAAAGTCTTTCCATCCTCAGGGAGATCAATTTCTCAGTTTTGACATGGATCTGGGTAGCATACAAGAGGATCCACAACAAAGTTGTACTACTTTCTGCAAATTTTGCTAAGTTAGCCATTAGGATCCTTTGATAGAAATGTTCACTTTCATTTTTTTTTTTTTATGTTCTCTTTTCAACACAATCTGTACTGAAACAAGATGTACTATTTTCCTATTCTTTCCTCTTTAGTGAACCCATATCCTGACACCCTTAATGTGTTTATTCAATGTCATCTCGAGAGCTAAATATTAGAGTAAACCACTTATATATAAAGGGAAGATTAAATTATTCTACTTTAAAATGTCCATGCTACACCCACATAATCTACATATTTAATGCAATCCCAATTAAAATACCAATGGCACGTTTCATAGAATGGGAACAAAGTATTCTAAAATTTGTGTGGAATCACAAAAGGCCTTGAATATCAAAATTAATCTTGAAAGGTTTCACATTCCCTGGTTTCAAACTATATTACAAAGTTATAGTAATCAAAACAGTATGGTACTGACATAAAAACAGACACATAGATCAGTGAGCTCACATGGAGAGCTCAGAAATAAAATCACAAATATATGGTCAATTAATGTATGAGAAAAGAGGGTAAGAATACATAATGGGGAAAAGACAGTCTTTTCACTAAATGGTGCTGGGAAAACAGGATAGCTACATGCAAATCAATGAAATTGGACCACTTGCTTATATCAAACATAAAAGTAAACTCAGAAGACCAAAATAGTAGATATGAAATCATAAAACCCATAGAAGAAAACAGGCAGTAATCTTTTTGAAATTGGCCTTACCAACATTTTTCTAGATGTTGCTTCAGGCAAGAGAAACAAAAACAAAAAGTAACTACTGGGACTACACCAAAATAAAAAGATTTTGCACAGAGAAGCAAAACATCAAGAAAATGAAAAGGCAACCTACCAAATGGGACAACATATTCACAATTGATACATCTAATACAGAATGAACACCAAAAATGTATGCAGAACTTGTACAACTCAACACAAAACCCACAAATAATCGATTTAAGAAATGGACAGAGAAAAAAAAAGAAATGGACAAAGGACCAGAATAGATGTTTTGTTTTTTTTTGTTTTTTTTCCAAGTAAGATATACAAATAGCCAAAGACACATGAAAGGGTGCTCAACATCACTCGTCATCAGGGAAATGAAAACCCAAACCACAATGAGGTATCACCTCCAAGCAGTCAGAATGACAAGTATTAAAGTGACAATAAATGGTAAGTGTTGGCAAAGATGTGGAGAAAAAGCAAGTGTCCTGTACTGTTAGTGAGAATGTCTGTTAGGACAGTCACTGTGAAAAACAATATGGAAGATGCACCAAAAATTAAAAATGGAAATAACATACGATGCAGTAATTCCAATGCTGGGTATATACCCAAAGAAAGTAAAAACACTAGTAACTTAAAAAGATATATGCACCTCTACATATAATACAGCATTATTTATAATAGCCAAGATATGGAAGTAACCTAACTTTATCCACTGATACTGGATGGATAAAGAAGATATAGTATATATACACAATGGGATATTAGTCACTTAAAAGAATAAGAGTTTGACATTTTCAAGAACATGGACAGACCTAGAAGATGTGAATGGAATAAGTTGAACAGAGAAAGACAAATACCTTCTTATTCACTTACATGTGGAATCAAAAAAAGAAAACAAATGAATAAACAAAGCAGAAACAGAGCCATAAACACGAGCAACAAACTGGCGGTTGCCAGAGGGGAAAAGGCAGGGAGAAATGGATGATGAGAAGCAGGCTATACAAGCTTCCAGTTATGGAATGAATAAGACACAGGAATAAAAGGTGCACAAGGGGAATGGTGAATGGTGAATGGTGTCCTAATAGTGTCGTAGGTGACAGATGGTAGCTCCCGTGGTGGTAAGCACGGCATAAAGCACAGAGATGTTGAATCACCGTTATGTATGTGTGAAACTAATGTGACACTGTGGGTCTACTCTACTTCCATAAAAAAGGGGGAGGGAATCAAGTCTGGTACCCGTTTTTATTTTTTGTGGTTTGTGCATTGTGCTTTTCAGTGTATTCTAACTATTACCATAATGAGTCACTGCATCCCTTGTGTTTACTTTTCAACTGTTTATTTTCATTTACATGCAGACAGGTATGCCATAATTCTGTCACACTATATTAGATGAACTGCAAGTATTAAAGTAGCTCCTCTTTATGGCAGAACAGGGAGAGCTTACTCTGTTATGCCATCTTAGCTATAAATACGCACTGTCTACTCATTAGCTAACAATAAACAGGGCAGGTGAGATTTGTTTCGACAAACCCATGCCTTGGATTGTCAGAGAAAATGTAATATCCCGAATGTAATCTAGCAACTATCTACTTTATATAGGATTTATCCACTGATCCTCTATAAAGGGAAATTTTCACAGTGAGGTTTTAAAACAGTAAATCCGAAAAACAAAACCATCAGCTGATATCTCATTTTATGTGCTGTGTATGAGGATTGTAGAGAAGCGTGAGTAATTCGACAGAGTCAATTCCAATGTTTCTCATAGATCCCATGGCTGGCTGTGGCTACCTCTACTACATTTGTTAGAACACTAAAATGATATATTTCAAAGACCATCACATGATGAATTTTGCCTGGTGGAACAGTGACTCTGACAAGTTCTTGATTCACAGTCCCAGAACACTGTTTACCATCTTCCCCTGACGCTGTCATTTTTATAAGAATGACTCAACTTTGCGATTCAGAACTCATTCTTACTTGAATTTACCAGCCTCAATTTTAAACTATGTCATTGCTCTATTATACTGCACTTTAGACCCTGCATATCCTTCATATCAGATATGTCAGGTGAATATTAAGTATATGAAGTATTTATTGGTATCATCAATTGTTGTCTGTCTTGCCCACAGAGCTGTAAGCCACGTTAGAAACTGTATGTGTTGCCCAACACTATATCCCCAGGGCCCAGGACAGGGTCAGGCATACAACGAGCAATTTCTAAGTAGCTATAGAATGAATCCATGAATATCAATTAACTCCTTAATGCACGGTTTATCAAATCCATTCACCGAAATTCTGAAAATGGGCTATACTTGTTTATCTTATCCAACAAGAAGTGGATAATAACATTCACAGATAATAAATATCTATACTTTCTTTACTCAGTTGGTATTCCCTTCAACCATTTATTTAACAACTGCTTATTTGAACTGAGTCTTTTCCATAATCCACATATTCAACAGTAAGGAAAATACACTTTATCCTGGCTCTCAAGAATATTACAGCCCATATGGAAGACAATGTTTAAATAAATATCCCTACCTAGAGTATTATGAGTGCTACATAAATACACCTATAAAAATTGTAGGAAGCTTTAAGAGTGTGTAAATGAGATGAACTAGGGGGATAAAGAAAAACTTCTTTAGAAAAAGAAGTATATAAGCTGAGGTCTGAACAGTGAAATGAATTAGCAAGATGTGGGGTACATCTTCCCAAGCACCATGATGTATGAAGGTCTTGGGGCAACCAGCAAGGTTTCTACCTGGTACTGAAGAAACAAGTCAGGATGAAATGAAGCATGGCCACCCATTCACTCTGAAACTTGCAGAATGGCACAATGGAGTGCAGAGTGCCATGTGGGCTGTTGGGGAGGACCTTGCTCCTTTTTCTATGCTTCCATGTTACAGGGTTAGCATGAGAGTGGTTTGGGACTGAAAGAGAAACAGACTACTTGAACACACAAGCAGCTGAGCTCACTTACAGGGGTAGAAGGGCTGGAAATGCAGTCTACCCAGAACCTAGGGGCCCAGTCCTGCAGGAAACTGAGTTCAGATGAAATCACTCTATAAGGACATGCTTTCTTTCCAAGGTAGCTTGTTGCCAAAAACCCCCATAAATCACTAAGGCCAATCAGTAAGCACTTCTGTTTTTCTCACATAAAGGCAGTGGAGTAGCAAGGACTGTGAAGTACAGGGCAAAAAAACCCCAAACAAACAAACAAACCAAAAAACCAGACACTTGGTAACATGAAAAAAGTCTGGTGTAACTGAAGCAGAGATCGTGGAAGATTTTGATTTACATTCTATATTATGCACAAGGTCAAGTTCTCTTTTAATCACCATCTATTCACATATTAGGGGTTTTATTATAAAAATTCTGTGTACACTTCAAGATTTGGCTCAGGGCAAAGTGGACATTTGAAACAAGCCAGCTTTTTCTGTTAGTTTTTGGTTTAAGCACTTGGCAATAAAAAAATATACTGTCACAAGAGATTTTTATTAAAGTTCTGTATTTTTTTAGTTTTATTTATTTTGAGAGAGAGAGAGAGAGAGAGAGAGAGAGAGTCAGTGCCAAGCAGGATCCAAGCTGTCAGCGCAGAGCCTGACTTGGGGCTTGAACCCATGAACCGCTAGATCATGACCTGAGCTGAAACCAAGAGTCGGACGCCTGACTGATTGAGTCACCCAGACTTCCCTAAAGTTCAGTACTTGATGCGTTAACTACCTTTGTTCATCCTGTTACTTCTGCTTTTCCAAAAACAGTGCTGCTGTTTAATACATCTTATGCCTGCTGGTTTTCATGACACCCTGTCGTCACCACCTTTGTTGCCTGGCTGGACATATGTTATAGAACACTTACCATATTCTTGTATTTAGGTACTGAAGTCGACTAACATGGCATATGCATGCTTTTAAAAAGGCAAACAACAACAAAGCACAGGATCCTTATACAACACAGAGATGAAATTAACAGGCGGGTGTTTTAGCCAGAGGCAGTGCATGGAACACACACCCATCCTGCAAACAGCACATTAATTAATAGTGCACTGATGCTAAATATCTTTTAATGTATCGAATGTATACACATAAAGCTTCCTCTGAGAGCTGCGGGACACATTCTCAGCCACGCTTGTACCTCCAGAGAGCTAAGTCAAGTACTTTTACATGGGGTGAACGCATTCTTGAATGGGTATTGAGGAGGGCACCTTTTGGGATGAGCACTGGGTGTTGTATGGAAACCAATTTGTCAATAAATTTCATATACATAAAAAAAATGAAAAGATAAAAAAAAAAGTTGATGTGATATATTTATAAACACTGAGCCATACGTACAGGAAAATAGTTCCAGGACACTCCAAACTGAAATGTTTCTACTTCTTTGGACTCTGTTTTATTTCTCACCGTGACTTTGCCCCTGACTCGGCAATTCTCTCTCCATCCCTAGACATGTCCCAAGCCTTTCTTTCCCAGTATTTTATTTCTATTTCTAATGCTCAGTCTGCCCGGACAGTCAGACTGCTCCTCATAGACAGTACTGTAAACTAGGGATCACAAACACAATTCACTCTGAGAACTGAACTTTATAGATCAACAGGGCTTCCTGAAGTGTTAAAGTACCATTTACCTGTGTTGTAAACTATAGGGGGATTGGTAGCACAATGTGCTGGCTCTTCATCATGACATCAGCCACATACATTGGACATGGTGGGGGAGGAGTGATGATTTGTTGGGGGCAAAGTTCATCACATGTAGGTAAGGAATAACATGGACTCTGGCCTTAGAGAGACCTCAAAGTCTACTTCAGGAAAAGGTAGATGAAGAAATTCATACAAAACTGAGACTATGGAAACATAAAGATACTTTATTACATACAAATCTTCCTAAAAGCATCCAGTCTTTGGAAGACAACAAGCTGGAATAATGACATGGAACAAGGCATTTTGCATCACAGTGAGAATCAGCTGCTTGAGAAGAGATGGCATGAGGCTCAGTATCCCTGAGGCCAACCTCTCAAGGAGACACCTTTTCAAGCCCCAGGCTGCTTAGATCAGCACAAATTAAGAGATTTTAACCAGTATTAAGTTTTAGTGATAACCGAGTGAATATAGGAAGACACTGTCCTGCTGCAGAGCCTTAAGTAGTTGAGTTCACCAAGAGAACCCCCCAGGTCCCTGCTTTCGATATTAGGATTTTCTTTGCCTGGGTCAGATTAATTACAGTGTGAGGTCTTCAAGTTTTGTATGTGATCAGATCGTTTATGCAGAAGGGGGCTGTCTTACAGCATACCATTGCTTCATACTCTGACAGTATAAATAACATAGTGTTTTATATGACCCCTAATTATATAGACTCCCTTTGAATTTACCATAAATAATCTAGACACACCAATTACACGCTCCTAAAGCGCACTAGAGATAAGGGCTGTCTGTCTCTACCGTAGAAATACCATTAAGTGAACTTGCCTGCAGGTCTGCCATTCGTGTATTTTCCCGACTTGTCTGGGTCACTTTCCTTCTTTCATTGCTGGCAGCAACCTCTTGGTAAAAGGAGGGATTAGATTTCAAGCCAGCTGCTGACCATTTCCCTCATAGTCTTACATTTCTTATAGGCTGGGACATAATTCGAAAGGGTTCTCTCCTCCAACATAATAAAACAAATTATCTTCTGATTTATTTTTTGGCATTTAAAACATGTGTGCCATCTGGAAATTATTGTTGTTATTGTTTTAAATACCTGAACAAATGCTATTAATGGGCAACCTCTATTGAACACTTGGTATATGCAAACAGTATTCCAACTAATGCTGGGAAAATTAGGCATTATGTCCCCCATTTGCACCTTGGGAAATTGGCACACACAGCATTAGTAACTTGCCCAAAGCCACAAAGTGAAAGAGAGACAGCCAAGGTCATACACAAGTGATTTGGTACCATAGTCTGCACAGTTACGTATCAACTCACTTCAATTTGAGTTAAATCCCTTGAACATACTAAATATGAATAAATCTGGGGTGCCAGGTTGGCTCAGTCGGTTAAGCGTCTGATTTCGGCTAAGATCATGATCTCACAGTTCATGATTCTGAGCTCCGCGTGGGGCCCTGTGCTGACAGTTCAGAGCCTGGAGCCTGCTTCCGATTCTGTGTCTCCCTCTCTCTCTGCCCCTCCCCTGTTTGTGTGTGCGTGTGCGCGCTCTCTCTCCCTCCCTCTCAAAAATAAATTTTAAAAATTTGAAAAAAATAAATTAAAAATTTTTAAAAGAAGAAAAATTCTTAATAACACCTATTTACATGGATTCACTTGAGTAATAGGTTAATTTTAAAAGTGAGTAAAGACTCTCTACTATGTACTAACCTATAGTGACTTAATATTTTATGTAGACAATTCTCCAAGAGTGTGTCTTTATTTGATTTCTTTTAAAAACCTATCTGATAACGTTTTCAGGTAACTAATTGAGGGAAACAAATACTGATTATGATTACTCAGGGTAACTACCATTTGACAGTAGAAGTGCATTTTGGTAGTTCAGTGTTAACATACAAAAAAGGTAAGTCTATCACGATGACATTTGAGAAGCCATTTAGAAAGGTTTGTAGAGGAGGAAAACATTCCCCAGCATGTTTAAAGCTGACCACTCCCTTTTGTTTTTCATAACTTTGTTGTGCCTTTTCTCCTAAAAAAAAATAAGTTTGCTTATTTTATTTTGTGAAAAACAATATAGACCAATAAATTACAACTCTGACTACTATAGAAACACTAAGTGCGTATTAGTCATGATGGGGCAAGTCTACCTAAACACCAGGTGCTATTCTGGATCTTCTGAAGAGGTTTTATTTACATAAAGCTAACCCGAAAGGAAACAAACAAACAAACAAAAAAATTAAATAACATCAACAGAAAAGCTTAATCTATTTGATGCTCTCACATTATTTCATTTTTAAATAAAGTTAAATGCCAGATATACTTCACCCTTCTGTTGATTAGGTGAAATTGAAAAGTCCATTTCAAATGGTTAGAATGGAAATTATTTTTATATAAGAGGTATGGAACTATATGTATCATACCTGCATACTAGTCAATTATCCTACTATTATTAGTTGCATGCTAATTAAGCATTAAACTTCATAATCATCTTTATGAAAATAACATATACTACAGATCCAGGATCACAAGATTCTTCAACTTGCATAAAAATTTAAATTTCCAAATTTATTAAATTCCTAATTTGCATTAGCGAATAACATGTTTTCTTATTTTGATGATATGTTGTGGTTTTGTTGTTTCCACAGGTGATTTTAATAAGATATTATATTTTCTTAATATTTCTCTTTAAAGAGTAAGTTCCAGTGTTGCTTGATGGGATTTTTAATATTGCTCCAAACAATATCCCTTCTAATAATACAGAAATTGTAATAACACAAGCTATTAAATCTTCTTTTCCAGGGTGCAGTTGTTGTATTAATTTTGAGCCAGTTGCAAATCTGCATTTTATTTGATTTTAGCTTTGGGTTATGTTGTACTTTTTTTTTTTTTCTCTTTGATGCAATTGACTTTTTCCTAAGGCTCTTACCCTGCGTTAATTACATTTCATCTACTGTGTACAAACATAAGATCTGATGAGATCAAATGGCTAGTGTGGGTGGGGAATGATAGAGAATTTCATCTCATCCCGCAAATTTCAAACTCAGGAGTTTAACTCACTTGTTTGACACAGTAGAGATTAACTAAAAGGCAATTTGAGGTGACTCAATTTATTTCATGATTTGATAGTTAGCTCAATTTAGTACATAGATCCAGATTTATACACACTCACTGTAGCTATATTTTTCGAATGATCAAACAGATTAGTTATACTGGCTATAAACTAATTTTTATGCTGGTATTACTCATTAAATTCTTCCCTGTCCCCTACTAGAATAAGATCAAAGAGGAAGGTGAAAGGGATTAGGGAAAATAAAGTTTATTTTCTACAAAAATGGTAAGGTTGTCAAATAAACACAAAATTGGTTTAAAAAAGTATTTGAATATATTTAAGAAAACAGACGGATAATAATTTTATAGATCAATACAAATTTCAAACATTTACGATTCTCAGGTGTTTATTCACTTTCCAAGGTAGCTGCTGATCCCTAGTCTTTTTGAAAAACTGACAATAAGTTAAATATCCTGATATCTATGGTAATATCTATCTATCTATCTATCTATCCATCTATCTATCTATATGATTATATATATGTGATATATGTGATTATATATATGTGATATGTATGTGATACATATATGATATATATGTGTATATATATATGTTTATTTTTAGAGGCAGAGAAAGCAGAGGATGGGCAGAGAGAGAGGGGAAGAGAGAATCCCAGACAGTCTCTGAGCTGTCAGTGCAGAGCCTGATGCAGGGCTCGAACTCACGAACTATGAGTTCATGACCTGAGCCAAAACCAAGAGTTGGATGCTTAACCAGCTGAGTCACCAGGTACCCTGATAACATATATTTTTATTTTTCAGTTACAAAACACATGTCCTTGTCTTCAAACAATTATAAAGGTCGGTTTGAATTTTTTTTTTCTTACAGGAGTCATCTACATGTCTGAGTTTAATAATATCGTTATGGAAGGAGTTCAGATTCCTTCTGGAGTTTATATGGATGGGTGAAAAGAAAATTACAAGAAGCAATAAAACTCCAGTCAGTCTTTTTGTTTTTCCTTTCAGTTACAGAAACATTTAAAACAAATAGAATATGCAAGGTGTTCCCAGGTGGCTCAGTTGGTTAAGCTTCCAACTTCAGCTCAAGTCATGATCTCGCGGTTTGTGGATTCGAGCCCCACATTGGGCTCCGTGCTGACAGCTCAGAGCCTGGAACCTGCTTTGGATTTTGTGTGTGTCTCTCTCTCTGCCCCTGTCCTGCTTGTGCTCTGTCTCTCATATGGTCTCACTCTCTCTCAAAAATAAATAAACATTAAAAAAACTTGAAACAAATGGAATGTGCAGAAGAAAATGAAAACTTGTAGGTATAATACCTTGAAGAATTAAAACTATTGACCTCAACTATGTTTTCAAGAGTATTCTAAAATAAACTGCAGGCATAATTACATTTCAACAATGAATACTTTCCTGTGAATCTCTAAAAAATAAGAACTCCTTTACATAATAACTGTGACATGATTAGCAGACATAACAAAAGGAACAATTATCTTCTAACTGTATCTAATAGCCGATCTATATTCATATTTTCTCTATTTCCCCCACTATCATCTATAGCTCATTGAAGTGATAATTATCCAATAATCTAACCTTTCGGTGGCCTTTTTAATCTGTCTGTTTAATGTTTTAATCTGTCTGTTTAGTGTGTCTTCCCTTTGACACGGGAATGAATGTTTTGCTCTGTAGAGGTTTCCTACCTTCTGCATGGGTCTGTTACAGTGGCATTTGACAATCCAACAACCTTTCATTACTGGAAAAATGGATGCTTTATCTTAAGACCCAAAGAGATTCAGGTTAAATGATTTGGGCAAGATTACTGAAGAGATGATGCTGTACAGTTCAGATTTCATCGCATCAGGAGGCCTGTCCTGCTCTGTTCTCCCACCATTGGTGATGTTGAGATTTATCTCTGACTTAAAAGAGTGACAATAACTGCTCTTAGTGCAAACTTAGTTTTGTTCTTTATGAAGCAGGTAAAACTTACAATTTCCACTCAAATTCACCTGATAGTGTTTAAAGACTATCTCAGAGGTGATTCTGACTAATGCACGCATCAGTGACGCTAGCTTACTATTGCTTTAGAAATCTTCAATTATACGGATAAATTTGGCAACCCCTTTTGCCTTCAGTGGCACTGCGTGGTGTACAATTCCAACACGTGCTCTATCAACTCTGCACATATCTCCACTGAGATGATGAAAAAAAGACTATTAAGATATCAATATGCTGCCATAGCAATTTCTTTCTAGATATGCCTCCAGAAGAAAAAGAAACAAAAACAAAAATAAACTATTGGGACTAAGTCAAAATAAAAAGATTCTGCACAGGGAAGCAAACAATAAAAAATAAATAAAAGGCAACCTACAGAAAGTGAGAAGATACTTGCAAATGGCATATCTGATAAAAAGGGAGTTTCCAAAACATACAAAGAACTTATAAAACGCAACACCAGACAAACAAGCAAACAAACAAACAAAAAACACAATGTATCCAGTTAAGAATTGACAGAAGACATGAACAGGTATTTCTTCAAGAAGACAACCAGATGGCCAACAGACACGTGAAGAGGTGCTCAACATCACTGATCATCAGGGAAATGCAAATCAAAACTACAGCAAGGTATCACCTCACACTTGTCAGAATGGCTAAAATCAACAACATAGGAAACAACAATTGTTGGGACCCCTCTTGTACTGTTTGTGGGAATGTAAACTGGGGTAGCCACTGTGGAAAACAGTAGGGAGGTTCCTCAAAAAGTTAAAAAAGTAACTACCCTGGCGCCTGGGTGGCTCAGTTAAGTGCCAACTTTGGCTCAGGTCATGATCTCCCAATTTGTGGGTTTGAGCCCCGTGTTGGGCTCTGTGCTGACAGCTCGGAGCCTGGAGCCTGCTTCCCAGTCTGTGTCTCCCTTTCTCTCTGCTGCCCCCCCCGCCCAATTTGTGCTTTGTCTCTCAAAAATAAACAAACATTAAAAAAAAAAGCTTGCTTTGAAATGATAAGATAGATATCTTTGAACACCATCCATATAGCGATAAATAAAATGATCCCTTTTCTACTAAGTTTGTTGTCTGTCTGGTTTTCGTTACCCTGAGACATTAGAAAATATTTTCAGAGTTGTTTTGATTTTGTTCTTATCAAGGGTGAATCTAAACATTGTTTTCACGTGCTTAAAGGTTATTGGCATTTCTTTAATCAAGAATGGTCTTTGACCATTGCGTGATCAGGAACTTGGACATTTTCTACTTGAAAACATGGAGGTTTTAATGAGTTTGTGAGATTAACCTTTTTCCTGTCATAGAATTAGAAATTAATTTCCTGTAACTTTTTATTTATATTTTGCTTATTTTTTAAATAAAAGTCTTTGAATTTTAGTATCAAAATAATTGCCATTTTCTTGCACAGTTTCTGGAATTCAAACAAAAATTTCTTTTCACTCAAGTTTATGAAAGAATTCAACCAATGTTGTTTTAAGTAATGGTACGGTTTACATTTTTAAATCTCTGACCATGTGGAAATGACCCTAAGATACAATGTGAGGTAACATTTTATAAACAGCTATGTAGGTGGCCCAACACCATTTATTAAAAAGTCTACTGTTTTCTCACTGATTTGAAATGTCACCCATATTAAACTTCTTATGTACTGGGCTCTCCATCTAGATTTGATTATTCAGGCTTCATCTTAGGTTTGGGTATCTTAGGTTTTTTAGGCAGTGTTACTCTGGTATTCCAACATTCCTCAAGCCTACTACTATGTCTTAGGATCTACTTAACACTTTCTTCCTGTAAGTTTAACATATTTCTTACTGTCATATTTCCTATTTTTATATTGAAAATGGCATTTTCTCTTCTGCTGTGTCTTCAAATTGATAGTGTTTGCATACATGAAGACAGATTTAATTTTTAAAAAATTTAACTTTTTTTTTTTTGAGAGACAAAGTGTGAGTGGGGGAGGGGCAGAGAGCGAGGGAGTCACAGAATCTGAAGCAGGCTCCAGACCCTATTCTATTAGTACAGAGCCCAATGTGGGGCTTGAACTCATCAACCATGAGATCACGACCTGAGCCTAAGTGGGACGCTTAACCGACTGAGCCACCCAGGAGCCCCTAGATAGATTCAATTTTATATCCTGTTCACTTAATGAATTTTCTCATGGTTGTAATAGCTTTTCCATGGATTCTTTTCAGTTTTTCAGCTATACAAAAAAGTCATCTCTTAACCGAGTTACTTCCACCACTTTTTTCACATTTGTTATACATCAAATTGCTTTCTCTTGTTTGATTTCATTGATATCTTCAGTGCGTGTTTAATTTTTTATATTTTACATATTTACATATACACAGAAATCTATATTAAAGATACAGAATAAATTATTATAAAACATGCCCCATGTGACCTAGTTGATGGTAATATAGCCACGCTAGCTTTCTACTGATAAGTATTTGTATGATCTCTTCCACCACCCTTAACTTTTTGTTACTGTGATCTCTTAAAAATTTTCTCTTCAATATTGTTTAGTTCAGGTCTGGAGTTTCCATTTGATTCTTTTTCTTATAGCATCTACTTGTCTCCTCATTATGTTCAGGTTTTCTTTTGAACTCTGAACATAAAAAGCTTTATGTAAAATAACTATTTTAAGGTTTATGTCCACAAATGCCAACATCTCTGTGATTGTTGTTTCTATTCCCTATTACTGTTTCTGTTCCCTTTGAGTTCCTCCAGCAACTGAAATTTCCAAGAGATAAATGAGGTTGTTGTTGGTAGTTTTCTCTATTATTTTATTTTGTATGGTTTGATTTTAATGTTGAGAGAGAGCACACTAGCTGAGGAAAGAGGCAGAGGGAGAGAGACAGGGAATCCCAAGCAGGCTCCATGCTCAGCAAGAAGCCCAACACAGGGCTTGATCCCATGACCGTAGAATCATGACCTGAGCCAAAATCAAGAGTAAGACTCTAATCAACTGAACCACCCTGGTGCCCCTCTGCTATATTTTAAACCAGTTCTTAGTCTTAGTAGTTTTAGTCCATTTCCTTAATAGCTGCTTCTTCCCCCCCCCCCAAGAAAACACACTGTGCCACACGTTTTCCTTTCAATTCATCTGCTGAGATGGCTCTGAACTGTGCCTTCACACAGATGGGCACGGAGTTTGAATGGTGAACGCAATCACCTTCTTCAGGAAGTACCTTTGCTCAAGTTGTCTGGCTTCTTCTACTATTAAGGCCTTACTGTTCCCTATTCTTTTGTGCATCTATCATCAGACTTATAGCCCATCTGCAGGTAGTGACCTGGATTCTGCTGATCTCAGATATTTATTTTGCCACTCAAACTAAGGTTTATAGTTTATTGTCTGTATCATCTGGTTACTCCACAGAGGTAGGTTATATATATTTGCTATTATTGTTGCACAGTATCATTTTTTGAAAATTTGTGGACATAATTTGACTTACAACCTAGAACAAGTCAGAAGCTAATGTGGTCACAACAACTAAGCCTCAGTAAAAATACCCAAATATTACAAGACTCAACACGTCCATGGCTCATGCTTGAGTTTGGGGTAGAGGAGAAAGCTGGTCAGGGAAGAACAAAAGATTTTCCTGTGGAAATGCAATAAAATAGATATGAAATAGCTCCATTATAACCTTGGGTTATTTGGGTCTTTTCATAGTTGGTATTTAACAGGAGTATGGTGTTAGATGCTAGATAGAAGTTCCAGAAAGCAATTGCACTCTGTTCCTTGGTACTTTACACCCTGATGATCAATGGAGAAGTTTAGTTCTGTTAAATAAATGATAGAAAATTGAAGAAATGGAAAGGATATTTATTTAATGTCTTATACATATTTGAGATTATACCAAAATAACTTGGGATAGGGCATACTTTTTAGATTATTCTTTGGCATCCTGGATAATGGTTTTGCTTATTAAAGCATCTTAATCTGAGAACATTAAGCAACAGAGCTGAAGATTATCATATCATGTGTCTCCTATTTGTGCCTCTGAAACTTAGACATTCCTGTTCCATAGAAGCAAATTACTACTATAGCTATTAATGTGAAGCAATTATTGAGTGTTTACCTATCTATGAGAATGAACTTGTATTAATATTGTATTTATTTACATGTGAAGAAAGTAGGTATCAGAAACTTAATTTACTTAATACTGGTAATACTCCGATGTGTGCGACTCCAAAGCTAATAACCTTAATTTCTGCATTTCACTGCCTCTAGGCAGATAGTAGCAACCGAATTATAGTTCTATGAGCCCATAATATGAAATTACCAAGGTAAAATAGATTCTTTACCCATGATGAGGGACCTTTTTTAAAAAAATTAAATTCAAGTTAGTTAATGTACAGTATATTCTGGCTTCAGGAGTAGAACCCACAGATTCATTTCTTACATAGGACACCTAGTACTCGTCCCCAAAAGGGTCCCCAAAAGGGCCCTCCTTAATGTCCATCACCCATTTAACCCACCGCCCTACCCACCTCCCCTCCAGCAACCCTCAGTTTGTCCTCTGTATTTAAGAGCCTCTTAAATGAGTGGATAAAGAAGATGTGGTGTACATATACACAACAGAACACTGCTCAGAGATGAGAAAGAATGAAATCTTGCCATTTGCAACAACATGGATGGAGCGGGAGGATATTATGCTAAGTGAAATAAGTCAGTCAGAGAAAGAAATGTGCCATATGATTTCACTCAGGCGGAATTTGAGAAACACAACAGATGAACACTGAGGAAGGAAAGGATATGTCTCCTTTTCAAAAAAATCTTTTTCTTTTCTTACATGTTTGCAGACCATAAAGACAACCAAAGAGAATAAAGTCAAAGGGGGAATAAGCTAATCCAGTAAAGGACAGAATTTAGGAAAGGTAAGATGACCAAGAAAGCAGAAATCTCCAAGAAGAGGTCAGGCCCAGGGATCTAAACATAACAGACATAAGTAATATGCCTGAACAAGAAAGTAGAATTCTAAATTGGAGAGCTGATCTATGAATGTGCTCTTCCTTTAAAGTAGAGGTAAATGCAGGAATATTTTTTCAATTTTGTCTATCAATTGTCCTTACATCCAGTTTTATGAACAAACAGTCTATGTTTCAATACACGTTTCAGTATCCTAAAGAATCAACTACACTGTTTTCACTTCCAACCATTTTTTGAGCTCAAAATCTGGCACTGTGTGGCTTCAGAGGTATTATTCTCACTTGAAGGGCATGTTTTCCTAAGGTGTTGCTATTAGGTATGCTTACTTTATTTCAGAGATACATATCGATGTTTAATATGGTCCTATTTAACAAGGCCCATGTTCTTCAATTCTAGTTAAATATTTAGTTGAGCTAGGTAAACGTTGGAGCAGTGACCATGTCAAAATTAAGCATGAAAAAAATGTGCAACTTATAGATACAACTATACATAATGCTATCAATGTAAAGCTACTATTTGAGTGTTCACATCTATAATTTCTTCATACAGGATGTATTTAGAGATTCATAACAAAATTAAATACAATTTGTGGCTAATGTGTTTTATAAAAATTAAAAAAAAAAACTTACCTACGGTAAATATAAAAAAAAATACATTGAAATAAGGCACTTGTATCTTCCATACTGATCATCTCAAACATCTACTGTGTGACATAATAGACTCCCTTAGTTAATAGCAGTATAATGAAGGTTTAATGGATGTCATTTTTCAGACATTAGGATTTTTAATTGCTTTTCTTTCAGCTTCATTAGCACATTGCAATCTTAAGTAGAAAACATCCCTGTAACTTTTTTTTTTTTTGGTTTTAAGAAGAAGTGCTTTTAAGTGAAGATGTCACACAAACTCAAGCTTTTAGATGCAGTACCAAATAGCAGAGCTGCTAAAAATAGTATTTATTGTTTGGCTGTCCCAAACAAATCTTCCCGTATAATCTAAAAAACTTAACACTTTTTTACTCTGCAAATCACCTCTTCCTAGTTCTATCTCTTTGATAGCATGCCCATCATAGTATCCAACTCAACTCCTTACAATACTAAAGGTATGGTTGAGAGGGTCATGAGATTAAAAAAAAAAAATCAAAGAAGCCACCTTCTTAAGCCATAAACTAGAAGGACCATTTATATTTAAACTGGCTGATAACCATTCTCCCTAGGCATCTGTAAGCAGCTCTCTCTACACAGGTGAATACTGAGAGGGATTTTTTTTGAAACTGGGCTATGAGCACACTCTTTGGTACCTTAAATCTGTCACATGATAAGCCAAGTTAAATTCTCTACTTCCCAGGTTATGTGGGTTATTATAGCCCTGATTTTGCTTTTACTAAGTAGTTCAAGTTAGTTTTCAGACACAGGGATCCAAAAGCCATGTTAACTGACCCAGTACTTTCAGTGAAGCGTCTCAGCTCAAGAAATCATAGTACACAGTAATCGTATCACTGGTAAATTTCTCAAAATGCCCGGGTTGGATGGAAAGGATCCTGCAGCTGAGAACACAGGATAGACTTCTCAAAAAAATGAAAGAATGACATTAGGTGACCCAGGTATTTTAATTTCTTTGCTATTATTCTCTGATTATAAAGCATTGCTAGATTGGTTTTACTAAATCAAATTTTACAACTGACCGACCAATTAACTCATTCAAAAAATTCCATGCAATAAAAAGACAAATGGGTTATTTGTCTAAATTTTCTACCTAATTTATCCCAACGATTAAATAATTTTAGGGTCCCAGAGGCCATTTTAGATGTTAAAAAAAAAATGACTCTTTTGACCATGGGAAATCGCTTTATAGGCTGTTTCTGGAGCTTTCAACCTGAAAAGCTATTGTCCTAAAAGGTAAATGTGATTTTCTAGGAGACCTACTTTACTACACAGCTTAAGCATCAATCAAACTGGCATAAGTCCATGTGTGAAGGCCAGAGAGAAAAAGAAAGATAAAACTTAAAGCTAGAAAGTGTAGATGTGATTAAGTTCACAGAAGATAGAAAATAATTTAACAACTAATGTTAACCCATTCTATATTATGACAAACAAATGAAATCTTCATGGGGTGACATGACTCAAGTATAACAAATGAAGCCAGTGAGAGAAAATGAATGACTGATGAGGAACCCAGTATGCACTTGATCATAAAATTGTTTGCTAACTTTAGCATTCTGTTATGTGGTACAGTTTACTTTTTTAACAGTGACATTTAATTATGTGTATATTTGTAAGTATAAGTAGAAACATGAAAGAGTTATAAGAATTTACGGCACTGTATCTATGATTTTCTTTATGCTTTCCAAGAATAAACAGAGGCTACTCTTTTCGTTCTGTTGCATGGTCTTCCTTTGGTGCCTCCCCAGTCAGACAGGACTAGCCCATGGGTCCTGCACTGAGTATGTACACAACCATGAAGAAATAAAGAAATTTAACCTCAATATTCTTAATTTTCCTGTCAATTTCTGTTTCTCTGTCTTTGTTCTTCTTCTTCTCTATTTCTTTTAATTTTTCAATGTTTTTATTTATTTTTGAGAGAGGGGGAGAGAGAGAGAGAGAGAGAGAGAGAGAGAGAGCACGTGAGTGTGAGCATGAGCAGGGGAGGAGCAGAGAGAGAGAGAGAGAGAGGGAGACACAGAATCTGAAGCAGGTTCCAGGCTCAGAGTTGTCAGCACAGAGCTCGACACAGGAAATGAACCGATGAACCACGAGATCAAACCTGAGCTGAATTTAGTTAACCGACTGAACCACCCAGGCGCCCTTCTCTTCCTTTCTTATTCTGTCTCCTGTCTGTATCCTTTCTTCCCTTACTCCTTTTCTGTTCTTGCAACTACATAAGCTGATTTTCACAGTATGTGATCAAATGTTACACATGAAAAAGGAAACTGAGAGTTTTTTTTAATGTGTATTTTTGAAAGAGAGATACAAAGCACAAGCAGAGATAGAGCAGAGAGAAAGGGAGACACAGAATCTGAAGCAGGCTCCAGGCTCTGAGCTGTCAGCACAGAGCCTGATGCAGGGCTGGAACCCACAATCTGAGGTCGTGACCTGAGCCAGCCAAAGTTGGATGCTTAACCGACTGAGCCACCCAGATGTCTCAAGCTTTTCATTTTGTTTTTAATTTTATTTACTTTGAGAGAGACAGAGGACAAATGGGGTAGAGGCAGAGAGAGAGAGGGAGAGAGAGAATCTCAAGTAGGCTCTGCACAGTCAGTGCGCAGAGCCTGATGTGGGGCTCCAACTCACAAACCTTGAGATCATGACCTGAGTGGAAATCAAGAGTCAGATGCTTAACTGACAGAGCCACCCAGGATCCCCAAGGCGTTTTTGTTGTTGTTGTTGTTGTTGTTGTTGTTGTTGTTGTTTTAAGGGACTTGCCCAAGTTAATAAAACTTGTAAATGACAAGGACCAAGGTATCTTCATGGGCCTTCCATACCAATGCAAATGAAATGTTACGGTGAAAAGTACAACTTAAACAAAGAAATAAACTGTTTACCACATCATAGTAGCATTACACTGCAGTCACACCGGTGATCAAAACTCCTTTGAAAGCAGGTTCTCCAACAGCACTTCATTCCTTGAACATCACTGTCACAGAATGCTCAGAAGGAGAATTGCTGACACGGAACAAACTTAAATACGTAACAGCTTTTCACCAGCAATGACCCTCCCCATACTTTTCTCCCATTTATTTTGACAACTTCATTTGTCACCTAAAGTGTAAAGAAGGTGAATGAGATGGAACAGCATTGTCTAACTTGGAAAAGGAGGGTAATCTCGACAATGAAGAAAGGTCATGGATAAGCAGGTAATAGATACCTTTCGGACCACTATAAAAACTCCAGACAGAGATATGCAAAAATCCATTTTTATTCTTATTAATTTACTTAAATACTAAGTTATTCAAACCTCCTGAGGGATATTCTGCCATTCTGTCTAGGAAACCTCAAAATGTTTTCAAAATTGTAAGAAATTATTGCACTTCCTTAACATGAGAAAGTAAGTAGGAATACCAGACAGATCTATTGCTATATAAATTGTTGTCCTGGAATTATTTATAATGTAATACATTTGAAGAATTTATATGTCCTAACTGTCCTGCCAAGGCGACCAAGGCATGGTATATCTAGGGACAGTCCTGGCTTGCACCACTTGGTCCAGCCATCCTGCTGGGGTCACCCTGGCATGGTGTGACCTGGGACACCTCCCCCTTGTGCTCATGCTAGCTCCAAGCATGTTTCCCAGGTAGAAATAGAATTCCCGCAGCCTGTGCCTACTGCCGATTCCAGTCAGCCTCCCAAAACCAGTAAGCACACATGGTCTACACAGGGGACACTCTTACAGAAGGGCATTCCTTCAAGACTCTGATAGGTAGCTGTTCCTTCTAATTCATAGACACGAATACAGAAAGTCAAACAAAAAGGCAAGACAGGAATATGTTCAAAATGAAAGAATAAGATAAAGCCAGAGGGGAAAAAAATCTAATGAAATGGAGGTAAGTCATTTACCTGATAAAGAGGTCAAAGTTATGGTGTTACTGATGTTCACCAGACTTGAGGGGAACAAAATGATGAATTCAGCAAGAACTTCAAAAAAGAGATAAAAAGTATAATAAAGAAGCAAAGAGCTGAAGAATACAATAAATGAAATAAAAAAAATACACTTGAGAGAATCTGAAAGTCTGAGTAGTGGAAATTACCAAATCAGGGGAAACCAATGTGAATAAAAAAATGACACAAGTTTAAGAGACCTCTCAGACAACATCAACTACACTAACTTTTACATTATCAGAGTTCTAGAAAGAGAAGAGGGAGAGAAAGGGGCAGAAACTTCTTGGAAGAAATAATGACTGAAAACTTCCCCCACCCGGGGAAGGAAACAAACCTGCAGGTCCAGGAAGCACAGTGAGTCCCAAACAACATAAACCCAAAGATATCCACACCAAGAAATGTTACAATTAAAATGGCAAAATTAACAATAAGAGGGAGAATCATAATGGTGGCAAGAGAAAAACAAATAGTTACCAAGAAAGCAAACCTGGTAAAACTATTAGCTTATTTTTAAGCAGAAACCCTGCAGGCAAGAAGGAAGTGGCAAGATATACTTCATGGGCTTAAAGGGACAAATGTACAAGCAAGAATTCTCTACCTAACAAGGTTATCATTTAGAATGAACCACAGTGACAGTTTCCCAGACCAATGAAACTTAAGGAGTTCATCACTCCTAAACTGGCCTTACAAGAAATGTGAAAGTTTCTTTAAGTAGAAACGAAAATCCCTTAACTGTTGATGAGAAAATATATGCAAGAAAAAAAAATCTTACCGGTGAAGGCATGTATATAGTAAAGGCAATGGAAAAAACACTTAAAATGCAATTATGAAAGTGTAAGACGACAAAAAAATGTCATATCATCGACCAGTAGTTAAGGGATATACAAAATAAAAAGATATAAAATGTCATGTCAAAAGCAGAAAATGTAAGGAGGAGGAGTAAAAAGAAACTGCTTTTAGAATAGTTTTGAACTTGGCGTGCTTGGGTGATTCAGTCGCTTAGGCGTCAGACTTCGGCTCATGTCATGATCTCACAGTTTGTGGGTTCAAGCCTCACATTGGGCTCTGTGCTGATAGCTCAGAGCTTGGAGCCTGCTTCAGATATTTGGTCTCCTCTCTCTCTGCCCCTCCCCAGCTCATGCTCGATCTCTCTCTCTCTCTCAAAAATAAATAAATATTTAAAAAAATTTAGAATACTTTTGAGCTTAAGTGACTATCAGCTTCTAATAGATGGCGATATGTATAGGTCAACATATATAAACTCTATGGTAATCACATAAGCAAAACCTGCAAAAAAAATTAAGAGAAAGGAGCCCAAATATGACACTAAAGAAAACCATCAGATTATAATCAAAGAGACCAAGAAGAAAGAAACAGAGAAAATAATTAACAAAATGGTCATGATTATATACCTATCAATAATTCCTTTATATGTAAATGAACTAAATGCTCCAATAAAGCGTTGGGGAACCTGGATGGTTCAGTCAGGTAAGCATCCAACTTCAGCTCGGGTCATGATCTCACAGTTCATGAGTTCTAGCTCCGCATTACGCTCCAGGCCCTGCACTGAGAGTGAGGAATGCTTGGGATTCTCTCTTTCTCCCCCTTTCTCTCTGCACCTCCCTCACTTGTATTCTCTCTCTCTCTCAAAATAAATAAATAAACTTAAAAAAAAATACAGGGTGGCTGAATGAACAGGAGACTCACAACAGATCTACTGACCTACATGGGCTGTAAGTGAAGGGATGGAAAAAATATTCCCCACAAATGGAAATAAAAAGAAAGCTGGAGTAGCAATACATGTATCAGACAAAATACTTTCAAATAAATACTTTAACAAAAGACAAAGAAGAGTGTTATGTAATGGTAAAGGAGTCAATCCAAGAAAGGATACAACATTTATAAATATTTACACATTCAACAGAGGAACATCTAAATATATAAAACAATTATTAGTAGACCTAAAGGGAGAACATGACAGTCATACAGTAATAGTAGGGGTCTTTACAACCCCACTGATACCAGAAGATGGAACATCCAGACAGAAAATCAGTAAGGAAGTAGTGGCTTTAAAACATTTGACCAGATGGATTTACTGGCTATATATACAGAACATTTCACTCCAAAACTGCAGAATTTATGTACTTTTAAGTGCACATGGAATACGCTCCAGGATATATCATGTTAACCACAAAACAAATCTCAACAAATTCTAAAAGACTGAAATCATATCAACCATCTGTTCTGACCACGATGGTAGGAAATGAGAAATCAACTACAAGAAGAAAAATGGAAACACACACACACACACGTAAACACAGGGAGGCTAAACAACATGCTACTGAACAACCAGTGGGTCAATGAAGAAACCAAACAGGAAATACTTTGACTCAAATATAAAAACACAACTTCACAAAACTTATCAGGTGTGGCAAAACCAGTTCTAAGAGAAAACTCAGAGTGACACAGGCCTACCTCAAGAAACCAGAAAAACCTCAAAAAAAAGGAATCTACCCTTGGAGCTCCTGGGTGGCTCAGTCGTTCAAGCATCAGACTTCAGCTCAGGTCCTAATCTCATGGGTTCAAGCCCCACATCAGGCTCTGTGCTGACAGCTCAGAGCCTGGAGCCTGCATCAGATTCTTTGTGCCCCTTTCTCTCTGCCCCTCCCCCCACTCATACTCTGTCTCTCTCTCTTTCAAAAATAAACATTAAAAACAATTAAGAAAAAAAAAAGAATCTACCCTTACATCTAAATGAACTAGGCAAAGGACAAACAAAACCACTAAGTAGAAGAATGTAAATAATAAAGATCAAAGCAGAAATATAAAAAGAGAAACTAAAAATACAAGATAAAAGATCAATGAAATGAAACATGGTTGTTTGAGAAGATAAATTAGTAAATCTCTAGGAAGATTCAGAAAAAAAGAGGGCCCAAATAAATAAAATGAGAAATGCAAGAAATAACAACTTATATCACAGAAATACAAAGGATTCTAAGAGACAACTGTAAACAATTATACACCAACAGAGTGAAAAACCTGGAAGAAATGGATGAATTCCTACAAACGTACAACCTTCCAAGACTGAATCAGGAAGAAATACAAAATCTAAACAGACTGATTACAAGTAATAGAACTGAATCAGCAATTTTAAACCTCTCCCCAAACAGAAATTCAGGACCAGTAAGCTTCTTTACAGGTAGATTCTACCTGGTATCTCAAGAAGAGTTACTACTTATACTTCCCAAATTATTTTTAAAAATTGAAGAGGGAAGCATGCTTCCAAAATCCTTCCAACATGGCCAGCATTACCTTGATTCCAAAATCAGAGAGACATCAAGAAATAATAATAATGATAAGGCAAATTAAAGGCCAATATTCCTAAAGAACTTAGACGGAAAAATGCTCAACAAAATACTAGCAAAAGGAGTGCACTTGTTGTGATGAGCACCGAGTATTATATAAAAGTGTTGAATCACTACACTGTACACCTGACTACTATTGCACTGTATGTTAACTAATTGGCATTTAAATTAAAAAAAAAAAACATTGAAAGAATAGCATAACATGACCAAGTGGGTTTTATTCCTGAGTCTAAAGGATGGGTTAACATCAGTATATCCATCAACATGATGTACTACATTCACAAAGTGAAGGATAAAAATCTTAGTAGCAAAATGAAAAAGCAAACTACTAAGGAGAGAAGATATTTGCTAATAATATATCTGATAAGGGGTTAATATCCAAAATATATAAAGAAGTTTCACAAGTTAGTATTTTTAAAAGGATTGAAAATGGGAAGAAGACTTGAATAGATACTTTTCTAAAGAAGACACATATAGCCAACAGGTTCATGAGAAGCAGCTCAAAATCACTAGTCACCAGGGAAATGCAATCCACACTAAAATGAGAGAATACCTCCCAGCAGTTAGATTGGCTTTATGAAAAAGACAAAAAAAAGAAAAAAAGAAAAGAAAAAGGAAAACAAACAAACAAGTGTTGTTAAGGCTATGGAGTAAAGGGAACCCTTGTATGCTGTTCATGGGAATGTAAACTGACATAGCCACTATGTAAAACAGTGTCTTCTCAAAAAAATAAAGATAGAAATACCATGCGATCTAGCAATTCTATTTCTGGGCATTTATCTGAAGAAAATGAAAAACAACTCAAAGAAACATATACACCCATACATTTATTGCAACATTATTTATAATAGTCAAGATATGTGACAAACCTAAGTGTTCACTGACAGATTAATGAAAAAAAAATCACACACACACACACACACACACACACACACACACACTCTGGACTATTACTCAGCTATTAAAAAAAGAATAAAGTCTTGCCATTTGCAACACAATGGATGGACCTACGAAGTATTACACTAAATGAAATAAGTCACAGCAAGACCAATATCATGTTTTCACTTATATGTAGAATCTAAAATAAAAACAAATGAACAAAACAGAAACATAGTCATAATTACAGAAAAGAAACTACTGGTTGCTAGAAAGCAGAGAGTAAGCGTAGGGGGGATACAAGTGAGGGAGATTAAGAGGGATAAACTTCCAGTTATAAAGTAAGTCATGGGGATATAATGTACAGGATGGGGAATATAGGGAATAACATGGTAGTAACTGTATGGTGAGAAATGGTAATTATACATCCTAATGTATAAAAATATTGAATTACTGTCATGTGCACCTGAAACTAACAGAATACTTTATATCAATTATGTTTCAACAAAATCCCCAAGAATGTGTTTAAAATGACAGCCCCTCTAGAAAAATGAAATGTCAGCTACTAATAATTTCTATGAACTTTAATTGAGAAAATACTCATAACTATTCAGTGAAAAAGCAGAATCTAAAAAAAGTATATAGATGATATATAAAACCTAATTTTTTTAAGTGTTACACAAATCAGCAGAAAAATTTGGAAAAACAACATAAACTAAGATATGCTGTTAAAAATATGTATGTTATTTGTACCATCAATTCTTACTTGGAAATCCTTTCTAGTTTTGCTGGGTTTTCCAGGCATTGTTTTGGAGTTTTGGATTGTTATACTCACAAGTACCATACATATTAATAGAAAATTCCTTATAAAACAATTGCCTTTATTGCACAGATAACTTAGACCATTTTAATCCTAGAGAATTAAAAAGTCAACATTTAGAGACATAAAAAGGTATGAGTTATACGCACACTATAAACCTCACATTAAAGAATGTGAGAGTATAGCACAGACCTCTTCTATAGGGCCAACAACTCTGAGAAGGAGGGTCATCACTGATTGAAGTACAAATCATGTCCATTCTGGTTCTAAGTACTTCTAATGTATGTTTTTTCTAATGTCACTTTAAAAAAAAATAATGGTTATGTTTGAGAGAGAGAGGAGACAGAGAGACAATGAGTATATGAGTAGGGGAAAGTCAGAGAGAGACACAGAATCCAAGGCAGGATCCAGGATCCAGGCTGTCAGCACAGAGCCTGACACTGGGCTCAAACTCACGAACTAAGAGATCATGTCCTGAGCTGAGGTCAGATGCTTAACCGACTGAACCACCCAGGCGCCCCTCTACTGTCACTTTGTAGTTATTGATTTACCTGCTAGTTAGATATTAATACATTTTTTTTAAGATCTTATTTTGATGTAATCTCTTCAAACCCCACACTTAACATGAGGCTTGAACTGACAACCTGGAGATCAGGAGTCCCAAGCTCTACCGACTGAGACAGACAAGTGCCCACATCTGGTTTCTTTTTAAACTAAAAACAATAATAAAGGTATAAAATCAAATATTAGTCTCTTTATCCATTCTCCCCATTTCCCACAGGTAAATTCACTTAAATTCTTTATTTTTCCTATAACTACAATTAATATGTTTTTACCCAGCTTTATTGATTAGATTTAGTGTGAATAAATTAGTTGCTGAAACATGAAAACACAATCCCATGAGTGATCTACCCATATCTATATTCCGGCATACCTTATTTTTTAAGTATTTTAGGAAATTTCTGATAGATTATGTTTTCTTCCAGGCTGAAATCTTTACCATATGTTCATACACATACATTCTGTTAGGAAAAATACAGGTAAAAATAAAATACTTAATCTCTCTGTTCAAAATAAGGGGAAAACATCTTCTCCCAACTTCTTTTACTCAGATGTTTTGGAAATTTTGTAATTTCACATTTTTTCTTTTTTTGACTGTAGAAAACTAGATAGGCCTTTTGTCAGTTCTAAAACGCAGAAACATTTATCTCAAGGACCAAGAAGCCATTTCTCTGAAATGGAAACATCAAGGACAGGAAGCCTAGGTTCTTAGAGGCGCCTAACCATTGTTCGAAATACCTAAACTGCCTTCTGCCATCAAGACGGGAAAAGTTTGTTTCTCTCTGGAGAAAGCCAAAAAGCGAACACAGGTGGTCATCCCCGATACTTGGTAAAGTTGAATCATCTATGTGTGACAAACGAAGCGGTCAAGTCCTCTTACTTGAGGACCAGAAGTCCACCTTGAAAAGATGTATTTACTGGATCATCTCTGTGTGGCTGTATGAGGAGGTGGGATTCATGCCTTTGCAGTCAGTCAGCTATAAGCCTGTTACGTGCCTTACACTGTGGTTTAATGTTCATTCAAAAATACAAATGCTTTCAATTGCTACTATCTTTGTTGGGGGAGGGTTGGGTTGGAGAGTATTTTTTTTTTTTTCTATTTCCCAGGAACATGCGTGTGTGCATTCATACACACACACACACACACACACACACACACACTTCCCATTTAATGTGTTTCTAAATTTGCCTTGCATGTCTTTTTATTTATATCCTTAATATGGGCAACTCCATTCATTTCTATGTACTCCGTTATCATCTGGAGAAATTCTCCTTGATGCTTTCCCAGCTAAGGCTTTAATAGCATGTTCATCCAGATCATACTTTAGGAGGTGGGTGCAACACTACCTTTCAAGAGCACATAGCATTATGGGTAATCATACAAGTGTAAGTTACATATTGGCCCAAACTGCAAGCTGCTTCTTTCATCAACTGATGAATTCAGTAAGGCTTCACTTCTCCGCACCTTCTTCTCTCCCCAACCTCGATCCTTGTACTTTTTTGCCAATGCAGGATACAGTCATCTGTTACAACCTCTCCTAAGTGTTTACTTTTTAAGGTTGTATACTTATTTTTTTAATTAATGTTTATTTATTTTTGAGAGACAGAGACAGAGCATGAGAAGAGGAGGGGCAGAGAGAGAGAGGGAGACACAGAATCCAAAGCAGGCTACAGGCTCTGAGCCATCAGCACAGAACCCAACGCGGGGCTGAAACTCATGAGCCGTGAGATCATGACCTGAGCCAAAGTCAGATGCCAAATCCACTTAGCCACCCAGGTGCCCCTTAAGGTTTTATACTTTTTAATAATGGTTTTGTGTTGTTACCTGTGAGTTATTTGTTTACTTTCAGTATTTTTAACCATTGTGGTTAGGTGATGAGAGATAGATTTTAGTGATACTACCTCATTCTCTTGCCATTATTCAAAAGTGTCAATAGAATTCATTGTGTTTTATTTTCCATATGAACATCAAAAAGACACAATGCTTTTCTTTCCTGGGTGGCACTAACCTTTCCCTTACTGCTTTTTGTCCTTTGGTGTAATTGAGCCAGCTTGACAAAGAACAAGAGTGTCTAGCTGTGATAAAAGATGTGTTTTATACAAATTCCTCTTCCTCAGATCTGTTGCTTCCCTTTTAAATGAAGCTAGTTTCCCGTCAAAGAAAACACTCATTGTTACATGGCCCCCTCCTAGTTCTCCTGTAAATATACTCAATAATGACACCTTGTCCCTCTACTGGAGCACTTTCCATAGTTTGGCGGCACTGACTTCAGCACACCTCATTATTCTATACAGAAAGCTGGGGGATGGGAGGTCATGAGCGCACTGATTTTAAGCATTCCACAGTAACCTTTGCCTGATGCCTACAGTGTCTATGTTCTTTATGTGACAAAGATGAACCACCTCTATTAAAAAATATGAATCTAAAAATGTCTACATTATGTTTAATGGCCTAAGATATAAATAATCATAAAGCCTGACAATATACAGTTATCATTCTATAAATCAAATATATAATAACTATCTTAGAATTTCAGACAGAAAACACTATTAAAAGTTAGCACAGGAATTACTTGCAAAGTTTTGAAACTTGCCTTCTTTATTTTAAATATATTTTCCAAGGTCAATGCTTTATTCTGGTCTGCTTTGAGTGTTTCAACCAAGAAGCAAATTCAAAGGAATGGATCTTCGGGAAAAAGTCAAGACCAAGTAATCTGTAAAGAAGTCCTTTTCTTCACGTTTGATAAAGACGTACATGCCATTGGCTGTTGTTTATACAGTCAGAATGTCCATACATTGGCTCAGAAGTTATGATTATATGTTTGGGGCATATATTTCTGTATGCATAATATTACATGTCATTATTTTTATGATGCACTTAAAATATCACGTAATTACCATGGCAAAATGGAAATGCAAATAATTCATTGCAAATTTCAAGTTAGATCAGATCAGTCACTTATATAATCAGGACGGCTAAGTGACAAAAATCTGATCTTTCCAGGGTCAGATCACCTTCTTCAACTTTTTCCTCAACTTCACTACAGAGATGAAATGTGTGTCCCTATTTGTTATTTTTTTTTTTACCTAAGATGTTCTACTAAATATATTAATTAATTCATTCAATAAAGGTCACAAGCTTATTTAATCAGTTAAGCGCTGACTGTATAATAGTGAATTCAGTGAAGGCAGCTTACAATGATTAATAAGACTATTCTTAGTGAAATATATAGGTAATTAAAAATCAATAAAATACTTTGAAATAAAAGCAAAAAAATGGAATCAAAGAGAAGCATGGGAGAATGAATTTAGATGTGGGTCGGGATGATTTCTCTTTGGAAAACACTCTGATGGAGACTTAGAGAATAAGTAATAGTAATACAAATGAAGAATAGTAAAGATATAAGCATGTTCAAAGGGATGGCCTGTAGAGAGTTTGGATCCTCAGAGGAACAGAACAAAGGCACACCTGTCTAGATAAAGTGAGGAAAAGAGAGAAGAGTAGAAGGTTCTGTTGAAGTAGGCTGGGGTCAGACAATGCTTTATATACCATATACTGATATATTTAACTTGGAGAGTAAGTTAAATATTTAGAAACTCATGAATCATTCTTTCTCTTCTTTCTTTCATTTAAACACTCAGTGTGTGCCTAAAATTGTCCTTGAAGCTCACGATTCCCGGGCATCTTTCTTAAAAGCCTGTATTCCTTAAGCAATAATTGATTCGTCAAGGCCTCTCCTGGTTTCTTCATTCACTCGGTCTCATATTAGACCTGCCTTACTCCGTCTCCTTTCAATTCTTTAGTAGAATTAATTGGTTGAAGTCCTATTTGCTAAAATGAAAACAAATGATAATAACCCTATATGGTATTCCATCTACTGGGTATTTCCACCTTATGATGTTTCTGAAAGTGCGAACATCAAGAAAGGAGGTATGTGAGAATGTCAACAAACTGTCTAGAGATACGAAGGTGATCATGTGAACAAAGTTTGACCTTATCAAATTATGTATGTGGCCAACTTCTGTCCCTAGATTTAAGTGTGTGACCAGTGACATTTCAGCAAATCACATTTTAAGTAAAGTATATTGCCTAAATAACACTTTTTCCAGAAACACAAATCAAATAATAGTTTTAGGTCTACAGATCAGGAACAAATTGTCTTTCAGTTTTATTTCTTCTCCAAGGCAAATAGATTAGCATATATAAAAAAGTAAAATAGGAAAGTATTTAAAATACTTCAATTGCTCAGGACACAGGATGGGAGGGGAAAAACAAACAAACAAAAAATCTCCTCGAAATGCACTATCCCTGAAAGTTGCTTAATATGTTGTTAGTATAAGAAAACATTACTTAGTTTTCAACCTTTCTTGAGATTCTGAGAGATATCATTGGGCATTCTTAGCAATATCACTTTTTAAAAAGCAGAGAGAAATGGATTCATGACTTATTTTATGATTTACTGAGATAATAAAGCTACCAGAGAGGAATCCCTTGTTGTTCTAAAACCAAATATATTTATTTCTCTATCATTATTTTCCTTCCATTTTGGACATGAAACTCATTTTTTTCCCCTTTTCAAATATTTTTTTTGGTCATTTATCCCTCTACCCTATGAATAACTTCTCCTTCTATATAACCCCTCTTTCCCTCACATCTCTTTTCAGCCAATTCCTCCAATTCCTCACACCTCACTGACACTGTAATCCAATCTGACCTACGTCTTCATCATTCCGCTGAAATCGCTCTACTTAGATGCTCTCGTTCAGTGGCACGGATTTATGTACCTCCTGCATGCTAACCCCAGACTCAAATACCCAAATATTTGCCTGGAATGCCAGTGCAGTATGAAATAAGTGCCTTCAGTTTAAGATATTAAAAGAATAATTATGGGAAAACAAAACAAAACAAAACACTTCCAATGTGGTGTGCCCCTGAAACTAGGTTAAAAAAAAAAAAAAGTGAAGCCAGAACTAGGATTTCACCAATTTCCTTTGGTGATAATGATAGACAGCACAATTTATAAGCACTGGATTGTACTGTAATGCATAATTTCATTTGCACTGCGATATTAATATACTCCAATAAAACACACTTAATAATTCAAAAGTGAGATGAAGCTATTTCTATGTACATGTATAAATACATATATATGTTTATATATATATTTATTCTTATATTTATGTATATTAGATATAAATATGTTTTTAATAATTTTAATAATATATACACATGGAGAACAAAGAGATAACTGATATTATAAAACAAAATGGCTTCCAGTAAAGGGGAGAATATAAGGTATTAGTGTATTTAATGTGATGAGGAGCTGAACCGATTCATAGCTATCAGTTATTGGACTACAGTTCGTAAATAAGAATCTGAGGAATCGTGTTAAGAAATACAAAATATTTGATGTTCTCAATCCACACTCATACTCAGTATTTTTTCCTAGAATCCTACTTGTATACATATATAGCGATAAACAATCAGATTACAAAAATCAACAGCACACTCTATGTGGTAAGTAGATTTCTAAAATGAACCCCAAGAAGACATGCCCTTGTATACCCGCTTTTGTTGTCACTTTCTTCCAGCTAATAGCCTATGGCAAAGGTGATAAAATAGTCACTCCCTTAATAAGTTATGTAATATGGCAAAAGTAATGGATAGTCACTATCGTGATTATATCATATTAACTAAGACTCCCTCTTTGCAGACTGCAGCAAGAGAGGCTTTTGCTGGCTTTGAAGTAAGCTGACAAGTTGTGAAAGGCACTGTGAGTGGACCACGCAGCCAGGGGCTTCAGGGGCTGCTAGTTGTGCAGAGCAGACCCTGGCTGACCACAAGCAAGCAAGGGAGACATCACTCCTCGAACTCTAAGAAACTGAATTCTGAAATTAACCCCAGATGGACCCAGAGCCCTGGGAAGGAATGCAGTACAGCCAACTCTGTGACAGAGGCCTTAGGAGACTCAGGCAAGAGGACCCGGTTTACTGGGTCCAAAATGAAATAATAACTGTGTGTTATTTGAAGTTGCTAAGTTCATAGTAATTTATGACCAGCAATAAAAAAATAATACAGTATACATAAGTTTCTGCTGTGTTCCATAAACAATATTCCAAGTTTTCCCCTATGTCATTATGTTTTAAATAAACATCTAATTTGTAATAAAATATTCAAACATATACAGAGGTCATACATTATCCTACCATGTTAGTATTGTTGAACATACAGGTTGTTTAAATTTTGCTTTTGTAGACAATGCTCTAATGAATATCCTTGTATAAATTGTTTTCTGTGCTGTATTAGTTTTATAAGAGATTTGAAAGAGTAGAAATGCTGTGTATATTGGCAGGAACACATCAAGGATACTGAAACATAGTCTCAAATTGCCATTCAAAAAAGCTGTACTTTCATCAAAATAAAAAGCTTCTGCACAACGAAGGAATCACTCAATAAAATTAAAAGGTAGCCTGTGGAGGGGCGCCTGGGTGGCTCAGTCGGTTAAGCCTCCGACTTCGGCTCAGGTCATGATTTCGCGGTCCGTGAGTTCGAGCCCAACGTCGGGCTCTGTGCTGACAGCTCAGAGCCTGGAGCCCGTTTCAGATTCTGTGTCTCCCTCTCTCTCTGCCCCTCCCCTGTTCATGCTCTGTCTCTCTCTGTCTCAAAAATAAATAAACGTTAAAAAAAATTTAAAAAAAAAGGTAGCCTGTGGAATAGGAGAAGATATTAGCAAATGACATATCTGATAAAGGGCTAATATCCAACATCTACAAAGAACTTAGCAAACCCAACAACCAAAAAAAAAAAAAAAAAAAACACCCAGTGAAGAAATTGGCAGAAGACATGAATAGACACTTTTCCAAAGAAGATATCCAGATGGGTAACAGACACATGAAAAGATGTTCAATGTCATTCATTATCAGGGGAATACAAATCAAAATCATGATGAGATACCACCTCAAACCTGTGAGAATGGCTGAAATTCACAACAGAAGAAACAACAGGTATTGGCGAGGACGCAAAGAAGGATGAATCCTCTTGCACTGTTGGTGGGAAGGCAAACTGATGCAGCCACTGTAGAGAACAGTATAAAGATTCCTCAAAAAGTTAAAAATAGAACTACCTTATGATTTACCAATCACATTATTAGGCATTTATCCAAACTATACAAAAATACAGATTTGAAGGGGTACATGTACCCCGATGGTTATATCAGCATTATCAACAATAGCCAAGTCAAATGTCCACTGAGTAATGCATTGATAAAGAAGATATGGTATGTATGTGTGTGTGTGTGTGTGTGTGTGTGTGTGTATGTATGTATACCATATCTACACATGCAATTGAATATTACTAAACCATCAAAAAGAATGACATCTTGCTATTTGCAATGACATGGAAGGAGCTAGAGTGTATTATGCTAAGCAAGATAAGTCAATCAGAGAAAGACAAATACCGTATGATTTCATTTATATGTGGAATTTGAGAAACAAAACAGAGGACCATATGAGAGGTGGTGAAAACAGAAGGAAACAAACCATGAGAGACTCCTGATGATAGAGAACAGATTGAGGGTTCATGGGGGGAGGTACATGGGGGATAGGCAAGATGGGTGATGGGTACTAAGAAGGGCACTTGTTATGATGATCAGCGGGTGTTGTATGTATGTGATGAATTACTGACCCTACTCTTGAAACCAATAATTGCACTGTATATTAACTAACTAGAATTTAAAGAAAAATTTGAATAAATAAAAATAAAAATAGAACTGGGACCATTAAAAAAACCCAAACCAAACAAAAAAGCTGTACTAATTTATTTAAATGTAATTTAAAAAAAATTTTAATGTTTATTTATTTTTGAGACAGAGGGAGACAGAGTGCAAGTGGGGGAGGGGCAGAGAGAGAGGGAGACACAGAATCTGAAACAGGCTCCAGGCTCTGAGCTGTCAGCACAGAGCCCGGTGTGGGGCTCGAACCCATGAACTGTGAGATTTAAGACCTCAGCCAAAGTCGGATGCTCAACTGATTGAGCCACCCAGATGCCCCAAAGCTGTAGTAATTTATATGCCTTCTGAGAGTGAATAGAAGTTTACACCATGCAACCCCACCCATAATCAGAAAAAGTATATAAAAATGTATATACATCATAAATGTACATGCATATATATAAAATTATATTAATGTCACTGTAATTGCACAGAGAGGTACAAAAGGAAAACACTAAATTGCATTTCTTTGATCACTACTGGTCTTGAACAAATATTTGACACATTGCCTTGATGATACTTAATTTTTCTTCTAAAGTATACTTCTTTTTTTTAACATTTTTTAATATTTTATTTATTTTTGAGACAAAGGGAGACAGAGTGCAATTTGGGGAAGGGCAGAGAGAGAGGGAGACATAGAATCTGAAGCAGACTGCAGGCTCTGAGCTGTCAGCACAGAGCCCGATGTGGGGCTCAAACCCATAAAATGTGAGATCACATTTTGAGGCCAAAGTCAGACACCCTACTGACTGAGCCACCCAGGCACCCCTAAAGTATACTTCTTTTTTTTTTATTTTTAAATGTCTATTTTTGAGAGACAGAGAGTAAGTGCGACCTAGCCAGGGAGGGGCAGAGAAAGAGGGACACACAGGATCCAAAACAGGCTCCAGGCTCTGAGCTGTCAGCACAGAGACTGACGTGGGGCTCGAACCCATGAACCGTGAGATCATGACCTGAGCTGAAGTCAGACACTTAACCAATTGAGCCACCCAGACGCCCTTTAGTTTTTATTTTAGACTTTTTGGAACAGTTTAAGTTCACAGCAAAATAAGAGGAAAGTACAAAGATCTCCATATGTTACCTGTCCCCACACATGCATAGCCTCCTTCCTTATCAACACCCCCACCATGAGGGAGGTACATTCATTACTATTGATTAACATGGGCACATCATGGCCACCCTAAGGCTATACATGTGCTATACATTCTGTGGGCTTGAACAAAAGTATAATGACATATTATCCATCATTACAGTATCATACAGAGTATGCCCTAAAAATTCTCTGGGCTCTGACTATTTATCCCTCTTCCCCTTATTATCAACCACTTAGTTTCAGGAGATTTCTTCTCAATCTACTCTTTTGGATTCTCTACATAGATTATCACGTCATTTGTGAACAAAGACAGTTTTATTTTTCCCTTCCATATGTGTATGCCTTTTTTTAATGTTTATTTTTTGAGAGAGAGAGAGAGAGAGAGAGAGAGAGGAGAGGAGGGACAGAGAGAGAGGGAGACAGAGAATCCCAGCAGGCTCTGCATTGTCAGCCCAGAGCCCAGTGCGGGACTTGAACCGCCAGGAACCGTGAGATAATGACCTGAGCCGAAGTTGGACGCTTCACCGAATGAGCCACCCAGATGCCCTATATGTATTTACCTTTTATTTCCTTTTCAAGTCTTATTAGATCAACTATCACTTCTGCTAAAATGTTATCAAAGAAAAAAATATATACTGCCTTGTTCCTGATCTCCATGGGAAAACTTCATCTTTCTTACCATTAAGTATGCTATTAGCCAGAGGTTTTTTAGCTGATGTTCCTTATCAAGATGAGGGAGTGCCCCTCTACTCTGAGTTTACTGGCAGTTTTATCATTAAAGAGTGTTGGATTTTGGATTTAATACTTCTTTTAAATCTATTGACATGATTATGCAATTTTGCTTTTAACCTGTTGATGTGATAGGTTATATTTATATTTTCTTTTTAATAACGTTAGGTTACGAGGGACTCTAGATATGTTTAGGACATTCATCTTTGGTCACGTTGGCTTTGTTTATTGTCATTTTTATTCCTTTTTTTGTAAATAAACAGCTGTTTGACTTTAACATGTAGCAAATATTCCCATCCTTTCTTCATGGATTCATGCCTTTGTCCTCACAAGGTCACTGCTGAACTTGAAATTAATTATTCACAACTACATTTGATAAATTAATAATCACTATATAAATATTAGGCTTGGGTACTCTCTTTTCTTTTCTTTTCTTTTTTTTTTTAGTGTTTATTTATTTTTGATAGAAAGAGAGTGAGTGAGCATGAGTCGGGAAGGGGTGGAGAGAGAGGGAGACAGAATCCCAAGCAGGTTTTGCACTATCAGCGTAGAGCATGACATAGGGTCGAACTCACAAACCAGGAGATCATGACCTGAGCTGAAATCAAGAGTCACACACTTAACCAAATGAGCCACCCAGGCGCCCTAAATCTCTTTTCTTTAATGGCTCTGGACATTTTTGCAATGTGGTGAAGTTTTTGCCTTTGATTTTTTTTTTTAAGCGTTTATTTATTTTTGAGACAGAGAGAGACAGAGCATGAATGGAGGAGGGTCAGAGAGAGAGGGAATCTGAAACAGGCTCCAGGCTCTGAGCTGTCAGCACAGAGCCCAACGCGGGGCTCGAACTCACGGACCGCGAGATCATAACCCGAGCTGAAGTCGGACGTTTAACCAACTGAGCCACCCAGGCGCCCCTGATTTTTTTTTTTTTAATTTGACTGTTTTCTCCCCACAGATATATAATTTTGATTTTTTTCTCCATTGACTTTATATATATGTATACATATATTTTATATATAATTATAGTTATGTGTATGCATGTCTATACATTTTAATACACTGTTTAAAAATTCCCACATCAGTGTTATGCTCCCTTTATTATTTTTATTATATGCTTTAGAATCTGACAAGTCCCCGTTTCCTCTCTTTTTCATATTCTTAGCTCATTGCAGTTTTATGCTTTTAGAAAAACTTCAGAATTATTTCATTAAAACCAAATGAAAATGGAATTGAGATTTTGGTTGAGATTATGTTATTTTGGTATTAAGTATGGTGTCTGTTCTAAATTCCACTCCTGAAACCATTATTATACTATATATATATATATATATATATATATATATATATATTTAACTTGGATTTAAATAAAATTAAAACAAAATAGATGCCTTTTACTAAGTTGAGGAATCAACTTTGAATTCAAGTTTTCTAAGATGTGTTATGGGACAGTGCCTTGGAAGCCATTTTCAACACCTTTTGAGGCAGAATTTTTTTTTTTAAATAGACCCATAGATGTGATCTAATTTAGTAAATAAACCTAAGTGTTCTCTTCTGAATTCTGTCTCACAGGGTGTATCAAACTAGGATCTGACCCGCCTTACAGAATACTGGAGGATATTCACGGGCCACTAAATGAGTAAAGGCTGCAGAGGGAGCACTTAGCTGATGTGAGCTCTAAACCCCTGCTTAAAACAGAATGTTTCTTTCATCTATTTTAGGCACCTAGGTTTTTGTATTTTTTATGTTTGAAAATTTGTGTTTTATTTTTTGTTTGTTGCAAAAAGTGGACCTAAGATATGATTACTTTGGTTATTTCATTGTTGCCAACTTCTGAAAATGAATTTTGTAACTTTAATGTTACTGTCAATATTGAAACAATAGATCTAACATGAGAATTTCCTATTGCTTGAAAGCTGGAAGGGACAAGTTGGTAATATTTCAGCAGTGATTTCAGAAAAATCCTGTCTTTAAATCTCAAGGCATTATTAAAATATAATAAATCTGTCCATATATTTTAATGATTATACAGTTTATGTCCCTCAAACTGCCCACTGGACATTTAAGAAATATTAATACAAAATCAGATATTCAGTTCTCCTGTCTGCCTATTAAAACCCCCTTTCAGCTCTAATTATAGTAATTTTTATTCTCTTCCATGCAGCATAGGAAACAATCAAGACAGTAAAAAGATAATATGTGGTATGAAAGAAATCATCTGCAAACCATATATCTGATAAAGGATTAATCTTCAAAATATAGAAGGACAAGTCCTAAACCCATTATTATACTGTATGTTAACTTATGTGGATCTAAATACAATTAAAAATTACATATAGAAGGGGATTCCTACAATCAACAACAAATGAAACATAACCTAATTAAAAAAAGGGCAAGGGGGGCGCGCCTGGGTGGCTCAGTCGGTTGAGCGTCCGACTTCGGCTCAGGTCACGATCTCGCGGTCCGTGAGTTCGAGCCCCGCGTCAGGCTCTGGGCTGATGGCTCAGAGTCTGGAGCCTGCTTCCGATTCTGTGTTTCCCTCTCTCTCTGCCCCTCCCCCGTTCATGCTCTGTCTCTCTCTGTCTCAAAAATAAATAAATGTTAAAAAATAAATAAATAAATAAATAAATAAATAAAGGGCAAGGGGCTCCTGGGTGGCTCAGTAGGTTAAGAGACTGGTTCAGGTCATGATCTCGTGATTTCTGAGTTTGAGCCCCAAGTGCAGCTCTGTGCTGACAGCCCAGAGCCTGGAGCCTGCTTTGGATTGTAAGCCTCCCTCTCTCTCTGCCCCTCCTCTTCTCGCACTCTGTGTCTCTCTCTTTTAAAAATAAATAAACGTTAAAAAAAAAAAATTTAATGGGCAAAAAACTTGACCCAAATCTTTTGCTAAAGAAGATACACTAATGGCAGACACACCAATGAAAAAATGCTCAACATCACTAATGATCAGAGCAGTGCAAAGCAAAACCACAATGATGCAACAAAAGCCCAGCAGGAGGGCTATTATTAAAAAAAAAAATGTACGCAAGGATGTGGAGAAATTGGAAATGTTGTGCCATATTACTGAAAACACAAGGGGGTACAGCCTCTATGGAAAATAGTATGCAAGTTCCTCAAAAAATTACAATTAAAACTACCAAATGACACAACAATCCCATTTCTGGGTATACATCCAAAAGAACTGAATTGGGATTTCAAAAAGATTTTAGGGTTTCCATGTTCATATCGTCACTAAAATCCCAATGTCTGCTGACACATGAATGGATAAAGTGTGATATGGGTTCTGGTACAAGATGGTGACACAGGAAGATCCTGGCATCACCTCCTCCCACAGACACCCTCTCTCAGGTGACAGCTACATATGAAACAATTTCCCAAAACAAAAACAAAATAAAAACCCCTCAAAAACCCAAACATCAAAACTAGCGGGCACATCAGGCAAACAAGAAAAAAACGTACATCAAAGCAGGGAGTAGAGGCTGAACCAGGACCTTCCATAATCTCCACTCTTGGGACAGGGACATAAAATGAGGAGGGAAATCAACTTGGAGCTTCTCCCTGAGGAGTGCAAGGTTTGATTTCCATATTAGCCACCCCTGCTTTCAAGACTACACCTGAGAAACAGGTTCCCCGAACACCTAGCTTTGAAAACCAATGGGGCTCACCTCCTAAGACCTATAGGCTTCGGAGAATTAAGAGGTAGCTCTTAAAGAGCCTCACACTTGGACTCACTCAGCCCAGACCCAAGGTAAGCAGCAGCTGATGAAGAGGCAACTTAATGTTTAATTGTATATTAAAGAGGCTTATTTGCTTATCTTAAAGCAACAGACAGGCAGGCATCTAATTTGACACACATCTAGGGGCCTCCTGGCAAGCTTTCCATGGCACAGCTAGAGGCAACAGACCCAGGAGCCTAGTTTTCCTATGAAAGAGGCCTGTTAACTTATCTTCAGAGCAGTGGCCTGAGGGCAGGCTTTAATTAAACACTCACTGCAGGGCTGACTATAATCCTTTCCAGAGACCTCAGACCCGCAGGTACTATGGTACCTGTTTCACCCTCCTGGAACCCTGCTTCAGAACACCACAGTCACATATGCATCTGGTTCCTCCCTTTGTATGTCTGGTGTACTGTTTTGACAGCTTGTACCCCGGGACGTCTCTTAATCACCTGGGTCTGGTGGCTAAGGGGGCTTACGCTCCTGATCCTACAGTCCTGTGCATATGTGCATATTATTAAAGCTGCTGCCTGAAGTTCTTGCTTTCTGTAAGTCTGAATTGAGGTTTTGAATGAGATTCCCCCTTTGGGACAATGACCAGTCTTAGCATTACCCTAAACTATTGGGAGACATTAGAAATAAAATAAAGCTGGTGGGACAAATACAAAGGTGTGAAGGTCAACCGAGTTAGAGTGCATGGTTGAAAAATAAAGCTCATCTTCTACACAAGGCCCCCCCTTCACATCTGGGAAAGGTAGCTGTTTCATATAAGACAGAAAACAACCACAGAGAGTCCGTGAAAATGAAGAAACAGAAGAATATGGTCCAAATCAAAGAAGATAAAACAGAAAGAATCTTTATCAAAACAGATAAAAGTGATTTACCTGATAAAAAGTCCAAAATAATGCTCATAAACATCTTTACTGTATGAAGAAGAATACACTAACACAGTCAAAACATCAGTAATGAGAGAACATATAAGAAAATACCAAGTATATATTAATGTTGGCAGATAGTGACTTATGAAACTAGTATTAAAATTACAAGAGTAGTAAAAACAACTACAACTATAGTAGTTAGTTAAGGGATATACAAAATCATAAAAAATGCACAATGAAAAACATAAAACATAGGAGGAGGAAGAATAAAAAAGTTGTTCTGAACACATCGAAATTTAAGTTATCGTCAGGTTAAAACAGACTATTGTATATTTAAGTATAATACTGGGAGTGTGAATAACTTGCTTGATGAGTGTTCTGCAAGACAAGCAAACATTTCTAATAAATTTTAACTTGACAAACAAGCAATGGCTTGCAATATGAGTCGTATGTGATACCAAATGTCACATGATCACAGCTGAACCAATGGTTCTTGAAATTCACTTTGATATATGAGTGCTTTGGATTACAAGCATGTTTCTGGAATGAATTAGGCTCGCAAACCAAGGTTTTACTGCAGCTTTAAGTCTTAAGGAAAATACAAAGCAAAAGTTTTACATATACTCCTAACATTACTCACAATACACATCTGACATGCATTAGACTATCATGATATTTCCATGTTCAAAGTCTACCCACTGTCTCCATAGCCACCATTCTATTCTGAGCAGCCTCCAACAACTATGGAATTATAATACTAGTCTCCTATCCAATCATCCTGATTTCACCTTCTCTCCTCAGCCAGAATAATTCTTTTAAGTCAAAAGTCATATCAAGTCACTTCCTTGTTTAAAATTCTCCAATACTTCTCTTTTCAATCAGAGTCCATGCCAAAGACCTTCTAGTGATATCTAAGATCTCACAAGATAAAACTGCACAATTCTCTGATTCATCTCCCTTATTTCAATCTAGCCATGCTGACCTCCTTGATGTACCCTGACTATGACGCGCCAAGTTCCCTATCCTAAGTCCTTGTACTGACAGTTCCTGTGGTCTAGAATCCTTTGTTCCCCAGGTGCTAATTCTTTCACCTTGGGCCCTGACCATTTGAGGCAGTGCTGTTAGGAGAAGGGTAGGTTGTAGAGAAAGCCTTACCCAGGGAGCTCAGGTTCCCTATCCTCAAAAAATCTTCCACTAGGCTAATAAACACTAAGTGAAAAGCAAGACCACTGGTGAGTGAACGAATGTGGAGGGAGGCATGCTCTGATGTCCAGGTGCATTGACGTGGCTTCAAGTCAGAGGTGAACGGGAAAACAGAGAAAACTCTGCCAAACCAACACCCATCATTATCACAAGAAAACTCCAGAGGAACACTATCGATGAGAAGTTTCTTTTTCTTTCCCTTGCTGCTTTACATCTTCACCTGCTACCCTAAGGCAGGCAAGGGGCCAGAAGGATTTTGTCTATACAGGAGGAGGATCTATCCAAGGTTTTGGCACCTCCTACACTGGGAGCTGGTCCCGTCTTCCAGACTAGCCCACCATGTGGAGCTTTCTCCAGGATCCAGCACTGTCCTCAGGATTTCTCCCGAATATCTAGTATGGACCATAACCCATTATTGGACACAAACTCCCCTTTCACCTGTTCTTTCCATGACTTCTACAATTTCTTGATAGACCGCATTCAATCTTCAGCAATTTCTTAAAACTCTTACCCCATTTTTTTCTCCATGCATTGCAGCCAGGTTTTCCTCTTTGCCCTACCACAGGTAAACTGGGGCTTGTGTTTTATTTCTCTTTGAAGCTGCTTATCTTGCAATTTCAGATTAGCTATTTGCCCGGCCACGTGACCTCACAGAAGCCGTTCAAGGACAATTATGACTCTGCTGATTATCTGACCTTTTTTTTTTTTTCCTTTTTTTGTCAGGGTGAAACCAGGGCTTTTCCACCTTTCTATAAATTGGGCTGCGAGGATCTCATTTGGCCTCTTATTTTATCTATGAATATTGTTACACTCCACAGTACAATTCTCGAAGCCTGTCTGTAGAACAAAATGCTATATTCCTGAATGGGGAAACGGGTCTGACTTTCTTCATGTCTGCAAATTTATGAAAAAGATAACACATATTCAGCTTAATGAGTCTGTCAGTATTAATCAAAGTCACTTTCTTTTTAGGTATGACATAATAAGCTTCTGCATAGATTTTCCGATTTATTTTTCTTTATCTTCCAGGTTTTCAGTCAAGTCAGTTGTGAGGTTCTCTCGGTTAGGTCAACCATTTCCTATTTTTTATTATATTCTATTTGTTTTCCTCTTTTTCTAGCACAGAAGCATTTTATTCCCCAGCTTTATTCCCCAATCAGTCTTGAGTTCTCTTGAAAACTAACGCAGACAAGGGGGCTCCTATCTTTACTCAACTGCACACTGAAGAAGCTGCTATAGATCATCAAAATTGTTTTGATCTTTGTGACTCATGTTATTCTTCAGCAAGCCATCCCAAGTACCCCACATCTTACATGATATGCAACAGTCCTCATTCATTAGAAGCTGTTGAAAATTTAGAAAGGACAAAGAAAACAATTACTTAAAAAAAGAGGCCCTCATTCAAATAAAATTATGGACTGAAAATAGTCTGTTTGGAGAAGTCAGGTTTTCCTTTCAGTCCATTTATCATTCTTGTGCATAGATCATTGTGAGCAGGTTGAATAGTACTTAGAGGCTCAAAAGAATAAGTATCAATTTCAAAGTCTTAATTCTGAGCATCATGCAAATCTCATCCCAGTGAATTAGTGGTAGAGAGAGAGCACACAAGCTGGGGAGGAGGCGAAGGAGGAGGAGGAGGAGCAGGAGGAGGAGGAGGAGGAGGAGAGAGAGAGAGAGAATCCCACGGACTGTTACCACTGTTAACACAGAACATGATGCGGGACTTGAACTCACAACATAAATAAATAAGTAAATAGAGTAACAAATGGTAGTAATCAAACCACAAAAACTTTTTAAAACCGTTTGAATATTTATTTATTTTTTGAGAGAGAGAGAGAGAGAGAGAGAGAGAGAGAGAGAGAGAAAGTGAGCGAGCATGGTAACAAGCAGGGAAGGGGCAGAGAGAGGCAGAGAGAGAAACCCAAGCAGGCTCTGCAATGTCAGCGCAGAGCCTGACATGGGACTTGGTCTCAAGAACCAAGACATCATGACCCGAGCTGAAATCAAAAGTCAGGTGCTTCACCTACTGAGCCACCCAGGCACCGTGCTTTATGGGTTTCAACTCAAATCATTAAGACTTATTCTCTGGCCTGTTGGATGTATCCTAAATTCTCACATATTTCTGGAAGCAAGTCAATGAATATACACTGAAGGATGATGGGGCAGGGGTCTTCCAGATCCTCATTATAAGGGAAGCATGCCTGCATCCATTCTAGTTTTGTCTGTGTTGTCCCAGGTCATTTAATCTAGAAGGATTTAGGTACTCCCATACATCAAAGGGCCCCAAGCCTGGTACATAAGCCCCTAAAACAAACCTTGATTATTTAACTCTTGCAAATGGATTACAGAAGATTACATGTAAATCTGGTCAATTTATGGTAGATTATGATTTATAAAGTACAGTTATCTGGGAAAAGAATCTATACCTATCACCCAAAGATCTGTAAATAAACATGTGGATCTGGTGTACCTCCATAGGTTATGGGAATTAGAAGGGTTTTTTTTTTCCCCCAGTTTTATAGCACAAAATAAACTGTAGTGCAGTTGTAATGGCTTATTTCCCTGGAAACTATATCTCTGTACTCTTGGAATTCTGTTCAAACTCTTTTCGTGTTTGTTCCATTCAAGATTCAAGCAGAATCATGTTACAAGGGAGAGCTACACTGTGTTTAGATAGTGCATGTTTCTAAATGGACATAAACTGATAAAATCGCTTTGTATTCCATGGCATCCTATTGGCTCTTTTTTTTTTTTTTTTTACTTTTTTTTTTTAACCAATGTTCATGGTAAGAAAAAAAAAAGGTGGAATATGTCATATTTTCTTAAAAATTTTTTTTTAACATTTATTTTTCAGAGACAGAGGATGAGGGAGGGAGGGAGGGAGGGAGGAAGGGACAGAGAGAGAGGGAGACACAGAATCCAAAGCAGGCTCCAGGCTCTGAGCTGTCAGCACAGAGCCTGATGCAGGGCTCTGACCTGTGAACCGTGAGACCATGATCTGAGTCCGAGTCGGAAACTTAACCAGCTGAGCCACCCAGATGCCCTGAGGAATCTGTCATATTTTGAAGGATGAGTCAGAAGGCACAAATATTGCCCTCTCCTTTTCTACTTTAATTTTTTTTTTCTAAAAGCAATAGCCTCTATTGATATATCCCACATGAATGATGCCAATAAGATAATTTTGTTCAAAAAGAGAATTTAAGTACATCGTTTTCAATGAAACGGTTGTGCTTTAGGTAATGAGAAAACCACTAAATTGAATGTACACTCTCATGAAAATCTGAGAACAGTTTTCAGTTTCTGAAGGTTATCTGTGGGTGTTATCTTTCAAGAGTATTAATGTATTAATGTCCAAGGCAATAATGCTGTATGAGAATTCAAAGTCTTCCACCATGTTCAAACGACTAGTGGGACATCTTAACCTGGCTTGGAGTCAGCCATAATTGCAGAGGTGCCATAAGGAGGAAAGGGACACAGGTGTCTGCTACCAAGATGCCATGGCATGAGGCTGAGGCTTTACCCAAGGGGACAACACTGTGGTCAAATAAGCTCACGTGGACAATAACTAATCAGCTCAAGTCGTCCTCCCGGTTCTTCTTATGTGCTCACCCTTACTTTAGACTGTCACTTCCAAAGCCTACCTAGGCAGATTTTTTTCTCTATTAATTTCCTCACTATCAATAGACAGGATCATTAACCTTGATACATCCCCACTTATCTCAATGATATCAAATGTTTCATACCATAATTTGAAGAAACCAAGCAAGAGCATAATGTGACAATCATACCAGGAGGGGAAATGAATCATTTTTCTTTCAAGTTGAATAATAAGCGTGTGTATATATCATCTGTGCACATATATACACACACAGGTTTACTACAATGTATGGACAGCATATATATTATATACAGAATATTCACAGTGCATGCCTTATAGAATAAAATATAAAGCATATTTCTACTATAAATATACCATGTATATTATATATACAATTTTATACTACACATACATTATACGTATGTATCTACCTATTTAAGAAAATCTGTCAAACCACTTTTGTAAACCATCCTATGTCCAATCTCTTTTTAAATACATGGTATTTTTCTGTATGTGCTGCCTTTCAGAGGTACTTTTATTGCCTTTCTAAAGGTGGTTATTGAAAACCGTCTTACTTTGCTAATATATATTAACTGATACTTGAGATAATAGATGGCCTAACAGAAATAATTATTTACTTACAAGACAATGACAGTCATTTTTCCATCACCACACAGGAGGGAGTATGTGACCTTTTATTACATCTAAAATGTAAGAACCGTAAATTGATATATATGACACACAATAACACCATGTAATTTCACAGAGAAACATATCAAGATTTTGAAGAGAAAAACATCAAGTTCCTTTAAAAGCATCATGTAAACCTTCTAGATTTATCTATAGTTTTAAAAGCCCACATTTAAGCCCTACAATTCACCACTCACTGTGTTAAATTTCAGGTATGCAATGATTAATGTTTTGCCCCTGCCCTCAAAGAGCACTTATTCTGGTGGGGAAAAAACTGACATTAAGACATAATTACAATTCAGTACCAAGAGCATTACAGAACAGGGTCAGAGAGAATGAACCTAACAACTCTGAAGGAGTCAAGGGATAAAACTTGCGCTGAGAAGTGGATGGGGATTTAGAAGTCCCCAGTCAGAAAAACCAGAAAAGATAAATGCAAATAATGAATGGAGGTGTGAAAGAGCAAGGCTACAATAGAGTCAAAAACTTAGTAGTTTACATGTCTGAAGAAAATTGATGAAAGTTGCAGAATCTTGTTAAAACCTCTAAAACCCATCACAGTAAAATCACAGTAGTAATGCAATAATTTTAAAGTTTATATGTAAAATATTTTGATTTTTTCCTATCATTTGATATGACTTTTGGTTAGATACGTTAGGCCAAGTAAGGAAATAGCTCTTTGTTCTTAAATTGCTAACATTTTTTATTTAGAAATATTACCAAATTCTTAAACATCCATCAAGATGATCATATGAATTTTATCATACTTACCCTTCTATTGTAAACTCTATTCATAGATATCCAAAGAATGAGATAATCCTTATTCCATTCCTGAGATAAAATATGTTAATTGATAATTTTATTGATATTTATTGATATTATTATTTGAAGTGGGCATACTTATATGTTTAAGTCCTTATTTCAGATTTTTGTCAATGTTCACAAAGTTTATTTAAACTCTTTATTCTTCTGTCTAGTTTTGTCTAATCCTGGAGAAAAGGGAAGAAACCACTTTGGAAGCCGATTCCTTACCCCCAGCTCATGCAACAGACACCTCGCGAATCAGAAAGGAAGCCATCAGAGAAGTTCTCTCCAAACTCCTGACTCACCAAAGCACAGGTGAAAACAAATGGTGCCTTAAAACCATTAAGTCCTGGGAGGGTTTGTAATATAACCAGAGATACCCAAACACCAATTCACTTGTGTACACTTTATGTTCTTGACAAATAAATCAGAGGCTCCTACTGAGAATGGACGGTCCCTTAGCACCAGTTCATAATCCATCCTGCAAGGCTACTGCCATTCACAACCACCCGACTCTGTTGTTCTACAGGAGCAAGGATACAGTTTCCTACCTACTCAATTTTTCTATGTTGTTGGCACATTCTGTTTCCAACTCTATTCTGAGTCAATACCACTGAAGTGGAAGCTCATCCTTTTCAATGATCTTTTCAAACGAATATGTAGACAATCTCATACTGAAAGAAGGGGTAAGGGGTAAGTACTTACAGCTTGTTTGCTCCCTTCCTTGACATTCAGCTGAAATAAGAAATTTCCTCTGTTTTTTTGATGCTGGCCCACAAAAATGGTCCTCTTCTCTGTTGAAGGTGGTAAGGGGAACGAATAGAGACCTAAAAAAGTTTAAAAAAAAAAGTGAAGCAATGACTTTATACTAAAAATATGCAGATTACTATCTGCTACATCGCAGTCTGTCATCTCTATTTCTCTAGACTTGTAACCTTTGTCACAGACGTCTATGTATACTACATAACTTCAAAGAGCTGGTACAGATACCAAGATTTCTAAATGCCTATTTTACTAGTAAAGGGTGTGCAGATATACAGTAAAACAGGCATTTAAAAATGTTGAGGGGCACCTGGGTGGCTCAGTTGGTTAAACATCTGACTCAGTTTCAGCTCAGGTCATGATGCCACCTTTTTGAGTTGGAGCCCCATGTTGAGCCCTGTGCTGACAGTGTGGAGCTTGCTTGGGATTCTCTCTTTCTCTCCCTGTTTCTGCCCCTCTCCCTCCACCACAAAAGAATAAACTTTAAAAAAAAAACAAAATAAACTCTTTTGAGGTCTCCATCCATCTATCTATCTATGAAAAACAAAGCATCACTAAACATAACAGGAGTAGGGGCGCCTGGGTGGCTCAGTCAGTTAAATGTCAGACTTTGGCTCAGGTCATGATCTCATAGTTTATGAGTTCAAGTCCCGTGTCAGGCTCTGTGCTGACAGCTCAGAGCCTAGAGCCTGCTTTGGATTCTATGTGTCCTTTTTCTCTCCGCCCCTCCCACACTCATACTGTCTCTCTCTCTCTCAAAAATAAACATTTAAAAAATTTTAAAAAATTATAAATAAACAAATATAACGGGAGTAATATTCACCCATGACAGAATGGATGGATCTAATGACAATAATGCTAGGTGAAACAAGTCAGAGAAAGACAAATACAGTATGATTTCACTCATATGTGTAATTTAAGAAAAAGAATAAGTGAACAAAGGGGAAAAAAAAAACAGACAAGCCAAGAAAGAGTCTTAATTATAGAGAACGGACGGTTACCTGAGGGAAGGTAGGAAGGGGTGAAATAGGTGAAGGGGACTAAAAATATACTTATTGTGATGAGCACTGAGTAATTTATAGGATTGTTGAATTACTATATTGTACATCTGAAGTAGAATACTGTATGCTAACCATACTGGAACTAAATTTTTTAAAAAATGTAAAGCCAAACATACCAAAATAGAGAAACAGAGTAGCAGGTTTGAACATACTTTTCCAAGAAATGGGTATTATCAAGCTCATAATGTTAACAGCGCCTCCACAGAGAACCCCCAATTTCCATCTACATATTTTTTATACCTATCTATATAAATGCCTCTGTATTTGACATCTAGGGGATCCTCTGGGGCATCTCCTCCCACCGCATATTCAGTGGTTCATGTTGATGAAAGACTATAGAAATTCAATACAAGAAGGATCGTGAAGAATTTCTATCCTTCAGGATAAGGACTTAGGTAAACTAAGCCAGAAAGCCAAACTGACAAACAAGGAAATATTCAAAGAATACATTGTTGCCTTGTGACCAGTGGCAGAAAAAAAGGATAGGAGCTATTTATGTGTTCTACTTCTAGAGATCTTCTATGTTTTTATTTTAATTTTATTTCTCCTTCTGCCTCTTCATTTTTTTTCAGTTTATAGATATAATTGGCACATAAGATTGTGTTAGTTCAAGGTGTACATCATGATAGATGTACAGATTGCAAAATGATGACCACAGCAAGTTTTGTTAACATCCATCTCCTCACGTGGTTACAATTTTAATTTCTTGTGATGACAATTCTTACGTCCTACTCTTAGTAACTTTCAAATATACAGAGTACTGGTGACTGTAGTCACCATGATGCACGTTTCATCCCCAGAACTCTTTCGTCTTATAACTGGAAGTCCTTGTCCTTTGACCATTTTCACCTCTTCCCTTCTATTCCATTAATTTTTTTTTTTCACACTAGGAGTCTTGGTGATGGTTAACTTCATAATCCAGTTCATACATTTTACATGGTTAAGACCCAAAGACTAAACAAGGAGTTTGCAATTGTCTCCAGTTTAAAGAAGAGGCTATTTGAGGCTGCCATTTTGGGAGAATCTTGACATGTAAGTTCACATTTCCCATCGTGGCTACATGATTAATTTCTTACAAAGTCACAGGCAGCCAAAGAACCACAAGGGACACACATGGGGTACTCTGATAGAGAAAAGGAATTATAATCTTTGCTCCACTTGTTTTAAAGCTACTTTGAAGATGAACACGTAGTGTGGAACTCAAAAAACCCTTGAACCATGAAAGACAGCCTTGTGCTAAAGATGGCTGCACAGAGGCATTGGCAAACCTTTTCTTTCCAGGGCTACAGAATCAACGTTTTAAACTTTCTAGTCTGTCCACACAGTCTCAGTTAAATCTACTCTGCCATTGTAGTGGTGGGGGTGGGCGGGGTGAGGAGGTTATCACAGACAGTATAGAAGCCAATAGATGTAGCTATGCTCTAATAAAAGTTTACAAAAGCAGATGGTCATCTGGATTGGCCCAAAGACCATTGTTCACCGATATCTAGCCCAGCACCATGAAGAAAGGATCTGGATACGGAGACACCATGGAGCATCTCACTATCCTAGGCTACTTTCCTCTAATCTTACATGTAAGTGTTGATCTTAAGACATGACTTCTTTTTTGGTCATTTCCTGTTTCCTGTGTATCTAGAGAGAGACAGAAAGAAACAAAAGCGGACCTCTCCAGGCAAGAGGTGGTTGTGTTAAAGTTTTCACTTGCTTGAAGAAGAAGGAGGAGGAGGAGAAGGAGAAAAGACTAAGAGTTGTCTCATTCTTCTTTGTTCCTACTGAACTCCCTTTTCCCCTTTTTCTCTTTTCATTCCAGGGTAGTTAACACACAGTGCTATTTTACTTTCAACATTTCCATAAATTAATCCATGCTTATCAAGGTAAGTGTACTTTTAACCCCTTCACCTATTTCACTCATCCTATCCATATCCCTGTTGGTAACCATCAGTTTATTCTCTATAGTTAATAGTCGTGTGTGTGTGTGTGTGTGTGTGTGTGTGTGTGTGTAAAATACCTTTTGACATGAAGTAAGAAGAGGTTGTGTCCTTGATGGCATCATTGAACAGTTTAACCAAATCTACGACAGTCTATTTCCAGATCTCTCAGTTCTGGGAGAAAATTCAATTTGTCTTGTTCAGGTCCCTGTCAGGTTGTCTTTGTTACTTGCAGTCGAAATTATTTCCCACTAGGAACAGTTTTCAAAGGTTGCTGTTGTTTCAGTTGCTGTTGTGTTTTTAGTGTTCAAATATATTATTTAATTTATGTTTTAAAAAAATTATTCATAGGGGCGCCTGGGTGGCGCCGTTGGTTAAGCGTCCAACTTCAGCCAGGTCACGATCTCACCGTCCGTGAGTTCGAGCCCCGCGTCAGGCTCTGGGCTGATGGCTCAGAGCCTGGAGCCTGTTTCGGATTCTGTGTCTCCCTCTCTCTCTGCCCCTCCCCTGCTCATGCTCTGTCTCTCTCTGTCCCAAAAATAAATAAACGTTGAAAAAAAATTAAAAAAAATTATTCATATTCTTTTATTGCTAGTACTGCAAATTTTCAGTATTTATGCATATTTTCAAGTATTAGTTTTCTTAGAAATGACTCAGCTCAACATTTCTTTCTTTGTTCAGGTTGGCTTTGACTGTGAAGATTCACAAGTGCAAAAATGCTCCTGGTTTACTTCTTAATAGATTATAAGCACAGTTACAATATTCTTGGGTTCTTGGATATATTGGGTATCAGGCATCTAGGGTGAGCATTCTTGCACAATTGACTTCCCTAGATTCTGGCTGTTAATGATCCAGGAGTCCCAACAAGAACAGACCATGAAGCTGTGGTCTATGGGGCTTATTTGGCTGAGGAGAGTCTGTCTATACGCGCAGCAAATATTTTCTCTACTTAAAGGAAAAATATTATTTGCAGGAGATAATTCACCTTCCAGGAAGGTGATTATTATTGTGTGAAGGCTTTTAAGATTTTTCTGCAATGTAATTAATGTGATTTTAGACAAGGATTCCCTTTGGAGAACGGTTATGCAGTTCATGGACCTAAGTCTTCGCTATACAAATATGGCCCATGGACCAACAGCACTATACTACTTGAATCTGCTTATTGAAATGCTGATTTCCATACCCTGCCCCAGACCTACTGAATCACAACCCACACTTCCAAAAGATCCCCAGGAATTCCTACATAGATCTAGGTTTGAAAAGAAATGCTTTAAGAAACCAATGAAGAGAATCTTCCTAAATATTCTCTGAGGTTTTTATACAGGATAACAGTACCTGTGACCTTCATACCTGAAATTCAATTTTGTTTTCTACATGTAAACGCCTTGGCACACATTTTATTTCCTTTAGCCTCTGAAATAGGTTATTTTATGTTCTTTTTGACATATCCTTGTTATCAGTCTTGTAATTTTATTTTTAAGTTTGCAAACCTTACTGTTTTCTGTGTGGACATTTGAGGATATTAGAAATTCTGCCATGCCCCAGGTGTCATCTTCCCCTTCTAATGTGCTTTTATAAACATTTTCATATTTATGTTTTATCTTCGCAGTCCAAAAAGCTTATTGTAACCCCCTTTATATATGGTTTTAGCGATAAAGCTTAACTGATTCATAAAGCATTACTTGGTAGATGAGTAAGCTATTGCCACCAGTATTACTAAAATAGACAAGTATTTTCCAAGTTTTCAGAATAAGAAAATTTTCTTATTGCTTATTTCTTATTGCTTATTTTCTTAATGCTTATTGCATTTTCTTAATGCTTAGTTATTTATTTTGAGAGAGGATGAGAAAGAGAACATAAGCAAGGAGAGGGGCAGAGAGAGAATCCTAAGCAGCCACTACCGGGACAGCAAGGAGCCTGACTCGGGTCTTTATCTCATGAAGTGAACTGTGAGATCATGATCTGTGAGATCATGACCTGAGCCAAAATTAAGAGGGGCACACTTAACTGACTGAGCCACCCAGGAAGTAGTTTCAATTCAGAGGTCTCTCTTATATTCTCTTCTGATGGACTTTTTCTCCACTTTTTCTATTTGGATCTTACAGATATACACAACAGGTATGCAACAAGGTACCTGTTAACAAATAATTCTGGTTTTTTAATGTTCCCTAGTATTCTGATGAATTTAATATTTTTTATGATGTTCAAAGTCTAGAACTATTGGGGCGCCTGGGTGGCTCAGTCGGTGAAGTGTCCAGCTTCAGCTCAGGTCGCGATCTCATGGCTTGTGAGTTTGAGCCTTGTGTCAGGCTCTGGGCTAACAGCTCAGAGCCTGGAGCCTGCTTTGGATTCTGTGTCTCCTTCTCTCCCTCTACCCCTCCCTGCTCATGTGCTGTCTCTCTCTTCTCAAAAATAAATAAACACATTAAACAAAAATCCAAAAAAAATCTAGAATTATTTTGAACTGATGTCTGAATTAAATAACATATAAATTAGATTTGATGTAATTTTTGCACAAATTAGCTTAGTGGGTTTTCATATTTGAAAATAAGTACTTGAGAACTATGTGCATGTGGCATTTCTTAGTATAATATATTCAATTTAAGGGATAATGTGATGTTCGCAGCAGCTTCAGGCTTTAAGCATACTTAATAAATCCAATCATCCTGTTCCTCACTCTATCAGGTACACAGATTACAGAATAAAAGAACAACCTCTAAGTTGACATTAGATGTACATTAACTGAGTATGTGAGAGGTGCATTTCATGTTATAAAAGAGTTTTATTTTCTGGCACTGTAAATTATTGTACTGAAAGATCTATTTAATCTGGTTGCTTCTAGATTAACTAAATATTTTATGTATTGACATTGTGGTGAATACATAGTGTTTTCTGCCCCACATGTACTTATTTGAATAATTAGGTTTCAAACTGAACCCAAAATAGAGAAGTCTCCTTATTTTCCATTGCTACGCTGAAAGATTATTAAGTACAATATATAAATAGACATAGATATATAGAGACAGATACAGATATAGAGATACAGATACAGAGATAGAGATATGTATATACACAGATATAGATGATATAGGTATAGATATATAGATCCAATATACCAAAAAAGAAAAAAGGTTAAAACCCACAGGCTTATATAGCTTGAATGATTATTCAAGGTTATTCCATTTTATGTATTAACTTAGCAAAAACAAAGAAGGAAACAAACACAATTCACTAGCTCCTACAACCAAAATACACAGCAAAGCAAGTGTGGGACTCCTGCAGAAATTAATTGCAAAGCTGTCAGGATTCCCTTTCTCTGCTTCTCATCCCAGCTAACACAGGCATGCTGTTTTTATTTTCTTCTACTATAGCTGCTTTTTTCCCCCCGTGGCAGAAAACAGCTGCACTGGGAGATGTGCATTTTTAGAGTGTCACCATCACTAGGAAAAAGAAATTCCCACACTCCTGGCTAGAGTCAGGTGTGAACAGAGAAATGATGGAGGGGCCTGGGTTGACCCTGAATAAGGGTGATAAGGCATCACAACTGATATACTGTTTATCACAGTCAGTGTATCTTATGAAGGTCTGTGATCCTGGTCTGAAACACACAGCTGGAGGGCAGAACCCAGGCCCATAAAAAAAAAAAAAAAAGCACAGGGTCATTGTTATAGGCTGAGCAGTATCCTTCCCTAAATACATATGGTGAAGTCCTAACACCCAGGCCCTTACAATCGGACTTTATTTGGAGATAGCGCCTTTAAAGCAGTCATTAGTCTAACATGAAATCATCAGAGTGGGCCTTAATCCACTAGGACCAGTGTCTTTATAAGAAGAGTAAATAGGACGCAGACACGTCCGTGTACAAAAACATAGGGAGAAGATTGCCAGGGAAAATGTCTCAGAAAGAACCCAAATCCCAACACCTTGACTTTGGACTTCTGGCTTCCAGAACTGTGAGAAAGTAAATGTCTCTTGTTTAAGACACCCAGTCTATGAGACTTTGTTAAGGCAGCCCCAGCAAATTAATACAATCACTCAGAGAAGGGAAATCTATTATAACCAACACACATTTTATGGTAAGAAATACCAGTATTACCTCAATGGATACCCATTAGGAGAGTATTCAATCAATTGGCAAACATACAGAAAATAGTAAGACTTTTTCAACTACTCACCCTAAGGAATTGTAGCATCAGACTGACTTAACACATTGCACAAAACAGGGGTCCTTCCCCACTGTTCACCTATTTACCTGTTATGTATCTTCTGTCAATTCTGTTCATAAAAATACTTATGTTTAATACAACAACTAGGTACATAATAATTTAGCACACAAAAACAGCATTTCAGTCATCCTACCTCTGAGTCAGTTTAGTGACTTGGTCTGGATCTAAGGAATTTTTCTGGCAAGTTCTCTGCACATTCTACCTTTCTACTTTGATCATGAAAACAACTTGCTGTCATATTCAGTGGAAATTTCTCTTCAATTTAATGCAAAACAAAAACCATGTACATGTATGAATTACATGAACAGGGAGCACATATCCTGTATGTTTTCAAGAATTATCTTTATTCAATGAAGACCAAAGTACCAATGTGTTTCTAGAAAAGCTTTAAGTCACCTCGGAGTACAACACAGTGCAGACAATATATCTTGCTTGGTGTTTCAAGAAAAATATACCACTCAAATGAAATTTACTTCACAGTTATATAAGTGTAAATCATTTTTTTCTTTTGCTGTTATTATTTATTAATTAATTTTATTTATTTATTTATTTGAATTTTGAGAGAGAGAGAATGCATGCAGGGAAGGAAGAGAGAGAGAATGGGAAAGAAAATCTCAAGTAGGCTCTGTGCTGATAGCACGTAGTCCAACGCAGGGCTGGATCCCATGAACCATGAGATCATGACCTGAGCCAAAATCAACAGTCAGATGATTAGCAGGCTAAGCCACCCAGACTGAGCCCCAATTAATCTATTTAGATGATTATTTGAAATCCTCCAAGCAATAAAGTCTGCAACATCCTTTTTTCCCTGGTGAACATACAGATGAGCTGCAGACAAGTATCTCTGTATAAGAAAAATTGCCAAACTCTAAATATAAACAGGGAATTGTTTTTCCTCTCTTGACTTCGTGATATCCAAAACCCTGGGTATAGATTGAAACTGTGAACAACCAATTTCAAATGGCATCTAGAGCAATGAATGCTTCTTTCCAAACATATTTAAGAATTACAAAAACAATTTATCTTCCACACATTCCTACTCATGGACAAGTTATTTACACTAAGTCTGTTGAACTGTGCTATCACAGTGAGATATAATTTGGGAGGAAATTGAGTGTAATAAAGGTCTTTTGTTTCCTAAAGATCTTTTTCTTTAAAATCTTCACAAGTGTCAGAGCACCTGGAAGGCTCAGTAGGTTCAAGTATCTGACTGGTAGTTTTGGGCTCAAGTCATGATCTCACGGTTCCTGAGATAGATCCCCACATTGGGCTCTGTGCTTTCAGTGCAGAGCCTGCTTGGGATTTTCTTTCTCTCCCTTTCTGTCTGCCCCTCCCCCACTTGTGCATGTATTTGTGTGTGCACAATCTCTTTCTCTCTCAAAATAAATAAACATAAAAAAATATTCTCATGTATCAATATATGTATATACCCTAGGGCACCTTTGTATTTTAATGGACTCCCAGAAACAATTATTATTACTTGAGATCATGTTTTTTTTGATTTAAGACACACTTAAACATGTGTAAAATTCCTTGTCAGACATATTTGATAGCCAGATTTTAATTCATAAAGAATCAAACCTCTTTCTATCTTTAATCATTATTTCTTTTTTAAAAATATCAATAAAATTTTATTGAGAGAATCTAAGATGATAGTCCCAATTTGGAGATTATATTTGCACTGCCGTAATTTTAAATAATGAAAATACCTTCCCAGAGAGTCCCAGGTGGGATGATAGTGTATTCAGGAGAAAAATACTTGTTATTTCTGATAAGCTAAGTATCAGAGGAAAACAAGTGGTAATAGCATTTTATCTGACTGATTTTTTTTTTTTTTTTGATTAGGCGTACCCATGGCACAATGCCAAGCTGAGGGATTTGGTTTTGAAAGGCAGAAAGCGCCTAAAGGAAAATTATTGATCATACCTTGGAACCAAAGTAAGAACGTTTTGTTTTATCTTTTTTATATGGCACTGAATATTCCAATTCGTAACAATCTGCCTGTAGACAGGCAAGGCAAGTCAAATTAAATCAGAATTTTAAGATCCCATTTGACCTAATCTGTTCATGGAGATAAAACCTCCATTTTCCATCATGCCAAATATACCGTCTTAACCAATTTGTTTCCTTATCTTCCTTTTGACATTTTATCATGCGACAGACCAAGAAACAACACTGATATCCCTTGAAGAGTTTAAGTCACATCTGGTATCTTTTAGAAAGCTTTCCTGATAGGAATAGCAATCATAATATGAAATCACTCACTTTTAATCACCTCTTTAAATATCACATGATTTACATGCACACAAATTAAAGTTTTGGAAAGATATGTCAAAGTGGCTTCAAGGCTGATAGAGTTGAATTCCTTCCCAAGGCCTCAAGAGAGATTTTGTGACCCTGAGACACACACTCAACTTTGTTTATAACGCATGGATAGACATTTGATTGCCCCTGGGAAAATATACCTAGTACAACAGTTATGTGAACTTCTCACAAAGGAGTATTTAAGAAACTGGGACTCAGCGAAGGAAATTCCCATGGGGAAATTTAGGAAGATTAGACCCAGTAAGGCCCAACTAGCTGATTTCATGTACTCCACCATTTTCTCTGTAAAATATCTTCATGGGAGCTGAAAATGTAATCCTTTTGTCTCATTTTTGTGGTCACAGAAAGTTTGTTGGGGAGATAGTAGGATCCAGCCTCTCTGTTCACCTGTGTTCTCAAATCCACAAAACCTCTTTCAGGTATTCCTGACAACTCCCTCACCAAATGCTACTCTGGGCTCATGACACCAAGAAGGGAGTATTAGGGAAAGTCGTCTAGCCTGTAACAGAGGTAGAAGAATCCAGACATGAGGGCTATAGGAAATTTTATTTGAGCCCATTTTACTTGGCTTGGGTTGGGGTCTAAGTCCCAACATTCTCCCCCACTTCTGAGAATAGCAGATATACAACATTCACTATGTGGCTAACCACTCATGGCATCATTTCCTGTAGAAACTGGCATTCTCAGACTTCATTAGGTTCTGGTTAATTTATTGCTAATAGAAAGTTAGACTATGCTAAATAATTATATAAAGGTAACAGATACCTCCCACTTATTTTATTTCCGTAATGGAGGATAGAATTGTCAGAGGCTTCGTTTTCAATTATGGATCCTCCACACTTTCTCAACCTTCCTGTACCTCCGTTTATTATGTAAAATACACATAAAAATTTTATCTACCTGGAATGTGACTGTACACATAACTCATTTAGAATAGTCTCTAGCACATGCTAAAAACCTAAATAATTGTTAGTTATCAGGATTTGCAAAAGATACTCTGAATATTAACTTGCATACTATAGTCTCCATGTGGCAACTTTGGATACATTTTTGAACACTCTGGCATCTGGCTTTTCATGTTATTGTATATCACAGTGTGGCCACCACCACTAAATGTTAGGAGGAAAACAACAGTCTTTTCTGATCTTCTGACATAATACAGAGATAGACACGGGTGCCTGGGTAGCTCAGTAGGATAACCGTCTGGCTCTTGATTTCAGCTCAGGTCATGATCTCATGGTCTTGGGATCTAGCCCTGTGTTGGACTTTTCACTGGGTGTGAAACCTGCTTCGGATTCTCTCTCTCCCTCTCCCTCTCCCTCTGTCCTTCCCCATCTTGCTCCTGTGTGCTCTTTCTCATAATTACATACATACATACATACATACATACATACATACATCAGCAATTAATAGAAAATAAACCCTTTTAATTACAGGGTGGGTCAGGGTGCTTCAGGTAGGAAACCTATGCCCCACCCCCCACCCCGAATAATAAGTGAACCCAGTGACCTTACCTGAAAAGCAAGCAACATGCCCATTAAGAGTCATATTTAGTTCCCATTTCCTCAGAATGGATTTAAATGTTGCCTTCCTCCCAGTGTAATGAATTTTCTAGGGTAAATGGTATTTGAACTTGACCCTACCAGAGACTTCAAAACAACAGATTAAGCTTTATTTCAAGAAAGAGACCCGGGGAGCCTTCTTTGAAGCCAGCTTGACAGTTTTCTACTCTATGTGAGTAACCTGTGAGTCCTCAGGTTCTGTTTCAGACAAAGGATTTTCACCAGGGGATATAAGTGATAATAGAATACATTTTGGAGAGGAAATCCTCTGTGGAAAATGACCTCTGAGGAGATTACTATTTGAACCTGTGAATGTTGGGGGGGGGGGCGCAAATTCAGCCCATACTACCTCTAAGCTAAAAATTCAATATTTTTTGTTTACATTTATTTATTTTTGAGAGACAGAATGAGACAGAGCATGAGTGGAGGATGGACAGAGAGAGAGGAGACACAGAATCTAAAACAGGCTCCAGGCTCTGAGCAAGCATTCAGCACAGGCTCGAACCCACGACCTGAGCCAAAGTTGGACACCCAGACACCCCTGAAAATTCAATTTCCTTAATAGATAACAGAACTACTCAATTTACTTGCTTCTTCTCAAGTTTTTGTCTTTTGCTATTTTTATCATTACCTCTAATTTTTGTTGGCACACTTTCTACTATTCTCAGATTACTGTTTTTAAGTTGGCAAGATGTGCATTGGTATCTCTTCTTTCATTCTTGCTGCTACTGATTTCTTTCCTGATTTTTTTTCTTGACCAGTTTAGCTTAGATTTTATGCAATTTATTAATCTTTTGAATAAATCAGCCTTGGGCTTTATTTTCTCAATTGTTTGCCCATTTTTCTCATTTGTTGTCTTCTTTAATATTTCAGTTTTGTGGACATACTTGGACATTGTGTCACTGTAATATTCCTAGCTGCCTGGTGGAGTGATTTGAAATCATTTTTCCTTTCTGTTATAAACATTTAATGCTATCAACATCCATCTAAACAAACCTTTTGCTGTCACTAATTCAGGTTGATATGGTTTATTTCCCTATTACTCAGTTGGAATTTTTTTTCTCATTTTCTTTGATTCTTAAACCAACATGTTATGTGAAGAATTTCCTTATATTTTATAATTTTAGTTTTACTAATACCCATGGTAAAGTACTCTGTTCTCACTTTACATAATACCATGAGCAAATTTTCTCATTTGGTTTAACTATGCACCTTATTATTTATCCACGATTGTAGATTAATGGAGTTGAGAAGGAATTCCAAATCATTTAAGGATAAACAAGATTTTATATATTTCTATTTTTTTAATGCTCATTTTGAGAGACCACAAACATCAGCAGGGGAGGGTCAGAAAGAGAGGGAGAATCCCAAGTAGTCTCCATGCTGTCAATGCAGAATCCAGTGCAGAGCCTGAACCTACTCTGAGATCATGACCTGAGCTGAAATCATGAGTCAGATGCTTACCCAACTAAGCCACTCAGGTGCCTCTATATATTTCTATTTAAAATGTATCCTCGAGGTGCCTGGGAGACTCAGTCAGTTAAGCGTCCTACTTCAGCTCAGGTCATGATCTCGGAGTTTGTGAGTTGGAGTCCCCCATCAGGCTCTGTGCTGACAGCTCAGAGCATGGAGCCTACTTTGAATTCTGTGTCTCCCTCTCTCTCTGCCCCTCCCTCACTCATACTCTGTCTCTCTCCCAAAAAAATAAACATAAATAAAATAAAATAAAATAAAATAAAATAAAATAAAATAAAATAAAATAAAATAAAATAAAATAAATCCTCCATTCCACACATGGATTCCGTTTTGATAATCACTTCTTCATTGAATTCTCAGTACAATTCTCTTGAGTTGCTGTTAGTTTTAAGTTACTAAAATACTTTTCATTGTACTTTCCTAGTCTAGTTTATTTTAAAACTCCCATCTCAAATTGTATATAAAGCTTTCTTTAAATGTATTCCTAATCACAGAATGACTTCCTCTATTTAGGATGACAGGGAAGAAGTTTTTGAGAATAAAGAGGGCAAATATGGTTATGTCCTTACATTACTCAGTGTGCTTAATGGTTTGCCTCATCCCCCAACAAGCCCTATTTTGTTTGCCTGTTCAAATTCTCCTTGTTCTTGGACTATGAGATTCACGGAGATGCGTGCCACACTATGCCTCACTAACGGACACAAAACCACAAAGTAGTTCACTTTGGCCACCATGTTTCTTTCCAACCACAGCCACTATTTAGGGCTGTTCTCCAATTCTGTAGTTACACTATAGTCTGCCAATACACATTGTGCTTCGCATCCCATTACAAAGTCATCACCTCAATACTGTTGCCTCAATCTTAAGGCAGTAATGTGTACATGCATTTTTGGAATCTTTATTTTTAATCTTCAGGGAACAGATGCTTTTTTCCATATCCCTGCAGCATAGTCACTGACTCATCTATGAAAGACCAAAACGCCCATCTTCTATGGGGCCCCAGGCTTTAAAAGTCATTCTTTGGGAACCCAACTGCCTCAACTCTTATTATACAGTTAATAATTCACTATAGCATTATTCTTCCAAGGGCATACCTAGCACTTATATCAAGTAGGGGGAATGAACATTGGTAAAGATGGCTCTCGCACTATTTATTAAGGCTTGTAGAAAAATTGGCCCCAAGAACTGGCAGGTATCCAAATTTAAAGTCCTTGGTATTTTGTGTTACATAACAAAGACACATCACCTACACATACACACAGTTCAGTCTTCCGCCAAGTCTGCCATATTTCCTAACACCTCATCGGTTACAATTGACAATGCAGCCAAGATAATCTGAGACTACTAGGATATCCAGCCAAGAGTCTGATTATATACTTGGAGGGCAAAGGACATGCCCAAAAATTAAAAAAAAAAAAATCCACATGTTGCAGTTATTAGAGGAACCATTAGATATGTTAAGAACAACACTGACACTTCAACATTTTGCCTGCCATCTCCTAACACATGCACAAATAGAACCTATTTCTAAGAAATACTTCATGTTCTATTGAGCTCTGGAGAGAAGAATTGTGATCATAATCCTTACGACTCCGTAGAATGTGTGGCTCTAAAAATACTGTTTCCTAACCCAATTAATGAGCTTTTCTGAAATCTCTTTGTGAAGAGGAATAAAAAAAAAAAATCTAGTTGAAGCCAAACTTAATGTGATATTTCTGGTAATTATATTTTTAGCTATGTGTGGAACAGAGTTAGCCAAGTCTTGCTGGGATATTTTTCATTATCAGCCAAACATCTCTGCACTTCAAACACTTTTTAAAGGAAAAAATAATGCTAATTTTGAACTGTTTTATTTCAACTCACATGTTACTTTCTCCTGAATCTCATCTTTCTCCACATTTAACAAAACTCAACATGTTTTTATTACAAAAATGTTTAGACATTTGGGATGCAAGGGACCTACTTCAACATAATTAAGGACATGTATGACAAACCCACAGCTAGGATCACACTTCACTGTAAAGTGTTAAAAGCTTTTCCTCAGAGATCAAGAACAAAATAAGGGTGCGTATATTCACTATTCTCATTCAACACAGTACGCAAAGTCCTAGCCAGAGCAATAGGATAAGGGGAATAAAAAACACCCGAATTTTATGATGTAATCTTATATAGAGAAATTTCCAAAGACGCTACCAAAAAGCTGGTAGAACCAATGAAGTAATTCAGTAAAAGTGCAAGATACAGAATCAACAAACCTATTAGTTTCATTTTGGAGCACTAATAATGAAAAATCTGAGGAAAAAAAAACCCATTCATATTCATAGTAGCATCAAAAACAGGAAAATATTGTGGCGCCTGGGTGGCCCAGTCAGTTGGGCATCTGACTTCTGCTCAGGTCATGATCTCACGGTTTGTGAGTTTGAGACCTGAGTCAGTCTCTGTGCTGACAGCTCAGAGCCTGGAGCCTGCTTCAGATTCTGTGTCTCCCTGTCTCTCTTCCCTTCCCCCACTCATGCTCTGTCACTCTCTCCTTCAAAAACAAACATTAAAAAAAAAAAAAAATTTTTTTAGGGGCGCCTGGGTGGCGCAGTCGGTTAAGCGTCCGACTTCAACCAGGTCACGATCTCGCGGTCCGTGAGTTCGAGCCCCGCGTCGGGCTCTGGGCTAATGGCTCAGAGCCTGGAGCCTGTTTCCGATTCTGTGTCTCCCTCTCTCTCTGCCCCTCCCCCGTTCATGCTCTGTCTCTCTCTGTCCCAAAAATAAATAAACGTTGAAAAAAAAAAATTTTAAAAAAAATTTTTTTTAAACAAAAACAAATAAGGAGTGCCAAATATATAAGGGGGAAAGGCCAATATCTTGAATATAGTGTTGGCAGAACTGGAAAACTATCATCAAAAGAATGAAACTGAACCTCTACCTTACACACAAAAATTAACTCGAAATGGATGAATGGCTTGAAAGTACAACCTGAAACCTTCCTCCTGGAAGAAAACGTAGGTGGAAAGTTCTTTGACATTTGTATTGCTTAAGATCTTCTATATTTGACCCCCAAATGCAAAAGCAACAAAAGCCAAACAAGTGAAATTGTATCAAACTAAAAAGCTTCTTGTACAACAAAGGAAACCATTGACAAAATTAAAAGGCAACTTATAGAATTGCAAATCATATCCAACAAAAACCCAATATCCAAAATCCACAGATATGTTTGAAAAAATCAGGTTAAAAGACCGTCAGAGGATCGAAATACACATTTTCCACAGAAGACATACAGATGGTCAACAGATGCATGATAGGTTCTCAATGCGGCTGATAATCAGGGAAATATAAGTCAAAACTACAATGAGAGGTCCCCTCATACTTGTTAGAGATGCCATTATCAGGTGACCCATGTTGAGTGTAGAGAGTACTTAAATAAATAGAACTTAAAAAAAAGGCCATTATCAAAAAGACGAAAAACTAAGAAGTGTTCATGGGGATGTACAGCAAATGAAACCTTTGTGCATTGTTGCTGTGAATGTCATTTGGTGTTGCCATTATGGCAAACCCTATGGAGGTTGCTCAAAAAATGAAAAATGATCATGTGAACCAGCAATTACAGTTCTGGGTATTTATCCAAAGAGAATGAAAACACCAACTCAAAAACATGTATGCACCCCCTGTGTTCATTTTGCCATCATTTACAATAGTCAAGACACGCAAACAAACTCTATCAAGGAAGCAATGGAAAAAGAAAATGTGTGTCTCTCTATATACTATGTATACATACAGACAAACGCACAATAGACTATTATTCAGCCGTGAGAAAGAATTTTCAACATCAGGATGGGACCTTGAGTACTTTTACAGCCACTGCTGTTTCCTAAGGGGAATTAAGCAAAGACAGAAAGAAGCCAATACTTTAAGGTCTCGCTTGTATGTGTAATCTTAAAAACAAAACAAAAACAAAAACAACGGCAAACGGAATTCATAGATACAGACAACAGTTTGGTGGTTACCAGTAAAAGGTTGTAGGGAATGCACTAAAGGGTTGGAAACTAGAAACTTTCAGGGATTAGTCAGGTGGATGTACTATATAACACACTGACTACACTTAATATGTACTGCATATGTGAAAGTTGATAATGTAACAGATATTGACTAGACTTATTGTGATCATTGTGCATTATACACAAAGTCGAATCGCTATGTTGTACACCTATAACTCAAATGTTGTGTATTAATTGTATCTCAATAAAAAATAGCACAGTAGACATGGTATAAGACAATCATTGATTATAATTTCTTTTTTTCTTTTGAAGGTTTATTTATTTTTGAGAGAGACAGAGAGAGTGAGAGTGAGTACTAGAGGGAGAGGGGCAGAGACAGAGAGGGAGCACCAGAATTTGAAGCAGTCTCCAGGCTCTGCCTGTCAGCTCAGAGCCCAATGAGCGGCTTACACCCAAGAACCGAGATATCATGACCTGAGCTGAAGCCGAATGCTTAACCGACTTGACCATCCAGGTGCCCCAATTATAATTCCTGTTCTTCTAAACATTAGCTGTTTACCAAGAACAAGTTACATCAACTCTCAGAACCACAAATTGATTTTCTGATAATTAAATACAATCACATGCACATTTTTCTAACTTATTACAGAAAGAAATCCTTAAACAGTAGCTGTTATTTTTAATAAACCTCTGATCAATAGCTAGCTTTTAGGTGTTTTCAATTCTTTCACAAACAAGAGCCACAAATGAGAGCAATAAATCTATCAGTAATTTTCTTAGAAGAGTTCATCAGTTATAAAATCTCAGAATTGGGAAAAACAGATTGATCTTCATTTTATTTATAATAATCTAAGAGCTACAGAATTTAAATAAGTTGATTGCAAAACTAAGCATCCTGCTTCATGAGAGGTCACTCTTTCTTTAAGCGTTACTTCACGACAGGTCACTCTTTCTTTAAGGGTTACATTTTTAAATTATGCAGTATAATATATTAAGTCTCTAAGGCTACAAATAAAATGGCAATTGTAGTGTGTGTATATACACACACACATACTAAATTTTATAATATATATGTAATATATATTGTATATAACATATATGTACCATACAGAGTGTGTGTGTGTGTGTGTGTGTGTGTGTGTGTGTGTGTGTGTGTACAGACTAAATTTATTGCTATATATTGCAATAAATTCTGGTCCTGAAAACACTTTTTGATTGGTTTTCAAGGGACTCATCTCAGAAACAGACATGAATCTAAGAACTTAACCAAATTTTAGGAAAGCAATTCACCTTGTCAATAACATGTGCCAAAAACTTACACTCTTTTTCCAGTCTTCAAATTTAACTCAATATGAGAACATTAATGTGGAAAAAAAGCTCATATATTTATGAAGGGTCTATTTTACCAAATGTCCAACATGTGTAGGTCAATACTTTCCCAAGACTAACACTGAGACCATATACATATTTTATAGATAAAGTATTAGTAGCAGAAAAATTAGCAAAAAGTGGTCCTGATCTATCCACATTTAAGAGACGGAACAGCCAGTTTTCTTTGAATGTCATTCTTGATTCAAAGGTTATCTCTTTTTTGATACAATTAGAAAAGTATTATGAATAATGATATCCCTCAGCTCCAATTATGTTCTGCAAATTAGAATGAGGTCAAATGTTATGCCAGTTACCAAGAGTCCAACAACTGTGCCCAGAAATCTTCAAAATGAAGAAACATTTCATTAATTGTAAAAACACGTGTTTCAAGGAAGCAAGTCTATTTTTTTGGAGCTATACGTGCCCAAAAGAAATAAAATACCACAAGAGACAGAATGTTGAATTTAATTGATAACTAATGCAATATACTAAAAAGTTATAAATGAGTAACACTGGAGAACACACTTCAATTTGAAGTATGAGCTCTTTGAAATGACTTCTTACTAAACTGCTTTAATGTGGTTCCTTTCGTTATTCCTTGACACAGGAAAATGACCTCTCATCACCTCAAAGCCCATCTGCTTGAACCTGTTATTTTAATTGGCGACTCCACTGAACTGAGCAGAAAAGCAACACAGCATAATAAGATTGATCCATTAAAGCGAGTAAAATTAGTCACTTTTAGATTTTTTTTGGCAATCCGAGCCTTGGAGGAAAGGAAATTTATTTTACTTTGCAGAATAGACAATCTGGTGTAGGACAAAAAGATGTGCAAATATGAAGATGTCACAAAGTATTTTTGTTTATGGGACCACATGGAACTCTACCTGTCCCAACTTATACCATTTCCCCAAACACTCAATTATTTAGTCAAAGCATAGGTCACCTGATGGGGAAAGGGTCAAGTCTGAAAGTCCCAAATTTTTATAATTACAGGTGTATGTACCTATTACAGTTCACTATGGTATTGCTCTATAATTCTACCTTATTTAGACTCAGAAGTACAACAATTTATTTGGATCTAGTTCCTCAGGTCAGCAATTCGAGCTGGTCTCAAACTGGACTCACGCATATACTTTCAGTCAAAAAAGGCAAAAACATGACAGACGTCTTAACGCTTAGGCTCACACGAGCACATTATCACTTGTGCCAGACCCTATGTATCCAAGAAAATCTCAGGGGCAAACAAATTGAAGGGATAGAAAAACAGTCTCTATACCATGGCAAGACCATCTATACATTAATTTCATGGAAAGTGAATACAAGGAGAAGAATAATCAAGGTCATTTTGGCAAACAGTATACCAGAGATAGTTTTTACCAACTGAATGAACACATGCCAAGGAAACATTTTTCACCATAGTACAAGATTATTTTAAAACAAAACAAAACAAAAAACAACACCCAACTTTCCTTGATACCACAATCTAACTCTGCAGTGTCTGAATCATGGATTCTCGACATTTCTGTGAACATAAATATATTTGTATCCATTCTGGTTCTGGGTAATACTGAGTAACCATACTCCATCTGCTCTCTGCCAATGAATCCAATTATTAAACCTGAAAGGACTGCGGAGAACAGCTGTTGGAAGACTATGAAAAGAAATAGTAGCAGGCTGACTAAGGAAAAACACCAAATTTGAAGTATCACTGAGCAGTTAACAGAGTTACCAGTGTTCTCAGCACCCCCAACATTCTGTAGCCTGAACTCGAGAACAGAAACCACAGTCGGTACAGCGGCACATACATAGCTCTCCGAGATACTCTCTTGAGGAAACAAAAGGAACTCCTAATGCTCAGTGAGGGATGGATAGAGACCTTTTATTGTGTGTTTTCCTTTCTCTGTTCTCTCAGTGCCCAACTCACTGAGTTGGGGGCATGGGGGCAGCAGAAGCTAATGGTAACTACACGAGGCTCAAAATTAAGGAATAGAAACTTTCTTCTTCATTCAGTGAAACCACAGTTCCAAGAGGGCAGGGCCATTCCACATTGTTTTATTTTTCCTCACTTTCCCTTCTTCCTTTACTCCATGCCAGACACAGACATAATCACAGAAGTGTACAGCAAGCAAGTTAATTATTCCTCTAAGTTTTTGGCTGAATGACAAGGGTAATCTCACCGAAGAGGAAGTTACAGGGAAGACTGCAAAGTGAATGAAATTCAGAAAAGAAACACTATACAGTTTTTTGGTTTTTTTTTGTTTTGTTTTGTTTTGTTTTTTAATACACTGGGCTCACACCATGTTGAACATGCATGGATTTTTTTCCTTTTTTTTTTAAATTTTCTAATGTTTATTTACTTTTGAGAGAGAGGGACAGGGAGAGAGAGAGAGAGAGAGAGAGAGAGAGAGAGAGAGAAGGAAGGAGGGAGGGAGGGAGGGAGAGAAACAGAGCACAAGTGGGTAAGGGCAAAGAGAGAGGGAGACACAGAATCCGAAGCAGACTCCAGGCCCTGAGCTGTCAGCACCAAGCCCAAGGCGGGGCTTGAACTCCTGAATCATGAGATCATGACTGAGCTGAAGTTGGATGCTTAAGCAAGTGAGCCACCCAAGACCCCTGGATTTGTTCTTAATAAGCTAGTCAAAAACCTAGAAAACTGAATTAATGGATAGACAACAACCCAGGTTCTAGAATGATCATTTGGGTAGTACACATATAGCATCAATTCAAAGAGCAATGCAAAGATTTGGAAAAACAAACTTAACAATGAAACTGGAGCCAACAAAATTATGTTAGAACTTGTGGCCTGAACTTCACCATGTTCATTGCTTAGCGGCACAAAAATGACCCCATCCTCAGTAGAAACTGGACAAGACCCAGAGTTTGTTAATGTAATACTAAAAATAACCAGGTTACAATTTATATTTATTTGGAATACAAAGAAACACAAAAAAAATTAAACTCACACTAAAATTACACAGGGAATCACTATATGGTAGACTTTGAAGTGACTATTATAAAAATGCTCCAACAGGTGATTTTTCCCTTAAAAATAGAAAAATTAAGGGCACCTGGGTGGCTCAGTGCGTTAAGCATCTTACTTCTGCTCAGGTAATGATCACACTGTTTGTGGGTTCAAGACCAGCTGTGCTGACAGCTCAGAGCCTGAAGCCTGTTTCCAATTCTGTGTCTCCCTCTCTCTCTGCCCCTTCCCTGCTCATGCTCTATCTCTCTCTCTCCTTCAAAAATAAATAAAAACATTAAAATTTTTTTAAAACATTGAAACATTTAGAAAGTCAAGGGAAGAAGATTAACAAAGAAATGGCAATTTTAGAGCTGAAAAATTTAATAAGGGAAGTCAAAATCTCACTGGATTGTTTCTCCAGTAGCAGAATGGATGGAACAGAGTAAAGAGTCAATGAACTCCTGGAGACTATTTTCTGATGATCTATCTAAATAGCACAGGAAAGGGATGGGAAAAAATGAATAGAGCTTCAGACATTGTTAGACATTCCTAAGCACTCTCAAGTTCAGGTTCTAGGTATCCAAAAGCCAAGAAGAAAGAGTGTGGTACTAAAAAGTATTTCAAGAAATACTGTCTGAAAAGTTCTTTAATTTAGTGAAACACAAATTTCTAAATTCCAGGAATTCAATGAATTAAAAATGTAATAGACTCAATAGAGCTTTCTCCAGAGCCATCATAATCAAACTGTTGAAAACAAAACACAGAGAAAAATATGGAAGCAGCCAGAAAAAAAAAAGCCATATTAACAATAGCAAACAATTCAAAGGGCTGTAGATTTCTCAGCAAAACTACAAAGAGTAGAAGAGGGGCATCTTGTTTTCATTTATTTTTAAATAAAAATTATATATATATTTAAGGGGTACAACACATATGTAAATAATTACTACCAAGCTAACATATTTCTTTAGTTATTTTGTGTATGAGACTTTTTTTAAAGAAGTGTTTATTTTTGAGATGTAGGGGAGGGAGACAGAGGATTCAAAACTAGCTCTGCGCTGACAGCAGACATCCTGATGTGGAGGTCAAACTTACAAACCCCACATCAGACCCTTAACCAACTGTTATTTTGTGTATGAGACTTTTTTTAAAGAAGTGTTTATTTTTGAGATGTAGGAGAGGGAGACAGAGGATTCAAAACTAGCTCTGCGCTGACAGCAGACATCCTGATGTGGAGCTCAAACTTACAAACCCCACATCAGATCCTTAACCAACTGAACCACCCAGGCGCCCCAGTGTATGAGACACTTGTACCTCAAATCTATTCTCTTGGCATATTTTCGGGGCTCCACACATTATTATTAAATATAGGCATCATGTGTGTATATTAGATATCTAGACATATCCTACTCAACACTTACTCTGTACCCTTTTATCATCTCCCCATTTCTACCTCCTTTGCCCATCAGCCCCCAGGAACCACCATTCTACTCTATTTCCTTGAGTTTGCCTTTTTTTTCTCTTTTAGATTCTACACATAAGTCTGATCACATACTATTTGTCTTTTTCTGTCTAGCTTACTTCACTTCATATCATGTTCTCCATGACCATTGACTTAAGTGGCATATTTTCAAAATACTAAACAAAAAACTCTGTCAACTAGAATTCTGAATCCAGAGATAATAACCATAAGTAATCAAGTTAAAATGACAACATTTTCTTATCAAGAAAATGAAGAAAATCGTAGCCAACAGACATGACCTTAAAGAACTGCTAAAGAAAATTCTTAATATAGAAAGAAATGATTTCAGAAGGAAACTTGGAATATAAGAAAGCAAGCTAGAGAATTGTAAATCAGCTACTCTTCTCTGAAGACTTCAAAATAGGTTTGACATTTGCAACACTTAAACCATTGCTTAGCAGGATTTTTTTTTTCTTTTTGGAAAAACATTCTATGCTCTGAGATTAGAAGAACACATATTGTTCAAATGTCTATACTCTCCAAAGAAATCTATACATTTAAGGCAATGAATATCAAAATACCACCAGAATTTTTCAGAGAGCCGGAACAAACAACCTCAAAATTGGTGTGGAACCATAAAAGATCCTGAATAGCCAAAGCAATCTTGAAAAAGAAAAACAAAGTGGGAGGCATCACAATTTCGGTCTTCAAGCTGTATTATAAAGCTGTAGTGATCAAAACACTATGGTACTGGCACAAAAACAGGTACAGATATCAATGGAACAGAAAAGAAACCCCAGAAATGGACCCATGACTGTATGGTCAAGTCATGTTTGACAAAGCAGGAAAGAATATCCAGTTGACAAAAGACAGTCTCTTCAATAAATGGTGCTGGGAAAGCTGGACAATAATATGTAAAAGAATGAAACCGGACCACTTTCTTACACTACACCCATAAATTTGAAATGGATGAAAGACCTAAATGTGAGACAGAAAACCATCAAAATCCTATAAGAGAACACAGGCAGTTGGAGAAACATCTTACCAGACATGTCATTGGAGGTAGGAAACAAAAGCAAAAGTCAACTATTGGGACTTCATCAAGGTAAAATGCTTCTGCACAAAGGAAACAATCAAAAAAATTAAAAGATATCTTAAATATATGGAGATGTAGCACTTAAGACAACAGCAGCATTAAAACAAGAAAGTGAAGAAATCCCTATGATGGTAACATTTCTACATTCCAATTCAAGTAAAAAAAAAAAAGAAAGAAAGAACTGACTCTCAACAGAGCTTTTTGTATTTTGTAAACCCCAGGTTAACAATTGAAAACTGTGAGATCTATTAAAAGTCACAATATAGAAGTTAAAATAGAATACTACAAATTTTTCATAAACCTCCAAGAAAGCAGCAAGCATTAAGTAGAAGAAAATCAACAGAAAATAAAATGGAAAATGGTAAACTCAAAGCCACACAATTATGTTAAAATAAATCATCTAAAGACACCAGTTAGGGTGCCTGGGTGGCTCAGTCTATTAAGCGTCCACCTCTTGATTTTGGCTCAAGTCATGATCTCACGGTCATGAGAATGAACCCAGGTTTGGGCTCTGTGCTGAATATGGAGCCTAATTAAGATATTCTCTCTCTCTCTCTCTCTCTCTCTCTCTCTCTCTCTCTCTCTCTCTCCCTTTCTTCCTCCCTATCACACTCTCACTCTTGCTTAAAAGTAAATAAAAATATCAATTAAAAGACAGAATTTATCATAATGGGTTAAGTAACACATGATGTAACTATATGCAATCAACAAAAAACTTGTTACAACTATAATGATATAGGTAGGCTGAAACGAAAAGGATGGGGGAAAATCATTAGTAACACTATTTAAAAGAAGGCAAAAATGGCTATATAAGACAAAGTAAACTTTGGAGCAAAGAAAACTATCAAAGAAAAAGGCATATTTTTGTTTCTTCATTTACTATAAGTAACTTTAATGTTGGTACTGCACCTATCACTGACTTTATATTTTACTATTTTATTATCGAAGTATTTCTCCTGATTATTGATCAACCAATAATTGCTAAGATCTTTAGACAATTAAGTTACTAAATTATCCCAAATTTATGTCTCCACGTTCTACATAGAAGATTACAAAGGACTTCAATTAGTCTATCAAAGAGTAACCAAATGTTAAGATTAATTCCATTATCATAAACATTATTAAAGCTATATATTAAAAAGAAATAGAATAAGTAGTCAATAGGAAAAGTGAAAACCTTAAAAACATAGATATTAACATTTAGGTAAAGGAAAAGTATGTCTTCCTTGGGTCATTGTGAACCTGGGAAAATGCGTTAAAATATTATTTGTTGGAACTTAGATCAGCCACAATTCTACATCTGGAATTTAACCATGATATGACCTAGGACACTACTCATAAACGTCAGTTTTATACATAAAACATATACTTGCCAATACATGTTCTCACATATTTAAGTACCCGAGGATACCTCATAGGTGAAACGTAACCCCACGGTACATTTAGTTAATGTGGGAAAACAGCGTATTTGGAGCTTCGGTGCACAATATGGAATTTTAAAACGTTTGGTCAATAAAATGAATCTGAAGAATATTTATAGTTTCCAGCAAGACTCATTAAGAAAATGATTTAATATGCAAAATAGAAAATCTTGGTCAAAGCTGTTGGTTTTTTTTAAGAGAGAGAAAGAGCATGAGCTGGGGAAAGGGGTGAAAGGAAAGAGAGACAAAATCCTAAACAGGCTCCATGTTCACTGTGGAGCCTGACATGGGGCTTGATCTCACAAGCCGGGGATCATGATCTGAGCTAAAAATAAGTAAGACCCAGGAGCTCAACTGACTGAGCCACCCAGGGACCCCAAAGCTGGTCTGCTCTTTTAATCCACATACCATGCTCCTGTCTTCAGATGGTATACTTTTGCATAAATAAACTACAGCTCAGAACTCATTAGTATTTCAATTAGGGAGACAAATTACTTTAAGTTATTCTTTGAGTAATATGAACAGATGGCATATGTGTTCAAGATCAAACTATGGTAAAAAAGGATATCTAATGAGTCTCTTACTCAGTAAGACATATTCTTGTGGCAGGTAGCTAATGATTAAGATTAATGTAATGTTTACAACTATGCAAAAGCTTTCATATTATAAAATGAAGATGTTGAAAGTATATTTCACCATCTGTAAACCATACAACATGTTTATAGCTTGAGATCCAAATCTACTTCAATGCAGGGGGTTATGGAATTTCATGTTTTAGAGAAAAAAAATGGGATTAGGTGACAGACATGTGAAGAAGCAAATAAGGTACAGTTAGGTGGATATATAACCCGTTTGAATGACAGTAAGATTATGACCATGTCAGTGAAGGAAGACTGATGGAAAATGAGCGGGGAATAATTTGGGCCAGATCAACAAGGGTGTGGCCCGCCAAGATCAGGAGCAAGGACTGAGAATACAGATAATCCAAACAATGAGGCTATTCATCTGTCAGAAACATGAAGAATGACAGATCTCCAATTGCTTCAGATAGCATCTATTCAATTGGTTTTAACCCCAAGTGTTTTCGGAAGATCATACAAGTCAAAAACAAAAACAACAAAAAACAAACCCCAACAAACAAACAAAAAGAAAATACATGATTTGTTTTTGGCCCCAAATTCAAATGAAAAGAAACACTAGTAATTCTGAAATTTAGAAAGTGTGTCTGCACTGAGAAGAGACTTTGAGAAGTTATGTGGTTTTATTTCATTTAAAAGAACACACGGGGCGCCTAGCTGGCTCAGTTGGTGCCACATGCAACTCTTGATCTTGGGGTCATGAGTTCAAGCCCCATGTTGGATGCAAAGATTACCTGAAGTCTTAAAAGAAAAAAAAAAACAAAACACAAAAACGTACAATTCCATTTTTTCCTTCTAAGCATTACATATTGTTCTCATCACATTCCAGCATTAGATACATTTTTGCTTCATATTCCACTGAGTCAGTACACAGGATGGATTTTTTTTAGATTTCTAATCCACCAAACTTAAATATTTTTATAGTAAAATATAAAAACTTGTTTACTTGACCACCTGATTACATAAAAAATGCTAAAACGGTTGTGATACTATTTATCAGTTGATTAAACTTAAAATTCTTACTTTTTTCATGTTTGTCAAGCTCTATTTTTTTTTTTTCTGACGTTTATTTATTTTTGGGACAGAGAGAGACAGGGCATGAATGGGGGAGGGGCAGAGAGAGAGAGGGAGACACAGAACCGGAAATAGGCTCCAGGCTCCCAGAGCCTGACGCAGGGCTCGAACTCACGGACTGCGAGATCGTGACCTGAGCTGAAGTCGGATGCTTAACCGACTGCGCCACCCAGGCGCCCCTGTCAAGCTCTATTTTTAAGTGAAGTAAATAACTTGAACATATTTGCAGATTTCAGACTTTAAGAAATTAAGTACTGAAAGTAAGCTGAAGTTTCACTGCTCTTTTAACTGTCCTCGCTCTCCTTCCTCAACTCAATGCAGCTTCTTCTAATGCATCTTTTAAATTTTTTTTTTCAACGTTTATTTATTTTTGGGACAGAGAGAGACAGAGCATGAACGGGGGAGGGGCAGAGAGAGAGGGAGACACAGAATCGGAAGCAGGCTCCAGGCTCTGAGCCAGCAGCCCAGAGCCCGACGCGGGGCTCGAACTCCCGGACCACGAGATCGTGACCTGGCTGAAGTCGGACGCTCAACCGACTGCGCCACCCAGGCGCCCCTAATGCATCTTTTAAAGAAATTTAAAACTTTATGTGAATCCATGGACAATACTGCAGTATCTTATTTTTCATAGCCATAATTGTGTTCTATTCCATTTCTTTGTTTTCTTTTAGTTATTTTATTTTTTTTTAATTTAATTTAAATCCAAGTTAGTTAATATACAGTGTAATAATGGTTTCAGGCATAGTACTTAGTGATTCATCACTTACATATAACACCCAGTACTCATACCAACAAACCCGTCCCTAATACCCATCACCCATTTAGCCTCTCACCCCCACCCAAGACCCCACCAGCAACCTTCAGTTTGTTCACTGTATGTAAGACTCTCTTCTTCCTGCATTCATTCTTCTAACTTGCTTTCACTTTTTCCCTCTCAGCATACAGACACCTATGACTGTCAAGACTGGGCTATATGGACAGATACAGACCGGGTTTATCCATTTTGACTTTGGGTAAGACACTGGGTTTTGTTCATGCATTTCTCCGTAGTTGACTATTTTGTTTGTTTCCAAATTTTGACTTTTACAAATGGAGACAAAAATGCTCCCACATGTTTAATTGTGAACAAATGCACATTAACACTTTGAACGTGTATAAATTGAACGGCTGTTGTATAGAATATATTCATGTTTATCATCAAAAAAATGTTGCCACAGTTTTCCTACTTTTTCTGAGAAATCTTATTTTTATATCCATCAGAGGTAGGTTAGGACTTCTTTTTCTCACAACCTTCTTAAAAATTGGTAGCATTTGGGGCTCCTGGGTGGCTCAGTGGGTTAAGCGTCCGACTTCGGCTCAGGTCATGATCTCACGGTCTGTGGGTTCGAGCCCCGCGTCGGGCTCTGTGCTGACAGCTCAGAGCCTGGAGCCTGTTTCAGATTCTGTGTCTCCCTCTTTCTCTGACCCTCCCCTGTTCATGCTCTCTGTCTCAAAAATAAATAAATGTTAAAAAAAAATTTAAAAAAAATTGGTAGCATTAGACTTTCTATTTTGTGAAAAAACTGAAGTATTTGAAATAGCTCCATGTTTGAGGATAAGTCAATGTTAACTATTTTGTTAATATATTGGTTTAGCATTCTGGGATACTTGTATTTTTAGATTACATGTATGAAATATGTAACTTATTCCTTTATTGATTCTATAGGATGAGGACTCACAACCCCAAGATCAGGAATCACACTCTTCGGACTAAGCCAGCCAGGAGCCCTGAGAAATGGCTTGTACAATCTTTCAATAGAAAAAGATGGTCTTTTGTACTTAGGATTTTCAGGTCAACATAAGCCTTCATGAAAATGATGAAATAAGGCATCTTTAATCAAGGCACCCTATTTATCAGAATTTCATATAGCTTTGCTCACCAAGGTAGGTAGAAATCTTACCCATAGAAATCTAAGTTTTATCCTATTTTTAATGCATTTTTTATCTTTTTAAAGTTTAGTTGAGAGAAAGAGCACAAGCAGGGGAGGGGCACAGATAGGGAGAGAGAGAATCCCAAGCAGGCTCTGCGCTGTCAGCACAGAGCCCTGTATGGGGCTCGGACTCAGGGACCGTGAAATCATGACCTGAGCTGAAACCAAGAGTTGGATGCCTGACAGGGCCACTCAGGCACCCCAAGTTTTGTTCACTTTAAAACAGAGATGATGAATATGTAATCTGAGTCTAAATGCTCAGGTATGACTGGTCATAATGTCAACTTTCTAATTCATGCCTTACCTTTAGTCACTTCCTTTTTACCCCTCAAGAGAAGGATCCTACATTGTCCCTTATTCCATTGCCTTCCTACAGCTCTTCTCCAATCCTTCTATTTGAAGTAGAGCCCAGGGGGGTCTGGGTAGCTCAGACTCTGCTCAAGTCATGATTTGGGGGCTCATGGTCTGAACCCATGTCAAGCTCATTGTTGTCAGCGAGGAACCCCATTTGGATCCTCTGTCTCCCTCTCTCTCTTCCCCTACCCCATGCTTCTCTCTCTCTCTCTCAAAAAGAAATAAACATTGGGGGGGGTGGGGTTAAGTAGAGCCCAAAGAAATAGAGGAGTCACACAAGGCCAAAAATGATTGAATAGTCATGTTAGCCCTACTGTCAAAAGCTCCAGACTCTGGAGTCCTTCCTCTGCCAGTGAACAGTTTTCCTGTTTTTGCACTGCAATGCCATTGACTATTCAAAGAGGTAACTTCACGATTTCCATAGCAATTGTGGTCTTTAAAATACAAAAATGAGACTTTAAAGACTAAACATGAATTATAGTGGAATGGTTCTTTAAGACAGGTTTCAAATTGAACTCTTGTTGCTATCACAAGCTGCCACATCCACTCTGGGTACACATTTCTCAAGGTCCCTCCCACAAATAGAACAAGAGATATACCTTGATGGATAGAGATACAGGACAGAGCTATACCTCTCTGTATCTATGTCCAAGAAAAACTGCACTGAACGGATGATGTGAAACAGCCAAGACTTAATTCAAAACGATTCCACTGAAAAGAGATTGAATTCAACTCCAATGAAACAGAGGGTGGAGTGAGCTAGCAGAAAAAGTACTGGGAGGTAGACAAAGGCACATTGGCCAAGGTGATTAGACCATTGGTGTTTGCTAAGTGACACTAATTTACTCACTGAATGGAGTCTTCTACCTTCCCACACAGACTAGGACACGGAGACACTCTATTTCTCCATGATTACATTTCAAAGGGATGGCTCCCAGTCCTTGAGAAAGCTATTTCTGGGTTGTAAAACTGGCAAAAGTCTAGGAGATTTGTCTCTCAAAGAGGCAGAGAAAGAACGTACAATTCCAAGTTTTCTAACGTAAATGCTTTAAGAAAAGAGAAGTCGGCATCAAGAGTCAGGGAGCAGCGTGTCTAGAATTTACTCAGGCTGCAGGTACCCGAAAGCTATCCTGCTCAATAGAAAGTAGGGGTGCTGTCAGGCTGGTGTCCAAATGACAGGACACCAAGACTGGCATTTTGGGATATAAGCATTGGCTGAATGCGAAGACAACTCTGTTTGAAGTGTTGTAGAGCACCCATTCTCCAGCCCTGTACTCACAAGCACTGGCAGATAGCACTATGTGAAATGGAAACCATCAGTTTAAGGTTTTCCCTGGAATCACAATTTTTCTTTTGTTATCTCAGTATCTAGATTCATCAGATGATTGAGGGTACCTCAGGTCTAAACCCCAGAGATAAAGATCAGACCTGGAAACAAGTTATTAAGTGTCAATAAGCTAACCACTTTAACAAAGTATCCTTTTTTTTCTTTTAATGTTTGCTTGCTTGTTTATTTGAGAGACAGAGACAAAGCATGGGCGGGAAGGAGCAGACAGAGAGAGGGAGACACAGAATCCCAAGCAGGCTCCAGGCTCTGAGCTGTTAACACAGAGCCCAATACCAGGCTAAAACCTAAGTACCCTGAGATCATGACCTAAGCTGAAGTCTGACGTTTAACTGACTATGCCACCCAGGCACCACAACAAAGTATTCTACGTCCACATACAGATATCCACTCAATTTGCTTAAAGGTTTAAAATAATGTTTGCTTTCACCTTGATCTTTGCAATTTATATTACTGGTGTTTCATTGTACTGACCTCATGGGTTACAAAAGCGCTTGCTTAGCTACTTTCTGGTAGTTTACTTATAGGACAGATTTTAAGATAAGCTGTTTTTTATAGAAACATCGTGGCATAAATAAAAAATATAGTAACTGGAAGTTAACATTTATCCTCATTTTGAGTTATCAGTTTCATGGAACATTATAATAGATACTAGAAAGTATATTATGTGCATATACCATACCTGTTTAAAAATTACAAGTAAAGCTGTGTTCAGGTTGAGGGTGACTATAAGATTTTGGAAAGAATTTTAGAATATTATATTTAAGCCCCTTTTTAAAAATCATCACATATTGGTATCCTTGCGAACATTTCTGCATAAATTCCAAGTTTATTTCAACTCTCCATCTAAGAAGAAGTTTGAAACAGTCTCTTGGTGTTTCAGGTGAGAGACATTGCTTTATGAAAGCAATGAGTCAAGAAGTTCTTAAAGCCCTCTATTTTCGGGATGCCTGGGTGGCCCAGTCGGTTAAGTGTCAGACTCTTGATTTTGGCTCAGGGCATGATCTCTTTGTTTATGGGATTGAGCCTCCAGTGGAGCTCTGCCTTGATAGCACAGAGTCTGTTTAGGATTCCCTCTCTCTCCCTTCCCCCCACTCTCTCTCAAAACAAGCAAACAAACATTAAAAGAGAAAAAAAAAGGCTCATCATCAAAACTCAGGCAAATGTGATTTTTATATTCTTTTACTCTCAAGGTCATTTTCTTTTTTTTTTTTTAATTTTTTTTCAACATTTTTAATTTATTTTTGGGACAGAGAGAGACAGAGCATGAACGGGGGAGGGGCAGAGAGAGAGGGAGACACAGAATCGGAAACAGGCTCCAGGCTCTGAGCCATCAGCCCAGAGCCCGACGCGGGGCTCGAACTCCCGGACCGTGAGATCGTGACCTGGCTGAAGTCGGACGCTTAACCGACTGCGCCACCCAGGCGCCCCCATTTCTAGGTTTTGAATCTTACTATTCACAGGGGCTCAAGTTTCTGGATCTAAGTTTATTTTACATCAGGTGCAAAAATTAAGACCTTCAGGCTGGTCAGCTTGAGATGAAGCAGAGAAACTACAGTGTTCTGGTTTTTGTTTATTTGCTTGTTTGTTTTGAAGGCCGGGGCGGCGGGTCTGCACCGGCACCTGGGGCTCTCCCCGCTCCACTCACCATCCCCGCGGTCACTACTGTTCAATGTTTGTCATCAATTTCTGGTCTTAACACAGAGTAGGGCAGAGGAAGGGACACCCCTTATTAATCTTACATTTGCCGAAGCCTCGCTGTGGGTGGGTAACACTTCTGCGTGTCTTGCTTTGGGGCTTTACATCAGACGATTTCCTTTGCCCTCTGGCGACGCGGAAAGAACGCAGGGTCAGTTCCAAACCAAGACCTTAAAAGACCCAGGAGACACTCTTTTATCTCTGTTCTGCCACGAGACCCGTGTGCTCCAAGCTAGCCCACTGGTTCCTTGAGCATGAGAAGCACCTGGAGCCAGCGAGCTCAGTCATAGATTTGCAATGATAAACAGGTGCTCACCAGCTGCCGCCTCCGCTGGCGGAGTTGTCCAGCTGAGCAAAGCCTACATCACGGGACTCTTGGGGGACCCATAGCGGAAGAGAATACAATATTCAGATTTAAGCCACTAAAGTCTAGGTGGTTGGTTACATCACATTTTTATGAGATTAGCCAGCTGAAACATAGAGTAAGCCAGAATATGGATCTTCTATCTTTGAGCCCAAAACTGCAAAGTGGAACACCAGGTTTGCAGCTTATTGATGGCATTCATTCAGGCACATGCTCCCTCTAGTATCTAGGACTTTTTTTTTTTTAAATCACAACCTGGGCTTTACGGATTGCTTAGTTATCTCCAAATTCCTGGGAGACCCAAACTCGAGCTGATATCTGATGATAACTCTCCCATTGTTTACCTATGTAAGCAATGTATTTCCTGTTCCTGTAATCTCTTCCTGAAAGAAATTGACATCAATTGTTAACACCAATGATTGTCAGTGACTGACGTCACGTTTTGAAACCCTCTCAGCCTCCAGCCTCATCTGTTTCATTGCTTTCGCTTGTTGATGAGTCGTCCCCAAATTACAATTTTACTACGGCAGGTGTGACTAATTGGGAGTTCGACCTTCTCGTCAGGATGCCAAAGAATGTTTTTAGATAATTTTTAAGAAAAGTATAACACTGTGTGCAGGGAAAAAAAAATATAATGTTCTATGAAGTACATTACTACTATAATGGAAAAGGAAAATAAATAAGTGAAATGAAAGGAAAGACCATCAGATACAGATTGCAAGTCAAGCAGTTCAGTGTTTTCTACAAACAGTCGCCTGCAGTGCATTTGGAGCTGGCCAGGTTCTATCAGAAATACGGCATTTAATCCTAATTACTACAATTCCGATGGAACGTACAAAATGGAACTCATTCAGGGTACAATAATGACAGCAGTAAGGAAAGCCAAAACAGGCTATAATAAATTACTGGGGTGTAAGACGTTCATTTTCAATATAAAAAATTTTTAAATGAAAGAATAGACCCGCAGAGGTAACTCTAGACCATTTATAGAGGTAATGAGGAGATAATTTTAGGCTGTGTATCACTGAGTGACTCTCTAAACCTTCTAACTGGTTCAAAGATGGCTCATTCTGCCTTGTGGAGAAGAGAGATCTTTACCAAAAAATTTAGGAGTGCCACAACAGATATTTGCAGGGTAGAGGGGCTGTTTGCAGTATCTGAACAGTATTTTACAAGGCAATCTAAGTAGGCACTTGCATACTAAGAGCCAATATTAGTAGCTTAAAACTATTTTCTCCCATCCAGCCCAGGTAAAGCATTTATGTTAAATAAGTGGCTTTTACAGACATATTAGTTGGATGTGAACAAAGAGAGAAGAGTGTCCAAAAATATACAACATAATGCACAACTATTACAACATTCTAATCCTGACCTTTGTACACACACACACACACACACACACACACACTTGCCATTTATTTTAAAAGTCTATCAGTCTTCTTACTTAGGTTGGTTTATTTCATCCTTGTTTGGGTAAGTTTTAATAAGATTTTAAGTTATAAATTCTACTTAAGGACTAATTTTCTTGTCACACACATACATCTCTATAATTTTCCTTCTCCACACGGAAGTTGGGGTGTGAGGAGACGCCACAGGAAACCCAAGCTGAGCATTTTCTTTGCTGTTCCTCTGATCTCTCACTGACCTTCATGGACATGAAATTTTGTCACAGAGACTGGATGTGCTCCTACATTTCACTCCTCAAGTCCAAAGCTAACAGAACCCATGGTGTAATCCCTCCGCACACTAGGAGTCAAATATACTGCTTTCTGTCCCTGACTTATCTCCACCTCCACTGTGGCTCACCCTGCAGAGCCTCCAAGTCTCATTCACATTGTCCATCTGGCCTGTGGAGTAGCTATCAATTCCAGACCCATGTCACAACACTGCCTCATCACTTCCCCCTTGCTACTACTGCCCATTCCAAGCTCACTGTCTATTAACTTTCATTTAGCCTCCCAAAGGGGAGGAAAAGAGATTTGTGAACTTTTACTAAAGCACAATAGAGCCACTTCTAGTTCTGTGTGTATCATCTTTGCAGTTGATACTGTGGTTGGTGTCAAACTTTCTATCAGGTGGTCTCCATTCTAGCCCCAAAAAACAACCAGGGCACTATTTCTCCCTGTATTGGGTTTACCCTTGAATTTGAGTTGGTACAGGGGGTGAAGCAAGAATATATCCAAATGACCTCTTACTTCACTTCTGTCTCATTCCTCCAAAAGTCTCCCACTTCCTCCCCTTGACATTAATAGCGTTACTTCTTTGAGGGCAAGGAACTTCTTTAGTGCTTTTAACTATCCGTTTATGATCAGGTGTCAAGACCCAAGTTTCCAAAGCACGTATCCTGACACAGACACAGAGCTGTTTTAATTCAGAAAGTGAAATAAACATTTTATCTGTGCAATAAAATTTCAAAACTGTTCTCTTTTTTTTTTTCGTCCTTATAACCAACACAGTAAATCAATCAAAAGCTTCTCAATGGATACATACATACATCCACTAGCTAGCCTCTTTACACTTTTGACTGTAAGCCTTTATAATGGCCCAGAGACTTCTTCAGCTTCTAGGAAGATGCTTCTCGATAGAAGGAGGTTCTGAGGGGTAGAAAAAGTGGCAGATTGGCTAGAAACTACAAATCCCCAGGAACGACACTGAGGTGAGTTCACTGGCTTTTCTTTTGCCTCATATATCCCAGGCTTAGAGCAGAAGAAACCATCAACCTGAAAACACCAACTGGTATAGACAAATGAAAAGCCATAATAAAAGACTGGTCACTTCAGCAGGGAGCCAGGAGTAGAGAAATGTGACAATACAGAAAACTTTTAAACCACAATTCTGCTATTCCAAAGAACAGCATAGAAAAACCCCCATCCATCCCTACCAAAGGCTGAGGAGACAGACTAGACTTCTACCCTTGCGTGGCTATAACAAGGCACCCAAATTCCCATCGGGGTAGCATCAAAGAAGGCTGAATAGGGATGTGGACTTTCATCCCTGGCTACAAAGTAATGATGCCCTTTTATGCCTCAGGAGTGAGTAAATACCACAAGGAAAGACTGTGCTTTTACCCTCTCCCCAGTAGTAATGAGGCATCCTACACCCTGCCATAGGATGGTCAGGACTTTTATCTTCACCCAATGTGAACAAGGCTACCATACTTTCCCCACAACATCAGTGGAAGTAACATAGGGAGTAATAGTGACACACCTTTCTGCTTCTCAACCAGAGAGGTATGAGTAGAGGCCTAATGAGGAAATGACACTCGTAGACTGACCCAACAGTAACTAGAAGCTCTCCCCATCAAGTATCAATGGAGGCTGAGTGCAGAAACTGGATTTTACCCCTATTGGCAGTAATGAGGCAGTGCCTCCATTTCCCCTACCAGACTGGCATCATAGGAAACCAAGGCAAAGAGAAGGTTTAAATAAGATCCAGAGTTGTGTAATATAATACTTAACACATCCACATTGCAACAGAAAATTACTTGTTATGCCAAGGAACAGAAAGACCTAAAAATGCATGGAAAAAAATGAGCAGCAAAAGACAACAACCAACAGGACACAGATGTTAGAATTATTAGACGAAGAAATAGATAAAGCGACCATAAAAACAAAAACAAAACCAAAACACTGTCAAGATGAACACTCCTGACACAGGTGTAAAAATATAAAATCTCTCCAAAGACAAAGTACTAGCAAACAAATATGAGACATAAGTAAGAATCAAATGAAAATTTTACAACTAAAAAATACAGCCATGCAAATAAAAAGCTCATCAGACAAGAACAGTAGTAGACTGGTAAGGACAAAGAAAAGTATCCATGAACTTGGAGACAGAACAATAGAAGTGACTAAATCTGAACAAAACAGAGTAATCTGGGAAAAAATGGGTAGAGCCTCAGGGAACTTATGGAATGGTAACAAAACATCCAAGATGTTACCAGAATCCTGGAAAGAGAGCGGAAAAGGGCAACACTGGAAAAGTGTACAAAGAAATTGTCACTGAAACTTCCCAAATTGGTCAAAAGACACAGTGCTACAGGTTTAATAAACTAAGCAAACCCCACATACGACAGTCCCAAAGAATACATAGCAAGACACAACATAATTAAGCTTCTGAAAACTAAAGACGAGCATCTCGAAGTAGCCAGAGGAAGCAGCATTTTACCTACAGGGAAAAACAAATAGAATGAAACCCGTTTTCTCATAAGGAACGAAGGACCCCAAAAAGAAGGAGCATAGTATTTTTGAGGTGCTATACACCTCAAATACAGTCGTTAATCTGAAATACTTCATGCAAAGAAAATATTTTGAGGGTATGAAGAATCAGGACATCCTAAGATGAAGGAAAATTGAGACTTTATTACCAACAGATCTACCCTAAAGGAGTAATTAAAACAAATTTTGTAAATAGAAAGAGAATAACAAAAGAAAGAAACTTAGAACATCAGGAAGGAAGAGAGAACATGGTCAGCAAAAGATGGGTATATATAACAGGATTTCCTTCTTTCTCATCTTGAGGTTTCCAAATTATGCTTAATCAGAAAAAATTATAATACTATTTAATGTGGTTATATTCAAACTAATACATTATATTATATATAATATATATTATATGTATAATATATATCTTATAATTAATTATATTGAATTGGATATATCTTGAATATATTATTCAAGTGAATATTAAATATAAATAGATTATAAATGGTGGGTGGCCAATGTACATAAAGGGAAGCAAGACTCTCCTATTTCATCTGAATTGATAAAATTATACTACCAATAGACAGCAACAAGTTTTGCATGTATAATACCTACAGCAACCATTAATGAACTTACACAATGAAATCACTTCAAAAATCCTATAGATAAATCTAACTGGAATTCTAAAAAAAATGTTCGAGTAACCTCAAGGAAGGCAGGAAAAAGAAAACAAAGCCATGAAACACGGAGAGAATAGAAACCAAAAAAAAAAAAAAAAATGCCAGATTTAATCCTTAACATTTCAATAACTAAATCATATGTAAATCATATGAAAACGCTAATTAAAGACAGGGAATGGCAGGATGGGACTACAAGACATAATCCAAATATGTGCTGTCTACACAAGAGCAATATGAGGGATTATTATGGCAATGAAAATGTCCCTTCTCTTCACTGTATCAATGTCAATATCCTGGCCGTGATAGTGTATTACAGTTTTGCAAGATATTGCCATTGGTGGAAACTAGGTAAAGGATAATGTGGTATCTCTATATTATTTTCTACAACTGCAGGTAAATCTGTAATTATCTCAAAATAGAAATTTTAATTAAAAAACAAATAAACATAAAATAAAAAAATACATTATTCACGTTACACTCAATAAGCTGAGGGTGATATTTTAGAGGCAATACTATCAGATATATTACTATATGGGGTAAATCACCAAGTCATATGTGAAACAGTATTTTATTTGAGTGTAGCATTGAAGACTTAATCATTCAAGGTACTCACTTTGGGTTAGGATTGACATTAGAATTCTGTGTGCAATTTGGGATTAGAAACTTCTCATGTAAATTGCTGGACATTGACAGGGCAGATGTATTGAGCTCCTACTTTACTAGATATAAATACAGTTAATATAATTTAACAATTTATTGGAGAACTACTTTGAGTATACGTTATGTTAAATGATAAAGAAAACAGAGGTGCCTGGGTGGCTCAGTCAGTTGAACAGCCGACTTCAGCTCAGGTCATGATCTCACGGTTCGCAGGTTTGAGCCCTGGGTTGGGCTTTGCGCTGACAGCTCAGAGCCTTGAGCCTTGAGTCTACTTAGGATACTGTGTCTCACTCTCTCTCGGACCCTCTCCTGCAGGCACTCTGTCTCATTCTCAAAAATAAATAACTGTTAAAAATTTTAAATGATAAAAAAACATTAACAACACACATGAGTTGCTCACACTTATTTGACCATAAAATGTTGTTCCTTTTTTTTTTTGCTAACTTCTAACTTTATTCTCTCTCTCTAAAAAAAAAAAAAAAAAAAAAAAAAAAAAGAATCCCAAGAGATAATCTGTGAGAACAATGCAACTATAGATAAGGTAATTGAATACAATCTTATTAAATCTAATAATTATTAAACCAAATTTTCCTACTAAAACAATAGTTGAGCATGTAAGAGATTTGTAAGGCTTTAAACTCTCACAGTTCATTAATAATTTATCTAGAAGTAATGTAAGCTACTATAAATTTATAAATAATCTGCTACACAGAGGAATTAATAAAAAGCTCAGAAATCACTGTTTATTAATTTTACATTTGCTAAAAGCAATTTATCAGAAGACAATATAAAAAGGCAAATTAAAACTTAAGCCCCATTATACCTGTGGAATACATTTCATCTTGTCATAAAGCATGTCTAAGAACCTCAGAAGTATCCAAACATTTCAAAAGGCTGACACTGTGTGCCTTTGGAAATATTAAAATGCATTAGAGTACTCTTAGTACATCACTTTTTATGTACTAAAAATCAAGTTGTCTAAATTAAAAGTACTCTGGTTTGAGAAAAATTTAGCTATTCGTTCGTTCCTCTGGTATACTCTTTTCAGAAATCCAATTTGTGTGAATGTTTCAGATAATTAATTTCTTAAGCTCAACCTACAATTTTTGAACTAACTGGCAATTATTAACCATGTAACAAATACCAGTTTCCTACCTAACATTATTCACAAAATACTATTAAAATAAGCCGTCTCCCTTACTGGGGAAGGGAGGAGTTGATTTCATACCAGAATTTCTGAGACCTGAAATTAAAACTTATCTTTTCTCATGATTTTCCTTTCTGAGATATGACATGACCTTTCTGACCCAACCAAATATGCTTACTAGAAGAGAAAAATAAAGTTGAAAAGTGAGAAGTGCACTGTTGGTGGACTGTCTTAAATTTCTTAATGGAAATCGACATTGTAATTGAAATACCATATTAAAAGTATACACATAGAAGGTAACTTGAATTTCTTAAGCCTCCATTTTCTTATATCATTAAGTTGGTATTTAAGATGTGACATTTCTGCAATGGATATTTCAATTAAAATGTGTACATATTATTTATTTTGTTAAGAAACACATATTGGGCACCTACTATGTTCCAGAATACCTGAGTGAGAAGCATCATTCAACCAAAGGAACAGTTCTATTCTTCACATAAGTTACACTCCAGTAGCAAAAGAAAAAATGTGAATACCATTTTAGAAGGCCTAGAAAGGGAACTTAATTTATTGATAGAAATGCTGACAGTGGCTCTTAGTATATTAGACTTTATACAAGGTTAAGACATACCAATAGTAATAAAAATACCACATTAAGGAATATTTTTTAATTACCAAAAAAGAACCCAATTAATGCTTAGCTTTCTACTTTTTAGTTTACAGGCTGTATCTAATTAGTTTTTTGAAAAAGAAAAAATCCTAGGGAGATACACGGAATCTTGGATTGTGAGCAACTTGTTCTGTGAATGTTCCCCAAGATCAGCAAACATTGCTAATAAATTTTCAATTGATAAGTGAGCAATACCTTGCAATGCGAGTACTACCTGATGCCAAAGGTCACATGATCACAACTGAGCCACTGTTTCTTCTCTCTCTCTCTGTGGGATTGTGAGTGACTGTCTCCCATGCTCATATGCTTGGTCTCAGGCCACAGTGTTTGGCAGAAATCAGTGATTTTTCAGAACATTGGAAAGTACCCACGACTGGCACGAAAGTATTTTTTTTGTCACCTCAAAGCACTATGGACAGTCTTTTGCTTTTCCATGGTAAGTAAGCTCAGAAATGTTTTGTTTCATTCCAGGTCAGGCCGCCTGCAGATAGAGACCCTTTCCTCTGCTGCCTTATTGCCAGTTACATTCAATGCATGAGATGATCAGAGTTCATCAAAACTGTACTATAGTCAACATCGGTTAGCGACAGTGAAAGTTGTCCTCCACAATAACCCTCTACTTTCTGTCTCCCTCACCCCAGCCTCTAAGGTTTTCAAAGGTAAGTGCAGGTTAATATGATTATTCTTTATATTTTGTATTGTCTATATTGTTTTATATTATATTACAGTATTGTAATAATTTTAATGTGAATATATTTGCGTTGTGGAACGTATCTTCTGAGTTTCCATTACTTCTTAGGGGAAATTCGCTTTGATATATAAGTGCTTTAGATGACAAGCATGTTTTCAGAACAAGTATGCTCACAAACCAAGGTTTCACTGTACTTGCTAATTTGTTAAATCTACCAATTACAATATATATATATTTGAGTTTGTTTATTTATTCCAAAGGTGACTTATTTATTTTGAGACAGACAAAAATAGTGCAAGTGGAGGATGGAGGCAGAGAAAGAGGGAGAGAGAAAGAATTCTGAGCAGACTCCACACTGCCAGTAGAGAGCCCGATGAGGGGCTTGAACTCACAAAACCGTGAGATCATGACCAGAGCTGAAACCAAGAGTTGGGTGCCTAAGCAAGTGAGCCACCCATGCACCCCTATATTTGAGTTTAGCACAAATTTTTTTAAATTCAAAAAAAGTAAAGGTAATTTGATTAACAACTAATGTACTCATTAATTTCATTATATAAAAACAACTGAATTTCAGACTATTCAGTTTCATGTTCAAAATCAGATTATATCTCATTAAAAATGAAAAAAATACAAATAGGTGTGCATAACTACATAAAGGTTTTTATATATTGGGCCAAAATATAGCTGACACTTGAGGACACATTTCACAGAAAAGTGATTTTTAAGGTGCAGATGTCTGTGTAAATAATGAAAAACTATTTTTCTCTCTCATACATTATGTTTCATCTTATTTAGTAAAGTACAGGAAAAACTTTTTAGATATTCTCATTTTCAAAAGATTTTGTTTTATTCCCTATTTTTGGTAAGCTTTCCAAGTTTCAGGGTTCTTATTTTTAGTCAAAACTAACCTCATGCCAAATATATCAAAATTCTAAACAATGCACACCATTTTGTCTAGCAAATCTCTCCTATGAATTATTTAATGCAATGTATACAAAAGAGCATAAGAATTCTAACTCTAAAAAACTGGGGTTTTGCTAAAAGTTAGGTACAGACATACAATAGAGCATATGCAGTCATTAAAACTTATATAGATAAATTTTTTAAATCATGAAAAATTGTCTTTAGTATATGAAAAAGCCATTCATGGTAAGTATTCACAGTAAAGCAGGAATAGAAGAAAATCACCTGAGTCTTACAATAAAATCTACAAAATAACATAATATACATAATATGGAAAGGTTAAGTATTTTTCTCATAAAATCAAGAGGGCAAGTACAATTGTTCTCATAATTTTTATCTAGCATTTCAATGGAAACTTTCGCTAGTATAAAGAAGAAAAAGAAATGGATAAAAAGTAGAAGGAAGGAAATATTTTTTTTTTCTCAGATGACATGATTTATATAGAAAATTCTTGACTCTATAAAAATCTCCTGGGCTTAAAAGGGAAACAATCTACTAGGACTAAAAAGTGAATTTACCTGGGTTGGAAGTTTAAGAACACCAGTTTTTTAAAAAATTAATCTTATTTCTGTATACAAACCATAAGCAATCAGAAAATCAAACTTTTTCAAAAAGTGTAATTTACAATAGCATCATACATACAACATGCTTCAGAATAAATTGAGCAAAACCCATACAAGAGCTCTTACCACTGAAATTCTAAAACATTTCTAAGATAAATGAAGTAAGACCTAAATTAAATCAGAGATGCATTGTTCATGGGTAGAAACACTCACAACTATGACATCCAACCTTTGGCTTCAACGCAATTCATGTAAGAAATACAGGAGGCATTTTGAAGTAACTAACAAGTTGCTTCTAACATACATATGGAATTTAAAATGGTCCATAATGCCCACTATCATGGTTTTTTTTAAGGTGGTCTTTAGTTATTTCTACCTAATAACCCATGCTAAAATTATGTGCCTTAAATAATAATTTGTTATCTTTCAAGCTCTATGGATTGACTGACAGTTCATACTTATGAACTTATGCAGACGGTTCATACTTGGGTATGTCTCATAAAGTTGGAGTAAGTAGTGGACTGGAATCATGGTACCTTATGACTCAGTCTAAGACGGCTTATTTACTTCTACATCTGTTATTTCAGCAGGGATGCCTACAAATCTGGAACAGGTTGACCATCTCAGGGGAGGTTTCTACACGTGACCTCTCTATGTGGCTAGTTTGATGTTTCTCATGCCCCGGCAGTAGTCTCTGAGTAAACATCCATGCAAGCTCACTCTATCCAAAACCAGTGACCAAGGTGGAAACTAAGTTTTCTTATGACCTGAGGAAGTTTCACTTTTTCACTTTGGCCACACTCTATCAGTTATGCAAAGGTAGCCCAGAGTCAACATGGAAAGGGTTATATGTAATCGGGTTTTAAGGCCAAGAAGTAAGATTCTCTTGGTAGCAGCCTTGAAGACCAGCTGTGACAATTATCCCCCTGACCTTAAGGAGGCATATTCCTTCACATTCAAAACACACGCATCTTCAAAAACTTCCTACATCTATGACAATACTTGTTTCAGGCTTGAAGTCCATGATATTATCAAATAAAACAGGTTTGAGGTGGTTGAGTTTTTTGGGTGTGGTTACATGGGTGCATTCAAGACCAATGTCAAAAAGCTGTTTCCTTATATTTTCTTCTAGGTATTTTATGATTTCAGCTCTTACACTTAATTAAGTCTTTAATCCATTTTGAGTTAATTTTCGTGAATGCTGTAAGATAAGGATCCAGTTTCATGATTTTGCATGTGCAAATCCAGTTTTTCCAGCACCATTTATTGAAGAGATTCTCTTTCTTTCCTGTGTGTCTTCGGCACCCTTGTTAAAGATGAGTGACCCTATATGCGTGGGTTTATTTCTGGGCTCTGTATTCTGCTGCAGTGATCCATGTGTTTGTTTTTATGCCAACACCACACTGTCACCACTACCACAGCTACACAATGTAGTCTGACATCGAGAACTGTGATGTCTCCAGGTTCATTCTTACTTCTCAAGATTGCTTTGGATATTCAGGGTTTTTTTGTCATTCCATACAATTTTAGGATTGCTTGTTCTCTTTCTTTAGAAAATGCCAAACAAGTTTTGATAGGAGTCCTTTTAAAGTTGCAGATAGCTTTGAGTGTTGTGAACTTATTAACAATATTCGTTCTTTCAATCCATGAGCACAAGATACCCTTCCATTTTTCATATTTTCCTCAATTTCTTTCATCGGTGTCTTCTAGGTTTCAGGGTACCAATCTCTCACTTCTTTGCTTAGATCAATGAAATATCTGTCAGTGTTTGTTTAATACATTTAGGTGCTCTGATACTGGGTGCATAGCTTGTTATGTCCTTTTGATTAACTGACCCTTTTATTATTATATAATGATTTTTTTAACCTCTTGTTACAATTATTTTTACTGAGTCTGTTTTGTCTATTATAAGGATAAATATCATTATTTATTTTAGCTTTCATTTGCATGGAAATTTTTTTCCCTGTACCCCTACTTCAATCCGATGTACATCCTTAAGCTAAAGTATGTCTCTTATAGGCATTATACAGTTTGGTCTTTTTGTTTTGTTTTGTTTTGTTTTTTTTTTGATCCATTCAATCATTCATTCTATGTGTTTTGATTAGAAAATTTAATCTATTTAGAGTAATCTGTAAGGACTTACCAATACCATCTTGCTGTTTCTTTGCTGGTTTATAGTTCTGTTCTTTCCTACTCTCTTACTGTTTTCCCCTGAGAATTTATAATTTTCCGCAGAGCCACTCTTTGATTCCCTCTCTTCATCTTTTGCCTTTTTAGTGCAGTTTTTTAAGCTTTATGGTTATCATGAAGCATACATAAAATATCATATAGTTGTAACAGTCTAGAGTTATAAATTCTTTAATATGATAAAGTTATATAAAAAACTGCTACTCTTGAGGTGCCTGGGTGACTCAGTCAGTTAAGGGTCTGACATTGGCTCAGGTCATGATCTCATGGTTCATTAGTCGAGCCCTGCATAGGGCTCTCTGCTGTCAGCACAGAGCCCACTTTGGATCCTCTGTCCCCTTTGCTCTCTGCCTCTCCCCTAATCATACTCTGTCTCAAAAATAAACATTAACACACACACACACACACACACACACACCCCTCTTTCACCTCCCTCTTTACATTTTATGTTTTCACGTTATAATTTACCTCTTTTTGTCTGTGCATCTATTAATAAATTATTGTAGCTATAGTCATTTGTAATACTTTTGTCTTTTAACCTTTCTACTAGACTTAAGTAATAGCACACTGCCACATTCCAGTGTTGGGGCATTCTGAATTTGACTGCATACTTACCACTTAACTTTACCCGTGAGTTATATACTTTCATGGAATTTCATATTATTAGTTACAGTCCTTAAAACTCCCTTTAGCATTTCTTTCCTATAAGACAGGTCTAATGGTGATGTGATGAACATCTTCAGCTTTTTTTCTTTCTTTTTTTTTTTTTTTTGTCTGAGAATATCTTTATTTCTCCTTCAATCTGAAAGACAGCTTTTCCAGGTAAAGTGTCCTTGATTGGCTTTTTTTTCCCTTTTGGCACTTTAAATATATCCCCCCACTCTTTGCTGGCCAGCAAAATTTCTCCTGAGAAATCTCCCATCCAAGTTCTAACCAGGCCAGACACTGTTTAGCTTCCGAGATTGGGTGCATTCAGGGTGGTATGGCCGCAGACATTTGTGGCTCTCCTGAGAAATCTGATAGCCTAAAAGGGATTTCCTTGGATGTGAAGATTTATTTCCTCTTGCTGCTTTTAAAATTCTGTCTTTGGTTCTAGCAAGAGATGTGTAGTGAAATAAATTTTAAACCAATTTGGCCCCATTAATGATTACTTTATTAAGCTTTGCCATGGTGAACCCCAAGCAGCCTTTTTGTTGGAACTAATTTATCACCACTACAAAGGTTACACCTTTCTGGGGAATCCATTCAATGCTGCAAGTAATGTGACATCTCTTATCTATGGCTGATGGGAATTAACTACTCCTAGGCTTGTATGAGCCTTGGGAATTTTTCAGCCTACTGATTTCTCATGGTGCTCCCTAACAGCCTCAGGGAGTTTTTCTCTCACTGATGCATAGATTGGCGTTCAGCCACAGGCTATGCCCATCACCAGAGTTTGTTCTCTTTGTAGCTCTCGGATAATCTTCTTCACAAATTTTTGGTTTCTTGGCCTCCCTGCCCTTCAAATACACCAACTTAACTCACTGAGAACAGTCACTCTCATCTTCCTTGGACATGGCCTGGAAACTCTCTGGGTAGTAAGCTGGTGAAATTCTTTTCTCAGGGATCTGACTTATGGGGCCTGTTATCCAATGTGTAAAAACTTGTTTTATGTCTTCTTTCAGTTTTCTAGTTGTTTACCGAGAGAGAACTGTTTTTTTTAGCAGTCAATCCTTCATGAGTAGAACTGTGTTGTGTATTTTAAACTAAAATTTCTGGCTATGAACTATGAGGCCTTGCAGAAAGGGACATTAAGCTCGTCGGAAAAGTGGTATTGTAATTGCTTGGAAATGGATTATAATTAGGATATTAAAGAAGGTACTTCACTATGTTTCAGACATGTGCATACATAAGATTACCACCCCACGTGCACACTGTTAAAAAGGACAAGGATTATTAATAAATCTAGAAAAGGGAAATTGGTTTTGACTCTGTTTCATTTTTCCCACACTAGTTAAGTATTTGTAGGCCATCAGAATCTCAATGTGATTATATTTTGCCCCAGAAGTGAACATTTAAGCTTGGTGTGCTTCTTTTAATGCTGGCATGTCAGCATTCAATTACTTTTTAAATGTGCATTTATTATCCACCTGCTATTTGGAAGGTACATTGGCAGGAATAACTGAAGTTTCAACCCATGTGGACACAAAACTATGCTCATAACACATATTCCTAGTTTGCATCCAATAAAATACTCATTCCTTATGATATTGATAGGTGTTTTATAACATAAAGTGTATGGAGTACAGAGTAAGCAACTGTGTGAAACAACAAAATGTCAAAACATGGTCTTATAAGCAGATATCTTTGTTACTTATCAAACTATGGGAATACATGAGAGAAGTGAGAGCAGGTCTAAAATGTCCTGTGTAAATGAAATGAAATGAAATGAAATGAAATGAAATGAAATAAAATAAAATAAATAAAATAAATCTCTGTATATTAAGGAAGTAAACTCACCATTGGGAGATCTAAATATGGAAGAAGAGAAGAAAATCAAAACAGGCATGGAAATAGGACTTTTCAAGGAACTTTTTAGAGGGAAAGGTGAAAGAGGTGTTGACTACAGTTGGTGTGGAATTTTGAGCGCTACATTGCTAACCAGAATTTTAGTCAGTGTTACTGTGTAATGACTTCTGTGACTCCTCTCTTCCATGTCTTCAATAAATTTTCAGTGAAAGAACATACTGCTTTTCAATGTTTTGAATGGGTTTTATTTACTTATTTCTTTATGCTGAGATGAAATTTGAATTAAAAATTTTATCTTAAGAAATTTTAGCTTTATCTGGGCTACACAGCAGTAAACAGTGGGATGACAGCAGCCCACGTATGATGCATGAATGCATACTGTGAATTTCCAAGAGGGTCCTACATTATGCAGCCTGGCCCAATTTATTTAATTGCAGAAGCTTTCCTCCAGGAAAATTTTGTAAAATCATTCCTCGAAGAACCAGATTGGGGAATAAGGCTTCACAATTTTAAGCCATTTAATTAAAATCTACACAGAACTAAACTTTAAAGCACTATATTTGTTGCCATAACAAAATACCATAGACCAGGTGGCTTCAACAATAGAAACTTAATTTCTTAAGAGTTTTGGAGCCTTAAAGTCTGAGATCACAGTGCTAATATGGTCACGTTCTGATGAGATGTCTTTTCCTGGCTTGCAGATGGCAGTCTTCTCACTGTGTGCTCACATAGCCTTTCCTTGGTGCATGAGAGTGGAGAGTCATCACTCTCTCTTCTTCTTTTTCAATTTATAAAATTTCCTTTATTTTTTATTTTTTCAGAGAAAGAGCCCATGCTGGTACACAAGGGCAGGGGAGGGGCAGAGAAAAAGAGAGAAAATCTTAAGCAGGCTCCACACCAGCACAGACCCCGACTCAAAGCTTGATCTCATGACCTTGAGATAATGACCTGAGCTGAAATCAAGAATCAGACACTTAACTGACTCAGACACCCAGGAGCCTCTCTCTTCCACATGTGATAAGGCCACACATCCTATAGGATTAAGATACTACCCTTATGACCTTGGCTTACCTAAATTACTTCCTAAACACCATATCTCAAATACAGTCATTCGGGGGTTGGGTTCAGCATATGAATTTGGGAGGAACACAATTCAGTCTATACCAAACAACATGAGAACTACTATCTCTAAACACATAAACATTACTCGTGATTGCAACTCTTTTATTTTTACACAAAAGTTACTGAAGATATATGCCAGAAAAACTAGATTTTAGCTACTAGCTTAATTTTTCAATGTTAGTTTAGCATTTTTTAGAGAAATTTGAAATCTATATTCTTGACATTTTTAGCAGAGACAGTAAGTCATAAGCCAAAACAAAGAGAGAAAACAAAGGCAAACTAGAACAGTCAGAGTTAGTCTGATATTTTATAACTTATCAGAGTATAGGTAATAACACTTCAATAAAAGAAGAATAGAAAGATTAAAATACTTTTTCTAGACCACTTTCTTATAAACGTTAATATAAAGTTAAAGGAAACCCATTAGAGCATCATTTCATAAGCTGCAAATGACTTTAAGATTGTTCTTCTCTATAAATATTCATAAACACAATGATCTACTCTATATTTGCACCAGGTAAAATGTATGGCAGATACTTGGGATAATAATGATTATAGGGGCGCCTGGGTGGCACAGTCGGTTAAGCGTCCGACTTCAGCCAGGTCACGATCTCGCGGTCCGTGAGTTCGAGCCCTGCGTCAGGCTCTGGGCTGATGGCTCAGAGCCTGGAGCCTGTTTCCGATTCTGTGTCTCCCTCTCTCTCTGCCCCTCCCCCGTTCATGCTCTGTCTCTCTCTGTCCCAAAAATAAATAAACGTTGAAAAAAAATAATGATTATAATTTCTAGGGGAACTCTGCAATCAAAACAAGGGTTTTCAACACAATTTTGAACAGCACAGAGAATGTCTCAAAAGTCAGTTGAGACTTTTACACAGTAAACATGAGTCAGTTTCGTGGCATTAATTTGTTAAAGTTACTATGAGCTTACAAAGCACCTTTCAAAATACTCAGGATGTAAACTATAACTATTAACAATCTGCTAAGATTTTTAGCATGCTATTAAAACATTTTAATGGACTTAAATATATTAGGAAAAAATATGTTCCGAGATTATTTCAATTAGCTAGGTAAAGAACGCTTTAACCATTAGAGAATAACATTTCTTTAACTGCAGTTTAAAGTTAGCAAATGTAACTAAAAAGCTCAAATAAAATAGGATATGCGAAAATGTCAAAGTACAATAATGTTAAACAGGGTAACTATGACAAAGAGTAGAGAATTTGGGAAAATAAGAAAAAAAATATAACACTGAGGAAAAAAATTATTCATAATAAACATAAACAAAAATAAATATAAGTCAAATTATCTCTTGGGAGTTTAATTTACTTGCCCACTGGTAAGTTATTATTATTCCTTAATAATTTGACAATGGGACATGAAACTATCTCTGATATGAGAATTTGGTCCAGAGAATTATATTTTATGAGTTGCTTGAAATCTCTGTCAATGTTAAGTTCTAGCACTATAAAGCAACCATTTCTTGTTAGTAGGAATCGTAGGATAAAAAACATCATGCAGGCTAATCCATCAATTAAATTCTTCAACGGTGGTAGATTATTTGCAAATATGGCCACAACAATCCCTCTCATTCCTGTATCATAATCCTTTTCATCTCCCCCTATGAAGTACAGAGTCTGTTTTTACATCCTTAAATCTGGGTTGGCTTTGTGACATACTATGACCTATAGTACTCAACAAAAATGAAGTTTTGTGACTTTCCAGCCTAGCTTTTAATAGGCCTTGCACCTTCCACCCTCTCAGGAGGTGAGAAAGCCTACCCTTTTGCTTCTCTATAAGAAAGCCCGTATGTTAAAGGACCACATGGAAAGAAAAGCCAGGCTGACAAACAGAGCAGGCACTGGGGCCACTTTGCAAAATACAGACACATCTGAGAGGCCAGATGACTGCATCTTCATGAGTAAATACGGGCCAAACTGCTGATCCATTCAATCGAGAACAAACAAATGATTATTATTTGAAGATACTACTCTACTCAGGGATGGTCTATTATGTAGAAATGGATAAATAACACAGGAATTGGTAGTCAGCATTGTAACAAAACCCTGAAGTATGTGGCACTGAATTTGGGATCAGACAGCAGGAAAAGGCTAGAACACTGATAAGGGGGCTGAGAAGGATGAATAAATGGCAAACTTGTGGAGCATGAAAAGACAGAAAGGAAGATGTCATTGGAGTCTCAAAAAAGGTGAATCAAGCCCAGTGTTGGTAGGAAAAAAAAAAAAAGTGGCAGAAATATGAGCCAAGGGAGTCTGGAAGTTAGTAAATCTCTTTAAGAGACTTGTTGATCTGGACAAGGAGGTATCCACTTAAAATGTTGAAAGTGCCAAATGAGTTTTCCCACTGAGTGCTAGAAGATACTGCAAAAAAGAAATAAGCAAAGCAGATACTAATTTCTAAGAAATACAGAGGACTTAAACGAATCTTAAGAGCGTTATCCCATAGCAGCCTACCTCACTGCAAATAAAGAGAGATGAATCTCGGAAATAACTCTGGATATCACTTTTGGGACAGAGAGATTCACAGAACTATAACAATGTTTTTAAGAGAGGTGTCCTGGCCTAAGCACCACCAGCACAGACGATAAAGGCATGAGAGAGTAAAAATGAAAAGTATGGAACGCCTGGGTGGCTCAGTCAGTTGAACATCTGACTCTTGATTTTCACTCAGGTCATGATTTCATGTTTCTTGGTATCAAACCCCATGGAGCACAGATAGCAGATAACACAGAACAGATAGCATAGAGCCTGCTTGGGATTCTCTGTCTCCCTCTTTCTCTGCCCCTTCCCTGCTTGCACACACGCTCTTTCTCTCTCTCTCTCAAAATAAATAAGTAAACTTAAAAAAAAATAAAGAAACAAAGAAAGAAAGAAAAGTAGGTTCTGGCTGACAACATTGCACATACAGGAAACAGATTAAGAAAGCTGTGCATTCCAAACATTGGACACTTCTTATGGAAAAGAAGGAAACGCTCTTAGGGTTTAGCAAAGAGATGTGGCGAATAGCGGATTAAAGGGAACAACTCCCAGGTAGCGGAACTGTTCAAGAGTCAAAGAACATTCCATTTTGAAACAAAAGGACCTAGACAGATGTGCTCAGATGCCTTTCCATAATGCTATGAGCCAGTGACTCGTACAGTATTTTCCACTTCCATTCTCTTTGAATGCGGCTGTCCTGCCAACGTCTGACCACTGTACGTGTGTTGAGGGCAGAGGCACTGGTGGTGGATAGTGTATCTTTTTAGTTTTAGGTGCGGAGAATAAAGAGGAAGCACCTGGGACAAGGGGCAGCCTAGAAGCTTCTTTCACACATGGATCATATATAGATCATGAAATCGTGGATTGTGATACAGATGCACGTGACTTACACAGTACTCTTTAGACATAAACCTAGAGGCATCTGGGTGGCTCAGTCGGTTAAGCCTCTGACTTCGACTCAGGTCATGATCTCATTGTTTCTGAGTTTGAACCCCGAGTCACGCTCTGTGCTGACAGCTCGGAGCCTGGAGCCTGCTTCGGATTCTGTGTCTTCTTCTCTCCCTCTCTGCCCCTCCCTTGCTTACATTCTGTCTGTCTCTCTCTCTCCCTAAAAAAAATAAACATTGCAAACAGTTTTTTTTTTAGAAATAAACCTAGAAGACAGAAAGGAAAACAAGACAGGGTAAACCAAAGAAGTAATCTTCAGTGAACTTCTCCATTACCAGTCAATGGAGTGTCAATCACAACAAAGAACTGTCACATCTTTGAGGCATTCCCTGGAGAGAGATTCAGCAAATCAGCAACCAACAGGCACAGTAAGTGGGAGATGGGTGTAACTTCCAGGAAACGGGAATATGAGCAAGGAACAGATCTACGCCACGTTTGTAATTTATATTGGAAGCTTCCCATTTGGACAGCTACACATTATACATTAGAGATGTCACATACCAGTGATGCTTGCTTTATAATTTATAATTACCCTGTATGAATAAAATTGTTCAAAATCTATCATCTGATATATTTTTAGAAAATACAATGCTCTACTACTACGTACTGTGCACACCAATTTTTAAGAAACTTTGAGTGTGGCCCTGGTATGCATCAGAAACGGCGAGGTGGGGGCGCCTGGGTGGCGCAGTCGGTTAAGCGTCCGACTTCAGCCAGGTCATGATCTCACGGTCCGTGAGTTCGAGCCCCGCGTCGGGCTCTGGGCTGATGGCTCAGAGCCTGGAGCCTGTTTCCGATTCTGTGTCTCCCTCTCTCTCTGCCCCTCCCCCGTTCATGCTCTGTCTCTCTCTGTCCCAAAAATAAATAAAAAACGTTGAAAAAAAAATTAAAAAAAAAAAAAAAAGAAATGGCGAGGTGGTGGGGGCGCCTGGGTGGCGCAGTCGGTTAAGCGTCCGACTTCAGCCAGGTCACGATCTCACGGTCCGTGAGTTCGAGCCCCGCGTCAGGCTCTGGGCTGATGGCTCGGAGCCTGGAGCCTGTTTCTGATTCTGTGTCTCCCTCTCTCTCTGCCCCTCCCCTGTTCATGCTCTGTCTCTCTCTGTCCCAAAAATAAATAAAAAACGTTGAAAAAAAATTAAAAAAAAAAAAAGAAAGAAACGGTGAGGTGGTGAACATGCAACGCTTAATTACATACATTTCCTGCCAAACCAAAGCTCACAGTTGAATACCAGACTCTACCTTGGAAGCACATCACTGCAAAACTCTTTTAAATAATCAACAAACAACTGTTCAGACTGACAGGAAATTAAGCGAGCAAAAGTGCTTATCGATCACACTATCAATGTACAGAATCAAAAAACATTAGACTTTCAAAACCATCTTGCTAAATGCACATCAATCTAGAAGTCAGAAAAGCTTTATGTGTAAGATTGTGTTCACGTGATATTGAAAGGCCTGAGAAAATTGAAACTTAAAAGCTTAAGTTACGGGAAACTGAAACCTAACCAAGCTTAACCAGCTTGTTCCGCTTCTGTACAATTGCTTGGCGCGACCATGTATTCCTGATCAATCATTATTGCCTGGCACATCCGTATATTCTTGATCAACCATTGTTACTTGGCACATCCGTGTACTCCTGATCAATCATTGTTGCTTGGCACATCCGTGTATTCCTGATCAATCATTGTGATACCCGTACCCCCGGTTGTGGTCTGACCTAAAGGCAGGAACCAATCGAATACTGTTAAGTGTCCAACTTTAAACACCAACCAATCACAGCTCTGTAACTGTGGAAAATTCCTGATTTCCCCATGATTTGTTTGTACCTGTCTATAAAAGGGGTGTAAAAACCTCTCTCAGGGCCTCTTGGCGTCACCGGCAATGGGGGCGCAGAGGTCCAGGTTCGAACCTGCAATAAATGACCCTTGCTGCTTAGCTTTGACTCTGGACTCTGGTGGTTCGTTTTTGGGGGTCTCTTAGACTCTGGGCATTTCAATATACACCAGAAACATCCCACTGCTTGTTATCATTCATGATCGAAGTTAAATTATGCCTGCTGGCTTAACGGTGGATCGACAATCAAGGCAAAGGCCAGTGTCCAGCGTTCAGTTAACATTTTGAAATAAAATGTTTAACAAATATTTGTTGAGTATTTACTGTACTACTATTGGATTGCTGTGTCACCAATTATCACAAACTTGGTGACTTAAAACAATCCATATTTATTATTTCACACTTTCCTGCAGTCAGGGGTCCATGCCACAGAAGTCTCCACTCTCTGAAATGCAGAATTTTACGCACTCTCAATTTTAGACTGCACGGAGGTTGCTGCTTTTACAATTACCTAGCTGTCAGACCCCAACAAAGGAAACAGCAGAATGTGATACGCAGAAAGTCAAGAATGTGCCAGATGATTGCAACCACTACTGGTTTATATATTTCTCTGTTTTTAAGTTTATTTATTTAGAAAGTGAGTGAACACGAGCAGGGGACGGGCAGAGAGAGAGAGAGGGAGAGAGAGAATCCCAAGCAGGCTCTGCGCAGTCAGCACAGAGACTGACCTGGGACTTGATCTAATGAACCATGAGATCATGACCTGAGCCAAAATTAAGAGTCAGACGCTTAACTGGCTGAGCCACCCAGGCGCTCCTGGTTTACACATTTCTCTCAAGCAAAGAGCATATATGTCAGGGATCCTCAGTAGAGCTGAGTTCCTTAATACAGAGGCTCTAGACCACAGTGGAAAAGGACAAAAAATCACGGGAGTTTAAAGTTACACAGCCTTGAATTCGGGCTGTAGAGATTTCTAGAATATTTTAATTCTGCATCCATGAATTACATCTGACTTCATGGTAGTAAATGTGAATCTTGGGCAGTAAAACATGTTTTGTAAATTGACAAAGCCCTGCATCCTCTCATAGCAATGCCTTGTTCTGGGTACATATTAAATCTCTTGAGAAATTTGAAATACCTCATGCTTCTAGAAATTATTTACCACAGATCTTTAAATTAGAAGTGCTTTAAATTAGTAAACTATTTTGCTTCCTTACATGGACTTATTTTATGCTCTAAAGAGTCATCTGTATGTAAATTTTAACTCTTTTAATATTAATTGTACATTAACCATCATCTACGTCATATCTGAGCAGCACATCTGAAATGACCTTAAAATAAAGTGTTGATAATTTGAATAGAATCACTTTGACAGAACTTTTACCCACTCACTTGATGCCCTATGAAGACAATGATGAATATCAAGATGTAATTATCCAAAGCAGCAAGGGTTGCTTCTGCACAGTCTACAAAGTTTGATGATTAGTCAGACAAAACTGCTATCAATTATGGAGACAATTATCTTGCCTCCACAGTTGTGAGAGCTGAAGCAGAATGTATCATTCTTATAAACATTATGGACAAATATTTCATAACCATGCCAAGCACATAGGCTGACAAATTGCTTTATAGAGGCAAATAGAAAGTTTCATAATTTACTCATTTAAAACATGTTTATAAAGGGATCCCATGCTTATACAGATTTTTCTTTTGTCATTGAGTGAAATGAACTGTTTTGGCATGTATAACGCAGCGTTGTTGTAAATTTTATCCAACTGCCCAGAAATTATTACAATGTTTTCCAGTCTTCAAATACTTTGTGACTTAAAGGAACAACAAGAAAAAAAAAAAGATTTTTAGAAAACATGACATAAATAGCCAGGAAATTGTAGTATTAATGAGCATAATCTCACCCTTGTACAAGAGCATGTAAATTCAACAAGTGTGTAACAGGTATTCTCCTACTCTTTGTACATCTTTCTTTCAATAAACAGGAGAAAGAAGCTAATAGTATTCACGTAAAACCAACTGGGTGAAAGGGTAGATGGATGGTCACCACCAATCTGTCTTAGACCCTTACAAAGTACGGGAATACTGAAAAGCCACAGCAAATATAATGAAGTGAAGCAAAACATATGGGTCAATATTTTCCAGGGACCGAGTATGACTGAAAAGAATCCTTGGTTAAACCTGTGGGTATGATATTCACCAAGTTGGGTTCACACAATAGCACAAATACCCTTTTCTTCACCATTTCCGTACGTGGTTCATCTAACAAAACATGTAGAACAAATACATAATTTAAAAATGAAAATTTGAATGGATGCAAATATACTTGCCTATGCAGTATTCACTCCAGTCTGGTTTCATGACAAATTTTTATGAGCAAATGATAATCTTTCTCTAGAATATAAGTAGATAATTTGCTTCCTAATTTTTATAATTGACTTAGAAGTAATAATGTAATGGTACCAATCTCATTATTTTAAAAAATATGTATAATGAATATGTAAACTATGCTTTGTGAGGTCTCTGAGAGTGGAAAGTATGCATACGGTAGTAAATTATTATTCTAGGATTCTTGTATTTCTGGAAAAACTATGGCCAATGAGTTGGAAAAATCTCTCCAAGAGCTAACACCTTTTCAGGCGCTATGCATTCCACCACCACGTATGAGAATTCTACTTGGTCCACAATTGAGCCCACCCTACTAACTGCCTTTCTGTTTTTCATTTAGTCATTCCTGTGAAGATGTACTCGTGGTACTGGCTTTAGTTTTAACTGTCATTTCCTTAATGACTAATGACATTGAATATCTTGCCATGTACACCTTTTCATTCAAAAATATTCTTTGGTTAAGTGCTCACATTTTTGCCCATTTTTATTACATTGTCTTATTTATGAGAGTTTTGCAGATAACTTGGACTCCAGTCATTTGTTAGATATGTGTATACAAATATTTTCTCAAAGTATTGGCTTGATTTTGTATTTTGGTATAGTAATTTGCAAAAAGCAAAAAAAAACTTTTAATGTGAAGGATGTTCAATATATAATTATCATTCATGATTTTGATTTTTGTCCATCAAGGTCACTAATTTTCTTCTATTTTTTTCTATCATAAGTATTCTCTTTGCATTTAGGTCTTTGACCACATTTAATTTGATTTTTGTATATGGCTGTAAGAAGGGACAAGGTTTATTTGTTTTCATTATCTTTGAAGTATTCCAGCATTATTTGTTGAAATTACTCTTTTTATTATATTACCTTGGCACTATGAATATGAGGGTCTATTCCTAGACTCTCTATTCTGTCCCAATGATTCATATGTTTATTTTTATTCCAATACCATACTGTCTTGATTATCTTAGTTTTAGGGTAAGTCTTGGAATCAGACAGTAGAGTCCAACAACTTTAATATTTTTAAAACTATTTTGGCTTTCTTTGCTTTTCATTATAAATTTTCAAGTTAGACTGACAACTTCTAAAAAAAATCTACGATTTTGATTGAGAGCACATGTAATGTACAGTTAAATTTGGGAGACTGCTGACATCTTAATAATATTGAGTAACTGCATGAACAGTGTATTACTTCATGTACTGAATTCTTAGTTTCTTTCATCAATGTTTTATTTATTTAAGCATACAAATCTTGTATATATTTTGTTTTATTAATCCCTAAGTATTTCATACTTTCATGTTATTAAAATATATGCCATTTTCGGGGCACCTGGGTGGCGCAGTCGGTTAAGCGTCCGACTTTAGCCAGGTCACGATCTCGCGGTCCGTGAGTTCGAGCCCCGCGTCAGGCTCTGGGCTGACGGCTCAGAGCCTGGAGCCTGTTTCCGATTCTGTGTCTCCCTCTCTCTCTGCCCCTCCCCCGTTCATGCTCTGTCTCTCTCTGTCCTAAAAATAAACATTGAAAAAATAAAATAAAATAAAATAAAATAAAATAAAATAAAATAAAATAAAATATATGCCATTATCATAATCTCAATTTCCAACTCTTCCTGGTCATTGTAGAGATATATAATCTATTTTTGTATTTTGCTCTTGTATTTTCTAACACTACTCAGCTCACTTATTTGTTGTACTACCTTTATTGTAGTTTCTTTGGGATTTTCTACATAGAAAAATATGTCCTAAATGAATAAAGACAGTTTCTTTCTTTACAATCTCTGTGCTTTTTATATTTTTTTTCTTTTCTGGTCCTGATTAGGTCTGCCAATCAAATGTTGAAAAAAATCTCATAAGAATAGATATCCTTTCTTTGTGGTCTTCATAGGGAAGGGAGTGTTGGGAAAGTACTTAATATTTCAGGATCAGTTTCCTAGCGGATGTTTTGTGTTCGATGGAGGACCATAGATTCCTTCTATCTACACTCACCAGAAATTTCTTTTAAATAATGAATTAAAGTTTGACTAATGCTCTTTCTCCATGTATTGAGATAATCATTTTACTTCATTACAGTACTGTGATATAGTGCATTATATTGATTGGTTTTTAAACACTGGCACACTGGCACAAACTTCCATTTCTGAAAAATTTGGTCATAATATATTGTCATTTTTATATATTGCTGAATTCTATTTTCTATAATTTTTAAAATATTGTGTCTTTATTCATGAGGGATAATGGTCTATAGATACATTTCTTATAATGCTTTTGACTGGTTTTGTATCAGGGTCCTTATAAATGCTGTCCTTATAAAATAAATTCAGACATGTTCCCTCTTATTTATGGGAAAAGTTTGTGTATAAATTGTATTTGTTTGCTTAAATGTTGGGTAGAATTCAGTAACAAATTTATCTGGACCAGGAGTTTTCTTTATAGGATGATATTTAACAATGAACCCAATTTATATAATGGCTAAGATTATACAAAGTATCTACTTCTTCTTGAATAAGTTGTTAGTTTCAGCCCAAAGGAATTTTTCTGTTATTTACATTATCAAAATTTTGGTATAAAGTTGTTCAAGCTATTTACTTATTACAATTTTATTGTAAGATGTATGCTTCCCCCTTCATTCATGACATTGTTTTAATTTTATCTATTAATCTTGCTAGAGTTTTATCGCTTTTATTAATTTTTTAGAAAGAATCAGCTTTTGGTTTTCTTGATTTTATGTGTGTGTATGTCTTTGTGTGTGTTTGAGTATGTATTTTTTGTGTGGGCAGGAGTGTGTTTGTGTATATTTCACTGTTTTCTGCTCTTCATCATCACCTTTCTTCTTGCTTTGCATTACATTTGCTCTTTCTTTCTATGTAAGGTAGACATTTGGGATAGCTCTAATTTTCTACTGTAAGAATATAATGCTATGCATTTCCTTCCAAGCATTGCTTTCACTGCATCTTTCAAGTTTTTTGTGTTTCCCTTTTCATTCAATATAAATATTTGCTAATATCATCTGTAATTTTTTTGAATCCATGTACTGTGTATTTAAATTAAAGGAGATTTTCCAGGTATTTTTTCGCTGTTGATTTATAGTTCAATTCTACTGGGGTCAGAAAATATACATTGTATATTTCAATAACCTAAGTAATATGATCCTTGTCAATGTCCAGGTTTACTTAAAATCAGCGGGTGCCCTTGAATTGCTGGGTAGTCCGCTAAAAGCTAAAAAGGTAAAATTATTTCATTTTGTTGTTCATGTCCCATACATCCTTATTAATTTTTTGTCTATGTGCTCTGTCAGTTACAGAGAGAGGAGCACTCTGTACCTTATACTTATATTTCAGGTATAACTGTGGGTCAGTTTTTCCTTTCAGTTCTTTTAGTTACTACTTTATATAATTTGATGTCATTTGTTGGGCCTGTAAATGTTTAGGACAATTGGCATCTTAACAAAATTGACCTTTTTCATCCATCCACATGATTTGTTTAAGTTTTCTTTATTTTCTTCCAGCATATTTTGCAAGCTTGCCTGCATTACAGAGAGCTCCTGCCTTCACAATCTTCTCACCCATCCCCCAGTAGCAAATTGCAGTTGTGTACTATTCATGAATAACTCTGTTTAAGCCAAAAGAATATTCTCAGTTTCTTTGTCAGATCATAGTCTTAGGAAGTTCTGTGCACTTGGGAATGGTGGTGGTGGTTGGTGGGAGGAATGTCCCGGCATTCCTAATCGTTTCCAGTACATGACCACCATTCTGTGTTTTTCAAGCCTAGTGGATTGGGCAGGAATAAATTTCCTTTCTCTGCCCACATCTGTACCAACTCTCTTCTTTATATTGATACAAGTTCCCAGGAGCAAGAGATTTTTCTTTCTGTAACAATTACTAGAGGTCTTTGCAGAAAAGCACGTGTGTCTACAAGCTACCCTTGTATCTGGAAACCCAGTTGTTCTAAACTGATGTCGTAGCCCAAACTCAATTTTAGAAATTTATTTAAGTTTGAGATAATTTATTCTTCCCTCTAACTATGGCAGCCAATTTTTCCTTCCATAATTTGTCAAAGGTGAAATGGTTCATGTCTTGTCTTTCTTCACAGGATTATGTCATTTTTTGGAATTCAGTTCCCTTGATTGCCTTCAACTTTGATGGACTCAATAAAAGTTATGGTTTTGTAGACCATCCAACTTTTACTCATTTGTTAAAACTGAGTGAGTTTCTTTTTCAGCTTTCTACATCCCAGGCAGAGGAGAAGCTCTGCTAAGTCAATCTTGAAGAAAAATAACACTACTGGAGGACACAACAGCTGCCAAATTTAAAGACTTACAAATATAAGAGTGAGAGGTTGGCAAAAAGCAGGCAAATAGAACAATGAGACAGGTTACAGAGCTAATTAAATGAATGCACACATTAATGTCACTGATTCATGAAGAATACATCAAATATCAAGAAAAGAGTGTAAAACATAGGGATGTCCAGCTGGCTCAATCAGTAGAGGATGTCACTTTTGATTTCAAGGTCATGAGTTCAAGCCCCACATTGGCCTTAAAGCTTACTTCAAACAAACAAACAAACAAACAAAGAATAAAAAGAATATAGAAATATAAAAGGTGGAAAGATAGTAATAATATGGTATGCAAATTGACTAAAAAGAGTTAATGTAGCTATATTACTATAGATACAACAGATTTTAGATAAAAGTTTGAGATATAAATGAGTGTCTCATAAATAGACACATATAGTTACCAAAAATATAATAATTGTCTATAACCCAGAAATGAAATATAGAAAAGAAAACAAATTACATAAATATATAAAAAAACAAATCAACAATTATACTGGGAGATGTTTAATACATCTCTCAGTAACTTACAAAATAAAAAGGCCACGTGCATTAAGTATATACAAGTATTGAAGACTGTAAATAACAAACATCTTAATAGATATGTACAGAACACTATACTCTAGACTTATGCCACACACACATTTTTTAAAGCCTTCATGAAACATTTATAAATACTGTATACTGATTCATACCAAATCTCGATAAATTTCAAATACTGAAGTTACAGAAAATTTCCTGTGCCTACAGTGCAATTAATTAAAAAAATTAACAGCTAAAATATAGCTAGAACATTCCTGTGTTTCTGTAAATTAATAAGTCCATTTATAAACAATTATTGGGCCAAAAGAAAATTACTAACATAGTAAGACAGTATTTGGGACTTCATTTTAACAACAATATGACACAATAAAAGTTGTGGAATGCCATTAAAAGAGTGTTTTGAAGGAAAAATCAAAGATTCCAATGCTTCTATTGGAATAACAAAGGAAAAAATTAAAAGCTAAAATAGAAAATAGAAAAAGGACAGCAAAAATAACAGAGAAATTAATGCAACATATAGAATATGAACAAAACAAATTATTTCTATTAAAAAATAATACATATTTTTAAAAATCTGTCTTATAATTGATTACAAAAAAAGAAGGTAACAGTAATTTTCACGAGTGCCACAGGCAATGAAATGATCATAATGAATATTATAGAAATTTTTATGCCAATAAACTTATAATCTATGCAAATGGAGAAATACCTTGAAAAATTATCCATATGGACTGAAAAATAATGACTTTCTCTTGTTACTAACTTCTCTATTTATTCTACCCACTGGCAAACTATTTCTCTAATTCTCTGCTCTCTGTTTGTGAGTTTGACCTTTTTTTTCTTTTTTTCTTTTTTTTTTTTTTTAAGATTTCACAAATATTTCATACCATGCAGTATTTGTCTTTCTCTGTCTGGCTTATTTCACTTAGCATAACGCCTTCCAAATTCATCCATGCAGTATCAAATGACACAATTTCCTTATTTTGTACAAATGAATAATACTCCACTGAGTACATGTTTTAAATATATAAATGCAAATACATATACCACATTTTCTTTATCCATTCATCTGTCAGTGAACAATGGACATTCAGTTTGTTTCTCTACCTTGGCTATTGTGAATAACACTGTAATAAACATAGGAATGCATATATCTCTTCAAGATCATTTTGTTTCCTTTGGAAATATACCAGGAAGTGTGATGTCTGGATCACATGATAGTTGTATTTTTAAATTCTTAAGGAAATTTCATACTGTTTTCCATCGTGGCTGAACCAATTAACATTCCCATCAATAGTGCATAACTTCAACATATTTGTTATTTCTTGGTTTTTTGATAACAGACACCCTAATAGGTATGAAGTGCTATCTCATTGTGGTTTTGATTTGCATTTCCCTAATGATGATTGATGCTGGGCAGCTTTTCATATGTATGCTGGCCATCTGTATGTCTTTGAAAAAATGACTTTTCATGTCCTTTGCCCAGTTTTAATTGAGCTGTTTGGTTTTGTGCAATTGAGCTGTATGAGTTCCTTACATATTTTGGATATTAATCCACTCTCAAATGCATGGATTACAAATATTTTCTCCCATTCCATAGGTTAATTTCTCATTTTAAAAATTGTTTTCTTTCCTGTACAAAAGTGTTGTAGTTTAATATATTCCCAATTGTTTGTTTTTGCTTTTGTTACCTTTGCTTTTGCTGTCAGATCCAAAGAAGTCATTGCCAAGACCTGTGCCAAAGTGGGAACAGCCTACATTTTCTTCTAGTAGTTTTATAGTTTCAAGTCTTTAATCAATTTTGAGTTCCTTTTGTCTATACTCTAAGTAGTGGTCCAATTTTATTCTTTTGCATTTAGTTATCCAGTTTTCCCAGCACCATTTATTGAAGAGACTGTCCTTTCCCCACTGACTATTCTTGGCTTCCCTGTCATAAATTAATTGACCATATATGTATGGGTTTATTTCTGGGCTCCTCATTCAGTTCCATTTGATCTCTCTGTTTTTATGCCAAGAATAAAGTTTTAAAAAATGAATTTACCCAGGAGATTTTAAAGAATTTAATACATAGTTAAAATTTTTCAACAGTGAAAACAGGAGACACAGTTTAAAAAAAAAAAAGAGTGACACGAGTGACTTGCATTTAAATTATCACCCTGTGTGCTATGTTGAGAAGATATTGACATAAATGGGATGAGAAGCAGGAGAAAAGTTGAGATGGTATAGTATTAGTCTGAGTGTGATAACAAGACCAAGGTTATGACAGTGGAGATAACAGATGTCAAACTTGGGAAGTATTTTGGAGAGAAGGTTGACTGGATTTCCTGATATGCTGAGTAGGAAATGTGAGTGGAAGAGAGTTGCCATAGATAAATCCACAATTTGGAGGTTGACCAACTAAAAGGATAGCATTTCTATCATTTGAGATGCAGAATAATATAGAAGGAGGAGGCTTAGAAATAATATAAGAAATTCTTTGGCTTTGGGGTGCCTGGGTGGCCCAGTCAATTAAGCATCCGACTCTTAGTTTTGGCTCAGGTCATGATCTCATGGTTCATGAGTTTGAGGCCCACGTTGGGCTCTGCGCTGACAGCATGGAGCCTGCTTGGGGTTCGCTCTCTTTTCCTATCTCTGCCCCTCTTCCATGCTTTTCTCTCAAAATAAATAAATAAATAAATTTTTAAAAATTGGGTTAGAAGTGTCTACTAAACTTTAGGACAAAGGGAAATAGTTTAATCAAGACACAAAAGCACAGATCATAAGTGAGAGGACTGAGAGGACTATACTAAAATTAAAAACATCACACAGTGAAAATACAAGCCCTGAATAGAAAGTTATTTGCAACCACACAAAGGATTAATATTTCTAATAAGGGCATTCTATGGATTTGATTCAAAACATTTGCTCTATACTTGTGGACCCATATGCAATTCATAAGTGTACCATTTCATTTTAAATTGGGGGGAAATTTCCTAGATATCTTTCTTTTGTATATTTCCAGTTTAATTTCATTCAATCAGACACAAAATAGGAATTTGGGAAGGTAAATATTACTAGCTTTAATTTTAGTCATGCACTTTCTCTGTAAAGGAGTCCAACTTTCTTATATCTATTGTTTCACTCTTATTTGTCTTCAATTATTTTTCAGTGAGTAACTGATTAATTCTCATACTGCTAATGTTAACAAGTGCTAGGTGCCAAATGAGTCGGTCTATTTAATTTATAGGTCTGCAAATTTCTTCTGTTACCAATGTTTTTAAAAAAGGTGTATATTAAAATATATCTTACAAAATGTGGGGAATAAGCTTAGAAATTTCCTGGGCTTACACCACCTGAGTTTGGGTAAACAAGATAAGGCACCCCAGAATAGAGAGGGGTGCAAAGGCACTCAATACATAGGTATATGAAATAAACAAGATTAGGTATTCAGGGCAAAAGTGTCCCCCAATTTAGTACTACAGCAGAAAGCTGCTTTCACAGGATAGACCAAGTTAGGTAAACAGGTAAATTGGGCTATAGACCCCTGCACTGCAGGTGAAGGAGCCCAGAGTGGAGATGATTAACAAAAGAAAAGGTGCCTTGTTAACCCTGAGGCTATTTCCCCTATCTGCCTTATCCTCTAGTTTATCTAAGATAAACAGACAAGGCGCCTCCTGTCTGCCATTAACAACCATCTACCCATCTGCCCGGTGCCAGGATTTTGTTTTATACTGACCCAAACCCCAAACACCATATGTCTTCAAAACCCCCTTTGCCCTCAAGTCCCCAAATTAATGTTTCCAGTTTCTTTGTCTCTTTGTGCACACCCATCACATTTGTAAGCCTTCTGATCTTAATAAATACGGGACGAAAACCCTTATTCAGGGCTCTTGTCTTTTCCCAGACATTAACCATCTCTCACATTTTAATCCTGCATCCCACTCTTTTGCTGGCCAAAAGAGAGTTTTAGACTTAGAGTCTACGACAACAAAATAACATATATACAACAAATTATACAACAAATTTAAGGAATTTAAAGAGGAAGAGTGAACACAGAAGAAACTACCAAATTGTAAGAACTAGAACATTATCTGTTCCTTTGTATTGCCAAAAATGCCTCTCTTGAGCTTACTTATATGGAAAGAAGCATGAGATATCTAAGTAGCATCTTCCTAAAGAAGCATTAGTCTGGAAAGTTCTTGTACATACAGTTCTTGAAAAATTTAAATGACCATGTGAACAAGCCTGATCTAACTTTCTGGAAAATGAAACAATAACAACAACACATGGGTAAGATCTCTGGTTCTTCACTAATCAACCTCAAAACTCATGAGCAATGTTGTTTCAGATTATCTCATTGGCCAGGTGACTACAGATACAAGAGTTAGCCAAGCAGAGATTAGATAAATTTGTCCATAGAGAAGAACCACATAACAATAACTATAAACAACAATAAGGTCACTAACTTTTAGTTAGAGTGGTTTGTTATAGAGCAAAAGTCAGCTTATGCAAAGGATCACCAGTAGCAAAGGACAGAGGTAGTAAGGTGACTTGAAGAGCTTTGAAGAAAGGTTAGACAGATCTCTGGCAACAAGGAAGGTTCCAGAAGAACAAACAAATAATCTCAAAAGAATCAACACTACAGTGACTGCTGCCACAAGAAACCACCTTCTAATTAACACTAAATGGGGAAGAAATGACAACAAACTGAAAGAGCTCAGCAAATTTGGTACAGTCAGTCAAGCAAGAGGACATCTGCTTCTTACTACTACCATCTCCATTCCATCACCAAGAGATAGATGCAAGAAGGAACACCGTAATACCCACCACTCCTGAAGTTGGGAAGATACCTGTTGTGGAGCTAATCCTGTATCCCTTCCCAACCTCAGGTTCAGTGGCATAAAACTAGTAAGTTGACATCAGCCACTGTTAGTGTATTTACACCACTCAAATTGGCAGATGCTACAGATCAGAGCTGCTTTTACCTTAGAAGGTCAGTAAACATTTACCGCTACAAACACTTCACATATTGTAGATCTTCCTTGGATTCTTTAACTTTAACTATATTTACTGAGATAGTTACTGGGATTCTTTAACTCTATTTACTTGGAAATATCTTAATAAAAATCTCAAATAATAATACAGAAAAAAACTAGATAGTATCTTAGCCTCAAATTTGCCATTTATTTTAACCTTGACTGACACTTAACATGAAACAAGATGAACTATGAATTCAGAGTGTGGTCAGCTCTCATGAAAAAAATATGTATACTGAAGACTTTTATACTACAGATCTGTTAATTTCCTTGATACCTTAAAACTTGAGGCCAACTTTACCTGTGGGAACTGTTGGAATATATTTCCCTAAAAAATGTTTCTCAGAATGCGTGTTTCTCAAAAGATCTTTCAGAAGAAGCAAGCATGTGTTAGGTCCAATGATTCTATTTCTGATGGATATATATTCTATCACTGAGAAAACAACACATAATAAATAGTATTACATTTTGGCATTTACAGCAGTCCCTCCATCTTTCATGTTTAAATATCACATACCAGTATGTAATCAACAAAACACCTCATTCTTATCCATGCTGTCAACTCTTAGGACAAACTAGCATCAATTGTACCATAAGAGTAATAACTATTATTATTAGTTAATATCATTAATCTTATTATTATTATATAATTATTTGAGTTCATTTCTTTTTTATTATCTTATACTGTCTATCATTACCAAGCTAGCCAAACCTTTCTGAATTCAGGGGTAGAGTGGGAACTAGAAGATAATTATCATGTAATATCTATTTTCTATAATGGGTACAGTGATATTCATTTATAACTTAGGCAACAGACTGCTGTTATCAACTCTTATTACATTCCTGATCAAGGGGTGATTTTTCATCCTTTTTGTTACTTTACTACAAAGTTGCAATGAATACATGTCCAAAAACTCAGTGTATAAAGCTTCTCTCTGAAGGAAAAAATAAATGACAGCCTTCATCAGAAAGAGTCACTCCTGTGTTCTGCCTCCATATCAAATGGCTGTAATTTAATGCTTTCTAAAAGCTCACTTTAGACTTTTGTATTAGAGAGAGATAAAGAAGGAATCTAAAGTGGTGTTTGCAAATGAAAGCTTATTAAAAATATGAACTCTTGGGGCACCTGGGTGGCTCAGTCAGTGAGCCTCCAAGCTCTTGATTTCAGCTCAGGTCATGACCCCAAGGTTGTGGAATCAAGCCCTGCCTTGGGCTCCATGCTCAACATGGAGACTGCTTAAGAATTACTCTCTCTCTCTCTGTCTCTCTCTCTCTGTCTCTCTCTCTCTCTCTCTTTCTCCCTCTGCCCCTCTTCACTGTTCACACTCTCACTCTCTCTCTAAATTAAAAATAATAATAATAGTAAAAAGGAAAAGCAAAAATATGAACTCCTATATCCTAGACATATAAAATCATAATCTTTTGGAAAACAACAAAAATCTATTTATCTGCAGTCTCATAAGAGATTTAGAAGGGATTCCAAGTTTGGAGACAACTTGTTTGTAGAAGCACACCTTTCAACTCTAAAAATTCCACAGTTAAGTAAAAAGAAAACCAAATACCTGCATGATTTATTCTTTGATCCTTGTGAAATAATATCCCTAAAAGTATGATTTTTATAAATAAAAGTATATAAATAAGTAAATATATTTATTATAAAATACTATATAAATATATTTATATAAATAAATATATTTATGCCCTTGACACTTTAGAAAATATCTATTTCAAGAATGTTTTTCATATTTTTGCAAATCCACAGTCACATATACTATTACAGTTGACCCTTGAACAACATAGGTTTGAAATGAGGGTCGAATGACATGTGGATTATTTTCCAATAAATACAGTAGAGTACTATAAATGCATTTTCTCTTCCTTATGACTTCTTAACATTTTCTTTGCTCTTGCTTACAATCTTATAAGAATACAGTATATAATACTTACATAAAATATGTGTTAATTGACTGTTTATGTTACTGGTAAGATTTCTGATCAACAGGTTATTAGTAGTGAAATTTGGGGGGAGTCAAAAGTTAGACACAGATTTTCAACTGTGCAGGGGATTGATATTCCAACCCTTTTGTTGTTTGAGGGTCAAGTGGAATTACGCTATCCCATGTCTCTTCATGTATTCCTTTTATAATTTAACAGCTAATATTAGTGTTTCACTACATACCAAACACATGTCGCAAATATAGACAAAATATAAACACATTCTACTTCAACAAAGAAAAACTCTGTCCAAAAGTAAGTGGCTTTAGAGGCTGAGTTCTACTACCATGATTGAGAAGAGAAAGACAAGGATATTCAGAGATAAGCTATTTTGTATGAATGGAGTTTATGTGAATGTGCTCTTGTAGTATCAGATGCTAAATATCCAGGGCTGGGCTGTGGTCTCATGTTAAAAGCATGGAAAAAACCCAACAGTGGGTTTCAATGAGCATGGAATAATTATAGGCAATAAAATGAGATGGCTGCAGAGAAACAAGCTACCTGAAAACGCATTCTACTTTATACTGGTGCTTTATTCCTGTCCTACAGTAGGAATTTTAAAATTCAGGTTAATGGCTTTTGAAGTGAAGTTGTATTTATACACAACACAGTATGTAACATTTAGAAAATAAGTCATTAATGCGATTGGGATTTAGACAGAATATTTGATCTTTAAAAGGACAACAAACCAGATCTTTCAAGTAATCCGAGCAATGAAATAAATTAGTAATCATTGTTGAAGTAAGTTTATCTGCCTTTAAAAAGCTGTGAATTGGTATGCAACATGATCAGCCACATGGCGAAACCATTGCACAGTGTCTCATACTGAAACCCGAGAACGAGAGAGATGATAAAAGAACCCTGTGTAAGCAGGAGCTATTGACAATGTCCAAGTCCCAAAGAGAAATATCATATGTCCAAATTTATAAAGAACATCTCGTTAAAGTATAGTCAAATGACCTGCTTGCTAATATTTGATGAGACAAAATAACATTTTTCCAAATCAATCAAGCAAGCAATAGTAATTAGTCTTTCTTGTGAAAAATTTTGTACTTCCATTATTCCTCCAGTTTACTTTTAACAATGGCATGGATTTAAGTTTTCAATCTGTAATATATTACCTGAATCTTTTCCCACGTGGGATAAATTCATTCTGCCATATTTGTGTCTTATTTCCATCATCACCCAAACTATTCATTATGTCTCTGCAATATGACATTTAGTTGTACCAAATAAGTTCAACATGAAGGAAAGAGGATCCAATAGAGACCATATGATCTTCATCTTTTCCAGCTTTGGTGACATATAACGGACATATAACACCGTGTAACTTTAAGATATACAACAGGATGATTTGATATACACACACATTGCAAAATGATTATCTCAAAAACTTAGTTAGCACATCCATCACCTGCCATGAAAAAATGTTTTGGTGAGGTGAGAACATTCAAGATCTACTCTTTTGTCAAGTATAAAATATAATATTGTCAGGTCACCTGGGTGGCTCAGTCAGTTGAGCATCTGACCTCAGCTCAGGTCATGATCTCACAGTTCGTGTTTAAGCCCCACTTCAAGCTTTGCTCTGACAGTGAGGAGCCTGCTTCAGAGTCTCTGTCTCCTTCTCTCTCTGCCTCTACCTATCTCATACCTCTACCCCACTCACCACTACCCCCAACCCTAGAAACTCTCTGTGTCTATGAGTTTGGCTGTGTGTGTGTGTGTTTTAAGATCATACAGTATTTGTCTTTCTTGTCTGACTTATTTCATAACACAATGCCTTCAAGTTCCATCCATGTTTTCCCAAAAGAAGAAAATATTTTAATCATGTTAATGAAGAAAGATTTTTATTGATGAGGCACCAAAAAGCAAGGGCCTTTTAAGAGTAAAATATTAACAAGTTTGATGTATGTATTTATAAACTGTAAAGAATACAAAGAAATCTGTGAGAACAAAATAACAAGTAAATAAAAAATGAGCAAAGAATATGAAGGGCAATTCACTGGAAAAGAAACACAATAGGCCAACACACATATGAAAGGAAGTTTCATCACATTGGTAATCAGGGAACTGCAAATTAAACCTCTCATCACCATTAGTTTGGCATGAATAAATAAATGTAGCAATATCAAAACTATGAAAACTTACATAAACCCAAGTCTGAGCATACCTGTGCAACAACAAAATTCTTAATTATTTTCATAGTAGCTAAATATGCCAATCAAGTAAGTGGAAGATTGCTTCCAAAGGTACTCCAAGAAAGGAATATAAATAAGAAGTTATAGAATGAGTTTAACAGAAATTATTTTATTCCTTAGGCTGTGATAAAATGGAGGCACAAATAAGAACTGTTTATAAGGGGATGCCTAGGTGTCTCTGTCAGTTAGGTGTCCGACTCTTGATTTCAGCTCAGGTCATGATTTCCTGGCATCAGGTTGGACTCCATGCTGACAGCGCAGAGCCTACTTGGAATTCTCTGTCTGCCCCTCGCTCTCTGCTCCTCTCCCACACCAGGCGCACATGCATGTACGAGCGCTCTCTGTCTCAAAATAAATAAATACACTTAAAAAAAGAAAAGAGTGGTTTATAAGACAACACTTTGATGTAGAAGTAGGTTTTTTTGGGTTTGGTACAGCTCATCAAAAAGATCAAGGATCCAGCACTCTGCCTTTCCGCTCTACTATTTGCAATATACATGCGTTTTATTCTTAAATGTTGTCCTACATATGTCCTATATATGCCAATGCCCTAAAGATTACATCCACCATAGGGAAAAAAGACAATCAAAGGAATATAGCTGAAAGAGTGCCCCTCTGTAGACATACTCTTTTTATTCAGGAAGAAACATTTTCCCAGAAACCTTGTGACAGATCTGACAAAAGATTTACTGGGCAAAACTGAGTCCGGGCAGCTTGGCAAACAAATACAGGACAAATGTATTGGGAAAATTACTTTATATATACCTCAGTCCCAGTGTCTTCTTTCTGTGGTACAAGGTAGGGATCAAATAACCTATGGTGAGTATAACATAATGTATAAACATGTTGAATCACTATGTTGTACATCTGAAATTAATGTGACATTGTATATCATCCAAAGAAACTAATTTAGGGGTGCCTGGGTGGCTCAGTCGGTTAAGCGTCCGACTTCAGCCAGGTCACGATCTCGCGGTCCGTGAGTTGGAGCCCCGCATGGGGCTCCGGGCTGATGGCTCAGAGCCTGGAGCCTGCTTCTGATTCTGTGTCTCCCTCTCTCTCTGCTCCTCCCCCATTCATGCTCTGCCTTTCTCTGTCTCAAAAATAAATAAACGTTAAAAAAAATTTAAAAAAGAAACTAATTTAAAAAAATAACACATGTTGATTGCCCGAAATGATGAAATTAACCAGATCATTAAATAATATCCATTTATTTTCCATGGTATTATTTTAGTAGTGAACATCTTTGAAATATTTTTAATAAAAGTTAATGTGATCATCCTAATGAATTTTAATCTTGCCTAGAATGTCCCCCACCCGAAAATCACAGTTTAATTTTTTTTTCTTATGTTTATTTATTTTTGAGAGAGTGAGACAAAGTGAAAACAGAGGAGGGAAGAGAGAGATGGAAACACAGGATCTGAAGCAGGCTCCAGGCCCTGAGCTGTCAGCACAGAGCCCAATGCGGGGCTTCAACTCACAAACCACGAGATCATGACCTGAGCTGAAGTCGGACACTTAACCGACTGAGCTACCCAGGCGCCCCCAAAATCACAGTTTAAGTAAATTAATAACATAACAAGACAATTATACATTTTTTTGATAGTAGAGAAATATACAAACTTTAAAACCTAAAATTCAATTTCTGATATATTTTTGCTTCCTAGATTAAGAAAATTATAAAAGCAACATGTGTATGAATGCTTCCACATCATCTTCAGTGAGATTAAACTGTATGCATTTCAATTAGACAGTTTAATTATATTTTGCATATCAGTATTCTTAAAACTAAATCTGAAGGAAAGATTAATAACGGAATTAAGAATAAGAACAGGAGGCCACATTATTAATTAATGAAGATATTTTTAATAATTATGGTCACACATAAACAACAATACAAACAATGAGACAGTGATGTAAATTACAGAACAGTGATCTTTGCATTATTATATAGTAATTAGCAATTTTATTAATTAATTAATTAATTTATTTATTTATTGAGTATAACTGTCATGCAATGTTACATTAGTTTCAGGTATACAACATAGTGATTCAACTTCTTTAAATATTGTTATACTCACTTCAAGTGTAGGTACCATCTGTGACTCCAGGCTGCTATTGGTAAAAATGTATTAACAGTGCTATTAATAACACGGACTATATCGCCTATACCTAAAAGGCAAATTTCCCTGATTTGTTCACTTTTTACCTGGAAGCCTGTACTACTTCCCTGCACCCTTTGGCTCCTCCCCACAAGCCCATCCGTTTGACAACCATCAACTCGTTCTCTGTATTTATAGGTCTGACTCGGCTTTTTCCTTTATTTGTTTCTTAGATTCCATATGTAAGTGAAGTCATATAGTATTTGTCTTTCAGCCTGATTCATTTCACTTAGCATAATAACCTCTAGGTCTTTCCATGTTGTTATGAATGGCATGAGCACATCTGTTCTTACGGCTGAGGAATATTCTATCACACACACACACATACACACACACACACAATATCTTCTTTATCTATGTCAATGGTCACTTAGGGTGCTTCCATATCTTCACTACTGTAAAAATGTTGCATTAAACCAAGAGGTACATTTATCTTTTCAAATTAGCATTTTTGTTTTTCTTTAAAAAGATTTTGTCACAAAGATTTTGTCATAAAGGAGTTGGAGTGCCTTTGGAGAGTTTGATCAGAGTAATGACATTATTTGATTTTTTTTTTAATACTCAATAATGGAACACTGGGTCATACTGTGTTTCTATTTTTAATATGTTGAGGAACCTTAATACTGTTTTCCACAATTTCCACTCCTACAAACAGTGGACAAGGGTTCCTTTTTCTCCGCTTCTTCGCCAACATTTGTTATTTCTTATATTTTAGATTTTAGCTAGTCTGACAGGTTTAAGGTGATATCTCACTGTGGTTTTTGATTTCCATTTCTCTGATGATGAGTGATATTGAGGATCTTTTCATGTATCTATTGGCCAGCTGTAGGTCTTCCATGGAAAAAAATCTATTCAGGTCCCATAATCATGTTTAATCAGATTATTATTATTATTATTATTTTTTTAGTATGGAATGTAAATACATCCTTAGAGTCCAGCATCATCCTGATATTAAACTAAGACAAAGACATCACAAAAAAAGAAAACTATAGGTCAATATCCCTGAAGAAAAATTCTCAAAAATTATTAGAAAACTGCATTCAATATAAATTAAAAAGGATCATTCACCACAATCAAATGGGATTTATTCCATGAATGCAACCATGGCTCACTATTCGCAAATCAATGTGACATACCATATCAACACATCTAAGGATAAAAATCATAGGACCATGTCAATAAATGCAAAGTATGCATTTGATCAAAAAATCTGTTTATGATAAAAAGTCTCAGCAAGGTGGATTTAGAGGGAGCATACCTCAACAAAATAAAGGTCACATATGAAAGAAAGCCCCACAAACTAACATCATACTGAATGGTGAAAAACAGAGATTTCCCTCTAAGATTAGGAACAAGACAAGGATGTCCACTCTTGCTACTCTTATTCAACATGGTCCTGGAAGTCCTAGCCAGAGCAATCAGACAAGAAAAATTAATAAAAGGCATCTAAATACTGATAAAGAAGAAATTAAACTGTCACTATTTGCAGACAAGATACTATACATAGAAAACCCTAAGTATTCCACCAAAACAAAACAAAACAAAACAAAACAAAACAAAACAATTAGAAGCAATTTTCTTCCTTTTTTTTTCTTTTTTAACTTTAAAGACCAATCAGGTCACTTACTAGTGATTTCTGAGTTAGTTTTGAAAGACCTTTGAAGTATCTCCAAACTACAAAGAAGACAATTCAGAGCAAGACTTTATAAAAATGTGAGACTCCCACTACCAGAGAGAATATTTATTATGAAATTAATCTATATATTTGGTTAATTTTAATACTAAAGTTGCATGCTTTAGGGTTCACTTGGAGTTCTCTACACAAAATCAACTTGCCCCTTCAACTGCATTTCCCTCACAATTAATTCTTTTTCTCTTAATTTTTTTAATTTATTTTTGAGACAGAGAGAAACAGAGCATGAGCAGGAAAGGGGCAGAGAGAGAGGGAGACACAGAATCAGAAGCAGGCTCCAGGCTCTGAGCCATCAGCACAGAGCCCAATTCGGGGCTCGAACTCGCAGACTGTGAGATCATGACCTGAGCCGAAGTTGGACGCTCAACCGACTGAGCCACCCAGGCACCCCCACAATTAATTCTTTAATGTAAGGAACTAGTGAGAATTAGAAGAGTATACAAAATTCTTGTAAATGGCTTTTACACATTAACTATACACATAATAGCATGAATGGATGCATGTATGTAGCAGAATCTTCCACATATATTCATTGATTAGATTTATCAATAATTCCACAGCTTCCCATGTTTCAATAAAGAGAAACAGGATCAACTAGGACTGTATTATGACTTCTGTGGGTCATAGGCAATTTTGCCTTCCTTTGCCCCTTCTGCATGAAAACACACACAAAAATATTCAAAGTTCTGTTTTGTAAGTACATGAATATAAACATGAATATATTAATATTATATTCAATATGTATTATTTGACCTAAGAGCTCATTCTTTTCTTGTGATTTTAAACTAAGTCAAAGCATTTTTGTGGGTCCCTAAAAGTAATGAGCCCCCCAGCACTGTAGTTAAAGGAAAAGTTGGCCCCCAGTTCAATAGGAAAAGCTTTTTTTTTTTTCTAATTTTTAATGTTTATTTTCGAGAGAGAGAGAGAGAGAGAGAGAGAGAGAGAGAGACAAAGCATGAGCAGGAGAGGAGAGAGAGGGAGACACAGAATCCGAAGCAGGCTCCAGGCTCTGAGCTGTCAGCACAGAGTCCCACGCGGGGCCTGAACTCACAAACCCTGAGATCATGACCTGAGCCGAAGTCAGAAGCTCAACCGACTGAGCCACCCAGTTGCCCCCAAAAACTTTTTCTTTGAAATAATTTCTATTTTAATAGAAAAAAAAATTGAAACTGGAGGCTACTTAGAAGTTATACCAAAACTTGATTTTAACAAAAATATCTGTCTTCAAAGTACCTCCCTCCCTAGAAGTAATAAGAAGTGGTAAAATGGAGTGAATTGAAATCCACTTATTTCCTGTATGACATATGAGGGCAGGAGAAAAAAAAGAAAACTGGAAGCATAAGTGTGACACAGAAAACCAGAAATTGCTATGGATTTAAACAGTCATCAGGGAAATATCTGAATTTCTAATAATAAATAATCTCAGGAGAGTTACCTCAAAAAAAAATTTGCTGTGGTTGGCCAATGGAAAATGAGAAATCTTGTGATTTCCTAAAAAAAAAATATAGATTTTATATTCCAGTGGAGAAGGATTTTATATACACTAGGAAGATTCTACCTTTAGTAAGAAGTGAATAGAAAAAGGCAGATAGAGGCAAATTCTCACTGTTAGGGAAAAAATATATGGTTTAAGTCATAAATTTAAAAATACCAAACAATATATGGCTTCAGAAAATGAATTAAAAGATAAATAAAATGAAGACTAAAGTGATAAAATAGATTTCCAGGCAAATGAAAATACCCATCTGATTTCTCACAGTTTTGCTAATTACAGTATTTAAGAAATATATATATATGTATATATATATATATATACATATATATATATATATATATATATATATATGACCTACCCTAATTGAATGTCAGAAAAATGACTGAAGTGTTCTATGAAAACAAAACTAGCATAACGAAGTTACAATATACATTTATGCGGTTCCCATTTGCTCTCATCATGAGTGCCCAGAAATATTTTTCAGGCAGACTATCATATCCTTAAAATTTTTTTTTTTTAATTTTTTTTTTCAACGTTTTTTATTTATTTTTGGGACAGAGAGAGACAGAGCATGAACGGGGGAGGGGCAGAGAGAGAGGGAGACACAGAATCGGAAACAGGCTCCAGGCTCTGAGCCATCAGCCCAGAGCCCGACGCGGGGCTCGAAATCACGGACCGCGAGATCGTGACCTGGCTGAAGTCGGACGCTTAACCGACTGCGCCACCCAGGCATCCCTATACATGTATTTTTTAAATACTTCTGTGATCCAACTGTTTAGAGAAATCTTGTGCTTATAACTTTGGAGAAGAGATTAAACTGGTGTATTTACTACACGATTTATCAGAACCTTTTTTACTGTGATGAGTATGTTTATGGCCTTGATTCTGGTGATAGTTTTATGGGCGTGTATCTCCAAACTCATCAAGTTCTATACATTAAATACAGCTTTTTGCAAGTCAACTTTACCTCAATCAAATGGTTGAAATAATTAAATTATTGGGGTGCCTGGGTGGCTAAGCTGGTTGAAGGTCCAACTTCAGCTGAGGTCATGATCTCACAGTTCATGAGTGCCAGCCCCGCATTGGGCTATGTGCTAACAGCTCACAGCCTGGAACCTGCTTCGGATTCTGGGTCTCCCTCTCTCTGCCCTCCCCCACTCATGCTTTTTCTCTGCCATTCAAAAATAAATAAGCATTAAACATTTTTTTAAATAAAAAAGATGTAATTATTGACCTCACTTTTTCCCATACTAGGCCCAAAGTTTATTGGTAAACTTTTATTAATTTTCTTAATGTTTATTTATTGTTGAGAAAGAGAGAAATAGAATATAAGTGGGCAAAGGCAGAAAGAGAGGGAGACACAGAATCCAAAGCAGGCTCCAGGCTCTGAGCTGTCAGCACAGAGCACAATGCAGGGCTCAAGCCCACGAATCTTGAGATCATGACCTCAGCTGAAACTGGACACTTAACTGACTGAGCCACCCGGGTGCCCCTGGTAAACTATTTTTTAATTAAAAAAAAAAAAGATATGAACAAAAGAATACACAAATCATAGGTATATGACTTAATGGATTTTCACAAAATGGAAGAACTTAGAACCAGATCAAGAAACAAAATATTGAGAAGTTCTTCTTATGACCGTTTTCATTCATGAAGCTCTCCACTATCCTGACGTGTAATGCCATGGATTATTTCTGCCAATCTGGACTTACTTTTGTGGTTGCTTTATTTATAAACTTATTTTAAATTAAACTATTTATTTTGCCATAGTTGTAAATTCACATGCAGTCTTAAGAGATAGTATATACAGATTACATGCACCCTTCTCCCAGTTTTCCCCAATGGTAAAATTGCACACAATTGTAGTAACATATCACAACTGGAAAAACTGACATTAATACAGTTCAACAAACTTACTCAGATCTCACATTTTGCATATTCATATGTGCACGTATTGTGTTCTCTGAAATTTTGTCACATGTCTATATTCATGTAACTATAAGTATAGCCAAGATATAAGTACATGTAAGTATAGCCAAGCTCCAAGAACAGTTGTAATGTTACAAGGATCCCTCATGCTTTGCTATCGCTTGCGTAGACACATCCACTTCCTATAGCATTCTCTCCCATCCTCCCTCTCCTTCACCCTTATCCCTAACCCCTGGGAACCAGGAGTCCATTTTCTATCTCCATTATTTTGTCTCTTCAAGAACTTACACAAATGTAATTGCATGGCATATAGCTTTTGAGATTCGCTTATTACACTTAGCGTAATTTCCTGAGATCCATCCAAGCTATAGCATATTTCAATAGTTTGTTCCTTTTAATTACTAAGTAGTATTCCATGTTATAGATGTACCACAGTTGTTTAAAAATTCACCCAGTGGGAAAAATAAATCACCCACTCAAGGACATTTGAGCTGTTTCCAGGGTTCTGTTACGGTAAATAGAGGTACTCTGAACATTCATGCACATGATTTGTGTGAACATAATTTCTCAATTCCCTGGGATCACTGAGCAGGAAAGCAACTGCCAGATCACATGCAGGTGTATGCTTAGTTTTGTTCTGTTTTTTCACACACTGCCCAGCTCATTTCCAGAGTGTCTGTACCATTTTATATTCCCACTGATGTAAGAGTGATTTGGTTTCTCCACACCCTTGCTAGCATGTGGTGTTCTCACTCCTTTTTATTTTATCCATTCTGATAGGGGTTTAATGGCACCGACCGTGGTTTTAACTTTCATTTTCTTAAAATGGCTAATAATGTCGAACAATTTCATGTGCTTACTTGCCATCTGCATATCTTCGTTAGTGAAATGTCTGTGTAGTGCTATTTCCCACTTAAATAGATTACATATTTGTGTTTTCAGAGTTCATTATATAACCTACCTACATTTTTGTCAGATAAGCATTTTGAAAATATTTTTTCCGAGTAGACAGTGAATTTTCCCATATTCTTTATAAGAACTTTCACAGAACAAAAGTTCTTATTTTATAGTATTTGTATGAAATCCAGCTTATAAATTTTTCCATGTATGGGTCATGATTTTGGTGTCAACTCTAAGAACTCTTTGGCCAGCCATACTTCTTGTCTAAAACAAACAAACAAACAAACAAACAATTCTGGTATTTTAGTAGGAATTTCATGAAACCTACAGATCAGTTAGGGGAGAATTAACATCGTCACTATCTTGATTTTTTTCAAAAATCAAATCTGCATTATTTAGTTCTTTTCAAAAATTTATTTCATTAGCATTTTGTAATTGTCATATAGATACCATACATGTTAGTATGGTACAAGTTTTGCACCTAAGTATGTTATTTTTCGTTATACTGTGTTTTCCTCGATACTGCAAAAGAGTTCCACATTTTCCCATCTTCCCCAGCACTTGGTACTGACTGTTTGTCTTTTCAATGTTAGCCATTCTGTTATGTTAGTGGTATAATACTATAACTTAAATATTTCCTGGTCATTCATGATGTTATTATTTTCTTATGTTTCATCTCTTCTACAAAGTGCCTACACAATTCTTTTGCCTATTTTTCTATAGACTCTTCTGTGTTACTGATAGGGAATAATGAACACACATACACATAACTATATATGTATATACACACACATATATATACACATTTATGCTAGATATGCTTTTTGTCAAATCTATATATTACATATATCGTCTCTCCATGTATTTTTCTTATACTGTAAGTGGTGCTCCCAGATGAACAATTCCTCAGTTATAATAAAGTCCAATTTGTAAATGCTTACCGAATAAAGCTTTTTTTGTGTGAATTTAAGAATTCTTTGTCTACTTCAAGGTTAATGCTCTTCTAATTTTTTTCCTATGTGCTACATACATATTTTTAAAGTTTATTTATTTATTTTGAGAAATAGAGAGTGGGGGGGGGAGCACAAGTGGGTAAGGGGCAAAGAGCAAAGGGGAGAGAGAAAACTCCAAGCAGGCTCTGTAGTCAGGTTGGAGCCCAGATGTGGGGCTTGAACTCACAAACCATGAGATCATGACCTGAGCCAAAATCAAGAGTCAGGTGCTTAACTGACTGAGCCACCCAGGCACCCTGTGTGCTTTATATTTTTTACCCCATACCTCTTTATTAAAGAAACATTTTCTCATGCAGATAGAGAAATGTCACTGTAAATTTAAGAGTTAAGTGCCAGAGTTCTTTTCATGGAATATATATTCATCATGGCTGTGTTAACCTTTCCTAACAGACAAGATTTATGGGTTTCCCTCTTCTTTCAATTAGTATTGTTTCAGATGACTATACTATTCCAATATTTCTCTTAGTGGTAAGACAATAACTGCACACTGAGTAATCTCAAAGCTTCAGGGAATAATATCACCTGAATATCTTAATTAAATCAGAATTCTGATTCAGTTAAGACTACACTCTGGACTCTATAGTATTAAGAAAAAACAATGTGATTTTTCCTTTCTGTCATTTTGGCATAAATATACACCACATTATGATGAATGAAAGCAGCTATGAAAATATATATTGTGCTCAAAGCTGTAAGACAGAATTTGGTATATTCTATAGAAGCTCTTTTCCTCCAGCTGTTGGGGCCTACATAATGAAACCAAAACCAATTATAATATCGTTCAATGCCAGTAAGAATACTTTTTCTTAGAAATGAAACTAATTTAGAGAGGTATATGGGAAATGGAAGACCTTTTGATCTACAAAAAAAAAAAAAAAAAAAAAAAAAAAACAGCAGCCAAATCCAACAAAGGCATATATTTGGAATTAAAACGAAGATACACAAAGTGCATGAGTGTTATATATTGAGTGTATATATTATTTGTTAAAAAAAAATCAGGGAATGAATCTAAATACCTGATCTTAAAACACGTATTACTTCACAGTATCTTATTAAAGCAATTTTTTTATTTCACAAATGTAAGGTTGGCAAGGTTTGAGGGTGAAGTAATTTTTAGAATACTTTTAAAAAATATTTTTCATACCTGCATTCTCCAAAAGTAATAAAACATGAGCTTAAAGCATTAAAAAGAAATTTTAGAACTTAATTTAGTACTCATAACAAATATGAAATCAATAAGGCAAAACACATTATAACTTCTCTGATATACAAGTTAATGTATTTGAAATAAATGCTAGTGACAGTTTCAGCCGATATTGGGCCTTGAATCATAGATAATTAGCCTTGGACGAACAGAAACAATATTTAGAAGCTACTGCATGGTGTATACTTGCTCTATGCATCTACTACTTGTTGACGTTACTAGTTCTTATCTTGACTAGCTATACACTAAATGGGATCTGTTCCTATATTTTTATAAGATTATTTGTTATCTGTGCAAATAAAACTGTGCAATATTAAAGCATTCAAATGAATGGAAATAAATGTAAGATTCTACATGGTTTTTATTGAGACCTACATACTTACCTGAACTTGCTCTTGCTAAGATTAAGGTGATCTGTCTCCTGTTTGTAGGACGACAATGATTATGTTTTTAATACAGAATATCTGTTAGTTTCAAACACAACTGTTTCCCTGGTTATTGTTACAGGGAAAGCGTTGATAATACGTCACTTTTTTTACAAGTAGTTCACATCAAACATACGACATATGTTATACGGCTCCTTGGGATGGATAGATCAATAGAAGATTTAGAATAAAAGCTTAAAATACATAACATGAAGCTTAGATAAACCATTAAATTCTTTATCAAATTAGAGGATAAGGAAAGCAAAGTAAAATTGTTAGACACAGGGGCATTATTTTAATTCTAGCCTTCTTCCACACACACTTATGCAAAACATTCATCTTTCCCATGCCCACACGCCATCACCAACACTGGCATTCACAACTATCTTTAAAAGTAACCAGAGAAGTATGTTGCCCTAAACGTTTCAGGTACCTTACACACATTGCAAAGAATATACCCTTTTCTTAAATGCCCCAACTGTAGAAACAAATGGTAAGGCTTAAACCTACTGTTGGAGAGAATGCTTTGCTGAAAAATCAAAGCTTAGGATGACCTAATTGCTTAGAAAATCATTGTAAAAGTTGCATAAACCATCCATATCGATCACTTTCATAGAGTGCTTCTGAGACAAGGAGCATTTCCTATCCCTTGTTTATCCCACTTAATAAAATATTTGACACCCTCACCTTTTTTCTCCCTCCCTTTCTATTGTCTAAACACTTTCACCAATATTTATTTAAAAATATATTCCAAATTGCTGAGAATCTTACCTCACTAATCCAGCCTCTATCAAAATTGCTATTTCATACGAGAAAAGATTGCACTTGGGAATGTACAGTGATTTTATTTTGAATACACTACTGGAGGACAAACAAATGTTTGGAAACAATACTAGAAATGTCTGACATTGGATTTATTTTTTGCTTGTTCCAAAGCCACATTTTAGTGAACACTTTAAAAACAAAGACTGCATTTGCTTGAGCAGACTTTTATTATTTATGCCCTTGGAGTATAGTTTACTTTTGTAGGACAGACAGATGATGTTTCCACTCTATTTTATTAATTTAGGGGGGGAAAAAAACTAATTCTTTTATCTTTTAAAGCTAAAAACTTACGTCAACTGGCATGTTATTTACACAGATGGTTTAAAAGGTATTTCCAGTTTCTTTCTAAGAAAACTGTTTACTTGTCCCCTTGAATTATTGAGGAAAGTTTCAATTATTCCTTTGTATCACTCCTTGCCAAATCTTTATTTATTTATGGCATAAGTAAAATGACGACGTACTTATTTAATGTTAGCTGCAAGACTTTTTCCAGGCACTGAAAAAATGCTGAATGATTTTATAGAATAAGTATATGCAACTTAAATAGTCAAATTACAAAACTACTTTCTGTAGAATGTATGGGTTGTATTAGGAGAAACATACACGTAACAAAACAAGTGGAAGTTACCTTAGATATATGAGTTTTGAGTTGAGACATAATAAACACAGAAATATATTTGGGATAATTTGGCAGCAAAGAGTTCCTTGAGAAACTGGGATCTGATCAGGTTTTTGAAAATCTTACAGAGAGTAGCATCGAGGTGTCGAGGCAGTGGGAGGACAGAGGACTCTCTGCCAGATTCGCTCTGAGGAAGAAGTGAGTAACTCACACTGGAAATGATGAAGAGGGTTTCACTGAACTGACACCTCTTCATCATCATCTGCAACTACCAGACACCAAGAACTTTCAGAAAACTGTGTGAGTTGGTGGGACATTGCGAGTTGGTGGGACAACCAACTTGGCTGTGAGTTGGTGGGACATTTTTGGGACAGGGTACACTGCTGTAGCAACATGAAAGTGAAATTAGCCCAACTACCACTCCATGCCTCCCACCTTCCTTTATCACTCCATCCACAACAAAACTCCACGCTAGGGTGTCCTGACATCCAAGGTTATAATACAGACTATGCCCGAGGACCTTGTAAAATGGACATAGTGGTATTTCACAACATCACTATTGTTTAATTGATCAGTCCTGGCTACCCAGCACCGTGCCAAGTGCTTTCTATTTATTCGCTATTTACTTAAATGGCATAATAACTCTGTAAGTTAAATACCAGGCAATAAACCTGAGATTTAAACTTAGGTCTACTTTCACATTTTAAACTGTTATTCTCAGTTCGCAGATCCAGAAGCAAATGGTATTCATTGAGAAGAGGTAATTTAACACATGCCCTTTGGTATTTGTATATAAGATGTTATAAATATGTAATATATAAATACATAAAATAATACAATGGTATACACACACAACAACAAAGTACATAACAGAAATTTCTGTTGTCAAGAGTTTAGCTAAGCTGTCTTGGCATCCATTTTGTTTGGCCAGCCAGTGTGCAGTGACCTTATACTGACACTAGCCCCTTCATGTAAGCATATGCCCCAGATAACAACCTGCAGAGTCACAAGGCAACACAAATTCTTGATATGACTTCTCCAACAACCCTCATGATCAAAATAGTCTCCCCTGTCTCACAGGGCCTTTTGCTATGTGCCTTTTAGGTAAAACAACCATGTGGCTTGCCAAAACCCGGCTTGTTAAGTTTGAATTGACCAATATGGCATTAGTCTGGGAACCCCAAAGCATGCTACACATGGGCTCTAATAAAAAAGTATGTGCCCCCAGATTTTGCCCTGCTGTCTTCATTGTGTCTTGACCTCGCTATGTGGCCTCTCAAAGTGCCTCAGGTTTTTCCTCTGGAACCTATGAATAATAAACTTCTCTATTTCAAGTCCTCTTGAGATCCATTGTGGAGCCAAGGCTCACCATCTTGCAGCCTGTGCTTCACCTAGTAGGTATTAATTTGACAAATTCATAACATATATAAAATCCACTAAACTTCTATAAAACACTATTCACTCACTGTGCAACTTGTCAGATTAGTACAAATGTCAATAATATAAGGAACAAATGCTAAAGGATGTGACAAAGAAAAATCGCAAAAGTGCTAAGGTCAGATCTTTAATCTTCTGCTTCTTCTACAACAACCTGATATAATGAAACAGACGAAAACCATGGCGTACCAAGCAGGTTCAAATTCTGATTTCAATGCTCAGTCGCTAGCTGACTCTGGCAACTTAGCTTCTGTTATCTTTACTTTTCACATGTATTTCATTTGCTTAATACAAACTATCGTAAATTTTGAGGACTGGGCCTATTCTAAATACAAGGATTAACAAAGAGTAGCTGCCCCATAAATAACAGGAAATACAATTTTTAAAATATTTCCACTTCCTCAAGAAAAATGAAACTACTTCTCCCCCAAAGTTTTGAAACTGAAAACAGAGGCACCTTGGGAACAAACTGGAATAAAATATGAAATATGAAGATGGTAGGACAGAAATATTTACATATAAACTAAAGTCAATCACGTAATCAAAATGCAAAAAGGTTAAGTGGGAAAAATGGTGTTTTAATTTTTAAATAAGAACCAGGATTAGAATCAGAATGTTAAGCTATCATTTATAATGTAAATGTGAATAAATTAAAACAACGTTGCTTACAATGTAAACAAAGAAAATGAACTTGAGAGATAATGTTTGAAAAGTAATAAAGCAGAATTGAGAGATGATTTGCAGAAAAGAAAATTACAGTGAAACGTTTCCAGTGTTACATAAAAATGGAAAGCATGGCTGCTCTTAAGAAGAAAAATAAAGAGAAAGACTTACCCAAAGCAACCCCAATGTTTATATTTCTTACTTGGCAAAAGTTGCCATATTGCTATATTAAATGGGAAGAAAAATAAAAGGCTGGGTTTAATTTCTTATGAATAAAAGATAATATGTGTGTTACTGACTCCCAAACTTCCTGACCCCAAAAAGGCATTTAACTTCCTACTTTGAATTTTGATATCTTTATGATTTTAACCTAGTCCAAGATAAACATTATTATGACTTTAAAACGTTGAAGCCCTTTGAAAGCACTAACCAGTTTCTTACCATGTCAACTCCACTGACCACCTCTATAGCATAATGGTTGTATTTTTTACTTTGATTTAAAATTAAATTAATTCCCTGTTAATAAAATTGAATGTCCTTGCTCTATTTTCCCAAGGATGATTTTTAAAGTTGTACTTTAACTACACCCATCATGTTTTTACTGCTTGAGCCCAGACCCATTGAATTCCTCTTTCCACATAGTTTCATCTCATATGGAGATTATGGGTTCCTGTTTTCTCAGCTTGATGTTGGCTCATGGTCACTATTTTTCCATCATTGACTCGTCCAATCTACTTTTAAAGCATTAGTATATTTCCCCAGGCAGACTGTAATTAGTTAATAGTGAGAATGTGGAAATAAAAATCACAATCCAAAATCTGTTTTAGGGTTCATAGAGATTTCACTTAAAGTAATAGATCCATTTGGCAATGAACTATTTTTTCATATTTGAGGGATAACCAAAGCATTTTAACTATATCATGACCTCAATGGGTGTTACTTAGTATAGTAAGAGATTTATATTTACACAGGACTATTGTTCCCTGTTTTCACTTCAAGATGAAAAATGAAAAGTTTGGCTGAAACTGTACTTGTGTCTAAGTTGTTGTTATATTTATGTTTTCCTTTATAAGAAAAACATTTTTGATAAAATAAATCTTCTGTAATCTTCACAACCATCTAAAGAGACAAATAGTTGTTTGTTTGTTTGTTTTTGTTTGTTTTTTCTGTTCCACAGGGATAAATTGAGGGGTACCTGGGTGGCTCAGTCAGTTAAGGGTCTGACTCTTCATTTCGGCTCAGGTCATCATCTCACATTTCATGAGATCGAGCCTTGGGTCGGGCTCTGCTCCGGCAGCATGGAACCTGCCTGGGATTCTCTCTTTCCCTCTCTGTCTTCCCCTCCTCCTGCTCATGCTCTCTTTCTCAAAATAAGTAAATGAACATCTAAAAAAAATAAAGTGATAAACTGAAGCAAGGTAATTTTAATTGGCTTGGTAACATTCATGCAGCTAAAATCAGATGTTGAGAATCAAATCAAATATATACATATACATATATACACACATATATATATATGTATATCTATAATTTTGCCTGTAAGTACTGTTTTAGTTGGTTCTCTTAAGTCCATATGTGCCACAATTTCATTACTATTCAGCTGAAAACATTTTCTAAGTTGTATCATGATATTATTAAAGATCCATGTGTTAGGGGCACCTGGGTGGCTCAGTTGGTTGAGCAACCAACACTTGATATCGGCTGAGGTCATAATCCCAACATCATGAGATCAAGGCTGGTGTAAGACTCTGTGCAAAACACGAAGCCTACTTAAGACTCTTTCTACCTCTGACCCTCTCCCCAGTTCATGCTCTCTAAAAAAATTTTTTTTACATTACATTTAAAAAATCCATGGGTTTTTGAGAAATATATATGCTAGTGTTTGGGGATTTTTCCATTATCATTTTTTTAGTTTTATTTTTCAGCCATTTCCACTCAGGCCAAAGAAAATGCTCTCTGTGATTCTAATTGTTTGAAAGGTACTCTAACTTTCTCTACTTTCCAGTCTGTGGTCCATTTTTTGTAATTATCATTTGTCCTTCACGAAAACAATGGTATTATATAGTCACTGAGTGCAAAAGTCTACACATGCTCATTACGTAAAGCTTGTTAAGATGTTTTAATCTTGTGTTTATCAAAAGTTATCATTAAGAGAGTGAGGAGGCAGGCCACACAGTGAGAAAATGTATGATAAATATTATGTTTAATGGAGAAATCTTCCCTGTAAGACTGAGCTCAAGACATCGCTATATAAACTACTATTTAGTCACTGCTGTTAGACATAAGACATCATTAAAATAAGAGGAAGAAATAAGAAGTCCAGGTTTGGAATTGACCGGTGCGAGTGCTATAATTGTGCAAGACTATCATCTGCACAAGAAAAGCAGGAAAACAATGGCTACATCAGCGTGGAAGAAACACGAACTCCAGAAATAGCTTTGCAAAATGGATGAGATATTTGTGGAAAAATAAGTTTAGACTCGGATCTCACATCTTATATGGGAATACAGATGGAGACTTAAATGTAAATAAGAAGACCAGTAAGATATGGATAATACAAAAATAATAGAAGGAAACAATAGAAAGTTGTACTAGTTGTAGTTTAAATCTAGGAGTGGGCGTGACCTTTTTTAAGTGTGACCCCTAGAACTAGAACTCATCAAAAAGAAAGTGCTGTATCTACTGACATAGTCCCTAAGTACCAAATCGCTACCTAATAACGTCCTTAGGTACCAAAATTATTTCAAATGCTTATTTCCCCTAATAGAGGTCTCAATTCTCTGCAGCTACAAAACAAATTTCTGGTGTATTGTTATAGGATATTAACCAGATTAATCTTATTTTTATTGAAACAAAATAAAGACAAATGCAATGCATTTCAAACACAATAAAGACAAATGCAAAGACAACTATTTGAATGCAAATAGTTATTCACTGAAAATGAATAACAAAGAAATGGTATTTGCTCTCCAACTAATTGAGATATATTATCAAATTTCAGAAACTAAAAAATATGCTAACAATTTCAGAAGAGACAAAAGACAGATGGGATTAAGGCAGAATTTAGCTATATTCATACTGTAACACAATTTTATACTGCCAAAGGGGGCCGTGGAAACTATACTGAAGACAGTGTTCAGGAAACTGGATTTCTCTATGGAGAAAAAGAAATTATACATCATTTGTTTATTTAATCTACAAATATTGACTGAACACCTTATAAATGCCAAGGTTTACCATCTGTTTCAAGGACCGAAGATACATTCATGAACCAAAGTCTCAACCTTTATAGAAAGCACAATCTGGTGGAAGAAAAAAGTAATTAGGGAAAGAAATATATGATATGTCACATGGTGGCATGCTCACTGAGAAAAAGAGTCAGTAAAGAGGCTAGGAGGTTGTGATGGTGGTCACGTGACACTGAGGCAGGGGTGGGGCTGAGAGGCTGGGATGACGGGGATAGTAAAGAACGTCAAGATACAGTGGTGCTCGTGGTCATGGGGGTCATGGTGGTGGCAGGGCAGGTGTTCTTAGATTGGGAATCCTTTAAGTGTTTCGCTATTTTATTAGTTGTTAGAGAAGACCTCATAAGTGTTCTTTGGACACATAACTGAAAGAAGTGAGGAAGTAAGCAAGGCAGACAGGGAAGTGTAAAAGCCATGTATGTAAGTTGCATTTAGCATGCATTAGGAATAGGAAGGAAGCTTGTATGCCTGGAGTAATGGACATATGATGTGAGGATATACAGAAGAGCTGTGCAAACTCATGATGCTCAGAGAAATGCAGTGAGTTAGCATGTAGAAAACACACACACATATACAAACACAACATACACTAAGTTTGCCTTCAAACAAATCTTTCTCTTTCATTCAACATTTAGTATTCTAACGTGTTGTTTCTCCTGTAGTCTAAATTGCTCATGTTTACTGTTATCCCTATTTATAGCAAATCCTTGGAATGCTGTGAATGTTCAACCTGTTGATCTTCTAACAGAATTTTGTCTGTATCAAGAAAAAGATTAAAGAATATACACTGATGCAAATGTGTTTTTTTTATGCTTAACCCCTTGATTTTAACAACTTAGCCAATTTCAAAGTCATTAATTTATGTCAATTCTTCGTAATCCTTTAAGTAAATGATACATTTCCTGGTATTTTCACTCAATATTTATTTCATTTTAAATAAATCCAGAAAAAGCCTACAAAAGTTCACAAGTCAATAACTGGCTTAAGCCACATATCTTACTTATGTGAAGTAAGTCAGATTTACATAAATAAGTCCAAATTTCTGGCTTAGTTTTGTATTCTATTAAACGGAACACCGCATATTGAAATGAACGATTTCTAAAGAGGATTTTTGGTGCATCTACTAAGACTGTGTCTCTAACAGTTTTTACTGTATCAGTCCGTTTGGGAACTAAGTCGGTTACACCTTGACTTGTTTTAACTTGATTGTCAATTTAGTCCCATGGAAGACCACGAAAAGAGATGACAATTTTAATGTACTTAGGTTTAAAATTTCCTTGGTGAAAATTCTAGAGGTGAATGTTATTCCTCATCCCTTGGCCTGATGTCAGGTCATCGTGAAATAAGATGTACAATCATGAATCCACATTCCAGGCAGCTAAGCTCCAGTTAACCTTTTGCTGTCTGGCAGGTGGCATGAGGCATGTTCTCAGAAACAGGACTAATAAAGGACCTTTAAAATATACAAGTAATACATTGAATTGAAAAACTTCGAAAAACGGAAATGATACCAAAGAATTGCTTAAACTCTATGAATCCTTTAAGTCCCTATCAAGGTTCACCTCTATTATCAGGTTTTCATACGTCTCGACCTTATTGTATGTACTTATGTAGAATATAAACATCTGTCAGATATATGATCAAGTACATATCTGGCTGATACAGTAGTACGTGTCAATGTGCTCTAAGTATGAACTGACGATTTTTCTTCTACTTTTAAAGGTTAAATGAAATATATATATATGCTTTTTACATCTATACAGGCTATCTATCTAAAACAGGAAGTACGAAGAAGATGCAAAGACTGGTATATACCTCAACCCTACTATTATTGAGTCTAAATTAGGCTTATTATGTCATATTAATTTTAAAAAGTAGTGCCAGTGTGAACATCAAGTATGATTCTAAATGAACACATGTACTTCATGAGAACAGGTATCAGTTCTGTTCATCAATGTGAACCCAGCACCTAGGCATGAACTCTCATGTTACTATGCACTCAAAAACTGCTGCATACTCAAATGAATGCACTGAGGGAAAAGAAATGATTACAGATACAACGATGTGGAAATCTAGTTAGAATATCACCAAAGTCAAACTTGTTTAGTGAATTAGGCCCAAGAGCATATCCAGAGAGAAACATCTGGAAACCCCATCATTTAAAACAGATTATTAAACCAGCAGCATTATAATGAAGTATAATTTCCTTTCCCTAGAACAGAGTTGGCCAGTGTGTCAGAATGATCACTGACATCTTAGATTTCCTATTTACATCATCATCACCACTTTTACTTGTATTCCCACCTGCTTTTGCATTACTGTGGTTCAGTTTGCTCTCCAAGTCAGCCATACTTATTTTAGGACCTCAGTTTCCTATCCCACGTACAATTCCCCCTCTATTATCTGAAGAACCATTTCAGTCACTAAAAACTTCCAAAATTAAGAATTAACTAGCATTATTCTTTCACAAATAAGATAACACTAATTTAACCAACTTATATCTGAAAAGAGATTAGTATATCCTTCTACATATAAAGGCATTTCTGTGTGTATTTTTCCCCACACTCAAAATCCCCTGTGCCCCCAGATGAAACTTTATGGAGAAATTTAATTACAATACATTCAAAAATGAAAATACAGCTTCTTTTGTTAAAATTGTTTTTAATGTTTATTTTTGAGAGAGAGAGAGAAAGAGTGAGAGCGGAGGAGGAGCAGAGAGAGAGGGAGATACAGAATCTGAAGCAGGCTCCAGGCTCTGAGCTGTCAGCCCAGAGCCCAACGCGGGACTCAAACCCACTAGTGGTGAGATCATGACCCAAGCCGAAGTTGGACCCTCAACTGACTGAGCCCCCCAAGTGCTCCAAAAATACAGCTCCTTTATTTTCCTGTTCATATTTGGTTCTCCTAACAAACCACTGTCCTATAATTGATCTTTATTATTTTGCAAAGCTACGTCCCTAATGACAGCTACCTCTGCATTCCTTGGCCAAGCTGGGATGCTTTGTAAACAAACTCCAAACCATTCCACTGCAGTTCAGGCAGGGCTCCTGAGGAAGTAGACATGAGCTCGATCTGCCATCAACATATTCAAGGTGAATAAACAGTATGGGTGGGTCACAGGGGCCAAGTGGGAGAATTCCTTTCACCACAGTATGCACCAACCACAGAGACTTTGCTACTCTTCCTTCATTCCAGAGCTGTTAGCCTTTCAGTTATCCCAGAAGTTACATCAGAACAGCAAGTCAAATGTGGTGGATATCTCCTATAAAGTCCCAAAGCCAAATAAATGTGTGCTGTTTCTGTCATCAGCTTATCTGAACTTGGTTTAATCACAAAATAATCAGAAATTCAAAAGTTACTTCTATTCGCTCATTAGGTGATCAGATATTCAATCTAACTATGTCTTAATTATGCCGCATTTTTTAAATCTCTATTTTAGATTGTGAACTACAAGGAGACAAGTTTTATTCACTCCTGATAATTATATCCCCACAACAGTGTCTTTAGAAGACAGTTGGGGCGCCTGGGTGGCGCAGTCGGTTAAGCGTCCGACTTCAGCCAGGTCATGATCTCACGGTCCGTGAGTTCGAGCCCCGCGTCAGGCTCTGGGCTGATGGCTCAGAGCCTGGAGCCTGTTTCCGATTCTGTGTCTCCCTCTCTCTCTGCCCCTCCCCTGTTCATGCTCTGTCTCTCTCTGTCCCAAAAATAAATAAACGTTGAAAAAAAAATTAAAAAAAAAAAAAAGAAGACAGTAAAACCTTGGTTTGTGAACATAATTCATTCTGCAAACATGCTTGTAGTCCAAAGCACTTGTATATCAAAGTGAACTTCAAGGACCACTAAGTTGTGATCATGTGATGTTCAACATCATGTACTACTCGTATTGTAAGGCATTGCTCGTTTATCAAGTTACAATTGATTAGAAATGTTTACTCGTCTTGTGGAACACTCATAGAACAAGTCACTTGAAATCCAAGGTTTTACTATATTTAGGTTTCGAAAGTTTATTTATTTTGAGAGAATGAGAGCATGCGAGTGGGAGAAAGGCAGAGGGAGGAGAGAGAGAATTCCAAGCAGGCTCCACACTGCCAGCGCAGAGCCTGACACAGGGCTTGATCTCACAAACTGAGATCATGACCTGAGTCAAAATCAAGAGCAGATGCCTAACTGACTGAGCCACCCAGGTGCCCCCAGAATATATCTTGGTGCATTAATAAGTGAAAAGTCAATTATATGTGGTATGCTCTCGACATTTTTCCAGGCAAGGCAATTTCTTTCTTAATTTCACAAACCATGGTCTTTCTTTCTAGAACTAGGAAAATACCAGCTCTAAAAATTTTCAACTTATCTTCCATTACAAATATATTAAGAATTACAGTGTCAGTCACTGACACTGTAAATGTCAGGTTGTTACAGTTATACTATAAATTGTCAGGTTGTTACAGTTATACTATTAATTATTATTGCTATTTCTTGATGCCCTGCTGATCCCCTTGAGAAATATACATTTAGAGAATTCAAAACATTTAACTCTCTGCTGGAAACATCTGGACTAGTGGAAACAGCAAATCACTAAGTCATTAAAGCTGTTAATTCTTATTATGTGTAAAAGCAATTTACCATTAAAGAGTAGTTTATCACAGCCAGGGTCATCCCCACTGATGACTCTTTCACAGGGTTTTTTTAACCATGTAGGGAAGACATATTCTTAAGAGTATGAATAAAAATTATAGTTGGATGTGATATGAAAGCTTAAAATATATATATTTAATTGTAGAGAAAGAGAAGTGCAAGATGAAGAGAGGGGAAGGCAGTGTCAGCAATGCTTATATTCAGAGATGTTCATAATTTTGCCTCTACTATGAGAACTGTATCCCCGTAAATATTATTAATAGGAAAACTGGAAGTGAAGACAATAGAATCAGATGTTTAAGATTTGATACTAGGCTTATCATTTCCTTATCAACCTGAGGTTGTGTCTTCCCAGAAACATCAAATAAAACTTGGAAAGATGGCTGTTCCTGTTCAGAGATTGGAAGACTCACCCTTGTCAAAAGGTCAATTCTTCCCAAATTGATCTATAGAATCAATGTAGTCTTAATAAAATCCCAGCAAGCTATTTGTAGATATCAACAAGCTAATTCTAAAATTTATGTGGAGAGGAAAAAGACCCAGAATCGCCAACACAATAATGAAGGAAAAGAACAAAGTTGGAGGGCTGACATTACCAGACTTTAAGATTACAATTAAGGTACAATTGCCAAATAGTGTGATATTGGCAAAAAACAGAAAAATAGATAAATGGAACAAAACAGAGAGACCAGAAATAAACCCCATAAATAGAGTCAACAGATCTTTGACGAAGGAGCAAAAGGAAATAAAATGGAGGAATGATATTTATTGCTAGTTGGGGAACAACTAGAAATTGATATGCACAGGGGCGCCTGGGTGGCGCAGTCGGTTAAGCGTCCGACTTCAGCCAGGTCACGATCTCGCGGTCCGTGAGTTCGAGCCCCGCGTCAGGCTCTGGGCTGATGGCTCGGAGCCTGGAGCCTGTTTCCGATTCTGTGTCTCCCTCTCTCTCTGCCCCTCCCCCGTTCATGCTCTGTCTCTCTGTGTCCTAAAAATAAATAAATGTTGAAAAAAAAAAAGAAATTGATATGCACAAAATGAACCTAGATACAAGCCTTACACCCTTCACAAAGGTTAACTCAAACTGGATCACAGACTTAAATGTAAAATGCAAAAATATAAAACTCATAGAAGATAATACAGGAGAAAATCTAGATGATCTTGGGTTTGGCACTGACTTTTTTTTTTTTTTTAATGTTTATTTCTGAGAGAGAGACAGAGAGACAGAGACCAAGAAAGTGTGAGCGGTGGAGGGACAGAGAGAGAGGGAGACAGAGTCCAAAGCAAGCTCCAGGCTCCGAGCTGTCAACACAGAGCCCAACACAGGACTTGAACTCACAAACTGCGAGATCGTGGCCTGAACCGAAGTTGGACGCTTAATCGACTGAGCAACCCAGGCGCCCCTTGGTGTTGACTTTTGAGATACAATACCAAAGCCACAATCCACGAAAGAAAGAAATGATAAATTGGGCTTCATTAAACTAAAACTTTTTGCTTTATGAAAGACACTGTCAAGAGAATGAAAAGCAAGCCAAACTGGGGGGGAAATATTTGCAAAAGGCACATCTGAAAAAGGATGGTTGTCAAAAATATAAAAAGAACTCTTAAAATAGAATAATCAAAAAATGAACAACCCAATTAAGAAATAGGTCAAATTTTGTGAGAGACACCTGACCAGAAAAGAGATACAGATAGCAAACAAGTAAGCATATGAAAAGATGTTCTACATCACATGTCATCAGGGAAATGCAAAGTAAAACAACAGTAAGAAACTACTACGTACCTATTGGAATTGCCAAAATCCAGAACAATGACAACACAAAATACCGGTGAGGATGTTTGTGGAGCAAAGGGAACTCTCATTCATTGTTAGTGGGAATGCAAAATGGTACCGCCACTTAGGAAGACACTTTGGTGGTTTCTTACCAAACTAAACATACTTTTACCATACTATCCATACTAGCCATTGTGCTTCTTTGTATTGACTGAAAAGGGCTGAAAACATGTGTTTACACAAAAACCTACACGTGGGAATGCTTACAGCGGCTTTACTCACAGCTGGCAAAACCTAGAAGTAAGCAAGGTGTTCTTTCAGTAACTGAATGGATAAGTAAAATGTGGTACAGCCAGATAATGAAATATTAACCAGTACTGAAAATAAATCAGTCTGGGTGGCTCAGTCAGTTAAGCATGTAACTCTTGATTTCACCTCAGATCATGATCTCATAGTGGTGAGTTGGAGCCCCACCTGAGTCTCTGTGCTGACATCTCAGAGCCTGGAGCCCACTTCAGATTCTGTGTCTCCCTCTCTCTCTGCCCCTCCCCGACTCACACTAGGTCTCTCTCTCAAAAATAAACATATTTTTTTAATAAGATAAAAAATAGAATTAAAAATAAAAAATAGAAAATGTTAAATAAATAAATAAATAAATAAATAAAGCAACAAATGAACTATCAACCCATCAAAAGATATGGAGAAAACTTAGATGTGTATTATTCATGAAGTGTATGCTCAGTAGACATTAACAATACTAATGGTTCTTCTACAACTAAGTGAAAGAACACAATCTGAAAAGGCTACCTATTTAATGATTCTAACTATATGACATTCTGGAAAAGGCAAAACTAGAGACAGTGAAAGATCAGTGGTTGCCAGAGTTTGGGGAGTAGGAAGGATGAAGAGGCAGAACAGGGAAGAATTTTAGGACAGTGAAACTACCCTGTATGATACTATAATGGCAGTAATATGTCTTATAAATTTGTACAAACCTACAAAATGTAAACCACCAAGACTGAACCATAGTGCAAACTACAGACTTAGAGTAATTATGACATTCCACTCTGGGAGTGTCCTCAAGATACTAAGTTCATTTTGTTAAGTTTATCAGTTGATTACTATAGTCTACAGAACACAGAAAAGTTCATTCCATTTCCTATAAGACAAAGGGTGAATAAAAGATTTAGATTGGAGAAAGTGCATAACACCCATATAATTAAAAAAAAGGTTCCCAACCTCTGGGTATTTGAAGCTTCTAGTGATCACATAACAGCACATACTATTCAAGGCTTCCCCCATGCTAATTTTCTTCTTCTGCCAATTTTTGCTTTCTCAAGTCATTTTCTCCTTTTCTGCTCTTCTTACAAAACTGGTGTCTCCTCCCATTAAAGGGAATCACTCCTCAAATATTGTGGCTTCACCTTCCTTTTCCTGACACCTAAATGATCTTTCTCTCAGCTACTTTCTATCTCTATTGTCAATAGGCAAAGATCACTATGTTCTTAAAACAGTGAATGCAATGAAAACCCAACTTTCATTGTCTTCAGGCACTTTATTTTTCTCATTTCCTTCAAAATGTCTTTAAATAATTTGGGGCACCTGGGTGGCTCAGTCAGTTGAGCGTCCAACTTGGGCTTAGGTCATGATCTCACGGTCTGTGAGTTCGAAACCGCGTCAGGCTCTGTGCTGACAGTTCGGAGCCTGAAGCCTGCTTGGGATTCTGTGTCTCCCCCTTTCTCTCTGCCCCTCCCTGTCTCATGCTCTGTCTCTCTCTCTGTCAAAAATAAATAAACATTAAAAAAATTTTTAGTAATAATCTAGGGGCACCTGGATGGCACATTCAGTTGAGCAACTGATTTCTGATTTCAGCTCAGATCATGATCCCAGGGTCATGGGATCCAGCTCCACATCAGCTCCTTGGGATATTCTCTCTCTCTGTCTGTTGCGCCCTGTCTCTCTCTCTCTCTCTCTCTCTCTCTCTCTCTCTCTCCCCCTCCCCCAAACCCTCTGCTCACATGCCCACTCTCTAAATAAATAAATAAATAAATAAATAAATAAATAAATAATAGATAGTTTAATCAATCAATTTATTAAAAGAATAATCTAAACTCATCATCTCCAGATCCTCACCTCAGATTCCTAACCTTGTCATAGTTTGCAGATCTGAGAATCCTTGTTATTTCCATAAATTTGGCCAGATGCTAGAGACATTAGGTTGCATAAGTACGATCTTCTATAGCTTTTGTTTCTTTTAAGAAATTCTTTGTTTTTAAGTTTATGTATTTATTTTGAGAGAAAGAGAGCACAAGCAGAGGAGGGGCAGAGAGAGGTAAGAGAGACAATCCCAAGCAGGCTCCGCACTATCAGCGTGGAGTCCGATGTGAGGCTCAAACTTAGGAACCACGAGATCATGACCTGAGCCGAAACCAAGAGTTGGACTGTTAACCAAATGAGTCACCCAGGCACCCCTCTTCTATAGCTTTTAAGTGTCACACTGGGTCATGTCAATGTACTTCTGTGCCACTTCTGGGTGATACACCACATCATCTTTTCATATTGTAATGGACCTCATGTCATATAGATCTATGCACGGTCATACTTCCACTAAGGACATGTTAGAGTTATTCTGAGACACTTTGTAGCATAAACAATATTATTTATTTGAGGGGCACATTAGAACAAAAAAGATCTTGCATATCTAATGGTCTGCATTTCTGAAATACTATGAGACTCTGAAATGCAATTCGAATTCTAGAATCATCTCACTAAAAAGACTCTTCAGCTGAAACTATTACAAATGTGAGAAACTTAATATTTCCTTAGGGTAATCCACCAAAGCTCATTTCACACATTTTTTTTTTCCTCCTTACATTTCCCTTCTGCTCCGTCTGCTGAAGTGTTTATACTACATTAGTATCGCTTAATATTGTAATCTTCTAATAAAAGGGACTGAAATGTTTCCTAATATAAAATCTTTAAACCCTGATTTAGTTCAATTCTCTGTATCATGGTTAAGGACTTGCTAAGTCCTAGCACGGAAAAGAAAAATTTGTTGAAGAATTCAGTCTCATCCTGGCCAGATACATTCCAGGCCTTCCTAACCAATTCTAATTGGTCATTCATTCATTCCTGCATTTATTCATTGGTGTAGTCCAAAAATGGAAAACTGTCAGTATTATACATAAGAAGGTCACTGGAAGCATCAATGTTCTATTCTGTGACAGCTGACACCCAATTTTCCAATGATACAAGTAAAAGTGCAAGAAATGGCAAGAAATACCTTTAATAAGAGAATCTCAGAAACAATCTTTTAACACAAAAGGTTCTGTATACCCAGCAAAGTCCCTTCCACTGTCTCTTTGCTTCTCAGAAGTAAACCTCAGAATTACAGCTCACCCTGCTCAGACCTTCTGCCTCGGACTAAAGCACCAATTGCCACCATCTCTATTTCTGACCATAGGCAGCTCTCGGTCACAGTCCTTTTTGTCCGCTCTCCCTTCTCCCTCTCTCTCTGGGAAAACTTTGGAGGTTACACCACCACAAGCTTCTGATCTCATGTTATGGGTACTCAAAGTGTATGTTATCCAGATAAACAGATCTAACACACCATAACATTTGGCAGAAGGAACCCAAAGTAAACTTCAACGATTAAGAGATGCCGGTATCATTTCATCTGGCTAAAAACTGCAGTTTTTAAAGAAAGGCAAAGTCGTCACTTTCAGTTTCATAATGACTTATTAATGGCTTTAAAAATAAGAAATGTTGAACTCTCAAAGCTATGGCATACTATTTTAAATCTTTAAGTTTTAGTTTATAAATACGGAGATTTTATAAACTGCAGTGGAAAAGAAGCCCATATTATATTCTTGATACATAGATGACCTCAGACAAAATTAGAATGAATCAATCACTTTGATTGTAAAACCATACGGAGGACGAAATAAGCTTCTGTTAGAACAACTCTCTCCCTGGAGATAAGTGTAAGCTCTGGACAGAATACAGAACATGGCCTCTCAAAGTAGTAAAGGGAGAACAGAGGCAGATGGGGTGCCTGGATGGCTCAGTCGGTTAAGCGTCGGACTCTTGATTTTGGCTCAGGTCATGATCTCATGGTTCGTAGGATCCAGCCCTGCACTGGGCTTCTGCACTGACAGCGTGGAGCTGCCTTAGGATTCTCTCTCCCTCTCTCTCTGCCACCCCCTGCTTATGTGTATGTACTCTCTCTCTCTCTCTCTCAAAATAAATAAACTTTAGAAAAAAAATTAAGAGGCAGATGATTTTGGAAAGGGGATGATATTTGGAAGAAGAGAGTGGCAGTGGGTGAATTTCGCATTTTTGTGCCTTCTGAACTGAGGCCAGATATGGTTGAACCAGGAGAAACTCTAAATGGCCTGAGGAGCTGGAGAGAATATGAGACAACAAACTTGGAGATGTAGGGAGAATCACATTGAGAATAGAACTAGAGAGGAAATATTCCAAATCTGTATGTAAACTCTTCCAGAATCTCCAAGCAAACCAGAGTCATGCATGAGTAGGTAGGTCGTACCCCAAAGCAGCCCAGCCAGGAATAGAAGAACAGATGGAGACTTTTGACCTGACACCGAAATACAAGAGTTGACAGTTTGAGTCCAACTAATTTAATGCCTACTAGGCTGAAATGAAGACATCAATACTCTTCCAAGAAGCACAGCAGAATCCAGAGTCCTCACAGCATGATATTTACACTATACATCTAAATAGTTCAGCGTTATCTTCTTGCTCCACTATCTGATTTTAGTTAACCGACTGATCAATACACAGTTGATGTCCATTCGCCAATATGTATCATTGAGATATGCTCACAACAAAGGGTTCGCTCTAAGGGAGATTTTCTAATGTAAGCAGTGGAAATTTTAGAGATGTTATTTTAGGGGTGGACAGAGGCCACTGTCTTCAAAAAATTCCTTTCAGAAACAACTGAGAGTTAGCTTTTGCCCATGCACAGATTTGGCCACCTTCATTTTCTATAAAACGTGTATGATGCTCTTTCCCATAAATATGTAATATCTTTTAACTAAATGCACTGCAACTCCCTAGGATTCTAATATTCTTTGCCCCAACTTGATTTCTCATAAATCACTGTAGGTTATTTTCCCTTTGATGGCAATTTACATGTTTCATCTTTGATTAAAGAAATTCAATAGGAAAAACTGCCAACAAGTGAGAATCTTTGTAATGCTATGAAAGACCAAGTTCTCTCATTTCTGTCTGACAAAAGCAATTAGTCTCATTAGTTAAAACTGATTCTAAGTAATCATGCACCAAAAATGACAACTTCTTTGTGGAAAAAACAATACACTCAACGAGAGCCATTTCCTTTGGAAAGTGCATTCCAGAGGTGAAACATTTTTTTTTCTGATGTTAGAATTTCAACACACTGGATAATGATTAAAAATTAAACATCATTTTTAAATGCCAACAGTCATCTATTATAATTACTGTCAATTTTGCAAAGAGAATTTAGAATAAATTATGAGCGACAGGCCCAGCGTACTATGTTTGGGGGTGGGAATAGGCTAAGGTTAAAAACATTGCCAAGAATCGGGGTGCCTGAGTGGCTCAGTCAGTTAAGCATCCGACTTTGGTTCAGGTCATGATCTTGTGATTCATGAGTTTGAGCCCCATGTCGGGCTCTGTGCTGACAGCTCAGAGGCTAGAGCCTGCTTCAGATTCTGTGTCTCCCTCTCTCTCTGCCCCTCTCTCACTCTCTCAAAAATAAATAAACATTAAAAAAATTTAAAAAAAACATTGCCAAGAAAAAAAATCCAGAATATAATACTTTGGATGAAATATGAAGAAGCTGAAATGGAAAAGACTTAAATTATGAGGAGACACTGAAGATCAACAGAGAGAAAAATGTATGAATTACTAAGACAATATGTAAACTCACTAGGAAGCGAAATGAATAAATGTGTTTGGGAAGTACTATATCTAATAGCCCAAAGATGCCAATTATCACTCAAATTGCATAAAATTAGTACAAAGAGGTATGAAAATGTCAATTACTTATTTAAAGGATCTAATAGGACTATACACTTCTATTTTACCAAGGTATCCAAAAGTTCAACTCCTTTTTTAATGTCTTAATTTTTCATCCAGTAAGCAGTTAATGAGTTCTTCCTATTGGTCAGGCCAGACACTCTGCTAGGGGCTGAGATACCAAAGCAAACAAAGTGACACACTGAGGCGTCCAAAAGGGAAGGTACTTCAGGGAAATGCATGCACATCATTTCAGTGGCGAATTCATTACTATAAATTAAGAAAAGAAAGACCAGGGGCACCTGGGTGGCTCAGTCAGTGAAGCATCTGACTTCAACTCAGGTCATGATCTCATGGTTCATGGGTTCAAGCCCTGCAAGGAGTTCCTCACTGACAGTGTGGAGCCTCTTTGGCATTCTCTCTCTCTCCCTTTCTCTCTGCCCCTCCCTCCCTCCCTTCCTCTCTCTCCCTCTCCCTCTCTCTGTCTCTGTCTCTGTCTCTCTCTCTCTCAAAATAAATAAATAAGGGAAGAGAAGGAAAGGGGAAGAGCAAAGGGTATGGGAAGGGAAGGGAAGGGAAGGGAAGGGAAGGGAAGGCAAGGCAAGGCAAGGCAAGGCAAGGCAAGGCAAGGCAAGGCAAGGGAAGGGACAGGAATGGGAAGGGAAAAGAAAAAGGAAAAAGCAAACACCAGACCAGATCAGTGGTAGGAAATGAACAAAGGAAGATGATAAACTGGAGGGTCGGGGAAGGCATCTCCAAGAAATGACAGGAACTGAGAACTGGTGGATGACAAGCGGTTAACTAAGAAGAAAGGGATGGGATGGCAGGAATTTAAGACAGGCTTCCAGAAGTATAGCGACTGCCCCTACCATATGGAAACCCTTCCTGTTATGCCCAGTAAAGTTCATCAGTCCCTTTATCTGTTCATTTTCTACTGCCTCACTTTTCACACTATATCATAATAATGTTTGGTATGTTTTTATCCTACTGAGCTCTCTAAAGGAATAGTTGCTATGAGGGAACTTTCTTTGCAAATTTAGAGAAACAAATCACTGCAGTTTTTAAATTCTGCAAGAGGTAAATGAGAAGTTTATGAGATAAGATAGTGCCTTTTTTGGTATAACTACTACCTTCCTTGATGGCTGGCTTCTAATAGATGATCAATATATACTAATTTTGCATTACTTATACATATCTATGCCTGTTTTATGAAGATTAATATAGAAAGCAGTAAACAGTAACACTGTGCCCTCAAACATATACCACACACATAGACACATGAGATACAATGCATATACACACAAGCACATGCACAGAAATACATACCTGACCACCCTAATTCCCATGATAACTCTTGATTAAGAGCAAATTTCAATTTGCAAAAGCCTATGTGTATTAAGTTTGAGTAGATGCTAACATACAATCTAAGTCAATCATATCCAAAACATAGTATTTCATGACACAAATAACATTTAATAGAGCCAAAGAAGTTAAGAAATCTTAGAGTATATGTCCTAGAATGAAACCTATGTTATTTTTCTACGACTTTAATTAAATAATTGAATGAAATGCTCAAAGTCTTAATAAAAATAAGGGAATAAAGTATGCAACACCTGAAAAGAGCTGATAATAATGTAATAAAAATTGCAAAGATTTCCAATTTTAGATATCATTTTAAGGTTTCTTTAATGAAAATAGGAATTTAAGAAATAAGTGCCCTATCTCCAGATATCCTCTGGAGAACATAGAAATTATTATCTAAAAATATACAGTTCTTATTTCTCTACTATAAATTGAGGTCAATATTTTGAAAACATTATAAATCATCAAAATAATTTGAGAAGAGCATAGTTCTTGCTCTCTAGAGCAAGAATTAGGTACATCTATCATGTACCTAATTGTAGAATATTAATGTAAAAAAAACCTATGTATCCACTTATAGTGCCATTGTGTATGTATTGAATATCTTGTCTCTTCCTTGATTCATTTTGGAGCAAATTATTAATGCGCAGTTACCGAGTTCAAGTATATCTTATTTTGAATCTAATGGACCTCTTAACATTGAAGTATCCCAAAACTCACTTATGAGTCATCTATTTAAACTTATAGCATTAATTTTCTCATTGAGTCTTTAAATAAAATCTGTATGATGACTATTAAAAAATGTCTAACTCTAACACAGATCTTTCTGAAGAACTCTGAACTCTTATATGCAGCTACCTACTCAACGTTTCCACTGAATGCTAAGATGCCTCCAGCTAAACCTGCCTAAAACCTCTCAGTTGATGGTGGCTCCATTTGTACTTTTCCAAACAACAAAAACTACGGATGGCTACCTCAACTTTTTCTTTCTTTCGTGTCATTTTTAATGAATAAAGAAATCCTAGGGTCAAGCTTCTATATAAGCTTGTCCATGGTCTCACTCATGGCACCTTAGTAGATTTTTAAAACTACACAGAAAAACCTTTTTTTTTTTAATTTTAAAAAGTGGGTGCCTGAGTGGTTCAGTCAGTTAAGTGTCTGACTTCAGCTCAGGTCATGATCTCCCAGTTTGTGGGTTCAAGCCCCATATTGGGCTCTGCGCTGACAGCTCAGAGCCTGGAATCTGCTACAGATTCTGTGTCTCCCCTCTCTCTGCCCCTCCCTGGCTCACGCTCTGTGTCTCTCTCTCAAAAATAAATAAACATTAAAAAATTTTTTTAATTACACAGAAAAAAAAGAAGTTCATGAAGAATGCCTAGGACATATTGAAAAGCACTATTACATTTATACATTCATGCTAAATTCATAAAAATAACAATAATAACAACAATACTGACTTAGTCGGCCTCTATGGCTCTATTTATACTTCTTGAATTCATTAAGAAATTAAAATGCATTTTAGATCAAGAGATAGTCAACATGCTGGGAGTGCTGACTTTCTTGCCCTACTAGGAGAACAATGTCCACAGGAATAGGGCAAATAATTAATGAGTTTTCATGGGTTCTGAGGTGTCTAGACAATGAAGTACTTACTGGTCAGTTTGTGACATAAAATCTTGAAGAGAACAAGACCTAGCAACAGAGTCTGGATCTGTGCATGTTTTAACATGGAATAAACTATGACGGCAGATATTAAAAATACTGAATGATTCCCCATGTATGTCATTTGATACGAAGTTCATGTTCACCATTTCAGCACCTAAAATAAAGCCCCGTCTGTCTGCATCCTATGACGTGACTTTCCATATCACTTCAGTATAAACATCATGTCATTGTCATCATAAAACGAACCACCCAGGGATACAGTGTGATAAGGAACAGAGTACTTCATCTTACTTAAATGCACAGACAGTGAATTCTGAGAAAGTACCTGTCAGGAAGATAAAGATGATATATTGAAGTCCACCTAAGACAAGGTAGCTATCATTAAAGCAATATACAATACTAGACTCCATAAAAAAGTATATTTATAAAAATTATAATGATTAACAAAATACTATAAAAAATATCTTTTTATCAGATGGGTCTGGGAAGAGAAATATAACCCAGGGCCTTTAAGCACCCTCAATTAGCCCAACAGAGATCCTGTCCCTTAGAGGAGAGGAAGAGATACTTCTTTCTGCCTGTCTGTCTTCTGTCATCATGGATATTTGTCTCAAAGGCTTGGGGAGCTTTAAAACCCAGCACTCAGAATTATTTCTTGCTCCTCCAAGAAAAAAAAATTCTACTCATTATCCCAATATCTCAATTTAAGTTATTCTCTAATTCCAGACAGACATTAATAAATCAGTTGACAAATTTGAACAAAATGGGAAAACTGTCATAGTTTCTTGCGACCAGTCGATTATTCAGACTGTCAGGTAACATGGATGAGCCAGCCATGCGCTGTGATCAGAGTCCAGCTTGTTTGAAGCCATGTGACTCTCCCTCTGACTATCTATCGTGCACTCGGGACAAGTGGAGACGGCACAAGGTGAACAGAGAGCAAAAAAGGAAAGGGACCTCAAAACGAGTCATTTGTCATTCATCTTCTTAAAACCACCCATTGGCTTTCAATCCCATTTAGAAAATAATCCTTACTCCTTTCTAAGTTAGAGAGCCATACGTGGTTATCAGCGTTCGTCATGCCAGCCATCTTGGATTTCTTCAGAAAGGAAATCTCCAAACTCAGGCCCTCCCCAGAACTCTGCCCCTGCTCTTACCTCTTTATTCTATTGATTCTTCCATATATCCCCCTTATTTCATTCGTGCATAAACTCAAACACTGCTTTCCCAGGGAAGCCTTCTCCAAGGACGTTCTTTACACTAGCCTCTCCTCCATTGCTGCTGTCCTCCTTACTTTCTACCACCTATTGCTTGACCTACCCTGAACTGTAGTCAAGGTGATTATCACTGCTTAGTCGTATATACAATCCACAGGTTTCTGCTGCCAGTACTTGGCCCATAATAGAAAACTGAGGCAAGGGTTCCTGTTGATGATTTATCCCAGGCACTAAGAACAGTGTCTGGCACATAGTAGATATTTAATAATATTTTCAAGTTAACTATTAGTTTAAGGATATGTTTAAAAAGTATGAGAGGACATTTGTTTCTCCATTTACTTTGTTCCCTACTTACATTTAGACTAACTTATTTTAAATTTTAGTGGCTCCTTTGAGATGTGGCTCCTTTCTGAAATTTCCATTTGTTTCCAAATAGTGTTTGGAAATATTAATTTGTTTCCAAAATATTAGTTTCTGGAAAATTGGCAAATGTGTTCATTACTAGCCCAGGGCCATCTTGCTCTGGATCTGATTTCCTATTATAAAATCAGTTCTAACAAAAGATACTATAACTTCTCAAATTATCTTTTGAGAGTTTTGCAAAATGGAAATATTACAATGATGGAAAGGAATGCAGATTTAAAAACAAGTACAAGTGATATTCGATGAAAATTGAGCATCTATAGACAATAACCTGATGTACAAATTAGTGGCATAATTTAAATCACTTTAAATCGCTCTTTTTAGAGTACTACCTTGTTGTCATAATCAACAGAGTTACCTATGGAGTGTTTTTTAGGCTTGAGACACAGTTCTGGGCACAGTGTGAATAATAACGAAGCTCCAAGAATTCCAGTTAAATCATAAATCTAAGATATATATTAAAACACTGAAAACAGAAATTTCAGACAATACATGATAATTGAAAAAGGGGGGGGCGGCTACCCTGGGGAGCACCTGCGTGGCTCAGTCAGCTAAGTGTCCGACTTCGGCTCAGATCATGATCTCGCAGTTCGCGAGGTGGGGCCCTGCGTCAGTCTCTGGGCTGACAGTTCAGAGCCTGGAGCCTGCTTTGGATTCTGCGTCTCCCTCTCTGCCCTTCCCCCATTCATGCTCTGTCCCGCTCTCTTTCAAAAATAAACTTAAAACAAATTTAATAAAAAAATAGCGGGCCACCCTGGGTCAAAAGACTGTAGGCTGAGACAGCTGACTGGAAGTGGAATATAGCAAGTTCAATTGAAGACCATCTGTGATTTACAAAACAGATTAAAAAAAGAGTAACTCAACAGGGATAAAAAGTTAGGGAAGATTGTGCCCAGAATTTTGGACATCAGCAAGTATGCTGAGCCTTATAACAAAAGGGAGGTTGTGCAACTTAAAAGGAAAAGATAGACCTACAAAAAAAATTTTTTGGCCACATTGTTGAAGTGTTCCGTAGGCATCAGAAAACATTATTCTAAAATTTTCTAAAAGTGAAAATATGAGTTAATCTTTCCTAGTAAGAAATAAATTCCTTTATAGAGTTTCTCTTAAACTGATGCTGATGTGGATAGTTTTGTTAGCATTTGAATATATATTTTTCACCTCTGAGAGAATCTGCCTTAGTAGTAATACATAACCATATTTAAATAAAATATGTGTGCTTTCCTTATCATGAATTATATACTTTTAAGGCAAAATTAGCTTTTAATAAAAGATCCAGAAAAACTTCATGAATTACTTTGTCTTCATCATCAAGTCAGGGAAAAAGTTTTTAAATTTTAATACGAATATAGATATATTTTCCAAAACATTTCCTAAAGCAAAGGAGAAGAAAAATATTCCTTGAAGGATAAAATACTTTTGGTATAATATGTCAAATGCAAGTGTGACAACTTCTAGGATTCTTTGATATCGCACACAGCAGCATCCCAGAGGCACAACTGTTACCCTTTCTTCGGCATCAGAGGAGCTGAAATTTAAGCCCCTGACTGAACACAGGGCCAGGACCTGTCTCTCATTCCTAAAGCCTAGTAGTTTAGGCTCCACACTTGGCTGCATTCCCATACTTAGTTCATGTAGACTGAGGCATAACTCTAAGATATTTGATGCAAACCCACTAACTTCACTACGCTGAATTTTATGAAGCGTCTACTTGAACACTCGTAATGTGAGGAAACATTCAACCACTGTCCTACAAAAAAGAAAAAAAAAAACCCTGATATTCAGAATACTAATTAGCAGCGTCGAGACAGGACTTCCTGATTAGAACAACATCTGACCTCCCCTGGAATGTGTGATTTTAATGAGAACACTTCCTGTACCTGAATTATAGTTTAAACTGCAAAACACACACCATGTATCACAGTGTGTGGACAAATCTGAAAGTAAATTATAGGTGTTGGTCTAAAAAATTATATTTATTTCCTCAAGTATACACTTTAGTCTGTACTCACCGTGGTGTATGAAATTGTGGTAATTATTCTAGTAAAAATATTCATCTAGTTCTAGAGGTAAACACTAAAGAGACTAGGACAGCCCCATACCCTTTGTGAAGTGCATATAGCATCAGAGTAACGTGAAGCAATCTTACAGATGAGCGTATTACAAAGATATTTGGGAAGAGAGATTTGGGGATTTATAAGTTGCTAGGATGTCTTCTACATGGAGCGCATGGGGAGATAGCTTCACTGAACAGTGGAGCTTAGCTGGGCTCAGAAAGAACAAGCAGAGGTATAGAGCAACAGAATTCTGTTTCTTTGTTTTTGTTTCGCCCAGAGAGAATAACTTTGTGAAAACCATACAGTGAGAAAATAAGCTTTGTCAGAGTATACACTGGTAAGTCTGTGACTTCTTTTAGAAGTCAGTATTAGGTGTCAGTATTTTTTAATCATTCTAAATTTTGTAAGAACTTAGAGAATTTTGATAATATTTAGATTAAAAAAAAAAGTGACCTGGAGTTTGTTGTGGAAGATTACTCTGAAAGCAAAGCGGAAGTCAGAATGGAAGCTAAGAAAAGAGTCATGGAATACAGCTCATTCATTCATTTGCTTATTCAAATATTCCTGAGCGTTCATGGACTATGTGCCAGCCACAGTAATGGGAAGAGACAAATGCATAAGCTATGTAGTTTATGGAAAGGGAAAAACAGTTAAAAGCTGCAAACCTAATTTAAAATCTATTTCTTAAAAGTTACAGTTATCCCTAGAAGCAGAAAGATAAAGAGGGAGATTAATCTGGAAGACAGGCTTGTTTGGGGTTGGGTGGTAACTTAAGTTTTCTTTCAGGAAATAGTATCCAAGCTAAATCCTGAAGGAGACAAAGGAGTAAAAGAACTCTTGAAGCAGAGGGGACAGCATGTGTATGGAATTCAATGTGGGAAAAGTCTCCAAGTAGCTGAGAGAAGAAAAACATGACAAGCAATTTGTAGACAGAACAACATGAGATGAATTTACAGCCATATGAAGACACTAGATACTAAGGGCTTTAAAGCCCACTTAAAATTTTTATCTTTTATCCTACATGCAACCAACTTATACACGACTTTTAGATCTGAGAGTCAGGTTGATGTATTTTAGCTTGAAGATTACATTATGCCCAGGTAAAACACAAATAATAGTGAACACGGGTGATAACAAGAGAAATGAAAGTAAGATGACCCAAGAGTTTATAAAAATTTAAGTTTAAAAAAAGACAAGTTTGTCAGAACAGGGCAACCAATTGGCTGATACGAGAAGTTGACAGAAATAAAAAGCTGTAGTTACAGGTTGAATAAGAGGCCCATGAATAAAAATGAGAAAAAAATGAAGAGAAGCTCGTGGCTGGACATGATGAGTTTGTATTAGACACTGTTAACATCTCTATCACAGCATGTATCTATTCATCAGCCACTTTAAAAGGGGGCATAGAGCTTCTGTGGCAAGATGAGCATGGGACCTGATTGACCCTCTTGCCAGAAACAATGAAAAATACAGACAAAATAGATGAAACAATGCTCTTCAACATTTTGGAAATGAGGTAATTAGAGATCATGCTCTCTGAGAGAGATAAATGGACTTGTAAAACTTACAACTGTCCCAGCTCTATGCCTGAAGTAAATCGACAGATCTTGGTTCAGGTAGTTGGAAGCCAGACAGAGCCCAATAATCTACGTGAACTGAGGAGAGAGAGACCAGAGAAAACAAGGCAACTGAACTTCCCGAAGGAGACTATTAGGGAAGAGAGAACTACTCATAGAGGGAACACTGGAAATTTACACAGGGTGCTCACGGATTCAGTTGGGTACTGAGCAGCACGTATACATGAGCAAACTACTCCAAGAGTAGGAAAAGAACCACCCCCAAAGACTTAGAAACAATAGTGTGTAGAGATCAGACAGGACTGGGATAAATGCCTGCTTCTGTCAGCTAGACTGAAAATCCTCCTAACTCACAGAACTTTCTAGAATTCAAAAGGATTCTGTCTTATGAGTCAGAAAAAAAAAATAATGCTAGACATAACACTGCTCTTGTCTCACATAACAAAGCTTAAATATAAGACCCCAAATTATGAAACTGCTTCCAAGTAACTTAACCATATGCCAGAATAAAGCTCGAGAATATTTTTGAGGATACAAAAATATCCACACTCAAGAGGGTAAAATTCACAGTGTCTAGCATCCAATTAAAATTCATAATGAAAAGAGAAACCAACTGATCAAACTAAACCAGAAATGACATGGGCAATATTAAAAGTTATTCAACTGCCCCTCAAGAAGCTAGAGTAAAGATTTAATGTGTTAACTAGGGACACAAGATATGTTAAAAAGAGACAAATCAAACTTACAGAGTTAAAAATAGCAAATACATTTGCTGAAATAAAGTGGAAGATAAGATATTGGAGGAAAAAATATGAATAAACCTGAAAATAAAATAACAGAAAGTATCCAAAATAAAATAAGAGAGGAAAATTAAACAGAAAAAGTAAACATGATATCAATGAAGAGTGGTGAACACCAAGCAGCAAAATGTATTAATGTGTGTGTATAAATGTGTGTACATATATTATAAACAACTTGATAATGATGTGATCTAATATATTTTTAAGGTACTTTCCTGCCCTGGTTATTTCTTCAATTTTCTTGAATCTATTTGTTTATAATTTCATCAAATTTGATGCATCTTTGCCTATCACTTCTTTAAATATGGCCCTGTCCCCTTTCTGTTCTTCAGTGGCTCTCTGTGAAGAAAATTGATGACATATCATAAGGCAGCATTATGGGGGATTTCTCATGGATGATTGTAGAGATAGATATTCTGAGGCCTACCAATAAGCATGTGAGAAAATTTAGAAAAAGATTCTCCTCCAGTCAAGTCTTCAGGTGAAGCCCCAGCCACAGCTGAGAGCTTGACTACAAACTCATGAGAGAGTTAAACCACACCCACCATTTAAGCTGTGCCCAAATTCCTGACTCACATAAACTATTAAGTAACAAACATTCGTTGTTTTTAGCCAGTAGACTTTGGAATAATTTGTTATTAAATAGTTGACAAATAATATACGGTAACAAATATAAAAAATCTTAGAAGCTAGAGAAAAAAAATAAAATAATAAATTCCTTATTAGAAAACATGAGAGATGGGGTAGGTGGCTCAGTCAGTTAAGCGTCTGACTTCAGCTCAGGTCATGATCTTGTAGTTCGTGAGTTCGAGCCCTGCGTTGGGCTCTGTGCTGACAGCTCGAAGCCTGGAGCCTGCTTCGGAGTCTGTGTCTCCCTCCCTCTCTGCCCGTCCCCTGCAGGTGCCCTGTCTATCTCTCTCTCGCAAAAATAAGTAAACATTAAAAAATGAATAAATAAGGGGTGCCTGGGTGGCTGAGTCGGTTGGGCATCCGACTTTAGCTCAGGTCATGATCTCACAGTCTGTGGGTTCCAGAGCCTCTGTGCTGACAGCTCAGAGCCTGGACCCTGCTTCAGATTCTGTGTCTCCCTCTGTCTCTCTGCCCCTCCACCATCCAGGCTCTGTCTCTCTCCCTCTCTCAAAAATAAGCAAACATTAAAAAAAACTTTTTAGTGAATAAATAAAAGTCGTCCTTAAAAAAAAAAAAAAAGGAAATGATGCCAGATGAACACATGGATCCACACAAATGAATAAGTAGCAGAAACAGCAACTATATGGGGAAATATAAAGACAATATTCTAACTCCTTATATATCTTTAAAAAATAGAGCATTGAGGAGGGCACTTTTTGGGATGAGCACTGGGTGTTATATGTAAGCCAATTTAACAATAAATTCCATTAAAAAAATAAATAAATAAAGTACTTAAAACAAAAATAAAATACAAATAGGGTAAGAAGAAGTGAAAGCTTACTGTATCAAGTTTCTCCTAAGTCAAGTACCCTAATGCAGCTTGAACACTGACTGTAATAAGTTAATGTTTTATAATGTAAATCCTAAAGCAACCAATAAAACACAGATATACAAGCATATGGTCACACGTACATGTAATAGAGTTATAGCTAGTAAGCCAAAAATGAAGGTAAAATAGAAGTTGTTTTTAAGTTTTATTTATTTATTTTTGAGAGAGAGTGAGCACAAGCAGGGGAGGGGCAGAGAGAGAGTGGGAGAGGGAGAGACATAGAGAGAGAAAGAGAGAGAGAGCAAGCATCCTAAGCAGTCTGTCAGTGCAGAACCTGATGCAGGGCTTGAACCCATGAACCATGAGATCATTACCTGAACTGAAATCAAGAGTCAGACATTTAACCTACTGAGCCACCCAGGCGCCCCTTAGAAGTTTAAAGTATTACTCAGTAAATTGAAAATAAGGCAGAAAAGTGAACAAAGAACAAATGGAACAAGGAGAAAAACAAGAATCAAGATGGTAGAACTAAACCTAAAATACGGATAATCACATTAAATGTAAATGGTTTAAACACCTCAATGAAAAGTGATGGCCAGATCATAGAATAAAGACTCATCTGCATGCTATGTATAGAAAAAACAATGCTAACAGTAATCAAAGTTGGAATAACCATAGTAATATCACATAAAATACATTTCAGAGTAAAAATATTACAGGAGGAAAAAATTGTGGTGATTTCATAAAGGGGTCAATTCCTGAAGAGGATAAAGGAATCATCTATGTTAATGCATCTAATAAAAGACCTTCAAGATACATGATACATTCCAGAAGATAAGCTGAATGATATGCAAGGGAAATTTTTAAAATTCACAATTATAATGGGAGATTTTAATACTTTTCTCTAAATAATTGCCAGGGAGGGGTCCCTGTCTGGCTCGGTCAGTGGAGCATGTGACTCGTGATCTCAGGGTTTTAAGTTATATATTACTTTAAAAAATAAATAAATAAATAAATAAATAAATAAAAATAATTGCTAGAGTAAAAAGAAAATACCACAAACAAAATCTATAACAACATTATCACACAACTTTGTTTAATTGATGATTATAAAACACTTCACTCAACAACAGCAATATATGTTCTTTTTGTGTGGACATAGAATATTTACCAGAGTATATTCTAGTACATAAATAAATATAAATAAATATAAAAAGATACAAGCATGCATACATACATTTCATACAATGTATACCTTGTGTACAATGTAATTAAATAAAAAATCAATGATAGGAAGATTAACTAAAATTTTTCAAATATTTGAAAAGTAAACAATATACTTTTAAAAAAACAGCAGGTCAAGTGAGAAATCTAAATATAAATTAGAAAATATTTGAAACCAGGGGCACCTGGGTCACTCGGTCGGTTAAGCGTCCAACTCTGTATTTTGGCATGGGTCATGATCTCATGGTTCATGAGTTTGAGCCCTGGACCCAGTTCATGCTGAAAGCATAGAACCTACTTGGCATTCTCTGTCTTCCTCTCTCTCTCTCTGCCCCTTCTACAGGCTCGCTTGTTTTGTCTCTCTCTCTCTCTCTCTCTCTCTCTCTCCCTCCCTCCCTCCCTTCCAAAATAAATAAACTTAAAAAAGAAAACACTTGAAACTGAAGGAAAAGAAAACAAAGCACACCAAAATTTGTGGAATGCAACTGAAGCAGGAAATTGATAACATTAGATTATAAAAGATTTAAAATCAGTGCCTTCCCTTCCTTTATAAAACTGAAGGGAGGGGCACCTCAGTGGCTCAATGGGTTCAGCATTGACTTCAGCTCAGGTCATGATCTCACAGTTTGTGAGTTTGAGCCCTACATCAGGCTCACTGCTGTAAGCTCAGAGCCTGCTTCAGATCCTCTGTCCCTCTCTCTCTGCCTCACCCCCTCATGGTCTCTCTCTCAAAAATAAATTTAAAAAAACTGAAGGGAAATAAATGCAAAGAAAGTTACTGAAGTGAAATAATAATTACCTTAGTGGAAAATCAATGAGATGGTAAAAGGAAAAATAATAGGGAACCATCAATGAGACCAAAAGGTGGCTCTTAGATCAATAAACTGAGGAACCTGGAACCAGACTGACTGGAATATAAACAGAGAACACAAGTTAACATTAACAGGAATGAGGGAGGAGACATCAATACAGACTCCACAGATATTATAAAATAATGAAGAAACATTATTGACAAATATAAGCAATAAACCTATAACTTAATTATACAAATAATATACAGAAAGAAAGAGGGAGAAGAGAAAAGAAGAGAGAGAAATTTCCATTAAAGTCTCAAACTACCAAAACTCACTCATGAAGTACTGTGATGGGTACCTAGGTGGCTCAGTCAGTGAAGCCTCTGACTCTTGCTTAGGGCTCAGGTCACGATTTAATATTTCTTGAGATGGACCCCATGCTGGGTTCTGCTCTGACTGGGTGGATCCTGCTGGGGAATCCCTCTCTCCCTCTCTCTGTCTCTCCCTGGGTTATATACACTCTCAATAAATAAATAAATAAACAAACTTAAAAAAAAAAAAGTAATGTGAATAGCCTTAGATCTATTAAAGAAATTGAATTTAGTGGCACCTGGGTGGCTCAGTTGGTTAAGCGTCTGACTTTGCCTCAGGTCATGATCTCACAGTTTGTGAGTTTGAGCCCTGAGTTGAGCTCTGTGCTGACAGCTCAGAGCCTGGAGCCTGTTTCAGCCTGTCTCCCTCTCTCTCTCTGACCCTCCCCCGTTCATGCTCTGTCTCTCTCTGGCTCAAAAATAAATAAATGTTAAAAAAAAATTTTTTAAATAAAAAATAAAAAGAAATTGAATTTATAGCTAAAAATCTTCCCTAAAAGGAAATGCCACAAAAATAATGATTTCATTAGTTATTTCTTTGAAACATTTAAGCAAGATGTAATTCTACCTAAACTCTTCGAAAAAATTAAAACAACACTTTCCAACTAATGCTATGAGACCAACCTTACCCTAGTACTATAACTACATGAGGGTATAAAATGGAAGAAAACTATAGATTGTCATCCCTCAAAAATATAGATGCAAAAATTCTTTTTTTTTTTTAAGTTTATTTATTTTTGACAGAGAGAGAGGGTGCCAGCGTGAGTTAGGGAGGGGCAGAGAGAGAAGGAGACACAGAATCTGAAGCAGGCTCCAGGCTCTGAGCTCTCAGCATAGAGCCCATCGCGGGGCTCAAACTCACCAGCCATAAAATCATGACCTGAGGGGAAGCAGGGCGCTTAACCGACTGAGCCACCCAGGTGACCCCAGATGCAAAAATTCTTAACCAGAATATAAGTATGGTTAACATTTGAAAACCAATGTTATTCATCCCATTAACAGAGTGAGGAGGAAAACCATATGATCCTATCAACAAATGCAAAACTAGCATTATATAAAACTTGACATTCATTCCTGATAAACTCTCAGTAAACTACAGAAGAGGATTGAACTTCATACATGGCATCGACAACAAAACTACAGTTCATGGTGAAAGACTTTTTTTTTTCAGATAAAACTGGAAGAAACAAGGATGTTTGCTCTCACTTATTCTATTTAACATTGTTATGGAGGTTCTACACACCCTAATAGGCAAGAAAAGAAAATTGTCCATATTGGAAGGTAGGAAGCAAAGTTCTCTTTACTTACAAATTACAGGACTGTCTTATGAACAAAATTTCATGGGATCTACACAAAGTAACTGTAACTACTAAGTTTAAGAAGTTTGCAGAATAAAAGGGCAATATATAAAAATAAATTCTATTTCTACATGCTACAAATGACAAGTCAGAAACTGAAATAAAAATACTACTTACAAAAGTGTCAAACTGTGTAATAAATATCATTGTTTTAAGCATAACTAAACTCCTGAACCTGAAAAACGTAAATCTAGTTAGCTAGGAAACAGGAGGTAATGAAAGTGTTTGAATGTTTCCAAAATTTCCATATGGAATCTCCAGTTAAGTGGTTGATGTCTTTTATTAAACCACAGAGATCTTTTTTTAATTTCTGTTTTTAAAATGTGACCTATATTTCTTTCATGTACCTTCATAGAGCTCTATTTCTAAATGTCCTCAGCTACTTCCCAGTTAAAATCAGGACTTAAAATTGATTTGCAAGTGAATGAAAATGGGGGAGAAGATGAATGTCCTATTGTTTTACTGAGAGGGTGAAGAAAATTTATCAAAAAATTAAATATCTACCTAGCTGTAAAAAAAAAAAAAAAAAGGAATTACCTGAAGTATACCTGAGAAGAAACATACAGTAAGAAAATCTGGATTAGAGATCTAAGGATTGACCGCAGGTAGCCCTATTCTTATTGCATAAGGCTGGTTCAGGTCTTATCTGGAACAATTCTGACAGCATGGGAGGGAGAAATAAAGACAGTGAATAGAGTCATTATTATGTATTAGACATTTCCAGACTGTTCATAATTCAAGTAGTGGGTGACTTATGTTTATTTTTTTTTCTTTGTATTAGTTTTTCATTTTGTTTTAATGTGTATTTATTTTTGAGAGAGAGAGAGCACAAAGGGGACAGGGGCAGAGAGAGAGGGGGACGCAGAATCCAAAGCATGCTCCAAGCTCTGAGCTGTCAGCACAGAGTCGGACGTGGAGCTTGAACTCAAAAGCTGTGAGATCATGACCTGAGCCGAAGTAGGATGCTCAACTGACTGAGCAACCCAGGTACCCCTATTTTTTTTTCTTTAAAAGTCCACTTTATATGCTAGGTCTCTTTTGAGTCACAGTATAGATACTAAGCAACCAAGTTCCAAAAAAACCAATTATAAATGGACATATCTAGAGATTTATTTTTACTTCTGCAAAACAGTCTTATACATAGTGAATCAGGAAGTCTCAACCCAATGTGTGGAAGTCTCTTTGTACTTTATTTGTAGTTACTAAAATGAATATTTCCAAAGTGACATTATCTGAAATAGGTCTTATAAATCATTGTATCAATAGTTTTTTTAAACATCAATGCAATATTTTAAGACACACTCGAAGCCTAGACCCATACAAGTTAACTTAAAATGTCCGTTATTTTAAGAATATTATGGCAATATTTTTATAAAATTAGTTTACAATAAAATTCTGTGTTTTCTAAATCCACAAACTAAGATGTGATCATTGAGATCAAGAAAGACACAAACTCAATAATGTTTATCAGTTTATTTAGTGATATTTTGCTGTTCAAAATGAAGTCATGTGATATATAAATTGGGACTAAAATATGGTTATAAATAACTACCTATCATCCATCATGGTTACAGCTTAAATTCATTTGAAAGACCACGAATTGCTTTAATTTGTATTAAAAGAACATACTGAAGATTCAATTTTATTTCAGCTACACAGATAAGGCCTATTTACACTTTCCCAGTTCACAAGTCGTAAAGTGTTTATGCTATTTCTACATGTATTTAATGTCCATTTTCTGAGCTATACTGATGACATTGTAGAGGTAAGCATAGTTATCCCTGAAACACACAAGACTGTCTGCTTCCTTTTGGAGGTATGGCAGGAGGGGACAGCTATATTTCACTGCTACGTCTACATTGGCAGTAAAACATCTTTTTTTGCGAGTATGACAAAATGTAGGGGTTTTTTTAATGTTTTATTTATTTTTGAGAGAGACAGAGACAGAGTGCGAGTGGGGGAGGGGCAGAGAAAGAGGGAGTCACAGAATCTGAAGCAGGTTCCAGGCTCCAAGCTGTCAGAGCCCGATGCGGGGCTCGAACTCAGGAACCGCGAGATCATGACCTGAGCCAAAGTCGGATGCTTAACCAATGGAGCCACCCAGGCACCCCGTTTTTTTTTTAATCAGCCCAGTAGGCATTGTTATTTGTTCTTACAAAGATACTAGTCTTTATTTCAAAAGACAATAGTTTCTTGCTTCAGCTGTTTTCAGCAATTTAAATTTGACACCTCTCTTTTTATTCATTTAGATTCTGCCTTATGTATGTTTTTTAAAGGGTGAATGTTATTTTGTAGTTATTTCCACAGTAGTAAATGTAACCGGTCCGAAATGACTGAGGCAAACAGAATTTACAGCTCATCTTCAGAATGGAGCAGGTCATTCCACTCTGTCCCTATTCCAAGAGTAAATGATGCTGCTTTTATGGTAGTTCTGGCTCACCAGAACTCTGTTATTAATTTAGTAAATAACCTGCCCACTCCCATCCATGCCTTTGCCCTCCCTGGACACTACCTATTCCCTATCCTGCCCAAATGCGTGTTATAAACACAGGAAGAAGAGAAGAAAGTGCTGTCACAGAAATTCACCCATAGTCTCCTTATCAGATATTATTTTTAACCTGTGTTAAATTTGGATGTTGCCTTAAAGATATTAGGAACTGAGATAAGGGGTCCCTGGGTGGCTCAGTAGGTTAAGCATTCGATTCTTGATTTCGGCTCAGGTCGTAATCTCACAGTTTGCAAGTTTGAGCCGCATGTCAGGCTCTGTGCTGACCCCGGGAGCCTGCTTAAGATTCTCTGTCTCTCCCTTGCTCTTTGCCCCTCCCCTACTCGCTGTCTATCTGTCTCTTTCAAAATAAATAAACCTTTAAAAAAACAGAACTAGGATGAAACGATGACAAGAATATGACTGAAGAGACACAGTGTTTTGATGCACACAGGAAGAATGATGCCATGCATGATAATAGACAACACGCACATATTTTCTAAAACAAAACATCATGCCTGAATTCAGTATTTATCCATACCAAACTATTTATAGTTTTTACAATTACCATGCTACCTGGGTATTCTTTATACACTTTTCCTCTTTTGGAATGGATTTCCTTGTATGTTCTTCATGGTAAATTCCTACTGTTTGAGACTCAGATCAAACATGCTTTTACTCCAGGAAGTGTTTCTTGCCTTATTCCTCCTGAAACAAAGTCGATCAACTTTTGTTTACACCACCACACTGGCTCAATTACCACATTTGCCAAACTGTTCCATCCGACAGCCCCAATATCGATTCTACATTGTATCCTATCAGCAACTACAGGGCAGGGAATGTTTATTATCCGTCTCTGCCTCACTAGCACCCAACAGAAGCCCGGCACATGGTAGATACTCTATCTTATAATAATAAATGAATAGACAGATTTATAATAAGTGAATAGATGTCTGAGTGAATGAATGAATGAATGAATGAATGAATTCAGCATCACCCTGAGATAAAAACAATGGATACTAAGTCAAAATTTCTTCAACACCATGAATGCTCATTAAATCATGCATTTTAGGCTGGAGATGCCTTCACAGTGCCAAGTGCATTACATGATGTAATTATTAAAACTTCATAAAGTGGCTGTTTTGCTTCCGTTTTAGATATGAAAATAGTGAGAGTGAGAGGTTAAATAACTTATCTTAAAATATTTAGGCAAAGACAGCAGAAGCAAAAATACAGTGAAACTAAATCGGACTGAAAAGCTTCTGCCCAGCAAAGGAAGTCATCAAAAAAAAAAAAATGAAAAGGCAACCTACCAAATTTAAGAAATTATTTGCAAATCTTATACTTGAGAAAAGGCTAATATAAAAGTATATAAAGAACTCATAGAACTCAATCGCCAAAAACAATCTAATTTAAAACAGGCAAAAGATCTGAATAAACACACAGATGGCCAACAGTTATGTGAAGAGATGCTCAACATCACTGATCATCAGGGAACTAAATCAAAACTGCAATGAGATTTCACTTCATACTTATTAAAATGGCTATTATTAAAAAGAGAAGAAATAACAAGTATTGGTGAGGATATGGAGAAAAGGAAACCCGCATGTACTGTTGGTAGAAATGTAAAATTGTGGAGCACTATGGAAAATAGTACAGAGGTTCCTCAAACCATTACAAGTAGAAACTACTAGGGGTGCCTGGCTGGTTCAGTCAGTTAAGTGTCTGAATTTGGATCGGGTTATGATTTGACAGTTGATGAATTTGAGCCCCACATAGGGCTCTATGTGGAAGCCTGCTCTGGATTCTGTGTCTACCTCGCTCTCTGTCCCTCCCCCACTCATTCTCTCTCTCTCTCTCTCTCTCTCTCTCTCTCTCTCTCTCTCTCTCTCCCCCTCCCTCCCTCCCTCTCAAAAATAAGTAAACATTAAAAATATTAGAATTACCATATGATCCATTAAGTCTTCTTCTGGCTATTTTGCAAAGAAAATGAAAATGCTAACTCCAGAAGAATAATGCACCCCAATGTTCACTGCAGCATTGTCTATAATAACCAAGGTATGTAAACAACCTAAGTGTCCACCAATAGAGAAATGAATAAAGAAATTGTTACAAACACATGTGCACACACACACACACACAATGGAATATTATTCAGCTGTAACAAATAACGAAATCTTGCCATTAGTGACAATATGGGTGAAACTGGAGGGCATTATGATACATAGAATAAGTCAGACAGAGGAAGACAAATACCATATCTACTAACTTATATAGAGCATCTAAAAAAATCCAGAAAACAAAAATCTGAGTTTATAGATACAGATAATAGATTGGTGATTATGAGAGCTAGGGATAAGGAAGTGTGGGTGAAACGGTTGAAGAGGTTCAAAGTTCCAGTTCAAATTTCCAATAATAAAATATGTATGTCTTGGGATTATAATGTAGAGCATGATGACTAAAGTTAATAATGCCATATGTATATTTGAAAGTTGCTAAGAGAGATCTTAAAAGTTCTCATCCCAAGTGTGGCGCCTGGGTGGCCCGGTTGGGTTAATCATATGACTTTGGATTTCGGCTCAGGTCATAATCTCGAAATTCATTAGAGGGAGCCTCCATGTGGGGGTCTTAGCTCAGTGCCTGCTGGGGATTCGTTCTCTCCGCCCCCTCTGCCTCTCCTCCACACATGCTTTAGCTCATTCTCTCTCAAAAATATCTTTAAGTTCTCATTGCAAGAAAAAAAAAAACACATTATAATGGTGTGATGACCACTGTTCACTAGACACTGTGATCATCGATTCCCAATATATACAATGATCAGAACATTAGGTTGTATACCTGAATCTCATAAAATGTTTTATGTTAGTTATTCCTCAATATAAAATATACTCATTTATCTAGCTACCTCTACGTTGAACCCAGACAGTCTGACTCCAAAGTCATCATATAAAAATGGCAAACTAGAGTAAAAGGCAAATGCAGAGAACTCCCTCTTTAAAATGGACTTAGACTTGTAAGGTTCCTTGCATAGTACCACAATCTAAAATGAACCCCTACTGGAAATTATAATATTTTCTTAAAATTATTATAGGTATATACACTATCATAGAAATAAACACAAAATCATTAGGGATACTGAAAGTTACAGTGTTGTGTTCCTATTAATACGTTTTAATCGCTTATGAAAAATCATCAGGTAATGTGGAATACGAGCACAGCCTGAAGGAGAATCTCTCATTAACACTAAATTAATCAAATGAGTATTTTGTTAAGCTCTCACTATGCAACGTCTATTGTGTCTGAATCTAGGAGTGGAAGATATGGAGGAGAATTAGGAAGAATGTTCTTACTAGATGGGTTAGTTATAATCACATTGGTTAAGTATAACCTATTCAAATGAAACAACTAGTGACTAGCTTTTTATTTGCATACGCCCTAAAATTGCTTTTCCATCCGTCATTTCTCCCAACCCATCAGTTCTTATACTTTTTGAGTAGTTATCTCCTCTTCTCCTTCCCATCTAATAATATTAAATGTAACTGCTTTCAGGATGTACTCTTTAATCCTTAACCTAGGTTATGATGTGTTAACATGGATTTTCTGTAGCAGCAATGCCCATTACCTATTGGAAAAATGTACCCTACTCCATCATAATCTTCCATTATGTCACTGTTTTTCCATGAAATCAGAAGTTCCCTAAGGACAAGCATTACCTTGTTCAACATTGTCTTCATAGTGCTAAAAAAGCAGTATTAGTCAGGGAGACTTGCATTAAAGACTTAATGTAGACAAAACTATGGGAAAAGGCAAAACCCAATGTGATACAAGGAAAATCAGGATACTCCCCCAATTAAAACCAAGTCTGTTTGGGTACCTGAGAAATATGAGACCAGATTATAAAAGACAGCGAAAGGTAGGGTGTAAACTTTGTGAGAGAGACTTTATTTTGAGTCTAAATCATACAAGTGAACAATAAATGTTGTGTTTCAATAAAAATAGTCTGGTGGCCTAAAAGGAGAAGTGATAGAAGCAGAGAAAACCTGAAGCTAGACAGAGAAATTAGGACTAAAGATAAGAGAGACTCAGGCAAAAGAAGTCCTTATCACAGTGACACTTATTGAGAGCTTACTCTGCTCTGTATGCTTTACAAAGACCAATTCATTTAAGTGAGACTAGTATCATTAGTCCTATTATGCAAGAAAAAACAAAAAAACAAAAAAACGTGACATGTTCTAAGGACGGTAGGGACCAACATCTAAAACAACCCTCAGTGATCTCTCCCTCCTAATATTCACACCCTTGTGTAATTGCTCCCCCTGAGTTTGGGTTGGATTTACTGACTTTCTTCTAACAACATCAGCAACAACAAAAAACATGGCAGAAGTGATCAAAAGTCACTCCTAAGATTAGATTGTAAAAGACTGTAGTGTCTGTCTTGCAAGCTCTCCTACTCTATTTGACTCTTTTGCTCTGGGGCAAGTCAGTTGCCATGGTCCGAGCCAGCCCTGTGGAAAGGGCTACATGAGTTAGCTTGGAAACACACACTCCCCAACCTAGACAAGCCTTAAATTAACTGTAGCCTCAGTCAATATATAGATTGCACACCTTTGAGATATCCTGAACTAAAACCACTTAGCTAAACTGTTTGCACATTACTCATCCACAGAAAATAAACTGCGAGATGATAAACTTTTTTTTTCTGTTCTTAGGTAGTAAGTACTGGGGTGAATTGTTACACAGTAATTGATAACTGGTACAGAAAGTGATAAAGGATTAAAACCCAGGCTCCTGAGTTTGTAGCTGTCATCGTGTACCAAGATGACACTGAAACAGAATTGCTCCACATGAGAATGTTACTTTTTATTTTTATTTTAGCAAGAGAGCATGCAAGTAGGGGAGAGGGGCAGGGGGGAGAGTGCATCTTAAGCAGGTTCCACACTCAGCATGGAGCCTAATGTGGGGCTCGACCCCACGACCCTGGGATCATGACCTGAGCCAAAGTCGAGTCAGAAGCTCAATTAACTGAGCCACCCAGGCACCCCACACATTTTGTATTTCAACAGTTGAAAAGTAAAGGAATGTACATGATGAAACTAGTGCCACCAAATATATATAATCATTTTTCTTATTTTAGATACTTTCTTTGGGAAATACAGTATTACCAGCAAGACTAAAATTTACTACACACTGCCTTTGTAATTCTTCCAACAGAGCAGAGTTACAACTTCAGTATTCTCTAACCCCAGGGCAACAAGGCGAAAGAACGAGATACTGACATTTTCAGGGTCATAAGCGTGATATGGCAATTGAATGGGAAATGAAGACGTTGGCCCTTGAAATGAATGATTAATGAAGAAAATTCTTATAGCAGATGCCACCATGTGACTATTCAAACTCTTTTCAAAGATGGATTTTTTTTCCCCATAGTACAAGACCTGATGACTCAAGCAAATCTTATGACATGTGTTAACCTTCGGCTCAAGCCACATTTAGTGACCTTACTTTAAGTGGATTGTACAGGTGACGGCTATAATAGGTGTGAGAGGGGCCTGTATACTTGTTGTGCAGGATTGCGGAAATCTGAAAACATATACAGACACTGCATATATTTCAAGTTATCCCAGCGTAATCGTCTACAGAGGTTTCCTTACAAATTCATTTTCCTGGCACTGACAATTCCCTTTTTCTAATAAAAAGCAAGTGTCTCACATCTCACTTAGGCTTATGCATCTTTCTTTGTTACAGTTGGGTTCCTCTTCTTTAAATGCCATCATTTGTAAATTAAACTAATTTATTATATATGATTATCATATGCATTATCAAGATCATCAAATTATTTTTTTAGGGGCACAAATGTATTTATCCTCCTGATGAAATGTCAGATACTGAGACAGAAAGGGCCGTTCAGAAGCTAGATGGCTACTGCAGGTTGTAAACCAGTTACACTCTGATAATTTATGTGCCTTCAAATTTCCTGGGTTTAGGGGGTGCCTGGGTGGCTCAGTCGGTTGAGCCTCCGACTTCAGCTCAGGTCATGATCTCGCAGTCCGTGAGTTCGAGCCCCGCGTCAGGCTCTGGGCTGATGGCTCAGAGCCTGGAGCCTGTTTTGGATTCTGTGTCTCCCTCTGTCTCTGACCCTCCCCCATTCATGCTCTGTCTCTCTCTGTCTCAAAAATAAATAAACGTTAAAAGAAAAAAAATTATAAATATAAATATACACATATATGTGTATATATATATATACATATATATGTATGTGTATGTGTGTGTATATATATATATATATATATATATATATATATATATATATCCTGGGTTTGCAGCACTGTTTACTCCGGCAGGAACACTGTCTGTTTTCTTTTTCTTTTTTAAGTTTTTCTTTATTTTGAGACAGCAAGAGAGAGCTAGGGCAGAGGCATAGGGAGAGGGAGAGAGGGAATCCCAAGCAGGCTCTGCCCTGCCAGCACAGAGCCCGATATGGACTCGAACTCATGAACAATGAGATCATGTTCTGAGCCAAAATCATAAATCGGACTCAAACAAATGAGCGACCCAGGCGCCCGCCCCTCAACACTTTTCTTTTTTACTTATTTTTATTTTTTATCTTTTCATTGTCATTAAAAAAAAAAAAAAAACCTCCACAATCCATAAGATTTACCCCTTTAACAAAGTTTTAGGTGGAGAGTATAGTCAATGTCATTGTACAGTACAGTTCAGTCAACTCTAAGCCCAAGAGAATCCAGAACTCTCATGTTGCTTGACTGAAACTCTGAACACATGGAACAGTCAGCACTCAGTTTCTTCTCCCAGCCCCTGGAAACCACCATTCATTCTACTTTGTATTTCTTTGAGTTTGACTACCTTAGATAGTCCATGAGCTCAAGACCTGCACTGGGGTCTCTGTTGTCAATGCAGAGTCCACTTTGGATCCTCTGGCCCCCCTCTTTCTGCTCCTCCCCCTGTTCGTGCTTTCTCAAAAATAAATATTTAGTTTTTTTTTTAAATGTGTATTTAGTTTTGAGAGAGAGAGAGAGAAAGAAAAACAGAGCGCAAGAGTGGGAGGGGCAGAGAGACAGGGAGACACAGAAACTGAAGCAGGCTCCAGGCTCTCACCTATCAGCATAGAGCCCAACATGGGGCACAAACTCACAGATTGTGAGATCATGACCTGAGCCCCAGGTGGACTCTTAACAGACTGAGCCACCCAGGCGCCCCTCAAAAGTAAATAGTAAGAAAAATAATCTACTGAAGATATCAAAGGAACTTCAGAATTATTTATTTAAAAATAATATTCAAATGGGAACAGAGATATAAATCTAGTATCACAACTTAAATATATTAAAACATTAAACAAGAACCAGCCGGACGTGGAGAGGAAATACAAATGTTACTGCACATCTGAAAATCACACAGGTACACCGTACTCCCTCCTTTCCCTGAAGCACCGCACTCAATTAATAAAAAAATGAATTCAAGGCAGCACGAAGCAAACCGAACCGCATCACTGTCTGCTGTTTCAACATCTGTCTACTGAGTGCTATATTTCCTACTGCCATATGGACATCCTAATAACTAACTTTAAGGCACACGTACGGATAAGAAAAACACAGCCGTTTCCCACCTTGATGGGTCCTCTGGCCGATACGTACTCGTCTCCAAATCCTGTCACCAGACGGACATTCAGAAAAAAAAGAAAAGAAAGAAAGAAAAGGGTGGGCAAGGCTTCAGCAGCTTCTTATCCTTTCCAAAGAAACGAGTATGGAAAAGTTCAAGTTTTTTCTTTTCTCTGTATTCAAGCCTATAAGCACAAAATGAATTACAGACGACTAATGATTTGAGACCTGACTGCTATGGCCTGTGTTGTGCCCTCCCAAATTTAAATCCCAATGTGACAGTGGTTGGAAATGAGACAGGTTCAGGTAAAAGTGGCTTCATGAGAGTGGGGCTCTCCCAACGGCGTCAGCGTCCTTCTAAGGAAAGGAAGAGACTCCATAGTTGTCTCTTGACTAGATGAAGAAGACACAGTAAAAAAGTGCCTATGAACAGAAGAGAGCTCTCACCAGGATCCAGCTGGCTAGTACCTTGAATTTGGACCTCCAGCTTTTAACTATGAGAAATCACTGCCTACAGTTGAGGCCACCCAGTCTATAGTATTTTATGGTAACACCAGGGCCGACTAAGCTATTTCCACATACATTAGCAAACAAAAGGGATGAGAGCATCACTTCAAAGTAACCCTTATCCTTTATTTTCCCTCAGTAAAGCTTAATTTCAGTGTATTTAGCAAGAAAATAAAATGAACAAACCTATAGTAATCAAGTACATGTATCCTAGGTTCACCAGCTTCACCGTTAATGTTTCTTCCACATTAGCAAAAATAAATGAATTCATTTAAACACAGTGCTCTTTATTTTCTCATTCACCTCTATTTACTTAGCTTCACTGGAATAATAATCTCCTCAGTTAAATAGCAGAAATGATTACCGAAGATGATTTCCCCATCACCTTGATCCAAAATAATTTTGTTCAAACCTCTCTATCTCTTGCTACCATAACAAACAGTATGATTTAACACATTTAACTGATACCTGGAAACAGAAATAATGCTGATTTACCATCTTTTTAGGAAACAATGTGTGCTATTGGTTTTACTGCCTTGTCTCAATAGGTGACTGTATTTTAGTGTAATTCTAATTTGTGAGTTCTCTTGAATCTAAACGTTTTCTATTTGAATCCCTATCTCATTAGCTGTTTTTGTTCGTTTGTATTTTATGTTGCATTAATGTTATTTTCATTCATACTTTGGTACCATTAATTCAGGTGATATTTTATTCTTTTCTAACATCTTGGGTTTATTGCTTCTGCCAAGCGCAAAAATAGTTATTAAAAAATGTAGTTTCGGGGCGCCTGGGTGGTGCAGTCGGTTAAGTGTCCGACTTCAGCCAGGTCACGATCTCGCGGTCCGTGAGTTCGAGCCCCACGTCAGGCTCTGGGCTGATGGCTCAGAGCCTGGAGCCTGTTTCCGATTCTGTGTCTCCCTCTGTCTCTGCCCCTCCCCCGTTCATGCTCTGTCTCTCTCTGTCCCAAAAATAAATAAACGTTGAAAAAAAATTTTTTTTAAATGTAGTTTCATGTATACTTATTTTGGATAAATAAAGTAAATTACTATGCTACATGGAAATAATAAACCAGTGAAATTTATCCTAAGATTTATAATATAAATGGTGAATATTAGGATCAATTCTAATGAGAATAGTTGAAATTCCCAATAACATTAAATATTGATCATTATTTCCTCAAATCTTTCTGCATTTTATTTCTTAATTTTTTTTTGTTCTTTAACTTGTTCAGGGAAGACAGATAACACTAATCCCAGCAGAAGGTCCTGACAAACCCATCCACCAAGTCATTAGTTGAACTGCAACACCTTCAGAGTAAATGATGGCTTCACAAAGGAATTTGTTACAAGTCAGTTAGCCACACTGATTAGCAAGGCCAGACGGGGACATTCTCATAAAATTCCACCAAAGAAAGTGGAAAAAAAAGGAGGCTATACAGTTTCGATATTTTTTAAAACTTGATTCACTATTTGTACAGTGATAGAACCTTAAGAAGTCTGTCAGTCATTTGAGTCCTTAATGCTGATCATGGCTCACATTGAATAATTTTAAGCTTGAACATAGACTTATTCAATTGTGAACTTACCTAATTATATATATGTATCACAGGTAGGTCGAAGATTCATTTTTTGTCTAAAATTCCTCTGTACTGACCTGTATCACAAATGTGACATATTAATATCACCTAAAAAATGTACAACCTGTATAATATTGGGGAGACAGGTAAATCCTTAAGAAAAAAGCACCATTTGTGTGTTTTAATTAATTATAACTTTGACAACCTGAAATACATGTTAATCTTAAACAAGTGGACAATTTTTACCCTCTCCACTTAAGTAGGAGTTAGTGCCTATTTCCCTGATTCGGGCTTTGAAGGCAACATCAAACCCAGGAGGAAATAATTTTTGAAATGCAAACACTATATGACATTCTGATGGTATATCTAAGACAGAATGCCATGTGAAAAGCAATAGAGAAATGGGCAGGGCGGAAATTAAACTGCTTTTCAATCTCCTTGAACAAAATATTCACGCCGTGACTATTAGGTCGGGTTTAAATTAATTTCAGAGAACCGACTGTCTATTCATAAATAAATATTCCTGTAACCATGCACATTGCACTTGCACGTTGCTTAGAGACAATAGTAGCTACAGCCTTAAAAATGAATTAATTTTATTAGATATCTACCATGCACAAGTCTCAGTTATGAAAAGGAGATTCCAGTAAACGATAACATGTGCCAAAAAATATGTTATGTTGGGGGTGTGAACACGAGAAAGCCTACAAACCAAGATGTGGATCTGAAACCTTATAAAAGGAAAGAGAGAAGGAAGAAAATTGGACAGGAAAGGTTTCAGACTACAGGAACCATGTTTAAAGAAATTTCTGCCTGGAGCAAAGAGTCTTCCCTCCAGATTTAGCCACTGGAGGAGTCCACATCTTGCCATGATGGGTCTCTGCCATGCTGAGCCACTGGGTGGAGCTTCCTATGTTGCACGTGTCCACACCGTAAAGGCAGTGATGGGTCCAGAGGTGTGCAGCAGGGTCAGTAAATTATGGCACTCACCCAAGATATTGTAGTAACACATGTCTATGGTCATCATAAACTCCATGCTACTATTAATTATCCATTCTCTTAACATATTATCTATAATGTTCTAGGCCTATTGTAATATTTTGGTTTTGCTCATCTTCCCTACATGTAAAAGCATCCCAAACAAAATGTGAGATGAATGACCATCACTTCTCTTGACATTACTCTGTAATATTACTGCAAATGCAATCAAAGATGGACCAATTTTATCTCTATTTCAGTTAAAAAAAAAAGAGAGAGAGACAGAGTATTCTAAAACGTATTAGGAGAAACAGTGCACAAAGGATTCAAGATATTATGAACAATATATAAAACACAAGGAGTAAATACAAATTTTGCAGCCATATTATGAAAACATACAATAAAAAAGTTCAGTGGCAAATACTGTAGTGAGGTATTGCTAAGTGTCAAATATGGCAACATAAAATTTAAAAGTGAAAAATTTGTATTTAGAGATTCATATAAGAATTGACATTTAAAATTTGTGTGAAAAGAAATGTGTAAGACAACAAGTGTTATTTTATATCACAATAATTTGGAATAAAATTGATATATTAAATGTAAACATTAACTTGCAAGTGACTGAAGCATTCAACATAATTAATCAGAAATGCAGTAAAAAAGATACTATATATATGAGTTGAGAGAGCCTTCTCGAACATGACAAAAACAACTCCATTCTTTTCTGTGATAAATATTACAACATCAAAACTTAATAACTTATTTGAAAAAAAAATGTATTGGGGCACATAGATGACTCAGTCAGCTTAGCGTCCGACTCTTGATCTCAGCTCAGGTCATGATCTTATGAGTTCTTATGAGGATCTTATGAGTTCGATCCTCACATAGGGCTCTTCACTGACAGCACTGACTTTTCGTAGAGTTGTCTTTCCATCTCTCTCTGCCCCTACCTCCACTCATGCCCTTTCTCTCTCTCTCTCAAAAAAAAGTGCACCCTCCTATAAGAGGTTTAAATACTGCTCCCCAATAATGCACTTCCCATCCATTGACATTAGGCTTAGCCTCACTGTTGGTTTTAACCAGGGCACGTGAGCAGTAGTAGTGTTTGCCGCAAAGAAGAAAGAGACACGAGCCATATACAGAAGCTTTGTTTTCTGTTTGGATCCTGGAATAGGAAACACAGAACAGAACTACAGAAAACTCAACCTGTAGATAAACAATAGTATGAGGAAGAAATCAATCTTTTTGTAAACTACCTATTTGGGGTTTGTTGACACTACAACTTTACCTAGCAAAGAATTCTGATAGATACAACATAGTAGAGATAATCCTATCCTTACAGTTGCCCAAGACAAAATAATCTCTTCCACATCCTGTGTCTCACATTCTTTTCTTTTTTGTCACAGATGGTTGGAAAAATATGTGAATACAAACTAATAAAAAAAAAAGCTAAAAAGACTGATAGTTGGGCAATACTATCCTCCTGCCTCTCGAGGAAATAAACTAGTGGGATTCTAAAGCAAGCACTGTTTTTTTCTATTTTAAAAAGCATGATATGTATCCTCTAACTAAAGGATCTGGAACACAACTTAATGAACAATGCACAGCATTTATGATGGGTTATAATCATGACTTTGTTGTAAGTTAGCACTTAGGGAGAATCCATAAGGCAGGTGTTGTTAATGCTTTGGACTGCCCATGTCCTACCACAGCAGTAAATTAGATCTTTCCTTTTCCAAAGTGGGTTCCCAAAAGATGCTCCAGAATAAATGTGGTATGGTCACTGATGTTGGGAAACACTGTCCACCATAATTACCTCCAAAAACTGAAGTAACCACTCTCACAACTCAAGATCTGGCCACCATGAGGAAGATAAAACTATTCAATCTGACCCAGAATTTCCAAGCTTATTTCTCTTGGGGGCTTTTTAACCAGGAATCGCTGTCATCCTGCTAAGCTATTTTGCACATTTTAGGAAACGTGGAATTACATGATCCAAAGAAGTAAAGTGAGGTCATGTAAGTTTAACCTCCCAAGAACTAGCTTCCCTCATTTGTATCTTCAACCCTTTATTTTTACATCATGACAAAAAATTAACATATATTTTAAAAATATATCTTTCAGCAAAGTGACAGTAGATACGATTTTTTATTGTTGTTATAGCCCAACGCCCCCTCTTTAAAGAATGAAATAACAACAAAATACTTCTATAATGTAATATTAAAAGGAAACATTTCCCTATGTGTGAGCTTGTATATTTTCTTTTTAAAAAAAATTTTTTTAGAGTTTACTTATTTTGAGAGAGACAGAGAGAGCATGAGTGGCGGAGGAGCACAGAGAGAGAAGGAGAGTCCCAAGCAGGCTCCACAGTGTCAGCTCAGAGCCCAATGTGGGGCTCAAGTCCACAAAACTATGAAATAATGATGTAGGCCAAAATCAATAGTTGGACAGTCAACAACTGAGCCAACAAAGCTCCCCACATATTTTCTTTTAACACAACGCAATAGTTGGATTTAGCATTTAGAAAAGTAAAAACCTAATTTAGTGCACTAACTTCAGTAATATTTTTGGCATGTTTTGACAGGTATTTCTCTACTGTTTCATCAGTTTATTTGTTGAAATATGGATCTTCAGTATTATGTTTAATTTGGATAGACTGTCTCACCTCTTATCACAAAAGAAATCAATACATTTAATAAATTTTATGATTTTCTAAATAATAAGTGCTCACCTAGGGCTGCATCTTTATATATACTCAATGAACTAACAAAACAATGCTATTATATAAAGTTAGGAACGAATTGGACTATGCTATCAAGAGAACCAAGTTCTAGATATAAAAATAATTGGCATGTAAAGTGGAAAATTTCTCTTCACTTTTATGAGTCTCCTATTCCTCATCGGCAAAACAGGAATCATAAAGGACCTACCTCATAGGTAATCAGAATTAAAGAACAAAGTGATGCCAACATACAAATATTAGTTACTTCTAAGCATCGGTCATGTTTTCGTGGCTTCCCTGAAAGCAGAGCGACTGTTCAAGAACAGCAAGAGACCTTTCTCAGAGCCAACAACGTAGCCAGCGTACCCCAGTTTCAGTTTTCTAAACCAGGTGTTATACTCATTCTTGCCTCTTCTCTAAGGTAAAATGTTTAGTTGTGGTGAACAGTCATGATGAAACCAGCAAATCTAATTAAAACAAAACAAAGCACCTCAGTTATCCCTCTCTCCCTTCCTCCCTAACTCTGTGTCTCTCTCTCAATCTTCTTTATTAAGCTTGTTTATTTATTTTTGAGAGAGAGAGAAGGAGAGAGAAAGAGCAAGAGAGAGGCAGAGCAACAGGGAGAGAGAGAATCCCAAGCAGGCTCCGCACTATCAACATGGAGTCCTACACCGGGCTCGAAGGCATGAACTGTGAGGTCATGACCTGAGCCGAAATCAAGGCGCACACGCTTCTTACTGAGCTTCTGACTGACTGAGCCACCCAGGTGCCCCTCTCTCCCAATCGTAATATATTCTCCCACCACCCTTTCTTGCTACTATTGCTGGAAGACTGCATGAGTATGGCCCATATATGAAAAGAGATGACAATAATTAAGAAATCTTTTGTGTTTTAAGTTTATTTATTCACTATGAGAGAGAGACAGAGAACACAAGCAGGAGAGTGGCAGAGAGAGAGGGAAAGAATCCCAAGCAAGTTCTATGCTGACAGTGCAGAGCCTGAGGCAAGGCTCAAACTCACAGACTGTGAGATCATGACCTGAGCCTAAACCAAGAGTCGATGCCCAAGTGACTGAGCTTCTCATGAACCCTAATAACCATGGAATCTTTAAGACAATAAATTATGACAATTTTAGCACTCATAGCTTCCCTACTGTACTTCCAGACTCTTCTACTCAAAGTACTGCATTCCTCAGGCCTTTAGATGAAAGCCTAACAGATCTAAATTTACATGCCATTTGGTCATTTTGGTTAGTGAAGTATTTCTGGGCAAACTAAAATCTGATTTCTTCATTGTTTTCCTGTCCACTTAGTAGAAGATATCCAATTCTCAATTCTGGCTTTCTGGAATGAATTAAAAGGACATAGAACCTTTCAAGAACTTGCTGAAACGACCTTGTCAGTAAGGAAGGAAAGGAGGATAGAATCCGAAACTCCCAGATACCCGTACCTTTCTAGATCTTACTGACTGTTGTTCAGAGAAAGTTATTTTAGTTTGGTGAAGGTGAAATAACATGAGGCATAACAGAGCCACTGTTTACGGTTTCTCCTGTGTGAATAGGCATCTGGCATATTCAGATACTTTTGAAAACTTCTTCCCTGTGAGTGCCATTACTGACTGATGCGCCAATCTTGCCTACTTGATCTCCTCGGTGGTTTATTTACCCCTGAGGCATGTGGTTGAGGAGGCTGGATGTGGCAAAGCATGGATTCCACTTACAACAGGAGAGGGAGTAGCTGGTTGGGATACATAACTCTCTCTGTGTATATAAACCCCTGCTTCTAGGTGTGAAAGCTCCTAACAGACTTTTAGAAATTGAGTGAATTGGGCCCAGTGGTGCCCTGCTGCTCTATCATGCATAACAATACGATATAATTTATCTTGGTTGTCGCTAACAACAGAAGCAATATATTTAAGAGACACCCAGGGATACAGAAAGAAATGGAATTTATGTCTGCATGCATTTGAAAATGCTGACAATTAAAAGCTAAATTGAGAAAAATAAAATGAGAAAATCTTAAAAAAAAATTTAATATTTATTTTTGAGAGAGGGAGAAAGAGAGAGTGTGCAAGCGAGCAGGGGAGGGACAGAGAGAGAGGGAGAGAGAGAATCCCAAGGAGGCTCTGTGCTGATGGCACAGAACAGTGAGATCATGACCTGAGCCAAAATCAAGAGTCAGATACTGCACAGGCTGAGTCACCCAGGTGCCCCAAGAACTTCTTTTAAAGGTGAATATTATCAACTCTTCCTGATAAACTACTAAAATAAGGCATACTATTATTGTTTTAATTATGGATATGGGGAGGGGTGATCTATGTGAACTGAGAGAGATACAGACACAGATTAAAAACAGAAATTACATATGAAGAGTGCATTTGGTACGAAGTCCTTTCCAAGGGCACTTTTAGAATAAAGAGGTGATGCTCATTTTCCATGACCATCAAGGATTTCATACTATAGCAGGACACATGAGATAAGAAAAAAAAAACATAACACAAGACAGTATGATTAAGTGTTTCATTCAAAATTTAAGTATAAGACAGAATGAAGAATAGAGATTCAAATTTCCTAGGGCCATTTTTATTTCAATCTTATCAGGTTTCTTAAGTTTTTGCAGCACAAATCTGATTTGCAAGTGGCCAGTCTTTTTTTTTTTTTTTTAAGAGAGTGAGATCTTGAGGGAGGGGCAAAGAGCAAGGCACACAGAGAATCCCAAGTAGGCTCAGTGTGGTCAGCGCAGAGCCCAATGCAGAGCTTGAACTCACCAATCGTGAGATCAAGACCTGAGCCGAAATCAAGAGTCAGACGTTTATCCCACAGAGAAAACCAGGTGCCCCTGCAAATAGCCAGTCCCAGTTTTTGAGACCTGGAGTGAAAAGGAACCTAATCAACGTTGTAAGTGCCCATCAAGTCCCACGTGCAACATCAGCCCATAGTTACTATGCTCTTTGATTGCTACAACAACCTTTTCAATAAGTTATTACTAGCTGTATTTTACAGGTGAGGAAAGCGAGTCACAATAGTCAGGTAGTTAGTCCCTGGTTACTGACCTACAAAAAAAGAAAAAAATAGAAGGAAGAGGACTCTTGGATTTGAAATCTTTTTCGTTGTCTTGCCTTTTTTACCATGAGTGTTTGTTTAGGAAAAAACAGAACACGTTTATATTTTTCCTCCTAAGATTAAGTGACAGTCTGAGATATAGGTGTGCTGTTTCAAAGGGACACATGCATCACCATGTTTAGAGCAGCACTATCAACAATAGCCAAGTATGTAAAGAGCCCAAATGGATGGATGAATGGATAAAGAAGAGGTGGTATAAATTCACGATGGAGTATTACTTGGCAATCAAAAAGAATGAAATCTTGCCATTTGAAACTACATGGATGGAACTGGAGGGTATGATGCTAAGTGAAATTAGTCAGATAAAGACAAAAATGATATGACTTCACTCAGATGAGGACTTTAAGAGACAAAACAGATGAACATAAGGGAAGGGAAACAAAAATAATATAAAAACAGGGAGGGGGACAACACAGAAGAGACTCATAAATATGGAGAACAAACTGAGGGTTACATGAGGTAGGGAGGGGGGATGGGCTAAATGGGGAAGGGGCACTAAGTAATCTACTCCTGAAATCATTGTTGCACTATTTTGGATGTAAATTTGGATGTAAATTTTAAAAAATAAAAAATAAAATTAAAAAAAAAGATTAAGTGACAGTCTCCTATAAAAGGAACCCTCATTGACAGTGAAGCAGCTGTCACAGTTAATGAGGAAATGCAAATTTGTATTCTATTAAGAAAAACATGAAAACAGTAAGGCTAAAAGAAGCAATAAGGAGTTATTGGAGCACATGTGGAAGATAAATTCTTAATCTTTTCTCAATTTTTTATATGGAATATATATGTATATTTACACACAATATATAATTTATTATATACATATAACATATATATTCTTCTTGCAGACAAGAATATTAGTCTCTTTTGTTCAGTAGTGTAGCCACATTCCTAGATCTAACACAAGATGGGTATTTTGTTGAAGGAAAGAGCAGAGGTTTCAAGTTCAAGTGGTACATGGGCCACAACTTTCTTGCAAATTGTACAATATAGCCATGTTCTAATTATTTCTGAAAAGTGTGTGCAATATTTATACAAAATAAAACTAAAATTTACATACCTACTTAAAATGAATACATTTGGGGGACCACAATTTGATACCCTTGAATTAATGAAACCAATACAAGAAGAAAAAGAATGAGTAAGAGAATTTGTGCTTCCAAAAATCAAGTATTACAGATTCGAGACTAAACCTAAACTACAGATCAGACGTGTCTGTGTACAGTCTGGAAAATGCATAGGGTGGCTCAGTCAGATATGTATGCATGAGTATCTTATGAGACTCTTGGAAAGAACTAATCCCAAAAGAAGACAGAGGCACATGTGACAAGGATAACACACTCATAAAGCCTCAAGGACAGACAGGAGATGAATGTGGAGAAGTGTAGTCAATGTAGTATTTATTTCATCATGGACTTCTCCAAGGGTCCTAATGAGAAGAACCACTAATAAATATGGGAAAAAATGGTAACTTACAATTCTGTAACACATAAAAGCACACATAGCAAAAGTTTCATGACTTTCTAAAAATACTTTCACACAAAAATAAGAAAGAAAATCACAAACCCCAGGGTGTCAGAAACATCACTGAAAGAACATTAGGACATTATCAAGAGACGAGATTAAGACACCCAGCACATCTTGACACTCTTCCGAGTGTGCAGTGAAATCCAGCCACGGAGAAAGCAAGTTCAATGGCAGAAATTGTGTAAAAAGACGTCACAAGGTGGCTGACCAGACTTGTGCATGAGCACAAAGGAGTTAACCCTGGGCATTCCTAAAAGTATTTAACCTAAACAGTGCCAATAAAAGAGACATATAAAGCCAGGAGATGTGGTCTCATTTGTAACTGCTGGCTAATTACACACGTGAAAATTAGGAAACTACAGTAAATCATAAGAGAGAATGACAACATTTTATACACATTTTCTAATGTGAATACATTATTACATAACACAGAAAAGTGTTAAGTATTAGCGTGTAGCTTTTTGTTTGCACTGGGAATTTTAGGATTACAATTGTTATTCTTTATTTTTTCAGACAGCAATTTCAAAGGAGTGCATTAAAATATGTCCCTTCTTGTTTTGCTTTTCAGTGAACAGACTCTTTGGAAACAAAGAAATAGTAAAAATATTGGTTTAGTCCAGTCCTTGAGAAGATATATTCTCCAACTGATCTGTGTATCTTGCAATCCATACATTCTAAATTTACTATTGTGGAAATGCCTAGAAACTGGTATACCCACCATCTGTGGTTGTATTTTGTGCCCAAGACAGCCTTCATCTCCCTCTCAGCTTGACTCAACTTTAGATAGGTTTCTTCCTCGCTGCAGACCTCTGATCTCCCTTTTCTTAGAACATTTACTTCAGAAAACATTTCTTGTAAATCCCTTCACTGCCCTTTTAGATGTAAATCTTTTAAAAGGCTGCTTGCAAGTTTTATGATCTAGGCAGTCTTTCTCAAGGACTTGGGAGCCCTCCCTTGGAAGTATAGTTCATCCAGGAAGATCGATCCCCAATTTCTCAGTATCTGTGGGAGGATAGGAGCCCACCTTCTGCAAAACAACTTACTCCAAATTCTAAAACTACCTCCCATTATGAAAATAAGAGAAAGTTTACTGTTGCTCTGAATAAAGGCAATTATCAAGCAGAGATGTCCTATGATCTCCCCAACTTAGCTTTTAGAAATTCGTGAGCCTGTATGACTCAGGCATAAAAAAGAATGAAATGTTGCCATGTGCAATGATGTGGATGGGGCAAGAGTATTTTGCTAAGTGAAATAAATCAGGAAGAGAAAGACATATACCATATGATTTCACTCATATGAGGAATTAAAAAACAAAACAGATGAACATGGGTGGGGGGAGAAAAGAGTGAGAAACAAATCTCAAGAGACACTTAATGATAGAGAACAAACTGAATGTGGATGGAGGGGAGGTGGGTGAGGGGATGGGCTAAATGGGTGATGGGCACTAAGGAGGGCACTTGTTGAGATGAGCACTGGGTGTTCATGTAAGTGATGTACCACTAAATTCTACTCCTGAAACCAATATTACACTATATGTTAACTAGCTAGAATTTAAAATTTTTAGAAAAAGGGGGTAATGGGGTTTAAGGAGTGTACCTATGATGAGCACAGGGTGTTGCATATGATGAAATCATTCACTTGTACACTTGAAACATTACACTGTATGTTAACTAATTGGAATTTAAGTAAACATTTGGAAAATAAAAATTTTTCCAGCCCAATGTTTCGAAAAAAGTTGAGCTCAGAATGGCTTCTCCAACCATTTATTTATCCTTGAATAAAAGCCTTCCTTTACCTGTTCAACTTGGTCCAGTTTATGTTCAGCAGTTTTTGTGCTGACATCTGCTAAAATATCAATTCTATGTCTTTTCCATATATTTAAATCAACATTCTTCATTTGAAATAATGAGTATCAAATTCTGCCTATGGGTTTCCCAAACATTTATTTCATTTGTCCAATTTCCTGTCATCTGTTTAAGGCTTTGTTTTCTTGTTTGTTTTGTTTTGTCCTGGTAGGTAAACATAAGAAAGTAGAGTAGATACTGCGAAGTTTACAAAAATTGTTACCATTTCTTAGAAAAATATGTTTGTTATGTGGGGAGGTATAAAGAAAATGGGTAAAGGATGTTTTAAAAAATAATCTATAAATTTAATTGTGCATGCTGTATTTCCCTTCCAGCTGCCAAGTTAAATTAAGAAGTGCCTAGTTTTGTAAATGCTCAGGGAAACACATTAAAAATGAATACAAATATCCAAAGATAAACTAACTGATGGCTTAACCTAAATTTTTAAAATATATTATTTCCCAAGGGGTCTGGAAATAATTAAGAAATCCAATGTCTTTAAGTCAGTATACCCAAAATCTGTTCTGTGAAACACTAGTCCTCCAAAATGCTATAGGAAAATATACTTCCCTTGTCAAATAATTGTGAAAAACGATGCATAATACATCAGCAACATGAAGATTCAAACTGCACATTAGGTTATAAAACCTGAGCATTTTGCAGTAAACCACGAGAATGTGTTTAACTCCATAATTCCCAAATTTGCTTTTCTAAGGAACTTTTCTTGCTAGTTTATGATTCTCTTTCCTGAGCTCATTTAATACAGATATCATATATATAATATACACATATTTTTAAAAAATTTTTTAACGTTTATTTATTTTTGAGAGAGACAGAGACAGAATGCGAGTGGGTTGGGGCAGAGAGAGAGGGAGGCACAAAATCCGAGGCAGGCTCCAGGCTCCGAGTTGTCAGCACAGAGCCTGATGAGGGGCCCGAACCCACGAGGGGCGAGATCATGACCTGAGCCGAAGTCGGATGCTCAACCAACTGAGCCACTCAGGTGCCCTAATATACACATGTTTTTATATACTCTATAAAAATACATACCATATCAGATAAGCCTACATTTAATTTTTAGGCTCTTGGTATTTTTCTTATTTAAATTACTTCTTGGTTCCTAGGACATTCAGGCCAGTTACACACATATGCTGAGCATTCTTTCTACATCACAGCTCAGATTTCAGGCTGGAAAGCTAACATATTCTTGGGTACATCAAGATCCCTTAAGGAGGAACATTAAAAGAAACACTAAAAGTTCTTGGGTCATTAATATCATCCTGATTTTCTCTAAAAGTAGGATTCAGCACGTTTTTAGTTTTAAAGACTTATCAGCTCCCCATTCCTCCGAAAGCAAAATGCAATTACTGTAAAATAGTATTCAAAATCCTTCCAATCCCCCACCAGCCATCCACACAAACATTTTTCGCTCACCCCATCTATTTGTGCTTCTCAAAAATAAACTTCAGTTCGTTTTTATTTATTTTCCTACTTTACAGTTGCCAACATCTTCTTCTGCCTAAGAACTTCTTCCAGTTTCCTCTCCTGGCACATTTTTACTCTTCTTTAATGCCCAGTGCAAACATTTTAGTAGTGTCTAGGGTGAAATGGCATTAACCATGCAGCCCATCTCAACCCGCTTCCAATGGAAAAACCTCCTCGGTAGAGACTGGGAGGCTAAAAATTACATTTTCTAGAATCCTCTGCAGCCAGGGTCGCGGCCAGAAGGAATTTGGTATCTACCAGTCAGATGTACTCCAAATGTGGAACTCAGAAGGGAGACATAGATTTGAATCCTACTGCTGTTTTTATTGGCAAATAAAATCTGGGTGAAATTATTTTTTCCTGGGGAAATATTAACTGCGGTTGCAATGTGTAGTCATTGGCTTTATGGCTTTCAGAGGTGTGGAGCATTTGATCTGATGGTAAGGGTGATGGCAAGTAGGAACTGTTGGTTTTTTTTTTTAATTTTTACATTTTTTTAAAAATTTTTGATAGGCAGAGAGAGAACACAACTGGGGGACGGACAGAGAGAGAGGGAGACACAGAATGAGAAGCAGGCTTCAGGCTCCGAGCTATCAGCACAGAGCCAAACACAGGGCTTGACCCCAGGAACCATGAGATTGTGACCTGTGCAGAAGTCGGACCCTTAACCAACTGAGCCACCCAAGCACCCCAAGCATGGAATTGTTCTCATGCTGGGCGGTTAAAAAAGTCAGTTCCTATCTGCCTTCCCCACTGCAGAGTGGTGATCTGGCTAACTCCACCAGCTACCACTGAAACTTGCTGAATAGTCATGCAGATTCCTGATCCCAGGAGATGAAGTTTCTCAATGGCTCAGGTCTGGAGGGTGGCTTTGGGGGCCAATCCTAAAAGCCAAACTTCTTGATTCTTCAGATGTCCTAAAGATTTAGCATCTGACTTAAGTATACAGGAATCAAGGCTCTTTCTGCTTAAACCAGCCATAGTGTATTCTGTTCTCTGTAACTGAATTCTGACCTTTAAAAATATCATATCGTCTGTGAGTTACAATTTCCTGGGCATTTAGCTGTTTTCTTACTCCAGCTGGTATACATTAATAGCATTTATTAAATTGTATTTTTATGCCCTTTCTGTTCAGTGAAACGTTATTGTCTTTTACGATTGCTACCTCTTCCTTCTGTGCTCACCAAAAGGCAAAACTTTTCTTGCATCCAGTCCTTTCTCTGAGAGAGAGATGTGTCATCTTTTAAAAAATTTTTTAGGGGTGCCTGGGTGGCGCAGTCGGTTAAGCATCCAACTTCAGCCAGGTCACAATCTCGCGGTCCGTGAGTTCGAGCCCCGCGTCAGGCTCTGGGCTCATGGCTCAGAGCCTGGAGCCTGTTTCTGATTCTGTGTCTCCCTCTCTCTCTGCCCCTCCCCCGTTCATGCTCTGTCTCTCTCTGTCCCAAAAATAAATAAACGTTGAAAAAAGAATTAAAAAAAAAATTTTAATGTTTATTTATTTTTGAGATGGGGGAGGAGAGGGTCAGAGAGAGAGACACATACACAGTCCTAAGCAGGCTCCAGGCTCAGAGCTGTCAGCACAAAGCCTGATGTGGGGCTCAGACTCACGAACCCATTGAGATCATGACCTGTGTGGAAGTCGGGCCGGAAGCTCAACCGACTGAGCCACCCAGGTGCCCTGACTTGTCATCTTTGTTAATTCAACCGGTTGTCTTGTGACTCAGCTCCTTCATGGGCTTTATCAAATTAAGCACTTAAATTATCTATTACTTGATGTTAGGGTGTAAGTGACCCTCTCTTGTCAATTTCTACATTCCAAGTGGAATCATAAACTACTTTTGTTTTTATGATTAGAAAATATTTTTTTTTCTTTTTTTTCCCAACGTTTATTTATTTTTGGGACAGAGAGAGACAGAGCATGAACGGGGGAGGGGCAGAGAGAGAGGGAGACACAGAATCGGAAACAGGCTCCAGGCTCTGAGCCATCAGCCCAGAGCCTGATGCGGGGCTCGAACTCACGGACCGCGAGACCGTGACCTGGCTGAAGTTGGACGCTTAACCGACTGCGCCACCCAGGCGCCCCATGATTAGAAAATATTTTCTAACAATGATCAGATATATATTTTCAGCGTGCAATTTATAGTCATTTTAAAAATCGTATAATCATAACTAGAATTAACCTGGAATCTAATATATAATTTGAAAAAAAAAATTGTTTTTAAACTAAAGGTCCTTATGATTTGAGATGCCAATTTTGTCATGCGCCATGAATGATGACCTCTATCCCAGACATCTTCTTCTGTTCCAGTGAGTATTCCTAACATCAAGCAGATATTATCAGCTTGTTGCTTTCAGAGTAATTTGATAATATGCTTAATAGATGACAGTGCATGTATTCCCATCTTTACTTTGAAAAAAATTCCATGTAATCTCAATTTTTGTTTACTTTTTGTCAGACGGAATTTTGGATTCATTTAATTTTTAGTAACAATCTCAATGAAATAATTCAAAGTTTAGAGGTAAATTTGAAGAATTATTCAGTCCTTTGAAAATTAAGCTTTCCTATACAAGACCCAAGGGTCACTCTCAATTGATTCCGATTCTCTTTTGTTTTGAAATGAAAACCTTTATTTTCATTCATAGAGATTTTGAACATTTCTTCTGATTTTTACTGCTTTGTAGTTGGTATTATGAAAGGAGATTTTAAAAAGCATTCATTTCTAATTAGTAAATATTTGTTATTTATTTTTGAATGTTGATTTTTCAACTTTCCCATTTTATAAATAATTTATGTTTATAATCAGAAGTATGTGACTCTTAGGCAGGCAAACCATGGAGACTCTTAAATACAGAGAACAAACTGAGGGCTGAAGGGAGGTAGGGGGGTGTTAAATGGGGACCGGCATTAAGGACGGCACTTTTCAGGATGAAGCAGGCATCATATGTAAGAGGTAAGTCTGGATTCTACTCCTGAGGCCAAGATTACACTGTACCTTAACTAACTTGAGAATAAGAAGGTAAAATTAACTAAATAAATACAATAAATGTATGATTCTTATTATGAGCCTTTATGAAATCTATTAAGATAATATCCCTTCTGATTAATTGCTTATCTTGATCCCGATGTTCACTTTCTCTTTTTAGCAACCAGGTTCTTGAGCATTAATCTACTTCACTGACCTTGCTACAAAGAGCTTACGGATTTTTCAATTACGTTATTTTTTGTTTTCTAATAAATTTGTCCTTTGCTTTCATTTTTACCTTTCTTTAATTTCTGTTCTTTTGTTAGTTGGTAATGTCTCATTATGATGTTCTGATCGGTGTTTCTTAACATTTGCTGCACATTGCAATCATGCTCCGTGTTTATAAAAGACAAAATACCGTGAATGCCAACATCCATAGCCAGACTTTCTTTCTAATTTAACCAGATAGACTCAGGTGGGATTCTTCATATGATCCTAAAATCCAGCCAATGTTCAGCTAATTTGGCTTCAATATTTCAGATTCATAATCTACACTCTTAGTGATTTTTTTTTATCAATTATTAATACGATGTCATTCCATAGGTATTGTTAGATGTCATTTCTCTCTCACCATTTCACATTCTATAATTTTAGTTTTTATCTCTTCATTTTCTTTAATTTGTCAGTTTTATTTTCCTTTGTAGTTGTATTCTTTTTTGCTATTATTTAAAATTGAATGATAATGTCCTAAAATTATGATAAAATACAGTCTATATTTTGTATTATTTACAAATTAGGGAAGTTTTAACTGGTTGAATATATGCATTTTATATGTAAATAGTTTGATTTTGGAAAGAAGACAAATTATCTCCCTTTTCATTGTCATGTCTATTCAATGTCATGTCTAACTATTAACTACCTTTCATATAGATAAGGATAAACTATATGTATCTATACAAAAAAGTTAACTTTTTGGTAAATGTCATATCAAAGACAGAAAAATTGTTAAACTTCCACAGTAAAACTGTATTCTTAACAAATTTTTTCAATGTATATCTGTTTATCCTTTTCTAGTTTGTTTAAAGTGGTATTTTGATACATGAATGAGATATACTGATTTTTTTATTTAACTTGTTCTATTTTTTATTATTTTAAATGTACATCCAAAAAAAGTCCCTTTGAAACAGCATCCTGTATCCCTTGGATAAATGCCTAGTATTGCACTTGCTGGGTGGTAGGGTAGTTCTATTTTTAGTTTTTTGAGGAACCTCCATACTGTTTTCCAAAGTAGCTGCACCAGCTTGCATTCCCATGCGATATACTGAATTTTACATTATTTACATTTTTATACAATGACCTTTTTGGTTTAATGTAATGATGTTTTATTAGTAAAGTTTCTATTGGAATTGTAACATCTCTTGCCTTTATATTATGTATTTTATACAGTTGCCCTTTGAACACAGGTATGAATTGCACTTGGCCCACTTATGTGCACACATTTTTCAGTAAATACAGTTCAGTACTGTAAATATATTTTCTCTTCCTATGATTTTCTTAATAACATTTTCTTTTCTCTAGCTTTCTTTATTGTAAGAATACAATGTACATAAAACACAAAATAGGATCTCATCAACTACTGATTTTATTGGTAAAGCTTCCAGGGAAGGGTAGGCTATTAGCAGTTAACTTTTTGGGAAATTAAAGTTATATACAAATTTTACACTGCACAGGGGTCAGTTCCCCTAACTGAAGTGTGCAGTTCAAGAGTCAATGATATACTTCTTTTCATGTTTTCATTTTTAATCTGCACCATTTCATTTTTATGCGTCTTCTAAGCAACCTTACTTAATTTTGCTTTTAAGCAAAGTTAGTGAGTTTTTTTTAATTTTTTTCAATGTTTATTTACATTTAAGAGAAATAGAGATGGAGTGCAAGCTGGAGAGGGGCAGAGAGAGGGGGAGACACAGAATCTGAAGCAGGTTCCAGGCTCCTCAGAGCCATATGTGGGGTTCAAACTGACAAACTATGATATCATGACCTGAGCCAAAGTTGGACGCTTAACTGACGGAACCACCCAGGCACCCCAACAAGTTTAGTGAGCTTTTAACCTCAGTTTCTGATGCAACTCGTAAGTACTATAATAGGCACTGAGTTTGGGTGTTTGTTTTTTAATCTTTTCGACTTTCTGGTTTTTAAAAATATTGTTGTTTGCTTTTTTAAAATGTGAAATGCATCTCTGTTGTTATCCACTTTGCAACGTGACATTTGAAACACCTAAATGTTGTTAATTTACGTACCCATACTTGAAACTATATTTCCCTAATTTGAATATAAACAATAAGCTGCACTCGACCAGTCATATAACACAAGGAAATGAGAGTGTTTTTATTCTACTCCTAAGCACCTCTGCTTGCCAGTATGTGTTCATGAAATTAAGATTTTAAATTCAGATTTTATCACCACTGATTATTAAATTAGTAAAGGATTTCATTATTATTTATGACATTTTATTCTGCTTAATAGCAACATCTATAGTAATGCTCACGCAGAAAAACAGAAACCATAACACCAAAAATAAGAGTATCAATATGGACTCAAAGAAATACTTGGACTGACCATCCTAATTAATGTAAGAATAAATCAAACTTTCACACCGCAGGATGATTATTCCAGAAAACCGTATCAAGATTGCGCCATCACCATATTCACTGTCATTGTATGGGAAGTTCCAAGGCAATTTATATGCCTAATTTCATTAAATTTTCCATAACTGTCAGCACAAGAAACAACAACGAAAATTACTTTAAAATACATACTTGCACACAAGCTAAGTCAGGCAGAGAACAAAAGGGCCACTAGTTCTGGTTCGGTGATTTCATCATTTCCAGAGCTCACAAAATAATAGCTATTATTGTCTTTTCTTCAACATATTCACGTAGGAGAAAAATAACCACTCCAGAGTCTAAATCAGAGTAGTACCGCAGTATCAACTTAAGTAAAGTATGTTGGTCACCATAAAAACATTTACCAACAATCTTCTATGAGTCGGGATCAGTTAAAATACTCAAGTGGACAAACTATGTTTTAGTTTTAAGAGATAAGAATGCATTTCGTGTTTTTTCAAGACACAATGCAGTTTGGGACTAAAACAATGTGGATGTTGGTATCAAACAGTAGTGGATTAGTGTTTCAACTCACTATTACCGAAGAATTCTATAAAATTTGATTAATCTCTGGTGTTTCTGTTTTCCCTTTAAAGGGCTACCTATAGTGGCCCTGGGTGGCTCAGTTGGTTAAGCAATTGACTTTGGCTCAGGTCATGATCTCACAGTTTGTGGGTCCGAGTCTCACATGGGGCTCTGTGCTGACAGCTCAGAGCCTGGAGCCCGCTTCGGATTCTGTGTCTCCCTCTCTCTCTGCCCCTCCCTGACTGATGCTCTGTCTCTCTCTCTCTCAAAAATGAATAAACATTAAAAATAAATAAAAAATAAAAAATAAACGGGGCTAACTATAGTAGCTTACTCGTGTAGTAGCTGTGAAGATTTAAATAATTAATGAACAAAAAGCTTTCAGCACAGTATCTGGTATGGACCAGTACTCAATAAATGCAAACTTGGAGACTGATGGTCTATTGTGACTGGTTTATATTTTTCAATAGTGAAAATACCTCTATGGACCTACTCATTCCGTATTATATGCAGAAATGGTATTCAAAATATACACAGACCAGTACAGTATATAAAGATATACATAGGGGCACCTGGATGGCTTAGTCGGTTAAGCAATCCAGCTTCAGCTCAGGTCATGATCTCATAGCTTGTGAGTTCCAGCTCTGCATCAGGCTCTGCACTGACAGCTCAGAGCCTGGAGCCTGCTTCAGATTCTGTCTCCCTCTCTCTCTGCTCCTCCCCTGCTTGTGCTACATCTTTCTCTCTCTCAAGAACAAATAATAAAACATTAAAAAATGTAAAAGCATATATAGACCTGTATCAGAACAGTCATCTGACCAATCAGAATTGTCCATCATGCCTGGCTACTGGTGCCCAAATGCTAAATATCAGTAACAAGATAAAAAATTTTTAAATTACACAGTGAGAGAAAGCTTCATATACATACCACTTAACAGTTGTTCATATATGTTCTTGTGTTTTTATTCTTATGAATTAAGAAATATAGATAGATAGATAGATAGATAGATAGAGTGCTCTTGATTTTCTGAGAAAATAAAACACATGATCAGATGTTGAGGAAGTCACCATATTAAAGAGAACAAGAGAAATAAGCCAATAACAGGAGTAATCCACTTGATAGCATCATCTAATGTTATTTTTTAAAATATTTTTTACGTTTATTTATTTTTGATAGAGAGAAACAGAGCACAAGTCGGGGAGGGGCAGAGAGAGAGGGAGACACAAAATCCAAAGCAGGCTCCAGGCTATGAGCTGGCAGCACAGAGCCCAAAGTGTGGATGTTATTTTTATATATGTTTAATGTTATTTAAGATAATAGTAAAAGAAAAAATAGTAAAAGAAGAAAATAACATGATTTTTTAGTTGGCAAGTTTTTTTAAGTTGAACTGCTGAGCTGAGAAAATTATAAATTACCTTGTGTAAGAAAATGTTAATATAACTTTATATATTATATATGCATATGCTCATCATAATCATATATATATATATACACACACAAACAACTTAATACAGCTTAATATTTCAAATTGACTTTTGAAATACTACAACAGAAGAGTTCCAATATTGACTTTCTGAAGTATGCTGAACTTACTGTGTCAGTGTTACAATATAAGGAACAGGTGTAATTTACATGATGTCATACTGTCACCAGCTAGACCCCAAGACCTGACCCTTACTGCCCACCTGCTTGTACTCACTGACCTTTGATCCACATTCCTTCTGAAGCTCTCTTGTTTCCAGCTCCTCCCTTAGTTCTGGTAAATGGAAAGCAAAACCACCCCTTGAGCAAAAGCACCTGACTGGACAAGACCTCCACCTGGCCCAGACCACCCAGATCACTTTGAGCCAAACTCTGACTCGTACTTGTGGACGATGGAGTGACTTCTAATTTTTTTTTAATGTAATGTTTATTTATTTTTGAGAAAGAGAGAGACAGAGCGTGAGTGGGGGAGGCGCAGAAAGAGGGAGACACAGAATCTGAAGCAGGCTTCAGGGAGCTCGAACTCACCAAGATCATGACCTGAGGTAAAGTTGGAATCTTAACCCAGAGTTACCCAGGCGCCCCCCATGGAGTGACTTCTAGAATGACATACAAATACCCTTACCTCATTAGGATACAAAAAACTCTGCCCAAGGAGGAGCACAAGCCTCAGTGGCATAACATATGTGTGTATAGGCACGTTCCCTTAAGGCACATGTGTGACCTTATGCCCACCTCTATATCCAATGACCTGGCTTCCCTATCTAAATATTCATCCTAACCCTAAATAAAAGGAACCCATCCATCCTTGCCCTGGAGGCAAGCCTTCCCCCTGATCTCCTTATTTGCTACAAATCAAGGTTTCTTTTGTGCATCAACTCAACCTGGCACAGCTTCTGACTCACCAAAAAGCGAACTCACTGTTGGTTTGGTTATAATACACTGAGAAACCTAACTAACTACACTGTTTGCAGTGAGTCTTCTCAGGGAATAGCGAATGAAAACAACCTTTCCACTTAGATTTTTTTTTCTATAAAAGTAAGTACATTAGAAGGCCATGCAAATACAATTTAATCAACTTGCATCTTTTTTTTTTTTTAATGTTTGTTTATTTTTAAGAGAGAGAGACAGACAGACAGAGCAAGAATGGGGGAGGGGCAGAGAGAAAGGGAGACACAGGAACCCAAGCAGGCTCCAGGCTTTGACCTGTCAGAACAGAGCCCCACGTGAGACTCAAACTCACAAACTGTGGGATCCTGACCCGAGCCAAAGTCTGACACTTAACCAACTGAGCCACCCAGGCACCTGAAATCAACATGCATCTTGAATGATTAGGTAATTCCTTAACAGTTTCCTTTGGGTCCCTAGAGTTTTATTTAAATACACATTTTTAAATAGCAAGGTCTGTGCCAAACAAGAAAATGTGACTAGGTGTTTATGTGAGATTTATTTGTTTTAGTGAAGATCCATGTAGGCAATGACTTTTTAGGAAGATTAAGAGGTCTTCAAAAATTATTATTCTTAATTCATTTAAATTTAAATGCATTTTCCAAGCCAACAAGTACAGCTCATTTATCAAAAAGAGTGAAAGAAAATTTAATAATTAAATAGATCACTTCGAATTACAGTCCTTTACTTTAGCAAATATAGCAGCTTTGAAAATTGTGTGCTCCTCCTAACTTAGGGAGATTAATTCTGAACTTCAGCCTACCTCTGTTAATAAGAAAAAGTGCAGTTATTACAAATTAATAACCAATACTGCAAATGGAAACCCCAGATCCCTAGGAAGAGCAATGCTAAATAAGGTTAAGAATACAGGTAGTAAAAAGGTTCCAAAAATGTTACAGAAATGAACGGCAATGGTGACATGAACATAGAAAAGGAGGCATCACAAAAGATCTCATTGACACTAAAATCTTTCAGTTAGATATTTTAAACTGACAACTAATTGTAGAGGTAATTATTTTTCTATTGACAATGTGAAAGGATACAATTGGCAGAAAGCAGACAAGGTGATCAATACTAAGAAATATAAAGGAAGGAAGGAATAGAGACTCAGATGCCTTGTTATTTGACTACCCATTTGTTTATCTATCTAAGAGGGAAAGAGAAACATAGCAAAGGGTGGGCTATCTGAGTTATCTTTTCTATGAAATTTAAATTTTCTCTTTTTAAATGTAAATTGTGTCTTCATTCTATCTGTGCTTTCTCAAGCCATTTTTTTTTCTGAAATTTATTGACAAATTGGTTTCCATACAACACCCAGTGCTCATCCCAAAAGGTGCCCTCCTCAATACCCATCACCCACCCTCTCCTCCCTCCCACCCCCCATCAACCCTCAATTTGTTCTCAGTTTTTAACAGTCTCTTGTGCTTTGGCTCTCTCCCATTCTAACCTCTTTTTTTTTTTTTTCCTTCCCCTCCCCCATGCGTTCCTGTTAAGTTTCTCAGGATCCACATAAGAGTGAAACCATATGGTATCTGTCTTTCTCTGAATGGCTTATTTCACTTAGCATCACACTCTCCAGTTCCATCCACGTTGCTACAAAAGGCCATAGTTCATTCTTTCTCATTGCCACGTAATATTCCATTGTGTATATAAACCACAATTTCTTTATCCATTCATCAGTTGATGGACATTTAGGCTCTTTCCATAATTTGGCTATTGTTGAGAGTGCTGCTATGAACATTGGGGTACAAGTGGCCCTATGCATCAGTGCTCCTGTATCCCTTGGATAAATTCCTAGCAGTGCTATTGCTGGGTCATAGGGTAGGTCTATTTTTAATTTTCTGAGGAACCTCCACACTGCTTTCCAGAGCGGCTGCACCAATTTGCATTCCCACCAACAGTGCAAGAGGGTTCCCGTTTCTCCACATCCTCTCCAGCATCTATAGTCTCCTGATTTGTTCATTTTGGCCACTCTGACTGGCGTGAGGTGATACCTGAGTGTGGTTTTGATTTGTATTTCCCTGATAAGGAGCGACGCTGAACATCTTTTCATGTGCCTGTTGGCCATCTGGATGTCTTCTTGAGAGAAGTGTCTATTCATGTTTTCTGCCCATTTCTTCACTGGGTTATTTGTTTTTTGTGTGTGGAGTTTGGTGAGCTCTTTATAGATTTTGGATACTAGCCCTTTGTCCGATATGTCATTTGCGAATATCTTTTCCCATTCCGTTGGTTGCCTTTTAGTTTTGTTGGTTGTTTCCTTTGCTGTGCAGAAGCTTTTTATCTTCATAAGGTCCCAGTAATTCACTTTTGCTTTTCATTCCCTTGCCTTTGGGGATGTGTCGAGTAAGAGATTGCTACGGCTGAGGTCAGAGAGGTCTTTTCCTGCTTTCTCCTCTAAGGTTTTGATGGTTTCCTGTCTCACATTTAGGTCCTTTATCCATTTTGAGTTTATTTTTGTGAATGGTGTGAGAAAGTGGTCTAGTTTCAACCTTCTGCATGTTGCTGTCCAGTTCTCCCAGCACCATTTGTTAAAGAGGCTGTCTTTTTTCCATTGGATGTTCTTTCCTGCTTTGTCAAAGATGAGTTGGCCATACGTTTGTGGGTCTAGTTCTGGGGTTTCTATTCCATTCCATTGGTCTATGTGTCTGTTTTGGTGCCAATACCATGCTGTCTTGATGATGACAGCTTTGTAGTAGAGGCTAAAGTCTGGGATTGTGATGCCTCCTGCTTTGGTCTTCTTCTTCAAAATTCCTTTGGCTATTCGGGGCCTTTTGTGGTTCCATATGAATTTTAGGATTGCTTTTTCTAGTTTTGAGAAGAATGCTGGTGCAATTTTGATTGGGATTGCATTGAATGTGCAGATAGCTTTGGGTAGTATTGACATTTTGACAATATTTATTTTTCCAATCCATGAGCAGGGAATGTCTTTCCATTTCTTTAAATCTTCTTCAATTTCCTTCATAAGCTTTCTATAGTTTTCAGCATACAGATCCTTTACATCTTTGGTTAGATTTATTCCTAGGTATTTTATGCTTCTTGGTGCAATTGTGAATGGGATCCGTTTCTTTATTTGTCTTTCTGTTGCTTCATTGTTAGTGTATAAGAATGCAACTGATTTCTGTACATTGATTTTGTATCCTGCAACTTTGCTGAATTCCTGTATCAGTTCTAGCAGACTTTTGGTGGAGTCTGTCGGATTTTCCATGTATAATATCATGTCATCTGCAAAAAGCGAAAGCTTGACTTCATCTTTGCCAATTTTGATGCCTTTGATTTCCTTTTGTTGTCTGATTGCTGATGCTAGAACTTCCAGCACTATGTTAAACAGCAGCGGTGAGAGTGGGCATCCTTGTCGTGTTCCTGATCTCAGGGAAAAAGCTTTCAGTTTTTCCCCGTTGAGGATGATGTTAGCTGTGGGCTTTTCATAAATGGCTTTGATGATCTTTAAGTATGTTCCTTCTATCCCGACTTTCTCAAGGGTTTTTATTAAGAAAGGGTGCTGGATTTTGTCGAAGGCCTTTTCTGCATCGATTGACAGGATCATATGGTTCTTCTCTCTTTTTTTGTTAATGTGATGTATCACGTTGATTGATTTGCGAATGTTGAACCAGCCCTGCATCCCAGGAATGAATCCCACTTGATCATGGTGAATAATTCTTTTTATATGCCGTTGAATTCGATTTGCTAGTATCTTATTGAGAATTTTTGCATCCATATTCATCAGGGATATTGGCCTGTAGTTCTCTTTTTTTACTGGGTCTCTGTCTGGTTTAGGAATCAAAGTAATACTGGCTTCATAGAATGAGTCTGGAAGTTTTCCTTCCCTTTCTATTTCTTGGAATAGCTTGAGAAGGATAGGTATTATCTCTGCTTTAAACGTCTGGTAGAACTCCCCTGGGAAGCCATCTGGTCCTGGACTCTTATTTGTTGGGAGATTTTTGATAACCGATTCAATTTCTTCGCTGGTTATGGGTCTGTTCAAGCTTTCTATTTCCTCCTGATTGAGTTTTGGAAGCGTGTGGGTGTTCAGGAATTTGTCCATTTCTTCCAGGTTGTCCAATTTGTTGGCATATAAGTTTTCATAGTATTCCCTGATAATTGTTTGTATCTCTGAGGGATTGGTTATAATCATTCCATTTTCATTCATGATTTTATCTATTTGGGTCATCTCCCTTTTCTTTTTGAGAAGCCTGGCTAGAGGTTTGTCAATTTTGTTTATTTTTTCAAAAAACCAACTCTTGGTTTCGTTGATCTGCTCTACAGTTTTTTTAGTTTCTATATTGTTTATTTCTGCTCTGATCTTTATTATTTCTCTTCTTCTGCTGGGCTTAGGCTGCCTTTGCTGTTCTGCTTCTAGTTCCTTTAGGTGTGCTGTTAGATTTTGTATTTGGGATTTTTCTTGTTTCTTGAGATAGGCCTGGATGGCAATGTATTTTCCTCTCAGGACTGCCTTTGCTGCATCCCAAAGCATTTGGATTGTTGTATTTTCATTTTCGTTTGTTTCCATATATTTTTTAATTTCTTCTCTAATTGCCTGGTTGACCCACTCATTCGTTACTAGGGTGTTGTTTAACCTCCATGCTTTTGGAGGTTTTCCAGACTTTTTTCTGTGGTTGATATCAAGCTTCATAGCATTGTGGTCTGAAAGTAAGCATGGTATAATTTCAATTCTTGTAAACTTATGAAGGGCTGTTTTGTGACCCAGTATATGATCTATCTTGGAGAATGTTCCATGTGCACTCGAGAAGAAAGTATATTCTGTTGCTTTGGGATGCAGAGTTCTAAATATATCTGTCAAGTCCATCTGATCCAATGTCTCATTCAGGGTCCTTGTTTCTTTATTGACCGTGTGTCTAGATGATCTATCCATTTCTGTAAGTGGTGTATTAAAGTCCCCTGCAATTACCACATTCTTATCAATAAGGTTGCTTAGGTTTATGAGTAATTGTTTTATATATTTGGGGGCTCCGGTATTCGGTGCATAGACATTTATAATTGTTAGCTCTTCCTGATGGATAGACCCTGTAACTATTATATAATGTCCTTCTTCATCTCTTGTTACAGCCTTTAATTTAAAGTCTAGTTTGTCTGATATAAGTATGGCTACTCCAGCTTTCTTTTGGCTTCCAGTCACATGATAAATAGTTCTCCATCCCCTCACTCTCAATCTAAAGGTGTCCTCAGGTCTAAAATGAGTCTCTTGTAGACAGCAAATAGATGGGTCTTGTTTTTGTATCCATTCTGATACTCTATGTCTTTTGGTTGGTGCATTTAATCCATTTACATTCAGTGTTATTATAGAAAGATACGGGTTTAGAGTCATTGTGATGTCTGTATGTTTTATGCTTATAGTGATGCCTCTGGGACTTTGTCTCACAGGGTCCCCCTTAGGATCTCTTGTAGGGCTGGTTTAGTGGTGACAAATTCCTTCAGTTTTTGTTCGTTTGGGAAGACCTTTATCTCTCCTTCTATTCTAAATGACAGACTTGCTGGATAAAGGATTCTTGGCTGCATATTTTTTCTGTCTAGCACCCTGAAAATCTCGTGCCAATTCTTTCTGGCCTGCCAAGTTTCAAAAGAGAGATCAGTCACGAGTCTTATAGGTCTCCCTTTATATGTGAGGGCACGTTTGCCCCTTGCTGCTTTCAGAATTTTCTCTTTATCCTTGTATTTTGCCAGTTTCACTATGATATGTCATGCAGAAGATCGATTCAAGTTACGTCTGAAGGGAGTTCTCTGTGCCTCTTGGATTTCAATGCCTTTTTCCTTCCCCAGTTCAGGGAAGTTCTCAGCTATGATTTCTTCAAGTACCCCTTCAGCACCTTTCCCTCTCTCTTCCTCCTCTGGGATACCAATTATGCGTATATTATTTCTTTTAGTGTATCACTTAATTCTCTAATTTTCCCCTCATACTCCTGGATTTTTTTATCTCTCTTTTTCTCAGCTTCCTCTTTTTCCATAACTTTATCTTCTAGTTCACCTATTCTCTCCTCTGCCTCTTCAAGCCGAGCTGTGGTGGTTTCCATTTTGTTATGCATTTCGTTTAAAGCGTTTTTCAGCTCCTCGTGACTGTTCCTTAGTCCCTTGATCTCTGTAGCAAGAGATTCTCTGCTGTCCTGTATACTGTTTTCAAGCCCAGCGATTAATTTTATGAGTATGATTCTAAATTCACTTTCTGTTATATTATTTAAATCCTTTTTGATCAGCTCATTAGCTGTTGTTATTTCCTGGAGATTCTTCTGAGGGGAGTTCTTCCGCTTGGTCATTTTGGATAGTCCCTGGCGTGGTGAGGACCTGCAGGGCACTTCCCCTGTGCTGTGGTGTATAACTGGAGTTGGTGGGCGGGGCCGCAGTCCGACCTGATGTCTGCCCCCAGCCCACCGCTGGGGCCACAGTCAGACTGGTGTGTGCCTTCTCTTCCCCTCTCCTAGGGGTGGGATTCACTGTGGGGTGGTGTGGCTCGTCTGGGCTACTTGCACCCTGCCAGGCTTGTGATGCTGGGGATCTGGCATATTAGCTGGGGTGTGTAGGCAAGGTGCTCGGGGGCAGGAGGGGCAGGCTTAGATCGCTTCTCCTTAGGTGATCCACTTCAGGAGGGGCCCTGTGGCAGCGGGAGGGAGTCAGATCCGCTGCCGGAGGTTTGGCTCCGCAGAAGCGCAGAGTTGGGTGTTTGCGCGGAGCGAGCAAGTTCCCTGGCAGGAACCGGTTCCCTTTGGGATTTCGGCTGGGGGATGGGCGGGGGAAATGGCGCTGGCGAGCGCCTTTGTTCCCCACCAAACTGAGCTCTGTTGTCAGGGGGCTCAGCAGCTCTCCCTCCCTTTGTCCTCCAGCCTTCCCGCTTTCCGAGCAGAGCTGTTAATTTATGACCTCCCAGACGCTAAGTCGCGCTTGCTGTCGGAACACAGTCCGCCCGGCCCCTCCGCTTTTGCAAGCCAGACTCGGGGGCTCTGCTTGGCCGGCGAGCCGCCCCTCCGCCCTGGCTCCCTCCCGCCAGTCCGTGGAGCGCGCACCGCCTCGCCGCCCTTCCTACCCTCTTCCGTGGGCCTCTCGTCTGCGTTTGGCTCCGGCGACTCCGTTCTGCTAATCCTCTTGCGGTTTTCTGGGTTATTTAGGCAGGTGTAGATGGAATCTAAGTGATCAGCAGGACGTGCGGTGAGCCCAGCGTCCTCCTAAGCTGCCATCTTGTCGCAACTCGAGCAAGCCATTTTTTTTTTAACCTAAGTTATTTTTCCATCTGCCCTGGAGGGTGAGGTTCTGCCCCCACTCAGACACCTTGTTGTTCTAACAGTTTCTTTTCATCACTTAACAGATGGTTTGGGCTGCCTTGATTTGGTTTCTGAAACGTAATGAGTGTTGTTGTTGTTTTTCCTTATTTTCTGCTTAGTTCTATGTAAATTTTTCCATGTCTCTTGAGTATAGAAGTTCCATGCCTATGAAATCAAAATGATCTAGACAGAATTCATAATAATTTATTTATTTACCTAGACGGGAATACAGTTCATAAACAATGACACTCATGACTTACCTCACACAATGAAATTTAAATGAAATGATTTATGTAAAAAATTTAGCTTAATTCTTGGAAAATATTGCCTTAAATTCATAATGGCAAGTTCTTATTGTTTTCTAGATGGTTCCTATTTTCTTTTTACCTAGAACCTTGGTTATGTAATTCATCTCAGTGGTTGTCCTGCTTGTTGGTTTTGTCTTATCTTTTAATTACACACATACTAAATGAATTAACACTGTAAAAAAATGAAACAAAATAGATTAAATATGAAATCCAACTTGATACTTCTGTCACCAAATACATCTCTCTAGAGGCTGTTTAGTGCCATTTTCCTAGTCCTTTTGATTACTCAAATGTACAATATCCATTACAGTTGTGTAAAAGAAGACACAATATAATTTTACCACAATGGTTCAATGAATATTAGTTATTATAATTACCATGTATATCATTGTTATCAGCATTGACAATAATAGGGATAGTAGTATTATAAATAGTAGTATTTATAAAACAATAGGTCATTAAGCATACTTGGAGGAAGACAGCACTATAAAGTCAAACAAGCAAGAATCACAGGTAGAGAATTTCACATTGTGGGATACCTTGGTTAAATAATATTGATACAAATTAGAAATGTAAACAAAAGTCTAATAAGAGCCTTGAGACACTGTGAGGTAAGAAAAACTCACTCAGTAGGTATTTATTGAGAAGTGAACATGTCTTACGTTCTCCTACTGTGTTCCAGATTCTTTGCTTGGATCTGAAAATGAAAGCTGAGTTCTGGACATAGGACACACCTAAGGGATATGTAAGAGCTGGGCAGGTGACTTTGAGCAGGAGAGTAAACATCCAACGTGGGGTAAAGCCCAGTGTCAAAGGAAGCAGAGCAGCTTGAAAACCTAAAAGTCAATTAGTTGGCTAGAGTACAGAAGGTGAGATTGAATATGGAGACAGAGAATCTAAAGAGATGGGCAGATTACATCAGTCACTGAAAGCCTTGTCCCAAGAGGTTTAGCTATCCTAAAATTATGGGAGTACCATTAAAGGAAGTGTTTTCAGGCGTACCTGGGTGGCCTAGTCAGGTAAGCGTCCAACTCTTGATTTCACTGGTTTCAGCTGAGGTCATGATCTCATGGTTTGTGGGTTCAAGCCCCAGGCTGGGCTCTGCACTGATGGTGAGGAGCCTGCTTGGAATTCACTCTCTCTCAAAAATAAACAAACATTAAAAAAAAAAAGGTAGTGCTTTAATACAAAGAGTGGTAAAATCAGATTTCACTTTACTTTTTTGTGAGGGAGAGGAGATCAATAGGTCTGCAGATTACAGGTGAGAGAGAATATGTGAGAGAGAAATAATTCCAATACATATTTCAATATTTTAGTGTGGCACTACCATGACGGTTATAGAAATAGGAAAAAGAGCACAGAGTCCAAACAGATTTGGTGATGAATGACAGGATGGAACGATTGGCTGGAAAGGGGGTGACTGAGTTAAAAGCAGTTATGAGAGATGCCTAAGATTCTGATTTTAGGTTACTAGTTGAATTGCAATGCCCTTTACTCAAACAGGAAACAGTAGAGTACAAACACTTTGGGAAGAGAGAAGAATATTTGAAATACTTAAATTGTGGTTCCTCATGAATATTCAAGTGAAAATTTCCCTTCACAAAAAAAGTACATAAATTTAACTCAAAAGATGCAGTAACACCCCCTTATCCACAGTTTTGCTCTCTGTGGTTGCAGTTACCTATGGTCCAAAGGACAGATGGCTCTCAGGATATATTGTCAGAAGGTCAAAATTAGCCTAACTACGTCACCATGTCCACATCCTTCGCTTCATCACATAGCCGTCTTATCATGTCCACGTCAGCACAAGAAGAAGGGTGAGCATAGTACAGTAGTATCCTTCAGGAGAGAGGGATCACATTTGTGGAACTTTTAATTTTGTATATTGTTATACCTGTTCCATTTTACTGGTTATTGTTTTAATTTCTTACAATGCCTAATCTATAAATGAAGCTTTATCCTAAGTGTGCGTGTATAGGAGAAAATATTCTACGTAGGGTTTGGTATTATCCACAGTTTCAGGTATGCGCTAGGGGTCTTAAGTGTATCCCCCAATGGAAAAGGGGAGATCACTGCATTTAGAATTTATCAGCATAGAGATTGCACTGGAAACCAGAGAGCTGAGAAAACTTCCAAGAAGCAGAAAAAGGAAGAGTCCTTAGAACTGACCCCTGGGGGTGACAGCAGTTAAGGGCTGTAAAAAACAACTCCAGGAGCGCCTGGTTCGCTCAGTCAGTTGAGCATCCCACTTTGGCTCATGTCATGATCTTGGCTCAGGCCAGGATATCCAAGTTCAAGAGGGAGTTTGACCCCACATCAGGCTCTCTGCTGTCAGCACAGAACCACTTCTGATCCTCTGTCGCCCTCTGTCTCTGCCCTTCTCCCACTCATGCTCTCTCTCTCTCAAAAATACACATTTAAAAAAAGATTCTAAAAAATTTTTCTTCAGAAACTCTGCCCACTTTTTTTTCACTTTTTTTTTTAATTAAGACTATTTTTTTACAGCAGTTTAAAATTCACAGAAAAATTGAGAGGGAGGTACAGAGATTTCCCATAAACTCTCTGCCCCACACATGCACTGCCTCCCTTATCATCACCATTGACACATGATTATTACTGAGAGCCCATAATCTACAGTTCAGTTCACTTGGGCTGTTCCACATTCTATGGGTTTGGAAAAATGTAGAATGATAGTTATTCCTTATTATGGTATCATACAGAGTATTTTCACTACCCTAAAAATCCTACATTCTCTCCCTATTCATCCCTACCTTACCTCCTTAACTCTCAACAACCACTGATCATTTTACTATCTCCACAGTGTACATTTTCCAAGGGCACCTGGGTGGCTCAGTTGGTTAAGCGTCCAACCTCTGCTCAGGTCATGATCTTGGGTTTGTGACAGGGATCTCTGCTGACAGCTCAGAGCCTGGAGCCTGCTTCAGATTCTGTGTCTCCCTCTCTCTTGGCTCCTCCCCTGCTTGTAGTCTTCTCTCTTTCTCTCTCTCAAAAATAAATAAACATTTAAAAAATAACTTTATACTGTGCATTTTTCAGGATATAATACAACTGGAATTGTATAGTATGTAGCCTTTTCAGATTGGTTTCATTTAGAAACTTGTTTCATTTAGTTCACTGTTCATTTACTTCATTTACTTCCATTAAGTGGCAATGAAGTTTCTTCCATGTCTTATCATAGCTGGGTAGCTCATTTCTTTTTAGTGTTGAATGATATTTCCATTATCTGGGGGTACCACAGTTTATTTCTGCCTCCACTTAAAGGACCTCTTGGTTACTTCCAAGTTTTGGCAATTATGAATAAAACTTCCATGAAATACTGGGTATGTGGGCTTTGATATAAACCTAATCTTTCTACTTCCTTGGGTCAAGACCAAGGAGCATGATTGCTGGATTGTATGTTATGAGTATATTTAGTTTTATAAGAAACCACCAAACTGTCCTCCATACGGTGTTCCATTTTGCATTCCCATCAGCAATGAATGAGAGTTCTTATTGTTCCACATCCTTACCAGCATTTGGTGTTGTGAATGTTATAACAGACTTGGGTCATTCTAATACTACTGTGGTGATATCTTGTTTTCATTTTCATTGCCCTGGTGACATGTGATTTTCACGTGTTTATCTTCCACTTGTGTATCTTCTTAGGTGAGGTATGTTAAGGTCTTGCAACTATTTTAAACTGTGTGTGTGTGTGTTCATTTATGGTTGCGTCTTTGTATTTTTTGTAAAATAGCCCTTTATCAGACATGTCTTTTGCAAATAAGGCTAGAAAAAAAGGATTGTTCATGGAGCTGTGAGTGACTCAATTCAGTTAAGAGAGCAGCAAGCAGAATGGACAATAATCACTGTTGAGAGTGAAAGGGGCTGAAGAAAAATGCTTACGTATAGGACAGTGATGGGGGTGTGTGTGCACTGAATACCAAGGTAAAGATTTAAGATTTTATTCAGCAAGGGATGGAGAGCAAAACAGGTATTCAAGCAGGAAAGTGACTCAATGAGAGCTGAATCCACCATTTTATTTATAAGCACAATTAACTCTTGATTACATTGTGTCTTGTTAATATAATTAAGCTTTTAAACCTGGGTTGCTGAGCACTGCCAGGGAAAAGTACACAATTGTTGGAATTAGAGCCACAAAAATTTATGTTCCCCAACTTCAGCAGTATCATCAGGAGTATCGTCAGCACTGCATGTAAATACTTTACATATCCCTGGTCAGGAGTCATTCCCCGCCCACCTCTACCCCCAAAAGCCTTTAAAACACTCTCATTATTAACCAGTCCTTTATATAGAAATTACAGAGCTTCATTTTTTGCTTAAGAAAGGTCTGAATTGAGGAAAAATAAAAATGCATTTAAAATAATGCATGTATGCAACATCGATGGGATCCTAACAAACTAGTGAACATAGCGATTTTAATGACAACCTCCAATATGTTATTTTTGAATGAAAAATTAATCCTAGGTCATATGATGTCTAAGCAGAGCCCTTGCTTGACATCTTTGGCTATTATGTTTTTCTGTAGAAGACACGAAACTATCATGAATCATAAAAATGAATTTAAGAAAAAATAGAGCAACACAATCACTCTTCTCACGTAGTCCTAGAATTACCAGTATAAGCACTAAACTGTCACCGATGATATCAATTATGCAATCCTGACAGCAAATTAATGATGGAGAATTGAAATACGCTATACTGTGGGTGACACATTACAGCATTTTATTGAAAACTATATCATTAGGTAAGCACCTTACAAAACCACAATATATTCTCCAAAACACCAACCATTCCAATTATCCTAAAATATTTCAAACCCAGTAAGTTTATCTGTTATCTCTCCAGGACAAAGAACCAGGGGCAGGTGACCTTTAAACTGCAGACTTATAGTTTTATCACTGAACCTCACCTAAGTTGAATGTCACTGCAAAGCAATGATTAAAGAAATATTCTGTATTTGTAGTAGACATATTAACTGTAGTCATCAAACATTGAAATATTACAAGTGATAAAAAGGGTACAGGAAGCTAAAATTCTCTCTGATGAATTTTGGGGAATGTAACTCACTACTTTTTCAGTATCACCTCAGTCAGAGGGGCTGGTGTCCTGCCTAGTGTGATATGCTGGGTAGAATTAGTACCAGAATATCCTTTCCCCCTGATGACCAGCAATCAAGTTTACCCTGTTCACTAGAGGATGACTTATTCTACCTACGTTGTTATAATTTCAAAAGACTGCTCTTAAAATATAAGTGTATTACCTGAAAATTATAAGCTGATTAGCATCTATAAGGTGATGTAATTTTCAGGAGCTGTCATCTAGTTTAGTAATGTGTAAACAACATGAGAAATTAAAAGGGTAATAACTTTTATTAGAGCCTCTTATATATAAGGTCCCCACCAGAACTCTAAATTAGTATTATTAACAGCAGGGGGAGGAGCCTCAAAAGTAGACCAGGTTTTCCTCCTCCTCCCATGGAAGCAGTATCTTTTTTCATAAACACAAATGTGAATTCTCTCTGTCTTTCTTAAGGTAAAGCCCTCCTGAGTTATTTTGTATTCCTAACTATAAGAATTGAGAGACAAGACAGACAGTAAGACAAAGTTCATGTAACTCTGCCTGTGAAAAGGCCAATTTTTCAACCCTAAAATCTCTATTCTTCTTCCCCTCAGAGTGGAGAAGAGAATCATAACATAAAGGCCAGAATGAGTCTCAGCCCCTAAGAGGCAGTTGGGATTCTAATGAAGAAAATTTATTGATTCTGCATTTTGAATAGCTCTAATTTATTAGGTAATGTATTGACAAAAAAATCATGTGGTTACAAACTGAACACTTTATACTAGATAAATGTGATATTGGTTTATTTTATTGCCCAAATAAGCAACTTTAAAAATATAAAAAACAGGAATGTGAAATATGAACTACTCACAACAAAGTAAACAATAGTGTATTGTTGAGTTGATCATTTCATTTCCAAGGAAATACTTCGTCTTTTCCAACGAGGTTTTCAATTGGTCAGTCAGGTAATGTTTAAGTTCAGAGTGTTTTACAGCTACAAGAACTGTTCTCTCACCAAGGAGGCCTTAAATTTCCTTCCCCAAAATAGCTAGATGTTCTTTTCAAAGTAACTCCCTCCCAATTACTTATGTAAATACTGTCATAAAACAGACTTAGGATCACTAGATCATGAAAAATAGTGTATGGATCATAATATTCAGAAGATGTACTAGTATTTGAGACTATTTTGGGAAAGCAATGAGTACTTTGTGTTCTTTGATTTTGTAGTAAAAACCCTTCTATCAACCACAGTGATTTTAAAAACTATTTGAAAATAACAATACATAACTACATACTAGAAGAAGTACTCAACATGAAACAACAAACATATTAACCTCTGCTTAGGCAGTAATTTTTTCTGTGTGTATACTTCAACATCCTTTAGAATATATTTAAAAACTACAAAAGTGGTCAATTTTAAAACATGAAGAAAAATATCTACCTGAGCTCATGTTGTGAAATACATCTGAAGCAAAGAAATCTTCCAAATCAAGTAACAAAATACATGCCCATTTTTGTTCCAAATGTTTGAGCTTTTTTTTCCTAGAACATGCTAATATATCAATAATTATCTGAATTTTTCACTGTGTAATCATTGAATACCATATCTCTTATGATGTAACAACTATACAGAAACATACACACACACACACACACACACACACATTTCATGATTTATTTTATTAATTACCTATCACCCATCTAGCCCATCCCTATCCATCTCCCTCCTCATGATTTATTAATATGAAAGATTAATACATTTTAGGTCTTTATAACTAACGTTTTTCTACATAGACTTCTGTGTGTATTAATATTAATTGTTCCCTTGGATTTCTAACCACCATTTTAGTCTAGATCAATCTGTTCATGTCTAAAAACCACATTATGCTAATAAATTGTTTTTAAAAATTCAGTTTCTGTGCTATTCAAGATGTTTATTCTGGGAGTCTGGAATTCAAGATCTTTACAAATAATATTACTGGTGATTCTTTATCACATTATAATCTAGATCACTTATTTTTTTAAATAGATACATGCATAAAAGAAAAATCTCCTTTTTAAAATTACTTAGATAATTATTTATACTATCCAGTATCTATACATTATTATGATTATATGTGCATCACATAGTAGCTACCTATGTATCAATTTATCTGTATCTACTTTTTATATATGGCAAATTTGAAATAGTTCCTGATGTAATTAAGCTATAGCAAGTATCAAATGAAATGTATGGTTTAGATATATCCCTGAATAAGGGGTGCCTGGATGATTCAGTTGTTGGGTGTCTGACTCTTGGTTTTGGCTCAGGTTAAGATCTCACGGTTTGTGGGATTGAGCCCCATGTCTGTCTGTCTGTCTCTCTCTCTCAAAAAAAGAAAAAAAAAACGTAAAAAAATACCAAAAAAAAACCCTTAGTTTCTATAAAAAAGAAAAAAGAAATATCCCTGAATGGACATATAACTTGAAAAAGGGAAGTTGCTTATATTGATGGGATTTAAAGCTGAAGACTTTTGTCTCCCTTACTGAAGAGTAGCTAATTAAATAGTTTTTGGTTTTGTCTCTTTTTTTTTTTAACTTAACAGTTAAATTTTTTTAACTTGCCCCTTGTTGCAGTTAAATTTTTTTTAACTTGCCCCTTGTTGCAAATTTTTGTAATGCTATTGAAATTAAGGAAGGATATATGACCTACAGAAATGTCAGTGTAGTTATAACTTGTATTCTTTTCACCAGTACCTCTAGTTATTAAATTTGGTCCTGATTTTAAGTCATGCTGAAAAATAAAGATTAACTGGCAAAAGTGTGAACTTATATATAATTATCATTCCAAGATAAAAGAGGAAAAAAAAAACACTAGTGGATTCAATCCTTCACTCCATCTCTCTAATGTATACCCCCTAACTTCCCAGAAAATCCAGAATACACCACCTTCCTACCACATAGACATACACAAATTAACTCACATTTTCATAAAAAATTCACATGACTCAGAAATTGCACGTTCAAAAAAACTTGTCCCCATACTAAAATTTGGCCTCTAGGTTCTGATTATTTCTCTTATAAGATGATTCAGTATCTCTGCCTAAGATTAAAAAGCTTCTGCACTGCAAAGGAAACAATCAACAAAACTAAAAGGCAACCAACGGAATGGGAAAAGCTATTTGCAAATGACATATTAGATAAAGGGCTAGTACCCAAAATCTATAAAGAACTCACCAAACTCTACACCTTAAAAACAAATAATCCAGTGATGAAATGGACAGAAGGCACGAATAGACACTTTTCCAAAGAAGACATCCAGATGGCCAACAGACACATGAAAATACATCAGGAATACATACAGTATTATAAATGTATAATACAGTATAAATGTATAAATACAGTATCATCAGGAAAATACAAATCAAAGACACACTCAGATATCACCTCACGCCAGTCAGAGTTGCTAAAATGAAAAAATCAGGAAACTATAGAGGCTGGTGAGGATGTGGAGAAATGGGAACCCTCTTGCACTGTTGGTCAGAATGCAAACTGGTGCAGCTACTCTGGAAAACAGTGTGGAGGTTCCTCAAAAAATTAAAAATAGATCTACCCTATGACCCAGCAATACCACTGCTAGGAATTTGCCCAAGGGATATAGGAGTACTGATGCATAGGGGCACTTGTACCCCAATGTTTATAGCAGCACTCTCAACAATAGCCCAATTATGGAAAGAGCCTAAATGTCCATCAACTGATGAATGGATAAAGAAGTTGTGGTTTATATATACAGTGGAATACTACTTGGCAATGAGAAAGAATAAAATCCTGCCATTTGCAGCAACATGTATGGAACTGGAGAGTATTATGCTAAATAAAATAAGTCAGTCAGAGGAAGACAGATACCATATGTTTTCACTCATATGTGGATCCTGAAAAACTTAACAGAAGACCATGGGGGGAGGGAAGGGAAAAAAAACAATAGTTACAGAGAGGGAGGGAGGCAAACCCTAAAAGACTCTTAAATACAGAGAACAAACTTAGGGTTGATGAGGGGTGGGGGACAGGGGAAAGTGGGTGATGGGCATCAAGGAGGGCACCTGTTGGGATGAGCACTGGGTGTTGTATGTAAGCCAATTTGATAATAAATTATATTTTAAAAAGTTTGTTATATTAACTTAGTTTCAAAGATTTTTTTTTCCAAATTTAACACTGGGTAAGAAAGAATAAATTATAATCCTCTCAGTTATTCTAGTGTTTGATTAATTTTATGGGTAATGTTTGTCATATTAGCTTTAATCGTTCACCATCTTGCCAACATATTAATGGGGGGAAAGGAAAGGCTCAAAAAGCATACTAGTTGTTTTTTAGGCAGTTTCCTCTCCTATCCTCTCCTCTCCCTTTTCCCTTTTTGTCTTCCCTTTCCCTTTTCCCTTTTCCTCTCCCCTTTCCTTTCCCTTTCTTTTCCCTTCTTTCGTTTTTTCTTTCTTTCATTTTTTCTTTCTTTCATTTTTTCTTTCATTTTTTCTTTCTTTCTTTCTTCCAGAGAGAGAGAGAGAGTGCTCAAGGGTAGGGGGAGGAGCAGAGGGCAGGAAGGTGAGGGAGATGGAGAGGGAGAGAGAGAGAGAGAGAGTAAGAATCTTAAGCAGGCTGCATGCTCAACATGGAGTCCAATGCAGGGCTTGATCCCACAACCATGGGATCCTGACCTGAGCCAAAATCAAGAGTTGGACACTCAACCAACTGAGCCATCCAGGTGCCTCCAGTTATTATTATTTTTTAATATATGCTTTCAGCTTGATAAAAGATCACAGTAAGGGACAATATTGAAACAAATAAATCAGGGGGAGGGGGTTGCTTTTCATTGTCCTTCTTAATTCCTTCATCTGTAAAATGGAAGATTTCCATTTTTTTTCTCTCAGAAGAGAGAAATATGAAAGTACATATTATCTATGAAAATATATTTCTCTTTGTCCAGTATTATAATTTAGCATCTGTTTTTCTTTCAAAACTTGTTGTCACTCTACAATTTTTTGACATCTTGAAAGAAGTGCTTTAAACAGACAAGGAATAAAGAAAGAAAGGAAGAGAAACAAAGTAAAGGGAGAGAAAGAATGAAGAAAAAAATTACTCATTCAGCAACCATTATAAACTACCGACCATGGGCCTGCATTAGGACACAGGAGGCAAATGATTAGAAATATTTAAAATGCACTGTGTTAGGGGCCCCTGGGTGTCTCAGTCAGTTAAGTGTATGATTCTTGGTTTCAGCTCAGGTCATGATCTCATACTTTTATGAGTTCAAGCCCTGGATTGAACTCTGTGTTGACAGCATGGAGCCTACTTGGGATTCTCCCTCTCCCTCTCTCTCTCTCTGCCCCTCCCCCACTCATGCTGTCTCTGTCTTCCTCAAAAATAAACTAAAAGAAAAATACACTGTGTGAAATTTTGATAGTATATTAGAAGATGCACTTCTCTTATGTGCTTACGACAGTACTAGGAAGTTAACATATACTTTCTTATTTAAATCTACTAAAATAGATTTATGTATGCTTATGGTAAGATGAAAACAAAAACAAAACCACTTTCAGGACCTCATAGAACTATGGAAATAGGATTCATTTCATAGTTTAAGTAAAAATAGATGGAGAAAAGGGGTATATGTTGACTTTTTGACAGTTCTATTGAAAGGAGATTCAGATTTTGCCTCATCTTCACTTTTTCTCCCATTAAAAAAACTTCTTTCAATTTTTATTTATTTTTGACAGACACAGCGATAGAGTGAGAGCACGGGAAGGGCAGAGAGAGAGGGAAACAGAATCTGATGCAGGCTCCAGGCTCTGGGCTATAAGCACAGAGCCCAACATGGGCCTTGAACCCACAAACTGTGAGATCATGACCTGAGCTGAAGTCGGATGCTTAACCAATTGAGCCACCCAGGCACCCCTTTTCTCCCATTCTTTATCAAACTACAGGCCTCAGCTGTGAAGTCTTTTTTCCTCATCCCTCTGAAGCTCATGGATTTTGTCCTGAGTTAGCTCAGCCCCATTTTCCCTAACTACCTTACATCAACATGCAAGAATCCAAAAGGCTGCCCAATATACTGTGGGGAGGTTTGCACATGAATGGAAAACCCTGGAATCTATGCAGCCTGTGGTAATTTAAGACTTATTATACTACACTTATCCAAAGAAATTTCTTATTTGATACAATCACGACTGCTGTGTCTTAGGAGGAGGAAATCTCCTCTACCCACTAAAGAAAGTCGAGAAACCTTCTCCTACTTCTTCCCAACCTTTTCCTAGCAAGAGAATGCAGGCATTGATAAGTGTTAGATAGCAGAATGTCCCTTCTGGGGATCTGTGCCTCTCTGGAAAGTAACAGGTACACAAAGAGTTTAAGTTATTTCAAGTTTCCAAGGGCATAGACCTCTATTGTTCTAGGAAGTTTCTTAACCAGACAGGTCTTGAGGAATGACCATGGCTGTGCTTCCTTCAACAGAAACTCTCTTGCCTCTTCTACTTTTCTATGGCCTGGTTCCCTATTTCTTTGTGAGAAAACTACCTTACTTTAAACAATTTCTATTTCTTCTTAAGTTAGCTGTTACAATAAATAAGCCCAACCAAAACATTCCTTCTCATCCAGAGGGGGATGCAGGACAGAGACCCAGGATGGGTGGTTACCTTAACTTGACAAGAGAGTCAGCTGGTCATGGTCAGTTTTTAGTAAGGCACTAAAATATAAATGAAGCAAATTTGGGAAGACAGTTAATCCAGAAGAGGAAAAAGTAAATAATCTTCGACTACATACATGCTGAATCATATGGTATAAAGTCCGTGTAATGTAAGTGTATAGAGAAAGGCAGCAATCACTAGAAAAATACTGTCTACTTTTTTCCCAAGATTCAACATTCTAATAAAAAATCCTACTCCCTAGTCTCTCTCTCTCTGTATATATACACACACATACATACGTGTGTATGCAATGCACACATATGTGTACATGTGTGTACGTATGGATATATATACGTATATAAGCATAAGCCATTAGGAATAAGCAGCATTCAATCCTTAGACTTCACATAAAAATATAAATTCGTTTATTTGCTGGGACTTTAAATTGGATTTCTATTAGATTTTTAAAAATAATTTATGTTCTGATATTGCATTAACAAAGTTGATTTTTCTCATCACTCCACCCAGAAACACTGTGGTCTCACAAGAATCCTATTCTGGACACCACATTTTCCCATGAAATTATGTTTGACATGTGCTTGGAAGGACAGTGACTAGAGCAACTCTTTGCCAAGTAAATGATATTCCAGAAATGTTCTACAATTCTGTCAGCTGTGCTTACTAAGGACTCCCAGATGTGGGGGAATATTCAGACAAGCTCTCCAAGGCTAACAGTGTGATTCACAGGTCAGATTCCCAGACTTATCCATTCTTTAGTTACTTACCCTCTTAACATTGCCCAGAAGGAAGCATGAAAGATTGAAACAGACAATACACACCAAATTCATCAGACCTAGTAATCAAACACACTAAAGCACCTAGAAATAATAGAAGATTGAGAGCTCGTTGAATGTTAATCAGATACAGACACTATGAGCTATAAACAAACTTAATTATATCACCTGCCCTTTTTGAAGGTTGTAATTCAATCCTTTAAGGGAAAATAAATTCAATAACCACATATTTTTCAGCATGATTGTCTGGTTTATAAATAAATTGAGGGCCCAACCCCCCAGAGGTCTACAGACATATTTTGAGTCATTCTTTGCAGCAAAGCTTACAGAACTTAATTAAATTATTTATACAGCTTCTGAGAGAGATAAAGGAGGATAAAGGATGTCTTAATTTATGCTAATCTAATCCTAAGAGGATGGCATTTTAAATAAGGCAGTGCTTCTAATTAGGTAGCTATTTCAGAGGAAAAATAATTTCAATTTCACAAAATATTGCATCTAGAACAATTCAAGTACTTGAGAAAAACTGTGGAAAAAAGAACTTGGGAAATTTAGGCAACTATTTCTTAGGACTTCACAGCACTAATCATGAAAGGTAAAAAAAGATAAATGGAAAAAACTGATAAAAATTATAGATGATAAATTAAGGTTCATCAAAATTAAAAACACATGCTTTTGGAAAGAACATGTTAAGGAAATGAAAAAGCAAGCCACAGCCTGGGAGAAAGTATTTCTAATACGCATGTGACAAAATATTTATATCCAGAAAATATGAAGAATGCTGATAATTCAACAATTAGAATGTAAAGCACTAAAAAAATCACAAAAAGATTTAGACAGGGACTTTAAAAAATAGTTCCATGAAACGTAAACACATGAAAAAGTGCTCGATATAATTCAGGAAAAATGCAAAGTAAAATGAGATACCACTGCACAAGATTACATGATAAAAGTTTGACAATATAAAGTCTCAGCAAAAATGCAGTGTAATTGAACTCCCGTGAATTATTAATAGAGCATAACACTGTGTAGCCATTTTCAAAAAGAACCCGGCAGTTTATTCTTATAAAGTTTAACATAGATTTACCATATGATTAAACCCCTACTAATTTATCCAAGAGTCATAAAAACACATGACCACACGAAAACTCATAATGGTGCCAAACTGGACACAACTCAAAAGTCTACAAATAGGCATGAGCTTGGGGCACCTGGGTGGCTCAGTAGGTTGGGCGTCAGACTTCGGCTCAGGTCATGATCTCATGGTTCATGGGTTCGAGCCCCACCTCAGGCTCTGTGCTGACCGCTCAGAGCCTAGAGCCTGCTTCGGATTATGTGTCTCCCTCTCTCTGCACCTCTCCTGCTTGTCCTTTGTCCATCTCTCTCTTAAAAATAAATAAACATTATTTTTTTAAAAAAGGCATGAGAAACTGATATACCCAATAACCTGCTTATGCTGAGAGAAAGAAGCCAGATACAAAATGTTACATACTGTTCTATTTCATTCATGTAAAATTCTAAAAGAGGCAAAACTAATCAATACTGAATGAAACATATCAGCATCTCCCCGAATTTGGGTGTGTAAGGGGGATATTGGCTTATGAACTTAATACAAGGGGGTAAGAGGAAGGTTCTGTGATAGAAATGTTGTGTATCTTGATTGACATGGTGGTTACATGGATGCATACATTTCTCAAAATTAACCCAACGGTACATTCAAAATGCTTGCATTTCACTGTTTATAATGGTGAATAAAGATGATTATTGAAAGTTAATTTTAAAAGTTAAAGTAAGTGAAAGAGGTAAAGGAGATTAAGAGTACACTTAATCGTGATGAGCGCTAAGCATTGTACAGAATGGTTGAATCATACTGTACACCTGAAACTAATAGAACGCTGTGTGTTCATCCCACTTCAGTAAAAACAAAAAGAGAAAAAGTTCAATTAAGAGAGAGTGATCGTATATTTTCAAACCTACCCAAGAAATTTTAATATGCTGTCATGCAGCTAGGACTGAATTCGGTTTTTAAAAGATCTGCATACTCAAGGGGGTCATCACACAAGATCCAACACTGACCATGAATGAGGAATAATAGTTCTTCCCACCAAAAATATTTAATGCTGATTATCTCTTTTATTTAGAGTAATAATTACCACTATTTAATGAAAACTTGCTTCACAACCATTTTTTAAAAACCGTCTTTGTAAATATTAAAATGAAACCCTCCTTGATAGGTTTGAGCTAAACCAATTAAATTTAAAATATGGTAGTAAAGATAGGAACTGGATTTTTCTTTTTTAATTTTAATAGTTTTATTTTGAAACTATTTTAGACTTACAGAAAAGCAGCAGAAGATACTACAGACAGTTCTCATATAACATCTTACGTAACTATGCTACATTGATCAAAACTAACACGGATTCAGGATTATTAACTAAACTGGACACTTTATTTGGATTCCATCTGTTTTTCCACTAATGCTCTTCGTGTGTTCCAGGATCCAATCCAGGATGTCATACTGGATTTAGTCCTTATGTTCTTAGCCTCCCGTAATCTGTAAAGATTCTTCACCTTCCCTTGGTTTTGCTTGTTTGTTTTTACTGCCTTAGATATTTGTTGAAGAAGGCTAGAACATCCCTCTTTCTGTAGAATATCCATTGACTTGGTTTGTCGATTTTCTCTTAATTAGACTGAGGTTATAAAGTTTTGGAAAGACTATCACAGAAGTGATGTGCCTTTCTCACTGCACCATGTCATGGGATACATGACATAAACATGACTTATTATTAGACATACCAACCTGGATTACTTGGTTAAGGTCATGTTGGCCAAATTTTTCCTCTGTAAACTTACTATTTTTTCCTTTCCCCACTGGGTTAGGAGTGATTAACTATGTCTTAACCATATAAAAAGAACAAAACAGTAAAATCCATCTCCTGATAGGAAGAGTATCCAAGGAACTGTGGACTTAAGTCAGAAATTACTATAATAATTAATAGATATCAGGCAGAGAGTTCTTTTTAACTGCAACTGTCCTGTTTCTTCTTAAAGTCTCACCAACTAATTTTTGCCAACTAATTTTAGTGTTCCTCAGCTATGTTTACTGGGGTGTTCTAGTAATTTTATAATTCCTTCATTGTTTTTATGTGCTTTATTTGGAAATCTTTTCCCTATTTAGTTACTTACTCAACCATTTATGTATACTAGTATGGATTCATGAATAGTGATTTCACTATTTAATTGTAACTACAATTTTTTTTCCCAAATTGTTTGATTTTTGTCCACTGGGGGCCCTTTCAGACTGTCTCCTGTACCCTTTTTTTTTTTAATGTTTATTGATTTCTGAGAGAAAGACCATGAGTGGGGAAGGGATAGAGAGAGAGGAGGGCAGAGGATCCAAACTAGGCTTTGCGATGACAGCAGAGATCCCAATGCTGGACTTGAATTCACAAACCATGAGTTCCTGACCTGAGCCCAAGTCGGACAATCAACTGACTAAGCCACCCAGGTGTCCCAGTCTCCTGTATCCTTTTAAAATACCTCATCTATTGCTTGTTTTGTACCTTTTTACTTTGTGTCTTATGCTGCCCTTGGTTTAGTTCAGATTTCCCTCGCCCAGACTTCAAATCAGACATTTCTTTAATGGCCCAGTGTCCTTTGAAAACCAAGATCTACCTGAAATCATTGCTCCTGGGATATCCCTGTTTCTAACCTCTCACAGAGAAAATATGTCTATGTGTATGTACATGGCTATATTTATTTCTGTCTCTATTTATAAGTACATTACAGTAAATATGAGTTCATAATTGTATCTGTGACTATAATCCAGCACTGCAGCCTCCATGATAGACTTCCTCTTGATTATTTGTAACTTCTTTTTTCTGACAGTAGAAAACCTGGCTTCCGTTATCTATAATTTATTTGCTTATTTGTTCATTCCTAGCATGCATGTCAAGGTGCTTCCCGATTATTAAACCATACCCATGTGAAAAATAAATTTACCAACTCAAGCAGAGTGTTTACGTATAGTTCTTTTCATATTTGGCCTTACAGTATCTAGACAAGACACTGCTGCCAGAGTTATTTAACTCTGCTTTCTTTTCTCTTATCTCCCGTACTGAGTGTCTACCATACATTCATAATACGACTGGATTCATTTGCTATACTCTACACTTCATCCAGGATTTCACCTGTACCTTTGTAGATACATCTTTAAGTAGGCAGACAGTAAAAGTTTATCTTTGGGATGTACCTTTCTACGGGTTTAGATAAATGGAATAGTCACGTCTCCACCATCAAAATGTCACACGGAATAGTATCATCATCCTAAATACTCCCTTGTAAAGTACCTCATATCATCAAACACAAGGTCATATAAACTTGTGTCCAAGATGTTTTATAGTCTTACATTTTACATTTAGGCATCTAGTATACTTTGAGCTAATAGAGGTCTAAGGTATGAAATACGTGTCAAGGTTAATTTACTGGCATACGGATGTCCAAGGAAGCAAATGGAAAAGGCTATCATTTCTTCATGAAAATGGCTGTGAATCATTGTCAAAGGAGCCGACTCTATTTGTGTAGGTCTATAAATGTCAGTTATGTAAAGATGGTTGACAGTGGTGTTCAGGTCACCTATATTCTTACTCATGTGTATCCTTTTATGTTATTACTGGCAGAGATGTGCTCAAGTACATGACTATAGTCGTGAATTTTTCTATTCCTTCTTTTACATATACCTTTTGCCTCACACAATTTTCAAAGTCTGTTAAGTGTATACACACTATTAATTATTTTAATTACCCCTCTATTTATACATCATTTTACTCTTTATCCTTGATTAGGTTACTTGTTCTGGTACCTACTTTTCTGAAATTAACGCAGCTCTTCCAGCTTTCTTTTGGTTATAATTTAAAGTGAATATTGATAAGATTTAATTAATATTCTTATTCTAGATCTTTTCCATTCGATGCACTCGTTGTGTATTTTTTTTCACTTTTTGTGTTTTCTATGTGCTTAATATTTTTGTATGTTTTATATCCCACTTTATCTATTTAGAATTACTCTGTATAACTCATTAAAAAGACTTTTAGGAGGCTTGACAGTGTTTATAAGAAACATTTAAACAATTTCCTATGCCATTGAATATAATGACACTGCTTCATGTTTTGTTAGGACCTTACAAAAGAACCCAAATCCCTCCCTCTCATTCTTTATGCTACTAACATTATATATGTTTGTATACGCTTTCTTGTATGCTTTAAGCACACGATACATTGCTACTGCTTTGCTTTAAATGGTTATCTTTTAGAAAAATTAGAAATGAGAGGAAAAAGGAATTTATCTTTTCAAAATTGTATTTCCAATGTTCTTAATTTCCTTGAGTAGACGCATTTCTGACTTTTATGACATTCTTTCTGCCTCCATAATTTCCTTTAACATTTCTTGAAGAGTTGCTCTGCAGGCCATACATTGCCTCAATTTTTTTTTTAATTTTTTTTTCAACGTTTTTATTTATTTTTGGGACAGAGAGAGATAGAGCATGAACGGGGGAGGGGCAGAGAGAGAGGGAGACACAGAATCGGAAACAGGCTCCAGGCTCTGAGCCATCAGCCCAGAGCCCGACGCGGGGCTCGAACTCACGGACCGTGAGATCGTGACCTGGCTGATGTCGGACGCTTAACCGACTGCGCCACCCAGGCGCCCCATTGCCTCAATTTTTGACTGAGAAAGTATTTTGGTCTTAATTTTTACTTGAAATAATTTTAGAGTTACAGAAGTGTTGGTAAAATAAGCCAGAGAGTTTCAATATACATATTCTCCTTTATTGTTTTTAATGTTTATTTACTTATTTTTGAGATAGAGCAACCAATCACACAAAAGGGGGGAGGGGCTGCCAGTGCAGAGGCTGATGTGGGGCTTGAGCCCAGGAGCTGTGAGATCATGACCTGAGCCAAAGTCAGATGCTACCAAGGTGACTGAGCCATGCAGGCACCCCAAGCATCTCACTCTTGATTTCGGCTCAGGTCATGATCTCATGGTTCTTGGGATCAAGCCCTTCATTGGTCTCTGTGCTGACAGCATGGAGCTTGCTTGGGATTCTCTTTCTCCCTCTCTCTCTCTCTGGCCCCACCCCACTCATGAGCTAGTGTGCTCTCAAGCTATCTCTCTCTCTCAAAATAGGTAAATAAACAACAACAAAAAATTGATGAGCATGGTAGGATGAGAATGGTAGGAAATAAAATGAGGGAAATAAGGCAGAGGACCAGATTATGTAGGACCACTCAAGTCATAGTTCAAATTTTTACTTTTTCTGTCTGAGATGCATATTATAATATTTGGGCCCTCAACCCAGGCTGCACATAACTGTCACCTGAGTAGTTTCAAAAATATCAATGTCCAGGTTTAGCTGAGAGATGTAGAGACCCAGAAAGAGTGAATTCCACTGTTATAATAATTTTCTTAAAATTTGGGAGAATTGATAATAAATGACTTTTCTGTAACTCCTGAGGGAGTGGAGGGCATAGGGCCAAGAACTCAGCTGAAATATGGGCAGAGAAAAAAGCCTTCAAGAGGAAATTAGACCCAAGCATATGGGGCAGATGTTGATGAATGGATATAAGCCATGAAGAAGATTCAGTGAAAAAAATCCTTAACAAATTGCTGAAGACCATGTGTGGGCCAACATGAGAGCATCAAGCCAGAAAGCTACAGATACAAGAACTCTTTTACAGGTTTCTCCTTCACAAATTCTACCAGACCCACACAGGGAGGATCTGGGAATTGTGAAAAGCATTTTTTTTTTCTTTTAATTCTAAGAGGGGAACAGCAATCACTGTGAAAGAAAATTCCATCTAGACCCAACTTCCTTTTTCTCCTAAGGAAAAAAGAATGCTTTATTCTGGTGGAGAAACATAATGAAAGTGCTTGCTTTGCGGCACCAGTGAATGCTTCCTGTGACCAGAGGAGAGCAATAATTATAAAAGTCTACCTCAGGATAAAAGCTTCCTAGACCTGTCGCTGCAGCTGGATAAGAGGCACAGACATATGTAAAAGCTACAGTGTTAAGTCCCAGGTTTACATTGCCTGGACTGAGGTTGAATTAGAGTGTCAGAGAATGTCCTTCCTTATCCTACCCCCCCCCACCACTATACTACCATACTTTAATAATAACACCAGACCGTGTCTGACAGACCCACAGAAGCTGTATTTTATCTGGTGCACAGTGCAGGGAGAATATTCTGGTTAAAGAGTGAAGTAGATATGGTTAAAGAGGAATCAAATGAAAAACAAGTTATCACTCAAGAAATGTGATACCTGTCGTGTACTGAGTGTAACCATAATGGCAAACTCCAATTCTATGTCAACTCCTGACTACAAGAACGCCAAAACTCAAGCTAAAGCCTTACAGAAGGAAATATGTGGTTGCTTACAATCACAAAACATATTTACCTCAGTGTCCACCGACCTATACAGTTTTTTCAGCTTCCAATAAACTGCTGGAATAAGGTAAGAGAAGACACAGTCTGAAGAGGAAGCAATCATCTGAACAAGATGCAGCCTCAGAGCCTCCAACAGTTCTGCAGGTATCTGCCCATCTCATTCAAGAACATTTGATCCACTCCTCTATGTGGAAGACAATGCCCCACTGAATCATTCTTTATTCTCTTATATGTTTGTATTCCTTTTTCAGAATTAATAGGAAACAAAGAACTCAAAGCTTTCTAGGTTTTGAGACTGAAGGATGAAAATATTATTCAAAGAAAGGGTCTTTAAAATGTGGACAAAATCCATGCTTGTGTTTTTGTATTTATTATTCCATAGACATATTTTATTTTCATTTATGGATCTATTATCTCTACCCACTGGAATAGAAACTCTATGAAACCAATGATTTTAGTTTGTTTATTGATTCACTGCTTCTCCCTTCATTCTTAGATCATCATCAAGTACATAGTTACAAGCCAATATTCCATTAAAATATGAATGGTACACTTCTTATTTTTGGACATGCCTCCTGTGTGCCAGGTAAGCATTAGGGATTAAAATTCAAGGTATAATGTGTAATATCAAGAGTTTAACGTCTAATTTATAACATGAATAAAGTCCAGCTGAATGTGCAATCCTAGGCTGGAAGAAGTTTGGGTAGAAATTATGAAGGATTCCCTAAAAGGAAACTTGATGTGAACATGAAGGCATTAGTGGACATATGACAGATTGTTTCTGTAATGTTATTATACATGCAAATGAGTTTTAAAAGACCTTTTTTTTTACCAAGATTATAATATCTGACTCATAGGATTCCACCATGGGGCTAGGGCCACTTTCAAAGCATAGTGGAAATGGGAATTCTGTGATGATCTTCCCACCTTTGCCATGAATGCTTCAGAATAATTACCTTCATTACTGGTGCCCACTGCCTCAAAATATCCAAGCCATGCATAGTTTCAGGAGAAGAGAGTTCCTCTTTCAATCTGACTCCTTTGTGAGTTGAATTCTAAGGTCCAGATGCTTTTGTTTTCCTTTCTTCTTTTCAAAAATGTTCCTTTACCTGCTCTCTCACCTCACCTTCTCCCTCTCATCCTGTAGTTCTTAGTCCTAGATCCTCATTCTGTTTCAAAATGCGTTCAGACAATAGTCTGAGAATTCTCACAGGAAGAAGAACAAAAGTAAAAGTTAATATAGGTTTTTAAATTATTCGATAAGACAAGGCTTAAGAACACGAATTCAATGTGACAAGCCATTAGGGGATCTTGCAGGTTTATGAGAAAGATAAGTGCAGTGAAAGTAGTGTTTTAAGAGGATTAGTCTGGCATCAGAGGACTGTGTGAATTAGAGGTGGTGACTCCCTATTCCCAGAGAACAGGCAAGGCAGTTAGAGAGATCCCGTGGTGGGCGAGGGGGGTAGTGATGAAATTTAATGACAGAAAAAAGAACTCTAAGGTTCCTATGTTGTGAGATCAGAAAGATGAAAATGGGTTTACAAAATCACGTTTAGAGTAAGAAAGTGCAAAAGTACATGAGTGATACATTTTTCACGCTCCTTTTATTTATATCTGTGCTCTCTGTAGTAGCAGAAGGTCTCGGTAATGACTTAATAATTTCTTTACATTATCTCTAATAAAGCACAATGATAATTATCATTTTAGTGAGATAATGATAAATTGTTACAGCATGATTTTTTATAATTTAAGCAATCTGTAAGCACAGAAGCCTTAAATAATTCAACACTAGCCTTGAGACCAAATATGAATTCTATTTCATATATTATTTTCCTTTACCCCTGAGATCTACAAGACTTACTATAAATTTGTTAGTCTAGAGAATAAAATCCAACTTGAGGATATTAAATATTAAGAGAAATTTTATGGGATATCATGCAGCTTTTAGGTACTAGCAATATATTCCATGTAATTAAAAGAACTCCTGGTAGATCAGATGGCCACCAGATATAAATATAATTCTATGAATTTCATATTCATGATATTTGCCAACATAGTAAATATGTTTGTTGTTTCCTGCCCATCCTACCCCAAAAATACTTAGGTCTCAAAGTTAGTCTATGTGCATTATCCAAATAAAATTTTAGGTGTCATATTTTAAAAATAAACTCCCAATATGAATTATAATTTATTATTCCATTAACTTAAAAATGTTTTCTCAAAATCTCTAATATACTTTAGTGTTTGGAATAATGAAACACTATGATCATTTGTTAAAGATCTTATATCTTACATATCTTAAGATATCAAAAGAAATTAAAATTTGAATAAATATGTAAAGACACTGCATGGCCAACACCCAGTGCCAGGTATTTTTCAGTCATGTACTCTTATCGATTTAGAATGTATTTTTCAATTTAGCATTCAAATTCATTCTATCAATGAACTGTAAATATTGTTCTGGAATAGGTTAGATAAAAGTAATGATATTCTAAAACCTCAAATTTCAACTTATTAAATAATATTATCTTTAAACCTCTTTTTTGGTAATGTTATATAAGTGTATATATTTTTAATGCACGAATAAGAAAATACATTAACACATAAAAACATGGATTATGAGTTTGAGCCCCACATCAGGCTCCACACTGACAGCATGGGTCCTGCCTGTTTGGGATTCTCTCTCTCTCTCCCTTTCTCTCTGACCTTCTCCTGTTTGTGTGCTTGCATGCTCGCTCTCTCTCTCTCTCTCAAAATAAATAAACTAAAAAAAAAAAAGAAATTTAAAATGTCTATACTACCCAAAGCAATCTACACCTTTAATACAATCCTTAATAAAATACCACCAGCACTTTTTTTTTTTTGCAGAACTAGAACAAGCAATCCTAAAATTCGTATGGAACCCTAAAAGACCCTGAATAGCCAAACCAATCCTGAAAAAGAAAAACAAAATCAGAGGCATCATGATTCTGGATTTCAAGCCATATTACCAACATGTAGTCAACAAGACAGCATGGTAGTGGCACAAAAATGGACACATAGATCAATGGAACAGGAAACATAGAAATGGACCCACAAATATATGGTCAACTCAGCTCTGAGAAAACAGAAAAGAACATTCAATGGAAAAAAAGGCCATCTCTTCAACAATCCAATATGACATCCTGTTTTGTCTATGGGCTAAACATTAGTCAGGCTTCTCTCCCCATGGACCCCTGACCTTTAGTTTGCACCTCCTTCCACCACATCTGAGCAAGCAATAACATGCAAGAACACATTCCCAAAAAAGTTAATCCCAAGAATGAGGTGAGCTCAGCAAAAAACATTTCCTCTCAACCCCCCAATCCTGTTATCTATTCATGTGCCCTGCTTGCCCTATTTTCCCTTAAAAGTGCCTGCTAACTCTGCCTATCCCTATCTAGAAAAGAAAACAGGTTTTCAGGTTTTATTTGGAGGTGCTGCACATCCTGAGATCAAAGTTCGCCATACTGCCATAGTTCTTTTGAAAAAAGTCTCTCTTATCTAATTCCATATTTTTTTTATTTGACACATGCAAGCATGTACTCTGATGCTTCAAAATCTGTTCATATTTGTACTCCCATTATGATTTTGGATAATTCATGACTAATTATAAACATCTTCCTTATGCTGCCGTCTGCTGCAACTATTAATATAGGATTCCTTTGGCCAATAATGCAGTCAAGGCTATAGCTGTTTCTTATTTTCAAATCTTTCTCTCTTAATACAATCAAGTACACAACTGGCTAATTTTAAATGTTACTGTCTCCAGGAGGATGCTCCAAAGTAAGAAAACAAGTGTTGAGGTTAGCAGAGTAAATAGAGCATGCAGAGTGTGACAGTGACCTTCCAGTTGTCTGGTTGGTGGCAGGATAGTTCTTGCCAATCAATATTTTTCTGTAACCCAGGATATGATACACAAGGACAATCAGTTATGGGGACATTTCTTTAGGATTGAGTTACTTTTAATGTTTCCTATATTATAATGCGATTTCCCCCAGTTTTCCAGTATTAGACTAAGGGGAATGCCCTTCTTTCCTTTGAGTCTTATTTGCATTAATTTTATTCAAATGAAGATGCAAACCCTTAATCATTAGAGTATGGTCTAATAATTATATGTATCTGAGATTCAACTATGCTCAAAATTGTGAATGCCAGTTGGTAGAAACTCCTTAAAGATTATACCTAGATTATTATATCCATAAGTATTAAACATAGGAAGATCAAACATACTCTAGAGACATTGCAAAGTGAGTTTGCAAATCTTTACTAACATAGGGGTACTTTCCCTAAAAACTGGAGGTCAAAAAAAAAGCTATAGTTCAAAATCAGAAAGATTGATGACCCTGGCCTTTCTGGATTTGAGATCTAAAGCAAAATGAAGGCTCTAACTCCACCCAAATAAAATATTAGTAGACATGTTTATATGCCTTCTGTTTATTCTTCCAATAGTTATTCAGTGGAGAGCAACCATGAACTAGCTAAAATTGTGCTGAACTGTTCCTCAGGAATCGTGATGATCCTTCATTGTGAGAAGCCTATTCAGTGGACTCCATTACACACCATCACTACTCGTAGAGCTACCCTTCCTCAAGCGATATTGTAAAGTTATGATGGTGGAGGATTAGGGAGACCGTAAGCTTGTCTTGTCCTTTGAACACAGCTAGATAGTTATCAACTCATTCTGAACACCCAAGAAATCAACTGAAAGTCTGAAAGAAAAAAACTGCAAGTTTACACATAGAAATGCAACCACCTTCTAGAAAGTAGAGGTGCAGAGAGTTGACTTAGGGGAGACATAGCCACAGGTACAGTGATAGGGAGGGAGCCTGCTTACAGAGGTTACCACAAAGTATTCTAAGCAGCAGAGTACGAAATCTGAACTTTGAGAAGTCCGCTACATTGGGGTATGTGCCTGGTGGTAGTCAGGTGGCAAAGCAGCGCAGAATCTCAGGAGTGACAATGTGGTCTGAGGATCCCCTGGGTCTCAAGATGGTTGGGTGGTTCCAACATGCTGTACTGTTTTCAGGCATAGGAGGGGGGACTGGGACTGAGGGCAAAAAGCAGGGGTGTCAACTTTCTGCTCTGTTTTATTTTTTTAAAGTTAATGTATTTATTTTGAAAGAAAGACAGCAAGTGAGCTGGGAAGGGGCATAGAGAGAGGAAGAGACAAAGAATCCCAAGCAGGCTCCTCACCATCAGCATGGAGGCTAATGTGGGATTCGAGCCCAGGATATCATGACCTGAGCCAAAGTCGGACACTTGACGGACTGAGCCTTCCAGGTGCCCCTCCTCTGTTTTGACAAACTCTGAACTGCTGTGTGGCTATGGAACTGCTTTCTTCACTTGGACAATCAAAAGCATGATAAGACCCTTCCCCAGAGGAAGAGAGTGAGTCCACATGTAGGAGTCTCTAAAATTTGGAGTTTTGAAAGTCATTGGCACACCTGAGATAAAGAAAGCTTGGATACAGGTGGGGTGAATGCAGTGTTCTGACAGAAACGAGGGAAACCAGAAGGGTGATTAATTGTTCTTCTGTAAGCGTTCCCTGAAGAGTGGGGGGTGTGATACTTCAGCTCCAGGGCTAGAGAGCAGGGCACTTCCATAATCATCCTATCCATCAGCGTTGAAAGACTTCAGCAAAAAGCACCACCTAGTGGAGGCAGGAGCCCCTCACACCAAGCCCGACCCCACTATACCCTGGAGGCACATTTCCACTGAAACAAGTCAGCCAGAGAATCACCGTGGCAGGGCCCTCTCCCAGAAGACCAGCACAAACAACTCCCTTTCACCAAGTCTACTGATCATACAGTACTACAAAGCATCAGCTCTAAGATAAATTGTATCTACCTTTCTGTTTACTTTTATTCTTTATTTTTTAATTATTTTTCATTTATTTTATTTTTTCAATTCCATTTTTTATTTATTATTTATTTTCTATGTATGTGTTTATATATTTTTAATATTTTTGATTATTTTCCTTTTCTTTTTCTTTTTGTATCTAAATTCTTTTAACAAGCATACCAAAATACAGACAGGCTCTAGTTTTGTTGTGTTTTGTTTTTTGCTTGTTTCATTTTTTTTGTTTGTTTGTTTATTTTTGCTTTTTTTATTTCTTACTTTCTTTTGTGGGAAAGTGACATGACAGAGAAATTCACCCAAAATAAAAAACAGGAAATATAACTCATGGTCTGGGATTTACTCAATACAGTCATAAGTAAATAGTGTGAACTAGAATTTAAAACAATGATTATACAGGCTTAAAAAAAAGCAGAGAGGATACCAGAGAATCCCTTTCTGTAAATGCAAAAGAACTACAATCTAGTCAAACTGAAATTAAAATTTCTATAGCTAGATGCAAACCCAAATGGATGCCATGAGAGTAAGGATGGATGAGGCAGAGAATTGATTTAGTGATGTAGAAGACAAAATTATGGAATATAATGAAGCTGAAAAGAAGAGAGGAAAAAGGTCATGGATTATAAAGGCAGACTTAGGGAACTCATCAACTGATTAAAAGATAGTAACGTTTGTATTAGAGGAGTCACAGAAGATGAAGAGAGACAGAAAGGGGCAAAAGGTTTATTCAAACAAATTATAGTTGAAACCTTTCCTAATCTGGGGAAAGACACAGACATCAAAATCCAAGAAGCACAGAGAACTTCCATTAAATCAACAAAAGCCAATCATCACCAAGGCATATGTAGTCCAATTACAAAATACACAATCAGGAAAGAATCCTGAAAGTAGCAGGGTAAAATAAAAAACAGTCCTTAGCCTCCTACAAGGGAAGACAGATAAGGTTCACAGATCTGTCCACAGAAACTTGGCAGACTAGAAAGGAATGGCAGGATATATTCAATGTGCTGAATGGAAAAATATGCAGCCAAGAATTTAACCAGCAAGGCTGTCATTCAGAATAGAAGGAGAAATAGTTTTTTACAGAAAACAAAAATTAAAGGAGTTTGTGACCACTAAGCCAGCCCTGCAAAAAATTTTAAGGGGGACCCTTTGAGTGCAAAAACAAAGACCAAAGCAACAAAGGCTAGAAAGAACCAGAGTGTATCACCAGAAACAGCAATTCTACAGAGAACACAATAGCACTAAATTCATATCTTTCGATCATCACTCTGAATGTAAATGGACTAAAAGCTCCAATAAAAAAACATAAGGTATCAGAATGGATTAAAAAAAAAAAAACAAAATCCATCTACATGCTGCCTATAAGAGACTCATTTTAGATCTAAACACACCTTCATATTGAAGGTGAGAATATTGAGAACCATTTATCATGCTAATGGACATCAAAAGAAAGCCAGAGTAGCCATACTTATATCAGACAAACTAGATTTTAAAACAAAAACTGTAACAAGATGAAGAGCATTATATCATAATTAAGGGGTCCATCCATCAAGAAGATCTAATGATTTTAAGTATTTATGACCCCAGCTTGAAAGCACCCAGATACAGAAATGAATTAATCACAAACATAAACTCACTGGTAATAATACAGTAATAGGAGGACTTCAATACCTCACTTACAGCAATGGACAGATCATCTAAACAGAAAATCAACAAGGAAACAATGGCTTTGAAAGATACACTGGACCAGATGGACTTAACAGATAGATTCAGAACATTTCATCCTACAGCAGCAGAATGCACATTCTTTTAAAGTGCACATGGAACATTCTCCAGAAAAGATAACATACTGGGTCACAAATCAGCCCTCAACAAGTACAAAAAGATGAAGATCATACCTCGCATCTTTTCAGATCATAACACTATGAAACTACAAATCAATCACAGGAAAAAATTTTGAAAGCCCTCAAATACATGGAGGTTAAAGAACAGCCTACTAAAGAATGAATGGCTTACCTGGGAAGTTAAAGAAGGTAATTAAAGAAGATATAAAACATGCATGGAAGTAAATGAAAGATTCACCAAGGACAGTTCTAAGAGGGAAGTGTATTGCAATTCAGGCCTATCTCAACAAGTAAGAAAGTTCCCAAATACACAACCTAACCTTACACGTAACGGAGCTAGAAAAGGAATCGCAAATAAAGTTTAAAGCCAGCAGAATACCAGAAATAATAAAGGTTAGAGAAGAAATAAATAATAGGGTATTTTAAAAAAAACAGAAGAACAGATCAATGAAACTAAGAGCTGGTTCTTTGAAAAAATAAACAAAACTGATAAACCCATTTCCAGACTTATAAAAAAGAAAAGAGAAGGAACCCAAAGACATGAAATCATGAATAAAAGAGAGATCACAACCAACAGCACAGAAATAGTAATAATAAAATACTATGAAAAATTATATGCCAACAAACTGGGCAATCTGGACGAAATGGACAAATTCCTAGAAACTGACAAATTACCAAAACTGAAATAGAACAAAACAGAAAATTTGAACACACCCATAACCAGCAAAGAAATTCTACCAGTAAAATCAAACATCTCCCAACAAACAAGAGTCCTGGGCCAGATGGCTTCTGAGGGTAATTGTTTTACCAGACATTTAAGGAAGAGTTGGTATCTATTCTTCTCAAACTGTTCCAATAAATAGAAATGGAAGTAAAACTTCCCAACTCATTCTAGGTAGCCAGAATTACCTTGATTCCAAAACCAGAGAAAAACCCCACTAAAAAGGAGATATAAAGGCCAATATCTCTGATTAACTTGGATGCAAAAATTCTCAACACAATAATTGCAAATCAAATTCAATACTACATTAAAAGAATCATTCACCATGATCAAGTGGAATTCATTCCTAGTTTTCAGGGCTGGTTCAATATTCCCAGATCAATCCACATTGTGCACCACATTAATAAAAGAAAGGATAAGAGCCAAATGATCCTGTCAATAGATGCAGAAAAAGCATTTGACAAAATGGAGCATTTTCTTGATAAAAACCCTCAACAAAGTAGGGAAAGATAGAACATACCTCAACATCAAAAAGGCCATATATGAAAGACGCACAGCTAATATCATCCTCAATGGGAAAAACTGAGAGCCTTTACCCTACGGTCAGAGGTAAGACAAGGATATCCATTCTCACCATTACTATTTAACAGAGTAATGGAAGTCTTAGCCCCAGCAATCCATCAACAAAAAGAAGTAAAATGCATCCAAATAAGCAAGGAATAAATCAAACTTTCACTATGTGCAGATGACATGATATTTTATGTAGAAAACCCAAAAGACTACCAAAAAATTGCTAGAAGTGATACATGATTCCAGCAAACTCACAGAATATGAAATCAACATGCAGAAATCTGTTGCATTTCTATACACCAATAATAAAGCAGCGAAAGAAAGAAAGAAAGAAAGAAAGAAAGAAAGAAAGAAAGCCAGTCAAGGATTGATCCCATTAACAACTGCACCAAAAACTGTAAGATACCTAAAAATAAATCTAAGAAATATAGATCTATACTCTGAAAAGTATAGAACACTTATGAAAGAAATTGGAGAAGACACAAAAAAAAATGAAAAAGGATTCCATGCTCAAAGATTAGAAGAACAAAAATTGTTAAAATGGCTATACTACCCAGCAGCACCTGGGTGGATCAGTTAAGCAGGCAACTCTTGGTTTTGGCTTGGATTATGGTCGCACAGTTCATGAGTTCAAGCCCCACATCAGGCTCCACACTGACAGCATGGGACCTGATTGGGATTCTCTCTCTCTCCCCCTTTCTCTCTGACCCTCCCGTTTGTGCGCTTGTGTGCACTCACTCTCTCTCTCTCACAATAAATAAAATTAAAAAAAAAGAAATTTAAAATGTCTATACTACCCAAAGCAATCTACACTTTCAATACAATCCCTAATAAAACACCACCAGCATTTTTCTTCTTGCAGAACTAGAACAAACAATCCTAAAATTTGTATGGAACCCTGAAAGACTCTGAATAGCCAAACCAATCCTGAAAAAGAAAAACAAAATCAGAGGCATCATGATTCTGGATTTCAAGCCATATTACCAACATGTAGTCACCAAGACAGCATGGTAGTGGCACAAAAATGGACACATAGATCAATGGAACAGGAAACATAGAAATGGACCCACAAATATATGGTCAACTCATCTTTGAGAAAACGGAAAAGAACATTCAATGGAAAAAAAGGCAATCTCTTCAACAAATGGTGTTGGGAAAACTGGACAGTGCCATGCAGAAGGATGAAACTGGACCACTTTCTTATACCATACACAAAAATAAATAAACATGGGTGAAAGGCCTAAATCTAAGACAGGAAACTATCAAAATCATAGAGAAGAACACAGCAGCAACCTCTTTGACCTCAGCCAGAGCAATTTCTTATTAAACACATCTCTAAAGGCAAGGCAAACAAAAGCAAACATGAACTATTGGGACTTCATCAAGATAAAAAAAAAACCACTTCTGCAAAGAGAAGGAAACAATCAACTAAAAGGCAGCCTACAGAATGAGAGAAGATATTTGTAAATGACACATCTGATAAAGAAATCTGTAAAGAACTTATTTATCAAACTCAACACCCAAGAAAAAAATAACCCAGTTAAGAAATGGGCAGAAGGCATGAATAGACACTTCTCCAAATACATCCATCTGAGTAACAGACACATGAAAAGATGCTCAACATCACTCATCATGAGGGAAATACAAATCAAAACCATGATGAGATACGACCTTAAACCTGTCAGAATGGCTAAAATTAACAACACAGGAAACAAAAGATGTTAGCGAGGATTCAGAGAAAGGGAAATTCTCTTGCACAGTTGGTGGGAATGCAAACTGGTGCAGCCACTTTGGGAAACAGTATGGAATTTCCTCAAAAAAACTATAGATAGAACTACCCTAAGATCCAGCAACTGCCCTCTTAGGTATTTACCCAAAGGATACAAAAACACACGTTGGAAGGGATACATGCATTCCAATATTTATAGCAACATTATCAACAATAGGCAAAGTACGGAGAGAACCCAAATATCCATTAACTGATAAATGGATAAAGAAGATGTGGTGTGTGTGTGTGTGTGTGTGCGCGCGCATGTGTATAGACTATTACTCAGCTGTAAAAAGAATGAAATCTTGCCATTTGCAATGCCATGGATGGATCCAGACTGTATTCTGCTAAGCGAGAAAAGTCAGGGAAAAATACCATATGTTTTCACTCATATGTGGAATTTAAAAAACAAAACAGATGTACATGGTGGGGGAGGGGGGAAAAGGGAAACCAGAAAACAGTTTCTTAACTATTGAGAAAAAAGTGAGGGTTACTGGAGGAGAGGTGGGCAGGGAATGGGTTAAATGGGTAATGGGTAATAGAGAAGACACTTGTGATGAGCACTGGGAGTTGTATGTAAGTGAAGAATCAGTGAATTCTACTCCTAAAACCAATATTGCACTGTATGTTAACTAAATAATATTTTTAAAATAAACTATCATATCAAAAAAAATCATTCGGTAAATTTATACAAAAACAGTTTTCATATAATTGTATTTCAAATATGTTCAAATTGAGCATAATTATGTTTAATCAAACTGAACAAAATGTAATATTCAGAATATAATCACAGTAATTAGGAACTTATAGTTCCTTATATATATGCATATATATACATATATATATACAAATATATGCATATATATATATATACAAATATATATGTGAAAATAATTATGTCTTGCTTTAAATTTCTTATGATATTCTGATGCTTATGTTTTCTGATATTATATTTTTGTGAAACTGCTAATCATATTGGGCAGTGTTTATTGTGACACTGTGTTCTTCAAATACTTATGAATAAATTTTAATTTTGGGGAGCTACATTTTCTAGTTGCATTCCATTTTGATAGAATTAAATATGTCCTTCAAGCTGGAGAATCAGTCCCAAATGTATCCATTTAGTTATTTGGCAAATTTATTCAATTACTTCACTGGGAATCATACTGTGTTTTAGGAAAAACCTAAATCCTCAATTTCTTAAGTAACAATGACTCACCAATATGGCACTCCTTGCAATAATTTTTTACATTTTTATTTAAATTCCAGTTAGTGAACATACAGTGTAATATCAATTTCAGGTATAAAATAGAGTGATTCAACAACACCATCCAACACCAGTGCTCATCACAGTAAGTGCACTCCTTAATCCCCGTCACCTGTTTCATCCATTCCCCCAGCCCCCCTTCCCCTCTAGTAACTATCAATTTGTTCTCTACAGTTTAGAGCCTGTTTCTTGGGTTGTCTCTGTCTTGTTTTGCTCCTTTGCTCCTTTGTCTTATTTCTTCAAGTCTACATATGCTTAACTGACTGAGCCACCCGCCCCTCCATGTTTCTATTTATATGTAGTTCAAACACAGACAGAACTAATCTACAACATCAGATGTTAATAGGCAAAAACCTTCTGTTTGGAGGCTCACACAAACCACTAATATGGGCGAAAAATCAGTAGCCTTACTTCGGAGGAGGAAGATTTAATTTGAAGTGGAGGGCAAAACCCATGGTATCATGCCAGTGTAAATAGCAAACACATTAGAAAAAAAAAAGGAAAAAAAACATGTAACTCTTCCGTGGAGTCACTATCCCAAGCGGGCAAGGAAACTTGCTTCATCCACAAATATAAGGCAAAGTAAGTCCCTCTCATATACTTTGCTGGGAAACTCTGCATGCTTCCAAGGAAGATCAGTCAGGGTGCCACACAAAGTAAAAGCCAAGATGGGGCGCCTGGGTGGCTCAGTAGGTTAAATGTTGACTTAGACTCAGGTTGTGATCTCATGGCAACCCCGCGTTTGAGCCCTGCATCCAGCTCTGTGCTAACAGCTCAGAGCCTGGAGCCTGCTTCAGATTCTTTGTCTCCCTCTCTTGCTCTGCCCCTGCCCCACTCATGCTCTGTCTCTGTCTCTCTCTCTCTCTCTCTCTCTCTCTCAAGAATAAATATTAAAAAATTAAAAAAAATTAAAAGCCAAGAGAGATGTAAGTACAGGCTGAATTCTGAGGATATTGTCCAGACCATGCAGATACCAAATGCAGAGGTTAGCAACCTTGTGGGTTAAAGGAGGTTAGACATAACTGCTACCCAAATAATTGGCTGAACCCAATAACATGCAGACAATGGGACAACTGTTCAGAAGCCAAGCAAAAAATAATAAAAACTAAGCACTTAAAGAATAAAGCAACAGCAACCACATACCAAGAAGGAGACAGATTACATCAATTAAGTACAGAAAATATGCTAAAGAACTTTCAGGAAAATATAAAGACTCCAGAATTGCCATAATATATCATCTACCATGTATAGCTTTCAACAAAAATTAAAAGGCTTGCAGAAAAAGTGAGATCCATAATCAAGAAGTCTCCACAGAGAAGTAAAAACTCTCCTACTCCAACAGTGAGAACAAGATGAATTATCTACAACATGCTTACTTTAACCGTATCAAAGAGCTGGTGTTGCAAAGTAACTTAATAAGCTAAAATCCAATAGGAAATTTCCCCCAATGGACACAAGCTTTCTGTTCTGGCAGAGAGTGGAGGAAGGAAGGAACCATTACAGATGCAGAAAACATGCCCAGATTCTCAACTAATTTGCAAAGGTTGAGAATGAGCTCCTGAATCCTTGGGTACCCCAGTCACAAGGAGAATTTGCACCCACCTGCCAATTCTCTTTCACAGGCTTTGATGAAGCTCCAAAAATGGTGAGAAGAAGAAGAAAAATGAGAAAGACTTCCTGGAAGGCACAGGTGCACCAGGTATGAGATGGTCTGAAAGTTGAACAGGAAAACCAAGCAAATTTCTACAATCAGGGTATGATAATCCAAGTGAAAGAAACATCCCTGAGAACTAAACAAACCACTCCTTCTGTATATCATCTGAAGGCAGAGCAGGGATTCCAAAATTCTCCATACTCCAGGTCTTTCTTACAATGGGTGAGGCACTGGCCATCTGCAATGACAAGAACCTACCAGTTTGTAAAGTTTAACCAACTACTATTTACATAGGCCCCTTGTGAAACAGGGATGCTCCACAAAGGACCCTTACTCACCTGTCCTCAAGTCTACCTGGTATCTCTACCTGATACCTCAAACATCTCATGTATGTTAAATTTATAAGCAGTCTTTAATTTTTTTTTTCAATTTAATTTATTTACTTTGAGACAGAGACAGCATGAGAGGGGAAGGGACAGAGAGAGAACAGGAGAGAGAGAATCCCAAGCAGGCTCCATGCTGCCAGCACAGACCCAAGGTGGGGCTCAAACCCATAAACCATGAGATCATGACCTGATACAAAACCAACAGTCCATCACTTAACTGACTGAGCCACACCGGTGGCCCAATAAACAGTCTTTACGGCATGTTGTGATCAGTTTAGAAAAGGAAGCTCTGTTTTTGGCAATATCTGTAAGGGTTAGGGAAGGTTCAAATCCACCCAAGTGGTTGGCAACTCACATGAAATGAAGTCTTCCTTTCATTGCTGTAATCCTGCCTTTTCTCCAGTCACCTGTCACCACCAACTTCAGGCCTCTGAAGGCTCTCCTCCTTTGAGAATCTCTGTTAGTGTCAAGACTAATACATTTTTTATTTCTTATGTTTCATGTTCGTCACATCATTAGCACAACCACCCAGTAAGTCCCCAGATTACCGGAGGAAAGCAGGTTTTGGGAGCTCACTTTAGGGTCAACCAAAACACAGTCTACCACTAGGTAAGGGGTAGAACTGGGAGGGGCACCCCGAAGGTGCAGGCACAAGGGGCAAGTCAAAGTAGGAAGACAGGATAGAAAATGTGAGACAAAACTTCCAGCCCTCAGCTTCTCCTTAGTGTGCCATTGGCTGGCACTGAGATTGATAAAAGGAAGCTTACAGTCCCACCCTCCAAAATCAACTGAACTATATACACTACATCTAACTAGAGCAACAGCAAAATCCAGACCCAGCTAAATTACAGCATAAATTGACTGATATCCCCACTCTAATAGCCTAAAAGAAGAATAAGCAGGCTCTTTTGGAAGAGTAAGCAAAATTTACCTCTCCTGTACCATTTTTTTAAAATTAATGTGTATTTATTTGTGAGAGAGAGACAGAGCTCAAGGGCGGAGGGGCAGAGAGAGGGAGGAAGACACAGAATCCAAAGCAGGCACCAGGTTCTGAGCTGTCAGCACAGAGCCCAATGTGGGGCTCAAATTCACAAACCAGGAGATTATGACCTGAAATGAAGTCAGACGCTTCACTGACTGAACCACCCGGGCTCCCCTTGGGGTTTTGTTTTGTTTTGTTTTGTTTTCTACACACACAATATCCAATATGCAGTCAAGAAGTGTAAGACATGAAGAAAGCAAGAAAATGGCACCTACTGTTGAGTAAGGAGTCAATACAAGCAGACTCAGAGATGGTCCATTTGTAGAACTTTTAGACCAGAACTTCCAAACAACTAGTGGAAAAGTTGGATGACATATGCGAATAGCTGGGAGATTTACTCAGGATTGAAATCATTAAAAAAAAATGCCAGATGTTACATTATGGCCATTAGTGATAAAGAGTTCATTCAATGGATATATAATTGTGTTAAATATAAAAGAGAAAAGAAGTGAACTTTAAGGACAGAGCAATAGACATTATCTAAACTGAAAGATAATGGGGAAAAGAGTACTAAAGATGAAAAAGAGTGCCCAAGCTCTGGAAGATAGTATCAGTCTAACAAGGGGTAATGAAGTACCACAAAAAGAAAATCGCAGAAGAAATAACTTGAAGAGATAATAAATTAATGCAAGATGTCAACCCACACAAATCCAAGTAGTTCACAGATCTCCAAACAGGAAAAACGCAAAACAAAACACACACACACACACACACACACACACACACACACAACAAAACAAAACAAAAACAAACCAACAAAAATAACATACCTAGCACAGCATAATCAACATCCAAAACAAAAGCAAAAACCATTAGCGCATCCAGAAAGAGAAAGAAAACTGTGTTAGATTCAATGAAAGAAATACATCACACACAGTGAAACAATCTTAAACATTATGTCTCAGTCAAGAAGACCACAGAATTAAACCCCTGAAGTACTGAAAGAAACAAAATGCCTGTCCTCAGGAATTCTTACTAGCTAAATTTGTCATCAAAAATGAAGGCATTAGAAATGAAATAAACACATTAAATAAAGACACTTGACAGCCAAAAAATGCTTGCCGTACAAGAATGAGGACTTTTTTATTATTCTGGAAGGAAAGGACACCATTTAGAAAGCAAGTTTTATGGTAACAAATGAAGTGTGGAATGAGTAATACACTGATAAAAATAAAGGTCTTTAAAGAAAATCTCTTTAAATATTACTGACTTTTTAAAATAAACATAATACCAATGTAATACTGAGCTTAGAACATATATAAAAATGAATTATGTGACAGTAAGAGTACAAAGGATGGGGAGGTGATCATTTAAGCGCTAATGTCAACCACCGTGACTTATTTCCCATTTATAGAACACTAGATTCAACATCAGAATATATGTTCTCTTCAAGTACACATGGAACATTCAGGGACTGTTTAGGTTTTAAGCTTCTAACCAGATGTTCTCAATTCTTCTCTTTAGAGTAGTCATAGTTTAAAAACTGCTAAGTGTACGGTATTCTCAGGTTAGCTAGTAACATATAATACTTCCTTTAATATTTCTCAATATCCTTATGCCCAGATGTATTCGTGTAATACTGACACTTTGGAGCATTTGTCATTTTGAAACTCATATATTCTTCTGAGAAGTAATTACAAAGGGTCATAGGAACACCTAGATACACACAATCACAGACATATATGCATTGCTCTCAATGAATTAGAATAGAAATCCATTCTGACAGACACATAAATAGCTGAGGACATGCCGTGGGAAATCCTCAGACATTTTTTTTCCAAAGCTCTCATTTTCCTCCCCACTCCCCAGGCATCCCTATCAAGAACTCGAGAAAGAACCAGGGATTAATTACATGTTACAGTGACTATTTCTCTCCTCCTGTTTTTTCCCTATGGCTAATGTCTCATAGCTCTCTTTCAAAACTCCTATGAAATCATGAATGCTCGACAGTCTGAACTTTGGTTTGAAGGTTCATCACACCTTGGTGTGAGAATCAGAATGTTATTTCTTTAGTGTCCAAAACTTTTAATCTTTGCAAACAAAACTTCTAGAATCCTGTGCTGTAGAATAGCATCAAGCAGATGGGTTGTTTTTAAATAATTTACATCTTTTGTTCTCAAGATGCAAGCACATGTGATTTTTCACTTAAAATTGCGAGAATATATAGAAGATGTTTACCAGATAGAGCAATTTTCAGAGAGTTACATATTTTGTTTTTTATGGCCTATCTTTACATTTCCTGACTTAGGTGAAAAATTGTCAACTAAGGCCCTCTGGTTGCTGTTACCATGGAGGTTTTTCCTATCTGTGAGAGTGAAAAATGCAAGGTAGTATAAAATAGGGTACACAATTTATGCACAGTGAGGTGAGGGTAGCAGTCTGGGTCCGAGGTACCATTATATCCCCTACTGTTCTTAAATAAGGACATAGCCATTCTCTATAATTATTCATTTATTCTTCAGGGTACTCAAAATAATTAGCAAAAAACACATAGCCTTTCCAAGAACAGCAGTGATTAATCTCAAGATTGCTGTAAAAATCACCATAACCGTTTTACTTTGAATTAGCCAGATTTGAGCTTTCCTCAAAATCCCCGAGCAACTCACAGAAGGATGGCCTAACTGTTTCCTTTACAGAAGACTTGACTCACTGCTGATCTTTGTCTGCTGAGGATCAGTCTAGGTCATCCACCAATGTTCAGAAAAATAGTAAGATGTAAATAAAGAATTAGCACCAGTTAGTGTGGCAATGCTAAGCAGATACCCCTGGCCATCCTTAAATATCAGAGTTGAAGGGGCTCCTGGGTGGCTCAGTCGGTTAAGCACCTGACTCTTGGTTTCAGCTCAGGTCTTTTCAGGGTTCGTGAAAAAGCCGCATTGGGCTCTGTGAGGTCAGTGTGGAGACTGCTTGGGATTCTGTCTTTCTCTCCCTCTCTCTCTGCCACTGCCCCGCTTGTGCCCTCTCAATCAAAATAAATAAATAACTTAAAAAATGTACCACAGTCAAAGACCTTTTGTTCTTTAAAAGAGAGTAAATATATGTCACAATACATCTTAAGCCATAATCATGTTTATGGATCAACTAAGCATCTATTTGTATACTGATAGTATGATTTACCTTTAACTGTCACAAAAAACGTAAAATGTAATATGGAGTGTAAATAAGAAATACTGTCAACACAGACAGTAGATATTAAATAATTTTTGAAAACTGCAAAAATACATTTTGATTTTAGCAGAATTACAAAGTCTTTAGAGGACAGAGAATCTATATCATGAGGAAGCACAAAAAATGCAAGTATCATGCGTTATGTCATTCTGTGGGTTAAACAAAACAACCTCCAAACACCAGAGGGCCTTTTGGTGAAAACTGGACACCTAGCTAACAGAACATGAATCAGTGTCTCCCGACTGCCTATAATTTTAAACAACAAAACCCAAGAAAATAAAAGTGTGTTTCGACTCTCTTTTATTTCCCTTAATTTTTTTTTTAATAAACATAGTAGTAAATCAATCCTTTAAAACTAAAGAACACTACTGAGAAATATTTCATACTGGTGCTCCAGTTCCCAGAGTCAAAGGTTTATGTGCAAATAGACACAAGAAGAACCCCATGTTACTTCCTTCTGGAAGTTTCTAGTACATTAAGGGACCACATAATCAGAAAACGAAAAGAAAAAAAAAAAAAAAAAAAAGAAGCTAGGTACTTGGTCCCTAAGAGAGAGATTAGAGCTTGCTAGACAAAGAGAAACATGAGCGTAAGGCCAGAGTGACGATCTCCAACAGCAACTGAGGAGAAAGTAGAAGTGAGCATCATGGCCAGACTGAGCATACTTGCACCTCATCTATTAATCATCACCACAACGCGATACCCTTTACCCCATCCAAAGATGAATATATTATAAAAAGTTTTAAAAGGAGAACACCCCAGAATTGTAACAAGCCAAGCCGCAAGAAACGCTTTCGGGCAGCACCAAAAATTTAACCTCTGAGCGGAATACTACCTCCATCTATAACAAATGCAAAAGCTTGGCAAACACCACGGTGAATTATAAACAGAATGTAAGAAGGATGCTCCGCGGGGCTTTCATATTCTCCTTTACACTTGACTGTGAATATAATAGTATTTTTGGATATGAAAATACAGCTTGATTTTGTGTATTTAACTCAATGATTATTTAATTATAAATCCTACAGGCATAAAAGTGTTCAGTTCCGGGCGGGGTGGGGGGAGGTAAACAAATGAGTCACACATGGCTGAACTGTTGTACTGGGACTGCCCACATAGGGCGGACATCAGGCTATAAACCATGAGCTATCAGTGTGTTATGGGCCTTAAGCAGTATGGTTTTCTTTTTAATGTTTATTTATTTATTTATTTATGAGAGAGAGAGAGAGAGAGAGAGAGAAAGAGAAAGTAAGTGAGTGCACAAGGGGAAAAGGGGCTGAGGAAGAATCCCCAACAGGATCCATGCTGTCAGTACAAAGCCCGACACAGGGCTCGATCCCAGGAACTGTGAGATCATGATCTGAGCCAAAATAAAGAGGGAGTTGCTCAACCAAATGAGCTACCCATGTGTCCCTAGGCAGTATGTTTTGAAGATGCAACAGTTCTTTGGATTCAGGGGCCCTTTAGAAAGAAGCTAGTTAAAAAAGTTCCTTCCTTCCTTCCTCTCTCCCTCCATACATATATAGAGATTTGTTTTATATATACAAGTATGTTTTGTTTTTAAGTTGTATTTGTGACTTGTGTTTTTGGATGAGAAGCAAGGATAAAAGAGAAAGGGGGCCAGGAGGGGTCTTATGTGACCAGGAATCTGTAGTGGAATCTCATCACTGATACTTCTCCCCTGTAGCTCCCTGACATGACCAATACACTCAATACAATAAATACGGGGTCACTTGTAACTCCTTCCTCAATTCCTGAAGTAACTATTCTCATCAGTATCTTTCTTTTAACATGTATTTATTTATTTTAGAAAGAGAGAGACTGAGCAGGAGAGGGGCAGAAAAAGAGGGAGAGAGAGAATCCCATGCAGGCTGTGCTCTGTCAGCACAGAGCCCGATGAGGGACTTGAACTCATGAAGCATGAGATCGTGAGCTGAGCTGAAATCAAGAGCCAGACACTTAACTGACTGAGCCACCCAGGAGCCCCACCTATCTCTTTCTTCTGCCATCTCTTTACTCCTCCCAGAAGCCCTCTTATGGTAGGAGGGATTTGAAGTCAGCTCCACAACGGTTCCACCAGCCCCTAACTTGCAAGCGGCCCGCTAGACGCAGCTTAATGTGGAAATCTAAGACCCATCCCATAGTGTTTAAATGATCTGTGGCTCCAGAGATGCTCCACATACCTCAGCAAAAAACAAACAAAACAAAACAAAAACCTTGCGTGACTTATTTACCTTAGGAATCACTGGGTTACTTAGAAGTGTCTTTTCAAAATATACATCGTATTTAATCACCTCCAGCTATTTTCGCTACTCAAAATTATGTAAGACACCACTACAGTATTTCCGAGTTGCAATCTATCTTAGTAACTGGGATAAATTGAAAGCTGCGGGGTCCTCAAACTGGGTAAAATTTTTCACAGCTTGACATCATTGTACAGGAATTAAATGCAAACCCAAGTTTCTTTAATCAGGGGCAAAAAAATAAAAGCAAATTGACATAATTGGCATAAGCACAGTCTCCTTCATTAGTCACATGCATAATGTCAAGCGCTTGTAAGAAACCACTATTTACAGAAAAAGACTCTGATATGAGGATAATGTTGGCTTATGGTTTCGTCTGTTTAAGTTATGGGTAGACCCTATCACTGAAAAGCGTCTAAGTGATGTATTTGTTGTATCGTCTAAAAGTGTGATTTTATTTTTCAGCAGTGGATCTCCAGCAAGCTCTAATTTGTGGAAACATTATTTTATTCTCTATTACGTTCTGCAGATACTGTTTGTAACACACTAGGATCTTACCATTCATTACAAACTCCTGGAAGCCAGGTAATCCTATTATCTAAACAGGGCTTCCCCACCCCCACCCCCCTCCCCCGCCCCTCATTCCCTACCCAAACTGCCTTTCTATCCAGCTCTTAAAGGTTTGCAGACCTTTTGGATCTGCCATATTCCTAAAACATGAATCTGCTGCCGCCAGAATTATATGGTCAATTTATCTAAATTACGTGCATCTGCCTTGGTACATTGTCGATCTCCATTACTTATTCTGCTTTAAAAATCTGTCCCAACTGTTTTGTTTGTTTGTTTGTTTTTAAGCGTTGTAAGATATCATATGATATATCAAGGTAATAAATTCAAAGCCTACTTCTTTACCAGTGTCCAGGAAGAGCGCTATGTTCTGGAGGCATGCATTTCCTGGCTACTCCACCCACAGCGTGTTGACCTTAGTGACTGAGTCTCACACTGACATCATTTAAGGCAACAGGGGCTCACCGAGTGCCTCTCCTTATACCCATCTGCACCTGATCCAGTCCATGTGCCTCGACCCCTCATTTTCCTCAACTGCAGATTCCTGGAACCCCACTTCAGGCTTTGGTAGTTACTTCTGTAGCCTTCACTTGGGGCAATCATTTCCAGATTCTTTGGGGCCCGTAGTAACTTCGCTTTCTGACTCTGCTCTCAACTCAACTTCCCCCAACACTGGAGTCTCCTCATTCTTGGTTTCCTCTCCAATCTCATCCTCAAGTTCTGTTATATACAAGTTCACCAGACAGGGTAGAAAGGGGAAAGGATTCAGACTTACAGGAAAATTACTTAGACTATGCCTTTTTTCTTTTCAAAGTTCTCCTAGACAGCCCCTCTTGCATATACACACACAGAGATACACACATGAGTGTGTGCACAGTATTTGGTTAACAGTGCAATACTAAGTCCTAAATGCTCCACCACTCTGTATGAGTTTTTATTTTTATGCATTTGCACGTGCCGGGAGGGAGAGGTTGCCACAGGAGACTGCGAATTCCTCTCGAATAAACAAGTCTTAATTTTTGCTTCCACCTCAGTATCATGTGCCTAAGTGGTACTGCACATATGTGGAATTAAGTTGAACAGAAATGTCTGCCTTTTTAGGAAACTGACATGATTTTGTTTTCATGGGATTTATCTCTGCACGCAGGTAATGCACAAATGCCCAAAACACAGCTAAATGAATGAAGGATTCCAATACAAAACTAGACTCATGAACTCACATATACATTCCTAGTTTACAACCTGGTAGTCTATCACGGTGCAAAATCTACTCTTGTATATATTTTTTAAGTTTATTCATTTATTTTTGAGAGACCAAGGGAGCAGGGGAGGGGCAGAGAATCCCAATAGAAAGAATCCCAAGTAGAGAGCCCAACATGGGGATGGAACCATGAAATCATGACCTGAGCCAAAATCAAGAGTCACATGCTTAGCCAACTGAGCCACCCAGGCACCCATACTCTTGTGTGTTTCTGATAATTCTATCCAATGAATAATCAATCTCTGCCTCACTGAGAGGAATTTTCATGACTGCTACCATTCTGCAAAGGACAAAAGAATATATTTCAGAAACTGTTGCCACGTGGCCCTGTTTCCAGTTCACTCTTCTTCAGCCTGGTATTGGATGATGCTGCATGTACTACATCATTCATGGTCAGTCCCCACTGGACACATTTAACTTTCTAAAAAGGGATCCCCAAGTGAATTAGTGAATTAAATCATGGTAAGTAGTGAGTGAGTGGGTGCGTGCGTGTGTGTGTGTGTATGTAGGCACCCTGGTGCTCATACTCACAAGGCTCAGGACAGTTTCTTAATATCCTTCTTCTAAGAACACTGCACATCCCTTGGAAAACCTATCCCTTTTACTCATTTCTTGCAGCATCAACAACCATCAGGCTGCCTTCTGCGCCACTGCAGCGGCACAAATGTAACCCAGGCTGGGTCATTTGGAGTCCTTCCCGTGTAAGTTTTGAATTGCAAATGGAAGTCAAGATTCTTATCGTCTTGGATCATAAATATTAAGATTACAGGGCTCTCATTAGACCTTTCTCACAAAGCAGATAAGCTTTATGGAAAAAATGAAATCCAGTAAAAACTAGCAGAGATCAGAGAGTCCTGCTAGCCCTGAATCCCAGGATCTTGTCTGAAGCCTTCATGCTAAGTGTTTCTTCTTTGATTTTGTAAGCTGCTCCAGTATTCTTTCCAGCCACTAAGAAGCATTTCTCTTTTGTTTGTATTTTTCCTTCAGGTGATTTAAGTGGTGATTTTTATCACTTGCCTCTAAAGACAAACTACTATTACCAGGAAAGGGGGCTGGTAATCTCAGAGTTCACACTATTTGCAGACTGCTTTAATCTCTGAAAAGTTCAGAAAATGGACCTTCTAAACTTGGAAGGTTTGTATCATTTCACAAAACGGTGGAGTCTTTCAAAAATATTATAGGTATTTTTATGAAACTGTAAGCTGCTTTTCTAAGTCAAAAAAAAACAAACAGTTTGTCTTTCCCAGCTTTCTGTAAATTGTTTTTGCTCAAAAGCACTGGTTAGCAATGGAATTTACATCTTATTTTTCATACTAGATTACAAAAAGTGTCTCATTTTAATCCTTACTGGGCTTAGAGCTAAAACTTTGCATAGTATAAAGTTTTGCCTCCGGGATCTTACCACTTCTGTCCTAACATACTCGATGTCAGGTAAGAGCAGACTATGGGGGTCAGTTGGATAGTTAAAAGGAGATTATGAAAAATAGATGATACAGGCTGAGAACAAAATACAAGTGGGTAGTACATTCATACAAATGTGTTAACTAGCATAAGGGTAGTCAAACCTACCTTAAGCTCGAGAAGACTGAGAGAGATCTTTTCCTTATAAAATAAGGGGTACATTGACCTGAGTATTACCCAGCTCTGGGCAGAAACATGCAATACCTGTTTAGTTCCATGTGGGATGCATTTACCAGGAGGGACATTCAGTTGTTTATAGCTCGATGTTCATCTAACTGACTGATGCCCATAAAAGAGCAGGTATTAGATTATTGAATGTCTTGAAGATCATTTCAGGGTTTTAAGATTGAACGGGTAAGAAATTCGAGATATATGGACAGTATTACCAGGAAGAAATTTTAAGCAAATCGATATATTTTTATATATTTATAAATATATATAACAAATATAAACCAAGAAATAATTACGAGGACTCTCTAAGGTAACTAGAAATTTTATAACATTTTCCTGTCTAATTTGCTACTCATTCCTTATTTCTCTACAATAGTAATGGCATCATTGAAAATTAAAAGGTTTTCTCTTTCCTTCCTTCCTTCTTTTATTCTTCCTTCACTCTTCTCCTCTCCTCTCCCTTCTTTCCTCTTTTTCCTTTTTTTTTTCTTTTTCTTTTCTTTCAGTTCCCTAGTGGAGAGGTCATGGATGAGTTAGGCAAAAAACTTTTACTCAATAGAAAATGATAGAGTAAAAGGAGTTCCAAAAGGTGGGATAGAGGCACCGCTATAGAGAGAAGGGAAGGTAAAATCTGAATTTTAAAGAGAAGAGATTGGGAGCCCTCCTGGGACATGTGCAGTGTTGTCTAGAATGGGCAATACGGTTTTTCCCTGCTTGGTTTTCTCTTATTTGCAAGATGGGCATTCCATAATTTACACTAATTCTTCTAAATTTCTACCAAGTGATTTTGGAAAATTACTTGATGAAGTCTTTTCCCTCCATCTCTGAGCTAACACTTGAGACCCATATCCCAGTAATAGTTAAACTGTCTGGAGGACAAGGTGGTCCTTTTTGTATTTTTGTTTTGTTTTGTTTTGTTTTCATAAATCCAGAACCAAGGCCATTTAATATTTACTAAAATGTTAGTAAATATACATTGGGATAACTTGGCAGACTTTCCAGATTTGTTTTCCTCTTTAAAAGAAACTCTTATGGTATATGTAGGTAGTACTTTTATAAACTTACTTGCCTTTTCAGAACCGTTTGAAATCCTGGAAAAAAGCAAGAATCTGTCTAAAAACAATGTGTGAGTATTTTTTTGTGTTAAGGGTGTACTTGAGAGAAAAATACTAGACAAAACTCATTTTCAAAAGCAGACCAAGTTGTAAGCCTAGATTGAATTTGAAGAAGTGAAATGACATGTGACTTTCTTTTTTCCTTACATATGAGGATTTTTTTTTAAACCAGCATAAAGAACAAGGTAAGTGATTCACTAGAGGACTTTACACTTGCCAATGGATATAGCAGGTAAACAATTCAACGTACTATGTTGTAAATGGCACTGCTCTATTTCCTATTTATAGTCAAACCACTCAATTCATTCTACTTTAGCTCCAACCCTTATAAGAACAGATAGCTGGAAAATAGAGTGCCTTATCTCATTTCATTAGTAAAAGGAAATGGCTCATTCCACTTGATTCCTAGAATTTCTTTTAAAATCAAGAATATTGAACCCCTGCCAACATTCATACTTTATTTGGGAATATGTTCTGATTATGTGTTTTGATCTGAAAATAAAGAAATCTGTCATTTAAATAAGCATGACTATTTGAAAAACACAACAACATGTTAATGAGAAAAACAGCAAGAGTATACCTACAAAAAATGCCCATCTTTTCATTTACAGTGTTTTGGCTTCAATATAACTTATTAAAATGTGCACTTGACTTTTTATTTCCTATCATATAATCAAGTAATTACTCAGTAGTATTAAAAAAACAAACGAAGATCGAAAAAAACAAAGCAGAAAAACAGAACAGACAGACTTAAAATACAGAGAACAAAGTAATTTACTTCAGGATAAATACGGCAAACCACCTCTGGTGGTGGCCAGACCAGAGGTGGTGGGGGGGGGATGGGTTAAAGAGATGAAGGGGATTAAGAAGTTCACACTTGCAATTATAAAATAAGCAAATCATGGAGAAGGAAAGTACAGCATAGAGCATACAAGAATATTGTAATAATGTCAAATGTTGACACATGGTGACTACACATGTCATGGTGAGCACTGTGTAATGTATAGAAGTATTGAACCATGGTGTTGTAAACCTGAAACTAATGTAACACTGCATATCAATTATATACTTCATTTTAAAAAGACCATAAACTTGAAAAATGTTGATAGTTGAAAATTATTATTATTATTATTTTTTAATTTTAGACAGAGAGAGCATGTGCACAGGTATAAGCAGGGGAGGGGCAGAAGGAGAGAGAGAATCCCAAGCAGGCTCCATGCTCAGAGAAGAGCCTGATGCCGGGCTCTATCTCACAACTCTGGGATCATGACCTGAGCTGAAATCAAGAGTTGGAGTCTAAACCGACTGAGCAACCCAGGGGGCCCTGCATATTTAATTTAATAGTCAAAAATACATTAATTTTTGTTTTAGGGGCACCTAGGTGGCTCAGTCGGTTGAGCATCTGTCTGACTTTTGATTTTGGCTTAGGTATTATCTGCATGGCTTGTGAGTTCATGCCCCATGTCAGGCTCTGCATTGACAGCATGGACCCTGCTTGGGATTCTCTCTCCCTCTCTCTCCACCCCTCCCCAACTCGCAAATGCATATATTCTCTCTCTCTCTCTCTCTCTCAAAATAATAAACTTTTTAAAAAATTTAAAGATGCATTAAAATTTTTAAAATAAGGTATAAAACTATGATGATAGCTCTGTATGTAGATCATGACAAGCCTAGATTGGTAATTAGGCCTTGGAAGGGTTTTGTGATTAAATGAGTTTTTCATCAATGGGAAAAGAATAATGGTATATGTGTGTGTATGAAGGCTTATTTAATATACTATTATTCAACATATATCTGTATCTATTTTTTCTGTAGGTATTGTGATATGCTTTCTGTAGTAAAGGAGCTTAAAGTTTAGAAAGGGAGAGACACTGAATTTTAAAACTAATTCAAGAAAGTGAGGACTGTGGAACTGGGAATTCAACGACAGCAAAAGATATCACTTTCAAACTGACTCCGTCCCTTGTTATTGGGAGTTGGTGACTAAGTGAATGTGTGTCCCTCAGTTGTCATTTCTATGAAAGAGGGATCAAAGCACATTTATAAAACTACTAAGACTAAGCCTTTAATATACACTGATTGAATACTGATTTTACTTAAGTATGTGAAAGACAAAAATCAGGAAAGGAGTACAAACATTTGGGCTAAAATGAGAAAAATATATAAGCACACAAACAACTCAAACACACAGATATATCTACAAAGTTGTCTCTACCACTTTACATATTTCATAGGTGCTAGGCCATAAAACCAGCCAGGTAAAAATGATTTGCTTTGTAAATTAATGTATCTTAAAAGTAAATAAAATGTACTTTATAAAATCTAAACCTTAAAATCTATGCATGTTTCATCACGTACTACAATCATTACATTTTTCCATCATAGGCTCTTTGTTTACCATGCTTTCTTTCATAATATTAATTCAAAAGTGTTATTAAGTTGACAAAAAGCATTTATCTTTTAAATTTTTATTTTACAAAGAGTGTGTGCATGACAGGGAGAGAGTGGCAGAGGGAATGAAAGAGAATATTGAGCAGGCTCCAGGATCAGCACAGAGGTCAATGTAGAGTTTGATCCCATGACTGGGATCATGACCTAAGCCAAAATCAAGAGTCAGACACTCAACCAAATGAACTACCCAGGAAACCCAAAATCATTTATGGTTTTTCTATTTTTTTTTCAGTTTCTTTTTTTTTTTAATGCAAGTTTGTTAATATATAGTGTGGTATTGGTTTCAGGAGTAGAATTTAGTGATTCATCACTTGTATATAACACCCAATGCTCATTCCAACAAGTGTCCTCCTTAATGCCCATCACCCATGTAGCCACACCCACTTTCTTCCATCAACCCTCAATTTGTTCTCTGTATTTAAGAGTCTCTTAAGGTTTGCCTCCTTCTATTTGTATCCTATTTTTCCTTCCCTTCCCTTATGTTCATGTGCTTTGTTTCTAAAATTCCACATGAGGGAAATCATGATATGTGCCTTTCTCTGAACTCATCAAGATCAAAAGCTTCTGCACAGAGAAGGAAACAATCAACAAAACTAAAAGGCAACTGAAGGAAAAGAAAATATTTGCAAGTGACATATTGGATAAAGTGTTAGTATCCAAAATCCATCAAGAACTTGTCAAACTCAACATCCATAAAACAAATAATCCAGTGAAGAAATGGGCAGAAGACATGAACAGACACTTTTCCAAAGAAAATACCAGATGGCTAACAAACACATGAAAAGATGTTCAACATCACTCATCTTGAGGGAAATACAAATCAAAACCATGATGAGACAGCACTTCATGTCTGTCGCAATGGCTAAAATGAACAACTCATGAGACTACAGATTTTGGCGAGGATGCAGAAAAAAGGGAACCCTTTTGCACTGCTGGTGGGAATGCAAACTGGTGCAGCCACTCTGGAAAACAGTATGGAGGTTCCTAAAAAAATTAAAAGTAGAACTACCCTATGATCCAGTAGTTGTATTACTGGGTATTTATCCAAAGGATACAAACATGCTGATTCAAAGGGACACATACACCCCAAAGTTTATAGCAACCCTATCAACAACAGCCAAAATATGGAAAGAGCCTAAATATCCATTGATTGATGAATGGATAAAGAAGATGTGGTGTATATATATATATATATATATATATAATCATTTACTTTTAAAATAAACCTTTGAATGAAGTGTAACACACATAATGAACGGGGAGCAGATCATAAATGTGCAGCTGACAGTGTGACTACCATCTAAGTTCAGAAAGAGAGCAACACCTGGAACTCTGGCACTTCTTGTTTCTTTCTAGTCACACATTCTATTTCCCTGTGCAGAGGAAACATTAACCTCTAACACCCTAGATTAATTTTGCCTATTTTTGAATTCTATGTAAGTAGAATCACAGATACATTCTTTTGCATCTAGTATATTTTTAAAACATTCTATTTGAGCGACCAATTCATTCTATTGCTTATAACAATAGTTGGTTCATTTTCATTGCCATATAAATTGTTATAATTAGTCCACAGTGTATTTATCCATTCTCTTGTCGATGGACATTTGTGTTGCTTCCACTTTGGAGCTATTATAAACAGTGCGGTTATATGCATTACTGAGCTTTTACTGCTGAACAGATATACACGCTTTATTTGATCATAAGCTTTGCAGTTGCACTCTTGTAAATATACCTTAAGTTTAAATACTTATTGCTAACACATTTTTCAAAGAGATTTTATGGAAGCAGTCTAAGTGTCCATCCACAGATGAATAGATAAAGAAGATGAGATCTTGTTTTGTGATAAAATGGATGGACCCAGAGTGAATTATGCTAAGTGAAATAAGTCAGACAAAGACAGGCAACATGATTTCACTTCTATGTGGAATCTAAAAAATAAAACAAACAAATGAACAAAAAGCAGAAACAGACCCATAAATACAGAGAACCAAAGGTTGCCAGAGGGGTGGGGTGCAAGATTCATTTTCCAAATCAAATGTATCATTATTCATGGTCTTCCTTTCTGAATCTTGGTCTCCTTTGCTATTTGCTACAGAACCAAAGTTTGTTATTTGCTAATAGTATCAAAATTTGTCATCTGGAATGGAGACACCAAGTTCCAAAGGAAATTTATCTCTTACAAAAATTAGCTAATTTTCTCTATTCATGTAATTTGAAGGGAAATGTATGACTTTCAAGCATCAAATAGCCCATCGTTTTATTTGTCCCAAAATAAAAGAGATTATCTCAACAAGCCTACACACAACAAAAATAAGTAAATAAATAAAAGGATACATTGATAATCGATATTTGGTGTTTTCTGTGAACAATGGGAAAATTCTGAATGTCTTACAAATTTTTTTTAATGTTTATTCATTTTTGAGAGACAGATACAGAGCATAAGTAGTGGAAGGGGCAGAGAGAGAGGGAGACACAGAATCCCAAGCAGGCTCCAGGCTCTGAGCTGTCAGCAAAGAGCCTGACACGGGGCTTGAACTCACAAACCGTGAGATCATGACCTGAGCTGAAATTGGGTGCTTAACCGACTGAGCCACCGAGGCGCCCCAATACTTAATTTCTTTAAGCAGAAGAGTGCTGAGGAGATTGAACCACCAATTCTGTGGAATGTGAAAAAAAATCACATTTCTATCCCTTGCAATCATGAAATTACACATAGTGAGATCACAGATTACCAGTATAACTTTATGTTTTTTATTACTGTAAATTTTTAGTGTACCTACCTAGAGAAAACCCAGATGGGTGTGGGTGGTCTTGTCTGTTTCAGGGTCCTGGGTTTTGGAAGCATGCACATAGCACTCTCTATTGATAAAATTTAATGAGGCCTCTACTAGATCAAGTTCTGCTAATATCAAACGTATTTTATGGACTATGGGCTCATAAGGTAAATCGGGTAAATTTTGTACTTGTTTTCACTCTGTAAAGTGATCTTTTCAATGTTGGGAAGCAGAGAAAGGCCCTATCTCAGGGAACTTCAGTGAGGGGAGAAATCTACAAAATCATTTTGGTTAGCATTTAACAAGATAGTTACTTGTAAGCTTAATGTTAAAGAAAAACCAGCTGCATTTTATGTAACAATAAACAACTAAAAGAATAAAATAATTAAAGAGAAAATGCTAATATGAAAAAAACAGTTAGCTAAGAATGAATCCAAGGGCAAGACCTTTTGCAGGTAAAATCTAAAAACTGATTACAACACTTTAGAGAAGACCTCAGTGAAGTGAGATGCTATATTCACAGAGTGAATTCACATAGTGTCACAAATATGTTAATTACCCCCAAAGTAACTACATACTGAATACAATTCAAATTAAAGTTTCAACAGTGATTTAAATGAAATGTTTTGGTTTCTACATTTAAATGGAAGATTCCAGAGTCAAAATCCACCAGGATAATAGCAGGTCTTACAAAGAAATAGAAATTTAGACAGTGTGCATTTAGCAAAGAATAGAGAAATTCATTAATGTAGTAAAACCATGTATTTATGCAACATATGAAAGGTAGAACACTAGATAATTCAAAGAATGAGGGACTACTGACAAAGCCATGCTCTAAGAAATGGTTATATATAGGGTAAAGAAAATATAAAGAACACATACTATATATACAATTCAACTCCAGATCAATTGAGAATATTAACATGTAAAATGTAAAACTTATATGTTTGTTTATTTTAGAGAGAGAGTTTATGAGTGGGGAAGGGTCAGAGAGAGAGCGGGAGAGAGAGAATTACCATGAGATCATGTCCTGAGCGAAAACCAAAAGTCGGATGTTCAACTGACGGAGCCACCTGGGTGCTCCTCAAATGTAATTATCTTTTTTAACTTTTTAAAGTTTATTTATTTATTTTGAGAGAGCCAGAGAGAGGGGGAGAGAAAACAAAAATCCCAAGCAGGCTCTGCACTGCCATCGCAGAGCCCCACATGGTGGGGGGGTCGTTCTCACAAAGTGTGAGATCATGACCTGAGCCAAAACCAATAGACGCTTAACCTAATGAGCCACCCAAGCACCCTTCAAATGTAAAATTTTTTAAACTCCGGTTGAAAATTTAGGTTCTGGTATTTTGGGCTTTGGTGTAGAGCAGGCGAGGGAATTACAAAACCCATTTATCACTGTTCAAAGAAAGTAATACATTTTACTCTGTTAAAATCAATGGCAGTTTCTCATCTGAAGGGATAACAAGACAGTAAAAGGACCTATTAAACATGGGGGGAAATATTTACAAGGTCAACAACCACCAAAGGAATAGTATGAAGAACATTTTTAAAATAACTACCAATCAGTAAGGAAAGCAAAACCTATCAAACTGAAAAATAAATGGCAAAGTTTATGAATAGGCATGTTGCTCAAGAAGAAAACTATAAGAAAACTATTAGAAGTCTGGGAAATTTAATCAAAGCCACAGTGAGATGTCCTTTTACATTACTGAATTGATCAAAACAGATGGCAGGGACACTTGTGATGAAAATAGGATAATGTATAAACTTGAAAATTACTATGTCTTATATTTGAAACAAATGTAACATTGTGTGGCTAATATACTCCAATAAAAATAATAATTAAAAAATAAATATGTGATAGTAGCAAATGTTAGAGAGCACATGGCCATAAACAATCTTACCCATTTGTATTAAGAGTATAAATAGGTACAACTATTTTCAAAACAGTTTACCATTATCTCCTATGGCTAAAAATCACATAATTTACAAGGGAATAATTCTACTTTTAAACATATACACAGAACAAACTCTTGTCCATGTACAACAGAAGACATGGGCAAGAATATTCATAGGAATATTGCTCACAATAGAAAACAAATAATCAAATGGAAACAGTCCAATTGTTTGTGATGAGAGCACAGATCAGGTATGGTGTATTTAGACAATGGATTATCATAAAGCAGACAAAATGAATAAATTATGTTAATATGCAGCAGCATGGATGAATTTCAGCAAATAATATTTAGTGAAAAAAATCTTAACTCCAAGATTATGTGAAGTATGAGGTCGTTAAACAATGTGAACAGAACAATGAAAATATACTTCTTGGGAAATATTTAGGTGCACAAAACCATATTAAGAGGTATGTGTATAAATGATGAACAGACTTGAGACGGGTAAGATTACATTACCAAAGGGATAGCAGGGTAATGTAATGGACAAGAACATATATTTACACGCAGGTTTAGTTAACTGATGAATTAGCTTGCATTTCTTTTTATTTCAGTTTATTTATTTATTTTGAGAGAGAGAGAGAAGGGTAGGGGCAGAGAGAGGCAGAGAGAGAATCCTAAGCAGGCTCCACGCTGTTAGAAACCGACACAGAAAATGACTCAGGGCTCGATCCCATGAACCATGATATTGTGACCTAAGCCGAAATCAAGAGTTGGACACTTAACCCACTGAGCCATCCAGGCGTCCCTGGATTAGCTTGAAATTACTCATGAAATTACACATGAATTACACATGAAAGTACTCTTCTCAATATGCACAATAAATAAAAGCACAGTATACTGGACTAACAAGGAGAGTGAACCAACTTTTATGATATCTAACTCTATACACATGGTGGAATTCTAAAGAATTTTAGTTAACTATCATAGATGGAAAAATGTGCGACATTCAAACATGGCTTGGCCAAGAAAGTGATGGGTTCAAATGAAAGGGGATGTAAAGTCCAGTTTTATCCATCTTTCTTATTCTTCTCCAAAGGTTAATATTAACATAGTAGGACTTGGGAAGACATTCTGATCATATTCTTTACCTTTCTTACCTCTCCATTTCCATATACACTGAATTTTTTTTTCCCTAGTGGAAATACTAAGGCAGCATCTTAGACATAATCATTTGTCTCTATTGGCATGCAAAAGGATCCATCCAATGTGGCAGGTCCCAGGCTATCCAGTAATGCTTTCTTCAACTCAGAAGGTCTCCAACAAACATTATATAGCCATCGGTACATCTGTACGCTATTCAGGTGAGTCTAGCACTACTATGTGGAAATGGAACAGAGGGCATAATGGACTATATGAACAGGGACTGTAAAACATGGTACAAAATATTATCAGTGTATTCAGTACACCATAACCTGTTAATCACCTGTTGAACAGGTGATAACCTGTTCATGTGTGTGTCTTCTTCAATGAACTTAACCCCTTGAAAGTAAAGGCTGCATCATCTTAAGAAAGATCAGCAATTCCTAGGGAGTGCTTGATCCTCTGTAGAGGTTAATTCAAGAAATAGGGGCACCTGGGTGGCTCAGTCAGTTGGGCACACGATTTCAGCTCAGGTCATGATCTCGCGGTTTGTGGGTTGGAGCCCCACATCGGGCTCTGTGCTGACAGCTTGCTCAGAGCCTGCAGACTGCTTCAGATTCTGTGTCTCCTCCTCCCTCTCTGCCCGTCACCCACTCATGCTCTGTCTCTGTCTCTCAAAAATAAATAAATGTTAAAAAAATTAAAATAAATAAATAAATAAATGAATGCTTATTATCTTATCATATGATGAGGTTATATACCTTCCTGTATTTCATAGACCGATTTAACTCATGAAAACGGTTATTTTGGTGGAAGAACAAAATACAGTGCTTCCTGGAAGTGAACTTGAAAGGCATGTTTCTGGTGAGGAGGTATATCTTTATATGCTATGCAGAAACAAGATTCTTACAAATATTTGAGCACGTTAATAGGCTGTCCTTCTTGAAGAGTAGCCCTAGAAAATCATTTCTTTCTTCAGACTTTCTGTTAATTAGAGCTCTCCTTAATTTAACCTAGTAACTGTTCTCATTCCCTTTCAGAACTGCATTCTCTATCACTCAAACTCAGTAACTGTCACATTGCCGTGAAGAGTTTTTAGCTTGGCCGTCTGTTATTGGCAACACTTTCCCTACATGTCAAGAAGAAATGGGGCTTTCTAGGCAGAGATAATTCAGTGGAATAGCGCAGCAGTGAACGGTCACATACAGAGTAAAGAGGAAGAAAGGGGACTAGAATAAGTTGGTAAACAGGTACCATGGAGCCCTCAGATAAAACAACTAGAAGGTAGAGTCCAAAATGATAAAGGAAACACCACCAACATCTTCATGACAATAATATAAGAATTAATAGGAATTGAAGTCACGTAACTCAGGTAATAAGAGTCCCTTTGGCTCATTTATTTCTTTTCGAGGGCTTACACTTCTGGTTTCAAAAAATTATACGGTATTACTTTCTCACCCTATCTAACCTCTATGTTCTTCTTAATGAAATCTAATAATGAGTGTCTTCAGTTGGGGTATCTATCTTACGCATATGGTTAGTAATATGAGATGACCCAAAGGTTTTCCTTAGGTCACATATGGGGATGACAACAGAAATTATTTGGGAAACCTCAGGTATTGTGGGAAAAAACAAAACATTATAACCATAAACCAGATCATGAGAGCTTATACACTTTGCTTCTATTCTTACCTTCTTTATTCATAAAATACATCCCTCAACTCTCTAGGATCATAAACTCTCCATCTATTATTTAAGCAAAGAAGCTTTGAGAGGAAAAGACAAACGGGAAGCAAAAGACAAAAAAAAAAAATAGGAGAGTTCAGGTGATAGAGAGCTATGTGAACATGAAGGTAAGAAATGTAGTACACAGAACAGTAGTGCCGAGGTAAAACCACAAACCCAGGGGAAGGAGGCCAGTGCTAAATAATAAATGAATAACACATTGAAAAAAGAAGAAGAGGTTGGAAGTAGCAAAATACTCTGCAAACATTTTTTTTTAAATCTCTATTTCAAACTTAAACCCTCCAAGTCTGGGGAACGCAAGCCTTTGGTAGGAAAAAGGTGATTTCCCGGCCAGCAACCTGGACAAAGATATGCACCTACACATACAAAATGACAGAGCCAGGTAGGCAGGGATTTTAATAAAAATGTAAATCATGACCTTCAAAACAAAAAACAGACTATGCTTCTTCCAAACAGGTGTGAGAACTTTACTGAAATGACATTAGCTACCAGAGGAAAAGCCACAGGCAAGTTTGAAGTGAAATGTTCCAGAATCACTTGTATAAAATAACCTCCGTAGGTTTCATTCAGTGGGTAAGTGATAATTATATGAAATACTAACAAAGTATCAAACATGTAAGGAATGAGTTCTAAAGTGAAGTTCGGGAGAAGTATTTTATATAGAAGGAATAAATTAATAATAAAGAAATAATTAACATCCAATAAACAACATTGTTGTAAAGTATCATATAAATCTATCAAGTTAACTAAGCTAGAAAAGATCATAAATATAAAAATAAATGACCCCTGGGGCACCTGAGTGGCTCATTTGGTTAAGCATCCGACTCTTGATCTCTGCTCGGGTCATGATCTCATGGCTCACGGGATCAAGCCCCGTGTTGGGCTCCACACTGACATCATGGAACCTGCTTGGAATTCTCTCTCCCCCTCTCTCTCTGCCCATCTCTTGTGTGCCCTGTCTCTCTAAATGAATAAACTTTTTAGAACAATGACCAGAAATCAGGATAATACCTTGGTACAAATAGCAGTCTTAGTGTTATTATTTGTTTGCCCATTTTCAACAGGGAATATTTGAGGGTTAATGTATGTAATCCAACCTGACAAAAACTTCTATAATTCAATGATTAATGGCAGGAATCTATGTAAAATAAGTATAAAATGGAAAGTCAAGAACTCTAAAATAGTATGAGTGTTAACACCAATAGTATAGTGTTAACACCAAATAAAACGACATGTTAAAAGTTGGACATAATAATTTTACATGCTAATGGACATAGGGGATGCCATGATATACACAGTCAAATCAGGTGATCTAATAATAATGTGTAATAATCCTTCTGGATACATGCAACCATTAATAAAGGTGGATCATGCAACCAGATTGAGGATTGTGCAAATCAGAGCTCTTTTTAAAATTATTTTTAAATGTTCTTAAGTTTATTTATTTTGAGAGAGCAAGAGAGAGAGAGAGAGAGAGAGAGCGAGCAAAACAGGGGCAGAGAGAGAGGGAGAGAGAAAATCCCAAGCAGGCTCCACACTGTCAGGACAGAAAGCAGTGCAGGACTCTATCTCACCAAATGTGAGATCATGACCTGAGCCAAAGTTCGGTGTTTAACCAACTAAGCCACCCAGGCACCCCTAAAAATTATTTTAATAGATTTTACTTTATAGAGTAGTTTCACATTTATATGAAAATTAAACAGAAGGTACAAAGGTTCTCCTATACCACTAATCTCATACAAGCATATTTCCTAGCATTATCAACACTCCCCACCAGAATGGCCCATTTATTACAACTGATGATCCTATGTCCACACATCATTATCACCAAAGTGCACAGATGACATTAGTGTTCACTCTTGGTGATGTACATTCTATGGATTGGGACAAATGTTATTAGGTCATGTATTGACCATGATCATATCATATGGACTAGTTTCAATGCCATAAAATCCTCTATGCTCTGCCTATTTAGCTCTCCCTCCCCACCCACTCCTGGTGACCACTAATATTTTTATGGTCTCCAGAATTTTGTCTTTTCCAGAATGTCATATAGTTGAGATTAAATAGAATATAGCCTTTTCAGATTGCCTTTTTTCATTCAGAAATATGCATTTAAGTTTCCTCTGTGTCTTTTCATGGCTTGATAGCTCATTTCTTTTTAGAAGTGACTAATATTCCATGGTCTGAAAGTACCAGTTTGCTTATTCGTTCACTTGCTGAAGAACATCTTGTTTTTTTCCCAGTTTGGGCAATTATGGAGAAAGCTACTATATAAACACCTGTGTTCAAGTTTTTGTGTGGACCTAAGTTTTCAACTCCTTTGAGTAAATGCCACAGAGTATGATTATATGCTAAGAGTTTAATAATAAGTTCAGCTACTAATAAGTTAACAAGTTTAGTTACTTACGGTAACAAGTTTAGTTTAAGAAACTGCCAAACTGCCTTCCAAAGTGAGAATTAAAAAAAAAAAATAACTTGAGCAAGAATACCCCAAATATCTCCATAGTTCATTAAGGATGAATGCCAAAAATTAATGCAAGTAGACTCTTCTCATGTTTCACATATATTTCATTATACAATTCTTTTAATAAAGACTAATCAGATCAAAAAGGATCAGTGCACTTTCCCAGAGAATAAACCATTTCAGAGATTGGTGGAGTATGTCAATTCACTCAGGCAGAGGAGTCTGAAACTTAGCATTTACTTACTTAAAACTCATAGATCTACAATTCAAAACAACTTTCTCGAGGACTATAACAAGGCTGCATCTACAGAAACAATGCAAAGTAGACAAACCTATCACAAACGGAGAACACATTAATAATGGGAAGTTACAATTTGATTCATAAGTTGGTTTATGGACTGAGATTCTCTAACTTGTTAGAAAAGCTTAACACAATTTTTTGAATATTATTGATTTTGAAATAAGGAGAGAGAGAGAGCATGCACACAAGTGGAGAAAGGAAAGAGAGAGAATCCCAAGCAGACTCTGCATTGTGAGCCCAGAGCCCCATGTGGGGCTTGATCTCAGGAACCAAACTGTGAGACCATGACCTGAGCCAAAACCCACACCCAGGTGCTTAACCAGCTGAGCCACCCAGGCACCCCAACACAAATCTTTAATTCGTTACTTTCATGTGTTTTATTAATGTTATGGCAGGGTAGAAAGAGTAAAGTGTGATTAAAGCAGCTACCAATCCCCCTTGCCTGTCTGAAAGACTGGTTTTCATCCTGAAAGATTACTCAGATATTATTTCTTCTGTGAAGACTCCTGAGATCTTGTGATCTCTCTTACGTTCTTCTTCATCTGCCCTTCCAAATCACTTTGTTCATTTGTTCATACATGTGTTGGCACCTGTCACCTTGTTGTGGTTGTTTGTGTGTGCCTGTTCCTCTGGGCTCAAGAGTATCTACACACAGAAATCTCTGAAAAGCTTGTGTAATGAGGAGAGAGAAAACTGAGTGACACATTTTTCTGTGTTACAACCTGACAAATAAATGGTGAGGAGTCTAGGAAGTATCAACCATCTTTCTGGTTCTCTGACTGCAAAGACTGTTAATTTTATGAAGGAATAGTAACTGAAAGTGATGTCTTGTTACCTATCCAACAAAGTGATTGTTCCTATTTTTTTAAGGTTATTTATTTATTTTGAGATGGAGAGAGACAGCATGAGTTGGGGAGGGGCAGAGAGAGAGAGGGAAACACAGAATCTCAAGCAGGCTCCACGCTGTCAACACAGAGCCCAACACAGGGCTCCAACTCACAAATTGTGAGATCATAACCCGAGCCAAACCAAGAGTCGGACGTTTAACCAATTATGATTGCTTCCTTCAGATTCTCCAGGATCCATCTAAATACACCATGCATTACAAAACATTCTTTATCTGTTCCACTGCTTTACAATATCCGCATACAATTTTCAGCACTCTTGTCTCCTTTGTGGGATATTTTACTACTTTTTCCATTTTCACTTCTTTTCTAAATAAATTCTGATATCCTAGAGTGCTCTGATTATTTTTATAAGCAAGAGTTCTGTTTTCCCACAGGCTAAGCCCAGTGCTTTACCCAGAATGCAATCACTGCCTCTTTGTTATTCATTTGAATAAACTGCACATTTAGAAAAATCAAAGTGCACTGTTTGGAAAGAAAATATTTGTTCAAGAACTCCTAACTCTCTTATTTATGAAAATAAATGTTTAAAATGCTTTCTCCCCATTTTTTGTTACTTTAAGAACAGTGATATCATTTTCATCTAATGAACTTGGGTAGGAGATAAGGTTCACAGGAAGAGGGGTTTGTTTCTAGTGGGAGTTAATTTCTGTTGGTATCCCTGACTCAATCTGTGGTATGAAGCAGCTTGAGTATTAAATCTCCCTTGGAAAATTGGGGTCACAGTCCACTTCCCCTGAAAAAACTTTCCTAAATCCTGGGATTATAGGTACATCCAGCAGCCATTAGGAATTTACTCTGCAGGAGGAAAGGCGTTATACTCTAAGAGGTTTGCTCTGCATCACGTTTTGAGGTTAAAAAAAACACCTTCTCGGATCCAAATACATAGCTGACCCTTAAATTTCAAAACCAAATTGTAGAGGATGCAGTCTACAAGCTTCTTTGATTTCCTACACAAAATACTTTTGCCAATGAATTTATATTCGAAGGCGCGGAACTGGGGTGGAGAAGCGGTAGGATACCATAGAAACCAATGTAAGCAGAATGTTACTGTCCAAAACCAGACTGTAAATGTTAGAACCTATCAAGATTTAAAAAGAAGGTGACAGGGGCACCTGGGTGGCGCAGTCGGTTAAGCGTCCGACTTCAGCCAGGTCACGATCTCGCGGTCCGTGAGTTCGAGCCCCGCGTCAGGCTCTGGGCTGACAGCTCAGAGCCTGGAGCCTGTTTCGGATTCTGTGTCTCCCTCTCTCTCTGCCCCTCCCCCGTTCACGCTCTGTCTCTCTCTGTCCCCCCAAAAATAAATAAACGTTGAAAAAAAAATTTTTTAAAAAAAAGAAGGTGACAGAGTCAGACATAGGTAGTCACAGAAAAAGGAAAAGCTGTTTTATTTGATCATTAATATGATGGGTGTTTGGTCACTTTAGCAGATGGGTAATCCTGGGCAAAATGGCAGCACCTTCCTGCGCCTTGGATTCCTAATATGTTAATAACAACTGTAACATAACTTTCATCACAGCATGACTGGGAGAAATTAAATTAGTTAGTACATACAAAAATGTTTAGAGGAGTACCCAGCATAGAGGACACATGAATGGAAGTTACCTATTATCCTATTATTATAATAATAATTGTGATTGCTATGATGTATCACCTCTTGGCATTTGCTTCCTTGTTCCTCATATTTAGATAATATGAAGGATATTTATCTGTCTTCCCTTATTAAAAGATACCAGAGAGCCAATCTAAGCTCTCCAACTGCATTAAATCCTGAATATATTTCAATAAATTAATTAAAGCCATATTTACAGTTGCTATTGGTTTTACATATTTAAAGCCAGATACAGTTTTCATGTTAAGGGTCCTTTTATTAATTTCACTAGGAAGAGAAACGTAGGGAGAAATACAGGAGACCATGCAGGATCAACGGGGTCTCTATCTTGGTCTGTGTTAGAGTCTGTCCCAGGTGACATGGTGCTTTTTTCATCTGCACGTAAGACTATCCATTGTAAGCAGCCGATGAACAATTTAAGCTGAGGATTCCTATATGAGACTTCTTTCCTAATACAGCAAAATGTGACCAATTACCTGAGTCCTATTCATTAGGATCAACAGGTCTACAAAATAAAAGCCAGTTTTTTTGAAAGCATGAAATCAAACTTTGTGTATATCACAAAGTCTTTGTGTATAATTTGTGTCATTCCATACATATGTGTTTGGTGTGTGTGTGTGTGTGTGTGTGTGTGCACGCGCATGCGTGTTTATAGTCAAATGCACACCTGTTTTCATATAGAGTCAAAGAGAAGAGAGATCTTTCACCTAACAGGCAACAGTGAACATATCAGAGCTTATTTATTCACTTCAGTTCAAAACATACTTATCTTTCTAGGTGCAACAATATGAAAGTTCCTCGTGTTTACATTTTAATAGATCTTTCATTGAAATTGCTTTTTTAGGAACATTCTCTTAATGTCTCTGAAGGCAGTAAGGCAAACAAGTGTGTTATAAAATAATGAAAATCTGGGCTATATTGCTAGTACTTTCAGAGAGTCATTTGACTTTTTCTTACATAATGTTAAAAACATTTTCTTGATCTCCCAATTGGAAATGCAAACTAAATGGAAATCTGTACTGATTTTTACCCTTTCCCTACTTCCCATCCATGATCATTATTGTTTCTGCTTGCAAACTACTGAGGGACACTCAATTGAGACTCTCTCTGAACTATTATTAAGTTTTAAAAATCACACCAAATAATTTAAGTGATAAATCCCAAGGCATATTAAAGGCACTGGATAGACCAAGAGTTTCTATTTGTAACCCAGCTGTGTCTTCAGCAGCCTAAAAAGGGCTGCATTCTTTGGGAGGGGAAGTAGGAAGAGAGACGATGAGCTAAGCAGTACTAGAAAGATCTGAGTGATTGAAGCAAATAATGGCAGTGTCCATTTAATCACAATCTGGAAGAAAGGTAACTTTAGGCAAGGGACCCTGACCATTTCTATCTCATTGGAGAAATGATGACTCTCTTAAACTAGGAGATGTTTACATCTGTAAGCCTAAAACTTACATATTTGAAAGATGGCTTTCACCAAGCACGCAAGGTGAGTCTATGTGCCTTCCCACGATCTGATAGGTTAGTCAGGCAAAGACTGGTATTCCAGCCTGTTTGAGAGCTACATTTCACATCATATATCCTGAAGCGTCATTTGTTTTTCTTCACAATTCTTGAGAGTTTGGTTTATGTGACTGGACCTCTGGGAAATGCTGTACATTCTCATAAAGCATGGAAAGCTGTCTGCAAAATGTCACTAACAACAAAAATAGGAATAATTAATAATCAACAGTTGAATATTTACTAAGGGCTTTGCAGGGGTTACCTCATTTCATCCTTATGCCAGTCTTATGAGGAAAGTAGTACTGTCCTCATTGTTTGACAAGGACATTGAAACCAGAGACATCTACTACTTTGCCAAAGTCAAATAAAACAGTTAAATGGGACAGGTCAGATGTGAAACCAGGCAGTCTGACTACAGGACCTATGATCTGAGCCATCAAGCTGGAGAGGCTTATTCTGTTTGCTGAGAAGGAAAACTCATGACTTACTCATCTTATTCAGCTGTTTAACTGACATGGTACCTTGAATCTGGAAGCTTGATAAAGATTTGGTGGACTGGGTCACAAAGCATTCAAGATCATTAGGGCTATGAACTCTGAACTAAGCAAACAAGCTAAACAACAGGTTAAGAACTAAGTTCTATTAAGATTTTTATGCCTTTCAAAATAACCAAAAAGTTAAGATACTAAATCCTGGATATGCAATAAGCACTTTCTAAGAGGTTACAATATTTCATCTATTCCTCTTAAGAGAAAGTGTGTACGAACTTTATTTTCACATTAGAATGGCTTTTACAAAGGATTTTGAGTGGACTTCAATACTTGTAAATCTCACCAATGTTTCCCTATACTTTCATTTCGTTCTCTCCATAATTTAATAGACCATTTTAGATCCACTGGGTAGCTGCCATCCCATTATCAGGAAAAAAGAACATCAACACTCATTTATTAACAGATGATATGATATCATTTTCTAAAATGAGAAATGGCTGAGACTGACGCTTCTAGGTAATTATTTCATCAAAGAAGAATACAAAATCTAATTACTTCTGATAGATGCTTCTGGATATTAAGAATTAATTTTAATATTAGTTTTGGTGGTGGTATTATTACCCTAGCGTATACCTTGCAAACAAGTTATCTGCTGAGTGCAGCAAAGATTAGCAGTTCTGACAGGCATTCTATGGGAGCTTCAGAGAAGCAGATACATGTCTATAATTACTTTAATATCGTTCTCCAGATGGAAATATTTCCGGCCATGTCATATGACAAAGACTTATATAACTTTTATCATAAGTTTATCTCTGTATTTAGGCAAATTCTAAACAACTGCTTAAGGGGAATACCAACCCTACACTTCCACTCAGTGTAGAGTTGACACGATCTTAATTAAGCATGAACCTTTGTTGGCCTTGAGCTCTCACAAGGGACCATTGATCTCAACCATAGTCAATCAACTGTGGAGGGGGTGTGGGTGTTCATTCAGTAGAAGAACTGTTCTCCTCCATTCACCAGCCATTCCACCTTTTCCAAGGCTCAGCTGAGAGAAACCACATTAAAAGTGGACAGCTTGAAGTAGTCTACCTTATACTTATTCAGATCACCCCAGGGCAAGACTGGCATTCTCTCGGTCATCTAAAGCATGACTTATCGTAATTTCACTTTGATGTTATGTCACTAGTTTATGCTAAAGAGTCAGAATAAGATATGGTCTTATTGAATTGGCACTTAAATACACTACATGTCTCTTTTTGGTGGGATGGAGAGAGGATCCAGTCTCTTTATACTCGGGGTCCCCTCCCTGCGGCTTTCCTCTCCACTGATACTCCACCTGCAGAGGTCAAGATACTGGCTGGGGTGAGTGGGGAAGTAGTTCCTGCTGACAGCTCTCCCCTGGAACCCACTGATGGGTGGCATCTAGAGGTGGGTGCCCATCTTGAGGCCTGAGATACCGCACACCCTTCTCCTGCTGGTGGCCATCACTACTGTCCGGGTGCTTATTACAAGATTCCATATTCTGTGTCTTTCATTTCATATCCTCACTTTTATACCAGCACATTTTGTTTATGTAGACCACTATGATAAACTCTCTCAATTCTTTTTTTTTTAATTTTTTTGTGTTTATTTATATTTGTCAGAGAGAGAGAGAGAGAGAGAGAGAGAGAGAGAGAGAGAGAGACATCGCGAGCAGGGGAGGGGATGAGTGAGAGGGAGACACAGAATCTGAAGCAGGCTCCAGGCTCTGAGCTGTCAGCATACAGTCCCACATGGGGCTCACACCCACGAACCATGAGATCATGGCCTGAGCTGAAGTCAGACGCTCAACCAACTGAGTGAGCCACCCAGATGCCTCTGGATTTCAAACAGCCATCAGTTTTATTTTGTTTTGTTTTGTTTTTAGTTTATCAGGTTTTGCAATCTTGCATGTTATATATTCTCTTGAAGTGATGGTCTCCTTGAATGTGTAGACATGATATAAGGAAAATCAAGTCATCTTATTTAGAATCTACCCAATGATTTGGCCACAAAGTTCTCATCAATCTCAACTCCCTACCCTCCCCCTCAGCAATAGCTGTCCACTCTCCTCTGAGCTATCTAGAGATATTTTCCAGGATGTTTTCTGAACTTCCTACAAAAAGGCAAAAAGATTCATGATCTGAGGCCACCTAGCATCTTTGGAGCTTCACTCTCATTTAGTCTATGTTAATTCTGAGAGAGAAACATGGAGAGAGAGAGAGAATGTGCCGTGTAAAGCTGGAAAGATGTATTTTTGAGGCATCTTGGGGAACTGGGCCAACTAATTCCAGGCTGAAAATTACAGATACTGCAGAAAAGTCAGAAATAGAATCATAGATCTCCATGGTATGGCTCCAGCACTCACCAGTACTCACATGAAGGCCTGAAGTAATCAGGATCCAGGATACAGTACTCAAAATTTATCTGCCATTCTTAAATCTGTGATCATGGGGGTGAGGAGTGAGTCACAAGAAGAGCTATCTTCAGAGGCCAGCAAGGTAATGAAATAAGTGAACTTGGCAGAGTTTGCCTGTGGTTACATGGAAAGCGGGCAGGTATGATTCATTTTAGTTTGATTGATGCCATCTGGAAATACAAGCCCTAACATATCTGATTATCCTGCCAGAAATATGTCAATTTTAAAAGATATCAAATAATTTAAAAAATTAAAGTGCCATTCAGGCCAAAGAAAACAGCCTGCCAGTTTGTGAATTTTAGCTTAAAATCTATATAAATACCTCAAAAGACAGCTTGTGTTTTTTTAAATAAAACCCAGAACATTTTGAAAATAGCCCTTGGATTTAAATGAAACAGTGAATCATGAAGAGCTTAAAAATATTTGTATTTGTATAGCCATACATACATTCAATAATTCATCAGGTTATATAAGTCCATGGAATTTTGGAGAAGAGACTGAAAAATCAGCTACTCCAGAGAATGTTGAGAAACTATCTGGTAATTATGACGATGTAAGAATGTATGTTAAAAAAGACATTTAACCTAGGGTGACTGGGTGGCTCAGTTGGTTAAGCACTCAACTCTTTAATTTCGACTCAGGTCATGATCTTCAGCCCTGCACGGTTCATGAATTCAAGCCCTGCATGGGCTTCTGGGCTAAGGAACCTGCTTGGCCTTCTCTCTCTCCCTTTTCCTCTGCCCCTCCCCACTTGCTCTCTCTCTCCCATATTAAACAGACAAATAAAAAGTTTTTAAAAAAGACATTTAACCTAATTTGGTGCATTCTAAAGAGTATCTTATGCTCTGAGATGAAAATTCAAGTAAATATCGACCTTGATTGAAGCTTGGATATTTCACTCAATAAAATGAGTGAAATAATTGATTGGGGTGGGAGGCTATTGGTTTTGGAGTCATTTGGGGGCATATGTTCCTAATTTCTATACGACTGGAAAATGTATCTGCAACCAACCAGGTAAGTATTTCTAGATCCCACTTTACCACTTTGACTATGTCTGAAATCAAATCATTGATTGTATCAAGTTCTTCCCATCTCTTGACCCTTCTATACACCATGGAATATTAGACAAGCCAATTCACAGTAGCTATTATTTATGGAGAAATGCAAATGTTTTAAGAATGGGCCTCCTTTTTTATTATTATTTTATTTCATTTTTTAAATGTTTTTATTTATTTTTGAAAGAGAGAGCACAAAGAGGGGAGGGGCAGAGAGAGAGGGAGACACAGAATCAGAAGCAGGTCCAGGCTCTGAGCTGTCAGCACAGAGGCCCACGCTTGGTTCGAACCCCTGAACTGTGAGATCATGACCTGAGCCGAAGTCAGATGCTTAACCAACTGACCCACCCAGGCGCCCCTGTTATTATTTTTTTAGTTAACTCATCTATATTTTAAAATAAATGAAAAATATTACCTGATAAAATACACTTAAAGTGAGTAAGAAAATGATTTAAAGAGACAACACTGTACAGAAAATAATGTAAATCCAGGTAAGTAGGAGAGAGAGAGAGACAGAGAATGAATGAAGGGGGTAGAGAAAAAGCCAGGGACTAAACCCACACAGTCATATGCCATAACTCCTTTTCCCATTTAGAGGAAAATACATATTTGACTCTCAAGTTTCTACAGCCAAAAAAAAAAAGGTGAAATATGATTAATCTCATATGAGTATCTATAAGGAATAAATAACTGTTTCCAGTTTTATTTTTTTTTTATTTTTTTTTCAGAGAAATGACTTTATATATTTTTTTTATTATTTTTTATTTTTTTTAAATTTATTTATTTTTTTTTTCTGAAATTTATTGACAAATTGGTTTCCATACAACACCCAGTGCTCATCCCAAAAGGTGCCCTCCTCAATACCCATCACCCACCCTCTCCTCCCTCCCACCCCCCATCAACCCTCAGTTTGTTCTCAGTTTTTAACAGTCTCTTGTGCTTTGGCTCTCTCCCATTCTAACCTCTTTTTTTTTTTTTTCCTTCCCCTCCCCCATGGGTTCCTGTTAAGTTTCTCAGGATCCACATAAGAGTGAAACCATATGGTATCTGTCTTTCTCTGAATGGCTTATTTCACTTAGCATCACACTCTCCAGTTCCATCCACGTTGCTACAAAAGGCCATAGTTCATTCTTTCTCATTGCCACGTAATATTCCATTGTGTATATAAACCACAATTTCTTTATCCATTCATCAGTTGATGGACATTTAGGCTCTTTCCATAATTTGGCTATTGTTGAGAGTGCTGCTATGAACATTGGGGTACAAGTGGCCCTATGCATCAGTGCTCCTGTATCCCTTGGGTAAATTCCTAGCAGTGCTATTGCTGGGTCATAGGGTAGGTCTAATTTTAATTTTCTGAGGAACCTCCACACTGCTTTCCAGAGCGGCTGCACCAATTTGCATTCCCACCAACAGTGCAAGAGGGTTCCCGTTTCTCCACATCCTCTCCAGCATCTATAGTCTCCTGATTTGTTCATTTTGGCCACTCTGACTGGCGTGAGGTGATACCTGAGTGTGGTTTTGATTTGTATTTCCCTGATAAGGAGCGACGCTGAACATCTTTTCATGTGCCTGTTGGCCATCCGGATGTCTTCTTTAGAGAAATGTCTATTCATGTTTTCTGCCCATTTCTTCACTGGGTTATTTGTTTTTTGGGTGTGGAGTTTGGTGAGCTCTTTATAGATTTTGGATACTAGCCCTTTGTCCGATATGTCATTTGCCAATATCTTTTCCCATTCCGTTGGTTGCCTTTTAGTTTTGTTGGTTGTTTCCTTTGCTGTGCAGAAGCTTTTTATCTTCATAAGGTCCCAGTAATTCACTTTTGCTTTTAATTCCCTTGCCTTTGGGGATGTGTCGAGTAAGAGATTGCTATGGCTGAGGTCAGAGAGGTCTTTGCCTGCTTTCTCCTCTAAGGTTTTGATGGTTTCCTGTCTCACATTGAGGTCCTTTATCCATTTTGAGTTTATTTTTGTGAATGGTGTGAGAAAGTGGTCTAGTTTCAACCTTCTGCATGTTGCTGTCCAGTTCTCCCAGCACCATTTGTTAAAGAGGCTGTCTTTTTTCCATTGGATGTTCTTTCCTGCTTTGTCAAAGATGAGTTGGCCATACGTTTGTGGGTCTAGTTCTGGGGTTTCTATTCTATTCCATTGGTCTATGTGTCTGTTTTGGTGCCAATACCATGCTGTCTTGATGATGACAGCTTTGTAGTAGAGGCTAAAGTCTGGGATTGTGATGCCTCCTGCTTTGGTCTTCTTCTTCAAAATTCCTTTGGCTATTCGGGGCCTTTTGTGGTTCCATATGAATTTTAGGATGGCTTGTTCTAGTTTCGAGAAGAATGCTGGTGCAATTTTGATTGGGATTGCATTGAATGTGTAGATAGCTTTGGGTAGTATTGACATTTTGACAATATTTATTTTTCCAATCCATGAGCAGGGAATGTCTTTCCATTTCTTTAAATCTTCTTCAATTTCCTTCAGAAGCTTTCTATAGTTTTCAGCATACAGATCCTTTACATCTTTGGTTAGATTTATTCCTAGGTATTTTATGCTTCTTGGTGCAATTGTGAATGGGATCAGTTTCTTTATTTGTCTTTCTGTTGCTTCATTGTTAGTGTATAAGAATGCAACTGATTTCTGTACATTGATTTTGTATCCTGCAACTTTGCTGAATTCCTGTATCAGTTCTAGCAGACTTTTGGTGCAGTCTATCGGATTTTCCATGTATACTATCATGTCATCTGCAAAAAGCGAAAGCTTGACTTCATCTTTGCCAATTTAGATGCCTTTGATTTCCTTTTGTTGTCTGATTGCTGATGCTAGAACTTCCAGCACTATGTTAAATAGCAGCGGTGAGAGTGGGCATCCCTGTGGTGTTCCTGATCTCAGGGAAAAAGCTTTCAGTTTTTCCCCGTTGAGGATGATGTTAGCTGTGGGCTTTTCATAAATGGCTTTTATGATCTTTAAGTATGTTCCTTCTATCCCAACTTTCTCAAGGGTTTTTATTAAGAAAGGGTGCTGGATTTTGTCGAAGGCCTTTTCTGCATCGATTGACAGGATCATATGGTTCTTCTCTCTTTTTTTGTTAATGTGATGTATCACGTTGATTGATTTGCGAATGTTGAACCAGCCCTGCATCCCAGGAATGAATCCCACTTGATCATGGTGAATAATTCTTTTTATATGCCGTTGAATTCGATTTGCTAGTATCTTATTGAGAATTTTTGCATCCATATTCATCAGGGATATTGGCCTGTAGTTCTCTTTTTTTACTGGGTCTCTGTCTGGTTTAGGAATCAAAGTAATACTGGCTTCATAGAATGAGTCTGGAAGTTTTCCTTCCCTTTCTATTTCTTGGAATAGCTTGAGAAGGATAGGTATTATCTCTGCTTTAAACGTCTGGTAGAACTCCCCTGGGAAGCCATCTGGTCCTGGACTCTTATTTGTTGGGAGATTTTTGATAACCGATTCAATTTCTTCGTTGGTTATGGGTCTGTTCAAGCTTTCTATTTCCTCCTGATTGAGTTTTGGAACAGTGTGGGTGTTCAGGAATTCATCCATTTCTTCCAGGTTGTCCAATTTGTTGGCATATAAGTTTTCATAGTATTCCCTGATAATTGTTTGTATCTCTGAGGGATTGGTTGTAATCATTCCATTTTCATTCATGATTTTATCTATTTGGGTCATCTCCCTTTTCTTTTTGAGAAGCCTGGCTAGAGGTTTGTCAATTTTGTTTATTTTTTCAAAAAACCAACTCTTGGTTTCGTTGATCTGCTCTACAGTTTTTTTACTTTCTATATTGTTTATTTCTGCTCTGATCTTTATTATTTCTCTTCTTCTGCTGGGCTTAGGCTGCCTTTGCTGTTCTGCTTCTAGTTCCTTTAGGTGTGCTGTTAGATTTTGTATTTGGGATTTTTCTTGTTTCTTGAGATAGGCCTGGATTGCAATGTATTTTCCTCTCAGGACTGCCTTTGCTGCATCCCAAAGCGTTTGGATTGTTGTATTTTCATTTTCGTTTGTTTCCATATATTTTTTAATTTCTTCTCTAATTGCCTGGTTGACCCACTCATTCGTTAGTAGGGTGTTCTTTAACCTCCATGCTTTTGGAGGTTTTCCAGACTTTTTTCTGTGGTTGATTTCAAGCTTCATAGCATTGTGGTCTGAAAGTAAGCATGGTATAATTTCAATTCTTGTTAACTTATGAAGGGCTGTTTTGTGACCCAGTATATGATCTATCTTGGAGAATGTTCCATGTGCACTCGAGAAGAAAGTATATTCTGTTGCTTTGGGATGCAGAGTTCTAAATATATCTGTCAAGTCCATCTCATCCAATGTCTCATTCAAGGCCCTTGTTTCTTTATTGACCATGTGTCTAGATGATCTATCCATTTCTGTAAGTGGTGTATTAAAGTCCCCTGCAATTACCACATTCTTATCAATAAGGTGGCTTATGTTTATGAGTAATTGTTTTATATATTTGGGGGCTCTGGTATTCGGTGCATAGACATTGATAATTGTTAGCTCTTCCTGATGGATAGACCCTGTAACTATTATATAATGTCCTTCTTCATCTCTTGTTACAGCCTTTAATTTAAAGTCTAGTTTGTCTGATATAAGTATGGCTACTCCAGCTTTCTTTTGGCTTCCAGTCGCATGATAAATAGTTCTCCATCCCCTCACTCTCAATCTAAAGGTGTCCTCAGGTCTAAAATGAGTCTCTTGCAGACAGCAAATAGATGGGTCTTGTTTTTTTATCCATTCTGATACCCTATGTCTTTTGGTTGGTGCATTTAATCCATTTACATTCAGTGTTATTATAGAAAGATACGGGTTTAGAGTCATTGTGATGTCTGTATGTTTTATGCTTATAGTGATGTCTCTGGGACTTTGTCTCACAGGGTCCCCCTTAGGATCTCTTGTAGGGCTGGTTTAGTGGTGACAAATTCCTTCAGTTTTTGTTTGTTTGGGAAGACCTTTATCTCTCCTTCTATTCTAAATGACAGACTTGCTGGATAAAGGATTCTTGGCTGCATATTTTTTCTGTCTAGCACCCTGAAAATCTCTTGCCAATTCTTTCTGGCCTGCCAAGTTTCAAAAGAGAGATCAGTCACGAGTCTTATAGGTCTCCCTTTATATGTGAGGGCACGTTTACCCCTTGCTGCTTTCAGAATTTTCTCTTTATCCTTGTATTTTGCCAGTTTCACTATGATATGTCGTGCAGAAGATCGATTCAAGTTACGTCTGAAGGGAGTTCTCTGTGCCTCTTGGATTTCAATGCCTTTTTCCTTCCCCAGTTCAGGGAAGTTCTCAGCTATGATTTCTTCAAGTACCCCTTCAGCACCTTTCCCTCTCTCTTCCTCCTCTGGGATACCAATTATGCGTATATTATTTCTTTTTAGTGTATCACTTAGTTCTCTAATTTTCCCCTCATACTCCTGGATTTTTTTATCTCTCTTTTTCTCAGCTTCCTCTTTTTCCATAACTTTATCTTCTAGTTCACCTATTCTCTCCTCTGCCTCTTCAAGCCGAGCTGTGGTGGTTTCCATTTTGTTATGCATTTCGTTTAAAGCGTTTTTCAGCTCCTCGTGACTGTTCCTTAGTCCCTTGATCTCTGTAGCAAGAGATTCTCTGCTGTCCTATATACTGTTTTCAAGCCCAGCGATTAATTTTATGACTATTATTCTAAATTCACTTTCTGTTATGTTATTTAAGTCCTTTTTGATCAGCTCATTAGCTGTTGTTATGTCCTGGAGATTCTTCTGAGGGGAATTCTTCCGCTTGGTCATTTTGGATAGTCCCTGGCGTGGTGAGGACCTGCAGGGCACTTCCCCTGTGCTGTGGTGTATAACTGGAGTTGGTGGGCGGGGCCGCAGTCAGACCTGATGTCTGCCCCCAGCCCACCGATGGGGCCACAGTCAGACTGGTGTGTGCCTTCTCTTCCCCTCTCCTAGGGGTGGGATTCACTGTGAGGTGGTGTGGCTCGTCTGGGCTACTTGCACCCTGCCAGGCTTGTGATGCTGGGGATCTGGCGTATTAGCTGGGGTGGGTAGGCAAGGTTCACGGGAGCAGGAGGGGCAGGCTTAGATCGCTTCTCCTTAGGTGATCCACTTCAGGAGGGGCCCTGTGGCAGTGGGAGGGAGTCAGATCCGCTGCCAGAGGTTTGGCTCTGCAGAAGCACAGCGTTGGGTGTTTGCGTGGAGCGAGCAAGTTCCCTGGCAGGAACCGGTTCCCTTTGGGATTTCGGCTGGGGGATGGGCGGGGGAGATGGCGCTGGCGAGCGCCTTTGTTCCCCACCAAACTGAGCTCTGTTGTCTGGGGGCTCAGCAGCTCTCCCTCCCTTTGTCCTCCAGCCTTCCCGCTTTCCGAGCAGAGCTGTTAACTTATGACCTCCCAGACGCTAAGTCGCGCTTGCTGTCGGAACACAGTCCGTCAGGCCCCTCCGCTTTTGCAAGCCAGACTCGGGGGCTCTGCTTGGCCGGCGAGCCGCCCCTCCGCCCCGGCTCCCTCCCGCCAGTCCGTGGAGCGCGCACCGCCTCGCCGCCCTTCCTACCCTCTTCCGTGGGCCTCTCATCTGCGTTTGGCTCCGGCGACTCTGTTCTGCTAATCCTCTGGCAGTTTTCTGGGTTATTTAGGCAGGTGTAGGTGGAATCTAAGTGATCAGCAGGACGTGCGGTGAGCCCAGCGTCCTCCTAAGCCGCCATCTTGCCGCAACTCCTCAGTTTTATTTTTGATAGAGTTGCTACAACTCCTCAAGGAATTAACACTATGTATTGTATCTACATTATAATAGATATTGGGATAAACTGCACAGTTGCTTCCAACAACCATCAATAAAGTCTGAAGGTATCACCTCAGTATATAAACCAATGAGTAATATAATACAGTGTATACAATGTATCAATGCATCATAATAAAATCCAATTACAGTTTTCCCATTTCTTGACTCTTAATATTTTCAGCCTGATATTTATTTGTTGTGGGGAGGTGTCCTGGGCATTCAAGGATATTTATTATCCTCTCTGGCCTCTACCCACTAGATGTCAGTAACCCCACTCTCCCCACCGTGACAAACTAAAAGGTACCTAAACGTTGCCACATGTCCCCTGTGGGGAAGGCAAAATCAGCCCTGATTAAGACCACCCTAGAGGCAAGGAATATTTGTACAGAATTCTCCAGAAATAGTATTTCTTTCAGCAGAAGCTTTGAAAGCTATTAAGTGGCTGTCAACTCAAGCTTAGTCTGTCTCAGAAGCATCTAGAGAACAGGTATTTGTCAGAGAAAATGGTATAACTGCAGAGATTTATCTTGAAAAATGGGCTGCTTCGATGTTGGCTGAGGAAGAAACTTGTGCCTTTTTAACACTTTCTCTACTTCCTGGGCATCCAATTGAAAAGCATTTGCAGCCTGCCTCACACATCAACATGGTTGTGTGGCAGAGTCCTGGCCAACATAATGTGAGAAGAAGTGGTGAGTACCATTTCTGTGGAAGACTTAGAAGAAGCAGTTCAGAGCCCTCCTTAGTCTTTCCCCATTCTTCTTACTAGAGGCAGAAAGCATTGACTGCATGGGAGATGAGGAATCCACAAGATGGAGGGAGCCATCTTGAAGGACCAGTGGAGAACAGCCAATGGTCAACCAGTAACACTTGTGCTGTGCTATTTTTGCAAATGAGAATTATTTTTGTGCTTGAGCCTACAACCAGTTTGTGTCTATGTATCACTATGGCATGGCTAATGCTAATAACACAATAGGACACAAAGCCTTTTCCAAACTAATGATGCCAAATATAGACCTTTTTATGCCATTTCACTGTTTGCACACATCAGTTTATCACATGGATATTTGTTTGTAATGTCATGTGAAAATAAGTTTCATAAATAAGCTTTTATCCTCAAGGGTATTATTTGGGAATAAAGATGACAAAGCTAGACAATAACAGCACAGGAACAAACCAGAATAAAAACATAAATAAAGCAATACATATCAGATTATCTGGCTCAAGAATTCTAAACAGGAAAGTGACAATACTAAGCTCCATTATTATTACTAGTTCCACTCAAAGAATGTTGAAGTCAAAGCAACTTACAACTCGCTTTTAATTAGGTCTTATCTCCTCTCTGAAGCTGCTATAAATTGACCCTTCTGCCCTGTGAATTAGTGAATAGCTTCTCTCATTGACCATGTATCATTGGCTACCCCATATTATTAGTTATCTCCTATCTCCTAAAATCATCAAAAAGCCTGTTAACCTTTTGAGGATGGAGTTAGAATGGTCACAGATATTTGGTTTTTTCTAACAGCATCTACCATATATTCCTCAATTTAGGCACTAGGTGAAAACAATAAAATCAGAGAAGTTGGCCCAAGTGTGTATTCAGTGTGAAAATGATCAGTTGGGGGGGGGGGGGAGGAAATGGTTGAAATAAAGGGATCTACATACTTTTCCTGACATGCCCAGAGAAAACGTGAGGCCCAAACTTCCCAGTCTTATAAATGTGAATTCCAAGAGTGCCTTCTAAAATTGACTGTGAAGAGGGCAAAGGAGACCACAAGAAACCACAGAAAAACTTCTCCCTTTTGCAATGCAGGTGCTGAATGGATATGCATACTGGCATTCTCTATTAGCCCAGACTAAAAGTTTAGGTTAAATTCCTGAAAATCATGGTATAATCTCATGCTTCAATTCTGCATCCTAAAAAAAAAAAAAAAAAAAAAAAAAAAAAATTACTAGAATCCAACCAGTATATTTTGATTTTGGTAAAACCTCACTGCAATGAATTGGCCAAGTAACTTAGAGAAAATACCTTTGTGTTGGGGACAAGGACACAACAGGTTTAGTCCTTAAAATAATTATGGATAATTGTACTGAAAATAGCTATACTTTTCTAAACATGTGTTATGTAAAAGCTGAAATCTCTGAATATAGAGTGAAAACACCTCAAATTCCTTGTAAAGCTATTAATGGATCACCCATTATTGCAATGGAAATAAGAAGTCATAAAATAAATCAAATGAAATATTCTAATGTCTATTATTATTTAGTTCTTGTGGCTTCTAGATCAGGAGTCATCAGAGTTTTCTGTAAACAGCTACACAATAAATATTTTAGGCTATATAGGCCACACATTCTCCGTTACAACTATGTGTACTTAATCCTTCCATTTGGGTGCAAAAGTAGCTTTAGATAATTTTTAACAAATGCATAAGGTTGTCTTTCAATAAAACTTTGTTCACAAAAACCAACGGTAGGCCAGATTTGGCCTACAGGCCATTGTTTGCCAACACTAATCCAAATTATACTATAAAATAAGGAGGAGGTAAAATCTTCTATAAGGTGGATGATTTTTAAAAGCCTAAAAATCCTTTTCTGAATGTTGTTACATTCACTGACATCTTTAATGTGCTTTCAAATTTTTGGGTAAAACATTACTGAGATAATTACTATAATTATTTAAATGCCATTAAAATTGGAATTCATTTCTAAAGCTACTTGTCTTAAGTGGTAAATAGTACTTTTACCCATGAACATAAAAAATTTAAATGAGAATTCTAGGAAATACCTCAATTCTGGCATTTAAGAATTGAGAAGCAATTCTCCGCGTGTCTCTCAAATTTCTGCACATCCTAAATTTAAGGCACTAGCAGCTTTTATCTGACCTATAATACATGCTCAAGAATGTTGAGATAGTTAAGAGCCTCAGAAGACAGAAATAGTGTTTGCACCTAGATCAGATTATATTTGTTTTCTGCCCAGTTTAAATGTTTACTTATGGGGGGGGGGGGAGGAGCAGAGGGCCACAGGGGCAGAGAGGGAGACAGCGAGAGAATCCCAAGCAAGCTTCACGCTGCCAGCACAGATCCTGACACGAGGCTCTATCCAAGACCATGACAAGCTGATATCAAGCCACCCAGGCACCCCTACCCATTTTAATAAAGATAACATCTTTGCAAAGGTTTGCTAGCTGCCCATTTTTTAAAAATACAGGCGATTTCTGGGGGGCTGAGTCAGTTAAGCGTCTGACATCAGCGCAGGTCATGATCTCAAGGTTTTTGAGTTTGAGCCCTGTGTCAGGCTCTGTGCTGACAGCTGGGAGTCTGGAGTCCGGGGCCTGGTTCAGATTCTGTGTCTCCCTCTCTCCCTGCCCCTCCCCTGCTCTTGCTCTTTCTCTCTCTCAAAAATAAATAAACATTAAAAAAAATTTAGGGGCCCCTGGGTGTCTCAGTCGGTTAAGCATCAGACTTCAACTCAGGTCATGATGTCGCGGTCCGTGAGTTCGAGCCCCGCGTCGGGCTTTGTGATGACAGCTCAGCGCCTGGAGCCTGCTTTGGATTCTGTGTCTCCCTCTCTCTCTGCCCCTCCCCTGCTCAGGCTCTGTCTCTCAAAAATAAACTAAACATTAAAAAAATATTTTTTTTAATTTAAAATATTCGGGTTGCTTGTTTTAAAATAACAAAAGGGTATTGAGAAATAAAAATTGAAAAGATCTCACTGTATAAAAATGTATCCAAATTTCTCTGGGCTTTTCTCCTATATAGCTCTCTATTAGGCTCAGAATGTAGGTCAGGAGTCCTTAAAGCCAGTGATGTGTGAAAGCAGATTTCTAATGGCCTACAAGATGTAACTTTAATTTGTAATCACTATGGTGAAATATTTACACCACATACATCACTAAATACTACAAATCACAGATTAAGGTTCTTTGCCATCCTTTCTTTCTTTCTTTCTTGCTCTCTTTCTTTCTTTCCTTCCTTCTTTTCTATCTTTTCTTTCTTTTTCCCTGAGAGCTGCTTTTCTAGCATATAACTTATACCATTATTAATGACAACAAATACACCCTTTAGGTACTTTCTCTAAATTCACAAATGCATCTTAGATAATATCCCAAGGTAAACTGATATGAATATTGTACATCAAAAGTACACCAATTATATGAATTTATTAAAGTTTATTCTTACAGAAGCGTTTATTAAATCACAGCTACCAGAAACAAAAACCCAAATTAAAAAAAAAACTGATTTCATTCTTATTTAAATGCCTGGTTCCTATTTCCAGTAAGCAGGAACTTACTCATGGTTTAGACAGTAAATAAAATGAGCAAAACATTACATCACAAATTCCTATCCTTTCAAAGTTTGGGAGAAAGTAAGAAAAAGAATGAGATGTTCAAGAAAAAAGTTACCAAAATCTGTAACTACACTAAATTAAAATCTCCTGAAAAATAACCTTTGCCCCAAAAAGGATGGGGACCACACAAAACAGAAAAACTTAGAAAAAGATCATGAACAGCTGAAGAAGTTGCTCACCTTGGCCTCAAGATCTTGGCCAACTTGCAAGGTGTTATATGTGTTGCCTTCAGTCTTACCATTTATAGGTCAAGCTTGCCTTCCCTGAGAAACTTACACAATTAGGTCTTCTATACAATCTGACCCACGGAGTCGGTCCTGACTGAGAAATGTGTGTTAAAACCTCTTGACCCGTGCTGAATTAGGCTAAACCAGACTGTCTTCAAAAGTACTCTGATAACTGTGATGAGGAAATTAGATTCACACATCCAACTGCAAAGTCACTTCAAAACAAAGCAATAAGCATGCAAAGCACTACCTTTTTTGAGTATCAGGAAGAAAAATAATATTGCCACACATCAAAATGTATGGATAACCAAATCCAGTATCACACCAATTGAAATGGGAAAAGGAAAGGAAAACCAACCATTTCAGCCTGAAGATGCTATCTACATGTTTTGGAAAAACAGGCTCTAGAAGGAGCCTGTGTGACTGTTAATGAATGCCATCTGTGAAGACTGAACTGGCCTTAGAGATTTGGTTATTTGTTGACAAATGAATAAAGAATCAACAGGGAAATCTTCAAAAAGTCTTTGGCCGTGTGGGCCAGATACTTGCTGCATATTAAATATATAAGGACCGGGCTTCTCATTCTTTGATACACATGCACTTCCCTGGGCAAGTTTTAATATTTCAGAATCTGATGCAGTAAGTCTGGGGTTGGACCCAGGATTCTGCACCTGTAACAGGTTCCCAGGTGATGGCAACAGTGACCGTCTACAGAATAGCCAAGACTTCATCTTATTGATAGATGAGTTTTAATAACCCTCAATTATATTTTACCTGCGTAAGGCTTTGATAACTAAAATCTATGACACCTGTCCTAGAAATAACTTCCAACACTTCATCTGGGAGTATTGCCCTGACTCTTAGTAGCCCTGCTGCTTCAGTACATCGTTCAGCCAGCTGGCCCAGAATGATCCAGAACAAACATGGTTACACTATTATCAGGACTCTAAACTGGCTCTATTAATACTCTAACCTCAGTATAAATCTTGCCCAGCCTCTTATTTAGAAGATTTCTTCTGTTTTAGATTACTGACAGAAGCAGCTCCCTAAAACCTTAAGAAGGTAGACCAAGAATAAAGAAATTACTTAAGGACTTGGGGATCTTGTCTCACTTGGTATTAAAAAAAAAAAAAAGGAATTGGCAGTCTAAGTTCATTGGATGTAACAGTCCTTGACAGACCATCATGAAAACCTAACACAAATCAACAAAATTCAGGCAAATGAGTAATTCCAACAATGTAGCTACTACAAATTATTTGTATCATCTTTTACTTTGTTCAACCTGGACTAAACAATCACCACCCTAGGAAATGACACTCCAGTTGCCGTATTTATGCCAACAACTGCCCTGAGCCCAGATGGATTGAGCTGCATCTGTCCTCAGTGTTCCAGCCAGGCTATTTGTCTGAGACCTGACCATCTGGGTTACATAAAGATATCGTTCAGATTGAGACTCACCCGTGGAAGTATGAGCTTTCTCAGCTGAGTTTCCCATAATGCAAGAACTGATACGAGATGTGCGTGGGTCAAATAATTGCATTCATTATAAGCAGAACAAGCGAGAGAAACTATTCTGGAAATTTTTCTTCTCCTGCACAATGTACTGAAATATCATTCGGAATGGGTGAGATTTAGATGGTGCTAATTTTCAGGACTGTTTGAGTCTTAGTGAACTAAAAGGTATATAGTTCTCCTCTGCCTCAGAATTAAATCTAATATCAGATACTCATTATGTAGTTCTGAAATTCCAACTTCTAAAAATAGAATGCTGCATTACTGACTTTTCATTATTTATGTTAAAATATTTATGTGTGTTACATATGTTAGGGAATATTGTTAATAAAAGGGAGTATTCTGTGATAATTCTAAATCAGCATAAAACAAATTTATAAACATGAATAGAGTGTGCTTGCTACTACAATATTTGTTCATTTATTTTTTTTTAATGTTTATTTTTGAGAGAGAGGAAGGGAGGGGAAAAGAGAGAGAGAAAGAGAGGGAGGGAGGGAAGGAGGGAGGGAGAGGGAGAGAGCTCAAGAGATGGAGGGGCAGGGAGAGAGGGAGACAGAGAATTCAAAGCAGGCTCCAGGCTCTGAGCTGTCAGCACGGAGCCTGATGCGGGGCTCAAACACACAAGCCATGAGATCATGACCTGAGCCAAAGTCGGATGCTCAACCAACTGAGCCACCCAGGTGGCCCTCATTTACTTTAATATTATTTTCCATTTTAATAGCTTCACTGTCAACTCTACTTATTTTTGTATGTATTTCTTGCCCATATATTGGTGTTTTCAAACAAATATCTCTTGGATTAACTTTTTATTTTCACTGTTTTTATGATACATATTTGGATTTTATTTATTTTCTCCATTTGCTTTTTATTATGTTTTAAAAATTCTTCACTCAAATGATGATGTGATTGTTTTAAGTTGTTTTTTCAATGTTTATCATTATAAAGATAATGTGTTCCTAACTGTAAAAGTTTGAGAGTATTATAAAATAAAGTGACTCCCTTCAACCACTTTTTCTTTATACAAACTACCCTCTCCTTCATCAGTTAGTTCATACACTTAAGTATTATAACATACATAATCTGTCGTGATAGTTTTAAAATTACAGTTCATAATGAATAAATAGGCAGATATACATATGACTAGAGATAGAAATAGAGATATATATTTAGATAGATCAACAGAGACAAAAATAGCTGTATATTTGCATTACATTTAATATTGACAATTCTAAAAACATGCCTGTTTATACTAAATCAACAAACTGAAATTAGTTTTTATTTATCCAATATTATCCCAGATAATATAAACTTATGAAACATTTGGATTAGTTTCTATATTTATGAGAGTTTTAGGAATACTTATTTTAAATTTTTTTTTCAACGTTTATTTATTTTTGGGACAGAGAGAGACAGAGCATGAACGGGGGAGGGGCAGAGAGAGAGGGAGACACAGAATCGGAAACAGGCTCCAGGCCCTGAGCCATCAGCCCAGAGCCTGACGCGGGGCTCGAACTCAAGGACCACGAGATCGTGACCTGGCTGAAGTCGGACACTTAACCGACTGCGCCACCCAGGCGCCCCAGGAATACTTATTTTATATAAGTGCTTATTTTTCTTTAAGTCTACTGAATACAACTCTTAAAAATATCACACATACATAATATACACACATACACATAGACATATTAACAGACACAGAGATCATAGCTCTTGTTTTAAATTTTAATCTTGTCTAAGGTATAATAATACAAGATTCAAGACAATCGCTGGATCCAAATTGTTTCTGACAGATGGCCTAAGTTAAGGTCACCTGCATACTGTAAGAGCACTTTTAGAGAAGTTATTTTCAGAGTCATTTTGTCTTAAAAGCATCTGCAACCCAACCAGAGAACATATGCCATTGTCTCACAGAGATCTGAGATTCTCTGCTTTCAAGGGTTCCTCTTAAGGTGGATTATCTGGTCTTAAGTTAAAGATTCCCCAAAGTAACTGCTACAATTCCACATTCACCAAAAGTTCACCCATTTTCCAAAAGGCACAAGATCCTGGTCCATATGTGGGTACACATATAGGAAGCAGGACTTTTTGAGGGAAATGGAGGAATAACTGTAGACCATCTTCCTCTTGTGATCCCCCAAGATTTTTAACTCTGAGGGTGCCTATTTCTTTTTTTAAAATTTATTTGAGAGAGAGAGACAGAGACAGAGAGGGAGAGAGAGGGAGAGATACAGAGAGAGAGACAGAGACAGAGAGAGAGAGGCAAGGAATTGCGTGAGTCGGGGAGGGGCAGAGAGAGAGGGAGAGAGAATCCAGAGCAGGTTCTTCCGTGTCAGCACAGAGCCAGATGCGGGGCTAGATCTCACAAACCAAAAGATCATGACATGAGCTGAAATCAAGAGTTGGATGCCCAAGCAACTGAGCCACCCGCGTGCCCTGAGGCTGTCTATTTCTTACTGGCTGTTCCAAAGCACAGGGAATCACATTTACCCCCTTCTGAACAGAATAAGATGATTTGTCAATAAGCTTCAAAAAAGAAAATACAGGTTTGTACAGCAATGTCGGGGAGCTCAAAACACAAAGAGAGAGAGCTCAGATCCAAGGGAGACTTACCCATGAATTCTCTAGTTCAGAAGATAATATTTAGTAAGAGTTTATTATACATGAAAAAACATTTCACAGTCTGGGAGCCTTAAAATTCAGAGAATCATATCAAACTCAATGGCATGAGGTTACACGATGGCTTATAAAGTGAAAATGAGGAAGTTGTCTACCCTTCAGAATGATTAGTTATTATAGTAGGTGTTTCCAAATGGCAGGGGATTGGTTAAAAGGGATTATCTCACACCATTTTCAGAAAGACGATTTACGTTTCTTTTATGATTGTCAGAGGCATTTATAAGAAATAACTTAAGTTTCATGCATATTCATGGAATAAGATGAATTTAATTTCAGGGGCACCTGGATGGCTCAGTCGGTTAAGCATCTGACTCTTGATTTTGGCTCGGGTCATGATTTCTGTTTCTGAGTTTAAATTCCTAGTCAGGCTCTGAGCTGATAGCAGGGAGGCTGCTTGGGATCTTCTCCCTCTCTCTGTGTCCCTCTCCGACTCATGCTATCTCTCTCTCTTAAAAAAATAAAAATAAATAAAACAGTGGTAAAAGACTTCTAAAAAAATTAATTTCACTTGCATGGTTTAAGTGGTTTTATCTGTTAAGGAAGTTAGTTCTTAAGTTCAGTCATCATTTTGTTTTCAGTTTTATCAGTAATATATAGTAAAAAAAAAAAATTAAGTCCTGTTCTTTGACTCAATGGTTTTGTGATTATCGTTTTAGTCTCAATATTCCTAAAACATGTCTGTCTTCATTTTCTTTAAATGAGTCTATCTTGTTTTCCTTGAAGACATGTTACCAAAGCCCAGGATTAAATTATAAAGTCATGAATAAAGTTAATGCTGACCATCAAATAACTTCTTATTCTAACTAGTAATGATCTCTAAGTAATCACAGGAAACAGGTGTCCTTAAGGATTCCCTGTTTGTAGAAAAATGTATTTTACATGTTCCTTTACAATTCATGAAATTATTTACTAAATTAACTTTGGGCATTCACAAGTGTATGTTTAACCTCTGAGAAAAACAAAGTTTATTACATACTTTCTATGTTGCAGACACTTGTCAGTATTAAAGTAGACAATACAATTCACACTTGCTATATGGAAACCCTGCTGCAGAGATATTCCAATCAAATTATTGTTAATATCATTAGCTTGCTTTTGAGATAGATGTGTGAATTACTTAGGAGATTTGAAAGAGTCTCATAAAGAAAAGTCTATACCAGTAGCATATTTGTGGATATACTTTTGTGCTTGATTCTGAGAAGACAAGCTGGTAAAATAATTTCACGCTTTAAATTGCATTTCGAATATATGACATTGTTCCCTTTTAAATTTGTTCATATTCTATCTATGCTTTCTACTCGACAGCTAGTTCCCATGTTGCCAATAAAAAAGACAAAAGGATACCAAAATTGATTGTATGAAGATCTTGTTTTCTAGTCATTTCAAAATAAATCTAAGAAGGTAAACCAAATCCATCTTTTTCCCTGTTTTACTAATAAACATAGTTTAGATGCCATAATTGCTGCTCTTCTTTGAATAAGCATAATTAATTTTAAGAAGATGGAAGCTTCTAAAAGTTAAACAGTTTTCACATTTGCTTAAAATTGCTTTGTAAATCCTATCAAGTCAATGAAGCTTATGTGAGAAGAAAAAATGAAAGTAACAAAAAAGTGATAACTTGTTTCCTTTCTCCCCCCAAATGATCCAAATGCAGGTGAATGAAACACTGTATGTAAACACATAAAATATACACAGTTGATCCTTGAATAACAAAGGTTTGAACTGCTTGGATCCATTTACAGTGTGTTTTCAATAAACACAGTACAGTATTGTAAACGTATATTCTCTCTCATTTTTTCTAAATAGCATTTTCTTTTCTCTAGCTTACTTTACTGTAAGAATACAATATATAATATAAATAACAAACAATATATGTATTAGTTGACTATGTTGCCAGTGTAATTACATAAGGCTTCTGGGAAAAGTAGGTTATTAGTAGTTACCTTTTTGGAGGCGTCCAAAGTTACATGCAGATTTTCGACTGAGTGCTGATGCCCCTACAACCCATGTTGTTAGAGGGTCAATTATATTCTTCCTTCCAATAACTACTCTGTGTGAAACACCAAAGAACCTTCTCCTCCCCCAAAGAATTGTTGTTTCTCCCGTCTGTCAGCCTTTGGGTTGGCTCCAATAAGCTTTACTGTTCATGTGATTATACAAAACAAAAGGGAAATCAAGAATGAGAGATAATTTCAAGGTTTTAGGCTAAGTAGCAGAGAGGTTATGTTCTGGTTGAAAATGTAGAAAATGAGCAAAAGCTATACAAAAGAAAAAAAAGTTAAATTCTAGAAGGAAGACTATGTGATATCCTTGCACACATCTCTGCTCAATGTGGATATGAAACTACCATTTCAGGTAAAAGGTTGGGGCTCCTACTATAAATTAAGTGCTAAGAATAAATGCAAGATGCATATTCCTAGGGAAAACAGGTAGAAAAATAGCTGTGATTCGAAGACCCAGGTTGGTGTTTGCACATAATTAAGAAATGGGATTTCAAGCCAACAAAGAAAAAGAGTCTAGAGAAAAAGCTAAAAACAATAATAAACAAAATATTAATTTATAATATTACTCTGTCTCTAATATTCAAAAATAAGGCAAATGATGTATTATCAATGGAATATACTCTTCCAGGCATTTGAAAAATTTCTTTTCCAGTAGCATGGAGAATATATACTTATTTTCATTCATGATGCAGAGGCATGATATGTAAAAAAGATGGCCCATATTAGAAGTGAAGGCAAGGTCCAAAGTAAGAAATAAACCATCTGGCTTTATTATCCCAAATCAATTTGGTTCTACCATTGAGGACTAAATGTTCAATTTAAAGAACTCTGCAAAACAAAGAAACAACAAATCCAATGACTAGTTTCAAAGATATCACCAGCTCAAGTAATATGAGTGTCTCATAGTAAGGAGACAAAATGTCATACTGGTCCTAAAATGAGACAAGGTACTATATTACAAGGGCTCAAAGTAGGGGCACAGAACTTAATTTGGTATTTGCGAAGACAGATGATTGTGCCTTACCCTGTGTGAAGAAGATTTCTTCTAAAAGGAAGGATTGTAGCTGAGCATAAAAGATGTGCCAAAGAATGAGTCACTTCTGACACTTACTGTTAATGAGGGAGAGATACTAACTCTAGGGTTATCGGATGAATCAACCCATAACAACACTAAACAGATGAGATCAATGCAGGTTATTAATCACATACACTCACAGCCTGGGGGAGAAGGACACAGCATACCATGGAGGGCCACAGGGCGCTTACATTTGGGAAGAGAGAAATAAGCAGGGGACGTGGGAGACAGGTTTTGATACAGAAAGATATGGTTGGTTGGTTTTAATAATTCTGTAAGCTGGTGGACCACTGAACCCCACTACTGGGAATAAGTAGAAATTGTGCTTGATCTCTTTGATAAGGAGACTGTTTGACGATGGGCTTTATCCGTGGGAGCATAATGGAGAGGCAAATTTGTAGTGGGGCCATTTCAAGCCTTCCTGGTTTCACTAGATGTCAAGGTAGCACATGATATTGGGTGTCAGTTTTCGGTCTTACAGCAATGTATGGAGACAAAACATGGCCACAGCGCGAAGATGGGAACATGAATGCCATGCACAAGATGGAGACAATGCCTTGTGACACAAAGCTTAGGAAAACCCAAAGAACAACGGGTCAACAGAGTCAGGTGAGACTAAAGAATTCCTAACAATCTGACTGAGAAATATGAATTTTCTCTCAGTTAAAATTGTTCATCTTTACTGTAGAATAAAATTCCTTCAAAAACTTACGAGCAATTTTGTAGTGGTGTTCAAGTAAGTATGTGACATTCTAATTATAGTCCACATTAATTTACTGAGTTTTCAAATGTGTAAAATGGTACTAAATTGGGTCTGTGTTAGTAGTCTTTAAGTTAGCACCTCTTCTTTATGCAATTTGCAAAACACTAATATAAATTAGATGGTCTGTTCATTCAATTGATCTGAATTTATGAGTGTAATGCACTATAGCACCGATAAAGCTCAAAATAATTTTGAATTTTTTTCAATGGTTATTTTTAAGAGAGACAGAGACAGAGAGACAGGGAGAGCGAACCTGAGTGGGGAGGGGCAGAGAGAGGGAGACACAGAATCCGAAGCAGGCTCCAGGCTCTGAGCTGTCAGCCCAAAGTCCAATGCTGGGCTTGAACCCATGAATGATGAGATCATGACCTGAGCCAAAGTCAGATGCTTAACCATCCGAGCCACCGAGGTACCCCTATAAAATAATTTTGTAATATAAAATTAGCCTACCAGATATTCTGATTTAAAGAACATCTGTCTACATTACCTAGATTAATTTATAATGCTATTCTAACCAAAAATGAAATTAAATTAGTTACAAATCTTATTTGATTTTCTCTGTGTAAAATTCTGAGACAAGAGGAGTGCATGGGTGGCTCAGTCAGTTCAGCATCTAACTCTTGATTTTGACTCCAGTCATGATCTCATGGTTTGTAAGATTGAGCCCCACATTGGGCTCTGTGCTGACAGCACAGAGCCTGCTTGGAATTCTCTCTTCCCTGCTCATGCTTTCTTGCAGAATAAATAAATAAACATCTTAAAAATTAAATAAATAAAACTGTGAGACAGGAGACAATTTCTTTTGTAAAAAAGATTATATTGAGTTGCAATCAATTTTTAGGAATGGACTTTACTATGAAATACACACACTGTGCCAACATTTCTGTGACAGTTGTTAAAGAAAAGCATCATGGCTTCCCAATACTATGTCTCTCACTCCCAGGGTGAGAGGACATTACTGTCTACCAGATGTTCCAGCAAACAGCCTGCCCTTCTATTCAGGTCTATCTGGGGAGCCAATAAGTAAGAGCAATACCACACTAGGTGAGGAGGCAGAATGTATAAGGATCCTAAAAGAGCGGGAAGAGACTAGGCTCGGCTCACATGCTTTGCCATGGATCAACAGCAACTAGCCCTGGTGGTCCAGGAAGGGGTTACATGCCATAGAAGCAGACTTATAACTCCCTGCCACTCTCAGTAATAGCAGAAGTAAATGCTTGAAAGGCTGCCACTTAATCTGTCAGACATCACCACCTGTTATTTACCTAATGCCAAAGAAACTCTCTAGTTCCTGTCTTTAAAAGCCCTCGAGGGCTGGTTTACAGTGACTGGAGTGCCAAATTGACTTTGTCAGTAAGAGACCCTGGACACTTGAAAAGTATCTCTGGAAAAGTATGAAGGACTTTTGCGACCCAGCATTTTTGTTGGAAAGGTAGAACTGGAGTAATTTCAAGTATGTGCTTTTTTCTTTGTATTAAAATGATGATCACATCATGTTATCTACACTGGATCACTATACAGTTTTATTGCTACATTTCTCATTAATAATACTATAGTAGCCAGTGTGCAGTGTGTATTTAAACTTGGTCTTTTGGGCTGAATCGAAAGTCTCAATACTTGTGCTCTACAATCATTAAAAAATAAATCTGCATGTTCTAAATTTGAGATTTCTCATATTTCACAAAATATGCCCCATGTGCTTTAAATTATATTTTCACATGCTCTCTAATCACTGGAGCCCTATCAAAGCAGGGAAATCACTTTGTAGAAGGCAATTCCCTCACAAAACTCCAGATACTACCTCAATGTTCATAGCTAAAAACCTCAGATGCTCAGACTTTTGTTCTTAGTTATTAAAGACTCCCTTTTGTCTCTGAATAAATAAGAAACATAAGTTGGGGCGCCTGGGTGGCTCAGTCAGTTAAGCGGCCGACTTCGGCTCAGGTCATGATCTCGCGGTCCGTGAGTTCGAGCCCCGTGTCGGGCTCTGTGCTGACAGCTCAGAGCCTGGAGCCTGTTTCAGATTCTGTGTCTCCCTCTCTCTGACCCTCCCCCATTCATGCTCTGCCTCTCTATGTCTCAAAAATAAATAAATGTTTAAAAAAAAAGAAATTAATTTCATATATTCATATTCTCACCTCCTGACCTCGTTTTTGGTCAAAGTCAGTTAATCTACCTGCATATGTAGCTTAGAATCTGTAATACTTTTTTAGAAACTTGATTTTAATTCACTGGTCCAGAAGAATAACGGCAAACCTTCAACATCATCCAGTTATAAGATACCACTTATGTATACAGTGAAGACCATTTATATAAAAGCAAAATTTTGTATTTAAAATAATAGACTAAAGGTACATTCACATATTATATAGTCTTACATGTTTTAAATCTCCTTGGAACTCAAGCTACCTTATATAAAACTGGTATGAAAATCCTGTTCTAAAAGGGATGGAGTGAGCTCCCTGTTGTAAAAATAATGCCATTTATGGTGCTGTATCCTGACAGCAAGTGGCAGGTACCTAAGCAATGTTATTTCTTACTTTTCTGCCTGCCTTTACCTGTCATCTGCCCATAGGAACTCACTCATGTATATTTTTTAAGTTTTGTAAAGTATTTCATGTGAGTTATGTAAGTCTGTTTTACAAAATGTATACAATATGAATCAAAGGGAAGAATACAAATGTGTCAATAACTTTTCAACCCTAAGACAATTCATGAATTCTTTTGGCATAATATTAATGGTTTTCTATGCAGATGTGTGTATTCTTTTTAAAAAACTGTTTATTCATTTAATTTGAAAGAGTATAGGTAGGGGAGGGGCAGAGAGAGAGAGAGAGAGAGAGAGAGAGAGAGAGAATATCCCAAGTAGACTCCATGCTGTCAGTGCAGAGCCCGATGTGGGTCTCAATGTCATGAACTGCGAGACCATGACTTGAGCCAAAATCAAGAGTAGGATGCTTAACTGATCCACCCAGGTGTTCCCACAGATATGTATTCTTAATAAAATTGTGTCTTATTTACATCTGTTTTATTTCTCATCAACAATAGGTTGTAATAAAGAAGTATTTCTACATTATAATTATTACACATAAATATATTAGCTTCAACAATCCATCATAGTAACTTTCTTTGTTGAACATTTAAAATGCTTTCAGTGTGTTATTAGCAATGCTGAAAACAAATACATATGCAAGTACATTTTTTCATTCAATTTTATCTTCTCAGAAAAAGTTCCAAAAATAGAGTTTATTTTTCACTAAACACACACACATATACAAATACACATCAAAAAATGATGAAGATTTCCTTGGTCTCTAGTTCAAGTGCCAAAATCCAAATAAAAGAAAATTCTAAGCAAATGATTTCTTATATGTTGTATAACTCATTTTTAAAAGTTTTATTTGAGATAGAGAGAGAGAGAGAGTGCATGTGTGAGAAGGGGCAGCGAGAAAAGGAAAGAGAGAGAATCCCAAGTAGACTCCACACTGTCAGTGCAGAGTCAATTTATGACTCAATCTCATAAATTGTGAGATCATGACCTGACTAAAGTCAGACTCTTAACTGAATGAGCCACCCAGGCACCCCTATGTTATATAACTTATAAGACAGTCTTGAATGTAAGTGAATCTCTGGAAATATTTTTTAACCTTCCTCACATTTTGAAGAAATATCCTCAAAAGAAAATAACTACATGCCTGCATAAAAGAGCAAAAACATTTTTTTAATACTGTGTGACCGGGCTGTGGGCAACTAAGAGAAGTAGGGGAGAACAGAAACCATGAGAAAATGGGAATTCTAAGAAAGTAGTGGAGCTGGAATTCATTTCAGGGAACCTAAGATTTGGACTTAATAGAACTAAAACTTCATCAGGAACCAGGACATAAACCTGCTACCCACAAGAAAGTTTATCAGACCATTAAGGACAGGTCTAAAGTGGTAACTATTTCATTGAGTGAGATGAAGGCCAGCTTCACAGTTAATGAACTTACTTTTCTCGGGCCTTGCTCTACTAGAGCACAAGCAAGGGGACGGTGGGGGGGGGGGGGCGGGCAGAAAATACCTTGGCTGAGAAAATACAACCACAAAATTACTTTCACTTATGTTAGGTGCTAGAATATACTCCATATGGATTAAGAAAAAAATGGACAACTCAAAATAGAATCACAAAAGCAAAAACACAAAGTATGGAAGAATTTCAGTTGGTATATGTTGGGTGTCTTGCTTAGTAATTGGCAGGGATGCAAATCCTATTTGAAGAAATGAACCTTAAATCCTAAAATAATTCCCACAGATAAAGTTCCAGAATTTCCAGAACTTGTAATCAAGAGCTCAGAGACTGACAAAAATTAATAAACATATGAAGAAACATAGCTCACTGACAAAATATTACCAAGACAAATATCAGATTTTTACATAGGAAACTGAAATGATCAGAAATAAACTATTTCCAAAGGCTTTTAAATATGCTAAAAAGAAAAGAACTTTCAGAATGCTTCATGAATGAATGAGCATCAAAAATAAGCAATCCAATCTTAGAAAGATTCCAGTATAATTTGTAAAAAAATATTTAACTAATATTAACAAGAGCCCAACTGCATACATTTTAAAGATCTAATTGGCTTTATTAACCGATTCTCAAATTGGGCAGCATCAATCTTGCAAGTAGAGGTGAGCTCCAAAGGGCTACAGAGAAGGAAAAGTGTTTTTTTTTAATGCTTATTTATTTTGAGAGGTAGGGGTGGGGGGGATGGGGATATGAGCAGGGGAAGGGCAGAGAGAGAGAAGGAGAGAGAAAATCCCAAGCAGGTTCTAGCTTACAAACTGGGAGATCATGCATGACATGAGTCAAGAATGGGATGCTTAATGAGGTTCCAGGGAGAGAAAGAGTAGGAAAAAAAGAAATGATTTGCAAAGAATCCACTGTTTTAGGTGAGGCCACCCTCCTGAGGGGCATGGAAATGCTTCATCAGTAAATTTCCTCGGGCTGACCAGGATACTCCCATGCTCACTGGTTAAAGGTTACATTTCTGAGTGGTTGGAACTATAGTTAGGTTAGGCATTAAGTCTTTATTGACTTTCGACCTTAACCTAAATTATACCTCTGGTTTTCTTTTTAATAGTAGCAATTAAATTAGAAATCCAATGAACTAGAAAGTAGTAAAGGATAAAAAATTTAGACTATTCATGAATTGGTTGACAAATTTGAAGAAATCATCCAGACAAAGACACAAAGAGAGATAAAACCTAGTAAGATAAAGTAATAGACATAAGGGAGAGAGTGAGACATTCTAACCCATGTCCATTCAGATTTTCAGAAGAAAAAATAAAAGTAATGTAAAAGAGGCAATATTTAGAATGATATTGCGTGAAGTATGCTTTGAATTGCTGAAGGATACCCAGTCTTAGATTTGGTAAATATGATAAATTGCAAATGAGATAATAAAAAGAAATAGAAGTATACACAATTTGAAGCAAAACTACCAACACTAACTATAGAGAGAAATCATTAAATGCTCTCAGGTAGACAAGACAACCCAAAAATGGCAATTAGGCCAAAAGCAGACTTTCTAAAACAATATAGAAAGCCAGAATGCACAGGACACTCATCTTGAATATAGCTTTCAGTACAGAATTATGTTCCTAGTGAAGCACTATTTCAGCAATGATTGTTAACCAACTCTATTTTTAGATAAGCCAAAGCTGGGGAAGTGAACTACCAATAGATCTTAGCAAAAACAACTTCCGAATTTGTACTTCAGGAAGAAGAAATACCATCTGACAAAGAATTTCTGAGATACAAGAAAGAAAGGTGAGCCAAGAAACTGCATCCCAGAAAACTGATTGTACAAAATATCAAAAATGCAAGACAGAAATAAAATAAAAGACATAGACATTACTAGACATAACCCAAATATAGTAAAAGAAAATAGGTGAGTAATCAGAGTTCAAGCTTTCATGAGGCTTTAATTATTTTGACAGGAGTGTAAAGATGTCGACCAAACTTTGATGTTGTTAAATGTCTAACTTTAAATAATAAGTTAAAATGCATGTTTAAATTCTAAGGGTTACAACTAAATTGACAAACACAGGGAGTGCAACTTCCAAAACAATATAGAGGGAAAGGAGAGTGAGAAAAATAAGGTTCAAAATAAGGTCAACCTCACAATAAGAAGATCAAAAAGAATGCCAGAAAACATAATAGAGTTAGAAGAGGTGGTTCAGAATACAGATACCATATGTTTTCACTCTTATGTGGATCCTGAGAAACTTAACAGAAGACCATGGGGGAGGGGAAGGAAAAAAAAGTTAGAGAGGGAGGGAGCCAAAACATAAGAGACTCTTAAAAACTGAGAACAAACTGAGCGTTGATGGGGGATGGGAGGGAGGGGAAAGTGGGTAATAGACATTGAGGAGGGCACCTTTTGGATGAGCACTGGGTGTTATACGGAAACCAATTTGACAATAAATTTCATATTAAAAAAATACAAATACTACTATCATTGATCTGTTTACTCTTTTAGGCCTTTTATTTATTTTCCCCACTTAATTGCACTGGTTGTTCCCTTCAGAAAAATTCTGAACAAAGATGCTTCTAGAGGGCACCCTTTTATTTGCCTTTTTCCCCCCAAGGGAATACTTTTAATATATTAGTAAAGCATAGAGTAAGAATTTGTAGATACCTCTTACTGGATTAAAGGCATTTTCTTCCATTGCCCATTTTAAAAATAAATGGTGTATCAAGTGTTTGTCAGAGGACGTATGACTTACTTCCTTTAATTGGTTAATGTGGCAGGTTGTATTCTATCAACCACTAGCGAAAACATATGAACTGGCTGCACATATCAAAACGACTAAATCTCAAGAAGTGAATTTTTCATAAAAAAGAAGTTTTCATATCTATAATATGATCCCACTTATAAGATTCTAAAATATACAAAACCTGGTAATACATTGCTGGGGTTCAATTTAGCCAAGCAAAATGTAATGAAAAGCAAGGAAGTGATATTAATATGATAACTTATAATGGGTAAAAATAGGTAAACTTTCTTCAAAGCTTGATATGTACCATGTTCATTATTGAGTGATCTATTTATATTACCTCATATACTAACTGAAGAAATCCCAAGATACATGCGCTATTTTATTCCCACTTTACAAATGAGGAAAGTCATAGTTAAAGAGATTCATTAACTTATGCTGACATCACAGTCCAAAGTTTGGCATCCGTGTGATCAGCCACTAATGTACACTGAACCCCCTCCACACACACATACACACACACTTATTGATACACAGATTCTTCCCCTCAAACACACAGAGACACAGAGAGTCTACATACAGGACATCTCTACAGCCCAAGCATTGATGTTCTTTCAGTTACATATTAATTTAGACAGTGTTAAGCCACATAACCCAAATGCAATGTCTATTAACAACACATTTTCTGGGACTTCTGCCAGAATATGGTGTAAAAATAGTGTCAAGTGAGCCTGAACTTACTATTTAAGTAGAGAAATTACAAACCTATGCACATACAGAAACAGTTTTTTACTAACAGCTGTATTTTTTTTCCTGAGAGGGAGAGAGAGAGAGAGAGAGAGAGCATGCACACCTGTTTATGTGAGGGAGAGAGGCAAAGAGAGAAGGGGAGAGGGAATCTTAAGCAGACTCCAGGCTCTGAACAGAGCCCCATGCAGGGCTTGGTCCCATGAACCTGGGATCATGACCTGAGCCAAAATCTAAAGTTGTAGGCTCAACCAATTAAGCCACCCAGACACCCCTTCTAATAGCTTTATTAAATCAGATAATTTAAATACAAAGAAGAAAAAAACATTCTCACAAGGAATATATCATTCTATATTTGAGGTCCATAATTAAACAAATAACTTTTCTCAAATAATCATACTGTAGTGGAATATGTAATCTACTGTTTAAACTCATTATTTCCCTAAGTTTCCAAGTAAACACAGTCTTCTCTGAAATAATCAGAGCGCAAACTCTCTTCCATGTAATGGCTTTGTCAACTTCCTAATCATTCAATATTTGTTCTGAGTGACATTTAAGTGTACATTACACAGAAAATTTATCTGTAGGAAATATCATGAACAATTTACTCCGTACAAGATTTGACAATTTCCCTCTCACATATTACCTTCATTATCTCTAATCATTCTCTATGTTAAAGAACTCAGGTTTTATTCTTTAGCCCAAGTCCACTGCTTCTCACTAATCACTGAATTTTTTTTTTTAATTTTTTTTTCAACGTTTATTTATTTTTGGGACAGAGAGAGACAGAGCATGAACAGGGGAGGGGCAGAGAGAGAGGGAGACACAGAATCGGAAACAGGCTCCAGGCTCTGAGCCATCAGCCCAGAGCCTGACGCGTGGCTCGAACTCACGGACCGCGAGATCGTGACCTGGCTGAAGTCGGACGCTTAACCGACTGCGCCACCCAGGCGCCCCAGAAATCACTGAATTTAATTCAGCCAAAGGTTCAGGACAGCACTGGTTTTATATCTGTAGTATACCTTTATTATCCTAAAGGAGAGTGATTTATGGCAGTGAAACTATTATTTCAATTTTACAATAACAGTTACATCACTAGATGTTCTTTTATATCTGCCCTCTTAGAGCATGTGATTTGCTCCCTTTCATTGTTACCTAGATCAGATCTAACTACATCTTGGAAAACTTGGAAAGATCTTGCAAACATCTTTGGAACTAGTGCAGATTAAATAGATGGCAAATAAACAAAATAATCTAATATGTAGATACTGTCTTATTGTCTTTCAGAGCTGGTTTTATTCTTTGGTGTTTGAATAATTAATACTATAATGGAACCCATAACATCAGTATAAATTTAGAATCCCCATTCTACAGCCTCGAGAGTAGAAAATTAACATGTATGAAAAAAACAGTATTTTAATCTGTGACTTTAATCATTGTTACATATGAAAAAGTAACTGCCTTACTCCTCTTCATCATAGTTGTTAGTAGCATTTTATAATGATCATGAAATTTTAAATTTGCTTGGTAATAATGTTATCCTTGTTTTCCAATTTGTATTGTTCTTTTAGATTTTTTTAAATGAGCAAAATGCAACTAAAAAATGTTATAAGAATGGTTTCAAACATCAATATCAAATGTTATTTAAAATATTTATCTTTTGCATATACTCACCCTACTTCCCCCAAAATATTATTTAAAATTATATCAATGTAATAAATATCTCTGGAAATGAAATAAAAATAGTAATCTTATTTATTTATTTATTTATTTATTTATTTATTTATTTATTTAGAGAGAGAGATGACATGAGTGGGGAAAATGTGCAGAGAGAGAGAGAGACAGAGACAGAGAATCCCAAGCAAGCTCCATGTTTAGCATAAATCCCATTCGGGTGCTCAATCCCATGACCCTGAGCCAAAATCAAGAGTGGGTCATTCAACCAGTTGAGCCACCTAGGTGCCCCTTCATTTTTCAATAGCTTTATCAAGGTATAGTTTAGACACACAAAATAAGCCCATATGAAGTGTGCAACTCGATGACCATGAGTTAGTTTATAGAGTTGTTCAGTTGTCATAAAAATCCATTTTTAGAGTAGTTCCATTAACCCAAAACAATCATTCACATTTTAGATAGTCAGTCTCCATTCCCAAATCCAGCCCCAGGCAACAACAATCTATTATTGATTCTGTATATTTGCCTTTTCTGGACATTTAATATAAACATAATTTATACAATAGTCTCTCTCCCTCTCTCTGCCCCTCGCCCCTCTCTCAAAGTTAATAAATAAATACATTTAATAATAAGGTAAAAACAGAGAGAGAGAGGCCAGCCATAAGAGACTCTTAAATTCAGAGGACAGGGCGCCTGGGGGGCTCAGTCCGTTAAGCATCCGACTTCAGCTCAGGTCATGATCTCACCGGTTGTGAGTTTGAGCCCTGCGTCAGGCTCTGTGCTGACAGCTCAGAGCCTGGAGCCTGCTTCAGATTCGGATTCTGTGTCTCTCTCTCTGCCCCTCCCCTGCTCATGCTCTCTCTCTCTCTCTCTCTCTCTCTCGCTCTCTCTCTCTCTCTCTCGCTCTCTCTCTCTCTCAATAAATCAATGCTAAAAATTTTTTTTAAAAATTCAGAGGACAAACTGAAGGTTGCTATAGGGGAGGTAAGTGGGGGGATGGGCTAAATGGGTAATGGGCACTTAAGGAGGGCACTTGTTGGGATGAACACTGGTGTCATATGTAAGAGATGAATCACTGGGTTCTACTCCCAAAACCATACACCGTAGGTCAACTAACTTCAGTTTCAATAAACAAATTTTTAAACAAGATAGTTATGTGATCAAAGATTTTAAGTAAAATGAGCAAGAACATATACATCACTTAATTAAAAAAATCATTGAGGGGCACCTGGGTGGCGCAGTCAGTTATGCGTCCGACTTCAGCCAGGTCACGATCTCGCGGTCTGTGAGTTCGAGCCCCGCCTCAGGCTCTGGGCTGATGGCTCCGAGCCTGGAGCCTGTTTCCGATTCTGTGTTTCCCTCTGTCTCTGCCCCTCCTCTGTTCATGCTCTGTCTCTGTCCCAAAAATAAATAAACGTTGAAAAAAAAATTAAAAAAAATAAAAAAAATCATTGAGTATTAGAGCTTTGAGTAGTGATTTGAAGAAATGCAATAAACAGTATGAAGATAACATAAGTTGCATTTTCTAATAAGTAAATGATTGAACGGCTAAAAAAATAAAATTAAAAATTAAAAACCATACATAGAGGCACCTGGGTTACCTAGTTAGTTAAGCATTTGACTCTTGATTCCTGCTCAGGTCATGATCTCATGGTTCCTGAGTTCCCTGTGTTGGGCTCTGCGCTGACAGTGCGGAGCCTGCTTGGGATTCTCTCTCTCCTTTCTCTCTGTCCCTACTCTGCTCTCATCCACACAAGCTCTTTCTCTCTAAATAAATAAACATTTTTTTTAAAAAATTGGAATAAATAAGTAACATCTTTGAGGAGAGCTTCTGACCTATGGTATAAAGGAATCATCCAGTTGTGATCATGTTACCTTATTTTTTTTAATTTCTATATATATACATGTAACTTATTTCTGTCTGATTTTTAAGATTCATGTATATGGCTTTTGTATGCTTGTCTCCTGAAAACTAAACTGCAAAAGAGAAAGAGAACTTGCTGTCTTATGCATCACTATTTCCTCAATGCTGACGGAGTGTAAAAATACTCAGTTCTCATGGTCAATTACAATGAGGAGGAATGTGCTGCTCTATTCCATGGCTGTACTTTTATAGAATAGAAGAGATTTGTTCCTTAGAATATAATTTTGTCATTCTTTTTATCTGTTTTCTTGGAAATGGAAACTCTGGCTTTGGTGGCCAGGCTAAAATTCATTTGTCATACATCATTGTTGATGGGACTGTTAGTGAGATCTCATATGTACTGAGAAAACCCTTGTAACAGGAAAAACAAATACCATTGGCAGCCCATATACTTGGCATCTTTTCATGCTTTTCTCTGGTTTCCAATGCTTAATACACATTTAAGTATCTCTAATCATCTGCTCAGTACCACTTGGAAAAGAGAAAACTGTAGACAAGCCACGTTGGGAGTTATTTAACATCTGCATGTTCGCATATTTAGACCTGGAGTTCTAATTGCAGCTAGGAAATATTCTAAAGAGCAGAATTTGATAGCTTTTTAGTTTTAACATATCGATAGGCAATAATGATATTAATAAAAACTATTACTTGTATAGTGTTTATGCTCTGCTAAGAACTCTTTTAAAAGCTTTATAAATATTAGCTCATTTTAGTTTTTTGAGAGAGGGAGGGAGGGAGAGAGAATGAGTGGGGGAGGGGCAGAGAAACAAGGAGGGGGGGGGAGGGAATCCCAAGCAGGCTCTGCGCTCAGCTCCAAGACTGACATGGGGTGCACAACCATGAGATCATGACCTGAACCAAAATCACGAGCCAGATGCTTAATTCGCTGAGCTACCTAGGTGCCCTATTTGTTACCAAATATTAGCTCATTTTAATATCAATAACTACTCTGTGAAGTTGGTACTCTTGTTACCTCTATTTTAGAGATAAAGAAGCTGAAGCACAGAGAAGAAATGTACCTCACCCAATATTAAACAATTAATGAGTGTCTGATATAATCTGAATCCAGGATCTGTGGTTTTAGCAGAAGAGAAGAGATGTAACACTGTCACCCAGTTACACATTCAAATATTGCACCAACATGATACTATTTAGGATATCCAGCATTAGTCAATCTTTTTGCTTAAAATGTTAACGTCTTTGTTCAAATAAAAATGTACACATTTACATAATAAACACATTATTGTAAATTAATTTGTGTAAGAAGTATTACAACCATCCTGAATAAATGCAGTAGTACTATTTTATAAAATAACACTGAGAAGAAGAGGAAATCTAGCAGGATCCCTGAGATGTTATTTAACATAAACATGGAAATTCTGGTAGTTCAGGTGAAAGATTAGAAAAGAAGGGATATGGGGCACCTGGGTGGCTCAGTCGGTTAAGCACCTGCCTCTTGGTTTCAGCTCGGGTCATGATCTCACAGTTTGAGTTGGAGACCTGCCCTGGGCCTGCTTGGGATTCTCTTTCTCTGTTTTTCTCTGTCCCTGGTCAGCTCATGATCTCTCTCTTTCTCTCTCTCTCTTTCTCTCTCTCTCAAAAATAAACAATTAAGCATTCAGGAAAAACAGAAAGGTCATTAGAGGGACAATCAGGGGACAAGGTTTCTGCTTCCAAATGGGATACAGACTCCCTGTGTGACCAGAAAGAAGCACAAATTACCTTTGAGCCAAAATTTCATGATTTATCAAATAAAAGGAAACTCATCAAACTTCCAGTTCCAGAAGTGGATTTTAGATTACCAGGTTGAAGAAGCACATACACTGTGATTCAGCAATCCAAAGCCTGGAGAAACTTCTCTAAATGTGAATCTGGAGACTCGTCTAAGAACGCTCAGAGCAGCAATATGTTACATCCCCAAGCTAAAAACAACCCAATTCTCCATAAGGAGAGTAATGGATAACTGGTTTCCATAGAGGGCTGAAAGCCAATGAGTCACAGCTGGATAGATCAGCATCCCAAAAACATTGTATTTAAAGAAGAAACAAGTCAGGTACAGCCTGATGTTATTTCAGTAAAGACAGAAAAACAAATAGCTATTATTTAGGGCACACACAGGTGATAACTAGATACTATAACCAATACCAAAGAATAATGAACACAATTTTTTTTATATAATTCTGGAAGGAGGGAAAGGGATGTGACTGAATCAGAGTACTAAGAGGGCTTCTAACTTCTATTTCTTTAGCTGGGTACTGGTACAGAGGACCTTATATTATTCATTAAATCACGCTTCAGTGTTGCATACATGCTCTTGTATGTAATTATATATGCCTTATGTTTTAAAGCTTAGACAAATATCTCTCAGATGGCTAAATTATTGCTGTCATTTCTGCTAAAGGCAGTAGTGTGTCAAAAACGCACAACTGATCGATATTTGTAGAATCATCTTTACCCACTCCCACGCCCATGAAGAGGACAGAATCCTCTCCAATATTCATTCTGTCGATTTGGCCAAAGATCCACAATCCCTTCCCATGGCCCTATTTTTGCTTTTGGCCCTGCTGGCGATAAGAAGGACACTAAGACTCTTCACCACTGCTTTCAAGGGCTCCTAAATCCACATTCATAATAATTACTCGCCATTGTTCATGTACCCAAGGTGCTTATCTGCCAGCAACAGCAAGGAAACTCTCACTTAAGCAATTCAATGGAAAGGCCCAGCTACTGGCCTGCTGTGATACAGAATAGCCCTCTCTCTGCTTGGTCCTATTTGAACAGGTCAGTCAGGCTCTATCTAAGTTTTAATTCTTAATCCATATACAGTATCACTGAAAAATTCCAGTTCTAACTCTGAAACAACTTCCATCATTCGGAAAATAATTTTAAAAGTTTTATTTCAGGACAACAAGACTCTGGAAATACAAACAAAAGCCCTCAGTCTGAGTGACATTCGAACACCACCTTTGTTCCATCTCACTCCTCTGGTAAGGTGTCATGGGCAATTAGCGACAGCTATTCAGAGCTCCCTGAGCACAGATCACATAGGAAGCTTATAACAGAAATGTGAGCCAACAATTAATTAGGAGTTTGAGAAAAGCTCTCCAGCTAGGAAATCTTTTTTTCCCCAGGTACCATGTCAGACTTACCCTTTGTCAGAACCACAGTCCTGAAGGAGTGAACAAATCTTGCTCTCACACAAAAAAGGGTACCATCAGCAACAGTATCATTAGGGGTACTTGAAAGAAATATTGGGTGCCTGGATGTCCCAGTGTCTCACTGGGTTAAGCATCTGACTCTTGGTTTCAGCCCAGGTCAGGATCAAACCGTTTTTAAGTTCAAGTCCAACATTGTGCTCCATGATGACAGCATGGAGCCTGCTTGGGATTCTCTCTCTCCCTCTCTGCCCTCCCCCTCTCAAAAATAAATAAATCAACTTAAAAATAATTTAAACCAAGAAGTACTAAGAGACATACAGAAAACTATCAGGGATAGGTAGGAAGCCAGAGTCAGCACATATATTCAGACCATAATAAAAATCTTAAAAAATATGTTAAGGGTTTATACAAGTAGATATTTGGTTTTTCAGGAAGGAAAAGTATTGATGCATTCTATGATTAGGGCAAATACAAATATTGCAATGAACCCAATGTGACTCGGAAAGGCTTAAGTGAGCCGTGTTTGGGCAACACAGCATCTATTTTGCTAGCGTGAAACATGTGGCTGGAGAGACAGATCAGGACCAGATGACAGAAATCAGACAGGGATCACGGAAAGGATTTAGGAAGAAGCAGGAAAATGAGAAAATCTCTGGTTAGATATGTCTTTAATTTCCATGTACCTAAATTTGTAAAGTTTGGTTTCAGTTAGTAAAACATTCTCCTTGAAAAAGAGGATTAAAAGAAAATAAATGTCGAACATATTGTGCTTCTCCTGTCATTTGTTAACATTTGTGGTGTAAACAACGACAACAACAACAAAATGCAGATAGGATTTTATTCAGACTAATGCAGTAGAGGGAACATTAATGAAAAACATTTCAAAGAAAAGGAAGGGAGGGGGCACATGGGTGGTTCAGTCGGTTGGGCAACCAACTTTGGCTCAGGTCATGATCTCATAGTTTGTGAGTTCAAGTCCCACATTGGGCTCTCTGTTGTCAGCACAGAGCTCACTTCGGATCTTATGCCCCCTGCCCCTCCCCACTTCTGTCTGATATTAAGAAAGAAAAGAAAAGAAAGAAAGAAAGACAATAAAAAGAAGAAAAGAGAAAATAAGGAAAGGAAAGGAAAGGAAAGGAAAGGAAAGGAAAGGAAAGGAAAGGAAAGAAGGGAGACTGGGTTTTGTAGAGGCAGGTAAAAAAAAAGGAGTCCTCCAGAAGTCTGATGGGAGTCCTGAGGAAAGAAGGAAAACATCTTAGCAAGGAATATGCAACGGTGGGGAGGTTTCATAGTCACTGCTGCTTTCTGAGGCCACAGGGCTCAGATGAAGTTCAACAATGCTCATGGTGACAGTAAAATCATCAATGCTGAGAAAGACCGAATCATCACTCTGAAGCAAGAGCTACAAGCCAGTAAGTGCATGGCTTGTGTGGACTGTCAACATATGAAATGTGCACTCTGCCTCAGTTTCTCCTCACTGGTGAGCATCCTGCCTTAAGGTCTGTGTCCAGCACTCTTAGGAGAGCTTTAGTTCCACATGGGATGCTCCCCAAGTTAACCTCCCAGAAGTCAAAGACACTCAGAGCAGAGCCAAACCAATGGCTCCATGTGACATGTTCAGAACAAATGTGTGCAGTTGTTTATTAAAATAAATAAGCAAATCAACAAAAACTCATCAATATCTCATCACAGCTCTCTTCATGCCAGGTGTCTGCCAAGCTGTTCTGCATGGCTTTTGCAAAATTCTTCAAATTTATTGGGTTATTTTTTGATTGCTCTATCATTCTAAATAGAACATAAGGGTTAAGTGCTGAATATGGCTTAGTTAACTTCTCACAACCTGACTGCATTTTGAAGAAAGCTTTCACTTATTATACAAAAGTGACTATGTGGACAATCAGGTGTTTAAGCAAAGGAAAAATTTAGTGCAACCAGAGGCTTTGGGACCTTCAGATTTTTATTTGAATCAACTCCCTCCAATGTCTGCAGGTTAAACCTGTTTTCCAAAAGAATAAGAGGAAGAGAAGGAGGATAAGGAGGAGGTGGGCGAGGAGGAGGAGGTGGGCGAGGAGGAGGAGGAGGTGGGCGACGAGGAGGAGGTGGGCGACGAGGAGGAGGTGGGCGACGAGGAGGAGGTGGGCGACGAGGAGGAGGTGGGCGACGAGGAGGAGGTGGGCGACGAGGAGGAGGTGGGCGACGAGGAGGAGGTGGGCGACGAGGAGGAGGAGGGCGACGAGGAGGAGGAGGGCGACGAGGAGGAGGTGGGCGACGAGGAGGAGGTGGGCGACGAGGAGGAGGAGGGCGACGAGGAGGAGGACGGCGACGAGGAGGAGGACGACGACGAGGAGGAGGAGGAGGAGGAGGAGGACGATGACGAGGAGGAGGAGGAGGAGGACGACGAGGAGGAGGAGGAGGAGGACGACGAGGAGGAGGAGGACGACGACGACGACGACGAGGAGGAGGAGGAGGATGACGACGACGAGGAGGACGACGACGACGACGAGGAGGAGGAGGACGACGACGGACGACGACGACGAGGACGACGACGACGACGACGGACGACGACGACGAGGACGACGACGACGACGACGAGGACGACGACGAGGAGGACGACGACGACGACGACGACGAGGAGGACGACGACGACGACGACGACGACGACGACGAGGACGACGACGACGACGAGGACGACGACGACGACGACGAGGACGACGACGACGACGACGACGAGGACGACGACGAGGACGACGACGAGGACGACGAGGACGACGACGAGGACGACGAGGACGACGACGAGGACGACGAGGACGACGACGAGGACGAGGAGGACGAGGAGGACGAGGAGGACGAGGAGGACGAGGAGGACGAGGAGGACGAGGAGGACGAGGAGGACGAGGAGGAGGAGGAGGAGGAGGACGACGACGAGGAGGAGGAGGACGACGACGAGGAGGACGAGGACGAGGAGGAGGACGAGGAGGAGGACGAGGACGAGGATGAGCAGGAGGACGAGGACGAGCAGGAGGACGAGGACGAGGAGGAGGACGACGAGGACGAGGAGGAGGACGACGAGGAGGAGGGAGGCGAGGAGGGAGGAGGGAGGCGAGGAGGGAGGAGGGAGGCGAGGAGCGAGGAGGGAGGCGAGGAGCGAGGAGGGAGGCGAGGAGCGAGGAGGGAGGCGAGGAGCGAGGAGGGAGGCGAGGAGCGAGGAGGGAGGCGAGGAGCGAGGAGGGAGGCGAGGAGCGAGGAGGGAGGCGAGGAGGGAGGAGGGAGGAGGGAGGAGGGAGGAGGGAGGAGGGAGGAGGGAGGAGGGAGGAGGGAGGAGGGAGGAGGGAGGAGGGAGGAGGGAGGCGAGGAGGGAAAGTAGGAGGAGAAGGAGGAGGCAGTGGTGGCAGTGGTGGTGTTGATAGAGGAGCAAGAGAAAATACTTTTCATTTAAAAATATAGATATTGGAGGCACCTGAGTGGTTCAGTCAGTTAATGTCTCTTGATTTCAGCTTAGGTCATGATCTCAAGGTGGTAAGATCAAGCACCACCTTGGGCTCTTCACTGACAGGGCAGAGCCTGCTTGGAATCTTCTCTCTCCCTCTCTCTCTGTCCGTCACCTCCCCCCACACAAGTAAAAAAATAAATTTAAAAAATTAAAAAAATATATATTTTGAAAATCAAAATTATCAAGAAAAAAATCATAATTTCAGATTATGATAGAACCATACAACTGTACCACTGTATTTTTAGTGGATACAAGTTGAAAACAAGGATCTTTTCATCCTAAAATTCATTAGTCTATGCACGGACACTCAAGGTAACTGAGATACGGGAGATGGGATGTGTTCAACTTTGTGGCTTTCTTCATGATCACGTCAGAAAAAATCCTAATTTCTGTGGTGATTGTTCTACATGTGATACTTTTCTTGTTATGAACATGGTGTCACTTCAGACTGATTGATACACCCTTCTGATATACTCCAAAGTTCTATTAATTTAGAAAGCTTAGTCCTGAAAAGAACATGTAAATGCCCCAAATCACACTGAAACCTCCACTATTCCATGGTCAAGTTCTTAATGATTTCCTGAATATTTGTATCCTGGAGAGTTGTCAGGTGGATGGCAGGCAATAAGTGGAAAAGCACAAAGGAATTTGGAATTACCCATTCAAATATAACCTAACTAATTACTCTTGACATTGTCAGAGAATGTCTTTCATACTACTTTTAACAAACAGCCCAGTGTATATAAAATATATGTATAGCAAATCATTTGCCTTTCGTGTATTGTACTTACTTATCACAAAACTAAAAATATTTCACAAAATGCCAGTGAACAGTATTTCATATTTTCCATTTTTTGACTGTCATCCTGAACAAGGCTGCATATCCAATGCTCTTTCTTGATTCAAATCTTTACATTTTGTGATTTAATTTTAAATCCCTGTCTTTAGATTGTTTTTTATGCAGTAAGATAATCTTGAATTGACGCGCTTCTGTGAACTTGTTAAATGAAACACAAAATTCAAGTAACTTAAAATTCATAAAATATAATCCTTTGTGAAAATTTGGAGCATTTAAAATTTTTAATTTGGCATAATTACAGCCTTGAAGAAAACTGCAAAAACAGTACAAAAAAATCCCATGCATCCCTTACCTAGATACTTCAGATGGTAACGCTGTATCACACTACCACATGTTTGGTTTCTGATTCTCTCTCCCATCTTCCTTTCCATCTCTTTTCTGCCTTTCTTTTCTTTCCTTATCTTTCTTTCCATCCTTCCTTCCTTCTCTTTTCTTCTCCTTTTTTAATTTTCTTTTTTTAATTTTTTTTACATTTATTCATTTTTTAGAGACAGAGACAGAGCACAAGTGAGGGAAGGGCAGAGAGAGAGAGGGAGACACAGAATCTGAAGCAGGCTCCAGGCTCTGAGCTGTCAGCACAGAGCCTGACACGGGGCTGGAAACTCATGAGCTGTAAGATCATGACCTGAGCTGAAGTCAGACATCTAACCGACTGAGCCACCCAGGTGCCCCATTCTTTCTTTCTTTTTTCTTTCTTTCTTTGTTTCTTTCTTTTCTTCTCCTTTCTTTACTTCTTTCTTTCTTTTCTTCCCTTCTTTCTTTTCTTTTCCTATCTTTCTTTTCTTCCTTCTTTCTCTTCTCCTTCCTTCCTCACTTCCTTCTTTCCTTCCTTCTCCCTCTTTCTCTCTCCTTCTCTTTCTCTCCCCTTCTCTTTGTCTTTTTCTTTCTCCTCTTCTATCATTAATTATTCCTGAAATTAGCCAATTTTATTAATCTTTTCAAGGAACAACTCAAGCCTTGGCATCATTATAGTTCTGTCATGTTTCTTTGATTTCTTTTTAATTATCTTTCCTTTGCTTTTGGCTTTATTGTGTGTGTGTGTGTGTGTGTGTGTGTGTGTGTATAATTTCTTAGCATGTCTGCTTAGCGCACAACTTTTCACTCCCTCTTTTATTTTAATATTAGCAATTAAAGTTGTAAATTCCTTTATAGCAATAATTTTAGAAAATTTTGACACTACATCCTTACGTTTTTTTCAGTTTTACTTATTGACTTATTTCCATTCTTTTTTCTTAATTGATCCATAGGTCACATGATACTGTGTTTTTGGTTTGCCAAGCCTCTCCCCTATTATACTGTGATTTAATTTCATTTTGCTTGAAGATAGCGCTGCAAGTGATAGTTGCTGAGAGACTTATTGTTAATTGGGTACTTGTATATAATTGATTTTGTAGATGGTTACTCAATTTTTAAAAACTGTATTTTCTACATATTAGATGTGATGATCAAAAATGTTAATTGTTGTAGTCCATATTGACTATACAACTATAAGACATTTTTGTCTGCTTCCTATATTTAGCATTAAGCATTCTTTGGAAACACAACTGTATGGTGAATTTGTTAAATTCCCTTGTAATTCTATTAGCTTCTGCCTTGTCTACCTTTGAACTATTCAGTGAAAGTTATAACAATTTTTTTCTTTCTTGAAAATTGATTTGTTTTAAAAAAAATATACTGCCTGTATCACTGAGAAACATTTACAAATGTAGCTAATAATGTATCCAGCATTTTTAATGGTTCTATATAATATAATGGGTTTCTTTGCCTCAAGACTTCCAACTGGTAGGACATACTCCTAGCATATGAGACATCATTCCAATGGGTATGTATTGATTTAGTATTTTTGCATTTTATTTTCATAATTGAGATTTGCCTAAATCTATCTTTCATTGATTTGTCTGTCTAGAGTTAGTATAATTTAAAATGACCTAATAAAACGATTTAAAATTTCTTTTCCCTTTTCCTTTGCTCTAAAAATGTTTCTGTAACATAGAACAACATACCAAATTTTTTCTCAATTCTGGAAAAGTTTATAAAAATTAAATTACCTGTATCACTATTACTTGCTTGTTTATGTGTACTTTGAAATCAGTATTTTTTTCCATTCACTTGCACATTTTCTGAAGTTCTTAGGTTGCCACTATTGTTTTGTAATTTCAACCTTTTTCTTAGATCATTTTTTTTTTTGCAAGCACATGTGTTTCTTTGTATAACCAATAATTATTTTCATTTAACTGAATGCATTTTTTGGAACTGACTACATTTTTCCCCCTAATTTCTGTTTTCATCTATTTTTCATCTTGCTACAATACAATGTCAAATAATTATTTGAGAAAAATTCATGGAGGATAAATCGCCTGTCTTTAGATATCTGAAAATGTATTAGTTCTGTCATTTACCTCAAGGACTGTTTAGCTAGGCTTGGGATTCTACATATAGAAACTCTTCTCTCACAGAGAACCAACCTGTCTGGTTTGATTCCAGCTCTGATGGTCTCTAGCGGTCACTCAAGAGACATCTCGGGGCCTCACTTTCTTTGGTTCTAACATATTCTTTGTGAGCAGTAACTATATTCCTTTGACCTCATGGACACAGACTCATCATTCAGCTCACTGACCTTCTCATTTAGTCTCTTGAACACTGTGAACTGGGGTGATTATCTAGCTTTTGCTTGCTCCTGGCAATACGCTTTGAAAATAGAGTCAGAATTAAGACGTTATAATCCAGGGGTGCCTGGGTGACTCAGTCTGCACTGACAGCATGGAGTCTGCTTGGGATTCTCCCTCTCCCTCTCCCTACCCCCTTCTCCCTCCCCTCTCCCTCCCTCCCTGTCTCTCTCTCCCTACCTCCTTCCTCTCAAAATAAGTAAATAAACTTAAAATACAAAAGAAGCTATAATCCAAATGCATGCAAACTAAAGGAATGATCTTCAGAATTAGGGGGTAATACCAAAACTTAGATTTAGTTGACTGTCCAGTAATTATAAAATATTCAATTCTTATCTTGAGTAATACTCTTGCTATTGTATAGTATCATGTAATCTTTTCTGATACATGATATTTTGTAAGAATTTCATTGAGACCTTGATGGTGTTTTCTTTTGTCATTTTTCTGGATTCCCCACCTGTAATATTTAACTGAGAGAGAGGGATAATTTCACATGGTCAGCAAAACATATGTCTCCTTAAAAAAAAAAGAAAAAATCCCCATGGAATGCATGGGGGGAGGGGGATGCATCAACATACTTATTACATCCTCTGCATATAAGTGCTTCCCCTGACCATTTTCCAGTTGGATTAAGATTCCAATTTAAGGAAATTCCCTGAACACCAGCATTCTTCCAAGGTCTGCTGCTTTGGCCATTAAACTTAAATAAACATGAATAAGATGGCATCATCTATTAAAAAGACTTATTTTCCTAGCTGGATAACCATTATTCTGTGCAGTTAGAAAATACATAATCTAGTTTATTTCAACAACTTTTAATGTAATGGCACTTATGAAAGGGAAGGAATTATGGTTTGGAAATATAGAGTGGGAAAAACCCAGAGGCTTCTAGAAACACTGCTGCTAGGTAAATTAAATCACTAATAAAATTACTCTGTCTATTCAATTTACCTCGCACATTATGTACAGATGGCTTTCGGATTTTATTAACGAGAAGAATGAAAGAACAAGTGAACAAGAGAACTTGATGGAATAGAATATGTTAACTGTACTGGTATTCATTTCCTTTCTCCTATGCATGGGAAGGGGGAAAAAAAAGAAAAGAAAAAGGTCTGTTTGTTTAGCCCTTAAGTACATTAATTTCCATACAAAGTGGTTATTTTAAGTGAGGGCACCATATTTCAAGACTACATTCTTTTTTGCACTTCGAAGTTGGCACACATAGAATCACCACGTTAAACAGCTAAAGCCCTTATTGTAATCAGTTGCATTCAGTTTAAAATGCCTCAACTGTTGAAAAAAGTGACTTGAAGGGGAAATGATTCATCAATTCACTCTTTCTGGAGGCAATAAATCACTAAGTTGGAAGCCCAATTTTCTAATCTGGGCTGTTTTTTTCAATGTTTATTTATTTTTGAGAGAGAGAGAGAACGATTGGGAAGGGGCAGAGAGAGAGGGAGACACAGAATCCTAAGCAGGCCCCAGGTTCTGAGCTGTCAGCATAGAGCCCAATGTGGGGCTCGAACCCACGAACCCATGAGATCATGAGTTGAGCCAAAATTAGATGCTTAACTGGCTGAGCCACTGAGACACCCCTCTAACCTAGGTTTTGCAACATCTTTTCAAGAAATATAATATGGAGTATGTCAAGAATTCAAGAGGCCATTTCCTAGAGTTCTTAAAAATTTGTTTCAATATTTATTTGCATGTGTGTGTGTGTGTGTGTGTGCATGTGTGTGAGACAGAAAGAGAGAGAGTCAGAACATGAGTGGGGGAAGGGCAGAGAGAGAGAGGCAGACACAGAATCTGAAGCAGGCTCCAGGCTCTGAGCTGTCAGCACAGAGCCCAAAGCAGGGCTCAAACCCACAAACCATGAGATCATGACCTGAGCCAAAGTAAGATGTTTAACCAACTGAGCCACCCAGGCGTCCCTATCTTTCCATTTATTCAGACCTTCTTTAACAGGGAGGAGCAGAAGTAGAGAGAGAATATTAAACAGGTTCCATGCTCAACACACAGAGCCCGATGTGAGGCTCAATCCCAGGACCGTGGAATCATGACCTGAGCTGAAATTAAGAGTCGGATGCTCAACTGACTGAGCCACCCAGGCTCTCTGAGGCATAACTAGTTACAAAACTCATCTCTCAAAGTTAAACTGGTACTATGATTACCTGTAGAAGCATTCGACCTAGCACTTAATCTTTATCTCTTAGTGTCTCTTCTCCCTTAAATAATGTCCTTTATCTTGCTCATGGATGCCTGAGCTTTTATGAATTTTGTTGTCCTCTTTGCTGTAAGTTTTTGTCCTAGGATAACATGTTAGGGTATGAAAAGCAGTGACATTCTTCCTTTGTCTAAAGTAACTTAAAATGGACTCAAACCCTCACTATCCAGACTGGAAAGGAATCCAGCATACTGGTCCTCCAAAGCCCACATCCTTTACTCTCCCTTCGAGGAGGAGCACATCCCTGTCATTTGTCATCTGGCTGTAACTGCTGTTTCTCCTGCTGCGGTACATAACATCACTGCATTCCACATCCTCTGCTGTCTGGACCAACTTCCCAGTTGCTGTCCGCTTTCACTGGCCAAATATGCGGCAAACAGGCGCTACTTTGTTCTATACTGTTTTCTAGTTTCAAGCAATTTCCCATCATAATTTTAAATCCATAAAGCTTCTTCTAAAAACAAATAAACCAACAGCAAACAAAAAGCTCTTCCTTCTTTTGCTGCAAAACCAGTCTTGATTATCCCCTGCTAGGGCTCTGCCTTTGAAACAACTCCCTTACCCCTTTTTCTCCAGGAATACTTTCTCCTCCTCAGATAAGTGATAAGTGATCAGATAAGTGATCTGATAAAGATTGCTCAATAGACTTTCCACCACTCCCTTATCACCCCTTGCACTAGAAAATAAACCATGTGTTCAGACACAAACATAAGCATAAACTTCAATAGATACCAATTGCAGTGGAAAGATTTGACACATTAAAATAAATTGATTGGAGCAAATGAGCTAATCAGACCTTTTCCTTACAGACTTGAAAATGAGGCATGCAGAGATCTTATTATTTACACGAGTATCAGCGTGGAAAATTTCACTCTTCTTAACAAACTACCAATGTCCCATTGGTTCACCAGATAAACATTCCTATCATGTGTATTCTAATTCCAGGTTGGTTAATATACAGTGTTTTATTAGTTTCAAGTATACTATAAGCCAGTCAGAGAAAGACAAACACCATATGATTTCACTGTTATTTTTGTTTTGTTTTATTTTGTTTTATTTTATTTTCCATGAGAAAGAGAAAGGCAGAGAGCACACGCTCATGAGCATGGGAGGGGCAGAGAGAGGGAGAATCGCAAGCAGGCTCTACAGTCAGTGTAGAGTTCGACATGAGGCTCGATTCCACAACCCTGGGATCATGACCCAACCTGAAACCAAGAGGTGGACACTCAACCAACTGGGCCACCCAGGTGCCCCTACTATTCTAATATCTTTTACTATCCAATGGATTTCTGTTCCTGTAGTCAAGTTAAGTACTTATCTCAACCTTGATTAGGCAGTTCAAGTGATTACTGTAATTATAATTTAATTTTAATTTACCTAACCTTATGAAATGTGTGACTGCAAACAGAAAAAGGTTGCTCGCAGGAAAGAAGATAAAATGCTTTCAAAAGACCTTACCAAGGTCCTAGAAAATAAAACTATCTGTTGAATTCCTTATGTCGTCATATACACTTGACAAAAGTTTACAACATGATTTTCAGAAAAACATAAAATGAACATAAAGCTCTATATTTAGCTAAAGAGGCACTCATAATAATAAAGCTATTTCTAAGAGCATTACACATAAATTTTGAGTATTAAATAAACTTAAGATAAAATTACTAGGTGAGTTAGACAATTAGGTCAATGTTCTAAAGTACATCAAAACCATAACCTTTTCTTTAAAATTTCTCTGGTAGATTGTCAGACTGTATGTAGGCTGTAAATGACACGTGTTAATAAAACACACTTTTCTGTATTCTCCCAGTGATTTGTGTTTTGGCTTCTGAGATGGATGTATTCCCTTTACAATACAGAAAGTTTTTCCAGTGGTTTATGAGGAGCAAAATCCCAGCAGTATCTTAACTGCCTTCTCTTGATACAGACCAGTCTTACACACAAGTGTGTTATACAAGCTTGTATTCCATTTTGCAAATTAAAGCTAAAGAGAGGTTAATAATTAGACCGGCTCTTCTCTTGATACATGAAGATGCTGAAGTCCAAAGAGATGTGAAACCACAAGCATCAAAGAATGCAGATTTCTTTCCTAAGTTTTTTTTTTTTAATGCTTATTTACTTTTGAGAGACAGAAAGAGAGACAGAGTGAGAGGCCTCAGAGGGGGAGGGGCAGAGAGAAGAGACAAGGAACCTAAAGCAGGCTCCAGGCTCTGAGCTGTGAGCACAGAGCCTGACACAGGGTTCGAACCCACAAATGGCAAGATCATGACTGGAGCCAAAGTCAGATACTTAACCAATTGAGCCACCCAGGCACCCCTCTTTCCTCTCTTCTTAATGCTTAGGTTTACCTCCTGCTGCCTTCCAGAAGGCCATTTAAAAAAAGTGGTTGATACAGAAGAAGAAATAGATAGAAATATGTCTTGAATCCCTACAGGAATTCAGACAACACTTGCAGCTTTCAGTTAACTGAAATTTTTAAGTCTTGTTTTTCCCATTTATCACATTTATTGCAATTCCTGAATTTTATTTTTAAAACCTGAAAGTAGGACTTTGTACTTTCTCATCCTAAATTGCACTTTTTGGTTTTTAAACATCATTTTAGCTTGCTGAGGTACATTTAAATTTGGATTCTGTCTTCCATCATAATTCATCATTCATTTTCTAAGATTAGATCAGCTTGTTTGGGGTTTTAATCAAACCCGTGATCAGAGATTTAACCTTCAAGAACACCAGTAAAATCTGTTTGCCAGAGGTTTCAGTGAATAAGGGAATCAGACTAAACATTCAAATAGAACCCAAGGGCACCTGGATGGCTCATTTGGTTGACCGACTGACTCTTGATTTCATGTCAGGTCATGATCCGAATGATCATGTCATCCCATGATCCCATGGATCAAACCCCATGTTGGGCTCCACAATGAGCATGGAGCCTGCTCAAGATTCTCTCTCTCTCTGCCCCACTTCCCCACTCATGCTCTCTCTCTGAAAAAAAAAAAAAAAGCCAATAGAACCCTAACACAACAAAGCTTAGACAAGAAAGCATATTAAAAATCAAGCAAACTGATAAATTCTGTTTTAGATCTGGAAACATCCCAGAGTAAGAGACACTGACACAGATGTCAGTCAAAACACACACAGGACTTAATTACTGTTAATAGAAAACTGATCAAGTTTTTATGACACTGACATGCTATCTACAGTGCTACCAAGTCACCTAAGATAAAGGTTTTAAAGAATCAAAGAATGATATTTCGTATGAACTGCTGAGTTAAAAAGAAAATCACAACATTTAAAGTAAGAACCATAGGAGAATGAGAAACATCAATCTACATTTGTTACTATGACATCCTCTTCTGTCTCCACTCCCACAGAGACACCTCAAGCGGTGAATTTCCTATTCAACTATCAGTGGTAATTAGTCTGAGTTAAAGAAAAGATAGTTGAGTATCAACGATATCCAAATAACTCCTTTTTTAATTTTGACATATCAACTTTCATTTCATTATAGAAACTGTTAGCCCCTCTTGTCCCTATTCCAAGGTAGAAAATATAATTTCAAATTTCTATCAATTTACATTGTACAAATTGGAGAATTCCTTGGGTGTTTCCTGGTTCCCCTGTCTCCCAACCTCTCACTTTATTTGCTTTGTCTTGTTAAGTTGATAAAAATATTACAGCATCAGAATATTTCAGTGCACTGGACACCTTACTGAAGAAATCCATTTATATCAGTAGATGTCATATTTGCCTTTTATTGAGTAGGAATGACTATTAGTTAAATTGTCCTTTTGAAGAACTAGAAATATGCCTGTTTAAAATCTTTGAGAATTCTTCTGAGTTTTATGCCCGGATTCTCTAAGTACATAAGGCACTGAAATAATCCAGTGTACTGAAGTATCTCAAAAAATAAGAAATCATTGTACATCCTACATCCAACGTCACATTCTTGTGTTTAAAATCCAATGTCGGGTGACTTGTGCAGTATAATGGATATTAAGTAGTGCTGAGACATAAACTGCTGTCTATGAAAATGTAGCCTGTAAATAAGCCACTGTCTACTTCCCAGGGGACAAGTGAGTATTTATGCCAGGCAAGTGCTGCATTAATTTTATTGCCTACACATCTCCAGGGAGCTAACTTGCAAACTACCATTTTAAGTAAGTTTTCTCTGATCCATAGCCTTTATGTTTACAGACTTTTTTTCAGGATGTCAAGTTAAGAGCAAACCAACTAGATTCTGAGATGGCCAAGGCCAATTTTTATCTTTCCTTTTGGATAAGAACTGAACACTACATTTCTATTTTCTCTTCAAACTGCCTTTCAAGAGGCAGGCATATCAGGGCAAAGACCCTACCTTCCTAGGAACTGGTTGCCAAAAGTGTTGAAATATACTAGTATGTTCCACACTGCTTTCATTTTTCACATTGACTACTGCAATATCCCCAAATGATGTCCAAACCCAGTCCATGATATAGTCAGAATAATTCTCAAAAAAAAAAAAAAAAAACAACCCTTGGGGCGCCTGGATGGCTCAGTTGATTAAGTGTCTGTCTGCCTCTTACTTCAGCTCAGAACATGGTCTCACGGTTCCTAAGATGGAGCCCTGCATGGGGGCTCTGTGCTGACAGCATGGAGCCTGCTTAGAATTCTCTCTCTTCCTCTCTCTCTGACCCCTCCCTCTCCCCCTCACACACGTTTTCTCTAAATAAATAAATATGCATTTTTTAAAAATGCAACCATTACCATCCCATGGCCCTGTCAGGTGCCTCCCTTGATTTTCTATATGCAATTCAACCTCTATGTTGTATCTAACCACACTTATCTAGTCTTTTCCCATTCTTCATCTCAAATTTTATTCAAAGGTAATAGCATACATACCACACACACACACACACACACACACACACACACACATTGATGGTTTGTTTGCTTGTTTTTCAGAGGGTTCTCTGTATAGGGAGCTTACCTCCATGTCTGACTAACTTGATTTGCAATCTATATTTAACAATAGATTCAAAGGTGCTCTCCCATTCTGTATCAAGGTAGGTTAATAAACATAGATGGAGTGAATTCAAAGAGGAAAGCTACTTGTATTGTCACAATCTCACTAGAACAGGATATAAAACACACTAGAAGCTGTGACATTTAACAATTTCAGCCTTGGCCATTTGCATTATTGTTCCTCAAGGATGTCTCTGCAGTGAGATCTTTAAGAGTGAAAAAGTGGCAAGATAAAGGGGTTTCCCTCCGTTTGAAATGTTTATAGCTACTTTTAATAGTGTGTTACTTAGGACACTAAGCTTTCTAATCTATAAAATCAATTACGTTGCCATATATGCCCTCTTAGGTTATAAAAATTAGTGCTGTTTCATATCAAGAATCATGTACAGTTCTAGGGTGCCTGGATGGCTCAGTTGGTTAAATGTTCAATTCTTGATTTCAGCTCAGGTCATGATCTCATAGTTCATGAGTTTGAGCCCCACATTGGGCTCTATGCTACCAATATTGAGCCTGGTTTGGATTCTCCCTCTACCACTCTCTCTCCCATTCCCCTGTTCATGTTCTCTCTCTCCTTCTGTCTTTCTCAAAAAAAAAAAATATATATATATATGTATTTAAAAAGCATCACATACAGTTCATAACTAAATAAATAGTTGATGTAATTATTCACCATTAAACTATCTGATTGATGGCAGAATTCAGCAGTAAAATATAAAGAGATTTCCGTGAGTGACTATAGTTTCTTTTAGATAACTTATTTCTAAAAATCCCTTCACAACAAAGGAAGAGTGAGAAGTCTTAATAAATGAAGAGAACGTGCGATGCCAACATTACTTTTTGCCTTGCTCTGTACTAAAATCTTATCCCCAGCTCCCTGATGGTATTGATAAATGGTAATAAAATAAAATTTAAATTTGATGCATATTATCATTGAATTATCCCTGATGATGCCACCAGGTAAAATTAGATTACAAAAACACATTGATTTATGTATGATGAAATAGAACTTTATGTTTAAAAAAAATAAAAAGGATATGAAGTCCAAACCTCTTTTTGTGTCTTAAGAAGACACTGCACCATGATTTAGAAGTTTAGAAGTTTATCTAAATAGTATATTAACATGACAAACATAAATAAGAATACCACATTGAATTTTAAAAAGTTATGTATCATACCTAATGGGACATAATTTCTGAATTCTGAGTTCCTTAAAAAAGTATATTATACAAGTAAGTTTTATGAAGATGTTTTTCTAGAAGAGGAATGTACATTTTCTCACAATTTCCCATGCTGCACAGGACGGTGGGTCTAGTGTTGATTAACCTCTAGTTTAGAAGAAAATTTATCTCTGAGATTTGGTTTATATGCTAAACACTTTATCAACGTTTTATTGATTGATTGGTTGATTGGTGGGGGGCAGGTAGGGGAGATGTCTGGCCAACTCTAATTCAACCTTTAGTATCAAGGCCACAAGGTCACAGCACAAATACTCCAGAAAATCTTTACTGAATTTTGACATTAGCTTACTATGTTCTTTTTCTTTGCTCACAAAGCTTATTTTTCTTCACTCTTACCCTGTAGATTCCTTGAAAGTAAGAAATATACCTCATTCATACTACATCTCTGGATATAGAAGAGTACTTCCTATGTAAAATACATTACAAATAGTTCTAGATCTGTAATTGTACATTGTAAATATTTAATATTTTAAATAAATGTTTTAAGTTTTTTTTATTTTGAGAGAGAGAGAGAGTTCACATGAGCATTGGAGGAGCAGAGAGAGAGAATTCCAGGCAGACTCCAGATCAGCTCAGAGCCTGATGGGGGGCGAGAACTCATGAGCCATGAGATCATGACCTGGACTGAAATCAAGAGTCAGACGCCTAACTTACTGAGCCACTCAGGTGCCCCAGAATATTTAGTATTTTAAAATTGACTTAAACGCATTTATTGGTCAGACAATAGAAAGGGTCAAAATGTTTCCAATCACAGTAAATGAAAAAGGTGGATCCCTTGATGAAGCACCCACAGAAAACAATCCCCAGCATCCCCTCTCAGCTTTTGCAGGCATGTATTGTTTCTATTAGGCAATATTTGGTAGAGACCCACCACTGCCTTGCTTATCAGGTGCTGGTCATGCCTGGCTAGTTGATGTTGGCCAAATGGGAAGGAGAGGACAGGGCCTGACTGTGTCCTGCAGGGCAGGCTTCTGTACTGACTCAAAACCAGGGCCAGAATAACAGGTTCTAACTGGGAAAACTGGGTCCTTTTTGTAGTTTTACAGGGTTCTGTGGAATTTGGGGATTTGTCATTTTCAGGAGAATCCAACTCAGTTGTCGCCATTTGGTCCCACATTTTCTGAAGCCTTGACAGAGCAGACTTGTTTTGATCGGTAATTTTAACAGCTTAATAAACAACTACTGTGTTGCTTGTCTACTCTAGAAAAGAAGTCCTGGGCCACGTGCTCAGCTTCCTCAGTCCTCTCCCTTCAGGAGATACTACCAAAGAGGCCCTTCAACTTTTCATATTTGCTCTAAGTTGGCTATTAGTTATTGTTACATTTTAGTGACCTTCTCTCAGTATATCCCCAATTCCTCTGTCTTTAGAGGAACTTTGTCAAACACAGGGAACCTCACACTAGCTAATATGTTCCTTTGCACTAATATGCCCTTTATTTTTTATTTTTTTTAATGTTTTTATTTATTTTTTTGCAACAGAGAGAGACAGAGCATGAGCAGGGGAGGGGCAGAGAGAGAGGGAGACACAGAATCCGAAACAGGCTCCAGGCTCTGAGCTGTCAGCACAGAGCCCGATGCGGGGCTCGAACCCACAGACTGTGAGATCATGACCTGAGCCGAAGTCGGACGATTAACCAACTGAGCCACCCAGGCGCCCCTAATATGCCCTTTAAATGACCAATGAACAATGGGATAACATCTTTTTTTCTGGGGACTATCTGTACTTCACCTGTGACCAGTTGTGGTGGTCTCATTGCAAGCCAGGCAATGTGGGATCCTGCTCCCAAAGCCTGTCTTTGAAATGGTTTACTACAACTCTTAGGGTACAGGGGGGTGATTAAGAAGTGTCCTTATGACCAGCAGCTGTGGAAGGAAGGCAGTGAAAGCAGGAGTAGACAGATACATGACCGGAGCTTCAGTAGAGGCTCAAAGGCAACTCTGAAACATAGACAACTCTGGATCCAGAATGGTCTTTCAGACATGTCCCAAGTTAAGCAGAGACAGCCGGCCAGGCCATGTCTCTACATCATCAGTCAGTTACTGTGTGCACTTGCCCCTAAAAGGGTAATGAATAGGGGGGAAGGCAGCTTTCTGCAGCTGAGGCCATGTCTCAACAGTTAACAGCCAAAAGCCATCCCAGGAACCTTACAACAAAGTTCTTTATTAAGGGCTATCGCAATGAATCACAGTGTCACCCACACTGAGGCAACTTAAAAAAAAAAAAAAAAAGAAAGAAAAATGAATTTGAACACAAAATGGAATGAATGTGAAGTAAAAACAAATATTAAGGTGGTGGGGTGTTTTGTTTTGTTTATTTATTTTGAGAGAGAGAGAGAAAGAGAGAATCCCAAGCAGGATCCACACTGTCGGCACATAGCCCCAACAAGGGGCTCAAACCCATGAACTGTGAGATCATGACCTGAGCCAAGATCAAGAGTTGGATGTTTAACCGAGTCACCCAGGCACCCCACGATGGCAAGTGTAGAATCATATATACATCAATAATTGTATTGCATGAAAAGAAAATAATATGGCTGTTAAAATTAAAAAAAAATCAGTGGATTGGATTTAAAAATGCAACTGAAGAGGTCTTAAGAGAGATTCACTTAAATGTAAAGAAAAGAAATTATAATGTTAGGATTTGTAAAAATATATGCTCCAAAGTGTTTGAATATCCTTGTTCTATTTTAAGGAAAAAACTATAGATAAAACAAGAAATATTGTTATAATTTAAAAAAATATCAAGTTACCAGGAATATATGAAATTTAACAATTTCCAGTCATAAAATAACTGTGTCAAAATACATAAAGCTAAAATTGGCATAATGGAATAGAGAAATGGGCAAATCCAAAATTATAAAAGTAGATTTTAGTATACTTTTCATAGTAACCAATAGAATATTCAGGTAAAATATCAGCTTTTTTTTTTTTTTTTAAAGTAATCACTACACCCAAGGTGGGGCTCAGACTCATGATCCCAACATCAAGACTTGCACACTCTACCAACTGAGCCAGCTAGGGTTGCTACAGGTAAAATACCAGTTTAGAAAGATGAATATGAACAGGCATTAAAATTTCTTAACTGATATCTGTTGAACACCTACCATACAACTGTAGGTCACACATTACTTTCATGTGAAATTTGAACGTTTACCAAGATAAACCATACAGTAGGCCATGAAGTAAGTTTTAACATATTTCAAATAACTGAAAATACACACAAATGTTCTTTGATCATACTGTATTTCAGCAAGGAATGTTTACAATTTAAGTAGAAAACCTTTTATTTGTAAATCAAGCAATACACTTCTAAATAAACTATAATCAAATAACCATTGAAAATAGAAATTCATTTTTTTGCTCAATGATTTTAAAACACAGTATTCAAAGTACATGGGAGATATTAAAATCAATGTTTTCAGGAATTTATAGAACTAAATATATGTTTTAGAAAAAAAAGAACATGAGTGTTTTAATGACAGAGCTCAAGGAGCTATAAAACAAAATTGTACTCAGTGGTGATTGAACCACAGAAACAATCAAGATGAAAGTAAAAATTTGTAATGTAGAAGAAAAACCCACAAAACCAAAGTTTATTTCTTTGAAAAGCTAATGAAATTGGTAATTTCCTACCAAGCCTGATTAAAATAAAAAGTCAATATGTACAAATAAACATCAGTACAGATCTTTCAAATATTGAACAGATAAGAGTACTTTATGAACAACCCTATGCCAATAAATTTTAAAGTGTAGGTGAAATAGTTGAAGGCCTTCAGAAACACAACTTATGAAAAAGTATAGAATATGTGAAAATCAAAACAGCCCTCTATCTCATAAATAAAGAGAATCTCTGAGTAGTAACTTTCCAACAGGTATAACTCTAGAACTAGATGGTTCCATCTACATATTTTTCCTCATATTTCAGAAACAGAAAGCCAATACTATACATAATCTTTTAATCTTAGAAAGATACAGAGAGGGGAAGTTTCCCACTTTTGTTATTAAGTTACAGTAACGATACCAAAGCAAGACAAATGCACTAAGAAAAAGGATAATGTTATATCAATTTCTCTCCTAAAGATACAAAATTTTAAATAATATATTATCAAGCCAAATCTAACATAGCATGTCATGACCAATGTTGTTTCACTTCCAACTTTGTGAGTTTACCAACTCCAAAATTAATGTAATATACCATATTGATAAAATAAATAATAAAAATCATGTAATCATACCAGTAAATAATTTCAAAACCTCTAATAGAATTCAATATATATACATGATAAAATGAAAGCAAAAAAATAACAAGGTAGGAATACAAGGGAAATTCCTTATACTCATGAAGTTATCTTGACAAGAAAAACAAAATACCAAAAATTCATATGATATATGCTAATTAATAAGAAAATATTGTAAGCTTTGTCTCCAATTTGAGAATGAGAAAAAAAAAGTCCTAGGTTCATTCAACACTGCACTGGAGAATCTATACAGGGCTATAAGACCAATAAATCAAAACTATGATTAACAAAATTAAAAGGAAGGAAAAAATATATAACATACACAACTGAACAAATGTGTATATTAAAAAAAAAAAAGGAACCTGCAAGTCAACTATTAGAATTCATGATCAATTTTAGAGCTGCTGAATCCCAAATCAATATATAAACATCAATTTTATGTCCAGGTTCCAGTCACATGAAGTTATAAGATGGTAATTTGAAAAAAAAAAAAACATTTCATGTGTAATCATCAAAAACATTAAGAATTTAGGCATAAATTTAATAAAACCTAATTCTAATACCAAAAAACTGTAAAAATTACTTAGAAAAATTTGAAAAGATTCCAACAAATGAAAAGACACCTTTTCTATGAAATTGAAAATTTTAAAGAAGGCGATTCTCTCTAAATTAGGCTGTCAAAACACTGTAATAATAATCAAAATTCCAGCAGAATTTTTTGGGGGTTTATAGCAAAGTTTATTACCTGATTCTAAAATGTTTAGGAAAATTAAAAGGCAAATAATAGCCAAGATAGTAGTGAAAATAAATAATAAAGGTGCATTTCCACTATTATATACAGGTGTCATAAAAACCACAGTACTGAAGACAGTATGATACTGATGCAAAAAAAAAAAAAAAAAAAAAAAAAAAAAAAAAAAAAAAAGCACTAGAGACCTGGGTGGTCAAGTCTTATCAAAATGGAGTAACTGTGGTAAACACTCCAGACATTCAACAAAGAGAAAAAGAAACATATTGTCCTATAAGCAAGAGACATTCTTTAGCAATAGGACGAAACAGAAGCAAACTCATCTAAAAACAAATCTTAGGATTCAAGTGGGCAAATGTCAATTTAATTATCTCAGGTATCTCAGAAAAAATTTTCAACCAGTTTTAGATAAAGGTCACACAGGCTAAAGTCTTTACAACATATTCTCTGAAGTGACAAGCATACAAAAATAATAGTAACAGTAATGTTAATAATAATCTTTTGGCATGAAAAGTAAAAAGTGACTAACAATCAAGAGACAGGATAATAAATATAAGCAGACCTATAAAGGAAACAAACCTTAAAGGTAGCAGTGAAAGGCCTCAAAGTAACCATGTTTAAGATAGTTAAGGTATTAGATAAAAGAGTTCACAGACACCAGAATGGACCATGTCTTAGGAAAGCTGAATTATATCTCAAATTTTTTGTCACTTTGATAACAGAAATGAAACCGATTCATTCCTTGAAGAAAACAAATCTACAGCAGAAAAATAAATTGTAATAGTCCTGTATCTACTAAAGATATTGAATTCATAGTTTAAAACCTTCCTGGGAAGAAAGCTTCAGGCACAAACAGCATGCTGCACTAATGAATTCTTCTAAACATTCATGGGTGAAAAAATATTACCATTCTTAAATAAATACAAAAAAAATCAGGACACAGAAGAGTATATGCTATGAAATCTATGTGAAGTTCACCAACAGCTATTCTATGGAGATATAACTGAGCTGCATGCCCGCATACACATTAAAAGTGCACACATTTTTAAAAAGTGTGCATAAAGCTCATGCAAAATATGGGAAAGAGCTACAGAGCAGGGGATTAGAGAGCAGCCTGATGTGATGGGTAGGGCAAATGTACTATTTAGGAACTAGCAGTTTCTGAAGACCATAGGTTGTCAGTCAGGGGCACAACTCCACAAGAACATGTGGTTTTCCCTTGCAGTGTTTGGAATCCCATACACAGGACATGTAAGACTCGTGGTTGTACTGAACCAAAGCTGGAACTGATCCTAAAAGTAGGTGCTCTGGAACAGGTAAGACAAAGAGAGCTATTCAGGTGATGGAGCTGGGCCAGAGAAGCAATCAAGGAGAGCCTTTAAGAATGAGCTGATAGAGGGGGTTCTGGGTGGCTTAGGTGGTTAAACTTCCGACTTCAGCCTAAGTCATCATCTCATTGTTCCCGAGTTTAAGCCCCACGTTGGGCTTTGTGCTGGCAGCTGGGAGCCTGGAGCCTGTTTCAGTTTCTGTGTCTCCCTCTCTCCCTGCCCCTCCCTTGCTTGTGCTTGCTTTGTCTCTCTCTCTCTCAAAGACAACTAAACAATACAAAAATATTTTAAAAAAAATGAAATGATAAATTGGGATGAGTCATCTAGAAACATGAGCTATCAATGAGGACCAAGCATATGAACATGTTGGCAAAGGCATATGCATATTCTATAGTGTACCCCTCCCCCCTCCCCACAGCAGTGACTCTACTGGCACCTCAGCCTTAGTATTGCTAAATGACAAAGCGTCTTGCATGGCAGGCCATTCTGTCCATCTGTTGTGTCCACATGGCTTTCTCTTCATTTCAGACAGCAATCCCCTTTTCCAGTTCTGTTGGTGTCCCCTCTCTCGAGTCTGTTCAATTAGTAAGTCTTCCTATGCTTACAACACCGGGGGTTCACAATGAACAGATAGCTGGATGAATCAAGTATGAAAGTTAATATGTGTATTATTTTTTTTCTTTTCTTTATCTTCCACCTCCTCCTCTTCCTTTTCACGTGCGTATGCGTGTGTGCGCGCGCACGCGTGTGTGTGTGTGTGTGTGGATTTTCAAAACAATTTTGCTGTTCTTTGAAAACATGTTTACATTTTTTCATTTTTAAATTTTTTAACGTTTAGTTTTTGAGAGAGAGACAGAGTGTGAATGGGGAAGGGGCAGAGACAGGAGAGAGAGAATCCCAAGAACGCTCCACACTGTCATTGCAGAGCCCAATGGGTGCTTGAACTCACCAACCAGGAGATTATGACCTGAGTCCAAGTTGGACACTTAACCAACTGAGCCAGCCAGGTGCCCCTGAAAACGTGTATACATTTTAACTAGAGCTCACATAAAAGTTTAACTAATACAGCACTGGATACTGTAGTCACTCTAAGAGTGTAAGTTCCTAATTACATGAGTTCATGTTCTAGAAAGTAGAAAAAAGCATTCTCATCTAGGACTGTATAATCTACAATGAATGGATGACATATGTGTATATTCTTGCACGTGTGCCTATTTTTCCTAGTGCTTCACCTCCTGGAATGGCCTTTCCCACCAGGTGAATTAGTTGTTGAATTAAAACCCTACTGATAAATGTCAAATCTTTCCCTCATCTTCCTATTTAAATGCTAAACATTTTTTTCTCATTTAAAATTTTACAGATGTGCTTAAATAACTAGCAACGACAGTAACTAATATAGAAATGAGGAGGACAGTAGCTGAACAATAATTTTAGTAATTTCTGGTATCTGTATGACTGCCTGTAATTAATCTGTATAATAATAATATGAATAACTAGTCCTGTACAATGCACTAGGTATGGTTTGTGATTCTCCTGAGAACCCTTCAATTTACATTTTATTTATATCTCTGTTCAAGAAATGATGCAACTGACTTAGCGAGACATTGAACCATTTGCCATAGGGTCTAGAGCTGGCAAATAACAGCTCTGGGGTCTGAATCTAGTCTAAGTGGCACCAAAGCCTTCATCCTTTCCGCCATACCTCACTGTTGCTCTAGAACTCACATGTTTTCTTCAAATACATAAACATGCGATGCAGCAGCCAACCAAAGATGTCCAGGTCCTAATCACCGCACCTTGTTCATATAAAGGGGGAAAAGGGAATTTTTATCTGTGATTAAGTCAAGGGTCTGGAGATGGGACAATTATCCTAGATTACCCAGTGTCCAAATCCTACCAAACGTGTTTTTGTAAAAGGGAAACAAGAGCTCCAAAGGCAGAGAAAGACCTGAAGATGCTACATGTGGAATGGGAGCAGTAGCCAATAGCTAAGAAACGCAGGTGGCCTCTGAAAGCTGGAAAAGACCAAGGAACCCGTTCTCCCTAATCGCTAAGGAACTCAGAGGACATCTTGGTTTTAGCTCAGTAAAGCCTCTTTCACACCCCTGACCCCTAGAACTTTAATAATAAATGTGTGTTGCTTTAAGCTACTAGTTTGTAGTGAACTACTATGTTTATAGTAGTTATAGCAGTAGTAGGAATCTAATATAGATCTTTACAAGCTAACAACTCCTGGAGTGACTTTTGTTTTTGTAGTAAGTATACACAGCTAATTCTGCTACCCTCTGCATCCTTATAAGCCTAGAGATTTTTCTCTCTTTTTAAAACATGTTTATTATTTAGAGAAAGAGGGAGAGAAAGAGAGCTGAGGAGGGGGAAAGAAAGAAAGAAAGAAAGAAAGAAAGAAAGAAAGAAAGAAAGAAAGAAAGAAAGAAAGAAAGACAGAAAGAAAGAAAGACAGAAAGAAAGAAAGAAAGAAAGAAAATCCCAAGCAGGCTCTGTGGTGTGGGTATAGAGCTCAACTCGGGGCTAGAACTCATGAACAATGAGATCATGACCTGCGGCGAAATCAAAAGGTGCCCTTGTATGGTTTAAAGTTCTCAACCCTTCAGAGCTGTCATTAGTGGTCACATAATGAGCTATGGCACCACAATTTTTTTAAAATATGATTACATAATGGAAAATGCTTCTAGTAGTTTATACAATTTTCAGAAATTACCGTTAGAGAAATATAGCATAGCAAGAAATATAAAAGGATAGCAAGGAATACTTAATTATAATAAAAGATGACAATGTTCGTTCTTAGTCCATGTATTTTCTGTTTTCAAAGATCATTTAAACTTAATTTGATGTTCCTTGAATGAAAAAAAAATCATAAACTTGGTGGTCAGATACACTGCTTTCACTTTCTACAAGTAGTGTGTTCTATTATTTTCCTTTTACAAAAAGTCAACCCATTTTAAGAACTGAATCAGCATACACAGTTGTATTTTCAATTTACCATTTACTAAAATAGCCATTAAAGAAAAATTTCAGTAAAATTTTAATCTAATAACATTCTTATCATTTCATAAAGGACTCAACAATTTACTGAGCATTCTTCACTCTTTTTAATGTTTTGGAGTATCTGTAATTACTTTGATACTTTGTGCAATTTGGACAGAAATAGAAATTGTCACAAAACATTAGAAAATTTGATTTCTTTTCAAACTAATTATATATATAAAATTCTCACCTGTACCTACATAAATAGCTGCTTACATTTGATAACTTCTACTATATTAGGCTTAGTGGGGTCCATGAGTAGTTATCCAGTCTTTTAAATTTGCATGGAAGAAAACTCACAATTGCTAACTAAATTCTATGATGCCTTTAGTTAATCGGAGAGGTAGGTTTAGACCCAGAATCCCTAATCTCCAATTCCCTAATATGTGTGTGAGTGTAAATGTATCTACAACTAAATTAAAATGTAGGTCAGCTGCTGTTGTTCCAGGTGCTGGGATACTCGTGAAGTTCGCAAGAGAAGCAAGCCCAAGGATGGCAACAGAGAGATCTGGTCAGAAAAGGAGATGGCCTCCAGGCTAAGGAAAAATAAAGCCTTATGGTAAGCTCACCATGTGTATCAGTTTTAGAGATAAAGAACCAAAATTCAGGGATTAAGTAAAGTTGAATGAGGTCACAAAGTTGTGACATACACATGGGAGCCAAGATTCCAACCCAGATGTGTCTGACTTCAAAGCCCAGGCCTGAGTTCTTTCATCATCCTGGAGGTGTCTACAGATGAGGCAGAACTTACAAGATCCTGGGATCTAAGTAAGCAAGACTATCAATTCAGATGCCCATAAATTCAAAAGACACCAGTTTGATAGAAAACTCCAACACTCACGATGATCAGTGTTTTTCTGAATTCTTACTGCCCTCGAGATCAGTCTTAAACACATTATCCTATCCTACATAAAATTGGTTCATAGATGCATAGCTTTCCTTCCTTGAAGGATTTCATCTTTATCACAGGGTCTGTCTCTAGAGATTCTCTACCCCAATGTGCAGTGTGCCAAATGCCTCAAGTTTAACAAACATGTGTTGAGTGAATTTCAGGGAATGCTTTTAATAAGCTTAGTGTACATATTACTCAGCATTCTAATCTGATACAGGGTATACTCCTTTACCAGTAGTTAAGATTTCAGAGTTGGGGTGTGACTTACCCAACAGTCTAAATTTATGATCACCAAATCAAGCATACATATTTATCATAGTGTCACCCCTCTTGGGGTTGTTAAAGTTTTCCCCACAAGTAGGTTTTCTTTCCCAGATCATGTCATTTTGAACACGTCTGTGTTTACTTTACCTTTCACTTCTTGGGTCTCCTGTTGTTAAAATGGCAGGTAAAAGGCTTTTTAAAAATAAAAGCATGGGTCAGAATGAAGTGATACCTAAGTAAGGGAAGGGAAAATTGTCCAGGCTAAGGAAAACTGTGTACTAAGGTAAAGGTGCCCTGAGGAGCTTAAGGAATAGAGAGATGCTCAGTCTGGCAGGAGTCAAGAGATTTCTAGGAAATGAAGGAAAAATGAAGGAGTAGTTTTATTGGGTCAATACTGTTCAAAGTTAGAGAATAAGGAGGATCTTAGAGGTCATAAACACTTCCACAGGAGCCATTTCAGTAACTGCTGAATATAAAAATAACACTAAACTTCAGGGTAGTTAAGTGAGGAGATAAAAACATCATATACAGAATATCTATGAATAATCATGCTTGAAGGAACAAAAAGAGATAAGCCAATCACGGACAAGAGTTTCAACTGAGACTTTTATTTGTTTTGTTTCATTTATAGGAAGAATAGGATTGATACATAGGGACATTGGTTTTATATTCGGCACCATGAAAATGAGAGAATTATTAATACGTGTCTTCTCTTTTCTGTCTGAAGTAGGTGGTGAAGTTAGAAACTAAGAGTTGCAGTAATGGTGAATTGAACATTCAAAGAAAGCCTGAACATAGTGAGATGGATACAGTAGATACACGTGCACAGGACCACAGAAGATCAGTGGTCATAGACTACTAGCCATTGTGGAGACCCATTCTAAGTTGATGACCATGAATTAATTATGGATCCAATCTGGTCTTGCTCAGTGATTTCTCCAACAATGGCCCTCATTGTTTAGTTATAGGCAGTAAGTGAGATTCTAGTTGAAAACTAATGAGTCACCTACAGCAAGGTTATAGGGGAAAAACAAAGGAGAGATGGGAACAAGTTGGAATCTACAGAGATGAAGTTTGTTTAGATGCTATCTGTGACAGAGAAAAAGAGTTCAGGGTGACCTCAAGGTATTATTCACTGTGATAAGGAATAAAGAAAAAGATGGAAATAGCATTAGAGTGGAGTAAGATAATGAAGTCTCCTTTGGAGGCGCCGATCTTAATTTTCTTATGGGACAGTACGATGGCAATACTTAGCAGGATACTAAGTAAAATCAATCTCAAAGACAGAAGGATCTTCTAATCTGAGAATTAGACCTTTTTGTCAAACATTCCCTTGGACTAAGTTTTTTTTTTTTTTTTCAACATTTATTTATTTTTGGGACAGAGAGAGACAGAGCATGAACGGGGGAGGGGCAGAGAGAGAGGGAGACACAGAATCGGAAACAGGCTCCAGGCTCTGAGCCATCAGCCCAAAGCCCGACGCGGGGCTGGAACTCACGGACCGCGAGATCATGACCTGGCTGAAGTCGGACGCTTAACCGACTGCGCCACCCAGGCGCCCCGCCCTTGGACTAAGTTTTTGACTGAAAACATGAGACTGGGTGAGATTTTCTAGGAATTAGAATGATCAAATAAGGCGACCAAGAAAGACATCTGACTTCAGTATACTCTACCACATGAAATGAAATAAGGGATATGAGAATTTTAGAGTATCAAATAAATTTGTTCTAAAATAGCATTTAGTTTTTGGAATAGAAACCAAAATATAAACCTCTATGCCTTCAGCCAAAGAAATATTCACACAAAATATTTAAACAGGACTTTAAAAGGTATCTCATTAACACATTACAATATGATAATTTTCTACAAATACATTTTATAAATATGCAAAGCTGTAAAAGTGTTTACACATTTGGAAAGTATCATGGATTACATGGGGAGCCTTCTGGACAATCAAGGCACCCCTTTAAGGCTACCCTTAATTACTGTAGTTCAACATCAGGTTCCAACTAACATTCTACTGTTTCTAATGAATTAAGTATTTTGTTTTCTCTGGTTTGAATAGTCAACATTAAATTCATTTATGACAAAAGGAATCTCTAACAAAGAAATTTGCTTATTTATTGCCCAATGTATTTCTAATAAAGTATGACTCGTGAATACATCATTATAGAATGTTACATGGACATTTAGGACTCTTACATTTAAACCTTTTTTTGGTATTAATTTAGGTTTTAAATGGCTTTTGTTTCTAGGAAGACAGATTTCTTTGAAATCACACACACACACACACACACACACACACACACACACACACAGGATAGGAGTCAATCCTTCTACAGACCAGGCAGAATGCTTCAGTCTAAGTGTGGTATTTAATATTTAGTTATATTAATATACATCCATCAGATTTTGCCAAATTTTACTTCAGAATAATGGGAGGAGATTTTAACTTATTAATCAGTTATTTTTAATATTAAAATATAAACATTTAAGAACTGAACCAATAAATATAGTATATTTGGGGTGGTTAACATGTTTCTTTCAAAATTTGTATTTTTAATATTAAAATGTAAACATTTAAGAACTGAACCACTAAATATAGAATATTCGGGGTGAGGGCAGATGTATTTTTATTTTTTTAAATGTTTATTTTTTAGAGAGAGAGAGAGAGAGACAGAGCATGAGCGGGGAGGAGATAGAGATTGGAAGAGCCTAATGATCCCTGTGAAACAAATAATGAAAATTTATTAAAAGATTTATTTAACTTTTTTAATGTTTATTTATTTTTTGAGAGAGAGATTGAGAGAACATGAGCAGGGGAGGGGCAGAGAGAGAGAGGGAGACACAGAATCAGAAGCAGGCTCCAGGCTCCGAGCTGTCAGCACAGAGCCTGACATGGGGCTCCAACCTATGAACCTTGAGACCATGACCTGAGCTGAGGTGGGATGCTCAACTGACTGAGCCACCCAGATGCCCCAAGGGGTGGGGGAGAATTTTTACTTGTTTATTTCCCAGTTAATATGTTTAAGATTAAAATTTAAACATTTAGGAATGGAACCGCTAAATATAGTATATTCCCTTATCAAACTCAATGCACGTAGTACTTTTGCTCAATTCTCTTCTTCACTGTTTTCACTAGCAGGCTACATGAGAATTAGGTAGAAATTTGGATTGAACTTTGAGTAAAGAGCTTTTTCACCATAAGAAAACACACACATAAACACATTATACCAAGATTACTAATAACTTCTTCTGGAAGAGGACATTTCAATATAGTAAATAATTAATCTATACTTCATAAAAATGTAGAGCTAGTGTCTATCATTCAAGGTCTTCTAGTACAATAAAAAAAACAATCAGTGGTCAAATGTTTAAAAGTCAGAAACCCTATTTCTCTGTCAAAAAACATTCCTTCAAACCTATTACAACTTTCAACAGTTTAAAAAAAAATTTTAATGTTTGTTTATTTTTGAGAGAGAGAGAGACAGACAAAGTGTGAGCAGTGGAGGGGCAGAGAGAAAGGAGGATACACAGAATGCAAAGCAGGCTTCAGGCTCTAAGCTGTCAGCACAGAGCCGGACATGGGGCTCGAACTCACACACCATGAGATCATGACCTGAGCTGAAGGTGGGCGCTTCACCATCTGAGCCACCCAGGTGCCCCCAAAGTTTTAGCAGTTTAAAAGTAAGTATCTCTGGTCTGCTTACTCAAAAGATTACCCCAAAATATTTAGTCCTGACCAAATGTTCACAGAAATACCTGAACATTTTACTTGGTCTACCACATGGCCTTGAAGAAGGAAAACTTACTCTCATATTCTCAAGCTTCTATCTGGGGGACACAGCAGCCCTTGCAGCTAATGGGGAGAGAAAGTGCTGCTCTCATCAGCTCCAAGGACTCCTTTTTGGTTCCTCCCACTGCTCACTGTGGGAACCAGAAGTTACATGTGGCCAAGGGAAGATGGAGTACTCCATAAGTCTGCCATTATCCCTATAAGAGTATTTCTCTTCCTGGTTTTCCTTTGGGTCTGTTGATCCTGTTGCCTCTATCAGGTTCCATACACCAGTTCTCAGAGCTCAGACTCAAGGGGGAAAGCCCGTCCCTACAATTTCTGAATGCACACCAGACATACACACTCTCCTGTCAGAGAGCATGTTACCATTGCCAGTTGCCACAGGGCTCACAAAAAACAACTCGAGACCACTATAGGCCTTGGTCATTTTTTTCCTTATGTTTAGACAACTTTTACCAATATAAAAGTTGGTTTTGTTTTTTGTATTTTGTTTTTTCCCCCCTCTCTGAACCAAGTTTCGTCTTTGAATGTTACTGGTATATTTGCTGGAAGATGGGCCTTAGAAGACAAGTTAATGAAGCACTTTTTGACTTTCATGGGATTCAAGTCACCAAAATGACAATAGATGTTAGAGACAAATACAGAACGTTACTCAGTTGTGAAGCCAACTTAGCTTTTTTAACGATGAAAAGGCTGGGTTTTCTTAAATAATGGAAAAGAACTCAGAAATCCAATGTGTAACACAGTAAATTATTTTGGTACTGGCGTCGAAGCAAAGTACTTAAAAGTTAAAGAACAACCTTTGTTTACAATTTCATATTAACAGCAGACCAATAACCTAAGAGAAATTTGTCCCTTCAACAAAAAGAAAACCGCATTCTAATTCTATACCAGTGTACTTGTGATATTAATTCATTTAAGAAAAACTTAATTAAATCCATTCCATTAATGAAATCCATTCAATCCATTCAATCTTAGTTTAACCTCTCATAAAATTCCTTTCCCAAGACTCTTTTTCCACACACTTTCTACAATATTTTTGATAGCCATTAAGATTTTGTCCTATATTTTTCCTCTTCTCATTCCAAAACAATGGTTTTCCTTTCCTTACCTACTTTTCGTGTGCCATTATTTCCTCTCACCCTTATTTTTTCTAAGTGGTTTTAATTACATATATTGATTAGAAGAATGATTAACCTTCAGAATCACTAATTCCTGGTTGAAAACTCAGAAGCAAGCAAATTGTGAACTTTTATACTAGTGTTCTATGCGTGGGCAAAATTAAAAACACATTTGGTAATTTCTAGAAGTATATTATTCCTCATAACAGGTTTTCCAATGTGGAAAACTTCCACATGTGTACTAATAGACCCCCCCCCCCAAAAAAAAAAGTTTTAGTTCCTCTGTGGCATATCAGATCACAGTGTGAAAACCTTAGAGTCTTTCACATCCCAATGTTCTACTGGGAGGATTAGGACAAATAAACTTTCAGAGCTCAGCAACACAAAATGAGTGGAGCTCTCTCAGAGAGAAGCTTACCGTTGATCCAGAAGAGGGGCCAAAGAGGCAGCCAACCAACAGGACTCTGTGGGTAGATTTGCCTGCATTGACGAGCAGCCTCCAAAATCTTCACCAGCTGTCTTAAGGTCTTCTCTAGTTTCCAAAACCATCAAATGACTGAACTAAAACAATTTAGTAACGAGTCTGATGTCCTTTATTCAAGGGACAAAAATCCATGGATGGAAGAACACAGTGTATCAAAAGCAATGGCACACTCTTCTCGAGAGATTTTGGGCAAGAGCAAATTCTGGAGAATGTTTAGCTGAGATAACACGGAAATGGGTCAGGATTGGCTAGCATGGGATGTCGGGATTTTCTTATAAGGCTAGCAAGGTCTTATTTTCTCTGGAAAGGTAAATTAGCTAAAGCTGAGTTAGATTGTGATTGGTATGGGTTAGGTTTCCTTCACAGGTGTTTCCTATCAGCACAGGTGGACTTAGGTTTAGTTTTGGGATGTGGACCCGGTTACTGTGGTAGCCTCTGTTCTGGGCTTACTGATGTACTAAACTAGCTTTTTCAGGCCCTATGGGGGAGGATCCTCTGATGATCCCCAATGCTCCTTTAATCTCTAGCATCCGATTATTTATCTTAAGAAAATATTGCATTGGGAATTGGGATATATATAACATGTCAGAGATACATGATTTTCAGTGAAATTTATATAAAGCTACTGTATTGTCAATGTTTTGGGCAAATTAGTGGGTGGATACCACAACAGAAAGAAGGCTCAGAATTTTTATAAAGTGCTTTCTCCAAAAAACACACCAGATGTCAGATTTTTACTGAACCGTAATGATTCCACTTTAGAGAGACTCATAAATCAAGGGCAAAAAGTTGAAACTAGCCTTTCAAGGATTTAGAATCACATTTAGGGGCGCCTGGGTGGCACAGTGGGTTAAGCGTCCGACTTCAGCCAGGTCACGATCTCGTGGTCCAGGAGTTCGAGCCCCGCGTCAGGCTCTGGGCTGATGGCTCAGAGCCTGGAGCCTGTTTCCGATTCTGTGTGTCCCTCTCTCTCTGCCCCTCCCCCGTTCATGCTCTGTCTCTCTCTGTCCCAAAAATAAATAAACGTTGAAAAAAAAAATTTAGAATCACATTTATTAACTAAATTCAAATTGAGTTTCTGAACTTTTCTGTATTTTGAGTATGTGCAATGTTAAACATTGTTAAACATTTCTACATTTGGTAACAGCACCAAACTATCTGGCCTGCTTTTCTACTACAAGCTTCATACCATGCAAAGAAATTCTAGCATCAAAGCTGGTCATCTGTCCAGAGAAAGTCATTAAACTCTCAGACCAAACCCAGAGACACAACGTTAAATATTTCTACATTTGGTAATCGCACCAAAAGATTGAGCTTGCTCTTCTAGGACGAGCCTCATACCATGCAGGGAAATTCCAATATCAAGGCTGATCATCTGTCCGGAGATGGCCATTAAACTCACAGACCAAATCTGGAAAACATTTGTAACTATTTAGCCACTCCTGAATAGCTTTCACTGGAAAGCTAAATCATCTTCTCCAAGTGGTAATTGTTTCAATGTCCCAAGACATTAAAAGCTATTAAAGTCTAATGACCCAAGTCTTGTTTTTCCTAAAAGATGGAAACTTTTTTTGATACTCTAGCTTTTTTTTTTTTAATAGCCTTTAACTGGCTACCAGTTTTAGAAAATACACTATTATATCACTACGTAAAGCATAAATCAAGTAAGTCAGTAAAATTGTTGGTTTGGAAAACTTACATTTTTGGTTCATTATTTACTTCACTAAAAATACCTAAAATAGGCATTTTAACGTTCAAATGAAAGAGGTAAGGGTATCACTAGGTGATACGAAAATCCTCACATGGCTGTTAAATTTTTGTGGTTTATTTTACTAATATTTTCAGTCTGTATCGTACCACAGATTTTTGGTCATTACCCGGTAAAATCTTGTCATAATCATGAAAAAGTAGTATTCACTGGATCTTATTTTATGATTTTCAGGTAATTATCTCTCTTATAAGAGTGCGAATATAGTACAGACTTTCTCATTTGCAGTTTTTCCCATCTCTGGAACATGTTCATCTTGCCAAAAGGTAATGTTACAAATGGTACTTAGCTAATCAAAAGTTAAAAGAAAACATGACAGAAGAATGGATGCATGAGAAAAACACAATTTTGGTAATTATAATTACACTGGAAATCCACTTGAGTCATCTTTTTGCCATGGTTAATTTTAGATATTTTAACTTTTCGTGTATCATCAGAGCAAATGCTATCCCTACTAAGGAGGAGAGGGCCTGAAGAAATAGAAATAAAATCAACCGATTATTAACCCAAGTAGTAAAGGGGAAACTCCAAGGAGAAATAATCAGTAAAAAATACGCATACTTATTCATTCTTTCATGAGTCAATCATTTAAATTTTCATTAATAAAATGATCAAGTTGAGTCAACTGATTATATCCATCATGTTCTTTTTTTTTTAATTTTTTTTAACGTTTATTTATTTTTGAGACAGAGAGAGACAGAGCATGAACAGGGGAGGGTCAGAGAGAGAGGGAGACACAGAATCTGAAACAGGCTCCAGGCTCTGAGCTGTCAGCACAGAGCCCGACGCGGGGCTCGAACTCATGGACTGTGAGATCATGACCTGAGCCGAAGTCGGACGCTTAACCGACCGAGCCACCCAGGCGCCCCTATCCATCATATGCTTTTAGCACCACTAGTATGATATGAAAAGATAGGATAAAATAGGCAGCGATGGAAAGGATTAGGACCTGAGGTCCTGGGTGGGGAAAGACACCTATTTGGGAGCAATGCTGGGAGATTTTGACACTAGCAAACCCCTTGGGACATAAAGTTCCTTTTAAGAATGTAACAGACACCACCTACTGCCACCCCCCACCCCCCACCCCCGCCAGGGTTCCCTCAGGACTTTGACAAAAGACCTGACTAAAAAAAGTAGACCAAAAAACCTATGACCCACAAGGAACAGTATGGCCATACACTACCCCTCATAGAATGGGAACGAGCCAATCAGGAATGGACAACCCAAGACCTAGAGTTAGCCAATAAGGGTAGAACCTGAGAAGGACCGAGGAGGAAGGATGGGGGGGAGGGGGACAAGAACCTTGTAAAAGTGCCCCCTCTCTGCGAAGAGAGCTTTCCTACTATTCTTCCTTTCTAATTTTATACTCTTAATAAATTTTTGCCTGCTGCTCATTTTGTGTCTACCTCTTCATTCTTTGAAATGGTGAGACAGTGAATTCTGGGTATTGAGGTAAAAAAATACTGCAACAGTAGAGAACAAACATAAAGCTGATGTTTACCTTGAATTATAAGGTATATTTATGAAAAATACAGTTATTATCTGAATGTGTAGAGCATTTTCTAAATCTTACCAGATTGCTTAATTTGAATGCTTATTATAGTGTCTTTGTATAATATTTTTCCTTTTAATTTTCTTGATGTTTGGAGAAAAGCAACATAAAGAATATTTTTTAGCCAAATTCATTCATTTTAGTTTTCTAGTCATTTGTTGTCATTTGTTCAACAAGTATGTCTTTTTTACTATGTGGCAGTTGTCACATTAAGGGTTGAATGTATATTGATGAAGTAGAAAATGCTGTCATTCAAAATTAGTGACAGATGCCTGGGTGGCTAAGTTAATTAAGCATCCAACTGGCTCAGGTCATGATCTCATAGTTGGTGGGTTCGAGCCCTGTGTCAGGCTCTGTGCTGGCAGCTCAGAACCTGGAAGCTGCTTCAGATTTTCCGTCTCTCTCTGCCCCTCCCCTGCTTGTGCTCGCTCTCTCTCTCTCTCTCTCTCTTTCAAAAATAAATGTTAAAAACAAAACAAAAAGTTTTTTTTTAATTTTTTGTTCAACGTTTATTTATTTTTGGGACAGAGAGAGACAGAGCATGAACGGGGGAGGGGCAGAGAGAAAGGGAGACACAGAATCAGAAACAGGCTCCAGGCTCCAGGCTCTGAGCCATCAGCCCAGAGCCCGACGAGGGGCTTGAACTCACGGACCGTGAGATCGTGACCTGGCTGAAGTCCGACGCTTAACCGACTGCGCCACCCAGGCGCCCCCCAAAAAAATTTTTTAACTTAGCGACATATCAGGGCACCTGAGTGCCTCAGTCATTTGAATGCCTGACTCTTGATTTTGGCTCAGGTCATGATTCCAGGGTCTTAGGATCGAGCCTTGTGTTAGGCTCTGAGTTAAGCATGAAGACTGCCTAAGATCCTCTCTCCCTCTCTCTCTCTCTCTCTCTGCCCCTCTCCCCTGCTTGTGCTCTCTCTCTCCTAAATAAATAAATAAATAAATAAAAATTAGTGGCATATCTATCAAAGTAATAAAGTGAAATAATTTTAATATGATACAAATATTTTAATAATTCTAAACTAATTCAGTCCTTGGTGATCAAAAAACACTAGTTCACATGACAGAAAAAATATACACAAGGAATTAGTGCAATTTTACTGTGGTGTTTGAGGAGCCATGGTTGAGACTTTGTGTGCAAGTTTGCATTTTTTTATAACTGGTTCACCATGTCATAATTAGGAACTGTCTACAGCTAAATGTGGAAACTCCAGTTTTCAAAGGGTGTCTCAGCAAATTAGATTTGCTTCCAATACCACATTCTTCACAGCAACGTGAAGATTTCTGACATATGGTACAGTTCCTAAACTTGTTTAGGTTAATGTTGAAAATTAATCCTAACAACTGACATTTTCAATGTACAAAAATCTCCCAGCAGGATCTGACCAAACAATACAAATTGAGGCATTCTGAAGACAGAAATTTCCTGAGTCCAAGTGTAGGGAAACCTGATCTAGAAGAGGGCGAAATATTTAATGGGCTTTAATAGCTAGGTCCAAGAGAAACAAATCACAAACATTTTATTGAAAATTCCCACCATGCCTTCACTGGACTGCAGTTCTGCTGGAATCCCTGAGTTGAAAGTAACAGCTATACGACATAAATTAAAACTGAGCGAATAATTGGCTTGAAATGACCTGGAAATCCCTATATCCTTAAGCATTTTTGTTATTACCTTCTCTTTCAGCTTATATTCTCTCCATATGCAACATGTCCAATGGGACATCCTACAATAATCAGAAATATAATTGTTCAGTTTTTAATTTCCATTAGATAGTAATGTAGCAAAATGCACCTGTAAATACCATGGCATAAATATCTCTATTTGCTACTTCTACTAATCAGAAAACAAAGGGCCTGTGACTCAATTGTTGTATTTATATAAACATAAATATATACTATATATTTATAAACATACATATATTTATACATTTAGATATTTACATAAATTAATGTAAGCATGTGTGTGTGTGTGTGTGTGTGTGTGAATCCAGAGACGAGTCTATAGAACAGGAAAATGAGAAATGTATTTAAAAATTGAATTCATTACCACTTCTCAGATGTGTAACTAACCCGCATGATCTTTCCAGTCTTCCAGAATTAGAGTAACTTTAGAGATATTACTTTTGTGTATGTGCATGCATGCGTGTGTGTGTTGTTATTTTTTTCCCTTTAATATCTCAAATCTATAGCTATATCCCTGACCAATGTATTTTCTATAAACAGAAATTGGATATACTGGCATGCCCTTCTTGGGCTGGCTAACACCAAGGGTGTTAAGATTTATTGGTTTATTTTTCAACAGAAAAAAAGTAGAGTGAATTTTTCACAGAATGATTCTAAATGTCACTGAAGTTAAAACCTAGATGAGAATAGAGTAAAAGTTAGTGTATAGGCATGTTTATGAAACTTTCCTCATTTTAACTGAATAAAATTGAAGAAAAAGTAAAAACTGTCATCTGAGCAGAATGCCTCCAGCCTCATGGCAGAAATGAACAAGTGAGGGTTTGGAACCAAGTGAAAAGGACAGCAAACATGAGCAATAACTCCCATACTCAAAGGCATGGGAAAGTCTGTGAGAAGAAATTGCAAAAGACCCTACCGATGTTTTCTGTCACGGAAGAACCAGAATTGTGGATATGGGCGTGTTGTACAGAAGGCATCGGATAAAAAATTGTTTTCATACTATTTCATCAAGACATGTCAGTAGAAGACCAAAGGAAAGACTGCCAGCCTATATACCAACCATTTTTGACCACTGGCCTAGATCCCTAAAGAAGAAAATTGAGGTTGAATAATAAAGGTAGAGAGTAGGAAACGGTGTAAACAGCCTATATTATGAAAATGATGGTGGTCAACCATAAGAAATCTTTGGGTGAAGAGTAAATAACACACATTTTAATTCAGTTCTCATTGTCATGTCACCCCAAGGGAGACAAGGCACACCCACCAGTGTGTCTGTGTCAATGGGAAAAAGTAGACATGTTTCACCAATTTTGATATAATTTAGAGAAACTCAAAGAAAAATTTCACAGACTGCCATTACCCATATTTGTGTTTGTTTCCTCTGCTCCCAGGCAGCTGAATGAATGAATATAGAAGAGACATTCTTCAGTCAAGCTCTTAGGCACAAACAGAACCCAGGTAAACAGCTAGTCAAAAACAGCCCACTCACATGATTTTCAGACATAGTTGTCTAGATATCTGTTGCTTCTGATAAAAAAATGAGTAGCAAAGTAAATGGGAACCATGGAATCATATTCAAGAAAGGAAGAAGAGAGAAGGGAAAAGCGGAGAAAGAGGAGAGAAAGCAAAAAAAAAATTTTTTTTTGCAAAGGATAGCATTTAAATATGAGGCAGAATTCATCTAGCAAGTAGAAGATAATTTTAGAAAATCTGTATTATTCCACCCCTGCCATCCCCACATTTAATTTAAAGAAAGTGTGAAATCTAAAATGCTGGATAACGGGAAAACTGAATATAAAAGAGATAGATAATAAAGAAAATTATAAACAAGAGAGAACAGCACCACAGTAGTCATTAAACATTATAATGGACAAACTAATATCAACACTGGAAAAAATGAGCAAATCAGGAGACTATAGATGCTGGAGAGGATGTGGAGAAATGGGAATCCTCTTGCACTGTCAGTGGGAATGCAAATTGGTGTAGCCGCTCTGGAAAGCAGTGTGGAGTTCCTCAAAATTAAAAATAGAACTACCCCAAGAGCCAGCAACAGCACTGCTAGGAATTTATCCAAAGGATACAGGAATGCTGATGCATAGGGGCACTTGTATCCCAATGTTGCACTTTCAACACTAGCCAAATTATGGAAAGAGCCTAAATGTCCATCAACTGACGAATGGATAAAGAAGTTGTGGTTTATATATACAATGGAATACTACTTGGTAATGAGAAAGAATGAAATCATGCCATTTGCAGACACAGATGGAACTGGAAGGTATTATGCTAAGTGAAATAAGTCAGAGAAAGACAGATATCATGTGTTTTCACTAATATGTGGACCTTGAGATACTTAACAGAAGACCATGGGGGAAGGGAAGGGGAAAAAATAGTTACAAACAGAGAGGGAGGGAGGTAAACCATAAGAGACTCTTAAATGCAGAGAACAAACTGAGGGTGGAAGGGGGGTTGGGGAAGAGGGGAAAATGGGTGATGGGCATTGAGGAGGGCACTTGTTGGGATGAGCACTGGGTGTTGTAGGTAAGCGATGAACCACAGGAATGTACCCCAAAAACCAAGACCATACTTTACACACTGTATGTTAGCCAGTTTGACAATAAATTATATTTTAAAAAATATTGGAAATATAAAAGTAAGTGAAATAAAGCACAGACTTATAAAAATATGTCCAGTCGATTGCCTAACATCAAACACTTCACTGTGGAAAGAGATCGTGAGGCTTATGTGTGTGTGCACGCCACGTGTGTGTGTGTGTGTGTGTGTGTGTGTGAATAAGGGAGTGATGAGTATGAAATTAGTTTGGGAATTGTACTTAAATGGATTAAAACTTTTTAAAAAACTATAAGATTAGTAAAATATTTCAATATTGTAGCACATTACTTTTTATCTTTCTGATATGGATAAAGCTCATGTATATAACAAAGTTATTAACATCTGCCCGAAGACTGCAAATTGGAATGCAGTTTGGTCAATCTCTTACACACAAAACACAGGGATCAAAAATATGGCAATGACTGGGAGAGCATATAAGATGGGGAGGGAAAAAGACATAAGAAACAAAAGCAGCAGACCTAACAATAGAGTTAAGTTCTTTATAAGACATTCCAGAGAGCAATTTCTTCCTCTCCCTCCCTCCCTCTCTCCCTCTCCCACTGTGTGTGTGTGTGTGCCCATGTACAGTGGAAAGACCATTTGAGGACAAGTAGAGAAAGTAGCCAGCCATCCACAAGCCAGAAAGACAGCCTACATGTACAAACTGATCATGGACTTCTTGTCTCCAAAACTGTGAAAAAATAAATTTCTGTTGTTAAAGTGGCTCAGTCTGTGGGATTTTGTTATGGCCACCCAAGCTAATACAGTAATACATCATCGATGTTTATAATTCTCATACCTCCTTACTATTTCTTTTTTTTTTTAGTTTATTTATTTATTTTGAGAGAGAGAGAGAGAGAAAGAGAGAGAGAGAGAGAGAGAGAGCACAAGCGGTGGAGGAGCAAAGTGAGAGAAGGAGAGAGAGAATCCCAAGCAGGCTCCATGTTGTCAGCGCAGAACCCAATGCAGGGCTCGATTCCACAAACCGTGAGATCATGATCTGAGCCAAAACCAAGAGTTGGATGCTTAAGTGACTGAGCCACCCAGGCGCTCCATCCTTCCTATTTCAAACATAATTCTTTATTTTCAAAACATTATTTCATTGCACTGAGTTCCAATTTTCCAGCAGTATCTTTTCTAGTAACACAGAGATACATGTTCCTTGATAAGGTTTTTTTTTTATGAAATTTATTGACAAATTGGTTTCCATACAACCCCCAGTGCTCATCCCAAAAGGCGCCCTCCTCAATACCCATCACCCACCCTCTCCTCCCTCCCACCCCCCATCAACCCTCAGTTTGTTCTCAGTTTTTAACAGTCTCTTATGCTTTGGCTCTCTCCCATTCTAACCTCTTTTTTTTTTTTTCCTTCCCCTCCCCCACTCTCACCGCTGCTGTTTAACATAGTGCTGGAAGTTCTAGCATCAGCAATCAGACAACAAAAGGAAATCAAAGGCATCAAAATTGGCAAAGATGAAGTCAAGCTTTCGCTTTTTGCAGATGACATGATATTATACATGGAAAATCCGATAGACTCCAGCAAAAGTCTGCTAGAACTGATACATGAATTCAGCAAAGTTGCAGGATACAAAATCAATGTACAGAAATCAGTTGCATTCTTATACACTAACAATGAAGCAACAGAAAGACAAATAAAGAAACTGATCCCATTCACAATTGCACCAAGAAGCATAAAATACCTAGGAATAAATCTAACCAAAGATGTAAAGGATCTGTATGCTGAAAACTATAGAAAGCTTATGAAGGAAATTGAAGAAGATTTAAAGAAATGGAAAGACATTCCCTGCTCATGGATTGGAAAAATAAATATTGTCAAAATGTCAATACTACCCAAAGCTATCTACACATTCAATGCAATCCCAATCAAAATTGCACCAGCATTCTTCTCGAAACTAGAACAAGCAATCCTAAAATTCATATGGAACTACAAAAGGCCCCGAATAGCCAAAGGAATTTTGAAGAAGAAGACCAAAGCAGGAGGCATCACAATCCCAGACTTTAGCCTCTACTACAAAGCTGTCATCATCAAGACAGCATGGTATTGGCACCAAAACAGACACATAGACCAATGGAATAGAATAGAAACCCCAGAACTAGACCCACAAACATATGGCCAACTCATCTTTGACAAAGCAGGAAAGAACATCCAATGGAAAAAAAGATAAGGTTTTTAATAATAGCAAGTAGTTCTTGCCACTTTTCACACTGCTACTCCTCATAGAGACCCATCCATGGTGAGGGAACAAAAATACCTCTATGCATTCCCCAGACATTCCATGTTGTTTATCTCTGTGGCACTACATAAATTATATGGTAATATATATGATAACATAATATACATTTATATTTATCTAAATGTAAGTAGATATTTAAATATATTTAAAACAATATATGGTAATATAAAATCTGTATGTGTATATATACATATGCATATATTTTTATATAATTTAGAAACAAATAAATGTTTCTTACAATTCCCGGAATTTAAACTCAGCCCCTGGGTGGCTCAGTCAGTTAAGCATCCAACTCTTGGTTTTGGCTCAGATCATGATCTCACAGAACAGTACAGATTTACCGAAACAAATAAAAGAACACCTCAATCTTAACAATTCTATGGGAGAATGAATCAGATCTTCCGTTTATTCTCTGACCATAAACAAAAAGCTGGACAATTCTGAAGTCAATTTTACTATAGTAGTTTTTGTGTATTGTTCAAGATATTAGTGTAGTACTCTCAATTACATGGAAGATAGCAATATAAAAAAATCACAAATAGGACAAAAGTTTCAAAACATGTTTTCAATAATGCATTATGGTAATGGCAAATCATAGTTAATACGCTAAAGTAAGACCATATAAGAAATTGCATAAACATATGTAAGGTGTATCAAATAGATACACATAAGAGACAGAATTATGGATCAGGAAGGAACTTTGAGATCTTTACATTTAAAAGCTTCAATGTACCGGGGCACCTGGGTGGCTCAGTAGGTTAAGCCTCTGACTTTGGCTCATGTCATGATCTCTCTGTTTGTGAGTTCAAGCCCCACGTGGGGCTCTGTGCTGACAGCTCAGAGCCTGGAGCCTGCTTCTGATTCTGTGTCTCCTTCTCTCTCTGCCCCTCCCATGCTCACTCTCTGTCTCTCAAAAATAAATAAACATTAAAATAAAATAAAAGTAAAATAAAAGCTTCAATTTATAGATGTATAGATCATTCCCCATTTGTCCCCTCATGTCCCTTTTCTAATCATCTTCACCATGTTCTGTTCAGACAACTACCAAAGACTGTTTCATATTGTAGCCTGGTTGTGTTTGAACATTAAGCTCCTGGCCACAGACCAAAGGGTGGGAGGAGAGAACCATTGGGGTGCTGATTCCCCAGCTCCCTTGCTGCCAAGGCAGCAGGTTGACAAAGCAGGTGTTATTCTTCCAAATGTCACTACTCCTGCACAGTCATTGGATAGCTCTCCCCTCCAGTCTCTACAAGCCCACAGAGAGGAGCAACTTCCCACTACTGTTAGTACTGGACTCATTCACCCTTCCCTCTTGGTTTACATTAACATTTGTTAAAACCCCTTATTAAACTCCTGCCAATTGCCCCTTTTTAATGCCCTATTTTCCCTGGGAAATGAACTAATATGAAAGATGAAAACTCTAAGTCCTAAAGAGATAAGAGTACAAGGGCTAATTTATCTCGGTCATATTATCATTTGCCTGTGGTCTTACAAGAGCAAGGAGCTTTATGATAGCCATTATAAATGCTGCCCACAAAGTACCAGCTTAAAAATAAAATTCACAGCTCCTAGTATATGATAAGAGTGTTTCTATTCATTCCATTTCATTAAAATGCTGAGCACAAAGGAAACACAAAATGTGTACACATTAGTTAGTTCGTCCGTCAGACAAGAGTCTAGAAGGCTCATATGTTGCTTTTTGTTGTGTGCCTCCCTAGGTGCCAAACGTTTACAGGCCCTGATCACAATGACACAGGTTAGTGGTAGAGCCTAAGCCAGAACTAAGCCCTTCCCACATTTGTGCTCTCCAATGGGATCCGACCACCGGTACACAATGATGACACACTATTTCTGAGAAACTACATTATGTCCCCACATTAAATAGATGCATGGGATAAAGAGAAGGGAAACTTTGGAAACAGACAAAAGAATAAGATGAGTGGAGTGGTGACTTAAAAAGGAGCCCAGAGCCCTTGATCATCATCAGATTTTGGGTTTCACTCCTTCTTGTTGGCTCCTATCTCAAGGAAGCCAAAGTAAGCATGGATATCGATCCTCGGATTCCTGGTAAAGAGTGAGAGCCTGGGAAATTGTGTCATACAAACAGCTCAAGTGAAACCACAATGGCCAGGGATGGGTTTCCTACACTCATGGAGAAATAACAAGAACATATTGGCTGCCTTCATTTTCCTACACTGTTGCCAAAAGCCACAACGTTAACCTGTGTGCAGTGACTTGACCCCCGTTTTGCAGCATTCCTGTTCACTAGGTTTCAGATAACCATTTAGCAACAATTGGTTAGGAAAAAGGCTCAGAATCAACTGAATTTCTGGATTACGGTATCATTTGTAAACTATGTCTCATCATTATCAGGGTAGAACCTTTCCATTTTCATCAGTTCAAATTGTTTCCATTAGGACACACAGATTTTGCACAGGGACTATAATTACCAACAATTTATGTAAACTGATAGATTACTTGCTGAAACACACCAAAAAATTCCATTATATATTTTGTTTTCCTTAAGCTATGAAGGGAGTAAAACCCAATTCCTTTCATCCTTGTTGGAGCTTCATGTTTCTTTGCGTGCCCATTTATATCCTGCTGCTTTTTTTATGCCTGCTACAGGAAGGGCTGTGACATCAGGACTCTTGACCATGACAATTGGTTAACTATGCAATAGTTAATGGAAGTAAACATCAGGAATAAGGTGAAGTTACAGTGGAAAGAAGAGTAAAGGGGCTAAAATGTTAGGGGAAATTGGCTTTTTTTCCCCTTTCCTTTCTATAAATGCAGAAATCAGAAAAGAATGGGCTATCAGATTTCTGTTCAGCAGGGACCTAAAGTTGTAATCCATACCAGATGTGAGGAATAATAGGAGGAATCAATAAAAAGGAGTTTTAAATCCTACATTATTATAATGAAAAGGAAATGGACATTTTTTTCTTTTCTTTCTTGCTGTTTTAAAAGAAAAAGCAATACATAAAACCATACAAGGAAACTTCAGTTTTAGCGCACTAACAATCATCATGTTTTGATGATATATGGGTAATCCAAAAATAGACAATTTTCATAGGGTTAGAACAAAAGAGTAGATCACTAGGAAAATAAATGTTTCAAATTATTGCAGATCACTTTGCACTAGTCACAAGTATTTACATTTCTGACAAGTTTTTTATTTTATTTTTTTAAGATTTTTAGATATTTACAATTCCCAGTGTTCTAGACTAAGATGTCATTTTCTCATTTCTTTTCCATTGGAAGAAAAACATCCATGAAATGTTAGTATCCAATTTTTTTTCCAGATAAACTTTTATGTTAGGTATTTGTGTTCAGTTCCAACGTCCTCATCAAACTGAAACTAATCTTAAAATCTCTGGAGAAAGTGTCCTATTTTCTTTTCTTGTATTGATTCACTTAAAATGTTGGCAAGTGGGGGGGGGGGCGCAGGAAGGAAATGTGAAGAAATGATCTTCCAGAGAGTCATAAAATTAGGAAGATCATCTCTATTGAAATGCATTTATCTCTTATTTTCATGCTATTTGCCTTTAATGTTCATGAAGTATTGTCCCTGGAGTCTTAGTCAGCCAAAGGGTTGTGGTTTACGATACTTCCGTCTGGCTCTCACCTTGACTGTGAAGAGCTTCTCTGTTATTCATTTGGACACAAATCTATTTTGCCTGCTTTATTCCTAAAATATGAAATGATCCAATTCTTGAGCAGGCCACAGAATAAGGACAGAACAGCCATTCCCAATTTAACTAAAACAGTCGTCTGACTTTGTGCAAACATGGATTGTCCAGGATTGTTTATCTGTAAATTTATAACGGCAAAATAAATTCCTAACACTAGAGAGTTAAATAGATCATACTTCTTTATAATGTATGCAGGAGAGAAGCTTAAAACATGTTATATACGCATATTTATTTACTTCAAATAATATTTTCCTGTATTGTTAACTAATTGTATTATAGGAGAATATGATAAGCAGATGAGACCACTCTAGAAAAATGTACTCATTAATGGCTATATGAATAATATTTACCTTTCTGGTAATGACTTTTCTGTCCTGTGTTTCATGTGCTAATTTTCTTCACTGAACTGACATTAATTTTATAAATAAAATCAAGCAATTTAAAAATTGAGACTACAGTGGTTATCATGTAGAGTTCACCATGTTTATTCTCTGCCCTCTCCATATGTTGAAATATTTGAAAACACATGAGCTTGAGCGTTGTAAGTCAAAAGAATTAAGGAGAGACAGTTTGAACAAAACCTTCACAAGGGACAAGGCTTTTATGCAGTCTGGTGGACAAGAAGCGACACACTAAAATTTTTACAAATGTATCACTATTATTCCAAGAGGACAGTATACTGTGACTTTCACACACTGCTTCAAGGAAGTACTTGTCACAGCTATAGGGAGTCAGCAGACAACATCATATGTCACTCCTTGTTGGCTCCTCAGCTACACAGGACAACATCATCCAAGGGCCTGACCTATTGGGGGAGTTTACACCAATAACCAATCCAAGAAGAGTACAAAGGCCACTACTACACAAGCCTTGGGGCTCCAGAGCTCTCAATGGTGTGGGCTGAGGCAATTGTTGGGCCTGTATCACATTCACCACCTCCTTCTGTCCAATGCTGCTTCATTCTGCCATCTTCCTCAGCTGTCAATCTTGAAGGTGAGCTAAACTCTCCCTCAGAATCTTTGTTTTCAGCAATTCAAACTGAGTCCAAGAAAACAATGGGAAAAAAAATTCTGATCCTGAGCAAACACAAATATATTTGATTGTAACATTATAGTACGTTTCGATGTGGGAGAGAATTTGCATCTACTTTATTGCGTTAGTTATTCTCTTCAACATAAAATTAGGAATTAGCACGATGATGTCCATTAAAGACTTTTACTAGAATGTGTATGTGTTTTGACGTTATACAGTAAATCACAAAGGCATTATATTTAATTCTTCCAATAAATAGCACATAATTATCTCCATCTACTCAAATCTTTTGTTGTACACCTCAGTGAAGCCTTAGTTAATTCTTCAAATAGGGACTGCACATTTCCTGTTAAGAGTCTTGTTCTATCTCAGTGCTTTCAATCCATTGTGAGTGGAATCTGAGTTCCTCTTGGATATCCCGATATGTAGGTGATTTTCTTAATATTAATATTCCCGCGATTAATCACTTTGTAAACATTGTTCATATCCACATTTTCCTTTGCTATTATCTTAAAATCTTCTGACTCATTTATTTTGATATGTCATTTAAAAACCACAGAGCAGCCTATGTTGCAATGGTTTGTTCCTTGCTGAAATGAGAATCTCTGATGTTTAAGGATTTCACTCATACCCACTTACTGTGATCACTAATGTGCAGCTGTATTTTACGTTTGTTTTTGACTCTCTATCCTACGTTCTTTCCAGGTCTTTTGGTTTGTAAGTACACAAAGCTGTACATAGTCTACCACCAAGAAGGTACTTGTACTTCTTTATCTCTTAGTTTTGTCTTTTACATTATATTTGCATAATTATTTAGTATTATATTTTGGGGAACCCTCTTAAAAGCCATGGCTCTGGGTTTTTTTTTTGTTTTTTTTTTTTGTTTCCCTCTTAGATTCAGGTAATAATACCAATGAGCACTTTGAAACTGTTCTGACACTTTCCTGATGTTTGCTGAAAAGTTCTATTTATTCTCAGATTTCTGAATATATTTTCTGAATGGACCAAAATGCCACTTTCATTATTGTACAGGATGTTTTTTGTTACTCCTTTTTTGGCTAGTAAGAGCACATTCAGTACGTCTTTCTTAAGCATTAGGATATTTTCTCCCATTATTTATTGGTTATTTTGTTCCTTTTATTCTATTCCCTTCTACTGTTTGTACAGAAGAAATCCTCGTGGCAGTTTCAATGTATTTCCCTAGATTAATCTTCCAGCTCAATAATTTCTCTAATTTATTTCATTGTACTACTTAATCCTTTTTAAATTTTTGTTTATTTTTGAGAGAGAGAGAGGGAGGGGCAGAGAGAGAGGGGTACAGAAGATCCGAAGGGGGCTCCACACAGACAGCAGTGATCCTGATGTGGGGCTCAAACCCACAAACTGTGAGATCATGACCTGAGCTGAAGTCAGATGCTCAAATGACCGAGCCACCAGGTGCCCCACTACTTAATTCTTCCACTGAAGTTTACTTCAGTGTATGTTTTTCTTCTGCAACCACAATTTAAAAATTTCAAGATCCCAATTTTTTTTATGAAGTATATTTATTTTGCAAGAGAGACAGCATAAGTGGGGTAGGAGCAGAAAGAGAGAGGAGAGAGAAAATCCCAAGCAGGCTCCAGACTGTCAGGCTGATATAGGGCTCGAGCTCACAAACCATGAGATCATGAAGTGAGCTGAAACCAAGAGTCACATGCTTAACTGACTGAACCACTCAGGCATTCCCCCACCCCAATTTTTTAATAGTACCCTTTTCTCTTTGATTTATGAAGATTATGTATCTTTTATCTTTATGAGACTAGTAATGACCTTTGTTTCAAATGTTCTCTTATCTCTACTGCATTTTGTCTTCTTATAGAATTACTTTTATCATTTGATGCTTCTACTTCATAATTTGGTTTCTCTTCGGTTTATTTGGTAACAGAATTATTTTTGATTTACTGCTTGTCGTCTCAATGTTACGTTAGAGAGTACTTGTTACTGTTAATCTCCTGGAGATTAGAGGCTGCTGTGGGAGGACACTGTATTCAATTATTTTGGCTGAAAAACAGATTTAAATATTTAATATATACATGCACTTATATTCATTCTCAAGTTTAAGTTCATTACATTAATCATGAGGTAACAAAAACAAACCTTTCATGAAAATGGGGTCTTTTGTTGATGGGAAATTATTTATCTAGGTCACTAACATACCCAGCTTTTTAACAATAATTATTTTATCTTCTGAATTTTTTTATAGAGTGCTAGGATAAATATTAATCCAATAAAGTTGAGGTTATAGTTACACTCTTGGGAAGTATATTTTTGTTAATCTTGATGTTTACAGAGTGGTAATTCTTACCTTTGCAACTTCTTAACTTATCTCTAAAAATTTATATCCAGAAGAAGCCAGAGTTTATTTAAAAATCACAGGTTTTCAACTAGGAAGTAAGTTTTCAGTGTGTAATGTGTTTTGATGCTTCACCTCATTTCTTTAGAGGATTTAAGATATTCCCCTAAGGGATAATACTCCGAGGTATATATAAAATTTAAAAGCCTGCACAGTGAGACAACTTCATTTCAAACACTCTGTAGGTCTTTACAAAAAAAAAAAATAATAATAATAAATAAATAAAAGAAGCAAGCATTCTTTCTAAATGTCAGAACTAATTGAATCCATTTTCCTGTAACATATTCAATAGCTATTAGGGACACTTTCTTCTTTCTGCATCCACAGTCTCATTTCCTCCCTTCCCGCTTACATATCCAGAGGCTCTTCTGGCTTTTCACTTCAGAGCTTGGACCAGCCTTCACTGCAATGAAAAACTGGTCACTTCCCTCTAAAATACAGAGGCATCCTCCTCTGCTATTTGTGTACAGAAAGATATGCCATAATCACAATTATCAGAAAAACCTAGTAAGAAACAGTAGATAGTAACAAGAAAGAGAAGTAGAGAAAGGCTTAGAACAATGGTCAGGAAGTAAAACCTTCCCTCCCGCTGTCGTTTCCTACACACACACACACACACACACACGCACGCACATACACACACATGCACACACACAGCTTTTCTCCTCTTCAGAAATCCCTGTGGGAACTATCTCTAGTGATTTCATGCCCTGTCAACATCTGGCTCCTACACCCTTACATAGACAGTGCTCAAATCCCAGCAGTGAGATGCATTATAGCCTGTGGCAGTTAAAATCTCCCAACTCTAGAACTGGACTATGATTTAAACTGGGTTTGGGGGCATCTGGGTGGCTCAGTTGGTTAAACATCCAACTCTTGACTTTGGCTCAGGTCCTGATCTCATAGTTCGTGAGTTTGAGTTCTGCATCAGGCTCTGCACTGACAGGGTGCAGCCTGCTTGGGATTCTTTGCCCTCTTCCCCTCCCCCACTTGCCCTATATCTATCAAAATAAATAAACTTTAAAAAAGAAAATAAATAAACTGTGTTTTGAGAAATATTCTGAAACTACAAGGCACATAACACCATTGATAGGTAAAATCCAAGCCCAAACAAACTGCTGTTCATAGGGTAAGACAGGGTAATAAGAGAACCTGTATATTGTAAAAAGTTGCTGCTTTTATAATTGCCAAACCTGGGAAGCATTTAAGATGTCCTTCAGTAGATGAATGGATCAAGAACCTGTGGTTCATCCAGACAATGGAATATTATTCAGCACTGAAAAGACAAGAGCTATTAAGCCATGAAAGGACATGGAAGAAACTTAAGTGCATAATCCAGAGTGAAAGAAGCCAATATGAAAAGGTTTCATGCTGTATGATTCCAACTATATGACCTTCTGGAAAAGGAGAAACCATGGAGACAATAAAAAAGATCAGTGGTTGCTGGGGAGTCACTGAGACAGTGGAGGATTGCGAAGTGAGAAATAGGCAGACTACAGAAATTTTTAAGGCAGTGAAATAGTCTGTATGTTCTAATAATGGATGTTATGTCATTATATATTTGTCCAAATCCACATAATGTATCCAAGAGTGAATTCTAAGGTAAACTATGGACTTTGAGTGATTATCATGTATCGGGTCAGGTTCATCCTTGGTAAAAGGTACACCATTTGGGTGGGGGATGCTGATGATATGGAAGGCTATGCATGTGTGTGTGGGAGGGACAGGGATTATATGGAAAATCCCTGTGCTTTCCTCTAAATTTTGTGGTAAATCTCAAAAACAAAGTGTGTAGGGCAGGTGGGTGGCTCAGTCAGTTAAGTGTCCAACTTCAGCTCAGGTCATAGTCTCACAGTCTGTGAGAATGAGCCCTGCAACAGGCTCTGTGCTGACAACTCAGAGCCCGGAGTTGCTCTGGATTCTATGTCTCCCTCTCTCTCTGCCTCTCCCGCACTCACGCTCTGTCTCTGTCTCTCTCAAAAATAAACATTTAAAAATTTTTAAAAATATAAAATAAATTCTTTAAAAAAAAAGACACTGCTAAGAGTTTTGTCTGAAACTAAAGATATAAGTTGAGATCATTTGACTTAAGACCTTGAGGTGATTTGTTAGAGGAACTGCTTCTACTGTTTAATGAAAATAAGACAGTCACATATATAGATTGCTTCCCAGCCTCTAGAACAAAAGATGTAGGCACTTGAAGAAGAAATAGACAACCCAGCGTTGATGGGTGGATTACTATACTCTTTAACACTGGTCAGCTGAGAAGAAAACATCCTACCTAATATCTAGTGTTTTCAAGAATTGGTGCAGGTGAATGAGAAGAATGAAGGGAAGAAACTCAACTAAAAGATAAATTCTTCTTGCATAGTATAAAACAAAACAAAACAAATCAAAACAAAACAAAACAAAACAAGAAACTGCAATAACATCATAGGGACTAGGTTTTCAATCAGGGGCAATTTTTTTTTCACCCTAGGGGACACATTTGGCAATGTATAGCAATATTTTTTTTAAGTTTCTATTCATTTAAAAAAGAGCATGAGCAGAGGAGGGCAGAGAGAGAAGGAGAGAGAGTATTCCAAGCAGGCTCCACACTGTCAGCACGGAACCAGATGCGAGGCTGGAACTCAAGAACCGTGACATCATGACCTGAGCTGAAATCAAGAGTCTGATGATTAAACAATGGAGCCACACAGGTGCCCCAGCACTATTTTTTATTGTTGTAACTGGTGTAGTGGGGGGGGGGGGAGAGTACTTTCATGTAGTGGTTAGAGGCCAGGGATGCTAGTAAATATCCTACAATGGACAAAACAACTTTTCATCTCCCACCCCAGCAAAGAATTATCTAGTCCAAAATGTTAATAGTGCCTAAGTTGAAAAAATCTGCCATGGAGGAATGAAACATCATCATAGAAGAACAGATGAATATGGTGGTGTATCAAGTTCAAAGGCAGGATGATGCTACAAGTGAGGATATACTGAGGAAAAGGTACTTTGTAGGTGAGGTAAAAAACCAAGGTATGACCTCATAGTGGCACAGACAGAGGTAACAGATAGGAGGACCATTACATATGTTACAAGTTTTTTTTTTAGCCCACTTTTCACCAAAGAACAGCTCAGGTTTCTTTAAAAGAAATAATGTTTATTCCCTTTTTGAGAGACAGAGACAGAGTGTAAGCAGGGCAGGGGGCAGATAGAGAGGGAGACACAGAATCGGAAGCAGGCTCTAGGCTCTGAGCTGGCAGCACAGAGCCCGACGTGGGGCTTGAACTCACAAACTGAAAGACCATGACCTGAGCCAAAGTCAAACACTTAACCGACTGAACCACCCAAGCACCCCAAATAGCTCAGGTTTCTTGAGAAAGGCTCACATAGTTTCAAAATAAAATCCCCATCAAAAAAACAAAGCTCCACAGATAACTACAAAACTAATGGTGTTAAATATGACCAAACCTTAAATTTATCTGGGGCCCGAGGAAGGAAAAAAGGGTACAGTGTCACTGAGCATTTTCTCTCACCTCCTACCTTCTCCAAAACTATCGTTTTATTTTTTTCTGAGAGAGTAATAAAACCATATCATTTCCCCCCAACTTTACATCTGTGAATCATGAGCCCTGTTATCCAGTGTATCTCATCAAAGAAAAGACATAGTATTACATTTCAACAGAGAAAAAGAACATGACAGATTATTAATAGGGGAATGAGAAGCAGTTTTGTCAAAAGCAAAATGATTTTTCTTGTAAAAGTCAAGAGACAGACATCATCATGTCTGCTCTTTTTATAAAGCTATATATCTTTGTTATCTGGGGAAAAATCTGTCTAGAGGGTCTCTATGAATTTCTGAGCAGACAAAAGAAAATCAAGATGTCGTGAGAGGAAAAGCAAAAGCAGTTGCTCAGGACTATGCTAATAACAGCACAGGAAAATGAATAATGGAGCGAAATAAACATGTACAGAGATCACAGGACCTGTATATTATACTTAAATTTTAACAAGCCATTATATCTTATATTTTGATCCATTGTTTCTCTGGTGATTACAACTAAGGAATGAGCAGAAGACTGTAATTTTAGGCAAGCAATGGTTTGCTGTGCCTGAAATCACATCAGCAAGGTTTGGTATTAATGCATAAAGTCAATTCAATGCTCACAGACACTTACAGCAATGGTCTCAATATTTCCGGATCACTAACGCCACTGCATTATTTTCCACTGTTCTTGACTAGCAGACTAGCAGGAAGATTCCCTTTGCTACTTTCAACCATAAGTTTTAAGGCATAAAAAATAAGAAAGGTTTGCACCCTGAAATAGATTCCACTAGTATTCCTGGTCTGTCATCAGGCTGAGAGTCAATTTAAGATCAAGAATTCACATAGGGAAGAATCATTTTGCTGGCCAGTAAGTTGTTATGTACCCATTGGTGGCTAATCAATGTAATTGTCCACAACTCTACTAATTTTTAACAGATTAAAAACCAAATGTTTCTCTACCATAGGTAATGAACAGATTTAAGATAATTTTGAAACTGAGTGTCCAATGTACAGATTGTAAGAATAAAACCTATTCTTTTGGCAAGAAGTTGAAGCTCAACACATACTGTGAAATGTTGGAATTTATGAAACATGTGATTATGTCAGACATGCTAAAAGCTTTATTTGGCAGACACAAGGTGAAGTAATTACATGATGTACAAGTCTTCCATCTAGGTCTGAGTCAAATAATGACCTCCCAAATGATGCTGGTAGATAATATAACAAATACTGAAGGTAAATGTAAGCTTTTAGAAATATCAGAGGTAATCTAGTAAAATAGATATATTAATTTGTTCTGAGAAGAGTGAAATAAGAGCTACTTAAAATACTTTTTAAACCCTATAATTAACTAATTTTACCTTCTTAACAGAAAGTAAAAATCTACTTTATTGTCACCAGATTTATTTGAGACACAGATATTTCATGTTGTACAAATTATCAGAATAATCAATTCTCAAACAGCATTGAGAAAAATAAACTACCAATAAAGACAAAGAATCAAACTGAAAACCTATAAACCCAATCCTCAGTGAAAAAAAATAACATGTATGAAATATTAGGATACTAGTTTTATAAATATTGAAGTTTAAATGGAATCAGAATGAATTGCACTGGCAACCTATATTTTTGGCTACGTTAACCTCAAAGTCATATATATAAATAGCCCCTATATGAATTACATCTGACCACAAAAATTTATTTAAAAAATAAATATTGGTAAGTATCTGCAGAATCTTAAGCTTCAAAGAACATAATGACATATACATTTATATAAAACATGACTTGTGTTTTCCATTTCCATATTGTAGAGTAGTAATTTTAAAAAGACCATTAATACTACAACTAATGGATAATAGGTCTTCTTTTACCAGCATTAAAAAAAAAATTATCAAGACCAATGAAAGTTCGGGGCTTTACTCTACTTGAAAGCCAAAAGGTTAGCTGCCAATTTCATGAATGATGGTGGAAGATACAAGATCCCTGGGTTAGCAACAGAGGATTTTATTACTTATGGCACAGAAGACAACAGGGTCATGATACTCACATTTGTCTCTCTTGCTATGCCTGTTCCATACAACTGAAGCACAGTTGTTCAGCTGGATGCTATACTTACTGAAACTTTGCATTAGGCTAAGTGAGTATGCTATTACTAGTCACACCATTTTATCAAGGATGATAATGAAAAAGGTGATGATCTGTAGACAACAAGGAGCACATAGGTCACTGTGGGGTAAGCCCTAGGTAGCTCAGTGGGTTAAGCATCAGCCTTCAGCTCAAGTCATGATCTCGCAGTCTGTGAGTTCAAGCCCTGCACCGGGCTCTGTTCTGACAGCTCAGAACCTGGATCCTGCTTCCGATTGTGTGTCTCCCTCTCTCTTTCCCCTCCCCTGCTCACGCTCTGTCTCTGTCTCTGTCTCTAAAATAAACATTAAAAAAAATTTTTTTTTTAACATTTATTCGTTTTTGAGACAGAGACAGAGCATGAATGGGGGAAGGTCAGAGAGAGAGGGAGACACAGAATCCGAAACAGGCTCCAGGCTCTGAGCGGTCAGCCCAGAGCCCGACGCGGGGCTCGAACTCACGGACCGCGAGATCATGACCTGAGCAGAAGTCGGATGCCCAACCGACTGAGCCACCCAGGCGCCCCTAAAATAAACATTTTTTTTAAAAGGAAACCCCACTGTGGGCCAGGTTTTGGTTCTGTACTAAGTATTCATATTGATAATCTTATGAAATTTTCACAATAACATCAAGTTGTACAATTTATTGAACTATCCCCAGAAGGGATGGTGGACATTAAGAAGAGAGCATATTTAGCTTAACTTTACAGAAAAAAAAAAAAGATCCTAGATGCCTGGTGCCAGAGCTCATAGTTGTAATCACAAATTACGAAAGTTGTAATCTTTTGTCATGAAGAAGTGACTTCCCATCAGGAACTCTGAGAGACAAGTGGTCAACTTTCTCCTTTAAAGTCTTAAAACTACCCAAACAGGTAATGATCCCTCATTGGGATACATGGGATTGGCACATTTTGCTAATGTATTTTAATAAATTGTACTGAGAAATATGTGCAAGAGAAATTTTATGTATTTCAGTAAAATATTACATAACATTTGCAAGGTTCGTGTAGGACAGTGGTTATCAAAGTACAGTCCTAGCACCAGCAACATCAACTTGACCACACAACTTGTGACAGGTGCAAATTTCAGGCCCCATAACTACCAAACACAAATTCTGGAAATGTGTCCCTGCAAACTGTTTTATCAAGCCCTCAGGGTGTTCGTGATGCATTGGTAATGTTGAAGAACCACTTCTGGGGAAAACCCTCCCTGGCTTCCAAATCAGGAAAACCAAAAACAGTAAGAATAGGGAGGGAAACATACATTGTGAAAACAGGGAAATTGAACTACTTCAGACAGAATTGTTACTTAGTCCTCTTCCAACAATTTGGCCTCAAGAATATTCTGGTAAGCATACAGATTCCCAAGCTGGAGATTTTAATACTTTGTTTTTTCTGGAGACGGGAAAGGCCCCTAAAGAAATCCCTACATATCTGACATTGAAAATGGCCAGTACTCTCTCATTCACACCACAGGCAAGCCCATGAGTTAACAAATCTTGCATAGGATCATAGCAGTTCCAAGAAACCTTTTATGACTCACTCTAAAACATTTAAAAGCCAAACCATCAGTGAAATGCAAATGATAAAAGCATTTTCAGACATGTAAGCTCTCCAAACACACTCTTTCTTAGAAAACTCCTGGAAGTTTTACTCCACTAAAACAAGGGAGTAGACCCAAACAAAGATAGACCTGGGATCCATCAAGCATAGCTCCCAAGAAGAGCACTGAAAATACATCCCATGAGTATATTTGTGCAGATCTGGCAAGTAACTATTCCAGATTGTTTCTCAGAGATGAAGGACTGTAGGTGGAATGCCTCAAAGGAAAACATGAGGCTGTTCATCTGATGGTTGTGAATATGTAAGAAGTGGCATTCAAAAAGGTTTTTAGTACTGTTGAATAATTGGGCAAGGCTTAATGAACTAGAAATGGAAAAAAAATAAAAAAAGTAGCTGTAAACAGAAGAAATGTTATTATAATAATTACATGTCTTTTTAGGGAAGAAAAATTATGGAGCTGTAATAAAGTAAATAATCCTGATTCAGTCAAATCAAGCCTTCAAATCCAAAGATTAGAGAATGTAAGTCAGCAAAAATGGAACCAAGAGAAATCTGCGTGTTTGTGCAGGCACATGTATACACAAAATTGTTTAAGTAAATGTTATAAATAATGGACAATAAAATATGAATAAATTTATTAGTCTAAAAATTACTAAGGACCTGCAAAGGCATATTATCTAAACATATGGCAATAAATGCCACAAAAACTAAAAGGATGGAAAACATGTTTTAGCATAAAACTTGCAAGATTACTTTCATAATTTATACAATTATTTGAATTATTATCATTTACTTTGATAAAAATAAAATTTATAATTAAAATAAGGGGTAATAGGGGCCAGATTACTCACTGGCCTAAAACAATAAAAAATGGGCAAAATATATAACAGCGCTTAAAATATCAGGCAGTGAAAAACAGTAATATTTGAGAGACAGGAAATTAATAAAGCAAACCCTTAAAATGCTCCATCCTACTTCCCAGTAGAAATTTCAAGGTGAAGGGAGGGAACACCCATGTAGAGCCTGCTGGACACCTTAAGGTTGACACAGAGTTGAGAAAACAAGGAATCCAGTGAACCTAGAGTTTGTAAGACACAGGAAAAAGAGAAGAGAGCTGCACAGAGAGAGGAGTCTGGATTTATGCACTAGTCAAATATTCAGCTGAGTACTAATCCAGGAATACATGTAATGAAATTAGTCAAGACTAGAAAAAAAAAAAAAAATTTAGGCCCTGAAAGGACTAGAGAAAAGAGTGTCCGTAGTTGACACAGGGCTAAGAATGATTCCAGTACCTAATAGCCAGAGTGTAAAAGTCATAAATCAATGGGCAATGATTATAGTATAAACTGTCTTCCCAAAATAGCAGGAAGGAGGTAATTTAACCCTAGAACTCCATGCAAATGTAGCTTTGGTTCTACCTAACAAAGTTTATTTTTTTTCACTTGAAAAAAAAATTAATGTTTGTTTATTTTTGAGAGACAGAGTAAGAGTGGGGGAGGGGTAGAGAGAGAGGGAGACACAGAACCCAAAGCAGGCTCCAGGCTCTGAGCTGTCAGCACAGAGCCCCCTGCAGGGTTTGAACTCAAAAATGGTGATATCACATCCTGAGCCAAAGTTGGGATACTTAACCAACTGAGCAACCAAGGCGCCCCTTTAACTATCAAAGTTTAAAGGTCAGACCAAGCATATCAAAATGTTTCCAGGTAATCTGATCTTATCCTATGAGAAAAGTTCTGTAATAATAATTTAAAAGCTCCAGCATGCAATACGTAAAATACACAATGCCTGACATCCAAATGAAAATTACCAGGCACACAGAGATGCAAGAAAATACAACACATATTAATCAACACTGATCCAGAAATGACACCATACTGAAGGTGGAGTAGTGGATAAGGATACTAAAATACGTATCATGATAATATCCCATATGGTCAAGAAACTAAATAAAATACTGAATATGATAAGTAGAGAAATACAAGACATTAAAGAGACTCAAAAATCACACTTGTAGAGATAAAACCTAAAAAATACACTCGATAAGATTAACAGATTAGACATAGAGTCATTTGAATTTTTAATTTTAAAAATAAAAATGTAGCAAACTCTTGCCAAGTCATTCTATCTGTAATAGCAAAAATATTTTAAAAATTCTATGCTACATAAGAAAAAGTTACAAAATGTAAAAAAAAATAGTGTAGATTTAAAATGAAGGCACAATTCTGTACTATGAGAAAATCTTTTATAATGGGACACATGCAGGAAAACTAAACAGCTGCTCTTTATTAAACTAAAGAGATAATTTTCCATAGTTAAATCACTCTGTGGTTGCCACCATACAAAGCAGACTTTAAAAAATTATCTTATACTGCACTTAATGGCAGGTATATTGGAACTGAGGGAAAAATAAAGACAAGAACAAGGAGGACTGTGAATCTCAGAACCATATGTACAGTTTTATATGTATACTTTTATAGGAAAGTGGGAAAATCAAGTTAATGTAATCATACAGGGGCACATGGGTGGCTCAGCCAATTAAGCAACTAGCTCTTGATCTTGGCTTAGGTCATGATCTCATGATTTGTGAGAATGAGCCCTGCATAGGGCTCTGCAATGATGGCATGGGATTTGTTTGGGATTCTCTTTCTCTCCCTCTCTCTCTGCCCCTCCGCCACTTGCTCAACTCTGTTCTCTCTTCTCCTACAAAATAAAATAGTGTGTGTGTGTGTGTATAAAATGCATACAGATATTAAAATTATTAATAATCATATAGGAAATAATAGTAAATGACAAAAATGGGCTTGGTAGCATGCTAGAAATTTTATTTTATTTGCCCAATTAACAAAACCCACTGGGCAATTCTTCAATATTTATCATTTTGTAGAATGCATGCTATGCTCCATCACTGAAGAAATATACCAGTTGCTGCAAAGGTTGATATGAAGGGTATTTAAAATTTTTTTAAACATTTATTTATTTCTGATCGACAAAAAGATACAGAGCATGAGCGGGGTAAGGGCAGAGAGAGAGGGAGACAGAATCTGAAGCAGGCTCCAGGCTCTGAGCTGTCAGCACAGAGCCTGACGTGGGGCTCGAACACATGAACCGTGGGATCATGACCCAAACCAAAGTCAGATGCCCAAGTGACTGAGCCACCCAGGTGCCCCTGAATGATATTTTTGACAACAGTTAAGGATCCTTAAAAATACACTACTTCCCTATGATTCAGCTTCAAATAAGCTGTACTAAAGATTGAAAATGAATGAAAAAATATTTTGAGTATACATTTTGTGCCAACCCCTGCATAGCACATAGGCAGGATGGACCTGAAGGAGCACAGCAAAGGCTTTGCAAACTGAACTGACACTGAAACCATGACCTACATAAAATGATAAAGAATTTGCACTCTGAACTTAGCCACGTTGATTGCATTCAAAAATATAAAATACATTTGTCGTACAACTTTAATAGCATTCAAAATCTTCCACTTCAATATTGAAAATGTATCAGATACAATTCTAAATTACCCCAAAACAAAGAAACATAAAATATGATCAACCCTCAGGGTAATATATAACTGACAAATGTCAATCTCATGATGTCACAGGTGGAATTTTCAGAAAAAAAAAAAAAAAGCTTTAACACAGCTACTATTAACTGTGGTCAATGAGGTAAAGATAAACAAATCTAAACGAGTGGAAAATGAGCATATTATAAAGATATACAAGCAGTAAGAGCCAACTGGAAATTTTGGAACTAAATATTACAATATCTTACATCTTAAAAATTATGAATGGGGGGGGGGGCACCTGGCTGGCGCAGTTGGTTAAGTGACCAACTCTTGATTTTGGTTTAGGTCATGATCTCACAGTTTATAGGGTTTAGCCCGTGTCACGGAGCCTGCTTGGGATTCTCTCTGCCTGTCTGCCCCTTGCCCACTCACTTGTGCGGACTCTCTCTTCCTCAAAATAAATATACACAAATAAATAAATAAATAAATAAATAATAGGTAAAAGTCTTATACTCACAGTCCACAAAAGAAAGATTGCAAATGATAAGTACCTGAAAAGACATGCAGCATCCCTAGTCATAGGGAAACACAAATTAAAAACACAAAATACCACTGCATATCTACTGAAATAGTTTAAAAATATTTACATCTATATTTGTCATATATTATACTAATATAATAACACTCTTAGGCATTAATATGGGGAAAACTCATGTCTACATTAAAAACCTTCGTCACGGAGGCTTTATAATCACCACAAACGTGAAAGTACCTTTGAACACTTGACACGTTAAATGGCTCTACATAGCTCGATGGAATACTACTCAGCAATAAAAGTAATGAAGTATCAAAGTATTCAGACATTTTGGCTGGATCTTAAGAAAATTATGTTTAGTTGGAAATGCCAATCTCTGACGTTTACATATGGTACCATTCCATTTATATGAAATTTGTGAGGTAAGTAAGTTATAGAGATGGAGAACAGATGGGTGGCTGTCAGAAGTTGGGGGAAGGGAGAATGGGTGTGCCCTTTATGACCAGCTTGAGAGAAGTGCTTTGTGGTATCAGAGCATTTTTGTACCTTGACTGCAATGATGTGTATATAATTCTATACAAGGGATAAAATGTCATAGAATTATATATAAAAACATACAAGAAATGAGTGCATGTAAAAATAGTGACATCTTAGGAAAGTCTACAGGATGGTTTATTGTATTGTTCCAATAAATTTCCTGTGTTTGGTAACGCACTATAATTATGTTGAAGGAAGCAGGGTGATAGGTACATGGTACCTCTTTGGAGTGTTTGTGCAACTTCTTGTGAGTTTGTATTTATATCAAAACTAAAAGATTTTTTAGGTGCGCCTGGGTGGCTGATTCTTGATTTTGGCTCAGGTCATGATCTCATGGTCTGTGGGTTTGAGCCCCAAGTTGGGCTCTATGCTGACAGCATGGAGCCTGCTTGAGATTCTCTCCCTCTCTCTGTGCCCCTCCCCTGCTCTCTCTCACAAAAATAAATCATTAAACTAAAAAAAAAAAAAAAAAAAAAAAAAAAAAAAAAAAAAAAACCTAAAAGTTCTTAAGAAGCTCAGCATATCTAAAATAATATATATAAAAAAATTCCTACCCAGACATATGAAACTACTGATAAAGGTAAAGAAAATAGTTACTAAAAATGTATGAAACTTTATTTGTGAGTAACTAAGTTGGGTGCTTTTACCTGTATCTTACTCACCTCACAATTACTATTACTTTAGGTACTATGATCTCCAGTTTTTAAAATAGAGCACTGACTCAGTGTACAAATATGTTAAGTGGCAGTAAGAAATCTAGTCCAGTTTGACTATTTTGAAGCCCGATCATTTTGTTTATACACCCAAATATTTGTAATGCACTTTTCTAATTAATCAAGTGTACATACTGAGTATAAGCATATCTCTTACTGTTTAAGTATAAAATCAGAGGAATATAATAATGTATTACTGATTTCTAGGCCACATCATTTCAACTATTATAATGGAAGAAATTATCATGTTAAAGTTGATTTGCATCATTAGGTAACAAACAAAGTAATTGACTCAGGATAATGGAAACAAAACAAGAATTTATTGAAGTGGTTAGTGGGGGTGCTTAGCATATTAAACTAATAGTTAAAACAGCCAGGTCTTCTAAAAAGGAGGAATTGAAGCGTGTCCAGTCATAGAGGCTCATAGACCTTGAGTTGCAGACAAAGGAGAACTCCCCACCAATTGCCCCAGTCTCCAGCTCCTCTATTTTAATTTTCCAAGCTATCAGTACAACCCAGACTGATGATTATTCCCAGGGTGAATCATGAAAGCCAAGTAGCGAAGTAAGGACTTCACTTCACTAGTCTGACTTACTTGCCCATATATTTGTGGCCAGAAAGTAGAGCTTCTTATCAAAGGAAGCAGGAAAAAGAATTACACAGATGAAAGCAAAAGCAACTATAATCCACCCCTTCTATGACACACGGGTACACACACACTTCTTATATGTACATATCCATAGGGGCAATAGACATAAAAATAGTTTCAAGATAATCATATATATATATGATATATACATATATATAGAAGAGATGTATATATATACGATATATATATATGCATATAAACACAAACATATCTATATCTGTATATATATATATATACACACCTGGATATACTGTATATATACATATAGTTGTCCCAAATGCCATAGGTCAGTTTTAAGCTTTAGTAATACCAGAAATGCAAAAGCTACAAATTATAAATACCACCATCTGAAAGTTGAACTATTTTAATTTCCCTTATATAGCTTTGTGAACTGTCACTAATGCTTTAAAAACATTTTTTGTGTGTATCTGTCCCTCTGACTAAAGATGGCAGATGACAAAGAAAAATTACAATTTATCTTTGAAAATGTATAATTACAGTGTTAAGTGACATGCAAATAATTCAACATGCAAATTATATTGTTCAAAAATTGGTAGCTTTTAGGTTTCTAAAATGATTACGCTTGAAAAGTGCGCTATGACTTTTGGGACACCCTTGGGTACATATACTTGATCATCTCTGATGTTTGTCATACGTTCCATCCTTCCTACTTTGATCATGTAAGAAGTGTGTGTACACCTACATGTGCACGAGCTCATGAAAGCCAAGGAGTGGGTTTTCTTTACTTTTGGTTTCGTCTGTACACTAGCTTTTCCTGTCTCAATGATAAGAATGGCTCCCCAGGCAAATAACTGTGTGGGTGAGCATGTTAGAGAAAGGTAGGGGAAAGGTATATGTGCGTTTAAAGAAAAAGATATCGAAAAATAAGTCAAGTTGTTAACAAAGGCTACACTGGTGGGAATGTGTGGGTGAAAAGGTATGGATGACAATCTGTACCATCTGTATCCGTCAGTGTTCATGCTCTGCTACGTGTATTCTGGATAGAAGGTATGGAGGAGGGGAATACATTTGGTGGGTTGAAGAGCGACAGCTGGGCTAGAGAATAAGACTACAAGCCAGGTGGTCAAGCGTCCACTAAATGAAAGGGACCTGAGAAGCTACAAGTAGAACTGAGACTGGGAAAGAAATTGACATATCCTTTTAAACCTTCTGTTAAGTTAGCAATCTCCTCCCTGGAGTCCTGCCAAGTCCTCATCAACCTTCTGTTGCACCGGTGAAAGGTCTAGGTATGAGAAATGTGCTTTCCACAGTACTACGATCTCTCTAGGGATATCGCCCTCTTCTCCACAAGGCAGCCTTGCAGATGTCTGCAATGGCATCGGACTCCTGGAGGGGTGAGGTGGGCTGGCAGGGGCAGGAAAGTTGTCTTGCAGATCTCCTGAGTGCACAGTATTCCTGGTGTTCCTCGGGCTCCTCACAGGTCCATGTGGATATTTTCTCCAGACACGGCACCACATTTTACCAGGGTAACTTGGGAGCAGCTGCAAAGGATCAGGGACATCCATCTACAGCCAGCCCTCCCTGCTATGGGGCTCACGAGAACTTTTGTGCTCCCATCAGACTGTAGGAAGGTACTGGATACCATCACTTGAAATCTTTGGGCCATGGGTCTGTGTTGCTGTGAGAAAACCAAAACAGAGAAGAGGGTCCCTTCAGTGAGAAAGGCAGCTTTTCTTATTTTAGTGATAAGTCCTCAGTCACTCTACATTATTCAGAAAATTTGGGGCCATTCCCGGGCTACAGTCTGATTTCTGGAGCATGGAAAATGAGCCCTTCCTTCGTCCCATTAACTAAAAAGACATACACCCATTCGTTGTAGTGTGAAGCTGGCTTTGCAATGTCTTTGTAGTTTCATCTATGTTTAACCCCTCTATAGATCCCTTAGAACAAGGCACTTGATGGTGTAGCAAAAATAAAGAATAAGATGTGGGGACTGTGCACTTTCATAAAAGAATATGAGGATCCTCCAGGAAGCAACACATTAAAAGCTTCCAGAAAGGATCCTTGGCAGAAGGGTACCCTTGATCCCTCTCCTCCTCCAGTTGCATCTGACACTTGAGAGAAAGCAACCAGAACTACAGGCAAATAGTATATACCAAAGAGGTAAAACAGCAACAAAACAACAACAAAACAACAAAAACAACAACAAAACAACAAAAAAAAGGATTCCATTGGTTGTTTCTCTCAAGTGATTGTAACTCCCCAGCAGATTCCTCAGGGTATGCAACTCATAATATGACACCTGAGATCTCACTCACACCTAGGGAGACTGGCCTGTGTACCAACCCTTCCTCCAGGAGACAATGTTTGTCCCTGCTAAGCCCTGTGCCTCTTGAAAGGGAGGCAGGCCCAGGAATATATTTAGGGTGGATGTGACTCCCAAGACATTTGGTTTACCTAGGAATGATGGGCCCAGGCTTGTCTGCCCTACTGAAATACCAGACTGGTCTGTCTTTACTCCTGTCTCCTCAAAGGGCATAAAAAGGAAGCATTCTCACTAATTAATTCCACTTTCAAGTCTATATTCTTCTGAAGGAAATTCATCATCACAGTTACTGGAGAACCTCGGGAGGCATCTCTGCTGGCTGCCACCTTTTCTCAGAACCCTGAATCCCAAATACCCTTGAGGTGCTCTCTTACCCCAAGGGCCCTCACCTCTTCTGCAATTTGGCCCCTAGCAGTTGCCACCTTCCAGTGAGTCTTTTTTTTCTCAACTGTAATGGTGGCGATGATATACTGGTGTTCACTGTTCTTTCGTTGGCTCAAGAACATCTTGCTGTTCCGCAAGGTGTGACTTCCCTTCTTCTTCCTCCTTCTTGGGAGAGGAGTGGGTAAAAGTGAAAATGGTTCTCTGCTCCTATGGGTGGTGTGGTGATAGTGGTGAGGGTGGGGGTAGGTGTAAATAAACAACAGTGGGTATTAGGGCTGTTTAGAGAAGATGAAGCCCCCTCAGTAGAGTAAGGCCTACTCTACTTCCTCTCTTTTAGGGGCTGAAAAATAGTCTGTTTATTTGTGTGAAGATTTCATGCCAAAATGCTTTCCTTTCTGGCATTGGAACATTATCTTCCTGACTTTCTTCCTCTTCCTCCTCTTCTTCTTCTCTATCCTGCTCTTCTTGCTCTTCAGCCAAGTCAAGGTAAGATGGAAAGTACGGCAGCTAAAGCCCTCACTGATCCCATGCTGCACATGCTGCTGGAGGACCTCTAAGGTGGGGAAGACCCGGCAGCAGCCCATGCACCTGACACCACTATCCTGGGACACCAGCCATTCGGGCGTCTTGGCCCTGGAACACTCATCTACAGCTGGAGGTTCTGCTGGACTCTCAACCTCCTCCTGTTGCTCTTGGTCTTCGTTGTTCCAGCTGGACTCACTGTCAGTCAGGAGTTCCTTCGTACCCACATAAGAGAGGGTGGCTTCTGTAGGGCTCTTTTCAAGAAAGGTCATTTCTTCTATTCTTGTCTTCTTTGAGGAGGCTCCAGTCCTTCCTCTGTGTCACATAAGGCAGCCACTCCCCTTTTCATCTGGACACGCATATAGTAAATTTTCATGAGCCTTTCCTCTTTCATGTCTTCTGAGGTAAAAGAGGACTTAGTATCACTGACCAAATGGAATGGGAAGGAGACGTGTGGAAAGGGGGAGGAAGTCTCCAACTGGTATCCAAGACAAGAAACACCTTGATGTAATTGATGGATTCCTAGGAAAGAAAATTCCAAACATAAAATAAGTAGAATAAGTATGTGATGTCTGGAGGACTTAATATGGCCAGGAGAATATTCCTATGTGGAAATGTGAAGCAGAAGCATATGTACATGTTACACTGCAGAATTCTGGGAGTGGTATGTTTTACTTGAGGTGCACCTGGTATAACTGGGGAAATGAGGGTGTGGTGTGTCTAGCGGAGTTGTATGTGTGTTTGGGGACATCTCTGGTGAGTGTTTTCGATACTGGTAAAAGGCGACGGCGAATGAATGTGCGCATGTGCGTTAAATGTGAACAAGTGCAGGAGCGTTGCCTATTCTTGCTGCGAGTCGATATGACATCGAGTGTTAGCAGAAGTGACCTGAGCTCTCAGAATGTGTGGCTCCATGAGGGGCTGAAGTCTTTGTGGGTCAAGTGGCATATAGATTAGAAAGGCAGTGTATGAAAGTGCATTCCCTCCAGGGTCTATGAATTTTCTGCAGTTTGGCTTAGCATGAGGGAGTTAAAACAAGTTATCTGTGTGAGGCAACATAAATTACTTACGGGATTAGTGTGTGAGTGGGTGAGTCGGAATGAAGGTACCGGGGCATACCTACACCATGTAACTAGAACACAGGAACGTTAATGAGGAATGAAGGCAGGTAAGTTTGGTAGAAAAAGTAAAAGGAAGGAGAAATGGCACCATACCTGGTAGGAAGGAATACAGATGAGTGAGTGTGTGTGAGCATATGAATTCATGCTCCTCTGAGGGGGAAGGTTCCGATGAACTGCCCACACCAACACTGTGCTCTACATGACCCATCCCAGTGTTCATATGAGGAGCTGTGTCTTATCTTTGAAGGGACACTAACTCTCTCTCTTCCTCTGCAGAGGCTTCAGCCCAATGCCTCCGCCCTGAAACCCTTTTCTGCTTTTGAGGGGAGACAAAATAAGTAGGGCTTGGGCCAAGCAGCTCAGTTTTACCTCCTCTCCATACTCAGACCCCACCTGTTTGTTTTTCTTACCACACTCATCAACAGGAACGAGCTTGCGTACAGAGGAAACACAGGAAAAGTATTCTGAGACAGAGGACTTTTCTTCTGCTGCCTGATTGCAGGCAGGGACCACTACACATGACTCAGCAGGAGGGACATCCTCTTGACCTTTCGTGACTTCTGAAGAATGGAATAAACATGAAGAAACACACAAAAAACCCAAAAACATTGAGGTGGCATTTTGTGGAGTCATAAAAACAAACAAAACCAAACAAAACATTGAGACGTGGCATTTTCCAGAGTTTGTCAATTCAAAAGACACGCATTGAGTGGACATTAGAAGCCACACATCATTACCAAACATGAGACTTGCTCTCATTAAAATGAAGGTGACTTTCTCATTTGAAACCCAAAAACTTTAAGGTGCGTTGGCCTTTGAAAACTTCACTTACTCTAAGATATAAGTAAATAATAATTATTAAAATTGTGTTTATGGTGGATGCCCATGATATTTAGTACCTCGTATGTGATATTTCTGGAGATGTGTAGGGAATACTGAACACTTAGAAAGAACCATTCCTGGAAAACAGTATGCAGTCACTTAAGTTGGATATTAATAGCTTAATTTTCCTCATGGGAAATTGTGTAATTAGGGAATGTGGGGTACAAGTTGTATGAAGACCTCTGCATCTACATCTACTTACATATGGATATATATCTATCTACACACACATATAGTGAGGATAAATAGATGATGGATGGATGGATGGATGGAGAGAGAGACAGAGAGAGGGAGGGAGGGAGAAATAGAGAAACATAGATACAAAGATATGTATATATACAGATAAAATCGATTTTCAAGATTCCCTCGGAACTCTGGTGCTGGAGATGGTCAAATTAAGACTTCACAGACTCCTCTTCTGGAAATGTATTTCTACATGTCTCTTAGATTTTTAATCTTCCCACTCAGATCCATTAAGGGCTTCTTCCAAAGAAGACAGGGATGCTGAAATGGTATATTCTGCCTAACAATTATAAACAAAGACCCTGGGCAGCCCTTGAGAGAAGAGGTCATCTATGGACATTGCTGAGCAAAGGAGCTCAATTCTAATTTTTGACTAACACACTGCCTCACCACCATGCCTGAATCCCCCTCAGCCCCTCCTCTCCCCCATCACATACCACTGTGAATGGGCCTGTCTGGAGAAGGGACACCGGAGATCTGTTCTGAGCCTGAAACCTTTGCCATCTGGTTGTGGAACTGGACCAACCTAGAGGGTCCAGAATGTGAAGAGTCTTCACCTGATTTTAAGACCTCTGGGGAAGAGAAGGAAAATCAGATATTTTTTTTGCCTCCACTAAACATTCAAGAAATACTACATAGAATCACACACATAGCACTTATCTTCATGAAGATTATAGTCTAGTTTCTGTTCAAAGTCCTAAAATCAAGGTATATAAAAATATTTGTTGGAATGAAGTATCTGATGAACTATGAATGCCCTATGTTGTTTTCTGGAGTGTATCCAAGCTCAAATTCTTTCCAGGTACATGATAAGGTAAAGGTCTCAGTTTGACAGTTGTGGTTTATGATATTAAGTCCTGCTGCTTCATGGTAGGTTTAGAATTTACAGGAAAGAATTGACTGACTTCTACTGCTGGTCCTTATCCTCCCCTTCCAGGTTATCTACTCTTGTGGAACCTCACATGAGGGCCCTGCTGAATAGGTATGCAATGCAGGACCTGGAGACTCCAGTAGGAACCCCAAGGTGGACTTCAGACCACACCTCTCAACAATGGACACAGCTCCCCTGTCAACAGCTACTGACTGCTAAATGGTTCGGCCCTCATTTGGCCCTGTCACTGGTGTCACTTTTCTCACATGCCCCACACATTGTTCTGATCAATTTTTGCACCTATACTTACCAAACTCATACCCTACCTTTAAATCTTCCCAATCTACAGGTAAATTCTAGGTTGTTGGTTATTTTCCTACTAAAATATGCATATTTCTTGGATCACCTCTATCTCTACCATGACTTTAAACACATCATGGAAATCGCCAGTTTGTTTTCCTTCCTCCTACATTTCCACGGACTTTCAGTAATAGGTGAATTTTTGTTCCTGATAAAGTAACTCAGGATTAAGTCTCTTATGTTTAAAAACTTCAGTTAAGCCTGGACCCCAATTTTTACTTCACAAAATACCTCTATTTTGTCTCTTGGATGACTGGTAGGTCATGTTGGTGTAAGGATGAGACAAGTCAGTGGAGGTGGTATATCTTTCAGAGAGTTCGTATGTGTACCAGGTTTGATGAGTACAGTCTGATGTGTGCATGTGTCTGTCAGGTTTCTTCAATAATTTTATGTAGACAGTGTAGGGGTGACACGGACATTGAATGTGAAGGTGGCGTTGAGTATGATGTGTTGGGTGATATGCAGCATAATTTTGTATAGGTACAGCCAGTACATCTTCCCTGTATCATGAGTGATCTGTGTGTCATATACTATTGAAGTTCAAGTAGTTACATAATATCTGTTGGTTTATGACAGACTATACGAACCTGGGTGATTCTGTGAGATCTGGTGACACCGAGAAAGTGTTGGAAGACTAACCATGTGAAGGATACATGGGAGACCTCATATGAGCTCCCAGATTGTGGAATTGCATGAGGAACCCAAGGGAATAGGAACAGAAAGGTTTTAGAAGATGGTATATGATTGTGTTGGCTTCATGCGTTACTGTGCAATAGGAAGTTCTACAAGAGTGAGATTATCTGTGTGAGTTAGAGATTACAGTATCTAAGGAATGAGGTTAGAGAAAGCAAACGTGAAGAATACAAATGCTGCAAAATGAGACGTGAAGGTTTACTATGTGAGGATCTGAGCTTATGAGAGTGTCTGGGAGTGTAAACAATTGGGAGCAGAGAACGGGGAATGAAAGGATGAGTGTTAATACGTGTAAATGTGAGGGCACACGGTGATGAGTCTGGTTGTGGGTGTGATGGAATAAAGATTCCTGTGTGTTTACGGGGGTAGGAGGTTGTTAGAGATAAAATTTAAGGATTTTCAAATCTCTGTTCCATCTTTACCCATTAGAGGACATATGCTAAGGAGTTTACTCCTCTCAAAGAAAAAAAGGAAAATCTAGTGGTTCCTCCTTAGATACTCTCTCTGGTCCTTGCTGGCCCATTTCACACTGGTTGTCAGAACTCTGCCCACATTATGACCAACCAAGTTCATCTTCCCAGGTTCAGACTGAGTTTATCTTGCCATTTCTCAGAGATGTCTGACATTTCCTTAGCCTCCATCTTTGCAAACACGGTTCTGTTCTGATATCCTTGCACTTTGGGCTATTTGTCCTTTTTGAGATTTCCCTCGAATCTCTCAGTTTTATTTTATATGGCTGCAAATGAGTATCCCCCAAGGGGGAAGACACCTTGCACTCTCACTGTAGTCCAGACGTAGACTTGGATCAGCTGATACCAGTTTGTAGACAGCAAACGCCGTGCTTACTTTCTCTGCCACTCCCTACCTCCTGTCCAGACACCTCTACTTACGAGTATTCTTATTGTCAGAGACAGAGAATGAACAGTTTGAGAAAATGAGATTGTTTTCTTCGTGCCTGGGAATAGGACCAATCAGTGTAGTTTCCTTTTGCTTGTTTAAGATTTCTGTTAAAGTGCATCCAAATTAAAGAGATATATCCAATCATTCATACACTCAGTTCATTTGGGTTTCTAACTCAGACATACGTGTGCCATGTATGGAGAATACTGCATGGAGAATAGAGTCTTTTTTCTGGCCAAAGCTCCAGAATATAAGTATTCAAAATTTTTTTTAAAAATGTTCCCAAGTGTTGATGGTCAGGTAGATATATGTATATTGTCTTCATGGAGACCCCTACAGTGTGTCCAGGAACTGTGCTATGACAGAGTGTAGTCAATATATTTTAATATTTGTTTACCTGACTCTACATCTGCCATTGCGTGTAACACATTTTTATTTTCGTTGTTAACCTATTCACATGTCTTTGCGTGTAACACATTTTCATTTTAGTGGTTACAGGCTAAATAATACCTTAGCCAAAGATGCCCATAACCTATCCCCAGAACCTGTAATGTTACCTTATAAGGCCCAAGGGACTTGACAAATGTTATTAAATTAAGGACCTTGAAGTAGAAAGATTATTTTGGATTAGATGGGTGGATCTATATGACATATTTTAGACTTCTGACCTCTATAATAACAGGATAAAGTGTTGTTGTCTTTAATCCACTAGATTTGTCATAATGTTATAGCATTTGATAGCTGATAACAATTACCTTAAACTAAGGACCTCCATATTCACTGGGAGCTTTCAAAATGGGCAGGCTCTATTTACCCAATTTCCTTTCTTTTCTGAGGGTGAGTTGCTTATGTGAGTCAATGGTGCTGCCCACTCTGTGCAAAATATGCAGCTTCGAATACTTGAACTCCCAGTCATGTTACATGCAACTATCATCTAATACTTCAGGTATACCCGTTTTGTTGACCATCTCTGAATTCATGATTACCAGTCTGGGTGTATTAATCATCAAGCCTATTTACATTCAATCACAGACTTACCAACTCCTCAGCTTACCTTTTGTTCCTGTGTTCCATTCCGTCTTTCTGAATAGATTCTGTGCTTTTAACTTTTTTATATTTTATTTTTTACTCTTTTTACCTGAAGAATGTCTTTATTTCATCCTTATTCTTTATGATATGAGTGTTCTTTTCCTTTAGCACGTAACTTTACACTGTCTTCCAGTGTTGACAATCGCTGCTGAGATGTACACTGCCTGACAAATCACCGTTCTTTTAAAGTATTGTGTGCTTCTCTCTAGTTGCTTTAAGGTCTTTGTTATTGAGGTTGTGAATGTTTGTTTTAGTATACTCAGGTTTGGATTTATTTTTGCCTTTCCTGTGATCAGCTTCCTAATAATGTTTCCTGATTCTAAGGATTTGTATCTTCCATCATTTCTGAAAAAAATCTTGACCATTATCTCTTTAGTTGTCTTACTTTCTTCATATTACTCTTCATGAACCTCGGTTTGATATGTCATACTATCACATTTTGTCCTAATTTATTGTAATCTCTCTCTCACACTTCCCATCTATTTATCTCTCTGATTTCTATTTGTAGGTAATTCCTTGGCTATATCCTCTGGGTCACACATTTTCTTTTCATTTGTGTCAAATGTGATGTTTAATTCATCCCACACTTTTTATAATTTCTAAAATGTTATTTCTCATTTCTAAAACTACCACTTTTTTAAAAAACCTTTTTTCTTGGTAGTGTTTTCAGTTTTTACATCTTTAATAGTTTTACACATTATTTACCACCCCTAAAGCACTATTAAATTAAGTGAACTTTGAAGCTAAAACTTGGTGTTCATGGTGTTTGCAGAATCTACCTTGAAGGTATATATTTTGTAGTTTTCGATTGTGAGCTCAAGTTCAGCAATTCATTACCTATAGGACTCTTTAACATAGATAACTAATGATGCAGGGCTCTTTTATATTTTCTGTGGTCATGTATTACTAGAGTGCTACAAGCTATGGTTTAATTTTATATTAATTCTTAACTTGTAGGCTTAAGGGACACCACAGCAATTGTGGATACTGTGTCTTTGATTCTACTTCTTCCCTCAATAAATGATGTTTGTCTCAAAATGAATGCACAGAGTACCTTCCTACCCCCTATGAGTGAAAAGTGTTTATATATAATGAATTCCTATTGAGGGTACAGAAACAGAGACCTAGACTCCCAAATAAGAGAGGAGGAGAATATGATAACTGGACCCAATGTGCACCTTTCCCCCAGTGGCTGAGCAGAGATGCTGAGCTGGATGTCTACAGGTCTGTTCAGGCTCCCACTGCCCTGATCTGCCTACACCTTAAATGCCCTTTCTTTCTCCTTACCAACATAAGGGTGATGGTGAAAGGAGGAGTTACAGGAGAAGTATTTCAATTCAGAATGTCCATCTTTTGCCTCAGAATCCAGAGTACTGTCTTCCAAAGAGGACTCAGGTGGTGGATCATATTTGTGTGACTTTGGGATTCCTAGAAAATGAAATCAAAGTCATAAAAATAGTTGGTTCCATTCTGTTCCCCTCCTACTGTCTTCTCCCTAACCTACTCTCCCCACTGCCAGCACCCTCCTGGGGAAATACTTATTTTGTCCTGAACAGTACTTCAGCATTCCATTCTTCTATCTGGATCTTGCTACTATGGCTCCTCATATCCATTCACCCTGGTTAGGATTTTTGGTACCATTTGCTTTCCATTTGATACTCTTTGACCCTCCACATTCAACATCCTAGAGATTTATAACCTCAAATGAAACAATTGATGAATTTTTTATTTTTGAAGAACATATTTTTTATTATTATACCAGTGTCTCTGTTTCCAAGTTAACCAAGCTCACTGCTCACTAATAGTTTAAGATTATGATCGTTCCTCTGGGGCATCTTGGTGGCTCAGTCAGTTATGCATCCAACTTCAGCTTAGGTCATGATCTCACAGTTTGTGAGTTCGAGCCCTGCATCATGTTCTGTGCTAACAGCTCAGAGCCTAGAGCCTACTTCTAATTCTGTGTCTCCCTCTCTCTCTGCCTCTCCCTGACTTGTGCTCTGTCTCTCTAAAATAAATAAACATTAAAAAAAAAACAATGATCATCCCTTATGGATGTGTCTGCTATGTGTATAATGCACATATTGTAGCAAACTGTTGTGATGGATGCAATGTGATTTGTGTGTATAAGTTCCTAACATGTTGCTTAAGACAGGACTGATGCTTAATATATGATTGATTTGGTGTTTGTGAATCTGAATACGGGGTGAATTTTGCGTGAGTGAGAACAGTAGGTATGCTTCGTGTCTGTTTCAGTTCAGCTAATATCTATGTGTGTAGATTGCATGTCCCAAGATTACATGTTTGAGTGTGTATATGCTGTTATGATTCAGATGTATAAGGTAATGATTAGGAATATTCTCTTTAAGACTCACAGAATTAGTTGATTTGTGAAATCTAAAGAAATAATGAAAGAACATTAGAAGGTGTAAAAATCAAAATTGTAAGAGAAAGAATATATGAGCTTTGAGACTATGTGAAGATCCAAATTAAATGGGGGTATAGAGGAGGATGTGGAAGGTTAAGTGTACAGTGACATGTGACTGCATAATAAAGGCATAAAAGACTCATGTCTAAGGGATTAAGATAAAATCTGAAAACTACCACCTAACAATTTAACTCAAGCATTCTCCAAACAGAAATATGTCAGATAGCAAAATGCATATAATAGAATATTCAAACATCACTTTTTAGAATAGCCCCATATTAAAAACAACCCAAATACTCAGAAAAATATAATCAATAAAGAAATTATTTATATTCATAAAATATGTGTTTGTGTGTGTATATATACATGTGTATATATATATATATATATATATATATATGTATGTATCTGACACACAGAACATAGATAAATTTCACAGATATGATGAGTTAAAGGAATCAGACACAAACTATAAATTGTGTACTACTATTTAAATGAAATTAAAAAAAAACAGGGATAACTAATCTAGGGTTCTAGAAGTCAGAGAAATTACCACTGTTTGTATGGGAGGGACAAAAATATGGCATAGAGAATTTAGACACATATGGAAGATTATAAAGAAATGAATGACGGGAATAAGGAGTGCAAAAAGTGTATATGGTGATAAGTGTGAGAACACTGGCTATAAAAATACATGAAAGGGACGGGTCTTAGACTGGATGTCTCTGAAGTCTACCTCAAGTCCAGATCTCAAGGATCCTACCTCTTTTGGTCCATTTCAAGCTTTGAGTAATTTCACACCTTCCTGATAACATATATGGTTTGCTGGCTCATACTGACATTCTCTTCCACATTTCTCTAGTAAAATTCTCATACCCAACACTCTCCCACCATTTCTTCAAATAAAACACCACTCTCCACTGATCTTTTGGGGCTTATTCTAATCCTCTTAAGTATTTTTCTCTTGCAACTGATGGCTTCCACAGTTGATCATGGAAGAAGATGAAGACACGTTGTGAGTTTGTTTCTGTACTAGGGAGCCTTGTATCAACTAATGGGCAAAATCACCCAGTTTATCTCTTGGCCTAGATCCCAATTTATTCAATACTTTCTCCTTACCAGCACCAGAAAACATGTTTTCTGAAGAGATGCAGGAGAAGTAATCTGAAGAGGAAGAATCTCCCCTTGCTATCTGGTCTTGAGTTGGGGCCATTCCCTTGTGTCCATGATGCAGAACTTTTAAATTCATATATGCTGAGAAATTACAGGAAAATAATAGAGATGTAGTCCACGTTTGCTGTTTGTACATTTATCCATCCATTAAACAAACAAGAAGAGTCTACCATGTGACATGTTTTGTGAACAAACATGGACTCCATTTTCATGGATAGCAAGATATAGCTCATTTATTGTATTTATATCATGATTGGTTGGGTTTATATAAGGGCACTCTTTGTAAATGGAGCAGAGACTATAAGCTGTCTCCTTTGGACCTGGACATACTACTAAATTATATTTGTCAACTTCTCTTGTGGTAGTTCTGACCACGTGATTATGTTTTTCACAATAGAAATGAGTGGAAATGGCATGTGCCACTTCCAACCAGAATCATAAAGACCTCCTCTGTGTCTCTCTGAGCTCTTTCCTTTTCTAGCTGATGAGCATGTTGATAACCCAGGGTCTATTGGAAAACTGCATGTTAATGATAGCAAAGTTTCCATCAGCCCAGGAGGCTTGACCCACTCCTCCTCATATACCCTGAATTATTAAATAAGTAAGAAATAGATGCGTTTGTGTATGAGTTACAAAGGCCAAAGTAGAGATGTAACGTGTTCTTGAGGGGCAAATAAATGGACCTAGTACATAGTACATAGTACATACCAAGCATATGTGATATTAGTATCTACATTTTCCTGGCTTATTTACATTCTACATGTGTGTATATGTGAACACATGGTTGTGAGTGCATATTTTACAGCTCTCATAGTTTACACTTAATAACATCTCTCAACATACACTCATTTTATTGTAGGTAGACATGACTCACTTTCTAGCCCTCTCTCCCCAGAAACCCCAAACACTGTTGGAAGTGCCAAGTTCTCTTCAGGAGTAACAACTGCCACTTGGAACTTTGGGGTTGGCTCTCAACTGTCCCCCACCCCCACTCCCTTGAACAATGGTCTTTCCTCAGAGAAGTTACTTGTTTACTGTTAATCTCCATGGTAACCAGAATTATTTCAGTTTCCCATTTTTTTTTTTTCAGGAGAAAACCACAAACTTTCTCCTCAGTTCAACCATTATGGCTAAACAGTGGTATGTATGTGTATTCTGCCTTTTTCTTGCATTTCACATAGGAGCCCCACATTTACATTTTCATAGTCTGAAGGAAAACAATTCTTTTTTGCTTCTGAATAAATAAATTATGACTTTAAATTCTCATCCCTCTACAACCAGTTTTAAATGTTTTAATTTTTTTCTCACTTTTATGAGCCACATTTTCTTCTTCATTAACAGAAGAAAGGACTATTAGAAAACTCATAATAACATCATATACTTACCCAATGCCCTTAGGCAAAAATCAAATAAAGGAAAATACGATTTTTTAAGTAAAACTGTACTACTCAACCACTACACCTGTAACACAGTGAGTGACATGGTATAAACAGTACAGATCTTAAGCTGCAGAGACAAGGACTTGGCCATTTGAACTTTCTCTTTACTCTCAGATGATCTGTGGCCTCAGAAAAACCAGCATATACACATCCCTCTCCTACCCATCCCTCCTCCTCTCCCTTGCCACAGCTAGGGATACTCTCTCCCTATTTTTTTAAGTTTATTTATTTTGAAAGAGAGGGAGAGGGAGAGAATCCCAAGAAGCCTCAGCAGTGAGCCCAATGTGGGGCTTGAACTCATGAACTGTGAGATCATGACATGAGCCAAAATCAAGAGGTGGACACTTAACTGACTGAGCCACCCAGGTACCCTTCTCTTTTTTTTTTTTTTTTTTTTAAGAGGCAATTCCATGGTATCCTATGCTCAGAGAAGATGCTTAACACATACCTCTTGACTTCTTGGAAGTTTCGGGAAAGTATGTACTTTCCAGATGTTTCCTTTTTTGTTTCTGCTTCATGGTTCACCTCTTCAGAGTGACTCAAATCAATACCTTTTCCCTGAAACTCTGCTCTCAGAGAATCAGTGGAAAATAACAGAGAATCAAATCAGTACATTCAAGAACAACAACTCACTTGAGAAGTTACCTCCTCACTAAATCACTGTCTTGACCAGTGCTCAGTACACCATCAGGACTATTATGATGCAAGTCAGCATCAGAATTCTGTGACCTATGCGTTACATCAGTGCACCCCAGGGACACAGCTGGTACTCACAGGACAGAAGGAGTGCCATGACCCACTGACTAGAGCAATTGCTTTCCCCCCAGTGAAAACCCCATCAGTGACTTGAATTTGTGAACTTTGCACTTGATATCAAAACTACACATGACTTGGATCAAACAAAGAACATTCTTTTATGTATCTATAGTAACCGCATTACTAAATCTCCCCATGTAGAAGATATTAAAATCGTACCTGAGAGAACTAGGTCTGAATGGTAGAAAAGAGTTGACATTAGATCTTATTAGCAGTACTATTTAACTTATGTGAAATGGTTATATGTAAGGTATATGTTGGTATATACATATGCAGTTGAGGACATCTCATAATCCTATACAACCCTAAAATATATTGACATTCCCCACTCCCGGGAATAGTCTTATGTATTGTGACAACAAGCCGTTGTCTCTTTTGCTACTCTTTTTTCTAATTATTTCCCAAGAGATTTGGGGAAAGTTAAGCCCTTGGATTACATTTACATTCCCTGGACCACATAATGAAGCTTGTTCTCAAGCATGAAGGTCTCATTCTACAGGCTACTGTTCCAGGCCCCAGTCTATGTCCTCTGGAAGGAGCGGGGCTCTGTATAGGGTTTGAACTCTGTGGTTAGCTCCATCCTATCTCCCATATACCACTGCATACACCCCCTCCCTTAGGAGCAATCTGTATTTACTTCCACCTCAGCAGCTGGACTAAAACCAGGCCATAATCTATGGCCTCCTTCTGTCTTCTTTGGTCCCAGTAGGCACTGCCTCTGCACATTCCCCTCACTCACCAGGGGCTCAGCCTCTTACAGCCACTGAATGGCAGGCACATTTATCAAGAAATGCTCAGCCTTGTTAGCAAAACAAAAATTAGATACTATTTTACATGTATCATATTGGTAAAAAAATAGTAAAAAAATTGGTAAAAAATGATTATAAAGATATGGGTAAAAAAAGGAATCCTCATGATCTAAAATGACTTATGTAGCCATGGTGAAGAACAATTAGTCAATATTTTGTAAAATTAAATAAGCATTTACTCCACAAGCCTACAATTTCATTCCATAAAGAGGTCATTACAAGAGTGATACTCATGGCACTATATATACCAGCAGGGAGCACTAATTTTTGTTTACTTTAGTTTCCAACTCAAGAAGAAAGGGCAAGCAAAGTATGATAGGTACATGTGACAGAATTAATTTCCAAGGGTATAAGTCATGCCCCTTAAAATATATGACTACAGGGAAGAATGTGATCAGAGATAAAAAGAAAATATAATGCAATCAAATTATCACAAGTACTTCCTTAACCAGACTAGTTACTAAGCAGAATTATGAACTCAACAGTCAATACTTTTTGGAAGAAAAAAAAAAGAGTAATTTCACCCAAAACTAAAATGTCTCAGATTATGTCTAGATCCAAGAGAAAGAATTGTTCTGAAGATTCTTTACTGTATTAGTTTCCTTTTGCTGCTACAGCAAATTACCACAAACCTGGTGGCTTAAAATACAAATGTATTATCTTACAGTTCTGGAGGACAGAAGTTCAATATGGGCCTTACATCCTGAAATCAAGGTTTTCGGTTCTGTCTGGAGGCTCCAGGGGAGACTCTGCTCTCTTTTCTCCTCCGGGCTTTAGAAGTTGCCTGAATTCTTTGGATCTTGCTCCCTCCCTTCATCTTCAAAACACACCACTTCGGGGGTACGTGGGTGGCTCAGTCAGTTAAGCTTCTGACTTCCGCTCAGGTCATGATCTCCTGGTCTGTGATTTCAAGCCCCACATAGGGATCTGTGCTGACAGCTCAGAGCTTGGAGCCTGCTTCAGATTCTGTCTCCCTCTCTCTCTGCTCCTCCCCTGCTTGTGCTCTGTCTCTGTCTCTCTCTGTGTCTCTGAAAAATAAGTAATTATTTAAAAAGAAAATATAGCACTTCAATATGTTTCCACTGTCTCATTTCTGTTCTATCACTCTCCCACCTCCCTCTACTAATGATTCTTGTGATTACATGAGTCCCACACAGGTTATCCAGAATACCTTCCCATTTCAAAACCTTTAATTTAATCCCTTCTACAAAGGCTCTTTTGACACTTGGAGTAACCTATTCAGAGGTTCTAGGGATGGGTGGTGGGAGGGGTTTGACATTTTCTTCCAGGGGCAGGGAGAATGAATATTTCAGCTATCAGAGAAAGACAAAAACAAAGCATGTGAGAGTAAATTCACCTAAAGTAAAATATAGTGAGGTAAGAATACAAACCCTAAATAAAACAAGAGCAATAGGGGAAAAAAAGACACACCAACAGTGGATATCTATTGAGTAAAACAAAGCAGGACAAAATATAGGAACAACCCCAAGTGGGACATTAAACATAACCCAAGGAACAGAAGAAGAATTACACAAGATTTCTCCATGCTGTAGAATTGAAACAACTAGATTTAATAAAACAAGAGCTCTAAGACAAGATGTCATTGTCAGTGCAAAGATATAAAAATGGAGAATTCAGAGCTGAGGAAAAAACAAAGACTCTAAACAGGGTCAAAACAGGGTAAGTAAACAAAGGAGAACCAGAAAGAAATAAGGTTTTAAATTGAAAAACTGGCATCTTGACTTAAGTGTGAAGGGAAGAGAGAAATAGGTAATTAACTAGAAGACAATGGATATAAAAAGGCTAAATGATGATACATAATTATAAAGAGGTTAACAAATAAAGCAGACAGTTATTCAAGATATAATACAGTAAAATATCCCTAGAATACAGAAAGAATGGAACCACAAAGGAAGAGTATACATTTTTTCCAAAAAAAAAAAAAAAATTGAGAGCCTTACAGGAATTTATAACCCCCAGTTATATATATATACACATATATATGTACATATAATATATACATGTATATATATGTGTACATATAATATATATGTATCTATGTACATATATATTATATGTACATATATATGTATATATATGTATATATGTACATATATATGTATATAGATACATATATATAGATACATATATATGTGTCTATATATATGTATATAAATATATACACATACACACACACACACACGAATGTATAAAAGACATATATAACCTTAAAGGATAAAAGGAACAAGCAAAATTCTTCAGGTATTCTAAGAGAAGGAGCAAGTCACTTGAGAGGGGTAAACAGGAAGCTGGCTTCCCCATTCCATAGAGCGACACCTAGTGTTTGAAAATAGAAGAGTATCCCCAGATACTGAAAGAAAGAAGGTGTGAAACTGTGATAGTATTTGTAGCCAAGTTGTTTTGAAGTGCAAGAGCAACTGGCAGACATGGTCAAAAGTGTATCAATTTTTTTTTTCAGAAAGATGTGTGCTGTTAAGAGCCATGCCTGGAAAAGTCAGCTCTGTGATAGAGCCAACTCCAATGCCGTGAGAAAAGGACAAATGGAATACTCCATGCCAAAAGACAGGAGAATTCTGACAGTAAACAACTGAGGGTGGGGACAGGAGTGGGGTGAGAACTATATGAAAATAATAGTTTTACTATACTATTCCTTCTGAATAAAGTTTGGGTTTCAGGGCTGTCAAGAGCCTGCCCCTGACTTCCTGTCACCCGGTGGTGTCTTACCATGTGCTCCCAGACTGGCCAAATTTCGATGGTACCTCTGCACGATTGTGTCTGATCTCTGTGTTTGTGCCCAAACTCTTCTCACTCTTGAAAACTCACACAACATCTGGGGCTTCACTGTTACTGTAGTTAGTACAGTATATGGTTGCTTGGTCAACTTTAAGTCTCCCAATTGAGGAATTTCTGTGTGTACATCTCTCACATGGTAGTGAGTGTTCACTGTCTTCTTGCAAGTAAAAAAAAAAAGCCACACGTAATTATAACATTTTAAGAGCCAATAGAATTCTCAAAAATATATCATCCATGAGCCTTAATTGAAAAGGCATACAAAAAAAATTAATATGATGATGAAATCCAGCCAACCCAGAGATGACATTTTAAAAGTCCCCCAAATACAATGGATATGGTATAATGGTTTGGGGAAGAGCAATGAATCCATTGAAGTATAAAAATAAAATAAAGCAAGCGCAAAGATTACAGTTACAGAAGAGAATGCAGAACAGAAATAGCTACAAAATCTAAAAAACAGAGAGAGAAAAGGGGAGTACAGATGGGCTACTTTTATCTTTAATGGCAGGATTAAATGGATACTATCTAAGAGTGAAACTTAAATTCATACCTATCTCAACATTTTTAAAGTCTTTATTCTTAGTCATAGGGGTGTTTTAAATATTACTACATTTGTGTTTATGAAACATTTACAGATCAACATTGTTAGCTTCATTCGTATTTCATTTTTGATAAGTTCAAGTATACCTAATTTAATATTTTAATAACTATAGTACAATTCGTTTTCTGCAAAATAACTTCTGTTCCTCTTTCCATCTATCCATCCATTCATTTATGTATCCATCCATCTACTGATCTACTTATATACAGGTATAAATGAGGGTATTCAACTAGTTTGATATCCAACAAATGTGGAAAATGGTTACATTTGAGTAATTTTGAATAATTTTAAAACATAATTTTTAAGAACTTTTGAGGTCCCATTTTAATATGTATTACTTATACTAAGCTCACCCTAAAAGTTAAAGAAAATGTAAATCTGGGGAAAAAAAGTTTGCAAACTGGATAATTCCTTTAGCATTCCTTTCTCTGAGTACTTCCTCTTTTCAAAGTACTTTTGCTTAATAACAATATCATTCAAAGTTTCCAAGTTTTAAAGGAATATAATACTCCTAAAAAACACTTTTATGTGACTGTGCTCTTATAAATACAAGACAGAATTTGTGTGATAATGGATAACAATTATGGAAGATTTCAACAAAAAATAATCAACAAAGGAACAGCAAACACATTCTGTAACATTGCTAATCTACTTAGTCTGGTACATGATCCAGTGAGAGTGAAATGCATATAATTATGTAACTGGCAACCCCATGATGTACCTGTCCTGAAGACAGTCTCACAGGTCAACAATGTTTGTTTGTTTGTTTGTTTGTTTACATAGGCCCTGTAACATTTAATAGTAATTCAGGCCATGGCACAAATTCTTTTAAATGGACAGCCAGAATTATACAGAGTTGGGTGAGTCAAGGCTAAATTAACTCCTACTGAACTTTTAATGGGAAAATATATCCTCAAGAAATTATCCAGCAAAATGTAAACCCTATAAGAGCTGGAACTATGATCTAGCTTTTCTTTTTTATTATTTTTTTAAACATTTATTTATTTTTGAGAAACAGAGACAGAGCGCCAGCAGAAGAGGGCCAGAGAGGGAGACACAGAATCTGAAGCAGTCTCCAGGCTCTGAGCTGTCAGCACAGAGCCTGACATGGGGCTCAAACTCACAAGCTGTGAGATCACGACCTGAGCCGAAGTCAGATGCTTAACTAAGCCACCCAGGCGCCCCTGTGACCTACCTTCTTAATTGCTCTAACTCTAATATCAGGAACAGTTAGACCTTTTAGATTTGTTGCAAAAAAATAATAAATCTATAAGTGAATCATAATGAATAAATTCAGATAATCAGAAGTGCATTGCGGTTTTCTCTGGCTTTAATTACCTGACTTAAATTAGCTGGCAAAACAATGTTTCTTCTAATAAAACGTATCTATTCCAACAGAAAATATTTCAACTTTAAAACTCATTTACATCCATAATCTCTTCTCACAAAAGAATGGATCGGACTCATAATAAAGAGAAAGGTTAAGAATGCTTCAGACAGTTAAGCAATCTGCTTGGTCATAGAACTTTGTGAGTATGGAAAAAGTCTTTCTGCTAAATTAACATGAAATGAAATTAGTTTTTCCTTAAACTAGGAGAGGCTGTATTTTGTTTTGAATGCTGCTCTTAATACACTGTAAGCTTACTACAGCCATTACTTAGCAGGTTAATATATCAGTGGAAATTGTGACTTAATGAACCAGCCACAGGAGTTTTAGCAATGCTTACCTTTTTAACACGCCCAAAAAGCAGATTTTTGTAGAGGTCAAAGACACTGACTAGAATAGCACTTGCTTCACACCAGCTCTCAAGAGGAAGCTTAAATAATAAATGTCACACCCTACTGTTAACAAGTCTTCCTACCGATGCAAAGCTATCCGAAAAGAAGTGTGAGGGTAAGTACAAGGAAGAAAAAGAGAAAGCGAAAAGAAGGATGTGAGTTAGCCTCTTCAATTTTTATCTATTTGAACGCCTTTGCCTCTGACAACTGGTGCAAGGTGGAACGAACATCAGAGGATAGAGTAAGCAAGACAAATGTGAGAGAGGGCTGATATCCCTACCCTGCCTCCAATTTTCTCTTTTCAGTTCTGCCATTGCGCCATAGTGAATGTGTAGCTTGAAGGAAATGGGATGAGTGAGGTTAATTCCTGTAATGACCTCGCTTGAGTCAGACTTATGACTGTAAGGCAGAGCAGTTTAAGAGCATAAGTTCAAGCCCCGCGTCGGGCTCTGTGCTGACAGCTCAGAGCCTGGAGCCTGCTTTGAATTCTGTGTCTCCCTCTCTCTCTCTCTGCCCCTTCCCTGCTCATGCTGTCTCTCAAAAATAAATAAACATTGAAAAAAAATTAAGAAAATATGGTGCCAATCTTATTGATATGAAGATTAAGTGATCAAAGTCTTTTTTTTTTAAGGTTATATTTATTTTGAGAGAGAGACAGCAAGCAGAGAAGGGGCAGAGAGAGAGGGAAACAGAATTCCAAGCAGGCTGTCAGCATAGAGCCCACTGTGGGGCTTGAACTCACAAACCCTGAGATCATGACCAAAGTCAAGAGTTGGGGGGCGCTCAACCGACTGAACCACCCAGGCACCCCAGTGATAAAAATTTTAATATACTTCTTGGATGATTGCTAACACTCAATAAATATGCATCAAGAGTTGACCGTATGCTGAGTGTTTTCATGTAACATGGGTATACATAATTACAAATCTAAGTCAAAATGTCAGGTTTAGCACTGAAAATCGGGCAAATGCAAACTAAGACATTTGAAATAGCTAATTTACTTTCAGCACTTATTCTGTTTAAATATTTTCACATCCTACTTAATTTTAATGATGCTAGTCATTTAAGTCAATTTCCCCTCTCTGTTCTCCTTTATTAGTCCAAAATGGCAATTCTCATTTGCTTTTGACAATCTGATGAAAGTACTGCTTTTCTAAAATTCTCTTGAAAATTGGCATTGTGCTTTGATGAATATATTTCCATTATCATTTAAATGCACTTTAAAATGGGTGCTCTGACAGATTAGATGCAAAAAGTTATACATTGTCTGGCAATGGCTGTCTTTTACTACCTGTGGTGATAAAAACATTTCTTCCTGTGGTGATAAAAGGATATTTAACATTTCATTTTGTCAAATTACCTGTAGTTAAGTTCCTTTATGGGAGTTTGCATAATAGGAAAAAGTAAGGTTCTACAAGTTTTTAATAAACTAACTGAATCACCCCAGGAGAAAGTAGTTACTAACCAACAGATGGTTTGCAAACATAAATCTTTTAACAGAGGCATAAGGGCTAACTGCCTGATGCCAACATTTGAGATTTCTTGGGGGATCTATTTTATTTATTTTTTAAACTATGATTAAAAAGTACTTAGTTTGTACAATTTATTATCTGTACATCCATAATAGAAGTGTAGCCAGGTTTTGCTAACAATAACAACTTTTAATAAAGGTGATCTATTTTTAATTGCTACAATTTCCTCATAATATTCTATTATCATTTTAAATATATCTTGACATTTATTTCCAAGCAAAAACAGACCTGATCCAGTGAAATGCATTTCATGGTAAGCACAGATGAGAAACATAAGATAATTATAAACTACAAATTATTTCATAGAGGAAATATTCTGCAGCATATTACAAATGAATTTAAATATATACTTGGTTTGTGAAAGCCTTATGTAAACATAACCTGAATACACTTTAAAAGGAAAAACAGAGACTAAAACAAACATTTTTATAACCAGCCCAAAGACAGTCAAATATACATTTAAATAATAGACTAGTGAAAAAAAAGAGAAAGAAAAGTAATTTTAGACAGAAATGTTCACAAAGAGTTCACTAATCAATCATCACATGCACATTCTTCCCCTAACACAACAATGTTGAATGGCTATTCCTTCCGCCTCTTGCTTGCTTCCCATAAACAAGGAAGGGGGAGCTATAACTGCTTTACGATCTTAAAGAAACAGATTCTTGATCTAAGGTTCATTTTGAGGAAAAAGTGCAGTTTGCTTTTCAGAAACAGTTGTTCACTGTCATTTTTCCTAGAGCTTCTGGATCCAGAGAAAGAATGGGAAAGCATGGATTCAAACCTCCTGACATGAAGAGTTGTTGCCATTTCTTATAACCCAATAGGTTTCAAGGGTATCTTTTTCAGGTAACACTCCTTGGGGCCTTTTTGCTCTTTAATTGAAGAAGGGTAACCACTCTCTTCTTTTATAATGAAAAATGACTTTCCCAATGAAGAAGCCATTACTACTAACATATCACCATCCTCAGACATGGAGGACTGTAAAACTTTTCTTCTTCATATAATTACTCTGCATCATTCCCTACTACCATGAGGGCTATGAGGCTGTTTTTTTTTTTTTAATTTCACTTAATGTTTTCATTTTGAGGTCAGCAGGTATATCCTGGAGTTCAGGAGGAACTACACTATCTTTTTCAGAAGGCTTTATGGAGAATTTGGAATGTGCACTGATTTGGGCTCAAGTTCCATCTTGGCTATTGTTTTTTTCTTTTAAATTATTTACTGGTTTCTCTGTATGATTTATTTCACTTAGCATAACACTTTCCAGTTCCATCTGGTTTCACTCTTATGTGGATCCTGAGAAATTTAACAGAAGATCATGGGGGAGGGGAAGGGAAAAAAAAAAGGGAGGGAGCCAAACCATAAGAGACTCTTAAAAACTGAGAATAAACTGAGGGTTGATGGGGGGTAGGAGGGAGGGGAGGGTGGGTGACGGGCATTAAGGAGGGCACCTGTTGGGATGAGCACTTCGTGTTGTATGGAAACCAATTTGGCAATAAATTTCATAATAAATAAATAAATAAATAAATAAATTACTGGTTTCTTTGTCAAAAGTCTGGTTTCTTTTCATTTTTTGTCATTGATAATAATTACTTCACACCATCCTTTACTTGCATTGTAATCATAATAATTTGCTTGGCCTTGGAATAATTTTCTTCTGAAGCATTCTTGAATGACTTCAGTAACATTTTGCATTGCATCTTTTAAAGTTCTAACAGCAGCTTCTTAGCATCCTTTTCATTCTTTACAAAAGTCATTGAATCCTGTGGAATACAAAGCAGAATTCTGATTTTTAGATGTTTAGACAGATGACACCTTGAAGAAAAAAGAATTTAGGTGACAAAGCTAACCAAAAGTTCATTTGGGGTCTTTGGGAATTCAAATTGGGGAGATACAGATTGAGGAGGAAACTGAAATGTGTTCCAAAGGGGAGGAGAAAGACAGAATTTATAAAGGCAAAAACCATATGCTTGTGTAAGTTATTCTGAAAAAATTACGACTGATAGGTAAAGATAATTAAGGTTGATTAATATAGGCTAGGTTACTATGCTAAATGCTGGGTTGAAATACAGCAAATTAAGCCTCATTCTGAGAATTCCAGCAAGATGTACTTTTGTGGTTGGCACATTCTAAAAGTTCATATTCCATCCAAGTATGGAAGAGCCTAAGACTAACCTTCCCAGTGGTCTTCTGGCTCCATTTTATGGCCTCTTGGTATTCTCGACTTCATTTCAGATGTTTCTGTGAACAATATCAAATTCACTCCTTTTATTTTTTTTCCACTCCTTTTATTTAACAGATGAATAAATAAAATTACTTTCAGTGTCAAAGTAATATTTATTGTTAAAATAGGAGAAGATTCCAAATTTCTTAATTTCTAGTGCTCTTTACACTGTATCATAGTGCTTCTTAAGGATTTCTTTATATTAAGCCTAGTTATTAATGGAGTTAATCGGAAGGAGAAAGAGGAGAAGGCAGGGAGGTCAGGGAGGAAGAAGAGGATGAAGAGAAAAGGAAAGATTTAGTTTATTGCTTTCACTATATACTTGAACATGAGTTTGAATTGTACAGATTCACTCATACAGAGATCTTTTTGTAAATATAACAGTACTGTAAATGTATTTTTTCTCTTCCTTATAGTTTTCTTATTAACATTTACTTTTATCTAGCTCGCTTTATTGTAAGAATACAATACAGAATATGTGCAACATATAAAATATGTGTTAATTGACTGCTCATGTCATCGGTAAGGCTTCCAGTCAATACTAGGCTATTAGTAGTTAAGTTTCTTTTGCGGGGGGGGAGACTCAAAAGTTGTACCTGAGCTTTCCACTACAAGAGGGCTGATGTCCCCACACCTGTAATGTTTGAAAATTAAGGGTACTAAGATTTCTTGGTTTTCCTCAAATATCTAATATGCTTAAGGGTTCTAGTCCAAAGTCTATTCTGCTCTCCTTGCAAACTCTTCTGAAATTCTCAACTACCTCATTACTTCCACTGTCAGTTGTTACCTCCCATCACCCTTCAGGTAAGCCTCAAGTGTGGATCTGCAGTTCTCTCATGGTCTTGGTCACCCTTCAGATTCCACTTGAGGTGAATAAGCACCACCACAGATGTCAATGAGCAAAACAAAACAAGATTTATAAAGTGTCAAAGAAAACATCCAAGTCCAGACATTAGTAAGGAAAATGTCATGAAGGATGACTCTTGCACTTAGAGAATGCTCTCACCATCTGCTCTCTAAGAGTCTTGAAGATCAGACAGAAAGGACATTTTCAGGGAGGAGCAAACAAGGCTATGAGGAATGAGGTGGGGGGGTGGTGATGAACAGGTGACATGATCAGACAGTTGAGCAAGGAGAATGCGTGTGTGTGTGTGTGTGTGTGTGTGTGTGTGTGTGTTTTATTTTTGGTCCTAATTCTCAGGAGAGACCATAAAGAAGAGATGTTTCATGATCCAGTGCTTAGAAGAACCTCAGGAACAAGTCAGAGTTTAGAGGGGAGAAGAAAAGTCTAAATTTTAGTGGTCACATGTTCAGATTGACCAGTGAGAATAAGCAGGGCAGGTAATCGTTCACTAAACAAAGAGTGGGGATTTAGAATTTTTGTGGCTAGGTTTGTCACGGGGAATCTAGGGGAACATCCCAAGAGTTATCTATGTCATACAGAGAAGGGTGGTTCTTTGCATTGAGCTGTTGCCTGGAATACAACAAAAGAGGGAGTTTCCTTATCATTGCTATTTTCCAGGAGTACAGAGATTAGGTAAAGGTGAACACTGCCACAACAAATACCTACTTTTCTTTTACTCTCATGAAGTATTATTTTACCTCAAGATGATGTTTCACCTTTGTAGCTTCCCTGTTCTCATCAGTAGTGTCACTAAGAGTTCAGCGGCTCTGTGACAAGTGCCCACTCAGAGGACTTTTAAAGTGATTGCCCTTGATCACATAGCACTCCAAATTGATGCAGGTAAGCCACCATACATGCTTGGGATAAGTGATGGACAGTTCCTCCTACTCCACCTCCTTCTTGACAATCACTGTTATGTCTAGAATAACGTCAACTTTGGAGGGATATTAGCATATCTCCAGGAGAAAATTAGACCCCAAATACTTTTCTATTGTCAAAAATCTCTACAACATACCATTCAGCATCCTCATACTGCTATTTGCAGCTTCTTTATTTCCTAAAATCCCCTTCAGTGAGCCTTCTGGAGTGCCCCACTGACACCACCTCACTATGTGTCCCCAACTCCCTCTTCGTGTGCTCCGCGTCCATCACCTTGATGACATTGGTTCTTCCATGGCCTCTCAAGTGGACACTGCTTTCTCTCCTACCCAGTGTCCCCTGAGCTGCAATAGTGCTAGAGAGAAAAATCAAAGAACTCATTTGGTGTATTTATCAGGTTGGTGTTACATTTATAAATAAAGTTAGAGATAATTGATATCTTTTTGATGTTAAATCTACATATCCCCAAATACTGAAAGCATTGTCATTTTTTCAAGTCTCCTTTTGATTTTTGGTTCCTTCAGAACAATTATAATTTTTCTCACCTAACTAACTCTAGTTAAGACTATTTAAAGGTATTTTATTTTACTTTGTCATTTTAAATGGGGTATACTCTTCAATATATTGTCTAGAGAGATGCTTTTACATGTGAAGATGATTGATATATATGTTAATTTTATGTATAGCTTAGCCCACAATTCTTGCTTTTCTAACATATTTAACTTGGCTAATTGTATTAGTTAATACTTCAAATAAAATGTAAGTATTAAAGATAATAGTGAACATTTTTGTATTTTTTATCATAGGAGGAGTATCTCATTTTTCTCCCTAAATTGTTGGATTTTAAGTCAAGATAAATATTTTGTCATGTTAAGGAAATATTAACCAATTTCAACTTTTATTTAATCATTTGAAAATCAAAAAGATGCTAAATTTTATGACACACTTTTTCAGCATCTATGGAGATTTATCATGTGGGATTTATCTTTGGACATAATATGGTGAATTTTATTATTATGCTTTTTAATATTAAATAACACCTATATTTTTAGAATAAATCCCACCCTGATCCTGAGGCACTGTATTTGCTATGGCAGAGTTATTTTACCTTTTCTCTTAGTTCACATATGTGTTCCTGGGTCGTATCCATTCTGCAATTCAACTTCTCTGTGGAGTTGTTTTTTTCATCAACTATATTATTTTTCAGATTCAGTATTTCCAATCAATACTTTTAATGCCTTACCTTGATTCATGTTTCTGTTATCATTCCCCATATTTATTTTGCCTCTTCCTGTAAATCAAATTTAGCTGATTAAAAGGGTGCGTTTTCTTGTCTTTTTTTCACTAATGGTTGCTCCGCAAAAATGTCTTTTAATGTTTTCTGAGTTCGTTTTTTTCCTGGAGAAACTGGCTCATTAGCCTATGATTTGAATCTGTGTGGAGAGATCAATGGCCAAGTCCTAGTATCTATGTTTGGAGGATAGAAATGCATTGTTTCTCAGGGCAGAGAGCATTGACACTTCTTTTTCCACAGGGTAATCATCATCCTTTGTGCTGTGTTGTTATTTAGTCCCTCCCCTCAACTGGGGCATCTGAGAATAATTCTGATGCTACCCTACTAGTCTGGCTAGCCCAGAGCTAGATTTTTTTTTTTTTTTTTTTTTTTCTACTTTCAGAAGGAAATATTGTGGTGCTAATATACAAAAGTCGATACGAAGACCAGAGACTACTTAAAAACCTCTCCTCAACCCATACTCACATCTGCAGTGTTTTTCCCTATTCCACCATGGATGTTATTTTAATAGACAAACTGTTACCATCTTGTATTTCTCACCCTTGGTGTTTCTCATCTTTCTAATAGTTGTTAAACTATTTGTTGTTAAAACTAGCTGTTAAACTACCCATCAGCCTCCTTAAGCCTTCAGTACCATCTCCAAAATGGGGGCCATGCAAGAAAAAATGTAGGTCCATGCTGGTTGTACTATATTTGGAGGAAATAGAAGTCTCCATGCATTTCTACTAAGAATTTGTTTCTTTAGTCATTAAACTGATTCAAAGAAATTAAGGGCTTAAAAGTGATTGAAGCAACTTGATAATATTCCTAGCAATTTATTTAAAACACCAATAGTATGTTCCAAGTGTGAGACTGACTTATTTTAGTTTGATATTTCACCAGGTCTGATCAGATACCAAGGCCAAGACTGTCTGATCCCAGAATGCCTAGCCACACTCAGTAACAGTCATAAGTGAACTCAGTTGGTCCCATCCATTTCCTCAATGACTTAAAGGATTTTAGAATACCATCCCCCATTTTCTATATTTTCATAGTTGTTCTGCCTTCCCTGGAATGTTGGGAGTCTGTAACCCTAGAGACCTAACTTGACTAGAAACTGACTGCTTCCTTCCCGACCCTATCACTGAAGGAGGATTAAAACTAATTTAATTCATAATTTATATATCTGTATCACAGTGTACAGGTCCATTTATTTAAGGGGAGAAATACTCATTTCCAGTTTCACCACTATAAACAGCTGATTTATAATTAGACCAGCAGACAGTTTACTGGGAATCTGTTTCCCTACGAGCTGGAGTTTGATATCTGGGTATTTTCAACAAATCTCTACTATAGCCAAATGATAGAAAAGCTCAGGTTCTGCTCCCTTGACTGAAATTTAAATGTCCTGTACTGGGGTCCTTCCTATACACTAACGGTAGATGTCAGATGGTATATCTTTCCTCTAAACCAGAGTAGACCTCTTACAATAAAGCTTCTGCCCAAGAATATCATCTAATCATTCATGTCTCTCTCACCCTCTTCTTAGTAGCAATAATTTCTAGATGAAACAGAAAACCAGAGAATGGTAACGCATCAGTATTAATCCCCAGGTGAGTTTTCACCCCTCACTTGGACTTCAGCATGCTGGTCCTGGTTCCAGGTTTGCACGTTCTCATTACTCTTCCCTTTACTGGTTATTATTCTTGGTTGCCCACTGTAATCCTTGGGGAGCTTTTGTAAATACCGATGCCTTGTCCCAATTCACCCTACTATCTCTACCCTCACCTCTACCAAAACTCGTATTTAATTGGTCTGAAACATGACCTGGGCACTGAAATTTTAAAAAAGCACCCCCGACCCACCCACCCAGGTGATTCTAATATGTGGTCAGAATGGCTAGTGCCCCATTCAGAATTTTTCTGCCAACTCATGAGACCAGATGTGGATTTTTTTCTGCCACAAATCAAGGCTGGCTACATAAATTGTAGCACACAGTGCAAAGTGGAAATACAGACTCCCTTATTCAAAAATTGTTAAGAATTTCAAGCCTGTGATAGGAGAATATTAAATCCAGCCTGGGATCTGTCTGAGAATATGCACAGGTGGCTTGTCCATGAAGCTAGCCCTGTCTGAGATCCAATGGTAATAGTTCATTGCTTTTCCTCTTGTGGGTTTTTTACTTTCATATTTTTCTGTCTCCCTACCAAGTCTCTTTAGTCCACCCATTCTACAGATGGCATTATCCTTTTCCCACACCTGACCTCAGCTTTGGTGGGTAAAGGTAGTCTATTAATAGCAACCTGAGTCGTGAGAATCTTCTGTCTCCTTCCTTGGCCATTCCTTTTTGAAGTGGCATTGTCCTCTTTTCCTTATTTGGTTGTTCCTGGGACATTCTAGCGACTATTTCTGAAGACTATATTTTAAAATTTATTTTGATAGATTTCAGGGAAAGAAGATATTTAGAAAGAACTTTAACCATAACATTTTACCCAGAACACACTTCATAATTTTGTTTTTCTGGATTGTAATATAACTTGTTATATGGAAGTAGTGAAATCATTAATTGGCAAAGGAAAATTAAGACAGAGAGTGAGAAAATGACCTTAAAGGCATCATTATATATGATGGGTATTTTTTTAAATTAATTAATCAATGTATTTATTTATTCATTTTGGGAGACAGAGAGATTGCACATGAGCATGAGCAGGGGAAGGGCAGAGAGACAGGGAGAGAGACAAAGAATCCTAAGCAGGCTCCACATTGTTAGCACAGAACCAGATGAGGGACTCGAACTCACAAACTTTGAGATCATGACCTGAGCTGAGTTGAATGCTTAAGCAAGTGACTGAGCCACCCAGGTGCCCCAAGCAATGGGTACTCCTAAAACAAAGCTCTATCTTGGGCTAAAGGAAGACCAAGAATAATGTAACTACGGGCTACTTAACAAATATATTGTAACTCGGTGAGACTTTCTGGACTTACTTTTCTCCTGCCACGCCTGCCCATTTCAATTACAGCTTCTTCTCCTTCCCAGCACTTCCAAAAAATTGAAGAAGTGACAACACAAGATGCATGTCTGAAAAGAGATTTAAGGATCAGAGAAACATAGCCCATAATAATCATCACGTCTTTCAAGATGAAAGCATTTTTTTGACTCTTGGGCCAGGACTGCAACCGAATTTCAGGACCCAGCACTCCCTTACCCTCAGAAAGATGGAGCTGTCAGCACCTCTGACAGGACTCTGCATCTAATACTCGGCTGACCTTGTGGCGTGCAGAGGATTTACTACACATGGTGCGTGGGGAAGGAGCCAGCACTGCCGTGATATAGTGCGGTGTCAAATAAAGTGGGAGAAAGGCTGCTCAGTCAGGATCTCAGGGAGACTTTAATCCTCACTAGACCAGAGCTGAAGTTTATATGACAAGCAGATGTGAAATCTCTACTGGGAATTCAGCAGCCAGGGGCTCTAGAAAGGGAAAAGAAAGGCCCAATAATATGAGAGATGTAACAGTGAGCCCAACAGGTTCACTCAATTCTAGCTGGTCTGTGGTAACTGATGTGTTATGATCTGCTGATCCTGCCTTCTTTCTTTTTAACCATGTTCTTCCAATTCTTTAAAGTTAGGCTCCAGTCCAGATGCCTAACTCAAGTTTTCCCTGATGGGATCAGCACTATTTTTTTCTTTGAAGGTTTATTTATTTTTTGAGAGAGTGTGTGCACACAAGTCGGGGAGGGGAAGAGGCGGGGGTGGGGTGGGGGGGAACAGAGGATCCTAACTGTTCTATACTGACAGCAGAGAGCACAATGCCGGGCTCAGACCCATGGACCATGAGATCATGACCTGGGCCGAAGTCAGATGCTTAACCAATTGAGCCACTCAGGCACCCCCTATTATTTTCTTTTCTGAATATCCCCCTCCTGTCAATCCACAATTTAAAAACATACATATATGTTATACATATATAACACATATATATATTACTCTATTCTGTTCTGTTGCTGAGTCAATTATTTTGTAGATTAGAAAGCCAACATGAAATGCATATGGATGGTTTACTATACTCATGTTTTGTCACACCAACTAGAATGCCTGATCCTGTGGGCAGAGCCACTGGACAACCCGTGTATAGTCATTTGGATTCGAATGATGCTGAATGCAATGCTATGAACCTATCATCCAACTTTCAGTAAAAGTGGGTGTTGCTGCATATATTGAAAGACAGATGTAATCTGTCAATTCAGAATGAAGCATTATTGAAGGTAAATGTAATTCTTGAGAACTTGGAAAAAAAATTCAGTGGAGCTAAATTTGTTTTTCCTTTTTTTTTTTTCTTTTTTACCAGGTTTGAAGTTTGTTTAACTATACAGAGGAGCGCCTGGGTGGCTCAGGCGGTTAAGCGTCCAACTTCTGCTCAGGTCAGGATCTTGCGGGTTTGTAGGTTTGAGCCCCATGTCAGGGTCAGTGCTGACAGCTCAGAGCCTGGAGCCTACTTCGAATCTGTGTCTCCCTCCTTCTCTGCCCCTCCCCCACTCATGCTCTCTCTTTTTCTCTCTCTCTGTGTCTCTCTCTCAATAATAAATAAACATTAAAAAAAATTTCAACTATGCAGAAAGGGTGAAAAGCAGAGCAAAAGAAGGAAACAGAAATCAGAAACACAGAACAGCCTGATACTGTATGAAATAAATGGAAACATCTTCCTCAGCTTCTGTATCAATAATGTGTTCAAATCTCACAGGCTAGTTTTTCTTCTAAGGCAGCTGACACAGGTTTTAAATGTCTACCTAAATACACAGTCCATAGTACTGTTTCCTTGTAAGAAGAAGGCAGATCTTGGGATGGGAATTTAATACGAATCAAACAAACTGAACGATAAAAATATCTTTACCAAATACCACAGGTCTATTTGGTGGTAAAGGTTTGCTCCCGGGGCGGGGGGGGGGGGGGGGGGGGAGGGGAATCAAAACAAGATGATAATTTAATTACTTCTAATTTTAGCACAACAATAAATTTAGTGGCCTGAGAGAAACTTATGCCAACTTGCGACATAGAAACTATGAGTGAATTCTTTTTTCCAGCATAATTTATTTTTTGAACTACCTCTATCTCATCCATGGATTAAACATGAACATCCCCAATTAATATTTCTGACTTCTGTAAATTTATGCACATAACTCTCTTTTCCTTTAATTCCTTCCAAGGGATCTGGCTTCCAATTACCTCTGGAAGCAAGCATATATAAATGATTACTTTTCCAGGGAAGTATACCTTGTGTCACCTCTCGTCTTTTACAAGAGCATCCTTAACTTAATTCTCAAACCCAGTCCAATAAGCCAGCTCTCCTTCTCCACATGCAAGAAAAGCCCTTATTACTACTTGCTCTGCATTATCCCAAAACTACCATTAGTATATAATTCAAGTTAAGATGTGGGAAATTATCACGGTCAATTCCCTCACATTTCATCAGTTTTTCTGAATTTTCATAGCGATACTTAGTTTTAGCTGTCCTGACACCTCTGCAGGGCCCACATAGAGTATGAAGAGCAACGGATACCAGAGCTGTTCAAAAAACGCTAGAGGAACAAATGAAGGACCATGGCCGTCAGGAATTTTTTTTTTTTTAAATTTCAGAATCTGTGGCTGTTTAACTGAATTGAGATGGGACACAGGAATCTGGTCTACAGATCTATGGAAATCACAGATGCTCTCAGCTACTGACCTACTTAGGGTACACATCCTTAGAACAGATGATTTATTATGACTAATAAATCATTATGACTAAACTCAGGATATATCTATAGTCTCAGAGTTTATGTACCTAGAGCCTTTGAGGATGCAACGTGTACCAAATCCTAAGTACTTTTCACTCCTGTAATTACTATCATTGCTTTGTTTTGTTTGAGTGGTTTTCGGTTCACCTGACTCATCTCCTCTATTATATTAATAGAACCTTGGGAATCAGTGGCATATTCCAAAAACACAATAGACACTTACATACTTCAGAAACTGTAAATAAAAATTCCTTACCTACTCTGTGCCTAGAAAATAAAATAATAATAAAATAAAAATGAAATAATAAAATAATAATTAAAAAAATAAAATATTTAATCACTCAATTGATCATTTTACATTTACATTTTACATCTGACTCTTTATGACAGTAAAGAATACTTGTCCATGATATCTTCCACTCAAGGAAATGAACTATTTCAACTGAACTTACTGGTTACTTTGGTAATTTGGTAGCAAACTGAATTAAAAACAGTCTTAAAATGATATTAGAAGAAAAGCGTTTCTAAGTTTGATTTAAAAGTGTGATGTTAAAAAGTAAAGAAATAATACAATCTGGTACCATGGGATTAATTAGGAAATGGAGTGCTTAGTTTTAACACATTTAAGAAAGAAATCTTCAAAAAATGTCTAAGAGATAAACAATTGAAAATGCACAGAAAATAAGTAAAATATAAATGTAAAATAATCAGTGTTCATATAGTTCACAAATTTCATGGTGTGTAGATCAAAGTATTATATTCACGTATTATAAAACCAGAATAAGGAACAAAACAGTGATTCCTCACTGAATATTTCCAATGAAAAAATAAAATTATAATTATTTGGCTTCTTTGTTTTCATGACCACTTTATTAGCCTAAAATATAAAATGCTCATAAATGAAACTGTTTCTTTTTTTTTTTTTAATTTTTTAATGTTTATTTATTTTTGAGAGAGAGGAAGACAGAGTGTGAGTGGCGGAGCGATAGAGAGAGAGGGAGACAAAGAAAACGGAAGCAGGCTCCAGGCTCTGAGCTTTCAGCAGAGAGCCTGATGCGGGGCTGGACCTGACAAACTGCTCGATCATGACCTGAGCAGAAGTCGGATGCTTAACTGACAGAGCCACCCAGGAGCCCCAGTAAAATAATTTCTGAATATTACATAAGTTAATTCTGAATATTACATAAACTCATGAAAAGACTAGTAAATGTATTAGCACCTTTTATAGAGTAATATGAATTAATAAAGCAAGATGTTACAAAATTTAACACTGACATTCTAGAATTATCTTCTTCAACCAAAAACTATTTTTTAAAATGTCCATTTTAAAATGTCATTATTATGCAGATTTAAGGGCATTTACTAATAATCATTTTTTATCAGCCCTCTACTCACTTTGGGTATGCAACTATAATAATCTGGATTCTGAGCTTTTAAACTGAGCCTATGGTATAAACCCAGAACTCAAAATTCTAAGCTAAGAAGACATACCGTCAACATGTGTGTTATGCACACAATTTTGGAAATAAAAAAGTAATTTCATTTAAGAATAAAATGACTTCAGTAACTTCAACAACTTCAAATAAAAATGATTATCAGAAAATATTGGTTGCATATGTTTTGATTTAAAATGTTCTGGCATTTACTTGATTCTCCCCCACTGAGCAATCTTTAAGGCTGCCTATATAATGTGTTTACCTATACTGGTTTACCAGAAGGTTTAAAAAAAAAAATAAATAAAAACTTACAACGTATTTCATGACCCAAATCCCCAAATGTCCTTGAAACTCTGCTCCAGGGAGGCATAAGGTTTTTTTTGTTTGTTTGTTTTGTTTTGTTTTGTTTTGTTTTTTGTGGTCAAATGGAACCATGTGTTTCCTTCACACAGAACAATGGAATCCATAGTCTTTATTTTCTTTTTCTGGGGTATTTCAATCGACTCTCAAAACCCCTCCACCAGTCCTAGGATTAACTCATCATTTTCTTCTCTGTTGGGATTAAGTGTATGTTATTTAGAATGTTAATTTAAAAGCATGTGCAGTAAAGAACCTATTGTGGTTCTAACAGAAAACAACTCATACAACCATGGAATAAATAAATAAATACGGTGAACACCCGAAAGCAACCCAAGTGTTCACTGATGGAAACATGGACAAACAAGATGTGGTGTATACATACAGTGGAATATTAAATGTCAAAAAAGAAGGAAATCCTGATACATGGTACAACATGGATGAACTATGAAGACAGTTCAAGTTGAAATATACCAGTTGCAAGAAGATAAATACTGTATGATTCCATTTATATGATGTATCTAGAGTAGTCAAAATCAGTGGTAGCTGACAGGGGCTGAAGGGAGGGAAGATGAGGAGTCATTGTGTAATGGGTAGAGTTTCAGTTTAATAAATTGAAAAGACTTTCATGGCTGGATGGTGATGATGGTAGCACAGCAATGTTAATATACTTAATGCCACTGAGCTGTATACTTAACAATGGCTAAGATACCAAATTTTACGTGGTGTGTGTTTTACTAATTTTTTTAAAGAAATAAATTTGGTGAAACTCATGAATGGTATACTTGGATTTAAGACTGATATCTGGAGTCAAACAGGGTTGAGTATGAATCTGTTTTACTATTTACTATGTCCTTGACCTCTCTGGCCTTCAACGGGAAGGGAACACATATATGCTCAGGACTGTGTTGTTCTGACATATGCCTTGGAAAACATTCACCAGTTATGTTACAGGATAAATTTGTATAAGGTAAACTGATCATAATGTGATCTACTGGGTGATGAGGGAACAAGATTTGCCTTATGCTTTGATTCAATTCAGATCAATCATTTCCAGCCAAAATAAGTAACTGTGGCTGCAACACACATGCTGTACTTGAGGGTTTGCACTTTATTTATACTAACAGTGAACTACCTATCTACCTATCTATATCCATATATATGTCTGTATCAATAAGTAAGAAACCTGTGTTTAAGTCCTAAGGGTGAAAAGAGAGAGTCACATTATTCTTGAGCTAAAGCTAGATGAAATCAATGCCAGAAGTACTCAGGGATATTTAGGTTTTATACCTATACATATATAACTATAAAAAATACCTTTGTTATTGAAATATGAGCGAGAGGGAGAACTAAAGCCTTTATTATTGTGAGTCATGAACACTAGGACTCTTAAGAATTCTTTTCTTAGAAAAAAATATAAATCATGGCATCTTAGAAATACAATAATTATATATAAACTTATCAGATAGACAATATCTAATGAGGGACTCACCCAGAAGACTCAATAAATGTTTCTTTCATTCTGCCCTATCTCTTCAGTATATACAGTATGTAAATAGGAAGAAGAATAAAAGTCACAGAAGGAAATAAGAATATGAAGTTGAGGAGGCATTTGAATAAAACAGGGAATAGAGAACATCATAGAAAGTCTGGCTAACGTTCTGCAATTAAATGTGAAGAATCAGGAGATTCCTCAGATGGTGAGATCTTTCTGGGGAAGCCATTGGTTATATGGTAATCTATGTCACATAACCAGGAGAATGTTATCTGAACTATATATCATATTTATGTCTACTTAATTCTCACAATTTGAATATTTTAAACACAAAACATTCTGAGTAAAATATAATCAATACCATATGGTGTTAGTGCCACATGTTTGTTCTCTGTAGCTAAAACTGCCTTGCAGACATTATCTGCCAGTCATTGTCTCCATACACTGACAGATAAGAAATCAACAGATAAAGGGGGTGCTGAGAATATGGTGAGTAGGAGAGACTCTAGGACACAAAATCCAAGGAGGCACTTAGTTTGGGAATCTTAGGAAGCCCAAGTCTCCTTGACCTGCGTGTCTCAGGTGTCTCACATGAGTCCTGGCCATGAGAGAAGTGTGGAGATAAAAGTTTGTCTATCTGACCAAAAAGAATAACCAAGAAACGAAAATTTACAACCATCTACTCCAATGTAGTGTATTAGCGTTAACATGTCACCTGCCAAACACCTATACTCCCATTCAATTATAGATGAAAGATGGTTTCTAGGAAATCCAAGTGACCTGATACTTTGGTCCTAGACATTTTAACCTCTAGCCTAATAACTTAAGTAAATTAAAACTAAGTAAGGAAAGATGTAAGTAGAGTACAAACTTTCAAATTTCATGAAACTAGGTATGCATGAAACACTGCACACACTCACTGGAAGTAGCCGGGATTTTAGTGTTCATATGTACTCATGTGGTTTCAACCACGTGTATCTCCAGGACTATATCTAATTATGGATATCCATTCACCTTCTAAAAATAGAACCCAGGGAAAAAAGAAACCAGGACACTAATGTAAAGTCTGTGCTATCTCTGTCACAACAGCTCTTCCAAACATGCAGCCCAATTTTAAAAAGTGTCATTTAGCACGATTTAACCACTGTCCCTACACCTATAATAAATTTTCTTAAATTGAGAAGATGTCCTCCTACAAAAGAAAACCAAATATCTAGTTAGCCAGCTTTCCACATTAGGCCACCTTAATTCTGTGGTTTTAGCTGAGTTACTGAGACCCATTAAGTGACATTTATTACTGGGTCACCTGGGTGGCTCAGTCGGTTAAGGGTGTGACTTCGGCTGAGGTCATGATCTTGTGGTTCGTGAGTTTGAGCCCCCCATCCGGCTCTGTGCTGACAGCTCGGAGCCTGGAACCTGCTTCAGATTCTGTGTCTCCCTCTCCCTCTGGCCCTTCTCCTTTCGAGCTCTGTCTCTCTCTTTCTCTCTCTCAAAAATAAACATTAAAAATTTTCATTAAATAAAAAAAAGCATTTATTACTGCCAGTAAAACAAACTTTACTCAGGTAGAAATGTCCATAAGCTTCATGGCCTTCAGTAAAGGATCAAATATTCAGGAAATTTTAAGACTTTATAAGAGGGCAAAACATGGCAAAACATAGATAGCATATTTACCTAGTAATAACATCTGACATCAAATAATCTTGTCAGATACAGAATGCTAAGAGATAAGATTAGGTATAGACACATGAACTGTTTCAAAGTCATTAGTGATGAAGGTTCATTTGTATCTAGATAACGGCTTGGATATTCAGCTCAATAAATGACATGAATCCTTTATGCCTCACTGTTACAGACAACCCAGTTTATAGTTTTCAATAAAGCATGTAGAATCTTCTGACACCAGGGTAGGCAAACTCTGGTCTGTAGACCAAACCCAGCCCACTGGCTAATTTTGTAAATAAAGTTTTATTGGAACATGTCCTTTTATTTACTGCTGCTTATAGCTGCTTTCCTACCACTACGGCAGGACTGAAGAGATGCAACAGAGACCACAAAGCATGAAAAGTTTAAAATATGTACTATCTGGCCCTTTACAAAAGGTTTGCCAACTTGATACAACATATTAATTATTGCTACTATAGTTGTAGTCCATGTAAACTGCAAAAGAGTTATTTGAACTGTTATAGTTTTGTAAAGTCCCTCCTAAGCCAACAGAAATGCTATATTTCTCTTCTCTTGTTCACTTATTGTTTTGCTTTTAACATCTGAATTCTGTGCATTTTAACCACATATACCATGGCTACGGACTTAATAAAAACAGAAAGGATCCCTTAAATAAATAACAAATATATATTTTGTCCATTTGTTGCCAGGTACCCAACTAAATCAACAGTGAGAGATTTAACCACCTAAACCTACAGCAATGTGAACTTACATTTTTGGACCATGCTAAGGTACATTCATTTTCTTTTCACAATGTCAACAGGTAGACTGAATAAATCCCCTCTTTAGAACACTACAGATGGTTAGATAGGTTTCACATACTTACGAACATAACTTGATGAAATTGTAGCATTAGAATCACATATTCCATCTCTTAATCAACAGTTTATCCATTTAACATTCTCTGTTGGTGACATTAAATTGCGTGCTTTGAATTACCTGTATACTCTCAGAGATGTTTCTCTTCATCAAACCTCCCTCTTGGCAGAAATCTTTCCTTCCAAAGTATTAGTGAGTGACCTGGGAGGAAATGAACAATGTTCTTTTTAATCCCGCCAATGTTCATCTCTGTTGGTACAAATACTTTCTAGACCTACACAACCCAACTAGAGAGACAGAAAATAAATTCTAAATCTAGAAGGAAGTACCATTTCTGTTGCCTCCAGCAGAGTAAGGATAGGCTGACACAGTGAGGCACGTATCTCAGCTACAAAATTTAAGGGTACGCCAAAAAGTTTGGCAACCAATATAAATAATGTTTAATGTGACATTTTAAAAACCAAAAAGAATGTGAATGTCCGCAGGAAATAAAATATAAAGATTTTCAACCAAGACAGGATCTTTGACCTTAGGATCTTTGACCCTAAGTCAAAAGAAAAATCAGTAATATCAATCCCACTCTGAATTAGCCCTGACTTTTTGTGTGTTCTTTTAAATTTTGCACCCAGAGGCACTTGTCCCTCACCTCAGTCCCATCCCTGTTCTTCAACCAGTTGACTAAAAGTTCATCAAATGGTAAGTAAATTGAAAAGCCCCTTTGTGAGCAGCTGACCTGCAACACAGCTTGGGGGGGTGGGGGAGGGAGAGGAAGGGAGAGGGGGCTTCTGGCAATTTGCCAGCAGCAGCACTTACAGTTGATCATACCCAACTGAAAGAAAACATTCCTTCTTTCTGTTTTTGTTTTTTTTTTTTTTTTTGCCTTTCCCACGTTCATCCTCTCTTTATATTCCCTTGACACCTTTTCTCTCAAAACACAACCTGGTCTTGCCCTTTATAGTCAAACATAAATAGAGGCCTGACCTTTGCTTTTCAACCTGGGTACTTATTCCTAGGGTATCATTATACAGATAGACAGACAGATAATTGGACTAAGGACGCTGAAATCCTAAGGGACACAAAGAGGTTTTTATCAAACATAGATCCCATTTCTATCGCCTGTAGCTAACAAGCAGCCAAAAAATCTCAAAGTATTAATTGAAATGTTACCATTTACTGCATTACACACCACTTCCCAGGCCCCTCAGGATAAGGCTTGGCCAATGCATGGATATTCTTTGCGGGCTTTACCATGAAAAAGGACAACACAAGGCAATTTCTTTTTCAGAGTACATGAAGCACTGATGACCCACAGGTTGGCCACGACAGCCTTAAAGTTCTCCTCCATTTGACTAAACTTTAGACAAGTTTCTCCCCAACTTTAGTCCCTGACCTTCCTTTTCTCAGACCATTTACTCTGGAAAACTCATAATTGTAAATTCTTTCTCTACCTCTTCCGGATATAAATCTTCCCCCAGTCTCTCACCAGATTTACAACTCAGGAATGTCTTTCTCAAGGACTTGGGAGCCATCTCTTTGAAATGTAATCATCAAGGAAGACAGTGCCTGTTATGGAATGAATTGTGTCTGCCCCAAATTTATATGTTAGGGCCCTACACCCCCATTTGAGTGTATTGGAAACAGGGCTTTTAAGGAGGTGATTAAAGTTGCATGAGATCATAAGGGTGAAGCCCTGATCCCACAGAACTGGTATCCTTATAAAAGAGAAAGACATACCACCCATCTTTCTCCCTCCCCCCCTCCCCCCCCCCCCACCTTTCTCAGTTGCTTTGTGAGAACACAGCAAGAAGGCCATCATGTGCAACCCAGGATTAGAGTCTTCACTAGGATCTACTCCTGCTGATACTTTGATCTTTGGACTTCCCAGTATCCAGATATGATCTGATGAATTTGTTGAACTGAACTTATGTAGACCTCCTCTTTCTTTAATATCTTGCTGGCTTTGTTCCGCAGGATGATTAGAAACAAACAGAGCCACTTAAGTGTTCAATGAAACAAAGTTTTGTTTTCCAGCAAGATGCTTTTTAAGTAAAAATGTCATTTCTCCACACTCACCCCACCGCAAAAGTGTATAGGACATTGACCAAAAAGACTTAGCTTTTCCTGGACTATCCCTGTTTTAGAAAGCAAAGTCCAATTTTCCAAGAAGACTCAGTCCCAGGCAAGTTGGTTGAATAGATGTCTCTTCCTCTTTTGGCTTTTCTCTAAGATTAGTTATCTACCAGGACGTAAGAAACAAAGCCATTGCAAATGATTGGTATATTCTCTATTGGGCTTATGATCTGCAATGGATAAGGACAGAAAAGGGATGGGAGAGGGGCATCTGTGTGGTTCAGTTGGTTAAGCCTCTGACTTCAGCTCAGGTCATGATCTCACAGTTCATGAGCTCAAGCCCCACGTCAGGCTCTGTGCTGACAGCTGGGAACCTGGAGCCTGCTTCAGAGTCTGTGTTTCTTTCTCTCTCTGTCTCTCTCTTAAAAATAAATAAATATTAAAAAAAAAAAAAGAAAAGGGATGAGAGAGAGAAAAAGGAAAAAGGAAAAAAAGAGAATAGAGTTAATGATAGCACACTTCCCTATACTTATTACCACATCAGGAGAACTACAATTCTTAACATATTTATCTGCAATTATTAAGTAAATTTCCACAGCTGTTGTGTCTGTCTTTATGCATGTATAAAAAATGTCTACCCTTAAATATTTTATCCCTCAGTAAATCCAAAGATACACCAGTATTAGGTAAGGGATACCAATGTGTTTTAGGACAAAGATAAATGCTTCAAAGCAAAAGCAACTCAGCATATCCACAGCATAAAAGAAAAATTAAATTCAAGTTTAATGGTGGAACCAATCACTGAACAATCCTGCAAAAGTGAAAAGTGTTTGAGTTATTGCTTGTGTGACTACCCCTAACATTTTTATTAACTTCCAAATACACAGTAATGATATTTCGGGAAAATTACCACACTTACAGATGGATTTTAAGAGAGAAATTATTCCCTAACCCTGGCCCCACAGCTATCATGATAATAAAAATTTCCTGCCCATGGCAGCATTTAACTCATTCAATGTTTTCACACCTTCAACTTGACAGACCCAAGGACACAGACATACACAGGGTGAAACTTGAAATTTCTTGCTCGGTGTTGCAATAAAAGTGTGTTTTCAATTTATATGTTTTCTTCTATAAGATAAGCATAAAAGAACAATTTTATTTATGTATCAGTTTTATCCTTTATAAATTCATTCAACTCATTTTTTTCATTGAGGCCGAAGTTTTCAGATATATGGGTTAAAAAGTGTTTAATACAACATATTCAGGTGGATATTACTCTTTAGGAAAAGATCATATTTGCTTATTCACATATATCCTAGTTTATATAGAGCTTACTCTATCGAATATACTTTTAGAATATATATACTTCAGAATATATATTTTTCTTAAAAATTTTTTTAATGTTTATTTTTGAGAGAGAGAGAGAGAGAGCACGAGCAAGTGCACAAGTAGAGGAGGGGCAGAGAGAGAGAGGAAGACACAGAATCTGAAACAGTCTCCAGGCTCTGAGCTGTCAGCACAGAGCCTGACACAGGGCTTAAGGGCACGAACCTCAAGATTATGACCTAAGCTGAAGTCAGAGGCTCAACTGACTGAGCCACCCAGCAGCCCCTATATTTTTTTCTAACGTTGTTTTGGTTCAAATTATCACTAACCACTGACCACAGTCTCACATTTATATACTTTTCTTCATGTGAGAAATGTATAAATGCAAATGGAAAGTTCTATCAAGCATTAAATACACAGAAGTGTTTTTCCTCTGTCGTGTGTCGTCATTCGCAAACATCCAGTTCCCTATTCAACTTGTCCTTTTATCTAACTTACCCTTCTCCTACTCTGTACCTATCAGAAATACCTAGAAGGACTGCTAAACATGCAGGTGCCTTAGCTCAACCTCTGGAAATTCTTATTCGATAAAACTCAGGTAGACTTGCTGAGTCTAAACAAAGCCATCTTAATTAAACAGTTTGTGATAGGTCTGGGAAACTTTATAAAAGATGTAACATTCTTTTCCTAATTAGAAGGATGTAAAACAAATTCTATGAAAAAAAGGTTTCTAGCTATGAAAGGGACAGAGGAAAACACACCACTCATCTTTTTACTATAGATCTCTCTAACTCATGGATTCCTTCCTGCACTTGCAGTCTTCCCTGCAATCTCACAGACCTCTGACTTTGAAATGTGAGAATTCATTGTATGAGCAGATGAGGGGGTAAAGCAATGGACTCAGTCTCCCTGTGTTGTGATAACTACAGGGTATTAACTAGCATATGAAAATGATACCCAATAAATCATGGCAGCTCCTGGGGACCGACAGCGCCGGGCCCTGTGCTGAGCATAGAGGGTAAAAAAAGTGAATGGCGTCTACGTGGAATGTGAAATTTAGTGAAATCCAATATTAAGATACTTGCATTTCCACATACCACTCAGATCACACACTGCTTATAAACTTCCTCTCAAGGCTACCTTTGATGTTTCTATGTACATAATTTTTCTTTTTACAATTTTTTTTTAACTGGAGGAAGAAACAGGAAGCTGTTATAAGGCAGTAACAAAGTTTCCACAATCTGCTTCCATCCCCCAGCACAGTCCCATACCAGCAGGGCCTTAGGGAAGACTCAGCCTTTACTGGCAAGCGCTGCTGGTAAACAGAGGGACCAGTATCCCATTAATAATCAGAAAAACCTTCTATTTTTATTTTCTTTCGTGACAATCCTCCCTTTTCCCACTGTGGATGCTTCCTCATTTTAGTATTTGAACTCCAGTTGCATCTGAATAAAAGAGATTTAAGAAACCCTAAAAGAGGGGGAAAATGTCATGAAAAAACATACACAAAATTACATGAGTACAGTAAGTTGGAGTAGCCATTACACCTCTTTTCTGCTTCCTTGGGACCCTTCTAACTATTTCCGTTTAGCCATTTGGTTAGATTTGTATTATCAGTGGAAAATGACCTCTTCTAAAAGAAAACCAGGAAAAAAACATACTGCTTCACAAGAGTGAAAAACACAAAAAGAAACTGTTATAAAGCTGAAAGTAGCAAAACTTTAAAAAACAAAAGTGAATACAAATGAAATAGACAGGACTTACATCATATACATGGAACCACATCACAGAAGCAAACACTCAAGAATGTTCTATAACTTTGGTATCAATAATACAAGTTTGTGAGTCCTGGGATCCAATGAGGTGGATTAAAAATTCCAAAATGTAAAATCACTGTACAATTATTCAGCCTGTTATTTTTCCGCATTTTATTGAAAAGTTTAATTTATGACTTGAGTTACTTAAGAAAAAGTAGGAATGTGGGATTACCATTTTTATCTCTACTATAGAAGATGAGGCATTTGTTTCTAACTTTCAAGAGCAGAATGCATCATCAAAAGAACTGCTGTCATGGCCAAAATGAAAAGTTTAATTTATGAATTTAAAAACTTTTATGCTAAAAAATGTTTTCATGTAAAACTTTTCTAAATGTTCAAATTTCTTATTGAATACACAAAATCCAATGGGGCACTTCCTAGACATTTGAAGAAAATGAGTAGGTTTACTAACGCTTATTGATTCCTAATCTAACACTTTTAGTGGCATTCCTCATGGAATTGATGCAGTTCACTGTATGTTTAAAACAATTCCTAGGGACACCTGGCTGGCTCAGTCAGCCGAGCATGTGACTCTTGAACTTCAGGTCAAGAGTTCAAGCCCCACGTTGGGTATAGAGCCTACTTAAAAAGAATAAAAAATTTAAAAAAATAAATAAATAAAAGTGGCAATAAAGAAATCTCCCAAATGAGTATTATTATGTGTGGAAAAGAGCTATTCTGTGGTAAATTATGTCATAGGGCACTTCTGTTTTCAGTAAAACTGAATCGCTCCCTCCAGATTCCAAACCCCTAGCTTTCATGTTACCATTGAAAATATCTATTCTTGAAGATTATTTTTGCTCTGAAAGGAAAATTATACATAAATCTTAAAGCAAATAAATCATTTTCTATATTCAACTGATAAGCAATAAAATTCTGAGAAAGTAAAAATTCTAAAGTATTATTTCTTTACTATAATTCTAATTATTGGACAAATCTAAGGACAGTAGTCTTTAATGTTTTAACAAGGATTCTCATTTTCTTTAGCGGTCTATCATCTACAATTTCTGATGAGAACATTTTGTTGTCTGGTAAGGTTTCTTTCACTATGCTTTGATAGTGTCTCAACAAAAAAAGAGGTGAAGTTATGGATTAATGTGTTGAATCAGTATATAATAATGGAAAAGTAAAACATGCCTATAGGAATGAGTAAGCTGTGTGGCTATTGTTGAGAATCCAAACCTAATTACCAGTTTAAGAGCTGAGTCAAGGTGGGCAGTGTTGAGCCCTATTTAACATCACTGTCTGGGCCAATAAAACTAAACAGAACACAACAAAAACACAATAAAACAAAGTGAAAAAAATGAAAACAACAACAGCAGTGACAGAATCTTTCATGTGCTATGATTTGGAATAATAAGAGCTCAGGTCTTAGCAGTACTGTTTAATTAAATCTCACTATGTTGGTAAGCAATCAAGAGCACTATACAGATGATCCTTGAACAAGGCAGAGGTTAGGGTTGCTTATTCCCCACGCAGTCAAAAATCCACATATGGGGGGGTGCCTGGGTGGCTCAGTAGGTTGAGCGTCCAACTGTGGCTCAGGTCATGAGCTCACGGTTAGTGGGTTTAAGCCCCGCATGAGGCTGTCTGTGACCAGCATGGAGCCTGCTTCAGATCCTCTGTCCACCCTGCCCACCTGCCTCTGTCCCTCCCCTGCACATGCATGCTCTCTCTCTCTCTCTCTCTCAAAACAACTATTTTTTAAAAATCCATGTAGGGGTGCCAATGTAACTCTGTTAAGCGTCTGTTAAGCGTCTGACTCAAATTCAGCTCAGGTCATGATCTCACGGTTCGCAGGTTTGAGCCCCACACTGGGCTCCACGCTGACAGTGTGGAGCCAGCTTGGGATTCTCTTTATCTCTCTGCCCTTCCCCTGCTCATGCTCTGTCACCCAAATAAATAAACACTAAAAACAATCCACATATAACTTTTGACTCCCTAAAAAGTTAACTGCTAATAGCCTACTTTTGACTATAATGCCTTAACAATAACCCTATCAATTAACACAGATTTTATGTGTATTATATATTGTATCCTTACAGAAGGTAAGCTAGAGAAAAGAAAATGGTAATAATATCATAAGGAATACAAAATACATTTACAGTACTATACTTCTAGTTATTGAAAAAAATCTGTGTATAGGTGGGCCAGGTCACCCCTCTGGGACAGGATCAGGTGTGGTGGCAGGCCTCACCCCAGGATGGTGATGCTCCACGGCCTGGTGGCCTCTGCCCACCAGCAGCTTCTTCCAGAACGGGCCCACAGATGGCAACAGTGGCCTACAGGAATATAGCTACTCCATCTATCAGGAGATGTACCACCAACTTGTGGCTACCAGCGACTATAGTCTTAAGGAGGCCAGGAGGCTGAGGTGTCACTCAGGGCGGATCGTAGGCCCGTAGCTGCTCTGGGACATGAAAAACTCAGGGGGCAAAGGCACCTGGGGGCTCAGGGCTAGTGTGCAGTACCATCTGTGCCCTCTGGGCATGTTCACCCACTTCAGTCCCGCCTCCTGCCCCCGAGCCTCAGACATGCAACGTGACCACCCTGTGAGCCAGTGGGGCGGACTACAGCCCTGCCTGGTCCAGGGGCCTCCAGAGGCTGCTGATGGCCTGGTGGGCCTCCCTAGGTACTCAAGTTTTGCAACCTCTGTATCAGTTGCCTTCAGTTTGGTCCTGTGGAGACGGGTAGGCAGCTGTAAATAAATGCCTTGTGGTTTTGGTTGCTGTTAACTTTTAAAAAACAAAAATGGGTACAAGTGAAGCTGCTCACTTCAAACCTATGTTGACTGAGGGCCAACTATATAGGACTAAGTTTCCTCCTCTATGAAAGGAGGAGGTTGGATGGATGATCGCTAAGTAACAGACTACATCTAATGATGTCTGTTTTCATCTGACAAATAACAACTTCAAGAGGGCCTGTGAACACAGCAAATTTTGCTGAGGCTGATTAAATTCTTTCCAGTATTGCTACAGAGAAGCAAACATCAGAACTCAGTCCTAATATACCCAATAAAATACAGTCAGAAATGATCTTGATAAGGGGGCACCTAGATGGCTCAGTTGGTTAAGTATTAGCTCAGGTCATGATCTCATGGTCACAAGATTTAGCCCCATGTTGGGCTCAGCATGGAGCTCAAAGTCTGCTTGAGATTCTCTCTCTCTCTCCTTCTCTCTTTGCCCCTCCCCTGCTCATGCTCATTTTCCACTCGATTTCCACTCAGGTCATGATCTCGGGGTTGCAGGATCTAGCCCCACTTGGGCTCCATGCTGACAACGGGGAGCCTGCTTGGGATTCTCTCTCCCTCCCTCTCCCTCAGTCCCTCCCCAGTTCATGTTCTCTCCCTCTCTCTCTCAACAATAGAAATAATCCCGATAAAGTGGCATCCCAATATAATCAGTTTACATATATTGGGAATGATTCAGTGGAATCTGTGCTAAAACATACAAACCAATGGAACCCTATTTATATGAATAAAAATCAAAATATTTATTCCAGAATGATCTTAGAGACCAGTTATCTAAACCTATCAATTAAAGGAGTAGGAAACCAAGGACCAGTAAGGTAGAGAAATGCCTGAGGATGGAATTCATGGCACAGCCATGGCTCATATCCTGGCCTTTTGATATACTAAAATTATACTATTTTATCCCCCCTCTATTGTGATAACTCACTTTCTTCTAAATAAGAAATATGAGAAAGTAAGTGACCCAAATTCTTCTTTTGGTTTAATTATCTTAACTAAAAGTTATTATGCATCAGGCATATTAAAATAGCTCATTAACAATGCAAAATATAAACTCTTTAAATAGTTTTACCATTTATTTATTTATTTATTTATTTATTTATTTATTTATTATGTTTTTATTTATTTTTTGAGAGAGAGAGTGACCAAATAGGAGAAGGGGATACAGAGAGAGGGACAGAGGATTCCAAGTGGGCTCTGCACTGACAGCAGAGAACCCCACGTGGGGCTTGAACTCATGAACCATGAGATCATGACCTGAGCCAAAGCTGGATGCTTACCCGACTGAGCCACCCAGGAGCCCCAGTTTTACCATTTTAAATGAATAAAATGAACCACATATTTTTCTCTGGTCCCTGCTGAAATTACACCAGAGATATTTAAGGGGGGAAAAAAAAGATAAAAAAGGACAAGGAGCAGGAAACATGATCATCAAATGAAATCTGAAATCTGAATGACAGACAAATTAGTAGCAGATGATGGAGACTGAGAAAGCCAGATTCTAAACTAGCCATTGAAGACATACAGAGCAAACCATACCAAAGAATCACAGAAAAACTAAGGAGTTTCTGGCAACATAACTCTCTGAAGCTGGGTTATAGATCCCTTCCCCATCTCAGAAGTAAGAAAACAACTTCCCCCAGTCATAATAAAAGCAGAATTTTCCTCTCTAGAGAACTATAGCAAGGGAGATGGGGAATTAGGAAAAACATGGCTCCCATTGAGGATGTGGAAGAATATAGAAGGATATTAAAGAAAATTCTTCCTGGGGCACCTGAATGGTTCAGTCAGTTAGACTTCTGACTCTTGATCTAGGCTGAAGTCATGGTTCCAGGGTCGTGGGATCAAGCCTGGCACTGGGCTCCGTGCTGTCAGCATGAAGCCTGCTTGAGATTCTCTGTCTCTCCCCCTGATCCTCTCCTCTGCTTGCACGTTCTCTAAAATAAAATTTTAAAAAAGGAAAGAAAATTCTTCCAATCAAATGGTGAGATGCTATATCCTTCCTCTATTTGATCTGAGAACATTGGCAGTCAGTTATACCTTTTAGGTACTAGAGGGAATAAGTCCTCACTAGGGAACTTTACCAGTCCCAGAGAAAAACTTAAAAAATACTTATTGTATTTGACAATAAAAAAAAACAAAAAGAATCTAGCCATAATATTCTACAATGAATCCTGGCAATCCACAAGCAACAGCATGCGCAGAAACTTCCAATCAGCTATTTTAGTGCCCCATGTAGTTTTCTGAGAACAAAACAAAAAAATAAATTAAAGGAAGTTCAAGACTAGCAATAATCAGAAGAAAAGTGTTTAAAAAATGGCTAAGAGCTTCAGAAAGAGGAGGGAAACTATTACAGCAATAAAATTAAGTGGTAGAGAAAGCTGTCAGAAATAAAACATGGGATTATGAAAAAGAATGTGTTCAAGTTAAAAATCTGAAGGTGAAAAAATAATACTTAAATACAATATTTGGAAAATAAAATTTAAAAGATCCCTAATTCCTCTATCCATTTGTTTGTTTAATGCTATTTAATGAACTCCTACTCTGTATCCGGTGCTGGAGATAAAGTAGTGAAAAAACAAAATCTCTTTAAGAATTTTTTATTCTAGTAGGAAACACATAATCAAGGTAAAGAAGTGGAATGGTGTACAGGTAGTGTTAATAACTAAGGAGAGAAACCAGGAAGGGGAACATCAGATTTCGGAAGAGGAGTGGAGTTGTGGAGTTGGTGGCTAGGGAAGGCTTCATGATGACTTCTGAGAAAAAGGCCAGAAGGAGGTGAGACAGGGGTGTTGACATCTGAGGGGAAAACACTCCAGCAAAAGAAAACGGCCAAGTCTCTCAAGAACATGCTTGCTATGTTCTGAAAACACCAAGGAGTGGTATCCTGGAATTGGGAAAATCAGGGCAAGGGACTTGGAACCTAAGTGAGGGAAATAAAGGAAAGCAAGGTTGTATAAGATCTTACAAGTCAAGATGAAGTGGGGCTTGGAGCAGAGAGATGATCCAAGACTACCGGAAGTTAGAAATAAAGAGACATATATCTTAGGGAATTGAAAAAAAAAAATAGTAGACGATACATAAAATAAAGTCATTTTGAAAACATAATTTCAAAAGCAGTCAAAAGGAAATGTAACAAAACAACCAAAGGAATAAAGACAGATAAGGCAGTCCAAGATGGCAGCATAGAAAGACCTTCGCTTCGCCCCCTCCCATGGACAATCCAAATTTACAGGTACATAGCAAACAACTCCCTCTGAAAAAGACCTGAAAACCCACTGAAAACCTCCTTCAGAACAAAGGATAAAAAGGCCACATTGAGACAAGTGGGGGAGGCAGAGATATAGTCTCACTCAAAATGCCACGCCCTGGTCAGGAGATATCTCACGAACATGGATGGAGCTTTTCTCTGAGGAGCAAGGGGTTCATGCCCCACATAAGGTTTGCCAATCCATGCAACCTAAACTAGAGAGAGATGAGCCCCCAAAACATCTGGCTTTGAAAACCAACAGGGCTTACATCCAGGAGCCAGGAAGGGCTTCAGGGAACTGAATATCTGATTTCGAAGGGCTTTACATGCAGACTCACCCCAGAACCCAGTGCAAAAGCAGGTGTTTGACAAGTGCCTCAGGGGCACCTGGGCAGCTCCTTGGGATAGGCCTCAGACTTTGACTCAGGCCATGATCTCGCAGTTCCTGAGTTTGAGCCCCATGTTGGGCTCTGTGCTGACAGGTCAGAGCCTGGAGCCTGCTTGAGATTCTTTGTCTCCCTCTCTCTCTCTCTGCCCTTCCCTCGCTCTCTCTCAAAAATAAACATTTAAAAACAAAAGAAAAAATGAAAATTGTTTTAGACTATTTGCGAAGAAGATTCATTTGCTAATCTTTAAAGCATCTGCCAGAGGGACAGGGCTCTGTTGGGACTCTCTCCAGGACAGAGGTACTGGCGTTCACCATTTCTGTGCTTCCCTTCCATCCAGCTAGTGCTGACAGACACACAGAGTCATGGCACCCCAACCAGTGGATGTGCCCTGACCCTGTGCTCTCCAGCTGCCTCACTAAAACTAAATCCAGTGCATATGCCCAGGCCCTGCACTCCCCTTGCCATGCCAAAGCTGGCAGGCATATACAGTTCAACAGGAGACTCCCTACCCAGTTATGTGGCTCTGGTGGTCAGGGAGGCCTGCCTCTCTGGGCCCCACAGGACAGAAACAGTTGAAGAGTTAGTTCTCGACAGGCTACCACCCCCAGGCACTGCACAGACAGCAGACAGAAATATAACCGAACTCTTCCTGTGAAAAAATACTTACTTGTCTTATAGCTTCAGTCGGAAGGGCAGGCCTCAGGTTGGCCCCACATCAAGAAGCGACAGAGGTGCCAGGGCAAGTTATCTTCGTGTTGTCCCTAGGTCTTGCTACAGCTTGGGACTATCTCCAGGAAAGGAGCTTATACACTCATCTGAAGACCCAATTTTTGCAAATGTCGAACACCTCTACATCTCCTGAAGAAGAGGCCAGAATGGTGTACAATTGTGGCCCCAAGGGACTATATATATATAGTATGTATATATATACTATATATACATACTATATATATATATATACTATATGTATATACTATATATACACAATATATATACACATACTATATATATATACATACTATATATATACATACTATATATATACACTATATATATACATACTATATATACTATATATATACTATATATATACTATATGTACTATATGTATATACTATATATATGTATATAGTATATATGTATATATATAGTATATATATAGTATGTGTGTGTATATATATATATATATATATATATATATATACTTGCATAGTTTAAAAGTGGCTTCCTAAGGGTGTGGCTTCCAATTAGCCTGAAGCTAGGTGCCAAATGAGATTCCTTTCTTTGGAACACTGACAGGTCTTGACAAAGCTTCAACAACTGGAACCTGATGGACTTCCTGGTGAATTACACTAAACATTAAAGGAGATTCAATACCTATCCTTCTGAAACTCTTCCAAAAAACTGAAAAGGAAAGAATTCTTCCAAGGCCACCATGTCTCTGTTACCAAAGCCAGACAAGGACCCTAAGAAACAAAACAAAACAAACAACCAAACAAAAATTACAGACCGATATCCTTGATGAACAGAGATTCAAAAATCCTTAACAAAATACGAGAAAACCAAATTCAACAATACATGAAAAGGATCATATACCATGACCAAGTGGGGTTTGTGCCAGGGATGGAAGGATGGCTCAAGATCTGAAAATCAATCCACATGATACACCACGTGAACAAAGTGAGAGATAAAAATTGTATGTTATCTCAGTAGATGCAGGAATAAAGGATGTGACAAAATCCAACACCCATTTATAATAAAAACTCTCAGCAAAGTGAGTATGGAGTGAACACACCTCAGCATAATAAAGGTCATGTACGACAAGCCCACAGCTAACATACTCAATGATGAAAAGCTGACAGGAACTAAGATCAGGAACCAGAAAGAGATGTTTGCTTTTGGCACTTCTATTCACCACAGTATTGGAAATCCTAGACAGACAAATTAGGCAAGAGAAATAACTAAAAGGCATCGAAATTTTAAAGGAAGCAATGAAACCACCACTATTTACAAAAGACATTATTTCATATATAGAAAAGGCTATACACTCCTCCAAAAATCTGTTAGGTCTAAGAAACAAATTCAGTAAAGTTGCAGGTTACAAAATCAATATGCAAAAAATCAACTGTGTTAGGATACACTAACAATGAACTATTAGAAAGAGAAATTAAGAAAACAATCGTATTTACAACTGCATCAAAAAAAAAAAAAGGAAATGTCAAGGAATACATTTAACAAAGGAGGTGAAAAACCTGTAGTCCGAAAACCATTTTTTTTTAATTGAGAGACAGAGAGTGAGTGGGGGAGGGGCAGAGAGAGAGGGAGCACAGAATCCAAAGCAGGTTTCAGGCTCCCAGCTGTCAGCACAGACCCCAAAGTAGGGCTCAAACTTGTGAACCATAAGATCATGACCTGAGCCAAAGTCGGACACCTAACTAACTGAGCCACCTGGGTGCCCTATGTACTCTGAAAACTATAAGACACCAATGAAAGAAACTGAAGATGAAAGAAGTAAATGGAAAGATAAACTGTGCTCACAGATGGGAAGAATTAATATTGTTAAAATGCCCATATTACCCAAAGTAAATTTACAGATTCAATGCAATCTCTATCAGAATCCTAATGACATTTGTCACAGAAATACAATAAATAATCCTGAAACGTGTATTCAATCACACAAGACCCTAAATAGCCAAAACAATCTTGAAAAAAACAAAACAAAACAAAACAAAACAAAGCAGAAGGCACCATATTCCCTGAATCCAAACTATATTACAAAGCTATAGTAATCAAAACAGTATCGTATTGTCATAAAAACATATAAAGATCAATGGAACAGAACAGAGAACCTAGAAATAAACTGATAAATGTATGCTCAATTAATTTTTGACAAAGGGGCCAAGAATGTACCAGGGAAAAAGTGCCATCTGTTCAGTAAATAATGCTGGGAAAACGGGACAGCCACAAGCAAAAAGAAATAAAACTATATTACTATCTTACATCATACACAAAAATCAAGAAATGATTAAAAGCTTGAAAAGGAGACCAGACATAATAAAAGTCTTAGAAGAAAACAGTTCATCTACTATAATCAAGTATGGTCAGGATTCAAAGTAAATCATTTACAGCTAAAAAATGAAACATGTACTAACATATTTAACAATTTCAAGGAAGTAATTATAGAAATATAATATTATTATTTTATATCAGGAGATAGAGAAGAGGAGAAGAGAAGGGAAGAAAAAACATGCTCATTTTAACATTTCTCACTGTAGAGAAATAGATATTGTAAATTTTGCTTAAAGAGATAGACCATTTTCATAAAAGTGAAAAATGAGAGATATGATATTACCTTCCACACCTAAAACATCCTGAATCATAATCTAAACATGAGGGGGAAAACATAATGTTGTTTAATTAGCAAATCTGATGAAGCAAAAAAACAGAACTTCTCAACAAATATGTCCAAGCACAATACTGTCGTACCAGTGGGTTAGAGGCATGCTGAGATATATTTAATTGGTATAGCCTTAGATAATATCCCTTTAGTCTTATGAATGAGATGTCCAAATACGTCCTTTGACCCTCAACTGTATTATCCACCTTCATATAAAACACGGATAGAGTTTTGTTAGAGATCACTTGATTGCTCTGGCTTTGATCATCATTTTACAGGGGCTTGGGTGTATGTGGGGGAAGGCAGGTGAAAATTTGGCCTAGAAAAGAAAATGGACAGGGTAGCAAGAGTAAAACAGCAGCTATACTGAAGGTTGCTGTAAAGTCAGAAGAGTGCCCAACTGCCCAGGACAGGCCAGTAACCTGCCACTCCTTAAACATCTCTGACTATGAAAAGGAACAGTTCAAGCGTGCAGGGTGAGACCAAATCTACATGGAGGGTAACAATAGCTTCAGCTTGGAAACTAGAGTAATATACTAGAGTAAAATAGTAGAGTAATATACTAGAGTAAAATACTAGAGTAATATACTAGAGTAAAATACTTCAGGTAGGTCATCAAATTCATTTCTTTAAAGATGTGTAGAATCAAGTTTTTACCTTACCTCTTAGCTGAACTGCATTCAAGTTCTCAAAGAGCACATCACTGAGCAAAGGCAAAACAGTTTCAGAAGGCAAAATATGTCACATACACATATACAACTCTTTCATATATTAAATACGTTGTCAATAGGCTGACTCAAACAAATGCCAGTGGAACATGATAACCTCAGTGTGCCTAATTTCACAAGCCTGTTTTTTGGAGTTGGTATTAACAGTAGACAAATTAGTTTTAGCTTCTTAAGTATAATTTTTCTTTGGGAGCATGGTTTTCCATATAAAACTTAATGATGAGTGTAATCATGAAAATGATCACTGTCTTCGTTTGAATTTCTCTCCCAGAGAAGACACCAAGACACCACACTGAGCACTAGTAGCTTATTTAAGAGGTAATAAAGGAGCACAAATGAGGAAGTGGAAAAGGAGAGGGAAAAAGAGAAGCAAAAGCCAACAGGTTTCATAAATAGGGGTTACCACTATGGACATGTGGGAATAGAACTGTCTCATAATTGTCCTACACAGGGACAAAGAGTACTTACCCTAATTGGTTGAGGTGGGTGAATTATACACTACAGTTTCAAGCGAATTCAGAGGTAAGATGAGAGTATTCAGAATGAGGATTTACATCTTTGCCATAGCCTATCACTTGCACCACACATATTTATTCATATTCCCCATTACATACATTTGGTTACTGATACCTCAAGCCATTGGCCAGCCAAAATCTCTCTCTAAAAAGAGAAAAACAAAACCTACAGGATTTGAAAGAAGCTAGAACTCATCAAACAAGCTAGAGTTCTATGGCTCCAAGAGTTTCTAAGGTAGTAACTGCTATGCATCAACTGTCTTCTGTCACCTATTCTAGATTTCTTTTTCCCTTTGTCATCACTTCTACTTATCCAGGTTGTTTACCCAGTAGAATGACCTAGATTTAATCTCTGAGAAGTATGAGCTCCTAGTTATCTTAGATTGCTGCAATTGCACACTGACTGTTTTCATTGATTGTTGAAACATCAAGGGGTACCATAGTTATTTCCAGCCTCCACACATACTCTACCCTTTCTGCAATGTCTACTAGTAATCTTAGGTCCTTAGGTCTTCGTGCTTATTAGTGTTGATTACATCAGGGAGTGCAATAACTTATTAGTGCTGATTACATCAGGGAGTGCAATAACTTCTTTCCTGCTGCTCTGTAAGAAAGAGCAGGCTTTCTTAAAACTATTGGAGAGGCAGCATTATTCAATAGCCACGGGTTGAATACACACTGTATCCTGTATCAGATATACTTTCACACTTCCACCCAGAACAATCATCCCTATTTTTGTACGTTGGTAGCTTCCAGATAATGTCATAGGACTATATGCCTATCGTACCTGTTTATTATAAAATCGGCCCTTGGATCTAAGTCAGTGTTACAATGGATCACACTTGAGGGAGACATAGATATTCCTCACTCAGCTCTCCCTTCCAGGAAGAACTCTTTGTCCATCTGGAAAGTACAATCAACAGACAGTGCCAACTATCAGTTCTCACAGCTGCCTGGAATAGTCAGTATTTTAGTGTTTAATGCTTGCTTCAAAGCTGCCCACTTTGGGTTGGTAAAACCTTTATCAAATAAACTTCACAGCTGAACTTCTCTCCATGCCCAACCCAGCTTCTATTCTCCTATTTTGGTAGGTTTCAGACCCTAATAAACATCTTACACTCTTCCAGAAAATCTGAAGAAGAAGAAGAAAAAAAAAAAGGGGGGGTGGGGGGCAAGATGGTCATTCCTAATCCTGCCACTAGTGTATATATATGCAGAGTCCAGAGAAATGAGGTAGCATCCATAGTTTGGAAATGAATAGGACTTTTCATGTGCTTCCTGGAAGAAGACTGCCCTTTGGGGGAACAAGGATCTCTAATCACACAGAGTATGGAGTTTCAGAAACAAGAAACAAAATGTCCCCCCAGTGGGTCACTGGGAGTGATATTAAGTTAGTCAACTCCTTTTGCACTCCATCTACTCTTCCCACTAGGGCCAATGTATAGTATTAAAGTATTTGCTACAAGTGATATATTGTATACTGGAAGAAGGATTCCATGAACTTTCAGAGTATTGCCCATAACTTGGCATTTTAATTATAACATTGGTTGGATATTCCAATACTCTAGCATCTGGGCATCTGCTGAGTAGTGCAATATGTGGTAAAAAAGGGAGAGCCCACAATCCTGGATGCATTTCCATACTTCCATTGAGAGAAAAAGGATCCCTTTGTCTGTTTTGATATGTAATATCCCATGTTGGTAAACCAAACACTAAACAGCCTGTTTGAAAAATGGTCCTAACTGGAGCCCTGAGAGGATAAAAAGCAACTGCATATTCAGAATGTGTCTTTTCATATTTGAATAAATAGAATGGAAAGGATTCAATATGTCAACTTGCCACCTCACAGTCAACAGGAATTCCTGAGGAATGGTACCGTCTCGTGACAGCCAGGTGAGCCTTGGATAAAAGGAGTCCATGCTGTTAGGCCTACACATAGCCTCCTTCTCTGCCACTGTGACCACTTCAGGGAGTTCTAGGTTGAAACACGTGCTCAGGTCTGGAAACTGGACAAGAGATGGGGACTTTATATTAGAAAGCCAGCATGAAGCCTTTAAGATGTCCATCCCTACCCTCTTCTGCTGGTACAAACCGAACAGTACCCTTGCCGGTAGCCCATCTATTTTTCCACTGGGGATGACATATTCTGTTAACCATCTCCATAATGCTCCGTAGCTAAACCCCTCTGGCTGCCCCTCCTACTCTACTACTCTGTGTGACAACTGCATCTACCAGTTTATGGAGGTTAAGTGATCCCAGGCAGCCTCTATTCTCTTTTTTCAGGATTCAGTCACTCTTGTAGTTATTTGTGAGCCTGTGTCTATCTTCCTGCCCTTTTCATAAATACCATCATCTGACAGATTTCCATTTGCCCACTTCTCTAAACATTTTATTACTTTCTCACAACAACTGCCATCACAACACCGCCATATCTACTTGTCTTAGCATGAGCCATCAGTTTTTCCAGAGGTCCTTACCAGGTTGCTTATTTCTTTATCCTAGGAGAGTTGTTCCAAGTAAGTAAACTCAAAATGCAATCCCACTTAAACTGTGGTGGGTCCTGACAATTCATGATGGTTATGTTTTGCAATTCTTACAGGGTATAGTAATTTTTTTTTCCTTACTAGACCTAGAACATCCCAGGATGTCTTAGGTTATAACTCAACCCTAGCTTTAGGTCTAGTGGCCAGAAAGGGCAATGGAAACTAACCATGCGCACCACACATGAGTTACAAAAGAGAAGCATTTGTACCATCTAAGGGCAAAAGGAAAATTCTACATCTTAATAGAGAAGGGTACATCATTTCTGTGGGCTCAAAGAGCCCAGGGGAATAGGAGTTCCTGACTTGGGGGGACATCAACCATTCCCATTTTATGTATCTGGGCTCCAAGCTGTCCTAGCTTCAGTCCTGGCCTTAGTAAGCAAATCCTGCTTTTGCTGAGTTTAACCTCTATGGGAAATTGTCTTCTCTTCTAATTAGGACCTGATCTGATTCTCAACATGCTATTCTCTCCCAATGCAGGGGAGGCAAGCCTCTTTATGTACTACCAAGGGAGACTTCAGACACTCTCACTTAGCTCAAAAGTGGCAGTTAATTACTCTCAGTTTTTCCAAGAAAAAAAAAAAAAGCAAATGAAAACAAACAACAACTTTTCTAAAGCATCAATGAAAGTGGATGTGGGTATTCACCACAGGCTGTTCCTGCCACCCCAGATTGTTCCATTGTACTGAGTATCTCCTATCTGGTCAAATGTTTTGGCATTTCATTTACTTCCCTACCAGGCTCTCCAGGGTTAATATAGGAGGCATTCAAGGCCATGGAGCTCATCTACTTTATAGCTCCACCACTCTTACAATCAAATCTTGGACCTAATTTTTAGCATAATCCTCTCTTGCTTCGGTTGGTGAGGTTAGATTTAAATATGGCCATAGATTTCCTCCAGCTTTTGAACCATGCTCTGAGTAAACAGCTGGTTCTCTGATGCTATTGTTACCTTTTTTCAAAATATTTGGGGCAGTTAACAAAAGTCAGCCAAGGGCACTGTCCTTATAATCACCATTGGTCCTATAACTGAATTGCTACAGCTACTGACTGTATAAGCCTCAACTTACCCTTCCTTCTAAATGTCATCCCAGTTTATCACTTACGGGTTTCATGGCAAAAAAGCTGCTATCATACCCAATGGTTATTAACACTCATTCCATTTACTACCAAAAAGCATTACTTGTTGCCATCTGACTAATGAGTAATTCATTTCCAGACTATTATTCCACTGTTCTGCTTTATTGGGCCATTTCCATTACAACGTCCATGATGTGGGAGAAAGCATTTAAGAAGAGATAAAGAAACATTCAGGAACTTGATGTAGATAGATATCACCCTGCACATTAACTGTCTATGTGGTTACTCAGAGGTTAACTGAAGATACATATGGTGGGCATCAAAAGGGCTTCCTGTAACCACTTAATCATTTCTTTTTAAAGGAAAATTCCAATGAGCTGTTTGAACATGCTTCATCCTACCTTACCCATAATTTTTCAAAGAGTACACCTAAACATAAGATAAATCAATTTGAATATGAAGTTAACCCATTATTTATACCTGGCTTCATGATCAATTCACAGCACACGTAAAACTGTGTTATGTGAGCTTGTGCACACAAAACCAAACACCCAAACCAATAAACAAATGCTCTATAAAACCAAACCTGTTGCAGCCTTTTAAAGTCACTTAACCTGATGTAGTTTTTAGGTATATTATCTCTTAAAATGAGTTTTGGAAGTAGTCCTTTCTATTAAAAGGCAATCTACTACTTTTTCAAAAACTAGTGTGAAAGATGATACACAGAAAGTAACCCCTGACTCATTTCTGACATTCCTAATGGAAAATTTATAACACTGAAAAAAAAATCAGTAAAATGTAAATGATGTGACTGACAGTGAATCGCAGTAGAGAGAAAAAAACAAAAAGTGATCTGACTATATCATTCTTAACCACTGCTTCAAACCATTCTTTTCCCCAAAGTTTCAGTCGATTTTTCAACACAGAAAAAGAGAATGAAAGCATTCTAAGATTAGCAAGTGAATTTTGGAAGAAGAATAATCCTATAAGTAAGATATCTTCTTATGGGCAGATAATCTGAAATCCACATGTAAATGATAATAAATTTTTCTTCATAATGATTTGATCAGAGAACATGTAAGACAAAGTGTGCATCAATACTATGGAGTTTTTGCAATGCCAAGGATGAACAAGAGTTATCAGTATTCTCCACCAATGCCCTCATAGCCATACACTCTATCGTTCTATGAAGAAAAATGGCGTATCTACTTTCCTAATTGATACTCCATAAAAGGAAAGTCCTTCACTACTAGTAATTAAAAAAAAAAGTATGTTTGTATAACCTGTTTTCTAAAATAAGATTGAAAAAATTAAAACTTGTAACCTTTGCACTATCTTCTTTAACAAATAGCTTAAGAATATAAATGAAATGGAACAAGACATAGCTAAACTTGAAATCAAAAAGGAAATTCACAAAAGCCCAATAAAAATAAAAACCCAGCTTCCTAAAAATATTACTTTTCATTAACATAATCTCCACAAATTTATTCCTTCACTTTCTGCAATATTTTTTGCATATTATTTTCTTCTTATTTCCATAGAAACAGCACTAGTTTTCTCATCCTAAGATAATTACTGTCTCACATTTGCTTTGCTCACTTGTTGCCTTTCCATTGATATTCCATCTGGCCCAAACCAGCATTTTCATAAAACTTTAGAGAAAAGATAAAAGAGAGCTTTCTTTTGCACTTCTCAATAATACCTTACGTTCCCATGATTTAGTGAGTTTCCAATCAAAGGAAAAGAGAAAAGGGTATTTGGTTTCAAGTGAAAAGAAATAATGGATTAGAGATGACTCACATGTATTTAGAAAAAAAAATAAACTTTAATGAGAGTTTATGAAGAGTTGAGAAATATCTAAAACTGTGAAATATAAATATTTACAGCACAGACCAATGCTCCAGAACTTCAACCCTTCCACTGGCCCATCCATCAGTAATGAGTGGTTTGAGACCAATCCTCTGAACTGTGCCTCTCCCAAACCCAGAAAAAGCATGATACGAAATCATTATCTGTATAATCATTGCAACAAATATACTCCTTCTATTTTATACTAAAAATTTTTTAAAAAACCCTCAGAAATAGGTGGTAATTCATTCTTCCCTAAGCTGTGATTTCTAATTCTAAATCTTTATACATTGCAATACCACCTTCAACCTCATAATATTTCTTCCTGCATCTCATTCATTAATCAATGTCAATTCCTTATCTCGTAGGCTATACACCTTTGGTCTTTTACTTTCCTCCCTTTGAGTTGACCCTATACTCAGCTGTCTTTGCACGTGCTTGACCACCCTAAAACTTTTGCAGTACAGATTTCCCTTTGCCTTAAAGGAAAGATTACGTGGATCTCAGCTCCAGATACTAGCATCAATCATTTTTCTTCTTGCATTGTGTTTTCCATTTCTAAAGATAAAATCAATACATCTTTTGAAGTGCTCCTAATACCTTGATAAATTGTTAAATTTACAGCAAAGAGAGAGGATTATAAGATTTTCCTTCCTAGAGCATTTATAACATTGAACTCTATCCAAAGTGCTTTGCCACTAATGACCATATCTGTGCCATAATCTGTGGATTCAGAAGTACGGGTAAAATGTTGGCCCTTCAGCTTATTTAAATCTTTTCTCAAAAAAAAAAGCCAACTGTACTTGCTACTTAGCCACATGCCTATTAAAATCCACCTAAAAACAGGAACTCATTTTTTAAAAATTGACTCATGTGACTAGAAAAAATAAAAGCCTAAAGAAAACGTATGAAAGATAAATGTATTAATGCCCTTGGATAATTAGTTTTCCAATTTTAAGTTCTTACCTATAACTGATACAGAAATTATTTTCAAATTATTATTTGAAGCTTCTGTAAATAAATTCCTTAAAAAGAATTTTATTCTGAAATTATGATTTCATTGTCTTTGCCTGTATCACTGTGAAACCTGAAAATACTAATGGACCAATCAGGAAAACCTAAGGTATATCCCCCAAATAAATTAATATTTAAAGCAAGGGTGTCAAAGAAAAGCCCTGATGGAGACCCATGCATCAGACTTACGTGTTTCCACACTGCACAAAAATTAGTGGACATAAAAAGACCAATATATCAAGGCTAATTTGCAGAGTCATGGGGGGAAATAGATTTATCTCATTTCCAATCTAAGTCCTTTCTAGTGCTACTGTAATTGATGTGACTTGAAAAGGGAAGAATGCTGTGGTATCTGTCTTTATAACGGAGCAGAGAACAAGGTCATTAGAGAGGCTGTCCTCATGGAGTTCATAATGCTGAAACACTATACTCTGCAAAATTCACAACTACATTCTTTTATTGAAAAAAAAAAAAGGATGAAGAAACTAGATCACTGTCATTAATGAAAATGATGAAAATGTTCCCAGAATTTACAAAATAGATTCATATTCGGATTATATATATAGGGAGCTTTTAAGTCAGAAAGAAAATTAGTGACACATGGAATATATAAATCCAGCCACGCAATCCAAGGCACATCAACCTAATGCTGTGTTTTCGTTTCTGTGTTATTTCCTGGTTCTGCTCCTTCCATCACTTATGGCTTTGACAAAATTTTAGAATAGCAATGTTCTGAGGATCACTATATTAGAAAAGGAGGAAATAATGAAGAGGTAAAGGAAACTGAGTGTTGACAGAACAATCTCCCCAAAGCGCAGAACAGCAGGTGAGCAAGAGTACAGCTTGACTGTTAGCCAAAGAGTAGTTTGAATCAAAATAACCTAAGGAGGAGAGCAAAATTTGGAGAGGCTTGACAACTACATATAGCCATGTGCTGAAATCTTCTGTAGACATAGACCTAAATGCCAGAAGAGGGTTGAAAAATTATGGGACATTCTTAGTAGGGGAAAAATTATAGAAAACCAACAAGAGAAGAATAAAAGAATGTGAGAAGTATAGGTGAAATTGGTTGCGATCACTAAGATTTCGTGATGTGTTTAGGTGGAATTGCTTCAGGTAACTATAAAATTCAGTGGTGGGCTGTGCTGGCAAATGGTTGAAACAGCTCAGATGAAGTATCACCCGATTTGAGGAGGGGCTGTGAAATTTCCATGTTCCGTGGGTCATCAGTGGGGATGCTGCAGGCATCAAGATGATGAAATATGGCCAAGAAGAAATGAACATTTGAAACAGATATGGAAGCCCTTGGGAAAGAGATTAAGAAAGAATGGGATGAGTCATTTCAAGAGGAAATTTAATTTTGAAAGTTTTAGTCATGTGTACTCTAAAAATTAATTGGCAACGGGATTAGGTAAATTTCTCTCCTTCTTACTTTAAGCTAAGGTGGTATTAGAGAACTCCTCATTTAGGCTCTTACTGTATAAAAAATGGGATTAGCAGAGCAACTGTGGCTGTGAAGTTTAATGTTGTGTAAATAATGTTTCTACCCTGAAAATTTGGTGAAGGTCTTGACGCTGGGTTCTCCTGATATACTATGGCTCTTCAATATAACATACTGGGAGGGCATTCTTATTAGCATGAAGAGTGATTACATAATGGAGGAAGACCATTAGTTATTTGATTAGGACTATCCACCTGTGTAAGTCTTCCCTTGGTGACATCAGTAGGAAAAAAGGAAGAAGGGGAGAGGAGAAAGTATATGTGGAAGGTGTAAGAAGTTTCTGATGACTGACAAAGTTGAAGGCTTCTCAGAGGGTTACAGGGAGGGAGGTGCAGGAATAGACAAGAATAGGAAAGGCCTAGGGGCACCTCGGTGGCTCAGTCAGTTAAGTGTCCAGCTTTGGCTCAGGTCATGATCTCACTGGTTTGTGGGATTGAGCCCCGTGTAGGGTTCTGTGTTGACAGTATGGAGCTTGCTTGGGATTCTCTCTCTCCCTCTCTCTCTTTGCCCCTTTTCCACTTGACTCTTTCTCAAAATACATAAAGTTAAAAAAAAAAATAGGCAAAGCCTAGGTAGCGTTAAGTCTAGAAATGAAAGAAGCCACAGTGAAGTAGAGGGTCAGAGAAGACATTCTGGGTTAAAAAAGCACTTAGTGGTTACCTCTTTGCATTTGACTAGTTTTTTAATATAAAACTTTGCAGTCTTTGTTTAGAATTTGTTTTAATCAATTGGTAAATGTTTGGTAAAGCACTGTTTAAAATTCACAATATTTCAAACTGATTAGAAAGAAAATGTAGAATATTTTCCTCAAAAGAGAATTTTTTTGTGTGTGAACATATAGTCCTCATTCTGTTACTGAAATTGTTTGTTAAAAACCAAATCATTGAGATGATTTACAGAGTGCATAAATTCTCTCTCTCTCATGTACACACAGGCACACACAGACAGAAAATTAACAATAGAATATTTCACTACCATGATTCTCAGGGGGAGTCTTGTAAGTATCTGTAGGAATAAATGTAATTTTGAATGTTTACTGAAAATGTTTCTTTACTTATCAACTGCTAAGAAACATCATACTACATTTATAAACATCACACTTTACGCAGGCAGACTACACGGTGTTCTGGCTTTGTCGATGCCCCTATCAAACCATTTTAGAATCAGAAAGTCTGAACTGTATTTAAATAGATTAGTTCAGCTTCAATGGTGCCATGATTTTTCTTTGGAACATTTCTCGCAAATTATTACTTTTTTTCTGATATATGTAGATTATCCAGAGTTTACTTCCTAAGAAGGGTGGTTTGATGGTGATGATGGGAAGCAGTGACAATAGTCCTGGAAATACCAGCTAAATCCAGAGAAATGAACAGCAGATGCTACAAATGAAAAAGCTTCAGAAACTGTGTCACTAGTTCTTAGTGTTCTATTTCTAGAGGAAAACACCTTGGTTTTCCATAAAATATTACCAAAGTGTAAATATCAAGCTCCAACCTTTCTAGTCTGCTCATTTTTCTATAAATTTCAAATGCAAAGTCCATTAATTTAAAAAAAATATACAGAAATAAGTGATACCCCTAGATTCTATGTATCATTTTTTATATTCAACAAGTAGTTCCAGATATGGTTATTTAGTTACAATATACGTAAATCATTATATAAATATGCTTCGCCAAAGGTTTTCATTAGGACTGCGTATTTAGAAAGGAAAGGAAAAGATTTCTGTTTTACAGTATTTTCCAAAAGAGCTCTCAGGTTCCATTGAATTTTTATAACCTAATTTTTTTCCTGTTTAAAATTTATGACATTTACTGAACTTGCTCCAAGCTAACAGACATTGGTTTACGTTGCTTTTGGTATTTTCTGAGCAATTTATTTAAGAGAGTGAATGGTATTTATTGCTCATCCCATGAGACAAACATGATTCTGGCCAAGTTTTCAGTCCAAAAAAGTCAGATGAAATATGAGAAGATGATGCATTCTTATTCAATCTTAATGAAACTTTAAAATTAGCCATATGGACTCAGTGAAAAGCTGAGGTTACTTTTATGCCTTTGAGCTGCGATAGGTCTTGTGATGTTGAGGCATCATTAATTCTTATGCCTCAAAAAGGAAAATTAAGACTCCACCAAAAACATGTTGTGAAAGGGAATTCTGCTGAAGAGCATGGAAATGCCTCAAATGATACTGTTTTGTTTTGTTTCTCAAATGATCTTGTTGCCTGCATCTAGTGCTTAATACTAGCACGGGAAAGGAAAGAAAGGAAATTTGAGCCAAGAAATAAACTAGGTTGCTTGTGCTTGAGAGCGCTTATCTGCCTTTCTTCACACAACTTGCTTCCAAAAATCATTGAAGGAAACAAGAATGTAGGAGTATGGTGGCGATACTGCATAACTTCATAATCAAGAACGTCAGTAACTGGCTCAGGAGTATATTAGCACAGGAACATCATATCACATTCTTTTTTTTACTGACTTAATTTTAATTTGTAAGCAATTATATAAAGTATGAAATAATCAAAAGCATTCAAGGAATTTTAAATGTTATCTTATTTTAACTAGTAACTTATTAAGCTCTTTAAAATAGAATTATTTTACTGGAATATAATAACTCTAAATTTAAAATAATAATTCACAAGGGCGCCTGGGTGGCGCAGTCAGTTAAGCGTCCGACTTCAGCCAGGTCACGATCTCGCGGTCTGTGAGTTCGAGCCCCGCGTCAGGCTCTGGGCTGATGGCTCAGAGCCTGGAGCCTGTTTCCGATTCTGTGTCTCCCTCTCTCTCTGCCCCTACCCCATTCATGCTCTGTCTCTCTCTCTGTCCCAAAAATAAATAAAAACGTTGGAAAAAAAAAAGAATAATAATTCACATTTGGTAGAGTCCGTTAACACCCTCAGAAAGAAATGGCCTTTTCATTAAAATATTTAGTATTTTTACTATTTTTTTTTGTTGCTGTTCTTGAAGAGTGAGGGTGAAGGGAATATTTGTTTTTACCTAAAACGTACAAGCTTATAGAGTAATATTTTACTATTTGTGTAAGTTATTCAGGGAGTGCTTTGAGTAGCTATATAAAATTTCTCAAACAGGGTTAGGTTACATGAAATCTTGGAATACATGCCAAGTATATGTGAATAAGCTCCTATAGAACAAATAAAGCATATTTAATTGGAATACCAATCTTATTCACATATTTACAGAGGAAAAGTTAGTTACTCCATAAAAAGCTCTTGATGGATATTTAAGGTAATAAAAACGTGGTACTCTTTGAAGAAAAATTAAAAGATCAATGTGGGGGTGACTGGGTGGCTCAGTTAAGCATTCGACTCTTAATTCTGGCTCAGGTCATGATCTCATGGTTCATGAGATGGAGCCCCATGCCGGGTTTGATGCTGATAGTGCCAAGCCTGCTTGGGATTTTCTCTCTCCTTCTCTCTCTGCCCCTCCTGCTCTACTCATGCTCGCTCACTCACTTTCTCTCTCTCTCAAAATAAATAAACATAAAAAAGATAATGTGAAGGTTTGAGTGTAAACACAGACGTGTAAACAAATTGTATTCATGAAGCAGGCTACTTCCAAATCCAGACCAAGCCCGTGATTATCCTTCAAGTTAGGTAGGGAAAACATGAGAAGCTCAGCTCTAATTTAAGTGCATGATAGTAGGTTAGTATGGTAAAAATATTGTTACTGTTACCCTGTCCCCCCAAGAAAACCTTGAGAAATGAGAAATCACAACTTCTAGCATTACAAAAGAATGATAAAAGTGAATTCACTCATTCAATCATTTATGCATGCACCCACTGCATAAGTATTGAGAAGCTATTATGCGTCTTGAAGAGTCAGCAATGAATAAAATAATCTCAGCCTTTCCTTTCATGGAATTTACATTCTATGTGGCAAATGCTTGGCATAAATGAACTCAACCACAGAAGACTTTCAGGCAACAAAGCGCCACTTTAGGACATAGTTACGCAGCCTGGGAAGACTGATGAGCATAAGCACCACAAAGATGGCTGCCTCTTACATTATTTATTATCAGGATTGTTTTGAAAAACATTTTTCTCCTTGGACAGATGCAATGCACAGACTTAGCTACACCCAGTACCCCATCATCTCTGAACAAAGCAGCCTGCAGGCTACAAGCTCAAACCCATTACCTACTGGGGTTCCGTTTTTTTTCTCCTGTTGCTATACATTGCATAATTTATGAGCAGTGGTATACTGGGAAATAATTAATACTGGCTCTCCGAAAAAAAGTATACGGCTATAGATCTACGGAGATGGATACAGAGAGACATACATCCATCGTAAACTGTACTCATAAATGGATGGCACATCATTTATAAATGATGATAAAATATAAATACTCATTGTCATTTCCACATAGTCGATTAATTCTCACAGAATGCTTTAGTTGATTTCTGCCAACCTCTTGTATTTGTTGCCAACTTACAGTGTCACTTGATGAGGTGGTAGAGCGGCATGAATGGTGGTGGGTATTTGGTTTCCTTTAATGAATAAAATGAAAAGGAAGCAATGAAGAATTGAATTAAAACTTCCCTCATCTGTGAATGATGGGGGCTACATTTTTATTGAGAAAGGTAACAGTTCTCCAACACTGAAGAATATTTCCTCTTTATTGAGTACACTACATACAATGCAACAGTTGGACACACATCATGCACTATGAAGTTTAACCAACATTAACATTTTCCCCACTGCATTCTAGACCAACAATAGAACATCTCCCTTCCTAATTCGTGCCACCAGTATGATGCCACTGAACGCACAGCTGGGAAGAGATGGGCAGTAGCCTACCATTTGTAGTAGTTCTAACCGTATGAATCCACACAGTAAACATCAATAACCTCAAATCACAGATGTGAGAGGCCTTCTCAAAAATTAGAAAGTGGTGACTTTTGAATATTTAATATTTCAGTGTAATTAATTGTAAGTTTATATAATTTAACTTTTAATAGTGGTTAGCCAATGGCTTAAACAATTTCTGAAAACTGAACAGTTTTCATGGGCAGCTTTGGCATAGCATTGCTTATGAGCTTCTAGAAAGCCCCAAGTACCTAAATACCTAGAATTCTTCTCCTGGTTTGCTGGAAACATTCCAGGTTTTAGTGGTGAAAGCCCCACATTCTGAGGAACACTTCAGTCTGAGGCAACTTGGGACATCTAGTTATCCTAATCTGTGGACTCTCCAGAATATGTATGTAACTGCCTACTTACTGATAGAGCTGGTGTCTTTGAACCTTAGAGCCCTTGCAATGTCTTTCCCCCTTAGAGTCCTTGCCCTCTGCTCTGGCTGTGGGCTTGGAGATAGAATCCATAAAATAAATTATTGTCATGGTCCCGGTCGGTCACTGTCAGACTGAATAGCACAGTGCCGCTCGCACTTGGAATGTGTCCTAATTCAGGAACATACCACCTTCTTTTGCTTTATTGTAACCAAGCCTTTGGAACCATTAAGCTCTTTTGTCTTCACATAATGGGGGCTCCCAATATTTACTTCAAGGAGTAACTCAGAAGATTAAATGAGATCATGTTCACACAATGCTTAGGTTATATGTTCAATAAGCAGTAACAGCATTCTTATAAGTAGTCCTAGTCCCTTTGTGAACCATCTGCTTTTGCTGGTGGCCCCTGCAGAGAGCCAGCTGCCAGCTAGCCTCTGAGTACATGCAAGCCTGTCTCCATCACATGGTAATTGGATTAAGCAAAGGAGTCCTACGTCTGGCATTGACACCGGAGTAGCATCAGTCATGACCTTATAGCAATGATTCAGTCCTTGGCTCCACACCTTTCCTCTAAGCCAGTTGTAATCAGAGCTATCCCATAGTCAACCCCTGTGAACCATGTGTTACTTCAAGCCATTCGTCTCACAAGTGTTTTTTCAAATTTAACGCATGTTCCCATCCAGGAAGAATAGGGGACTGTTTCTTGCCAGAGTGACAAATACTTCCCACCCCCGTGTTATCACTTTCGCTGGAAATCAAATCTAGGAAGAGGAGTGCAAAATGTGAGGAGCAGGGAGTTTTCAGTTTTCTTAGGAAACTGTTTATACAGGGAACTGGACAGATGACCTGGAAGATAATCCAATGCTCTGGAGTAGAGGCCAGCAAACCCTGGTCAGCCCACAGTCTGCTTTTGTAAATAAAATGTTATTGGAACACAGCCTTGCTCATTTATTTACATATTGTCAAGAGCTGCTTCGGCGGCACAAAAAAGTTGGGTAGTTGTGACAGAGACCATGTGGCCTGTGAAGTCTAAAATATTTACCATCTGGATCTTTATAAAGAGAATAAGGTTGACAATCCTCGCTCTAGTGTCTAAATGAGGAAACACTTTTATAGATTCACCTGGTCAGGGGGAAATGACCTGGGAAGAGGGAAACACTGGTTGTCTCTAGCTGCTTCCAGATTTTCAAGTAAGTAAGAGGCTATGCTTACTCCTCCTCTAAATAAAGCCACAAAGGCTTTGCTGTGACTGCATTTACCTAGAATGATTAGAGACCAAGCTTGTGGCCATTGTTTGTTAGAATTTCCTAAAACAAAAGCTAGAGAGTCCTAAGAGCCTGCACTGTCAGATACTGATATGTTTATTCTAAAAATTCAGGAATTATTTCTGTTTCCCATGCAGCTTTCAGAATACCATCATCACTCTCCAGAAATTATACCAAAAATCTCTGACAGGGAAGCACTAGCAACTTTTATCACCCTGGGCCAAAATTAAATTTGACCTTTAATGAAAAAAAAAAATTTTTCATCTTTTATGTAGAGAAGTAATCATGAGTACATATTAAGAAATTCTTAGCAAAAGCTGGGATTTATGTAAGAAAAATATAATCTGTCAGTCTAAGAAATGTGTTAATTATACCATGATTCTCTTATTTTGCTTCACTGGAGAGTTGTTTAAATTGGCATCATTTCTTTTTCAGTTGTCACGTTGTTTTTCTCCACAGGTTTTCATAAAATAAAACCAAAAGCAAATCACAATGATTATTGAATTTTGTGACGTATGCTTCAAGTGATACAGTAGAAAATTAGGTTAGACTGTCTGGATGGATCCTTGTTTTTCAAAGTTTTTTTTTTTTGTTTTGTTTTTTTTTTTTTTAGTCACTTCAGACAAGATGCCACATTCTTGCCTGAAGCACTGGCAATAAAAGAAAGGTGTTAGATACAATAGGGAAGCACTTCCAAGGTTAGCATACAATGCCTAATTTTTTTTTTGTTTGTTTAAGGATTTCATAAGGCTTCCTAGTTGAGTAGCTGTCCTATGAAGGCTTTCCGTTAGAAATGATGGCCTGAGTCAGGCCCTAGAAAGAGGCACATTTCTATACTTCAAAGAGAAAGGAAAAGAAACAAAGGCTGGAAGAGAAGGACAATCTACCTTAGGAGTAGATTTCTTTTTTTGCTGTGCTGCACAAGTGTGGGGATGAGCGTGGGAGGAACAATTGGGATGCATACTGTACGGCCAGGCCTGGACATTGCTGAATCAGTAGTCATTACCACCTCTCCCTTCCCAGTGCTCTGCCGCTCTCTGTGGGCTGTGTCTCCCCACCACACACACAAACGGACACACACACACACACACACACACACACACACACACATAATGAGTCATTCACGGCTTTAAGAAAATTAAAAAGTAACATAAAAGTTGTCACCTCACAAGTCAGTTTGATCTCACTGCAGTAAGTACCGACTCTGTCTAATCTTCCTTCTCTGCAACCTTCAGTGCCCCAGGCATGACCAGAGTGAAGCAGACATCACTTCTGCATCGTCACTCTTGACTGAGCTTCAAGCAAGATTCGTTGTAACTTATAGCAGAATCTCAGGGCTCGGGGAAGAAGATGCGGCCTGGTGATCATCATGAAGATTACCTATCCACCTACTCTGCTTCAGGACTCAATCTCTTAGCCATATTTTCATTTGGCGCCAATGGAGGGAAGAGAAGGGCATGCTTTCTGTCGTCTCTGTCGTCAAAACCAGCTCCAGTCTTTAGGGCAAATGTTCCCCTATTTGAAAAGCATTCCTTCACCTGGAGAAGCAGATTTGATTAAATTCTCTTGGGGAGCCTTAGTGGCTCAGTCGGGTGAGTGTCCCAGTTCGGCTGAGGTCATGGTCTCCCGGTTTATGAGTTTGAGCCCCACATCCAGCTCATTGCCATTAGCCTGTCAGCAGGTTTGGATATTCTGTCTTCCTCTCTCTGCCCCTCCCCCACTTGCGCTCACCCCAAAATAAATATTTAAATAAATAAATAAATAAATACTCTTTACTGAAGTACTCAGAAACTGTAGTCCCAGCTTTACCACTTTTTTTTCCCCCCCAGGGTGACTGACACATAAAGAGACATTCACATGACTTGACTATGACTGAGAGGCCAGGCTGGGGAAATGGAGTGGACCCTTTTTTTATGATTCATTCGTTAAAACCGAATTGACTGACTCTTTCCTGTTTTGTTTTGTTTTTCTCTGAAAATAGACTCTTCTTTCTCCTACTTCAAAACTCCAAACATGCGCAAAGTGACTGTTGTAGGCCATAGATTTATGAACAAAACACTAGTGATTTAAGATGTAAAAACGGAACAGAAAAACTAATATAAAAGGAGATTCAATGAAATATGCACTACATATTTTTAAGGCAAAATGTTACAGAATTAATGAATGTTTTGTTATTTATACACATAAGCACAACTATGTTGATACGCACACAATCTTCTATCTTTGTAACATCATTTGATGAATGTGTATTAGGTTAATAAACAAAGAAACTATTACATGCCTAGAACCTATTTAGTGATCTAAATAAGTTCAATCGTATAAGAGATCCAGATCAAGAGATGACATTTTTGCTCCCAAGTTAAATATATAATCTATATAGAAGGATATTATTATCGAACATTAAATTGAGATTAATTTTTTCTTTTTTAAAAAATATGAGACCTTTCAGACACTGAGAAAATTGATAATGTTTTTAAAAAGCCCACGAACCCATCATGCAGCTAAAATTATATTTGTCTCTTTAGAGACATAATTCTACGAAACATTAGACGTTGATATGTCTATGTTGAGATAAAGATAGTTACAGATAGATCTATTTCACTCATTTTAACTCCTGAATACATGTAACACATTATTTTTCATTCCTCTGTTGGATGACTTCCACTGAATAAGGTTTTTATTTCCAGAAAATTTTCTGCTGCAATGTGATCCTTGAACACATGGAGCCAGTGCTATCCACTGATCAGGAAGGCAGAAGGTGCTGCCTAGAGGGACAAAAAAACTAATCACTTAGACTTGACCTTAAGAAAGGTTTTTAAAAGTGCTTATAGGAAACAATAGTCTGAAAAAAAGAAAATAAAAGAAAAGAAAAGAAAAGAAAAGAAAAGAAAGAAAGAAAGAAAGAAAGAAAGAAAGAAAGAAAGAAAGAAAGAAAGAAAGAAAAGTCTGGAAAACAATGCATTCATTTGCAAGAGCTGGATTTCATTAAAAGCAGAAAACTTTTTTTTTCTTTTTTTTTTGAGAGAGAGAGAGTGTACATGAGCAGGGGAGAGGCAGAGAGACAAAAGCAGAGAGAGAGAGAGAGAGAGAGAGAGAGAGAGCAAAAGAGAGAGAGTCCCACCAGGCTCTGTGCTGTCAATGCAGAGCCTGACACAGGGCTTGATCTCCGAACTGTGAAATCATGACCTGAGCCAAAATCAGGAGTCAGATGATGTTCTGGGGCACCCGGATGGCTCAGTTGGTTAAGTGACCGACTTTGGCTCAGGTTATGATCTCACGGTTCATGGGTTCAAGCCCTGCGTCGGGCTCTGTTGACACCTCAGAGCCTGGAGCCTGCTTCGGATTCTGTGCGTCCTTCTCTCTCTGCCCCTCCTCCATTCATGCTCTGTCTCTCTCAAAGATGCATACATGTTTTTTAAAAAATTAAAAAAAAAAAAGAGTTGGATGCTCAACCAACTGAGCCCCCCAGGTACCCCAAGAAATTATAGGTTCAAAACATAAAGACAAAAATGAGAGAACAGAGAAGCAGAAAGAAAAAGACCCTGACTAGACTGTAGGGAGGGTAGGGACAGGACTAGAGAGAAGAGAACCAGTTTGCACGTGAGTGCAGAGGCTGACCCTGACCTTTCTTTCAAGTTTCTTATCTACAGCACAATAGGGAAGCCTAGGAATTAAGTTCATTACATATGAAATGACTTAGCTAAGGTTTTCTAGAAAACCAGCTTGAGGGAGGGAATAAGTATTGATGCTTTCTTGGTGTGATATTGTGATTTATAATAAATATTTTGTCTTTGTCCTCATCACTGGTACAGAGCTACTAAAACCCTTGGAGTTTTCTAAGTAATGAGAGCTATAAAAGTGTCTTGTTTATCTTAATGAGGTTAGTTTTGGAAGCACCTAGGAATAGCGGCTTCTTGCCAGAACTGCCAAACATGTGATTAGGTTAGAAATTTTAGTCCCACCCCACCGCCCCGAACTTCAGGGAGGGGAGATGGGCTGGAGTTTGAATCATTTGCCAATAACAATCATGCCTACTTCATAAGGCCACCATAAAACCCTGAAAGACTAGGTTTAGAGAGCCTCCAGGTTGGTGAACACATGGAAATGTCAGGAGAGGGTATGGAAGCTCCGTGTCCTTTCCCCATACCTTGCCCTATGTGTCTCTTCTGTCTGCCTATTTCTGAGTTATATCTTTTTATAATAACCTGATGACCTAACAAGTAAAATGCTGCTCTGAGTTCTATGAGCCATTCTAGCAAATTAATCAAACCCAAAGAAGGAGGGGGTTGTAGGAAGCTCTGACTTCTATCGGTTGATCAGAAGTACATGTAATAACCTGGACTTGCTACTGGCATCTGGAACCTAAGGCAAGAGTTGTTGGAACCTCCAGTCTACAGCTGATTGGTCAGGAGCCCAGGCTTCAGACTGGTGTCTGAAGTTTTTGTGGGGGGCAGTCCAATAAGACTGAACACTTAATCTAAGGGAACTGATATAAACAGACAGTGTCAGAAGTGAGCTGAATTGTAGGATGCCCAGCTGGTATCTAAGAACTGCTTAGTGCTGTGGAGGAAACCAACTCCAACCTTCAATGAAACTGGTTCCAGAACACTCCAAAGATTTGGTAAGATGTCTGAGCAAGAGAAAGAATACATGAAGTATGGAAGGAAGGGAGCCAACCCATGAAATGGCCTCAAGGCCCCATATTGGCTGTGTCTTCACAATAAACTATTTTCTAAGCAAAGGTCTCCACTTGATGAGAGAGGACATTTCTGGATAAACTCCACAGAGAAACTATACTTTAGGGAAGTTTTTCAGAGGGAAGAAAAAGAGAGATCATGTTTATCTGCAAAGCTTCTTAGAATATTCTGTCTTCTCCATAGGAAGTTAGTTACCTCCAATTCCAAAGTGTACAACCTTGGTAGATTATTGAAAAGCAGTGTCTCATGCCAGTAGGCAGTGTTTTGTCTCAGTCCAAAAGTGGCAAGAACTCTGAATAAGCAGGCAAGTCACAGGGCAAAGTGGTAGCTGACCCGGTCAAACACGCACACCAAAATAGCTATGCCTGAGGCTAATCAAACTGCTAAGTGTTTAAAGGAAGAGAAAGCCAAGAGAATCTGAAGAGACCCTTCAAATGTATTCCCTCCCTGCCTTCTTAGAAAACTGAGAGGAACCATGTATTTGGACATATGACAATACGAGTCTGCCAGCATATAACAGACACAACAGCCATACCACCCCATCTGGCCTCACACACTTCCAGAGAGCCACAGAGGAGATCTAGAAAAATTTCCTGGACCCTTTCCTGCTGTGTAAACTGAGATTTCCTAGTGTGTGATCCGATTCTTGAAAACTAATAGACCCTTCATCAGAAGAAATGTTAACTCCAGAACTTGGCTTAGTTCCAAGCAAAGCTAGCTGTGGTTCAAAAGGATAACTAAAATTGCACATGGGCATATCTTGAGTTGCAAATGTAAATCTGAAATCGTTTTAGATGAAAATAAACCCCCAAAAAAACCCAAAATAACACCAACACAAACCCCCCAAAAAGATAAGGTACAAATCAGATCAATGGATGTTGCGTACCATATGGACAGCATAAGAGATATAACCGCACTTCTCACGCCAGAAGCTAATTGATGGCTGGAACATCAGGGACATTTAATAAAGATGGTGTGACTAAAACTAGGCCTCTAGGAATGCCGAATTTTGAGAAGCAGAGAAGAGCTCCAAAAGTGTACCACGAAAGGGAAAGAAAGGCAAGAAACAAGGATTTTGGCAGTGCGTTTGATGTAGGTGAATGCAGAAGTGAAATGAACCCAGATCATACGGCTTTGACGGCCAGACATGAGCAAGCGTTATCGTAGAAATATAAGGAAAACAATACACAATCTTAAGCAAGGGAGTAACATGAACTAAGGTAAGCTAGAGGAAGAAAAATCAAGAGGCCACGATAGAGTCTGTTAGGAAGAGAAATGGAAAGAAAACTAAAGTGGCAATCGCAATGATCTAGACATGAAATAATAAGGGCTTGAATCAAAAGAGATGACAGTGGAGTCAGCAAGACTCCAAGGAAGAACCAAGTCTATTGTACTTAGAGATCATACTTGATATGGGGTAAACTACAGGAATACTTCAGAGACGACTGAATTTGGGGACTGGGTGACTGGGTCATTGTTGGCTCAAACCAGAGAACTAAGAAAGTCTACAGGGATACTGTGAGAAAAATATGAGCATAAATTCAGTTTGGGGCTTACAGAATTTGAAAAACTGGTAAGACATATTAGGAGAAATGGCAAGGTGGCAGATATAAATGACATTGTAACTCCAGGGAGAAAAAGACCAGGTTGTGATTAAGATCTGGCCATTCGTACTGTATCGCATTAACAATAGAAGTCAACAGAGAAAAATGATGACCCTGCATGCATCATGGCTATGATGATAAAAGTCAAATACTAAACCTGGAAATTGTGTGTGAAATAAAAGCTGAAAACAAAATGCTCCTATAAAGCATTGTAACAGACTGAAATGTTTGTGTTCCCCTGAAATTCACACATTGAAACACTCACCCTCAATGTGATGATACTTGAAAGCAGGCCCTTTGGGAGGTGATTAGGTTTTCATGAGGTAGTGAGGGTGGTACCTTCATGGGATTAGTGTTCCTATAAGAAAAGGATGAGACCCAAGAACTCTCTCTAGAAGCAGCCTTGAGGATAGGTCCTTTGAGCACACAGAGAGAAAGGAGCTGACTACAAGCCATTCAAGCAGCTCTCACCAGGCACCCAATGTTAATACCTTGACCTTGGATTCCCCAGCCTCCAGAATTGTAAGAAAAAAAAAAATGTCTATTGCTTTAGCCATCCTGTCTAAGGTATTTTGTTATAGCAACCTGAACTGACTAAAACAAGCATTTCCTTTCAAGTACAACCTGAATCCTTCTTGTTTTTTTGAAGGATTTAGTAGCTAAACTGCAAAATAATTTTCTGGTAATTTTTTTTCTGTTTAGCTTTTGTCATACATAAAAAGGATTTTTCCCTGTTTCACTCCTTACTTCTCAGAGCAGCCACATATTTGGTCTTGGATAATATCTGGCTTTCCCTAGAACCTGAAAAGTGTTATTTGGTGTTTTGGGATGTCCCAGCATGGCTTCAAAACTTCAAGGGAGAAGGGGATGATTCAACTACAAAGAGAGAGGGAACTGCGTTTCATGACTGATGGAGAAGTAAGAAGGTTCTTGGAAAAGCAGCTAACTTAAAAAAAAAAAAAAAATCCTTCACTGAACCAGAGAACAGAGGGTACCTGTGAAGGGCTGACTTACAGCTACCTGTGGTCTGAACATACACAGGTATGTTCACACAGGTATGGCTCCCCTTGGGAGCCATAGCCAAGGGTCAGCAGTGTGGCATGGCAGTAAGGAAGCAAGCATTTGGATTTATGGGGGCTTCCTGCTTTGGAAGAGATTAACTCAGCTCGATCATCAGTGACCAGCATGGACAGAACAGAAATTCCTCCCCCAAATTTCCTGCATTACTCAGCTCCAAGGTTTGTGTTGGGGAAGGGGCTCCAGGAAACTACTAACAATGGCTGTTCCTGCAAAAGTTATGGGAGGGATGTGAGCCGTGTTAATTGTGATTTAGAAAAGTAAACAAAAAGTTAACTAAATAGGACCACTTCTAGTTGCATGCCTTGTGCATAGCGTTCTAAAATAAGGACGGGAGATTATGAGACAAAGAGGACTGTCTGGCATCTTGCTTTTCATAGAGATTTCCAGACTTGATATTTAAATTTAAGTATTATTTTAGAGCAGGTTATTTTCCTGAAGAAGTAAAGAGTAAACAGCTTTTTATATGTGTGAGGAAAGTGCCTATTATGATGTAAATTTTGAAAACTCATTATTTTACTGTAATGCCACCTTACAGCGCTGGTCACATTACTGATACTTACTAAAGTGATGTCATTTGCACATTTTTAGAAACTAATCCAAATCATAGCTTGCAATTCTGAAATCCAAAAGACTGAGTGCACAGAAATGCAAAGGAAACCAAAACTATGTAAACAAACCTATACTGTCCTGTGCAACTAAACTGAAAGGCTATGGAACCCTGATATTTTCCTTTGATATGAGTCCATTAAGTGGCATCTCTTTCTAGACAACATTTAAAAATGCACAGTATGGCAGGCTCCCTCTGCACTATAAAAGGATGAGTTAACGTTCTTGGCTCCATTTTTTTCTCTTCCTTACTTCATGTGAAAGATTCTATTTAACATTCAACACTTATTTAAAATATTTAATTTATGTCTATTTTGTTTCCATCACTTCAACATAACCAAATTATAGTTCCAAGACTTTACATTATTTATGATACAGAAACGGGATGTCTTCGTAGCTCATCAAGCTTGGTTAAGCGTCCGACTTAGGCTCAGGCTAAGATCTCATGGCTTGTGGGTTCAAGCCATGCATCAGGCTCTGTACTGACAGGTCAGAGCCTGGAGACTGCTTCAGATTCTGTGTCTCCCTCTCTTTCTGCCCCTCCCCTCAGTGGTTCTCTCTCTCCCTCTCTCTCTCTCTCTCTCAAAAATAAACATTAAACAAATTTTTAAAAAAAAGGAAAAAGAAATGGCAGTAAGCCAGCTTACAAGGAAACTTGTGCTTTAATTATAGGCGAAGTATGTTAAAAACCAAACAAGTGTTTGAAGTAAATATTTACTTTACTTTTAACTACTCAAATCCAAGGCAGGATGTATTAAAATCTTTGTCTACCTCTTTTAACTTCTCCCTCACTTTTTTCTTCACAGTAGAGCAAGAAAAGTTTATCAAACCATTTTTCTATATAATACCCTACATTTCATTTTCTTTTTTTTTAATTTTTTTTAACATTTATTTATTTTTGACACAGAGAGAGAGCATGAACAGGGGAGGGTCAGAGAAAGAGGGAGACACAGAATCTGAAATAGGCTCCAGGCTCTGAGCTGTCAGCACAGAGCCTGACACGGGGCTCGAACCCACAGACCGGGAGATCATGACCTGAGCCGGTCGGACGCCTAACCGACTGAGCCACCCAGGCGCCCCATACATTTCATTTTCTAAAATTTTTGTTAATAAGACTTTGCTTGATTAATATAATAATAATTCTATTCCTGTGTTTTCTCATGATGACCTTATGTCCTTATATATGTAATAATCACACAATAGCATATGGACACAAAGGGACTCCCAAAGGGAAGATGATTCTTTTTTTTTTATTTTTTTGATGTTTGTTTATTTTTGAGAGACAGAGAGAGACAGAACATGAGCGTGGGAGCAGCAGAGAGAGAGAGGGAGACAGAATCCGAAGGAGGCTCCAGACTCTGAGCTGTCAACTCTGACACGGGGCTCAAACCCACAAATTGTGAGAGTATGACCTGAGCCAAGTTGGACGCTCAACCGACTGAGCCACCAGGCACCCTAATAATGTACATTTTAGATCTCAAAGCAGTAACTTTCTTTGATTTTCCTCAGCTAATTTTGTGGATATTTAAGGAAGATAAATGATCTTGGATCATTATTATTCAGCAAATCAGTAGGAGCAGATAGTTACAAAGTCCTATGGCAAACCCAAATGGCTAAGAACATTTTTGCCAAAATTGCTGAAAGAGCGACAAGTAAATTTTAAAAGTAACATATTTGAATGAAAATGAGAAGTATGTTAATTTTATGAGAGAGTTCTATTCAGAGGTGGAGGAATAACTTTAAAAGGTAATCATGCAGTGGCTCTCCCTGTCAGGTATCCTCTTATCGTACTACCCCAAATTCTCTTATCGTACTACCCCAAATTCACTTAAACTTGATTCCTGGATCATTTTGTTTAATAAATTCTGTTTTGCTTCTCTCCTGATCTATCCTCCCTGTATGTCTATTATGTCTCATACTGATTTCATACCTTCTTTCTCTGTCTCAATCTTTTTCTGTCACACACACACACACACACACACACACACACACAAACTCCATCAACTGTTTGTGTATCAGGTACAGATCTTTAAGTTTACAAACATGGGTGTATAAAAACAATCATATTTATTTGTTTTCCTTACAATGATGCTCTGTTTTTCCAGAAGAAGCACCTAAATTCTGGTACCCTGTGCCAAGAACTGGGGCCAGGAACATATCACTCTCAGGTGGTGTTTTCCCTACTTGAATTTCATGCCTGACTTTTCTATTTCTGAGTCCCTCAAGAAGAAACCAGAAATGTTGCATATTGGTCTTTGAAATAGATAGTAATATAACTAACCTTACGAAAGCTGTATTATCTTGATTCCAGAATCAGACGTGTGCAGAAAAACCAAAACAAATAAAACCAAAAAACATTGTGGGTCGATTCTACCTATGAATTTTTATGCAAGAATCCTAAGTAAGATATTATAGAAATACATAAAAATCGTCAGAGTAAATCATTACCAAGTATAATTTAATCACAAGAATGTAACTGATCCTTTAACCTTGTGGGCAGTCCCTTTAAGTAGTTCACCAAACTGACCCATAAAAAAAATCAAAAGCCAAATGATAATATTAATAAATGCATTAAAAACTGGGTGAAAGGTTAATGAATTATGATTTAAAATAAAATCTTAGTGAATAAGGAATAAATTTAAGTTCTTTAACTGATAAAGGATCTATGTCAAAAAAAAAGATAACATCACACGTAATGGTGATATGTTGCAAGATATCTCTTAAAAGTTAGAAGCAACACGTGGATGTCTGCTATTATCATTCTCTTCACTACTGTACTACAAAATTCAGGTAATGCAACGAGACAAAGTAAGAGAGAGATTGAGAGAGAGACAGAGACTGATTTTACGATTAGAATAGGAGAAACAGAAGTGTCATTGTCCACTAAATGTGCAACGTATTAATAAAAAAATCCAGAAGAATCTACAAATCATCAAAATTGGTAGGTGACATCAGCTGTATAAGAGTATGAAAGTTTATTACACGCAAAAAAAATCATCTTTTTCCTAAAAACTGGTAAGAAACATTTAGGAATAGAAGTTTTTAAAGTTATTATAATAGAAATAAAAAGTATAGAGTAATTGGAAATAAACTAAGGAAAGTTATAAGAAGAATGATTTAAAAATGTATAGAATATTACAGAAGGACATGAAGGGATACTTAAAATGTAGGAATATACTATCTTTTTTTTTTTTTAATTTTTTTTTCAATGTTTATTTATTTTTGGGACAGAGAGAGACAGAGCATGAACGGGGGAGGGGCAGAGAGAGAGGGAGACACAGAATCGGAAACAGGCTCCAGGCTCCGAGCCATCAGCCCAGAGCCTGATGCGGGGCTCGAACTCACGGACCGCGAGATCGTGACCTGGCTGAAGTCGGACGCCCAACCGACTGCGCCACCCAGGCGCCCCAGGAATATACTATCTTAATGGATGGGAAAACTGAACAATAAAGATGACAATATTCATAAAATATATCCTATCAAAATCTAATTGGCTTTCTCATAATATTTGAAACGTGTTCTTCAAATTCATAAAGCTAAAATATTAAGAATAAAGGAAGGCATACCCTAGCAGACGTGACACTTTTTATAGTGTTATTTACACTAAAGGGTTTAGCAATACGATGAACAAATATACCAAAGGACAAAATCAAGAGCCCACAAAGAGCTCTATTCATATTTAGAAGTAGTATCAATGAGAGCTGCCATTATATATAGCAAGGCAAAGGAAGCTGGAAATAATACATTTGAATCATCATCTTACTCCATAAAAAAAACTAACCTAGCTACTAACCTAGCTAACACGACATCAAAAAGGGTAGGCAAGAAGGGCCTGACTCAGTAAGTCTGGCAAACAGTGCTTTGACTGGATGCTATTAGACTAGAGAACCACACTAGCTCTGCAGCATAGATGGTGAATTCATTTCTCAGAGGGGGAAGGGCTAGCATTTCTGATATTTAGAATCAATTTCTCACTGTCAGATAAAGACTCTACAAATAAGCAAAGGGGAGGTGGGGGAGGGTGGAATGACTTCCGAGGTGAATTAAGGGTAAGAGATGTCAGTATGAACTCATGTTTATTGTATCCACATGAGAAAACATCACAAAAACAAACTTGTGGGGCTCTTAAAAATATCTACCTGTTACTTCTAAAAAAACACTGTCCATTCCATGGAAAAGAAAAACAGTGAAACGCTTTCACAGATCTGAAGACTAAGCACACATAACAACTAAATGCAATGTGGGATCCTGAACTGAATCTTAAAACAAAAAAAGTGGCAGAAAAACTGACAAAATCTAAAGAAAGTCTGTAGTTTAGTTGGAAGCATTGTACCCATGTTACTTTCTTGGTTTTGATAAATGTACCGTAATTATTCAAGGTGGTAATCGTAAGGGAAGTTGGGTAAATCGTATATTGGAAATTTCTGTGCTGTCTTTGGAATTTGTCCTGAAATTTAAAATTATTCAAATAAAACAGTTTAACAAAACAACTTAATTTCAATTTTATTCACTCCTTGTTCCTTGTTTCCTTTAAAAAAATTGCATACATGTAATAAATTACATAGAACATGAATCTTGTTTTATCTAAGAAATTCATGTAGAAACAAAGTATCAGCAAATACATTTACTTATTCAAAATTAAATTATGTAAGATATGACCTCCTTACACAACTTAACTTCCCATCAAGTGAAAATTGTGTACCTGGGCAGTAAAATTAATTGCATGTTATATTTTCAAGGGAGTTTTTTAACAGACAACTTGTCCTATTTTTTCCTAAGTAACTAAAATATTTCTAGGGCTAACTGAAGTATCTCTTTGTATAAAGAAATAGATATAAATGAAAACTGGCAGTATTATAATGGTCATTTCTTTAGCAATTGTTTCTCATATTCATTAACATATTTCATTTTGAAAGATGCTTGTGAAACAAGATTTGATATGAGACTTTGAAAAATTAATCAAGGGGCACCTGCGTGGTTCGGTCAGTTAAGCGTCCGACATCGGCTCAGGTCATGATCTCATGGTTGATGAGTTCGAGCCCCGCATCGGGCTCTGGGCTGACAGCTCAGAGCCTGGAGCCCACTTCAGATTCTGCGTCTCCCTCTGTCTGCCCCTCCACTGTTTGCACTCTCTCGCATTGTCTCAAAAATAAACAAACAATAAAAAAAATTTTTTTAAATAACCAAGACAATTTCACAGCTAATTCAGAGCAACACAGAGTCAAAAGTGACTTCTATCTGATTTGTTTCCATTCTTCCATGTGAATTATGCATGTGTGTGTGTGTGTGTATGTATATGTGCTGGGATTATATAATAATCCTACACATTCCACAAGCAGTCTGTCAGTGGATATAGAACAGAAACAATTTGGGATTTTAGTTGGTTCCCAGTCTCTATGAGGCACATAAGATCTGAACTTCATATTACTTATTCATTTCATCTAATTCAGTCAACATCCTCTTTTGTTTTACAATGCTTCAAATATTCATTATGTAATAATCATATTTTCCCAATACTTATTGCAATGGAATCCCTGTTCTTTAGAACAGTCACTCACAAAGTTTAGCAAGCATTAAAGTCACCTACAGGGTTTGTTAAAACAGTTCCTCAAGCCCCATCTTCAGAATTCCCGATCCAGTAGGTCTGGGGTGGAACCCAGGAATATGCCTTTCTAAGTCCCTAGCTGCTAAGGATGCTACTAGTGGTGTTAGATGCACACATTCTTACTGTATCTGTCAAATGTCTCTGCTTCCAGTATTTAAAGTAGGTATTTTAAGCTTCTCCTCTCTCCTAACATCCATCATGGCAAGAGAGAATTACAAGCTGATATGTGAAACTAACTAAAGGAAACCTCATCTAAAATGGAGGCCAGAAGAGGGAGGTCTAATGCACCACCCCTCCTTGTCAATTGAAGACCCCAACAGAAAGGCACACCTTGCATTCCCAACAGGAAGAAGCTCACTTTACTGCTCCTGCAGGAGAAAGGAAGAACTTCTCCTTGCTCAGCAACAAGTTCAGCCAATAAATACCTTAACTCAACAAATGAGAGGCCATCACCACACTGAATGCTCACTTCCTTCCTGACCTTCCTTCCAAGCAGCTCTTCTCAACTTCCTTCTCCAGGCTTGCCTATGGGTTGCCAGAGCTTGCTGTTCTGAATTGCAATTCCTCTGCTCTTCCTGAATAAAGCACTGTGCTGGCAAAATAACCAGCTGTTTTGTTTTTAAGGTCAACAGGGACTTATACATAATGTGTGTAATATGAATCAACAGGTAGAATGAAAACAGATTTGCAAAGAAAGAGCTGACATGTTTCCAAAAGCCATTTTATTTTCTAAGAATGCTAACCCAAATTAACTACCAATTGACTACACAGCTGTTTATCTCTAGAACAACCCTACATTTTGCAAATCAATATATACTTGTCTGAGTATAGTATAAATCAGAGAGCTCCTGAGACAGAAAGGAGTTCCTCATATACATTGTTCTCCCACCTGGTGAACAATGAGAAACTTCTGCTAGTCAACAATTTCAAAATATTTCCATGGACATTTGCTTTCTCAGTAGTATATTAACAGCTTTAATCAGAAGTAGCTTAATAAAGGAAATTTACTACAGGGATTCTTGTGTTTGTATTTCTGAACTACAGCCATACCTGTGTATGAATTAGTATCACAAGTCTGCTAGGGATTTTTAAAAACTATTATTATTTTTACTGTATTTAGTGGTCTAGTAGCATAAAGTCATCACATCATCACAACAATCAGAATTACATTAAAATATTGTTGTGTTGTTATTCAATGTAAGGTTGTTTGAAGGCTTTTCTTTTTTAAAGAGTAGTTTTAGGTTAACAGCAAAATTGAGAAAAAGATACAGAGATTTCCCATATCTCCTCTATGCCCACACATGCACATTCTTCCTCATTAGGCACATTTACTAGAACGGGGCATTTTTTCACCAAGGATAAACCTACACTGACATATCATAATCACTCAAAGTCTATAATTTACTTGTGTTCACTGTTGCTGCTAGACATTCTATGGGTTTGGGAAAATGTTTAACATATATACCTCATGTATAATACATATGATGTATTTTCACTGCCCTAAAAATATTTTTATAACTGTAACCTTTCACTTACTGATAGTTCTTGATCCAGAAAGTCACAAATATATTAGCAAATCATGGGATTTCGAAGGATTCTATAGAAGAGGAAAAAAAATTTCTTCTACCATTCTAGATTCTTGGCTGAGACTATCGTGTAAAAAAAAAAAAGATTAATAGGAGAAAAACAAACACAAGTTTAATAACATGTATACCTCCTGTATAAATGAAAGATACTCAGGAACACTGAATAACTCCCCCAAATGATCAAAGCCACCACCTTAAATATCATCTCCAGCTAAAGACAAAAGAAATACATTGGATGGGTAGAGAAGGCCAGTTGCAGGAAAAGATATTGTTCTTATACAGTGTTAAGACCAAGTCTCCTCCACGGATAAGAATTTCTGGAGATTTAGTCCTCCTCTTCCAGGTATAGAGAGGGAGACACCCTTACACATGTAGATTTTACACAGGTAAAGCTCTTTTTACATATGTAAGTTTCTTTTACAAATGGGTTAACTTCTAACCAGAAGGAAGCTTATTTTGGACTGGTATATTCTGTTCCCTTTTAATTTCTTCTAAGACAAGATGGAAGCTACCAAACCCAATGGACAAAGATTCTTATCCTATAACATTCATGTGCATCTACTCGCCAATTCCCTTAAAAAGTGCATACAAAACTTTAAAATCATTTGCAAATGATTATGAACTCACTAGAAGTTATAAAAATCATATCCTGTTTCAGATATTCATTGGGTCTCCCAAATAGCTCTTTCTAAAATGTATCATTGGGGCGCCTGGGTGGCTCAGTCGGTTAAGCGGCCGACTTCGGCTCAGGTCATGATCTCGTGGTCCGTGAGTTCGAGCCCCGCGTCGGGCTCTGTGCTGACAGCTCAGAACCTGGAGCCTGTTTCAGACTCTGTGTCTCCCTCTCTCTCTGACCCTCCCCCGTTCATGCTCTGTCTCTCTCTGTCTCAAAAATAAATAAACGTTAAAAAAAATTAAAAAAAATAAAATGTATCATTAATTAACAGCAATCATTTTATTATATTAGTGCACTGATCTGTTTTTTTATTTTTTTGTGGGTTTTTTTTGGAGAATTCTTCTTTTTCTCTGTATTTTCTTAGTATTGGGAGGTTTATAGCCTTATATAGTTAAATAAACATTCTCAGAGATGAAATTTACTGAGAAGCTATGTCCAAATTTTTTTCATATACTATCTTAAAATCTTCTGACAACCTTTTCAACAAATTTAAGAATGCATTATAATTCTCATTTTGTAGGTGAGGAAAAGAGCTCACAAAAAAAATCACTTGCTTCAAGTCACACAACTGGTAAACATCATTAATATATAGAACTCAAGGATACATTGATTGTATTCACTGTACAAGTAAATAAAAGAAAAGAAGTTTGGGACAGATGTTTTATTTTCTATCAAGTAACAAAAATATAGCAATTAACTTGGAATGGCATTCTCAAGTTTGGTTTACTTTACCCTAAAGAAGCAACTTTTAATTTCCCTAAATTCCTTGAGCCAAGATATCAAGAGAAATGGACTCCAGAAAGGCAAAGGGGAGGGTTGTATCCTATCTTTGGCTTTCTCTTCTGTTTACCTTATAATCTCAACTACATTTCAGTGTTTATCTTCTTTTGTTTAATAGTAACTTATGATTTCCTGCTCTTCAGCAATTCAGCGATTTCTGAATATACTGAGCTTTGCCTAAAGGGAATGACTCCCCACTGATATTCTGATTCTGTTATTGGGTATCTCATTTGACTGGGAGGTTAGTGTTGCTTTCAGTTCAGTTAGTTTCCATTTGGGAATACACATCTGACTTACTCAAATCTTAGAATGCCATTTGCTAAAGTAAGTGGAAAATAATATCTTGCAGATCCTCAACTGACTTAAGAAATAGACATTAAACATTATTAGAGGCAGAATTTGTATGATCCTATTCAAAAACTTTCTTCATGCCTTCATACTGTTCCCTCCTTCAAATCTATTAGAATTTTTCATCCCCATCTCCCTAATGAAAACCCAGTTATGTTCATTCAGCTGACAAATATAACCTGGGTTTGGCCCTGTTAACCTATACTCTCAGGAAAAAACAGAGAATGGATGAGACAAAAAAAAAACCAAAAAAACAAAAAACCAAAAAACAAAACCTTCCCTCTTTCCACATATGCCTGATTGGCCTGAGATCCAAAATGTGTTTTATTTAATGGCCTAAGTCCAGAAGCCACTGCTGATTGCATCATTACATTATCATTTGTTTATTTGCTATTTTTCCCCCCTGACTGACTTGAAATGCTGTTTCTAAAACTTTTTATTTTTTTGTCAGTTTTGCTCCTGGCAGTTGATACCCTAAAATGAGGCAAGTTCCACGACAGTGGACTGTCTCTGTTTGCAAGGCTTTGAGCTATCTGGGACAAACCAATTATAATTGGATCACTTAGCTTTTAGAAACCTACCTACCTCTTCTAACTTGTTCATGCTGCCATCCCAGAGTCTGTAAGAAACAGGCTATAATGAGCCAGGGACTGCCTTGGAAGAACTCAGAAGATTAAATTCCAGTTATATCAAAATGGTAGTTACTTTTGGTTTCTAAGCAGTGTTTCTGAAGAGGAGATGAGTGAGAATAAATCTAGGCCTCAGGTAAAAACAAACACCAAACAACACAAGGCAGGAAGTCTCATCTTATTCCTGATGATGAAGCATCAATCTGCTAGTGATCAAGAATGGACAGTTATTTGAATAGAAGCCCAGGAAAGAAAAAAAAAAAAAAGGAAGATTAAAATTAATTCAGGAAAAAGACCATGTAGCTATTTCCTTCCTTCATCATTTATCCTTTCTTCAAAGGGGCCACTTCCCACCCGTCTCTTTCCTTTACTTCCTATGCTTCATGCTTGAAACTTTAAGGTAACAGGTCTCAGGGCAGAAAAGCGGGTGGAACTGTCAGGAGAGGAAAGGAAAAATTTGATAAAATGATCAGAGGTTGTTTCTGAGGGACAGGTTGAGATGTGTGTAAGGAACCAACTTTCCTTCCAAATTTCTTATATTCCAGATCAGCTCCTTCCCACGATGAAGCTTTGTCTGCCGTGCTCCAGTCAAGGAATCCTGAGCCCTAAGAAAGCACGACTCCAACCACTGTGGCCAAAAGGCTGATTTGTTTCTCACATATCTACAGAAAAAAAATGTTTCCTTTTTACTTATAAATGCTTTCTCCAGAATCAATAAATAGTATACATATGTTTTAAATATATGCCAAACAAATACAATATATTTTCATAGCTTAAAAAAGTTCCCACTGGTAAATAAATAAACCCATAATTCAGAATTCAGCCTGCCACTATGGAAGGGCTGTAGGGACCTGAGGCTAAAGAGGCTGAAAAGAAAAAAGACTCAGAAGGCTGGAATGGGAGTTTCTAAAGCTCAGAAATTCTAATGACTATTTATTTATTTTTTATTTTTAATTTTTTTTTAACGTTTATTCATTTTTGAGACAGAGAGAGACAGAGCATGAATGGGGGAAGGTCAGAGAGAGAGGGAGACACAGAATCTGAAACAGGCTCCAGGCTCTGAGCTGTAAGCACAGAGCCAGACGCGGGGCTCAAACTCACGGACTGTGAGATCATGACCTGAGCCGAAGTCGGATGCCCAACCGACTGAGCCACCCAGGCGCCCCTCTAATGACTATTTAGAAGTGGACACTGACTCTTTAGAGCCATAGGGATGGCTATCACAGAAATAAAATGTTTCTTACCCTTAGGCATATGCAGTGTCCAGGCTTACAAGATTATTGGAATTCTATAAATACATATTTATAACTAATATTGCAGAGATAATTTACCAAAGATACACCTAAACTGTCCTGGCTGATGCCTTAAATTTCTCCAAAATCAATCTACTCTGTTGGCTTGATACTCTATAACATTATGGGTGGCTAAAATTTATTTCCAGTGTAGCTTAAATTTTGAGTTACAGATCCATTCCTAGCAGTATGGTTAATGGAGAAAAGCAAAAGGTGGCAATGAGGATCTGACAGATCTGGGGAAAGTTATGCCACCAACGTTTAAAAAAAAAAAAAAGAAAAGAAAAGAAAAAAGGCAATGAATCTTCAGGGGTTTGACTATTCCCCAAGTTGATTAAGAGATAGACTTAAACCTAAATCACTATTAGACTCCAAAATTGTGTCATTATGCCAGAATTGAACAAAGGTAAAAGAACAAAAAAACAAAAAACATCTGATTAAAAATTCTTTAAATATCTGGTACTTTGAGCTATCCTATTCAGGATATTAAGAGAAACGTTGTATATTATTACAAGTTATTCTTCCTTCCTGCTCTATTAATATGGAAAATTCCAAATATATAAAATAGTTGACTATAAGATGAGGATCCTATTTTGATTCTGAATTATATAAAAGAATAAGAAAAGACAATGAACACTGTCAATGGATTTGCACAGTGATCTGAAATTCACTTCTCAACAAGAAGTGACTTATTTTATAAAAGAAATGTTTTCTTTTAATCTATATTTGTCATATCATCAGTATAGTTGGTAAAGATTTACCACTAATATTATTTTACATTCTAAAAAGATTACAAGCTACTTTCATAGACTGCCTGAAATCTGTCATTTTGAATGACATTCAGAGGGGACACAACACTGAAAAAAATTAAAGATACTGTTTAGCCCCCTGAGAAGCATGGAGCCTGCTTGAAATTCTGAGCAATTCACTGGTTATTTTGAAGTCTTTAAGTTAAAATTAGTAAACTCTCAAAAACTGTTTGCAGCTGTAAGATCAAATTTTATATTATATTTATGCAACACAAATGCAGACATCAGGAACAAAAGGCTTGCCCGTCTTAAAGGCATTCCTAGTTTTAAAATCACAGAGGTTACGCTTTTCTCTGTGTGTTTCTGAGTTTACTGTCAAAAAAGCCTTAGACAATCTGTTTACTCAGATCCCTCTGTGACCTTTCCTTTCATTTGAACCTTTCATGCATAATACATTTTAATACTGGGGTTGCGCACAGAGTCCACCAACTAAACACATGAGCATTGAATAAACATTCCTGAGGACAAACGAAACTTGTGGAATGTGAAAATCATTACAACTAAGTTTCATTTCTGTCCTTTCTTTATATACATATTTTTAATTTTATTTATCTGAGAGAGTGGGGAGAGGGGCAGAAGGAGAGAATCTTAAGCAGGATCCATGCTCAGCAGAGCACCCAACATGAGGCTTGATCCCATGACCTTAGGATCATAACCTGAGCCAAAATCAAAAGCTGGACATTCAATCAACTAAGCTACCCAGGCCCCAACATTGCAGTCCTTTTAATTACATAGTTTGTAAGTGTAACATGGCCAAGAACCAGATTTACCTCCATTTCTAAAAAGGTATATGCCAGCCCCAAATCTATGACAATCAACCATTTTGGTCCATTCCCATGTGTTTTTTCTATTTTATCTTGGCTTTTGGACCCTATCTATTTATATAATTTTTGGGTGCTCCTCTATTATAAAAACCCTGAAGTCATTCTTTCTGGGTTGTCATTTTTTATTCACTTCTTCTACTCAGTATAACCTGTTCCTCAATCTTTTAGAATGGTCTAGATATATTTTTCTTGATCAGCGTTATCCAAAATGGTATTATATAGCTGTCTTATACAGTTCAGTTTCTGAGATCTGAGTTAGGAAAGGCTGCATTCTACACTGTCTTACATAGTTACCATGGACATCTTACATGAAAGATTCTGGGAAAATCATGATTAAGAAGAAACAAAACTGTTATATATATAACTTTTTCTCAAATGTATCTAATTACAAAACATTTTTTTTTCCATAACACACAAGAAGATCTTAGAGAAAGACACAGTGACAGGAAATATTATTCTGTATTCTAATCTCTTGAGCAACTGCAGCCCTTCACTACTGGGCTCTGATATGCAAACCATTTAAAAGGCATATTATTAACAGGAAAGTAGTATTCAAGGCACAGGCAATACTCCTAATTACAGATATTGAGAAGGCTATGTTTTTAATTCCTTCATATGCAATAAGCAAAGATCGCATGACTCAAGATGGCAACAGCCAGAAAGTGTCTTCCACCCATACATAAAGGTTAATGAAAGCTTTTTAATTCTTTACTTATATCCTACAATTAATTTAACAGAGCTAACTTGTGTTGTTCCCGTTGTTAGTCACCTGAAGATTATCTATATAAAAAAAAATAGAAGAAATTATACAAAACAAATAGTGTACAATGAAAACTAACCAATCAATAGAATTGGACTATCTCAACTTAATGGAAGAGTCTGAACTAATAAGCTATGTAATAACAAATAAGTTTTTAAAAATTTTTTTAACATTTATTTATTTTTGAGACAGAGAGAGACAGAGCATGAATGGGGGAGGGTCAGAGAGAGGGAGACACAGAATCCAAAACAGGCTCCAGGCTCTGAGCTGTCAGCACAGAGCCCGACGCGGGGCTCGAACTCACGGACTGCGAGATCATGACCTGAGCCGAAGCCGGCCGCTTAACCGACTGAGCCACCCAGGCGCCCCTAATTTTTTTTAATAATAAGCACACTTAAGGTACAGAAATCCAGATCCAGATATACTCCTTGAAATCTGCCCTTTATATAGACAGAGCCATTTAAGAGATTGACAAGGGTAAGATGATGTACTATGAATTGTCACTGGTTTGTATAAATACTTGTATAAATATAAAAACACATATTGTTATGTAAAATAAAATACATATAAATAAAAAAATAAAAAATACACGTTTATACATACACATATGTTTACAAAAAAGCATATGCACAAAGAATAAGAAATAGATGGCATTGTTCACATCTTTAAACGAGACATAAACTGAACCACAAAACAGAAATAAGAAAATGATAATCCTCAGAGGTTCTCAAATGATAAAACTGAGAGATCCCAGGTTGTGAGGGGGTGTGCCCTTAACTAATTTAGGAAAGAGGCCACTGTAAGAAAAAATACAAAAGTAAGTTTAAGATCCACATAGTATAGACATATAGACCAATGAAATAGAATTGAGAGTCCATAATAAAAATAAACCCATACATCTATGATCAGTTGATTTTTGACAAGAGTACCAAGATATTCAACAGGGAAAAAAGAGTGTCTTCAACTGGATTTCCACATTCAACAGAATAAAACTACATCCTTACTTTATGCCATGTACAAAAATTAACCCAGAATGAATCAGTGACCTAAATACAGAGATGAACAATAAAAGTCTTAGAATAAATCATAAGGATTCATCTTTATTACTTTGGATTTGACAATGGATTCTTATATATGACACTAAAGCATGAGCAACAGAAGACAAAACAGATAAAGTTGCTCTCATCAAAACAAAGTAAAACAAAACAAGCCTTTTGTGCATTAAATGACATTACCAAGAAAGTAAAAAGATAACCTACAGAACGGGAAAAAAATTGCACATCAGGCATTTGATAAGGGGTTAATGCCCAAAATATGTAAAGAACCCCTAAAACTCAAAAACAAAGTCCCATGTAAAATGGGGCAAAAGACTTGGATAGACCACAGAAGACATATAAATTGCCAATAAGTACATGAAAAGATTCTCAACCCTATCAGTCTTAAGAGAAAAGCAAATCAAAACCACAATGAGATACCAGTTCATATCCATAAGGATGGTATATATAAAAATACTGCAAACAGCAAGCGTTGGCAAGGATATGAAAAAAATGAGGGACCTCATACACTGCTGGTCGGAATATCAAACGGTGCAACCACTGTAGAAAATAGTTTGGAAAGCTAAACAGAATTAGCATATGACAGCAATTTCACTTCCAGCCATATACCCAAAAGAATTGAAAAAATAGACTGGAAGAGATATTTGTATTTCAAAGTTTGTTTTGGCTTTATTCACAGTAGCTAAAGGTAGGAAAAAAACAAGTATCCCTCAGTAGATGAATGGATAAACAAAACATGTTATCTCCACACAATGGAATATTATTCAGTGTCAAAAGGGAGTACAATGATACATCTGATACATCTGATACACACTATAACATGGATGAACCTTGAAAACATACGAAGTGAAGTAAGCCAGACACAAAAGGACAAATATTGTATGATTCCCCTTATATGAAATACAAATAAGAGGAAAATTCACAGAAACAGAAAGTAGAATAGAGGTTATAAGCGGCAAGGTTAAGGAGTCAGTGGGGAGTTATGGCTTTATCAGCCCCACAAATATTCAGAATGGTTACAGAATTTCTGTGTGCGTGATGAAAAACTTCCAGGAATAGACAATGATAATGGTTGTACAATACTCTGAATATAATCAATGCCTTCAATTTGTACACTAAAAACTAGGTAAAATGGCAAATTTTATGTTATATTTTAACATTTTTAGGCTAGGTATAAGTAATAAAGATTTTAATTTTCTATTAAGACCATGTATAGATAAAAGATAAACGAACTATTAAAAAAAATGGGGCACTTGAGTGGCTCAATTAGTTAAGCATCTGACCCTTGATCTCAGCTTAGGCCATGATCTCACAGTTCACAGTTCATGAGAACAAGGCACACATCAGGCTCTGCACTGACAGTGTGGAGCCTGCTTGGGATTCTCCCTCTCTCTCTGTCTCTCTCTCTCCCTTCCTTCCTCCGTCCCTCCCTCCCTCGCTCTCTGCTCCTCTCCTGCTCATGTTCTCTCTCAAAGTAAACATACATTAAAAAACAAACAAACAAACAAAAAAACTAAAAGGGAAGAAGGCCCATCCCGTGCTCTTCCTCCTAGGGAAATTACTGGATTTATCTCACAGATGTGTTTATCATATAAACAATATATTAATCTTTAGAAAATCCCTCAAAAAACTAAGCACAAGAGTAAACACTGATTTTGAATAAAGAAACACATCACAAAAAATTACCACTTCAAAAACTCATAAATGTCACACAAATCCACACACATAACTTTTGTATTAAATGACTGCTTGATACACTCCTATGCTTTTCCTATTTCTTTTTGTTATTTATTCTTTGAAAGTTTCCTCATAGGATAATGATTTGCAAACCACTGTCTACCAAAGGGACAAAAAGATGATTTTGTGTTTCTTCTAGTATGACCTGTATTAGGAACTCAGCTGTGTGGTGAGAGATTTCCCAGAAGCTTCAATGTCACTTCAGGGAATCTGTCTTTAACTTTGTTTGTGTATGTATGTATGTATGTGATCTCTGCACCCAATGTGGGGCTTGAACTCATGATCCAGAGATCAAGAGTCACCTGTTCTTCTGAATGAGCCAGCCAGGCACTCCTAACAGGGAATCTTTCTTATCCTCCAGCCATTCTAGTTTACTTTCGCTCATCATCAACTGAAACCTCCTGTCCTGCAGAAGTAAATGCATGTCCTAAAGGCCACGTTCATTATCCCAAGGGACTTAATTTATACCTGAGGCAAACTTCTGAGCATCCTTAGTATAACTTCATGTGGATTTCTTGCCATACCTCACTGGACACTTCAGTCTCTGAGAAGTTTCAGGGTTTCCCATAAGGAAAGATATTTCATAAAAGCACTGAACGTTGAGGTTCAAAGTGATCATAAAAAGCACCTAGTCCAGAATTTTTTGAACGTTAGTCACTAAGATCTACCCTCAGAGCTTTTGCATTTCTAAATACCTCTTCTTAAATAAATGTTAAAAAAAAAATTAAATGCCTCTTCTCAGGCTGCTCACATACTATCGCTTTTCCAAATTTTTACTTAGTCACGGACTTCAGTCTGACCTGACACCATTCTTTCTACAAAACTGTATGTTTGAATCGCAACATATTTTTTTTTTATAATGGATGTTAAAATACATTGATGGCTGAAAAAAGAAGAGACAAAAAGAATCTCCCTGGGTCCTGCTAAAATTGCCTCATACCCTGTGCACCAATGCAGCAGATGCTTAAACAAAGTAACTCACAGGGACTGGAGAAGACTTTTATTGGGAGAGTTAATAATAGAGAATAAGAAATCCCCTGGGACACCTTGGTGGCTCAGTCGGTTGGTTGAGTGTGTGACTATGGCTCAGGTCATGATCTTGCAGTTCCTGAGTTTAAGCCCCATATTGGGCTTGCCACTCTCTGTGCAGAGCCGGCTTCACATCTTCTTTCCTGCTCTCTCTGTTCCTCCCCTGCTTGCACTCTCTTTCTCAAAAATAAATAAAACATTAAAATTAAAAAAAAATCCCTTACGTGATGGAAACTACCTAGAAATCTTGTTATTTTCCAAGGCCAACGTAATTATCCTTTTTATTAAAGTTAGGTGGTGAAAACAGCTATATATGCAGTTGTTTGTTACAAGTGCTTTAACAAAAGTAATGCCGTTCATTACATTATTGCAATGTTTTATGCACTCCAAAGTCATTTTAATCAAATGAAAAAAAAAATGAGTAAAATTAAGTAATAAAGAAAGCAAGTAAGGGAGTCAGACCCAGGGTTAATGAGGGGCAGAAAACAGATCTTGGTTAGTCACTTCCTCCCTGAACCTATGAAAACTTTCTCTTTCAATTCCTTAGTCAGTCTCTACGGAAAGAAACAACCACTCTACGTTTCACATACTACCCTGCCTGTGTAGGCTTTCGCACATTGTTTCCTACTCTTTTCTCTATGCTCTGTAAGCACAGCAAAGGCATTATTTCCATAGACATCCCTAAGTCATGCTAAGCACGTGGAAGGTGTTTCAAATTGTTGAATAAATGGTCAAATGGTATACATAAAAACAGACATATAGAAAAAAAATCCTTTTAATAACCATCATTAATAATACTTAATAAAATTGATAGCATTCTTAAAACTAGAGCACCCAGGATAAGAACTGAATAAATACAGATTTAAGAGGAGGTAAGACTGGGAATATTTTTGTTAACTTACATAAGACATCGTATTGACCTATATTTAAGTGAGACAAGTGTTGCCACACTCAACACTATAAAAATATGGTTTTAGTGTTTTCTACCCATCAGTCTGACAGATAGTATTGTTGGCACTTATATGAGATCAAAAAAGGGGAAAGAAAAGATTTCAATGTATCTAAAGCAAACACAGTCTGAGAAGGGCAATGGCAAGATTAAATTCAACAGGACAGAAGTTCACTGGTGGGCAGTAGGATTTAAAAACCACCTGAGTATAAGCAGAAGCGGGACAGAAGGACCCCCATGTAATTAACCTAAAGGTTTGTGGAAGAATAAAAGTGAGAGATGTGGCAGTTAAGTCTGAGACAGTCTGGACATGATGAAAGAGAATCCTCTTTGCTGAGCCTTGGGGCATGTTCCATGCTTAAGGCCTCACCAAATCAACTGTCAGCAGGAGCTGGATGGCTGATACAAATGCACATACATAGTGCATCAGGCAAGGATATGCTGGAGAATACATGGTCCCAATTCAGACCGAAGTTGCTCCCCGGCATCTACCAAGGCTTCATCACATAAAAACAGAGGGCCAGCGTTGCCAGCACTGGAATTTGCTAAAGAAAAGCCACAAATCTTGACTCCTACGTGAAAGTTAATGATTATTAAGTCTTAGTGATTACTTACAATATTTAGAATACCATATAGGACAGACAAAACACATCTGTTACTCCAACTTGACCCTTCATCCTTCAGTTTGCAAACTGTGGTGTCACTGCACTCAACAAAATTTAAATTTTTATAGAGGTTATGTTAGCAAAACCATGGCTCTCAAAAGTTTTCCTGTGATTAGAGTGCTAAATATTAATGCATTGAGAATGTATTAAAATGCTAGGAGCGCCTGGGTGGCTCAGTCAGTTAAGCGTCCAACTTCAGCTCAGATCATGATCTCACGGTTCATGAGTTCGAATGCCCTGTCTGACAGCACAGAGGCTGGAGCCTCCTTTGGATTCTGTCTCCCTCTCTCTCTGCCCCTCCCCCACTCGTGTTCTCTTTCTTTCCAAAATAAAAATTATAAAAATTTTTTAAAAAGATGTATTAAAATGCTCAAGAGAAAGATCACTTCCAAGCATTATATACTTCCTAAGCATTATATTATTGCACCAGATGATGTGAGACCTCAAAACTCTTGAATATGGAGACCACTGACTTTCACATTTTATATAATTGCATTACAGTTTGCATAATAAAATTCTTATAATTTATATTGTTTCTGCCTCCCTCTCTCTTCTAGAATTATGCACCTTAATTCATGGAAGATTATTACCATTAGTCCCTTCCTCAATTCAATTATTTGGTAGATTTCACCTATGCCCCAATCCCATTCCATACCTCCCTAAAAGTATAAACTATTCCAAGGTATTTGATGTATATGCTTCTTTTCTGTGTGGCCTCATACATTAAATAGTTTTTGTTCCTACCTTATTTTTTAAATTTAATTTTACTTTTTTAATATTTCAAGTTTTTACTTAAATTTTAGTATATAGTGTAATACTGGTTTCAGGAGTGGAATTTAGTGATTCACTAATTACATATAACACCTAATGCTCATCCCAACGAGTGTCCTCCTTAATACCCGTCGCTCATCTAGTCCACCCCCACCCACCTCCCTCTATCAACCCTCAGTTTGTTCTCTGTAGTTAAGAATCTTTTATGGTTTGCCTCCCTCTTTTGTTTTTCCCTTCCCTTGTGCTCATCTGTTTTGTTTTGTAAACTCCACATATGAGGGAAATCATGGTATTTGTATCTCTCTGACTTACTTCACTTAACATAATACACTCTAGCTCCTTCCATGTCTTTGCAAACAGCAGGATTTCATTCTTTTTGAGTAATATTAATGGAATCTTCTTTACCCATTCATCAGTCAATGGACATTTAGGTTCTTTCCATAATTTGGCTATTGTTGATAATGCTGTGATAAACACTGGGTTGCATGTGACCCTCTGAATCTGTATTTTTGTATCCCTTGGATAAGTACCTAGTAGTGCAGTTGCTAGGTCATAAGGTAGTTATATTTTTAACTTTCTGAGGAAACTCCATCCTGTTTTCTAGAGTGGCTGTACCAGTTTGTATTCCCATCAAGAGTGTAAGAAGGTTCCCCTTTCTCTACATCCTTGCCAACATTACTTGTTTTCTGTATTGTTAATTTTAGCCATTCTGACAGGTGTGAGGTAGTATCTGTATGGAAACACAAAAGATCTCAAATAGCCAAAGCAATGTTGAAAAGGGAAAGTGAAGCTAGAGGCATCACAATTCCAGATTTCAAGCTATAGTGAAAAGCTACAGCCATCAAGACAGTATGGTACTGGCACAAAAACAGACACACAGATCAGTGGAACAAAATAGAAAACCCACAAATGGACCCACAACTATCTGGTCAGTTCATCTTTGACAAAGCAGGAAAGACTATCCAATGGAAAAAAAGACAGTCTTTGCAACAAATGGTGTTGGGAAAACTGGACAGCGACATGCAGAAGAATGAACCTGGACCACTTTCTTATACCATAAACAAAAATAAATTCAAAATGGGGAAAGCCCTAAATGTGAGACAGGAAACCAATGAAATCCTAGAGGATAAAACAGGCAGCAATCTCTTTGACCTCAGCCACAGCAACTTCTTACCAGACGCATCTTTGGAAGCAAGGGAACAAAAGCAAAACTGAACTACTTCATCAGAATAAAAAGCTTCTGCACAGCAAAGGAAACAATCAACAAAACTAAAAGGCAGCCTATGGAATGGAAGAGGTATTTGCAAATTACATACCGGATAAGGGATTAGTATCCAAAATCTATCAAGAACTTATCAACCTCAACACTGCCCCCCCCCAAAAAAAGCAAATAATCCAGTTAAGAAATGGGCTGAAGACATGAATAGACATTTTTCCAAAGAAGGTAGTCAGATGGCTAATAGACACGTGTTCTTACCTTCTTAACTTACAGAAACAGTACACTGTGTTCTAGAGCTACTTTTACTTTCCTACAAAGCATGTTGTTTTCAACATGTGTGTTTATTTAGTACTGAAATTATGGATACCCAGAAAGTCTGTAGCTTGCTGGTACCACAAGCAACATTGCATGAATCAATCTGTGTGCATTCCTTTGTAAACTTTAAGGTTCATGACCAGGACTGGGATTGCTGGCTCAGAGAGCATTAATTTTACTAAGTACTGCTTCAGTGCCTTCCAGGACTCCTGCAGCCATCACATTCCCACCACAGAAGGTGAAGATTCCTGTTGTTTATGTTCTGCCAAACATGTGGCATGATCCATGCCCATAATGTATCTAGAATGATATCTCTTTACGTAATTTTCATTTTTTCTATTCCAGAGGTGGAGCAATGGATTACCTTGCTCCTGGCAAAATGGAGCTCGAGGCCATGAGTAGATATACCAGCCCAGTGAAACTGGCTCTCTTCCCCCACCTGACCACAGTGCTATTGGCTGCTAGCATATTCTTTACCCTGTGGTTCTTCATTTGCAAGGTTACCTCCCCCAAGTGCACTCTGGATATCTACAAAGAGTTCCTCATCTCTTTGGTGGCCTCGCTCCTCATGGGATTTGGAGTCCCCTTCCTGCTGCTCTGGGTCAGCATGTACATCTGAACTCTCAAAGGTTCCAATCAGGTGGCTTCATGGAACCCCTGCTTTGGTAAACTGATTGTTTTACTACTGCTGGGAGCGCCCTCACCAGCTGCTCACAATAAAGGTAGATGTGTGCAAAAAAACTTTCATTTTTGTATTTACCAATGAACATGAGCCTCTCCTTTTAAGACTAGTGATTTTTTTAGGCTTCTTCTGTAAGTTCCTGGTCCAAATTTTTGCAATCCTATGTTGAGATATTTATATTTTTCTTACTGATTTGTAGTAATCTCTACTATAGTAAAACACACATACACACACACACACACACACAGAAACACATGCATACAAATCACTTGGGGACCTTGATACAATACATATTCTGACCTACTGGGTTTGAGGTGAGTCTCCAAAGTCTATATTTTCCGTAAACTCTTAGATGGTAATGATAATGATGATGAGGCCTGTCCAAGAACCACACTTTAAGTGGCAAGGTTGAAGATTATATTTGACTACCTGTTAACCTTTATCCTTCCATTTATATTTAAATTTATCACAGTTCACAGAAGTATCCAACTGGGGGTTTGCATGATATTGGAAAGTAATTAGTAATAAAATTAATTTAAGTATTCTAAAAATATATATTATTCTTGATTAAAGGACAGGCACATCTTTCCACTTACCCAGATCATTTTCTATGTTATTAACTTCAAAATTTTTCCATAGATTTCTCATGTAGCTTTAGTTAAGACCTAAATACACATTAGTTTTTGTGAATTTTCTGAAAAGTGTATTATTTATAGTTGGTTATAACTGGTTTGGAGAGGGATGCTATTGATTTTATTATGTTTGTACTTTACCGACAACTGTGTTGAAAACTAACCCTTATTAGTCCAAATACTTTGCTGATCGTTATTTACGGTCATTGTTGTTGTTTTTAGGTACATAACCACTTAATGTGCCCCAAATCCCAATTTTATCTTTTCTCTGTCAATTCCTAACACTTATTCTCAGAGCATTGATCAAGATATCAAATACTATATTATACAGTAGTTGTGCTAGCGAATGTCCTAATCTTGACCTATATTTTAAAAAGAGCATCTAAATGTTTTCAGTAGGTATAATGTTTGTGGTAGAATTTTAGCAATCATTGAATTAATGGGAAAAAATGTATTTTATATGTTTTTATATATATTTATTAGGAATATGTTTTTATAGGAATATACCTGCACATATGTACAATTATACACACACACACACACACACACACACACACATATATCCTTATATAATATAAAAACAAATACATTTAATAATTATCAGTCCCCAAGTATCCCTAATTTATGAAGGGTTTTTACCAAAACATTACTGAAGAATTTTCAGCATCTAAAGATATCAAAGAGTTTTCTTCCTAGAAATTATTAACACATAAATGGAGTTATATGAATTATAATGATAGAATTTCTGATGTTAAATCATGTTGTAACTTATGTAATTATTACTTGATCATTATGTATTATAAAATACATCTTTATTTTATCTAGCTCTTACCTTGTTTCAAATTTTTCACATATAATCATAAGAAGAGTCAATACTTTTCTCTTCCTCTTTATCTACTGGGATTAAGATTACAATAGTCTCCTTAAATAACTTTGGAAGGTTTCCTTTTTCTCTTTTCCTCAAGTTTGTGTGGACAGATTAACAGAATTCCTATAAAAACAGACCTTGGAAACTTATGGTCACGAAGTTTTGAATACTATCTTTATTGTTTACCTGTCTTCATGTTTTATTTTCTCCTGTTTTAAGTTCAGCAGTTTGTAGTTTGTAGTTTTGTAGAAATTTTTCATCTAATTTTCAAAATTATATCAATTTTTTCCATGAAATAGCTTTTAGTTTTGTAATCTTCTCTAGTGTTCTAATTTTCATTTAATGCAAATTATTTAAGAATATATCATTTGATTTCTAAGCATACTGAATTTTTAATATAGCTTTGTGTTATTAAATCTTAATTGCATTGCATCATAACTGAAGAATTTTTTGTGTATAATATTGATACCATGGATCACGCAGGCTTTTTACTAGCCTATCCATAGTCTGTTTTATAAATGTCCTAGTTTATTTAGTATAGGTGCTTTTACAATTAATAATTCAAGGTTCTATTCATTCTGTTGCTCTTGTCTCAGATATCTTTTATTATTATTTCTTACTTGATTTGTCAGTCTCTGAGATGTTTAAATGGTTGATTTATTAAGTATTTTCTGCAGCCTGTTTTACAGAGTTTTTTAAGCTATTTATGTAAAAATTCATAAATATGCACTGTTATATTGACTTTCTATATTGTTCCTTTTTAGAGGATAAATTATTAACCATCATTCCTCAGAGAAATTAAATCACTGCTTTGTATACAATAAACTTCTGGTAATCTTTTTCATTGAATTAGGTAAAAGCTGAATTAGATAATGTAACTGGTTTTTAAGAGTGGGCAAACAGGGAATAGGGAAGTGGTAGGCCTACAAATGAATTAGAATTTGCAATATGTCCTTCTCTTCTTGGAATTTTACTGAGATTGAATGTCCCCAAGAGTTTCAAAAGCCAATTTATTTTGAGCTGCAACCTAAAATATCACAAGCTTATGAAACCAAGACTAGAAACCAGATCTTCTAATTCAGTTCAAAAAAGAAAGGGAAACAAAGTCAGAGAAAGAATCCGAGGCATATGCATGCTCAAGAGACCAAAGAATAAGAAAATCAGAGACGGAGCCAGCAAGAGAAGGAGAAAGAAGAACTGAAAGAGAGAGACAGAGACATAAAGACAGAGAGAAAGAATTGCCACATTGCTTAAGCAATCACTGTGTTGCAGGCAATGGGATATGTTCTTTAAAAATACTATTTTGGGGGCACCTGGGTAGCTTAGTCAGTTAAGCATCAGACTCTGGCTCAGGTCATGATGTCATGGTTTGTGATGTTCGAGCCCCGTGTCGGGCTCTGTGCTGACAGCTCAGAGCCTGGAGCCTGCTTAGAGTTCGGTGCCTCCCTCTGTCTCTGCTCCTCCCCTGTTCATGCTCTCTCTCTTGCTCTCAAAAATAAACACTAAAAAATATATATATTATTTTGGTGCACCTGGGTGGCTCAGTCGGTTAAGTGTCTGACTTCAGCTCAGGTCATTATCTTACAAGTGGCTCATGAGTTCGAGCCCTCATTGGGCTCTGTGCTGACAGCTCAGATTCTGGAGCCTGCTTTGGATTCTGTGTCTCCCTCTCTCTCGGCCCCTCCCCAACTTACACTCTATCTCTCTCTCAAAGATAAATGAACATTAAAAAAATTAAAAAAAAATAAAAACAATATTTTGTTGAAATGCACAAACATACTCCACAGAATCATTTTTAACACACATGAAAACCATTTCTAAGAGACAGCAGAGATCAGATTTTTTCCAACACAGCCTAAATACTTACAGTTTATGTCTTTATGGTCAATTCAATTCAGGACAAGAAGATGATTTTCATAATGCACAGGCATGATTTATTTTTAGCACATTTTGTAAAATATTTTACTAATAATTTTAGCAAAAACTAACAAGGCCAAAAGGTATGCCATTAGCTAGTATATTTTTCCGACATTTCTACTCTAATGCTCTCCAAACCCCATTATAAAACTATACCTAAATATATATCCAATATATATTGGATCCAAATATATATCCAACATATATGTGAAAGAAATGCCCTTAGGAAATAGAATTCGAATCTGTTAGTAACAAATAATCAATAATTTCTAATGTTACTCAATCTAAAAATCATATAATCATAGCTGCCTAAAATATGAATGTTAAAAAATTATATATATAATATATATAAAAATTATATATATAATATAATTATATTATAAATTATTCTCTCAATAAACCAGTAAAGCACGGGGCGAATCAAGTGTTAAAACTAGCAAAAGAGCAGACTCCCCCAAAATCAGAAAATACTCCACACCTGTAACACCACCTCTTCCCCTGAGAAAACTCTAAAATTATTTGCAAATGTGTGTGTACATGTGTAACAATTAGGGGATTACTTAAGGAGTAATAACTGCTTTGATGAATGACATTTAGATCGCTGATTTTTGTTAATATGTTTAAAACTTCAAAGACGCTAAGTCAAAAATAATTAAAAATCATCTAACCACTAATGCTTTCCATCTGATTATTTGTTGTAAATTAATCTATGAGTCATGTGTAGGAAGACAAAGGTCAGGAAAGTTGTTTAACACTCAATAACCATGGTTGAATGAAAATGTTTATTACAAAAACTTTATTCTCTGACTAGGGATTCTACCACACCAATCCAAATAAACATTTATTACATAGACTTGATTTAGGATATATAAATATGTCCTGAGTTAAATTTATCTCAGGTATAAAAAAATTTATATTAAAGGATAAACATAAAACATATGCATTGGTTCATAAAAGATTGTCTAATAGTCTGTAAATGAGCCATCATTTTAAAGACTCTCATCTGGAGATAAGAAATTAATAAGTCTCTTGAGGATAGTAAATTGTTTTAGTCACTTAAAAAAGATTGGCCCCTCAAAGGACACAGAATAAAAGTTTTAGGGCTGTAATTCTTGAAATTGTGACAAATTGTTACCCACACATAAGAATTAGGTACTTGACAAAGCAAAACAATTTCAACATTTATTGGAAAATAAAAGTACAAGAGATGAGACTTACCCTTTGAAAAGCATCTATACTGTGAGAGTATAAAGCAGGAGTATATTGTAAGAACCAGATTTGTGGTTTGTTTCCATTTCTGAAGGAAAGTTATTAGAAACACCAAGTTCAAAATAGTGAAAATAGTGTATATTATGCCCTTTATAAGAAGCTATAACTAAAGATGCCATAAAATTTGTTATCCAAAGTGGTAACGTTTAATAGTTTTAATATACTAATTATACTGGGCTGAAAACAGAGGCTTTCCAGGACAAACTGGAAAATATGATTACCTTAGCTACAAAACACTTTGAATCCTTCCAATTTACTTCTTTTTTCCCAGGAAAGACTGTCAGCACATGAGGCTTTGGGCTCTGTCTAGAGAAACAGACTCAGGATGGCAAATTGGTTTCAATTCAAGCATCACCTCCCACTGACGCTTGGAGCACTGCACTAATTGAAAGGCCATGTTGGGACTTGGAAGGAAGGCATGCCATGATCAATTCTCAGTGGAGTAAGTAGTGCTATAGGTGTGTAATACTTTCAGATTTTTACTGAGTCTGCTCCTTTACTAGTTTTAACATGTGATGCGTCCCCTGCTTTACTGGTTTACTGACAGAAGAAGCAGTAATAAAAATGTGCTAGCAAGTTATTGACACCATCTACATTATTAATCTTCAAAAAACTTTATATGATACATTAGAACTACTGTGCCCATTTTACCAATAAGAGAGCTCAGATGTTCAGAATTTTAAAAACTTCTCAAGGTTACAAAACTGATAACTGACAGAGCTGGGACCCACACGGTAGAATTCTAGCCCCAGATACTGTATATTTAACCAAAATAAAAAAAATCCCAGTTGGATATTACATGACTACTTATAAATAATGTATATACCAAGTCACCCTAAAACTAACAAATTCCTATGATGAGCAAAAAAAAAAAAAAAAATGAAGGGAAATATTTAAGTATGGATGAGATGAGAAAGTCAGAGTCCACAGAAGAGGAGGCCATAAAAATCATCTATATTTTTTTTTTACCCATTTTGCTTAAAAGAATCGCTTTGGGGGCGCCTGGGTGGCACAGTCGGTTAAGCGTCCGACTTCAGCCAGGTCACGATCTCGCGGTCTGGGAGTTTGAGCCCCGCGTCGGGCTCTGGGCTGATGGCTCAGAGCCTGGAGCCTGTTTCGGATTCTGTGTCTCCCTCTCTCTCTGCCCCTCCCCCGTTCATGCTCTGTCTCTCTCTGTCCCAAAAATAAATAAATGTTGAAAAAAAACATTAAAAAATAAATAAAAAATAAATAAAAAAAAAAAAGAATCGCTTTGTTCACTTCTGTATCCATGGTAACTAGAACATATTTGGTATATTTATGGTGCTTAAGAAATCATTGTAAAATGAGTGACTGGCTACAGATAAACGTGTGAGCTTGTTTCTTGTCCTTTATTTCAATCACTGTCCATAAAAGCCAAGAGGGATAAACATTAAGGGAAAAGTGAGGCTTCTCAACAAGCTGTAAGTATATTTAACTGGAACCAGACAATTGGAATGCCATAGGTGATGCCTGGACAGGCCTTGCATCAAGATGAGTAATCAGTTCATTGCCACATTCTGCCTCTAACTGGTGGTCTGGTCTTAAAATCTGATGTGGAAATATGTAAATTCTCTCAGTTTCTCTTACTCCTAAAATAAGAGGATTAAACTAAACATTTCCAATGTCCCTTTGAAATTCTTTCTTCAATCTATTCTGAGAACATTTTAGCAAACTTTTTCCCCTAATGGTTATGATGTACCCTACTTACTTCGGATTGAGCATATCTGATATTTTAAAATTTTTCTGTTAAAACAAATTTGAGAAAGATGTGCATCTGGCAAAAAAAAAAAAATCAAAAGGATGTTACTACTTAAAAGGCTTTGTGTTGAAATGAGTGATACCCGTTTCTATGTATCCATGCTGATATATTGGAGGGTTGATCTGGGTGGCTGATTATTATCCCTTTGTTGGTTAAGGATTTCCCAATTAGCAAACTGTGGTCCAACTCTATCATACTTAATAGAATGAAGAGATTTCCTCAATCCCTACATTAGCAATTGAGAATAACCTAAAACCCCTGGAAATCATTTCTAATTCACAAAAGATCCCCAGTGAAAAATTTCCCAGGTGCTCAGATCTCAAAATCAAAATGTTTCTTACTTGGGGTCAAAGGAGGAAATTTGTATGCCTCATACTGTTTTATGTGTTGTAACAAAGATATATTACTTTGCAATATAAAAATTAAGTTTGGTTTGTGGAGGATAAGCTTAGGAATCCCCCAGGGCTTACACCAAAGGGTTGACAAGGCATAAAGAAATACACAGTCATAATATGCTCACACCCGAGTTTGGGTAAATCAGATAGGCACCCCAAGAACACAGCTGTGCAAAGACACCCTGAGAACAGGGAGGCACAAAGGTGCTAGGAATAGGGAGGTGCAAAGGCACCCCAAAACAGGGAGGCGTGCAGAACCCCCAAAAATAGAGAGAGAGAGGCAAAGGCCTGAAATAGAAATGGTGCAAAGGTGCCCAATACATAGGAACAACAAGATTAGATATTCAGGGTGAAAGCACTCCAAATTTAGTACTATAGCAGAAAGCTGCTTGCACAGGAGGAGAATAGGGCCAGGTTAGGTAAATTGGTAAATTGGACTATGGATTGCTGCACTGCAGGCAAAGCAGCCCAGAGCAGAGATGGCAAACAAAAGAAAAGGTGCCATGTCAACCCTGAGGTTACTCCCCCTATCTGTCTCATCCCCTAGGCTAGCTAAGGTAAATAGAGATACTGCCTCATGTCCGGTGTAAGCAACCTCTTCCCTGACAGCCTGTCACCTGGATTTTGTTTTGTATTAACCCAAAACCCTAATCATGAATATCTTCAAGACTCCCTTTCCCTCCTATCCACAAGGTAATGTTCACAGATTCACTGTCCCTTTGTGCATGTCCATCACCATGTTTGTGAGCCTTCTGATAATAATAAAAACGGGGCCAGGACCCTTATTTGGGGCTCTTAACTTTTCCCGGACATTAGCCATCTCTTGCTTTCAATCCTGCGTCCACTCTTTTGCTGGCCAAAAGAGAACTTTAGACTTAGAATCTACGATATCGGTTGATTAAAGGTAATAAAAATTTTGTTTTTTTTTAAACATTAAAAATTGTGACTGCTAGATGCAAATTGTTTAATACATTATTTTGTACGACACTCAATAAGATAGATTCTATTAAGATCACCAATTTATAGGGGACTTAAGACTTTACTAGTTTAACAATTTAAACTCACACAGTTTGTATATGATTTCAGTGAGTATTTTTTTTTCTATCTATTTGCATAATCGAGATGTAGGAAATTCTCCTAGAGGTATAATGGCTGTGTCCAAAGTTTATGTTTTAATTTTCAGAGTTATCAGTAAACTGTCCTCCAAAATTATTACTTACATTTACACACTCACCATCAAGGAACATTTGCACACTTTCTTTCTAATATGGGTTACCAGTCTTTTTCATTTACCAAACTGACAGGTGAAAACGATATTTCATTTTTCAAAGTTTTATGCCACTTATTTTATTCTTAGTGAGGGTCAACATTCTTTCAGATGTTTGTTGCCCATTTATAATTTACTGCTGAAGACCAATAACAATGGAAAAAATACAAAATATCAAAGATATAAGCAGATTTTTTTTACAATTTCAGAAGAATGATTTTACATGTGGGATTGTGTCTTTGCTAATTGAAAAAAATACAACATCATAACTGACCCCATGAATCGTACTGTTACAACCCTACATCTAAATATTTCAGAGATAATTATTGGCTATATGCAGTTAACTGGAATATGAAAATAATCCTAATGCAATATAAACATTCCAATCCAAAGTTATCAATTTTATTTCTGAAATTACCCCCAAAATAAGTGACTGTCTTGTATCTCCTCTTTCTTTTTCTTTAAATGTTCTAAAACGTGGATTTGGGTTCCAACTACGCCTCTGTGGATCAATATTGCCATGGATTCCTCACTTAACCACCTTAAGGTTTGATCTTCTAATCTGCAAAATAGGAATAATGATAGTTTCTCTTACAGAGGAATGAAGAAAGAGAAGAAGATAATGGTTGTCAAGAACTAGTCACATTAAATACTCTCAATAAATGTTGCTATGACTAAAATCTGAAAAGCCAACTGATATCTATAGAAGGTTTATAATGAATCATTTATATCGAAGAAAAAATGCAAGGAAAGTTAGAACATGAGGAGATTGAAACTGGTTTGAATTTAAATAAAAATGGAGGCTAATGTTGCTCCTTTAAATCGTGTTACTCATTCCACTTCTTTCAGAGGGTCTGATTAAAAGATTAGAGAGGGAACAAGAAATTCTGTAGAATAAGTATTCAACCATATAATGAAATACTACATGGTGAGTGTGGATTAATAAAATGCAAAATGAAAAAGAGAAATTATTATAATTTTGTGTGTGAATTACATTTTAACTTGATTTGTTAAATTATTTTGTTTTGTTTTATTGCAGTAAGAATACTTAACATGAAATCTAGCTTATGCAATCTTTAAGTGCACAATAAATATTGTGAGGTATAGGCACAATGTTGTCCAGATCTCTAGAGTCATTCATCTTACGTAACTGATACTTAACACCTGTTGAACAGAAATTTCCCATTTTCCCTTTCCCTCAGCCATTCTGCTCTCTGCTTCTGTGAATCTGTCTTAGATATTTCATGTAAGTTGAATAAAGTAGTATTTGTCCTTCTGTAACTGGCTTATTTCATTTGGTATAACGTCCTCCAGGTCCACCCATGTTGTTACATATGGCAGAATTTCCTTCTTTTTTGAGGCTGAATAATATTCCATTGTGTGTATACACTACATTTCCTTTATCCATTCATCTGCTGATGGACACTTACATTATTTGCACATTTTGGCTATCGTGAATAACGCTGCAATGAACATGGGACTACAGATATCTCTTTGAAATCCTCATTTCAATTCTTTTGAATAAATACCTAGAGCTGGGATTGCTGGGTTATATGTAAGTTCTATTTTTAATTTTTTGAAGAAACCCCATATTGTTTTCCAGAGAGACTGCACCATTTTACATTCTTCCCAGTATACAAAGGTTCCAATTTTCTACATCTTTGCCAACAATTGCTATATTTTTGGGGTTTTTTGATAATAGCCATCATAACCGGTCCAAGATAATATCTCACTGTGGTTTTGAACTGCATTTTCCTGTTGATTAGTGATGTTGAACATTTTTTTATATACTTGTTGGTGCTTTATATGTCTTCTTTGGAGAAATGTTCATTTAAGTTCTCTGCCTATTTATATATTGCTATTTAATTAACTCTTTGTCAAATACATCATTTCAAATACTGTTTCCCATTCCATAGGCCGCCCTTTCACTCTGTTGATTGTTTGCTTTGTGGTGTAGAAGCTTTTCAAGTCCTACTTGTCTACTTTGCTTTTGTTGCTTATGCTTTCAGCATTAAGCTGAAAAGCTCAAGAGCTTATCCTCTTGGATTTCTACTAGAAGTTATACGTTTCAAATCTTAGACTGAAGTCTTTAATTTTGAGTTGATTTTTTATGTAAGGTGTAACATGAGTTCAGTTTAATAAAGAAAGCAGAGAGTAGAAAACAAATTTAAAAATCAACAAAGCTGGGGCGCCTGGGTGGCGCAGTCGGTTAAGCGTCCGACTTCAGCCAGGTCACGATCACGGGTCCGTGAGTTCGAGCCCCGCATCAGGCTCTGCGCTGATGGCTCAGAGCCTGGAGCCTGTTTCTGATTCTGTGTCTCCCTCTCTCTCTGCCCCTCCCCCGTTCATGCTCTGTCTCTCTCTGTCCCAAAAATAAATAAACGTTGAAAAAAAAATTTTTTTTTAAAAATCAACAAAGCTAAAAGTTGACTTTTTGAATAGAGAAATACAACTCACAAATTTTAGCTAGGCTAAGAAAAAAGGAGAGAACACTCAAATAAGAAAGATCAGGAATGAAAGAGGAGACATTACAACTGCTGCCAGAAAGACAACAAGGAAAATAAGAAGCCACTATTAACTACGCATCCACAAACTGAATGACCTCAAAGAAATGGGTAAATTCTAGAAGTATAAAACCTACCAAGATTGAATCAGGAAGAAACAGAGGTGCATCTGGGTGGCTCAGTCAGTTACATGTCCCACTCTTGATTTTGGCTCAGGTCATGATGTCACTGTTGGTGATAGCTTTGTACCGGGTTCTGTGCTAGGCATAGAGCCTGCTTAAGATTCTCACTCTCCTGCTCCTTCTGACCCTCCACCTCTTATGCATGTGCATTGTCTCTCTCTCTTTCTCTCTCTTTCAAAAAAAAGGAAGAAATATAAAATCTGAAAAAAAAATTAATAACATGAAAGGAGACTGAATTAGTAATCAAAACCTTGTGGGGCACCAGGGTGTCTCATTAGGTTAAGCATCCAACTCTTGACTTCAGCTCAGGTCATGATCTCATGGTGGTCAGATAGAGCCCCCTACCTCAGGCTCCACAGTGGGCATTGCTTAAGATTCCCTCCCTCTCCCTCTTACCTAACTGTGTTCTCATTCAATCTGTCTCTCACTCTCAAAAACAACAACAACAACAACAACAACAACAACAACAACAACAAACAATAAAGAAAAGCCCAGGACTGATGCTTTCACTAGTAAATGTTAACAAAAATTGAAAAAAATATATTAATGCTGAGCATTCTCAAACTCTTCCCAAAAATTAGAGGAATAAACACTCCAAAACCCATCTTATGAAGCAAGCATTACCCTGTTACCAAAGCCAGGCACAGATACTACAAGAAAGCTATAAGCCAATGTCCCTGATAAATACAGATACCAAATCCCTGAAAAGTATCAACAAAATGAATTCAACAGCACATTAAAAGGATCATGTGCCATGACCAAGTAGGATATGTACCTAGATCCAAGGATGGTTCAACAAACATAGATCCATTAACATGATACATCACATTAAGAGAATGAAGAGTAAAAATCACATAGTCATCTCAATAAATGCAGAAAAAGTATGACAAAATTCAACACCCTTTCGTGATAAAAACTTTCAACATCCTAGGTATAGAGGGAATTTACTTCAACATAACAAGGCCATATATAACAAGCCCACAGCTAACATCACATTCAACAGCTAAAAACTAAAAGCTTTTCCTCTAAAGATCAAGAGAAAGGAAAGGATTCCCACTCTTGCTGCTATGCAGTAGGGAACTGCAAGTCTTACCCAGAGCAATTAGGCAAGAAAAAGAAACAAAAGGCATCCAAATCACAGAAGAAGAAGTAAAATTATCTGTTTTTTTTTACTGATGACATTTGCTGATTACATGTTCTTATACATAGAAAAACTCTAAATAATCCACAAGGAAGCTGACAGAATAATAAAAGAGTATAAAAAAGTTACAGGATAAAAAAAATCAACATACAAAAAGAACATCAGTTGTGTTTCTATATATTAACAACAAACTATGCAAAAAGCAAATTAAGAAAATTATCCCATGTAAAACAGCAACAGAAAACAAAACAAGACTTTGGAACAAACCTAACCAAGGATGTGAAACACCTGTATGCTGAAAACTAACAAAATTAATGAAAGACACCAAAACTTTTTAAAAAAAATCAACATTTCACCATTAATAATTGAAGCTGTTGTTAAGAATGAATGCTTTTTAATTTTATGTGAATATGTTTATTATTTTCCCCAACAGCTACTTTAATATTAGCATGACTGAGGACTCTAGGGGAAAAGTAAAATTAAAATAATGGAGACTCTAAAGATTTGGAAACAGAAAAGGAACTCATAATGAAAACTTTTAAATAGACTCCAGTAACACGGTGTATTTAAAACTGTCCATTCTGAAAACCAAAACGTCAAAATATAATTAGACGAGAATTTATTTGTGGAAATGGAATTAACTGACTCTAAGAACAAACTTCAAACAGGTTTTCTTTTTGGCACCAAATAAAATATAATTATACATTTTCAGAAGATTAATGACAAATCTGAGGAGGCAGGTCATTTTGCTAGGTGTTTTCTTTGCAATGTAGACCACAATTGAATCTTTTCAGTAACATGGCAGGGATCCAGGGGAAGGATGAGTTACCTGAAAGGTACTGTGCATCCACTGTTTTAGAAGTTCACATTTATATCAATGATATTTAATCATAATAAGCATCACAAGAGTCTCAAAATGTTCATGAAAAAATCACGTGAGAGTAAGTTACTCAAGATAACACAGCAAGTGAGCAACAGAGGTAGCATCCAAACTCATCTCTTTCTGAGGTTAAAAGACACCAGAAATGCATGCATATGTGTGGGCTTTAAAATCAGGCACAAGAGGGCGCCTGGGTGGCGCAGTCGGTTAAGCAGCCGACTTCAGCCAGGTCACGATCTCACGGTCCGTGAGTTCGAGCCCCGCGTCAGGCTCTGGGCTGATGGCTCGGAGCCTGGAACCTGTTTCCGATTCTGTGTCTCCCTCTCTCTCTGCCCCTCCCCTGTTCATGCTCTGTCTCTCTCTGTCCCAGAAATAAATAAAAACGTTGAAAAAAAAATTAAAAAAAATAATAATAAAGTTTAAAAAAAAAAAAAAAGAATTTAAAAAAAAAAAAAGGGGCTCCTGGGTGGCGCAGTCGGTTAAGCGTCGGACTTCAGCCAGGTCATGATCTCACGGTCCGTGAGTTTGAGCCCCGCGTCGGGCTCTGGGCTGATGGCTCAGAGCCTGGAGCCTGTTTCTGGGTCTGTGTCTCCCTCTCTCTCTGCCCCTCCCCCGTTCATGCTCTGTCTCTCTCTGTCCCAAAAATAAATAAAAAACGTTGAAAAAAAATTTTTTTAAATCAGGCACAAGAGATGTAAAACTTTGCCATTAAAATTGCATTGCAAATTCCATTTAATCCTAAATTACTATTGTTCTAGTACCCTAATTTCAATCCCAGTTTCTTTTAGACATTGTTTTTTTTTTTCCTTTGGTCAATCTCTAAGCCATGGAAATTGTATGAAGCTTCAAATTCCCTCGTGAGAAAGGTGATAATTAAAATAATTAACAACTTCCAGGGCTTCCTGCTACCCAGTCAGAACTGACTTCAGGTACTGGCTTTTCCTTTTCCTCTATGTATACTTCCCATTCCAGCCCCTCTGTTTACCTACCAGGCTAAACCTCACCAACCCTATACAAACTGGTGAGAGGGAACGCCAAGAAAGGATTGGCAGACTTAAAATAACAACTTTAAAGATAAAAAAAGATAGATGGTTTTCTTTTGTTTTAAGTTTATTTATTTATTTTTGAGAGAGAGAAAGAGAAAGAGAATGAGTGGGGCAGGGATAGAGAGTGGGGGGAACCCCAAGCAGGCCCCACACTCCTCGCTTAGCTTGATGAGGGCCTCAATCTCATTACCCTGTGATCATGACCTGAGCCAAAATCAAGAGTTGGACGTTTAACCAACTGAGCCACCCAGGTGCCCCAAGAAAGATGGTTTTCTTGACATGTGTCTCCAACTTAGAAAATTAATAGAGGTAGGCACTTAATTTAAAAACTAAGATAAAAAGAGACTATGATTTAACTAAAAATATCTTATATTGCACTCAACTAAAAATATATAAATGGAACTCTATCCAGTAAAGATGAATATATATTCTCCATATAGTGTTTAAATGACCAGAGTGGTCATATCAACAAAGACAAAACATTAACCCACTTCAAAGTAAAGACTGAAATTAGAGGTGAAGGTTCCAAAAGACAAGAAAAATGTCTTACTTGAGGTAAAACTACTATGCTTTTTCACCCAGAATATAGAAATGGAAATTTTTTTTAATCTGAACTACATTTTCTATGCACTAAGCCAGGTGTTTTTCACATGCTATTCATATTTTTCTCCTAATAACACCGTATTAAAAAAAAATTACTAGTCCTCATTTTACAGGTGAAAAAACTGAAGTCCAGAGAGTCTAAATAACTTCACTAGGGATTGAGTGGCAAAGACAGGGACAGGGCATGCTTTTTTTTTTTTTTTTTTTTTTAATGTTCTGCATTCCAGGGAGAAATTCTCCTAGAATAGGAACTATTGCTCATAACTCAAGGGAGTGGGAAGAAAACAACAATTACTACTGGAAGATTTAACTGCAGGTGTATATAATTTCTGAGGGTTTCATTTGGCTAAAGCAATGAGTCCCCAAAACAATAAACACAGAAATATTTTCACCTACAAACAAACCTTTCGTTAAACTACGTACTTAAATAACAGAACTGTTCTCTTTAGGATCCAAAGCTTTCCCTCTTCCTCATCCTGAATGTTACTGAAATTGACGGCACTAACATCACTACATTCCAAAGACTGAAAAATTTAATGACTTGCCATCATAAAATGACACACTTCTATGCTAAAAAAAAAGTTTTAAAAAGTGTGCTCACGGACATGTTCCTGGAAATCATGATATCTGTGGGACATCCTGTGTTTTGCAGTATGTGGTCAACCAAATAGTGGCTCTGGAACAAAATGGGTCAGTTCCAAAGATAACATTATTCCATCTCCATACTATTCCTCTTTGGAGATTTGGGGAGGGGGGGTGGTTACAGATTACCAGTAATTAAAAATATTATCAGCTTGGGGGCTCCTGGATGGCTCAGTCAGTTGAGCATCTGACTTCAGCTCAGGTCATGATGTCACAGTCCATGAGTTAGAGCCCCGCATCGGGCTCTGTGCTGACAGCTGAGAGCCTGGAGCCTGTTTCAAATTCTGTGTCTCCCTCTCTCTCTGACCCTCCCCCATTCATGCTCTGTCTCTGTCTCAAAAATAAATAAACATTTAAAAAAATGAAAAATATATTATCAGCTTCTTGGGCAAAAGCTTGGAGCAAACTTTCTTTTGCTTCATTCTCTCTGAGCCCAGCATCTCGTGAATCCAGCCAAAGGCCTTCAGAGAATGTAATACCTGCAGTGCTTCTGGCATATTTTGGACACTAACAATGTTTCCAAGCTGTACTGATAAAAGGTTGTGCATTATGAAGGAAGGCAGCCTACCATAACTGTTCCATAACTGGCATACATGCAGCATGTCCTTCCTAAAAAATGCTTGAAAGCCAAGTAAAACACGAAGCCTACTTCTCACTAGCATCTGTTGTATATCTGAACTACTGCTCTTTTGGCCTTCTTGGAGCAGGTGACTATCGTAAACTGAAATAGGAGAGTGCTTTTCAGTCTCCAATGAACTGTCATTCTTTGAAATATTTTATGTTGTCTGTCCAATTCCCTTCTACCCTGCTGAATGCTGGGTGATGGAGCCAGATGCTGACTGAGTGAATGAGTGACCTTGGGTTCTGCCAGTTGAGGACTCAAGTAATCAGTTATCACCTGAAAAGAACCAGAAGGTCAGGACTGATGCCATGAGCAGAGAGTGGAAATATCAGAGCCAAGAACTGAGCTTCACCTGCTGGGCAAGGCCTAACTCGAAAGAACCAGAGAATATCAGTCATAAATCACAGAGCCAAGAGGTGAGTGATGGGGAGAACAAATGAAAGTAAAGTAAGTGGAGAAATATCTTAGGTTGTTTCTGTGCAATTTTGCCAAAAACTGACCAGACTCAGGAGCAACCCTTTGGGGATTCTCGAGGGATTTCAACTTAGGTAAAGGGTCCAATTTGGGTTGAACACCCTCTTCCTTGGCTCGTGTGGCACAGCTTTCCTGTCTCTCCCTGGAAGAAAAGTGAGGTATATGTAGAGCTTTCAGAGTTACCACGGCTGCCTTCAAGCCATTTCTTTCCAGATAATGAGATTCGTTTTGGTGCAGATGGGGCTCAATATGTCCTCCACTATGGACTCTGGTTCCTGTCACGGGCCACTAGGAATGAACTGAGAGGCACAGAAACATGAAACCACAAGCATTCCAACAGAGATACTAAAGAATGGGAAAGAAGACACAAGAGCTAGGAGAGGGGAACAGTGTACTTCTCACTAGCATCTGTTGTATATCCAAATTACTTCTGGCCTTCTTAGGCAGATGTTATAAACTGAAATATTAGGAGAATGCTTTTCAGTCTCCATTTAACTGTCACTCTTCAAAATATTTTATGTTGTAGATCCAGTTTCCTTTCATATAAACCATGTAATGTTTCATATTACATGAGTAGGTCATGCAGTACAGAAGTAAATAGTCTATAGAACCTGGACCTGTTATGAATTGGAAGGTTTTAAGTTTCTCCAGAGCATCCTGATGCTTTCAAAGCTATGCCAGTATAAAAGCCAAGAATCAAATACCAACCAAACAGAATTCCCAAATCACACAATCACTCTTCTCCTCCTTTCCACACACTTGATTTAGAGGTGAGGGTTCAATAATTGATAGACATGACTAAGCCAAGTCCAGGTTCATTTACTCGCAGGCTGACGACAATGGATCCCATTACTGGGGCCATGTTTATATCCTACAAGTAGTGGCTTTATCATTATAAAGATTATCACCAATTTTAAGAATTATGGGATAAGCTGGTTTCTATTAATAGAATTGGAAATATTGGGGGTGGGGAACAAAAAAGGCTCACAGCAGTCATCTGCTAACTTAAGGTACAATCTGAAAGCCAGAGGGTCTCTCCTCCATCTTTGTAAAGAGACTCCCATCTCTTGACATGTTAAATGTACTGAAAATCAGCCCAATATACTATGACAGTCACCAAAGAATTACAGACAGGCCTGAATGTACAATTTCAACAAGCAATTTGTCAAATTCAGATCCTTGATAGAAAAAGGAGAAAACTAACAAATCTAATACGGGGGTATTTGTTAGAAAAGCATGAGAATCTTGAATCCCCAAATTCTCTGAATCTGATGCATGACTAGGAGTAGCCTATTGATCCACTGGGCAACACGTTCCTGACTGGAACTCATGCAATGACTTCAGATGAAGCTGATGCATCTGATGACAATATGTGTTTTCTTCCAGATCTGCCCCAGTTCTCCCCATTGCCTCTATGAAGATAGTGTCATGTCTTTGGACAGCTCAAGTGGTAAAATAAAGCCCCTTCTCCAGGCAAAAATAGCTCACATGCCAAAGAAATATGAGTACTTGTCTAAGTCACATGGGTAGGCACCAGGAGGATGCACGTACAAATGGATCTTACAGAGCTGGACTAGAACATGAAGCAGAATATATATCAAGTTGGACAAGGAAGAATGTATCTTGAGCCCACTCACAAACTGACATTGAGTGTTCTGACATCTGGAGAGAGTCCTAACTGTCTGCTGGCATGAACCCTTGAAGCTATACACAATGTTGACCTACCAGAAATGAGTAGAGATGCTGGACTCCCTCAGTACAGATGTGAGAAAGGGGGTCAGAAGACAGATGTGGCAATGTAAGTTTAAGACGTTATATGAATTTGGAGGCAATAATCTCTCTGATTTGATCTTTACACATTTGAAAGAGAGACATAACAATACCCTACATCAGACTATACATTCCTTGACAGTAGAGACTGTGTTTTAATACACTCTTATATCTCCTGCTCCTTACAATATATCACAAACATTTCTTGATTGAGCAAATAAAGGAATAGGCTTTACTCTCGGGATTCAAGCGACCCAATGTACGGATATACATAAAATATCTGACACATAAAAGGTACTCACTACATCAAAGATTTCCCTTCCTGACTTGCTTTCTTTTAAATGTACCTCCTATCTTTCCATCCCACTCTGTGCAGACAGTCACATACTCTGTGCTGTTTAAGACCATTATTATCTTCTGCCATGTGTATTAGAAGGACCTTTTATCTGTTAATCCCTATCAGTTTCAGCACCATTATCCAGAGAGCTGGCTGTTACAATTTCTTTCTCCATCTAAGATCTAATCACACTAACATTTGCTTTCCACTTACTTGAGGACAAAGCCGAAATTCTTTACCCTAGAAATCAATGCCCTTTGTTGGTATGGTAGAAACTGTGTCGGAAGAGTTAGCAAATGCTTAAGGAATGGCTGTTAATCAGTGAGTACTTATTGAATTTAATCCCTTAAATTCATTCCTTTATCTGTGGAAGTTGTATACAAACAGCTAATGTAGAGATACTGCTGTAGTAAAGAATAAAAGAGACAAAACTTGGGACACCTGGGTGGCTCAGTCAGTTAAATGTTCGACTTCGGCTCAGGTCATGGTCTCACGGTTCGTGAGTTCGAGCCCCGCGTCAGGCTCTGTGCTGACAACTCAGAGCCTGAAGCCTGCTTCAGATCCTGTGTCTCCCTCTCTCTCTGCCCCTCCCCATCTTGTACTGTCTTTCTCTCTCTCAAAAATAAATAGAACATTTTAAAAAATTAAAAAAAGAGAGAGAAAAAACATGAGAATCACTTAGGACATGATGGGTGCCAAGTCAGCTTACATATACGTGTATTCGTCTTTCTAGAAATACCTCCTGTCATTTCCCTTTCAACTCAAGGTGGGAATCACCCAAGTATTTTGTTTTGAGAAAGTGAGTTAATGATGAGATGATCCAAACCAATTCCAAGTTAATATCCATTAACTAACTGCTTCTAGGTGTTTTCCATACTGCCTTTCTTTCAGGGTGTCCCATTTCTTTCTTCTCCCAGAAAATTCCTATATTTTATCTGAGCTCACCCCCCAGATGCTCTCTGTGAAAGAAATATTTTCTTTTCTTAATTCTATCAAGTGTGTTGCTTAACTTCATTATAATACTGATCCCACTGTAAAGTAACTGCATGTGCCACTGCCACCTGCCACTAGACTATGTACTCTTGAGGGTAAACGCCACTGAGTCGTCCTTGTATCCCTTCCAAATCTAAGCAGATTCTGGCTCACATGCTCACGCCCAATAAATACATGGATGTGACTCAGTGAATGATCGAAAAGTCCAAATGTCACCAATTTATTTTTTTTTTTAAGTATTAAACATTTAATGACAAAGGTCCATTTGGGTAAAATTTATGTGTAACACATCAAGTATTCCCTATAAAATAATAAAAGGCAATGCACCTTATGAAATAGGAAAGCATATTAGAAGATACAGTGAATAAACTATTTACTTAGGTTATCCAGACACTAGTAAAAGTTTTCCCCAAAACCTTCTGAAAAGTTTAGCATTAAAGAAAAGTGAAGAAAAGCATAAATGCAAAAAGTGAAGAAAATTATAGTAGATGGGACGTTTTAAAATGGCATATTCTAAAATATTTATGTTTGCCACTTTCTAACAAGAGAGTTAGTGTCTTATGCTATCTCACTGCCTCTCATCCATATGTTCATATTTTGGTTAACAGGTCCCTTGTGAGAGGAGATAAGAGGAGAAGCAGGAGTTTAAGACTGGGAGTTACTACCTGCACTGAGTCCCAGTCCAGAAGGAATAAGGAGGAAAAATAATAACAACAGAAAAGGAAAGTATCAACTGATATGATTTATACATCATTATACCATACAGTTTTCTGCCACTTGCTCAGCCAGCTTTCTTGGAGTTTGACAGTTGTGAAAAGAATTGAAAGAAAGAAAGAAAGAAAGAAAGAAAGAAAGAAAGAAAGAAAGAAAGAAAAAAAAGAAAGAAGAGAAAGAAAAGAAAGAGAAAACAAAAGAAAAAAGGAAAGAAAAGAAAAGAAAAAAGAAAAGAAAGGAGGAAAGGAAAGGAAAGGAAAGGAAAGGAAAGGAAAGGAAAGGAAAGGAAAGGAAAGGAAAGGAAACACTTCATTTGGTGGTAGAATAAATTCAGTGCCTGACTTATTATGTGGGGCCATCAATATCAAGAAAGTAGATGGTAAAAAGGCACTTTGGGGATTCAGTTAAATGTATACATATTAAAAATTAGGGGTGCCTGGGTGGCGCAGTCGGTTGAGCGTCCGACTTCAGCCAGGTCACGATCTCGCGGTCCGTGGGTTCGAGCCCCGCGTCGGGCTCTGGGCTGATGGCTCGGAGCCTGGAGCCTGTTTCCGATTCTGTGTCTCCCTCTCTCTCTGCCCCTCCCCCGTTCATGCTCTGTCTGTCTCTGTCCCAAAAAATAAATAAACGTTGAAAAAAAAAAATTATACAAAGGATCCTGACACAGAGAGTCCATGGGCTCCTTCAGATCAAAGCATGATAAAGAACCTTCCAGATGTAAATAAAAATTTAGTTTCAAGCAAAGGGAGCAACCTCTAAGTGCCGGAAATGTTATGCATTTACCAAAATATACAAATAGAGCCTTCCAGGTTTTTAGGTGATTAACTCCTACAAGTCTGGGTATTTTGTACAAAAGACTAGATGGAGTTTGCTTTGCATAGCACCTCCAGGAAATAGACTGAATGCAATATTTTAAGTAATAGTTAAGAACAGCAGTATAAAAAGATGAAATATCCTAAACTCGCATCCCATAGTCTTGCAGAGGGGAAAAAAAGGAAAATTAAACAAAAACTACACATAGCAACTGCAAGTCTTCCTTTTGATCCTCAATTCAAGAGCAATAATTGGATTGGTTCCATGATTAAAACATACAGGCAAAAGTCGATTCGTGTATTCTCTTGTCCTTCAAATGACAATCAAAGCGTGATTTTAATTAGAACTGTCTGAACACATTATACATGGTGCATTTTGATCTTTGACATCACGTTACCAAGTGCTGCCTACATTATATGGATGCTGACCTCTGCAGGCCTGACAACCTCAGCCATCAGATTCTCCTTATATACGGTGCCTTGGATTATTTTATGTTCTACATTAAAAGAATAAAAGAATAAAAGCCTTTGCGTTTTATCTCCACTGAATTCGACACTAAAAACATGCATAGAAATCCCTAAGGCAACAAGATCCTTTTCTGACAACATTCAATGACTGACTTTTTCTATAAATCCACTGCTCAATAAATCTATCAGGAACAGACATTTACATCCCCGCCCCTCTACTTCTTGTGTGAATTAATCTCAATTGTGTTCTTCAGATTCTAAGCCTTTTGGAAAAGATACATAATTTTTTTTCTGGCCTCCTAAAAGCTGTTAAGACCTAGATATATTTGCAGCTTCACACACAATAAGTATCTTAGATCATCAGTGGAAATATGTTTGTGAAGCTAATAAGCCTTGAGGCATGTATCCTGAAATCCAATCTGATGTGAAGCAGGTAAACTTAGCTCCAGAATGTATACTGTGTACCTGCCCATTTTGAAGGTACAGACTGAATTACCCTGGGTCATTTAATTTCAATATTTTTAGAAAAGCATTATCTGTAAAAGTAAAAATGACAAGCCATTCCATTTTAAAGAGAGAAGAGTCCCCAAGACCTTTAGTAATACTTACCTATTTGGAGTCATGTGAGAAGCCTGGTGACCTACAAATCAGGGGTATGATGAGGAATAATATACCTATCCACTATAGGATCCCCAATGACACTCAATAAACCATGTGCTGGAAGCCCTAAGACATTCTTGGTTCCCGTGAATAACTGTGGAGGATCTAAAATCCTGAAGGAAACCAGAAAGAACATCATCAGTCTTTGTTCAAACTTATATTTAGACCATACTTTTAAATGGCTGCGAAAAGTGGGCTTCCACAGGCTATGCCCAGAATGGTTAGCCCTCATAGACTTCCTCCCTTCCACTCCACCCCAATCCAGAGACAGGGGTATGTAAAGCCTTCTGGGTCTCCCATTGTTTAATAATGATGTTCAAATAAAAGAATTGGTTTACGTGAGTTCCCTAAGGAGGTACACAGGCTTTTGGTCCACGTATAAAGGATTTGGGGAAGATACACCCCAGTTCACAAAGAACGATATGGTACCAATGATTCAATAGCGTCTCATGACATATCCTAACTTCGCTGAGCCTGCCAAGCTAAAGAACTACGGACATTAGGGTCCCAATCTGAATCACATCATGTATTTCCATGCAGAGCACGTCATGTGTACAGACATAAGTAGAATGGAGAAGAAAATCTTTTGGCAGTTTCTCTATTAAAATAATGAGGTATGTTTCAGAGAGTGCACAGGGCATTATGATTTCTTCACTATTTAAAGTAAAGGAACAATTTCTACTGTAGTCGTTAAAAGTTCCCAAACCTGAGGTGTTCAGATCACTGCTAGACTGCTAGACAGTCTCAATTCTTTGCATAAAATGGATAAAGTTTCCATATTCTTCCTTAAACTTTGCTTTTGGATCCTACTGAAAAATACCCCCATTCTTCCTTGGGATTCTGAGCCCAAGCTCTTCCTAGTTATGTTAGGTTACAAAGCACTGTATAATCTGTTTAAAACGTCCAATCTCATATCCAAGGAAAAGCTCTTTCCTTCCCAACATTCATGCTCCCTTTCACAGACGCTTGCTCTTCTGGGTGGTGGAGAACCAGAAAGATTACAAAGGACTACAGTCTGTTTACTTGGTTTCAGACCACTGCTCATGGAGAGCACGGATGGCTTCTCTGAAATGCACTACAGGATCTCAGATCCAAAAAATTTCTTGATGTGGGTAATGTGGATCTAGCTTCAACTCTTCCATTTGTAGCTGTTCACATATAGCCCCTTTACTTCTGGGGTCCTGTCTCCAGCGAGCAGCCAGCTTGGATGGGGGGCACTAAGACCCATCTGAGCTATTTCTTTATGCCCGCTGCCTAGGGAAACTAAGCCTGCATCACAACCAACCCCTCCTCCATCTCCCCCCACCCTCTTTTCTTGGTTGTCCATGGAACTGGGCCAAATATAAGCAGATTCTCCAAGAAAAATCACATCCTAATTTCCCCTTCTTTCAGAAGTCCCTAAATGTTTAGAACAAGTTTTCCTAATGTTCTATTTTCCAATTGGCTTCAAGGAGGGGAATGAATCACCTCCTCTTCTACTCATTGGAGAAAGAGTCTCTCAGCAAGAATCCTATCCAGTGCACAGACTTAAGAATCTTTCCCCAGGTCCTTTCCCCTGCAAATCAAGCCCCCTCCTCCTCCTACATGCTGGAGTGAAGTGGGGGTCATAGGAGCACCAATCTACTGATCCTTAATAACATACACAGAAGTCTTTAAGCCCCCTGTCTGACAGCGGTGACCTCGTTAGAGTGTAGGAAGACTTATTTTCATGTGTGGGTCCTGGTAGCCAATTCTGGGTCCCAGGAGCCAATTGTAGGTATGTGGAAGAGCCCCTGGAATCCTGTTACCTAGCTTTTAGGAAGAAGGCCATTTCAAACCTCCCCCATGGCCACACCCCATAATTAACCTCACTAGTCGTAATAGTAGCTCTGTCTCCACTCATCATAGTGGCAGAGCAATACAGAACAAATACAGTCTGATTTTTAATTAAAATTTGTATCAAGGAAGGTATTGTATACACTGCTTAGTTCCACTTAGTTAAAACTCGATTAACTGGATTTCCAGATTATTAATAATCTCTGTGCTCTATGCCCCTGGGAGCAGTAGCAGCAAAGGCCGTCTTGACACAGAACACCAAGGTTGGATCTAGAAAGCATGCAATACATCTTGGCATTAAGCCTCTGCCTGTGAAGCTGGTCGTTTTGTTTGATTTTTTTTTTTTTAACCTGCAGATTACAAAGATCTGCTTGAAACTGGTTGGACTAACCCTTCTTCCCTGTTAAAATATAGGGAAGAATGGGGTTTTAGGAACCATTCTTCTCAGATGGCTCAAACAGAGCCATTCAATGATTATGTTGTGGCACTTTATAATAAAAGCAATCTTAGGGCTTCAGAACGAATCAAAATGGTCCTTAGCACAAGAGTCAGAGGATTTTTCATCAATAAGTAGAATAAAAGCTATAAAAATAGAAAGCATTTTTATTTTTCAAAAAGTACGATATGGTGCTGTATTCTTTTAAAGAAGAAAAAGGCATAGGTATTACAAAGATATTTTGAGAGAGAAGCGATTGCAGATCATACTGGTGGAAAGTGGGGACTAGAAGTAGAGCCTCCATGTGTGGACACCCCTCCCACCCCTGGGATCCCATCTCTACTTGTTCCCTGCAAAGTGACTTTTTTTTTGACATGTATATTGCATAATGATGTCAAAGTTAAGGGCATCATTTATATACATCACAGTCACATAACTGTACTGACTCAAAGTTATCAGCGGACAGACAGGTGCAAAGCTTCTGAATCTCCCTGATGAAGCCTAGAGCTGGAAGGGGAGGGACCCTGCCTACACATATCCGGGATCTGCACATGCAGCCACAAACACAGTCAAGAAGACAATGTGCACACACACCTCAGCACACCTGTGTACGGGAGTAAGTGCTGCCCCTGCCCCTGCCATACTCTCTATGAACTCTGAAGCGGCTCTTCTCTCCCAAACCTGAAATGCGTGCCCTTACTTTGAGGAGATTGACAGGGAAGATGCACAGCCAGCTAGGGAGAGGGAGTACTTTGTAGAAGCTTCACCTGATCTTTAAAGATCCAATGTGTATGTTCAAAACATTTTAAAAAAAGGTTTTATATGTGAGACAACTTTTCACACAAACTATATATTACCAAGTAAACTCCTGAGCTCAAACTTCTCAACCTACTGAGTGAGTGATCATATGGGATCAGAATTTGCAACAGTATACAAGCTTGCCCTCCCTCCCTTCCTTCCTTCCCCTCCCAACACCCCTCCCCTCGCTTCTGTTCCCTTCCCTTTCCCTTCCTTCTCTTCCCTCCCTCCCTCACTCCCTTCCTTCCTTCCTCTCCCTCCCTCCCTTTCCCCTCCCCCCTTCCTTTCCCTTCCCTCCCTCCCTTCTTTCCTTCCTTTCTTCCTTCCTTCCTTCTGAGTTAGATGGGAAGTACCTTTGTGTATTACAAAGGCACTTTATGCAGAGCCTTAGCAAAGTTTATGCTTAAGGAAACCTGAGTCTGCAGGATATAAGAAAAGGAAGGGTCTCAAGTTCCTTCAAGAAATAGGAATGTGTGGAGTTTTGTGAGGAAGGAGATTTTTGATAGCAGACATGAGGCTGAAAAGAATTTAAGGGTAACCAGAAAAACTAGACTAGAGGACAGTGGAGTGATACTGTGAAGTTGTGAGAGGGACTATCTCACGCACTCCAAGAGCCTAAAGTGTCAGTGGTCCTTCTGCCATATCCAGCCCATTTTGAGGCGCATGGGAATGAGTTCCTTAGGTCCCAACTGGTAATTTCCTCTTTTTATAGCTTTGGGATGCAGACATGTCTGTTCACTTACAAATAACAAAACATACTGTAAACATCTTTCTGAGTTAGTGGTGTGTGTTCTCTCTGGGGGAGGCTAAGGAAGAGGCAGCATCTCTCTCCAGTCACCTGACCACACTCCTCCCCTGGGCTGGGGGACAAGTGTCTGCCCTCAACAGCATTCCCAGGTGAATAAACCACAGCAGCAGACAACTCCCCAAGCAAGAGACACCAGAGGCCATTTGTCTTGTTTTTCTCTCATAGCTCACGCAAAGACATCCCACTCTGGGAAAGACAGAACCAGTCCCAACACTAGGGTCCTCCACAGAATTAACAAAACAACTGCTGAGAGAAGATTCGAAAAAAGTTATGTGGGGGCGCCTGGGTGGCTTGATCGGTTAAGCGTCCGACTTCGGCTCAGGTCATGATCTCACGGTCCGTGAGTTCGAGCCCCGCGTCGGGCTTTGTGCTGACAGCTCAGAGCCTGGAGCCTGTTTCCAATTCTGTGTCTCTCTCTCTCTCTCTGCCCTCCCCTGTTCATGCTCTGTCTCTCTCTGCCTCAAAAATAAATAAACGTTAAAAAAAAAAATTAAAAAAAAAAAAAGAAAAAAGTTATGTGTTCTCTTGAAGTTGCTAAATATAGTAAATAAGCCAGCTACGATACGCCATTTACCATGTGGCAAGTCTGATAAGGAAGAGCAATCCTTCTCGCTGCCTCTTCCATCTATCTAAGCTATGTCCTTCCCCAGACACACAAAATTCATCTTTCTCCCACTCTGGGATTTCTGGCTACGTTTCTCTACCTAGCTCTATTTTTCTTGTGCCCCTGTTTCCTCCATGTTTCTTGAAATGGTGGTCCATTTCCCCCATCTCTGCTTGTCTCATTTTCTCTTCGTTTCATTAATCTGGCACCTTCCCTTTTCTAGTCACCCGGTGGTTTTTGTCATGATGGACATCCATATTATCCAGTGCAAAGAATATTTTTGGAATTTCATTTTTGTAATGGCCTACTATCAAAATTCTCTAAGGCCACAGTTTCTAAGATATTTTTATACCTTTCTGAATACATAGTGCCAAAATCTTTTCAGTTTTCTGTGTTCATCTGGGATCCCAGAACTAGACCCTTGGTCTGTATTCTTTGCTCCATGATTTTATCCAGGATTAGGGTTTTCATTACACTGCCCATGTGCTGATGAACCTTCTAAGCCCTAATATACACATTCCACTATGGCTGGACTCACCCTTGTAGGATGTCCTTAAAAAGTCACAGATCTACCTATCTTTATATTTATCATCTTTCATTGAAAATCTTCCTTTGTTTTTTATTAATGTATAGTCTCTGGTGTAGTCCTTAATCCTCAATATTGCCCATACCTTTTTTATGTTTTTTTAACATTTTATTTATTTTTGAGAGAAACAGAGAGACAGCATATGAGTGGGGTATGTGCAGAGAGGGATACATAGCATCTGAAGCAGGCTCCAGGCTCTGAGCTGTCAGCACAGAGCCTAACATGAGGCTCAAACCCACAAACCACGAGACCACGACTGAGCCAAAGTCAGACGCTTAACTGACTGAGCCACCCAGGTGCCCCAGCCATAAATACTTTTTGAATGAATTTGTAATGTTTAATCAGAGTCAATGATGGCTTCTCTAAATTGACTGTGTAAACCAAAGTAGTTTACATATTCACCCAAAAGCATCAAGTTACTTGAGTGTGTAGATGTAATCCCAAAGACTGAAAATATAAAAACCCTAATGGGGCTCCTTCTATGAAGACTTTCCTGACTCTGTTTCTCTACCACCCTACCTCTCACTAGCTATAGATAGCTAGGAAAATAAATATGACAATTTGTGTGCCAAATAATATATTACTTCATCTATAAAAGTATAGAGTCGACCACACTGTAACATGGTTAGTTACATATCTGTCTTTCCTACTATAATGCAAGCAAGCTTCCTAGAGGCAAAGTAAGACTGCACTTAATTATTTTTATTCCATCTGTGCCTGACATAGTTGGCACTTGATATACTTGGACAAATAGTGAAATCCATTAGACTTTGTTTGAAATGTAGGAGTTTCTTCTCACTTTAATTTTTATGCAAGGTTTTACAAGATGATGAAATATTCGCTTTTAAACATTCTTTAATTAATATGTTTTAAGCCACCTACTCTGCTTAGAATAAAGGACAGGTAAATCCTAACATCACCTGTTTGAAGGTAACCCCATGAGTGATGAATCGTAGGCTCTTAAATATTGAAATAAACAGTGCTATTCAATTTCAGACACAAGGATACAAATATCAATCTTTGGAGAGCTTCTTCAACTGCATGCCAGAGACTCTGATAGCCAATCTGGGCACTTTTCCTTTCACAACCCTCAAAGAGTCATGGCCAGGAGCGATGGAGTCTTTCCTGTCTCTCAGGTGAACAAGAATCGAAACACATCAGAGAGGTGATAAAGGTGAAAACTGCCACAAAATACTATTTTCTCCATCTGCAAAAAGTATGTAAATATTATTTTGTAGCAATATTCCAAGAATGAATGGTCATCTAAAATAAATAGTGAAACTTACTACCATTATCAGAGCATTTTTATTTAATAGGACTACTGTTCACATCTCATATCTTAACCCTTCAACCAGCTTTGTGAATTTCGACCAGGAAAATGGCAACTTTTTGGGAAATGGATCGGATTATCCTTAATCAGTCTACTATAATCATTTCAAATGTCAGGCCTTACAAAGGCCCCTGACTAGATGATTTTGATTTAGTTTTAAGCTACCCAAAGAAAATGAAGTTAATTACATGGCAACCTAAAAACTTAGTCAGCAATCCATCATTCTTGTGGCTAAGACACCAAACTGGCAAATAATCTATTCAGTGATATGGCTCAAATGGTTTCATAGTCTGAAATGTTTCTGGTTCATTTGTTGTGGTCAATAATCTGAAAATTGTTTCCTCAATGATCCAGTAAATTCATAATCTTAAATATGATACTGTTAAAAGGGACAACAAAAACATACTTCAGGAGCAAGTGACACAAATTGTCTGTTACGCAGAGGAAATTAAAGAGAAGCCAACACTTTGGTGAACAAAGCTAAAATTCTATTATAAAAACACAGCTGTCACGCTACCAAAAATTACTTCTCCCTTCAGAATCCACCAGCCAAGAGGGTGATTATTCACTGACAAAATTTTATTTTTTAATATTTGTTCCCCATAATAGACCTAGGTTAAATTCCTTTGAATTTAAAAAGTTAAAGCAACTCTTTCATAGAAGTAATAACTCAAACGAAAAGCAAAATGAATAAACATGATTTTGCAATCATTCCTTTATCTAAGAACATATCTCAAATAGTCACACAGCTCTACACTGATTAGCTGAGTCAATGACTTTTAAAGTGAGTCACTCCACAAAACAAAGACACAAAAAGTCATTATTTGCTGAAACCCAAATGAAAAATATACCACATATATTTAGATAATTAATCTCAAGTCCATTTATGAAAAGGAGAAAAAATAAATGTTTCATGGCTTTAAAAACAAAACATACTTGATTATTTAAGTCTCATGACAGTAAGAGTTTCTGAAAAAAATTATTCAATGTTATGTGAAAATATGGGCATAATAAAACCTTCTGAGCACTAGATAAAGTCAGAAGTTGTGGGTCCTGATTTCAGTAGCATGAGTCACCATGGCAAATGTGGTGCAAGCTAACTTTATCTCAGCTCTCCTTGTACACATTAAGCAGCTCATGACTACACCATAACCCAATATTCATAAACAGTCTATTACATAGCTGAGGCTGCCAGATTTTCATTTCCTACTGTCTAGACAGCCAGTCTAAACACTGTATTATGAAGCCTCCATGGAGTATAATTCCCCAAAGACTTCTTAAAGCTCCTGGTGGTGTTAACTATGCCAGACACTCCCATTTTATTGCCTTTCTATGGTACAGTCTATGTGCACAAAGACAGAATATAGGATTCCTTGGGAGAAAAAAAGAGTCAGTCATTCTTTAACTTGTAAAATCAATAAAGCCTTAACAATCAAGCACCCTCTCTCAGCCTACAATCCTCCTGATGGCTTTTAAACTGTGTTCAGCAGTCAGGGTGCACAGTTTTCAGTAGAGAAAACACTGCATTTTCATGAAATACACAGTGCATAAAATATTTCCTGAGAGAGAAACTCCTGGAATTAAAATGCATGCTTTTACAGATTATTATAATATTCAGGGTATTGATATGCCTAAATACTTTGTAAAAGTATTTGTAAAAAATAAAATAACTCTGTCTTCAGCTTTAACACCAGGTGAAGAGTCAATTATAATCAGTTTTAAACCAAAACTAGAAGAAATGGTTTAAATCTGAGAATACCCAAAGGACAACCAATTACAGTCAGCAAAAGTCAGGCAGGACTTCCAAAAAAAGTGTGTAAAATAAGAATATAACCTAAACATCAGGTGCAAAAACCAACATGGGATCAAAAGTCAGAGAAAGAAAATGGCAGAAAGAATCTAGGCAATTATGCTGTCCAAAAAACACTCACCGGAAAGTAAGACACTGAAATATGTGAGCAACAGTTTGACATCAGGAGAGTTTCTAAAACTATTAGAGCAGATTACATGGAAATTATTAGTTTGTGTATGCCTTCCTACAAAATTGTGATCTTACAGGCAGGAATGGATTTTTAAATCTAAATCCTTATTATAAAACACAGTTCCTGGAACATAACAATATGGTCACAAGAAGTTTGTAGAACATATCATAGGAAAAGAGGCAAAACTGGCAGATATAATCACAAAATGATTGATACCTGACTCAGTTAACCTGTAAACCTTAGGCTACACCTTGAAAAGAGAAGTAGATATGTAGGAGTATATGGCAGAAATGAAACAGAAATTCGTCAACTTACAATATGTACACCGGACATGAGTTTTTCTTTTTTAAAAATTTTTTTTTCAACGTTTATTTATTTTTGGGACAGAGAGAGACAGAGCATGAACGGGGGAGGGGCAGAGAGAGGGAGACACAGAATCGGAAACAGGCTCCAGGCTCTGAGCCATCAGCCCAGAGCCCGACGCGGGGCTCGAACTCACGGACCGCGAGATCGTGACCTGGCTGAAGTCGGACGCTTAACCGACTGCGCCACCCAGGCGCCCCGGACGTGAGTTTTTCCACGTAAAATTAGAAGGGCAGAGGACATATTCTGGGTTTATGGTATATACGATACACCAGCTCTTTAATATCTTTTTTTTTTAATTTTCTTAAATGTTTACTTATTTTTGAGAGAGAGAGAGAGAGAGAGAGAGATAGCGAGCGAGCAAGCAGTGCAGTGGGAGTACAGAGACAGAGGGAGACACAGAATCCTAACTAGGCTCCAGACTCTGAGCTGTCAGTACAGAGCCCAACGTGGGGCTGGAACTCACAAACCGTGAGATCATGACCTGAGCCTAAGTCAGAGGCTTAACCGACTGAGCCACCCAGGGTCCCCGATACACTAGCTCTTTAAAACATGATACAGGATGGTCCCCTGCACACCAATCAAATCAACGATCAAAAAATATTTTCTAGTTGTCAGTATTTACATATTTAGGATATACATTTTGTTAACCTTATCTCCAACTATTTTGTGTTGTGGGATGGCACTATAAATGCAATTTATTTTTTAGTTGTTTATTGCCCGTGTATAGAAATAAAACTATTTCAATCACTTAAATCCATTAAGACTCATTTTGTGGCCCAGGGTATGGTCTTAATGCATGTTTCCTGCGTGCTTGAAAAGAATTTATGTTCTGCTGTTGAGTGGAATGCTTTAGATATATCAACTAAGTCATATTGGTTGACAGTGTTGTTCAAGTATTTTTATCCCTAATAATTTATGAATTACATTTCTATCAATTTCTATGACAGAGATGTTGAATCTTCAATTGTAATTGTTCATTTGTCTATGTTTCCTTTCACTTCTGTCAACAGATGTTTCATGTATTTTAAAATAACTACTATTAGATTATTATATACATCTAGGATTTTTAAGTTTTAGTAAATTGACTCTTATCACTATGACATGTCTCTATGTCTGCTAATATCTCTTGTCATGAAATTTACTTTTATATTTACATTAAATTTTTGAAGGTATATAATTATGTCTAGATTTCTATCTACTCTTATGGTTGCTACATTTTAAGTGGAGAATTTATACCATTTACATTTATAATATTTGTTAATATGCATTGGTTTAAATCTATCACCTTGCTGTTAGTTTTCTAAATTTTATATTTGTTCTTTCTTATTTTTTCCTTTTTTTGCTTTCTGGATTACTTAAATTGTAGTATTTAATTTAATGTCTCCCTTTAGCTTACTAGCTACACTTCTTTTAAGTTTTTAGTGGTTTCTCTAGATTTTACAATAGGTATTTTTCACTTTTCATGGTTGGGGGTAAAGAATATGTTAATTATATTGATTATAGTGATGTTTCATGGTGTATGCTTGTGTCAAAAGTTATCAAATTTATACCTTACAATGCTGCACTTATTGCATGTCAATTATTCCTCAAAAAATCTGTCTTAAAAAAAAAAGAGGAAAAATAACATCAGGGTAATTGGCACGAATATTTTTATAAGGTTTCATAAGGTCCACTGCATGGTAAGAACTGTAGTACTAGACAAAATCCTGCCCAGTATATATATATATACTATACATGTTGTATGTATGTATGTGTGTGTGTATATACATATATACATATACATATATATAGCATGTGTATATATATACGTATATATATGTATACACATGTTATATATGTATATATATTGTGTACATACACATATATACAATACCAAGTAATATTGTTGAGTTTTTCCTTTGGGAACTTAGAACATATTATTTCCTTCTTTATTTATTTTTCTAAAGTTTATTTACTGAGAGAGAGAAAGAGAGCGCAAGCTGGGGAGGGGCAGAGAGAGAAGGAGACACAGAATCTGAAGCAGGCTCTAGGATATGAGCTGTCAGCACAGAGCCTGATGTGGGGCTCGAACTCACAGACCACAAGATCATGACCTGAGCCGAAGTCAGATGCTTAACCTGAGCCACCCAGGTGCCCCAGAACATATACCTTTTTTAAAATCCAAAATAAATCTTGAAACATCACAAGTCATTTTTGAAATGTTGGTACCTCCAACTGTCTTAACTACAGAATAGACTTGGAAGAAAAAAAAATGACCAAAATTTCATAATTTAAAGGAGCCAAAAATCAAATATTTAACTATGAGTATTTCATTCCAAAATGTGCTCTTACCTATATTAGATTCATCTATTCCATTTTTTTTTTCTCTTACTTTTCCTCAGTAATGCTTCTGAAAATAGGTTGGCAATATTTTTTTCCCCATTAAGGGCCATAAAATAAATATTTTAAGGTTTGCATATTACATTCAGTCTCTGTCTCATATCTTTGTTTTTCTTTTTTATAATGCTTTCAAGATGTGAATACAATTCTTACCTTGAGGGCTGAACATAAACAAGCCGCAGGCCATAGTTTGAAAACCCTGCTCTAGAATAAATTGCTTTTTGATATGATTTGGGACCTCATCAATTACCCTGGGCCATAAGCACTCCAAAGGCAGACACACAGTAATTGGGCATCATAATATACATTCAACATATTTCCTTCTTACATTTCACCTAAATATGTATGAGAAAAATATTCAAAAACTTTTGCCTCTATTCAGTTGGCACGGAGTAAGAATTGACACGTTAACATTTTAGTGGTTTTCTTGAATTCTAGGCTTGGCTTCCAAATATTTTTAAGTTAACGGAAATCTTGAAAAACCTTGAACTAAGCTAAGGAAGTCAACTGTTTTGTTATTGCAAATATATTTTAAGCTAAGTGGTAGTATTTTAGCTGTATAGTTTTCTCGTAAGTTAAAAATTCATTTTGCCCAAATAAAAGTCCATATACATGTTGTACAATAATGCCTCTTTTTTTTTTGTTTTTTGGAAACTATGTGATTTTTAAAAATTGAATTAGAGGTATATTTGGAAAGGCTAACAAAAATACATAAAACATTTACTCTTATAGAGCACATTTTTTAATTTTTTTTTATTTTTTAGAGAAAGAGAGAATGTGCAAGGGAGTGAGAAGGGCAAAGGAAGAGAGAGAATCCTAATAAGCAAGCTCCATGCTCAACATGGAGTCATATGTGAAGCTCGATGAAGGGCTTGAACCCACGATCCCAGGATCATGACCTGAGCCAAAATCAAGAGTCAGACACTCAACTGAATGAGCCACCCAGGTGCCCCTAGAGCAAACATATTTTTAACTGTCTCCTCTATCCTCATTTTGTTTGAATGTTTCAGCATTATTATTTATACATTCATCAGATGTTTATTAAGCATCTAACTTTTCTTCTTAGAATACAATGGAAAACAAGATAATCATGGTCCTTACGATGATGGAGTCTATGGTCTATGAGAATGAAAGGTGAAAAAAAAGAAATAGACAACATAATTACAAACTACTGAAAGTGAAGGAAGTAAACAGGACAACTCTGGATACAGTAGCTTCCAATATGAAAGCTAGGACCTAAAGGTAGAAGAAAAGACAACATTTTGAAGATATCACAGATATCAAATGAAGTGAAAAGATATCAAATGGAAGTAGTCTTATGCGTTTAAGGAGTTATTTAGAGATTAGTTGTCTGTGGTGCTGCCCATGAGGAAGTGACCAAAAATAAGGCTGAGGAGGTAGTGGGGAGTAAGACTCACACTGCTACTCAGAAAAAAGACTGGAGGGGGAAAGAGAAGCAGAAAGACCAGGAAAGAATCCATATGCCCTCTTCCCCCAAGGAAACATAGTCCTGAGATGAGAAATGAAAGTGGTTTAGAATAGACTGGGGGCAGATGGATGAAAAAGGATGAAGGGACATGGAGGTATAGAGCAAAAGGGAGGTTAAATACCACAGTCTATTTGCATATCTGTAGGAACGATACAATGGAAAGAGAAAAGGTAAAGACACACACACACACACACACACAAGGAAGAAATAAAGATTCAAAGTGCCTTAGAACTTAAATTACACTGTTTTATTCAGCATATTTTTTAGAATAATAAAAATGAGGGAGGGGGAAGTTGTTAGTAGACTAAGCTCCTGCAAAATTTAGAAGTGTAGTTTAAAACGCAAACCATGAAGTCATCCCATGCAAGTTTTAATTCACTAATCATAAATATTTGCTACGTGCCACGCCACATGCTATATACTGAGAATACAAATATGGAGATATATATAACTTGACATCTGTGAGCTTATAATTCTGACACTACTTAGTCACTGCAGTGTAAATATTTTAGATTTTTCCTTTACATCTGCAGTTGTAGACAACTGAACCAAGCAAAGAAAGTAGATATCTTAAAATGCTGCAAGGACTCTTCCTCTTCTGCCTGTTCCTTTCCTTTTCTGAATAACTCACTTGCCAAACAGTTAAGTGAAGCAGAACAAGGTCTATCTGGACCAGGGGGTGGAGCTGCTGTGGTGGCCCAGAGCTGGATGCTGGAATACAAGAACAATGACAGAAGTGGGAGTAGGGGTAAGGCTGGGTAGAAGGAACTGTTCAGCTAGAACAGGCAGAGGAGGGTATCCATGCATCTGGGCAGTCCAGTGAATGAAGTGAGATCTCAAGCAGGACGAAGACAGAATCTACACCGGACAGCAACTTGCTGAAGGGTTTTAGAGCCCTAAAAGAGTGAGGAAGGTATTCACACAAAGAGTAGCCCTGTATGTGCAGTCAGAGGCAATGCTCAGTAAGGAAGGCATCCATATTCCAGGGTCAGCCCAGCACAGGGTGTCTGAGTAAATGTTCTTGTATTTTTGTCAGCCTTTCCAAATATACCTTTAATGCAGGAAGGAGTCCCCATATGGGGGCAGCCTGGTGTAAAGATTCAGAACTTAAATGGGACATGTAATGTGGGGCAGAAAGTCTGGTATAAGGAATCAGAGCCTCAGAGGAATAGGGAAGGCATCCATGAGACAATGCAGCCCCACGAACTGAGAACAAAAATCAGGCTTAAAGGCACCTAATAGGGTTCACAGGGCATCCACATGGGGACAGAGCAGCCATGAAGATGGGTGACTAATTACATACACAGGGATTGTGTATATACTGATAGTAATGGGAGCCAGGATTCTCACTGTCAGAGAGGAAATAGAGGAAAAAAAAAAAATAGAAAAAAACCCAGAGGTGTTGAACTGGAATTAGAAACATCAGTGTGCTGGGGCAACTGGGTGGCTCAGTCAGTTAAGCATCCGACTTCGGCTCAGGTCATGATCTCGTGGTCTGTGAGTTCAAGCCCTGCGTCAGGCCCCGTGCTGACAGCTCCGAGCCTGGAGCCTGTTTCGGATTCTGTGTCTCCCTCTCTCTCTCTGATCCTCCCCCATTCATGCTGTCTCTGTCTCAAAAATAAATAAACATTAAATAAAAAAAGAAACATCATTGTGAACTCATGATATACAATCTTTCTAGATCATATAAAAGTATGTATAAGGGGTCAAATGTATGTAAACACTCTAGCTCTGTCTACTCCGAAAGCCTGATGACAGTAAGCACATCTATGATCTAGAGTGTAGCTTCTGAATGCATTCTCCTCTAAAAGAAGTACAGAACCTTGAAGATATGGCTAATTCCATTAATGGATCAGGAAAAATGCAAAATAAACTTGGAATCCACTGCTGGCCCAGAAAAAAAAAAAAAGAGCTTAAAGAAAGAGGCATATTAAAAGGACACAAATAAAGAAGCCAACTTAAATTCATTTAATCAAAAAGATTCCCAACTAACTTCCCAGAAAAACTAGCAGAGGATCAGGATGGCAGTGTGAGCCAAAGGAGGCTGAGCTACAACCAATAAAAATCCTTCGTCGCTTTTCCTTTTTCCTCTGAGAAAGAAATTATTCTGACTTCAACTCTTTTACCGGAGATCAAATGGGTTGCTTTCCATTGCAACCACTAAGAATATGAGCAGGAGTAACTGTGCCTCCCAGGCAGTCTGAACAGTAGGGAAAATGAGTGAGGGAGGACTGCTCAGCTCAGGGACAGAAGGTATAGATGAAGGTCCTGAGGATAAGGGCAGAATGTTGAGTGGGCTACGAAGAGCTCCCTCCCTGGCTACCCACTGTCCCTCAATATATAGGCCAAAGAGATCAAGGTACTATTGGTGTTTGGGTTCATGGGAAAGCCAACAACAGACAAAGAATGGTATCAATCCGCCCTTGGGGCAGAGGTTGTAGGAAGGTTCTAGATCTGCACAGCTGGGAAAATGTGGTTACCGGCCTCATCCTCCTGAATCTCAAAGAGCTAAGAAGCCCTGAAGGGTGCTTGCGTTGTATAAAAAGTGGTCCATACACTTCATCAGATTACCACAGTCATGTATATTCACTGGAGGGTGAGGCCAGGAGAGAAGCAGAGAACCAAGATTGTTCAAACTTGAACTGAAATTAAAAAAAAAAAAAATTCAGTTTTTTCCAACTGTGAAGAATTTTGAAGTTTTCTTCACCTGTAATTTGTATCATGAAATTCTTAAATATAACTGAATAATATCTATATACCTATACATATACATACACTATCACAAATACTGACTGATTTTTACACATGTAAATGCATACATACCCATATGAAGTAGATTATATACAGAGAGGGAACATACACAATGAAGTCTCATTTTGTGATGAATTAGATTATACCATGAAGAGTGAAAAGCTCTTGGAAATAGTTCAGGGAAGTGCCACACCTTAAAACACAGACCTGCCCTCCTCCAATATTTATAAAACAATAAAGACTTCTGAGTAAGGAATAAGACATCATTTATTTGGGGGTGCCTGGGTGGCTCAGTCCATGAAGTGTCGGACTCCTGATTTCAACTCAGGTCATGATCTCAGGGTTCCTGAGTTCTAGACCCGCATCAGGATCCATGTTGACAGTGCATAGACTGCGTGGGATTCTCTTTCTCCCTCTCTCTCTGCCCCTCCCCTGCTTGCACACGAACTTGCTCTCTCTCTCTCTCTCTCAAATACATAAATAAAACATGTTTTAAAAGGCATCATTTATTTGAGGACCACAGGAAGTTGGCAGACATCTCTGTACCTTTAAACATGGGAATGGCACTTAGAATATGGGTTTATAAGGAGATGTGAGCCTCAGAACCGAGATGGGCTCTGACGTAGTACATTCCCAACTCCCATCACTTTCTTTCCCATAACGGAAGCTCGGGTGTAAGGAAGTACCAGGAGTACTTCAAATATAATCATTGTCTTTTTGTGGGGAAAGTATGCAGATTTAGATTCACATAAATTCAATACACCTGATAAAACTACATTCCATGACTGTGCATTTGTATGTATGGATTGTGTCACAAATCAAAGTGTAGACCAAAAAAATCCATGCAAAAAAAAAAAAAAACTGTAACAAGAATACCTGGAGGAAAATTGATAAGAAAAGGCATTTTACCTTGCCACCTACTTCAACAAATAGCTATGTTGTGCCAATCCATGACTGCATGTCAAGTACCATGAAAAGCCTCTTGCCTAAAGATAGGAGAAAAAAAATTAATTGGGTTGGGGGGTATCTAACTAAAGGAAAGAAGCTCTATTTTATAATTAAAAATATATTTTAACTTTGCTTTATCATATTTATAAATTATACTAGATTTCAAAACGCATAGAATTTTTATTAATTCAACAAAACTAGAAATTCTGAAGACTCAATAGGCATTGCTAAAAATAAGAAATCTGAAAGAAAAAACACGTCAGAAAATTCAAAGTATTGGCCACAGATTAAAGAGTGGGTTAAGTGGGATTAGACTGAGCATGTCTGAGTACAAAATTGATGATCAAAGGAAGTTCAGTGCTCAAAATGTGTTTGTGTATATGTAACGTAACATCCACCCTATCCGTGCAACCTGGTAAACTGGAAATATATCTCTTTGCAACCAAACTATAGAAACCAAAACCTATCCCCTGTAGGAAACCAGATCGGAAAAACCAGAACCCCAACTTGGAATGTTCTGTGAAATGTGATCCATTTCATTTTCCTCCCCTTGCAGGCCCACAGAGCAATCCTTCATGCAACAGCTCCACTGCTGAGGTCTGTGTGGCAGCAAGTGACATAACAGGCCCATATAAATTCTCTTAAGGGCGGCAGGATGGTTATTAAATCACTGCTGAGTCACATCTTTGTTCATCTTACAGAAATGCTACAAGCGTGATGGCCGGTAACTGTGGATATGTCGCTGGCTCTACTTCAGTAATTGCACAGAAGCCAAATCCATCTTGCTTCCTGTGGAGAGTATCTGAGGAGAAAGGAAAACTGCCGTAGCAGGTACGCATACACACACCTGAAACCTAATGTAGGCTGGGGCCTCTCCAGTCCTTGAAAGCAAGGTATGGATGCTGTGAAAGCCTGTGCAGAAAATGCCTCATCTACTTTCTGCTAAGAACTGAGAATTGTTCTCTGTTTCCAATGTGTTTCTCTTTCACACTGTAGTGCTTTATTCATTCCAAATATTGGTGTTCACAAAGTTCTGAAAAGCATATAATGAATTTTAGCAAACTTTACCTACAGTCACAAAGTAGGGAGAAAGCGGGTCAATGGGCACCTTCCCTCTGAACGCATACACTTCTGTCTCATCTCCCTCTTCCATAACACCCTTCTTCTACTCACAATTCAAGCAAAACTTTCTATCATCTAGAGAAGAGACTCATCTTCTTCTTCATAATGCTGGTAGTATCTGACACACAAACACTGATTGAAAGTCTACCTTAAATGGGTTTATCAAGTCAGACACTGATTTCAAAGTCTATCTTAAATGGGCTTATCAAGAAATCACTCTCAAATTAATACATTGTGCACTGCAGGAGAAATTATCAACCTTATTATCTGTAATAGAGAAATGTAAAAGTCATGTGTACTCAGTACAAGTTTAAAAATCTAAACATGTATGCCAATCATTTTTCGAGAAAAAGTGAACTCACAAGGGGCTGAAGAGAGTCAAGAAAGAGGATTAACTTATGACTGTTAAAGCAGGGCTGAGATCATATATTAACAGAAAACCTGTAATAGCTATGATGTTCAGATGCCCCCTTTCATATTCAAGTGTTTACAAAATATGGTTCCAGTGGGTCTTCCAGCAATGACCACCAAATGCCAAGTTACAGGGTGGCCACCGTTACCCTGGATTCATACTTTTATGAGATTTCTCTTAGAAGAATGCTACTGTCCCCCTGCCCCCCACCTCTGTCTGCCCTATTGCAAGAATCTGCCCAAATCTGGAAGAGGGAACTGAATGTACCCTGAAAGCAACTAAGGACCCCATGCAATCTCTGCTTCTCCACTGAGAGGGGCTTCCCAGTTCTCTCTCCACACAGCATTTGATACAAGTGCCTTCCCTAAAAAAGCAGATGTGAAATTACCCCATCATGCCATTGTTTGAATATGTTTAGAAGAGCAGTAAAGCAGGGGTGCCTGGTTAAATGTCTGGCTTCGGCTCAGGTCATGATCTCGCGGTTCATGGGTTTAAGCCCCGTGTCGGGCTCTGTGCTGACAGCCTGGAGCCTGCTTTGAATTCTGTGTCTACTCTCTTGCTCCCCCTCCCCTGCTTATGCTCTGTCTCTCTCTATCTCTCAAGAATAAACTTTAAAAAAAAAAAAAAAAAAGAGCAGTAAAGCATTAGGAAGCCCATTGTTAGTACATGCCTAAAACCACATTCTCCTTTTTATGTATAAAGTGGCTAATATTACACCCCTCCTTTCCTCCCTCCCTCTTGTCTAATCCACTCATATGTTCTAAACTCTGAGCATCAGTGTATAAGGACAAGAGTCAGTGCTCTCTCCAAAATGTCAACATGATGTAAAGTAGCTTTGCAGAAAACATTTAATGTACTATGATTATGAACTCATCAGTGAGCTGATGACTGGTGTGAAATAACCTAGAATTTCCCAAGTTTACAGGCTCTGTAGAAATATCTTTTATTTACAACCCTGTCCCAGCTTTATATGACCTCCCCTGCAAAATGACTCAAGTGAACATTTGTCGTGTTTTAATCATCCAGCATTTTTAGAAGATCCATTTTCTGTTTAGAAAATTCCCTGCATTCTAAGTTGTGGTAAATCAACACCATCAGCCTCTAAGCTGGCTCTTAAAATCTCCTGAAATGATGAAACATTTGCAATATCCTTTGACTGATTCCTTGACTACTTAAACTACACTGGATTCTGTTAAATACAGTGAAAAGCCCAAATAAATCTCTGAATCTTTTCCAGGTAGAGTTAACCTGAATGACCCCACCACCACCTCCCGCGAGTTACAGTGGTCTTCATTCACCTGTGGCTTTGCACCTTAGAACAGTATTAGAACTAAATTATTAGAAATATTATTAGAACTAAAGTTCGAGGCACATTAGATTTGTTTTTACATTTTTCAAGTCTTAGAAGAACTTCCCACCTCCCCTAAAAGCTTCTGCTAAATACGTGAAGCCCTCAAGTTTGTTCCTTATTTGAACTCTGAAAACATAAACTGTCTCTACAATAAAAGTACCCTTACTGAAAATAGATTGCTCCTTAAAGAGAACACAGGGAGCTAATCATTATTGTATACGCACTATGAGATACACACTGAAATAGATGCTTTATGTAAATTATGTCCTTTCATTTTCCCATTGTAACTACAAAAATAACATGAATTTCCTATTTTTTTTTATTACAGATGAGGAAAGTATGGTTCACAGAAATGATGTAATTTTTAGAAAGTGACACAGCCAGGACTTGCACACAAGCCTCATATAAATCCAGTTATTTTCTTTCACTACCTCACCGTGATACAGATCTCATTTCCAGGTCCATCTTATAAACTATTGAATACTATGTCAGGTATAGCATGCTGTATTTCAGGCAAATGCCACAGGGCAGGATGGTTTCCATGGAAACATGGGACCACAGAAGAGGGGAAAAAAAGTGAAGCTTGAAAGAGCTCACACACTGGGACAGGATAGGCCTGGCTCGTAGGTCCTTAGGAGCAGGTTCCTAGGAACATCAGTCAACACAGAGTAGTCTCATGCACACTGCAGAAAATGGTTTGCATTTCAAAAGTGATGGCCACTAGAGCAATTTCTATAGTGGCTAGCAGCAAGAAATCTGGATTATAGCTATTCAGAAGCTACAAATGGACCGTAAGGTCACTTCTCATCCATTAAACAATTATTAGGCATTGACAATATAGAGAATAACTTGATGTTTGGGATATCTGACTGCCAGTAGCAGGAATCAGCTGCAAAGTTTTGAGATCACAGCATTATAACAATTCCAAAAGGAGGAGAAATCTAGAGAATCAGAGTGAAAAACACGTTGTAACCTAGAGGTAGGATCTCAGGCACACGATAGGCAAAAACTGAGGATGATGGAATGAGGGCTGGATCACAATGCTAAGAGCCGGTGGTCACCACATGAACAAAAGATTCCAGAGATAGCCATAGACATAACTGCAATTTCAGTAATGACCCCTCTACTCTTAGATCCTTGCTTTTAGATTTTAGTAGAGATTTCCAGGGTCTCGGATTCAAGAAGAGGACACACTGTTCTCTATGTTATGTTTCACATCTTTCCATTAAACTCACTGTAAACGCATAGTACTGAATATCTTATTGTTCAATTGTAGTTGTAAATCTTAATGTATCCCCTATGGCCAAGGTTGTTCTTATACTATATCATAATACTTTCTTATCAATCTATTGAATTTGGGCTATTTTCTTGATGTGGGACAGTGAATATTTCATTTTACATGTCTTGAATACAGGTTTCGCGTTTGGGACTGGTCAATGATCATCAGAATAACAACTGGTTATCATTAGAAGGGTAATATTTTTGAAGATGATCTTTGAGCTTTTTAAAATAAACATGTACCTACTATATTGGTGTTGCGTGTGCCACCTGATATGACTGGAACTCCGATGTGCAATACGTGTTCTTTTAATGGTTTTTCATGTACTTCTGGATTTTCTAGGTAAGTATCAAATTTCCATATGGATAGAGGTATCAAAACTCAATCCAGAATTAAGCTGAATGCTCAGTCATCATCACATCAAATGGTTGAAATTTTTCTAAAGTAAATTTATTTTTGTCATCCCATCCCCAGTATTACCTGTTAGAGACAGATCCCAATTGCTGATCTTATATTGTTCCCTTATTTCCCTAGTCCTTTCCATAGTGTGTATTGATATTTGCAGACATTTTTAATGCAACCCAAAAATCTAAGACACATATGTACCTGTCCTTGGTACACATGATACTCAAATTTTATGATGGGTTGCATTATGAAAATTATAGTAATAGTGACAAACTGATGAATAGACAAATGGAAGTAATTTAGACCAGGGATCAGCAAACTTTGTCTGTACAAGTTCAGATGAAAAAAACATATTAGGCTATGTGGACAATGTAGTCATCACTGCAACTCATCAACTTTGTTGTTGCAGCACAAAAGAAGCCATTAACAATAACCAAATGAGTATGGCTATGCTCCAACAAAACTTTAAATACAAAAAGGGTGGGCTATTTAGTCTACGGCCCATGTTTGCTGACCTCTGATTTAGCCACCGTCTCTAAGAACACTGTGGTTTATTTAACTGTGATAAAATTATAGGATGCTTTTAACGAGGGCTCACACATTTAAATCAAAAATGCCAATTATTCTGCATTTAAGGACGGCCAAATATAATTGGGACACACACCATACATGAGGGCATAACAAGGTCAATAAAATCAGATCTACTACCATCATCCCCGTGTTCCTCTCTTACAGCTGCCATGACCACTCCACATTCTACTCCTTGATAAACTTCAGAGGAGGAAAAAAAAAAGTGTGAGAAATATTGCTGAGAAACAATGCCCCTCTCGGTAAAGTGAAGAAGTTATTTCCCCCGGTGTCAAGATCTCTGGAGGCAGATCTAGCTGAACCACTCACAAATAGTTGAGGTGCTGAGAAGAAAGGAAGATGACCACTTCATTCCCTGGCAGGTTAACTCATGAGCTGTAGAATCCTGAGTTCCATCCTTGTGCCACAGTCAGAATGAGATTGATCACGTGAACTGAGCACAATATCCATTTCTGGCCTCTGAATTTCTAAGGATTTGAAATTTGGGGTGAAAGCTTAGAAGAAAGAGCAAAAAATCATTTATAATATTTGTGTGAAAAAAATATAATCCTCCTCCCCATCTCAATCCTACTTCTTGGAAGGTGTTCTTCAAAGCCTTCACAAGAGGAACTTGGTATTTCTTCTGAAGGGGCACAAACATTAGAAGACGTGGCAAACACTAGAAAAAACACCCAGGGCCATCACATCTATTGAGAAGAGCATGTACTTACACAAGAATTACTTGGAGACATGTACCACTGTCGAGACTGAAAATGAACCAACCAACCCTCTCTGAAGGTTCTTCAGTAAAGAAAGGAAACTGCATGAAATTCAACATCTTCCCAAAGAAAAGCACACACATCCCATACAAAGACAATCACATTGGTGGAGTTGGGATCCACCTGCTGAAGATGAATTCAGACAGACTGACTACTTCCCCAAGATTAATAAAACCTTGCTTATAATAAAAAATAGTTTTCTCTCACGTCCATGTGACTCCAATTCTGGTACTATAACTAAACATTAGAGATGGATTTATCGTGGTTGCCCATGCCTTCCCCCTTTACTCAATGTTAAGGAACATGAAAGGACATACTTTGTATATCATACCTGAAAACAGAAAAAGTCAAACATTTCATATATTCCATATATGCCAACTCAGTATATAACCCACAGGACAATGGACAGTTCACTAAGAACATTCTTATTTTATTTTTTATACAATACTTGTTTCAAAAAGAGATACAGTGAAAATTACTATATGTCATAGACATTATACATTTTATCTAGACCATTAATCCATGACACTGATTCCAAATTTGGCTAGTGCTTTAGTGTGTTCCTTCAAGAAGAAAATTGTGAAGTCATTTCTGTTCCACCTATTTATCATGAATTCTAGAACATCCAGGGGACAGCCTCCTGGACACATTTCATTTACATATGTTACCTACACCTCAATTAAGAGTCAAGAAGCCATCTTTGAGAGTTGGGCATGGTTAAAGTAGCAGTGCATTGTCAAACTATAACAGAAGCTTATTCTGTGACTGAGTAATAAATCCAACGATATCATCATGTATCAAGACGAGTATGCCATAGCTATTAGGTGAACTATGTGCTAGTTCACAATGAATTTTTTTCAATTACTATGGGATCAGTTATTCAATATGAGGACAGTAAAGGAATCAGAACTATTAAATATCATATGAGTATTTAAGTGCCTTGTCTCATAAAATCCTTTAACCAAACAGTTCTGCTTTCACTAACAATGTTAATCCCAAACACTGCAATTTATTACTCTTAGAACATGACATAAAAATTATATATTGTGCCCAGTAAGGAAATGAAAGATTTTATAACACAATTCTATTTTTTTTCTATTAGTCAAGGTAATAATTTTAACAGAAAGTGTTATCCTGAGGGCATCTGGAGAAAAACATGTTAAAGACTCAGAAGCACATAAAAGCAAAAAGCATACAATCTTATTTTTCAACCTAACTCAATATTGTATGAATCCAATATAGAGATGAATATTCTAGAGATTTGAGCAAAGCTATAAGACGGGGTTGTACAGTATGAAGAAAAAACCAATACTGTATTAACTAATCTGGTAGATCAGTGTCTTTTTAATACTTAGAAGAGGTATGTAAAAAACATAAGAGCAATGAACAAGAAAGCAAACAACCATAGCCATAAATGTAGATGCCATGTGATAAAAAAAAAAAAAAGCACGATGATAATTAGCTGTGTGGTGACTAACATGAGCCTTTCAATTAAATGTGATGAGTTAAACATATGTTTTTCTTTCTAAATCCTTACTGAAATAATATTCAAAATATATAAAGCCACACGAACAAAACAACAGGAAAGAATATGACAAAATGACAGAAGATTAAAAACATCAAAAAGTTTTGGAAATAGGAAGCAGAAGAGCTAGAGAAAACTATCTTGTCAGAATGAAATATATATATACAAGTACACATATACATATACATTATATATATGTATAATATGTGTGTGTGTGTGTGTATTTACAATTGCTTGTGGATGAGTAAGCCAACCAGAAGCAAACTCATGGCCACAGCATAATTCAGAGACTAGACACTCCAGGATCTCTGAAAGGCAGGGTGAGGGGTCTGTCTCAAAACAGGAGAATTTTTTGAAAATGTATATATGTGCATCCTAAGATCTTTTCCCCAGTTTCACCCAACACAGGGCTGCTGGTCACCTATCCCAGCAAACACTTAGAAATAATGCATCAAAATCAGGTCAGGAATGCTTCTGGACTTGGGGAAGCCAGGCACAACTGAATGTGATAAAGCTATATACCGAAGACATGATGATTAATTATAACTCTAGATTGTGAACAGTGAAATCCCCCATTCCCTATTCAAATCTCAAAACAGGCTGGAAAACATATATATATAGAGAGAAATAGAAATATATATATTTCTAAGCATTGTGGCCCAAAATGAAATGTAAACTTAAAAGGACTGTGATCATGGCAGGACTTGGCATGGTAGACTGTATTTTGCCTACTATGTCTCTCCCTGTACCATTGGCATTACTGACTATGTGATTTTCTTTGTTCAATTATATGTGACCAGAGAGAGCACTTCCTGGCAGATGTTGTTAAAGCTCTTTCTTGATTTACTTTATTTCTTTTTCCTTTGCCATCACATCTTGCAGACATATCAACATGGGTCCCACAGTAAAAACAATATGGAGGAGAGCCACAGTAGAGCAGCTGTGGACAAGTGGCATGAGTAAAAAGTAATAGATATGGCCTTCAACAAAACAGAACCACTTTGGAATCCAGTGAAAAAATAAAAGACATAAATAATACGTAGAAAGTAATAAGGTGGCAGAAGAGCAAGTCTCATACAAATAATCAGTTTTGTGAAAAGCATCAGATTATTCATTTGAAACACTGGAAGCCACAGGAGAGTGAACGAATGCCTTGCAAATCTTGACAGACTACTGTTTCCAACACTGATGACTATATTCATATAAACTATCCATAAAATGTGACAAAGAGATGTATTTTTAGGTAATATCTGAGAAACAATGCACTTCTTATGAACCAGGGAAAGCTTCTCAAAGATGCATTCCACCAAAATAATGTAACAAACCAAGAAACAGGATGAAACACTGTTGTACAATGAGAAATTTGACCATTATTTCTGGTCCCTGGAGAAAGACAAAACCTTTGGAATTTCCAAAGTGAGAGGAAGGTCTCTGTTAATCAAGAACCCTTTAGATCACACCTTAGTAAACATTAATGAGATGATGAGGACTAAGGGCTGGTCAAGAGAAAGGCCAACCATCTGATCAGAGGGTTAGGACTTTGAGCCAACCCAACCTCCAGGGAAGATCAGCCATGGGGCCCATGATTAAATCAATCACACTTACATAATGAAATCCCAATAAAAAATTTCTACATCAAGGCTCACTAGAGCTCTCTGGCTAGCAATATGCTTACAGGGAGGCACACTCTGATTCCATGGGGACAGGGTATGGAAACAGGGTAGGAGAAGACAGGATTCAGTAGGCAGAGAGGGAAAGGATTAGCACCTGAGGTCCCTGGATTGGGAAAAACATGTATTTTGGAACAATGCCTGGAGGGTCTGACCACAGCAAACCCCCTCAGGCATAAGGTTCCTCTTAAGAATTTAACAGACCCCACCTACCCCCTCCCCCCACCTCAGCTTTCCCTCAGTAATTTGACAAAAGACCTAACTGTGGCCAAAGACTACCCCCTGATACAATGAAAACAAGCCAATCAGGAATGGATAACCCAACACCTAGAGCTATCAAACCTGTAAGGGTAGAATGTGAGAAGGAACAAGGGGGAAGGGAAGATGGAGGGTTGATCAGCAACTTATAAAACAAGGACCCTCCCGTATAGTCCTGGGGCATTCACTTAAGAGAATATCACCTCTCTGTAAAGAGAGCTTATCCGACAATTCTTCCTTTCTGATGTTCTAATTTGCCTGCTGCCCATTTTGTGTCAACCTCTCTATTCTTCAAAGCAGCAAGACAAGGAATCCCAGGTATTGTGGTAAAAAATCCTGTAACAGAAGCTCTGGGTTTGGGACTTTCCCAGACCTACTCCATAGTATCCTGTAAAATTAAAATGTAATTCTAAGAATACTTTTCTCAGTTCTGTGAGTCTAACAAATTATTGAATTTGAGGATATCCTGGGAACCTGTGAATTTGTATACAGTTGGTCGGAGTTGTGGGTGGCCTTGGGAGACCCAAAGTGGAGCTGGTGTCTGAAGTGAGGGCAGTTGAGAATCATGTCTTTAATTTGTAGCGTCTGTGTTAACTCTGACTCGTTATCAGAATTGTACTGCTATATACCAGTTGGTATCAAAATATATGCAATCTAGGGAATATAAAAGCCACCAAAGGAAAACAGTCAAAAAATTCTAAGCCTGCTAATGCAAGGAAGCCGCAGTTCGGTAGCCTGCAGAAGAGCTGAAGAGAAATCAGCCCAGAGCGCAGGATGAAGGAGGCCTTCAACAAGCTGACAGGTGGCTTGATGGTTTGGGTCATATTTACAGAATATTTTTAATTCTTTGATGAATTTTGGGTAAACTTGTGAAAGTTATATTAAAAAAAAAACTAAGCAAATAATAAAAGGCACTTATTCACTCCAGGTAAGTCCTAAAATTATAGAAAATAGAAAAAATAATACACTGTATGTCTCAGTTCTAAATTATAAAGGCATAAAATTTAAACACCCCCCCAACTACAACTCTTTTAGAAATATAGGAGAGTAAAGGTTTGTTTGATATGAGAGAAATAAATATCCATCTTCCATATTCTTATTTGTAAGTCAATACTGTCCAAAATTGGAAATTCAAGAAATTGCATAAAGTGGGTTATTAAGAAATATGAAGGCACAAACCATAAACGGTGTTTGGTTAAAACCTGTTTTTAAAATCATATACATGCTACCAAGTGACAACAATGCAAATCCATTTTTAAAAGGCATATAGGTAAAGAGTCAACCATAATTAGGAAAAAGTTAAAAAATACTTCGGGTCCACATTTTCAGAAAAAAAACAAGCAGGTATACAAAATATGGCTGGTGACTAAAGGCAAGGAAAAGCAGAAGGAAAAATTCTGAGTTTTGAGTCTTTGAAACTAAAAGAGCCAGCTAAAGGGTGAACCAATCCAGTTAGTATGAGGATAGCCCGATAAATTTTACTATGTAAAAGTACATTTTTAGAATGGAACAAATTCAGTTTATCTTTAAAGAAAATATAAAAATGGTAAATGGTATTACAATAAATTTATAAAAAATAAATGATCAATACACGCAGAGTATCTGAATGACTTTACAATGGTTGAGAAGAAGCTGTTCTTAAAGACTCTTCACTTAATGGTTTTAGTGTTTGGGCACGGAGATAACATAAAGTGCAGAGGAGGGCTAACCTAGCCTTTATTCAGGACTGCTCTTGGCTGACTCATGATTGCTGAGCTCTGAGCCTTTGGAAAGTTTTGCCTAATAAGACTGTTTTTAACTGCCTGCAGTCTTGGGCTATACTGTTCCTGTTTGACCAGATAGTTTATGCTAGTATTATGACTTATGGTAAACCGAAGCTTCTTCTCTTTGATGTTCTGGAATTTAACTAGCAGAGTAGTTACCTGTATAAGCCACATGCAATGCCTGCCTGAATGACCACTAATACAAAGGCTCAGTGCATCCTGGGAGATTCCACTGGAGAAGACACCTAGAAGCTTATGACTGGTTTCTCCAAGACCTTCTCTCCCATGCACCTTTTGCATTGTGCCAACTGGCGATTTTCATCTTTTTCTCTTCATACTTCTAAGCCATACTCATGTATAGGAGCTCCTATATAGAGCTCTGACTCCTTGTGAGTTCATCTAGGGAATCAGTCATAGGGTGGCCATGGGGACTTCTGACATTTGTAATGTTAAAGGTTATCCTAAAATACTAAAATTTGGCATGATGTAAATATGCATGTGTTTCTAATGCCTGAAAGTTAAGTTAATGTGACTTCTCTGGTTAAAGTTGCCAGCTATTGTTACTCTTATTTACTATAAATTTCTTTTAACTTTAGATGTATTTTGTTGTTATTTTACATGTTAATAGCCTACTTGCAATCCAAAACTCTCGCATTAGAGTAGAAGTGAGCTTTACCTGCTCTCCTGATTTCTTCTAAGTAGATCCATTACCTCACCAATCCTGCACATGAAATTTAACCCCAAATTTTGCTATGAGCCACAGTAACTAACAGGTACCATATAGAAGAAACTAGTAACCCTCCCAGCTGAGTTCAGGACAGCCAGCCTACCAAAATCTCTTTTTTGCTATAACTAAGGTCAAATCGGTAGCCACCAGTACCAAAAACAGATACACATTTCTCCTAATTCACAGTGCTGTTTAGAAGGCTCACCAAAATAAGGTGCCTGAGAAGGGCTTTGTAAACTCAATAAAGATGTCAGTTGTTCCCATGACTAGATGTTTACGGATTAAAGCAGTTGCCAACAGGCTCAAATGGTTTATTTTACTCATGTTTGACTCCCTACTCAGCTTCATCATGAAGAAAAGACTCTCTTGAGATATGTTTGGGTCTCAGTGATGACCCAGTAAGAGAGGAAAGATTTTCAGAGTAATATCCTGCTTACCAAGGTAGCACAGGATCTGCAATGAGGTTTTCCCAAAGTCAGGATCAAGAAATCCCTTTTGAGTGGTGTTTATCAGCTAGCTGGAATGGGTCACATTCCCTCAGGAATTTCTAATTTGAAGAATAATTAGAACAGATTCTTTCAGACTAATGAGACTGGGTTTTCAAGGTTGAACACCAAGTGTGGGGAGACTAATTTTTGTGTGTGTGTAAACAAAGCTGCATCTGCTGTGATCATTAACTGAACACCTTTCTCTAATACATAATTGATGTTTCCTATTTTTTTTTTTTGTTTGTTTTGTCTTTGAGCTGTTGTTTGCGCCAAGCATGCCCTGCCCCTTGCTGTGTTTCTGGTCCTTCAGACTCCTGTTACAGTAACAAGAAGCAATCCTGCAGGGAGAGCATCAGGTCTTTTCCTTCCCTCTGTGCTTTTAAAAGTTAGTTTCTATGAAAATGCATGGTGCATGTAGAAAAAGATTACTGTAATGTGTGAAAAGCCTAGCTTCAAATTTTTCTAAGTAAAATGAATGCTTTATTTTCCTTGAGAAAAACAGCAAACTGTAATGTGAAGAGGAAAAGGAAGAGGTACAAACCATCAACCCTCTTGTCTTTCTTCCCCTCATGTCTCACACACAGTACGAAGAACTCAGCCCACCTTCCCCAGCAGGAAACTAGGAAGGTGCCCTTTAAAAGGTAGAGAGAAGTACTGATGTGACTAAAAATATAGAAAGTGACAAAAAGTGTTTGTCTGATCTTCCTCCGCTTTCCCTATGTTTTCCTTTATTCTTACTCTCCTATTTGCAGCCTGCAAGTTTTAATAAAAGATGAAGGTATTATTGTAGAAGACACAGAGGCCATTACCAATGCAAATTCACTGAATAAATATGATCATGGATTGTTTACACCAAGGATATCCTATTAAAATGAAGAGTAGCCTAAGAAAAACAAAACCAACAAAATCAACTTTCTTCAACATGATTATGCAAACATACAAAGCCAACGCTTCAAAAAATTGTTACTGATCTTATTTCCCTGTACCAATATTTTGTGATAAATTGACAATCTCATTTTGCTTCCAAAACAAATTCCATCTTTGATTTGCATCATATTTATTCGCTCAAAAGCAAGTTACTGAATGCTGGATCTGCTAAGTGCCACTCTTTTAAGGACCAAGGATACAACACTGAACAAAACAGACCAATCTTTGTCATGATAGAATTTGTGCTCTAACGGAAAAGGGGAGACAACACATGACATGAGTTAACACGTTTGATAATGTACCTTAAAAGTAACAAGTGATTTGGGGTGCCTGGGTGGCTTAGTCGGTTAAACGTCCGACTTTGGCTCAGGTCACAATCTCGCAGCTTGTGAGTCTGAGCCCTGCGTCGGGCTATGTGCTGATAGCTCAGAGCCTGGAGCCTGTTTCAGATTCTGTGTCGCCCTCTCTCTCTGACCCTCCCCCGTTCACACTCTGTCTCTCTCGGTCTCAAAAATAAATAAACGTTAAAAAAAAATAAAAAAAAAAAGTAACAAGTGCTTTGATGAGAAAGAAAGCAGGCTTATGGGTTGCACAGCAAGGGGGAAGGGCAACTTGACATGAGGTCAGAGTAGTAAGGGTACTCAGCACAAGGTGGGCTTTGCAAACCATCATTAGGACCCTGGCTTTCAATGTGAACAAAATGAGACAGGCAGTGGGCTGTCACGTGAAGGAATGACATTATCTCAACTAAGAATTTTTTTAAAAATCTCTGGGATATGAAATCTTAGAAACTTATGTCTAACTTCAATTTCTTCTTCCTCTTAGAAGCCTCTGGAATTAGGTGTTTTTTGTTTTGTTTTGTTTTGTTTTGTTTTTTACGTTGTTAAGTCTGAAGCTATGGCATGAACCAGCAGACCTGATTTACAATCTTTGGAGGCAAAAGCTAGGTTCAGAAACAAAAAAAGGCTGAGGTAAGCAAATCATTTAGAAAAATGTTCCAGAAATATCAAGAAATGGCTTGACAAAATAAAACACCAATGGAATCATTCCATCTTCTTTCCCTCCTCCAGTTCTTCTTTGTTTTCCACTCCTGACAGTCCCCTCACTCACACCCAAGTGTCAGCCATTCAGCCAGGCCTCGAAGTTACAATGCACCTGCCATCACAGACATTGTGTGGTCACGCCACATCAGAAACATATTATATCCCCTTGACTCAGACTCAGCCTAACTTAGTTCATTTACTGAAGTCCCCTTTAACATAGTAATTTTTCTAAACTGCTGTTTTAAAGACCTCTCACTTCAATTCCACAAGTATTCTCAAGTGCATATTGTGCTTTAACCCTTTCATAGATATTCTTCAAAGCAAAAGCCATCTTAAGAAGGCACAGTCTAAATTGCTAATCCCCAAAATGAAGACATCCAGGGCAATTTCCAACCATTCAGAAACAAAACAAAACAAAACAACAAAACAAACAAAAAAAAAAACTTTAAAGGAAATAAAACCATTAATTAATTAGAAAAACTTTTATGGACTGTATAATACATCTACATACATTCACTGTCCTAGAGTTTTATATTTGAAAATTACACACTCTGAGCTTTTTAGGAGCTCACAGTCCAGTCAATTATAAAGAAAAGAAAAAGCCAAATATCAGTGAGAGAGATAAAGGGAGAGACAGAATATACAGGATTAGTAGCTTCTACACTTTTGGTAGATGGGAGTAGGGAATTGTTGAGGTAAACAATATTTCTGGAGGCACCTGGGTGGCTCAGTCAGTTAAGTGTCTGACTCTTGACTTTGGCTCAGTTCATCTCAAGGCTCCTGAGTTCGAGCCCCAAGTTGGGCTCTGTGCTGACACTGAGGAGCTTGCTTGGGGTTCCCCACTGGCTCGCTCTTTCTTTCTCTCTCAAAATAAATAAACAGACTTAAAAAGTAATTCTGAATACAACTAACATTGTAGGTTAAAGAAAAAACAAGTTCCATGGGGCAGCTTAAAGAAGCTCATGAAGGAAATCCAATCCTCCAAAACTCAAAGGGTGAAGTTCTAACCCTAAATGTGGCTTTATTTGAAGAAAAAGCCCTTTAAGGAGGTCATTTGAATTAAGTGAAGTCAGAGGGTGGGGCCCTAATCTGTCAGGACTGTTGTTATTTTTTTTTCCAAGTTTACTTATTTATTTTTAGAAAGAGAAAGCACGGATGGGTAAGGGGCAGAGAGAGAAGAGAAAGAGAGAATCCCAAGCAGACCCTGTGCTGTCAGTGTTGAGCCCATTGCTAGACTCTTAACTCACCAACCATGACATCATGACCTGAGTCAAAGTCAGACACTCAATGGACTGAGCCACCCAGGCACCCGAGAACTGGTGTCTTTATAAGATGACAAGACACCAGGGGCATGTGCAAAAAGAAAAGACTATGTGAGGACACAGCAAGCAAGCAGTCACCTGCAAGCCAAGAGAGGACTCAGGAGAAACCAAATGTGTCCACACCTTTACCTCAGACTTCCAGCATCCAGAACTGTAAGAAAATAATTTTCTGTTGTTTAAACAACAGAGTCTGTGGTATTTTGTTAGGGTAACGTGAGATGGCTAAGACCAAGAGAATCCACACAGCCAGGACTTCAGTAAATATGACTAGAGAATAGGATGTGGGGGAAGATTTGGAGAAAGGGGACTGGCTAGCCTCATCTCTAGTGATAATGGGAATTATTGAATCATGAAGGTGGTTTGGGAGTTAAGTTTGGGCTGAAGCCTTAAAGAGAGGTCATACTTAAGCAAGCTTAGGAAAAGAATATGAAGTGAATTACAACTTGCCCTGAAATACATGCTTGTGTCCCCAAGAAATTCTCATGTTGAAACCCTAATACCCTTCCATTGGGCACCTTCATCACAGACTTCAAGCCTCCAGAACTGTGAGACATAAACATCCGTTGTTTGACACTGGTATTAAATGATCTCTGGTATTTTTGTTACAGCAGCTCAAAACTGCTAGGGTTGTGTGACTAAGACACAAACAATCCTTAAAAATCATGTGGAAAAAAAAAAAGATTTTTAACACAGTTCTGCATCAAATGAGCCCAAAGGCACAAGATGTAAATTCCAGTGACATCTAACTACATATAACAAGTGTAGATTGCCCAATTATGAAGCACACGTGATCTATAAGGTCTTTGAACCTCACTTCCTTCATCTACTCTAGTTACCACAATATTCCCATTCTTTATTATCTCCAACACAACTGAGCAAATCAATGTATCTGTATACAATAAGCAGCATGATTAATATTTTCAGGAATTTACAAATAAGGTACAGAATTAAACAAGGCTTATACAAGAAAAAAATCCCAGGTAGGGACACACTTAAGGTTGAGAGACAGTGCAGCAGTTAGAACTCAGATGTGTTTGGAGTGCCTGGGTGGCTCAGTCAGTTAAGTGCCCGACTCTGGATTTTGCTCAGGTCATGGTCTCACAATCTGTGGGACTGAGCCCCGCATGGAGTTCTGTGCCGATTCTCTCTCTCCCTCTCTGTTTCTTCCCCTACCCCGCTCACACACGCACTCACTCATTCTGTCTCTCCTAAAGGAGATAAACATTTAAAAAAGAAGAAAAAAGAACTTACATGTCCCACATCTGCTCCATAAGCTCTGCTTATGGGCTACATACACTCAGACAATTCTTATCACTAAAGCCTAAGTAGCTTTAATTCACAGATTGAATTTCAGGAACTATGTAATTGGACAGTCTTTCTCTTATAGATGGTAGAATTGAAACTTAGATGTTTAACTGATGGGACACAACATCATAGACCAATCTCCTTGTAGATATGGAGCTAGACCTGAGATCTATTGACTTACAGCACTGCTTGGTGCCTAAAGCAATTGTGTACAAGGACAAGGTGGTCAGGGCAGGCAAAAAGAGGATGCACTGTCTGAACAGAAATTAAGACCAATAATCAAACTGACTACAATTTGGTCTGTTTCTAATTATCCCCATGCACCATTAACTCTAAATAATTACCATGCTAAAATACATCTCCCTGACATAATCTTATTCGTCAACATCCTAAATGATTGTTGAGAATACTGTTTAGTTTTAATAATGGAAGCCTAAGCTTCAAAACTGCACATATTATTTAGCCTTTAATAAACACTGTGTCCTACATGCAGGTAAACTTAGAGAATCCCCGGTTGTACAGTTAAACACCTGGACTCATTTTATGTATCATAAACAGTTCAAACTATGATCAGCTGTTAAGACAGTAAAAATGCATTTTGTTTAATAACTCACCTTCAAAGATAATTTGAATATATTCACCCCTGCTTTTAAGTTAGCTTTCATTATAAAATAAGTAAGGTCACAGTTAGTAAGACATTCAACAAATCTTTCAACAAACATCTTTGGGGCTAAGAAAGTTTCATTACAACATATGTTTAAAAAACACATGAAAGTTCCCTGTTTTATCACATGGCTTAATGTAGGAGAAATCATGAAGACTCATCTAAGCTGAGCACAGTGAAATACCACATCTAAAAACCTGCATTCTCCATTCTAGTCTCCATAGTCTATCAAAGGACAACCTGAAAACAGTCATCGACACACACACACACACACACACACACACACACACACACGTGTATGTATACAGCTATATGTATATTTATGACCGTGTTTCCTACTACTTGAAAAAATGTTCTGGACTTTACTACAGGATCATTAACTTACTCGAAACTATTTATTCAAAAAACAGTTTAAAATTACCTCCACTTGTTTAAAACTTTTATAATTTTGAATCCAAAGATTCCAGCTGCCTTTTGTTATTATGGACTTACTCAATTTTTCATAAACAAGTTTCTCAAGAATGAATTTCCTTAAGACAAAAGCAATAAATCAAAATTTCTTTAAATCAAAACCTTGTCTTAAATTATTTAAATGTCTTTAAGTCAAAACATTGTAATAACATTTCAGACAGAGCTACAGTTTACTATATGGACTTTAACTATACAAAGAGACAGATATGAGAATAAAACTTCTATACTAAAATAAGTCCAGATTTCTATGTTAACCCACTGGAAAATACTGAAGAGAATTGAAGTTTCAACTATTGTGTCATGGTAAAAGCTGTCCCTAAACCCCCAGGACACTGAGTGTGGGTGCTGAGACCTTTGTGAAAGCTTCATTTCACTTCAGAGTAAAATGTGTGCCTTAGAGAGACATGTGGATGGAGAGAATCCATTCAAAGCCATTTGAATTAAAAGTACTTTTCCCTATCATTTTTTAAAGATTAAACTCTTCCTTTTCTTGTTTTGATAAATATACTACTGCCATTTACTTAATGCCAGAGTAATTTTGTTCAGTTTGTACCAGTGAAGTCTTAGAGAGAGGGAGAGCCAGAAGGAGGGAGAGGGAGGGAGGGAAGGAAGGAAGGAGAGGAAGAGGGGGACAGAGAGAGAGAGAGAGACAAAAGCACTAGCATTTTTTTATTAAAGGAGGCAAAATTCAATCGCCTGCACAATAAAATCACCATTACTGTTCTACATTTAGTCAGCACAGTTTAATTTACCAATGACTAGGTTCATACATTAGAGAAATATTAAAAGGTGTCCTTAATGCCCAAGTCACTTACATTATTGTAATTGCTAAATTCACAATTTAAGGACCTTCCAATGCAATGTAAAAAGAAATTACAGAAGCTTTTATTTGCAAATCTCTGGTTTCAATAGGGGAGCATAACAAAAATGAGTAAAGCATTTTTCTCCCTAAAAGATTATCTTCTAGTAAGGAAAAAAAGGCAAGATAAATTTGGGTTTTTTCTTCTTTAAAAAAAAAAAAAAAAGGCATGCAACCTAATACTATTATACTTACAACCCAGTAACTATTCATTTAAGCACCAATCAGATTTAACAGGGGTTAACTTTTTGCCATATGTAATTTGTTTTTAAAAAAATAAGATGTTAGGTATTTTTCACTTGTTAAATATATGTACCTTTTACTTCCTCCACCTCAGTCCTCTCCCACCAAACTGCCACCCTGAAGTTTGGAATATCCTTCCGTGAATGTACTTACAGCAATGTATAGTACTGTTTTGTGCAGTTTTTAATCACTAAATGGAAAACAAAACTCTATTTTAATTTCTAAATAAAGTAGTCTAGCCTTCTCTTTCACCCATTATCAAATATCTGTTATCAAAATTTTAGTATTTAAAAAATTGCTCTATTTGGAAAGTGAAAGTGTTCTATTATCTGTGAATGACTGATATAGATACGAATTAATCCATATTAAATAGAGGAAAAATGGTTACATAGTGAACAGAAAAGTGATGAGGATGTTACCTTCACAAACAAAAATTATGAATATGTGCTTACTCTACCCTGATCATTTTTTATAATTATGGTTTCAGTGTTTACATCCAGTATGTATTTTGCTGAGGAAAGCTATGATAGGGTAGCAGTCATCATTTTGCATATGACTTTATCCTCATCTTTTTGTTATTCACTTTTACAAAATTTCCAACAATTCTTTTATCCACTGACTTTCAAATCATTCTCTGCTGAAACTCAATTATGTGAATACTCTTGCAGATTATCTTTTTAAATGTCAACTGTCCCATCTCTGCTACAATTTTATCAGTGGCTTTGTTTGTAATTTATACTTAATACCCCTTTTATTAACTTTCTAAAATTTTTTAATTGGCAATTAGTTTACATTGTCTTTTCTTTGTTTCCTGCGACATTAACCACATCAGATTATGAGGAAAGACTTATCAACAAAGATTATAACAGAAAAAATGACTGCAATTAGATCCACTTTATAATCATTCAATTCATCAGTAAATAACTGCACAATTTTTTTTAATTATGAAATACCAAGATGGCCTACTGTTCTTCTTACTTTGACTAAATTTTAGACCCCTTTCTTCCTGACTTCAGGCCCCTTGACCTCCCTTTTCTTAGAGTGTTTACTCTAGAAAATTGACTGCAAACTCTGTTTTGCCCACTTTTACATATATGTGCATCTCCTTTAAAAGTCTCTTGCCAGCTTTAAGACCCAGGAAAAGTCTTCCTCAAATATCTGGAACCCATCTTTTTGAAATGTAATCATCCAGGAAGATAATACCCCCATCTATAAGTCTTTCTGGAAAGGTAAGAGACTAACTTCAGTGGGTATCCTACTGCAAAGTAGAATTGCTATAATGAAGGTACCAGCCGGAAGATACCCTTTCCACATGGTCAAGGCTCATTAGCAAACAAAAGTAGCCTGTGATATCCCCACCTGGCGCCAGCCCTTTAAACTCTCTTTCCTCTATTTCATTAGTTTTCAGCAAAGCCTTCCTTGCCTGTTGAACTTGTCTGAAAAATTTTTCTTCAACAAGGTTTTCCCCAATTCATTTTACTAACTGCCAGAACTTCTATAATGAATATTCTGCTAACCACAAATTCCTGAATTTCAGTATGTGGCAATGTGGAGAATCCTAGTGTTTTTTTTAAAGGGCAGTCAAGATGCCTTGAAATGAACAAAATGTCTTTATGAACATATTTACTGCTTAACCTCCATAGTTATGTAGTATTTTTATCATTCAAATAACAATGTTTGATTTTTAAAACCAGGTGTCCTGCTTTACATTTTTATTTCTATAATACCTGACATAATACCTACTGCATAAAATTTATCTCAAAAATGTGTGATGTTCTACGATTATAGCCATTTGATTCCTAGATTCTACATCTCTGAAAAATGGCTAAAATATAATGACAAGTTATATGAAGTTAAATGTATTTACTTGTGTTTCAGATAGCACAGCTACACAAGACATGAAATTAACCTAAGAGTCCAACTGTAGGGAACTGGTTAGGGTTAGGGTTAGGGTTGAGTAATGGTTAATAAAAATTTATTCAATGGGATCACCTGCAATATATATGCCAATATACTTGATTAGAGAAATGAGTGATTAACAGAGCTGGAGGTAGGAAATACACAAGGTGAAACTGTGATATCTCAATGGCAAACGGAAGCCATCCTTGAATTTAGGTCTTAACAAAATAGCATAGAGCCAGCTTGAACGGGACAAAATGAAACAATTTGAATACACAATTAATCATACATATAATCATAAATATATGTAAATATATATATAAATACATACCTATATGTAAATACTATGTAAGTACAGGGTCAAGCACACTAGTATCAAAAACTTTTGAGTTCCTTCTGATATTTTAATCCAGGAAAAAGAAAAGTAAATCCAAAATCAACTAATTTTATGAAGTCAGAGGAAACTTAGCATCAACTACTTGTCCTGAAAATTTGAAAGGAAATAATTAGACATTTATCCTGACTTTTTGTACAAATAATTTCAGTGTAACCCAACCAACTCAGTTTTTAAGAAAGAAAAAAATTATTTTCGACAGGTAAATTCCAACTAATGTGCACTGATCAAGTTTAAAAAAACCATTATGTTATAAATGCAGTGAAATCAGCGGCTCAGACAGTATTTATAGATATATTAAACCATTAGATGAAATGTTAGGATAGTTACAAAAGAGGGTTCAGGATGCCACGAGCTGAACCCAATGATTAGTCGTAGACTTTCTAAGTATACGATAAGCAGACATCGCACGCATGTCTCAGGACTCCATGCAATGTAAAGATTAAAATACCACCTATCAAGTATTTTGCCAGAAAAAGAAACGTCTAATCTAAATGTAATCAAGACTGTAGAGCCAAATTACATTATGATAAAAACAAACAGGAAAAGTTAATTGATGTAACAGAGAATGAAACAGATACAAGGAGAATGGAAATGCTCTGCAAGACATCTATATTAATTTTTTGTGGATGGTGTAACAATTTACAAAAAACTTAGTGGTTTAAAGTAATACAAATTTCCTGCCTTAGGGTTCTCCAAGTCAGAGGTCCGATGTCTATGAGCTATGGTCAAAATACTGGCGGTGGTACATTCACTCCGAGGCTCTACTGGAGAATCCACTTCCTTCTCTTTTTCCGCTGACAGAAATCCCCAAATTCCTTGTTTTGTGGCCCTTTTGCTCCATCTTCAATGCCAGAAATACTATGTTTCTCTGACCACCCTTCTGAATCACATTTTCCTCTGAATCTCCTCTCTTGCTGGTCTCACAGTTTGAAGTACACTCGTGGTTACATCGTACACACCTGGATAACCAAGGAAAATTCTCAACTTGAGGTCCTTAACCACAGCTGCAAAATCTCCTTTTCCCTATAAAGTAACATATGCACAGGTTCTGGGGATTAGGATATGGACATCTTTGGGGACTACTGTTCTGCCTACCTCAACAAACGACTCATTTTCTTTAATGAATCAGTGCAATTAAAAAAAGCTGAGAGTAGAGATGATTGTTCTAAGTTTAGGTATAATTAAGAGACATAACAAAATACTCTGTATGGTCCTTTTAAATACTAATTCAAATTTTACAAGATAATTTTACCAGACGCAATGACTGCATTTTGCATTGTGGGCAAACGAGAAAATATCCCTATATTTTAGAGATCTATCATTCCATAGTTAATATATGATATGCCTTTCCAGGTAATGCCTACGTGTGTGCACATACACACACATGCACACGCACACACTCGTTTAAAAAAAAGAATGGATTTAAGTGTGGTTATTACCTAGGATAGTAATTATGGATAACTTCCTCCCTAGTTTTATTTATCTATACTTTATGACTAGCCTAGAGTGAGAATGTGTAACTGGAATGATGAAGACTCGTGATGAAAATGAGAAACCACCAACAGCATAGATTTATATATTCCAAGACTCAGAAAAAGAGAAGCTAACATGTATTGAGTATGTAGTTTGTGCTAGACAATATATCAGAAGTTTTGTATACATTTTTTAAGTTTATTTCTTTAATTTGAGAGAGACAAAGAGAGAGAGCGCACGAATCCCAAGCAGGCTCTGGTCTGTCAGCACAGAGCTGGACTCCGGGATCCAACAGACCATGAGATCAGGACCTGAGTCAAAACTGAAAGTCTGAACTGAATGAGCCACCCAGGTGACCTGGAAGCTTTGTATGTATTTTCTATGATCATTATGGCAGTCCCATGAGCCTTATACCATAATCCCCATAAGGTAAGTTCCTCAGCATCCTACTTTCAGCAAATAATCACTTTGGATTTAAATCCCTATCTCTCTGGTTTTGAATCCAATTACTTTTTGAAATGCTGTGCTAACACAACTGCTTCATCCCCGCACTTAGAACAGGCTTATGCACAAGCTGAACAGAAAGAGCTCCATTCACTTGTACAAGCTAACGTATTGATGTAGAAAGCTGTCACTTCATTTTGAACCCAGCTTGCACTATGGTTCTCCATAAGCTTGAACAAACTTGCCATCACTAAAATGTTTTTAATGTTTATTGACTTTTAAGAGAGAGAGAGCGAGCATGCAAGTGGGGGAGGGACAAAGAGAGAGGGAGACACAGAATCCTAAGCAGACTCCAGGCTCTGACCTGTCAGCATAGAGCCTGGAGCAGGGCTCGAACTCAGGAACCATGAGATCATGACCTGAGTCTAAGTTGGACACTGACTGGGCCACCGAGGTGCCCCTGCCATCCACTTAGAAATAAGTATCATTTAAATGACATTGCCAAACTTGCTCCCACTCTTCTGAAGCAGCTTCACTTCTGGGATTATTTGCAATTCCCTCAGGCCTACTGGAACTCTGTGGCTGTACTGCACACACTCTCAGAGAGATGGGCTGGAAAACAGTCTCTTCCCCTCCAGGCATGACACCTGATTCCCCAAAGTTCATTCACTGCTCCACTACTCTTCTTTGATGCAGAGCATCTGGGTGACATCTCATTTGTTGTCATGACGCTCAACAAAAAAAGTGGGGCCCATTTTACACAATCATAACAGGAAAAGTGAATAGTGCATGACAGAAGAAGTACTAATTACAGAGAGAAAGCAGGTTGCTTTATTTTGTGTTGCTTTGTTTTCAACTTTTTATCATTCTTTTCATTTTTATTTAAATTCCCGTTTGTTAACACAGAGAGTAACATTAGTTTCAAGTGCAGAATTTACTGATTCATCACTTACATGCAACACCCAGGGCTCATCACAAGTGCCCTCCTTAATACCCATCACCCAGTTAACCTATCTCCCCACCCACCTTCCCTCCGGCAACCCTCAGTTTGTTCGCTATAGTTAAGAGTCTGTTTTTTGGTTTGCCTCTCTTCCCCCCGCCCCAGGATCATCTGTTTCTTAAATTTCACATATGGGTGAAATCATATGGTATATTTGTCTTTCTCTGGCTGACTTACTTCGCTTAGCATAATACACTCTAGCTTCATCCATGTCATTGCAAATGGCAAGACTTCATTCTTTTTAATGGCTGAGTAACATTCCACCATCCCCTCCCCCCCACCCACCCACATATACACCACATCTTCCTTATTCATTCATCAGTCGAGGGGCATCTGGGCTCTTTTCATAATTTGGCTCATGTTGATAATGCTGCTATAAACACTAGGGTGCATATATCCCTTCAAATCAGTATTTGGATAAATACCTAAGTAGTACAATTGCTGGATTGTAGGATAGTTCCATTTTTAACTTTCAGGAACTTCCATTCTGTTTTCCAGAGTGGCTATACCATTTTGCATTCCCACCAAGAGTATAAGAGAGTTCCCCTTTTTCTTCATCCTCACCAACACCTGTTGTTTCCTGTGTTGTTCATTTTAGCCGTTCTGACTGGTGTAAGGTGGTATCTCACTGTAGTTTTGATTTGTATTTCCCTGATGATGAGTGATGTTGAGCATTTTTCATGTTTCTGTTAGTCACTGTATTCTATTAGTCACTGTCTTCTTTGGAAAAATGTCTATTTATGTCTTCTTCCCATTTTTTAACTGGATTATTTGTTTTTTAGGCATTGAGTTTTATGTAGCTGGTCACCCTACAAAAGCAGTATCCATCCCAACTTTCTGTGACACTGTCCTTCCAAATATCAAAACCTTTATTCAACCAAATCTGTCAAAATAAAGCCAAGGGCTGGTTAGTGGACAACAAACATTAAGCTGTCTCCACTAAAAACTAAAACTTAATAGGAGGTGTGTCCTCTGATTTAAGGATTTATTAGAGAATTTCTATAATCAGTACTCATGCCTTAGAATAAATTCTTACCATTTGAAATCCAAATTCTGTCTTTAAATTAATATATAATTGATATAAAACATATTAGTTTCAAGTATACAAAAGAATGATTTGATAATCATACATACTGTGAAATAATCACAATACATCTAGTTAACATCCATCACCATACAGTTACAATTTTTTTCTCGTGATAGGAACTTTTAAGATCTACTCTCTTTGCAACTTCCAAATATACAATACAGTATTGTTAAATTCTTAGTGAGCCTGATGTCTCTCACACTAATTACACAACAAAAGGAGATCATTTCCTTAGGAACAAATGTGTTTATACACACCCAGATTTCTAACCTATTACACGACTCTTGAACTACACAGGTTTGAACTGCACAGGTTCGCTTACACGTGAATTTTTTTTTTTACAGTACAGTTACTGTAAATGTATTTTCTCTTCCTTGTGAATTTTTAAATAACATTTTATTTTCCCTAGCTTTATTGTAAGATATAGTATATAATACACATCACATTCAAAACATGTGTTAATATGTGTCAAAATACTGTGTTATCAGTAAGGCTTCCTGCAATAAAGTTTTGGGGGAGTCAAGTTACATGAGGATTTTTGACTCTGCAGGGCGTCAGTGCCCCTAACGCCCAAGTTGTTCAAGGATCAACTACAGTCTCTATACATTTTCATTTCTTTATTTTTGACATATTTCCTGAATCTACCTAACTCTTTTGCAGCCCTTTTACCAGAATGTGTCTCATCATTTCTTTAAGGTAGCTTCCTCCTACCAGGCCACCTGCTTCTGATCTTACCCTTCTTCAAATCACCTTCCACAGTAAAACAGAGTGGTTTCTCCAAAAAAGGAGATCTGCCCAACAGCTTTCCATTAAACAGGAGATACAATCCTAGGTATTTAGCATGACATATATATGATCCTTATGATTTTAGTCTTGCCAAATTTTCTTTTTTTTTAATATTTATTTTGAGAGAGCAGGATAGCATGTACATACACATGCATGCAAGCAGGGGAGGGGTGCAGAGAGAGAGACAGACAGAGAGAAAGAGAATCCCAAGCAGGCTTCTTGCTCTAAGACCAATGCAGGGCCTGAACCCACAATAAGGGAGATCATGACATGAGCCGAAATCAAGAGTCAGACGCTTAAGACACCCAGGCACTCCAAGGCTTGCCAAATTTTTAATTTCACCTATGCTCTGCATGAAATTATCCAAATCCACTTGTATTCCCCCCGCCCAAAAATAAGTTCAAATCTCAGAAATACTTTGCTTCCACACATACTTCTATAGCCCATAGACAAACAAAACAAAACAAAACAAAACAACCTCCTGCTTAGCAGCACCCTTGGACTCTCTTTAGACACTATACTGTTTGTTTTCTGAAACAGACTCTTTTTTTTTCTTTTTAATGTTATTTATTTTTGAGAGAGAGAGACAGAGTGTGAGCAGGGGAGGGGCAGAGAGAAAGGGAGACACAGAACTCTAAGCAGGCTCCAAGCTCTGAGCTGTCAGTACAGAACCTGACGTGGGGCTCCAATTCATGAGCCCTGAGATCATGACCTTACCCAAAGTCCAATGCTTAACCAACTGACCCACCCAGCTGCCCCAAGAAACAGACTGTCTTAATGACTCTATGATTCTCATCCCACCTTTGGTCTTCTACTATGCCTTCATTCTCCCACCAAATGTTCTGCCTTATCCCCAAGTTCTGTCCAGGTTAAAGCCTTGATCTAGGTAAAAGAGATCCCCCAAAAGAAAACTGTATATTTCCTCTTTTGAGAATCACCAGACCTTTCCACCACCATTGACAGCTAGCGGAACTCCTACAACACATTAATTATCAACCCAGATATCATCTTCTCTGAGAAGGTTTCTTTATATCTCCCATGAAGCAACACTCTTGGCTCTCTCTGCTTCTACAGCACTATTGGCATATTTTTATAATCTCAGGTATGTGCTTTCTTATCTGCCCTTGCTAGACTGTGAACACCTAGAGGTCATAGGCACTCTTTTATATATAATTTCTAGTGCAGGGACTGGAATATCCCAGCTGCTTTCTAAATATCTTTTTAAATTTACTTTACAAAAAATCAGGCAATCTTCTATTCACTCTCCTATTCATTTTCCTCACCTCAGGTTCTGTGTTACTAGTGCCTTTGGTCCCTACATGAAGAACTAGATTCGAATGACAAGATATATTAAAGAAATCTGTGTAGAATCTCAGAGCAAGGCAGGAATTGGTCAACATTTGTTTTTTATAAAAGACGGCGAAAAGATGATTTTATTAATGACCAAAAAAAAAAAATTGTATTAACATAAATGAAGTTTCTCCTCCCCCATCTCATGTGAAAGAAACTGTCCCAACCATAATCCTACCACTATGAAAATATGAGAAGCATTACATGGAACCACATGCAGCTAACTCAATCCTAGTAATCCACAGCCCTCAACTGATGCATTATAGTATTTACACTTGCTCTTGTTATTAGAACGGATGAGCACTGCCTCCTTAAAATGTATACACTGGTAATGTGGAAAACAAATTTGACACAATCAGTCAGCAATTTTTAAAACTGCTCGACTCTAGTTGAAGAATGTTTTTAATCTGTGGGTATCCATAAATCAGAGCCTGATACTTTACAAAAAGGAAAACACTCAGGAAAAGCATATGTAGGAGAACACACTATGGAAGCTGAAAGTTTTAAGGGGCTACAAAGAACATTTTCACCACTTGGTTTCTAGTCATTCTATATTCAAAATAGAGCAGCGCATGAGTAGTAACTCATACTCTGCCAAATACAGGCTTCACTTAGAATTCAAACAACGGTGAAATTTAATGAAATAAACAAGACCTCTAAATTCCCAAGGGCCAAGCCAATAGGCTACATTGTTAAAGTTCCCAGAGATTAAACGGTCTCTCCTTTTTACTCACCGACGTGCTTTTTCCCCACTCTAAGCAAAATCATGTTATCTAACTCAGAGACTCTTGGCAAATAGGTGCTATATACACCCAAAGTGACAAAAATGGGTTTTGATCTCCTGATGCAACAGGCCAAGTGCAAGTGTGCTCTGGAAGCAAAGTGGTCCCAACTGTCAGAATCACCTGTACTGAAGTTGTAGAGGTGGAACAGACCCAGACAAATGGAAGCTTCTCTTTTCATAGAAACTCCTGATATAATTATATCCTAAATGATTAAAATCCTACAAAATCCTAGGAATCCACCTAAATCCTGTTAGAATAAATGAATTCAGGAGTTTTAGGACACACAAGAAAACAAAGAAAAATCACTTGTATTTCTATACACTAACATTGAACGATCCCTCCCACCAAAAAAATACAGAAAACAATCCCATTTAATGTCACATCAGAAACATAAAATACCATAAATTTAGCCAAGAAAAAGAACTGCACTCCAAAAACTAGAAGACGTTAATGAAAAATAAATTGAAGAAGACACAAATAAACAGAAAAACAATCTGTGTTGATGGATCAGATGAGTTGATATTGTTTCTAATCTATACTCCCTAAATCCATGTACTGATTCAATGAAAACCCTATCAAAATTCTAATGCCACTTTTGCAGACATAGATACATATCCTTAAATTCATACAACCACAAAAGCCTTCCAAGTAGCCAAAGCAATCTTGAGAAGGGAATACAAAGCTAGAAGCACCACACACTTCCTGATTTCAAAATACATTATAAATCTATGGTGATAAAACAAGTATGATACTAGCATAAAAACGGACACAAAGGCCAACAGAATCAAGAACCCAGAAATAAGCCTTCATTTATAGAGTCAACTTATATTTGACAACAGCGATTTTGGGGAAAATGGACAATCACATGCAAAAGACTAAAACTGGAACCCTATCTTTTACCACAACAGAAACAACAGAAAACCCTCAAAATGAATTAAAATCTTAAACAAACTTGAAACTGTGAAACTCTTAGAAGAAAACATAGGGGGAAAGCTCCTTGAATTAGTATTAACAATGAGTTTTTGGATATGACATCAAAAACACAAGAAACAAAAACAAAAATAAATAAGGAGGACCACATGAAAAACAACTTAAGGAACGGGAGAAAACATGTGCAAATCATATATATGATAGAAGCTTCATATCTAAAATATACAAAGAACTTATAAAAATCAATAGTAAAAAAAATAAAACAAATAATCTCAATAAAAATGAGCAGATAACTTGAACAGACATTTTTCAAAGAAGATATCCAATGGTCAACAAATACACGCAAAGACGCGCAACATCACTAATCATGCAAATGCAAATACAACAAGAATGTTATTTTTTTAAATGTTTATTTGTTTCTGAGAGAGAGAGAGAGAGAGAGAGAGCATGTGAGCAGGGGAAGGTCAGAGACAGAGGGAAACACAGAACCTGAAGCAGGCTCCAGGCTCTGAGCTGTCAGCACAGAGCCCTAAATGGGGCCTGAGCTCACAAGCCAAGAAATCACGACCTGTGCCTAAGTTGGACACTTAACCCACTGAGCCACCCAGGAGCCCCAAGAATGGCTCTTCACAAAAGTGCAACAGATAAGAAATGTTGGCAAGAATGTGGAGAAAAGAAACCCCTATATATTGTTGATGGGAATGTAAACTGGTACAGTTACTATGGAAAACAACATGGAAGTTTCTCAAAAAATTAAAAGCAGAATTACCATAATATCCAGCAACCCCATCTTGGGGTATATATCCAAAGGAAGGAAAAGCACTATCTTAAAGATAGAGTGCACTCCCACGTAATCCCATGCTTATTGCAGCATTATTAACAATTGCCAGGGCATGTAAACAACTAAATGTCCATCAGTGGATGAACAGATAAAGAAAGTGTGTGTGTATGTGTGTGTGTGCGCACGCATGTGCGCGTGTGTGTGTATTCTAATATTCAGTCATTAAAAAAGAAGGAAATCTTCCCATTTATAACAACATGGATGGACTGTTAGAACATTATAAGTCAGATAAAATAAGTCAGATAAAAATAAATACTGGGTGATCTCACTTATGTGTGGAATCTAAAAAATATCAAACTTGGGGCACCTGGGTGGCTCAGTCGGTTGAGAGTCTGACTTTGGCTCAGGTCATGATCGCGTGGTCGATGAGTTTGAGCCCCGCATCGGGCTCTGTGCTGACAGCTCAGAGCCTGGAGCCTGGAGCCTGCTTTGGATTCTGTGTCTTCCTCTTCCTCTCTCTCTGCCCGTCCCTATCACGTGCTCGCTCTCTTTCTCTCTCTCTCTCAAAAATAAACATTATTATTATTTTTTTTTAACATCAAACTCAAGGAGGGTAAACTCATGGTTACTAGAGCCTGGGAAACAGAGGAAATGTGAAGATTTTGATCAAATGGTACAAACTTCCAGTTAAAAGATAAATAAGTTCTAAGGATACAAGGTACAGCATATGGACAATTTAGAAAAATATCTTGGCAATTTCTTACAAAATGAAACATACTTTTACCATAAAATTTTTTGTGTGTGATTGAATTTAAAAGAAAAAAGTCTGGAGCGCCTGGGTGGCTCAGCTGGTTAAGTGTCTGACTTAGACTCAGGTCATGATCTCGTGGTTTGTGGGTTTGAGCCCCATGTTGGGCTCTGTGCTGACAACTAGAAGCCTAGAGCCTGCTGTGGATTCTGTCTCCCTCTCTCTTTGACCCTTCCCCATTCAGGCGCGCTCTCTCTCTTTCTCTCTCTCTCTCTCTCCGTCTCTAAAATAAACAAACATTAAAAAAATAATGAAATAAATAAAAAGACTATATTATTTACATTTAAAAAAATTTTTTTTGACGTTTATTTATTTTTGAGACCGAGAGAGACAGAGCATGAATGGGGGAGGGTCAGAGAGAAGGAGACACAGAATCTGAAACAGGCTCCAGGCTCCGAGCTGTCAGCACAGAGCCTGATGCAGGGCTTGAACTCACGGACTGCTAGATCATGACCTGAGCCGAAGTCAGCCCCTTAACCAACCGAGCCACCCAGGTGCCCTATATTATTTACATCTTAACAATGCACATTAAGATTGGGTTATTCCACAACAAAATAAGAATTTCTGTGTAATTTATCAGAGGAGAGAAATTTCTCTCTGTTCTAGAAGTCCTTTAGAAAACTGGTAACCTGACTGAATGTTGCATAACAATGTTACTTTTAAATAGACTACTTTTGAAAGCAGAACCATTACAGATATAAATGTTATCTATTTGATATGTATTTGCAGGCAGATTGATATTATTATAGCAATTACTCAGTTAATATTTTCAAGTAGTTAGTTGAATTTAACTGTTTCTGATAATAGTGGAATGCCTTTAGCAAATATACTTCCCAGGAAAAACAACTAGAAAACAGCTACCAAGGAAACTAGGATTTCAGAGGTCAGAATTCAGGGAAAGAATAAAAGCTCACTGAAGTGAGCCTGGCATAGAAAGTGAACTACACTCTTCCCTGAAGGCATGTTGCAAAATCCTAAACTACATAAGGCAGAGAGGCCAGAAAACCAAGCAGGAAACATAAGCTAGAAGGATAAGAATGTGAGGTAAACTTTCATCAGCCTTGGAGGGTTGGATAACCCAAAGTTAAAACCTCAGGGCTACTAATCAACCAGGATCTCCAGGGCAATAATTCCAGAGAGAAAGAAAGTGCATTAAAGTAAATACAATATATTGTGTTGCTGAGGCATTTACTGATTTATAAGCAGTTTTGTGGCCAAAAGGCTCGGAAGGTAAGCAGAATACTGACTAAGAACAGAACTTTGGGAAGTTTCACAGAGCAGGGTTAACAGAAATTAGAAATTAGAGCCTGCCAACAGAGAGGGACTTTGGCATACATCCCAGACTTCTACATAGGACTTTGGAAGCTGCACTTTAGGAATAAGAAGAGTCCTGAATACGGACCTAACCTAACAAAACACTCAAACCTACCTTTGCATAAATGTAATACCGAACTGAATCAGAGTAATTTGCCCCTACTTTAGCTACAAGTCAGAAAGCAATTACATTTCCTTTCTGGTAAGAGATAACATTTTCTTGTGTTTATAATGGTCTCTTAAAGTATCATAAAAAAATGTCTGGTATCCAATTGAAGATTACCAGTTATATTGGAAGGGCGGGCCTACGCCAGCAGACTCCATCTTGTTCTGTGTCCTTCACCTAGACCACGCCTCCTCCCCTTGAGTCACCTCCCGCTCACCCTTTCAAACTTCCTGATCAAAACACGCCCAGCGACCTGTGTAACAGGACTCTGACCCTTCTCCAGCCAATCGGCCGAGGCCACGACCCTTCCCCAGCCAATCCACTGCCCCTAGACCCCTATAAAACCTTTGTGCTTTTGAAACTCGCTCTCTCTCCCCGGTATCTCACCGCTGCATCCGTGCAGGTAGGGGACTGAGCTCGAGCTAGCTCGAATAAAGGCTCTTTTGCTTTTGTATCGGACTCGGCTCCCTGGTGGTCTTTGGGGATCACGAATTCTGGGCATAACAATATCACGTTAAAAAAACAAATGGCTGAAAACCAAAGGAGAAAAAAAACAGAAAAAGATTCGAAGGTGACCCGGGTGTTAGTATCTTACACAGATGTCAAAATAACTATGACCAATATATTCTTAAAAGATGAAAAGTTGAAATTTAACCAGAGAACTGAGTCTATTTTAAAACATTACATGGAAAAAAAAAATTTTTTTATATATATATATTTATATTTATATATTATATATATATTTATATTTATATATTTATATATTTATATATATAATATATAATATATATATATTTATATTATATATTTATATTATATATTTATATAATATATAAAATATATTATACCTAAAATTAACACTTGTTCAATAGGAGCTAAGACAAAGTAGAAAAGAGGAAATGACAGGCAATATAAGTAAATAAAAAATATTCAGGGGCACACTGAATTCAGTGGCTCAGTCAGTTAAGTATCTCAGGTCACAATCTCACAGTTTGTGAGTTTGAGCTCCATCCTGGGCTCGTACTGAATTCCTGCTTGGAATTCTCTTTCCCTCTCTGTCTGTCCCTCCTCTGTGCGCTCGCTTGCTCTCTTTCTCTCTCTCAAAATAAATAAGCATTTAAAAAATTATTCAGATTTAAACATGGACAGCTATAAGTGAGGGAAAGTATATAATGTAGGTAGAAATGTGGGATAAAAATGTTTTTAATTAATTATTTAATTAATTGAGAGAGAGAGAGAGGGAGAGGGAGAGAGAGAGAGGGAGAATGCTGAGGAGGGGCAGACAGAGAGGGAGGGTGAGAAAGAGAGAATCCCAAGCAGTCTCCACACCCCAGCACAGAGCCCGACACAGGGCTCAAACTCATGAACTATGAGATCATGACCTGTGCAAAAATCAAAAATCAGACACTCAATTGACTAAGCCACCCAGGCATCCTAATAATAAAAATGTTTAATTGGAAATCTGGGGAGAGAGGAAGAAATATTTGGAGTAATGATTAACATTTTTTTAATGATTAAAAAATGGAAGGCACATACATAAATCTCCCTAGAAACAAAGGAGGATAAATGTAAAGAAAACCACACCCAGGCACAACACAGTAAAACCTTTAAAAATCAAATATCAAGAGAGAATCTTAAAAACAGCCAGAAAAAACTTCTACTGACAAAGAAGCAACAATAAGACTGATAGTTCTTTTTCAACAGAAACAATGGAAACCAGAAGACAGTTAAAGCACGCTTTTAAAATGTTAAGGGAAAATAAATGTCAACCTAGAATTCTGTAGTATTCCTCAAAATTAGTGAAACAAAGATGTTTGTAGGTAAAAAAAAAAAATAGAATATGTGACTAACAGAGCAATACTAAAAAAATAATTAAAGGAAAATTTATAGGCAGCAAGAAAAGAATTTCAGATAAAATTTAAAAAAACTGCAGGAAGTAATAAACATGAATTAGAAAGCATAACCTTGGGAATGCAAGCTGGTGCAGCCACTCTGGAAAACAATAAGGTGGTTCCTCAAAAAGCTAAAAATAGAACTACCCTACGACCCAGCAATTGCACTGCTAGGCATTTATCCACGGGATACAGGTGTGCTGTTTCAAAGGGACACGTGCACCCGCATTTTTATAGCAGCACTATCAACGATAGCCAAAGTACGGGAAGAGCCCAAATGTCCATCGATGGATGAATGGATAAAGATGTGGTATATAAATACAATGGAGTATTACTCGGCAATCAAAAAGAATGAAATCTTGCCATCTGCAACTACATGGATGGAACTGGAGGGTATGATGCTAAGTGAAATTAATCAGTCAGAGAAAGACAAAAATCCTATGACTTCACTCATATTAGGACTTTAAGAAACAAAACAGATTAACATAAGGGAAGGGAAACAAAAATAATATAAAAACAGGGAGGGGGACAAAACAGAAGAGTCTCATAAATATGGAGAACCGAGGGTTACAGGAGGGGAGGTGGGAGGGGGGATGGGCTAAATGGGTAAGGGGCACTAAGGAATCTACTCCTGAAATCATTGTTGTACTATATACTAACTAATGTGGATATAAATTTTAAAAAATAAAAAAATTTAAAAAAAGAAAAAAAAAGCATATCCTTATCTAAAATGATGGGGGCGCCTGGGTGACTCAAATGGTTAAGCATCTGACTTGATTTTGGCTCAGGTCACGATCTCATAGTTGTGAGATAGAGCCCCGTGCTGGGCATCATGCTGGTGAGGAGCCTGCTTAAGATTCTCTGTCTCTCTTGCTCTGCACCTCCCCCATATGCATGTGAGCTCTCTGTCTCTCTGAATGAATGAATTAATGAATGAATGATGATAATGGGGATACTGGTTTGGGGAGTTTAAAATGTAGAATTACAATAATCCATGTCAACAAGTGCAAAAGATAGTGTGTTAAAAGGACACAGAATGGTATATTACACAAGTGGTAAAAGTACAAAGTTATGTCACATTTATTAAACCAAGAATTCATATTATAAACTCCTGGGTAATCACAACAGAGGAGTAGAAGAATATTTACTTAAAAAGCTAATAAAGGGCAATGATGAACACCAACAACTCAAACTCTGTACTGACAAAGTTAAGAAAGAGAAAAAGAACACAGAGCATTAAGGCATACAGGGGGGAACTGTAAGACGACAGGCTTAAACCCAAATATAAGAGAATTTTATTCATTAAAGTCTAAAGATTTCCAGTTACTTGGCAGTCCCTGCTAATGCTGAAAACAAAATATTATATGAACTGGTAATTACACTCAGAGTCATAGAGCCCACAGAAATGCATGCGTCCTCACGTCAAACGACATGCACAAGAAGCTATATAACAGCATTATTTGTAAGAGCTGAAAACTGGAAACAATCCAAATATCCATTAACAGTGAAAGAAATAGACTGTGTGACACAATTTATCCAATGAATTACTATACAGCCAATGAAATGAACAAACCACTGTCAGAAGAATCACACAGCTGAATTTTGTAAAATTCTATGTAAAAAAAAAAAAAAGACATTAAAGAGTATATAATGCATGATCACATTTAGTTCAAAAACAGTCAAAACTAATATACGGTATTTAAAAGCAGGGTAATGGTTAATCTGAGGAGGATGGAGAGGCGTTAAGTGGAAAAGGTACCAGAGATTTTCTAGCGTGCTGTGAATGCTCTTTTTCCATCTGGGTAATGGTCATGTGGGATCCCTTTATGAAATCCATTTGAGCCATATATGTATGATTTGTGTTGTTTTCTGAATGATGTCATACTTGAACAAACGAATTCACTTTTAATGTGAATAGGTAATAAGAGGCTCTTGATATAAAGTAAATTTTAATATGCAGGATTTAGCAGTTAATTAAAATAAATTTAACATTTAGACCCACATTGGAACTTTTTTTTTAAATTTTGTTTTTTAATGTTTATTTTTGAGAGAAACAGAAAGACAGAGAACAAGCAGGGAAGAAGCAGAGACAGAGACACAGAATCTGTAGCAGACTCCAGGCTCCAAGCTAACAGCACAGAGCCTGATGCAGGGCTTGAACTCACAAACTGCGAGATCATGACCTGAGCCAAATCGGATGCTTAACTGATTGAGCCACCCAGGCTTCCCAGACCCATATGTCAACTTATTTCTAAGAGATTACTTTCTCGGGGTGCCTGGGTGGCTCGGTTGGTTGAGCGTCTGGCTTCAGCTCAGATCATGATCTCATGGTTTGTGAGTTCAAGCCCTGCATCGGACTCTGTGCTGACAGCTTGGATTCTGTGTCTCCCTTTCTCTCTGCTCCTCCCCTGCTCGTGCTCTGTCTCTCTCTCTCTCTCTCAAAAATAAATAAACATTAAAAAAAATTATTATTTTCTTGCTTGTCATCAAAACAATAAAAATATTAGCAAAGTCTAGTTTTCCAGTATGGATGTTTTCTGCAAAAGGGATTGGGAAATAACTTTATTTTCATCTACTCCTTTGGCAAATACTTTCTCTTCCATGTGAAACTTTAGGGACCTCAATGAATACAAAAAATGTAAATGAAATAGTAACACTCCAGTTTATGTGACATAGGCATGAGAGAAAAAATGTGCTTCCAGGTTAATTTTCCATTCCAGACTATTTTCATATCTTCTCAAGCATCTCCTCCAAGGATGATATATCATGTCTAGGAAATTATAACCAAAATGCTGAGCAAATTTCATGTTAGTTGTTCTCGACTTAGAAAATCGTACCAGCAAATTTCATGTTAGTTGTTCTCGACTTAGAAAATCGTACCATGGGGCACCTGGGTGGCTCAGTCGGTGGGCCGCCGACTTCGGCTCAGGTCATGATCTCGCGGTCCGTGAGTTCGAGCCCCGCATCAGGCTCTGTGCTGACAGCTCAGAGCCTGGAGCCTGTTTCGGATTCTGTGTCTCCCTCTCTCTCTGACCCTCCCCTGTTCATGCTCTGTCTCTCCCTGTCTCAAAAATAAATAAATATTAAAAAAAAATTAAAAAAAAAGAAAGAAAATCGTACCAGAGGTATCCAAAAATTATAAAATTCAAAATTTATTTTCTATATTTTAAATAAACTTTACTAGGACAAATCTATCATGTCTTCCTGCCAATAATATTTGAGAATAAGAAACAAAGCAAAAAATATGGGGGAAGAGCTCACATGTCAAAAGAACAATTGAGAGCATTCTTCATGAACTGCTTGGTTACATTTCATCTCAGACTTTGGGGGCTGGTGTACATTTAAGTTCAAGACTAGGGCTTGGACGACTACTTGATGGCAGTCTGCAAGGCCTCTTGAGATGGATCAGAAGATGCCAGGCTGCACTTCCAATGCACCATCTTTCACAGCAGATATTAAGTCCACGACAACCTAGGGAAACATTAAGGCACTAGCTCCAGAATTGGTACAGAGAAAAGGGGCATGCTCCATCTTTTAATAATATCCTCTCCCAGGCTCAAGGTCAGTTTTTAACACTTGCTGAGTATTAAACTGCAGCTACACCTGCTACCAAATCCCCAAAATTATATGATGCATCTCTTTATAGAGAAAAAGTGCTGGCGATTTGTAGAAGACATGTGCTGACCAGAAACCTGAAATCTATTTGAAATTGACTGGAAACTACTGCCACCTGATCCCTGAGATCTGGAAACAGGTATTTATGGGAACCTGAGGGTTCCTTTAGAAAAGAGGTTCTGTTATACGCAGAAAAGCATATGTTCTCACATCCTACACTTCTGTCCTACCATAGTTTTTACATTTCATACAGAGAGTTACGATCTCATTTTCAGTAAATCAACTGCACCACATTGGTTGAGGGCCCATTCTTTACTGCCTTCCTGTTGTTGTGTCATTCGAGGAGCTCACAACTTTGTGGAAGTTATAAAAGAGTACAAGGATTGAAACACTATAATATCAATATAGTACAATCAATCTAGAACCAAATGCCAGACAATATGCATCAAGGAAATCTTGGTTAGGGTGAATTCTAGGCAGGATAAAGAACATACCTGAAGACAGAAATGAAAACAAAACAAATCAAAACAAAATCAGTTGTAATTAGAGATAGTGATAGAAGAAGTTATATGCTTGGGAAAGAAGTTGTAAAATGTAAAGAAAGCATTAAGATGCAAGTAATGGTACAATAAGCTAGGATGCCAGAATAAGCATTATGGACTCACTTATTCGGACAAATCCAGCAAAGTGTTAAAGAGAGTAAAAAGGAATGAAAGGAGCCCAAAATGGATGAGACAGCTACAATATCTGTGGAGCTGACTCCAACATGTGGTCTCGAATACCATTTCTAAGTATTAAGGGGGCACCTGGGTGGCTCAGTCAGTTAAGTGTCCCAGGTCAGCTCAGGTCATGATCTCCCAGTTTGTGAGTTCAAACCCCACATGGGGCTCTGTACTGACAGCTCAGAGCCAGGAGCCTACTTCAGATTCTGTCTCCCTCTCTCTCTGCCCCTATACCACTCATGCTCTGTCTCTCAAAAATAAACAAACATTGGGGCACCTGGGTGGCTCAGTCGGTTAAGCATCTGACTTCGGCTCAGGTCATGGTCTCACGGTCCGTGAGTTCGAGCCCCGCGTCGGGCTCTGTGCTGACAGCTTGGAGCCTGGAGCCTGCTTCAGATTCTCCCCGGTTCGTGCTCTGTCTCTGTCTCAAAAATAAACATTAAAAAATTTAAAAATAAACATAAAAAAAAGTCTAAATGAGTGTTCAGCCAATCTTTTATAGTGCTCTTTACTTGACAGAGTTGAAAGACCATACCACAGGAATTAAGATACCTGGGTTTTAATATGATCCAATAATTCCACTACTGGATATTTACCCAAAGAAAACAAAAACACCAATTTAAAGCAGCACTGTTTACAATATTACAATATTTACACTATTCCAGTAGCTAAGATATGGAAGAAATCCAAATATCCATCATTACACACACACACATACATACACAATGCAGTATTAAGCAGCCCCCAAAAAGGTTAAGATCTTGCCATTTGTGACAACATGGATGGACCCAAATGGTCTAATTCTAAGTGTAAACAGAGCAAACCAAATATCATATAATCTCACTCACATATGGAATCTAAAAAATACAAATGAATAAACAAAAAGCAGGATCAGACCCATAAATACAGAGAACAAATTGACGGTTGTCAGATGGGAGAGGTGTGGGGGGAATGGACACATGCGTAAAGGGTTGTGGGAGCTACAGGATTCCACTGATGGAAGGAATAAGTAATGGGAATAAAAGGCACAGCATAGGGCATATATTCAGTGGTATTATGACAGCATTGTATGGTGACAGGTTGGTAGTGACACTCATGGTCAACAGAGCCTAACATACAGAAAAGTTGTATGTTGTACACCTGAAACTAATGTAACAATGTGGGTCAACTATACTCCAAAAAATTAAAAAATATGTAATATGCACACAAATAAATTATATTATTTCTAATGTATATTCTGATACAATTGCTAAATATTGAAAAAAAAAGTTGATAAAATAAACAAAAAAACCTGAATTTTGTCCCTGGAGGAATACAGTTTGGGTTGCTGGCCAAATCTGTGCTCATGAATGGCATTTCGGAGACCCTAAATAAACACTTTTGGGGAGAGATGCCTGGGTGGCTCATTTGGTTAAGCATCAGACTTGGGCTCAGGTCATGGTCTCACAGTTTGTGAGTTCGAGCCCACGTCAGGCTCTGTACTGATAGCTCAGAGCCTGGAGCCTGCTTCTGATTCGGTGTCTCCCTCGCTCTCCTCCCCTGCTCGTGCTTTGTCTCTCTGTCTCTCTGTCTCTCTCTCAAAAATAAATAAACATTAAAAATATTTAAGAAAAAAAGTTACCTGGATTTTAAACTTTGGTCTGTCAGTAACCGGTTCTGTCACCTCAGAAAAGTCCATCTTGGTGGCTCACAATTTCTCCACAGATAAAATAGGAGATTGGGGTATTCAGCTTCATTTACGCATAAATAAACTAAACTAAACTATTTACCATTGAATTATGTTTTCAGAATCACCAGGGATTTGCAATTTGTGCTTTTCTGGTTTTGGTATTCAGAGCGATAATGATCCCTTGTTTTTCTTTATAATCAGAGACTTAAGGATGCTTGCTGCTTTCAACCTCGACTTTTAAATACTTCACTTCGTAGATGTTAATAAATACTTATTTCTTTCAAAACACATTATTTTGTCCTGATCACTCTGCCGGTTGTGTTTTATTCTAGATTTCATTGGGTAGAATAACTTTACATTTTTACTATCAGCATTAACATTCAATCATGAGTTATCATTAAACTCGTGATATTATACCAGTAAATCCATTTAACGCATAAATGCATTTACAAAAGACACACTTAGCATGGATTATACTGGCACTCTACAATTAGGATCCATTCTCTTCTAGAAAATTATAACTATGAGAATAGTGCATGGTGAAGTTGGAAAAAGAATTTAAATTATGGTTTTTAATTTTAAAATCACAGATATGCATACACACACGTATATCTAAAAGATATTTTTTGCTACTCCACATCTGGTAGTAATCTGAGTCACAACTTCCTCTTGCTTGAGTTTGGCACTAACTGCTTTCTTAAAATGTTAAGCATAAGCTCTATGAATAGGTTCCAAAGTCAAACAGCAAATCCAGTTAGATAAATTAACTAAAGGGTAAACAGATTATGGAGATTAAAGCCAAACTCATGGCATTCAGTTAATTATAATAAAAATAAAAAATCATATATTTTATATATACTGATTTTTTTAGAAGAAAACAATAATAAACAGCCATAAATCTGGTTCAGGTTTTCCTGAAATATCAGGAATAACTAAATATTTCATTTTTTCCAAAAACATAAATATGCAGTCCGTCTAATGATATATCACAACACTGGTGTTTCTTCTGTTACATGTAAGTTGATAGAATTTTTAAGTCTCCTTCTTTGAAACATGGGAAGCAAAGTAACATCAAGCTGAACATACATTTCACTTGTACTAACTGAACTCTAGGTAAGAAATGAGTGAGAAAAACTATCAATTTTAATAATTAAAACAACTTTTCACTAGTTGCATAAGCTTAGGCACGAGACAGGAGGCAGAATTTGCTAATTCTCTGGGCATCTGGGTGGCTCAGTAGGTTAAGCGTCTGACTTTAGCTCAGGTCACAATCTCACAGCTCATGAGTTCGAGTCCCACACTGGGCTCTGTGCTGACAGCTTGGAGCCTGGAGCCTGCTTCAGATTCAGATTTCTCAGGTGACTCTTCATCCCACTGTGCCTCTCGACATGAATATCTCACTGGTTTTAACCTAACAGTTTAATCTCAGCAGATGAAAGTACAACATGTACAACAGGTTTACAACATGTCCCTATACAGTAGCCAAATGACTTCAACATATTTTTGACCAAAAGAAACCAAAACACCAATCTGTCCCCATGGTAAAGACATTACAGGCTTTGTTGGAGTTATTAAAAGTCCTTATATTTCTTACATACTGCTCGCCCAAGGATTTTTCAATGGTAAACCTGCTAACACGCTACTTTGTTTTTGTCTATCAGACTCATTTTAGAATAAAATTTGTTCTATTGTGTAACTCTACTAGAAGGTGTTCTTCAGTTAGACATCCACGTATTTGTATTGACACTTTATATAGCAATGTAAGCACACACCGCTGTGTTGATTTCCCTCCCCCACCCCATGCTGTGGTGCAGTCCCACAAAACCAAAATAATCTTTTTGCGGACTTTGTAGACAATACATGCAGATGTGAAGACACAAATTCTCCAAAGTATGGGTATCAGACTTTCTACTCCACTCAGCTGGAGGAACACAAAATGTAGAACAGATTCTGAAGCCAAGACCAGATTGCATGCAAGTTCCCAGACTGTGCATGACACAGGACACCTCACATACACAGAGAATTAAAGCACTTGTCTACCTCCTGCATTTAGTCCTCTGGGAGGCTTCTAATTTTTTATTTAATGTTTATTTATTTTTGAAAGACAGACAGAGTGGGAGCAGGAGGGGGGCAAAGAGAGGGAGACACAGAATCAGACCAGGCTCCAGGCTCTGAGCTATCAGTACAGTGCTTCACGTGGGTCTCAAACTCACAAACTGTGAGATCATGACCTGAGCCGACATAGGATGGATAACTGTCTGAGCCACCCAGGGAGCCTCTCTGGGAGGGCTCTAGGAAACCACCAGATCCTGCTGGGCACTGGGGAGCTCTGATGAACAAAATTTCTGACACATCATGTGGTTTGGAGAGAAAAGATTCTACACTTCTATCTGTAAGAGAGACCTAACACTCACCCCTCCCCTAGCCTTTGCTTCTATTAACTATTTGAAAGTTAACCAGTTGGAAATCAAGACTCTTGTAAATAAGTCATGAGTTAAAGGGAAAATCAAAACAAATTGCACATCACTTGAAGTTAATACAAATGTATTTTCTTTAAAACATAAGAACACTGTTCTATGTATCTATTAAGAACTTTGAAATTACTCAGCAATTATAGGAAATGGGTACCTCTGGAAACAAGCTTCTAGAACAGAGTTCAAAAGCGAGGATTTTTATAGTCCTGAATCTGGAACATTCTAACCCCTCTTGAACTTTAAAAGAATTCTGGAACAAAGTTTCTCTCTAGAGAAGCAGCTGATCAAAAGAGTGTTGGATTTAGGCATACCAGGACAGCTGATGGAAAAGACAAAGTGTACTACAGAAGCAATTAGGTCTATGCATAATGAATGGTGATCTCCAATCAAGACAAGAAAAATAAATTTTACATGAAAATATACATCATATCATATTTTATAATATGCATATCATATATCACAATGTATAAATTTTATGTTAATATTTTACTATTAATATGGCTGAAACATTAACATGTGAGATAATATTTAAATAGACTCATCTCACATTTAGCTAAGTTGAAGCCATAAAAAACCTAGGGCTTTACACATAATTTTTACCTTGCCAACACAATATTTTGGTTGAGGGAGAAGGGTATAACATTTTTTATTTAGCAATATGTTTCTGGATCTTTTTTAACTTTTAAGTAATGAGATATGTGAAATGTGGGCCTGCATTCGTATTACTATAGCAGGTCTTACAAATATGAATGGTGGGCCTGTTTTTCTTATGCTATTTTTCAATCAAAATCTATTCAGTGAAAGAAAAAAAAGTGTGTTTTTGTAACACTCACAGGTCATATTTTAACTGAAGAACATTTCTTAACCATCAACTCTATTTATTACCAGAACAGAACTCAGGATATAAAGCCAGTAACAGACACAAGAAAGGAGAAAGCAGAAATCAGTACTTGGTCTTTATTTTTACTTAAATTACTATCTTTAGAGGTTGTTCATTTTGATGGGCTTTCTCCTATACTTGTGAATGCAGGAGGGATGAATTTAAAGACTTATTTCTTCAAAAGAAAATTTATGTGAATGAAACCCAGTATTGGCAAATGGGCTTTACTCAATACAGATTTCTAAAAGGAGATATTGTTATCTCATTTCTAAAATGAGATATTAATGTTATATTAATGTATTACTCATAAAAGCAATTTCAATTCTACAAATAGTTTTTAAAGGAGTAGTTATGATAATTGCAGGGTGACTGTACTTTAACCATAATATTGATAAGTATTTAGTAAGCTGAAGGCACACTAAAAACTTCACACTATTCCCTATGAAAAAGTGTGTTGTAGGAACCCCACATAAAGTCATAGAAATAGTCATCCTCTTTGAAATCAGAACAGGTCCATATGCCGGAAGCACAATGCCCCAGTCATACAGATTACAGCTTGCTTGCTTTCCTTTCTTTCTTTTTTTTCTTTTATTTTCTTCTTTACTTCTTTCTTTCTTTCCTTCTTCCTTCCTTTCTGCCTTCCTTTTTCACTTTTCTTTTCTTTTATTCTTTTATTTTAAAGAGAGAACACATGCATACCCGCAAGCAGGGGAAAGGCAAGTGGGCCCCTCATGCTGTCAGTGCAGGACCTCACATGGGGTTTGATCCCAACCCTGGGATCATGACCTGAGTGGAAATCAAGAGTCAGATGTCCAACCGACTGAACAACCCTGGCACTGCCCCCCTTTTTGTGAGATTGCAGCTTTTCTAAGAGACATGTGGAAAAAATATCTGCCCCACAAATTGTTTAACTGACATTTCTTACGACATCAGAAATTTCCTATACCAAGAATGTCAGTATACCAACACCCATGTCCACCAAAAAAAACCTTCAAAAGTAGAGTGATCAAACAAATATTATATATGTTCAATGATACCAATCCTAGAAATTTCAACTAAACTCAGCCTGAGTAGAATTCAACTATTAATGGATATTATGAAAAAAGCCATTTGGGGTTTCCTTCATCATCACCTATTCAGAGGTAATAATGTGGCTCAGAAGGAAGTGACAAGAAGAATATCAAACGTCAGTTCAGAAATTTGCCTAATCACAGATTCCTTGGTGGAACACAAACATTACTTTATGTTTCTAGTCACTAGGGATTGACAAAGTTTTTAATAACTACTTCAAAAATAATATTTTTTTGCCTTTAAAATGTTTTGGACAGGGCACCTGGGTGGCTTAGTCGGTTAAACACCTGAATCTTGGTTTTGGCTCACGTCATGATCTCATGGTTTCATGAGTTCGAGCCCCACGTAAGGCTCAGCACTGGCAGCTCAGAGCCTGCTTGGGATTCTTTCTTTCTTTCTCTCTCTCTCTCTCTCTCTCTCTCTCTCTCTCTCTCTCTCTCTCTCTCTTTGCCTCTCCCACACTCATGTTATCTCTGTTTCTCTCAAGATAAATAAACTTTAAAAAATAATAATAAAATAAAATAAAATAAACCCAGTACAACGTTTTAGACAAACTGGAAGCTGGTACAGCTCCACTGTCAAACTGGGCACCTCCAAAGTGGCATAAGGTCAAGAGAGCACAGCACGCCTGGTATACCTAAACAATAACTTTCTGTTTGTGTGTTTACAGAAAGTCTCTGCAGGAGCTCCTTGCTTAAAAGCAGTTGGGAAGATAGATAATGGATGCTTGCTTTGGGAGAGACGACTTTCCAGCAATACATTTACATGAAGTTTCACAAAATGAATGTGATCACTGTACAATTACACATTGTCAATGGAAAGCACTACATGAGAAAAGCCACTCACAGGCACACATCTCAAATTTGAAACAGTGAAAGTCACCTGAAGTCCAATGTAAACATCCATACTTCTGGAAAAGCTGATTCAATTTGATTACATTTTTAAAGTCTGAAAAGTGTTCTCTTTTGCAACAGTTTCCTAGAATCTGGCAAGAAAAGACTGTTGTGCTTATGTAAACGTGTATGCAGGTAACCCTGTCAGCAGTAGCTTCCTTCTTATACTCCTGTAAATCTCTGATAGTGTCTTTAATCTTGGTATATTTAAATATTTTTTAATGTTTATTTTTGAGAGAGAGAGACAGAGAGAGAGAGAGAGAGAGAGAGAGAGAGAGAGTGTGTGTGTGTGTGTGTGTGTACGAGCAGGGGAGAAGCAGAGAGAGAGGGAGACCCAGAATCTGAAGCAGGTTCCAGGCTCCGAGCTGTCAGCACAGGGCCCGATGTGGGGCTCAAACCCATGAACCGCAAGATTAATGACCTGAGCCAAAACCAAGATTCAGATGCTCAACCGACTGAGCCACCCAGGCGGCCTTAATCTTGGTATATTTTAATTAAAGGAATAACAGATGGCTACAGTTTTATGTATGTCATTGCCGCTGGCTATAACATTGTTTTCTTTGAAAAAAAAAAGATAGATACTTGCATACTTGGATAAAAGGAAACAAATGTTTAAACACAAAACAAAAGCAACATGGATTTAAATCTATTTTTTGATGTAACAAATAAAATGGACAAGTATCACAGGCAAGTGATAGCTCAGGCCACCCTCATGATTGCCCCTAAGAATAGATGCAGCTACACAGTGAAAAGGCTCTGTGGCTGTTAGATTAATAGCATTGCCACAGATACCATGGCGAACCCAGGAAAAGAATGAAAGCAGGAAGACAGCACAGTGAATCCCATGAGCCAAACTGTAAGAGAAAAATGTAGAGGGGCACCCGGGTGGCTCAGTCAGTTGAGTGTCTGACTTCAGCTCAGGTTATGATCTCATGGTTCGTGAGTTCAAGCCCTGCTCCAGGCTCTGTGCTGACAGCTCAGAGCCTGGAGCCTACCTCAGATTCTGTGCCTCCCAGTCTCTCTGCCCCTCCCCTGCTTGCGCTCAGTCTCTGTCTCACAAAAAGAGAGAGAGAGAAATATAAAGACTTGTAGAAGTTGCTCAAAAATAAGTGGAAATGACAGAAAAACAAATCATAGTACACTGAGAAAATGCAGTATGGTTCAAAGGAAATGCCTTGATGGGGTGTGAAACCTGTGTGTACACTTGTGTCTATGTCTGAGTGTGTGTTTATGGACATGGTATGTATCTGCCTGTCAAGCATGTGTTTTCTGTAAATTTTCTACCCTACTATCAAACATGTAATGGGAATATGTGGCTATGCTGCTTTTGGTAATTAGTCTTAACGTTTAAGCATGTATTTTTGTAGTTATTCTTTGTGCCAACAAGCTACCTGGAAATAAATTTCTTTCAAGATATATTTACAAAGAAAATATAACCTTTTTATTTCACAGTATCTGCTGATAATTTCCCTTTTATAGCTGATATGATTACACAGGCTTTCTACAAACATCTAGGACACTTTTTTTTCCCCTTCAATTTCTTCCATTTCTATTTAAAAAACAGACTGAACTGTAAGTATAGTATTCAGGGTTTTCTTTTTTAAGGCTGGAAATTTCTTAGAATGGACATGGATATTCTTCAATTACAGTGCATGCAATTAAAGTATATGCACAGGCAGGCGCGTGCACACACACACACACACGCGCGCGCGCACACACACACACCAAGACCTAACTCGACGCATTTTCAAAATCAACCTGAAGGAAGAAAGAGAAATGGAGTGTGTGGTTATGCAATTTGGAAGACAGGGACTAGATTGGAGCTACATCACACGAAGGCAATGGCAAAGGTACCCTGGAAAGTGTCGAGAATGGCCAAATTGCTGGACATACTATAGAGGGAATGCCTGGGAATGGCAGAGGCAAGAAAAGATTTAGAGAAAGTAAAATGTCTCATACAATTTTTAGATTTATATATGTATTTCTCCCTCATTTCCTACTTGACATTCTCCGTAACACCTATATAGCATTCCAAAGCTTTTTCAAATGAACTCATTGGGGAAAATTTAAATTGGTCCTAAGTCTGGAATAAAAGTTCAGAGAGGATGAAAGGCAGAAAAGGGATAAAGCAAGGAATGGATATAACCAGGATACATATGTTCTACAACATTTCTTCTCCATTTTTTATTAAGATATAATTAACATGAAATATTGAATAAATTTAAGATGTACAATGGGATGATTTCATACATGTATATATTGCAAAATGTTAACACAATGTTAGTTAATACACCTTTATGCTCACATGAATACCATCTTGGATTGTAACTGTCACGGTGAGAACATTTAAGTTTGACTCCCATAACAACAATATGGTACTGCTTACTGCCTTGCTGTACATTAGATCTCTAGAACTTATTCATCTTATAACTGAAAGCTTAGACCCTTTGACCAAAATCTCTACATTTCCCATATCTCCCAGCTCCTGGTAACCATCAATCTACTGCTATTGTGAGTTCAAAGTTTTGAGATTCCACAGATAAGTGAGATTATCATACAGTATTAGTCTTTCTCTATCTGACTTATTCAGCGTAATGCCCTAAAAGTCTATCCATGTTGTTCAAAATGACACTTTTTTTTAATGGATGAATAATATTCCATTGTATGTATATACCAATTTTTCTTTATCCATTTATCTACTGATGGGCAGTTGTTTCCATGTCTTGGTTATTGTCAATGCTGTAATGAAGGTGGGAATACCAATATCTCTTTGAGATTGTGATTTCATTTCCTTTGAAGATACGCATAGAAGTGAGACTGCTTTTCATTTTATTTATTTTTTATGTTTATTTATTTTTGAAAGAGAGAGAGAGAGAGAGAGACAGAGTGCAAGCAAGGGGAGGGACAGAGAGAGAGGCACACACACAGAAACTGAAGCAGGCTCCAGGCTCCAAGCTGTCAGCAGCCAGTGTGAAGTTCGAACTCGTGAGCTGTGAGATTGTGACCTGAGCTAAAGTCAGACGCTTAACCGACTGAGCCACCCAGGTGCCCTGGATTATTTTTCATATATTGGTTCTATTTTCAGTTTTTTGAGAAATCTCCATGTTGTTTTCCAAAGCAGCTGAACCAATTTATCTTACCACCAACGCCGCGAGGGTTCCCTTTAATCCACATCCTGGCCAGTATTTGTTATCTCTTGTCTTTATGAAAAAAGCCATTCTAAAAGGTGTGAGATAGTATCTCATTGCGGTTTTGATGTTTTATAATGTTTAATACACTCTGATCTATATAATTCTGAGCTGACCATACTAGAAAAAAAGGATTATAGTGATTATTTTAATGCACTGTCAATGTTTCTAAATCAAGTGCTGTTCTGGGGCCAGTTAGGAAATGGACTAGCACAGACAAAATCACAGGTGTGATTTATGTATAGGCCAGTTAATATCATTCAGTGCTGTAACCAGGGAGTAAACCCTCTCCTTCGTATTTCTCTGCTCTTAAGAAGACCATTGCAAAAGACACATGAATCCACGAACACTAGATTTGCAGGGGGGCAAAAAGGCTTAAACATGATGAAACTGCATTACATTACAAATTACAACTGTGCACATTTGATTTGACAATTGTTAATGTCATCTTAACAGGTTTAAATGAAGTTTTCCCAATTTTTTAAATGTTTATTTACTTCTTTTGAGAGAGAGACAATATAAGTAGGGGAGAGGCAGAGAGAGGGAGAGACAGAATCCCAAGCAGGCTCTGTGCTCTCAGTACACTGCCTGACATGGGGCGTGATCTCATGAAACATGAGATCATGACGTGAGCCAAAATAGAGAAATGGAAGCTTAACCAACTAAGTCACCCGGTGGCCCAAGTTTTCTCAACTTCAACACTACTGAAATTTTGGACCATACTAATTCTTGTCCTGTGGGGCTGTCCTGTGCATTAAGATATTTATCAGTATCTTTGTCCTTTACCCACTAGACGCCAGTAGTAGTCCACCACCCTAGTCACAAAAATTAAAATTGTCTCCAGATATTGTCAAACATGTCTGGTGGAACAGGAATGGGGGAAAACTACTAGTTGAGAACTACTAGTTTATACTAAGATAAACTAAGCCTCAAGATGAAATGCTTTGGAAACACAATTTTTCTAGAAACATTAAATTTTAATGTTTACTTTCAAAGGTGAAAATAATGTTTTCTAAACAGTTACTAAATAGCTTCAGCAGTATTCAACTTTCTAGTGTACCATTTCATTGTGGATATTTCCCCACACCTTAAAGTAACTGAATTGAATGCATGAATCTACATGTGCCTCATAAGCCAATATTTTAGGCAAAAAAGGAACTTGGAAACTGTTTAAATGACAGTTATGCTGGATCTCCAATTAGGATGTCACCATCCATCCACACTCCTAATACATTATATCTGTCCAAAAGACACAGTGATAATAAAATATAAAAAGAATGGGGATGTCTGGGTGGCTCCGTTGGTTAAGCATCCAAATTTCAGTTTCGGCTCAGGTCATGATTTCACAGCTTGTAGGATCAAGCCCGGCACTGAGCTCCACACTGACAGAGCAGAGCCTGTTTGATATTCTCTCTCTCCCTTTCCCTTTGCCCCTCCCCTGCTTGCACATGTGTGAGCGTATTTGTGCACACTTTCTCTCTCTCAAAAAAAAAAAAAAAAAAAGACAGAGAGAAAGAGAAATGTAACGCTACAATCAAACATAAGATAAAATTTCTATAGCTTCCAAAAAGAATTCCAAAGAAGAAAACAGAGCCACATTCACAAATCTCTCCTCACAATGTTTTAGAATCACAGTGTGGAAGTGGGGAAGAACAGATGAAAGGTAAAGGTGATAAAGCAAACTGGAACTTGGATTACTGAGACAAATCAGCAGTTAGATTGGAGTTCTTTAATAAATTAAAAAAAAACCCATTCTGAAACTCTGTCTGGGCCTCAGTTTACATATGGAAAGAACCTTCCTCTCCTGAATTTCTTTTGAGATTTTTGTTTACTTCTCCCTGTAGTTTATCTTTCAGAAAAGAGCTTCCCAAAAAGGGGTGTCCTGAAAAGCTTACAGATGTGCATAAGATACTGGAAATCCCCAGCCCTCAGTGTGGTTGGTGGACACCAGAATGGCTAGAAACTCTGGACTGATTTCTGGACCATGACCGTTCTCCTCATCTTCTACCAGAATACTTGAAAAAATATTATTATTTGAGTATGCTGTGATTTGAAAATGCTTAGGAATCCAAGTATTAGTACTTCCCTTCATGAGGGTCTTCATTAAGACTGCTAGGACTGCCATAACAAAGTCCACATACTGGTGGCTTAAAAGTTTACCTCCTTACTGTTGTAGAGGTTGGAAGTCCAAGATCAAAGTGTCAGTAAGATTCCTTTCTCTGAGACCTCTCTCTCTGGCTTGCAGATGGCTGCCTTTTCACTGTAAGCTCACAGGTCTTTTCTTTTCAATTTTTTTTAATGTTTTTATTTATTTTTGAGAGAGAGAGAGAGAGAGAACACAGCAGACAGCAGGGAGGGGCAGAGAAGGAGGGAGAGACACAAAATTCCAAGCAGGCTCTAGGCTCCAAGTTGTCAGCACAGAGCCTGACACAGGGCTCAAACTCACAGACCATGAGATCATGGCCCGAGCCAAAGTTAGACACTCAACTTACTGAGCCACCCAGGCGGCACCCCTCACAAGGTCTTTTCCTGAGGCACAGACCCCGAGGGTCCTTTTGTGAGTCTACATTCTCTCTTCTTATAAGGACGTCAGCCAGATTACATTAGTGGCCATTCTCATTTTTACTAAACATCCTTTTTAAAGGCCATATCTCTAAATACTGTCACACTGAGGTATGAGGGGTTAGAGCTTCAACATGTGAATTTTGAGGGAAAACAATTAAGCACAAATAAGGTCTTATTGTTAATAAACTGAGTATTTTACTTTAAAACACCTTCATCTCACCCCCAGTATTAAGTGATAATTTATTAGATATAAAATTGTCGGTGGAATTATGTAATATCCAAAATATAATATTGCAGACTTCAAATTATCTTTCACATGTATCTACATCTTTCACATATATGTATATACTTACACATTCATACATATTTAAATATATGCTGGAGGGGCATCTGGTATATGCATACTATACATATTTAAAAATAGCCAGGCATTTGAAGATATAAAGCAATGTGAACCAAATTCTTGAGGAACAAAAGATAACAGAGCAGATACCAAGGGCTTCCAGATAGTAGAGGTAACAGACACAGATTGCAAAACAATTATTCCTATTTTGTCCCAGGAAATCAACAAAATGATTGAAAACTTAAGCCCAGAACCGAAAATTTAAAATGATCCAATGGAATTTCTAAAAACAAAAAAATGTAATGACTAAATTGAAAATTTCCTGAATGTATTTACTACCAATTTTCACATGATAATAGCATTAGTAAACTGAGATATGTCAGAGAAAAATCTATAAATTAAGCACATAGGAAATATAAAAACATGAAATACTGAAAAAAAAAAACTTAAGGGTCAAACATGTGCAGGAATTAAAAGGGAGAGAAGAGAAAAATGAAGAAAAAGCAATATTTGAATAAATAAATACTGACAAATACCAAAACTGACGTAAAACTATCAAGCAACTAATTGCTTTCAGAATTCTCAGGGAAGATAAATATAAAGAAAATTAAACCTGGACACATAATAATAAAACTACAGAAAACTAAAGAAAAGAGAAAATCACACATGCAGCCAGAAAGAAAATGTTCAAATGAACACTGAAGGAGTTTAAATTGCAACCAAACATAATGGGAGCCAGAGACAAGGGAATTATATCTTCAAAGGGCTTTGGGGGGGGGGGGGGAAGGAGACTGCAAACAAAGTATTTTATTAAAATAAAACACTTAATGCAGTAAAGTGTCCTTCATAATATAAAGTGCAAATGTTTTTGAACTACATAGAAGTTTTGGTTGTACAACACTGTGGATGTACTAAATGTCACTGCACTGTTCACCATAAAATGATTAATTTTATATTATGTGATTTTCACCTTGGTAAGTTTTTTTTAAGAGAAGGTAAAATAAGTTCATTTTCCTACAAACAAAACTAGAGAAGATTCATATCACCAGTAAATCTATACTAAAATCACATAATGATCTCAACAGTTTCAGTAAATAGATATAGATATATATATAGATATACAGATATATATATATATATAGATATAGATAGTTAAAATTTAACAGCCATTCATGATTTAATTAATCTTATACCACACCATTAGGAAACCTCTCTAATGTAGAGTATCATGATACTAAATGGGAACATGTTGAAATCTTTCTTCCTGAGTTTAATAAGGAGCTATCATTGTAATAAAGGTTCTAGCCAAAAAATTAGATAAATTTTTAAATTCTTAAATACAAGTCCCAAGTATCAATCACTAGAGGAACTTGGAAAGACTTTATGTTCATTATAATAATAATAATTAGTAAAATCCAAGCTATTTATATTCACTTTGGAAGCTATATCATTCAAAAAAGATCCACCATGGTAAAGTAGACTTTCAAACCCAATGATTTATGGAGAAAGAGAAGACAGCTAAAATGATCAGCACTCACCACACACACACACACACACACACACACACACACACAAACACACAAAATTATAAATAGCTAAGACTCCAGAGCAATGTATTTGTTTTTCTAAGAAAAATTAACAAACAGACAAAATCACATGAGATGGGATTTATGTTACTGTCGTTATTGGAAAAGACAGTAAGGAAGCTATTGTCTAAGTTTTTTCTTTAAAATCTTATCTTTTATTGATTTCACACACAGAATCTAAATTAGCATTATCATTTTAATGAATAGACATGTTTATTTTAGAAACACGGAGTATGAAAGAACTGTCTTCCTTAACTCTCTTTTCTCTTTAAAATTTTTTTTTTTAGTGTTTATTTATTTTTGAGAGAGAAACATACAGAGTATGAGCAAGGGAGGGGACAGAAAGACACAGAATTCAAAGTTGGCTCCAGGCTCTGAGCTGTCAGCACAGAGCCTGATGTGGGGCTCAAACCCACCAACCGTGAGGTCATAACCTGAGCAGAAGTCCAAAGCTCAAACCACTGAGCTACCCAGGCATTCCTCTTTTATCTATTCCTGATGAAAGCCTAATGAGATGTGCAAACTTCTATCAAATTCAAGATGATAACCACTAGGCATTAGAAAATCTTTAATTATTAATGAATTATAAGAAATCTGTTGAATACATTTTAAGAAACATTTTAACAACAGTGGCTCAGTCGGTTAAATCTGACTTCGGCTCAGGTCATGATCTCACGGTTCATGGGTTCCAACCCCGCATGGGCTCTGTGCTGACAGCTCAGAGCCTGGAGTCTGCTTCAGATTCTGTGTCTCCCTCTCTCTCTCTGCCCCTCCCATCTTCACACTCTGTCTCTCTCTCTCTCTCTCTCTCTCTCTCTCTCTCTCTCTCTCTCTCTCAAAAATAAATAAATGTCAAAAAAAAATTTAAAAAAAAAAGATTTTAACAACAACAAAAAAAACATTTAAATATGATAAGCCAGAAGATGCTGATCCAAAAGATTTCCAATTATTAGGAGTAAAAAGTTAAAGTTTGTTTAAAGTGTATTTATTTATTTTGAGAGAGAGAGAGTGCAAGAGCAAGAAAGGGGCAGAGAGACAGGAAGAAAGAGAGACAGACAGAGAGAAGCTTGCTCAAAAGCAAGCAGGCTCAATGCAACATGGGGCTCGAACTCATGAACCATGATATCGTGACCTGAGCCAAAATCAATAGTCAGATGTTTAACCGACTGACTGACCCACCCAGCTGCCCCCAGAAGTAAGAAGTTAATTAAAAATGTGGACACCCTTGGGGCGCCTGGGTGGCGCAGTCGGTTAAGCGTCCGACTTCAGCCAGGTCACGATCTCGCGGTCCGGGAGTTCGAGCCCTGCGTCAGGCTCTGGGCTGATGGCTCAGAGCCTGGAGCCTGTTTCCGATTCTGTGTCTCCCTCTCTGTCTGCCCCTCCCCCGTTCATGCTCTGTCTCTCTCTGTCGCAAAAATAAATAAACGTTGAAAAAAAAAAATTAAAAAAAAAAATGTGGACACCCAGAGGAGCTATTTTCATGCATTTACTCAGCCATTCCTTTTCCATGTAAATACCCTGTCAGGGTTAAGGAATTGCAATATGACAAGATTATTTTACAATGCTGCTTCTTTCCAGGATTTTATAGGATAATCTGGGACCAAATAAGTTTCTTGGTGGAACAGCAGCAAACTGGGTCTTTAGGACATCTCTCCTGGGTCTATCCCTTGCACTTTCTCCAAAATCACCAGGAGTGACACAAAGTATGGCCTAACATGGAAACATGACCTCATAAGCTAAAGTAACTATATATGAGAAGTAGAACCATATAAAAGAGAAGCAACAAACTGGACATCATGGACCATATACAAACTTTTTAGAAAAGAATGTTCTAGAACTTTTAAGAAAAATAATAAATATCCTAAATTGTATGAGGGACGACATGGTAATATGCTTATGAGATGCTATAAAAGTAATATATGAAACCAAGATTCCATCCAGAATAGTAACTGCAAAGGTGTCGGGGAAGTATGGTCTTCAGCTTTCCATTCTTCCCACACTCTAAGACAGGTCACAGGTGATAGGAAATACATATAGATTAGGATCATTTGCTATATTTATTTCTAATAAAAATATCAGCTAGAGAGTGGGTAAGTAACTTGTGATGTAGTCATACACTAAAATAATGTACACTATGGACATAAATAAGTCATATCTTCACACATCAAAATGGATGAATCTCAAGGACAGAACAGTGACAGAAAACATCAAGTTGGAAAATACAGTAGGATTCCATTTTTGTCAAGTTCAAAACTATGCAAAACCAAATAGTACTCTGTTCAGAGATACTACTGCATGTGGTAAATGTTTCAAAAAATATTAGATAATACACTTAGTGAGTGTTTATCTCTATGGGTAGAGAAAGACAACAGGATCTGGAAAGGACCTCCAGAGGCTTCCAAGATTGGGGTAGTTTCTGCTTTTTTTCTAAGGCAGAAAGGAAATAAACAGGTGTGTGTATCAGTATTCTTTCTAGTTGAATAGAAATGTTATTCTGTAAATATTCAAGTTTTTCTTCAAGTTTTATAAAAATGATTTGACAAAGAAAAGCAAAAGGAAAAATTCAGGATAACCATAATGAGAAAATAAATATTATGTAGTTTTTTTAACTCATTGGAAGAAGGAGGACGCTCAGAGAAAGAATTCTACCAAGTAAATTCAAGAAAAGGAGAGCTGAAGCATAAATTGATAAACAGGATCTCAGGAAGTGGAAGGGTAAATGATACATTGGAAAAGGGAATATAGCTGTCAGGGAATGGCAAGAAACTGGTGGCTTTCCTGTAGGCTGGACAGAGCCAAAGATGAGAGATGAGCCCGAAAATACAAAGGCAATGTGAAAGGACTTCAGTGCGGAGTTAACGAACTTTGTTTTATAAGACATTACAATTTTGTTAAGAATTTTTTAATGTTTTTTTTTTTTAATAATAAATCCTCGGGGCACCTGGGTGGCTCAGTTGGTTAAGCGTCTGACTTCAGCTCAGGTCATGATCTCAAGGTCTGTGGGTTCTAGCCCCGTGTTGGGCTCTGTGCTGACAGCTCAGACCCTGGAGTCTGTTTCGGATTCTGTGTCTCCCTATTTCTCTGACCCTCCCCTGTTCATGCTCTCTCTCTGTCTCAAAAATAAATAAATGTTAAAAAATTTTTTTTAAAAATAATAATAAATCCTCAATATTTGTTGGAAAACAAACCTGTTTATCCTATGGAGGATGAATTGGAAAGAGAAGTTAAGGTACAAGAAGAGGAGTGAGGAGCTCAAAATCATCTAATCAAGTCCTGCTTGTTATGTTTCACATTCAAGGCAAGTACTATCCATTTTCATAAAATGCATTTCTGCAATGTGACTTGCTGTATCCCCTTGCTCTGTGACTAGAGGCATTTACTCCCCACTTTAAGTTCTTGCACTTCAAATATTTACAGTAGCAACAGTGTTAGTTTCTTCCCCCAGAAAGCAGAGGTAGAGAGAAAGGAAGAGAGAGACAAGAAAGAAAAAGCAAAAGCTAAGATGAATAAACAAAAGTCAAGTAAGCAAAAGAAAAAGAGTGAGCAATAAATAGAGGCAGAGAGGCCAAGAATGTAGTGGGCTGGGAAGAAAACAGCCAAGCTCAGTGAGCCTGCATGGCTGTAAGCAAAGTACTTAACCTTTCTTGTTTTCTCTTTCTTCATCTGTAAAAAGAGACATTCAGCTAGATAACCCTAAGTCCCTGCAGATACATAAATGGTCGGCATGCTTCTATTACATTATACGAGTCTATTAAAAAGGTACAAAGTCATTCTTGGGTAGCTTTCTTTGTATTCCAGATGCTAAAGCAAGTATTAAAATGAGACTAAAAATGTATTATACAATTATATAGAGACATTAATTTCAACTTTATAGTGTTTTTAGGGGCTTAATTTGGATCTAGGAACAAAATAAAACATGAATGCCTGCCTGAACCTCTCAGCAAGTTATTATTTTGTTGATGGAAAAAGGGGAGATTCAGTGATGTGCCAGCCCTGCTCACCATCCCGTGTTGTTAGTGAGACCAGAATTCAGTATCTTTTCCCTTTGCTGTTTTAAAACAATCTCATTTTTCCTAACACATGCAGGGTTTTTCATTCTGTTAAGACTGGCCTATTTAAGCAACCTAATCCTTCATTCCCTGATAACTATTCCAAAAAGAACATTTTCAAAAGCAGCAAAGGGAAAGATTTGATGGTTAAAAATAAATACAAATCAATCAAAATGAATACCACCAATAAAATGATAATGGAAAGAATTGCTATTATTACAATTTACAATTGTAAAGGTTGTGGAATGAGAATGTTCTATGTGGTTAGTACCTCTTAGATTAATTTACCTGTATCTTTCCATTTCAACTCTAAAGCAGAATAATATTTGTGGACTGGTCTAATGTTTTTTTTTTTGTTTTTAGTTTTTTGTGTGTGACCTGACCGCAGTTAAATCCTCTTTTGTCCAGGTGCCTTGCTAATAGTTAAGACTTTAGTTAAACGGTTAAATAGTTAAAACTTAATTACTAAAATAATAAAATTCACAAGTATAATTTGAAATAGCTAATATTGGGCGGAGTTCAACTGCAACAGAAATTTTGCTGAGAAATTTAGGTACATTATTGTAATTAATTGCCAAGATTCTCTCCTAGGCAGGCTTTTCTGAGACCTTTCTCAATGAGGCCTCCACCTGGGCCTATAAAGATTTGAACAAAGCACTAGCACAGCTTCTAACATGTTGGTCAAGGCCACAAATATCTAGGATGATTCTAGCCCCATTAATAGGGCATTCCTGCAAAAACTCAAGGCTACCAAAAGAATTTGCTATTTGCTCTAGCCAACACCTGAAGATAGAGCCCCTGTCTCCAAGCTTCTACAACAAGATAGGAGTCTAATGTCTGTAAGTTCTGGTTAGAGCAAATCAGTCTCCTAAGGACCAACCCTCCCTCCTTCCTGCTTTTTATATTTTTTCACTTCCCTTACTCTACTGAGTCCCAACTCGCCCATCTCCCTACTCCCTCATTTTCCCTATAAAATCATCTCTGTACAAATCAAACTTGAGTTCACTTCATACTAGTATTTTCCTTATTTTTCTATTGCTGACTAAAATCTGTCCTTACCACTCTAATGTCCAACACTGCTTAACTGTGACACTAGTAAATCCTGATTTAGTGGTAAACAAAAGCCAGAAAAGCAACTTATTCAGCAAGATAACAAAATTAGTAAATAGTAGAGCCAAAAGTTCAATCCAGGTCTTTGTGATAATCACTGTTAATTACCTCACTTCTCATTTGGACAAGTATTTCCTAATATTGAGAATAAATCCTATCTTGAAGGTTAGTCAATGACATAAAAGTATGAGATCTGGGTTTTTAAAACCTATATGGCATTAGAATTTACAATTGAGGGATATAACTTCTGTTAAAAATCACAGTAAAATAACTGAATTCATAAAGAAAATTATGAAAGCCTAAAAATAGATCTATGTAAAATACAAACAAAAAAAGACCATATATTCAAGGAAAAGAATATTGACATGCTTTCCTTCTGGAATTAATGGAATCAGTAATAATGGAAAAAATTTTTTTGTATAGAATTCAAACTAGATGTTTATAAAGTTCTTCAGCAGAAGATACAGGTATCAACAGTAGAGTTTATAGTCCTCTGTTTATCGGTCATGTGATGTAGGCAAATTATTTAATTATCTGAGCCTCCATTTCTTGAGCTACACAATAAAGACAACATCATGTTACACAGAATTCCAAGACAGTTTCCAAGATTTCTGGTCCTTCCCATATATGCCCTATGAGGTATTGTTTTTGAATGTGCATGGGACCTATAAATATGATGAACTATAAAGTTCACAATTAGGTTCCATTATATGGTAAAAGTGATCACATTTTGCAGGCATACTAAATTTCCTAATCCATTAATTTTGCAATATAAAAGCTATTATCCCAGGTAAGTTGGGAAGCTCTAACAGGATTCTGATGTTAGAGAAACACACTTCTGCTGGCCATGAAGAAGTAAGCTGCTATGTTGTGAGAGGATCTAGACGTATAAGTATGCAATCTCTCGGAGGTGAGAGCAGCCTCTAGTTAACAACCAGAAAAAAAAAAAAAAAGAGAGAGAGAACCTCAGCCGTACGACCACAAGGAACTGAGTTCTGCTAACAATATGCATCCAGTTCTGAGAACCTCTAGCTTCAAAGGAGATCATTGCCTGACAACTTGATTTCAGCCTGCCTAAGACCCTGAGCACAGATCCAGCTAACTTATTCCCATTTTCCTTCGGATGGCTGAATCACTCCTTGGCCCTATCATAGTACTATCACAGTACTAAAAATGCAATCCCAGATTATAAAGCATTTTTTTAAAACATCTCAGCTTTTTCTCCTACAACAGAGTTAAGAAGGAAATAATAAGGTCCCACTTGACTTATTACCATTTTATTAATTATTTTCAAGACAATTTGGGGAAAAATAAAACCTCACGATTGCCATACTCTTATTTTCTTTTTTTCTATACTCCAAATATTCAAATCCAATTTCTAAATATGGAATGAACTCTCATATATAGTCATCTTCTTTCCAAAACTATGGATGGTCACCGAATGGGTCATCTCTGTTATATGGCAGCTGTGTCAGTTAGGATCTTTCAGCCACGAGTAAAAGAATATTTGACTAAAGTGGTTTAAGCAAAAATGATGTTCTCTTGTTCCCTATAAAAAAGAAGCCCACAACAGGCTGGTTTAGCAGTTGAATAAGTGGAACCTTGATTTTTCCCAATTTCTATCCTACCATTATCAGATTATCAGGTGTTGGTGATGGTTTTTCTTAGCACAGGATGGCTGTTGTAGTATTGATGGTCATATTCTTAATAGCATTCCAGGAAGGCAGGAGTGGATAATATCATAAAGGGCCTTTACCTTATGATGCCCTTTTTTTTTTAATTCCTAAGTTGAGCTTGATAAAAAGCACTCCACCAAGACTCCCTTTTAGTCTCTGCCATTAACACTGCCAAAGGAGAACGGGACTGCTATGGTTGGAACAGACCAATACAACATATTCCCTAGTAAGAAGCATGTTACCATCCAAATATACAAAGATGTCTCTTAACATGAAAAGAAGGAGAAATGGCTACTGGATGAACTAGCAACAACAACCACCTTAACAGGGATCTTTCCTTGATGCTGTACAAGCTGAAGATGCTTTTGGTGACTGTCTTATACTACAGCTTGGGACAAATTCCATAAATTCCTACAGTGTGGATTAAGGAATAACTTTACTGGGAAAAGGGGAAATTTTTAAAATTTACAGATTCTTTGAATAACAAAAGAAGGGAAGGCAATTATTCTCCATTGTCCAATTATTCTACAAAGAAATGTGCTGGGGCCTGAGAGGTTTGCTGGAACAAAGTTCAGGTTTCTATTTCAGCGAAGGGACCATGCTCCCACATTACTTTTAATTCTTGTATGTATCCATTAAAGGATGCACAGACTGCATGGACACCAGGATTTTGATGCTCCCTTTTTCTAGGAGCTCTGGGGAATGACTGCTGCCCAGCACTTGAGGAAAGTGTGTTCTATAAAAAGTTGCAATGTCCTTCCAAAAAAGAGATCTCTATTTCTATGCAAACTTTTACCGGGTGTGGACCCCTTCAAGCTGGCTCATTTCCCAGGCAATCCAGAATGAAAAAATACAGTCATTTTCAAAAAAAAAAAAAAAAAACTCTTCCCCATGGTCTCATCAAATATAAATTTTTCCATCATGGGAAGTGGCAAATCCATCTGATGAATGGGAAGAGAACGATGTTATCTGTCATTCCTTCATCCTAATCTCCCATTCCCTGTTTGACTTTGATGTCCAATTAATTGGGATTTACCATTCTTCTTGGGGGTGAATCAAATTGGCCATTTTTTATTTTGTTTTACTGTTGCATAACAAGCTCTGTGGTGACAGAAGAGTTGAATTTTGTCATCACCACTGACCTCCAAAAACAAGGGGGGGTGAGCAGAGAACCATCCAATGCAAAACCAGTATCTCTTTGGGCCCTTTTAGATACAGTCTACCCTTTTCCCATCAAAATCAAAGTAATAACTGGACAAAGATTTACTGTTCTTGTCCCTTCCTCACAGATTTCCAAGATCAGGGGCCCTGCAAAGACAGAGCTTTAGCTGCTCTCTCAATGGACCTTCCCTTCAATACATCCATCAGCAGAAATCATTGATTTGAATCACCTCAAAGTTTCAGCTTTTGACGAGCACAGAAACCACTGTTACTGACATAAGAGATCATTTCCTAAAGTCACAGTTGGCACCAGTGATGTCAAACTGATAATACTGCCGTGAGTGTAGAGGAGTGCATGACCATCACCTCTACCTTCCAAAGGAATTAAAAGTGCTGATGGTGATCCCAGCCCTGAAGTGCTAAGGGCCACACTGCAGCTAGAAATGTCAAGGTTCAGGGGTTGATTTCTAAACAAAAGCCAATGGCTCCCTTTGATGCTGAATCAAGTTCTGCAAATTCATTGTTAACTTAAGTCCTAAGTCTTTTTATTTCTTACTTTCCACCCCCCTACAATTCTACCACCTTAAGATTTTTATTTTTCATATTAAGCAGGAAAGTAATTTGAGTGAAATACCCTTTACTGTAATTGTAATATTTTCTGTAGATCAATGACACATGTTTTTTTTTTTTTAATTTTTTTTTTCAACGTTTATTTATTTTTGGGACAGAGAGAGACAGAGCATGAACGGGGGAGGGGCAGAGAGAGAGGGAGACACAGAATCGGAAACAGGCTCCAGGCTCTGAGCCATCAGCCCAGAGCCTGACGCGGGGCTCGAACTCACGGACCGCGAGATCGTGACCTGGCTGAAGTCGGACGCTTAACCGACTGCGCCACCCAGGCGCCCCAATGACACATGTTTTAATTAACATCCCTTATCATCTTCATTAAAAGTATCCTCATTCTACCACATAATAGACCAATGCTTGTCTTAAAGCATTAGATTTCCACACGTGCCTGAATGCTGGGATACACAGAGCACAGGCTCAAGCTAGTGACCCCTTCCTCTCAACTCCCAACATAAAAAGCTAAAATATTTATCCTTTCCAGTATTTATTTGTCATTTGTTCCCCTATGTTGATTGTCAACAAAGTCCCTGAAAAGTAAATAAGCCCAAGTGACTATTTCTAAGAACATCAATAAAAGAGTTGCTTTCATACTCTCCCAAATGTATTTCTACATCGCTTATAAGATTTTAAAGAGTGCGTTCTGTTTTTACACTTTTAAAAATATAAAAAATAAACAAAAACACAAAGATACAACAGCTAGAAATAAAGAGGAAAGGAATCTTCAGAAGACAGGCAAAGCAGTGACAGCTACTGAGTGAAAAGAAAGGAAGCTGAAGGTTGGGACTGAACATGAGGATTCCTATGAGATCAGGACAGGAGATGCCATCAATCAACAGAAATAACCCTGCCCTGTGGGTTTACCACACCCCCTTTTCCCACTTACATTACTTCTTTCCTTACTTAAGCTCTTCTCAGACCAAAGTTCCTGCATGCTGCATCTAGAAAGGACTAATTCTCTCCCTCTTTCCTTTTTAAATAAAGGACATGGGAACTCTGAAACTATATTTACGATAAAGAGGATGTAGTATTCCCACCACATATGAGATTTCCTTTCAATGTTACCTTATAGAACAGCAAGTTCAAGGAGCAACAAGATTAACACACACCAAAAAAAAAAAAAAAAAAAAAAAAAAAAAAAAAAAAAGTCAAACTGACCTGAGTTTTCCATCCTTCAGTGAAAGGCAATTTGTAAAACATTAAAAAAGAAAGAACAAGGATAAAAAGGGTCTGCCCAAAAAATGTAAATTGGAAGAAAATCATCACATCCTGGAGGTAAAAGAAATCTTAGCACTTTAAGTATATTGCATTCACATGTCCAAGTCTCTACCCCTCTTCTTCCTATCCACATCTTTTGCATAGGGCTTGGCTGTTCTTCCTCTCAGGAAAGAAACCACATATATATCACCACCCCTTGTTTCTGGGTTGGCCACATGATGTGCTGTGGTTAATGGACTATGAACAGGAAAAAAAAAAATTGTGCTATTTGCCTGCTGTCTTTCACATGTGCCACAACACAAGAATATGCCTGGGCTGGCTGAGGAGGAGGATCAAAGACATGGGCAACTTAGCCACTCGTGGCCATCCCTAGCCTAGATCAGTAGACCCTCAGGTGCCCTGCAGATCTGTGGGCTAACTAAATGCATACTGCTCTATACTACTGAGACTATAAGGTTGTCTGTGGCCATAAATGAGGTGATACCACAAACAGCAATTTCAACTTCTTTCATTTACAGAGGAGAAGGTTGGACCAAATGAGTGGAACAAACCAAGTTGGTGGCAAGGCTGGAAATTAGGCCCTGAGACAGAACCTTGAAGGCTTACACTACTACTCTACACTTAGCTACTTACCATCCTTATGGGCATTGGAAAGCCAGTTAATATGTCTGAACCTCAGGGTTTTATTTGTTCATGGAGGAAATACATACCCTGAACAAATAACTAGAAATCATCTGGCCAAAATAAGGGAATCAATGTGAAAACACTTTATAAAAAAGGGAGAAATAAGCTAAAGATGTTAGCACTTAGTGTAGGCCAAGTATGTGATTAAACACTTACATTATGCCATTTGATCTCACTTAATTATTGGGATAAGATTTAATTGACGAGAAAACTGAGGCCTCAAAAAACCTAAGTAATTTACCTAAGGACATTAACCCCACAGCACTTGGCCTGTTTTTATTGATCAGTAGGTAGCCTACTGATTGTATCTCAAGAGAACTGTTAACCATTGTGAAATTAATAAATGTCTGCCCTTGGTCACCTAGAAACATGCTACAAAGTTATTCAAATTAGAATGACAGTTTTTGGGGCACCTGGGTGGCTCAGTCGGTTAAACGTCCGACTTCAGCTCAGGTCAAGATCTCGCGGTCGGTGAGTTCGAGCCCCGCGTCGGGCTCTGGGCTGATGGCTCAGAGCCTGGAGCCTGCTTCCGAGTCTGTGTCTCCCTCTTTCTCTGCCCCTCCCCCGTTCATGCTCTGTCTCTGTCTCAAAAATAAATAAAACGTTAAAAAAAAATTTTTTTTTAAATAGAATGACAGTTTTTATATCTTTGATCTTAAAAGTACATTAGCAGCATTTCTGTTTTTACATGATGTAGACACCTGTCACCTGCCATTAATGGTCACCTTTGTTGCTAATGACAGCATTCTGCTCTGGAAGATTATTACCCTTCTCTGTGAGGTGCTCCCAGAGGCATCAAGTACATTCCAAATATGCCACATGGCCTATATTTTGATTTATATGACACCAAACATACCTTCCAAACTCATTTAAAATATGTATTTTTAGGGGCGCCTGGGTGGTGCAGTCGGTTAAGCGTCCGACTTCAGCCAGGTCACGATCTCGTGGTCCGTGAGTTCGAGCCCCGCGTCAGGCTCTGGGCTGATGGCTCGGAGCCTGGAGCCTGTTTCCAATTCTGTGTCTCCCTCTCTCTCTGCCCTCCCCCGTTCATGCTCTGTCTCTCTCTGTCCCAAAAATAAATAAACGTTGAAAAAAAAATTTAAAATATGTATTTTTAGGTTTAATCCTCTCTGGATGAGAAGGACTGTCTTAGAGGTGTCCCTTAATATTTTTCTAAATTAAAAACATCAAGAAATGCCTCTGCAAAATTGGGGGTAAAAACGTGGTAAGAAACAAAACAATTTAATTTGCACCAACAAATACTATTTGAGAAAATATGAGGTCAGTGCCTTAAATTACTGGGAATGCTCATTAGCAGTACAGCATCTTGACTTAAATGGGATTTAAGAGAAGCAACAAAAGAATGAATATTGTATAAGAGCAAATAAACACTCTGAACTTTCTTCAGCCTCAAGAGTCCTGGGTTAAAACTTCTTTACTGGCTTCCTAATTGCATGGTGGTTTGACATTTAAGAACAGCTTTCTGTGAGATAAAATCTCATGCAATTTCTTAGGGTCTTCAGGCATTTTGGTTAATCCAGATTAAAGTAAGTCAATCAGAAGGACTAAAGGAATATACTTTTATTCCACCTTAAAATCTCTTTTCCAATAAAATGTGTTTGACATAAATTCTACTAGTAGGTCTTACAACTTACAATATCCTGAAGAAAATGAGGAGTGAAGCTGAAGGAAGATAATGGAATCCTGCTGAAACGTGAGATGACTTTTCCCATGGCTAAATTTCATTCTAATTATTTTCAATGCACTTAGTCACAAATTTCAGGACACAAAGAAAGGAAGGGGCAAGGAGTGATAACTTCCTCTTCAACTTCCTAAAAAGCATTCTATGTCCATGTGTCTTATTTTTGAAGAGAAATATATTTTTAAATTGTCTTATTTATTGCTTTCACATTTATTTTGGAAGAGAAAAAGTGTGCAAGTGCAAGCAGGGGAGGGATAGAGAGAGAGGGATAGAGAGAGAATCTCAAGCAGGCTCAGCACTATCAGCATGGACCCTGATGTGGGGCTTGATCCCATAAGCCATGAGATCATGACCTGAGCCAAAACCAAGGATACTTAACTGACTGAGCTACCCAGACACCCCTTAAATTTTATTATTTTTAAGTAATATCTACATCCAACTTGGGGCTAGAACTCACAACCCCCAGATCAAGAGCTGCATGCTCTACCAAATGAGCCAGCCAGACACCCTTTGAATAGAAATCTTGAAGTCATAATTTCTGAGCAAAAATAGACTGTGGACAAGAACTCTGCAAATGTTTTATATTCCTTCCTTCATTAAAGTAGCTCTAAATTGTATTGGGGCTTGAAGCACACAGTTGGAAAGAATCTCTCAGGCAACTTGTTTAATTGTGATAGTTAACTGTTTTAACAGTAAAAAGCTAGTTTAATAGTAAATTGTGTGGGTGCATGTGCGTATGTATAAAATGACAGGGCAGTATTCCAGTTCATAAAGGGAATTTTTAACTTGAAAAGCCCTCTTTCAGGGACAAAATATACAGTACTTTCAGTAGGAAAATATGAATGTATACCTTGAAAATTACTAACTGGAAACCTCACTACAATGAAGTCATGAGGCCAGCAGGGGGAGTTATCATGCTCTACCACTTGTCATCAATTGCAGACCCAACAGGAAGAGATGGCCTTTCAGGTAGATACTACTTTGCTCCCTCAGCAGGAGGAAGAAAGGCTTTCTTCCTCCCCTAGCAACAGCCCAGCCAATAGAAGACAGCCACAGCTCAGCCAAGGAAAAGCCACTACACTTCCAACTCCCAATTTACTCTAATAGACTTTATAACAGTCTTCCCAACTTACCCCTTTTCCTCCTTTGTTCAGTTGATTTGTGTATGAGTTTGCTGTAGCTTGCTTATCCTGATTCCAATTCTCTGCTATTCCCACATAAACCCACTTTTTTGCTGGTAATACAACTGGCAGGTTAATAATGCTGTGGAAGACAACTGTGGCTTTGCAGGAGAATCCTTTCTGCATTTTGTAAACTCTGGGAAGTGCTTGCTGACATCTTGTCTGCATTTCAAACAATACTTAAGGATGTGCCAGATTCAAATTATGTTTTATGTTCACCAATACAAAAGTGCTCTTGAAAAACCATTATTTTAGTATTGAGCATTACTGAGGTATAACTGACAAACAAAATTGTAAGGTATTTCAAGTGCACAACGTGATGATTTGATAAAAATATTTGTCTTAAATAAAAGTCATCTACAGGTAGGAGAATGAATTTTGTGTTTGTCATGTGTAATCTCTACCCAAATCCACTTCCCTTTTATTTGGGGTTAACAAAAATAAACAAGTAAAGCCGGGGCTTTCATATCTTCTGGGTGTGTTAATGCTTAAAGATAATAAAGGATAGTATCTAGGCCAAAACATCTGCTGATATAAAATGAACAAACCTTTTAGAATCTCTAAAAGTAAGAAAGAGAGTTTCAATCGAGCCAAAGTTTGGACAGCTGCCCAGGAAACATGCTCTTCACATGAAAAGTATTGTAGAGAATGAACAGTTTTCACAGACATATACTTTTTATATCTTGTCAAAGCTCAAAAGATTATAGATTAGCATACAAGCAGGAATCACAAGTTTTTTTTTTTGTTTTGCTTATTTTTTTATCTTAAAAAAAGTTTTTTTAATCTTTATTTTATTTCACAAGTTTTAATGTCAAGGAGTGTAGGGAGTAGGAGCATTGATAGATACTAAAGGACAATATGGTTTTCTTTTAGGCTCCACATCTACAAAGCAGGTACACAATGTATGCTTGGTGGGTCATAAAGTCAGGCTTTTGGTTTAAACAAAGTTTATGTACAGTCATTGCTGACTTAGAAAGATATCCAAAGAAAAAACTATAAATAAAACAGTTCCTTTCCCTATTTTTTGTCTTGGTTGTGTCTTTTGGCTAGACACCCACCAAGAGATTAACCCAGTTACAGTTAATAGTGGGTCCTGGTCCCTGCCCACAGTAGGCCGAATAACTGAAATCTGATTGTTTGGAGCTGGTTATAGATGCACACGAAGATCACTTGAATCTGTATCTAGCTATCTTTTCTTTCTTTTTTTAATGTTTGTTTATTTTTGAGAGAGAAAGAAAGCGAGAGCAGGGGAGGGGCAGACAGAGAGGGAGAATCTGAAACAGGCTCCAGGCTCTGTGCTGAGGTGTCAGCACAGAGCCTGATGCGGGGCTCAAACTTACAAACTGTGAGATCATGACCTGAGCTGAAGCCGGACGCCTAACCGACTGAGCCACCCAGGCTCCCCTCTTTTCTTTTCTTTTTAATGTTTGTTTATTTTTGAGAGACAGAGAATGAATGAGGGAGGGGCAGAGAGAGAGACACACAGAATCTGAAACAGGCTCCAGGCTCCAAGCTGTCAGCACAGAGCCTGATACGGGGCTCAAACTCACCAACCATGAGATCATGACCTGAGCCAAAGCTGGATGCTTAACCGACTGAGCCACCACCCAGGTGCCCCTGTGCTTTTCTTTTTAACACTTTCAAAGGCAAATGCAGAATGCTCAAGTATTCTTAAGAAGCCACTCTCCCCAGTGCCATCACAAGACTGAGATCTACTTATGTGAGTCACTGAGGTGGGAAGACACACATGGGCTCATCTGTCAGCGTGAGCCCCTCCAGAAGTAGTTGTTAGACATGGAGTCACAGAGAATAAAAAGGAGGACAAAGGGGGTAGAAAGTGAAAGCTTTACATTTCTCAAGGTTCCAGGCAAAGGGTCTGCAGTTGCCAGAGCCCCCACCTTGGTGTGGGGGCAGAGGGATCATTTAGTGAGAAAAGAAGACACAGGCAGAAATCCTCAAACATTAAAGGAGGAATTTGCATTTTGAAGTGATAGGTAGGGCTAGAAGCTCAGAGCTTAAATGTGTGGAAGCACTACTTTGCAGGTCTGTGTTACGCCTCCCTGGAGTGTGATGTGCAGGCGCAAATGTGCCTGACAACCAGGAATGTGCTGGTTACTTATGCTAATTCTGGGCAAGAGCTCCGAGCTCCCTGCCCCAGAGAAACTGCTGAATAAATATGGTTGGATGCCTCTCATAAAGCACAGCTGTGTGAAATAACCTGCAGAACCTGAGGAAAGTTTGAGGAACTAAAAGAACAACTTTGTATTTTCCATTTGTACTTTGCAAATAGCGCTTTTGTATTTAAAAAAAAAAAAAAGCCACTAAGTGCATTTTAAATCATGCTCATAAAATTAAACCTGGGATTCTCTGTAAATATATATACTTTTTTTCTATTTTAGAAAAATGTTTAATACAGAATATCTAATAAAAGAATTTGACAGCTCAGAGCCACTCACTACCTCACATTAGAAGGGGTATTTGAAATTTGGACTTTGAGAGTTATAAATACAGATTGACTTTGCAAAAAAAAGAAAAAAAAATGGGAGCAGGGAAATTTCAAAGAAAAACCACAGAGGCTAGCAAGACTTCATTCAAGACTAGAGCATTAGGGAATCAAGACTATTACAGCCACGGAGAGAAACTGAACTGTGTTGAAGTAAAAGGCAGGAGATAGCATTAAACTGCCTTGGTTAGAAGGCAGAAGTGGATTTGGGGAGGATTTGGAGATATGCTTCCCTCCTAGCACAAGGGCACCATCTTAGGAAAACGGAAACTCATGACTTGCAGAACCCTCTTCTGTTATTTGGGAAAAGAAGAAAGAAGCTTTTGTCTCAATCTCTGCCTGAGTTCTTTCGGCAATGGTGTGCCGGTAAAGGTTTAACATGTATTTTTCTTTGGCTACAAAAGAACATTATTTTGTAGTGTTTGTTAAATTCTCCCACTATGGCTGATTCCCAGCCATCAATGTGATGACACTGAAACGTTAATATGAAAGAAACACATCAAGTCTTCGGAAATAGAACCAACCAGCTCAAGTAGACCCCCACAGCGTTGTAACCACACAGGCTGCCAAAGGGCAAGCGGCACAGACATCCAGAAATAGTGGCAAAATATCTTACTGATCTAACTTCTAATTAATGAGACTTTAGATACATGCACAAAGAAAAGTTAGGGATACGAACAGTTTAAGAATTATAAACTAGGGCGCCAGGTGGCTCAGTCAGTTAAGCATCAGATATCGGCCCAAGTCATGATCTTGTGGCTCCTGAATTGGAGCCCTCCGCATCTGGCTCTTTCTCAGCGTAGACCCTGCCTTGGATCCTGTCTCCCTCTCTCTCTGCCCCTCCCCACCCCGTGCACATGCTCTCTCTTTGTCTCTCTCAAAAATAAACATTGTTTTAAAAGTGAAAAAAAGAATTATATTGTAAACTTATCAACTTATGATACCTTACAACTTACAGTTGACTTAATTCCCATTACTGAATTCAGATGATGAAACCAAAGGTCCCAGCTTCACATAACGAGTAAATGGCCAAGCTGAGAATGGACCAGAAGACTAACTGCTTCCTAAACTCTCTTTTCCATAATCTCAACTATGAACAACATTCACAAATTCTTTTCTCAAGACCCACATTCTCAAAAATATCCTTTATTGTCTTACCTAAGAACACACAATTCTTACAGGGTGATACCTCCTTTAGAGGTAAACACAATTGGCGCGCCTGGGTGGCGCAGTCGGTTAAGCGTCCGACTTCAGCCAGGTCACGATCTCGCCGTCCGTGAGTTCGAGCCCCGCGTCAGGCTCTGGGCTGATGGCTCCGAGCCTGGAGCCTGTTTCCGATTCTGTGTCTCCCTCTCTCTCTGCCCCTCCCCCGTTCATGCTCTGTCTCTCTCTGTCCCAAAAATAAATAAATGTTGGAAAAAAAAAAAATTTTAGAGGTAAACACAATTCAGGATATTGACGATAAAATGAAAATGTGTGTGTGAGGGATATCACCCCTCCATCATCATCCCTGCCATGTTAGTGTGAGATATTCTGATAGGATTCCATGAGACAAGAAAGGAGCCATTTTTTTTTTAATTTTAAAAGAGAAAGATATAGGGGATTTCAACAGTTTGATCCCCTATGTGATAGGTGGGAAAGCAAATGTAAGTCTAGAGGGGGAAGAGGCAAAAATAAAGGCCCTGCTAACAATAAGCATCTAACTTACTCATCTAGCCATTCTATCAGCCTGTGGCTGACCTCATAGCAGGTGCTGGGTACTAGTTTGAAGGAGAGACAACTGGAAGGATAGATGAATGGCAAAGGGTCGAAAGACAGAATGACAAGAGGGGAGGATAAAGTATAGGAGGGTTCAAGGGCCCCTGATGGGTAGTAGTCTTAAAAATAAGAAGAATGTGGCATGTGGGTGGCTGAGTCAGTTAACTGTCCCACTTTGGCTCAGGTCATGAACTCACAGCTTGTGAGTTCAAGCCCCAATTCAAGCTCTGTGCTGAGAGCTCAGAGCCTGAAGCCTACTTCAGATTCTGTGTCTCCCTCTCTCTCTGCCCCTCCCCTGCTCAAGCTCTATCTCTTTCTCCTTCAAAAAAATAAACAAGTATTAAAAAAAAAATACAAAGAATGTCTGAAAATGGAGGTCTGTTAGAGCTGGGAAATATGGCCTTACTTTGACATGTACTTAGGTGCTGGCTTCTGCAGGCCCCTAAAGTTAGATGAATTTTATCTGTAACCTTCACTGTGCCCATCTTGCCACAACATGGAATTCTCCTGCTCACAAAGGGGATTCTAATGTCCCGTCTTTGTACTTTTACATTTAACAATAATTACAATGAAACCAACAAACTATGTACATACTTAGATTCTGAATTGCATGGACATGATATGTAACTTTTTCTATGAAAAATAACGGTGACTGTTTTATTCAAAGCACATGGCAATAAGGAGTGAAGTAAAAGTTACAGGAAATGCTCCCTTTTCATTCAACTAGGCAAATGGACTGTCCACCTGGAAGACGATACTCTCTTTGGAAGAACTGTCGTAGATTAATAGCAGCTTTTCCTATGCAATGATTGATAAAGGCTTTTTCTGTTTTTTTTTTTTTTATAAAGTACGTTCCACGAAGGAGGTTATCATCTCTCCACACGGTTCTTTTACGGAGTGGTTTATTTTTTTTTCCATTTGCATAATTTTCATTTGTTATTCACACAGTAATACTCTCTGAAGTACACTTAGCAGAGTAGACTTAAGATTGTTAATGAATTTTTAATTGTCACAGTTTTAAACTCAGTCACTACCAAGGGTTAAACATTACTCCATTCTACATGAGAGAATGTAAGGCCTTCCAAATTCTCTGTACTACTGCATGCTATTAACTGCTAAGTTTTCCACTACCCTCAATAAACAAATTGCATTCTATTACCACCACAATGGTAATGATCAGTTGCTTGTTGAGCTGGGATAACTGATTTTCAGAAGCAGAAGCTGATTTTTATTGAATGAGGTGCAAGATGTCATTTGCTTCCTGGTTTATAATCAGTAAAAAGTCTTTTTCGTGTATGTGTGTCTGTGTGTGTCTGTGTATGTGTTTCCTCTGCTTTATCTCTACCTGTTCAGAAGAAAAATGTTTATTGTTGGTAGGTGCTAAGTGCCTCAGGAAAAGTAGAATCCCTTGACAGAATGGGTTTCCACTGGATGAGGGGAGATGATGGACTAAAGTCATTTTGCTGACTGAGGTTTCCAAAATAAACCAGAGGAAGACATCTGAGATCTATTGAATGAGCTGCTGTGAAGATAAGGCCACACTCTTGTGCCCTCAAAGAATGAGACCTGGGAGAAGCAGGCAGGAGCAACAGATTTAATGAATTCAATCAGCTCCTACTCTAGGAGCCTCAAATGCACAGAAATGGCATGAAAATGGATGTTACATTAAAATTTAATTTAATAAATGTTGGGAGATTTTTGCTGCTTACAGAGAAAAAGTGTTTCAACATTCATGTACACCAGAGGTGATGATCAGAATGGCACTCATCCATCAGGAAGGACACAAGTGACAACAGGAATTTTGGGTCCTCCAGGTGTCCTACCAAACCAGGCTTAACCCTTTAGATGCTGAACCATGGAGATTTGGGGGATGCTGGGTAGAAAAGGTTAATGAGTGAGGCGCCTGGGTGTTTCAGTACATTAAGCATCCGGCTTCAGCTCAGGTCATGATCTCGTGGCCTGTGAGATCAAGCCCCACGTCAGGCTCTGTGTTCACAGCTCAGAGCCTGGAGCCTGCTTCAGATTCTGTGTCTCCCTCTCTCTCCGCCCCTCCCCTGCTCACTTACATGCATGCTCTCTCTCAAAAATAAACATTAAATTAAAAAAAAAAAAGGTTAATGAGTATCTACCAATTTCAGCATTTTATTATCAGTGCCTTCTAAGTGAACATAAGTCCTGTACCATATTTAATTTTGTGCATGCTTGTTCTAACAGATACTCTTCACGTTCTTTTTGACTGATGCCAGTTCCTTCCTATCTTCCTAATCCTGATACATTTTCAACCAGGCAATATTTCATCCTGCCATCCAATCATAATGTTTAAAATGTTATTTTTAAAGTATTTTTATAATTACTTTGAAAGAGACAGAGAGCACAAGTGGGGAAAGGGCAGAGAGAGAGAGAAAGGAAGAGAGAGACAATCCCAAGCAGGCTCCACACCACCTGTGCAGAGCCTTAATGCAGGGCTTACAGACCCTGAGAGCACAACGTGAGCCAAAATCAAGAGTTGGGATGCTTAACCGAATGAGCCACCCAATTTTCAGATTTTTCCAGTTTTCAAATCATTCCATTCTTTTTTCTTCAAATGGCAATTATTAAACTCATAGGAAATGTCTCATCATTTAACTCACGAGACAAAAATTTACTGTCTTATACAGAAATACATGGAATAGCCACAAAAAAATTAACATCTGAATATTATACCCCCTCCTCCTCCTACCATCAACTTCGTCTGAACCCATAGAAGATTTTGCTCAGCACTTTTCCTCTCACCTGCTTAATATGCAAATAAAACAACAGGGGTAGTACTGGCAGACAGAGAAGAGAACCAAAATATGAGTACTCATGTGAGTCATAATTCCTGTTACACACATACAGCTTTAATGGGATTGTCTCGCCTAACTGAAAGAGTAACACTGGAAGAGGTCTTCCAGGTAACAGGTGCTGACTGTGGATTTGTGAAGACATGAAAAGGTTCTGTCCAGGAAGGTTCCTCATTAGATACATCTGCCCAGTCATCACTGCTAGATTACACTGTGTGGTTCAAACTGGGAATAGCCAATTATCAGAGTTGGAAGGTAATCTTAAATCAAATTCCTCTAGACTCACAAATGCTCATTTCACACATTGAGTAATGGCACTATCTTTTTCCTTTTTTAACTGAGTCCTCTAGTATGGTGAAGTCCGTGCAAAGCTAGAGGGGGGAAAATATGATTAAATTCATTCTGTAAATGCTTTCAATACCTAAATGTGCTGACGCATATATCACTCAAAATCCTTTTGAGAGGTAGGTAAGGCACTAGGGCACCAGGCACCGACCAGGCACCAGGAATGCTAGAGAGGCAAAAAGGATTATGATGGGGTAATAACAAGTGCAATGATAAGGACAGAAGTTTTGGGTATTAGTTATAGCAGCAACACAGATGACACCCGTGCAAGGGCAGGGGTAACTACGGAAGGCTTTTTGAAGGTGTAGATGCTGAGCTGAGTGAATACCAGTGAGCCTCTCAAAGCAAAGAGGGAAAGGATGCCCCATGCAGTGACTATTGAACATAGTTAAAAAGAAAATAGGCTGTAAAGTTTTAAAGGTGTAATGGGTCAAGGAGAAATCTGAGTCTAAATTCTCTGGTTTAATAATTACTGGGTCTCAGCCGATGACTCTTCTATGCATGTGTTTAATCATAGGCAGCTTTAGAATTACAGAGTGAAAGAGAGCCCTCAGCAGCATGTAAGTACTCTATAAATGATATTCCATCTGCAAAAATCTCAGTGATGCTTTCAGGGGACAGTAATGACTTCTACCTATTTGGAGTGAAAAGATTTAAATCAGAAAATGATAATCCAGGCAGAAGAATTGAGAGCTAACAGATTCACTGGTAGAAATGGCTAGTTGTTGCAGGCTGTGATATTTCAGAAGCAGATAATGACGTACAACTTGGGATATTTGTAAGGGATCAGAACTATGAAGGAAAGGATGAAGCAGGGTAGGGAAGACAACTCAAACCGTGAGGCAAGTCTCCCCCCCTGCCCCAGCACCACCCAAGGGAGCTTTTAAATAAGCAATGCACCTCAAAGTTGTGTGAGTGGGTGGAGACAGGTCTTTATACTTCTAGAAGGTGGGGAGCCCCAGGAGGGGCCTGACCTCAGACAAAGCAACTTTCAGCTACTGATGATAGACAAACTCCCTGCACTTTGGCAGACACTCCCTCCTTGAAAGGAAATCTGGGAGATATCTCTCTGCATCTATCAAAATAGTGTTCCTTAAAAACATGTCCTCCTTCCCTTCTTGGTGAATGAAAGATGGCTCTTCTCAGCCCTCTCAGAGCCAGGCAGGGTACCTGACTGTACACAAGGTAGACTCCAAGTGTGTGTCTTCTGTTTTTCTCCTCCCACACTATGGTCATCAAGGGGATTATATGTTCCAGATGGGACAGCTGCTGGAGAGAGGAGCTTCCATCCACTAGCATGGCAGAGTGGCTACATGGATATCATTCAGAAGAGTTTAAACTTCAGGTGTAATGTATTGAGGAAATGTTACAAGATATTAAGGAAGATGGTGATCTTTATCAGATCTGGCTTCAGAAAGGTCAAATGGGCTACCACATGAAAGATGGGCTACCATAGGCAAGGCTGAAGACAGACAACTTAGTATCAGCTTTTGAGTGAGACAAATAGGATGACAAGATGAAAGGATTTTTTTTTTAATTTTTTTTTTCAACATTTATTTATTTTTGGGACAGAGAGAGACAGAGCATGAACGGGGGAGGGGCAGAGAGAGAGGGAGACACAGAATCAGAAACAGGCTCCAGTCTCTGAGCCATCAGCCCAGAGCCTGACGCGGGGCTCGAACTCACAGACCGCGAGATCGTGACCTGGCTGAAGTTGGATGCTTAACCGACTGCGCCACCCAGGCGCCCCAAGGATTTATAACCAAGTGGGAGAAAGTAAAGTTACAGTAAAGAGTTAACTATACAATTTGATGACAGATCAGATGGAGGGCAGAGTATACAGTCTGGGATATGAGGCTAGTGTCATTTACTTTATTTCCATCAGAGAGGCTCTGATAGGATGATAAAAGCAGCTAATATTTACCAAATACTTTTGTCCATCAGCCATTGTGCTATAATCACTTTGCATGCATTTCTCCGTCTTCTCAATAGTCATTAGGCATGCCTTCTATTTTGCTGGCAGAACCCCAGCTTTATTTAGAAACTAGTTTTTGTTTTTTGTTTTTGTTTTTTTTTAAGCATCCTTAGAGGTCTTCCCCATCCCAAGGAGTGAATGTTCATTAGTCTATGCCAATTGTTATAATTCTATTTTCCTTATCAGTGATTTGTTAGACACAGTGCTGTGACAGAAAAACAAAAAGTGGAAAGTCTACAGAGAGACTTCTGGGATCATTTTCCTCATAATTAAAAAAGAGGAAATAAAAAAAAGTTCATTCCTGCCTTTTAGCATTGCCATGTGAGGCCCCTCTGCCGGTACCATCTTGCTATGCTCCAAAAGGGAAAGTCTAGAGACTCCCAAAGAAAGTGACCAGGATCCCTCACATCATGGAGCCACTGAAGTAACCAGCTCTGATAAAGCCTACCTTCTGAGTTCTTGTGATTTGAGGTAGCACATTGTTCTCATTGGTTAAGCCACTATTAGGTTACTTGATCTTAAAGGATCCTAGCTGATATAAAGGCTGCATTTAGTGTTATTATCTCTGCTTGAAGGAGGTAGGAGAAATAAGAGAAGAGTCCAACCCCCATATCTCTCTGTGATAGTGGGGATTCTCTTATAGATTTGGTAGCCATCCCTATCGAAGTACTAAAATCTTAAATGCCAGTATTTGGGAAAATAATTGGGTCATTTTTTTCCCCTGAGACCTGTGATCAGACTGTCACAATCTCAAGTTTTCTTCTCATTTGTAAGATATCCTTTGTTTCAAGGGATTTCAGTCATAGCTATTTCCTCCATTCTTGCTATGACCCTTAAATATTTCACCAGCACCAATCACCACATTAGATAGAGTGCCATTAGTTCTGAATGGTTGTCAGAGGCTGTTAAAGAACTATTGAAATGCAACCTTTCATTAGTGACTGGTGTGCAATTTTGTGACATCTAACAGGGCCCTAGGCTGCTACTGTGGCAGCAGACTTTTCAAGGACTATATTCTTCTGAACAAAAGACATTACCAAATTCAAAGGTTCTGTCTTTTGTTTCCAGCCTCATTAGTGGCTCAGGTGAAACTATCCTTTTCTTCTGAATAAAATTGTTCATGTTTTCTTCAACGAAAACAACCTCACACTGTGTAACCTTTAGAAAATGCATTATTTTCATTTTAATTTTATAGTAGTTGCCTAATGAAGGCAAGATATTCCTGAAGAATACACAAAACTGGGAAAATCACTTATTTCAAACCAAAAAAAAAAAAAAAAGAATCAGAGAATTTTAACCAAATCTTAACTGTAACCAAAACTTATTTTGCTGAGTTTATTTTGTTTAGTCCTCCACTGAGAGCATAGAGAACAATGACAGTAATACATTCCCTCAGCATGATGCTGTCATTTCCCAAAATGAAATATGGTATTAAATGCCAATCCCTGCACCTAATGTTTGCATCCTATGTCTTCTCATCTTCACAGTCTTGTCAAACACTCCCTCTCCTGCATCAATAACCTCTCACTTCTTGATGTCCTATTACCACCAGCATACAAACACACACTAATACTGTTCTCTGTGAAACAAACCAAATAAAACCTCCCTTGACCTTGATGTGAATCGTTTCTGCCATTGCTCCACTTTTCCCCAGTTAATTGTAAATTTTCTTGACAAACTTAAGAGTCGTGTTGTAGGATCTTCTAAATGTCCTCCAATCAGGTTTCTGCCTCTCTATTTCAAGAGAGATATCTCATCAGAGCCACTACAAAAATTTGTCCAGAGGTCAATGTTCTTTCCTCATCTTAACCACAATGATCCATTGATGTCAGCACAAATGCACATCTTTCTTCCTAAAACTTTCTCATCTCCTGATGTCTAGAACCCCACATACTTGTGATTGACTGCCTACTTTGTTAGCGGCTTCATTACAGCCTCCTTTGCTGGTTCTTTTTCCTCTGCTGAACCAGTGCACGTCCCCGGAGCTCTTATCAGCTCTAAATAAGCTTTCTCTCTAAGTGACAGCTTTTCAAGTCTCTGGCTTCAAGTAGAACCTGTTTGCTATGACTTCCATGTCTGTACCTTTAGATCCACATTTGCCCTAGAACTCTAGACTCACACATTGACCCCCTGCTTGATATCTGTCCACAGGTGTTTCAGTAAACTTCTTAAAATTAACACAGCCCAAACAGAACTCTTGATTCTCCACAGGATCCATCCACCAAACTAGCTACTGTCTGACATTAGCTTCTTTGAATAAACAACTTAATTCAGTTTCTCAAATCAAACTTAAGGATTTTTGTTGATTTCTTGCTATCCATCAGAGATCCCCACTCTCAAGTATACCTACCAAATCATCAACATATCATGTTCAATTTTGCCTCAAAGACCTATCCTAAACCTATTTCCTAGTTCCCCATTTCTACCATATAAACCACCATTGCTCAGTCAGATTATTCACAGCACCATAGCTATCCTCTCTGCCTCCATTCTGTTACCACACTAGATTTTTGTTTTGTTTTTACCGATTAACTCCAGAGAGCTATGATTTACATGCAATACAAAGCACCTATTTTAAGTTAACAAATTCAATGTGTTTGTCAACTGTGGATCCCCAGAAAATCATTACCCCAATGGAATATTTCCAACAACACCCCAAATTTTCCATTTGGCTATTTGCGTTCTACCCTCCCTTACCTCTGGCCAAGGGAGTAACTGTTAAGCTCTGTTACTGTGCTATTAGTTTTACCTGTTTTGTAATTATAAATACATGGGTTTATATAGTATATGCTCTTTTGTGCCCTACATAGCCCAACATAATGTTTTACAATTCATCAATGTTGTAGGTCTAAGTAGTTTGTTCCATTTTATAGCCTGGATATACCACAACTGAAGAGAGAAAAAAAAAAAAAGTCAAAGAAAATCTCTGTGACTTTAAAGGATAAAAGCACTAAGTAGATTATAATAAAAAAATAAACATCATCACCACAATGAACTCCCTAAAATTAGTTAATATTCCTAGTCCTGAGGACTTATTTGATATTAAAATATATTTTCCCATCGTCTTACTGTTAAAACTATAACTTCATATACAAAATGCATTTTCTCTAGATGAATCTACTGTAATGTACTTTGGTTTTTAGTTAAACAGTTTAGAGTATTTATAATGAATATAATTATTTACATAGTTGTTTTTAAGTATACCATATGACTATCTGATTTTCAATTTGTCCCATATATATTTTTTTGTTCTTCCTTGCATTCTTTTTGACTGTTTAAATATGTTTATCATTAAATTTTTCTTTACTGTGGTCTTATTAACTGTAATTTTTAAGTTGATAAAGCAGGAGCTCTAGAGCTTGCAGAGCACCTTTTGTCACTATTTTCAAGTATTATGACACTTCAGAGATTAGAAATGCTTAACAGTATACTTCTAACCCACTCTTCTTTATACATTTTATGTCAATCTTCATCTACACATCATAAACTCCCCAAATATATTACATTTAAAATTAAACAATAAAATATATTTTATAGAAATTGAAAAATGAGGGAACATTTTTATTTACCCACTGAGGGACTATTCACTGTACTTTTTCATTCCTTAGTAAAACTTATTAAAACGTTCCTTCAGCTGAAGAAATTTAAACTTTCTTTTTGGGAAGACCTTCTGGTGAGGGATTCTCCAAGTTTTTCTTTTCCTGAACATACATTTATTTTATTTTATCTTCATTCCTGAAGGGGATTTTTTTTTCCTGGATATAGAATTCTAGATTGACATATGACAAAAAGTCAATCATCTTCTGATGTTTATTCCCCTCCATTTGATCTTATTTTTCTCTTCTAAAATTGTATTTTTAACAATGATTTTATGTAATTTGAATTATGTGTTTTGGCCTTTTTTCCCTGATTGGAATTTTTGGAAAATCTGGGACACGTGACCATATCATGTTTGTGCAAATTTGGAAAATGTTAGTCCGTTACTTCTTCAATTTCTGTCAACCTCCTTTTGGAGTTCCTTTTGGAACAACAAATATATTTGTTTAAGTAATATTTTTTTTCTCTCAGTGCTTCTGTATGCACAATTTCTATCACTGTGTCTTTCAATCCACTGATCTTTTTTCCATGGTGTTCAACTTGCAGAAAAATTTATCAATGCACATAATGTATTTGGGGTTCTAGACATTCCATTTGGTTCCTTTTTAATACTTTGTATTTCTCTCCTCACTATGTTCCTATATACATCAATTATTGAATGATCTGGATATTTCCTTTTCCAAGAGCTCAGGTACCTAAATTAAAGGTCATGGGTCACTTTGGTCAAGTACTGGGGAATTCTACTATACATTTATCACAGTGAAAAATGATCCTTCATCATAGGCAGAACCTCTCTTTCAGTCAATAGGTTCATGGTCTCAGAAATGGATCACACCTAGAATCCGGGGAAAGACTATCGTGTTTTGATGGGCAGCTTCTCTCTGCTTCTTCATCTTCCATTTTTTAAATCTATTTTGATTGTATACATTATGCAAAACCCTTATTTGCTGTCTACTCATTTTTCCTTAAGGACTAACATATTCTGTTAACCATCTCCTTATCTCATTGTGAGGCTAGCCTCCTCTGTCTGCCACTCAGAACTTGCCACCTACTGTGATCACTGCACTTACCTTGCTTTTGATTGCTAAGCATGAGCATCTGGTCTTATTTGAGATGCAACCATAACTAATTGCTATCAGTTCTATAATAGCGCCCCCTACTGTCATTCTTTGCCTAGAAAGAACAGCCCTCACTGAGCTAATTTTTTATTCCCCTTTCACCATTCCTTATTGCACTGGAATGTTCTCTCTGCCTTCCCATAAAACATTATAAGCTGTTCATCCAGCCTCGTGTAATAGATTCTGCCCACCTCTCTGGGTCCTTTAATTCTTTTTCCTGCCATCCACCCTGAAAACTCTGGAAATTCTACTTAATTTACTTCGGCTCAGTATTTGTTCCCTGTTTCCAAGAATTATCCTAGGAGAGAATTAGCATGACTTCCCAGGGTAGATGCCAGAATATTAAATTGTTTCACAGGACGCTGCTCCCAGATTGATAAACTCTCCTTTCCCCAACTTTCTTTCTCCGCTGCCCTACTGTGTTCAGCACCATCAGGATCCAAACTGTGCATAGACCCTCGTCTTCTCCTGGTATACTGATACGTATTAGTGAGATCGTGCAGCAACTTCAGCATGTGGTCACTCTTCTCCTTCCCAAGCCCTATACTTCTTCATATTGGTATTCTGGGATTTGAGATGGCAGTGCCTTATATTGGGTTCCCTGAAAATGGGATTTTTCAATCATAAAGGTGACTGGACAATGCTTTTAGAAAGTTCACCTGAGACAGTGTGCGAAAGGCGGGCTTTGGCAGAAGGAGAAGCTGAATCACAAGGTAGTTGTAACTGAGCCCTCAGCCAATCTACACAAAGTCCTGGGGCTTTGGATGCCCTTTGGAGTTTTTCCCAAATAAGCTAAGGATGCCAGGTCTTCAAATCTCTGCATCATCTGGTCATTGTCCACAGGTTTCCTACCCACACTCCTTACCCCGTTTCAGGAAGGAATGTAATTTTGAGCAAAGCAGCTACTCATTGCCAAATAAGAAATCACAATGAAGGCTTAAGCTTTATGCGAGTCTATCAGCAGCTGGTAGACAGATAATTTGACCTTGAAAAGGTGACCTGGGTGGGACACCTAATATCCACTAAAGACATACACAATTGTTGAAAGCAGTTCCCAAGTTTCTTCTGATTTCCACACTTATGTTTTTTTTTAATTTTTTAATTTAAATTCAAGTAAGTTAACATAGAGTGTAGTATTGGTTTCAAAAGCAGAACTCAGTGATTTATCACTAACATATAACACCCATTGATCATTCCAACAAGTGCCATCCTTAATGCCCTTTGCACATTAACCCATCCCCCCACCCATCTCCCCTCCAGCAATCCTGTTTGTTTTCTATATTTAAGAGTCTCCTACAAGGTTTGTCCTCCTCTGTTTTTATCTTATTTTTCCTTCCCTTCCTCTATGTTCATGTTTTTTTCTTAAACGCTACATGAGTGAAATGATGTATTTGTTTTTATCTAATTGTGTTTAGCATAATACACTCTAATTCCATCCACATGATTGTAAATAACAAGATTTTGTTCTTTTTGATCACCAAATAATATTCGTGTGTGTGTGTGTGTGTGTGTGTGTGTGTGTGTATATGTGTGTGCGCGTGCGCGCGCACGCCACATCTTCTTTATCCATTCATCAGTTATGTTTGCAATTGCTTGGTGCTTACAAAGCCATCCTGGTCAAATTCAGCATCATGCTATTTCACTCTATTTAGTCAAATCCATCTAGTTTTTCTATGTTTTATCTGTTGGTGGTATCACCATTCACCTTTTTAAACAAGAGAGAATTCATCTCTAATTCCTGCATTTTGCTAATTTTTTTTCATGGTCGAAATGCCCTTTCACCCTTTTCTCTACAAAGTAAAATTTTATTCACCCTTCAAGGCCAAGCTCAGGTATCACTTCCTTTCTGGAGCTGTCTTTGGTTGCTCTAAGCAAAATTAATTATTCTGTCCTCTAAGCCACCGACATAGGCTATACATCATACTCCTCTTCTACGGCTGCCTTAACAAAATACCACAGACTAGGGGGATTAAACACGAGGAATTTATTCCCCATAGCTTTGGCATCTGGAAGTCCAAGATCAGGGTGCCACTATGGTCATGTTTTGGGAGAAGCTCTCTTCCTGACACTTCCTGACACCTTCCCCTGGTCTTCACATCCAGAGCATGTTCTCTACTGTGTCTTCTGACAAGAGTACTAATCCTGTTGTGAGAGCCCCATCCTCATGATCTCATGTAAAGTAATTACCTCCCAATGGCTCCATCTCCAAATATCATTACAATGAAGGTTTAGGGCTTCAATACAGGACTTCGGTGATGGGGACAATGTATAGACACATTTAATCCATAGCACACATTATTCTGTAACAGGACTTATCACACTATGTTAATGTAAGTAGTATACATGTATAAATTCTCTTTAAACCATGGACTTCTAAAAGGCAGGCACAGTCCCATTTCATTTTGATCTCCAGTGACTTACACAGGTTCAGCTATTGGGTTATGCTTAAGGCTTATTTGCTGAATTATAAATAAAACTGTATTATACATGTGCCTTTTTAAATATAAAAAGGCAAGTCTGGGTTCCTAATTCTATGTTGATATATGCCGGTAGCTTGCCAGTATCAAGATTCTGGTAGTGACAAATTAGTTATGCTTAAATGGCAGACCCTATTTTGTATGCACAGAATACTGTACTTGCACTTCACAGCACTTTACAAAAATGTAACGAGTTAGACGTATATTGAGCTCCTTAGTATTTTATGCTCTAGTTACACACAGAGTCTATGTATGTCCTATTTACCACTACATATCTTATGCCTAGTACCTAGAACCTGATAATATTTTAATGAAATCATAGACATGAATATATTGATCTCCCAGATGTGGAAAACACAGCTACAGAAAAAAAAATTTCCAATATTCATCAAGGAAAAATTTTAGACAGATTAGCTTGAGTACTGATGGACTGTAAAAAACAAAAAGAGACAGATACAAGAAAGAAAGAAAGAAAGAAAGAAAGAAAGAAAGAAAGAAAGAAAGAAAGAAAGATGTAAACCAAGGAGTGAATCACATAGAAGTAGGACTAAGAAAAGAAAGGGCCCACTTTCTCTGAGAAAAAGCATGTAGACTATAAGGCTAACTTGAGTTCAAAGTAAGGACTAACTGGAGTTACCAACCATTAGCAAAACGTCTAAACATTCCAGATATTGAAAGCTCTGAATGCCCTACATCAGAATTTAGTTACATACAAGCACATGGATAGAAAAGATGTAGATTCCAAGGAAATAAATGTGACAATAAGCACATTAATAAGCATAGTATTTTCTAAAGCCAATACCAACTCTGCCCACACTGAAGTAAAAAAGGCAAAATGCCTTATGAAGGATTACTACAGGATATGTATTTCACAAAATGAAAATAAGAGGTGTTTACTCACTGGCACATTAAATTCTTAGAATACTAAGTTGTCAGTGGATAGGAACACGACAAGGATTATGATTTATATTAATATGTTCTTTTTTTTAGTACTTATATGTGTTTTCAAAAATGCAAAAAAAAAAATGAATTAGTTTCAGTGACTTAGTCAACTTTTTTTTAAACTAAATTTTAGAATTAGTTTCAGTGACTTAGTCAATTTTTTAAAACTAAATTTTATTCATTTTTTTTAAGTTTATTTATTTATTTTTCAGAAAGAGAGTACAAGCATGGGAGGGCAGAGAGAGAGGGAGACACAGAATCCAACAGGCTCCAGGCTCTGAGTTGTCAGCACAGAACGTGACCAGGGCTCAAACCCACAAGCAGGCTCCAGGCTCTGAGCCATCAGCACAGAGCCTGACGCGGGACTTGAACTCACAAACTGTGAGATCATAACCTGAGCTGAAGTCGGACTCAACCTGCTGAGCCACCCAGGCACCCTGACTTAGTGAACTTCTTGTTGTTAATAACAAAAATCAACTGAGCCTAGAACTATCTATCGCATCTCTGTTTCATTCTTTGGTTGAGTCTCCTTCAGTTGATTGCTAGTGAAGCAGTGTAATACTGGTTCTTACCAAGAGTCATTTGATGGAGGAAATGGCTTTATCAACTAAAATCGATGCTTGGCTTAAATTATGATATGAACTCAAACCTCCATTAGCCAAAGGACAGTGATAAATACAGCAAGCCCATCAGGGCCTCCAAATATTGATGACTCAATAGGCTTATTTAAATAGGGATGACTCACATTCCAGTAAATTTTCATTACTGTGAGCAAACCAGGTTGTAACCTTTTAGTGTTCTTAGAAAAAAATTGGTTATTGATCAAAAACAAAAGTCATAGAATCTGATACACACATAATGCAGTGAGAAACAGGGAAGTATCCTTCATGTTAATGGCAGTTGACACTGCCACGGACCTTCTTCTGAAGCAATTCAGATCGACTTAATGGGATTTTCTCCCATAAGAAACATTTTCCAAACCCTGAAATTTACTGTGTTCATTTCCCATGTTTTGTGGCAGGATTTATTTTCTAGAGTAATGGCTTTAAGCCCATAGAGCTTTCTTCAGTTTTGGACTTATAACCTCCTTGTTCTTATTTCTTTCTTAGTTTATGACTAAATGGGATAGCCCATATAAATCTCCACAATTAATCATTAATTTCTTATAGGCTTTTCTTCATGCAGTCTCAAACTAATTTCCAAACATATAGTCTTAAGTCTATCAGCAGCCTGCCTTTAAAAAATAGTAAGTAAAATATATCTTTTGCCCTATCTCCATACTTTTGGATTAAAGTCTGTTATGTTTTTCCACGACATGTCTCCTTGCATTAGGTGCTCCATGTCAAATAACAATAAATGTTTTAGTATTAAACCAAGGAGTAGAAGGTGTAGATATCTTAAAAATAGCTTCTTTTTAATGGTGAATATAAAAATGGCTCAGAGTAGGTTGAGGTATGAATGGGATCCTCTTTCTTGCCTCAATACACAGGAATTATGAATAAAATAAAATCATGGATAAATATCCTTAGTTGCACAGCACAGTTCCTTGTTAATTAGCATTTAATTACAATTTTTTTGTGTGTCAGCTTAAAAACTAATTTATACTTTAGGCAGAAATACATCCATATGAAATTATAATCTGAGCTCAAGTTTTTGTTGTTAAATTAAAATGCAGAAATATTATGTCATTTATTAATAAATATTAACACTGTAGCAAGATATCTATCTAAGCTCATAAATTCTAAAAGTAGGTCACTAATTATGCATTACTTTGCAAAGCTTGAATGGTAGACATAGCCTTTTTTGGCAGGGGGGCTTGACACATTTAGTATCTCTGATTCAACCTTATGTAACTTCGTAAAATAAGAACATTACTTGAATATTTAAATATATTTAAAGCCTGGGTGGCTTAGTCGGTTAAGCTCCCAACTTTGGCACAAGTCATAATCTCACTGTTCAGGAGTTCAAGCCCCACGTCGGGCTCTGTGCTATCAGCAAAGAGCTCCTTTGGATCCCCTGTTCCCCTCTCTCTCTTCCCCTCCCCTGCTCATGCACTCTCTAGCTCTCTAAAATTAAAAAATTAAAAAATTAAAAATTTAAGTGCAATCAGAAGTAGCATGGATACTGTTTGGTTAGAATTAAGCAAACAGAACTTACAAAATTTATAGAACCTTAGTAAAACTGTCAAGAAAGCAGAGAGAAAATAAAATTTTCTTCCATTCTTCCATTCCAGTATTTGGAATGGAAGAGGGGTATTTTTACAGATCCTTTGGACTTAAAGTAAGAGACAATTATAATCAACTTTATGATAATAAACTTGACAACATAGATGAAATTGAAAAATTCTTTGGAAAACACAATTAACCAAAACTGACATGAGAAGATATAGAAAGTTTTGATACCATTGTAAATACTACAGAAGTTGAATTAATTATCAGAAATATTTCCACAAAACTCCATATCATTCCACTGATGAACTGCATCAAACTTACAGGGAATAAATATTACAACTTGACAAAGACATGTCCAAAGATGATAGAAGAGGAAACACTTGCCAATATATGAAGCCATCATAACCCAAGTCCCAAAACTGGACACAGACGTTTTAACAGAAGATTATATAGGTTGACAGAAATCCTCAGATGTAAACTGAATCCAATATTTAAAAAGAAAATACACAATGATCAAGCTGGGTTTCTCTCTGGAATGCAGTTAATTCAACATTTGAAAATCAACCAATACAAGATATGAGAATAAAGGAGAAAAACTATATGTTTATTTGAACAGTCACCAAAACAGAGCAAATTAAACTCACATTCATAATAAAAGAGAGGACCAGAGAGGGAATTTATTCACTCTATTAAAAAAAAAGTCACCTAATAATACAGGTGAGACCACATACAATGGTAGGGAATTGAATTTCTGATCCTGAACATCAGTACATGGTATGCATTTCACATATAGTATAGGTTCTAGGCAATGAAATAAGGTGATAATAAATAAAAGATATGAAAATCAGAAAAGAAGAAAACTGTATCTATAACTGTAAATGACATGATTGTCTATGGAGGTAACTCTTCTAATTTCAAATCAACTCTCTCAACTAGCAAGTCAGTCACAGAGAGAGGTTTCCAGGAACAAAGTGAAAATACAAAAATCAATTGTATTTCTATTTAATTGTAGAAAACAATTGGAAAATGAAATTTTAAAAGACCTATGTAAAATAGTGTAAATATATCACACTTCGATAAAATTTTTCAAAAAATACAGGATCTTTGCACCAAAAACAGGGCAAGACAAGACAGAAAGAAATGAAAATATACCTTTTCCATGTATTAGAAGATTCAGTCCTGTTAAAAATTACAAAATTTGACCCCAAATTCAATAATACCAAATCAATATCGCAGCTGGCAGTTTTGTAAAAATTGACAAGCTAGCTCTAAAATTTAAATAGAAATGTAAAGGCATAAGATAGCCTAAACAATTTTGAAAAAAAAAAAAAGAGCAAAGTTGGAGGATTTAAAAATCCACCTGAATTTAAAGCTTAGTATACAGACATAGTAATCAAGACATTGAGGCATTAGCCTAAAGAGAGGCAAATGGACTAACAGAAAAAAAAGAGAACAGAAATGGACCCATACTTACAAAATCAACTGAATCAATGTAATTCAATGGTGAGTGAAAGTACAATCTTTAAAACAAACGCTAATGAAATATAGGTAAAACACTGGGGACAAAGATTATGACTTTTAACTCATACCAAATTCTAAAAGATAAACTTTGAGATGGATACTGTCCTAAAAATAAAAACTAAAATTACAGTACTCTAGGTGAAACCACAGAATATGTTTGGGATAGGAGTAAGTAAATATATCTTTAGCAGGGCATAGAAGCAGTTCTAAAAGAAAAAAAATGACAAATTAAACCATCACAATTTCAAAAATCTGTCCATCAAAGGACACTATAAAGAAAGAATAGGTAATCACAGACTGGGAAAAGTATTGCAAATATGTATCTGATGGACTTACAGCCATAATACATAATTCTACAACTCATTAACTGAGATAAATAATCCAATAAAAAGCAAGAAAACTACTTTCATAAATACTTCACAAGAAAGGTATATAAATAGCCAATAAATAGCAAAATATGCTCAATGTCATGTTTTATTAGTCATCATGGAAATTCAAATGAAAACCACAACAAATACCACTACACACCCACTAGAATGGTAGGATTAAATTTAAAAAAAAAAGTTAAACGTTAAAAGACCAACAACTCAAGTTTTGTCAAGAGTGGAGAACACCAGAATTCTCATCTATTTATGGTAGAAATACAAAATAATACAATTATTTTTAAAAATGGCACTTTATTTGAAGTCTAAATATATACCTAGTTTGTAATCCAGTCATTCCAATTCTAGGTACTTACCCAGAAGAAGTTTTAAAAAGTACATTCACAAAAAAAGTTAGACAAAACAGAGACAGAAATAAGCATAGCCCAAAGCTAGAAACAACCCAAATGACCATCAACAGAAAAATGGATAAACAAATTGACTGTAATACACTCATATTATGCAATACTACTCAGCAACAAAAAGAAGCAAATTGCTTATACATAAAACAGGGTTAAATTTCACAGACATGCTAAGGAAAAGAAGTTGAGCACAGAATATATACTTGAAGAATGAACTTCTCCAAGAGTGAAAACTAATCCACAGTAAAAAAAAAAAAAAAAAAAAAAAAAGCCAGAGAAGGGGTCATCCCTAGGTGAGTGGAGATTGAGTGTTAGGGACACATGGAAATTTTTAGATACAGAAATAATGATACAGAACAGAGAAAAGATGGTTACTGGAATGATACCTTGATCAAGCAGCTGAGATAGAATATACTCTAGTGCATAAGCAGAGGAATTAACTTCAGACAAAAGCACATATGGAGAAATCATGATGATGTGAGGAGGAAGCAGAATATATAACATGAGTGGAAGAGAGAAGCAGAGTAAGCTTTTCAGACAACATTAAATAAATCCCATTGACTCTTTTTGTTCAGAATTTATAACGGGATGAAGAATGTTTTGTGTTCTTCCCAATCTTATCTAACTTCATGGATATGTATGTGAAGTATTTGAAGAGTTGGATTTAACCATAGCTGCAGCTGAACCCAACTAGCTAATGAAATAACAGAAGACCAAGGGAGCTGAGGGTTTATCAAAAGGAAGGTTTCTAATGATTAAGCAAGTAATTTGAGCTATGTAATGTGGGTAAAGTTGCTGAGAGTGTGAATGCCTATTATGTCAAGTGAATAAAGCAAATGGGGTGTTAAGAGTGAGTAGTGAGTACTAAAAAGGGGAGCTGGGGAAAGAGAAATGAAATATAGGAAATAAAGAGGAATAATGCATAACGTGGGGTAAAAATAAGGTCTAGCATATGGCTAGGGAATAAAGAGCTCAGGAAAAAGGGAGGTCAAAAGAAGAGGTGCTCAAGAAATGGAGGGAGCAAGGTGCTGGAAGATTTATCTATGAATCCATGAATATTCACATTGCCACAAATTAAAATGGAAGAGGTATTGATAATGACAAAGAGCTGAGAGCTAAATCTCCGAGAAATGAAGGGAGAATGACCAAGGCACAGGCAAATGCCAGAAACAAGGAAAGGTAGTGGGTAATAAATCTGTTATCATGAGGTTTAAACCTTGATGGTGGGGGTGCTTAGAGAAGAGCATAAGGGAATCGTCCAAAATGGTCTGAAAACCACCATGAAAAGTAGAGGTGACACAACCTCACCTTAAAGGCCAGTGTCAAAGCCCAGTTAGGGATGAAAAAGCAGACACTGATTAAAAGCTACAGGGGAAATAGCGTTTTTAAGGAAGACCCTAGGTTTTTTAAGAGCTAGAAAGCAAAAGTATGTTCAGAGAAGAGTTTAAAAACCCATTATATTATGCTGATAATGGATTATGAGTTCCAGAGAACACAGTAGAAGGGTTTTTGGAAGCTAAGGAAGAGTTTAACAAAGGAAGGGAATGGCAGGTAGAAAGGGTGTTTAGAACCAGTGAGGTGAATGGACCAGGAAGCATGAGTTCCTGGTGCTAACTGTACAAAGGGGAGTAGAGGGTTTAATGGCATTACTTGTTCTGGATTTAAGCCAAATAGAAACAAGGCTATAAATGTGGGGGGGTTGAGGGGTGGTGTAAGAAGGCATAAATGTATGGTTTACCACCTTGACCTCTGTTGACTGAGAAGAGGAGGTCTGGGATTCAGAACTTGTTCATTGTGTGAAGACCTCTTTATGGCCAGAATGATAAGCATCGAAGGCCTAGAGAGATGTGGTCTTAGATCACTGTGTGGATTTATTCTTGACTTCTGTTAACTTATTTTACACCAAGTTTAGACCAACTTAAATTATTTCTGTGCTTTGTAAATAAAAGCTACACATTTTAATCTAATATGTATCGAGCACTGAGTATATGCCAGGCAATGTCAGTATATGATAAGTGTATACATGTTTTAACTCAATTCAAAAAAACCGTATGAAATACATGTAATTATCATCCCTATTTTATAGATGAAAAAAACTGACACAAAGTAGGTTAAATATCTTTCTGAAGATCACAAAAGTAGTGTTTAGGGGTGCCTCAATGGCTTGGTGAAGCATTTGACTTCGGTCAGGTCTTGATCTCCCAGTGTGTGGGTTTGAGCCCCGCATCAGACTCTGCACTGGCAGTGAGGAGCCTGCTTGGGATTCTCTCTCTCTCTCCCTGTCTCTCCCTCTCTCTGCCCTTCTCCCGCTTGTGTGCGTGCTCTCTTAAAAATAAATAAATAAACATTTTTTTTTTAAAAAACACACCAAAAGTAGTGTTTAAAACCAAGATTTTAAGAGAGTCCACTCTATAGACTGTGTGTTTACTTAAATGCCAATAAATGAGAAGACAGTATTTTTTGTTTGTATTATTTTGTTGGTCTTAGTAGAGCTTCATTTTTATATGTAACAAGCTTGCTTAGAAAACTTCCATAATAATATGTGGAATGAGAAAATCATGTTGTTCTCTTTTAATTCTTAGCCTTTAACAGAACACCTGGATTTACACCTTTTATATTTGATGATGAAAATGATGTGTTTAATGGATTCAATTACTTCCCCTTTGCAAATTTTAACTATTGAACTATGGTAAACATTCATTTTTACTGTTAATTACAGCTATTAGGCAAAATAGAAAGGCTTTTTCACCATAAGAACAGAAATTTAAAGAGTATTTCTGACAACAGTGCTCCCAAGTCTGTTTCTTATATTTAGTTAAAGCAGCCATAAAGATACACACGTGGGCTGTGAAAGCAATACAGAAGTGCAAGTATCACTGGAAGAAACGGAACAGCTCTTCAAGGAATGAGACGATACAAAGGCCAATTATTTGGAAAGCCATTAGGTAAGAGCCTGCTCTTATTTTCATGCCCTAAACTCTGCATTCAGGATTCCAGGGTGATGAGTTTGATCAAGCATTATTTTAAGAGGCAACCAGATGGATGCTCACTCAGATTCCATGCTTTGGCCTCAAGGAGTTTTCCTGATAGGTACATTTTACAATATTTCCTACCCTTAGCAGGTGCCTTAGCATCCTTCATATAAAATCCCAATTGATGACTAGCCAATGATTATCAAATGAGCCATAACTTTGTCCTGGGTTAATATTTTCTATAAAGTAAATATTCTTTTGTAAATTTAGTTAATTATCAAATACCCAATTTTGAAAATTAAAATTTATTCTGTTAATTTGGGGAGAGTTTTGAGAATCATATGCATGCACCATGCTTCTAATTTATCAGATTTTATTTATCCTTGCTATGACATATTATTAATGTCATCACTCTGAACAGGAGCAGAACACAAATTTCCACAACTGCTGCTTCTGCTTCTGGATGGAAGAAACCACACAGAAAAAAAAAAAAAAAAATCAATAGAAGACGGGAAAAGATTAAAACCTCAAAGTTTAGTAAAGTACACACCATTAGGAAGATTTCTCCTTTTAGTAAAAAAACAAATCTGTTTAATAAAGCCTAATTAAGCCAATTTACTTGGCCCTTGTGGAAGCTAACTATTCAGTCATCTTTTTTGTAAGGATTTTTCACACATTTGACAGTTATTTGTCAATTTGTCTCTAACCTGTCCTTCTCCAAATGAAATCATGTGCAATTATTTTTGTATTGGTCTTTAATCATCTCTGTATGTTGTTATGCCATATAATTAACAAGATTTATAATGTTCTTCACAGTGAGGTTTTAATGTATGAAGAAACCAAGAATCTAAAAAATGAAAAAGAAAGTGGGAAATATATTAACTTCTTCCATTATCTAGCATCTTACCGAGACTCCGTGACTATCTCCCAATTTTTAATGTATAATCAATACGAGATGCACGTCCCATATACGAATACAGTGCTCTCGGTACTCAGGACTCAGGAGATTTCCTTGCTGTTTACAGTAGTAACAGTAAAGTTAAATCTAGCAAACACATTTCCTTGCAAACTCCCTTGCCATCACTAATAAGCACTGCTGAGAGAGCTGTAGGGTACCCTGGGACCATGTGTATCTGGAAGTGTCTTCTTCCTCAGTAACCTTGCAGCTGTCTGTTTCTCACAGCCTAGACGTCTCATGCAGTATTCAGAATGACAGTATTACCCAATATGTCCAAGTTCACCAAGGGGAGGGAAGCGAGAGGAAGATCTGACCAGGCCTGCATCAGCTGAACAATGCCCTAATCAGCCTGACATCTAGAAAACTTTGCACAGAAAAAAAAAGGGAGGGGGCTAACTGGGATAGAAAAAGGAGCTCAGGAAAAGCAACTTTATTGATGGGACCTGAGGGAGAATGAGGACCAAAGCAAGATGGTTGGGTTCCTCAAGGTTCTTCCAACAAAGAAGCCTGATAGAACATTCATGATAAATCCTAGCCTGGTAAAAGGATCCTTATTCCACTCACTTGCTGTCTCACATTTTTACTCAAATCACTAAGACAAACCCTCATTTGGAACCCGAAGCTCTGAGCATGATGGCCCACCTTTACTACTTTTATTTTACCAGCTGCCTGTAAGCCTTCTCACTGTGCAGATTAGCACCACAAATACCATCCCTGCAAAGAGAACTTCGGTCCTGGATAACATCACCCTAGACCATCAATTACTGGGTGCTTCTTTTGTTTCTTCCTAGTTTGCCTTTTGTAATATATCATGTTTAATTGCTTCTTTTAAGTTGAATGATACAGTCTCTGCTTAAGATTTAACAGGGCCATGAGCAACCTGGACATCTGCCTGGCTACACTTCCAAAGTGAGCATAATATGACTCAGAGTAGCTCATAAATATCACTTGAATTGAATTGGCTGGGGTTTGGAGAGGTGGGAGAACTTGAAAGTGATTTTTCACTAGATCATAGTCCTAGGGCATTGTCAACAGCCAGATGGAAGACGGGCCATCATGATCACCACATGCAGTCCACGCTTGTGGACTCCTCTGTAAGAGGCTGTCAACTTCCTCCTAACACATAAGTGAGCCTAAATAAAATACACAGATTTTCTTTGGACGTGCCACTATGCTTTATGCCAAAATAAGTAGTGTCATTGTCATGTCATTTGGGATTTGACCTCTTAGAATGTATTTCTTTGTCACTTTTAATTTCCCTTAGTTTCCTTCCATTTTACTAGTCCATCTTCTACAAATATTCCTTTGCTGTTACCTCTTCATCTCGACTCTAAATACTGGAGTGCCCAAGGGCTCTATCTTTCAACTTCTGTATTTATGCTCCCTCCTTAGATGATCTCATCCAGGCCCATGGATTTACTCAACACCTACATCCTGATGATTCACAAATGTATATCCCCATCGTTTATCTGACTTGCAACTCTAGCTTCCTCTCTTGACATGTCCACTTGGATATCTATTATTCATCTCAGGCTTAACATATCCTAAACCAAATCCTGATTCTACCTCTTAAATCTGCTGTTCCACCTACTTCAGACTTACCCATCTGAATGAACAGCAAACTCACTATTCTATTTACTCAGAACTCCAAAAAACAAAATACCTGAAGTTACTCTTGACACTCTATTTCTCCTACAACCCATAATTTATCCATCTACAAACAAGTATCACTAGCTAAACTTTCAAAATATATCCCAACACTGAGTACCTTTGACCACTTTCACTGCAATCTACCTGGGTGTAAGACAACACCTGTTTGCTTCAGGATTATTCCAATAGGTGACCCAACTGTCTCTTGGCTTCAAACTCTGCCCTAAGTCCCATTTGCAGAGGAAAGTGTTCCTTTTAAAATATAAATCACCTCGCTCCTTAGATCTTGCCACTTCTCAAATATACTCCATATCATAACTGTTCATTTTACTCAGAGTAAAATCCACAGTCCTAAAATCCCTGTAAGATTCTACAAAGTCTGACATCACCCTGCTACATCTTTACCTCATCTCCATCTCTCTGTGCTTAGTCACTCGGCTCTAAGCTAACTTACTTTTCCTCCTTTAAGCACATTTCTGACTCAGACCCTTCACTCTTGTTCTTCCTTATCCTGAAATGTGCTCCCCACAATCACATACTGCTGACTCCCAATGCTCCTCTGGGTCTCTGCTCAAATGTCACCAATTCAAAGGAGTCTTGCCTCACTGCTGTATATAATATAACATTTTTACAACACTGATTTTCCCAACTTCCGTCATCTCCCATTCCCCATGTACTGCTCTATCATTTTCCATATTTCTAACTAACAACAGACATTTGCCATATTTGTTATTAAATATAAAAAATTTGTATTTACTTATCATCTGCCTACTCTCATTATAATGCAAGCACTGCTGTTTCTGTGCATAACTATATCCTTCTTCTTAGATGGCGCCTTGGCCCAGAAGACACGGATTCAATTTTTATTGAATCCATTCATTAGTTTTGTAGTAATGGCAGCATAATTCTTGGAATTCCAAGAGATGTGTTTCTCATATCATTAACATATTCCTAAAGTAATCAAACAGCCTGTGTCTTCTCAAGTGATTTCTGCCCCACCAAATTATATTAACATTTGACTATTGTGTTTCTGTCGTACCGAGTACATTCATAATTTAAGCCAAAATTATGAACAGAAGAGAACACAGATCTCCAAATACATTAAGAGTAAAATACAGGAATTTAAAAATACTACTAATAATATTAATGATTGGGCTAATCATCTTATTACAAGAGGAATTAATTTACATTCATTCATAAAAATCTATTCAGGAGAGTTCCAATATAACTAGAAGAAATCAAAATAGGCAAAGACAACAAAACATCAACAACAAAATTACTATTTCCAGTCCTACAACTTATAAGGAGCTACTCAGATCAAACGGAAGATAAATATTTTTACTAGCATCCTATCAAGTGCCTAAGAATTTCATTGGGTAAACAAGTACTCTCTTATTTCTAAATTCTAGTGGGAAGCTTGGTAGAGGTGGGTCTTTAAGTTTATATATCTATTTTGAGAGGGGAGGGGACAGAGAAGAAGAGAGATAGAATCCCAAGCAGACTCTGCACTGTTAGTACAGAGCCTGATGCAGGGCTTAAACTCATGAACCGCGATCACGATCTGAGTCAAAATCAAGAGTTGAACACTCAACCAACTGAGCCACCCAGGTGCTCCTGAGGTGGGTCTTTACTGCAGGAAATATCTCAAATAGTCTTCCTGGCTTTGCAAAATGAGGTCTTAATAGCATACTGCTCTATGTAAGAAAAGGGCAGTAATTTGGGGTTGAAGGCAGCTAGAAAGGGAGAGCAATGGCCTTAATACAGAATGCGCTAAGGAGACAGATGGCTATAAATTTGATAGGGAAAGGAAGAGTAGGAAGTGACCAGAGAGAAATCACCTATCATGCAATATGAAACGTGGCATTTTTGGTGTACAAACTGAAGTGAGGGCTGCCATTTGAGCAGGATGTAATCCTCCACTTTCTCCTTAGTTTTATTAAAACATGCTAGGCACAGAAAAGTCTTGTGTTGTTTGTGCTTTGGCAAGAAGACAATAGGGGTGGTGTTCACCTGGGGAGAAACTGCATGAAGGAGGACATCTGTTCTGATGCGCAAGTTGCAGAACCACGATCAGTGGAAACGGAGAAACAGACACTCCACACAGACTCCGGGAAGGAGCTGGTTTATCCCCCAGCATGTACGGGGCAAGAGTGAGGTTATGTAGGGTGAAAACACAGAAATCTAGAGGATTTGGAAACTCTCAAGCAACACAAACTTGGCTTATACAGGAGACAGGCTTTCACATCCAGTCTTCCACTTACTCCAAATTTTGGTCTTGGAAAAGTAAGAAACAACAAACAGAGTGCATTAGCTTACAAGCACACAAAACTTCTTTCACTGAAATGCACAGGACTTCATTGTTGAGCTCTTGGCTTTTATTGAACTTCTTGACACTTTGTCTTATTCTTTCTAACAAATTATACAGCTCTATATTTTCCACTTATTTATAGTTTGTTCCTGACTTCCAGGAAGCTCCAAGTTAAATTCTATGCTTAAGCAGTGAGAATTTGGAACATAAGAGTCACTCGATATTTGCTGAAGGAGTAAAGGAGAATAGTCAATAGCAAGACATTAAATTGGACAAATCTCAAATTCAAGGATAATGGGGTTGCATGAAAAAATATTGATGGTCTGAAAGTTTTGGTTGACAGGGAGGGATACTCTTAAGGAAGCTGAAACTTCTCTAAGGCTGAGATATTTTGTCCCTAAAAGAGATGGCAGTATTCCCAGCAGGTGATGTTGACAGATGTTTTCTGCTCTGAAAGATTTAAATCTAAAAGAGCTTCCTTACAGAAAAAGAGGCTGTTTCTTAAACTCTTGGTTGAAAGCAACCTATTTTCCCCCTTCTCTCTTTTGCCTCCTGCTTTGCTCCAGTTATCCAAATTTCTCAGTAAAATTCCATTATTTTACTCAGGAAAGTATCTGGGTGTCCAAATGCTGGAAAAAACAGATATGCAAAGGAAAATCCACTGGCAAAGGACATTTCTACTTCACGCTTCTTGGCCTCTTCTCAAATGGACTTCTGCTTTGAAAGAGCAGTTAAGAGCTTTTATTTTCTGTTATTTTTATTTATTTTATTTTATTTTATTTTATTTTATTTTATTTTATTTTATTTTATTTTATTTTTGCAGGAGAAGCAGTTAGGGTGGGTTTCTGCCTGAGAAAATTAGATGGTTTTAATTTCTCAACCACCTGCTAATTGTTCATTATAATAAAATGTTAAAACCTATGGATGTAGTCATTATCGGGAGAACATTAATATTTTACATGTACAAATAAGATCTTATAGCATTTGAAATTCAAATAGATACACATTTTCATTTAAAAGGAGGGCTAGGCTACCTAAGTGAATGTCTGTTTGCTCTTCATTAATTACTATGTACATTCTCCTGTTGAAAATGTTGATTTGTAAGGGAGGCAATTTTGTGACTAAAACACAGTGATCATAAATTGTCACAGGGGATAACACACCTCACATTTTATACTGTAACTGAACAATAGTTTTTTTTGTTTTTTTCTTTTTTTATCTCAAAAGCATTATTTCAGAAAAGAGAATTCTAATGGCATCTTTAAAAAGAAGCCTCAACATTAACTGAAACCAAACAACAAGTACGACTTAACAAACATAGTTGTTTCCAATGTTTTGTAAGCATAATTAAGGAGCATGATTTGCCTTTTGAAATATACCTATCTTCTATCCTCATGTTTCCGAAACTAATGCCTACATCTGTACTTTTGGAAAATAGTAATTACTGCGCCAAATGACACTTCTCCAGTGAAATCTATTACCCCCAAAAATCTATGGTTCCTCTCTCCTCAGTTTCATTTCCTGTTAATTAAACAGAATTTCCTGATATAAAAAGAGACTTCTGACACACCACTACCACTAATGCCAAAGAAGTTTAATAATAAAATTTCAAAATCTGTGGCAATGCTACATGCTATATAGCATTGGCCATGTCTGCTTTGGATTCTGTGTCTCCCCCTCTCTCTCTCTGCCCCTCCCCCCTCGCACTCTGTCTCTCAAAACTGAAAACTTAAAAATTTTACAGCATTGGCCATGTATATTCGTAAAGAAAAACTGATCTCAATTTTCACCTTAGAGCGTGCAGATGTGCACAGGAAATCACCTATGCTTGTGTTGCATGCAGTGTTGATTATAACAGCAAAAAACTAAATAATCTGAACATCCAAACACAGAGAAATGAGTAAATACTATATATAGGGAATTCCTAGGAGATACAAGTAACAGTGGGGAAAGATCTCTAAAATATATTCATCAGTAGAACAAATTCAGGTGGCAAAACACTAGATCAATTATATGATGCCATTAATGGAGAACACACATGTGTTCATATCCATATACACACCAATACTATATTATTCTATTGGTATTTGTATCTGTGCCACAGGTTCCCTTTGGAGAAGGGATAGGATAGACAAATGGTGGTAAATGGGATAAATTTTGTAATTTATCTAATTGAGTAAATAATGTTAATTTATAATAAATACAAATTAAACACATTTTTAAAATAAAGTGAAAACTTGAATTTTAAGTAATAAAACATGCTGTATACCTTCCTCTTTTTATCCCAAGCTCCTTTCTCTCAATTTCTAAGTACTCTAAATTAAAATGAGTATTTCTATGGGGGGGCACCTGGGTAGCCCAGCCAGTTAAGCATCTGACTCTTGATTTCAGTGTCAGGTCCTGATCTAATAGGCATGGGATTGAACCCCATATCAGGCTCCAAGCTGAGCACAGAACCTGCTTAAGATTCTCTCTCCTGCTCTCTCTGTCCCTCTCCCCCACTCATCCTTGCTCTCTCTCTCTCAAAATAAATAAACATTTAAAAAAAGAGTAGTTCTTTGGATTATGGTAAAATATTGCATATTTCCTTCTTGGTAATTTTCCAAAGGAATTGTCATTAATGTACAAAGTGCTATTCAGGTTTGGTCTCATTTTCATGTTTCATTGAAAAATTTATTCTATGTTAGCATGCAATATAAAAACAGAAATTATTCAAAACACATATCAGGTTAGCAAATTGTGGGTTCAGTCTGCACATTGGATAATAAAGCATAAACACTTCTGGAAGATTCAGACACTTCCCCAGAGAAATTGAAAGAAGCTTGCAGAGCATATGTTCCTAGGCTATAGAACAGCTCATTTGATCATAGTGGTCGGTTAAATTAGTCATTCATGAATTAACTTTATTTTATGATTAAAAAGACTGATAAGTCCTGAAAAGTACAGACTACCCTCTTTTTGATCAATCACACTGAATTCCAATTTGCGTGCTATTTTTTTATCTCTAAATCTCAAATAATTTCAAACATGTTTAACATTATTGTACGCATTTACTGGCACGGGACCAAAGAAAGTCTCTGTGTTTAGGTAAGTGCATACGACTGTGGGGACCTGCATTTTCTATAGGAACCCATACTACACATACTTACAAGCATTTACTTTTAATTTTATGGGTATACTGATTTCCTCTATCTAAGCCTCTGGAATACCTGGATCTTGTCACTATACCCAATGAACAACCCCCTCTTTATGCCCAAACCAAAAACTACTAAAGGACGCTTACATAAAAACAGCATAAAATATGCCCGCAAACTTAAGGACCTGTTCATCTGAAAGATGGTAGGCAATTCTAATACTACTTTTTTCCCCAAAACAATTTATAAAACCCCCTACTAAAGTATGCACTAGTGAGTTACTGATAAATTCCATTTATCAGTACATTAGAATATCATAATAATGAGGTATGATAGACTCAAAATGTCCTGTGAAAATTCCCTCTACAATCTATAAAGTGCACTGTTCTTTCTGGACCAGAATCAAAGTGTGTTGAGATACTCACAACAGGAAACATATAGAGATTTTCCATATGATTGTCAATCCTGTGTATATGTCCATAAAAAGGACTAGATGTGAGCGTAGTAAAAGCCAAAGAAGATTAAATGTTCACATGATGTAACTCCACTTGTTATTTCTCTCCTGAAAATATGAGCTGAAAATTGTATTCCCTCAAGCCTGCATATCGTTTAGTGTTTAAAATCTCTAATACTCAACCCAGGGAATGATGAATTGGTGCTACATTTTTGAAGTCCTGTGGCAGAATTAGATAGCTGTGGGTACCATAATTCATTCCCCAAAATTTTCAGTGTCAGAATACCAAGTTTACTCAAAGTGACAAAAGTACCCAGCCAAAGGACTACATTCCTTCGTTCTTATGCTCTTGGGGCCAGTTGAACAATGACAGATATACTAAAATACCCTGTGAAAATTTTTCAGTAAATTTCCTTACAAATGAAGTGGTAAGCTCTCTCCCCACTGTACTGCCTGCAATGTGTATGTGATGTCTGGAGCTCTAGCAATTGTTGTGCACCATAAGGACAAAAGTCATATTCCAAGGACATCAGAGCAGAAAATTGGAAGACTGGATCCCTGATGACTTTAAGGAAGTGCTCTGTCATGTCTGAACAGCCTCTTATTTGTTAGTTTGGGTTCTCTGACACATAGAGGCAAATTTATTTTTACAGAAATTGGCCTCAACATGTTTAAATGTTAGTCTACCTATAGTTGCTCAAGCCTTTATGAATTTAAATATAGCTACTGAATGCATTTTTGCATCTTCATTGGGAACTATACCTTATATAAATAAAAAATGCCCCCAAGGCCATTCTTAATGTTTTTCTTTATAATTCTGCACTCTTTGATTATCTTTTGGAACCTGCCCCCACTACACTCCCCATTTTTCTTATGGCTTGGATTCAATCAGGTATATTGGGTACATATTTTCTCTGTGCTATCGTCCTTACTCTATTTGCTCCAATCTAATTAGCCTTGTTTTCAGGACTTCTGAAATTCTATTTTCTTTCTCCTTTGTACTGCTTTGCTCATGATTTTGCCTCATTTATCTGGTAGTCACTCTTGAGATCTCGGCTCAAAGTTTACTTTTCCCACTGAGTTACAACCACTGGATATATATAGCCTCAGCATAAAATGTACCCTTCTTTACAGAACCTAGCACACTGATGCATTTTCTTTTTGTTACCTAGTGAAATCACATGTTTAATGTATTTCCCTCTCCAATCTTCTAGATTTTAAACTGCATCAAAATAGGACCCATGCCTTTTTTCCGAACCCATTTCTTTCTGGTGCCTGGAACAGTTCGTGTTGCAGACTAGGCACTCAGTAAATAAAGAGAATCATCTAACCCATACAGATACACCTGGTAATTATGTGAACTGGGGCCAGCAAGAACAGTTGGAGCTGCATGTAAATGTAACAAACCCACACTCCAAAAGCAAATGTCAGGAAGTGGAGATTATCTACATCGGCATGCTCAATTCGAGAAATCTGTAAATAGTAATTCTCAACGGGAACTCAAGATTGTTTAATAGGTTTTGTGAAAGTAATAGTGAATTGTGAAAATAGCAAAGGGTACATCTAAAATTTGAAGAGAACAAAAGAAGAGAACGTGATTTTAAAATGTGACATAACTTAGAAAGTAAATGTAATTCAAGTTGAAGAAAATAAATGTAATTCAAAGAAAGTAGATTTTTTTTCCTGATATGTACTTTCTCACCCCTACCCACTTCACAGCCTCATTTTTTTTTTAAGTTTATTTATTCATTCTGAGAGAGAAAGAGTGCATGAGAGAGGCACAGAGAGAGAGAGAGAATCCCAAGCATGGTCCACACTGCCAGTGCAGATCCGATGCTGGGCTCAAACTCCCTACCCGCAACATTATGACCTAAACCAAAATCATGAGATGGTCGCTTAACCAACGGAGCTACCCAGGTGCCCTAATTCACTTTATCAATTACCAGTGGTGTTATCTTACCCAAGCGCTGGCTTGATAAGGTCAAAATTCTTTGCAAAATTCTTTAGGGTCTCACGATAGACTATCGCAGAGACAGGACTACTCAACAACCAGTATATGCATCGAGTAAAGAACTATGATTTTTATCACTTATTTTTGATATATTTTACTTCTAGATGTTTGGCGGGGGGAGTAGATTTTCCTATTTATGATTGAAAGTAATTCACAGCTTGAAGCAATCAGCATAGACGTTAAAAGAATGTGAATGAGCCCATGCATCCATACTTCAATGCCTAACATCTCACAGGAACTGGCAATTTGATTCCCAGCTGGATTATTTTCACGCACAACGTCTTAATTTTCACGGGTTCAAATCATGCATGGCAAACTAATTTTCATTATGTTACAGGATACTTTAAGTACTACCAGGAGAGATTGCCGACAATAAATCAATTTAAGTGTGCAGAACAAAATGGGAAGTGGTTTCGGGTCATCGTTGGGGAATAAACCTAATGACCTCTTCTTTTAATTATTAAAAATAATTTATCTTAGGTTGTTGGGAGTTCCAGTTCAAGATGGTGACAGAGGAGGATCCCTGGCTCACCTCTTTCCGCTGACATACTGAATCTGAAGCCACACGTCGAACCACCTCCTGGGACAAAACCTAAGAGCAGACCAACTCTTACCCAACCAGGCTAAAGACAGAACGTCCACATCGAAGGCGGGAAGAGGGGCTGGGGCACAAACTCGCCCTTAAACCCCAACCCCTGCAAGGTGATCCAGCTGGGAGGGAGCTGAGCTTCTCCCCAGGTGAGGAGTCTGAACCCCACAGCGGGCACCCACATGGGAAGAAACGCTCCCCGCGCCCCCTCCCCCACACCAAAGGTCCAGCTTTGCAAATCAAACGGTCCACAAGACCCACAAGACTAAAAAGCTGAGGAATGGCTCTTCAAAGGCTCTCACAAGGACTCACCCGCCCCAGGGTTCAAGCGCAGAAGCAGCCAATCCAGAAGCTCCCAACTTTGTGGCCCTACGGGCGCCATTTACTGATCTTCAAGTCGCAGCCTGAGGGTCAGGCATGTAATCTAGGACACATGCAGAGATGTAATCTAGGACACACGCTGGCTGGCGGCCACCATCTCCAGCTCTCCCTCTCTCAGCCTCACTTCAGCTAACAGGCGCCATTTTTGTCCCCCTAATTTAATGCTAGGGTTTTTTTCTTTCTTTCTTTTTCACAGAAAAAGAAATACACGTTTCCTCTACCACATACCAAAGCGTGTGCATCTCCCAGAGGACTGCTTTTACACATGTCCGTTGGCCGGCGTTCCGCTACTGCTGCGCGGTGACCGCCAGGCTCAGGAGGGCAGGGCAGCGTGTGTTCCTGGGTCTCGCGAGATCACAGCAATGAGCACGAAGGTTCTTGGTAGCCTACCAACTCTAGGGCCCTGCGTTGATAACATACTGGAGCACACCCCCAGTCTTTCTGAGACAGAGGCCTATTTGCCTGTCCTGGAGCTTTGGCCTGAGGGACAGGCTTCTGATCTGACACACATCTACAGGCCACACATGAGCTCTCAGGAAAAAAAGGCCGGTGGATGCCATCTTCTCCGTCTCCCTCTGCCTTGCGCCAGCTCACCTGTGTATTGCAGAAAAGAGCTTAGACCCTCAGCTGGTGCCCAATTTTTGTGGACATCCCTACATGACTCTGGTGGCCAGGGGTAATTACCCTCATGGGTCCCACACAACTGCAATCAATGGAGAGAGTTCTTAAATAGCTCCCATCCTCCAGGGACAGCTGGAAGCAACAGATCCAGGAGCTCCATGTTTCTTAAAAGGAACCCATTAGCCTACCTCCTCCATAGTTACAGCCTGAGGGGCAGGCTTCAAATGAAAACAAGCATCTGAGGGCTCACTGTTATCCTTTCCAGAGACCTCAGAGGGCTGGCACTATCTTTGCATTCCCTGAGCTGCATTCTAGAGCACCACAAGCCTGACTATAACTATAGTTAATAATACTGGATTGCATATTTGAAAGTAGCTAACAGAGTGGATCTTGAAAGTTCTCACCGCAAGAAGAAAAAAATATAGCTATGCATGGTGATGGATGTTAACTGAACTTGCTGTGATTATTTTGTAATATAATACACAAATATTGAATTATTACATTGCACGCCTGAAACTAATATATCAATTATACCTTAATAAAAGAAAAAAGAAAAAAATAATTTGTTTGAGTTGCGTGCTACTTATTGGTGGTAACAAGGATCATAAACAATGACGCCTCAAATGAGGATGAACACTGTGAAGGTACTTACTGAGTCCTTAAGCAGAATTTTATTTTTGCTCTAGTACGATTGCCTAGTCTGTCATTTTTATATGCACTAGTGAAAGTTCTCAGCAGACCTTTGGGAGGGCATTAATGAGAACTCCTTAGGCATGAATAATGGTCTTTAAAAAAAAAATCTATCTAATTTTCATCTTCTGGAGCAGATTTCTAGAAAGAGTAGGTAGGGAAAGTCCTTGCTGATATAATACGCAAACTTTCTTGTTTCCAGCAGTTTCCATATATTAAAACCAACTCTGGGTGATTAGTCTAACTAGAATGTTAACATAACGCTTGACGAGAAAGTCATGGTGTAAGATAAATCATTTCTTCTTCAGGGTTTAGGAAATAGAAAGCACAATTTGATACCATACAAATGTTTTAAATTTCAGTCTTCCGTGAGTTCTTAATTAATATGACAAGTAACTTATTTGTCAAGTAACGAAAACCAAACTGAATAAGCAACTACAAATAATACAAACAACACATTTATTTAGAAAAATAAACTGAAAATGCTGTTTGGTACATTTTCCCATGAAGCATAGATAAATGGCTATAAAAAACTGTTATATGTCAAATACAAATTACAAATGATTTCTTTAATTAAGAGAACAAATAGATGTTCAACACAAATGTTTAGTGTGTAGTTCACTGTATCTGACTTCTTGGCTGCTTATGATAAAAATGATCTTCACTAAAAAAACAAAACCAAAACCAAAAATAAACTTTTGATCCCTTCTTCATTCCTTTGACCACACTGATGCTTTTTCATTATTATTCTGTAGTTTTTTTAATCTGAGACAAGTCCATGTTTTTTTTTTTTTTTTTTTTTTTGAATAAGATAACTGATCTTTACAGAAGAAAGAGAAACCAATGTCTGGAGAATTTTGAAATGTTTCCTTTTTGGACTCGTGCATGTAACCGCTTGTGGCCTCAAAACTCATGGGACCATCTGTGCAAATAACGGCACACATCATTACCCTGAATGGACGTGACAGTGCAAATATTAGAAGTGCATTGAGAAGTAATCAGTAAGAACTGGCCTCCCCTCTCTCTTAATATGGAGTGAAGGAGTGAATGCAGAAACTTTTCAAGCAATCAACGACAATGCTTTTATTCCATTATGGCTTTGAGGGTGTACACAAGATGGCAGACATCCTCTCTGCAGACAGCAACATTCTGTCCTAACACTGTTCCTTGCTGACGTGCTCCTCTGTTCATTGTTTTTGTCTACTTGTTTTAAACTGCTAAATAATTCTAGCTAGAGATAGCTTCTACCTCTATACTTTCACCTTCCCAAATGATAAGTCAACTTACAATTTTCTAGCTTAATTGCTGAATATAAATTTTTTCAGGCTCACATCTGGGAATATTTTTTCCAAGGTGAAATAAAATGGGTTGTGTTTGTTTTTTGTTGTCGGTGGTGGTATTGTTGGCTTGCTTGTTTAGTTCCTTTCATTTTTTTTTTTTTAATTGTCTTGGTAATTTCAGAGTGAAGAGTTAAGGCTGTGGCTTTTTTTTTTTTTTTTTTTTTTTGCCCCCAGGGTTCTGCTCATGGCTGTCAGACTGAGGCAGATGATTTTATGCAGACCGTATCAGTGATCTTTTGTGCTCCAAAGTTGAGGGATTTGCTGCTCTAAGATGGACAGGTTCCTGGTTACTTCAAAATTCGTTCTGGCCTCAAGAAGTCATATTGATGAATCTGAAGTGAGAAAAATGAGCTGACATGCCTCCAAATAAAGATATTCCTTCCAACCTGAAGGACCTGTCAAAGGAAGGAAAACAAAACATAAAAGATCAGTTTAACTAGTAAAAACAGTTTAACAAAAACACATTGCACTTATTAATGAGCCAATTGTTTGTTAATGGGATGCGTAATTTAAAATTATTTGATTTATCGAGGATTTTAAGTGTCTACGCATATTTTAAACACATATCCCATTTATATTTCATATATAAAAACATATGAAAAATCAGTTGTCAAAATTTAGTGGTAGCATGCTTATCTTTCAATGAAAAGATCTTATTTCTGGCAGTTTTTATTTTATTTATTTATTTTTTTAACATTTATTTATTATTTTGTGAGAGACAGACAGAAACAGAGCAGGAGCCAGGCAGGGTCAGGGAGAGACACAGAATCCAAAGCGGGCTTCAGGCTCTGAGCTGTGAGCACAGAGCCCCACACGGGGCTCAAACTCACAAACCGTGAGATCATAACCTGAGCCGAAGTCGGACGCTTAACCAACCAAGCCACCCAGGTGCCCTAGCATTTTTTTTAAAACTTCAGATAAATTTGTCCACTTGTGAATGTACCAAGTTCTCAGGATGTTTCATAAATTTTTAGACTATAAACTTTTTATATATACCACCCTCAAAAAATATTTTATCAAGCAATCACTTTCATTAAGATAATCTTTCATTGCCATCTGTATAGTCTCAGTATATTAACAAATTGTCAAAATAATATCCTTTTCCTGATGCAACAGAGCATTCAAAGAGCTAGTCTTTTTTTTACTTCATGAATATCTACAATACTTTTAAACTAGCACCTTAAAATAATTTATATTCATATTTGTAATTAATGAACATATTTTTTTTAAAAACAAAAACAAATGTAGCTGTAGCTCTCAACCTGCCCACCCACTATCCAACATCACTTAATGAGAGAGCGTCTATGGTCTGCTCTTTAAGTTACGATGTAATAGAGAATATTTATGCAATGACTTACTATAATAGGTCGAGAAAGTTATTAAAATAAACCTGATACAAAAATCAATTGATTAATAAATTACTTTAAAAGTCAGAGACAGTAATGACTTTAAGTATACATTTTAAAAGTTTGTTTTTATAGAGTGAGAGAGCATATGCATGAGTATGGGATGGGCAGAGAGAGAGGGAGAGAGAGAATCCCAAGCAGGCTCCGCCCTATCAATGCAGAGCCTGACTTGGGGCTCAATCTGATGAACCACAAGATCAAGACCTGAGCTGAAATCAAGATTCGGTTCAGGCACCTGACAAACTGAGCCACCTAGGCACCCCTAACTATATTTTTTAGCTTGAGAACCTCTTGCTTTAACTCCCTCATGGGGGAGGAGGGTAGGTGAACTCCAAACTCATGATGCTTTCTCCAATACAGAGCCACAAACATACACACAAACAGAATAAATAATTCAATCCTTTTGTGACAAATTCAGTCATTACTGTTCTAGTAGGTTAATCATAATTCTTTTTCGTTTTTTTTATTCTCACCTGCCACAGCAAAGTCCTAGTACTAAATAACTTCAACTATGAAAATGAAATAAAGTAATGATCCTCTCTCATTTCCAAGATGAAAACTAGAAAAATCACCATACGCGATTAATCAATGTGTGTTGGGGGCTAGCTCTGACTCATCACTAAAGATGTTGTATGAACAACACAGAAGTAGTGGAAGACAGAGTTGCTTACAGTGCAAGAATATATCAATATAGAGGAATTCAGAGGGCTGGAACAAACTGGCTTAAGCTACCCTTAATCTAACAGCATGATTTGCACCTGCCTATTTATGTTATTTTTGTATGTTCTAGAAACATAAGCCTCCACGCCTGTAAAGGAAATTGACGTTAGAGCTGTTACTAATGTATCAGCAATAGTAATATAATAATGAAAATTTGGGTTTTACTATTAAGTAAGACCATACAAAAGTGACTTTCTACAAGCACACAGAAACACAATTCATGTACTTAGGGCAAAGATAATTAAATATGCCAGTTATATTTTCATGGGTCTCTGATATAGGAGTCTTTATCGCTCCACATCATTATTTTTTAAAGCTTATTAAAACTGGTAGAACAATCATTCATTCAAAACGATGTATTCCCTACCCACCATATACCAGATACTGCTCTAGATGTAAAAATATAATGTTCCCTCCAGGTATATTAGTACCCAGAAGGTAAGGAGACACACAAAAATTCATGGTAAAAGCAGATTTATGCCATAGTGTATCAAATAAAGAAGGAGCATAGGACTAGAAGCTTACAGAAGATGACACATGAATTGAGACTTAAGGAATCGTTTGAAATTTGCAAAAGTGGCACGTTGCTGTTAGTTATGATATAAGGATTTTTCCAACAGAAACAGGTGGACAAAAGTAAAGGAGAGCAGTGGTGCCTTTAATACCGTGTAGCATACAATTGAGAGGAGAAAATGTAGTTTTTTCTGGAGAGGCTTGCAGGGGCCAAGGTGTCCTTTCATACTACGTAAAAAAAATTTTAGAGTTTTATCCCAAGGGTAACGGGAACTACTGAAGAAGTCTGATGAGGAGAGTGGCCAGAGGAAGCGTGGAGAATACGATGGAAGGCAGAGCGAGCATAGAGAGGGCAGATGCTTACAGCAAAGGAATGGCAAAACCATCAGCTGAAAGCAATAACTAATAATCCCAGTTGCAGATGCTTCCTTAGTGGCAAATTGAAGAGGACAAAAGAACCCATTCCTTTTTAATTAAATTAAGAGACACTTGCATTCAATTTCCATCTATTTAAGATAAGAGCCAACATTATTTATGAAGCTTTTCCTGTCCCACCAATTTTTGTAGGTATCTAATGGAAGCAGACATTCAGCTCAGTCTTCAGTGACCATACATTAAAAGCAGAGACTAAAATCTTCCAACAGCAGATGTCTATATCCGCTGATTGAATTCTAAGATTGGGTATTAGTGGAATGCATTGAAATCGTACTGAGTTCTGAAGATTTGTTAGTTTTCCAGGCCTCTCCCTGGAAATAACGGTATCAGATATCACATTCAATCTCTTAACCTCAGGCTCAAATATTTTCTTCCCTGCAAAACAAAAGCCCCAAATAATTTTTCATGTATAATTTGCAAATTGAAAAATTTCATGAACTTCGATTATTATTTTTTAAGATATATTTTCAAACCTCCATATGCCCTTTTTGTATGTTTGCTTCAAATACGCAGACACAACATTCATCGTCACAATTGTACACATTAAATAAATTTACTCAACGTTGAGATAAGGAAACATAAATGACATACACCAAGATCTTATATACCCAACAATGATTTGAAGCATTCATGGAAATGCTTTGTGACCCAATCTTCAGATCAGTGGATTAATTGCTTCATTCTGTCCAAAAAAGCCTTGCTTAAGGGACATCGCGGTGGCTCGGTCTATTAAGTGTCCCACTTCGGCTCAGGTCATGATCTCACAGTTTGTGGGTTCCAGCCCCGGGTAGGGCTGTGTGCTGACAGCTCAGAGTCTGAAGCCTGCTTTAGACTCTGTCTCCCTCTCTCTGCCCACCCCTTGCTTCTGCTTTCTCTCTCTCTCTCTCTCTCTTTCAAAAATAAAATCATTTAAAAAAATCAAAAAGGCTTTGTTTAAAATTTTCTTCACTTTTTGGATGGAATAGGTCAACGATTTCACTCTCTTCAAGGGTTATTTTTTTATTTTTATAAATTTTTCCAGAAACAAATGTGATATACAAAATATGAATGGTAGTAGATAATTTTTAGGCTTTAAGTCATTAAATGTCAAGTTAATTAATTTATATAAGTAGCACTTTAAGTGACTGAAAGCATGCCAATGCAGTAAGAGCAGTCTGATTTTAAATGTCAAAGACAGCACACAAAGTTAAGGAAATGCTAAAAAAATTACAAAAAGTTTGTACAAACAGAAGGGTCTTGTAATCCTATATTTATTTGGACCCTGATGGAATTTTTATAATTTTATTTTTTGTATTCTATATTTATTAAATATAAATACAAAATCTGTATATATTGATTACATATTGTTGTAAAATATATGCTTTATAAAATGAATACATACCTATAAATATATTTCATTAAATATATAATTTAAAATATTTTAACTATGTGACAATGTGTCATGTGTCTGCTGCATTTTCAGAAGTAGAAACTATGAATAAATCAAAGGCATTTTCAAGAAAATCTCTTTTATTCCCCTCTTAAACTAATAGCAGCAAGACATTCACTTCATTCAGTTAAATGGAAATGTGTGGAAAACCTACTATAACTCAGGCATTATGCCAAGCCTGAGGATACACAATTAAATATTTCACATTTTATTCAATTGTTATATTAAGCTGTGAAACGGATATTCCCACGTGAGGAAATTCTGGCTCTGGTGAGATTAAATCAAGGTCAGCATTACCACCTGCGAGCCAAATTCACTATTCTCCAAACCATCCCTTTGGTGCTGCAAGTACAGACATGAGTATTTATGACAAATAGTATGGCTTACATAGACTAAAATATTTACTATCTGGTCCTTTAAAGAAAAGGTTTGTCAATCCTTGTTGAATCTACCTATGTAATTTGTTATGAAACTACTTCCCAATCTGACCTTTAATTTCTCCAAATGGATTGCCAAATGTTTTAAGTGCAGGTATTAAATTACCCATATTTCACTGCTCTTTGATATGCTATTCTTATCATGTAACAATTCACATCCCCACATGGTTGTGTGTGGTGTATTTCTGGAAGCTAGAAATTCACTCCAGTATACGTTTCAGATTCAGGTTTTTTATTTTAGCAGAATGTACGTATTCTGTGGGATAACACTGAATTTCTAGAATAATTGGGACAGAAGTGGTACCTGTACAATATTAAGTAATCATATCAGAAATGCAGCCGCCTGTCACATTTATTTAGACCTTCATTTTAGGTCTCTCAATAGTTTTTTTTTTTTTTTATTTTTTTTTTCAACGTTTATTTATTTTTGGGACAGAGAGAGACAGAGCATGAACGGGGGAGGGGCAGAGAGAGAGGGAGACACAGAATTGGAAACAGGCTCCAGGCTCTGAGCCATCAGCCCAGAGCCCGACGCGGGGCTGGAACTCACGGACCGCGAGATCGTGACCTGGCTGAAGTCGGACGCTTAACCGACTGCGCCACCCAGGCGCCCCAGGTCTCTCAATAGTTTTATCATTTTCTTCATAGATACCTTTCATGTCTCTTGTTAGATCTCTTCCCGTAGGTTCCATTATTATTTGGATGAAAAAGTTTTTAAATTCTATTTTGCATGTCTTTATTACTAGGTATATATTGAATTTTAAAATATTCTCATATCAGGGCATCTGCGTGGCTCAGTCGGAGACTGATTGGAATTCTCTCTCTTTCTCCTTTTCTCTCTGACTCTACCCTACTCATATAATAAATAAATAATTACCCTACTCTCAAAATTAAAAAATGAACTTAAAAAATGTATTCTTATATGTAGCGAGTTTATGCCACTTTCTTATTGGTTTTAACAGGCTTTTGTGTATTCTCTTGGATTACCTAGATCAGTAATCATATTGTCTATAAATATTGATACTTTCATCTTTCCTTTTCAAAATTTAGGTTGTACGTGGTTTTTACCTTTGTCTTATTTCATTGTTTAGTATCTCCAGTACAATGAACAGTGACAGTGGTAAGCAAAGGCTCATAGAATCATTTCAGTATGATGCCTTAGTTTTTAGTGTGAAAGTTTTGACTACTTTCACCTTCTTTTGGTATTGTTTATTTAAATGTTTTTGGGTTTTTTTAATGTTTACTTATTTTTGAGAAAGACAGAGTGTGAGCAGAAGAGGAGCAGAGAGGGGGAAACCTCGAATCTGAAGCAGTCCCCAAGCTCTGAGCTGTCAGCACAGAGCCCCATGTGGGGCTCGAACCCATGAACGGTGAGATCACGACCTGAGCCGAAGTCACAGAATGAGCCACCCAGGCACCTCTTAAATGTTTCTTGAAGCAAATTAGGTTATTTACATTTTTTGAAATAAATTTAACTATTTTATCCACACTTAAACGGAAGCCTTTTAAATGTTCTTCTTGCTGATTCCTAAAGTCACTCATTTGTTTCTTCTCTATTTTTTTTCTTCTTAATCTTCGATGGTGCTACAGACTGAATGTGTCCCTCCAGAATTCATATGTTGAAACCTAATTTCCAATGTGACAGTAATTGCAGGTGGAGCCTTCAGGAGGTGAATAGGTCATGACAGCAGAACCTGACGAATGGGATTTGCGCCCTTATAAAAGAAAGGCCTGAGAGCTCTTTCACCCTTTTTTTTTAAATTTTTTTTTTGTTACTGTTCATTCATCTTTAAGAGAGAGAGAGAGAGAGACAGAGAGAGACAGAGCATTAACAGGGGAGGGGCAGAGAGAGAGGGAGACACAGAACCTGAAACAGGCTCCAGGCTCAGAGCTATCAACAGAGTCCGACACGGGGCTCCATCCTACCAACCAGGAGATCATGACCTGAGCTGAAGTAGGACGCTTAACCAACTGAGCCACCCAGGTGCTCCTTTCTCCCTTTCTGCCATTAAAAAATACAAGAAGGCTCTCTAGAAACTTGAAGCGGCACCAAAAACAACCGAATCAGCCAGAGCCTTGATCTTGCATTTTCCAGGCACCAAAACTGAGAAATAAATATTTGTTGTTTAAGCCACCCAATCTATATTATTTTTGCTATACCAGCCCTAAGGACTTAGATATATGGGGGGGGGGGCGGGGGGGATCTATTTTGACATTCTTCAAAAAAATAATTTTGAAAATCAAACTTTCCTTTTTTTTGTTTGATCATTTTTCTAAATTAATTTGCTTGTTATCTTTATTAGTTGTCCTCGTCTATTTTCTTTAAGATTTTGTAATTCTTTTTACAGTATTTTGAGTTGAATGTATAGCTGTCATTTTGAATGCTTTTTGCATTTTTTTGCATTTATTTGAAGAAAGCCTTGTTTGGTAATCAAAATCCCCAAATATTTATGTTTCCTAATGTGAATAAAGGGATAGCAAAACATTTTTCTCCTTCTTTGAAAAGAAAAATGACACTGAGTTAACTTCCTAGCTCTGTTTCCATAGAAACCTGATACTGGTAGAATGTCAGCTGTATTACTAGGCAACATTGCTTCTAATAAAAATAAATTCTGAATTGTAAACTGCATCTGGTCTGGGGGACTGTGAATGACTATAAATAACCTCTTGGGATTTCTTGAGTGGGGTGCACACTTGTAACTGGTCATTTTCTTTGTTTCGGGCTGTTATAACAGATGTTGATTACTATTGTGGCCATGGTGAGTGTTAGGGTAGATCTCACACCTACCCATGATCTCAAACTCTCCCACCTGAGCTGTCACTCTGCATGGTTAGAGAAAGATGTGTACCCTCAACACCTGTGGGAAAACCCTCATGTTAGAGAATCACTGGATACTGCCCCACTGTCATGCTTTGTATCCTTCTAATCAAACCATGGTCAAGTGTGGCCTTTTGGGGTCACGTGAGATTGATTGTCCAGTTGAGCCCACAACTACTAAGAGTGGGTGTTATACATGCAGAGGTTCTTCGTTAGTGATGAATACATCAAAATGTTATTGGCTTCCTATTCTGAGACGTGTTGAGGACTAAGGGTGGTCAGGAAGGAGGTACAGGGAAAGATTGTGCATTGCTTGAAATTGTTATCGAACTTTTAGATGTTAGTAACACCGGAGACCCCTCTGAATCTTGTCCCTGATACTTCCGACCTGCAGCCAGGAAGTCTGATGCAAGAGGGAATTATGAGTAGGAAAGGTACTATCATTCCTTCAGAAAGAAGGAATTAACAACAATAAATAAAATTCTATCATGGAAGAAGTTGGGCAGGGTTTCCTTGAGATGTGAAGAAAAACATTTCAAAGAGCTTTCAATGATAAAAATTATATTTAAGCTGGTTCTTAAAAGATAGGGAGGTAATACATTACCAGTTTGAAAAGAAAAATGTAGGTGAAGCCACCTAGGTAGTCAGATAAAAAGACTTAGGATCACTTTTAAAACATCATGGGCTATTTCCTTTCACCCATTCAGTGTATTTTATATGCCCATGTATTGGTTCCAAGTTCTACAAAATTTGTTTTAGTTCTTCTGATACATATAGAATGTAATGCATATGATCAAATTAGGAAAAAGCCAATTGTGGAGGCACTTCATTGGAATCTTTAAGTTCTATTAAATATTAAGCTACTTCAGGAAAACATTTCATTTCATGCTTCACAAATTATGAATGATGAGAAAATCACCTTGAAAATAATTATTTTAACGTGAGGCAAAGGACACTGCTCATTCTACCAGTGTTTTCTCAATTGACACACCTCATGTCTTGAAATGAATTATCTATGACGTTTTCTAAAATGTGAGACCCTCTGATAGCTGCCTTGCTTTCCTGAGCCCAGTGGCAGGGCAGGTACTGCCCAAGGAATCTGTACATTCATGAGCGAAACATACACTGAACAAACTTGTAAGTAGCACACGCAGTAGAGAGGATATTTAGTAAGTGTAATGTGTCTCACAGAGCAACAGTTTATTTTATTCTTATTTTTTTTAATGTTATTTATTCTGAGAGAGAGAGAGAGACAGAGACATAGCATGACTGGGGGACGGTCAAAGAGAGACGGAGACACAGAATCCGAAGCAGGCTCCAGGCTCCAAGCTGTCAGCACAAAGCCTGAGGAGGGGCTCAAACCCACAGACTGCGAGATCATGACCTGAGACAAAGTCGGACACTTAACAGACTGAGCCACCCAGATGCCCCTAACAGAGCGATAGTTTAGAGAGATGATACTCAAGTGTTTAAGGCCAGATAGTCATTTTCTAAAACAAGTACCTGATACTTTATTATGCACGAGAATGACCCTTCTCATGTGAGCTAGCATATCAGACAACATTCAACAACATCAGTTCCAAGTTACCAAGGCTAGCCACAAAATGTACAAGGTCCAGTGAAAAATGAAATTCAGGAACTTGTTCAAAAAGCAGGAAAAAAGCGTTGTCCTTTCTTGCCTAGTCACTCTGCTTTTTTATTCACTATTTCATACTGGGCTTGTTTAGGCACAAGTTGAGTGCATACCCCGTATATCCCCTTGGGGCTCTGCCCTGCAACTCGTACCTGGAAACCCAGCTGCCAGTGCTGACCTCCATGGAGACGGAGGGCAGTAGTGATCTCTTCCTATATGAGGTGAAATGGGTGGCCAGGAGCTCATCCATCTGGGTGGCAAATACGGAACCATGCATGAAGGGAAGCCTCAAGCCCCCCAACGCATTCCTCATTATCCCATGGGACTTCACTTATAAAACACAAATTTAAAGATAAAAATGTCAAGTCAGTGACTGCAGAGCATTAAACACCAAGTGTAGCAGGGTGTGGGTATGGTGGCAAGGACTTCTGAAGACAGGGTCTTAAGCAATGGCAAGGGTCACATGCCCTCGAAGATGACGCTGCAAGTCTGTCCCAAATAGACTTTCATCTGTCCCACTTCAAGTCTTTACAGCGCAACTCAAAACAGCTCCAACGGCATTCCCAGCTTTGCCTAATACTATGCTCTATTGTGTTTAGTTCATCCAGAGCATTCAAAAGCATATTCCATTCATACAAAAGTAACTACAGAAGAATAATGTACATGAAATATAAGAAGTAACATTAAAGTCAGTTTAAGGAATGACTTAAAAGATTTTTATGCCAGATCACTCCTTTTACTCATTTGTGTAGGTAAATGACAAGTGTCTGCTTATTAAGGTTTTGACATTTTTACATAGAAAAATAGAATATGTATCTGGTATGTAAATTGGCCCTGCAAACTTTACCCTCTAAAATAAAAACTTTAAAAGTGTTTGTAAAGTCCATCTATGATATGTAAATTCTTGAAAAAATAATTCGTTGAAATCCTCTATGAAAATTAGCTATGGATATAAGTAAAATATAGAAGTTCTCTTCTTCATGGAACATCTACATTCACCAGCAAAAATCTATTATTATCTTAAGTTGTATCTTTTTTTTTACATATGTATATGTCCATGCAGAATGACAACAGTTTGAAAAAAAGGTATTTTTCAATTATGTTGCAAATTAATTTTAATTCAGCTGAAATGAGTTTAATGACACAATTTTTAATAATGATGGAAGTTATGTTTTATGAGGGATGTTATTTATAACAGTTGAGTTACAATGATGTGGTAATGTTTCAAGATATTAATATATGTATAATTATGTCAATATATTTTAATACACAATTATTTCAATTTCAATATAAATTTCAATATTTCAATATATTTATATCATAAAGGATTCCTAAAAAGTATATCTTAGAAGCCTACCACAGACCTGTTTTGGGAAATTTTTGTCAATCTTTTGAAAAAATGTTATTATTGATAATAAATTTTACAATTAAATGTCATAAAGTCTTCCATAGAGAAGGAGTTAATGATGAGACAAAAATAACACTCTTTCTTATCCTTTTAGATTCCAAGTTGAAAATATTTGCTGGAAGAATACTTTCCAGAAGTCTTTCTTACTGCTGATGATGGGCCCAACCCACTAACTTTGTCAAGAGTATCACCAACTTATAATTATTAAGTGCAAATTCCAATTTGTACATACAAAATATTCCTTCCACAGAATACACTGCACCATATGCTTGCATGCTCAAAATTAAGCTCTGGAGCTCAAAATTAAGTTTCATTCCACAGTAGCTAGAAGGGTCTGGACAAGATAGTTTCTGAAACTCAGTTTCCTCATCTGTTGAAGAAGAGGAGGATGAGGAGGAAGAGGAGGGGGAGGAGGAAGATGAGAGGGAGAGGAAGATGAGAAGGAGGAAGAAGAAGAGGAAGAGGCGAAATATACATTCATATCTATCTCCCTGCATTGGTGAACAAAGTAAATGAAAACAGATAAAAAAGGATTTTGCAATGTTTATGTATTTCCTTTTTACAAAGAAACATAAATACATTGGGGAGGGGTAGATAATTCCACAGCAGTGCTGAACAAGCTACGTGAGAATCAGATTCTCAAAAAAGGATCTCAGGGCAGGCCGTCTGGGTGGCTCATTCGGTTAAGTGTCAGACTCTGGATTTCAGCTCAGGCCATGATCTCATGGTTTGTGACATTGAACCCTGTGTTGGGCTCCATGTTGACAGTGCAGAGCCTGCTTGGAATTTTCTCTCCCTCTCTTTCTGCCCCTCCCCTGCTCTCGCTCTCCCTCTCTCTCTCAAAATAAATAAACTTAAAAAAAAAAAAAAAAGAAAAGAAAAAAAAGATCTTAGGGTTGCTTGCTGTATCTTGATAGAACTGCCCTAATCCGGTGTCCCATCTCCCACCATGAAGGAAGCCATGAAAGTGGATTTGCCAAGAAATAAAAACCAGAATCAAAATATCTTTCTCTCTTTGTTCTACCGTTATTAATAACATCAGCATCGGTGCTTTTTGTACCCAAAGAATTATAAGTACTTTCTAATATTTAATTACAGTAGAGAAATATAGCACATAGTGTTAGAATACTGAAATATAAATGCTACAGGAACAAATTTAGAATAATAGTCACCGGGACAATTTTTTTCCATGAACATAGAAAAGCATACTGATTTACTTTCTTATCTGGGGAAATGGGGGGCTCAGCTCTATAAAAATGCAGCTGTTTACTTATCCTAGTTCCCCTTCATCTTCACTAGAGGTGTTTAGAGAAGAGTTTTAATTTTGTTTTTATTTTCTAAAAGAAAAATCTCACCGTTCATTATGTTTTCAGTACCGTAGGCCAAGCGGGAATTTTGCTCAAGCTAATGATTGTGAGTTGTCTTCTCCAAAGCCAAACATGCTTTTGACAGCCTCCTTCTTCCTCAATCCCTCTTTTCCTGCTGCTCTTTTTAATTTCCGTTTTATTCACTGATGTGTGTGCAGTTCAGACAAACAGTTGCAGCCAGACTGGAGAGCACTGTGAAATGAATGGCTGTGATATTCATCCCTTCTTTTGGCAAAACCCCTTTATGGAACTGCATGAAAGGCTGCCTGAGCTAACGTTAACACGTGTACATTCTACTGACTTCCATTGGAAATGAGGCATGCGAGAAGAATGGCATTGTTTTTCCATGGCACAACGAGAGTACCTTCAATCAAAACAAAATTAAAACACGAGCATTGCTCCCTCCTCCTTGTTTAAACACTTCTGTCAAACCACATTCATTTTGGGTTTTTAATTTATTACATGGAGCAAGCAGTAACAACGCTCCCCCCTCAAATATTCACTGATGTTTTCCAACGATTAAATTCTATAGACAAGTAATAAAATGCTGCTCTCATTTTTACAAAATGGCCTTTCTTTCTTCCTCTGGCTTTTAAATAAATGATCAGATGTGTTCCCTGAATCAGCAAGCTGGACTTATTGGTTGCCTTTTTTATTAACCTAATATAATCAGGTTAACTAGTCTTCCCTCGCCAAGCATGGCAGGGTTAGAAGTCGAGGACAGGAGGTCAGCCATGACAAATCAGCTGAATAAAGTTATGTTATAGTCTGGAAAGGAATCAAGGATTCTCTTTGATTATTAGAGTCTCTGATGCAACTGGCCTTGGAAAAACATCCAGTCGCCTATGCCAAGAGACCATCTCTAGTCATTAAGATCTTTTTCAAAACGTACTCAAAAGGGATTGGAAACAAAACAAAACAGAAGACAGTCTACTTAAATTTTATTTTTCTTCTTCCCAAATGCTTTGCATGTTAAGCATACATGACTAAATATTGTAGGCTCAAAGATAGGAAAAATGTCTTGCATCGACTAACAACAGAATGGTATTTCTGGAAAGACTGTAAAATGCCACATATAGAAGGTCTCTTACAACGGTTTTGTTTTACTTAAAGGGAGTAAGATAATACTTCAAGGTTAACTGGCAGGCATCCAGGATATTTTTTACTTAATGAAAGGGTCAATTTCCTATCATCTTTTCTTCAATCTTGTCACCATTAGGAAGGAGAAAATGTGAGGATGTGTATTTATACACCCACACAGCCAACAGAAAGCAGATGACCCTTGTAAATGAGACAAATAGCAGAATGACAAGCAGTCTTTACTGTCATTACACTTGGAATTAATCAGAGGGAGGTCTCAGGCTCTCTAACAATATTTGCCATGCTACTTTTCGAACACAATTCACATCATAACACTTTGAAAGACATGAACTACACTATCTAAGTGCCACCATTGGGTTATACGCAGAATTCAGTAACTTCGATCATGGTCAAACCAAAACTAGTCTCAGGGACTCTCAAGGCACTTTTGGTTCAGGTAGGGGCCATCCACTTTTACTAGCCTGAACAATGTGCAAACAAACAACCCCTATGATTTCTACATTTTCAATTCCATTGTTATCAGTGGAATTCTGAAATTAATGGAACCCCAGAAGTCAGTGTGCTTCTGGATATAATGGACTCAGGGAGAGGGAGCATAATCTCAATAAGGCCTTGTGGTATATACAATTAAAACCTGGGACTCATGGTTGGGTCAGTCAGTTAAGCATCAGACTCTTGGTTTCTCCTCAGGTCACGATCTCATTGTTTATGAGTTTGAACCCCACATCAGGCTCTGCACTGACAGTTGCGGAGCCTGCTTGGGTTTCTCTCTCTTCCCTCTCTCTCTGCCCCTTCCCTGCTCTCTCTCTTAAAAAAACAAATAAATAAACTTAAAAAACCCCAAAAACCTAGGAGCCTAAGGCCATTTAGTTTAAGTAAAAACAACTCCTTGCTTCATAAGCTTTCTATACTGAGAACAAACTGAGGGCTGTTGGGGGGTGGGGAAGAGGGGAAAGTAGAAGATGGGTATTGAGGAGGGCACTTGTTGGGATGAGCACTGGGTGTTGTACAGAAAACAATCTGACAAGAAATTATATTAAAAAAAACAATCCCTTGCATTTATTTTATTTATTTTTTTTTAATTTTTTTTTTTTTTTTAACGTTTATTTATTTCTGAGACAGAGAGAGACAGAGCATGAACGGGGGAGGGGCAGAGAGAGAGGGAGACGCAGAATCGGAAACAGGCTCCAGGCTCTGAGCGGTCAGCACAGAGCCCGACGCGGGGCTCGAACTCACGGACCGCGAGATCGTGACCTGAGCCGAAGTCGGCCGACCAACCGACTGCGCCACCCAGGCGCCCCTCCCTTGCATTTATTTTAATAGCCTCTGGTTAAATCTCTCTTAAAATATAGGGCAATGTTTCTCATTCCTGGCAGTACTAACATTTTTGGTCTCCATAATAGTTTTGGAGGGGCAGGAAGCTGTCCTGGGCAATTGTAGCATATTTAGCCAAATTCCTGGCTTTAGGGTCATTTCATGTCTTTTTTTTTTTAATTTTTTTTTTCAACGTTTATTTTTGGGACGGAGAGAGACAGAGCATGAACGGGGGAGGGGCAGAGAGAGAGGGAGACACAGAATCGGAAACAGTCTCCAGGCTCCGAGCCATCAGCCCAGAGCCTGATGCGGGGCTCGAACTCATGGACCGCGAGATCGTGACCTGGCTGAAGTCGGACGCTTAACCGACTGCGCCACCCAGGCGCCCCTAGGGTCATTTCATGTCTTAAACAAAAACTTAAATGGTGTTACTTTGGCCATTCACTCAACTTAAAACTTGTGAACTGTGCCACTACCTGCAATGCATTAATAATAAGGAAAAAAATGTGCTTAAAAAACAGCACAACATTTGTTCTATACAAAAATAATGCTCTGTACTCCTAATAACAGTATTTCAGAAAGCCAAAATACAAGTTACAGTGTTTAGAGCTGATAGTGAATTTTTTCATTTCATTCCTTTCATGAATTCATGATCTATTTATTTAGCTGGACCAACAAAGACAATTTTTGTCCATGATGGTCCAGTCCTGAGCAAAGTCTTGCATTTGCATGGCTGTTGTCAACCCAATTATGGACACATTTATTGGAAATGTACGTACGTGCATGAACTGCTCAAGGCACTTGGAAAACAAAGGTGAACACGATATTAAACTAAGTACCAAGTGAATTTTGAGCAGACCTAAAAGAAAAAAATGAACTCTGCCTGAGGGAACTGGAAGAAGGTTTCAAGGCCAGCTTCCTTCAGAAGGATGAAAAGAATTTCAACAAGAGGGAAAAGCACTCGAGCAAAGCAGGGACAGAGTCAGAAGAGCACATATCCAGAAACAGACAGAAATGGGTGCACTTAGAACCTGGCCTACAGACTGGTAGCAGTAGCCAGAGACAAAACCAGGAAGGGGGGATATTACCATGTACATAATGGGGAGAACTTCAATGTTTTTAACTAGAAAGTGACTGGTCAGGTTTGCAAGACAGAAAGATGGCGGTGCAGGTCTATAAAGAATGAATCAAACAGGGGATCCTGGATAGCTGAGTCGAATAAGCGTCCAACTCTTGATCTCTCTGCTCAAGGTCATGATCTCACGGTCCGTGAGTTGGAGCCCTGTGTCAGTCTCTGTGCTGACAGCTCAGGGTCTGGAACCTGGGTCAGATTTTGTCTCCCTCTCTCTCTGCCCCTCCTCTGCTCGTGCTCTATCTCTGTCTCTCAAAAATAAATAAACAAAAAAAAATTTGTAAGATGAATAATAAAAAAAACAAAGCAGACTCCGAATGAGGGATAGCAGTGAAGAGTCTATTATTAAGGCAGTATTTCAACTGAAAAAGAATGATATCCTGAGTTGAGAAAAACAGCATTAGGAATTGAGACGAGGGAATGTGCCCAAGCAGTATTTAGGATGTAGAATAGAAAGCACATGAAAAATAATTGTAGTGGAAATCAAAGAGGGGAGGGTGGGGCGCCTGGGTGGCTCAGTCGGTTGAGCGTCCGACTTCGCTCGGGTCACGATCTCACGGTCTGTGAGTTCGAGCCCCACATCAGGCTCTGTGCTGACAGCTCAGAGCCTGGAGCCTGCTTCAGATTCTGTGTCTCCCTCTCTCTCTGGCCCTCCCCCCGTTCATGCTCTGTCTCTCTCTGTCTCAAAAATAAATAAATGTTAAAAAAAAAAATTAAAAAAAAAAAACAAAGAGGGGAGGGAGATTTTTCTTTATGGTTTCTGGTGTGGGGACTTGGGTGGACAGAAGTGACAATTTCCTGAGGTAAAAGAAGGAGCAGGTTTGGAGGAAATATACTAACTGTAGAGGATAAACTATTACCCCAAACACCACAACACATGTGTCACAGAGGCCATTTAATATACTCAAATGTAAATTACAGAAATATTGGTTAAAATGGGAAATCTGGCTTCTTAAATCACAGGCTCTTCAAAAGGAACTTTTCTTGTCAATATGACTTCTGTTAATTAAAGAGGATCAGATGGGGAATCTTTTTTTTTTTTTAATGTTTATTTATCTTTTGAAGAGAGAGAGAGAGACCGACCATGAGCTGGGGAGGGGCAGAGAGAGAAGGGGGACAGGATATGGAGCAGGCTCTGCTCTGACAGGCTGAAAACAGCAAGCCCTATGCAGGGCTCAAACTCAGGAACTGTGAGGTCATGACCGGAGCCGAAGTTGGACACTCAACCGACTGAGCCACCCAGGCACCCCCAGATGGGAAATCTTTAAACTTTACTTCTGTAAGTATCATGCCTTAAATACAGTAAGGTTAAAGAATTTGCAGGGGAACTGCCTCAAAGAGTAGCTTGGCTCATTCAGGGGGAGATAATGGCTGATTAATTCACTTGAATTCTTTGGCATTCTAAATAAATTCAGTGGCAGGCTTCATAGGGTCATAAATCCCTTGGAGAATCAGATAAAAGCTATGGACTTGGCCCCTTAAAAATGAGCAGATTTATATACAGAGAACATTTTGCTTATGATTTCAAGATGACTCTTCACGAGTACTCATATACTACAAGGAACTTAACTTCAGGGTCTTTGGTTTAGAGGTAGATCAATTTTAATCAGAGATCAGTATTGTTAAATAAATAAGTCAAATATATATTTAGAGGTATCTCTTTAGTGTTCATAAAAAATATTCTCTTTTCCAAATAAACTCATGCAAATCTGGGTTTTACAACTCAATACTGTTGACACTTGGGTCAGGTAATTGTTGGGGCCTGGGAAGGAGACACTAGCCAGCGCAGTATAGAATGGTTAGCAGCATCATTAACCTCTACCCACCAGATGCCATTAGCAATTCCCAGTAGTGACAACCACAAATGTCTCTAGACAATGTCAAATATCTCCGGGGAGGCCAAATTGCTCCATTTGAGAGATATCGAGATAGGCAATGACCTTCATCTTCACACAACTCCCACATAAAAAAAAAAGTTGGGTATTCTGTTTCTGAAGAAAAATATTTTCATGGGAAACCTTCCTACAACAGATCCCAAGGTTGGTAAGCAGCTAAGGCCATTGTTTAGATACCCTGGGACAACTCTTTTTTTTTTTTTTTTTAATTATTTTAAAATGTTTATTTATTTTTGAGAGACAGAGAGACAGAGAGACAGAGCATGAGCTGGGGTGGGGCAGAGAGAGAGGGAGACACAGAATCTGAAGCAGGCTCCAGGCTCTGAGCTGTCAGTACAGAGCCCGACATGAGGCTCAAAGTCAGGAGCCACCAGATCATGACCTGAGCCGAAGTCAGATGCTTAACTGACGAAGCCACCCAGGTGCCCCTCTTTTTTTTTTTTTTTTAATGTTTATTTGTTTGGAGAGAGCGTGCATGCACACATGTGAGCATATGTGAGTGAGGGAGGGGTAGAAAGAGATAGAGAGAGAGAATCCCGAGTAGGCTCCATGCTGTCAGCATAGAGTTTGGGGCTCAATATCACAAACAGTGAGATCATGACCTGAGCTGAAATCAAGAGTTGGCAACTTAACTGACTGAGCCACCAGGAGCCTGTGGGTGGACAACTCTTTATCTTTCCCCTACATTCCTATTCTCATTGTAAGAGAGAAAATTATCTCCTCTTCATAGATGGCTAAGAATTACATAATAAAATCATAGCATAGCCACTGTCTTTTATCTATCTGCTTCTCTCTTCCTCCTTATAAAAAACTTCCTCTTTAAGAAATTAAATGCTTTAACTTAAGCAATAAAGAAACTGATATTTTCATAGCAACAAGAATCTATCAACTCAAAAATAAATCAATCATCATAAAAACTAGTTAGTAGTTGAATATATAACCATCTGTAGCATGAGCAAGTCTGTGTTCTTATGGTAAATCTTACCTTTAATTAGTTCTATAATGGGAAATCTGCAAGCTATGGAATAGATTGGCAACAGATACAAAAATCTGCTAATACCCATATAGAGAGATACTGAAATTTCACTACAAGTGCCGTGTTACTCCTCTCTGCCATTTCTTTGTACCCAGTCTTGCTCTGGAAAACATTTTGTCTCTCCATTTATCACCATTTATATTTCTTTTTATTCTCATTTGTCAACATGTTAGCTCTCTGTGTTTGCTCCCTGTATCCATTGCCTTATCTCCTTATAATATCCTTCATTTTTATTGTGGAGTACAGACATTCCCCATCCCACTCCTTCTCAACAGGTTTTTGGTAGTCTGATAGAAATAACCTTTTTGGGGCACCTGGGTGGCTCAGTCGCTTAAGCGCCAGACTTCAGCTCAGGTCACGATCTCACGGTTTATGGGTTCGAGCTCCACGTCAGGCTCTGTGCTGCCAGCTTAGAGTCTGGAGTCTGCTTTGGGTTCTGTATCTCCCTCTCTCTCTGCCCCTTCCCTGTTTGCACTCTGTCTCTCTTTCTCTCTCTCTAAAATAAATAAACATTAAAAATTTTTTTAACTGAATAAAAAAAAATAAGTAGCCTTTCTTTCCCTCAAAATGGAACATCTAATTTTTAGCTAAGCCGCTGCTCATGCAGAATAAATACTACCTTGAAGATATATGTAAACATGTGACAAAATCAGAAAAAGATGGAAGTAAAAATATCGAGCGGTAGCTCCTGGCAAACTTCTTAAAACAAAGCCAGTCCATACCCTTGGCTGAAATTTTTTCTTCCTTTCCTCCAACCTCCTGCCAGGAACATAGATTTGATGGCTGGAGTTCTGGCTGCCAGTTTACACAATTAGTATGAACACAGTTTTGTCAGAGATGGCCACGAGGAATGTTTAAAGGAAACTCAGTTCTTGAGAGCTTTGTAAATCAGAGCTGCCCTATCAGCCCTGATCTGCCTCAAGACTTCCATGTAAGAAAAACACTGGTAATTTATCTTTTTAACATCACTGTGATTTGGGGACTCTACGTCACATAGGGATCAAATCTTAATGGATCCAGGTAAGAATCCATTCTAACCTCAAGATGGAGCATGTGACCTAAATGAGCCAAATACCTGATTGTATTCCTCTGTATCAGAGGGACCCACACACTCTACCAATATTCTATATAAAATGGTATATTTCCAGAACCTGGATTTGCCATAAAGGTTTGATGAATGAACTCAAAGATGCTGTCATTCTGACAAAAGCTCCAAGTGTATTTTTATTTAAATATCAAAATAGACATGAGCCTGGGCCCAAGTAAAACCTTCATGGGATGACTGCGTACGGTTTCAAGGGATGGCACTGAATGACTTCAGGGTTATGCAATTAAAACAAATATTCAGACAGCCACAAACACACTTTGTAGGTGCTAAAAGCTATAACTAAGAGAATCTAATGTGAGTTTAACAAGTTCTGGGATTCATTACTCGTAGACAACTATGGTATTTGGTGCCTCGCTGCACGATACGTTTTGTGACAAAACATTACCCATCAGGTTAGACAATCTTCACTCATCCATCCTACCAGTCCTTCTGGGTCCCTCGCACAAATGTCACAATCACCATGTCTTCTGACCAGTGTGTGAGAAAGACAATAAAGAGGTTGGTTAGTAGCTCTAGGTGTAACAAAAGAAAAACGTAACACAGTAATAATAATGCCAGGAAATATTAGTCTCATTAATAACAGTCTTCAATTCTGTTATTCAATTCAATTCAAATAGAATTTATTGAGCACTTGGAGTACTACTTCAAATACATAGGTCTTGCCTTAGTAGTATGTTAAATTAATTACTATCATTAGGCACAAAGATATTTGACCAATATTGCATTGTGCATGCCCTATATCAGGGAATAGTGTATATATTCCAGAAAGAGCAGCAAGCAAAAGAGACAGAGGTCTTTACATTTATGGGGCTTACATTTTAGTGATGAAACCATATGCACAAAGGAGCTAAGTCAGATTGTAGGGCACTTTGGCATAAAGATGAGCAGGGGAGGAAGCAGAGACATACTTCTCCCAAGAGAAGAAAACTAATCTCTGTAATTTTGACCTGTTAAAGGGAAAGAAGAAAAAACAGTGTTCCAATGCCTCAAAAGGTGAGAGCGTGTTACATTTTGAACAAAATTATGTCCCGCAGGAGGGCTGGAACTTAAGGTCTGCAATTAGGAAGGGCCAAAGGGGCCTAAGGGGTAGAGGGCGGACAACAATGAGAGTTCCTTCTTGTTTCAATCTGAAAAGATTTATCCAAATCTCAGAGATAAGATGTGGAAAATACAAGATGTTTCTATGCTAGTTTTCAACATTAACATATCCTTTAATTTTGAACGAACACATGACTGATGAAAATCCTTGGAAAATATGAACAGCAAAAAATAGTAAAATATACTTTCTGACACACAGAGGTATCCAATATTAGAGCTTTGGCATATCTTACTCCAATTCTTAAAATTTGGTCCTAAGTTGAACTAATTTTCAACATAAAATATTTTTGTAACATGATATCAAAAGATTATTGTAACATTATTTAATGGCAATATATATATATATATATATATATATATATATATATATATTATTTGAGAGAGAGAGAGAGAGAGAGAGAGAGAGAGAGTGCAAACCGGGAAGGGGAAGATAGAGAAAGAGAGAGAGGGAGGGAGGGAGAGAGAGAGAATCCCAAGCAGTCTCCACGCTCAACACAGAGCCTGACACAGGGCTCCTTCCCACAACCCTGGGATCATGACCTGAATAGAAATCAAGAGTCAGACGCTCAACAAAATGAGTCACCCAGATGCCCCCATGGCTATATAATATTTTAAGGTAAAGCTATGTTCCTGCTCATTTTTTTAAATTAATGTGCATAATTCCTTAACACAAAAAATATGAATAAATATATTGGACACATTAGATTTTACACCGAAATAAGTACACTTAGAAGTTGCACAAAGTATGCTGTTTTGACATTAGTCCCAGGACATGCTTTGAAAAAAAAAAAAACATAAGAAATGGTCCCGAAACAAGTAAGTTTGTGAAATAATGCATATAAAATTTTGTCCCCATTGGAGAATCTTATAACACAGTACCATTGACATTTTGATAATCATGCTTTAAAGAAAACCAATTGTATTTTCTTCACATTTCCCCACATTATTTTATGACAAAACACACTCTGCATACTTTCTATTTATATGTTACACACTCTAAGGAAAACTATATTAAAGAATCAAAAAACAAAAAGCAAATTAGAGATCAAAATTAATTAGTATATTTCAAATATCCTAATAAAAGTACATTCTAAATATTTCTTAAAGTATTTTTTAAATCTTCTTTTCTAAGATTTTTAAAAATGTTTATTTACTTTTGAGAGAGAGAGAGTGGGAGAGAGTCAGAGATAGAGGGAGACAGGATCCAAAGCAGGCTTTGTGCTGTCAGATCACAACCTGAGTCAAAGTCCAACACTTAACCAACTGAGCCACCCCATTTTTTTTTAACATTTATTCACTTTTATTCACTTATCACAGAGCAAGAGCAGGGGAGGGACAGAGAGGGAGACACAAAAAATCTGAAGCAGGCTCCAGGCTCTGAGCTGTCAGCACAGAACCCAACGTGGGGCTCAAACCCACAAACTGTGAGATCATGACCTGAGCTGAACTCAGATGCCCAGCCCACTGAGCCACCCAGGGGCCCCTAGGCATCCCATGTTAGGGGTGCCCCATGTTAGGGGTGCCCCATGTTAGGGATGCCCCATGTTAGGGGTGCCCCATGTTAGGGGCACCTGGGTGGCTCAGTCAGTTAAGCATCTGACTCTTGATTTCAGCTCAGGTCATGATCTCATGGTTCATGAATTCAAGCCTGGAATTGGGCTCTGTGCTCACAGCGCAGAGCCTGCTTGGGATTCTTTCTCTCTCTCCCTCCGTCTCTGCCCCTCCCATCCTCGCACTTGCTCTCTCTCTTAGAATAAATGAACAATAAAAAAATAAAAATAAATAATAGATGCTAATATTAAAAAATGAAAACAAGGCAAGCAACTAAAATCTCATTTCTTCACCACATCTTAATTCTATCCTAAGAAATCACCATCATGAACATGTGAGAAATACTATTTCAGGCATTTCTCAAATCACATATGCAGATATAAGGGCAGACAGGTAAGTAGATAAATAGATAATAATAGATTTATAGATAAATAGATGACATTTAAATTTTGAATTATGCTGTGTCCTATATTTAAGAAGTATTCAAAGGGCGCTTAGGTGGATTAGTTGGTTAAGCATCTGACATTGGCTCAGGTCATGATCTCATGATCTGTGAGTTTGAGCCCCTGACAGCTGACAGCTGGAGCCTGGAGCCTGCTTCAGATTCTGTTTCCACCACCCACCCCCTCGCCCCGCGGCCCCCCACTCTCTGCACCTTCTCCACTCACCCGCGCTCTGTCTCCCAAAAATAAATAAAAACATTTAAAAAAAGAAGTATTTCTAATATTACCTTACATTTAACAGAAGCAGTGTAAATTTAGTGTGACCTAAACAAATTGGTAAAGCTCAAGTCCATTTTTTTTCAAGAGATAGAATATTATTTTTTAAATAATCCCTGTAAATTTAAGGTAAAATTTTGATATACGGTAAGAGGTTCAAGTCATTTTTTTTTTTAATTTTTTTCAACGTTTATTTATTTTTTTGGGACAGAGAGAGACAGAGCATGAACGGGGGAGGGGCAGAGAGAGAGGGAGACACAGAATCGGAAACAGGCTCCAGGCTCTGAGCCATCAGCCCAGAGCCTGACGCGGGGCTCGAACCCACGGACCGCGAGATCGTGACCTGGTTGAAGTCGGACGCTTAACCGACTGTGCCACCCAGGCGCCCCTCAAGTCATTTTTAAATTAAGGGATTAGATTTGAAAAACAGACATTTATGAATTGCAATCAAAGATAAAGAAAGTAGTTCATTTAGATTTCTTTCCACTTCCACTAGATTGAAAAGTATTGGAATGAGTTTTTCTCGAGACCCAGACTCGAGCGTGTGGAATACATTATTTCAGGGAAAATTTCCTCTCACATCCCTGAATATATTTGTGTCCTCCATATTCTTCAAAACTCCAATTACACTTCACTTTATTTTCTTTGACTATTTCCAAAGTCACTTTTATGTCTTTATGGCTTGCTCTTTAAGTAATCTCCTCCAGTCTCTACAGTTGGGTTTTCAATTGTTTTTATTATGTTTCTTATTCTATCATTATCTTGTCACTCTCTTTGTAAAAGAGAAGTCACATTTTTGGGAGTAATTTCGTTGCAGTTTGAAGAACTATCTGAAATCTTGTTTTCCCTCCCCAGGTAATTCTTCCAAAATGTAAGTTCTTTAAGAATCTTTTTTCTTCGTTTATAGTTGCTGTTCATAAAGCCGTATGTTTTATCGCCTGCTTTTGAGTTGTCATTAAGAGATAGCCTGTATGCTAAACACTATCAAATGGTCAGATAATGGAGCAAAAAAGGGGATAAGCTCCAACTTGGAATGATATCATTTCCAGTACTCTCTTACCAAGTTTGATATTTCCTTTTGGTACAAACCATCCTCAAACCACGAGTGTTAGCATTTAAGCAGTGGTGGGTTGGTATAGCTCATTGTGAATTTCCTTCAAATATAAGCACTTCATGTTGAGACCTGGTGGTTGATGTTTCCTCTCCTTTGGTCATCCCTCTTGACATCCAGGACTCTCCTTTGCAGAGAAGTTTCAGTTACAGAAAATGACTTTCCTTTGGTTTCTCCTGCAGCATGAATTCCATGCCAAGTTGTGAGAATGAATTAGATTTCCCCACAGATGTCCCCCGATGCGGTAGTGGCCTGTCCTAGGGCTCAGACCTCCTCATTTTACCATAAAGATGGTGAGACAAGCCGCCATGACCATGATTCCTCCTTTCATGGATATGTTGTGGCACCTCATCTTACAGGCTTTTCTCTGGATCACACCTGACAGTGGTAGTCTTGCTGATACTTGCATCATTGTGAGCACTGGCCATCAACAGATTTTGAAGGAGGAATATATGTTTAAAATATTTTCGGGGCCCCTGGATGGCTCAGTCAGTTAAGCATCCAACTTCAGCTCAGGTCATAATCTCAAAGTTCGTGGGTTTGAGCCCTGCATCAGGCTCTGTGATGATGGCTCAGAGCCTAGAGCCTGCTTCTGATTCTGCATCGCCCTCTCTCTCTGCCCCTCCCCTGCTCACACTCTGTCTCTCTCTCAAAAATAAACATTAAAAAAAATAAAAATCTCTTTATTCTGCCACCCATAGCATGTATTATTTCTAAAATAGGGGTACATGTAGGAGGAACACAAGTGGGTTTGGATCGATCCACATGGGGCAAGACCATTAAGCACTTTGAGTTTTACTCAGAGAAATAAATAGGGGATAACGCAGTACACAGTTTTGAGATTCTAATGAACTCCGAGATGCAAGACTGACCCCATTCCATCATACAATGAGTCTTTTTCAAGTTTATTAATTCTGCAGAGTTTCCAACTAACACATCTTGTCATCACAGCTTGAACTCTGTCCAGTCAAGCGTAACTACTCATAACGAACAATCCTATTATGTCTTAATGCGAGTTTTGTCCTCAGATACTATAATATGAAAGGAGTTCAAATCCGTTATTTAATTAGTTTCACAGTAATATATAAATGAAGTATATCCACTCAAGACCACAGTGGTAGGCAACATCTGAACAATGCTTGTTCTTGAACTGTTCTGTTACTCTTAAGTTGAATTTGCCAAATAATGTGTTTCTTTCAAACATTCTTTGAATTTAATAGAAGTCCTAAGAAATGTAACTTGCGAACAACTCTTACTGCAATCCTTTCATTTCTTCCAAATCATTTTGCAAACATTCATTTCTTGTAATTTCCTGCTCATAAAATCCCAGGTGGATTTGGTGAATAAAATGTATTCTTTTCTCCATACCTATTAAGCCAGGATTATGAGTTCTTGAGGGTCAGGTTTTTGCTTCAGCTTCTCCAAATGTTCAATTAGAGACAGAATCAGAAAGTCACTAAATTCAATTTATTCTTTTGCAAAATGACTGATAATTTCTGAGGAGTGAGAGTAGAAGAGAGTGCCTAAAATATTTTAGACAAATTCCAGTATGAGCAGAATGTGAATGAGTAAAGTGAGTAATAAGCAATATTAAGGAAAGATCTAATAAATTACAATATCTAGCCCTGGTTCCTCAAAACTTTTCTGGAATGGTATTGTGTGATTCTACCATTCTGCAGAGACTCATCTGTGTTGATTGGAAACAAACCAAAAAAAAAGCGAAAATTTACCGTAGAGAGTGGAGATCATTCACTGTATGATTTCATTTCTAAGAAATGTCCAAATAAAGCAGATCCATAAAAAAGAAAACTGGTGGCTATTTAGGGCTACAAATGGTGGCAAGGTGTGGTAGGAAGTAACTTTTAATGGATATGGGGTTTCTTTGGGGGCCATAAAATGTTCTAAACTTAGAGTTTAGACAGTGATAGATGCATAATTTGGTGAATATACTAAAAACTACTGGCTGTGTACTTTAAAGTGGTGGTTTTTATGGTATGTGAATCATATCTCAATAAAGTTATTTTCTAAAAAGTTGAGGAGCAAGAACTAGGTTGTGAATTTTTCCAATGCCAAGGATATATATATATAGGAGGGAGAAGTGGGCTCAAGATGCCACACTGACTATTTCTTCTCCTTCTGTTTCTTTGAATAGTGCCTTTCAATGATGACTAATTACATCCGGTGACATCCAAAGATTTTTATGCCATTTTCAACCCCCCCCCCCAACATTGTGATTTGGCTGTTGTGAAAGAATACTCTTAAACCCTGTGAAATTCAACCAGTTTCTGGATATTCAGGGAGTTAAGGCTGTTGAATTTAGAACTCAGATGACAAACATCTTCAAATCTTCAAATTTGAGGGCAAGAGGGTTGATTGTGCCGCACTTAAAACCCCTTTCTTCATGTCCCTCCCGATACCACTCTTCCTGAAGAATGGGATGTACATTGTTTTGGTGACGTCGAGAGCTCTGTTTGAAGAAGTCATGAAATCCATTGTCTTATCGAAAAGAATCATCAGCACAGAATTTTTTGAGAGTCTGCTCTTTGAGCTGGGCATGAGAAAACATGTTGCTCAGTCCCCTGATGCCATGAGACATCACAAGTCAACCACGTCTCCTAAGAACCTGCAATCTGAACTGAGATGTGTTGCCTTGGTAACAACAGGGGTGTCATGGACCTAAGGGTATGAGGTTTCTTTCAGCAGTCTAACATAAATAAGTGAAGGCTAGGTTTTAACCCTTTTAAATGAGTTGCTGTTATTTCTTGCTATGTTCACATCAAAATGTTATTATCCAATTTTGATCAGCTATTTCCAAAATCTGAGCAAATGTGAGGTGATTAAGTTCAAGAACAGTTGCATAGACAGATCTGTTTTAGCACTGGCTTTCACATCACCTTTTAAAATATTTACTCCCTCTTAGTATGAGAATCTCTGGAATCAAGTAACCACTGATATTTTGTCTCCCTACAGTCACCATTTTGGGGGCAAAAGAAAAGTTATAGGATTTGAAATGACACATTTAAATAAAAAAAATTGTACACATCAGAATTTGCCATTAACTGGAAAAATATCAAAATCTTGTTATTTATCTTATTAATATAAAACAGGCACCATTTTGTGAATTGTCACAGCAACATCTTTCAAGGTCATTCATTACATCAAACATTTCATTAGCATCTATTGTATACCCATCTCTAGAATTGAGCTGCTTATCTTCTTGGGGGGGAAGAAGACTTCTGTGCTTTTTGAGGATTCAGGATGTTAGGACATCAGTGAAAGGGAAGATAAGTTTAATCATATTAGTTCAAGGAAGAATTTATTTTAAAAAGGGGGTGGGAATTGAGTTGAATCTTTAAAAAATGGATAAAAATAAAAGACACCACTTAGATAATGAAAATGTAGCTCATACAGGATGTAGATGATATTTGCAATGTGCATATCATAGGAAAGATTCATCCAGAATGTATTAAAATTTCTATGTATCAGAAAAAAAAGTGAGATAACACAATAGAAAAGTAGGAAAGGAGTTGAGGAGATACTTGACAAAGGAGGAAACCCGAATGGTGGAAAGAGATTTGTTTTTAAAAATGCCCAACTTCATTAAGGAGCAGACAATGCAACTAAAAAACACAACAAGATACCATACACCTCTGTCAGAAGAGATATGACAAAGGACAGGTAATGACAAGGTTTTGGAAGGACGTGGTACAATCAGAACTCTCCTATATCCCTGGTGTAAGTATACATTTGGACAGACTAAAGTTCAACATATGGATACATATCCTCTTCAGTTCCATTCTTAGGTCTGTACTTAACATGCAGACAGGTTTACCAAAGTGCAGGGAATAGAATGTTTATAGCGTCAAGGTTTATGATACCCCAAATGGCAAAATGTACTATTAAGGATGTCTAATTGACACTGAAATGGATAAATAAATTGTGGTATATTTCATAATAGCAGTATATAGCAGTCAGAATAAAATCAAAAGCTACATACAACATGAATGAAACTCCAGACATAGTGTCAATTTAAAGAAGTTATGAAAGTGTGTACTTACCTTCCCATATATATAAAGTACAAAAGAGAAAACTAAACTGCGCCATTAGAAATCAAGGAAGCAGTTACCTGGAGTGTGAGAGAGTGACTAGTGACGGAAAAGGAGCATATGGGGCTTTGAAAGTGCTGGTAATTATCTATTTCTGGAACTCAGTGCTGGTTACACAGTATGTTTGGTTTCAGAAAATCCGTTGAGCTGTAAACTGGTGATACATGAACATTACTAGATGCATTTTATTACTCAGTAAGAGTTTTTTTTAAATGGGTGAAAGAGGTTTAGGAAAAAGTAAGAAGATTAATTTCTTTATTAAGAGATAACTCTTCACAGGCAAATATTTTCAGAAAGAAATGCTTTTTCAAATGAAAATAAAGATGAAAAGAAAGAACTTTAAACACTCTAAAAAATTTCACCAGGGCTGCATTTTTTCACAGTTTATATAATGCAATCTGCTTAAGCTGATGTATCCTACACAGCCATTCACCACCATCACAGTCCAAAATCAACAATTCTTATTTATATGTGTAAGGTCATTCCAGGGGACATTTGAATCATCAAAGACAGACAAAAATGTGTTCAATTTCATTTATGTCTGTTTGCTTAAATCTTCCCTCTTTGAACATCCATAGGGCCATGTGTGATATCTAAGAGAAAATATTTCTGATTATTTGCTTAAGGAGATGGTCATGCAAGGGTCTGTGGCCCATTATTTATATTTTAAACACTTGCTACTTTATTTAAGAACCGTGTGGTTTTGTCCTCTATATTCTGTCTTCCTTCTTTTCTTCACGCTGAATATATCATTATACATGCCCCTTCCTCACAGAGTATCTTAAAACTTCCATGCATCAATTTAAAAACACAGAGAAGACAATAGTAAAGTAGGAAAAGTTGAACAAACAATGCACTAAGGAGGAAATCCACATGGCCAAAAGACATGTTTTTTTTTTTAAATGCTCAAGTTCACTATGCAACAGAAAATGCAAATAAAAACAATATGATACCAAATCCTTTAAAAGAGATAAAACAAAAGACAAGTTCTGCCACAATTTCTGTATCCATTGGTCTGTCAAGACTTTGTTGGATTCCATATCTTGATTATTATAAATAATACTGCTGTGAACATGGGAATACAGTTATCTTTTTGAGACAATGAATTTCTTTCCTTGGATTTGTACCCAGAAGTGAGATTGCTGAATCATAAGTTCATTCTATTTTTAATTATTCAAAGAACGTCCATACTTTTTTCCACAGTGGCTGTATTAAAACTCTTCATGATAGAAAATTTAAAACAATGGCACCAAAACAGACACATAGACCAATGGAATAGAATAGAAACCCCAGAACTAGACCCACAAACGTATGGCCAACTCATCTTTGACAAAGCAGGAAAGAACATCCAATGGAAAAAAGACAGTCTCTTTAACAAATGGTGCTGGGAGAACTGGACAGCAACATGCAGAAGGGTGAAACTAGACCACTTTCTCACACCATTCACAAAAATAAACTCAAAATGGATAAAGGACCTAAATGTGAGACAGGAAACCATCAAAACCTTAGAGGAGAAAGCAGGAAAAGACCTCTCTGACCTCAGCCGTAGCAATCTCTTACTCGACACATCCCCAAAGGCAAGGGAATTAAAAGCAAAAGTGAATTACTGGGACCTTATGAAGATAAAAAGCTTCTGCACAGCAAAGGAAACAACCAACAAAACTAAAAGGCAACCAACGGAATGGGAAAAGATATTCGCAAATGACATATCGGACAAAGGGCTAGTATCCAAAATCTATAAAGAGCTCACCAAATTCCACACCCAAAAAACAAATAACCCAGTGAAGAAATGGGCAGAAAACATGAATAGACACTTTTCTAAAGAAGACATCCGGATGGCCAACAGGCACATGAAAAGATGTTCAGCGTCGCTCCTTATCAGGGAAATACAAATCAAAACCACACTCAGGTATCACCTCACGCCAGTCAGAGTGGCCAAAATGAACAAATCAGGAGACTATAGATGCTGGAGAGGATGTGGAGAAACGGGAACCCTCTTGCACTGTTGGTGGGAATGCAAATTGGTGCAGCCGCTCTGGAAAGCAGTGTGGAGGTTCCTCAGAAAATTAAAAATAGACCTACCCTATGACCCAGCAATAGCACTGCTAGGAATTTATCCAAGGGATACAGGAGTACTGATGCATAGGGCCACTTGTACCCCAATGTTCATAGCAGCACTCTCAACAATAGCCAAATTATGGAAAGAGCCTAAATGTCCATCAACTGATGAATGGATAAAGAAATTGTGGTTTATATACACAATGGAATATTACGTGGCAATGAGAAAAAATGAAATATGGCCTTTTGTAGCAACGTGGATGGAACTGGAGAGTGTGATGCTAAGTGAAATAAGCCATACAGAGAAAGACAGATACCATATGGTTTCACTCTTATGTGGATCCTGAGAAACTTAACAGGAACCCATGGGGGAGGGGAAGAAAAAAAAAAAAAAAGGTTAGAATGGGAGAGAGCCAAAGCATAAGAGACTTAAAAACTGAGAACAAACTGAGGGTTGATGGGGGGTGGGAGGGAGGAGAGGGTGGGTGATGGGTATTGAGGAGGGCACCTTTTGGGATGAGCACTGGGTGTTGTATGGAAACCAATTTGTCAATAAATTTCATTAAAAAAAAAGGGAAAAAAAATAAAAAAAATAAAAATACTGCAAAAAAAAAAAAAAGAAAATTTAAAACAAATACTAGATCTCTTATTTCTTCTGCTGGTTTTTTTAAAGTTTATTCATTTTAAGAGAGAGAGAGAGAGAGCTCAAGCAGGGGAGGGGCAGAGAGTGAAAGAAAGAGAGCCCCAAGCAGTCTCCACGCTATCAGCACAGAGCCCAAGATAGGGCTTGAACTCACAATCCTTGAGATCATGACCTGAGCCGAAACCAAGAGTCAGTCGCCTACCCTCCTGAGCCACCCAGGCACCCCATTTTTCAAACTGTGTTAAAACTTGCCTAACAAACTATCTTCTATTTGTTGAACACAATTAATACTTGACTAAGGAAAGCAGATGTCCAAGAGACAACATTGCATCCAGAGTATTCATACATTCACCCTTCCCTCATATCCTAAATAGGAAACTTAAATCCAAGGAAGTGAAGCAACTTGAAAGAATAACAGTTAATGAAAAGTAAAATGAATTTAAAACAGGTCTCATTTAAAGTGTTAATATTTACTCTATACTATCTCTCCAAAACACAGGACATTGCGCGCGCGCGCGCGCACACACACACACACACACACACACACACATATATATATATCTCCTATGTTCTCTCATTTCTATCCCACTACCCAAGCAAATAAGTTATTATCTTTCCCTATTCAACTGATATGCAAACACATTCCAAGAATTATGCTGATATGGGCATCAGAGCCACTACATGAGTCTGAGTTAAAAATTCACTGGACTTCAAGGCCAGCATCCCTATTCTAACATAGCAAGAAGCTTGCTGGGGAGTCAAGGTTTGAGTATGCTCCCCTGAGTGGAAGTTTTTGACATACACTTGGGTCTGGGCTCACCTTCGTTACATATGACAGTCTGAGGTTACACCATCATAGCTATTCTCAATAAATCAGAAAATTCATCAACTACACAGGACATTCATTACAGGGTATCATTGCTTGAGTCACTTTTTAGTGCATATAAAAATCACTACGTGTCTGTCCAACACAGGGAAAAGAAAACAAAGCAAACAAACAGAAAGTAATAACAACAGAAGTAAAATGTTCCCATTGATAAAAATCAAGTTCCTGGAAAGAAATTTTGGCAGAAGCTCATACTTTCTCCCATGATACGCTTCACAACAGAAGAAGAACATACATCATGATAAATCGTGAAACATTTAAAACAGCAATCAAGGAATATCAAGAAAATATAAATTATGACACGAGAAAAGCACAACCCTTTCAATATTATCTACAATACAGTTTCTTTTCTCCTGCCCACAAAAATTAAGCAACAAACATTATATTGAAGAACATCAAGTCTAAAATCTCTATTTCTGAAGTTACTAGACAACTCACAGATCACTTTATAAGTGTTACATTATAGCTAAAGAATTAACATAAACCAGTATCCCAATCAGTAATTTTCCTTTCTTAAGCCTGGATGATCAAAATCAGAATAAATAAACACAATGAACCACATGCAGTAGCCATTTCAAATATTAAGTGCATTGTTAAAGTTCTCTTTGATGATCTTTTCCCAAACCAAATGTGAAATGTTTACTTGAGCTAAAGTGAGTCTATGTGCTAACAGTTAAAGCAACCCAGGTATTATTTTCTTATGGTTTTGAATTTCTATTCTATATTTTCTCATAGAACTGAGAGGAAAAATCCTAAGTATAAAGAGGTTAAGCAGACCATACTGTAAGCACATGCACACACACAGAAAAACACCCCCCAGCCTGTATTGACCCACAAGTTGCCCGCAGGCAGTTAGCTTTTACTGGAACTTCATTTTGTTGTGTCCTCTGTGTTCCTTTCTTTGTACCCAATGGATAAAAAAAATAGACTTTAGACCATGTAAACCAGGGGCCTTGGAGTAAACTGCCTAGGAGCTAAAATTTGAAGAAGTTATTAATACAAACCAGAAAAGTATTTTCAATTAGCAAGAATTTGTATACACTAAGTCCCACTGAGATTTCTCTGGAAAATGAAGCTGATACAGTAAAGCCTTTATTACCTGAAACTCCAGCTGGGATAATTACATTTTGTTCTAGAAAGTTGTTTCAAAACTACTCAGTAATTGGTTTTGGCTCTGGGAAAGGAACACAAGAGGATTCATTTTTCTACTAAAGACAAAGCATAAAACATTTTTGCTTAAATTTTCCATTTCGATTATATTACTAAATTGCTGGTCATGAGACTGACACCTCCAAATTTTTTCTTAAGGGGCCCCACTCATCAGAGAGGGTGATGTCCAATCTACCATATAATTGATATGGTCAATGTCATATGCATATTGTTTTTAAAGCCATGCATAAAGAAAAGGCAGTCATTAAATTGAACACATGGAAGAAAATCACTTGAAATTTCAATAAATAACCATATCTCTCAATTATATTGGATATTAGATAAGTCCTTAGAAATTTAGGCATTACTGCATTATTTTAGTGTCTATCTTTCTCAAATCAATCAATCAATCAATCAATCAATCAATCAATCAGCCTATCTATCCATCCATCCATCCATCTATGATCTGTTGCAGAGATAGAATCTTTACAGAGGCAATGAAGTTAAAATGAGGTTGTTAGGTTGAACCCTAATCCAACATGACTAGTATCTTAATAAACAAGGGGAAAATCAGAAACAGGCATGTACATAAGGAAAACATGGTATGAAATTAAAGCAGAGATTACATTGATGTTTCAATAAGCCCAGGGACCCCAAAGTTTATTATCAAGCCAACAGAGTCATGGTAGAGAATCCCTCTCATAGCCCTGAATAGGGACCAACTCTGTCAGCACTTTGATCTTGGGCTTCTGGCCTCCAGAACTATGAGAAAAAAACATTTCTGTTTAAGACCCCCAGGTTGTGGTACTTTTGTACAAAAGCTCTATGTGACTCATACAATCATACTGTATTCAGTTTCCATAGTTTTGCATAATGCTTCTTTTATGTTCCAGGATTCCACATTATATTTCGTTATCATGTCTCCTTAGGTTGCTCTTGGCTGTTGACAGTGTCACAGACTCTACTTATTATTATTATTTTGTTTTACCTTGACGGTTTGAGAAATAATGGCCGGGTATTTGGTAGGATGCTCCACTATTGGCATTTGTCTGGTATTTTTCATGTGACTGGGCTGTCGTTAGTGATTTTGAGAAGAAGACCACAAGGGTAAAGGGCCTTTTTCATCCCACATGAGCTTATAAATTATCAACATGATTTATCACTGCTGATGTTGACCTTGATCAGCTGGATGAGGTTGTTTTGTCAGGTGTCTCCAGTGTAATATCACTCTTGTTTATTCCCCTTTTCACACTATACTCTTTGGAAGGAAGCCACCTGTATCACTCACACTTCACAAGTTCTAAGTTATACTCCTCTCCTCACAGCATAGTATTTATGCAAAAATATTTGGAATTATCTGCATGGGAGATTTGCATCTTCTCCTCCCCTTATTTGCTTATTCAAATATATTTTTCTTTTTTAAAAATGTTCATTTATTTATTTTGAGAGAGAAACAATGCACAAAAGTGAGGGAAGGGACAAAAAGAAAGGGAGGATCTCAAGCAGGTTCCATACTGTCAGCACAGAGCCCAACATGGGGCTCATTCCCATGAACTGTGAGATCATGACCTGAGATGAAATCAAGAGTTGGATGTTTAACTGACTGAGCCACCGAGGTGTCCCTATTCAAATATTTCTTTATATCAATAAGGACTCATGAAAATTTATTTTACATTCTGGGCTATAATACAATAATAATTTATTTTATGATGCAAATTTTTCTACCTTGGCCATTGGTGTTCTTTCAATTGGCTTCTATCCTTGACAGATCTGTATCAACGCAGTGTGTGTGTGTGTGTGTGTGTGTGTGTGTGTGTGTGTTTTACTTCCTTATTTTCAGGCACTTACAAGATGCTGAAAGATCATCTTGTATAGTCCCTATTCCAGTGTTAGAATCAGGCATTCTCCAAGGATCCCTGGTTCCTTTTTTTAGAAACCAAGGTCTGGGCCCGAAGTGTTTCTCCATTGCTACTGAGGTGCCATTGCTTTTACAGTATCCCAGCTGATGGCACAAAGCAATATATGTGTGTGTGTATTCTAATCTATGCATACACACCTTTTTATGATCATTTTGGTATGTAACCATCTCTATATATGTTAACCTAAACATGAGCTCTTATTGATCTCTCCAACTCCAATCCATTACCACATGGACATTTCAAGCCTCCTCTTGCTAACCTGTACATCTACTACAACAGTGAGAAATCAGGCTCCTAACATCCACCGTCCACTTAGTTAATTGTTCAATTCTATTACACATGTATAATAGCATTAGAATTAACTTGTACATTGGTATGAAACAACTTAATTAACTAGAGTTCAGTATATATGTGCCAATTCCTTTTGATTTTAGTCTTAGACACTCTGCCCATATCCTCAGTTACTTGGTCAGCACCTTTTATACCTTTCCCCATAGGAGAGTTTGTTTCACCCATTTTTAATACAGTTAGAGTCTCTTGTCATGATCTACATTGCTTCATGGGACCCCCCCCCCCATCTTTTAAATAATCTTATAAATTTGTCTATATTAAAGTTCACTCTTTGTGCTTTAAAATTCTATGAGTTTTGACAAATGCATAATGTCACGTGTTGACCATTCTAATATCACACTGAATATTTTCTCATCTTAAGAAACAAAAAAAAAACCCAAAACTGTGATTCACCTATTCAACCCCAATCTCTCCCTCTGAGTGTCTGGCAACCACTTCTGTTTTTACAATATCTATGTTTTTATATTTTCCAGAATATTGTATAATTGGAATCATATAGCACATAGGCTTTTTAGATCTTTTGCTTTCTCATTGTGGAGTTAAGTGGATCCTGAGAAACTTAACAGAAGACCATGGGGGGAGGGGAAGGAAAAAATAAAAGTTAGAGAGGGAACCAAAACATAAGAGACTCTTAAACACTGAGAATACACTGAGGGTTGATGGGGGGAAGGGGGAGGGAGCAGAGGGTGGGTGATGGGCATTGAGGAGGGCACCTGTTGGGATGAGCACTGGGTGTTGTATGGAAACCAATTTGACAATAAATTTCATATAAAAAGAAAAGAGTAGTAAGTATGTTTTGGATACAAATCTTTTAGAAGATAAATATTTTAATAAGACTTGTAAGTAGCTCTAAAATTATTAGGGTAGTATGAATTTTAATTTTGTTATAAAGAAAATTTTATGAAATAATGCTATAAAAAATCAATGGACAACATCTCCATCACTGCAATTTCTTTTTATGCTAAGAAAAATGTTTGAAAGGACATATGCTCAAAATTTAGACTAGGTTGAAGTTTAAACCACTATAGAAAAATGTATCTTTTGACTAAGTAAAAACAAGGTTACCATTTTTCTGTGCCATTGCTTATGCTCTACAACAGAATAAAAATGTCACAATTCCTTCAAGTGACAGTAGACAAAAACTGATAAACAATAATATTGATAAATAATAAAAAACAATTGCACACGAGGCATGTACCATGGAGCCTAACAATAGCAAGCCTTGAAAAATATTTGTTCTTATTATTTTCACTTATTATGAAAACCAATATTCATATAAAATATAATTTGAGGATACAGAAAAGTTTGCTTAACACATTTCATAATAAATAGAAGACATTTTCATTATTTTTGCATCAAATATGATTCTAAACAAGAGTTACTTTCCTCAATGCATAATTACAAATAACCATCATAGAAAAAATTGCTAGAACAAGTTAATGCTGTTAACAATGAACTTACCAATAAAGTCGTTAAAATACAGTTTTACATTCTAAGTTCATTTGAAACCACACCCTCTCTATTTAACTAGTAAATCTTAGATTACTTGATAAATTTTTCTCTAAAGCAGTGTCAAAAATGATTATGAAGATGAAAATTATAGTTCCTTTTTTCCTACTGAAATCCAGGAACTAGAAATACTACTTTCACTCTGTGTCTGTGATTCATGAACATTCTTAAAATCAAAACCATAAGAGGCTTCTATTTATATTATATTTATAGTAAGTTAGACACCATCAACTCCCAAGACCTAGGATCTAAATTTATCTGGTATCATTTTATAATCATTACTTTATTATTTAACCTTAAATGAGAAATATCTTGACCTTATATTTTGACAATATCCAGGTCCAAAGGGTTTTCATGACCATTCCAATGATGATAACCAACAAGTTAAAATAATTAATTAAGCTCTAGATTCCAAACACTACTATTTCTCTTGTATTCCCCAGCAAAAGGCAAGCACTAATGGGACCAGTTTCCACCCAGTGCCAACCCTGCCTATCCAGGATATTTTTTAATTGTGAGTAATGGCAAGTCAACTGATTTTACCTAAACGTGGCTCATTATTTCTTATTATTAACAACCAGCCTTCACCTCTTTTAGTTGTGAGAGACACAGGCTTAGAATGCTTTAGGGGCTGTAGGTTATCCTAAATTGTAGAAGGAAATAAGGAAATTACCGTAACAGAGGCAGAGAGAGCCCTCAACAGCTCATTATGATGAAGACGTAATTCCTCTATTTTTGTTTCTTTCTGCTTTAAAATAAAGACAATGATACCAATAATATAGATTGAAGAGTCAATACTTACTGAAGAGAAGTGCTGTGCTATCTGCCTGACATTATACCACATGGAAGGCCTTAGAGGCAAGCCCAATGACTTCATTTTGCAGATGAGAAAATGCAAAAAGTTAAAGAAGTACAGAAACTTGCCTAACTGAACCAGGGAATGGCAAAGCCAGGATTGCAACCCGCAGCTTCCCTCCAGAGAGTACCCTCTATGCCATTCTATTCTCCATTTCTCATTTCCTCTAGCATTTCCATCTAAAATAGTTGCACCCTCCTTTCCACCTCAGGGTGTCTGATTACTGAAGCAGAAAGTTTCGGCTCGTATATTTTAATGTCACCCTCAGTCTTTTTATTGCCAGTGGTACAGGAGTTAGTAACAAGATTAAACATATGGTCTTCCTCTGCTGAGGGAGAAAAACTCTTGTCTTTTGCTTGAGTTTTACTTATGTCAGGAAATGAAAATCTAAGATCATTTCTACAGGTTTTCTGGTGAATAAAACATACACCTCGCCTAAAACTGGTAACACATTGCGTGTTAACTGGAATTTAAACAAATACTTGAAAAAACAAGCAAACAAAAATAAACATAAGCTTCATGTCAGAGTGCACATAATTAAGTAACTAAGTAACCTTTTTACCCACACGGGTATACTAATAGTTTCTGCCTTATACGGTAGTTGTACGAATTCAGTGAGATCACGCCTACGAATTCACTCCGCATGGTGATGGCCACAGAGTAGTTCCATGTGAATGTCTCTTAGATCTTCACCGTCACCATCAACATGCTAGTCTGAAGGCTGACCCAAGTTGAATGTTTAGCAAGTATTTCAATTTTTAATACGTCTATATTAATATGTATAATTACTATATACAATATATAATACACACAGTTGACCCTTGAACAATGCAGGGGTTAGGGATGCTGAACCCCCACAGCTAAAAATCCACATATAACTTTTGACTCCCCCAAATTGAACTACTAACATCCCATTGTTGACTAGAAGCTTTATTGATAACATAAATAGTTAACACATACTTTGTATGTTATATGTACTATATATTGGAATCTTACAATTAAGTAAGCTAGAATAAAGTATTAAAATCATAAGAAAGAGAAAATACTTTTACAGTATTGTGCTGTATTTATTTCAAAAAAATCAGTGTAAATGTGGACCCATGATATTTTAACCCATGTTGTTCAATGGTCAGCTATATGTATGTGTCTGTATGTCCATGCATGTGTATGAATGTGCGTGCAGGTGTGCATGGATTTATATATATATATATATATATATATATGTGTGTGTGTGTGTGTGTGTGTATGTATGTATGCACATGTGTATGCAAGTGTGTATGTGTGCATTTGTGTATGTACAGATGTGTATATATGTGTATATGTATGCATGCATGTGTGTATGTATTTGTGCATGTGCGCATTTGTATATGTGTATATGTGTATATATGTATGTATGTGTGTATGTATGTGTATATTTATATATGTATATATGTGTGTGTATACACATGAATGCATGTGTATATGTGTGTATGTATGTATATATATATATATATATATCACCTACAAGTCTTCATCTTGTTCAGTCTCTAAGACTCCACTTTAAAATATCTAAGTTGATCCCAGCAAAGCTGATGCCCTTCTGGCCAGCCTCAACAGAACACTTTCATTATATTTTTGTTTTAGTTATGTACCTGTTCTTTCTCCCACATTAATGTTAACTTATTACTTGGAGGATATAAGGGAAATTTTAACCCCCATATGTCCTTATCTCCACCAGATCACTCTACTGAAATTATACTTTCACAGGTGAGTGACTGATTTAAAGGTCATTTGTTAACCCCTATACTCCTGAAACATGTCAACCAATTTTTCTCAAACCTCTTATGTTTAAACAGCCCCCAAACCACCCTGCACACCAGGCTGACTCTTACAAATGGCTCTTTCATCACATCACTTACCTGCTGAAAATTCATTAGTGTTTCCTTATTCATGAAAGAATTAAAAAGTCCTAACTTTTTCATACAACTATCTGCATTTACCTATAGAGCATATAATTTGGCTTAAATTATATCAGGATGAATTAATAATTTGCCTTATCAGGGGGTGGCTGGGTGGCTCAGTCAGTTAAGCATCCAACTTTGGCTCAGGTCATGATCTCGCTGTTCACGAGTTTGAGCCCTGCGTCAAACTCTGTGCTGACAGCTCAGAGCCTGTAGTCTGTTTCCATTCTGTGTCTCCCTCTCTCTCTACTCCTTCCCCTTGGCACTCTGTCTCTCTCTCTCTCTTTCTCTCCCTCTCAAAAATAAAAATAAAATTAAAAAAAAAATAATTTGCCTTATCAGGCTCTTATATTAAGCTTTAAAGATATCAAAACTTACACCTGAATATATTTTTTCCAAGATGCTCTCTGACCATTCAGTTAACAGTTAATTTGTTTCAAATTTCCACAAAATTCTTATTAACTAAACAAAACCTTGCTGTTAAATGCTTTGCTACAGAAAGGTATCAAATTTTCACAAGGAAAATGAATGAAAAATGATTCAGAGTATGAACTATGTTGATTTGTATACATTTTCTCTGGCTTCAAGCATGTTCTGATTTTCATTTCATCATGAGGTGAGGGGAAGCGGTTAGGGGAGGCATTTGTCAGAGATCTTTTTTCAACAATAAGTCCATCTAAAACTATATGAGAAAAGTTGATCTGAAATTAGCCTTTGGAAAATTTCAACTTTGAAAATACCCTCTTATACTTTTCCACTACTTACTTCTCACAACAACAGCAACAACAACAACAACAACAACAAACTCAGAAGAGAGATATTGTATATGCAGCTTCCTTTCTATAAATACTTTTTCGTGATATTACACAGTTCCTTCCACCTACTCTTGCTGTTTGAAAATAAATTTTTCTAATTTAAACATAAATAATTATGTTCTTTAGTATTAATTATTTTGCATTATAGATGAAATCAGTGGTATTCTTATCAACTTTTCCAATGGGAGAGGAAAAGCTTAATGAGAATTTTAACACATAGCTTGAGGATCTAAAATAAACACTTTGATTACACTGACTGTAATTTTCTGAATTGTGTCATTGTTTTCTCAATTTTCTACATCTCAATTAAGGTAATCCAAATTCAGTTTCAAATCTCAGGTCAAGGTGATTAAAAATAGGCCTTTTTTTTTTTAGCTTTTTCTTTCTAAAATAAAAGAAAGTTATGTTTACAAAGTGATTTAAATGTTAATGGCATTATGTTATTTCTTTGCACTATTCAGGATAAGAACATCATGAATAACTCTGCCATTAAGTGAGAGATCTATACATTCTGTGTTTCTATTGCTTCAAACCAAAAAAAAAAAAAAAAAAAAAAAATCCACCATGAGAGTCCTTACTATGAACACCAATCAATGATTTAAAAATAAAACATTAAGAATTGCATTTGTCTTTTCTCTAACATTCTAGAACTATTCCAAAACACAAATTTTAAATATTTTTTTTTCAACGTTTATTTATTTTTGGGACAGAGAGAGACAGAGCATGAACGGGGGAGGGGCAGAGAGAGAGGGAGACACAGAATCGGAAACAGGCTCCAGGCTCTGAGCCATCAGCCCAGAGCCTGATGCGGGGCTCGAACTCACGGACCGCGAGATCGTGACCTGGCTGAAGTCGGACGCTTAACCGACTGCACCACCCAGGCGCCCCTAAAACACAAATTTTAAAGCTCAGGTACCATCAACACTCTTCCCACATACAGGTAGAAAATAATTTATGTGACATAATCAAAGTATTCAAGCTCCTAATAAAAAATTTTGTCCTATTTAATCTCAAGTTAAGTTTTGTATTTTACTTCATTGGAATTCTCTAGTTGCTTCTGTAGTGTACATACAAGTATCCACAGATTCACCACTACACAATTCTGAAAAGTTGTATTAGCAAACATGAATACGGATATGTTTCTTAATGTAGAACACAATGCTTCTGATATTCTGTATTAATATATATTTGAGCCAAAATGTTTTTTCTGCATGTGACTCAAAAAAATGTTTTTGACGTTCTGGTGATCTTATAATGAAACAATATTAGCAATTCAGAGTATTGGGTTACCAGTTTCATCTCAGAGATATAAAAAATTTCAGTTTAGACCTGCAAAGAGCATTGCTCCCACCACTACAATGAGAGAAAAATTGACAAATTGCAAGTTAAGTACTTTTCTTGAAATGTCCAGAGACATGAAATCACAGAGAAAATGACTATCCTGAGACAGGGAGACAGATACCTGCCAGAAGAAATGAAGTGTCACCTAGAAATAGATAGATGCTGCCAAGTGATACATAAGCCAGTAAGAAGACTGAGGGGTTTTTTTTAATAAACATTTTGCCAAACCAGGGGTGCCTGGGTGGCTCAGTCGGTTAAGCTTCTGACTTCAGCTCAGGTCATGATCTCACGGTCCGTGGGTTTGAGCCCTGCGTCAGGCTCTGTGCCAACAGCTCAGAGCCTGGAGCCTGCTTCTGATTGTGTGTCTCCCTCTCTCTGTTCCACCCCTGCTTGCACCCTCTCTCTCCTCTCTCTCTCTCAAAAATAAATAAACATTAAAAAATTTTAATAAAAACATATTGCTAAACTAAGTGTGGGCTAGCATAAGATGGTGAAGTCTCTAGGGCTGCTAACAAAGGGCATTCCAATACTCTGAGAGGATCTCCCTACCAAATGGCACCAGGGAAGTTCAAGAAGATGGGCAGTTTACACACAATAATGACTATGGGAGATGAACAGCAGCCACTGGCTAAGTTTACAAAGACAACTCAAGACCCAAATGGTTGCACTGCTGAACCTGATGGAACACTGAAGAAAAAAATATTATGCCAATTCTATACAATATTCTCCAAACAATAGAAGAAATAAACACTCTCCCAAAGTCAATAAAGGCAACTTACCTTAATACCAAAACCCAATAAATGCTTTTGATTATCAACCTAGTATAAACAAAGATATAGAAATTACTCAACAAAATAGTACCAAATCAAACTTAGAAGCAACATTCAAAAATCAATAAATATTTACCATATTAAAAAAGAAAAGCTATATGACAGTCTCAATAGATAAAGAAAAGCACATGACAAAATTCAACATCTTTTTACAAAAAAAAATGGTTCAGCAAAGTAGAAATAGGAAACAAATCTTGGCTTAATCAGCATTAAACAAAAAACTACAACTAACATTACACTTAGTGGTAAAACACTCAATACTTCCCCTCTAAAATTGGGATCAAGATAAGAATATCTTCTTTTATTGCCCCTATTCCACACTGTACTGAGAGTCCCAGGTAGTGCAATAAAAAGTAATAAAAATCATACATATTGGAAAGAGAGATGTAAACCCATCTCTGAAGATGACACAAAAGTCTTTGCAGAAAATTCAAAGAATCTATACAAAAGTGGCCAGGATTAATTCATGAGTCTAGCATGTTTTCAGAATACAAAACCAAAACACAAAACTCAATCATGTTCCAATATATCAGCATTGAACTGGTGGAATATGAAATTAAAAAAAAAATACTGGCAATGAAATCACATACATGACACCAAAGGCACAATCTATGAATGAAATAATTGACAAGCTAGATTTTATTAAAATTAAAAACTTCTGCTTTGCAAAGGACAATGTCAAGAGAATTAGAAAACAAGCCACAGACTAGAAGGAAATGATTTTAAAAGACACATCTGAGAAAGGACCCTTAGCTAAAATCTACAAAGAATTCTTAAAGTTCAACAAGAAGAGAACAACCAACGGGATTAAAAAATGGGCCAAAAGTCTTAAGAAACACAACATCGAAGAAGATACACACATGGCAAATATACAAACAAGAAGATGCTCTACTTTACGTATCAATGAAGAAATGCAAATTAAAACAATGAGATGCCACCACACACCTACTAGAACGGCCCAAATTTGGACCACTTACAATAGCAAATGCTGGTGAGGAAGTGAAACAAAAGGAACTCTAGTTCACTGGTAGTAGGAATGGAAAATGGTAGAATCTCTTTGGAAGACAGGTTTGGTAGTTTCCTACAAAATGAAATATACTCTTATCATATGATCTGGCAAATGTGTTCCTTGGTATTTACCCAAAGGAGTTGAAAATTTATGTGTACAGAAAAGCATGCCCAAGGATGCTTACAGCAGCTTTATTCATCATTGCCCAAGCTTGGAAGCTGCTTAGGCATCCTTCAGTAGGTGATATATCCAGACAACAGAAGATCATCCAGTGCTAAAAAGAAATGAGCTATCGACTCATATAAAGACATGGAGGAAGGGGTCCCTGGGTGGCTCAGTTGGTTGGGCATCCGACTTCAGCTCAGGTCATGATCTCGCAGTTCGTGAGTTCAAGCCCCATGTCAGGTTCTGTGCTGACAGCTTAGAGCCTGGAGCCTGCTTTGGATTCTGGGTCTCCCTCTTTCTTGGCCCCTCCCATGCTTGCACTCTGTCTCTCCACCTCTCAAAAATACATATACATTAAAAAATTTGTTTTAATAAAAAAAAAAGATATGGAGGAAACCTAAATGCATATTACTAAGTGAAAGAAGCCAATCTGAAAAGGGTACATACTATATGATTCCAATTATGTGACATTCTGGAAAAGGCAGAACTATGGAGAGGGCAATAGAGTACTGGTTGCCAGGGGTTGAAGAGGAGTAAGGTAGAGCACAGAGGATTTTTGGAGAGTGAAAATTCTCTGTCTGATATCATAATGATTGATACATGTCATTATACATTTTTCCAAACTCATAGAATGTAAAATACCAAGACTGAATTCTAAAGTTAACAATGGACTTTGGGTAATTATAATGTCAACGTAGGTTCATCAACTATAACAAATATACCATTCAGTGGGTGATGTTCATAGTGGGTGAAGCTATGCATGATTTGAGGCAGGGGCAATCTGTATATCTCCCTCTGTTTTTTTAATGTTTATTATTTATTTTTGAGAGAGAGTGGGAGAGACAGAGAGAGAAAGAGTGAGAGAGAGAGACAGAGAGAGAACCAGCAGGGGAGGGGCAGAGAGACAGGGAGACAGAATCCGAAGAAGGCTCCAGGCTCTGAGCTGTCAGCACAGAGCCCAACGCGGGACTCGACCCAAGAATGTGAGATCATGACCTAAGCCAAAGTCGGATGCTTAACTGACTGAGTCACCCAGCCATCCCTGTGTATCTCCCCCTTAATTTTATTTACTCTAAAAATTTTACTTTACTCTAAAAAATTAAGTCTTAAAAAAAACCTTTATAGCAGCACCCAAAAAAAAATGATTACACTTAGATGTATATCACACAGATTATATGCAGGATTTATATAGGCTGAAAATTATAAAATATTCCTGAGAGCAATTTTAAAGAAATAAATAGAGTAACATACCATTTTCATGAGCTGGAAGGACTCAGAGTTGTTTAGATACCAATTCTCCCCAAAGTGACCTGTACATTAAATGCCAACCCAATCAAAATCAAAGTGGGTTTTTATAGAAGAAATTTAAAAACTTTTTCTATAATTCACATGGAAATGTACAAGACCTAGAATGGCCAAAATAACTTTGGGAAGAAAAAGCACAAAGTTACAGACTAACCCTGCCTTATTTCAAGACTTTTTACAAAGTTACAGTAATCATAGTTCACCTGGGTGGCTCAGTTGGGTAAGCATCCAACTCTGGTGCAGGTCATGATCTCACCGTCCGTAAATTTGAGACCCATATCGGGCTCTGTGCTGAAAGCTTGGATCCTGGAGCCTGCTTCAGATTTTGTGTCTCCCTCTCTCTCTGCGCCTCCCCCACTTGTACTCTGTCTCTCTATCAAAAATGAATAAACATTAAAAAATTTAAAAAAATAAATAGTGCTTCTTTTAAAATGTCAAAAAAGAAACAACCCAGAAAGACAGTCAGAAGCTTAAGATTTTAACATAGGCAAGAGAAGAGTTCATACTTGAAATAAGAAAGAAAAATTAATTAAAGATTTAAGAGAGATTACAAGAATTACAGGAGAGTAAGACATATAACTTTCTGGCAAGCAAGGAAACAAACAAACAAAAAAGATAAAGAAAAAGAAAACCATGAGGAAATAGAATATATTCCATATTTTTTTCCAAGTGAGAACACTTGATTTGTCCAATTCACATACACAAAAAATCAGAGAGATGATTAAAGATCTATCCCTGACGGGCACCAACATAGAAAAGAGATTAAGGAGAGAATTGGCAGAAGTTAAGATGATTCCCAGAAAACAGAAGAGGTACAGATGGGAGAGGTCAGATAACTGAAGACCTAACACTTCCAGCGACAGTAAGTAACAGAGCGTGGTTTAGCCAAGTAGAGGACAGAAAAAGTAGACGCCAAAGGCATATTCTTTCAAAGATTGTTTTATATTTCTTATACGCAGTCTACTCCATTGACTTATGTCCAATAACCATCCGGATGACTTATGTAAATACATGAAGACAATCTTATGGATCTGACAAAAGGAGAGAGGACAGCCTCCTGTTGAGTGAATTCTTCACTATTTGGTCCAGGGGATTAATTCAATTTCCTTGAGGTAGGAAATCCTATTTATTTTCCTGAGTGACAGGGTCCCCCTGGCCTGCAAGGTAAATGTGACTGCTTGTTGAAACTGACATTGATAGAGATAACGTCAGATTTCATGAAATCACTGGGTTAGGCCTTTCGATCATTTCTAAAGATCAGATGTCAAGATCGAATACAGAACAAGTGCAGGACACTGGAACCAAAGAGAAAGCTTTACATAAATAAAAATCTCAAAACCCTAGATAGCAGGTCATTATGACTAATTCCCTAAAATTTCACAATCAGAAGAAAATAGAGCTGTGATTTTTCACCCTGTCAACAATTTTCTAGTTCCTCTGTTCCACTATCATTTTTTTTCCTATTAAAAAGGGACAAAGATTTTTCTAAATCAGAGAATCATGGGCATTCTGGATGCAAAGATATTTTTAACAGTTATTTAGTTCGATAACAAATGTACAGCTTGACACTTGTGTATTCACCAAGATTCTCTGCTTTTAAACAACAGAAAGCAAATCTGGAGAGTTTTGCAATATTATGAAGTGATTATAAAAGTGAGAAGGATCTCTGAGAATTGACAGTGAAAAGATGCTTCCTTGGAAGAAGTGAAACTAGAGCAACTCCCAACAGAGTTTGGGGAACTCACAGGTAGTTTCCATTGTGTTGGTCTCAAGGGAAGAGTAAGATCCCATCTGTGACAGCTCAACTTGTAAAGAAATTCTGAAAGATCTACATCAAGTTGCCCACTTAGCCAGGAGAGGAAGACATTCTATTAGCAGACTCTCTAAACCTTTTCCAACAAAGGTAGATTAGTCTCTTAATGCAAAACTTTATCACTGTGCAGGAATATGGAATGTGCACACTGGGCAGGCAAAAACAGCAAACATTCATGCCACATTCTCTGTGATTTCCAGATCTCCAGCTGTCCATTCTGTTTAAACATCATCAGCAAATGGAAAACCAACCAACCAACCAACCAACCAAACAAACAAACCATAATCAGCAATGGGAATCCACTCATGGTTAGATGACTCAGTTATATATGTTTCTCTTAAATTTAGTAGAGCTCCCTTTGTTTGTAGCTTTCATCTTTTACTTTGAATGCCAGCGCTTCTTCAAACCAGTAATTTCTACTCTTCTCTATCAAGTATTTGAAAGGAATTTCAAACCATTTCAACCAATTACTGATCCATTTGGTAGTCCATATATCCAGTTATGCATACCTGTATTATTTGTTTGTACCTTGTCTACAAAGAATGGGGGCAAATATTGTAAAAATGCCTTGAATCTGTTTTTCCCTGATAGCGCGAAAGAAAGCAGCTGAAATGAACCTGACTTTGTATAGAATCTAGGCTTTCTAGGCTCTAGTGATCACTGCACTCTCTTCTCTTTTTTATTTCCATAAATTACACTTTTAATAATATTTTCTAGACTTTTGATGCAAGTGACATCAAGCACACGGGTTATGAGTTTGACTCTCCCCTGAGATTATAAGACTAACTCTTGTCTGTCATGCTGATTCCAACAACCCTTCCATTTCCCACAATATGTCTTTTAAATGCTTTCTAAGTACTCTGAGAATGTAGTATTTTTTTAAGCCCTAGAGACAGGCACTCTCTTATAAATCCCCAGCATCAACAAACCTCATAAGTTAGAATTTTAAGAAGCTTTAAAAAGTGGTTCTACATCTCTTATAGGTGAAGTAGGGAACAAAAGTCATTCGTCTATATTACTTACCAATTTGGAGCAAAATTCAGTTATCAGTCATGTTACTGTTACCACCTACAGTATTTCCAAGCGCAAAGTCATTATCTTAGATGTTGACCTTTTCTTGCCTCTACTATCAGATCTGATTTTTTATTCATTAAACATATTCATATCTATTTACTTAAATGTTGCTGCTAGCTTAATAGTAGATAATATTTATATAGACTTTATCGTGTTCCAAACATTGTACCTGTTTACGTATAATATCTCATTAATGCTCACAACAGCAAACACAGAGTTTAAAATGGCCTTGCCTAATATCACAAAGGTTGGTTGATCAAGAATTTAAAGCCAGGGGGTCTTTAGATACTACATTTATGAATACCACAAAATCCTGCCTCTCAAAGCTCAGCTGTGAGCATAGCACTGAGCTGCTCCAAGTATATAATAGACTACCAATGTCCTATGTATATATACACATACTCTTCAGCACTGGCATATACTATGGTTTTTGTGATCCAACACAAACTTCGTTTTCTAAAATGATACTCTTCCTGTCTCCATTTCTCGTTAGTCTTGCCCCGGAATCTGCAATGTACATAACAACATGCTCTGCAGGTTTACTCGTAGTATCACCATATTCTTATCATCAGACCCTTCCTTTACCCAACCCGGTTCCTAATCACTTTTCAGTATGCATCTTCCTCTGGTCTGGGCAGTGCTTCTACTGCTTCCTCCCAGAGTCCCACACACTCTGTTTCCTCAACTTTGTACAAGGAATTGATTCACAGATATTCTGTGTTCTCGCTCTTTCTCACTGCCTGCCAAGGTCTGCCCAATTCTCTAGGTCTATTTCAAGTATAAAAAAGCCACACATGTTTCTTAATGAACCCAACTTGCTTTTACCTAGACCTCACGACTGCATTTTTTGTTTTTGTTTTTTGTTTTTAAGTTTTTTATTTATTTTTGAGAGAAAGAGAGGCAGAGTATAGGGCAGAGAGAGGGAGATAAAGAATCCCAAGTAGACTTCACACTATCAGCACAGAGCCTGATATGGGAACCGAACTCATGAACTGTGAGATCAAGACCTGAGTTAAAACCAAGAGTCCAACACCTAACCGACTGAGCCACTGAGGCACCCATTCTTTTTTTTTTTTTTTCAACGTTTTTATTTTTGGGACAGAGAGAGACAGAGCATGAATGGGGGAGGGGCAGAGAGAGAGGGAGACACAGAATCGGAAACAGGCTCCAGGCTCTGAGCCATCAGCCCAGAGCCTGATGCGGGGCTCGAACTCACGGACCCGAGATCGTGACCTGGCTGAAGTCGGACGTTTAACCGACTGCGCCACCCAGGCGCCCCAGAGGCACCCATTCTTATCTCCATTCCATTTGGCCTTTCATTACCTCTAATCCTAAGAATCTGTGAGGGCACTTTTCTACTTAAATTGCAAGTTGACTGAGGGAAGTAATCATAACACACTTCTTTCCAACCACTTAACACCGTGATGGACTAAAAGAAAGTGCCCAGCAAGTATGTGTTCGTTAGTTCTTCATCAACAGTTTCAAGACTTAAACAGGGTGGAACCCTAAAATTACCTTCAGCGTGAGAGTATACCATTCTAGAAACTTTATAGAAAAATACTATGGGAATTTAAAAAAGAAAAAAAACTTAAGACTTTTGCTTTCCCAACCCTACTCTGCACTGAGGGCAGTGCATACTACCTGAGGGCAGCCATGCTACCGTATTTTAATTCCTAGACATTAGTTTTTCTTTGGCAACTTCAACAATTTTTTGAAAAATGGTTTATCCTGGAGATGATAAATTACATAAGACAGACGTCAGTAGAAAAAAGAAGAAAACAGTGGAAGGCAGGGGAGGCAGTCTCTGTCTCCATCTCTGCCCTTTGAAATAAAAGGGTCTTCCTTTCTTCTCTTCAGCCCCTCCTCCAGTGAAGGTGAGTTAATCACTAACCAACTATTGCTTATTCTGCAGCAAGAAGGGGTGCTTCGTGGGAAGTCAGGGCCACAGGATGTGCGGAACCCTGTAGAGAGGGAAGCTAGGGGGCTTCCCTCCCTGTTCCTTAACTCTCTGAGCCCACTCTGCAATCACAGTAGGCTGGTAGCTTCTGCAGATGGGACTGTTTTTGCGAGAGACCAGGGCTCGGATGCATTTTTTGTTTGTTTGTTTCCATCTGCCTGTTTAGGTTGGATAAGCATATTTTGCAGACGACGAGGAAATAAAATGGGTTTGTTTTGCAGATTTCCATCTCTGACCAACTGAAATTGAGCTGTGATTTTGGAAAGGAATAGTTGGGAGCACAGGGAGTCAAAATGGGGGATCATCCAGGGAAGAAGAGTGCCATGGTTTCTCCGTTGCCTTTATAACAGGAAATTTGCCCATGGTTCTATCCAACTCAGTGTCTATAATTCAATAAAGGGTGCTGTGTGTGTGTGTGTGTGTGTGTGTGTGTGTGTGTGAAAAAAAAAAAAGACAGACGTCAGTAGATGTTTCAGTTTAGTGTTACGATGAAGCACAGGGAGAGAGAAATAGAAAGCCAATACAAACTCTTAGAACTTATGTTTCCAAATTACTAGAAACAAGATGAGTTGTATAATATTTAAATCAGTATGTGTTGCAAAGGTAAATTAGAATGTGGTTACGATAATATAAAGGATATCATATGAGATCTTCAAATGTAAATACTTACACATTTTCTGATGTTGTCTATGAAAATGTGTCTGACCTTGATTTAGCAATAATGCATAGATACATGTATAATGTTTTCAAAGAAAAAACTGTTCTTACACGTATGTCTATATTTTACTATTTGACCTGTGTGGCAAAGGCTTTGCCACACTACAACCACTTGGTAAGGGGATACACAAGAGAAATCCAGTTTGTCCTTCAACAAAATGGGTTCGAAATTCACAGGTCCACTTATACTTGGATTTTGTTTCAATAAATACAGTAGAGTAAATGTGTTTTCTCTTCCTTGTAATTTTTTAGTAATTTTCTTTTCTCTAGTTTCCTTTTACTTTATTGTGAACATATACTATATAATACATATAACATACAAAATATGTGTGAATAAACTCCTTATGCTATTGGTAAGGCTTCCAGTCAACAGAAGATTAGAAGTTACGTTTTGGGGAGATCAACATTATTCATTAATTTTTGGCTGCACGTGGGTGTCAGTACCCTTAACCCCCTGCATTGTTTTAAGGGTCAACTGTTCAAGATCCTTTAAAAATAGGGGCAAAAAAATTAAGCTGTGAAGTTTTCAAAGTAAATTTAAGCAATTCTAACAACAAAATATCACTTTTTGATCCATCTCTGTCACCTCCCCTAAATAAAAGTAAATTTTCATTCTATTTCTAGATTGTTCCATATGCTCTCATTGTCCCTAATACTTCTTTCTCTTGTTCTTTGCCCACCACCCACACGAGCTTTCTTTCAGCTCCTTTAATTCCCCATGCAGATCCTCTTTTATGTCAAAAATTTGTCAGATCTCATTTATCTGTCTGAGAGGGTAGTGATTAAATGAATGTTTCTTTGATTCTTAGATCTGTGCTCAAATATCACTTCCTCCTATAAGCTTTCCCAGACTTCCACTTGAGATAATGTCTTCCAAATGCTTCCTAAAAACTGGTAATCTTCTCTCACAGCATTATTCAAGTTTTATATTACACATTTGTGTCTTTATTTGTTTAATTCCCATTTCTCTCACGATTCAGTCTTCTCCACCTTGACAGATTCTTTCCTAGCTCTCCACTACAGTACTGGTATGTACTAGATGTATATAAAATGTAAAGAGAGTGAATGATTCAAAAAAGAATGAATCTTGCATGGAAAGAAAAATGGCGTAAAGGAAATATGTTATATTTTGGCATTGGGTCTCTAAAACTAAGACAAATATGGAGAGAGAATCACAACTATTTGGCCCAAGAAGGTTAATGTCATCCTATTTTGGCCGCTTTATAAGTGTTAGCTTCACTCCCATCTCAAAAGGTTGTGAAATGTACATGATTGATTAAAAAACACATGGACAGAAGCAAACCTATTTTCCTATTTCAATATTTTACTCTCTTAAGGCAAACATTATTGAAAGGTATTTGATGATTCTATCCTGCCTGAAAGTTTAACCATTCAATAACATATAAACCAAAAACAACCCACAGAGAGATTTGATAGTGTGGAGATTACTCACATTTTTAAACTAATGGATAATACCTGGAAAATATATTACGTCAATTGATGATGAATCACTTAACTTTGTGTAAGTATTAAAAATATATATAGCAAAATGTGGAGAATAGATTGTTTCAAATGTCAATTTTTTTTTTATTTCTTGAAACTAGATGTACCTATAATGCTTATAATTTATTAAGCCTAATAATCCATGGAGCAACATGAATTACAAATCTGACTTTAGATAAAGTTTGATAAACTAAATTATTTTTCTTCCTTCCTTACTCCCCTTCTTCCTCTCTGTTTCTTTAAAACAGAGTAAATTCCTAAGTTCCCAAAACCATCTGATGCCATGTCTGTATCTTGCTATATTTCTTGGCTAAGTAATATCTATAAATTTAACATCATATTGTCTGTCTCCAGGCATCTGTGGTGGGTATAGGTGGCTAATAGGACAGCTTTCATAGTTAATGGGATATCTCCCTTTGGAAGTCTTAGAACATGTGGGGAGTCACCGATCTGATCAGGTCCACCGGCACTGGAATATTTCTAAAAGATGAAGCTTTCCACATGAGTGAGACAGAACCTGACTGAAAATCCATCCTTTTTGTTCTAGTCTGGTAAAGGGCAATGGGTCTCAGCAGAACAAAAGTTGGAATACTTAATTTGCTGCTCAGATTAAAACAAACAAGCAAACAAACAAAACCTCAAATGGATAAAGCATTCCCAAGGTAAACTTTCTAGTAGCACACCAGGTTAACGATAAATGTAGACTATATCCTTCTCTCTAGCCTCACACAAATGGATAATCTCTGAACATAAATCTAAACGTCTTTGTTGGGTTTTTTTTGTAATGTTAGGGATTTAAAATATGCATTTAACTTTGAACTCTTTCTTCATAGTGATAGCAAATTTCAAGCAAATCTGAAACCAAGCTTTCTGTTCAACAGTCAGTGAAGAACTTTACCTTTCAGGAATTCTGATAGAGTAAATTACTTTAAATAGAGCTGACTGTAAAAATAAGATTTTAATATTTTTCATTCAAATTTCGAAGGACAGCTTGCTTTCCTTTCCCCAGAAGTAGGTGCTTTTATCCAATTACTGCATTGGACAATAGTTTAGATCAATGTAATGTCTCATGTGGCTCCAGGTGAAGGGAAAATAATTTACTTTCATTTATCCTGAAGTGTTATAGTGTTAAGCTGGTATTCCCATAGTTTCACTCCTTAAAAATGGGTATTCTTCCTGATTGATTTTCTGTTACAATGGTTCTCAACTCTGGCTGCACATGAAACACCCCTAGGAGCTTTTAAAAATACCACTGTCAGAGTTCCACCTCAGACAAATTGAAACCACATTTCTGGTGCTAGGATCTGGGCACCTATTGTTTTTAAAACTTCCCGGGTGATTCCAGTCTACAGTGAAGGCTGCCAACCATGAATCCCACATTACATCTGAAAGAAGTGAGTCAAAGACAAATGCTGAAGAGTTAAGAAAAAATGGTTGACAAAATTGGGAGGTTCTGGATGTAGCTCTCAGCTTGTTCAAGAAGTCCTTTTAAGGTAAGCACCTTGGGGCACCTGGGTGGCTCAGTCAGTTAAGTGTCCAACTTCAGCTCAGGTCATGATCTCAACAGCTCAGGAGTTCAAGCCCCATTTCGGGCTCTGTGCTGACAGCTCAGAGCCTGGAGCCTGCTTCAGATTCTTTCTCTCTCTCTCTCTCTCTCTCTCTCTCTCTCTCTCTCTTTCTCTCTCTGTTCCTCCTCAGTTTGAGCTCTCTCTCTCAAAAATAAATAAACTTAAAAAAAAAAAAAGATATGCTTCACCAAACAATGTTCCTGAACTTTTGTTGTGGCTCCACATTTCTTATTGACTCAAAGAAAGAGGGTATATTTCAGAAAAGCAATTTTAACTTCACAGAAGAGTCTTCCCCAGATTCAAATCATGCTCAACTAGAACAGCACCAGGGCTTGGAAGCAGATCTCAGGTGTCTCACTAACATTACCTTCATGCCAAAGTCAATTATAGTTACGGTTGCCCAGGCCATGCAAATCACAACCACCAACATCGTTCTGGACCAAATATATGTGGAAATGATCCAAAAGAACAAAAAAGTAATATAACTGAGTGGAAGAGCAACTACTTTAGAAAAGACTGAGCAAGACTAAATACAAATCTCCAAGATAATACAGTTATGATAAACCTTAACATATCACTGCCTCAAAACCTAAACATATGAGCCCAAATAGGCTGAACACAAAAGGAAACCTACCAGCCAACAGACAAACAAAAAACAATTTCACAAAAGCAACAGAAGCGATCAAGCCAAGAGGTGATAGAGAAAGAGAAGGCTTTTAAAAATATTCTCTTGGTTTAGCTACTTCTGACAGACCAGTAAGAAACACGGGGGAGATATGTGATTTCAAAAAATCCTTAAAAAAAAATCCAACTAGAAATGCACGGTTGGCAAGAGCATAATGAGAAAGTGTGGAGCCAGCTCAAAGAGGACCCAGAACCTCAGAAAAAAGCAAACACAGTTGACATTCTGGTTTTGGTTTTCCTGCCAGGAGAAAAGCAGAGAGAAAAAGCAGAAACATTCCAAACAGATCTTACCCAGCGGTAAGATCCAATGCATAAACAAGAATTTAGTTAACTGTAAGAGAAAAAGAAAGAGATTTCTGTGGTGGTAAGGAGAGGAACCTGCGAAAATGTCTCCAACCCACTGTAGACTCAACACCTGGGGCTAGAATCAAATTGCCAATCTCATCATCCATTTATGCTTACAGAGGATTTGAAAAGACTTCTGGAAAAGCCAGAGTGGGGGTGCCTCAGTGGCACAGCCAGTTAAACATCTGAATCTTGAATTCAGTTCAGGTCATGACCTCACCATTTGTGGGTTCAAGTGCTATGTCAGGCTCTGCAGCAACAGAGTAGAGCCTGCTTGGGATTCTCTCTCTCCCCCTCCCCACTCATGCTCTCTCGGTCTCTCTCTCAAAATAGATAGATAGATAGATAGATAGATAAATAAATAAATAAATAAATAAATAAATAAATATTTTAAAATAAATAAAATAAATTTTAAAAAAATTAAAAAAGAATAAATTAAGAAATAAAGACAGAAGGATAGGAAGATGGAAGGAAGGAAGGAAGGAAGGAAGGAAGGAAGGAAGGAAGGAAGGAAGAAAAGAAAAGAAAAGAAAGGAAAAGAAAAGAAAAGAAAAGAAAAGAAATGAAAAGAAGAGAAAAGAAGAGAAAATAAAAGCCAAGGAGGATTAGGGTTAAAGCTACTTAGGCAGCCTCTCTTGGACAAATGCCAAGACTCTAAATTCTGCACCAAATCCATAGGTGCTATTAAAAGCCTGAATACATTATGGCATGGATATCCCATAGCCCAAGGGACCCCTAGTCACTTGGGTTATAGAAGATGATATACAAGGTACAAGTAAGTGCACGTGATTAGGTTTTACCTAATCCAAGCGGATTCCTGTTTCAGCACAATTTGTAATCCCCTTCTCTCAAACATTCAGAGAACATGCACTGAGGGTATCTGCAGCTCGGAGAGAAGGAGAAGTCAGGTAAGAGGAGATAGCAAACATTTGTAATGAAGTTACACAAACAACATCAGTGGGATGAAAAAGTGTGGGCCAAACTGTTCATTCTAAAAATGAGCCAGGTGAAAAATATCATAAGCTTTATTTTAGAAGAAAAAGAATGGGCAATCTACATGTAAAATTGTAATAGAAAACATGATTCTACTTAATATCTCAAAGACAAAAACATAAAACAAAAGGACGGGATGAAAACGAAATTTGAGGAGTCAGGGAACAAATATAGGGCCAATGTTTCAGTATTACCAAATTAGTAAATGCCTTTGATGCAGAAAGGAAAAGAACATATAAGGGAAAAACACTTTATTGACAAATAGGAAAAACTAGTATGTTCAGAATGACGGCAAAAGAAGAAAAAGTAATTAAAGCCTACAGGTATGGAAAGTTGTCAAACATGATCAACCCAAGGATAACGGGTCTTCCAGAAGAAGCAAATCCATTCAAAAAATGTAAATACTTTCAGAAACTGAGGAAAAATTTCCTGAAATTTTAGAAAAGTTGAAAATGAAAATGAAAGCACATAACATTTTTTTGTCTTTTTTAAAAAATAAGTTTATTTATTTATTTTGAGAGAGAGAAAGAGAGAGAGAGCATAAGCTGGGGAGGGACAGAGAGAGTGAGAGGGAGAATTCCAAGCATGCTCCATGCTGTCAACCCAGAGCCAATGCGGGGCTTGAACCCATGAACCATGAGATCATGACCTGAACTGAGATCAAGTGTCAGACACTTAACCAACTGAGCCACCCAGGCAGCCCAAGTAACATTGTCTAGGGAAGAACTGTGATACAGAACCATTAACAATGAAATATAACTTGATTAAATAATTGAAGTTCAAGGAGGAAGGAATTTTGCAAAGACATTTACAGCTGTAAAAAGATGAGGCTATCTTCAGACTTCTCCACTAATTCAAATGCAGAACACATTAAATTCTAAAATTCTGAAGGAAAGAAAATTTGACGCAATACTACTATACCAACCAAGCTGACCATCACAATAAAAGCTATAGTCCATATTCCCCAAAAAAACAAATCACCTAGGAAACAGAGCACTAGTGAGATAGTCTTGGATGAAACAACAAAAACTTCTCAAAACTGAATTTCACTAATTACAAAATAAAAGAAACATTGTCATCGTCGTCGTTGTTGTTTAACTGAAGTATAAGATGGAACAATTGGGAAACAGGATTACAGGAGATTGTTGGTTCACAACCTTGGGAGTTTCTCTGGGTGAAATCTGAAACTAACCTCTGTGCACAGAGGGTAAGGAGAGAATGAAGAGAGAATCCAACCACTACAGACTGGTAGAAAGCAGGTTTAATAAGCAATGGAACTTACTTAGCAGGCTTATCTTGAGAGGCCACAAGACAAGTAACTCTTTGCACCTGCCAACCAGAATCTTAAAATTTTATACAGAAGCCTTAACTGGGTTCACTCACATGTAATATCCATGTGGTATCAACAACATACTGTTCTCTCGAGTATGTGTCCTTCAAAAGGGCTCCCATTATCAGAATAGCGGCAGAATGTACATTCCAAAGACTGGGGATAGGGTGAGGAGTCCCTCTGATTGCCCAGTCCAGCTCTTAGGTCAAGCCCTCTCCATGACTTCCCCCAAAAGAGATAAATGTTTGAAAATAAACCATATAAGAATATTTGAGAAGAAAATATTAAAGGAAGAAAAAAGGAAAGTAGGTGTGGTAGATATAATAATCCTGCCTTCTCTCCCCAAAATGTCTATGTTCTGGGGTGCCTGGATGATTCAGTCAGTTAAGTATCCAACTGTTGATCTCAGCTCAGGTCATGATCTCACGGTTCATGGGATTGAGCCCCACATTGGGCTCTGCACGGACACTGCAGAGCCTGCTTGGGATTCTCTGTCTCCCTCTCTCTCTGCCCCTCCCCTGTTTTCTCTCTCTCTCTCAAAAAGAATACATAAATGGGAAAAAAATATCTGTGTTCTAATCCGAGGAATTTATAGATCTGTTACATTATGTGACAACAATTAGAAGAGAGGATTTGCAGATGTGTTTAAATTAAGGGTCTTGCAATGAGATTATTCTGGGGATTCACTCAGGTTTGATGTTAGCAGAGACTGGACAGATGCCATTGCTGGCTGGGAGGGGCTCATATCCTAAGGATTATGGACACTCTTGGGAAGCTTAAAAAGGTAAGGAAATGGTATCTCTCTTAAAGACCATAGGGAACCAGCCCTGTTCATACCTTGACTTTAGCTCAGTGAGACTGATTTTTGACTTGCAGATTCCAGAGCTCTGATATGACTTTGCACTGTTTTAAGCTAGTAAGTTTGTGATAATTTGTGAAAACAGCAATAGGAAATGAATACAGATGGAAAACAGTTTGAATGTATTCATTTTTTAATCTTCCTTTAAAGCAAACCAAGAAGTATTGACTACATGAATATATGACAAAAATATGGCTTCAATCTATTTCGTCAAATTATAAAAGGCAACTACGAAAACTTTAAAATTAAAACTAGCAACTCCAGTGGTCAAAGTGGTAGCCAGCATTAAAAATTAAAGGAACTTACACAATAATATTGTGTATAATATAAAACAAAAAGTTTTTAATATTAATTACCTGAGGCAAAACAGACAGTATAGTCCCTAAACTATAAAAAGGCACTCATGGGGAAAATAAAACAAAAATAACAAAACATTGAAAATATAAGAAGCATTAAAAACAGAGAAGACAGGGGCGCCTGGGTGGCGCAGTCGGTTAAGCGTCCGACTTCAGCCAGGTCACCATCTCGCGGTCCGTGAGTTCGAGCCCCGCGTCGGGCTCTGGGCCGATGGCTCGGAGCCTGGAGCCTGTTTCCGATTCTGTGTCTCCCTCTCTCTCTGCCCCTCCCCCGTTCAAGCTCTGTCTCTCTCTGTCCCAAAAATAAATAAACGTTGAAAAAAAAAAATTTAAAAACAGAGAAGACAACAGAATCACAAACTAATATATACACTGAATCAATAAATGTAAATTAGTTTATTCATTGGTTAAAAAAACATGCATTGTATCAAAAACATTCAAGTTCAATACATTTTTTGAAAGCAATGCATTAAAAATGTAGTAATTGAGGGTTTCCTGGGTGGCTCAGTTGGTTGAGCATCCAACTCTTGATTTCTGATCAGGTCATGATCTCTGTTTGTGAGATCAAGCCCCTTATCAGGCTCTGTACTGACAGTGTGGAGCCTTCTTGGGATTCTCTCTCCCGCTCTCTCCACCCCTCCCCCACTCACGATGTCTCACTCTCTCTCTCTCAAAATAAATATAAAACATCTTTAAAAAATCTTTAAAAATGCAGTAATTGAGAAAGCATAAATGTAAATGAATGTAGACAAAACAGACCAATGCTATCATGGGAAGGGGGATCATCTCAATAGATAAAGAAAGCTCACTTGAAAAAAGAAATAACACTCATTGATGATTACAAACATAAACTCTTAGCAAAATAAAAACAAAAATAAAAAAAACAAGGAAACATCACACTTAATGGTGAGATACTGAAAATGTTCCCTCTGGGATCTGGAAGAAGACAAAAATATTTACTATCACCACTGCTATTCTCATTGTCCTGAAGGGCCAAACTTTTGCAATAACTGAAGAAGAAATAAAAGTTGTAGGGATGGGGAGTGAAGAAATCAAACTTTCATGACTTTAGAAAAATGAAAATATCTACATAAAAATTATTAAAAATAAGTGAATTTAGCAAGAAGACAATTTGTCAACATGCAAAATGAGTATAATTCTCTATATAAGAAATAACAAATGAGAAATAAAAATAATAACAAAATAAGTAATTTCTAATATCAGCAGAGTATATCCAATGTGGAGGAATCTATGTATAGAAACACTTCCAAGGCTTCTACAAAGAAAACTACACGCTATTATAAAAGAAATTAAAGAACAACTAAATAAATGGAGGGGTTATGGTGCTTTGGATTAGAATACTACATATTAAAAATGTCACTTTTCCTAAAATCATTCTATATATTGAAAAAATTGCTTCAAATTCCTGAGTCTTTTTTTTTTTGAGGAAATAAATAAATAAATAAATAAATACCTGGTTATAATATTTATATAGAAATGAAAAAGATTAAGAATGTCTAAGTCAAGATAAGAAGGGAACCAAGGACTTATGCTACCATATATAAACCCATTTTACAGGTACATTGTAATTAAGATACTGTGGTACTGGTACAGGGTTACAAAATAGGACAAATGCACAAGATAGGCCAAAAACAGACTCACGTGCTTGGTCAGGAGGCAGTGTGGGGAATAAGTTTAAGAATTCCCTGAGTTTGCACCAATGGGTTAACAAGGTTTAGGATGAAAGCACCCAAGATTGATATTATTCTAGAATCCTATGAAGTATAATATGACCATTTAAGCATGTGAGTATATTTGCCATAGAACAGTTTAGCACATCAAGAGTTCTCCCCTTCCAATTTGAATAATTTATTACACAGATTTTAAAATATGTTTTAGATTTTCCAGTAATTCATTTGAGGCTTACTGAAAAACTACTTGCAGAATACTGTTTTCTCAAAACTCATAGGAATTTCAAACTTTCTGGAAGGTTGACCAACATGAAACATCCCAATATTTTAAAACATAATTAAGATGCTACTGTCTTATAAAATTATCTACTTTTAGAATGTTTTTTTTCCTAATGAGAGGACAAAGATCTCTGTATCCTATGGCCAAAATAGAATACAGAAAAGATTTTTTAGCAAGTATTCCAAGGACACACTTAAACTCACTGTATGATATTGTACATATGATGTGAAATAGATCCGTCTGTAAAGATAATCTAAACAGACTCTCAGTTACTTGTAAACTTGGTTTTGGTCCCAAATTCATAGTTAAGTGTTCAAAGAAGTTGATTTTTATATATAAAACTCAGACCTGACAACTGTATTTTTTTTCAACTTAGTCTCAGAGTTGAGTTGGACAAAGAAAAGTAACCCATTCTTTTCTCTTCTAACTGGATAAGGGCTTGAGATTTGCAATTTCAGCCCTGCCTTTTTTTTTAATGTTATTTATTTATTGTTGAGAGAGAGAGAGAGAGGGAGAAGGGGGAGGGGCAGATAGAGAAGGAGAGGAAGAGTCCCAAGCAGGCTCCACTCTGTCAGCTCAGAGCTGGATGCAGGGCTCAAACTCACAAACTGTGAAATCATGAGCTGTGCCAAAACCAACAACAGTCAGACGCTTAACTGGCCGAGTCACCCAGGCACCCTCAGTCCTGCCTTTTAAGGGCAGCACACTCCTTGATGATCCAAATTTGGGTGTACATGATTTTAGGAGAGCAAAATTTGAACACTACAAATTTTTATAAAGATATCTAACAACTCATAATAAACAAAGCATGTTTTTTATAAGCATCTTACTAAAGTATTGCTCTCTGTGATGCATACTTAGCCTAACCCTTCAAAGAGAAACTTCAGTTTTCAATGTCTTTTGCTACCTTCTGTAAGAATGGCTTACCAAAATTTTACCTGCCTAATTATACCACTTGCTACTGCTTACCACTATTTATTTCTATTTATGTTCCCTGAGAACATGAAAGATGCCTTATTAGTCTATTTTTGCCAAGCGCCCAGAAGAGTGTTCTTGTAATATGGAAATACCATTTTTATATGCAGGTTATTAATGAAGTTGCACAAAGATTCAGGGAAGTGGATCTCCTCTGCAAAGGTCAGTATTTAATCAATTCTGTGCCTTTTACTTTATCTTAGCTGGTCTTAAGTAGGTGGCCCTGTCTCTCTGCTCTGTGTTGTTTGCTAAATAGCCTTTTACAGGAAGGAAGTATCTGCTAAAAGCAGTAATTAGTGACACTGAACACAAGTCAATCAGTCACCCTCTGATAAAGTCAAATCAAATTGGTACCCCAACGCAGCCACTGAGATTGTATGCCGAATTCTGAGCTTTGTGCTAAAGAAGTAAGATCTAAGAGAAGCTGCAAGCCCATGTGTTTGAAAATGGTTTGGCTTAGGTGTAGACCTAAAAGATCAGTTTGAAAGGATCTTTTAACCTATGTAAAATCATTCCTTTGCTTTTAGTCACAACGATGATGTTGTCAAGCTTGTCAGGTGGACAAAGATGGGGGACAGTCATGTCGGTATTATGACCTGAAAAGTCAACAGCAAACCTCAGATAATTAAAGACAAGAATGTGTAAAATCACGATATTAAACCCATTTATAAAGAGAATAGATCTTTAAATATTACGAGGATATACTATCTGGGTTGAAAGAATCTAAAGACCAGGCTGGCAAGTTCAACCTCATTTCTACATCCACCCTCCAACTTAATGGCAGAGTTAACTGGTTTATTAAATGAAAGATCAGCACACAGTTATACCCAGGAGCTCCCGTAGATGCATGACTGATATGCCCAAAGCTTTAAAAAGTAATGTCAATCATTCTTCATTGTAATTACTATAAATATTGTATTTTCTATATAGAAAATGTTTTATTTCTGTCCAGTCATTTTTTCCCCCTCTCAGGGATTTTCTCTACTTCCCTAATATCCAATTCCTACACCTTTTGCCCCCAGAGGCATTTTCCCTGGCTTTTTTTTCCCTTTCATATATTTCCTAATTCCTGAATCATTTGCCAACAGGTTTTTAAATTTTTTTTAGAATATAATGCCCGACATCAGTATTAAGTTAGTATACATGTGTATAATATCATTATTTGTCTAGATATTCTGAAGGTGAAACTTTTAAAAACACACATTAGAATTATCCTGGGTATTCAAAACTGCTTCAACTACATACTTTCTAAAGCATATTTTATCCTTTCAGATGTAAGCGTGTAACCATCAGGAGCCAGACAAAAACACAGCCCTTGAGCGCTTTCTTTCTCAAATTGCCCCAAACAATGTGATTCAGACATTTGGTTGGATGTATTTTAATCATTTTAAAATTCTGGTTTGCAAAAGAAATAAAACAAAACCAATGTCTTTACTTGTGCCTACCCTTCTCCTTCTAAACTCCTTAAAATTATGATGTTCTGCGCTACAGCCTGTGGAACCAGGCTCAAGCAGACAAGGGTAGCTGGAAGCATAAGAGGTTTATTTTTAAAGCACAAAGACAGACCAATATTAAAATTCAATCCATGTTAATCATTCTATCTTTCAAGTTTAAAAGAAGCCATTTTTTCTTTTTTTTTTCCTCTTCTGTGTGTCTCAGAATCTAAACAAACACAAAATTCATTCATTCATTCATTCATTAATTCGAGAGACCATAAGTGGGAGAGAGGGGGAGAAGAGGAGAGGGAGAGAATCCCAAGCAGGCTCACACTCAGCACGGAACCAAACGTGATCTCATGACCCTGGGATCATGACCTGTGCAAAAATCAAGAGTCAGGCACTCAACAGACGGAGCCACTCAGATGCCCCAAAACACAAAATTCTTAAAGAACTAGTAGATTTGAGATGATGGGAGAGAAAAGTGAAAGTTATAAACCCATGCCTTATCAGTGAATAATTACTTTTCTGAAGTTTCTAACATTTAAAATTTGGAGATTTCTATGAGTTAGTTACAAACGAATTGCCAAGAAATTTGCCAAGCTACTTTGAGAAAACATTCTTCATTTTCTCAAATAACTAATTTTTTTAATTCTAATTTTCCCAATTAAGTCCTTAATTTGTATTCTAAAAATCGGTATACATGTGCTTAGAAGATTCTCGACTCAAACACTTAACATTATTTAAAGGAGAGTACTTTTATAAAAGGGGAAACTGAGGCAGGGGTGGCTGAAAAAGGAAAATTAAATCCTTTGAATTCAAAATGTAGGAGCAAAGTCACTGAGTAGCTAACACATTACTTAGAAGTTCACACAAAGAGTCTTAAGTATAAATAAGTAATTTTGAAATTCAATAAATCAAGAAAAGATTGGAAGATGAAAGGAAATCAGTCAGACAACTTTATCAATGGATTAATAGGATCTATCCCTGCTACACACACTTATAATTTTAATTAAAGGATGATATAAGTTGACATGAAATACATGTAACTTATAAGTACACTTTAACATTCAAGCTAGAATAAAAAACATTTTACTTGGTAATGTCTTCATTTTTTTTTCCAAGCTAAAGGACACATTGTCAGAGCCCTTTTACCAGTTCGGGAAAACTATGGGAAATCTGTGTAATCTGTATGCAAAAGGTTTTGGAGTCATTATGCTACGAAAGTCATAGATGCTTCCCAGTTGTATACAAAGCTACTGGAGGAGATCACTTCTTACAAAGCTGAGCATAGGTCCAATGCTGTTCATGATTACAGACCTGCTCGAGCCACTGCAAGAAAAATGTCAATAATTTTTAGTAATACAGGCAAAAAATTTGGCACAAGTTCTATAATGGAAAGAACAAGTTGAGTGGAACAATGAAATCAAAGGTGATTATGAGCCTGCACACATCAATATGGTACAGTAATGAATGGGTGGGCATTCTGCAGAATTGGGTCTACCTACTCACTGCATAATGTGCTTTCATTTCCATCTCATTGGAATTAAGAAGGGACACACTTGCATTGAGCAACTGTGTTTCAGTGCAGCAGAGCGTGAAGAGAACCCTATAAAAGGAGCAGATAAATGCCAATCACATCGACCTGTCTCTACTGTCAGAGAAGTACCAGTGACATTGTAACAACTAGCTCTCCAGAAAAAAGGAAAAAAAAGAAAAAAAGAAAAAGAAAGATGTGTGGTCTTTGCCAACTTCGACGGGGTAAACACTCCCACCATGGTTGATTTCAAGCTATCAACATGACATCACTGGATGGGGAGCTGAGAAAAGGTGTGTGTGAATCATCGGCTTTTATGAGTAGGTGTGAGCCAGATCAGACACACCACTGAAACAGCATCCTCCCCAACTCCATAACATGGGCAGCCCAAATCATTATTCTCAGAGCTTCTGGTATGACTGAAGAACATTTCTGAAGATTGCTGATAGATTGCATAATTCTTCACTATGGACCCAGAATTTATAACACATTTTAACCTACTGTACACTCATAGATACAAATGTCTGATGTCAGCACAGGTCTCTATCTTTTCAAGGGGAACGTTCTATCAGATCCAAGAACAAGGAATTCTTGCTCACTCCTCAGATCTGGTGAATAATGAAGTATGCCTTTTATCTCAACTTTTCCACCAACGTTATGAAATCCAAACACCATGCCCTAAACATTTGCCTAAAGGGCTCACGCTTAACGCTACTTTGTTCTGGTGCATAATTTATGTTTTAATGATACATTCACCCTTCACAGAAGAGAAAAGGATTAATTCTGATCAACATATGTACACTTTTCAGTCTGGGTAAGGGCATGAATGAGTCCGGAGCCAATAAAAGAACAAAAGATTCTCTGCTAAGCATAAGGAAAAGTCAAATTCAGAGGATATAGGAGCACTAGAAAAACATCTCAGGGTAAACAATAATTTTATTTCTCATATGTACGATTTATAATTTTGACTCCCTGTTTGATAAATCCACCAGACATTTAACATTTCACACTCACTCATCTTTTCTTAAACTCCACATGCCCTTGGCTTCCATTGATGTTGATGAAACTGTCATAGTTTCCTTTGTACGTCAGTTACAATTACTTCTGTACCTCCTTGCTGGGCTCTTTATCCTACCCTGATCTCTGAAAAGGCAATTACTTTCAAGGATCCACCCTTGGTCCACTGCTGTCTTCTAAGTGAACCTTATTGGTTATTTTTACTCTTGTAATTTTGCCTTTATGTAAAACACACTCACATCTATAAAATTTGAAATTCAGCCCAGAAGTTTCCCTGAGCTTTGGATTCATCTACCCAACTTTTAGTTGAACACCCACCACAGAACATTCCACAAGCTGTTCCAAGTTTGTAGGACCTTAAATGTTCCATATCTTCGTACTAAAATCTACAGGTGCCTCTGGTGTTTTTCACCTATGATTGTACTGACTCACTATGATACCTACTTTAGAAGCCCGAAAATGTACCCTTTAGAGAGCTCCTATGGTGATCTAACAAAAATGCAGAGGTTTCCATACCATTCCTCTGCATCAAACACTCCAGAGTTGCCATTAAAATCGTATTTTTCTACCTATTATAATGTAGTAGAATTATTCATAAAAATAAACCATAACTCAAAACCCTAAAAATATTACTCAAAATATGTTAAAGAAATAAAAACAGTTCTGGTTGGCACCCTATCCTGGGATTTGGGGGGAAAATTAATCTTCTAGGATAAAGCCCTGTCCACATGGGTTCCTCTTCACTTCCTTGCCAGTTGTGAGGTACTCTGAGGAATTCATGTGGTCAGCACAGCAGATACTGAAAGCCGCTGAACTACAGAATAAAGTTCATTTCTTGGCAGGGTCCATAACACATTGCTCCTCCCCACCTTAATGTTCACAACCCAGGCATATGAAACCCATGGCTGTTTCTCCAGAAACCATGCTGTTTCTCATTTCCTGCCTTTGCTTATGCTACCCCATCACAAAGGACGCCCTTGAGCCTCTCCACTCATATCATGTAGCCACTTACTAAGCAGCTGTAAGACTTAAATCAGATGACATTTCGTTCATTTATTTATTCAGTCAAACATCAATGTTTGAGCAAAATATTTGGTCTCATGAAACTCGTAATTTTACGGAGGGGAGACAGACAATAAGCAAACAGACATGCAAACCCAGTGAATGGAGAACTGCTTGAATCACCTACTGGTGCCATATTAGCCTTGTACTAGACACACAAAAAAACATTAGGGAGGATCTTAAAATTGTCGTACACAGTGCTAAATGTCTTCATGTGTCTGCTCATTTTAATTATCAAAATTATGTTAAGAAATAAATGTTATTCTGCCACTTCGGAAGATGGGGAGATAAGGGCTCAGAGAGATATACCAATTTACCTACGTAGCCACATAGCCAGAGTGTGTCAAAATCTAAACACAAACCCACAAATATCTCATTTCGGAAACCATTTATGTTCATGATAACATTTGTTTTCTGATGCTATACCAGCAAACGAAAGGGTGCACCCTTGCCCGAAGTCAATTTACATGTTCAAATCTCCCAGTGCTAGATGGATTTCTCCATAGTCTAGAAACTTAGAGGAAGCTTTACACTGTGGCAATTTAGAATTCAAAAGGATTTAATCATGAGCAGTGCATCTGCAAAATATGCTCTTGGAGCCCCACCGATTCGAGCCATAGGAGAGAACGGTCTCCCGCAGCATCTGTTAAAATGAAATGACTTTGAGGAGGTAGAGGAAAAGCATAAATGCACTGAACACCTGGTAGTCAAGGCATTCTTGGCTATATAAGCACCATATTAAAGCTTGGGTTATTCATTCTGAAAATGTTTATAACTTTGCAGTAAAGATCATCAAATACATGTGGGCTCCAAACATAATCACTAAAAAATGATTCAATAGTAATATACGGTTGTGGTAACAATTTGGTGAGAATAAATAAACATGTTAACATGAGGTATTTGAGCATATGGATAGGTTACTTTGCCCAGATGTGGAGAAATACTCCGTTCAGTTTGACAGACAGATAAAGTGTTTCCCTGTAGAGTCTGAATACATTCTCTTCATGAACCTGCCAACGTGAATTCCCAAGAGTAAACAAAACCAGAAAAGCTCAAGATCACAGCTGATTCCAAACTATCCCCTTTCGTTTACTGTTTAAAGAGGGAGACCATCTGGGAATTTAGTATAATCCGACAGGTATGATTTGCCATCACTGGAAAACTATCCTCTAAGATCACTTCCTAATTGTTTCATTAAAATGTAATAACTTAAAAACTGCCTCTTTGTAGGACAATAGAGGAAAAGTCATTTGCTGTTTTTGTGTTTATATATATATATATATGTATATATGTATGTATGTATGTGTATATATATATATGAATGTATATATACGTGTGTGTGTGTGTATATATATATATATATATATATATATATGAAAATGTTTCTAGGCAACTGTGTAAAAAAGTCACTTTGAAAAAAAATAAGATTTTCACTGTTACTATCTCAAAATATTGTAACCTGTTTAAATATTTATACTTATTTTGTTTCTAGATCAGAGACTGCTGCTTTAGCAGTTTGATTTGATTTTCTAAATTATAAAAGTGAGGAACAATAAAAAGACTTTTAAAAGTTAGCTCAGCTATCATATATAGTTACAATATGCATTTTGAAATTTATTTTTTATGCAATGCTCTTTTTATGCATAATTTGACCAAACAATACGTGTACTTCTATACCATAATTTCTTCATGTGATTTTAAATTATAAGCATATTTCTACCATACTTAATATATGCCTAATAGTCCACTGAAATGATATTCTATAGTTTACTTAAACTTGTTTTAGGACATTTAGATAGTTTCTAGAGGGTTTTTTTTTTTTTGTATTATTCTTACCTTTTAGTCTAATCTTTAATCAGAGACTTCCTGCATTTTACGTATTTATAAGTTTTCTTAATGGTTCTAAAAATAAACTTATAGAAGAGTCTACTAGTCAACTTATTCAATTATTTGTCTCTATAAAATCTTCATTTAATCTGAATCCATTAAACATAGAACAATAAATATTTTTAAAACAACGGCATTTTTCAAGTCGACTACCTATCTTCACAGCGATTCTGCAAGGCAAACATTGTTCTCGTTTTACAGATAAACTATTTCAAGCACTTAAGCGATACTCTCCCATCTTGTTACAAAGGGTGTCTGCAAGGGTAACTGGATGGCTCAGTCAGTTAGACTTTGGTTCAGGTCATGATCTCACAGTTCGTGAGTTCGAGCTCTGTGTTGGGCTCTGTGCTGACAACTCAGAGCCTGAAGCCTGCTTTGGATTCTGTGCCTCCCTTTCCCTCTGCTCCTCCTCCACTCATTCTCTCTCTCTCTCTCTCTCTCTCTCTCTCTCTCTCAAAAATAAACATTAATTTTTTTTTAAAGAGTACAAAGGGTGTCTACAAGGTGGTATGAATGACAGCTAACAAAGAAGAGGAACAGTACAGGTTTGTGGAGAGGAGACTGAATTCCTTTCTTAGACACATTGGGATTTTGCGTTGCCTGCAGGATACCCAGATGCAGTTATATGGTAGGAAGGTGAACAGAGATGTGGAGCTTTGAAGACAGTATTCTTCTGAAGACACCAGTTTTGAAGTCCTCAGTGTATGGCATAGGGGGCAAGTGGAGAATCTTGGAGTTGCAGATATATTTGGCAAGAAGAAAGCAAAGTGAAGAAAGAAAGGACTCAAGTTAAAGAATGGTGGGTGACATTTTAGAAATCAAGGAAGGAGTCAATTTCAAGATAGGACATTGATCATATAACGATAAAGATGCCACTGGTGATCTTGACTAAGAGAAATTTCACTGGTGTTCTGGGACCAAAGAGGGCTTTTAGTGGGTTGATTAGCTGCTGTCCTAACTAACAGGAACAATCTAGGGGACAAACGTGGAAAATGGAAAGGACATTTTGCTGCTCTCCTATAAACCATGGTGGTAAAGTTCCTGCACAGTGGGCAGGAGGACTAGGTAGCTTGTCATGGACATTCTCAAAGGAGCCCTCGGACTATGTAGAGCCCTGGATTTAGCTCTGCTGTATGGGAACTTGGCACAGATAGTTTCTGTCCTGCAGAGCGGGTATGTCAGTCAGGAAGGGCAACAGATACGACCTCTCCATTACCCTCCTCCCAAAGACTAAAACCAACAGCAAGGGCTCCCATACTTTCTATCCTGTCCAAGCCATTATTAACTATTAAAACATACTATACTGTAAAATGTTAAACATACTAAAATGAGAATGGTTAAGGAATACAAGCAACACAGTAAGAACTCATGATAATGACAGAGGCCTGAGTTCCCTTGGCACGCCATTTCTACTTGCCAAGAGTCAAGAGAAAATGGTACGATTCTGGTTCTGAGCACTTTATAATTGTTAGCTTACATAATTTTTATATACCTTTTTAAAAAAAATATCCATATGGGGCACCTGGGTGGCTCAGTCAGTTAAGCATCCGACTCTTAGTTTCGGCTCAGGTCACGATCTCAGGGCTTCGTGGGTTCTCAGAACCCTGCACCGGGCTCTGGGCTGGCAGTGCAGAGCCTGCTTGGGATTCTCTCCCTCTCCCTCTCTCTGCTTCCTCCCCAAGTTGTGCTATCTTTGTCTCTCTCAAAATGAACAAACTTAAAAAAAATCCACAAATTTTCGAGTATTAAGGAACATTGTGCACACGTGACTGCCCCCCATCCCATGACCTTTAAATAGCTAAGGCCTCATTGTTCACCTCCAGCTGTGCCACCACATAAGGCTTTCAAAGGAAAAATGCAACTGTGATTTCTTGACACCCACAGATAATTACTACTGCTCTCTGAATCTGAAGGAGATAACTCTTTGTTCCGACTTTCTTTTGTTTGACAAAAAAGAACTATTTGTATCTCAACTTCCCTTATGTTTTATATTCAAAGCATTATCAGAACTACCAAGATCATGGGAAGCCCGTGGCATTTTCTTATACACTGTCTTTAATACTGCACTGACTAAAAACACTTTTAATTCCATGGAATGAATAAATTTAGTACCAAGTACAAGGACATGTGTTTAGCATAATAAACCACCCCCTTTCCCAAGACAATCCAGAATGTTGGATTACTAGATGGCATCCCTAACTTTGGACTCTCCAAGAGGCTGCAGGACGGATACCCTACAGGCAGAGTTAGTTGAATCCCTTCCTTGGATGACAGGAGCTCCTCTGCCTATTTACTATAGTATCCAGTCATGCCTCCATTCTAGAAATAAATAACTGAACACCAGTTTTGCCCATTGTGTTAAGACCGTGAACATTCAGAAGAGTGAAAATAATTCCTGCCATGAAGGAGATCACTGTCCAGTGGGAGAGGTGATCACGGCAGCTTGAGAATTCCACAGTCTGGACAGAAGTTACTTTTGCCATCCAGGCTGCAGGTGATGGGTGCATGGGAGCATTCCTGTGTGCTCCCAGAAGACTGATGGGGGGGCTGGGGCTGGAGTTTGCTGCAGCTTGCGTCTTGAGATATTTCTGATTATAAACTTATTCCGTATAACTTTCTGCCAGCAAGACACAAGTCTGATCACAGGGGAAAATAAAAAAGGAACATTTCCTCTTGAAGGTGCAAAAGTCACTAACCAAACCCACACAGATCGATGAGGAAAGATAACCTTTATATGTGTATCTAGACCTATATTTAATGTATAAAATTAATGGTGATATCAAATAAATTGATACTGAAAAATATTAATAAAAATATGACAAATGTGTTTTCTTTTACCAGAGGGTGAACTCTCAATTAATATAAATTTTAATTTTTTTAATGCTTATTTATTTTTGAGAGAGAGAGAGACAGAATGTGGTCAGGGGAGGGGCAGAGAGGGAGATGCAGAATTTGAAGCAGGCTCCAGGCTCAGAGATATCAGCATGGACACCGATGTGAGGTTTGTAACTCATGAACTGTGATATCATAACCTGAGCCGAAGTCGGACACTTAACCAACTGAGCCACCCAGGCGCCCCTCAATTAATGTAAATTTTAAAGTGAATGTATAAATCCCTAGCTTTAAAAAAATATTGACAATTTTGAAATGTAATTAAGTTTTAAATATTAAAATAAATGTTTAATGTTTATTTTGAGAGAGGGAGAGAGAGCATGAGCATGGGGGGAGGAGCAGAGAGAGAGAGACAGACAGACAGACAGACAGTCTGAGAGAATACCAAGCAGGCTCCATACTGTCAGCACAAAGCTCAACACAGACGTTGAACTCACAAACGGTGAGATCGAGACTTGAGCCAATCAAGAGTCAGACGCTAGACTGAGCCAACCAGGTGCCCCAAATATTAAAATACTTTTTTTTTTAATTTTTTTTTTCAACGTTTATTTATTTTTGGGACAGAGAGAGACAGAGCATGAATGGGGGAGGGGCAGAGAGAAAGGGAGACACAGAATTGGAAACAGGCTCCAGGCTCTGAGCCATCAGCCCAGAGCCTGATGCGGGGCTCGAACTCACGGACCGCAAGATCGTGACCTGGCTGAAGTCGGACGCTTAACCGACTGCGCCACCCAGGCGCCCCTAAAATACTTTTTTAACATAGCCTCTGAAGGGCAGCAACCATGCAACCACATAATAATTTATTTTGCTTTCTCTAGGGCGTGCATATTGCCTGATACGGAGGTCAGGCTGTAAACTTCTCTGGTTCAAGTTTGTTGAAGGCTGAGAAAGTGCTGGGAGTTCTCAGGCAACTAAATGTCCAGGATTTTGTGTATCTCATAAAATTTCAGGTTAGTATATATTTCCCTCAATTGCATGATGGGAGAATACAGTGATTTTGGTACAAGAGTTGTTATATCTATGCATTTAGCTACACGATGACATTAAAAAAGCATAATAGTGGCCATTTTAACTTCCCGATACTCTGTTTTCATTTCACAGCTATGTGAAATAGAGCACAATAACAACATGAGTGTGGAGAAATAACCTAGACGTCAAGACAAATTTCCCAGAAGGGAGATATTTGGCATGAGTACAAGGGACTTATTTAATAAACCAGTCAGAAAAACTGCAACTAAATGCTCATTATATGATTTTAGACAAGCCTAGGGAATCAAGTGATGTTTCCAAAGAGGTTGCTGATAAAAACCACCCTCTTTAACAAAATAAAATTATTTGATTCTTTTTAATACTTTGAAAAGTTTAAAACACTGCACAGGGGTTTTGATTTCTATTATAATTAATGCAACATGTCTTAATTCATTTTTTTTTCAAGATTTTTCCATCTGTTGGTGCCATAAACCCTTGAGTGAACTTGGGGATTTTTGTATCATCTTGTTTCACAGACAATATGGCAAAGATAACACTTAACTCCATTTATTTCTCTCTGCTCAGACTCTTGGCTGTAATCATCTGTTTATTCCCAGAGAAAACTGAGAGGAAATTATATACCACTTCAGTCACACAGTTTTTTCTCCTTTCCTCAAGCTTCTAATGCACATCTAATAAAATGTGCTGGTACGTAAAATCCTAAACAAATATTTAATGAAGAACTATAGGTGTAAGCCATAATGCCAGAGGAAATGATGGCAGGGTGATATCCCACACAGTCCTTTTCTTACTTGGTTAAATTTGGTTGGCCAGACACACAAGTAACCATTCAAACAATAAAGGCTAATGTTATTTCCTATCCACAGACTCTGATCTTCCTGCTCTGATGCCAGGGCAATGAATGGCCTTTCATATCAGGTCCTAAATCAGAGTATTGGGTGCTGCAAAGTCAGCTTCGTTTCCATAACCCAAGTATATGATGCATTGGAAATCCTATAGTTTCTACCATGTTGGTATACCTTTTATATCTGACTCCTCCTTCCACTTACATCCTTTTTTCATCATTTACCTTACCAGGAGACTGATTTTTTTTTTACCCCCCAAATTAAATCGTGATTCTATTATGTCCTGCCAGTAAGTCTGCACTTACCTATGGAATACAATCTTAGCTCTTCCCATTGGTACCAAGAGCCCTCATGGTCTGGTGCCACTCAATTCTCTTGCTTCTTTCTCCTAGTACTTCCTGCCCAACTCCCTCCCCCGCCCCCTTTCAGCCACATCAACATGCTGGAGGTTTCTGAACATTATGGCTGCTTTGTTCATTCTGCTTTGACTGACCAGCTATTTAAATGGCATTTACCCCTGCTTTTGGGTCATTCCTTTTATTATTATTGTCATTGTCATTATCATTATCCAACAAATATTTACTGAAGACCTAGTATGTGCCAGATTCTGGGATAAGTCTTGGAAATAAAACAAACAAACAAACAAAAACACAAATCACTTGCACTCCAAGTGCAACACTGCAACAGTCAAGGAGCTCACCATCTTGAAGCCAATAGTGACATTCATCCTATAGTCATGACCTTAGCAGGAACTCAGCTCCTGCCCTTCTTTATATCACACTTTTATATATTTCCCAATTATCTTATTTTACACTCAAAAAAGATGTAAAAATCAATGAATGAATTAATATCATCAATGTACACTCTCAAAGAAACAGTAAAATTAATAGCTTGAAATAATTCCACTTTAAAAAAGAGACTATTTTGAACATTTACAAATGACAACTTAATAAAAAGACGAAGTTCTAGCCAGATAAACGTAGAGTTGACCCTTGACAATACCACAGTGAAGGGCGATTGAAAACCTGTATAGAACTTTGACACCCCAAAAACTTAACTACTAAAAGCCTGCTGTTGACAAGATAGCCTACTGATAACATAACATTCAGTTAACACATACTTTGTTTCTTTTATGTATTGTATACTGTATTCTGAAAATAAAGTAGAGAAAAGAAAATGTTATTAAGAAAATACTAAGAAAAATGCATTTGCAGTATTGCACTGTATTTCTCAAAAAATATAAAGCATGTAGAAATGGATCTGTGCACATTAAACCCGTGACGTCCAAGGCTCAGCTATATACAGCACAGGGGAAAATTAAATGAAGAATCATATAACCTGAAAAATTATGGAAATAAAAAGCACAGAGAAATTAACGAGTTTCAAGTAACTGTTTCTTTCGTGATTAACCTCTTTAAAGCTTGTTTATATTATTAATTTACTAAAGATAACTACTTCTCATAAAGAATACAAGGGTTTACTCCACCTACCCCTGTGTAGAATTACTTATCAGAGGCATAGAAATTAATCCAATATTATGTTCCATAAAAGCGGATTTCAGGGGCGCCTGGGTGGCTCAGTCGGTTAAGCATCTGACTTTGGCTCAGGTCATGATCTCATGTTTGTGGGTTTGAGCCCCACGTCAATTGTGTGTCTCCCTGTCCCTCCCATGCTCACACTCTCTGTGTCCCTCAAAAATTAATCAACATTAAGAAAGAAAGAAAGAAAGAAAGAAAGAAAGAAAGAAAGAAAGAACACAGCACAAATCAAATTGCTCTGAGGTGCCTTACAGCATCAACAAATAAAACTTGAGGGCTTACAACCTGCCAGGTGCTGAGCTCAGTGGGAGGCACTGCCATCTAATAATTTAGCCTACCTGCAGTAGAACATTCAAAATTACAGATTAGGTTTAGATTCTGTGTCCTGAGATTATTATGTTCCTCAGTAAAAACTCTTTTGAAGGGTGAAGTACAAGGAAGGATAGTGTTGAAAAAAAAAAAAAGTGACAATTCAAATGTGTTTTCTGTAGAATCTGAAACTGTATGCCCCATGATATAACCAGATTGTACATATTAAACATTTATTTAAATGTTATTTTTAGTACAACTTTATAGCTGATAGATATGGAAAATACTGTGTCAGCCACTATGTTCAGTGTGTGTGTGTGTGTGTGTGTGAGAGAGAGAGAGAGAGAGAGAGAGAGAGAGAGGGAGAGAGAGAGATGGAATCAATTATTCAGGAACCTCATTTCTTATTCTTCAAATGCCTATATTTACTAACTCTTGATCAAAAAGTCAAAAAGAGAAATAAGAGCGGATTTCCTTCCTTCCCACCAAATACTGTTTCTCCTAGAAATTGATAAAACCAGGCACAATGAGATAGTTATATGATATTAGAACCATTGCTATTATCTGAATGTGAGGACTACATGATTCATGTATTGATTCATGAATCGAAGCATCTGAGAGGCTTGGGAGAATTTAATGCCTTTTCATTTGGAAGAGATAAAGAAGATGGTAAAAGATCAAAAGGAAATTTGCTAATTTGGGCTAAGAAAATGGCAGAATAAAGGTGAAGAAAAGAAAAGGAAGAACGGTGCAAATACAACAGAGAGAGAAGAGGGAAATGAAAAACAAGGAGATAAAGCTAGGGTTCATGTCCTGACTCTGATGTCACACATTCATAGAGATAGAGGCCCCAGTTCACAGATGCGGAGATAGAGGCAAGAGTAGTCATCTTATAGCTATAAATCTCTACTTTATTCTCACCCCCATATGGCAAAATGAAATACCAATAATATATAGTAAATATTCCTTTTGGGGCACTGGGTGGCTCAGTCAGTTAAGAGTCTGACTTTTGGTTTCGGCTCAGGTCATGATCTCACAGTTCATGGGTTTGGGCCCCACATCAGGCTCTCTGCTGTCAGTGCAGAGCCCTCTTTGGATCTTCTGCCTCTTCTCTCTCAGCCCCTCTCCAGCTCACTCTTTGCCTCTTTCTGTCCCTACTCTCTACCTTTCAAAAAATAAACATTTAAAAAATCAATAAGGAAGGAGGTAAATAAACAAATATTCCTTTGGGGCCCATATCCCCTCTACCAAATACAAGGCTCTGTATAGAGTTCTTTACATTTTAGTCACCACATGTCATGACTTCTTCCAAATCAATATCAGCCTTGATCAATACTTCATTGTACATGAATTGTATATAGTTTCTAAGGATTTCAAATCAATTAGAAAGTGGGTAGGTGATCCTCACCTAACATAAATTCACATGGAAGATAAAGATAAAATAGTTTTTTAAACCATCTTACTGAAGCTGTGTGATTAATTGAAACTATGTAAATTTCTTCTCTTCGAACTGTCATGCTGTTTTCCTAGCCTCACCTGGAACTGAGAAGATGCATCGCATGAGACAGACAGTAATTGGCTTTTTTGGCTGTTGTTGCATAATATGTCTCCAATCATAATACTACTTGCACTTGCATTTAATGAGCGTAAGAACTATTCCCATCAGCTACATATTCAAAATGTCATCGTATCTACCCTTTCTCCTTTTATGATAACTTTAACAGAAAAACGAAACAGGCAACAAATTTTCTGGTAATCATACAACACATAATTGACAATTACGTTAATGGAGTTAATTTACTGCATAAGGCTTAATGATGTTCAGTGTACCAATTCAAAATCCAGAACAAAAAGTTTCTACAACTCATCTGACGTCACGTACAGTCAGACTAGCAGTGCCATCACATCAACATCATGATCATCTATCATTACTGTCATCATGACTCCGGTCAATCAAATTCACCAGGTCTGTAATAACAAAGTCTACCCCTATAAGAAAGCTTTCAATTTACCTTACTTGTTAATATATATAGTCCAAGAAAAAGTATAATGGTAAGTTATTTGAAAATTTAAATGATAGGGGCGCCTGGGTGGCGCAGTCGGTTAAGTGTCCGACTTCAGCCAGGTCACGATCTCGCGGTCCGTGAGTTCGAGCCCCGCGTCGGGCTCTGGGCTGATGGCTCAGAGCCTGGAGCCTGTTTCCGATTCTGTGTCTCCCTCTCTCTCTGCCCCTCCCCCGTTCATGCTCTGTCTCTCTCTGTCCCAAAAAAAAAAAAAATAAAAAAAAATAAAAAATAAAAAAATAAAAAAAAAAGAAAATTTAAATGATAACATGACTGAAGTGATGAAAAATAATTTTGAAAGATACCTTTCACAATCTGTCAAGCATAATCACATGGAAGTAATATTTGTCTTCGGGTCTTCTCAGCTGTACTATCTTCATTTTCTCCCCTCAGTCTGAAATCATAAACTCTCCAGGGATGCCTGAGTGGCTCAGTCAGTTAAGTGTCTGACTCTGGATTTCAGCTCAGGTCATAATTTCACGGTTTGTGGGTTTGAGCCCCATGTCGGGTTCTGTGCTGGCAGTGTGGAGCCTGCTTCAGATTCTCTCTCTCCCTTTTTCTCTACCTCTCCTCCACTCGCTCTCTCTCTCTCTCTTTCTTGCACAACAAATAAACTAAAAAGTGAGTAAAATTATAAGCTATCCCTTCTTAGATGCTTCTCTTCATCACCTCCGTGACATCACTTACATGCATCTATCGGGGCTACACACAATAGATGTTAAGTAGTGCTGTTAACAATCCTTTATTGTCTTATCCGTTTCCCACACTAGACTGTCTAATCTTTCAGGGCCAGACCTAGTTAAATTCGTGACATCCTCTGTGTTGCCCACCAAAAGCTGAATCCCTGTAACTACTTAATTCCAGAGTCCTGATTATATTTCAGGTGTGACATCATATGCTGTGTTATCTAGGGAAGGGTAATAGTTCTCCTGGTCGAGGGTGAACCATGGATTATAGCTAAACATTTTAATTCCCTTGTGTTTCCAGTGATTGCTTTAGGCATAGGTGTTAGACACAGCACTGGCCAATGAGAAGTGAGGGGAAACCTTTTGGGTGGCTTCTGGAAAAGGTTTATTAAACTTTTAAAAAAGAATCAGGGAGGAGGTGACCACTGTCCTTTTTCAGGAACTTTGGAGTCTACATGTCATGTCTCTAACCACGGAAATGATTTTGTAACCGTAAAGAGAGTTTCCTAGAGATGCTAAGGACAGGATAAAAACTGGTTTCTTGCTTATATTCATTATGATATTAATTATATCTGTTGAACCACCATTTCTGGAGTTACATGTCTTCTTGGCATGTAAGATAATTGATGTTTTTTGGTTGTTAAAGCCTGATTGGTTGGAGTTTTCTGACATTTGCAATCCAAGGTCTCCTCATATACACTTTTTAAAAACTTTTTAAATGTTTATTTTTGAAAGAGAGAGAGTGAGCAAGGGAGGAGTAGAGAGAGAGAGAGAGAGAGAGAGAGAGAGAGAGGATCCGAAGCAGGCTCTGCACTGTTGGAACAGAGCCCGATGCGGGGCTTAAACTCATCAACTGTGAGATCATGACCTGAGTTGAAGTCAGATGCTGAATCAACTGAACCACTGAGGTGCCCCTCAAATATTTTAAATGAATAATTAACTCTGGTTTCAATGCAGAAGGCAAATATCAAACAGAAAAAATTTACAAAAGTATCATCTGATGCATAACACAACCACTTTGTAGGATTTCTGAAAAAGCAACTGCCATATCAACTTTCAATATTCAAGGGTCTAGCAGGTCTAATGTATGACAAAGATGATGGGTTGAATCTCCAAGGCTTTTGCCTTATTAACAATATATTTCTAGAGTAGGGAAAGAAAATAGCAGAATATTCAATTTCTGTTCCTTCATATTTGCAGTACTGAATGTAAGACACAAGTTAAATGTAAAAAGAAATCTAACTTACTATTTCTATCTTGATTTAGATACGAAAGTATAAAACATTAAAAGTTCCTTATAAAGTTCCCTTCTTGACATTCAGATTTAATGAATACTCTCTTGATTCTTAATAGTGTGGTTCATTTTTCAAATAAAGAGCCCAGAGTCATAGAGAGCACCAGGTGAGGAAGGATATTACACCAAGTTCTTCACAAAGGAAATATTGCACACTGCTCATATCAGCTTTTTTTCCCTGTCAAATGTCATCATCTTTCTAGATTATTACCAAGCAAAAAGAGCCTGTTGATGTGACAGACAGCATTGAAATGTTGTTTGCAGCCAGAGGCTAAGTAGGAAATTGACAATACACAGGTGTAAGAAACAGCTTTGTGATTTCTATGCAAATCTGTCTATCCCACATGAGTTTATTAATCAAATCATTATTTTTGTCAGGTCCCCCATGAGTTTCCTCGAAGTTTTCAAAAACAAATGATCAAAGATAACCAGAAAAAAAAAAGTCAGGTAGAATGATTTGACCAGAAATAAAATATATAGGACTACAATATTCCCCTAAAGACAACATTTTCCTCTGGCTAAAGATAAAAACAAAAATCTGTCAATACTTATAAGTCTCTTATTTTGCATGAAAAGGAAGGAGCTAATGAATAATTGAAGCTTCAAGTGTTCATATATTTTGACCCATGGATTCTATGACAGGAAAGCAATTCAAAATTATTAGTGCAGAAAAACCATTTTTAGTAAGATGTTCATTACTACATTATAATAAAAACACTTTACCATCAAAATACTTGTCAAATGGTAAGTGATAGGGCCCAGAAATTCTTGTGAGACTGTAAATTTGCTGAGTACAAGAACCATTTCCATATTCCCCACCTCCTGCTCTTAGCACATTGCCTGGTATGGAGAAAATTCTCAGGAATCATGATCCATTCACTCACTTGTACATTCTACTTACTCATCCAACAACCAGGTATCAAGCCTTCCATTCCTTCCATGAATCACACCAGCCACTGGGGATACAAGGAAGAAGCAATTGTGTCTTCAAGGGATTATTGTTGGTGATGGAGTTGGGGAAGAAAAACAGGACACGTAAATGCTGAGATTGAATGCTCCTGCTCTGCAGGTGTCTGCTGGTTGTTTACGGAGTAGTGAAAAACATGTTTTTTGTTTAGTTTTACCAATGGAAATAAACAGAAAAGTATTAAAAGTTAAAGTAAAAAAAAAAGGGTAGAATTCACTTAACTTCAAAGATAAAAGGAAGTCACTGATGCTGCCTGAGAGGACCGGCCACATAGGTGAGAAGACAGATCCCTGCTGGTCACAAAGTCAGCGAAGTTGAGGGATTTGAGGAGTTGGATGAAAAAGGAGCCCAACAAATACTCGTTGAATAAATGGAGCAAGAACGTGGGAGAGGATGATGATGGAGAAGAGGCTTCTAGAGTGGCCCATTTGGCATTGCCATTTCCTCGCGTCGGAATACTTCCTGATATGCTTGTTACTAGGTACTCCTGCTTTTTCTTCTTCTTAAAATTTTTTTTAATGTTTATTTATTTTTGAGAGAGAGAGAGAGAGAGAGAGCATGAGCTGAGAGGGGCAGAGTGAGACAGAGACAGAGAATCTGAAGCAAGCGCTAGTCTCCGAACTGTGGGCACAGAGCCCGACATGGGACTTGAATCCACAAACTGCGAGACCCTGACCTGAGCTGAAGTTGGACGCTCCACCTACTCAGTCACTCAGGCGCCCCTCTCCTGCTTTTTAGTTTGTGATAGAGATGCAGATGAACGGTCTTCGGGGCTGGCTGATAGCTGCTGCTGCTAACACCTAGAGCCAGTTCACTGTTAAGAACCATGCCAGGGGCATGGCAGGTTGGAGGGAAGCAAGATGGCTCCGGGGTCTACACTCCAGAAGGAAAGAAGGTCTATGTGAGTAAAGCAGCATTATAGAAACACTCCCCTGCTATCCTCTTTACTCTTCATCTGAAAGGGGGTTGGAAAGGGGCAACAGGAGTCAATTAAAAAAAAAATAGTGCATTTTCTGGAACGTTCACAGGTAAAGAATAATAAAGAAAAAACCAAACAGTTTCATGTACTTTGATTTTCATACATCACCTCTCCTTTCACATTTTTTTTTTGTTTTTCTTTTTTTCAACGTTTATTTATTTTTGGGACAGAGAGAGACAGAGCATGAAAGGGGGAGGGGCAGAGCATGAACAGGGGAGGGTCAGGGAGAGAGGGAGACACACAATCAGAAACAGGCTCCAGACTCTGAGCCATCAGCCCAGAGCCTGACACGGGGCTTGAACTCACGAACCGTGAGATCGTAACCTGGCTGAAGTCGGACGCTTAACCGACTGCGCCACCCAGGCGCCCCTGACTTTGTTTTGTTTTTAACATGATAAGAATAGGATAGCACAAGACAATCTGGTACTGGCTCAGAAATGAAATCGTAGAACATGTCTACATACCATGTAGAAATTGAAAGTGTAGAATTTAGAACATATTAACATACAACATTCCTCAATGGAAATCATATTAAATATTCTATGAAGTATTATCATAAATATGAATATATTCATTTAATTTTCACTTATGAATGCCTTTGAGAAACACTCACTTATAGCTTACTTATTACTCAATTATGTCATAAATAGAATATATGCAGGTGGATGTTTATGTATTTTACAGTGAGTCACAGAAGATATAAATATGAAATAGTGAAATCAAAGCAGCTTCCATGGGCTCTTCCTCAGTATTTTGTTTACTAATAATAAAGCCCTATAATTTATTTTAAAGGCAAGGCATTCAGTGTTCAATAGTTTAACAAGATTGGTGCTTTCAGATTATACACAGGAAACCAACTGCTCTATCCCACAGCACAGGCCAATTCAGGCAAAACTAAGTATTTTTATCAAAACATTTGCCTTCTCAGAGACTAAATCAGTTCCAGTTACATATGTTATACTCTGTACTTCTATGTTTGATTTTAATAAAACTTCTAGGGACACCTGGGTGGCTCAGTCACCTGACTCTTGATTTGAGCTCAGGTCATGATCCCAGGATCGTGGGATTGAGCCCCATGTCGGGCTTCAGGCTGCCACCTAAGATTTTCTCTCTCTTGGGGTGCCTGGGTGGTTCAGTTGGATAAGCAACCGACTTTGGCTCAGGTTATGATCTTGCTATTGGTGGGTTCAAGCCCCAAGTCAGGCTCTGTGCTGACAGCTCAGAGCCTGGATCCTGCTTCAGATTCTTTCTCTTCCACTCTCTCTCTCTCTCTCTCTCTCTGCCCCTTCCCCAGTCATGCTGTCTCTCTCTGTCTCTCAAAAATAAACAAACATTAAACAAAATTTTTTTAAAGATTTTCTCTTTCTCTCCCTCTACCCCTTTCTCCCACTCACGCTGTCTCTAAAATAAAATTAATTAAAAAAAATTCTAACAAGTTGTTCAACATTTATCATCAAATATAATAACACATGCCATTTATTTATTTGGGAATTTATTTTAGTGGACTTAATATTGGTGTTTCATGTAATATTATGCATAGTTAGCACAAAGAAAAAAATTGATTGCCTGAAGAAACAAGATATTCAGTCAGAAAGTTACTTTTTATAATTGTGTTCTAATCATAATGTATGTAAAGCCAATCCATGGGGGCACTAGAAAGACCATAGGTCTTGAAAATGTATCACATTTTTGGCCAAATGACAGTTTTCTCATGTAATCTGGGCTTTAATGTAGGAAAACTGTGTAGAAAAATATTAGTTGCTATAGTCAATGTGTGTTTGAGTGGTTTTATATTTTTCTAAATGTGTTCTTATTTATTGTAGAGTTATATACTTAAGTGTTACAGTTTTCATACTTTCCATAGTCTATGAATTCAACCAACTATTTATCTCAAAATTTTAACACATGCCAGAAAGAAAGAAGGAAGAAGGAAATAAAGGGAACAAAGGAAGGAAAGGAAGAAGATAAAAGGAAGACTGGAAAAAAGGAAGGAAGCAAGACAGAAAGAACACACACTACCAACACAGTTGAGGGGAAAGAAAATACTCAATAGAAAGCCCAACTTATAGGTATGACCCACTGTGGGGCTGTGAGAATGTGGGTAAGCCACTGAATCAATATCTTTTGCATTCAGATTTTCATCCATAATATCAATGGTTTAATTACATGGGCTTTAAATTCAGAAATTCCAAGATTTAAGATTCTGAATTCCCATTTCCCACTTACATACTATTTCTGAGTTGATACCATAGTGGGAGGAAATAGATTAAAACAAGTAAACAAGTAATTAAAAGAATTGTAATTGTGGCAGGTAGAATAATGTCTCCATAAAGATGTCCATATTCTAATTCCAGGATTATTACAGTATCATATTATAATTATTTTATGTATTGATTTTATAATTTTTAAATGGGGAGCTAGAAACGTCATGAAATTAATGCTGAGTCTTTTTTTTTTTTTGAGAGAGAGAGAGAGAGATCACGTAAATGTGTGCACCATCGGGGAGGGGCAGAGATAAAAGAAAGAATCTTAAGCAGTCTTCATGCCCAGCAAGGAGCCAGACCCAGGACTCCATCCCACAAACGGTGACATCATGACCTGAACCAGAATCAAGAGTCAGACGCTTAACCAACTGAGCCACCCTGGCACCCTATTAATGCTGAATCTTTTTGTATTTAGTATTTCTTGTTTATGCTACAAAAAGATAATTACCCTATATACCTGAAAGCATTTCTAGATTGGTCAGGACATTCGTTTTCTGGCCCATGAAAGGCAAGTTATAAAGTATGGAGTATTCATAGATTGTAGGTATATTTTTGTAACTGGGTTAAAGAATATATTTTCTTTCAATTGCTTCTTTTTTGAGAGAGCACAAGCGAAGAAGGGGAAGAAGGAGAGGGAGAGAGAGAATTTTAAACAAGTTCCACACTTAGCGCAGAGCCTGCCTTGGGGCTCTATCTCACAACCACGAGATCATGATATGAGCTAAAACCAAAAGTCATACGCTTAACCAAGTGAGCCACCCAGGTGCCCCAAGAATATATTTTCAAGAGCCTGAAAGTATCCCAGCCAGGACTTATCCACGGAGCACTGATATAGAGTAAGAAGCTCATCAATAAGAAAAAAAAGCAAAAGCAAAAGCGTGAGACCATACATGTGGTTGAATGAAAGTTGACCACTCAGCACCCTTTTCTCTCGCTTCAGCCCCAGGAGGGACTCCATGGAATGACAGTGCTGGCCCCTGTCTGCTGGCCCCTCATTCTCCCCGCAGAAACTTCAATGATCTTGAGGTGAATTTGTAAGCAGGGATCGCACTTGGCTCAGCCCAGTCCTCTTTGCAGGTGTTTGTGCTGTAGACAGGATTCTCAGATTCTCTCCTGAGCACTACAGGGTTTGCACCTGAAACACAAGCCAGTCTTTTTCCGGCACTGCTTCAGACTTGGGAGCGGAGTCTTTTGGTTGCAAAACAGATATACCTGCAGGACCACAGGCCCAGACCCCCAACCCCCACTAATCATGGTGGCCTGTCGATATCCTTAAGTGGAACTTGTGTGGAAATCTCAAGTGGTCCCTAACACAGGGGCAAAGAGGAGAAATATGTGTTGTGTGCCCTAAACCCTGACCAACAGCATGTTTGATATGTTATACTTTTCCATTCATGTATTCAGTCTTCACTCAACCAGTATTTGAGCACGAGCAAGTGAAAAAGACAGACATGATTACCATTCTCACTGAGTTAATATTCCAGTGGGAGGAAACAGCTAAAAACAGGTAAACAAGTACATAAAATGATTGTAGTTGTGGTGGGCTGAAATAACAGCCTTCCAAAAATGTCCACATCCCGATTGCAGGAATCTATGAATAGGTTAGGTTACACAGAAAAGGGGAATTAAGATTGCAGACGAAAAACAAATTGCTCATCAACCAACCTTGAGATGGGAAATTACTTCGCATTGTCCAGATGGGCTCCCTGTAATCATGAGAGTCTATTAAATGGGAAAACAGGAGACAGAAAAGCCAATGTCCATGTGGCCACAGGCATGGTCACACCATGTAGGACAGACATACCTGGCCATGGCTTGCTTTGCGGATGAATGGGTCATGAGCCAAGGGATGTAGGCTGCTTCTAGAAACTGAGAAAGGCAAAGGAATCTGTCTCTAGAGCCTCCACAAAGGAACACAGCACTGCTGACTCCTTGATTTTAGACCAATGAAGCCCATTTCAGATTTGTGATTACTAGAGATAGAATACATGTGTGCTGTTTTAAGCCATTGAGTTTAGGGTCACGTGCTGTGGCAGCATGGAAATAAATATACTCGTACTAAGTGCTCTGGGGACATCTGTACCTTTTTTTTCTTTTCTTTTTTTTAACCTTTATTCATTTTTGGGAGACAGAGTGAGGCAGAGCACAAGTGGGGGAGGAGCAGAGAGGGAGACACAGAATCCAAAGCAGGCTCCAGGCTCCAAGCTCCAAGCTGTCAGCACAGAGCCCGGTGCAGGGTTCGAACCCACTGACTGCAAGATCATGACCTGAGCTGGAGTCAGACACCCAACCGACAGAGCCACTCCGGCACCCCGAGACATGTGTACTCTTAATGAGACTGAGCATACCTGGGAGAAGATGGGCAAGCTATCATGCACTTCCTGTCATTATGATGTTTATATGATTACGAAGACATTGGGGAGAACTAATCAAGGTTCAAGGAATTGAGCTATGTATCCAAGTAAGTGATATCCCATCCCTCTGTAGTCTGTTTACTTTTAAAAGTTTATTCTTCTACAGTTTGATAATAAATTATATTTTAAAAATAAAAATAAATAAATAACAGTTTATTTTTCTCGAAAACTCAAATTCTGTAGCTCATTTGAAGCAATCACCTCCAAGAACAAAGTTGTACAAGGAAATGTAAACTATAAATCTTCCTTCCAAAACACGCGCTGGAAAACTTCATTGCAAAGATCTTGTTATTTATACCATGATCTCTGGAAGAACCTGTAATTCACCGTCTACTATCACCAGAGAAAAAGTATCCTTACATCAAGATAACCGTGGTATTTCTTAATTTCTATTTGCTTCTAGAAGGACAAAAATAGTACAGATTCAAAACCTTTCAATGTATCAATTTGTAGCACACCATTGTGAAATTGAAAACATACTATCACCAAAACTAATGTTGTGTAAATCAGGCCACTCTGCTTGTGAGGTCAAAGGGTTATAATCAAAGGGTTCTATGTGGATAGTTTGTGTTTATAAAAGTTGTTTCTTTTGAGTAAACACTTTTCCAGAAAGAGATGATCATATGTAATATTAGATACAATTATGAGCATCTTTACAAGGAATGCCAAAGACCGAAAATAAAAGCAGAAGATATTTGGACCAATCATCCAATTCTCCCCTGAAGAATCTCACTGCAAAGTAGGAGCATCATTTGCAGATGATCAGTTAAGAAGGGCCTGTGGATACCAATAACTAAAGGTTAATTCACACTAAATGTGTTTGATAGGCCCATGTACCTTCTTTAACTCTATTTCCCCCAAACTCTTAAAAAATTGAAGCAGTGCTTGTACATGTTGCCTAATTCTGGTATCCTTTTGAAATAGACATGTTTCCTACATACCCACAATAATCTTCCTCCTTGGGTTCAAAGTCCTTGAAAATGGCTGCTTGTAGCTCATAAAATTCCAAGTGTTTCCTTTCCATTTTCCACTCTACCTGCTCAATAATAATAATAAAATTTCTTAAATAATAGCATTTTTAATTTCTCCTGTCTGAGGATTACCAGAATCTTGGCATATTCAAGTAAAAATATTCTGAACCTAATCCTAAGGAAACCATTGCCTGACACTTAAAATCCAACCAGGAGTTCATAACTACTATTATAAAAGAAAATGACCCTTTTTTCACAGAAGAAAAGCTGGTAATCCCAATTCTCTGGAAAAGTTGAGATAAATAACTGATAGCCATGATTAGAGCACTTGGCTGTAATTTTCTACGCTTTTGATGCATTTATTGTCCAAAAAAAGGTGGGGAGGGATTGTTTTGTCTTTCATCTATCCTAAGATTAAAACCTAGGAAGAATGAGCAACTTTTCTTACAGTACTGGGAAAACTTTTCTTATGGACTGGGAAAGATGAAGGTGTCAATAGCCCTGGCACTTAATTCAAAAAGAGATTTCACTGAGGGGGTAAGAGGTGTCTTTCCCTGTCATCAAAAACCCTGAAAGAAACATGGTTGTCTTTTGACAAACTATAAATCAAGAGTAATGTTATTAAAGTGAAAACTGGTAAATATTTTCAGGGATGCTAATCCTGTGCCGACAAACTTCAATGTTTCCTTCCATTCTTAGAAGTGAAAAGCAAGCTGTGCCTCAGTTAAGCATCCAACTTTGGCTCAGGTCATGATCTCACGGTTTTTGAGTTCGAGCCCCGCGTCTGGCTCTGTGCTGACAACTCACAGCCTGCTTCGGATTCTGTCTCCCTCTCTCTCTGCCCTTCCCGAACTCATTCTCTCTCTCTCTCAAAAATAAATAAACATTAATTTTTTTTTTTTTAAAGAAGGGAAAACCTAATCACTAGCCAATTGGGAAGAAGACTTGAGTCTCCCCGGGCTGTTGGCTTACAACCTGCCACAGGAATGTGAATTTTCGGGCTCAGATGATGCTTTTCCAGCTGCAAAGCCTTATTGGGATCTGCAACAGAACGGCCCCTTACCCTTGTGGGCCCCTGACAACCTTGTTGCTTTCAAGATTTGAGTGAAGTAATCTCCCTTTATTAATAGGTGTTTTCCTGAACTTTCCTTCTTTTCTTCTTCCCCTTATCACAAATGGTGCCTAACTCCTAAGTACCACACATGATTGTCATGTAAGAGGCAAAAAGGGAACACTCTTCAAGCTGTTTCACAAACACTCCAAGAGAATCATGTGCAGCCCGTAAGAAGTCTTTATTAGAAATGTAGAACACGACAGGCAGGCACATGACATGGCTCTTGCCTTATAGTTGCATCTGCTTTTAAGCCCATGAAATACTCAGATTGGTGAAAAGTAGAGAACGTGGGGCATATGATAGTTTTAGACGAACAAAACTTCTTTAGACATGATCGTTTCCCTTAAGGGGCTGGAGAGCTTCAGGAAATTATTTAAGAATGCAAGCTTTGACAGTTCCCGTGTGCCCAGGGTCCTCCCCTTGCTGGGATTTTGACAAGGCTGAAGAGTGTATTGGGAAGGCGTGTCTGGGTGGCTCAGTCAGTTGAGCGTCCAACTTCGGAGCAGGGCATCATGTCGCAGTTCTTGAGCTCAAGCCCCACGTGGGGCTCTGTGCTGACAGGTCAGAGCCTGGAGCCTGCTTCGGATTCTGTGTCTCCCTCCCTCTCTGCCCCTCCCCCAATCATGCTCTGTCTCTGTCTCAAAAATAAATAAACGTTAAAAAAATTATGTTGGGAAATAACACCGGTTTGGGAGCAGATCAGGATTATGGTCAAGTCAAAACTTCACAGCTTAACAGCTGGGAGACTGAGGGTAAATAAACACCTGCAAGCCCCAGTGTCTTTGTAGCAAGAGGAATAAACATTTACCTGAAAGACGATCAAGATAGGCTCAACTTCCCCTCAACTTTTCACAGGTTTCTTCCTGACCACAGGACACAGACCTCCCTCTTAGAAGAGCATTTACTTTCCACAACAACTTGCAGTTACAAACCCTTTGAGGTGCAAAACTTCTCTCAGTCTCTTGCTGGTTTTACAACTCAGGCATATCTTTCTCAACCTAGAGGCATCCTTCTGAACAATAACCATCAAGAAAGAAACCACCTGTGCCCCTATCTTTCAGTTCTCTGGACGTGGAGGGGGGTGGGGAGGGGGGAACCTAGTTTCAATAAGCACCAAATAGCAAAAACATGAGGTCTCACCACACTGACCAGTGTTCCCAGGTGAAGGTCCTCCACTAGCTCATCAGAGTGCTGAAAACCCATCTGCCTTTTCAGTTCATACATTTCAGACTTTTCCTCTGTTAGAGTCTTGACCCCTACTGCGGTTGTCTTGAACAAAGTCCTCCCTGTCTATTAAACCTCTACAGTGCAATTTTTTCTTTGCCAAGAGTTGTTATAAAGATGAAATAAAACAGCGTATGTAAGATCCCCAATGTGGTTGCTTATTAAACGTTACCTTCTCTCTGTCTTCCTCTCTTTCAAAGCACACCATTCTTCTCTGACTAGAGGTCCCCGAAAATCCCAAGTAGCTCTTTTGAAAGATCAGGTATAGTGTTATGATAGTGCAGTTAAACAACTGAAGAAAAAAGAGAAGTCCTGAGTGTGTGTGTGTGTTTACGGAAGAACAGATTCAAGGAATCAAACAAGCAAGTTCCACTTGCAGTATCTGCTCAGCGGGCTTGAAGGGCCCACACATTAGCACCAATAACAATGATTGGGCTTTGACAGGTGCATACTGATCAGAGGACCCGAAAGGTCTCCAGCCTCAGTGCACTGCCACCAATACCAGAATCCAAGTAGAGAGGACACCTATGTTCCCAAAGCCAAACAGCAAGTTTCATCTTCAGGAACTAAGATCACAAAGCAAGAACACTGGAGTGTCTTCACACCTCGAAGGCTTGTGGCTGACACACTCACCAACATTAAATGTAAAATCTCCAAGTACCGATCACTATTCTAGATGTGCTCCAGAGTTAAACCAAAGAAACCCTTCTTGCCAGTTGCTCTCTGAGTTAGAAAAGAATAAAGTCCAAGTCACTTGCCGTTCAGTTTTCATAAATTTAAAAACGGTCTTCTCTCTTTTTATTCTCTAGTGGAATCACCCCCTAAGCCTGTTTAGAGCCATTTCTATCTCCACTTCAATTAGTTGCATTTCTCTGAACTTTGCCACATGACTGTTAAAGGGGAATGATAAAAGATACAATGAGAATTTTAAAATCAAAGTGCTTTTTCAAAGATGCCTCTTCTGTTAGGCAATAAGCAATCAATGACATACTGAGATCTTCTCTGTTGGAATATTTAATGATTTTTTTAGATTGAGATGCTTTACTCCTTTTTTCTATCCACAACATCTTATGATAGGCTTCAGTTCAAATTTATTACCTGGCAATATTTATTTCTAAGAGTAATTAATTATCACAGGGTCAGAAAAGGGCATTGCAAATTATTTATAGTCGCTGCTATCTTTGATACTTAATACAGAATTTGAATATGTGTGATGATTATATGTTCTTACTTATGTCCTGAGTGTCAAAAAGGGACACTTACTTCCTTAGCCAAAGAGCACCACACACACACACACACACACACACACAGAAATAAAGACAATTTTCAAGTTTGTTAAAGCTAGTGTGAAAAATATAAGCTGATTATAAAAGATAAACACAATTACTAAAATATATAATTTGGGGGAGGTTATGAAGAATGTTTTCTAAACTTTGAAAATTGACTTCTACTTTCTTTACATAAAAATGAAAGAGGGGCGCCTGGGTAATTGAGTGTCCAGCTCTTGACCTTGGCCCAGATCATGATCTCAAAGTTTGTGAGTTCGAGCCCCATGTCGAGCTTGGACAGCACGGAGCCTGCTTGGGATTCTCTCCCTCCCTCTCTGCCCCTCCCCTACTCGCATGTGCTCTCCCTCAAAATAAACAATAAATAAATGAAAGTGATAGACACTTGAAATTTGTTTAAAGCACGTGTGGAAAATACCAAGATAATTTATTACAATGGACATGAGTTGTGGAAAAGTAGAAACTGAGGGAGGTCATAAGAATATAAGATTTCTGACAATGTCAGAACATTATATTGGATATTTTACATTAAAGTTACCATTAACAATATGAATAACAGCTGACTGATAATGAATTATTGTCATAAAATTAGAGTAATGGTCTATAGTCATAATAGGTTTAGAATTTCTGATACCTAAGTATATTACTAATACTTAAGCAGTATTCTTAAAACTTAAACAACTAAACTTTTGGTTTTTGTCACAATTTAATGTTAAATTTTACTTTTAACTTCTTGAAATAGATGTTAACCCAAGGAATCACAGAAACTTTGAGCGGTAAGAGAATTCACAGAAACCATATATTGGCCACTTTAAATTTACCTTAAAGGGATCTCTAGCTGAGGGATTAATTACCTGTTTTTAACACTGCATTCACTGAAACGAGATTTTAATGCTCCACTTAAACTTTTTAAAATGTAGATTTCTAAATATATTCCTGTCTCTTCCTCCTATGCAAAATAAAGATGTAAATAGGCTCCCTAAGTACTGATTTCATACTATTGCCATTAGGATACAATAATTAATACCAGATGTACCATTTTATTGTTCACTATTATTCAGAGGTTTTTAATCATGATGACATCCTGGAATCACATGGGTAATTTTAAAATCTTAAAATCCACTGATGTTTGGGCCCACCAGGAGGAGATTCTGATTTAATTGGTCCAGGATGGGGCTCAGGGAGTAAAACTTCCTGGGTGATTATGATGTCTAGTCAGCACTGACATCCACACTGGCATATCCGGCCAAGCAAATGAGTATCCTGAGATCTAAAATATTCCTCAGCACAGTGGTGCTCTAGTTTCTATACCATAAAATGCTAAGAATTTTTAGAACATATATTCTCAGATTTCTTCAACTCTCCATCTGGAAAAGAAAGACAGGTTCTCTTGGGTGCAATCAGTACCACTCTTTTTTTTTTAATTTTTTTTTTCAATGTTTATTTCTTTTTGGGACAGAGAGAGACAGAGCATGAACGGGGGAGGGGCAGAGAGAGAGGGAGACACAGAATCAGAAACAGGCTCCAGGCTCTGAGCCATCAGCCCAGAGCCCGATGCGGGGCTCGAACTCACGGACCGCGAGATCGTGACCTGGCTGAAGTCGGACGCTTAACCGACTGCGCCACCCAGGCGCCCCTCAGTACCACTCTTTTATAGGAACCCTGCACTCTTTCAGACTTGCAACCCACCCCTAGGCCAAAAAGGGGAAAAAAAAGGAACTCATGCCAACAAAGTCCATTGCCTATGCTCATAGAAACCTTGCCCCCATCACCACCCATTTCCAAGATCCAAGGTCAGATGAAAATTCTGTTTTCCACAGCACAATCCCCCCAGAACCTACAAGTGCCACCACCTTCATAGGGGTTTGCTACCTCTCCTCCTTCTTTAAGAAGCTTTTTTCTGGGGTGCCTGGGTGGCTCAGTTGGTTAAGTGTCTCACTCTTGATTTCAGCTCAGGTCGTGATCTCATGGTTCGTGAGTTCTAGACCCACAATGGGCTCTGTGCTGACAGTGTGGAGCCTGCTTGAGATTCTCTCCCCCCTCCCTTGCCTCTCTCTGCCCCTCCACCCGCCCACTTGCTGTCTCTGTCTCTCTCAAAATAAGTAAATAAACTTAATTTTTTTTCAAAGGACGTTTTTTCCCTAGGAATTTTAGAGAGGACTGTAAGAGCTTGTGTTCTTATAACACTGTGTTTAAATTTTGATAGAAAAAAATTAATTCTTTGCTTAGATAAACTTTGATGCATTGTTAGTATCTAATTCATTATTTAAAAAAAAAAGTTCTAGGACATCTTGAGGTAGTATCTATGTGGAATATTAAAAAATAAACAAACACTCAAGCTCAGGGATACAGAGAACAGATGGGTGGCTGCTAGAGGCAGGGGCTGTGGAGAAAGAGGTGAAGGGGGTCAAAAGGTAAAATAAATAAATAAACAAGTAAATAAATAAATAAATAAATAATTTTTAAATAAAGAAAAAGAAAGAAGTGAAGGAAGGAAGGAAAAAGGAAGGAAGGAAGGAAGGAAGGAAGGAAGAGAAAGAAAAGGGAAAGGAAAGGAAGAAAAGAAAAGGAAAGGAAAGGAAAGAAAAAGGAGGGAAGGAAGGATTAAGTTACTGTCCACGTCCTAGAGAGGCTCACCTCTAGTAGAGGAAACAGCCATCTAAAAACTAATTGTTACTATAACATGGTAACCATAACAGTATAATTAAAAAAAAAAAAAAAAACCTCTGAGGGAATACAGAATATTTTGAAAGAGAAGAAGACAGTTTCTAAGACACCTTGAGGTAATATATACTTTCAAATCCAACCCCATTGCCCTGTTTTCTAAAAGATGAGTGTACTATCAGCTGCTTTTTATATCAGCCCATACGTTATAAGAAATCCAGAGTATCTGCCCTCATTTCTTGGATTAGGAAACGTATTACGACTAACCTTTATAAATGTAAGCTAAGTAAATGTCACACTTCAAAACTACCAATGAGAAAACTCACAACTGAACCAAATATATAAAAAGAGTCTTTTCAGATATCTCTGCCATTTGCCCAAACATTATAAGGAATAACACATTAAATAAAAGCCATAGAAAAACCTATGAGAAAATAGAAAATAACCAATAAAACACTCTAACCTTGTTGTTCATTCTATGGATTCAGTCCACAGACACACATCGAGATGGCTGCTGTGTCTTTATCAAAGCAATTTTATCACGCTCTATAGAAAGAATATTGCACACTCTTACTCACATGATGGGTACTCTCCCGGAAATAAAACATAAGGATTTGTTTCACTAGTTTTAGGAAACACATTTGGTGTGTTTCCTAAACACAGCAAAAAAGGACTATTTGAATGTTCTCAACGGGAAGAAGACTCATGTATCTTTGCATATTGATTCCAGTAAGTGGAGACAGGTTTAGGGTAGTGTAAGGAAAACGTCCCAGACACAATTTCAGTTGCAAATTGTTACTTACCTCTTTTGTCTCTGAATCTGGCACTGTGGTCCTTGCCAAAAGGCGGGGAGCACTCATTCCTGTCCCCATTACGTCATCCTAGTGACTTGGACAGAGCTTGGCATGAGACTGATCTTTCTTTTGAATTTTTTTAAATCTTTATTTATTTTTGAAAGACAGAGAGACAGAGCGTGAGCAGGGGAGGGGTGGAGAAAGAGGGAGACAGAATCTGAACCAGGCTCCAGGCTCTGAGCTGTCAGCACAGAGCCCACCTGGGGCAGAAAGTCACGAACCGCACATTCATGATCTGAGTCAAAGTTGGATGCTCAATTGGCTGAGCCACCCGGGCGCCCCAGCGTGAGAAGATCTTAAGCACATGCAATAGAAGACTAAATATAAAACTGAAAGTCTTACTCTCATGGGAACATTTATAGGCAGAATTGTCTCTTTGAAATCCTTCTTATCAGCTGTATACATCTGGAGAGGAAAAAGTGGCTTTTCCCCATGTCGTTAGCCAAAGTAGAGTGTATCTTCAAATTAAAAAAAAAATAAAAATGTGAAATACGAGCGGTGCGTTATAATAACCTTGGTTTAAATGGTCCAAAATACAACTAAACTTTCACATGTTAAGTGTGTAACCTTCATTTTCTTCCATTGTATTCAGGTTAATCTTTAAGTATAAGATTTCAATTGCTCTTCCTTTCGGTTTCCTTTTCACTTCCTTTCCTTCCTTTCGCCTAGCACTTTCTGCATATGTGACAGTACCTTACATTGTTACCTCAAATTTTCTAGCTTATTTCTTCTCCGCCCAGATTCTGATTCTCACACACCGATATGTAGCAATCTTTCTTCTCCTAGGGACCGTTTGTCTTAAGTGAATAGGAATACATTTTACATCAAAGAAACTTACATTTCTGCACATGCATTTGCATGAGTTTATTTGTCCTAGTAGGAGGTCAATTTTCTAACCTAGTAAGTGATGGGTCTATAAGTCTCTTCTAATTTAATACTGTATGTTTTGTTTCCCAGTGAAAGCAAATGTCCCTTTACATAATTTTGTGAAGACAAACCGTAATTTGCATTTATTTAATTACTAGTTTATTACTAATTTAATTACTATGTTTTCCACATACATCTTTATGTTTCCTGTTTTTAAAAATTTTACCTATGTTGTAGCCATTTTACCACTGTGGTGTTTTTACATTCTTAAAAATGTTTTACTTCATTGATTGGTTGACTGATTGATTAGGAGAGGATTTGAATAAATGGTGGGAATCTGCACAGCAAGATTTACAAAACCACAACAGGAAGGAGAAGTTATTTCAGGCCCGCGGCACATGTCTAAGAGAAGGTGCAGTAATGGAAGTAATTCAGGTCAGGGGGTCAGTGACTGAGACCATGTGGCCGGAACAGTCTTACCAGTGTTGGGCTCCCTAGATGGGGAGGTTGTAAAAGCAGCCTTGGGAGGGTTTTTGCTAGAACTGCCAGACCCAGTTAAGAATTTTAAATAGATTGACCTGAGCCTTCGAAATTTCTGGACTGAGCTGAAATGATGAAAGAAAAATTTCTTTGTTGGATATCTGCAGAATCAAGTGGAAATTCAGGCAAGAGGTCAAGTGACCAGGAAGGTAGCAAACGAAACATTGAAAATGAGCTAAAAGCCTCTCTGAGTAGAGTGTCACTGGGAATAAATTACAAAAACGAAAGACAGTTGGGAAAAAATCCAAATTACTTGGGTAAAAGGCACCAGGGAGAGGCAGAAATTAAATACAGCTGCAAATTGGATTTTTGATGATCAGATTTATTAGAATGTCATATGGAGGAACTATTCTTTTTTTTTTAAGTTGGGCACGAAGCCCAACACTGGGTTTGAACTCAAGTCCCTGAGATCAAGACCTGAACTGAGATCAAGAGTCCAACACTTAATGGACCTCCACGTACCCCTGGAGGAGCTATTTTTAATATTAATTCTCTGTAATGATAATTAAATCCACTTAGGAATCTATTAAAAAATCAGAATGTCAGTAGTGTATCTCAAATAGCAAGGAAAATACAGTCGTCAATTGGTACAATTGTGAAGTTTTAAAAAGGAGGTAAAGTAAATCCAAATATCTTGTTTTTGTCTTGAAGTGTTGGAATTGGTAGAAAAAGTTCTGGATGATAACCCTGAACTGTTATTAGCCATATTTATTTATTTATTTATTTATACTTAATCCATAAATTAGTATGATCAAAAATTTTAGTCCCTAGTCCTTGTGAAAGATACCTCACTGAAACATGTAATCAAATACATGACAGACTTTGCTTAAAGCAAAACGATGGTTAATGCTTTGTCAGATTTTAATAATATCATTGATAAATGATGTTTTTAATCACAAACATAGACACTTTCTTTTTAAACAAAAGCCTGATGACTTAATCTCTTATTCAAACAAACACTTTTCGAAGATTTATAAAGGCCTAATGGCATTAGACTTTAATTAGTTTGACAAATTAAATTCTAAATGAATTTATTCATGTACTATTAAATATTATCATAAAAAATTAAAACTAAGTTACACTTGTCAAAACAGTTTAATGAGCTGTGCTTTCTGTTGTAGTCACCTAGGATTTCTCTCATGTGCCTTTTCTGACTTACTAATTCATAAAATTAGCTAATTTATAAATTAATAAAATTTAATAAACCAAAAATGAGACTTCTACATATGAACTGGAAAGTTCTAAGAAAATCATAAGTTCACTTGATCGTATAAGTATAAAAACATCCAAGTAAAATAATTACTTTATAAGTGACATGAATAAAATACCATTTGCATGAATTTAGGCAAATACAAATCAATCCACCAGATTAACAAGGAGCAGGGCAATTTGACAAGAAACATGGCAAAATCATAGCAATGATTGGCATTTGTTTGAAGTTTGAGGTTCGTAAGGTACTTCACATTCATTAAATGATTGGGGCCTTATGACAATATGTTGGAAGGTGGTATACTTTAAGGAGAAACAGAAAAATGTTAGCGAATTGGGTAGCAATGGGGGATGGTTAAGTGTGTCAAGGTGACTATAGTAGAACTAAGATGTGTGAATGGGGCAGTGTGGGCAACAAGTACAGATCTAAGACTTTGAAAGGTAAGAGACAAAATTAAGCAAGGGAAATGCAGATCATCTCTAATTTTGTGACCACAAGAGAGACATGAATTGAAAAGAAGTTGGAGTTGGAACCAATAAATGATATCTGGAAAGAATGAGGTGGAACGCATTGTTGATCCTGCCTATTCGGTAGCTCTGCAGACTTGTTGAATCCTGAAGTTGCCTATTCATGTGGCTTTGTCTGATTCCCCTTCCAGCCTTTCTGCCTACCAAAGAGCTTCTGTGTACGGTCCTGATGCCTTAGAAGTTCATTTAGGGTTTGTGCAGAAATTGCAACATCCTCCTGTTGATATTACTGTCCTCGCCCCTGACATGTAAAAATAAAGAGGGTTGGGTGATCCCAGAATATACAACAGGGGAGGATAGTGATTCAAGAGCCTTATTAGGTAGAAAAGAGGGGCATTTTTATCTTCATTTTAAAGCAAGCCCTAGACTTGGTTTAGCAATTTGACCAGGAACACGTGGGAGTTGGAAAAATTGAGACTCAAATCCAAGCATTCTGTTTTCAAATTTACATTTTTATCATAACACACTGCTGCCTAAGTGAATATTATAAACACACGACATAATTTATATCATCAATGACCTAAATTTCTATAGTGGTGTTTCATACTTCTTTGGACTATTCTGGATAAATGTCTTCAAATTAGGTTTATCTATTCTTCTAAAGATAATTATTCATATAGTCACCTAATGTCCTATAAAAGGATCTGTAGAGATTTGACTACTGAAAATTTATTTATTTTTATTTATTTTAATGTTTATTTATTTTTGAGATAGTGCCACCGGGGTAGGGGCGGAGAGAGAGAGGGAGACGGAGGATCCCAAGTGGGCTCCGTGCTGACAGCGGTGAGCCTGCTGTAGGGTTCTAACGCACTAACAGTGAGATCATGACCTAAGCCAAAGTCTGATGGACGACTAACTGAGCCACCCAGGCACCCCGACTACTGAAAATTTAGTACGCGAGTCTAAAATGCTGAACTATCACATGTAGGTTGGTGAGTATCCTCAGAAAGAATGTAAATGTGGTAGCTAAAGGCTGTAATACAACTTATCCCTCATCTTAGTAAATGCTGTCAATTCCCTCCACTAAGTTTTTAGCAGGGCTGCTGTTAAGTCCATTTCTTTCCTCTCTATCTTTGTTTAAAATACGATGTCATCCTAATTTATGATGAGATTAAATGAATATCAAGTAATATGAAAAGGAAAGGACGGGAAGGGGTCTATAATAGTCTATAATATACTCGAATTACACACACACCAAAAAATTACTCCTTTAGGAACAGTGGTAGGTATGACTTGTACTCATGGATGTGCAGATCTCCTTTCCTTTCTTGGGCATATGGGGACTACAGTGACTAGCTTTGGCCAGTGACATGTACAGAGGCTGAGATGAGTGCACAAGTTAAGTAGCTCCATCCTCTGTTGTGGTGGTCCTGGAAGCGGACACTTGACCAGATGGTGTCCCTACAAAACCTGTAGAGCCCAGACTGCTGAATGGCTGCCTGGAGAGCCTCCTGGACTTAAGATGAACTTTGAGTGAACAAGAAATAACTCAGATCCTCCTGAGATATTATGGTTGTTTGCTACCATACCTAGACTATCTTGACTTACAAAGAGAGACTGTTCTCCTCTCATGGTATGTCTTTTGACAGCTTCAGACAAGTTCCAGTGAAATAGGGACCTTCAGCTACACAGGTCACCTGTGCACAATGCAGGGGCTAGGCTTTAGGCAGTCTTGCAATTCTGGCTTGGCCACTTCTTGGCTCTATAATCTTGGGCAGCCTGATGCTGGAGCCATAGCTTCCTCATTTGTAAAATGTAGATAATGATAGTGTCTAATACATTGGGTTGCTATGAGGGAAAATGGTGTTACAAGGGGAAAATACAACATACAAAACACGTAGAAGAATGTTTGGCATACAGGAAGTCCTTGATGAGGGTTAGATATCACATGTTTTGTCAATATCAACCCAAACCTACTCCAGGGCACTCCACTGTTTTATTTAGTTGGTCCAAATTTCCCTTTGGTGGTTGGGAGAATTGATAACTACACTATCAAACAATGGAAAATCACATCTATAGTCTAGTAACAAAAGGATGAAAAGTTTTTAGTAAAGAGAGCTCTAATGTGCTTGTTCTTTAGTGGTTCCATGGAATGGATCAGTTGCTATTTTTAGTGCACGGGTCAATGTCAAATAGATGAAATTTACAAATGAAATACAGGTAATGGAAGTGACATGTTCATGGTCAAAAGGCATTCATACTAAGAAATCAAAACTTCTTAGGGAAAGAAACCAAAATAATAGACAGTTTTTGAACTTAGGGGAAAAAAAACCCTGAAAGGTGAGGCTGCTGATATAATACACGAGAAAATGAGGCTGGCATTATTCAGCAGCTCATTCATTTTAGACGGTTGCTAAATTGCCTGAAATCCCTTTTATATTCTGCAAAGATCAAACATATTAAGAATGTCAAAATAGCATTAGGTAACCCCTTCCAAGTGTCAAAATAGCTGCTCAGAATAAAGGAAAGATTTGCAAAGTTCAGGGCAATGAAGAACATAATTAAATGGTGATGTGATGGGGGAGAAATTATGGGGAGTCAAGCTGGCATAAAATGCCAGCTCAGTCACTGACTAAGGGGTTGATTTTGGCAAAATACTGAAACTGAGGTCCTGGATTTCTTCACTTGTAAAATCAGAGTAATATCATCTGTCTTACACATTCCTATGAGAACTTAGAGAAACTCTAATGTATGTAAAGTTTGAGAAAACAGTTAATAATATTAGCTTACCTATCCTTGATTAAGAAGTCAGAATTATAAGCAATATTTGAGAGAGGGTTATTGGCAGAGCGTCTTTATGTTCCACTTTAGTTTTTTTTCCTCAAAAAGACCAGAATGATAAATCCAAGGGCTTCCAACATAATGACACCCTACATAATTCCTGCCCCACGAGACGTGCCTACCTCCAGTTTCATGTTCACCACCACTGTGTGCCCTCATGGAAGTAACCCATCTGTCATTATTTCAGAATCAGGCAACTTGAACGATTCTAAAACTCCAAAATGTTTGGTCTGAAAACTTAAATCGACCTAAAAAGCAAATCGACCTGGAAAATGTCGTGTGGTTTGGTGACAGCGTCTAGTAACTGTGAGATTCTGTGCATTTTATCTAATTATGAGATGCAGGCTTTTCACAGAGCTTTATTGCTCATAAATCATTCCCTCACTTAGAAATCATCAGTATGTACCAAAGTACATCGCACTGCAATCTGCTACAAATTCAAGGGCAGCAAAATGTGCTACCAATAGAGAATCAGGGGAAAGAAACTGAATCAGGACAACTGCCAGACTTGACATTGCATTACTGTGTATTTTCCATGGAAAAAAGTTTGGTCAAGGAAGGCACCAATTCGTGACTTGATTACATCATTCCCAGTGCAATTAAACATGGACTACTCAAGCTTTTCTTCATGGAGCATCCAAAAATTAGATTTTGCAGAATTTATTAATATTAATAAATATTAATTCTAATTTGCTATAATTAGAATCTGTAGATAAAAGGTTTTGCATAGACAGTATATAGCCGCTGCTCCTGGTAATGCCAAAAGCAAGCAACTACTGATCTGTCCAAAGAAAGTCAAATAATACCATGCCTTAGACCTTTATTCATTCAATAATTAGATGCAGGCAAAATTCAAATGCAAGACTTTTTAGGTTAATTAAACCACTTCAGTTAATACCAGGCTCATTTTCCTTTTTTCTAGAATAATGTTAAGCTAATGAGGGAAGGTAGGAATATAATAACAAACTGGAAGAGTGGCACATTTCTCTTTTGGCATGCCCTGTATTTTTGAGCAGATATTTTAAATTTAGCTTAAGCATGACCTAAAAAAAAAACAGTTTTATCTCCTTTTATAACTGCTGTAACTACGTAGAGACGGAAGGGAACTCTGGTCAATTTTTTACGTTCTCTCTGCCTTTCTCAGATAAGATACAATAACCTCCTAAGTCCAAATTGGGATAATCGTTGTTTAAACTAGCAAGACAAACTCTTGCCTAGGCCAATTTAATTAAAAGATAGTACTTTCAAAAACATTTTTTTAAATGTTTATTTATTTCTGAGAGAGACAGAGACAGAGTGCCAGCAGGGGACGGGCAGAGTGAGAGGGACACACAGAATCCGAAGCAGGCACCAACCTCTTTCAGCACAGAGCCCAATGCGGGGCTAGAACTCATGAACCATGAGATCATGACCTGAGCCAAATTCGGAAGCTTAACAGACTGAGCTACCCATGCACCCCTAGATACTACTTTAAAAACGAACAAACAAAAACATATGTTTCACTCTGAATGAGTGTTGCCATAAGCAGCAATCCCCTCACACCTTTTGTAGGAACATCCCCTTCAAAAGAGGATGGAGGCTAACTTGGGGGTATATACTCCTCAGGGAAATGAAAGGCTCCGAATGCACACTGGGAGAAAGAACTGTCCTGAGGGGTATGAAATAGGAATTTTTGTTTTGGAATCTTCAGGAAAAGCAACTATTTGCCCTGTTTTATGATGATTTAATGGATGATGGGCAGAATTTAAATTTGGAAAGCAATGTTTTCTGATGATAAAAATGGCATTGCCACTTATGACACTTTAATTAGAAGTTTCCAGGCAAATATTATGATGCCTATGTTCATTGCTTTTCATGTTTTAGAAGTTTATATATATTTAAAGACCTAAGTTCCAGGGAATGTTTCAAAATTACCAGTTGGGAAAAAATACATTGGCCCAATATACTCCATACCTTTTTTTAAAAAAATGTTTATTTATTTTTGAGAGAGAGAGAGAGAGTGAGCATAAGTTGGGGAGGAGCAGGGAGAGAGGGAGACACAGAATCCGAATCAGGCTCCAGGCTCCAAGCTGTCAGCACAGCATCACCCAAGGCTCGAACATATGAACCAAGAGATCATGACCTGAGCTGAAGTCAGACACTTAACCGACTGAGCCACCCAGGCACCCCCAATATATTCCATACCTTAATGAAAAAAAATGAAATAACATATGGAAATAAACTCAAAAGAAAGTCCCAACACTCATATGATCTAACATTAATGCTGATGATATAATAAAGTGTAATAAGAGAAGAAGGTCAATACCTCTTATCTTTTTTAGGTTGGGATTTAATTCAGCTTTCCAGGCCAAAATTTACTCGTAAATGTGTTGAACAAAAGCAGGTATTGTCGTTTTGGCATATGTCACCAATCACACTTAAAAAGATGATTTCCCATGGGGTACCTTTGGTCTATACTTGGAAGAAGAGATGTGAATTTGAACCTCACTGGTTGTATCTAAGCATCTGGCTCAATGTCCTTACTGGATCAGCATGAATTATTAAGCTTATTCAATCTGCTTTATTGCAATGGAGTTATCTACTCTGTGCATGATTTGTGGCTGCTAAGAAGCTCTACGTTGAGATCCATATTGGCTCCCAGACATTGACAGGTGTTAGTGTTTTGAACTAAAAGCTAATTATTAGGTCACACATAACTGGCTGTGGAAGGAAGATGGGCTGAAGGGAGAAAGCTGCATGTATTCAAAGACTGCTTATAACACTACATGGTCTAACAATGGATACACATTGGAAAGAGAGTAATTATTAAAACCTAGAAAGATGATGAAGTCTTGGATTTATTCATATCAAGCCTCAATGAATGCATGAAAATGTTAAGAATATAATATTTTGGTATTTGGTGAGTCAATTCTTTATTTACTTGGGTCAGATTTATTAAATATACTTATCAAACAATTAATAAATTTTAGATGATGGCCTGTCTTTATAATTGGTCTTATGTTCTGTAACTTTCTGGAAAAAAAAAAAAAAAAACAACAACACTGGATTTATTCTGCTTGTATTATCTTCATCGCCAACACACACAGGAAAGAAAATCATGCTGAGTAAATATGCAACGTGACATCCTCTATTTTTTTACTCATGAAATTGTTCCTTCAAAAAGTAATGCCTATTTTTTTCTGTTAATCTGCCTAAGGTATGCTATCATCTTTTAAAAGGAAGTTGTGAAAAAAAGGATTCCAAATTAACATAATACGGCTTGAAAACGGCGACAAAGAAATATGACTATCTCCCTGTAGCAACAAAAAATTAAAGTTTTGAGATCAAAAGCCAGATAGTCTAAAAGATTAAAGCATTCTTTATTAAGCTGCACAATAAACGAATTTCCACCAAAGATGAATCCCTCTACTCTTGCCACGTCATGGACAACTTTTGTTCAGGTATGCACCTGTTTTCATAATTCTAGCACAGATAAGCTCATTTCTAGTTCACAAAATATCCGATCAGTCCACATCACAGTAGTTGGGAAGTTAACGCGGTCCATGGATGGGTAAGTGATGTAAGCTGGCAAGTTAGACTTAAGAGAGGGCTTTTGTAAGATGTTAGGAGGGAAGGATTTCTTCTCTTCCTCCTAAAATATGACAAAGACCCCTGACATATTTCAACTCTGAGGGGAAACAGCATTAAGGCTGATACTAAAAACATCCTATTCCAGAAGCGTCTTTATTTTCTGCTGTAGTTCTGATAAATAGGGATTTCCTTGAAGGCAGAGAGCTTGCTGATGCAGGAGGCAAACCATCCCACTGCTTCAACATACTGGTTTATGGTATGTCCTGGAGGAATGCTCAGTGTGAGGAGGGCCTTAAAGGGCTTGGCCATGTACTGGGTCAACGGGACACTCCATATACGGTCTTGGGGGGACCACAATACATCCTATGAAAATGCGTGAAGTACTATTTATGACCTGACTATGATAGTGAACTTGGAAAATTCTGGCATATGCTCACTGTAATCTTCTCCACACTCTGTCAGAATAGCTACCCATTTCGGTGAAATGAGTAGGGATGAAATGAACCACTGCTGCATTTTAATTCTGAGGAACATCTGATTTTGCCATTATGTACTGTTGTTTATTGACACATGACATTTCCACAGACAAAATCTTTCATTACATAGATAGCTTGAACATATAATTGTATAGTATAGAAAATAAACTTTTTGGTATTGTTCTCAGCATTTAATAATGTAAAACTAGTGACAAACATCTTTAGAAAAAAAATAACAAAATAGTCCTTCAGTATTAAAATTTCTTCCTAAAAAGCATTGGGTCGAAGTTGGGGGGGGTGATATGTTATTAATGCATAGATGAGTTAGGCATGAATAAAATGAATCTAATTCCATCTCTTATAGTAAACCAAACTATTTGAAACCTGCAGATCACTGTTTATCACAGGTCAGTTAAACACACACACACACACACACACACACACACATAGCATATTCAGCCTTTTCATGGTTCTGTGGTTTCTAGTGATGCAACTTTTTAAATAACATAAACCTGGGATAGAAACAACACATGGCATACTTACCAGGTGGTTTTTTTTATGCCACTTTGCTGAATGCAGAATTAATATATTTGGGCTTTTTATTGCTTGAGTAGAAAGTGCTCCTTACTTATTATTTTATGTTTATAATATAGAAATTAAAAAAAAAGCACAAAAAGTTTTTGAAATGGCATACATCACACTGTGGTAGTGGTTGATTTCCTCAAGATCGTCTTCTGTGGTTTTGGTGCAGTGGAAGGAGGCACAGTTGCAGGTCTGAGAGGGGGGAAGCTGTGACTGTGGCTTATTCCCAGTCCCCCATTCTCTAGGGGGAAAGGAGGGAGGTGGGGTGGAGGAGGAAGCGGGGGGCCTGGGTGAGGAAGCTTTCCCGGTGGGTGGACAGGTTCGCTGTGTAAGTGGACCTCCCTGTTTTTTATGTTATACCGGGGGTCACAGTCCGGACAGTAGCCATGGTACTGCACTTTCTCATTAAACCGAACTCGTTCCCGAGGTCCTGCCTGGAGACACCTGTCTTTTTCAGGTCTGTGCATCAGAGGCTGTGCTGGAGCCTTGTCCAAGGTACCGGGGGGGATGCAGCAGACATCTCCGTTGGGAATTTTGTTCGGCGGCCCTGGCAAGCCTCCGTTTCGCAGAAGGGTTCCATTGGTCTTTAGAGGATTGACGGCTGGCACCACTCTTTGGGGGTCGTCACACTTCACAGGTGTCAACCGTGGGGGAGGCGGCGGAGGGTTTGGCTTTCTCAGGACGGTGAGGATAGCAGAGGGGTGTGCGGGGGGTTTAATGAGAGGGGCATTGGCCTGCACTTTGATCTTCTCTATGCTCGAGGCCGTCGTGCCGCTGGAGCTACTATTCAGGGTGTCCGTCTTGGAGCTGTCGGTCATCTCATCCTCCAGCTGTAGGTCAGAGGTCAGGGTATCAATCTGGTCAACCACCTGGTGGAAAGGACAAGGTAACTGTGGTGAAGAATGACCCGAAGCAAAACATCCTAGAAACGATGTCTCCCTGTCTAGCTGTAATCGGCTATGTGAGTCCTAATGAATACTGGATTGTGGATTCCACTGTTGCTCAATGTTACCATTAAAGAAATTTATAGAATGGTTACCATAGGAGCGTCGACTGTTTGATAACCTAAGGATTTCACATGCCTGCCATATAATATATGACTTACGTACACATTCTATTCCCGACTCTGCTGAACCCACCAAAGATAAAAACATAACTGATGCACAAACATAACTTATTTTTAATATCAAGGGGCAGGGACTTTCTCCCGGCTCAGCATGTAGAAACCTATGGGACAAACCCTAATCTCGTGCTAAAAATGAGAAAAGCCAGCTACTCTGCAAAATCATCACTTTTCTTGAGACCATCACAGAACTGAGATCACAAGGATTCCCAATGAACTGAACCGGAAAGAGTCCCCAGCCCTCTATGGAGAGAAAGGACACAATGACTGCTTCACCTTTGGCAAATCACAGGAAACAGGCAGCCTCCATGAAAGCGAGGAAACAGCTAGAACTTGAATGAATAATTAAAGGTGGCGTATGTGCTATCATGACAATTTAGAATCCCCAGGAGCTCAGACACAAAACAGTCTGTCTTCACTCATTCCATGGGCCTCTCACATGGGGTGATGAGGGTGAGAATAGAATGAATGAGTCCCTCCTGGGCACACAGGCATAAAACCCCAGGTATTTCCCAGATCTCTGTCCCTTATAAAACAGATCACTTAAGCATTAAAGGAAGAGGTTAAAAAAAAAACAAAAAAACACCTGTAACATCTAAGACACAGGCAACAGTCTCCTGCTTCTGAGAAGGGGTAGGAACCGCAGCTGTTTGACTTTGGGGAAGGGGGCAGGAACTTCTCTTGGACCCGGGAACTTAGGCTACAGATGTGTGCTATCACTTGGAGGAGGGACTCAAGTCACAGAATCTCGAGACCTGCCCTAGACACAAGGCAGAGTCAGGGGCATCAATGAGTCTTGCAGAACCATCAGACCATGATGCATGCCCCTGCCTAGTGAAGGAGAATTGATGTGAAGACAGAGAAGTCGGAGGGAGCACCTAAGGCAATGCAGTTCTAAGGATGTTTGGCAAGGTCACCGGGGGGTCACGGTGTTAAAGCCACTCATGGAAGGAATCTAGCATCACCCATAACAGGCTTGCCTTAGGGTCTCAGTCCTGTCCAGTCATTGTCTGGGGGACAGCTCGTGGGAAGCAAAGCATGTGCTCAAATGCTGGGTATCAGAACACAGTCATTTATACTCCCTGGGTCAGAGATCTCCGAGTCCATTCTCAGGGTTGCCATCAATGAACACGGAAAGGTTACAGATTACGTTTTAAATAATTCATTTTTGTAGGGAGATAGTCTTTTTTATCTCACATCTCCATATGCAGATTTTTCTCTCCTAATTCGGGCCTAGGTTTGTTCAACTGTGAAGTTGGCTCTTTGACACATGGTGGCAGAATTGGGCTCAAAATGAAAACATCCGAAGCATCCAGAATTTAGGGAAGAGGTAGAGATTTCACCTCTTCCTCATGAGGGTCTTAAGTGACTGCTTCTTGCTACTGCTGCCAGAGCTCAGCCTTCTATTTTAGCTCCTAAGTACTGTATATGTTAAATCCACTTCTCTGCATTTTCATTTCTTTGGTCCTAGTCTGAGCCACCATTATTTACCATATGGGCTCTCCAAAGTCACCTTGCTTCCCCTTTTCATTTCTGTAGCGTCAGTGGATTTTTTAAAAATAGAAATGTGCTCTTGTCGACTCCCTGCTTAAAACCTTTCAGTGCCTCTTTATTTCTCCTGTGAGAAAGATCAATTCTTAACACTGTCTCCAAGGTCTTGTATAGTCTCACTTCGGTGTTGTGCTGGTCAATGTCTAACAGCTGGTTTTTACAGGTATAAGGGAGTTCTGATTTGAAAAGTGTGCCAATTTCCTTGGTGTAAACTCCCACTGTGATCAATTTCAAGTCAGTAAATGTGACATCACTGTGTGTGAGGTTGGAAAGCAATGCACAGTTGCACATCATTATAAGATGTTTCTACCACGTGGACAGAATAGGCAAAAACAAACTCAGGAGAGGGGCGCCTGGGTGGCTCAGTCAGTTGAGCGTCCGACTTTGGCTCAGGTCATGATCTCACGGTTTGTAGGTGTGAGCCCCACATCAGGCTCTGTGCTGACAGCTCAGAGCCTGGAGCCTGCTTCGGATTCTGTGTCTCCCTCTCTCTCTGCCCCTCCCCTGCTCATGCTCTGTCAATCTCTCTCTCAAAAAATAAATAAACATTAAAAAAATAATTAAAAAAAGAATAGATAACCCCAGGAACACAAATAACAGTAAAATATAGTAAAATAATTACGAATGACTTGGGATAATTAGACAACCTTTATTTTTAATGTAATTTATTTAATATGAGTTTATATACTTCCATTTTTAATAATGGGTATTTAGCAGGTGGCTCATACAAAATTTCTGAAAATATAACACTTGGTCCTTTTTAGCTAGTACAAGTCGCAATTGTACTGTACAGAGATAACACATCACCACCATCTCTCCTCTTCAAATGACTACCTCAACTCTAATAAATCCCCCTTTTTTAAAAAAAAAAGTATTTATTTTGGGAGAGAGAGAGTATGCGCATGCACGAGCAGGGGGAGGGGCAGACAGAGAGAGGAGAGTGAGAACCCCAAGCAGGCTCTGTGCAGTCAATGCAGAGCCCAGTGTCAGGGGCTTGATCTCATGAACCATGAAATCATGACTTGAGCCAAAATCAAAAGTTGGACGCTTAATCAACTGAGCCACCCAGGTGCCCCTAAATTTCCCTTTTCCTTTCTGTTCTCAAACCTCTCAGGTCTTCTTTTAGACCCTCATCATTGCCAGTCTGCTTCCTGCCACAGGACATTTGCACATACTAATTTTTCTTCTTGAGATGCTGTGTCAAGTCACAATAAGTCTTTGTAACAATACTACTGCGATTTCCTACTACTACTACTACCATCTGACTGCAATTTCCCATAGAGGTCATGTTAATTTGTTAAATATTCCCAGGAAACCCTATTTCTTTCATTCAAAGCATTCACATACTTTTTGATTGTTTAGTAGTAGGAAGAGTATTGAAGAGTCTTCCCTCTCTAGACTCTAATTTCAGTGAGATCAGAGAACTTGTTCGTTTTTACTCTTGTAACCTAAAGGCCTAACGTAGTGAATGGCACTCAAAAGGGGCTCAATAAATACTTGTTAAATAAATGCATCGAGGGTTATTTCTTCAGTTTAACAGTGAATGAAAACATGTTATATCTTATTTGATCCCTGAAGTTGTTATTTTTAAAAGACACATCTGCTCAGTTATCCTAGAATAAAAGAGGGGACAAGGGATCTATCCAGAAATGATCCAGAGCTGGTTCCACATTCTGCAGCTCTAGCCCAGACACCCTGGAAATTCAAGTGGCAGGGCTCCTAAACAATGTGAGAGACAGAGGGACAGTTTCGGCTCACAGGCACTGTATGCTATTTAACATGGGGAGACTACTGACCCTGAGCCTTTTATCCCATTAAATATCTGCAGAGAAGGAGGGAAAGCTGGTCTACTCTGAAGGAAGTGAAGCTCATAGTCAAAGATGAATTAGTACTGCCCGGGGCTCTGATACAAGTGAAACCTTGATTGACAGTAACCTGTTCTGCGAATGTTCCTCAAGACGAGCAAACATTTCTAATAAATTTTAACTTGGTAAACGAGAGATGCCTTGCAATACAAGCAGTATGTGATGCCGAATGTCACATGATCACAGCTGAGCCAATGGTTTTTGAAATTCGCTTTGATAGACGAGTGCTTTAGGTTACAAGCACGTTTCCGGAACAAATAATGCTCACAAACCAAGATTTTACTGTAGTTTCGTAGCTCCTACCTGGTTTTAGTCTCTACATTGTTATTTCCTGAGTGCCTACAAAATGCCAACAGAATAAAAAACTAAAACTGACAAAATGTAGTTGACCCTTGAACAACACAGGTCTTAGGGGTGCTTCTTTGCACCCACCACTGACTGGAAGCCTTACTGATAACATTAACAGTTGATTAACATACAGTCTCTATGGTATATACATTATATACTGTATTCTTAGAACAAAGTAACCTGAAGAAAAGAGTTTATTAAGGAAATCCTAAGGAAAAGGAAATACATTTACACTATTGTACTGTACTTATTGAAAAAAAATCAGCATATAAGTGGACCCACATGATTCAAACCTGTGTGGTTCAAGCGTCACCCTTACTGCTCTCAGGGAGCAGGGAATCTAGTGCAAGGGCCTGGCTTTAATTAGATACTCAAACAAACAACGGTCACAGTACAAATGCCCCAGGAGTTCTGAATGACAAATCAAGATACTATAAGAGGAGAATAAAAACACCTCATCAGAAAAATCAGCAAGGCCTCCTGAAGGATGAGTGGCTGTTAACTAGTAGGAGAGGCGTGATTCCAGAAGTCCACTCAGGAAAGAGCCTGACAGAGGTCCTTCGACAGAAGACAGTGCCTGAGGGTGAGCAAAAAAAGAATACTCTAGGCTGAAGAGCACCGTGTGAGGCCCGAGAGCTAGCTAGCAGTCAGGTGGGAGAGTCCTTGCCAAGTGCTGATCAAGTATCATATTTTTCAAGGGTTCCAGAAGTGAGGGAAGCGATGTTCCAAGAGACAATGAATGGCTATTTTTCAAGAATGGAAGCATCACCTGATTCAAGAAGTACACAAACTGAAAGAGTTTCAACAGGACAATAGAAACAAACCTACAGTCAGACATACCATAATGAAAACACAGAACACAGAAGGGTGGAGGTAAGGGCAGGCTGCCCAAAAGGAACCACAATGGCAAATTAATTATTTTGCATCGAAGCTACTTGGGAACTAGCCCAGTGGTTACTTGGGAACCAGGCCACAAGGACACTCAAACCCTCCTATGTCCCATGAAAGCAGAAAATAAATCTTTTGTATCAAAAGCACCTTCCCTGTACTAAGAAGTAAAAAGGCAACCTTATCCCCAGAGATAGGAACTTCAAAGACAAGAAAACTGTAGAAACAAACCTGAATCACTAAATTCTACTCCTACAACCAAGACTACACTACACGTTAACTAACCCGAATTTAAATAAAATCTTGGAAGAAAAAAAAATCTTGTTACTTTTTTACCAGTTTATCACCTGAGCCCAAATTCTGCTTAGAATTCCTTAACTAATTAAAGTTCTCAAACATCTGCTTTTTTTTATCCTGTCGATTCTTAAAGAATTCATTTCTCTTTGTCTAAAAGGTATAAAAACTGCCTGCCTTAGTCATCTATTTGGGTATATTTCATTACTGGACTTCCATGTACACATAATAAACATTTTTTTGTTTGTTTTCTTGTTAATCCATCCCACATCAATTTAATTCCTCAATCAGCTAGAAAAACCCTGCGAGAAAAGGAGGAAATGCCTCCTTCTCCTAAGAAAGTAATGATAAAAAATTTTACAACAATAAAACAAGAGGCACCAAATATGTATTGAGTAACAAAAATCAGGCTGACTGATTTTCAAACAAGCAAGAGAAGTCAAGGAAAATTTAGGAATATGTTTCATAATGAAAGAAAGCCATCGGAAATATAGCTGAACTCTTTTGTAAAAGTGAGGGTGAAATTGACCTTGTTAGACAATGAAGACTGAGAGAGTGTGCTTTCCACAGCTCCGTGTTGAAAGTACTGATAAAGGACAATTCAGAAAGAAGTAAAAAACCAGAAGAAAGGGCTGGAATACAAGCAGCATAGATGAGCGGAGACATTGTAAAATAATAAAAGTGTGCATTTATTACAAAACAATAATATACCAATGACTAGTTTGAGAGAGGAGAAAAATGTGTAGGTAAAATACTAGGGAAAGTGACATCCGATTGGAGAACAATCAAGAGCGAAAGCATTTTCAGCTCACAGTATTTGTGTGTGTATAAGGAATCACTAGCTATCTGATACTGATTATGACTCATTAAGTCAAGAACGTATATGAAAAAATTTTAGGGACACTACTGAATTAATAGACAAATGTATACTTTCTAAAATAATGTAAGGCTGGGGGCGCCTGGGTGGCTTGGTCGGTTAAGCATCCGACTTCGGCCCAGGTCATGATCTCGCGGTCCGTGAGTTCGAGCCCCGCTTCGGGCTCTGTGCTGACAGCTCAGAGCCTGGAGCCTGTTTCAGATTCTGTGTCTCCCTCTCTCTCTGTCCCTCCCCTGTTCATGCTCTGTCTCTCTCTGTCTCAAAAATAAATAAATATTAAAAAAATTTTTTTAAATAATGTAAGGCTGAAAATGCGAGTAAGAAAAAATTAGCAAATTCTAAAAAGGCAGAAAAAAAAGCGCAGCAAACAAAAATCTGCATAAGATAGAAAAACTTCAAATATATTAGTAATCATAATAAATATAAGTAGATTACAATAATTTATTCAAAAAGGGACATGGATTGACATAAAGTGACACCCATAAGATACATCAGGCAAATAGTCTCATGAAACCTGATACAGCTCTACAAACACTAAGCCAAAACAATCTAAATTTTTCTTAAAACACTATTGTATCAGTACTAATTTAGGCAAAAAAAAAAAAAAGAATGAAGCAAACTTTAGAGCTATGTACACATATACACATGAAAACTGGAAAAAATGATATGAAAAAGTAACGGACACAAGGCAAATGCCAAATTTCCAAAAATCATGAAAATGCCAACGACCTCACAAGTAATCAAGGGAGGACAAACTGAAGACAGATGCAATAGCCTTTCTTACTCAATAGTTTGTGAAAACAAAATAATCTGATAATTCCAACCGATGATGATGATGTGGTGGATAAACGGGAACTTCATACAATGCTAATGCCTATATTAATTCAGTCTGTTGGGAAAATGTTTGACAACATCCTATAAAGTGGGTAAGGTCCATATCCTACAATATAGGTCTTTTATGAACAAAGCCTACACTACTCCAGAGGAACTTGAAGAGATGTGCATAGGGCTGAAGAAGCATAGTTCCCTGCAGGCTGTTTGTTTTCTCATAGCATAAGACTGGAAACAGTCTAAATATCTGTTAGCGAGTGACTGGGTATGAAAACATAAAGTGGTTCAAAGGAAGTAACTAGAACTATATGTATCAGCAGGGGTCAATCCCAAAAAACTAATGATGAATGTAAAAAAGTTAAAATATACATACTCAGTGTGTCTGTCTTGTTTATATAGAGAAGGGTGGTTTCATTTATATAATGTGAAAATAAATAATACACGTCAAGTTTAGGCAAAGAGAAACGGGAATGGATATCAAGAGGCAGCAGCCCCACAGCTGAAACACTTTATTTCTTTTAAAACTTGATGTAAAGTCAAGGTGCCTGGGTGGCTCAGTGGGTAAAGCCTCCAACTTCGGCTCAGGTCCTAATCTCACCACTTGTGAGCTCGAGCCCCGCACCCAGCTCTGTACTGACAGCTCAGAGCCTGCAGCCTGCTTGGTATTCTGTGTGTGTGTCTCTCTCTCTGTCCTTCCCCCGCTCGCTCTCTGTCTCCCCCAAAAATGGATAAACGTGAAAAATATAACTTAAAACTTGATGCCAAGTAATTTTGATAAAGGGTTAACATTTCTTAAGCCTGGGTTACATTCATTACATTAATTTATTTATTTTCTGTCATGTGTGAAACATTTTACAACTTGAAAATAAAATAAATATTTAACACTGGTTAAATAAAGTTAGAAAGAAAGAATATAAGTAATTCTTAGAGCTGCCATGTGGAGAACATATTGAAAGGTGCTGAGGTTTATTTGCTTGGCTGGTTAGATTCTATGGCAGCCAAGCGAGAGAGGAATAAATTAGCTAGACAAGGAATACACTGTGTCCTTATAATTACGCTTCAGTGTTTCCCGAAACTCTTTTAAAGTATCATATTGCGACGAAAGGAATCATAATCACAGGCACGACGGAATTAAAGAGCAAACAAAATGAGAGAAAGTAGGACTAGAGGAACAGATAATTGGCAGATATTGGGAGGTGAGAAGAAACAAGACATTGGTCATCAGTCGAAGAACAGGCACACCTAACCGTTAGACGCAAAGGACAAACGTGTGCCTCAAACATGAAACTGAGCCATCTGTCTAATTGTGGCTACTCAGGTCGATAGAGGAATCTGCTAATGGCATTGGCAGAGAGATTTAAAGAAAGGACAAGGGCAGGTGATGTGCTTGATGATTCTAGCAGGTTCTCGTTAACATCACATACAAAGAAGCTATGGCTTGATTGTAGAATAATTAAGAATAATGGTAACTGTGATTTAGGAATCGCATAAGCTCAAGGTTTTCACGTCTGGGGAATAGCCCTAAATATCTTCATAAAAGAGAAGCAGATTTGGCAGAAATAAAGTGATCATGTGATCTAAGTTATTTGTGGAAATCCAAAAGTCATTTCTATTAATTCTACAAATACTAAACTACGAAAAATAAAAATAAAGACAATGTAGAGTAATCATTAGAGTGAAATTTGGGACAAACAGATTTACCCAGAATGAAAAAAGGAATTAGGAGATCCTTTACCTATGTTCTCACGTGGCTTTATCCTTTTGTTAATTCCTTTTTATTATACCCTTTCATTATTTTATTAATGGATTGGAATTATCTATTTATATGTGTTCCACTCAGACCATGGAAGCATGGATTTCCATCTTTGTTTCCCTGGCAGAGAGAACTGATTGCACAGAATAGGTAATATGCTGGGCGAGAGAACTGGACAAAAGTAGTCTCTGGGAGAAAAGTCATGTCTTGACCTCCTTTCCATCCCTCCTTCCTAGCTTTCCCAGCTGGGTCTGGGTTTCAAGGTCTTCAAACTCACCAATTCCAGATGGTTTCAGGAAGGCACAAAGGAGTGGATTAGGCAGAGAAAAAGGAAGGCAGAAATAAAGCATTGGTGACACGTGACAACCTCTCCTCCTATGTTGTTGACTCTTCAAGCCTAGCTCCACAGTTTGGCACAGAGAACATTTCAGTCACTCTCCCAAACAATGAAGATACTTTAAGTGTTATGTGTATCTTTAAATATGTCTATATTGCTCTAGATGTATTTAGAACTTTTCTAAATCCTACTTATCTTGTTTAAATAAAAACCACATAATACATAGTTCAATTGACTCAAAAACAAAGAAAATGATCTTTAAATTTGAGTGAATCTTTCTCTAGGGTCTCTTCAGTGACAACTCTCAACTATAAGCATTTCAATTACAAACTTAATGAGAGAAAAGAAAGAATTTAACCCCAACTTGAGTCTATACAAGAAAATTTATGCATTCTTCTAAGGTCTTTGATGTTGATTTGTCAAAACAACCACATTTTAAATATGTGGCCTCAGAAGCAAAGATCTAAAAACAGAAATGAATGGGAGTCATAGGAATTTCTACCAAGAGAAAGAGACAGCTGAAAACATTCCCTCCCCATAGCTATAGACCATGCTCAATGGTGGAATTTGAGAAACTGAACAGAAGACCATGGGGGAAGGAAAGGAAAAATAAGTTGCAAGCAGAAGTAAAGAAGTAAATAAGATTGAAAACAAAAACAACACCATCATTCCTGTCAAGCCTGATCAATAGAAAAGCAAGATAAAGCTATAATGCAATTTGTCTTATTTTCTGTGTGTTCAGTTGGGTTCAACAAATATTTCTTAGGCAAATACTATTCATCTGTTATTACATGAGGCACTGAGGACTAAAAAAAAAAGGCTTTTTGTTTAATAGGGACTGATAATCTGTACTTAGTATCTTCCTCTCCAAATCATATTTAAATGAGAGTACAGGAGGAAAAAAGCAACAAATTCAGAAAATTTTCTCAAAGTGGGGTATATATATGGATCAGAGGTTTTGTTTTGTTTTTTTTCTATGTTTATTTATTTTTTTGGGGACAGAGAGAGACAGAGCATGAACGGGGGAGGGGCAGAGAGAGAGGGAGACACAGAGTCAGAAACAGGCTCCAGGCTCTGAGCCATCAGCCCAGAGCCCGACGCGGGGCTCGAACTCACGGACTGCGAGATCGTGACCTGGCTGAAGTCGGACGCCCAACCGACTGCGCCACCCAGGCGCCCCTGGATCAGAGGTTTTTATAAATACATGGATGAATTAACAAAAAGGTGGAAAAAGCACTGATGGAGCCTCAGAAGAATTTCAGATCTGCAAGTGGGATATAGACAGAGCGAGAGTGAGAAGTAAGGTAAAAAGCAGAGTGTGAAGCTATTGAGTGGCTGTAATTCACAGTGGAAAACACTGTGTCGAATGGCCTCAGGCTCTTTTAAGGGCAGCAAGGTTAGCAGCATGGTAATAGTCCATACCCCAAAGAAAACCTAAGATTCTAGCTATAAGGAAATTGAACGATGTGTCTGGATAAGTAGGCTGAGTGTAGTTGGTAACTCAGAGCAGAACTCTTCTCCGTTACGTTTTAGTTGGGAACGTGCTGGAACTGAGGTAAGGACAGCTAGTTTCTCTCTATCCACATACTCTGAACTAGTGGACACCCATGTGACATTTTCAGAACATTCCATCAGCATTGTGCCATCTTATTATGGGAAAGACTACAAGACATCTATATACTGTAAATATATGCCTGAGGATCATAAGATAATTTGGGGTAAACAATAGCACAAAAGAGAAAAAATCAGGATGAATGTATAGATCAATACTGAAGATGAAACTGCCATTATTAATGAGCCAAAGAGAACTTTACAGTCACTCTAATTAATGGGCTACAGAGACTTGAGAATGTCTTGCAGCTATAAAATAAGAACACACAGTTATAAAAGAATACAGCAGACATAAGAGAAATACTGGGAATATAAAACATAAATGCTAAATTGAAAAAGATTCATAGAAAGGCTGACAAATACAATCTAAGAAATATTCGCAACCATAAAACAAGAATTTTTTTTTTTTAATGAAAGGAAAATACAAGAAAAAAGTTAAAAGACATGGAGAGCAAAAAAATCTATCCTGGGGCTCCAACTGGTTGGGAAGTTCCAGAAAAAGGCGGGGGTGAGGGATATGTGATATGGCAATGGTCAAGGTATTAATAACAGAAAAGAAATTCATAGTTGATTATACAACTGGACCTTCAGTAGGAAAGCATCAACTGAGGGCTCATCAGGATAAATGAAAAAGAAAACAAATTCGATCATCTACCAAACTAACCCAGGACATGCAGAAAGAAACGAAAGTGAGATAACCAGGGCACCTGTGTGGTTCAGTCAGTTAAGCATCCAACTTCAGCTCATGTTATGATCTCTCATTTCACAAGTTCGAACCCCCCATCAGGCTCTGTGCTGAGAGCTCGGAGCCTGGAGCCTGCTTCAGATTCCGTGTCTCCCTCTAACACTTCTGCCTCACTTGTGCTCTGTCTCTCAATAAATAATAAACATTAGAAAAAAAAAAAGAAAATGAGATCACCACAGTTGCTTAGGATGCACGAATGATGAAAAATATTTTTACCAGTAACTTCAAAGGTTCTGGTTAGAGCGATTTCAGCCCCAATTCCACAACTGGCTAAATTAATAACTCACTCTAAGTGAAAATTGAAATATGTTTAGATATTAGGAACAAGGCCAGGTTACATCCCTTCTGTCTGCTCTTCAAACATGAATAACCTACAGTAACACAGTAAAATGGAATCCAAGAAAGGAACACCTCATTAGACCAAGAAACATTATAACACAGAAACGTGAAAGCAAACATTTTAAGAATGACCTGTGCCACAGACCTAAAAACCAATTATTTTAAACGAAAACAGGGAATCAGAAAGCTCCAAGAAAAAATAATAATGGATTACATTCAACAGGTCATATAATCGGAAATTGGTAACACAGCAGTGATATGGCGCAGTGTGGTTGGTTACAATTATGTAAGAAGAGAATTCATTTGAATCGTGAATCGAATTTCCTTCTGGGAGGCTTCAGTTTAGAAACATATGTTTAAAATCATTTCTTTACAAGTTCATTAACACTGCTTCATTCTATTTTTACTATTAAGATTATTGGTTATTGATTGATCTCTCCAACATATGGAAAAAACAAAGGATCAATCCTTCATATTCCATAAAAATAAGCCAACTAATATGAGTTGAGGTTAAAATAAAAGTGTCTGAGGGGCGCCTGGGTGTCTCAGTCGGTTGGACGTCTGACTTCGGCTCAGGTCATGATCTCCCCGTTTGTGGGTTTGAGCCCCGCGTGGGGCTCTGTGCTGACAGCTCGGAGCCTGAAGCCTGCTTCCAATTCTGTGTCTCCTTCTCTCTCTACTCTTCCCCCACTCATGCTCTGTCTCTCTCTGACTCTCAAAAAATAAATAAATGTAAAAAAAAATTTTTTTAAGTGCTTGAGCATATTACCTAGGTAGAAAATAAAGACAAATAGCTAAAAGGGGTTAGTTATGTCTGGGGAAAAGGACTAGATATTGGGTAAAGATGATAAAGTGCCTTGGGTAAAGGCACATCCTTATGAAGAACCTGATTTGGAGATGAGGATATGAGTGCCTGTAACTAGCTTGATAATGGTTAAAATCAGACCCAAGAAAATCTAAGATAAAGGATGAACGAGTCCTACTTCTTCCCCATGGAGGCAAATCTTTATGATACATTGCACGTTAACAGGATTTGCAAGTATAGAAAAGCAGGAGTGATTTACTCTTTCCAAGTAGGTCAATTGGCAGCATTGGTCAGAGATAGTTTCAAGTCAGATGACACCTGGGAGAAGACTTGAATGATAAAATAAAATTTGGAGGAAAAGGAATTTCTTGGCAGAGGCAACAGCATGAAGGTATGAAGTACATGTTTTTTTTTTAAGTTTATTTATTTATTTTTAGAGAGGGGGGTCGGAGAGGCAGAGAGAGAGAATCCCAAGCAGCCTCTGTACTGTCAGTATGGGGCTCAAACTCATGAACCATGAGATCATGACCTGAGCCCAAATCAAGAGTCGGACGCTTAACCAACGGAGGTACCCAGGCACCTGTGAAGTACAAGTTTTCATGTGTTCCTAAAGAATGAAGTAGGAAATGGCAAGAGAACATGACACAAGGGTGAAAACAGATAAAGGCAGGTTGGGTGGGGGTGGGGCGGTAGGCCACATTAAGGAGTTTAAATGCCATAAATTGCAACATTAAAGGTGAGTCCTCAGAAGGTTGAGGTTTATGGCACCGTCAAAAACAAAACAAAACAAAAAAGCATGAAGTTAGTGCTTTGAGGGATTAATACAGACAGACACACGTTTCAGTAGGTTCATTTCCTTTAAATCATAACTTACTTTACAGCCAGAGTATTGATAGTATGTAGAGAGCCTGTATCTAACTACAAAATTTAATTCCATACATTATTTGTCCAAAAATGTTAATGGACCCTGGCAGCCTTGGAAAATCACACATTTCAACAGGTCATGTTACTCGAACCATTAAATCATCCAAAATTTTTAACTCTACAATTTGCAATACCAAGAAGTTTGATTTTTTTTTAAGCCCATAACACAAAAGTACCTGATTTCATTTAAATCACTTCCACATAGAACTGTAAGCATTTCTGAGATGCTCCCGAAGGAAGTAGAAATCTTTCAGATGATTATACAGGCATACTTCATTTTATTATTGTGATTTGCTTTACTGCACTTTGCAGATATTGCAATTTGTACAAATTGAAGGTCTGTGGCAACCTGAATCGAGCAAGTCTGTTGGCATCTTTTTTTAAGTTTATTTATTTATTTTGAGAGAGAGAGTGCAAGCAGGGGAGGGACAGAGAGAGAGGGAGACAGAGGATCTGAAGTAGGCTGTGTGTTGAGAGCAGAGAGCCCAATGAGGGGCTCTAACTCATGAACTGCGAGATCATGACCTGAGCCAAACTCAGATACTCAACTAAGTGAGCCACCCAGGTGCCCCTGCTGGCATCATCTTTCCAGCAGCATTTGCTCATGTCATGCCTCTGGTGTACATTTTGGTAATTTTCACTGTATTACAGTTTCATTGCTGTTATATTTGTTAGGTTGATCTGTGACAAAGTATCTTTGATATTTCTATTGTAATTGTTTTGGGGCACCATAAACCATGCTCATAAAAGATTATAAAATTAATCAATAAATAGTGTGTATGTAGGGGCGCCTGGGTGGCTCAGTCGGTTAAGCGGCCGACTTCGGCTCAGGTCATGATATTGCGGCCCATGAGTTCAAGCCCCACGTCGGGCTCTGTGCTGACAGCTCAGAGCCTGGAGCCTGTTTCAGATTCTGTGTCTCTCTCTCTCTCTCTGACCCTCCCTCGTTCATGCTCTGTCTCTCTCTGTCTCAAAAATAAATAAACGTTAAAAAAAAAAAAAAAAAAAATAGTGTGTATGTTCTGATGGCTCTACTGACCTGCTGTTCCCCCATCTCTCTCCCTCTCCTTGAGCCCCCCCTATTCCTTGAGACACAACAATATTGAAATTAGGCCAAGTAATAACCCAACAATGGCCTGGAAGTGTGTAAGTGAAAGAGAAAGCCACACACATGTCACTTGAAATCAAAAGCTAGAGATGATCAAGCTCGGTGAGGAAGGCACGTCAAATGCTGAGAAAGGCTGAAACCTAGGCCTCTTGCATGGAACAGCCAATTGTGAACACAAAGGGAAAGTTCTTGAAGGAAACTAAAAGTGCTACTCCGCTAAACACATGAATGATAAGAAAGCAAAACAGTCTTACTGCTGATACGGGGTAAGTCTTACTGGTCTGGATAGGAGATCAAACCAGCCACGACATTCCCTTAAGCCAAAACTCTCATCAAGTCTATGAAGGCTGACAGAGGTGAAGAAGTTACAGAAGAAAAGTCTGAAGCTAGCAGGTGTAGGCTCATGAGGTTTAAGCAAAGAAGCCAGCTCTCCAACATAAAACAGCAACAAGAAGCAGGAAGGACTGGTGTAGAAGCCAGAGCAAGTTATCCAGAAGATCTAGCTAAAATCATTCATGAAGGTGGCCACACTCAACAACATATTTTCACTGTAGATGAAACAGCCCTGATTTTGTAAGAAGACGCCATCTAGGACTTTCACAGAGAAGAGAAGTTGGTACCTGGCATCAAAGCATCAAACGACAGGCTAACTGTCTTGTTAGGGGCTAATGCAGCTGGTGACTTTAAGTTGAAGCCAGGCTCATTTACCATTTTCAAAAATCCTAGGGCCTTTAAGAATTATGCTAAATGCCTGTGCTCTATAAATGGAACAACAAAGACAGGATGACAGCACATCTGTTTACATGATTTACTGAATATTTTAAGCCCACTGTTGAGAACTACTGCCCAGGAAAAGACAAAACAAAAATAACAACAAAAAGGGGCGCCTGGGTGGCGCAGTCGGTTAAGCGTCCGACTTCAGCCAGGTCATGATCTCGTGGTCCGGGAGTTTGAGCCCCGCGTCAGGCTCTGGGCTGATGGCTCAGAGCCTGGAGCCAGTTTCCGATTCTGTGTCTCCCTCTCTCTCTTCCCCTCCCCCGTTCATGCTCTGTCTCTCTCTGTCCCAAAAATAAATTAACGTTGAAAAAATATATATATATATATAAAAAAAAATAACAACAAAACAACTCAGGATCCCTTTCAAAATATGACTGCACCTGGTCACCTAAAAGCTCTGATGGAAAGATACAATGAGACTGACACTGTTTTCATTCCTTCTAACACAAAACCATTCTGCAGCCCATGGATCAAGTCTTCGTTATTGAAGAAACACATTGCACAAGGCTATAGCTGCCATAGACAATGATTCCTCTGACATATCTGGGCAAAGTGAATAAAAAAATCTTCTGGAAAGGATTCATCATTCTAGATGCCCCCAAGAACATCTGTGATTCACTGGGAAAAAGTCAAAATATCAACATTCACAGGAGTCTGGAAGAAGTTGATTTCTACTCTCATGGGAAACTGTGAGGGGTTCAAGGCTTCAGTGGAGGAAGTCACCACATTATGGTAGAAACAGCAAGAGAACTAGCATTACAAGTGGAGCCTGAAGATGTAACTGAACTGGTGCAGTCTCATGATAAAACTTTTTAACAAAACTTTTGAGAGAGAGAGAGAGAGAGCGAGCGAGAGAGCGCACACACGAGTGAGCACGCAAGTGAGCGAAGGGCAGAGAGAGAGGGAGAAAGAGAATCCCAAGCAGGCTCTACACTGTCAGTGCAGATCCCAACATGGGGCTTGAACCCCTGAGCCATGAGATCATGACCTGAGCCAAAATCAAAAGTTGGATGCTCAACCGACTGAGCCACCCAGGCATGCCTCATGATAAAACTTGAATGGACTATGAGCTGCTTTTGATGGATGAACAAAGAAAGTGGTTTCTTGAGATGGAATCTACTCCTCAGGAAGATGCTGTGAAGGTTACTGAAATACAACAGAGGATTGAGAACATGACGTACACTTAATTGATACGGCAGGGGCAGGGTTTGAGAAGGTTGACTCCAAAGTCAATAGTGTAGGTAAAATGCTATCAAACAATATCATATGCTACAGAGAAATCATTCATGAAAGGAAAAGTCAATGTGGCAAATGACACTATGGCCTCACTTTAAGAAACTGCCACAGCCACCCCTCCCTTTAGCAAACACCCCTGTGACCACCCTGACCCATCAGCAGCCATCAATATCACGGCAAGATATTCCATCAGCAAAGACATGATATAACCAGCTGAAAGCTCAGATGATGGCTAGCATTTTTTAGCAATAAAATTGTTTTAAATTAAGGTATGGACATTGTTTTTTTAAGACATAATGCTATTGCACACTTCATAGACTACAGTATAGTGTAAACATAACTTTTATATGCACTGGGAAACCAAAAAGAAAAAAAAACTCATTTGACTTGCTTTATTGGGATATTTACTTGATTGCAGTGTTCTGGAACTGACCCCACAATATCTCCTAGGTATGCCCATACACAATTTCTCATGGTCACATGCCAGCTAAATGCTTACTCTTTAGAATAAATGTAAAACAATTAGGGGAGACAAAGTGCCATTAAAGCATAGCTTAGCTTCCTATAATTAAAATGTACTACACATGATGTAAGTCCCACATTTACTTGTCTATCAGTTTCAGCAAGCGAGGTATTTATGACTTTTCTTTCCCTTGTAACAAACATTATCCGCAGATTATAATGGTTGAAATGCCTTTACTAACTTTCATAAGGTATCATGTTATTTTAACAGGCAACATGCTTCCACAGAGACTGCTTGTAAAGTGTGGAAAAGGAAACATTCCTCATCATAATTGCTTTAGCAACTTAATAGATGTAAAAGACTCATCTCCTTGCACTTTGTGAGTATACACTTCGATAAGATTCCATTATGTTAACAATATTCAAGATGAGGTTGTAACTCATGTTAATGGAAGTGTACATGCTAACACAAGCATACAGCTCTAAATCTCTCTATCTTTTTGCATTTGTAAAAGTGTGAATGAAATAAACCTCAGGTTGTGCATTATGCTACCTACTGATGTTAAACTAGCTCAATAAAAATATTCTGTAAATATCATGAGTAAGGTTATATGAGCAAAACCCCTTCTCTACCCAATTCACCCTTCCATTTAATCTATTCCCTGCACTGCAGTCAGGCAGAGCTTTTAAAAATGTATATATATTTCTTACATACATTTATACAACATAAATAAACCTTACGTGGTATCCTATTGTTAAGATGCAGGACAAATACTTAGTAAGGTCATAATATCCCTCAGATCAGGGTCCTGTCTTCCACACCAGCATGCCCCAATGCTACTTTCCTCACTCTTTTCTCTTTTAATTTCGTCCAGTGCTTCAAAGATGTTAAGCTCCTATCTCTGGATCTTTGCAGAAGTCATTGAGGGAGAATCTAGGAATCGGCATAGAAGTCTACCAAGACAGAGGCATTCCCCATTGTTTCCTTCCACAAAACACACACCAAATACACACACACAGTCTCACACACTTTGCCTACCCTTAAAACATTAGCCCACATTTCTCCTCTTCGAGGAGCCCTTCCAGAATGTTCTCAAGTCTTATACCACAGTCCTAGAGCTCCGATATCTGTGCTTCCCAGCACATACCACACACTAATATAGTGATTAACTGTGCATTTAGCTGTTTAATGCCTGTCTCCTTGGTGAGAATATAAGCTCCCAGAGGGCAGGGCATCCCATGCCTTTGTCTGGAACAGACATATTTATTGAATGAATAAATAACAAATACTTTAAAAATCAAATGAAAAATACCAGAACAAAACATTTTTACATAGGTACTGCTTCCGGTTTGGTGCATATTTATAAAGTTTTGGGGTGATGAACTTGGACTGTAAAAAAAAATGATATTCATGAGATTTCTCATTTACCTCTCCTTCTAATATATTATATATATAAATAATAAAACAAATAATCATTTTAAAGTTTTTAAAAATTAAAAATAATATATTAAAAAGATAAAAATTTAAAAATAATAAAAATAAAATATTTGAAATAATAAATATATTTTAAAATAAAATAAAAACTAAAATTGACATAAATAAAATAAAATGATAAAATTAATAAAAAATAAAATATTATATATTTAAAATAATTTAAAAATAAATTAATAATAAAACGATAAAAATAAATATATATTTAAACATAAAAAATAATAAAAGCACATACACATATATATGCATATCTTAAAAATATGATACTTTCAGACACAGCTCTCTTGGAGAGAAGACACTAAGAGAACACATTAAAATAAACTTGTGGGGTGCCTGGATGGCTCAGTCGGTTAAGTGTCCAACTGCGGCTCAGGTCATGATTTCATGGTTGGTGAGTTCAACCGCTGCGTCTGTGCTGACAGCTCAGAGCCTGGAGTCTGGATCCTACTTCGGATTCTGTGTCTCCTTCTCTCTCTGCCCCTCCCCTGCTCCTGCTCTGTCTGTCTCTCTCTCCCTCAAAATAAATAAACATTAAAAAAAATAATAAACTTGTAAGATTACTGAAACAATTCATTTACTGACACTTCTAAAGAAATATCTACATATACATTAAAGTGACATTTTGACATATGTTTTCACTTTGCACATCTCAGATACTAAGCTAGATGTTTACTATATAACACAAAGGAAGAAGAAGTTAGCAAATTAGATCATTTTTTGTCTCAATTCCCCTAGAATCCATGTGGAATATGAAATTATTTGTCAAAAACATCAGGAAAACTCTGGTACTCCTTTCCATGGAATCTCAAGCACATAATTACACTATAGAAATAATAGCATGTATCAAACACTCAAAACAATGGTACTAGAAATGTTGATGTTGATACCACTATTTGATTTGAAGGGAGGTCATTTGGATGTGATTTTAATGCAGACTCACTAATTAATGCAATGGTGAAAGTGAGTCTTTCCTTTCTGATGTTAGTTCCCAACTTTGTCAATTAAAAAAAAAAGAGAGAGAAGAAGAAAGAAGGAGACATGTCTGTGCCATCTGTGATAAGTGCTGTAATATAAGTAGGGATAAAATAATTTGAGAGGAGAGAGGGAAGAACAATGAATTCTACCAGAGTGGGAGAAAACATGTCAGGGAAGGTCCTGGAAGCGTGAGTGGCTGGGTGTGGGTGTTGGTGTGTATGTGTGTGTGTGTGTGTGTGTGTGTGTGTGTGTGGTGGGGGAGGGTGCGTGCACTGGGGACACATGAAGGGTCAAGACAGGAAGGGAGAACATGGGTAAAGACAGAAAGGGAAGATGACGGAGGTGAAGAAGGGGTAAAATGTGTTAAAGTGCCTTCAATACCATGCTAAATACCATGAGTTTGGCTTTTATCTGGAAAAAAAAAAAGCAAGATTTGAACAGAAAAGTGATGTGAGCATCTATGATTTCACAGACCCCTGAGGAAGTAGAAAGATGTTGCTATAAACTAAGTCATTAAAAAAGATTACTCTCGTCATAAGCAAACCTAGGGATAATTACAGAAAATGATGCAAATGGGAAGGTTATATTACATTATTTTTGCATTAGTGAAAACATGTGAAAATCTCATCTCTGAAGAAATCTTTCCTAACTAGAAACTACCCGGTCTAACTCAATTATGTTGAGAGCATGCGTAGCATGAATGTACACAGGGACATTATCTGTGGTTTAATAAAGGTGTGCGAGCATTCTGAGAGTCCCCTCTGTGCCTGAGCCTGAGCACTCTTAATGGAATAAGGTGAGTTGTATTTGGAAATATAACACCTGCATGTCTAATGTAATGAACCAGAATATACAAGATGGAAGAGAAAGAAGGAATTTAAAATTTGGAATTCTTTTAGAATTAGCTTTCTGAGCATCTGTCTTCATTGTCACAGGACTCTGGAGATACTTTATAAAAATCAATAACGCATAATTTGAAAAACAATGAAAATTTTCACCAAAGAGAACCAACAGCCACTTAAATGTGCTAGGACTTTGGAAAGTTATCTTTCAGGGTTCCCGTTCTGTTGAAAATTCCCTGAAAGACTTCAATGTGAATTTTTTTCTTCACAAAAACAGAGATTTCATAGTCTTCATGGCAAAAGCTATTCCTATGGGTTAGTTCTAACAACACTGTTGGCAAAGGTACTATACATCTACATGTTCTGCATATGGTATTTGGATAAGCAAAATGTAGAATATTTTTCTAACACTTTTAAAATATTAAGACAATGAATACGTGAAATTTGCATTACTGTGAATTTGCATTACTGTGAATTTGCATTACTGACTACTTTTTACTTCTCACAATAACCTTGCCTTCCCCACATTCAGTTTCAAAGATTACATATTTTGCTTATAGTTAGGATAAGATTCTTGCATTCTTTATATAACTACATTTAAAACTGCAATTACGCAGTTAAACTTTTGGAAGCCATAAAACCTTGTTTATCTTCACAATTATAGTATCATTGGTTTAAAAAAAAAAAAAAAAAAGCAAAGCCCCCTAGTGGCCAAAATTATATTTATAGTAAAACCTTGGTTTGGGAGTATTGTTCAAAAAACATGCTTGTAATCAAAGCGAATCTCAGGAACCATTAGCTCAGATGTGATCACGTCACATTTGGCATCTCATATTGCAGGACATCTCTTGTTTATCAAGTTACAATGTATTTGAAATGTTTGCCCTTCTTGTGGAACACTGGCAGAACAAGTTACACCTGCAATCCAAGGCTTTACTGTAGTTCTGTAAGTCACCAAATTCCCTATTATTATTAAAAAAATTAATTAGCTTATTTGTTACATTGTTATTATAAAATGCAGTTTTGTCAAAGTAAGATTCTCTCTTCTCCTGAGGTCTAATTTAATGAAAAGATGGAACAATTGTGCTATGTAAGTTAATTTCATTAAGAAAGGGATTTTTAAGAACGTTCCATGAGTATGAAATTATGAGAGTGTAAACCATATGTTCTGTAATTTCAAGATCTAATACATGGATCTTGAATTAATCATAATTATGTATATGGATTTTAGAACATACTATTTTCATGTATGTTAACCAATAGGTAGGGAATGGTGACTAAATATTCCCGGTAATTTGTAAGATCTAGCCATTCAGGGGTGCCTGGATGGCTCAGTCGATTAACTGTCAGACTTCGACTCAGGTCATGATTTCACAGTTTGTGAGTTGGAGCCCCGCATCAGGCTCTGTGCTGACAGCTCAGAGCCTGGAGCCTGTTTCAGATTCTGTCTCCGTCTCTCTGCCCCTCCCCCCACTGGTGTCCGGTCTCTCTCTCTCTCTCTTTCTCTCTCTCTCTGTCTCTCTCTCTCAAAAATAAACACTAAGAAAGTTAACAACAACAACAAAAGGTCTAGCCATTCAACCTTTATTTTCTTTTGCAGAAGACTAGGGTTAAACATTAACATGAGAAATATATGAGGAATGTTCAGAAAGTAATACAGCATTTTCAAGCATCCCACAAAGTCGAGTGGTCAGATCCTACAGGAGGAAGGCATATGCATACACTGCAATAAATATAGTGAGTAGCAGTGAATACCACTGTGGAAAGGGAACAGAGAAAGACAGCCCTGTCTTGGCCGTTTTGAAAGATTTCAAGAGAAGCTAGAAAGATTGATTTTTATGTGCAATTTACAGATTTTTCAAGCAATGGTGCAATTAAAAAATAATTTTGCAGGCCAATCCCCCGTATTCAGGCATTATCCAGCTGACACATCATCATTTGGGGACCTCTGGCTTAACAGAATCAGTGTCATTACATGGATATACCCCAGAATTAGTCTCTTTCTACACAATTGAAAAAAATATTTTGGACAAACCTTTCTCAAAATTGAAATACCCGAGGAGTGCCTGAGCGGCTAAGTCGGTTATGCAGCTGACTCTTAGTTTTGGCTTAGATCACCATCTTGCAGTTTGTGACTTCGAGCCCTACATCAGGCTCTCCACTCTCAGTGTAAAGCCTGCGTCAGATCCTCTGCCTCCCTCTCTTTCTGCCCCTCCCCTGCTTGCACTCTCTCTCTCTCTCAAAAACAAAGAAAAACATTAAAAAATTTAAAATACCCAAATTAGCCTTTCTCAAACAATAAATTAACATAGGGCATATCTCTTAAAACATTTTTATTCGACCTTGTCATGGCCTCATCACATGTAGAAAGATGTGCACATATAGGCTTTCTTCCCAGGACTGTTGCAGGAATATTTTATGACACAAGGATTTGCCTTCTTGATACATTTGCTGTTCTAATAGATACACTACTGAATACCATTACTGTTTAAAGTAAGTCAATTTTCCAACTTCCATATTTGCAATTGGTAAACAAAAGTTACCTTCAGTCCATCTCAGAACAGGATATAACGTCGGCTCAGGTCATGGTCTCACAGTTCATGGGTTCTAGCCCCACGTCAGACTCTGTGCTGACAGCTCAGAGCCTGGAGCCTGCTTCAGATTCTGTGTCTCCCTCTCTCTGCCCCTTGCCCACTCACACTCTGTCTCTCTCTTTCAAAAGTAAATAAACATTAAAAAAAAAAGCAGAGTTTTCTTTTATATATATATATATGTGTATATATATATATATATATATATATACATATATATATATATGAAATTTATTGTCAAATTGGTTTCCATACAACACCCAGTGCTCATCCCAAAAGGTGCCCTCCTCAATACCCATCACCCACCCTCTCCTCCCTCCCACCCCCCATCAACCCTCAGTTTGTTCTCAGTTTTTAACAGTCTCTTATGCTTTGGCTCTCTCCCACTCTAACCTCTTTTTTTTTTTTTTTTCCCTTCCCCTCCCCCATGGGTTCCTGTTAAGCAGAGTTTTCAAGATAGGAAAGAGTGAAGGTTTAACTTGAAACGTCATAATATACGATTTTCTAATTAATGTGTATCTTTCTAAACTCCTCAGAATGCTTCTTTTCCTAACCTTCAAATGCCCTTGTATGAGAGCTAGGTAAAGAACAAAGTCTACTTACTGAAGACAGCAAGACAGATAGACAGCATTTCCCAGAAGAAATACAAAGGAAAAGTTTCTGGGTGATAACAAATGGGGGTACGAGGTGTGCACTGAATGAAAATGTAAATGAAAAGACCATTCATTGTTTTACTTTTTAAGCCCTGTTCAACCTTTTCAACCTTGTTTAGCGCATGCATGCATTACTTTTACTCATACAAAGGGAAGTCGCAGTGAAAACTTACCAAAGGAGAATCCCCTTCTGCAGTAACAAATAAAACCACAAATAGGAAAAACTCTTGAGAGCAGACACTGCAGAACAAAAGAGGTGCAACTCATGGTCTTAAATTTGAAATACTATCAGCTAGAGGCGCCTGGGTGGCTCAGTCGGTTAAGTGTCTGACTCTTGGTTTCAGCTCAGGATCAGTGATCCCACAGCTCATGAGTTTGAGCCCTGCCATCGGGCTCTGTGCTGATGGTGTGGAGCCTGCATGAGATTCTCTCTCTCACTCTCTCTCTGCCCCTACCCTGCTTGTGCTCTCTCTCAAGATAAATAACTAAACTTTTTTTTTTTAAGTGGTGACCTTTAAATACATTCAGCTAAAGAAAAAGAGGGTTTTAGCTTGATTTCAGTACAGACTCTCAGATTTGCCTTAATGCCTCGGTATGATACGAGTGAAGTAATGAAAGTCCTCACATTCTCACAAATAACACCAAATAGGAAAACAACATGTGGACCGTGACTGTGTTGGGGCAGGACTGCAGAGGAGTGGATGGTAAAACAAGGCAAGTGAGCAAAAAGGGCAGGGAGTTGGTAGCAGAAGCCTTGGGGCCAGGCTGAACTCAAGCAACAATACAACCCAGAAGGCCTTTCCCCGCACGCCCGTGACAAACCCCCGAATGCGGTCGGAGAATGAACTGGAACGCGACATTTGTCTATTCTACACGACGAGAGCAGTAATTCATGATACCTCTCCGTCCCTGCCTCTGCTCGCTCCGCTCCATTTCCCCCACGCCTTCAAGCTATGGGACTGTGGCTAGGACATGAAAGAATTCTGTCTTCACCTCGGGGCTTGCCTGGGAAAATAAATCAGACTGGAACACGATAGGAACACGGTAGAGAAAAGTCACCCACACTGCCTGACGCCCAGGGCAAGTTCCAAGCAGAGCGTGTTCAAGCTAGGCAAGATGAAAAGAACTGGCACAGAGACTCTATAAACACTATTGTGGCAAGGGCAAGGGGAAGAAAAACAGACACGTGGAACACATGCCAAAAAGGTGATGGATTCCATTTGGGGGAAACAGAAGAAAATGTGCCCTGAAGGCTCCGTGCTCGAGAAATACTTAATATGATACACTTATCCCATTATCTTAAGAATATCTACATCTGTATCTATAGATACACAGACACATGATATATAGACATCTTGTGTGTGTATAAATATATTCACACACACAGAAGAAAAGAGAAACTGAAGAGCCAAAGAAACAAACCGAGTTCTAACGTACCATCATTAACTCAACTAATCAATACAATGCAAACGGCAAGGCAGAGAAGAGACATTACCAAAACTGAATTATGGACCTTGATAAAAAGACTTGGAGTCCAGGTGTGAATGCAGAATTCTTTGACAACTCAGGATTCTGTGTCAGGGTGTGGCAGTGAGTAGGACAAGTGGGGCGCCCGGGTGGCTCAGTCGGTTGAGCGTCCGACTTTGGCTCTGGTCACGATCTCAAGGTTCATGGGTAGAGTGCCACACTGGGCTCTGTGCTGACAGCTCGGAGCCTGGAGCCTGCTTCCGATTCTGTGTCTCCCTCTCTCTCTGTACCTCCCCCTCTCATGCTGTGTCTCTCTCTCTCAAAAATAAATAATCATTAAAATTTTAAAAAAGAAAAAAAAAAGGACAAGCTCCTGGCCTCCCAGCGACAACCACAACACATCATTCTCCTTTTCCCAACCTGGTCCTCTTCCCCCACGAGGGGCCTCAAAGGACACATGTGTACACCCCAGCCCATACTTCCAAGCTCCGTCCATAGTCTCTGCTAACAGTCATCTTTCGGGCACTCCTCGGGTCTCAACATACCAGGAATTTGGTCGGCTCTCAGAAAGAAAGATCATGACAGGGAGCTACTACAAGTCCTTGAACTGTGTTTGGAGCTGACACTTGGGGAATTCCAGGATCTAGGATATTGACTGCAATCTAGATGGGAAATACAGACTCCAGGTGGACATGTGTGCTGTGTCCCCTATGTTAGAAAGAGGAGGCAGAGTGCGGTGCTCTCAAATACAGTGTTTAAGGCAAAGGTCTATCCTGATTACATCTCAAGGCAAAATTTTCTTTTTTTGAGAGAGAGAGAGCATGAGCAGGGGAAGGACAGAGAGAGAGGGGGACAGAGGCTCTGAAGTGGGTCCTGCACTGACAGCAAAGAGCCGGATGCAGGGCTCAAACTCACCAACTTCAAAATCATGACCTGAGCCTAAGTCAGATGCTCAACTGACTGAGCCATCCAGGCACCCCTCAAGGCATTAATGATTGCAGAAATTATAGAGGAAATCATAGAGGATATCCATCATAAGAAATGTTGGTTTTCTTAGTAAATAGACTCCATTATTGTAAAGTAAAATAAGTAATGTATTCAAAAGGCTAATTTCTCTGAAAGGAAGGAACTAGTAAACTTGATTATTAAAACTACACAATCTCCTCTAAGAAATAAACAACAATGTAAGGATAAGCATCCAAGCAGAAAGGGCAAGTTCAAGGGAGACAAATCAAATTAGTATCAGAACTTCCCCAGAGCAGGGGCACCTGGGTGGTTCAGCTGGTTAAGTGTCCAACTCCTGCTCTTGGCTCAGGTCATGACCTATGGCTCGTGATCCAGCTCCACAGTGGGCTCTGTGCTCATGGCACAGAGTTTACTTGGGATTCTCTCTCTCACTCTCTCTCTCTCTCTCTCTCTCTCTCTCTCTCAAAAGAAATAAAATTTAAAAAAGAACTTTCCCAGGGCAATATCAAATCACAGAAGATGGAACGGCAATGTGTATAAAGTTCTGGGAGGAAGAAAGTGTGATCCAAGAATGTCCTCCCCAGAAAAACTGCTGTACAATATAAGGACAACCAACATAATAGTATCAAATCTCCAGTAACAAACTACCAAACACCAAAATTCCCCATCCTGAAAGATCACAGGAAGAGCTGTGAAGAAAGGATTAGATCAATATTCATTGGCCATGTCTACACATCCTGAAGGAGAAAATTCATTACCAGAGCATTTAAAAAATGATCCTTCAAGTACAGAGAGAACTGACAGAAAATCTCAAGTATATAGGAACACAAAAGACAACAAGATGTCTTAAACACCTCTTTAAAAGTAAACATACAGGGGGGACTGGGTGGCTCGATCGGTTGAGCATCCAACTCTTGATTTTGGCTCAGGTAATGATCTCACTGTTCGAGAGTTCGAGCCCCATGTTGGTCTCTGCGCTGACAGTGTAGAGCCTGCTTGAGATTCTCTCTCTCCCTTTCTCTCTGCTCCTCCCCCACTCATTCTCTCTCTCTTCCTCTCTCAAAAAAAATGTTTAAAAATGCAAATCCTGTGAAGTATATTAGTTTGTTTTACCATGTAGAAGCTCTGAATATTTTTAATCTATAGTATGTGAAGTTATCAAAATGTAGATTATATGTTAAGAAAACAAACAGAGCATCATGGCAAGCTTCTTTTGCAGTGATGTCTGTCAATGAAAGAAAGTTACAAAATATCTTACGGCTACGTAAAATGTGTTGCAAACAACAAAAACTGTTCAGAAGATCTATGATTTCAAATTTAAAAATAACTATAATATTTATGTTTGAGGATCAGAAGAAAGTTGATACATTTACTCTAAAATGTTTGTTTTGCTAAAGCAATGGATGTATTTGTACTGTCTTTATGCTAGTTTCATAATTTGAAGTTTAGTAATGGAGTGTTCATATGTGACCCAAACTTTACACTCAAGATCGCTGAGGAGGCAATCTAAAATGTGAGTAAGAAGAATTTGACTTGAGAACATGTGTGTGATAACACAGACACAGTGACTGGATTGTATGCATGTTATCTCAGCTCCTTCACTGACCAACTCAACAGCCTGTGAAGACGCTTTGGCTCTGAAATCTGTCATGTCCTTAACATTGAATGATCTCTCTGTTAACCAAACTGCAAAGCTTCTGCTACACATTGTGCTTGGACCTACTGTGGGAGGAGAAAGAGACAAGCAAATAAATCTTCAGACTGAGTAGGAAAGCTTCAGAAATTGATGTAATTGTTGTACCTATGTGAGCAATCTCAGTACTTTCTGGAGACACTGGAGTGATGGACATAGGTATTTCTTCTTCTCATCTTCTACCTGGTTCCATCTTGGCTTGGCACAGGTTGTGGGCCTCAGGGAGAAATGAACCTCAGAGCAGGTCCTTGGCCTCCCACGGAAAACTGCTACAACAGCTGCAGAAATGCCCAAATCCTACAAACCTAAGCATGGCTAAAGTTGATACACTACATAGGGATGTATTACGCCAGAAAATGCCACAGCCATTGCCTTCCCAGCATAGTGTGAGGAATGCCTTCTGTTGTGAAATCACATATTGTTCCAGAAAACAAAAACTGCGCAAGAAAATTCTGTAGTTCAATCTGTAGTCAGAACAATGGAATTTAAATCTATTAATACTTCATTTTCATATGTGGGTCGATAGGTAGGCCTTTCTGGAAACAAAAGATAACTGAGGACCAGGATTTCCCAGAGGGTACTCAAGAAACAATGGTTGGTTATTGAGGTAGCAGGCTCATAAAGATAGGAAGAAAACTCTCCTCATGGAATGGAAATTTCTTCCCCCCAGAGAACAGCAGTATTCCTTAATAGTTAATTCTTAATAGTTAAATTCAACAGGAAAAAGAGCAAAAAGCAGAGGATTGGGGGCAATTTATTGAGGGTGGAGGAACATTAATACCTCTAATGTTTCCTTCCGAGTGGCGTCCTGGATGTTCATATCCTCACCGCTTCTGCTCTTGGGAATGTGGAATGAATGGTTTGCAAAGACCAAACGTAACATTGTTCCTCTTCACTTCCCCTGGTGAGTTAGCTATATGTACCCAAGACACGTATTCAGCTCTAGCTGCCAGGAGGGAATCTCCTGGCCTCCCCTGCATGGCGCTGAGTGAGTAACCCTGGGATTCAGTACTTACACTAATTTATGCTTTCAGACAGTAGTATGCTGTTAAAGGGTTAACAACTAGATCTCCAGGAGGAAAAAAGTCACTCCTATATGTCAACATGGTGTCACTGAACACCGAGCCGGGAAGGTGTGTGAACACTGGGCTCTCATGGCCCCTATGAGCTGGCTCCAGCCACCAGGGTATGTCAGTAACAGTCTTCAAGCTGCCTTTTATCAGTAACTTAGGTGATATTTTAGCTTCAAACTGCTTATGCTGAATTTTTCAATTGGTTTAAAGCCTGGGTTGGCAAGAGGACCGCTAATTATTTGTCTCCCTCAACCAAAATATACAGAGATCCAATACAGAGACCATTTCTAATTTACCCTTATAGCTCCATGAGGAAAAGGGTAACTGAACCCTATGAAACACTTCGAAAATGAAAATGAATGAATACATTTGATTTTATGAGGGTACAGAGATATTGCTGTATATACAAAATAGCATATTATGCAACCTTTATGCAAATAATCTAGGCTCTCATATTAAAAAAATCATTTGGCTACTACAAAGGTCAACGTAGACGATGCTCATTCTAGAGCCCTGGGGAATAAAAATAGTAGGTCCTTTTATTATTAACTCAAATATTTCAACTGAAAGCATTTACATGTGCTTTCTTCACAAACATATGGTAATCCCATAATAAATGCAGACTGAATGGAATAAATTCCTAAATAGTTTAGTATTGAAACATTAAGCACAAAAATATCACAAATGTAGGATGCAAGTCAAGTGAGTGACTATTTAAATTGATTCTATTTATTTATATTAGACACAAAAATTATATAAATGACTCTTAAAAAATGGCACAAAGCTGCTTTGGCAAGGTGTATAACTATGTCAACTTAAATATGTGCCTTTCAGAGCTTATTTGCAGTTACAGTTAATTACTGGATTTTAGATGTTGACTTCTGTACTCACAATTATTTTTCCCCTATTCTGGTATGTTTGATATGTATCTAAACATTTTTTTTTTTCAGAATCATTACTACCATTAGAAAGTCTTTCTACTTTCTTTGGAGCTCAATGTGATAAGAGATTATGAAAAAAAACACATTTTTTTTCACATAATCACTACCACCCTTCAACTTCACAGCTATAGGATGTGAACAGACAATGGAGCCAAAGAGAAGCAAACACATAACTTTAAATTGGTTACACAATTAAGTTTCCTCAGTTGGCTTCTTCCTCCATGATGCTGAGGTAGTATAATAGCAGATATCCAGTCAGCAGAAATTAAAGGACAATAAAACTGTAATGATGTGGTAAGTAGGGTCCAAGAGATTCATTCATGTAAAAGGCGGTAATGACACTGTAAGAATAATGAAACAAACAGGACAAGTCTTACTAGTTAGCGGAGTTGGGATGCTATGGGTCTGGATGTGCAACCCAAATCTATGAGGTACCATCTAAAATTAGCTGGCACCTGTCCTATCCCGCATCCAGGGAGTTGGGAAGGATGAATACCAAGACGATGAGGACTTTCCTCAACTTGCCTGCCTCCCCAAGGGGGGGTTTCATTCTTCCTTCCATATCCAGCCTTCTCATTTGATCACCTTCACTTAAATATATCAGTTGGGCTAAGGATGAAAACCAACCTTCAGTCACTACCACCCAAATGCGCATTATGATGGTGCATGTAATTGCATGCCTTTATTGTATTATGTTTGATTCTAGGGTATTTTTTCTAATTTTGTTTAATGTTTATTTATTTTTGAGAGAGACAGAGACAGAATGCGAGTGGGTTAGGGGCAGAGAGAGAGAGGGAGACACAGATTCCGAAGGAGGCTCCAGGCTCTGAGCTATCAGCACAGTGCCCTACGCAGGGCACGCACTCAGGAGCCGTGAGATCATGACCTGAGCCAAAGTCGGACACTCAACTGACTGAGCCACCCAGGCGCCCCCTAGGGTATTTTAATGGATAATCCCACAGACCATTTCCCCGAGTTTTTAGATTATAAATTAAATTAAGTGACGTTAGAGGAAAATATGAAGCAATAAATTGGACCCTCAAGTATTACTAAATTACTACTTCTACTTCTCTTTCCTGTCTTTTTGCTTATTTATATGAAACCTTCCATATATGTCCACCTCCTTCTATACTTTCCTTTATACACTAAACTATTAAGTACCACAAAAGTCTCTTTTTAAAAAGTTCAGTGATTAAACCCAAGAAAAACCATCCATTGAAAATTCCTGTCAACACAATACATTTCTAACCACTTGATTCTAACCATTCAATTTTATGGACTTAACGTCAACAAGACAACATACACAATCACCAGTGGAAACTGAGCATTTATGTCATTAAGTATCACATTATTAAGCACTCATCATTGCCACGGGCCAGTTAACATGAGCAATATATAAGCATGTTATGGGGAAAGGCTGGAGGGTTGGATATTAATGAAGAATCGGGGAAACGTGAACAATGAGAAGAGCACATCTCTTTTGCCTCATGAAGCTTCTGAAGCTTTCTGTCCTTCTACCGGCTCTTTGACTACACTCAGGTTCCACTGATAACTCAATATATCTTGGTATAATTTTCACCACAATTCTTTTCCTAACAGTTAACAGCTATGGCCTCATCACCATTACTGTCATGGCTCACAAAGGGAGTAAAATAAAAGTCCACAAAGCCAGGCATATTGTTTATAAATATAAATACTGCTCAACCTTATCATTAATAAGTATCATCTTTCAATGAGAAAATAGCAATAATGAAAATTTTTACAACATTATAGCCCTGGCAAGCATGTAACCTAAATGGACTATTTGATTTAGAAAGTCTGGTGGGCAACGTTTTAAATGAGAATATAAAGAGGGGCACCTGAGTGGCTCAGTCGGCTGAATGTCCAAGTTTGGCTCAGGTCATGATCTTGAGGTTCGTGAGTTCGAGTCGCACATCAGGCTCTGCTTTCAGCACAGAGCCAGCTTCAGATCCTCTATCCCCCTCTCCCTGCCCCTCCCCTGCTTGCACTCTCTCAAAAATAAACAATATTTTTTTTATTTTTTTTTTCAACGTTTATTTATTTTTGGGACAGAGAGAGACAGAGCATGAACGGGGGAGGGGCAGAGACAGAGGGAGACACAGAATCGGAAACAGGCTCCAGGCTCCGAGCCATCAGCCCAGAGCCTGACGCGGGGCTCGAACTCCCGGACCGCGAGATCGTGACCTGGCTGAAGTCGGACGCTTAACCGACTGCGCCACCCAGGCGCCCCTAAACAACATTTTTAAAAAAGGAGAGAATATAAAGAGGGTGCTTGGTGTCAGTACAAATAACTTACAGACAGGCTGCTCAATGCGTTTATGTTACCTAGCTGGGGCATTATGAAAATCTTTGTGCGGGAGCACATGGCATACTAGTCCTGATGGATAATTTTAAATTAATCAAAATGAAAAATAATCATACTATTTGGTCCTCAATTCTATACCTAGGAATTCACATTATCTGTGTGTATGTATTTATACATATGTATTTTTTTCTCATGTTCACTAAAGCAGTATTTGTTATATAGGGACATATGTATAAACAGAGTTACACTGTCATCGTGAATATAAGAATGCTAATTTCGACACCATTTGTTAAAGAGCTATTTGTAAAAAAAAAAAAAAGCAAGAACAAAAGCAAATTCTCACAAATAAAAACAAAAGTTCAAAACAAAATTTTGTCAGTAAGGAACTGACACAGTGCAGCTCCTTCAAAAACTAATGTACAAAGCTCTGCAGGGGCTGACATGGCTGACATGGAAAGATTAAGAGGATATATCTTTTTTTTTAAGTTTATTTATTTATTTTGAGATAGAGAAAGAGAGGGGCAGAGAGAAAGGGAGAGAGAGAATCCCAAGCAGGCTCTGTGCTCTCAGCGTGGAGTCCGACACAGGACTCCATCTCATGAACCAGGAGATCGTGACCTGAGCCAAAAACAAGAGTCAGACGCTTAACCAAACGAGCCAAGCAGGTGCTCTGAGAAGTTGTATTTTTAAAAAATAGCAAAAATATGGTGCAATGCACACAGTGAGGTCAAGTTTCTTCTGAAAAGCCCTTAGGAAGATTCTAAGTTGGAGACTGATATATACTTTTTTCCATAATTCTAACACAGTGAGGTTTTCCTCCAGCCTTTGGACAGATTCACTACTTGATTCTGCACCAGATGAAGTAATTAGCTTGCATTTAAAGTCCACATCATATATGTAATGAGAATAATAATGCACATGTGTACATTTATAAATACTAGAATCACACTCAATTTGGGGCGCCTGGGTGGCGCAGTCGGTTAAGCGTCCGACTTCAGCCAGGTCACGATCTCGCGGTCCGTGAGTTCGAGCCCCGCGTCAGGCTCTGGGCTGATGACTCAGAGCCTGGAGCCTGTTTCCGATTCTGTGTCTCCCTCTCTCTCTGCCCCTCCCCCGTTCATGCTCTGTCTCTCTCTGTCCCAAAAAAATAAAAAAATAAACGTTGAAAAAAAAAAAATTTTAGAATCACACTCAATTCAAAGGGATGTTTATATTATACAATGTTGGCATTAGGGGTCACTGAGACTTGATTTAGAGAAGAATATTTATGTCCCCATTCTTAAACATGTGGACTTTGAACAGATTGCATAGTTAAACCCACCTCCCAGTATCCTTTATTATGCTGAATCTTCACACCTAGCTAAATCCTGTAAGTTGAAGAACTTCCAATTTATGCTGGAAATCCTTTACATATAATACTCATAGGTTTTAAAGAAAGAAGGGGTGTCTATGTGTATGTGTGTGTGTACACGGAGGTTTCCTAGAAGAATAAAAAATATCTGTGACACAGTAGGACGTATAATGTTCTCAGATTTTGGAATGTAAATAAAAATATACTTTATTGGCATATCTTTTTGTACTTAAATTTTTACCATATTGTATATGCCATGAAAAAAAAAATCAAAGTACACAGTGTTAGACAAACAAAGCTTCTCTACAAATAAGACAACAATCCTCTAAGATTCAGAAGGGGCATCTGGAGTTAAGAGTATTTCTCACCCTCTGTTTAACTTAGGCTTAGGTTTACGGTGACCATACTGCCATAAGTGATTATGAATCAAATGTGCAACCCTGAGGATAAAAAAAACAAAATCAATTCAGTCATTTAATGTCACTAGCACTGATGTTCTCTCTCCAGTCCCTAAGGACAGCTGTGACATGTTAGACTTCTCATACTTCTCATGGTTGCATAATTGCTCAGAGAGCCACTAATTTCATGCCACTTTATCCTTGATGTCACAGCCAGAGTGACCTTTCTTTTTTGTTCTTAAATATTTATTTATTTATGAGGGGGCGGAGGGGCAGAGCAAGACAGTGGGACAGAGGATCTGAAGCAGGCTCAAAGGTGACAGTAATGAGTCCGATGTGGGGTGGAACTCACTTACCAACCCTGAGATCATGACCTGAGCTGAAGTCTGATGCTCATCCAACTGAGCTACCCAGGCGTCCCCAGCCAGAGTGACCTTTCTAAAGTGAGATTTCCTTGACCTAAACCTCTTCAGTGCCCCTCCCCACTGTCTAGGTAAAATCTAAACTCTTAAACAAGACTGTGCATTGTCCCCTAACAGATTCCCTTTTCTTCCTCAGCCAAAGAATACCTAGCTAAAAGAATGTTAACAGGGCAAATGGCCACCCTCTGCCACAAGTCTACACTTCCTGGGCTCTTGTGTAACTAGTAGATGTGAGGTACTATGTAGGCTTAACTGATGGAAGGTAATGTGTACAACTTCCGGGAAACATCCCTAAGGGAGGAGATTTTGATGTTCTCTCCTGTCTCCTGCCTGTAATGGTGACATGATGGCCAGAACAGCCATTTTGGATCACAGTATGGCAGAGGCACTGGACTACCTCCTTTATTTATTATTTTTAATTAAAATTTTTTTTTCAATGTTTATTTACTTTTGAGAGGGAGACAGAGAGCAAGCAGGTGAGGGGCAGAGAGAGAGAGAGAGGCAGACACAGAATCTGAAGGAGGCTCTGAGCTATCAGCACACAGCCCTATACAGGGCTTGAACTCACGAACCGTGAGATCATGACCTAGGTCAAAGTTGAATGCTTAACCGACTGAGCCACCCTGGCACCCCTGGACTACCCATTTTATACGAAAGAAAAATAGACTTCCAACTCGTTTAAACTCCTGTTATTTTGAGAGTTATTTCCTTAGAGTTAATCCTAATCTGAAAGAACACAAAACATGCTATAGGATCTGATCTCTCTGCCTATCCTTTTAAGTTCATTTTTTTTTCCATTCCCACAGTTGCCCTCTACATGGCAGCTCTATCTGACTGGCACTTCCCTGAGCAACCTCACACGTTGTTTCTTACTTCTATGTATTACTCAAAGATGGCTCATCAGTCTGAAATATTCTGCTCCCACCTCTACTCAACCCTCTACTCCTCTGCAAGGAAAACTGGACAATGGACTCATTAGAAGACAAAGATAGTCTTTGTATCCCCCTAGTACCTAACACGTTGTTCGACACGTGATAGTTGCTGCAGAAAAGTTCAGAAAAATTTTAGAGCTGAAGAAAATCTTCTTAGCCTACGCCTACCCCCACTGGCTCAAAGGAAGGGAAAAACAGAGATAAAAGGATCTAGAAAAAAACAGAATGGAGAGAAAAAGTGAACCTCAAATATAAATATCTTCAGAGGGAGACAGAATATACTGCATCCCCTAAAAAAGGATATTGTCCTATGAAAATATGCAATAAAAGTAAGAAAGAGCTCCCACATATTTAACATTTTATTACCTTACTTAAAAATCCAGTAAAAGGGACAGAAGATAAAGTCCCAGAAAGCAGGACAAAATGACTGAAGTGGAAAATAAGTAAGAAAATATAAAAAATATCATGCCATTAACCTGAGACATTCTGTAATCCGCTTCCAGGAAAGTGGATTTCAGAGAGGAGAAAGGAATGAGGAGAATTATCAGAGACATTACACACGAACACATCTCAAAACAGTAGATGATACTCATGACGAACTTACCTAAGTATGTCTGTATTCATTCTGGCACTCGTTGTATACCAGTCATAACTACTAACTACATGCTACCTGTCAGAACATATGTCACCTGCTAGCGACCAAAAGATCAGTAAGATAATGTTTCTGCTCTCCATGACCTTACTCTATCGAAGCAAACAGCCATATAAAATGGTAATTACAATAAAATGACATTAAGGACAACACTAAAAGTTTCTAAGAGCTGGGTAAGAGCACAGGAGGGATAACTAATCCAGTCTAGACCCGATTTGGAATTTTACAACACAATACTTACATGCTACATTTTTGGGTTAACACTGTAGTTTTTTTAATGTTTATTTTTTTTTCCTGAGAGAGAGAGAGACAGAGTGCAAATGGGGGAAGGACAAAGAGAGGGAGACACAGAATCCAAAGCAGGCTCCAGGCTCTGAGCTGTCAGCACAGACCCCAACACGGGGCTCAAACTCATGAACCATGAGATCATGACCTGAGCTGAAGTTGAACACTGAACTGACTGAGCCACCCAGGTGACCCGTGATGCCCTTTTAAATCATTCCCATAAAATGCATTTTGGTGTTTAATTTTTTTAAATATTTTTTTTAACATTTATTCAGTTTTGAGAGACAGAAAGAGACAGAATGTGGTAAGTGTGGGGGAGGGGGGGCACAGAGAGTGGGAGAGAAACAGAATCCAAAGCAGGCTTCAGACTCTGGGCTGTCAGCACACAGCCTGATGAGGGGCCTGAACCCACGAACCGTGAGATCATGACCTGAGCCAAAGTTGGATGAGTAACGGACTAAGACACTGAGGTACCTAAGTATTGGTTCTCTTTAAGGATACTTGTTCTGGGGAAACTTTCAGCTGTACCTATAACACTAATTCACTTAAAAATAATGAAGATTTTAATTATTTGGAGAGAAAAATTGAAAAGCAAAGTCAATGTGACCAAGAAACCCTCTTGCAGGGAGAAAACTACCATGTGAGTTTAACAAATTCTGAAGCTTCTATGCAACTTTTCTAAGTTCTAAATGTCAGAGAAGGTAGTAGAACCTACTGGTGATAGAAATGGGTTTAATCTTGACATCACCATTTCTTACACTAGAAACCTACTTAATATCTCTAAGACTTGAATCATTCTTTTAATTTTTAAATTTCTTTCAAAGTCTTTATTTTTTGAGAGAGAGAGAGAGAGAGAGAGGGAGGGAGGGAGAGGGAGAAAGACAGAATAAGCAGGGGAGAGGGGCAGAGGAAAGGAGAGAGAGACAGAGTCTTTTATTTAATTTTTTATTTTTTTTCAATATATGAAATTTATTGTCAAATTGGTTTCCAAACAACACCCAATGTTCATCCCAAAAGGTGCCCTCCTCAGTGCCCATCACCTACGCTCCCCTCCCTCCCACCCCCCATCAACCCTAAGTTTGTTCTCAGTTTTTTTGTTTTTTTTTTTAAATTTTTTTTTTCAACGTTTATTTATTTTTGGGACAGAGAGAGACAGAGCATGAACGGGGGAGGGGCAGAGAGAGAGGGAGACACAGAATCGGAAACAGGCTCCAGGCTCTGAGCCATCAGCTCAGAGCCCGACGCGGGGCTCGAACTCACGGACCGCGAGATCGTGACCTGGCTGAAGTCGGACGCTTAACCGACTGCGCCACCCAGGCGCCCCTGTTCTCAGTTTTTAAGAGTCTCTTATGCTTTGGCTCTCTCCCACTCTAACCTCTTTTTTTTTTTCCTTCCCCTCCCCCATGGGTTTCTGTTAAGTTTCTCAGGATCCACATAAGAGTGAAAACATATGGTATCTGTCTTTCCTGTATGGCTTATTTTACTTAGCATCACACTCTCCAGTTCCATCTACGTTGCTACGAAGGGCCATATTTTGTTCTTTCTCATTGCCATGCAGTACTCCATTGTGTATATAAACCACAATTTCTTTATCCATTCATCAGTTGATGGACATTTAGGCTCTTTCCATCATTTGGCTATTGTTGAGAGTGCTGCTATGAACATTGGGGTACAAGTGCCCCTATGCATCAGTACTCCTGTATCCCTTGGGTAAATTCCTAGCAGTGCTACTGCTGGGTCATAGGGTAGGTCTATTTTTAATTTTTTGAGGAACCTCCACACTGTTTTCCAGAGTGGCTGCACCAATTTGCATTCCCACCAACAGTGCAAGAGGGTTCCCATTTCAAGACAGAGTCTTAAAGAGGCTCCACACTCAGCACAGAGCCCATGGGGGCTCAATCCCACGATCCTGGGATCATGACCTGAGCTGAAATTAAGTCATACGCTCAACCAACTGAGCTACCTAGTTGCTCCTCGTTGTTGTTGTTGTTGTTGTTGTTTTAATGTAATGCCCTATGTTACAGACTTGTTTCGAAGAGTAAAGTGAGATAATAAATGTGAAGTTACCACAGATTCTCTGTAAATTCTAGCTGTTTTCATGGCACACATTTACATTCAGCAAGGCATCCCTGATATGATGCTTTTTTTATGTAATTTTTTTAACGTTTATTTATTTTTGAGAGAGAGAGAGAGAGACAGAGTGCAAGTGGGGGAGGGGCAGAGAGAGAGAGGGAGACACAGAAGCCGAAGCGGGTTCCAGGCTCTGAGCTGTCCACACACAGTCCCATGTGGGGCTCAAACCCAAGAATCCAATGGTGAGATCATGACCTGATGCCAAAGGCAGACACTTAACTGAATGAGCCACTCAGGCGCCCCTGGCTGTGAAGCTTTGATTCATAAATGCCCAACAAATACAATGTAGATGAGCCTTTTCTAAACCCTGCTTGTATAGGTACACTAAGTATGAGCATTGTAAAGCTCAGAAAAGAACTGCATATAAGGAACGTGAATAAATACATTTCGCAGTGTTCCTAAACCTTTTCATATTTTACCCGAGCTTCCCATTTCAGTGACTTGGCAAGCCATGCCTCTCCAAAATGCTAGATCTAATAATGTAATAAGTCCTCTTGCTTCTACTTCCGTAGGACATCTAAATATGCATTTACTGCTGTTTCATTCCTCTGGTAGCCCCTAAATCAGGAAACCCACACTGTTCCCCTACAAATAAAAGTATGTAACCTGGTAATTTCCTCATATTACCTATAAACACTAGTTGTCTGCAAAGTGCTTTAGAAAATAAAGTTAAAACAAAGTCTGACTTTCAGATAATTTGACAAAGACCTATTCTAGGCTGTACAGAATTTAGAAGGATTATATAAGCTTTCAAAGCAGGTTCAGATGGGGAACCTGGGTGGCTCAGTCGATTGAGCATCTGACTCTTGGTTTTGGCTCAAGTCATGACCCCAAGATGGTGGGATCCACGCTCAGTGTGGAGCCTGCTTGAGATTCCCTCTCCCTCCTCACCCTGCCCCTTTGCTCTGCTCACACTCACTCGCTCTAAAAATAAGAAAAAGAATAATAATAAAAGAAATTTTAAAAAAGGTTCAGAGGTCATCCAAAAGCAATTACAGATTTTAAAAACTGTACTTATGAATAACTCTTAAGAGACTGGAATTTTTTTTAATGTTTTAAAATGTTTATTTCTCAGAGAGAGACAGAGAGAGAGAGAGAGCACGAGTAGGGAGGGGCAAAGAGAGAGGGAGACACAGAATTTGAAGCAGGCTCCAGGCTCTGAGATGACAGCACAGAGCCCGACGCGGGGCTTGAACTCATGGAATGTGAGATCATGACCTGAGCCAAAGTTGGAGGCTTAACTGACTGAGCCACCCTGGTGCCCCAAGAGACTGGAATTATTATAGAAATAAGCTGAAGGGCTGAAATTATAATAGACTTCAATATGATGGGGTCAAATGTAGTCTATGAATCCACAGAACAAAAAAAAACCAACCCAAACCAAACAACAAAAGGCATTTGGTAGAAGTGACTGATTATATCAAAGGATAATTACACCAAGAAAAATCTCCTGGCAGAAACTGACATTTATCACCCAAATATAAAGTGACTCAGTTTCTAAAAACCTCTTTTTTGGGGGTGAACTCTCTTCAAAAATTAAGATTTCCATGTATCTGGAATGTTTAATTGTCATCTACTTGAAAGCAAGAAGGAAGACTGGAAGATACCACAAAGTTCTTTTCTGTTCTACAAATACATGGTTAAAGCCAAGACACATATTAGTCAATAGCTGAACCACTCAGGCAAAGCTTGTCAACACAGTCAATATTTATTTCTAAAATTTCTCATCCTAGGCCTTTTCTGTCATAGTCTAATTCTAACGCTTAACTTGGAATTTCTCTGGAGATTCCAGTGGATTATTTCTAATTTATTTCAGAAAGCATTTCATGGCATCGTTTTTATTGTTATTGTCATTCTATACAATGTCCGGTATTGAACATCTCCTACATGGCAGCCTCAGGGGTCTGTAACTGAGTCATCCCCCTAGTGGAGTGACTGCCTGTTCTTACCACACATTCTGCCTCGGTACCTCATATCCCTACAAACAGAAACAGAACAAAATGTAATGCCTGGTCTGATGTCTATAGTTGTGGTGTTATCTTTCTCTTGGTTTTCCCTTTGTTAATTCATTTTTCTCTTACATGTTAATAAGTCATCTCAATTCTCATCTTTAGTGTTGCTAGAAATGCATTTGCTACTTTTTTGTTCCTCTGCTAAGCCCAAATCAGGATCTCAATAGCTTCCTGACCACCCAGTACAGCCTCTGGTCAGGCCCGTGCCCACTCTGTCCCCTTATGGTCAATCTATAACATACCATTGCCAAGTGTCTCTTCCGAAAGCAGACCTCTTATGATACCATCAGCCAACTCTGAAACATTCCGTTCTTCTTCATGACTGCTAAGAAGAATCCATGGATTTCATCCTCTGATTATCATCCCTGGAAAGTGTCTCACTTTTCTATGACACTCACCCTAAGTTTCAGGCCGGTGGCTGAGCTTTCCGGACTGAGGACTTTGCTAATGATGTTCCCTTGATCTGGAATGGCCTCCTTGCACCACCTAAAAATTCTATGCATTCCGCATGGCTATGCATTCATTCTTTGCTTCATTCAATAGAGAGGGACACGTTGATGAGTAAGATGGTCATTTTTTCTGTCCTCATGAAGTTTCAGTACAGAAGCAACAACAGAAAATAAACAAATAATCTTATAAATTATTGCTTGCAACTGTGATAGGTGCCATGATGGGAGAGTTAGTAGTAACATCTTTAAATAATGTGACTGAATATTTTTGCCACTTTCTTCATCTGTCCCTGACAACCACAAAGAGATCGTGCTCATTTTTCCCATGTGGCTAACCCCCATATAATTACCACCTTTCAGTAATATCTCAGTAGGATTTGTGTAGTATGTATCACTCTCTGGCCTGTAAAATACTTATTTGAAAATCTTAACTTATCCTCCTATTTGGGGGGATGTAACTCCTGAAGACCTATTCCTCTCAGATGACCAGTTTATATCATTCATGGTCCCCATACTGGACGGAAAGACGTAAGAGGAGAGATTGATGAACTATTTCCAGGAAAAAAAAAATTCCTCTGTCTTAAGAAAGATAACCACAAGATAACATGGTATGGTTTTCTTCCTCCTCTTCTGGTCATTGATATTCAAGATGTAATGCCTGGAAGTATTGCAGATAATTAGCCATCAGAGGGAGCATAACACCAAAACCAAGGATGACACAATGGGGGCAATAATAGAAACCCAGTTCTTGATGATATCACCGGGCTACTGATTTCACCAATCCTGTGGTACCCACAGACATACCTATCTGTACACCCCTTATTAAGTTGACAAGAATTTTCCTTTCTGTTTAAGCCAATTAGTAGCAGCAAATACTGATATATTTCATTACTAGATTGCAAACACTCATGATGGCGTGTATGTCTTTTTCTCTCCATTTTTCCTATAGTATATGGCATGACTTTTGCTCATATTAACTGGTCAAAAATAGTAGGGACAATTAAAGTTGCATTTCAGGGGCGCCTGGGTGGCGCAGTCGGTTAAGCGTCCGACTTCAGCCAGGTCACGATCTCGCGGTCCGCGAGTTCGAGCCCCGCGTCAGGCTCTGGGTTGATGGCTCAGAGCCTGGAGCCTGTTTCCGATTCTCTGTCTCCCTCTCTCTCTGCCCCTCCCCCGTTCATGCTCTGTCTCTCTCTGTCCCGAAAATAAATAAACGCTGAAAAAAAAAATTATAAAGTTTCATTTCAACTAAAGTATTTTTCACTTATATTCCCCCCCTTCCTCTTCCCTTTCTTTTTCTCACCGTGCGTATCCATGCTTTTCAACATTAGTGGCCTTAAATCCCAAGCTCCATTAGAATGTGCTTGCTATGATGCTGTAATACACAGGTTGATACTTACAATGATAGAAAAAGACAAAGAGTATTCAATTTCATTAATCTTTCCTTTACTAAATAAAGGATTCATGTCTTGTCTACATAATAAGGTCATAAACACAGCCAGGTAATCCACAATTTTAAAGAGTATAGAAAAGGTACAGCTGTCAGAAAAGTTGAAAATACCGAACGCTCTTCAGAGATGACAAGACGTACAAATGTTGGCAAGGCATCTAGTCAGGAGAGAGCCACAGGAATAAATATTTTATTTTAGTCAACAGCTGGCTTTAGATGAATAGGTTGTCGAGATGAATCTTTTAACTGTAAATGAAAGTCAGGTAAGAAGGCTTTCTATCAAAGGTCTCATTTCAAGTTATTTAAATTCCCATTATGGTTTATGAACTCACAATATGAACCAACTGAAGTATATAAACCAGAAATGTTATTTCACTGTATGAAATAGCCTCAATGACAATGTTCTATGTAAGAAAACAGGCATCATCAATTACTAGAAGAAAGGTTCTGGAATGCCTTTCAAAATGCCAGGTCAAATGAAGAATATGACTAGGTATCATAAAAAATGAGGTAGGCCTGGCCCTCAGCTCAAAAGTGTATGAAATATTCTGACCCAAGAGGCAATATTAAATGAAAATATAAATGTGATTCAATTTTCTGTTGACTTAGCTGTAAATGCAACGGCTTGCTGTCAGACATACTGGGAATCCCTGTTTGCACTCCCTGTCGACGTTAACCTGCACATCTACCTGCCCTATACGTTGTTAACTCCCACTGGGCCCTTGTATTAAGAAAATGAACAAAATTAAACATTATTTGTTAAAATATCAGTGCTTGACATTTGCTAAGCTCTTTGTACTTGGCAAACTTGGACATTTCCTTTTGCCTTTTTCTCTCAGTAGCCCTGCTACAAACATTAGAGCTTTTCAGAAGACCAATGTTCCACATATTGGAGTCAAATAAAAATAATAGCCAGCATTTATTGGATGCCTACTGTATGCCTGGACTTAAATTAGGCACTTTAAGTATATTATTGCAGCGGACATTCACTATAAGGTAGTCCTCATTCTTACTTCTCAGAAGTGGAAACGAGAGAGAAGTTAGGTGACTGGTTCTAGTATCTGAACAGCTCATAAGAGAATGTACAGATTTGGAACCCAGCTCTCTGAGTTCTTCCAGAGCTTTCCATGGCCTCAGCTAAATGCTTTAGTCCCAAGGCTATTCCCCCTGCCCACACTTCATCCAGGTCTACCAAAGGCACACCTGGAAGAGAGATCACCTGCTCAGCTCAGTGAGGTTTCACTGGTCGGTTTTACATTTTTAGGACATACCATGCAATATTCATCAGGTTCTCAAACTGAATATTTAAAATGAATTTTAATAATTTAAGGCAAAAAAAAAGATAAACCATGATAAGGTATACTTTACAATTCACTTTCCTAGATATTTTTATAGTATTTTGACCAAAACAAAAGAACGAGTGATTGTTTTTTTAACCATGTTTCCATTTTCCAGCATAGTCTGAACACAGTTACCTGAATGTAACCTGGACAGAACACAATCTGGAGCGGTGACTTCTGACTGCCAGTATTGTTTCCAGTACAATCATATAGAGAAGAGAAACTGTGAATGGGTTGGGGATTTGGCAAGGTCTGTTAAAATGCCTTAAATTTACTACTAATAAATTAAAGAAGCCAAAAGAGAGAGTTTTACATCCAACATAGGACAATTTAAGCTCTTTCTTGTTTATTACTACTACTACTACTACTATTATTATTATTTACCTATATATCTCTTCTTGCTTTCAAACATTTATCAACAAAATGACATCTGAATTTTTATTCCATTAAAAAAAAATAAAGGTACATATCCCCATAGCAAATGTTTCAAGAGTATGTTTATTTACCTTTGAAATTATTTCAATTCCAATTATAATAATACAAGAAGCAAGTTATCCACTTCTTTGCGTTGCCAGTATTTCTTAGTGACCCACTACAGGCTTAAAGACTATGCCAAGTATTAGGAAATCAAGAATGGAGGCCTGGTTATGGACCACAAGTATCTTGGAGAAAGAGATGGTAAGACATGGGTCACAAAGCAATACGCTATAGAGGTGAAAGTGTAATGCAGCAGGAAACTACAGAAAAGGGAAAGTTTAGTGTGACTGACAAGGGGGGGGAGTGTGACAAAGAACGGATGATGTGGGCTAAGTAACAGAGTCGCTGGTTTGGAGTTCTCGTCAGGAGCTCACGCTCTGGACAGAGAGACGGGTGTTCAGCGCTTCTGTGAAGTAGCAATCGTTCACTGGGGATGTAGCCTGAAGACACTGAGTGCAGGAAAGGAGCCTAGACAGGAAGATCATTCAGGGTCTACAGGTAACCCAAAGGGAGCTTCTATTTTTTTTCTATAGGTTGATGATTTTCAAGCCGCTGTTCTGCCCTACAGACACACCTAGGTACCTGAGGCCACTCAGCAAGCCATGATAGTAGGGACCTTTCTGGGATCACTGCTCTATTCTGTCTCTGTCCCCCACATTATACTTCACATCGAATCAGCTCCATGCAGTTGAGATGGTCTTGTTTGCCCAGTAAAAACAGGTTTGAAAACTGCCGTTATGGGAAGTAAGCAAACGGTGAAGAACTTTTAACAGGAAAATTGCAAGTTCAGATTTGCAGGTAAAAAAAACGGAAGGACCATTTGGTAGCAGATAAGGCTGAGGCTAATTAGTAAGGATGTGGTCCCAAATGCCTGGGTGAGACATGGCGATGGTATGAAGAAATTAAGAAACAAAGTAAGGGATAAACAGTAGAGACATTGGGAGGTAGGACAGTTGGGACTTGGTGGTTGATTATACGTGAAGGGTAAAGAGGAAAAGGAAAGTTTAATTTTTTTTTACATTTATTTATTATTGAGAGACAGAGAGAAACAGAGCATGAGGAGGGGAGGGGCCGAGAGATGGGGAGACACAGAATGTGAAGCAGGCTCTATCTAGGCTCCGAGCTGTCAGCACAGAGCCTGACCTGGGGCTTGAACTCAAACTGTGAGATCATGACCTGAGTCGAAGTCAGACACTCAACTGACTAGGCCACCCAGGTGCCCCCAGAAAAGGAAAGTTTAGAATGGCACCAACATTTCTGGCTGGAGAATATGGATGGACAATACAAGGCATACCTAACAAGGGAAGAACTGACAAGGCTGGTGGCAGGGAGGGTGGAGAACCATATGAGATCAGTGTTCACATACTGGGTTTAAGGTTCTGGGGACAAGCAGATAAATATAATCAACAGGCAAAAGGATGTCATCCTTGCAGATTCAGGTGAATGCTCTGCTCAGTTTAGTATGGAGAGTGAAGCTACATACGGATGATTTGTCCCTGACATGTGTTTCAGAGAGAACAGTACTATTTTCTCTTAATTGCTGTTTTCATTTGAAGGAATGAAGGTCAGCTTGAACAGAAGAAAGCCTGACGTGGTCCTACATAGGAAGGGCAAATGGATGGCCATCTAGAGGCGTAGGTAGTATTCTATTTCCTCTCTGTGAGCATGAAGGGTGTGCTTACGGGCAGGAACACTGCCTGAGGACCATTCCAGGCTTCATGCAAACAGTGTGAAAGTGTGACCATGCTAGCTGAAAGTGGAGTTCTCCTTCATCATAAAAGGTTGGAGAGCTAGTGAAAGAAAAGGAGGGAAAAAAAACCGTTTGCTTTCTATCCTATGCCTTTCTTTAAATCTACATAGTACTTACATATTCTGCTGCTGCTTATTAAATTGCATTACACTTACTGGTCTTGTCTGCCTCAGCCATTATTCTGTTAGTTCTGCTAGACCAGGTATGGGGATTTTTAAGGGTTGACTTCTCCACATGTTTCACTCTACATGGCACAGAGTTTGCAGTAGACACTTGCTAGATGGATCTATCAGGAAGAAGGTTTGTTTTTTTCCTTGCATCTTAGAGAAGACTGGTCATAATCTGCTCGGCCTCAGGATAATTTTAAACTGGGTGCACGTTTTGTTTAAATCCTTGATGTTTGCCTTGTCGGCTTGTTTGTTTCTCTGCTCGTATTCCTTGTCCAGCTCCACCCCTACTTGCTCTACTCCTCTAGCCCTACAAGGGTCTCTTTTTTTAAAATTGTAGGCAGTGCATACTTCTCTCACTCGCTGCCTCCAGGCTCTGCAGCAAGTCAGCCAAATCACTGATGGCCAGTTCAGGACTGCCAATTCACAGAAGGGCAAAGCAAAAACTGCCTAAAGAGTAAGCTAGCTCAGCCTAAGGGTTAAAGCCTTCGTCATAGTCCTGTGGGTCAGACACTCAGACACAGGAGCAGAGAAGAGCTGGGTTTTATTCTGTTTTGTCTTGTTTTGTCTTGTTTTGTTTTGTTTTGTCTTGTTTTGTTTTGTTTTGTTTTTGAGAGTAGTAAGGCCATTTGACAGTATTATCCGTCTACTTTTTAATAAAGATGAGAGAGTTGGCCAAAAGTTATCCTGTGGAGAAAAGAGCAGGAAATTATGCTCTACCTCTGGCCCATACGTAATGCTCCACTGACAGGCACATGCAACCTTTTAAATTTAATCCCAGTTCTCTATTCATGTAGGAATGGCTAGTGTATAAAGAAAACACCATGTCTCCGAAGAACAGACTGCCTTCAAAGCTGATACTGTGCTGACAGTGAATTAGAAGGTCTTAGTGCAGCATGACAATGACTTTCATCATGAAACCTTTATGTGTGCCTGTCTCATGTTTTCTTTCTGCAGGGCATCAAATATGTTAGTACCATCAATGTAAAAATCCTTGTAGCTTTCACATATCATACATTTTAATTCAGTGATATTGATTTAAAACGACAGTGAGACTCTTTTTAGGTGAAGAAGAAGGAGAATCAGGAAAGCGACCACCCTTTTGGGGCTTAGAATTCTGAGGCCACACAAAGCATTTCTATAGCATTTTTCACTAAGTTTAGCCCAGTCGGTCAAACTAGAGAAGAAAACAGAATGTAATCTACACTGATAAATCATGCAAGGAAGCAAAATGCTCTTCCAATTAATCAGAACTTTATTTCCATTTTATTAATCTTTGTGCTGTAAAACTGATAATATTAAGGTTTATTTTTTTCTAAACAATTATATGATTTAAACAAACAATAGTATAGAAAATCCTTAAATAATATTAAAACAATAAAAATATATTAATTGAATCCAACATCACATTTAAATATCTAATCTTAGTTAATGGTTTATCATTATGTATAATATAGGTAAACATCAAAAAATAAGTTACCTACTAATGATAAGTGTCACTCATTTGCTTGTTCTGAGTTAGTAGAAGGCACATATTCTGAATTAAGTCACTAGATACCAAAATTCAAAAGAAAACCTTTTGTTTTTCAATAATAAGAAAATAAGAGTTCTAATGATTTCAGAGCTCGTTTAAATTAAGTGCACAGGACAAGATCTTAGCCTCACTCCTATGAAATATGTGCCTTTAAAATAACATCTTTCCAATAGGATTGGAGCATTTGCCAGTGATCAGACAATCCAGTATATTAGGGTCATAATATAAACTGAATAGTGAAAGGTTTTTTCTTTTCCTGTTTCTTCCTACACAGATAAACAGAGAGAGAAAAAGACAGATGAAGGTAGAGATATTTCTAAGATAATTACCACACCACAGGCTGTATGTGTTGGAGTGTGTGTGTTAGAATGTGTGTATGTGTGTGTTCCTGTATGTATATACTAGGGTGTGTGTGTGTGTGTGTGTGTGTGTGTGTGTGTGAAGCAAGAGACAGATAGACTGTGGGAGCCACACTGCGGATGACCTGATTGTAAATCCTAGCTTCACTAAATCCTGGCTACATAACTTTAAGGAGGGGCTTAACTTCTCAGAAATCCTGGCCTTAAAACAGGATCAGAAAAGAATTTCATGGACTGTTAGAATTCAATGAATAAATAAATGGAAAGCCTTGAAACAGTGCCTGGTTCACAGCCTTATTACCTTATTGATTACCATTATCGAAGTTCTTCTAGCCTCTACCTGTCATAAATTATCCTAAAAATACTAGGTCAAATACATTGTTTAGAGAGCTTTTGGATCTATTTCTGCTTAAAAATATCATAATTACTAATGCCTCCATGAATGACCTTGGGGAAATAAGCTATGTGTGAAATCACTTCCACATTTTAAAAAAGGTGGCTATGATGCCTGCCAACACTGGAGGAGGAGATCACAAGGAATGAATGAATCTGGCTCAAGTTTCTAACAAGGAGGATGACACAGTAATATTATGGTACCTTAATATTTCTTTGCCTTTATGTGTTACTTTGCATGAGTTTCAAAGCAAACCAACAACAAAACTACTAAATCAGGGTTCCTTTCAAGAGAGATCTTTTTTTAAAGTGTGTGGGAGAGAATGAGCTGCAAGCAGCAAAAAAATAGGAAAACATAAAGACAGAGGAAGGAGATCCATCTAATGAGAAAAAAAAATCAAGAAAGAGTAATACTCAAATGGTAAATTATTTTCCTTCCAATCGATTTCTTTCCAGGCTCAGCAGAAAAGGAGGGTTCCAGGCTCCTATTATGCATGTGCATATAAAATTAGGGCTCTTAATCTGCCCTAGAATCATGAACGTTAAAATATCAGCTCTTATTTTACTTTGGTGATGTACAAAGAGGAGGTCGTATCTATTTTAAGTTCCTTGGATTCCCTCTTAAGTTTTAGGTTTTAAATAAATCTTCACTATTAGCTTATCCTATCATCATTTGTTTCCTTATGATTAGAGTCGAGTCCAAACATTAAAAAATCTGTTTATTTGTGGGCGAGTTGTCAACTTTTAGAGAGAACAGATACACCACTAAGAAATTTTGGAAATTTCTGTGTCCCACAACAGACTAGATTAGACAGACCAGAGAGCCTGAAACTTCTCTAAAATGCCTATTTAGATTTGTTCAAAAAGGAAAGGGGCCATCTAGGTTCCAGGAACAGACATGGAAGCCAACGAGCTAGTACAGAGACACAACTTGTGAAGAGGAAGGTGACTGCCGGTCTAGGTGATCAAGCAGCTTGAGGTTTGACATTCAGCGTGGACCACAGACAATAAGGTAGCAATACCTGTAACAGAAAAGAGCTCTAGAGGAGCTCCACCCTCTGTGAAGGGTCAACCAAGAAAACAAATAAATATATCCACTTAACGTAGAGCATTAAGGACATTGTTCACTGTGGGTTCGAGGAAAATGGTGTTCTGTATGTTTGTTTGTTTGTTTGTTTTTGGTAACTTTTAAAAATCTTTACCTGATTTGGGATTCAAATGTCAGAATCTGCACACCGTGGCAGTCCCAAGCCAGGAAATTATGAAAGCATATCTAGCGGCAGGCTAGTAATAGCACAGAAGCATCTGGAAGAAGTAGAGGCAGGTCACTCTTACAATATTTTGAAGATTTAGATAACCTTATAGTAAGCAATGACAAAATGTATAAGAAAGCAACCCACTATGACTGAGTGTCAGCACAGAAAACACACAACAGGAATAGAAAGCCAAGAGCTTAAAAATAGTAAAAAAAAGATAAACTGTAAAATAAGTAGGTTTAAAGTGACGAAAGACATAAAAAATAAACACTGAATAAGATACTGCATATACATGTAAGTAAACATATAAGCAAGCTAAATTCAAATTAGACACAGTTGAAGAGAAAACCAGTGAACTAGAAAACAGACAAGGAAACAGAATGGACTAATAGAAAGATTTTGAAAATACTAGCAAGTGGCTAGGGGATGTAGATGATACAATAAGAAGGAACAACAGTTAACAGAAGTTCTGAGGGAGCACCTGAGTGGCTCAGGTGGTTAAGTATCCAACTTTTAATTCCAAGTCAGGTCACTGATGGTTTTTGGAGTAGTGGGGGTCCGAAGCTGATGCTGAGAAAGAATTCTTCAGATGTCTTTGGTGCAAAAAGGTGATTTTATTAAAGCAGGGGGACAGGACCCATGAGCAGGAGCTGCACTGGGGTTGTGAAGAGTGACTGATGATATTATATGGAGTTGGGGGAGGTAAAGACAAAAGGAGGCCTCCAGAAGGACTTTGATATGCTAAAGAGGACTCACAAGATAGGAGGCCTTGCTATTGTCAAGCTAAGGTTATTTTTCCTACAGTGAGGACAGTAGGAGGTTCCTGGAGAAATGTTCTACTCTGTATTTGCCTCCAGTATTTGTCAATGGGCTGCAGCTTATAAAGGAATTTAATTTTACCTGCCATTTCCTTCTTGCCTTTGTTCCCCACATTACAATGGAGGGAAGGATGATGTTGGGGCTCCAGGAAACTAAGTCAGTAGGTTTCTGGAGATTAGGTTGATAAGATTGCCTTTTTCTTGTAACTTACTAAGACGTTTGTAAACTGATGGAGACTCATGTCCTGCATGACTGTGATTTCTTATCAGTTAACCATTTGTTTTCCCCTTTCCTGTGTTCTTGGGCAGCCAGGAGTGCCTGAGGAATGTCACACATATCCCACCCGGCTGGGGGGGTGGTGTGTTTGTGAGTGTCAGCTTACCTTATGCTCCCTCATCAGTCATGATCACAGAGTTCATGAGAGGGAGCCCCACATCTGGCTCTGTGCTGACAGTGCAGAGTCTGCCTGGGATTCTCTCTTTCTGCCCCTCCACTCACACGCACACACTCTCTCCAAAAAATAAATAAATAAACAAACTTAAAAACAACAACAACAACAAAAATCAGACATAAGTTCTGAGACAGAGAGGGAGGGAGGGAGGAGGGGTGAGAGAATGAAAGTAAAGATAATGGGAATATGTTAATATTTTAAAAAAAGAACGGCCGAGAATTTCCCAGAATTGACGAAAAACAGGAGTCCTCGGATAAAAGGCGAGGTGAGTGTGATTAACAAGGAAAAATCCACAGCTGGGGGCCGTCATAATGGAACAGCTAATGACCAAAGAAGAGAGAAGCTCCTGAAAGCAAGCAGGATGAAGAGCACATGAGCTGCTAAATAATAATACTTATGCCAACAGCTGAATTTAGAGGACTCAGTGCTACAGCAGACACCAGAAGATCATGGAATGATATTATTAAAAGGCTGAGAGGAAATAACTGTTTGCTTAGAATCCTCTGCCCAGTAAATCTAAAACGGAGAATCAAATACATATTTTTCAAAGCAAAAACAAAGAGAGGCTTCTACTAGCTGTTCTTACCTAAAAAACTCAAGGATGTACTTTGGGAATATGGAAATGTAGGCAGAAAGGAGTGGGAAGTAAAGGTGAGCAAAAAACGGAAAACGTTATCAGTTAATCTAAATAAGCGTCATTAGCATAAAACAGTATAGAAATGACTACTGTAAGGCATATAAGCCAAGACGAGTCTAAAATATTGGACAGTTAGGTATTGAACAGAGTTAAAACATGCTAGGATCCTTTTATCGGTCAAGAGACATCTAGGAATACCGTGTATGCATGTAAAACCTGCATTTTAGAAACATGCACTGGGAGAAATCAAGCAGGCGTGTTAACAACTGAATGTAGTCTCTAAAAAGTAGAAAAATGTGTGTGTGTTTCAAACAAGGTAAGGGGATTCCACAAGGAAAATCAGAGACTCCCACCTTTAAGATGATGAATTTTGCATGGGAAAGACATAGCTACAATTTCCTACAACAAAAAAGAAACAAAAATCTGCTTCATCCTCTCTGTCCTACGTTTTGTATCTTCTCCCCTTTACAGCCTTAGTAGAGGCAAAGAGTTCCCATAAACTTACATGTTTCCTAAACTTTAGAAAGCACAGTGCTGGGCGCTGCCAAAAACATATAAACAAAAACAATCTATTATTCAACATGTGCTCAGAGAGCTCGAACAAATGTCTGCAAACTTGCCAATACATGTGCTTTAGGTTATGGCCACCCCACTCAGACTCACTTATATCTAAAAGACAAGTGTCTTAAAAACAAAGTGAGTGTAACCAGAAAAACGTTTACATAGCTCCCATGCTTACTGCTCTCCGAAAAAGATACCCATCTTTGTTTCCTTGCTGTTAGCACCTGAGTTTCTGAATACAAAAACCATCAAGTGAAAACAGGAGGGCCACAAATACCAAACAAAGCATCCAGGCTTGACGTTCAGCCTTCCAGGGAACAATCCACCTTCGCATGTAAGGAGTATAAATTCACGAGATAACAGAACAATTGAAGAAATGGTTATAGGATCCACGTTGCTGCTAGAAGAAAAAATGCACTCAGCGGGATAAAGGCAACAGAAAGAGAATGCAATTAAGAAATGTAATTGTAACTAAGAACAGGTCAAGAGATATTGTTTAAAACAAAACAAGAAAACACACTAAGGGTTCTTTTATTTCTTTAAGAAAGGGCCTAAGGAGGGGGAGAATGATGTGTGAGCTTTTGACAAATCTGTCTCTAACAGTAAATTCTTGAGTTCATAAGAAATAGACTGAGATCAGAGGCTTTTAAGCGTCAGGGAATATGCCATTCAAGATGCTTCTGGGGGAAGAATAACTTGTAAAACCAGTAGTCTGTCGCTCTTCTTTTGTTTTGATGCATGGAGAGCCAGTACAATAGTTAAGTAATCTATAATACCTCCCTAATTTTTTTTCACAAAGCCTGAAGCCCAGGAATGAGAAATGATGCACTCGGGAAAATTATTTTTAAATGAGCAGAGTTTGTGTGGGATTATACTTTTCTCCATCTGCCCATGTAAGATGCCTGATAATGCACAACAAAGACTATTGTAATGCATCGGTACTGAGTCATATTTTAAATCCTTACTGCTTGCAGTTCCAACTTACTATAAGATGTTCAGAGAATCCTTTAAGATGACAGTCATGAACTTGCTTAAGAACCTAGCTATAAGGGGTATCTGGCTGACTCAGTAGGAAAAGCATGTGACTTTTTTTTTTTACATTTTTTTCACGTTTTATTTATTTTTGAGAGGGGGAGGGAAGAGCGAGAAAGAGGGAGACACAGAAGCCAAAGCAGGGTCCCGGCTCCGAGCTGTCAGCTCAGAGCCCAATGCGGGGCTCGAACTCATGAACCATGAGACCATGGCCTGAGCTGAAGTTGGATGCTTAATCGACTGAGCCACCCCTGCATCCCAGCATGTGACTCTTGATCTCAGGGTTGTGAGTTTGAGCCCCACGCTGGGTGTACTTAAATAAATTAAGGAAACTTTAAAAAGAAAGAACCTAGTTATGATATCTACATGGCTCTACCAAATTCATCAAATGGCACTTATTAAGTATCTGCTAGTTGAAACAATGAGTTCACAGTATTGGGATCATATATGGATTATATGCGACTAGTATTCAGGGCCACTGAGTACGAGGCCAAGTTAAATCCCTATATGCCTCTGTTGCCTAATGTGCACAATAGGGGAAATGATAAATGAACACCCTGCATATCTCACAAAGTAGAAATGAGTGAAAATAAAAGGACAGAATATAATGAAATTGGGCCACTGACTGAAGAAGTATATTAATTAGCCATCCAGGCTAAAATAGAGAGTTTCTTCTACACTTTGCAGAAATTCCTCCAGACATAAATTTAATACCATAATGCAACTTCCATTTAAACATTTTTATTTCAAGTGATGAGCTTTAAATGAGGTACAGAAACCTAATTTATTTCCAAAGTCAGATACTCAGATTATCACATCAAAGGGAAATTATGTATGACTGAATTCTAAATAAATAAAACTTCCTATTTCATTGCCAACTTATTTTGATGCTAACTGTAAAAAAATGACTTTTTTAGCTTTTACTCTACAAATTATGGAGAGAGGCCAGATGAATACAAAAATTACAATGTATTATCAACTTTTGAACTTGATTTTCAGTCTGCCTTATCTTTATCACTTACTACGGACCAAAATACTCAATCTCTGGGCTATCATTAGGTTTATCTTTTTCTTTTTTAACATCTTTATTGAGGAATAATTTGCATGTGACAAAATTCACCCACTTAAGTGTACAATTCTTTTCTGGTAAATGATTTTCAGTAAATTGACAGAATACGGTTAATGATATCGGAAGAGCAGTGTAACAGGATAGATGGTAACTACACTTGTGGTGTATACAGCAGAAAACAGAACCCTGTCAAATCACTACATTGTACACCTGAAACTGATGTGACATTGTGTGTCAACTGTACTCAAACAAACAAACACCAACGAAACAAAACAAAACAACAACAAAAATCAACCCAGAACATCCTGGATGCAGAGACAAAGTAGCAGAACTAGATTACTACCATCAACACTCGTGCTGCTAACACGTCAGTCCTCTTGAAGAGGACACTAGACACATCACAGAAGAACATGAATGATAAATTCACCCACTTAAGTGTACAATTCTTTTCTGGTAAATCATTTTCAGTAAATTTACAGATGTGTGCAACTTTTGATGTAATCTAGCTTTCAGATTTGCATCACCCCTTAAAAAGACGTCTCAAGGTTATGTGCAGTCAACCCCTAGTCCCAGGCCACCAATACTCTACTTTCCAACTCTAGAGACTGTTTTTTTATGGATATTTCATATAAACCGAAACCTATACTATGTGGTCTTTTATATCTGGCTTCTTTCACTTCGCAGAATGTTTTTGAGGTTCTTGATTGATGTAGCATGTATCAGGAGTTGGTTACTTTTTATTGCTGAATAACAGTCTCTTGCATGGATATTTAATATCTATATTTATCTATCATATTTCATATGATAGATATTTGGATTGTTTCCAGTTTGGGGCTATTATTAATAATACTTCTATGGATATCATAGTCCATGGTATGTACTGAATTATACTCATCATATGCCCATGCTCACGTGCACGGTTCCAAATACCCATAGTGTTTATTCAGCCTTGGGGAAGTTGGTGTTGAGATATATAAACCATTGATTTAGACTTTCTAAGTGCTCTGTGATTGTTTTAAAGTTTTGAGGTGAAGAGAAACAGGAGTGTAAAGTGGTTAGGAGTACATAGTCTAGAGGTGGACTTCTTAGGTTTGTAAACCAGTTTAACATTGTATTAATTCTATGTTAGACAAGTCATTAGTGTCTTTGATTTTCTTGACTGCAAAATGGGGATAATGACGATGCCTCTTTTATTTTTTTTTTATTTCTTTTTTTAAGTTTATTTACTTATTTTGAGAGAGAGAGAGAGAGAGAGAGAGAGAGAACACGAGGAGGGGAGGGGCTGAGAGAGAGAGGGAGAGAGAGAATCCCAAGCAGGCTCTGCACAGTTGGCACAGAGCCTGATGTGAGGCTCAAACTCACAAACCAAGAGATTGTGACCCGAGCTAAAATCAAGAGTCAGACGCTTAACCGGCTGAACCACCCAGGCGTCCCTGACGATGTCTCTTTTATAAGCTTATAGTGAAGGTTAGATGATAAACAGGCTTTGCGCAGTGCTCACTAGATATTAACTATTATCATTACTGCTGTGCACCAAATCATCATGGAAATAATTTTTAAGAGGTTAGTACTGCTAGTAAAATAAGATGTTTAAAAGATTTCTCAATCTATTTTCACACTAAGAGACACAACTATCGCTTTTGCTTAATAGAATACACTATCAAGCACGAACACCATATGTTTTCATACAGAGAGCAGGCAAATAACTATTTTCCTGTCTGGCCACCCCCACAGTGATGGCCTGGGGAAGAATATCTAGTAACCACTAGGCAAATAAACTATTGGGATTACATCAAAATAAAAAAGCTTTTGCACAGCAAAGGAAATGATCAATAAAACAAAAGGACAATCTACTGGAGGTATTTGCAACTGATATATCTGATAAGGGGTGAATATCCAAAATATATGAAGAATACAACAGAACACCAAAAAAAAAAAATCTGATTAAAGAATGGGCAGAAGACCTGAAGAGATAATTTTTCAAAAAAGAAATACAGATGGCCAACAGACACATGAGAAGACGTTCAACACTACTAATCATCAGGGAAATGCAAATCAAAACCACGGTGAGATATCATCAAACACCAGTTGGAATGGCTAAAATCACAATGACAAGAAATAACAAAGGCTCGCAAGGATGTGGAGGAAAACAGTCCCTCGTGCAGTGTTGGCAGGAATGCAAACTGGTGCGGCCACTGTAGAAAACGGTATGGAGGCTTCTCAGAAAATTAAAAACGGAACTACCATAAGATCCAGTAATTGCACCACTGGGTGTTTACACCCAAAGAAAACAAAAACACTGTTTTGAAAAGATACATGTATCGCTAACATATATTGCAGCATTATTTACAACAGCTAAGATTTGGAAACAACTTAAGTATCTTTCAACAGATGAATGGATGAGGAAAATGAAACATAAACATATATATATGTGGGGGGGGGGATATCCTATAGATGTTCCATATTCCACACTCATTAAAGGGATGAGATTGTGCATGTGCAACAACACGGATGGACCCAGAGCGTATTATGCTAAGTGAAATAATTCAGACTGAGAAACACAAAAACCATAGGATTCAGCTCATAAGTGGAATTAAAACAAACAAAACAAATGAATAAGCAAACAAACGAAAAGCCGAATCAGACCTAGAAATATAGAGAACAAACTCATGGGTGCCAGTGGGGGGAGGGTTGCGGGATGTGCAAAATGGGTGAGAGAGAGGGAGATACAGGCTTCTGGGTGCAGGATGAAACAGGGGGAAAAAAGGGACAGCATAAGGAATACGGATAATGATATTGGGATAGCAGTGTAACAGGACAGATGGTAACTACACTTGTGGTGTATACAGCAGAAAACAGAACCGTGTCAAATCACTACGTTGTACGCCTGAAACTGATGTGACATTGTGTGTCAACTATACTCAAAAAACCCCCCAAAACAACAACAAAACAAAACAAAACAACAACACCAAAAAACAACCCAGAACATCCTGGATACACAGACAACGTGGCAGAACTAGATTTCTACCGTGAACATGCTTCCTGCTAACACGTCAGTCCTGTTGAATAGGACACTAGACACGCCACAGAAGAGAATGAATGACAATAAACAGAAAAGGCAATGACATAGCTTTCTCACCTTAATTAGTTTATTTAACAAATATAGAGTGCATACTATGGGCTGGGAATAATTCTTAATCCTTCAAAGATAGTAATTTAATCTTCATCACAACCCTATAAAGCATATCTATTTATTACCTCCAATTTCAGATGAGATCAGTAAGACACAGAGAGGCAGAGTAATTTGACCAGTGTCACACTGCAAGCCAGTAACAGACCAGAAAACAGAGCTCCAGGGTGTAGTTCACACCATTCTACTTTGCTATCTATTTTACTGGGAGACAGACACATGTGACTGAAGCAAGACATATTCCCAGAAAAGACAAGTAGAAGCATCATCAGTTTGTTCTGCACACAGACCAATTTCCTTTCATCATACTATTTGATTTACTTTAAGCCACAGGAAAAGGCTTCTTTCAAAGATGAGTGAAATAAGAAAGCTCTAAATTATACCCTACTTTCAGTTTCATCTTAAATTCTGTTATCCATTCTGTATAAATGTAATACTGAAAAAGTCAAGCTTTGCAAGTTCAAAGATGTGATTCTTCACATGCCAGAAAGGATCCCAATCCTGACCATAAGAACATTCTCCCTCTTACCAATCACTTTTTCACTATCCGTGAATTGAGACAGCAATAGACCCTCTGAGGAAAAACATTCCCAATTTTGAAAAATGTTGCACAATTTATGCCCTCCCTGGAAGATCATGGTGCATATTAACACTTTTGACTTTTTAATTACATAAGCATTAAGTACATATGTGTAAAATTTAAAACCTACAGAAAAACGAAATGCAGCCCTACATTAATTAACATGATAAAGGCTCTGGAAAGTCTTGATATGTAGAAACCTGACTAAATTTATTTAGTGCAGCATTTCTCAAAATGTTAAGATAATGCAGTTTGCATTTCTCCTATGAAACACCTATTGATCTATATTGGAAAACAATGCCCTAGGTGGTTAACCAGTCTATAACAGATCGATGCAATTGTTTCTTTTTCATTTTTTAGGCTTATTTATTTATTTTTGAGAGAAAGAAAGAGAGAGAGAGAAAGCACAGGGGAGGGGCAGAAAGGAGAGAGAGAGAGAGAGAGAGAGAGAGACAGAGAGAGAGAGAGAGAGAGAGAGAGAGAGAGAGAGAGAGAGAGTCCTAAGCAGGCTCTGCACTGTCAGCGCAAAGCCTGATGTGAGGCTTGAACCCACAAACTATGAGATCATGACCTGAGTCGACATCAAGAGTCAGACGCTTAACAGACTGAGCCACTCAGGCGCCCCATAATGAAAAGTTAATCGAATGCAATCTTTGAAGCCTGCATGAGACAGATGACAGTTAATAATATATGGCAACATGAGTTAACTGTCAAGATGAAAATAAAGAGAGGAATATTCACTAACATCATTAGAGGCTTATCGTGCTCCAGACACTGAATGTTCTACGTGGATTACCTCATTTTATGTTCAAAACAACCATAAAAGGCAAGCATTTATTTATTGATTCTTGTTTCATAGAGAAGAAACTGAGTAATATGCTCAAGGCATGCACTTAGAAAGAGGCAAAGCTGGACTTTAGATACATGCATTTTAAACCCAGAATTCATCTTCCAGTAATTAAAGCGAACTGCCTTCCACTGTGTCCTAGGCAATCCTATCACTTACACATGCAGAATCCCAAGTCATAGGAATAAACTCGGGAATAGGTAATTGTTATGCAGAACTACCAAGGAAAATCTAGGAAAAATAATAGGGTTTATTCACCATAATTTATGTCAAGTCTGGATACCTTTGTTACCATAAAACCTTTCCATTTGTGTGTGTCTCCTTTCGCTTTACGAAGGAGCCCGATGATTGGAACATTTTTATTTTCTTCTTCCCTATCCAAAAATAACTGCAGTGACAGCACATTTTCAAATGGTGGTATATTCTACACATAGCTGAAAATAAAAAAAAAATGTATCTGCAGTCAAAAAATTATTTCATATTACTTTTCATTTTTCTTTGGAAGGATTATTCATACATTAATCCCTAATTCCAAAATACAAAATATGTTGTGTTTGTGAGTGAATACTGTGAATTTTTTTATCATTTTCTCCCTACTGCATACTTTTCAAAGTGCTAACATTAAGTTTCTGCAAATCAAATTCTATTTTGACATATAGACTTTTAAGAAGCAAAAAGAAAGTCATGCAAAAAGCACTTGATTTAAAGACCGGAAAAAGTTACTAAAATATGGAAAGCCAACTTCTAAAAAATGCACACTTTTCATGTTTTGTTCTCAGAAGACAATATAGAAGTAATGAGTAAGGCACTTCTGCAGCTCTCCGTAGCGTCTTCATTCCCTGGTGACCTCTTTAGAGCATCTGAAAATGGGGGGCAGGGAACAAAAAACCTATCTGTAGAAAGAATGTTTTTCTTTCACTCCATACATACTTCTTGAGCCATTACTTTCCTAGATGTTGAGGATTCTGTAGTGAAAAGAAATGATAAGGTCCGTACCCTGAAGGAACTTCCATTTGGCAGGGAGGAGACGGTCAAGAAATTAAAAAAAAAAACAAACGCATAAATGAGAAATCACAGAGTGGTTGGTAACTGCCACGAGAAAAGCTACAGAGAGACAACTGTGTGCCAAGTGGCTGAGTGTGTGATAGGGAGTGACAGAGACACATATGGACAGTGACAGCTCAGGCTGATGGTCTGAAAGAGCCACTGGGGGCTAAAAGAGTGGAAGGGGCCAGTCATGTGCATACTAGTAGCAAAGGCTTGGAAGCACGAGTGAGTCTGGGAAGCCCAAAGAACCCAAAGAATAGTTTGCGTTGGTAGAGAAGAAGGTAGAGGCATCTGACTGATAGGTGAGTTCTAGGGTCAATGGGGCCACAGCAGACTGACCACAAGGTACACAAACATGGTAAGGAAACTGAAGGAGCCCTGGTGACAATAGGAGGCCACAGTTTTCAAAATGGGCTGACACTCCTTCTCTCTCTCTTTTTTTTTAATGTTTATTTTTGAGAGAGACAGAGAGAGCAGGGGAGGGGCAGAGAGAGAGGGAGCCACAGAATCCAAAGCAGGCTCCAGGCTCCGAGCTGTCTGCACAGAGCCCTATGTGGGTTTCGAACTCACGAACCGTGAAATCATGACCTGATCCAAAGATGGATGCTTAACCGGCTGAGCCGCTCAGGCACCCCATCGTTCTTTTCTGCTTCAACCCCTACTTTGGGTGCTCTGAGGAAAATGGATTGTAGGATGGCAAGGGAGGAAGAAAGGTCTGCTTAGGAATTCATGTAAGGATGGTCTAATTAAAGGATGAGGGGAGTAAAGATGGTAAACAGGAGTCAGGATATGTTCTTCAGTCAGATTTGACAAAACTTCCTAGTGGATAAGACACGCACGGTGAGTCCAAAGGAGGAAGCAAGAACGATCCCAAGACTTTGGGCCCTGGCAGCTGGTGCGATTATGGAGTGATTTACTGACAGTGAGGAAACTGAACAAAGAGAAAGAAGAGTGGCAGATCTAGGCATTGATTCTTAAGTTCTGCTTTTGACATGTTTATTTTGCAACACCAATCAAACATCCAACAGAGATGATGCGTGGGCTTTGGGGAGAGGTCAGGGTCAGGGCTGTGAATCTGGGAGTTACTCACATACAGCTGCTGATGGAGCTTTGAAGGACTAGATGAGGTTAGCATGGAGGGGAGGAAGGAAGAGAGCTCTCAGATTGAATATGTGGGCCCAGCAACATCCAGTGGTGGAGGAAGCCAGAAGGATTCAGCCAACAGCACTACGGAGGGGTGGCCAGTCAGAGGGGAAACGTGAATTGACCAGTTCAGCACCTAGAACCTTGGCAGATACCACAACAATAACCAAAGAGGAGAGCATTCTGGCTTTATTTCACCTACAGCTTTGCGTTTATAGCAAGTTCACTGACTGACATCATTAGAAGTACTTGTGTGCCGCCTAAGGTTGAATGTACACAATACTTTTCCAGAATAACTTCCACGGTGTTTTGATTTAACAATAAAATCAAACAAGCCCGTCTCAGAAGCACACTTTCCTGCAGGTTATCAATCACTGCACACATCTGTGAAGAAATGCAACATGGCCACGGAGCTGCTTCATCATTGCACCTGCAGACGTTGCTGCCATTATGCTCTACAAGGTTTCGTTCTTACCATGTTCAAGGTCATTTGCGTGGATGAATAAATTTAAGATCAATTTCATTCACTGTTTTGTTATGGAACTGCACAATACTGCAAAAGTTCTGCTACCTAGTCCTCATATTACTCTTTTCACTTCACTAACTGAAAAAGGAGACTCTACCATGGCTGGCAAGTTCGTTGCACATACCATGTTTAAAAATTCTGAGGACTACTGAACAATACTTATGTTATGTTTTGAGCCACACTTGTTTTAGTACCTCTCTACCATCACTATTCATCCTTATTTCCTGTACTCGAATTATTACTTCGTATCTTCTCTCTGATTTACTTCCAACTCCCTTCACTTACATTGCTTTTATACAAATATATAAATATATATATACGTATATACGTATACATACATGTATATACGTATACATATATATATATACATATACATATACATATATATATATATGTATACGTATATACATGTATGTATGTATACGTATATACATACATACACACACACACACACACACACACACACACACACATTGCCATACTCTGAACCTATCAAGGGCAACACCATGTTTTGGTAATCTTCACATCTCTCACTTCTAACAAAGTGCCCAGTACAAAGCACATTTTCACCAAGTGTTGAGTGAATGCGTGAATTAAGTAATCTACTGAATTAGTTCAAACTGTTCTTTTTTAGTTTGACAAAAATGATAAAGCTATCAAAGGACTGCTTTATTATATTTAAATTACACACTTAAGAGAAATTTTCAATTTTCCTATTGCTGAGATTTATCAGTCTTCCCAAGTGTCCCAACTTTAATTTGGATATGTAATTTTCATCAGTGTGCTGGTATAATAAACCATTTTGAGTGACAACTGCTATTCAATTGACATTAGACTTTTTTTTCTTAGCCTTAGGAACTAGCAATGTGGTTGAACTCAGTAGCATCATTAAATGTTGGATTTTCTCTTTTGTTCAGTGTGGCAAATACTTCTGAAGAAGTATTTTAAAATTTAGAGTCCTGGGGTGACTGGATGGTTCAGTCAGTTAAGCATCTGACTTTGGCTCAGGTCATGATCTCATGGCTCATGAGTTCTAGCCCCACATTGGGCATTCTGCTGTCAGCACAGAGTCTGCTTCAGATCCTCTATCCCCCCCTCTCTCTGCCCTTACTCCATTTTCTCTCTCTCTCTCTCTCTCTCAAAAATAAAATAAAAACATTAAAGTAAAATAAAGTAAAATTTATAGTTCTTATAAGCATTATGAAAAGTTACTGTAAATTCTATATCACTATTTCTACTGGTCAATAATTTATAATTATTTCAACAGTGAATTCTCTGTTTTCAATGAACTATCCTCAGCTAAAAGAGTTAAATATTAGACCTGAATGTTTTTCCTAGAAAAATTATAAATGAGTTGGAGAGGTTCTATCACTGTCTGTTAAGTACAACAGAAATCTTAAAGGTACAAAATACTTCACTGGAGAGAAGATACACTGTCTGGTTGGAGATTACCAAGACTTTATTCTGATGGAAAATGCTAAGCCTGCAGTGCTCTGCTTTTTCTGTAAAAGTCATATCAAACAGAATACATGGAAATGAGGCCCTGAATTCTCTGGCTCACTAGGTCAGCTGAAGGTCTTAGGAACTCATATTGAATAAGTGACTTGCAAAATATTAATCATCAGTTAATATAAGAGCTAGAATATGAATTTAAGAAATCTTCATTTCCAGTCTTATCTTCACCATGTGATTTGATCTTGGTTGTGCCATTTAGTTTTATGGTGAAATCACATTATTTATTAAAAAGGAAAGTAAAATAAAAAGTAATTCTAAATATCTCTCCATGAGTATTGCCTATCAATATAAATATAGACAGGTTTTCTAATCTCTTTCTCCTGATTTAGTCAAAAACTTACCTTTACTTTCCACTGGGTGTGTTTTTATATTTACATAGACCTCAATAACTTGTATTTTATTTATCTGAAAAGTGGAATTTGAGAAGATAGGTATAGCTAAATCCCAACTAGCATTCCTTCTTGTTTTACAAGTAGGACATATTAAAATGAAGACAATTCGTGGTGTGAGTCCTAACTGTTAAAAACCAGTGTGATTATTACAACTCCATATCTGAAAAAAATGTTTACTAATTACATTATTGAATTTGCTGTACAGGTGAATTAACAGGCTCTCAACTACAAAATTGATACTACTCAGAGGAATTCATTTCAAATAGGGTATTTCCAAACACACAACCAAAGGATGTAACTGATTAAAGAAAAATAGAAAAATATTAGACCTGAATATAGGTCTGAATTAGACCTGAATAGACCTGTTTGAAAACAGGTCAAAATATTCCCAATATTTGACATTATCCAGACATCTTTTACTTTTGGTTTTACATATAATAAATTTTCTCTTCAAATTCAATAGTTAACTGACCATGGCATCTTTCAGATTTTATCTAGTGTGGAAAAATTTAGTATTCATATTTAACACAAAGGATAACTGGAGTCCTGTATAGATAGGAACACTGAAATAAAATTATTACTCCAGAAGCATCACAGCTTAATAAGTAATAAGCCCGTATTCTTTCATAGATAGAAAAGTACTGATACCAACGAAATCTTTATTGTTACCCTTTGATCGTGGGAAAATAAAAATTTGCAACAAATGAACATTGTTGACCTTGACTGTACATGTTTTCACTTCATTAAGGATTCACAGCTGTTAAAGGTAATGATCCTTCTTATGGTCACATATGGTGTGGCCGACTATCCCTGAATTATGAATGAGTTCTAAACAACACAAATCAACTTTTAAGGGGGAAAAATGAGCATAATTCAATATTGGTTCTAAATAATCATATATTGTATGTAATTTTTGTTTTTTTAATGGTCCAAATGACTGGTTGTCTGTAGTCAATATTATAAAGGGAAGTTATGGAAATGTAAACTAGTTTTGTTCATAAAAAGCATAGGTATGCTAACATGAACCCATTAATCCTGGCACCTTGAAAGTTAAATCCTACAATTAAATAAACAGTATAAGTATTCCTTAAAATACCTTTGGAGCTCCACAGAGCAAACAATGCTTAATTTCATGGTATTATTATAGATATTTTCCTCTATGGAATTTAAACATAAAACATAACTTCTATGTTGTGAAAATGACATATGACAACTTATATGGTGATAACTAGTGTTGTGATTGTTACCTGTTTTCAAGATCATTATTTAATAACTTGAATATCCAAATATCTAATTGTTAATTACCATTTCTGTATACATTTAGTATAACAAATGATATACTGGACTTGCATGTTTCTTAGAAATGCTGGTATGTGTTGTCCAATTCCCTGCGAGCGTCATGTCAGGGTGGGGCTGACCTTCTCGGGCATTTCCTGGTATCCTGTTGTCTGCCTGCAGCACTGTTTCCCTGTTTCATCATGTGGGGAGGTGGGAGTAGGTTATGGAGCTTCTGTTAAAAAAATTAGAGAACTTTTAAAAATAGCGTATTGACTTTAGACTTTTCCAAACACACCAAACCGAACAGGTACAGGAGATTATGAAGGGGGGAGGGGGAAGCATGAGTCAGGATGAAGGAACTGGCTGTAGCAATGGAGATGCGCACACAGATGAGAGAGAGGAGAAGTTCACATATGAAGTGTGTGCAAGGAGCAAATGCACATGCAGGGGGCTGCATCATGTGGCTGAAAACATAAGAATGGTGGTATAGAGATCAATCAATAAAATGTCCAGGAACTTTTCACTGACTACCTGGTCTTTCTAACAAAAGCTTGCTATATAGCAAGTCACTGGAAGTTTTCCTGAGACTAACACATAACCGGTTTTGTTCTGCACACATTAATCGATGCTGTTTTAGTATTGCTGCCCAATGAGTCATTAATGTACAAAAATAAGGACCAGCTCTAGAGACAGCGATCAGGAAGAGAAGGGGCATTCGGTCAAGTGCCAGAAACCAATATAAATACCCCACAAGCAGTGTGGTGGTGTTGAGTAGCATCTGGAAACCAGAGAGCAATCCTCAAATATTTGAAAGGATGCCTTTTCTTAGGAAACCAAGACTGGCTGCGTGAGGGGCTAATGGACTGAACCAACCTCAGAGAAACATCCCCTAGAGCCTGTTAACAAAAGACTACACTAAATCTGAGCGACAGATGAACTTAGAGCAGAGGCTAAGTTTGGCAGTGCTATTGTAAAATCTCTAAGTACCAGAGGGTAGTGAATACAGAGCCCATGGCCTGTGAGGTCTAAATACAGAGTTGATGGTCCATAAGGTTGCACCCAATCCAGAGATGCTAGCTCACTGCTCCCCAAATATGGAGTCCTCAGTCTCTGCCTTAAACCTCCAGTAGCAGGTTCTTCAAACACTGAAGTTGCTATGCTTGTACCTTGTTCAAACTAGGTATCCACAAAAGGACATGAGCTATGTCATTCAGTCTGCCCAATCATTCACTCATTCTGTCACTAACTACCTACAGAGCCCCGTGCTTTGTCAGTACTGGTAAAGAGAAAGGGCACAATGTTCTCATTATCTAGCTTCTTCCCGTTCAAGTCTTGATTTTCTTTATCTACAAAATAACTTTGAATATTTAATAGTAGAGGAAATGCAAAATCATACTTTGGAATAAGCTCAAGGCAGTTAACTTTATCACTTGTCTGCTTATGATGAATACTCACTCATTCATGAAATACTCACTGAACACCAATTATGTGCCAGGAGCCCTTCTAATTCTGGGGAATAAAACACCCAGAATCCCTGACCACACTTTTATTATATACATGTGGATTACAGGAAACATTTCTGTTAATAATGAATTATAATTATAAAATTTGAATGTAAAAATTACTAATTTAAAAAACAATCAGAGATTCATAAACTTATAACGCTGAAATAGAAAAGCAAAGAAATGGTCAAAAATTAGGCTATCTATATTAATACCTCTGATGGAATTTATGCACTTTTGTTTTCCCCTCCTTTCCCCCAAAATCGTTTTTTAAGTTTATTTATTTATTTTGAGAGGGAAACAGAGACATTGCAAGCAGGGGAGGGGCAGAGAGAGAGAGGGAGAGAGAATCCCAACCAGGCTGTGCACTGTCAGTGCGGAGCCCAATGTGGGGCTCAAACTCAGGAACCCAGAGATCATGACCTGAGCAGAAATCAAGAGTAGGATATTTAACAGACTGAGCCACCCAGGTGTCCCGTGCCCAAAATCTTTTATATGAAAGGCCACTAAAACAAAGGCCTAAGGAAGGGAATGTCGATTTTTCCCATGGAACACTACTGTTTCATTCTGCACATTAAGACACACGGGAGATGGGTTGTAGAAGTAAGGCATCCACGGCCAGACTCTCTAAACTATGTGGCCCAGTGAAGATACTAATTTGCTTCTCTTTTCTTATCTCTGAGAGGGAGGTATTAAAAAAACAAAAACAAAAACAAAACAAAACAAACAAAAAACCCTAGAAAACAACAAAAAAACCCCACAAAAAACAAACAAACAAACAAACAAAAAAACAAACCACACATGCATCAGATGATCAATGTAAAAATTAAATGAGCTAATACATGGACAGGATTTAATACTCTTTGAAGCACATTAGTGTTTACCCCCATTTCTATTATTAAATCCGAAGAGCACGGCAGAAACAAATACACATCAGAATCTTCACCAACAGAAGTTGCCAGAACACTTCAAATAAACAATCTGGGGGCGCCTGGGTGGCGCAGTCGGTTAAGCGTCCGACTTCAGCCAGGTCACGATCTCGCGGTCCGTGAGTTCGAGCCCCGCGTCAGGCTCTGGGCTGATGGCTCAGAGCCTGGAGCTTGTTTCCGATTCTGTGTCTCCCTCTCTCTCTGCCCCTCCCCCGTTCATGCTCTGTCTCTCTCTGTCCCAAAAATAAATAAATGTTGAAAAAAAATTAAATAAAATAAAAAAAAAAACAAATAAACAATCTGGAACTTAACACTTTAGCCTTGTCATTAATCTCAGTGTCAAATATTCTCTGGGCAATCTAGCAGCAGACCATGCTGCCATAGTTGAGTCTCCCTATGTTCCCCCTCACAGCAAAGTACAAGTGCCAGCCTCTAAGTTCACTGCCAGAACTCACCAGCTTCATAAAGGCTACCACTTTTATTCATGTTTTCCATTCTGACAGTATAGATTCCGTTCTTCTGTCTGGCAGAGACTGTCTGGCTTTGCACAGTGGAAAAAAAAAAAAAAAGCAAAACAAAAAACAACTTACCAAACCATTCTAGCCATCATTTGTGATCTTTTTCAGCAACAGAACTTTTTGGCCAACTACAAGCTAAAGAATGTCTTCATTCCCAACCCCCACCATGTATTTCTGAAAGAGTCTCATACTAGGCTAAAACCAAAATGGAAAAAGGTTTCAAAATTATCTGGTAAACATTCGAAGGAAATCATGAAATCGCGTTTCAATTATCCAGAGTATCAGTTCCCATTCTACAAGGAAAACATCTGAACTCTATGCTTGGAAGCAGCTACTGTGAAACAACAGAATATGATCTGGGTTTGTTACAGGGGGAAAGCAGCAAACCTGAATTCTTGACAAATGTGCATTTACATTTTTGGCTTTTGCAGAACTAATCAACATCCACAATCTGTTTTAATAACTCTGTCCTGAGGATTTGCTTATTTTTCCAACAACAAGGGGCAGACAAAAGCCCACAGGATAAAAAGTGAATGTCGAAGAGGTTTTTCAAAAAGCATGATAGGTTTTACACTAAGCAGGCCCCATTATCTAGTCTCTTTCTGATCAACCACACACCTTTGTAAAATGTGTCACATGCACCGGGTCATGGTCTGGTAATGGAAGAAAAAGATGTCTCTGTCTTAAGCTATCACGTTTCTCTAGGAATCAAACACACACCCATACCCACAAGCCCCAAAAACCATCAATGGAATCCATGTGTGCTAGTGTGCTTTGCTAAGGAAAGCTCCATTCAAATTCTAATCAGTATCCAACTGGCTGCAATGAAAGTTCCTGAGGGAAAGTGATAACCCCTTACTCATGTTTAGAACATTAGCATCTGAGGATCAAAGGAGATTTGTTTATGGCCAAACAAACTTAATTAATACTCAGCTCTTAGGCTAAGCTTCAGGGAGCTATTGGACTTTTGGTCCAGATTTCTTAAGTGAATCATGTGTCTGGATACAAAGAATTAAAATGGGGTGGCAGGGGTTCAGTCTCATTTTAGCGGCCATCATCTATAGGATCTATGACTGCCTTAAAGAAAAAAGTAATTTTTCAGCATATCAGCATATCACTATGCTGTTGAAATTGCAACAAGAAACCCAGAAAAGCCTTCAGTAAAAATACATTTTAAAAACTGAATTTAATTATGTGATAGATCATATGTGTAAAACAATCCTATTTATAACAGGACTATTATAAATATAATAGCAATATTCAAATTTTGGATAATGTGTTAGTTACTTTGTCCAAATGGAAGGTAAAATGATGGTTTGGATTTCATGTAAATGATATGGAAATACCTTTAGGGGATTTAAGTCATGAATTTTAGTAGTAAAAGGCTTATAGAATTATTGAAAAAATATAGAGCATGATCTTCCATAGGGCAATTGGAAAGATTTTTTTCTCAAGATTTAAGAGAAAGAAGAAAGTAGCAAAAAAGTTTACAAACTTCAAATTGAAACCAATTGCAACTTAAGTGCTACCAAAAAGACAATGGTGAAATCTGACTATAAAATCTAGCATACCTCATTTATAGTATACCAACACGAGCTATGATTGCACATTCTATGATTATTCAGAAAACCAGCAATTACACAAGATGCGATCCTTATTTTAAAATTCAAGCTTAATTACCAGGTTTCTCTCACTGTATTTAGATTCGTGCAAGATGCACTATATCCATGATCCATGTATAAATTCATGGGTAAATAACAGCATTATGTGTCCCTTAATTACTGCTGAACTCCTAACTGGATGCTTTTGCCTAAAATCTTCATGAAGTATGCACAACGCTCATGTTTTTATCCAGTAAGAATCTCAGTTGCAGAAAGGAAAGCGATATAATCACTAATCCCTCACTTCAGTAAAATGAAAATGTGACTTTTCAGAATCAAAGTATGATCAAATCACCTAAGTGCTCAATTAAAAAAACAAACAAACAAACAAACACAGGCATTAATATCCATGCTGAAAAGGACTTTAAGGTTTTGTGGAAGGAGGATGTGAGTAATATATACATGCTTCACTGAATAATGCAATAAAAGAATTGCACGTACTAGCATTTTAGAACCCAAAATAACATATTTTTAAGATTATCAAATTAAATAATGTATGTATGGAAGCTTTTTTAGCTTTAAAGTATATTTGACTGTAGTTAATATTGATCTCAAAATTAAGAACTCATGTTGCCACATCAGATATTCAGAGTTTAAATAAGAGTTCAGCATTGAAATAGAGTATTTCAAGGCAGGTGAATTTTGAACCAGTTACCTTCGTTGTGCAAGGGAATTTATTGACCTGGCTAGCAGACATATGGAGAGTGATGGACACAACCCATTACCTTCTCGGCTACAAATCTATACACTAAATGGTAAGGAACTGCTTTTCTAAGAGAAACACAGGAATGATTTGATAAAATTTATATTGCTTCCAGTCTACTTTCATGCCTGTATTCCTATTATTTTAATCTTGAAACTTTTCATGGTCTAAAAGCCTGGATGAATGACTCCTCATCCTGAGATTATCATTATCAGTTTCCACATGATTTGACAAATATCCCTGAATAGTTTGAAAGGGGAAGCCAAGGGATGTAAATTGATGAAGAATATCCATTCTTATAAAAGGAAAGCACATATTTTTGGGAGATATGATCTTCCCAAGATGAAGAGTCAGCTCTATTCTGAATATAAGCAGTTTTGAGGATTAATTTGCCTCACAGAATACCGAGACCAGCAGCAGACATCTTCTTTTTGACAACTTTCTGATTCCAGGATGATAATGAGAATGAAGATCTCAGTTTACACTCCAAAACTCCAACCAAAAATGGGTTAATCTCATTTTATTTTGTATGGGTCAAACACAACCACAGAACCTTGGATCACAGCAGAATTAAAAATAAAAAAATAAATTGAGTTAAATTAAAATTAACAAAAAACAGATGAAATACCATCTAGAAGTTTAGGAAAGCTTAATAATTATCACAATATACTTTTGAAAGAAATATAATTTTTTTAATGTTTATTGATATTTGAGAGACAGAGACAGAGAGTGAGGGCAGAAGGGGCAGAGAGAGAGGGAGGCACAGAACCCAAAGCAGGCTCCAGGCTCTGAGCTGTCAGCACAGAGCCCAGCGCAGGGCTTGAACCCATGAACTGTGAGTTCCTGACCTGAGCCAAAATTGGACGCTTAACCGACTGAGTCACCCAGGCGCCTCAAGAAATGTAATTTTTTTAAGTTTATTCATTTTGAGAGAAAGAGACACAAAGAAAGAGAGAGAGAGAGAGAGCACAGAAGCAGGGGAGAGGCAGATAGGGAGAGAGAGAATCTCAAGCAGGGTCCATGTTGTCAGTGCAGAGCCTGATGGAGGGTTTGATCCCACAAACTGTGAGATCATGACCTGAGCCAAAATCAAGAGTTGTACGCTTAACCAATTGAGGCACTCAGGCACCCCAAGAATTGTAGTTTTATCATTAAAAATACATTAGTAAAATCTAGCCTAATAGAAACAGCCCTATAATTAATAGATTAAAATGCCTTTTTTCAGGATATAAAACCATAAATTAGTATGCTAGCCATTTTTTTCTAACTACTAAACTGTGTATAAAATTTGAACTGTTCAAGCAGTAAACAAATCTTCACCTTGAAGACATGTCTACCGTTTTGTGTTTCTACTTGTTGGACAGCTTTGCACCAACTACTGTTCACTTCTGCCTCCTATTTTGAATGCTAATGTAATCATCATCAATTCTTTTTTTTTAATATGAAATTTACTGTCAAATTGGTTTCCATACAACACCCAGTGCTCATTCCAACGGGTGCCCTACTCAATGCCCATCACCCACTTTCCCCTCCCTCCTCCCCCCCATGAACCCTCAGTTTATTCTCAGTTTTTAACAGTCTCTTATGGTTTGCCTCCTTCCATCTCTGTAACTTTTTCCCCCCTTCCCCTCCCCCCATGGTCTTCTGTTAAGTTTCTCAGGATCCACATAAGAGTGAAAACATAAGGTATCTATATTTCTCTGTATGACTTATTTCACATAGCATAACACTCTCCACTTCCATCCACGTTGCTACAAAAGGCCATAGTTCATTCTTTCTCATTGCCACGTAGTATTCCATTGTGTATATAAGCCACAATTTCTTTATCCATTCATCAGTTGATGGACATTTAGGTTTTTTCCATAATTTAGCTATTGTTGAAAGTGCTGCTATCAACATTGGGGTACAAGTGGCCCTATGCATCAGCACTCCTGTATCCCTTGGGTAAATTCCTAGCAGTGCTATTGCTGGGTCATAGGGTAGGTCTATTTTTAATTTTTTGAGGAACCTCCACACTGTTTTCCAGAGTGGCTGCACCAGTTTGCATTCCCACCAACAGTGCAATAGGGTTCCCGTTTCTCCACATCCTCTCCAGCATCTATAGTCTCCTGATTGGTTCATTTTAGCCACTCTGACTGGCGTGAGGTGATATCTCAGTGTGGTTTTGATTTGTATTTCCCTGATGAGGAGTGACGTTGAGCATATTTTCATGTGCCTGTTGGCCATCTGGATGACTTCTTTATTTAAAAAAAATTTTTTTTTACGTTTATTTATTTTTGAGATAGAGAGAGACAGAGCATGAACGGGGGAGGGTCAGAGAGAGAGGGAGACACAGAATCCGAAACAGGCACCAGGCTCTGAGCTGTCAGCACAGAGCCCGACGCGGGACTCGAACTCACGGACCGCGAGATCATGACCTGAGACGAAGTCGGACGCTTAACTGACTGAGCCACCCAGGTGCCCCCTGGATGTCTTCTTTAGAGAAATGTCTACTCATGTCTTCTTCCCATTTCTTCACTGGATTATTTGTTTTTCCAGTGTGGAGTTTGGTGAGTTCTTTATAGATTTTGGATACTAGTCCTTTGTCCAATATGTCATTTGCAAATATCTTTTCCCATTCCATCGGTTGCCTTTTAGTTTTGTTTATTGTTTCCTTTGCAGTGCAGAAGCTTTTTATCTTCATGAGGTCCCAATAGTTCATTTTTGCTTTTAATTCCCTTGCCTTCAGAGATGTGTTCAGTAAGAAACTGCTGCAGCTGAGGTCAGAGGTTTTTCCTGCTTTCTCCTCTAGGGTTTTGATGGTTTCCTGTCTCACATTCAGGTCCTTTATCCATGTTGAGTTTATTTTTGTGAATGGTGTAAGAAGGTGCTCTAGTTTCATCCTTCTGCATGTTGCTGTCCAGTTCTTCCAGCACCATTTGTTAAACAGACTGCCTTTTGTTCCATTGGATATTCTTTCTTGCCTTGTCAAAGATTAGTTGGCCACACTTTTGTGGGTCCAATTCTGGAGTCTCTATTCTATTCCATTGGTCTATGTGTCTGTTTTTGTGCCAATACCATGCTGTCTTCATGACGACAGCTTTGTCGTAGAGGCTAAAGTCTAGGATTGTTATGCCTCCTGCTTTGGTCTTCCTCTTCAATATTACTTTGGCTATTCGGGGTCTTTTGTGGTTCCATACAAATTTTATGATTGCTTGTTCTAGCTTTGAGAAGAATGCTGGTGCCATTTTGATTGTGATTGCATTGAATGTGTAGGTTGCTCTGGGCAGTATTGACATTTAAACAATATTTATTCTTCCAATCCATGAGCACATAATGTTTTTCCATTTCTTCGTATCTTCTTCAATTTCCTTCATAAGCTTTCCATAGTTTTCAGCATACAGATCTTGTACATCTTTGGTTAGGTTTATTCCTAGGTATTTTATGCTTCTTGGTACAATTGTGAATGGGATCAGTTTCTTTTTCTTTCTGTTGCTTCACTGTTAGTGTATAAGAATGCAATTGATTTCTGTACATTAATTTTGTATCCGGCAACTTTGCTGAATTCATGTATCAGTTGTAGCAGACTTTTGGTGGAGTCTGTCAGGGTTTCCATGTATAATATGTCATCTGCCAATATTGATGCCTTTGATTAACTTTTGTTGTCTGATTGCTGATGCTAGAACCTCCAACACTATGTTAAACAACAGTGGTGAGAGTGGACATCCCTGTCGTGTTCCTGATCTCAGGGGGAAAACTGTCAGTTTTTCCCCATTAAGGATGTTATTAGCTGTGGGCTTTTCATAAATGGCTTTTATGATGTTTAAGTATGTTCCTTCTATCCCGACTTTCTCAAGGGTTTTCATTAAGAAAGGATGCTGAATTTTGTCAAAGGCCTTTTCTGCATTGATTGACAGGATCCTATGGTTCTTATCTTTTCTTTTATTAATGTGATGTATCACATTGATTGATTTGCAAATGTTGAACCAGCCCCGCAACCCCGGAATGAATCCCACTTGATCAGGGTGAATAATTCTTTTTATATGCTGTTGAATTCAATTTGCTAGTATCTTGTTGAGAATTTCTGCATCCATGTTCATCAGATATATTGGCCTGTAGTTCTGTTTTTTGGCTGGCTCTCTGGTTTGGCAATCAAAGTAATGCTGGCTTCATAGAATGAGTCTGGAAGTTTTCCTTCCCTTTCTTTTTTTTGGAACAGCTTGAGAAGGATAGGTATTATCTCTTCTTTAAATGTCTGGTAGAATTCCCCAAGGCAGCCGTCTTGTTCTGGACTCTTATTTGTTGGGAGATTTTTGATAACTCATTCAATGTCTTCACTGGTTATGGGTCTGTTCAAGTTTTCTATTTTTTCCTGTTTGAGCTTTGGAAGTGTGTGAGGGCTTAGGAATTTGTCCATTTCTTCCAGGTTGTCCAGCTTGTTGGCATATAATTTTTCACAGTATTCCCTGATAATTGCTTGTATTTCTGAGGGATTGGTTGTAATAATTCCATTTTAATTCATGATTTTATCTCTTTGGGTCCTCTCCCTTTTCTTTTTGAGAAGACTGGCTAGAGGTTTATCAATTTTGTTTATTTTTTCAAAAAACCAACTTTTGGTTTCATTGATCTGCTCTACTGCTTTTTTAGATTCTACATTGTTTATTTCTGCTCTGATCTTTATTATTTCTCTTCTTCTGCTGGGTCTGGGGTGTCTTAGCTGTTCTGCTTCTATTTCTTTTAGGTGTGCTGTTAGATTTTGTATTTGGGATTTTTCTTGTTTCTTGAGATAGGCCTGGATTGCAATGTATTTTCCTCTCAGGACTGCCTTCGCTGCGTCCCAAAGCATTTGGATTATTGTACTGCATTTTCATTTATTTCCATAAATTTTAAAATTTCTTCTCTAATTGCCTGGTTGACCCATTCATTCTTTAGTAGGGTGTTCTTTAACCTCCAAGCTTTTGGAGGTTTTCCAGACTTTTCCCTGTGGTTGATTTCATGTTTCATAGCATTGTGGTATGAAAGTGTGCATGGTATGATCCCACTTCTTTCACACTTATGAAGGGCTGTTTTATGATTCAGTATGTGATCTAAATTGGAGAATGTCTCATGTGCACTAAAGAAGAAAGAATATTCTGTTTCTTTGGGATGCAGAGTTCTAAATATATCTGTCAAGTCCATCTGATCCAATGTATCATTCAGGGCCCTTGTTTCTTTATTGATCCTGTGTCTAGATGATCCATCCATTGTTGTAAGTGGGGTATAAAAGTCCTCTGCAATTACCACATTCTTATCAATAAAGTTGCTTATGTTTGTGATTAATTGTTTTATATATTTGGGAGTCCTGTATTCGGCGCATAGACATTTATAATTGTTAGCTCTTCCCGATGGATAGACCCTGTAATTATTATATAATGCCCTTCTTCATCTCTTGTTACAGCCTTTAATTTAAAGTCTAGTTTGTCTGATATAAGTATGGCTACTCCAGCTTTCTTTTAACTTCCAGTAGCATGATAGATAGTTCTCCATCCCCTCACTTTCAATCTGAAGGTATCCTCAGGTTTAAAATGAGTCTCTTGTAGACAGCAAATAGATGGGTGTCATTTTTTTTAATCCATTCTGATACCCTATGTCTTTTGGTTGGAGCATTTATTCCATTTACATTCATTGTTATTATTGCAAGATATGGGTTTAGAGTCATTGTGATGTCTGTTGGTTTCATGCTTGCAGTGATGTCTCTGGTACTTTGTGGTCCTTGCAACATTTCACTCACAGAGTCCCCCTTAGGATCTCTTGTAGGGCTGGTTGAGTGGTGATGAATTCCTTCAGTTACTGTGTTTTAGGAAAACCTTTATCTCTCCTTCTATTCTGAATGACAGACTTGCTGGATAAAGGATTCTTGGCTGCATATTTTTTCTGTTCATCACTTTGAAGATTTCCTGCCATTCCCTTCTGGCCTGCCAAGTTTCAGTAGATAGGTCTGCTCCTACCCTTATGTGTCTACCTGTGTATGTTAGGGCCCGTTTATCCCTAGCTGCTTTCAGAATTCTCTCTTTATCCTTGTATTTTGCTAATTTCCCTATGATATGTCATGCAGAAGATTGATTCAAGTTACGTCTGAAGTGAGTTCTCTGTGCCTCTTGGATTTCAATGCCTTTTTCCTTCCCCAGATCAGGGAAGTTCTTAGCTATGATTTGTTCAAGTACACCTTCAGCCCCTTTCTCTCTCTCTTCCTCTTCTGGATTCCTATGATACGGATATTGTTCCGTTTGATTGCATTACTTAGTTCTCTAATTCTCCCCCTCAAACTCCTGGATTTTTTTATCTCTCTTTTTCTCAGCTTCCTCTTTTTCCATAATTTTATCTTCTAATTCACCTATTCTCTCCTCTGCCTCTTCAATCTGTGCTATGGCTACCTCCATTTTATTTTGCACCTCATTTATAGCATTTTTTAATTCCTCATGACTATTTTATAGTCCCTTGGTCTCTGTAGCAATAGATTCTCTGCTGTCCTCTATGCTTTTTTCAAGCCCAGCGATTAATTTTATGACTATTATTCTAAATTCTTGTTCCATTATATTGCTTAAATCTGTTTTGATCAATTATTTAGCTGTTGCTACTTCCTGGAGTTTCTTTTGAGGAGAATTCTTCCATTTCATCATTTTGGCTAGTCCCTGGGGTAGCTCCAAACTGCAGGGCACTTCCCCTGTGCTGTCCAGAGAAATTTGTGTTGGTGGGCGGGGCCACAGTCAGACTGGTGTGTACCTTATCTTCCCCCCCTCCCAGGGGCAGGACTCAGTGTGGAGTGGTGTGGCCCCTGTCTGGGCTGCTTGCATAGCCAGGCTTGTGGTGCTGCTTCTATGGGATCTGACATATTAGTGGGGGTGGATCCTCAAGGTGCATGGGGGTGGGAGGGGCAGACTTAGCTCACTTTGCCCTCAGTGGTCCCCTGTGGGAGGGGCTCTGCAGCACTGGGAGGGAGGAAGGGAGGGAGGCAGACGGGTCAGAGGAAGCATTGGGTGTTTGAGTGGTACAAGCAAGTTCAGTGAACTGGTTCCCTTTGGGGTTTCAGCTGGGGGATGGGAGAGGGAGATGGCGCTTCCCAGTGCCTTTGTCCCCTGCCCAGCTGAGCTCTGTCTTCCAGGGCTCAACATCTCTCTCTCCTGGTGTCCTCTCACCCTCCTGCTCTCGGAGCAGAGCTGTTGACCTATAACATTCCAGATGTTAAGTCCCATTGGCCTCAGAACTCACGCAGTCCGGCCCCTCCACTTTTGCAAGCCAGACTCAGGGGCTCTGCCTTGCTGGGTGGGCTGCCCCTCCACCGCCCAGGCTCCCAGCCACCAGTCTGTGTAGCGGGCACCGCCTCTCTGCCCTTCCTGCCCTCTTCCATGGGCCTCTCGTTTACGCTTGGCTCCAGAGAGTCCATTCTGCTAGTCTTCCGGCGGTTTTCTAGGCCAATGTGGGTGGAATCTAAGCTATCAGCAGGACGAGGTGAGCCCAGTGTCCTCCTACGCAACCATCTACCCTTCCCTCCAATTCTGAGTATCAGTACTGGTTTCAATATTTCTGCATGAAAAGGGCTCAGAGGCAGCAATCTAATTGGAAACTGTAGCCAGGGTCAAAGCTACTTGGGCTAAGAAATTTGTTTGGCGTACCAAAACTACTATTAAAAAAAATTATTTAAGCTTATTTAGTTGGAGAGAAAGAGAGAGAGTAGGGTAGGGGCAGAGAGACAGGGAGAGAGAAGATTCCAACCTGTCTCCGAGCTGTCAGCACAGAGGATTAACATGGGGATCAAACTCACACACTGAGATCATGTCCGTCCGACCCAGAGTCGGGACACTTAACCAACTGAGGCACGCAGGCACCCCAAGAAAACTATTTTTATTTAAAGCATAGGTTCCATCCCAGGGGGTGAGGGTAAGGTGACATGGAGATTATAGAAGGACGGCTAAATCTTACTCCATCCTGTGCTAGCAAAAGCCTCTAGTCATTACATCTGATCCATTTAGGTTCAAAAGGAAACAAGTAGACATTTTTCAAGGAAACATAAGGGAAGAGCTTCAACCAAAGCAGGCCGGCATGTCAGTGATGCTGCCCAAGGTGCTCCAAAATGTGCTACCCAATGGAAGGATGAGTTCCTTCCAAGGAAGGAAAAGAATGCGTGATTCAAAGACATTAAAAGGTAGGTCTCTACCTGTAAGGTGTGTTACTGTTTACTTATGTCTTTATTTTCATGAGAGGACTGATTAGGAAAATATCAGAATGTGTGAAACTTACAAGATTTTCCTTGTTTTTTTCTAAAGTGAATTTTCTGGGGGTGGGGGGTGGGGAGAAATACAGATATGGTAATAAGCTCCAGGAAAACAAGGCAAACGGAAGGAAACAAAACAAACACCGAAAGAAAATTCCCTGTTGGCACGATTTAAAGGGGTTAGTGAAAATCTTCTTTAATATGCCTTGGGAAGTGGGGAAGTGCAGGGAAAAACTGCTATCTTTGTGAAACAGACTAAAAAAGGCCTTTGAAACTAACACAGGTAGTGAACACAGTACTAGACTCTGAGGAATCACAGGGCAAGGGTCCCTAGAGCAGCATTCACAGTGGGGGCACAGTTACTGTCCCCAGCTCACCTATGTGGACAAATATCTGTAAATCCCCAATGAAAATTCCTTTGTAGAAGAAAATATCTCTTTGTAGAAGAGATATCTCTTTGTACAAAATATCTTTGTAGAAGAAACGACCCATTGATTTCTAAAAGTGAAAAGAATCTAAGGTTTGTTTTAGTTTCTTCCTTGCAGTGTTAACAAGATAATATTTATTTTTTTTAGTATTTTTTAATGTTTTATTTCTTCTTGAGAGAAAGAGAGAGAGAAAGCGCAAGTGTGCTCGAGCGGGGGTGGGGCAGAGTGACAGGGAGACAGGATCCAAAGCAGGCTCTGAGCTGACAGCAGAGAGTGAACTCCTGCATTGGGAGATCATGACCTGAGTCTAAGCCAGATCCTTAACCAACTGAGCCAGCCAGGTGCCTCAAGATAAAAATATTTATTATTATCTTGTGTAATAATTTATTTGTATTAATTGTGATTGTTCTGATTATTATAGTATATTATGTATTAATATATTTATTATATTATTATAGTGTAATAATTATCACATTTCATACATCATTGGGTCTGGGATATAGTATGTTATAAAAAAATGAGAAGTTTTCAGATTTAAAATTTTTTTTTTAAATTTATTTCTGAGAAGGAGAGAGAGACCAGGGGAGGGGCAGAGAGAGAGGGAGACAGAAGATCCGAAGCAGGTTCTGTGCTGACAGCAGAGAGCATGTGGTGTGGGGCTCAAACCCACAAACTGTGAGGTCATGACCTGAGCTGAAATTGAACGCTTAACCAACCAGGCACCCCAGAACTTTTCACTTTTTGTTTGAAGGTGAGAAGAGAGGTCTGTCTTTGCAAAGTGAATAAGCTAAGATCTACACTTCACGACTGGCCCCATGAACAAATTTGTTATAAATCATGGGAAGGTTGTGCTGCTGCAAATACATTTTTGAAACAACTGAACCAAGCACCACTATTTTCAGGTTTTAATGAGGCAGCAATAAAATATAATTTATTAATACATGAAATTCCTATACTGAAAAATGGAATAAAAAGGCCTTCCCTTCTGATGGAATCCTCCAATGCATTTCCTCCATTTTTGAAATTATTTAACACAGCTTTGTATACTTCCTTGACTAAATTCTTAGGGGCAATGATACATGATCTTAGGTAAAGAATGTGATATGGTTTACAACACTTTATCCTAAGAGAATCACACTGGTGGTCAATAAAGTGATTGCAGCTGGTAAATAAAAAAAAAAAAATTAAAGTTAATAGTCAATGCAATTCAGGGAGCTTGTGTGGCTCGGTTGGTAAAGTGTCTGACTCTTGAATTTGACTCAGGTCATGAGTTTACAGCTCATGAGTTTAAGCCTCATATTGGACTCTGTGCTGACAGTGCAGAGCCTGCTTGGAATTCTCTCTTTTCCTCTCAGCCCTCTCCTGCTCACACGCATGTGTTTCTTCTCTCTCTTTCTCTCTCTCTCAAAATAAATAAACTTAAAAAAAAATAAAGTATGCTGCTTCACTTTTATTGAGGTATAATTGATAAGTAAAACTGTAATACAATTAAAGTATACAACATGATGATTTAATCTACATACACACTGTGAAAGGATTTCTACCAAGTTAATTAACACATCTGTCATTTCACATATTTACCTTTTTTTCCCTTTCTTCTTTCTTTCTTTCTTTCTTTCTTTCTTTCTTTCTTTCTTTCTTTTCCTTGGGAATACTGAAGTTCTAGTTTCACAACCAATTTCAATTATACAATGCAGTGTTATCAACTCTCAGCCGACATTTTACATGAGATCTTCTGACCTTATTCATCCTGTAACTAAAAAACTGAATCCTTTTACTTGTCTCTTTGAATTTCCCCCACTCCCTCAGCCCACTGGCAACCACCATTCTACTCTCTTTTTCTATAAGTCTGACTTTTCTTTGTTCCTTGTTTGTTTGTTTTAATTCCACATGGAATTAATACCACACTGTATTTGTCTTTGCCTGGTTTATTTCACTTAGCATAATGTGCCCTTGTTTTATCCATAGGGAGCAAATGACAAGATTTCATCTTTTTTTTAAGGCTGAAGATTTCATTATTAATATAAATACAAGGAGAATATGTACTTTTACATTTTAGAAAACATTACATCTTCTTTATACATTCTTCTCCTATTGGAAGTTTACTTTCAGGGCTATGACGAACAATGCTGCAAAGAACATGGGAATACAGATATCTCCTTGATCTAATGATTTAGTTTACTTTGGACATATACTCAGAGTTGGGATTTCAGGTTCAAATGGTAGTTCTATTTTTAATTTCTTGAGGAACCTCCATACTGTTTTCCACAGTGGCTGCACCAATTTACATTCCCACCAACAGCATGCAAGGGGTCCTTTTCTCCACATCCTCACCAACACTTGTTAATTCTTGTCTTTTTGATAATTCTAACAGGTGTGAGATGACATCTCTTTGTGGTTGTGATTTGCATTTTCCTGATAATTAGTGATGTTGAGCATCTTTTCATAGGCTTGTTGGCCATTGGTATGTCTTCTCCGCAGAACAGTTTAATCGGGTCCTTTGCTCATTTTTTTTTTGAAAAAAAACTTTAAGTTTATTTTGAGAAAGAGAGAGAGAACACACAAGTGGAGGGAGGGGCAGAGAGAGAAGTGGGGATAGAGAATCCCAAGCAGGCTCTGTACACAGAGCCCAAAGGCTCAACACAGAGCCCAAAGTAGGGCTTGTACCCATGAACCGTGAGATCATGACCTGAGCCAAAATCAAGAGTTGAACACTTAACCAACTGAGCCACCCAGGTGCCCCTCCTTTGATCATTTTTTAATTTGGTTATTTTATTTTTGTTATTAAGCTGTATGAGTTCCTTGTATATTTTGAATATACTTCACTGGTTATGTAATTGGAAAATATTTTCTTCCATTCCGTAAGTTGCTTTTTCATCTTGTTGATGGTTTCCTTTGGTATGCAGAAGCTTTTTAGTTTGATACAGTCTTACTTATTTTTTGCTTTGCCAAGAATATTCGCTACAAAAAATAGAAGGTGAATATGGAGGAAGAAAAGAAGAAAGAGCAATGAGCTTCACACTTTTGGGAGGATCCTCCTCCTGTTTTTAGACTATTATAAAGTTACAGCAACTCAGAAATGCAATACTGCTACATGGTCTGTGATAATGTCACATAGACTAAGTGAAAGAACAAATGCCCAGAAATATACTTCTGGGGATTTGACATGATAAATCAGTAAGGGCAAAGAATGAATGGTTTTTGATAATTTGCTATCAATATGGAAAAAGCAGAATAGTTAATCCTTACTTTGTATGACAGACAAAAGTAAATTTTTACTAATTAAAATTTTAAATGTGAAAGTCTTTAACACTTCTAGAAAAAAATAGGGTAAAATATACTGGGGTGGAAAACATATGTTAAACACAAACAGCAAAACTTGAGCAATTTTAGAAGAACATGGTATCATTTTATGACTTTGCAATGTAAGTGAAATTCTCTAACAAGACTCAAAAACACAAAGCCTAAAGTAAAATGCTGATAAATTCTACTAAAAGTTACAAGATTTACTACATGAACAATGTTAAAAACAACCAAAAGAACAGAAATATTTTCAAAGTTTATATCTTATAAAATACAAGTATTCAAATATAATAAACAAAATCTAATATAAATCAATATATAAGAGACTAATAACCCAGTAGAGAAATGTAAGTTATGTAAATAAGTTTAGTTAATGAGAAAACCTAAAGGCCAATGAGTATTTGTAATCATGGAAATAGTGATTATAACATTACTTAGAGGGACGTCTGAGTGGCTCAGTCAGTTAAATGCCTTGCTTTAGCTCAGGTCATGATCTCATGGTTCCTAAATTCAAGCCCCACATCGGGCATCAGGCTCTGCTGTCAGTGCTGAGCCAGCTTAAGATTCTCTGTCTCCTTCTCTCTCTCTGCCCCTCCTCTGCTCTTGCACACACACTCTCTCTCTCAAAAATAAATAAACATTAAAAATAAAAAACACTACTGGGGTGCCTCGTTGACTCAGCTGGTTAAGCTCAGGTCACAATTTTGCAGTCTGTATGTTGGAACCATGCATCTGTCTGGCTCTGTGCTGACAGCTCAGAGCCTGGAGCCTGCTTCAGACTCTATGTCTCTCTCCGCCCCTCCCCTGCTCAAGTCTCTGTCTCTGTCTCTCTCCCTTTTTCTCTCAAAAGTAAATAAACATTTTTAAAAAATTAAAAAGAAAAACCATTACTTACATACCACTTTAATATCCTTAGTAACAATACTAGAAAAACCGTAACCACCAATGAGTGAATATACAAATAAGTTGTTCTATATCTTTATAATGGGATGCCCTTTATATTCTATAATGGAATACTTTCCAGCAGTAAAAATGTATGAACTTTAACCAGAAGTTCTATAATGCATAATGTTGTAAGAAAAACTATTTTGCACAATCAATGCGTATGACACTAATCAGGCAGCATTCAAATCAATTATGTCCATTATGTACAAATGTATACATATGCAGAAAATATAGAAAATACATTACAAAAATAAACATCAAATTAACGATTTTGTTTATGTCCAGGTACCGAGGACGAGACAAAGGAGAGTGGGACTAGGCAGATTTGGACAGCGGTTGTAAATTGTATTTGTGACATTCTATTAGCAAAACTTTTATAAAAATTTTAGATCAGATACAGTAAAATATTTGCTTTGTTAAAGTCAGGCAAGGGATAGAAAGGTGTGAGTTATCTCACCATCTGCAATTTGAGTATGATTGGAATATTCCATTAGGTCACAAGAAGGAAAAGTTAAAGGGAGGGCTCACACTCTTCACCACACCCAGATAAAATTCAGGTGCATTATGCAGGCAGAGAGAAGAGACTTTCCCACAGGCTTCAGCATATGCCTTCTCAGGTCTCATGAGCACAAGCCAGACCGTGTGCATTAACCAATCACAATGGACAACGGGTTGGAAAAAAAAAAAAAAAAAAGACAAGGGATGAAGAAGTGGGATCTGTTAGGAATGTTCTATGATAGATAGACTGATAAATAAAAGTACAAGTCATGAGAAGGCTTTTCTGTATTTCAATGGCCAGTTCTAAGAAGTCAAAGCCAAGCCAAGTAATTGCTGACACTTGAGAACAAAGCCATCCTTAACTGTGATGAGACACCTCTTAAATTTTCACAGTAGCTACCAGTGCCCTGCAATGGGGCTCTCAACCCGAAAAAGTGCTTACAAAAGATAACATTTTGACAGGAAATACATTGGGTGGTTTTCAAAGATGGAAACAGTAAGAGTTGATTTAAGTTACAAAGCTAAATTCTTCTAATTAGGACTACCATTAAGATAAAGCAATATTAGGGACCCAGAACCTTTTTAAGTATTCATATGAAAGAAAGACATTAATTGATGGAAAAAAATGCTTAAAGGAGAATCCCAAGTTCATGTGAAGACTCTGAGAATAAAGTGATTTCTCAAGTTAGTAATTAAAGAAGGAAATTCCCAAGGAGGTATCTTAAGGTTTTTGTGTCAAAGAGGTTATCATTAATTACTTCATGCTAGTCCAGAAAATATAGACATCTAGAAGTTACATGGGAGACATGTTAATAAAATACTAATATTTTGAGTGTAACAAAATATTTTCATGTGTCATAAAATAATAACCATTATTGCGAAAATCCAAAGTTAATTATTGGCTGAGATAGAGAATTTACAGTGTCATTAAAAAAAAAAAATATGCTCCTCTAAGGATGAATCACGTAGAGAGTGGGCAGCAAAGAAAAAGGAAAGAAATAATGTGTAGACCTGTTTTATGTCAAATTGCTTCTGAAATAAACCACTGCAAAAGATCATAGTTCCATTATTCACAAAAGCCTGTCTTCTTAATGTCACAAATAGTAAAAAAAAAAAAAAAAAAATCTTCTTTATTCTGATTCATATGCTTCATATAGATGTAATATATCAGTGGATGCAATATATGTCAAAACAAAACAGAAACAAATTGGCTGGTCCTGAATATAGCATTTTACAACTTGGTCACATCAACTGTCAATTTAGTCAAGACTATTTACCAAGCATTCACCACACAGAATACTGCTCTAAGAGTTATTCTGCATTCCATTCCCCGGGCCTACAAATATATTTTTCACATTAATAAGTAGACTATTTTTTATACAAAATTTATGTTTGAAAGAGAGTGCTTTGGAAGCAGCATATAAACTTCAACCAAGGAAAGTGAATGCTACCAAAATTTATGGAAGAATGGTATGACATCATCATTACATATGACAAAATGATAACAAAGTATAATGCTTGGATGATGCTGGTGTATCTTCTTAGACACTATGATGATGAAAGTGAGAGTTGTCCAAAATACCATATAAAGATTTAAGCTATGGTACTGCATAAGAAACAAAGGCTCTGATGGCAATCCTGGGATTTTTCTCTTTTACACATCAAATGGGGACATACTTGCAAAGCTGTTTTACAGTGTCATTTGGGAAATACACCATTCTAAAACTCACACTTTATTTTTCCTTTTAAAGATTCAAGGTAAGAAATTCCAAATCCTTCCATGCAAGTATATTTACCACACTATTCATCTCTATGGGTTTACTATTTTTACTTTATTTTATTTTAGTTAGAGAGAGAGAGAGGGAGGGAGAGGGTGTAAACAGGGGGAGGGGCAGAGGGACAGAGAGAGAGAGAGAATCTTAGGCAGGCTCCACACCCAGCATGGAGCCTGTTGCAGGGCTTGGTCTCACAATCAGGAGATCGTGACCTGAGCCGAAATCAGGAATTGGATGCTTAATTTACTGAGGTACCCAGGTGCCCCAACTTTACTATTTTAAAATCACTTTTACCTTGATATTATATAGCAATTTCTATAATCCTGAAAATTAAAAGCATCCAACATAACTTATAAACCCAAGACACTTAGACCATCCATGGGATGATAGCACAAAAGGGAGAGAGGGAATCATTGTACAGATAATTAAAAAACAAAAGAAAACAAATGCATACACAAACTACTTCACTATACCTCCCAAAACAAGTACTGTATTTATTAACTAAATGAAATTCATATTTTACTCTATAATGTGCAGAAAATTCTCAGAATACTGTAAAAAAGAGATATATTGTCTACTTGTTATAAATCAATCCTGGGATATAACCATTTATAAAAATATTTATACAGCCTTTAATACAATGATTGTGGCAGGAGAAGAGATATATTCTCTGCTAATGAAGGACTTACTATAAAAAAATATAATACTATAAGTGAGAATAGTTTGAAATACTATCAGATTAAATCTAAAGAATACAAAATAGGTAACAGATGAAGATCAGAGAAGCTTTTTCCTTTTTTAAATATATTTTTTAAGTTTTTATTTTTGAGAGAGAAAGTGTGAGTGGGGAAGGAAGGGGCAGGGAGAGAGGGAGACACAGAATCTGAAGCAGGTTCCGTGCAGTCTGTGCAAAGCCCCAGTGTGGGCCTTAAACCCATGAACTGTGAGATCATGACCTGCGCTGAAGTCGGATGCTCAAATGACTGACCCACCCAGGTACCCCAGAGAAGCTTTCTTTGTGGTGCACTACTATAAACCAGAATGGTGATGAATAATTATGAATATGCATTTATTTATATTCACATTTGTTCACAGTAATAATAATAATGCCTAATCTTTATTGGATGTTCCTGGTGAGTCTGGCACTTGAATTCACAGTCAAGGTCTCCTTTGACCTTCACTAAACTATTTAAAAATTTTTCCTTCTCCATTTCACACTTACATAAACTGGAACTTGGGGAGGTCACATATCTAGAAGCAACCTCACAGTGGTATAAACCCAGATCGATCTGATCTCAAGTTCCCCATCACAGTTCTAGTATCATTGTTAGTTGCTAAGGATTCTATACATGTAGCTACTTCTTATAAGTCAGCAGCTTTCTGAAGAAAGAAACATTTTCTAAAACTTTAATGTAGAACCAGACTTTACAAAATGAACATAAAATATCCATAAGGGGCTCCTGGATGGCTCGGTCAGTTAAGGGTCCGACTTTTGACTTCATCTTAGGTCATGATCCCAGGGTTGTAAGACAGAGCCCCGTGTGGGGCTCTGTGCTGAGCACAGAGTCTGCTTAAGATTCTCTCTCTCATTCTCTCTCTCTCTCTCCCCTTCTGCCCCTCTCCTCTCAAAAATAAACACTGAAAAATACTAACAGTAATTAGAGATTAAGTATAAACTGAAATCTTTAGTAAGAAACTCTTACTGGCAAAAGACTTACAGAAAACAGGTAAACAAGGCAAACTGCTCTCAAGAGGCTATTTCTTAGGGGGACAAGTCAAGCGCACAAGTGACTTCAGTACACATGTCTGCAAGGATGCAGCCGGGCACAACTTGCCACAGGCTCTCAGAGGCAGAGGAGTAAAAGAGAAAGAATCAAGAATCTGAGCTGGATCTGGAGGGATCCAGCTGAGAAGAGGTTGAGGAACGAGGCCCTGGTAAGAGAGCATCTGATAGCATCACTTATCTTTTGTTTCTTTTCTGCTGAGGGGGGTACATATTCTTACAGTGCTTTCTGAAAGTCATGTCTTAGATGGGGAACAAAACACAAGCTGAAATGGGAGTGCAGGTATCTCTTAAAATTTCGACACAAGTGTAGATATTCTATTAAGTGTTCTTATCACAAAAAATAATGGTATAAAAAGAGGGCAGGAGAAAACTTTCAGAGGTGATGGATATGTTTACGGCACTGCTTGTGGTGATCACCTCAGAGGTGTGGAGAAAACCCCAAATCAACAAGGAGGATAAAATAAACATGTGCAGCTTTCTGTATGCCAATCATATCTCCATGAAATGTTAAAAAAAAAAACCACATATGAGATGAAGATTCTAGATAAAAGGATTAAAAAAAATTAAATAAATCAACTATGAACCACAGAAATGCTTTCAGTAGAAAAGGAAGGCAGGGAGGGTGACCATCATACATATAAAGCGAAGCTATTCTCTGTTCTAAGTTCCTTTCTTGGCAGGCAAATTCAAAGCCCAGTCTCTTTTGGGTTGTGGCCTTTTGACCAGATAGTCTAAAGATCACTGGCCAAAATCCACAGCCTCAGATTAAGCCTGTGAGAAAAGGCAACAAAGTGTGCATCGAGTGGGACATTTCTATACATTGAGAATTTATAGGTACGATCGTTGTGCTGGGCTAGGTTATACCAAAAATTATTAGATCCTAATCAGGGGGAAGTAGGTGGAGGTGTTCTGGTTAAAGACAATCACTTCTGGAAAGGTGTTAAAGTAGGAGCCAATAAGGAACACTCAGAAAATTAGGCTTCGTCCAGGTTAAGAGGAATACATATTTTTAATATATATTTCATGAAGTGTCTTTAAATTAAATAGAAAAAAACCCTTAAAAACCAGGCTAATGAGCTTAATTTTTATTCTTTATTAAAATAAAAAAGCTTACTCGTGTAATCCTTATAATACTCGTCTAAAGTGGGTTTTATTATTATCATCCCTATTTTACTGAAGATAAAGCTGAAGCCCAGAGAGGCTAAGTAATCTAAGGTCACATTGCTAGAAAATGGTAGAGCCAGGAATCTAATCTAGGAAGTTTACTAGGACTTTTCTCCTATTATTTTTTAAAACAAAGAAATAAAGGGGTGCCTGAGTGGTTCAGTCGGTTAGGCGTCAGACTGTATCCTAGTTGATGATCCCGCACTTTATGGGTTCAAGCCCCACGTCAGGCTCTATGCTGACAGCTCAGAGCCTGGATCCTGCTTCAGATTCTGTGCCTCCCTCTCTTTTTGCCCCTCCCCTGCTTGCACTCTGTCTCTCTGGCTCCCAAATGTAAATAAATACTAAAAAACATATTTAAAACAAAGAAATAAGGGAGAATGAGAGATGGATATCTTAATCCCAGATCAAGAGTCATTACACGTATTATAGTTCAAGATTACGGTGGTGCAGAAGCTTTTTATCTTGATGAGGTCCCAAAAGTTCATTTTTGTTTTTAATTCCCTTACCTTTGGAGATGTGTCGAATTATGGAACGAGCCTAACTGTCCATCAACTGACGAAAGGATACAGATGTGGTTTATACATACAATGGAATACTACTTGGCAACAAGAAAGAATGAAATGTTGCCATTGGCAGCAACGTGGATGGAACTGGAGGGTATTATGCTGAGTGAAATAAGTCAGGCAGAGAAGGACAGACACCATATGTTTTCACTCATATGTGAACCCTGAGAAACTTAACAGAAGACCATGGGGGAGGGAAAGGGGGAAAATAAAGTTACAGAGAGGGAAGAAGATAAACCATAAGATACTCTTAAATAATGAGAACAATCTGAGGGGTGATGGGGGGCAGGGGAGAGGGGAAGCTGGGTGATGGGCACTGAGGGGGGCACCGGTTGGGATGAGCACTGGGTGTTTTATGGAAACCAAGTTGACAATAAATTATATAAATAAATAAATAAATAAATAAATAAATAAATAAATAACACACTGCCAGGCTTGTGGTGCTGCTTCAGTGGGTTCTGGCGTATTAGCAATGGAATACTACATGGCAATGAGAAAGAATGAAATATGGCCTTTTGTAGCAACGTGGATGGAACTGGAGAGTGTTATGCTAAGTGAAATAAGTCATACAGAGAAAGACACATACCATATGTTTTCACTCTTAATGTGGATCCTGAGAAACTTAACAGAAGACCATGGGGGAGGGGAAGGGGGGGAAAAGTTACAGAGAGGAAGGGTGGCAAACCTTAAGAGACTCTTAAAGACTGAGAATAAACTGAGGGTTGATGGGGGTGGGAGGGAGGGGAAAGTGGGTGATGGGGATTGAGGGGGGCACCTGTTGGGATGAGCACTGGGTGCTGTATGGAAACCAATATGACAATAAATTTCATATTTAAAAAAATAAATAAATAAAAATAAAAAAGAAAATCTATTTCTGTATTTTATTTCTCTATGTAGAGAGTAAATTCCAGGATAATAGGGATCCCAGAACTGAAGGTAATCTGTTAACAAGTACCTGAAACACATATGCTCAGCTGGAAACACTACCTTGATGTGTTGAATAACACAGCTGACATTCTTAATGGAATGTAAATATTAGGGGAGAGAAACAAAAATTAAGCTTTATTTTTAACTGAACAGAAAAATCCTCTTCCTTCATTCTCCTAAATCAGCACAATTTTCTTACACTATTGTGTAGTGATGTGTGGTGCTTTTTTTATTGACTTAAAATTTGATTAATAAAAAATTAGGCTCACTTCACTAAGAAAATGTACTTCCCTCAAGCCCAGAAGTAAAATTGACATGTCTGCCTTGTTCTTATTTAGCTTTTGGAAGTCAACTGATTTTTAGACTGTTTTAACAGTTGAACCTTTCATTTCCCATGGGGGGAAAGTAAATACATGGCTGCTTTATTTTACAAAATACGTTTGAAAGACTGAGGACAACAGGGGAGCCAATCTGGTGAGGTGGAAAAGCTAGGAACACGGATTCCAAGGGGACCTGTTTCAGTCCCACCCTGTCCTGATCACGATGGAAATGACCTCATGTCTCTGAGTCTTGGTTCCTGTAGCATACTGTCTGTCTCACAGGATCACTGGGAGGATTAAATAAGATAACATGACAGTTGCTTCCAGAGGACCTTCTAAAAAGTATTCTCTTAACAAACACTGATGGCTGCTATTTTGGAAGAAAGTACCTTCATTTTATTATTATTATTTTTTGAGGGAGAGACACACACACAGACTGAAAGCAGGAGAGGGGCAGAGAGAATGGGAGACACAGAATCCAAAGCAGGCTCCAGGCTCTGAACTGTCAGCACAGAGCCTGACGCAGAGCTCAAACCCATGAACCGTCAGATCATGGCCCGAGCTTGAAGTGGGACACTTAGGTGACTGAGCCACTCAGGTGCCCCAAAAGTAGCTTCATTTTAAGCATGTGATTTGAATCAGAAGTCAGAACTATTACTCCTGGTTGTGTAATTGCTAAATTTTGATCATAGGCTATTCATAACTCATGAAAAATACATTTTACTCCATTGTAAAATGCAGAGAATTTATTATGTGACTGTCTAAACAAAATTGCACGAGCATCAAATCAGACACTACATGTTGAGTAGAAAAAGCAATATAAACACAGTAAAGCAAATTCCAAATAGCATTCATAAAATACTTTTTAAAAATTCAAGAGTAAGAGTAAGAAAAAAAATTCAGCAATTAACTTTTCTATTAATCAACTATGATACATTTCAAGGAGCAAATTATTACTGTGCATTTAATTAGATTATAAAGGTATTGCATGACCTCTAAGATTCTTTCTGATTCTTGAATTTTATAATTTTTGATATCATCCTGTAAAAACTGCTTACCCAGACTCTAAATCAGAACTCAAAAAAGTGAAGACATTGTATGTGTGGAATTCAGGCAATGCCCCTCAAAAATAAAATCTTGGGCACCTGGGTGGCTCAATTGGTTGAGTGTCTGACTCTTGATTTGGCTCAGATCATGATCCCAGGTTCACAGAATTGAGCACCACATCGGGCTCTTCAGTGAGCATGAAGCCTGCTTAGGATTCTCTCTCTCTCTCTCTCTCTCTCTCTCTCTCTCTCTCTCTCTCAAAAAGAAAAAAAAAAAGGAATAAACTCTTTATCTATGTCCTAGATGCTCCTTAATTCACTAGCCTCAACTCCTATCACATTCTACGTTATCCTATAATTTATAATTAATTGCTTGGGACATTGTGTCTCTATTCAAGGGCTTTTCCCTCTGCCTAGAAGACCTCCCTTTCTATGACCTTGTATCAGGGCACTGCACTTACTGTGGTGAAATGGCCTATTTGCATGCCTTCTTTCCCTTAGGTATGTTACTGAACAGGGAGGACCTGGTACATTTTAGCATCTCCATTGTAGCAAACAGTGCTTGACCCACAACAGATATTTAATGTGTTACACTTAGCCAATAAAAAAGAGTCAAGACAATTTCTGAAACTTCCAACAAATCCTTCAAATACCTGGGACGTCCTGAATCAAATGTCTTATGTGTTTACAACTGCTGCATCAGGGCAGCTGAGAATGTGCCCTAACACTGACAACCAGAGGGTAGGCCTAGAGTCAGGGTGCCTGGCGTTTAGGAGGCAGTCACCAAGCAACAAACTGCATAATTCTGAAGCATCTACCAATGTCTGGTGTTTCCTTTGTGTCAGGCAGCTCATCTTAGCTTTGGCAGAACAACAGGACCAAATCTCATGAGGTTTACAAACAATTTCAATGCCATTCTTGACAAAGTTACTTCATCCTGGACCTGGTTGTTTTATTTTTAGCTCTGTTTCTGGTCATATTCACAAGGAAAATTCCCAATTCCTCAATACAAATACCAAAATGTATGCACTTAAGAGGGACAGTATAAAAGTCTCTTCTTGTGAGTTGCCCTAACCCGTGCCATGTTTCATAAAATACCTCCAGGAGACAAACGTGACTCATTGCTTCCTACCTGGTTTGCCAGGCTGTGGCAATTTTTAGAACCCTCAGATGGAGTGGCAGATTGTATTTTCTGCAAAGGCAGACACACACACACACACACACACACACACACACACACACCTTCCCACACACTTCCATTAAAATGTGATGGCAATCCTCCAATGAAATGAGGTGAGGTCTATGTTCTCTCCTCCTAAACTCTGGGTGGACCTTTATAACTGCCTCAATCAATAATTTTTTAGAAGAAGCAAGGCTATGTGACTTCGGAGGCTGAGTAATAAAAAGCAAAATGACCTCAGATTGGCCCACCTTCTAACTTGAGACACTTGCTCCTGGAACACAGCCACTATGTTGTGAGGAATCCCTGGCTAGATGAAGAGGCCCCATGTGGACATTCCAATCAATAGCCATAGCAAAAGCTACCACCAGATCGGTGACTGAATGTAAACATAATCCCAACCTCCTGCATTTGAGTCTTCTAGCTGAGACCCACAGAAACCATGACAGATAATGGATGATTATTGCTGTTTGAAGCCACCAAGTTTCGGAATGATTTGTTATGAGGCAATGAATAATCAAAATAGACTTGGCAGGCTGCCTAGTCTTTGGAATATCAATTTGCAACTAGATTTAAGTCAGTCTGAGACCTCATACTCTTTGGGCAATTTTTCTTTTCTTTTTTTCTTTTTTTATTGAAAGACTATCTGCAAATAACCATTCTGAGTTTCACATTCCTGTAACAGATATTACCATTATGGAAGACATAAGAAAATCATTCAGAAAATGCTAACTTAAGTGATAGAAGATTCCAGATTGCTTTTTAAAGCCATCTACAATCTTTCCCTATGTTTTTAACTCTATTTCTCCAACAAGGTTTGCAGAGTAAAGGTTTTTTGGTTTTTTTAAATTTTATTAATATTTATCTTTGAGAGAGAGGCAGAGAGAGAGAGAGAGAGCAAGAGAAAGGGAGCGAGTGAGTGTGGGGGCAGGGGAGGAGCAGAGAGAGAGGGAGATACAGAATCTGAAACAGGCTCCAGGCTCTGAGCCATCAGCACAGAGCCCAATGCGGGGCTTGAACTCATGAACCACGAGATCATGACCTGAACCAAAGTCAGATGCTTAACTGTCTGAGCCACCCAGGTGCCCCGAAGAGCATAGTTTTGTTACTGTTGTTTTTTTGTAAACTTATTTCTTTTTGTGTGAAATGACATGTGAATTCTCTTTGGCAGAAAATGTACAACACTGTAAACTCCAGACACCTCTACTCCATAGTTTCTCACGATGAAGTCTTCATGCATTTGTTTGAATTTACGTTTACCTATATAAACCCTTGCCTCTATTAAAATTGACTCATAAAAATACTCCTCTGGAACAAGCTTTCATTCACTCAGTTTTTGTTCTTAGAATTCTCTCCCACTTCTCCTTAGACCTATGGCTCATCTTAAGCCCTTTGCAACCCAGTCACCCACCATCTACAGATATTCTACAGGTGTTCACAGAACACTCCCCCTTGGAAGATCTCACTCCAATCTGCTAAATAACATACTGCTCACATCAAAATAAGCCCATCTCCTTCCTGGATTATCATGTGCTTTTTCATACATAATGCAGTGTTCCTATCCATTGAAATGAGGCTAAAAGTTTCATCTAGCTCCTAAGGTTGCTGTGAGAATTCATTAAAAATATAAGTGTTTACTAGGTCCAGGTTTACACATAATTATTATGATATATACATCTTCTTTTCACAATGGTATTCAAGACATTTACAGCAGGTTCTTTGTCTCACACTGTCACTGTGTCCAGCCAATTACATCATATTCATTGTACGTGATAATCTGTACTTGGAGTAGGTCAGGATATTAAACCTTGAAATTTCTTACTGACATTAATCGTATTCAAATTTTAGGGGTGCCCACAATTTACAACATAGACATAAAAGTAGAAAAATGATCCTCTTCTAATATTTCATGTAGAATTTACTAATTTTGACAAAACACATGCAAATTCAGGAAGCCAAGTTATGGCCAGAACTTCATCTGCTAAGACAGAATTTCATTGAACAGTCTCTTTCCCAAAAAAGTTGTGGCCCTTTCTCTCAGTTTAAAGAGGTACAAGGCACCTCCCCGCCCCACCCCTACCCCACCCCCAGAAAGCTTTGGCCATCTCTCTTTCTCCATGCAAAAGGACTTATGTCAATGAATAATTTTGATAATCAGGTCCAGCTTGGGATTTAGAATAGAATAATAAATGCTCTGACAGAAGCCTAAGTAGCCTGAAGGTGATAAGGGATAACTTAAAATAAAAAGGTGATGAACACAGCACGCCCTTTGTGGAAAAAGTAAATCTCCATTTGAATATTTCTAATTTGTATTGTTAAAAGGAAGACTAAGGAAGAGTTTAAAAAAAATAAAACAGGTATTATAGTTGTGGAAAAGAAGCTCATTAGCTTTCTAAGATTTTAGGAAAAAAATAACACTGAGGTGCTTTATCTTAAAAATCAGTGATACACAGCACAGCAGCAATAGTTAATAATACTGTATCACATATTTAAAAGTTACCAAGGCAGTAGATGTTAAAAGTTTTCATCACAAGAAAAAAAAAATTCTGTAACTCTGTGTGGTGATGGATGTTAACTAGACTTATTTCGGTAATCATTTAGCAATATATACAAATACTGAATCATTATGTTGTATGCCTGAAGCTAATATAATACTGTATGTCAATTATACTTAAATTAAAACGATATACAATTTATTGCAAGGAAAGTCACAGTGTCAGGCGGAAAAGGGTACAATACACCATCTCTAAAATAAATATTCTGTCAAGGACCAACTATTTAAAAAGTTTCCTATAAAATGGATATTCAGAGGAGGCTATTAGTCCCAAATTGGGAAAAAGGTCTATGAATACTGATGTTCATACTTGTATTATGTATCACAGCAAACAAATGAATGTCCCCAGATAGAAATACAGTTAATTAAATTATGGCTCATTTTCTTAATGTGGTATTATACAACACTAAATTGTTTACAAAGATTTATAGCACCACAGAAAATACTGAAAGCATAATGTTTAGTGAGAAAATAATGAAAGCACATATATCAAAGGACCGACCACAATCAAGCAAATGTATGCACAGCATAATAATTGGTATAGGCAACAGAAGAGGTTCCTTAGATGTGGGTGTCTAGCTGACTTTTTTCTTTCACATTTCCTGTTATTTTACCTAATATATGATAATGGAAGATAATATCTTTCATAATAGAATATTTTATTTATTCATTTTTATTCTAGAGAGAAAGAGCGTGTGAGTGGGGGAGACAGAGGAAGAGACAGAGAGAATTAAGCAGGCTCCTTGCCCAGCATGGAGCATGACACGGGGCACGATACCACAACCATGGGATCAGGACCTGAGCCGAAATTAAGACTCGGACACTTCACTGACTACGACACCCAGGCACCCCAATAATGAAATATTGTTAAATTAAGCTGGCCTTTATTATCCTGTCTTCTTCCTTTCTCCTCATTCTTTCTTTTTTTCATTCACAAATTAGCATACCATTTAAGGGTTTGGTCTCCAGATTCCAAAAGAACTGGCTTTAAGTTACATTCCAGGGGCACTTGGGTGGCTCAGTTGGTTAAGAGCCCAACTTCAGCTCAGGTCACAATGTCGCAACTCGTGAGTTCGAGCCCCACGTCAGGCTCTGTGCTGACAGCTCAGAGCCTGGAGCCTGCTTCAGATTCTGTGTCCCCCCCCACCTCTCTGCCCCTCCCCACTCATGCTCTGTCTCCCTGTCTTAAAAATACATAAAAACATTTAAAAAATTTTTTTTAAAAAGTTACATCCCAGCCACTTTATAATAGTGTGAATTTCTGTGAGTTAGTAACTCCTTAAGTTTCTGCATCTGTAAAAATTTGTATAATAATAGCATCTCCACTGCTGCTGGAGAATTAAATAAGAGAAATATAGCTCTCAGCATTGTTCCTGCCACATGGCCATTACTCAATAAATGAGGGTTGCTACTTTGTACTGTATGGCCTGCCACTCCCCCTTGTGTGTCCTTCTTTACCCCCTTAACAGAAGTCCAGCATTGTTAACAGAGGAAGAAAAACAGCAAACATTACCAAACTAAACATCTGTGTGTTGTTTAATGTTGCACTGGCTTGTGCAAGGTTTGCAAAAGTCCCAGAAAGCAATGATCATGCAATGGTATTTCCCAAAAATTCCAGGAAGATGTCAATGTTGCAAAACAGAAGAAACACACACAACTAAAAATTATCTTGGAGAACACATTGGTGTTATTTCTTTGCTCCCATTTTATTTCCTCAAAACTGAACTAATGTGCTAATCAAGTTACTGTCCACAGGGAGGATGGATGGGCTAAGGTCATCCTCTAGACCTCAATAAAACAGTGCCTCTTAAGCTTCTACATTTTTCAGAGTTTATAGCCTTTGCTCACTGAGGTTTCATATGCTACTGCCTTCTCAATATGAACACCGCAGGGCTTTAAACAGGACATTTGAGATGAAAATATAAGAATGTTCTGGTTTGAATTTCTTTGTTAAAATTTCAAAGTACATTCTTGGAACACATATTGCTTTTGTCTGTACACATTGCTATATATAGTTATACATGAATCATATTAGTGTGAACCCACAAGGATATGCAATTATTCACCTGTTCTGAACCATTTCCTGGAATTCACCCATGCTTTAAAAAAAGCTGTCAGTATGAGAAAACCAAATATTTAAAAAATTCATTTCTGTATTAGTCAGGGTTCTCTAGGGAAATGGAACAAATGGATGCATAGAAAGACAGAAACAAAGAGATAGATTATAAGGGGTTGGCTTAGGAGTTGATGGAAGCCAAAAAGTCCCAAGAGCTGTGGTCAGCAAGCTGGTGATCCACGAAATCCGACAGGGTTCGTCTATTCCCAGTCCAAAGGCCTGAGAACCAGGAGAACCAACGGCAGAGACTCAAGTTCAAAAGCTGGTGGGGTCAAGACCCAAGGAAAGTCAGTATTTCAGTTGAAGTTTGAAGGCAGGAAGAAAAAAAAATATCCCAGTTACAGTCACTATTTATTAAATTTAGTGATAGTTTTCTGATTTTCCCACGCAAAAATACAAGAACAGTAGCATGAATAAGGAATTATAGCTCAATTTAGCATGATAACTCTCATGTAGAGGGGTGGGTGAACATTTCCTTACTACCAGAAGTGATTTTTTAACAAGGTTAAGGTTTTTGTCTTAGAGCAGTCAACCCCAAGCAATATACTAGCTTCAAATAGATTTCCCTTCATCAATTTCTCTAGTGTTTATGAATACATTTCATTGTAGTGTAGCATGCATACTGAGACTATTTAGAATTCACAAGAGAATTGGGGTGCCTGGGTGGCTCAGTTGGTTGAGCGTCCGACTTCGGTTCAGGTCATGATCTCACAGCTCGTGAGTTCAAGCCCCACATCGGGCTCTGTGCTGACAGCTTGGAGCCTGGAGCCTCCTTCGGATTCTGTCTCCCTCTCTCTCTGCCCCTAAGCCACTCACATTCTGTCTCTGCCTCTCTCAAAAATAAACATTAAAAAAAAAAAAAAGAATTCACAAGAGAACACACCTACGACATCAACAGATAACTCAAGAAACAGACTATGAACAAGCACTCCAGAACTGCTCCCCTTTCATTTACTACATCCCCAGAAAAACAATCCTTATTTCTAATTCCACAGATTCATTTTACTGGTTTTTAATTTTGCATAAATAATCTTTTGTGTCAGGCTTCTTTTTTTAAGTTTATTTATTTATTTTGAGAGAGAGCGGGGGAGGGACAGAGAGAAAATTCCAAGTAGGCTCCACGCCTCCAGTGCAGACAGAGCACAGTGTGGGGCTCCATCTCACAAACTGAGAGATCATGACCTTATCCGAGCTCAATACTCGAATGCTTCACCGATGGAGCCACCCAGGTGCCCCTGTGTCAGGATTCTTTTGCTCAATGTAGTAAGTGAAATGCTATGAACTCATACAATTAATCCATGGTGTTGCATAAACTTCACTCTGTTTGCTATGTAGTTTTTATCATATGAAAATATCACACTGTCCATTTCATTATTGATGTGCAATTGGGTTACTTCTACTTTGGAGCTATTTTAAATATTCCTGCTATACCATTACTTTACATGTCTTTCAGTAAACATATGAACAAGTTCCTTTGGTATATACCTAGAAATGGAATTTCTGTCTTTTACTGTATATGTTCTGTTCAGCTTCAGAAGACTCCAGACATGGTTTTCAAAGCAGTGAAACCAATTTATGTGTCTACCAATGACATAATGACATAAGAGTTCCAGTTGTTCCTTGTCCTCATCAGCTTTTCATACTATTTTTTTTTTCATTTTAATCATTGTGATGCATGTTTATAAATATCATAGAGTGGGCTTTATTTGCATTTCTCTTTGATTAAAGAAATTGGGTAGATTCTCATATGTTTTTCAGTCATTTACATAAATGCTTTTGTAAAATGGACATTCCCACCATTTGTGCATTTTTTTTTTTTTTTTGCATGGGGTTGTCTTTTCTTACTGCTGCTGATTTGTTGGAATGAGTTGTATATTCTGGAATTAAGTTCTTTATCAAATATACATATTAAAATTCTCCTCCTTGTGTTTTCCCCTTTCACTCTCTTTGTGATTTTTTCATAAATAGTAGCTCAACTGCATTTAGCCCAGTCTATTGATATTTTTCCATTACAGATAGAACTTCCTGTGTTTCTTAAAAAATTCTTTGCTTACTAAAAGGTAATAAAGATATTCTATTTTTTCACAAAAGTTATATTGTTTTCTCTTTCAGTGTTAGAGCTACAGTCATGCTAACAGTGATTTTCTTAATGACAGGAAGGTTCAAAATTCATTTATTATTTCCAGTCTATATATTCAATTGAAATAGCATTATTTACTGCAAAAAAAATTCTTTCTCCACAGCTGCAGACATTTTTTTTAATGCTTCTTTATTTATTTTGAGAAAGAGAGAGAGAGAGACAGAGACAGAGAGTGCAGGGGAGGGGCAGAAAGAAAGAGAGAGAGCAGGTTCTGTGCTGGCTGCCAGCACAGAGCCCAATGCAGGCCTCAAACTCATGAACCATGAAATCATGACTTAAGCCATGAAATCATGACTTGAGCCAAAACCCAAGACTTGGATGCTCAACAGACTGAGGCACCCAGGTGCCCCAAGCTACAGACATTTTGAGTACTAAATTTAGCTTTGTTAATACACAAGCATGAATCAGCAAGTATTATAGATAACTCAGTTGCTTTTTAAAAGTGGTCTGGGAACAAAATAAAAATTAATGCTTATAATCTCATCATATTCCTAATTCTATGACTTTACTAGTTTCTTAGAGAATGAGGAGTTGGAGATCTTATAGCATCAACAATAGTAACTGGCATGTAGGTGCTCAGTAAATGTTTCTTGAGTGAAGTCGCTTCACATGTTCCTAACAGTACAGAATGCTTCATTTATTTAAAAAAAAAATCCAGTAAGTATAGCTTTTCATAATATATACCCATATTCAAAATAGCTATGCATATCAATGTGCTTTAACTTAAAAAGATACACATAGTATCTCCATGAAAGAATTCCAAAATCTGATAATTCCATAACACTAACAAATTTTCTTTACCTTACAACTTTAACATCTAAAACTGGTCCCATACAGGGTGCCTGGGTGGCTCAGTTGGTCAAGCATCTGACTTCAGCTCAGGTCATGATCTCACGGCTCATGAGTTCCAGCCCCACATTGGGTTCTGTGCTGATGGCTCAGAGCCTGGAGCCAGCTTTGAGTTCTGTGTCTCCCTTTCTCTCTGCCCCTCCCCCATTCACGCTCTGTCTCTCTCAAAAATAAATAAACATTAAAAAAATTTTTTTAAACTGGTCCCATGGAAGAAATTAACTACAAGAATTTCTATGTGAGAGCACCAATTTTTGTCCTGGAATTATGTTTTAAGGCATACCTTGTTTTTTTATACTTCACTTTATTGAACTTTGCAGCTCTTGTGTTTTTTATAGATTGAAGGTTTGTAGCAACCCCGTGTAGGGCAAGTCTACCAGTGCCATTTTTCCCACAGGGCTCACTTTGTTTTCCTGTGTCACATTTTGGTAATTCTCCCAATATTTCAAATGTTTTGATTATTACTATATTTGTTGTGGTCTTTGATTAGTGATTATGACTTGTTGAAAGCTCAGATGATGATTAGCATTTTTAAACAATCAAGTGCTTTTTAAAAATTTCTATTTTTTAATGTTTATTCATTTCTGAGAGAAAACGACAAAGTGTCCGCATGAACAGAGGAGCAGCGGGGGGGGGGGGGGGGGGGGGGGGGGGAGGGGGACAGAGGATCCAAAGATGGCTCTGTGCTGACAGCAGAGAGCCAGATGTGGGGCTTGAATTCCTGAACCATGAGGTCAAGATCTGAGCTGAAGTCAGATGCTTAACCAACTGAGCCACCTAGTCGCCCTGGCAATAAAGTGTTTTTTAATTAAGGTATGCATGTTGTTTTTTGGACATAATAACTACTGCACACTTAACAGATACAGTATCTGTAAGCATGATTTTCATAGACAGTGGGAAACAAAAAAATTCATTTGACTAGTTTTATTGTCATGGTCTGGAACTGAATATGCAGTATTTCTGTGGTATGCCATACTTTCTTGTTTACATTTCAGTATATTAGCTGAACTTATGACAACGAGTCTATGGTGTTTTTACACATAGGAAAAAAAATGTTATTTTCAAAAGGTCTAACTTGTATCAAAACCTCTGGTTTTCCAAGAGAAGCGTTTCTATCAGAGTTTTCAAAAAAGAAGACATTTTGAATACTCTGTAGGGGCAAAAGCTGGGATGCCCTCTTTATCTGTTGTTAATTATAAAGCTAGAATTAGAAAAGTAGAAAAACAAAAAAAAATCCCAAACTTCTCTCAAGTTAATTCCTTCCATAAATTTCTTAACTTTTTTGTGAATATACATTCACTTGGCCAGAAAAGTAAGCGCTTTCTCTTGGCAAATGTGGTGACCATATAGATGCAGTACCGATGACTAGACAGAGATGGCGACAGAGAGGATGGTATGATGGATTCCACTCCATGCAATGCAATCTTGGCAGTTTGGGAGACATTTCAGAACAGACTAAATCCTGAATTTGGAGTATCTCAAGATTGCCTAAATCAAATTCTGTGTCATGTTTTCCCTCTAGATTAATCTGGAGTAATCTGGGTCACTGAATAACTGTCTTAAATCCAGTCCTTTCTGAATTTTTCAAACTAAACAATCCCAATGTTAAGCTTATATTTATAATTATTTGAAAAAAAGAGAAAACAGACAACATGCTTTGCAGTATTGTTTAAGCATATCTTTTGATATATGAATTAATTAGTTTCATGGAATTTATAAATTGGTAGATACCAAGTATAAATAGCTTTCTACTTGTATTCCCCTGGGTGAAATAATATCAAAATGAAAATAAATGGAAAGAAAATTGTCTTTCATAACTTAACAGAGAAAGAAGAGAGAACTTAACATTTTATTTTTTAAAAAGCTTCAGGATTTCTCTTCTTGTGATTTACCTGTAAGTTTAACATAAATACAAATATGTTTTAAAAATCAGGTAACACTTTTTATTTCTTTAAGTCCTATTTATGCTTCTCTAAGCTTTGCTGTTTTCAGCTTAAAAACAAAGACTTTTATTTGAATTGAGAATAATCACAAAAACTAGGCAAATCAATACTATTAAAAATGCTATCAAAGTTATATTTGCTATTTTTAAATTTTATTTTTAAGTTAGTTAACATACACTGTAGTAGAACCCAGTGATTCATCTCTTATATATGACATCCAGTGCTCATCCTGAAAAGTGCCCTCCTTAATGCCTGTCAACATTTTAATACACCCCCACCCACCCCTCTACCGCCCCCAGCAACCCTTGGTTTGTTCTCCGTATTTAAGAGTCTCTTATGGTTTGCCTCCATGCTTATTTTTATCTTATTTTTCCTTCCCTTCCCCTATGTTCATCTATCTGAGTTTCTAAAATTCCACATATGACTGAAATCATATGATATCTCATTCTCTGACTTATTTCACTTAGCATAATATCTTCTAATTCCATTTGCATTGCTGCAAATGGCAAGATTTCATACTTTTTCATTGCTGAGGAGTATTTCATTATATATATTATTATATATTATGTATGTTACTATACACACACACACACATACACACAATGACATATTGGATAAAGCGTTGGTATCCAAAATCTATAAAGAACCTACAAAATTCCACACCCAAAAAACAAATATATTTACTATTAATATATGACTTATTTTTGCAGAAAAAGGCACATATAAATCATTTGGCTTCAGGTAGAAAAATATGAAAGGCAATCATTTAACACAAAACTCTATTTCATTGAAATTAGCAATCCAGAAAACTTAAAGAAAAGACCAAGGTAAAAGTACTACAAATTGTCAACCTTAAAAAATGGGTCAGCCAAAGGGTTAAAACAATGTGTTCCAACTTTTATTGTAGAAATGTATCTCAAAATCATATAATGTTTTATCGATTAAAAGTATTCATATATATATATTCTGGTTGTTTCTCGCAATAAAGCATAAGTAGGTTAGTTGCTATCCTATTTCACTAATTTGAATTAAAGCTGGCAAACGGGAAATAGCACTCAAACCTCAAAAGCTTTCCATTCTCCCTACCTTTGTGTGTTGACAGCACAGACTGGATATATGACACTAAACAAGTTATTGAACCTTATTAAATCTCAATTTCTCATCTGTAAATGGCAACAATACTAACTCCTACCCCAATGTATAGGAACGATTCTATGGGACAGGATGTATAACATAATTACCACAGCACCTCTTTCTCTTGCAGTAGTGTTGCAGAGGCGATGGTGCCATCATTAACATCACTGCTGTCAAAATCATCCAATGAGTAGCAGTGAGTTCCTACCAGTGGGGTCAATGTCCTCCAGGCTCACTGTGCTCCTAAACTTTTACCAAATTAATCCAAAAGAAGGTTGTAGCCTTGCCAAAGTGAAAACACCGGTTCACATACCAATGCCTTTAGAGACAAAGAGGGAAATAATAAGAAGACAGCATATAATGGTGTGACCTGTGGCCAGCTGAGAAGTATAAGCCCAAAGGCTTTCAAATTCCATTTTTTTCCTCACAGATTTGAAATCAGAATTTATTCCTCTTGCCATTTTGACATAGTAGTAACAAGGCATTTCCAAACAAGCATTTAAACTCAAAGTGGAGAAGACTTCTGGATATTTAACAGTGTGAAAGGGAGACAGATAGAAACATACTCGATGGCCAAAAACAATTCTAGCCAACATTCTTTAAGTCACAGACTTAAAGTCATAGGCGTTAATTTAGCAAGTGCCCTTAAGTTGAGACAAATCCCCGGAGCCCTTGGTGTCCCCTCTGTTCAGACACAGAGGCCAAGACTGAGAATAGAGACATTTCATGTGGGCCAACAAGAGGAATATAATATATGGATCCATATAATATATGGATTTTGTCCATGCTCGCTTTCTCTACTTGTTTTCTGGGGCCACTCAGATAGGTTTTTGTTCCTAGGACTCAAATAGCTCCCATAAGGTTCACCAATGGATTCTAGGTGCCAAGATAATATTCAAGTTGTAGTCCTCACCTACGTAATCAGCCATGTGTAACTAATTTGATCATTCCTAGTCCTTCAGAAAGTTTCACTAGGCTTCTAAGACATCATTTTCCCTTGGTTCTTCATGACCCACTCTCTCTTGGCTTCTTTGCTAGTTCTTCCTCCTTTCAGTAATTGCTAATATTTAAAATTCCCTTAGGCTCCGTAATTAGATTTCTCCTCTTCTCCACCTACTCTCCTCCCTAAATGAAGCTCATCCAGTCCCATTAATTTAAATACCATCTATATGCAAATAGCCTCTGCTCAAACCTCTCTCTTGAACTCCACAGTCATATATCTGGCAACCTACTTGATATGTCCATTCAGATGTCTACCAGGCAGCTCAAATTTACCATGTGCAAAATGGAACTTCTGCTTTTGCTTTCCACAATTTTCCCTGTATCAGTAAACGGCAACCGCATTCCTCCAGGTGTCTAGATAAAAATAAAATCATACTGCCAAACACGATTCTTCTTTTTTCTTTCAAAGGCACATCTAATCCATTAGCCAAACCTACAGGCTAAGCCCTTAAAACTTAACTAGAATTCAACCTTTTCTCACAATCTGCACCTCTTGCACTATGGCAGGTTATATATGCCCACAAATTCTTTGAGAGTCCTCCCATCAAGACATAAAGCTTAAATCCCAGTCCCTGGAATTTTGGTGGGTCCTGTGGCAGCTATGACAAATAGAATATGACACTAGTGATGTTGCCCCACTTTCTAGATCCAGGCCTTAAGACACTGGCAGCTATCACTTCTGGTCTACTATGATACTTCCTCTTGGAGCTGTAAAGCACTATGTAAGTAGTCTGAATAACACACTGGAAAAGACCATGTGGAGAGGTTCTGAAACTGCATGTAAGGAGAGAGGGATTCAAGGAAGCCCAGCCTTCTTGATCTCCCTTCCAAGGCATCAAGTATGTGTCTTGAGAGGCCTGAGAAAGTTAAAACTTAAAGGCCTGAGAAAATTAAAACTTAAAAGCTTAAGTTACGGGAAAACTGAAACCTAACCAAGCTTAACCAGCTTGTTCCGCTTCTGTACAATTGCTTGGCGCTCCCATGTATTTCTGATCAATCATAGTTGCCTGGCACAACCGTATATTCTTGATCAACCATTGTTACTTGGCACATCCGTGTATTTCTGATCAATCATAGTTGCCTGGCACAACCGTATATTCTTGATCAACCATTGTTACTTGGCACATCCGTGTATTTCTGATCAATCATAGTTGCCTGGCACAACTGTGTATTTCTGATCAACCATTGTGACTTGGCACATCCGTGCATCCGTGTATTTCTGATCAATCATTGTTGCTTGGCACATCCGTGTATTCCTGATTTCCCCATGACTTGTTTGTACCTGTCTATAAAAGGGGTGTAAAAACTTCTCTCAGGACCTCTCGTCGTCACCGGCAACGAGTGCGCGGAGGTCCAGGTTCGAACCTGCAATAAATGACCCTTGCTGCTTAGCTTTGACTCTGGACTCTGGTGGTTCGTTTTTGGGGGTCCCTTAGACTCTGGGCGTTTCAGTCTGAAGTGGTCTTGGATCCTCCAGATAAGCCACCAGCCATACACCTCCAAATGATCCTTGTTTACTCTTCATGAAGCACAACTTCCAGTTGAGGGTGTTATTTTCAATGTGCGACCCACGAAAATGTGACATATTATACACTGGCTGTTGGTACAAGCCACTAAGTTCAGGGTCATTTATTCCAAAGTAATAGATAACCAGAACAATCATGTTTTCCCAAGGAACCATCACCCTTCTCTTGGATGACTTCAAAGCCTTTTAAGTGATCTCTGATCTCCCCAATTTCAAGCTTGGCCTTCCCATTTTTTTTCTTTACAAAGAAGCCATAGTAACTCTTTTAAAATTACTGTATCACTCCCTTCCTCAATACCCTCCAAAGGATTCCTATCTAATGGAGGTCAATTGCCAGGTCTTTATAATGGCTTTGAGAACCCTACGTGACCTGAGCCCCCTCTGCCGTCCTGACTTTGCACCCTACCATGTTACCCCATACCGCTGTTCTTCATCCAGACTGGCTTCTCTGAAGCTGCTGGGACACCCTAAGCACACTTCCACTACAGTAACTACTGCATTTGCACTTACTCCCCCCGCTTCACAGAAGAGACTTCTTCCTGTGTCAACCACACGGCTCCCTCCTTCACTTCCATCCATTCTCTGCTTCAACGCTAACTTTTAAGAGAAGACATCGATGACCATCACATATTAAATAACATCCCAACATTTCCCCTTCAGCATCCTCTATTATCTTACATGGATTGTTTTCCCGAGCCACATGACACCACCATGTATATTACCCATTCACTTGTTTATTTCTTTTCTGTCTCCTCCCTTTGTGTATAATTCTATTGCATTTGCATGATTCTTAAAAACTACATATTTTTAAAACTCAGTTGGTTTTAAACTTGCAAAAAGATGATCATGTGTGTAATCTTTGGGAATCCTTTTTTTTTTTTTCACTGAAAGACTTAATTACTAAGATTAATCCATGTCAACGCATTTTGCTACTGGTTATTCATTTTGCCTATGGTGTTATTTTATGAATACACAACAAAAGACTCCTCCACTCTTGTAGTGATTCACATTTAGGTTGTTTTCAAATTTGCTACTTTGCATGGAGCTACTATGAATATGCCTGTACATGGCTCTATGCATATGTGCAAGCGTTTCCATTGGTAAATTACCTAGCAGTATAAAGCCCAGGCGGTAGGTTATTCGAATGTTGGGCTTTCCCATTATTCTTTGTACCAGGCCATGTTTCATGTTTCTACTGAACATGAACATGAACCACCTGAGCTTCTTCACTCCCTACATTACACATCTGGACCCATATATTTGGCTAAGCAGCACAGCCAGTGTTTGCCTTTTCAACATCTACACTCCTTTTCTTCCACCAACAGTTCCCTTGATGAACGCATTTTTCCATTTTCAGCAGTTCAGGCGGGTGGGACAAAGTCAGCTCTAGGAATGAAAGGGACTGGCAGGAACCATTCAATACACCCCATCCTCTCAACCCACAGTAATGCCTTCAAAGGGAGCCAGGGAAACCACTGAGAGAGGTTTGCTGGAGCTTTTATTTCTCATCCATGGAAATGACTGGGGTGTACGCATCTGGATGAACAATACAATCCTTGTAAACTTGAAAAGGAATAAACCCTGGGAACACAAGGTCAAGAAATAACAACAGAGAATCCAGGTCCTGGTCACACCTTCAGACCCCAATCAGCCATATCTAAATTGAATCCTATCCCTGGAATTTTATGCTGTCTGATCCAATAATCCCTACTACTTCATTGTTTCTTTAACTAGAGTTTCTGTTACATGTCTCATAAAAATTGTAAAACATCCCTCATTTTATCTCCAAGAGTTCCTTACACTACGAACCTTTCACCCAGCTCTTGCCAGCCACGTCCCTTGCTTCCAAACACCGCCTCCCCCCGCCCCTTCCTGGTATTTATTATGTCCACCTTCCATCTAGCAAATTCCTGCCCATACTTCAGTGCCATGTCTTTATGAACACTTCCCTGATCATGCTGGGACTTCACAGGACACTATGGCACTTTTCTGCTGTCCTTCGTGGGGTAATGTTCTGTTTTCGCCATCTCTTTGAGTGTTTTCTGTTCCGACGGATGTCTTCTGCTGTGCTGTGGGATGCTTCTTGCCTTGTTCAACTCATAAGCTTGCTGCGTTCAGGAACCATGATTTGTACTTTACTATCTCTTCCAAGACAGTAAATCCTTATTAAGCGAACACACTCTGTAAAGCATGTCCATGCTGTCTCAGGGTGGTAGCCAAATTCTTACTGGAGCTGCTCTGTTTCCAAGACACAAGATTCCAGGTTGAATGGAAAACCCCCAAAACTCATCACTCTTCAAACTGAAGCCATGAATTTGCCTTAACCCTTGCCTACCAAATGTCTCTCCCCAGAGCATTACATGGGATGCTCTAACAGTTTGTGTACACTTAAGAGTTTTTACACATATTTTCAAGCGCATAAGAGAATACATTTTTTATACTTTGTTTTTTAAAAAGTGTTTTAATGTTTATTTTTGAGAGAGAGAGAGCGTGAGTGTGTACAGGAGCAGGGGAGACTCAGAAAGAAAGGGGGACAGAGCATCTGAAGAGGGCGCCATGCTGACAACAGACAGCCCAATGCAGGGCTTGAATTCATGAACCATGAGATTATGACCTGAGCTGAAGTCAGACCCATGTGCCCTGAGAGCACATGTTTGTTTTTTTGTTTGTTTCTTTCTTTGTTTGTTTGTTTTTAAATAAAGCATCCCAATGCTCATGGAGGATACAGTAAACAATCAATTTTAAAAAGTCTTTCACAAGTATACAACAGAAAATCTGAGACCATCTAACACATGTTTATAAACATTTATAAATGGAAAGAAAAACAACCTCTAAAGCAGGACAGTGATGAGAAGGATGTATGGAACAGTGCTGTCAAAACATGAGTGAAATGAAACACTCTCACTTGAGTGAGGGGAAGATAAAAAAAAAAAAAAAAAGGAGAAAAAAAAAAAACACAAAGAAACCCCACGAGTTGAGAAACCAGACAGGCGAGCTGGTATCGAAGCTCTGAGAAGTGGCTGGTGATTCTATAGTGTGTTTGTCAGGAGCCAGTGATGACAGCGTTACAGAAACATTTCACAGTTGTTATAAAATTAGCTAAATTCATTTCACAAAACTTCTACTCAGATGGTTCTGACAACTTAACCCAGTGTATCAAGACAGTTAGTGTGTAAATCCTGTGTGCCAAAAAAGTATCAAAATCGCTTTACAAAGAAAAAGCTGGTGGTATTATAGGATCGATCACTACCGAACAATGTGTTAATTCTCACTTTTATATTACCCTGTATGCTACGAACATGAAAAGTGCTGTAGCCTGTATGCCATGCTATACAACACAGACAATAAATCCACAAATATTAAACAGGAATTTCTGTTTTAAATTGGTTCCCTGGATTAGGATTAGGTGGTAGAGAAAGTGAGGAGATGGAGGGAAACGATGAGTTTCTTTATATTCTTTTTTTCTTTTTTTACATAAACCTTAAAAAGTCATTTCCGCCCCCCCCCCTCCCCCGCCCCCCCCCCCCCCCAGGTGATTTGACTCTGGTTGTTTTTTTTTTTTTTTAGAAAGGTCTTTCTCGGGGCACCTGGGTGGATCAATCAGTTAAGCGTCTGACTCTTGGTTTCGGCTCAGGTCACAATCTCACGGTACATGGGTTCGAGCCCTGCATCAGGCTCTGCACATATTAATTTTAATATGCATTATTTTTTAAAAATGTTTATTTACTTTTGAGAGAGAGAGAGAGAGAGAGAGAGACAGAGTACTAGCAGGAGAGGGGCAGAGAGAGAAGGAGACACAGCATCAGAAGCAGGCTTCAGGTTCCAAGCTGTCAGCACAGAGTCTGACACGGGGCTGGAACTCACAAACCGCTGTGCTGACAATGCAGAGACTGCTTACAATTCTCTCTCTCCCGCTCTCACTCTTCTCCTCCCCTGCTTGTGTGCTCTCTCTCTCTCTCCCTCTCTCTCACTCTCAAAATAAATTTACAAAAATTTATAAAAAAGATTTAAATAAAAAAAAGATCTTTCTTATAAAGTTCATCTCTGGCTCTTGGGGGCTGTGATTCCCCACTAGCTGCACAGCTGGGCCACCCAAGGAGCATTAAAAAGTACATACTGTCTGGGTTTTAGCTCAGTCCCATTGATGCAGAATCTCCCTGCATGGACCTGGAGACCTAGACTTCTGGGAAGCCAGGCCGATTAGGGTAATGTGTCGCCCTCTGCAGTTCCTGTGACGCCTGCACACTGCCTGGCTCCATGCACATCCATTTTTCTGGATTCCCCAGGTCTCCTAAAAAAATGACTAATACTCAGGGGCGCCTGGGTGGCGCAGTCAGGTAAGCGTCCGACTTCAGCCAGGTCACGATCTCGCGGCTTGTGAGTTCGAGCCCCGCGTCAGGTTCTGGGCTGATGGCTCGGAGCCTGGAGCCTGTTTCTGATTCTGTGTCTCCCTCTCTCTCTGCCCCTCCCCCGTTCATGCTCTGTCTCTCTCTGTCCCAAAAATAAATAAAAAACGTTGAAAAAAAATTTTTAAAAAATGACTAATACTCAAAGAAGAAATTATCTCACAGCACAAAGCTTATAATCACTTGTCCAGCAGTACTGGTGACATACAAAGAACCACAGGAAACATGCAAGGCTCTAGTAAATTCACGTACACTAAAGCTTGTGTCATATCATGTTAGAAATCTACCTTGCAACCACATGAAATCCATACAAATGTCATACAGTCTGTAGCCTCATCGAAAAGACATTCTGAATCACAGGGGAGATGGGAGGAAAGGAGACAGGGCTTGGACTAGATAGGGCCTTGTCCAACAAGACAGATCATTTGTTACACAGGACTGTCCTCTAGAAGGTAGTCACTTATCTTAAGGGTAATTTCCCACCGGACTCTATGAACACTGCCTACTCCAGGCAAATGGGATGGGAAAAGCAAAGTGGTAAGAAGGTTAACTGAAAAAGCAAAGTAAGGTCTAGTCCCTCAGGTAAGAGGCTCTACTGAACAGGTTGCCTGGGCCTACCTTAGACAGTTTGGACTGCTATTACAAAATACCACAGCTTGGGTTAACTTAAACAGCAAAAACCATTTGTATCTCACAGTCCTGGAAGCTCAGATGGCCAGCCCAGATCAGGGCCAGCAGATCTAATGTGTATTGAGAGCTCTCTTTCTGCTTTGTAGATGGCCTTCGACCTTCTACCTTCTACAAGGCACAAGGCCTGTTGTTGGGGAGGAACAATAGGCTCTCTGGTCCCTCATTCTAGGGGCACTAATCCCATCATGAGGACCCCACCCCCTCATGACCTCATCTAAACCAAACTCCTTTCAAAGGCCCCATCTCCTGATACTGTTACATTGGGAGTTAGGGCTTCGACCTAAGAATTTGGAGGTATATAGGGGGCGCCTGGCTGGTTCAGTTGGTTATTAAGCGGCCAACTTCAGCTCAGGTCATGATCTTAGAGTCTGTGGGTTCGAGACCCGCGTTGGGCTCTGTGCTGACAGCTCAGAGCCTGAGCCTGCTTCAGATTCTGTGTCTCCCTCTCTCTCTGCCCCTCCCCTGTTTACACTCTGTCTCTCTCTCAAAATAGTAAACAAACATTAAAAAAAAAAAGAATTTGGAGTTATACAGACATTTAATCCATAACAGGGCCCTAGGCAAGTACATTATATCTCAGAAAAAAAGAAATTAGTCCAGTAAGCCAGCAACACAGAATGAGTATGAATTTTGAAATTAAGAGCCTATATGGCCCATGGGTAGACACAAGAGAGGCATTATAGGTGTAATGGCATGCATGAGATATCTGGCTTAGGATAGCAGATTTATTTCTCTACACCAATTTATAAGATATGAGAACCATAAAAACATAACATACACTGATCTGATAAGTATAGAAGACAAAATACAAACCACAGAAAAGCAGTTTACTTAAAAATTTTGCAGAAGCTGAGTTTGCCTTAGGAACAGAAACAAAAAATAATGATAGAACTTCACCACAAATGTAAGAAAATCACTTATTTTTTATTTTTTATTTTTTTTTTACAGTTTAAGAGTAATATATCAAAGACTAGAGTCAAGCCCAAGCACAGCATGATGCTGGCTAAGTTAGGGTAAAAGTGCTTTTGTGATTGAATTCATAGAGAATTACTTCTGGAATATGTATGGGAAGCAGTTCAAGAAACTGTTAACAGCCTTTGCTTCCCGGGAGAAGGAAGCGAGAGGCAGGGAGACAGAGAAGAGACTCGCTGTAAAGTGAATGCCCTTTTGAAACTTAAATTTTATAGAATGTGGAGCCAGAAACTATTTAATAGTTAATGAATTTTACAACCAGAGATGAGTGTTTCAATTTCTCCCTTTGTTTTTCATATACATGGATAGAACCATATTTTGACATTAGTGATCAAAAAAAAAAAAAAAAAACAAACAAAAAACAAAAGACAAAAAACCCTTCCCTCAGAAGACAGCATACCTCAGCAAAAGTCATTTTTCCAAATGGTTGTAGGGTGAAGAAAGCCTAGATTGTTAGTGAAAACAAATGCCAAAAAAAGAAAAATACGTAAAACCCAGTAGGATACAAAAGCAGTACATGCCAGTCAAGGTATTGTTTTGGTGACATCCACTGGAAGGGGCAGGGTAAAGTCACCCACACAGCCAACCATGACCTGTTTATACATTTAACACAGAATATGCCATGATCCATGTGTGAAGAAGCTAAATCAGCCCTGTCAAAATTCGGGGGAAAAACGATTCAGGATAAATTGAAATGTCAAAATACTGTGAAAGAAATCCATTTGTGATGCAATTGCGAAGTTAATTGCACTTATAATAAGCTCAGTACTCAAAACAAGGAAATAGAAAGATATTTTACAGGTATCGGGTTTTAAGAGGCTAACGCATAAGGCTTATTACAATGCAATATAAAATTAGGGGTGCCAGGGTGGCTCAGTTGGTTAAGCATCCAACTTCAGCTCAGGTCATGATCTCACAGTTCATGAGTTCGAGCCCCACATTGGGCTCTGTGCTGACAGCTCGGAGCCTGGAGCTTGCTTCAGATTCTGCATCTCCCTTTCTCTCTGCCCCTCTCAGGATAGTGCTCTGTCTGTCTGTCTGTCTCTCTCTCAAAAGTAAAGAAACATTTAGAAAAATAATGCATGCTAGAATTAAAAATATTTCTTATCCAGCACTCTCCCATCCCACAAACACTTAAGTGGAGAGCACTACTTTTTATTTTATGTGTAAGGCCAGAAAGTGGCTAGGGATCTTACAAGAAGGAAAGGGTAGAGAAAGGAGTCACAATCCAGCTTTATTTCAAACACCTATTATCTTTCCAGATCACGGGTTGATGAATTAGATATCCAATCAAACAGAGCAGAACAAGTTCTTCTTGAAACTACTGGTTTTGAAATGTTTCTCTGCATTTAGGCAAGGTTCATCTGATTATCTAGTCTGAATAGGCTAGTTTCCACATTTAAGAGTATAGAACCTCAAAGTCTCATTTCATCTCAAGGACATGTATAATTATACCAAGGTATCACTTTGTATTTCAAGGTTATACCTCCCTTTAATATTTTTTTAAAAATTCTATTGCCTCTAGTTAACTTCTAATATATCACATATGAAGAAATTAAAAAAGAGCCAGCATTCTAGCACAAGTACAAAATACATGCATATGAAGGATCACTGGTATACTTTCCAGAAACTGTTAGAACCCATTATGCTCTTAGATATATCTGGGCATTGTGGATTACTAATACATGACAATACAATTTTTACTTTAATTTGTACTGTTGTGTGCTGTAATCCAAAAATAACCAAAACCAAAATTACTAAAGTATCAAATGAAGCCTGCATATTTTATTGATGTCATAATAGAGTATACAAGCTGTATCTCATTCATGAAGAGTAACCAGTAAAGTGCCTTACACGAAGTGTATAAAAATGGTTGGAAGAGAGTGAAATGAAGATAGTATTATTTGTTAAAGGAATTTATATAATAGGGGTTTTAAAAATAACATTATCACTCAATTGTTTCCCAGAATGATATGACTAATCATTACCTAAAATAATAAATACATAAGATCATATTCAAAGATATGTATATAACTGACATTGGAGCCTAGTGACAAGATACTGATTTTGTTTCAAAATTTCCTACATCAAGCACAGAGAAGTAGAGTTAATAAACTATTTATAATCCTTCCAAATATCTGTTATCTTTCTATACTACATATCATGTATATAAATAAAGAATTTACCTCCAAGTCATTATACCAACTTACTTCTTAATGGTATTGCAGCCTTTTAGTTGGCAAAATCTCAGGGCCTTTATTCTGTTTTGTGGGAAGAATGGATGATTTTATGTTATTTTATTTTCAGCTTTACTGAAGTGTAATTGACAAATAAAATTGTAACATATTTAAGTGTACAACATGATAGTTTGATATAAGTACACACTATGAAAAGACTTACACAATTGAGTTAATTAACATAGAGAATGGATTATTTTAAACAACAGTTTACATGGAAATGCTTAAATAGTTTAAAAACTTGAATATGATAAAATGCCTCATTTCTAACAAAAATCTCCCATGCTTTGTAGTTTATTTTAATCAATGACCATAGCCCTGATCCTTTCAAATTTGAAATATTTTCTAATATTAACAGGTTTCACATAGAATGAATTCCAAAATGATTCTTCTGAGGTACCTGTATGTAAGGATTCTAAGTTTGAAAACCATGTTACGTATTTCAAGGGCTACTAAGTAATTTCAAATTGTCAATAACCTAATTATCAGATATGGTTCATGTTTCTTCTACTAAATATCGAATGAATTTAAATATAATTATATATTACAATCCCATTCAAGAATGCAAGAGAAACCACAAGAATTTTAATGATACATAATCAAACCCTTTATTTTGCATAAGAAAATGAATATCCAGGACTTCCAGAGATTTACCCAAAGTATTAGTTTTGAAAGTGATTTTTTTTTTCTTTTGGATTTGACATCAAAAGCACAGGCAACATGGGAATGCAAGCTGGTGCAGCCACTCTGGAAAACAGTATGGAGGTTCTTCAAAAAACTAAAAATAGAACTACCCTACGACCCATCAACTGCACTACTAGGCATTTATCCAAGGGATACAGGGATGCTGTTTCAAAGGGACACATGCACCCCCATGCTTATAGCAGCACTATCAACAATAGCCAAAGTATGGAAAGAGCCCAAATGTCCATCGATGGATGAATGGATAAAGATGTGGTGTGCATATATATATATATATATATATATATATACAAACACACACACACACAATGGAGTATTACTTGGCAATCAAAAAGAATGAAATCCTGCTATTTGCAGCTACGTGGATGGAATAGGAGGGTATTATGCTAAGTGAAATTAGTGAGTCAGAGAAAGACAAAAATCATATGACTTCATTCATATGAGGACTTTAAGAGACAAAACAGATGAACATAAGGGAAGGGAAACAAAAATAATATAAAAACAGGGAGGGGGACAAAACAGAAGAGACTCATAAATATGGAGAACAAACTGAGGGTTACTAGAGGGGTTGTGGGAGGGGGGATGGGCTGAGTAAGTGGCACTAAGGAATTTACCCCTGAAATCACTGTTGCACTATATGCTAATTTGGACGTAAATTTTAAAAAATAAAAAATTAAATAAAAAAAACTATTTAAATAAAATTTTCTTTAAAAAAGCACAGGCAACAAAAGCAAAAAAAATGAGCTAGTGGAACTATATCAAACTAAAATGTTTCTGCAAAGAAAACAGTGAACAAAATGTAAAAGCGATATGTGAAACAGGAGAAAATATTTGCAAACCCTGTTTCTGATAAGGTGCTAATACCTACAATATACACAGAACTTATACAATTCAATAACAAATAAACAAATAACTGTATTAGAAAACGGGCCAACAACCTGGCTAGACATTCCCTCGAAAAGACAAAAATGGCCAATAGGGATATGAAAAAATGCTGAACATGACTAATCATCAGGTAAAAGCAAATCAAAACCATAATAAAGTACTCCCACACACTTATTAGGATGACCAGTATCAAAAAGTCTAAAACTAACAAGTGTTGGCAAAACTGTGGAAAAAAGTCAATCCATGTACTTGTTAGTCAGAACGTAAACTGGTGCAACAGTTATGGAAAACAGTATCATGATTCCTAAGCAAATTAAAAATAGAACTACCATTTGATTGAGCAATCTCATTTCTGGGTCTATGAAAGGAAATAAAATCAGTATTTTGAACAGATATTTGCACTCCCATGTGTACTGCAGCCTTATTTGTAGTAGCCAAAATATGTAAACATGGTAAGTGTCCATCAACAAATGAATTGATAGAGAAAATGTGACACACACACACACACACACACACACACACACACACTGAAATATTACCCTTTAAAAAGGAGATCCTCCATGTGTGACAATATAGATGAATCTGGAGGATGTTAGGCTAAGTAAAATAAACCAGACATAGAAAGACAAATACTACATAATTTCACTTATACACGGATCCAAATACATACATACATACATACATACATACATACATACATACATACATAAAAATAAAACAGAGAATAGAAGGGTAGTTGACAAGGGCTGGTGGTTGGTGGGGTTGGGAAAAAGAGAGATACTGGTCAGATGGTATAAACTTCTAGTTACCATATAAAGAAGTTCTAGGAACTGAAAGTATAGCATCATGACCATTAGTTTTAAAAATGTCCTGTATACATAAACTTTGCTGACATCAATCTCAAATGTCCTCACCACAAATACACAAAGGGGTAACTATGTGAGATGATGGATATGTAATCAGCTTAACTGTGGTAGCCATTTCACAACGAATATATGTATCCAATCATTGCACTGTACATCTTAAATACATGCATTTTTATTTGTCAATAATACCTCAGTGAAGCTGGTGGGAAAAAAAGCTAACAAACAACAGGGTCAATTATTTGCAGCCAGGTCTCCTGAAACGCAGTTGGTATCTTTTCTCATCATTATCAGTATAACAATAATGATCACGGAAAGCAATATGCAAAAAATAAAAAAAAAGTGCAGATACAATAAAATCAAATATCATATAAGTAGAATAAAGCAGTGTAAGGAAGGTTTGGAAAGTATGTACGTCTTATATAGATACATGCATGTACATATGTAGCTCTAAAACTCTACTGACTGTAGGTGAGGCAGATACTCAATTTTCTCTTCGGCCTTCAAAACACATGCTTTTCTGTACGCTATAGGAGGAGACACACAAAAATGGAAATTAAGACACATTTCTATTTTATGCCATTTAAAATGGACTTTCCATTTTAGTCTTAGAGTGGTACTGGTGAAAAGTCTGGTGATAATATTCAAAGAATACGACTTGGCTGACATACAATTCCTGCCCAGGAAAGTAAGAGCTTATCATTAAAAAAAAAATCAATTTTCTAGATGGGAAAATAATTGTGACAATGGTCAGAATTACGTTTCAGAAGCTAAAATTTTACCGCCCCACATAGGAAAAAAAAGGGACTGAGAAAGTGAAACTGATAAAACCTTAACAGGTTATCTACCCAATTACATCTATAATTTGGGAAACCCAGAAAGTTATTCATTTTATAGATAAGCCCTGCTATGAATGTTTGGGGGGTGAAGGTTTGCCTCTCCATCGAATTCATATATTGAGGCCTTAACTTCCAAAGTGATGGTATTTGGAGTGGAACCTTTCAGAAACAGTTAGGTTTAGATGATGCCTTACTAAAATCAAGCTATGGTACAGAGGAAGGAGCAAAGAATTTACCATTTAGTAAGTCTACCAGATTTTAAACAAGTGTGATGAAATTGGTTTTTAGGGCATATACACTACACTTTGGTTATCACTGCTCTTTCTTAATGGCCTCAGATCATAGCTTAATAGTAAGTCTACACAGAATTGCGCAAGAATAAAAATCTGTGTAAGCATTTCATGTGATATTTTATTTGTCTGCTAAATGAAAGACAATGATTTACCACTTTGGAATCTGTTATCTTCTTCATTCTTCATGGAATCTGAAGATGTTGTGGAAAAAGCACAAAAATGAGTAGAGGGACTGCATTATATTTTTTAGTTACATTAAGTGAACAAATCTGTCTTGGACCAACCAGCTGAAATCTCTACACTATAAAGTGAGGGAAGTAGTCTGAGTGCAGCATTAACCTGGCCCATTCAACTGTGCGATCCTAGAAGGTTGAATATATGAAGTCAAGGTGATGAAACTGGTTAGTTGAGGAGGCAGACTCAGAACTCAGATTTCCTTATCTGAATTCTAATCTTTCATTCATCATCAACATGCAATAGAAGACTCTAAAAATCAATAAGAAATAAGTGCTAAAGAACTGCCTAAGGCATGACATCTGATGGAAATAAGAGCTATACTTACAATGATAATTTCTTTAACATTCTTCTGCAAAATTGACATGGCCCTAAGATGCAATTTGCCTAGACAGAGAAAGTTGCAGAAGAGATTTGCACACAATTTATTTCTACAAGGATGGTCCAAGATCAAGAAACATGGTTTAGTTTGCATATAAAAAATAATAGTTCTTTAATTTTTTTTTAATTTTTTTTAACGTTTATTTATTTTTGAGACAGAGAGAGACAGAGCATGAGTGGGGGAGGGTCAGAGAGAGAGAGGGAGACACAGAATCTGAAACAGGCTCCAGGCTCTGCACTGTCAGCACAGAGCCCGACGAGGGGTTCGAACTCACGGACCGTGAGATCATGACCTGAGCCGAAGTTGGACGCTTAACCGACTGAGCCACCCAGGCACCCCTAAAATTTTTTTTTTACATTTTTATTTACTTTTGAGAGATAGGGAGACAGAGCACAAGCGGGGGGAGGGGCAGAGAGACAGGGAGACAGAGAATCTGAAGCAGGCTGCAGGCTCTTAGCTGTCAGCACAAAGCCCGATGTGGGGCTCGAACTCATAAACAGTGAGAACATAACCTGAGCCGAAGTCAGGCACTCAACCAACTGAGCCATCCAGGTGCCCCAGAAAAACAGTTCTTGAATGACAAGAGTTTCCCGAAACTATTTCTAACTTAAAACAAAACAAAACAAAACAAAACAAAACAAAACACCAACTCCAATTTTGCAGAACAGGCTATTGCTAGCTATTTTGAATCCACATGCAATTGGAAAATACATTTCTTATTTGCAAGTTCATTTTAAGAGATATAAATGGCATGGGTTCTGAGTGGTAAAAAGATAAATTAATTCTGTGTTTGTGTTTAAGTACGTGTCTTACAATTTCCATTTGACCTCAGCATATTTCAAGCGTCAATACCACTGCCCAAAATAATACATATGCCATACTGTTTTGGTTCTCTTTATAATTATTTGGCATTTAATAGGTCATATTAATGTTACAACCAGTGACTATCTATAAGAAAGAATAAAACATCTAGTTCTCAATGCAGTCACTTGAAGGAAGAATGGCATGGAGGAAAGAAGTGTTTACCATTAGTCCCTACTGACAACATCTTCAGTTGTACAATGACAGAAGCCACTGGAAGTTTGTGAAAGACACAAACTGAATTTCAAGTCAGTATAATCTTTAGAAGCTCCTGAGGTCTTACTGAAGTGGTCTACTTAGTGCATTATAGCCTACTGCTACTGTGAAAGCTACATGTCACTTTTAGTCCCCAAATGCCATAGGTGACTATGAATTAGGATCTAAGAGGATGCCTGACACTCACTTCCAGCAGATATTCTACACACCCTTCACTGAACTCCTGTTGGACATAGCCACTAATCTAATCAAATACATTTGAATATTTATTATGTACATAAGGCATGACGCTACCACAAGAGAACATGTTCTACCAAGTCAGAGAATGCACTAGTACTTTCCCTCCAGTGAGCCAACCAGCCCTTCCATTATGGCTAATGTCTTTTTCTGTACCCCCCACTGGCATTATTTCCACATTAAAAATAATTTCTCATATATTTATCATAGCCCACCTTTACATGAATGCACAGGTCTTGCTTGTTGACCAAAGAAAGCATTGGAAGTTGGCAGAAAGCTCTTGGACTTAACATACAGTGATGTTTTATAGAGTTTAAACTTAAGTAGGACTTATTTCTGGCATACAGAAGAAACTAACATGCGTTTGTTGTATATTGATTATATACCAGGTATATGCTAAAACAACAACAGCTTGATGAGGGAGTTCCTAATATCCACATTTAAGAGACGATGAATCTGAATCTGAATCTAAAGCAAAATTTAAGAATGAGTTAACACTCACACAGCTTACGTAGTCAAAGAGCCAGCACTTTAACCCAAGATATCCTGACTCTAAAAGTCATGTGCTAATTAACCTTCCTTTTATAAAGAGGAAACACAGTATGGAGGGCTGGTAAGGAATAATGAAGATACTGAAATAATCAGAGCACCTGCCAAGTTCTGTCCTTCCCTTCTTAAAGCTATACCACATAAAAAATACAGTTGACCTTTGAACAATGGGGAAGTCAGGGCTGTCACCCCTAAGCAGCGAAAAATATACATATTACTTTTGACTCTCCCTAAAACTTAACTACTAATAGCTTATTGTTGACAAGAAGTCTTACTGATAACATAAACGGTCGATTAACATACATTTTGTATGTTACATGCACTACATATTCTTACAATAAAGTAAGCCAAGGAAAAGGGAAAGTTTCTAAGAAAATCATAAGGAAAAAAACACAGTACTGTAGTGTACATATAAAAAAAAAAAAAAGCCCATATGTGGACCTGAACAGTTCAAACCCATGTGTTTCAAGGTCAAATGTAATGTGAACAGCAAGGAAGAAAAGGAATAAGTGTCATGAAGAAAGAGGAAAAATAATGGAGGAAACATCTATGTGCAAAATATTTTGTTGGGTACATCCACAAATACTAACTCAATTAATCCTCCTAATAGTGTTCCTATTTCCACAGGTGCAGAAATCAGTCTCTGAATAGCAGCACCAGGATATAAATCTACAGCTGTTAGATTCAAACACGATGCATCTTCAGTTTTGTTTGCTGCATACAGTGAGATCCGCTCACACATTCTGTCACACCAACCAGCATAAGGGACACGGGAGCACTTCTGATCAGAGTGGAAGGGAAGCATTACTGCTTTCTAAAATTTCTTTATTTCACATTTATTCACCACCAAAGCCAGAGCCTTCCTCTATCTGGTGCCAGGAAAAGAATCAAACCCACCATGTGCCACTTACTTTTCCTTTGTCTTCGTTTTTCTTTCCCATTTTCAGAGCAGCCAAATCATATCGATACTAAGGGACCTCTTAGAAAACCTATGCGGTGAGCTGTTCAAACCTAATGACCAAGTCTATTATTTCTCAAGAAATTCTGGAATCCGTTAAGCTTCATTTTTGAAGTTGGCATCACGCAGTGAAAGAAGACTATATTCTTGAAGATGCTCTTCTAGTGATCATGACAAGCAGGTGCTGGGGAACATTCTGTGCAATACTTTGTTTTCCTGATAACATTTGAAGGGCATTCCATCTGTCCAGTGCTGATACACTTCCTCTCATCGGGTGGTTAACTGGGATTCATTTTTCAGTTTCTTCTCATAGGAAAATTTGTCTGATTTTCCTGACTTTTGCCAAATCCCCCTTTTGGGTCCTTTACAGGGCTGATGAGTGCTACATTTGTTTTTTTTTGTGTGTTTTTTTTTAATGTTTATTTATTTTTGAAAGAAAGAGAGAGCGCGTGCAAGGGGGGGTGGGGGTGGGCAGAGAGAGAGGGAGACACAGAATCCCAGGCAGGCTCCAGGCTCTGAGCTGTCAGCACAGAGCCTGATGCAGGGCTTGAACTCATGAACACGAGATCATGACCTGAGCTGAAGTCAGACACTTAACCTAATGAGCCACCCAGGTGCCCCTAGATGAATGTTGCATTTGTACATTTTGATGAGAGATTAGATAAATCTAGTCCTAGGGGAAGAACATAAACTACACAGAGGATAGGGATTTATCTGCTTTTAATCAACACTATATCACTAAATGGCTTGTCACATTGCCATGAGTAGTAGGTGCTCTATAAGTATTTGTTGAGTTGACTCATTTGCAGGTTAACTGCCTAGGTTTAAGGTTAGGCATATCTGTAGCCATGGAACACAATAAAGCCTACCAGATTCGAAACAGTTAATTGGGACAATGTCCCATCCACAGCTCTGTTAGCTGGAGCCTGCCTTGGCTCCTAAGTCCTTAGCAGTATGTCATTTTTTTCCCAATACCAAGACTACAAAGGTATATTTTAAAGAATCAATAGGTATATATTCAGAATCTTCTAACACATGCTACAGAAGTACAAAGAAATCTAGACTGTGGTTCTTCCTCTCAAAAAATTTATAATGTATTTGACTAATATGTTGTGAGGAATTTGAGGAAGTGAAAAAGTGACAGCATGAAATAAGAGTAACCAAGAGGGAAATCACTGAAGGCCACCAGAGTCAGAGAGGACCCATGGCAGACCAGGGGCTCAGAGTCTTGTGCTCAGCCTGAAACACACAGGATGTAGATTAAAACAGAAGAGGAGATGCTTCCAGACTAGAGAAATGGGAAAACATAAGCTATTCTGAAGGAAGGGAAGGAAGCCTGCTTGACTCCTGCAGAGGGTGGAAAAACAGTGAGAATATTTTCATATGCAGGGAGACCAGAGAATGAAGAATGTCTTCAAACCAGGCCTAAGACTTCAGGTGATGGGGTAGACCACAAAGTACCGCTTCTAATCCTTTTATGTTTTGCCTTTTTTTTTCTTCTTTAATTTGAGAGAGAGAGAGAGAGAGAGAGAGTGCAAGTGTGAGTGGGGCAAAGGAGTAGAGGGAGAGTGAGAGAGAGAGAGAGAGGAGAGAGAGAGACAGAGATAGAGACAGAGACAGAAAATCTTAAGCAGGCTCCAAGCTCAGCACAGAACCCGACATGGGGCTCGATCCCACGACCCTGGGACATGACCTGAGCCAAAATCAAGAGTCAGACGCTTAACCAACTGAACCATCCAGGAACCCCAGCCCCTTCCAATTCTTAACAGTCAAAGGACATGTTGGAATTCATGTTTCAGGAAATTATTCTAACAAGTTTATCTTTTAAGGAATAAAAGTAGAAAACCATGGAAGGATAGGAAACTTGGAGGTATAAGGAAAATAGTCAATACACTCTTCTAGAATGGTAACTTGGCTTTATTATGGAAGAAGCAGCAGATATGTATACAGGAGGTTGGTATGTGCATGTGTGTATGTGTGTACAGATGGAGAAAGGGCCTAGTTTTGTTTCTTGTTCGTTTTATTTTTTTTTTAACATCAAATCTCAATGTTTTCAGCAGTCAGATATCAAAACATTTAAACTCAGTTGAGTGCATCGAAATCTAATTTGTGGAATCTAACCAAAAGCAGAAAGCATGGCAGTCAGGCAACAGTTCATATCACTGTCTGTTTCCTAATTCTTTAGTCACCTCTTGGCCAATGGCAAGTCAGATGTCACACAGCGTGACATTGCAGTCAGTCCACGAAAAGATAACATGTGTCAAGTCCTTGCTTATTTCCAGCTCTATCAATAAAAGATAATTCCAGGACAACAGGAAAAGAAAAAGCATAAGGCCTGAAGGTCAATTATAACATTTGACCCTTTAAATTGAAGTTACTCTGTCAACCAGCACAGACAGCCTGAAATGAATGACCCATTATTTTTCTATAAACTTCACCATTTTTCTTTAAAACAACTCTGATTCGGGGCACCCGGGGGCTCAGCTGTTTGGATGTCTGACTTCAGCTCAGGTCATGACCTCACAGTTCATGGGTTTGAACCCCGCATTGGGCTCTGTGCTGACAGCTCAGAGCCTGAAGCCTGCTTCAGATTCTGTGTCTCCCTCTATCTCTGACCCTCCCCCACCTGCACTCTGTCTCTGCCTCTCAAAAATAATGAAATGTTAAAAAGAATTTAAAGCAACTCTGATTCAAATGACACATTCTCCTTTGACCAGCAATGAAAAGTGTACAATACTTTAAATATTTTCTCTTTATTATTGACTAGTTTAAAGACTTTTTCCTATTTATTAACTGTCTGAATTTCCAAGCCTTCTTCATTGAATTTGCATAAAAAGCTATAACTGAGGGCTAGCTAAGCTTTAGGGAAAAAATATAAAAGACTAGTAACTTAATATAAAAAAAGTGAATGGAAAACAATCATTTGTCAGGGCACCTGGGTGGCTCAGTCGGTGAAGCGTGCAACTCTTGGTTTGGGCTCAAGTCATGATCTTGCAGTTTGTGAGAGATCAAGCCCCTTCTGAGGCTCTGTGCTGGCAGCCTGGAGCCCCCTTGGGATTCTCGGTCTCCCTCTCTCTCTCCTCGTATCTATATCTGTGAAATAGTGGCTACATCTGGCTCAGGTAAGCATTGCTGAATACAAAGAAAGCTCATGTGTTTACAGGTGCAGTTTAGGGGCACCTGGGTGGCTCAGTCAGTTAAGCTTCTGACTTTGGCTCAGGTCATGATCTTAAGGTTCATGAGCTCAAGCCCCACATCAGGTTCTGTGCTGACAGCTTGGATCCTGGAGCCTGTTTCAGATTCTGTGTCTCCCTCTCTCTCTCTCCCCCTTATGGGATCATGCTCTGTCTCTCTCTCCTTCAAAAATAAACATTAAAAAGAAAAGAAAAAGAAACAGGTGCAATTTAGGAAAGAAAGTGAATAGGAACATCAATCATGCATGTGTATCTGCAAAATGTGGAAACACAATCCTAGCTTCCTTTTCTGAAATCAAGATTTGCAACTTGACAAACACCCTCTACCTTCCTCAGTATCTCTTTACACTTATTGCCATCATAATCAGCACACAGAAGTGAAGGAGACCCAGGACAAATCAGTGACTTATCATATTCACTCATCCAAAGCTCTGGTGTTTTTATCCTCATTAGCTGGTATTTTTTTCTCATATCACTGAAATAAGGTCCTATGAAAATTAAACGAAATAAAATTTCTCATCTATTGTCTGTATGCATGCATGTTTTTGTAAAAATTGGTAGATTCACTCACTGTGAATTTTAATTGATTTTTAAAGAAAGAGAATACATTATTATGTCCATATAGACATTGAGACCCGTTTTACCCTTTTGTGAATGTTTGCAAGTCTCACAGCATGAAGGGAATAAACACTTGTTGCAGAAATTTTTAAATAGCTTCAAATAGATGAGCGCTTTGCTTGTGACTTACATTCTCCTCTTTAAAATACTGTGCCAGATAAAAAAGATTAAATTTTGTTTTTATCCATTATGTTCTTGTAGATAACGCCAAGAGATAATTAATATTACAAAAAACGAAAATGGCATCATAATGAGGATGATTTGCCTTCCTCCGAAATACATCTAAGAATATCAAAGGTTGGGGCGCCTGGGTGGTGCAGTCGGTTAAGCGTCCGACTTCAGCCAGGTCACGATCTCGCGGTCCGTGAGTTCGAGCCCCGCGTCAGGTTCTGGGTTGATGGCTCGGAGCCTGGAGCCTGTTTCCGATCCTGTGTCTCCCTCTCTCTCTGCCCCTCCCCCGTTCATGCTCTGTCTCTCTCTGTCCCCAAAATAAATAAACGTTGAAAAAAAAATTTTTTTAATAAAAAAAAAAGAATATGAAAGGTTTACAGAGGAAAGCCATAGAAAGAAGAGTCACCAGATATTTTATTTTTCCTCTCAGGACAGGCCAACGGAGCCTCTGAGCTCAGACAGACGCAGCCACCTGCCTAGATAGGCTACAGGGGATGGGATTTGATGGGCTATCCCATTTACTGCCTCAGTTAGTAACTATTACTTCCCAAGAACTTCCATATTGTCCCTACCTTTCTTTGTCTTGCCTATTTTCCCAGGAATAAAGAAATATCCAAGGATCTGGAATTTTTTTTGCCAGTCTTGGAAAATGACTATAGTGTGAGCTCCTTAGACACCACCAGACCCCTTCACTGGGATGACTGGATTATATGTTCACCTTCAAGACACCTGAGAGGAGAGAAGAAATCTGTAGCCAAACCCTTAGTCACTTCCCCACTGAGGACTTTCAGTTCAACAGATCAGGCTGTGGTCATTGACTAGTCACAGCACCTCACCAGTTTCCCCAGGTTAAGTATTGATATGTAGGGATGATTCTAAAGTATTACACAATCAGTAGTCATACCAACCAAGCAGAAAGAGCAGGGGCCTGAGCACTGAGGCAGCCCTCAACAGGTTTCTGCTGTGCCAAGCACTAGTCTGGTCATTTCTAAATTATGGAAGATCTATTGATGCTCTGGGAGAAAACCTGGGTGCTACGTGAGGAGAGGCAAGAGAGGCCAGGTCGGGTCAGTAACTATCTTCCAAACAACACAAAAATATTTCAGTATTTTCAGTCCTACTGATCCATCTTTACCACTGTGTACTGAAATTAGCCATAATTACATGCATAAGCATCTCCTCTATATTCTAGGGAGTGTGGAAAATTAATTGTTGGCAGGCTTGCAAGTAAATCTTTTTTAGTTAAATATGGAGACAATGTAACACAGCGGGTGAAGAGCAGGGCTGTGCCACTAACTGTACAACACTGTTACTAACTCCAGCTTCCTCATTCATAAAATGGAAATGATAAAAATATTCCTTATAGTGCTTTGAGAATTAATGGAGTGATGTATAAAAAGGACTTTGCATGGCAGGTGCTCAATAAATGCTGGTATATGTCTACCTCAATAGCGGAACGTATCTTCATCTAACTACACTGTCACGATCAGGAGAAAATAGAGACTCCAGGCTATTTTAGGTTACTTAAAAAGAAATTGGCATGAATATATCTTCCTTTTCAAGCTGTTGGGGTATGATGTATTCCTTCAGATTAAGTTTGGGAATTGAGGGACAAATGTATTTTTGTGAGGTCTAAACTTTAAAGAGTTCAAAAAAGTGGTATCCAACGTCTTTTCATTTTATTTTTAATGAGGGAAATTATTTATTATGAGTGGTGCAATACGGCTGTGATATTCCATGATTCATTGACAAAATATATGGTTTTAGGATATTTCTCCACAGATATGAATAAAAACTTTTTATACGTCATGTGGCACTTTTTAAAAGAATTTCATTTGGGAAGCACTATATGACATCTTATTTTTATAAGGAAGTTTTAATAATTTCCTTGCCAATAACTAAAAATAAGCCCCAATGACTTAAAGGATAAAAAAGCATATGGTAATACTTCTCAGCCTTCTTTATGACATCATGAAAGTCGTTGCCATATACGACTTGCCTATTATAAAACTATAAGTTATTAGATTTGAAAGAAACCTTGTCAATGAGCTTGACATTAAGTGGAGAGCACTGATTAATTTCAAATATAATGTCTAATAAAAATATCAACCTCATAGAGAGAATCCAATATATAAAACTACCTATAATAATCATCAATAATTTCTAATTATCATCAGAACATTTCATATTTCTTAAATGTGTATTCATTTATTTTGAGAGAAAGAGAGCATGAGTAGGGGAGGATCAGAGAGAGGGAGAGAAAATCACAAGTAGGCTGTACTGACAGAGATGTGGGGCTCTAACTTACAAACCATGAGATCATGACTTGAGCTAAAATCAAGAGTCAGACACTTAACCAACTGAGCCACCCAAGTGCCCCTTCATTAGAACATTTTACTTTTCATTACGAATAATTTTTTATTTGCCAGGAAACAACTAAAACATTTAAAAGAGGCAAGGATGCTTATGGACACAGCTATGTGCATGTGGATAAGCATGAAGACATGCCCTCTGTAGGCAACTGAAAGGAAGAAAATGATCTTTTTTCCCAAAAAAAGTTGTGATGTTCAAATTGAATAGCCTACCTCTGTCCCTTCTCTTCTACCCTCTCTACTTGTCCTTTTTTTCTTAGAGGCACTATTATCTCCTATTAGGCTGATAATTTGAGCCATAGAAAGTCTACATTCTCAACAGGCAACACATCTTCCACATTAGCTATGGAATGATTCTGAAGATATCAAATTGAGGAAACCATGTCTAAGATATTTCAGATCTCAGAAATGTAGGTGGAAAAATCACATGTAGGCATCAAGAGTACTGCCCTCCAAACTTTTCAGAGGAGCAGTAACTAGGAAGTCAGTCCACTGATGGGTCACAAAAATGATCTAATTTGAATGGTACTGCTGTTTTCAAGAAATGAAATATGAAATTACAGAACAGGAAAGATGCTACATAGAATAAAATAGAAAACATAATTGTATCATACATTGTATTTCATTATATTTTGCTTCAGTTTCATATACACACATATGCACCTGCATACATCACACACGTAGGTGTATATACTATGTTGTGATGAAAAAGTCACTTGTTACTGTTTCAATGGGCAGTGTTCGAAAGCCACTAAAATGAAGCAGAAATCACAAACTGGCATGCAACAGCTAAGTTCCAGTAAGCTGAATATTTAATTTAGCCCACAGAATGGCTTCCTTGACACTGAATTCATTGCTAATACATAAAGATTGCAAGAGCTCACATAAAAAGCTGTTTATGTGGGTTCTTTCGGAAGGTCAGAAGATCTAGCATCCATCTGACACACAGGCCCCAGGAGCTGAGAAGTATCTGTATCACTAGAAAGGGCAGGAGCTCTCCGGTCATCAGGAACCCTCATTTTCCTTTTGCACTCTGTGTTAACTTCATGCATTTTAATGTGTCCCTACTTGTCTACACTTGTGCTCTGGCAATGATCACAGAGGTCCAGGGACTGTTAAGGAAACTCATGTTAAAGACACAGAGTCTAGAACGTACAGGATCATGAAAGAAATAAGTCTAAAATTATCTACCTCTAGGGCAAAAGACCAACAGTAAAGATCAACAGAGTTCTAACCCTTTCATTTCACAGATGAGAAGACTGAGACCCAAAGACAGCAAGTGAAATGCCAAACGTCACAGAGTTAATAGCTCCATGGTCAGAAATAAGTTCTCCTATTTTTTTTAATTCTTTAATGTCTCTTTTTAATTTATTTTTGAGAGACAGAGAGACTGAGCATGATGAGCTTTGAGGGGAAGAGAGACAGAAAGAGCCACAATCCAAAGCAGGCTCCAGGCTCTGAGCTGTCAGCACAGAGCCTGACACGGGGCTCAAACTCATGAATCGCGAGATCATGACTTGAGCCAAAGGTGGACAATTAACCAACTGAGCCACCCAGGTGGCCCAAGTTCTCACTTCTATCTTGATGCCCTTTCAACTACCCATGGCTGCCTTCAGTTGCATAATTTGCAGGAATGAAAGGCAGTTTTGATGCCACGGAGGCATACAGATGTGATGTGGAAATGGTCTATCAGTAACAAAGACATTGCTGGTGGAAATAAAGTACTGGCGATCGACACTGGAGTCACACTGGCATCAGGTTCTGTTCACATCCATTGCCTTTCTCACCTATAGCATCCAAGTGTATATCACCTGAAGACACACAGCTGGGGTTGGTCAAACACTGCATACCACGTACATTCTAAAATATGAACAACCCAGGCAAGTTAATTTCTTAATTTGGACATGTATCAGGGTTATAATCAAAGATGTTAACATTGGAGGAAATGAGTTGAAAGGTATGTGGAACTCTTCACACAATCTCTTGCAACTTTTCTGTACATCAAAAATCATTTCCAAAATAAAGGCTTTGTTTAAAAATATTGAGAAACCATGAATAAAGATGTGATGGGGCTTCCATATTCCTTAGCGGTAAAATCAGAAAAGGATACATTTTTCTTGAAGAAAACATTCCTTTATCAAAAACAAAACAAAACAAAAACTACATCAGCGTAACTGTCACCACTCAAAACCTTGCAACAGACTGACTCAAGGCTTATAACAAGGTCATGTCTCCAACGAGGCCCAGAAGTTGCCCCAATGCTGAACTACGGTGTTCCCCTAAGACATGCGACAACACACACACACACACACACACACACACACACACAGTCTTAACTAATAAAGACATGTCCTTTCCAGACATTCTTTGTAACACCCCAGAGAGAAGAAATACCAGGTTTACTTTTAAAGGGGTACACCTGAGAAGATGTATTTGCTTATTTTTAATCCATGGCTTCAATGAATACTTAAGAGTATTAAAAAAAAAGAACAAAGGGCGACAAAAATTTGCTAGCTGATTCAGAGAACAATCAGGAGAATATGAAGAGGCTGAGACATCCTGGGGGAAATGTCTCTTCAGTTGATGGACAATGTTCATTTCCAAAATAGCCCATCTGGGCCCTGAAAGTTACCTGACCCCAATTATCCTGGGAGGAACTCTCCTACATCTAGATCAATTATTACCAAAGACAGATGTTGGTTATAAAAAAAAATGATGTGGATATGAGGGTATCTTGGCACTAGAATCCTAGGAAACAGGCAATTCTTCAAATTGTCCTCAAGGAGTCATTTTAAAGTCCCATATCTGCTTTGGTGGAAGACACTATTTAATTTCTTACCATCAATTCTTAGGAGAAGAATGCAGTCCTACGTGCATTTTGATCTACACTGCTCAACAAAACCCTGTGCTTGTGAGGAGAAATAATGGCGAGCTGGGAAGTAGATGAAAACATTCAGGCTTTCAAAAAATAGTTACCTATTGCTGTGTCTTTGTGTCTAAATTGTGCTACCTCTGCTCTACCTCAAATACTAAAGCAACTTAGAAGACATCAAATGATTCCCTTTATAAATTCACAAAAACATAACTATATATTACATTTATACTTGTCTGAATAATATTTATGACACACACCCTGTGTTCATGGCTCTGTACCACATGCCTACATGGAAGGTACATTCTATCTGGGCTTGGAGACAACTTAGCACCAATAACAAAATTAATAATTTAGAGTTAATAAATGCTACAAAAGAATAGTACACGGTGTTGGAAAACAGCAAACAAAGGGTGTTAATCTATCCTGGGGTCAGCAAATGACTAAAGCCTATAAGCAGAGTTCTGAAGGACAGAAAAGGATTGGTTAGGGAACACCAAAGGACAGTGGAAGGGAGTGGGGGTTGCAGTATGTCCAAGGTCCAAGAAGGGGCATGACATTTTCAAGTGGCAGAAAAGAGGCCTATGTGACCTGAACACTGGCTGTTCAGGGGCACAAGGTGTGCAGTGAACCCAGAGAAAGAGGTGGGCCAGGTCACACAGGGTCTCACAGGACTGAGACAGAAATCTGGCTGTGATCCTAAGAGCCCTAAATTTTCTGGTAAAGGCAAGTCCATGCCTGTAAAAAGTATGTTAACAAGGAAAGCAACAGGGGCACCTGGGTGGCTCAGTCAGTTGAGCAACTGACTCAATTTTGGCTCAGGTCATGATCCTAGGGTTGGGGGATTTAGCCTCTTGTCCAGCTGAGCATGGAAACTACTTAGGATTCTCTCTCTCTCTCTCTCTCTCTCTCTCTCTCTCTCTCTCTCAATATGTGTGTGTCTCTTTCCAGTTTCATATTTGTGTTCAAAAAAGATCAAACTGGCTGGTGTGTGCAAGCAGATAAGAGTGGCTCCTTAGAGGGCTCTGTTGTGGCCCTACTAAGACTTCCTGTCCTGACCTAAAGAAAAGTTCTCAAAGGAGAAATAGTGGGTGAATACGCTTGGCTCATTCAAGAAGGCAACACTTTTAATTAATGTCTTCTTTGCCTGATGAACCATCACAATATGCAACCCTGTTAAGGTTCACCAAAATGGAAAACAAAAACAAAAACAAAAACAAAACAGAAAACAAACAAAAAACAAAAACCATGGCCAGGTATACACAAGTATGAGTTTCTGTAGAAATAGCTACGTTCCCAGGCTTTACGAGTGACAGGCACAAATATCGACCAAAGAGACATTTTGAAACAACAAAGAACCTAAAATATAAAGACAATGAACTCTACAAATGATCCAGTCATCTCTCCTACCACTATATATGCTAACCACTCATCAAAAAAACATAAAAATAAAAATAAAGCTTAATACATGTAAAAACTTTTCATAACAATCTTTGCAAGCAAGAGCAAAAACAAAATAATCTAGATACTTTATCTGCTTGAGGCTGATATATTAATTGTTCTTAAAAAAATTAAGCATCTAATTACATTATATTGAACTGATCACTTAAACAATCAATGAATGATACAAGAATCTTATGCCTCATAATGCTATTCTTTTTTATATTTTTTTTGGAAAAATTTTTTAATGTTTATTTATTTTCGAGAGAGGGAGAGAGACAGAGTATGAATAGGACAGGGGCAGAGAGAGGGAGAGAATCTGAAACAGAATCTGAATCTGAAACAGGCTCCAGGCTCTGAGCTGTCAGCACAGAGCCCCATGCAGGGCTCGAACTCATGAACAGTGAGATCATGACCTGAGCTGAAGTCAGATGTTCAACTGACTGAGCCACCCAGGTGCCCCTTCATAATGCTATTCTATACACTTTTTCCCAACAAATATTTAAGTTTTGTGACAGAAAAACATTTAAAAGCTGTAAGATTCTTAGACAGTTATTCACAATATTATTTAGTATTAATCTTATAAATTTCAGAATAAAACCTAAATTAAAATCATTTCGAGTAACATATGGTCATTGTTTCTTATTTCTTAGTTCTTCTGTTATTATTGTAATCTTAAATATCTGGTCCTGACTTAGAAATTTTGAAACTACCAGGGAAAAAAAATACTGTGTAAAAACACATATAGTTGCTTTACCAAAATCATTTTGTTTTACCAAAATCATGATTTTTTAAAACCTTTTTTCTGTCATTAGGAAATATTCATGAGAACCTGCATCCATTCTTCTCTTCGTGTTGTAGAAATGGCCTCGGAGCTGCCTGCCAGAAATTGCACAAGATTCTAAAAGGCATATTGAGCTGTTCTTTCCTGTTTTCTCAGGAGCGCAGGTATTGTGGGGCGGGGGGAAAGCCTTTCCTGCCTTTGGGGTCAACTGCTCCTGATTTAGTCATTTTCCTGCATACCAATTTTCCTTCTCTTTATTCCACTTCCCTCACTTTTTCTCAATCTTCCTCCAGGGAACAAACTCACATTACAGTTGCTAAGTCAGCAGCCAACGCTTTCTCCCAGCAGTGGTCCTAAGCAGGTGGTACAAATTCACCAGGCTCCAAGCAAGGCTAAAATCTCTTGGAAAAGAATGGTGAGCTCACTCAGAGGATGGAGGTTTCAGAGGAACCAGCTTATTTGGGAGCTTTGAGTAAAGTCTGAGAAGCAAGGACAATGTTCTTTTGTATTAATGCCAAGGCTGAAGATCCTTTCTGCTTTCAAAAGCGCCCTATGGATCTGTACTTTCTTTCTTTTTTTTTTCCTACAGAATTCAAACCACCATGGGGTTATCAAACTTTTAGTAGTGGAAGACTTTATTCAATCCATTAAATCTCCACTAAAAGTGGCATTTTAATAGTATATATTAATGTTTACGAGTTCAAAATTGTCATATGTATACCCCATAAACTGAACTGATGTATATTTAACAACACAAAATCTTGCAGGTGAGGTTGATATACAACTGCTGCTTTTGTAAACACATTACTTGGGGATTTCATTTCAGTTGCAGAGCAATGAAAAAACCCTAATTCATGTAGAAATAGAGCTGAAATTGCCATGTTTTCTCAAGAGTGCCTCTTAAAATCTCAGACTATTTATCAATTAAACCAATTCGGTAGCTTGAAAGAGGAGTAGTAGAAATTTCTTCGTTCAGATTAGAAATGGAACATTACTAATAGCTTTCTTGCATTTCCTAAACAGTAAATATTCAACATGGATGGTGCCAACAGACAACCCAATCCATCTTAATGTCCTTTGTTTAGCAAAAAGTATGCTTTAAAGTATATTTTAAAATTATGATGTTAAAAATATCATTAAAAAAATCCAAGATCTAGAGGCAACTGTTTATGGTTAAAAAATCATACAAAATTTCAAAACCAATTCATTTCAGGCTGACTCCACATTTTATTTCAGTTCCATTACTGATTTTTTTTTAAGTGCAGTCACTTGCATGTAACTACAGTTAAAGAGTCAGTAAAGAAACTAAAATATGATCTTGCTTGGCCAAATTCAGCTCATGTTGTTCATAACGGTAGGGGTGAGGCAAGGGGACCTTCCAGTTTAACAATATCCACTAGTATTGTGGATAAAATTGCATTTATGATGGGATGGGTGATGTTTGTGTAATAGTTGCCAGAGCAGCCACTGAGTTTCACCTGATATGCGACGCATATGCTGCAGGAATTGAGAAATCTGATAGGACTGCAAGTGAACCACATACAGCACTATATCCTTCTAGGCACTAGTACATTTTCCAAAAACGCCACAGATGTCCAGAGATGGTGGGGAAATCTTTATTTCGAGAGTCAATTTGGTAAAACAAATTAACTATCTTGGTGAACTTCAGCACATTTAAGTATGTTAATGAATCAATGCGTGTTATCCTAGAGCTTTTAAATGATTAATTTCATAAAATTAAATTTGAATCAAGTAATTATTTCTTCTTAAAGAATACTATGGTGCTAGGAACATAGTCAAAAAACCAATAGTCTAAATAAATCTTAAGAGATAAGGGAAGTATGTTGGCTGATATTTGGTTGAGGCAGACAACAGCTAGTCCGAACATTATGACTTATTTAATCAGTGGCCAATACGGACTGAGGTAGATCCTCTAAAATGTAAACATAAAAACCTTGCACACACTTTAAAATTGCAACCTTTTACATGGGCATGTTTCTTTCTATTGATTCAGGTGTGTTTTGCTTAAGTGAAACAGTGTATACGTATACTAATTTAACGACATTTTTTTCCAAAAAGGACACATTTTGGGACCTGTCATTTGCAGAACCCTTTGGATAAGATAGTCACATATTTAACTGGAAAAAAAAAAGTTACTTTGTAAAGTACAAAGTGTAATACTATGCCACTAGAAAAGAGATGACCACAGGCAGTATTATGGGAATGAGTGTATCACTGACATTAAACCAAAAGGCCACTAAGGAGATTCAAACAGAATTCTCTTCTGATCACAGGAAGGTCACACACATAAAGTCATTTGTTTCTGCCAACTGTCACAACTTTATAGCAGAAACACTGGCAGCGGTTGATGTGATATTTTATAAATGAAGGTACATCACTTAATGAGAGTAAATGACCTAACATGAGCAACTAAGCATGGGACAATTGATGAAATGTGACAAAAGTCTACAGGCTAGATAACAGCCCTTTATGAGTATAAATTTCTTAGTCTTGATACCTGTACTGTGTTTACCTAAGTGATCATTCCTGTTTTATAGGAAATAAACACAAGGTATTGAGAAATAAGCAGGCACCATGTATGCAAATTACTTTCAATGATTTCAGGAAACAATTGTAAGTAAGAGAAGGAATAATAAAGCAAGCATGGTAAAATGTTAAGAGTTGGGGAATCTGGGTACAGAAGAATTCCGAGTACCATTTGTGCACACTCTCTGTGACTGAAATTCTTTCAAAACAAAACAATGTTTTACAACCATCTTACAAAGCATATTTTCTTTCATGAGGATACTCAAAGGACTTAATGCAGAGATCTGCAATGTTACTCTCGACTGTGAAAAGAGAAGCAAACTAACAGATATGGCACTCTATTGTAGCTTTTATGTATGTTCATTATGTACACGTGTATATGAAGTGTATGTATGTGTGTGCCACACAAATGAAACACAGGCAATGTAAAATAAATAGACACAATCACTTTGAATCCCAAATTCAATACAGTCTGCTTCGTTACATTATCTAGATCCATGTCTGTTACTCATCACAATAGAAACCTTTAAAAATAATTAGCACTACAAAGTTCTGATAAAAATGTTGGTTCATTTACAAGGTTATTACAGAACTGCAAAGGAGTTCAACTACCAATAAAATAAAAATTGTTCATGCAAGAATCTTTCATAATACACATGCTCATAATAGCTTGTTTAAAAAACTGTATCTCTGGCCTTTCTAACTTGACCAGTTGGGGCTCACATCTAATTAAATAAAAGCAACAAACATGCTAGGATTAAAAAGATTTATTTTAAGATAATCTTTGGAAACACATTGAAACACACAGAATTATGGACCCTTTTGTATGCAGTCTTTAGGGAAAGGGGAAAAAATGATACATAGAAAGAGGTGAGATACAATATATTTTTAAGTACAAAGAGGCTGATACATAATTTCATCAATAAAATGATAGATACCAAAAAAAGATACAACAAATTATTTTAAGGGCAAAATAGTCAATGACAGCTGGGCTTAAGTTGTACTTGCCCATCTCTATTAGGGGCTGTGAAAAGCACATAAAAATGCCTTCTATGTATATGTTCTCAAAGAAGGAATATTAGAGGTTAATGTAAAAAAGCATAAAATATAAGAAAAAAATTCAGAAACATGAGCCAGCAGACATATGTGGGGTGCGGGATTCATTCTTCTAACACTGAGTGCCTCTGGACACAGTCCTTGAACCTCTTCTCCGTATCACTTACTGATTGAGTTAATCAGTCTCATGGCTTTAAATACCACCTATGGCCCAAAAGCAACCAAATTTGTATCTTCAGGGTGGTCTCCTGGCACAAACTCACAAATGATTTACAAAATTGCTTATTAAAAATCTGTCTGGATTTCTAAAAATCACATTGAGCTCCATTTGTCAAAAACTTAACTCCTGGTATCTGCCTACACTTGTGTCTCTCAAAGCCTTCCAAATCTCAGTGGAGATAACCCCAAATAATTAGCACCGCCCCCCGACCAGAAACAAAAACAAAAACAAAACAAAGAAAAAAACAGCCTGAATTCATTCATGACTACTCTCTTGCTATGATAACCCACATCTGATCTGCCAGAATACCTTGTTAGTTTTACTTTCAAAACATACCCAACATCCATCCAGTTGCTATTATCTCCACGGCTACCTTTCTGGTCCATGCCATCACATCATCTGTCACCCACACTGCTGTGACGGCCTGATTTTTTCTTTCTGCCCAATTCCACTCTATAGACTATTCTCAACACACACATTAGGACAATCCTTTAAAAAACATAGCTCACAGATCATGTGCTTCTTTGCTCAACAGTCCACACTAATCTCCTATTTCACTCAGAGACAAGAATGACAACACTCAATGGCCAGGTTTTAAACGCCTTTCCAATTTCACTTCCTGGTGCCCTTTCTTTTGCTCCCTCTGTTCCAGCCACAAATGCTTCCTTGAATGTACCAGGCAAGCATGGTTCTGGCTGGGAAATTTCCCTGGCTTATGTACATACCAACTGAAATTTTTTCCACAAATATATTCACATGGCCAATTCCTCCACCCCCTACAAGTCTTGGTTAAATGCCACTCTCACAATAACCATCCTATTCAGAATAGCGACCTATCCCCACCTCCAACCTGACACTTCAGAATCCCTTTATAACAGCTGACCTTTTCTTTTTCCACAGAACTTATCACTTTCTAACATATTATGAAACTTACTAATTTATCACGTCTTATTGTTTAATATCTATCTCCCTTTTTAAAACTTGAGCTCCAAAAGAGCAAAGATCTTTGCTTCATTTACTAATATATCACCAAGTCCCTGCAACAATGCCCTGCACGTCATAGGTGCTTGATAAATAGTTGTTGAATTAAATCAAATTGAAAAGAAAACTTAGTAGGGGTATAGATGATTAGGTTGTTTTTGGAATTACTGAATTTGATGCCTTGGCATTGTATCCAGGTGGATGAAAGGCATATATGTAAGATCACTGCAGAGAAATCCAGTAGATTACTCCACATGCACAGGAGTAGTAAACTTTTGGTCAAATTAGTCTAGTGACTATTATCCAGGCCCCTAAGTTCCAGCAACAGCAGACGCCTGAGGTAGACAGCAGAGAGGAAAGGAAGTAGAAGATCAGGAATGCAACCATGTACCTGAGACATAAGGGACATTGCTCTGAGTTAGAATGACCTGGAAACACCAAAAATGTTGGGCAGACATTGCCCCAACCCACTCATACTACAGATTTTATTTTTACACAGGAAAGTTTTTGGGAATGACCTTTGCAAAATGTAACAATAACTTTTTTCCTGGAGAACAGCCTCTGGAATGGGTTTTTGCCTGTCATTTCTCTAGTATGTGGATTTTCATCCTAAAAATTCTTATAAAATTAAAAGTTAATTCCTACAGAAAATAAGAGTTCTTCCAAAATCCTATATACATTTCCTGATAAAAAATAAGTCAACGTCTTGAAATATAAAGTTGCATATATTTTTTCTAAGTTCCTTGAATACAACATTACATATTATAAAGTTTTTAACCTTTCAGGCACAATAACTTGGATGATGAATGTATAAAAACTCTGAATACCAGAGCAAACCAGCATTATTAGCCATTCCTCTGAAATCTGATCTCGTATAAGAATGAACAAAGAATATTCAAATCCATTTTTATTGTATCTATTAAAGAAAGCCAGAAATGTACTTCAAAGGAACTATGAATAGATTTTCTGAAGAACTTGTATATAAGTAATAAATATAGAAAATATTTCTGAACAATGGTGTATTACCTTTGCCCAAAATGACATATCTGGATAATTATAATGAGATTTATGTGTAATCTTGCCCAGAGTGAGGGGATTGGGTAAGACGGGGTCTCTGGATCCCAACCAATAGGGTTTTATGATTTGGAGACCACATTATACAATCATCAAATACATTTTATTCTCATCTTCTCTGTTGATATAAAATTCACTCCATTCTTATTTTTCTAAATATGAGAGAACACAAGGTATTCAAAAAGGAAAGTTTTAATAGATTATTTTATCTCTTCAATTAGCTCCCTGTTAACAAGTTGACTGTGGATGTCTTCAACTCATTAGATGCTGTTAACAACTTCCACCATTGACTTGTCAACTTATTGTACAATAGCTCAGCAGTCATTTCAGTAAATTAATTATGCTTTGCACCATATTTACATATTTAGTATGTATGTATAAATTAACAATTAATAATTTAGCACTATGCTCAGAAGATACTACTTCTGTTTTTGTGTTTTCTCTTGGGTTCTTTACCAAATGAGTGTCAGTTTAGAGAGTTCTGAAGCAGTATTTAGACAGTGGCACCAAGCAATGTGCCTAAGTAAATAAAGATATGAACAGGAAGGCAGAAATCAAAAGATTCAAACTTCTTCACACAGGAAAATACTCCAAGTGAAGCTTATATGGGAATGACCTGCTAGTGAGTGCATGTATTCAATGATTGGCTTACTGGCATTATGGATGAAAGGTGGACACCAGGCATATTCTAGACCTCTGTCTACTTTACTCACTACAACCCATTCTCCATACTACATTCTGGTCATGATGGCACAAGCTCCCTAGAGCACTGTAGAGGGAGGGAGAAGTCAAGGAGCCTCCCAGAAGTATTATTTTAAAGGTCCAAGGGGCGCCTGCGTGGCTCAGTCGGTTAGCATCCTACTTCGTCTCAGGTCATGATCTCTCAGTTCAGGAGTTCAAGCCCCGAGTCGGGCTCTGTGCCGACAGCTCAGAGCCTGGAGCCTGCTTCAGATTCTGTGTCTCCCGCTCTCTCTCTCTGCCCCTCCTGTGCTCACGCTCTGTCTCCCTCTCTCAAAAATAAACATTAAAAAAAAACCTTAAAGGTCCAAACCACTCCCTCTGAACAACTGCTTCCACGGTGAAACTGAGATCAAATATGGCAACCTAGCATTTGCTACCAAACTACCACTGCTCAAGATGAAAAGATACTTTATATTCAAGGAAGGTTCTTACCTGACAGTTTTCCTTCCTTTAAATGAGAAAAGAAAACTTGGACTCTGAGTTTTCAAACCTCCTAGTTATTCTAGCCAATATACTGGGGATACAGAGAAAAGGGAGCCGAACACTGAGAATGTCTGATGGAGGAGAAGGAGGAGGCTGTCTGTGCATTTCTGTTCATCTTTAATTATTTTTCACCAAATGTATGTCTATTTCTGTTTCTATCTTCTGTTGCACTAACCTATGCACTGCATGGAATTAGGTAGGTAAAATTCTAACTGGGATTTCTTTTTATTATTATTTTTTTTAGTTGTAATTATTTTGAGAGAGACAGAGACAGTGCAAGTGGGGAAGGGGCAGAGAGAGAGGGAAAGAGAGAGAAGCCCAAACAGGCTCTGCACTGTCAGCACTGAGGCCCACCCCAGGGCTTGAACTCACAAAACCACGAGATCATGACCTGAGCCAAAACCAAGAGTTGGTCGCTTATGTGACTGAGACACCTAGGTGCCCTACCCCCACAACTGGGATTTCAATGTGCAGAATGTTTGCTGAAATCTTCTACAATTTTGGTATATAGATTCTATGAAGTTCTCTGGCACAGATGGGAAAACAAGAGCTTTCACCCTGAGTCCTACCAAGGAGACTCACTCATTTTTCAAGTCCCTCTTCTACTAAGGTTGCTCCTTTCCCGTTCCTTCAAATTCCACCCTGCCATCCATTTCTCAAACCCACCTCTCCCATACCCCCTGCACTTTACTGCGTCCAAAATCCAATGCTACTCAACCTTGCAACAATACACCATTTCACTACTATGGGGTTATCCTGGAACTAGTCTTACGCTACTCTCACATTCTTATTTTTAAAAAAATATTATTAGTTTAAAAAAATGGAAAGAAAAAAAAACAGGAATGTAAAGGAAGAAGGAACTAAGAAAATGAGAGGAGTTATAAAAGAAAAAGTGCCAAAGACACAATGAAAGTAAAGGAAAGAAAAAATGCAGACAGGAGAAACCAGAGGAAAAAGGAAACACAGCCAGCAAAGAATTTCCATGGTTCAAAAATACCTAGGGCTGGAGCAGACATTGTGCTAATTGCTTTCCATGCAGTATTTAAGTTAAAAAAAAATATATATATATATATAATGTTTATGCCATATATATATGATATATATATACATATACATGATATATATATGCCATATATGATGGCCATATGATGATATATATATGTCATATATATGGTATATATGACATATATATGTATATATATGATATATATATATGGCATATTCACAGAGATAACTTTTTTTTTTTTGCTTAAGGCTTAAAAATTGCTTGTATTTGGTCTTCAGATGGTCAGTTCCTGTTAGCTCGATATATGGCAGGAAAAAAATATTTTAAGAAAAGTAAGCTTCCTAAAAAATGAAATAAATATGTCATGATGCATAATGTATTCTTTTCTTCTCATTTCATTCAAGCACACAAAACCCAATTTTGTATTAGTTTCATTTAGTTAAAAAGGTTAATATTAAAAAGAAAGAAAGCCTATAATACCATGTGCAATATTTTCTGGGATTATAATTGAGTGATTTTATCTAGTTACATGCTCTTAAAAGATGTATCACCATGGTAACTAGATCCTTTGACAATTATTCTATTTTAGTGCAAACCAATACAAAGGGGTTAAAAATACCTCAGTCTTGAATCCTGAGATTTGCATTCACTCTTAAAGTTTATCCTTTCCTCCCTTTTCATTTTCAAGAGAATGCTTAAGAATTTCTCTCCATCCTATTTCCCCTCACATCAGAATGATGTGAACAGGAGTAGTTCTTAAACCACAAAAGCTGAGGCACTTTGTGATAGTAAACTCCCAACAGGAATTTCTCCACTTAATTCAAATGGATAAATATCGCCAAGAGTTTGTTACATAACCCAGAAGGTTATTTTAGTGTGCTTGCCAATTTAAGAGAGAAAAATCTGGATTTTTTTCTTAGAGACAGATAATTTTAAATACAAGGCAGCATATGATACAGCCTCACTAAACATTATTTCAGTGCATATATAACCTTAGAGATGATTTGGGTGGTCAATAAGCCACTGTTAAAAGTAAACACTGTGAGCAATTTACAAACTTACCACCTCCTCCATGTTTCTGCAGCCATTTTATGTTTCTCTTCATTAACAGTGACTGTGATGTTAGAAATAATATAATTGTTAAACTATCCTCTCCTGAAAGCGTATCAAATTCATCTTTATAATACTAGCACAGCACCAGACACTTAGTAGGCTGTCAATAAATGCTGATATGAGGAAAGTTATTACAGTAAACACCAACTCTTTTTCTCAGAAATCAAGTGTATTGGCCTAATACACATTAAGAACTAATACCTGCTGGTTTGAGATTAAATTGCATTTCAGGGAGGAGAGAACACTTAAATAATAAAAAAATATGTTAGCAAAATAGTAAAAAAATGATTTTCTGTTCAAGCCACAGCATCCTCCAGGTAAATGAGACACAGGGTCAACCCTACCTCTTTCCACAAGGCCTCATTGTTTTTGCCAGCCTTTGAAGAACATCACAACTCTTCAGGAATTTGGGGAAACCCATACTCCTACTCTTCACTTTCCTGGATTCCTCACGGACATTCCCATTGTCATCTAGCACGTGGGCGGGCGGTGGGGAGACTTGTCAACTCTCGCCAGACGGCAGCCTCCACCTGCCTCCATTATTTTCCTGCCACTCTCAAACTTCTGAGGAAAGAACGATGTCCCCTACCCTGCTCGAATGAATTCTTTGTAAGTCACCTCTGGATCCGGCATCTCTACCCCATCCTCTTTGTACCTCCGTCCTTCTCAGTCTGTATCCACCTCTGCATTGAAGGGGATCCCATTCTGCATTAGATCTCTAAGGCTGAGCTATAAGCCCAGATGCCTTCACTGAGCCCAAATCCCTAACTGACTGAGGGACTCTTTGTATTTCCTCTGAGGTACCACAGTTTTCCCGCTGTCTGCTTTTCCACAGGCTCTCTGACACTCCAGGCTCTTTTCTCTACTCCATCCCCAGAATATGGCAAAGTTGCCACAGATGGTTGATGTCCTGATTCCTATAAAGCAATGTGTCCAGCAATCACCATTCAGCTGCACTCAAATGAGGGTCAGTTCAGAGCAGCATCAACCCTACTATACTCCAACTGGCTCTCCTTAACCACTGTTCTCTGAAATCACCCTTGTGGCTCTCCACAGTGCTGACTTAGCGCAAAAAGTTTTGGGTATTTTTGTCCCTATTGGTGTCATATTTGGATTCTTTCTTCTGATATCATGTCACCATTATACCTAAATTCTAGAATTTTCTACAGCAGCAGCAGCAGCAGCAGCAGCAGCAGCAGCAAGAGATACCAGTCCAGGTGCACAAGATACTCAAGGCACAGCAGGAACAGCTAGGTTTCTATCACTATTAGGGCTTCTGCATGCCTTTCCTGTCTGATTTTTATCTAAAATAATATTCAGTAACTTAATTTGGCATTTTTAAAAAATCATTTAACAAAGAGTTCTATGAAATAGCTGTGGATTTCCCTTCATTTCTTCATACTGTTTCTCCATTAGGCATAAAGGGGAAAGGTAATTTTTATTCTTGTCTGTTTTCACTTCCAGGCTACGTGTTGCTCTAATACAGAAAATAAAACAAACATCCCTCAGCACTGACTTTGATGTCTTTTTTCTCTCTTCTTCTTCTAAAATGGCCCCAACATCTGAGAACATGCACATAAGAAGGTATGTGTCAACCCTGTCCTACCCTCTGAGCAGAAAGTTCAAGAAAACATAAAAAAAGAAAGAATACTCAGTTGTAGATTCTAGAGCCTTCCAGAAACCAGAGAACCCATGGCATAGTCCCAAGTTTTGTTTCCAAATGCACTCTACATCTAATAAGTTCAGACACTATTATAGCTTTACTTTTCACTTCATGACCCAAAATTAGCCAGAGGTGACTCAAACTGTTCCTTGCTAATATGTTAACTTGATCAGAATCTCTCATGGATCTTCTGCTTCTTTAATCCTTTAAGATGGGGGTCAGCAAATTGCAACCCATGAGCCAAATCCAGCCTGAGAGCCAATCCAGCCCACCGCCTGTTTGTACAGCCCATTAGCTAAGAATGGTTTTTACCAATGAATGTTAGCAATCACTTTGATGATAAGGGTGATAACTTTGAACTATGATTAAGGAAAATGTTGTTTCCTCCCAAAAAAATAGTTCAACTTCTTATCAGTAGATTTGTTGCAAAAACTTGTACTCAATTATGATTCTATTTTGAATTTCATCAATAAAATTTGTGGAAATGTGTTTGTTATATAAGCATCCACATTATGCTCTTGATTTGGACTCTGAGCCCACAGAACCTAAAATAGTTGCTATCTGGCCCTTTACAGAAAAGGTTTGCTGATCCCGCTTTAAGGCAACACAGCTGGAGACGTTCCATGGAATGCAAAGGAAAACCTCCACAGTAGTTAATTAATGCAAGAACTCTGGAAGTTTCAGTCTACAATTAAACCTTATTTTGTAAGCATAATTCAATCCAGAGACATGCTTGAAATCCAAAGCACCTTATATCAAAGCAAATTTCAAGAACCATTGACTCAGTTTTGATCATGTGACATTCGGCATCACGTACTACTCATATTGCAAGACATCACTCGTTTATCCAGTTAGAATTTATTAGAAATGTTTGCTCATGTTGTGGAACAGTTGCAGAACAAGTTACTATATATATTGTGTTTGTGTGTGTGTGTGTGTGTGTGTGTGTGTGTGTGTGTATATATGTGTGTGTGTGTGTGTGTGTGTATGTTTTCAAATATATATTTGTATACTTATATGTGTATTTGTTTTTCTGCTTGTTGCAATGCATATTAAGTAAAAGTTCTAAGTGGTAACTCCTCTACCTACACTTTCTTGCTAAAACAAGTACAGTATTACTATTTTCAAATCAGTACTCATTACTGGAACTGACTGAATACCTACTAATTATTAGACTTGAAGACCTTCACCAACCACATGAAGTAAGCATTGCTCCTGTTTAAACATGACGAAATGGAGGCCCTGAAAGGCTCACCAGCTTACATAAGACATAGAGCTAGTATGGGGCACAGCTGACTTTGACTCCTGACCCCCATTCTTAGTCACAGAGAGCGTTTCTCCTGTTGTTTACCCTCTCCTTCAGGGAATTTCCTTTCACTATCTCCAGTTTCCATTGGTGCTACAGGTAGCAAGTCAATGCTGTTGAACCTCTACCATCTCACCCCCCATTCAGAACCACTCACACTGGCAGGGAGATTTAGAAGTGTAGCAACAGCTATGTCCCAATGCTAATTTGAACTTCTGGCACCCTGACCTTCTTTAAATCACAAAGTCCAGAATGCAACTCTGGACAAAGGCAAACAACCAAGTGAGAACCACGCACATGAGCTGGTGCTGCCAGGGTCAAAGGCTTGACGTGCTTTCCTGAAGTGAGGAGCTCTGATCAAGGGAGCTGGGGAGCTTATTTACTGCATCTTCCACTTGGGGACTAACCTAAGTAGGCTTTAACCCTGGGAGCCATTTCCCATCAAAGTGAAGACCTATCCAGAATCACAGGAAGTACACATTAATTGATCAGGAAAGGCAATGTGTTAGCAGTAGGGAAACCTAGATTATCAACCCACTTCAACCATTAACTCGCCGAGTGACACTGGTTTCATTTTATATAACCAGGAGTTTACGAGTTGGTGACGATTTTTACTCTGATGATTACTCAAGTTTCTTCCAACTCTATGTTTCCATGATTTCAAAGTTCTAAAATACATTTACACAGTGACACAATCTAGAGAAGAATGCTGTCTGAATGGTGGCCCAAGATGATCAAATGATTCTGATACTGGCTGATCAGATCACACATTAATGACTTTCATCAAAGGCTCATCTGAAATAGTTGGGACACTTGTGCTATAACGATTTCACTAAAAACCTAGATATAGTCTGGAAATGCTTGTAAATTCTTGAAAAATAATTACTACATATTCTTTCATTGGCTACTTTGCTGTGAGTTTCCTGAGATCAGATGGTTCTAAGTCTTTAAGGATGTGATTTAAGCAATTATTGCATTTACAGGCAATATTATTTTCTGACTACTAATCTCTGGGAGAGAGCTGAACTAGTATATACAGCACTGGCCATATTTCCAAAGATGTGCTCCAACCCAGGGTTTATAACACAATGGAGCTCAAGGTGTAGACTATGAGATGAATAAATGAAGGACACCTGCAATGATTCATGTTATTTCCTGGATTTGTTGCCTTTCGAGAAAATATATAAGGCACAGAAATATATTCCAGAAGTCAAAAATGGAATGAAAGGTATGTAATTATATTTAAATAGCATGCTTTTGGAAGACATGCAGATCTGAAATCAGCTATAAAATGGATTGAGGGATAACAAGGGACTGGGTGGCCTGATCTGTGTTCTCCTTGGGAACAGTGGGTCTGGGCAGGACCTAGTGTATGAAGGGAAGAAAGTCTGCAAGGCTCACAGTAATGATGAGAAGGTGGCCACAGGATGAAACTTTATTGCCCAGGCCCACAAAGGCTCTGGGAAACATTTAACACTTTCTTCACAGGTCATTCCCTGGACGCCTTGCCCCTCTGAACAGAAAGACTAGGTCCGGAAGTGCAGACCTGACTGTCCTCTGGCTCCATCCATAGAAGAACGAATTAAATCAGAATTCTCTTCAGATCTTATGATTGCGTGGGGAAACACTTTTCCAAAAAGGTTGTTTCTTCTTAAACACTTGAAATTCTCCAAAAAGGGAGAAAACTTATCATTACCCAGTAATTCATCCATTGCCTCGTTAGAAAAAAAGTTTATGCCTAACATCTATTACACCAATTTGACCCTTTGAACTGCACATTGAGTCTTTGCCAAGGCTTGTTTCTCAAAGTGGACTAATAACTTACAAACACTGACATGTAACTGCTCTGTGTGCATCCATTTTGTCTATATTACTTATTCATGGGTGCAGATTTAGCAAGACAACAGCCCTCACGATACCTAGCAGAATTTCCTATCTGGTAGTTACTAAAATAAGGCAGTACTGGGGCGCCTGGGTGGCTCTGTCGGTTAAGTGTCTGACTTTTGATTTCAACTCTGGTCATGATCTCGTGGTTCACGGGTTCACTGACAGTGCAGAGCCTGCTTGGGATTCTCTCTCTCTCTGCCCCTTCACTTCCTCCTCTCTCAAAATAAATAAGTAAATCTTTAAAAAATAATAAAAAAGAATAAAATAAAATAATGCATTATTGCTGTTGCCGCTAAGGAAAATCATGTGATCTTAAATTAAGTCACTACTGCATATCTGGAGTGGAGCATCCAAATGAATGGTTTGAAGTGGCACATCTACTTAATAATGTATTTATTTATAATCAGTCATGTTCTGGAAAAAAACTGAGATGGCTTAGAAAGATTCTTAAAGGGGTGCCCAGGTGGCTCTGTCAGTTAAGCATCCGACTTCAGTTCCTGTCATGATCTCACAGTTCGTGGGTTCGAGCCCCCCCATCAGGCTCTGTGCTGACAGTTCAGAGCCTGCATCCTGCTTTGGATTCTGTGTCTCCCTCTCTCTCTGCTCCTCCCCTACCAGTGCTCTGTCTCTGTCTCTCAAAAATGAATAAATGTTAAAAAAATAAAAAAATATATAAAAAAATAAAGATTCTTAAAGTGTAGCAAGGCAGCATACATTAAAAGTGGGGAAGAAAAAAGAAAAACAGTGGTGGAGTTACAATTTGTATTTAATTTATTAAGGTTAAGTCTAGATACAGTTCAAGAAGTGTCAGGAATAAGGAGCTATAATAGGGCCTTGTGGTATAGCTTGAGTTATTAAGTGCGTGAACTTGAAGGCAACGTCATTTAGTGTATTTAAATATATAATAGAGCCCTCTCACATCTACCGATCACTTTGCAGTAAACAAAGACCATCAAACATATTTATTTCCTTATCTCTGTAAGTCCACATTAGAAATGAGGAAATTAAGTCTCACAAGAAACAGTGTGTCGCCATGACAAGTTGCCTTATACAGACAATAATATGGAAAATTTTCAAGGATACTTACAGACTGGAAAAGCAGAATTATAGAATCTTTTAAAGGAAGTCTCCACAGTACCCTACTGACAACACATTTCTATATTATCATATCTTTAAGATATCACTTTTGATATTAAGTTAAACCATAATGGAATTGCCATTTTGTGGGTTAAAAATTGGTTAAACATCAGCCGTTTCAGATGTTCAACCTCATAGTTTGGATGTCAATGAAAATCAAGTGTGGTATCTTCTCAAGTATCCAAATTTTTTCATGCTCACTTCATTTTGTAGCTTGCACATGAGACATGCCATGTTTTTACTAAGGAAGACGTATAAACAAAGACACACTATCCTTGTAAGATCTTTTTCAGAACAATAATTCAGAAACAAGAAACTCTAGATTCTGGTACTATGTGTTATGTACAGATTTTTTTAGGGGTGGCTGTTGAAAACTACTCCATAGAGAAAGGTAAAGAAAGAATGTGGCACAGAACTCAGCTTAACTCCTGGAATCCTGATTCACACTGGACAGGCTATATTAGGCAGATTACATAAATGTCTGTGTCTCAATTTCCTTCTCTGCAAGTTGAAAATAATGTCATCGCTTTCTCTATTGGTGAATCTACATAACTGAGAAATTGTATCCTTTCTATTTTGACTTCTGAAAAACACAGAGCCATGTTGGAAGCTTAACTTCAGGAACCACTTTGATCCCTGTGGTCTACATATGAATATTTTCTTGTCTGGTCTTCAGTTATTACTTGTTTATATTTCTCTTGATTTTAATCATCTATTTCTTCTTTATTCCACTTTTAGGAGATAGCTTTTTAAATAGTATCTCAAATCTTTGTGGTATGAGTTGGGTTACAAAATAATCAATAAATGAGTCACAGGAAGAATGCACTCTCACTCTGAAAACGTTGACGGAGTGTGAGTTCCACCAGGAAATATATGTTTGTTAATTTAAAAGGCATATAAATTCAAGCATGATAAAGCACTCACTGTAGAGGGTTATAACTACAGTAAATTACAAAGCTCTAAGAAAAAATCCAATTGAAAATAAACATTAAATCATAAAATATTAATAATTTTTATATTCAAAAAACGCTGCTACAAATGAAAATAAATTAAACAGTATGAAGTGAATAAATCATATTCACTGATGTCAATACTAAATGGTGTTTAACTATAATATTCCCAAATACAAATGAATTTATTATATGGATCTGTGCTATGGCAAAGTTAATATATGAAATTCAAAGCAGCATTTGCCCCATTAGTAAATAAATATTAAAATAATGTTGGCTATTAAATAACACATTCAGCATTACAGGCTATGGTTGAGTTTTCTATTGAAATCTATCATAGAGGCAAACGCACTTAAAAAAGTTCCATATGTTTTTATCACCCCAACACAGAGCTAATGGTTAATTAGACCAGAGTCATAAATAAGTGAAATGATCAGATGCATTATTTTCTAGAAACGCACAAGTTATGAAGTCCACCCCTTTAAAATAGAAACAAATAAATGAAAAGACTTAAAAAGTAAATCATTCAAGTCACTCCTTTGAAGTTAATTTAGAATAAGAGAGGTTGGGATTCATGCTTTCTGATTCTAAATGAAGTCAAAAGGCAGATAACAGGCTCAACGTTCCACCAGAAAAATGAGTCTCATAAAGACAGGCAGACTGTAATTAGTGATTATGATCTAGGGTGTGTGAGTGTGCACATGTAACATGCAGAAACACAGTGTGCACATTCCATTACAGCTATTGAGATAACAACAAATCCAGAAATCTATAGAATATTAAAACCTAAAGATATGTTCTCTCTGATTATTCTAAGAAAAGTGAATGATCCCAGGCCACACACATTTTATATAGTATAGATCTTAACATACTTTGAAGACAGAAAATGAAGACTCTTTGAAAACCTATTATTTGTTTCCTCTGTCCTTAAACTCATTTCTGATTTATTGCAGGTTTTTCCTTCTTTCCCTCACTACAATTGTTGTAAATTCAATTCTGGATGCTGCCTACTTTCTCTATTCAGAACAGAAGAATAATACCACCAGATGCCTGCTGACAATTTATAACTGAGTCCTTTCCAGGAATTGCCCTGAACCAAGGGAGCTGTCCCATCCAAGGTGACATTCCATTCGGGAAGCACTGCCTACTCAAGGTCTGGTTGAAGGGGAGATAACAAAGGCCCTGGCTTCACATCGGACGTCTCTGAAGAACCATGGTGAGTTCAGCACTTCCTCTGGAACTAGGTAAACAGACTGCTGCAATGATAGCAGGTTTTAACTTCTCCCTTGGCCTAACCCTGTTTCTGTTCTTCCCTTAGAGGTGTTTCCAGAGGCACTTCCAAATAAGCCCCTTGAAGACAAACCTCCATCTCCCAAGGAACGTGATCTATGAAACTGTGCTTAAAAAAAAGAAAAGTTGCTATAGCTCACTTTAAGAAAAATTAAATAAGGGGTGCCTGGGTGGCTCAGTCAGTTGAGTGTCTGAGCCTTGATTTTGGCTCAGGTCATGACCCCAAGGTCATGGGATCGAGCCCCACATTGGGCTCCACACTGAGGGTGGAGCCTGCTTGAGATTCTCTCTCTCCCACTGCCCCTTTCTCTGGTGCTCTCTCTCTCTCTAAAATAAAAAATAAAAAATAAAAAAAAGAGAAAAGAAAAGAGGGGCACCTAGGTGGATCAGTCAGCTAAGTGTCCGACTTTAGCTCAAGTCATGATCTCATGGCTCCTGGGTTCAAGCCCTATGTCAGGCTCTGTGCTGACAGCTCAGAATACGGAGGCTGCTTCAGATTCTGTGTCCATCTCCCCAACTTGTCCTCTCTCTCTCTCTCTCTCTCTTTCAAAAATAAATAAACATTATTTTTTTAAAAAAGAGACAAAAAATAAAAGAAAACAAAGAAATTAACAAAAATGTAATAAAATCTGTAAGAATGTGAGATGGAGGAAGGGGAGGAAGACACGCAATTTCGAGTGGGGAAATAAGACCATCAAAGTTTCATTTTTAAAAAATATTTATTTATTTTCAGAGAGAGAGTACATGTGTATGTGCGCAAGCACGGGAGGGGCAGAGAGAGAATCCAAGCAGGCTCCATGCTGTCAGCACAGAGTCTGACTTGGTGCTTGATCTCACAAACCTTAAGGTCAAGATCTGAGCCGAAGTCAGGAGTCTGATGGTTAACCAACTGAGCCACACAAGTGCCACAAGACCTTCAAGGTTTTAAACAAAGGATTACCATTTTCACTTAGACATGTTTTTAGTTTATGACTGCTTTTCAACATACATGACAACTCACAAAAGATGTTCAGTTGAGGAGAACAATAAACCGAAATGATGAAATATTTACCCATATCAAAGGAAACCCAGTGTTAAGGCACCACAGACAGTAAAATACTGAATGTTTCAGTTATTGTTAGAATAGGGGACCAACACGAACTGAGTTCAGGTTCAACCTAAGTTCTTTCCAAGGGAAGAGGTTATCAATCTGTAGAGGCCCTCTGCCTTGCTTCTGTTTTATTCTGAGTTTACTATAAGTTCAGGAACAGGATCAAATTCTGTGGGTAAATATTCTAATAAGATATTGGACATCATCATATAAAAATAGAAAATTTGATTCTACCCTTTCATAAGCTTTTTAATAATAATGTCCAGGATTAACTGTATCTAGAAAAGGTTTAGAAAAGAACAATAGAAAATATTAGTTCAGGGATATAGATACAGAAGAGTGAATCAAAAAGATGAAGTATTGGGGTGCCTGGGTGGCTCGGTCAGTTGAGTCCCCAGTTCTTGGTTTTGGCTCAGGTCATGATCCCGGGGCCATGAGACTGAGCCCCACAGTTGGCTCTTTGCTGAGTGTGGAGCCTGCTTGACACTCTCTCTCTTTCCCTCTGCCCCTCTCCCACTCATGTTCTCTCTCTAAAAAAAAAAAAAAAAAAAAGTTTAGATATCCTCCTATAAAAAGGGGAAGCTGGATATGAGGTCACCAGGTATTAAAAAATAAAAACCCAAAATCTAAAATGTGTTGCTTCTCAGCAATTCCTCAAGATACCAATTCCCCTACTACGTTACAACCTCTTACATCTGCATTTTGTTTTCAGTTGGATCCTATCCTAGAGCACTAAAAGGCTCTGGTGTCTCTCTTCTTTGATCTGAAACGATTTCCTTCAGCTTCTAAAAGAGAATCCCACCTCCATTCTCCACTGCTATCCCTAACAATCCAATCAAGTTTGACTGCTAAGTCTACTGCCCAAATGAAACCTCTCCCACGAGTTACCTGTCCCCTCAGGGCTACTAGAACCTGGGGTCCTTTCATGCCACCTCACTTCACTTCTCAGCGGCAATGGAGGAACATCCCTCTCTTCCTGAAAAATGTTGTGCTTCTGTCACACCAAATGGCTTTCTTGCTAACCTGTTGGCAGCTCCTTTCAGTCACCTCAGGCACACTTTTCTTTGTTCGTTTGCTCATTCATTTGGCAGAATGGAGTCTGGAGATACAACAGTGAGCGATACCAGACATAGCCCCTACTCTCACAGAGTCCATTACATGCTCTCTAGGTTACCTTGCACGATTCTTTCCCAGTATCACTATGTTGCTGCAGGTACCTTGTCTCCACTTCTTAGATTATGAGGAGGTCTTCCTATCTCAATGCGTTCATCTGCATTCCTCCCTCCTATTAGGTTTGCCCCAGCTAGCCCATCCCTAAAACAGCTGCCATGTCAGTTCCTCAGAAACTCGCCCTGAGACAGGATTCCTATCCCAATGGGTATGTCCTCATCCTCCACTGCATCCAACTCTTTCCTTCCATAATAACTGTAATCTGTAATTACGAAGCTGCTGTGTGTGTCTGTTTGTCGAGGACTCCAGGAAGTTAAGAATCCTGCTTATTATGTCATCTTCCCAGATCTTAAAGGCCCAATAAAATAGCTGGCACAGTTTTCTCTTTGAAATAAACAGGACCAGGGTGCCTGGGTGGCTCAGTTGGTTAAGCATCTGACTTTGGCTCAGGTCATGATCTTGCGGTTTGTGAGTTCGAGCCCCACATTGGGCTCTGTGCTAACAGCTCAGAGCATGTAGACTGGAGCCTGCTTCAGATTCTGTGTCTCCCTCTCTCTCTCTCTCTGCCCCTCCCCTGTTCACACTCTGTCTCTCTCTTTCTCAAAAATAAACATTAAAATAAAAAAAAATAAAATAAATAGGACCTAGAACAAGCAATCAAACAGCTGCTATTTCACTGTTGGTACAAGAGATGGTTTAGGTGAGAAATCCAACAGGTACTAAGAGATTTAAGTATATAAATGAGAGCATCATCTTTAACTTTTGCTAAAGTTAATATCGGAAAAGATAACTAGGCTTTTTATTACCACATTCCTGGATCATGCACACCCACAAACAGACAAGAAAAATTCAAATCCAGGCAATTTGACTCAAGATCCAATAACTCAACAAAACTACCCATCTTTCACTGTATGGACATACAACATTTTCCCCAGCCAAGGTACTCAGTTCAAGCATACTGATCCATTTGCAACCACACTGCTCCATTATGGGGTATCTTAGAACTTCAGAGCTAAGCCCTTGTAGATCTCAGAGAGATCACACCCAGAAAGGTCACAGAGAGAACAGTTGCAGATAAGATGCTAGAATTCAGTTCTCCTGGTCCTCAAAACAAAAGTCAAACACTGGCCCTTCTCTTTGGAAATAAGGGAGACAGACAGAAAACCAAGTTTAAACTACAAACACTCATTATCTACAAAATATTAACCATGAATACTCTACAGTACTTCTCTTAAAAAAAAAAAGAGCAATCTTAAAAAAAAATGTAGCTACTTTTTAAAGGAAAGGCAAACTGTGAAATTGCAATATTTTTAAAGACCCTGGAGGTTTTTTAAGGTATATTTTCAACATAGAAAGTTTTTCCCCCTTCATTTATGTTTTATAAAGAAAGAAAGCTGTATTTTTCTATGGGAGCCCATATATATATATATATATATATATATATATATATATATGGAAGATTTTTAAAGAAGTGTATGAAAGTATAAACAACAGTTGTAAGTCTTTTTTTAAGTTTATTTATTTAGTTTGAGGGAGAGTGAGTGAGAGGGTTGGGGGGGGAAGGGGCGGGGGGCACGGAGAGAGAGAATCCTAAGCAGGCTCCACGCTGTCAGCACAGAGCCCAATACAGGGCTCGAACCCATGAACCATGACACCATGACCTGGGCCAAAACAAGGAGTCAGACAATTAACCAACTGAGCCACCAAAGGCACCCCAAAAGTCTTAAGAATCTTAAGTCTTAAGGGTTATGGAGATCCTCTTTTGCACTGCTGGTGGGAATGCAAACTGGCACAGCCACTCTGGAAAACATTATGGAAGCTCCTCAAGAAACTAAAAATACAACTACCCTATGACTCAGCAATTGCACTACTAGGCATTTATCCGTGGGATACAGGTGTGCTGTTTCGAAGGGACACACGCACCCCCATGTTTACAGCAGCACTATCAACAATAGCCAAAGTATGGAAAGAGCCCAAATGTCCATCGATGGATGAATGAATAATGAAGATGTATATATATACACAATGAAGTATTACTCAGCAATCAAAAAGAATGAAATCTTGCCATTTGCAACTACATGGATAAACTAGAGGGTATTATGCTAAGCGAAATTAGTCAGAGAAAGACAAACATATTACTTCACTCATGTGAGCACTTTAAAACAAAACAGATGAACGCAAGGGAAGGGAAGCAAAAATAATATAAAAACAGGGAGGGGAAAAAATACAAGAGACTCTTAAATATAGAGAACAAACAGAGGGCTACTGGAGGGGTTGTGGGAGGGGGGATGGGCTAAATGGGTAAGGGGCATTTAGTAATCTGCTCCTGAAATCATTGTTGCACTATATGCTAACTTGGATATAAATTTTAAAAAATAAATAAATAAATAAATAAAATAAAGTATTGATTACTAAAAAAAAAGGAGTTATGGAGAAAAGTATGTGGGGGTGGGGAGCAGAGGGAGAAGGGGGGGCCCACACTGGTGGATGGTGGGGCAGATTTCTGCTCCATCAATAATGTTCCAATTTCTCTTAAAGGGGAATTAATTGAATTCATCCATTGTTTGTATAACTATAATAAGAAAAATAAAACACCAAAATTGATGTTTTGAAACAAACAAAGTAGACTTTCTAAAAGGATTTAGGTTAAGCAAATCAGCCTATGTTCTCCATCAAACCAGTTTTCTCCAAGACTTTTCCAGTACAATGATGTAAAAATACCTGCTGCCAAAGATTTCTTTCCACCAATTTTTGACTCTGACTCAGGGAAACCCCAAAGAAGCCATCTCTCTGGGTTCTATTCACCTCAGGAGGATTGCTCACAGATTTTGCTAACAATAGAAATCATTCTTGGTTATGATACAGACCCAGCGGGATGTTCAAAATGCCACAGGCTACTCAGTGGCCCTGCTTGGCAAAGCCTGCTGGTAGGTACCATATGAGCCATATGGTAATTGCTAAAATGGGAAATAAAGCAGCAGGCTCTGAAGTCACCAGCTTCCCTTGCCATGGTAGAATTAGCATCAGTCTATGATGCAAAGCATTCCTGCCTCTGAAATGCCCCCTATCCATGGGGTATCACCAATCCATGGCCACATACCAAATGGCATCTCAATATATTCTGCCGATTTCCTTTTTGCTTCTTTGACTGGTGCCTGAAACAACCACATTTTGAAAGAAGAAAGTATAAAAAGACAAGAACCTATGTAGGCCATACATGGCTCAGCACAAGTGATGGCCTACAGACATTGTGATAGGATAATTTTGAAGTGCAATGTAAATGTCTTCTAATTGCCAGAGTATGTGTACTACTTCCCTTCTGAGAGATAACATCAAGAGACTTTTTTTTTTACTATCTAACATAAAAATTTTCAAATTCAAATTGTAATGTGGAGACAATGTAGGGAAACAGCTGTCTTAATAAGAGAGGCCAATCATAAAAGTAAAAATCACCTACCAGAATATCCTCAGTAAGAACAAAAACAGCATCAATTCAAATTTGACAGGTGTTTTAGGTCAGGGTGTCTCAAGAGAGCACTGAAGAAAGAAGTTGTATCAACATAATATGTGGAAAATGCTGAAGTTCCCCATGAGCCATAGTTTTACTTCCCAGAGTTCAGTTACCTGCAGTGAGCTGTGGTCTGAAGAAGATGAGCCTCCTGACGTATGATCTGAAGGTCAACAGCAGCCTAAGACTACATTAGCTACGTCACAATGCTTGCGACATTCACCTTGCTCAGTCTCATCACACAGGCATTTTATCATCTCACACCATCACCAGGAGAAGGGTGAGTACAATACACTATGGTATTTTGAGAGAGACCACATTCACATAACTTTTACTACAGTATATTACTACAATTGTTCTATTTTATTATTATTATTATTAATCTCTCACTGTGTCCAATTAATAAACTTCATCGTAAAGTATGTACGTATAGAAAAACGCATAGTATATGTGTTTGGTACTATGCATGGTTTCGAGCCTCCACTGGAGGTCCTGGAGAGTACTCCCCATGGATGAGGTAGACTACTGCACTTCCAACTGAATAAAATCAAAATAATATCAGAATATATAGATGCTATAAAGGAAATGGATGTGGGATCTTTGCATAATCCCAATCCACACAAGGTACACTGTATATTTCTCTTTCCAGGGGTGAACGTTCTGTAACACATTGCTTTTTGTGAGAAACACATGTTTACCGTGCAAATGAATATGCACATACATGTGTGAGTACAACATACTATTAACCTGTTTGTTTGTTTTTTTAGAGTGAGTAGATAAAGATTTTAAAAGAACAATGATCCATAGGGAGGGCATCCCTGATGCTGTTTAAGCCAAGGAATTTCCAAAGACAGGTACCAAGATCAGCTACATTACACAAAGTTCCTGCCATCCAGATCATCATCGGTATTACATCCCCGGTATTATCAATCACGTATCACTCTTTCATTAATTTACCAAAGAGATTATGTTAGAATGGCACTTCATGTGAACAGGACATTTAACATTTATCTCTCTATTAAAAAAACAAAGGAGGGGTGCCTGGGTGGCTCAGTGGGTTAAGTGTCCGACTTCGGATCAGGTCATGATCTCAGGACCCGTGGGTTTGAGCCCCGTGTCAGGCTCTGTGTTGACAGCTTGGAGCCTGGAGCCTGCTTCGGATTCTGTGTCTCCCTCTCTCTCTGCCCCTCCCCCCTCTCATTCTGTCTCTCTCTCTCACTCTCAAAAATAGACATTAAAAAAAAAGTAAGAATTAAGGAGTCCCTGGAAGACATTAGGGGACAGATGATACACTCCATATACATATCTGTGGAAGTTAAAGAAAATGCATCAATATTCCTTTATCACAAATCTTAATATTAGTTCTATACAGAACTAATTTTGAATCCTTGGATTTAGCGACTATGCCAGCATTGTGGATGCCACTTGCACATCATTAGACTGGAACCTTAAAATTCATCTATTCACCATTCACTTATAAAATACTTATTGAGCGCCTACTATATGCTAGAGGTGGTGCTAAAGGCTAAGCATATGGTAACATATGAGATGGATGTTCTTGCTAGCCTTGTAAGCTTGTCAATTAAACACACACACACACACACACACACACACACACGTAAATATAAAAGTCAAAACTGTGACAAGTCCTATGAGAAGTTCTATGAAAAATGGGAACACAGGACAGGGCCAGCAATCAGGATCTCACCATGAATGAGAAGGAATCAGCTGAAGAAGAGGAGGGTCAGGTCTCAAGAAGCAGATATGAAGCCTTTGAGCCCATAGAGTATGAGGTTTTGAGACCCAGAAGGGGAGCAGTGCGGCTATGGTATAAAGAGCAAAGGAGAATGAGGTCTGAGGTAAGCCTGGAAAGGTAGGCTACAACAGATGGCCATGATGAGATGTCAAAATTTAAATTTACCAGGAAGTCACTGAAAAGATATAAACAGAATGACCTAAGTCTTTTTAAAAAAAGTTTATTTATTTATTTTGAGAGAGGGGGTGGGGGTGGGGGTCAGAGAGAGCAGGGGAGGGGAAGAGAGAGAACCCCAAGCAGGCTCCACGCCACTGTCCGTGCAGAACCATATTCGGGGTGTGAACTCATGACCGGAGCCGAAATCAAGAGTTTGACGTTTCAGTGACTGGGCCACCCAGGCGCCCCTGATTTAAGTCTTAAAGCCGGCTCTTTAGGGAGTGCCTATAGGCAATACCTCTTCAGTGTCATCCTCATTTTTCTCTGCTGCCATAATCCAACCTCCTATAAGATAACATTCATGCATCGCTTCCAAATGTGTGGGAAGAATGGCCAGGAACAAGAGTCCCCGAGGAAGGGATTTCCATATACCAAGTTTCACCAGAGGTACTCCAGCCTTCCTGGCACTCCTCCACCCCATCCTCATGACTGCTCATTTTGTTAACTAAGTATAGAAGCCACAGCCAGGAACCCTGACAGGAAAGACACTAATGGAGTTTGAAAAAATTGGGATCTTTTATGGATTTGATCCCCTGGAGCCCTCACAAGCCGGCTGCTCAGAAACCTGCCAGAAACAGGAAGTTATGCCTCCTGGAAAAGCAAAAGACAGCAGTTGCATGAGGGAAGGAGACTTGTACCCTAAACACTAGCCCCTGCATGGGGAGCAGGGAGAACAAGTCAACACAAGGGGAGTCCAGCAATATCAAGAGTTCTGGGTTGTGCTGGTAGCATACAAAGCAGGTAGGTGCCTGAATCTGGGGCAGGGCTGAAATTCAGCACAGCTGTGAGGGGGAAAATTTTTGAAACTCCATTAGCATCTTTCCTCTCAGGGTTCCTTAACCACACTAATAAAGCGTGACCTAATTGGTGCGGTGAATAAAACTGAATAATTTAACTGTGGGTCTTAGGGACTTCAAACAGATTTCTCTTACACCAAAGCTTCCAAAAACAATGGTTGTTCATTTTCCTAGAAGACCTCCAGTAAGGGCAGGGTTTTTTTTTCTTTTACTTTCTTTTCTTTAATGTTTATGTTATAGAGAGAGCGAGAGAGCGAGTGTGCACAAGCGGGGGAGGGGCAAAGTGAGAAGGAGACACAGAATCCAAAATAGGCTCCAGGCTTTGAGCTGTAAGCACAGAGCCCGACACAAGGCTCGAACCTATGAACTGTGAGATCATGACCTGAGCCAAAGTCAGAGGCTCAGCTAACTGAGCCACCCAGGCTCCCCTATCCTTTACTTTCCTAAGATAAATCAGTGGAAATGACACATCCACAGGGGTTCTTCTAGGTTTTTGTTTGTGTGCTTGTCTTTTTATTGGACACTAAACTGGGACCAAAATGTAATATTCTTTCTTCTCTGTTGTCAAAATCGAAGGAATTTGATTATTTTCTATAGGATAAGATTAAACCTGAAGAGTCTAACTGCCTCTTAAACACCAAGAACTTCCCAAATAAATGCATTAAGTGAGTAGAAAGTTGCCCTAGACCTGACTTCTCTCAATATTGAATTAACCTAACATAGGCAGTGAGGAGAGGGCCAGGGCTATGGAGAGAAATTCCACCAAGAACTTAGAAATAAGAGAGATAAGGTTTCCTTCTGGAAATTGAATTATAAAATTAGTACATAATGGGTTAGAGAGAGATAAGGTAAGTCATTTTGAAGAGACAGAAATGGCTCCCAGACATGGAAACCTGGCTATCATCAATAATAATGAACCAGTCAGAAGAGCTGGCAATGGAAATTTAGAAAGATGTAGAAAGGGAACATTCTCAGAGGCATGGTCCCAGGGAGGGAATGCTTTGGCCCAAAGATATATTCTCTCTGGTCCCAGGGATAAATAAAGCCTTACATGCACAAATTAAGTTACTTTACATTGATTCCATTTAATCTAAACTGATTTCATTCAACCTGTATAGGCTTTTAATTATATTCTGGTTTCCCAAGTAGCCTGCCTTTAGGAAGAAAATCAGCTAGCCAAAAGCTGATGGCCCCTCTGGTAGTGTTATTTCTCATTTTATATTAATACATTGGCATTCTGATTTTATTCATTAGTTTATGGGAGCTTGTGTGGGGGATCCTAAGAGACAGAGTCACATTCAGTATGCCAATAAATCAGGTTTCTGAAACCATAAGGCTGAACACCAGACCATATCTCATAATATCGTACTGTACTCTTAAACACATGACATTAGTGTTTCCAAGTAAGTAAAAAGAGGCATCCCACATATTTCACTGATGAGATAACTAAAGGCCCATGGCACAATACCAGGCAGGGCCAGGAGTGCAATTTGGGTCTCCTGATTCCTTGTCCACGCTGCATCAGAGATATATATGACACGCTAATTGTCTATTAAATCTGTCTAAATTCTAGGGTTTGGGATACATAGGAATCCTCTAGGTATTCCAATTTGGGGACCACACTAAGTAGAATTCATTTACCTAATAAGGTGATTTTCAAATTCCCCCTCACTATCACCCAGTGCATCCTATCCCCTTTATCAGCCATGTTATAAGGTTGCTTATGATAGTTAAAAATAAATAAATAAATAGTGGCATCATACCATGTCTGACATCCAATATGTGGGTACAGATGGCATTTCATGGGACATGATCCTTTTCTACAAATGATAGGAAGTTCAAAATAATCCCTCAAAGATAGCAGGCTCTGTTGCACAATGATAAGCAATGCCAGAGAGTAATTTTACATCTTAGCGGTTTCAACTGAGGAGCGGTTTTGACTGTCAAGACCTATCCATTTCTCATATTCCCATTATGAACTGTATTCTAACATACATTAACAAGCTCCTATGTAACGCATTGAATGCTATCATTTAGTATTTAAGTAGCCTTCTGAGAACCCCAAGTGTTGTGCCAATCATGAGTACTTTGCTTGTAACTCCATCTCTTGGGAAGCAGGCATAAATCATTCTCCCACTTCAACAGTTGAGAAACGAACACTAAGTCAGAGTAAGTTAATGACAATACACCTTAGTAAGCCTGGCTAGGATAAAACAGGTATTTATCCAGTTTGGGACATTTTACCATAAGGATCTTTTAACCTTTCATGCACTGGCTCTTCTGGAAACTCTTTTTTGGTTAAAGAAGCCTTATTGACACACTAGTACAAACATCTCCTTGTAGAGGGCAGTATACTGAACAGGGAGTCAGTAATCCCCATACACCAGAAGCCCAACATGTCAAGCTGGAGAAATATCCTGATAAAAGCACTTAAAGTCTTGATGATCTATTATGGAGTAAATATGACTCAATGCTGACACAAAATTCAGCAGCACATTCAGGTTATTCATTTCCTGTTAGTCCATACTTCTGATTGAACAGACACAAGGAAAAGTGAACTGCCCTGATAGTCACCTGTCATTTGCCTGAAATTCACAAGAATTTCCTCCCACTCCAATTCAATACTCTAGGGGAAAACTGCAGTTCCATTAACACTGAAACATGACAAAAATTCAACAGCCACCAGTAGCATAAAATTGATAGCTCTCCTTCTCAAATTTCAATCCTCCCCCTCTCTCCCAAGTAATGTCTAGATACTACTGCATTTAACTATGAAGAATGGCAAAAGGAACTGTCAATAGATAGAGAAACCCTGGGGGTAGGGTGCTTGTCAGCCATTATTCCCTATACCCCCACGCTGAGAAAACAGAGCCTTGGCAAGCAGCATACTTTCCCTGGCTGCATCAACTGAAAAATTTCAGTAGCCCAGCATGGCTTGCCATCCATCTTCTGGTGTTCTTAACCAGTCCTTTTTTCTCTCACATGATCCCCAAAGCATATGGTTGTAAACAGTCCTACAGATGGAGGCAGAAAACTCCAACAGAAGCCAAGGGGAAAATCTGGCCCACAGATGTATGATTACACCATAGTGGGCCTGTGCTGCTCATAAACCATGTGAGTTAAAGTATTTACAAGATGAATACAAGAAACACAAAACACGCGTGAATGTATAGGACAAGGATTTACTACACTACTGCGTTTTGTCAGCTAATTAGAAATTCACTATCTAGATTCACGGTAACGTAAACAGAAGATAGGGCTATATAATCGACAGCCCATTTATGAGGAAGCTAGGCCCATCACTATATATTTCCAGTTTGACAAATTTTATCTTACTAAGCAAATTATCATCACCATCCAACCTCACCCAGCAGAATTTACAAGTTATACAGAATAAACGCATTTAGTAATGAATGTTTAAATTCAGACAATGACAACCCTAGTACTTCTTATGACATTATGGTTTAATGTACTCATATGCAGCATTTACATATTTAACATTTTCACTGTTTGATAAAGCAGATCATAATCATACAGTAGCTCTGTCCCCAAATTCATGCTTTAAAACCTAAGAGGAGGGGTTCCTGAGTAGCTCAGTTGGTTGAGCATCCAACTCTTGATTTCGGCTCAAGTCATGATCTGAAGGTCGTGTGATCGAGCCCTGCATCAGGCTCCATGCAGAGATTCTCTTTCCTCCTTCCCCTCTCCCCTGCTCAAGCTATCTCTAGATAGATAGATAGATAGATAGATAGATAGATAGATAGATAGATAAAACATGATCCTTGTATATAGGAAAAGAATGTTTGCGGAAGGATGTTACCCACTAAGGCGCCGCTAAGTAAAAACAGGTTTTATAACGTAGGTCTATTCTGCACACAGTAGAGAAGTGTGAGCCTATGAGTATGGGAATTTAATGATGAACGGAAAGAGAATACCATTGTTCTAAAGCCCCTCCTTTCTACTGTGATTTCTAAAGTAGTTGGGGCTTCCTGGACTATCAAGTGAAGGAAGCAGATTTTATCATATGGCAGCAGAGGGCTATTAGGAGGGTGAATTGTCATTAGTCTCCACACATTCTCTTTTAAGTTATTTCAACAGCTGAAAACTGGATACAGCTGCATGTAAAAAATATAAATAAATAACACTGCCCTTAGCACATAGGGGTTTACGCGATAGAAAGCCCAATATTAAGCCCTCCAGGGAAAATACCACAACCAAAAGAAGTCTAGAAAGAATACTCCAGATATCACCCATCTTTGTGTGTGGCTTTCATCCTCATGGTTTAGAAGGGCAACTGTGTCTCCCTATGCCAGGCAATGGGAAGGGAGGAAAGGAAGGAAAAGGAGAAATTGTATGTGCCACCGTCTACTCCCTTTTAAAAGGTTTCCCAGAAGCGCTACCAATGCCTTACATTTAGATGTCACTACCTGACTGCATCACAATTTAGCAAAAGAGGCTGAAAATTATATGTATGTCATGGACACGTGAGCACCTCAAACCAAAGCAAGATTGTGACATGAAGGGAGGAAGAGGGAATCTGCAGGAAGCAGGCAACCAGCGGTATCTGCTGCTGATACGAATGCACGGCTTTGATGTCCAGTTGTCTCCATACAAACCCAACAGGACATAGTTTTAAAAGTTCTGGAAAAGATTTCTCTGGCAGCGACTGCTGTCCTCTGAATCTCTAAGCTCCTGGGACACTCCAGACTGACTCTGCAACTCTGTTCACTATTGTACCTTTCTCTTTCCCCAGCACACACCTGCCCCCGCCCCAATCTGAAATAAAGATTATAAAAGAGCTAGGCACTTTCAGGTATGAAGGTAAAAAGCTAGAAATAAAGAGGAAGGAAGGAAAAGAAACTAAGTCTTTGCTCTGCCCAGGCTCTGTGCGAGGCACGTCCCATGTTTTATCACACGGAAACATGACTGTGATTCGTGTGGTAATGTCCCCATTTGCAAAGAAGAAAACAGAAGCTCACACTCCCCACTCAGGAACTTGACCGAAGTCGGACGTCTTAAATATTCTGAATCTGTGTTCTCTCACAAAGTTCAAGTTATATCATAATAATAGACTTGAGCATGTAGTTATTAATGGAAAAAAAGATGTTTTTAATTAAAATATATAAAACAAAGCAAAACACAATCATAAAAATCACCAAAATATTGAATTTCATTCTTCAGGCTTTACAGACAGACTATGTCCACATTGTGTCAGTCCCACATTTTACTCTTGCTGCCTCCATAGCTGATATGAACTAGGCATGTTGGTCCTGAGGGAATTCATACTTTTCTGTAAGATGAACAAACTAAATTGCTGAGGTATGCCATCTGTCTGCACGCAGGCATACAATTGCCATTTTTGCTAACTGCAAGATTTTTCAAATTGAAAACCACTACCCATAAATTTGGAATGATAATCAATAAAAAGGTTGTTTTGTAATTGAAGTAAATATTCTCTAGACATAATGTCATCAAAAATAGAAATAAATCTTAATGCCCATTTTAGCTTTGACAAATGTGTGTGTGTATATACACACACACACACACACACACACACACACACACATAACATAAAAATGCCTCAGGGAGTGTAAATCTCTATGACTAAATGTGGAGTATTATCTCATAGAAGTGCAGTTGTGACAGGCTTCAGAAAGACGGTATCTTTAGGTATCTAATTTCTGCAGAGCTTCTGGATACACTCTCAAAAATAAAAACTGACTTATAAGTCAAATCATTCAATGATCAGAATGAAAAGAAGTAGCTGCTTAGCTAGACTGCTTTGCCTGGTGTGACCACTGACAGACAGTTGCAATGAATGGGCTGGCAGACATCTCCAAAGCCACTGTAGTTGCCTTCTTCTTCTGAGGCCAGAAAGCTAAACTGCTCCCCTTTCTCGCCCCCTTTCCTGTCATGGGACCCACTATGTTCAATGAGATGGAACAGATAGGAAACTTTTTTAAAGGAATAGACAGCTGGCAAGCTTTTCTGAGCCCTCATTAGCCTCTTGCTCTCCTCGCTTCTTTCTGCCTGAAAACTGATGTGATGCTGGACATGCAGCAGTCATTTTATCACCATCAGGAAAAAAAAAAAAAAAATCACATGACATGGGTGGAGAAACAGAAAGACAGAAAATGTCTAAGTGCATCATGATACTATGAATATGTTGCTTTAGACTTGGATTGCCTGCCTCAGAACTGTTACATAAGAAAAATCACCACAATAAACTTAAGCCACTCTTAATCAGGTTTTCTATAATCTGCATTTTTAACAGAGTCCTAATTCACACAAACCAGGTCAGCTTACAGCACGTATGTGTTCAGTGAACATGAAGCCATATCTCTGGGAGAAAATTTCAAACATTATTTAGAAATATCTAAACAAAATATATATTCCAATGTTTCCATTTTTATTTGCAGGGATTTCTTATAAAATAAGATCATATTTGTCCTTTCTTTATAAAAGGGAATAAAAAATAGAATTGTAAATAAACCTAAAAGGTAATTTTTATCAAAATTCTAAATGGAAACAGAGACACACCGGGGATGACTCATAGGTAATTCATATGAAAATACTGTATGGTGTCATAGTATATGTTTGCCTGTTTCTTCATCTGTTTTTAAAGTGTCATTACTGGGAAATCAGTGTTTTTAAGTTTTCAAGGCAAGCAAAGTTTTATTCTTTTTACATGATATGACTCTGTCAGGATGTAATATGAGCTTATGTGTGACTTAACAAAAATGAAGTGTATTTTTATTAATTTATATGTATATATGTACATATATATGTATACATAGATACATAAAACACAAATATACACACTTTCAGAAGAGAGGTAGTAAATTTAAAAAGTAGACATTAGCTTCAGGTAGATGTGCAAATAATTCATGAGCAATTTTGATGTCATACAGCTTCTGAGACTTATTAAAAGAGAAAAGACAACAGAAGGTTTCAACCTGTTTAAAACTTACTCCGTAGCGATCTGTTGTAAAAGAAAAATGGAAAATTCCATGCCACTTTGTCCATTTAAATAATTGACACTTAATACAACTGCCAAATGCATGTAACCTTTATCCTCCAGTGATGGGGAGACTAATAATTCTTAGGATGAACAATCTCAAAGTAAAATTCGAGAACCACATTTGGAATTTCAGCTTCACCTACTCAAACCCTCTCCATCTGGTAAGCGAGGTGCAAAGGAGCCCATTTGAGAAATCCATTTGTGACTGGACACCTGCCCAAACAGGAAGCAGAGGCTGTATTCAGATACACTGAAAGCAACGAATCCCCTGTTAGAGTTCTTATCCAGGACTTGGGCTGTTTTTATTACACTTGCTTAGGAGCACTTAATAACCAAATGGATTAGAAATTGTTCCTTTATTAAGGAGCCCATCAGTATTTCTTTAGACATTCGAGTTTTCGATTCAAACACTTATGAGAAGCCTCATTAAGTTTCTATTATCCTGCAACTCATCTCTAGTAGTCAGAAAAGTATTTGGAAAGGCAGAAGAGAAAGAGCAGGAGAAGAGAAAAGAGAGAGGATTAAATTAACCAGGTGGAATTCTTTTTAGCATTATTCTTGACACTACGGAAACACAGCTTGATTCTCCAGATGACATTGCAAATGTGTAGAGAAAAACAAAATAATACCAAACTGAAAGAATTTCTAAGAACCTGGAGACATGCTATATTGAAAGCTGCCAATATCAAGCACACGTGCTCCTGCCCTCTACCATCAACAATGTCTTCCAGTTCTATTAGTCAGTGGGATTAAACCCCTGAAAATGCAGAACATTTCTTTGCCTAAGATTTGTGATGACGGGCCCTGAGGGATTTCACGTGAAGGCGCAGGTAATTCCAGAGTGTGTGACTCTCTGGCATTCTCATCTGATATGCCTAAGAAGCAGCATGGAAAGGCCACAGCCACTGTCATCCCCTTCAGAGTCCTGGCTTTAGAGCGGTTCCCTGTGGCTAATGGGGACTGTACGGCTGTGCAGCAAGGAACTGGCTCAGTGCCCTCTTCTGAATTCCTGCATGAGTGCCTCCCTACTGACCACATCATCATTTTCTTCCAGAGACTGCCCTTCTTGGACCAAATATTCATTGCCCATGTGAACCCTATGAGGAGTGACTCACTGCTCTCTTTGTTAATTTGAAGTACTTCACAAAGACTGGAGCAAAAGAGTTTCTTTTCAACATGTCATCCAGGACATGACAGACTTCTTCAAAACAGGAAGTCTCAAAGGAGTAGCTGAAAAAGACTGCACATAGCCACATGATTTCTCTACTAACTCAACAGCTTTGTATATAAGAAACGCCTGGTAGGAACTCAAAGAAATTCTCTCCATCCCTTTTGGTTTGTCTCCACTAGAATATGATATGTTGCAAGACCCCGAATGCATGTCTACTGATTCTGATTCTGGTGTGTTGCCGGTGACATTTTTCCAGTGTGAGATAATGCACCATGATTGGCTGTTTACTTCCAGCAGAATCAGCACCACGGCCAGGGCAGAGGGAAGAAGAGAGTGTGTTGGTGGGGGGGCGGGGAGAGGGGGGTCCTGAACCTCTGCCAAGTATCACTGCTTCCAACAGGTGGATTATTTTACAGTTTCTTTTCCCAAAGAAGCATGAATCTTACTAGAATGATAATAAATATCTTTAGCTCATGAGGTTATCTGATTCTCTCTGCCCTCTTAGGAGTACAGCAATCAGATTCCAGATTTTCCCTGCAATGACTCCATGTCTATTGTTATTTCTATTAGAGCATACATACTGTATCAACAAACTCATTTTTTATCCCCTTAAAATGAGACCATGTAAGATTGCATCACTTCATGGAAACTGTAAAAGAATAGAATTGTATAATTTCTTTAAAAAACTTCACACTCTTATAAGTTACATCATTTTAAAGTAAATATTTTTCTTTAATTTACATTTTCTCTCCTTTTCCCTCATTTCATCAAACACAAAATACTTTAGTCCCTAGAGTCTGACCTATTATTTTTATGACATTTTAAAAAATTCTCAATTCTGATATTTTCTAATTTATACTTAAACTTTCTTAGACCATTGGAATTTGGTGTCTTCAAGATTGAACATGTACCAATTAACTCTTTTCAACCTAGTGGGCCGCTAGCATTTTATTTTTGTGCCTCAACATAACACAGGATTGGGAACCAGGAAAATACTTTTTAAATTAAAGAATAACCTAACCATTTCACTAGTGAATATGTGAATGTTTGTGAATGGCCAGAGTCTCCTTTGCCTCTTGAAGCAGATTTTTTGAAGATGAAACTATTTGTTTAAGACAATTCAGCCTTAACTCTACAATACACTTACAGATCACTGGTGCTAGGAGAAAATCTATTATTCACTTTATATTGTTGAACAAGAAATTGCCACTATAGAAATGTTTCAACCAACAAAACAACAACATCATATGTTTCAAGTAATAAAAAGAAAATTGCCTCCAGAGGGATTAACAGACTTGCCAAAGGTTAGTAACAGAGCCGGAATCTAACACAAGATCTGTGGATTCCACACCAGGTGGCCCTGCATTTTAAGCACACAGAGCCGCTTACTTATCGGTTGGCTTTTTATTACAGTTTCTGGTGTCTACCATTTAAAACATTTCGGTCACAGACACAAGAAAGAATTAAAGGGATTTTGTGCCTAAAGAGTAACAAAGACCCTAAGAAGAATATTCAGTTCTTAACTGGCTACCACGGTATGGGATTGAAATGGGTTAACTATGACAATTTTAATATATGCTTTTGAAAATAGTATTTATTATATTTCTTTACCAATTTGGAAATTGATACTATGAAACAACTGTCAAATGTAAAAGATAAATAGTACCAGGATTAGGAAGAAAAATAATAAACAGTGAAAACAACAGAAAACTGATAGAGATATTTTGATGCATGCTCTTATTTAAACTTTTCTGTGCTTCTCTGATTATTTTTCTTGGAACAGATTCTTTGGAGTGAAATTACTGGGACAAAGGGTTTGCATGGATCCTGACATATCCTGACAAACTGCCCTCTAGAACTATTATTCCAATTTATATCTTCATTAGCTTTGTTTTGAAAATGTCTGACTACCTCCTGCTATCTACAGCAATTTTTCATATGCACTACTAGCCTTTTCTTCTTCTTTTATTTTATGAACTACTAGATCGATTCTCTGACATATTTTTATTTGGAGATTTCCACTCATTTCTATGAATGAGACCCGAACCAACATAAAAAAACACCATCTTAATATAAAAGTCCTTTAAGTCACAGAGAAGATATTGTTTACTAATGACGTCCCCTTAAAAGAGTAAGTGCAAAAAAACAGGGGGTAGCAAATAACTAGTTTTTCATCATATAGTCATGAACTAGACTTATTTTTATTTATTTTTTTATTTTTTTAACGTTTATTTATTTTTGAGACAGAGAGAGACAGAGCATGAACGGGGGAGGGTCAGAGAGAGAGGGAGACACAGAATCCGAAACAGGCTCCAGGTTCTGAGCTGTCAGCACAGAGCCCGACGCAGGGCTCAAACTCACAGACCGTGAGATCATGACCCGAGCCGAAGTCGGACGCTCAACCAACTGAGCCACCCAGATGCCCCTCGACTTATTTTTAGAAGTTAATCTTTGCTTATCAAGATCCAGTTTGGTGTGTGTGAGCACACGTGGATGTGGATTTAATATCTCCAAGCCATCCGTTTTTTCTAGACAAAAGAAATATCTGGCATCTAATTAAACTTATGATGGATATAATATCCCTCTTCAATTTTGTCACAATATATGTTTAAACCCATCTCCACTGAGAAGCAGTAGAATGCAAAAGCAAAGTGCATTTAATTTCATTCATGCCATTAAACGAAATGTGTCACCCACAAATAATAAAACCAATTCTGAAGGTTTCTTTATTAATTTATCCTACACATTTTTACTGTCCTAAGGTCTTTCACATTCACCCTATGGACTCATGCAGAACCTTTCATATTATTTCAAATTAACAAGTTTAAGACTTCTGTCATTTGAAGTTAAACGCCTCTTCCCTGAATTCTTGAGGAAAGGAATTCACCTTTTTGTTTTGCATTTCCATTGACTTTCATATTATAGTTACTCACTTTATTTATTTTAAAAGATAGCCTTTTTATTTTAAAGTTTATTTATTTATTTTGAGAGAGAGAGAGAGACCAAGAAAGAGTGGGTGAGTGGAGAGGGGCATAGAGAGAGGAAGAAAGAGAATCCCAATCAGGCTCTGCACTGATAGTGCACTATCAGTGCAGAGCCTCATGCAGGGCTCAAACTCATGAACTGTGAAATCATGACCTGAGCCAAAATCAAGAGTCGGACACTTAACAGAATGAGCCACCCAGATGCTCCACTCACTTTATTTTTAAGACTTCTTGGTTATTATGTAGTACTAAGCTCATAAGATCAAAATAGTAAGATCAAATATAAATACAAAAGAGTGGTATCCAAACATTAATTTCTAATCAACCTATAAGGTAAACAACAAAAAGGACAGAAAATGTATAGAATCTAGCCTAACTTAAATAATGTAGACTCTCTTGTCATGGATTTATTTTATCTGGCATAGCCCATTGTAAGACCACTTCTGAAAGACCATTTCTTTTAATAAAAAAAAAAAAATAGGAGTAAGTCATGGCCTTTACTTTACTTCTATATTTGTATTTTCTTTAATGAGATTGACAGAAAATACAAACTTCTTCAGAGGCAATCAGTTCTCCATGTGGTATTTCTATTATCTAATTACAAACAGGCAAGACATCAAGAATTAATGCTTTTCTTTGGTGAATGACATGTTTTTTAAGATTCATGATTGAAATTTTAACATTTTAGCCAAAAAGTTTTAATTTTACAATATGTCTACACCATCAAATATAGAATTTGTTTACTGTTCCCATTGAAAAGCAAATGGTATCAAGGACTTCAGCTTCCAGAAACATGGAGTAGATGTACTTTATTACTCCCATGAAGTACAACTAAAATCCTGGACATTTCAGGGGCACCTGGGTGGCTCAGTCGGTTAAGCGTCTGACTTTGGCTCTGTTCATGGTCTCATGGTTTGTGGGTTCAAGCCCTGCATTGGGCTCTGTGCTGACAGATGGGAACTTGGAACCTATTTAGGATTCTACGTCTCCCTCTCTCTCTCTGCCCCTCCCCGACTCACACTCTGTCTTTCTCTCAGAAATAAACATTAATTTTTTTAAATAAAAAAATAGAATAAAATCCCTGGATATTATATACAAAATGAACATAATAGGACTCTAAAAGAAAGAGAGAAGGAAGAATAGCTAGGGACCTCAAAACCCAAGGGGGAATAAAGGTGGTAAGTCCCCTGAATTTTCCTTTTGTATTACATATCCTTGACTTCTTGGTGAAGGAACCAACAAGCTGGAACTATAAAGGGAAACAAACTAAGAAAACCCAGCAAAAAGTTTTCTCCTCTAGCCAAATCACCAGGAAAAGAACAGCCTGACAGGAAAAGAGAATTTGGACAATAGCTGCTCTACTCTAACCAACAACCACAGAAAACACTGTGGACCCACTCCCACCTGCAGAAGCAGAGGCCAAGTGGTGAGCCTAGACTTCCACCCTGGAGAGGCTATAAAGAGGCATGCTGGAAAAGTTTAGGTTTGGAGAGGACCTGAACTTTCATTCCCAAAGGAGAGTAAAGTCTGCCTCCCCTTCCTACACCCTTCTTTCATGCCCTTGGGTATCAACAGAGCTGAGTATGGAAACTGGACTTGTACCCACTCTGTCAGTAATGATGTATTATATTCTCTTCACAAACACTCATAACATAATATCCAAAATGTCCAGGTTTCAGTTGGGAATCACTCATCATTCCAATAACCAGAAATTTCCAAAGAGAATGAAAAAAATAAAGATAATCAATAGATATGAACACCTTGATGACAAAAAATATCAGATAAAGATTTTAAGAAAATCACAAAATAATAGCTTAAATAAATAATCGTGAATATGCTGAAACAAACAAAAACATTGAAAAAATGTAGAAATATATTCAGTAAAGAAATCAGAGACATAAAGAAGAGCCACATGTAGGTTTTAGTAGTGAAAAATACAATAATCAAAATTTAAAACTCATGGAATGGGCTCCATGACAGAATGGAGGGGACAGAAGAAAGAATCAGTGAATTTATTTGAATATTAGGGACTAGACAGAATAGATATAATCCAATCTGAAAAACAGAGGAAAATAGACTGAAAACAGCAACAACAACAACAATAAGACCTGCAGGGATCCATAAGACCTTACCCAAAGATCTAACATTCATTACACTTGAAGTCACAGAAGGAGAGGAAAAGGATAGGGTTACAAAAAACATACCCAAAGAAATAACAGCTGAACATTTCCCTTATTTTTCAAGACATATACCTTTGGGTTCAGGAAAATGAGCAAATTCAAAACAACATAAATCCAATAAGAAATACGAACCAAGATACATCACAGGCAACTCTCTGAAAACAAAGAAAAATAATGAAATTAGTAAGAGAGAAATAACATCTTGTCTATAGCAGAAAGTAATCTGAATTACAACAAATTTCATATCAGAAACCATGGATATAAAAAACAAGTAGAATAACACCTTTTAAGGGCTGAAAGGAAAGAACTGTTTACCCAGAATCCTATAACCAGTGAAAATACCCTTACAGAATGAAAGGTGAATCAAGACATTCTCAGATGAAGGAAAGTGAAGAGAATTAGTCATGAGCAGACCCCTTCTGAAAGGACTAAAGGATGTTCCATAAACAAAAAGGAAGTAATTTAAAAAGATAATTAAAACATCTGGAAGGAAAACACACAGTAAAACAAAAACATGGGTAAATACAACAGATACTGCTTTGGTCTTAAGTTTTCTTTTCTTTTTTTAATTATTTTTAATGTTTATTTATTTTTGACAGAGAGAGACAGAGCATGAGTGGGGGAGAGGCAGAGAGAGAGGGAGACACAGAATCCGAAGCAGGCCCCAGGCTCTGAGCTGTCAGCACAGAGCCTGACGCCGGGCTTGAACTCACAGACCGCGAGACCATGACCCGAGCTGAGGTGGGATGCTCAAGTGACTGAGCCACCCAGGTGCGCCATGTTTGGTGGCAAAATAATAAAGTGTAAGACTGATAAAATTGTAAATATATGTAGAGAAGATATTTAAGACAAGTACTATATATGAGGAAGAGTGAAGACATAAAGGGAGGTAAGGTGTCTACACTGCACTCAAATTTGTAAAATGATAACATCAGTAGACTGTGATAAACTATGCATATATAATTTAATACCTAGAACCACCACTAAAAAAGCTATGTAAAGAGATAAACATAAAATACTATAGATAAATCAAAATTAAATTTTAAATACATTCAGGTAACATGCAAGAAGTTAGGAAAAAAGAGAGAAATGAAAATGAAAGAAAACAAACAGAAAACAAAACTAAAATGACAGACTTAAGCCTTAACATGCCAATAATCATGTTAAGTGTAAATGGTCTAAAAACATCAATTAAAAGAAAGAGATTAATAATGTGAATGACCCAATTATATACTGTCTACCAGAAACTCACTTTTAACATGATACAGACACGTGAAAAACATGGAAAAACATGAAGCATGCAGGCATTAATTTTAAAAAATGCAAGAGTAGTTATGTTAATATCAGATCAAACAGAAGTCAAAGTAAAATGTATATATTAAAGAAAAAGAAATACTATACAATTATAAAAGGATCAGTTCATCAAAAAGACATAGCAACCCTGAGTATGCACCCAAAACAGAGCTATAAACAAGTTAAGCAAAACCTAGTAGACAAAACCACAGTTGTATTTGGAGTCTTTAAAACCTTTCTTTTGAAATTGAGAGTACAACCAGAAAGAAAATCAGAAGGATATAATAGAACTCAACAATACCATCAACCAATAAGATTTAACCAGCATTCATGGAACACTCTACAAAATGGCAGAATGCACATTTATTTTCAATTATATATGAATATATATATATATATATATATATATATATGCCAGACTATATCATATTTTGGGCCATAAAAAAGGTTCAACTAATTAGCATAAATGAAATCATACAGAGTGTATTCTCTGACCTCAATGGAAATCAAACTAGAAATCAATCACAAAAAGAGAACATGAAAATCTCCAAATACTTAGCAACTAAACAGCACACTTCTAAATAACCCATGGGTCAAAGAAGAGGTTTCAAGAGAAATTAAAAAGTAAACTGAACTGAATGAAAATAAAAATATAAAATGTTAATATATGTGGGACACAGCTATTACAGAGCTAAAAGGGAAGTATATACTATTACAAGCTTACATTAGGGAAGATGAAAAGCCTAACAATAAATCCAAATTCCTACCTCAAGAAACTAAAAAAAAGAGAAACAAACAAAACAAACAAACAAACAAGGTAAAAGAAGTTAATAATAAACACAAGAGCAGAAACCAATGAAATTAAAAACAGAAAAAAAAACCAATGAAATAATGAACTGATCTTTCAAAAGAACAACAAAACTGACAAACCTCTAAAGAGTAACCAAGAAAACAAGAGAGAGAGTACAAATTACCTGTATCAGGAATGGAATGGGGATATCAACATAGCTCCTGCTGTTACCAAAACAATAAAATAAAATAATACCATAAATAGCTCTACAGACCTAACAGCTGAGAGATGACATGAAATTGATCACCTTTGAAAAACATAAACTACCTAACCTTGTTCAATATAAAACAGATAATTTGACTAATCCTATAACCATTAAAGAAATTGAAATAATAATTTTAAAGTTCCTAAAAAGAAAAATCTTCAAGCTCAGATGGAGAATTCTATCAAACATTCAGAGTATTAACATAAATGCAACATAATCTCTTCCAGAAAATATAAGGTGTGGGAACACTTCACAATTCATTTTATAAAGCTAGTATCACCCTGATGCAAAAATCAATCAAAGACAGTACAAAAAGATAAAACTACATACCAACGTCCCTCATGACTACAGAAACAAAAATCCTCAACAGTTTATTAGCAAATAAAATTCATGTATATGTAAGTTATACACCATAACCAAATGATGTTTATTTCAGGAATGCAGGGCTGGTTTAAACCACCATATTAAAAAGCTAAAGAAAAAAAAATTATCATTTATGATCATATCCATCAATGCAGAAAAAGAATTTAAACAAATTCAACACCCATTCATGACATAAGTTCTCAGAAAAAAATAGGAATAGAAGGAAATTTCCTTATGTTGGTAAAGGAAACCTACAAAATCCTACAGCTAATATTTTACTGACTGGTGAAAAAATGAATATATTCTCCCTAACATTGGGCACAAAAAAAGACAGCCACTCTCTCTACTTTTTTGTAGCACACATTGGAGGATATAGTCAGTATAATAAGGCAATAAAAGGAAAGAAAAGGTATACAAATAAAAAAAGGCAGAAATATGACTGTCCTTATTTGCAAGAAACATAATTGTCAGAAAATCCCAGAGAACCTAAAAATAAACTAAAAACTAAATCTCCTAGAAATAAAAAATGTGTTCATCAAATCATAGGATTTAAGATACACATACAAAAGCCAACTGTATCTTTATATACTAGCAAGAAGCAGGTGGACACTGAAATTTAAAACATGATAGGGGCGCTTGGGTGGCTCAGTCACTTGAGCATCCGACCTCAGCTCGGGTCATGGTCTCGCGGTCTGTGAGTTCGAGCCCCGCGTCCGGCTCTGTGCTGACAGCTCAGAGCCTGGAGCCTGCTTCGGATTCTGTGTCTCTTCTACTACTCACACTCTGCCCCTCCCCTACTCACACTCTGTCTCTGTCTCTCTCAAAAATAAATAAGCATTTTAAAAAAACCCTTAAAACATGATAGATATCATTTATAATCGCTCAAAAATAGGTAGCAATCTAATCAAACATGTATATGAATATATCAAGAAAGCCACAAAAAGCTAGTGGAAAAAATTAAGTAGATTTAAATAAATACACATATCATGTTCATTGACTAGACGACTCCACATTAAAAGGTTGTCAATATTTCACAAGCTGATATTCAAGTTTAATACAATTCCTATCAAAGTCCCAGCAGAGCTCTTTTAAAAATAAAGATTGACAAGATTACTCTAAAATTTATATAGAAATCAAAGAAATTAGAATGATTTGGCTATTCTAAGACAATTTGGAAAAAGAACAAAGTGGGAGGAATCCGTCTACCCAACTTCAAGGATTATTATTGTTCAAATAATCAATATTGTATATCACTGGAGGAAGAGACACACAGGCCACTGGAACAGAATACAGAATCTAGAGATAGAAACAGAGAAATATGCCCAAATGATCTCCTGGAAATATGCAAAAGCAATTTAATGGGAGAAAGCTAGCCTTTCTTTCCAAATTGGGCTGGATCAAGTAGATATCCATAGATAAAGCAATGAACCTCAACTTAACTCTTACCTCTTATACAAGAGTTAAATCAAAATGTATCACAGACTTAAATGTAAAATGCAAAAACATAAAATATTAAGAAAAAATAAGAGAAACCTTTAGGATTTGGGTCTAGGAAAAGAGGTTTGTTTGTTTGTTTTTAATGTTTACTTATTTTTGAGAGAGAGCGAGGGGAGGGTGGGGCCGAGAGATAGAGAATCCCAAGCAGGCTCCATGCTGTCAGCACGGAGCTCTATGCAAGGCTTGATGTGAGGCTCGATCTTAGGAATGTTAAGATCATGATTTGAGCCAAAATTAAGAGTCTGACACTTAACCAACTGAGCCACGCAGGGGCGCCCCTAGGAAAAGAGATCAATAACATGATCTCTAAAATGAAAAACTGCTCAAGTGAACTTGATCAAACTTTAAAACTTTTGCCTTAAGAAAGGCCCTGTGGGGGCGCCTGGGTGGCGCAGTCGGTTAAGCGCCCGACTTCAGCCAGGTCACGATCTCGCGGTCTGGGAGTTCGAGCCCCGTGTCAGGTTCTGGGTTGATGGCTCGGAGCCTGGAGCCTGTTTCCGATCCTGTGTCTCCCTCTCTCTCTGCCCCTCCCCCGTTCATGCTCTGTCTCTCTCTGTCCCAAAAATAAATAAACGTTGAAAAAAAATAAAAAAAAAAAAAAAGAAAGGCCCTGTGAAGAGGATGAAAAGACAAGCTACAAACTGGGAAAATGTAGTAGCAAACCTTATGTCTGACAAAGGACAAGTATCTAGAATATATAAAGAACTTAAAACTAAGAAATAGGCAATCCAATTCAAAGAGAGACAAAAGATATGGACATAACATTTTACCAAAGATAATATATGCCTAGCAAAAAAGCAAATGCAAAGATGTTCAACATAATAAGCCATCAGAGAAAATGCAGATTAAAACTACAATAAATGTCACTAAATGCCTATCAGAATGGCAAAGATAAAAGTTGTGACAACATCAAATGTTGGTGAAGACACAGAGAAACAGGATCACTCATACATTGCTGGTGGAACCATGAATGGTAAAGCAACTCAGGAAGACTGATGGGTCCTATAAAATTAAACATGTTACTGCCAAATAGTCCAGCAATAATTGCACTCTCAAACATTTATCTAAGAGCAGTAAAAATTTATGTTCATGCAAAAACTTGTACATGCATATTTATAGCAGCTTTTTTTCTTTACAATAGCTCTAACTGGAAACAACCCAGATGTCCTTCAATGGGTGAGTGCTTAAATGAGGTATGGTGGATACATCTACACCATGGAATACTAGTGGGCAATAAAAAGATACAAACTACAGTTGACCCTTGAAAAATAAGGGTTTGAAGTGTGTGGGTCCCCTTATACACAGATTTCTTATAGCACAGTACTACAAATGTATCTGTTCTTCCTTGTGACTTTATTTTCTCTAGCTACTTTGTTGTAAGAATACAGTATAGAATACATATAACATACAAAATTTGTGTTAGTCAACTGTTTATCTTATCAGTAAGACTTCAGGTCAATAGTAGGCTATTACTAGTTAAGTTTTTGTGAATCCAGAAGTTATATGCAGATTTTTGAGCTCATGGGGCTTGGGAGAAGATCAGCATCCCTAACCTACTAGTTGTTAAGGATCAACTGTATTGATAAAAAACTTTAATGGTCTCCAGAGGATGAAGATGAACAGGGAAAAACGCCATTCCCAAAAGGTCATATTTTGTGCGATTCCATTTATATAACAACTGTGAAATGGTAAATAGGAGAAATGGGAGGACAGACTAGTGACTGGCAGGAGTTAGAGGGCAGGTGGGAGCAGGAGGGAAGTAGGCGGGGCTATAAAAAGGCAACATGAGAGATCTTTGTGGTGAGAGAACTATTCTGTATTTTGACTATATCAATGTCAATATACCGGTCATGATATTGCATTAGAGTTTTCAAGATACTACCACTGGAGCAAACTGGGTAAAAGTACATGGGATATCTCTGTATGATTTCTTGCATTGCATTCAAACCTAAAATAATCTGAAATGGCTTTGTGGTGGTGACAACCTCCCCACAAGAATATTCTCTCAAGGGGAGCCTGGGTGGCTCAGTTGGTTAAGCATCTGGCTGGCTCAGGTCATGATCTCATGGTTCATGAGTTTGAGCCCCACATTGGCCTCTGTGGTGTCCCTCTCTCTGCCCCTCTCCTGCTTGTGTACATTCTCTCTCAAAAATAAATAAACATTTTTAAAAAAGAATATACTCTAGAGAAGGACTTCCTCCATTCTTCTCTTTGATAAGAGGAAACACAAGGGGTGCCTGGCTCAGTCGGTTATGTATCCAACTTTGGCTCAGGTCATGATCTCATGGTTTGTGAGTTCGAGCCCTGCTTCGGGCTCTGTATTTGACCACTCAGAGCCTGGAGCCTGCTTCAGTTTCTGTGTCTTCCTCTCTCTCTGCCCCTCCCCTGCTCGTATGCTGTCTCTGTCTCAAGAATAAATAAACATTAAAAAACTTTTTTTTCAAAAAAAGAGAGTGTTATGCTAAGTGAAATAAGTCAGAGAGAGAAAGACAGATACCATATGTTTTCACTCTTAATGTGGATCCTGAGAAACTTAACAGAAGACCATGCAGGAGGGGAAGGAAAAAAAAAAACATTATATATAGAGAGAGCCAAACCATAAGAGACTCTTAAAAACTGAGAATAAACCAAGGGTTGATGGGGAATGGGAGGGCGGGGAGGGTAGGTGATGGGCACTGAGGAGGGCACCTGTTGGGATGAGCACTGGGTGTTGTATGGAAACCAATGTGACAATAAATTTCATATCAAAAAAATAAAAATTAAAACAATTTTTAAAATTTAAAAAATAGAAAGAAAGAAAGAAAGAAAGAAAGAAAGAAAGAAAGAAAGAAAGAAAGAAAGAAAGAAAGAGGAAACACAAGAAGCAGCACCTAGTGGAGCATCAATTCCTGCATCACGGTATGAAATGCCCAGGACGCTATAAAGTCACAACTGTCACTAGCGATGTGTAGTTTTGTGTATTCACTGCTCCACTGTTCTCTGCCAACTTACAGGAGGCAAAGCAAGGCTCACAGAAGGATGCTCCTTCAGAAGGGGCACTACAAGCACCCTGAATCAAGAGTGGGAAATCATCACAGTAAACGCATTTTAGATTTTTTAAAATGTCACTTACCTAAGACTTTGGAAGAACAACACATAAGGAAAAAGGGTAACAGTTAAGGTACCAAGTGGTCTTCACATAATCAGTAGGTTTTTGTGTGTTTATTTCAACTAAAAACCCAACAAACCAAAACCAGCAATGGTTCCAAAACTTAAAGTTTGAAAACTGAACACTGTGTGTTTTCCACATAGGAATTGAAAATAAAGCCGAATAAAGAGACTGAATGCTATTATTTGTTGACTCCATTTTCACTTTTTGTAGTCCCATGTACTCTGGTAATTTGTCTTTCCAACTCACTGATTGGAATCAGATGTTCCTAAGGGACTTTGCTATCGAGGCTTTCTGATCTTGAAAGAAACACCATTACCTTATACAGTAGATAGTCTAAAGAAAGAAAATGAATAAAAATAAAAATAAAAAGTGTGTGCCCTTAGATCTTGTTTCTAATATAGAATATGCAAGAAGAGTGTCACCTGGGTGGCTCAGTTTGTTGAGCAATCAACTCATAGTTCAGGGGTTCGAGCCCCGAGTCGGGCTCTGCACTATCAGTGTGGAGCTCACTTGGGATTCCCTCTCTCTCCCTCTCTCTCTGGCCCTTCCCTACTCGTGCTGGCTTGCCAAATGCACTCTCTCTCTCTCTCTCTCTCTCAAAATAAATAATAAACTTAAAAAATATATAGAAAAGAAAAAAATGATTAAGGTACAATATTTCTTTTTTTTAGTGTTCACTTATTTATTTTTGAGAGAGAGAGAGAGAGAGAACATAAGTGGGGGAAGAGCAGAGAGGGAAGGAGACAGAGAATCCCAAGCAGGCTCCATGATGTCAGCAGAGAATCCAACAAGGGACTCAAACTCAGGAACCCATGAGATCATGACCTGAGCTGAAATCAAGAGTCAGACGTTTAACCAACTGAGCCACCTAGGCACTCCTAAGGTAAAGTATTTCTAAGGCATTTTCAAACTAAGAGATTTCCAAGAAAATTAATCATTGGACCTAGTCATTTTCCACTCTTTTCAAGTCACTTATCATGCTAAATTCAATATGACAGTAGAAAACATTAAATACTAAATCCAGACATAGTTTACACCAACGCGTGCAAAAGATTCACTAGTAACTCATGGTGAACAATTTCACTGCAGTTGGTCTATACTTTGCATGATACATCATTGCTTTCATTTAATAGTACTTCAGGAAATCCACAGCAGGTACAAACAGCAGATGTTACAAGCTCGTAAATAATCCTATTAATGCCTGCTTTATGATGGCATTTGCCATCATCCAAAATGCATTTCCAACAAACATATGATGAAAAGTATACCTAATTATATGTACAGTCCTTTTCTAATTTTTTTACAAAGAAAATGCCTCAAAGTGAGGATAATCACTATTTATCTTGATACTTTTTCGGGAACTATGGGAAAACAATTTAAGGAAAAATGTGATGCAAATTGATACAAAAGTGCAATTATTACACAAGATATAGAGAAACATTTTAAAATCTACTCTTCTAAATGGGCTAAAAATTATCCTAAAATGTAACAGTTTAGCAAGTTAATTAAGATTTCACTGTAACTGCAAATTAGAAGTGCATAACTGCCATGTTATTAAGAGAGAAAATGAGAAATAAAAATCTATATGACACATTTTATTCTATAAATTCAAAACAGCATTATAGCACTGTCTTCTAATTTACATCGACAGAAGCAAAGATACATTCTGAACATCTCTTATTTCTGAAGCTTACAGTTTTAAGGAATGAAACTTACTTATTTTTTACTTTCAGTACTTGAAATGGCAATCATTTAGAGTGTTTTATGTATTTGCCTGTCTTTTCAAAACAGAGCATGCTACTGGTAATTTAACTTTATTTGGAGAACTTTGAATAATTGTGGAATAGAGAGATATCCTCTCCTACTAAAAATACGTTGTGCGTTTGCTTGCTTTTTAATGGGCCTTCTGGGTTTTTCCTAATTGTTGGTTGTGATGCTTTTGTTTCACACTACTGCCAGTTTACAAGTCTCTGGAGGAAAAAGAAAACCTGCAACTTTCTAATTTGGTAGCTATAACTTGCTATGGACTGAAAACAATCTCATGTTAATATTTTGTGCCAACCAAGAGGAAGCTGGAATTGACTGGAATAAAAAAAAAATTCGTTTCAGTGCATGATCTCTACACAAAGTAATTAAGAATCACGTAAGTCCATGACCTACATTTCTTTTCTCTCTTATTTTCAGATCCGTGGTTGTGCTCTGACAGTTGAGATGGTCAGAAAGTTGCTTTCACAATAAGCTAAATTGTGCATTATTTTTCTATTTAGGTTTTATTGACAGATACACTCACAAGTGATGTGTCCACAAATTTACTGTAGGCTAAAGATCCATTAAATGAGCTTTCTTATTTTATGACATATTTTGTGATTTATTCAACCTATTTGATCAAGAAGAGGGTTTTCTCAAATTGTGCCATGGAATACTAATTCTGACAGATGGTCTCCCAAAAAGCAGAATCTTCACTCCAATAAGTTTAGGAAATAATGCCAAATTTATTGAGTTTGACAAATGCTCCGTGTATGTAAGAATGTGTGTGTGTGTGTGTGTGTGTGTGTGTGTGTGTGTGTGTGTGTGTAAAACCTATCCAATGAAATGAGCATTCCATAAACCTTATTCTGAAACATAAGAATCTGGAAACAGTCTAGTGGCCAAGATAACAATGGGTTCATCAAATCCCAACTGATTTTCTTCATCATGGGTTTATGAGAAGAGTTCACTTCCTTTGATTTAGGTTGTTACTATGATTCTGTACGCATAGGCAATCTGTGTCACTTGCAGATTAAATGCAATATATTCTCCTTACATTATTTTTTGCCTGGGAACCATGAGCTGAGATAGCAGGAACACAAGATCCTGGGTCCCTGAGCGACTCTTTGGATCAGATTCCAAACTAAACTTGCATAGGAGAGCACAGTGTATTGGACAAATAAACTTTTGTTGAGTTACACCTATATTTCAGGGTTCATTTATTATTATAGTATAATATGGCCTACCTTAGCCAATACAATAGCTGGATTCTGAAATACAGCAATGCAAAGAGACTTGATATTAGACTTAAATTATAGATGTTCAGATACTGAAAATTCCTTATTCACTCTTTATAGCTCTATATACTTATCAAGAAACAACTGTTATTACACTTTACTTTTATAGGTATTCATTAAATATACTTTGCTAGGCTACTACCTGATAGGAGCTGCTCTTTTAAACCAATAAAGTAAAGTAATATAAAATCCATACAAGGCCCTTACTCTCATAGAGCATACATCTGTATTGTAAGGAAGAAAATGCCTGGTGGAGAATCTGCTCATTAAAAAAAGGATGGCAATTTTCTTATTAGATAATTATATCTAATTTCTGTTCCCTTGCTAAATTTCATTTTAAAATATACTAAAATTATGGCAGTTACAGCAATACACAAAAAAATGAGCCATTACTCACTTTTTTGTTAGAATGACAGATCACATATTAAATCAAATACGGATATTTCTTGGTTCTCTTTAGTAATGAAAACCTATTTGAGTAGGAAAACCTATTTGAATAATCATTAGACTATTTCAAAATTTATTTTGGAAAAGAAATATTCAAGGCAAACTGGTATAAATTTCACTTAATTGTGTAAGAATACAAAATTTTAACTCCTTTTTTCCCCAGCCAAATTCTGTGCATGGAAGTAACACTTCTATTAAGAAGCTTTTCTTAAATTTACAGAACCATCTTATTTTTTAATTATATTCCCAGCAATGTTAACGCATCACTTCCCACCTACATTATAAAATTAGTATGCTTTCTATAATTTATAGGGAAAATATTAATGTATTAACATTTTTAACTCTACTTTCAAAAAACAATCTCCCAAAGACTTCCTACACAATGTTATCATGCATACATATGTACTAAATACTTCTCCTATACTAATAATGGAAAGTATCTATAATGATATATTTTATTTATTTATTTATTTATTTATTTATTTATTTATCTATCTATTTATTTATTTTTAACGTTTATTTATTTTTGAGACAGAGAAAGACAGAGCATGAACGGGGGAGGGTCAGAGAGAGAGGGAGACACAGAATCTGAAACAGGCTCCAGGCTCTGAGCCATCAGCACAGAGCCCGACGTGGGGCCGGAACTCACGGACCGTGAGATCATGACCTGAGCCGAAGTCTGACGCTCAACCTACTGAGCCACCCAGGCGCCCCTATAATGATATATTTTAAAAGGCTGGTAAAGTGTGTTTAAAGTGCCTTGAAAATTAACAAATAACAAAGGGAAGTAAGTCAGCTAAAGTGGTGTCTGCTATGTACTTTATGGCTAAAAAATACTTGAGATCAATGTTAAGTTGAGGAGTACTATACAGGGTGGCTTAGAGGAGGAATTTGAAGACATGAATTCAATCAGCCCTCATATCTTTACTGTTAGTAATAGCATGAAATAAGACAATTTCGTATTATAATTGCAAATGAGATCCAATTTTATGACTAAAAAATACCCAACTGGTTTAGATTTCTTCATAATTTAAAACAATCACCATTCTGTGTCAACTTAGTAATAACAGTCTACCTTTAAGTTCACTAAATATTATAACAATAATTATGTAACTCTAAACATCACAAGTTTTTTGTTATATTTTCCATTGAATGATAACCCTTGTTCTGTTTTTCTTTTCTCTATCCAACTACAAAACTATGTTCAGGTATCAATTCTTCTTCATTAAATTTCTTTTTCTTTATTAATTTTCCTGAGGAAAGAAGTCACAAGATCAAGAACTAATAATAATATCATATTGTTAGAAACATTTCAAATTGTTTTTTAATTTTAACATTTTTATTTAATTTTGAGAGACAGAGAGCGACAGAGCACGAGCAGGGGATAGACAGAGAAAGAGGGAGACACAGACTCCCAAGCAGGCTCCAGGCTCTGAGCTGTCAGCACAAAGCCGGACACAGGGCTTGAACTCACAAACCATGAGATCATGACCTGAGCTGAAGTAGGAGACTTAACCAAGCGAGCCACCCAGGCACCCCAGAAACATTTCAAGTCTAAGAAAGAGCTAAATATGACAACATAGGAGTTTACTGTGTTTGGTAATAAATAAATTATCACTATACAAGATATGACCACTTTTTAGTGAAATGACAAAACTAAAGGCATTATGGATAAGAATTTGGACAGTTTTTTGATAACTATCCCTCCCCCCAACCCCTACGAAAAAATACCCTAGAAGTGTTATTGGCCAACCCAGTATTCAATACGGAGACTATGAGAACCCAGGTAACCTAAAAGGCTACTTACTGGTGAGCAATGGAATTCATTAGACATTATGAGTATTTGTGACTTCAGGAAGGAGATGTTAAGCTCTCAACGTGGTGCACACTGTCTGTAATGAAACAACCCCAAAGAGGTATGTTGTGTCATGTTATTCTACATATTAAAAAAAAAAAAGTTAAGTCCTCGAGGGCATACAAGATAGCCTGGTATGAACAAGGCTCAAGTATTGAACATAAATTCCACAGAGTAGACAGAAAAAAGTATCTCTAGAGTCACTAAAAGTAACTTAGTCTATTTTTTTACATCATATGATGATGAGTAACTGAAATAGTAGGTATCAAAGTACTTTAATGACTGGAGGGCGTTAACCAAATATAAGTGACATAATTATACGTAATTTAGAAAGATTAACTTCAGAGGCACCTGGGTGGCTCAGTCAGTTGAGCATCCGACTTCAGCTCAGGTCATGATCTCACAGTCGGTGGGTTTGAGCTCCGTGTTGGGCTCTGTGCTGGCAGCTCAGTGTCTGAAGCCTGCTTCGGATTCTGTCTCCCTCTCTTTTTGCCCCTCCCCTGCTCATGCTCTGTCTCTCTCTGTCTCAAAAATAAATAAAAACATTAAAATAAAAATTGAAAAAAAAATTAACTTCAAACAAGAGTCTCTGATTTTTAAAACTTGACAAATAGTAATAATTTAATTATCTTATTTTCTATATGTGTTAAGAAATCATTAATATTTTATAGTAAATGACAATAATATGTATCACTTCTTTTCACTCATTTGTTACTCCTAGGGATATTGTGGTTATTTCTTAAGGTAGTGTAAAACCATTGCATTTACATAATATTTCAATATATTAAAGAAATCTGATGTCAACTATTTAAATATTTTAATTTCTATGTACAAACACATTTCTCTAGTTCATATAGGTTTTCTTTTTCACTTTGTATTTAGCATGTCAAAAGGTTTCTGTTCATATCCAAATTGCCCAACTGAAACCTAGAGTTTAGTTTTAAAATTGAAGACAATTTTTCAATATGGTCTTGTCTTTAAAGATGGAATCCAAGAAGTTCAATATTCTCCCTTCACTGAAGCAGATGGACTGAAAATACACACGTGAAAAAAACAGACAAGACCAGATCGCCACAGGAAAGTGGAAGAGGGAATATGTTTTTTTACATAATACATTGAAAGTTCAGTAACTGGACAATATAACCTCCTGCACAAAATAACAACAACAACAACAACAACAACAACAACAACAACAACGTTAAGAAGGCCCTGTTTCTACATTAATGTGCATCCTTCAGTATCTCAATAGGCTAATTTTAAGTACTCATACTTTTGAACACTAGAGGGAGTACATAAAAGAAAAAGAAGAAGAAGCCAAATACTGATATTACCTAGTTCTTGGGTGTTTTACATAATATTGGGTCTTTGCAACAAACTGCTGCCTTATTTCTTATGGACATTGTGGAATGATTAAAATGTTTTTAAACAGTATCAATTATGCCTTTTTCTATGTCATTTTCCAGTTAATTTAAAATTTATAAATGCCTCTTGGGAAGAAAGGTACACAATATTCAAAAAGCAGCAAAACACAGTGAATGCTGTAAAAAGTAGACATACTTTCTCATTTTAATCTACATATTCTTTTAGAAGAGAGCAGAATTATATCTGAAGCACTTCAAAGAGTTTAAAATGGCATCTCTGAGCCTAAGGGAATAATGGGCACTTTCAAATCAGAGCCAGACTTTTATCTGGTGGTGAAACCCAGAGGTTACACTTCATTTAGGGTTTTAGAGAGACAAGGTGTCTCCAGAGTTTCCGTTTGGGAGGGATAACATGGAACCAAAGGTTGGGTGGTTAGAAGCATGAAGACTTGAGGAATTAATATTTTTTTAACACTCAGGGTGCCTGGGTGGCACAGTAAGCTAAGCATCCAACTCTTGATTTTGGCTCAGGTCATGATGTCACGGTTTGTGGGATTGAGCCCCATGTCAGGCTCTGCACTGACAGTGTGGAACCTACTTGGGATTCTCTCTCTTCTCTGTCCCTCCCTACCCCCCTCTAAATAAATAAACTTAAAAAACATTTTTTTTAATAGCCTGCCTCACACAAAGTAAGCATTCACTGTATGTGCTATTACTGGGAGGTCCTTTGTTCATTTCAAAAGTTAAGAATGTGGGTTGAGTTGAATGAGATGCATTTAGTGTGGTTAAGTAGATTCTGAAATCAAAGGAGGGGAAACAAAAGCTCCCTCCAGCCAACCTACAAACTATAAGCACATGTAATTGGAAGATGAAAAAATCCATGCAGAAGTTGTTTAATAAGCATCTACTATAATCTCGCTTCTTTGGAACTAGTAGATATGCAGTGGAAAGTAAAGGGAATGGTTGGGTCTGTGAGAACTTTGATGGAAAAAGAGTCTGAAGGGATCCAGTTATTCATTAATTTGCTAAATGAGCACAGCTCACATGACAGCTATTGCTTCAGGAATTTGGAATACAAATTTGGAAATCATGGACCTGTACATGGAATTTAACCACAAGAGTGAATACAAACACCTAGAAGAAGAGTGTAAATAGTTTTGTTTTTTGTTTTTTGTTTTTCAAAAGAGGATCAAAATTTGTATTCAGATATCTGAGAGGAGGAATAAGTAAAGGTAACAGAAAAAGGAAAATCAGGTGAGAAAAGCATAGCATTCTTCAAGCCAAGTGAAGACAGAATATTAAGGAGACTGTCAAATGCTGCCAATAGATTAAATAAAGTGAGGATTCGAAATCAAGTATGATTAAATGAGGATTCACTGACAACCTAGATAGAGGCAGGTGTGGTCCAGTGGTTACAGCATATGTCTGATCAGCCTGAATTTAGACAATAACAGCCTGAGTTTAGACAAAGAGGTGATAGTAAGAAGAGAAGACTCCTCAGGTTTTGTAAAGGGGAACTAGGAATTAGGATGGTAATTTTCAGGGCGAGTCAGGTCAGGAAAGGATTGTACTATCATCTTTATTTTCATTTGTATGCCGAGGGGAATCCTCTGGACCAGAGTGAAAAAGTGAAGGTATAGAAGAGATGTGGAAGATTCTTAATGATTTTCTTGAGTAGATAATCAGAAGCAGGCTCTCCTGCATATGTGGAATGACTGGCTTTCAACCCTTAACACCTTTAATAAGTATTACTGGGAAATGGACCCTCAAGTTCAAATTCCTCAACAGACAACAAGAGTGAGACTTTAAAAATGTTTTTTTTCAATTTAAAAATATTTTTAAGTTTTATTTATTTTTGAGATGAGGGGGAATGGCAGAGAGAGAGAGAGAGAGAGAGAGAGAGAGAGAGACAGAATCTGAAGCAGGCTCCAGGCTCTGAGCTGTCAGCACAGAGTCCAATGCAGGGTTCAAACCCACAACGTGAGATCATGACCTGGGCTGAAATCAGACACTTAACTGACTGAGCCACCCAGATGCCCCTAAAAATGCTTTACTGAAGATGACATGGTTAGTGATTAAAAGAGAAAAAAATTACTAGATCTTTTGAAAAAGGCACAAATAAGGAAGAGTCGTTAACAACACCAGCAGATGCAAAGCAGTGACACAGTGACTCGAAACATGAAGACTATAGAATGCAAGTCAGGTAAAAAATTGAGATGGTGTCATGATTGTCAGGGATGGTCTCCCAGTTACTCACTGAAGGGAAGCCAGAGATAAAGCCAAATAGGAAACATGGGACCCTGATGTCAAGCTGGGAGGCTGGGTTTGTTCATTTGACATTTTAAGTATCAGGAGGATAGTGTACGATCTTTTAAGCAGGGGAGTGGCCCGAAGAAAGCAGCACATTAAGAAGATTAATCTCGACTGTGTTTAGAGGATGAATTGGCAGAGAACAAAGGAGAGAGATTAGTGGTAGGGCTATTAAAACATCATCCATGAAGTTTACCACAAAGGGATTAGAGAGGTGGCCGTGGGAAGGAAGGCAGCAGCCAATGTGAAATCCCCTGTTTAGCAAAAATATACAAGACTCATCAGTGATGTTATGCTCTTGTTGCATCATGTACTTTTCTCTCTGTGCCCTTGATGCTCCTTAATAAATATTAGTTCTGTCTTCATTTGAAATGACGGCCCCCCACTAACATGTAAGTTCCACATGGGAGGGGTCATGCATACGTTGCTTACTATGTTATTTCCATTGCCTTGCTTAGAGTAGGCATTCAAAGAAAACTGATGAATAAATGAGTAAGACCTTGGGTTATAGCAAAGAAGTTGGTCAGAAACCAAAGGAAAAAGAAGGGAACAAAAAAATGTGGAAGCAAAGAGGAGGAGACAGAAGGGAAGAACAAGAAAGTGGAAAGCGAGAGATGAAGTAGAGAAGGGAGAGGAGGAAGGAAAGGAAAAAGAGATGATACTGAAGTTAAAAACCCGATCACAGAAGAGAAATTGTGTTCCTGCTGGAAAGTGAGGAGCTGATGATGGACGATGGTTTAAAGGGAGAAATATTCAAAGTCCAACTCTACCATTTGCTCTCCATGAGTGAACCTCTCTGTCTCAGCTTCTCCATACATAGAGCAACCTCATAATAACCTTGTAATAGCCTCACAGGTTAACTAATGAGGGTGATTCAATGAATTAACTCAGAACAGCTCCTGGTACCTGAACAGATGTCAGTCACGTTCTTGTTCTTGTTCTTCTCATTCTCCTCCTTCTCTTCCTTCTCCTCCTTCACCATCATCACCATCATCATCATCACCATCACCGTATTTATTCTGTAACCTGTGCTATACCCCAGAGCTGAGACACCATTCAAACCCCTCCTATTTCTATAGAAGTGGAACAGGCAGCAGAAGTCTAAACACATTGACAGTTGAGGTGAAGAGCCCCTCCTTCCAGTCCAGGTTGCTATTGACCTCCCTCGGGAACTATGAGTGGCAAGAATAGGAGCACTTAGCCTTGGCCACTGCCATTGTCCCTTCTGAGTCTCTCTTCCTTTCCCCAAATTGTAAAATAGACATGCCGTTCAATTGCTTCAAATTCATCAGGTTAATTTTTCTTTGTGAAGAATGGAAAATGAGATAGGGGGAAGTGATGAATGGAAATGAGAATGTGCCTTTTAAAAGTAGGCTCAGTGAGGGGCGCCTGGGTGGTTCAGTTGGTTAAGTGTCTGACTCTTGGTTTCAGCTCAGGTCATGATCTTACAGTTCATTGGTTTGAGCCCCACATGAGGCTCCATGCTGACGGTGTGGAGCCTGCTTGAGATTCTCTCTCTGCCCCTCCCCTGTTCATACCCTCTCTCTCAAAATAAATAAACTTTATAAAAATAAATAAATAAATAAAAGTAAGTTCAGGGAAGGAAAAAAGAATCAGGTAAATTTAGGGGGAAAAAAAACAGAAATAATGGTTCATTAAAAATGTGAGAAAGAGAATACAAGATAGGAAAGAAACACAAAGTCCCAATGCTTGAAGGATAAACACCAAGTAAGAGCATAAATAAATAAAAAGCAATATTAAGTAATAGGGAATAAGAAGGCAGAGCTAAAGCAATCATTCTCAACCACAATGACTCCTCCTCCACCGCCTCAAGAGACATTTGGAAAGTCTAGGAACATCTTTAGTTCTCACACGGACATGTTTGGTTGCATCTAGTTAGTAGAGGCCAGAGGTGCTACTAAATATCCTACGATGCATAGGACAGCCTTCAACACCAGAGAATTTTCTGCCCCAAATGTCAATAAAGCCTTGTTTGAGAAAGCCTGAACTAGAGATTAAAGGTAAAGAGGAAAACATGGAAATAGATCAGATCCAGTCACTCTTCTGATCAAAAGTACAAAGCCCCCATCTGACTCCAAGAGTGTTAATCCTTAGACATGTTGCTCTGTGTCCCTCTGATGCCTGCACATACGCTCCTGACACAGTGGCGTCCTTGTTCTTCTGCAAATACCCGGCACACATGCTTCCCGTGAGGGCCTGGGACTGCAGTTCCCTCCACCTGGAGAAGGGCTCCCCTACATATACACACAGGATATTCCTTCACCTTCAAGCTTTTCCTCTGACATCGTCATGTGTGTTTCTCAGTCAGGCTTATTCTGGACCATCCTATTTAAAACTGTACCTCGTCTCTGTGACTGCTCTTCCCATTATAATCTTCTCTTGTTTTACAGGACTTGTGGATTTTGAGTATTTGATGTGGCTTGACAATTATGTTGGTCTGTCTTCCTCATGCCCTCCCCAACCTCTGTGTATGCTCCATGAAGGAATTTTGTCTCTTTTCTAGGTCACTATATCCCCAGCAACAAGAAAAGTGCCTGGCATACAGTAGGTTCCAAACAAGTGTTTGTTGAGTAAATGGATAAAGAGGCTCAGACAAATTCAAGGAATAGGAACAATAATTACAGATACATATACAGTGCTCACTCTATTCATGAGAACTGTTTTAATAAAGTGATTTATATATAATTAGTCTTTCAATCTCTATACCGAGTCTTTAATGTAGGTAATATTATCATTACCATTGCCGTTTTAAAGAGGAAATGAAGTCAGAGTGACATTAAGAAACATGTCCAATACTGCACAGCAGAGCAATATGAAATCAACTGGTCTGGCTGAGAACTTCCCTGTCTACATGATGTTACCCTCCCTATATGACAGAGCCTCAGATTTTTTCTATTATTAAAAAAAAAAAGTAATTCCAAATATTTGTCAAAAACATCCAGCTATCCAATCAAAGGATAATAAAATTTAAACTTTATTCTATATAATGGAGTAAACTTATTGCTGATACTTAAGTTTTAAGATCACAAGTTATTTTCTGGGACATCTGGGTGGCTCCATCAGTTGAGTGCCCAACTTCGGCTTAGGTCATCATCTCATGGTTCGTAACTTCAAGGTCTGCATTGGGCTCTGTGCTGACAGCTCAGAGCCTGGAGCCTGCTTTAGATTCTGTGTCTCCCTCTCTGTCTGCCTCTCCCCCATTCGCTAGCGCTCTCTCTCTCTCTCTCTCTTTCCCTCTCTCAAAAATAAACATTAACAATTTTTTTAATAAAAAAAATCACAAGTTGTTTTCAATTATTGTTTTATCACTATCATCAAAAGTAAAAAAGAAATGGTTACCCAGATAGCTTTTTCAGCCATGGTCACAGTTTTTAGCTGTTTTACTGAAATTTAATTAAAATGTTTAAATTACATACTAACATAAGTTTGGTTGCCCCAATGTATGTAAAATATTAATGATTTATTTTAACAAATTTTATAGAGAACAGTAACTGGCTGCTGATTGTTTCCAACCACATACATGTTTACTTGGCAATGGAGAACACTGGGAGAGATTTGTCTCACAAGGAGATTTCTGGTGTTTGTAATGTGAATTGAGATGTTATAATATATTAACATCATATCCAAGAATACTGTTCTAATGTGGAATAACCAAGCGACAAACGTATGAATTGGAAAGGCTTGTGCTCATATCCCCAAATTATTAGGTATCATTACAGGAGTTACCACACATTTTACTAAGCAGTGTCCTAAGAAGAAAGAAATCAATTAAAATGGTAAGTGACATGAATGTTTCTCCCATCATTCTTCATTCTAGAATTAACATTATGGCCCTTTACACATTCCACATTGCTTTAGAGAGCCTTCTTTCACACTGGAAGAGGTGGTTCCCTATGATAGATGACCTTCTTCAGGTGTAGTCCCTTAAGCTTATTCATGATTGTATGCTTCATCGTCTACAGCACAGTGTCTTACATAAACCAAGTATTCAATAAATCTTTCTTACTTCATGAAATAATGTCATGCAGGAAAGGAAAAATACTTTTTTGGGACCAGTTTTAAGAGAATATGCTTAATTTACAATAAGTTCTGGAAACATTTTGTCCTGCGTATGATATATCTGTCACATAACCTTTAGACACATAAGCTTTCTATACTCTGGGGAGAGTAGTGAAGTGTGTGTGTGTGTGTATGTGTGTGTGTGTGTGTGTGTGTGTGTGTGTGTGTGTCTGTGTGTGTATCTGAAGTAAATTGTGGATAAACTACCCATTTGCTCCCTGGCACAAAAACCATCAGATTTCAGCCATCAGTATTTCTTTTGTTTTCTTTTTATATACCCAGGACTTTTGATCTTGAAAATTACGGAGCTGGGTTTCAAGTAACTACCTGAAAATTAAAAATGAAAACAAAACACACAAGCAATCATTTGTTTTGTCTCATCACCAGAGTTGTTCTCACCTACCCAAGATTCCCTCAGTATCTGTGAAACCTTATTTTCTTGTGAGCTTTTGTTCCAGGAGAAATATCCATGATTTTGTCCAACTTTCAAAGGGCTCTGTTATATGGGAGGAAAAATTAAGAATCACTGATACAAGGTAATTAGTTTGATATATATCTATATCTATAGATATATAGATATAGATAGATAGATAGATAGATAGATAGATAGAGATATTAACTTGTTATTTTTCCACAGCATGAATATAGTTGCAAATCTTAGGATAAGATTTGATACTAGGCAAGAGGCAAATAAAGGCCAACATACCTGTTAGCTTTTGTGTAGTACTAGAGAAGGGAACCTGTTGGAAATCATTAAATTTGTTTTCTCTAAGCAAGTATGGCGTACATTATCTGTAGCTGAGAATCTGTTTATAGTGTGCCAAACACGATAATAACTGACTCATTGGGCACAGGTATGTAATTTGGCTTACTTCAATTATTCTACAAGTAAGCATTTATCCCAAATGCCAATTTGAAGTAGCATTTGCAAAGCAGCAAGAGAGAAGACAAAAATCATAAATATAAGTTCTGTCTTCAAATTGGCAATGTTTTCACCTAGAGCGGGGTCTAGAAGCTCACTTCCTTTAGAATCTGCATCTTCTTTCATTCTCAAAAATAAAAATGCCATGTAAGGCTACATCTGTCCTGAGTTGACAGGCTACCTTGTGAGTGTGCTTTGCTGGGACATTACCTAGATATGTCTATTTCCTCCTTTTAATTAATGTTACTTTCTAGCACTTAGTGCCAAAGAAGCACTTACTCTAGGTTCCCAGATCTTACAGGAAATTTTAGTTTAAAGCAGTTCTTCCTAATGAACTAACTTTGCATAAAATGAAAACATTTCTATTAATATTATATTGGTAAAAAACAAGATTTTAGAATAAGGTTATTTCTTGTATCCCTTATGTACATGGGAAGAGGGGTGGCTTACAATCGACATCACCAAAAATAACATGAGAAATCTAATTATAAAAATACACGTGAACTTTTAGTCGGGTCAATAAGTTTGTGTCTGGTATAGAGTTAAGCAAGCTTTTCTCTTCATCAGTCATAGCAGAATGCTATGAAACTCCAAACATCTCAGAAAACTTAAGGATACTGCATCCCTTCTGAGACCGTTTGATAGCATCAAAAGAAAATAAAAGTTTTCCAATTAATTTGAAACAGCAGCACACAATACTACATATCAGTAAGCTCCCATATTAGTTGCTCTTTTATTTGCTGTCATAATATAAAAAAACTAAGTAGTATTTTATTAACATTTTTTAATACTAAATAGGCCAAGATTAATTCTGCAGCACATATTTATTTGGATGATACAAATTTCAATGTCTAATCAACTCACTGTTAATTCTGACTTGAGACTGGTGCCCAAAATTGACTGCCAAGTCACAAAACCAATGACTGTTACCACAAATTAATAATTAACTACAAAACAAAAATAAAAAGATTTATTAGCTTCACATAAAATTTAAAAAAGCAGTGTCCGATAGATGAGTGGATAAAGAAGATGTGGGATATATATGCTGTGGAATACTATTCAGCCATAAAAAGAATGAAATCTTGTGATTTGCAACATGGACGGACCTGGAGGTCCATAATGCTAAGTGAAAAGTCAGAGAAAGACAAATACCATATGATTTTGCACAGAGGTGGAATTTAAGAAGCAGAACAAAAAACAAAGAAAGCAAATAAGACAAACAAAAGAACACACTCTTTAAATACACAGTGGTTGCCAGAGGGGAGAGGGGTGAGGGGATAGGTGAGATAGATGAAGAGGACTAAGAGTAAATTTATCTTGATGAGCACTGAGAAACTTACAGAACTGTTGAATCATTACATTGTATATCTGGCACTAATATAACGTTGTATGTTAATTTTACCTAAAGAAAGAAGAAAAGAAACAATGTCTATATATAGTGCTGCTGGGAGTAAAAATTTGTAAAAATTCCCCGGAAAACTGTTAATATGGATCAAAAGCTCAAACACTTTTACACTCTTGACTTCTAAGAAAATGTAAACAACAACAACAACAACAAATTAGGAAAAGTCATAGAGCTTAGTGGTTAAATGCCGGGGCTCTAGCACTAAAATGCCTGGCATTGAAGTCTCCCAAGGGACCTTGGGCAAGTGACTTATATCTGGCCTCTGTTTTCTCATCTGTAAAATGGCATAACGGTAGTACCTTTCTCATATGCCTGTTTTGAGTATTAGAAGATTTAATATAACTAAATATACTTAAAGAGTACTAAGGCGAAAAGTAAAAATCTAGCTCTTAGCAGTTTTCATTACCAAAGCAGTTTAAAAATTTTTAGTGATATTTAACAATCACAAAAATTCATAAATTGATAGAATGTCCAACATTAGAGGATTTATACAGTAACTTAGAGATCTATATAATCATTATGATCTAATACTCCTTAAGAAAGCAAAAAATATCACTGCATAAAATTTCATAATTTTATGACTTCATCTATGTTAAAAATATGCATACAAAACGACTGAAAGGAAATATAGCAAAATGTTTAACATATCTATTTCTATTTGACATTAAAGATAATTTTAATTTTCTGTGTAATTTTTAGTTTTTTCCAAACTTTCTATGATATTCATATACTCTATTGCTTCTGAAATGAGAAAAACAAATGAAATTAGTTCTTTAAAACAAAGTACCCATGGGGTTGGGTTTAAGGGAGGGATGCATAAGTAGAGCACGGAACATTTTTAGGGCCATAAAAATACTCTGTATGATACCATAAGATGGATACGCATCATTATGCATTTTTCCAAACCCAAAGTTGCACACCACCAAGAAGAAGCCATGTTATGAACTGTGGACTTTGGGTGATTATGATGTGTCAGTAGAGCTTCATCAGTTGTTAAGAAATTCACCACTCCAGTGGGGGATGTGATAATGGGAGACACAATGCATTGTGTGGAGGCAGGAGGTATCCAGAAATCTGTGCCTTCACCTCAACTTTGCTGTGAGCCTAAGTTGGACTAAAAAAACCCCACAAAGTCTTAATAAAATACATAAATCAATTTTAAGCTTTTTTAAAAGAAAAAAAGTACTGTTTGTTGTTTACTAATCTATTTTCGGCATGAGGTAGGTTACACACATTTCAAACAGCACTGAATTAGTGCCTATTAGAATTCGAGCCCTCTAATTCCCAAAAATTGCCCACGAAATTTTTCATGAACTAGTTCCATGGAAGGGTCTGTAGTTTAATTTGTTTGATAAAATGTGTTTTACTCAAACTTGCAATTCTATCTCTTTTGCTACATTTTGATTAAATACCTGAGATCCTCAAAACAGCAAAGGTAGAAAAAACATAATCCAGGTAAACATGAAACCTATTGCATTGGTTTTATTATCTATTTAGTTCACTATTGCCTGAAGCACATTATCTATTTATTGGTTTAAGGTTGCTTGAGTTTCTTATCAGCTAATTCCTTGAGTGTTGAATGGCTTTAATGCATAGAAAATAGAGACGGTGAAATATGGTTATTGGTTATCTTTATTTTCTCAGAACCATTCGTTCTTCCAGTAACATGCTAAGCCGTCATGCTTAAGACAAGAAAAATAAAAAAACATTTTAGCATTTTGTAAATATACTTGAGTTTAAGGAGTCGGACTGTTGCATAGTGTCGTAAAAGTATAGTTATTGGTACAATTGATTGAACTGTGAAATTTCATTCATTCACAACTTTAGAACTTGGAAAATATTCCAGAGATCCTTCTCTATAATTTGTTCTAGTAATGAATTTAACATTCATGGACTTATTAACCAAAAAATATTTGGTAGGATTTCCTAGAGCAATAAACTACAGAACTTGATGTGAATAAGCCATCTGAAAAGAGGAAAACATTTAAAAACCAAAATATTATGTTCAGCGTCGCTCCTTATCAGGGAAATACAAATCAAAACCACACTCAGGTATCACCTCACGCCAGTCAGAGTGGCCAAAATGAACAAATCAGGAGACTATAGATGCTGGAGAGGATGTGGAGAAACAGGAACCCTCTTGCACTGTTGGTGGGAATGCAAATTGGTGCAGCCACTCTGGAAAGCAGTGTGGAGGTTCCTCAGAAAATTAAAAATAGACCTACCCTATGACCCAGCAATAGCACTGCTAGGAATTTATCCAAGGGATACAGGAGTACTGATGCATAGGGCCACTTGTACCCCAATGTTCATAGCAGCACTCTCAACAATAGCCAAATTATGGAAAGAGCCTAAATGTCCATCAACTGATGAATGGATAAAGAAATTGTGGTTTATGTACACAATGGAATACTACGTGGCAATGAGAAAAAATGAAATATGGCCTTTTGTAGCAACGTGGATGGAACTGGAGAGTGTGATGCTAAGTGAAATAAGCCATACAGAGAAAGACAGATACCATATGGTTTCACTCTTATGTGGATCCTGAGAAACTTAACAGGAACCCATGGGGGAGGGGGAGGAAAAAAGAAAAAAAAAAAAAAAAGAGGTTAGAGTGGGAGAGAGCCAAAGCATAAGAGACTGTTAAAAACTGAGAACAAACTGAGGGTTGATGGGGGGTGGGAGGGAGGGGAGGGTGGGTGATGGGTATTGAGGAGGGCACCTTTTGGGATGAGCACTGGGTGTTGTATGGAAACCAATTTGACAATAAATTTCATATAAAAAAATAAAAAATAAAAATAAAAATAAATAAAATAAAATAAACAAAAAACCAAAATATTAAAAAAATTATTTTTAGTGTTTATTTTTGAGAGACACAGAGAGACAGAGCACGAGCAGGGATGGAGAGGAAAGAGAGAGGGAGACAGAATCTGAAGTAGGCTCCAGGCTCCTAGCTGTCAGCACAGAGCCCGACGCTGGGCTCAAACCCACAGACCAGGAGATCATGACCTGAACTGAAGTCGGGTGCTTAACAGACTGAGCCACCCAGGTACCCCAAAGAACAAAAATATTTTGCAGGTAATTGTTAATTCTGTCAATTCTGTTTCCCTCAGTGTCCAAATGGACCGTTTCCAGTGGGGTTCCAAACTTTTCAAAATTAAACTTAAGTTTAATTTATTTCTCTTTATGACCTCATAAGAAAAATCATGAGTGCTTTCCAGTCCACAGTCACACTACTGACATAGCTTCCCACCTAAGTAGTCCAGTCACTAAGTGATTCCAGGGTGCAGAAAGAATAACTCATCTTAACTGGGTTCTCTATGAGAGACATATCTACTTAAAAGGCTTAGCAATAAATAAATAGACAAATAGAAAAATTATATATATATACATATGTATATATATATACATGTATATATATATACATACACATATATATATACATGTATACATGTATATGTATATATATATATAATGTGTGTATCTAAATACACATATATAATCATATTTATCAAATATTTAAATTTGATAAATTATACTCATTAAACAAATATGTAACATATGCATATATTCAACCTATTAGCAGCCTTATTACTTCACATTATAAAGTGAAACATGGCAAAAAAGTGCAAAATTATGAGTCTAAACTAAATGAGAATATAGCTAAAGCAGCAATGAATTTTGTTTCCAAATCAAAAGGTTCTTTACTACGTATTTCAGTGTCTTCCTAACAAGATCTGTGATACCAATATTAACAACAGTATTTGATGCAAAACAATTTACCAGTGAGATCTTCATAAAATAATAGGCAAAGCGATACCCAAAGATGTCAGATTATTTGACAACTATTTTTAAAAAGTAGTTTTTTCTATTTTTCTTAATATAAAAAAAAAGTATATGCCCACACCTAATAAACCAATGATGGCTAATTTTATCCCTAAAACTCCAGTTTCACCACTATTTTCTTCTTTTTTCCAATGTGTAGAAAAAAGCGTCATGGATTAATATTGTATCCTAATGCTATTTCCTGTTAATTTCTTCTCCTCTCTACTTATTCAAATTGTAACCACATCTCAAAGATCTAAAATCTTCTGTTTTGACTCTTCATCCACCCAAAGGATTAATCCCTCATGAAAAACTCAATACATCCAGTTTTAAGACTTGGATAGGTGATCTCCTGTATGTGGCATTGATCCATTTGTGTCAGTCATGACAATCTGAATAAATTGTAAGGTCCTTAAAATTCTGTCTTATCATCCTTTTTAAGCTTTGACATTCTTCACCAAAGTCTTGCTACATTACTAAGTACACAGCAAATATCATTGTATAAATCTACACACACTAATTCTTATTCTCAATTCTGCTTTTTATTCTCAAGCCCATTAGATCACAGTGAGAGTGGCCACTAAAAGCAGTAATAATGCCTTTTTACACTAGTGATGTTCAAAGACAGTTAAAATGCATCCCAAACTGATGTTTTGAGGTCACTGAGACCAGAAACTATAAATTCTTCTTCTTGGTAGCCATGAAAAGATAATACAGTACTTGGCACATAGTAGGTACTCAGTAAATACACTGAATTATGCATAAGGCTTTTCCATTATACTATAGAAGATCAAAAGATCCTCATTATTTCTGAAAATCATTTAAGATTTTACTGAATACCGAGGGTAGAATAAAACTGCCCTTAGAGTTTCCAGAAATCCTGTTCCTTTTCTTCCAAGATACAATCCAATTATAAATGATGAAGCAATGATCAGTAAATAACTAATCATAGAAGACACTCATCATAGTTTTGTCCTAATTAGTAACGTGTTTCAAGCAGTCACTACTATGTTCGAACCTACTCCAATACCTGAATTTTCAAATGACTCAAGTCCAGAAAACTTCTGAAAAGAAAAGCAATTTCAAAATAACCTCCAACACAGGTCCAGTATTGTTGGTGCAGAGTTTATGTAAGAATAAAAATGGAATATTCAAAAAAGAATATTGCCTTTTAGAATAGAAAAAGCAGAAAAGAAAAACAAATACCATATGGTGACTGATAAAGTGATCTAGTCATAATCACTGTTTTTATTTCTAATTTCTGTTCCGAGTTAATAAGAACTCATGGCTAATTTATATCAAGATAGAGTATGGCCTAAAGGCATACCATTGACAATAAAAGAATTAGATTCTAAATATAACAGTTTATGTTCAATATATACCAATGATAAACTGCCAGAATACTGAATCTAACCAATGATGAACAGTGAAATTCATGTTTACAAGTCACAGATCTAGAGACCAACAAGGTTTGCAATTTTACAGTTTTAAGTTACTCCTCCATACAAAACTACATCAAAGATATGTTCAATCACATGTGCAGTATTATCTTCAAAAGATAAATGCTGGACAACTGCAAGATGTCATAGGTTAAACATGCCCTATAAATATTTGTTCTCAAAATAACTATCATTCACATTACATAAATGACCAATGCTCTGAGATTCAGCCTTAGCATATACAACTCCGTGCGTAAACCTAGAATGATAGCCTCACAGAAGTAATTAACAATCCCACGACATCATTTATCATTCATAAATTTCACTCTCAGGGTAAGATTTTTACAAAAAAGGCCCTGGCAGCCAATCAAAGATTCCAAAGCATTAAGTCAAAATTTTATTTCTGGATCTGTCTGGAAGATAGATCCTTTCATTTACTTGGTTGTACATTATTTACGTTTTCCCATACTCTTAATAAACGACCTGTTTTTGCTTTTTTTTTCCCTTATAAAGCCTCAAATAAATGAAGACACAGAAAGAGGGAAAGAGAGACCCACAAATTTTCTGATTTCCTTCTTTGGGATTCTAATCAAGAGTCTTAGGGAGGTTAAAAGTTTCAATGTAGATCTATCTGGTCTCCAAAAGCCTATAGAATAATGAGGCAAAGCAGAACCAGGCCCATGTGCAGTTCCTCTTTATTTATTCTGTCTAAAATAGACAGTGGAGTGACACATCGTAACAAGGAAGCATGTGCCCATAAATGCAGACTTTTGACTGCCTTTTTTCTTAATTCCAGCCTCCTGCCTTGACAGTAAACACATGACTTTGTTGATAAAGGTTTCCCACACTTCCCACCGTAGAAACCTCAACTACTACAAAATTTTGCCAAAAGGAACATGCCCAAATTTGTTCATTTTTTAAAACGCCATAATGTTTCAGATGAAAACACAGCCTGCCAAAGACGTCAAATAAAAGAATAACAAAGAAACGAACAGCATCTTTAGACTTGAATGTCAATGCATAACCTCGCCATCTGTCAACCAGTTGTGAAGCAATGATCCCAGAAAAGCCCTGCAAACACGAACAAGTTAGATCCTTGCACCGATCATCTGTATCAATCTCCACTCTCAGGACCTCAGTGGCAATTATGCTCTATGGAACAACCTACAGAAATGGCATGTGCCACCGGCAAACCGAACCCTGCCAATGAATGGGCCATTTTAACAGATTTTCATTCGGTAACGCGCGGAGTTCAGTTCCTAGAGGTAATGGGAAATCGGGGGAGAAAGGGAGTTGGGCTGTGGGGGAGAGGGGAGGGTCTCTTTCCTCACGTTTGGATTGGAAATTGGATGCAGGAGGTTAATCTCTGGAGGCCAGACATCCAAACAACCCTCAGTCTCCTCCCACTTGGCCTCTGGAACAGGAATACAATTTTGGACCTCGCGTCTGCCCCACTCCTTCCCTTCCCGCCGCGGCCACCACCTTAGAAGTTACAGTCTGAGCTCTCGCACAACTGCGGGTGCGGACGCCGGTACCGAGAACCGCACCAGCCGTCCTTAGGGAGATGAACAGCGGGCTGGGACTCGGCCATCAGCTCCGCGAAGCCACCAGCTGCCGCCCGGCCGGGCTCGCGGGCGACCCCACCCCTCCCCCCACCCCCCTTGCCTGGAGCAGCCGCCGGAGTTACGCAGCCTCAGCCCCGACACCTCCCCGGCTGCTTTCAATCCTGATCACAGGGGATAGGGGTGGGAGGCCAGAAGTGGAACAGAGGGTGAGGGTGAAGGGGCAGCGGGAAAGAACCCAAACAGTCCAGTTGGCAAGAGCCAGGACGCCAAGTGGCAGGACCCCGGTGCACACACACCACACACGCGCACACGCTCACACACGCGCCCCGCTCCCCCGGTTCAAAGCCAAGCGGCTACAAGATGGGAGCAACGCAGGAGGTGGGGTGGCGGGAAGGCCCGGAGTTACGGGGAGCGACGTTAGGAGGGCAGGGGATGCTTCAGGAACTGCGAAAGTGAGAAAGTCCCAGACCCCCGTCTCCATCCCCAAGTCTGGGCTGCCCTGCCTGCAGCCCCGGTCGCCTTCCACCCAGCGCAGCTCGGGAGGCGGGGAGGGGAGCCAGAGCCGAGCTTCCCCCAGGCTGCCCTCCCCGGCCTGGCCCAGGGCCCGGAACCCGGCCCCCCTCCAGCCCCGGCTTGGGGAGGCTGCCAGGCAAGGAGCGACTTGCCAAAGGACTCTGGGGGAGCAAGAGGGCAGGACAGGAGCATTTTGCACGCTCCGGCCGGGCTGCTCATTTCTTCCTCTGTCGACACACCCCCAGGAGCCCCCCTTCCCCGACAATACACGCACAGATACAGAGACACGCACGCGTTCGCCCTTCCCACGATCCCAGGTCCATCGATTAAAACACTAGTTGATTTCTTCCTGATTAAAAAGGAAAAAAAAAAAAAAAAAAGTGCAGCAACTCTTTTCAGGAGTCGCCGGAGCAAGGAAAGTCCGTCTGCAGGCGTCCTTCTATAGTTTGCTAGGAGTTAAGAAATCTGGCGGTCCCACTGAGAACCGGACCGGAACCCCGAGGGGGCGAAAGGTGACGAACTCCTTCCCCACCCCCGCGCCTCTCACCTCCTTAAGTTCCTTGGCCACGTCCTTCAGGTCGCCCAGTACTAATTCCAGATCCTCCACGATGATCTTGATCTGTTCCTTCACCTTGGTTTTGGAGGCTGCCGGCGGTCCCTCGGCTGGACAGGACGAGGAGGGGGTCCCCTTGGACTTGGCTGACATTCTCTGGGGGCAGGCGAGGCAGGTCAGCACAGGCGGGCGAGCGGAGGCTGCTGCGCGCCCCCGTCCCTGGCGCTGCTGCGGCCGCTGCCGCCACGAGCCCCCCGCATCTTGGACGCTCCCCGGGCAGCGGCGGGTGGCTGCGCTCGGCGCTCGGCAGGGCGGCCGCACCGTGGTGCTGCCATCAACTCCCCGAGACGCGGCGCTGGGCGCGGGGCTGCAGACGGGCGAGCAGCGCGCCTGCGCCTCCTCCCGCCGCCGCCCGCCGCTCTCGCGCACACACGCGCTCGCTCCCCGCCCGCGGAGACGGCCGCCCGGCCGCCGCGCCCCGGGCCGTCAGCTGCAGTCCCCGCGGCCCGGCGCTCCGGGAGCTCTCGCCCGGCACGCGGGCGTCCGCGAGCAGGGACACAAGTCCGCGCCCTGCCCGGCCCTGGCCGTCATCCTGAAATGCCCTCGTCTCCGCAGCCGACTGGGGCGGGGGGGGGGGGGGGGTCTTCTCACACCTAGCCGGCTTCCTTCCTTCTCCCCCGCTAGCAGAGCCCTGGTTCCCCACCACACTTTAGGACAAAATGGAAAGAACCCCCCCTCCCCCCGTAGGGCCAGGAGTTGCGTTTAGGGGCAGTAAAGCGACCCTAAGTGTTTATCGAGGACCCAAGTATGTTCAGAAGGCCTCCAATCATTCTCCTAGTTGATCTAGGAGTTACACAGAGGTGTTCCTACTTCTGCAGGAAAAGAGAGAGACAGAGAGAGAGAGAGAGAGACAGAGAGAGAGAGAGACAGAGAGAGAGAGAAATGTGCACAAAGACCCCTCACCCGTGGTATAATGAAATGCAGCCACAGTTCTTGAACGAGGTTGCCTAGTCCTGCTGATTCCACAAAACTAATAGCGGATGTATTAATTTCACGTCCCCACACCAAAAATCCCTCAGGGAGACTGAGTCATCTTGGCTGTACTTATCTGGGACAGGTCCTCTCTCTCTCTTTCTAACTATTCTTTCTGTTTTCATGACCTATGCTGATGTATGTTTGGGTAGATACGCTGTCTGGATCTCCTCTTGAAAGAGCTGAATAAGAAGAGTTTGCCTCCAACTTTTTTTTTTCCCCCATCATTTTTTTTTTAATCTCCATTTCAAGCCTTTCGCTACTAAATAGGAAATAACTTTCTGACTGTTCTGCCAAAAGGATCCAGGGAGGAGAGCTAATAGGAAGCCTTCAGTCTCATTCTCAGTAGGTGGCTCCCATTCTCATTAGCTAAAGTTTTAATTTCCTTAGTAACAAACCCATGGGCTATTAGCTACTGACCTCGCAGGATGGTTTTACTTTATTGTCTTCAGCGCACACTACTCCAAATCATTATTTTAATAGGCTTCCCATTTTGGCCATGCCTTAGCAGGGCCCTTGTTTTTTGCTTCTCACACCCTAGGTTGTCCCAACAAGCCTCTTTAGATGAAAAAAATCTTGGCACTTCTCCCCTTCTGACTTCCTTAAGCCCTCCGTAATCAATCACTGTCTTAATTCTGAACACCTTCCCTTGACAAAATCATTGGAAGTCATATATGAATATGGAAAAAAGACGCACCGGAAGAAAAAAAATAGAAATTTAGATAGGATGTCTCAGCAGGAGCTGCTGGGAGACAATTAAAATAAGGAAAGAATAAAAGAACCAGTGTGCAGTAAGAAAATTGGAGAGGAGAAAAAGGAAGAAATAATTAGAAGTGTTCAATAAGCAATATGCTCAACGTCTCTGAGGTAGGGAGAAGAGATTTTTTTTTTCTAAGTTCCTTTATCTCTGCAGGTTCTTTATTTTATAAAGATGTAACAGTAAAAATAATTTTATCAGGTTTATAAACTCTCCTACTGGAAATTTCTGATCTTTAATGATAGCTTTATTTTATATGTGAATAAAGATAAATGGTCAGAAATGGCAGGAGAGCATAAGAAAAAAAAAGGAAAAATGCTTTTTCTCTAGCTTTGAATTGTTGACTCTCAGTTGTAGGCAGGTAGATACAGAAGCCCACAAAACTCAAAGTGTCAAGAACATTGGAGAGGAGGAAAAGAAGGGATGTTTTCCTCTCCACAGACAAAAGAATACTCTTACAACTTAAGAATATATCCATGCTACTCTGAATCTCCTTCACTAAAGATAAAAAAAAATAAATCTGTTGTCCTAAGATATCCATTAGTATTAATGAACTAAACTATTCTGGCTCAAAATCAAATCATAATTATCGCTCTAAAACATAGCATCCATATCCATTGCACAATTTATTCTTAAATAATGGCTGTCACCTGTCTAGATCTGTATTTGAATATAATACAGAGTCAAGTGAAAGGGGACTTCCAAATCCAAACTAGAAAGCTGGTAGGACCCACCAGGGGTGGCTACCACGATCTTCCAGTTATTAAACAGGTATGGGTAAAATATGCCTAAAGAAGAAATTCTTACAAAGAGAGTTAAAAATATTGAAGAGAAGGAAGCAGAATGAAAAGGACACATAAAGTCTATTTACTTTTTTTTTTCTTTTTTTTTACACTTAGGAAAAAACATAATTTATTCCTTTGGCTTACCCTGGACTCTCTCAGAGGTTCATATATGAAGTTTTAAAGCCAAATTATGGGGACCACACCGCAAAGTGACACATAGTAAAATTTACCATCAATCTGTCCATAAATTTGTTTATGTACTAGCACTAGCTGCAAATGGGTACATAACTCAAACCTCATCACTTAGATACACACACAAAAAAGGAAAGCCTTATTCACAGAAGTGGTCGTGTACCCAGCATTTTATTCTTTCTGTCTCTTTATATTTTCTGGGATTTGCAGCAAGAAGGATTGGATAATTATAGGAGATCATCTAGTGGTTGTTTTTTTAGTTACAAGCAGTTATCAGTTTTCTTGAGCGTGTGTGTGTGTGTGTGTGTGTGTGTGTGTGTGTAATCTATTGCGAAGGGTCCCTAATAATTAACCTGTAGGAAATGTTATGACACTGACATAATTTTTAATTCGCAAAGAGTTCAAGAATATTCCAAAATACCGTGTTCCATTTTGTTGGCAGTAGCTCTTATGGATTCTCATTACCTTAACAATGCTTATCGATTCTCAAAAAAGGATGATATGCATAATATAACATCACTTTTAATGCTTTGACTTTGATTTTCTTTTTCTTTTGCAGGAACTTATTTTTTGTTTGGAAAATCTAATAAAGTTATTAGAGATATTTGAAAATGTAAAAAAAAAAAAAAAGAATGGCGACACTGCTCTGACCAAAACAGTTTTCACTGGGGGACTGAGGAGGAGTGTGGTGGAGAAGGACACAGATGTCTAAAGGACAAAATGTTGTCACTGAAACACAGCTGAGAGAAATTAGGAAAGTTCTCCATATATATGTTGACTATTAAATAAGTATATTGCATATGTCCGGGCAGTGGTTCTCAAACTGGTTAAAGCACTGATTACTAGATCCTACCTCCAGGGTGTCTGATCCAGTAGGTCTGGGGTGGGGTCTGAAATTTGCCTTTAACATGTTTCTAGGCAGCTGGAAATGGACCACATTCTGAAAATCATTGGTTGGAGAGATTAAAAGAAAACTTGAGTTTTTTTGTTTTTATTTTTCCAGAGTAAGCCTTAAAGATCATCTAGTTCTATCTCTTTATGTTATAGGTGAGAAAACCAAGGCCTTGGGCAGTTAAATGGTACATCAATGTTTCATATCTAGGGAATACAAATTAAGAGCTAGAACTCTGTGTTGACTCATACATTTTGTGGAGTGGTCTCCATTTGGAGAAATGTCTCCTTTTTATCAACTGCTTTTGGCATGATGTCTACCTACTATAGATAAAGGCATACTGGTTTAACAAACGTGATCTGGAAGTTTCAGTGGAAGTCTTTAAAGTCAATGGACTTTGGGGCGCCTGGGTGGCGCAGTCGGTTAAGCGTCCGACTTCAGCCAGGTCATGATCTTGCGGTCTGTGAGTTCGAGCCCTGCGTCAGGCTCTGGGCTGATGGCTCGGAGCCTGGAGCCTGTTTCCGATTCTGTGTCTCCCTCTCTCTCTGCCCCTCCCCCGTCCATGCTCTGTCTCTCTCTGTCCCAAAAATAAATAAACATTGAAAAAAAAATTAAAAAAAAATAATAAAGTCAATGGACTTTAATTCAACAAAATTTTTTTTAAATGGCTACTTTAGGCACGACTCTACGCTAGGGAGGATATGTACGACTAGGTTTAGCACGACACAGTCCTAGCAGGAACAATTTTAGATTAACTCCACACATGACTCTAATATAAAAACCGAGATTAACTCAAAGTATCTAATCTTGCCCTCTTTCCCAACTGTAGTCAGTTTATTTTACTTGACATCCAAAGTCAATATATACTTGGCTTTTTTTTTTTTATCCATGTGACAGAAACTGAACTTTTGCTTAACTCAACAAAGGAAATTATTTCATAGCCAAAGCAAAGTATGGATAGAAATGTCTTCGAGTAGGACTGGAGTCAGAAATTCTGAGACCACTGGGACTATGTCTTTCTGTCCCTGTATCCCACCCTCTTTTCGTGCATTCTTTCTCTTAAGCTCATTCCTACATAAAGTTAAAACATGGTCAATGGTAAGTCAAGGCTCACATTTTCACAACTTTTGCAGCTAGAAAAGAAAAAGATCAGCACGGCAAGTGCCCAGGAGACGACTTTGATAGGTCTAGCTTAGGCTATGGACACATGAGCCAATCACTGCAACTGAGTTGGGTGCAAAGCTGCTACCAGAGTTGTGCCATTTTTATAGAAAAGGCTTACATTTTTATACTTATTACCATGATTTTCCAGCAGGTGGCACTAAAACAAGTTATTCTAACAAAATCTGTATATTATGATAATTTTCTTATATGGAAGTAAAGTGTTTTCAGGAAGTAAAATCATTTTCAGATTCACACAAAGAAAGACCCCATATGAATCAGCACTGTTTGGGGAGAAACTGATGGCAAAAAGTACAGTGACTGGCCCAACTTCAATCAAGTCGTCTGTACCTGTGCCCTATTTCTCCTCCAAAAGAGGAGGTGTGCCCCTGGGGGAAAAAATAGGTATCCACCATACAGACTTTAATTGGATCACATACCTTGATTTTTTTCTCACACTTAGAGGGTGACATTTTATCTTTAAACATTTTTTAATGTGCATTCATTTTTGACAATGAGAGAGAGAATGTGTGCACAAGTGGGGAAGGGACAGAAAGAGAGGGACAGAGGATCAGAAGAGGGTTCAGGGCTGACAGCAGTGAGCCTGGTGCAGGGCTTAAACTCACAAAAGGTGAAATCATGACCTAAGCTGAAGTCGGACACTCAACCAACTGAGCCACCCAGGCCCCTCCTAAAGACTGACTTAAATTGTTCTTGCTTCCCAAAGCGAGCTTCACTCAAGTCTTAGATTGGACATTCAGTTCACCCATGCCAAGAACCCTTCATCCATTCCCATCTCAGGGTCCCAGCTTTGAAGACCTGACCCAGCCCAGAGCTGCTGAACTGCCCCCACCACATGTGGAAGCAATACTGAAACAATTACCCTCTTTCCTCCACTCAGGAGTTTCCACTCATCCTGAATCCCTGGGACCTGTGCCTGACATCTCATTCTGCCTCTCAGCTTCAAACTTCTGGGCCAAGTGAACAGAGAACCCGAGACTTTCAATACTCCAGGACTGTTACAGACGTGCCAAAGAGGTGTTTTTAAGACTTGGCCACTTGCCACTCTGCACAGTTTAATAGCTTAGCAGTCTCTTTCCCTGGAAGGCGATTCAGCCACAACCAAGGAAAACTTGATCATTTAGTAGAAAACAAGACACCCTATTAGTACCAAGATCACTGAAACTTCTCATTCATGCGTCCAATTAATTTTCATAGATACTTGGCAATTGCTGTTCTTAGAAGTTTAAGGGTCCTCAGTTTTTGTCTTAGCTTTTGTTTTGTTCCTTCCAAGAAAGTAAGGGTGAACCGAGAACAATTACTGGTTTTGATAACATCAGACAGGAGAAGTTGGCAGTGGTTGTACCCTCCCTCTGCTTAAGCAATACTCTGGCCTTCAGGCATATAAAGCCAAGTCCTGCCGGGTATAAGGTGGCCAGGAATGCCATCCACTGTGTATGGCCAGACAGAGTATGTAGTTTTAGTTCCTTATCTGAAAACTGGGATGGAATGACCTAACTCTGCAATGCTCTAGTCTAGAGCATTCTGTACAATGCTGAGTATAAGGACTCAGACACCTTTCCACTCTGAGCTAGTGGACCGTGATACAATCATTGGGATCCATAATGAAGCCACTACTCTATTTAATCTGCATGCTACGTCCATTTTTTATCTCTCTTGCTCATCAAAAGTCCGTGAGCTTTCGCCCAAGCCTCAACCTAAACTTCAAATATATATTGTTACAGTCTGAATGTTTAGGTGCCCAAAGCATTCCTATGTTGAAGGCCTAATTCCCAGTGTGATGGTATTTAGAGACAGGGCCCTTGGGAGGTAGCTAGAGTTAAATTAGTCCATGAAAGTGGGGCCTTATAATAGCATTAATGGCTTTATAATGAGGGAGGGAGGGAGAGAGAGAGAGAGAGAGAGAGAGAGAGAGAGACAGAGATGTCTCCTTCTATGAGTGTGCACCAAAGAAAGGCCATGTGAGGCCACTGGGGGAAGACTGACACTCTAGGAAGAGAATCCTCACCAGGAAATGAATTGGCTGACACACTGATCGTGGATTTCCTAACTTCCAAAAACTGTAAGAAAATAAATACCAGTTATTTAAGCCACCTAGTTTATAGTATTCTGTTATGCAAGCCAAAGCTAAGACAGATTTTGTTTTTTTTTCCAGCTTTAGTGACATGTAACTGACATATAACATTGTGTAAGTGTAGGGTGTACAATGTGATGATTTGAAATACTTGTATATTGTAAAACGGTTGCCACCTTTGCATTAGCTAACATCTTCATCCTGTCACATAATTACCATTTCTTTCTTGCAGTGAAGACATTTAAGATCTTCTCTTTTGAGAACTTTCATGTAATACAGAGTTATTAACTACAGCCACTACGCTGTACCATTAGATCCCCAGAACTTACTCATAACTGAGTTTGTACCCTTTGACCAACATCTCCTTTTTTTTTTTTTTTTTTTGCCATTCCCTACCACTGGTAACCACCACTATACTGTCTGTTTCCATGAGTTAAGCTTTTTAAGATTCCACTTTTAAATGATATGGCACTTTGGTTTTTCTCTGTTTGACGTAGCATCATGCTCTCAAGATTGATACAACTTGTCACAAATGTCAGGGTTTGTTTATCATGGCTGAATAATATTCCATTATTCAGAGAGGAGAGAGAGAGAGAGAGAGAGAGAGAGAGAGAGAGAGAGAGAGATCTTCCTTACCCACTCATTTGTTGAGTTTCCGTGTCTCCATCCAATGTCTTCCAACAAATTCATAAGTTGTTTCATGTCTTAGCTATTGTGAATAATCCTTCTGCAAACATGGGAATACAGAGAGCTCTTTGAGATCCTGATTTCATTTCCTCTGGATGTATTTCCAGAAGCAGGGTTACTGAGTCATATGGTGGTTTGAAGGCAGATTTTGATACTGAGAAGTGGGGCATTGCTATAATAAATATGTTAAAATGTGGAAGCAGTTTTGGAACTTGGTGAGGAAGTTTTGAGGTGCAGGCTAGAACTATGGATATGAGGGCTAGTCTGGTGAGGACCAAGAAAGAGCAATGCTGGAGTGGAAGCATAAAAACTCAAGAACAGAATATCTGTAGAAATACGGACATTACAGGCCATTGTAGTGAGGTCTCAGATGGAAATAAGGAACATGTTGGTGGAAACTGGAGGAAAGGCGATTCTTTTTATAAGGTGGCAAAGAACTTGGCTGAAATATTTTGATATTCTCCTGTTTCCTAGAAGGCAGATCTTGGGAGCGATGCAATTAGATATTTAACAGAGGAGATTTGGGGAAAGGATCAAAGGAGCAGCGTGCCTCCTCCTGGTTGCCTACAGTATAAGGCAAGAAGAGACAGATGAATTGAAGAGACAGATGAAGAGACAGACAGAAGAATTGTTAAATAAAAAGGAACCAGAACTTAAACATTAAGACATTAGCCTTGTCTTGCAAAAACAAACAAACAAACAAACAAACAAACACATTCAAAAGAGGACACCATGTGTGTGGCTGGCCAATCAACAAAGAGATTATAGATTATAGGAATTGAACACAGTTGGTTTGAACTTAAGGGGAGGGCAATGGGTTGAAATGGAGATGGGAGGCAGTCAGATTCTTGGATCCTATAGCATTGGGTCACAGAGCTATTAGGATGGGAACATGCATTCTCCTTCAAGAAAGGGGGAAAAGGACCCCAAAGGCAATTCGGAGAGCATCCGGGCCACCACTGAGGTTTTAACAGGCTCAATAGGGTTCCACCAAAGACCTGAGCATGAGTCCATCCCTCAAAGCCATGGGGCCAGGCTGTCCCCATCCTTGGGGGTGTAACTCAGTCCAGCAGAGCCACAGAGGTGGGACCACTGCCGCGGTCGGCTAGTAAGGCAGAGCCCTGAACCAGAGAGGATTGATTATTCACAAGCTTTAACAACTGATGAAACGTGCCTTTATTTATTTATTTATTTATTTATTTATTTATTTATTGGACTTGCTGGGGACCCGTCATACTTTCCTTCTCTTCCTCCCTTTTAGAATGAGAATGTCTGTCCTATGCTTGCCCCATCGCTATATGTTGGAAGCACATTAACGATGTGTCTGGTTTCATAGGTTCATAGCGAAACAGCAATTTTGCTTCATGATAAGTTAAAACCTCCAGTTTCACCCACACTGATTCTGATGATATTTAGATGAGACTCTGGACTTTAGGATTTAAGGATGATGCTGGACTAAGTTATGATTTTGGGGGCTATTGGGATGGAATGAATGTATTTTGCATGTGAGAAGGAGATGAATTTGGGGGGCCTGGAGCAAAACGTTATTGACTGAAAGCTTGTGTTTGCTCAAAATTCAGATGTTTAAGCCCTAAGCCCAGTGTTATTTGGAGATGGGGCCTTTGGGAGCTAACTGGGGGAAGAAGAGGTCATGGGGATGGGCCTTCATTTCAGGATTCGTGACCGTGCTCTAAGAAGCCTTCTGTCAATACCTTTCTCTCACCCATACTTCCTCTTCTCCCTCCCCCCCCATCTTCTTCTCCCCCCTCCCCACCCCCTTCCCCGCCCCCCCCCCCCCCCCCCCCCGTCCCTTTCCCTGTCTTTCTCCGTGCAAGCAGCAAGGACCTGCCCTGTCATGTCAGGACACAGTGAGAAGGCAGCTGTCTACAAGCCAGGAAGAAAACTCTCACTAGGAACCAAACCTGCTGGCACCCTGATCTTCGACTTTGCAGCCTCCAAAACTATGAGAAAATAAATCTCTGTTGTTTAAGCCACACCATCCATGTTTTTTTGTGATGGCAGCCAGAGTTCTCTGAGACAGGTATTACCCATCTCAGAGGAGTTCTGTAATTACATGAGGATGGTGTCATCTCTTAAAGAGTGTTTGAGGTAAGCTGTGGAGTCTGGCTAGTGCACAGAGCATATACATGAAGAACGTTCTCCGGAGGTTTTGCAACACACAAGCTGTAAAGAATGTTAAATTCCTCTGAAATGGACAGAAAGCAGTAGGGAGAAAGAGACGGTAGTTAGCCCAGTTAGGTTGGTTGCTGTGGGTGTGCAATAGATACAGCCTCAGGGCCTAAACCAGGGAAGAATAATGAGGCTAGATTGGAAATAATCCATAGGTTTTTCAGGAATGAGAAGGAGGCATCAGCCACAGGCTCTGGCAACTAATTCAATACATCAGTGCAAAAGACATCAAGCTTTTGATTTTAAGATTCTGAGTATATGTTATTTGCAAATGCTCATTCAAATAGGTTTTGAAATGTACTTAAAAGCCATGCCTAGGGGCGCCTGGGTGGCTCAGTCGGTTAAGCGGCCGACTTCGGCCCAGGTCATGATCTCGCAGTCCGTGAGTTCGAGCCCCGTGTCGGGCTCTGTGCTGACAGCTCAGAGCCTGGAGCCTGTTTCAGATTCTGTGTCTCCCTCTCTCTGACCCTCCCCCGTTCATGCTTTGTCTCTCTCTGTCTCAAAAATAAATAAACATTAAAAAAAAAGCCATGCATAATCTGGTAGTGATGCATTTCCATGGACTCAAAGAAAAATAAGCGAAATGAATGTTTCATCTAATAGGAAACCAGAGTTCAAGTGTGTATGTAAATGATACACTATTTAAAGACTAGATGTTATTATCAAAGTTCATGCATAAGAATAGTCAACATCACAAAATAACCAGATGCCCACACCCTAATGTAAAACACTCATTTATAGCATTGTAGAAAATCTTAGGATTTCAGGATTGGAAATGACCTTAGAAGCCATAGAATCAAATCTTTTAATCTTACGGATACACACACTGAGTTCAGAGAGATTACATCATTAGTCAGAGATCACAGAATCAAGGAGTGACCAGAATCAGACCTGATACTTGGTCATACATGAACCCTCAAGTGATACAAATAGGTCAAGAGAACAGTAGCTGTCCCCAAACTAGCTCTTTCAAAAAGCATTGTATAATAATGAGGGATCATAAAAACCATCTCTCCTACCTTAAACACTCCCTACATCTTGAGGCCCATGGGCAATCTCTAGTACTTTAAAAGGTCTTGATGATAATATCCTTTGAAAGACAGCAGGGATTAGAAAAAGGAAGCAGTAATGTGAGCGGGCCTAGAAAAGCTGGCAAGACCTCCAAGGACAGTATCAGAATAAGATAGAAAAGCAACTGTTAACTTGATAATATAGCAAAAAAAAAAAAAAAAAGTATGTAACTTTTCATAACAGATTTCTGAGTGTTAGGTTTCAAACTTGAATATATGTATAATGGATGGCAACATATAAAATATTTTTAACCACCTGTCACTATCGAAATTGGATCAAAGCCTTGATATCTCTGCTATTTTAATAATATTTGGCTCTAATTTTGCTAAAATTTTCTCAATATCCTTTTCCATACTTGCAAGCTGTTTCCTTTCCAATGACTTCTAATTCCTTGAAACTATTTTCAACTCGGCACGTATATGTAAATGCTATAATTAATAGGCAAGAATGCTCAGTGTTGATCAATTTTAAGACAGTGCCTTTATTCCACAGTGGCACCCCCATCATAACGCCTTCTATATTCCTTAGCTTTTCACATAATTTTTGTAAAAACTGCTTAGTATTACCATGGATAAAGTCCTCTTAGGCTATATTTTCAGCACTCTGAGCACCAGCTCAACTAGTACTTAAGCAGGGAGTTTGAAAACGGTTCAGCCCTTTCCCACATAGCACAGTGGGACAGCATGGTGTCATTAAATGCCATTCATATCAACTGTCCAGATATCTAAAAAGCCCCCAGAGTGTTTCCTTTAAAAACCTCTTCCCTGTGTGGTTTTTAGGATCTAACAGAAGGAAAAGTCTCTATCCCTTATTTTGGGTTTTTAAAGACTAGTACAAAGAGCTGTTTTATTCTTTCTAAACAATCAAGCAGCAGGCAATGGGGAAAACTCAGTAGATGTGACGTTAGACATCTTAGGTTTGAAATTCATATTCTGTCACTGGCTCTGTGATCTTAGACACTGAAACTCCACCACCATTTGCTTCTGTATCTGCCAGTGTGATTACATACCTATTTGCAAAAGTGAATGGAGAATCAAAGGAGATAATTATGTGGAAATGTTTTGTAATCTGTGAATTACTCAACAAATGTTAGTCGCTGTTATTCTTCGTGTGTTTGTTTTGATGGATGTTCTCTGTGCATCAAGGAACCTGCTACCTCCAGCGCTCCAGGACTTGGCTGCTTTCCAGAACTGCTTGATTAAGTAAACCCCTCTACAACAGCAATTTTTCAAAGTATATTCCAGCAGTGTCAATTTTTTAAAAAATTGGGAAACACTGCATACAACGTACCCCTCTTACATATGACAAAGTTAAAAATCAGGATATTAAAGTCTGAAAAATCTTATCTGTTAAATTTTAATCTCAAAACTTATTCTATTTAACCATGGAATCCCATACTTTCTACGCCCTTCTTTTCTCTTCTCTTCCTTCCCCTTTCCCTTCCCTTTGCTTCCCTTCCCTTCCCTCTCTTTCCTTTCCTTCCCTTCCTTCTCTTTTTAACATGACACCTGTAAGTATTCTGCTTAAAGAACGTCATGGAACACAATTTAGTAACATGTGTTACAAAAGTTTCTTGATCATATTTCACTTTTCCTTAGAAGTGATTCTGTGGACCTGGATTATTTGGCATAGGAGGGCTTTATTGGAAGTCGTGTTGTATGTTTCTGTAGTATTTTTACACTGATGTATTTTTCCAAGTAACAAATTCTGTTCTGTTATTTTTATTCATGCTGTATTTGTATAGACCTTTACTATTTTCCACCCACTTCCCAATGTCACATCAACATCTCCCTTGATGCTCCGTCTCAAGCAATAAAACTAGAATGGGGAAGTACTGTTATCCTCAATTTAAGGTTAGGAGTCTTTGGATTTTCTTTCTTTTTTCTTTTCTTTAAGAATTTTTTTTAAGTCTATTCATTTATTTTGAGAGACAGAGAGACAGAGAGAGCATGAACAGGGAAGGGGCAGGGAAAGAAGGAGAGAGAGAGAGAATTCCAAGCAGCCTCTGCACTGCCAGTGAGAAGCCTGACGCAAGGGTTGAAACTTTGAACTGCGAGGTAGTGACCTGAGGCAAAACCAAGAATCTGAGGCTTAACCAGCTGAACCAGCCAGACGCCCCTAGGGTTAGGAGTCTTCACTGAGATCACACAACTGTTGTGGGACAACCAGCAGCAGAATGCAGGTGTCCTCATCCTTGCTCATTGAGCTTTCTCCTACGGTGCAAAGCTTCCAAACTCCTAGCCTTTCGTACTGTGCACCTCTAATATTCTTTGCTTTCAGAGCCAAAACTAGTGTATTTTCTGCATTAGGTCAGGACAGAATTTGCTTGCTTATTTTTAGCTCCCTGATGACTGAACTCAATCTTTATTCGCTACAGGGTATTTGGGACTAGGAGAGGGAGAGGTTGGGAAGGTTCTATTTCATTTGAATTACTTAAGGAAAAGTCTCCCATTCTCAGATTCAGACCAAGATTTATTCAAGAAACCTCAAAGACAGTGGCTATGTCAGACTTTTTGAAGCATAAGACTGAATCCACTCAAAGGTTTGGGTTAATAATTCTATAGCAGAACAGTATGTACTATAAAAATGGGACTTTCCCTGCCATAAGGGCATGACAATCTTTTATATGAAACAAAAGCAGTTGTTCAAGTGCTGCCCATCTGGAGCCATAAAAGAGCTCAGAATCCATTAATGCAACCAGGAAAACAAAAGGGAAAGCTTTTTTCCATGTACTTTCCACCATGCATTTGACACAGTGGCAGCTCAGTAACATTCTTGACATTTCTGAGCTGTTCCGTAGAGCAGCACAGGAACAGAAAGTGTGACTTAGACTCCACTGGCACATCACCAGGCTGCAGCACAAGGTAAAATTCAGTCAACTTCTCTTTGATAAGCTGAATGCCAGGTAATTTTTAGCCAAGTGAACTTGGATGTTTGGAATGGTGTGGAAACCACACAGTGAACGAAATTCTGCAATAATGTAACCACTGGATTCAACAGGCTCCTGGCCTAGGATTTTTATTATTTACTGTTTTAAGAGCTGCAATGGTTCACTTGGGTGGCTCATTCTGTTAAGCATCCCACTTCCTCCAGGTCATGATCTCACGGTTCGTGAGTTCAAGCCCCACATCGGGGTCCACGCTGATAGTGCTGAGCCTGCATGGGATCCTCTCTCCCCCTTTCTCTCTGCCCCTCCCCCACTCTCTCTCAAAAAATAAATAAACCTGAAAAAAAAAAGAGCTGCACCATGCAAATCAATAACTTACGTATTATTGATTCTAGTAGAGGTATACGCTACTTCTTTTCTACCTGATAACATATATGTTTCTAAGCTTAAAAGTTATTGCAATCTATAGGGGTTCACAAAATCCAGTCATACATTGCATATTCTGAAATTAATTTAATATTATTCTTTTGATTTGGATATAATACACACATTAAAACCTTTTCAGTCAATTCTGTAAGAATAACTCCTAGGAAAGTTATGAAATTAAAGTGGAGCTCCCACCCCACTTTCTATTGCATCGATTCTGGGACCACAAAACGTGTGCTGGACAGTGGGTAAGGGCTAAGACAGGTGATGAACGGAGCCTGATGAGGCAGTCAGTCACCAGAGCAAGAGTTTGAATTAGTGAAACCAGACAAAAAGTCCACTAGTTTTTACAGTGATCTGTGCACAGGAGACTCGCCTGTGTGGACGACATCCATGCAATCCTTTGTTCTCTGCCTTCCACGTTGGTTCAGGTGAGAGGGACGAAGGGAAGACTACTCTGGCATATTTCCTGCAGGGCGGGCTGTGTCCCCAAGTCACAGCCTTTCACATAAAAGCCTTCCTGGGTTCTGTTTATTCCATTCTTCCCATTTTTCCTTCAGACCTCGACTTCTCCTCACGTTCTGCACCACTGTTTGGTTTTATTACACTCTGAGAAAACATGTCCACTGCCTTTTCATCAAACTTTTGTCAAATTACCCTATGTGGAAGTGCCATGCTTTACCTCACCCTGCCTTATTATATACACTATGAACTCAAAACATGTCTGCCTGTGTATGGCTGGCCAACCAGTTAGGGCCCTACTTGCAAGAATATAAATGAAATGTGTACGAAGTCCTTCACTCTGGGAGAAGAGTGACCTAGGGTCCCAGCTTTAGTCCTAAATTGATAGTCATTGCAGGAAAATAATGTGTGTGTGTGTGTGTGTGTGTGTGTGTGTGTGTGTTTACAATATAGGGTGTATCCCCTGGCTCATTCTCCCATCCACTTGCATACCGTGGAATATGAGTGCATTCATAACCAGCTGATTTAGTAAAAACTTATATATTAGACCTGCACAGAATTTTGGCAAATTTAAATGATCAAAGTAACATATGTTTACAAGTGCACAAAATTTTATATTTGTCTTATGGCTTTCTTTCTTCAGCTCTCACATTTAAATTTTGCAAATAACTTTCCCATCACACATACCTCGTTCAGATTATTTTTCTAAGCTATTAGATATATTTGGACACTCTTAATTTGTATAAATTGCGCCAATTATTTCTTCCATAAGCATTATCAGGCAAATGAAATAGATCAGACAACACAATCATAGGTGCAAATAAATAGTTTTAAAACGCAGTTGAATTATTTTTAATTCCTGTGGTTATATCTTTCACGTAAGAATAGTCAACCACACTGCTGATTAACTTGAAAAGAACATAGTTAAATTGTCTTATATGTTAATTATTTTAGAAACTCTATTAGAAGCTCAAGTTTCTTCTCATGCTATGCTGGCTTCTTCTGCCCATGTAAGTGCTCTCATCTGAATATGTTATAATTACATATGCAACTCTACACTGGGCAGTATCTGACAGCATTTCCATGTTTTTCTATAGACTTATATATTTTTGGACTCCTCCAGTCTCTGTGGTAGTACTAGAAAATGGAAGACATGAAAAGACACATTGGCCAGATTTTCACTGGGGCTTGGAGACGGTGGGGTGTTGTTCACCATATTCCCAAGAAAGGCTGTCAGGGTATCTGGTGAGTGTGAATGTGTCTGTCTTTGGAAAAATGTAGCTAGAAGTTAACACTATATTTAAAAATCTCAAGATTTAATTGGCTGATTGTAGTTTTAAATGTTTTGTGGTGTTTTTTTTTCCTCCTGGGGTTCGATGATACTGCCTCCCTAAATTTTCTTTTCAAAATTAGATACCTAACCTCTAACCAAGATATTAGGTGAAAGCAATCTTAGCCACTGCTGAGCCTTTCTTCTTAATGTGATCAGAATAAAGTGAATGTCCACCTGCATAGCTCAGCCTCCACACAGAGGCTGTGGCTGACAGATAACAACAGGGCAGCCTTGGGGAGAGGGGATATAAGTGCTGGAAAACTGAAACCCGGGTGGGAGTGTAGAGCCCTCAGATGTAAAATTAAGTAAGCAAGGAAACGACCACGACACAGCCCTGCACACTAGAAATTAATTGTATGCTTTCACATAAAGAGGACTTTAGAGAAGTTTGATGTATAAGAACACAGCAGAGTATAAAATATGACCATCTGTCTCTTTTTTTTAATTTTTAATGTTTATTTATTTTTGAGAGACAGGGCATGAGTGGGGGAGGGGCAGAGACAGGGAGACACAGAACGTGCAGCAGGCTCCAGGCTCTGAGCTGTCAGCACAGAGCCCAACGTGGGGCTTGAACCCACGAACCATGAGATCATGACCTGAGCTGAAGTCAGACGCTCAACTGACTGAGCCACCCAGGCGCCCCTAAAATTTTTTTTTAAATGTGTATTTACTTTTGAGAGAGAGACAGAGTGCAAGGGAGGAGGGTCAGAGAGAGAGGGAGACACAGAATCTGCAGCAGGCTCCAGGCTCTGAGCTGTCAGCACAGAGCCCAACACAGGGCTCAAACGCACAAACCATGAGATCATGACCTGAGCCCAAGATGGACACTTAACTGACCGAGTCACCCAAAATAAGACCATCTCTTACAACTAAGTACTAACTAAGTACTTAGGCCAAGAATTAGCCTGGAGTCATACACAATAATGTGCCTTATGGTTATACCTGATATGTGCACTCACATCCTCAATAGTACCCAAGAGGAATGTGGAAAGAACAGGGCAACTGATATTCCATGAGTATCAGCAAACACTGAGATGGGGAGCATATCTCCTTAAATAAGGATGGGGAGCGGCAGAAAGAGAGAGAGAACCAAAAAATATGGGGACTGTGATTGAATACTGAAAACACGTAAAAGAATTAACTTGAAAAATAATAAAGGGGATGCTTGGAGAAATAATTTAATAAAGAAACTAGCGGAAATACTTTTCTAAAAGAAGCCTGTTTAGAAATATCAATGAGAGGGGCACCTAGGTGGGTCTGTGGTTGAGCGTTGGACTTGATTTCTGCTCAGGTCATGATCTCGTGGGTTCATGAGACAGAGCACTGAGTAGGGCTCTGCGCAGAGAGTTTGGGATTCTTTCTCTCCCTCTCTCTTCCCTCCTCAGCTCTCTCTCTCTCACACACACACACACACACACACACACTCTCTCTCTCTCTCTCTCTCTTTCTCAAAATAAATAGACTTTAAAAAAGAAATATCAGTGAGAAATAAGAGAGTATGGCACCTACGGAACAATAGTAAAAAAGTATAAGACAAGAACAGGTTGAGAAGTCAAGTAATATACTTGATCTTTGAATATTCCTGGAAATGTATAATACATATTAATATATTTTAATAAGTAATACATTTGAATACATTTTCTATAAGTAGTATATTATATGGTGTATTCTCTGATCAAAACACATCCAGAAACTTTAATGAAACTTTTAAGATAAATTATGAAATGAATAAAAGTATTCTTATAAATTACTATCAAATTCCATTAATAAGATACTTAGTAAATAATGCTAATGAGATCACTAGCCTCTGAGCCCTGTGAAGCCAGGTAAAATGCTCGTCTGATTCACCACTTCATACCTAGTGTGGGCATGTCTGGCACTGGTATGTGCTCAATAAATATGTGAATCAACGTTACTATTCTAAATTGGGTTGAGATAGCAGAGTCTGAGATAGAGATTCTTGACTGAGAGAGTACTCTCAGAGGGAGCATGGAAGGCTATGAGGAACGCAGGTGAGTACAAAGAAAATAGGCAATAACAAAATACCATAGATTTGTTGGATTAAACAAGAGACATTTATTTCTCAGTATGGATGCTGGGAAGTCCAAGATCAAGATGCCAGAAAGATAAAGCCATACTGAGCCTCCTCTTTTGGCTTGTAGGTGGCCTCCATCTACCTCACTATGTCCTTACGGGGGAGACAGAGAGCAAGGGAGTGAGCCTCTCTAGAGTCTCTTCTTACAAGGGCAGTAAACACATCATGAGGTCACTAATCCACCCTATGACCTCATCTAACCCTAACTATATCCCAAATGCCTCATCTCCAAATACCATCACAGTGGGGGTTAGGAGTTCAACATGTGAATTTGGGGGTACACAGTCAGCCCATAACACAGTTTCAGAAGAATATTGCCTCTTACTATGACCTACTCTGGTCCCATCAAGAGCTCTTAAACATGAATTGCACCACCCAGGCAATTACATATGTATACATATTATCAAGGCATATGTATCCTTGTTGGTTGCTTCTAAGTATACCATGTTTTAGGAGCCATCTCCAAAGATAAGCCAGCTGTCAGATGTCTCAAGGCTGCCATTTTGACCTGGATACTCTTTCTGGTCGTTGTACCCATATGGCTTCTGATGGTTAAGTGCTGCTCCCTGACCTTGGCTATTCTGGAATTTCTCATCCTTGGTGAATGACAGAATTTCCCACTGTCAATCCTGTCCTACAGAGGACAGCCATTACTCAGGTAATGAGGAATGCTGGTATCCAATAACACATCCCTTATTGCTTTGACATTTTTAACTGGGGTCTTTTCTAATTTTACATACCAGATTCATTTTAGCACTTGATCTTCTCTGAGCCCGTAGATCCATTCTTGCGCACTCTCCCAAAGCTGTTCCTCCATCTCTAACTCACTTAAGGTGAGCCATTGCCTTTTGCAAGTTTATGAGTCATCTAAAAAGCATATTAAAATCATTTCCAAAGGCCTGTGCCAAGGTGTTATTCCTGAGGCACGGAACAAGTGCCTCTAATTGAGAACTTTCTCTTGTCCACAATTATATTCTTGTTCTTTCTGGGTCAGCACCTTTAGTCTCCAGTCACAGGCATACTCTCCAATTCTTTTTGGCACATATTAGGCATGTCATATTAGCCAGGTCTGATAGTTCCTTTGGTAAAAAAAAAATCTTCTCTTCTCCTCAAATCATGAGCTCTTCCTTTTTCAAGTCATGCTCAGATTTAACAAAATTATTGGCATAGGAGCAAGGAGGGTTGTGGAGGGATAATCCTGAATAGGTGAAGACTATTCCGAAAGGCACTTGCCACAGTTATGCCTTTGAACAAGGGTGACTATTTTTCTCTAATAAGGCAGAGTAGACTAAGTCCACAGGCCTAGAAGGCTCAGCAGAATCTGGGAGTTCATATATTTCCACTGCCTATGCCTAAATATAGGTCTTTTGGACCCACATCTGATTGAAATAAGCATTTTCAAAGTCCTTGATACGTTTTCCACGCCCTTGAGAAAAAAGCCATGCCTTGAACATGTTCTAACTCTATATCCCTTAATCCAGTTTATTATAACAGAAATTTATGAGCACCAATTATGTACAAAGCCTCTCACTGAACACATCCTTTTCTTGCATATTTTGTGTTAACCAGTGTGGCACAGGATAACCACTGTCACTCATATCCATGCCCTGGTGTAAAAACCATGTAGCCAGAAGTGCTGTCCTCATTGACTCTCTCTACTTCCACATCTCTTAAGTAAGGCCTAAGTAAGGCCTAATTACAAAGTTCTTAGCCCAAATAGACTAAAGATTCCAGGGGTCAGTTTGCTGCTGAGTAGCCTATTCAGTTTAGATGATACAAGTAATCAAGAAACAATAAATCTAGATTGTGGGTTGGGTCAAGAAAACCACAATGGTAGCACCATGACAGTGGGAAGATATTAGAATGGGTTCTGAAGAAAATATCACGGGAATGTATGAATGACTGCTGTACCCCCTCCCGCCTGAGGAATCACGATAGAGAGTTAGACCATCTTTTCAACTCAAATCCTAGGATGATAATATGTGCTTGACAGAGAGTCTGGGTGTGGCAGAACAAGAAAAAGATAATGTCTATCATGTCCTTACTATGCACTCTGCTCAATGATCTATATGCATTAGCTCATTCCATCCTTATAAACATCTTAAGTTCTGTAATGCTTATCCCGTGTACACATAAGAACACTGAGGCAGAAAGAACTTAACTGCATGGTGTCACACAGCTATGAATTAATTCTAAGACTAACTGCAAATTCAATACCTTACCTACTACTCTTGGAACCGAAACCAAAAACAAAAAGCAGACACTATTATCTGTCATGAACCTATAAATTTGAATATGTTTCTGTCCTTTCTTGGTCTCAATTTTTCATCTGTACAATGAACACATTTCATTTTATGAACTCTAATAAATTTCCCACCTGCAATATTTTGTATAACCTATCAATCATTTACTTAGTGAGCTTGCATCAGGTGCCCAGAAATTTAAAGCACACCACTCGATTACCTGTGTAGTGCAAGTTCAAATAATTTACTTGTCTTGCATTACTTTTTTTTTTCCATAGGAGGTTCTACCAGGAGAAAATAATAAGTCATCATCTGTGATTTTTGCTTCTTTCCCTGGATACTTTCTGCCAATATTACAGACACACAGACACGTAATTTTTCACCAATAGTTGGGGTCCAACTTTCTTACCCCAACAATATTTTCTTTTATTCTAGAGACAGAGACTACTTATTAAAAACACCCCAAATTTATGTAATTGACAAACTATTTTTCTCATTTTCTTTCCAGCTCTTTAATAATGAAACAATAAAAAAAGGTCTGGAATGTTTTCTCTGATGGCTAAAATCTATTACTTGGACCATAAAGTTGATGTCAAAAAAACATAGGATCTTTTATGCCCACACATTTTTACATCACAGAAGCTATAAATGTTTCCCACTAAGAATTAAAATACTTTTGCTATTCTATTTTTTTGTTTCTAGAAGCCTTACAAACTCTACACATCAGAAATGATTATTCTTACCAAGATTCTCTTTTGTGTAAGGATATAATCCATTTTATTAATTACTTAGTATATGTTTTCCCGTACACCATGCCATCTTATGAGTAGGTAGACATGTAATGCCCGTGTAACACTTTCATTTTCAAAGAGAAGTCTTTTTCTCCTTGTTCCCTTGAAATAAACAATGCCAGGAAAGACATCTATACTGAATTCATCTACAGTGAAGTATTCTGTGTCCTACTGGCCACAAGCTGGCTCTGTTGGAAATCAGTCAGCCAGGTAGTTTAGGGTCATTTGTCCTGGGTAATTTTGTTACCTAATTAAACCCTTTTTCTATACTTCTCCCCCTAACTCTGTTCTACAACACAGGGAGCACCATTTTTCTGCCTCTTGTCAAATGGCTTCTCGGGAGATTTAGGCAGAGGTGAAAACAGGAAGGTGAGAATAAGAGAAAGTGGAGTCTTTTTTCCTCTCTTATGGGATGGTTAGACACTGTGGCAATGTCTTTGGCAATGGTTGGGTTTCCTCAGCTCATGCAGAACAGCCCATACCTCTCGGCCCCAGCCACTGCAGGCCATGGTTCTAGATCCCCTTATATAGCTTAACTTTTGAATCTGATATCACTGCCTCCTCCCTCTGTGTCATCTGCTCTCAGCCAAGTCGTGTTTCTAGCTGTTATTAATCTTTGGTTTGCTTCATGATCCCTGAATGATTCACCTGCAACTCTATCACTATGTCAACAATTTCTTGAATTTTATTCTCTTTTTTTGAAAGACCTAGTACTGTTTCACTTTTTTGGATTGGACTTATAGATTAACCCACACTTACTCATTTCACATTCATTCACCAAGACTTTATTACGTATCAAACTGCTGTAAGGTGTAATGGTAAGAGCACACCTGAAAGTAAGGTACACATTTTTCCCCATCTTTTATGAAAATTGTAGTCCAGTAGAAAAGACAGATATTGGGGAGCCCGGGTGGTTCAGTTGGTTAAGTGTGTGACTTCAGGTCAGGTCATGATCTCATAGTTCGTGGGGTCAAGCCCTACATCATGCTCTGTGCTGGCAGATTAGAGCCTTAGAGCCTGCTTTGGATTCTGTGTCTCCCTCTCTCTTTGCCCCTCCCTTGCTCATGCTCTGTCTTTGTCTCTCTCTCTCTCTCTCTCTCTCTCTCTCTCTCAAAAATAAATACATAGTAAAAAAATTTAAAAAAAAAGATAGACATTGTATACTAACCTGTGGGTATGATACATATTGTAAAGATAAATTCTATGATATTATGGGATCAAATAATAAAAGAGAGTAAGCCAAAATGACAGGTTGGGAAAGGTCTTGCTAAGTACGAGACTTTTCAAACAAGATCTAAAATGTGACACAGCCTGGGCCAGGTGTATGCACTATGAGGGAAAGGTGAGAAGAGAGAAAATATTTTAAAAGTATATTCTACCTAACTTAATTTCCCAGTTTACAAATGATCTATAAAATCTTTTATCATTGCTTGCCTTGAGTGTATTGAGCCATATGGCTGGGCAGTGGGGAAGGGAAGGAGAATTTCTCTATTATGTATATTCTACTATAACCAGTGAATAATGTGTTAACAGCATGTAATGTATATTCAAAAGCATCATTTAAAATTACCTATAGGGGCACCTGGGTAGCTCAGTCAGTTAAGTGACTGACTCTTGATTTCAGCTCAGGTCATGATCTCACGGTTTGTGGGACCGAGCCCAGCATCCAGTTCTGTGCTGACAGTACATAGACTGCTCGGGATTCTCTCTCTTCCTCTTTCTCTGCTCCTCCCTGCTCTCTCTCTCTCAAAATAAATAAATGAACTTAAAAAAATAAAATTACCTACAAATATTACCTATAAAACTATGGTTTTAGAGATTCTCTGGCTAGTAGTGTCCCCATTTAGGATGAAGGTGACACACAGCATTTCAAATATTTCAGCAAAAATATGACTGTATGTTAGATAACACGTGACCTCAAATGCTTAAATAATAAAGGAACATTGATATACTAGCTGCCTCTGTGATACTTCATTCAAAACCTCCTGCAGCCTCACTAAAGAGCTATAGGGTTTGCATCTGCAAATAGAAGCACTGAAACCTGTCCCTGTGTGTCACCTTGCCTTTTATTTAGCTTGGAAAGACCACCTTAGGTGAAAGCTATTGAGACTCATTTTAGTACTTTCTTATATTTTTGTGTGTTCAGTTTGATGAAAAATATTTGCAAATTATTTAGTATTTCCCAGGTACTGTGTCTAGCCCTAATGGTGACATAATAAATAAAATGCACATTTTGGCCTTTAGGAATTTTTTTTTTTTGCCTTAGAGATGCAGAAAAGTGAATGTCTGCTTATAATAGCATAAGATACAAGAAGGAGGTCGACGTTGTATGTTATGGGAGCTCAGGAGAAAGGCATCTAGCTAGCCTTGGGAGTCAAGGAATGCTCACTGGAGGTTGTAACAGCTAATTAGAAGAGGAATCAAAAGTCTATTTTGGTGGACACACATAAACCTGTATGTTAACTCCTTTTTGAGTAACAAGATGGAAACCCAACACTGGTCAATTTCCAAAAGAAGCAAAAACAATATGGTGCTTAATTTATGAGATCTAGTTTATAGCTGTTATAAAAGACTTTAAGTTATTTACATTAGCTCTGTTACCCTCACCAATGCCACGTAAGGGTGATTGCTGTTGAAAGAGATTCCACAGTGTGGAGAGCTGACAGTTCCATGGTTGTCCAGGGCGCTCACTAGTTCCCTTTGCATGGCTTTATCTCTGTTGGTTCTGAACTTAACTCTGACTCTCAGTAGCTTTCTCTGTCCTACTTCCCAAGAGAAAGTTAGGGAAGGGTCGGGGAGGTATTAACAAACATCTGAAGTCACTAACCTTGGCCACACTCCCTCTAACATGCTGTAAAAATTTTTATTTCATCTCTGTTGGTTTCCAAGCTAGGATGATCGTGTTGCCATGATTCTAAGCTCCCCTTTCTATTTTTCTTTTAGTAAATGGGGGAGCTTCCTTTTTTTTTTTTTTTGAAAGGATGAGGCCATTCAACATGATCTCTCTCATCCTTCTTAGTTGTCATTTCACCAATACTAAATTTTTATCACTTCTAAACTCTCTCAGTATAGATAGAAAAACATAGCTCCTGCTCTCTAAGGTGAATTCTTTTACCTTGGCTCTTTGTCACAAACGGTATTTTAAAAAAATCAAGCAAATTCTCTTGCTTCATTATCCTATGTTTTTCTTTTATTTTTTCTTCTCCCTATCCACTGGCTCTTTTGTCTTTGCCCACACATGTACCATTGTCTGTACTTTATACAAAAAGTTTTACCTGATTCTACCTGTGTAGGAGTTTGTTTGTCTGTCTTTGTTTCTTTCATACATAAAATATACACATGGAAAGGCATGTATTCTAGGCATGTATCAAACAAAGATTATACAAACACAGAATAGGGAGAGGGTGACTGGGGAGCTACAGAAAAGGTTTTTAAGACTCAGGTTTGAGCTAGGTTCTATAAGAATCAATGAGATTTTTCGAGGTCAGCATTTCTCAAACTTTTTTTTTTTTTTTTTTTTTTTTTTTTTTTTTTTTATCTCAGGACCACTTTATGCTCTTAAAAGTAAGTGAGACGGTCCGTGAGTTCGAGCCCCGCGTCGGGCTCTGGGCTGATGGCTCGGAGCCTGGAGCCTGCTTCCGATTCTGTGTCTCCCTCTCTCTCTGCCCCTCCCCCATTCATGCTCTGTCTCTCTCTGTCCCAAAAATAAATAAACGTTGAAAAAAAAATTAAAAAAAAAAAAAAAAAAGTAAGTGAGGACCCTGAGGAGCTTTTGGTCACGTGAGTTTTATCTCTGAGTATTTTAGTACTATACTTTTAAATTAATTTTCAAATAATAAAAACCCATTAGATGTTCACATAAAAATATACTTTACAGAAAACAGCCAAATTTTAAAAAGTCAGAATATCATTGTTTTACAATGTTGCAAATCTCATCTCTGACTTAATAGAATGTTGTTGGCTTCTTGTATCTGCTCTGCATTAAGTCCGTTGCAGAATGTTGTTTTGATTGAAGTATGTGAAGAAAATCCTGCCTCACAAATGTATATTCAAACAAGAAAAGATTATTTTATTTTTAATTTTTTTAATGTTTAATTTTTAGAGAGAGAGAGAGAGAGAGAGAGAGAGACAGAGAGAGAGAGAGACAGAGCGTGAGTGGGGAAGGGGCAGAGACAGCAAGAGACACAGAATCCAAAGCAGGCTCCAGGCTCTGAGCTGTCAGCACAAAGCCCAATGTGGGGCTCAAACCCACAAACCTTGAGATCATGACCTGAGCCGAAGTCGGATGCTCAACTAACTGAGCAACCCAGGCTCCCCAAGAAAAGATAATTTTAATGGCCCTATCACATAATTGAGGATATCATTCTTTAATATTACACTAACACTCAACAAGTGGTAAACTCTTACAAGTTAGTTGTAATGTGCAATCTGAAACCACATCAATGAATTATTCTTACTCTGTTTTTCATTAAAAGCCACTGGTTTGTCTTGCACTTTGATAATTACCATGAAACACTATACACTGGTCATTTGAAAATATTCTAGACTTATGCAGAACTTTCCATTTTTGACACCTTCCATTATACATTGTAAAAAAAATCCCAGTCATTATCAGAATTTCTTTAAGCATTGAAAAATGTTCAAGCCTACAATGGCAAATAAAAATTTCTCAGAATTTCCCACAGTCAGAGGAAGACAAATACCGTATGATTTCACTCGCGTAGAATTTAAGACACAAAACATATGAACAATAGGGGAAGGGAAGGAAAAATAAAATAAGATAAAAACAGAGAGGGAGGCAAACCATAAGAAACTCTTAACTACTGACAACAAACTGAGGATTGCTGGAGGGGAGGTGGGTGAGGGATGGGTTAAATGGGTGATGGGCACTAAGGAGGGCACTTGCTGGGATGAGCCCTGGGTGTTATCTGTAAGTGATGAATCACAAAATTCTACTCTTGAAACCAATACCACAGTGTATGTTAATAACTTGAATTTAAATAAAATTTGGAACAAAAAAACATTTGAGAATTCCAATAGTTATGTCAAATTTCAAATTTTAGCATTGGTAACACACACTATTAGTTCTTTTTCTTGAAGTGAGAAGCTCAGTTTGCTCATTTTTCAGAGTATGTCTGCTAAATACCCAATTCTGAAAAATGTTAACTTTCAGTTATTCTTTCAAATGCATTTTCATTGAAAAATGTGGCCAGTTCACCTCAAAATTACAGAACTGAACCATGTTTTGGGGAAAACCATTGTATTTCAGTGTCCAGAATAAATGCTTTATGTGTACTTCCCTTTTAGCCACAGAGACTATTTAAAAGTTGAATCAAGAGGAGTCATGATTTATTTATTTATTTGTTTGCTTGCTTATTAATGTTTATTTATTTTTGAGAGAGAGAGAGATACAGAGCATGAGTGGGAGAGGGGCAGAGAGAGAGGAAGATACAGAATCTGAAGCAAGCTCCAGGCTCTGAGCTGTCAGCAGAAAGCCTGACATGGGGCTCGAACTCACAAACCTTGAGATCATAACCTGAGTTGAAGTTGGATGCTTAACTGACTGAGCCACCCAGGTGCCCTGAGGAGTAATGATTTAATAAAAATAATAACCTTAATGCTTAATTAAAGAAAGTGCTAAGTAAAATACCTCTCTCTCTCTCTCTCTCTCTCTCTCTCCCTCTCCCTCTCCCTCTCTCTCAATTTCAAGTGCCTGACAGTGAAAAATACAGTAATTACTTATATACTTTGGTGCCAATGCTTTGATTGGTACCAAGTTTATCTACCGTTTTATAAAATCTTTTGTAATATTATTGCAAATGTTAGCACAGTGAAGAAAGACAAATGGTGTCACAGTATATTTTGGAAGTGGTCTTGATAACCTAGACACCCTTAGAGGATCCTGGGACTCCCCCCACACCCCACATTCATGGACCAAGCTTTGTGAACTGCTGCTGTACATATAGAAACTTAAAAGACACTCTTGCAGAAAAAATTAGCATATAGAAAGATTATAATAACACATATTTATCAACAGCACCTAGTTAACTAGAGCTTATAATTATCCACAACATATTACTCTCTGCTCCCCAAACATGACTTTCTCTTTTGGTCTCTACACCCTAAAGGAGTAGGAGAGATAGTAAGATGCCTGGAAAGACAGAGGACACTGTGGTTTCACTTGTATTCTGTGCTCCAGTTTGGCGGTGAGATCAGCAATATACTACCTTGCCCTTACGGTTTCAATTCATTGTTTTTCCAAATCTGTGCTACTGCAATGCCCCATGATAGCCATTAGCCTAATGTGGTCATGTAAATTAAGCTTAGTTAAAACTAAATTAAACAGCATTAAAAATTTAGTTCCCCAGTTAAACTAGTCCTACTCAAGTGCTCAATATCACATGTGGTTGCTGGCGATTATTTGATTAGTACAGACACAGAGCACCGCGGACAGTTCTACCAGACAGGGCTGGGGTTGAATATCACATTCTTTCTATCCTCACCATAATTTACTGCACTCCACTTACCCTACTTACCACTGGCATTTTTGAATCACCTGCTTTATTCATAGTTCTTGGCTATTTCTTTCTGTTTAATACAAACCTCCATGAGAATGCCCTACCCAATCAATATATTAGACTCCCAATTCCTTGATGTCCTGTATTTCCAGTGTCCGTTACCTCCAGGACAGTCTGTACACAATCCAGAGAAGCCCCATCTCTGAAATGTTAAACTTCATGTCCTCATTCTCAGATCACATATCTCCAACTTCTATAGCTCCCACCTTCTCATTTCCATTCTATATGTTACTTCAGCCTTTCAAGAGAGAGGCGTCATGGGCCTATTACCAAGTAAGACTTCCACATCAACATAAGATGACTCTCCCGGCCTGGACTCTTGATTATTATCACTTAAGGGAAGGCTCTGGCGTAGGTCTAGGGTGGCATGAACTGACAGGGCTGATCAAAGCAACTTTCATCTTTCTTATTGCCTATGATTTCTTCCTTTCTGCCAATGTCCTGTTCAAATTTCTTTCTACTTGTACCCTGCCCTTTGGAAGCTGGACAGATGCCATGAGTTTCCAAATATAATCTTGGGTTTGAGTGAAGCCTGTTGACTCTCTGGCTCCCCAACTTCTTGAAGTCCTATCATTTGTGTTCTACCACTGGTCTATACCAGCATCCAGGAAGCTGCCCTTAACTACTTCCAATCTTCCATTACCCATGCCCAATTGATCACTAAATTCTGCCGTTTGTGCTTTCCAAATGTATTCCAGATCAATTCTGTCCTTTCTTAACCTCTCAAATTAAGTCTATTGGTAGCACTGGGGAAAGGGATTGGTTGATTAGAACTGAAAGTTGCCCAAGGGAGAGGTGAGACTCCAAAAGAGTAATTTGGGTGTTTAATGGATATACTTCTAAGAAAATTCTAGACAAGGGAGAGAGCGTGGATATTTTAGGTGAGCCATGGCCAGCAATTGAAGGGGCAACAAGGTTGATAATTTCTCAAGAATTAGAGGTAAGATTGGAACCCGCAGCCCAGAACTTCCTGAAGCTGTACAGAGAGAAGAAAATACGCTATTTCAAGCAGTGAAAAGAGCACTTGTCAGGGGCCTGTTGCAACAAAAGAGCAATGCATGACGGTAGCCAGCTGTGATGATGGTAATGGCTTTGTGGAACACAGCAGCTGTCTCAGAGGGAACGGCAGCCTTGCAACGAAACTCCCTAGTTTTTTCCAGTAACGCAAAAACTTGCCAACTTTCTATGCCCAAGTTCTCAGCATACAACTTCCTGCCTAAGGCAAGGGAAGGTTGCCTGGAGCAGCATCCCTTCCCCATCGCCCAATCCCACTGATGCACAGGGGAATTAGTAGTCAGAACAGCAGATCGTGGACTATTCCAGCAACACCTCATTCTCGGAGAGCTATCAGGGCAATCAGGAGTAAGACAAGACTGTAGGAGACATCCAGCAAATCATCCTTGCCCCTTAAGTCACCCACCTTCTTATGAGATGGAAGCATGTGCAACAGTTTAGGCATTAGAACTGCTATGGTCCTTACTCTGTCTTAACACTATGCCTGTGCTGTTGGCCTGGGGATATGAACTTTACATAGTTTTTTTCTGTATTTTTTATTCATTCAACTATAAAACAAACTCCTTGAGATTAGGACATATATCTTAATAATAACTACAACCCTCTGATAATGTTGGATACTAAGAGAATCTCTGTTTGTGGTTTAGAATGAATAGTCCAAGAGATATTGTCTCCTTTGAGATTGTATTAACGCAGAGAAACCAATTTAGTAATTAGTACTCTTAAGTAGTAATTTATATTACATTTTATATTTCCTTCTCTTTTTAAAAGTTTTTACTAGAATAATAAATTCTAACATCTACAATACTATTAACTCCAGTAGTATTTTATAGGATTTATAGGATCTTTAGTGTAATGTCTCTCCCTCACCCTCGCTCTCTGAATTTCTGTTCATATATATAGGATGTCTTTATGTCATACAAGTACAGAATTAGAAGTGACCAAAAGAGCCTATTAGCCTGTGTCCACCACTCTTAAGCAGGTTTGCATTTGTAAGAGTAGAAGTAATGTCTAACAGTTATTATACTAAGCAGTGTGTGTGTGTGTGTGTGTGTGTGTGTGTGTTTAACATTTATTTATTATTGAGGAACAGAGACAGAGCATGAGCCAAGGCAGGGCAGAGAGAGAAGGAGACATAGAATCTGAAGCAGACTCCAGGCTCTGACCTGTTAGCACAGAGCCTGATGCAGGGCTTGAACCCACAAACCGCGAGATCATGACCTGAGCCGAAGTTGGATGTTTAACTTACTGAGCCACCCAGACTCCCCACGTATGTGTGTATTTTTATATTTTCTAAGTCCAAGACTGAGAATCAGGAATTGACAAAAGACTTTTGTCAAAATTCAAAAGGCATTCAGATGCCAAAATTTGTAAATTTTAGATTAGCTTGACATTTTAATGGAGAAAAAAAGAGTACTTGGAACTGCCTATATCTGGTAGTGTCAACACTTTCTAGTTACTTAACCTGTTTCATTGTTCTATATAATGCTTAGGACTTCAGGATATTTTATATATTAATTTGTTTACTTAGTTATCTCCTCCCTTAGATTATGAGCTCTATGAAGTCATCTCCTTTGATTTGCTCAAAATTCCTACCATCTGGAATAGCATATATAGCTCTATTCAAGGAATATTTGAGTGAATGAATGAGTGCAAAACACAGGATCATATTGACTAGAGATAAAAACAATTATTTGAAAAAATGCATTCCATAAGATAAGTATTATGTTAAATAAGTACTTTATATGCAGACTTTACATTAAAAAAAACCATTTTATTTTTAACACTGACAGAAACCTTTTAAATTAGACTCTATTGTTATCATTTTTAAAGAAAAGAAAAGAGAACTTGAGTTGCTGATATAAAATCACAGCTGGTTAGAGAACCATTTCTGATAGAACAGCCTGAGGAGTTCTACAGACCTGCTCCCCATTGAAACTGGTGAAAATTATTTTTAAAAAACAACCTTGGAAGTCGAGAAATTGTTCTAAAAGCATATTAAAGAAGAAAGGTTTCCTTTTAGTTTTGTTGATATTTGCAAATGACATATTGGATAAAGGGTTAGTTTCCAAAATCTACAAAGAACTTACCAAACTCAACACCCAAAAAATCCAGTGAAGAAATGAGCAAAAGACATGAATAGACACTCTTCCAAAGAAGACATCCAGATGGCCAAAAGGCACATGAAAAGATGCTCAACATCACTCCTCATCAGGGAAATACAAATCAAAACCACAATGAGATACCACCTCATGCCAGTCAGAGTGGCTAAAATGAACAAATCAGGAGACTATAGATGCTGGCGAGGATGTGGAGAAATGGAAACCCTCCTGCACTGTTGGTGGGAATGCAAACTGGTGCAGCTGCTCTGGAAAACAATGTGGAGGTTCTTCAAAAAATTACAAACAGAACTACCCTATGACCCAGAAATATCACTACTAGGAATTTATCCAAGTGATACAGAAGTGCTGATTCATAGGGGCACATTTACCATAATGTTTAGAGCAGTGCTTTCAACAATAGCCAAATTATGGAAAGAGCCTAAACGTCCATCAACTGATGAACAGATAAAGAAGATGTGGTTTATATAAACAATGATATACTACTTGGCAATTAGAAAGAATGAAATCCTGCCATTTGGAGCAATATGGATGGAACTGGAGGGTATTGTGCTAAGTGAAATAAGTCAGTCAGAGAAAGACAGATAAATGATTTCACTCATATGTAGAACTTGAGAAACTTAACAGAAGACCATGGGGGACGGGAAGGGGAAAAAATAGTTTCAAACAGAGAGGGAGACAAACCTTAAGAGACTCTTAGATACAGAGAACAAACTGAGGGTGGATGGGGGGGGAGGGGAAGATGGGTGATGCGCATTGAGGAGGGCACTTGTTGGGATGAGCACTGGGTGATGTATGTAAGTGATGAATCATGGGAATTTATTCCCAAAATCAAGAGCACACTCTATACAATGTATGTTAGCTAACTTGACAATAAATTATATTTGAAAAATAATAAATGAATAAATACCAAAAAAAAGAAGAAAGATTTCTTAAAATCTACTACACTTTATAAGAAAAATGAGCTACTATTTGAACTAAGACCTACTCCTTCCATCCTCCCTCCCAACTCAGGGAGAAAAAAGGGGAACTCCATTGCATTTGGGCACAGACAAGAACAGAGCTCCTCTCCCTGTAGCCACCAATCAGAGGGCTATGTTCTCCTTGGAGGGCAAGTCTGTCAGCATTTATCATCCTGCACCCAGATAACTTCTGGCAAGTATGTCCAAGAAATGGTGGCTCCCTTCTAACCAGCCCCATTGAAGTCTCCACCTTCATCAGAGCAGAAATACAGAGGTCCTTGGGGCACCTGAGTGGCTTAGTCAATTGAGTGTCTGACTCTTGATTTCAGCTCAGGTTATGATCCCAGGGTTGCTTGATCAACCCCCACGTAGGGCTCCATGCTCAGCGTGGAGCACGCTTGAGATTCTCTCTCTCCCTCCCTCTGACCCTCTCCCTTGCTCATGCTCTTTCTCTAAATTAAAAAAGAAAGAAAGAAAGAAAGAAAGAAAGAAAGAAAGAAAGAAAGAAAGAGGGGGACCTTACTGCTTTATTTATTTTTAAATCAACTACATTATCATAGTAATGAATGCATATAGTTTTAAAAAATACCTCTAAAAGTCTTGTATTGAAAAATAAAGTTTCCTTCTAACTTCTCAACCATTAGTTCTGCTTCCTGGAGTTAACAACCAGCAACTCTTCTATCTATTGTTTATGGTATTTATTTCTGTATTTCTAATTAATAGGCTTATGCTGTTATTTCTTGATTCATTGATCTTATGAATGATCTATTTATTTCTGGCCCTAGTGGATGATGTTTTAACTTGAAAATGCTCCACTCACCCATATAATCTCTCCACCTTCCTCCTACATTGTTACAGATTTGTTTTTTGCAAAACTACTAGTCAGTGACAACATTATGACTGACTTTATGCTGCTCACAGTTTAAACCACTACAAATGTTCATTATGAATATTTCTCCAAACCTGTATCTCTCATCGTCTTTTCCTAGAATTAATAATTGCCAAACTTTTCATTCATTTTTTTTAAGGTGAAGACTATTTATTTTTACATAGTTGAAGGTTCAAAGCAAAACTGAGGGGAAGATACAGAAATTTCCCATTTACCGCTTTCCCCTACACATGCACAGCCTCCCCCATTATCAATATCCCTCACCCGAGTGGTACATTTGTTACAATTAATGAACCTACTTCACTGTTTTTCCAAAATGTGATTTTTATACTTTTCTCAGAAGTATGAAATATTCACCACACCTATTACTAGTTTTTACATTTTCAACTACATTCCTTATATTTCCTCCCTTTGAGATCCATCATCTGGAGTCCTTGATTCTTTGGATCTAATTCAACCTATTGCTTGGTGGACTTGCCACCCATGTGTCCACTTGGGATTCTCAATCTCATGATCTTGGAGGATTAGCTTTGTCAGTATCCTTTAATGAGCTACCTTTGTCCTGGATCCCATGTCTTTTTACTTTCTTGGTTTCACACCTCATTTAACAATAGCATATCCTCTGGAAACTTTCTACAAATGCATAGATAGCAGATACGTTATTTAGTCACAGTATCTAAATATGTCTTTATACTTCATAAGAAGTGACTACTGTTTGATCTGGATATAGAATTCTAGGCTGGAAATAATATTTTATCTGGATTTTTATGACATTATTACACAATCTTTTACATTCTGAGGTTGAATTTGCATCCCTGCTGTGCATCCTATTGCTGTGTCTTGAAGTGCGTCTTATTCAGTGAGCGTTTCCGGTCTGGAGACTCATCCCTTCAGTTCCAATTATTTTGCTTATAGAATTCTCTTTCATAATGTCCTTCTTTCCATTTTTCTTTTACTAAAACTACCATTTTTCAGGTGTTAGCTCTCTTGGATTGATTCTTAATTTTTCAACTATTCTTTCTTACTTTCAATATTTTGGTGTGTGTGTGTGTGTGTGTGTGCATGTGTGTGCATCTGCGTGAGTGTGTGTGTGTGCACATGTGCATGCATGCATCTGTATGTGTGCATCTGTGTGTGTGCGTGTGCCTGTGTGTACACACACTGCTTTCCAGGAGACTTGTTTGGTTTTATTTTCCACCACTTCTAATGATATTTTTTCTCATATATTTTAAATTTCTAGAATTCCTTTCTTCCTTGCTGATTTCCATTTCTCCCTAGACTCTTGTTCTAGTTTCATAACCTTTGTATTTCTATGACAATATGTAGAGGGGGTTTCTATTTTTCACTCTTTTGAAAAGTATTTTCTTCTCTACATAACAATCTCTTCTCCAGATTCTTGATGTTCCTTTTTCTTCTTCTTCATCCTAGTATCTATCTGGTCTGGGGTCTCTGTTGTTTAGGTAGAAGCTTCCTTCAAATAGCTGGTAACTCCTCTGTCCACCCATATTTAAACTGATGCAGCAATCACTGATTACTCTGAGCACATATGCAGTTAGTTATCCAGTGCCTTGTCACTCGAAGTATGGCTCACCAATGGGCAGAAATGCAGAAGTATTAGAAATGCAAAATCTTGGGGCGCCTGGGTGGCGCAGTCGGTTAAGCGTCCGACTTCAGCCAGGTCACGATCTCGCGGTCCGTGAGTTCGAGCCCCGCGTCGGGCTCTGGGCTGATGGCTCAGAGCCTGGAGCTTGTTTCTGATTCTGTGTCTCCCTCTCTCTCTGCCCCTCCCCCGTTCATGCTCTGTCTCTCTCTGTCCCAAAAATAAATAATAAAACGTTGAAAAAAAAAAAAAAAAAAAAAGAAATGCAAAATCTTGGGCCACACCCCAGAATGAATGAATCAGCATCCACATTGTAGTAAGATGTGAGGGATTTACATGCACATTTAAGTTTGTGAAGCACTGATTTCATTATAGTCAACTTATAAAATAAGTCAGGCTTTTCATTACCCCATTTAATTTATGGATATCTGGAAGAATTTTCCCTCTCAAGTTCTTTAAAGTTTCTCTAGAGAATAATCCTTTCACCTGTGGGGAAGGGACAGTGCATGCCGACTTCTAGGTTTCTGGGGTAGAGATAGTAATGAACTATGAAGGTCTACAGAACTCTGGTTTTGACCAAGGCCCTTGGTTTTAGCTCCATGTGGTTCCTGGTAGATATGGCTACCTCTAGGTTTTGAGATTTTTGCAGGTTCTACAGGGCAAACTTCCCTACTTGTCTTTATCATGTCTCTCTGAAGGCAGTTTGGTTTTAACTTTCTGTGTTCTTTTGTGATTCTCCCTTCTATAATGTCATCTCGGTTCCAGTTATTTTTCTTTTCATGTGACAAAGCCATTAGAAAAAAAAACAACAACTCACTCACTGTCATTTAGTTAAATATTTAAAGAGACAGCACACAAACATAGTGGCTCATCAGGCAGGTCATTTCAAAGCAGCAGAGAAGTGCTGTGTTGCAGAGGAAGGCTCAGAACAAGAAAGTAGGCTGCCCAGGGGTTCCAGAGAGCATGGCAGATTGGGGGATGACAGAAGAGGGAAAAAAACACCGAAAGAGGCTGCTAAAATATAAACCATCTGCTTTGACATTTTTTTCTTGGTTCGGTCCTAACGCCACGGGTCAATTCTAGTGCCAGGCAGGATCCTTGTCAGCTCAATGAGAGGAGATTTGGGTTAATGCAGGTCACTTGGCTCTACTGCTTCCAATGCTGAAAGCAGAAGACCACCATGTTTCCTAAATAGATCTTTGGCCCTGGTGTAATCTGGGGAGGTAGCTGGGCCCTTCTTTAAGCACAGAACCCTAAGGCAACCACACCGGACCCAGAGTTATCCCAAGCAAACTGGTAGTGCCAGAAGGTTCGAAGAAGGCAAAGTATTACAGTATCCTTAGATGAGAAGAATGACAAATATGGAAAATTGGATTTAGAAGAGCAATTCTCTAAGTGTGTTCCAAGCAACTTTCCCCCAGAAGATGCTCCTAAAAAAAAAAAAAAAAAAAAAAAAAAAAAAGGGCGCCTGGGTGGCTCAGTCGATTGAGCCGCTGACTTCGGCTCAGGTCATGATCTTGCACTCCGTGAGTTTGAGCCCCACATCAGGCTCTGTGATGACAGCTCAGAGCCTGGAGTCTGCTTCAGATTCTGTGTCTATTTCTCTCTCTGCCCCTCTGCCTCTCATGCTCTATCTTTCTCAAAAATAAATAAACATTTAAAAAATTTAAAAAAAAAGTGTTGTGCTGAATCAATTCCACTAAAGGCCTTAAGCACTGAAGAACTCAAGTTCATACCCATTGTGAATACCAAAATAAGCACATTAGGCTGTGGAATAAATACAAGTCCAACAAAATTCTGATTTTCCCTGGTGTTAACTTCCTTGATGCATTAGACAAATACTAAACATGGATATAATTTTTTCTTCCCCAATTTGCTGGTGTCCCAAACGTGTATTTTATCTAATCTAATGGTTAATGGCTATATTGGCATAGGTTCTATAGTGAAAGAATTTGGGGGAACTGATGCATTTTCTCTAAAAGATCCATAATGAATGTAAGTATATTAGTTTGACAGTTCACCGGAGAGAAAAATGTGCAGCTTTAACGCAGTGTTTCCAAATCTCATTTGACCAGAGCACCCATTTTTGACAGCATATCTATTAGTTTTCTACTGAACTAATGGTCTGCAGAAGGTATTCGGAGGCCACTGCTAACAGGACTCAAGTTGGACAAGGAAGGCATCTGGCCCACACAAGCCCCATCGTGTCCAACGTTCTGTACAAGTAGACATCATGGCACCGAAGATTAATCTTTCAAGGCATCTGTTCTTTTAATGTGGAACATAAATCCCAGTCATCTAAATATACTTCTTGCTTTTTCCAGATAAAATATTTTCTGTACCTAACCATAGTGTAACATTATTGGTGCTATTTTAATTGCCACTTGATATCATCTCAGAAGCAGCTGGCTGTGTTTTGACTGTGATAGAATTGACAGAAGTTGTGTATGTGTATGTGTAATGTAATTTGTAATTCTCTAAAGTTTTGATTTGTGTTTAAAAATAAAAAGCACTGTGTACCTCAACAAATGATAAATCACATGAGGGATTTCAGATTCTAACAATCTGGTACTGACTGGACAAAGAGAAAGTAAATTTAAATTATTCATCAACCGAAAGGTAAACAAAAGGGTAAAACTTTTCCTTTGTTTAGTATATAACAGGCAGTGCTACATGGCCTTTGAAGATTATAATTTTTAGATGGTGCCCATCATAACCTACTGTGCCTAGAATGTAAGGAAATATGTATCTTTCATATACACAATGAATATACTGATCTAATAAAGTAACAGCATCTTGGAGGATGAACTCAATTGCTTTATATAACAATCACTTAAAATAACAGGGATTTCAGAGGTGACAGCGCTGAGTAACTCTGATGGAAGTATATTTTGAGGTATTTTTCTCATATAATTTAATGGTGACCTATCTCTCTTGTTCCATTCATCCTGGCTACCAGTGGCCTCAATTAAAAGAAGGCTGTGATTCAGGATATAATCTATGACCAGAGAAAAAGCACAGCTAACTTGCCCAAATGAGGATTATAACATTAGGACAATGTCTTGTCCAAATAAGTTAATGAACTAGGATGTATAGATTTGCAGGGCATATGGTACAGAAATTCTTCCTATTTCTTATCCTGTCTTTAACATCAGAGCTAAGTGAACATTAGGAAATTTAAATTCACTGCATTGGGGCGCCTGGGTGGCTCAGTCGGTTGTGTCCGACTTCAGCTCAGGTCACGATTTCGCAGTCCGTGAGTTCGAGCCCCGCGTCGGGCTCTGGGCTGATGGCTCAGAGCCTGGAGCCTGTTTCTGATTCTATGTCTCCCTCTCTCTCTGCCCCTCCCCCGTTCATGCTCTGTCTCTCTCTGTCCCAAAAATAAATAAACATTAAAAAAAAAGAAATTCACTGCATATCTTATAGTCAACAGAACACTGCATCAGTGATTATAAAAATAGAGTTAATATGAATAAAAACTTACCATTAAATGTTTACTATGTACGATGACCTAAGATAAATTCATTGTCTTTTTTAGAAAAAAAAACAAAACAAAAAACAAAAAACAAAAAAACAAACAAAAAACAAACCAGAATTTATTTTTCATAGCAGGTTGTGGATCACAGCAAAATTGGGCAAAATTTACAGAAATTCCCATACACTCTGAGCCTCACACATGCATAGCCTGCACATTGTCAACATCCTCTGGTTGTACCAAATGCACCAAATGATGAAACTACAATGACACATCACCAGATCGCCCTGGTTTACACAATGGTTCATGTGTGATGTTGTACATTCTGTGGCAGTGGAAAAAATGCATAATGACATGTGTCTACTATGATAGTATCATACAAAGTAGTCCCACTGCTGTGTTCTGCCTGGTCACTCCTCTCTTCGCCACAAACCCTGACAAACCCTGATCTTTTTACTCTCTCCATAGTTTTCTAACTTTTCCAGAATGTCATATTGTTGGGATCATACAGTATGTAGCCTTTTTCCAATTGGCTTCTTTAAGTAATATGCACTTAAGTCCTTCCATTTTTTTTACATAACTTGATATTTCACTTCTTTTCAGGGCTGAGTAATATTCTATTGTCTGGAAGTACCACAGTTAAATGATCCATTCATTGACTGAAGGACATTTTCATTGCTTCCAAGTATTGGCAATTATAAATAATGCTGCTACCAACATTCATGAGCAGGTTTTGATGTGGATATGAGTTTTCACTCCTTTGGGTAAATACCAAGGAACATGACTGCTAGACTATATGATAAGAGTATTTTGTTTTAAAGAAACCTAAAATACAGCAAACTGCCTTCCAAAGTGGTGGTACCATTTTGCATTCCCACCAGCAATGAATGAGAGTTCTTGTTATTTCACTTTCTCGTCACCATTTGGTGTTGTCAGTGTTTTGGCTTTTGGCCATTGTGATAGGTATATGGTAGTATCTCAGGGTTTTTAAAATTTCCATTTCCCTGATGACATGTGATGTGGACCATATTTTTATATGCTTATATGCCATCTGTATATCTTCTTTGATAAGGTGCTTTTTAAGACCTTTGGCTCATTTTTAAATCAGGTTGTAGGTAAGCTCTTTTTTGTATTCCTAGACTTTTAGGTATGAAGACTACCCAAACAAAGTCAATGCTGCATGATTCATTTTCTGTTTTGTGAAGGAGGAGAGGCCATCTATTTTTTTTCTTAATTTTGAAAAAAAAAACTATCTGAAAACATTGCCTAGAAAATCTCTACCTTTTTTTTTTAATTTTTTTTAACGTGTATTTATTTTTGAGACAGAGAGAGACAGAGCATGAACTGGGGAGGGTCAGAGAGAGGGAAACACAGAATCGGAAACAGGTTCCAGGCTCTGAGCTGTCAGCACAGAGCCTGATGCAGGGCTCGAACTCACGGACCGCGAGATCATGACCTGAGCCGAAGTCGGCCGCTTAACCGACTGAGCCACCCAGGTGCCCTGAAAATCTCTACCTTTTAAGCACACACTACTCACCACCCTTCAGAGGCTGCTGGGACTAAGACCGTTTGTTGGTCTAAAAATAGGGGCCTACGATATTTCAATTAATGTTTCTCTTCTTCAGTTTTATCAGGAATAAAAAGAGTCCCCATACTGCAATAGGTAGAAAGTAAATCTGAATTTTTCTATAAAGAATATGTAAAAATTATGAAACATTTCATTACACCCATTAAATAAACCAGCAACAAATATTTTGGGGGATAAGAAGCATAATGTTTTGTACCTTATCCTAGAGAAAAACACAGACTGAATAGAATATATAGGAAAGTATCAGGTTTTATATTATGGACTTTTTTCCACGGAAAGCCTATTTTTCTGGAAAAAAATGTTTTACATGTTAAATAATCATGCTTTTGAAAATATCAATCCTTATACATATCAGAATACCTAACACAATTATGATACAGGGTATACACCATAAATATTTGTAGTTAACATTGTTTGTCAGGAAAGCATTATTTTCTTTAAGTGATTTTAAATATACTGTTCCACTAAAGGTGATTTTTATTATATTCTTAACCCAAAATTCCAATGGAATGCTAAGCCTAGTAAGCCAGTAGAGAGAATGTATATCATAATTCTACCTTCAGATGTTTCTCTGAGGAAAAGAAACCTTCACTTGTGATCTTCACTTTTCCTGTTCTTATCACTCTAATCATCGCTTACGTGGAACTTTACTAAATCATTCTAAAATTCTTCACAAATACTCCTTAATTTAGCACAGCCCAGCTCCTTCTCAGTACTCCCAGAGCTACCACAGAAGTCTCTACCAGGGAAAACACTCTGGTCTTGCCCACGTTCTTCTTAGCCTTATAGAGAATAGTCTCATCTGACAGAGCCGTACACGTATTTCTCTATCTAATTCAAAGCCTAGTTTTTCTTAGGCCATCTCTTCCTCACTTGACTGAAACTTCTAAAATATCACATGACATCTTCCCCATTTATTCTCATAATAAAGAACTGGACTCCATTTTTCTTAATTGATGTATAGTTCACACAAGATGTTACATTTGTTTCTGGGGCACGGCATAGTGATTGGACAAGTTTATACATTCTGCTATGCTCTCCACAGAGCAACCTACAGATTCAATGCACTGCCTGTCAAAACACCAACAGCATTTTTCACAGAACTAGAACAAATTATACTAAAATTTGCATGAAACCACAATAGACCCCTAAGAATCAAAGCAATCTTGAGAAAGAAGCACAAAGCTAGAGGTGTCACAATTCCAGATTTCAAGAAACATTATAAAGCTCTAATAATCAAAACAGTATTGGTACTGGCACAAAAACAGACACACAGATCAATGGAATGGAGAGCCCAGAAATAAAGCCATGCTTATGTAGTTGATTAATCTGGACACCATTTTTTATGACTGACCTGACAGCTTTTAGTTTCCCACCTCTCTTTCCTGCTGCCCCCACACAGGGCAAGCACGATGACAGTCCCTGTGTGCCACACATCCTATGAGGTCAGTGGCAAACCCACCTGCAAACACTCCCACCCAGCACATGGGCCCTTCCCCAGACTCATGCCCAAGTCACTACAAGGACCCCATGTACTCTCTCTGCTCTGCTCTTGGTTTCCTCCCTTGCAGAATTTCTACACTTCCCCTTAGGAAGTCCTTCAGTGGTCTACTGCATGAGTAATAAGTTTCATTTCATATTCATTGGTAGCTATAAGTTGTTTGGTATCCAATATAAATAATATCCAATTAATATACATTCCAATATTTATATTGGTATCCAGTACAAATACCAATATAAATACCAATTTATATTGGTATCCAATATAAATCTTTGGGGGAGTGGGAATTTATAGCAGGAGATACCACCACATACAATGATTCTTATACATTTATTTATACCAATAAATCTCATCCTTGTCATTAATATTTTTCATTCAAAATGTTGAAAACATTCCTTATTTTCTTTACATCCAATGGAGATATTTATGTAATATATATGCATACAGTATATAATTATATGTGTAAATGTCTCCATCTACACAAATGTTCTCTGTCTTGATGGATGTGAAAACTATTAACAGCACATATGGTCTTCTTTGTTTTTCTGCAATCCGTACATTCACATAGATATTTGAATAAATTCATTTTAGTCTGAAGGTAAATGGATTTAATTAAAATAGAAATAAAGAGTGGGGACACCATTTATTTCTCTGTAGTCTAAAGACTCATACTGTGTTTTCTATTTTACTGTCCAATGCCATATCTTGGTAATACAATATTCATTTTTGTTCAGTTTGCTTTACATCATGTCTTAGTACATATACAGCTTTCAAAGTCTAATCCTTCATTCCGGTTATTTGTTTCAAGTTTCCTTTCCTAACTTTGGTTCCCAAATGTGCTAATCATCTGACAGGCAGAGCTCTGTGTGGATTAGCACCTGATTCTTTAACTTTACAACAAGGTTGTTTAACCTCCCCTCTTTGTACCATGAGTTACTGTGACTTACAAACTACTTCTTGTGAAAAAGTATCCTTTTATTGTTAGACTTTATGTCAGCCACACAGTATTGAAAACATCTGGAACAGTGAAGAAAACACTTGGATTCTTTCCCAAAAATGTCTCCAAGACCAAGCAGCAAGATCACATAGTCAAATGAACAATACAAAAGAGCAAGAGGGAAAGGCAGAAAAGGCTCTTTAAGGAAGTCAGAGTAAAATCAAATATGTGACGAACATATCAATCATTCTGTCTATTTTCATTTAGGAATGACACATTCATTTGTCCTTTGGCAATAGTTTCTCTGGCATTTTTTCACATTTACACAATCCTAACAAGCGTTTTGTACAAATGCAACGTCCAACTCAGATGGTGATCAAATGGCTATAGCAGGACTATAAGTGCTCCAGAGCCAAAGACAAAAGTTAAAAGTGCTGTTGGTGCCGTAGTCTTGCAACTAGGGTTTTTCTTGAATTTGTTTAATACCATTTGTATTTGTTTAATACACTTTTTTTTGCCTAGTAATTTCCTTTTTATTTACTTTAGTGGAACTGTCTCCAAAATATAGCCGATAACCACATGACTTAACTAGTTATCTCAGAACCTTGAGTGCTATTTTCTGTTGTCAGCACATTTATGATAAATTTGCAAAATGCAAATAAAAGCTGTAGGGAAGTGAAAAAGAATTCTCATCTATAAAAATATACACCTCACTGATTTTACATGTGTTGAAACATTTTACAGCTTCTAAATTAGCTGAAATAAGTAGTCTAACCTTTCAAAGGAAAAAGTTTTGATAATGACTTATTGAACAAACATGCTCATACAGAACACCACAGGTAAACTCTTTAGGAGAGACTAGTGTGTCAGTGAATTTACTAGGCAAAAATGACAATTTTATATAATCATTAATTTTAAGAAAAAGTAGAGAGGAAATGCATAATATTTAGTCAAGAGTGAGTCTTAAAAATGTTGAAGATGGGGGCGCCTGGGTGGCTCAGTGGGTTGAGCATCTGACTCTTGATTTTAGCTCAGGTCATGAACTCATGGTTTGTGAGTTTGAGCCCCGCATCAGGCTCTGCCCTGACATCATGGAGCCTGCTTGGGATTCTGTCTCCTTCTTTCTGTCCCTCCTCTAATCTCCCTCTATCTCTCTCAAAATAAATTAATAATTTTTTAAATGTTGAAGATGACTTGTGCCCATTAGTGCCTTTCTATCCTACCATGATGGCCTAAGAAAAGAGGGTACTACACTCTGACAGGGTCCTCACTTCTCTGATTCCTTATTCTCTGTGAAGGACCCCCTACACAGGAGACCTGCTGACTCTTAACTGTCCTAAGACCCAGTTTCCATCCTTTCCATCCTTCAACGTTCCTCCCTTAAAAACTGTTCTAAATGGAGCCAATCAGAGATATTACCCAAAGAATTTGAAAATTGGCAAAGTAGCAGAAAAACGTCTGTTGGAGTAGAATTACTTTGATAGGCATACCTGAAAAGAAAATCCACGTGTTCTTCTTGTTAGGCTCCTCCCAGATTTCCTCATTCAATCTTTCTGTTGGCCTCGTCTCCTCAGTTATTCCTTTGATTCCTATTCTCTACCTCAGCTACTTGTCCAGAGTCGGTTTCTGTGGCCTGTCAATAAAATGGGTACTTAAATTATACAGATATTGACACCAGAGAGTGAATTGCAGGCAAAAGATATTCAGGGACATGTGGAATATTTAGAATTGTATGTCATGCCAAGAAATTTTGGAAATGCATTGAGTCTTTTCCTTATTTTAGGAGGGCAAATAGCTTATGAAATACAGGGTCAAAACTAGTGAAATGGATTATCTCCTGCGATCCACTGACCATAGTCTCACTGAGGTAGAAACGCTGAAGAATTGGACAAATGACACTACAGAAAATTTACAGCAAATATTACAGGTCTAGAGAAACCATTTTTTTTCTGATAGCATTAGATAACATAAAATAAAAGACTCAAAATCAGATTTAAAATTCTGGACTAATGTCATGGAATAAAATTCAAAATTCTGAGGACTGCTAAAAATAGGTCTACTCTATTTAGAAACAGAACTTTACGGTATGACAGTTTCTTTCATTGTGTCCTAGAAGTGCAATGCAAGAAGCCTGAGTAGTGCACGTTTATTGTCTACTTCATCTAGAAGAAAATATGGCCCAGCCAGTGGCTGACAGTGTAGTCTAAGAATCAGGGTTTCAGGTGATAGATGGAGGGTTAATGGCAATATTATTGGAGAAAGAGTATGTGCCTCAGCCTATCGAGATAGTTCTTGAATCTTCTCTAGATGCATACTAAAAGAACCCCTCAAGAAAAAAGCCTTAACAAATGAAAGGAATAAGGTGACCCTTTTGTGAATATCAGTTATCTTTCTTTGCCACCCAGACCTCAGCTTGCTCAATGATCTTGAAAAAGCTGCCATAGGATAGGGAAGTAGATTATGCATGGGCACAATGACATAGGCTGCCTTCTACAAGGTCAACTCTACCATCACTAATGATCCCATCATTACTGCTGGAACTCCGTCTGGCAATTGAAGGTACATGCTTTTAGAAATTCAACTAGCCTTGAGATCCCTTTATAGTAACATGCATCAAGATACGCTGCAAGCCTTGGTGGCAGACAGATTCTATTAGATCCCTTCCACCATGAAGTGAGCAGTAATTTTCTTCTTACTCCAAATAACAATAAGACACTTATTCTGAATTTACTTCTGACAGTATCATCTTTTGTGTACTTACCAAATTCCCTATATACCATGATGATATTCCACACAATATATGGACATGGGCATAAAAATATGCATGGGCAAAAAAAAATACATTTAATGAGGAAATAAATAAGTTAAGAGGCACGTGTGTTTGAGATTCATTGGTATTTTCAAGCATTCGATATTTGGAAGTATTGGAATAGCAAGAAACAAAGTCTCACCAGTGGCTTCACCTAGAAGATGAAAATTTACGAATTTGGGAGCTGTCTTGTAGGATGTTGTATATGTTTTCCACTCTGGGCTGTAGTAAAGTTTTACTTATACAAAGAAGGTATAGTTTTTACCAAGTATATTAAATATTGTGAATGAGTCACTCAGTCCCCCTTCCAAACCACTTCTCATGTGCAAGAGACAGAATAATAAAAATTCCTTTTTGTTCAGATTCCTTTGCAGCTAAGGCTCAGTATGTGATTGCTGATTCATCAATCAGATATACACACATGTGAGACTTCAAGTCAGAATCTGGTTTGGTGAAAATAGGATATATATTACGCTGGTCGTACTGTGGCAGAATCAGAACATTCATGGAAGCACCAGCTTTGCTATGGCTCATCGAAATGAGAGCAGTCTGCCCAGAGCAGAATCAAAAGCATCTCTGGAGAGGCTCATTCCTCAAAAGTCAAACAAGAATTGTTGCTTCCACCCTTAATATGTACCTTTCCACTGAAAAGAACCAAATTAGATTCCTTGGTTTTCAGCTAAGAAATGAAGAATGCTAATAACTGGAAACTAAAACTATCATTTGACCATGCTGGACCATTAATGTCATGGGAACAGGGAGAAAATAAGGTCACATTGTCCGGATCAATACCTGTGGGATATCAAAGGAAATAGGTTTGAATGTAAATATTTTAGGATGTCATAACAACTGTGACCAAGTAGAAGTCTAAATGGCTTATGTATCTCAAGAAGAAAACTGTAAGCCACTCTATTTGACAATGTGTCCAAAAGTGCTGGCTGAAAAGCTAAAGAAAGGTAAGGGAAATGGACGGTGGTAAGATAAAATGACAAGGACCAGCTGCTGCATTGGTGTACGTGATGGGTCCTGAGGGCTGTATTTTTTCCTCTATTTCCCTCCTTGGTTGTTGCTATCATTATTATAATTTTTATATTTTACACTATTACAGCAATTGGTGTGTTTCAAATTCTGTGTGTGTTAAACATGCTAACATGTAATAAAAATAAAAATTTAACAACATACTACATAGGCTGGTATTGGTAGTATTAAACTTCCGCAGTATTAAACTAGCTCGACAGAAAAGTAGACAAAGATGAGTGATAAATATAGTCATTAGTGATTATTAGTTAATCTATACTTTTCTAATGATGAGAAAATTGGGCTGAAAATAGGGAAGGAAGGTATGAAAGATAGAGGTATTTGATTTTTTAGCTATCCCTTTTTAAAGGTTACCATCAGAGAGGAGAGAGTTTTGATTGCAAGAAAGATTACAGTGGCATCTTCATCATCATTAATAGGTGAATAAACTCTCCTTTAATTTAAGAGACTATAGTACTCCATTCTCCCTACCCAGTAAACTCTCTACAACATTGACAACTTGTCCATGATAGGAATGAGTAAGAACAAGTGACTTCTTCTATTAATACTACACCTGAGGGATCCCTGTCATAGATACTGTTCTTCCATTGTGTCCTGCCAGGTACACTTACCAGAGACAATAAAGTGCTCTGATGGTAGGTTTGTAGAGTGATATTTTTAATCGCTTAGTTCACTTCTCAACTCCTTTTAGGAAACACTAACATGAAAATTAGGGGAAAAACTAAAAAATAAAAACTGGAAAACCACTTCTTTGTAAAAATCCCCTTACTATATGGGGTGCCTGGGTGGCTCAGTCAGTTGAGCACGTGACTTCTGCTCAGGTCATGATATCGCGGTATGTAAATTGGAGCCCTGTGTCAGACTCCGAGCTGACAGCTCAGAGCCTGGAGCCTGCTTCAGATTCTGTGTCTCCCTCTCTCTGCCCCTCCCCTGCTCACACTCTGTCTCTCAAAAATAAATAAACATTGAAAAAACAAATTCCCCCACTATCTTCCTCTGTCCTTTAAAATATACCATTTATTTTTCATGACTAGGTGGTTTCAATGATGAATTACATTAAGTTTTAAGGAAAAAGTAACAATAATAATACCAATATTATGCAAAATTTTATGCAAAGATATTTTAAGAAAGAAAACCACAGACCTAAAACTATCATAAACAATGATGCAAAAAATCCTTAACAAAATATTAGTGAATTGAACCCAGTAATATATAAAAAGTATAATAGATCACAACCAAATGTTACTCCAGGAATGAAAGATAGGTTTAATACTAAAAAATTAATTATTTATTCACCACATTAACAGAATAATGTAGAAAAATATCTGTATAATCAACTCCCTTTTATAATAAATAAAAGAGACTCTCAACATATTAGCAATACGAAGAACTTCCTCAACCTGATAACATACATCTATGAAAAATTTGTAGTTATGAACATAGTTACTAGCCAGTATAATGAAGCAAGAAAATGAAATAAAAGAAATAATGATTGAAAGGAAGAAATTGCCTTTGTTCACAATCCATGATTACTTATAGTGAAAACGCCAAGAAATCATCAAAATCTACTAGAACTAACATGTTGCTGAATACAGGGTCAAAAGTCCAAAATTAACTGTATTTCCATATATAAGCAAGAAACAATCAAAGTAAAATATAGAACACGTTGATAATAGCATCAAAAATAAAATGCTTATGGAGTAACTTAACAAAAGATATGCAAGATCCCCTTATTGAAATATGTAAAACATTGTTAAGTGAATTAAATAAAACCTAATATGTAGAAAGATATATCATCATGGGTTGGAAGACAACAAACATGATAAGACCTACATTCTTCTAAAATTAATGTATAGATTTAATGTAATCATAATAAAAATTCCAGGGGAGCCTGGGTGACTTTGGCTCAGGTCACGATCTCACAGTTCATAAGTTTGAGCCCTGTGTCAGGCTCTGTGCTGACAGCTTGGAGCCTGGAGCCTGCTTCAGATTCTATGCCTCCCTCTCTCTCTGTCCCTCCCCACTCACATGCTATCTCTCTGTCTCTTTCTCCAAAATAAATAAGCATTAATCTTTTTTTAATTCCAACAGTTCTCTTTTTTAGAAATTTAAAAATTGGTTCTAAAATTTGAATGAAAATAGCAAAGGATCTTGAATAATTAAAAAAACACTCTTGAAATATAAGAATGAGCTTGCAAGAGTTATACAACTGTATTTTAAAAATTATGAAAAAGCCACAGTAATCAAGAGCATGTGGTAGCAGTATAGAGACAGAGCAAAGGATCATGGAACAGAAGAGAAAGTCCACAAATAGCCCTACACATGTATACAAAGGCAATTCAGTAGAGAAAGGAAACCTCTTCAACAAATGATGCTGGAATGACAGATAAAAATAAGTCACTTATTTATAAGAGCTATTGCTTAACATTAGATCCTAATTCAGTATTGGTAATACCACTTTAAATTAAGACAAGGGTTAGCAAAACCTCAGAGAAAACATCTACTGGTTTACTTCTACTTGAAATACAACGGCCAAAATATTATCCCAACCTTTGCCATGTGCTTTCTGTCAATGAATGAATTGTATGATATCTGTCTTCAATTTTTTTTGTTTATTATACCAATTACTTATCATAAACAATTATACACTTATTATAAAAAATCTATCAGGCCTTGAGCAAGAGTATACAGTGATAAACACAACAAAATAGTCTTTATCTTCAAGGACTTTCAGTATATAATGTTTAAAGGTAGAACACTCACATTAGTTAAACAAAAACACAAATATATAATGACTTATTTTCCTAACATAATACAGTTTGTATGATTTTTTTAAATGCTTATTTATTTTGAGAGAGAGAGAGAGAGAGAGAGCATGGAAGTAGTTGAGGGACAGACATGGAGAGAAAGAATTCCAAGCAGGCTTCACACTGTCAGCACAAAGACTTGAAAGACTCGATCCCCTGAACCATGAGATCATAACCTGAGCTGAAATCAAGTAGTATGCTTAACTGACTGAGCCACCCAGGCATATGATTTTTAATATACTCATTTTGGAATGGATCTCATCTCAGTATGCTAGTAGAACTCCTTCCCATCAGATATGAAAAAAAACCATAATGTACTTGGAAAAATATAACAGTTCCCAGATAGACTGGGGCTGATTAACTTTTTCAAGGAGGTCAGGAAGTCAAGGTTGACCTGAGATCTGAAGGTTGGTAGGAATTAGTTAAGTACAGAGTATAGGGCAGAGGTTCTGGTTTCGGGAACAAGTGGAAATGTCCTGAAGTGGATGAGAATTTTGTGTGTTTGAGAAACTATAAGACCGGTTTGTATGTGTCTGTGTTTGAGAACTAGCCAGTTGGTCTGGTGAAGAACACAGAGAAAAGGCACTGCCTAGATCACACAGAGCCCTGGAGCTGTGTTACAGATTTTGGAGTTTATCCCAAGGGCACAAGAGTGGGCTTCTAAAAGGTTTTAACCAAGACTGGTGCTACTTGATATACTCTAGATTTTTCTTTTAAATTTTTTTTAATGTTTTATTTATTTTTGAGAGAGCACAAGCAGGGGAGAGGCAGAGAGAGGGAGACAGCAGATCCAGAGTGGGCTCTGAAGAGACCAGTGAGACAGACGTGGGGCTTGAAGTCACAAACTGCAAGATCATGACCTGAGCAGAAGTTGAATACGTAACAGACTAAGCCACCCAGGTGGCCCTGATATACTCTAGATTTTTAAAAGGCCACTGTCTCCTCTAAGTAGGAGACTGAGCAAAGAATAATCCACAGATTTTAAGTACCTAAGGAAACACAATTGTCACATGAAGTGGCATTCTGGCCCGAGAAGACCATCCCACTTCTCAGAGAGCACATAGGACACAGAATATCTGCACACTAATCCAGTTGCTGATATTTTAAAGTTCCTTTGAAACTTTCTTAAACATTTAGATCATTGATTCATCATGGCTCTTGGTTCTTATAACTTACAATAGGGAAAAACTTACTCTGACTTGAAACATTCGAAGTGAAATGCAAATCATCTCCAGCAAAGGATAACTTCAGAATAATTCCTACTGAGCATATGACTTACAACCATGTTGCACCCGCGGGGGCCCATCAAGGCATGGCTTGTTGCAAATATACACTTTAAAGTGGCTGAAATGAAGTATTAGAAGGGGCTATACAAAACTATTTCCACCTTGAAGGTTGTCTTCTAAGACAACAATGCTAGTATTTATAGAACTAATAGCTAGTTACTGTTTCTGAGAGTAATTAGAAGGTGGGCTAGGAAGGAAGCCTCTTTAACACCTTTTAAGGACTGGAATTTAATCTACCCTATTCCCATTCTTAGTCATTTGAGTTACGAGTATTTCATGATGTAGACTCTGAAGAAGCATTAAAAGCCTGAAATTGTAAGCTAAAGCAGTTTAGTTGTAGAAATAAGCTTTCGATGGGCGAAAAGCTCATATAAACACTGAAAATGAAGCAGGCATTATTTGCTGATTTCATTCTTTAATGATATAAAAGTGTATGACAGTAACACTTCATTGCATAGTTTTCTCCAAAACTGCATTCCCATTCATCCACACCTTAGATTGCAGGACTCAATCATGCAATTTGAGAAGATATTAAAGAACTTTAGGAAGGTAGCTAACAGACAAGATTTACCTCGGGGATTCTAATTCAAATGCTGTTCAAAATCCCACCTCTGATTTCATCTATAATTTAAAAAAAAAATTTTATGTTTTATTTAGATGTTTGAGAAAGAGACAGACAGAATATGAGTGGGGGAGGGGCAGAGAGAGAGGGAGACACAGAATCCGAAGCAGGCTCCTGGCTGTCAGCTGTCTGAGCAGGCTCCTGGCTGTCTGAGCTGTCAGCACTGAGCCCCGATGTAGGGCTGGAACTCACGAACTGTGAATCATGACCTGAGGTGAGGTCGGCCACTTAACCGACTGAGCCACCCAGGCGCCCCTCATCTATAGTTCTTGAGTGTGTAATTTAACTTCTTCAGGCTTCGACTCTGCTTTGGTGATCAAAGTAATATTTTACAGGTATAAAACATGTTCTCACTTCCTTGGTTAAGTTACAAGGAAGTTGGTATCCAACACCTTCAGGATAGGATATAAATTCTCTAATGTGGTAACAACAACACCAACAAACCTTCTGGTTCCTGCCTCACGTTTCTTTTCTTTTCTTTTTTGTTTTTTTGTTTTGTTTTGTTTCGTTTCTTGCCACGTAGACTGAGTTCCGGATTTCAAACTACTGGACGGAATGTACTGTGATATAACAGAGCTGTTACAAATGCCAATGCTGGGACCTGAGAAAGATTTTATTTTGTTCTCCTGACTTCCTTCCCACTCAATCTGACTTAGAATGTATCATGCTGTACTTTAACTGATTCATCATAAGTCTTTCCTATTAGACTGTGAGCCACATAAACCCCTGCATCTAACAGAATTCTTAAGACATACCACTCAATTACTATTTGTTGAATGGATACATTAAAGGCTGAATGAAGCACAGGTTCATTCAGTTATAGAGTTTGGGAGTAGATAGTGTAGCTAAATCAAAATAGAGTATGAATTACTAGTGATGTGGCTCTCTAAACAGTCCCTAATATTCACGATTAAGATTCTCTTAGGGCGCCTGGGTGGGTAGGTCAGTTAAGCGTCCGACTTCGCCTCAGGTCATGATCTCACAGTTGTGAGTTCGAGCCTCACATTGGGCTCTGTGCTGACAGCTCAGAGCCTGGAACCTGCTTCAGATTCTGTGTCTCCCTCTCTCTCTGCCTTTCCCCCACTCATGCTCTGTCTGTCTCTCTCTCAAAAATAAATAAACGTTAAAAAAATTAAAAAAGACTAAGATTGTGTTGATAGAAGAAATTTACAGCATCTACATTTCAGGAAATAATCAATAGATATTCTAATCTGTGGAGTCACATAAAAACTTGTATTTATTATTTTGTTTTAATATATAATATTTATTTATTTTTAAGAGAGAGAGAAGGAGAGGGGCAGAGAGAGGGAGTCACACTACCTGAAGCAAGCTCCAGGCTCTGAGCTGTCAACACAGAGCCCAACACAGGGCTCGAACTCACAAACCACGAGGTCATGACCTGAGCCTAAGTCAGATGCTTAACTGACTGAGCCACCCAGGTGCCCCAAAACTTGTATTTATTGACTCCAGATTTGGATAGCACTACTAACAAAGGGTGTGAAGAAAGTGATAGTGTAATACTAAATTATATACAATATATAACAAGAGACTGTAGATGTAAAATAAAAGAAAAAAAATTTTAAAGATTTTTGTGATTAAAAAACATGTTCTGTCATAGTACACAGGTAAGGACATCCATAAGGATTGGATAATACTATACCTCAATGTACATACCACTTAGCCTTAGAAACAGTATACGAGCGATACTAATAAAGTCCTTAGTAAATCCCTTTCTACAAATATGTAAAAAAAACCCTATTATATGTAAATTGAATAGTTAACTTTTTGCTTCTTTTTCTCCTTTTCTTATACCATTTATTTTTTCTTATTATATTCCTAAATTCATTAGAACTAATAGAATATCTTTTGAGGAGATGATGGTGAGTATCCTTGTCTTATTTCTGATGTCAAAGGAAATTATTCTAGCATTTCACCAGTAAGATTATTTCCTGAAGTTTTTCAGAATATTTTTAAGATTTCCTTCTATTGCTGGTTTGACTATTATAGAATATGTGGTGAATTTTTATTAGAAAGATTTTTAATCCTTTGTGCAGATCATATGGAGTTTCCTCCTTTATTAATGTTAAAACATCCTTGCATCCCTTATTAAACCATACTAGTGTAAAATGTATTATTTTCGACACATTGGTCAATTCAGTTTGCTAGTATTTTTGTTTTGTTGCAAAAATAAGATTGCCATGAAGTTTCCCTTCTTCTTTCTGAATTTATGTGGAATTTGTATCAAGAATATATTAGCTTTGGAGTACCTAGATGGCTCAGTCGGTTGAGTGTCTGACTCTTGGTTTTGGCTTGGGTCACCATGCTAGGGTCATGGGATCAAGCCCTGCATCCAGCTCTGCACTGAGCGTGAAACCTGCTTATGATTCTCTCTCTTCCTCTACCTCTCTATGCCCCTCTCCTGTGCTCATGCTCTCTCTCTAAAAAACAAACAAAAGCAAAACAAAAATAGAAACAGAAACAGAATATATTAGCTTCATAAATTCACTGAGGATTGTATTGGGTTTCTATTATGGCTGTAACAAATTATCACAAATGTAATGGTTTAAGACCATACGAATTTATTATGTTACAGTTCTACAGGTTAGAAGTTGGACATGGGTCTCGCTGAGCTACTAGAAAGATGCCAGCAGGATTGCAGGGTTTTCAGGCCCTTTAGAGACAATTCATTTCCTCGCATTTTTGAGCTGCTAAAGGTCACCTTCCTAGGGCTCAGAGATCTTTTTTCCATCTTCAAAGCAGCTTTTGCAACCTGCTTCCACTGCTGTATCTCTTTGACACGCCTCTTCTGCCCCTCTAGCTCATGTTTAAGGACCCTTGGGATTTCACTGGGTCTCCCTGGATAAGGCAGAGTATTTATACTTATATCTTAATACATCTGCAAATTCCCTTTTGCTGTGTGTGGTAACATATTCACCAGTTCTGGGGTTAGGATGCAAATATCTCTGGAGGATGATTATTCTCCTTTTCACGGGTAGTCATGCTTTTGCTTTGTGTGGAGGAATCTGTAGAGGATTGAAATAATAATTCCTTGTATGTTTGACAAAATTTTATGTGTAACATCAATTAGATTTGGGGGTAGGTTTCTGTGTACGAAAATATTTTAAGATAATGAGTTAATTTCTTCAATGATAACATGAACATTCATATTTCTTGAGTAGGCTTCAACAAATTCCAGGATATATACAGTTAATTTACATTACAAAGAGGGATTATTACCGTAATGTTTCCAAAATCTTCTTTTACCACCTTTTAAAATGTATACTTTTTCTGAGTTAAAGTTCTTTTTTTTAAGTTTATTTATTTGAGAGAGAAAGAGAGAGAGAGAGACAGAGACAGAGAGAGAGAAAGTGGGGGAGGGGCAGGGAGAGAAAAAGAGGATTCTAAGCCAGCTCTGGGCTGAGGACAGAGAGCCCCTTGAGTGGCTCTAACTGGTGAACCACAAGATCATGACCTGAACTGAAGTCGGACACTTAACCAACTGAGCCACCAGGTGCCCCTGAAGTTTCTTGTTTTTGTTTTTTTTTTTTAATATGAGTTTTGATCACACTAAAAATTTCTCTATTTTACTAGTCTTTTCTTTGAAAAGATCCTAGAGCTGTTGAAGGTATGGTTGTTTTAATCTCGTTGATTTCCAAACGTGCTGTAATTCTTTTCTTCTCTTTTCATTGGAGTTATTTTATTGTTTTGTTTTCATTTTGAATCTCTTAAATTAGATGTTTAGTCCTTTTACTTATATACAGTAAACCCATTCAAGGTAACAGAATTCCCTCTAAGTACTATTTTAGCCATATCCTACAAGTGTGACATGGGGAATTTTTTTTAACATTCAATTAAAAGTAGTTTTATTATTACATTGTTTTCTTCTTTAAATGATTAGGTATTTCAAGTGTGCTTTTAAAATTGTAAGTGTTTGACATTTTAATCAATGTTTTTGTTATTGAGTTCCAATATAATTATAATGTGCTCAAACGTGGACTATGATACTGAATTTTAAAAACTGGTTGCAGTCTTAAGGCGAGAACATACGCAACTAAGTAAAATGTAACATGTAAGTTTGAAAAGAAAGTGTAATAACTAATTGTTAGATGAAGTCACAGGCACACACATCAAATTTATGAATATAAATGGCTGGTTCTCCAGGGTTTAGGCAGTAAAAAAAATCTTCAGAGCTACGAGTGGAGGTCTGTTGGAGTAGTTGCTCTGACATCCTGCAGATGTAAACTAGGGCAACCTGAACGTACTCAGTCATCCAAAAACAGTTGTATGATGAACAGTGCTAGAAGTTGGGCATACAACAGTCAAGAGGACAAGCAAGTTTCATTCTGTCTTGGAAGTCAAAAAAGTCAGAAGTGATAAAGGCTACAAAGGAAATGATGTCACCATGCAAGTTTGACATTATTTGTATTTATGTTATGTGTATAAAAATACACACACACTTGTACTGTTCATAACTACTTTTTTACATAATTTCAAACCTGCTTGATAGTTCCCCTTTGATGGTGGATTTGCTAATTGCTACTGGTAGCTGTGTGTGTGTGTGTGTGGGTGTGTGTGTGTGTGTGTCACCAGATATATCAAGTCTACTGAAAAAATTTACTATTAATTTTTTTGCCTAAATTTTATTTTGTCTGGTTCTAGAATAGCTATTCCAGCTTTCTTATTTTTTTTCAAGTTTATTTTTTATTTTTGAGGCGGGGGGAGAAAGAGGGAGAGAGAGGAAGGGCCAGAGAGGGAGAGAGAGAGAGAGAATCCCATGAGGGGCAGAGAGAGAGAGAATCCCATGAGGGGCAGAGAGAGAGGGAAAAAGAGAATCTCACACAGTCTCTGCACTGACAGTGCGGAGCCTGAAGCAGGGTTGGAGCTCACCAGAAATGGGGTCAAACTCACTCAAAGCAGGGCTCAAACTCACGACCCATGAGATCATGACCAGAGCAGACGTTGGATGCTTAACTGACTGAGCCCCCCAAGCACTCCCTAGCATTCTTTTAGTCAGTATTTACCTAGTGTATTCTTTTCTATTCTTTATTTTTATTCTTTATGTATGCTTTTTTCCCCGACTTTATTCAGATATAAGTGACATAAAACATTTGTAAGTTTTAGGTGTAGGACATATTGATATGATACACCCATATATGGCAAAATGATTACTACCATGACATTAACTCCTCCATCAAATCACAGAATTACTATTGTGTGTGTGTGTGTGTGTGTGTGTGTGGTGAGAACATTTAAGTTACTCTCTTAGCAACTTTCCAGTATATAATACAGCATAATTAACCATAATCACCCTCGTACACATTAGATCCCTACAATTTTTTGTCTTAATAACTCAAAGTCTGTGCCCTCTGGCCAACATTTTCCGATTTCCCTCACCCTTCAACACCATTCTACTCTACATCTATGAATTCAGCTTTCTTAGATTCCATATATAAATGACATGCAGTATTTGTCTTTTACTGTCTGACGTATTTCACTTAGCATAACGCTCTCAAGGTCCACCTATGGAGGTGCAAATGGAAACATTTCCTTCCTTCTCATGGCTGAATAATATTCCATTGTATACACACACACACACACACACACACACACACACGCCCACACCCCTTCTTTATCCATTCATCTGTTGACAGACTTTCAGGTTGTTTGCATATCTTAGGTATTATGAATAAAGCTTCAATGAACACCAGAATGCAGATATATCAAGATACTGTTTTCATTTCTTTTGCATATATGCCCAGGAGTAGGATTGCTGGATCATAATGCAGTTTGCCATTTTTTTTTTTTTTTAGCAAATTCCATGCCGTTTCCCATAGTGGCTGTACCCAATTTACATTTCCATCAACAAGGTACCTACAATAGGGCATTCCCTTTTGTCCATATCCTCACCAGCACTTTGTCTTTTTAATAATAACCATTCTAACAGGTGTGAGGTGAACTCTCATTGTGGTTTTGACTTGCAATTGCCTGGTAATTAATGATGCCAAACACCTTTTTGTTTACCTGTTGGCCATTTAAACATCTTCTTTGGAAAAATATCTATTCACTTCCTCTGCCCATTTTTTAATTGAACTGTTTGGGGTTTTTTTGTTTTTGTTTTTGTGGTTTTTTTTGTTTTTGTTTTGTTTTGTTTTGTTTGCTATTGAGTTGCAGAATTTCTTTATATATTTTAGATAATAACACCTTATCAGATATGTGGTTTGCAAATATCTTTTCCTGTACCATAGGCTTCTTTTTAATTTTATGGTTTCCTTGCTGTTCAGTAGCCTTTTAGTTTGACAGAATCGAACTATTTATTTTTGAAATTAGGAAGCATGATACTCCTAGCGTTATTCTTCTTCCTCAGCTTTGCTTTGGTTAGTCTGGTTCTTGTGTGGTTTTATACAAATTTTAAACTTGATTTTTCACTTTTTTTAGAAAGTACCATTGAAATTTTGTTAGAGAAGGCACTGAATTTATACCTGAATTGGGTAGAATGGAAATTTTTGCAATATTAATGCAATGTATTAATACAATATTAATTCTTGCATTCCATGAACACAGAATATCTTTCTTTTTTTTTTTGAGTCTACTTAAATTTCTTCCATCATGGTCTTGTAGTTTTTAATGTATAAATCTTTCAATTGTTTGGTTAAATTTAATTATAAATATTTTATTGTTTTTGATGCAATTGTAAGTGGAATGATTTCCTCTATTTCTGTTTTAGACATTCTTATTAGTGTTTAGACACAAATGATTTCTGAATGTTGCTTTTATATCTTGAACATCACTGAATTTGTTCATTGGTTCTGAGTTTTTTGGTAGACTCTTTAGACTTTTCTATACATAATATCATGTCATCTGCAAATAGACTTTTACTCTTTTATTTCAAGTTTGGATGACTTTTATTTCCTTTTCTTAATTTTTTAATGTTTATTTATTTTTGAGAGAGAGAGAGAGCACAAGTGGGAGAGGGGTAGAGCGAGAAGGAGACACAGAATCCAAAGCAGGCTCCAGGCTCTGAGCTATCAGCACAGAGCCCAATGCAGGGCTCGAACCCATGAACTGTGAGATCATGACCTAAGCTAAAGCAGGATGCTTCACTGACTGAGCCACTGAGGAGCCCCTCACCTTTATTTCTTTTTCTTGCCTGATTGTTCTGGTTAGTACTGCAGTACTATGTTGAATAGGTATGATATTTGGCACTTTTGTCTTATTTCTGATCTTAGAGGAAAAGCGTTCAATCTTTCATGGCTGGGCATAATGTTAGCTGTGGGTTTGTTGTATGTGACCTTTATCATATTGAGTTATGTTCCTTCTATAACCAATTTGATGATGCTTTATCATGAAAGTATGTTGTATTTTAGCAAATACTTTTGCTACATTTATTGAGTAATTGTATGATTTTTGCCTGTCATTCTATTGATGTGGCATATCACATTTATTGGTTTGTGTATGTTTGAACCATCCTCGTATCCCAAGGACAAATCCCAGTTGATTATGGTATATGACTCTATTATTATTTTTTTATTTTATTATTTATTTATTATTTATTTTATTTAAAATCAAGTTAGTTAATATGTAGTGTAATAATGGTTTCAGGAGTAGAATTCAGTGATTATAGTATATGACCCTTTTAATGACTTGCTAAATTTGGTTCGCTAACCATTTGTTGAGAACATTTCCATGTATATTTATCAGAGTTTTGGTCTGTAGTTTTCTTATCTTGTAATGTCCTTATTTGGTTTTGGCATCAGGGTAACACTGGCCTTATAAAATGAGTTCAGATATGTTCCCTCTTATTCAATTTTTTGAAGAGCTTGAGAAGGACTAGCATCATTTTTCTTAAATATTCATTATTGTTCAGTAGTGAAACCATCTGACCCTAAGCTTTTCTGTTACAATCTCCTTCCTCATTATTGGTCTGTTCAGATTTTTAATTTTTCCTGATTCAGTCTTGGTAAATTGTGTGTTCCTAAGAATTTCTTCGTTTTTCTAGATTATCCAATTTTTTGACAAATAATTGTCCATAGTAGTCTTTTATGACACTATGTATTTCTGTGGTCAGTTGAATATCTCCTCTTTTATTTCAGATTTTATTCCTTTGAGTTTTCTTTTTGTCTTGGTCTGTTAAAAGTTTGCCAATTTCATCTTTTCGAAACACAAGCTCTTAGTTTCACTGATATTTTCTATTATTTTTCTGGCATCTATTTCATTTATTTCTGCTCTGATCTTTGTAATACCTTTTTTTTTTTTCCTGTGAAGTTTGGCCTCAGTTTGTTTTTCTAGTTCCTTGAGGTGTACAGTTATGTTGTTTAAATACCTTTTTTGTTTCTTGATGTATGCATTTATCACTGTAAACTTTGTTCTAAGAACTGCTTTGACAGTTTTTTGTATGCTGTGTTTCCACTTCTGTTTGTTTCAATTTTTGTTGGTTTGTTTCTTCTTTCGCCTATTGGTTATTCAGGAGTGTGCTGCATAATTTCCACATATTTGTGAGTCATCCAGCTTTTTCTCTTATTATTGATTTCTATATTCATACTATTATTATCAGAAAATATTTGGTTTAGGGGCACCTGGGTGACTCAGTTCGTTAAGGGTCTGACTTCAGCTCAGGTCATGATCTCACAGCTCATGAGTTTGAGCCCAGCATTGGGTTCTGTGCTGACAGCTCAGGGCCTAGAGCCTGCTATGGATTCTGTGTCTCCCTCTCTCTCTGCCCCTTCCCCACTCATACTTTGACTCTCTTGCTCTCTCGAAAATAAATCAACATTTAAAAAAAGATTTAAAAAAAGATTTGGTATGATTTTAATCTTCCTAAATTTGCTATGACTTGGCTTCTGACCTAACATATGATCTGTCCTTGAGAATGTTCTGTGTGTTCTTTAGAAGAATATGTATCCTGCTGCTGTTGGATGGAATGTTCTGTTTAGGTATGTTGAGTCCATTTGGTCTAAAGTATGCTTCTAGTCCTATGTTTCCTTGTTGATTTTCTGTCTGGTTGATCTATCCATTGTTAAAAGTGGGATATGAAGACCTCTACTATTATTGTTTTTCTACCTTCAGATCCGTTACTATTTGCTTAATACATTTAGGTGCTTCAGTGTTGGGTGCACATATATTTGTGATTGTTATGTCTTCTTGATGAATTGATCATTTTATCATTATATAGTGACCTTCTTTGTCTCTGGTTTCTGTATTTGGCTGAGAGTCTATTTTGTCCAATATAATTATAGGTACACCTGATCACTTTTGGTTTCCACCTACATGGAATATCTTTCCATCCCTTCACTGGGATTTACCCTTGGGATATGAGGATGGTTCAAACATACATAAACCAATAAATGTGATATGCCACATCAATAGAATGACAGGCAAAAATCATACAATTACTCAATAAATGTAGCAAAAGTATTTGCTAAGATACAACATACTTTCATGATAAAGCATCATCAAATTGGTTATAGAAGGAACATAACTCAATATGATAAAGGTCACATACAACAAACCCACAGCTAACATTATGCCCAGCCATGAAAGATTGAACGCTTTTCCTCTAAGATCAGAAATAAGACAGAAGTGCCAAATATCATACCTATTCAACATAGTACTGCAGTACTAACCAGAACAATCAGGCAAGAAAAAGAAATAAAGGTGAGGGGCGCCTCGGTGGCTCAGTCAGTGAAGCATATGTTATACACATAACATAAACACAAAATATGTCTTTAAAGCTGAAGTGAATCTTATTGGCAACATATAGCTGGGTCTTATTTTTTTTAATCCATTTTGCTATTCTTTCTTTTATTGGAGAATTCAATCCACTTACATTTAGAGTAATTCTTGATAAGTAAAGACTTATTAATATCTTATTTATTGTTTTCTAGATGTTCGTTCTTGCTGCCTTTGTGAATTGATGATTTTGTGTGTGGTATTCTTTGATTCCCTTCTCTTATCTTTCAAGCATCTACTGTAAGTTTTGCTTTATGGTTACCAAGAGGCTTACATAAAACTTCTTACAGATATAACCGTCTATTTTACACTGATGATAACTTAATTGTGACAGTATGGAAAAACTATATGCTTCCATTCCCCTGTTTATGTTAATACCACAATTTACCTCTTTTTATACTATGTATTCATTAATAAATTATAGTACTTCTAATTATTTTTAGTACACTTATACTTTAATTTATACTGTAGCTTAGTGGCTAAACACATCACCATATTACAGTATTAGAATATTCTGAATTTGATGATATATTTACCTTTACTATTGTGTGTTAAAGTCTTACATATCTACATTTTGTTAATAAGCACCCTTTCATTTCAGCTTGAAGAACTCGTTTCAGTGTTTTTGTTAAGGCACATCTAATAGTGTTGAACTCCCTCAGCTTTGTTTATCTGAAAAAATCTTATTTCTCTCTCTTTTTTAAGTTTTTATTTATTTATTTTGAGAGAGAGAGAGCACCCAAGTTGGGGAGAGGCAGAGAGAAAAAGAGAGAGGGAGAAAGAGAGAGAGAGAGAGAGAGAGAGAGAGAGAGAATTCCAAGCAGGCTCCACACTGTGAGTGCAGATCCCCATGTGGGTCTCAATTCCAAGAGCTGTGAGATCAAGACCTTACCTGAAACGAAGAGTCAGATACTTAACTAAGCCACCCAAGTGCCCCAGAAAAAAACCTTATTTCTCTTTAAGTTCTGAAGGATAAGTTTTCCAGATGGAATGTTTTTGGTTGACATATTTTTTTTTCTTTAAGCACTTTGAATGTATCATTCCTCTTTCTCTGGCCTGTGAGAATCTGAAAATTCTCTGAAAAATCTACCAACAACCATATGCAGGTGCCACTGTAATTGACAAGTTTTTTTTAACCTCTTTTTCTTTTAAGATCCTTTGTCTGTAATCGTTGATGGGCTTATGAGAAGATGTCTTGAAAAAATATTTCTTTGACTTTATTTTGTTTGGTGACCTATGGGCTTCATGAACTTGGAAAATTACATCTCTTTCCAGATTTGGCAACTTCCCAGCCATTATTTCCTTAAATAAGTTTTCTGCCCCCTTCTCCCTATCTTCTCCATCTGGATCGTCAGTAATTCATAAATTGACCTTTTGAGGGTATCCAATTGATCATATAGGCTTTCTTCATTCTATTTCATCTTTTTCTCCTTGTTATCATCTGATGAAATTATGTCCAAGTTCTTGTCTCTATGTCACATATTTGAACTTTTCATTTCATTAATTGTATTTTTCAGCTCCAGAATTCCTATTGGTTCTTTTCTGTATTTATCTTTTTGTTAAACTTTTCATTTTGTTCACATATTCTTCTCAAATTCATTGAATTATCTTTGTGTGTTTTCTTTTTTTAATTTTTTTTTTCAACGTTTATTTATTTTTGGGACAGAGAGAGACAGAGTATGAACGGGGGAGGGGCAGAGAGAGAGGGAGACACAGAATCAGAAACAGGCTCCAGGCTCTGAGCCATCAGCCCAGAGCCCAACGCGGGGCTCGAACTCACGGACCGCGAGATCGTGACCTGGCTGAAGTCGGACGCTTAACCGACTGCGCCACCCAGGCGCCCCTCTTTGTGTGTTTTCTTATAGACCACAAAGTTTCTTTAAAATTGCTATTTTGATTTCTTTATCTGGTAAATCACAGCTCTTCATGTCTTGGGTCTCAATTACCAGAAGATTGTTGAAATTCTTGGTGGCGTCATAGTACCTTGAACTTCAATGTTCTTTGAAGTAGCAGTAACCTCCTCCAGTTCTTTACTGCTTTCCAGAGAGAAAAACCTTACAACAGCATTGATACTCTGAGGCTCTCTCAGATCTTCTGTAGGTACACCTGCCTCATACTTCTTGCTCCCTGTTATGGCAGAAATCTTAGCCTTGTAGGCCTACTTTGGACACTGCAGTGCACCAGGCCAAGTGCTGACAGCCTCTTTTTTGTTTTTTTTTTCAAATGTGGTACCAAGGCTGAAATTTGTGGTCTCTTTCTGGTCTGCAGATTTGGCCAAATTTCTGTGTATGCTCACTAGCTATCTGCTGAAGCCAACTTTTGCCACTGTGGGGATTGCACATGGAGAGGTGGCCATAGGGTGAAGTGTAGATGTGGGTGAAGCATTCAGAGCACTGGGTGTGCCCATAGGCCAGTTGAAGGGATCATGGGTGAGGCATTTCCTGGAGTGTGTAGGTGGGCTTCTTGATGGAATCTACACTACAGTTAGAAATCACATCTCTTTAATGTTCTTCAGGAGTTCTATCTACCAATTTCCCTGCCTTCTCCTGTTCCTCAGTCATGCAGCTTATGGCTCAGTACTCTGGATGGTGTGAAAGGGAAATCAGCCATTCTGGCAGCATCCCACACGGTTCAGAAAGCTCGATGCTCACTCACACACTCTTCCTTTGCCCCATGGGATAAATCACGATCCAAGGAAGGTCTTTCTTGGCCCTAAGCTGTGCTGCCTTGCAGGCAGAGTGAGTTGGGTAACATAAAGCCATTCCTCTTACTCATTCCAAAGGATCCACGTAATACATGCTAGAACTTCTCTGGAAACCCAGACTCCTACAAAGGTTCTCTTGTCCATGAATGACCATCTAAGTTAATGTTCACCAGGGCCTCCTGAATCATGGCTGAGAGGGTCTGGAGCTGGTTTCACAAACCACTGCAGGGTTCACAGCTGGGATCAAGGTCTATTTGCAGGTTACTGATGCACAGATGAGCAAGACTCCTCTTATGCCCCTTTGTATATGATGCTGGACCCCACACTTCCCTCAAAGACACGTTTATCCATGGATGCTGAATTTTTGTTGTTGAGGAATAGAACAAAACCAAGAGACATTTTATGCCACCACGATGGTAACTTCATTCCTTCTGTGCCTATCTTTAATTATGTTTCCTACATATAGCATAATCTGATTTTATCAATTTTATCAAACACTGTGCTAATTTTAACCTATGAATTTGTCATATGCATTACAATTACAGATCTGCATAATTCATTTCTCTCTTTTGTTTTGAGCTTTCTTTGTCCTATTTTGCCTCTCATTTTTTTCCCTTATTTTACTTTTTCAAGACTGATTTTTTAAAATTCCCTTTCTCCCCTGTATCTTTTGGAAGTTGCATACATTTCAATTATTTTAGTGGTTGCCATTCTACTTTTACCACACCTATGTAATTCAAAGATTAATCAGAATTTTTTTTCTATTCTACATTAGTACCAGTTGAGGTCACTTAATCTCTCAACAACCCTCTCTTTTGGGCTAATATATTATTGCCCGCAATGTTACTATTGGTATTTTTAACCTCCCAAATTAGATAATAATATTGATAACACACATGTTCCCAGACATCTACCAATTTCTTTGTTCATTAGTGTTCTTTCTCCTTTGCTATTTTTCTCATTTGCTAAATACATCTTCACTACTTTCTTTAATACAGTCTGTTGTTGACAAGCTATCTCAATTTCTATGTGTCTGAATATCATAAACAGCAGTACTTATCTGCAGGAAGCAAAGTGCTCTCAGTTTTCATTACCGGCAGTCTGTGGTATAAGCAGCATCACCATTTGGCCTTTTTAATCAAGCACATTGAATGGTGTTTGAAGTGTCTGTACATGAAAGGGATGATGGGAAAATTGCACTAGATGAATCGCAGTAGAGTCTTTTTTGGCTTACAATGTGATCTTGGGCTATATTTGAGACGAACTGCCCCTGTTACGAGATACCAGGTAACCACGTGACCTCAACTGCCCATCATGAACTGGGTGTTTTCGGATACAGCAAGCCATAAATTCTGACATGACCAGATCACTCCATATCATTTGAAGTGGTTGATGTGGGATAGCCATGAGTGACCAAGCTCTAAAGCAGATGGCTCACATCCTCAGTGTGTTCCTGCCATATTGTTCATCCTTCCTCAGACAACTTTAGCTTCATATGGAGTTTTCTAGTCTAATGAGGAGAAAAAAACAAACAAACCTAGCCTGGAAATGGCTTTATACAGTAAGGCTGCCCTTGCTCAAAGTGGACTCTTAAGATGTCCAGCCCCACCTTGGCATAGCCTTGAAGGACCCAAAGCAGAGAAAACTTCCTTGTAGGGAGAAAATACTTTTTTTTTAATACTTTTTTTTTAATGTTTATTTATTTTGGAGAGAGAGAGAGAGAGAGCATGAGCAGCGGAGGGGCAGAGACAGAGGGAGACAAAGAATCTGAAGCAGGCTCCAGGCTCTGAGCTGTCAGTACAGAGCCTGATGTGGGGATCGAACCCACAGACCACAAGATCATGACCTGAGCCGAAGTCGGTCACTTAACTGACTGAGCCGCCCAGGCACTGGAAGGAAATCTATTTTAAAGTATGGTTGACATTTAAATTTAAGAGAATCACTTCATTGTTTTTTTGTTTTGTTTTGTTTTGTTTTGTTTTGTTTTGTTTTTTCCAGGATGGTCAGGGACTGGGAAGGCTGAGTAAAGAGCAGAGATGGTAAAATTTGGAAAGTTTTCCTCTTGGAAGGAGTCCAGTCTAGGAGTAATTTTGTTCTAAGTCAGTACTCACCCAGCTGCTGAATATGCACTTAATAATTAAGTTGACAAAATATACTACTATATGGATATCAGTCAGCCTTTCCCCCCAGCCACTCCAAAATTTGCTTAAAGATCACTAAAAAAGTGCCTCTGGTAGAAGACACATAGATGCAAAAACACAGGCTGGCTATCACCAAAGATGACTTTTTTCCAACAATTTTGACCGATTGAATGTCAGCAATGTCTAACCTTCCGTATGGCTAAATTACTAAGAAATCACCTGATGGCAGATAAAGTATTTACTCATAGAGGTAAATTTGTTCTTATTGGAATAAGCACATTTTTGTATATAGTTTTGACATCTCTGTTCATCACACATCTAAAAGCAGCAATATCTATATTCTTATGAAATATCTTACCACGATGTTATTCCACCTAATCTTTCTTCTGATCAAGAAATTAATATTCTTATAAAAGAAGTAAGGCAATGAGGCTTTCTTATCACTTAGAAACCACATGAATTATAGACCACTAGAAAAGGATAATAAAGGCAGTTACAGTACTTGCTAAGAGATAGATCTTAAAATGCTTTGGAATCCATCCTTCAGGAGGAAGTATATACTCTGAGTCAGCAATTAATAAATAGTTCTGTTTCCTTCTTTGCCCAAACCAGATTATGTGGGTCTACAAACACTGCAAGGCATCAAAATGAAACCAGCCCCTCTCACTGTCACAGCAAAGAACTCACAATGTTGACTGCCCCGTGACCAATTCCTTCACGACCAAATTGGCTATACTGGATTCTGTTTTATATAAATAAGAATGCTGGCAGATATGGATGCTAATATTATCTATACCAAGTATACTGAGTAAATGTTTTTGAATCTGTGAATGGTCTTCTATGAAACTTAAGAGACATACTGTATGCAAGTTTTATAATCAGTGGGACTCACTGGTCAAAGAAAAAATCACTTATTAGAAAAAATGAGAGCAAATTCAGTCACTAGATGATTATCTTGAGGCTTAATTTTCTCACTTATCCTTAGTTTCCTTACAGAGTTGGAAGAATGTTAGTTTCCATTATATTTGTAAAAGAAATGGATTGTGAATTTCTTACATACAAGGACTTTCATATTTGGTTGTATCTAGAATCTACCATGATATCAGACACACTGTGCCAAAAATAGTTGTTGATTTAAATTGCAAAGTTTATGTACTATGTTCATGTTAACTATTCTATTAATGAAGTCAGTGTTTCACAATATTCACTTATCTAATTATAAGTATCTAGATATAGACAAAATGTTTCTTGTGTACAGGCAACAAAATGCCAGACATTTTATTGAGTTAAAAGTCATTAATAAAGTTACTTGAAAACTGTATGTCCAGGGATGTGTGTTAGTTGGCACTTACCATGGGTAAATCTATGACATCAACAAGAAATTCTGTATAAGTAAATAGGCATGGAGAAACAAGTTTAGACTTGTGGAAGGAGAAGTTGAGATAAAGAAGGGACAGCCAAAGAAGGACTTTATCGGATGATTAACATGTCAAAGGAGATATTTTTATTAAGGTATTTCCATTTGGAGTTCAGTTTAAATCTTCTTCTCCTTCCTTGAACATGAAACACACATTTTGGGAAAATTCACACAGCTCACTAATGACTTGGTAGTGGATTCAAGTGCAGAGTGCCATGATGAAAAGCTAAGTCCTGTTTTAAGGTCGGGGGGAAAAAGCAGAGGGTGTTTAAGGAGCAATACTCACATACAGATTATATACTCAAGTTGTTGGTTATGAGTGGCCTCCAGAAAACCTGCTTTATAAATGGATGCAGATTTCTAATTAATATAGCAACTGGGGGAGTTTACATTTTATATGCATTGAACACACTCTAAGTTATTTAGGGTATTTATTATATTTATTTTAAAATATCTTCAGGGGCACTGGGTGGCTCAGTCAGTTAAATATCCAATTCTTGATTTCTGCTCAGGTCATGATCCCAGGGTTGTGGGCTGGAGCCTGCGTAAGATTCTCTCTCTCTCTCTCTCTCTCTCTCTCTTTCTCCCCCCCCCTCTCTCTCCCCCTCCGCCCCTCTCCTGCTCATGTGCATGCACTCTCTCCAAAAAAATAAAGTTCCTCAAGATTTTTTTAAAAATAAAAAAGTATAATATAAAATATCTTCAATGTATAACTTTATATTCGTATTAGTTTGTTCATTCATTCATTTGATCAATCATTTTTAAAGCATCTTTACTGGGACATAACTCATATGCTATAATATTACATTTTTTAAGTATATTCATAGAATTGTATAACCATCACTACAAAATAAATGTAAAACATTTCTGTGCCCTCAAAAAGAAATTTCCAATCCACTGCCATCCCCAGTACCCCTGTCCCTTACTAATTTCTAACTTTATAGTTTTGCCTATTCTGGACACTTCATACAAATGGACCAGATAATATGTGGTTATTTTGTCACTGGCTTTTTTCACTTAGCATAATATTTTCAAGGAACATCCAGTTGAACCATGTATCAGTATTTCATTTCTTTTTATTGACAACATTCCTTTGTATGAATATGTAACATGTTACTTATTTATTTTAGGTTGACAGACATTGTGGTTGTTCCCATTTTGGACAATCATGGATAATGCTGTTATGAATATTCATATACAAGTTTCTGCATGGATAAATGTTTTCACTATCTTGGATGAAACTCTTGAGTCATCTGGGTACTCTATACTTACATTTTTGAGGAATTGCCATATTGTTTTCCAAAGTGGTTGCATAGTTTTATGTTACACCAGTAATGTTTGAGAATTCCTATTTCTCCACATCATCACGAATACTTGTTATTGTCTTTTTTATTATACCCATGAATGTGGGAGTGAAATGATAACTTGTTGTGGTTTTGATTTGGATTTCTCTAGTGACTAATGATGTTAAGCAATTTTCAGATGCTTTCTGGCCATTTGCATCTCTTACATGAAAAATCTCTCCAATTTATTTTCCATTTCTAACTATTTATATTTTATTACTGAGTTGTAAGAATTCTTTATACATTCTAGATTCAAGCCTTCTATGAGGTATATGATTTAGAAATATTCTCTTCCATTCTCTGAGTTGCCTTTTTACTTTCCTGCTGGCTTCATTTGAAGTACAAAATATTTTTTTATTTTGATGTAATTCATGTGACCTATTTTTCTCTTTCTCTTTCTTTCTTTCTTTCTTTCTTTCTTTCTTTCTTTCTTTCTTTCTTTCTTCTCCTTCTTCTTCCTTTTTTGCTTATGCTTTTAGCGTCATATCCATGAAGCCAATGCCTTGCCCAGAGTAAAGTTTACCCCTATATTTGTTCCAAAGATGTTTATAGCTTTAACTCTCATATTTAAGTTTATGATCTAATTTAATTTTTGTGTATAGCATGATGTAGAAGTTCAGCTTCCCTATTTTTGCATATGGATATTCTGTTGTCTTAAAGCAATTTATTTTATTTTTTTTTTAGTTTTTTTTTCAACATTTATTTATTTTTTGGGACAGAGAGAGACAGAGCATGAACGGGGGAGGGGCAGAGAGAGAGGGAGACACAGGATCAGAAACAGGCTCCAGGCTCTGAGCCATCAGCCCAGAGCCTGACGCGGGGCTCGAACTCACAGACCGCGAGATCGTGACCTGGCTGAAGTCGGATGCTTAACCGACTGTGCCACCCAGGCGCCCCTTAAAGCAATTTATTAAAAAAATATTTCCCATTTAATTGTCTGGGACTCTTGTCAACTGACCATAAACCCAAGACTTTGTTTCTAGACTCTCACTTCTAGTCTTCTATTCAATGTATCTACCCCCATGTGAGGACAACACTCTCGTGATCACTGTACCTTTGCAGTAAATTTTGAAGTAGGAAACTGAGTATTCTGATTTGGTCCTATTTCAAAATTGTTTTGGTTCTTTTGGATCACTAGCATATTATAAAAGTTTTATCTGTAGATTATCCATGACTACAAATGAAAAAAAAAAATCTAGGATTTTGATAGGGATTGCACAGAACCTATGGATCAATTTGGCAAGTACTGCCATCTTGACAATATTAAGTGCTCTGATCCATGAACATGAGATGTCTTTCCATTTATTTAGATCTTTAATTTCTTTAGACAATATTTTGAAGTTTTTAATGTACAAGCATTGAATTTCTTTTGTTAAATTTATTACTGTTTTGTTCTTTTTGATGCTATTTTAAATGTAATTATTTTCTTTTTTAAGATTTTTAAAAATGTTTATTTTTGAGAGAGAGAAAGTGCAAGAGAGAGAGAAGGAGAGGGGCAGAGAGAGAGGGAGGCACAGAATCTGAAATAGGCTACAGGCTCTGAGCTGTCAGCACAGAGCCAGACATGGGGCTCGAACCCACGAGCCGTGGGATCATGACCTGAGCTGAAGTTGGGTGCTTAACTGACTGAGCCACCGAGGTGTCCCCAAACGCAATTATTTCCTTAATTTATTTTTTCATCAGTAACATTTAGACATACTTATTTTTCACATATTGATCTTTTATCCTGAAACCTTGTTAGATTGATTAGTTCTAATATTTTTTGATGGATTACTTAGAATTTCTATGTACCAGTTTATGCCATATGCAAAGAGAAGCAGTTTTACTTCTTCCATGAGAGTCAGGATGCTTTTTATTTCTTCTTCTTGCCTAATTTACCTGTATAGGATCTCTAACACAATTTTATGTAGAAGTGTCAGTATACATATTCTTGCCTTGTTCCTGATATTAAATGAAAAGCATTCAGTTTTTACATTTTGTCACTATGGGCTTTTGGTAGGTACAATTTACCAGATTGAAGAAGTTACCATGTATTCCTAGTTTGTTGAATATTTTTATCATGAAAGAGTATTATATATCATCAGATGCTTTTTCTGAATCTTTTGAGATAATCATTTGTGTGTGTGTGCTTTATTCTATTACTACGGTGTGTTAATTTGTTATTTAACTGTTAAACCGACATTGCATTCCTGTGATAAATCCCACTTGGTCATAGTCTGAAATCCTGAAATCCTTATTATGTATTGCTGGATTTGCTTTTCTAGTTTTTTTGTTTGTTTGTTTGTTTGTTTGTTTGTTTGTTTTTTGCTAAGTATTTTTTAAAAGACGTTCAATTTAGTAACAAGTGCCAGGTATTATGCTAGATGATAAGGATGAAATTGTGATCAAATTCATACAGAATCCCTTCCTTCATGACCTCCTACTTTAGTTAGGGAGACAGAATTTATTCAAATAGTCACACAAATTATTACTAGTAACTAATGAAGACAATGTGAACAGAAGGAACATGGCCGATAACGATGGAAAAGATCTGAACTGAAATATGGTTTGTTCTTTAATTTGCAGGACAGTTAGTTACTAGCTAGGAAATAAAGGAGACAGAAGCATTCTAGAAAGAAGAATAGCATATTTGAGAAACTGGGGAGTAGGTGTGGGAGGACTCCACAAAGACAGTCACTTTTAGAAAGGTCTGCAGAGAGGCTCCAGACCTAGACAAAACCTACATTACCACGTCCTGCTAGGCTATGTTAATATTTTACAATTTTACTCCAAGAGCAGTAAGAAGCCATTGACAAGTTTTAAGCAAGTGAAGTAACATTATTAGATTTTCAATTTTAAAAGACAGCTTAGACCACTTTATGGAAAACGGAGTGAACGAAGGACATGATTGTCAGGAAATTACTCAGGAGGTCAATGACAGTGGTGCAGCTGACAGGTGCTGGCTGGTATACTGGCATAAGCTGGTGGCAGAGGCGTTCTAGGTAAAAGGAACTATGAAATAAGGATGAATTTTTACCACTGGCTTTTTTAATTACTACAAATTATGAAATGGGATAATTCAAATTCTTCACATTTTATTCTTTACCCTACTGTGAAATTCATAATTCTCAAAAAATACTTGTACCCAAATAATTGATATTTTAGAGCCTTTTTCCTATGGAGGTAACATAAATTATAAGCAGGAAATATATGGGATGCCTGCATGGCTCAGTTGGCTAAGCATCCGACTCTTCATTTTGGCTCAGGTCATGATCTCATGGTTTGTGAATTCAAGTCCTGCAATGGGTTCCCTGCTGACAATGCGGAGCCTGTTTGGGATTCTCTGTCCCCCTCTCTCTCTGCCCCTCCCCTGCTCGCTCACTATCTCTCTCTCAAAATAAATACATAAAATTTAAAAACAGGAAATATAGAAACATTTAAGAATTTATATACATAATTGTACAGCATCAAAACATCTAAACCAAGCTTGCATATCAATGCTCAAATGGTATAAGGTAAATAGAGAATGAAAAACATCTTTGAAGTTTATTTGAAGGGAAAATACTCCAAATCTAAATACTCTAAGTCTAACATTTTCTAATGCACATATGTCCCAGTAAGATAACTAATAGAATTTTTATGCCTTCTTCTTTAATAATATTGTGTTTTAGGTTTTTAATGTTTAAAAATTAGTGAATACTTTTATTATGGAAGAAAATTTTTGTTTTTTGTTGGTTTTTTTTGTTTTGTTATATAACATATTGCCAGTACAAATTCCAATAAGCAAGAAATTAATTTTCTTGTCACCAATTTTGGTTTCTAGTATTTTCATTTTACAGAATCACATTTGCAATGATGAAAACTCTAATTTGAACAAAAGAGCAATGGAAAATTAATTTAAAAACACATTTGGTTGCACATATGTTAGGAATAAAATTGTTGTTTTAAATGGCTTAATTAGAACAGTTTGTCATACTTAGTGGAAACTGGTATAATGGCATTATTTTAACCACTAAGTTGTGGCAGAAATCGAAAGACAGAGTATGAGAGACACTCTTTTGAAGCTTTGTTCTTTTATGTTTTTCAGAACAGTTCTATCTGTCTCATTATCTGCAAGGTACTTGTCACTATGAAACTGAGATATTCAGAAAGATGTGAGACTAGAGCATAAAGAAAGATCAGTTTGAGCAAAATAACGTCTATGCAACATTTAGTGCATGCAAACCCTTTTTGTCTTTGAATGTGATATTGGTCTGAAGAGAGTTTGATTTCTAATAGTGAATTTCTTATTCAAAGCTAAATTAATTAGCTCAATGCCTGCAGATGGACAGAAGAGCAGGCACTTTGCTGAACATGAAAAGAAACACACAGCTTAGGTCTCAGTCAGGGTCATGTTTTCCAAAGCTCCTACGGGGCTTTTCATGATGGGACTTGATCTGCACAAGGTAACTATTCACACACTACTTTTCTATCTGTGTCTCCCTCTATTACTCTACACACACTAAAAATTCTGAGCAAATGAGGCCATTTAATCTTTTTCAACACATCCCATGTTCTCCTTATTTGGTTTTAGCGGCAGTGAGCACTGCCACATCTCAACAACTCCCTTGTCCAAATTCTTCCCCCACCTCAAGCAGGAGCTGCTCAAACGCCCTAAACTACCTGAGACCCAGACTCTAAAGGAGGTAACCGTGCCCCTCTCTCTATTCCCACAGTGAGTATCTTCTTCCTCATTTATGCCCTTACAGGTCACTTATACACTTGGCTACCTTATATACTCCATGAGATTATAAACTCCCTTGAGGTCGATTCCTTCTTCATATTTCACCTCTTTCTTTGCCTCAAATAGCTCTTGGTGCACAGCAAAGTACTGTCAAAATGAATTGCCTTCACGGGGTTATGGGTAGGCTCAGGCTCATGACGCATATAATGACTGAGTCAGTGACTCATAGCTCCAACGCAGGGAGAAGAGCCTGCCGCTCTTGGTTTTTAATAGTGCCCTAGGGATGCATTTGGAGAAAGACTTCTTCTCACAGCAAAGTTTCTTATATGTCAAAAGAAAAAGAAGGGAAGTAATGGAAAAAGCCAAGGGAGTTAAGAATTTTGACCCAGAAAAACAACAATGGCACTAAAACAAGACTGAGCTAAGCCTAAGCCCTTATTAAAGCTGCGACTCTCCACCGAACATCCCTTGCACCCTTCCTGATGGAATTCTGTGTTGCACAGATGATTTCTGAAAACCAGTCCAACAGAATCATTTAAAATTTGTCGATTAAAAAATATTAATTGCAGATGGTGGATATTTGTTATTCTTTCCCGGAGAATGGGTATCTTAACTCCTTTTCTATGCTTCCAGAATCACCCCTCACACCTTGTGAACTCTGATGGGATTATCCAAGAGCGCTTCCCACCACAGAAGCTAATGTTCCAGATAGTCTCTTAGCTTCTCTTGCAGCTGGAGCTCAGGCAAATGACTTGTGTGTTGCCAATCGCATTTCTAGAGATGGCTGACTAAAGAAGCTCTTTGGCAGAGAGGAAAATTACAGCAAGATCAAATGCCAGAAGTAGCCAGAGCAGGGACGCTAAGGTGGGTGTTACAGGTCAAGGCCTAACTCTGCCGAGGTGTTCTAGGCAGCTTTCATTGTGCTGTGGGGCTACATGCTGGTCATCACAAATGCATTTCATGAAGGAGTTTGGGGAATTTTTCTAGACTACTTGACTTTAAGTCTCTGGCATTCTGGTGATTCCATCCACAACCTAATATTCTTTTAGCACATTATTTTCCTTAATGCAGCAGATGACTTCAGTACCTGCCAGTCAACTTCCAACTGTCAGCACCTGCTCTTTGCTTGAAGGCTTGCTCTGGTTGCCTGAGCCCGCCCCATCCTACACAGGCTGGAAAACACGCTGGAAATACTGGAGAATTAAGGGCCTACAGGAACAGCCCTTCATCAGTAATTGCTAAGAGTTGGCTCACAATGCCTAGCTTTCCCCTGAGGGGTAATAATCATTAGGGATTAAGCTACTATAGTGGCCTGTTTGATAATGCACTTTTTTTTTTTTTTTTGCTTCTTTCCCCTTTCTCTAACATTTCCCAATTCCTCTGCTCATGTTACTGGAATCACTTCCCAAATAATCTATTTGCATATGAATCCTGTCTCAGAGTCTGCTCCTGGAACACAAACTCAGACACTTAAAAAAATTCAAAACTTGGTTTATGTCACCTATAACTCAGAAACCTGACTACCTTCCTATACTCTGGAATTTGGCATCACATAAAAATGCCGAGTCACAGGATGAGTGATAATCTAAGCTCTCATGATGTTTCTCTCTTTACCTTTATACTCTTTTCTTAATTTTAATCAGAGTTTTGTAAAAAAATAAAGCATGGAAAGTACAATTAGAGAGCTCTTATATTAAATATCATAATGAGCTCTTACTAAGCAAGTGACACTGGACTATTTAACTAATTTTTTGAATCTCGTTTTCTTCTCAGAGAAACTCTCTTACTGTGAAAATACATAAAATAAGTATTTCAAGTGTCTACACAGTACTAGTCACTCTAACAGGCAACATACGAATGTTACTTTCTTCCCCTTTGTTCTTTTGTTTGCTCCCTTCCTTGACCAACCTTCTTCTTTCTTATATAAATGATAATTGAACAAAGTCAAAATATCCAAGGAAATATATATCTTTGGTGCTATAATGAAATGTACAAGGCACAGAGGACCCTAGATAGAACATTTCCTGGAAGGAGGTAACTCTGATTGTACATATGATGATACTTTCACTAAATGTAAGGCTCTGCTCAACATGTACTCTGCCAAAGTCACCTTGCACAAAACACATCCGTCTAGTATAGACACGGTCCCTTCAAGAGCTTCTTTCTGTGCCCATGACTTTTTCACAGCACACGCTTCATTCCTTCCCACAGTCAACACATTGAGCATACATCCTTATTGCCCTAAATATTTCTCCAGCCACTGCCTTCCCCAGAGCTGCAAGCTCTTTAAGTCTGAACAAGTAATTTGACTAATCTGGTAAACTAATTGAACCCAACTACATTTCCAAATAGCATTTGCATTTTTTCCTAGGGCTTTATTAACTCTGAGAAACCAGGAGAACTTTAAGCATAGAAGCAGAATCTTTAAGGGAGATAGATTTTTCACACTGTCAAATCTTATGCCATAGGTGACTGCTTATTCCAGTAAAACATAACACTAGCTCTGGGACTTTATGATGATAATAAATCTCCTATTTCTACACCCTGACTTTGACAATTAGTGACTTTTTAAACTATTTACGTAGCAAGCGCTTTTTAAACACCATTATGTTCACACCTAATTTCTAGGTATTAGAAGTTAGTGAATAAAGGCCCCCTCATACTCTAAGAGCTTAGATGTTAGTTGCAAAATTGAAGTACATATGCATGAAGTTGTCATGTGTAAGTTGAAGACTGTATATGACTTCCTGTGCAAATGAATTTTCAAGCACAAAACATTTTAATGGAGTTCTAGAATATTAAGGTGAAAGGGATCAGAATAGTTAAGAACGATAGTATGGAGTGTGTGAATATTGGAGCAACCCTTGAAACAAGGGGGAGTATCTAGCTAAGGGAAGACAGAAAAAAATGAGTGTCCCACATGGGGGACAATTACTGTAGCAGAGATTGAAGGGAGCTCTCCTAGAGAGTGAAATGACCCAGTGGGCCAAAGCAGAGTTCTAATGTTGAGAAATCAGTGAATAACTTGAGTATGGCCACATTTTGTGTTTAGCTGAAGAGGTATGTGTGCCTACAGGTTGATATTTTATGTTAGAGTGTGTGGGAAATCACTGGATATATATCATACATCTTTCTGAAACAACAATTTGACCCATGTTTAAGGGAAACACAATTGACATCAAATCAGAAAGCCATACATACTAAAAGTAGGTTGCAAGATTAACACGAAAGTCAGCAGAATGGCCAGAGGGGAAATGGATTTGAGCTGTGTTAATATCTTATTGGTAGCCAAAGACCAGACTGAGGGTGGGGTCATCAAAAACAGTGTTTTAGAGTAAAAAAAGCAGAGTTTGGGGTGCCTAGGTGGCTGTGTCGGTTGAGCATCTGACTTTGGCTTAGGTCATGATCTCGCAGTTCATTGGTTCGAGCCCCACATCTGGCTCTGTATTGACAGTTCCAAGCCTGGAGCCTGCTTCAGATTCTGTGTCTCCTCTCTCTGCACCTTCTCTGCTCTCTCTCACTTTCTCTCAAAAAAGATTAAACATTAAAAAAAATTTTTTTAAGGCAGAATTTGGTGACAGACAGACCAAGAACTACCCACGAAAGAGCTTGAGAGGGACTAGTGGGAGCCACGGGGGTGATCAAAGAATCAAATGTCATGGAAGCTACAATATCAAAGAAGTGACTGTCATCCCTGTCAAACAATGCAGATAATTCAAATGAGATACAGATTACAAGATATCCTTTAGATTTAATTCTTAATAAATTATTAGCAACACCTGACAGAGTAATTTCAGGAAAAAGGTGTTGCAAAGCTCAAATACGATTAGAAGTTTAGACAGTGACAAGGTTTCTTTCTCCATCCCCAGAAAGTGGTTCATCTGTAGGTCTCAGTTTCCCTCAAACAAAACCCTCTGGCTCCCAACAAGTGCCATTAGGAGTCCCTTCTCAACCAGCCTAGCAATCCATATGCTTCCACTGTGCTTCACAAGGTGACGGCATGACATCACAGGGAGCAGACTTTCAGGATTGATCCTGATATGAGGAAATCAAAACGTGGAGCAAGAGATTTCAAAGGCCAAGGGTGAGGATGTTGCAGGAACTCTGCCCTGCAGTGACAGATCCTTCTCCAAGGAAAAGTACTGTTTTCAAAACAGCTGTAAGAGCTTGAGGCAGAAAAAAGTAACTATGTTGTGGGTGAGGAGTCCCTCTAGAAAAAAAAGGAAAATATACAATGAAAGTGTGATGCTTAGAATTGTCCACGAACTGTGACCTTGAGACATGTGGCTCTCCCAATTTTTTTAATCTTTTACTTCCTGAAGTGATTTTAAGTTAGACATCTCCCCCCATTTTGAAAGTTGGAATCAAATTTTTTTTTGATGATTTTCAGTAGTTTCAAAGGATATAACTTCCATTTTGGATAAAACTGTGAAATGACTTTCTAAAATGTATCCAAAAAAAGTTATGAAAATAACCACGATGATGTAATTACCTCATCATTCACTTCAAAACATATGAACCTATCCTTTTTAATATTCAAAAATTTCATGGCTTTTCCTTCATTGAAATCATATTTTCACTCCATTTTCCCTACAAGTTTTTATCTTAATGTATTTTTATACCTGAATGTTTTTGCTGAACGCCCTATCATATTTCTTTGCAATAAAAATATATAATTAAATATAAAGGTATATCAACATTTCCTATGAACACAGGTTTTAAATGGCTAAAATTTCTTCTGGAATTATTTTAACACTTACCTGCAGTAACCAATTGTTCAGAAAAACATTATAAATCATCATAAATAACATTTTTAAAACATAAAAAAATTTTAAAAGCCTTATTGGAAACGAATCTATTGCTAAGATAGATGGGGTCCATCTATCTATGATGTTGTGATTAAAGGAGTTTCCCATTAACACCTGGAAGCTTCTGCATTTCTGGGCAACCCAGCAGGTAAGATTTGGGATGGGGACAGGTGTCAATAACTGTCAGAGGGGAGGTAGGAAAGGAGAACAGGCGTGTCCATTCAGAGCAAGCATTTCCCCAAGAAAGAGCCTATGTGGAAGTAGAGGATTTGAAAATCAATTTCCTTAATCTATCCTTACTCAAGGACACTTACAATCTCTTGTTATTTACATCCAGGACACAACATTTAAAGAGCACATCAAGGAATGAAGTTCCCCTTAAAAAAGAGTTTTCTTGGGGTGCCTGCTGGCTCAGTCGGTTGAGTGTTCAACTTAGGCTCAGGTCATGATCTCACGGTTCAGAAGTTTGAGCCCTGCATCAGGCTCTGTGCTGATGGCTCAGAGCCTTGAGACTGCTTCAGATCCTGTGAATCCCTCTCTCTCTGCTGCTCCCACACTTGTGCTCTCTCTTTCTCTCTCTCACAAATAAATAAAAACATTTAAAAAAAAAAAAAGAGTTTTCTTTCCCAACTTACCCTGGCCATTTAGGAAAAAGTATTTGTCTTCTGTGCTATAGACTAGCACAGGAGCGAGATATATATATATATAGATAGATATAGATATAGATATAGATATATAGATATATAGATATATATAGATATATAGATATATATATATAGATATATATATATAGATATATATATAGAGATATATATCGTCTGTTACATTAAAGAGCCATATAGGATTGTTTATAATTTAAGGAAAAGAACAGTGGGATTTTATTCCTCCTCGTTATAACTTTTCCTTTCCTTACTCAAGTGCTAACATGACTTTATTAAAAGGATTCTGTTGAAAAATCCAATCCAGAGCTATGCAAAAGACTTGGGGACAGGGAGGAAGGTGGTGCCAGAGTTTACCACGAGGATGCTGTTATTGGAATACAGGAGCCTCTGGTTCAAAAGCAGGGGTAGGAGTGAAGGTAGGGACAAGTAGTGGGGTTGGGATGTGACTGGAGATGAGTCAGAAAAGGCGCCTGAGTGGCTCAGTAGGTTAAGCATCTGACTTTGGCTCAGGTCACGATCTCACGATTCGTGGGTTGGAGCCCTGCGTCGGGCTCTGTGCTGACAGCTCAGAGCCTGCAGCATGCTTTGGATTGTGTGTCGCCCTCTCTCTCTGCTCCTCCCCTGCTCATGCTCTCTCTATCTCTCTCAAAAATGAATACACATTAAAAACCTTAGAAGGTTTTTAGTATAATATAAACAAGTTTTCAAGGAAAGCTCACAAATTTAAGCTTTAAACCACTAGGTGTAAAAATGCCTAACATTTCTCGCTTTCAAGCAAAAAGCATGTAAAATAATGAACTGTAGATTACAGATAGCCACTGCCATCTGAGAATTTTATCAAGTAGTAGAAAACAAATCATTGCACGTTTGAGGAATAACATTCAGGGTGAGCCTGCATTGACAAAACCTACATAGAAATGATTTTACAGAAATGATGCTAATTTTTAGATGATTATGTTGGACCCTGTTTCAGTGGCATGATGAAGAAAACACATCTATCTGGTGTTCTTTCAGGCAGAAGAGCCACATAATAAATGCAAACTGCCTGTGGCTGACTTTAGAAGGAACACATCCCACAGTAGTCAAAGAAAAAAATCCAGAAAAAAAAAAAGAAAAAAGAAAAAAAACAGGAACGAAGACATTGAGCAAGGTATGAATCATATCCTGTGCTCGTAGAACTTTGTGGTTATATTTGATTTACACAATTTGGTTATGGGAATTAGCCATCAGAAGTTTGTATAAATGTTTTTTTCCCTGAACTGTACAGAACCAAAAAGGACAAACAGTTTCAAACACAGGAAATTGCTACATCTTCAGAGTAAAACCCTGGCATTTACCTAAATTTGTGTTCTAAATGTCAAATTCAATACAAGATAAAGATAAGGTGTATTTTGGGTTTAATACATGAGAGACACTCTCAGCACAGTGCCCGCTTGCTGAGTGCACACTCAACACCTGTTTAATGAATAAATAATCAATGAATGGTCAGTACCCTCACCACCCCCCAAAAACAAAAATTTTATAAACTACACATTAGGAAGATGTACATCTGACTCTGACATCTGTGAAAACCTGTTGTTACTGTATTAATTCTCAGAAACAGACTTGTTAAAAAAAATTTTAACATTTAAAAAATGGTGAATTAAGAATTTAGTTGTATTTTCTTAGGTCTTCCACTATGTCATCTCACATATTCTATTTTTTTAGAGAGAGAGGGTGAAGGAAGAGCAGAGAGAGAGGGAGAGCAAAAATCCCAAGCAGGCTGTGTGCTGTGAGTACTGAGCCTGAGGCAGGGCTCAATCCCACTAATTGTGAGATCAGGACCTCAGCCAAAGTCAAGAGTCAGTTGCTTAACCCACTGAGCCACTTAGACGCCCCTCACATAATCTTAATATAATGTATTTATGAATCATTTCCCTCAAAAATAAGAGCACAGATTCTAAGGTAAAACCTCAAGGTTTGTTCTATCTATATATCTATGTATCTATGTATGTATGTATGTATGTATCTATCTATCTATCTATCTATCATCTATCTATCTATCGAGAGAAAGAAAGAGATTGTGAGCTGGGGAGAAGGATGGAGAGGGATAGGGACAGGAAGAGGGAGACAGAAAGAAACAGAGAGGGAGAATCCAAAGTAGTCTCCGCACTAAGTGAGGAGGGGGCTGGATCCCACGACCTGGGATCATGACAAGTTAAGAGAAAGGACTGAGATCTACCTCAAGTAAGGCCACTTCAGTGTAGCAGTTACCTTTTGTTGCTTTAATGTGATGTTTGTTCCTTTGCTTCTTAAGGTGGAGGGGAGCAGCCAAAGAAGTTGAACACCCTATACATAGTGTACCTACTGCAAATGTATAATAATCCACAGATGTGCAAACCAACGGACTCTCAGATGCGGATTTTGCTTTCTTTCCCTGAGCTGAAAAGAAGTGCAAATTGAAACTAAGTTGATCTGGCATTTTATACACAACTGATAGTATTGTTATTAAAAATATACCAGGAGGACAAGAAAAGGCATTCATCATATCATTCTAATCTCATTTTTTTTTCTTGGTAAAAAGATGACATAAGAGAGTGCAAAGTTTTTCTCCCTTAGTAAATTATTAGCTACGGAAATTATTCATACAAATATTAGGAGGCTTATATCAGGAATAATTACAGTGGGCAAATTGGTCTTCTGAGTGTAGGTCAGTCTTTCTGCTGAATTGAGTGAGGGGCTTACCCTGACATATTCATTATGAGTCTCACGTATTTAATAGGTGTTTCACAGAGAAATGAATTTCTGGCGTTACATAACACTAAGAAGGTTGGGGGTCCACTCCGATTAGAGTTTCACAGCCCCTGACTTGCACTCAGAGAAGATGAGTGTTTAGGGCTTAACAAATCGAGTGCTTTTGCTCTATGGTTTTACAGATAAATGAGTCATACCAACGTTGTTCCAAAATAATATGCTACCTCTTCCAAGTTCATGGTGATGTTACCTATTTATTCAGTTTCTAATTTTTAAATTTTGCTAATATATTGCCTCAGTTAATTACACAGTATTATCCTATCTGTATCTATCTGCAAAACTCCCAATGTAAACAACATCATTTTATATGTACATAAATGCCAAGTCACTTAAGTAGACCTTTGAAGGTAGTAGAAGTTCCATATTAGTTACCTTTTCTTCCTCCCCAATTCCAGCATCAAGTATTCACCCAACTAACGACCACATGTTGCCAGGTTATCTGGAAATAGGACTGTGCACTTCTGGTTGATTTCTAGTCTGTGACCACTGATGGGAAGGCTTCCTACTGCCCCTTTATCTCCATGCTGTGATATTATATACATATATATACACATATATATATACATATATATATAATATATACATACATATATAATATATACATATATACATATATAATATATACATTGTATATATACATATATACACATATATACATTATGTATACATATATACATTATATATACATTATATATATACATTATATATATATAACATATATATCACTATATATATCACATATATATATATGTGTGTGTATGTCAGATACACAGTATAATTTACTTGTATATATGTGATATATATATGTGTGTGTGTGTGTCATATAAAAGAATTTTTGCTCACTGCCTTTCCATATTCAAATAAAATATACTGTTAAATTAATTTTTAACATCTTCTTAAGAAATTAAAATATTTCACACATAACAAATATTAAAAATAATGAGAAACTTCCAAAATACTTCTTCAGAGTCAGATATTTGGCAAATGGTATTTCACAATTCATTTGGAGTAGGCATCCAGATACTGGTTTTCAATAACATAGTGTTGTTGAACCCAATTACTCAAAGATAAAATCCAAAAGCAGAAATTTGGTCATTGAGTAAATTGAGGGCCAAATTGTTGCTTAATTTCCTGGGACTGAAAATCAAATTTGACCGAGATTCTTTCATTTCTCTCTTTCCAAGTATGTGTGTGTGTGTGTGTGTGTGTGTGTGTGTGTGCGTGTGTGTGTACCTGTATACTTATGCATATATATTGTTATCAACTTGCTAAATATCTTATTGGTCTAATTAGAATATTTTATGACTAAAAAACAAAACTACAGAGATTTTAAATTACTAACACAGGCTAGTATTGTAGAAACTATATGGTGAATCATAACTCAAAACCCAAATTTTAGTCTGGATTCAAAATTATCTATAATTATTAGGCTTTATGGGCATTCTGCAATGCAGGCTTCCAAACAACCATTTAAAAGTGACAAAACATCTGGCTTCTGTTTATATACGTCCCCTCTCCCTCCAATGTCATCTGAGTGATAGGGGAACACTGGGTTTGCTTAGGTTTGTAATGAACAACTTTAAGAAAATTCCCCTGTGGTTGCCTTGACCTTTCCAAATGTAATATTCTTGGGATTAACATTTTCCCACGTTAAAAACATGTCTGCAAAATGAAATATGTCTGCTGCACAGTCAAGATTGGAGTACGATGCTCATTTTTATACATGCAAATTTTTACACTGGAATTTCATATGTGCTAAAACAGTACTATTGATGCTTAGGATGGATTAAATATTAGAAAGGACTTGAGTATGGGAAGGAGAAAGAAGAGGGCTTCTAAGAGGAAGGTAGATTTAAATTCAATGGGCATGTATTTAATTTACTAAGAAGATAAAATAAGAAAAGGTCAAACAAATGTGGATGAATTTCCATCAAGAAGAACACTAAAATTACATATGTGTGTGTGTATATATACACACACACACATATGTATGTATACACACATATATATATATATATGCACACACACACACACACACACATATATATATATATATATATATTACAGTGTAGGTTACCTATAAAATATAGGATTTATTTAAGAACATAAACACTTAATGGCCACTGAATTGATAGATCAATTCATTGGATTTTTTTAAAATGTTTATTTCTGAGAGAAAGAGAGAGCATAAGTGGGGGAGGGGCAGAGAGAGAGGGAGACAGTATCTTAAGTGGGCTCTGTGCTGACAGCAGAGAGGCTGATGCAGGGCTCAAACTCACAAACCAACTCACAAACTGGGAGACCATGACCTGAGCTGAAGTTGGACGCTTAACCAACTGAGCCAACCAGGCACCCCAATTAATTAGATCTTATATAAGATGTGTAATCTCCTTCTTATTTGTTTATTAATTAACTTATTTGAGAGAGAGAGAGAGAGAGAGAGAGAGAGAGAGAGAGAGAGCACATGAGCCTGCTAGTGGGGGAGAGGGGCAGAGGGAGAGAGAATCTTAAGCAGGCTCCATACTCAGCAAGGACCCTGATGCAGGGTTGGATCTCAAGACCCTTCTTTCCTCCCATTTTAAAACAAAATCAACGGAGGGCGCATGAGTGGCTCAGTGGGTTAAGTACCCGACTCCTGATCTTGGCTCAGGTCATGATCTCACGGTTCATGGGACTGAGCCCTAGTCGGGTCTCTGCACTGACAGCCTGGCACCCGCTTAGGATTCTCTCTCTCCCTCTCTCTCTCTGCCCTTCCACTGCTTGTGCTCGCTCCCCCTCTCTCTCAAAATAAATAAAACATTTGAAAAGAAGTAAATGGAATTTAATCAAAATTCTCAACGACATGTGGTCAAATATAACCTGGACTGATGGTATCCAAGACATGATGCTGACTTGTCCTCTGAGCTCAGTGGGCAGAGTCAATTGCTGACTGGATAAACAAGTACATGCTCCAGGAACATAAGCCAGCTGAGCCCTAAGTACTCTAAAACACACCAGGTCAGGAATCACACAGCATACCTAATGCAGCTTCTCAGGAAGCAACTTTTCCGTCTATCAGATGGCATTTTTTTCCAAAACCAATTTCTGATCATCAGATCACCCTTGTGATTCTATGCCAAGAGAGATGATGAAAAGCCTTTGTTTTTTATGAAAATTTATCTAAATCTACCATTTATATGACGCAGTAAAGTCACTTAAATCAAAACAAATTCAACAAACTTAACAGTGAAAAGCCAAAGCTTATCGTACTTTTACATGTATATTTCAGAGTAAGGCAGCTTATCTAGAACCTGTTCTGCCATCTTTTCCCCTAATAGTATTCTTCATTTTTTCACTCCCCACTCTAATTTTAAAATTAGAGTTGAGTCTGAGTATCCACCATTGGTTTCATTGTAGGGGGAAAAAAAAGATTATTATGAATATAAATGTCTACATTTAAACAAATATGTCCACTAACTTATGTTATTTTAGAAATCTTCCAAATAAGAATTTTTTTTATCTATGCAGTAGAAGTTATTTCTGAAGAACGTTTTAATTTATTTTGAGAGAGAGAGAGAGCACAAGTTGCGGGGTGGGGAGGGGGGCAGAGAGAGGGAGGGAGAAAGAGAATCCTAAGCAGGCTCCGCAGGAGCCCAACATGGGGCTCAATCTCACAACTGTGAGATCATGACCTGAGATGAAATCAACAGATGCTTAACTGACTGAGCCACCAAGTCGCCCCTCTAAAAAAACTTTTAGAAAGACATAAAAATGTAAAAAAAAAAAAGTGTATTGTTTTCTTTATGATGGCAATTGACGGACACTTTCTTTAATCAACACAGTACAAAGTTTTCGGGTTAAAAGTTATTGCTTATAGGCTTTGCTACCTCTACTTTCTGCTCTGAAATCAGTGCAGTAAAAACCAAAACAAACCAAACAAACAAACAAAAAAAAAAAAAACAGGAAAAAAGAAAGCTTTTATTTTTAATGAAATTATGATATTTTGCCAAATATAATGAAATATTGGGTGGACGGAGGAAAGATTCTAGGGATTTAAACCATCTCAGATCTCAAACAGGATACAGAATACCTCCAAGTTAGGTGGCATGCCCTGAAAAGTGGGCATGGGGGCAAATCAGCGATACTGAAGAAAAAGGCCAACTGACACATAAGGGATGCAAGAAAGTCCGTGTGCCTATGTGACATATGGAGTGACAAGGAAAACAGAGGAAGAAGAAGAACATCATGGACAAATTATCTTTGCCTCGGGCTCTTCCCAAAGCACCAGGGTGGAGGAGTACAGTATGTGAATATCATTTCTAAAATCTCTAATCTCTGGCAACCAAGGACAAGTGAAAAAACCAGCAAAGGACATGGAGGCCTCTGCTTGGAGTCAAAAATATCTTCTATCAATGAGCAGAGATATGCCCAAAAGTAGAGTACCCACAAGTGAGTTTGCGTAACTGACCCAAATTTTACAGGCATGTTTTTTCAGCTCAGTGCCCTGGCTCAGACTGAAGTAATATTGTTAAGCAGGAAACTGGCCCAGAAATGAAATCTTTTATTCCATGATTAGCAACAATTACAAGTGACACAGTATGTGATATAGGCAAAGAACTTACAAGAAAATATGAGCAAAAGAATACAAGTGATACATACACAAATGTAAAATACCCACCCACACACACAAATACCAAACAGAGGAACCTGAGAAACAATTTCTCCTTAAAATCGATCACAGACAACAGGGCCTATAGAAGGAAAACAAGCTCAAATAATAGTTAACTGGTTTCAAAGAAGATATCATGACACAATGGTAGTCCAGTGCTGGCATAGTTCAGAAATGAAAGGCAAAACATTATTTACAAAATTTAAAAATAGACGCTGTGTAAAAGAAAACAGACACTACCGAAAAAGTCAGTTAACCTGAAGACCCAGTTTGATCACGTTTAAACAAGAAGAAATAATGGGGTAAATACTGAAATTTATATATGACTATACATGCATAGAATGTATCTGGAAAGTAGCAAAATAAATTTAACAGTGCTTTTGGGAAGGCTAAACAATTTGGGAATCTTAGGGGTGGAAGGACAATTACCTTTAATTATATATTTTTATGTTTTCTTATTACTTTTTTTAGTTTTTACTATTGAAATTTTTATAATGTCAATTATGTACTGTGGGCATAGTGTGTTGCATTATACTATATTAAACTATCATAAACACACTTTAAATGATCCTACAGACATCTGTGGCCAATTAAATTTGTACTTTAGTGATGGATCTTTGTTTTATAAAATATTTCACTGAAACCACACTGTACACTCATTGATCATGTTTAAAACTATGTGATCAGAATTAGATGTCGATGACAAAAGTACAAAGGTGGAAGAGAGGTCAGTGAACATAGAAAGAAAAGAAAAAAAAACTGCAGTGAAAACAACATTTCAAATGATCAGAGACCAGGATTATTAATTGCACATTCAGACAGAAGAAAAATATGCTTTCTAGTCCCCCAAGAATAGTGGACCATCTCAAAACTTTCCATGAGTTGTTTGGGTTTTGTTTTTGTTTTTGTTTTGTTGTTGTTGTTGTTGTTGTTGTTGTTGTTTTGATACACATTTCTAGGCCTGGACAGAGCTGGCTCCAGTAATTTGTGTGACAGTGCCAATTTCCTTTTAATTTCTTTAAAAATATTTTTTTAAGTTTTTATTATTTATTTTGAGAGAGACAGAGACAGCGTAAGTTGGGAAAGGTCAGCTAGAGAGGGAGAGAGAGAATCCCAACCAGGCCCTTTACTGCCAACACTGAGCCTGATGTGGGGCTCAAACTCACAAACCTGTGAGATCATGACCTATGCCGAAAACAAGAGACGCTTAAATGACTGAGCCACCCAGGCGCCCCTTTAAAAAAATTTTTTTTTAATTTCTTTTTTTTTCAACGTTTATTTATTTTTGGGACAGAGAGAGACAGAGCATGAACGGGGGAGGGGCAGAGAGAGAGGGAGACACAGAATCGGAAACAGGCTCCAGGCTCTGAGCCATCAGCCCAGAGCCTGACGCGGGGCTTGAACTCACGGACTGCGAGATCGTGACCTGGCTGAAGTCGGACGCTTAACCGACTGCGCCACCCAGGCGCCCCTAAAAAATTTTGTTAATGTTTCTTTCTTTACTTATTTAGTTTGAGAGAGAGAGAGAACAAGCTGGGGAGGGGCAGATAGCGAGGGAGAAACAGAATCCAAAGCAAGCTCCAGGCTCCAAGATGTCAGCACAGAGCCCAACGCAGGGCTGAAACCCACAAACCATGAGATCATGACCTGAACCACAGTTGCATGCTTAACTGACTGAGCCACCCAGGCATTCCCCAATTTTCTTTCCAAATGGCCCTTCTTACCTGCACACCATAGCTTTAACCATACTTTCCTTTATTAGTATCACTGGAAAGGACCATGCTTTCTGTACACAATATCAGCAAACAAAGTGACATGACAGCATGGCTTTATTTAATCAAATACGTATACACTGCATATTTAAGAAACAGAGCTTTAGCCATGTATTCTCTTCTTTTGTTGTTTATTATTATTATTATTTTTATTTTTGAGAGAGTGAGCATGAGCAGAGGAGGGGCAGAGAGAGAGGGGGAGAGAGGATCCCAAGCAGATTCTGTGCTGAGAATCAGCACTGAGCCTGTGGCAGGGCTCAAGCTCACAAACTGTGAGATCACGACCTGAGAAGAAGTCAGAGGCTCGACAACTGAGCCACTCAGGTGCCCCGTATTCTGTCTTTTCAAAGCACTGCCTTCCCATCAATGGGTCTCAACACACACTAGTCTTTGGGAAGTGACATTAACAGAAATGGTTACATAAGACACAATCTTAATTTTAAAAAATCGAATATATTTACAAGCAATTTCTTGAAGATCACGATATTGATATTTGTTTGCATCATAAGAAGCTGGGCAAAAGGGGAAATGTAGATATTAATAAAATCAAAAAGGAAAGTAACTTAGCATGTATAATGACTTGGAAAAAATATATCAAGAACAAAAAAGACCGCATTATTTAACTGCTTTAAGTTAAATGTAGATTTCCTTTTTCACCTAAGAATATAACATAATGGGGAACTTTGAAAATAAAAAACGTTTGAATCTACTTAGTACTTGGGAAAGACAATCACTAAAGGTACAAATGTAATTATTCTAAGATAAAGGATGAAAAACAATAAATCATTGAGTAGAGACAATGATACAAATGGAGCAAACCCGATTTATAAGATTTCATGAAAAAAAAAAGACAATTTTCCCATTTAATCATTGTAATTAATTCTTCTAAAATTAGGCTTAAAAAACCAGAATGTTCATGGATGATTGATGTGGTGACTTCTGATTGGAAAAGAGAAAGTGCTGTGCTTTATCACAGTGGCTGAAAAAGAGAAGAAAAATAGAAGACAGAACGTTTCATTTCAGCTTTTGTTCCAAAACAAAAATTAAATCAATTTTCGGGGTCTAAAAAGCATTTTAAAATTAAAAAAAAAAATCTAATTCCCTTACTACATGACATAATATACAAAGAAGTCTAATTTAAAATGAAAAAAAAATTCCAAAAACAAGAATCACAAAATGAAAAGAAGAATAAAATCAGAGACGAAAGAAAATACACACTTTGATTCAGTACCATAGGGCATTCCTCTCAGGAATGGCAGTGGTCTTTTCTGATTAGCTACCACCACTTGAACCTTTCGTTTCCTTAGGTAGTTTTAGAAATTTACCTTTGCCTGTAAAAATCACTCCTTTCGTCCTCATTTTCAAATTCTACACATTTAGAGCAAATAAAGGTAAATCTCTTTACAAAGATACTATTATTGGCAACGGAAACATAGACTCGTTTTTATTTCTCAGGAGTGGCTCCCATATCAATAAAATCTCATTACTCAACTTTATGCTTTGAATGCTTGGATCAAGCACTCTCCAGAGGACCCCTCCTTTCCGAGGGCTGTATGAACACCAGGGCCTGTAACTGTTCTGCACCGTGGTTTCTTCCTTGCCTCCGCAGACCCTGCACTACCTTGGCTGGGTTATGCTGTGAGTTAACCCTCATGTTTCATGTGAGGATCAGAAAGGGAGGTAGGGATACATTCTCAATGGAATCTTGAAAGGCAGTAGCCTCTGGCATGGTTTTCCAGCAAGAAGGTATTGTCTTTAGTAGGTAGGACAGCCACTTCGGCAAACCCAGAGGGCTGAGGAGAACCTGACACTCCAGGCTTTGAATGTGTAGACGCAGGGAGTCATATCACAAGTCATAGTGCACTTGGTTCTTCCCCAGAGGGCCTCGATGATAGCATAGGCAGACTTTCCAGATTCAAGCGTTTTCTGGGGCGCTTTGACTTTCATCATTAATTTCTGGGCCTGATCCTCCAGTTCATGCTCTAGCTCAGAGACGTGAGATTCTCTGTATATGCCACCAGTTTGGCCTTTGGGTTCATAGGAGGCCTTAAAAAGATGATCAATCACTTTCAGCCTTTCATTGTCTTCCTCCAGGATTTTTATCAACCCCACCAAGGAGCCATCTGATTCCACAGTTCTTTCATGTTCTACTTTTCCAGATTTCTCGAATGCCTCAGACGATACTCACTAGGGCAGGCTCTTAATCCTCTATCACAACTCAGTCTACTACTTAAGACGGTTTTAACAATTGCATCTGTAGAGCATGCATGGTGCCTCCCCACCACCAGGGAGGGATCCCTGGTGCAGAAAAGGGGCCTCAACTTTCACAAGGCAACTCCTTCTGGCCAAGAATGTTTGCCAAGGAGAATCTAGGCAGTGGACCACAGTACCTATTATGTAGATGAACACTCAAATGTCACTCTCTTTGTGAAGAATTCCCTATCCCATGTAACTAATATAATGCTCACATAGTTGTGCATGCGTCACAGTTTCTCATTCATTTATACTGTATTACCATTTCTATTCCTGTCTCAACTGCAACACTTTAAACTTTTTAAGCATGTAGCCAATGCTTTGTACTTACTAGGGACTGATTAATACTGTTATATATATATATATATATATATATATATATATATATATAACTATATATATATATAACTATATATATATATAGTTATATATATATAGTTATATATATATATAGTTATATATATATACATATATATAGTTATATATATATACATATATATAGTTATATATATAACATATATACATGAGCCCCTGTTAGAAATGTATCAGAATTCCAAGTGAGCCATACAATTTTGCAGTTTGAGCTCTCATCAATATGGCATTAAGTACGCAACCAGGATGGTTAAGGAAGAGTGCTGTACTGGAATAATAAAGAACCTAATGGAAAAATCCTTAATTTCCACTGATGTTCACAGGTTTAATGTAAGATTACTTTTAATGTTCAATTCCTACAAGTATTATGTTCATTTTACTTGTGCAGCAATCTAGAATTTTTTTTTTGTCTTTGATAAAGAGAATTGGAGCCAAGTTTATTTTGGGGGGGTACTTTATGTTTCTCAAAAGTTTGTGAATGTGATCAAATTTGCAAAATACAAATTCATTAACACATTACTAATTAGACTCTCCAACAAATACTTTGGGGTGTATGAGATTATTCAACTGTGTCATTTGACTGGAGTAGTTTAAACCAAGCGACTTCAATACTGTTTTTACTTATTTCCATTTTTAAATTTTTTTTAAGTTCATGTATTTGGACAGAGTGGGAGACAGAGCATGCACGCATGAGTGCACGTTGGGAGGAGGCAGAGAGAGAGGGAGGGAGAGAATCCCAAGCAGGCTCTGTATGCTGTCAGCACAGAGCCTGACATGGGGCTTGATCTAATGAACTATGAGATCATGACCTGAGCTGAAATCAAGAATCAGGTCGACTGAGCCACCCAGGCGCCCCTTATTTTCATTTTTGAATTTTATCTCTGTCAATAGCTCATGTATACTAATAATAGATGATGAAACTAAGCGTTCCTTTTTTGTTTTAAAGTAATCATCATCTATTTAGCAATCAGGTCGACCAAGTAAGCGTAAGTTATAAATATAATGGTTAAAATCTCACTGGTAATGACAGATAAAATTGCATCTACTTCCACCCATCTTTTAAAAAGAGATTATGCCTCTAAAGACACACAACTCTGGATGGAGCTCTTCCCTTAGGGCAACACTGATTTAAATGATTCATCTTCATTTGTTCCAGTGATACGGAAGAAAATATCAAGATACATATTGAGAATCTTTTATATAACATTACTTCTATTTTGTGCTAACCTTATTTTCTGTTAGCTAATTAAAACATCTAGAGTGGCTCTAATAAAATTCACTCCAGATCATTTGTATCATTTGTCAGAAAATGTATGAAGAAGTTTGTCCAGGGTGAAAACCCACCTCCCTATTTATTACTTTTTCCTTCCTCTTTTCCTTTATGGTTATTGCTAAGCATCTAGCTTATATGTTCAGTCAACAATAAGTATCTGTTAATAAGCAGTCTGGCTTAAGGCCAAAGTCCTGTGTGGTCCTCCAGGTCTTGCCTAGGATTTGCACTGCAGGCATCCCTGGGGGACACTGCATTCCCCTCACCAGACTTACTGTACAGCCAGGGCACTTAAGTTTTTTATAGGGAGTTTGAGTCAAAGACTCAGTTCCTCTCGGGCAGCCATGTGCATGTGAGTATCTGCATTCCTGATCCATGAGGCTCCATTTGAGGTCTCCTTATTGGGGGTTGTGTGAGACACTTCCCAGGAGTCTCCACAGAGACTTCTTTATCCTGAGCCCTGGATGATGACATCTCCTATTTTGACTCAGTCACTCTTAGCTCTTCCCTGTGTCCCTACCCCTCCATCCTAGTGGTCCATAAAGAGACAGAAGCCTTCTGTTGGGGCTTCTGGGCTGTAGCCATCTGACGTTCAGCTGGTACCATCATACAGGGAAAAATGGAATATGGGGAGTGGGCAGTACTTTTTGCCTTTTGCTTGTACTGTTGTAGTAAGTGGTAAAGGCTTGATTGTTACTTTCAGGGCTGTCCTGATGGATCACCTTGACATCTGATTATTTAACAGTTAAGTGTTCACCAAATTTCAGACCTTATCTCACTAATCGTGGAACATGCTTTCTCATTGCCAAAGATCCTTCATGTCAGAGATGTTCGTTGTTAAACATGTGATTCTCCTCAGCCATGTCTAGATTATGTGATAGTACTTTTGAAGGCAGGAGTATTTTTTGAGGCTAATAGGACAGTCAAAGAGGGTGGAGTGTCAGGCACTGTGAAAACTGTTTTAAGTTCTGGGAGTATATATTTTGAAGAGGTGGGTTTTAGTAGGAGTAGCATTGGGGTAACCACATTTAACATGAGATCTGCTCTCTCAACCAAGTTTTGAGTGCACAATACAGCATTGGTAACTATAGGAACAATGTTGTACAGTAGGTCTTTAGAACTTACTCATTTTATGTAACTGAAACATTATACCTGTTGAGCAGCAACCTGCCATTTCTCCCTACCCCCAGGCTCTGGAAACCACCATTCCACTCTGTGATTCTATGAATTTGTCTATTTTAGATACAGCATATGTAAGTGGAACCATGCAATATTTATCCTTTTGTGATTGGCTAATTTCACTTATAATATCCTCTGGGTTTATTCAAGTTGTCATATATACAGGATTCCCTTCTCTCTTTTTTTTTTTTTAAATTTAAAGTGTATTTATTTATCTTGAGAGAGAGAGAGAGAGAGAGAGAGAGAGAGAGAGAGAGAGGAAGAGTGGGAGGGGCCAAGAGAGAGGAAGAGGGATAGAATCCCAACCAGGCTCTGGCTGTCAGCACAGAGCTTGATGTGGGGCTCGATCCCCAAAACCATGAGATCATAATTTGAGCCAAAACCAAAAGTCAGAACCACCCAGGCGCCCAAGGATTTCCTTCTTTTTAAAGGCGAAATAACATTCCACTGTAGGTATACACCACACTTTCTTTATCCATTCATCCACTGGTGAACATTTAGGTTGTTTCTATACTTCGGCTCTCATAAATAATGATGCAATGAACACATGAGTGCATACACCTCTTTGAAATCCTAATTTTAATTCTTTTGGTTAAATACTCATAAGAGCTGGAATTTGACCCATGTACCCCCAACTGGGTAGAGACCTATTCTGCCTACCAATAGGACCACCCCCAATTCCCTTTGACAGTTACACTCAGCAATGTGGCCAGATATCTGCATATCTGCACAGCCTTACCATATATGTACTCCTTTCTATCTGTCAGGGATAACTTGAGTTTGTAAATAACCCAAAGTAAAGGCCAGAGTTCTTACAATGGCCTATGGGAATGGGCCTGGTCTCTGTCCCTGGATATCTCTCCAATCTGCTATCTTGTACCTTTTACCTTGCTCCCACATGAAACCACACAAAGACAGACACATTCTACCCTAGGACACTGCATTTGCTTTCCCCCTGTCAGGAATGCTATTCTCCAAATTAGCTTGCTCCTTCACCTTTTCTACTGTCTCCTGGCCACCCCAATCAAAATTAAAACTACTCTGTCCCTGTTTGCTGCTAAATCCCTAATGCTTAAAATGATGCCTGGTGCATGGAAGGTGTTCAATAAATATTTTTTTTAATAAATGAAACCAATAATAATACCTAAAATCAGGAAATCCTGAATATGTTGTGAGATCACAAAAGCTATCATATCTTGTCTTTGAAGCTCATCTGTTACTTCAGTATAGACCAAGGCTCTATTTATAAAGTCCTTATCATGATGGGATTGAAATAGATAGCAAATGCCTCAGTGGCTTAAGTGAAGGGAGCTGTTCAGAGCTGCAGCCACAGGAAGTAATGTACAGTCCCGGATTTGTGCGTCCAGCCAAGGAATCACTCATTTTTAGATGACACCTGGCCTAGATGCAACTTTCTTCCTACTTAATGCTAGAGCTGGAAAAAAATCCCTTCCCCTTTGGCAGGAGAGTTCAGAGAGAGAAAGGGCACAGATCAGAGAGTACAAAGAACAAAGAGAATGAGCGAGAACATACAGAACACAGAAGACATTCCTCATAATGAATCCCTGCAGGCACCACTAAAAAGGGAGCAAGCTTCCTTAAAACCCCAGCCCTTTGCAGATTCATGGAAATGATTCCCAAGAAGAAGAATTTCAAGTCTGAACCTACAGGAACTGCAGAGGCTCCAAGAATGGCCTGTAGCTAGTGGTGAACTGATTCTGGAGGAAGTGACTGCTGAAGTGCAGGTAGTTGACTTTTACTTGTTCTTTGTTAGGCATTACTGGGCTTATCCCGCACAACTCCATGTAGTTGTGCATTAGGTTATAGAAAAGGAAGCGGAGGTGTAAAAAAACTAGATGTTCTGCTCAAAATCACAATCTAAGAAGTAGTGAGTTCAGAATCTGAACCCAGAATCCTACGATGTAGCATAATGAAAAGAGCTACCAGATTGGGGAACACAGAAAAACCAGGATCTGAAGTAATCTTGTCAGGCTAAGCATTTCTAAAATCTCCTAGTGAGGCAAACTTATCAGGAAATACCACAACCAGTGTGTGTGTGTGTGTGTGTGTGTGTGTGTGTGTGTGTTGTTCTTTAGTATATCTCCAAGTTGGGGTTTAACTATTTGCAATGAATAATTCTGTTGCATTCAAAAAGGCCTGAGCAAAAGAAAACATAAGTAGTATTTCTACAGAATTTTCCAGATTTCCCAGATTTTCTTTTTAGCACCTTTGATTTTTTTTTCTGGTGCACTGTCTTTAGTATGAACACAAGACTAAAAATACTAATTTATCATTACCAGTTATGGGATACTTACTACGTGCCATGTACTGTGACAAGTGCTTTACATAAGTCATTCCAATAAATCTGCATGTTTATAACCTCCATATTACAGAAGGAAATGCTGGGACTCAGGGAGATAGCATAACCATGCAAAATCACACAGATTAAAAGTTCTGTCTGACTTGTGAGCCCCACCCATTCACCAAAACGTCATGCCACATAAAGGAAATAGACTATGCAAAGAACAATATATAACAATATGCAACATGTTGAATGAAGATGGTTTCAAGCCATCTTACTGGTGGCTATTTAAGCAGTAGAATGCCTGCAGAGCTTTGTATTTTATGATGTCAGCAATCCTATTAATGACCATTCGCCATAATTTTTCCTTGTATGGTCCATTGCTCAAGTTCTCAGTTTCTTATTTTTGAGAACCCCCAGGATGGTGGTCAATAGATTAGGGTCAGACTCTCTCCTAGGAGTGCGGGGGAATGAGATCGTGGGTACAAGTGAGTAAAGGTGGAATAGGACTTGGAGTATTAGCAAGTGGAATCAGAATTAGGAAATGAACCTGAGAATGCACATGTAGAGTAGCTCAAGTTCAAGTAGGCACAGATAGCTTAAGAGGAAAAATCTTGAGATACTGCTTAATGATACATAGTAAGTGAGAAGATTTCCAAATAATATAACAAACCTATTGGCCATGAATGCAAGACATCCAGTAAGATTGTATCATATCACCATTTTGATTATGGTAAAAAAGAACAAATTGGTCCCTAAAACACCAAATACATGTTTCTTATGAGAGAGTTAATTGTAGGTCTGCTTTTGAGATATGTTTTATCATGGGTCAATATTTTAACTTCCATACGCATATTTTATTACAATGAACTTTTCAGAGTAAATTCTATCATAATGTAACCTGCATAGACCCAGGGATTTGGTTTAGAAAAGAGGATCCTATAATAGGTTCAGGATTGCAAATGGAATTTTAATACTATTTTGATATGTCTGTACACCCGCTTACCCTATTTGTTTCTACCTTATGCTAATTTGCATAATATTGCGCATTAAATATGTACTGTCACTTTTCTTCAAAGAACATTTGAATGGTGACAAATTCTCATTCTACAAAACCCAATACTGGTATTACCTTAAGAGAAAATTTAACCAAGAAAGGAGATCAAACGATAAATGGAAAAATTTTAACAATATTACAGAGAGAAAGGGTATCATATTAGTAACTGAATTAATGTTTAAAAGTAAGTATAGTGGTAAGACAATCATGAATCCATCCAGAAACACTTAAAAGTACTGCTTAAGACCTCAAAGTAGTAAAAAGGACAAATATGAAACCTCAAGTTTATCTTACGGGATCAACTTTGAAATCACACATTATTAGGTCAACAGGAAATATTTTCATTTCCACAATTATTTTCCTTTATAACAGGATATTCCATTAAATATTATCTGAATCAGGTAAACATGAAATAAAGTTATTCGAGACTGTGAGCTACTGAAGGACAAGATCAGTGTTTTACTGAAACTTAACAGAATACTTAGGGCCAAGCTGGCTTTGGTTACAAGTCGTGTGTTCATGCATCATCTAAACTAGAATACCATTGTAGGTGAAAGGGTCACTTTGCTAGGGCAAGAGCTATAAACCAGGAGGATTATCCCAGGCAACCTGGAAGTTAAAGTCAACTTACTTACAAGGTTATGACATTATGTCCACTAGAAGAACCAAAACTTTACCATCATGTGTTTCTAAAGGTACTTAATTTTTAAAATAGTAATACATATTACCTATGGCATATAAGGTGAAGAATCCTGAAGGGGATAATGCATTAAGGATTTAATATATGTGTATGCAACTTTTTTTGGTTTGCTGTACTCCAAAGGCAGAAGACACCAGCTTTGCATCTAAACATTGAGTGCTTTGAATAAAAGAGAATGAGGAAAGGAATGCAAATTGTATTATGCACAACCAGTATTTATTAGTTGCTACACTTGATGCTGAAAATGTGTCATTTTCAAACAGTGACAGAGTCACAACTGTAGAAGGAAACGTGTTAGCGGTGCTATGATTAATCACGACTTCCAGTATCACTTTGCCTAGAAAAATATTTCATAGAAAAAGAAGGCAAGTTTCTCCTACCAGAATGAACAAAATAAAAGGAAAGGCAGTGCTAACTGTGGGCAAATATGTGGAGAAATCAAAAGTCACATACACTCTGGGTAAACATGGAAACTGAGGCAATCGCCTGGAAAAACACTCTGGAATAGTATTAGACATTATCTACTAAAGCTGAATAGGTACTTATGTTTTGGCTTGTCAATTTCTAACCTAGCGCAAATGTGTACACACATTCATGAAAAGACCTACAAAATGTTTAAAACAGCATTATCATACCAGTGCCAAACTAGAACCTACTTAAATGTCCATCAAGAGGAGACTAGAGAATGGTTTTGATACAGTCACACAATGAAATATTATTCATCAATAAAAGTCAAAGAAGCCACAACCCTTCTCAACAATGTGGATCAATCTCACAAACATAATCCTTGGCAGACCAATCCAGACACTAGAGAGGGCATATTGTATGATCCAATTTACATGAAGTTCAAAAACAGGCTAACCCAGTGCATAGTGCTAAGAGTCAGGACAGCTGTCTGCTTTAGGGTGCTAGCAATGGCCAGAAGGGGACACAGGGGTGGTGCTAGCAATGGCCAGTAGGGGGCACGGGGGAGAGCTGTCTGCCCAGAGGCTGGTGAGGTTTTGTTTCTTGATATGGATGCTTGTTACATGGGTGTGTTCAGTTTGTAGAAAATTAATCAAACTGTAACATATTATTTGTGCACTTTCCTCATGTAAATAATTCTTCAATAAATATTTTTCAAAAGAGGAAAGCTTCAGTCCAGCACTAATGTAAATGAAAATAAATTTTGAATTCACAAGGTCAGAACTAATTATGTTTTAGAGCATATGGAGGCATTAATTCCCTTTTAATCTTTGAGGAAAGTCATACGTAAAATATGTTCCAAGGTTTTATAAAATGGCTTGAGGGGGATTATTTTTTATTCTTTTTTTCTTCCAAGATTGTACTGAAATTCAAGTTAGTTAATATATAGTGTAGTATTGGTATTGGGAATAGAATTTAGTGATTCATAAATCCTGTCTAACACCCAGTGCTCACCCCAGCAAATGCTCTCCTTATGCCCATCACCCATATAGCCCATCCGCCTCCTCCCTTTCAGCAACCCTCAGTTTATTCCCTATATTTGAGTCTCTTATGGTTTACCTCCCTCTCTTTTTTCGTCTTATTTTATTTTTCCTTCCCTTCCCTATATTTATCCACTTTATTTCTTAAATTCCACATATGAGTGAAATCATACGGTATTTGTCTTTCTCTGCCTGCCTTATTTAGCTTACCATAGTACACTCTAGCTCCATCCATGTTGTTGCAAATGGCAAGATTTCATTCATTTTGATGGCTGAGCAAGATTCTGCGCACACACACACACACACGTGTGTGTGTGTGTGTGTGTGTGTGTGTATACACCTATTTTTTATCTATTCATCAATTGATGGACATTTGGGCTCTTTTCATAATTTGGCTATTATTGATAATGCTGCTATAAAGATTGGGGTGCATGTGCCCCTTTGAATCACTATTTTTGGATAAGTACCTGGTAGTGCAATTGTAGTTGTAGGGCAGTTCCATCTTGAACTTGCTGAGGAAAGTCCACATTGTTATGTGGAGTTGTTGTACCAGTTTGCATTCCTACCAATAGTACAAGAGGGTCCTCTTTTCTCCACAGCCTCACCAACAACTGTTGTTCCCTGAATAGTTCATTTTAGCCATTCTGACAGATGTAAGGTGGTATCTCATCGTGCTTTTGATTTGCATTTCCCTGATGATGAGTGATGTTGAGCATTTTTTCATGTGTCGGTTGGCCATCTGGATGTCTCCTTCGGAGAAGTGTCTATTCATATCTTCTGCCCATTTCTTCACTGGATTATTTGTTTTCGGGTGTTGAGTTTGATAAGTTCTTGATAGACTTAGCATACTGGCCCTTTATTTGATATGTCACTTGCAAATAGCTTCTCCTATTCTGTAGATTGGCTTTTAGTTTTGTTTCCTTCATTGTGTAGAATCTTTTTAGATTATTTGCAACTCTAAACCTCCTTTAAAAAGAGAATCTACTCCTATGTTAGCAAAACTTTGGATTATAAAAAAAAAATGAAGACATGACTCAATTTCCTGGGTTTTATGTATCTATACACACGTAACATGTATATTATGTATAATATATGTATATATGTATGTTAGCATATATATATTATATATAATATGTAAACATATAATACATACATTAATTTATAGTATCGGTAATTTTTTCCCACGTCACTTCTTAACAATTACATGCAATGCTTTTCTTAGAAGTTTTTGTTTTAATTTAAAAAACATAGTTGCTACAATTTTAAGTATTGTTTTCTAGGATGAAAAAATAAGAATGTGGACTATGTGAATGTTTTTTTTTTTAATTTTTTTTTTCAACGTTTATTTATTTTTGGGACAGAGAGAGACAGAGCATGAACGGGGGAGGGGCAGAGAGAGGGAGACACAGAATCGGAAACAGGCTCCAGGCTCTGAGCCATCAGCCCAGAGCCTGACGCGGGGCTCGAACTCACAGACCGCGAGATCGTGACCTGGCTGAAGTCGGACGCTTAACCGACTGCGCCACCCAGGCGCCCCTATGTGAATGTTTTTTAATGAGGAAGGAAACTCACTGTCAGTGGCATGACCTTTGATGACTTATTAAAAGTAAAGGATGTGAAATATAATTTGTATTTCTGGACTAAAATTACTAGTTAGATTGTACTCATAATCTAGAAATGCTTGTAGAGCTATTATGCTGAAAAAATTCTATAACTGAAATCATTCTTCTCCTTTTGCTTATAAATGTGTGAAGACCTATCTGTTGACTCTAAATTCTCATTATTCAAATATTTGGTATAAAGGCAAATGTGTATAATTTAAATAAAAAACTATTATAATAAACCACATTTTAATTGCAAACCAGTCTTATAATGACTTTTTATATTTTAACTTATTAAGTGTTATTTGCAGTGTTTACATGTCTTAGTCATATTTTTCAATTTTATTTACACTGCAATACATGGTTAATGAAATGTAGAAGTAAAACATAACTTTTACCTGATTCCACATGCTATCATTGCACTAAGAACAAGTAACTAACAAGTATGGAGTTAGCTAGATAATGAATAATTAATTAGTTGGCATTACAAACACGTTATGTGATGTGTTATTTAGATGTTCAAGAGAATTTTAGTAATATTTGTGGAAGGTGGGATTTTGAGGTAGGCAAGACATTTATTATAATGTTCCCATTTTTTTTTAAGTTTATTCATTCATTTTGAGAGAGAGAGAGAGAGAGAGACAGAGAGAGAGCATGAGTATGAGAGGGGGTGGGGAAAGCAGGCAGTAGGAGAGAGGGTGGGAGAAAGAGAGAGAGAGGGGGAGAGATATGGAGACAGAGAGAGAGAGAGAGAGAGAGAGAGAGAGAGAGAGAGAGAGAGAGAAAGAGAGAGAGAGAATCCCAAGGAGGCTCTGCACTGCTAGCATGGAGCGTGACGTGGGGCTCGAACTCATGAACTGTGAGATCATGACCTGAGCTTAAACCAAGAGTCAGACGCTTATTCAACTGAGCCCCCCAGGGGCCCCTAACTTTGCCAAACTTAAATAATGGAACATAGCTTCATACTATATCTGAAAACTCATTATGTAATATATTTTTTAAAGTGAGTTATAGTTGAGAAAAAGATAATACCTTTAGTATATTGTATATTTAAAAAGACACTAATGCTAAAAAGGTATTTGCTGTTATTTCTTGACCTGGACAGTGAATGTGAATTTCTGAACTGCTTTAAAATGACAAAAATAATTGGTGTGCCTCAGTGGCTCAGTCAGTTAATGTCAGGCTTTGGCTCAGGTCATAATTTCACTGTTTGTGGGTTTGAGCCCCACGTAAGACTCTATGCTGACAGCTCAGAGCCTGGATCCTGCTTCAGATTCTGTGTCTCCCTCTCTCTATCTGGCCCACCCATGCTCACACTCTGGATCTCTCCTCTCAAAACATAAACATTAAAAATGTGTTTAAAAATGATAAAAATAATTATCATAGAAATGATTTAGGAGGTAATCCTCAACTACAATGTTTTAATGCCCTCCAGTATTTTATGAAGACTCTTTTACTCCTTGATGGCTGGGGCAAGGGTGTGCATGAAAATTTTAAGTAAGACCTCTTGTATTAGTCAGCTATAGACGCATGTTTATCTATATAAACATATCCTGCTGTTGGAAACGAACCTCTGCTTGGAGCAAAAATATGACATGAAGACAGAGTTTGGGGATAAAGAGGAACACTAGTTTTATTGCTTTGCCAAGAGAAGGAGGCTGAAGCAGGCTAATGCTTTCAAAACTGAAGATCCGCTTGGGGTAAAAGGCTATGGGGTTTTATAGGAAAATACAGGATCTGGGCAATTTCAGTTGGAAACTAGTACATATGCCAGCCGTGTTGGTGGTGTCTCTTGACTAACTCAGGTGCTGGCCACCTGAGTCTCATAACTGAATATACACTGAGGTCAGCAAGATGCCCACAGTGATACCGAGTTCCTGGAACAAAGGATTCTACAGAACACATGAAGGGGAGAGGGGGGCTTCAAGAACGAGGAAGACAACACCAAATTTGACAACAATCCTAAACATTTATATAATGTTATAAACAGCTTATAAAGCTCAAACTTCTTAAAACTAACAGTAATAATAAATTTCCATCAACCATGCTATTTTCCTCTAGAGGTAATGCTATAATAAAACTGTTGTCCTAAATAGAGGTGTTTATTTCTAGAGTATATAGCCAAGAAGTGCAGGAAAAAATTACTGAGTTACAGCAGGTCATTAATAGTTTGTCATCTTTTAAAAGTATTCATCTTTTGTGATATATTTCATTCTAAAGAAATGTTACCTTTCCTTCCTAATTTTGTGTTTGTAACTGTACATCCTGTTTCTTAAATGGGGGAGTCCAAGGTAATATAAGTTTCTGGCCTCATAAAACCTGGGTCAGTCATGTGTGTCAATATATTTTTCTGCTACTGTAGAAAATGACCATATAGGGGCACCTGGGTGGCTCAGTCGGTTAAGCGGCCGACTTCAGCTCAGGTCACGATCTCGCGGTCTGTGAGTTTGAGCCCCGCGTCGGGCTCTGTGCTGACAGCTCAGAGCCTGGAGCCTGTTTCGAAGTCTGTGTCTCCCTCTCTCTGACCCTCCCCCGTTCATGCTCTGTCTCTCTCTGTCTCAAAAATAAATAAACATTTAAAAAAATTTAAAAAAAAAGAAAATGACCATATAATTTATTTTTCAAACAAGGACACTTTTGAGAGTTAAAGTTTTATATAAATAATTACAGATTTTAAACTTGAAAAGTCCCTAACAAACGAGAAGTAGGTCATCTTACTCACATAAAGACAAGATAAATTTCTGATGGATTGCACAGATAGGGAAAACACTGGTCTCTTCTGGGAAATTGGTATGATTCTCTGTTATTTATTTATTATAGCAGCATCTCATTATGTTTTTCTTCTTTCTTTGATTTCTGGGAAACTTGGAGGTAAATTTTGTACTCAATAGCTGCAGATGTCCTTAGTTCAGCATTTTCTGAATGATTCCCTAGCCCAGTTTATCCTTACTGGCTTACAATATAACCTTCTCCTTCCCTTTTCCAGCTTTTACTAAAGAGTTATGTAGTTAAAAAAAAAATTACCTTCTACTGAATACTGCCTCTAGGTATTTTTTGGAAGTTAGTATTATATAAAGAAAAGTTAATGAAGACAAATCTTTAGAATCACATCATTACAATAGCAACAGTTACTTTTTATTAAATAGTGATTCTGGTCCAGTTCTTTAAGTAAATTATTTTTGTTTTGTTTTGTTTTTTTTGTGCCAATAATTTCTAGATCTCATTATCTCCTACTATCACTCATTCATCAAGTGGAGAATACATTTGATAATCACCACTTTCTCAGAATATGAATTATCAGCTTCAAAATTACAAATCAGATTCTTTATTTTGTTGAATGGGGGAAATTTTCCATACATACATCTACAGCTATATATATACATATATATAAACATGTGTTCTGTTTAACATGTGTATATACTCTCATATACATATACTGTTGTATGTGTATGTGCATATGTGTGTTTAAAGTGTTAAGTATCTGGGGCGCCTGGGTGGCGCAGTCGGTTAAGCATCCGACTTCAGCCAGGTCACGATCTCGCAGTCCGTGAGTTCGAGCCCCGCATCGGGCTCTGGGCTGATGGCTCGGAGCCTGGAGCCTGTTTCCGATTCTATGTCTCCCTCTCTCTCTGCCCCTCCCCCGTTCATGCTCTGTCTCTCTCTGTCCCAAAAATAAATAAAAAACGTTGAAAAAAAAATTAAAAAAAAAAGCGTTAAGTATTTAAAGTTACCATTTCCTCCCTGAAGATGTACCATATAATCCTGACATTGTGATATTGCTGTGGCAATTTAATTTTTTTTTTAATTTTTTTTAACGTTTATTTATTTTTGAGACAGAGAGAGACAGAGCATGAATGGGGGAAAGTCAGACAGAGAGGGAGACACAGAATCCAAAACAGGCTCCAGGCTCTGAGCAGTCAGCACAGAGCCCGACGCGGGCTCGAACTCAAGGACTGCAAGATCGTGACCTGAGCCAAAGTCAGACGCTTAACTGACTGAGCCACCCAGGCGCCCCTGGCAATTTAATTTAATTATCTGCTTGACACCATGACCTGGATAAAGCCAATGTAACTTTCACTGCTGAATGAAAAGACTGCATTCTTTCCTGGCCTTTGTGGAAGGCTCCTAGTAAGTCACAGAACCTCATAGCCATGGCAAACACTGTTAGGGTCTTGGCAGTATTGAAAACCCAGAAGCCTTCCCAAACTAGGCTTTTCTGGGCAAGTACCTACCTCCTCCTTAGTAAGTGAAAGTGGTATCTTCAGTGAAACCTATCAACTTTTTTGATAGTTCCCATTATCTTTTCCAGAGGATGATCTTAATATGAACTTACAATTGATCTCAGTGACGCAAGCCAAGTTACAAACGGCACCTGTGAACTCTATTTCCAATTTCACATGTCAAAGAACACTACAGTCTATGATGGCCATGTGGGTGTGTGCACAAGTGTGTGTGTACTGGGGGGGGGGAGTGGAGAAACGACCAAGTCCTGTTTCAGAATGTCAATCACACTGTCCAGTCCCTTCTTCTCTGTGAATAATGAGAACACTGAGACTCAAGTATTTTCTGATAACCTTGAGAGAGTATGTCGTGACTAAGCAGAGGAACACAGTGAAAGAGAAAACAGACTCTCACTTTATGGGACTTCTCAAACAGGTGCATGCCACGCCTGCTTTTTCTTCCCTTCACATGCTCAGATCAATGTTACTGATGGACGTTTCTTGAGACGAGTAAACTTATTTTCTCTCACTATTCCTATTCAAGGTAAGAAGCACAAACCAAGGCTCAGTAGTTGGGTAAGGGTCTTACTCTTGATTTTGGCTCAGGTCATGACCTTGTGCTCTGTAAGACTGGGCCCCGTGTTGGGCTCTGTGATGACAGTGTGCAGAACCTGCTTGGGATTCCCAATTTCTGTCTCTCTTTGCCCCTTCCCCACTTGCACTCTCTCTCAAAATAAATAAATAAACTAAAAAAAAAAAAATAGAAACACAAACCAAAGATATGAGGACTAAAATAAACAGTAAATACTGAGAGAGCATTAATATTACATTCCCTCTATTAGCCTATTTAGTCCATGAACTCTGATTAAAACAGAGCTTCTGTGGCTATTTTCATATTTTAGTCACTTTTTAAAAAGTTATGTTTCCCAGACTTTCCTTTTAAGGCGGTGAACAAATGTCAAGATAGAAAACAAGATTTCTCTGCCAAAAAAATTATAAAAATAACAAAAACAAAACCAAATAGTTAAACAAAACAAAACCCATCAAAAATATAGGAGCATCATCAAGAAAAATAATGGGAGGGCAGGAAAGTAACAGAAGTTTCAAAATATTAATATGCCTTAGCTTGGGACAGTCCAGACTGTCCTCAAGTTTGTCCAAACTCCTCAGTTTGTGTCGGGAAGAAGGGAGGGATTAGATCAGGAAAAAAAGTTTCAAAAATTATCACAAATGATTCTTCTCGGGAGGACAAAAGAAAGAGCAGGATGAACTGGGGAGTGTGGAAAAGGAGATGAACATTTGCACAAAAGTAAAAGCCTCCACCTGCCTTCTTCTGAGTCACTCTAAAGGACACGGAGAAAACCCCTGGACCTCACCCTTCTGGTGATTCCCTAATGGGCATCAAACTGTCAAGGGAAATTAAACACTCTCAGAAACATGCCGGGCTTATTATCTCAAACTTATTTTGAGATCTTGAGGCAGACATTGCCCGGTGGAGATCCTCACCTGCTACTTTCCACTGCCCCCCTCCCCCAGACTTTGAATATCACTGCTAAAAAACATATTCTGCATGTATTTCTCTCTTCTGTTATGAGAAAGTGGAAATGACAGGAAAGATGAGAGAACAACTGAACTGGTCACAGTGCATGGCTCAGCTTCCGCAAATTGGGTTAGAAGAATTATCTGAAGTCTGGGGCCATTCCGACACTGGATGGGGGATGCTTCCCCAACAAAAGGAAGGAATAAAGATTCAGGATTGTTAACAAAGCCTGGCTGCCAATGAACCCTCCTGGTTTCACAGCCTCCTTCACTCCAGTCCACACACTGCAAAGAGTCTGTACCCAGGATGTATCTCAGGAAGAAGAGAGATTTCAGATGAGGAAGAAATCGAATAGAACTTATTCTAATGTCACAGGGCAAATAAAGCATTCAAGTTAACAAATCAGACAAGAATAGTATAAAGACATAAATAAGTGGCATTTAGGCAGTTGCTGCAGCAAAAAGAGAAAGAGAATAAAGGGAACACAACATGCAATGAAGAGAGTGTGTGTGTGTGTGTGTGTGTGTGTGTGTGTGTGTATGGGGGGGGGGGGTATCCCGAAAGAAAGCACAAGCCAAGAACTCAGAAAAACTCGAGAAACCTTACCAGTCCATAAGCATTCTCTGATAAGACACCAATCCTGAAAAGACTGGGTTTGTACCTTTACAGAGATGGCTGGAATGTTCTTTGAAACCAGAATTGTTACTGAGACTAAAAAACAAAAACCACCACAACAAAAAAAAATCGTGTGAAAGGATAAAAACGTACTTACAAATTTGAGGACACATGTATAGTACAAGTTAATTAACAAGTTGGCTAGGTAGTTTCTACGCTGTTATTCATACTTAGGCTAGAGATAACAACTTGCTTCTTCACTGTATCTTTGACATAAGAAGGTCATGATTAAGGAGATGTCAGAGATACCCACAAATTACTTTCAAGTTAAAAAACATCAATATTTCAAAGATGTACAGAATTATTTTTCTCGTACTGCCTTTCTCTTCTGAAGAAAATGCAATTTAAGAATAGAATGAGTTTATAAATGTTGCGTTTGTCAATGTGCAACTGACATATATATGCTTTCTATTAATTTCCTCTCATTCTTCACCTTCTCAGACACAATAATAACACACAGTAGTAGAAGTGGGAAAGACTGAGGGTGCAGGGTGCAGATAAGAACTGTCATTAAGTGACTGCCATCTTGAGAAAGCCTCTTGGGTTTGCACTTCTCTGTCTTATAAAAATACAGACATCTGACCTGTAAGCTCTCTTTAAAGAAAAGAATAAAAATTTCATACTTTTTTTTTTCTAACTCTTGGATCTTCTGGAAAGACAAAAAAAAAAGTTAACTGTCCAAGAAACCTCTTGGGAAGGTTTCTTTCCATCAGTGGGAACTACACTGGACCTACAGTCAAAAACCAGTAATTTAAGGGGCACGTGGGTGGCTCAGTCAGTTAAGCACCTGACTCTTGATTTCGACTCAGGATAGGATCTCATAGATCCTGAGTTTGAGTCCTGCATTGGGTTCAGCACTGACAGTGTGGAGCCTGCTTGGGATACTGATTCCCTCTTTCTTTGCCCTTCCCCCACTAGCTCTCTCTCTCTCTCTCTCAAAATAATTAAAAATAAACTTAAAAATAAAAACAGTAATTTAATCCCAGTCCTGCCACTCATGCATCTTATGAACCCAGAAACGCTGGCACACCTGTAAGCCTCTATTTCCTCCTGGGTAAAATGAGGCAGGTCAATAAGGCCTTTTTCTTTCTCTGCTCCCCCTCTTCCTTTGCTCCCTCTCTCTTCCTCTCCTCCCTACCCCCATCACTCTTTCCAGCTTTAACAGACATTTTTTGAGCAACTGACAAACTTCTTCCCATGAAAATGAGCACATGTACACTGTTTTGCACATCTTATCAGTGGGTGCACATCATATCATCTCTTCGAGGAGAAGTCCATCAACCCTTTGTTAAGAATTCCATGATGTGGGACACCTGTAAGGTCACTGCCAGTATTTACATGGTGGAAAACCACCTCACTACTGTAAGGCAACTGGCTGGATTGCATTTTGGGGCATCAGAAGACCTTGGTTTTTTTTTTTTTAATGTTTATTTGTTTTTCAGAAAGAGAGAGAAAGAGAGATGGACAGACAGAGCACAAGCTTGGGAGGGGCAGAGAGAGAGGGAGACACAGAATCCAAAGCAGGTTCCAGGCTTTGAGCTGTCAGCACAGAGCCCGACGCGGGGCTCGAACCCAGGAATCGCCAGGTCATGACCTGAGCCAAAGTTGGACATTTGACCAACTAAGACACCAGGCGCCCCAGTATTGGTTTCCTCTAAAGATACTTATTTTGGGGAAACATTTAACTCACTTAAAAATAATGAAGATTTTTTAAATCCTTTTGAGAAAAAAATAGGAAAGCAATGTCATTGCAACCAAGAAACCCTCTTGCAGGGAGACAACTCCTATGTGAGTTTAACAAACTCTGAAGCTTCAATGTGACTTTTCTAACTTGTAAATATCAGAGAAAGTAGTAGAACCTACTAGTGATAGACAGAAATGGGTTTCATCTTGATACCACCATTTACTACACTGGAAACCCACTTAATATCTCTAAGACTTGAACCATTTTTTTTTAATTTTTAAAAATTCTTTTAGTCTTTTCTTATTATTTATTTTATTATTATTATTTTTTTTATTTTTTTTTTCAGAGAAAGAGAGAGCGTGAGCAGGGGAAAGGGGCAGAGAGAAAGAGAGAGACACAGAGTCTTAAACAGGCTCTACACTCAGCACAGAGCCTCAATGGGACTTGATCCCATGTGGGACTCAATCCCATAACCCTGGGATCATGATCTAAGCCGAAAGTAAGAGTAGGATGCTCAATGGACTGAACCATGCAGGCGGAGAAGACATGATAATTTACCTCTATGCTCATTTCCTTTCATACGAATTTTATTAAAAAGCTGGTTTAGATGGTTATCATTTTGACTAGGATCCGTTTATCTAAAGATTTCAGGACACACAAGGAGAGGCACTATAGTCCAGGGAATAAAATTCTTGTCTTATCAATCTATAGATGTAAGCTCTAGTCTTTGACCTCAAGCGTTCCCTCTCACTTCGAGTAAGTCACTATGTAGTTTCTTTCACTTTAATGATGAGGAAACTTGGCTTCATGATTTCCAAAGTGATTTCCCTATTCTCAATTTTTATTATGAGTTAATAAGAGAGGACTCATAAAGGCTAGTGTTTTTATTCATATGGACATGATACCATTTGGCATTTCATCCACTGGTTTATAGTGAGCCTAATCGGCACATATTCCCATTTGTGTTCAGCCATGTGCAGCCAGGACTGTTTGTGTAACCAGAGTCAGTCTCCCCTAAGCTTCTCAGGCCTTCTCTGTGTATCAGCTGTGGTGACCCCTCAACCCCTAAACCAGCTCAATCCAGCCCAGTTTGCTTGCCAGTGCAGTAGCCCCACGGGGTGCTACTAGCCTTGTTTCCTGACAACTATAGCTGCCTCAGCCTTCCCAGAGAGGAAGGCCAGGATTGCACATAGCTTCCACTAGAATACCAGTGGAGCTATGAAGAGTTTGTGCCTGGTTGCAAGTTCCAGATTCAGAAGATGAGGCATCCTGCTGTGGGAAGAGGGATCCGGCTTCTTCAGTGACTGCTAGGTGGGACTACATGAAGTTCTCTAGAATTACTGGGAAATGCATACGTGTGGGCATACATCAAAAAGCCAGAAATAGGAGATTAGAAGTATCAAGAAGATAAATTCCTTGTATTTCCTCTCCTCTGACAATTTCTCTGGCAACATCCAGAGTAACCAAGAAATCAGTTGTATTTTCTTGTGAGGCTGTCCTCAGTAACTTTTATTGGTTCCCTGCTCTATGGTCCTGTTTTCCTCACGCCTGCAGCCTGGGATTGCACCACCCAAATAAAGTGTAGCCCGTGAGCTTTACTTGGGGCTCTGGTTTCCAATGTAGGCAAGGCTCACACAGATGGCAATGCCTAGAATCTTCCTAGGCATTTGTTTCTCATCTACAGAAACATCTGGGAAAAAAAATGATAGCAGGGCAAGTTGAGAAAACTCAGCAATATGACTTAACCTCAAGTTTGAACCTGATATAAATGCCATCAATGGCCAAGGAATTTGCAAATGGCTTAGAAAGTCCGTAAGGTCACTCTTCTATTTAATGTACATTAAATTGACCCTGATAGTACTTTCTTCAGAATTTATTTTTTATTTCTTTGAGAGGAGGCTAACTTTACAAAGAACATGGAGAAAATGAAGGAGAAATCAAGAGGTAAAAGAAGGATGCCATTTTAGAAAGGGGCAAAGAAAACCATTACATAACAGGAAGATATTAATCCTACATACAATAATGCCTAATTTCTATGGAAGCCCTAATGGAATATATTGCGCATATACTAGAATAAAAGATATTCCAGTTTCAAAAATTTGATTTCAGTTCATTGTTTAAAAACAAACAAACAAAAACGATCCTGAAGTCTATTAATCTTTATTCAGTGGTGTCATAAAGCACGGCACTGATTGGCGAAGGGCACAGGAAAGGCATTGATGTATCTTCAAAGAAGGGTTGTTGCATCTCTTACTGGGAGTCTTGACAGCAGAAACCCTTTAGCTGCCAGATCCTGTAGGGACTGCCTCAGTTGCCTAGAGAAAACTCACCCCAGATCATGCCCTTTCCGAGTCAGCGCACTTGAGCGACTGACGAAGACGGCTATAAAAGCCTGAACATTTTTTTCCTAATGAGGCGCATCTATGATGGATTACTTGAGCTCACAGAGACCTCCCCTTGGTGTCAGCTAAGGCTGTTGCTGGCTGGTATTACACCTCACCTTCTCTTTTTGTACCATCTAGCTCACTTCTCTTCATAGCAAGAGGTGTTGATGTCAAAGCATCCCTTAATAAACATTAAATACAGCCCATTCTACACATTACACTCTTCCACATGTATTTCTTGGTGTGAATGTGGTTGGGGAGAAGGCAAGGGAATATGAAAGTGTTTCCCTTCAGCCTTTAAGGTGCAGACCTAGTCCCCAAGCAGAGGTGACAATAAAATATTTAAGATTTAAAAACTCAGATGCCAATCCAAATAGGTAACTCTTGAAGACATTTACTGTGCATTAACCTTTTATTTGCTGGTATGTGTGAACATCAGAAGTAGAAGAGTCAATATGGAAGGATTTTAATATTTTATCAACTGATATGGAGATCCTAGGTCATCCTTCCTAAGTATCTGTCTTCCCCTAAGTGAAATGGGACCATTATAACAGGTAGCTCCTAATAGGGAGACATGTTCAGGGCAGAAACATGGTGTCTTCGTTAATTTCAGATTTCCACTGGAGAAAAAGTCAGGTAAAGATGTGGAGTCTTCCACAACAGCAGAACTCACCATCATATGGTAGCTGTCTAACTGACCTAGAGCCCGTGGTACTCTTTCTTGTCACTCTTTTATTCTAAAGTTAGTGTGATCCTAAATAGCTTTAGAAAGTGAGTCAAAGAAAAGCAACCAATTTGGTGACTCACTCTAAAAAGAACAGCTATTTCTACTGTTAAACAAATGGATTTAAACCTATAGAGATTCTAATCTCAGCATATGTCTTCTAAATCCACCAACTACGTGCCCATATGTAGAGTTAAAATATAGTTTGTCTGGAACAGAAAACCCATAAATGAACCCACAATTATTGGTCAGTTAATCTTTGACAAACCATCAAAGAATAACCACTGGGAAAAAGACAGTCTCTTCAACAAACAGTGTTGGGAAAACTGAACGGTACATGCAGAAGAATGAAAGTGGACCACTTTCTTACACCATACACAAAAATAAACTCAAAATGGATGAAAGACCTAAATGTGAGAGCTGAAACCATAAAATCCTAGAAGACAGCACAGGCAGTAATGTCTTTGACATCAGCCATAGCAAACTCCTTCTAGATATGTCTCCTAAGGCAAGGGAAACAAAACCAAAAATAAGCAATTGGGACTACCTCAAAATAAAAATCTTCTGCATAAGGAAGGAACCAATCAATAAAACTAAAAGGCAGTCTATGGAATGGGAGAAGTTATTTGCAAATGACATATTTCATAAAAGGTTAGCATCCAAAATATATAAACTCAACACCCAAAAAATGAATAATCCAGTTAAAAATGGGCAGAAGACATGAACAGACATTTCTCCAAAGCAGACATGCAGATGGCCAATAGACACATGAAAAAATGCTCTACATCATTCATCATCAGGGAAATACAAACCAGAACTACAGTGGGTACATGATACCTGTCAGCACAGTTAAAATCAACAACACAAGAAACATCAGGTGCTGGTGACAATGTGGAGAAGAAGGAACACTCTTGTACTGTTGGTGGGAATGAAAACTGGTGCAGTCACTCTGGAAAACATTATGGAGTTTCCTCAAAAAGTTAAAAATAGAAGTGCCCTATAATCCAGCAATCACACTACTAGGTATTTACCAAAAGAATATAAAAATGCTAATTCAAGGGATACATGCACCGCAATGCCTACAGTAGCATTATCTCTAATAGCCAAATTATGAAAACAGCCCAAGTGCCCATCGAATGATGAATGGATAAAGATGTGGTATATATATATATACAATAGAATATTACTCGGCTATAAGAAAGAACAAAATTTTGGCATTTGCAATGAAATGAATGCAGCTAGAGAGTATTGTGCTAAGCAAAATAAGTCAGAGAGAGATAAACACCATATGATTTCACTCATATGTGGAATTTAAGAAAAAAATGATCAAAGGGCAAAAGAGAGAGAGAGAAAGAGAGGCAAACCAAGAAACAGAATTTTAACTGTAGAGAACAAACTGATGGCTACCAGAGGGAAGGGAGAAATGAGGGGATAAGGGGAACTGTGAAATAGGTGATGGGGATTTACAAGTGCACTTGTTGCGATGAGCATTGGGTATTGTATGGAATTGTTGAATCACTATATTGTATCCCTGAAATTAATATTACACTGTATGGGATTAAGGGGATTAACTAAAGTGGGATTTAAATAAAAACTTGAAAAAGTTTGTTTGAATATAAAGTTGATTTGTCTTTGAATTGCAATAATCAAATATCATTCTTCCTCTTAATTATAAATAATCATTATGTTTTGGAATGTGAGGTTAATGGAACTTCTAACTAAAACAAAAATGATTTATGCATTTTGGCTACACTGCTAAGGTATGTGAGGTACTGGTTTTTTTCCCTGGTAGAATATGGGGTATCTCATTCCTACCTACAGTGGAATAATTCTAATGTGAAATAATTAGTTTGGGAACATTAATGACACTACAAAAACAATCCTATCCCCTCTCTACTTATGCTTGCCATTCCTTTGATAGTAATCAAAATTGTAATTTCTCTTGAGAGATGCAAATGGCATAGGAAGAGATAACAGATTTTACTTAGTTTTTTTTTATATTATGATATGAGTAACTAATCAGATCCTTTCTAAAAGTAGATCTTTGGTAAGGATGAGAGAGCAAACATAAGACAAGCCTGACAAAATTTTCAAAGAAAAAATATTTTTTCTCTATTTAAAAAAAGAACTCTTAGATTGTATTAAGAGTACCTTCATGGGGCTCCTGGGAGGCTCAGTCGGTTAAGCGTCCAACTTCAACTCAGGTCATGATCTCACAGTTCGTGGGTTTGAGCCCCGTGTTGGGCTCTGTGCCGACAGCTCAAAGCCTGGAGCCTGCTTCAGATTCTGTGTCTACCTCTCTCTCTGCCCCTCCCCTGGTCATGCTCTGTCTCTCTTTCAAAAATAAATAAACATCAAAAAAAAAAAAAAAAGAGTACCTTCATGAGCATTAGAGAATAATTACATTATGATTTATCACTTACTTAACATTTCTAAATTTTGAAAACATATCCTTTCTTTTTTAAATTTTTTAATGTTTATTTATTTTTTAGAGAGAAAGAGACACAGTGTGTGAGTGGGGAAGGGGCAAAGAGGGAGACATAGAACCCAAAGGGAGCCTCAGGTTCTGAGCTGTCAGCACAGAGCCTGATATGGGGCTTGAACTCGTGAACTGCAAGATCATGACCTGAGCCCAAGTCGGACTTAACCAACTGAGCCACCCAGGTGCCCCTGAAACCATTTCCTTTCTATAATTATATCCATTTAAATTTTGCAATGTTTTAAACATATTTAAAAATTAAAGACTAATATTGCACTTAATAAATGTTAACACTGTAACATATTTGTTCCAGGTTGTCTAATTAAAATCTTATTAATTATGTAATTGTAACTACATTTGTACCTTTATTGATGTAACTCCCCAGCCCTTCCCTTTCCAGAGGTAAAAAACTTTGTTTATGCTGATGATTCCTCTTTCCATCCATGTTTTTATACATTCTCTACACCTGTGTGTTTTCATCAATACATGATTTGATCTTTGTAGCATTTCCCGTAAGAGATGGCTTGCTTTTTTCCTCACTCAACACTTTTCTTAATGTTTATTTATTTTTGAGAGATAGAGAGCGTGAGGACAGGAAGGGCAGAGAGAGCAGGAGACACAGAATCTGAAGCTGGCTTCAGGCTCAGCACTGTCAGTCAGCAAAGAGCCCAACGCAGAGCTTGAACCCACAAACTGCAAGATCATGACCAAGCCAAAGTCAGTTGCTCAAATGACTGAGCCACCTAGGCGCCCCCTCAACACTGTTCTTAAGGTTCATCCATGTGAATTGGTATAATAACTTTCTATTACTTGAATCTACCTGAGATTTTTAATCCATCAGTTTATAATCAAAAAGATGAATTTCAATATTTTGCTGTTATACAGAAATGTTCAGTAAACTTCCTTGTACACATCCTTCATGCATACGTGTTAGATTTCCCCTAGTCTATTGAGATGAATCTGTCTAGAGGTAGAAATTATGGGATGCAGAATTTATGTGTGCATCTCTGATTTTACTAAATATTCCCACTTTCGTTAGGCAAAGTAGTACCAATTTACTACCACCAGGAATATACAAGGTGTCTCACATCCTCAAACACACTTAAAAGTGTCATATTTCAAAATGTGTGACAATATGATATACGAAGAATGATAAAATATTATGACAAGGGCATCTTATGAATTTTTACATTTGCAGCTCCTTTTTGGCAAATGAGGGTATTTCCATAAGTTTATTAGCTTTTATCTGTTCTCATTAAAAAAAAAATTTAATGTTTTTATTTATTTTTGAGAAAAGAGACAGAGCATGAGTGGGGCAGGGGAGAGAGAAAGAGGGAGACACAGAATCGGAAGCAGGCTCCAGGCTCTGAGCTGTCAGCACAGAGTCCAATGCGGGGCTCGAACTCACAAGCCGTGAGATCATGACCTGAGCTGAAGTCGGACGCTTAACCAACTGAGCCAGCCAGGTGCCCCTGTTCACATCTTTTGATAATTTTACCCATTAGATTGTCTTACTTAGTGATTTGTACTATTTCTTTGTATAGTCTAGATGCTAATCCTTTGCCAGGTATTGAGTAACGAAGAACCGCTGGTTTAATTTGTCTTTTAACTTTGTCTTGCGGTATCTTGTGTATAAAAGTCTGTGAAGTGTATTATGATCAAATCTCTCCATGTTTTTCCTTTTATCCTTTGTACGAATTCCTTACAAATCTTAAATCTATAAACTTAATGTCCCTTCATTTTCTTCTAAGGGCCTAATAATTTTACTTGGCACACTTAGCTATTTAACCCATTTCAGATTTTTTTCTATATGAGTGCAACAAAAATCTAGTATTTCCCCCTATGAACAGGTACTTTTCCCATAAGTACTCACTCAGTAGGTCAGACCTTTCCCTCCAGATGCGGTTTCTGGCCTATATAATCCCCCATGATAACTGGGGCTTTCTCTGTGCCCTCTTCTGCCTATTGACCTAATTAAGGGTTTGTTTGGTTTTTTTCCAGAACTTGTAACAAACTTTTAAAAACTATAATTCCGGGGCGCCTGGGTGGCGCAGTCGGTTAAGCCTCCGACTTCAGCCAGGTCACGATCTCGCGGTCCGGGAGTACGAGCCCCGCGTCAGGCTCTGGGCTGATGGCTCAGAGCCTGGAGCCTGTTTCCGATTCTGTGTCTCCCTCTCTCTCTGCCCCTCCCCCGTTCATGCTCTGTCTCTCTCTGTCCCAAAAATAAATAAACGTTGAAAAAAAATAAAAAAAAATAAAAACTATAATTCCATAATAAATTCCCTACCTTTATTCTTCTTTAAATTTATCTTAGCTTCTCTTAGTCTTTCATCTAACATAAGAATTCAGAATACACTTATCAAATTTTATTTTTTAGGCTTATTTATTTTGAGAGAGAGAGAGAGAGAGAGAGAGAGAGAGCAAGCATGAGCAGGGGAGGAGCAGAGAGAGAATCCTAAGCAGGCTCTGCTGACATGGGGCTTGAACTTATGACCCATGAGATCATGACATGAGCTGAAATCAAGAGTCAGATGCTTAACCAACTGAGCCACACAGGTGCCCCAAGCTTGTCGAATTTTAGATTCAACTTAGAAGCTGTAAAATTTTGATCAATAAACTCACAAAATAATAAACCACAAATGGTCAATAACCATTTTAAAAGTTATTCTAAAAGATAGTAAACCAAGGTGTGAGAAATCTCTATCTTCACGGGTACTGTAACAGCATTCTCCAATCTGAAATCTTTGCTGCCTTTAGGTGTTTTGGTCTCAGGACATCAGGATATTTCAGGTTTCATTCATAGTATTGTTAAAGAAAAATATTTTATTTCTAGGAAACAAACCTTTTCCAACCTATGCAGCAATGATATCCTTGGTTTTAATCCTTAATTACGTGTATTTGCAATATTTTCCTAAGAAAATGTGTGTACAATTACCAAACTGTATGCTTTATACATAAAGTAATAAATCCTTTTTTTTCAAAGCAAATGAAACATCATGTTTATTTAAAATCTCACCCAGTACAAAAGCCAAACATTGTATAATGTTTCCCCTGCAATTTTGTTTAACACGAGTTTTTATATTAAGTTTGTTTGCATTTTTTTTACCTTTGTAAGTTGGTATTTGTTAATTCATATCAGGAATGATCATTTCTGTAAGTCAAATCAAACACGCTTTTCACATAGAATTTTCAGCATGGCATGTGACAGCTACTTCTGAATCTTACTTTGAAAAATGTATCAAAAGCTGGGGCACCTGGGTTGACTCAGTTGGTTAAGCGTCCGATTTTGGTTCAGGTCATGATCTCATGGTTCAAGGGTTCAAGCCCCATGTCGGGCTCTGTGCTGATAGCTCAGAGCCCAGAGCCTGCTTCGGATTCTGTGTCTCTTGCTCTCTGTCCTTCCCCCCAATTGTGCTCTATCTCTCTCAAAAATAAATAAACATTAAAAAAAAGAAAAATATATCAAAAGCATCATTATGCCACAGCCATTAAGTTAATGCCTAAGAGCAGTGATGGAGAATCTCATTCTGGACTTTCTTTAACTGAAAATTAAACTTTTAAATACAGTGAGGAGCTAATTAAAAGGAAGACGTTTCTAACTTAAATGCCCCTGTACACCTTTGCAAAATAAAGGTACTTGTGTGCTGGTGATTTTCAGGACAGATACAGTGGACTTAACAGAAATTCCTTCCAGTTTTATCTCAGATCCTCCGAGGGAGGGCTTCTGTAAAATGAAGCAAATCTGTATACAAAACATGAACGTCTATCAAAATTAATTAATTAAGCATACCACAGACATAGCCTCTAGATATGAACTATGGAGAAAACTGAAAGGTTTATTTCATAAGACAAGCATTCCTGACAGATGAATCATACAGGTTCTTCTTATACAATACCTATGATGAAATACTGACTTAAGTTTAATTAAATATTATTGAAATGTTTCTTTATATTAGGTTCTCTAATAAAGGCCACAACTATACATACAAATGGTATGTGGGGGGTGGGTGGGTATGTGTATGTGCATGTGTGTATTTGTATTAAAAGTATTTCAGAAAGCATCTGTACATCATGCACGTTAAGGATTTATAAAAGACACAAAAATAACACAATACATTAAACACGCAAATAAGAAGGCCAACTGAGAATATTAACTGTAACCATGAATAAGGCTAATATGAATAGTTATGCCTTAAACTCCTCTTCACTTCTGTAGGTAGGTCACTAAATGACAAGAAGTCAAACACATCCATTTGCATTTAAGTGATTATTTCATTAAGTCAAATTTCTGGAAGAGGAATGACTGAGGAAAGGATATGTTCATTCTAAAGGCTTGACTCATAATGCCAAGTTGCCCTCTGCAAAGGCTATTCAATTTATAATCCTGCCATCATTGTATAAGAATGTGCTGTTTTCCATATGTCAACTAATTCTGCATATTTTCATTCATTTAATAATTGCCATTCTAATTAAATAATATCCCATTTTTATTTTCATTCCCATGATTCTCAAAGCAGTCCAAAATAATCATAGAATGTTATATTTAATATTTTGTGGGGTGCCTGGGTGGCTCAGTCAGTTAAGCATCCGACTTCAGCTCAGGTCATGATCTCACTCATGAGTTCGAGCCCCACATCAGGCTCTGGGCTGACAGCTTGGAGACTGGAGCCTGCTTCAGATTCTGTGTCTCTTTCTCTCTCTGTGCCTCTCCCCTGCTTATGCTCTGTCTCTGTCTCTCTCTCAAAAGTAAATAAACATTAAAAAAATTATTTTAAAGACTCTATAGACCCATGTGCAGAATGATGTTTTTTAAAAAGCAGAAAATAGAGGTGCCTGGGTGGCTCAGTCAGTTAAGCATCTGACTCTTGATTTCAGCTCCAATCATAATCTCATGGTTGTCAAATGCAGTCCTGTGTCAGGCTCCTTGCTAGGTGTGAAGCCTGCTTAAGATTATCTTTCTCCTGGGGCACCTGGGTGACTCAGTCAGTTAAGCATCCAACTTTGGCTCAGGTCATGATTTCACAATTTGTGGGTTCGAATCCCATGTCAGATTCTGTGCTGACAGCTCAGAGCCTGGAACCTGCTTCCGATTCTGTGTCTCCCTCTCTCTCTGCCCCTCTCCCCCTCACACTCTCTGTCTCAAAAATAAATAAACGTTAATATTTTGTGACTTGCCTCTTGGAAATATTTTTTTTCCTTAACTGAGGCATCTGTCATTTTCTTAGTGATGTGTAGAGATCCCTTAAATAAAAATAAGGATGTTACATAATATATAAGGACAATAACCTATATTCTGTCACATGTGTTAAGAATACTTTTTCTCAGGGCCACCTGGGTGGCTCAGTCAGTTAAACATCCAACTTCAGCTCAGGTCATGACCTCACGGTTCATGGGTTCTAGCCCCCATCAGGCTCCTTGCTAACAGCTCAGAGCCTGGAGCCTACTTTGGAATCTGTGTCAACCTTTCTCTCTGCCCCTCCTCCACTCATGCTTGGCCTGTCTCTTAAATATAAATAAACATTAAAAAAATTTAAAAATACTTTTTCTCTTCTGTTACGAATACCTACCTTTTTCAACAAATTTTTATATACTGATAGTATGTTTATTTTTTCTTTGGTTTAATTCACTAATTGCTTGTGTCATTCATGCCCTTTTGTCAAATTATATGGGTTATATTCAGACCAAGATTAGATAAATATGTATGTATATTTTCTTCTAGCAATTATATATATATATATATATACACACACATATATATATAATATATACATATACATAACTATAGTTTTAGTTTTTTAATATAGTTTTATTCAATCATATATTTAAATTACACATACCTTCATGTAAAATTTATTTTGATGTAAAATGTAACCTGAGAATCTTATTTTGTTTATATTTCCAGATTATAAGATGACTATACCAATGCCCATCATTAAATAATCATTCATTTCTCCACTGAGATGAAATATTAAATGTGCACTTCTGTTTTGAACTGTTTATCCTGCTTAATTAATAACATTATAATGATGCTGGACCTTCTATTTTAATTTTTAGAGAGAGATTATAAATCTTTCAAACTTTTGTTATGTTTATCTTGATAATATTTTTTCTTTCAGTGCTTTGAACTAGTTAGTGGACAGTCATCTTACTGGGTACTAGGAATTAAGCAGTAAACAAGACAGATATGCACAATGAGGCTACATTTTAGTATACAAAATAATCACTGAACAATTACCCAACTATTTAATTGTAAATTCAACTAATTTATGGAGCAAAGAGTTGTCAAAATGATCTAGACAAGGTGAATACGAGACAGCTTCTCTGGGAAAAAGATTCTCAAGACAAACTCTAAACGATGAGAAGGAATTAGTAATGAAAGAAATAGTAGCAGTGAATTTTTCAAGCAAAGTTGACAGCAAGCAGGTGCAAATGATAAAAGGAGAATGGTGCATTTGAGGAATGGAGAGACTGGGGTGGCTGCAGTAAAGAAACCAAGAGGACAGTAGCTCGAGTTGAGAATGGTATGCAGAGACCACATCACTCAGAACTTTAACAGGTCATGTGAAGAATTTTAATTATTTTTCTGAATAACCGTGACAAACTACTGAGTGGGCTTAAGCAAGAGATGTGTTATGGAAAGAGTCATATGTCAACATAAAGAAAGAATTAGGAAGGAACCAGTGCAGGTATAGTATAACTGGTTAGAGGTCATGGCCACGGGTAGACAAGATGATGGTTTGCCTTCCTCTCTATTTTTATCTTATTTTTCCTTCCCTTCCCCTATGTTCATCTGTTTTGTTTCTTAAATTCCACATATAAGTGAGTGTGTGAAATCATATGTAAGTGATGAATCACTGGGTTCTACTACCAAAACCAATATTACACTGTATGTTATCAAATTTAAATGTAAGTAAATAAAAATAAATAAAGTGGGGGGGGCACCTGGGTGGCTTAGTCAGTTGAGTGCCTGACTTGGGCTCAGGTCATGATTTCATGTTTCATGAGATTGAGCTCCACATTGGGCTTGCTGCTGTCAGCATAGAACTTGTTTCCAATCCTCTGTCCCCCTCCCTCTGCCCCACTGCAGCTTGCACTCTCCCAAAAGTAAATAAATATTTAAATAACTAAATAGATAAATAAATGCAAAAAAAAAATAAAGGAACCATTCTTAAATATTATACATACACACATACATAGAGAGAGAGAAAGAGGGGGAGATGTTGGTGACTTAAATTAGGGTCATGGGAGTAAGGAGAGAAGAAGGTCTATGAAAGTGACCCTTAAGAGAGAGAATTAAAAAGTATTTTGGGGGGGAACCTGGATGGCTCAATCAGTTAAGCTTCCGACTCTTGGTTTCAGTTCAGGTCATGATCTCATGGTGTGTAAGATCAAGCCCCACATCAAGCTTTGGGCTGACAGTGTGGAGCCTGCTTGAGATTCTGTTTCTCTCTCTCTCTCTGCCCCTCCCCTGATCATGCTGTCTGACTGTCTCTCTCTCTCTCTCTCAAAATAAATAAATAAATAAATAAATAAATAAATAAATAAATTTTAGGAAAAAAAAATTATTCATTCAGTGTACAGAGAGAGCAAGACAGCTAAGTATCAGAGATGCCTTTTAGGCTTGAGGACTGTGAGACAAGGTAGATGCTGGTGACTTTCTCTAAGTGAAGGAAGAGAAACATGGTTTAGATATAACTTATTTATCTATTAAAATCAAAAATGGTAGGATTTCAAGAAGTGATATGATATGTATTAGCGAATCAACAGTGTCAATTAAACTATGTGGTGGATGAGATAGGTTATCTCAAGGAAGGGTGCACAGAAAAGGCCTAAACTAAAAACTTAAGGTTAGATGTACAAAAAGATAATGGCAAAGAAATCTAAGGCACAATGACCAGAGACATGGGAGATAAACCAGGAGAATGCAAGAGCAGACAAGAGGAACCAGAACAAAACAATAAAATACTGCTAATGGAACAAATTTGGAAAAATGAAAGGAAAGCATAATTACTGAAAATCAGAAACGCTAAGCAGTGAGTAAGTCAAAGTTTAAAAAAAGAAAACTTATAGACCCCTAAGAAAAAATTGTCTTTACGTCCATGCCAAAAAAGTAAAATGGAAAACCTGAAAGAAATAAGCAATTTTTTAGAAAAAATATAATTGACCAAGCCCAACTTTTGACAAGAATAGCATTTAAAAAGACCAATTTCTATAAAATAAATGGAAAATTATGGTAATCATGTATTAGTTTAAGATTATTTTCCACAGGAAATCCCTATCAAACCAAAGGAGCTGATAATTCCAAGGGTATTTAAACTGTTACAGAGCAAAAACCAAAAAAAGAAAATGTCAAAGTTCTATGAAAATAAGAACATTGGTATCAACATTTGTAATAAATTGAACTAGAGATAAATTTCAGATGTGAATACTGATTACAATTTTCACATAAAATATTATCAAAGTCCAGAAAAATATAATTGTTGTGATCTTTATTCTTGCCATGCAAAGATGGTTCAATGTTAGGGAAATATATTATCTAAGTGCATAATTGTAAAATATTTACTGAGAACAATAATCATTACCATAGGGGCGCCAGGGTGGCTCAGTCGGTTGAGCTTCCAACTTCATCTCAGGTCATGATCTCATCCAAGTCGGGCTCTGTGGACCTGGAGCCTGCTTTAGATTCTGTGTCTCCGTCTCTCTCTGCCCCTCCCCCATGTTCTGTCTTTCTCTCTCTCTTTCTCTCTCTCAAAAATAAATATTAAAAAAAAAATTTAAATCATTAACATAGATGATCAAAAGGGATTTTGCAAAACTAAAGATCTTCTTTGACAGAGTATAAGTAATAAAGTAGGTATAGGTGTATATGTTCTTAAACAAATGAAAAATATTTCTAATTCAGGCTAAAGCTATCTAAGCAAAACCCAGAATGACATGGTCCAAGGAAACAGGAGATTCTTTTAAAGTCAAGCACAAACAAACTAACAGATTCAACATCATTACTGTTATTTAACAATCTTAACACCAACACAACCATCAAGTTGAGGAAAAAAATCAAAGTTATAAGCTTTGAAAGTAGGGCTTAAAACCATCCCTTATTTGCAAATGATGTGACTGGAGAATATTATATGTTGGGAAAGTCCCACCATAATTAACAAATATCACTACAATCAATAAGAGAACTCAACAAACAAGCAGGATTAAACAGTATAATTAAGGGAAATGCTTTCATAAAACACAACTCATTACAAATAAAAATGGAAGAAACAATAATATTTCTAGCAGCAAGAAAAAGTATTAAATTTATAACAAGATTTGGAAGAAATCTTGTATACTTCTGACCAAGAAGACTTAAAGCAATAGCTTACTGTGTTTGATAGGGAGATTTAGCATCATAAAGGTATCAATTTTCCATAAGTCAATTTACAAATTTAATATGATCCTCACAAAATCAACAATTTCTTTTCTTAAAAAAAAATTAAGTATATTTATTTATTTTGAGAGACAGAGAGAGTAGGGGAGGGGCAGAGAGAGAGGTAGAGAGAGAATCTCAAGCAGGCTGTGCTCTGTCAGCCTAGAGCCTGAAGCAGAGCTCGATCTCATGAACTGTGAGGTCATGACCTGAGCCAAAATTCAAGAGTCAGACACTTAACCAACTGAGCCACCCAAGCACCCTCAAATCAACTATTTCTTACAATACAGTGGTGACTCAAAATCATGTATGGAAATTTTTTTAAGTTAGAAAAAATACCTTTCAATCTATGAAAAAAAAGCAACCGTGGGTCATTAGCACTTGTACATAATAAAAACCTAAGTTTCAGGAATTAAACAGGGCAGTATTGGCACATCAATCAACAGGCCAGAAGAAAAGAATAGAAATGTCAGAAGCAGATCTCAAACATATTAAAAATTAGCATTTGATAAAGTTATGTCCTACCAGGAAAGATAAAAGTGTCTATTAAATAAATGGTTTGGGTACAAAAGTAAGGTCAGATCTTTAACAGGTTAAATTCCAAATGGTTCCCAGATTTACATGTAAAGAAATGAGTTCATAAAAGCTATGACAAAAAGAAAAAATGAGAACTGTTCTATAATCCCAATGTAGAAAGTCTTTCTAGGACTCAAAATTCAGAATCCACAAACAATAACAGAATACCTCTACATAGTAAAATCTGCCATACTGAACATCAGAGGATAAATAAATGATAAACTGGGAAAAACACTTACAAGTTACATTGTACCTTATGTGCCTAATACATAAAGAATGAAAAAAAAAAGAGTTTAAAAAAAAAGTTAAAAGAAGAGAAACAGAAAAATGAGCAAAGGATACAAACAGAGGTTTTATGAGAAAATTAAAAGTCTACAAACGGCTCGTTTTAAAACTTGACAAAAACACAGATTTCACTTACAATAATAGGAAGGCAAATTATAGGTAAACTAAGAGTGCTCATTTTGACAGCACATAGACCAAGAACTAAAGTGATACAGAGAAAATTAGCATTGGCACTATGCAAATATGACATGCATATTCATGCAACATTCCATTTTCAAAACGCAATACCATTTTTAAGCATTAACTTGACAAAAATCTGTTTTAAAACATACTTGGCAGGTTTGTGGGGAGTAGCACTGTCATTCGTTGCTGGTCAAAGTGTAAGTTGGCATAGTCCATATGGAGAACAATTTTGATGTATTTATCAAAATTATAAGGTATATACACTATATATACCAATTCCACTTCCAGGAAAGTGTCTTCAAATACACAGAAAATGATGTAAGCCCAAGGTTATGCAGTGTAGCATAGATTCTAACAACGAAGTTTAGAAACAAATTATCTGCTGATTAGGGACTTTTTAATATATTATGGTATAGTCACACAAGGGAATATGATACACTGCACATGTTGATCTGGAAAGACACGGGAGATAATTTTTTAAGTAAAAACACAAATATGGAAGAATGTGATACCACGGGTATGAAACACAGGAAAAAAATTCATGTGTATTTGCCTTGGCATGCAAAAAACCTATGAGGAAAGACACATAAGAATCTAACACAATAAAATATGTTTTAATGGTGTACTGGGAACTGGGCAAATCAGAAATAAGATAGGAAGAAGACTTTGCATTATACAGTTTTTATACTCTTTGATGTTTAGAACATGTGCATGTTATTTTCAAAGTAACGCATGTATAGAAGACTGCTAGGGAATGAAGAGAAAAAGACTTTCTTGTCCTGGGTGAGGAGAACATTCACTGGCAATAGTCATGGCAGTCATCAAAGATGCAGATGTACAAAAGTTTGTGTACCAAAGGAACCTCATGTTTCTGCAGAGGCTCTGATCTTGCTAAGACTGATGGACCCGCTACTGTGTAATTATCAGGAAAATATTTACAAGGCTTGATAAGAAAGACTCTTGCTGGACCATACTATTGCCCATTACAATTGAAATTAACAAGAAGTTCATTATTTAACATGTCTTGTTGAAAATGACAGAGAATGCCATTGTAGTCCATGTATCCACTCAGCTGAAAACTATGTATAAAGGACACTGTTAGATTATGAAGCCAGTTCAGTGCTGGGCTCTGCTTTCAAAGAGCTTATATTCTTCAAGGACAAAAATGCCATGTATATAAATACATAGAACTACAGAGAGAGAGTATAAAAGGTTATGAGCGAAATGAAGTGCCATGAGTTTGACAGGAGATGAAAATGACCACCAGCTGGAGAACAGGAAGAGGAAGATGGAGAGAGATCTGGCATTTAAATGAAGTAACAAAATGCTAATTTCAGCCATTATGACAAGTGTGAAGTGGTATCTCATTGTGGTTTTGATTTGCATTTCTCTGATGATGAGTGATGTTGAGCATCTTTTCATGTGTCTTTTAGCCATCTGGATGTCTTCTTTGGAAAAGTGTCTATTCATGTCTTCTTCCCATTTCTTCACTGGATTATTTGTTTTTTGGGTGTTGAGCTTGGTAAATTCTTTATAGATTTTGGATATTAACCTTGTATCTGATATGTCATTTGCAAATATCTTCTCCCATTCCCTTGGCTGAGGCAAAGAGGTTGCTGCCTATTTTCTCCTCTAGATTTTGAGGTTTTTGGGAATGTTATAAGTCAACAGCTCTCCTCGGAGAGCGGGAGGGCTAAAGGACAACAGGAGGGAGAGTTGTTGAGCCCCAGAGGACAGAGCTGAGCTTGGCAGGGAACAAAGGTGCTGGGAAGCACCATCTTGTTTGCCCATCCCCCAGCCAAAATCCCAAAGGGAACCAGCTCCCATCACAAACTTGCTTGCACCGCGCAAACATCCCATGCTGTGCTTCTGCAGATCCATCCCTCCAATGGGTCTGCCTCCATCCAGGTGCCACAGGGCCCCTCCCAAAGTGGACCACCAAAGGCAAAGTGAGCTGAGCCTATCCCTCCCATCACTGTGCACCTTGCAGATCCACCCCAGCTAATACGCCAGATCCCATCAAAGCAGCACCACAAACCTGGAAGTGTGCAAGTAGCCCAGACAGGGGCCACACCACTCCACAGTGAGTCCTGCCCCTGGGAGAGGGGAAGATAAGGTACACACCAGTCTGACTGTGGCCCCAGCGGTGGGCTGGGGGCAGACATCAGGTCTCACTGAGGCCCCGACCACCAACACAAGTTACTCCAGACAGCACAGGGGAAGAGCCTTGCAGTTCCCCGCCACTCCAGGGACTATCCAAAATGACCGAACAGAAGAATTCTCCTCAAAAGAAACTCCAGGAAGTTGCGACAGCTAACGAACTGATCAAAAACGATTTAAGCAATGTAACAGAAAATGAATTTAAAATAATAGTCATAAAATTAATCTCTGGGGTTGAAAAAAATATAGAGGACAGCAGATAACTATTCCTACAGAGATCAAGGGACTAAGAAACAGTCAGGAAGAGCTAAAAAAAATGCTACAAATGAGCTGCAAAATAAAATGGAGGCAACCACAGCTCGGACTGAAGAAGCAGAGGAGAGAATAGGTGAATTAGGAGATAAAATTATGGAAAAAAGAAGCTGAGAAAAAGAGAGATAAAAAAATCCAGGAGTATGAGGGGAAAATTAGAGAACTAAGTGACATAATTAAATGAAATAATATACGCATAATTGGGATTTCAGAGGAGGAAGAGAGGGGAAAGGTGCTGAAGGTATACTTGAAGAAATCATAGCTGAGCACTTCCCTAAACTGGGGAAGGAAAAAGGCACTGAAATCCAAGAGGCACAGAGAACTCCCTTCAGATGTAACTTGAATCGATCTTCTCCATGACATATCATAATGAAACTGGCAAAATACAAGGATAAAGAGAGAATTCTGAAAGCAGCTAGGGATAAACATGCTCTAACATATAAAGCGAGACCGATAAGACTCGTGACGGATCTGTCTACTGAAACTTGGCAGGCCAGAAAGGAATGGCAGGAAATCTTCAATGTGATGAACAGAAAAAAAATGCAGCCGAGAATCCTTTATCCAGCAAGCCTGTCATTTAGAATAGAAGGAGAGATAAAGGTCTTCCCAAACAAACAAAAACTGAAGGAATTCATCACCACTAAACCAGCCCTACAAGAGATCCTAAGGGGGATTCTGTGAGTGAAATGTTGCAAGGACCACAAAGTACCAGAGACATCACTGCAAGCATGAAACCTACAGACATCACAATGACTCTAAACCCATATCTTTCTATGATAACATTGAATGTAAATGGACTACATGCTCCAACCAAAAGACAAAGGTATCAGAATGGGTGAAAAACAAGACCCATCTGGGGCGCCCGGGTGGCTCAGTCGGTTAAGCGTCCGACTTCGGCTCAGGTCATGATCTCGCGGTCCGTGAGTTCGAGCCCCGCGTCGGCCTCTGTGCTGATTTCTCAGAGCCTGGAGCCTGCTTCGGATTCTGTGTCTCCCTCTCTCTCTGCCCCTCCCCCGTTCATGCTCTGTCTCTCTCTGTCTCAAAAATAAATATACGTTAAAAAAAAATTAGAAAAAAAAAAACAAGACCCATCTATTTGCTGTCTACAAGAGACTCATTTTAGACCTGAGGACCCCTTCAGATTGAAAGTGAGGGGATGGAGAACTATCTATCATGCTACTGGAAGTCAAAACAAAGCTAGAGTAGCCATACTTATCAGACAAACTAGACTTTAAATTAAAGGCTGTAACAAGAGATGAAGAAGGGCATTATATAATAATCACAGGGTCTATCCATCAGGAAGAGCTAACAATTATAAATGTCTATGTGCCAAATACGGGAGTCCCAAATATATGAAACAATTAATCACAAACAGAATGTGGTAATTGCAGGGGACTTTATATTCCACTTACAACATTGGATAGCTCATCTAGACACAGGATCAATAAAGAAACAAGGGCCCTGAATGACACATTGGATCAGATGGACTTGACAGATATATTTAGAACTCTGCATCCCAAAGCAACTTCCTTTTTGAGTGCACATGGAACCTTCTCCAAAATAGATCACACACTGGGTCACAAAACAGCCCTTCATAAGTATACAAGAATTGAGATCATACCATACATACTTTCAGACCACAATGCGATGAAGCTTGAAATCAACCACAAGAAAAAGCCTGGAAAACCTCCAAAACCATGGAAGTTAAAGAACACCCTACTAAAGAATGAATGGGTCACCCAGGCAATTAGAGAAGAAATTAAAAAATATATGGAAACAAACGAAAATGAAAATACAACAATCCAAATGCTTTGGGATGTGGCGAAGGCAGACCTGAGAGGAAAATACATTGCAATCCAGGCCTATCTCAAGAAACAAGAAAAATCCCAATACAAAATCTAACAGCACACTTAAAGGAAATAGAAGCAGAACAGCTAAGACACCCCAATCCAAGAAGAAGAAGAGAAATAACAAAGATCAGAGCAGAAATAAACAATATAGAATCTAAAAAAACGGTAGAGCAGATCAATGAAACCAAGAGTTGTTTTTTTGAAAAAACAAACAAAATTGATAAAACTCTAGCCAGGCTTCTCAAAAAAAAGGGGAGAGGACTCAAATAGATAAATCATGAATGAAAATGGAATTATTACAACCAATCCCTCAGAAATACAAGCAATTATCAGGGAATACTATGAAAAGTTATAAGCCAACAAACTGGACAGCCTGGAAGAAATGGACAAATTACTAAACCCCCACACACTTCAAAAACTCAAACAGGAATATAGAAAGCTTTAACAGACCATAACCAGTGAAGAAATTGGACCAGTTATCAAAAAACTCCCAACAAATAAGAGTCCAGGACCAGATGGCTTCCCAGACATTTAAAGAAGAGATAATACCTATCCTTCTCAAGCTATTCCAAGAAATAGAAAGGGAAGAAAAACTTCCTGACTCATTCTATGAATCCAGCATTACTTTGATTAATAAATCAGACAGAGATCCAGCAAAAAAAGAGAACTACAGGCCAATATCCCTGATGAATATGGATGCAAAAATTCTCAATAAGATACTAGCAAATCGAATTCAACAGCATATAAAAAGAATTATTCACCATGATCAAGTGGGATTCCTTCCTGGGCTGCAGGGCTGGTTCAACATTTGCAAATCAATCAATGTGATACATCACATTAATAAAAGAAAAGATAAGAACCATATGATCCTGTCAATCGATGCAGAAAAGGCCTTTGACAAAATTCAGCATCCTTTCTTAATAAAAACCCTTGAGAAAGTCGGGATAGAAGGAACATACTTAAACATCATAAAAGCCATTTATGCAAATCCCACAGCTAATATCATCCTCAATGGGGAAAAACTGAGAGCTTTCTCCCTGAGATCAGGAACATGACAAGGATGTCCACTCTCACCGCTGTTGTTTAGCATAGTGTTGGAAGTGCTAGCGTCAGCAATCAGACAACAAAAGGAAATCAAAGGCATCAAAATTGGCAAAGAGGAATTCAAGCTTTCACTTTTTGTAGATGACATGATATTATACATGGAAAACCTGATAGACTCCACCAAAAGTCTGCTACAACTGATACATGAATCCAGCAAAATCGCAGGATACAAAAGCAATGTACAGAAAGCAGTTGCATTCTTATACACTAATAATGAAGCAGCAGAAAGACAAATAAACTGATCCCATTCACAACTGCACCAAGAAGCATAAAATACCTAGGAATAAACCTAACCAAAGATGTAAAAGATCTGTATGCTGAAAACTATAAAAAGCTTATGAAGGAAATTGAAGAAGATACAAAGAAATGGAAAAACATTCCATGCTCATGGATTAGAAGAATAAATATTTTTAAATGTCATTACTACCCAAAGCTATTTACACATTCAATGCAATCCCAATCAAAATTGCACCAGCATTCTTCTCGAAACTAGAACAAGCAATCCTAAAGTTCGTATGGAACCACAAAAGGCCCCGAATAGCCAAAGTAATATTGAAGAGGAAGACCAAAGCAGGAGGCATCACAATCCCAGACTTTAGCCTCTACTACAAAATTGTAATCATCAAGACAGCATGGTATTCACACAAAAACAGACACATAGACCAATGGAATAGAATAGAAACCCCAGAACTAGACCCACAAATGTTGGCCAACTCATCTTTGACAAAGCAGGAAAGAACATCCAATGGAAAAAAGACAGTCTCTTTAACAAATGGTGCTGGGAGAACTGGACAGCAACATGCAGAAGGATGAAACTAGATCCCTTTCTTACACCATTCACAAAAACAAACTCAACATGGATAAAGGACCTGAATGTGAGACAGGAAACCATCAAAACCCTAGAGGAGAAAGCAGGAAAAAACCTCTCTGACCTCAGCCACAGCAATTTCTTACTTGACACATCCCCAAAGGCAAGGGAATTAAAAGCAAAAATCAACTATTGGGACCTCATGAAGATAAAAAGCTTCTGCACAGCAAAGGAGACAATCAACAAACTAAAAGGCAACCGATGGAATGGAAAAAGATATTTGCAAATGACATATCAGACAAAGGGCTAGTATCTAAAATCTATAATGAGCTCACCAAACTCCACACCCGAAAAACAAATTATGCAGTGATTAAATGGGCAGAAAACATGAATAGACACTTCTCTAAAGAAGACATCCGGATGGCCAACAGGCACATGAAAAGATGCTCAACATCACTCCTCATCAGGGAAATACAAATCAAAACCACACTCAGATACCACCTCACGGCCATCACAATGGCTAAAATGAACAAATCAGGAGACTATAGATGCTGGAGAGGATGTGGAGAAATGGGAACCCTCTTGCACTGCTGGTGGGAATGCAAACTGGTGCAGCCGCTCTGGAAAACAGTGTGGAGGCTCCTCAAAAAATTAAAAATAGACCTACCCTATGACCCAGCAATAGCACTGCTAGGAATTTACCCAAGGGATACAGGAGTACTGATGCATAGGGCCACGTGTACCCCAATGTTGATAGCAGCACTTTCAACAATAGCCAAATTATGGAAAGAGCCTAAATGTCCATCAACTGATGAATGGATAAAGCAATTGTGGTTTATATACACAATGGAATACTATGTGGCAATGAGAAATAATGAACTATGGCCTTTTGTAGCAACGGGGATGGAACTGGAGAGTCTTATGCTAAGTGAAATAAGTCATACAGAGAAAGACAGATTCCATATGTTTTCACTCCTATCTGGATCCTGAGAAACTTAACAGAAGACCATGGGTGAGGGGAAGGAAAAAAAAAAAGTTAAAGAGGGAGGGAGCCAAACCATAAGAGACTCCTAAATACTGTGAACAAACTGAGGGTTTATGGGGAGGGTGGGAGGGAAGGGTAGGTAGGTGGTGGGTACTGAGGAGGGCACCTGTTGGGATGAACAAAGGGTTTTGTATGGAAACCAATTTGACAATAAATTTCATATTTAAAAAAAGAAAAAAATGATGTTTGATAGTGCAATAAAGTAAAGCACAATTAAAAAAAAGATTTTGATGGTTTTCTGTCTCACACGTAGGTCTTTCATCCATTTTGAATTTGTTTTTGTTTATGGTGTAAGAAAGTGGTCCAGGTTCATTCTTCTGAATGTTGCTGCCCAGTTTTCCCAACACCATTTGCTGAAGAGACTGTCTTTTTTCCATTGAATACTCTTTCCTACTTGGTCAAAGATTAGTTGGCCATACATTTGTGCATCTATTTCTGGGTTTCCGTATTCTGGTCCAGTGATCTACGTGTCTGTTTTTGTGTGAATACCATACTGTCTTGATGATTACAGCTTTGTAATACAGCTTGAAGTCCAGAATTGTGACGCCTCCAGCTTTGGTTTTCTATTTCAGGATTTCTTTGACTATTTGGGGTCTTTTGTGCTTCTGCACAAATTTTAGGATTGACTTTTCTAGCTCTGTGAAGAATGCTTGTGTTATTTCGATAGGGATTTCATTGAATGTATAGATTGCTTTTGGTAACATAGACATTTTAAGAATATTTGTTCTTCCAATCCATGGACGTGGAATGTTTTTCCATTTCGTTATGCCTTCTTCAATTTCTTTCATAAGGTTTCTACAGTTTTCAGCATACAGATCTTTAACCTCTTCAGTAAGGTTTATTCAAAGGTATCGTAACAATTCAGAAAACAACAGATGTTGGCAAAGATATGGAGAAAGGGGTACCCTTTACACTGTTGGTAGGAATGTAAACTGGCACAGCTACTTTAAAAAATAGTATGAAGATTCCTAAAAAAATTAAAAATAGAACTACCCAATGACCCAGAAATTGCACTACTAGGTACTTATCCATAGGATACAAAAATGCTGATTCAAAGGGGAATATGCACCCCAATATTTTTAACATTGTCAATAATCAACTATAGCCAATCAACAATATCCAAATTATTAATAATAAACAATAGCCAAATTATGGAAAGAGCCCAAATCAACTTATGGATGGATAAAGAAGATGTGGTGTATATATATATACATATATATATATATATATATATATATATATACACATATATATATATATGTATGTATACATATATATATGTATATATGATGTGTTATGAATCAAAAGAACAGGTGGTATATATCAAAAAGAATCAAATCTTGCCACTTGCAACAATGTGGATGGAACTAGAGTGTATTGTGCTACACAAAATAAGTGAGGCAGAGAAAGACAAATATCACGTGACTTACATATGTGGAATTTAAGACACAAAACAGATGAACATAGGGAAAGAAGAGAAAAAATAAGTTAGCAACAGAGAGGGAGACAAACCAAGAGACTCTTAAAGATGGAGAACAAACTAAGGGTTGCTGCAGGGGAGATGGGTGGGGAAATGGGTAAATGAGTGATGGGCATTAAGGAGAGCACTTGTTGGGATGAGCACTGTGTGTAATATATAAGTGATAAATCACTGGATTCTATTCCTGAAACCAGTACTACACTGTCTATAACCAGAATTTAAATAAGTGAATTTTTAAAAGTAAAATAAATAAAATAAAAATGCACCCGACCAAAAGGCCCACAAAGCCAAAACTATTTACTATTTTTAGCCCTTTAGAGAAAAGATTGTAGCACTGCTTCAGTCCATTATGACCCCAAACTTTTTTTCAGAACTGCCCTGACCCAATCTTTACTTTGAGACAAAATCTGACATCAGAAATTTCAAACTAGCAAGTGATTTATGGAATCAGAAAATTATTTGTTTTATAAAAGGATTCATCACAGAATTTATACAAATAAATTCTTGCTCATCTGAAAAAAAAAAAAGAAGTAAAAAGGCCAAATGATCTGTGAGTGAAATAGCATTTCAGGTAAACAGTACGACATAAAGACAGGAAAAGTAAAAGAGGGCAGGGAGAAGGAAGAAGATATAGTTTGACAGGCGTATGAATAGGATATTTGATGATATATCCAATGAGGGAGAGTATCCAAAATATATACGGAAGTTACACAACTTAACACCAAACCTCCCAAAAAAACTCCAATTAAAAAATGGGCAGAAGATACAAACAGACATTTCTCCAAAGATATCCAGATGGCCAAGAGAGAGATGAAAAAAACGCTCAACATCAGAAAAACTCAAATCAAAACCACAATGAGATATCACCTCCCACCTATCAGAATAGCTAAAATAAAAGATACAAGAAACAATAAGCATGGATGAGGATATGGAGAAATAGGAATCCTCATGCACTGTTGGTAGGAAGGCAAAATTGTGTAGCTGCTGTGGAAAATCCTATGGAGGTTTCTCAAAAAATTAAGAATAGATTTACCATATGATCCAGTAATTCCACTACTGGGTATTTACCCCAAGAATATGAAAACACTAATTTGAAAAGATACATGCACCTCTATGTTTACCTCAGCATTATTTACAATAGTCAAAATATGGAAGCAACCTAAGTGTCCAATGACAGATGAATGGATAAAAAAGTGCAGGGTGTGTGTGTGTGTGTGTGTGTGTGTGTGTTTAATGGATTATTATTCAGCCATAAAAGTATGAAATCTTTCCAATTGAAACAACATGGATAGATCTAGAAGGTGTAATGCTAAGTGAAAAAAGTCAGAGAAAGACAAATGCCATATGATTGCACTCATATGTAAAATTTAAGCAACAAATGAAGAAAGGAAAAAAGAGACAAAGGGAAACAGACTCTTAACTATAGAGAACAAACAGATGGTCACCAGAGGGGATGTGGGTGGGGGGACAGCTACAACAGGTGAAAATGAGCATGGAATAATATACAGAATTGTCGGATCACTCTATTGTATACCTGAAACTAATATAACACTGTATGTGAATCATGCTGGAATTAAAAAAAATTAATTTAAAAAGAATATGGTATTTGTAAAGTAGAATCACTGAGCCCAGATTATAGGGCCCTGAACTGAAGGCTAAAGATTTTGGGTTTTACTTCATGAAACCGGGAAGGTCTAGAAGTTCAGGAGAAAAGGGATAACAGCTGTCCAAACAGCCCCTTAGCAAGGCTGACATGCATCAACTTTGCAGGATGGATTGGAGGAGATGGTTGTTCAAGGGGAAAGGAGAACAAGTAAGAAGGCACTGGAAGACTCTCAGCGAGACCATTAGAATCATATGGAGAGTATAAGGTAACAGATATATGGGATCATGTGGAGGTGTGAGGAAAATAATAGGGACTCAGTAAATATCTGCTGTATAAATGGATGAATAAATAAATGAATGAGGCCAGACAGATGGAAGCAAAAAGCAAGGAACTAAGTTCTATTCCTATTCCTGACTCAAGTTATTAGTCAACTTGCAGCAAGTTCTCTTTCCAGAGTCTCTTCCAGCCTGACACAACCTGTAGAATCAACAACCTGTTCCTGGATGGGGAAAGGAACAGTCTTGGCTTTCTTGTTAAAGCTTCTGCTCTCCCCTGGTAGTTTCTCTAATTAAGCAAGGTGAGAGTACTTTGCAGAAGGGCTGTGGCTTCAGATGTGTGCATACCACAAATTCTCTGTTGCCTTAGAAGGGATTTGATCTAGCTCTTTTTCTTATAGCCATGGACTACTAATGACTAGACAGGTATTTTAGATCAAATCAGGAAATGCAGGTCAGGATAAAAGACAATCTATCTGGTTCCCCTATGACTACACGATTTAATCCTGGACGTTCTTCATATATGAATGGGGAAAACAGATGTCTGAGGAAGGAAGGGAAGAAAGAAGGGCGTGAATAACACTGCTAGGTATTTACCCAAGGGATACAGGAGTACTGATGCATAGGGCCACTTGTACCCCAATGTTGATAGCAGCACTTTCAACAATAGCCAAATTATGGAAAAAGCCTAAATGTCCATCAACTGATGAATGGATAAAGAAATTGTGGTTTATATACACAATGGAATACTACGTGGCAATGAGAAAGAATGAAATATAGCCCTTTGTAGCAACGTGGATGGAACTGGAGAGTGTTATGCTAAGTGAAATAAGTCATACAGAGAAAGACAGATACCATATGTTTTCACTCTTATGTGGATCCTGAGAAACTTAACAGAAGACCATGGGGGAGGAGAAGGGAAAAAAAGTTAGAGAGGAAGGGAGCCAAACCATAAGAGACTCTTAAAAACTGAGAACAATCTGAGGGTTGATGGGGAGTCGGGGGGGGGGGGGGAAGTGGGTGATGGGCATTGAGGAGGGCACCTGTTGGGATGAGCAGTGGGTGTTGTATGGAAACCAATTTGACAATAAATTTCATATTTAAAATTTATTAAAATAATAAAATGAAATTTATTAAAATAAATAAATAAATAAAATAATAAAATTTATTAAAATAATAATTAAAATAAAATAAATTAAAATAATTTGCAAATATGTTAAAAAAATAAAGCAACCATCAAAAATTGCTTCAATAAAAAATTACAACTATGTTATTGGATCAGATTTACATTTTTTACACTATCATTAAAAATTTTTTCAAAAATTAAAAAAAAAGGAAGGAAGCATGAGAAAGAGGAAGGAGGGAAGAAGGAAGAACAAAAAAATTAAGGAAATAAGAAACAAGGGGACACAAAGGAAGGTGGGGAAAAAAAGAAAGAAGGAAAAAAAGCAGGAAAAAGTAGCTGTTTTTATTTCTTTGAAATTTCCCTTTTAGAAGACTTATTGATATTTACCCCTGACAATCAAATGAAGTCAGCAATACCATTTTTAATTTTATAGATGAATCACCTAGATAATGATGATCACTATTATTATTATTACCATTGCTTTTATTATTCTATCTCAAGTCTTCTTATAAATTCACTCCCTTGGGCAGCAGGTCACTGTGTAATAAAATTGCTTATGACAAGGAAATGCAATTACTGTGGGAACGTGGACTGCTTGGGAAAAGACAATTTAGCTGATAATACAATTTACCTTTCCTTTTTAATTCAACTGATACTGCTATGGGGGAACTGTGCTTTTAGCAGTCAATGTCACATCCAGTTTCTATGGAAATTGTAGACTTCTGTCATTGGATAAAGTCAATGATGCCATGGGAACAACATCCCTGAAAATGGGAAGCTTCTTCTCCAAAGGTGTGATTTGCCTTCTTCCTGAAAGGTGACAGAATCCACTGGCAACTTCACATTTTCTCCACATATAAACACACCCTGAATTATCCATGCTACAGTTCTTTTCAAAATTATTGCAAAGAATTACATACCCAAATATTTATTTTCAATTAAAGGAAGAAAAGAAAGGAAAATAATCTAATAATAAATATGGGGACAGACTGTCTTCATCTACACTTAGCCATTGCAACCACACCTAATGTATAGATATGCTCCCTTTCCTTTTTTTTTTTACTTGTTTAATGTTTATTTTTGACACAGAGAGAGAGAGAGAGAGAGAGAGAGAGAGAGAGAGGCAGAGAGAGAGGGAGACAGAGAATCCGAAGCAGGCCCTGCACTGTCAGCACAAAGCTCAACCTGGGTCTTGAACCCACAAACCGTGAGATCATGGCCTGGGCTGACATCAGACACTCAACTGACTGAGCCAGTAATCAAGTGCCCCACCCTTTTTTTTTTTTTTAATTTGAGAGAGTGAGTGAGCAGAGGAGAAGGGCAGGGGGACAGAGAGAATTTTAAGCAGGCTACACACTCAGTGCTGAGTCCAATATCGGGGCACCATCTCACAGCCCTGGTATCATGACCTGAGCCAAAATCAAGAGTCAGACACTCAACCAAGCCATCCAGGCACCCCTAGATGTGTTCCTTATTTGGACTTTCCTCCCCTTAATATGCGAATGTCCTAGTCAGGCACAGAAACCCTCCCTTCCACTCCATACTTTTCCACATATATTTGCCACTCCACCTCACAGTGAGATTCCACAATGTTAAGAATTACTGGTTTCTCGCAGACATCTTACCTTCAATTTGCAACTGGCCACTGCTTGCAGGGGTTACAGCAGACAAAGACTGTATGATGAGGGATCAAGAGGAAAGAAGCACTCCCTTATTGAAATATTTGGTGTGCAAATTCACCCAAAATTTCATTCTAAGCAAATACTTTGAATTCTTTCACAATGCATCATCCACTTGTATAACCATGGTAAATAGGCAAACTGGATGGGCTCTCAGAGAACTGAAAGTTGGTATGTGATGATGTCCTGGGGTATTAACAGGAAACATCTTGTAGTTATCCAAGTCTGTATATATCCTCAATAAAAGGAGGAGGAGGAGGAGAGAGACAAGAAATCAGTTGCAGGGACCTTGAAGACAAATGGAGCCCTATGTCTTCCTCTAGGACTCCACCCTTCCTTCAGTCTCCATTTTTCTTGCTGGCGATCTAGTATTAACAGGAAACACATGTATCAGAGTACTGCGCATGGGCACCTGGATGGCTCAGTCAGTTAAGCTACCTACTCTTGATATCTACTCAGGTCATGATCTCACAGTTTCATGAGTTTGAAAACCCAATCCAGCTCTGCATGTTGAATGTGCATGGAACCTGCTTGGGATTCTCTTTATCCCTCTTTTTCTGCCCCACCCTTGCTTGCACACATGCTCTCTTTCCCTGTTTCAGAATAAATAAACTTAAAAAACGTATTGCACAGCAAAACACTGCTTGAATCTGGATGATGAAATTAAATGAGTTTGTGTGTGTGTGTGTAGGGGGGTGAGGATGGGTAATGTTAATGGATACTATGGAAAAGGTAACACCCTTTAAACTACCCCTTAATAAAATTACTGCTTCTTTGACCACCATCTTGCCATTTTATAAGGTGGATCTGAGCTCCATTTTGATCTGATTTTTAAAAATTAAAAATAAAGCTTGAATCATTTAACTTTCCTCAGATATGATGCAAAGGAAATAAGCCATGAGTTAAACAAATTAATCTTTCACAAACATAAGTCTCTTTATGCTTCACTGTTGGGTCCAGTGGGGCTCTTAGCATGCTTTGGATTGACTTGTACACTTATTATGGTGCCTGCCTGTCTCAAGAATGCTAATTCTGTTTGATGAGTTTATTTTTTTATTTAATATGAAATTTATTTTAAAATTGGTTTCCATACAACACCCTTTGCTCATCCCAACAGGTGCCCTCCTCAATACCCATCACCCACTCCCCTCCCTCCCACACCCCATCAACCCTCAGATTGTTCTCAGTTTTTAAGAGTCTCTTATGGTTTGGCTCCCTCCCTGATTTTTTTTTTTCCTTCCCTGCCCCCATGGTCTTCTGTTAAGTTTCTCAGGATCCACATAAGAGTGAAAATATATGGTATCTGTCTTTCTCTGTATGACTTATTTCACTTAATATCACACTCTCCATTTCCATCCCCGTTGCTACAAAAGGCCATAGTTCATTCTTTCTCATTGCCACGTAGTATTCCATTGTGTATATAAACCACAATTTCTTTATCCATCCATCAGTTGATGGACATTTAGGCTCTTTCCATAATTTGGTTATTGTTGAAAGTGCTGCTGTCAACATTGGGGTACACGTGGCCCTATGCATCAGTACTCCTGTATCCCTTGGGTAAATTCCTAGCAGTGCTATTGCTGGGTCATAGGGTAGGTCTATTTTTAATTTTTTGAGGAGCCTCCACACTGTTTTCCAGAGCGGCTGCACCAGTTTGCATTCCCACCAGCAGTGCAAGAGGGTTCCCATTTCTCCACATCCTCTCCAGCATCTATAGTCTCCTGATTTGTTCATTTTAGCCACTCTGATGGGCATGAAGTGGTATCTGAGTGTGGTTTTGATTTGTATTTCCCTGATGAGGAGCGATGTTGAGCATCTTTTCATGTGCCTGTTGGCCATCCGGATGTCTTCTTTAGAGAAGTGTCTATTCATGTTTTCTACCCATTTCTTCACTGGATTATTTGTTTTTCGGGTGTGGAGTTTGGTGAGCTCATTATAGATTTTAGATACTAGCCCTTTGTCTGATATGTCATTTGCAAATATCTTTTCGCATTCCATTGACTGCCTTTTATTGTTGATTTTCTCCTTTGCTGTGCAGAAGCTTTTTATCTTCATGAGGTCCCAATAGTTGATTTTTGCTTTTAATTCCCTTGCCTTTGGGGATGTGTCAAGTAAGAAATTGCTGTGGCTGAGGTCAGAGAGGTTTTTCCTGCTTTCTCCTCTAGGGTTTTGATGGTTTCCTGTCTCACATTCAGGTCCTTTATCCATGTTGAGTTTGTTTTTGTGAATGGTATAAGAAAGTGGTCTAAATTCATCCTTCTGCATGTTGCTGTCCAGTTCTCCCAGCACCATTTGTTAAAGAGACTTTCTTTTTTCCATTGGATATTCTTTCCTGCTTTGTCAAAGATTAGTTGGCCATACTTTTGTGGGTCTAGTTCTGGGGTTTCTATTCTATTCCATTGGTCTATGTGTCTGTTTTTGTGTGAATACCATGCTGTCTTGATGATTACAGCTTTGTAGTAGAGGCTAAAGTCTGGGATTGTGATGCCTCCTGCTTTGGTCTTCCTCTTCAATATTACTTTGGCTATTCGGGGTCTTTTGTGGTTCCATACGAATTTTAGGATTGCTTGTTCTAGCTTTGAGAAGAATGCTGGTGCAATTTTGATTGGGATTGCACTGAATGTGTAGATAGCTTTGGGTAGTATTGACATTTTAACAATATTTATTTTTCTAATCCATGAGCATGGAATGTTTTTCCATTTCTTTGTATCTTCTTCAATTTCCTTCATAAGCTTTTTATAGTTTTCAGCATACAGATCTTTTACATCTTTGGTTAGGTTTATTCCTAGGTATTTTATGCTTCTTGGTGCAGTTGTGAATGGGATCAGTTTATTTATTTGTCTTTCTGCTGCTTCATTATTAGTGTATAAGAATGCAACTGCTTTCTGTACATTGCTTTTGTATCCTGCGACTTTGCTGAATTCATGTATCAGTTCTAGCAGAGTTTTGGTTGAGTCTATCGGATTTTCCACGAATAATATCATGTTACCTGCAAAAAGTGAAAGCTTGAATTCCTCTTTGCCAATTTTGATGCCTTTGATTTCCTTTTGTTGTCTGATTACTGATGCTAGCACTTCCAACACTCTGTTAAACAACAGTGGTGAGAGTGGACATCCCTGTCTTGTTCCTGACCTTAGGGGGAAAGCTCTCAGTTTTTCCCCGTTGAGGATGATATTAGCTGTGGGATTTGCATAAATGGCTTTTATGATGTTTAAGTATGTTCCTTCAATCCCGACTTTCTCAAGGGCTTTTATTAACAAAGGATGCTGAATCTTGTCAAATGCTTTTTCTGCATCGATTGACAGGATTCTATGGTTCTTATCTTTTCTTTTATTAATGTGATGTATCACATTGATTGATTTGCAAATGTTGAACCAGCCCTGCATCCCAGGAATGAATCCCACTTGATCATGGTGAATAATTCTTTTTATATGCTGTTGAATTCGATTTGCTAGTATCTTATTGAGAATTTTTGCATCCATATTCCTCAGGGATATTGGCCTGTAGTTCTCTTTTTTTGCTGGATCTCTGTCTGGTTTGGCGATCAAAGTAATGCTGGCTTCATAGAATGAGTCAGGAAGTTTTCCTTCCCTTTCTATTTTTTGGAGCAGCTTGAGAAGGATAGGTAATATCTCTGCTTTAAATGTCTGGTAGAATTCCCCAGGGAAGCCATCTGGTCCCGGCCTCTTATTTGTTGGGAGATTTTTGATAACTGATTCCATTTCTTCACTGGTTATGGGGTTGTTCACGTTGTCTGTTTCTTCCTGTTTGAGTTTTAGAAGTGGGTGGGTGCTTAGGAATTTGTCTATTTCTTCCAGGTTGTCCAGAATGGGTCAACCAGGCAATTAGAGAAGAAATTAAAAATATATGGAAACAAATGAAAATGAAAATACAACAATCCAAATGCTTTGGGATGCAGTGAAGGCAGTCCCGAGAGGAAAATACATTGCAATCCAGGCCTAAGTCAAGAAACAAGAAAAATCCCAAATACAAAATCTAACAGCACACCTAAAGTAAACAGAAGCAGAACAGCACAGACACCCCAAACCCACCAGCAGAAGAAAAATAATAAAGATCGGAGCAGAAATAAACAATATATAATCTAAAAAAGTGCAGAGCAGATCAGTGAAACCAAGAGTTAGTTTTTTGAAAAAATAAACAACATTGATTAAACTCTAGCCAGGCTTCTCAAAAAGAAAAGGGAGATTGCCCAAATAGATAAAATCACGAATGAAAATGGAATTATGGGGCACCTGGGTGGCTCAGTCGGTAAGCATCAGACTTCGGCTCAGGCCACGATCTCATAGTCTGTGTGTTTGAGCCCTGCATCAGGCTCTGTACTGACAGCTCAGAGCCTGGAGCTGCTTCGGATTCTGTGTGTGTGTCTCTCTCTCTGCCCCTCCCCTACTCATACTCTGTCTCTCTCTCTCTCTCAAAAATAAAAAAAAAACATTAAAAAAATAAAATGGAATTATTACAACCAATCTTCAGAAATACAAGCAATTAACAAGGAATACTATGAAAAATTATATGCCAACAAACTAGACAACCTGGAAGAAATTGATGAGTTTATTATTCTATTTTCCAATGTGAAGAAACTCAAGGGGATAAAATTCCTTTGGGTAATCTGTTAAGTGTGGTGATCTCTTCTGGTATCTCAAGTATGTGTATGAGAGACTACGGCCCCAAAGTGAATGTGCATACGGCCATGGGCCACTCTAGGCAGGAGTTTATGATAAAGACCAGGGTTAACACAGTTAAGGCAGGGTGTAGGACCCAGACAAACTAAGGAGAGTTATAAATCAAGTGTCGTGCGGATTCAAACACCGAGAGTCAGTAACCCCCAGACTTTCTCACCAAGTGCTCTAGCTGCTGTTCATAGGAACATGGGTTTTACTGAATACCTATTCTGCTTGTATTGAGGCCAATTTTGATGCCCTTCTGGAGTTGTGCATAACTTTGAGTTTTATCCTAAAGCCCTTTTTTAATTTTTGTCAGAAGATAAAATGTATTTGTTGCTTGACATAGTAGGCTATGTTTCCTGCCACTTCAGTGACACCAGGGTATATCAATGGCTTACCATTAGCACATGTATCTTCTATGGATTTCTTCTATCTCCAAAGGGCATCAACACTATGTAGAGCCCAGTTAAAAGCCCCTTCTCAAACCTTATCTCAGAAAGAGACAGATATGAGTGAACAACAACACTGGGAAACAATCCACCTCCACCTGGTTCCCAATTTAAACCATAATATCTTTGATGCTGCTTCATCAAAGCTGTATTGGCCTTGACATGTAAGCCTCCCTAGGTGGTAGTCTTGGGTGGATAAAAAGGCTAATCACACTGCTCTTCTGGAAAGAAAAATGGGAGCTCTATGTAGTGCCAGTCCATGTATCATCGCTATTTTCAGGACAAGTGAAATGTCAAGGCTAAAATACCATCCAGCTATCTATAAAATAATGTAAGCCAGATCATGGCAGAGTTTTGAAATATTATTCAATTGATTTTTTCCATCAGAAAAAAACTAAAAAAATGTATTTTTCTGCTCCACATTTATCAAAAAGGGTGCTGAATTAAAGGTAAAAATATGGAAGCAGTCTGGTATCCTGTCAAATTTAATCTATGTGCAACAGTCCGATCCATCCCACAGAAATACATTGTACTGAAAATGGAAGGCTAGTTCAGTAAGATGCTTGATTCTTCTTCCTTTAACACTTATATTGCTCTGTGTACTTGCATAGTTGAAACTAGAGAGAGTGTTTAATACGTTTGGCTACCGTGACTCCAGTAAAGTAACTCTTCTGTTGTTCACAAAATGGACAACTCCTGCAGATTAAAGATATTTTATTTCAATTTTTCCTATGTTAATGAACTTTTAAAAGACATACATTCTTCTTTAGTACCTACATTTAAGGAAATTGAAATGCAGATACATATGGAGAGAACTACTTTTGGACAAATTAGTTGAGCCCCAAGTGTTAATAGTTATTGTTTTAACAGACGGTAGAATTATGAATAAAATTTCCTTTTCTTTACCTATGTGTTTAGGGACATCACATATTTTATTTTTATATCATTTTAATCATAGAAAAATGCATAGGCTTTTGTTACCAATACACATTTTGAATGGAGGTAGTGCTCTGCAATTTGAAATGATTTATTTTCTCAGTCAACATTTAATTAACATGCTTCCTTGATATCAGCTACTTGTATAGGTTTTGAGAGCATAATGAGAAATAAAACATCCTATCTACCTCCATTAAATTCCCAATCTGTAAGGACTGGCCTAAGATTTCTTTCACGAACACTTTTTATAAAAAGTCTGTCATATAGTTTTTAAAAAGTCATTTAAAACCATGACAAATTGGCACCAAACAAAGAAAAAAGACTTTAGCACATCTTGAAGAATTTTACCCTGTATGTTCACATATGTAAACAGGACCAAAAAAAGAGGCTCAAGCTTTATACAGATTGTGTGAAAATAATTCTGAAAAGATTTTCACATCAATGGTATTCATACATCTTCTACATTCACCAGTCTGGCACCAAAAGGTTGGCAAAACACGCCAACCTAGACAACTAACCTGTCACTTCAACTTTCCAAGACACCAGGTTCATAAGATGCAGTGAATGGTTCAGCCCTTTATATCCAGAAATTACAGAAGAGAAAGCAAATAGTGGGAATGGTCTCAACTTCTTTCTTTTTTTCCTTCTCCACTGTATGATCCCCACTCCCCACTCATGATCTGGTATCAGCACTCAGAACCTTCATTTAGAAAATACAGCCTGGTTGTCTCAGTCGGTTGAGTGTCCAACTTAGGCTCAGGACATGATCTCGTGATTCCTGAGTTCAAGCCCCATGTCAGGCTCTGTGCTGACAGCTCAGAGCCTGGTGCCTGCTTCAGATTCTGTGTCTCCCTCTCTCCCTGCCCCTCCCCCACTTGTACGCACTCTCTCTCTCTCTCTCTCTCTAAAATAAACATTAAAAAAATACTTACAAATATTACTAAAAAGCAAAAACAGATCTTACCAAATTGAAACCCCTGAGAGTAGTCAACAACTATCTATATTGCTATGTGAAAAAATAAACAGAGTTGGATATCAGGATATAATCATGTAAATTAGAGTACCTAGATAAACTCACAAGTTCTCTTTGTTTCTTCCACATTAACATGAAATTCTCTTCTTTCCAAAATTGATTACATTTCCAATTAAAAAAAAAAAAAGAAACTGTTCTGTTGGAAGGAACCTGACTGATTGAGTATATCCAATGCACACTTGCCTGGCTTGTAATGAGGAAATTGAAATCCAGAGAGATTAATCTCAGAGCTGGCAAAGTTCTCCAAGCCTGCCTCTACTGTGATGCTTTTCCAGTAAACCAAATTCTTAGCATCACATTAGAGTGTGCAAAGGCATATTTACCTCAAACCTACTGAAACAAGCTCTCCTCTAAGGAGAAAGGCCTAGCACATTTCAATGACTGAATATATAAAACTGCATTAGAGAGTGCTCCTCCAAATTGTATATGGTTCAGAATTCTTAAAACCTGGATCAGCTCCTACTGAAAAAGACATAGCAGAGAGTTTCATATTGTTGTAACTTATGAAGTCTTGATTGGAGCTGACTAGATGGCAGGGAATTTTTTGGCAAAGGTCCAACCAATTAAAAGAGTCTAGACTAGGGCACCTGGGTGCTCAGTCGGTTAAGCATCCAGCCTTGATTTAGGCTCTGGTCATGATCTCATGGTTCAGGAGTTGAAACTCCGCATCAGGCCCTGCGCTGACAGCATGAAGCCTGCTTGGGATTCTCTCACTCTCCTTCTCTCCCTGCCCCTCCCCTGTGCGCTTTCTCTCTAAAAATAAACAAACATTAAAAAAAAAAAAAAAAAAGAGAGTATTGACTTTAGAAGGCCTTGGTTATCTTTGCCAGTCACCACTAGGTGACCTTGAAAGGTTTACCTAATAATTTACCTTAAAAAAAAAAGTCTAGCCTGGATTGTTAAGGACTTCTTTTTAAAGTGTTGATTTCAAGGGATTCTCATTAGTTTTCAATCACAGTTTCTTCCTGTTTAATAGGAATGCATTGCTTACTACCAGTCATTTAAAAAAACAAAAACAAAAACAAAAAACCAAAAAACTAGTATCAGAATAACTTCAGAATTGACATATTTCCAAGTTGATTTAAATAAAAACACTAATTTAGAATATATAGGGTAAAATACATAGATAATAAGCCTATATGTCAAGATTAAGGGTTTCTGTCATATTTAGATATTTTTTTATCATGTTGAAACAAATTTTGATGTATGTACAAAGGAGAAGAATTACAAAGAAAACAGTTCTTCCTGTTTATTTCATTTTCTGCAGTTTCTCTTTGTTCATGTGAGAGAAAACCCAGAGGCCTTTGTTAAAAAAGAAATTCTGAAACACTGTTCTATAACCAAGATAAAAATATCTCCCTTCTCAACTGTCTATACTTAACATTTTAGTTCTGTGATTGATAATGTGCATTAATAATGAACCCTTCTGGATTTAGCACATCATGGTGTGATCAGAGTGTACTATCAACAAAAACAAGACAACATGAAGAAGAGTTTGCCCGCCTTGATGTCAAATTTTGAAACCATGAACTACAAAACTTACAAATACAGATTTCCTGTCCATTAGAGGAAAAGTTTTATATACTAATTATTATATATTATTATGTATATTTTAAGTATTCATGACATACTATAAAGGATTTTTACTTGAGAAATTCATTGAACTTTTGCTTAAAGAGTTTCTTTAGCTCTGGGGCACTTGGGTGGCTCAGTTAGTTAAGTGTCCGACTTCAACTCAGGTCATAATCTCATGGTTTGTGAGTTCGAGCCCCATGTCAGGCTCTGCACTGACAGTGCATAGCTTGCTTGGGATTCTCTGTCCACATATCTGTCACTTCCCCCCTCACACTCTCTCTCTTCCTCAAAATAAATAAGCTTACAAAAAAAGGAATTTCTTTAGCTCTTTGACAGTTTGGGAAAATGTACCCTAACATAAGCAACAGAAACCAATTAAATCTAATCATATATTATCAAGTTATCAATCTCTAGATGGCAGCAACCTAGGAAAAAAATACTCTACTTGGGTGGAAAAAATAATATTTTCGGAAAAAAAAAAACCTGTATGAAGTGAAAATATCTCTTTTATTCCAAAACAAATCTAATATTGTCTTTGGGTAAAACCCAATTCACCAATCCGCAGTCACCCATTCCATAAGAAGAGTAGACTGGTAGAGTTGACTTTTGAGGAAGAGCTTTTCACATCTAGGATTCTTTAATATGTTGATAAATATTCTTGGGGTAGGGGTGTCTATGGCCATCCATACTTGAGAAATTTATTAACATCTTGAGTTCCTTCTTATAGAAAGTTCTATAAGAACTAGAAATTTTGCAGGAAAGGAGTCCTTTTGCCTTCTTTAAGATTCTCCAAACAGGGTGCCTGGGTGGCTCAGTTGGTTAAGTGTCTGACTTCGGCTCAGGTGATGATCTCATGGTTTGTGAGTTTGAGCCCCAGGTCAGGCTCTGTGCTGACAGCTCAGAGCCTGGAGCCTGCTTCTGATTCTGTGTCTCCTTTTCTTTCTGCCCCTTCCCCACTTGTGCTCTGTCTCCCAAAATAAAGAAATGTAAATTTAAAAAAAAATTAAGATTCTCCAAACATTTTTACCCTTGATCCTCTTTTCTCCAAACACCTTATAAAATAACAGTAATGGTATTCTATCCGACAAAAGTAAAGAAAAAAAAATTGGAGGATCTCAAGAATTCTGCTCAAGAAGTTCCACAAAGTAGATTCTCAATAAATATTGTTTTGTTTCATAAAAATAAAAGCCAAGTACGCTGTTCCACACTAGCTGAAACATTTTGAGATTCTTTACTTCATTTAAATTCCATTTTCTCTACTTATCTTGTTTGTAATAAATATGCAAAGCCAATGCTAATTGTGTATTCTGAAGGTAATATTATCTGAAAGGACACTAAATCTACCTAAAATCATGAATATTTTAGTCAGTGCTCACAAACACTTCTGTCAATTCTAAAATTATGGATTGTCTAATACTACCCTCAAACACTTGAAATTTTTCCCAACAATTAATTTGGAATTCTAGTGGGCATATATCCTCATTTTGGAGCCAAATTCAAAGTTGTTAAGTGAACTTTTATCTCAGATTCTGGAACTGACTGTCATTTCAAAAAAAATTTTTTTTAAATACATTTTGTAAGCATTAAACTCGAATTGCATTAGATGCTAGTAAATATAAACACATTTGTCTCAGGCTCTTGCTCTTGGTTTTGATCTATTTAAATTAGAAAGAGAAAAGGAAAGAGGGAGATAAATTGCCAGTGTTGTGAATTCTGCCTCTGACATTAAACAGCTTGCTTAAATGTTGCACAATTGATAGTTCTGTATTGAATCTACACTGTGATAATGGTAATGTAGTGTTTTAACATTTATTGCCCGGCAGCTCAGATCTCAGGCTTTTTATTTGTTTTTTAAATGGAGTATCTTACTCTGTAAGCCTATTTATTTATTTATTTACTTACTTACTTATTTATTACAGATCATGAGACTGAAATTTGGTAAGATTATTTTAGACCCTGTATGGGGTAAAAAAAAAAAAAAAAAAAAAAAAAAGCAACCACACCTGTAATTACTTAAGCACTGGCAATAAAAGTATCAACTCTGACTACAAATTAAAATACAGGTTTTAGAGTAGTTCATTTAACTTACAATATGATATACACTGGATGGTTGGTTAATATCTGAGCTTTAAAGTAAGACATTAAAAATTAAGTCGCCCTTCTAAAGACTTCAAATGACTGAAATTCTTTCCATATGAAATATTTAAGTATATTTTCCCAAAGTTCAAATGGGCATGATTTTCACCTTCCCTGTACACTTTCCCCATGATACCACACAATATTGTTTATATAGGGTTATTCCTGCCAATGAATAGGCATACATCCTGTGAAAACCAGTCCTTTGGAACTTTATGCAAATACTGAACCATTTTCTACATCCAAAAGATGTTAACAGCTACCACTTAACGAGAGCTAACTAATATACTTGGTACTGTGATAAGATAAAAACCTAAATAGGTACTGTTTTTATTATCATCCCTATTTTATAGTTGAGGAGAGAGATAGTTCAGTTAAGTAATTTCAAATTTTAGCAGCCAGGAAACACCAGAGAACCACATTTTCTAATTCTGAATATCTGATCAGCTGACTTACTATAGCCTGGGGCCTACTGTGAAAAGACATGGGGGTGGGGGCAGACAAAAGAGTCCAATTGGGCTACCATGGCGATTGGGTTATCATATGTCATCCATGGGTGGAATTTTGAAGAGCAAAGAAGCTGATGAGATTTGATGGGGCTAATGGTTACTGCCACCCAGGTCACTCAGAGCCTAGAAGGGGCCACGTCAGGGAAGTTCTCTGTCTCATTTCTGAAACCCACCTGGGGATAGTTTGGGGTGGAGATAACAATAAACAGTCTCTGCTTCAAAGGCCAATCAGTGACTCTTTAGGCAATAAATGGAGGCTAAAACTACCCCTGACCCTATCGCTAGCCTAGCTGTGTCAAACAAAGACAACTTTCAGTTAGAAGAAGAGGTGAGACAAATAAAACCTACTCATGGGCCAACAACTGACCCTCTCCGGAAGTCCTGAAGGCTCAGACATACATAACATTTGCCTCTGGCTGAGTGGCCTGAAGCAAATACATTTTTTTTTAATTGATTAACAAACACATGCCAGATGGAGTTCTCAGGACTTCTGCAAATATTAACTCATTAATTTTAATCTGCATACTCATGCCATCAAGTAGACTCTATTATTATCACTCCTAATTAAGGAACATCCCCCAAGTTCCTGAGCTAGTAAGTGGGAGAGCCAAAATTCCAATCTTTACGTTCTGTTCCAAGCCAGTCTCTTAACCTCTCAGCAATGCCCCCTGCCATTGCCTGAGCAGTCTCAGCCCATAGAAAGCCACGATGCCTGGAAAATACAACAACAAATCTATGCACCACACACCAGGCTCACCACACTGGCTCAAGCAGAGTAATTATTCCAGGTAGTGAATAATTAGTGCTTCACACTTCACAGTGATTAAGATGCTGTTTTTAATTATGTATGTTGAACAAGTACATTGACAGATGCTGAGAATTTAAACCCTGATACCGGCAGTATAAAGCTGATTCCCAGGGAGGATAAAACTCAAACCCCAGGGATGATCAGGGAAACAATAACCATCGTGGTTAACAGCATGGATTTGGGGCCAGATTATCTGGGTTCAGATTCCAGTTCTACCACTCCCTCCAGCTATGTGGCTCACAAGTTACTTTGACTTATGAATATTTGATTACTTACCTTTAAAGTGTGTGTGTTGGGGGGGGGGGGTATAATACCTACCTGTGTGGATTAATGTAAAAATTAAACTGTAAAGCAGCACTTAGTAGAGATTAAATAAGGGTTGGCTATTGAACCTGTTTCATAGAAGAGGAAGAACAGAAGTGGACAGTGCAAGAAGAGAAATACAGACTTTGTCATCACAAAGACATGTTCCTCAATCACACTGGGTCAAGTGATTTTATCAGACCTTTAATGAGAAGCAACTGGAAATCAATACCCGTACTCCACCGCTCTTTCAGAGTGTCGATTATAATTATGTCCATGTTAGCTGTTCTCCACTAATTCTTGTCATCTACTATGGTTCCAAAATACAGCCACGAGTTCTTCCCAATCCAGTCTGCATCCGCTACGCTCTGTGATTTTTCTTGCCGGTTAGAAAGGGAGTCTGCTTCCCCACTCTTTGAATCTGGGCCGGCATGTGTCTGACAGAATGAAATCGAAGTGATGGTGTGCTACCTCCAGGGCTAGACCTTAAGAAGCTTTGCAGCATTCTGTCCTCGCTTTCTTAGAATGCTTTCCTGCAACCACCAGGTAAAGAAGCCAAGCTAGTCTACTGGAGAATTAGACCATGTGGAGGAGAATGAAGGGGCCTTAGCTGACAGCAAGCACAACTGCCAGACGTTCGAAGGACACCATCTTACCCTCCAACCCACCCACCCCTTCGCTAAATGCAGCTACATGAATAAGGAAAGAGCGGAGAAGACAGTAAGAATTCTGAGAAATAATAAATCACTATTTTAAACTGTGGATTGAGCACAGCAACAAATAACTAAAAAGCATCTTCATGAGTCTCAAGCTAAAGAATGTTTTTAGAAATTCCTATGTCATTTCTAAGACGGGATGGACCCTATGTGCAAATACGACTAAGACTGTGGGACACAGATGAAGCAGGATTCACAGACATTTTTGAGGAATACTGTCCATGGCAGGCTTATTTCAGTCTGATTTGATGCTCTGCTGAGTACCACTTCCTTCTGAGATCCTTCAAGGCCATTTTTTTTTTTGCATAGGAATACTCTAGATCTATAGAATATATATATACTATCATAGAAATTTTCATAGGTTAGAGCACAAGTCTGAGAGCAAAATGGTCTAAAATCAATTCCTGACTTTCTAGCAACTAGCTTTAAAAGTATACTATATGTTAGCCATTGTAAGTATTGTGTGTGTGTGTGTGTGTGTGTCCAATACACTGAATAAACAAGATTCACAGGACACAATCACAATACAACCTAATTTTTATCTACTAGTGTTCCTTTAAAAATTTCTTTCCAGGGAGTTCCTTCCTTGTCAATGGATAAGAACTCATTGTGAAACCCATATCATATTCTTCCTGAATGTACACCTTTCAAACTTTTAAAAAGTTAAATATAAAACTTCCAAACTTTTAACAAAGAAAATGTGGTCTTACGCAATTAAAGACAGAAAACAAACAAACAAGTATTAAAAATGAAACAGGTAAGGGGCGTCTGGGTGGTTTAGTTAAGCGTCAAACTTCAGCTCAGGTCATGATCTCACAGCTCCTGGTTTTGAACCCCATGTCAGGCTCTATGCTGACAGCTCAGAGCCTGAAGCCTGCTTTGTATTATGTGTCTCCCTCTCTCTCTGCCCCTCTCCTGCTTGCGCTCTTGCTCTCTCTCTCTCTCTCTCTCTCTCTCTCAAAAAGAAATAAACGTTAAAAAAAATTTAATGAAAAAGGTAACATTAGATTATGGAAAACAAAAACAAATATAATAATTAATAATGGATTTAAGTGCCTTATTAAAGAGAAGACTAATCAGTTTGAATTAACAAACAACTACTATTGAGCTATATACTTTTATGAAATACTCAGTAATGTCAGGTAACACAAGAAGTCTTTTGAAAGGTAGGTATTAGCCATCAGACGCCAGAGAGAGAATACTCAGTATATAAATACCAAAAGCATAATAATATTTGGGAAAAAAACACATTGTATGATATATAGGTTTTTAATTTAAAAAAATTTTTTAAATGTTTATTCGTTTAGAGAGAGAGAAAGACAGAGCATGAGTAGGGGAGGGGCAGAGAGAGAGGGAGACACAGAATCTGAAGCAGGATGCAGGCTCCGAGAGGTCAGCACAGAACCCGATGCAGGGCTTGAACTCATGAACTGCCAGATCATGACCTGAGCCAAAGTTGTACCCTCAACGAAGTGAACCACCCAGGGGCCCCAGTATATAGTGTTTTTAAGAGGAAAAAGGATACACTACACAATAAATAAAGCTTTTGCACCTCTATACGTAGGTAGCATAGCATTGAAATGTACAGAACCAAGACTCCTGAATCTTCCTATCTTCTCCAGTAAGAGGCAAAGTGCTAAACACATGAAGCATTACATTAGTGTCTGTTGCTATTATGGAACTGCTTTTGGCAATAGGAAGATAAAGAAATAAGTCATAGAGTCTAACTGTCCAAGAGTTTATAGTCTCATTTGAGAAGACAGCCAACATATTAAGCATTAAAGTAGTACTGACATTCTGGCTTTGAAATAATTGAAACAAACACTGAGAGCTTTAAGAGTTGCAGGCAGAAGCAGACCCCTGTAGGAGAGAGCAGAAAAGCATTGTGGGGAGATGTAAATGGATTAAAATTTGACCTTCAAGTAGAGAGTTCAGGAGTTTTGAAATAAAATAGTTTTGTTGTTGTTGTTGTTTTGGAGTCATTGTTCTTCACTGTGTTTAATGACTGAGTGGATGAATAACCTTGAAGTCTGCCTAGTCTTAGGAAGATGTTATGGTAATAGTTTATGGATGGTCTCAGATCAGTGGGAGTGTAGTGGTGTAAAGGTTTTATTTTTCCTCATGTTACTGTCCTCAGCTTGTCTTTCTCATCCCATAAACATTCATTAAGCAGATTCTGCGGGGATCAGGTTACTGTCAGTTATCATCAAGTCCTGTCTAATCTAAGTGAAAACTACAAATCGAAGCCTCCCAGCTCTGGCTACTATCATGGTCTAGGAGAGGAACAGTGTAGGAGTCTGCTCCTTACCTTTTCATTCAGGATGCAGAAGAAAGGATGGGCAAGAAAGGATGGAGAATCTGAAAAAGCAAAAAGTCATCCCATTTCTACCTCCAAATATGATACTCCTGACTAATGACTGATAAGCCACAGCTCTCCTTCCCTACTTCTTTGTCTCCTGCTATATGGATAGGAAGCAAAGAATGATGCTGGGCAAATCGGGAACCAGTCAGGACTCCAAATGTGTTCATTTCTCTATACAATGTGAGGTATGTGATACTCTGTCCTCAACATCGCTTCTAGACAACAATTCTAAAAGAAGAATCCTCTCACGCTGATTTCCAAGAGTTGACTTTTGGAATCCTTTTTAAAAATCTTTTGATATTATGTTTTTAAAACTTTATATACCTGCCAAATGGCATTGCACTTGCTAAAATACTGGTTTTATATAAGGTCACATAAAAAGAAGCAAAACTCAGTATCATTCATTCTTATCATGATAGAATCTAGTTGGTTCAAATGAACACTGTGGTCAAAACTGAGAAAATAACAAGTTTTAATAATGCACTTCTAATTTGCATAGTTTGTGAAATTTTTAGGTTTTTAAAATGTCGTTTCCCTATCAGCAATGATAATGTAAAAAGAAAAAAAAATGCATAAGGTCTAACTTAGAAAAACCAATGTGATGGCTCAGTTTCCTAAAGAAACTGTCAGCTTGTGTGTACATATGCTCAGGAACACAGTGACAGCCAAATTCATCCATCCCTGACTGGTTTCAGTAACAAGTGACCAGTTGTGGTTTTCTATGGGGGAGACAAATAGAGGAAAACTAATTATGGCTCATTTTAGTATATAACTTTATGCTATCTAGTTGGTTCAAGTGAGGATTGTAGTCAAAATGTCCCACTGCTCCAGAGAGAAAAATATTAAAACACTAGACTACTTGATTAATTTATTTGGCAGCTTAAATATTTTGGCTTACTTAGGGCTCCCAATTTCCAAAAAAGCTATTCTTAAACATGAATATTTAACGAAGACATGTGTAGATCAGCAACCAGGTGTCAAAATTTGCTCTCCTTGGAGCGCCTAGATGGCTTGGTTGGTTATGCATCTGACTCTTGTTTTCAGCTCTGGTCATGATCTCACGATTCGTGAGTTCTAGCCCCACATTGGGCTTTGCACTGGCAGTGTGGAACCTGCTTGGATTCTCTCTCTCCCATCTTCTCTCTCTGCCCCTCCCCCATTTGTGCTGTCTCAACCTCTGCTGTCTCTGTCTCTCTCAAATAAAGTTTAAAATAATAAATAAGGTTTAAAAAAATAAATAAGGGGTGCCTGGGTAGCTCAGTCAGTTAAGCGTCTGACTTCAGCTCTGGTCATGATCTCATCGGGCTCTGTGCTGACAGCTCAGAGCCTGGAGCCTGCTTCGGATTCTGTGTCTCCCTCACTCTCTGCCCCTTCCCTGCTTGTGCTCTGTCTCTCTCTCAAAAATAAATAAACATTAAAAAAATTTTAATAAAAGATTTGCTCTTCTGCCAGGGCCTGTGTTGCATTCATATATCAATCAGTGAATCAATAAATCATACTAGAGTAACTAATTATCCCCTTCAATCATAGTGAGTCACTAATTTTTGGTTAATAAGAGAGAAAAGAATGCTTATATGGAGCATAGTTATTTACCCCACTGTGCCTGAGTTACCCTAAACTCCTCATCTATTCATCATTTATAATATTTTCTATATTAATTAGTGTAAAGCTGAGTGAGAAGGATATAGCTTCCCAGGGTGTGGCCAAATTATTATTTTCTGCCAACTTCATGATCACCAAATAAGTGATTCCACAATTTTGAACCCCGTATTTATTAATTTGGCAAATAATTTTTATTAAATATGAAATTTATTGTCAAATTGGTTTCCACACAACACCCAGTGCTCATCCCAGCAGGTGCCCTCCTCAATGCCTATCACCCACCCTCCCCTCCCTCCCACCCCCCATCAACCCTCAGATTGTTCTCAGTTTTTAAGAGTCTCTTATGGTTTGGCTCCCTCCCTCTCTAACCTCTTTTTTTTCCTTCCTTCTCCTCCCCCATGATCTTCTGTTAAGTTTCTCAGGATCCACATTACAATGAAAACATATGGTATCTGCCTTTCTCTCTATGACTTATTTCACTTAGCATCACACTCTCCAGTTCCATCCACGTTGTTACAAAAGGCCATAGTTCATTCTTTCTCATTGCCACGTAGTATTCCATTGTATATATAAACCACAATTTCTTTATCCATTCATCAGTTGATAGACATTTAGGCTCTTTCCATAATTTGGCTATTGTTGAGAGTGCTGCTGTCAACATTGGGGTACACGTGGCCTTATGCATCAGCACTCCTGTATCCCTTGGATAAGTTCCTAGCAGTGCTATCGCTGGGTCGTACAGTAGATCTATTTTTAATTTTCTGAGGAACCTCCACACTGTTTTCCAGAGTGGCTGCACCAGTTTGCATTCCCACCAACAGTGCAAGAGGGTTCCCATTTCTCCACATCCTCTCCAGCATCTATAGTCTCCTGATTTGTTCATTTTGGCCACTCTGACTGGCGTGAGGTGATATCTGAGTGTGGTTTTGATTTGTATTTCCCTGATGAGGAGCGATGTTGAGCATCTTTTCATGTGCCTGTTGGCCATCCGGATGTCTTCTTTAGAGAAGTGTCTATTCATGTTTTCTTCCCATTTCTTCACTGGATTATTTGTTTTTCGGGCGTGAAGTTTGATGAGCTCTTTATAGATTCTGGATACTAGCCCTTTGGCCAATACGTCATTGGCAAATATCTTTTCCCATTCCGTTGGCTGCTTTTTAGTTTTGTTGATTGTTTCATGACAGGGATGTCCACTCTCACCACTGTTGTTTAACATAGTGTTGGAAGTTCTAGCATCAGCAATCAGACAACAAAAGGAAATCAAAGGCATCAAAATTGGCAAAGAGGAAGTCAAGCTTTCACTTTTTGTAGATGACATGATATTATACATAGAAAACCTGATAGACCCCACCAAAAGTCTGCTAGAACTGATACATGAATTCAGCAAAGTCACAGGACACAAAAGCAATGTACAGAAATCAGTTGCATTCTTATACACTAATAATGAAGCAACAGAAAGACAAATAAAGAAATTGATCCCATTCACAATTGCACCAGAATCATAAAATACCTAGGAATAAACCTAACGAAAGATGTACAAGATCTGGATGCTGAAAACTATAGAAAGCTTATGAAGGCAATTGAAGAAGATACGAAGAAATGGAAAAACATTCCGTGCTAATTGATTGGAAGAATATTATTAAAATGTCAATACTACCCAAAGATATCTACACATTCAATGCAATCCTAATCAAAATTGCACCAGGATTCTTCTCAAAGCTAGAACAAGCAATCCTAAAATTCGTGTGGAACCACAAAAGGCCCTAAATAGCCAAAGGAATTTTGAAGAAGAAGACCAAAGCAGGAGGCATCACAATCCCAGACTTTAGCCTCTACTACAAAACTGTAATCACAAGACAGCATGGTATTCGCACAAAAACAGACACATAGACCAATGGAATAGAATAGAAACCCCAGAATTAGACCCACAAAAGTATGACCAACTAATCTTTGACAAAGCAGGAATGAATATCCAAATGGAAAAAAGACAGTCTCTTTAACAAATGGTGCTGGGAGAACTGGACAGGAACATGCAGAAGGATGAAATTAGACCACTTTCTTACACCATTCACAAAAATAAACTCAAAATGGATAAAGGACCTGAATGTGAGACAAGAAACCACCAAAACCCTAGAGGAGAAAGCAGGAAAAAACCTCTCTGACCTTAGCTGCCATTTCTTACTTGACACATCCCCAAAGGCAAGGAAATTAAAAGCAAAAATGAACTATGGGGACCTCATGAAGATAAAAAACTTCTGCACTGCATTGGCAAATACTTTTTGAGAGCAGAGGCTGGCCAGGTACTAGAGAAGCAACAGACAGCAATGTCATGATAATTTCCTGCTCTTGGGCAGATTATAGGTGAGTATGGGAGAGAAGTAAGAAATCGCTGGAAAAACTGTTAACTGCTACAAAATGTTTTTCAGCCCTTAGACATACCAATCCATTTTCACAATGACTCACACCCATATACTGTGTCCTTGAGATGGATAATAGAAGCTCTGTTGTGCTCACTGTTGTAAATCTTCAATCAATCACCTAGAATATACCTGACATCCTGAGGACTGAGAAGGTAAACCTAACTAATTCCACCAGCAAAACCAGAACTCTGTTCGTCATCACACTAAATCTACCGTTCCCTCAATTACACGGGTCATTTGGCTCTCCACCTGGCTTTAGTGGTTGGAACCTTCTTACAATAAGATAAAATCAGATGTGGTCATTTTTAAGAGATGCATGAAACAGATACTTTTCGTATACTATAAAATCTGGTTCAGCTTTCAATACAAAAATAAAATAGCAAAGGAAAAACAAACTTTTTTATCTTTGAAAGATCAAGACATATTATGACAATCCATAGTGTCTGTTTAGGCGTGCATACCTAAAATATCCATTATGTTTTAAGTAAAATGGTGCTTTTAGAAAACAAGATTTTACTAACAAATTCTTTTAGTTTATTTTTAAAATTATTTTCTTCTGCTAAAACATGTACTAGTGTATACACCTGAGATTTCAGTTAATATCCACATTTTTCAGGTGAGCAGAACTGACTTTGAAGAGGGGTGAAGAGTCAAGGCAATGGGTTTAATTATTAAGTCAGGTGAAGATAATGAAAACATTTTTCAAGTTCTCGTTGCTTCTATACACTGCTATTGTCTGAATGCCTGGATCCTGCCAACATTCCTCTGCTGAGACCCTAACCCCCAATGTGATGGTATTTGGACATGGGGCCTTCGGTGGGTGATTAGTTCATGAGGGTAGCACCTTCACAAATGGGATCGGTGCCTGTAGATAACAGACTCCAAACAGAGAACCCACCCATTCTGCCATCTGAGGACCCTGCACAGTCAGCTGGAGAGGAAGAAGACTCTCACCAGACACCATGTCTGCCAGTGCCCTCATCTTTGACCTCCAAGCCTCCAGAATTGTGAGAAAAAAATGTTTGTTGTTTATAAGCCATTCGTATATGCTATTTTTGTTCAAGTAGCCTGAACAAGCTAAACACATAAACATACGCGTGTTTTCTTCTCTTGTATTACTGACTTGTGGTTACTTGCTATCCTCAAGAGATTATCATGTTAAATTTCTGAAAACAAATAGAAGAGCAGACTGTTTCATTTCCACCATCCTTAGAAAAGGCATATTTGGGGTGTCTGGCTGGTTCCATTGGTTAAGCATCTGGCTCTTGATTTCAGCTCAGTCATGATCTCATGGTTCTTTAATTGGATGCCTGCATTGGGCTCTACATTGATAGCATGGAGGGAGCTTGGGACTTTTTCCCCCTCTCTCTCTCCCCCTCCCCTGCTCGCTAGCGCTCTCTCTCTCTCTCTCTCTCTCTCTCTCAAAAATAAATAAATAAACATTAAAAAAAAACAAAGAAAAAACGTAGTCAACTTCAAGGATATTACACCTCAGTCTTTCCTGATTATGAATCCTAGTTCATTTATAATTATAGTTCTAAGAATATGTAAACTCCTCATCTATAATTTTTACATATCAAACTTATAATTTTTAATTTTTATTTTTATTTACATAAATAAATATACATTATATTTGTAAAATTTCAAACAATCCAGAAAAAAAACATATATTTCCCTCTGTCCTTCACTTCCAATTTTAGTCTGCTTGTAAGAGGTAACTATGATGAACTATTTAGTGATTAGTGTTTCTAAAGACAATATTCCAGACATTTATTATACCAACACACATGCACACACACGATTTTGTAATCTATCATTACATTTCATGTAAATGATAGAAATGTATCATTTTGCAACTTCTCCTTTAACCTGTTTTTGAGATTTACTTATAACATGTATTTCCATATTGATAGACAGCTAGATGGTCTATACTTTTTTACTTTGATAAAGATAGCATCACTAAGCATCTTTGTACATCCTACCTGGGCACATGATGGAATACTTCTCTTGAATGAATACCAAGACGTGGAATGGATAGATCAGAGCTGCAGTATAAATCAGTTCTCCAAAACTGTCTTCCAATATGATTCTACCAATTTACACTACCATCAGTGATGCAGAAGAGTTCTTTTGTGCCCTCATCTCATCTAAACTGTGATATTCTTTATAAAATGTTCAGTCTATCTAATTTTACTTGAATTTACTTGTACCAGATTCAATATGAGGTTGAACAATTCTCTATGTTTGTTGACCTTTTATATTTCATCTTTTGTCAGTTACTCAGTTATTTTTTCACTTTTTCTATTGGATTATATATTTTTCCTTTTTAATTAATTGTGGAAGCTTTTCACTTTGAATATAATTATCTACTATAAATGTTTAATTACTTTCCTAGTTTGTTAATTCTTTTTATCTTGGTTATGGCTATTTGTATTGCTTAAAAGCTTAAATTTCTAAGGAGCCAAATTATTAATCACTAACTTTATGCTGATGGTCTTCTGAATCTTTTGACAAAAGGTCTTCTTACACCAAAATTGCATGCATAGTTTCCCAAAATTGCTTCTGGGTATTTTTTCCCCATTAGGTCCAAAATTCATCTGCATTTCATATTTGGAAACTGTGTAGTGAGGATACCTAACTACAAATGCATAGCTATTTGTTTTCACATGTTGTAGTGAAATATATAGGAATCCTGTAAGATAGCGTTTATAAATCCAAACATAGAGCCAATCATTTCTAAATTTTTTAATGTTTATTTATTTTTGAGAAAGAGAGAGAGAGAGAGAGAGAGAGAGAGAAAGAGAGAGAGAGAGAGAATATATCAATGAGCAGGGGAGGGGCAGAGAGGGAGACACAGAATCCAAAGAAGGCTCCAGGCTCTGAGCTGTCAGCACAGAGCTCAATGCAGGGCTCGAAGCCACATACCCTGAGATCATGACCTGAGCCAAAGTTGGATGCTCAACTGACTGAGCCACCCAGGTGCCCCAATATAGCCAACCATTTCTAAACAATTCATTGACTTTTCCAACCAATGTCTTAATGTTTCCCTTCACTTGAAAAGCTACTTTTCCCATATGGGAAATTATTATTTAACAAATTATTATTATTTATTACTTTGGACAGAATTATTATGTAAGTATTTCCCCAAAAGCTCTAAGTTTTTAGAACTCCTTAGAAATTACTACATTGCTCTAGAAACATGAGAACAGTTATAAAACAGTCATTCAATTCTCCAGCCCAAGTTTGGTATGTTAGCTGTTTTGTCAGAATTAGCACATCAAACTGACGTCGTCATGAATGCAGCTGAGAGGCACAAGTTTTCATTTGACTTATTCTCTGGTCACAGTTACTAGCTGATACCTCCCCAGCGCTAGCTGGCTTTGTATCAGAGGCTAAGTCATTAAGCAGGGAGAGAAGTTATGATCAGCTTTCATCTGGGTCCTCTCACAAAATGCTGTAGACCTTCACTGTGCTGATGGCACTTCTCCTCTGGGTCCACTACATTGTCCATGACTTGGCACAAAGACTCTATCTGGCCTTTTATTCAACTATATGTTTCTTCTATAAAAGAACCCCTCCCCCTTTCTGCCTTTTCCTCTAATGTCCTGTGACAAAATGTTGAGAGACTTTGAGACTGTAGCTCTGATCACAACTGTATTTTATATGTGAATTTCTAAGAACATACAAATTAAAAAAGCTTATTACATAGATTAGGGTTTTACCTGCCTTCCCTATCTTTCTTTTCCACATCCAACATGTCCTTAAGTCCTACTGACCACTCTCTTGAAATATCATGTAAATTTGTTTCATCTTTTCAATTCCCAGGGACACTGCTTTTACTCAGCATCACGTCAAATTTCATTTACCTCAAGTACTTCAACATTCTCCTCAATAATTTCTCCCATTTTAATATCACTCTTTTTTTCTTTGTATTTTATAAAAGTCGTGTCTTTCTAAACCACAGACTGATTATGGTGTATGATTTAACTGTAATTTATGTCAGTCATGTAACTCCTCATTTTGTATGAAATAAAACCCTAAGTACTTTGAAGGGCAGTCAATAATCCCAATAAATGTACATCAACTTAGTTTTTCTAGCATCCACTGTATCTCTCATTCTTCCCCAAACTAATATACTCTATACAGCAGCCACAAAGGGGAATGAGGCTTCCTTCCAGTCCATAAACATCTTTGACTTTATTATTCTTACTAAAAATACTGACAGACAACTTTATTATTCATTTATAATGAAAATAAGCTCAAATTTTGAAAAGACAACAACCAACTTCTTTTCTATTGTCAAAAAGGACAATTTTCTCCCATTTCTATGTATTAAGTAAAATGTCTAGCATAGTTGGAAATTCTATCCTTACTCCAAAGAAGGACCATCTAGGGGCACCTGTGTGGCTCAGTTGATTAAGTGTCCCACTTTGGCTCAGGTCATGATCTCATGGTTTGTGGGTTTGAGCCATCTGTGGGGCTGTGTGCTGACAGCTCAGAGCCTGGAGCCTGCTTCAGATTCTGTGTCTCCCTCTCTCTCTTCCCCTACCCTGCTTGCACTCTGTCTACCTCTCTCTCTCAAAAATAAAAATAAATAGTAAGAAAAAAAAATCGAAGACCATCTAGACTTCTATTTCTATGATTTAAAAGCCAGTAACAGAAAAACTCTCCATCTTAGAACAACCATTAAAATGGGATAAAAGTTTTAAAATCTACTTTCTAGAGGCACGAGGAAACAGCCAACCCAAAACTAGTGAGTGTGAAATCCTGGGAAGGAAGAAATGCATTGAGGTAAGACCAATATTTCTGCTGATTTTTCCATGAAGGCATTTGATGCCCACATTCTTCTCAACAATGCCTAAATGAGAGTCCATGTTAAGGTGTAAATGGGATAACCATCAGTGATAATGTATGGTGTGAGACCTATGCATGTTCTAACTTTTTCTACAAATAACTCAAAACCTTAAAGAGCCAGAAAACAAAGACTAAGTTGGCTAACTCCAAAGAGTTGAGTAAAATTGACAAGTAGGCTGAGAAGCATCAGTTCTTTTTCCCTAACTAACTAATCATAGACACAAGATAGAGTCTGAGGTTGGAGCCCTGGCCAGAGCAAAGGGCAAACCATAGGAGATTTCAGTGGTTGTGTGGGGCTCAAGTAACAAAATTGGAACTGTGAGCATATTCAAACATCTGATGTATCCTCCCCTAGATATAGTGCCACATTTTAAAATTGTATAAGACAAGGGGTGCCTGGGTGGCTCAGTCGGGTAAGCGTCCAACTTCGACTCAGGTTATGATCTCACAGTTGATGAATTCGAGCCCTGCACTGGGCTCTGTGCTGACAGCTTGGAGCCTGGAGCCTGCTTCAGATTCTGTGTCTCCCTCTCTCTCTCTGTCCCTTCCCTGATCATGCTCTGTTCCTCTCAAAAATACACTAAATTTTTTTTAAATATTTAACATTGTACAAGACAAGAAGCTAAGCCGATAAGCCAAAATTTGCAGAAAGACAGAACTAAGTTTCCTAAAGTTCTGTAGAAGTGAGTATAAAATAACCTAGAAACAAGTGTGAGCCATATATAACCTCAGCCTTACTAAAATTTAAACCAGCTTTGACCTAACTCAGTCCCTTGTTGAGTTGAGGTGGTCTCCTCTCACACCCCACTCAACACCACAACTGTGTTATTTTTTTTTTTCTGGAAGATACAGTAAATCCTTTCCAGTAGGAGATTCCTTCATCCAAAACCTCTACACTTCTATCACAGTATCTGGAATGTGATGAAAAAATTAAGAATTAGGAGAAGAGGCAAGACGACGTGGTCAGTTACTAAGAAGAAAAAAATAAGCTATAGAAGCAGACCCACAAATGACTCCTACATTAGTCATCTTGAAATAACTATGATTAATAAATTCATGAAAGGAAACAGAAGGATAGAGAGGATGAAAGAATAGAAATTTCAACAAAAAAAAGCAGAATTTGTGAAGATCAAGTGGCCACTGGAGTATTTAAAAATACTATCTTAAGTTAGTAACTTAGGGGCGACTGGGTGGCTCGGTCAGTTGAGTGTCCAATTTACACTACCACCTGTGATGCAAAAGCGTTCTTTTGTGCCCTCATCTGTGCTGCGGCTCAGGTCATGATCTCGCAGTTTGTGAGTTCAAGCCCCGCATCGGGCCCTGTGCCGAGAGCTCAGAGCCTGGAGCCTGCTTCAGATTCTTTGTCACCCTCTCTCTCTGCCCCTCCCCTGCTCACATTCTTTGTCTCTCTCAAAAATATATAAAACGTTAAAAAAAATAAAATTAGTAACTTCCCAGATGACTTTAACAGCAGATGGGATGTAGTAAAAGAAAGGGTTAGTAAACTCATATACAAATCAAAATAAAAGAGCCACGAGATTTATTTTATATATATATATATGAAATTTATTGACAAATTGGTTTCCATACAACACCCAGTGCTCATCCCAAAAGGTGCCCTCCTCAATACCCATCACCCACCCTCCCCCCCTCCCACCCCCCATCAACCCTCAGTTTGTTCTCAGTTTTTAACAGTCTCTTATGCTTTGGCTCTCTCCCACTCTAACCTCTTTTTTTTTTCCTTCCCCTCCCCCATGGGTTCCTGTTAAGTTTCTCAGGATCCACATAAGAGTGAAGCCATATGATATCTTTCTCTGTATGGCTTATTTCACTTAGCATCACACTCTCCAGTTCCATCCACGTTGCTACAAAAGGCCATAGTTCATTCTTTCTCATTGCCACGTAGTATTCCATTGTGTATATAAACCACAATTTCTTTATCCATTCATCAGTTGATGGACATTTAGGCTCTTTCCATAATTTGGCTATTGTTGAGAGTGCTGCTATGAACACTGGGGTACACGTGGCCCTATGCATCAGTACTCCTGTATCCCTTGGATAAATTCCTAGCAGTACTATTGCTGGGTCATAGGGTAGGTCTATTTTTAATTTTCTGAGGAACCTCCACACTGCTTTCCAGAGCGGCTGCACCAATTTGCATTCCCACCAACAGTGCAAGAGGGTTCCCGTTTCTCCACATCCTCTTTAGCATCTATAGTCTCCTGATATGTTCATTTTAGCCACTCTGACTGGCGTGAGGTGATACCTGAGTGTGGTTTTGATTTGTATTTCTCTGATGAGCGATGTTGAGCATCTTTTCATGTGCCTGTTCGCCATCTGGATGCCTTCTTGAGAGAAGTGTCTATTCATGTTTTCTGCCCATTTCTTCACTGGATTATTTGTTTTTCGGGTGTGGAGCTTGGTGAGCTCTTTATAGATTTTGGATACTAGCCCTTTGTCCAATATGTCATTTGCAAATATCTTTTCCCATTCCGTTGGTTGCCTTTTAGTTTTGTTGGTTGTTTCCTTTGCTGTGCAGAAGCTTTTTATCTTCATAAGGTCCCAGTAATTCACTTTTGCTTTTAATTCCCTTGCCTTTGGGGATGTGTCGAGTAAGAGATTGCTACGGCTGAGGTCAGAGAGGTCTTTTCCTGCTTTCTCCTCTAAGGTTTTGATGGTTTCCTGTCTCACATTCAGGTCCTTTATCCATTTTGAGTTTATTTTTGTGAATGGTGTGAGAAAGTGGTCTAGTTTCAACCTTCTGCATGTTGCTGTCCAGTTCTCCCAGCACCATTTGTTAAAGAGGCTGTCTTTTTTCCATTGGATGTTCTTTCCTGCTTTGTCAAAGATGAGTTGGCCATACGTTTGTGGGTCTAGTTCTGGGGTTTCTATTCTATTCCATTGGTCTGTGTATCTGTTTTTGTGCCAATACCATGCTGTCTTGATGATAACAGCTTTGTAGTAGAGGCTAAAGTCTGGGATTGTGATGCCTCCTGCTTTGGTCTTCTTCTTCAAAATTCCTTTGGCTATTCGGGGCCTTTTGTGGTTCCATATGAATTTTAGGATTGCTTGTTCTAGTTTCGAGAAGAATGCTGGTGCAATTTTGATTGGGATTGCATTGAATGTGTAGATAGTTTTGGGTAGTATTGACATTTTGACAATATTTATTTTTCCAATCCATGAGCAGGGAATGTCTTTCCATTTCTTTAAATCTTCTTCAATTACCTTCATAAGCTTTCTATAGTTTTCAGCATACAGATCCTTTACATCTTTGGTTAGATTTATTCCTAGGTATTTTATGCTTCTTGGTGCAATTGTGAATGGGATCACTTTCTTTATTTGTCTTTCTGTTGCTTCATTGTTAGTGTATAAGAATGCAACTGATTTCTGTACATTGATTTTGTATCCTGCAACTTTGCTGAATTCCTGTATCAGTTCTAGCAGACTTTTGGTGGAGTCTATCGGATTTTCCATGTATAATATCATGTCATCTGCAAAAAGCAAAAGCTTGACTTCATCTTTGCCAATTTTGATGCCTTTGATTTCCTTTTGTTGTCTGATTGCTGATGCTAGAACTTCCAGCACTATGTTAAACAACAGCAGTGAGAGTGGGCATCCCTGTCGTGTTGCTGATCTCAGGGAAAAAGCTCTCAGTTTTTCCCCGTTGAGGATGATGTTAGCTGTGGGCTTTTCATAAATGGCTTTTATGATCTTTAAGTATGTTCCTTCTATCCCGACTTTCTCAAGGGTTTTTATTAAGAAAGGGTGCTGGAATTTGTCAAAGGCCTTTTCTGCATCGATTGACAGGATCATATGGTTCTTCTCTTTTTTTTTGTTAATGTGATGTATCACGTTGATTGATTTGCGAATGTTGAACCAGCCCTGCATCCCAGGAATGAATCCCACTTGATCATGGTGAATAATTCTTTTTATATGCTGTTGAATTCGATTTGCTAGTATCTTATTGAGAATTTCTGCATCCATATTCATCAGGGATATTGGCCTGTAGTTCTCTTTTTTTACTGGGTCTCTGTCTGGTTTAGGAATCAAAGTAATACTGGCTTCATAGAATGAGTCTGGAAGTTTTCCTTCCCTTTCTATTTCTTGGAATAGCTTGAGAAGGATAGGTATTATTTCTGCTTTAAACGTCTGGTAGAACTCCCCTGGGAAGCCATCTGGTCCTGGACTCTTATTTGTTGGGAGATTTTTGATAACCGATTCAATTTCTTCGCTGGTTATGGGTCTGTTCAAGCTTTCTATTTCCTCCTGATTGAGTTTTGGAAGAGTGTGGGTGTTCAGGAATTTGTCCATTTCTTCCAGGTTGTCCAATTTGTTGGCATATAATTTTTCATAGTATTCCCTGATAATTGCTTGTATTTCTGAGGGATTGGTTGTAATCATTCCATTTTCATTCATGATTTTATCTATTTGGGTCATCTCCCTTTTCTTTTTGAGAAGCCTGGCTAGAGGTTTGTCAATTTTGTTTATTTTTTCAAAAAACCAACTCTTGGTTTCGTTGATCTGATCTACAGTTTTTTTAGATTCTATATTGTTTATTTCTGCTCTGATCTTTATTATTTCTCTTCTTCTGCTGGGTTTAGGCTGCCTTTGCTGTTCTGCTTCTAGTTCCTTTAGGTGTGCTGTTAGATTTTGTATTTGGGATTTTTCTTGTTTCTTGAGATAGGCCTGGATTGCAATGTATTTTCCTCTCAGGACTGCCTTCGCTGCGTCCCAAAACGTTTGGATTGTTGTATTTTCATTTTCATTTGTTTCCATATATTTTTTAATTTCTTCTCTAATTGCCTGGTTGACCCACTCATTCGTTAGTAGGGTGTTCTTTAACCTCCATGCTTTTGGAGGTTTTCCAGACTTTTTTCTGTGGTTGATTTCAAGCTTCATAGCATTGTGGTCTGAAAGTATGCATGGTATAATTTCAATTCTTGTAAACTTATGAAGGGCTGTTTTGTGACCCAGTATATGATCTATCTTGGAGAATGTTCCATGTGCACTCGAGAAGAAAGTATATTCTGTTGCTTTGGGATGCAGAGTTCTAAATATATCTGTCAAGTCCATCTGATCCAATGTGTCATTCAGGGCCCTTGTTTCTTTATTGACCATGTGTCTAGATGATCTATCCATTTCTGTAAGTGGGGTGTTAAAGTCCCCTGCAATTACCACATTCTTGTCAATAAGGTTGCTTATGTTTATGAGTAATTGTTTTATATATTTGCGGGCTCCGGTGTTCAGCGCATAGACATTTATAATTGTTAGCTCTTCCTGATGGATAGACCCTGTAACTATTATATAATGTCCTTCTTCATCTCTTGTTACAGCCTTTAATTTAAAGTCTAGTTTGTCTGATATAAGTATGGCTACTCCAGCTTTCTTTTGGCTTCCAGTCGCATGATAAATAGTTCTCCATCCCCTCACTCTCAATCTAAAGGTGTCCTCAGGTCTAAAATGAGTCTCTTGTAGACAGCAAATAGATGGGTCTTGTTTTTTTATCCATTCTGATACCCTATGTCTTTTGGTTGGCACATTTAATCCATTTACATTCAGTGTTATTATAGAAAGATACGGGTTTAGAGTCATTGTGATGTCTGTATGTTTTATGCTTGTAGTGATGTCTCTGGTACTTTGTCTCACAGGGTCCTCCTTAGGATCTCTTGTAGGGCTGGTTTAGTGGTGACAAATTCCTTCAGTTTTTGTTTGTTTGGGAAGACCTTTATCTCTCCTTCTATTCTAAATGACAGACTTTCTGGATAAAGGATTCTTGGCTGCATATTTTTTCTGTCTAGCACCCTGAAAATCTCGTGCCAATTCTTTCTGGCCTGCCAAGTTTCAAAAGAGAGATCAGTCACGAGTCTTATAGGTCTCCCTTTATATGTGAGGGCACGTTTACCCCTTGCTGCTTTCAGAATTTTCTCTTTATCCTTGTATTTTGCCAGTGTCACTATGATATGTCATGCAGAAGATCGATTCAAGTTACGTCTGAAGGGAGTTCTCTGTGCCTCTTGGATTTCAATGCTTTTTTCCTTCCCCAGTTCAGGGAAGTTCTCAGCTATTATTTCTTCAAGTACCCCTTCAGCACCTTTCCCTCTCTCTTCCTCCTCTGGGATACCAATTATGCGTATATTATTTCTTGTTAGTGTATCACTTAGTTCTCTAATTTTCCCCTCATACTCCTGGATTTTTTTATCTTTTTCTCAGCTTCCTCTTTTTCCATAACTTTATCTTCTAGTTCACCTATTCTCTCCTCTGCCTCTTCCATCCGAGCCGTGGTGGTTTCCATTTTGTTTTGCATTTCATTTAAAGCGTTTTTCAGCTCCTCGTGACTGTTCCTTAGTCCCTTGATCTCTGTAGCAAGAGATTCTCTGCTGTCCTGTATACTGTTTTCAAGCCCAGCGATTAATTTTATGACTATTATTCTAAATTCACTTTCTGTTATATTATTTAAATCCTTTTTGATCAGCTCATTAGCTGTTGTTATTTCCTGGAGATTCTTCTGAGGGGAGTTCTTCCGCTTGGTCATTTTGGATAGTCCCTGGCGTGGTGAGGACCTGCAGGGCACTTCCCCTGTGCTGTGGTGTATACCTGGAGTTGGTGGGCGGGGCCGCAGTCAGACCTGATGTCTGCCCCCAGCCCACTGCTGGGGCCACAGTCAGACTGGTGTGTGCCTTCTCTTCCCCTCTCCTAGGGGCGGGATTCACTGTGGGGTGGCGTGGCCCGTCTGGGATACTTGCACACTGCCAGGCTTGTGATGCTGGGGATCTGGCGTATTAGCTGGGCTGGGTAGGCAAGGTGCACGGCGGCAGGGGGGGCAGGCTTAGCTCGCTTCTCCTTAGGTGATCCACTTCAGGAGGGGCCCTGTGGCAGTGGGAGGGAGTCAGATCTGCTGCCGGAGGTTTGGCTCCGCAGAAGCACAGAGTTGGGTTTTGCGCGGAGCGAGCAGTTTCCCTGGCAGGAACCAGTTCCCTTTGGGATTTTGGCTGGGGGATGGGCGGGGGAGATGGCGCTGGCGAGCACCTTTGTTCCCCACCAAACTGAGCTCTGTCGTCCGGGGGCTCAGCAGCTCTCCCTCCCTTTGTCTTCCAGCCTTCCTGCTTTCCGAGCAGAGCTGTTAACTTATGACCTCCCAGACACTAAGTTGTGCTTGCTGTCGGAACACAGTCCGTCAGGCCCCTCCGCTTTTGCAAGCCAGACTCAGGGACTCTGCTTGGCCGGTGAGCCGCCCCTCCACCCCAGCTCCCTCCCGCCAGTCCGTGGAGCGTGCACCGCCTCCCCGCCCTTCCTACCCTCTTCCATGGGCCTCTCGTCTGTGCTTGGGTCCGGCGACTCCGTTCTGCTAATCCTCTGGCGGTTTTCTGGGTTATTTAGGCAGGTGTAGGTGGAATCTAAGTGATCAGCAGGATGGGGGGTGAGCCCAGCGTCCTCCCACGCTGCCATCTTCCCTCGAGCTCTCTTCACTGACTCGCCACGAGATTTACAAAGAAGAAAATAGTGGGGTGGGAGTGCAGAACAGAGTATAAGAAAACCAAGAGATTCAAGTAATTTGAAGTAAATGGAGTTATAAAAGAATAAGAAGGTGCAAATGGGGCTAAAGCAACATTGTGATTGAGAATTTCCCAAAACAGATGAAAGATATCTATCTATCTACTGGCTCAAGAACTCTGGGACAAACTTAAACAGTACAAATACAAAGCAAATCAAAGACCCATACTGGTAAAATAGTTTAAAAAAAAACACAACTAAAAAGACAGACTTAAAAATAACTAGAGAAAATAAAACAGCTATATTATCTACAAAAAAGCAGGAATAAAACTGAATTAAGCAAACAGAAAAGATGAACGTCAAAAGATATTCCACTGTTGGTATGGCATCTTTAATATGCTGTTTATGGAATAAATGCCAAACAAAATTTATATTTCCACTGAAAATATTCTTAAAACATGAAGATAAAAGTAGCTCATTTTAAGACAACAAAAATGAATTATGTGTTACATGAAAGCCTACACTAGAAAAAAAGAATAGAGTTCTTGAAGTGGAGGAAAAATGATCCAATTTGGAACCATGAAAATACAGAATGGTGCGAAGAACACAGAAACGGGCAAATATCTAAGTAAATATAATGATTACTGGTTATACAAAATCATGATTTTGTAATTTCTTAGGGTATTTTAAACGTACATACAACCAAAACACAGGCAAACAGGATACAAAAGGAAATAAAGACCATTAATAGTTTCTTTGGCTTGGGAATTATTGATGACAAAGTATATACAAGAATTTTTTAGAGGATTCAAACAGTTATATATGTGCATTGTACCCTCTAGGGTAACCACTAAGAAAATAGAATAATTAATAAATAACACATTAGTAGATGGAAAATGAAAAAGAATTTAAAAATTCAGTAATCCAAAACAAGGCAATTAAAGAAAATAAAAGAATATAATGCAAGTGTATTAAAACAAATAGACGATAGAAACTTCAACATTCAAATGGACTAATATGAACACAAGTCTATGAAGTACAAGTTTATTTTTTATTTTTTTAATGCTTACTAATTTTTGAGAGAGAGAGAGAGAGACCGAGCTCAAGAAGGGAAGGGCCAGAGAGAGAGGGAAACACAGAATCTGAAGCACGCTCCAGGCTCCGAGCTGCCAGCACAGAGCCCAATGCAGGGTTCGAACTCACTACCTGCCATATCATGACCTGAGCCGAAGTCGGACGCTTAACCAACTGAGCCACCCAGGCGTCCCTATGATGTACAAGTTTAAAAAAAAAAAACAAAAAACCAAAAAACATTATTTAAGAATAAAAACACATAAGTCTGAGAGTGAAGCATGGAAAACAGATGCATCGGTTATCTAGTATTGTACAACAATCCTCAAGTTGGGAAACCTCAAACACTAAACATTTATAATATCCCGGCTTCTGTGCGTTAGCAGCATGAAATGGTTTGGCTACAAGATTCTGACCCAGGGGCTCTCTTAAGGCTGCCATCAGGGCCGATTGGGGGCTGTCTTCATCTCAAGGCTCAGTTTGGAAAGTACCTTGTTCCCAAACAATCCACATGATGATCTTTTCCAAAAGGCTGCTTTACAACATAAAAACTGGCTTCTTCTAGAGGACATGATTCTAGACAAGAGTGAGAGAGCATAGACTACAGCCTTTTTATAACTTCACATTGGAATTGACATCCTATTAGTTTTACTGCATTTTGTCCCTTAGAAGGGAGTCACCCAATCCAGCCCACAAACAAAGGGAAGAAATTACACACAAAAATACTCATCTACAGTAGATTCTGAGAAATTATGCACTCACATGGAATTGCAAAAGTAGCAGTTCTCAAAGCAGAATCTTTCAGGAGGTCTGTTCACTGACAATTATTTTCATATAAGCATTGAGATATTATTTGATGGTTTGCTCTCATTTTCGTACAAGTATATGGTGTTTTCCGGAGGTAACATGACATGTGACATCATCCTCACTCGGATGATCACTGGGGACATGTGTATTCCTGTGTTTGACAACTTTCTCAGTTTTAATTTGTAATATAGTAAATACCAAAATATGTAGCCTGCATTATCAAAAGATCTTTGGGATCCTAAACAATTTTTAAGAATATATAGGAATCCTGGGGGGCCTGTGTGGCTCAGTCGGTTAAGCATCCGACTTCAGCTCAGGTCATGATCTTGTGTCCATGGGTTTGAGCCCCACGTCAGGCTCTGTGCTGACATTTCAGAGCTTGGAGGCTGTTTCAATTCTATGTCTCCTTCCCTCTCTGTCCCTTCCTTGTTCATTCTCTGTCTCTCTCTCTCAAAACTAAATAAACATTTTAAAAATTAAAAAAATAATAATATGCAGGAATCCTGAGACATGTTTAAGATTTATGGTTAAATCACTAAATCAATGTAAAAAGATAACTAAAAGGCATAATAATTTTTAAATGCTTGATTACTCAATAAAAAGGTAAAAGTGAGAAGATCAGAAAGTTGACAACAGCAAGTTTACTTAAATTCAAATATATTAGTTATTACAATTATCAATGTTACAAATCACATATATATAATGTTCAGTGAAAGAAGCAAGAAAGATAGTAACAAATATATGATTCTGTTTATAGAAATTCAAAAACAAGCAAAGTGATGTGCTGTGCTGGAAGTCATAATAGTTGTCGCCTTTAGGGTGGGTAACATCTGGGGTGGGTATCAGGGAGCTCTGGGGAGGGACCTGTAGTGATGGTAAAATTTATTGCCCTATGTCCCTTTATGTACATACATTCACTGTGCAAAATCTCATTGAGCTGCAAACTTTGTTATGTACAATGTCTGTATCCTTACTATTCATACATAAAAGAGTTTACTTAAAGAAAACAGAAGGTAACCCCCACTTGGTTGGCTGTGTTGAAGACCAGCCAAATATTCAACAAATATTTGTTGATTTGTCGAGTATCTACTAAAAATCAAGCATATTAAAAAGTCCCTCCTCCTCAAACAACTTAGACCCCCAAGGTAAATTAGTTAATCAGTAAATTAAAAAAAAAAATACTGTATGCAGTACGTTATACAGGGATAAATGCTCTGGACTAAAAAACAGCCCATGGATTAACCTTCAGACACAGTGGCTTGCATGCTGCTTTGAGATCCCCAAGCTTACTGTAGAGAATCGTCTGCAGTGAATAGAAGTGTTCAACTGGCCAACCTCCCCAACCACGCTTCATTCACAACACATGCTTTTATCTCTTTTACATAAAATGTTGCCACATAAAATTCCATTTGAACAAAACACTCCACAGTTGAAAACGAATTCAATAGATTTTTCATGTTCTAAAACATTTCAGCTTTTCAAAGGGACAAATGGTGTTTCTGGTTACATACAGACCACTGCAGATTTACTCAGTCAAACTCATTGTGTGTTTTACATTTTTGCTGTAGAATTATAGGTTGTACATAAGCAGGTGAGTTTATGGTCCTGAGAAGGACAGTCTAACCCTCATTTGCTCGACTCTAATGACTGCTGAGTGACCTTTCTAAAGATAATGGGGTGTCCTGTGTGCATTTGTCTGTATATAAGTAATAGAACCATTAGGTGATTAAGAGAATGGCTGTATTTCAACGATGATTTACTTTTGTGCAATACTGCTTAGCCATGTGGAAATAGGTTAACATTCTCCTGCTGAACCCTACACTTACTATCATCAGTAAGTGCTCACTCATTTCAATTAACTTCTCTGTCACTAATCTGGAGGTACCACCATGAGAGGTATGAAAGGCACAGGAAAATTGGTTGAAAGAGAGCAGATGTATTTTGAAAAGGAAAGCCGTCAGGGTTGAATAGCAACCAGAGACATAAGAGAAGATCCTTTTTTAATCTATGTATAATTGAATCAGCACTGAGACAGTTTTCATGATTGATGACTATGATATCAGTGATGGTGATGTAAAGGTTATTAAGTGCCCAGAGTGTTCTAGAAGTCACGTGGTACGTGGTGCATTGAAAGATAATACTTTGCCATCAGGGATTTTTACCTTTTAAAAAGAAATGGGCAAGATTAGAGCATATGCCTGCATACATTCATCAAAAATATATTTGAATATCTTCCTTATTTGCAAACGTCGAATAACCAGAAGTAGGATAATGAAAAAGAGAACAACAGAGAAAGGACAGGGAAAGATGTGGTGCATACTCAGTAAACACATTTAGGAAGTGGGATGGGGTTGAAATTCAAGTAGAAGTAGCACAAACGTATTATAGAAAAGTCTTAATTTCTGTGTACAACAACGTCGTATACCTTAAATTAAGTAATCGGCCCAAGTCCATGCATCACGGGCTTTGTTTTGAATGAATTATGCATTGAAAAGGGTTTTGAGTAAGTATCAGGGGAAACATCAGAGTATTTGATCTATTTCATCAGGTTTTGGGGGGGGGGGAGTAGGTAAATTGTCCTTATTTTTCAGAAATGTGAACTTAAGCTAGTCTGACTCTTTAAGTTTCAAAAGAAATTGTGTGTATTAAAAAGGCACAGAGATGAGCTTTTCATTTGGAATACATTTCATATAGGAGCATGAAATATTAATGTCAGGTGTGGAAGTGGTAATTATCTAAAATTTAATTTGAAAAATATTACATTTCTGACTTTTTTAAAAGCTACAATTTCTAATAGTATTCCATTTCTGTTGGTGCCAAAAGCACGGAACTGAATCAGTGAATATTTTTGAATAATTTCAAAGACTTAACAATCCAGGATGTGATAAAAAGGAATGAAATTTAGCAACCGTGTTATTTGGATTTTTACTTCAAGGGGATACAGACAGAAGCCAAACAGTTGATTTAAACCCAAGACATTCTGAGAAAGGTATCGTTAAAAAGGTGTTTAGAAGATGCAACTCTGCTAAAGCCCAAATTACATGGTCACTTCTTTTTTTTTTTTTTTTTGTATTTATTAATTTTGAGAGAGACAGAGACAGAGAGACAGAGCAAGCAAGCATGGGAGAGGGGAAAAGAGAGAAAGAGAGAGAGAATCCCAACCAGGCTCCATGATGTCAGAGCCCCAAATGGGGTTCAATTTGGGGCTAGATCTCAGGGTTTGTGAGATTATGACCTGAGCTGATTTAAATCAACAATTGGCAGCTCAACCTAATGAGCCACCCAGGCGCCCCTCTGTGGTCACTTCTAATGACTGTGCAAAGGGCTGAATTTGCTCTAAAACTAAGTACTGTTACTGCCTCATAACAAATTGCCTGAAATGCAGGCCCCAGAACAGCAGCAGTAACTCATGGGGATTCGTTACAAATGCAAACTCTCAGGTCACATTCTATACCCATTTAACCACAAACTCTGAGATTAAGGCCCAAAAATCTATTTCCACAAGCCCTCAAAGTGATTCTGATGCACACTTAATTTTGAGAACCCTTCTACAACCGACTGCGGGCTATAGCTCACTCCAGTAACTAAAAAGGTCTTGAAGAAACAACTCTGCCGAAATCTCTAAATTGATTGAAATCATTCTGAGAAATATCTCAGGAATACCTCAAACCAGCTGTGAATCCCCGTGACAACTCATGCCTCAATCAACTCTACATTGACACAGATATTCAGCTACAAACAATTTTTGGAAAATAGGTTAACTCATTCTGTTTTCTCTATCTTCTATTAATATAAGCAAGACCTCGAAGTAGGTTCACTTTCTAAAAGCTCTTCAATAAACAAAACTTTGACTCTGGTGGGGTCAGGGAGAGGATGAAGAGGTACGAGAATTTTAATAATATATTCAGTAATAGATTTGGGGGAGAATGTGGTCACTTATGCAAACTAAAATTGTATTTCAGACTCTTGCCTTCAACCTCTATCAGTTGCCAATACAATGAAACCCAACACGGTATCAGCAAAATATAATGTTCAAATCAAGTAATAATTTACTGAAATTTTTTCTCCTCTTATGAGACTTTTTTTTTTTTAATGAGAAGATTTTTTTAGGTTAACTCACAACCCCTTTCAAATCTCCCAGAGGAATGCTGATGGGAAATAATGGCAAGATGGGAATTCCTCTTTCTTTAGTTTGTAACATTATGTATGTAATGTTACAGAGAAAAATTGGTACTTCTAGTGTATTCTTGCTTTCCTCAGCCAGCTCTTCTGCAGTATGGGTCTAGGGGACTGGACCAAAACAATTTCAGCACTTGGATGTATGCAGAAGTTCATTTTACTTTTTGACATGAATAATATAGGTTGAGTCACTGACATGAGGACAGAGATCCCACTGTACTGGAAAGAGACAGAATCAAGAAGGTAGACTACTCCTCTAACATAGTCAAGGGCTTAGTGAAGGTAGAAAAATACATACTAATTTCTTAACATGTATTTGTAACTTACATAAAACAAACATATGTAATAGGTGTTAACTTTGATTACTTTTTTTAAGTTTATTTATTTTGAGAGAGAGAGAGAGAGAGCGTGCACACGCACATGGATCAGAGAGGGAGGGAGACAGAATAGCAAGCAAGCCCTGTGCTGTCAGCACGGAGTCCATCTTGGAGCTTGAATTCACAAACTCTGAGATCAAAACCTGAGCCCAAACCAAGAGTCAGGTGCTTAACAGACTGAGCCACCCAGGTGCCCAACTATGATTATTTTAAGTGATGTACTTTCATTAGATATTAGAATTAAATATTATACCTCTGATGAGTTAAATCTAAGTAATTTACTTAATGTCATAATCATAGTGAAGGCAGGGATGGTGAGGCGTGCATTCTGAAATTACTTAAGCAAAAAAGCAGTGCAAACAATGTGAAACAAATATACTGAAATGAACTTGGAACTATCTTGGAAGTGTTTAGGAGTTCAAAGTTTTAATACTGAATCTCATACATTGAAAGTAGTCATTTTAGATTTTAAGCTGAACAGTGAACTCTCACCAAAATAAAAAATAGAAACTATAGTCTTAAAAAAAAATCCCTTGAATGTAGAAGGGCCTGTTCCCAAGTTTTGTTCCTCTCGATTTAACTGTCAATAGGTTAATGAGCATCAGACACCCACAAAAGCTTTGTTCTTCCACTACTTAAATTTCTCTAATCATGCAACTGTACGGCCCTCCTAAGGTGCCTGCCTCATTATATGAGGCCTCCTGGTCTCCTCATTTCCTCAGCTCTGGGGCTCTGTGTCACTGTAAGTCACTTGGACTAATATTTTGGGTAGATAACTATTAATATTCATTAGATATTCAAATAATGCCACAAAAGACCAATTGAGTAAAATTTAATTTATACAAGAAAATCCTCTATGTGCCTGTTTAATAACGGTTTTTCAAGTAACAGCCACTTCTAAAGAACAGACATTGCCTCACCCTCTTGGAAAAATAACTGAGAGGTTATGTCATCAAAAAATTAAAGACAGCATGGGGCAACCAAGTTACACGGCATTTTAGTTCATAAGTTTGGGTTCAAATCACATCTTATCAACTGCATGTCAAAGATTCAGTAATTACTATCCAATTAATAATTAATTAATAATCGTTCAATATACACATGGCTTTATCTTAAATGGTAAAACTGTAATCCATTTTTAGAAGGTTGTAATCCAAATAAAAGTATGACATATTTATTAATCCACGAACATTCTAACTGAAGGAGGAAAAATTTATCTTTAATTAATCTTACATAAACATACTAAATGTATTTTGGGGCACCTGGGTGGCTCAGTAAGTTGAGTGTCCGATTTCGGTTCAGGTCATGATCTCACGGTTCACAAATTAGAACCCCGTGTCAGGCTCTCTGCTGACAGCTCAGAACCTGGAGCCTGCTTCGGATCCTCTCTCTTCCTGTCTCTCTGCCTGCCCACCACTCATTCTCTCTTTCTTTCTCTCTCAAAACTAAATAAAAACAAAAAAACTTTAAAAAAAGATACTAAATGTATTTTGATCCCCAATGGTTGGTGGTGATAAGTCAACACTAAACATTCCACTTTCTACTTCTACCATATGCTAAAATGTTAACTTCTTTGAGCACTAAACTTCCTGCCTCTATCAAGTGCACTGCCTCCAGGATCACTGTCCCACAACACAGTTACTACCATTGTCATGATTCAACATATGCTGTTTCCTCTTGTGGAACCACTAGTCTTTCTCTACTTCTGCACTACTTACCTTATTTTTTTATTACTTTTAATTTTTTAAGTAATCTTTACACCCAATGTGGGCCTGGAACTCACAATTCCAAGATCAAAAGTCACATGTTCTACAGACTGAGAGGGCCAGGCAGCTTTTCTCATGCTCTACTTAAAACACCTTCTAGGGGCGCCTGGGTGGCTCACTTGGTTAAGCATCAGACTCTTTTTTTTTTTTTTTTTAATTTTTTTTTTCAACGTTTATTTGTTTTTGGGACAGAGAGAGACAGAGCATGAACGGGGGAGGGTCAGAGAGAGAGGGAGACACAGAATCGGAAACAAGCTCCAGGCTCTGAGCCATCAGCCCAGAGCCTGACGCGGGGCTCGAACTCCCGGACCGCAAGATCATGACCTGGCTGAAGTCGGACGCTTAACCGACTGCGCCACCCAGGCGCCCCAAGCATCAGACTCTTGATTTTGACTCAGGTCATGATTCCTGAGTTCGAGTTCCTGAGTTCGGCCCTGCATCAGGCTCTGTGCTGACAGCTCCGAGCCTGGAGCCTGCTTTAGATTCTGTGTCTCCCTCTCTCTCTGCCCCTCCCCTGCTAATGCTCTGTCTGTCTCTCAAAAATGAATAAACATTAAAAAAAATTTAAGGAGTTCCAACTTATCAATTTTTTTCAGAGATCAAACTTATGATGTCATATAGAAAAACTCATCATCAAATCCAAGGTCACCTAGACCTTGAATCCTGTTATCTTGTAGTAATGTTATACTTTTGCATTTACATTTAGGTTTGTGATACATGTTATCTTTTGTCAAAGATGTGAGATCTGTGTATATGTGTGTGTGTGTGTGTATACATACATATATATATATATATATATATATATGTATATGTATATATACACATATGGTTTGTTTTGTTTTTAAGAGAGAGAGTGCATATACATCAGCAGTAGAGGGACAGAGAGAGAGGGGGAAAGAGAGAATCCCAGCCAGGCTCCACACTGTTAGCAGAGTTAGATGGTGGACCCGAACCCATGAACTGTGAGATCATGACCTGAATGGAAATCAAGAGTTGGATGCTTAGCTGAATGAGCCACCCAGGCAGGCGCACCTGTGTTTATATTCTTTCTGTTGTTGTTCGTGTATTCTTTCTCCATTGAACTACTGTTGCTCCTTTGCACAGAGAAACTGACTGTATTTGGCAGGTGTCTCTCCAGGCTCTCTATTTTCTATTGGTCTATGGATCAATTCTTTGACCAATGCCATGCTATCTTGATTACAATTGTTTTATTTTTATTAATTTTTAATTTAATTTTATTTTTTAATGTTTTTTTGAGAGAGAGACAAAGTGGGGGAGGGGCAGAGAGAGAGAGGGAGAGAGAATCCTAAGCAGGACCCATGCTCATCACACAGCCCAACGTGGAGCTCAGTCTCACCACCATGACATCATGACCTGAGCTGAAATCAAGAGTCAGATGCTCAACCAACTGAGCCACTGAGGTGTGCCACTTTTTTTTTTTTTTTTTTTTTTTTGAGACAGAGAGAGACTTAGCAGGGGACAGGGGCAAAGGGAGTGACAGAATCTTAAGCATGCTTCACACCCAGCACAGAGCCCAAAGTGGGGCTCAATCTTATGACCATGAGAGCATGACCTGAGCCGAAACCAAGAGTGGGACACTTAACAGATCGAGCTACCCAGGCCACCGTAGCAAGTCTTAAAGTCAGACAATGTCAGTCCTTTTACTTTGCCTTTCCATATAATCTTTAGAATTATTTCATCAACATACACAAAACAACTTGCTATGATTTTAATTGGGATGACATTTGAATCAGTGCATAAAGTTGGGAAGAACATTTCTAACCACAAAAATAGAAGAGCTCTTCATTTATTTAGACCTTCATCAGAACTTCATAGTTTTTCACAAATAGGTCTTGTACAAAACTTGTTAGATTAGTATATAAGTATGTAATTTTGGATCTTTAATTTCAAATTCTAATTGTTCATTACTAGTACACAGGAAAACAACAGACTTTTGTATATACACCTTGTATGCTGCCACTGTGCTATAATCAACTATGAGTTCCAACAGTGTGTTTGTAAATTCTTTGTATTTTCTATTTAGACAATCATGTAATTTGCAGACAGTTCTATTTCTTAGCCTTGTCTTATTGCATTACTTAAAACAACCAGTATGATGTTGAATACAAGTGGTGAAAAAAGATATCCCTGTCTTGTTCACAGTGTTAGGGAGAAAGCACTGAGTTTCTTACCATTAAGTATAATGTTACCTATAGTTTTTTGTTCTGTTCTGGGTTCGTAGAGGAAATGTTATTTATCAGGCTGAGGAAGTTCCTCTCTGTTCCTAGTTATCTGGGAGTTCTTCCTCAAGAATGTGTGTTGCGTTTTGTCAAATGTTTTTCTGCAGCTACTGATATGATCCTAAGAGTTTGCTTTTTTTTTTTACCTGCTGATGTAATGGGGTATAATAATTTTTTTTAATTAATTGATTTTTGAAGGTTGATCAGCCTTGCATTCTTGGTGAATTCTACATAACATTTAGGGGGAAAATGATAGAAATTATCTGAATTCTTTTTCTGACAATATATGCAAAAGGAAACTTCCTAGGGGCACCTGAGTGGCTCAGCCAGTTGTGTCTGATCCTTGATTTTGGCTCAAGTCATGATCTCACAGCTCATGAGTTTGAGGCCCACATCAGGCTCCACGCTGATAGTGCTGAGCCTGCTTGGGATTCTCTCTCTCCTCTCTCTGCCCCACTGTTGCTTGTTCTCTCTCTCGCTCTCAAAATAAACAAACAAACTTAAAAAAAAAAAAATGAAACTTCCTAAATCATGCTGAGGACAGGACTACCATCTTATTAGTCTCAAAGTCTCAAAATGAAAGCATTATTCAACTCTCCCACCATTTTCCTGCCAAACTTGGAACACTTCAGACACCACGCTGACAACAGCGCTCAGCTTTCTTATACTTCAAGCCAATGATTTGCTTCTATCTCCAAATGTGAATGCTTCCATCCCCTTCTTTCCAGTCTCATTTCTCCAATAATGTTCAGTCCTCTCAGAACTTTTGTAATATCTACATGGAGATCTGCTTCAGTTTCTCGACTCCTCCAAATATCCTTTCTGTATCAAAGTAGAAATGTAATGCCCAACTGGGATCATTTCACTTCCTCTCTCTCTTTTTTAAATTTATTTTGAGAGAGAGAGAGAAAGAGAGAGAGAGAGAGAGAGAGAGAGAGAGAGAGAGAGAGAAGGAAGGAAGGAAGGAAGGAAGGAAGGAAGGAAGGAAGGGGAGTGCACACGTATGTGAGCCAGTGAGGGAGGGAGGGAGGGAGGGAGGGAGGGAGGGAGGAAGGAAGGAAGGAAGGAAGGAAGGAAGGAAGGGGAGTGCACATGCATGTGAGCCAGTGAGGGTAGAGAGATAGAGGGAGAGAGAATCCCAAGCAGGCTCCACAGTGTCAGTGCAGAGTCCATGTGGGGCTCGAGGTCACAAACCGTGAGATCATGACCTGAGCTGAAATCAAGAGCTGGACGCTTAAGTGACTGAGCTACCCAGGTGCCCCATTTCACTTCCTCTCTTGAAAACTTCCAGAGAGGGGTGGCTGGGTGGCTTAGTCAGTTAAGCGACTGGCTCAGTCAGCACAGAGCCTCCTTGGGATTCTCTCATTCCCTTCATCTCTGCCCCGCCCCTGCTCATGTGCTCTCTCTCTAAATAAACATCACAAAAAGAAAAAAAGTTCCAAAGAGATAGGAACAAAAACTAGCCTGATATTCATGGCTTTTTACAATCTAATGGGAGTTGTACATCTAGACTCTCCTAATTCCTCCATCCAGAGGGCCATGTCCCAATCATTTCCTCAAGTCCCAGTTTAATTAAAACCACCTTTACCAGGGGCGCCTGGGTAGCTCAGTTAAGTGTCTGACTTCCGCTCAGGTCATGATCTCACGGTTAGTTAGTTCGAGCCCCACATGCGGCTCTGTGCTGTCAGCTTGGAACCTGGAGCCTGTTTTGGATTCTGTGTCTCCCTCTTTCTCTGCCCCTCCCCCACTTGTGTTCTGTCTCTCTCTGTCTCTCGAAAATAAATGTTAAAAAAAAAATTAAAAAAAAAAACTTTTCCAGAAACTTTTACACATGAATGTATGCATGCATATACGAATAACAGTAGTGGGAAACAGTATCTTTCCTCCAAAAAATTTTTCTGTGGGCACACGTCCTTTTCTCTTGTGAATAATAATTTTTTTTAATCCACTAATTATTACCTCTGGTAGACTGTGATAGTCTTTGGGCACACTCATTTGTTGTCACTAGTTACCAAGTAAACTAGAGTAACCAGGACAGCTGTAAAACGCACAATGAATATAAACTCTGCATGTGTTGACAAGCTTTTCTGGTACCACTACACGTCTAGACCCAGGTCCAAACCTCTCTCAGGAAACCCCTCTCTTTTCCCTGGCCAACATATTAAGGAAGCAACCCTCGTATTGCTCCAGTCCTGGATATTTTCTATTCTGTTCCCTTGCTTTATTTCCATCATAACCTTATTCCTACTTTCAATCATCTAACGATTTCCCAGCTCAATTGCTCTTTCTCTTGCTATCAACTAAAAGCCCCTCGAAAAGAGGAAAGTTGGTCGGGTGCCTGCGTCACTCGGGCAGTTAAGTCTCCGACTTCAGCTCAGATCATGATCTCAGGGCTCATGAACTCAAGCCCTGCAAAAGGTGAGCTTGAGCCCCGCTCCAGGCTCCGTACTCTCTCTCGCTCTCTCCCTCACTCTCTGCACCTCATGGGATTCTCTCTCCCTGTTCCTCTCTCTCTCTTTGCCCCTCACTCACTCGCACTCTCTCACTCTGATAAATAAATAAATAAATAAATAAATAAATAAATAAATGGATGGATAGATGGATGAATGAATAGTTTTTAAAAAAGAAAATAGGAATGTTGCTTTTGTTCCAGTATCTCACATCGTTGGCAGTGAGTAATTGCTGAGTAAAGAAGTGGACCAACACCTACAGGTGTTCTGTTCTGACATGGAAATGGAAAATCATGCAAATAAAAAAAAGGAGAAGGCGACTTCTTAAATGTGATAAATCAAAGATGATCATGTGTGGGTTACAGGCGGACTGAGGTGCTGTGATCTCTGCATCAAGGATGGAAAATCGTCCCTGGGCATGGCCCAATGCAACGCTACTCTTCTTCTAAGAGGCCAGTAAGTCCTAGAGGTGCCAAGGCTACACTTCATTTTCCCTGCTGGTATCATCACTTCCCAGCTTAAGACAGGATGTGAACAGCTACTGTTAGCAAATGAAATCCAGCTGAGGCAAACCGATGGGAAGTGACTTGGCAAAGAAAATGACAGCAATAATGGGGAATAAGAAATCCCAGGCATATGAGGGAAAAGGTTTCAGAGGCTAACTCCCAGGAAAGGATTTATTACCAAAATGATAAATTGATTCTCTTGCCAGAATTGCTATTTAACAAGCAGAAACAACGCTAGGCCACATTTATTAGCACACTGAATCTAAACCATTTAGCCTTATTTCCTTAAACTCCATATCCTAATAAATCCGTGGTCCTCAGGCTTTGGCAGCATACCTAGGGAATGTGTGAAAAGTTAACACACATGTGTCGAGTGTGTATGTGTCTGTACATGTGAATAGGTACGCGTGGAGTATATGAGTAGGTTTGCATGGAGTATATATATCAATATGTACATTTAAAACCTCAGTAAGTTTTATATAGTCAGTTCTCACTATTTGTGGTCACCACGTTCTATCACATCACCACAAACAATGAATGAGTCAATACTGAATTATTGCCACCAGGGGAAATACTGGGTTCGGCTCCACTAAGTCTCTCCTTGTATTTTCCTCAAATGACCAATACTTAACCATATTTTATGTGTGTTTTTGTTTAAAAACATCTTATTTAATATATACTGTTGATTCCTTACCAGTGAACTCATGGTGGACGCCTGAATGAAGTTTATCTTACACATTTCCTTCATGAGGCACATCAGAGCCTTCTTGCACTAAGGAATGCTAGACAGGATTTCAGCACTATATCTGGAGGCCATTTTAAAGAATGAAATCTTCCACAAAAAGTCCACAAATTTGAAAAATGTTGTCACTAAACAGATTGGGAAATGGACATTTATTTACAGTATGAGAGCCAAAAGAATAAGGTCAAGTCAAACCTTGTTTGACCATAGCTGGCAGTATATGGATGGGGCCACGCCAGATTTTTCTCCCCCCTGCAGAGGTATAGGTCCGTGAATGATCACAAAAGCACTGTGAATATTAATGTGGAGGTTACAAGTACATTTTACCAAGTAGGTGAATTCATACACACAAAAATCCACAAATGACAAGGACTGAGTATATGCATCTGTGTGTGTTTATTATACATATTGCTGTGTGTGTGTGTGTGTGGTGTGTGTGTGTGTGTGTGTGTTTGTACACAAATTCAGAGAAAGAAGACAAATGATACAGTTGAAAGTTGGCAAACTGGCATATGGGTTAAATAGAAAGCAGTAATTTTCCTTTAAAATTCTGTTGCTGATTAATTAAATAGGCTTTGTTTACAATTTAATTAGATATGTAAGTGATTTTTGAGAAATTGGCAAAATATAAGTACTAAGGGAATGAAAACTTAGTTACCTCCAAAATTACTCTCCGCTTCCAGAAATAGAAACAGGTAAAAATGGTAATGAAAAGAAATATTTATAGCCCTGCCAAGAACCAATCCAATCATTGTCAGTCTTTGTCAATTTTCTTCTTCTTCAAGCATTCATGCCACTGAATTTCTGCTTTTCTTAATACTTTGGATAGACTGTTATGGCACAGATTTCTAACTTAAGGTGACAATTTTAGAAACTGGACCAACAGAGTTGAGAATGTACTAAAATCAGTAGGCAAGACCTAAAAGGAAAAGCCAGAAAACAGATCATAATGTATAAGATGAAGTTCAAAAGGATAATACTTTATTCATTGAGTACAAACCATGGGTCTAGCCTTCGAATTTGAATGGGTAGTGAAAATGGATCCTTGTAGCAGTACACTGAGACAACAAATGAGGAAGAAGGAGAGAAGGAGGAAAGGTTCACTTTCTTCTCAGTCACAAAATCACAATTTTTTAGAAAAATAAAATACTAGTTTAAATTCACATACTAAAAAATGAAAGAACCTTGGAAAACAGTTTTTCAGTTTCTTCTAAAACTGAACATACTCCAACCAGACAATGGCCCCCCTTGCTATTTACCCCAAAAGAGTTGAAAACTTATGGCCATACAAAAACCTGTATGCAATTGTTTATACCAGCTTTGTTCATAATTAGCCAAACTCAGAAGCAGCCAAGACATCCTTCAGCAAGTGAATGGGTAAATGGTGATACATCCAGACAATGGAATATTATGCAGCACTAAGAAGAAATGAGCTGTCAAGACGTGGAAGAAAGTTAAATGCCTATTACTAAGTGAAAGAAGCCAATCTGAAGATGCTACCAACTCTATGATTTAAACTATATGACATTCTGGAAAAGTCAAGAATAAGAGAAGGCGAAAAGATGAGAGGTTGCCAGTTGATTGAGGGGAGGGATGAGTTAGTGGAGTACAGAGCATTTTTAAGGCAATGAAAATACTCTGATACCATAATAATGGATACATGTCTATATACATTTGTCCACAACCATAGGATATACCAACACCAAGAGTGAACCCTAACATAAATTATGGGCTGTGGTGATTATGGTATGTCAGTGTAGGTCCAGAAATTTTTATAAATGTACCACTCTGGTGGTGGATGCTAATAACGAGGGAAACTAGAGGTGCTTGGTGGCTCAGTAAGTTAAGCCCCTGACTCTCAATTTTGGCTCAGGTCATGATCTCATGGTTTGTGGGATTGAGCCCCATGTCATGTGCAGACCCTGCTTGGGATTCTCTCTCTCTGACCCTCTCTCACTCATATGCATGCTCTCCCTCTCAAAATGAAAAATAAATAAACATAAAAAAAAATAATGAAACTATGCCATTGATGGAGCTAAGGGTATAAGGGAAATCCCTGGAAGCTTTCTCTCAGTTTTGTTGTTAACCTCAAAGTGCTCTAGAAATAAATTCTTCAAAACTTTTCTTTTTTTTTTTTTTTTTTTAATTTTTTTTTTCAACGTTTATTTATTTTTGGGACAGAGAGAGATAGAGCATGAACGGGGGAGGGGCAGAGAGAGACAGAGACACAGAATCAGAAACAGGCTCCAGGCTCTGAGCCATCAGCCCAGAGCCTGACGCGGGGCTCGAAGTCACGGACCGCGAGATCGTGACCTGGCTGAAGTCGGACGCTTAACCGACTGCGCCACCCAGGCGCCCCAAAACTTTTCTTAATTAAAACAAAAATGAAAGAATGATAAAAGTGCATCCAAATGAAGATATAATATCACTGGGAAGTTAACTTACTTTGTCGGTAAGAACAGTATGTTTCTGGTGAGCTTACATAGATTCTTTAAAAGGGAAATTAAATAATTAAAGAATTTAATGAATCTATCAAGTGGACAAATTCGCTGGGAAAAAAATCCTCAACAGTTCATGACAACTCCTTATTACTGTTAGAATGCCACTTAGAGTCTGCTGTTGCCATCCAGCAGACAGCTGAACTTTGCCAGGATCAGTAAATATCACAAATAAAATGGTCTACCCAAAGCAGACCTGTAATTAACCACTGAACTAATCGTTCTAAATCGAATACCCGCACAGAACTACGCAATCCAGAAGCTGATAGAGAAAGTAAGCATTGCAAAATAATGACCTGATCTTACAGTTCTTTGCTTCCTATGTTAGGATACTGAATAAACAAATTAATTCTGCAGAAAGAACAAGCCCAAATCAGAGTGACACAGTGCCACAAACTAGTGAAATTCTGACTTCAGACCAATCTCATGTAGAAAACCTTAAACACACACACACACACACACACACACACACACAATTCCTTTCTTTTTAATTTTTTTTAGTATTTATCTTATTTTTGAGAGAGAAAGAGAGAGAGAGAGAGAAAGCACAAGCAGGGTAGAGGCAGAAAGAGCCAGAGACAGAACCTGAAGCAGGCTCCAGGCTCTGAACTGTCAGCACAGAGCCCGACATGGTGCTCGAACTCATGAACCGTGAGATCATGACCTGAGCTGAAGTCAGACGCTTAACTGACTGAGCCACCCAGGTGTCACCACATTATTCCTTTCTTAACTTCAGAAGTCTTTGGAAACTCATGAGGGAGGAGAGCTGTTTTTATTTAAATATCAAATAAATTGAAACAACACTGAAACACATTAAAGATTTTCACCAAGGTAAATTCTTCACTAACAACTATAGCTTCATTTTTAAATATTATAATAATGAAAATATTTGTTGACTGCTTATAACACCTAAGTCATTGTTCTGGGGACTTCACAAATAATTAACAGATTTGCTTCTTAAAAAAACACCATCATGTAGACGACACTATTATCCCAATTGTATACCGAAGAGAACTGAGGTTTAGAGAGTTTAAATCATTTGCCCATGGTCATGGGGGTCACACTCGTAACCAGTGCCAGGACCACAAAAATTGGCTCTGATAAGCTACCCCACAAAAAGAGTTTTTTTCTAATGCTCAGGACATTTGACCTTCACTTGAAGATCATCTACCCTTTCTTTTTACTTGCATTCTTTTTACCGTCACCATTTTCTCTAAGACCATTCTTTTTCCCCCTCTCTTTTTTATCTTGATTACTTTCCCACTGTTTTCTTCCCTGTCTTTAATAGTTGACTACAGGAAACGAATGTGCATTTATCACATAAATTAAATGACTTTGTGGTCCATACTGTATTATTCACTTTCCAAAAATCTATAGGGCCATTAATTAGATTTCTTGTTTCTTCTTAACTTTTCAGGGGATCCCTAGTTAGCAACCTTTGTTAGGAAAAGATTCTAAGGCCCTATTCTAGGTAAATTATAGTCACCCATTAGACTGAGGTGAGATCATGAAGCAACAGATAATTAGCACCAACAATCGTAGAACCCACTCATGGATATACTGGCTTAACAAAACAAATTAAAAACTGGTCTGATTTAGAGAAGCTCAGAGAAGTTTTGTTTGGCTCACGCTACAATTTAAACTGTATTAAATTAGGTGAAAATATTTATTAACCAAAAAAAATGCATAGAAAATCTGAATTTCTGGTTTACCTTGATAAGTGGCAATGCTATTCCTGATTTTTCAAAGCAACAAGCAGATGATGTTGAGTGACAATTTCTATCTCCCTCAGACAAGCTTAGGACTCTACAATAGTGTTCCTACACACAGTTCACTCATTTACACCTGCTGGCCCCGTGGGACAGTTGATACTGTAGACCCTTGAGTTTAAAATCTTAGTAAGCCACCCAACCATGTCTAGGATTAGAGCAGCAAAATTAAAAATGTGCTTCTAATTTGGTTTATAACTTCCTAATTCCTTTTTTTTTTTACCAATTATTTCAAACTAGTTCTAAAATTGACCTAGTTTGGAAATTCACTAGTTCTCTTTTAAAGACCAAAAATTTAAATATATGACACATAAGAACACTGGAATTGACATTTTTGTATAAAATAGGAAAAATCCAGAGGTCAGCCCAGAAGATACTGTGACTATGCCAAAATCCAGAGCAGATAGAAATCTTAAGAAAGAAATGTCATGCCCAAATAATCAAAGTGAGTCAGCAAAGTCAGTAATTATAAATTTTCATGTTTTTCAATACAGATAAAATTCTCTTCATTTACCCCAGATGTGTTTTTCTATAAAGCATGGTTGAATGGAAGCCTCTATGTTTTTGAATGGGTCAAGCTTAGAGATGATAACCCAAGTAACAGAGGGGAGGCTGGTGAACCTGTCCAAAAGAGGCATTTTCAGAACAAGCTTATGTTTTTATTTAGATGGTATGTTAGAGATCCATAAAAATAGCAAAATTTCTAAAATCGCCTTTATTGATATTTTTGGTAAGGGTGATTGAAAAGACCTCAATTTACCTGACTTTGGGTAGGGAGATGAATATTACAGTATTTTTAAAATGATCCACCCTCAAATTACCTACCTGGAATACCACTGCCCAGGATTTGGAATTAAACAGATGTAGATTTGAAACACGGTCAGCTATTTATTTTATAATAGTGAACATCTGGTAAGATAATAAACATCAGTCTCATAGCACAGTACCCAGGTTACATTAAAAAAAATGTATTCTCTGATACACAAATGTGCCTTCTGTGCCTCTCACACACAGCTGAGACATGCAGTCCTCAAAAAGCAGAGCTGAGCACGAAGGCCGAGTGTAGAGGCAGAGAGTTTGATTCCGAAGTTCCATAATGTTATCTATTAGGATACTTTAGAGACAAACATTAAAAATTAAAACCATGGCCACTAGAAGAAGTTGCTATGGCTTTCAGAACTCATATAAAACAAAATAAGATGAAGTAATTTAAAAACTGCTGACATTTCCAATTAACCTTGCATTCTTTGGTGGTTCTTTATAAAAATTACTGAGAATATGCTCACATACAGCTCAGGGCTGATGCCAACATGCTCCTTCCCCTGGGACTGATCTAGTAGGGCAGTGGTTACCAAGATTTCTACCATTCTTTCATTTTCACTGGTATTTAACTAGTATTTCACTACCATTGCTCTGCCTTCTTGAAGTCCTACACCTCTACTTGCTATTGACATTAATCCTTAGCATTCTTTTGTTCTATAATAACCTCTCACTGAGTCAGGTCATTTTTGTCCTCCCCAGCTGCTGATAAAGCTTGCCCCAGGCAATTAACTGTATTCACCTCAGACCATCAGAAGATTTAGTTTTCCTAATGTCCGTGAACCTTTGGAAAGAACCCAAGTCTGTAAGATGACTCCCAGAGCAAGTCGAGCTTAACACAGAGCAGAAGCCTCTTCTTTGGTCTTTCTTTCCAATTGGTATCCCCATTTTGCCTGCTGGATCCAGTGTTTCTTAATCCCAATTTCAGGGCTTGATTCTTTATATTCGTTGGATTTACATGACCCAATATTATTTTCCCAATGCCTTCAATTTTAACACTACACATTACTTAGTCCATTATACCACGAATCCTAAATAAGAGATGCTCCCACAGTCAGCTCCTATGGCAGACTCCCTGGCCTCACAGACACGAAAAGTATTCCAAAAAAGACCATGAAAAAATAAAGGGTAAAAAAGGATAAACATCAAGGCAAACTAGAACAAAGCAAAGATCAGGGCAGAAGGAACAGAAAGCAATGGACACAAAGAGAAAGAACTTAACATCTGCTGAGTCTTATGTTGTCAAAATCAGTGGTAGCCGCCCAGTCAAAAATATTTTACCTCCTTCAGGATAAATAAACTTCAAGAGATTAATAAATCTACCCAAAATTAGATACCCACCGACTTAAAGAACAAGAATTCAAATTCAGAACTGGCTACATTATCTACCAAAGCACGGGGCTCCCATAACACATAACATAACAACATATATGTATTTTTTTTCATCAGTTTTAATGACATATTGCTTAGGATGTGAGAAGCAGGGCTTGACACACCGCTTTGAGAGTAATGGAATGAGGGGGTGCTGTTAGTACAAAGAAACTGAGGGAGGCAGGATGGGTAAGTTAAGAAGCTAAAAGAAAAAAAAAAAATGTGTTCTTACCTGGGCCCTGGCTGCAGCCTGGTCCTGTGGAAAAGACAATGAGCAGTTAGCAACACCTGGGGGACAGGTGTTCTCCTTACTGGGATTAGAGCAGGCAGAGACCACAGTTTCCTAAGAGGCCATAGTTGAAATTAGTTCATCCAAAGGTAAGTTCTTCTTAGATCTTCCTCCTGAAACAGGGATACAATACTCTCGATGTGAATTTACCCTGGGGAACGCAGAAAATTACACTTCAAAATTACAGTTAGAAACCCAACAAATAAATGTCACAAAGCTCCAACCTTGAAATGATAGGAAATCCTTGGAAATTAGAAATAGTGCTTTTTTTTTTAAATGATGGAAGAAACCAAGACTCAAAGGGTTTAAACACCCTAAAACTGCAGAGATAACAAGAAGCAGAGTTGACACTGCAACACAGTTTATCAGACTCTGAAGTTATTTTTCATCATAAGTAGGCTGTAAGTTTCCATTACAATAACACACTGAAAAATTACCTTTTGAACTGGCTGAATAGAAATACTGATTTCCTACCTGAGATCATTATTTCAGATCATGGAGCCAAGTCGTAGTTGATTCATGTTATTTGTTTTTCAAAATGGAACTTCAGAACATGTATTAACTGCTGTAAGGAATGCTGAAACTCCACATTTAAAAAATGGTAGTTTAAATTGTGTTTTCTTTCTACATTTGCTCAATATGGAAATTGTTAATATTGTAGCTTTAGCGCCCATTTAAGTCTTCAGCTTACTTTTGCTAATTATAAGCAAATCAATTGTTATAAGAAGTAGAATGTGATATTATATATATATATATTTTTTCTTTAGTCAAGAGAATCATCTCCTGGATAGTTAGATTCCAAATGACTTGGCAAGACAGAAAGTCAATGAAGTACAATAAATAGACCCAGCGGAAACATTTTTCCTAAACAGCCCAGTCTAAACCACTCATTCTTCAGATATTGTCAAGATTGGATTAGCCTGGTTTAGGGAATCACATTTTCTAAATGAAATTTTGCAGCTGAAATGCCAAAGTTTTTATCATGCTATTATACCCTTGAGAAAAATAACAAGCAGACTATTGCACTCTTTTCTGGCTATTTGGTATGAAGCCTAAGTCATTTCCATAAAAGAACCAGATTTCTCCCTGACTCACCAGTACGTAAATTGGGATTAGCAGACTCTCAAAAAGTAACTGAAGGACAAAGAATAAAACACTGTTGCCATAATCACAAACCTGCAGAGTCTTCAGTAATGAAAATATTTACACTTCAGACTTTAGAACACTAACATGGAAAGACCTTGTGGAGAAATAACTCAATCAACCAAACCACACAGTTAAGCACTCCTACTCCTCACCATCATACACGTACTGAAGCCATCATCAAGTGAGTCTGAAGACAGTGAATAACCACCTATATCTTCAGGTCCAGAGTTCAGAGTTTTGCTGATGCTCACAAACTCTGTTTTGAAAGGCAAAAATCAGGTGGAGTCTCTTTAGAGCCAGGTGACGATGACAAGGGCTTTTCACAGGACTCTGGTACCTTCAAGGTCAACAGTAAAAGGAGTAGCAAAGGAGAGTGGGTAAGGATAGGGCAGAAATATTGATTTATGAGCTTTCCACACCTCAACGCTGTATTTCATGAAAGAAACGAACATAGGATTGTACAACCCCTATTTAATGCTGGCTTGTCAAGTCTTATAAAGTATTTGATTCTAGCTTGTTACCTCTAAGGGTCAGGTCTCTGTTTTAAAGAAACTATAACCAATATCGTGACTTAAAATTCCCAGGGTAAAAAACAGCAGCTTGTCCATAAGACTGAGTGAAAATGTAAGATCTTCCACAATAACTGTATAGAAATTATATTTCTAGAAATACCTTGGGTAAAGTAGCAACAAAAGGTAAGTGGGCAACAAGGGGATTCCGTGTTCTCAGCCCCTCTTGTCCTTGTGGCACATTATATTTGTATATATTCTGTCTTTCTGAGTATGGTAAAGATCAGTGTGATAAGGACCAAAACGTGCTGGTAAACGCATAAAGCTCTGAAGCATATAATATGGTAGTGCCATTATTATCATCATCATCACCATAATGCTCACCAATGAGTCAGGAAAAGAATCCCAATTATAGTGTAGGGAAAAAAAATCAAGCTGCCCTGGCAAGAGAAATGTAATAGATGAATTATTTTTGCAATGCTATCTGATCATCAAGAGATAGTGCCTTTAATCATTTCTTACATCTCTTACCATGAGGTAGAGTGAAGACATTTCCTTGAAGTAACTTGAAGGGAAATGTTTACATTACATACTTACAGCCTCACATTAATACAATTTTGTAAGTGTTCTAGGCTATTTCACAGAGGACAACCGCTACCTAATAGAGGAGCTAATTAATAGAGGAGACCTCCTGCAGAGGCATCAGAATTGAATTGTGAGACAGGGGTACCAAATTTGAGTTCCAGGCTCTAACTAACACACCATAAGGATTTTGCCCTTCAAGCCTCCAACCTTTTCTTCTATAAAATAAAATCTTTCTCTGTTTATGGCTAATTTAAGTACCCTGTATATACGAGGAATGAGGTAGGAACACCAAAGGTAGAGTCAGAGGGAGGAACATATAATTTCTGCTTTCAAGGAATGTGTAAATACTACAGGACACCACTACAGATACCACAGATACACACACACACACACACACACACACACACACACACACACACAAACATACACACACACCAAAATTAAGCATAAGCAGTGATAAGCTTTAAGGTTACAGTTGACCGATAAGATGTAGTAAAGGTAAACTACTAATGCAGAGATTGAAAAGTCTGCCTCAGTTATAAACATATAGAATATAAACAGGTAGGACCGCATACTGTGGGTAATTGTAATTTGTAGACATAGGTCCATCAGTGGCAACAAAAGGAACGCTCTGGTGGGAGATGTTGCTAAGAGGGAGGAGGCTACACATATGAGGGGGTTGGGGGTACTTGAGAAATCTCCCTACCATCCCCTCAGTTCTGCTGCAAACATAACACTGCTCTAGAAAAACAAAGTCTTGGGGCACCTGGGTGGCTCAGTCAGTTAAGCATCTGACTCTTGATTTTGGCTCAGGCCATGATCTCATGGTTCATGAGATGGAGCCCTACGTCAGGCTCTGAGCTTAGAATTCTTTCTCCCTCTCTCTGCCCCTCCCCTGCTTGTGATCCCCCCCCCAAAAAAAATAAATAAATATTTTTTAAAAACAAAAAATAATAAAAAGTAAAATAAAAAATAAAACAAAGTCTTAATGAAAACAAATAGCACGTGTCTTCAAAAGTTCATCTGAAGAAAGAGGACTTAAAAGACAAGAGTAGAGATGGACTGTAGAACTTACTTAGGTTTGATATATAAATTTTATTCAATATGAACAGGTAATGAGGATGTGAGTCTTTGTATTACAAGAGGATTTGCCTAAGTAGTGACTTGCCCACATATAATCCTTACTTGTTTTCACTGATACTTTTCAGAATTACTGAATTGTCTCCCACTTAGAATGCAGTAAACGCAGATATTCAGAATAATTTCTACTTCTCTTATTAAAAAAAAGATATGGCTCTATCAAATGACTTTTCTTAAAACAGAGGCCTAACAATCACAGTTATTCATTAGATATTATTATTAGATATATATAGAGAGATCATTACATACATATTTTATATATATCTTGAAAGTTTGCAATCACTGAAGGTGATGCTCTTTTAGAAATGTTTACTGCATAATCATTATGGCAGAGAAGGAAAAGTACTGCTTAAGAAGAAGATGACCTTTATTGTCATCAGTTTTTTCCTAAGTGACAAGAAAATTTTCTGGGCTACAGTTCTCGCTCCCAAAAATTCCTTTCCTTCTTTCTTCCTCTCCTCTCCTCCATCTTCTCTCCTTCTTCTTTTTCTTTTCCTTCTCTTTTTTCTCCTCCTCCCTCCCCTCTTCCCCTTTCCTTTTTTCCACCATTATATTTATGAAGTGTTAAGAATCATCTCGAAATACAGAGATAAAAGAATCAGTAATGGCCCTAAGAAACTTACTTGCTGGTTAGAAAGCAAATTAAAAAATTAGCAAAATATAGAAAATTCACCTGAAGTAAATTTTAAGAGCAAATAGGAATTAACCAGTTATTCTCATAGGCGCCGATAGAAGCAACTGCAGATGACCATGGATGCACACCCAACACAGGACGCCTAAATAAAGATGGACAAGGTGAGGCACATGGAGGAACCAAGTGGATAAAGTAGTATTTGAAATTGAAGGAAAGCTAAGGATTAAATAGGCATGAGATGGAAATAGGGGTGAAAATGTGTAAAGATGTAAGGAACATATGAAATCGCTTTAAAATGAAAGTGATGGGGTGCCTGGGTGGCTTGGTTGGTTGAGCATCTGACTCTTGATTCTGGCTCAGGTTGTGACCTCATGGTCCATGAGTTCGAGCTCCATGTTGGGCTCTGTGCTGACAGCTCAGAGCCTAGAGCCTGCTTGGAATTCTGTCTCTCACTTTCTCTCTGCCCCTCCTCCACTTGTGCTCCGTCTCTCTCTCAAAAACAAATAAACATGAAATGAAATGAAATGAAATGAAATGAAATGAAATGAAATGAAATGAAACGAAAATGAGCAGGGTGGTACAGGAGTTCAAGGTAAAGATGAGGGACAGTGTAAGAAATAAGGGTGCAGAGGTGGACAAAGGCCAGATTATGAGAATCAGGGTGAGCTATGTAATTGGGATTTTATTCTTTCAGTTTGGTTATGGGTGGTTCCTGAAGAATTGTAAATACTAGAAGGACTTGATTGGTGTGCCTTTTAAGAAAGATCACTCTAGCAAGCATGATGAGAAGGGGTTGGGAAAGGACCATACTAACATGGAGGAAATCAGTAATAAAATATAGTGTAGCTCAGTCAAAAGATAGTAATGGATTTTAGGTCATAGAGAGGTAATGAGAATTATAAGAGATATCAAGAAAATAAAACAGTTAAGATTTAAATATTATTCCATGTGACTGTCAACAGAGGAAGAAGGGTCAGGGATGACTACTATGTCTCTCATTTGAGCTTAGTATGACTTGGCTTTGGAAAAAGAAGAGCCACTAAACCTCACTGGTGCACAACAAGACACAATTGTTTCCTGTTCATGCCATTGCTGCTGTTTCTACACTAGCCAAGCACAACTGGGCTTGACTCTACACTACACGTTGGGTCCAAGTCTGCTCCACCTCTCATCCTCATTGGACCAACATATACCTGAAGAATCATCTTCTTATCAGGAAAGGCAGAAAGTCATAAGGAAGTCCATCCAACAGCCTTTAAACCTTAAATTGTGTCATAAATACCACCACTGTCCTGGTGAAAGCAAGTCATATGGCAATGAATGGGAAGTGTACCCACCATGAAGCCATGGCAAGGGTGTATACATATTATAATAATCCAGGGCAGTGGGCAACGAGACTAATAATTCAATTTACCACAAGCCCACTGTGGATGGTGGAGGTATTCTTAAAATAAGGAATTATAAAAAAGAGAGCACAATATGGACATAGAAAAAGAGAATTTGGGTTATTGAAATGCTTCCAGCACTTAAAATCACTGGTGTTTAGTAGGTAGTATGGTATATAGATAGAGCTGTCAGGAGAATTATAACTGGGTTGGGAACACAAATGAGAAGCTCTCAGCATTGATATTCAAAAGGCACTGTAGGTCAAATAATGAAGAAACTCTAGGGGAAAGAATCCCAACATTTAAGGGTTGAGAAGCAGCAGAAGACTCATAAAGGAAAATGAGATAAATGGTAGAGATATAAAACCAAAGGAGAGAGTAATTTTATGTGCTAAAAGGTACAGAGGGGTCCAGAGAGGAAAGGACTCAGAATTCTTAATTGGATTTAGAATTTAAAAGAACATTAATGGCCTTTACCAGAACCATTTCAAAAACATGGTAAAGTCAGAATCCAAAGGCATCTCGAAAAAGATGACTGTTATCTTTCCAGTTGTTCCAGCATGATCTCCCATCCTTACCCCTATCATTCACATCCCTTCCTCTTTAACATAAAAGCAACTCTGTCTCTTAAACATGTGCTGTATCAATGTAATTCTCTGTATCCCTGCTCAGGCCAGTACAATAACTACCACATCCTACAAGAGCTTCCTGTCAGCTCTTCTGCCTCCATAATCCATTTCCACATCACAGACACACCAACCCTTAAGAGGAAAAAAAGTCAGATAATTGTAGTATACTGACAAGTACAATATAGAGGGTTAAAATAGGTCTTAGTCACTTTCTGTGGCAAAAACCTACTTTAACCCTCTATATTGTACTTGTCAGTATCTTATCTTTTTATGTATTTTCTATCTCCAAACATTACTGCAGATATTTTGCCCTATGTATAAGTCACATCCATATTTTGCAAACATGGAACTGGACCTCAAAAGATGTTAGTAACTATTTGTTGAATAAATGCATATTATTGTCGATTAACTGAAGCGAGCTGAAGAATAAACAGGATAAAACTCGGAAGGTAAAAAATAAATTCTAAACCATGATCAAAAAAAAAGGAGAGAAGATGCACTACTGTTGCAGACTATGAGTCTGGAGTTCTCTCTTGTCCAGCAAGAGAACAGATGCAAAATTGAATACAAGAAAGGCTAATGTCCAGGAGGAGATAAGAGCCCCAAACAGGGGTTTCATCTCCGTATTTACTGAGCTCACAAGACGTTACCCACATAGTGAATGTGAAGAAAACAAGATCTTACACACATGAACATGGAGAAAAACATCAGGTAGTAATCATTAACTTGTGTGTGTAAGAAGCAAAGGGTCTGGGGGGGTGGGCAAGTGGAGTTTGTGATCAAGGTACATTGGTGTTCAGATGGAAAGTAATTTTACTCATGATCCCATTACAATATCTCTTTAGCTAGCCTCAGGTGCTTTCACCCCGTGGTGGCAGCTTTCCACCCTAAGCTTTTTTCCAACCCATTTATGTAAGTAGAACCTATTTCCCCACACTCTCCTTGGACAGCATGGGTCTTATTAATTTGTTTGTATATTCACTTATGGATGTATATATGTATTTTCCTGCAGTGACTAAGGCATTGTTAACAGGAGGAGTAGACGTTGGGAATGTGTAAAAAAAAAAAAAAAAAAAAAAAAAAAAGCAGAAATCAGAGGAAATAATGGAGAATAGGGACTGAGAAAGGAAGTCTGGAAGAGAGTAGGTTTCAGATTGGGAGTGGAGTTACTAGCCTGGGAACAAAAAAGAGACCCTTTTTTCTACCTAAATTAGCAAAAGATATGGATAATCAATGCTTGTTTGTTTTTTTTTCCTTTCTTCCTCAAAACTACTATACCTACCATTGTATAAGCTACTCTCCTCATTTGGTATTTCATGCAGATTTTCCTCTCTCTTTAGAGATTCTGATACAGCATTACTTTTACTGGCCCTGCAAGTGCTCTTTTTAAGCAAGTGTTTATATAACCACTAGTTTATTTTTTTTAATTGACAATAGGATTTTTTTAAATTTTTCATTATTGTAAATCAAATTGCTACATGTGTATGTGTATGAAATAAATATATAAATCTTTGTGCAGGTCTTTGAATATTTCCATGGTAAAAATTCCTAGTTACTATATTTGAAGAGTTTAATCTTATGAAATATATTACAAAATTGGCTTCTATAACTTTTTCTACCACCTACTCTACTTCCTTCATGAACAATAAAAATCATGCACTCAAAATTTTTACAGTTTGATAGGTACTGAAGCTTCTTTTAAGGTAAATTTATTTGATTTCCAGTATACTTGAAGTGTTTGTACATGTATTCTCCATTAAGATTTCTTTTTGTGAGTTGTTTGCTCATGTCAGCTATCTATTTCTTATTGGGATTTTTTTTTTTAATTCTTGAGTTCTGGTAGCTCCTTATGTATTTACATGATATTTAAGGTTAGCATAAATAAATTACATTTCATAGATTCTAACAAATCATGGGAACATGTATTGGTATGTATATTATATATGGCAGGAAAAATTCCTGCATATAATATTATGATATAATATTAATTTTAAAATTCATCCCATCTTAGGGATATTAAGTGGTGTAAAAAAAAATAGGGCACTGTGATAGTACGCAGATTAATTATCTTCAAAGATGCCCATACCCTTATTCCTAGAAAACATGAATATATTTTTCTCTGGAAGAAAAGACTTGAATGTTGATTCATTTTTGAGAGAGAGAGAGAGAGAGAGAGAGAGAGACAGACAGACAGACAGAGAGTGAGCGAGGGAGGGGCAGAGAGAGGGAGAAACACAATCCAAAGCAGGCTTCAGTCTCTGAACTATCAGTACAGAGCCTGATGCAAGGCTCGAACTCATGAGCCATGAAATCATGACTTGAGCCGAAGTGGGATGCCCAAGTGACTGAACCACCCAGGTGCCCTGGAAAAAAAGGACTTTGCACATGCAATTAAGATTACTGAATTTAGGGGCGCCTGGGTGGCGCAGTCGGTTAAGCGTCCGACTTCAGCCAGGTCACAATCTCGCGGTCCGTGAGTTCGAGCCCCGCGTCGGGCTCTGGGCTGGTGGCTCAGAGCCTGGAGCCTGTTTCCGATTCTGTGTCTCCCTCTCTCTCTGCCCCTCCCCCGTTCATGCTCTGTCTCTCTCTGTCCCAAAAATAAATAAACGTTGAAAAAAAAATTAAAAAAAAAAAAGATTACTGAATTTAAAACATAGAGATATCTTAGATTATCCAGGTGGACCTAAACTAATTGCATGAGCCATTAAAAAACAAAGAACTTTCTCTGTCTGAGAATAAATGATATGTGGCAGGAAGGGATGTGAGAAAGATTCCAAGAGGGAGAAACAGTAGATGTGCCGTCACCAGCACATAGACCCATGTACCGTGAAGGGAGAGAGAGATCTCTAGGAGTCAAGGGCAGCTCCCAGCTGACAGACACAAGGAGATGAGATCAATGCCCTTCAAGTGCATTCAACATTTTCTGCCAACAACCTGAGTGACCCTGGAAACTTCTAGATGAGAGCCCAGGATGATTAGTGCCTTGATTTTGGACTTGTAAGACCCAGATCAGAAACAATAGCTATGCCCACCAGACTTCTAACTTATAGAACTATGAGAAAATAAGCATATATTATTTGAAGCTACCAAGTTTGTACTAATCTGTGACAGCAGCATTGAAAACTAATACAATTATAAAACAAAATTAGGTATATGAATTCAAGAGGACAGTTGAATTCTAAAATCTAACATTCCCCAGATTTAGAACAATGTAATTTTATGAAACTAGAGATGAGACAGAACGAACACTACATTAAAGCAAATGAAAGAAAACTTCTGGAGTTTTTAAATCCAAACATAATATTGTCAATTGTAAAGTTTTAATTTATAGTCTAGAACTACACCGGAAACTTCAAACTTGTGTATTCTTGAAATTTCTTCATTTTTTTGGTTTGCTTTTCACCATTTTGAAAATTATCCAGGGGTCTCTGTAAAATATGCCTTGCAGCTGACTGCATATTTCTGACAATCTAAACTAGTAAGTGAAAGGCTGTGTATTTTTACTTCAACATACGAAAAACAGGAACAAAGCAGAAATAAACATTTCTGATACAAAATTCTAAGGACACAATTAAAACAACCAGCCACTATTATAAATTTCTTTTTCAGGTTATAATTTTTAAGATGTAGGAAAATTATTCTGAGATTGTAAGCCAAATAAACAAGTGCTCATAAAAATATGAATATGTGAGCATGTAACTTGATTAACAGACCCAGGGAGTAATAAAATTTTCCAAATATCACTGCATCTTACTGTTTAATAACTACATTACTCAATTGAAGAAGTTGCAAAACATTTTTTTCTTCTATTTATCACCATAGTCTTAACTTGATATTATAATTTTATTTATTTTTTCTTTTTTAATGTTTATTTACTCTATTTTTGAGAGAAAGAGAGAGAGAGCGCACAGTCCAAGGGAGGGGCAGAGAGAGAGAGAGAGAGAGAAAAGAGAGAATCCAAGCAGATTCCATGCTTCAGCACAGAGCCTGATACAGGGCTTGAACCCAAGAACCTCAAGATCATGACCTTGAGTCAGAGTCAGATGACTAACTCCCTGAGCCACCCAGACACCCCACTATTATTTTAAATATGTGCTGGCTATGCCACTGTATGTCATATTTGACAGTGACCTAAAGACATAGTGTGGTTATGAGAAGTACGTTCAGTATGCCTGAACCAATCATTCAAATGATTATCAAAGGTCCAAATTGACAAAAGACAAGAACATAGCCCATCAATATGGGATTACTTTGAAAAAGAAGGTCCATACACAAAAGGATAACAATTCTACACTAGAAAATGGGGTAGGGATGGTATTAATAGTCTCCAGTTTGATTATTATTCTAAGGACCTACAGTATACCGAACTGTACATTTGTTGCATGAGCTTTGCATTTTATTTCCACTCTTGCGGTGTACTTTTCTCTCAAGGTAGTTCAGGAAAGTATACCAGGGCAGGGAGTGATGAAGTCTTGCCTTTCCCGCCCACCACCCCCCCCCCCGCCCCTTAAACTGAAGGATGTGACGAGGCATCTTTGACAAATACAGTTGGTAATTACAAAATTACATCCGGCAAGTTCAGTCTTCACAGAAGTACTAACAGATTAAGGAGTTCAGAGGTTCTTTCGAGCAATTTATTTAACACAGAAGTCATACTGACTGGAGATAATCTGAAATTATCTTGTAACCAAAATATAAGATTATCAGAATGCAAACACACTGAGGGAAATTTCTTCCAGCCAAAAGATTTGCCAAAATATTTGAATACAAATATTTCTGTGGTAATGACACTTAGAGCAAAGCAAATGGGAAAATTGGTTTCACAACACAAAACTATATAATCTTAAATTAATGTAATTATAATTATTTCCTTCTTAGATAATTTATTTATTCATTATTTTATCATTGGCACTTAAACAGAGTACCCAGCACAGAATGGATGATCGACACATGACTGCTGAATAAATGAATGAATGAATGAATTGTTCTAGCCCTCCCTGTATTTAGGGAAATACATTTTATAAGCAATAGCAGGAGCAGAAACTACCAAGTGGGACAGGCCTTCCACACTATTGACCTTCTGGATCCACAAGCAGAAAATGAGCTAGAGTGGAGAAAAAGGGTAAAGGAAAGATGACCAATGAAGTATTAGATGGCAAAGTCACAGAGTATCTGTTGGAAGTCAGAGGTCTGTTTCTATTTTTTTCTCTGCCACTTATTGTTGGATGATCTTGGGTAAGTAATTTAGCTCCTCAAGATTTATTGTTCTCGTATGTAAATGGTGATAAAATCATTCAATTTATTAGACTGTCATGAGGATTAAATATGGTAATATCACCATTGTCTTGCACTGTGACTAGCATAGAAGGTCAGAATAAATGGTGGTTATTATTATTATGAGTATGTTGAGCTAAAGTAGCAAAAATAGTTTTTAGCTTGGTTACTTTAAAATGAATATTTAAGGAGCTGTCTTTCATTTCTTTCCCTTGTTAAGTGGAATTCTTTCATTAACTTCTCTTGGATCCTCACTGATTTGCATTATGTCTCACTAATACAAGATGAAACCAACCATCACTGATTGCATTATGATTAACTTCCCTAGTTTGTCATTTTCAAACAGTGAAGGATGACATGGCAATGATATCCCTTAATTAGTTAAACATTTCTCATTTATAAACCGGAAAGGATATTACATCTCAATGAATTTAAATGTGTTTTGACCCAAAGAAGCTAATTCTCCTGTTCGTGGATATGGGCTGTTTAACACTGCAGTTAGTCAGGGGTTATCAGGTCAGGGAGAATTAGCACTTTCCTCAAAGGCGGACCAAGCAGTTCTATGAAAGGCTATGTCTGTCTCTGTTGTCTGATTTACTTAGTCAATGGCAAAGAAAAAGATAAGAGTACAATTCTGGGTAAAAATATCACCAAGGTAAAAACACCTAAATTATGCTTTGAGCCTTCACTCTATTTCCCTCCTATTTTACTCCCCAAGAGTAAAAGAACGAATAGAATTCCAACATTCTGCTATTGAAAGGTTTGATTTATATTCGCCTAAATCTGTTTCCTAGAACATGTGCCTTACGGCAAGTTTTGTATCTAGAGTCACATGACTCCAAATACTGAACAAAATATTTTATCTAAAGAAACCTGAACTAGGGGCGGCTGGTTGCTTTAGTTGGTTAAGTGTCTGTCTCTTGATTTCAGCTCAGGTTGTGATGCCAGGGTCGTGGGATCAAGCCCCACTTCGGGCTCCACACTAGTTGAGGAGTCTGCTTAAGATTCTCTCTCTCTCTCTCTCTCTCTCTCTCTCTCTCTGCCCCTCTTCTGCTCATTCTCTCTTTCTCTAATAAATAAATAAATAAATAAAATTTAAAAACCTAAACCACTTTACTTATTCTTACTCATTAGATGTGTTTTATCATCTACCAATATATGCATATGTGTGTATATAAATCTATAATGATACATGTATATATCACATATATCATATATATTACATATTATGTATTACCTGTATACAAATATAGATATAAAACTTGCATATATCTCTAATGTAGAAGAAGGTCAAAGAAGTGTGGGTTTGCAGAGAGGAGTCAGTCCATGTAGATACATATTTTCCACCTAAATATGATGACACAGTCCCAGACTCAAAAGTCAAGAGCCAATTCATTAAGAGAAAATAAACGAGTTTAGAAGAGAACAGTTAAAAATGAATACATATACTATCAAAATAAAGAATGGTTTTCCTTTTACATAAACTGCTTACCAAAGTGGTGGAATACATTTAAATAAAAGAGCTCTGTGACTAGTTAGAAGCATCAATTAAACACATTGGCACAGCCTCAGTGTAAAGCTGAACTCTGTAAATTTGTCAGGTTCTGATATGATGTTTTCAGAATCTTTCTATTTGTAACTTTCATTTGCTGCAGTTAATTTCCAGATATAAAAAGATAAAACTAAAAGGAGTAACAGAGTGTGATGCTGTTTGACTCTTTTCTATAAGAAGTCTGCATTGTTTCCAGAATATTTTTGTCCACAGAAATATAACACTGAGATATTAAACGCCTATTGATTCAAATGCCTTATGTGATAGTATTCCAATGAGAGTACAGTGAAAATTGAAAGTCAGAAATCTTAATTTTTAACTGTGAATTACAATTGTCGACCATAGGCCAAGCCATCTTGGTATAAATGTACTATAATAAATGATAACATTTAATGAGGGAAGAAATGCAATTGGTGTTACATTCTTTTTTTAATTTTTTAAGTCTACTTATTTTGCGAGTCAGAGACAACACAAGTGGGGGAAGGGCAAAAAGAGAGAGACAGACAGACAGAATCCCAAGCAGGCTCTGTGCTGCTCATGCAGAGCCTAACATGGGACTTGAACTCATGAAACTGTGAGATCATGACGTGAGCTGAAACCAAGAGTCAGATGCTTAACCCACTGAGTCACCCAGATGCCCCAGTGCTACATTTAAAAGCTAAAGCATACACTACTTATATGAAAATGGATACATAATCTAAGCCTCAAGGTCTTGGACATGATATGCTATGGTCCTTTTCATGGATCATGTATCTGTTCCCACTGAATACAAAAGCTCAGATATTTGTTTAACCAGTCTAGCAGGATTCTGATTTGGGCATTAAGAGTGTCAGTATAATTAGGGCTTTGTCAAGTCAGACATACTGAAGAATGCATTAGACTGATTTTATGAATTTATTCAGCAAGTTGGCTGCACTGTGTTTGTGTTTAGTCTCTGGCCTCCATTTTATAGAGACTGAAACTTCTTTATTTTTTCCATCACAAAATCAAAATCCTAAAAAGAATATTATGTTCCTCACTGTAAGTTCATCTCCTTAGCATAGAAATATATTTCCTGCAGCTTTTGACTAGATTGATATCAGAAATTCCAATACAGCACTACCATTTAATAAGGATTTATTACAGGATTTAATATTGAATTAAGGTGTGATTTATCTAAAATTTATTGAGAAAGTTATAACGAGTTGGAAGACAAATGTTAGGACCTCAGAGATAAATTGTAATACACAGACTTAATTTGAGGATTACATGCGATATTACTTTGATATATGCTGTAAGAAAGAAGTCTTCTAAAACATATATAAAAGTTGGGCGCCTGGGTGTCTCAGTTAGCTAAGCGTCCAGTTTTGGTTCAGGTCATGATCTCATGGCTCGTGGGTTCCAGCCCCACATCAGGCTCTGTGCCAGAGCCTACTTCCGATACTGTGTCTCCCTCTCTCTCTCTCCTGCTCATGCTCTGTCTCTCAAAAATAAACAAAAAAAATGTTAAGTAAAAAAAAAAATTTTTTTAAAGATCTAGAAGAGATTTTACCTATCAGGACAATGAGGGCTGCCTACATCCCCTCATTTATTCTTTGCAGCGAAGGGTCTACTTCCTGTTTATTTGTAATTTCTAAATTATCCCTGATTTTCAGTAATAATTTAATCACAGCCACAGAAATTAATTATTAGAGAATCATTATAAAGAGAATTTGGGAAGAGACTAATATATTTAAAAGGTCTTAACTATTAATTAGGTATTTGAGGCTTTTCGAATGGATCGTCTGCACAAACATGAACAATACCTATTGTCAAGTTACCACAACGCTTCCTGCAAAGAGAGTGGGGACTACGCAACAGTATTAGTCATATCCCACAAAAACTGATAAATAGCCTGACATAAATGTAAATTCTTTTGTCTTTTATTTTAATGCCTCATAAAATTGGAGAGATTCTTCTTATAGTTAAAGGGTATTAAATGACCAGTTTCTCTGGGCACCTGGGTGGCTCAGTGGGTTAAGTGCTTGACTTTGGCTCAGGTCATGATTTCAAGGCTCATGAGTTCAAGCCCCGTGTTGGGCTCTGTGCTGACAGCTCAGAGCCTGGAGCCTGCTTTGGGTTCTGTGTTTCCCTCTCCCTATGCCTCTCTCCTGCTCACTCTCTATCTCTATCAAAACAAATAAACATTAAAAAAATTTTCTCAACCTTCATACTACATTCAACACTGGGTAGACATGCTCAAATCCTCTGGTGAGCCACCCCCAATATATTCTGCTTCCAATTCCTCATCACCCAAGAATGGCCTTAGCAGGACTTTTTTTTTTTTTTTTTTTTGGTGTTGCAGCTGCTCCTTGCTAAGGTCTGTCTCTTACTCAGCAGTCTCTATCTTTAGTCCCATACTGTGAGAATAGGTTTAAATTTCATTACACTTTGTGAAAAAAGACCACTTCTGCATTACTCTCCTCAAAACACCCCTCGTATTTAGCAATTGTTCCCTCACCTTTTTCTTCTCTAAGTGTATCTTTCTTCAGCTTTCTTAAGGAAATGATTTTATAGCAGTAATCAACATAAATACTCTCTTCCTAGCTGCACTAACACATTGTCTCAAAAATGGTGGACACCCAGCCCTTCAGCTGCACAGTGGGACTATTGGCTTTCTCTCCTCTGAAAATTTTAGTAAGCACCAGCTGTATTACATTTGGGGAATAGTTCTATGTCCTCACCTACAAGATGGTGAAAATCTAGTGCTTACAGTTTCTTGGCTTAGCCTGAGTCTGACAGAGAGAGGGTCTTTCTTTTTTCCAGGGTCATTGTGCCCAACTAGCCAGGAAGGAAATACATGCTTTTTATGCCTTTAATAGCCTCACAAGGAGATAGGGGAAATATCAAGAAGAAAACAACAAGAATTACAGGAGAGAAATGTCAGTGAAATCGAGGAAGAGATTACAACTTCTTAATTAGAAAAATCCCTAATACATTTAACATTTGCAGAATTGTGTCATAATTTTTTACACCCAGAGGTGTATTTTCCCCATTTTTACAAAGGGATACAATGCAATAGGAGAACACTGGTTCATGTTCAATCATTATGAACATCTTTCTTCCAAGTGTGAAAATATGTCCTTGGCAAACATAATTGTGGAACTCTTTTCACATTTTATGCAGAATGTTCAGCTTTGAATTTAAGTACTTCCTTCTTTCTGGCACTAAAAGATGTTCCAGGCGTATCTTGTCTATTTCTTGCCCCAGTCTTACAAGCAGCAATTTTCCAAAAGGTCCTGGAACCTTTTATTGGAAAAGGTATTAGAAAGCCAGGCTGGGGATCTAATTGTGCTCATTAATACTGGGGTATTGTTGCTTCCAGAAATTCATATGTGTATACTAACTCATGTATATGCGTGTATCTATAAAGGTTTCTGTGTGTCACCATTAGTATATACATATTGTTGACTTCATACTGATGTTTCTAACTGTATTCCCTTACCACATAGATCATTCTAATTCCCTCCACGTTTTATCTCTTACCTTCTAGTCCAACAGTGAGAACCTGGCTCCATTCTTCATCAAACATTTACTTAATTGTTTAACTCCATTATACATATAAAATTATACCTAAACTGTTTAGGCATACCTCCACGGGGAAGCTTTATCAGCAAGGATATGGGTTTATGTATAGGTTTGTTTGCCTTTCATCTTACAGACTGCACTCATTTCCAAAGTTGCTTAGATCAGCACCTTTTCTACCATATCCCTTAGGGAGGTTGTTTTATATATTTGTAACACAGAGTTTCTTGTTGGTGTCCTCTCCTGGGATCCCCTGACCTCCTAAGGGATTTTTAAAATATTTTTTTTCATTTTATTTTATTTGAGAGAGACAGAGGAGGGAGGACCAGAGGAAGAGAGGGAGGGTGAGAGCGAATCCCCAGCAGGCTCTGTGCTCAGTGTGGAGCCCAACCTGGGGCTCGATTCCACCATCCTGGGATCATGACCTGAGCCGAAATCAAGAGCTGGACACTCAACCAAGTGAGCCACTCAGGCACCCCTCTCCTAAAGGACTTTTTTCTAATTTGCATACATTAAGGTTCACTCTTTATACTATAAAGTTCTATGGGTTTTGACAAATGCATAATGTCATGTATCCATCATTACAGTATCACACAAAATAATTTCACCACCTTGAAAAATCCTCTGAGCATCACCCATTCAACATTCTCTCCAAGCCTCTGGTAATCACAGATCATTTAAATATATCTATTTGCCTTGTCTGGAATGTCATATAATTTTAATTATATAATATATAGCCTTTACAGATAGAGCTATTTCACTTATAAGCTGTGATTTTATATTAATCTGTGTACCTAAGATGAATATTTTTTTTTTATGTCTGCACAGATGTTTTGATTCTCTACTGATGTTCACATGTGAGAGATGGCCTGGCAGGAGCTAAACCAGCTCAAGTTGGTATCTGGTAGTATTCCTAAGAGCTGATCTAAACTAGTAGGCTATCTCTGAGAACCTTTACAGGAGATGGATGGAAGGAGAGTAAGTGAAAGAAAGGGAAATGGAAAGAGAGGGACACAGAGAGACTGAATAAACTTAAATATTAAAAGCAAGAGGAGCTGTATAATCCAACTACCGCAGCTCTCAGCAGTGTGCGTAAAATGTTTTATTGTTCTGTTAGTGCAAACACAGAAATATTCCCTGGTCTAACAGTGTGCTTACATGCCTGTATCTTTAATTAAAAAGCTACCAATGAGCTGTGGCAGCACAATCATTTCAACTGTATTGCCATCTGTGACTAAAATATATTAACACTGTGTAGGGGGAAAATGGAGAGAGGGTGGAAAGAGACTGCCAGAGGGGTCTGAACTTTTCTACACGTAAAAATGGGGTCTTCCCACAAAGGGAGATCTCCATTACCTGTCTAGCCATATATGCTTAACAAACACGCATGGAGCCTCATCGATAGTATCACTTCATAACAATCTTTAAAAGTTCATGTTCAGGGCGCCTGGGTGGCTCCGTCGGTTAAACATCTGACTTTAGCTCAGGTCATGATCTCACGGCTTGTGAGTTCGAGCCCCACATCAGGCTCTGTGCTGACAGCTCAGAGCCTGGAGCCTGCTTGGGATTCTGTGTCCCTCTCTCGGTCTGCCCCTCCCCTTCTCATGCTCTCTCCCTCTCTCAAGAATAAATAAACATTAATAAATAAATAAATAAATAAATAAATAAATAAATAAATAAAAAGTTCATGTTTGAAGATAGTAGACATTTTTGTCTATTCCTGAACATCATACAAAAAAAAAAAAAATGAAGAGAATGAGAAATACAAAATTAACTTTATTTTGATACCATTAAGAATTTTTTTTTTAGGGGCGCCTGGGTGGCGCAGTCGGTTAAGCGTCCGACTTCAGCCAGGTCACGATCTCGCGGTCCGTGAGTTCGAGCCCCGCGTCAGGCTCTGGGCTGATGGCTCAGAGCCTGGAGCCTGTTTCCGATTCTGTGTCTCCCTCTCTCTCTGCCCCTCCCCCGTTCATGCTCTGTCTCTCTCTGTCCCAAAAATAAATAAAATAAATAAAAAAAAAAAGAATTTTTTTTTTTAATCACAAAGAAGGAAATAGGTGTTATGGTTACACAAAGTCACTGAGTATTGAGTAGGGGTAGGACGAGCGGGAGCAGAGAGACAAATCTGTGGTTTCAGATCACAGAAAAGGCCAGAGAGTACTCTCTTAAAGGTGAAGTGCATACTCTGAGGAGTAAAATGAACTTCCCTGCAGGAAGAGGATGTACCACTTGGCCACAGGGCATTTTCTACAATGAATTTTGTTCTAAGAGACAACGACGAGAAACTCTCCAGAAATGCCATACTTGCAGGAAGCATTCTCTCTCTGAGGCACTGAGGGAGAAGAGAAACTTTTCACTGTTTAAGTTCCCACAGGTCTCTTAATTTCATTGGTGAGACAGTGAAAATTAAAGGAGCTCACGCAAAAGTAGGTTGTGAAGAAAATTCCTTCAAGACCAACACATGACCTCGATTCCTCCTACATATAAACCACAGGCCAAAAATTGAGACAAAATTGTGCTCCATCACAAATGAGAAATTAAAAAAAAAAAGTACATGCCATATTAAGATGTCTATAAAAATAACAAGAAAACTGAACAGAAAAACCAACCAAACAAACAAAACGGCAGAATATATTGATGAGAAAATGCAGTCCAGAAATAGGTAAAATCCTAGATCAAATATTTCACCATGAAAATTATTAAAAAGTAACTTACTGCATTAGTCATCTATATGATGAGTAAAAAAAAAAATCTATGAAGAAAATGACATATGAGCTAAGAAAGCCTAGAATGAAGTAGAAAAAAATTATTAGAGGGGCGCCTGGGTGGCTCAGTCAGTTAAGCGTCTGACTTCAGCTCAGGTCACGATCTCACAGTTTGTGAGTTCGAGCCCCACATTGGGCTCTGTGCTGACAGCTTTGAACCTGGAGCCTGTTTCAGATTCTGTGTCTCCCTCTCTCTCTGCCACAGCCCTGCTTGCACTCTGCCTCTCTCCCTCTATCAAAAATAAACAAACATTAAAAGAAAAAAAATGAAAGAAAAAAATTATTAAAGGGAAAATTAAAAGAATACAAAGAAAATGAATATTCCTCAAAAAGCAGTAAGACACATAGGGAACGTATTTAGGAAAGTGAATAAAATTATGTAAAAATGAAATATTAAGAACAAAAGATGAAAACAGACAACTTTCGAATGCCTGCATGAGTTGTTGTGCAGATCCTGTCCCCAGTGAAACATAGCTGGTGAAAATTATTTAAAAACAAACAAACAACCATTTAATCTCAGGAAACTGTCCTAAGGACATGCAGAAAATTAAGAAACATTTACTGAGAACATCTATTAAATCTCTGTAAGAACAGTATGATTCTGTGGCACTTGGGCCAGGGGATTTTAGGCCCTGCCCCATGTCAGCATGACAAGTTTCGCTGTGTTGCATGGGGTCAAGAAGATGAAGCCCTCTCTCTTCCCAGCTCCCAGTCAAGGTCTGAGGTCTATCCCCAGAATGAGAAGATCACCAGCATTTCTCAGCCTTCCTCCCAGCTCTGTGTTGTAAAGGCTTCATTCCAAGAAAGCACAGTTGAGAGTTTGGAGGTTCCCTCCTACACCCAGCCTCCATTCATAGAGAAAAGGCATCCCAAGAATGCTCAGTACCAGATTACCATCACCCCAGCTGGGTCACAGGGCAGAGGTTCCAAGCTTGGAAAGGGAAGGCAGAAGGAGCAGAGGCCCCTGCCACACTCAATGCTTTGCTCCTAAAGCAGATGTCTGTTCTAGAGAAGCAGGTGGTTGTTCATTGTTCCTGCCTCTAGTTCTGAAATAGTGAGCCAGAAATTATGCATGGGGAGACTGGCAGGCCATGAAAACAGAGGACTCCAAAGCTTTCCTCAATGAAACCCATTTAAGTGTCCACAAGGGAAATTTTGCTGAGATTTTCATGGGTGTTGTCTCTGCTTTTGTCTTTTTTAAAATAAATTCTTTAGAATATGGGGAAACCCAAGCCTAAGGGAACTTGCATATATGCATATAGTGGGTGAGTGGGTAGGTATAAAAGAATTTAGGCTTTCCATATTTATGAATCTCTTCTGTTTTTCCCCCTCCTTGTTTTTATATATTTTTTGTTTCCTTTCCCTTATGTTCATCTGTTTTTTCTCTTAAAGTCCTCATATCAGTGAAGTCATATGAATTTTGTTTTTCTCTGACTAATTTAACTTAGCATAATACCTTCCAGTTCAGTCCACATAGTTGCAAATGGCAAGATTTCATTCTTTTTGATTGCTGAGTAATACTCCATTATATATATATACCACATCTTCTATATCCATTCATCCATCGATGGACATTTGGGCTCTTTCCATACTTCAGCTATTGTCGATAGTGCTACTATTGGATGTAAATTTAAAATAAATAAAATAAATAAAATTAAAAAAAAGAATTTAGGCTTATCCCAACTTTTGGCTCAATCATATTTAACAAATAACTTCCATTCTCCAGATCATCTCCAGGTTCAAGAGGACTACTAGAAGCTCCTGCCAGCATGTCTACATTCCAGATGGAAGGAATAAATAAAAAGGTGAAAGGCAAGGAGGCCCTGTGAGTTAATTCCTTTAAGGCAAGCATCATAATTACATTTTATTGACAAGTATTCGGTAATATGCCCATACTATGCCACATAAGAGCAAGGAAAGTAATATATATTTCACTGGGTGCATCTCAACATTTTTTATGAAATCCTCAAGTGAGTCAAAACCCAGAAATGTGAGAAAGATGAAAGTTCGATTCAATAAAAATACTCTTGTACATGGCAAGTTCCACTGAGTAAAGTCAGAGACAAACAACAACCTTAGAAAGTATAGTTCAATCCATAATCCAGACATGGAGTAAATTCAGGTATATAGAGAGAGCACTTCAAAAATAACATGAAAGGGGCATGTGATTCCATTTTTTAAGTTTGCAAATTATATGAACAGTTGACAGAAAAATATGAAGACTTGGTTTTTAAACTTAAGAGCATGATAGGGGTGCCTGGGTGGCTCAGTTGGTTAAGCGTCCAACTTCAGCTCAAGTCATGATTTCATGGCTTGTGCGTTCAAGCCCCGCATCGAGCTCTGTGCTGACAGCTCAGAGCCTGCAGCCTGCTTCGGATTCTATGTCTCCCTCTCTCTGCCCCTCCCCTTCTCATGCTCTGTCTCTCTCTCTCAAAAATAAACATAAAAAAAATTTAAACTTAAGAGCATGATTGAATTAACTTTAAAGAAAATCGAAGTGCAAATGTAAAGTATCTTAAAGTACCATCTTCCACTTATAAAACTGTCCATAATAAAAAGAGATTGATTTTTTTTAAAAAGTAGATTGCCAAAGAAGATATACAAATGGCCAGCAGGAACATGATAAGATGCTTAACATCACAAATTATCAGGATTTGAAAATCAAAACCTTGGGGCGCCTGGGTGGCGCAGTTGGTTGAGCGTCCGACTTCAGCCAGGTCATGATCTCGCGGTCCGGGAGTTCGAGCCCCACGTCAGGCTCTGGGCTGATGGCTCAGAGCCTGGAACCTGTTTCTGATTCTGTGTCTCCCTCTCTCTCTGCCCCTCCCCCGTTCATGCTCTGTCTCTCTCTGTCCCAAAAATAAATAAACGTTGAAAAAAAAATTAAAAAAAAAAAAAAAAAGAAAAGAAAATCAAAACCACAAGGAAGTATCAGTGCATATCTACTAGAATGAGTATCATCAAAAAGACAAGAAATGGGGCACCTGGGTGGCTCAGTTGGTTAAGCTTCTGACTTCAGCTCAGGTCATGGTCTCACAGTTCATGAGTTCAGGCCCCGTGTCATGCTCTGAGCTGACAGCTCGGAGCCTGGAGCCTGCTTTGGATTCTGTGTCTCCCTCTCTCTCTATGCCCCTCCCCCACTTGTGCACGCACTCTCTCTCTCTCTCTCTCTCTCTCTCTTTCTCTCTCTTTCAAAAATAATTAAATAAACATTGTAAAAACAGACAAGAAATAATAAGTGTTCATGAGGATGTGGAGAAAAGAAAACCTTCATGCACTGTTGATGGGAATGTAAATTGGTACAGGCACTGAGGAAAACAGTATGGAGTTTCCTCAAAAAATTAAAAATAGAACACCCTATGCTCCAGTAATTCCACTTCTGCAAATTTATCTTCAAGAAATAAAGTCACTATCTTGAAAAGATAAATGTGCTCCCAAGTTCACTGCAGCCAAGACATGAAAACCTAAGTGTCTATAAACAGATGAATGAATAAGAAAATGTGGTACATATATACAAGGAGTGTCATTCATCCATAAAAGAGAAGAAACTCCTGCCATTTGTGACACCTGGATGGAGACAGAGAGAATTAAGACAGAGAAAGACAAATACCGTGTGGTCACACTTACATGTGGAATCATTAAAACAAAACAAAACAATTTGTAAGTATGGAGAATATAATGGTGGTTGGGGGCAGGGTGAAGAATGAATGAAGGGGGTCAAAGGCACAAACTTCCAGTTATAAGTAAATCCCTGGGATATAATGTACAGCATGGTAGCTATCGCTAAGAAATACTGTATCATATATTTGAAAGTTGTTAAAAGAGTAGATCTTCAAAGTTCTCATAACCAGATAACAAAATGTTTTATCAAGTGCAGTGACAGATTTTGAAAATATTTTTAAAGTTTATTTATTTACTTGAGAGAGACAGAGACAGCGTGAGCAGGGAAGGAACAGAGAGAGAGAGAGAGGGACAGAGAATCCCAAGCAGGCTCTACGATGCCCATGCAGAGCCTGATGTAGGGCTGGAACCCATGAAACCATGAGATCGTGACCTGAGCCGAAACCAAGAGTCTGACGCTTAACCAACTGAGTCAGCCAGGCACCCACTACAGTGATGGATTTTAACTAAATGTATTGGGGTGATCATTTCAGGCCTTCAGGCTCACATAGGACTACATCACTGCCTCTCCTCGGTCTCCAGCTGGCTTACTGCAGATCTTGGCACTTCTCAGCCTCCATAAACATATCAGCCAATTCCTTATAATAAATCATACTTGTATCTCTATACATACATATATGCTGGTTCTGTTTCCCTAGAGGATCCTAATACAATTTCCTTTTGAAAAATAAAATGTTTTTAAACGATCAAGCCCATTTTAATTAGACTAGTGGACTTTATTCTGTAGAATATTAACAGGATGCTAGTAATTCTAGTAGATCCTCAAAGAGATTATGTTTCAGAGGCCTGAATCCTTCTGACAGTGACCATAAATTTGATATTTTTCTCTGCCTGGTGAAAAAAATGCAAAGCTAAAATCTGCATTTATTCTCTAAAGAAAGAATTTACACAAGTTGCAATAAATGCAATATGGAATGCTACAGAATTCTTAGAATAAAATTCTGCTCACATGTTATGGCCTGTTGCTATTTTACAGCTTTCCTAAAAATTAAACAAACAACAGTGACGGAAACAGCAAATGAAGAATCATTTGCCCACTGAACACACCTTTAACAGAGTCATGAGTTCTGACTGGATGTTGGTACCACCCATAATTAATTCCTCACAAATGGTATAAAACAGATTAGAATTTTCTTCTTCTTTTATTATCACAACGTGTGTCTACCCCTGACAAATCTTGAGGGTAGGACTCAGATATGCAAAATCCCATTAAGCAGAAAGCTGAGTAAGATGTGAGTATCATTTAAAATGATTAGGATAAAGAAAAATAGGGACTTCTTGAAAAACTCCCTTTGCCAGATTTTTATCTCCCAGCATTCTGAAAGTCTTATCAAAAGCTAATTAATTAATTAGAAACTGAAAAAGAGAAGGAAGTTTTCTCGATCCAGGAAAGTGTTCTAACAAGATAGCTGTATTCTCTTTATTACAGAATAGTTTATGCAACTAATTCTTTAATACTTATCTTTTATTAAGGGACAAAATATGCAATTGGAGATTGGTGGATTTTGAGAGGTGACAAGAAGTTGAGGATTAGTGGCAAGTGTAAATACACCTGTGAAATTCTCATATCTCATCTACATTAAATGACAGATTATTTCTCAAGACTACATAGTCCACATGGGCTTTAGGAAAAGTGGCTTTCTATTAGTGATTCAGAGGTTCCGGCTCCTCTGTATAGGGTTCTCCTGTTTTCAAGATAAAGCTTCCAGTGTTGCCACAGGAAAAGGGAAGACTACAGAGGATCATATGGAAGAGCCTGCCCAGGAAGTGAATCAAGTTAATTTGTTCACATTCACTTGGCCGGAACTCAGTCATCCTGGCACATCTAACTGCAAAGGAGGCAGGGACATGTAATTGAGAGGGAATAGCCTGAATGTTGGTAGTAGTCAACTGCAAGCATTGAGGCAACACAACCAGAATTGGTGGCCCTAAAGCAGAGAAGTAGAATGCTTTGGATGCCATGAGAGTTGGACGAAGAAGCTGAGACATCTGGGCTAAATAGTGAAGTGGAGAAAGCAAAACTTCAAAAGTTGACCATAGAGAAACTTTTCATTAAGACATGTTTTTAGAAAGCCTTAGTGAAATTACAAAGGTAATGTACAAATCATGTCCATTCCCATGGTGCACTTAGGTGACTCAGTCAGTTAAGCAACCAACTCTTGATTTTGGCTCGGGTCATGATCTCATGGTTTATGGGATCCAACCCAACATTAGGCTCTGCACTGACAGCGTGGAGTCTCCTTAAGATTCTCTTTCTCACTCTCACTCTGCCCCACCCCATTCATGTACCCACTCTCTCTTACAATAAATAAATCAACATTAAAAAAAATCATGTCTAATTCCAGCATGATGCACCCTATCAAGGCATGATATAGCACACTCTACATGCAAACATGGGCTCTCACCAACTTGAAGATCCTCTTAAAGTGTGTTTTCATATTTTCATTTAAATATGAAAAATTGCTGTTACTTGAAGTTAGGTAGGTAAGTGTTCCATGAGAAAAATCAGATGAAGTTTTGAAAAAAGGAGGTCACCTTAAGAAGCCAGGAATGTTCTAGGAGAAAGAATTAAAATATTTTTCATTGAAGAAAAAGACACACACAAAAAAACAACTTAAGAGAATACAAGAGACAATATCTTCTCTCTGATTTTAGTATGGTAGATTTTTAAAAAATTAGTTCTTTGCTAGAAAGAAATCTCCAATGCTGCAGAAAGACATTGTTAACATCCTTTGAGTTTTTTTTTTTCAAATGAACTTTATTTTCCCAATGGATGGATAAACTTTCTTGTTATTAAAAGATCTAAATTAGTTGGCTGGCTTTTAAAAATATTATTACCATAGGGGCTCCTGGATGGCTTAGTTGATTTAGCATCCACTTTTGGCTTAGGTCATGATCTCATGGTTGGTGAGTTTGAGCCCTGTGTCAGGCTTTGTGCTGACAGTTCAGAGCCTGTAGCCTGTCTCTCTCTACCCCTCCCCCACTCGTGTGCATGCTCTCTCTCTCTCTCTCTCTCTGAAGAAAATAAACATTAAAAATTTTTTAATAAAATAAAAAAATATTATTACCATAAATATTCTAAGGAATGTTCTTATTCTCATGATGCTAAACTGTGATTAGAGAGAGAAAATCAAGAGAAAAAAATGAAGAGCATCTAATGATAATAATAAATAATTTAACAATGTGAAAAAAGGGCAATATTCTTTACACAGAGGAGGATGCTTCATAATTAAAAGTCCAACCACTGAGCTGATAGAGATTACATTTTTATGCAACCACTTCTATCCTTTTATTTATTATAAATCATGAATACTAATGAGAGAACTTAAGTCTTTCTAAAACACCATAAAATGTAGTTGAGCTTGCTAATTAGATCTAAATTTTGGATAATCTTCACAACTTACATGGACAAATTTATTATATTTTCATTTTAAAGTAAAACATCAGATTTAATGGAGATATAATGCGAAGATTTTGTTATAACGTAACTGATACTTTTAGAATAGGTTTGTGAAATACCCTGGCATTTATAAAGCCAAACACAGGTGAATTTTTAGTTCAGAACTGAGGTACAGGCAACACCAGGCCAGTGGGAAAGCAGGCTCTGCTCATGGTACATACCTACCTGAGAAGCAACAGAAATGTATCTCCCTGAATACTGCATATCTCACCTTATCTCACTGGTGGCCCTAAAGCTACCAGTAAGTCTGATCATTTTTGAGGGGGAGACAGAAAAGGAACATAGCCTTCCTCCCAGGTCCCAGCAGCTCCTTGGCTCAAAAGAGGAACTCTGGAATTAGACTTTTTGAAAGTTCTGGCTGAGATGATTTACAAGAAGCTTTATTCCAGTGGCTGGGTGTCTATTTTTTTTTTCAATATATGAAGTTTATTGTCAAATTGGTTTCCGTACATGGGTGTCTATTTTTATTTATTTTTAAGTTCATTTATTTTTGAGAGAAAGAAAGCACAAGCAGCGGAGGGGCAGAGAAGGAGAGAGAAAGAGAATCCCAAGCAGGCTCCACACTGTCAGTTCAGAGCCCGATGAGGAGATCGAACTCAGGAACCATATCAGGACCTGAGCCAAAACTAAGAGTCAGACGCTTAACTGACTGAGCCACCCAGGTGCCCCTGGGTGACTATCTAAAACCCAACTTTGGGGAACCCGCAAGTGAAGAGTGGAAAGCAGTGATATCTGTGATACCTTTAAGAAAAGTCAACATTGTTCATTTCCCCTCCTGGTATTCCTGATCTCCCATTACTCACAAGATGCCAAGATGGTAATAAACAATGACTTAATTCTCTCTGTACACCAAGAACATAAGGAGCTTGAGGAGCAGAAAAGCTTCCACCTGGGAACTTGCCTGCTTCTTCAGGTGCAGCCTGTCTCAACAAAGTCACCTTCTACCACTGGTAAAGATCCTACCTCTTAGGGTACTCCAGCAAGGGAATCTAAGCCCCAAGTAGCCAAAAGAGAAAAATGGCAGTGTATCTCTAGGTACTCGGAAACTTGCGGAGTAAATAAAATCAACCAGAACATGAAGTAAAGGTCTTAGATGACTTAGAGAGCGACTTTAAGTTTAACGGAAGATGCATTTAAGAAAATTCAGGTATATAATTATCACACAGGGAAAAATGCTTTTCTGGATCTTAGGAGAACATGGATTCTCAACTAAACACTACATTAAAGAATAGCAGAATAACTTGTGGGACAACTTTAGATTGTCGAGTATGAAGCAGAAAACATTTCAGAGCAAACAGAAAAATACCGATATAGTAAACAAGAGGGAAAAGATAAACAGTTGAGAGAATGAAGCCAGGAGATGTGGCATGTAAATACAGTAGTATGAGATGTGAAAGCTGGAGGAGAGTTAATATTGCATGAAAAAGCCTGAGGAGCTTCAAAATGAACAAGAAAAAATTTAAAATCATACTAATCGAAATCAACAATGGTAAGAAAAAAGTGAACAGGGACACCTGGCTAGCTCAGTCAGTAGAGCAACTGACTCTTGATTTCAGGGTCATGAGTTCAAACCCCATGTTGGGCACGGAGCCTACTTGAAAAAAAAAAGGAAAAAAGAAAAGAAAAAAGTGAACAAAAAAACATCCATGTAAAATAATATAGCAAACTCACAGAGATAAAGCCTATCAGTCATTACCCTAAAAGTGAAGCATCGAAGTTCTTTAATTAAAATACAAATATCATCATTGGGGCGCCTGGGTGACTCAGTCGGTTTAAGCGTCCGACTTCAGCTCAGGTCATGATCTCCCAGTTTGTGGGTTTGAGCCCCACGTAGGGCTCTGTGCTGACATCTCGGATCCTGGAACCTGCTTCAGATTCTTTGTCTCCTTCTCTCTCTGCCCCTCCCCCACTTGTGCTCTGTCTCCCTCTATCAAAAATAAGTAAACATAATTTTTTTTAACTTTATAAAAAAATAAAATAAAATAAAATACAAAGATCATCATGGAGTACCTGGGTGACTCAGTCATTTATTAGGCTGACTTGAGACTTCTGCTCAAGTCATGATCTTAGGGTGCAGAGCCTGGTTGGGATTCTCTCTCTCTCTCCCTCTTTCTCTGTCCCTCCCCCATTTGCATGCTGTCTTTCTCTCTCCCCGTCTCTCAAAATAAACAAACATTTAAAATAAAATAAAATAGGGGCACCTGCGTGGCACAGTCGGTTAAGCGTCCGACTTCAGCCAGGTCACAATCTCGCGATCAGTAAGTTCGAGCCCCGCATCGGGCTCTGGGCTGACAGCTCGGAGCCTGGAGCCTGTTTCCGATTCTGTGTCTCTCTCTCTCTCTCTGACCCTCCCCCGTTCATGATCTGTCTCTCTCTGTCCCAAAAATAAATAAACGTTGAAAAAAAAAAAACATTCTTTAAAAAAAATAAAAAAATAAATAAAAATAAAATAAAATAAAATAAAATAAAATAAAATAAAATAAAATAAAATAAAATATAGATATTATGGTAAAAAACAAACAGCTATGTGATGTTTAAAAGAAACATTTAAAATAGATAAATTGAAAATTCAAATAGAAAGCATCAAAAAAGGTAGAATTTAAGGTTCAAAGAATTGAAGATCAAACCAAAGAGAACTCAGTAAGAAAATTCCCAAATTATTAAAAAAAAAAAAAAAAGGAAACAGATTGATAAAACTCTTTGTGCCAAAGAGAGCAGCAGATAAATATGGACGGCAAAACCTATCAAAAATGCAAAAAAAAAAAAAAAAAAAAAGAAGAAAAGAGAAGAAAAGAAAAGAAAAGAAAAAGCCTTTGATTAAAATTAGACTACAAAACGAAGATACCACTCTTCCTGTCTTGGACAAATCTAACAGGCAAAAATCAGTAAAGGTTGTTATGATCTGTACATTTGTTTCCCCTCCAAAGTTCTTACTTTGAAATCCTACTGCCCACTGAGATAGTATTAGGAGGCAGGGACTCTGGGGAGAGAGCCTCATGAATGAGATTAATGTCCTTATAAAAGAGTCCAAAAGAGCTCCTTCACCCCTTCCACCTGAGGTGGACCCCGGGAGAGATTGGCAATCTGCAACCAGGATGGGGACTGACCTCTGGCACCCTCATGTCCAATTTCCAGCTTCAAGAACTGTGAAAAATAAATTTCTATGGTTTAGAAGATACTCAGTCTATGGTATTTTGTTATAGCAGCTGAAACTAAGAAAAGGTATGTAAGAACTGAAGTTAAAAAATCCAATACTCTGGGGTGCACATGGGTGGCTCAGAGGGTTAAGCATCTGACTAGATTTTCAGCTTAGGTGAAGAGCTCATGGTTTGTGAGTTTGAGCTCTGAGTCGAGCATCTGCGCCTGCTTGGGATTCTCTCTCTCCCCCCTCTCTCTCTGACCCTTCCCCATTTGTGTTCCCTCTCTCTCTCTTAAAATAAATAAATAAACTTAAAAAAATCCAATTACCTTGAACACATACTCACACCCACACATGTACATAAAATCTTACATCCTTCAAATGGAGAACGGTTTTTTCTTATGTTTATACAATATGAAAATATGTAACCGTTTCCTTGGACATACAGAAACTACACAAATTAAAAAGCAGAAAATTAACACACCAGATCCTCCGACAAAAATCCCATAAAATTAGAATAACAAAAAAGGATGAACCTACCTAAGTCATTAGAAATTAAGAAATAGACTCCTTGGATAACTCATGTATCAAAGAGAAAAATCTATAGAAAACTGCAAAACATATTGAAGTCAATGAAAAGACAATACTTTGTAGAGTCAATCTACAGGACATACTAAACACTGTGCTCAAAAAATGCACTTTTAATTACTTCAGCATTAACAAAGAAAGATTGAAAGATGAAGAAAACAAGCTTCATATAAACATTAGGAAAAAAGGACAACATAATTGAAAGAAATTATCAAATTAACAGAGATAAAAGCTGAAATTAATAAACCATAAAATAACCAAATTAATTTTAAAAATTCAAAAGGTGGTTCTTTGTAATGATGAAGTTGTTAACCTTCTTTTTAATTTTTTTTTTAGAGAGAGACAGAAGTGAGAGAGAGAGAAAAACAGAGAGAGAAAATCTTAAGCAGATTCTATGCTCAGCACATAGCCTGACTAGGGGTACAATCCCATGACGCTGGGATCATGACCCGAGCCGGAAATCAAGAGTCAGATGCTCAAATGACTGAGCCACCCTGGCGCCCCAACCCTCTTCTTATTCCAACATAAGAGAGAAGGAGAAAGAGAGCAAGAGCAAATGAGAGAGAGATAAAGATACAAAATTAAGAGAAAGTTGGTACAGGCACAGAAAAGGTGAAATCAAAGTAGTAATTACAACTCAAAGGCAGTGTGTTTGAAAAGTTAGAAGAAATGATTTCCTTACAAAAATATAAATGGCCCAAAATGAAAACCCCAAGAAATGCAAAACACGAACAGACTAATTAAAAAAATTATTGTTCTTTTCCATTAAGTTACACAGAGCGTTTAACAGAAGAATAATGATGGGGCATACTACCCACATAGCTCTGGCTTTGGGAATTTACAGATGTCCTGTTTCAGTAGTCTCTGCTGTAAACAAGTAGCATGCAGTATAACTGAAAATGTGAAAGCCACAATGCCCAGGACGCTAGGTAGAGCCAACAGCTGAAGGTCTTTGACATAAATCATAGAGAAGTGTAGAGTTTAAACAAACGCAAATTAAGTGCCAACTGGAAATACCCAGGTCATAATTTCCGTCAATGCATTTTACTCAGGTTTTTCTGAGATTAAGGTGCTATTCAATTGTTAGTCCAAACCTTGACTGGTTTAATTTTACATGAGCTTCCTACTATGATGCTGGTGGGAGATAATTTTCATCATCCCACAAAGTTGACTGCCTTACTAGTTTCTACTGGGTAGATAAAAATGTGTTAATATTTCTCTCTGTTGTGCTCAACCCTCAGGTGAATAAAGCTGCCGGCCATTCACTAAAGAAGATGAATACTCTTACTCATTACTGAAATGGAATAATCAAGGTCAGCATGCAAATTTGACACCTATATTACTAGATTGGCACCTTGTTCTAAAAAGAAATAGTATTGGGGTGCCTGGGTGGCTCAGTCGGTTAAGCATCCGACCTTGGCTCAGGTCGTGATCTCACAGTTCGTGAATTCAAGCCCCACATCAGGCTCTGTGCTGACAGCTCAGAATCTGGAGCCTGCTTCGGATTCTGGGTCTCCCTCTCTCTCTGTCCCTTCCCCACTCTGTCTCTCTCTCTCTCTCAAAAATAAATAAGCATGATAAATAAATAAATAAATAAATAAATAAATAAAAGAAATAGTATTTACAAGTCTGTATTTTCTCTTACTAAGAACCTAACTTAAATAGCTATTCAATGCCTTCTCCAACTCACGGAGCATTCATTACATTAATAATATTTCAGCACTCTGGCTCATCAAAGCTACCTCTTTAATAATATACTCTAAGCAAAGAAAACAAAGTTTAAAGTACTGCAAAAAAAAAATGCAGCCCCCGTATTGAGGAATACCAACATACAACATCCTATGTTTCTTTTTTTTTTTTTAATTTTTTTTTTTTAATGTTTATTTATTTTTGACAGAGACAGACTGCGAGTGGTTTAGGGCAGAGAGAGAAGGAGACACAGAAGCAGAAGCAGGCTCCAGGCTCTGAGCTGTCAGCACAGAGCCTGATGCGGGGCTCGAACTCACGAGCTGTAAGATCATGACCTGAGCCGAAATCAGACGCTCAACCGACTGAGCCACCCAGGCGCCCCACAACATCCTATGTTTCGATTGATCTGTTGTCAAATTCAATTTTGGTACATACCTGCTGTTGTTTATCTCGACTATCGAAAATGCATTTCATGTGTCATAAGCATATATATTTTTATGTGCTTAACAGCTTGGCATTGATATGTTTCTGTAACATCTACTGTAATCTACTGTAATATCTACTGTAATGTTTTTCTGCAATATTTATATAACATATAAACCAAAACAAAATTTTAAAGGGAGAAGGATTCAACCTAAACCCTGGTGCTCCAGGGCCTTGGCTTGTTCACATAGCCCACTCTGAAGACTGCATTCCTTTGAAAGTGGAGGGAAAAGAGTTTCCCTTCTTGACAGAAAGTCTTGAATATACTCATGAGCAAGAGTTCTCTAAGCAAGTGTGTCCTTGATAGAAATAAACTAACAGGTTTCCTAAGGAAATATCCTAGTCCTACCTAACAGCTTAACTAAAGCAAACATGGAGAGAACCAGTATCTCTTAAAAAAAAAAAAAAAAAAAAAAAAAAAAAAAAAAAGGTGGAGGGGGCAATTAAAAATATTTCCACGGGAAGAAATACCTACCTAATTTCAGCTATCTTTTCACTTATTTCACAGGGGGAAATCTCTGGATTCTAGGTAAGATTAGAGAAGGTCAGGGGCACCCGGTGGCTCATTCAGTTAAGGGTCTGACTCTTGGTTTCAGCTCAGGTCATGATCTCACAGTTTATGGGTTTGAGCCCCACATCAGGCTTTGCATTGACAGTGTGGAGCCTGCTTGGGATTCTCTCTCCTGCTGTCTCTCAGCTGCTCCCCAGCTCGCTCGCTCTGTCCCTTTATCTATAAATAAATAAATACATAAGTAGCTTAAAGTAATTAAAGTACCACAGGCTGTAGTGCCTTTAAGTAAGCAGCTGGGACTGAGCTTTAGAAAGAAAAATTTGTCTGGACATAAAAACTGGCCAATGCTGGCTTCAACACAATGTAGGCAGCAGAAGGGATGGGAAGGGAAGATACGAGAAGACGTGATGGTGATTTTTCTACTTTTGTACTCTGTCTACAAACACTGTACTTAATTTAAATTCCTTAAGTCAATTATAAGTCTACTTTCAATTGGTACCAATGTTTCTTTTCTACCAATACCTTTGTTTACATTTCAAACATTCTGTGTTGGGCAGATTAATTGTATGAGCCTATTTTCATTAATGGGCTACCATTATGACATTCCAACGATTAAACAGTATTTTGTTGTTCTTCAGGCTCTGAAGTGGAAATTATCTATCTATGTTACTTATGTAAGATTTTGGAGCCTGAAATTTCACTATGAAGTCATACTGTTACATGTAGTCTACTGAATTACTCAAATGTCTGAATCAACTCTAAAGTTTTAGTTAAAATCTATAATATTGGCCACTTCTCACACAAAAACTTTCACACACACAAGTAAAATTGCCCAGGGGTGCCTGGGTGGCTCAGCTGGTAAGCACCCAACTCTTGATTTCAGCTCAAATCATGATCTCACAGTTCATGAGTTCGAGCAACCATGTCAAGCTCTGTGTTGACAGCATGAAGCCTGCTTGGGATACTCTATCTCTGTCTCTGGCTCTCTCTCTCTGCCCCTCCCTCCACTCATGCTTGCTCTCTCTCTCTCTTTCAAAAATAAATAAACTTAAAAAAAATGTTGTTTGCCCAATGTAGAGAAAAACTTCTATTGTAAAGATGAAATAAAATCATTCATATATAAACATGCAAAAACAACACTGTTTCCAGTTATAATGGAATTGCACTTAATACACGGTTTAATATGCATGTACATAAAACAACTATTTGAATGATTGATGGAAGTAAAAATGCTATTTTCTTTATACTTTTGCTCTTGTATTGTTTCATGAAAAAGTTATGTTCATTCTCTTAAAAAAATACACAGTTATTTTAAAAGGATCGATAAGTTAATTAAAAATGACAAACTGTGGAGCACCTGGATGGCTCAGTTGGTTAAGCATCCAGCTCTTGATTTCAGCTCAGGTCATGATCTGACAGTTCGTGAGTTCAAGCCCTGCATCGGGCTCTGTGCTGACAGCTCAGACGGAGCCTGGAGCCTGCTTCAGATTCTATGTCTCCATCTCTCTTTGCCCCTACCCCGCTCGCATGTGCACTCTTTCTCTCTGTCTCAAAAATAAATAAACATTAAAAAAAAATAAAATAAAAATAATGACAAATTATGGTGGTTTTTAAAAGTACTAGGATAATTCAAAGGGAACGCAATAAACTTTACACATAGGCAAAACAATTGGTAGAATTCAAAGGGAGAGGGTGATATTTGATATGAGTGGGCCTGGCAAGATGAAAGGAAGTGGTGTTGTCTCTTATGAGCCTTATAATAACCCCACGTGGTTGGTTTCCCTAAATTCAAACAACTTTTCCAAGGCCCCACACTTTGGACTGGCAGACATGGTGAGAGTGTGGAAAAACAGTAGCCTTGATCGGCACATAAGTACAACAGGGGCTACAAGGTGTTGTTGCTTATGATATTTCAGTAACAATAATGAACAGAGCAATCATTTGGGAAATAGCCTGTTACTTTGCCAGTGAAGAGAGGGGAAAATACAGAAAAAAACTCACAGCCTCAAATGTCTCCATGAAACACTTAGGACTGGAAGTTTCTCTAGGTTTTGGGTTCACAGTTCACTGCTGTGAGCTGTGGATGACAGCCATTAGTGGTCAAGATGGTAAAGCTAGTGACCAGTAAACATCACATGCATAAAGGTAAGCAAACCCTATATACTGGTGTTAGGCAAGCAACCTGACTCTTCGGCAGGTCACTCTTAGCCCTAGGTTCTATGGTGTCATCTAAGCCGTGTTCTTAGCTAACGACCCTCTGGTTCTCTTGAATACAATTGCCCTCTGCAGATGGTTTCTGCCAATTTTTTATATGAGGGAGGGAACATGGCTCTGCTCTGGGATACCTTCTCCAAATAATATTAGAGGCAGCTATTCAAAGAGCAAGTATGCCCAACTTCAGAGTTTCTACAGGGCTGATTTTCCAGGGAGCTCTCTGATAGCTTCCAAATGTCACAGGTGATTACACCCACATCTCACAACTCTTTCATCATTTGAAGCACGTGGTGTCTCTAGGTCCAACTGGCTTTGATTGCAGTGACAAGTCCCTTTTATTGCCCTCCATGACACCATTAAAATCAACAGGCAGACACTTAATTCATAACTTCAAAACTAAGGTCAACCACTACAAAATTGAAAATCTAACCACAGCCTTTCTCGTCCCAAGAAACAGAGTATGCCCCTGAAAGAATCTAACAACTTAATTCTCTACCCTAAAGGTAAAAATTGTTTATAACTTTGAAAGATGAAGTTTTACAAACATAGAATAAAGATCTAGTCAACTTGGCACCACATGAAAACACCAGATTTTTAAAAAGGAGATATTTAGGTCTCTAATAAGTCAAACGGTGAACATTTCCTCTCTTTCAGGGTCTGCAGTTTATTGACAAACATTGGGATCTTCTTATAATATCAGTCTTGTTCTTGAGACAGAAAGTTTTTAAAGTTCAAGATACAATAACTTAGCAAAGTCATGTCTAAAGATTACGTGAATATTTAGATCTATAAGAAATGAATCTTAGTGTTTAGATATTCACATTTTTACATCGTTTTCATATCAAGAAATCAGTACATTTGACTAAAAAGCTAGTTGCAATACAACTTTAACATAATTTTCCATAGCAAAAAATGGACCATGATGTTCCTTCAAGTGACTGATCACTGAATCATTATGAATACTTCATGGAAAAGTGTATTATTCACAACATTTTTCCATCCATTTTTAACATTTAAAATTACTATGAAAATATATGGATATCTTAGTATCCTTATAAGAGTTCCAGGTGTTCTTAAAGCATATCTTTTGATACATTCTGCATCAAAATATTTTACAGGACACATTTTTATTTTGCTTATTTATTCTACTATGCCACATGGAAGCAAAACTTTTTGATCCTCTACTTTTTTTTTTTTTAGAAGTCAAATATAGGTCAGATGCCCATGTAGACCACTCTGCATGTGTTGCTGTGTTCAAAGGCCTCCAGATCAACAGCAGGAAAATATGTTATAAAACCTCCCTGGTCTCTCATCTCCAATTCTCTCATAGCTTGTAATTGCTCCAGAGTTTCTCAATCTTTAAGACTATCTTTAGGAACTTTCTCCCTTAAGCTCTCCCAAATACCCCATTCATGGGAACTCTTATCTCCTCTTTTTCCCATGTAATTAGTATCACTATCCTATCAGATTGAGCTTCCCTGGAACTCTGGAATACATCTATAAGTTATCAAGCCAAAAGAAGGATGCCTGTGTGACCACCAATATTCCATTTATCCTTACCAAAAGGTACCTACACTATGGGAAAGAAGTTGTCTCCTTATAACTTCCCTTCCACTATGAAATTCCAAGGGAGCTGTGCTCAGGAATGAAACTGACTACCTCTGCATTATTTAACTCAGTAAGTCGCCTCATGCACCTAACTGTTAGGGCCTCGTGGTTGGAAATGCACAGTATGTGCAGATACAGACACTGACAAACATTCTAATCCTGTGACCTGTGGATCCTGATAGAGTCTTTGAGCTCGGGTAAAATCCACTCACACTGCTCGTCCCTCAGCTCAAATTCAAAGAAGCAAAAATTAGATTGAGGAGCTGTTCTCTTTCAAACTCAGGCCCCTGCATTTCACCAAGTTTGTTGACAAGTACATGAATCCAGCAGCTTCTGTGCCAGGTCAGAATTTGTATGCCCCACACTTTCATGGGTTTTACCTGCAGAAACTCCACCAGGTTCCTAAGGTAAAGAGCCAAGAAAAACCACTTTGTGCTTCTGGCAAGAAGAAAGCAAAAATAACCATTGTGAAATATGCCTAGATTGTTCTCCATAACAAAGGTCTATTCACTAAGCAAAGACTTTACCAGAACCTTATCCAACCTGGATGAAGAGTAATTAGTCAACTCAAGCTTCTAGTTTACATGTCTCACATAAATGGGGGTGAGGGAGAGGAGCTGAGAAATACTTCTGAAGGCCACAGACCTGGAATTCAAGGCCCCACTAAAAAAGTGAGATTTAATGATCACATTATGCACTGCTTCCCTTCCCCCACGGGTTCCATAACACAACAGGGCTCCTATAGTAACTATGGACTATATGTGAAATAGCTGTAAGATATAATCTATTTAAGATTTGGTTCTAGGGAACCCAAACACAACAGGGATAAACAAGGATACTGGAGGAATCTGAAGCCACTGGTACCTATAGCTAAAGCAAACATTCAACAGAGCCAAAATCCCAGCAAGTTTAACATAAAACCTCACATAAGTGCTTATGTGTCAGTTTTTATTACCTAATAGATCATGCCTGCCTTTCCACCAGAAAGTTATAAGGCATGATAAAAAAAAAATATGAACCACAGACTGAAGAGACAAAACAAGCATCAGAAGCTGACTCATCAATTTTGGAATTATCAGATAGGGAATTTAAGGTAACTATGATTAATATGTTAAGATTTCTAATGGAAAAAGTAGATAACATTCAAGGACAGACAAGTGATGTAAGAACATAAAGGAAAACTCTAAGAGAGGAGTTTAGGATATTCATGTGGTAATGTATTATAGTCGGGAATATCATTAATACTTGATGCTTAACTTAATATAGATATGGATGGTTTGACATGTAGGAATGTTCATTGCTTATGTATACACATGAGTCAATATACACACATATCTGTCTTTGTTCCATCAGCTGAGCTGAGAGGGCTTAAAATGATGACATCTCAAGCAACGAGCAAATCTGGTGCCCAGAGCCTGATTTATGATACCATTCTCTAGTAAAAAGAACCAGAGATCCTTGGAGAATTGGTTGACTCTAGGGCTAGGGGTAGACATACTCAACATGAACCTGGAGCATCTTCTAATGTGATAAAATAACAAAGGGCTCAAAGACACATACAGACACATACAAAGATAAGGTATGTTAAAGGGGCATGGGAACCACATGAAAGACTCCCAATGGCCAAGTACAGAAAAACTTGAGCAATAAAGTAGGCATCATAATCTTCAATATAAAATAAATAGGAGTCCATACTAACTTATATAAAAGTTTAAATGATTAATGAGCAAAGAAAAAATGTCCATACAGAATTACAAATAAATTATATAGATCCTCTGTCCTAAATGTAACCTTCTTCCAAAGAGCACAGTATGGAAGGGAGGAGACACAAGTTCAACTTTATAGTGGAGCACTGTGCCAAGTACCACTTTAGCCAGCTGATCAAGATAAATGTCAGCAGTCATAAATCATGCTCACAGTTTGCACCTTTGATATGATGTAATGCAAATGGCACTTCGCCTCTGTGGTCTTGCTCCCCAAAACCTATTTTCTCAGTCTAACCATGAAAAAGCTTTGAACAGATTCCACTAAAAGGGTATTCTACAACATAACTTGACCAACACTCCTCAAAACTGTCAACGTATCAAAAACAAGGAAAACCTGAAAAACTGTCACGTTCAAGACAAATCTGAGGGGAAATGACGACTAATTTTAATATAACATGGATAGAGTCCTGGAATAAAGGATGGCATTGGGTATAATTAGTGGTAAATTAAGGAAAATTCAAACAACAATAGACTTTAGTAAATAATAATTTATCAATATTGGTTCGTTGTTACAAATGTAAGATACCAGTGTAAGATATTAATAATAGTAAACACTGTGAGGGGGTTTATAGGAAACCTATTATCTGCTCTTTTTTTTTTCTGTAAATATAAAGCTGTTCTAAAAAATAAAGTCTAGTAATATACAAACAAGCAAAGGAGGAATAAATCAAGGCCATGATGCAAAGATGACTATTTTTCTCACAATCTAAATGAAAATAATACATTTTATGATTCCCTTTAATTTAATAACAGAGGCCTACAATATAGAATTAAGTTCATGTTGTTAGGGCCAAAGAAACATGAATACAGTTAAGATTCCAAATGTGCATAACAAAAAGAGAACTGAAATAAAGGAAATTAAGCTTTTGGTGAAGAATATACCTTAGTTGTGTTCCATTAAAAAAAAAAAATCACTAGCTGGAAAATGACCTGGAACAATTTAAAAACAATTTAGACAAACTATGTTATTAAATATAATTAAGCTTTAAAGAAGCAATTTTAAGACTGAATGAGGGCATCTAATATGTGTGTATAAATTTTGTGAGAAAATACAGTATCCCCAATAATCTTTTTCAGGCATTATACTAAGATAAGAGACTGTGATATTTCAAAATTAACTACTTAAGGGATTTATAAGATGGGTGATTAGGAAATTCAAGAATTAAAATCAAACTCAGACTCTAGCAACTCTAAGGAGTAAATCTGATGAACTGGTCTCAAAGCACCCTGAGTTCTACATTGATTAAAGTGTTATGATTACTGCTGCAAAGTGAAAGAATGTATTTTTTTCATTAAAATAACCAATTTTATAATATTTAACACAATAATTATTTCTTAACCAATGAAGTCTTCAACTCTCAAAAAACCTTTTGAGAATGATACCAGGGGTGCCTGGGTGACTCAGTGGGTTACGTGTCTGACTCTCGATTTTGGCTCAGGTCATGATCTCATGGTTCCTGAGAGCCCCATATTGGGCTCTGCGCTTGGGATTCCGTGACCCTGTCTCTCTGCCCCTCCCGTCCATGTGCCTACACTCTTTTCTCTTTCTCTCAAAATGAATAAACATCGTTTTAATAAATAAACAAACAAACAAACAAATAAATGATGTCAGCATTGTGGCAGCAAAATATACCACTTATTCTGCCCCGTCTCTTGAAAACAAAAAGTTCAGCATCCATACTGAAACAAAATTGCCTTTGAGGGAGCTATGGGACCTAGCATCATATGTCAAGGCAACTGGGAAGAGACTTGCTCCCCCATGCATCAGGAAATTGGCAGACAGGAGTCTGTCACAGCTAGGGACACTCTAGTAGCCCACGAACCAACATTACCCACTCTAAGCTATGATGTATAAGCCGTTAGAGAACATGGATTTAAACAATCACCCAGACAAGACAACCATTGTGGAAATTCAGGTTTCCAGAGAAGAAGTTCCAGTACTCTTGTTAGACAAATAACATATATAAATATAAACATAAATATTATAAATATAAATGAAAGTGTCAGAGTGAGTAAGAGAACAGGTTGACTCTTCCTGAATCATCCCTCCCCGTAAGGTCACATAGCTTAGGGCCAGGCGAGATTTCCTTGGCCATGATTTCTTCTGTGAACTGAAAATGAAAGCCAGTGAGTGTGCCAGATGCTGCCAAAGGAGACGTTTCTTTCTTGCCCTATCCGGAGTACTGAATCACAAGCTAAGTGGCCCATGTGGGGAGAATGATGGGGAATGGAGAAGACAAGACACTGAGGGGACATTAATGTGATGTGGACACTATTTACTGTGTCACTCATTCCATCAAGAAGCCTGCCCATGAGTCACACAGAATGCCTCACCCATGGATCCTCACAACTGGTCTATGTGTACCCCTGGTGCTCCAAAACCTGCACCTAAGTGCAGCCTACCCTGCAGCTGGCTTCTTGTGCATTCTTCCAATGGCAGTGCTAAGAGAAGACTTTGGCAGGCAGCTAGTGAGTCCATGTAAAATCTGGACAGATCTTCAGGCCGGAAGAAGACCATAAACTTAAGTGTTAGTGTCATCTTTGGGAAAGCAAAAGACAGACTAGCAGCTCCAAGCCTGTGCGTTACAGGTTAAAGAGAAGGCATACAAGCTTAATAATTATACCACACAAAGGAACAGTATGTATAAGGCAGTTGTACTGACAGAAGGTCTGAGAAGGCCTCAATCTGTAGCAGGGCTGACAGAAGGCATTTCTCCCCCAAAGGCAATTAGTAAAGACGATAGGACGTGACTACTACCTCATGTGAAGGCAATATGCAAAACATCAAGGAACATGAAAAAATCAAGGTAACATGATACTATCAAGGGATCACAATAAACTCTAGTAACCACACAAAAACACATGGAGATGTTTGATTTACCAAATTGGAAAAAAAAAAAAATTCAAAACAGCTGTTTTAAAAAAGCTCAATGAGCTACAACAAAATATGGAAGGGCAGTTCAACAAAAGCAAGAAAACAATATAAGAACAAAGTGAGTTTAACAAAGAAATAGAAATTGTAGAAAAGAACCAAACAGAAATTCTGCAGCTGAGGAAAACAATAAACGAGATGAAAAATGCAAAGAAAGAGCATCAACAAAAGAAATGATGAAGCATATCAATCACAAGTACCTATGAAATTGAAGATAGGACTTTAAAATTATGTAGTTGGAAGGGAAAAAAGAATGAAAAAGATGAAGAAAGCCTACCTTATTTATGGGACATAATTAAAATAAAAACTTTGTGTATCAGTGGAGTTCCGGAAGAAGATAAGAAGAAGTGGGCAGAGAGGTTTTTAAAGAAATGATGGCTGGGACAACTGGGTGACTCAGTCGGTTGAGTGCCCAACTCTTAATTTCAGCTCAGGTCATGATCCCAGGGTCATGAGACTGAGCCCAATGACAGGCTCTACACTGAGCATGGACCCTGGTTAAGATTCACTCTCTCTCCTTCTGCTGCTCTCCCTGACTCACATTCTGTCTCTCTTAAAAAAAAAAAAAAAACAAAAAAACTGACAGCTGACATTAAAAAAAAAAAAAGGATGAGATTGTGCCATTTCTAACAACATGGATGGACCTAGAAGGAGTTATGCTAAAGAGCCAAGATATGGAAGCAACATAAATGCCCACTGATAGACAAATGGATAAGGAAGATGTGATCTATGTACATATGAGTGTGTGTGTGTAATGGAATATTATATGGTGATAAAAAGTGTGATAATGCTATTTGGGAGAACATGGATGGACCTAGAGATTATTATGCTAGGTGAACACTTATCAGACTGAGAAAGACAAACGCCATATGATTTAACTCATATGAAGAATCTAAAACATAAATGAATAAACAAACAAAAAGCATAATCATACTTATAAATAGAACAAATGTATGGTTCCAGAGGGAAGGGTATGAGGATCTGGACAAAATGGGTGAAGGGAAGTAGGAGGTACAGGCTTCTAGACATTAAATGAGTAAGTCATGAGAATAAAAGGTATACTGTAGGGAATATAGTCAGTGGGGTTTTAAAGTTGTATGGTGACAGGTTGTAGTTACATTTGTGGTGAGCCTAGCATAATGTATAGAGTTGTCAAATTACTATGTGGTGCACCTGAAACTAAGTTAAAATAATGTCACCTGTACTCAAATTTTAAAAGTGAAAATAAAAAATTAAAGAAAAGAATTGAGAGATAATGGTGGCAAAGGCAAAGAAAGTTATTTTTTCCTTTACTGAGAGAAATGGCATTTGCTTAGTTAAAGCCAAAGGAATTCTCACAGGAAAAGATTTCCCCTAATAATTGTCTGAAGTTTCCACTTTTTTCCATATATATGCTAAATGAGCTCATGACATTTCTCAAGATAAAAAGTAATTTAAAAAAAAGATGGCTGAGAACTTCCCATTCTGGGGAGAGACTTGGATATCTAAGATCATGAAGCTCATGAGTCACCAAAAACAAAACAAAGCAAAGCAAAAAAACAAAACAAAACAAAACAAAACAAAAAAAAACCCAATCAACTCAAAGACATCCTCTGCAAGGCATAGGTAGATGTCAAAAATCAAAGACAAAAAGAGAATCTTAAAAGCAACTATAGAAACAAAAGTTTTTAACTTATAAGACAACTCCCATAATGCTGTTAACAGAGGTTTTTTTAGTTATTTAGTTTATTTATTTCTTTGTTATTTGAGTGATCTCTACACCCAATGTGGGGCTTGAACTTAAAATTACAACCCCAAGATCAAAAGTCACATACTCTTCCAAATGAGCTGTTACAAGCTAGGAGAGTTTAGGATGGCATATTTAAAGCACTAAAAGAAAAAAAAATTGCCAATCAAGAATCTTTCACTCAGCAAAGCTTTATTTCAGGAATGAAAGAGAGTTAAAGAATTTCCAAGACAAACACAACTTCTGGAAATTCGTAACCACTGGACCTATATTACGAAAAAATGTCCAAAGGAGTTCTTCAGGGCAAAGTAAAAGAACACTAATTAGTAACATGAAATCATATAAAAATATAAAACACAATGGTAAAGTTAGTATGTACTCAATTAAAAATGCTAATACTATAATGTATTAAACACTTTAACATAAAGATTAAAGGACAAAAGTATTACAACATAACTATAACTACACTAATATGTTAGTAAATACACAAGATGACAAGCTAAACTATGACATCAAAAACATAAAAGGAGGAGTAAAAGGGTAGAGCTTTTCTATGCAACCGAAGTTGTTACGAACATAAAAGAGACTGTCATATTTGTAGGATGGGCAAAAGATAATTCCATGTAAGTGGCAACCAAAAGAGAACAGAGATAGCTATCCTTATACATATATAAAGTCTATCATATGAATATTTTATATGTTATATAAAATACTTTAAGCCATAAACAGTAACAAGAGACAATAAAAGATCATGATGTAATGATAAAGGGGAAATTCATCAAAAGCACAGACAACGATAAATACATATGTAGCCAACATCAGAACAACCAACTATGTTAAGCATATACTAACAGATCTGAAAGGAGAAATAGACAGCAACATAATAATAGTAGAGAACTTCAATACCCCACTTTAAACAATGCATCATGCAGACAGAAAATCAATAAGGAAACACTGCATTTTAACTGTAGTTTAGACCAAATGGAAATTAGAGACATGCACAAAACCTCCCATCCAAAAGCAGCCAAGCACACATTTTTTTCAAGCACACATGAAATATTTTCCAGGATAGGTCACATATATCACAAAAAGAGTCTTAGCAAATGTAAAAAGAATGAAATCATACCCAGTTTCTTTTATAAATCTCAATGATGTGAAACTTAAAATCAGGAACAGGAGGAGAGCTGGAAAATACGTCAATACATGGAAAAGGAATGTCACGCTCCAGAACAACCAATAGGCCAAAGAATACATCACAAAATATCTTGAAACAACAAACGGGAAACTCAAGATACTAAATTTAGGGCTGGAGCAAAAGCAGTGCTAAGAGGGAAGTTTATAGTGATATGTGTTCACATTAAGAAAACCAAAACAACTCAACCAAATTTTACACCTCAAGGAACTAAAAAAAGAACTAAGCCAAGTGTTAGCAAAAACAAACAAACAAACAAACAAACAAACATCAGAGCATGAATAAATGAAATAAAGAGCAAAAAATAAAAATAAAAATAAAAAAACAAAACCAAAACACAAACCAACAGAAAAAAAAACCACACAGTAGAAAAGATCATCAAAACTAAAAGTTAGTTTCTCGAAAAAAATATTTTAAAAATCAACAAAACTTTACCTAAACTAACCAAGAAAAAAAGAGAGGACAAGTAAAATCAGCAATGAAACAAGAGGTATTATAAGTGCTATTACAGAAATACAAAGGATCATGAGAGACTGCTATGAACCAACATACGCCAAGAAATTGAGCAATCTTGAAGAAATGGATAAATTCCTAGCAACATATAACCTATCAAGATAGAATCATGATGATATAGAATATCTAGGGGCGCCTGGGTGGCTCAGTTGGTTAAGCATCTGGCTTCGGCTCAGGTCACAATCTCACGGTCCGTGAGTTCGAGCCCCGCCTCGGGCTCTGTGCTGACAGCTCAGAGCCTGGAGCCTGCTTCCGATTCTGTGTCTCCCTCTCTCTCTGACCCTCCCCCATTCATGCTCTGTCTCTCTCTGTCTCAAAAATAAATAAACATTAAAAAACTTTTTTTTTAAATAAAGAAAATCTGAACATACTAATAATGAACAAGGAGATTTAATCAGGAAACAAAACCTCCCAGCGAAAGAAAGCCTAGGACCAGATGGTTCCACTGGTGAATTTGACCAAACATTTGAAGAAGAAATAATCCCAATCCATAAGAAGTGCATGCCAATCCTTTTCCACCTATTTCAAAAAACTGAAGAAGAGAGTACACTCCTAAATGCTTTTTATGAGGCCAGTAATATCCTGACACCAAAGCCAGATAAGGAAATTATAAGAAAACCATAAAACAGTATCTCTGATGAACGTAGATAGAAAAGTTCTCAACAAGATTCCAGCAAAATGAATTCAACAACACATGAAAACGATCATACCACATCATGAACCATTTTTTTTTCCAGGAATGCAAGGATGATTCAACATGTATAAATCAACAAATATGAGAAACCATATTAATACAATGAAAGATAAAAATCATGTGATCATCTCAATAAATTCAGAAAAAGCCTTTGACCAAATACAACATCCTTTTAGTATAAAAACACTCAACACATTGAATGTAGTAGGAACATTCTTCAAAATAATCAAGGCCACATATGACAATCTCACCATTAATATCATACGCACTGGTGAAAACATTAAAAGCTTTGCCTCTAAGATGAGGAACAAGACAATGTGCCCCCTTTTACCACTGCTATTCAACACAATACTCAACGTGCTGTCCAGAACAATCAGGCAGGAAATAGAAAAAGGCATCCAAGTCAAAAAGGGAGAAGTAAATTTATCCTTTTTTGCAAACAATATAATCTTTTATCAAAAATCCTAAACTCCAACATTAAAACTGTCAGAACTACTCAATGAACTCCCTGAAGTTGGGGGATACAAAATCCACATACTAAAATAAGTTGCACTTCTCTACACTACAATACAATATAAAGAAAAAAATTTTTAAGGGTGCCTGGGTGGCTCAGTCAGTTAAGCATCCGACTTCGGCTCAGGTCATGATCTCGCGGGTTGGTGAGTTCAAGCCCTGCTTCAGGCTCTGTGCTGACAGCTGGGAACCTGAAGCCTGCTTCAGATTCTATGTCTCCATCTCTCTCTGCCCCTCCCCCTCTCAGGCTCTGTCTCCGTGTCAAAAATAAATAAACACTAAAAAAAAAAAAAAGAAAGAAAAAAAAAGAAATTTAGCCCATTCACAATAGCATCAAAAACAATAAAATATTTTGAAATAAATTAATTTTTTAAATGTTTTATAACATTTGATTTATTTTTGAGACAGGGAGAGACAGAGCATGAACAGGGGAGGGTCAGAGAGAGGGAGACACAGAATCCAAAACAGGCTCAAGGCTCTGAGCTGTCAGCACAGAGCCAGACGCAGGGCTCAAACTCACGGACCGTGAGATCATGACCTGAGCCGAAGTCAGCTGCCCAACCGACTGAGCCACCCAGGCGCTCTAAAATATTTTGAAATAAATTTAAACAAGGGGGTAAGAGATCTATCTGTACACTGAAAGCTAAGATTCTGGGGAAAGAAATTAAATACATACAATTGGAAAGATATCCTGTGTTCATGAATAGAATCAATATTGTTAAAATATCTATACTACCCAAAGCTATCATTAGATTCAATATAATCCCTGTTAATATTCCAATGGCATTTTCCAAAGAAATAGAAAAATCAATCCTAAAGTTTGTACGGAACCACAAAAGACCCTAAAAAGCCAAAGCAGCTTTCAGAAAAAAAGAGCAAAGTGGGAAATATTTTACTTCTTCACATCAAAGTATACTATAAAGCTGTAGTAATCAAATCAGCATGGTACTGGCATAAACACAGACATTTAGACCCAAGGAACAGAATCAAGAGCCCAGAAATAAATCCCCACATGTGCAGCCAACTAGTACTTGACAAGGGAGCCAAGAAAGAATAATCAATGGCAACAGGAAAGTGCATTCAATAAATAGTTCTGGGAAAACTGGATAACTGCATGCAGACAATGAAATTGGACGTGTATCTTATATTACTCACAAAAGTTCGCCTGAAATGGATTAAAGACTTAAACATAAAACTTGAAAATGTAAACCTCATAAAAGAAAAGATAGGGAAAAGCTCCCTGACACTGGTCTTGGCAATGATTTTTTTGGATAGGACACCAAAAGTGCAAACAACAAAAGTAAACATTAATAAGTGGGACCATAGCAAACTGAAAAGCTTCTGGACAGTGATAGAAGCAATAAAAATTAAGTTAATGAACAGACTATAGAATGGCAGAAAATATTTGCAAACCATGTACTTGATAAGGGGTTATTATTTGAGATATATAAAGAGCTCATACAACTCAATTGCCAAAAACAATTGATAACAATTGGCAGGAAACACCTACTCAGCAGAAGTTTTTCTAAAGAAAACATACAAATGGCCAACAGGTACATGAGCAGGTGCTCAACATCACTAATAATTAGGGAGATGCAAATTAAAACCACAATGAAGTGCTACTTCACCCCTTTCAGAATGGCTCTCACCTAAAAGACAAGAGATGGGGCGCCTGGGTGGCTCAGTCAGTTAAGTTTCCGACTTCAGGTCATGATCTCCCAGTTCTTGAGTTTGAGCCCCACATTAGGCTCTGCACTGCTTGGAATTCTCTCTCCCTCTCTCTCTGCCCCTCCCTACTTGCACTACATACTCTCTCTCAAAATAAATAAACTTAAAAAAAAGAAGGAAAGACAAGAGATAACAAGTGTTAATGAGGATGTAGAGAAAAAGGAACCCATGAAAAATAGTATTGTGGTTCCCGAAAAAGTTAAACAGAGAACTACCATATGTATAATCCAGCACTACCACTTGTGGGTATATATGCAAAGGAAATGAAAATGGAATCTTGAAGATGTATCTGCAGTCCCATGTTCATTGCTGTGTCATTTGCAATAGCCAAGATATGGAAACAACCTAAGTGTTCATCAACAGATGAATAAAGATGTGATATATATACCTATACACACACACACACACACACACACACATATACGTATATATATGAAACACACACACATACACAGAAACACGCACAAACGCAAATAATTCAACAGATTATTCAATGATGAGAATAAAGAAAATACTGCCATTTCCAACAACATGGGTGGACAATGAGGGCAATATATGAAATGAAACATCACATAGCAAAAGACAAACACCCGTATGATATCATGTATATGTGGAATCTCAAAAAAAGCTGAACTCATATAAACAGATATTCAAACGATGGTTACCAGGGGCTGGGGGTTAGTGAAATGGGGAGTTTGTACCCTGTCAAAGAGAACAAACTTCTGTAAGACAAGATAAGTTCTGGGAATCTAATGTTCACCACAGTGATTATAGTTAATAATACTGTATTACATAGTTCAACGTTGATAATATGCTATATCTTAAATGTTTTTACCACAAAAAAAATCTTAGTTACTTATGAGGTGATGGAGTTATTATCTAACGTGGTAATCATTTTTCCATACCTAAATGGTTCAAATCAACACATTGTACATCTTTAATTTTTACAATGTTGTATATTAATTATATCTCAGTGACACTGGGGGGGGGGCAAATCATATTTTCCAAAGGGAGGAGAATTATTTCTATTCTATAGTTGAGGTAACTACGATTTCAAAAACTTAATACTGTACCAACAGCTGACATGAAATACCTAGAACACCAGCACATAGTGTATGGTCATTAAATACATACGATTCACTCTGTGGAGACCAGTATTCCAAACCATTTGCTCCAGTATAAAGCACATTATTGCATGCTTCCTACATGTTAGTCACTGTGCCCTTAGCTAGTAATACAGAGATTAATAAAATGCAGAATTTGTTTATCTGTATATGGTCTTCCCATCTGGCATACATGTTTGCTGAACAATGAAAGAAAAATAATAAGTTTCAGATAATCTGGATTCCTGAATTATGGGTTTCTTGATTCAGAAACAGGCGACGTGATGCTTCTCACATTATAATTTTATTATAGCTTACACTGCAGAGGCATTATTCTGTATATTTCTTGTTGAAGTTATGCTTACTAATAAATAAACAATACTTCTGCAGCATCATCCAATTAAAAATCTACAAATCAATACCTGGTGAGGGGAAAGTTAAATTGCTTTAGACACTTAAGGGAATATCTGTATTCCTTGGATGAGAAAGCAATAAAAGCTAATCAATTTTCTGATAATCCATTTAGAATTTTTAGCAACTATTTATATTTTTAAAGTAGACTATTACATGAAGTTAGCTTACAGAATTTTTGTGATTAAATGTATGCCTTTCAGCACCACCACCTCCCCCACCACCAAAATAAATGCGTGTCTTCATGGTGATACAGTGAAAGAAATGCTTGATCTTGTCAAATTCCATTCAATATATGCAATGCCTTGGTATTGTATATTGTATATTGTATTGCCTTTGTATGATTTCAAGAAGTTTCTACACCGGAACACACACATGTGAGCTCAATAAAACAACAACAACAAAACACTATTATAATCTTAGCATAGCCAAGAGCTCTCTGTCAGAATGGTATCTTAACCTAAAACACTCAGTTTTCGATCGTCTAGGGAATTAACAATACAGTGCCATCATTTTATCATAGACATATTGAAACCATTTAGGAAGGCAGAAAGGAACAGGTTTGGATTAATTATCGTAGAAAAATGTATTGATGTATCTGGAAGGTTACGTCCCTATTCTAAAAAGTGCTAATAAGGAATATGTTACTGAATGGAATAGACATTCCCTTCTCTGTATGTTATGGCCCTTATACAGTGAAGCAGAAATTTTATTTTTTAAAATTTTTTTTAATGTTTATTTATTTTTGAGACAGAGAGAGACAGAGCATGAACAGGGGAGGAGCAGAGAGAGAGGGAGACACAGAATCTGAAACAGGCTCCAGGCTCTGAGCTGTCAGCACAGAGCCCGACATGGGGCTCGAACTCACGGACCGTGAGATCATGGCCTGAGCCGAAGTCGGACGCTTAACCGACCAAGTCACCCAGGTGCCTCTGAAGCAGAAATTTTATAAGAGACCTCATGCTACCATGCACATCTCCGCTGGCACCCGCACAGAATTAGCTGGCATTTTGTCATACCACACACTAATGGCTGAATAGTGTTGGCAAAAACCCAGCAGATCTGGAAGGTTTTCCTCCTCCATTTTGGCTGATGTGTCCTCAGAGACTTAGCCTATTGTGGTGAATCCTCTTCTGCTAGCCAGAAGATGTCTAGATTTACATGGGTGTGAATTTTTACTTTCTATTCCCATCTGTTTTCTTATTGTCTTCCCATGTAGAGCTGGCAGATGTTCTGGGAATGTCTTGTCACTTCTCTGTGCATTTTCTCATTTTCTTCCTGAAACTAAGTTGGATCTTTTTTATTTTTTTATTTTTATTTTATTTTATTTTATTTTCATTTTATTCCATTTTATTTTATCTTATTCCATTTTATTTTATTTTATTTTATCTTATTTTATTTTATTTTATTTTATTTTATTTTATTTTATTTTATTTTATTTTTTTGCTCGGCTGCAACTACTTCCTGGGACACCCTCAGAGCTTTTACCTTACCAGTAATTTAGATATCTTCCAGAATTCTTTAAAATTAGCTCAGTAGTTGCAATCGCCTTCCCCATTTTCAGAACCAGAGATATGTTGTGTTGCTTTGTTTTGTTTGAACATGGCACATGGGATAAAATTCATATGTTTGTTTTAATAACACATTCCAAATTTGCAACCATCAACTTTTTTAGTGCTTTCACTTTGTCTGAAATCATATGCAATTTAAGTAAATCGGTATGTTGGGATAATTTGTCAAACATGTCATTACCCACATATAGGGCCACTTACATAATTCACAAGACCTTCCGTGCAAAATGAAAATGCAATACCCCCTTTTTAAAACATATTAAGAATCATGTTCTAGTGACATTAAAGCATTCAACAAAGCATGTGGTTCCTCGAAGCAAAGAGCCCTGACTGACATCACAGGCTGCATACCATGAAGCCAGTCTTGTTTAAACATTTTTTTTCTGAAAAAGTGCTCCCGTTAGAATAAGCAATCAAATTTTCAATATTTTTGATGTTTATGATGTTTATATCTATGATCATCCTGATATGACCTCAGAAATATGCTCTTTTTCTATTTAACATTCCTGAGTTGTAAAATTGTTTCTGCCAAAATAATGGTGTTCAATTTACTGTATGATTTTTTTAAATAAATGTAAACATTTATTTATTTACTTTTGAGATACAGAGACAGCAGGTAAGGGGCAGAGAGAGAGGGAGAGAGAGAAGAATCATGACACAAGATTATGACCTGAGCCAAAATTCAAGAGTGGGCCATTTAACCAACAGAGCCTCCCAGGCACCCTATTATATTATTTTTTAATTCCTCATTTTGCATTCCTGTTTGTTGAGACAAAGAGTTCTGGAGACAGACTCATTGGGTGTTAATCCTGGCCCCACTCACTGGCTTCATGATCTTAGCGAGGTACATACTTCTGTAGGTCTCGACTTCCAGATCTATAAAAATGCAGAGGGGGATTATATGCATCTCTTAGGTTTTGTTTCTGTTTTCTAATGGGGCTTAAACAAATTAAATCAGCAATAACCTTAGTATATTTTCTGACACATAACAGCAGCTTACCAATGTTGAACATTAACATTTAAACTAAGTTCTTACTTTTTAAACAACCCTTTCCTGTAATTCCTGGTGCTGATTTCCTCATGCCCTATTAAGTCTTACCGTAAGTGCATCCCTTGCATTTCTTGCTTTTCTTTTCTCTCTCTGTGTATTCTATCATACTATCTGGCACAGATGTTTAATTCTCTGCCTGCTTAATACCTGAGATCATTAGTCAGGAGTTCCCAACTCTCAAAACTCTTCTCAAACTGTCCTGCTAACCATTTAGGGGTCACTAGGAGATCCTAATGGCGAGAACAGTTTCAGCTTTCATGACCACTTAAATATTACAAGCTATCTTTCACAGCCTCTCAAATGTGGCACCTCTCTTCTTTCTGCATCTCCTGAACCTCCTTTATCAAATTTAGGCTATACGTAAACATAAAAGACATCATTTGTATTTTGAAAGTAATAATTCAGAACTTGAAAGGGCAAAATCACTTTCTCCTGTATGTAACTAACTTTATTCTCTCATGGCTCTATACCACAATAACTAAATATGGAAAACCCTGCCTTACATGGATTGTCAACACTCTCAAAGAAACTCAGATCAATCCATCTTCAGAGAGAACTGAAGTAAATATTTATTATTTTCCTCATTGTTTCAAACCTCTGTGCCATCTGGTGTCATTGGATTCGCTCGCCCTTACTCAATTAGGACATCCCTAATCCTATCCAAATCCATTCCTCTCCATCCTCCCAAATGTTTTCAATATGTCTTCTGGAACATGCAGTTATTGATTAAAAGATTAAAATGTTTTCAGTTTCTTTCTAACTATGACCGTGATGGGTGTTGAGGATTCAGCTTCTCATAGAGTCCCTAGAATAAGATGTATCTCTCAGATACCTCAGTTGTGTGGAGGAGGAATGATTGTTCCCATTAGTTTCTGAACCAATATTACCCGGGAAATGAGAAGCTTTCTTATTAATAAATATGCAAACTATCCTTGAATCCTTTACCAAATCCTTGGATTCATAGAGTTTCAAGTTTAGACTTAACCGGATTATGTTAAGATTCCGACACAGTTGAGTGAGTTAAAGACAATGAAGAGGATATTGGTTTAACAGTAACCAAAGAGAAGAACAGTGTTAGCATCACCTGAGAATGAAAGTGGTACATGTACAGGAGCTTTGGAGGGTTGGATAGGACTGATTCGGGTTCTGGAAATTCAGTTTCTGAACTACTCTACTCTTCTTCAAAACACAATCCCATTCACTCACCTTTAATTTTCTTCTTCTTTTTTTTTTTCAACGTTTTTTTATTTATTTTTGGGACAGAGAGAGACAGAGCATGAACGGGGGAGGGGCAGAGAGAGAGGGAGACACAGAATCCGAAACAGGCTCCAGGCTCTGAGCCATCAGCCCAGAGCCAGACGCGGGGCTCGAACTCCTGGACCGCGAGATCGTGACCTGGCTGAAGTCGGACGCTTAACCGACTGCGCCACCCAGGCGCCCCTAATTTTCTTCTTTTTTTTCTCATCTCTACTGCCTTCCAGGAAACTTCTCCTAATTCACCAAAGATTTTAGTTCCCACACCACACCTTTTCTTTCTCTCTCTCCTAATATTCTTTAGACTTAACATGAACATGTATGACCCATGGAATTCCTTGGCTTCTCATTTCTTTGATATAGTTAATATGTCTTTTTTTTATAATGCTCCCTTCCCAGTCACACTCTCCCTAAATCAGATGGTAGGCACCCTAGTTTCTGCCAACCTTAGTATATTCTCCCAGTTTGCTCACTCTAGCACTTTAAAGAGTATTTGATTAAATCAATGCCCATAAGCCATTAATGCTGGTACTTAACCATTATTTACCACGCATATCCTACTGTCTTCTATTTCTACAGCTTAGATTGACTGAGTTTTCATCTCAGTTACTTCCCTGTGAGTACCCTCAACTCCCTTACCTGGCCTCTGTAACAGTGACTTGGAAACATCCCAACCCTGGCTGAACCCAAATCTTCACAACTTTGGTTCCAAAGTCTGAATAGTTAGCATGCCAGTAGAAAATGGTACAAGAAGACCAACAGGTTTTCATGCCCCAAATGGATACAACGTACTACTTAAAAATCCTATTATGTGTCCCTACAAAGTGTTCTTTTCTATGCCCGCAGTTCAATATTCTGCAGCTTTTTATCAGTTTGCACATAATCTTTCTGCCCACGCTCAGTTTTTAGCTGCTGAGTTTTGTTGTTGTTGTTGTTGTTGTTGTTGTTTTTACTTCATAGAATAAAACAAGAATTCCTATACTCCCCCATGACTAAACTTACACATCCACCAGCATTTATAGCCATATTCTCTGCCTTTCCACTGTTACAGTGGACGAGGACATCCTTCATCGAAAAATGTTAACCCGCAAACATGTGCTCTGGGTCCATACTCTCCCACCATTTCTAAAGGGCTCTCCTTGTGAGTCACTCCCTCTCTCTGGAAGGTCATCACTCATCTCATCTCAACTGGGTCATTCTAAACCACATAGAAACTAATCATACTATTTTCTGTCTTAATCAAAAATGGCTGTCTGAAAGCACCACCCTTCTAAGCACTATTCATTTCTCTCCTTCTTTCACAAAATCCTATCCACACCTGCTGCACGTCTTTTTATGAACCCATTCCAGTCTGGCTTCTGACCCCATCACATACTAAAACTGATCTTCATTAGGCTCTTCTCAGTGACATCAGTGTAGCCAAATCCACTGGACATTTTTCTGTTTTATCAACAATATTTAGCCCCACAGAATATACTTAACTATAACTCAATAAAAAACCTTTTGGGGGCGCCTGGGTGGCTCAGTCGGTTAAGCGGCCGACTTCGGCTCAGGTCATGATCTCGCGGTCCGTGAGTTCAAGCCCTGCATCGGGCTCTGTGCTGACAGCTCAGAGCCTGGAGCCTGTTTCAGGTTCTGTGTCTCCCTCTCTCTGACCCTCCCCTGTTCATGCTCTGTCTCTCCCTGTCTCAAAAATAAATAAAACGTTAAAAAAAATTTTATAAAAAAAAATTAAATAAATAAATAAAAATAAAAAACCTTTTGTTTCATGGATTTGCTAATATCACACAGTCCTGTGTTCTTTTTTTCTTCTTGACAAACTTCAGTCAACTTGACAGCCTTTGTTTCTTCTCCAAACATTCCCTACATATGAGCAGTCCAGGGCTCAACCCTTAGCTAGCTACATTCTCCCCTTAAGTAATCTTATTTAATTTCTAGGCTTGAAGAGCCATATTTATTTTTATGATTTTCTGAATTTCTATCTCCAGCATAAATTCATCAGTTAAGCTTCAAACATATTTATCCAGCAATCTTACATGACATGTTCCCTCAAAGACCTAATCACTATTCTGTATTTAGTCCATCAAAAATTTAACTTTTGATATGTCTCTCCCTGTTATTAATTTCAGTGGATGACAGCCACCCAAACCTAAGAGTATTCCTTGATAACTCCCTTTCCCTCTTCCCCATCTTCAACCTGTCAGCAAGACAGGTGAGTTGTCATCCAAAATATGTTCTAAATTCATCCATTCCCCTCCATCTCCAATGCCAACACACTATTTTAAGCATGTACTGTAAATTATATTCTATCCATCATTCTGTCCCTCTCTCCCACACTCTAAGTCCTGTCAAGGTAAAAACTTGTAAGTCTTCACTTCTCTACCTTCAGCACCTAGAAGAGTACTTCACATATTCTACACACTTAGTAAATCAAGAAGTAATTAATTATTCCCCCTTGATTCTTCCTTGATTATTCTTCCTTGATAATTCAATAAAGACTCTTCTTCGTTTTTTTAAATTTTTAAATGTTCATTTATATTTGAGAGACAGAGACAGAGTGTGAGCAGGGGAAGGGCAGAGAGAGAGGGAGACAGAATCCAAAGCAGGCTCCAGGCTCTGAGCTATCAGCACAGAGCCCGACATGGGGCTCAAACCCACAAGCCATGAGATCATGACCTGAGCCAAAGTGGGGCACTTAAATTGACTCAGTCACCCAGGTGCCCCTCTTCCTTCCTCTTTAATGTCATCTCTACTTCCAGTCTTTCACCTAAATGTCCATTTGTTTTTTGTTTCACATGTTTACTTCCCTTCTTGTGCCCTTATTAGTTGACTGGGAATTTTTAATTTTCTAAATAAAATATTTTGCTTCTCAAGATACCTGTGTTTTTCAGTTTTTTTTTAAACCAGAAAATGTATATATACAAGGAAAAAATTCGTGATACAGATATCAACATTATTACTGTGATACCTATTCTCTAGACTTTCTTCTGTGCATACACACAGAATGTATTTTTCTTTATTTTTTTTAACGTTTATTTATTTTTGAAGGAGAGACAGACAGAGCATTACTGGGAAAAGAGAAGAGAGAAAGGGAGACACAGAATCTGAAGCAGGCTCCAGGCTCTGAGTTGTCAGCACAGAGCCCAACGCGGGGCTCAAACTCATGAACCGTTGAGATCATGACCTGAGCCAAAGTCAATGCTTAGCCAACTGAGCCACTCAGGCTCCCCAACGCAGGATGTATTTTAAAGGTTTATTCCTCTATGTATTATTTTGTAGCCTGTTTATATAAAACATGAACATATTTCCAAATTAATAAGTTTAGTTAATTGTAGTTTAGTTACTTCAGATTAAATAACTTTAGTTAATTATTTTAATGAATTGATATTATTCCATTAAATGAATTTATTCAGTGACTCTAACATTGCTAAAGAGATTATTTTTAGCTTATTCTTTAAAAAAACATTTTGAAAACAGATATGTATATGGCAGTTGGCATATATTAAGCACTCCTTCAGACCAGAATTACAGGAGTGTACATATCTTCAGGGTCTATTCCATTAATTTTTAAGTTGGTCTAGAGATAAGTTTCAGATAATTATAATTCCTATTTTCTCCAATCCTGATTTTTCCCCTTCTTTTAGATCACTGTTAACTACACACAATATATATTTAATTATTATTTTAATATGTGATTTTGGAATCCCACTATGGGAATGTTTTATTTTTATTTTTACATGTATATTCATATTTAAAAACTGTCTCTCTGCAGATCTAGTCTTACTTTTCTATTGGAATTTTAACCATTCATCTTATTGAAAGCTGCCATATTGTTCTGAGACACACTGAATTTTTTTCTTCACTTTTGTGTTTAGAACCTTATTTTATTGATCATAACAATTTATAATATTTAAGTATTCAAGTCAGTACTTTCCTTTGTGGTTCTTAACTTCCATGTCATGTACACTGGTTTTCCTTCACACTTAGATATGTTTTCCTACCCCTTCATTATTTTATGTATTCCTTTTTCCCTGTTTAAAGTCATCGCTCTATGTGGAATTTACTTTGGCATGGGGTTGCACCTATTATTTTTGTCCTCCTAATGACTAATCTGGTTGATGCAGTACAATTACAACATTTTTCCCCCAGTTTTTCTGAAAAATAATTGACAAACATCATTATTACATAACTTTAAGGTGTACAGCATAATGAATGGTATGATTTACATATATTGTGAAATGATTACAATAGGCTCACCTAACATCCATCTTCTCATTTAGATACACTAAAAAGTTTTTTAAAAAGGGGAAAAATTCTCTTTCTCTCATATATACGTGTATATATATACATATACACATACATATATGTAGATACACATATATGTATATACACATATGTATGTATATCTACATATACATATATATAGGTATATATTCATATATATATATATTCATTCCACATTTATATCATTCCATACATATACGAGATCATATAGTATTTCTCCTTCTCTGACTTATCTCAGCATAATTCCTTCATGTTCCACGTATGTTGTTGCAAATGGTAGGATTTTTTCATTTTTTTGTGGCTGACCATCATCCTGCTTCAAATTTTGCAGATGATGATGATAATGAGGATAATGATTGTGGTATCTGAGGGGCCAAGACCTCTCATTAGTCTCTTTTCCTTTTGAGCTATTGTTGTTATTTTATAACTCTGTCACATTTCTGAATCAATGCCCTGATGATACACATTTTGGTCAGAAGGGCAGTAATTATACTGTTAAACAATTAGCAGCATTACAGTATTCAATGTTTCTACCAAAGAAAACAGACCAAGCACTCCATTTATTTAGGTGTTACTTTATATCACTTTTAAAATAATTTTCTTGATTTTTTTTATTTATTTTAGAGAGAGAGAGTGAGCGCAAGTGGGGAAGAAGGGCAGAGAGAGACAGAGAGAGAGAGAGAGAGAGAGAGAGAGAGAGAGAGAGAGAGAGAATCCTAACAAGTCTCCATACTCAGTGTAGAGCCCAACACAGGGCTCAATTCTATGACCCTCATTTCATGACCTGAGCCAAAATCAAGAGTTAGACTCAACCAACTGAGCCACCCAGGTGCCCCTATTTTATATCGTTAGTAAGGTTTTGTAATGTTCTTTATTGTACACTGATAATTACTAATTTATTTTATGTAATATTATATATTTTATACTTTCTCATTGCTGTATGTGTGAGCCTTCATCCACTGCATTTTCTATCTGGTAATAAGTATTCAATAAAGCTATACATTTTTTAAAAATATGTTCTTTGTTACTTCCAGCATCATTATCCCCTCATTAATTCAGATAGATTCCAACTGATAACTCTGATTACCTCGATGAGAACACAGGCTTAAAATGGTACTTTTATACCTTCCAAGACTATCTATTGGCTACTAAGCTCCTCTAATTCCCACTTTCCCTGGGAAATATTTTCCACTCACATGCTATGTTCGTGAGCTTGGACCACCATAACAAAATACCACAGGCCAGGTGGTTTAAACAACAGAAATGGATTTCTCCCTATTCTGGAGGTGGGAATGTATTTTGTGTATATCTATCTATCTATCTATCTATCTATCTATCTATAGATATAGATATAGATATATAGATATATACACACACGTGTATATATACATATGTGTGTGTGTGTGTGTGTGTGTGTGTGTGTGTGTATAAAGGTTCTGGACATTCAGTATCTATGTATATATTGTATATATATAAAGGTTGTGGACATTCAGTTTCTGGTGAGCTCTCCTCCTGGCTTAAAGATGGCTGCCTACTTACTATGTCCTCATGTGGCCTTTGGACTGTGTGTATGTGCAGCCTGAGAACAAGATCAGGAGACGAAGTGCTGTGGTGTCTCTTCTTATAAGGACCCTAGTCCTACTGCATCAGGAATCCACCCTCATTTCCTCATTTAACCTTTATGACTTCTTTACAGACCCTATCTCCAAATATAGTCATATTGGGAATTACAGTTTCCACATACGAAATTTCCATTTTATTAATATGGATTAATTAAGTCCATAGCACATACCCCATAATTTAAGTCTTAAATGTAACTTATCATCTGTATGTCAGCAACTTCCCATACTTATTGGAGGTGGTCATCAAGAAGACGTGACCTGAAAGCTGCATCTGGCCAACTGGAGGCTCCTCACTCCCTCCCCTGTCTTTGGAATATGCATTCTGCTTGCCTTCCCTGCACCTAGAAGCTGCCCGAAGGGTACAAGCTTCAGATAGCAAAGTGATGATGAGACCATCTGAATGGTGTATGTGACTGATCCTAGTTAAGGACTCTGTATATTATACAAACTTTTAAGAATATGGTGGCATGTGCAGAAGTGGATGCATCTTGAGGCTGCTCCAGACAAGCCTGGTAAATATGTTCCCTTGAAGATTAAACCTGCCACCTACCAACATGGAGTGGCCTGCCTCTTTCTCAAGTCTCTCTCTGGCCTCCTCATGAAGGCAGTTTCAGATTACACCACAGAAGCTCCTGGGGTTTCAAGCACCAACTCTTCAGAAACCTCTTGCATCCCTTCTACTGAACTCCAGATTGGTATCTCCAACTCCCAGTTAAATGATGGATTTAAATTTATCTTTGCCCATCCACCCAAATATACTACAGCCACATTTTGTTCAGTTGCTCTTTCTTCCTTATCCCTCCCAAATCTTCAAATCTCTCCCCATATGGTTGACTGCCTCTGACTTTACTGGGGCTTTCATTATGTTTTCCTAGAGAGGTGAAGGTGTCTTCCTCCAACTTCCCTTTCCTTAAGGGACCAGATTAGTTCTAATTAAGTTTTCAGATGTCACTCTTTAAAGGACTCAGACTGTGAGATTAAATGCTACAGTGTATATCTGAGAAAAGTTAATGCCAGTATTAGCCACAACCATAACTATCAAATTTTTTTTATCTTCTTAGGAAATTTTAAAATATGTTATAGTACATATTCTGGCTGTCCGTATCATGTGGTGCAACTTAGAAAACAACAACAAAAGTAAAAACAAAACAAACAATGATCAAAGAACTGGATTATGCATTTTGGCTAATCACTATATACTTTGAGACTTTCTTTTGGACATCCTACTTCTTTAGGGATATGTGAGTTTTCATTAGCTGAGGTAGAGGACTAGGTATTTCTAGCGCTACTGGAGATGAGGTTCTGAGTCTCTGTACTTATTAATAATATATTATAATAAAAAATATGACAGTCTCAGATATGTCTGTAAAGTCTAATTTACGTGATTTTTTAAAAAAAATGAAACCATGGTTGTCAGCACATAAAAGTCCTGTAAAGCTCAGGTTTCTGGGACTTCCTGGTTATTGGCTTAGTTTGAAGCTACAATACCAATAAAAAAAAAAAGGCAAACACAAAGGTAAACCAGAAAAAAAAATGACTATTTTTTTGTTGTTTTAAAAGTACAGCACCACAGCACTCAGAGATCAGAGGAGAAAAAGCCTAAGAGTCTAACTTGCCCCAATATACTTTAATTCACCATTTGATTGCCAGGCAAAACATTAAAAATTCAGATTGTTTTCCAAGGTCTAATGAAGTCCATCTGTAAGACAGAAACCCAAAAAGCATGATAAAATTAGAAAAATGACAGAGAAAAACACAACTTAGTTACAAGATGTAACAGAGGCAAGTAGAAACACAACTTTCCTACTTCTGTGACTTTTTTGCTTATACCTTCCCTTTCCGAATGATAGCCTCACCTTCTCCCAAATTTATTTCTATCTTTTAAAATGTTACCCATAGCCTTTGGATACACAAAATGAAACTTACCCTATTCCACTTATGTCTTCCCTCTTATTCTAAAATACCCTGGACCAAAGCACAAAAAAACTAGGAAGTGTTTGAAAGGTAGAAGCATTTGGACTGCCTAAGGACTTTAGGATTTCCAGAACACATGGTTAAGTTCTCTGGATTTCTAACTCCCTCCCATCTCAGACAAGGCATTACAGAAGATTCCAATTAGGAACTGCCAGAAGCGGACAGAAAAATATCCCAATGGCCTGTTTCTCCCAGCCAAAGACTCAGAAAAAGGAACCCAACAAAAAATAACCTTTTTGGTGATCCCTGCCCTTCTCCAGACAAATACCAAAAGAAGAAAATCTCTCTCTCTTAATGAGATGCCAGGAAGTAGAAATAGTAAACTCTCTACTTTTCCCATGTTTGGAGGTCAGTGGAGCTTAATGGGGAACTGAGTTTCCACCTTAAATCAGAGGCAACAATTTTCAGCATACAGATCTTATGAATGGATAAAGAAGATGTGGTCTATATATACAATGGAATACTACTTGGCAATGAGAGAGAATGAAATCTAGCCATTTGCAGCAACATGGATGGGACTAGAAGGTATTATGCTAAGTGAAATAAGTCAGTCAGAGAAAGGCAGATATCATATGTTTTCACTCATATGTGGATCTTGAGAAACTTAACAGAAGACCATGGAGGAGGGGAAGGGGAAAAAAAAGTTACAGAGAGGGAGGGAGGCAAACCATAAGAGACTCTTAAATTCTGAGAACAAACTGAGGGTTGATGGTGGGGGGTGGGGGGAGAGGGGAAAGTGGGTGATGGGCATGGAGGAGGGCACTTGTTGGGATGAGCACTGGGTGTTGTATGGAAACCAATTTGACAATAAATTATATCTTAAAAAAATCAGAGGCAACAAGTCTGTGCAAGTACTTTGGCTGCTTTCCCCAGAGAGTGTGAGCGAGGCTGAATGGGGAGGTGGCCTTCCATCCCATCCGTGTGAAACAAGGCAGTGCCCCACTTTCACCTGAGTGGTGTTGGCAACACAAGTTATGTTGAATATGCACACTTGCCCAGCCCACAGGCAACAGCTCAACAAATGAAGTGCCTATAAAATACATATACACATGTAATACATATTATATATAAATTTAAATATATTAAAATATATTAAATATTTAGTATTTATTGGATAAATACATTATGTAAATTTATATATTTCTATATAAATAAAACTATAAACTATAAAACTATAAACTATAAAAGGTCAACAGAAGAGCCTCTGGTACATGGAAGGACCAGACATCACTTCAGCACTAGGCTTGGGAGCCATTTTAAACAGCTAAACTATAAACAAAAAGCACAAAATGTGAAGTAAGGCACTAAATAGACCCTGAAGAGGGCACTTGATTACACTATGACAAATGAACACTAAGCGTGGCCTTGCTTGGCCCCAGTTGGGAATACGTTCATCAGGCAACTCAAATTTTTATGAATGATAGCACAAGTGGGGCCATAGGTGCCAGCACATAGGTGAATTCTCAAATACTGATTCCATGAATAATGAGAATTGACTGTAATTCTTGGGAAGCCCCCGGGTGTGAGTAAACTAAGTGATCGTAATGACAGTCCACATGGAGACAGGAAATCATATCCACAGCCAACATTTATATGAAGCAGCTTCTGAATCCAGCCTATTTATAATGTTCTCTTTCAAAGGAATACCACCTCCATCAAAGAAGCTCAAGATCTTTATCTCATCCCACTACTGCATTGTGAAGATGTCCTTCAGCTTTGAAATTTTGCCTTTCACTGTGTGCCTTTGTGCATAGTTTCTACATTTTCCCATATTCTGATATCATATTTTCTATTTATTGACTGTCATTTTATACTACCCAAACCAGAAAAATTTACTTATCTTCCATTGTTTCTGCTATTCTTAGATGTCTGGTGGACCCGGAAGTGCTATTTATGCCCCCAAATTGACAGAATAATTCTCTAGAATTCCGAGAGGCCAACTCATCTTAGAGTTCATTGTAAACTGAGAAGGCTTTGTTCTCTATAGCATGACAGTTGCCAAGGATGCATTTTCCAGAAAAATGGGGAACAAAGACAGACTCTTGTACAGCAGAAGATCAGTCAAAAAAAAGGGAAATTGTGCAGCCCTCAGTGTGAACTGTTGGCATGGGGCAAAAAAGCTTTTAGCTTTATCAAAAGAAAGGGCAATAATAAAATAGTGGCATTTTAACAGAGGCTCAAAACTGTTTTCCTGTCTCCCCTCTAAATTTTTCTGATTGTTTGTAAGAGAATAAGGACAACAGAATTGCTAAGCCTTTCAGCATTCTATATGCATATTTCTTTTTAAACTGTCCCTTTCTTACTGATCTGTAACATTCTTAAGAGAGTAGTTTCCAGGGCAAGTTGGAGTTGACTTTGCAACTTCCAGCTCAACTGCCCACTTGTGTAACAGCAGTGTGATTTGGGGATGGACCCACCAAGGGTAACTCTGGATGGTCTAACCCAGCCAGCTGCACAGTGTAATCACTTGTGGAGCTTTTTAAAAAATACATAATGCCTGGGTTTTGATCCAGATATTCTGATTTAATTGGTCTGAGGTAGAGCCCAGGTTTTTAAAACTCCCCACATGACTCTCAACTACAGCCCATGTTGAGAACCACTGTTTTAAACCAGCTATGCTAATCCCAGCTCCCTTAACAGTGACTGATTCAGACCAAGGGTTGAAACCACCAAAACATGGTATTTGAATCAGTTGTGATTAGTGTCAACTGTCAACTTAAAACAAAATTCTGCTGGTAGACCAACCAGGCATAGTGTGGCACAACTCTAAAGTCTTCAGAGATCTAGTTTATGTCCTTATTTCCATTTGTTAAAACTTTATTTGAACCGGAAAGGAGAAAGGGAGCAGGAGAGTAAGGGTTCAATACACTTCCTTTTACAGATCATTCCTGGCACCCCAAGTATTACCCATTATTGACAGGACTTAGAAACAGTGAATGCTCCCTCTCCATAGTGTACTTCAAAGTTCCACACATTACTTGTGCTTGACAAAAACTTAATCATGTAACTCTAACTATCCACGAGGGAGAATGTAATTTTTAAGACAAGTGTGTTGCAGCCCTAAACAAAATCATATTTTGTTATTTATAGGGCAAGGGAGAATAGACTAAGAATAGGCAAATGGCAGGCTTGCTATACCACTTTCATTAGCTGGGTCTGGTTCACAAACGACCCAAGCTAGGGAAAAGGAGACAATAAAAGAAATGTAGAAAGGAGAAAGAAACTTACTTCCTGGCCACATCATTGGGCCACTGAATCCACCAACCTGAAGACCTCTTATCTTACATTCAAAGGTAAATAAATTTTCTTATTGATTCTGATATGAACACGTTTTCTGCTACTCGCATACTCAAAGCATCCTCATGTTTAGAAGAGCTAAAGATAGTTCACAGTTACTCACTTTAATTTACCAAAAGGGCAAATATATTTGCCTCCCAGGGAAATAAAAGTAGCAATTTATCATTCTTAGGTTGTGTCAAATCTATTTGCAATTCACTCTTTTGGTGTAGAAAAGGTAAATGTTTGTATTGTCCCCTAGTAATCTAGTTGCTACAAGTTGAAAAATATGCATAAACTCAGTGTATAATAAATTAAACTGGGAACTCCAAATATTTGGGTTCACTATTGTTTTTCTTGAAATAAATTCATTGTGAGAAATCATTGTTTCTATTGGACCCAGAGAAGAAAGAGACTCAATGCTTCCGAGCTTCCTATTAATTTTCTTTTAGTAAAATGGAAAATACCATGTGGAAATTAATCCCCAAACACTCTATCCATTTTTCTCTTCCCTTATTTATTTATTTTGTGTGTGTGTGTGTGTGTGTGTGTGTGTGTGTGTGTGTGTGTGTGTATGTCATTTTGCAGACTGGGGAAATACGTAATTGGATCTGGGAGCATGTAAGGAAAATCTAAACGAATTTTTAGCAGGCCAATCAATAACAAAGATGTCACTTGGAGCTCGTATCTTGCCTTCAACTTCAACTCACTGGAAGGTGTAATGATCTCAAAGGCGCCAAAGCCCAGAACAAATAATCAGAAAAAAAGATACTATAGTTAGGTTTCTCCTGGGGTATTACATGTAAAACCATTTACTCTTGTGTTAAGCCTAGGAGTCAGGAACATTAACATCAGGATGTGTTCTTTTGCTATACCTAGCTATGTGACATTAAGCAAATACTTTAACTTTTTTGGTCTTGAGATCATCACACAGAAAATTATTAGCTCCGTCTAATGGTCTTCTTATATGTCTGCGCTGATGCTAAAGTTGTCGAATTTAGTCTCAGTTTTAGCTTCTTATTCAGAAAACAGTGTTGGGCCACTTCATGCCCAGTCTCTTCTCTCTCATAGTCATTCATTCTCTCTGTCTTCCTCCCTCCAAGATTTAAACTTTTTTTATTAAAGAGGATGGTTTTCACATAGACAGGGCTGGGAGATGGCATTGGTTAAAGATGATAAGTGGCATATATAATTGGTCTATTAAATGGGTCAAAGTAAGTAGGATATAAGCAGAAAACAGTCCATTTTTTTCCTGGTCAACCTCTTTGCCCCGTTCCTTGGTATTCCTTTAATAGATCCCATAGCTATCTGGTTGCTTGTAGGTAAACAGAAGTCACTTCCAAGTGGTAAGAATCTAGGGTAATCTCAGTACTATAATCTCAGACCCAATATAAAAGTTCTCTCATCCTCAGACTGGACACAAATCTGGGCATCTGTATGAAAGAAGGGGGTTTGTGTCCTGTTCTCTCTCTCTTCTTGATCCAAATGCACTCCTAAGAATGGCTGCTTCTGATTCCTCCTGTATGAGGGATAAAGACAGAATTAGAGAAAAGAGGGAAAATTTTACCTGTGCTTTTACCCTGTGATTGTCAGCTCTCTGTAAGGCAAATGCCCAAATGTGTTTCCTTGTGGGACACACAAGTGAGAACACCTGAGATTCCCCACTGAGACGTCCACCTCTGCCTATATGCTCACCATCTGATTCCTTACCAATAAAGCCTTGACTTCCAACAGTAAATCCTACACTGTGTCTTTCTCCTGAGGTCCCATCACACCAGGAAACATTCTTCTTGGCCAAAGTCCTTTTAAGATGGTTGTAGTCTGGCTACCTTTTAAGCATTCACTTGGCCCATAAGAAGGTACATGCCCTCTCTCAGCTAATGAATGAAGCTTATTCCAAAGGTGGATGGATGTTCTTCTTGCCTTAAAATCAGAGGTGGCTCCAGTCAACTTTCTTCCTTCACATGTCTATAAATGAAATACAGCCTTTTCTTTAACCCACAAACTGTAAGGGACACATGTCTAATTTTCCCAATAATTTCCTTCTACCCTCCTACAGTAGGTCAGAACACCCTGAGTGTACATTTTAGTAGCATCCAGATGGAAAATAAGCTATGCCATCTGGAAATCTATGATACGCCATCTTGCCAATGGGTTCTTTTGTCACTCTTGGTTTTTTGCTTCAGAAGAAGCAGCTCTTTTCCCCACACCCACCCAAAAGAAAGAACAGAAAATACTGCAATGCTCTTATTGCACATATTCCTGCTAAAGGATCTTCTCCTCTCACCACTGTCTGGACTTGAACTATGTAGACTGGAGATAAATGATGTGACCATGACCTCAGAGACGGCTATGGTAACGTATTAAGACTTCCATGTGTTGCTACCAGTGTTTCCATGTAAAACATGAAAAGAATTATTACCCATTATCCTCAGCTATAAAGAAAGATTTGTTCAAAGTTGCAAAACAAGTGAAAATATATCTAGATGGATAGATGATATATAGATGATAGATAGGTAGATAGAAAGAAAGAAATAAGAAAGAAAGAAAGAAAGAAAGAAAGAAAGAAAGAAAGAAAGAAAGAAAGAAAGGGAAACAGAGTCATAAAGTCTTGTATTTTATGAGCAAGGCTTAGAAATAGGAATTTTCTTTGAAAGAATATTTTGAGAAAATATTTTCTAAATTACTCATAAGTTTGGCCCATGCTGCAATAAAATTTGTGTGTGAAATATTCAAAACGCTACTGCTTTTCTCTGGATGACATGTTTTATGTACATCTGTTTAATAGAACATGGAATCTATTTTATGTTTTAATCACTTCCTTTTTCAGAAACAGAAACTTTGCTAAAACTCTCCTAGTAAGTTCTCAAGGGTGCACGTGGATTATACTGCAGCCAAACAAAACTGCTGTTGAATCACCAACATGACATTTATTTTATTTGGGATATGGGCTCTCTGGGAATTCCCCTTTATCCTGCTTCCTGTTACAGTACCATTTTTCTGCATGGCAATCACTGGTTATTACAATTAATCATATCATCTTCCCCATAATTAACATTACATTTATTAATATACACATAGGAGCTATGCACGTTATTCTCTAAGCAAAGAAAAGTGTGTTCTCCTTCAGGGTTTTCCATTTTGAGCCAACCAGTTCCAATAACCGAATCAATGGAATGGAGAGCATTTTATAGCCTTAATTATCATTCCCATAATCACCATCATCATCATGAGTGCCTACAATGTGCTAAGTTTATAGGATGTGCTTTAATTATATTATCTGTAACTGTCAAGTAGCATGGTTGGGGGGGTCCTCTCTATTTTCTTCTCTTACAGGTTTGTGGGGGTTTCATTAACTGATGGGTTAATTTAGAAGTTGAGCCTCATTGGGTCTTCAGCTTAAGACCTCCCTGGGGCTTTCTGAGAAAGGGTTCATTGATGCTATTCTGCCATTGCCTGACAGAGCTTAGAAGAGATGACATGGAATAGACATTCTCCCTGGGACTTGTGAATCATCACTGGACCAACGTAATTAACCAATTTATGATTAACTATACTGTTCATAAAGTATATTGGGATTTTTTTTTAAGTAAGGCAAGGTAATCTCAGATGGGTATAAAATGAAAGTTAACTAAGAGAAAAAATCCAATTAACTTAGTTATTCTTCTATAGAGGGCCAAAGGTGTGGACACACTTTAATCTCCTCAGATGGGAGTTTGATTCCTGACCTGCCTCTAAGGTTGGCCTCCTCACTCTTGCCCCACCCATATCTGTATCTATCTGCTTCCTGAGAATTCCAGCAGCCTACATAAGAAAACTCCAAACCTTCCACTGAAAATGTGAGTAGTGCTCACACTTGTTTATTTTCTGCCCCTATTCACAGGCTTAGAGGGGGTAACTATCTTTCCCATTGAGGAAAGATGAGCAAAAGACATAATGTCCCAACTCAGACTCCCTACCACAGTCATGGAGAGGTTAGCATACTCACAAAGACCAACAAATTTCTCAGAGACAATGGGAGGCTAATCCCACATAGAGGAAACAATAACTTACCATGGTTTGACCTTTCACTTGAGCAGTGAGAACCTTTCCACTCTGTCCCCTTCTCCCCTCCATTCCCGCACTGATGTAGTGACAATCACTTGAGTCTTACCTGCCTTAAAGTCAAACAGCCTCACAAATAACCAAGACACCCTGGATATTAATTTTTCTCTTTATTCTTTGTTGCCCAGAGGAACTGTACTAAAGTGAAGCAATCACACTGATTGCCTAAAGTCATACAGCCATTAAGTACCAGCGATAGGATTCATACTCTCAGGCTCTTTGGACTACACTGCAGAATCCCCACTACATATATGTCCGAAGTAACTAGAGGCATCAATAACATCTATAACTATTTCAGAAAAAGAGTTTCCATAGCCTCTATCAGTAATTTGCCAAGTGCTTCTAAATAATATCTGACCTTCTCACAGAGATATTAGATGAGAGACAGGAAAACTAGATACCACCATCCTGAGGCACAATCCTCAAAGCAAAAAATGGTATTGGAGTATCCATTTTGGAAGGTTTCTGATGGTAGCCTTTATGCTACGAGGGATTTCTTTACAGGCATGAAACCAGCAAATCCTTCAATAGGGGTGAATAATATTCAATTCATGACTTTCATTTTTACATCTGATTGAAGGCTACTACAAGAAATCCTTTAAATAAACGATTAAAAGGTCAGCAATATTAATATTCATAAATAAATATTAATAGATTAATAGATTTGATTGTTCTTTCCAGGTCAGTATTCTAAGAAGACCTACTATCTTTAGCATTTAGAAAAGATGCAGAAATCCTACTGGGCATACCCACACATGCATTTAGTTGGAATTCTTACAACTTGGGGGAAGACTGTTTTCTTCTAGTCAATCATCAATATTATCTTGAGTTAATCATGTCCTACCATTGATACCATTTTCACTTTTTACAGAGCCTCATTATTACAAAATTATTTTATTCCTCTATTAATTTCCTACAGATGCATCAGGAATAATTCTCTTACAAGTAGAATTTAAGATCATGTCCACTTATGTTCCGGAAGTATTTATACTTAGTTCTGTCACTAAGGCAAAGATATGCATAGTCCTCCCACCCCTCAAAATTTTATTATGTGGTTATATTTTATTATGAAAGTGCTGCCTTGGAGCCTGCTATGGATTCTGTGTCTCTCTGTTTCTACCCATCCGCCACTCATGCTCTGTCTCCCTTTCTCTCTCAAAAATAAACATTAAAAACATTTTTTTTTAAGTCTAAAATCATGGCATCAGTAGTGTTATGTCCTTCTGTGGGCTCTAAGGGAAGAAATGTCTCATGCCCTGGTCCTAGTTTCTGGTGGCTGATGGAAGCACTTAGTATTGCTTGACTTTTAGATACAACACTCCCATCTCCACATCCATCATTATATGCCTCCATTCCCTTTGTCTCTCCTCTTTTTTTTTTCCCGTAAGCTCCAACCAGAATTGTCTTTTTTTTAAGCTTATTTATTTATTTTGAGAGAGGGAGACAGAACACGAGAGCCAGGGAGGGGCAGAGAGAGAGGGAGACGGAGAATCCCAAGCAGGCTCCACACAGTCAGCATGGAGCCCAATGCAGGGCCCGAACTCATGAACTGTAAGATCATGACCTGAGCAGAAACCAAGAGCTGGATGCTTAACCAACTGAGCCACCCCGGCACCCCATGAGAACTGTATTTGATATCTTTATTCCTACCAGATGCCATTTCAAGGTGTACTGCACATCTTTAGAACTTCTATTCCCCTAATGCCTCAACATCCCTATAAGCAGTCTGTGAATACTGTGCCCAGGTGATGAGATCCATCAGTGTGATTGGGCTGGTCCTTCCTACAAGTTCCCCTTCCTGTCCTCCCATGTGACCCAAGGACATTCAAATACACCAATGAAATTAGCTCCTGCCTTTTGCGTGTGTGCTCTTCCTGGATCCCCAGTAAAGACACTTGTCCCTGTCCCCACTCTCTTGGTCCCCTTTCCATATGGCCCTCTGGGGGTGTGACATGCCTGGCCTCTTCCAGGATCTAGGAGTACAATAAATCTTTTAATTTCATCTGCCTTTTCAAGTGTAGTTTCTGTGGTTCCCACAATTAGGACTTACTTTGTCATTTACAACACACAGGATAATCTACTCTTCCTGTCACGTGAATCAGAAATCTTCCAGCCTCTACACATTACCCGAATTCAAAGCCCCTTCCACATTTTTAGGAATTTGTAACAGTCGCACCCTACTTCCTGGTACCAAAATCTATAACCATCAGGGCTGTCCAGAGAAATAGAACAGAATACATTAAAACAGAAATTGGCGGGAGTGGTGGGGGAAGAGGGATGGCATGAGGGGGAAAGAAGAGAGAAAGGGAGATTAATTTATCATAAGGAATTGGTTCAAGTGATGATGGGGGCTGGAAAATCCAAAATCTGTAAGCCAGGCCAGTGAGCAGGAAACTTAGGAAAGAGTTTAAATTGTAGTCTTGAACTCAAAATCTTCAGACCAGCCTAACAGATGTAAACTTACACTGAATTTCGGTGTTAGAGTTTTGAGGTGGAATCCCTTTCTCTTGGAAAACCTGTTTTTGCTCTTAAGGACTCCAATTGACTGGTTGAGGACTTTCATGTTACCTTCTACTTCACGTCAACTGATTGTAAATGCTAATCACATCTACAAAATACCTATATGGCAACATGAAGACTAGTATCCAAGCAAACAAGTAGGCACCATAGCCCAACCAAGCTGGTATAGAGCATTAATCACCACAGGGTAAAATGAAGGCTATGAGGATTTTGTGGAAAGGACTAAAAATCTTGACAGCCATTTTGGTTAAGTCTAGAATATGAATGCAAATTTACATAGTGACTAGTTTACACACCCTCAGTGCATATGTGGTTAATTTAGGTTTCTCTTTGGGAGCTAGAGCAGAAGAGACACAGAAGAGAAATAGCATTGCACAAATCACATAAGAGAGATTAATCAACTGCCTGAGGTAATCCTGAAAGAAATGATAATTATGTACATGGACATATGTCAATTGCCTTAGCCTAGGGCCACATTAACTAATAATATAAATAGAGTCTAAATCTGTCTAAAGAGAAAGGTACAAGAGAAAAAAATTCCCATTTTCCCAATGCCTAGTTTTAAGGAGTGACCCAGGGTGGGGGCACTACACCATTTGGACACACACTGTTGCCTCACAATAGAGACATGGAGGGAGACTGAAAAGAAAGTGTGGAGAGAAAGAAACCAGAGCCAAGAAGACCAACTGAGCAGTCAATAATATGGGATGGGATAGGAAGAACAGTGTCCCTATCTTCTACCTTCCATTTCAGACCTCATCCCTACTAGCTCTGGGACCTTGGAGAAGTCCCTTAAACTTTCCTGGTAGGAAACAGAAAGGTGTGAGCCAAGGAAGCCAGATCTTAGCGATGTGGTTTCAAGTGGAAGGTAGAAGGTAGGAAGTCTGGTGAAAGGTAAAGCCTAAGGCATAAATTTGGCATGGTTTCCAGAGGCTTCTAGAATGACTAGGTGAGAGTCTTTAAAAAATATAGATGTATACACAGGCAATATACAAATATAATAGAGTAATAAATTTTCAACAATCGTAACAGTTACTTTGGAGTGTTCTTCACACCAAACTCAAGAATGATTATTACTATCATCTTTATTATCCATCCATAAGAGGAAATTGAGGCATGGGAAGTTTAAGAGACTTCTCCAAGGTCATGAAGTCAGTAGGTGGTAGAGCTAAGATTTGAACCTAGGCAGTTTGGCTCCAGAGCCTATGCTCATAACATTAAACCATTTACTAAGCGGATAGCTATAAGGTGTTACTTTCTTCTCTCTTCCTTTTGGCTTCTCAAGAAGCTGCCACTTGACTTTCTACTCCCTATATCTGCCTGAACAATGATTGGTGACAGAGGGAAGCTGATTAATTCCTAATTCACAACTTAAGGTATTTACAGACAATGGAAAATAAGAACTAACACAAAAGACAAATTCACCTTATAAGATTAGGCAACAATGAAGCCCTTAGGGGGAAAAACTACAATAAAAAGAACATAAGTCAAAAACCATGCTTTGGACATCTGAACATGTATAGCTCAGCAGGTCGAAAGTGACTGCAGTCTAGGTAATAAGTAAATTGCATACTCACATTATGAACCGCTGAAGTAATTCAGTAATGTTTGATGGGGGAAAAAACAGAGTAAGAATGAATTAAAAAAACAAAAAAAAAACAAAAGGGTAGGCATCTAAACACCAAGAAAAGGTAGCACTCAAGCTGATAAAGTCAGTTTTCTAGGTACAGAAGAAGCAATATAAGAAATGGATAAAAACATCTGGAATTAATATAAAAGAGCTGAAATATGTTGAATCAAAGTAAATTGTGCCAAATAAATACAGTATGTTTTGGGGAGAAAGGATGAACTTGAAGGAACAGGTGCTCTCTCAGAGTTGACTTGCTTTTTTTTTTTTTTAGTTTGCTTATTTATTCTGAGAGAGAGAGAGAGAGAGTGAGCAAGCACGAGCTGGGGAGGGGCAGACAGAGAGGGAGAGAGAGAATCTGAAGCAAGCTCTGCAACTCATCTCATTTTTTTTTTTTACTTTCAAAAAATATATATTTATTGATCATCCACTTGCTGCCAGACACTGTGGGAGATGCTATGATGGCTCAGAGAATAATCACTACCCTTCTAGCACTCACATTATAGAGGCAACAATAAAAAATTATAAATAAAAACTGTGATGGTGGCGAGACTATAATAAATAAGAAAAACAAGCCGAGAGAACCCATGTAAAGTAGAGTGGAAAGGACCTGTGGGAATCTGACTGGAGTTCCAGAAAGGCAGAAAGAAAATGAGAAAAGAAAAACAAAACAGATAATGGCTAGGACACTTCTAGAATTGATAAAAGACACCCATCTTTATGTACAGAAGACTCAACGCTTGCCAACAAATAGCATGTAAGTCAGGAGGAGGCTTGGTAATCAAATATAAGTGTTCTAAGGTTCTTGTATTATTCATTACCAATGAGGAACTACAGCATGTGATAGGGCAACTTTTCTTCTTTTTATTTTTTATTTTTAAAAAAAATAAAAAATAAAAAATAGGGCAACTTTTCTAAGACAATCACTAACAAGTTCACATGTTAATATAGTAGCTACACAGAGGAGATTTTATATCACAAGACAATGAATCGGTGGTGTATTACAGCTGGTTCCTGCGTGTTCAAGGGAGCCCATTGTTAAGTTCTCAGGAATTTTGGCAACCAGTTATTGAACCATCAGCAGCTTGGAATCAGCCGTGGTAGGAGTACCGACACCAGAGGTAATCAGCAAAACTACCACCAAGCGCGAGTCGTTAAACAGTGACCATCACACCACAGATTTGAAGCCTGTAATCTTATCTTTATGTCATGCTGTTTCATTTTGTCTTTGCAACTTAAGCTCACTGAATGCAAAGCCAAATTCCTTAAACACTCTTGTGGACCCTGTAGAACCTGGCACACGTTCCCCAAATACTGGATTGTTTGTTACCGGAAGCAAGACCGGGAGTGGTCCTTAGTTACTAGGAAGAAAGAGACGTCGGCGTTAGCCTAATTAGGTTATTTTCAGAAAACTACACCTCTAGAACTTCAAGAAATACATGAACTACTAAAATTTCAAAGTGTAGTTAATATACATGTCCCTTACTTATGAGAAGAACTTGGTCAGATAATTTTTTTGGTGCTCCAATGTGAAAATATTGGAAAAAATTTCAAAGTAAATGCATAAAAGAATGAGAGTCTACTGACTTTTTGAATGGGAAGTAAATGCCTTCCTAGACTGGGGGAAAATGTCTTGGAAAAGGAAGGGCCTGTATTCCCAAGCAGGAGTTCCCTCTTAAGCCAGACAGATGGAATTATTGATCTGTTTAGAGAAGTAAAAGAAAGCATAGGGGCACCTGAGTGGCTCAGTAAGTTGAGCGACAGACTCTTGATTTCGGCTTAGGTCATGATCCCAAGGTTTATGAGTTCAAGGCCTGCATCAGGTTCCATGCTGAGTGTGGAGCCTACTTAAGATTCTCTCTCCCTTACTCTCTGCCTCTCTCCCACACATCTCTCTTTCTCTCAAATTAAAAAAAAATAAATAAATAAAAGGAAAAAATAAAACACAGTGCATGACAAAATACAAAGTGTACTCAAATATAATCAATAAATCAATCTATATGTGGTGTAATGCCAATTTTATTTTGAATTATAGCCAGGATGACAATACTTGAGAGAACAGTGTAATGAGATCATTTCTGAACTCTCATACAGTCTTTTAAATAGTACATGTTGAAGGCAATCTGATGTATAATTGAGGCAAAAACTTTTTTTTTTTTTTTTTAATCAGAGTACAGAGAAACACTTATAGTTCAGTTCGATGGGGATTAGATAAAAAGTGGAAAGGATAGTTAGGATTCTGGAGAAATTTTAATCCAATTCAAAAAGAAAGTTTAAAACGGAAAGGCAGGAAAAATTTCCTTAGTCTGTCTCTTTAAACTCACAATGAGAAAATCTAGCTCAGGATGTAAAACTTAACTCCAAGAAGCTGAAAAAAATCGTGATGAACAATCTTGCCTGGTGAGGTTTAATTAGGAAAAGTTTGGCATGACTCCAATTGCCCCCTCCATTCTACTTCTATAATTCATCAATACACATAAGCTTCAGTTAGGACCACAGTCATTGTAAGCTGATACCAAGCTACCTTTTCATCCCATTTTCCATCTCCACACACACACACTTGAGACTTTAGAAACAGTACTTGGAACTTAGACCAAGTTGAACAATCGATAATAAAATTTAAGGGCTTAAATAAAGCATGTCTACTCTTTGCAGAAAAGGATCCTTTCATTTTTTTTTTTTATGAAATAACAGAGGTAATGCTAAATTTAAAGGTGAAAGAGCCATTCTATCTAAATACTTCTTTTTATATGCTTTGAAGACGCCGGTGTAATGTTTATAGGAGCTAAAACTTCTTTTCATGTTAACATAAAAGAAATTTTTCTTTCAATCCTAAAAAAAAAAAAATCTATCTCTTGCTTTTGAATTAAGAAAGCATGAAAAAGAGATTCATTTTGTGCTCATAAAAAGTTGTTTCAACCTTTACTCAGGCATCTCCCAACCAATATTTTTAGAATTCCAAGCAAGCACATATAATGAAAAAATGGTATCACTTCCCAACCAGAAATAATTTATTTTTGAAATAACATTTTCCTTGTGAAGGTCAGATACTTACTGTGGATTTCAGTGTTCTTTTCCTTAGTGCCTTGAGCCCACCCCAAAGTGTGAGTCTCTGAAAACTATATTAAAATAATGTGGTCATATGTATTTCCACATGCAGGCAAAATGGATATCACAGAGACCTCAATTACAGATGCAGACAGTATATCAATACGATGTAAGTCACGACAGCCCCCAGAAAAGACTTGAGATTTTAGCCCATCAGCACCTCTGTCCCACCTCCAAAGACACCAATCTTCTGGGAGAACCACTGGCTTGCTGTGCAAGTGAAGTCTCTAGATAAGTTCTCTGGTTGACCCATCACACTCCTCCACCTAAAATTCAGCCAGCTTCCTACTCTGAAAACCTTCCTGTAAACTCCTACAGCTTTACTTTAAGAAAATTTCAAATTGCCAGCTGTTTTTTTGATTATGAGGAAAGCCAGCACATTCTGTGAAATTAGAGATTTTCAAACCATCCAAAGAGCTGTTGTAGGATCAAAGAGTCATGAAGACAGGGTACACTGATTTGCAATGGATTAAGAAAAGTGAGGTTAGGTGTTAAGTGTGTGTGGGTGGATCAGTTAACAGTAGTCATATTTACTTTTTAATTAAATAATGGCAAGAGATCATGTTTTTGAATGTTCCTCCTTGAAAAATAAAATTTGGCAACTTAAGGTGGAATGAATTCAGGAATTACTTTCTTAATTCAGTTTACACTTTGGACACTCGTTTCTCTCCAACAAGCGTTGGGGAAAAAATAATTTTTTAAGTGTTTTATTTTATGTCAGTGACTGTTTTCTAGTAATATGCTTTTAGCTATTTACTATGAATAAGTACCACACTGCTCCTGGCACAAGGGGGAACCACTGTAGAAAAAGCTGACGTTCTCAAGGTCTAGGTTCACTTCAGCTGTTAGTTATGACCAGGTAGGAAAGTGTGTCATGAGCACTTTCTCCCAGAATTTTCCCTTTCTTTTCCTCCTGCTTACACAGACTCAAAGTTCCAAAGATCTGCTCCTCCTTTATCAAGAAGGACACCCACTTCTCTATGTACACATTTCTGACCTCAACATATCCTGAGTGTAATGAGCTTAGGTGATGCAGAAGGAGAACGGTATACATGTGAGCACTAATAATGAAGAACTTGGGACAGATTATCTTTTATGGATATGAAAGGGAGTTGTAAGATGTGGAAACCAAGACTTTACAGAAGAAGTGGGCTTAACCAGAAGGGAATAATCCAAAGTATTCTTCAAATAACCCTCATGTTAAGCCTAATAGAAAGTTAAAGAATGCCCTGCCAAGCAGAAGTGCTCAAGTGCCCAACTATTCCATAGGAAACTTCTGTGTCATTGCCGTGGAAAAGGTGGGATCATTAACACCCTCACTGCTTTCTAATTCTCTTCCCTCCCTGCTCATGGAGGCATGAGGGCAAGATCCAAATCAAAAAGTTCAGTGAGAAAAAAATTCCATCTGGGGGAAAAATGGTCAGTTCTCCTTATTTTGGTACCCTGACCTTTGGAAGTGATTCTCCTGAAGCCCACTCCCTTGGATTCAAGTAGAAGAGGGAATAAATACCTTTCTCCAAGAATGATGTACTTCCTAAAAGACCAAGAATACCCAATTTTCCCTCAACACTCTTCTTATATGGACTCTGAGAGTCATTTCTGTGCTGGTGCCTTCTAGAAAGCCCTGCATGGAAATAAATGTCTGCTTTTAGGGCATCTGTCTTCAGCTTTGGGTATTGGCCATTTTTTTTTCTAGAGAAGAGAAAAAAATGTCTACTGTTTTTATTGTATGGAAACTCAGCAAATAATATATCATAAGTTATGAATTAAAGGTTCAGTGGGGGTCATACAGCCTTGGGTACAGGCTAAAAAATTGTAGGAGTGGTTCAAAAAAGCCACAGCTACCTCATTACATGAACTATATACTCTTTGGTGTATTTTAAAAGGCATGGGATATTATGCTGATAAAGGGTTGTCATGTCTTCTTTGCTTTATTTTCTCTCTTATAGCCCCAAGATGCTAAGAAACAAAGTGTTTCATGTTCAGACTAGAATACAACTGTATCCAAGCTAATTCAAATTAAGGACTTTATTTCATGTATTTTGCTGTCCATTCCTCCTATCATTTATCTCCAAATACTAGAGTGACGTAAGATATTTCTATTTCTCCTCTTTGCCTAGGTGATATCCTGATCCTTGAATAAGCTGATGAGCCCCAAACTTATAAATTTATTTAGAACCTCAAGTTTATCAGACTTAGGAATTTTGATCACTCTACTAATCCCTAAGGATGGCCCACAAATGTGAAGATCATCCATGAATTTGCTTAGACCAAAAACTTGGAATTCCTCTCTGATTCCTTCATTCCTTCACATCCACATTTAATCCATCACCAAATACCAACAGCTCTATTCACAAATACATCACAAACCTGACTATACTTCTGACTACTTACAATCATAATTCTTGCTAAGATTATTTCAAACACATCCAGTTTCTGTTCGTGCTTCTAAAATCTTCTCATCATCAGTAACTACAATCCATTTCTAACCCATTCTATGCAGAGAGTGTCCTCCTTGTACTAAAACCACACAGGAAGTCTTAGAGAACTCAGATGTTCACTAAAAATACATTGTGATTTAAAAATATGACCCATAAGCAACTTAAAAGTTTCAATTTATTTTGTTCATTCATTTCTTCATTTAACATTATTTATTTAGGAGTTGCTATATGCTCTCATTCTTTTTTTTTTTAATTTTTTTTCAACGTTTATTTATTTTGGGGACAGAGAGAGACAGAGCATGAACGGGGGAGGGGCAGAGAGAGAGGGAGACACAGAATCGGAAACAGGCTCCAGGCTCTGAGCCATCAGCCCAGAGCCTGACGCGGGGCTCGAACTCACGGACCGCGAGATCGTGACCTGGCTGAAGTCGGACGCTTAACCGACTGCGCCACCCAGGCGCCCCAGCTATATGCTCTCATTCTAACGTGAGAGACTGAAAAAAAAAAAAAAAAAACTAAGAAAATAAGTCAAGGTTATGACTTGCCTGGAGCCCTAATTTAAACTGGATGATCTTCATTGAGGGATATTTAAACTAAGTTCTGAGTGATCCAGAGAGGCCTGGGATACTAAAATCTTGGGGAGAAGTGTTCTAGGCAGAGGCAACTATTAGTACTCAGCCATAATGCACGAAAGAGCTTAGTAACACATAAAAAGGAAGGAGTACCTAAAGCTTACCGACAAAGGAACAGAATGAGGGAAAAGAAAGTCAAGGTTACACAAGATCACATCAGCTGAGTCCTTGTTGGTCTTGGCTAGTTAAGTCCATTTTATGTAGTGTGAGATGAGAAACCATTAAATAGATTTAAACAGAATAGGGACTGTGTCTGATTTTTATCTTTAAAAGATCATAAGTTTTCTATTATCAAGTCTTCAAGGGCTGAGACATCAAATATTGGCTTCTGCTCTCCCCATGACTATGCTTATTTCCAAAAAGCAAAGCTAATCCGTGATTTTGTGGCTTCAGTATGAGCTTGTGACCCATATTTTAGGGAATGGTCTAAGACTCTTGCATGCTGTCTGGGAAGGAGGAAAAATGGAAGTCAGCTTCCATTACTGAGCTGTAACCAATGAGCTGCGAATGACCTTAACTGTGACAAGAGCAAGCCTTATTACACCATAAACCCACTGATGTGACTCTCTCCTAAAGCACAGATTATTTTATAGTTTTGCTCCCAGGCCATGGATACTGGTTCTCAGGACTGAGGGAGTTCATTCCAAGTATTAATTTACTTAAAACCAGAAGTTCTTGGGACTCAAGGTACTCTAAGCTGGAAATCACATGTAAATTGGATGCAAATTAGAAAATCCCCCCAAATTCTAGTCTGTCTTTTACCATACTCTAGTTTTAAACAACATTCATCTCTTAGACTGACTACATAATCTAGAAATCAGGTGATAAGGAAAACATACATGCCACTGAAGACCTACCACATTGGTAACATTAGGATGGCTAAGAATAGTTCTTTGATGATAGCCTACACGTTCAGTGCCATTGTGATATGATCAGAGAATAAAGAGCACATTCTCCAAAGCTCTCCTATATATCCTGTATATAGCCAATCTAAGAAACCCTTCCCATACATAAATATGTCATCAGCCAAGGCAAAAATCAAGACTTCGCAAAGAGGATGCATTCTGTTCTAAGTGGACTCTCCATTGGGTCTTAAGTCAAAAGCCAAAATAATAAAATAAAGCAAAGCCAAGCAAACCCAATAGATATAGTATGCAGAAATTTTATCTCTTAAAAATTGCACAGGCAGTTAGTTACTTTACAAGTCACTATGTTCAAATAGCAATAGGACTGAGTTTTAGGAGTTAGATTTTAAAAGAGGGTCAAATATATTTATTTGTTGAGTCAGACAGATCTTACAAATCATTTGAACCAGCTATTATTTCACAAAAAGGAAAAAAAATCCAAGAGTTTCAGTATTTTTGAAAAGCCAGAGCAAGGAAAGGCCAGGAATAATGCCCAGTTATGTGAACCTGGTCCAGTGGTGGTTCTACTACATGGCAAAGCAGAATTGGAAAAATGAACAGAGGCTAGCTCTTTTTGCATATTGCAAGAGGGAGAAATCAAACACTTTTGCTGAGATTTCTTAGAGCCAAGTTTTGCATGGCCAAACTAGAGACTGAGCATCTTTCTGTGAAAGGCCCCATGTGGCTTTGCCCTCTGCTAATTGTAAGTTGGACTGCAGAGCTACTATGTGGACACCAACACAGCCCCAGGGCAGAAGTGTCCAATTCTATAAAAATTTCATTGTTCCATGTGGACAGACCACCGACATACAAATAAGTTGGGTGTGTAGATCTGAAGTCATAAAACAGGCCCTTAGGGACGTAGTCATTCTCCAGCCTTCCACAGTACAGACAGATTGCATATTACCCGAGGACATCACTGCTTGCCAAAAACAACACCATGGACTGAGATGAAATAAAATGACCAAACAGGAATCAATTAGAGAAACGTGCACAATTCTATTTGTGCAGAGTCCACTGCACTCTGACAAGGGGAACTGTGGTTTCGATTATACCTCCTGTGAGTCAGGGTACCTTCCCAAGTCATTTGTTGTCCTTAAAATATCAAAAGTAACTTGAAGTCAAAAATGGCAGGCAGAGCGCCATGTCAGAGACCATTTCATCATATAAATTTCATAATTTTCAAATCAAATAACATCTATCTCTCCATTACAATGTACTTTAGAGAGCAATGAGAGCTTCATCTTTATTTTATTTCCACAATCTCAGTTTAATTCCACTTTTTGCATGATGTGGAATTTATAAAAATAAAAACAACTATCATCCTTATCAACTCTATCACTTGAGATGTAAGTAGTTCATCAGCATTATTTAAATACAAGGGCTAACTCATAAGACACAATTCTTTGAAAACTTTATTTTTTTTTTATTTTTGCCTTCTAATAACTCTTATTCCAAACTGAAAATTGAGTATAATGCTTTATAGGCTGGCTGGGCTTAATGGTAATAGCTAATTTGCAAATAATTGCTATTACTATACCCATTTTATAGATGAAAAGGGATTCAATAAATTTCCCAGAGTTAGTATGTTTTAATTGCAGACAATTTAAATCCAATTTCATTTCCTTGAGCAGTTTTTCTGTATACATGGCCTGTGTTTGAGAGGGTAAGCGATTTCATGGCATTCAGCAGACCTTGAGAAAAGTTTGTGATGCAGAAACTTCTGCAGAGTTTGGTGATTTACTTAAACACTCCATATCTACAATAGGAAGATCCAGGTATCAAAACAGACAGCGGTCAAGCACTGGGAAATTTAACCCTGAAGATCTCCTTTTGTTGCCTTCTAATAAAAATGCCATTTTGCTCTTTTTCATGATATAAGAACGTTATGTTCAAAAGAGGCTCTTGGAACCAACATCAAAACAAAACAATTAACCAAAATACTAAAGCTCCCTGTGCCCTCTGTCGTGACCAACCCACAGTATCAATTAGATTGGAAGTACTCATTAATATACCCGTGTCTGCCTGTTCTGTTGGGTGACTGGTGGGCTCACCTGGCATCACCCCAAGTATGTTTATGGCAGTAGTTGTACACTCCTAACTGCAAGTAGGGAATTTAATTACAGTATGAGTATAGAAGGAAAGCAACTTAAGAGAAAAGCATTTAAAAAGAGAACAGTGAACCAGACAGGGATGAGAAACTGTTAATGTTTGAAGAAAAACTGTACAACTCTTAAAAATTTTTTTTAACATTTATTTATTTTTGAGACAGAGAGAGACAGAGCATGAACGGGGGGAGGGCCAGAGAGAGAGGGAGACACAGAATCTGAAGCAGGCTCCAGGCTCTGAGCTGTCAACACAGAGCCTGATGTGGGGCTCGAACTCACGGACCGTGAGATCGTGACCTGAGTGAAGTCGGACGCTCAACCGACTGAGCCACCCAGGCGCCCCAAAACTGTACAACTCTTAAAGGATTCTGCACTCAGTTGCTTTCACAAATACACTTCCTTCTACTTTGGAGAAACACAAACAAAATTCTGAGTAGGAGAGTTTCTACAAGGAAGATGTGAACTCTAACCTGAGGATTCATTCTTGAGTACTTTTTTAAAAGGCCTTGGATTAATATTTAAAAATTGGTGACAGAAACATATAGCTATGTTTCAAGTCCATATAACATATTTCATGTATGTACCACTTTGAAACAAAACTTCTTTTTAAATTAATACTGTGATACTGAGAAAGTAAGAGCACATGTAGTGTAATTTTTGCTGCTACGTTCCTTCAATACCACCAAAAGACTGATTTGAAGAGATCATCCCCTCACTCAAAATAAAAAGCCCATGCAAAGCTTGTTTGTGAAATTTGTGACATAAAATTGGCAGGTTTCAGTAATGTCTGTGATGGGAATGGTCAGAAGAATTCAAAAGGAGCTTCACTTTGGTCAGGGTAAGAAGAGAATCCCCACAGTGCAGGGGGACCTCAACTGTTAGGGCATGTTCTCCCGGTAAGTAACTGGGTCATCCCAAATGATTTACATAAACTGTTTGTGCCTCAGCTACCTCATGTCTAAAACATAAGTATGTAAAGCTAACTTGTCACCATGGTCTAAAGTCTATGATATTCTCATAGGGTAAAAATTGTGACTGCATAAAAGCCACTAGTTTAATCCTTCAGAGGATATTTCCACTTATTTTTTTTCTTAATTTGAGAGAGAGCATGCATGAGTGGGGGAAAGGGGGAGGGAGGGAGAGGGAGAGGGAGAGGGAGAGGGAGAGGGAGAGAGAGAGAGAGAGAGAGAGAGAGAGAGAGAGAGAGAATCCCAAGCAGGCTCTACTCTCAGTGCAGAGCCTAATGTGGGGCTCAATCCCAGAGCCCTGGGATCATGACCTGAGCCAGACTCAAGAGTCAGATCTCAACCAACTGAGCTATCCAGGCACATCATGTTTCTTTTTTACTTTAATATTATACACAGAACTATTACTTTGCTGTGTACCAAAAGTAGTCCACTCAAACTTTGCACCAAGTGGCCAGCAGTCAAAATATTAATTCACTTAGTTTTAAAACTTTCAAATATGAAATCAAAAGTATTACACAGAGTTGGCAGAAAATCCTATTTTAAAATATGTCTGACATTAAAATTATTCCAAGGAAGACTTGAGAATGAAAGATAGGACAAGTTTAAAAGCAAACTAAATACATCAAAAACATCCAATATCTTCTTCAATGCCGTGGGCCACATTAAGCTTGCCAACTGTAATTAGTAATTTCATTAACCCAAAAAGTGTTTGTAATTAAAAAGTATACATACATAGGATCTCCATATGTAAATGACATGAACTATTTAAGTGAAGTAACACATTATGTATTCAAATTTTACATCATAGGGCACTGATCAAAGGAAATGGATGACCTTCACTATTCCTTCTTGCCTTTGAATACTATCTGTGTGTGTGTGTGTGTGTGTGTGTGTGTGTGTGTGTGTATTTATTTATTTATTTATTCATTCATTCATTATTTCATTCATTCATTCAGTGTATTTAATTTTGTGATTTGCCCACCATGTCTCTTCCTTTCATGGCACACAGCAGAAAACCTCAGAACAACCATAAAGCCAAGTTTCAGAAAAAAACTAGGAATATTGGCCCATGCTTTCTCCTCAATTCCGTTCCATTCTGACCCATCAAACTTTATTTTCTAGACTTCTTTCTAGACTTCTCAAAATAAGAGCTTACCAGGAACATTTCTATCTGTCAAGTTAATGAAAGGGTTCAAAATTTATAGCACATTGTTGACATTCTTTTCATAAGCCTATACACAGGGACTCAAGAAAGACAATGGTTTCACTGGATATATGTGGTTCTCCAATGAAATCTGATAGCTTTTGACTTTCAAACTGCAGTCTTACAGAAGACATGCCTTTGTATATAACCTTGATTCAAAAAATGTGGTAGCTCAGGAACTACAGAATGGAAATACCTTATAAATACTGGTAACAAGAATAACTCTTTCTTATGGTCAAACAATTTCTAAAGTGTTAAATTTTCAGGTTGTGTGCACAAAGCAATTAAGTTTCCTCAGTGTGATGCCTATTAAGGACCCAATTCTGTAAAATGGGTAACTGTGATACCAAACCAGTTAAAATAGGTGGAAACGAGTACCAAATGTAGATCTTTCATGAAAACAACCAACAAAGGATAAATGAATAAAGATGTTGTGATATACATATATGCAAGGGAATATTATTCAGCCATGAAAAGTGGGAAAATCCTACCATTTTTAACAACATGGGTGGACCATGAAGTCGTTATGCTTAGGGAAATGACACAGAGAAAGAAAAATACTGTTTGATCTCACTCACATGTGTAATCTAAAAAACAAAAACAAAAAACCAAACTTACGCAAACAGGAGCACAATTTTGATTACACAAGGCAGAGGGAGGGAGGAGGAGGAATTGGAAGAAGGTGGTCTAAAGTTACAAACATCCAGTTACAAGATAAATAACTACTAGGGATGTAAGGTACACTATGAGTACTATAGCTAACACTCCTGTATGATACAAAAGAGACTAAATACTGAGATTTCTCATCGCAAAGAGAACAACTTTTTTCCTTTTTTCCCTTCTTTCTTTTCTTTTTATTGTATCTACAAAGAAGATAGAAGTTAGCTGAATGGACTGTGGTAATGATTTCATAATGTACGTAAATCAAGCCATCATGTTATACACCTTAAACTTACACAGTGATTTATGTCAGTTATTCCTCAGTAACACTGAAAAAAGATGTAGATTTTTATGAGACTCTGTTCATTTGATTAAAAAGAATGACATCTCCTATCTCTTCCATCATATTTCAAATCCTAACAACTGGATGGAAATGGGAAAAGAAAGCAGGAAAATTGGCAAAAATCACTGTGGAAGTACGTGACTCGTTATTCTAAAAAGTAATTAGTCCATATGCTGTCAATATGGAGTTGTCATTAATATGTTCATTTTAATTATTATGTTTTGTTTTTTAACTAGATTTTAAGCTTAAGTAGCCAATGTTTCTATTTTTTCTTTATTTCTCAAAATGCCTGTCCTAGTAACTTACAAAGAAAAGGTTCAATAAATATTGTTGATAGATTGAGTACTGATTGGTTGTCAGTGCTGAAAAGTATCTCCCCACCCTCTGGGTAATGCTTGTGGTTAAAACAAAACAAAACAAAAAAAACCAACAACAACAAAAAACAGGGTAAGATGGAAATGTTTGCGTAAGTTTTAAAGGCCTAGTCCCTGTCCTGTGACATGTAAGAGTGACTATTTACTTAAAGCTCTTAGTAGTACACACCTGTGTTTGGATTATATAAAATTAGTGTATTTTTTCTGCTTTCAAATGGACACTACTGTACAGCATTGTCTTATCCTAATTTTCATGATTCTCTATCTCAGCAAGAATTGGAATGTATATATATAAAGCCACCATTATTTCTTCTAAAATAGAGTGAAAATCATCAAAAACTATCTACATAGACTGTGAGCTGTTCAGTTCTCAATTCTCTAATTAATCTTCATCCAAGGATACCAAAATTCATGAATGGCTAGAGATGAAAAAACAAGCCTCACAGCCACGGAAGAAAAAGAACAGGGGCCAAGACATTAATGCTGCCTTCCTTGTGTACTTCGGCTCTTAGAGCTAATCATTTAGGTTTTTTTAGACGAAACTTGCAGACTTCTGTGAAATGTAGGCTCCTTATAATCCACAACTACACAGTTTTCTCTGAAACATTCTGTAAGAGACAGACTCTTATTTCAGTTAACAATCAGCAGTAAGAAAAGAATTACAAACAGAAACACAAATCTCAAATAAACTAATGGACTTTAGCCAACATCCAAACATTGTATACAAAATCAGAAGGCTTTGGACGAAAGAAAAAGGAAGGAAGGAAGGAAGGAAGGAAGGAAGGAAGGAAGGAAGGAAGGAAGGAAGGAAGGAAGGAAGGAATTTTATATGCTTAGCCATGCCCTAAAACCAAAGCATACTGCATATACAGTCTGAAATTAATGCTAGGTAGTTATCTATCTACATTATATATGCATGCACACACACACACACACACACACACACACACACACACACACAATTTTGCAAAGGGTTTTAGTTACTGAATAATTCTGGAGCTGAGTCCCAAGCGAGCAATTTTATTCCAGGGAGAGCAAGTATCTAATGTTTGTTTAATGACCCAATAGAACTTGGATAATGAGACAATTGAAGGTTGAGAAAGGTACACCATCCATCACAGTGAGTCTAATGCTAGTGACATACTGTTTATTTACAGTGCAATATAGGAAGACCTATGGCTCACACTTCCAACACAAACAGAACAATAAAAAGTACTTAAAGCCATTTATATTCATTTTAAAATGAAACCCATGGGGTGATGTCAAGATTTCTACTCTTTCTGACAGAGATATAGTATTTATCAACAGCAGTATGCCTCGTTCTTCAAACAGAGCACAGTGGGGGCTTGGATTTCTATAACTCGTGTTCCACTCTAATGGAAAAACAATGAAATTGGAGAAAAAGAAGAGTTATTCGATCATCTACTTTATCTCCATAGTTATGTCTATGAGACATGCTGTCTCCATTTTTTCCCAGGCCTGTCACTCACTGATGGTTTCCAAAAATAATTTTCTCCACTTTTCTACAGCATGGTACAATACAACTTATCTGTCACTGATTCCTTTTTCTCTTATTAAGGTCATCCCATTCTACTTAGTCAATTCTGTAGAGTACAATATTTGTGATCCTTTTCTTTGGCAAAAAATAATTTTGCTATTTGTAAAAAATGACATGCACAGTGGGGCACCTGGGTGGCTCAGTTGGTTGAGCGTCCAACACTTGATTTTGGCTCAGGTCATGATCCCAAGGTTGTGAGATCGAGCCCCACATCAGGCTCCAACTGAGTGTAGAGCCTGCTTGAAATTCATTCTCTCTCTCTCTCTCTCTCTCTCTCTCTCTCCCTGTCTCTCTCTCTCTCTCCCCCTCTGCCCCTCTCCCCTGCTTGCTCTCTCAAATATGTATTTTTAATTTTAAAAACTGATGTGCATATTAAATCCTAACTTACTAAGCCATTCACAGGTGGTCGCATCATATACTACCTCTATGTTCTTGCTTTTTTCCTTCAGGTTTTAATGGCTACCGTACCAATGACTCACACTTTTACAAAGATCATTTATAAAGTGAGGAAAAATAATTCTACTGTACTTTATATAATTTGAAAGTGAAAGAAATGTATCCAGCTACATTAGGAACACGTGTCCAGATGCACAAAGTTGTATCTAACATTTAGGAAAGTCAAAGTGAGGAGGGTTTGGAGTTTCTGATTGCTGTCCTTCCACATGGTGAGCAGTTCAATTCATCAAATAGAGGAAAATTCCATTATAATTTTAGCACCAATAGATCAGCTCCTCGTTGGTCTTGCTCACTGATTAACCCTAGTACTAAGCATAATGCCTGGCATGTGGCTGATGATGCCCTTGTTAGAAATATTATCTTGTTAGAAATACTTTGCTAATTTAAAACTGCCAAGTATTAATGATAATAGAAATATTTCTGAAAATGTTAATCCATAAATATTAAGATTCAGCCTTTGGCAATCCCTTTATGCTCTTCATCTTTTTAGTGATGTTTTCAATAGCACCTACCTTCAAAATAAGAGAAAATACAAAAACAATTTTTTAACTCGCCTTTAAACCACTAACTTTATTAGTTCTCTCCCAGCAAACTTATCTCATTTAACTTTTTTTTTATTATTTTATTATTTTTTTTGAGAGAGAGAGAAATAGTGTGCACATGGGCATGTGCACACACAAGTTGGGGAGGGGCAGAAGGAGACAGAGAGAGAGAGAGAGAGAGAAAGAGAAAGAGGCAGACAGACAGACAGACAGAACCCCACGCAGGCTCCGTGCAGTCATCATGGAGCCCGATGCAAAACTCAATCCCACAACTGTGAGATCATGACCCAAGCTGAAAGCAAGAGTCGGTTGCTTAACCAACTAAGCCACTCAGGTGCCCCACATTTCTCGGTTTTTAAATTTGGTTTTCTGGAATAATTTTCATAGCCAGAACAATTTCAAGTTATTTTCAAAATTATTAATAGAGATATACTCCCTTTGTACTCACTGAGAAAAAGAACATCAAACTTTAGACATATTTGACCTGATAAACAATTGCTAGTGTAAAACACAATTTAATTTGCCATAATTCCTATTTCTAATATCGTACCCATACTTGGACTTTCACCTCATGATAATCTTAAACATAGAATGTGTTAATGCACTTTCATCTTTGGTCATATTTTCTATCTTGCTTTAAAAATCATTACCATGGTTATATTACCCAAGTCTTCCAACACTTCTCAAATACTTCTATATTGGCTCAGTAATCAGCAAAGTGAAAATATAAAAATCAAGTAACAATGTTACTAGATCTTCTTGACAGGTATCCTCTGAGTACTTTAAATTAATTCATGCTTAACCATTACTACATAATTGCAACAATGACCTTATTATTTGGAAAAATGTCCATATATTGGTCATAAATTTTTAAAGACTCACATAATTAACAATTTTGCAGGGGAAAATTTGAGATCCCATGGCCCTTTTTAAGCAACTCAGATTCTGATTCATGCATCATGATTTTACTCACCAGTTCATCAATTTAATGTTGAGCACCTACTAATTCCCCAGTCCTCAACTAGTGCTGGAGATTCAGAGGTAAAGACAGACAAAAAATTTTTTAAATTTTATTTTTGAGGAAAAGAGGGAGACAGAGAGAGACAGAGCATGAGCAGGGGTGGGGCAGAGAGAGAAGGAGACACAGAATCTGAAGCAGGCTCCAGGATCTGAGCTGTCAGCACAGAGCCCAATGAGGGGCTTGAACCCACGAACCTCGAGATCATGACCTGAGCGGAAGTCAGATGCCTCACTAACTGAGCCATTCAGGTGCCTCAAGTTCCCTCAATTCTTGGAGTGAGAATCTACCATGATATTACATCTTTCATTCTTTTTTTCTGTATACCTAGACTGTGGTGTCATGTTTTGGGAAGTTTCCCCTTCAGACGGAGACCTCAGTAAAAACTGCAGGTTTGGTATAATAATATGACAGGAAGTGAATACAGGTACATAATAAATCCACAAGAATATGTGACAGAGTCCATGATGCCCTAACCCAAATCAACTTCCTCTTCTTTTAGGCACATAGCTAGATTACATTTTCCAGCCTCCATACAGTTAGTTCTGGCTGTGTGCATGAATAGGAAATGTGAACCAAAGTCAAGTGTGCTTCTTCCAGCCTTGGTCTGAAAATCTCTCTAGGGTATCTCCATGCTCTTTCCTACTTAGGACAGACTGGAATGAGGGGAGTGTTGTGTTACCGAAGTCCACTATGGTGAAAATGGCAGCAGTAAGTGGGTAAGAAACAGTAAGCTGTAAGTGGGTGGCTCAACTGGTTAAGTATCTGACCCTTGGTTTCGGCTCAGGTAAAGATCCCATGGTTTGTGAGATCGAGCCCTGAGTAGGGCTGTCAGCACAGAGCCTGCTTGGGATTCTCTCTCTCTCACTCTCTCTCTCTCTCTCTCTCTCTGTCCCTCCCCTACTCACACACCTGCTTGTTTGCTCTCTCAAAATGAATAAATAAAAACACAAAGGATGCCAAAATGGTGACACCCAAATTAGCAACGTTTAATCAGCTGTGCTGGATATCTTCTGTCTCTTCACATCTACTTCCCACTGTCGGTGTGGCAGTGTTGGAGAAGCCAATTTCTTCAAACCCCCTAATAAGGGTCAAAACTGGAAAAAAAAAGGCTTTGAGCACAAAGTCACAGTAAGCTTTCTCCATTAGACAAGGAACTGAGCCCTGCAGCAAAAATTAAGGATGCTGCCTTCTTACCAAAACCTCTTGTTCAGATGGCAACTACTACTATGTTGAAAGAAATAAGCATGGAAGTAAAGAAGCAGAGAAATAAAGCAAGCTAGAGAAGTAAACCTAAAGGAAAAAGGAAAAAGACATTGTCTGTGGTTACTAGCACTTGGAATATATGTAAACCACTAAATTAGAACCCCCCAAAACTTTTTTTGAGGTAATTCTACAGTCAAGAACTATGAGTTTAGCCCCAAAAATAAAATTTAAATTAAAAAAAAAAGACTGAATATAAAACAATCCTTGGGCTCCCAATTGCATAGGATTAAGAAATGGACTTTGGAAACTGCACAGCTCCCTAAGAGGATATTCTCCAGGACCCATTTTACTTTAAAAAAATTTTTTTAAGTTTATTTATTTATTTTGAGCACACAAGCTTGAGTGAAGGAGGAGGAGAGAGATGGGGAAACAAAGAATCCCAAGCACACTCATCGTTGTCAGCACAGAGCCCAATGCAGATCATGACCTAAGCAGAGTTCCAATGCTTAACCCACTGAGCCACTCACGCACCCCTCCAGGGCCCATTTTAAAAGTGTCTGCAGACAGGGGTACCCAGGTGGCTCAGTGGGTTAAGCATCTGACTCTTGATTTGGGCTTAGGTCATGATCTCACAGTTCATGAGATTGAGCCCCGCATTGGGCTCTGTGCCAATAGCACTGGGAGCCTGGTTGGGATTCTCTGCCTCCTTCTGTATCTGTCCCTCCCTAACTTGTGCTTCCCTCTCTCTGTCTCTCTTTCTCTCTCTCTCTCAAAATAAATAAAGATTTTTTTTAAATAAAAAAATAAAACTGTCTGCAGACGTAAATATAGAAGGAAGATCCTTCCAGAGGACGGGAGCTAAGTCCATGGAGATCAACTCACAAGGAAGTTCTTCCGGAACACAGAACCAATATCTAATCATGAAACTTCCTCGTCTGCCAGTGTAGACAAGTCTAAAGATTGCCTTTCCAGAATGATTCCAGCATTTTTCTGCACTAAAGTAAGCCATGAGTTTCCCATTCACACATTGTCAAAGTAGAGGTTTCTTATGATTACTATGCACCTGCTTTACTAAAGTATGCTATTTTCTAGGTCACAGGATTTAAAATATAGTAACAGAGGACTGGTCCTGACTGAGAGAAGTAGACATCTCCAGATATCCTGTGAAGGACTGGGAAAGGGGGGCAGTGATGGAAGGGGCTGTAGGAAGTCTCACTGGGAAAAGGATGGGTCTGCTTTAAATATGAGGCAAAGGCTACTGATTAGTATTTCAGAAGCAGTAGGGTAACCTGTGGCAAAAATTGCTTGCTATTCACAAGTATATATATTCTCTTCTTCAAGGACACAATCAGACACTAATTTTTCAGCCTTCCTCGCATTATCGTGTGACCATGAGATGGTGTTAAAATGCAATTTCCAGGCCTAGCGAACCAAAATGTCTCAAAATCTGACCTCATTTGTTTCACTAGGATTAGACTACCATGATGTCCTCAAGACCTCATCACAGTTTCCATTATTATGAGCACCTATGTGACAGACAACAGAGAAGACAGCTGTCCCTGACAGAAGTCACAAATGCCTTGGATTTCTGGGTGAGAAAAAAATTGACTTATCCTGGCTAAGGATTCTTGGTAACAGTGGCTAGCATTGGGCTAACCCAAAAGCTAAGTTTTATTTTATTTTTTTTTTTATTCTTTATACACATTCTTTTTATTTATTTTTTTATTTCTTATATTAAATACAATTTATTTTCAAATTGGTTTACATACAGCACCCAGTGCTCATCCCAACAGGTGTCCTCCTCAATGCCTATAACCCACTTTCCCCTCTCCCCCACCCCTATCAAGTCTCATTTTGTTCTCAGTATTTAAGAGTCTCTTGGGGCACCTGGGTGGCTCAGTCGGTTAAGTGTCTGACTTCGGCTCAGGTCATGATCTCACAGTTTGTGAGTTTAGGCCCTGCATTGGGCTCTGTGCTGACATCTCAGAGCCTGTAGCCTGCTTTAGATTCTGTGTCTCCCCTTCTCTCTACCCCTCCCCTGCTCACTCTCTGTGTCTCTCTGTCTCTCAATAATAAATAAATGTTTAAAAAGAAGAGTCTCTTATGGTTTGCCTCCCTCCCTCTCTGTAACTTTATTTTCCTCCTTCCCCTCCCCCATGGTCTTCTGTTAAATTTCTCAGGATCCACATATGAGTGAAACATATGGTATCTGTCTTTCTCTGCCTGACTCATTTCACTTAAACTCCACACCCAAAAAACAAATAATCCAGTGAAGAAATGGGAAGAAAACATGAATGGACGCTTTTCTAAAGAAGACATCCAGATGGGCAACAGACACATGAAATGATGCTCAACGTCACTCCTCATCAGGGAAATACAAATCAAAACCACACTGAGATACCACCTCACTCCGCTCAGAGTGGCTAAAATGAACAAATCAGGAGACTATAGATGCTGGCGAGGATGTGGAGAAACGGGAACACTCTTACACTATTGGTGGGAATGCCAACTCATGCAGCCGCTCTGAAAAACAGTGTGGAGGTTCCTCAAAAAATTAAAAATAGAACTACCATATGACCCAGCAATAGCACTGCTAGGAATTTACCTAAGGGATACAGGAGTGCTGATGCATAGGGGCCCTTGTACCCCAATGTTGATAGCAGCACTTTCAACAATAGCCAAATTATGGAAAAAGCCTAAATGTCCATCAGCTGATGAATGGATAAAGAAATTGTGGTTTACATACACAATGGAATACTACTTGGCAAAGAGAAAGAATGAAATATGACCTTTTGTAGCAACGTGCATGAAACTGGAGAGTGATATGCTAAGTGAAATAAGTCATAGAGAGAAAGACAGATACCATATGTTTTCACTGTAATGTGGATCCTGAGAAACTTAACAGCAGACCATGAGGGAGGGGAAGGAAAAAAAAAAGTTTGAGAGGGAAGGAGCCAAACCATAAGAGACTCTTAAAAACTGAGAACAATCTGAGGGTTGATGGGGGATGGGAGGGAGGGGAAAGTGGGTGATGGGTATTGAGGACGGCACCTGTTGGGATGAGCACTGGGTGTTGCATGGAAACCAATTTGACAATAAATTTCATATTAAAAAAAGAAGAAGTGGTTTATATATACAATGGAATACTACTTGGCAACGAGAAAAAGTATAATCTGGCCATTCGTAGCAATGTGTGTGGAAATGAAGGGTATTATGCTAACCAAAAGTTAAGTTTTAAAATGCAAGTTTCAAAGTCATTCACCTATAGATTTATTAAGGCTGAACACATTTCAATTCCTCCTTTCATTTTTTTTTTAATTTTATTTTTTATTTTTTAAAATTTACATCCAAAGTAGTTAGCATATAGTGAAACAATGATTTAAGGAGTAGATTCCTCCTTTCATTTTTTTAAATATTTTTTATTTATTTTTGAGAAAGAGAGAGATGGAGTGTAAGTTGGGGAGGGGCAGAGAAAGGGAGACACAGAAACTGAAACAGTCTCCAGTCTCCAAGCTGTCAGCACAGAGTCCAACACAGGGCTAGAACCCACAAACTGTGAGATCATAACCTCAGCCACAGTCAGATACTTAACTGACTGAGCCACCCAGGTGCCCCTCAATTCCTCCTTTAATGTGTACTACTGGACAAGACAACAGAGCCTGTTTCGGTTTTTTCTCAATTTCTTCAAAATTTTCGGTCACCGGTCTCATTTTCAGATCCTGTTACTTGTTTGCATGAGACCAATATAATAGGATATCTATTAAATGGCCCACTAACTGATAGGTGTCATCATTTTTCCTGTTATACAGATTTGGAAATGGAGCATAATAGGATAATGGAAAACCTTCCTCAAGATCACATTTCAGAACTGATGGACACAGGATTCAGACGTTATACACAGCCACTCTGTGGGGCCATGGTTATGAGGAAATGCAAACCTGTTGTGAAATTTAGTCCTCCCACATGGCTTCTTTGAGTATTGTGGCTACTAACAGTGTTAGCAAAGAATGGCTGTAGTTTGGAAAATACAGGTGAGATTTGGGACATCCACATTACAGACGAATTTATTTTTTAGAAAGGAATTCAACAAATAATTCCTATAACCAAAGAGCTTGCGCTGATCTTCTACAAGGGTGTACTTCAGACAAATGTAAAGATTCACAATATCATAGGCTCACATTTATTAGAACAAAAGTGAAGGGCAGGGCTTGATCTTCTCTACCCCAAAAATATGGTTTGTGAAAGCAAGGCTTGCAATTTTTCAAATATTTTCACGGAACGAAAATACTATTTCCTTCTAGTAAAAGGAAACTATTTCCAGAGCTCATAAAATAAAGCACTATTTTCTGTGCCTCAGTTTTTTCATAAAATATCTTATATTCATACCACAAATGGTTGGAAGTTCCTTCTAAGAGACTTTCGTAATAACATAGGATGTGGAATGTGTACTTGCTGTAGATACCTAATTAAATTTTTGTTCCCTTATTACAGTATGTTCTATTTCTATGTACATGTGCTTTCTCATTTATTTACTTATTTATTTACTCATTCATTCATTCAGGAGGCATTTACTGGCTGTTTGCAAATCAATTCCAGTGGTCGATATCAACTACTAAAATCTCTCCAGCATTCAGAACAATGCCTGAAACACAACACACACAACACAGATATTTAGAGAATGAATGAGTGAATGAGTTAATAACGAGTGAATGAAGCATCTTAGTTTAGCATCTGCAACAAACTTAAACCTAAATATAAGGGAGACCACGGCATGCTCTCGAACCCATCTACATTCAAAACCTGAATGTACACTTGAGTATTTAGAAGGCAATTCGATTAGAAGTGGATCTGAAGTTTAGACTCAAGCATGGGCACAGTGAGTTTAGAAAGACCTAAAACAGGACAATGAACAAACTACAAAGATATGGACATACATAGTGTGCTCAGCATCAATAAGACAATCAGTCGTTATTATCCAGATTCTTTATCATAACCACATGGCCTCAGTGTCCTAAAATGCTCCTGACAAATAGTCCTCCTAGTGCCTACAGTGGTCTGGGGCTCTTTTACTGCCCAGGGCATTCAAAGGCATGACTCTAGCCCTAAACTCTCAATGTGTCTCCCAACCTTACCTTCCTCGCAGAGAAATCCAAGTGTTGAAGTAAATGGCTTACTCTAGACCTAAGGGAAATCACTGCTACTTAAATAAGAGCACATAAAATTGAGGGAAGAAACCACAGATGTTAAATACACATGGTTTGAGAGAACTTTTTGTCCTTAGAGCCTCATTATTCTTTTCTTACAGGATTATTCACTTCAGAAAGTAATCAATTCCAGTCTAAGGTCATAAGTGGAAGGTTTATGGTGGCTTCTCTGATAAACAGAAATGCCGAGGAAAGTTATCCATTTACTTAAATCACTCAGATGTTGAAGGGGCAAAACATTTACCGAGTTTACTTAAATAAATTTTTTACTGGCATAATTGAGGCTTGACATTATTTTTTTTTTAATTCCATCCACAGCAATCCTCATTAGCCCTCTGTATTACTGGGGCACTATCTATGAGACTTCATGCTTCCTTTCTGTGTGATACCTCTGAAATTCCTTAACATTTTGATCAGATTCCAAGACTCTGGTTCCACACTCTAATGTCAGAAAAAAGCCATATATATGTATAATATATAGTATATATAAAATAAAAATTTGGTCATTTTCTCAAGTTTAATTTTTTTCCTTCTTTAGACTTATATAATGTATTTCTTTAAATAAAAATACTGTTATACATTATTGAACACTATTACTAGAGAGACTGGATATTCAGAAATGGTGACTTCTGAATTTAATAAATATAACAAAGATTCTAAACACCTAACTCAGGAATGTGACAACGATACATGTAGAATTCCATGTATACGGTTTAAAAGGAGGAGGGAACCCCTCATTTAATGGAATGTAGTTGTTACATTATGGATGCCAAGTAGAATTTGACAGGCCATAATGAACACTGGCAATTGCTGTCCACAGAAGTTAAATGCTTAATCACAGACTTAACATAGATCACTTATTTTAACATTTAAATTCTCATGTGTAGTGTCTCACCAATACTAAGATTACAGAGGGGAAGCTTTGTTTTTCTATCTTTAAAAATAAATTCAAATTTTTATTAAAGAAAGTAGTTTTATGTGCATTCTTGGTAATATATTTGGACTACCTTCTTTTTGAAGTTAAACTTATATCAAAATCTAACATGATAGAATGAGTCTATACACAGTCTATACGCAGTCTATATCTATACCCATGTATCACTACTTCCAGAAAGTGAACTCAGGTATCCAGGTTTTAGGTTCTACGTGTACTGTAATTCTATAAAATATATTTTTGGAATTCAAGTGGAAGAAAAATACATAAAATGATAAATACAATTAAGGTGCAGGGCTTGGAAAGGGGCCCTTCCAAGCAAGAGGCTCTGACACTTAAGTTTCATATAGCATAATACCAAAGTTCCCTCTAGGTGGACACCATGGTTGGCTTCCACATTAGCCACGAACACTCACACAATTTGTGAATACCTTGGGTTTCCACGATTGATATCTGGGCAGTCCTCTCAGATGAGTTAAAAAAAAAAAAGTCCAGGGATACCTGGGTAAATCAGTGAGTTAAGCATCTGACTCCTGATTTGGGTTCAGGTCATGATCTCAGGGTTTATGAATTAGAGCCCTGCATGGGGTTCCACACTGACGGTGCAGAGTCTGCTCTAGAGTCTCTCTTTCTTTCTGCCCCTTCCCCACTTGTGCTCACACACTCTCTAAATAAACAAACAAATAAATAAATAAATAAATAAATAAATAAATAAATAAACAAACAAACAAACTTTAAAAAGAAGAAAGGAAGGAAGGATAGAAGGAAGGAAGGGAAAAATAGGCCAATTAGAACATGCACAGCCTGTTTCCCTTAAAAATGATGTTCAGAAATCTAATTTGGTATGTGTTTAGAAAGTCTTATAACAATTCTGCATGTTAACCCCTTCAATTTCATTGTTTCCTTTTCAACAAGCAGAATACTATGAGGTGGGGGAGGAGAAATATTAGGAACATAAGAGTATGCTTAGTCATGTAAGCTTTTACATAGGCAAATGTTTGGAAAGGGTTATAATCAACCATTAATAAAAGGTTTATGCAATACAATTGGTTTTCATTATAATCATGAAAATTATGTAGTTTCATTTCTAGAAAGAACCTATTAGTTCATTTTTTTTGTCCACATAAAAAAAAATAATTCATGATACTTCATCCCGCACCCACTCAACTCATTTAAGTCTTTCTGGTTGTGTATCTTTTCCAAATCAAAGGATAACATAGGGCAGTAAGACTTGCATTTTTTACTTTGCCTTCAAAGTAGCTCTTGCTAAATGAGTAAGTCATGGTGATGTAATGTTAAGTGCCTCACGGCAACTATAGTTAAGAATACTGTATTGCATATTTCAAAGTAGCTAGGATAGTGGATCTTGGAAGTTCTCACCATAACAACAACAAAAAAAAAACCTGTTACTATGTATGGTTATGGATCTTAACTAAATTTATTGTGGCAGTCATTTCCCATTGTGTACAAATCATTAATCAAATCATTATGCTGTTACACCTGAAACAAATATAATGTTATGTCAATTTTGCCTCCATAAAATTTTTGCAAAGTATCTCTTGTTCAGTGTTTAGAAATGCAATCAGTAAATGTGTATAAATTTTCTTCCATCTTTATGATAGGAAAACTGATAAAATCAACTATGGGAGGGTCCATCATATGGCTTTTGGAGTCCAAGAGAATTAAGTATGAATTCCAATTCTGGTAATGACTTGCTGTGAGATCTCTCTGAGCCTCAGTTTCTACATCTGTAATGAAGATAAATGAAGTGCATTGGGATGATTGCCTAGAGAGCAGGAAAATGAGAGAAGGGAAATAGGGTTAAAATGAAATAAACCTGTGCCTGGGTGATACATTTGGTTAAGCGTCCCACTCTCGATTTTGGCTCAGGTCATGATCTCATCATCTGTAGGGCTTGAGCCCTACATTGGGTTCTGCACCGTAAGTGTGGAGCCTGCTTTGGATTCTCTCTCCCTCTGCCCCTCCCCTGTTCATGCTCTCTGTCTCTCTTCCTCTCTCTCAAAATAAATACCCTTAAAAAAAATCCCCAAGCCCAGTGAAAAGAGGAGAGGAAGAAGTTATCTTAACAGAGAAAGAAAGAGATTTTGAGTAGAGAAAGCCACCTGGATAGGAGGGGTGGTAATTAGTGATGTGACAGGTGGTCTGATGCAGCTTACAGAGCAACCACCAGATGAAGTCTCAGATCTCACTCTCTCCCCTGCTTTCAACAACTCCATTGGCTTGAGGGTGTGAGAGTCTGTTGACACAAACCACACAGATAAACCTAATAAGAAGAGAGCCATGAGGAACAGTGGGAAATAGATGTGAAGAGACGGAAGATATCCAGTACAGCTGATTAAACGATGCCAATGAGGCCACCTAGTTCAACAATCTAGGAACACACAGGGATTTATGAATAAAAAGCAACAACCTTTGCTTGATCCTCCGTCTCGAAGTCTGGACTGTGAAGTTACCATGTGAAACCACTTCAAACTTGGGCTCTTCTAATGATGACTTCTGAACATCTGAATAACATCAAAATCCTCTTTCTAGACTCATGGAAAGTGCCTACTTATTTCTGCTCTGGAAAATGAAGACTTAGCTAACGCATGCTTTCCTCGGCACATCCAAGTTGTTCCTCTAGTTCTCTGAAAGCTAACCTTGCATATTTAAAAGAAAGTTGGTTTTGTTCAAGATGATGGACATCTTTCAATTATAGAGAAAGTTTATTTTATTTGATGAGACAGCTGATTAAGAAAGTGTATCTTCTCAAATATCCATAACAGTTGAGTAAATTCACCTATAAGCAAACTTGTCTGCTTTAGGAAAGCTTCAATGAGATATAATATGCAGTGAAGTTAATACTTAGGGTATAGTTTTAAGAGCTTTGATAAACGCATATATATTAAATAATAAAGCATTTCCATCACTCCAAAAACATCCCACGTGCCCGTCTACAAACAAATTCTTTCTCCTGACCCTGGCCCATGGTGACCACTGACCTTATTTCTATCTTTGTAGCTAAGCCTTCACTAGAATGGCATATAAATAGAATTATAAAATATGTCGTATGTTGTATCTAGTTTCTTCACTAAGCATAAGGATTTTAAAAATCATCCGTGTTGCTGAATATGTCATTAGCATTTCTTTTTTATTCCCATTGTATGAATAAGTCACTCTTTATCCATTCAGCCACCAAATGTGTTAAGATTTTTAATTTTAAGAAAGAAAGTACACAAAACAGGGTCTATAACAGATAATGTTCCTGATAGAAATATATGTGCTATAGTATGTAGCCCTCATTTTCAGTTGTGGTTTCTCTTCCAGATAATTTGCTTTCATTTATATCTAGTGTATTCTTTTGAAAATCAGGCCATTGCTTTTTAAAATTTCTTTGTGGGGCGCCTCGGTGGCGCAGTCGGTTAAGCGTCTGACTTCAGCCAGGTCACGATCTCGCGGTCCATGAGTTCGAGCCCCGCGTCAGGCTCTGGGCTGATGGCTCAGAGCCTGGAGCCTGTTTCCGATTCTGTGTCTCCCTCTCTCTCTGCCTCTCCCCCGTTCATGCTCTGTCTCTCTCTGTCCCAAAAATAAATAAACGTTGAAAAAAATTAAAAAAAAATAAAATAAAATTTCTTTGTAATTTTATTTATTTTGAGAGAAAGAGAACAGAAGCAGGGGAGGGAGAGACACAGAATCCCAAGCGGGCTCCACTCTGTCAGCATGGAGTCCAATGCGGGCCTTGATTCCACATACAGTGGATGATGACCTGAGCCGAAATCAAGAGTCGAATGCTTAACTGACTGAGCCACCCAGGCGCCCCTGCTTAACTTTTATTTGAAAAGGAAAAGGATGTAATTTTCAAATGTAATTGAGGGAAAAAATTTTTGTAAGACTCCAACACAAATTCATGGAATAAAACACAAATTCTGCAACTTACAAGAACAGAGACTACCTTTTTAAAAAATCTAAGAAAAATCTTGTAAACCTCTGATACAATTCCTATAATAAAAAATATAGCAAACCACAATTAAAAATTTTAAGAACTAAGAGCTAATTTTTATGCTATTTTTAAAACATACAGAGCATATTTTCCTAAAGCAATTCATTTCATCAGAGTGGCAGATGTCAACACAGTGCTTTAGCTCAAAGAAAATTGTGCTATTTTTAACTTTTTAATTTATCAATCAGGGTAATAATACAAACAGGGCTCTAGTATTCACTACTGCTGTCTAGAAGGCTAAAGTGTAACCTTTTGTGGCAAAGCAAAACTATAATATCTGAAACCAATTTAACAGAAATGACATGCTGAGTAACCGATGGGATGGATTTGCTAACCACTCATAAATAGGAGAAATGGAGAATCATTTTATCAAGAATCACTAAAATACATAAGGGAGAAAAGTAGCTTTTACTTAGACTTTATAAAAGATTCCTGATACATTAGGATAGGAAATTTCATTTGGAATAAATTTTTATTGGTTTATCAAGATCAAGAGGAAATAAGAGCAATTATTCAAGCAGGACTATAAGCAAGACGTGTTTCCTCCCCAGCTCATGATATTCTGGGAAGAAATTTCTGGTAGAGATGGAGACAGATGAAAAACAATTTGTTCTAATATAAAGATGAAATAAACAGCTTGCTAACTGCTGTAGAAACCAAAAATGTAACTATAGGAAGAATACAAGAGCAAGGGAGAATTTAAAAAATTTTTCTTTTTACATTTATTTATTTTTGAGAGACAGAGCACAAGTGGGGGAGGGGCAGAGAGAGAAGGAGACACAGAATCCAAAGCAGGCTCCATGCACTGAACTGTCAGCACAGAGCCCCATGCGGGGCTTGAACCCATGAACTGTGAGATCACGACCTGAGCCAAAGTCGGACGCCCAAACGATTGAGCCACCCAGGTGCCCCACAAGGAAGAATTTTTTAAGTAGAAAGGCAATCATTTTTACAATTCTTCAGCATTGTTTTTTGTTTGAAGTTTATCCTGAGGTCATGCTGTTTCTTTTTTTTTTGTTTTTTTTTTTAAATGTAATTATTTTGAGAAAGAGAGAATGAGGAGGGGAGGGGCAGAGAGAGTGGGAGAGAATCCCAAGCAGGCTCCGCACTGTCAACACGGAGGGCTCAAACCCATGAACCATGAGATCATGACCTGAGCTGAAATCAACAGTCAGACACTCAATTGACTGTGTCACCCAGGTGCCCTGAGGTTATTCCTAATAGCATATTATCCTATTTACTACTGAGTGCATTCCACTTCATCAGGAAATTCATCCACCCAGTTTTCAGGTGCAATTCAACTCAATGCATACGATGTCTCTGTCAGATCCCCCAAGACTTAGATTTTATTTCATTGAACAATGTAGATAATAAAACAGCATTTGGGAAGTTAAGCCAGAGATAATAAAAAGATAGTTTCTCCAGAATAAGAGAGGTTTATATATTTACAGACTTCGCAATAAAGAAGAGCCATAGGTGAAGCAATAATGCCAAAGACATTTACAATGTGAGAAAGAAATATGAAAGTTACAGGGTATAAAATAAAGAGTATTAGCAAACAAGTTTTGCTCTGTTTACTCACTGCCCAACCCCAAACTAAAGGAGAACACACAACAAACACATGGAGACAAGATAATCAAGATTGAACAAATATGCCATCATGAGCTCCAAGTGTTGTGAGTGAAAAGGGATCCTAGGTATTTATAAATCATGGATAAATAGAAAAAAAAGGATTAGATAGAATATAAATGGGAACTTCATGTCTTATCCAACTCCCTTCACATAAGTGCAAATTACGCTAAGTGGTTGAAAAGGGTGGAAAGCATCTACGTTGTTTGTTTCAGTTGTTTTCAGTGTCACAGGAATGAAAATGTCAGTTCCTCCTGTATTGGATCAGTTTATGTCCCCAAGAGAAACTTTCCTTTTGTGGCCAAAGATTTTACCTTTTGACCATAATCATCCATAACAGTATTCCTTTGATGTTATGCACATGCTTACTGGCAACAGTACCAACAGAGGAATTATACAATATTAACATCACAAGAGACTGAACATTGTGCTTAAGCAGTAACATGAATAGGAAGCAGGATTTTGCTAAGAATCTACCTGCAGGCCAAGAACAGACCCATCTGAGATTCATCAATGGGTTGGAGACATTGTCCACAGTATTCCAGGTATGTCAGAATCTGGTTCTTCAGGGTTTATTCAGAAAAAACAAATCTTCGGCACAACAACTAAGGGAAATCTGTTGAAGTAGTTGCCCTGACACTCCTGCAGAGGGCTCATGGCTGCCTTGTAAACTAGGGCCTTCAATGAATGCAACCTGAGTGTGTTCATTCATTCAACCCAAAACAGCCATCTGACGCACCATGTTACAAGCTGGGAATACAACAGTCAAGAGGACAAGCAAGTTTTATTCTGTCTTGAAGCTCAAAAAAGTCAGAGGTGATTGGGGCACCTGGATAGCTCAGTTGGTTGAGCGTCCAACTTCAGCTCAGGTCATGATCTCGAGGTTCACGGGTTCAAGCCCCTCATCAGGCTCTGTGCTGACAGCTCAGAACCTGGAGCCTGCTTCAGATTCTGTGTCTCCCTCTCTCTTTGCCCCTCCCCTGCTCACGCTCTGTCTCTCTCTGTCTCAAAAATAAATAAAAACATTTTAAAAAATTTTAAAAAAGAGGTGATAAATGCTATGAAGGAAATAATGTCACCATGAGTATCTGGAGCTCAGGAAGCAAGTGGAATTATTTTGATGGAGCCAGGAAAGTGGGACCTTGAACGGGAGCCTCAACACTGAACAAACAAGGGTCATGCTTGAGAAGTGAGGACATTCTAAGCTGAGAGAACAATGGCAGCCTTACTATGTTACTTAACCTCTAAGGACCTCATTTCCAAGTCCATGAAAAGGATGACAAAGCCTGTCCTCTAAGGTACCTAGAAAACTTAGGGAAAATGAGTCTGGCACATTCCGCAGTGAGGGCTCTATATCCACTCTCATCACTAAATCTCTGCATTGACGCTCCCTCCTTGATACACCCTGAGGGTCAGAATTGCATATCTACTCACGGTGAGGGGGGGCAATATCAAAACTGTTTGAAGACAAGTAACATTTTAAGAAAAACAACTATCAAAAAAATATGTATGCATTCCAGAAAACTTACAAAGAAGGTGTTTTATACTTTTAAATGAAACAATGTAGGGTCAATGAAACTACAAAGTTGAGGTCAAAGTCCTGAGCAAAAGTCGTCTCAAGCTGCACATGAACAAAGACAGCCTCCGAGGAAAAGAATATTGGCTTACCTGCAGAACATCACCTGCCTGGAGCAAATCTCAATTCTCTTCCTAAACCGATTATCACACAAAGTAATGAGGTTTAAAAAAAAAAAAAAAAAAAAAAAAAAGACCACTTTTACCTGTGTGTGTGTGTATGTGTGTGTGTGTGTGTGTGTGTGTGTGTGTGTGTGTGTTTCCTTCCCAGAAAAATTAGTGTCTTTTTTCATTTTTCCTATCTGAGATCTCACCATGACCTTTTTTAAATGACATGCTACAAAGATAGATACAACAGCACAGAAGGAACAGGAAGAGCATTGGTTTTCCGGATCATGCTGGGAAGGGAAGGGAAGGAGAGTCCTTTTCTTCCCAGCTTTCTTACTCCCCACCTGCCACAGACAGTTTGGGAGAGATTAAAACTAATGAGATCTAAGTAGGTAATTTCATATAGTTAATACCACTCACCCAGCAGGAGAGCAAGATAAAAGATTCAAGATACGGAAAAGGAAGGGCTAGGGAAGCCAAGTATTAGGATTCAGAGTGCCTTTGATAAAGAAGCTAGTAGGATCCAGTAAAAAAAAAAAAAAAAAAAAAAAAAATTGTAGTCTAATTAGCAAGCAAATGACAAAAGCCATACATTCCCACAAAAGTCAGTATACTGTAAGTATGATCATTTGGGCTTTGAAATAGGAACTAGAACTAAATACCTGAACTAACAGTGAATGAAATCTGGTTTGGGAAGTACTAAGTGAAAAACTCGACATTTCCCTTTAACTGAAGCTATATTTTAAAATACTGTATTAAAGTAGAGATAGCCAGAGGGTCTGAGTTTTCTTCAGTGGGATTTATACAAGCACATTTAAAAATAAAAAGCCAAGAATACATGATATTCTCTAAGAAAACATTACTTACTGTTGGTCTGAAAGAGATACTTACTAAATTCCTTTTGGACTTAGGTTTGCTCACATGTTCACTTCCAGGAAAACACTACTTGTGACATTAACAAGAAGCAGGCCTCTGTTTCCCAGTAACTGTTGGGAAACGTCAATGACTCATTTATGGGAGTAAACAAAAGGATTAAGGAGAGAAGAGCTATTTCACAACTATAAATACATACTAAAGTTACAGAGCTCTCTCCCAGAAAAAGCTATAAAGAACACTGGGGAAAAAATGAAAAGAGTTTTTGTACAAAGTAAACATACAGGAAAGCAGTAAAAAGAAAAAAAAAGAGTTAGTACTTTTAATCTATGCTGAGTGAAATAAATCAGAGAAGGACAAATACTATGCCATTTCACTCATACGCAGGATCTCAAAAATGAAACCATCAAAACAGAGAAAGATTCATAGATAGAACAACCTGGTGGTCCCCAGCAGGGAGGGAAGTGGAGGGATGGGAGTAAGAGGCAAAGGAGATTAAGAGGTGCAAACTTCTTAAAAAATAAGTACTTAAAAAATAAGTACAATAAGTACGTTGTAGGGTCATCTGGGTGGCTCAGTTGGTTAGGCAACCAACTTCGGCTCAGATCATGATCTCACAGTCCGTGAGTTTGAGTCCCGCTTCAGGCTCTGTGCTGACAGCTCGGAGCCTGGAGCCTGTTTCGGATTCTATGTCTCCCTCTCTCCCTCTGTTCCTATCCCACTTGTGCTGTGTCTCTCTCACTCTCAAAAAAAAAAAAATAAATAAATAAACATTTAAAAAATTAAAAAAATAAGTACATCGTGGAGATGCAATGTACAACACAGGGAATATAGTCAATAATATTGTAATAACTTTGTAGGGTGACAGATGGCAACTAGACTCCTAATTTTGTAATGCCTAAAAATATTGAATTATGCTGTATACCTGAAACTAATATAATACTGTACATCAACTATAAGTCAGTAAAATAATAACTTGAATCTAGATTGAAAACATGTGGCTTCCAGAAAAAAATCAAGAGTATATTAGAATGTTTGGTTTGCTTTGGCTTTCATGCCAGCTTCCTTTAGCCTTTTGGTCTCTTTGTATTCAGTGTTAGAAAATGGCCATTAGCACCACCTACCACATCGATTTAATGAAAGAACCATTTCCTGAAATATTTAATTCATAGCACTAACAGATTTTTTAAATTTCTTTAGGTTTAACTCTTTACCAAAGATTATGCACATACTATAGTCTTTAAGTACAATGTACAATATTAGAAAAAAAGCTACTCGGGGAAAAGGATTCTTCTGATATAATAGTAAATCTTAGGCAAAAATTTTTTTTTTAATTTTATGTTTTAAATTTTGAAATAATGGTCAACATACATAATAAATTGCAAGAAAAATAAAAGCAACCCCCATATCCTCTTTACCTAAATCCCCAATTGTTAATGGTTCACTGCATTTGCCTCATTACCTTCCCATTCTCTCTCTGTATATATGGACTTTTTTTTTCTATTGGATGGGATGCCCTATCACATCTAAATACTGTAGTGTTTTCTCCAAAAATAAAGAAACCTCCATATGTTATGACCACACACCCTTTTTATTCAGTTAAATAACAGTGCTAACAACATTGACCCAACACATAGATCCCAAAATTTAACATAACCTAATAATATCTCTTTAACCATTAAGTTCCAGCAACCTACCCAACAATACTGCATTTAGCCGACATGTCTCATCAGATTCCTGCAATCTGATTAGTTTCTCCTCATTTCGCCAGCGCTTGAGGGGCTTCAAGGCTTTCATGCTATAGGATAGCCCTTGGTGTCTGACATTTCCTCATGACAAGACTGAGCATCACATCAAGAGGCACACTCGGGTAATGTCCCACCACTGGTGATATTCAAATTATCACCTGGTTTCTGCCAGTTTCTTCAATGGAAACCCACTTTTGCACAAGATGGCTGGGCCAGAAAGGATAAAGAAATACTATCACGGAAGTTGAGGTCCCAGAGTTGGATGGCAGTGCTGTTCTCAGCATCATGCACTGTAGTAAAGCTTCCTCCCCTTGTTTTGGTTACTATTGTATGGGGAGGTATTTTGATTACTATCTCATGGGGAGGTATTTTGATTACATCGATATTCTGTTCCTCATCAAACCCCTACAGGCAAGCCTTTAATTGATGGTTCTCACCTGTGCCTACTACCCAGGTGCTAGTTGCTAAACAATGATTGTGTATTTCATCATTTCTTCTTTATCTATCATTGATAATCTACTCTGAAGTCCTTTTCCTTCTTCCTTATTTATCTACTTATACAAGTGTGGAGTGGTGGATTTCTCTTTTATTCATTAAGTAGCAATCTCATACTCTCATTATCTATTTTGATATTTAAACTGTCATACGGTTGGTGAGCTCCTTCAAACTTACATCTGTGTTTTTGCTTTTGTTTTTTTTTGCCATGTTTCAATCAGCCTTTAACCATTTAATTATTTTATGCAAAACAATATATTATATGCTAATCTTAATACCCCTGTTATATGCTCACCGGCTCCAGCTCTATAATCCAAGGAGCCTTGGTTCCTTTTAGTGGAAGATTATTTCTAGAAATCAAATCCAAGTGTTTGGTGTATACAATACTAATAGAGTGTCATAGTTCATGGTCTTTCAGCAAACAGAGTTAGGAAATACAGGGAGCTATAGAGATATGTGTATATATAATTTTTATATGTAATCTATTTGCAAAGTTACAAAGACATAAAATCATATTCATATATATATATGTTTATGTAAACACAATAATGCACATAAACCTATAACTCTCAATATCTGGGCATTCACAGTCCTGAGCTTTGTAGATTTACAAGTATTGGTTCTTAAAGGAGCATTACGATACAGCAAGAATCCCACCGATCCTTAAGTTACAGCTACCTCCCTCGTCTGTTGGGGTCTCAGTGCCAAGGGATTAGGGGGCAAGAGCAAGAATCATCATGCTGGCAGGAACCACTGGCTCTTATCAGAAGAAGTTACAGCTTCTGTCACCTGAGGAGGGCAGGGAGCCATTTTGGGGCACCAAAGTGAACCATTTGAGTATCTCTTGGTATTCCTCTGTTCATTTTTTAAGTTAAATGGAAAAGCTCAAAAGCCTGAGAAGGATGTGACAAGAACTCAGAGCCCTCAGTGTAGCGGGTCTAGATCACTCCACCGAGTAAACCACTTAGGACAGCAAAGTTCTGAGAGTGAGGGCAATCTAGAATGTCAATAGAGGAAGATGTTACTTACCACTCGCAGGCCTGAGTCTTCAGTTGTGAGGATTATAGTTTGTACCACTGACCTCTCTCTTAGACATCTCCACCAGGAAAAGAGGCCCACCAGAATGCTGGAGTAGCTGCACAGAGAAGAAGCGGACAAACTGTAACAAACACTGCGTTCTCCCGTTCAGATCCCCCCATGCAGGGCTTTAAAGCTAATTCCCTGCTTGTGAGGACGGCCTACTGACAGGTGTCAGTACTTAGTCCTTCCCAGGAATTGCCCATGGCTGAAAGAGAGATCTATCACCCTCAAAAACCTTTCAAATGTATTATTTATTCCGCAATTTGAATTATACAAATTAATATATGAATACATTCTCTTCATTAAATGCAACTACAAATAAGGTAATTAAGTTCCTTTAGCTCTACCTTAATACCAGTCACCTTTCCTCTCCACAAAGAAGCACTGTTCTTAGTTTGCATTTATCCTTCAAGGCCTTTTTCTACACATGTGCAATTATCCCAGTTCTTATCAGTGACCAACGTAAAATTATACATACACAAACGGATGCGAGCTGAGTTCATGCATGCTTGGTAGGCTGAATTTTATATTTCCATGCTTTAACATTCATTTGGGTGCGTTTTCTCATGTTTGATAGGGTTTATACCCTTATTGTTTCACAGATGTATGCTATGTTTAAGGCATTAGTATTTATGTTCCAGTTTGCTATTTTTTCCCCACTGTAAGTACAGAGTATGATAATTTTTGGAGATATTTTTAGGGGTGCCTGAGTGGCTCAGTTGGTTAAGTGTCCGACTTCAGCTCCGGTCATGATCTCGCAGTTGGTGGGTTCAAGCCCTGGTTTGGGCCCTGTGCTGACAGCTCAGAGCCTAGAAACTGCTTCAGAATCTGTGTCTCCCTCTCTCTCTGCCTCTCCCCCCACTCGTGCTCTGTCTCTTCTCTCTCTCTCTCAAAAATAAACATTTAAAAAGAGTATTTTTTATAAGCCCAAGCAATATACAATATATAATACAGCTAAAATTCCAGAAGTCTATATTTCACAATTTATAAAAGACATTTGAGGGTCACCTGAATGCCTCATTCAACTAAGCATCAGACTCTTGATTTCAGCTCAGGTCATGATCTTGTGGTTTGTGAGATCCAGCCCCAAGTTCAGGGGGTGAGGGGTGGGGGGGGCTCCACGCTAACAGTGCAGAATCTGCCTGGGATTCTCTCTCTCCCTCCCTCTCTCTCTGCCCCTCCCCTGCTTGTGCTTGCTCACTCTCTGTCTCTCAAAATAAATAAACATTTTTTAAAAAGAAATTTGAAATCACTGTATTAATGTTAATTTCTTCCGATTATACAAGAGGATTACATTAACAAGTGAAAAAAGAAATCACTTATAATCCAATTATTCTTTCATAATGTTTTAAATGTACATAAAAGTAAGAAAAAAAATTTCCTCTTTCCTTTCTCCAGTGTATTTAGTATTTAGTATCGGTATTTAGAAATATCAATACCTTATTCTATCCATACATCTATGTATTTATATATCAACACATTTTGTGTTTAATGTCATAGCTAGAAACTTAGAAAGATGAGAATAAACACACAAACATATGGACACAGCTAATTTTGTTTAGTTTTCTACCAAAAGAACGGAATTTTACAACATGCTTTGTTATAAAGCCTTTATTATAAACTATCTTTACAAGTCAGCATATAAACATATATGTCATTTCCATATGAGTAGCGTTCCATTGCATTAATCCCCCAAAACTGATGTCAATAATGCTTAAGCGGATTTATGCATTTTTGATAGAAAAAAAACTGTCATTTTGATTTGCATTTTATAGTGTTTATTTTTATAAGATTTTTAAAATTTTTTAATGGTTATTTATTTATTTTGAGAGAGAGAGAGAGTGAGAGTGCACAAGTGGGGGAGGGGTAGGAGAGTGGGAGAGAGAGAATCCCAAGCAGGCTCCATGCTGTGAGCACAGAGCCCAACATGGGGCTCCATCCCAGGAACCTTGAGATCATGACTGAGCCACTCAGGCACCCCAGATGTTTTTTAGTCACTCCAATTCAAATGTGAACTGTTACTCTTTAACTATTGTCTACTCTTGGTCTAGGCTGTTGAGGTTTTTTTTGTCATATATTTTGTTGCACTTTTTCTATATAGTGAAAGTATTACACTTTTTCCTATTCAATTACCTTCTAAATGTTTCTACCCATTTTCCCTTCTAACTTTGTTAAACGGTCTTTAACCATTCAATGTTTTTAATGCTAATGTGCCCAAATCTGTCCATCTCACCCCTTATGGTTTTTGAGGTTTATGTCATGGATGGAAAAGCTTTCCCTACTACAGAATTTATAGTTTCTGTTTTGGTCTACTTTTAGTAATTTTTTTGATCATGTGAAATACGGACAAAGTTTATCTTCTTCCAAGTGAATGGACAATTGCACCAATCCAGTGAATTGAAAAATAATTTTTAGCTCTCTTCCACTCTAACCTCTTTTTTTTTCCTTCCCCTCCCCCATGGGTTTCTGTTAAGTTTCTCAGGATCCACATAAGAGTGAAAACATATGGTATCTGTCTTTCTCTGTATGGCTTATTTCACTTAGCATAACACTCTCCAGTTCCATCCATGTTGCTACAAAGGGCCATATTTCATTCTTTCTCATTGCCACGTAGTATTCCATTGTGTATATAAACCACAATTTTTTTTATCCATTCATCAGTTGATGGACATTTAGGCTCTTTCCATAATTTGGCTATTGTTGAGAGCGCTGCTATAAACATTGGGGTACAAGTGGCCCTATGCATCAGTACTCCTGTATCCCTTGGGTAAATTCCTAGCAGTGCTATTGCTGGGTCATAGGGTAGGTCTATTTTTAATTTTCTGAGGAACCTCCACACTGTTTTCCAGAGGGGCTGCACCAATTTGCATTCCCAAAGCATAAGAGACTCTTAAAAACTGAGAACAAACTGAGGGTTGATGGGGGTGGGAGGGAAGGGAGGGTGGGTGATGGGTATTGAGGAGGGCACCTTTTGGGATGAGCACTGGGTGTTGTATGGAAACCAATTTGACAATAAACTTCATATATTGAAAAACAAAAAAAGAAACATACTCCTGAAATCATTGTTGCACCATACACTAACTTGGATGTAAATTAAAAAGAAAATGGTAATAAATAAATAAATAAATAAATAAATAAATAAATAAATAAAACATGGCTAGTGCAATGACCTAGATGAAAGGTAAGAACCCAAAACAACATGGTGGTGGAAGAACAGAAATGGAGGGGTGGATTCCACAGATATTTGGGGCAATTAATCTGTATAACCAATTTAAAAGAAGTTGTAATATTATAATAAATATGTATTTCATCTTTGTTCCTGGTTCCTGGGACTGAGCTCCTACAACTCTTGTAATCTGTAACTCTTGTCAACCCAGTTACATCTTTTGTTACTTATAATAAACCACTTCCAACCATAAAAATAATAATAATAATTTTTTCCCAATGATACAAGATACATTATCATACCCTAAAGTACCCTTCTACATCTTATTTTGTTTATATAAAAAGGTAATATGATGTCTTTGGGGTTAAAAATGGTATGATGGTAAACTCAAAACTTTTACAGTGGAAACACCTGCATCAGGCGTTGTCACTGCACATATGTAACTTGATCTAAATCTGTTTCCATATCCTTCAAATGGGGATCCTACCTTCCTCCTAGGGTTGTCTTGAAGATTCAGTGACCTAAAAGTCAATTGCCTGAGGCATGACATGTGCTAGGAAGTTAATTCCTGTGGGTCCTCTTTCCCCATTTCCTTCTACTCATTCTAATAAACACCTTTTATCAGGTTCTTCCAAGTAATATACTTGATGTTGGCTCATTCTAGTGGAAAACTTGAGGTGCAAATAACACATCCAGAAGTTTAGAAATTCTATGAGTCCCTCACCCCTAAATTTTATTTTCCTTTGTATTTGCCACTATAGTGAAATAATATTCATAGCACCTTGTCTCTGGGGAATCACAGGAGCTTATTGTAAGTGAACTAAAGAGTGGATGACTTTTAGTTCAGCACACCTGTCACATCATTTTGAAGTACAGGAGGCTTCTTAACAAACCTGCACTCTATAATAGTGTTTCATTTCTGCTAAGAAGTCGGTCTTCCCCAAACTGTTCTATTGAAAGCACAAAGAATCTCAATGTTCCAGAAGGTGAAACAGAGGTGGAAGTTGTCAGAGAAGTTGGTGATGGCAAATACACAGCATTTCAATGATACCGATGGTGTTCATAATACTATGAAGAAGTCCTTAACAATTAATAGGAAAAAGCGTTATTAATTATACTTTCAATAATGGATGTAATATTGATTTTAGTATTAAAAAACATATATGTGGTTACATATTAAACAGGGCAATTAAAAGAGAAGGAAAACCAACAGTTGACGTCTTTGTTACATGTTTTAAACAAGGTGAGGTCAACACGTATTCCATGAATGTCTTGCTATTGCCAGGTACTGGGCCAGGCTCTAGAAGTTACAGTCTTAGAAAAATACACCTTTACTGGATTTTTCCAGAAATACTATAAATTATAATTTCATATTAGTTTGCAAGGCTTGGGAAAGATTCCATGCAACTCAAAATATATGTGATATAAATGACTAAACATGAAATGATATTAACAATTTTTAATTATAATAATGGTATCTGTGTTCTCTATTTTTAAGAGATAAGATACTATAATATTTTGGTTTTATTTAAAATAATTCCGTTTTTTGAAGGGGTAGAAATGGGGGTACAGGTGACACAAGATTGGACAGGTGTTGGTTATTACTGAAATAGCATAATGGGTACAAAGAAATTACCACGATTTTTGCATGTATTTGAAATATTCTCTAATAAAAATTGTTAATGATGTGATACCAAAAAATCCAAAAATATCAGTGGCTAGATCACCTATCATAGTCCATATAGAAGAGTAATTCCTTGTATCATCATACGAATTCACTCTAAGATTTTTCAGATTCAAAATCCAAGCCCTATCGCTTACTAGCTATGTTTTATTAGCCAGGTTAATTAAGCATTTTGTGTCTTGATTTTCTTATTTCTAAAAATCATTACAAGATTATTGCAATCATTGTGGTGCCTGGGTGGCTCAGTCAGTTGAGTGTCTGACTTAGGCTCAGGTCATCTCACAGTCTGTGAGTTCAAGCCCTGTGTCAGGCTCTGTGCTGACAGCTCAGAGCCTGGAGCTTCCTTCAGATTTTGTGTCTCCCTCTCCCTCTGTCCCTACCCAACTCACACTCTATTTCTCTGTCTCTCTCTCAAAAATAAACAAACATTAAAAAAATCTTTAAAAAGATTATTGCAATGACTAAATCAGTTCATCCCATGTATTGCTTAGAAGTAGTTGGAATATTGTAAATACTATTTGGTTGCTATTTTTATTATGCGGTGACAATAGTTATATTTGGTCTCCAAGTGCATCATTTAGATAAGAAATACTGACAAATTACTCCATGGATTATTAGGCTTCCAACAATCACAATTTACCTGTCTTGTTAAATATCATCTGGTTACTCAAAGTCTTATTCTATGTAACAGTGAGAAGCAATAAATCCCTAAGTTTATATTATTAAGTTATCAAGCTCAATTCTTGAAATAGTGGCAAAAGATTAAAAGCAATTTAGACAATCCGAGAAAAGAAAAACACTAATTCAGGCTCATACATTGTCTAAATAAATGGGAAAAGAAAGAAAACAAAATATATGATATATAGATAACACAGATAGGACTACTGTATTCACTTTGAGGCCCAGTAACCAAAAACTACACAGGTAAAATCTCAAAGCTACCAAATGGTAGTATTTCATGTCAAAAAAACTTATCCAAGAAAATGCTTTTATTACTTATTGATTTACTTATTGATAAACATAAATCAACAGGCTATATTAGATTATGTAGATATTCTTTTTATACTTAATAAAGATCTAGCCTTAAAATGTGGTCAAATTTGTCAAATAATTTCAAATATGTCAATATCAATGATAAATCCTAAGATAAAAATTACTTTAATGTTTATTTATTTTTGAGACAGAGAATGAGCAGGATAGGGGCAAAGAGACAGACACAGAATCCGAAACAGGCTCTGAGCTGTCAGCACAGAACCCAACGTGGGGCTCAAACCCACAGACCATGAGATCATGACCTGAGCTGAAATCAGACGCTTAACGGACTGAGCCACCCAGGAACTCCCACAAAATTACTTTAAAAATCAGCAGAACAGGGGCACCTGGGTGTCCCAGTCCATTAGGTGGCTGACCCTTGGTTTCCACTCAAGTCATGATCTCACAGTTGGTGGGTTAGAGGCCTGCCTCAGGCTCTGCAGCTGGCAGCAATGGAGCCTGCTTGGGATTCTCTCTCTCCTCTCTCTGTCCCTCCCCTGCTCACACTGTCTCTCTCAAAATAAATAAATAAACATTTTTAAAAATTATTTAAAAAATATAATTCAGCAGAACATATAAGGCAAGCATGAACAAAATTAAGAGGATGTACACAAAAAGGATAATGTGACATCCAAAATTAACAGTCAGGACTACCTTTAAATGAGTGCTTACAGACTAATGTGGTTCAAATCTAAGTACTCTTGATGATAACCCCAATATGTGAAATAAATAATACAAAGTGGTAGACACTGGCAAACTTGGTTTCCACTTACTCGGTGAATCTAAACAGATTCAAATTCAGTTATTTTCATCAGAGTGAACCAGCACACATTTGAACCAAATAGTACTCATAAGTCACTTTGCAATCTGTCTTAGTGCAATATATTGATATAAAATCAACCTGTATCCATACAATTCAAAAGCCTCTTTCCAAGGATAAAATACCTATATCTATCATGGATACTGAAACCACTCACATGAATTATCTCCTTGGAATAATATTTTAGTGGGTTCCTACTTGTTTCTTTGCTTATAATCACATGAGCTTCCAATCTCTCCCCAGTATAGCCTAAGGTGCTATTTCTGAGAACCCAGTTTGGATTCTACCAATTTGCTTTAAATGCTAAGAACACTGCAGAAGTGTTCTCAATCAACATTCTAGCTTTTTCTCCAGCATTTCCCACATCTGCTTCCATCCTTTCTGTCATGGTGAAGGACTTATACTGCAATTTTCCTCATGTCTCAGGCTAACTCACTCACTGGTGTTTTGTATACTGTTCCCCTTCCCTCCTCTACTTGATTACATCCTACATTTATTCAACCTCCAATGCATGGGTCACATCACCTGCCCCCCCCCCGTCTTAGCTGCACTGCACATGCTCCTAAATGTCCCTACCATTCCCTACTCCTACTTCTTCCATGTCCTTTATTATGTTGTTTGTACTCCCTCAAGATTGCAATTTCTTATCTTTTATTTCTGTATTCTCAACTTTGTGAACAACACCAGGCACACAATTACACTCAATAATGTTTCCTTGAATAAATTAACCCATTAAAGAAGCAGAACACAAACCAAGTCTGCTCTATTCTGCGTGATGCTCTTTTTTGTTGAATTTGTTAAACACAGTATGGTTTTCATTTTTACTTAAGCATATAGATACCATATTTTAAAAATAACCAAGTATACAACTACAGAAGGAAGGAATTATTTCTTCTACCTCACTGGAAACAAGACTACTACCAGCAAATTGAATACTGATTACCTAGATCTATAGAAGCCAAATGTAAAGGAAAAAGGTTTTGTGTGAGAATTCTTACATGAAAGCAATAAATATGTACTGGTTTAGTTGTCTCCTCATTTCAAAACTCCTCTATGATAAAATCCACTAATTAAGAAATTCTCTTTTTCCAACAGCAAGGACATATTGTCATTTCACGGGTGTCTTGTTTCATCTTTTTTTTTTTCCCCCACAGTGAGCGTTGAACTTCATTATTGTGTTTCCAAAGAAGTTTTTTCCCCCATATTATTTTATATGACCTACCCATTCTAATTGGCAAACCCAAATGGTTTTTTTTAATTCCTGAGAAGGCACAAAAATATGTCTAATTATGTCACTCATTGTCATTTTGGGTTGAATTCAGAAGCACCTCACATTTGGGATCAGGGAGGTGGCAGAATTGTCAGTGCTTACTGATGTCAATGCCCTCAGGGCCATCTCTGTTTAGTTCACCTTTGCATCTCCATGGAAACGATTTTTTTCTCCATTTCCAGAAAATAAATCGTGGGGAACACTTATTGTGTTCCCATGGAGATCTGGAAGCCCATATTAATCTTCTCCTTTGAATAATAACCAAATATGTGATTTTCTCTCTTTTAAAAGGTAAATAAGCATCCATGAATGTTACATAAATTAAAAAATCACTGGAAGCTTAAAAATGAAAATAATGAACAGATAAAATAATTGAAGATGGGAGTTTATACTAGAAAAAGTTAAAGTTAAAAAAAAGGTAAAGAAAATCAGAGTCTACCTTAAAATTATCTTTTTTTTCTTTAAAGCACACAGAACATCAACTTGATATTTATAGGCCAGAAGGTAGAAAGGTGGAAGAGAAGTTGTCATGTAAACAGAAATAAAGAATTTCTTTGAACTACTGGAAAGTAATAATTTACTCCTTATGAGACTGGTTCACATAGTCAAGTCAAGCTGCCTTCACACAAGCAGGCAACATGAGTAGGCTTATGACCACTCATAGCAATTTAAAGAACTGCATACATATCCTTGCCTGGTCTAACATGAATATGCTACTCAGGTAGCAAAAATGAGCATTTGGCTCAAATGTTTTAAACATTTAAAGGGAATAAAATATTGGAAGATGTTAACTGTAGAGGTATTGTACAGGGTATGCCTGAATTATTGGTATATTCGTGTCCAGAGGAGAAATTAGAATGAAGGTATTTATGATTCCTATCCTGTATTCATTATGGGTGTGTTCCAAAATTCTCCGCCTAAGTCCTAAACATTTAGCCTGAACAAGCTCAGGCTTTAAGTATAGCAGCACAGCGGCATCAACCTCTCTAGAATCACAGGGATACCTGGGATAATCAGGAATGCTAGACAGTGGCAAAGTGGCAGAGGAAAATGGGAGAATAACCAACAGATATCCTCTCCTGTTCCTAGAGTTGGGCATTCTTTCCTCTGTATTCCTTAAGCACCCTGTGCTGATGTGTATAGTCGCAGAAAACACATTGTATTATAATGATTTACTTACTGCTTCCTTTATTTTATCTGCAGATCTTTAACAACTAGCACAGTGGTGGATACAGAGTAGAGGGGTACATAAGTATTTATTGCTATTGAATCATGTTTTTAGAAGTGGAAGTGTCCTTAGAATTTGTTTAGTTCCTTATTTTTTAAAGGTGGATATAAAAAGATCGGAGATGAAATGGTGAATCTGAAGCCACAGTTGGTTCCAGAAAGGAATTTAGGAGCAAGTTGTAGAACCCCTAATTTTGTATTCATTAAACATTGCCCCTTACATGCTTACTAATATCTTTTCATTTTCCCAAGTGAGTGAACTGTACAAAGCCTCACCACTAGGACTCACACACATTCCCTCTTAATAGTATACTGGTGGTTCAGGCAGTTAAAAACACGTTTACATGCAGAGCCTTCTAAATAAGGACTCATCCTAGAGAAACAGTGTGGCAAGCTGAACCCAATAATAAAATTGAAGTCATGAGATGTCAATCCTCTAGATTTGTTAATGTTCCAGCCTTAGTTCTAGATGAAATATTGTGAAAGGTTTAAATTACTGAGTTATTTTTCACTCTTTGAAAAATTGACATATAACAAATTGCACATATTTACAGTGTACAATCATGTAAGTTTCAATGTATAGACAACCATGAAACCATCCCTCCTCCAAAGTTAGTTCATGTTCAATTTTTATCCCTAGTGTCTCTCTTCCATTTGCCTCAGGGAGGCATTGATAAACATACTGTCACTATAAATTAGTTTGCATTTTCTAGAATTTTTATTGTTTCCAGTTTTAGAATTCCATACAAACAGAAGTAGACATTATTTATTTATTTTTTTCACTCAACTCAATTCTTTTTAGATTCTCCCATGTTATTTCTTGCATGGAGAGCTATATACCAATAATGAAGCAACAGAAAAAGAAATAAAAAAAATTAATTCCATTTACAATTGCACCAAAACCAACAAGGCACCTAAGAATAAATCTAATCAAAGAAGTAAAATATCTGTACTCTGAAAACTAAAGAGGAAGTCAAAATTTCACTCTTCACAGATGACATGATACTCTTTGTGGAAAACCCAAAAGACTCCACCAAAAAACTCTATAACTGATACATGATTTCAGCAAAGATATAAGATACAAAATCAATGTAGAGAAATTGGATGCATTTCTATACGCCAATAATGAAGCACAGAAAGAGAAATCAAGGAATCAATCCCATTTACAATTGCACCAAAAACCATAAAATACCTAGGAATAAACCTAACCAAAGAGGCGAGAAATCAATATACTGAAAACTATACAAAGCTCATGAAAGAAACTGAAGAAGACACACAAAAAAAGGAAAAATATTCCATGCTTATGGGTTGGAAGAACAAATATTGTTAAAATGTTGATACTACCCAAAGCAATCTACACATTCAATGCAATCCATATCAAAATAACACCAGCATTATTCACAAAGCTAGAAGAAACAATCCCAAAATTTGTATGGGAAAAGACACCAAATAACCAAAGTCATGTTGGAAAAGTAAACCAAAGCTGGAGTCATCACAGTTCTGGACCTCAAGCTGTATTACAAAGCTGTAATCATCAAGACAGTATGGTACTGGCACACACACACGCACAAACACAACACAAAAATAAACAAAAAACAAACAAACACAGATCGTTGGAACAGAAGCAAGAACCCAGAAATGGACACACAAACGTATGGCCAATTAATCTTTGACAAAACCGGTAAGAGTATCCACTAGAAAAAAACACAGTCTCTTCAGGAAATGGTGCTGGGAAAACTGGACAGCAACATGCCGAAGAAAGTACTGTCTTACACCATACACAAAAATAAGTTCAAAATGGATAAAAGACCTAAATATGACAGAGGAAAGCATCAAAATCCTAGAGGAGACCACAGGCAGCCCCCGCTTTGACCTTGGCCAGAGCAACTTCTTACTAGACACACTGCAGTAGGCCAGGGAAACAAAAGCAAACATGCACTCTTGGGACCTCATCAAGATAAAAAGCTTCTGCACAGCAAAGGAAACAATCAGCAAAACTAAAGAAACAACCAATAGAATGGGAGAAGATATTTACAAATGACATATCTGATGGGAATGAAAGCTGGTGCAGCCACTCTGGAAAACAGTATGGAGTTTCCTCAAAAAACTAAAAATAGAACTACCTTACGACCCAGCAACTGCACTACTAGGCATTTATCCACATGATATAGGTGTGCTGTTTCGAAGGGACACATGCACCCCCATGTTTACAGCAGCACTATCAACAATAGCCAAGTATGGAAAGAGCCCAAATGGATGGAAGAATGGATAAAGAAGAGGTGGTATATATATATACAATGGAGTATTACTCGGCAATCAAAAAGAATGAAATCTTGTCATTTGCAACTACATGGATAGAACTGGAAGGTATTATGCTAAGTGAATTTAGTCAGAGAAAGACAAAAATCATATGACTTCACTCATATGACGACTTTAAGAGACAAAACAGATGAACATAAGGGAAGGGAAACAAAAATAATATAAAAACAGGGAGGGGGACAAAACAGAAGAGACTCATAAATATGGAGAACAAACTGAGGGTTGCTGGAGGGCTTGTGGGAGGGGGGAACGGGCTAAATGGGTAAGGGGTATAAGGAATCTACTCCAGAAATCATTGTTGCACTATATGCTAACTAATTTGGATGTAAATTGAAAAATAAAAAAATAAAACAAGTTAATTAAAAAAAAAAGAAAGAAAATCTATCTCCCACTTGTCACATAAGGTTCAAGACACTAGGAGACATATGCTGTCCTCACAGCACAAAGTAGATAATGATCACAAGGGACTGTGTATCAGCATGCTTGTCTTGGGTGGTACTTACTCAACCTGTAAATTTAGGTAAAAGAACTTGACCATTGTTAACATATTGCTAGGAATTAAACTCTAAGCAAGAACTTCCTGTCATTCTTCCTTTTAAAAAAATAGTATCAACTTAATTTAAGAATAGTCTATACTGAGCATAACAAACTATGATCATGTACAGCTACTTCTAAATCTATGAAACTGAAACAAAATACCAAAATAAACTGCATCATCAAAAGCTGATGGAGATCCAAAAGTCTATCTGTAATCCCCCATTTCTTTTTGTTTTTATCCAACAACCTCACTGCTGTTACTAATGTTATTCCTTTTAATGGCATAACTGAGAACTTAAAAATAAATTTATAATAAGAAAAAAAAAAGAAGAAAAAGAGGAACCAGATAAGGTATCAGCACGACTTCTCAATGGGAAAACTAGAAGTTTGACAGGCAGTAGAATAACACCTTCAAAGTTCTGAAGGAAAACTACTAACAACTTAATATTCTATACCCAGTCAAACTACCAATCAAAATCAAATATGAAGGTAGGCCGAAGGTATGTTCAGACAAGAAAAGCCTTCAAATCTTTACCCCTCAGATAACATTTCTGAGCAAGCTACTGGGAGATGCTCTCCACCGAAATGAAAGAGTAGACCAAGAAAGAAGACAGCATGAGATACAACAGGGATAGTCCAGCACAGGAGAAAGATGAAAGGAGATGGAGAAGAATGATGGGGAAGACCCATCCCAGGATAACACCTTGCATCACATCAGAGGGCACCCACACTTGAATGAAACTATCCAGAAGGCCTGGGAAGACTTCTTCAGGAAGAAGAAATTACTAGAAATACCTGATGTGTCACAATGTTTTGAGGGAAGCTTTAGTTCAAATAAGGGACAACTTGGAGAGAGGGGGTGAGTTAGTACTGAGCACATACAAAACTAAGCAAAACAAAAATCAAGACTATTTTTAACTCTGTAAGGGAAAAAAATGTGCAGGAAAGGAAAGTACTTCCATATATTTGTTGTGAATAATGTTTACATTATCATAACGTAAACACTGAATATTGATTCAGCTGGAGTTACAACGTAATCTAAATTGGGGGACAGGAAAGGGTGCATGTGGATAGGGGAGAGCTACATACTTACCCTCCATGATAGTAGATTGTTGATAAAGCCTAAAATCAGAAAATCAAGTAGCATTAAAAGTGTGATAATTATAGATGTGAAATAAATCCTAAAATAATCCACTTAAGCCAGCAAACACAGTTGTCTGCAGGGAGGGGAGGAAATGGAGCACAGAGGAGTAATTTTTTTTAATAATAAAACACAGGCGATTTGACCTTTCAAACTATATATGTATAAAACTTTATCTTAAAAATATAAAAGAAGAAAAAGAAAAAAAATGACATATCTGATAAAGGGTTAGTATCCAAAATCTATCAAGAATTTATCAAACTCAACACCCCAAAAACAAATAATCCAGTGAAGAAATGAGCAGAAGACATGAATAGACATTTTTTCAAAGAAGACATCCAGATGGCTAACAGACACATGAGAAGATCCTCAACATCACTCATCATCAGGGAAATACAAATCAAAACCACAATGAGATAACACGTCACACCTGTCAGAATGACTAAAATTAACAACAAAAGAAACAAGTTTTGGTGAGGATGTACAGAAAGGGGAACTCTTTTGCACCACTGGTAGGAATGCAAATTAGTGCAGCTACTCTGGACAATAGTATGGAGGTTCCTCCACAAGTTAAAAATAGAACTACCCAATGATCCAGCAATTCCACTACTGGGTATTTACTCAAAGGGTACAAAAATACAGATTCAAACAGGGTACACACACCCAGATGTTTATAGAAGCACTATCAACAACAGCCAAACTATGGAAAGAGCCCACATGTCTAATGACTATTGAATGGAAAAAGAAGATATGAAAATGAAATATTACCCAGCCATCAAAAAGAGTGACATTTTGCCACTTGCAACAATGTGGATGGAGCTACAGTGTATCATGCTAAGTGAAATAAGTTGGACAGAGAAAGGCAAATACCATATGATCTCACCCATATGGGGAATTTAAGAAACAAAACAGATGAACATATGGGAAGAGAAAAAAAGAGAGGGAAACACACCATAGGAGACTCTTAATGAGAGAGAACAAACTGAGGGTTGGTGGAGGAAGGTGGGTAGGGGATGGGCTAAATGGGTGGTGGGTATTAAGGAGGACACCTGTTGAGCACTAGGTGTTATATGTGAGTGATGAATCACTAAAATGTACCACTTAAACCAATATTACACTCTATGTTAACTAACTAGAATTTAAGTAAAAATTTGAAAAAAAAATGTTCATTCCTTTTACTGCTCTGTTATATTCCACATGATGTTTTTTTTATCCAGCCAATTGTTGATCAACATTTAAGTTGTTACCAAGTTTTGGCAATCCAAATAAAATTGCTATGAACATTCGTATACAAGTCTTGGTACAGACATGTGCTTTCTATTTTCTTATTCTTAATATCCAAAGGTGAAATGGCTGCATATTAGAAATATATGTTTAACTTTTTAAGTACTTCCAAACTTGTTCCCTAAGTGATTGTACTAGTTTATATTCCCATGATCAACATACAGGAGTTCTGAGTGCTACACATTCTTGATAACATTTAATATGATCAGTCTGTTTGTAGGCATTTTGATGGATGTGAAATGTCACCCCCTTTTTTGGTCTGCTTATACATTTTTAAATGAATGTTGGGTGCATACATATTTAGAATTGTTTTATGTTCTTGGTGAATGGACCCCTTTATTATAATGGAATGTCCCTCATTATCTTTGGTTATGTTCCTCCTTCTGAAGATTACATATCTGAGATAGACATATCTACCTTGGCTTTATTTTACCTTTATGTTTACATAGTATACCTTTTTTCATCCTTATACCTGTCAACTATATGTGACTTTATGTTTCACTTAGGTTTCCTATAGGCAACATATAATTGGCTCATGCTTTATTTAGTCTAATTTCATAATCTGTGTCTTTACATTGGTGTGTTTATATTTATATGGTTGATATAATATGATTGATTAAAATTTACCATTTTCCTACCTGTTACTTTTTTCCAATTTGTTCTTTTTTTTCTGCCTTCTTTTGAATTAATCAAGCATTTTTTAAGATTTAATTCTATTTCCTCTATTGACTTTTATTTACACCACTTTAAAAGTTGTGTTTGGAGTCTCATAGGGTTTACAATATGTATCTTTAACTAATATATTATTTCACATTTAGTGTAAAAACCCTACAAAATATAATTCCAATTCTCACTTTCCATTCTTTGTACTACTGTTTTCATACATCTTATGTTTACATGTATCATAAATACTCAACAGATTGCTACTCTTTTGCTTCAGAGAGTCAATGAATTTTTAGAGCATTTAATAAGGCATCTCATCTCTCCCTACATCTGAAAAGAACCCAACATGGCTTTGTTAGAAAATTCCTTTCCTAATACCTACCTGATACATTGTAGGCACACAAATAAGTACTTGGTGGGTGAGTAAATTAAAACATTTCTTTCCTGAAAATATAATTTTTGTAGTTTTTACAGAAGAACTCATAAAAATCACAAATAATTCACAAGTGTATACATTACTTCAATTAAGAAAATATTCACACTACAAAGAAGTACAGTTACCAAAACTCAAAAGGGGGGAAGGTAGAGAAAACAGAAAAGGAGAATGGGAGACAGGCTAATTCAACTCCTACTAAATTATATAACAGAATTAACATATGTCTAAGGAGGAGGTTAATATTCAAGTAAGTCATATTAACAGAAAAAGCTTACTTTCAATCCTGTGTGTGTATTTTTTTCTCAGAATAACTTCAACTTTTAATCTGGAGGATGGCTAACTGAAAGAAGAAAAAAAATCCAATTATATATTCTTGTTTTTTACTGCCAAGCTTGCATTTGTAAATTAATATAATATAAATTATCATTTTATATTATCACTATTCTACCAAAGATTTATGCACTTAAAATGTTGCACTCAGGGGCGCCTGGGTGGCCCAGTCGGTTAAGCATCCAACTTCAGCTCAGGTCATGATCTCACAGTTCGTGCGTTTCAGCCCCGTGACGGGCTGTGTGCTGACAGGTCAGAGCCTGGAGTCTGCATCAGATTTTGTGTCTCCCTCTCTCTCTGCCCTTCCCCGTTCACACTCTGTATCTCTCTCAAAAATAAATAGACATTAAAACATTTTTTATCAATCTTTAATGTTGTATTCAGCACAAAATATTACTAAGTACGTAATATATATTATGTCATGTGGGTCCTAGTCAACAGTAGTGTTTGTTATATGAAATGAATAGCATTTCATATAACTTATAACATCTTTGACATTGTCTTTTTTAATCCTCTCAGTAATCTTGTGAAGTAACTATGATAATTTCATTCATTTGTAAATCTAAAGCTTGGTGATTTTACTGGGTAAACAATAAACTTTATCAATGAATGGGAACACCAAGAACAAACCTCATCTCTGCCCCCTGCTATATCTGGGATATGTATCATCAGCCCTTCCTGATGTCCCATTTCCATATTGCACTTGACTCCTAACCATTATCAGCCATAGATGAATCAAAACAACCCAATTTTTATTATAAAAAGATAGCTGCCTTTTCCATATATTTAAAGAGATCTCAGTTTATGTCTATTTGACTTACTATACAATGACACGCTTTTCTTTCGCATCTTGGGAAATTAAAAATTCCAACAAAAAGTCCATTTTTTCTCCAAAATTAGATAACCATGCTCTAACTGAATATACTCATATGGTTTATTAAAAAGTCTTAAAGACCACATGATCACCTAGTTAGCGATTGTAAGCAAACTGTGTGCAACGAATATTAATGAAAATTAATAAAGTATTAAAATTACTTAAATGTAATAAATATTTCATTTAATGAAGTGACAGGAACAGAAAAAATTAAACCAAAGATTATTTTGTAGCATATTCTCTGACTTTATGATCTAATTAAAGAACATAAATTATCAGAGATGATCTAGCTCAGTAGCATTTCAAAAGAAGAGAGTCTATCACTTGAAAATAGGGTTTATGAATGACCTTCAGTGACACCTGCCACAGATGATTCACAAAGTATGATGGTGGCCAGAAATTTTATATTGTGATACAGAGGAACAGAGACCCATAACTCAAAATGTGTATTATATTACCCTTAGCTATATTTGACTGACAATAAATAATGCCAACTTTAGAAGAAATGTTTCTCATGATAATGAAATCATTTAGAACACAGAAGAAATTGTCACTTTTAGAGTAGTATGCACTCAGTTTGCATGGCTACATCTAGATTGCTTCTCAAGGAATCTTAACATAAAAAGCTCTCCTGGTAAAATTAATTTCTACTGATTACCTTATCCAATTATTTATTCTTATAAATATAATTATTTGATTTATCCTCATTTGCATGTATAGAAACAAAAATGTAAACTACTCTCTGAATAAACTTCAGCACAATGTGAGAATCTACTTTCTTTGGCATTTCCAAAAAGCTCTCAGTGGTTTTGCAGTCATGTGTGTTTCTGTTTTTAAAAGTTAAAAATATCCTGAAAATATTTCCCAAAATACAAGTGATGAGTAGATATCATTAAGAAACCAACAGCACTACTCACCCACATGTCCTCTAATAAAATACTTGACTCATTAAGAGAATGGTTACCAAAAGGAACCAGATAACACGGGTCTTTAATGGATGCAGAAGGAACCAGATAACACGGGTCTTTAATGGCCATGATATTTATGTCTTTAAGGTCCAAGGAATGTATAATGATTTTCTTCTTCATGAGTGGAATAGCCCTCTCCATCTATCTTATAAAGCCTGGGATGAGAATGGGGAGAATGGAAAAAGGAGGACACAAAAGAAGACATTGTCTGGGTGATAGAGGAGGGGGATAGAGACAGAGAAAGATGGAGAGAAAAAGAGTGAGAGAAAATTCTAAGAACTTCTTAGGCTCTAGGCAATTATTTGTGATGCCCTGTGCTGCTTATAATATCAAACATCAAAATACATTCATATCCCCACTAAATACTGTTTCTACATAACTATTTAAAACTGGAGTGTAGAATAAACCTTGATTTGCAAGAATAATTCATTCCGGAAACATGCTTGTAATCTAAAGCACTCGTCTATCAAAGTAAATTGTGTCACTTGTGATCACATGATGTTCAGCACCACATACCACTCGTATTGCAAGACATCTCTCATTTGTCAATTTAAAATTTATTTAAAATGTTTGCTCATCTTGAGGAACACTCACAGAACAGTTACTTGCAATCCAAGGTTTTATTGTCTATTGCAACCAACTATTATCAGTTGCCATTGCTATGCATTGTGTGTCTTCAATATGAATCCACTTTATACATTTTTATGCATTTTTTATTATTTATTTTTGAGATAGAGACAGACAGACAGAGCATGAATAGGGGACAGACAGAGAGAAAGGGAGCCACAGAATCAGAAGCAGGCTCCAGGCTCTGAGCTGTCATCACAGAGCCCAACGCAGGGCTCAAACCCATGAAACACAAGATTGTGAGTGAGCCAAAGTCGGATGCTTAACCAAATGAGCCATAGAGGTGCCCCTGAAACCATTTTAAATGTAAAATTTTCTTTATGTACTTTGGAGCCAGTAATTTTTGGGTCTCCAGTATTTTCAGTTTCTTGAAAAGCTAGTAGGACCAAGGAACTGTGACAGTAGGAGCTAATGGAGACCATTGCCCTGCTAAGGCATAATTTTACTATTCGCCATGAGGCTGTCTTTGAATTGCTCATCTTGGGGAAATGTTCAGTGCTTTGTATTAATCTTTAAAAATTTTCAGTGGAACTGAATGCATATCTTGGAATACAGTCAAGGTGTACATTTCTTAGAAGCTGTTTTAGGATACTATGTGAGCTTGAGTTTAGTTTTGCTATTTTACTCCTTGTAAGATAACAAAGGCATTTTTATCATAACAGCCTATGACTAACACGCATAACTCCCAAGTGAGTCCACCCTGACTTCCAGAGCTATCCTTACATGATTTGTTCATTTGCATATAATTCTTTCATTATTCCAATTGAATTAAAAGCACTGTCCAAGATTAGGATTAAATAAGAGAGAAAGAGAAAAATTAGGATCAATTTGGATAATAACATAGTCTTCACTAATATAACAATAACATAAAATTACTCCACAGGGCCCATGGCCCTGTTGTCAGGATAAATGATTACCTTGGTTTTAAACACCAAACATCTGTCCTCGATTTTAATTTCCCCTCTCTCAAATAAGTGACAATTCTTCCGTGTCTGTTACCTAGCATGACAATTGTTTACCAAAATAAGAAGTCAAGGATCACTTAAATATTCAAAGTTGGCTTTATCTTTGACCTTCCCTGACCTCACCACCAGATTCCCAGGATACAATATGCTCTTCATCTTTGCTCCTCCAGGTCCTAACAGCCACACTCCTCTCCAAACCTTTCTCTGGAGGCCCAGCTTTACTTCCTGATAAAGCCTGACAAAATAAATTCTTAATAATATACTATTTTTTGAGAGATAATACTACTTTAAGCTAGGGTTCCCAGAAACTTAAATGTCTTCAGGGGCACACATCACAAACATATGAAGGAGTCTGGTCTAAGACAGAGATCTGAAGAGCCTAAATTCCAAATTATATTTACAACATTTAAAAACATTCTTACAGTGTAACAAAACTGCTGCAGGCATCTATTTTCAGACCCTACCACAACTTTGTACACACATTCATTATGGAATATTCTCTAATACTGTAATTACTCAGTAAATAGATCAGTAGATTGAAGGATCAATACAAGGATGACAGAATGATTACATGAATGACTTTTTGTTTAAACAGTTTTTCTGTTTTCTTTTTCTGAGTACAGACACTCAAAATTAAAAAGGTGAACTACTTGTTTTACCTCTGAGTGAAACTAATTCTCATTAGAAGTTTATTTCATGCCAAGACTATTGAGAACACAATAAGCATTTCACATAAAAGCAAAAGAAAATCACAAATTACCCTTTCCCAGTACTACTGCCTAAGCAAGACTGTAACTTTTCAAACTACCCCAGGTATTTCCACTAAGACCAAAGAACACGTGAAAATATGGAGCTGGAAGCATTCACTGTGACCATCAGACCAAATGTCTAATTTTATAAAAAGAAAACTGAGGCCCAGAAAATAAATACTTCTCCATCAACTGTATCAATTGAGCAGGACAAATACTAGAATTCTCTGCCTAGGATTCTTTCTAGAACTTCTCACTCTTTAAGGAAGGAGAAGGATAATCACCTATGGTGACTCGTTTTTTGTTTTTGTTTTCCATGAGAAATGACTTTCCTCAATAGTAGCATAAACACATCATGTTCTAATTAGTACAATGAATTAGATCTATATTAAGCTGCTGTCATTAAATTTTTGGAGGTCTTTGGAACTAATTTCAGTAATTCGAGAATTACTGGATTACTTCATAGCAGACATTTATGAAAACTGTCAACTTTCACATTTTTTAATTCCCATCAAAGCCATGGTAAAGACTATCCCATTAGTGGACTGCAATGAACCACATATCCTTACATTCATTCCTTTATAGACCACTCCAGACACTGACTCTAATAATGTAGGATGCACATCGGCCAGTGGTACAGTAGCAAGCATGATGCAAACAGGGAATTTACAATTACTTTCTCACAAGGTCAGGTTATCTTTGAACTGTGTCCAAGAGCTGAACCATGCTCTAAGCATATCAAGGCCATACCATAGAAGAAAGGTAAAGAGGCCATATGGCAAAGCAATGAGACACCACACAGGTGAATGATTCCAGATTCCCAAATCCCCAGCTGAGTCCTGTTCAAGTATCTGATGTACAATATTGTGGGAATATTGTTGTAGCTTTAAGTCACTTTAAGTTCCAAAGTGATTTATTACACAGCAATACATATATACCTACTCAAAAAAATGGGTGGAGGCATTAACTAGACAAAAGATCTAAGGCATGTAGAGTGGGGGAAGGTAAGAGGACAACCTAAATTGATGCCAAAATATGACTGATAGACACATGTTAGGATCATTAAAAGAATATGCCTCACATAAGCACCAAGAATACAGCAAAAAAGCATAACCTTATCAAACAACATAGGGGGAGATGCGAAATTTTAACAACCTTAAAATCCTGACTTCAGTGATTTTTATATTAAAGACAATAAAGATTAAATATAACAACAAACTTCCAATAACCTTCTAACAGTGTATCTTATTATCTCCCATCATACAGATGAGGAAATGGGAATCCAAAGGGAAGAAGCAATTTGCCTCAGGTCTCTTGGGTGTTAGGGGACAGGACACCAAGACAACACAGGTGACTAGACAATGATTAGACAGCTTTCTTACTATCTGCTGGATAAATGAATGAAGGTACATCTTTCTAAATTAGTATTTCTCTTAGTAAATTTTATTCATTTTTTTCAAAGGTGTCAATATACTGTCTGAAAGGAATACTAAATTTGGGGGGTCAGATTAATTCAGATTATGCTATCATATTACTTTCATATTGAAACAATAGTTCAAATCACTTTTTCTTTTTTTTTTTTAATGTGAAGACTTTTTTCCTTTGCATTTCTTTACAAACAAAGTTTTATTAAGATTTTTTTTTTTAGAGACGTAGAAGTTTCATAGAAAGATTGAGGGGCAGATACAGAGATTTTTCCCTGAATCCTCTGTCCCCACACATATATAGCACCCCCCATAATCAATATCCCTGAAGTGGTACATTTGTTAGAAATGATGAGCCTACATTGACACATCATAATCATCCAAAGCCAGTTCACTCTTGGTGGAATATATTCTATGGGCCTGGGACAAATGTATAATGACATATATCCATTATTGTGGTATCATACATAGTATTTTCACTGCTCTAAAAATCCCCTGTGCCCTAGCTCTTCATCTCGCCCAGCCCTCACCATTCACCAAACTGTGGGAACCACTTATCTTTTTACTGTATCCATATTCTGTATTTTCCAGAATGTCATGTCATTTAGTTGAAATTATACAGCATATAGCCTTTTCAGCTTAGCTTCTTTCATTCTGTAATATGCACTTAAGGTATCCCCTTGTCTCTTCATAGCTAGACAACTCATTTCCTTTTAGTGCTGGAAGGTATCCCATTGCCTGGATATCTGCTTTATCAATTCACCTACTGAAGGACATCTTTGTTGCTTCCAAGTTTTGGCAGTCATGAATATAAGTGCTATTAACATCCACGTGCAGGTTTTTAGTGTGGATATAAGGTTTCAATTCCTTTGGGTAAATACCAACGAATGTGAATACTCTATCATATGGTAAGAATATGTTTAGTTTGCTAAGAAACTGCCAGCTGTCTTCCAAAGTGGCTTTACCACTTTGCATTCCAATGAGCAGTGAATGAGCATTCCTGGTGCTGCACATCCTCACCAGCATTTGGTGTTATCAGTGTACGAGATGGAAGCCATTCTAAAAGGTATATAATGGTATCTTTAATTTGCATTTCCCTGATGATATATCACATGGAACATCTTTTCATATGCTTTTTTGCCATCTGTGTATCTTCTCCCACTCAAGTACTAACCAGGCCCAACCCTGCTTAGCTTCCGAGATGATGTGAGATGAGAGTAGGCATGTTCTGGGCGATATGGCCGTAGACTGCCATCTGTGTATCTTCTTTGGTGAGATGGCTGTTATGATCTTTAGCTTCTCTTTTAATCATGTTGTTTTCTTTTTGTTCAGTTTTAAGAATTCTTTGTGTATTTTAAATAACAGCATTCATCAAATGTATCTTTTGCAAATATTTTCTATCATTCTACCATTTCTATTTCTACAATTCTACCATTCTTGTTGTCTTATTCTCTTGAAATTGCCATTCATAGAGCAGACTTTTTCATTTTAATGGCGCCCAGCTTATCAGCTATTTATTTCATGGATTATGTCTTCGGTGACATATAAAAAGTCATGACCATAACCATGGACATTTAGGTTTTCTCCTATGTCACCTTTTAAGAGTTTCATAGCTTTATGGGGGTTAATTAATGTTTATTTATTTATTTTTAAGAGAGAAAGCAAGAGACAGGGTGCCTGGGTGGCTCAGTGGGTTAAGCGCCTATCTTGATCTTGGCTCAGGTCATGACATCATGGTTCCTGAGTTCGAGTCCCACATCGTGCTCTGGGCTGGCAGCCCAGAGCCTGCTTGGGATCCTCTTTCTCCCCCTCTCTATGCCCCTCCCCGACTCACACTATCTCTGTCTCTCTCAAAATAAATAAATAAACTTAAAAAGAGAGAGAGAGAGCAAGAGAAGGCACAAGCTGGGGAGAGGCAGAGATAGGAAGAGAGACAATCCCAAGTAGGCTCTTCGCTGACAGCTGACATGGGGCTCAATCTCATAAACAGTGAGATCTTGACATGAGCCGAAATCAAGAGTCAGATGCTTAACTGACCGAGCTCCAAGGCCCCCCCCAGTTTTGTGTTTTATAGTTATATCTGTAAATATATAAATATAACTGTAATTCAGTTAATTTTTGTGAAGGGTATAAGGTTTGTGTCCAGATTCATTTTTGGCATGTGGTTGTCCAGTTGTTCCAGCATCGTTTGTTGAAAAGACTGTCTTTACTCCATTGTATTGCCTTTTTTTCCTTTGTCAAATAATAGTTAACCATCACTCCCATTTACAATTGCACAAAAATAATAAAATACCTAGGAATACACTTAACCAAAGAGATAAAAGACCTGTACTCTGAAAAATATAAAACACTGATAAAAGCAATTGAAGACAACACAAAGTAATGGACAGACATTCCATCCTCATGGATTGGAAGAACAAATATCATTAAAATGTCTATACTACCTGCAGCAATCTACAGATTTAATGCAATGCCTATCAAAATACCAACAGCATTTTTCACAGAACTAGTACAAATAATTCTAAACTTTGCATGGAACCACAAAAGACCCCCACTAGCCAAAGACAACTTGAAAAAGAAAAACAAAACTGAAAGTATCACAATTCTGGACTTCAAGTTATCAAAACAGTATGGTACTAGCACACAGACACACTGATCCAAGGAACAGAATAGAAAACCCAGAAATAAACCCCCAAGTATATTATCAATTAATCTTTGACAAAGCTGGAAAGAATATCCAATGGGAAAAGATAGTCTTTTCAACAAACGGTGCTGGGGAAACTGGACAGCTTCAGGCAAAAGAATGAAACCGGACCACATTCTTACACTATACACTCACATTAAAAAAAACAAAAACAAAAACAAAAAACACCTCAAAATGGATCGAAGACCTAAATGAGTGACCTGAAGCCATAAAAATCCTTGAAGAGATCACAGGCAGTAATTTCTCTGACACTGGCTGTAGCAACATTTTTCTAGCTAGGTCTCCTGAGGCAAGGAAAATAAAAGCAAAATTGAACCGCTGGAACTACACAAAATAAAAAGCTTATGCATAGAGAAGTAAACAATCAACAAAACTAAAAGGCAACACATGGAATGGGAGAAAATATTTGTAAAAGACTTAACCAATAAAGGGTTAGTATCCAAAATATATAAAGAACTTCTGCAACTCAACACCCAAAAAACCAATGATCCAAAAAAATGAACACAACATGAATGGCTATTTCTCCAAAGACGACATGAAGATGGCCAAGAGACACATGAAAAGATGCTCAACATCAGTCATCATCAGTGAAATGCAAAATCAAAACTACAGCGAGATATTACCTCATACCTGTAAGAATGGCTAAAATAAAAAACACAAGAAAGAACACATGCTCACAAGGATGTGAAGAAATAGGAACCCTTGTGCACTGTTGGGTGAAAATGCAAACTGGTGCAGCTACTCTAGAAAGCAGTATGAAGATTCCTCATAAAGTTAAAAATAAAACTACCCTATGATCCACTAATTGCACTACTGGGTGTTTACCCAAAGAATACAAAAACACTAATTCAAAACACATGCACCCCCCTGTTTACAGCAGCATTATTTAGAACAGCCAAATTATGGAAACCACCCAAGTATCTGTTGAAAGATGAATGGATAAAGAAGATGTGGTATATATATACACAACATCAGCCATTAAAAAGAATGAAACCTTGCCATTTGCAACAATGTGGATGGAGCTAGAGAGAATCATGCTAAGCAAAATAAGTCAGAGAAAGACAAATATCATATGATTTCACTTATATGTGGAATGTTGTGTTTTTGTTTCTTTTCTTTTTTTTTTTTTTTTTTTTTTTTTGAAAAAGAGGAGGGAAGGGGAGAAGCAGAGAGAGAGGGAGAGAGAGGAAAATCCCAAAAAGAGTCTGCCCCTTGGCAGAGCAGAGCCTGAGGTGGGGCTCGAACTCACCAACCTACGAGATCATGACCTGAGCTGAAACCAAAAGTCAGATGCTTTACCAGCTGAGCCACCCAATCCCTCTAGTCATAGGTGGAATTTAAGAAATAAAACAAACAAGTAAAGGGGCAGGGGGAAGACAGAAAAAGGCAAACCAGGAAATAGAATCTTAACTATAGAGAACAAACCAACGGTTACCAGAGAGCAGGTGAATAAGGGGGATGGGTGAAATACGTGAACGGGGTTAAGAGGACACTTATCATGATGAGCACTGAGTAATGTAGAGAATTGTTGAGTCACTATATTGTACACCTGAAACTAATATAACACTGTGTTAACTATACTGGGATTAAAATTAAAAGCTTAGTTTAAAAAGATGTAAAAAAAAAAAAAAGATTAGTGACCATCTATTATGTGGGTCTACTTCTAGGCTCTCTCTTCTGTGATGTATTTGTCTATTCTTTCATCAACACAATACTGTCTCAATGACTCTAGCTATCTAATAAATCTTATAGTGTCACTCCTGCAGCTTTGTTCTTCTCATTCCATATTATGTTGACTATTCTGGATCTTTTATGGATGCTTTCCCATATAATCTTTATAATCAGTTTCTTGAGATCCAAAAAATAACTTCCTGGGATTTTAATTGGGACTGTATTGAATCTATTGATTAAGTAGGGAAAAACTGACATCTTTACAACACTGAGTCTTCCTACCCATCAAAATGGATTCTTTTTATTGAATCCATCAAAATGGATTCTTTGATATCATTTTTAAGAGTTTTGTATTTTTCCTCATATAGAATCTTGTACTTTTTGTTAGATTCATACCTAAGAATTTCATTTTAGGGGCATTGTGGTTTTGGAAGTGCTATTGTGGTTATAGTTTCAAATTCCACTTGTTCCTTGACTTTTGTATATTAACCTTGTATCCTAAAGCTTTGCTGTAATCACTTACTAGTTCCTGTAGTTTCACCAGTTCTTTCAGATACTCTACATAAAGAAGCACGCCATCTTTGAACAAAGATAAATCAATCTGTTGAGAGAGATTTGAGTTTAATATGAAGCTGTACTTCGGTAGGGCAAGGCTCTAAGTGACCAAGCCAAGAGCACATACTGGGAAAAGCCTACCTATGAAAGCATGCAAAGGGCACTGAAAAAGTACAAGAGCAATAATGCAAAGGATTAGGAAGGACCCTGCTGAACACTCAGGCATTTACAAGAGAGCTTTAGGAACCGCACTGCATATGTAAATCTAATATAGCCCCAGTTAAAGGGTATTTTAGATCCTTCATAAAGAAGCTTTAAAACAACCCTGAAAAGGCACTGATATGCAAGCAAATTACCTGCTAGCAGAAACAACACCCAAAAAGTCATTAAAATACGAAAAAAAATCTCGAAGCTCAACAAAATAAGACTGATAATGTTCCATATAAACAAAAATTACCAGAACAAAGAAGAAAAATGATGCCTTTAACCAGAAGATAAATCCATGAGTAGCAACAAACCTAGAAATCACAGACACAGGAAATTTGTGCTTAACCCTTCCTTTGAGTTATTCTTTATATTTTTAGTTATTATTTATATTTTTCATTCTAATATTTTATTATATTTAGTTTTCTGCCAAAGTCACCCAACTTGTCTTTAATTCCTTATATTTTTAATCATAATTATTTTACCATTACACCTGATAATTTGATGATCTGGATTCCCTTTGAATGTTTCTATAGTCACTTTTTGCTCTTGGGCTTTTGATCATCTCTGTTTCTGAACACCTGATTGTTTTTGATGTAGTGTTGAACAGTGTATACAAAAATTATAGACATATTTTTCAGACGATGGAAGATGTTCTTGCTGGCCAAGATTTACACTGCTTTCTGCCATGCAGGCCAGACACCTGTAACACTGGGGACCATTAGCATAGTTTCTGATTAGACTTAGTCCTAGGACACAGCCTTATGGAATCTCCTTCAGAAAACTGTGGCATTTACCAAGACAACTCCTCCTTGGCTCTCTCTAAATTCAATTTATTGTCTTCTAACCTCCTTGAAGTTGCTCAAAGTTCTGCTCTGCTTCTCAGTCTGTCATCTACTGATAATTCTATGAAAACAGCCATTTAAGTGCCTTAGAGAAGAAATCAGTAACCTTTATCTGTAAATGGCTAGATAGCAATACATTTCAGACTTTGAAGACCAAGAGTAGAACTTGAGTATATTGTATAGGTAAATATGTAACAAGAAAGAAATCCCCTACCCTGTCCTGATTCCTAGGGAGGGCCATCCTGGGTTGTTATCACACTTTAGGCCCAACCACCATATAGAAGAGGCATTATCCAGATGAAAAGTGACCTTCCTGGTGGACTACACAGAGAGAATAAGCTGCAAGGGCCCGAAAGTCAGTATTCGTCTCTGCCTCCCTGAAATTGAGAACCCCATTCTCTCCCCTTAGAGAGCCAAGCCATGTCCACTTGAGCAGCTGGCCAGAGTGGAGCCAATTCATGGAGCTCAGGTTCTAGGTTCCTGGCGGTTGCCAAAAGCAGAGTTCTCAACTTTTAAGTCAAGACCAACATGAGCCATGGACAATGGCAACCCACCGTTATTGGCTGGGGAGGCAGGGCTGGGAATGAAGCGAGGAGTGGAGGAAGATGTCTTAGCCTGGTCTCTATGGCTCACAGAGCCAATCTGCTCAAGAGTACTTGAAAGCCACACAAAAATTCAGCAAACTAGAACAGGTAACAGTTTGCCAACCCTCGCTTAAAAGTAAACAATGACTCCTGATACCAGACTATCTACTCTATGCCCTTTTTTCAAGATTTTAATTCAGAAAATTCTTTTTTTTTTTTAAGAAAAACACTTTACTAAAATCCAGTGGGAAGATAAATTGTAGAAACTGCATACAACATAAAACATCCAGTTACAAAGCTGCAATCTTGATAAACAACCAGCCACAGACATACTACCGAGCTATCAGTCCCAAATCCCCTCATTTGTATTAGAGAGGCTGGTTCAGCAGACATTCAATTGGGTCAAATTTGGTTTCCTGATTCTTTTTTTTTTTCTAATCATTGATTTTTCATAGAGAGAGAATGTGCATGCCTTAATGGGGCAGAGAGACAGGGAAACAGAGGATCCAAATCCAGGTCCACACTGGCAGTATAGAGCCCAATGTGGGACTCAAACTCACCAACCATGAGATCATGACCTGAGCCGAAGTTGAATGCTTAACCAACTGAGCCACCCAGGTGCCCTGGTTTCCTGATTCTTCAGGGCTGGTCAAATGAGTTTGCATGGCATGGTTCCAAGCAAACACAAAATGACCCTTCTGAAACCATCAAGGGTTCTGTGTTTTGTTTAGTAGTGAGGATTTATTTGTACTCCTGACTCTGACCTATTCCTCAAGTACCCTGGAATTTGTGATTTCTCTAGTTCTTCTGGCCGCTGATGGCCCAAGTAAGACTGTGGTGCCAGAACAACAGCTCTCCTGGTCTGTGGACATAAGCAGTAACTTCTCATGGGGGAAAGGACAGGCTGAGCAGTCTACCACAAGGACCTCCTGAGTGGCCAAAGACCCTGTGGCATTGACACAGGGCCACAGGGTAGAGGGCATGGCAGGCAAAGGTGCTACTCTGCAGCAGGTGCAGTGGGGTGTCGAGATTTGGACATGAGGAGCACATGAGAGAAGAAGAACATTTCGGCAAAGTTCCCCATGGGAGGCACTATCAACAGCCAAGCATGGAGTAGGAACCAGCGACCTGAGGTAAGCCCCTCTTCCTGGCAGTCACTGGCCAAACTAGAGGTGCTGCTCATTCTTCTGTTTCTGACCAAAGCTGTGGATTTTCTGCACAGTTTCAGTGAGCCAGGCAACCCTGGTGAGTCCCTTGGTGGTCAGGGCTATTGGGACCTGTGTTTTCAGCCAAAGCCATGACAAGAATCTCCTGCTGCTGGAGCCTCTGCAGAGGCTGAGGGAGCAGGTCCTGAAGATGAAGGCTCACAAATTCAGGGCTGACTTCCTGAAGTCGCACAAATCTCCAGAAACATTTTTCTCTAAGTCGTTCTTGCAGGGTGGTCCAGGACCTCTACATGTTGGCAGCAAATTGAGAGTAGAGCTCCAGGTGGGGGCGGAAGCCTTCCAGCCCGTCCTCAGTGCCCTACTTTGGAAGTAGGGAAGCAGCTCTTGGCTGGTGTCATAAATGAGTTCCCAGGACCCAGAGTGGGCCTGGTGCTTTGCTAGTTGTAGAGTGCCCTTGGCTCTTGGAATTCCCATGAAATACATGGCCACCACCAGCTCTGGCTGTTCCTGGCAGCACCCTCGGTCTCCATCAGCTCCCAGGCAGTGCAAGCACATTTCAGCTCCCAAGCACACACTGCTATAGCACCTGGCCTCTCCTGCTGGGCTGAGGGGTCAGTGCCCTAATCCAGAAACTCTTGCTGCCTAGATAGCTTTCTCACTTCTAAACATTTTTTTTAAACGTGTGTGCAGATTTTTCTCAGTAGATTTAGTCTAAAACAGAGTTTCTCAATCTCGGCACTCTTGACATTTTGGGTCAGACACTTCATCATGGAGGACAGTCGGATGCACTACAGGATGGCAGCAGGTTGCCCACCTCTATCCACTGGGTGCCAGTATCACTTCCCCAGTTCTGACGAGCAAAAATGTCTCCAGACATTGCCAAATATCCCCTCGGGAGACTATTGCCCCACTTCGGAACTACTGGTAAAAAATAACTACTTTTGCATTACCAGAAGAGGAAACTGAACATATTTAAACTCCTTGAATTCTGGTTATTTTTATGCAAAAAATAAAATACAGCATTATAAGGATTATATAACCTAGAAAACGCTCGACTTAGTGTTTCATATATAAGAAACTATTTTGGGGAGCCAGACATGTGCCTAAAGATATAAAGATAGTTAATAATATATTTAGGATGGGTCAGTAAATAATAATTATTAAATGTGTCCATAACCCATGCTTGTTAATAATTTGAATCTATTACATGTTTATGAAGTTACCGGGATTTTTCTCAACTTATTTTACATTTATTATCCATTTCACCCTCAGAATAATCCAAGGAGATAGGTACATTGTTGTTCTCATCTTTAACATGTAGAAAATGAGGTGCAGAGATGTTAAGTAACTTGCCCAGTATTGACAGGAGATAAGTGACAGCACCAGAATTCCAACTGAAGCCTTCAGTCTCTAGAGACTCAGCTTTCATAGTTTGCTATTTTTAAAAGAATGAAGCTTAATAATAAAAATGTGCTTTGAATTCCTGGTTGCAAGGATTTCTGGATGTGATGGATTTTATTGAATTAGTCACTGTGTTTCTCTTCGGGGTTCTTTTAATGCTTGCTCATAGCTCTTTTAAAAAGGATGAAGACTGAGTTCATTTAAGACCATTTTGTTCAGTACTTAAATAAGCTGAATGATGTTCATAGTAATGAGATTTTGGATTATATGTGCAAAGATTTAAAATGTCCCAGGAGGAATTTAGTATAGAATTCATAAAATATTTCTTGACAGCTAGAGTTCTTAAGCACAATTGTGGCCAAAAAGTAATAGAATATCGAAAAGTGGAAAAATAAAAAACAGCTAACAATATGACTGCTATAATTTACCAGCATAACTTCCTAATGGGATTCAGGTCATAAATTCAATTTCCAGGTGAAAAGTCACTATTAAAAGTTGTTGAGAACCAAGCCAAGATTATTAGGATGATATAGAATGGGTAGAGATAAAGGAGAAGAGCAGACATGCTTAAGTAATATCCTCTGTTCTAAAAATCAACTGTTATTAGTTATGCATTAATATGTAAAGAAGTATAAGGTGTGCATACTACTACACAATTTGGACCTCGGAATTTCAAATAAATGATCGTGTACCTGAGGTGAAGCAGGGAAGATATGATGCAAGAAGGAGAGATATTTTACTAGTGGGCAGGCAAGGACATGGGCATATTTAAATTTGGTAAGCAGAAAGAAATCTTTATTAGCGCTTATACAGTTAGAACTAGGTATGTCCAAGTACACATGCATACATGTTTACATATATATTCAAACACATTTTTGTCTGATTTAGTTTATTACCTGTTTGCTTTGTTTTGTTTTTAATGTTATTTCTTTTGAGAGAGGAGAGAAGAGGAGAGAGAGAGAGAGAGAGAGAGAGAGAGAGAGAGAATCCCAACCATGCTTCACACTCAACATGGAGCCTGACATGGGCTTGATCCCATGAAACCATGAAATCATGACCTGAACCAAAATCAAGAATCAGACAATCACCTGAGTCACCCAGGCTCTCTGTTTATTATGCCCTAAAGATGCACTCAACAAGCCCAGACATATTTGTCTTTCTAAGAACAGTAGTATAGTTATGGTATTAACATAATCTATTCCCCTAAATTACACACAGAGAGTGATTCCAGAACCCAAATGTGGGTCATTCATGTTTAACTCGGAAAAACTTTATGTCATACTCAAATAGCATATAAGATGCTATTAGGTCATGTTCGCATTAATAAATTATTATTTTATATCTCTATGTTAAACACATAGAGAAAGATAATTAAAGGAAGGAGCCTAGATTTTAAGAAATAAAATTATTTAGGGTTTCCCCAAAGCTTTGTAGCCTATGTAGAATCATGACAATATAATTTGACATTGGTCCTAGCCATGATGGTATGACCAGTACTAGCCTAGCTCTTCAAAAATAAAACAGAAAGTTTAATGAGGCAATTGTTTGCCAAAAGTGGACAAAAGGGACAAAGGATTGCAGGTTTTGAGAGTCTGGGAATACATGGAGTAAGACCCACAACATCCGTGGCTTAGTGTGTACAGGCACTTTCTAGAACACAGGAAAGCCAGGGACAAACAGAGCATGATAGTCTTTCTAAACTGAGGAAATACAGATTGGTGATATAAATCATTAAACTGACTGGAGGTTGTGGATTAGGATAGAAAACAAAAGGGAGCTGAATAGAAGACAACTCCCAGAATCTACATGGAGATCCTCTTACTTTGTTGGTCAAATACTATGCTGTGTGTATTGTGAGTGAGACTCTGGAAGGTCTGGAAGAGAACAGATGCTAGCCATAAGCTAGCTGGACATTGTAGCACCTGTGCTGTCTAAGAGACACAGAGGTCCAGCAAGAACGGAAAGTCTCTGCTGAACACTTGGTACTTTGCCTGACTCCCAGGAAGTCACTTACTGATCCTAGAATAATAGGTAATACAGACTCACTCTAACAAAGCTTTTTATAAGCATGGTTACCAGTAAGGGGATGCTTGCAAGAATGAAACTAAGCACTTCCCAGAGAAAGGCAACAGAAACTGACCACAAGAAAGCCTAGATGCTGGAATCAGTAGATGAGGTGCGTATGTATTTACATATGTCCAGAGACTTAAATGAATGTGTGTTCATAATAAATAAACAGATGAACCTGAAAAGTAAAATATTTGAATTTTTTTAATGTTTATTTATTTTTGAGAGAGAGACAGACAGACAGAGTGTGAACAGGGGAGGGGCAGAGAGAGGGAGACACAGAATCGGAAGCAGGCTCCAGGCTCTGAGCTGTCAGCACAGAGCCCGACACGGGGCTCGAATTCATGGACCATGAGATATGACCTGAACCGAAGTCAGATGCTTAACCAACTGAGCCACCCAGGCACCCTGAAAAGTAAAATATTTTAAAAGCAAAAGGGGGTGAGTGAATGGGTTAACAACAGCTTGGAAACAACAGAAGAAAAAGAAAAAAATAGAGACTCAAAGATGCATGAGTCAAAATTAAGTGGTAAAACATAAACATAAATGGTAAAATAGAAATATAAGTATAAAACATTAAATATAAATATAAATATAAATATAAATGGTCCCAGATAGAAGGGCAAGGGAAAAGAAAAAATGCTTGAAGAAATGAGGGCTCAAACTCACCATAATTTGGTAAAAAAAATAAATAATTAAATACCAAGATCCAGGAAGGCCAGCAAATCGCAGAAAGAATGTATAGAAATAAAACACATTTGGATATGTTACCTTCTAACAGCTGAAAATGATAAATCAAGGTAAAATCTTGAGAGCAGCAAGAAAAACAACACATGCGAGAGCAATGAAACAAATGACAATTGACTTTTTTCAATGTTTACTTATTTATTTTTGAGAGGAAGAGAGAGAGAGAGAAGAGAGGAGGGGCAGAGGGAGAGGGAGAGGGAGAGAGAAAATCCAAAGCAGTCTCTGCACCCTCAGCACAGAGCCCAACTTGGGACTCGAACTCACGAACCATGAGACAAAATCAAGAGTCAGATGCTTAACCAACTGAGCCAACCAGGTACCCCCAAGTGATGACTGATTTCTAATCAGGCAGTGTAGACCAAAAAGAACATAATCTTAATAGTTAAAAAAAAAAAACTTGTCAACTCAGAAATTTATATCAAGTGAAAATACGCTTCAAATATGAATGTGATAAGAAAAAAATTTTTAGATAAAAAAAAAAAAAACATGAAGCAAATTCATGTTATTCAAACTGAAGGAAAGTTACCAATATGGCAACTTCAATATACAGGAAGAGACAAAGAACAACAGAGATATAAATATCTGGGAGTGCCTGGGTGGCTTAGTGGATTAAGCGTCACACTCTTAACTATTCTTACATGACAGTCCAGATGGCGGCATTTCCAAACCTTAAGCTGTTAACATCCTTCTACTCTCTGAACCTTGATATGGTGACATCTGTCTCAGGGCTTCCTATCCTTATGCATCATAATAATCAACTCCCCTTTATGCAGCATTCTCCTTCTCAAGGAAGAAAATACAGTCCCAAAGTTCCCAGCCCAAGTGTGACTACATCTCTTTGGCCAAAACGTGGCTACACACCCACCCTAGACTGAACGTTGGCACAGGAGAACAGGCCACCAATATTAGACCTGACCTGTCATGATTTAGACATTGGGCATTTTAGTTAAAAAAAAAAAAAACAGGGGGTGGGGAGCACTGGCTATTGAATAGACAACCAGTAGAATGTACCACATTTGGTAAGACAAAATTAATCTGGAATTAGTGTACAGAATGGATGAGAGAGTGAGTTATAAAGGGAGGTATTAAATAAAGGGAGCAATGGACAGAGCATATGGAGGCAGATCATTAACCAGAGCACTGCCAGTAAGAGACTGCCTCAACAGTGCATGAGTATAACCTTGGAAGATATAAACTACCATCTAATGTGAAGTTATAAAAAAGAGAACGCGAGAGATCCTATTTGGTTTGTACTCTGTGTTACCAGATTGTTTAATTGCTTTAATTTCTTCATATCCCCAGGAGACCACTTAGAATTGTCTCATGTGTCTCCCAATTTAATTTCTATGGAATACTTTTAAACCTCCTTCCTATACTCTTCACCTACCCTCTGGCTTTTCTGGCAAAGGAGTACTGGCAGTCTTGCTGCTATCTTTTACTTATTAAAATGTCTTCGTTTGCACCAGCCTAATGCAGCATTCAGCACTTGGCATGTTGCCATGTTGGTTATTCCTTTTAGCTTGGGTTTTCAATTCCTGTTTTAAAAGAACATAACACCCAGTGGGCAATATGGAGATTAGAAGCAGCAAATGACATGACAAGGGCAAAAAACATATGTTATAAACATTATAAATTTCCCTACAAGGGTGGGTATGAGTGGTAGCAAAGTAAACACAGACAATAAACACTCTGCTTCATTATGCTTTCTTTGTCGCATACATTTTATTTATTTATTTATTTATTTATTTATTTATCTATTTATTTAAATTCAACTTAGTTAACATTCCATGTAGTATTGGTTTCAGGAGTAGATTCATCACTTACCCAAAACACCCAATGTTCATCCCAACAAGTGCCTTCCTTAATGCCCATCAACCACCTAGCTCATACATTTTTTTTTTTAATTTTTAATTAGGCTCCATGTCCAGCCCAGAGCCCAACATGGGGCTTAAACTCACAACCCTGACAACAAGAACTGAGCTGAGATCAAGAGTCAGATGCTTCATCGACGGAGCCAAGTAGTCAACTCCATACATTTTTTTTTTAATCCATAATCATGGCTTGTGCCTAGGTCCTTCCTGTCTATTGTCAACCCACAGAGCTATAATACAGAGAACAATACTCAAACAGGACACCTGAAGTTTTCTAATCAAATGGGAATAAGACTTCTGGAACCAGTGCTTACCAATTTATCCAGAAATCTCACTATGTCTACACTGCAGCAGAATCAGTCCATTTATTTTGCACACAGTGCTACATGTGGTCAAGTACAGCTTCCTAAAACAAAAGCCATCTCTGAACAAAACTTGATTCATAGGAGTAATCAGATTTCACCATTAAATTTATTGAGCATGTAATTTATAGGCACAAACCACAGCCAATATTGTAGGTGTGGCATATAATTTTTAAAAATCAAAAATTAACGACCAGAGATTAAAACATACAATGGTAGCAGACACATTCTGATAAATCATAACATACATTTCTCTGTTGATATTAAGTGCTCACTTATACTTTAAAGCAATACCTGCTCTGCTTTTTTTCTTTTTTTTTTTTTTTAACTGAAAAGTTTCTTCTTAACTTCATGACAAGGGAGACCTACCAAAGCCTTCCTATCTACTCTGGAACGTTAACTTCAAAGAAAGGGAACAAATTCTAGGTCGGTAATGATCAGCTCTTCAATGTCCTTATGCTTAAAAAAATACAGTAATGCAAGGGGTGCCTGGGTGGTGCAGTCGGTTAAGCGTCCGACTTCAGCCAGGTCACGATCTCGCGGTCTGTGAGTTCGAGCCCCGCGTCAGGCTCTGGGCTAACAGCTCAGAGCCTGAAGCCTGCTTCAGATTCTGTGTCTCCCTCTCCCTTCCCCTTCCCTGTTCATGCTCTGTCTCTCAAAGATGAATAAACGTCAAAAGAAATTTTCTTTAAAGAAATAGGTATCTCATTTCTTTATTTTCCTCAGACCATAGTAATGAGCTCTGAAAAAATTATAACAAATATTAACTTAAAATATAAATTCTTGCATAAAGATAGACTAACATACTTAATATAATCATTTTCTTTGCTACATGACTTTATATATATTCAATCTACATTTTATATGATTTTAATATATTTTTTAATGTTTTACTTCTAGAAATTGGAAGATACTATGTCCCAAGTTGCCGTACTGATTAATTTTTCTTCCAACAAATGGAAAACAGAAGATGGAGAGTAAAATATGTCTTACAGCCATGTAGCCACTTTAGCCATATTCGGGGTGAAATAATGTGCCTTTTTAAAAGCAGTACTAATGATCAATATGGGGGTTTTGTACATTATCAATAGGGTGGTAACCCAAAGCTTTCATCAATTTACCTTTTCCTGATTCCAATTACAATACAAAAATATACATAATGTACTAATTCAAAAGCTCTCCATGCCAACAAAAAATATCGATGTCTAAATACACAGCACCAAGACTAAATACCTAACACTGACTAAAGGTTAAAGAGGTATCTTTTGTTTTTCCCCTGTTGACAAAAGACCCCATCTGCTGGTTTCTATCATCAAAACAGCTTCCAGACAATTCATTAGGAAAACTAAATACTTACCAACCCATACTACTTTTGTACACAGATATATGACTCCTCCTCCAGCACCGTGTCCCTGGACACCTAAGCATTATTGAAGTCCCTTATATTACGCATGTTTAAACAAAGGTATGTACGATTCTAAGAATTTCCCAAAAGAATTCACAAACCATTTCAGTGCAGCAATTAAAGTAAAATGGAAGAGCAATAAAAAGATTTTAGCCATGTGATCTTGTGAGCCTCACAGGAAAGGAGGAAGTTTCAACAGGAAGTGACTTAGACACTGCGAGTTTATTCTTCCTCCCTATGTACCATGTTTCATATTCTGGAAAAGAAGCATCAACTTCAAATATAAATTATATATATATATATATATATATATATATATATACACACACACACACACACACACACTATATATATATATATACACACATATATATATAACTTCAAATATAAATATTATATATACATATATATGTATGTACTATAAGTACTAAAATAAAGATGTATAAGTACTAAAATAAAGTACTAAAAAAAGAAAAATTTCATGTTAAATAAAAATGTTAGATCACTTCAAAACAACTCAGAACTCAGGGGAGATGATGCACAAAAGAGCATACTTCTACTCACATTGTTTATTCCTTTAAGACATATTTATTGTGCCACAAACACTGAAAACTCTAGAGGCCTAGGGAGAATATATGATGAAGAGGCATGATAATTGCTCTCCAAGGACTCTTCACTTTGCCTTCAATTTTATACAGACCTCTTTCACACATTCTTAAGGTTTGCAACTTGAAGTTCTTGAAGCACTAGCCAAAAAGTTGTCTTTATTAGCAGAAAAATATTATTGTAGCCAAAAAGTTAAAATTATGAATTTTTTTAAATTATCTATTTCCCCTTCTTGAGTGACCAGAGAATAAGGAATCAATTTGTTACTTCCTTTTGCAGTTTCCAGAAGCCCCCCAAATTATCTTCTCAATTCTAATTCTACTTTTGTGATGGTTCTTTTTAAACTCCTACTTCAGCTTCACTACAACACCAAACACACTCCTCCAGTGTTGCTGTCTCACAGCTCAAGACGGATTTTCTACACTTTTCCTTTGAACAAGTTGCGGAAATTCAGAGGGCTCATGATCTTAAATCAAGTAACTATCCCCATGGCTGTGGTGTTGGAAAGCAAGACAATCACTTTCTAGGAACTTGCTTTTTGTCACTTTCACAATTACCTAGTCTTTGTTTATCTGAAGAAAGTTGAGGGGCTCCTGGGTGGTGCAGTCGGTTGAGCTTCTGACTCTTGCTAACGGTTCAGGTGGTGATCTCACAGTCATGAGATTAAGCCCCGTGTCAGGCTCTGCAATGAACATGCAGCCTGCTTGGGATTCTCTCTCTCTCTCCCCCCTCCTCTGCTCATGCTCTCTTTCTCAAAATAAATAAACACTTAAAAAATAAAATAAATTAGTAAGTTGTGTAAGAGACTTCAGATGCCTAAATGTCAGACGTGGTCCTTTTTTACAGAGAAAATAAAGAGTATTTCAGTAGAATGATAATCCACTTTATGCAGAAACTAAGCAAACACATGAAGTTCTTGTAAGCAAGTGAGGGAGTGAGGTTTCACTGGTAAATAAAATTATTTCAAATTGCTCAGATTTATTTTAAGTCAGCTTTGGAATCATTTAAAAATCATAATATATGCAAGTCCTGCGCTAGTCCAGCTGCTTAATTTTCCAGGATTATTTATAAATCACTTTTGTTCAATAAGTAAAATTACCTTCCCTGCTAAATTTGAATTACCAGACACTTCCAAAATATTTCTCAAACCAGCAACTGTTTTCTCATTCGCTACTTGGCATGTCTTCAACAACTTATTTAACACTTGTAGCAGTGTCTCAAAGATCTGATCCATCGTGTTGGAGTGATTTGTTTTCCCACTGCAGCATCATTTGATTTCCAACAGACAGTATTTCTGCAAATAAGCTTCAGAAGTGTGAAGTGCCTCCATCACAGTCATGCACAAATGTGCCCAAACCTAACAGGCATGAAATAGTTAAATGGCAAAGCCCTAAGCAGCTGCAGCCAACAGCGACACATGATACGGTCCAAGAAATAACCTGAGAGACACTCCTTTGATTAATGCACTGAAAGATACTGAAATAGTTGTTCTCTTTCTGCCAAAAGCCAGAATGGTTTAAGACTGTTGGTCAAACTGAAATGATCATAAGAATCACCTAGGCAGCATTTTAAATCTAGAGATTCTTGGGTTCCATGCCCGGCAATTTTGTTCAGTAGCATTGGGGGCAGGGGGAAATCACTATTTTTTTTTAAGTGCCCCAGTTAGGAAACTTTCTCCAGTCCTCTGCTCAGGCAGGATTAGAATAAATGATAGAACCATACATCAATACCAAGTGTTCTATATAAATACCAATTGTATTTTGGTATATTTACTTTCAGAAATCATTCATGTATATACATACACTCAGTTTAGTGATCTTGACTACAGTTCATTTAATTATGTGTCTAGAAATATTTTTTTAATTGGACACTTTTAGATATTCTTGCACAGAAATTTCTGAACTCAGTGGACCCAAATGATCAATATTCTCACGCATGAGTAAGTAGATCCTGTAATCAGCAACCCTTACAGAAAAAGACAGAAACAAAGTCTATTTGGATTTTAATTTCCTTCATGTGAAATGTGATGAAAGAACCATCTGGAACCATGTGACCATATGGAAACCACTGATCTATACCTCTCCTTCTTCCTGCCCCTCACCATCCCTTCTAAGGAGAGGAACAGCATTCCCAGGAAACTGTACTAGGCCATTTTTCTTTTTCTTTTTTTTTTTTTTTCATTTTAGAAGTTTTTATTTATTTTTTTTTTATGAAATTTATTGACAAATTGGTTTCCATACAACACCCAGTGCTCATCCCAAAAGGCCATTTTTCAAAGAGGAAAGTGCTATCACTCCCCTACCTTCTAAATTCATATGGATAAATGCCATAGCATCTAGGAGCAGGAAGAGCCAAAGTTGTATATATGTGGGAGGCAAATCTACATTCTCTAGAGGCTATGTAAGGGGTGGTTAGAGCCTACTCTAGACCTGTGTCCAATCCTCATGATGACACTTATACACTTTCTACTTTGTCTATGTATTTAACCTCTCTTTGCTTTACTCTCCTGATCTGGAAAAATGGGGTACACTTTAATATTTACCCCGTTATCACCATATCTGTGATTGCTACCTTAGTATTCAGAGAGCCAACAGACCAGAAGCATAGGCCCTACCTGCAGCCTGTGAGAAATGCAGGACTTGGGCCCTGTCCCAGAATATGCATTTTTAATAAAATTTTCACACGTGGCATCCGACAGTTTGAGAAGCACTGACTTAAGACATGGGAGGATCTTAGAATTTTAAGGAATTTACAAATTTGCTGTTACTATTTAGTTTAAATCTGAACATTAAACAAAGCCAAGAATTAAAAATTCTGCCAACAGGTATATAGACCTGATAGAAGCAGTGTCCAGTACGGTCTGTTGGGGACAAATCAGAACCAATAGAAACCAGTTTGGACCAGCAAAGAACGTGTACAGATGATGGCAAAACTAGAGACTGAGAAAGATGACACAGGAAGAACTACAAGAGAAATCTATCTCTGACAAATTTCCTTCAAGATTGTCTCTCTGGGAAGGGAGATAGAAAAGTCAATAAATAACAGTGAAGGTTTAATAATCCATGCACACAGAACAGAGATAGGTTAAAAAACATAGAGAGAGAGAGAGAGAGAGAGAGAGAGAGAGAGGTGCACTCTGCCTGGAGAGGTCAGAGAATGCTTTTTCAGGGGACCCACATCTGAACTGGGTTTTAAAGAAGACATGTAGACAAAGAAAAAGGCATTCTGAGCTTTGGAAATCTCAAATACAAATGCTTGAGGTCTTCACTGCATGGTCGCTGAAATTCAAGGTCACTACACCTTGCATGTGGGTGGCATGGCTCTGTGTTTATGAAGGAGAAAACCAGAAAAGGGTGTTGAAATGCTGCTAGATAGATGCTAGGGCCTGTCCCTCTGCCACACAGTTCTGTTGTTCAGGATGGGCCCAGAAATCTGCATTTATAGGCTGTCCATCATTCTGCTATATTTGATAAGACATGATACTGGTGTGTGACTTAATTATGAAATGTTTTTATTTCTTTTTAATAAGCATAACTGTGTCCCGGGCCAAATGAGCTGCCAATGAAGGGTTAAACTAGTGAAGTGACCAACATTATTGTTTAAGTGGATAAGTTGGAGAAATGTGGTTATGCATTTATTTATAAAAGGACAGTTAAAGGTATTGACTCTGGAGCCAACGTTCCAGATGTACTATGCAACCTTCTACAATCACTTTAATGCCCTGGGCCTCCTGACTTATCTCTGAAACGGGACACATAATGAGGCAGTTGAGGATCATGAAGCATCACTAACATTGTTTAACATACAGTAAACATATAGTAACAATAAATGCTTAGTCATGACCATCATAACCATGCTACGCCAGACTTCATATGATAGTTTTATGAACAATGCATCTGCCCCAAGTAAAGATTACAGAAGGATATATTTAAAAATCCTGTTAACGGGGGCACCTGGGTGGCTCAGTTGGTTGAGCGTCTGACTCTTGGTTTCGGCTCAGGTCATGATCTCATGGTGTCATAAGTTTGCGCCCCATGTCAGGTTCTGCACTGGCAGCACAAAGCCTGCTAGGAATTCTCTCTCTCTCTCTCTCTCTCTCTCTCTGCCCCTCCTCCACTTATAGTCTCTCCTTCCTAAAATAAATAAAAAAAAATTTTTTTAAAGAGTGGTTTAAAAAAACCCTCACACTCAGTGCCTTATGCATAGATAGAAGTTCATACTTATTTCAAAACTTCTCATACCCTTTTAAAAAGTAGAAATATTTCCTTGTACAAGTCTTCTTTTGTATTTTGAAGCATACATGGAATAGTGGCTCACTGATGTCAAATCTAATCAGAAAGATGAATGCTTGGCTACTATAAAGCAGCAAGACTTAAAAAGTCTCTTGAGGCCAAATGTGTTCTTTCTCAAACCAAACTCACTGAAACAATGCACAGACTCCAGACTTAAGACATGGGCAGAGAAAAGTTTGAAATACTTTAATACAGTTACCACATCGCACAGAATTCCATCTCTCTCTTCTTAAAAATAATCTAATACAAGAATAAGTTAGCCAAGCCATGGCTCATTATAACAACAGATGCATCATCTAGGAATTCACAATCTGTTTGTACATTCATTCTTTTTTGGAATCTTGCAGTTAACACAATACTGTTGAAAGATGTTGAGGCTTGGTAGATTTGAAATATTTTGGTGATAGGCATGCTCATTCCTTATTAGCAGCACTATGAATCAGTAACGACTGACATGTATTAAAAATTTCAAATAATTTCTTTTCCAGTGATTATACATTTCAAACTTGAATGCATTAAAAGATCACTATAACTTTCTCTTGATAACTCTGCTTTTCAAATGGTATATAACAAGATACGAATAACTAAAACTGTGGAAACATATGTATAAATTGAAACTAACGTGTACTTATTTAACTCAGGCCTTTTCGAGGACATAATTTATCCTGGATGTGCTGCTTTTTCTGAGTAGTAAACATAAGCTGATGATATATATATATATGTATGTATATATATGTATACATATATATATACACATATATATATACATATATATACATATATATATATGTGTGTGTGTGTGTGTGTGTATATATATATATATATATATATATATATATATATATTCCTTATAGCTGGTATTCCAGGAACTTAAAATCTTGAAATAAAGAAATATAAAATTATATCACTGGGATAAAAGACAGGTTGAAAACTCAATAGTTTCTACTTTTTCTTCAATGTTGAGGATATCCACAGAAGTTGCTGTATACTCCTCTCAAACCAGACAGTTTTAAAATGCTAAATAAATTCAATACAACCATAGCCTATTCTATCCTGCAGTCCTCCCAAGTGCCCTCCCCCAACTTGTCCTTCCACAGCTGGTGTCTCTGCTTTCCTCTCCTGGCTGCAGGATGATTCCACCCTGTCCTCAGCATGCAACTTGAAGACCACTTCCACAGATGAGCCTCCCCTGACTTCCAGAACTAGGTTAAATAGTCTACTGCAGACTCACCTCACATTAAGTACTTCTCCATTCTAGCATCTGTCGATATGCCATTGTATGGTGTGTGTGTGTGTGTGTGTGTGTGTGTGTTTAATGTCTGCTTCTCCACTATCTCCGTGGAGGTAGAAACATGACTTACTAGAGTCAGCCTCAGTGCTGATCACATAAAAGACACTTAAATACTGATTGAATGAATGAATACATTTTTTAAAATAAATATTTTATTTTTTAATTTAGTTTATTTTATTTTATTTTTCAATATATGAAGTTTATTGTCAAATTGGTTTCCATACAACACCCAGTGCTCATCCCAAAAGGTGCCCTCCTCAATACCCATCACCCACCCTCCCCTCCCTCCCACCCCCCATCAACCCTCAGTTTGTTCTCAGTTTTTAAGAGTCTCTTATGCTTTGGCTCTCTTCCACTCTAACCTCTTTTTTTTTCCTTCCCCTCCCCCATGGGTTTCTGTTAAGTTTCTCAGGATCCACATAAGAGTGAAAACATATGGTATCTGTCTTTCTCTGTATGGCTTATTTCACTTAGCATCACACTCTCCAGTTCCATCCACGTTGCTACAAAGGGCCATATTTCATTTTTTCTTATTGCCATGTAGTACTCCATTGTGTATATAAACCACAATTTCTTTATCCATTCATCAGTTGATGGACATTTAGGCTCTTTCCATCATTTGGCTATTGTTGAAAGTGCTGCTATAAACATTGGGGTACAAGTGCCCCTATGCATCAGTACTCCTGTATCCCTTGGGTAAATTCCTAGCAGTGCTATTGCTGGGTCATAGGGTAGGTCTATTTTTAATTTTCTGAGGAACCTCCACACTGCTTTCCAGAGTGGCTGCACCAATTTGCATTCCCACCAACAGTGCAAGAGGGTTCCCGTTTCTCCACATCCTCTCCAGCAACTATAGTCTCCTGATTTGTTCATTTTGGCGACTCTGACTGGTGTGAGGTGATACCTGAGTGTGGTTTTGATTTGTATTTCCCTGATGAGGAGCGACGTTGAGCATCTTTTCATGTGCCTATTGGCCATCCGGATGTCTTCTTTAGAGAAGTGTCTATTCATGTTTTCTGCCCATTTCTTCACTGGGTTATTTGTTTTTCGGGTGTGGAGTTTGGTGAGCTCTTTGTAGATTTTGGATACTAGCCCTTTGTCCGATATGTCATTTGCAAATATCTTTTCCCATTCCGTTGGTTACCTTTCAGTTTTGTTGGTTGTTTCCTTTGCTGTGCAGAAGTTTTTTATCTTCATAAGGTCCCAGTAGTTCACTTTTGCTTTTAATTCCCTTGCCTTTGGGGATGTGTCAAGTAAGAAATTGCTACGGCTGAGGTCAGAGAGGTCTTTTCCTGCTTTCTCTTCTAGGGTTTTGATGGTTTCCTGTCTCACATTCAGGTACTTTATCCATTTTGAGTTTATTTTTGTGAATGGTGTGAGAAAGTGGTCTAGTTTCAATCTTCTGCATGTTGCTGTCCAGTTCTCCCAGCACCGTTTGTTAAAGAGACTATCTTTTTTCCACTGGATATTCTTTCCTGCTTTGTCAAAGATTAGTTGGCCATACATTTGTGGGTCTAGTTCTGGGGTTTCTATTCTATTCCATTGGTCTATGTGTCTGTTTTTGTGCCAATACCATGCTGTCTTGATGATGACAGCTTTGTAGTAGAGGCTAAAGTCTGGGATTGTGATGCCTCCTGCTTTGGTCTTCTTCTTCAAAATTCCTTTGGCTATTCAGGGCCTTTTGTGGTTCCATATGAATTTTAGGATTGCTTGTTCTAGCTTCGAGAAGAATGCTGGTGTGATTTTGATTGGGATTGCACTGAATGTGTACATAGCTTTGGGTAGTATTGACATTTTTACAATGTTTATAAAATAAATATTTTAAAAGAGAGAGAGAGAGCATGTGCACGCATGCAAGTAGGGGAGGAGAAGAGGCAGGAAGAGAGAATCCAAAGAAGGCTCCATGCTCAGTGCAGAGCCCAGTGTGGGGCTTGATCCCATGACCATGAGATCATGACATGAGCCAACACCAAGAGTTGGACACCCAATCGAAAGAGCCACTGAGGCACTCCTACATGTTTTTTAATTAATAATTGTCAAGGCTCTTTTTTTTAATAGATTTTTTAACATTGTTTTTTGAGAGAGAGAGAGAGAGAGAGAGAGAGTGAGCAGGGGAAGAGCAGAGGGTTCTTTAAATACTTATACATGTGGTAAACCCAAGAAATAAACATACACTCTTCCCTGGACAGTTTACAGAAAGACCAAGTCTTTATATTACATGATAATAGACGGTGACTACCCTCATCATGGCGAGCACTGAGTAATGTAGAATTATCAAATCACTAAGTTGTATCACTGAAACTGATAGAACATCATATGTCAACTACATTTCAATAATAAATACGTACACACATATATACATCAAATAAAAAAGCAAACACAAAACTGTGGATCCTGCCAGATGATGGAAAATTAAGTTGTCCATTTGCATAAAATGTTTCATGGCTTATTTGAATTGAACAAAACTTTTGAGAATCAAATCAAGAACAATTTTTAGCTGTAGCTGAGAAGCTGGGAAAGAAAGAATTATTCTCTACCTAGGGTTTCCTTACTCCATTATATATGCTGATTTTTATCTTGAGGGAAAGGAAATGCCCAAGCATAGCAGGCTCGTTCCTCACCACCGTGTCAAGATTCCATTTCACTCCTTCCTCTGTCATCCCACATAAGCAGAGTTTTCCAGTCACCTGTGGGTGATGGAGTCTGCTACTGAAAAACCCAACAGAGCAGTGAGAGTTAGCAAGCACAAAATGTTTTCATGCATTGGACCTAAACACAGTTTAGGTCAGTTCAGATCGCCACCCTCAATGAAATGAACAGTCACAGGAACTTCTACAATATTTCTTCATTGCTCTTGGTATAGATACATAATTTCAGAGATAAATGGTTCCCTCTCTTCTACACCCAACCCCACTGAGTTTCACCACCACAGCTGAGACTTCAACATACTTCCAAGATTTAGTCATGCTGCTTTAGTTATGAACCTTTTATGAAAAAGTTAGCTTGTTGTGAATCAGACCTTCCCACACAAGGCCACAAAAATGTGTGAGTTCATTTCTGAACAAAATATTTAGCTGAGTTAGGGTTGGTTTGCTTGTATCTCACATAAGACATGAGAACAGAAATCTTATTTTTGCAACAAGCGATCCATGATTTTTATTTATAATATCATAATCATCTTTGCAGATGACTAGATCTAACTCACTTTTCACGCTTTTCTTCTTTATGTGTTCCTACAGGTTATCGAACGAAGTTTTAAAAAAACTTACTTGATTCTAATTTTCACATGGGAGAACAGAGCTCAGGTTGTTCTATTCTAAAAAATTATATAGGAGGATGCTGTCCTATGTCAAAGGGGCTGAAGCCCATACAAAATGTGCCATTGCCAGTGAGCCTGTAGTGGCTGGACGTTTGGCTCACATTTATGAGTCAGGACTGAAATCCCTCTTTGGTGCCAGTCATGGTGCCTGGTCAGCATGGGCCTCTGCCCAGGGTCAAATGAGGTTTTACTCCCTAAGGACAATGACATGAATCTTATTCATTAAATCTGAGGCTTTTCTGCCCCATAATGTGATTCACACACTCAAAAATGAATATTTTAATGCATACACACTTCAAATAGCCTCACATCTTTAAATGGGAATTTGAATGGTTAGAACTATACACACACACACACACACACACACGCACACATAAACACACACACCATTTTTAGTTTCCAGGACTCAGCAGAGCAGATCAAGATCGAGGTATCAAAGTCCTGATGACTGTGTATTTCCAGCGGGCTGGTCTCCTACTTCCCATTTGGGAAGAAGGGCTCTAAGAAGTACAAGTCTTCAGAGATAAACAACAGTGGCCAGAACTCAGGACTTACTGAGACTATATGATCAGCTTTCCTAAGCAAGGTTGTCTTATTCAAGAGGTTTGTGATACAAATCTAATTATTTAGAGACAAATGCTATATCCCTGGCTCCAAAGTATGGTGAATGCTTTAGAGTATTTTACATATACTATCTCACAACAAAGCTCATTCGAGTTAACATTTAAATCACCATTTCATCCGGATGCGTACTTTAAAACTAAAATTCAACACTGGCAGCTGTTTCTCCATCTGAAATGAAAAACCTTCTCCAAGTTATCAACTGAAATCATTTCCTTCCAACACAATTTTAACCACCTCCTCAAAAAGATGTTGAAGTTAATTATACCTGATAATGACTCTCACCTCTCAGGAAGCACCAGAGAGTCTCCCAGGACACTCTAAGAAGGTATTTTCTAGTCTTGTCCAACCAGAAGCAACTAGGATGTGAAAGCAAAGTCCTCCACACATGGAGAAACCAAAGAACCAGTTCAGGGACAGAAAACTCCCCAAAAGTCCTTAGATATGAAGCACAAACAGTGTGTCTGAGAGACTGAACGCCAGTAGTAAGAACCCTTGTGAATCCATTTTCAGATGTCCTACCAGTCTCATAAGTAATTTGAACTTCATTTTCCTCAGATGTAAAAGGTACAGAATAAAGCTGAGCCCACAAAGTTGTGAAAATTAAAACAAATTCCACATTTAAAAAATTTTTAAAAACATTAAATCCTCATGTTAGGGTGAGATACTGTTTATTAACTGGGGTTGGAAAAAAGAAACTTATGTGATCATGAAACTTAAGTATTCTATAACTTGTCCCAAAATAGCCAGAGATACTTCCACGAAAATGTAAATCCACCCTCTATATCAATTAAGCAAATAGTCCACAGAATATTCTCTCCCAGAGAGAAAGTAGTCAGTTTTATGATGTAGATAGATATAAATTCTATTATCAAAAGTATGAAATTCCACACAGATAATATTATGAAATACTCACAGCAATCAAAGTTAGAATCAATCTGGTTCTATCTAGACTGATTTCTTGCCTTAAGCCCTCATAGCTACTACCAGTCAAATGTTTGTTTACACATCAAAAGATCTGACGTTCACAGATCTCAGTACATTTTTATTTCTATCTTGGAACAGCAACTCAGGATTCTGTAACCTAAAAGCCATAAATATATGAACTGAAAACCCACATACAGACTGAATAATAAATAAATGTTTGATCTCCTAGGTTTTTTGCTTATCTAAATACATTAAGAATTTTTTGAACCCATCGCTCTGTTATGAACTCAAAGCAGTGTAATTTCACCCTTCAGTTAAATGGAAATAGCTTTCAGTCATCCAAGTTAAGACTCCAAAGTTAAATCCAGAAGAAAAAAAAAAAAAGGAATTATTTAACTTTGAAATTGTGTCATCTGTGCAGAGTAACTTTTTAAATCACAAATCACGCTGCTTATAACAAGTGTAGTTTACTGGTTTAAAAATTTGTGTGACTCTATTTTCTGTGGTCTGTGATAAGCAATACATAGTTAAAGCTCTGATATCTGTATATAAAAGGCATTATCAAGATCACCCCTCAGCCACGTGCAAATGAGTGTCACGTCATCTCCTGGCTTACTCTGCCCTGTCACCCCTGCTGTAGTTCTTGTGTGATTGACAGTGGATGGTCTTTGAGAGCAATGTTGGCAATTCCTCCGTGTGCCCTAATTAAACGATTCTGCGGGGGACAGAGTGGATCTCTTCCCTGTGCCTGCAAATGTTCCCTTGGAATCCCATGAGGGCGGGCCTTCCTGAGATATCCCAACAGTTAATGCTGGTACCTCCATCTTTTGCCTGTTTTAGAATCACTGGAAACCCAGGTAGCCTCCCTTCCTAGCACTTGCCCTGTAAGAAATGTGGGAGAGAAGGAAGACGTTGTTATGTCAGTCAGCAGTCCCCTGACATTTCTTTCTCCAGTGGCACAGGAATGGCTGTATTTCCTGTGTACTTCCAAAATTACCCTGTGAAGAAACATTCCAGTCTCTGCATCTTGCAGAATGCTACAAACATGAGGTGAGAAATGGTGACATAGCGAAGAAATATATTTTTAAGTTTTTGTCTTGTTTTGGTTTGGGTTTTTTTTTTTTTTGAGGGAAGGAAGGGGCAGAGAGAGAGACGGAGAGGGAGAATCCCAAGCAGGCTCTGTGCTGTTGGTGCAGAGTCCGACATGGGGTTCAATTTCATGAACTGTGAGATCGCAACTTGAGCCAAAATCAAGAGTTGGCTGCTCAATGGACTGAGCCACCCAGGAGACCCAAGAAATGTCTTTTAATATGTACTTTTTTTGGTAGCTTTTCTCTGTAATATTCAATTATTCATCTCATTGCTTCTTTTTCTCCCTCTTATTGAAGGGGGAAAAAAAGCCACAAATAGGGTAGGCCACCTTCAAAACTTGATGCCGTTAGGAAGGTCTCAAACTATGAATCACACTCATTTGGACTGGACTTCTTTTCCTTCAGGAGCTATCTCTCTATATATATATTTCCTACCAGATGTACACAAGTTACCCATTCTATTCATCCCATAGAATTGTTCACGTAACAATTGAACATACGATGATAAATACTAATCTATTAGCCTACTTGATGCAAAATGATGTCAAGAGAAAAAAATGCCTGGAGATTCTGAGCATTGTGGCAAGTCTCATCTTGGAGAAGCAAGCCTCTACCACTCTAAAATTAATTTTGTTCTTGAATTATTCCAATTGTTATCCGAATGACTCACTATACAGGGTTCAGATAGATCAATCCAAGGGCCAATCTTTGAGGCTCTATTTGAGCACTGATATCCTACTTTAGTTAATCAGAAAAGGAAGTGAAAATAAAGAGGACAAAGCCCCAGCTTTAGGGAGTACTACAGGTCAACCCAGAATACTGGTCCTGAGGCAACAGGACAAGACATAAGGGTTAACATGCCTCAGCCAATTTCACACAGGCTGGCTTCCGCAAAATTCTACAGAAACCAGCCTCTGCCAAATTCCTGAGGCAATCAGTCCTAGGCATAGCTGAGAGGACAGCTCAGCCCACAGGTTCAATGAGGCTGCAACCGCAGGTCTCAGACCCCATCCCCCTGATCATGTGAGGAGACAGACATCAATCAATAAATGCTGAAATAGCAGAAAAGGGATAGAGGACAAGCTCTGGCAGTTCATACATACTGCTACTGTGACACAGGGCTTGGACCCAAGGCTTCGAATGTGGCTGATTAAGGCCTGGCACTCCTTCAATTATGTTGCTTAAAAACTCCACAGCACAAAAGCCAGGATTCCTGTCTTGTTGTCTAGCCAACTGGCCTTTTGTGCTCAACACATATGCAATTTGTTCTGTGTTGGTAGAAGAAGAAATTGGTACAAACAGAACCACCTTTGTGTAAGATATTTTAGCACCGTCTAGCAGAACTTTTATATTTTGACCCAGGATTTCAACTTCTAGAAATTTGTCATAAATACATATTTGCAAAATGATGTTTGTACCAAGTATTCATAGCGGCACTGCTTTTTTAATAGCAGATTACAAAGAGAGTAATGTTCACCAACAAGGTGTTGGTTAAATACATAATGCTACATCCACATAATGGAATACCCTACAGCTGTTAAAAAAAAGGATTAGAAAGCTTGCTTTGCATTAATATATAAATACTCCAAAATACACTGTTCAAAGTGTAGGCAAGGTGTAAGTGTATTCATTTGTTCCCTTCCTAATATTTGAATGATAGGGACATAGTGCAAACTATTAAATGCATCAAGATTGAAGGGATGAAGGATAAATCTTCAAAGGCATAATATTTAGCAAGCAACCACAAAACAGCACTAAAATGCAGTATCACTTGTAATTCTGAGAGTTTTCAAGATGAAGTTCAACTGGTACCTCAAGCTACTTATGTAGGCAAGACTTAACTGAGCACATTTGTGGAAGTATTCAGTTTATGAAAAAAATGAGAAATGATACAAGTAAGGTCAGTCTACTGAGTGATTCACAAAGACTTTTCAGATTATATTCCAGGAATTTCATATATTGAAAAAAAATTAAAAAAAAAATAAAGATCTTTGGGTTATCCATAGTCTGATTAGTTTTTAAAACTTTTCAATTCTATATCTATAATTACAAAATTGTGGAAACTGATACTCAGAAACATGGTCTTCTGGTATGCAGCAAAATAAACAGGCTAGAACAACATAGAATCAAGTTTAAATCAAAGCTCTGATTTTTGACCAATCATTTGGTTTCTAAGGACTTCAGTTTCCCAATAAGCTAGAAAATAAAAGCTAGGCATAATTATGACTAAGATTCCTTCCAGGTTTACTATTCTAGAATTCCATTCAATATGACTATCATATGGCACAAACTCTAAGGTTTCAAAAATACATTAAAGAATCATGATACAAATAATAGAGTGAAGTCAGCAATTAGCAAAGAAGAATATGCAGACAAAATACAGCAAATGAAGGTTTCAATTGTGTCATCTTGATGACAATTTGACTATTGAGAGGTCTGGGTGATGAAGAACCTACCATAAAATGAAGCCTAGTATTTTCCCAAAGCTGCACAGTGTTTCAGAGTGAATATTATAACCTTTGTAGAAAGAGCATGAGATGAATATCTTAAGATCCAAAATGGTCACCATTTTGAATGAGCTTTGGAGGTACCACAGAGTTCCATCTCCCAACATGAAACATCACTCTAGAAGTTCTAGCTGCCTGGGGCACCTGGGTGGCTCAGTAGGTTAAGCACCCAACTCTTGATTTCGGCTCAAGTCATGATCTCCCAGTTTGTGGGTTCAAGCCCCGCACTGGGCTCTGTGCTGACAGAGTGATGCCTGCTTGGGATTCTCCCTCCTTCCGTCTCTCTGCCCCTCCCCTGCTTGCGTTCTCTCTAAAGAAATAAATAAACTTTAAAAAACTTCAAATATCAAGCTATAATTCTCATCACTTACAAATTCTTCTACAGACTAGGAAAATCCATCTATTAAACAAAAGCCACATGTTCCTATGGCCCAAATTTTCTCTAGTAAATATACCTAAGGGAAGAGCTGTAAGACCATGGTATATATACATACTTGGTTGAGTGAGTTAATGCTAAATTAGTTTCCAAAATGCTTACACCTGTTTATACTCCATTTGGTGGTATGGAAGAGCTCCAGATGTGTTATCTTCTTGGCAATATCTAATATCATCAGCACTCTTAATTTTTACAATATACTGCCTTTAAATTATTCATTCTCAACTTCCTTTCCTTTCCTTTGGTTTTTCCAAGTTTAGAGTCACATGAAAAGCTTGTGCTAATAATCCACCACCACATTCACCCCTATCAGCTCTCCTATGAGCCTTTACTCTTTCCTTCATTTCTAACAACAACTCGCTACCCTTCAGTTTTAAGTTGTTTATTTTTTCAAATAATACATCTGAAAGTTATTACTGTCAGGACCTGGATATTCGGTGTTATTGATAACTAACATGTTTGTTGGCTGCCACGTAGACCTCGTAGCTCTCCAATATCATCCACTGGAGCCAAGTATCAGAAACCATGTGATAAAGTTGGATGGTTAGTTGTACCATATGCTTATTTCAAAAATGCAAATTTGTTCCAAACGATTGAAATATTGGAGAACTCTTTCAGCCTCACACAAATTTTGCACTTGCTTATGCACAAATTCATTCATGACAAATATTAGGTGAAGAAAGAAAACTGTACTCAGATGTAGCAAGTCACGTAGGAATACACAAAAACCAAGCTCAATTTCAACGCTTCAAGCCAGGATGTCCACCCTCTCTTTACACCTATATTTCCACATCAGTTAACAAGTAACTACTGTGCTCTTTTTACCAGGCACAGTGGTAGACACTAGTGATCAAGGTTCTCTGTGGTCATCAAAGTCATAAATATGCACAAGCTCATAAAAGCTATTTTTGCCGCAATAATTACCAAAGTGTAATAGTATTAAGTGCTACAAAGAATAAGTGCATGATGTTGTGAACATGTGTTACATGAACGAAGTTCTAACCAAACTTGGAAGCTACAATTCAAGGAGAGCAGACAAAGCTGCCTTGAGAAAGTGACCTTTCAAATCAAACAGCAAAAGTGAATTCAAGTTAGCCCGATAACAGATACGAATGAAAAGAAGGGAAGGCTACATGGGAAGGCTCTAAAGTCAAAAGAAATTTGCCCCCTGGAGCACTTGGGTGGCTCAGTCAGTTAAGCATCAGACTCTTGATCTTGCCTTAGGTCAGGATCTCACAGTTCGTGAGACTGAGCCCTATGTTGGGCTTGGTGCTGACAGTGTGGAACCTACTTGGGATTCTCTCTCTCCATATCTCTCTGTCTCTTTCTCCCTCTCAAAATAAGTAAACTTTAAAAAGAAGAACAAAAAAAAAAAAAGAAATTTGTCCCTGAGGAGGAATAGAGAGAAGGCCGGTTTCACAGAAGCACAGCAAATGAGAAGAATAATGATTTGGTAAGAGGATATGGTGGGTTGGGTGGCAGCCCCCCAAGAAATATGTCCACGTGGAACCTGTGAATGTGATCTTGTTTGTAAAAAGGGGCTTTGCATATTTAATTTTGCAAAACATCTTCAAGATGAGATTTTCATAGATTCACTGCATGGACCTTAACTTCAGTGACACATATCCTTATAAGGAACAAGAAAAGAGAAAACAGAGAGACACACAGAACAAAAAGTGATGTGAAAATAGACTCAGAGATGGAATGATGGATCTACAAGCCAAGAATGCCAAGGATTCCAGAAGCCACAAGAAGCTAGGAGAGAGGCATGAAGAGATTTTCCCTCAGAGCCCACAGATGAAACCATCACTGGTGATACCACGATTCTAGACTTCTTCAGAACTCCAAGTGAATAAATTTCCATTGTTGGAAGTCATCCCAGCTTGTGACAATCCATTGTGGCAGACCCAGGAAACTGAGACAGAGGCCAAATCATTCAACGGCCTTATAACTTAGGTAACTATGGCAGCCGGATTCCAAGAAGGCTCTCATTCATCTGTGTCTCCAGATATTCACAACCTTGGGTCATCTGCTGCCCTTGAATGTACCTTGAGATCAGGCACATAGTTCAGGTTTTTCTGGATCCTTATTTTATATTTTCATTTTATTATTTCCAGGGCTTAGCATTGGGCCTAGAATATAAGAAAAGCCCAATAAATATTTAAGAAATGACTACCTGACCACTTTAATTTAGATAACAAGAGAATTGGAGGATTGTGTAATTTGGGAGAGGGTCTAAAGAAAGGATATTTAAAATTACCAATGTTTAAAGGAGAGGAATTCTTTGTGAAAAGAGAGAGTACACACAAAAAAAATAGTCACTACAGTATTGTGGCCTGCTATTGGATCAAATGATAAATTGCAATTCTACTCTTAAAAGATGGCAGGGTATTTCTTCACTTTGTTAACTGTGCTCTGTGAACTTGAACATATAACTTAACCTCTCTGTCGATTGTCTTTCTCATCTGAAAAATGGATATAATAACTGTCCAAGCCTCAGAGGGTCTAGTGAAGACTAAAAGGCAATGTAAATATAAAAGGCTTAGAACTGTACTCAAAGTATTATATAAACTCAATAAATCTGACTTTTTATTAACATTAATATACAGAACATTCCATTCAAAAGCAGCAGAAAGCATATTCTTCTCCAGTGCAAAAGGAACATTCTCTATGAGAACATTGCAATCACATCAGGAATCTTTTCATATCACAGTGATATGAAACTAGAAAGCATAGGGGTGCCTGGGTGGCTCAGCCGGTTGAGCTTCCGACCTCGGCTCAGGTCATGATCTCACGGTCTGTGAGTTTGAGCCCCACGTCGGGTTCTGTGCTGACAGCTCAGAGCCTGGAGCCTGCTTCAGATTCTGTGTCTCCCTCTCTCTCTGCCCCTCCCCCGTTTATGTTCTGTCTCTTTCTGTCTCAAAAATAAATGAACATTAAAAAAAATAAATTTTAGAAACTAGAAATCATTAACAAGAGAAGTATCAGAAAATCCATGAGCATATGGAAATTAAACAACACCTTCTGGAACAACCAATGGGTCAAAGAAGGCAATCAAAAAGGAAATTAAAAAAAAAATCTTAAGACAAAGATGGAAGCTCAATATATCAAATGTACACAATGCAGCAAAAAGAGTTCTAAGAGGAAAGATTATAGTAATAAAAACTTACATTAAGAAAAAAGAAAGATCTCAGGCACCTGGGTGGCTCTATCGATTAAGCATCTGACTTCAGCTGAGGCCATGATCTCATGGTTATGAGTTCAAGTTCCGAGTTGAGCTCTATGCTGACAGCTCAGGGTCTGGAGCCTGCTTCAGAATCTGTGTCTCCCTCTCTCTCTCTCTCTCAGCCCCTCCCCCACTCACACTCTTGTCTCTCTATCTCTCTCTCTCTCTCTCTCTCTCTCTTTCTCAAAAATAAACATTACAAACAAAATTAAAAAAAAAAAGAAAAAAGAAAGATCTCAAATAAATAACCTAAGTTTATAATTCAAGGAAGTAGAGAAAATAATAATGAGGCAGAAAGTTAGCAGAGGTAAAGAAATAGTATTAGAGCAGAAATAAATGGCATAGACAATAGAAAGAGAAATAGATAAGTTCAACAAAACTAAGCCCTGGTTTTTTTGAAACGCTAAACAAGGTTTACAGACCTTCATCCAGATGAACTATGAAAGAAAGAGAGAAGACTCAAATAAGTAAAATTACAGATGAAAGAGGACACATTACCACTGAAATACAAAGGATCATAAGAAATTGCTATCAATAATCATGTGCTGACAAATTGGGTAATCTGGAAGAAATGGATAAATTCCTGGAAACATACAACATATCAAGAAGGAAACATGAAGACAGAAAATTCTGACATAAATAACAAGTAAGGAGTTTTTTGAAGAAGAAAAAAAATTAAGATTGAATCAGTAATCAAAACTCTCCCTTATCACTCCCCCCACCCCCCCCCCCAACACACAGGACGAGATGGTTCCAATGGTGAGTTCTACCAAATACTTAAAAAGTAATTAATCCAATTTTTCGCAAGTGCTTCCAAGAAATTGAAGAAGAAGGACCACCTAAAAACTCATTTTATGAGGCCATTATTATCATTTTAGTACCCTGATAACAAAGCCAGATATGGACACTACAAGAAAATAAAATTATAGGTGAATAATCCTAATGAATATATATACAAAGTATATATGCAAAAACTCTTAACAAAATGGTAGTAAGTAGAATTCACACACTGTAAAGGATGATACACCATTACCAAATGAGATCAAGTCATAGGATGCAAGAATGGTTCAACATATACCAATCTATAAATATAATATGCCATATTAACCAGAATGAGGGATAAAAATCTCATGATCATCTCAATAGATGCAGGAAAATTCATCTGACAATATTCAACATGCTTACATGTTAGAAACTCTCAACAAATTGAATACAAAAGGAATTTAGGTCAATATGTTCAAAGTCCAGTTATGACAAATCTACAGCTAACACTCTACTCCATGGTAAAAAGCTGAAGGCTTCTCTTCAAAGATTAAGAACAACATGGGGCGCCTGGGTGGCTCAGTCGGTTAAGCATCCGACTTCAGCTCAGGTCACGATCTCGCGGTCCGCGAGTTCGAACCCCACATCGGGCTCTGGGCTGATGGCTCAGAGCCTGGAGCCTGCTTCCGATTCTGTGCCTCCCTCTCTCTCTGCCCCTCCCCCGTTCATGCTCTGTCTCTCTCTGTCTCAAAAATAAATAAATGTTGAAAAAAAGATTTTTTAAAAAGATTAAAAAAAAAGATTAAGAACAACACAAGAGCACTTACTCTCACCACTCCTATTCAACATATTACTTGAAGTTCTACCTAGAGATAAAAGGCATCCAAATCAGAAAAGAAGAATTAAAATCGTCCCTATTTGCAGGTAACGAGTAACATGACATCATATATAGAAAGCCATTTTAAATACACACACACACACACACACACACACACTTGCATACACAAATATAATAGATTCTTATTGAACTATAAATAAGAAGGAAATCCTGTCATTATAACAGATAAACCTGGAGGGCATCTTGAAATAACCTAGACAGGGACAAATACTCTCTGGTAGTACTTATATGTGGAATCTAAAAAAGTTGAATTCATGGCAACAGACAGGCTGGCAGTGGCCAGGGGCTGAGAGGTGGGGGAAATGGGGAGGTAAGATACCCAAGTTCTGGGGATCTAATGGACAGCATGGCAATGATGATTAAGAATAATTTACTGTATACTTGAAATGAGCTAGGAAGTAGATCTTTAGTGTTCTCACCACCAAAAAAAAAGGGGGGGACATAACTGTGAGGTGATAGATATCTTAATTGACTTGATTGCAGTAATCATTTCACAATGTAAACATATATCCAATCATCATGTTGCACATCTTAAACATTGTACAATTTTGTTTCTCAACTATACCTCAAAAAAGCTTGGGGGGGGGGGGGAAGAAGTAGTAATTTTTTGTGAAATGATGCTTGTGAAAACATTTAGTGAAAAATAAAGTGCAATATAGGGTGCCCGGATGGCTCAGTCGGTTAAGCTTCCAACTCTTGATTTCAGCTCAGGTCATGATCTCACAGTTCATTGAGATCAAGCCCCAAGTCCGGCTCTGCACTGAGAGCTCGGAACCTGCTTGGGGTGCTGTCTATCCCTCTTTCTCTACTGCTGCCCCTCCCTCTCTCTTTCTCTCTCTCCTCTCTCTTGCTTTCTCTATCAAAATAAATAAGCATCAAAAAAAGAAAATAAAAAATGAAATGCAATACACATAACAGAAATTATTATTATAAAAATTCACTAACCTGATGATTGCAATTTCTTGAGTTCCAAATAATCCCAGCTTTTATTAGCTGGTCTTCCATCTTACACAATGTCCTCACACCTCTCACCTCACCTCTTTTGCTTCCTCAACCTCAGATTCTTAGCATGTGACCTGTCCTCCACTTCAGAAAGAAAATTAAAGTTCTTATATGCAATTACTTAAAAGGCCACCATATCCATAACTTCCTCCATTTCTCTTTTCTTCGCCATAGTGCTCAGTTTTTCCATAAATGTTCTACTAAAGTTTCTGCCTTGTCAGAAAACACATGCTGGTGATTAGTCCATGTCTTGTGCACTTCGAAACTTTATTTTCAGGTTTAGTCACTTTGACCAGCATGTTAAAATATTCTGGCTCCTTGTCATAAATACAACCAGAACCAGAACAATAATTTCAGATCACGGTGAAAACCTCCCTCCCTAGTTACCTCTACTCCACACTGCCAAACTTCTCCAAAGAATTGTGTATGTTCACTGTTTGCAATGTCTTTATTTTCAGTCTGGCTTATAACCCTACCCCTGGACTAGCCACTGTCCTCTCTGTTAGAAAGGTCACCAATAGCCACCAGGCTGCCATCAATAATTAAACTTGTTATCAACAATCATCTTCATTTTTACCCAGTTCTCATCTCACCGGACTTCTAAAAAGTCTGAGACACACACTATTCTTGCCTTCTTTTCTTTACTTTTAGGGAGGAGGAAGAAGTACATGCCTACTTTTCTCTATCAAAACACAAAACAATAAAACTGTAATTTGCCGTGTAAAACTACCATAGGCAAAAACAGAACAGACCTGTTTTACTCCCGTTTTTACACATAAGTCAACTGAGGCTTAGACAGTTTAAGTCACTTTCCCAAGATTACACAATGTGTGAATAGCTCACATTCAAAGCTTTTTGAAATTTAAGTGTAACTCAGCTAAGGTTTATAAACATCTAACATGGTTTTTGATTTACCAAAACTTTAGTAGACGTCTACTCAGCAATCCACAGAATCCCATTTCCTCCTAACCTAATCACCGTATATTGACTAAAAGTGTGACTACTGATCTGTACACATCAATAACGAACAAATCAAACTTGCAAAATCTATTTTCAGAGTTAACTATAGTAACATTAACCATAATGCCAACTAAAGGCGGTGGTTAATTAAGCACTCATAGATGTCCAGAAACTATGCATTTTTATAAATGTACCTTGTTGCTAAGCACCAACCAGCCATAAAAAAGAAAGCGAATTATTGCATGGTATTAAGCCACTTTACAAAATGGCACAGTAAGATTCCAAAAGGAATCATGTGTGGAAAATGTAATCTCAGTAGTTAAAGCTGGACATTTTTCACAAATTGATAATGCCAGGGTCCTGGATTAGAGTCTGTATACCCAGCTATTAGACAGGCTTTTAAAAACTCTCTAACAACATTCCTAGGGACCACAACATGTGTCACGGCATCACTAGATACAGGAAGCAGAACATGGCACACAAAAGCACAGATAAACCTGGAGGGCTTTGAGGGCTTCATGTAGCTGGCACAAGCCAGCTACATGAAGAACATGAAAATGCAGTCTGATAAATTAATGTGCAGAAGAAGACACAGCCAGTGATACATGCCAGGCAGACCTCCAGGGTGAGGTCTGTGTGTGCAGCTCGGTGAACTTAACAGAGCCAGGATCAATGGCTAGGGGCTTCCACATGAACCATTTTGTCCAACTTTACCTTTCTTTCATCTTGTTGCTTTAGTTGGAGATATTTCCCTTGAAACAGTTATTAAAGTTAACTGCATCCTTTTCAAGAGTGAAAGAATAAGCATTTACAGAACTGAGCCAATTCTAAACCAATTCAGAATCAGTAGAGAAAGGTATATAATAGAGGTTAAAATATCAGATTTGCTGCTGTTAAAGACCAGGTTGGAGAAAATGAGTTAGGTGAGCAGTAAAAAAGGTTTTCTGAGGCCGAACTGAAATTTCATTGGTTAAACCCTGAAAAGAAGAAAGCCACATTCAAAATGCAATTTTCTGATTATGCATCATAAACCGAGTAGTCGCTTGCAAATATAGTCAGATCTCTGCTTTTTCACGGAAACATTTCATGAGGGAAGAAAAAGCTTACAGAGTGACCAAGAAGCTCACAAGGAACCGAGACAGAAGCAGTGCCTTTTTGGCTTAGTGCCACAATCTGAGGGCAGCCTTTGCAAGGTGTTGATTGACACCAGTTTCAATCAGTATCAATGTGTGTGCAATTTCAGACACAAAGTGCATGGGATTCAGAGCATTCCCCTCGGTGCTGCTTAGAACTGAGGATTCTTGCTCCAAAAAGATAGAGGCAGGTATATACTCCTCTAAAGACAGATAGATGCCTATCTCTCGTTGATGTCATTCAGCTCTTCATGCAATTTGACATAGTTTAATAAGGCACAGAATCCTAATTTTTGAAAAAAAAGAAGAGTTATCTTAAAGTAGCATGACTCTGAGTGCTGTTAAGTCAGAGAAAACCGACTGGTCTCCCTCTCAATGCCAGGTGGCCCAGGAGATCAGAGACCAACTGGAAGTAAGTTTCCTAGTAAGTTTTCTGAATTCCATAAACATTGCAGGATTTTTTAATTAAAAAAGAACACATTATATTCAAATCTATCTCATCTCACTTTTTCATCATTTTTATGAGTGGTGGAGAGGACTTCATCCCTGTCATGTGCTACTTCTCAAATTCTGGCTCCAGACATCTGTAAATAACAAAGGCCATAGATATGCAGCCACTGACTCGCTGTAAGAAAGCACAGTGTCTGATGCCAGAGGCCTCGGCTCCATGTATGTACTCTCTCATCCCCGAAAATGATGAGCTCCTGGAAGCCTGATAAATCCCTTTCTTGGGATACCTCATCATACTCCTATACCCGTATCTTTACCTTTAAACGAATCTAAATTCTCAAAGGAACGAAACATTTTTTTTGTCCATTTTACTGGAAGACAATCCTTACAACCAAATTTTATTTATGTCTTAATTCCAAAGTGGCTTTTAGAAAATGTACCACAGAGAGCACAGATATCAGTATAATAAATTTTTTTCAATGTAAGGACCAAGGGCAGAAAGAAAAATGAAATCACCTGAGCCAAACTCTGTATTTGTAATTGCTGTGGTAATGCTATGTGTGACTCTGTGATTCAGCCAGATGGGAGAGAAATGGAAGACTGACTGATTAGGTTTCCATTATCAAAATGAAGGGTAGGTCCAGACTCTAGGTAGTTGCTCTACTGTGTCTAGGAATAAATTAACTTAGACAATCAGAAGTCTACCTTTGTTTTGTCTCCTGAATCACCTAAGATGTACTTTAATCGAATGCTCTTGATTTTTCTCATGGTTATTTGCAGAAGTGCCCACATAAAAGGAGATCCTTTCTTTTAATACACATCATGCTCCTAAGAGTTTGTTATTCAAAGATAAACGTAAGGAGTTTATTTTAGGTTTTAGTATCACGAAAGTCTTTTCATATTGAGAATGGTCATAATAAATCAGTATGGGTCTTTGAGTTTGGAAATGAAAGGATTGGATGTTGATGGCATTCTATTATCTATATTGTATATTCCTGTACCATTAACCATACTTCACAGCCATACTCTACTTTCACTGGATTACTGTCAAAGCTTTTAAAAGAGGTTAATAGGCTTCCATTTCCAAAGGTTAGCCAACATAGCTAAAGTTAGAGTTTCACAGGAAAACATTTAGCGTATTACAAGAAAACATTGCAGAGGAAGAGAAAAGACAATCCCTAAAGGAATAAGATTTTAATATGTGGCTAGTATAGAGTGATGCTATATATCTTGTAATTTCCAAACCCAGAGAATATTTTTGCTATAAGGGAATCTTAAAACATGCACACCATCTCCTCAATTTACCGAAGAGAAAAAAACATTGAGGCACAGAGAAGTTAAGTACCTTGCCCAAAGTTCCGTAAATGACCAGAAGGAAAGTTCAGACTAGATCCCAACTCCCTCTATTGAAGATCAACATGTTTCCCACTGAAAAACTGCCCTAAAACACTTGCAGGACAAAAATTCTGTCCTAACGGAATGATCCCATGCAGCTCAAATCTAAGTATAAAGGACCCCTCAGCTAATGTGACTTTTTTTTCCTTCACATTTTAAAGTGGGGCTGCTTACTAACAATGCTAACTATCTCTTTTGAAAACCTTGGAGATTCAGTTTTGGAGGCTCTTAGATTTTTAGATTTAATAGGGTTAAAAATTAACATGCTATATTCTTTTGTCATAGACTCTGGGTCTGGAGTTCTCTCTTGTCCAACAAGACAGCAGATGCAGGATTTAAATGCGAGAGAGGCTAACGTCCAGGAGAAGATAAGAGCCCCAAGTAAGGGTCCTTGCTTCTTTTTTATTAGGATCAGAAGGCTTACAAGCACGATGGACATGCACAGAGAGACAATGAAACCATGAACATTAACTCATGGGTGTGGGGGAAAAGGGGTTTTGAAGATACGTGGTATATTAGGGGTTTGGGTCAATACAAAACAAAATCCTGGCACCTGGCAGATAGTTGATTACAGCAGGCATGAGGTGCCACCTCTGTTTACCTGACCGGGTCTAGGGGACAAGAAAGACAGAGCAAGCTAACCTCAGAGTCAAAAAGGCACCTTTCTTTTGCTAATTAGCTCCACTCTGGGCAACTTCTCCCTGCTGCAGTCTAAAGTCCTGTTTGCCTGTTTTTGGCCTTCCTTCCTGTGAAAGCAGCTTTCTGCTATTGTACAAAGTTCGGGGACCTTTCCACCCTGAATACCTAATCTTATGTACCTAATCTTGGATGTTTTTGTCCTGAGATTTTCTATTCTCATACCTTTGTCCTCTACTGGGGGCCTTTGCCCTATTTACCTAATCTTGTTTACTCAAACTTGGGTGTGTTCATCCTGTGGCTTTCTTATTCTTTATGCCTTGTTAACCCATCCATGCAGGCTCAGGGAATTCCTAAGCTTAGTCCCCACATTCTTTGTAGTTGGACAAGATCAATACATTCTCTCTAATGAATCAGAGAAGACCCAGAGACTACAGCAGTAACTTGTTCAGTGATTTTTATCAAATTAACTTAAGTAATCAGATGGTTCAGTCAATGTGACTGATCAATTTCACTCATCATGGAAGGGAGTAAAATGGATTCGTCACAACATGTATGTCACCTTTCCTTTTGTCTCTTTCACGAGGCTGTTCCTTGGTACTGTGCCCATGCACCTACTATTGTACCTACCACACTGGTTTATAAAGGTTTATCATTCTACTAAAAATAAAATAATATTTATACAATATCATGTCATATTTTTCAGTCTGATCATGCTCAAAATACTTAAAGAGTGCCTACCTCATTTGGGGTACCATGTTACCTTCTGGGTTTACGAGGTTTATAAGGAGACATACATGACATTTTAGTTTACAATATTGCTGTCTCAGAGGAATGCACAGGAAGTGCTGAGAAAGACCTTGTAGGGTTTGGGGGTCATAATTACAGAAGTAATTATATCGGAGCTGAATGGAAGCAAGCAGAACTAGGTAGCTAGTAAATAAAGGTAGGGAAAGTGCATGAGAATGCTCCAGGAAAAGAAAACACACACACAGAACAAAAAGGAATGAAGCCTGAAAAGTCATTTTACAGTGAGAGATGGGGCAGCTTCTTTAGAAAGGCAAGAAGCTATCATTAGCATGAGAACAAATATTCTCAGTCTTTGATATAACAGAATCTGTTGGAGAACTAAAAAAGCATGTGAAAGACCAAGGCTGTCTACGTAAAAGAGGCATTTTATTAAGTTCTCAGGTGATAGTAACACATAACAAAGTTCAAGAACTACTGTATTGGAGCATCAAGTGCTAGACGAGAAAGATGTGTGAAAGGACAAGGTGGAAAAATCAGGGTAGAGAGAGAGAGATCAAGACTATATTCAAGGATACCCTAAGTCACAGGTCAAACCCCATGTAAAGAAGAAGTCTACCTACAGCATGGGTAACAGGGAGTGTCACAAAGATGCCTGCATTTTAAAATAATTACTGTTGGTGCGCCTGGGTGGCTCAGTCAGTTAAACGTCTGACTTTGGATCAGTTCGTGATCTCAAGGTTCAAGAGTTCCAGCCTCGCATCAGGCTCACTGCTGTCGGCGCAAAGCTCACTTCGGATCCGCTCTCCCCCTCTTATCTGCCTCTTCCCCACTTGCACGCATGCACACACTCTTTCTCAAAAATAAACAGTTAAAAAATAAATAATTACTGTCGACAATAAATAAAATACATACAAGATGGAAAGAAAAATGAGAGAATGGAGCAATTAATATTCCTTTTCAACAGCACAGGTGAAAGAGGCTAAGGGCCTATGCTAGAATTCAGGTTGTAGGGATGACAACCATTACAGCAATATCCAGTCATCAACTTGTATTTAGTAAACATTCAAGAGAGGTTCATGTAATACAAGTTATGAGTGGGCGTCAGTAAATTAGGAAGAAGAAGTCCTCAGTTTCCCTGACCGTACAGAACTGACACTAAAAATGTACCAACAGAACAGATGTTTAGGAAAAACTCTTGAGTCCATTACAATCAGCCTGTAAGAGCCACTGGAATACACTACAACATGATGGAGTGGAAACTGTTTTTGAAGTTGATTTTATTAAACATTTAATGCATACAAACAATAGGTCTTCAACGTATAAAGAACAATAAAATGAAGATGCACACAAATCCACAAGTCTACTTAATAGACTCCCAATACACGTGAAGATGATGTTTCTCCCCAACCATGTGCTTTCACTTTCCCACCACTCTGCGGTCCTCATTCTTCTAAACCTTGTGCTTACCACTTTCTTTTCTTCATGGTCTAAGTACAGTGGATGTAGCCTACATAATGTTGTTTCGTTTTATGTATTGTTTTACAAAATTACTGCCTTAATGTCTTCTACAGCTTGCTCTTTTCTTTTTTCTCAACATGTGTTTGAGATGACTAATTCTGATGTGCAACGCTTCAGTTCATTTTCTTTTTTTTTTTTTAAGTTTATTTATTTATTTTGAGAGAAAGAGAGAGCACAAGCTGGGGAGGGTCAGAGAGAGAGGAAGAGAGAGAGAGAATCCCAAGCTGGCTCAAGGCTGTCAGTGCAGAGCCCAATGCAGGGCTCGAACTCACGAACCACCATGAAACCATGATCTGAGCTGAAACGGACTCCCACACTTAACCAAATGAGCCACTCAGTCACCCTCTCAGTTCATTTTCTTTCTGTTGAGTGGTCTACTGCATCAAGAGACCACTACTTAATCATTTGCCTGCCGGGAAGCATTTGAGATGTTTCCAGTTTTCTTCATCAGAAACAATACTTTTTGAAATATTCCTGCACATGCGTCTTAGGGAACAATGAAAGATTTCCTCTAGGATGGTGGCTTTTATTTTTAAATGGAGACCCACTGTATGGCAGCCCAGTACACATATATGTTCACACAGACACATGTATGTGTGCACATATATAACACAAGCATTTCTCGAAACAATATTTACCCTATTTCTACGTGACAATATCCTTTAATTTATTGCATTGTACTGTATCAGACACTATCATATTTCATTTTAACATGTTTATATTTGGTTGCTGAATTAACTTTAAAATCCCCTACAAAGTGGCAGTGACCTAGGCTTTAAAAATCACTGCTCAGAGTGTAAACCTAGAAAAAGAATTCGGGGAGGTAAATATGTGTCCATCCCTGGATTCCTAAGATAATACCAAACTGTTTTCCACAAGGCTTCTAGCAATCTACTCTCCCATCACTGACACATGTTATTGTTCCAAACATACACTACAACTTATTTTATCCAGTCTGTTTAGAGTAAAATATTATCAATTTGTAGTTAAGGTAGAGGTTGATTGTGTTTTCCTACTTGCCTTGGCAATTTTTGTTTCTTCTTTTTTTAAATGCCAAACCCATTTTGTGTTGAGCTGCTCATTTATCTCTTGTTGTTCTACAGAAACGTGTTTAAAATACATACTCTTAAGGTTTATTTTATTTAATTAATTTATTTATTTATGTATTTACTTACTTATTTACTCACTCTCCTTACAAGTAGGGGAGGGGCAGATAGAGAACAGGACAGAGGATCTGAACCAGGCACCATGGGGAAAGCAGAGACCCAATGTGGGGCACAAACCATGAGATGATGACCTAAGCCAAAAGGCAGACTCTTAACCGACTGAGCCATCCAGACTCCCCTCAATACACACTCTTGATACAAATCTTTTGTTGCCTATCTTCACCTATATGGTTTATCTTTTTTAGGGTGAGCTTAAGTGTAAGAAGTTTCCATTGTAAAGTGGTTAAATTTATGTATCTTTCATTATTATCATCTTTTCATTAATACTAATGTTATGTCTGTTTTAGAGGTATTAAAGGCAAAATCAGAGGTGTCTGGGTGGCTCAGTCAGTTGAACACCCGACTCCTGATTTCCGCTCAGGTCATGATCTCACAGTTCAAGCCTCATTTGGGGCTCTGCACTGACAACACGAAGCCTGCTTGGGATTCTCTCCCACCAGCCTTTCTATTCCTCCCCTGCTCATGGGTACACCCTCTCTCTCTCTCTCAAAATAAACTTAAAAATATATGTATTTTTAAAAAGGTAAAAGGGAGCATGGGTGGCTCAATGTTTTAAGTGTCCGACTTCGTCTCAAGTCATGATCTCACAGTTCGTGAGTTTGAGCACGATGTCAGGCTCTGTGCTGACAGCTCAGAGCCTGAAGCCTGTTTCAGATTCTGTGTTTCCCTCTCTCTCTGCCCCTCCCCTACTTGCAGTCTGTCTCTGTCTCTGTCTCTCTCTCTCTCTCTCTCTCTCTCAAAAATAAACATTAAAAAAATTTTTAAATAAAATTTAAAAAGGCAAAATTATTAATGATCAAAACAGGATAGACAACCTTAGCCATATACAGAAATAATTCTACCTAAGTAAGACTTGGTTACCACCAAAGAATTCTGTTAACTTAATCATTTATAAGGCTACCCATTCTTGTTCCAACATGTTTGCCTAAGAGGTCTTTGGCATGTACCTAAAAAGTAAACTGATAGTAAGATTTTGTTTCAGCTTATTGAACTGTTAGAGAAACAGACTCTATATTCAACAGCTCTTGGTCCGTTAGTCAACAGAGGGGTGGACCTTTGTGGGAAATCTGCCCTTTTTACAATTTGCTAAATAGATTTAATGACTATCCAATTCTCTTGGGATAAATCATTGTTCACTCAAGAAATTCATGCATAATGATTTCATTTCCTCAATATCTTAATACGACAAACAGGGTATCTTGAATTACTGACACCAATTGTTTGATTAATAAATATGTACCCCCACTGGAAGGTAATAGACTATATCCTGGTTTAAGAATTATTTCTACCAAGTTCATGTTTGTCCCAAAAGCTTGATCAAGTTGGCGTTCACCAATAAAGCTGAGTAAATTTGGGAACCAAAGACTGGATTCACCTAGAACTACGACTCCCACAAAACTCTTTCTGAAGAGCTTCTAACCACTGACTCTGACATTTCTACTATTTATTGAGGTTCTCAACTAAATTGACATTTGGGACCAGCATGTGACTTACAAGTATGAGGAATTGTGTAAGATTCTAGGAAACAACAATTATTTGGAGATGCAGTTATCATCTAAATATATTCAAATTATCAAATTATTTTTTCAGCTTTCTGCTTTCCAAAGAGAAAAAAAACAATTTACAGACTAGGTTCTTGTCTCAACTCACTATTTCCCCACTTTTATTTTAAATGTAACACCACAAAAGTAGAGAGAAGCATATATACTCTTAATCATCTATGTTTTTGCAGAATTAGGAGACATTCTATTTAAAAAAAAATTTTTTAACGTTTATTATTGAGAGACAGAGAGACACAGAGCATGAGCAGGGGAGGGGTAGAGTGAGGGGGAGGCATAGAATCCGAAGCAGGCTCCAGGCTCTGAGCTGTCAGCACACAGCCTGGTGCGGGGTTCGAGCTCACAAACTGTGAGATCATGACCTGAGCCGAAGTTGGTCACTTAACCAATTGAGCTACCCAGGCGCCCCAGGAGACATTCTATTTTTAATGATAAACCTAATTTTTGTTTCCATTTTCAAAAATGTGGTTAGCAAAGCTCCTAAATTTTTTATGTCTGTAAGATGGAAAATTTTTCAGTATATATGTTTTGTTGCGTTTTGCATTTTAAGCACTTTGATTTTTTTTTAAGTTACAGATTGTATAGATTTTGTAGTGAATTTCTGGATTTTACAAAATTGCACATCTCAGAATGCTGAAAGTCAATCCCTTATAATCACTTACAACACTCTGGAAGAAAAGAAGATTTATGTATAAATATATATCTGGTATTCTGTACCATATAAAATTATTGCAGTAATTTTATAGACTATATCTCTAACACACATGTGTTTAACTGGATAAAACTACAAATGTCAGTCATAGAATTTGATGATGATTCTTTTTGTTTGGTTTGGCTGACAATTATATACCATGGTACCTGCATGTTTAACTTTCCAGAGTTTGCTAGGAAATATATACTTCTTACTTGTAAATACAATTTTGTCTTCCTCTCTGTCTTACTCTGTGTACGTACAAGCGTGTGTGTGTGTGTGTGTGTGTGTGTGTTTTCAAATCAGCATCTTTTGAATAAGGTAGAAATAAAAAATCTACTTGGTAGTATTTGTTTTAATATCCTCATAAATGAAAATTTAAAACACTTCTTTCTCAGTAGCTTCCCGCCCCACCCCCCCCATTTTTCTCTTCTTTCCATAATGGAGTCTTATGCCTCCACATCAACATTCTGGCACATCTCTAATTATAAGGAAGACTACTGTTCTTTCTTTGCTTCATATTTAGAAACTATTTTTAGATGCTGGCTTTCACATGCATGTCTCTCTTTTTCTAAGTAATTCTTTCATCTAAAATCAGAGATAAAATTTCAAGCTAATGTTGCCTAACTAAAAATACAGGGGAGTGCAGTACTTTATATTTAAATCATATGAAGTAACAGAAAACATTTCACTGGATGGAAAGTGACCAGGAACCAAGTTAGAAAATTGGGAGAGAAAACGTTTCAGATTTTGTAAAACTATACTGTGTTCACATATACTAACCCTTTTTCTTTTGGGAATGCAGGTTGGTAAATTCCAAATCAAAATAGCTGAGTGAAATTTCAAAGTTAAAATTCTGTCTTAACAGAGAACAGTTTCACATTTCTAGATTCAGAAATTTATTTCTGGATTTTGGATATTGACTGCTTTTCTCATTTCCAAAAATACTGTGTTTTTGTTGAAGGTTCAAACTGCTTCCTAACAGGACTAAGGAGCGCTCCTGAGGTTATAGCAGGCTCAGGAATCAATCAAAACTAAGACTCTGTACATGTGGATTAGAACAAAGCAAAGAGGAGAATTATCTGCTTACATCTGAGAATACCTTTAATCTAACTAAATTCCCCTGTAGTGCAAAAGTTGGATTTGCTTTCTGGTTTACACCAGTATTCTAAGCCATTGCCTTTTATCTTTTAGTTCATTGTACAGTTTCAATCAACTTTATACTTGCCTCTTCAATGGCGATACCCTGCTGGGCAGCCTTTGAAGACCCTTGTCAGGACAGAATGAGGTCAGAAAAACATGCTAGAAAGACACAGGGCAGTGATCAATAGTTTAAACGAAGAAATGAAACTGGGACAAGGGGAAAAAATGATCTAAATTTAATCAGTTCCGTTTAATTTATTAGATGAAATTTCCAATAGCAATTGAGTTAAATTCCATCACTATCAACGAACCTTAAAAAAGTTCTCCAGGTTCAATATGCAATCTAAGCTTCAAACCAGAACATAAATTAAATTAATGGTATTCTTTTCTCATTGCATTAGTTTGATTTAAGTAGGATTTGAAGTATTTCTTACAGCAGATGATTCCAGTTCATCTTCTCAATGTGCAAACAAAACTGAGTTCTTTTGTCAACCTACACCCAGTGACACATTTATGGTCATCATACATTATTCAACTCGTGTTTCTTTGTTCAAATATTAGATCATCCCCCATTACCTAACATAAAATAGATGTCAGCTTTATTTTGACTGTGGGGTAGCAAATTAGTATAAAAGCAAGTTATCAATTCTCCTGACAGGTGTCTCACTTCCAAAGGAAAGCAGAATACTTTTCAAAACACATTTTATCAGTTTCTAAAAGTGCCATCTCCTTAATTTAAGGCTATTATTTCAGTGACCATTAATCAGCTCTCCACTTCCTGTACAAAGTCTGGTGACACTTGGTAGGCCCGATCACATCTCTGTATCCTTTTGGCATGTTTCTCTGACCCCATTCTGTTCTGTCAAGGGTCTTTAATGGCTGTCCATCAAGGTACAGCCATTGAAGACCCAAGTGTGAAGTTGACTGAAACATTAATGTGTTCTAAGGAAACCAAAATCCAGAAGTATTCCACTAAAAACAAAACAAAACAAAAAAATCCTATCATTATCTCCCACTTACATTAGGCTTAAGTTGATGTGGAAGAAAGGTGTGTAACTACCACCTAATTAATGGTATTACTTAACATTAAAATAAAAAGGTTTAAAGCGTCCTCTTTCCTGTAATACAAAAGAAAATCACGAACAACCTGGAAGTCTAAATGGCAAAATACAGCAAAGACATTTACTAAAACCAGGCTACCAGGCATTCAAGACATTCTTTAGTTTAAGAATCCTATAGGAGCTCCTCAGGTGAAAACAACAACAAAACACGTCTTTACTAACAGTCCTTAAAGGTATCACTTTTATTCATCATGGAAAAATAGGTGATCACGACTGATTCTCTTCAGTTGTTAACTCTTGCAACATTCCGCATAATTCTGTAAATGCAAAGTGTGTATTTTTTTAAGTAATTTTTCCTATTGTATAGAAATTTTCATGACTCAAGTAGAGAGAAAACAATGTTGGATGCAGAACCACTTTTTCAAATAGACAATTTTGCTGCTACCAGATCTTCTATGGTGGCCCCTCTTCTTGCCCAAGACCAACATATAAACCCTAAAATCAAAACTGTACAGTATGTCCAGAACTAAGCTAGTTAGAATTTTTATGGTCAATATTGTCTTGCATATTGTTGATTAAGAAAGCTCATTAGGATTTTCATATTAAATATTATCCTGTTACACACCCATCATTTCCTACTAACAAGCCCAAAATACAGATTCAGGGAGCCATTTATGTTGGTACAGTCTCCTCTTTTCTCTGCACTTTACCACATGACCTCAGAACCATCTACTCCCGACCTAGTCCTCCCTCACCAGAGCATAGCCTAACCCTCAGGAGCCCTTTCTCATTCCACTAAACTCAACATTGAGATACTTTGTCTACTTGACTTGAATTTGTACTGTCTTCCTTTTAGCCAGGGTTAAGATTCTTCTCTATGACCTCTGTTTTCTTCCTTCTGTTAAGCCCCAAGAATACCCCTACCCAACCTCAGAAAAGCCGCACTCAACTCTACTCAACACCAGCCTGACAGATGTCCATAGCAGCTTATCTCTCTGAAGCACTTCTGAGGACAAAGCCTAGGAAAAACGGGGTCCCTATCTTATATAACAGGGTCTAGGGTTCATGGAGTGCCAGAGACTTGACCCATTGCCTACATAATAAGATTTGAGAATATACTCCAAGATTTTCCCTAGCCAAGAATATTCCCATCTGATCCAAGAGGCCAGCTGATCAGTTCCTCTTGAGCAAGAGAAAACTTTGTGTCACAGAGAATGCCTGACATTGAAGTTAGTTCTGGTTGTGTTTGAGTCCCAGCTGCTTTGCTTCCTAGATGCACAGCTTCAGACAAGTTATTCAACTTTTGAGCACAGATCTGTTTTCCAAAAACTGGAGATTATAATCCCCAACTTGCAAATTGGGTGCAAATGTAGGCAGTAAGTTTAACTACAAGGTATATGCAGTCCTCAGTAAACTGAAGCTCTTATATTATTACTTGTATTGTATACTAACACCTTAATAGAAAGGAGTTTTTAGGATTCCTTTTCATGCATCCATAACAGATTTGAAGCAATAGAAGATCCCTTGGCAAATGGCAGTAGGAGCAAAGTATTTAACAGTGAGGAAAAGGGAAATAAAACAGCTCAGAAAGTTACCAAAGACTACAACATCTCCCATATCAGTCTTACAATAGAAATAAAAACAGAATAAAAACAACATTTGCAAGTTCCTAATAGAAGCCAATAATGTCCCTAGGGATTTTTCTTGTATTTCTGAATTTTACAAATAAAAGTATCTTCAATCTCGGAGAATTTATTTAACTTTACGAGTTCACACAGCTGCTCAAAGTCCAGGTCTTTCTAACTCTGACACTCGCTACCTTTCTGCTTGGTCATGCTGCCTTCCAGCTTGGAATTAAATGTTGGCTCTGTTTGAACTTCTGTAAAGTATTTATGATGGTGTTTGCTTCATTTGTAAAATAGCTAGAATACCTGCCTATTGGGATTATTTAAGAATAAATTTATTTATACTACATGAAAGACAAAGCTACGACTATAGAAAATATTAATACCATTAACATAAAAACTTCAGTTGCCAGATTCACCAAATCCCAAAGTCCCCTGATCTTCTGTTTTATGTTGTGATCCCTTCCCTCACATACCATTTTAATCCTGCTATGGTGACCTGTTCATTTAGCAAATATAGTCTGACCACCTAGTATATACTAGGGAATTGCCTCAAGACTACCTATCTACCTTCAAGGAGTTCGAATCCATGAATGAGAGCAAATACAGAATTAGAAATTACAGCTCAAAATGTTAAGAGATATAAAGAGGCATGAACTACACTTTGTGAAAACACAGTAATCTCTGCCTGAGGAAAGGACGGAAGTCTCTCAGAGAGGGAGACACATGTCAGATGAAGGAAGATTAAGTATTTGCCACTTAGATAAGAAAAGGACATTTTTGAGTTAAAACTAGGAAATCTCTTTTCAAGAGCAATTTTGCCCCTGGCAAGAAATTCTGTGATACTTTCCCTGGTGATTGGCTGGGAAAGGTGATTACTTTTGAAACACCCTGAAAACTAAAATCCAAGTATTTTGAGGGGATAATTAATACTTAATACTATTAAAAGTGATTGTTTCCTCCTTTATTGGGAGGGATAAGTGACCAGGGTACATATTCTATCCCAAGTGATAATCAGCAAGGATCATAACATATCCATAAGAGTAGCCAATAGGGTCTGTCTTCTTCCAGCCAAATGGATGTGATTTAGAGTCTAGGAACCCAAGACTCTCTGGTCTAATGTCATCTGCTCTTTGCCACTTCCTGTACCAAAAATGCAAAGTTAAAAGTCTGTTGTGGGTGGAGACTTTTAGTTTCAGTGTATGTAATTCAGTATGTTTTCCCATGGAAATCATCAAGTTACAATGTCTTAGAAAATAGGAACTCAAACACAAGTTTCAAAAGACCTGTGACTTGTGCCCAGATTCTCCTTTTGATGAAGCCTAAGACAAAAAAAGAAAATTTCAGGTAAAGGAAACAAAATAAGCAAAGCATGAAAATGATCAAAAAAGTATACTCTTCATGAAATTTTAAAGAAATTGGAATGGACAGGCAGCTGGGTGGCTCAGTTGGTTACATGTCCAACTCTTGATTTCGCTTCAGGTCATGATCTCAAGGTCGAGTGATGGAGGCGTGCACTGGCCTCCGCACTGAGCATGGAGCCTGTTTGGGATTTTCTCTCTCCTTCTGCCCCTCCCCCACTTGCAGACTCATGCACTAGCTCTCCATCTCTCAAAAACAGAAAGAAAGAAAGAAAGAAAGAAAGAAAGAAAGAAAGAAAGAAAGAGGAAATTGGAATAGAATGTGGATAAGAAGATAAAGAACGAGGTCAACGGGTGGCCAGGGGAACAGATCATGTGGGTCTTGAAAAGCAATGGGAGTCATAGCATCCAATTTTCTCCAAATACAACATTCTGGCCATAGTATGTATATTTATTTATTTATTTGTTTGTTTGTTTGTTTATTTAATGAAGAGGGACAAGAATGGAATGAAGATAAGTAAGAGTCTATCACAGCCATCCAGACGAAAGGTAATGTTGACTTGACCTAGAAATGTTTGAAATGGTCAGAAGTAATCTCATTCAAGATGTATTTTGAAGGTGGATCTAAAACTACTTGCTCCTAATCAGTTCTGCCCTTCTTTCTTGCCCAGCATCCCTGTGGAGGGTATACTGCAAGGGAAATAGACTGGAGAGTAGGACTCTAGCCTCAGGACACCATTGATAATTTCTGGACATGGGACAATGAGAGCTAGCACTAACAAGATTTAATTTCATTCTTTCAAGCCACCCTACATCCTGCCTTACTTTTTCAAAGTAAAGAGCTAACAGGTGGTGTTACCTGCCTTCCTTCTCTGAGTCACATAATGAAGACTTGCCCATACTCTCCATTGGCAATTTGTTTTTCAGTGACAATGTGACAGTTTGGGCTCATTTAAAAATAACCAATTTAGAACCACTGAAAAACCATCTGGGAATGTTGTTCTCCTGAGATAAGAAGATTATTTTCTAATTGGTCTGTTTGACAGAAAATGTTTTCCTTCATTGTATACAACACTCACACTCATGTCTCTCCTGTGGCCACAGGGATTCTACAGGTTGACCTCCAAGATACTCACTTTGGATGCCTCTGCAACCTGATGAAAGTCTACTGTCAGGCATTCCAAATGGCTCCTGAATTCATTGTTTTTAACATCCTCAACGGGAAACACTCAAACACACATAAAAGCAACTGTGCAAAACACAGCTTTGAGGACTAAAGCCTTAAAGTCGTGAAGCACTATTCTTCATGTTGACTCTTAGATTTGATAATTAAAAATCATTTCATGTCTATTTTAAGCTCAGTATTTACATTTCAGTCTCACATGGAAATGTTTTTATCATTTCGATGTATTAAGACATTGATAGCAACTCATGTCTAGTCATTAAAAAGTGTGTTGCCTTCTTCCTGTATTCTGTTATTTATCTGTTCACATGTTCAATTAAAAGTACCAAACACACACCATCTGTCCTGAAATCAGTCAGCAGAATGAGATGAACACGAAAATAATGACCCCAGTCTAATATAGCTTACAGTCTACTAAATTTGATTCAACAATGATGCAAAAGAGCACTGTATTTGGAATCGAAAGATATGACTTATGTTAACATCACTGCTCTTCCATTTTAGGCCCTAGCATTTGTAGACCTTCCTGACCCCACATTGGAAGGAGAAATGTAAGTCAGAGAGCTGGGACTAGAAATCACAGCTATGAACACTGTTGGCTTCACAGCTGTGACTCAGACCCATTAGAGCTCACGTAAAGGAAAGAGTGTGGCAACTCCCCTTAGAAATTTGCATGAGGCCTTGCTTGCCTTGATTGGTCAGATTCTCCTTCACCTGTGGGGTTAATCATGGTTCCTAACTGACTTCAAATCTAGTAGCCCATATAGCATTACAGGCAAACAGAAACCCCATTCTCAATCTCTCTCCCTTCCTCCAATACCCCTCCCCACCTCCAAATACACACAGCCTTCTCTGGAACCACTGGCCATGAAGTTCCATTACTGGGACACACAGCCTTAAGTATAGATCTTCTAGGTGGAATATCATATTCACATTCTTTCTGATCGTATATGCCTTCTAACAACCCAAACTTATTTTAAATGATGCAGGGAGCTTACAAATTATTCTTCAAATACTGCTCAAATACCCCACATAGGGCAAGGGAATACACGCATACACACACACACACACACACACACACACAAGCAATTGGGCCCTATATTCGCAATCTGAGCCCTAATAATCTGCTTATAGACAAAGTCAAATAAAAGTTTAGTTGTGGCATATTAAGCATCAAACATCTGGAGACTGTCAAAATTGATTTAAAAAAAACCTTTCACTTTAAGATCACACACTTGCTTAAGCTTCATTAAGAAATTGTGTAAATATTCTACTTTCCAATTTCTCGTGCAACAGAAAGATCTTTACAAGATTATTTAAAGAATTTAAAAACAGATCTAAAAAACGAAAACTTAATGTAATTTAAAACATAAAACTGAATATAAAACTGTTTTTTTCACTTACTTGGCTTTAAAAATATTTACTGTGTATAATAGTAACATCTGTTTTTGCACAATTATAAGGTATCACAACATACAATACTGTACCATGTTCTGGTAAGCATTATGTCTCTTAAATGCACTGAATGACTCTAATTTTAGTGGAATTAATTTTAATTAATTTCAGTGAAACATCTTTGACTTTATTAACAAATATATTATCAGCAGGCTCCTGACCTAATTCCGCACTGTTTGCAAATGTATATGGCAAAGGTATAAGCATATGTATACATTATGTGTATGAACTTAGAGATCCTTAGAAAAATCAAATCTAATGTTCCAATTTTCCAAGTGAGAAATGAAAGCCCACATAATGCAAAGTAACTACTTGCCTAAACTACCAAATTGGTTAAGCAATAGAGTACAGATCTCCCACCCACCCTCTCTCTACTTTACTAGAAGAAAACTAACTATAGTGGTTATCCACAAGAGCACTAAGGAATAATTGCATCTAATTAATGCAAATAAATTTTGTATTTATTGAAAGAAAAAGATTTGAATTAAAATAGGCAAAGTGGGGTGGGGATAGGCAGAAGAGACAACCTCATAAACTACTGATAGATGTGTCATTGATAAGTATCTCTATAGGGGGCAATAATTCTAAAATTTCAAAATGGCCCATACTCTTTCAACTGGCAGTTTTACTTCTAAGAATTTATCTTAGGAACATGCACAGGTGACCAAATTCAAGACCAAGAAGGTTCTCTGCAGCAGTGTTTGAAACAGAAAAATGCTGGAAAACACTTACATGTCCACCAACAGGGATCAGGTCATATAAATTATGGAAGCGCCATAAAATGGAATAATCTATAACTATTTTGAGGTTAAATGTCACTACACCAGCTCCCTAGTTACTAGTAAGCTAATCACCAAAGCAGTTTCCTCTTCATATTGTTAACAGAATTAGACTCTATATCCAAACTGCTCTGACAGACAAGTGAGGTTATATACAAGAGGTTAGTGAACTGTGAACAGAATGAGTGTGCGTCCTCAGGTCCTAGCCCTCACAAACCTCCCATTATACCTCTATGCTCTGTTTCATACAGAGGGATCCAGGTAGCTTGGAAGTCATGTGTTCAAGGCTGCTACCAGAAGGGCCATGGAGGAAAGCTTATTCCTCATCAGGTGAGCAAGAGATAAGCTTTTGATGAGCTAAGCCACTGAAACTTCTCTGTCACAGAAGCTAACATTATAGTAACTAAAGTAGCATACTCACTTAAAAGGCAAAATCAGGGTGCCTGGGTGGCTCAGTTGGTTAAGCATCTGCCTTCAGCTCAGGTCATGATCTCACAGTTCGTGAGTTCGAGCCACACATGCTTGAGATTCTCTGTGTCCCTCTCTCCCTGCCCTTGACCCACTCTCTCTCTCTCTCTCTCTCTCTCTCTCTCTCTCTCTCTCTCTCTTAAAAACAAATAAACTTAAAAAAAAGAGATAGGAAGAATATATTAGAGGGGAAGTACAAGGCATGACAAGCACTATTTCACATTTGTGCTTAGTATATATACATAGATAAATTTTCCATGTGGCTTTCCAAATGGCTTGTTAAGAGTTTAACATTGTGGGGGTGGCTGTGTGGCTCAGTCAGTTAAGCCTCCAACTCTTGATCTAGGCTCAGGTCATGATCTCATGGTTCTTCAGTTCCAGCCCCATGAGTTGGGCAGGCTCCTCACTACTGTGCAGAGCCTGCTTGGGATTCTCTCTTTGAGTCTCTCTCTCTCTCTCTTTCTCTCTCTCTCTCTCTCTCTCTCTCTCTCTCTCTATATATATATATATATATATATATATATAAGTTTAAGTTTAGCATTGGGTAAAACAGGAATATACTTCATGTTTCTGTGCTTGTGGTGTCATTTCCTATCACCTTCAGTGTGATTTCCACCTGCAGTGTGTGTTGTGTCTTGAAGCCACACAATCAGGATGGATGCTGACTCTCCTCTTCCACTCTCTCTTGATAGTTTATCACACCCTCCTCCTCCTACACCCCCCTCTACTTTGGTGCTTCTGGGCATCCCTCACTATCAGAGGTGAGGTTTAAAGAACAGAAGCTAAAGTCTCTTATACGACTGATGACATAAGCTCTCAGTACAGCAAGACAGCCAAGTGCTGAATGTAATGTTGGCTGGACGATGGCTCTCTGAAGAAAACCTTCATGCTGCACAATCCCTGATGTGCACCTTGCTTTCTCCAGTTGATGTCTTGTTAGACTCGCTCATTTTCTACCCCTACTACTCTACCCAAAAGCTTCCTCTTACTAGAGTCCTCTCATTGCCATCCCCAAGCAATTTTTGGGAAACGTTCATAAAGATGCTTCCAGCCAAGTTACCTCCTTTGCCTATTTGGCTTGTGATAAACTCACACATCTTCCCAACCCCAACTGGTAGTAATTAAGGTCTGTTCTACAGAAACTTCCTCTCCTTTTTCTGCCTTGAGGAAGGTCCAGGCAAGAGACAGGCTTCTCTGTCTGTGTTTATGAGCTCCCCATCTCCAAGAGATTCATGGAAATTTGCTCCATGAACATTCTCTCCCAATAAACATAGGTGCATCCTGTCTAGGAAACACTGAGCTGATGACTGAGGTAATGACCTCCTCTTTGTGAAGACTCCTCCTAAAACTTAGAGAGATCTTCTAGAAATATACATGGTTTGGCCTGAGGATTAATGGGTCCCTCGTACCATCCTTCAAGGAAGAGAACAGAGAAAAGACAACATTGTACACAAGACCCAAATGTCTTGACTCTCTATCATGCAGACTATCTCCTATCAAAGTCTCATCTCCTTTGAGAGACCGTGAAGGGGGAGGTTGTTAGACTTAAGGTTGTTAGACTAGCTCTTCTCTATTTTAGAAATCTAACATAAGAATTACAGGCCTATCTCTTCGTAAACTAAAAACTTACACTTATTTTCAGTTTGGAGGCTATATTAAAAATTCAAAAATTCAAAATCCAAGTTGAGTGTGTGTGTGTGTGTGTGTGTGTGTGTGTGTGTGTGAAATGTCAGCATCTAGGGTGGGAAAGACAAGCATTTTTCATCATAAATTCTTTTACCCTGTGTAATGATGGGCTAGTTTTTTAAATTTAAAATTCCAGGGATTTTTTTTTTTTATATAAAGGAAATTAGGATTTCACTGGAACTCCTACTTACTGAGTTACAAGAAATATCCTTAGCCATTTTACCCAAAAAAAAATAAGCACTGAGAAAATCATCGCTGTATCCAAGTCTTTATTTAATGGCAGGTTTTTGTTTTGTTTTGTTTTTTCTCCCACAATGAAGTTTGACACTGTGGTGGTGACTGGAAAGTACCAGAACTGTCCCATAAAATCATGGAAAACATCTGAAGAGGCTCTTGAGAGTCTGTCCTCCAGACAATCTGACAATTGCAATCTTCGCTACTGCCAAAGCAGGGCACACAGTGTATGAAGGTAACTGTTTTATTCCCTTCCACCAAGGGTGCCAGGCCACAGAATGGCAGAGCAAGTGGCACTAACAATTTCCTTATCTGTTGCCATCAAAGAAGACCTCACACTTTCAGCTGTCATTGATTTGGAACAACACATCTGACTGACTTTTTTCAGCTAAAAATACCTTGCACTCTACTCTGAAATTTGAAACCTAATAAAATTTTTGTGATGAAGTATGATTTTGCCATCAACTCTACTTGAAAGTTCAATTCTTTCTTAGTTTCTTTTGTACTACTGTGTTATTGTGAATTGGCCTAAAATTCATGCAGAAATTTACACACACGCACACACACACACTCGTATAATATAATTTAATTTATAATCGATAATAGCTAAAGAGCTCAGTGGTAGGACTTTCACTTCCCAGTAGAATGTAATTAATAACAAGTATGGAGGAGGCAGCTTCAAAAATTATTACAAAGATTTAAAAGAAAGGCTTTAAAATAACATCCAATCCTCAATCTGAAAATGAATCCATTGATCTAATTTGAGTGACCTATAAAGCTAACAAGTAGGAAACGAAATGTAGAATGCACATACTTCAGAGAGGAAACATTTTTTTTTTAACGAATTCTTCATACCTGGTAATTCCCAGCAAACAAGGAGGCAGGAAGGTGGGCCCAAGTTGCTGATGAGTGACCACTGTACCTTAGGATAGAGAGTCCACATTACGCAAGAGCTGGGGATGAAACAGAGAGAAGACCCTCAATCCTGCATCAGGCTTGTGGTTGTAATTGTTGAGCTATTTCAAAGGGTACATACTGTTAGCCAGCACGCCAGATGTGTTTTGTTTGGCTCACATAGTACGTGTGTTTGTTGTTTAACTGCTTTAACTGACATTTACACATCTGAAGTTCCCCCCCCCCCCAAAAAAAAAAAAGAAAAAAAAAAAAAAACTGGCTTCACCATAAAACAAGACAACTCCAATGAAAATCTCATGGTTTGAAGTGGGACTTTATAAAACCGCACATTGATGTTATGATTAGAAACTTATTTGGGGGATTCATAATGATAAAAAGGAAAAATGGTACATATAGTTCCCTACCTTTTTTTTTTTTGGCCAAAATAATACATAGAAAATGGTAAAGTAACAAGCTAAAATGCATTGCTTTTTCAATCTCTCTTGTTACATGTAAAGACATTGCCAATGATGTAATAGTATCAGTATTCAAACAAGCAGTATGCTATGGAGAGACTTATTATGCAGCTGGATGAAAATACTGTCATTTCTAACACCTCAGCTTCTAATATTTACCAGTTTCTGTGTCCACTATACTTGCAGAACTTCGTAAGAACATACAGCAGAAGACATATGCTCAACAACAAAAACAAAAACAAATATTTTTTTAAGAATAAACAAACAATGTTTTATAAAAGTAACTGTAAATATAGACAGTGGTGGAGTGACTACTCTGGCATACATACATTAAATAATTTAAAGAGAAGTCCAGGTTTAAATACAAGTGTTTATAGACAAAATTCATTGTTGCATCAGGCATAGTTAAGATACTAAGCCAACGATATAAAAACTATGAGTCTCCCAAGTCTTATGGGAGGACATCAACTGGTTAACTTCATACACATAAACGTTAGCTGTAAGTCTAGTTTTAGGGCTGATAAATCCAATAACTGCCCCATTCCCCTGTGTTTTTCTCTACTCTTTTTATCTATAGGGGTTGGTAACAACATGGATGCAGAAATATCGGGCCTTACACCATACAAATGATGACACTCAGACACATTAGAGATCAAATATTTCAACAGCTTTCTCTCTAAAGTGAGGAGTTTAAAAAAATAAATAAAATTAAGTGAGGAATTTTTACTCAGAAGTGCATAGCAATTTACTCTATGGTCCCATTTCCTAAACTAGATCATCTGTGCATTCCTGAACTGTACTTGTGGCCAGGACAATGCTGTCAGTCAGGACTTAGGCTTGAAAGCTTGAGCCAAGGAACCTAAAACTAATAGGTTTCCAAGGTTGGTTGCTCTTAACTCTGGCTGCACTTAAGACTCATCTGTGAAGTATTAAAAACACAAACAAACAAACAAACAAACAAACTGAAACCTCTATAATCAGGTCTCATCTCTTTAAGTGGTGCTCAGGTATCTGTAATGTCAGCAAGCTCCCAGGTGATTCTAACATAAGAGCTGGAAATGAGAACTACTGGCTTAGACTCATTAAGATCCACCACTAGGGGTGGACTCAGCTCCCAAAACTGCATGGTTACTACAGCAAGGAATAAAATGATGCTTGGAAATCAACTTCTGTATCCAACAAAATACACACAAAAACAATGAAAACCTGATTACATTTCAAAAAACAAAACTATACACCAGAATTAATGTAGGATTGCCAAATTACATAAGGTTTAGGATAAACTATGTTACATTAGTGTCCCAGGTAAATATTTGTCGAAAAGGAAACAGAAAACTAATTGCAAATAGACCATCGGGAAAACAATGAGTATCAAAAGAATTACCTATCAAAAGAATTTAATCTATCTGAACTTGATATTGGTGCATTATATATAAAGTTCTAAACTGATTACTTTGCCAAAAAGGTTTTCCAACATGCATCATATTTTCCAACATGATATAGCATTCAGAGAATATTCTTTCCTTTCTCCCTGCCCCTTTCCAATAGAAGCTTTATAGAATCCTATGTTTTACATTTAGGACACTTACTATTTTCTTCCCAACCTGGGGTAATTCAGGTTCATCATTTATATTTTTGATAGATAATAATTTTTTATTCCCATAGTGTGCTGTAGTTATTAGATAATAATTATTGGGAAAAAGAGAGGGAAGGAAAAGAAAAGCAAGGAGGAAGGGATGACTAAGAAGTCTTTTTTTTAATCTTTTTTAATGTTTTATTTATTTCTGAGAGACAGAGTATGAGTGGGGGAGGGGCAGAGAGAGAAGGAGACATAGAATCCAAAGAAGGCTCCAGGCTCTGAGCTATCATCAGACAGCCCAATGTGGGGCTCGAACTCATGAACCATGAGAACATGACCTGAGCTGAAGTCGGATGTTTAACGAGTGAGCAACCCAGGTGCTCCAAGAAGAAATTTTAATTACAAAGTCACATGACTTCTGTTCTCCATTTGATTAACACTTAGAAATCTTGCCATACTTAAACAGACTAGTTCAATTATACTTCTCAGGGCGTTCAGCCCTGAGACCTTGTGTCTTCTTTGATAATGACTGAAATTAACAAATAGAAGTCAAGAAGAAATGCAATGCAAACCTTTCCCAAACTGTTCTCTCCAACAAACTTGGTGACTGCATAAAAACAATATGTACTATACAAGAGACATCAAAGTAAAGAAAGTTATCATGGGTAAAGAAAGGTATTACATTATGTTAAATGGGTCAATTCTCCAAGAAGACATAACAATACTTAATGTGCATGCACCTAATAAAAGAGCCTCAAACTCCATGAGGAAAAACCAAAAGAAATACAAGGAGAAAAAAATAAATCTACTACTAGAGTTGGAGACTTCAACAACTGTCTCTCAAAACTGGACAGATCCATCAGGCAGAACATCAGTAAGGATGTAGTTGAACTGAACAACATTATGAATCAATTGTATATAAGTGAAATCTATAAATTACTTCATCCAAAAAACATCAGAATACACATTTTTCACTAGCCTCCATCAAGACATTCACCAAGATAAATCACATTTGGGCCATAAAACACACAAGTAACAAATATAACAATGAACAGATTTTAAAAACAGAAATCATAAGCAGTATCTGCTGTCAGACCACAATGGAGTTAAATTAGAAATCAGTAACAGAAAGTTAACTGGATAATCCCAAAATACAGCATGATTCAAGTATACACTTTTAAGTAACAAAGGAGTCAAAGAATAAACTTCAAGAGAAATTTAAGAATATCTCAAAGTGAAAATAACGTCAGCATCATGGTACTATTATATATCCCTCATTCCATCCCCCATCCAACAACATTCAGCATGACTGATGGACAAAACTGCCTTCAAAGGAAATGTGAAATCCAGCACAGTATGCAAAGAAACCTGGAAGGAGTGTCACCCGTCCATCTGCCAGGTAGCTGGCAAACAGACCTCATTCCTGGCTGTGGACCATAAACCAGGGTCAGCCCTCCTTGCTGTGCTCCCAGGAGCCCCTGGAAAACCCTGACTTAGACAATAACCCACACACGAAAGAGCCTTTGTGAAGGACCAGGTTTTCAGAGAGGCTCCCACACACCACTGGAACAACAACAAAAAAACGTACGTATGAGTTCAGACACAATGGAGGACGCCAAAGAAAGAGTTTGACTTTACCTGCATCACCCCTTGTCCAAGATGGCACAGTTTTGAGCCAAGGGAGATCTTCCTCAGCCTGTAACTTCTCCTGTGGGGGAAAAGGAAACCATACGAGTGAACAGCTAGCTTCTTCATTTCCCTATTATTCCTTCCAAAGTAATTAATCATGACTAGGGAGTGGGTAGAGCAACAGATAGGGCCCTTGGGAGACACTGGAGGAACAGAGATCCTACAAACTGCATGACAGACTCCATCAAGAAGCTTGCAAATGAGCCACTGGGAATACCTCAACCAAAGAATCCCCAAATTATCTATGTGTACCTTCAGTACTCTATATGCCTCACTACTCATGCCATCACCCTGTGCATCCTCCCAGTGGAGGAAGTGAAAGTAGGCTTTAGCAGATGGCTACAGAGTATGCAGAAAGCCAGCTGAATCTGTGGGACAGACACAGACAACAAACTTAAGCTCTAGCACCATGTTTGAGAAAATAAAAGGGAGGCTGTAAACATTTGGCCCTGGATATTTCAAGATCCACAGAAGGCATACAAGCTTAAGAATTATCCTCAAGAGATACAAGCATGGAGCACATGTACCCATATAAGTTCTGAGAAAGCCTCTGAACATCTATTAAGGTTAACAGAAGGTATCCCTCTCCCAAAGTCAGACAGTAAAGACTGGAGAAGGTGACTACTACTTCAAATGCAAAGACAGAAAAACAAAACTTTAAGCAACATGAAAAATTAAGGTAACAGGACATGAATGAAGGATCGTAATATCTTGCATTAACTGAATCCAAAGACATAGAGATCTATTATTCACCAGATAAAGAATACCAAAAAAAAAAAAGTGTCTGAAGGAATGCAGTCTGCTACAAGAAGACACAGAAAGACAATTTGAAAACTCAGAAAAACAATACACTAACAAAATGTGAAGTTTAACAAAGAGAAAGAAATCATAAAAAAGAATCAAGCAAAAGTCTGGAGCCGAAAAACACAAAGAATGGAATAAGCAAATCAACATCAGGCTTCATCAAGAGGAAAGAATCAATGATATTGAAGACAAAAACTTCCAAACTATTCATTTAGAGGGGAACAAAGGAAAAACAATGGAGAAAATGAATGTTAAGATGAAAACGATAACTAGAGACCAAGATGATTGCATAATGATTAAAGGGGTCAAATTATCAAAAAATATATCAAAATTATATAAGCACCCAATATCAGAGCGCCTAAACATATTAATCAAATACTAACAGATCAGAAGGGATAGACAACACAATAATACTAGGCAACCTTAATACCCCACATTCAACAATGGAAAGATCATTCAGTCATAAAATGAGCAAAGAAACATTGGACTAGAACCATACTTTAGACCAAATGGACATAACAAATATATACAGAACGTTCCATCCAACAGGAACAGAATAAACATTGTTCTCAACTGTACGTGAAATCTCCTTCATCATGGTAGGTTACAAAACAACTCCCAGCAAATTTCAGAAGACAGAAATCATACCAATTTTTTTTTCTGACCACAGTGGTATGAAACTCGAAATCAGTTAACAAAAGGAATGATGAAAAATTAACAAATATGTGCAATTTAAATAACACAATCCTGTACAACTGAAGAGCCAAAGAATCACAAAGGAAACAGCAACAAAAAAAGCAAACACCAAAACAAATTAAAGTGTAAACACACATACCAAAATGTAGGAGATGCTGAAAAAGCAATTCTAGGAGAGATGTTTATAGAGGTAAATACCTACATTAACAGAAATATTTCAAGTAAACAATCTAACTTTACACTTCAAGGATATAGAAAAAGAAGAACAAACCAGGTCAATATTTAGTAGGAAGAAGGAAATAACAATGATCAGAGAAGGAATAAAATAGACCAGAAAAACAATAGAAAAGATGAATGAATAAAACTAATATTTTTTGAAAAGGTAGGAGACACTATGACTGTTATAAGAGAAATACAAAGGATTATCAGAAACTACTAGGAACCAATCTAAACCAACAAATTGTATTAACCTAAAGGAAATTAACAAATCCTTATTAACATACAACTTACCAAAAGGTAAGTATGAAGAAAAAGAAAATCTGATCAGACCAAACCTAAATAAGAAGTTTTAAACAGTAACCAAATGTTCCCCAGCAAAGAAAAGCCCAGGATCATATGGTTTCACTGTAAATTCTATCAAATATTTAAAGAATTAACACCAATCCTTCTCAAAGTCTTTCAAATTCTTCCAAAATATTGAAGAGGAGAGAATCCCCCATATTCATTTTACAAGACTAGCAATACCCTGATGTCAAAGCAATATAAGCACATGAGAAGAAAGTAGACCTAAAGACCAATATCTCTGATAAATATAAATGCAAACCTTCTCAACAAAATGTCAGCAAACTGAATTCAACATCACATTAAAGCAATGATACACCATGATCAAGTCATTTATCCCTGGAATACAGGCTGGTTCAATATATGCAAATCAATAAATATAATACACTGCATTAGTATAATGAAAGATTAGAAGTGGTCTGATCATCTGAATAGCTGCAGGGAAAGCACCTACAAAATGACAAATGGTAAATCCTCTCATGATTAAAAAAAAACACTCACAAATTGGGAATAGAAGGAACATAGCTCAATATTATGAAATCTACATAGAACTAACCCACAGCTACCATCATATTCAACAGCGAATAAATGAAAGCTTTTCCTCTAGGAACATGAACAAGAGAAGGGTGTCCACTTTCACCTTCCTATCCAGCACAGTACTAGAAGTTCTAGCCAGAGCAATGAGGCAAGAAAAAGAAATAAAAGAAATCCAAATCAGAAAGAAGTACAATTGTCTTTCTTTGCAAGTGCTATGACCTTATATATAGAAAACCCTAAACTGTCCACCAAAGAAACTATTCAGGAAATTGAAGGATAGGAAATCCACATGCAGATATCAGTTACATTGAATATACTAATAATGAAATATCTGAAACAGAAATAAAGAAAATAACCCTCTTATGATACTATCAAAGAACAATAAAATAGTTATGAATAAATTGAACCAAGTAGGTTAGAGATTAGTACACTGAAAACTATAAGACTTTGATGAAAGATAATAAAGAAAACACAAATATAAAGGTATTCCCTGTTCACAGACTGGAAAAAATAATATTTTAAGAATTTCCAAACTGGCCAATGCAACCTACAGATGCAATGCAATTCCTATCAAAATTCTAATGGCATTTTCAAGGAAGGAAGGACGGGAAGAAGAAAAGTGAAAGAAAGAAACAAGGAAGGAAGAAAGAAAGAAAGCATTCTTAAAATTTGTATGAAACCACAAAAGAAACTGAATAGCCAACACATTCTTAAGAGAGAAGAGCAAGCCTGGAGGATTGACACTTCCTGATTTCATACTATATAGCAAAGCTATAATAATCAGAATAATATGGTACTGTCATAAAAACAAACACATAGATGAATGAAACTGAACTGAGAGCCCAGAAATAAAACCTCATGTACACAGTAAATTAATGGGTGACAAAGGAGCTCAGAATAGTCAATAAGGAAAGGAAAGCCTCTTCCACAAATAATAGAGATAGTCACATGCACAAGAATAAAACTAGACCCCTATCTTATAACACGTACAAAAATTATTCAGATAAATAAAAGACTAAAATTTAAGTCCTGAAACTGTAAAACTCCTTCACATAAACAAAAAGAAAAAGCTCTATGGCACTGGCATTGGCAATGATCTTGTGGATACGACACCCAACACACAGGAATAAAGAAAATGTTAGAGAAACTACGTTTTAAAAAGCATCTGCACAGCAAAAGGGGGGAAAAATCAACAAAATGAAAATACAACCTACAGTATGGAAGAAAATATTTGCAAATCCTATTTGTGAAGGGATTAATATTCAAAATATATAAAGAACTCATACAACTCAATACCAAAAATAGAATCTAATTTAAAAAATTGGCAGAGGACATGACTAGACATTTTCACAAAGTAGACATGCAAATGGCTGACAGGTACATAAAAAAGGGCCCAACATTACTAATCAGCAGGGAAATGTAAATCAAAATCACAATGCAGTATTACCTCATACCTGTTAGGATGGCTATTATCAAAAAAAGTCAAGATACAAGTATTGGCAAGGATATGAAGAAAAGGGGATGACTTTGCTCACTATTTCTGGGAATGTCAATTGGTATAATCACCAAAGAAAACAGTATGGTGGTTCCTCAAAAAACTAAAAGTATAACTACCATATGATCTAGAAATCCCACTTCTAGGTATATATCCAAAGGAAATGAAAATAGGATCTTGAAAAAGCATCTGCATGTTCACATTCATAGCAGCATTATTCACGATAGCCAAGACATGGAAATAATGTTAATTGTCCATTAACAGACAAATGAATAAAGAAGAGGTGAGATGTATAAACACACACACACATACATACAAACATACACAATGGAGTATTATTTAGTCATGACAAAGAGCAACATCTTGCCATTTCCAACAAGACAGATGGATCTTAAGGGTACTAAGTGAAATAGACCAAACAGAGAAAGACAAGTAGTGTATGGTATCACTTACATGTGCAATCTAAAAAAGTTTCTCACAGAAACAGAGAGTAGAGTGGTGTTTACCAGGGGCAAAGGGGGTGGAAAGGGATGGAGAAATGCTGGTCAAAGAGTATAAACTTCCAGTTATACGACAAGTTCTGACAATTTCAAGTACAGCATGGTGATTACTGTTAGTAATACTGTATTATAAACAAGTTGGTAAGAAAATATTCTAAATTGTTCTCACTACAAAAAAAAGGTGTTAACTATGTGATGAAAATATCAATTAACACTATGGTGGTGCTCATTTTGCAATATATAGGTGTATCAAATCAATACATTTTGTACCTTAAATTTACATGGTGTTATAAATTCTATGTCAAAGCAAGGGAAAATTCAACTATTCTTTTTTTTTAATTTTTTTAATGTTTTATTTTTGAGAAAGAGAGTTATGAGTGGAGGAGGGGCAGAGAGAGAGAGAGAGAGAAAGAGACAGAATCTGAAGGAGGCTCCAGGCTCTGTGCTATCAGCACAAAGCCCAATGTGGGGCTCGAAACCATGAGCCACGAGATCATGACCTGAGCTGATGTTGGATGCTTAACCGACTGAGCCACCCAGGAACCCCCCAACAATTCTTAAAAATGAAGAAGCCAAGGGGTGCCTGCCAACACTCAGTTGGCTGAGTGTCCAACTCCAGCTCAGGTTATGATGTCATGGCTCATAGGTTCAAGCCCGGCATTGGGCTCTCTGCTATCCGTGCAGAGCCCGCTTCAGATCTTCTGCCCCTCTCTCTGTGCTCCTCCACCGGTCATGCTCTGTCTCTCTCTAGCACATGCAAAAACAAACAAATAAACATTAAAAAAAAAATTGAAGAAGCCAATAACCTAATTTAAAAATGGGTAAAAGACCTTAACAGACACCTCATCAAAGAAAATATATAGATTGTAAATAGGCATATAAAAAGGTGTTCCACATCATATGTAATAAGAGAAATGCAAATTGAAACAATGAGACATTTATATAAACCTATCAGAATGCCCAAAATCTGGGACACCAACACTACCAAATGCTGATGAGGATGTGGAACAACAAACAGGAATTCACATCCACTGCTGGTGGGAATGTCAAGTGGTCCAGACACTTTGGATGACTATTTGGTGGTTTCCTACACAACTCGACACATTTACTATATGATCCAGCAATTACACTCCTTGGCATTTACCCAAAGGAGCTGAAATCTTATATCTGCAGAAAAACTACACATGAATGTTTAGAACAGTTTTATTCCTAAATGCCAAAAGCTGGAAACAACCAAGGTGTCCTTCAGTATATGAATTATACATAAACTATGGTCCACCTAGACAATGGAATATTATTGAGTGGTAAAAAGAAATGAGCTGTCAGGGTTCCTGGATGGCTCAGTTGGCTGAGCATCTGACTCTTGATTCCAGCTCGGGCGGATGCGAGTATCATGGGATCAAGCCTGCATCAGGCTCCACGATGAGCATGGAGCCTGTTTAAGATTTTCTCTTTCCCTCTTCCCCCTCCCCCCCTTTCACTTACACTGCTTGTGCTCATTCTCTCTCTCAAAAAAAAAAAAAAAAGAGCTGTCAAGCCATTAGTACCTGGAGGATCCAAAAATGCATACTAATAAGTCAAAGAAGCCAATGCAAAAGGGTACATACCATGCAATTCCAACTGTATGACATCCTGGAAAAGGCAAAACTACAGACACAATAAAAAGATCAGTGGTTGCCAGGGAGCAGGTGGCAAAGAAACTAGTTGGCAGGGCAGAGAGGACCTGTAGGGAAGTAAAATTGCTCTATAGAATACTGTAATAATGGATATAACTCATCATACATTTGTCCCAAATCTACAGGATATACAACACCAAGAGTTAACCCTAAAGTAAACTTACAGACTTTGCATGATTATGATGTTTCATTGTATGTTCAACCTTGGTTTAAAATAAATAAATAAATAAAAGTACCATTCTAGTAGGTGTTATTGATAATGCAGGAGGCTATGCATGTGTGGCGTCAGAAGGTATACAGATGGGAAATATGTACCTTCCTCTAAACACTGTTATAAAGCTAAAATTTCTCTTTAAAAAATTAGTCTTTAAAACAGTATGTACTTACTTAATTTAGGTATGCTTCAAACTTTTTTCCCCTCCCCCATTCAACAAACTAAATTAGATTTAGTCTGATACTATTCAACTTTTATTATAATATGAACCCTTCTTTTGCCAATTAACTTTCACCTTGCCTCCTTTACTTTTTGCCCAAGTACTAGTATTATTTCAGTAATTTTTGCTGCTCAAATATGCAAAGACTCTCCCCTGGTGAAAAATAAATAAAAGCAGATTTCCCCAATGTTGAATTATTTATTAAACAGAGTATTTTGTATTCAGAGTTTAACTACCTTTGCCTATCATATTCATTATAGGACAACTTCAGCCATGTCATTTAAGAAGTGTGTATTAAATACTTGAATTTATTAATGATGGAATTCTGAAAGTTGCAATAGGATTGAGGAAGTCATTTAGTCACACTGGGTCTGAATTTTCTCTAAGTGAGAAATCAAAGTCACTGACTAGGACAAGACAATGTCTAAGGTGGAATCAACACCTAATGTTCTCTGCTAGGAATCTAACTTTGGTGATGTTCAGTTACTGGAAATGCAATCAACCAAGATCTGACCACTGTAGTTCCCTAGCTCAGACTTTGGTCAAAAAGGCAGAATATAATTAAGATGATTTAAAATGCACTACACATGGAAGAGACATTAGTTAGCCTGGAAGGGGCTAGGAAGGTCAAGGAGAACAAAATGTGTGGGCAACCATATTTAATAAAGATCTAACCCCACAAATGCAACAGGATAAGAGAAGACTATGAAAGGCTACAAGGCAAACCCTGAAGTTTTAAAGTAACCTGATCATCCTTTTTTATTCTGAGAATTAGTGAAAGATAAATACTTGTAAATTTTTGATGGTTTCAAGTTAGAAATACATTTAGATATGTAATTTCTCTAAACGAACCCTGAAAATTTAGCACTCCTACCTGCATATGGTCAACTCCTGAATGCTTGCTTTATCATAACAGATTTGTGCACCTTCTCTAAAAATTACAAGAGCAAATTTTTAGACCTTTCTCATAAGTCTGTATCATCCATGAAACTGCACAGCAAGTGGGGAATATTTTGAAAATCTTAAGGATGGTGTGACTATGACTTTTTCTAGGTGGTTCCAGTGTTTTACAAGCATACCTCTTCTCTCATTCAGAAAAATTTGTTCAGGATCCGATTCCCTGCCTACTTTACTCTATCAAATGAAATATTGTCATTTCTTCAATTTCTTACACCTCTATCATTTTCAGGAATTCAAAAATCAAATGGCACAGATTTCTGTATTACCCTCTTGGATTCTTAAAGTACTTTATTCTTTTCTTTCTTTCTTTCTTTCTTCCTTTCTTTCCATCTTTTTCTTTTTTTTTTTCATCTCTTCCTTCCTTTCTCTCTCTCTCTTTCTTTCTTTCTTTCCTTATTTCTTTCTTCCTTTCTTTTTTTCTTCTTTCTTTCTTTCTTTTCTTAAAGCAAGGTACCAGCCTGACTGAGTGGCCAAAATCCCACAAAACAGGAAACTGTATCACCTGACTTGGGCAATTAATCTGGGTAAAGTCATATTTCTGCTGTCTTAGTGATGAAATATTAATTATCACTGCAATTCTTTTTTTATAATTTTTAGTGTTTATTTATTTTTGAGAGAGAGAGAGAGAGAGAGAGAGCAAGCATGAGCAGAGGAGGGGCTGAGAGAGATAGAGACTTAGAATCCGAAGCAGGACCCAGGCTCTGAGCTGTCAGCACAGAGCCCAACGCAGGGCTTGAACTCACAGACTATGAAATCATGACCTGACTTGAAGTCAGACACTTATCCAACTGAGCCACCCAGTCACCCCAACACTGTAATTCTTTACAGAAGTTTTAGTTTAATGTGTTTGAGGGCGCTCATAGACCTTTTCAAATTTTATGCAAAATTGGGTTGGTACAGGGATTCCTTAACTGTTACTAGATTCTCAGTCATCACTCAATCCCACAAAAAAATCAAGAACCACAATGAAGGAAATATACGCCATTAATTTTTAAAAATTTTCAAGTTTCTACTAAACTATCTGAGCTAACACAACCAAAACAATTAAACATACAAATATTATTCTAGCATTCATCAGGAAGATGAATGCTTACACATTAACTCCAATGAGATAATAATCAACCATAGTAATTTCTGATACATTAATTTCTCAGCTTGATTCAGTTGTTTGTGGAAAGTACATACTAGTTTCAAAGGAAAAAGTAGATGAGAAGTGATAAAGCACAAGAGAAAGCATGAGGTTGGCGTTCCAAAATTTATTTGGGTTAAAACTATCTTCCTAGTTCTTAAATAAAGGACCAGCTGCACCGTTTGTGAGTAACTTAAATAAACTGCTCCACCTAATTGTCATGACATTCCTGCAGCAGGTCCTTACTCTCACCTCACAGATGAGTAAAGTCAGTGATGCTAAGTTTCTTGCCCAAGATCACACATATCCCTGTCCTGCAAATAACCAATGACATTCCCCAGAGTAGGAAGAACTCCCAGTGTCCACATTTGTACCGTCATTTGACACAGGGCTATTCAGCTGATCACTAGGATATGTGTTACCACAAGCTGCCATGTTTCCTTCACTGGCATATAAGCTATAGGGTGGATACCCTTCTGCTTTCTTGTAAACCCTCACAGGTATGTGTATAGTAGGGGGCACAATTAGAGCTGCTTCACGGGCCTGTGACCTGTACAGTCTCACAAAACCCTGTAGAGATGGTCCCTGTGTGTCATTTAACGCTCTGCTACAGCCATCATGAAATGCTTAATAATTTTTCAACTAATTACTCTTCATTTTCATTTTGCATTGGCCCTGCTAATTATGTAGCTACGCCTGAGCACAATATAAGTATTGGCATGTATATAATTGTATTGGTATGCATAAAGATACTGATAAAAATTGACGATTTCAATTATTATCCACATGAGCTAATATGGCAGGGAGACCTAATACACCATTAACAGGTATCCTTAAAAAATCATGGAAGATAATATTCTCCTCTCCCTTATAAATGGCTTAGGTTTTCCGATGACAAGAGAAGTGTATTAATCTGTAAAGAGATTCCTTCTCCAGTTTAAGATAAAGTTTATGTTCTAGTTTATCATAGTGAATATGCATGTAGTTGCATCACATAACAGTGGGGTTTTTTTTTTTAGGTTTATTTATTTTGAGAGAGAGAGAGAGAGAGAGAGAGAGAGCGAGAGCATGCAAGTGGGAAATGGGCAGAGAGAGAGAGAGAAAGGAACCCAACCAGGTTCTGCACTGTCAGTGTAGAGCCCGATACAGGTCCCGAACTCACGAACCGTGAGATCATGATCTGAGCCAAAGTCGGACGCTTAACCCACTGAGCCACCCAAGTGCCCCTATCACATAATAGTTTTTTATCTCATGTGATAAACTTTACAGGTTTGTGGGGCAATTAAATATTTTCATCTTTTAACAAAATATTCCCGGTTCAAATTAGTTCCATGAATAAAATTACCTTCATCACCAACACTGGCCTCAGACATTTCACGTCATCTTGTAAAATTCATAAATGAAGTATGACAGGCCAAAAGTAGTGTCACGACTTTAAAAACTTAAGAAAATGAACATCCAGACTATTTTACACAGCAGTTTCCAGCCGTGTCTATGGTACTACTATTTTGGACTGTGTGACGATACAAGTGGAGGAAACGGTGGTAAGAATCTGGTAAGGTTTTGTGTCTTCTAACCAGACTATCCTAATTATAGTAAGATTCAATGCAACAATTCTGAAGTTTAGATTAAGGCAATAAAAGGCTTTGGAAGCTTGGGGAAAGTATCGCTGTCTGGGTCCTACTCATCAAATTCTGACTTAAGGGGTCAATAACGCAGGCTGAGAATCAGATCAGGGTATTTTAAAACCTCTAAGTATGGCTAAGACACTGCTTTCAGTGCTATGATGAATAAAAGAAAAGGAGATGCTGTTCTAGTTTACATAAAAATCCAGCTCACGCTGTAACTGCTAAAACTAGAGCTACCTCCTTATAGATGTGTCTGAAATGAACAAATGCTCAACACCAGTCACACCCATTTCTGGCATATACCCAAATACACATCAAGTTAGTAATCTGCCCTGAAATGCACTCTAATACCTCTAAGACATAATTCACCATTGACTTTAGTATTGGGGGAAGTTTCGTAAGTTCTTTTAACTTGATTCCCCATGGATCAGTGGTCCCTAAGAACGTAAACCAACGTTACTGGAATATTATTTCTAAGCAGACAAAGGAATCTTGGAAAAATAAAAACTAGTGTTGTTATTCTTCACTAAAAGGTTGTTTGGATCAATCTTAAGCCAAGACGAGAGAAACTGGTTATTGCCGTATTCAGTCTAATGCTTTTGACAAAACCCAGGAACAGAAGCTCACATTCCATTTGTTCCAAAGGGCCTTCTGGGTTGCTTAAAATACCTTTATTATTCTTGGGCCTGGTATAAGACATGTTCATTTCTCACATATTACTGTGAGGTTAATTTTTGCAATACAAAGACCCACTCATTGAAATCTACAAATAAAATAGCACTAATAGGTAGTGTACAATAGTCTTAATTTGAGTAATATTGCTTCAAAATAACTTAAAGATCTAATTCAGTTATATAGAATGTGAAATTTCAGCAGATCTCACTTTTTTTCAAACATACTGTGTCTGACCACTTTCAAAAAATTTTCGTTTATATAACTTACTGTTTTTCCTAACTTTGAATGTTCTTAGCGAACTGAACATTCTCATATTTTTGTGCTTCTCTCTTGATAAAATTTGCTCAGGGAAGTTTCCACTGCATTGAACATGCAAATCCGCATTTCCCCTTTGAAAACTTCAGGCATATTTATAGTCTTCTTTAGTGGAAAGAGGTGCCATGACAATACTTGCTGGTCGAGAGAAAAGAAGGAAGGGAGGAAGGCGAGGAAAAGAATATCAATAACAACATGAGTTCCCTCAAGGCAACTAGAAGGTATATCAATGGGTGACAAGGGTCTCAATGGACTGGCAGATGGGTGAACATCCACAGAACGCGGCAAACAGAAGGCGGGCCCATAGCATATACAGTTTAACACTGAGTACCCCGTAATCTTAAACTGGCTTCATACCCCATAACTTTGGAGACCAAAACAGTGTGTCTGAATCCAACACCGTGCACTCACACAGGAAACCCATTGAGAACTGTATTCCCACGTCTTGTGGGGAAACCATGCTTCTCTATAACTGTAAGGTTATCATGTTCTGTGATATGTTAATAGGATAAAAGACATACTTACTAAGAAGGGCACAAAAAAGGAACAAGGTAGCCTTTTTATTTCCTGTAAGTAACCCAATATTCCTCCTGAGAAACGTAAGCAGAATTCAAGTTGGCTTAATAATTTCAGCTCTTGGGGCGCCTGGGTGGCGCAGTCGGTTAAGCATCCGACTTCAGCCAGGTCACGATCTTGCGGTCCGTGAGTTCGAGCCCCGCGTCAGGCTCTGGGCTGATGGCTCAGAGCCTGGACCCTGTTTCCGATTCTGTGTCTCCCTCTCTCTCTGCCCCTCCCCCGTTCATGCTCTGTCTCTCTCTGTCCCAAAAATAAATAAACGTTGAAAAATAAATTTAAAAAAAAAATAATTTCAGCTCTTTCCAGTTAAAACCTTTTCTGCCAGGCTTTTATGGATAAAGCCTTCACAGGTTACTATCTTTTCCTCCCCTTATTCTCCCTAAAAGAAGGCTAAGAGGAGCTCAGATAACCTCAGGGTGGTGGAAAAGGGAGCCTCATCTTCTGTTCTGACCAGTTTTTCTAATAAGGATTATAAATTATACATGATTTCAAATTTAAAACATTTTCTTATAGTAGAGGAGTAGAAAATATTCATTACTGGTTAAAGGGATTATAACTCCTATTTCTATTAATTTCCATGTAAAAAGACTTAAAAATGTCATCTGTGCTCTATAAAAAGGCACCACAGTGGTTGAGTGCCATTGACCTCATTGCAAACTTCCCTTTATTAGACTACAAATTTAGTGGAAGCAGTAGCAACAATGATCTCCCTGAAAGTGTTTTTCTTTCTGTTATGTGTACTTGGGGGTAAATCTTACAATCTCAGAGCTGTCATTATGAAAAATAAGGTACAGTTACTCAGAATTGACCCTTTCAAGCTCATGAAAAAGTTCCCGTTCCTATATCCAGTCACGTGGGTATCCACAATAGACGTGAAATGCTGATTCTCAAAAAGCATCAAGTTCTAACAGCAAGAAAAAGCTTTATGTCAAATGGATTCAAAAGCATATGACAGAGAAGAGATAGAAAGTTCTGACAAACTGACCAATTGAGTGCTAGACAATTTCTAAATCCTACCACAGAAAAATGACAATTTCTCATTGGAAGTTTCTACCTAAAGAGAGAATTCAGCAAGAATGAATTGGCACAAAGAACAGAAATAGCACACACTAGGCTATGTCAACACATCCTTTGGGTCAGATTAAAATGTAAGGCTACAAATAAATCATGTTTTTAAAATGTGTTCTACTAACAGATTTATTGCCTTGAGGGATTGTCCTAAGAAAGGACTAATGATATACTTTTATTGGAGATCATGAACATCTTCATCAATTATTTAAAAACAACAACTATTGTTAGTTCAAGCTCTCCCAATGAGGAAACCAAGATTTTTACATGACAACCTCTGAAGAAAACTGAATGTGTTCTATTAATATTGTTGCACAAATTTCAACTATGAGTTTGAAATCAGAAAATTCGACAGTGCATTGTAATTAAAAGTACCAGGTATATAAAAGCCGCTTTTAATATTTAACTTTGCATTGTAATCTAACATGAAATTAAAATACCAACAATCCATTCTCAGTTTCTGCACTCACTGAAGTAATAGTAGCTGTATTATTGCAGCAGCTACAATGAACAACAAAAATCTGTTCTCCTTTCCCAGGGAAGAATAGCAGCATTATGTCTGTGGTGTCTCTGTGGCTTTTACTGAATAAAGGCGATAAATTTAGCTTTTCATTGGGTCAGTTTACTGCACCCTGCACACTGTTTAGGAAAAGGATTTGTGTTACAACTCTATTTCTCTCACAATATTTTTTTTCTCTGTGTACTTTATGTATTTGTGTTTTGGTCTTTTCCATCTCTGCTTAGATCTTTTTTTTTTTTTTCCAGTGGAGACGGATATGTGTGTATGTACTTATGCGCGTGTACACACACACACACACACACAGTTCTGATTCCTGAAACACAAACCATGGTCAATCTAAGGACATCACAGATCACAGACAGAATTTGAAATAAAGATCACACCTCACTTTCTCTATCTGAGCTCTATCTACAGCCATGGAAGACTTCAGAAAACTACAACTTCCGTCCTATCCAGCAATTTCTCTTAACTATTTCTGGGGAACTATGGGGAAATCTTTCCAACTATAAATCAACAAATTGTTTATGTCAATAGAGAGATGTGCAATGGCTTTTTCATTTTGGACAATGTTCTCTTTCCTTCCTAATTATTTTAGTGTATAGAGTGACCTCACCATTGTATTCTATTTAAAAAGGCAACATTCTTTACTAACCAAGTTCCCTATCCAGATGAAAGCCCAACTATTGGCATACTGTTTGTATAACACTCATTTTAATGGCTTTATCCAACTACTTCTATACTTGTAGGAATACAGAGTATTATTGTTCTATTTCTAAAATATATTTATAGGCTTTACATATTATTTTTCATATTGTTTTTCCACTCAATTTGTTCTTGAAGATTATTCCATGTTCATGCAAACAGATCTACCTCATCTTTTAACCTCATTTGCTCTCTTCCAGAATACAGAGGAACTATTTTTTAACCATTCTATTATGATGAATATCTCTGTAGCTTTCAAATTACTGTTATTTTCGTGAGTACAACAAGAAACATTCATGTTTTGTGTACTTACACAAATGTTTTATTCTAATGGAACAGTGGAATTACTGGATTCTAATTTGTGAAAATTTTTATCAATTCTAATACAGGATGACAAATCACTCTCCATGTTGGCTGTAATGTTCACTTCCACTGACAGCAAAGACTTGGTGTTTCTCAACTATGAAGATAGCAGCTCAATGTCTAAATATCTTCTACATTATTCACTTTAACCCACATGGATTTTTTTTAATTAGAATTCCTGTTGGCAGGATATGCTTAATTTTTCCACAACAACCAATTCTCCCTATTGTCTTATACCTTCCTGTTATGTGTAGGCATTTGAGGATGTTATCTATGCCCAGAATGATACCCTAACTTATCATCCAAAACAGGCCATATTTGAGAGAAAATCCAAATAGGGGGGCGGGGGTGGACTCTAGAACAATAGACACAAATCTGGATCGCCCTAAGCAAATTGGAAAATATGGTCACCCGACATATCTTAAATAGCGATCTTATTTTTAATCCCACCTTCCCCAGCACTAGAGGTGTTCAGTATCTCCACATACATTTGCCATTTGTATTTCCTGTCCTATAAATCGCTTATAATGTGCACCCAACTTTCTATTAGTTCATGTTTTTTCCTTAAATTTTAGGGATTCTTTTTATATCATGTCTCATTTTATTGGTTTAATAGGTTGTTCATTTTCTTTCTTTCTCTGGTGCTTGCCTTTCTCTCTAGCTTTATGATGGCTTATGTCAAATTAAAATTTTAAAATCTAATGTTACATTATTTATGTATTTTTCACACACATACGTACACACATATACACATACATATATATTTTTACATTATATATTCTCTATTTTATATATATTTTTTACATCTGGAAGGATGTATACCAAAGTATCAATTGTAGCTATTTTTAGCTAGTGATTTTTATCTTATATCATTTTTCAAGTTTCATGAAATAAACACATTCTATTAAAAAATTAACGAATCTGCAGGTAGGTCCCATTGTGTAATACTATGTCTCCTCACACAATGATGATACCCTTACCACCCGAAGATTTCCACCTGAAATCATCTTTGTCCAATTCACTCCCAATAATTCACTCCCACTAAGATTAACCACCTGAGGAAACTGAAGTCAACACTTGCTTTACATATGATGTCATCAAAGCCTTCTGAGCCATCCTCCCCTCACCTTTCTTTCTAGTTGATGCTACTTGCTCTTAGGCTGATCCTATGTAATTTAGCTCTCACAGCTCAGGATTTCACAGGGTTTTTTCCCCATCAAATCAGTCTTTCTCTAACCTCCTTTTCCTCCAATATAATTAACGCATTAGTTGGATCTAGTTTTATTTGTCTTTAATTGTTTTTCCTCAGATAAATTACTCTGAAGAGACAAGCGTTTCTACACCACCCCCCATACACAAACAATTGGATGGTTCATTCTGTCTCCATACAGTGTCAGTAATCTAAGATTAGGGAATCCTGTAACCCCAGATCTCAAATGGTAACAGCTGTATCCATTTTATTTAAAGGCATTCACTACAACATTTTATAGCTAAACTGTAAGCCGTCAGACTGGGAAGCAAATACAAATACTCTTAATCTTTACCAGCCTTGCCTGTTTTTTTGGTTTTTGTTGTTGTTGTTGTTGTTGTTGTTGTTGTTTTCATTTGGGTAGGAAAGCCAAATTGGTTAAAAATGAATGCTCCCATTTTCAGGGCTTGTGTTCCATTTTAAATATAGCTATGTGGCCACATAACTGGGTAAGTTCAAGATTGGCCTAGCTACTGTTGTTCCGGTATTCACTGAAGGATATATCTGGGAGTACCATGGAAACAAATGATATATTTAATACTATATCCTGATCAAACCAATCTTCAATCACCTAGTGTATATATACCACCTGTTACATTGGCAAATTTCCCTGAGATGTATGAAACTAATGTAATAGATTTTAAAATACCTTTTGCCCCCATCAATCCATCAGTCATTTTTGAGAGAAGGAAACAGCAAAATTAGTAAACATTCTTTGGCATCATTTATATAGACTCTGATTTGGAAAAACTACTCCTGCCTCGTTCATCTGGTAGTGATAAATTTCTAGGGAAGAAAACATCCAGTAAAACTCATTTATCACCAAGACCTTAAAATGAAAAATGACAATCCTGGGAAGAAAGTTTCTCACGAAGGTAATTTCTGGAACTAGAGGGCTACTATTATGACATCTAACAGTGCAGCCCTTCCTCACTTTTCTGTTGCCAAGGATTCTGAATGGAGTTGAAAGTGCTTATATCCCTCATCAGTTTTGGAACTATAATGTCATTGACCCTGACTACACATAACAGAAATCCTGAGACCATGTGGGTGATGATACTAAGGTGAAATAATGATCTTTCTTTCCAGGTTCTTACTAATCTTCACATGTCTAAGAACATGATAGCAGGTGACTCACATAAGTTCAGAACAAACCTTGCCCTATATCCATATGCCAGCGGAAAGTAATTAGGTCCAAATGGACTGTCACTTGTCTCAGTAAGAGAGTGTGGGGAGACAGAGATACACTCAAAGTAAAGGGAGGTGGCTTTTTAATAATCATAAGTAACCAAAGTCATAAAGATAAAATACCAGGGACTATTAACTGCAGTAATTCAATGTCTTCTAAAACTCAAAACTCGGTCAAAAACTCTGCAAGTACATTAAGAACAAGTATCATTTTCCAAACACTTTAAGCCACAACTCTGTTATTTTCAAAGATAGGTATCCATTAAATAGGCATTATAAATGATGACTGACTCCAGTACCCTCCTTCAATTCGAGCTTGTTTGAACTACCACATACAGAAATCTATTAGGAATAACATTCTTCAACCTATCCAGCTTATGGAAGCATGTCTCTCTTTGGGAAGCTTATTAAAAATTTCACCTTGGACAACCAGATGGCATTCTTTCTCCACATCCCTAACCAGTCAACATTTGAGGCAAATCAGAATGGTTTGCTAAGAACCATCGCTCTTGTTTCTTAGGGTAAACATATCATTCACCTGGACAGAGTCCAGAAGTGAGAAGTAAAATAAATCCTTTGGCTGGATAGATGGAGAGAGGAAGGAGCTGGTAAGAGTTGGAAAGAGTTAAGGAGTTCAGACTGCTGCATTAATGAGAACTAAATGGAGATGATCTTCTCCATTCCTTCTCTCTCCCTTTATCTTGAGGTAAACACATTCATACAGTAGATCATAATGCAGCATTTTAGTCTCATTCATGTTCACTAAGTAATATTTATAATATGGTACTAATAAAATTACCCCCAGTTAACCCAGAGATAAGTCCTATTACATATTTGATATGTCATTCAATATTGTTCCTATTTATATAGAGAATGTGCATTTAACAGTTGACAGATTTGGAATTACGTTCCAAATACAACTTTTGTACTCTGTGGGTCATGAGCATTTTTCCATGTGATATTCCCCCAATTTTAATTTATATGATGAATTTTACAGTATTTCTTTATTGGATCCTTACATCATTCCCCATTTTCACTATTATAAACATGACTGAAATTATTACAATCATGTGTACCACCTCATTATACTCTTAGAACAGACACCAATATATATGTTAATGTTACTGATACACTAATATTTTTGGAGAGCTTTTAAAAAATATTGGCACCTGGGGTTCACCACCGAAGATTGATTTGATTGATCCAGGATGAAACCCAAGTTTCTCTGGCTTTTCAAAGTTCCCTAGGTGATTCAAGGGAGCAGTCAAGGCAGAGGCAGATATGTGTTATTAGCAAGTGGACATCCTTAATCGCAATACTAATTCACACACCTCCAGCATTTTGCGAAATTGCCTACTCTGCCCAACATTGCAAACTGGCCTCATTTGAATCTTTGTCAAATAGGTGAAAATGGTTTCTCATTATCTTCTCATTTTTGATTCCTAGTGAGACTAAACATTTTTCAAGTATTTACTACCCATTTGTCATTTCCCTTTTATGAATCACCTCTTTATATTCCCTGTCCATTTGTTCAGTTGCAATGTTCAAGTTTTTATTATTGTAAACAATCATTCATGAGAATTAATTATTCTGCCAAGGAGAGCAAATTTACCATTTATCTTTTAATTTTGTTGATGGAGGTTATATGAAAATGTGAAATAATTAAATCTATTTTTAGATTGTTTTTCATTATTTTTATCCTTGTTTAAATCACATGTCAGCTGATGTCACTAAAAATCAAAAGAAGAGCATACATCACTAAATTCATTTTCTTAGTCACTTCAAGACTTGAGTTTCCATTGTTTTAGTTCAGTTTAATGATTATCTTACCATCTTGGTCTGGCAATTGTTGTGTTTTGGGGGGTTTTGTTGTTGTTGCTGTTGTTGTTGTTTTGAGAGAGAGAGAGAGCATGTGGGAGCCAGGCAGAGGGGCAGAAATAGAGAAAGCTAGAGAAAATCTTAAACAGGTTCCACGTCCAGCACAGACCCCAACGCAGGATTCAATCCCACAACCCTGGGACCATGCCCTGAGACAAAATCAAGAGTTGGATGCTCAATTGATTGAGCCACCCAGGGGCCTGGCCATGGTTGTTCTGCACTACATTTACCCAGATTAATAACCAGCCTCTTTCTTTCATTTATTACTAATTATTCCCACATGGGAATTTTGTGAAGGAACTTTGAGAGTCTGGGAGAAAACCATGTGACAGAAATCAATGATAAGATGTCCATCTTCTTAAAACTCTCTTCGTTCTATTTGATGGGACCACATCCACACAGAGCTAGCACTTTCCTCTAATCCATGCATCTTTTTCTACAAACATCAAATTATTATTAACACAGAACAGCCTAAGTATTTCCTTTGTTGTCTCAGATCCAACCAAGTCCTTTAACTTTGTTTTGGGCAGAATAAAATATCAACTATAACAGACCCTACCCACATCTCATTGACTTAGTGCAACAGTTTCTTCAGCTACCATCCAGTGCTATGGTAGAGGTAGAGACGGGGGTGTGTTCAGTTGTTCAGGAACCCAGGACTCCATCATTGGGTGCTTCCACTATCTTCTTTGCTTTCAAACACCAGAGGTCAAACCAAAGGAAGAGAGCTTAGGAAAGGCACAAAGGCCCTTACCTGCCTTGGTCTTAAAATAACACACCTCACTGATCCATGTATTCAGTTGGCCAGAAATATTCACATCACTGCATCTAGATACAAAGGGGCATGTGGTCTTTGCGTGCTGAGGAAACAAGACATTTTCCTAAATAATGAGAATTTCCTTCAGAAACAAATTCTCAACTCAGATGGTAAGAAAATTATTCATATGCTCCACTGAAAGACACTCCAGACTCTAAAATCAAAAATCAACTTAATAATATTTTATCTAGCTATTACATAATTTCATTATTCATATTAAAGTATCAATATCCCTGCCCTGCAATTTATTTTGGTATGGAGTATGGATTAAACTTTATTGCAAAAAGGTAACCAATTGTCCAACACCATTTAGTGAATAATATACTTTTAACATTTGGCATGTTATCTTGATCATACAATATGAGAAAGACAATGTTTCTGGAATATCAATTCTATTTATCTATCTAATTATCCTTGGAAAAAATGTTATTGTTATTGTAGCTTTATAATTTATTTTAATATATACCAGGAAATTTCCCCTTTGTCATCCTTGCTTATAAAATATTTTCTTCTTCTAAATGCTTATTTGCCATATATACTCTATTTGGATTCCATTTTATGTCTGGAATCATATTCCTTCTGCCTGGAGAACTTTAGTATTTCCTGTAGCATAGGTCAGCTGGTTATAATTCTACTTTTATATATTTGCCTTTTATTCTCGTTTATTTTTTCAATGCATTTGCTTTTGTTGTTTTTTTAGGGGGGGAGGAATGTTATTTTGCTATTGTTAACTCAACTTTTGATTGACATAATTGTAGGTCCACACACACTTATAGTAGATACAGAGAGATCTCATATACACCTTGCCCAGTTTCCCATGAATGTAATATTCTGGAAACTATACTATAGCATTCCAACCAGGATACTGACTGGAATAGAATGCACTGATCTTACTCAGGATTTCCTCATTTGTGCTTGCACTCATTTGTGTGTCTATCTATGTGTATGACTCTATGTGTATATTAAGTTCTATAGAATTTTGTCAGTTGTGTAGGCTTGGAGATTTCTATTTTTGAAAGCTATTTTTTCTGGAAATAATTGACATTTTTTTATTTTTAATGTTATCGCTGTATTTTCTCCTGGTTTGTCTCCTTTCTCATTTAGAAGTCAGCTATCATTCTTCTATTTTTCCTCTGCATATCATGTGCCTTTTTTTCTCTGACTGCCTTCAAGGTTTTCTTTATGTTTGACTTTCAAGAGTTTGAACATGTAATGTCTACATAGGTGTGTGTGTGTGTGTGTGTGTGTGTATTTATAAAAAAGGATAAATTCCAAACAGTGGACTTTTGAAGCAATGGAAATTCATGAGTAGATTCAAGTTGCTCAGAGAAGCAGAAAGCATCAAAGTTTCCCCTGTGAGAAGGCTATCATTCTTTGACCAAATTGCAAGTGGGGCCTATAATAGAGGAGGCTGTGTATTTTGCACTTGGGAGATTTATTTCAGTTCATTCTACTTTACCTCACATTCATCACTATCACATACTTATTCTTTAGGGGATTTTTTTTCATCTGATCAGGAATACCTTCAACACTACGACATCTACCGCGAATAAATTGCTGTTTCTTTCCTGTTTTGAGCAGGCTAAAAAAAAAAAAAACAAAACAAACAAACAAACAAACAAACAAAAACAGCCTATACACAATGACATTCTAACATTCTCATTGACTTCCCACCAATGTATAAATAGAGAGTACAATTATGGACCAAGAAAGCGCATTAGGTTGGGATTGGTGTGTACTTGTACATATTTGTACTTTTCATTTTCAACAAATAGCCTAAGTTGCATTCTAAAGCAGTTTGAAGTATTTTTGAACCATTGAAATTCCACAGCATTACTAGTGTAAATATTCGTAGGTCGACCACCACCAACAAAAAATATAACTTAGCAGTATCCAATACCAGCTCCGATTGTGAGATCGTCATCACGAGGCCACAAATCTCAACTGCCCACACTCCCACAGCAAGTGCCGGAGATAGAATTACACATTAACTCCTCTGAAAAGGATGGTGATAAATCTCTGAACCTCCATTTCCAAACACAAGGACCACTAACCCCAACATTCTCAACAAATATATTTATAGATGTGATCATCAATATACTTATGAGTTTGGTATTAAGTAAGGTGATCTTTTGTAAGCAGAACTGCAGAAGAAAGGGGACTAGACGACTGTCAGTGATTTTTACACCTAGTAGGGAAATTTCATGAAATTATGAAGCAAATACCTAAACGTGTACATTTTAAGGACTATTCCTCGGCTATTGTAATCCAGAGCACTCACTCAAATACTGCTGTTCTAACTCCCAGCATCTCCCTTCTAAAAGAATGCAGTCTTCACTCATCAGATCCTTGTCTCTGATCATCACAGATACAGCCATCTCTACACTGCAGTGTGCCAGTTGGCAAGATGGGCGTACGGGGCCCATGTCTTTCTTTTTTATGCCTGCCTTGGTATATGGTTGGTGGCTACACTTTTGCTGACAAGGATGTAGGAGGTACACAGATCAGTAGAAGAGGAGAACCACAGGACAGGTGTGAAGACCGTGATGTTATAGAACAAATTCAAATAAAGCAACTTAGACCCACCTACACTGCACACCCTTTCAAATAGTTTTTAAGACTCTGAGTTTACAGACCAGATAAAAACAAAACAAAAGATTTGCTCTCCCAGGATCTACAAATATTTTAAATGGAAACAACCAAGTAGAAAAAGTTCTCTCAAATATATATGTGTTAGCAATGCCTGAAAAGCAGCATTCATAGATAGGCAAGTCTATTGGGGGTTCAGATTTTGAAGGCCATTTCTCCTTTGAATCACACTTCTCAGAAAGCCTATGTACAAAAAAACTAAAATGACATACTGGCAAAATGTCTTTAATTGCAATTTTGCAATAAATAATACAGATCACACTTGACTAAGACTTTTAAAAAGTCTTTTACGTAAGTTATCAGCTTAATTAATGTTTGCAATAATCCTGTGAGGTATTATTAACCTTTTTTAGATAAGATAAATGAGGTCAGATTAGCCCAATAATTTGTCCAAGTTTATAAGGCTGGTAAGTAGTGAAATAGGATTTAAACTTAATGTGTACTTTACAGTCAAATTTCTGAGTTCTCTCCATTACGTGAACATGAACTCAGGATGGGTTTTGTGCAAATATTATTGGCCAAAAAAAAATCATTTTTTAAATGTTTATTTTTGAGAGAGAACACAAGTGGGGGAGGGGCATAGAGAGAGGAACAGAGGATCTGAAATGAGCCCTCTGCTGATAGCAGCAAGCCCCATGTGGGGCTCAGACTCACCAACTGTGGGATCATGACCTGGCCGAAGTCGGATGCTCAACCGACTGAGTCATCCAGGAGACCCCCCTTCACCCCAAAAAAAATCATTTTAACTCCTAATCATTATTTATATTGTTCATATTTCAGTAATTTCCAAAAAACTCACAGACTAGAAAATTTGGTTGGTTCATCAAAATGTGAGATTAAGGAAACTGGCTCAGAGGAACACCCTGGAAAAAGGAACTGCCACAGGCTGCATAAGGACTCCCAAAGATATGCAGGTTCTAATCCCTGGAACTTGTGATTATTATCTTATATGGCAAGAGAAAATTTGCAGATACTAAGTTCAGCATCTTGATGTAGGGAAACTATTCTGTGTTATCTGGATGAGCCATACATGCAACCCCAAGCGTTCTTGTAAGAGAGAAGCAGGGCTATTTGATCACAGAGAAGAAGGCAATCTGATAAAAGCAAAAACATGTGAAGAGCCTATATGGCTAACTCTGAAGACTGAAGAAGGGTCCGTGACACCAAGAACCCAGCTTAAAAGCCTAGACAAAATAAGACACTATGTAGTCCGAGCTGGTGAGGCATATAGCCAGGTGAAGAATCCATCTTACATTCTAAGTCACATAACCTCCCTGAATACCAGTCATTAACTCACTGGGGATGTAAATTGGCACACCCACTATGGAAGACAGTATGGAGGTTCCTCAAAAATTAAAAATAGAACTACCAAGTGATCCAACGATTCCACTTGTGGGTATGTATCTGAAAGAAATAAGATCACCAGCTCCAAGCATTATATGCACCCCCACATGTATTGCAGTGTAATTCACAATAGCCAAGACACGGAAACGGCATAAGCAGTCACTAATGATGAACAGGTAAAATGTGGTGGCCACCGAACCAAGGCCCCACCACAGCTGTGGTCCCCTTCCAACCCAATGAGAAGTACAGCTGCTTAAACCAGTAAGTCACAGCCTGAACACCACCAACTTACCCACATTTCAGGGTAGCAGTTTACCCAAATTGTTAGGTCATGGTCTTCCGGGTAAACCAACAGGGCATCATTTACATTAACAGGGCTAAATATACATGTAAGAAATGACAGCAAATGACACTAGTCATTGTAGGCTGTTTTACATAATTTGTCCACTTAGTGAGTGCCTCATGGGACTCAACTCCAAGAAGAGGACCTGGATCCTCCAATGGCCAGCTACAGCCTCTTAGGAAAGGGCGCCAAACCCTCCTTGGTGCTCCAGAGTGAGATTTCAAGCATGTTGAGAATGCTGAAGCATGAGTCAGTCTGTTTAACATGGAGTAGAGCCTGAGCACCAGCACAGACCTTAACAATGATCCTGAGAGTGGATGATGAGGCAATAGGTAACGGTAAATAATCATCAACAAGAGCAACAAAGTTGACACTTGACTCACCCATGGAACTCAGCTGGGTTGTTCACAAAGACTGACCCCCACATTGGAGAAAGGTGTTACTGTGTTAAAGGTTAAGGAACTGTCATTTCTATATGCCTTTTTCCTCCAAAATATTCATTTCCTGCCCAAATTAACTCAACAACCTCCTACTGTTCTTGCCTCCAGTCCTGTCCTACTGTAATATATTCTCTGCACTTCAGACCGTGAACTTTCTGAAATGTAAATCAGATCACATCTTTTCCCCTGCTTTAAAATTCGTAATTGGCTCCCTGCAGCCTTGAAAATCAAGTCTACACTTCATGACTGAGTCTTACTTTGAAACACATATCTTAGCACAGGCTGGTTCTTCACAGGTGTCCCAGGAAGTACAAATGATGGAATAGAAAAAAGGTGAGAGAGGGAAAGGAGAAAAGTCTTTAAGGCATGTGTCAAGAAGTACATAACCTCTGTGGGTACTGGGTCTCAGTCCACTACAGGCCTCTGCGTGTGAAACACACCTGAAGACTGTGTTGGGGCTGGGGAATTTACTCACTGACAACCACTCCCATTTGTGAACAGTACCTCAAGGCACAGTAACACCAAATCCAATCTTTCCTAGTACTGAAGAAAAATCTCAATCACCCAAGAGAGAAGCAGATAGTTCTATGGTGGAAAGGTGTCAGTGTTCCAGAAACTGTGTCATCCTTTAGCTACAGGCGAATCCAGGAAGGCTGAGAGGACATCAGTGGGCATTCATGAGTTTGCTTCCCACTGCATAACAGACCCTCACATTGTGGCACTGAACTCACCAAACTTCTCTCTGGCTACTTGATCCCATGACTCACCTATGTTGGACTATCTTGGCAGGACATTGATCTGGGCACCAGTAGTTATCTGTTACAGAATTCTTCCATTTCCCTTTGGCCAATTCAGGACATATGTTGTAAAGGTATATCAGTAAAATATGTAAGAAGCTGATTTTTTTTGAGGGTAAATACTCAAGATTTTTTAATTTAAACACTTGTTTTGCAGAAGTGAGAACAGGGTGTCAAAGCCAGGCTTTTTTATTTATTTATTTATTTATTTAAGTTTATTTATTTTGAGAGAAAGAGAGCACAAGCAGGGAAGGGCAGAGAGAGAGAGAGCGGGGGGCGGGGCGGGGAGAGAGAAGCCCAAACAGGCTCAGCACTCTCAGCACAGAATCCTACACGGGGCTCGATCTCACAAACTGTGAGTCAAAATCCAGAGTCCAACACTCAACCACCTGAGCCACCCAGGTGCCCCAAAACCAGACTTTTTAACCAGTAAACTCGAATTCCTTTTTCTGCTGTTTATATGGAAATAAAACATCCTTTTGCTACACAGGCACCAATGTGTTCACAAGAAGGCGACTTGGGGCTGGGGTCCCGAGCTATTTATCGGAGAGGATTGTTCAAGGTTTCTCTCGGCAAACCAAGGTTCCAGGACTCTTTCTGCAACAGTGTGTGTGAAAGAGCTACCTAATGATTCTATGAAACACTGCTGAAAACAAACTCCCTCCCCAAGGCCATCACCAGCAAACCTAGCTGAAGAAGGTGACAAGGGGATCCATGGACAACAACGTACAGCAAGACTAAGACCTACACATTGAGTGAAATCTTTCAGACACTGCACAGTGGAGAAGGTAAACAAGGAACAAATGACCTGATATTTGGGTGAAGCAAATGACAGCAAACAATAATCAAAGTCAATGCAAACGATTGCTTTTCCAGCTACTGGGATGTTTGGGAGTCACAGTACAAAAGGTCAACAGAGAAAACTATTTTACCAATATGCCACTTAATGTTCAAACGAATGTTAATTATCCTCATTTACAGAGTCTCATAAATGCATATGACCAAAAAGGAACAGAATTGTTAATGACTAAAGATGTCTGACTCATCTCTTGAACTGTGTGCATGGAGTCTATTGCCAAAACCTGTCACTTCTTTCCTCAAAACCTCTACTGTAATTATACCTTTACTATCTACTGTTTAAGTGGTTTACAGAACACATACATCATCTCACTAGAGTCTTAAAAAAGCACTGGGACACTACTTGATAAATTATCAAAACCGGCCATCAGCAATATTAAAAAAAAAAAACTGGTCCAATGTCACTCAAATAGTAGATGGTATCATTGCAATTTCACATTTAGGGGGATTATCTGTAAGGCACCATACAGCTCTAAAATGCTAAGGTCTGATCATTACACACCCTCCTTAGCTTCAATTGTCTGTCACTGTTTTAGCCTAAGACTGGACCATTTCTCACCTAGGCAGCTACAATTTGCCTGACAGCAATAATCTGAGGGAGCAAATCTTTTCTCTCACCATGTCACACTCTTTCTCCTCTAAAGCACAAAAACAGCTCTCTTTGCTCTTGTGATCATAGCCAAGATGGTTAGCCTATTTTCCCCAAGTCTCCTATTAAGGAATGAATTTGAGACTGGCACCACCAGGCTCAGGCCTGGGCTGTTCCTACTTGATTTATCATTGGCTCATTTACATATCCCTCCCCCCCCCCCCACCGCTGCAGTCGCAAGTCTTACACTACCATCACCCCCAGGGTTTCACAACACTGTCTGACGTGCAAACATGAGCACTTGATTTCACTCCAGCAGCAGCCAACAGCTCCTCTGTCTCTGTCCTCATTTGAACAACACTTAATCCATCCCCCCAAAAAAAGTTTTCATTCTTTTTTATGGCTGAGTAATATGTCATAAGAAAGAATGAGATCTTGCCATGTGCAACAATGTGGATGGACCTAGAGAGTATAATGCCACTGAAATAAGTCAGAGAAAGACAAATACCGTAGGATTTCACTCATGTAGAATTTAAGAAACAAAGAAAATCAAAGATAATTGGACAAAAACAAACAGATTCTTATAGAGAATAAGCTGATGGTTGCCAGAAGAGAAGTGGCTGGGGGTGGGTGACACAGATAAAGGGGATTAAGAATATACTTATAGTGATGAGCACTGAGGAATGTACAGAATTGTTGAATCGTATTGTACACCTGAAACTAATATAATACTGTATGTTAATTCTGTTTCAATAGAATTTTAAAGTTTGTTAAGAGGATAGAAAAAAATTACAGGTCATTGCTATCTTTTGCAAATGGCAAACTCCTGTAGGGCAACACAAAGCATCCCCACTTTTTGTTTTTTAATATTTATTTTTGAGAGAGAGAGAGAGAAGAGGACAGAGGATCTGAAGTGGGCTCCATACTGACAGCAGACAGCCCAATCTAGGGCTCGAACCCAGGAACTACGAGATCATGACCTGAACTAAGTCAGATGCTCAACTGAGTAAGCCACCCAGGAGCCCCACAGCATCTATACTTTTATCTATAATCTGTGGAACACAGAAAATTAACACTTAACGTGTTAAATAAAGGAAAGTATTTTCATTTTTGTTGGTATTTGATATTTATATGTGTCAGGTTTTGAGTTTATTCTGCTCAAAATACCAACTGGAACAAATCTCAACAGGGTTTATCAAAGTTACCTTAAAAACTGTCTCCCAACATCCCTCTGAAAATGAAGCTCTGGGTATTTTATTTCAATGATTTGACATTTAAGGGAAATTTGTGGAAATTTTATGTTGGGATACATTAGGTATATTTACTTTTACTCTTTGGGATTTATGAAGAACGGCATGAAAGCGATATTATTTTTAACACCCATGTATGTTCTTTCTGTTTCCATTGTGGGTCTGTGCATCACAAAACACAAAGCACAAAGAATCTTCTAGAGTATAAATACGGCTATAGGTGGGCAGTAATTTAGCACTGTTTTTGCCACTATTGTATCTCTGGCATCTCAATGACTTAGAATAAGCTCTTAATAAGTGTTTATTAAATTCAACTTTAACAGAAAACACACTTTTCATTTCCAAGTCATGAGTGGGACATGAGTTTTCATTTTGTCATTTCAGTCCTGTGCAGGATACATTCTTAAAGGCACGGGTGCTGATTTGAAAATGGCTGGTCCAAGACACTGGGTTCAATCAAATCTAAGCGTGCACACACCTCGTAGAAACACAACAGAAGTGACCAATGATTACAAACTACATCCAGGTCACCACCAAAGATTCCACAGCTTTCTTAGGTACACCTTTTGATGCATTTTTCATTTCCAGGATGCTTCAAAGACAAAAAGTTTCCTTAAATACATCCCTTGTGGCCATGTTTTCCCTTCTAATCCCAAAGCCATCTGCTTGATGTAAGCCTCCCAACTTCTCACACAGGAATCCCTACAGACTCCTTGAAGACTTCCTGCCTCTCAGATTTTCCAATTCTGATTCATTATTCCCAGTACCACCCAACCTATCTTTCTCAAACAAGCATCCTGTATCACTACACTTACCCAAAATACTGTTCCATGATGTTCCAGTTCATTAACACAAACTTTCTCTGACTTTAAATGCTTTCTATAAGCCACGATATGACATCTAGCCACCAATCTTGACTTATTCCTTTCTGTTGCCATCCCTCGACCCCCTACTTAGCCTCTAACCCATCACCAAGTCCTATCTGTCCTACACTCAAGTCCAAGATAGTAGCTTCTCTCTCATTAACTACAGTAAGCTTCTATCATGTCCTGGTTCCTACTGAATGGACAGTACAGTGATTAGGAGCACAGACTGCTTCAGGTCAAAGCCCGGTCTGAGCATCTACTGACAATGGAAGCCTGACCAAAGTAATTGACCTCCTAGTACTGTCTTAGTACCTTTATCTTGAAAATTGTGGATTAATGGGGTGCCTGGGTGGCTCAGTTGGTTAAGTGTCCCAACTTCAGCTCAGGTCGTGATCTCAAGGTTTGTAAGCTCAAGTCCCGCATCAGGCTCTGTGCTGACAGCTTGGAGCCTGGAGCCTGCTCTGGATTCTGTGTCTCCCTCTCTCTCTGCCCCTCCCCCACTTGCGCGTGCATGGGCTCTCTCTCTCTCTCCCCCAAAAATAAGCATTTAACTTTTTTTAAATAAATAAATAGTAAAATGGTGGATTAATAACCATATCTACCTCGGAGTTGTTATGAAGATATAATGAGATAATAATTATAAAGTGCTTAAAATACTGTGGGATACACAGTTAAGTGCTATGTAGGTATGAGCTTGATGAGGATGGTGAGGATTTCCCCCTCAATTTGCTATATACCCAAGAACCAGAATAATCTTTAAATTATTTAAGTTCTATTTTGTCATATTCTTCCTTAAAACTCTCCCAAGAATTTCTATTCATTGCACTTAGAACAAAGTCCAAGTTCTCTACTCTGCCCTTCAATGTCCACCATTACCTGAGGCCTGTTTACCTACCTAGTTCATCGTGAGCCCCTGCCTGGCTTCCTTCCTTTGTTCCAGGCTCTAAATTTGTTTGTTTTTTTAAACCTATCCATCTCTTTCTGTTTACCCCTCTCCCTTACTCTCCCTCTCCCTTACTCTCCTCCCCTCTCCCTTACTCAGCTGGCTCCTTTTCAACCTTTAGATCTTGGTTTGAAAGTCAACACCTTAGACATGATTTCCCTGACTACCCTACCTAAAATAGCCCCCATGTCCAATATTCACTGTCATAGTATTTAGTTCATATCCTTCCCACCATAGTATTAGTAGTATTACTGATTATATTACTTAACCACAAACTTGATTCTTGTATTTATTTGCTTACTTGTTTTTTTGTTTGCCACACCCAACTATAATGTCAGTCACCTGATGGCAGATACTCCATCTGGCTTGTCAACCAGTGAATCACCAGCACTGGACAGAGCCTGCTTGTTGTGGAACATTCTAGCAATGATTTTATTCAGTTATTTGTCTCTATTCCCAGATTTCTTCTCCCCCCTGTGTTCCGGCCACTTACCTCCTCTTAGCCTCCCAGATTTCACACAGCCCCCTTGATGGAATCACTCCACCCTTGCATTTTGGTCTGCCAAATTCTGAAGATGAAGTTTAAAAAGGCTTCTGTGCGTCTTTTGGTCCTCACTGATCTTCTGCTCTATCCTCTTTTATCATTAAAAGTTTCTCCACCCAATCCAAATCTTTATGTATGCACAACAATATTCTAATTCTGTAATATACATTGCTGTCATTTCAACTAAACTCTGTTTTTATATTTATTTATTCCTATAGTATGCAATGTCAAAAGCAGAACATCAATAAAGATCTACAATTAGGTAACTTTATATTGGAAGGATCTTAAAGGAAGCAGACTCCCATGTATATGCTAAAATTCTAAGTACCCAGGAAAGCTTTCGTCTGAACACCTTAACATCTATTTTTTGAAATAAATTCATTTCTCTCACCAAAAAGATTTTTTGTAAGTTTTTTTAAGAATTTGGTTTTGCTTGGGTGGTGATGACACCTAAGCTTCCCAAAGTATTCCAGCCTCTAAAAATTGCAAGAACAAGACATACTGGAGACCATATGGAAACAAGTTCAGCAAGAATTCTGTGTAGTTAGCATCTGCTTCTATCAAAATTGGTACAGAAACTGATAACCTTGGCTTTCTATTTCTTCTCTCAGGCTAATGCTTCAAAGGATGGTCTCATCATGGACTACTTTTAGAAAGTGTTGGGCCAAGTTCTTAATTGCCGAGTTATTAAAAAAGGAAAAGTTCAGTGACAGCTTATGCTTGCTTCTCGTTGAACTCAAGCAGGTTATACTGGGTTGTCAAGGCCACTGTTTCAATACAAACACCTGTGATCCTAAATATCAGTGCTGTTGACTCCTGGTTCTTTGTCTAACGTGAACTCAGAGAGATCAAGTGTGAGAGTAACTTTTATAAATATTCTGAACCCTCAGAGCCAAAGGAGGACTTAACATTTGTCACCAGGGTGGTTTCTGAGGTTCCTCACAGCAACATGAGGGACCATATGGCCTCAGCTTTCCCCAGGTACACCTCTTGCTCTAGCGACCACTTATCCTCACACTCATCAAAAAATTATGGGCAGCCAGATCTGAACCAGCCATTGCGCTGGGTGCCAGGAACATGGAGGCAAAAGACAGGCAGGATCAAAGGTCTTCAAGGGCTCTTATACATTCTACTGGTGATCTTAAGTTCATTCCTCTCTGACAGAAGCGTGCATCAAGGTCTCAGTGTATTTATCTCATTCTTTACTCCTCTCAGCGCTGAAAAGCAAAATAAAGTCTCCTTTTGTCCTAATTTTCCCCTAATTCTTTTCATGTTTCATAATTTTTTTTCTTCTAAATGCTCAAACATTTCCCATCTTAATAGTAGCATATTTATGAATGTAATATGTCATTATAAGAACACACTGTTACTTTATGTACCACTAAGAACAAAAATATACCACTGCCAACTAAATTATGTCACAACACTGTTTACTACTTGCAATTTTATGTTACGAAAAGAGCTCATTATAACTTTATTAGACCTAGGGGGGTTTTTTTCCTCCTCATATTATTGGTGTGTATGTAAAAAGAAATACAAACAAATTACCAACATTTCTTCACATTCAGATTCAAAAATCCTCATCAATTCAGAGTCATTAGGTCCATAATTTTCTACAAAAAATTGTCCTCTGTCCCATAAAATCCTTGGTGAAACAGCATTTTAAGTATAGTTGACAAAGAACGTTAACATTACTTTCCAGTATACACCAGTGATTTGACAATGAGGTCACATTTTTAAATAGTGCTTCACTGATTGTTTTCAGGATTCCCTTGCAAGCTGGGGATTATGAGGTTATCAATATCATTACTTAGCTATATATCCATACAGTGATACAAATTTTGATGCCCAAATATAGGCAATAACTACATCACAATTGTTACATAGATGAAAGTAATCGTATGACACACTTTGATTTCATACGTGTTAAAGTGTAAAAAGAAATGTTACTCTTAGAAACGATGACATAAATCACACCAAAAATGTAAGCCAATTTTAAAAAATACATATTCATTATAGCTGCCAATTTTTTTTTTAATTTTTTTTCAACGTTTATTTATTTTTTGGGGGACAGATAGAGACAGAGCATGAACGGGGGAGGGGCAGAGAGAGGGAGACACAGAATCGGAAACAGGCTCCAGGCTCTGAGCCATCAGCCCAGAGCCCGACGCAGGGCTCGAACTCACGGACCGCGAGATCGTGACCTGGCTGAAGTCGGATGCTTAACCAACTGCGCCACCCAGGCGCCCCAGCCAATTTTTTTTTTTTTAAGTAGGCTCCATGCCCAGCCCAACACGGGGCTTGAAATCATGACCCTAAGATCAAGACCTGAGCTACAATCAAGAGTCAGATGCTTAAACTGACTGAGCCACCCAGGCGCCCCCATAGCTACCAATTTTCAAAGAAAAATACCCATAAATATCCTTAAGGCCATGATCAGTCTCATGCAGATAAGCAGTGAATATATGGAGAATTCCAAAACTGTATTTAAAACTCCCCGTAAATGTGGTAATTCTCATCAATTCCTAATGTTGAAACAAGAAATGTGTTCTCCTTCCAAAGTTACCAGAGTCTGCTGTTTGTTCTGAGGAAAATGGCTTACAAGTGAAACATGGAGATCCGAGACTGCCTACACAATCAGGTTTGCCAAGAACCTTAATTTAAAATCACAAAATCCTAGAGCTGGTAAAAATTTATACATTGTCTAGTCCCAATATCCTCCTTTGCCACTGAGAAAACCAAGGCCCATGGCCCCAGATGCACACCACACCTAAAGCTTCCCAAACCCTGCCATACCTCTGTCTATGACACACTGCAGAACTTCTCTGGAGGTAATATCAGCACTTACCCAGGAGAACTGGTACTCCACTCTCCCTGTGTGATACAATTGGGCATTTAAAAACACTTACTGCAGGGATACCTGAGTGGCTCATTCAGTTAAGCGTCAACTTCGGCTCAGGTCATGATCTTACAGTCCTGGAGTTCAGGCCCCACACCGGGCCACAGTGTGCCCATTGTGGGCACACTGTGCTCACAGCTCAGAGCCTGGAGCCTGCTTCAGGTTCTGTGTCTCCTTCTCTCTCTGCCCCTCCTCCACTTGTGTTCTCTCTCTCTCAAAAATAAATAAATAAATAACTAAATAAATAAATAAATAAATAAACTTAAAAAAACAACAACAACAAAAACAAAACACTGCAGCATAGCTCTTCTGTGCTACCTTGGCAGGGCCTGAAAAATACCTTTAAAAACATTCTTCTGGAAGAATGTGAAATATCCTCAGGACCTCTACAAAAGACAGAAATGTCTAATAATGAGCAAGACACAGACACCTAGAACAAAGGTCAGTAATCTATAGTTTACGGGCAAAATCCTACCAGCCACCTGTTTTTGAAAATAAAGTTTCGTTGGAATCCAGGTCCACCCATTTGTTTCTGTATTTCCTGTGGTTGTTTTCAAGCTACAAGAGCAAAGCTGAGTAGTTACAAAGAAGACCATGTGGTCCACAAAGCCTAAAATCATTACTATCTGGCCTTTTGGACAAAAAGTGTATCTTCTTACCAAAGGAAAGGCTTACAAGGGGCCAGAGGCAGGAATAGCAAAAGACTGTAGCGTCAAGGTCCACAACAGATTTTATGACTTGATGGCATGAAAAACACTATTCCCTTTAAACATGTGTAATCATAGCACTGTTATTCATAATTCATCATCCCATAGGAGAGAACATGCACACAAGTGTGCACACATACACTCACAAAAAAGGTGGCTTTTATTCATTATCTGTAAGAGCTAAACTCAGCACACTGTAATTAAATTATACATTTATTTCTGCAGGTATAAAGAATTTTCAGTAATCAATTAACCTCTTTATGCATTCACATGTTTCTCAAAACCCTTACTCATTATGCTCGAATTATGCTTCCTCAAACCTTTAGTACTCCCACTTCTGGGTCATCCAAAAGAGTAATCTGCCCCTCAGCAATGATTCTACAATAAAATTCTTTCCTGATAGACATTGATACTTTCCTCTATACCTCCTGCAAATGGTAACTCTCCATAAACATAAGTAGGCAGCAGTTCTATTAATAAAAAATATTGTAAATTAAAATACTGCTTTTATTTTTATCCAAAAACTTGATGAATATGCATGATCCTTTTTTAGAAAAAAATCCTGTAGTTATCAGGAGCTCAGACTTTTGGAATAAACTGTGCTCCTCACTTAGCACGAAAATATCCACTTATGCTAAGCAAATCATGGGACTGCCTTGATGGTGAATACAACAGGACTCAGCATTATCAACATAAATGAAGGAAGGATTTAGCTCACAAAAAGGAGAATCGCTAGATTTATTCATAAATTGATTTAGACAGTGATTCCACATAAAGCAAACGTTATTCTATAGAATATTCTGTGGGATTTACAAAATCAGGACTTGAGCAATGGTACAGCTTCCAAGCGGATGTCATACCCTACTAGATGGAAAATATTTACCTACAGGAGTGCCTCTTGAAGAGCACAACCTCCCATGGTCTTCGGGGCCACTTGCTAATATTTTACAGGCAGTCCCCATAAGAATAGAAACATCCTGAAATGCAATTCATTAAAGGAGTCCCTCAACCATGCTTCTAAAAAAAATACTCTGAACTCTAATGGGTTCTGTAAACTTTCCAACAGAGAGCTGTATGTATGCTAATAGAGTGTTGGCCAGCAAGCATTCCCAACGCTCTCGCCTGGGTAAGTAAACCTAAGAGAGGTTGGCAGGCATCCACACGGAGGTTCTCCTAAGCCTGCAAGAATGCCTTTACAGCCTGCATTTGGTGAACACAGTCCTTTAGATACTCACACTTTCTAATCCCTCATTTTCCTTCCAGCTTGATTTATAACATTTGGGTTCATTCACCCTCCATCCAAAATAAACTTACAGAGGATTCGGGAGAAAACAAGAAGATGTGGGGATGCGGAGAAGAACTCCAAAGACGACAAATGTGGCACTGGAACATGAGAAAAACCTCCAAGAGGGATGCAGGAAAACAGATCTATTTGAATAAAGGAAAATAGAATCTAAAACAAGAGGAAGTCACATGAAATGGGAGAAGACATGTTGGCAACAGAGGAATGAGGGCAAATACAATACCCAGATGGAGCTGAACTCCTAGCTATTGGGGCTTATAAACTGCAGTGATTTAACCATCGCCTTGGGGAAGTTGTAAAATGTTTTGTTCCTGGAAATGTTTACACACAAGGTAGTAAGCTGATGCAGAGAAGTAATTTAGCTGATGTCTCTAGATGTCCTTCCAACTCGGATTGAGTGATTTTCTAACTTAAGAATGACTAAGGTAATGCCAAAAAAATAAAACTCAAAGAGCCCATGCTTGTGTTCAGCATACACACAAGATTTATGGTCGGCCTCAGAACTTTGTTCCAGAGTAACATGGAGTGAATTTCAAATGCATCGTTCTGCTGGTAATCATTTGTTTAAGTGCTAAGAGTGACTCGGTACATTTGTGTAACAACATTCAGTCTATACACGTAATTGCCCTCCTGGCTCCCTTTACCAATTTTCTTAAACGCCAAATCAAATCCATGTCTAATCAGCTTTCCAATGGTCTTCTTAAAAATACCACAATTTGTGCGGACACTACTAGATTATTTCCATATTCTTAATGACAGGCTCAGCCTAAGTTAAACCAGCTAAAGAACTTTTTCCCCCCAAATTTTGCAAAAATGTTGACTCCATTCTAATGTAATGTTATTCTACATTATGAGCTATGCTTTCCTGAGAAGGAGCCTACTTATGTTTTCATTCCATTGTGTTCCAATGGGTTCCGTTTGGAGAATGAGACAATCATTTACTCTGCATTTATCTACATTTTCAAGAGTCTGTGTATTTTCCCTTCAGTCCTGTCCCACACACATAAGAAAAGTTTACGTTAATTTAACACCAGGCAAATCAAAACTTCATGGCAGCAGCATTCTTTAGAAGTATCCCTTTCATACTTCCTAATTTATAGGCCCATTTCATCAAGAGTAACATTGTACTTTGAAGGCTCATCTTGATTTACATACATTATTCAAAAGCTTTGCAGTATTCAAAACTGGTTGAAATTTCGACCAGGATTGTATTTATGCTACCATTTCCCCACTATCATTTTCGTCGAGCAATTTTTTTTTTTTAACCCACTCTGAATGACACTGAACTACCCATTTATTATTTCTTTGGACAAACCTCTGCTATTTTCTGTTCCCCTCTCCTTTTACTGCAGTAATTACTCGCTTTCAGTTCTTTTTATATGCCAACCAATTCATCATATATATTTGATATTTTCTCATCATTTTCTCTCTAAATGCAGCCTCTGACATCACACCAACATTCTGTTGGACCCCACTGTTTCTGCTTTTATTTGAAGGCTAGTTAACGCAGTCTTGGGCATTTTGGAAGGATTAGTGAATACGTAAGAAAAAGGATGGTCCTCCAATTTTAAGGTCATCAGCCCTGCTAGTTATCAATTCAAAAAAGATGCTTACAACAAAGTAATATTGTTCATGTAGACTCTTTAGTTAAAAAAAAAAGGACCTATTTTCCCTAGTAAAACTCTTTTTCAGACATAATAGGATCTCATGAATTTAAAACAAACTTAGGAAATGTCAAAGAAGAATTTTAGAGACATTATTTACGAGTATGCTGTTTTATTTATATACAAGAGAAACTAATTAATAGGTTAACTTTATTAATTGAAGATAAAAACAGAGGAGAAGGAAAAAACACAGTGTGAGGACGGTAAACTTCGTTTCTTTTCCTTGGTTAAGCAGCAGCTAGCCAGCAGCCAATCAGGACATTCCCAAAGAAACAATTTCATCAATGTACTGATTCTTGGAAAAGCAGAATGAATCTGGCAGTGAAAAGCATACAACCAGCTGTCCCTGCATGGCTGTCTATGCCCTTTTCTAGGCACTTCCATTTTAGGCTAACTCTACAGCATTTCTCCTAGGACAACTTCTCAACACCCCTGAACTGGATTAAACTCCACTCTGAAGCCAAGTTGGCCATCAGAAGGATCTGACACGATGTTATGAAGCCAACACTGCTTAGGGACAATGGTTTTCCATTAGCATTCAAGTACTGAATATATACAGCCAAGGTGTACAAGATGGGACCCCATTAGTCTTTGAGCATATGAGTCTGGCACAACATGTAATGAGACCTCCTCGTTCTTTTCCAGCCCAGACCAGGAGATAGTCATGTCTGTAGGGTCATTTCATTCATTTCTGTTAGGTCACGTATTTAGAAAACCCATTATGAGCACTAGTGTGCTCACTGCTATCACGGTGTTATTGTTTCTAGGCCTTCCCACTACATACAGTAAGAAAACACACCTATGCTTTCAAGACACATTCAACACCACCAGGCCTGAGAAACATTTACTGTGAAGCTAATGAGCTATTTTTAAGTTTCTATACGTAATTCTTTATTTCTAATTCTCCTTAAAGAAATCCTCCACAACTGGAAAGCTTCAAATCTCACCAAAACTCTATTTACCCCGTTTCCCCCATGCCCTAACAAAGGGTCTCCTCATATCCAACAATACCCATTTTGTCATCTGCCTTGTTCTACAGTGAAACCTGATTCCCAAAAGATCAGTATCTTAACTCACGTGTTCTATCTCCTGATATACAGATGGTACTTTCACAATTACAATACCACTAACAATACTTACAACAAAACTGCTAAGTAAACTTTAAGCTTTTGCTGCCATGCTAGGTTCATTTATGCAGGTTTATGTTCAATTTTAGAGTTTCTGAATTCTTGAAATTTATTTTAATTAAGGAAAATATTTACATGACTCAAAACTCAAAATAATCAAACCAGAGAGATCATCCCTATGCTCATTTCCTCCAATCTGTTCCAACCCACCTTCAAGCCTCTGCTCCAATGTCACTTTTTCCTTGCCTCCCATGGAGAAGAGTAACTACCATTCCTATTTCACTCTCTCTCATACTTAACTGGCTTTACTGTGTTTAATACTGCCTATCACTACATGGCATAACTCCACACTTTTTAAAAAAAGTTCTCTCTGCTGTTCTTCAGCAGCAAATTCGTCCTAATCCGTTATCCTTGAGTCTAAACTTCACCTGCTCACCCAGTCCCTCCTCAGGTCTTGCCCTTCCATTTAAAAAACCGGTCCTGCCTTCTATTCTCAAAGCCAGACCCTGTCTGTACCTTTTTGGCTCATATTTTTTTCTTAATTCTTTTTATGTTTTTATTTATTTTTGAGAGAGAGACAGAGAGAGAGAGAGAGAGAGAGAGAGAGCGAGCACGAGTGGGGGAGGGGCAGAGAGAGAGGGAGACAGAGAATCCAAAGCAGGCTCCAGGCTCTGAGCCATCAGCAGAGAGCCTGATGTGGAGCTCGAAGTCAGGAACGGTGAGATCATGACCTGAGCTGAAGTCGGATGCTCAATTGACTGAGCCACCCAGGTGCCCTGGCTCATTTTTAAAATCAAGTTACTTTATAGAGTTGCGTGTGTACCTTCACCAACAGAAAGCGAGCTTCATGGGGACCAGGTTCATGCATTTTTGTTTGCCATTGTGTCCTGATTCCTAGCACAATACCAGTCACTCACAGGCACACAATATTTGAGGAGAGAAGGAAAATGCACCACAACTATTTTTTTCTTTTAGGATATACATTCAAGAGTCAGAAATGGTGAATATGATATTAACACAAATCTGTGGAAGCATTTCCATTAGAAGCTAAAATAATATGTTTTAGGAGTTAGGATTAGAGAATCTGGTAAATTTAAGACAGAGGCAGATGAAGTGCGATAGGCAAACAGCCTGTCTTCTGAGAGGGAGTAGCTGGAGATAGTGTATACAGTGTGAACAAACATATTCAACATATATTGATTATAATCTGCCAACAACAGAAAGCAAAGATTTTTATAAATAGATTTGGCTAGTAGGAACACACAAGTTATTGGAGGAAGCACGGAAGGAGGCATGAGTTAAAGATTAAAACCCACTGGGTGACTACCATTCTCAAATATGAATCATCTCATCCAGCCCTTTCTTTGGAACCACATGGCTCTTTAATCCTAGATTGAAATCTGTAGAATGATCTAAATGTAAATATTTGGTGTTTCTGAATGTTTTACGTAAGCTATCGGGGGTATGGGGGACAGGTTTGGCATTTTTTAGGATGCAAATTGAAGTACCTGACTTAGCATGGAGAACCATGCATCTGTGTGTACAGATAAGAAGATAAGCCTGAGATAGGAGCATTGAACAGTGTTTGGGTTTCTTTTGGCCGACTTTTGAACCATTTTAGGTTTATATCTATCTTTACCTACCTTGGATGTAACTACTGAGGGCACTAAATGGCCTTTAGTTACAGCCAAGAGAGAAGACCAATGCAGTATGTGCATGTGTATAAATTTTAAATTGTTTCCCAACACAGCATATCAGAGAAAATGCCAATGATGGTTTTATCAAACAAGATGACTTTCGAGCATAAATCAGGATTCTGACTGTTTTAACAACCTCATCTTCCACAGTGTCTTAAAGTCACACACGTATTAGCATATTTTATCATTAGAAGATGATTATGATGTTGTCATTATCCTCATTTTACAGATGACAAATCTGAGGTTCAGGGAGGTTAAGTAAAATTTTCAAAGTGAGTGGTGTGGGCTGGCACTTAGCCTTCAGTTTTGGCAATTCTATCTCCAGTGTTTTTTGCTCCCTCCCCCCCTTTTTTTTTCTTTTTTAGAGAGAGATGTTGCATGCATGCGTGGGGGCAGAGAGAGAGGGAGAAAGAATACCAAGCATGTTCCACACCATCACCATGGAACCCAATGCAGAGCCTGAATTCATGAACTGTGAAATCATGATCTGAGTCAAAATCTAGAGTCAGACACTTAACCCACGGAGCCACCCAGGCACCCCTTACGTTCTATGTGAATTGGAACAGATACTGAAAGCATCTGAGACAAAGTATAGCTAGGAAGGATTGGCATCCTGTCCATCCTAAGGCAGTAAGTGATCAGATGATTGACACCTTTCTGTTGCCTTGATTTCACAGACACATTGTTTGCTACAGACCATCAACTATCGTAAAATGGATACACTAAGAAAATGGCGTTGTTTAAGCCTGTCAGTGCCTAGGGAAGGAGCCCTTTTGGCTAAGGATCAGGAATTTTTTAGACTGCAAAATAGACTCTTACAAAGAAAATGACAACGGTAAATGTATGTAGCTTAGGTAGCCCATTCACATGGTATCAGTGCCCTTGGAGTGAATAGTTCAGTTTTCAGGATGTAAGTCCCACTATTTTCTAAACACAGTATAGGCTATGAGACAGCCAACAGTTTTAATTAAGTACTGAAGCTGATCTGTTGTTCTGGTACAGAAGAAACAAGTCACATGTTTCCCAATACATTACTGAATCATCAGTTCCATATTCAGGACTCGTCTTTGGTTCATTTGGTATTACAACCCTTATGATTGTCCCAGTGTTGTGTAATAAAGAATATGGCTGGCCTCTGCCCTGGGCTCCTGGCAGGGAGACTAAATCCTTGGGATTTCCTGAGTAATAAGCATGGCTTTGTTATTCACGAGTCCTTTGGTTCACTCCTGAGTTTATGTTAATGTGGTGACTCAAGGTCGTCCCTAGATAGCTTCAGAAAGGATGCTGAACACAAGGTAATCACACGATTAGAGGGTTGGGACTTTGAGCCAGCCTAAACTTTAGGGAGAAGTGGAGGACTGGAGATTGATTGCACTCACGGTCAAGGATATAAGGCAACCCCATGATACTGTAATACTAAGTATAAAGCATTGCTGAGTTCTGTGAGTTATTCTAGAAAATTACTCAATGTGAGGAGAGTCATGGGAACCACCGAACTTGTAGCCAGTTGTCAATAATGCTGATGGCCTCAGGATTGTTTGAATTTGTCACTGGCATCTGAAGTAGGGGCAGACTTCAGAGGACCTAGCCCTCAACTTATAGGGGTTACACTAATTCCAGATAGTGCTAGAACTGAGTTTCAATATTCTAGTTGATGTCAGACTGGCTGGAATTGAAACAGAGGCCCCTAAAAACAATGATGTACTATTAAAATACACATTGACATATCTTTTGTGAATTAAGAAAAACAACACTCTTAGCAGGTACAGCTATTTTCTAAATCTTAGAACTTTGTATTTCTCTGATCTCAGTTATTTCCTGGGATAAATTTTGTCTACAGAACTAACTCTGCCTGGATATAGCTGGGATATCTGCGTATGAACTAACTGATTCCTTGATCAGCATTATGAGTATGACCAGCATCAGGGGAAGTGTCCATAGATCTTCGTGCAGTATTTAGGAACTGGGTAAAGAGGTGCCAGGGCAGAAGTCTGACCCTTGGCATCTGATGGTGATGGGACTGTATGATGGATGCTCCTTACTATCCAGATGACCAAGGATGCCTGAGAACATGGATATAGGCCATGCAGTCTGCACATACCCATAGACTGTCCTATGGTGGTCTCCTGTTATGTGTGCAAACTCACTTAATCACAACAAAACTGAAATAGACATCCGCACAGAAGAAACTGTTTCATGTTTAATATTTTTGTGTCTAAGATGGCTTTTTAATCTTCACTCAATAGCCAGAGGTCCAGGAAATGCCTCATTATCTGTGCTCTCCTTTTGTGTTCTCTTTAAGGCAATTCGTTTTCCCTTTATAAGATTTAAAAAAACTCCATTTACCTTATAGCAGCTGCTGGAAATTTATGAACTGGCCACTCAAATATAATAATAATTTCTTTAGTTAGTATTTTACATTTACACTTAATGTTTAGTATATAGCATGAAGATAGTTTGGGGCTGTTTGCATCAGGTTCAGAGTTATTTAGTTTCTATGTTTATTTAAGTTAGAGAGGGATTCATGAGAGTAAAACATCCTGCAAGAGTTGGGAAGGGAAAATTAGAGAAGTCACTGAGGAAGACAGGAGAAGCTAGGAAAATCAAAATTGATGTTCTCATTGTTGTACCACTTACCCTCCATGGACTAAATTGGGAATGTGATTTAAAACCTTCTACCAGCCCAGTCTCCACAAAAACAAAAACAAAAACAAAAAAAACACTGTAGCAATGTGAGGAAATGCAGAGCATTGTATCATCTTAAATGGTTTAAAGACTATATATTAGCTTGTCAGCTCAGCTGTTCACAAAGATAACCATAACATAAAAGTTGTCCCTCCAGGATGTCACACTGTTACCACAATGAATCTTTCTTTCAGACGCTCTTTGATGGAGATCGGAACTTCGGAACTTCTGAGTCATATAGCATTTGCTTGTCTTAGATTTCTTTAAAGGCAAACACATTTTTTATTACATTCATAACGTAAGTCCTGAAATTACTTGTTTTGTACATGTGTCATTGATAATTCATAACATGCAGGTGCAGATTGGAGACAAAATCTACTTGAACATTCAGGCTCACCGTCTGCTCTCTGGTACTACTTAATAGTAAAGAGTAATGTGAATTCTTGTGTGCTGTTTCACTGTATTTGAGGGTTATGGAATGATGTGGGGCAGGGGTGGGGTTGGGCAAAGGGGATTAAAATGGGTTGAAAACAAACTTCATTGCCAGATGGTTTATAGTCACTATTTCATTTATCTTAATGCCTTAATGCTTGGTGATCTTATGCCCATGTTATATATAAAGGACCTGTGAGTCAGATTAAGTAACTTTCCAGTGTCACAGAATTGCAAAATAGAATTCAAGACTCATGCATATGCAATTTTTTACTTTATCACATGTTGAAGCCTGCTGTTCCTCCTCTTTCTTTTCCTCCTTCTCTGATTCTTTTTTTTTTCTTTTCTTTTCCTTTCTATGTATGAAACCAATCAAAATCAGTTAACCATCTCTGCTAATCCTAGGAATCAGTGGAGATAAGAAAACTACACCTGGGACTTCTTCAGGTTCCCACTGATATTTACTGGCATGTCTGGTGGCTAGATTTGCATTATGCTACTTTGTTTATGCTTCACCAAACTATTATTTTTGCTCTTATTACCATACAGCAACTATGTTGAAATGCAATTAGCAATTCTAGTCACTAATTATCTAATCAGTAGTAATTATTAGTTGGTTGGGTTTTCTTGCTGCATATGATCCAGTGTTCTGTTAAATGCTCTAGCACATAAACTCTGTGTGGTTTTGCTTACATTAATAAAATTATATTGTATGGGGAAAGTATGTAGTTTGACTTTGTTTAAAAACAAAATTCAACTGAATGCATTTTACATTTTTTTTAGTATTTATTTATTTTTGGGAGACAGAGAGAGACCTCATGAGCAGGGGAGGGGCAGAGAGAGACATAGAACAGGAAGCAGGCTCCAGGCTCTGAGCTGTCAGCACAGAGCCCAAGGCAGGGCTCGGAACTCTTAAGTTCGGATGCTTAACCAACTGAGCCACCCAGGTGCCCCAAGTGAATGCATTTTAAAGATCTTATTAGCTTTATACAATGATCCATGCATTGGACAACATCCTGTCTAGCATACAGAAAGGGGCTTCAGGGAACTGGACAAAGGACTTTCATAGGCTGCACTCCTACAGGCAGGACAAAGTTTTCCAGGCAAAAAGCTGACCGTTTCAGTCAAGGTCACCTTCTATTGGGGCAAGGTAAGGTATCTCTTAGGCAGATTACCTCATTAGTGCCGACCAGGTAATTCTAGGTTGACTAGTTAAGATTATATTCTTGGGAGAGGTTGAAAATGCCATTACATGAGCTACTAAGTCTCAGACTGGTGAGATGGGCTTAGTACAAGTGACTCCATTTAGGGGCTGTTGTTTCTTTTTTAACAACTTCAACAGTTATGAGTTCAGATCATTAGCAGTGTCACTGTGGGCTAGCTACCTAACTTTTCTGAGCCTCAGTTTCTCCATCTGTAAAACTGGGGAATACTAATAATACCTCTTAAAGAAATTTTGTTCTAAAAAGATAAAATACGAGTCACACAAATGACTCATTAATTATTGAGGAAACCTGGAAAGATATTATAACAGGCTTAAAGGAGAATTCAAAATATCATATAGATATAGGTAATCAGGAATGTTCTAATGAACTTACAAAGGTGCAAATGTTGGCTTTTCCTGCAAGAGAGTCTAATGGGGAGGTCAAGTGTCTCTCTACACTAAGAATTCATTTGCAACCCTGTGGTCAAGAATCATTCTTTCTTTTTTTAATGCTTTATTTATTTATTTTGAGAAATAGAGAGAGACATCACACGTGAGCAGAGGAGGGGCAGAGAGAGAGACAGAATCCCAAGCAGTCTCTGTGCTACCATCACAGATCCCCACATGAGGCTCAATCTCATGAAACTATGAGATCATGACCTGGGCCGCAACCAAGAAACAGACGCTTAACTGACTGAGCCACCCAGGCACCCCTTGAGAATTATTTCTATTTCAGTCAGTTATCTACAATTTACAGAGTTGTAAAATGCTCAAAGTCAATGAAAGGCACATATATCTACTAGAATTAGATAATTAGGAAGGGTGTGCTCTAGGAAATGAATAGTTTTCCACTGAAGACTCTCACTAGTCTTTTCTGGTCCATTTCAAAATCTTCTACAGTTTTTCCCTAAGTGTCTCATTTGAGAGGTTCCTGAGAAGTTTATATATCACCACCATCATTTAATAACACATATATATGTAATTATAACAGTTATTAACACATAAAACAAAAACTTATATATCAGTTCGTTGAGACGGCTAATGTGTCACAGAAAAAAATTACTCATGACACTTGTCAAAGAATGCTAAGGAGGACCTGATTCAGGGAGACTACTATAATGGGGTTTCGTAGAAGCGAAAGAGATTGGGCTCAACTCTGAATACAAGAATGACAAGTGGAGATTTATCATTAAGAAGCAGGGTAGGGGTCAGTGAATGGAAATTTACTAAGAGGAAACAGCAAGGGATAAAGGAGGGATTCTGGCTAAAGTGACTTGACAGGATTATAGCCAAAGGCAGGTTAGGGTGATAAGATATCCAGGGTGGAGGATAAAGAATTTGATCAGATATCAATTGTGGCCAGATACCAAGCTTGGTGGTGAGGGACTTTATTAGATATAAAGGGTATGGGATTTTTGCTAAACTAACCTAGCAGGATTCTTACTAAAACTGGACTAAATAGTCCAAGGATAGAGCCCAAAAACAAGCCGTGCCAAACAGAGAAATCAGAAGAGCCTGACTAAAGTTTTGTTAAGGAGAGAGTCTTTACCAAATAACAAGATTTAAAATGATCCACTTAGGTTGTTGGCTGATTGGACATAAAACTCTTTGGCTTGAAGTGAGTCTTGGAATCATGAATCACCCTAAAGAGGAGAGAATAGAAAATGACCCAAAATAAAGCAAGCCACTGCTCTGTTTGCTAAGCAGTCACCAAAAATGTTCAAAGGCTCATTGGATTTTGACACCTCTGTGTTTTGCATGAACAAATTGACAACATAGATTTATTAAGCTTATGGTATTTTATTTAATAATTAAGAATTTTCTTCTTCTTGACTATGATTTGGAATAACAAAAAAGAAATATATGTCTCAAAATAAAGGCTTACACTCCACTGATCAAAAGCCCAGAAGATATCAGATGTGACACAGCTGTCACACTAGGTCTCTGCCTAAAAATAAAAACAGACTTGGCATGGATGAGGAGCTGAGGAAGGAATGCAGTGAGCAAAATACAGGCTTTTGGCCAAGACTCTTCCTGAGGAATAAGGGGTTCGATCGAATTATTCAACTATTATTTGGGCTTGGTAGTTTCTGGTTAGTCCTTAATCCCCTCAGATCTATTCTCTGACCTCCTCTGCTCTAGTTGGAGCCCTGAGAGGCTGGTTCCTATGGACTCCAGTACCCTGACTTCCTTGCCCTCTGGTTTCCTGTTGGGTGTGGTGGGTTGAAAATAGAGATTTCTCTCTCCTCCTCTTTCTATGCTGTGGTTCTGTATCTCTTTATGACAACCATGTATGGTGACACCATCTGCCCCTAGCGTGCCTCTGTGTGCCTCCTTGTAACAGTGGCTTCTGACTTTTGCCAGTGCACAGATGCTTCACTATTTCTTACCATTCCTTTCCCTGCCCACACCCCTGAACGTTATTCCAATATCAAATTCTCTTTGTAAGCCCAGCTGAGTGTTTTCTGTTTACCTTCGGCACCCTAATGAATTCAAGGAAGAATAACAATAAACAATTATTCAGAAATTATGACATTCTTGGCAGTTGCATACCTTATATATATTAACTTATTTGAACCTTAAAACCCTATATGGCCAGTACTGCTATGGGCATTTAACAGACAAGGAAACTGAGGCACAGAGACTGTCCATGACTTGCCTGGAGGCACATCAGACTTAAAAAAAAAAAAAAAGGCATGTAGTTCATGAGCATGCTATATTTCATAATTAAATTTCATACAACCTTTTAAAAGTATAGGCTCTTTTTCTTTACATGCTGTGTTTTTCTCTCCTAAGTAATCCTACACTCCTATCATAAATTGTTTTATATTTCTTGAATGAGGGTCAAGTATGTGATGTCCTACCTGTCTTCGATTGCATAAATCATCTCATTTTTCTCCTACTTATAATGCTTCAAACTACAGAACTCATAACATTATCACATTTAGTACTAGCTATGAGAGCATTAATCATAGATGGTCATAAAGGCTAGAGAAATTAACATAACAGTTTGCTGGAAATTGTGTTAATCATGTGAAATCTTGAAAATGTCAGATTACAAAAATGGTGCTCTTTCTTGCTAACACAAGTCAATAAAATTGTGGTCAAGAAAGAAGATCAAACAAAATTAATGTTATTATTTAAAACCAATCTCACCCAATTACAAAGTGCAAATGTGTACCAGGCAGGCCCTCTTCTTGATAATTTACAGATGCCACCTAATTTAACCTTCCCAATGACTCTGTAAGTTATATTCAACCATCCATTTCTCATACATGGAAACCAAGATCTGACATTTTCAAGGTCACATAACTTTCAGCTAGCAGAAATAGAATTTGGATAGCAGTCTGTCTTGACTCCAAATACCATGACTTCCTATTTAAGAAAAATATCGTAATAGTCTTCTGTGTAGATTGGTTAGATTACATTATAGTTGTCTAGAGCTCATGTTTTGAGTTTAATTTATCTGAACTGTTTTCCCCTCAGGCATAGACCAGTCCGAGTCAACATCTTTTGGTGGCCTGTGGAGCTGAGGGCTCTGCCCCAGAGAGGGCTTATAAAAACCTGCGATATTGAGTATCAGTGGGAGGCAAGAAGTTTTAAGGCTTGGATTCATCAACTTTTGGTGGGTCCTTTCAATGTTAATATAGGAAGGAGACCTGTACTTAACTAACATGTAAACCACACTGGCTTTAAATACAGACCTATATTTATTATGTGGAACTTTAGAGAGAGACACAGAATCCGAAGCAGGCTCCAGGCTCTGAGCTGTCAGTACAGAGCCCACATGATGCAGGGCTCAAACTCGTGAACCATGAGATCATGACCTGAGCCAAAGAAGGACGCTTAAATGACTGAGACACCCAGGTGCCCCTTTATACGTTTTATTTTGATCATTTTGAGGTATAAGTTTTGCTGGTGGCAGTTTACAGCACTGTGGCTACTGGAGGCAGTCAAATCAGCTGGAGAGAAGCCATGTGTCTCCATTTTTCTCAGTAAAATGTAAGTGAATTATAGCGAATTTCATCAGATTTCCTCTCATATCATTAGTTCATAATTGAAAACATACCCTTGTGAGTACTCTCAAGATTCCCGGCCTCATATTTTGAAACAAATTATCAAAAGCTAAACCCCAATTTCCATGACCACTAAAAAATGAATGGCCAAAAAGTGCTCTTAGGGATAGAGTTGGCTGGAGCAGAGAATAATTCATAATCTTTATTTTAAAGTGACCTGATACAACTGGTGGGTCCTAGATTATGTTGTGTTTCTTTTCTAATTTTCTTGCTGCTTCTACTTATTTTTCTTTCCTTGGTTTCACCAGATTCTGCTGACTTCAAAGGTGGATTAATCCTAAAATTCCATTCTTGGCTCCCTGCTGTTCTTTTTGCACCTCTTCCTTACTGTTTTTTTATCATGTCCCCAAATATACACCAACGCTATGTTCTAGGTCTCATCTATAAATGCCTGCTGCCAGTAGAGACATCTCTTCAATCAGAATACCAAAACAGCTACACTTTCTTTCTCCTTCTCCAGCCCTGGTTCTGTTCTGAGTGTTTTGCCATCAGGATCTCATGTAGACTTGGGCTTCAGACATGAGAACTTGGACACCAACTTAATCCCTTTCTCTCACTCTCTCCCATATTGTTATCGCAGTCTCTCTTTTTTTTTAATGTTTACCTATTTATTTTGAGAGACAGACAGAGAGAGAGAGACAGTGAGTGTATGCAAGACAGTGAGTGTGTGCAAGTGGGGGCAGGGGGCAGAGAGAGAGAATCCAAGCAGGTTCCATGCTGTCAGCACAGCCCCAGTGTGGGGCTTGATCTCAAGAACTGTGAGACCATGACCTGAGCCAAAACCAAGAGTCAGATCTTAACTGACTGAGTCACCCAGGCACCCCTGTTATTAGCAGTGTTATAACTTCTTCATTACACCAGTTCATCTCACTTTCCCTCTTTGCTGCTTCCGCTCTAATTTACATATCCATCACCTTCAAACTGAAACCACAATCTTGTAAATATTGTAAGAAAGGAACTTAAAAAAATTCTTATGTTGAATATTATTTAGGAATAGAAACCCTAATTTCCTGATAAGGATGATAAACGAATGGCTTAGTTTGTTGTATCTCTTTCATGATCTTCTTAGGTTCATTCTCTTTAAAATTACTCCCACTATTTGCCTTGCTTGTGTTCTCAAATCACTTTATGCATAATCCTCTCTAGGAACTGGCACATGTATTATGGTGGCAGTGAACTTTAAACTCTCCTCCCAAACACAAAGAGCTCTTCAAAGGCAAGTCCATGTCTTACTCATCGTTGCCTCTCCAGTGTCAAGCATGGTGCCTGGCATACAATAGAGAACTCAAAAATGTTTGTTTAGTTGAATCCAAAAGTCTGTAATTGGATTAAATTTCTCTACAAAAATAATAATAATAATAATTATTATTATTATTATTATTTCCCAGAGAACCTGGCTAAACTTTTTGGACTATTTCCTGATGTTCAGTGGATAGGAAACCACTAAGCATGAAAGATGGGAGGAGCCCAGGTTGAGGGGAGACTTTGACGCATAACTTAGCTTTGCTCATATTTAGACATGAGATTATTCTGGCAGTGTTCTATCACATATCTGAGAAGAGAAAAGGACTCTAGGAAGGCAAAGAGGTATTGAAGCAATTCTGGTGTGAAGTTATTACAATCTGGAGTTCGGTAATGGAAGAGGAAACAGAGATGTATTGATAAAGGGAAGTTGAATCAAGGGAAGAAAACATGTCACAAATAGGAAAAGTAAAAGTTGACTCCAAGGCAGGAGAAATTAGGCAGAAGAAATTAGAGTTCTCTTTGGGATGATCCAAGCCTCCTCACTTTGGTTGCAGATGGAACCAACTTTTAGTAAAGTGTCAAAGAAAGACTTGAGTAACTTTTCAAGCCACCTAAGATCTGCTGCTCATAGGTTGCAACTCTTAAGAGAGGTTTGGAGATGGAAATGTTGTTGGCATACTTTTCATCAGAATGTCTTTCCTCCAGCTGTTTTCTCCCCCTTGGGAGAATAACATAGCTCAGAGCTTAGCACTTATGTTTTCTCCAAATGCCAAGGCAGTTTGAGAACACAACTTCTATACAAATTCTATCCTCAGAACAGCTGGAAGATAGCATCTTAAGATCTCTCAGGCATTTAGACATTGTTGGTTTTATGAAGTTAGGTTGATAATCTTACTTAAAATTCTTAAATGAATCTTTTCTAACAATCTCTGTCTTCATTGAGTCTCTAGGGGCAAAGCCATCTTAGAAAAATGATTGAAAGCAGTTCCACAGAGTGAGTTAAGGGGATTAATTGTTCAAGGTGTTGTCTAACTGTGAAGAATGTATTAAAAGATAGTTTAAGAGCTGTGATATGAGTGGAATGGCACTGGGATGTAGTATTTGCTCTCTAACCTGGATTTCGGAAAAAATGCAGTTTTGCAATTCTGTTTATAATAAATCTGGCAATCTTTGGGATTCATTTGTGGGATTATGGAAGGGAAAGCAGTGAAGTAATTAAATATAAAATTCAGTGCAAACCACAAACGATGTGGCCAATATACAGATCAGTAGGATAATGCCTGGTACCTAGATTGCTCTCCTAAATGTTCACTACCCTCTCTCAGACAGTGTTGCTTTTATGAAGGAGGGAGGGGAAGAGCATGTAGTACAAAATGTCTTATCCTGTCCTTGGATGTAATCTTTCCTGGTCCCGGGTCCTTGTCCATTAGGATAGGGCCAGCTTCATGAGTGTGCCATTGCAAAGAGTCTCATGATCAAAAGCGGCCATTGTTGGCTTAAGTCTCTGCTGCTCTTCATTTGGCCTTCTTAATAATTTTGTCTTGAAATTTTATTGTGTAAGCAAATTCATCTGGGACAATGGAGCATATGTATGAGGAAAGAGACACGCACACAATATGCACATCTGCCACTGCTCCTTGTTGCTCTAGTCACACAGCATCTGTGGACTCATGTATTAGTTATGTAGACTGCATAATAAATTACCACAAACTTGGTGGGATAAAACAACACACATTTTTATCCAGCGTTTCCTGTGGGTTGGAAGTCTGGCCATTGCCAAACTGGGTCCTCTGATAGGGACCCACAAGGCTGTGCTCAAGGGTGGTGGGCTGCATTCCCATTTGAGGGATTTTTTGAAGGAAAGATCTGCTTCCCAGTTCCACCAGATTGTTGGCCGAATTCACTTCCTTGGAGCAGGAGAGTTCACCTCCACTTGCTTCTTTAAAGCGTCAAAGCAATGAAGGGAGGGGAAGGAGGAGGAAGGGAGAGAAGAGAAATATTTTGTTGTTACTTGAAGTTTCTGGCTTCTCAACCCTCTTCTAAAGGGCTCATCAATCAGGTCAGACCCTCCTGGGATAATCACATTTTGATTAGCTTAAAGCCAACTGATTTGGGATATTAATTACACCTGCAAAGTCCCTTTACCTTTGCCATATAACGTAACATAATCGTGAGAATACTATTCCATCACACTTACAGGTCCTACAGTATTCAAGTGACGGAATGACGTGGGATATGTATGCCAAAGGGCAAGGCATCTTAAGATGCTGCCTACCACAATCTGTAATAGGTAGAAATTGAGCAACACTCAAAGTTATTACACAGTAAACTTGTTACACCTATAAATGAGGAAGCATGAGCAGCCCCAAGAGGCATGCTTTCTTTTCTGAACAGGAATTGCTTTGATTGTAGAAATAAATCAATGAATGGACTCTAAGAAACACAACCAACCAAGGAACCCTATCATGTCCTTTCTTGCTTGTGTGACCTCCCTGCATTCACCAACCACTTATGTTGAAAATGATAAGCAAGAAAGGGAAAGTATAGCCCCAAATTCCTTTTCTTTTCAGTCCTTTCTTATTCATCAATAAGCCAAGGTAAAGAATATTTGTGGAATGTTCCTTTATGAGGAAATGAAATATGAACATTTGTGTTAGTTTCATAATGATTTTCTACCATTCTGGTGAGAATATAATGTGTACTCATATATAAGCTATGAAAAATATAATTCTGTAATTTTGATAATTCCACATATAAGTTAAGTGCTTTTATATTTGCATTTAAGACTGGCATTGCACTATATAAAGATAATTGGTAAAATTTATACTAATAATACAAATTTTTAGTTTTTCTCTTGTAGAATACTTTTTGCTTTACATAGCAAATAAAAACATCATGACAGATTGAAAGAGGAGTTGGAGAAGGAAGGATTAAGCTTTGTATTTTATAGTTCAAAATATTTCATATTTTAGTACTTTTAATGACACTTTTTCCATCATTTTCAGACACACATTATTATATTGCACTAGGCCTTTCAAATTTTATTGCACTCTTGTACTTGGATACTGGCTGCTTGGGATCTCTGCTAGCTTCCAAAAATATCTGTAACTTATGAACTCTTGATTTTTTTTTTTTGGTGGGGGGTGCTTAAGTCACCCCTTGAGTGGGATTTCCTGACTGATCTGGCTTCAACTCAACTTATTCTGGTGCTTAGACTCTTTTGAGATTGGGCTGTGATGATTTTAGAGTTCAGAATCCCTCTCTGCCTATATTGGTGTCATCATTTATCCAACTATTACCTCTCCTCAGTTTTCTTTTGTATCTCATTTATTTGTGTGTTCTTGGGCCAATACTATGTAACTTCCCCCACCATGACTTTGTCATATTTCTTAATATATGGTAAGTTAACAGGCCCCTACATTCATTTTTATGCTTGACTTTGCTGTTTCTGGACTTTATTCCTCAGCATGTATTCTGGAGGCTATTTAAAGTTCCTCAAAAATTTCAAGTGAATTTTCACTGGGATTTCATTGAATTTGCACACTAAGTTGGAATTAATTGAAATTTCGGAAGTACATGGGATATCTTTCCATTTACTCTAATCATCTTCTATGTATTAGACAGTACTTTTCAAAGTATCCCCATTTGCTAGGGAGCCAAGATGGCAGAACACCATGAAAGTTTTTTGTGTGTCTCACATCCATGTGAGAACACAGAACAGCCAGACCAACATTAAACCATCCTACACACCTAGAAAACTGATTAGAGGATTAACACAACAATCTGCACAACCTGAACCACAGAATTCAGTGGGTGCATGCCACAGACAGGTGTACTTGGGGAGAGAGAAGCTGGCGGTGGGCACGGAGCCACTTTTGTAGGCAGAAAGAGGACGGAGACTGGGCGGAGGGGAGAATATGGGAAAAGCACACCTCCCCAAAAGCAGCTGGAGAGAAAGTGGAAAATCTGAAACAGCCACAGGGACTAAACTAAAAAGGGAGAAAGGAGAATGGAGAAAGGACAGGGTTTAAATTCCGTTAAGACTGTAAACAAGGGGAGCACAAAGTCTGCAACTCTGTAGCTCGATACCTGGCGGTGCTCTGGTGGGAAGAGTGAATCCCCAGGAACAAAGTGGGGTCTGGGAGGTTCTTGGGCCACACGGGGAAAAGCGGTTCCACTGCCAGAAGGACATTTGGCAGACACTGGTGAAGCCACCTGGTCCCAGCAGACCCCAGAAAATGGCCACATTCGCTGGTGCTGGAACAAGGTCGATAAGGGTGAAGCCTGGTGCCAGATATGTGTTGTGATTTTCCATAATCCCTGAAAAGCTGCTGCTACACTATCTCGTGAAATTTTTATGGGGCAGGCTGGCACCTGACCGCAGTCTTGGGACACCAGCAGCAGCAGGGTCCAGCAAGCGTTCCTGGGTGCAGCTGACATTCGGCCATTGTTCGGCCATTGCTTGGAGAGACCCTCCCCCAGAGGGGCAGAACAGGTCAAAGCCACAGTCCTTCAGAAGTAAGGGGCCGGGGAAAACAGCCACATCTGAGACAAACCTCGGGAGAGAGGTACTGCCTGGGGCTTGGTGAAGGACAGTGAAGAAGCAGGGAATGGAAGAAAGCTGAAGACAGAGGACAGGTGTGTGATTGCAGATCGGGGAGAACAGAGTTGCGATACTAGAGACTTGGTAACTGGATGACACAGTTTCACCGCTTCCACACAGGCGCATACGCACCTACGAGCGCCACAACACTCCACCCAAACAGGCTAGCAGCGCCATCTAGTGCAAAACAGAGCCATTACACTGAGCCCAGCCCACCTGGGCCATCCTCACCCTTCAAGAACACCAGTCTCACAGCCTGCTTAGTTTATGGACTATACAGCCCTACATACTCTGACTTCTAGGGGAAAACTAAGTAATTTCAGTCCTATTTCCAGGTCCATATATTCAATTTTCTTTTTTTTGATTTTTCACTACTTTTCTTTTTCTTGAAATACAGAAAGAGAAAAAATTCATTTTTATTTTCAATTTTTATTAAAAATATTTTTCTTTAATTTTTTTTACTGTATTTTCCACTGTTGTGTAAGTTTTTTCAAATTATATTTTACTTCCATCATTTTATTTTAGTCTACTTTGGTGTATTCACCTTTTCAAATTTTCAAGCGATTTCCTTTTTCTCTTTTTTTTCTCTTTTCTTTTTTGTTTCTTTTCTTTTTCTTGAATGCAGAAAGAGAAACACCTCATTTTTATTTTAAATTTCTATTGAAAATATTTTCTTCAATATTTTTAGTATATTTTTAACTTTTATGTAAACTTTTTCAAATTCTATTTTACTTCCATCATTTTATTTTAGTCTACTACAATGTATTCACTTTGCCAAATTTTCAAACGATTTCTTTTTTTCTCTTTTTCATTTCTTTTCTTTTTCATGAATACAGAAAGAGAAAAAAATTCATTTTTATTTTTAATTTTTATTAAAAATATTTTTCTTTAAAATTTTCTACTATATTATTTACTTTTGTGTAAATATTTTAAATTCTATTTTACTCCCATCATCTCACTTTAGTCTACAGTGTATTCATCTTTCCAAATTCTCAAACGATTTTCTTTTTTTTCTCCCCCCCCCCCCTCTTTTTTTCTCTAATCTGTCAAACTACTTTCAAGACTCGGACCAAAATACATCTAGGATCTAGCATCATTTATTCAATTTGTGTGTGTGTGTGTTTTTAATTGTTTAATTTTAATATTTTTTAATTTTATTTTATTTTAAAATATTTTATTTTAATTTTTCTACTTCATTAACTCCTTTTCTCCCTTCAAAATGATAAAACGAAGGAATTCACCTCAAAAGAAAGAGCATGAAGAAACAAGAGCCAGGGATTTAACAAACAGAGATACGAGCAAGATGTCTGAACCAGAATTTAGAATCACGATAATAAGAATATTAGCTGGAGTCGAAAATAGATTAAAATCCCTTTCTGCAAAGATAAAAGAAGTAAAAAATAGTCAGAATGAAATTAAAAATGCTATAACTGAGATGCAATCATGGATGGATGCTGCGGCAGCAGGATGGATGAGGCAGAACAGAGAATCAGCGATATAGAGGACAAACTTATAGAGAATAACAAAGCAGAAAAAAAGAGGGAGATTAAGGCAAAAGAGCACGATTTAAGAATTAGAGAAATCAGTGACTCATTAAAAAGGAACAACATCAGAATCATAGGGGACCCAGCAGAGGAAGAGAGAGAAATAGAAATGGAAGAAATACAAGGGCTATATGAGCAAATCATAGAGGAAAACTTTCCTAACTTCGGGAAAAACACAGACATCAAAATCCGGGAAGCACAGAGAACTCCCATTAGATTCAACAAAAACCGACCATCAACAAGGCATATCATAGTCAAATTCACAAAATACTCAGGCAAGGAAAGAATCATGAAAGCAGCAAGGGAAAAAAAAAGTCCCCAACCAACAAGGGAAGACAGAGCAGGTTTGCAGCAGACCTATCCACAGAAACATGGCAGGCCAGAAAGGAGTGGCAGGATATGTTCAGTGTGCTGAATCAGGAAAATAGGCAGCCAGGAATTCTTTATCCAGCACGGTTGTCATTCAAAATAGGAGAGATAAAAAGTTTCCCAGACAAACAAAAATTAAAGGAGTTTATGACCACTAAACCAACCCTGCAAGAAATTTTAAGGAGGTCTCTCTGAGGGAAGAAAAGATGGGGAAAAAAAAAATACACACACACACACACACACACACACACACACATATATATATACCAACAGCAACAAAGCTTAGAAAGGACCAGAGAACACCACCATAACTCCAACTCTACAAGGATCATAATGGCAATAAATTCCTATCTTTCAGTACTCACTCTAAATGTCAATGGACTCCATGCTCCAATCAAAAGACAGAGGGTAACAGAATGGATAAGAAAACAAGATCCATCTATATGCTGTTTACAAGAGACCGACTTTACACCCAAAGACACCTTCAGATTGAAAATAAGTGGATGGAGAACCATCTATCATGCTAACGGTCAACAAAAGAAACCAGGAGTAGCCATACATATATCAGACAATCTAAACTTTAAAGACTGTATCAAGAGATGCAGAAGGGCATTATATCATAATCAAGGGGTCTACAGACCAAGAAGACTTAACAACTGTAAACATTTATGCGCCAAATGTGAAAGCACCCAAATATATAAATCAATTGATCACAAACATAAAGAAGCTCATCAATAGTAATACCATAATAGTAGGAGACTTCAACACTCCACTAACAACAATAGACAGATCATCTAATCAAAAAATAAAAAAGGAAACAATGGCTTTGAATGACACACTGGACCAGATGGACTTAACAGATATATTCAGAACATTTCATTCTAAAGCAGCAGAATATACATTCTTCTCCAGTGCACATGGAATGTTCTCCAGAATAGACCACATACTGGGAAACAAATCAGCCCTAAGTAAATACAAAAAGATCAACATCATACCAAGCATATTTTCAGACCACAAAGCTATGAATTCGAAATCAACCACAAGAAAAAATTTGAAAGGTAACAAATACTTGGAGAATGAAGAACATCCTAATAAAGAATGAATGGGCTAACCAAGAAGTTAAAGAGGAAATTAAAAAGTATATGGAAGTCAATGAAAATGATAGCACCACAACCCAAAATCTCTGGGATGCAGCAAAGGCGGTCATAGGAGGGAAGTATATAGCAATCCAGGCCTTCCTAAAGAAGGAAGAAAGATCTCAGATACACAACCTAACCTTACGCCTTAAGGAACTGGAAAAAGAAGAGCAAATATAACCCAAAACCAGCAGAAGACAGGAAATAATAAAGATTAGAGCAAAAATTAATGCGATCAAAACCAAAAAAACAGTAGAACACATCTATGAAACAAGAAGCTGGTTCTTTGAAAGAATTAACAAAATTGATAAACCACTAGCCAGTTTGATCAAAAAGAAAAAGGAAAGGACCCAAATAAATAAAATCAAGAATGAAAGAGGAGACATCACAACCAACACAGCAGAAAGAAAAACAATAATAAGAGAATATTATGAGCAACTATATGCCGATAAAATTGGCAATCTGGAAGAAATGGACAAATTCCTAGAAAGATATACACTACCTAAACTGAAACATAAAGAAACAGAAAATTTGAACAGACACATAACCAGTAAGGAAATCAAATTAGTAATCAAAAATCTGCCAAAAAACAAGAGTCCAGGGCCAGATGGCTTTCCAGGGGAATTCTACCACACATTTAAGGAAGAGTTGACACCTATTCTCTTGAAGGTGTTCCAAAAAATAGAAATAGAAGGAAAACTTCCAAACTCTTTCTATGAAGACAGCATTACCTTGATTCCAAAACCAAACAGAGACCCCACTAAAAAGGAGAACTATAGACTAGTTTCCCTGATGAACATGGATGCAAAAATCTTCAACAAGATATTAGCCAACCAGATCCAACAATACATTAAAAAAAGTATTCACCACGATCAAGTGGGATTTATACCGGGGTGCAGGGCTGGTTCAATATCCGCAAAACAATTGACGTGATGCATCACATCAATAAAAGAAAGGAGAAGGGGCGCCTGGGTGGCTCAGACGGTTAAGCGTCTGACTTCGTCTCAGGTCATGATCTCGCGGTTTGTGAGTTCGAACCCCACATCGGGCTCTGTACTGACAGCTCGGAGCCTGGAGCCTGCTTCGGAGTCTGTGTCTCCTTCTCTCTCTGCCCCTCCCCCACTTGTGCTCTCTCTCTCTCTCTCTATCAAAAATAAATAATTGTAAATTTAAAAAAAAGTAAGGGCAAGAACCATCTGATCCTCTCAATAGATGCAGAGAAAGCATTTGACAAAATACAGCATACTTTCTTGATAAAAACCCTCAAGGAGGTAGGGATAGAAGGAGCATACCTCGAGATCATAACAGCCATTTATGAACGACCCATCGCTAATATCATCCTCAATGGGGAAAAACTGAGAGCTTTCCCCCTAAGGTCAGGAACAAAACAGGGATGTCCACTCTCACCACTGTTATTCAACATAGTATTGGAAGTCTTAGCCTCTGCTATCAGACAACCCAAAGAAATAAAAGGCGTCCAATCAGCCAAGAGGAGGTCAAACTTTCACTCTTTGCAGATGACATGATACTCTATATGGAAAACCCAAAAGATTCCGCCAAAAAAATGCTAGAACTGATTCATGAATTCAGCAAAGTTGCAGGATATAAAATCAATGCACAGAAATCGGTTGCATTCCTATACACCAACAACGAAGCGACAGAAAGAGAAATCAAGGAATCGATCCCATTTGCAGTTGCACAAAAAACCATAAAATACCTAGGAATAAATCTAAACAAAGAAGTGAAAAATCTGTACACTGAAAACTATAGAAAGCTTATGAAAGAAATTGAATAAGACACAAAAAAATGGAAAAAGATTCCCTGCTCCTGGATAGGAAGAACAAATATTGTTAAAATGTCGATACTACCCAAAGCAATCTACATATTCAATGCGATCCCTATCAAAGTAACACCAGCATTCTTCACAGAATTAGAACAATAATCCTAAAATTTGTGTGGAACCAAAAGACCCCAAATAGCCAAACAATCTTGAAAAGAAAACCAAAGCAGGAGGCATCACAATCTCAGACTTCAAACTATACTACAAAGCTGTAATCATCAAGACATTATGGTACTGGCACAAGAACAGACACTCAGATCAATGGAACAGAATAGAGAACCCAGAAATGGACCCACAAACGTATGGCCAACTAATCTCTGACAAAGCAAGAAAGAATATCCAATGGAATAAAGACAGTCTCTTCAGCAAGTGGTGCTGGGAAAACTGGACAGCGACATGCAGAAGAATGAACCTGGACCACTTTCTTACACCAAACACAAAAATAAACTCAAAATGGATGAAAGACCTCAGTGTAAGACAGGAAGCCACCAAAATTCTCGATGAGAAAGCAGGCAAAAACCTCTTTGATCTTGTTTGCACCAACTTCTTACCCAATACGTCTCTGGAGGCAAGGGAAACAAAAGCAAAAATAAACTACTGGGATCTCATCAAAATAAAAAGCTTCTACACAGCAAAGGAAACCATCAGCAAAACTAAAAGGCAACCGACAGAATGGGAGAAGATTTTTGCAAATGACATATCAGATAAAGGGTTAGTATCCAAAATCTATAAAGAACTTATCAAACTCACCACCCAAAAAACAAACAATCCAGTGAAGAAATGGGCAAAAGACATAAGTAGACAATTCTCCAAAGAAGACATCCAGATGGCCAACCGACACATGAAAAAATGCTCAACATCACTCATCATTAGGGAAATACCAATCAAAACCACAATGAGATACAATCTTACACCTGTCAGAATGGCTCACATTAACAACTTAGGCAACAACAGATGTTGGCAAGGATGTGGAGAAAGAGGATCTCTTTTGCATCGTTGGTGGCAACGCAAGCTGGTGCAGCCACTCTGGAAAACAGTTTGGAGGTTCCTCAAAAAACTAAAAATAGAACTACCCTACCACCCAGCAATTGCACTACTAGGCATTTATCCATGGGATACAGGTGTGCTGTTTCGAAGGGACACACGCAACCCCATGTTTACAGCAGCACTATCAACAATAGCCAAAGTATGGAAAGAGCCCAAACGTCCATCGATGGATGAATGGATAAAGAAAATGTGGTGTATACACATATATATACACACACAATGGAGTATTACTCAGCAATCAAAAAGAAGGAAATCTTGCAATTTGCAACTCTGTGGATGGAACTGGAGAGTATGATGCTAAGTGAAATTAGTCAGAGAAAGACAAAAATCATATGACCTCACGCATATGAGGACTTTGAGAGACAAAAGAGATGAACACAAGGGAAGGGAAACAAAAATAATATAAAAATAGGGAGAGGGACAAAACACAAGAGACTCATAAATATGGAGAACAAACTGAGGGTAATGGGAGGGGTTGTGGGAGGGGGGATGGGCTAAATGGGTAAGGGGCACTAAGGAATCTATTCCTGAAATCATTGTTGCACTATATGCTAACTTGGAGGTAAATTTAAAAAAATAAAAAATAAAACAAGTTAAGTTTTTTTGAAAGCCCCCATTTCTATGCATTAGGGTTTGGTTATTTGGTAAGAATAGTGAATTCTATCCTAAAAAGTAAAATGAAATGTTTATTCTTTTAAAGTCAGTAGATTACATGTAAAGATTATTTTCAATGTCTGCATTTGCCTTGATTGTAAAAATCTTTGCTTTATTCAATCCACAGAAGTTTGAGAGATTAATTAGGATTGACTGTAAAATCCTTGATTACACCAAAATTATCATGTCATTATTTAAATGACATAAATGGAACTATATTCTTGATATCTTATAATAGAATGAAGAATGTATGTGAAGATTTTATTTTTCAATCAAGAGTTCATTTATATGAGGAAAAATGAATCTGAATATTTTTGTAAAGATAAGTATTATACACCTATTACAGGATGTATCAGGACTTCTAAATGGATTTTTGGTAACATTTTTGAAATAAACATATTTATCCTCCAGCTAAAATTTTATCTTTGACACACAGTTTCTTGAAGTACTTCTTTCTCTTCTATGAAGGCATTTAAAAGTTGGTGGCTATTTCGCTTGGGTGGCTCAGTCGGTTGAGTGACCAACCTCTGCTCAGGTCATGATCTCACGGTTTGTGGGTTCGAGCCCCGTGTCAGATTCTGTGTCTCCCTCTCTCTGCCCCTCCCCCACTCATGCTCTGTCTCTGTGTCTCAGAAATAAACATTAAAAAAATTTTTTTAAGTGGTGGCTATTTAAGAGTAGAAATTTAAACATACATGTTATTCATTATACAGTGTTTTTCTCCTTAAGAAATTGGTAGTCAAAGGAAAGACAAAAATTTGTGGTATCATCTTATGAAGCTGATTAATGTTGCTATTACACATTCTATACCAGAAATATTTTCAGACTTCATCAAGTGTCAAAACAGGGAGACTCTGGTCTTTAATCACCCACCACACATACAGGCTGCGAGAGCAGCAAGAAATGAACCGTCATCATTTAGTGTGATAGACCAGTGTTATCTCAAAATACATTTTAAAATATGAGTTATAAGTAGTATGTGACATAGTTTCTAACTTTGTATTTCCAACCTTCACAACATATTTTGGTGCAGTTTCTTGGTATGAGGTCAGTGTTGTAATTACTATTGCCTTAGAGAAAACTCCCATCAGTGTCTGCATTTTATTTCTATCATTTGTCCAAAAACCTTGGGATGTGGTTATCACTGGACGTTTATAAAGTGATCAAGCATAAATGTCACAGTGTTATGCTAACTTAAGCCTCTTGCCTTCTTTACACCTATTTCTCCCATCATACTTTCTTCAAAATTTTTTTTTGCTCTTACTGACTATATTCTCTATGCTATATTTTTCATCTTGGTGACTTATCTATTTTGTAACTTAAAGTTTATATCTCTTAATCCCCTTGTTTTACTCATCTCCACACCCACCTCTTCTCTGGAAACCACCAATTTGTTTTCTGTATTTAAAAGTTTGTTTTGGGGGACGCCTGGGTGGCTCAGTCAGTTGAGCGTCCGACTTCAGCTCAGGTCATGATCTCACTGTCCATGAGTTCAAGCCCCACGTCGGGCTCTGTGCTGACAGCTCAGAGCCTGGAGCCTGTTTCAGATTCTGTGTCTCCCTCTCTCTCTGCCCCTCCCCCACTCATGCTCTGTCTGTCTCTGTCTGTCAATAATAAATAAACACTAAAAATTTTTTTTTTAAGTTTGTTTTGTTTTCTAAATTCCACATATAAGTGAAATCATGTCTTTTTCTTCCTGAGTTGTTTCACTCAACGTAATACTCTCTAGCACCATCCATGTTGTTGCAAATGGCAGGATATTTTTTGTCTGAGTAGTATTCCATTGTGTGTGTGTACGTATGTATGTATGTATGTATACACACACACACACCGCATCTTCTTCATTCATTCATCTATCAGTGGACACATGAGTTGCTTCCATATCTCGGCTATTGTAAATGATGCTGCAATAAACATACGGGTGCATATCTTTCAAATCAGTGTTTTCATTTTCTTTGGGTAAATACCCAGTAGTGCAATTACTGGATCATATGGTATTTCCATTTTTAAGTTTTTGAGGAAATTTCATACTGTTTTTCATAGTAGCTGCACCAGTTTATATCCCTATGATGAAAATTGGTGCATGACGGTTCCCTTTTTTCTACATCCTCACCAACTTTGTTATTTCTTCACTTTTTGATACTAGCTACTCTGACTGGTATGAAGTGATATGTCATTGTGGTTTTGATTTGCATTTCCCTGATGATGAGTGATGCTGAGCATCTTTTCATGTGTCTGTTGGCCACCTGGATGTCTTCTTTGGAAAAATGTGTATTCAGGTCCTCTGTCCATTTTTTAATTAGACTGCTTGTTTTGTGTGTGTGAGTTATGTAAGTTCTTTATATATTTTTGATATTAACCCCTTACTGGAGATATTATTTGCAAATATATTCTCACATTCACTAAGTTGGCTTTTCATTTTGTTGATGGTTTCCTTTGCCCGAGAAGACATATCCAGAAATATGTTGCTAAGGCTGATGTCCAAGAGATTACTATTTTTCTTTTAGTATTTTATGAATTCAGGTCTCACATTTAGGGTTTTAATTCTTTTTTAGCTTATTTTTGCATATGGTATAAGAAAATGGTACATTTTAATTCTGTTGCATGTAGCTGTCCACTTTTCCCCACATCATTTTTTGAAAAGACTGTCCTCTCCCCATTGTATATTCCTGTCTCCTTTGTCATAGATTAACTGGCCATAAAGGCGTGGGTTTAGTTCTAGGCTCTCAATCCTGTTCCACTGATCTATGTGTCTATTTTTGTGCCAGTACCAGAATGTTTTGACTATTATACCTCTGTAGTATATCTTGAAACTGGGACTGCAATACCTCCAGCTTTGTTCTCAAATCCTTGAATTAACTTTTAGCCGCAAAATTATACATTTGAGGTTTGAGATACACAAAGCATGACATTGGGATTGAATAAAGAAATGTTCAGATTTTTTGGTTTAGAGAACTTGTTCTGTATAATACATATTATACTTTTCTCTAATATATATACAGTCTCAAGGAATTATCCCTTGTGCACAGTTTGCTGGAGAATTATCAAGCTTAAGGGGAAGTGAGTGCTATATTCTGTTCCTGTGGTCCATCCTGAATTGTGTTTCTTCACCTCATTCATAAATGAAAGAATTTTCTTGAAGTCACTTTAGTACTGAGGCATATTCAAGGGATTTTTGCATCGATTTCACCCTGTTCTAAACCAATTTGTTACAGTTCTCAGACAATCCCATTGAACAAATGAATGATATGATGATTTGTTCATTCTGGGTACCTTTGTGGGTTTCAGGATGTTCAAGGATGCTTTTTGTCATATGAAACTGGAAAACTTCTGAGAAGGTAAAGCAACTGTTTGTGGTATAAGTTTTGAGTAATTTGACCTATAATTTATTAACAATGTCCCACTTTTCTGTTACCCTTCATGATTTATAATGGCTTTAATGAAGTAGCCTTCTATTTCTATTTTATTATCATTCACTCAGAAAAATTAAAACCTTCTTATGTTAAAATAGTAAAAGAATAAACAAACAGAAAAAAATAACTATTCATTCTGCATTGGATAACATATAGATTGAGGAACAACATACTAGGTATAAAGATGGTAAAAGACATGGTCTCTGGCCTTTCAGATTATACTGTAAGAGACACATTAGGGAAATTGTTGTGTTTGATTTTCATTATTTTAAATTTATAAATGATATCATTTCTTGACATAATGACATAGTCCATTATGAGAAATGCAGTGTATTTCAGAAGTAGCTGGTTAGATTGGAAAACATCACAACATGTGAAGATATTTATTGGACACACTCATGAGTTTAAATCAAAGACAAAATCTGAGAATACAGATATTTGAATTTCAGGATTTTTGGTTTGGGAAAATACTTTCCTGTCTTATACTTCACTACTCCCAGCTGTCTTCTGTACTTCTAGCCTTTTTATTCCTGCCTTGAACCTGTAGTCTTTGGGGTTGCTTCTCCCAGTTTATACTGAAAATATCAACAAAGATTACGGAATTATAGAATTTCCTGCTTCATCATCAAAGTCCTCGAGGAGAAAGCAGGCAAAAACCTCCTTGATCTTGGTCATAGCAACTTCTTACCCAACACGTCTCCGGAGGCAAGGAAACAAAAGCAAAAATGAACTACTGGGACCTCATCAAAATAAAAAGCTTCTGCAGAGCAAAGGAAACCATCAGCAAAACTAAAAGGCAGCTGACAGAATGGGAGAAGATATTTGCAAATGACATACCAGATAAAGGGTTAGTATCCAAAATCTATAAAGAACTTATCAAACTCAACACCCAAAAAACAAATAATCCAGTGAAGAAATGGGCAAAAGACATGAATAGACACTTCTCCAGAGAAGACATCCAGATGGCCAACCGACACATGAAAAAATGCTCACCATCACTCATCAAAAGGGAAATACAAATCAAAACCATAATGAGATACCACTTCACACCTGTCAGAATGGCTCACATTAACAACTCAGGCAACAACAGATATTGGCGAGGATACAGAGAAAAAGGATCTCTTTTGCACTGCTGGTGGGAATGCAAACTCGTGCAGCCACTCTGGAAAATAGTATGGAGGTTCCTCAAAAAATTAAAAATAGAACTACCCTAAGGCCCAGCAATTGCACTAGTAGGTATTTACCAAAGGGATACAATGTTTATAGCAGGGCTATTGACAAAAGCCAAAGTATGGAAAGAGCCCAAATGTCCATCAATGGATGAATGGATAAGGAAGATGTGGTATATATAGATACAAAGGAGTATTACTCAGCAATCAAAAAGAATGAAACCTTGCCATTTGCAACTACGTGGATGGAACTGGAGGGTAATATGCTAAGCGAAATTAGTCAGAGAAAGACAAAGATCATATGACTTCACTCATATGAGGAATTTAAGATACAAAACAGAGGAACATAAGGGAAGGGAGGCAAAAATAATATAAAAACAGGGAGGGGGACAAAACAGAAAAGACTTTTAAAAACAGAAAACAAATAGAGTTGCTGGAAGGGTTCTGGGAGGGGGGACACTCTAAATGGGTAAGGGACATTAAGGAATCTGCTCCTGAAATCATTGTTGCACCATATGCTAACTAACTTGGATGTAAATTAAACAATAAAAAATTTTTGTAAAAAATTAAAAAATAAAAAATAAAGTAAAATTTAAAAAAAGAATTTCCTGTTTCTCAGTTATAATATTTTAATTTCAAAGTAAATTAAAGATGAGAACAAATCATATTCTTCAAAGCTAATATTCAATCCAGATTTATCAATAGGACTATATCAGCAGGCTATGTCATTCAGATTAGGCATTTCATTCATTCTGGTAATTAGTTCCATGCTCTACGAGTTGTTACATATTTTGAATATCAACTCTGATTAACATAATCCCAACATGGTGTGGTGTGTGTGTATGTGTTCCATTTCTGTCCACTGCAATTTCCATTTCATGTCCCTGCAGTGCCATGGGTCCTATGAGACAGAATCCTTCAACATCTGTCGACTCCTTGTTTAATTTTGCTTCCTGCGCTAACAAATGACTTTTTGTTCAAGGATGACAAGAGATCAATTAAGGAGAAAGAAGAATGTTAATCCAAGATGGAACAGGCCCACCCTAACTGAAGAATGGTGAACAGGAATCTAGTCAATGAATTATAACCTCATTTTAAAATTCATTCATCCATTTAATAATTAATTCTGATGGCATCTTACATACTCATCAGAAAGGCTTTCCCTACAAAGTACATGAAGGTAAATGAACCTCTACTTCAAGCTTGACATGTATCTTTGGCTCACTGTGGAAGAATACATTATAATGAAGCAACAAACAGGATCCCTTATCATTCAAGTTTGGTGAAGAAGCAGGCAAGATTAATATCACTGCTGTGTAATGAAATAATTTTCAGGTATGAAACATTGTGCTCTACTCTTGAAAGAGCGCTTTAGTCCTGGGGATTTATAGATACTTCATTTTCATTTTTGTGATTAGAAAAATCCTAAATTTTCCTTTGAGTAGGATTTCTAACTTTTGTAAAAGCAGAGGAAAGAGTTTAATAAAAATTCTTGTTGCTGAGAAAAGCTTGTTGTTAGAGTTACCCCCTCACGTGGCTGGGTTTTACAAGTAAATTGTGAAAAATGGAAGGACTGTACTCTCAGAATATGAAGCCAGCTCATAAATAGGAATCAGGGCTGATCCAAGAGTCTCCAGACCAGCTTCACTAAACATAGGTATAGTTTTTGCAATCGCTCAAGTTGCTCCCTGTCGCTTATAGAGCCACATGCAATTATAGAAGCCCTTAGGAAGCACAGAGCTCTTTTGTGTACTAACTACACCACTGACCTCATTGCCATGTGGTATCAAAAATTAAGTCACAATCCTGATGACTTTGGAGGGCACTCTAATGGATGTTCCAATCACAGAAACCTCCTTTCTTTCAATCTGTGTAAGCCAAGGCATTCAGGCAAATGCAACCACTCACTTTTCTCAGTATTTGGATAAGACCCTTGCCTACTAGAATATGGATGATAATATACAGAATTCAAAATGGGATCCTCTAGTTTGTTCTTTCCCCTGCAGGGATAAATCTATTTTCAGGCAGGGGCCAGTAGTCTGCCTCTAGGTGCGATGGCCATGACTGTGATGGTCAGTAATTTCATTGGACTGAACCTGTTTTAGTGGGTCATGTCCTAACATTCATCCAAATGTGGGAGAGTTCATTTTGATCTGCAACAAGTTCCAGAACAAGAGATTGGGCCCTTTGGTTCAGCTCTGCTCTTTTTACAAGTTTTGATCTTCTCTGAGTGTCTTTTCTACTTCAATCACCAGAAGTGGAAGGTACATTTTTTATCAGCTCATTAACCTCTGACTTCTTAGTGAGGTGAAATAGAGCCATACCAAAAATGAAGCACACATTTATTTTTAGGAATTGCTGACAAATGCAAGCACATGCCTGTTTACTTAAAGCCATGTATTCAGGACTAAAATGAACCTGACAACTCAAAACTCCTACGTCTTCTCTTAAGGCAAGATAGTCACAACAGAACACGTGCTACGCAAACATGCTTGATAACTGGCTACACCCATTTCCTGTGTTCAAAGGCAAAATAATCACAAACGAAAAGTTTTAAAGACAATCCCTATACGTTCATCCGAGGTTTAAGGATTTCCTTGGGTGCTAGAGACTGATAGCACATTGCATCGGTAGAGTGAGGGAAGAGAAAAAGTGCAGAAGGATTGTTCTGCTGTTCAAAATTTTAAAAATTTTTTGACAACTCAGAATTATCCTTAGATCATTGATTATCCTCTCCAGTTCTCGCCTTATAATATTAATTAGGTATGATGCTGCCTGTGTCTCTTACATTTTAACATGATGTCTTAATATTTAAGTTAAGATATTCTTTTGGAGAGATAGATGCCAGTGCCAGTTATAAAATCATCATTCATTATATACAGAATCATGTGGTTTAATGCTAAGACATCAAGTAGAAAATGAATTTATGATATATAAATATATATATTATTTTTATATATGTATGTATATAATACATATATACACACATATAAAAGTTTGGCCAATGACTTTTATAGAGAACAAAGATGAAACGTTTCTTTTAAAATTCTTTACTTAAGTTTCTCAAGATCCACATACAAGTGAAAACTTAATAGAAGACCATGGGGGGAAGGGAAGGGGAAAAAATAGTTACAAACAGAGAGGGAGGGAGGCAAACCACAAGTGACTCTTAAATACAGAGAACAAACTGAGGGGGGGATGGGGGATGGGGAGGGAGGGGGAAATGGGTGATGGGCATTGAAGAGGGGGCTTGTTGGGATGAGCACTGGGTGTTGTATGTAAGCCAATTTGACAATAAATTATATTTTAAAAATAAAATAAAATAAAAGCATAAAATTCTTTACTTAAAAATAACCTAATAATTTACAATAGATATAGTAATTTAAAATAGATACAGAGAAGAGAAGTATAAGTGAAATGCTCATATAATGCAAATCTGGGACTTCTAAAATATGTGAAAATATTGGTGCATCTTTTGTAGACATTCTCTGCTTCTATCTCTAAAGCTATAATTGAACCTAGGTTCTGAATGTAATGGAAAGCATTAATCATTATCAAATTCCTCTTTTCTTTTCTTCTTTATTGAAGTTTAATTGACATACAATATCCTACTAGATTCAGGTGTACATCATCATGATTCAATATTTTTATATATTACAAAATGTTCCCCGTGATAAATCTAGTTACCATCTGTCACCATACAAAGTTGCCACAACATTGTTGACTATATTAAATCCTCATGACTTATTTATTTTACAGCTGGAAGTCTGTACCTCTTAACCCCATTACCTCTTTTGCCAGTTCCTCCCCCATCCTTTCTCCCTCTGGTAACCCACAGTTTATTTCTTCTGTTTTGTTTTTTGGGTTTTTTGGGGTTTTTTTAGATTCTACATATAAGTGAAATGATACATTATTTGCCCTTCTCTGTCTGACTTATTTAACTTATCATAATACCTTCTATGTCCATTTATCATCATTTTTTATACTATTTATTCCTATCCCACTAAGAAAGTCTCATTATTTCATATAAATGAAACACAACATAAGAAATTAAATCATATGACACAAAACTTCGACTTTTGAATATATGATCACTCAAGGCCAGTGGATGATAATTTTTCCTTACGATTCTACAGGTAGCTAATTTATTATTTTCTCATATACTTGACTTATTGTAGGACCCTGCAACCCATTCAGAGCACCATCATTGAATATATTTGTCAGACCATTAATCTAAAAAGCTGGGTGCCTGGCTGGCTCATTCAGTACAGCATGCGTCTGTTGATCTTGGGGTTGTAAGTTTGAGTCCTGCGTTGTGTGTATGGCTGGCTTAAAAATAAAATCTTACAAAAAATAAAAATATAAAAGCTGTTTGATACTTCTGTATCATCTACTTAAGTAATTACAGAGATATAAACCACATTTTTCTATCACTTTGTGTGGTACGTTCTGCATTCATAGCCCTAATACATCATGGTTACATAGGTCTTACTCTTCACCCAAACTCTCACTATTGTTCTTTCTGAGGTCAGCATTCATTTTAATGACTCCTGATCCCTCTAATCCTACCAGTCTTTTGGGTCTTCCACTCTGATGATCTCTATCTATTCTTCATTCAGCATAATGAGTTTGTTCAATCAGATCTCACCCATCAGAGATCTGGAACAGTGACATTTCCTCCCTGACTACACTTTCTTTTCTCCTACTTCCATTTCTTCTCCCTCTCCTTCAAGTGCATTATGACACCATTCTCCCTACCTCTTTAAGTATTTCCAACATACTTCCTTCTACATTATTTGCTTCCCTTTGTAAATTCTGAACCCATGTAAATTCAACAGCTTTGTCGTTGTGTTCATTAAACATAAAATCACAAATATACAGTTCCAGCTTAAAGTCCTTTCCTGAACCACAAACACATATATCTAATTTTTTCTTGGATTTCTCAAATATACTTCCAAATCAAAGTTATCTCTTATACATCTTATCCATCTTATTTTCTCTATTATGCTTAAAGTCACTCAGTAGAAACCCTGTAATCTCCATTTCTCTCATATTTTCCAGTTATGTAACATCCAAGATTTTTAAATTCCTCTTCCTCTGAGTATACCAAGCTTATAGCCTCTTTAAAAAAAAAAAAAAATCTCCTACAGTTAAGTACCTCATAATCTCTCAAACAGAAAATTGCAACAACTATCCAGAATAGTCTCTGTTTCCCTTTCCTCCATACTCCAGTACACAACCCCGTTTAGTTTTATCTTTTCTGTTTTTAAAATCCTTTATCAGCTCCATACCGCATATAGAATCTTGTCTAAACTTTGCTTGTCATGTTAAAATCCACTGACTATAAAATCCTATTCTGTTTTTCCAGTAGTATGTCTCAAATTTTCTTACTCCCAAGATCTACATTTTAGCTAACCCAAAATACTTTATATATATATATATATATATATATATATATATATATATATTCTGTGGGTTTTTTGTTCTCCAATTTTTGTTGAATCCTTTATCTTATTCTGGAATGTTTTTTCTCATCATCATCACTAACAAAAAAAAAAAAAATCTTACCCACCTGTAAGACTCTGCCTCATTTTCTACCTCTTTATAAAGTTTCACACAATGCTTCTAGGAAAAATAAAATCTCCTTTGTCCTTATCTCTGGAATATCCTATTTAGCCTTCTGAAATATATACATATACCACATTTTACTGTAATTTTTTTAGGTTCCCAGATTTAACTCAGTTGAACAGATATTTGTTGAGCATATACAATATTACATACACTGTGTGGAGGACTTGGGACTATCTCAGTGAACAAAACAAAACAAAACAAAACAAAAACTCTGTCCTGAGACCAGAGCAAAGGGAATCAGAAGTGTGGCCTGGTATTGGGGTACAGGTTAAATTTGAAATACAATGGTAAAATAGGCCTCATTGAGGAGATAATTTGAGCAAAAAGTTTAAAGGAAGTGAGGGGATTAGCCATGTGGCAATCAAGAGCATGAACTTCTAAGGAAAGGAAAGAGTGCAAGACTCTACTTTGGAGTGTGTCTGTCTTATGGCAGGGGAGAGAAAATTAGATGAAGTCAGAGAGATATGGGGGCTATGCCAGGTAAGTCTGTACAGACCATCAGGGACATTGGATTTTGCTCTGAGAAAAATGGGAACCCACTGGAGGATTTTGAACAAAGGAACTACAGGTATTATATGACTTACATTTTACAAGGATCATTCTGGCTCCAGAATTGAGAAGAGACAGAGGAGCAAAGGGAAAAACAGAAATCGACGCTAGGAATGACACAGGATGGAACTAGGGTGGTAGCAATAAATGAAGTTACAAGTGGTCAGGGTCCAGTTATATTTTGAGGGCAGAGCCAACAGAACATGCTGGAATTTTGGATATGGGCTGTGAAGGAAAGTAAGGAAGCAACCATGACTCCAGGAATTTTGATCTGAATAACTGCTGCTATGCAATTGCCTTCAACTGAGAAAAGAAAAAGTTGTAGGTAGAGCAAGTTTGTAAGGTAAGATCCACAGTTCAATTCTGGATATAGTAATTTTGAAATAAGATATCTTTTAGACAACCAAGTAAAGCTATTAAGAGGATTACTGAATATACAAGATTGGAATTCAGAAATGACATCTGGGTGGAGACAGATCTTTCTATCTATATCTTACATAATTTACAGCCATGAAACTCCATGAAATCATCAAGAACATGAGTGTTTATCGAGAAGAGACCATGGGGCTTTTCTTCCATAAGAGACTGATGAAATGGGAAAAAAAAATTTATATATATATATATATATATATATATATATATATATCTCAATTGGAAATGGAGAAGAAATGACATGTTAGATTCCAAGTGAAATAAATTACATTGACAAAGAGTAAATAACTGATTCCAAGTGTGGCTGAAAGGTGACATAAAATGAAGACTAAGAATGAGCACTGGATTTACTAACATGAGGTCACAGGGAGAATGGTGTAGAATTGGCAGTGAGGTCCTCTTGGACCTCCAAGTCCAATGCTATAAAGACTGTAGAAAGAAGAAAAAAAAAATTCCAAGCACTTTATGCTTGCACAAGAAAGAGTATCCTGAGGGGACAATCAGCTTTTCACCTGAGCCAGAAAATGAAGAGAACAGTCAGAAAAATTAAGGCAGGGGATATGATGATGATGAAGGGTGAAGTTCAGAGGGCAGAATGGAAGAGTTTTAGATGTTGAGGTGCAGGTGGGGGAAAGGGTTGGGGGATGCTATTTCCAACTGCTAGTGGAGATCAGGGTGCAAGTGATGGATGATATTCCGGGAATCCACCTTCCATGTTAACATTACAAAGGATAAAGGGACAATGAGATCAGTCCTGCCAGAATCAACATAGATTGTGGTAAGGGGGTGAGTTTTGGGGTTAGGGACTGTCAGGATTCTCTGGTTTCCTTGTAGGGCTACTGGGTAGAGGGGTGAATATGATATTTAAAGCCATCTTGAGATGTGATCTTACTCTTATTATATAGTCTTCCTCTTGACCTTTGATAAAGGGCATGGAAGATGTAAAGGAGGCCCGATTTTTTTTAAGTTTATTAATTTTTGAGACAGAGTGCACGTGCACGTGAGCAGAGGAGGGGCAGAGGGGGAGAGAGAGAGAGAGAGAGAGAGAGAGAGAGAGAGAGAATCTCAAGCAGGCTGCAAGCTCAGCTTGCCACACAGGTGCCCGAGGAGGCCTGAACTTAACCCCAGTCATAAGTTGAGGAATGAGCTAATACCAAATGTAGAGGCTCTACCTTAACCCTGTTCATGAGACCGATAACTCTGGGGACGCTGAGCATCACTGTGTATGGCACCTCCCTTAACTCTTGATGACAGCTCTAAAAGGCCTAAGGGTACTGTGGTCAGAACACGCAAAGACCAACCATGCTGGGTTCAGTCAAGTGTAGCCAACTGATTAGGTGACCTGATAGCCCACATCTGCCTGCCTGAGGCCTGAGGTACCTCTATGGCGAGGGCTCATGCTGAGGAAAGAAGGAATCAGGCACAGTAAGCGAGGTCAGCAACAATGTTGGGTACTAGGAAGAGAGGTTATGTATAAAACTAGAAGGATTCATGTTCCCTGTGAGACTCCAGGGCCTGCCAGAAACTGCACAAAACTAGGGTCACCTGGGAGCAACACAATAGTGTACCTGGCAGATGCCAGTGCAGAACTGTTAATGGGGGCCCAGTATGGAGCACAAGGCCATGCTTCAGCAATCGTGATATTAGATATAGTTAGATATAGAGATAGATACAGATACAGATATAGTTAGATACAGATAGATATAGATATATATAGATATAGACATAAGAATTCGTGAAATTAAAGGTAGTGCTATTACTATGAATGCCGTTTATTACCAGTAGACTAATGAAGCCTGGATAAATTTGTGTTACATAGTAAGGAAAGCAAATTGCTCTGCCGGTCTCTGAGCTTGTAGCGACAAGGCTATGCTTGTGTTTCCCACTGGGTACAGTTTAATGAATGTGTTGAATTGGTTACATAAAATGATTAGCAATACCTTCTTAGGCCTTGACCTGATGTTGCAAAGTGCTTTGTTAGTGTTCAGATGTCTCCCATCATGATTTTAAACCAGAGAAGAAGAAGAACAAGTAGAGCAAGTAACCTCACTAACTGATTCAATTTTTCTTTCAAAAACACTTCTGGTCATACAAGAGGTGAATGATGAATAAAGACGTGACTTGGGGAGAGCACCTGGGTGGCTCAGTCAGTTAAGCGTCCGACTTCGACTCAGGTCATGATCTCACGTCTCATGGGTTCGAGCCCTGTGTTGGGCTCTGTGTTCACAGCTCAGAGCCTGGAGCCTGCTTCAGATTCTTTGTCTCCCTTTCTCTCTCCCTCCTCCAATTGCACGGTCTCTCTTGAAAGTAAACATTAAAAAAAATAAAAATAAATTAAAAGATGTGACGTGAATTTCCATATACCAGAGAAAACTGATGTATTTCTTGAAGATTTTTTTTTTCTGAGAGGCCACATACACATTGACCAAGATAAGAGAGAGTGAAAGTACAGAATAAATTAATAAGGTGACCAAATAAATATGGATGAGAAAGAAAACAAAAGCAAAAGAGCACAACACTGGAGATTAGAAATTTAATAAATGAAAGACAAGGAGAGAGAGAGGGAGAGAGACTCTAAGGATGGTAACAAAAATAGAACAAGTGGAAACTTTCTTTCCCTTTGGGTCTTGAGTGAAATTTTACCTTCTCCTAGGGCCTCCTGTGAAGACTCCATCTAAATATGTGCCGGTTTTATTCGGCAGTGACCCAGACCATAGCCTTGCACCTGTAGGTTTACTTGTTTGTGGTCTGTCTCCTTCACTAAGTGGAAAGTATTACAAGGGCAGAAGCCATGCTGGGCTTTATGTATCATTTGTTTTTACAGCAGATCCCGGTGCCTAATACACCATAGGCACAAATATTGGTTGAATAAATGAATGAATGAACAAAAGGGGGGGAAAGAATATGTGTTATAAATATGTGATTTTCCATATTGGTAGTGGATCAGTAGCACAGATAATCCTCACAAATCATTTGTTCAAATACAGTCATGTCTCTCTGTTCCAGGAATAAACACCCATCCTTTCACATAAACCAAGAATTTCTGATAGGTCATTAGTGGGGAAAGTGCACTTATTGATAGGGTCCTGGGTATGAGAGATGCACTCTTGCTGGGTATATCACAGAGAGGACCTTGGGTTACACTGATAATCCTGGTGACAGAAAGGTTCAGTAGTGTGGATACCCAGGTAGAAGATAAACTGTATTTAAGGACAAATAATTGGCAAATGATACGAGTCTGAATTTCCCCCGAGCAGTCCTCTAAAGTCACAATTTCTAGAGTGAGCTGGCACACCTTGCCCTTGCAGAATCTGGTCTTCCTTCCACATGGTCTGGTTGTTCCTTTTATGGGATCACATGATTCATGAGTTGATGTCATACTCAGTCTGAACTCCTGAGTTATTAACTAGGAGAGTCTACGAGGGATTTGCCTGTATTTGGGCTATGGAACAGTGTGTGTCAGAAATGTGTCGCCTCGAGCCTCTCCCCTCCCCAGTGGCTGCCACCCTCTCTAGAAGTTCGAGCTGTTGAACATACACTGTGGCTGAGTCATGAGCCTGCACACATCGTATGTATCTGCACACATTGTGACAGTGTCTTCCCCTCCTCCTTTCGTGTTCATTTTTGTTCTGTGCCTCACAAGAAGCAAATATCCTGGACTCTGTATTTCAGATAGTTTGAAAACTCAGCTAGGGTGACCATAAGCCAATGCTTGCTCATTTCTAACTCTTGCTTTGGCATATTTATTAATAGCTCCTCCTTTTGGTCTCAAGAGTGTCCTGGGCTGGATTACAAATAAGCCCTAATAAGGAGTCATTCCTCAAGAGACTGCTCTGGTTTCCAAAATCTAGAAAAAAATCACTAATTCATACTGAATCATAGTAGGCCCTGGCAAGGTACATGCAAAAATCCTAAAAACATCAAAGCAGGTTACTAGCACTCATTTTTGGTAAAGCTTTTTAAAGCACGTTTCTAAATATTCATGATGTACACATTTGCCTGACTGCTGCAAGGTATCAGCATTGGTGGAAGACAGGACTCACCAGCAATATATACGTACAAGTATTAGGTCTCTTGACAATCTTAGTGATAATTCTTCAGAATCTCCATGCCCTATATATATCTCTAATAAGACAAAATGCAAATGAAATGTCTAAGTAACCACATAAATAAAGGAATAAGGCAGTTTATGAAGTTTAAAATCAGATTGCTGCTAGCAACATAAATCTCCTAGTGTCTTCCGTTTCACCATTGTTATAATATTAACCTTCAACCTCCTTGAATGTAGAGTGAACCTGCTGATGAATGAGTAGGGCTGTGGCTGTGTAGTAACCATGACATATGTATGTGTGTCTGAGAAGGCATTTTCCTACAATAGACACTGAGCACTCGTTCTGGGGCACAACCCCAATTGCACACTAGTTTCTTCAGATCAGGAGATGGCAATTCTGCAGAAATGTGGTTACCTTATTTTTTTTTATGTTTTTTCCTGTTAACTTCATTTTATACACAGCAAAAATATTTCTTTACCTTTCCTTATCATTCCTCTGCTAAACGCTAGCTCTTTTAGGTTTGCCTCATGAAAAGAACTTGTACAGGCACCTGGTTTTCTAAAGAGCCACGCTTTTGACTAAAGGCACATGTTTCCTGTGCATATTTTCACACCATAAATTAAGCAGATTTTACCTTTCATCACAATTTTCTTTCTCCCTTGATGAGTAAGTAGGGCGTTGGCGGAAATAATTTGATGAATCTTCTTTTCTTATTTTGAGCTGGAGCAAATATAGATAGCAAGCTTCAAAGGAGCAGGGATCATGCCCATTTTATTCAGCATCTATACTTAGCACTTATCCTGATGGCTTCCACATGCGAGGTGTTCAATTAGTATGTATTTAATGAATGAAGTATCTGGTGGTTCTAAAAATCATAGATGTAAGCCACAGTCATATTTTATACTCCAGCTTTTAATACTTTTACATTTTTTTTGAAGTTCTATTTTCTAAGTGAAAATAATCTTTCTTAAACTATTTCACAGGAGTTATTTTCTATCCCACTCCAGGCAAAGAAAATCAAGATCACATATGGATAAGGATGTCGAATGGTTCACTAGCTCATTTGTTAGCTAATGTGATTCAAATTCTTGACTCAGCAAATTGCTATATTCCATGAACCTTCACAGATTTACCTTCAGACTCAGAAAGTCTATGATGTAGGTATTTACTATGAAACTGAAGGGGTGTTTCATTACTTGTTCTTTGGCACAAGTGGGAGGGATAGTAACAGGAACATATTAACATTAATGTTACATGATAAAATTTAACTTGTGATCATGGCACCAAGGGGCAGTGGATGCTATATGCAAAGGAAAGGTGCTATATTGAAATGAAAAACATGGGGGGGTGCCTGGGTGGCTCAGTCAAAGTTGGCTGAGTGTCCAACTTTGTCTCAGGTCATGATCTCATGGTTGCTGAGTTTGAGCCCTGCGTTGGGCTCTCTGCTGTCAGCACAGAGCTTCCTTCGGATCCTCTGTCCTTCCTCTCTCTGCTCCTCCCCCGCGTGAGTTTTCTCTCCCCGCCCCCCCCACCCCATCTTTCAAAAATACACAAACAAACAAACAAAAAGCAATGGAGAAATTTGTTTCTGACATGAGGACTCCTCCCAGGGACCAAGACCCAGGTCAGGTGTATCAAGAACCAGAGAAGAGAAAAGGGGTTTGTGAATTTTTGCTTTGATTCTCACTTCTCCTGGGGAAAGAGGAGGTGAGGGTGGTACCACTTCAATAGGACAACTTGGGAAAACATAACCTGTACCTGCTGGTCCAGAAGAGAGGTTGTTGCTCTCAGCCAGTGGCTGCAGGGCAAAGAAAGAGAACAGAGGGGCATATGAAATACAGTAAAACGTTGGATTGTGAGTAACTTGTTCTGTAAGTGTTCCACAAGACGAGCAAACATTTCTAATAAGTTTTAACTTGATAAACGGGTGATGGCTTGCGATGAGTGGTAGGTGCTGCCAAATGTCACATGATCGCAGCTGAGCCAATGGTTCTTGAAATTCACTTTGATGTACGAGTTCCTTGGATTACAAGCAGTTTCCAGAATGAATTATGCTTCAAAACCAAGGTTTTACTGTATATCCCACTCCCAGCAATACCTGTGCAAAGGATGTGTGCTTCCTGTGCATCAAGGGTGGACCCCACCGGGAAGACAGAACCAGGGGAAGTGTTGAGAGTTGTACCCAAGAGAACCTCCCAGAGAGGTTTACCAAAAGGGAGTTTTGTGTGGCGGGTTTTACCTGGATTCCTGGGGCCGACCAGGAAAGGGCCCTCAGAAAAATATGTGTATTCTTCACACTGCAGGAACTATAGCCAGAGAGATTTAGCATGGCTTGAGGGGAACATCTCTGGAAAGTTCACAAAGGTTCTGATGAGATGGAATTGGCATTTGCACATCTGTCACTCAGAGGGAACCAGTGACAGAGGATACCTCCACCCAGCATATATGACTTCTCTTGACTCCAAACTCCCTTTCCCTCCTAGATTCTTCCATAGGAGTGTCAGAAACTCAGTTAGCAGAGCAAGAGACTTGGTTAAGTAGTGAAGGAAAGAGACAGATCGTCTTTGTTTCTCCCCTTTGCCATTTGCAAATGACTCACCTTCAGCCACAACCTGAGACCAGAGTTGAGTTTGGGTGACCATCTAGGCCTGGGTAATTTTTTTAAGGTTTTTTTTTTCTTTCTTTCTTTGTTTTTAAATGTATTTTGAGAGACAGAACAAGCAAGGGAAGGGCAGAAAGAGAAGGAGAGAGACAATCCCAAGCAGGTTCTGCACTAACAGCATGAAGCCCAAAGTGGGGCTCAAACTCATGGACCATGAGATCATGACCTGAGCCGAAACCAAGAATTGGGACACCAGGCACCCCTATGCCTGGTTAATTTTAATTTGAGAGCGAGATGGCTTTTTGCATATGAAAGTGACTAGAGGACATTTTTAACTTTAAATGAGAACAAAAACTTACAGGGATTAGTGGAGAGTTTCTTCTAAGGGCAAGAGAACATTTTTCCTTCATGGTGCAAATTTTAAAGGGACAATGGGAGAAGGTTGCATTTTGATTGTGTTCCATGAGTCATGCTAGCTTAGTTTTTCTGTCATACTAGTTTTTTCGTTTGTTTGTTTTTGAGAGAGAGAGAGAGAGAGAGAGAGAGAGAGAGAGAGAGTGTGTGTGTGTGTGTGTGTGTGTGTGTGTGTGTATGCATGCATTGGGGAGGGGGAGAGAGAGAGGGAGAGAGAGAGAGAGAGAGAGAGAGAGAGAGAGAGAGAGAGAGGCAGGGAGGTGCAGAGAGAGAGGGAAAGAGAGAAGCTTAAGCAGGCTCCACACTCAGCATAGAGTCCAACCTGGGGCCTGATCCCATGACCCTGGGATCAGGACCTGAGCTGAAACCAAGAGTCAGATGCTCAACAGACTGAGCCCCCCAGGCACCCCTGTCATACTAGATGGAACGTAGGGCACAGTCCTCAAAAGGGTACTTATTGCCTCATGAGTGAGGCCAAATTAACTCTAAAGTGTTTGCTTTTGTCCTAACAAAGTTTAAAAGAAATGCTTACAAAGTTCACACCATTTCAAAGTGATCATTGTGCCCCTGAACAGAGGCTAGGAAGACTGTTTGAAAACGTAAGAGCATGTGACACCTGATAAGGAAACATTCACCACTCCATCTTGTGTCTCATTTTGATAACTGCATACTCCTTGCTTCTGAAGTATTGAATTCCAGTCTTTTATTATTTCAGGATTATAAATTATAAAAATTATAAAATTATATAAAATGACAAAATTCCTACTGGTATCCAGTAGGCCAGTACTATGCAGCGTCTTCTTCACTTACCCTCATTGTAGAAGGAATAGCCAGCAATAAGTTTCTCACCATCTCCAGTGTTTCTCCCCCACTGCTTCAGGACACAGAATATTGATCTCTAAGCCTGTCACTAGAGCACAGCTGGCCAGTGAGCGGTAAAGGGTCTTTCACTTTTTTTTTTTTGCCTTATATTATAATGTTTTCCCTGGCATAGTACCTTTTTTGTTCATTTTGAGCCGTTCTCCATCATCACAACTATTCTGACATTTCTTGTTTTCTTGGTGCAGGCCATTCATTGCTCTTTCTAGGCTTCTAAGAGCCATCCCAGCAGAGTGTCAGCATCAGCTTTCAGGATTCTTGCCAGATTATGGACTCCTATGTCAGAGGAGAGTATCCCCCATATTGATCAGTTCTCCCTTTTCCAACTTCGCGCTCCACACTCTTTGCTCCAGTGCCTTCAGCGTCCAGCCCCCGTACACACTGTCCAGGTTCCTGATGAATCTCATTCGCCAGGGCCTGTGGCTCCGTCTACCTCCCTCTCCTTCCCTAGCAGGCCCAGGACTTGCTTGGCCGGGTTGTGCTGTGATTTGACCCTCACTTAGTCTTGTAATTGGGGCCGTCTGGGTGGCTCAGTAGGTTAGGCTTCTGATTTTAGCTCGGGTCATGATTCACCATTTGTGAGCTCAAGTCCTGCATCCAGCTCTCTGCTCTCACCATGGAGCCTGGTTCTGATGAAGTGTCTCCCTCTCTCTCTCTCATAAATAAATGAACATTAAAAAAATTAAAAACAAATTGTCTTGTAGCCAGGAGTAGAGGTGGCGGAGAACCTTAGAAGGGTCTGTGTTCTATTTCAAGGCTCTGCATCATCGGCAAGCAAGGGCATTCTAGGGTTTGAGAGAGTAAGCACTTCTGCAGGGTTAGAGAGTTCAGGGGGATGTGAGGTGTTAAGATTCTCAACGGTCTCAAGCCTGATGTCCCCACCATGAGTGGCATGTGTGCAGGGGGTGAGAATTCAGCTTTCCTCCTCTAGACTTTACCTTATAATACAGTGTTAGGCCTGATCTTAAGTTTTCCCTGCGCTCTGGTTCCAGTAGATGTGAATCTCTTCATATTCCCAAGGAGGTCCTCTGACTTTTATACTTAGCTTTAAATTTGAGACTGGTCCCCCACAGAGCTTCACTGAATTTCTACAGGGCACCAGTAGCTGCCAGCAGAAGTTGTTTGTTTCTTTGATTTTTATAATTTCATTTTCCCTCAGCCTCTCAAATATCCCGGACTCTATACCTGTTAGTGCTTTCTGACGCAGGGACAACTCGTTCCAGTTTACCACAGGTGTTAAGATTTTTCTTTCATTTTTTTGACTTTATTTATTTATTTTGAGAGAGAAAGAGAGCGAGCATGTTCACATGTAGGGGAGGGGCAGAGAGAAGGAGAGACAGAATCCCAAGCGGGCTCTACACCACTAGGACAGAGCCTGCTGCGGGGCTCTAATTCATTAACTGGAATCATGACCTGAGCTGAGATCAAGAGTCAGATGCTTAACCTACCTACAGAGTCACCCAGGCGCCCCACAGGTATACATTTTTATAACTGCACCAGCAGTGCGTGCCAGGAATGAGAAGTATTCCAGCTATTACCACTGAAGGGATCCTTCTCATAAGCCTTCTAAAATTCCATTTTATAATTTGCTTCCTAGGACCATTTTTAGTACCAACCATCTGAGGTTGGAGTCCCCGGAACACAGACTTGAGTTGGAGATGTGCTGGCAGGGGGGATACTGTGGAATCCTTTTGGATCCAATCCCTATAAGGGAGTGAGGGAAGCAGGTTTGGGCTGGGGGGAGGAAGCCAGCACTCTATGGGAACATCTGTTGAGACAGTGCAGTTACCACAGGCTCCAAATCCTTAGGTTGCTCTGGAGCTAGGATGGTCTTTCAGTGTTTCCCAAAATTGAAGCAAGAGGGATGAGCTCTTGGACCTCTGCATTGATCAGGAGCTGGAGGCGAGCTGTTTCCTGGGAAGAAGTGTTTGTTACCGGTCAATTCCCTGCACCTGAGGGTAACGCCTAGCACAGGACTCAGCAGTGAGCCATCTGTGGCCAGCACGCCCACCATTTTCGAGAAAAAAGCTCCAAGATCTGAGGCTTGCCTCTGATTGGGAGTTGTCGATGGTACAGGAGGGTAGTTTCTCCAAGCTTGTATATACTTATACAGTTTATGAACAGTTTTATCCCATTTTATGTTTACTCCCCCAAAAGAAGATATTATTTAAGGATATGCCTTGAAAGAACCTTAAGATCACATCAAGTTCAACATTTGTGGTGTTCAGGCAAGGAATTGGAGGTGCAAGGTCAAGTGATTTGTCAGGGGATCTGAAGACCCTGATGCTGAGTCTAGAGTTCAGGTTTGCTGCCTTCACCCCAGGCAGGGTTCATTCCCTCTTGGAATCTGGAGATTCTAGAACTCACATCTAGAGAACAGTAATACGAGTCATTTCCCATAGCTCAAAGTTTTAGAATCTGGTCCCTACTGCAACAGGCCATAGATGTCAACCCATCATTGCTGTCTGACTCCAAAATCAACTTATTCTTTTTTCCTTTATTTTCTGGAGACACTGCTTCTTTTTTTTAGGAACAGGATATTACATACATTATGGTTTTAAGCTCCAGAAGGCAATTGATGGTGACTTATATAATACATTGTACTTTCATTGTTGAAAACTTTTTTGGGTACAGTTTCCTTTTTGCTGAGTTTAACAAACAGTAAGAATCGCCTAGGTAAAAATGGCAACTCAATAGCAAATGGCCCAAATTCATTTTGTTTCTGAAATCGATTCTTTCCTGGACTTTATCAAGGTTGAACACAGGTTCTCCCACAGGGTTACCTGTGTTTCAACTACAAGGGTGTTTTGAATCTACTTCCTGCCAACATTTTTCCATGAACTGGGGAAAACTTTACCTTTACCTTTGCCTCTCTATTATTGCTCTTAATAGTTTAGTCTTTCCCAAAAGAATTCCCTCTTAAATGCAATTTCTGCTTTTGGACTATGCAAGTAAATGATCTTCAATTTGACAATTAAGTTCAGTAGCTTTTTGTGAGCCATTTATAACGCACTAAGTATTGGGCTACATGTCAGGATACAACAACCTTCAAGATATGCTATCTGCCTGAAAGGAATGTGGTGTAATTGGGATAAGATAAAGACCTAGACAGTAATAACTCCTCTATTAAGTATTGCATGTTCAAAGATATACACAGGGCTGTAGGTTCACAGAGGAAGTTAAATAACTACATAACCAAGGCATTCGAGAAAAAGCCATGGTATAGTCTTCATATGGCTTCTGTTCACACGGGTATGGGGCAGTCACCTAGTTCTAATTAGCAGGCTAAACAGGAATGGTGTTTTTTAATGTTAACTTATTTTTGAGAGGGAGAGATAGAGCACAAGTGCAGGAGGGGCAGAGAGAGACACACACAGAATCCAAAGCAGGCTCCACACCCTGAGCTGTCAGCACACAGCCCAACATGGGGCTCAAACTCACGAACCACGAGATCATGACCTGAGCCAAAGTTGGACACTTAACTGACTGAGCCACCCAGGGGCCCCACAAACAGGAAGGACTTTTAATGCTACCTAGCATTAAATACTGTAAACCATGAAGGAAAGGGGTACAGAGGGTGAAATTCTGTGCAATACCATGGGAATCGGGGAGTAGAGAGTTGAAGAGACCAGGCATGAGGCAGAGATAAGCTTTCTGTGATGAGGAGAAATAAAGTCAGCAAATAACTCCCGGCAATGCACTGGCTATAGAAATCTTCTAGAACTGGGGGGAGAAGCCTGGGCATGAAGGATAAACTTGTTTTGCCTGAGGTCAGTTTTGCCTGAGGTCAGTTTTGCCTGAGGTCAGTCCTGCTTGGTTTAACTTGACACGTACCTGGATTGTAGGTTATATAACATTACCTATGTCACCTTTAGATTTTGGAGTAAACACTAATGTCTTATTAAAGTTATTACTAGTTTCTGTGCAGGATGCATTTCTATAGGGAATGCTTTTAATTAGGAAAGCGTTTTAGTTTGCCCATCATATAGATAAGTAAAATACTCTGTGTTTATAGCATGCATATCTGAATGAGTATCAAGTGTCGGCTGTGGTACTCCAGAAATGCCAAAGTGCAACATTTTGTATTTTAAAATAACATACTTCTTTAGAATGCGTTAGTTATAACAAACTGTATAGACAGTTAGATTTGTTTTTTTCAAAGCAGGTAATTTACTGTTACTTATTTTCTTGGAATATGGTGGTTTTGTAAGGTGAGAGGGAGCAGGAAATGTCACTCCATCTCTCACATTGTACCTGCTCCTTGCTTTTCAGACTCCCCTTCATTTGTCTGAATTTTTTCAAAAAAAAAAATGTTTCTTTATTTCTGAGAGAGAGAGAGAGAGAGAAAGAGACAGCATGTGAGCTGGCAAAGGCAGACAGAGAGGGAGACAGAGAATCCCAAGCAGCCTCCACACTCAGCACGGAGCCTGACTTGGGGCTTGAACTCACAAACCGGGAGATCATGACTTGAGCCAAAATCAGGAGTCTGACACTTAGCCGACTAAGCCATCCAGAGGGGACCCCCCCCCCCGAATTATTTTTAATCTCAAAAATTCTAAACATTTGAACACCTTCTCCTAAGCTTCCAAACTGACAGGGAAAACGTTTACTTTACACATGCATGTGCATGCAAGCTTATACAACCACAGCTGGTCTCACCCCTGCCTCTGCCTCCCTACCTACCTCCTTCTTTTCTTGCAGTATCGCAGTTCCGTTATGGACTTAAAGAATTTTAGCAAACTCCCTATGTTACTGTTAGGGAGGAAAAACTTTACCATTCAGCGTTCTGGCTCTTCTAAGAATTAAATTGACAGGAGACAGATTAAAAGAAAATTAAATTTAATTATGCACGTAGGGGAATCCACATAAACAGGACAGATTCCAAAGACAGGCAAGATGAGGTATAAATGCCATTCTGGACTAAGGAGAAGGGGTAGGGGTCTGAGGCTTAAAGGAAAGGAAACCAGTTCACAGGAAGAATGGAAAGAGAAATGTTTGGTGAACACAAGTTTGCTGGGCCACTAAGAAACAATGGAACACAGCGAGGGCTTTGATCAGACAGGCCTTGCCGGGTTCCTCCCTGTCTGTCACTCCCCGTTGCTATTACACTGTGGTTATCTGTGGTGACAGCTCACTTCATGAAACAGGTTATCTACCTAAATTCATTTAGGTGGTTGCGAGAGAGGCAAGAAAAATTTCATGAATCCTGTTTCTTACAAATAATCAGCTTAAAATAATGAGACACATGCTAAAAGGACACATTTTGGGGTGGCAGATTTTGGTCCTCTATGTTATCCACTACTGTCATTATTTTTTTTTAATATTTATTTATTTTTGAGAAAGAGGCAGAATGTGAGCAAGGGAGGGGGAGAGAGAGAGGGAGACACAGAATCCCAAGCAGGCTCTAGGCTCTCAGCTGTCAGCAAAGAGCCTGATGTGGGGCTCAACCCCATGAATCACAAGATCTTGACCTAAGCCAAAGTAAGACACTTAACTGACTGGGCCACCCAGGCACCCCAGCAGAGAGAACTTTACCAACAAGAAGGAACTGCAGGTACAGTTGACCCTGGAATAACACAGGGGATGCAAGGTGCAGACCTGCTACACAGCTGAAAATCCACATGTAACTTCTGACTCTCCAATACTTAACTACTAACAGTCTGTTGTTGACCACAAGTCTTACCAATAACAACAACAGTCAATGAACACATACTTTCTCTATTACATGTATTATACACTGCAGCCTTACAATCAAGTAAGTTAAATAAAACGTTATTAAGACAATCATAAGGAAAATACATTCACAGGGCCATGCTGTATTTATAAAAAAAAAAAAAAATCCACATATAAGTGGACCTGTGCAGCTCAAACCCATGTTGTTCAAGGATCAACTGTATGAGGCTGTACAAGATAGGAAAGAGCTTGAGATGGTTTAAGAAAAAGAAAAAAGGTTCAGTGTGGCGAGGAGATGAGGAGAGAAAGCAGAATGACAGATAACAGTTTAAAAGTGTGGAAAATGACAGAACTGGAGCCATTTTCAAAATAGAGCTGGAGCAGCCATTTCAAAGGAACTAACTTGCATGTTCTGTTTTCTAAATCTTTAAACTGCGCCAAACTGCCAACATTCCAAGGTGTCAGCGAGAAGGAGCAGATCCCGTTTACTGATAAAAGTGAACTTGTGCAGAGTGAACACGTCTCCTGACCAGTCAATGAAGTACAAAGCTAGCCTTACTTGTCAGCACGGATGAACTCCTCTTAAAAACAACTTACCTAATCCTCCCATTTTTCTGTAAAAACTCTGAGTCTAGCTCCTGTAAGTGGGACACTCTTTTGGGTTTCTACCTAAATCTGTCTACCTAAACTGTAATTCTTTGATTCCAAATAAACGCTTGGGATAAACTCTTGCATGGCTTTTTTGTTTTCAGGTCAACAGAAGTGACAGTGAGGAACTAGGTGGATGAGGAAATTACATTCACGCCCTAAGACATGGGGATGTGGGAGGGGAAACTGCCTGTGTGGCAGAGTTCTGAGGGAAAACCATGCCCTCTGATGACAGTCAGGTTTATGGTTTGGGTCAGGAAGTCAAGGGAACGTTCTGTAACAACATGAGGATGGAGAGAATTTGCTGACCTGAGCGGGAAGTTTGTGGAAGGGCTTTGGTGCAGGGAGGAGTCAGATGAGGGCTGTGCAGAGCAGTACAGGGAAAAGAATCCAGATGATAAGGACAGAGGGAGAGGTGTGTACTTGTGGTGGTAACTGAAATAAGCAGGGGTAAGAGGCATGAGGGATTTGCCCACGTGACAACAGAGGACAACCAATTGCTTCGCTCCATAAGGAGACCCCATGGATAGCTGCCCTTGAGATTGTGCACTGTGTCAGGGTAACAAGGTCTGGGTGTGGAGACGCAGGAGAGAAGTATCAAAGGAAAAGACTTCAAAAGGGAAGGGCTGGAGAAGGTGCAAGGCCTTAGGACATGTTTACACAGCTGAACGCAGCTGCAGCTGGTAAGGAATGCCTAGAGCCATGAACATGGTCCAGGGCCGGATCCTCCTTCACACCTGACCCTTCCTAGTGATACAGAAACCAATTAACTCGAAATTCAACCTTAAAAAGCTAAACCATTAGACTGATTAACACGCTTGCTTAGCTGACTTTATGCACGTAGTCTTTAGCAATTATCTTAATAAAAAGAAGCTGCATTCTGGAGTCAGGGCCTCATTCGGACTCGAGTATGAGAACCGTCACTTAACTGCACTTTGCGGACTCATCTTTTGCGACTCTGGCCATACTCCCCACAACATTTGGGGGCTGCAGGTCACAGCTAGAGGCTATGCCATGTAGTGTGACGGCCCATCCCACAGGCAGCTCCTGAAAAATGGGATGACCCTCTAGATGGCTGGGAGGGAGGACAGTCAGTCAATGTCACTGTGCTCATGACCCAAGGCTCACTTTTTACATAACTTCCTTTCATGGCAGGCCCGCTTTTCACATTATACCTGTAATTTGATGGTACCAAGAATACATGAGATTAAAAAAAAAAAAATACAAAGATTTTTTAATGCAGAATTCTTCCTCCTGTGTGCTTTCCAAATGCAGGCCAAAAGAACAACAAAAATTAATAAATTTAGCAGGTTGTAAGGATTTACCTCCTAAGAACACTATCAGCGGCAAATTAACAGGTTGAAAAACGGGGAGGCACCTGGGTGGCTCAGTCGGTTAAGCATCCGACTTCAGCTCAGGTCATGATCTCACAGTTTGTGAGTTCAAAGCCCCGTGCTTCGCTCTGTGCTGACAGCTCGGAGCCTGGAGCCTGCTTCGGATTCTGTGTCTTCCTCTCTCTCTCTCTGCCCCACCCCCCCCTGCCCCCACTCATGCTCTGTCTCTCTGTCAAAAATAAACATTAAAAAAATTTTTTTCTAAGATTGAGAAACAGTAAAGAAATATGTTCACAACTGCAAACCTCCCCGGAGAAACAAGGAAATCCCTCTGAAGTTAATTGGAAGAGATACAGTTGGAAACCATCATGGCTGAAGGGAATGAAGAGGCTGCAGGTCTGAAAATTCCCAGCTCCGCTAGAATAAAAAGTGTTGTTTTTCTTTTTAATTTTTTAGGTATATTTATTTATTTTGAGTGGGAGAGGGGCAGAGAGAATCCCAAGCAGACTCCACAATGTCAGCACAGAGCCCCACTCGGGGCTGAAACTCACGAACTGTGAGATCATGACCTGAGTCGAAATCAAGAGTCAGGACACTTAACAGACGGAGCCACCCAGGCACCCCAGTGAAAAGTGTTAAACGGCAAACAGATCGTTCAACACTCACACTGCATCTATCTCCTGGAAAACAGATTCTGTTCCCATCCTCCCAGCACTTATTCGAACATATGGTTCACACAGGCAAGTCCCTACACTTACCAGTTTTCCAAAACTGAAAAAAAAAATGCAAAAGTAAGTTTTTACTTTTTAATACTGCATATGTGCCAACTTAGGGAAAGCTCCCATGACTTTATGTGTGCATAGGAGGAGAGCCTACCTAGACAGCTAACTCAAAAAACAAATGAAAACATCATTCTATGGGCATGGTGTTTGATCTTAAAAAAAGATCTTTCATATTAAATAAATACACCAATAAATATATACATACTGAATATATATGCAGAGAGAGAGAGAGAGAGAGAGAGAGAGAGAGATGACCACAAATGACCCAAGTTATGAAGTCTCTGTTGTCTCTCCAGGAGTCCTGCTGGGTTGTCTGCCCTCGCTCAGGCTCCCGTTTCACATGCTGTGAGGTCACGTGGGGCTAGAGATGCCTGAGTAACTGAGGGAGTTTCTCTAAATGCCTTCCTCGGCGATACACCAAGCCTCTGCCCCATTTTCCTTATAACTGCATTATGAAGCAAGACATGCCCAGCAACCACTTGACTGACCACTGATGGGGACTGTTCCTCCCCTGCCCCACGCCCCACCCTTAAGCCCAACTCCATTACCAGGGACCAAGACAGTCACCTGTGCTAGCGCACTCTGCAGAGCATCTCCAGGCAGCCGAAGCACTGTATCCACAACACACAAGGAAAGATGCTGAGGAGGGTGGCTACGGAGTCAGCACCCTGGCCAGATGGTATGTGTATAATCAAGGAAGGAAAGATTTAAAACCAGGGGGCTGGCATCTCTGTGGGGAGACCGATGGGCATAATGTGGCTGTAATGTGACAAGGGTCATCAAGATGCACTCCAAAGTGAAGGGCCCCAATATCATCACTTCCTAATACCTCCACATTCATGAGACATCAACCAGGGGCTCTCACAGAGAAGTCTTCAAGCAGAGAAGAAGACCTTCCCCCACACCAGGTGGGCTTTGCTGAACTGACTGGTGATTAAGAGGCATCGCTCCTCTGAGCTGCCTGTGGGCAAAAGGGCAAGAGAAAGAAGCCACCTTGGCAGGCAAGATAAAATGAAATCAACAGGTATAATGACAGAAAGGAAGGCAGCAGAAGGGATACCCTGAAGCATGACCATAAGTTTTGCCAGATAACCATAACCAACAGACTTGAGAGCAGCCTCTAGAATGCTGTGGCCTCTTTTGAGCCAAGCTTCAGATCAGCTCAGGGCCTACGTGATAGAGTCACAAATAACAACCTACCCTTTAGGAGGGGGAACACTTGAACCTCACAATGAGCTTCAAAAGCACAGAGGGTGGAAAAAAACCAAACCTAACCAAGGAAAGACAGTGCTGTCTTTGCAAATGAGAGAAACCAGAAAGATCTAAAACAATGCTGCTTTCGGAGTATCTGAAATTCTGCCACCATGTAATGGAGATAAAAAATAACTCCCATTTTCAAGAGGGAAACAATTAGATGATATCGTTGAATTGAGAAGGCTGTATTTTAAAAACATAGTTTCTGTTACTCTAAAAGAAATTAGTGTTGTTAGTATAAAAATTATAAAGTTCAGAAAAGTATGAAGAAAAAAAAAAAACCATAATTCTACCTCCCAGAGGCAACCACTATTATATTGTCATTTCTCCCTTCTCTTTTCTATGCATATTTTTACGTAGTTGATATACTAAATATGAAACATTATGTCCTGCTTTTTGAGTTATGATAATAGCTGTTTTCCAGCTGACTCTGTATTGTAATATACTTGGTTTACTTGTTACAAATTATTTCTTCTTAGGTCATATGAAGTGCAAAGTAGTCTGTCTACCTTGTGGATGTTAATACCCAGTGATAAATCACAGTAGACTATAAGCTCTTACTAGGTTCAAATCACGAGGTTCAACAGACAACTCTAATGAGAGTGGAATTTCTGCCTCCAGCAGAGTCACAAATGTGAAACCCCAGTCACTCTACATATAAGGAAGAGAGAAGTAGACTCTCAGGGAGCTTCCACCCTGGCTGGGATTGTGCCCCTTTTAATTTTGGCTTGTTCATTTGCAAATGAAAGAAAGCAAAAGATCTAAGGATTGCCCCTTCACTCCTCCACCATCTCCTGGTATCTATTAAGATCCACTTCAAATATCACATTTCTAGAGGTCTCCCTGATTCCTTCTTATCTGAGAAGACTCGATTATTCCTCATGGTGCTGCTGGGGAGCTTTAAATAAGTACTGCAATTTATCACATTTATTGTATTATTAATCTCCTGTAACTGCTGGACCCCTCATGAGTCTAGGAACTCTTTTTTTTTTTTTTAATTTTTTTTAATGTCTATTTTTTTGAGAGAGAGAGATACAGAGCAGGAGCAGGGGAGGGGCAGAGAAAGAGGGAAACACGGGATCCAAAATAGGCTCCAGGCTCTAAGCTGTCAAGCACAGAGCCCAAACCCACAAACTGTGAGATCATGACCTGAGCCGTGGTGGGATGCTCAAGCAACTGAGCCACCCAGGCACCTCTAACAACTCTTTAAAGATACAAATAAATACATTTTTCAGTGACTGCGAATGAACAAATTCAAAGTAAAATCCTTTTTTCTGAAAATCTGACAATGAATTACTGCATACTTTTTATTAGTAGTAAAGATAATAAAGCTATCTAAGTACAAAATTGTTTTTAAACGATGTTCATGTGTAGGCTTTTGTAGAATCCTCAAATCCATGTCTAAAATCTCATCTGTTTTACTTTCTGCAACATGCAAAACATGTGTAGTATTTGCATCTCTGAAGGATGAAACGCCCGTTTATTTCTTATTACTAGCAACTTGGTATTGTGATGGTTAAACCTGCCAAGACAGTCAGATGACAGAAGCCACAAGAGAGACGACAAATACTCTTATAGCTTCACAGAGGTTTAAGATTTTCCTTTAAATCAGGAGTGCCACAGAGTACTACAAAATTATTCATCGTCTTTTTCAACTGTCAAGCATCCATGTCAATAAATTCTAGACCCTGTTCAAAGGGACAGAAGGGGAGAGCAGAGGACACCTTAAATGGCTTATCCACAATCACAAAACAAATCAGAAAGAAGGTGATAATCTGTGCTTATACAACATTTCCTCATGAGGATTTGGGATGTTTGGAGATTATGTGAAAAGCTTTTTAACCCTGGGCAGTATGGAGTGGGAGGGAGAAATATGCCCTCAAAGCTAATAGGAAAGATTCCTGTATTGTTTCTTAACTCCTTTTTTTTTCTCTTTTCCTTTTTTCTGACTTTATTTAGTTTTCTATTTATTTTTAACTTCTAGAAAACAGATTTTTATACGAGATGCCACATATTATAAATGCATATTTTATAAATAACATCAGAATGTAGGAAAATTAAAATAAAAAATATACATTCAGTACGTATGGCATACTGTGCAGAAATACATGAGTTTCCTCGCAGACATCAATTCAATTTAAACCTCATCAAATAAATTCAATTTTAATTTTGCTCAGTATTGATCCCAAGTGAGGTTAGTTCAGGCTCTTTGGAGGGGAGTTATCTATTACAACAATCACCACTCCAGAGAGCCAAAGAAGCAATTGAATCAGGGAAACTGTTTGCAAATGGCCAAATAAGGAGATAATTTTCACAGAAACGGACTCTAACACAGAGCGAGTATAAGCCCTATTTATTTTTTTTCTGCTAATGACAGTGGTTTCTCTTTAGCCAGACAATATGAGGCTGATTGTTGAGTTGTTATGGTAAAGCTATTCAAAGGTTTAGAAAATGTCTTTCTGGAAATGTCCTTTCATTCACCAGCCCTGGGACAGCACAGACAGCCTTGTAGAGCTTCATGCTGAAACAATTCTTGCAAGTTACCTACTTTCCTTAGGCAGCTTCCTGGTGGGGAGATTATGAAAACTCTGAGTCTGGCCAGACTCACACTTTCAGGGCTCAGTATAGAAACAGCTCTCTCAGTGAGGACTGATTGCCCTAGAGCAATCACTAAAGTAGGGAGGCATCTGGGCAAGGAGATTGGAAAACAGGGTGCTGATGGCTGATTAGAGAACCCTGAGCCACCATCCTGGCACAGTTGAAGCACAGAAGGTTATAGTTCTGGTGTGGCGTTTCAAACAGCGGACAGCATAAACCAACAAACAATTCATCCTGTGTTTTGATATGACTGCAGACATTCTCGTGGTCCCTTTGGAACCAGAATACAGCAGTCTGATATAAAGGATTCCAAGTTACCACTTCTGAAAAATTAAAAATATTTTCTTGACCCTTACAAGATCTAATAGATCTTGAAATATCTTTTTATCTCTAATAATAAGAATTTCCCACAATGTCTCATTTTACTCTGGAAACCTATATTAAATGATTGTCCAACTCCATCAGCCTTGGAAAGAAAAACACATCTTTACTCCTGTTTTTGTTTATCAAAAAATATTTTGTTAAATATATACTAGAAAAACTTCTAAGTATATACATTTTTTAAATAACAATAAAATGAACAAGGCATGCCCTCCACCCAGCTTAGCAATAAAGCACTACAGTATCTCTGAAATCCCTTGTTCCCATTCCCAGAGTGAAGCCCTTTGTTCCTTGACACTTAAGGTAACCACCAACTTCAATTATGTACTTATCATTTCCTTACTAATTCTTCATAGTTTTAATACATAACTATGGGGGTGCCAGGGTGGCTCGGTTGGTTAAGCGTCCGACTCCTGATTTCGGCTCAGGTCATGATCTCATGAGTTTGTAAGTTTGAGCCCCATGTGGGGGTCTGAGGTGACAGTGCAGAGCCTGCCTGGGATTCTCTCTCTCTCCCTCTCTCTGCCTCTCCCCCGCTCTCTCTCAAAATAAATATTAAAAAAAATACGTAACTATGAATCTCTAAATAACACAGTAGTTTTACATTTTACATAATGCAATAATTCTGTATGTATTCTTGTCATCTTTTTTTGCTCAACATTATGATTAACATCAACATCATCCATGTTGATACATAAGGGTAATTAACTCATTTTAATTACATGTAATCCTATCATATAATTATAATTATATAATATAATCATTTAATTACATATAATCCTATCATCTAATTATATAATATAATCATTTAATTACATGTAATCCTATCATATAATTACACCAATATATTTATCCATCTGGTATTGACAACATTTACATTATTTTCAGTTTTTTGCTGCCCTAATTAATGCCACTGTGGACTTGCTTTTGGCTGACATTCGCAATAAATTTTCAAGGATACAGATGAGGAAATAAATTTCTGCTATGTAATATGTGTCTCTTCAACTTTACTGAATAATACCAAATACTGTTCCAAAGCGGTTGAAATAGGTTCTATTTCCACCAGCAGGGTATATAAAAGTCTCTGCTTTTCTACATCTTCCTCAACACTGATATTAATAGGCATTTTAACTTCTGCCCAATCTGGTAGACTTCAACTATTATTTCAAAAGTTTATTTATTTATTTTTGAGGGGTGGAGGAGACAGAGAGAGAAGAGGGGAAGAGCATAGAGAGAGGGAGAGAAAGAATTCCAAGCAGGCTCCACACCATCAGCACAGAGAACCCACAAACAGTGACATATGACCTGCGCCGAAATCAAGAGTTGGATGCTTAACCAAATGAGCCACCCAAGCTCCCCAAACTATTATTTCAGTGTAGTTATCATTTTCTCTTGAGATTGATCAAATTTTTATTTATTTATTTGTTTGGTCATAAGTAGTTCATATTCTTTGAAATATTTTTTAATTTTTTTTGCCATTTTCTCTTGTGTCACTTGCCTCATTATATTTGTATTTATTTTATAATGACTGTTAATGTATCCTATCCATTTTATATTCTAGAGAAATATTCTTTTGTTAGTTTCATGTATCATCTCTCAGTTTATGGCTTCTTTCCCATTTGGATTCTCTCCTTTTATAAAGTTCTTAATTTTAAAGAATTCATCAATGAGTTTCTTTATGGTTGGTGCTCTTTTTATCTTCTTTAAAACAATGCCTTCTAAGTCCTGAGATAGTAAATGTACTCACCTATATGAGTTAGAGAAGCAACTTTCTTCATACTAATAATCAATCCCAGCACCATTTATTTAAAAATCCATTCTTTACCCACTGATCAGCAAGCCAACTCCAGCATGAATCAAGTTTTCATACACACAGGAGCTGGCTCTGGACTCTATTCTGATTTACTGCTCAATCCATCTTTGTGTGAGTGAATGTAACACTACCTAATTGACTACAGGTTTTAATAAGTCTTGGTTGGGTAAACAAAGGTCCCTGAATTATTGTTCATCTTCACTACTTTAGCCAATCTTTATCTTTTACTATTCCATAATTATTTTAGAATTTAGGACTTTCATCTGTGAAACCCTTTGCAATTTTGATTCAGGTTGTATTGACTCTACAGATCAATTTGGAAATGAACATAAATCTTCCCTCCATAAACATGGTACATCTCTCCATCTATTTGGTACTTATTACTACATTTTAAAGGACTTTTGGGTGCCCAGATGGCTCAGTCAGCTAGGCATCCAAGTCTACATTTTGGCTCAGGTTATATCTCACAATTCATAGGTCCAAGTCCCACATGGGGCTCTGGGCTGACAGCATGGAGCCTGCTTGGGATTCTCTCTAACCGCCCCCCCCCGCCCCTCCCCCTGCTCTCGTGTACTCGCTCTCTCAAAATAAATAAACAAAAAATATTTTTTAATAAAATGAAATAAAGGACTTTTCATTTCTTTCTATAGCCAAGCTTTGTACGTCTTTTGTTAGATTTATTCTTAGGTATCTTACTTCTTTTTTTTTTTTAATCCTACTTTAAACGATAATTTCAAATTAAATTTCTAATTCTGCCTGCTGTATACAACTTTTTACATAGATTATGCACCTGAGAAGTTTGCTAAAATGTAACTTATTCTTCTAATTTTGTAATTTAGAAAATTATTTTGTTTTTTCACATAAACAATCATAATAATACTATTTTTGCTTCTTCTCATACTTAGAGCTTGTATTTTTCTCTTGATTTCCTTTGTTATTTAGGATTTTCAGAACAATGCTGAGTAAAGATGATAGAGTACTTGACTTGATTTTAATTTTAAAGCAAATGTTTTTTTAATATTTCATTATTATGTACAATCTTTTCTTTACCTTTTATCAAATTCTCTTGGAAGTTTCCTCTATTCCAAATTCCCTAACAGATTTTAGTAGAGTGTATTATAAATCTTTTTGCATGTTTTTTCTTCATTAATAGAGAAGGCGTTTCCTCCTTAAATCTATTTATGTAATAGAAATAGATTTTCTAATGTTAAACCAACCTTGTATTTCTGGGCTAAACCCAACTTGATCATCATGAATTATCTTGTTTACACACTGCTGGACACAATTTGTTAATAAGTTATCTAAAATTTTTACATCTTAGTTCATGCATGAAATTAGCCTGCAATTTTCCTTCCTGCTGTGTCCCTTTTCTGGTGTGTATCAAGGCTATATTAGCCATATAAAAAGAGTTGGGGACTATTGCCTCTTTAATTGTTCTTTGGATAAAATTGTATAAAACTGGAATTCTGTGTATAAAATTGGAATAAACTGTTACACACTAATGTTTGATGAAATTTCCCTCCAAAATCATTTGTATCTGAGGTGGTCTTTTTTCTTTTTCCTTTTTTTTTTTTCTTTCTTTTTTTAAGTAGGCTCCATGCCCAACATGGAACTTGAATTCATAACCCTGAGATCAAGATGTGCATGCTCTGCAGACTGAGCCAACCAGGTGCCCCTGGATTTGAGGTATTCTTTGTGGGAAGAAGTTTAACATTACTGATTATAACTTGTTGATAGTTATTGGAGTCAGAGTTTTATCTACTTGAGTCAATTTTGGTGACTTTTTGAAAAAAAGTTGTATTTTTTTAAAAAAATTCCCATTTCATATCAATATACATTTCTTTATAAAACATTGTCTTTTCATCTTTTTAATCTTTACTGCACCCACACTTAGGTCCTCTTTTTCATTCCAGGCACTGATATTTGTGTCTTCTTCATTTTGCTTAATGAATTTTGCCAAAAGTGTTTCATATCTCTTAGACTTTTCAGACTCCCAACTGTGGACTTCTTCGATCTTTTCTATTGCATTCTTGTTTTCTTTTCATTCATTTCTGCTTCTATATTTATGATTTACTCTGCTTGAGCTTGTTCTATTATTTTTACTGCTTAATTTATAGATTTTCTAATTCTCAAGTTTAGTGTTTAATTTCTGGTGTTACCTCTTCTCTAATACAAGCATCTAAGGTAATAAACTAACCTGGAAATATAGCTTTAACATTTACATTTTATTGATGTATAATTCCATAGAATAAAATGCATAAATCTTCGGTCTTTGTTCTGATGTGTTTGACAACTGTACATGTCCACTTAATGTGACTCACTGAGATCCAGAACATGTGCATCACACTAGAATATTCAGGCCCCCTTTCATCAGTTTCCCTCCCAGAAGCAACCTATGTGTGGTATCTTTCACTATAGATTAGTTCTGCCTCTTTTTGGACTTAATGTAAATGGGATATTATAGTATATATTTTCTTGTGTCCATATTGTCATATTTATCAACAGTAGGTTGTTCCTTTTTATTGTTGAGTAATATTTCATCATCTGAATATATCACAACCTGTCTCTCCATTATTCTACAGATACTGAGGTTGTTTCCATTTTAGGACTTTTATAAATATATATATTTTTTGTTTAATGTCTCTTTGTTTGGCCCATTTTAAATATTGGGTTGGGGCGCCTAGGTGGCTCAGACAGTTGAGCATCCAAGTGTGGCTCAAATCATGATCTCATGGTTCATGGGTTCAAGCCTCAGGTCAGGCTCTGTGCTGACAGCTCAGAACCTAGAGCCTGCTTCAGATTCTGTGTCTCCCTCTCTCTCTGCCCCTCCCCACTCACGCTTTCTCTCAAAAATAAATAAAACTTTTTTTAAAAGTTTTTAACTGGGTTTATTGTCTTGATTTTGATTGTAAGGAATTTTTATATTTTCTGGACACAAGTTGTTTGTCAGATATATGTTTCGAAAATATTTTCTCACAATCTCTGGATTGGATTTTATTTTCTAAGTGATATTTTTTCATTAGCAAAGTATTTAATTTTGAGAAAGCCCAATAATTTTTTTTTCTCTTTGAGTTACGACTTTCGTCAAAATATCTTTAACTATCCCCAAGTTGATGAATATATAATGGTTCATCTTAAATTAATTTGTGAATGGCATAGGACACAGGTGAACATTTTAACCTATCCATTAAAATTTTTATTTAATTACTATAATTTATTACTAAAAATGTTAGTTGGGGACAACTGGGTGGCTAGTCAGCTAAGTGCCCAACTCTTGATCTCTGCTCAGGTCATGATCTTGTGGTTCATGGGTTGAGCCCTGCATCGGGCTCTGCACTGATGGTGTGGAGCCTGCTTGGGATTCTTTCTCTTTCTCCCCGCGCCCCCATTCTCTCAAAATAAATAACTAAAACTTTTTACAAAAGGAAAAAAAAGTTAGTTGGGTTATTTTTAATCTTCTTGATGAGTTTCATCGTATATTAATATTTTGATAAACTGTTGTTTTTAATATATTAAACAAAGCTATTTTCTATTCTATAGCTGTTAATTTCAATAACTTAGTTGAGAGTCTCATCTTTGTCATTTGTTTTTGCTGGCCCTTACTCTTTGGCTTTAGAGGGTCTTGTGCTTTTGTAAATATTTACTTATTTTGAGAGAGAAAGAGTGAGCATGAGCACAAGCGAGGGGAGGGGCAGAGAGAGAGAGGAGAGAGAGAATCCCAAGCAGGCTGTGCGTGGTCAGCCTGATGCTGGGCTCCATCCCACAAAGTGTGAAATCATGGCCTGAGCCAAAATCAAGAGCCGGACGCTCAACCAAGCCACCCAGGTGCCCCTTTTTATTTTCTAATTTCTTTTCAAATTTGCACTATACATTCATTTTGAGGAATTCTTAGAGCATGGACTAAAAGTGTGTTCCTTAAGAAAGAATCTGTTCTTTTTCTGTCAGGTGCTCAGAAGTCCTCCTAATGATCACCTCAAATAAAACTTTAGATGAGGGTTTTTGTTTCCACATGGGTGGTGGTGAATTGTGACCTTAAGCCACACGAGGGCAGGATTTGGATTCCAAATTTTCTCCTTCCTATACCATCATGATTGAGATACCCAAGTTTCATTCCTGTCTCTCTTGATGGATTAACTTTCTCTTTCACTGAGGATACAGTTTAGTGGGGTCCTGGGTTTGAGTGAGAGTCTCCTTTTAGATTTCCCAATGTGCGCAGGCTAGGCTTTCTATGTTTTTCTATAGTTTTTGTAAGATTTTTTAAATGGATCTTGAGGGTTCTTACTAATTGATAGTTGCCCCAGAATAACAAGCTATTTTGTGCTTAACTTTCTGGATTCTTGTATAAACTGGCCTCTAAATATCTTCCTTACCTTCTTCTTTATTCAATAATCCATTTAAATTAATGTCTTAATTTATTTTGAAGTGAAAGGTGTTTTAAGAATATCTAGTCTACTGTATTGTCAGAAATTGAAAACTTATATTTTCATTCAAAATGTTTACAGCCTTATTAGCTAATAATGATGCAATTAATACAACTGGAAACAACAACAAAAGACAAAACTAGATGTATACTGAGTAGATTAATAGCTCACTAATTTTGATCTAATATCTTAGGTTCCAATTATCATGAAAAGTATTTAAAAAATAAAGGATCATTTTCTTCCTTCAGTATATCCAAAAATGACATTCAAAAATGGCACATGTGCCAGCTGATTAAGCAGGAGAGAATCAAATTAAAACACACACACACACACACACACACACACACGCACACACACGCACACACACAGACAATATTCTTAACAATATATACTTGTTCACATGGCAGCCTAAGTACATGAAGTATCAATGGGGACCAAGAGTGACCAGATACTTCTGTATATTAAAATATTAACACTACATTTGATGCTTAACTTATCATAGAAATGAAGAGATCACTCCTCAATATTTTAAGGTCATGGCCTCTTACCTATCTGAATCCAAAGATTTAGTAGAAAGTCACTACATTTGTGGACTTAAGGCCCATTACTAGAAAAGAAATGGAAACAAATATTCTCTAGAACTAAGCAAACACTTGGTCAGTTTAGGATTATAGATTGATTGGTGGCAGGGTGTCTCAAAGGAAGAAGTTCTGTAGACCTAATGCTTCTGGATATCTCAGTGAAACAAGCCACTGACAATCAAATGGGTTTAAGCATTTCAAATAAGCCTACTTCAAATTTTTTGTATAGTGTTACTATTGGTTCAACAAAACTATTGGTTCCTGTGGTACCAATAATATCAACACTGCTTGAAGACTTCTCTTTAACGTCTTTTTTTGTTTCTTTTCAAATCTTGATCCTCGGTGACCACTCTATTTCAACTAAATGAACATTAAACAGAAATGCCTGGACACAAAATTCTCCCTATCCTTTAGCAAAACCTCTGAGCAAATACATTTTACTTATACTTTTTACTTAATACTTTATACTTTCCTCCCTCTACTTTGTATATTTCCTTTCTCATCGATGTACTTCATACCTGGTCAGCCTCGAAAGTCTGTCTTGTAGACTATCTTTTTGGAGTATATTTCTCTTTGGATGTTCTGCCTCTTGATGTTTTAATGAGGTTAGTATTAGGCAGTGGGCAGGTCCCTCTCCCACCTGGCATAATCCCCCATCCAAGAAAGGCCTACAAATGAGCAGCTAGTAAGTTCTGCTCTAGATTTCAGAAGGAGCCCTCAATAGAAACCCTATTGCTTTGGTCTACCATCTTTGTTGTTGTCATTCTGCTGAACTTGTGAATACTCAGACCGTTAAGACCAAGATTTGGATGTGAGCCTAAGGGAAGTGTGTCAAAGAGATTGTCTTTAATGCCAGGCAAGAAGAAATACTCTTGGTTCACATGTACCCAAGTCACCAAGGCCAGAAAGCCTTCTAGGTCTTTGGAGCCAAAGCCCTGTGGCAATATTTCTCCATTAGGGAGCATGGAAAGGAAAGGGAGGAGGTCACTTCGCACGTACCCACTATCCTCCAACTGCAAAGGTTCTGACCATGTAGAGAATTTCGGTGGTACCCATGTGAGTAAAGGTGATAGGAGAAAAGTAAATAAAAAGTACTTTTGCCCAAAGCCTCCTTTGTCCCAGCCCATGTGAACCTAAAAAGGAGGATTTGTACATTCAAAGTCCAAGCTACCTCTTTCACTTATTCATATGCTACGTATGAAAAAAAATGAGTCCATAAAAAGAACAAAATAAAAACTATCTTCACTGAATTATTTTGCACATGGTTACTGAAATACATATTTTAATTTCCACTTTTACACTTATTTTTGCTTAAAAATATTACTCTGGGTAAAACAAAAAACAAAAAACAAAAAACAAAAAACAAAACAAAAAAAAACAACCCTGGGTGATTAGGCCAGTTAATAACCTAATTTGAAAAATCCCAACTCTCTTAATGTATTAAACCAAAAAATTAACAAGACTCATCTTACTGTGTTCTAAGTCTCAGAAGAAATGATCCCCAATTCTTTCTAATCATTAACCAGCCCACTGTTTACAATCAATTAACTTTTAATTCCCACAAAACACTTACCACCAAGATCATTTTCAGAGAGGCACACATCACATTCAGGCAATCCTCATTGCTCCCTCTGTACTATTCCTCATTTCTACTAACAGGACAGAAGTTTGGGGAGCTGCCACATTCCAACAGGAACCTGGCATGGTTCAATGAGGATTTTCCACAGTTGCCCAAAGTCCAAGATATCACTGGACCCCATCATCATGCTGAGAAGCCAACACTAATTATAACCATGCTGCTGTACTTGAGACTGTGGGAGAGAGATCAGTGGACTCCAGTGCCACCTACAGGCTATACCTTCATTTAATTCTTTTCTCTGGACAAAAAGGCAAGGTACCCGAGAGGTATGAATTACACTGCTCACCAGAAACTAAAGCAGATTCTTATACTTGGGCCCTTCTGCAGTTACCTTCATTTTAGAGACCAAGAATTACCCATGAATGGGCTGAATTTAAAATATATACCAGAAACAGAAGTTTTTATATTATTATCAGAGGAAATGGATTATCTATTCTCTAGGTTTGTGGTGAGACTGTCCAAGCTGGTTTGGTTAAAAGATGACAAAAATCGGGGCATCTGGTGGCACAGTCGGTTAAGCATCCAACTACTCTTGGTTTCGGGTCAGGTCATGATCTCAGGGTTCATGAGATGAAGTCCCACATCGGGCTCTGTGCTGACAGCATGGAGCCTGCTTAAGATTCTCCTTCTCTCCCTCTCTCTTTCTGTCCCTCCTCCGCACTCTCTCTCTCAAAATAAATAAATAAACTTTTTTAAAAAAGATTACAAAAATCTTGGAATACTGTCTGTTGCCATTAATACTGTTAATGCTATTTCCTTCCTGTGCTTTTTAACCTGCTTAGATCATTAACCTTTGGCGGTTAATGTAAAGTATTTCAATACATGTACAGACTATAGCTACACAGTAGTCAACAAGGTGCTTAGACAGTATTACAGATAATTTTCCTGCACAATAATTACCCCAAATCATCAAATATTCAGTAAGTATCTACTCTGAAATGGGCACTGTGATACTAAAATATCTATTCTGGAGACATGCATTATGCATTATGTCTACCTTAGTTCAAATTACTTGCATTATAAAATTTGTCTACCTTAATTAAAATTAAATGATTAAAATTAAATTATTAAGCAAATATTTGTTGAGCTTCTACTATATCTCCACCATTGAGCTAGGGGACAGTACAATATTAGGGGTAAATACAATGAAATGAAAATTCCTGTTGCTATCATCAAACTGTTGACAATATAATTGGGAAGAGGAGACGTAAACAGATTAAAACATAAAGGAGAACTCCAGGGAGTAGGTGCTATAAGAATTGAGAAACATTAAGAAATTACAGAAGAACAAGGATTTTAATTAAGCCTTAAATGGACAGATAGAAGCCGAGAATATTAGGAGAAATGGGAAAAGAGATTTGGCAGTAGGAATGCAAGAGGTATATGAGCTCAAAAAATTCCCATCGCCAAAACTATATTTCCTTAGCATCTGCTATGTAATAGAACTTCCCCATACTTCTTCGTTTCCCACATAAACTCTGCAAGGTGGCTATTATTATTTCTACTTAATAGACGAGGATATTGAGGCTAAGGGAGGTTGACTAATTTGATCAAAGTCACCGAAGTGAGAAGTAGTAAAATCAGGATTCAAATCCAATACTTTATCATTCCAAAGTAGGTGCTCTAAACCACCATGCCAACAATAATAAACCATCTGTCTTTAAAGGATGCAGTGTATGTCAGGAGATAAATTTAGGAAGTATAACAGCCGGGCAACAGATGGCACATTCAGTTGGGTTATTCAAGTTGAGTCTGAAACAGAGAATATTTACAAAGGTGTATGCAAGGTATAGAAAAACCACCAGAATAAGGCAGTATCCCAGTACTAGTAAAACCATTTCAGGATAAAACCTTTATCCTGAAGAGTGGAGTGGAGAGTGGGAGTTACCAAACCCCAGAAGGACAGTCTTGTGGAGAGGGATGCCAGACAAGACACAAGAGTTTTAGTAGAAAGGAGGAATCTGAGGTAATAAATTCCCTGATTTCTCCTCCTTCCTCCTAACTCTCACTGGGGTTCTCACTGATGTAGTTCACATAGATCAGCCACCAGGGCCACAGAGTAGTTGAAGAAGGGTAGAGAGGAAGCACCAAGATATCCTGGAGGTTCTTGAGTGTTAGGCTAAGTTATGTAGACTTGATTCTGTTGGGAATGAAGGATGAACAAATGCTTGGGAATGAGGGAATTGCACATGAAAGAACTGCTTTAGTAAAACTAAATTTTCATTAATGCAGATGAAATTAAAGGATTGGCAGCAAGAAGACTTTAGAAAAAACTTTGTAGAAAGTTCTGGTAGGAGGGGCATCTGGGCAGCTCAGTCAGTTGAGCATCCGCCTATTGATTTAGGCTCAGGTCATGATCTCACAATTCATGGGATAGATAGAGTTCAGCTTTCCTGCTTGGGACTCTTGCTCACTCTCTCTCTGCCTCTTTCTCTCCCTCTCTCTCCCTCAAAGTAAATAATTAAACGTTTTCTAATAAATAAAATAAAATAAAATAAAAGTTCTGGTAGACTTTATGAGCTTAAGGTGAGAAATAGTAGCAGAAAAGGAAAGACTTAGTGAGCTATGATATTTAAAAGGAATAGACTCAATCACACACACAATGCAATCCATTGATGAGAGAGTGTGCTGTCTGTTGTCTATTTTGTCCATTTTGGAATCTATTTTAACGGATTCATGTCTTTTATTACATCATCAAAGACTTTACACAACAAACTGATGTTATTCTTCCTAAGAGTAACATAGGCTGAGGAGTTAAGACAAGAGAGCTCAGAAGTGAAGACCTGACCTGCAATGTTGAGGGGGAGCAGGGAGAGAAATAAAGTAATAAACCACCCTAAAATCTCATCACATGACAATGAATGTGCTCAGCAATTTTATATTTAAATTTCCCCCATACACTTGAAAGGTAGGTATTACAACCATTCTAAAGAAAAAGGTTTTTGAAATTCACATGGAGGGTAATAATAATTACAAACAATAATAGCAATAATAATGATGATGAAATTTTATATAAAAGTCTTTAGAATATGTAAATGTTAATGAAATCTGAGTCTGAGGTCTAGGAGACAGAGTGACTTTCCAATAGATGGAGTATGTCACAGTCAGGATCAAACTTGGCATTTTACATAATTCTTCTTTTGGGACTCTTACATAGTCAGAGTCTCTTGATTTAACATATTATATCAACACATGAAATTTATGTACCATGAAATCAAAGAGATAAAATCCTCAAAGCCAACGCTGTAGGTGAACACCCAAAAAGTTGGCTTACTTTCATAGATATTTCCTAAATATATGCCAAAACATAACTCATACCGGAAGTAGAAGTCAGGAGATAAAGCGAAAGGTTCTCTGCAGGATTGTAGCTTTTACTAGTTTCCACATCTTTCAATGATACTACCAAAGCAAACAGGTTGCTAGAATAGCAAGTAAAACAATAGGAAAATGAGTGGCCTCCAACTAGGTAATCTAAAGCGCTATTCATTCCAAGTTTCACCTTCTGGAAGAGTGACCTTGCTAAGAAATGAACTGCAAAGAATGACACTTGAATAGAACAACTGCTACTTTCAGCTTAAGTTTATCCAAATTCAGCAAGTGTCAGAAAAATTTTTGTTTATACAGAAATGCCATAATCCAAAGAGATCAAAGTTTACAAGAATCTTAAAAGTTAGAAGTTTTGAACTTTTCTGTTTATGATGTGAGTTTGACCTTTAATTAATAATTTCATAATAATAAACTATAAATAAATAATAAATAGTTTAATTAATATTACCTTCAAACAATGGTAATTTTTCTCCACTTTTGTAAATTATGTGTGATTTATTTTTTAATGAGATGTATATTAGCAACTAGCCCCTCAGATGAAAATAATGCCCTCATCCAGGTACCTACCTCTATTCTAGTTGCTTAAAGATGTACCACATCATCTTTACTTTTTCATTCAAAAGTGTAGGACACACAGAAATGATTAAATAAAATAAATTATTCCTAATAATCCAACAATAGCTTCAAGGTACAGCCCAAATAGGAAAACTCAAAGCCTATATTGTCAAAGAATGACATGGTAAGGTAACACATAATCTTAAAGAGCTTTTGCCAGACAAGCTAATTAATATTAATTCAGCAATTCTAATTTAAATATCTTTGCCTCTAAAAGGTAGAGGCACCAGGAGAGAAAGGTAGTAACACTAGAAAAGGAATGACATTCTGTAGGTTTTACAAAAAACTTGTAAACTCAGGCTTACAGGCTGGAAATTTTCTAGGCAATGTCTGTATGGTGAGGCTACAGGGACAGAATCTCAAGCACAGAACTACACTCCAGCCTTGTCAAAGAATCTGATGTCCAGTGGAAACATCGAAACCGCAGAGCTCCCTAAGTTAAAAGGTCCAGACAACAGACATGTCAGGGATAGCCAGTATGGGCTCAGTATTTATATATATACATGCAACAGGATTTTAAAATAAAGTTACTTGTGGTATTAGATTAAAACTCAAAGTACAAAGTAAATATACAGGTTTATACAGATATAAATAAGTAGTTGAATACATATATAAATGAGAGAGAATAAATATTCTTTACAGAAGAATTCTAAATAACATATGTAGATAACTTCCCTATCCAGGAAAATTTAACTGTCCTCCCCAATAGTCGGTTCGATAGTGATTTCCTTCCCAAAAATAGGTTAGGAAAAGGGCAAGATAGTAACTTTATAGTAAGGAAACATGGCAAACAGTACTTTAACCAAATGATGAAAGTCAATATCACCATTGACCTCATTTGGCCTCACCATGTCCCCTGTGACAGGATGTAACAAGAAGAGTACTTTGCCTTTGTGGCACTCTATCCAAAAACCACTAATCCCAGTCAAATGGTGACAAAAATATCAGACAATCCTAGACTGGGGGACAACTCTACTGAACACCTAGCCAGTACCCCTCAGAATTGTCAAGGTCTTGAAATACAAGAAAAGACTGAGGAGATGTCACAGAACAAAAGATACTAGGGACACATGACAACTTAATACAATGTGGTCACCTCATTTCCATCCTGGAACAGAAAAAGCTCTTCAATGAAAAAAATTGATGAAATCCAAATAATTCTGGGGTTTATTTAATATTAACATGCCAATGTCAGATTCTAAGTTTTGACAAATGTGCCATGGTAATATAAGATAATAACACGGGAGGAAACTGAATGAGGGCTACAGAGGAACTCTCCGTACTATCTTTGCAACATTTCCGTAAATCAAAATTTATTCAAAAATAAGTTTATCTTACTTTATTTTTTAAATGTTTATGTATTTATTTCCTCCATGAGTTGGGGAGGGGCAGAGAGAGTGGGAGAGAGAAAATCCCAAATAGGCTCTGCACTGTCAGCACAGAGCCCAACAAAGGGCTGAATCTCACTACCCATGAGATCATGACCTGAGCAGAAATCAAGACGCAGATGCTTAACCAACTGAGGCACCTAGGTGCCCCTAAAATTTTTATTTTAAAAAATCAAATTATGGTCAAGAATGAAAGTAATGTGAATACAAAAATAAGATTGCTGCCATGAAACTGGATTCCCTCATATTAGCAGGGATGGTGAAATTCTGGAATATCCAAAGGATATAGCAGTACTTGACCATCCAAGACAAAATGGATGTGGTTATCAAAATGGGCAGGCATTTACTAGGGTAAGTGTACACTAAGAAAGGGAAAACTGATACTTTTTGATATACAACTACTGGTTGAGCAAATGTTTATTTCTATATTCATGAACAGAGATGACCAAAATCAGTTTGCTTTTTTAAGCAAGGACAATAGTAAGTAAACATTAACATTTTTCACTACAAAACTATATTATCTCTCATGTTTACCATAACACAAAATACAGTCTACAGGGACCTTAATTGACTTAATGTTCCCCCATAACTTCAGGCTGACCCATTACACTGATGATATCATGCCAATGGCACATGGCTGGTAGCAAATGTATAGTAACTTAAATGTTCTAGTGCTTACATGCTAGAGAATCTAAGATTAAATACTATGAAGATTCACAGGCTTGTCATATCAGCAACGTATTTATAGGTACAACTGACTGAGGAATGCCAGGACAACCCTGATTTAAAAAAAAAAAAAAAAGGTAAATTGTTGAATGCATGCCTCCTACCACTATGAAAGTGGCAAAGCATTTGGCAAGCTTGAGTCAATTTTTGAGGAGAATATGCTGCATATGGGAATGTTGTTTTGATCCATTTATAGGATGATCCATAACTACATCCATTTTGAGTGGAGCTTCAGAAAAGGTTTTGCAACAAGTCCAGGCTATTATGCAAGCTTCCCAGTATCTTGGGCCAAATGATCCTGAAGATTCAATGGTGCTGGAAATATCTATAAGGGATAAAGATATTGCACTGGTTCTCTATCAAGACCCAATAATAGAATCCAAGTATAAATTCAAGGAATTCTACATCTGGCCAAAATGGAGTAACAAGGGCCAGAGTTACCCTGTTGTCAGCAATCAGTTCTGTCTAGTAACAGAATAAGTGAAACAATGGCTTTCAAACCTTAAATAGCAAGGGAAAATAAGTCACTGATCCCAAAAGATATGAAATGGACTATGAGAGCACTACTACTGTCCATTTTACTGCCTGCAGATGATTTACAGACCACAGTTCAAGGGACCATGAACCCAGACAGAGGCTCATAGAGGCCACTGAATCTCCCTGAGTTGTGGTGATAAACACAGAAGGCTGGGGAGGCAAAACTGGCTAAAAATCATAGTCGGAGTATATGAGAAGAGAGAAGTTCAAGGAAAGAAAGTTTTGGAGATCTTTAAAAGGTTATCCTCAAATCTCCAGCTGAGAACTTATCAGTACATACATGTGATGGATCTACTTCAGAAAAGAACCAACAGAAAAGATTTGAGGGATAAATCTATGGAACTCATATAAGGCAATATATCCCATTCTTAGCAGCCAAAGTAGAAATAATTCATGGGGCATCAGATAGAGAATACACAAGGAAACTGTCTGAATAGTAAAACAGTATCAGTCCCAAAATAAATGCTGCACTTGGTCCCATCTAACAGATTAAAAGCAAGACTCCTAAAAATCAACCAAATTACCAAATAATCAACTCACTTAACTGCAATAACATTTACCAAGTTCAGATAACAAAGGTCAAGAATATGTATAAGAATACAAAAATATCCATCTCCCAACAAGGTAAAATTCAGTTTTTAGTATCCAATTTAAAACATGTCAGGCATGCAAAGAAGTAGGAAAATAAGACTACATGAATAGAAATATTTATCTATCAAAACTGACCCTAAAATTACATAGATGATTGAATTAGTAGACAAAGACATTATTACTAAATTACATATGTCCAAGAAGCTAAATAAAAAGATTAAATGTACTAAGCAGAGACATGGAAAATGTAAAAATATTTAAATTGAATTTCTAAAGATGAAAACTACAATGCATGAAGAGAAAAATATAGTGGATGAGATTAACATCAGATGAAACAATGCAGAAGAAAACTGGTAAACTTATAGATAGAAGCAGAAATTATCCAAATGAAACAGAGAGGGAAAAAATGCTTTAAAAATAATCAAGTATGAGAAAATATTAAGTAGTCCAAGATAAGTGTGATTGTAATTTCCAAAGAGGAGCAGAGAGATGAAGACAAATACTTAAAAAGATAATTGCCAAAAACATTACAAATTTGATGAAAACTATTAACCAGTGAAACCTAGAAACACAACAAACCTCCAAGTGCAAAAAAATAAAAGAAAAAAATTGTGTCACAGCACGTAATAATCAAATTTACTGAAACCAATAAAAAAAGAAAATCTGAAAAAAGAAAAAATATATTACATACAGATGAATGAAGAAGAATGATAGAAAGGGAAAATGTAAAACTGTAATTGAGTAAGACGATCATCTAAGTACAAAGTTCTCTGAAATCGACAAAAAGAATTAAAAAGGGAATTTATCAATGTTGGCAGACACAAGATCAATATAGAAAAATCAATTGTATTTGTTTATTCTAACAATGACCAATGAGAAGCTAAAATTGTAAAAACAATACCATTTACAGTGGAGTTGAAAATATGTATACTTAAGGCTCACTCTGCAAAAGATGTACAAAATCTGTTCCTTGAAAATTACAAAATATTGCTGAGAGAAATTAAAGAAGATCCAAATAAATGGATATAAATGCTGTGTTCGTGTATCAACACACTACATACTATCACTTTTTTCCACATTCATCAGCAAATTCAACACAACTCCAATGATAAATTTCAGACTTTTTTTTTAAATTGACAAGCTGATTCTAAAATTCATATAAGAATGCAAGACCAAAAATAGTCCAAACTGCTTTGTAAAGGGAGAACAAAAGTGGATTTCTTACACTATCTGATTTCACAACATATTATACAGTAATAGTGACAGTAACCAATATGTATGGTATTGGTGTAAACATAAATGGGTCAACAGAATAGAGCTCAGAAATAACCCCACACACATCACACATACATAATCAATTGATTTTTGACAGGGTTACAAAGGAAATTCAGCAAAGAAAGGAGAGTCTTACATGGTGTTGCACAATTCAGTAACCTTATGTCAACTGCAAACTCAACTCTAAGTTTGAGGAGCATAGGAGTGCCCCCACCCCCCGACCTTTACTAAAGAACAACTCTGGGTGTTCTAGTAAAGACTAAGTATCTGACCATGATACCACGACTATCATGACAGTCCACTGAATCATAAAGTCAAGGGGTTAAAAATGCAATCTATTGGAGAAGGGATACATTCCTACTCAGCCCTGAGTTTAAGGAACCCAAGTTTTTTATAATGTCCTTTACTCTTAGGGAGACACTATCTCTATCTTCCAAGGTTGTCTGCTATACAAATATGACATTCAGAAACAAAACTATGTCTGGAATAAAAGCAACCAGGCCTCTGCTTCTAAATGTGCAGAAGTATGAACCCATGGAGAATTCTCAATACCCAGCTATGAGGATGGAGAGATTCTGAAGAACTTACAAAGTGCCCCGTAATGAAAAAATATTTCTTTATAAATTAAGCTAGCTTACAACAGTGCTCATCAAATATGGCTGTTCCCAGTCTCCTTAACTCCGCTACTTCCTCTACCATAAGCACCAAACCCAAAAGGGGATCGGTACCAGAAACCCCTGAGAAAGAATGGTGGAGGATACTCATGAGAAATAGAGAACAAGTTGGCAGTATCCTAACCATTTTCCAGACCTTTCTAGACTTCCCCCACTGCAGCCTTAGCTGGAAGAAGGCAAGATGACATCTGTTTCTGAATGAAAACTGAGGTATTGACTATTATATGGAATTGGTATTTTGAATCCAGACTGACCTCTGTGTCTTAAAATAACACCAAAGTTCATGGACTTTCCTAAGCTCCCATGTAAGAAAAAAACTAATCATACTGAGCAAATTTAAGGGCCATGAGAGAAAAAAAAAATAGCTTGTTTGATACTTGGATTCCACTAGCAATCTTGATATCCACATGCCACTTAATACATACAACTTGTGCATACCAAAAATGTGCCAGAGAAAATTCTCCTGGAGAATTAAAATTTGACTCTTTTACCTTGCAAGTTTCAGCAATGCTTGGCTTCTATTACAAATAACTTATATTACCATGCAAAATGGAAATAAATCACAAATATAATTAAATAAAATTGAAAATAGAAAAAATTCAAGGGCGCCTGGGTGGCTCAGTTGGTTAAGCATCTGACTTTGGCTCAGCTCATGATCTCACGGTTCATGGGTTCAAGACCCACATCAGGCTGTGTGCTGACAGCTTGGAGCATAGAGCCTGCTTGAGATTCTCTCTCTCTCTCTCTCTCTCTCTCTGCCCCTTCCCAGCTTGTGCTCACTCGCTCGCTCTCTCTCTCTCTCTCTCTCTCTCTCTCAACAATAAATAAGTAAGCATTTAAAAAAAGGAAAAAGAAAAATTTGGGAGTCTAGAATGAAGTTAGGAGTTAAACAGCAACACCTTTTGAAAAATCACCTTCTTTCTTCAAGCATCATAATCTCATATTAAAGGGCTCTTACATAGAGCCAGGGACATTCTTGGTCAGTCATATTCAAGAAGCTAAACTATACCCAGCACATCTGTCATTTAAATTCCAAAAGAGTAGAGCCTGGTTCTATGAAAGCAAAAATTAGCTTCACTATTACAACACTTTGGAGAAACATACTGGCTTTTTGGGAAGAGGCAGCTGTGAACCAGAACTTTATTACTAACTGGAACCAACAGTTAGTGATGCAGAACAATGCAGAGTTCTAGATTCAATCTAGAATCACAGCATGGAAAACAGAGAAGACAAAGCAAATGTTGTTGGAACAAGACTCCATTTGGTCTGCAACAGTCAGCAACAACTACTGTCTGAGAAAAAGCAAAGGTTCTTAGATAAATATCTATGGGAATCCATGTATACTGTGGGCTACTCTAAATACCACACTAATGAGAAACAGTATATACTATTTTGCAATGTGATTTTCTGAATTAAACTAAAAATTAATGCTGCAGCACACACTTTTGAGGCCCAGATTCCCTCAGAGGCACTGTATTTAAAATATCAATTAAAATGACTAAGAATCATCTTCAGAATGATTTTCTCCCACCTTGAAAGAAATTGATAAGAATTATCTTGTCCAGTTGCATTAAATGTCATCACCTTAAATAATTCACACAGAATAAATTGATAAGGCAAAATATTTTCCTTAAAGTGAGGCACATCTACTGAAAGCCTAAATATTAGTGTTTCACAAATTCTAGAATTTCTGATCAAATCTTATCAAATAAATTCCAACTCTGCTTACAATGTCTCACCCAATCAAGTTTTAACTAGTTATACAGGGAAGTGGAAGGAAGGAAGAAAGGAAGTAAAGAAGGAAGGAGGGAGTGGAGGGGAGGGAAGGGGAGGGGAGGGGAGGGGAGGGAAGGGAGAAGGAAGGAAGGAAGAGAGACGAAAAGTAGTTCCTGCTTTTGAGGACCTGAAAATTAAGTCAGTAAATTGGGCACTTAAGCACAGAAAAGAAAAATCGATGAACTGAAATTTTCAATAACATGTTCTATTAAAAGGGCAAACACTGTGCTGACCTTTTGTCAAAGATTAGAAAAATGCATGTATGTTATGGGACTAATAAACTGATGAATTACTTGTTTAGAAGAGCTGGAAAAAAAAAAATCCTGATAGCTGAGCAATTCCCAATATTCATTTGGAAGTAGTACTTGTTCTTTCATGGGAAGACCGGAGGTCGGTCTCTCAGAGAGCAAGTTTATTTTTATTTTCTAGATCTAGAGGCAGAAGTACTCTCTAGGTGCAGCAAATATGATGTGTTAAAATTCAAGGAAGGTGCTGACCAAAAACCACACAAAACAGACTGAATCAAAGAGGCAGGAGAGGAGCCTAGAAGCTATCCCAATTAGAGGCACCCAGAAGCAGCTATGAAAGCTCAGGCACCATTATAAGCTTCTGAGCACAAGCTACTGAGAGCAAATGCTAAGCACTCAGGCAGAACGATGTGGCATGCAGGTCATGAATGACTAGTAGAACTCTCGGGTACAGTTCTCTCTGGACATCTACTAGTGGGTGATGAACCGCTGGTGCTTTCTTGACAAAGGTATGAGTACGGGAGGTGGATTCAAGAGGAGTTATACACATTTGCCAAATGCCTAAAGAGGATTTTTGGTCTGTTTTTTCAGGAATCAAGGGAAAGAAGGAACTCTCCACTTGTTTGCACAACCTGACACAGGCTAGGTTTGAAATAGCACATAACATAAACATTAACAGAAAACTGCGCTCTCTGCAGAACAGAAAGCCAACATTTTATATAGAATATATAGTCTGATAAGGTCTTTCAATTAATGGACCTACTGAGGCAAAATTTTCTTTATTTTTACTCTGAGGATAAATGGACATTTATATCTAACATGCATTGGTTATATGCAAATACAAGTGAGTCATGGCCCACTGCTGAGAAGCACGTGCATTCTGGAAGTACTGCATGTTAATTATAGTACTTATTGAAAATCACCATCTTGACAACTGTAATTTTGCCACCACCTTTCCAAATCCTAAATTGCAAAGTATCCTGTAACAAATACATTCTAACTAAAATATACTCTGTTGTAGCTGCTAAAAATTTCTGAAACTGAGTCCTCTTTTATGAACACGGACCATACGACATTTTTAAAATAGTCTGTTTAATGATGTAAATGCCCAATAACTATTTTATTATATCTCCCCATGGTACATACAATAATTATTATTATTAATAACAAACTTATATAAAGCAATAATTAATTAATATTTTTTGAGGACAAACTACACACCAGGCATTGTGCTAAGCAGTTTACGGGCATTTATCCATTTTTTTATCTAATTGATCTATCTGCTATCAGACCCAATTGCATAATTCAATACTAAATTCTACTCTTTTCAACTAACATTACATTATAAGCAATATATATATATGACAGAAAATAATCCAGTTCTATATAAGTTAACAAACTAACTATAGAAATTCACTAATATAGCCAATGTGTTTAGGCTAATCTGAGAAGATATTATAGCAGTATATAGTGTTCCAGACAACAAATTTTAGTCTTACCAATTATGTGTCTTTAATTATCAAATATTTGGTAATATTTATTTATTTAACTTTCAGAAATACACTTGATTTGTAGAAATCATTTATTAAGTACCAAAACTTCACAAGACTCCTTCTAATTCATATAAAAGTAATACATAAAATAACTCTGCTTCAAGTTGATAGAACCCTTTATATCTTATTAGCTGAATATTTAATTCTGATTATGTAATACTAAAAAGCAATTCATAATAGGTTGCATGCAGAAATTTGTAATTAAATTATAGATCAAGGTAACATTTCAAGAAGCTAAATTATGTACTAACCTGTGGAATAGAAAGGAGAATATTATTATGGTAAATAATGGTGAAACCAAGGTCTTACAGATAATAAATTCATTTACTGCCCCCACCTTTCTTTTTCATAAATAAAAATTTAAAAATAATATAAAAGAAAAATCAAATAGAGATCTATCATTTTTAATGAGCCCTACATGTGCATTTGGTTAAGCAATAAACTCAATTTTTTCCTAGTACTATCTGTAGAACCTATCATTGGGGCAAGGTCAAAAATAGGGAGTTTGGAAGTAAAATTTCCAAAATTGTTTTTAAGTTGAATTGTGTCACTGTGGAACAAATTTAATTCAATTTGCAAGATTGAAATTAATTCAATTTGTCTTGACTGATAAAGATTAACCGTTTTTTGTTCAATATCAAATAGACTATGCATTTAAAAAGGAGAAATTATGATCTTCTTAAATCTTATATTCACTTAGTTTTCTGTTAAATTATTAAAAACTGTTTTTCATCTTCAATTGTGTGAATTCAATGAATATTTCCACAAGTGTTAGGTATATTTAATAATAGCTTAAGTAAAGAACAAATTTTACATTAAGCCTTCATGCAATAGTTACTGAAAATTAGTACTGAAAATAGTTACTACAGTACTGAAAATTAGCTACTCAGTACTGAAAATTAGTACTGAAAATAGTTACTACAAAGAGAATACATTGTAAAACTCCTTTTTTATGTTTTATGGTACTAAAACATACAGTTAATAACATGTATTCATGGGGGCACCTGTGTGGCTCAGTTGGTTAAGTGTCTGACTTCAGCACAGGTCATGATCTCCTGGCTTGTGAATTTGAGCCCCACGTTGCGCTCTGTGCTGACGGCTCAGAGCCTGGAGCCTGCTGCACATTCTATGTCTCCCTCTCTCTCTGCCCCGCCCCCACTCACATTCTCTCTCTCTCTCTCTCTCTCTCTCTCTCTCTCTCTCTGTCTCTCTCTCAAAAATAAACATTTAAAAATTTTTTTAATAAAATAAAATTAAAGTTAAAAAATAACATATCAATGAAACATAATTTTGGAAGAATAGTGCTTATATAGACTGATTTTTACCTTTCCCACAACGTCCCCTAAAAACAGGCACATACAAATTCACAGTGACCAATACTGTTGTTTAGTTTCAACACTGTGGTGTTAGATTAGTTTATTTTTCCATCAGGTCAATTTCCTTTCCAAACACTTTCAACTAATGTCTATGTACTCTGATAAATATGCACTCTAGAGGAATATTTAGATAAATTAAATTTAGCAGAGCTCTGACCAAAACCAAAAGCCACTCCTACTGACATAGTGACTTTTGCAATGACTTGGAAACTGGCTCCCTATTTCAATTAGCATGCAGCCTTTGAACCTTTCACATATCTATGTGTGATAGTTCCCAAAACGTTTACATTCTGCCTAAACTCCTCAATCTCATACAAAGTTGAAACACTCTTGGGGAAAACATAATGGTCTCAGTACACATGGTTAAACAATGTAAAGGGCTCATGGATATAGGATTACCCAAGTTAAGGACTTCCCCCTGAGATTTAACTGGGAAAACAGAAAACCTGAATTCAGGATGGAGAGGAAAGCTGTTATATTACTATTCCACTCCACTTTTTAATAAAATGTTTATCAGATAGCACAACTTCCTTTGTCATTTTGAAAAATAGGTCTATTATCAACAACATGTAAATTTTTCCTCCTCCCAATGAATATTTGAAAAGCTTAGTCATTACACTAATAGAAAATACCTTCCAATAATCAGAGAAAAGTAACTTTTGCAATGATAATTTGCTTAAAGAAAAACTACAGTGTTTGTACACTATTTCTTAAACGTGACAAATATTAGGAAATTTGATTATGAGAATACAAAGCACATTTTCTGATTTTAAATTACATTTCATGGCTAAAAAGAAGTAGTTTCAGATAAGATAATGACATTGTAAGAATGAGACTACTAATTTGATGAAAAGTACAATGTAGCCAGGGTCTAAGTTTCAGTACTAGCTTTTTATAAATGCCAATGTTGAAAGTATAAATATGTGTTAAACTAACTCACAACTCTGTATATTTTGATGATGCTTCAAATTGCTCAAAGTATCCAAAATTTATTTTATTTTGTATCTATTCACAGATCTTACAAAATGAATTACTATGTAAGTATTGATCTTCAGTGTCTTTTGAAACCGTAAAAGTAGGATTTTTAATTAAGCACCAATAAATCGGAAAGTTAGATGTTTTTAAAAGCTATTTTATCAAAGTAAAATATTGGTGTTGGCTTGTTACCAAGATTTAATTTGTGCTATCTCCAACGACTCTCCTCTTGTAAGCAGTTCTCCCTTTCCTACCTCTTAGAAATCATTCAGGGAACAACAGTGCTGCAAATAAATGTACGTAAGTTTTATAATATGTAAAAATTTTTGCTTTTAGCACTTCTATTAGGTATTGTCCTAGTCATTTTAGTGAAGGCCTAACTACAAGAAAAATAAACTACAGTTATCTGACGACAATAACTTACAAATTTACTTCTGGCTTCCACAAGCCTCCTTATTTCTTACTGGATTTAAAGCTGGTTTGGGGTAAAATGAGAATTGCCACCTTCTGCAATTTTCCTGCCGACAAAAATGCTAGATGGGTTTAATTTGTACTGCTCAACTGAGAGAGCAATATTATTTGTCTACATGTGAGGGAAAATTATATAAAGTTTGTTTCTGGTGCTTTTTCATTTTCTCAAAGTTCGAATACCAAAGGCTGAGAATGGATTCTGACTTTAGGATCTTCAAAAGCTGCAAAGAAAATTAGATGAGTACACAGAAATCAAATACAAATCAGTAAGAAATATGGCCTATGAGAGACATGGGAACAATGCTATAGAAATGTAAAGAAAAAGAAGAAAGAAAAGAAGATGGTTTCTGGCTAAGAGGCAAGGAAGAGAAAATCGGGAGATACTTACAGTAGTTACCAGTTTACATGTGGCCTCAGCACATGGGAAGAAGCTGGATATTAAGTTTAAAGATACCCACCTTCATAGAAAAAAGAAAAAGGAAACTTCACCGTGTATAACCAAGTATAGGGGCCTCCGGCAGGCTGCCCCCAAATGTGCCACTTTGACACGAAGATCGTGTCGAGTTAAAATAAAAGCCCAGCAGAGGCAGGAAAGGCACTCTGCCTCCCCCGTAACTGCCTCAATTTACACTGAAAAGGAGAGCCTATACCAGGAAGAGAAATATTAACACTGACTCCACTTGACCTAAGAAGGAACTCATTTGGATAACAGAACAGTCTTCTTTTTCCAAACATCTCTTTTCACCTTTTTGGTTAGTGACTTTTCTCCTCTCCGTACCCCCAGTCTCTACCCCTCCCCTTAGCTCAGAAAAGCTTCCTGTCGCTGCACCATGATTGGAACCCCGTGTCTGTGTGGATTCCCCAGATGTACACCTGTGAAATTTGATTCTCTTCTGTTAATCTGTCTCATGTCAATTTGATTCTAAGTCCAGCTAGAAGAACCTTAGGGCAGAGGAAGGTCTTTCTCCCCGACAGAAATTATTAAAAAGTATTTATGAAAACAAAAAGTATTTACGGCCTTTCATGTGTTTGGGAAACCTAGGCCTTTCATGTGTTTAGGTGTGTATAATTTAAAATGCACATTTTCACTTTGCTCCATAAGGAAAAGAAACATGTCTTTTCTTTATGTATCTCTTACAAATACGCACCTTACCTATATAGTAACTGCTCAATAAATCACTATTAAACAAATGCACTATCTAATGTAAACCTACTTCATGGAACAATTTTTAATGGCATAAATAAATGATACAAACTGTACCAAGAAACTGGACACTTCTATAATAGACATCAGTTTATTTCTACCACTAAGTTATATGTTAGGCAAATGAATTAGTTGTCAAACGCCTTATGATCGTCTATTGCTAGTTTTTCAACCTATAAAACTCCATGTGTTTACTAAGAAAACTGGGTGTTCAAAAGCCCAGGCATTGTATGTTCTCTGTTGCACAGAGTTTTATAACGAAGCTCCCAAGTTTTTACCATTTGGGTAAACTAACCTCATTTTAAAACAGGGGCGCCTGGGTGGCTCAGTTGGTTGAGTGTCCAACTATTCATTTTGGCTCAGGTCATGGTCCCAGGGTAGTGGGATGGAGCCCCACATCAGGCTCTGCTATGAGCGAGCAGCCTGCTTAAGATTTTCTCTCTCCTCCTCTCTGCTACTTCCCCTCTGCCCCCTCCCCACTCACTCGCATGCTCTCATTCTCTAAAAAAATGTTTTCAATTAAAAAAAAAAAAAAGAACAGAGACTTCCATGCTTCTGTGTGTACCATGTACCACAAATAAAGAAGAGTTCCAGGTATGAGAACTGAAAGAATGTTAGCATTAACACATAAAGAGCAAGAGCGGTCAGTCAGAGAAAGAGAGATTCTAAGAACCTTATCCTCCATCACATTCATTACCTTCCATGACAGAGAAAGACTACCAAAGTCACCCTGAAGAAAGTCTAGGCACTATTTCTTAAAGAGTATAAATTAACCTTTCCTGATGAATGCTATTTTTATTTTAAAATATTTGAGGGGAGCCTGGGTGGCTCAGTCGGTTGGGCGTCCGACTTCGGCTCAGGTCATGATCTTACAGTCCGTGAGTTCGAGCCGCGCGTCGGGCTCTGTGCTGACAGCTCAGAGCCTGGACCCTGTTTCAGAGTCTGTGTCTCCCTCTCTCTGACCCTCCCCCATTCATGCTCTGTCTCCCTCTGTCTCAAAAATAAATAAACGTTTAAAAAAAATTAAAAAAAAAAATTTGGAATTTCCCACTTGTTCAATATTTCAAGTACAGCAAATAGGATATCCATTACTAACCTTAACAATGAGGGAACTGTCATATCTTGCAGTACATTTTGGTATTAAATAGCCTATTTAAGTGGCAAGTCCTTTCACATTTTTATTATTTAAATCATATTTCTCTTAAGACTTACAATTACTTGAGATGTTACAGTTAAATATATTTTTAGATGTTTATTTATTTTGCGGGGGGGGGGGGTGGGAGGCAAAAAGAGTGGGGGTAGAATCCTAAGCAGGCTTTGCACCTTCAATGCAGAGCCCAATGTGGGGCTCGGTCCCACGAAATGTGAGATCATGACCCAAGCCAAAACCAAGAGTTGGACACTTAACCAAATGAATCACCCAGGCAGGTGCCCTACTGTTAAATATTTTTGAGGAATAAACATTTCTGTATTTTCCTACAGATGAAATGACTCAAACTTCTTGTGCAGTAAGAATGGAAGACCACCTACTATCACGGACTCTCCCAATGAAACAATGTTTTTTAATGCAGGATCAAGTATTAAAAATATTATTTAAGGGGCTCCTGGGTGGCTCAGTTGGCTAAGAATCCCACTTCAGCTCAGTTCATGATCTCACGGTTCATGTGTTCGAGCCCCGTGTGGGACTCTGTGCTGACAGCTCAGAGCCTAGAGCCTGCTACAGATTCTGTGTTTCCCTTTCTCCACCCCGCCCCCCACTTGCGCGCGCTCGTGCGTTCTCTCTCTCTCTCTCTCTCTCTCTCTCTCTCTCTCTCTCTCAAAAATAAGGAAACATTTAAAAAAATAAATTATTTAAAATATATTTATTACCTAACCATGGGGCACCTGGCTGGCTCAGTCAGCTAAGTGCCTGACTCTGGATTTCAGCTCCAATTATGATCTCACAGTTCATGAGTTCTGAACTCATGACCCTGCACTGGTCCCTGCACTGACAGCACGGAGCCTGCTTGGGATTCTATCTCTCTTCCTTTCTCTGCCCCTCCCCTGCTCTCTCTCTCTCTCTCAAAATAAATAAAATTAAAAAAATAAATAAGTAAAATATATTTGTAACCTAACAACAACCACAAAAAGGTTTTAAATAGTTCAACACCATTCTCTTCCTAAAATAAGGAAAAGCCTGAATATGAATTAGAAAGAGGAACAATGAATGCAAATATTCTACAAACCCATTTACCAAAATATGGTTGGCCTTGAAATTTGGCTTGAAATTTGGTTATCAACATGTTGCTCAGGGACATGAGAAAAAAAGTAGCACCTGCCCACGATGTAGGATTAGACAGTCCAAGAAGCCCCCATAAAGTAAAACCAGAGAGTTGTACTATCCATACAGCAGTCAATGGCCAATGTGGCTATGCAGTACTTGCAATCTGTCTAGTGAAACTGAGAAACTGAATTTTTATTGGTACTTTATTTTAATTAATTTTAACTTAAAAACCCATACTCGGGGCGCCTGGGTGGCTCAGTCAGTTAAGCATCCGACTTCGGCTCAGGTCACGATCTCGTGGTCCGTGAGTTCGAGCCCCGTGTCAGGCTCTGTGCTGACAGCTCAGAGGCTGTAGCCTGTTTCAGATTCTGTGTCTCCCTCTCGACCCTCCTCCATTCATGTTGTCTCTCCCTGTCTCAAAAATAAATAAACATTTAAAAAAAAATAAAAAAATAAAATAAAATAAAAACCCATACTCAATTAGGTTATTTGAAAACATATGGCTTGGCTGGGAAACTTGTGTACTCAAATTTATTTTTCAACTACAAATTTTTAAAAACATATACACACAGGAAGTTTTTTCAAGAAAAACCTTGCCTGAATTGATGTGTTCTAAGTGTAAAATACCACATTTCAAAGACTTCTTATGAAGAAAGAATGTAAAATGCTCACTGATATTTTCTAAAAATTTTTTTAATTTATTTATTTTGAGAGAGAGACAGAGAGCATGAGTGGAGCAGGGAGAGAGAGATAGAGAGACACAGTATCCAAAGCAGGCTCCAGGCTCCAAGCTGTCAGCACAGAGCCCGATGTGGAACTCAAACTCAAGAACAGTGAGATCATGACCTGAGCTGAAGTCAGACACTTAACCAACTGAGTCACCCAGGTGCCCCACTCACTAATGTTTTCAATATTACCTACTAAAATGACATTAAATAAAATATGACTAAGACTTTTCTTTCTACTTTTTAATGTTGCTACTAGAATATTTTACCTTATGTATAATGGCTCACATTACACTTCTACTGAACAGGACCAATCTAGGAAATTAACTGCCAATGTACAGATAGACTAAACAAAAACATGCCTTCTCAAAACCACTAGCAAGGACATTGTTTGCCTTGAACCTTGATGATGGTAAGAGGAGGGGGAAAAGAAAAGAATGAATAGAAACCTCCCGCATGTAGATACTGCAACTTGAATTCATATGACACAGGTAGTCCAAAAAACAGAAAGCCAGTAACTGAGTTTACAGTTGTTCCAGATTGGGAGCGAATCCAAGAAGCTACCAAAAATAAACACAATCCTCTCAGGAGGAAAACACGTTTCGTAAATAAAGTTTCAAGAAAAATGCGCTTAAATCAAAAATAATCAGATTTACCTGGAAACAAAGTACTATGAGCAAGAACCAAGAGAAAAAGCAGGCAGGGAGTCAGACACACAAATACTTCAGGATTGAAAACATCAGAGTATAATTTATCATTAATTTATTCAACAAAGGATTACTAAGTGTCCTCAATTTGGCACTCATCTATGCTCTGGAAACAGAGTAGCAAGTAAAATAATCAAAACCCCTGCCATCAAGGACTTTGTATCAACACAGGTAAGTCTGTTTCAAAATACATTTTAAAATATGAAGTATAAAATACTCAAGCATGAAAAATAAGAACATCAAATAAATATTAAGAGGAAAAGACAGAACTGGCAACACAAATAAGAAATAAGAAATTACAAAAATAACCAGATGGGACTTACTGAAATAAAAAATATAATAAATTAAATTTTAAAACTGATGGCCGAACTAAATCACTGATCTACATTAGTACTCTGTATATTTCACTACTGTGTGTGTGTGTGTGTGTGTGTGTGTAGACTGTAAAGAGAGACAAAGAAATGAAAATATAAAAAAGAATTTAAGAGACATGGCAAACAAAGATTCTAGAACATTAGAGTCCAAGAATGGGAGAAAAGAGAGAAAGGCAGTTTTTGAAAAAAATAAATAAATAACTACTGAAGATTTTTCTAAAAATTGTGAAGGGCTCCATTCTTTTGATTCGGGTGAACCCAGTGAATCTAGAGCTGAATAAATAAATAAATAAAAATACCCACTATGACAATATAGTGAAAAACTTCAGAGCAACAAAAATAAGGAGAAGAATTTAAGAACAGGAAAAGAAAAAAAGACAAACTTCCAAAGCAGGAATAACAATGAGACTAAAAGCTGGCTTCTCAATAGCAGGGATGAAACCAAAACAACAAATAAATGTGCTTAGTAAAGTGTCAACCCAGAATTATATTCCCAGAGAAAATAACTTCCAAACACTAGGGTAAAATAAGGCATTTTCAATTACACAAAGTCTTCAGTTTGCCACCAGAAGAACCAAGATATTTACATTTTTTCAAGCATAAGGAAAGTATTCAAACTGAACATCTGATTTGCATGAAGGAGTACTGACCTGAACACAAGGTAAAGGCAACCTACAGGTTATTCAGGGCAAACACTGTATAAAACATAAGTAATGCTGTTCTGTGGGGTTAAAAACAAATGGGATAGACATAAAAGTCACACGTGAGTGGGAAAAGTGTGTAGTAATATGTTCTAAGATCTTCAAATTGTTCAGGAAGAATGTAAAATTGTTAACTGACTCAATTTTGACAATTTTTCTTTTCTGTTTTTTAATGTTAGTTTTTTTTATTTTTGAGAGAGAGACAGAGACAGAGTGAGAGCAGGAGAGGGGCAGAAAGACAGGAAGACAGAATCTGAAGCAGGCTCCAGGTTCTGAGCTGTCAGCACAGAGCTGCACATGGGCCTTGAACCCATGACCTGCACCGAAGTTGGAAGTTTAACCAACTGAGCTACGCAGGCACCCCAATTGACTTGATTTTGAAATACTAAGTGTGGATGTTAAAAATGTCTATGATAACAATAACTAAAAACCACACAGAATATATAGCTTGTACATAAACAGAAGTGTAAACATTTAAAGAAAAATCACACAAACCAAACTATAACACAAAAGAAAAAAAGCAAAGAAAACATAGAAAATGTAGAATGAACATAAAGAATTAAACAAGATGGCAGAAAGTAATCCAAAATAAGAGTAATAATAACTGTAAATGGAGAAAATGCTTCATTTAAAGACAAACGTATTCAGACTGAAGTAAAAAAGAAAAATCCAACAACTGTCATCCATTTAAAACATGATATAAAAGAAAAATAGGGGCTCCTGGGTGGCTCAACCAGTTGAATGTCTGACTCCTGATTTCAGCTCAGGTTATGATCTCACAGTTTGTGGGATCGATCCCCACATCAGGCTCCAAACTGACAGCAGAGAGCCTGCTTGGGGTCCTCTCTCTCTCCCTGTCTCTCTCTCTCTCTCTCTCTCTCTCTCTCTCTCTCTCTCTGTCTGTCTCTCTCTCTGCCCCTCCACTGCTCCTGCTATCAAAACAAATAAATACACAAACTTAAAAAAAAAGAAAGAAAGAAATACACAAACATAAAAATATGGAAAATGTTAATCAAATAACCTTGTGTGCTTTTATTAATACCATAAAATACAAACTCAGGCCAAAAAAAATTTGAAACATAATGTAGGTCAGAAAGATTTACCATTTCAAAACTTGGATGCATCTGAGGCAGCTCCAAAATACATGAAGCAAACCGACAGAAATTTCAAAACAGAATTTAAAAAGCACCCATCATGGTTAGCTTTTCATATACATCTCTCTTTAGTTTATAAATCAAGAAAAACAATACAAATTGGTAAGTTAGAGAACAAACAACATAACTTACAAATCTGAATTAATGACACAGAACAAATGGAAAATATTCTTTTCAAGGATGCCTAGAAAACTAATGCTACGATAGAAATTGGTTCCATGAAAACTGGCCAATGGCTCATGAAACAAACCTCAAGAAATTAAAAAGTATGTATTTTAAAGGTAAGCCTTTTTAAAATCCATCCGTAAGAAAATTAATTTTAAGGGGTGCCTGCGTGGCTCAGTAGGTTAAGCGTCAGACTCTTAATTTTGGCTCAGGTCATGATTTCACTGTTTGCAAGTTTGAGCCCAGCATCAGGCTCCACACTGACAGTGGTGAGCCTGCCTGGGATTCTCTGTCTCTCTCTTTCTCTCTCTCTCTCTCTCTCTCTCTCTCTCTCTCAAGACAAACAAACATTATAAAAAAGAATCTGTTTAAAAAATTAATTTTAAAATCAAATAATCAAACATCTAAAAATTTATGAATCATGGAAAAATCCTAATTAAAAATAGAACTCCAAAAACCTTATAGGATGAAGCTATTATGGATATGCACAAAAATGAACAGTGTCAAATGTTTCTATTAAGAAGACACAGTGAAAATTACACCTTAGCCATCCGTGTTAAAAGATTAATAGGCAATTAACAAAGAACAGCCCAAGGAATATATATATAAAAAAAATGAAATGATAAACCTAAGATAACAATTTAACAAAATACAATATATATAATAGAAAAGACAAAGGAAGTTAATAATTGGTTCTTTGACATCTAGCGTAAATTTGACTAACATCTGTCAAAACATACTTTAACAAAAAGAAAATAATGTTCAATAAACTACTTTAATAATGAAAAAGAAAAATCCAGACCACCTGGGTGGCTCAGTCAGTTAAGCGTCTGAGTCTTGATTTCGGCTCAGTTTGTGATCTCACAGTTTCTGGGATGGAGTCCCAAGTTGCGCTCTGAGCTCACAGCAGGGAGTTGCTTGGGGCTCTCTCTTTTCCTCTCTCTCTGCCCCTCCCCAGCTTGCACTTTCTCTGTCTCTCTCAAAATAAATAACTTAAAAACGAACTAAAAGAAAAATCCACATAATGATGAATGAAGCAGACATTAAAGACATCATCAAAGGATATTATGACTACTTTATCTCCATAAACAAAAAATTTGGATAAGATTGACACCTTGCAGGAAAAATTTAATTTCACAAAATTTACTCAAAAATAAATTAAAACTCCAAAAATCTTATTAACATTAAGAAAAATAAACTTTTAAATAAAATAAACAGACAACTTTGTCGGTGGAAAAAAAATCAAATAACTGCATTTTCATACATACTATGACAAAATACAGAACTGACTCACTGTAATGAACTAGTACACTCCTGACAGCAAAGCTTAATGAGAAAAACACGAAAAAAAAAAAAAAACCACTCTTGAACACTCATGCTAAATCCTAAAGGTATAAACAATGAACCTAATATAGAAACAAATGAAAAAGACTTGAAATGTACATATATATTTTTAACATTAAACAATAAATGAACGTAATTTACCATCTTAAAAGACTAGAGAAAAATAATGATTGATCCTACAGACTCAAAAAAATACGTAACATTCATTATTATAAAAAAAAAGGATATCTATAAAAAACTAGAGCAAGCAACACAATGGTAAAATGTGAAAACTGTGTCTTTTGAAATCAAAAACAATAATATGCACTAGTATTATTGTTTTTATTCCAGTGTTCTTAGTAACACATTAACATCAAACATTTAAAGCAGAGGAGCCAAGATGGCAGAACAGCATGGAAGTTTTTTGTGTGACTCGCGTCCATGAAATAGAGCCAGAACAACATTAAACCATCCTACACACCTAGAAAACTGATTAGAGGATTAACACAACAATCTGCACAACCTGAACCACAGAATTCAGCAGGTGCATGCCACGGAGAGGTGTACTTGGGGAGAGAGAAGCTGGCGGTGGTCACGGAGCTGCTTTTGCAGGCAGAGAGAGGACAAAGATTGGGCGGGGGGAGAATATGGGAAAAGCACCCCTCCCCAAAAGCAGCTGGAAAGAAAGTGGAAAATTAGAAACAGCCACAGGGACTAAACTAAAAAAGGAGAAAGGAGAAAGGAGAAAGGAGAAAGGAGAAAGGAGAAAGGAGAAAGGAGAAAGGAGAAAGGAGAGGGTTTAAATTCCGTTAAGACTGTAAACAAGGGGAGCACAAAGTCTGCAAATCTGTAGCTCGATACCTAGCAGTGCTCTGGTGGGAAAGGTGAATCCCCAGGAGCAGAGTGGGGTCCAGGAGGTTTTCGGGCCACATGGGGAAAAGCGGTTCCACTGCTGGAAAGGCATTTGGTAGAGACTGTTGAAGCCACCTGGTCCTGGCAGACCCCAGAAAACGGCCACACTCGCTGGTGCTGGAACAAGGTTGTTAAGGGTGAAGCCTGGTGCCAGATGTGTGTTGTGATTTTCCATAATCCCCAAAATGCTGCTGCTACACTATCTCACGAACTTTTTCTGGGGCAGGCAGGCACCTGACCACAGTCTCGGGGCACAGGCAGCAGCAGGGTCCAGCAAGCGTTCCTGGGTGCAGCCGACATTCAGCCATTTTTCGGCCATTGCTTGGTGAGACCCTCCAGCAGAGGGGTGGGACGGGTCAAAGCCACAGTCCTTCAGAAGAAAGGGGCTGGGGAACAGCCGCATCTGAGACAAAACTTGGGAGAGAGGTACTGCCAGGGCCCTGGTCACGGAGAGTGAAAAAGCGGGAAGGGGACGAGAGCTGAAGACAGAGGACGGGTGCGTGATGGCGGATGGGGAAAACAGACTGGGTAGCTGGGTGGCGCCATTTTCACCGCTCCTGCACATGCACATACACACCTACGAGCACCGCAGCAATCCACCCCAGTAGGCTAGCAGCACCATCTAGTGGAGAGCAGAGGCTTTACACTGAGACCCGCCCAACTGGGCCAACTTCACTCTTCAAGAACACAAGTCTCACCGCTGTCTTAGTTTATGGACTATAAGTGCTACACAGACTGACTTCTAGGGGAAAACAAAGTAATTTCAGTCCTACTTCAATCCATTAGGAGATTCATCTATTCAATTATCTTTCTTTTTTTCTCTCCTTTACACTTCTTTTTCTTGAATATAGAAAGAGAAAAAATTCATTTTTACTTTCAGTTTTTATTAAAAATATTTTTCTTTAACTCTTATTACTATATTTTTTACTTGTGTGTATTTTTTTCAAATTCTATTTTACTTCTATCATTTTATTTTAGTCTGCTTCAGTGTATTCACCTTTTCAAATTTTCAATTTCCTTTTTTCTTTTTTTGTTCTTTTCATTTTTTTCTTTTTATTTTCTTTTTCTTGAAAGCAGAAAAAGAAAACTTCATTTTTACTTTCAATTTCTATTAAAAGTATTTTTATTTAATTTTAATATATTTTTGCTTTTATGTAAATTTTTTCAAATTCTACTTCCATCATTTTATTTTAGTCTACAGCAGTGTATTCACTTTTTCAAATTTTCAAACGATTTCTTTTTTTTTGTTTTTTAATCTTTTTTGTCTTTTTTGTTTCTTTTCTTTTTTACTGAATACAGGAAAATAAAAAATTATATTTACCTTTAATTTTTATTAAAAATATTTTTCTTTAATTTTTCTACTATATTCTTTACTCTTGTGTATATTTTTTCAAATTCTATTTTACCCCATTCATCTCATTTTAGTCTACCTTGGTGTATACATTTTTTTAAATTCTCAAACGATTTTCCTCCCCCCCCCCCGTTTTTTCTCTATCTGTCACAACACTTTCTACACTCAGACAAAAACACACCTAGGATCTAGCATCATCTATTCAATTTGTGTATGTGTGTGTTTAATTTTTAATTTTAATATTTTTTTAATTTTGATTTTTTTAATTTCAATTTTTCTACCTCACTAATTCCTTTTCTCCCTTCAAAATGACAAAATGAAGGAATTCACACCAAAAAAAAGAGCACGAAGAAACGACAGCCAGGGATTTAACCAGCACAGATACAAGCAAGATGTCTGAACCAGAATTTAGAATCATGATAATAAGAATACTAGCTGGAGTCAGAAATAGATTAGAATCCTCTTCTGTAGAGACAAAATAACTAAAAAATAGGTCAGAATGAAATTAAAAATGCTATAACTGAGCTGCAATCATGGATGGATGCTGCGGCAGCAAGGATGGATGAGGCAGAACAGAGAATCAGCAACATAGAGGACACACTTATATAGAATAATGAAGCAGAAAAAAAGAGGGAGATTAAGGCAAAAGAGCACGATTTAAGAATTAGAGAAATCAGTGACTCATTAAAAAGGAACATCATCAGAATCATAGGGGACCCAGAAGAGGAAGAGACAGAAATGTGGGTAGAAGGGTTATGTGAGCAAATCATAGCAGAAAACTTTCCTAACCTGGGGAAAGACACAGACATCAAAATCCAGTTAGCACAGAGGACCCCCATTAGCTTCAACAAAAAACAACCATCAGCAAGGCATATCATAGTCAAATTCACAAAATACTCAGGCAAGGAGAGAATCATGAAAACAGCAAGGGAAAAAAGTCCCTAACCTACAAGGGAAGACAGATCAGGTTTGCAGCAGACCTACCCACAGAAACTTGGCAACCAGAAAGGAGTGGTGGGATATATTCAGTGTGCTGAATCAGAAAAATAGGCAGCCAAGAATTCTTTATGCAGCACAGTTGTCATTCAAAATAGAAGGAGAGATAAAAAGTTTCCCAGACAAACAAAAATTAAAGGAGTTTGTGAGTACTACACCAGCCCTGCAAGAAATTTTAAGGAGGACTCTCTGAGGGGAAAAAAGATGAAAAAAAAATGTACACATATATATGTAAATATATATGTAAAATATATATGTATATATATGTATATTACATATGTATATATGTAAATATATATGTGTGTGTGTGTGTATATATATATATATATATATACACACACACACACATATATATGTAAAATACCAAAAGCAACAAGGATTAGAAAGGACCAGGAAACACCACCAGAAACTCCAACTCAATAAGCATCATAATACTCATGATGCTCTATAAGCATCAGTACTCATTCTAAATGTCAATGGACTCAATACTCCAATCAAAAGACATAGGGTAACAAAATGAATAAGAAAACAAGGTCCATCTATATGCTGTTTATAAGAGACCCACTTTACACCTAAAGACACCTTCAGATTGAAAGTAAGGGGATGGAGAACCATCTATCATGCTAATGGTCAACAAAAGAAAGCAGGAGTAGCCATACTTATATCAACAATCTAGACTTTAAAATAAACACTGTATCAAGAGATGGAGAGAGCCATCACATCATAATCAAGGGGTCTATAGACCAAGAAGACATAACAATTATAAACATTTATGTGCCAAATGCGAAAGCACCCAAGTATATACATCAATTAATCACAAACATAAAGAAACTCTTCGATAGTAATACTATAATTGTAGGAGACTTCAACACCCCACTCACAGCAATGGACAGATCATCTAATCAAAAAGCAACAAAGAAACAATGGTTTTGAATGACACACTGGACCAGATGGACTTAACAGATATATTCAGAACATTTCATTCTAAAGGAGCAGAATATACATTCTTCTCCAGTGCACATGGAATGTTCTCCAGAATAGACCATACACTGGGACACAAATCAGCCCTAAGTAAGTACAAAAAGATAGAGATCATACCTTGCATATTTTCAGACCACAAAGCTATGAATCTCAAAATCAACCACAAGAAAAATTTTGAAAGGTAACAAATACTTGGAGACTGAAGAACATCCTATTAATGAATGGGCTGGGGCAACTGGGTGGCTCAGTCGGTTGGGCGTCCGACTTCGGCTCAGGTCATGATCTCGCAGTTCGTGAGTTTGAGCCCTGCATCAGGCTCTGTGCTGACAGCTCAGAGCCTGGAACCTGTTTCAGATTCTGTATCTCCCTCTCTCTCTGACCTTCCCCCATTCATGTTCTGTCTCTCTCTGTCTCAAAAATGAATAAACGTTTAAAAAAAAATTAAAAAAAAAAAAGAATGAATGGGCTAACCAAAAAGTTAAAGAGGAAATTAAAAAGTATAGGGAAGTCAATGAAAATGATAGCACCACAACCCAAAAGCTCTGGGACATAGCAAAGGCGGCCATAAGAGGAAAGTATATAGCAATCCAGGCCTTCCTAAAGAAGGAAGAAAAATCTTAGATACACAACCTAACCTTACACCTTAAGGATCTGGAAAAAAAACAGCAAAGAAAACCCCAAGTCAGCCGAAGACAGGAAATAATAAAAATTAGAGCAGAAATTAATGCTATCAAAACCAAAAAAACAGTAGAACAGATTAATGAAACCAGAAGCTGGTTCCTTGAAAGAATTAACTAAATTGATAAACCACTACCCAGATTGATCAAAAAGAAAAAGGAAAGGTTCCAAATAAATAAAATCAAGAATGAAAGAGGAGAGACCACAACCAACACAGCAAAAAGAAAAACAATAATAAGAGACTATTATGCACAATTAATGCCAAAAAAATTGGCAATGTGGAAGAAATGGACAAATTCCTAGAAAGATATACCTACCAAAACTGAAACAGGAAGAAACAGAAATTTGAACAGACCCATAACCAGTAAGGAAATCGAATTAGTAATCAAAAATATGCCAAAAAACAAGAGTCCAGGGCCAAATGGCTTTCCAGGGGAATTCTACCAAACATTTAAGCAAGAGTTGACACCTATTCCCTTGAAGGTGTTCCAAAAAATAGAAATGGAAGGAAAACTTCCAAACTCTTTCTATGAAGCCAGCATTTCCTTGATTCCAAAACCAGACAGAGACCCCACTAAAAAGGAGAACTATAGACCAATTTTCCTGATGAACATGGATGTAAAAATCCTCAACAGTATATTAGCCAACTGGATCCAACAATACATTAAAAAAAATATTCACCACGACCAAGTTGGATTGATACCTGGGATGCATGGCTGGTTCAATATCCACAAAACAATTAACATGATTCATCACATCAATAAAAGAAAGGACAAGAACCATATGATCCTCTCAATAGGTGCAGAGAAAGCATTTGACAAAATACAGCATACTTTCCTGATAAAAACCCTCAAGAAGGTAGGGATAGAAGGAGCATACCTTGAGATCATAACAGCCATATATGAACGTCCCAATGTTAATATCCTCCTCAATGGGGAAAAACTGAGAAGCTTTCCCCTTAAGGTCAGGAACAAAACAGGGATGTCCACTCTCGTCACTGTTATTCAACATAGTATTTGGAAGTCTTAGCCTCTGCATTCAGACAACACAAAGAAATAAAAGGCATCCAAATCGGCCAGGAGGAGGTCAAACTTTCACTCTTTGCAGATGACATGATACTCTATATGGAAAACCCAAAAGATTCCACAAAAAACTTCTAGAATTGATTCATGAATTCGGCAAAGTTGCAGGATATAAAATCAATGCACAGAAATCAGTTGCATTCCTATATGCCAACAATGAAGCGACAGAAAGAGAAATCAAGGAATCGATCCCATTTGCAGTTGCACAAAAAACCATAAAATACCTAGGAATAAATCTAAACAAAGAGGTGAAAAATCTATACACTGAAAACTATAGAAAGCTTATGAAAGAAATTGAATAAGACACAAAAAAATGGAAAGAGATTCCCTGCTCCTGGATAGGAAGAACAAATATTGTTAAAATGTCGATATTACCCAGAGCAATCTACATATTCAATGTGATCCCTATCAAAGTAACACCAGCATTCTTCACAGAGCTAGAACAAATAATTCTAAAATTTGTCTGGAACCAGAAAAGACCCCAAATAGCCAAAGAAATCTTGAAAAAGAAAACCAAAGCAGGAGGCATCACAATCCCAGACTTCAAGCTATACTACAAAGCTGTAATCATCAAGACAAAATGGTACTGGCACAAGAACAGACACTCAGATCAATGGAACACAATAGAGAACCCAGAAATGGACCCACAAACGTATGGCCAACTAATCTCTGACAAAGCAGGAAAGAATATCCAATGGAATAAAGACAGTCTCTTCAGCAAGTGGGGCTGGGAAAACTGGACAGCGACATGCAGAAGAATGAACCTGGACCACTTTCTTACACTACACACAAAAATAAACTCAAAATGGATGAAAGACCTCAGTGTTAAGACAGGAAGCCATCAAAATCCTCGAGGAGAAAGCAGGCAAAAACCTCTTTGATCTTGCCTGCAGCAACTTCTTACTCAACACATCTCTGGAGGCAAGGGAAACAAAAGCAAAAATGAACTACTGGGATCTCATCAAAATAAAAAGCTTCTGCACAGCGAAGGAAACCATCAGCAAAACTAAAAGGCAACCGACAGAATGGGAGAAGATATTGGCAAATGATTATCAGATAAAGGATTAGTATCCAAAATCTATAAAGAACTTATCAAACTCACCACCCAAAAAACAAACAATCCAGTGAAGAAATGGGCAAAAGACATGACTAGACAATTCTCCAAAGAAGACATCCAGATGGCCAACCGACACATGAAAAAATGCTCAACATCACTCATCATCAGGGAAATACCAATCAAAACCACAATGAGATACCACCTTACACCTGTCAGAATGGCTCCCATTAACAACTCAGGCAACAACAGATGTTGGCGAGAATGTGGAGAAAGAGGATCTCTTTTGCATTGTTGGTGGCAATGCAAGCTGGTGCAGCCACTCTGGAAAACAGCATGGTGGTTCCTCAAAAAACTAAAAATAGGACTACTCTATGACTCAGCAATTTCACCACTAGGCATTTATCCACAGGATACAGGTGTGCTGTTTTGAACGGACACATGCACCTCCATGTTTATAGCAGCACTATCAACAAGAGCCAAAGTATGGAAAGAGCCCAAATGTCCATTTATGGATGAATGGATAAAAAAGATATATGTACAATGGAGTATTACTCAGCAATCAAAAAGAAGGAAATCTTGCCATTTGCAACTATGTGGATGGAACTGGAGGGTATTATGCTAAGTGAAATTAGTCAGAGAAAGACAAAAATCATATGACTTCACTCAGATGAGGACTTTAAGAGACAAAACAGATGAACATTAGGGAAGGGAAACAAAAGTAATATAAAAACAGGGAGGGGGAACAAAACAGAAGAGACTCATAAATATGGAGAACAAATTGAGGGTTGCTGGAGGGGTAGTGTGATGGGGGATGGGCTAAATGGGCAAGGGGCACTAAGGAATCTACTCCTGAAATCATTGTTGCACTATATGCTAACTAATTTGGATGTAAATTTTAAAAAATAAAAAATTAAATTAAAAAAAAAGATCAAACATTTAAAAATTATAAAATCAGGGGTGCCTGGGTAGATCAGTCCATTAAACATCCGACTTGGCTCAAGTCATGATCTTATAGTGGGTGAGATCCACATTGGGCTCTCTGCTGTCAACGTAGAGCCCGTTTCAGCAATTCTGTCTCCCTCTCTCTCTGCCACTCCCCTGAATTGCTTACTCTATCTCTCAAAAATAAATAAACATTAAAAAAACCCAAAATTTTAAAAATTATAAAATCATTAAAAGATAACAAAAAATAGAAAGAGGAAATAAAATAGGATTTATCCTATGTGATAGTATTGTCTGTGCAGAAGCCCAAAGAATCTAACAACAAACTAGAATAAGCAATTATAACAACAATGTTGAAATTAAAATGAATATACAAGGTATTTTCAATAACTAACATTCAATTAGAAGACAGTTATTGAAAATAAACATCTGGGGAGGAGGAAATAAGGAAGTATTAGCCCAAAGGTACAAAGTTCCAGTTCCGGGAAATGAGTAAGTCCTAGATATGTACTGTATCGTATACTTACAAACTTGCTAAGAGGATAGATCTTATGTCAAGTGTTTTTCTTATATATACACACACAAATAATAATAATAGTAATAGTAGTAAGAATAATAAAAAAATATTAAGGGTAGGAGGAAACCTCGAGTTGACGGATGTGTTTATGGCATAAACTAGAGACAGTTTCACAGGTGTATACTTATTTCCAAATTCATCGAGTACAGGTTTATACAGGTTTTACATGTCACTCGTACCTCAATAGGTGCCTTTAAAAAACTGAGTTACTGTGAGAGTCCACATTCAGTATTTGACTAACCCTCTCAAAGATAACAACTGAAAATACTGTTGACATTTTGTTTGAAAAGACAATTTGAAAGTACTGGAGAGTTAACCGAAAGCAAAGAGACTAGAGAGAATTGTCCTTTGAAGGAAGTGAAGCACCCTAAGTGAGATGAAGTTTTATGTAAACATGGGCTCTACTCCTAAAGACACCCACCAGTTCTCATGTTGCAGAGGTCAGAATGCAAGTTTGAGATGTCAGCACACAGACCTGGATTAGCAAGTGAGCAAGATGGCAGAAAGGCTGTAAGAGCAGCAGGGCACTCTAAAATCTGCATATGCACAGGGAAGATTCCTAGGGGCTGACTGGAAAACCTCAAGTGGCAAGCTGAAAGAAGTCACATGGATGCCAACTTCTCACAGAGGACAGGGTTTGGAGCAGGAGTTTACCAAGTCAGAGGAGTTTGGTAAACACTTCAGGTTGCCCAGAGATTCACCCTAGGAGGTCAATGTGTGATCCATTGTCAATGTATGATCCAAGAAAAAGCTCAATAGGAAGGGAATCTGAGATAACCCAGATGACAAAATTAGCAGGAAAAGAAATTCTATGACACTAAAACAGTTCTGTATTCAAAGGCTCAATGGGAAAAAAAATTGGTCATAAAGATTAAACTTATAAAGGAATCTCAACAGACAACAGGAAATAAGGAAAATAAACCAAATGGAAATTCTAGAAATGAAAAGTACAATAATTGAGAATGAAAATTTCACTGGAGAAGTTTGATAGAAGATTCTGCAGGGCAGTAGAAAAGATCAATAAACTTGAGGTTCAGTCATTTGAAATTATCCAACTTGAAGGGCACAGAAAAAAACAGAATGAAACAAATTAACAGAGCCTCAATGGAACTCTGGAACAATATTAAAAGGTATTATCATACATGAAGCTTAGGGGGCCACAGGTGGTGAGAGAGGGGGTAGGGCAGAAAAGTACTAGAAGAAAAAGAGAGCAATAATTTTCACAACTTCATGAAAAACACAATGATGTAAATGTAAAAAAGAAAATACAGAGAGACACTTACCTAGACATATCATAATCAAACTGATGAAAATCAAATATAAGTAGTGCTGAAATAATTTTCTAAATGGAGCCCCTGCCAACCAGGGTGTCACTGCAGCAAACCAAACCTCAGGTAACTTGAGTGTCCCTGTAAACTCGCCGTTTGACCGGAAATGCAGAACATCCAGTCAGCCAATGCCTCCAAACACCAAGCCAAGAAGCTCTGGGCCTTCTCACCCAAACAAGGTGACCAGGGCCCCAGCCAATCAGACACCTTCTATTTGTGTCCTCCTTGGTCTTTACTCTTTGACCTATGAAATCTTCCCATCTTCTGACCTGTTCTGCAGTTCTTTGAGAGGCCATCTCCTTCCTGAAGTGTTAACTAAAGTATGTTTTGTATCGCATCAATCATCTTCTTTAATCATTTTTTTTTTAACAGTTTGTGGCAATGAAGGATGGGATCTGAACTTGACTACTAACAGTCTATGGGACAAAAAGCCACACAGGTGAGGTGCCAGCTGAATGGTGTGAGTTCACGATTTCTCTACTTGATACCAAGGGCCATGGGTAAGTCACACGGGAATGTGAGCTTTGCTCTCTTGCATGCAGCTCTCCAATCCAAGTAAACTTTATATTTAAATATATCAATTTATTTACATATGTATTATTTATATATTGATATTACTATGGTTTAATTATAAGTATTTAAATATATAAAATATGTATCTTTCCAATTTACATATTTACATAAATATATAGTACAAATGCATAATAAATGTGTAAATATCTAAATAATATATAAATAAATACATATAACATATAAAACACAGATATATATTAAATGTTATTAAAATAAGCATATGAAAAGACATTATATATAAATTTATATTAAATATATAAACATCTAGTTCCTGGAAAGGTTCTGAGACCCTGAAAGGTTCCAGGGTAGCTACAGTGTCAGTTCACAAGAGGGAGCAGCCATTAGTAAACTCACAAAGTCTCCAGGTAAGTCCACAGAACAAAGTGCTGGGGGAACTTGGGAAATAAGACAAGAAATTCGGAAACTTTTGATCAATGGCACTACAAACCTAGGTAGGCACAAGTTGGACTATTAAAAGCCATTAGGGCATCTACCACTGTAATGTCCTCGTGAAAGAAATAACTGAGCTGTGGCTAACAGGAACCTCAGAAACCAAAGCCACAAAATTGGTGGGCATGGGTTAAGCACTTAGAAGTCCTCAGAGAGCTCATCACCTAACTCTAAGACCTCAGGGCGAGGGTAAGTCAGTCATGGAGGGGTTAGATTGACATTAGGTCACCCACCAACCTCAAGAAAACTTCTGTGCAACAAGGTACACTGTAACACACCACAAAACCCCCAATTCACACCCCTGTTTAGTATCTATTTGGCTTCAAGAGATCCAAGAGCTAGCTAAACAACCGTGATCTTCCAGTTTCAAAGAAATGGGCACGTCACCTTCCAGCTCAAACGCTTACTTTTTGTCTAAGAACTGTGGTCCCAGAAGCTCTAGATGTCTACAAAAATGGCAAAATCTTAATAAGACAACCTAGTACTACAAAGGCCATTATGAGGAATTTTCCAATTCGACAAGATTGTTCATTTAAGAAGTGTACCTGAGGGGCGCCTGGGTGGCTCAGTCGATAAAGCGTCCGACTTCGGCTCAGGTCATGATCTCACAGTTATCAAGTTTGAGCCCCACCTCAGGCTCTGTGCTGACAGCTCAGAGGCTAGAGCCTCCTTCAGATTCTGTGCCTCCCTCTCTCTCTGCTCCTCTCCTAGCTGTGTTCTGTCTCTCTCGCTCTCTCAAAAATAATTAACACTAAAAAAATGTTAAAAAAAAAAAAGTGCACCTGAAAGCAAGTGTTCCCAAATCAAACAAAGAAAATGGGGTACCTATTTTAACTGGTGTGCAGAAGCTACAAAAAGGCTTCAAAATTCCAAAACAGCATAACTGTTTCAGCTTAACTGAAAGATTGCAAAAAGTTAATGAAAAAGTAAAGACACAAGAGGTACCTCAAACAAGACTGTAGACTGACGTGACTCCTACTACTCCCCTCTATCCTCCTGTGCCTGAGAATTCAGACTCTACTAATCCTCTGTCAGAATGGCCTTTCCACTCTGAAGAGACCACAGGATCATAAACAAAAGTCCACCACATTAGTGGTCTTATCACTGCAATAGCTCCAAGGCCAGTAAACTCAAACACCTGGGTATCTCCTTGCTGTAACCTCCTACACGTCCATAATCAAAACACTGGCCCAGAAATCAGTGTCTCATTTGTAATCAACTGGGACACTAGAAAAAAGATTGTCCTCAAAGGTTTTGTACATATCTTCTGACACCAACTTGGATGTTCCCATAGCTACCATCAAAGAAGGGTCCCCATACAGGCCCCTCCCAGGGTTGATGGGACTCCAGTGTATTCTCCAGTAAACTGATACCAGTTATTCCCTTAAAGAGCTGGGGGGAAACTAAAATCAAAAGTTAATAAAATGTCAAGGCACCTGGTTGGCTCAGTTCATACAGCATGTGACTCTTGATCTTGGGATGGCTGAGTTCAAGACCCACGTTGGGTATAGAGCTTACTTTAAAAAAAAAAAAAAAAAAAAAAAGTCACAGGGGCACCTGGGTGGCTAGTCAGTTGAGCATCTGACTTCAGCTCAGGTCATGATCTCACAGCTTGTGAGTTCAAGCCCCACATCAGGGCTGACAGCTCAGAGCCTAGAGCCTGCTTCAGATTCTGTTTCTCCCTCTCTCTCTGCCTCTGCCCCAGTCAATCAATCTCTCTCTCTCTCAAAATAAATAACCATTTTTTAAAAAGTCACAATACCTTAAAAACATTTAATGAAAAGTCTGGCCAAATTTTGGTAGATACAAGGGTTACACTGTCTACTTTAAACCCCACTCACTCCAGAGGCTGCAGACAGGATCCTAGAAAAAAACTTGAAAAACCTGGTAAGGGTGAGAATTCTCACCAGAGTTCGCTCTCCCAGATGTCTGTATTTCCCAGTAGCGAGAAGGTAAAATTTTACATTTACATCCCTTACTTACCAAATCCAGATCCCTGTAAGTTGGTTTTGGAGTACTCACTGCTTGTTGATCCTTTCTACTGCCTTCTCATTTGTCCCATGTTGTGTCCTGACTACTTGGCATGGTCTTCCGCTTGCCTGAGACATGCAGACTATCAGTTCTTACAAATGTGTGCGGTTCAACCATCAGGTTGGGAGCCCCAAAATAATGACTGAATGCATGAATCAGTTAATTCATTTATTAAAGCATGACAAGCTGCTTCTAACTATTGCATGATTGATACTTTCAAAAAGAGATGATTCTAATTTCAAAAAGCTCTGTCGAGCTTTTAAAAATTGAAATAAAGAAGGAACATGTAAAGAAATACATGAGGGATTTGCAATCTTTGAGTAAAAATCTGTTGTGCTTTCTTTATTTACTGCTGAAAGCCTTAAGGTGTTTGAAGAATAAATGAACTGCTTCTTTAAAAGTGTGAAATAAGTGTAACAAGAGCTAGGAGGTCACAGGCTTTGGGTCCTGTCGTTAGTCTTTCATTTCATAGATACTTTTGGATCTTGTTAAAAGGTTTTTTTTATACAGAAACTCCATACTGGCACAAAACAATCTTATTATCACACTCTTTTTCAACTGAACCAACAGAAAAGTAGCATCAATCTTAAAACACTGAAGCCAGTAGTCCTTGGGCCTGACTGCACACTCCTGTATGTTACAAGTGGGAAGACAAGACTGGGAAAGAGGAAGAAGAGACTCAAAGGGAGAAATTAAGTGCAACAGTTTGAAGAAATGATAAGGTAATTCAAACTTAGCTACCATAGGTTTTACGTGCTCAAAAATATAATATTATATATTGTATATATAGATATAAAGCACATATATACTAAACTCAGATTTATTTTATATATAATCATCTTCAAGTAAGATACTGGTGAACTGTATCCATATGCATTGAAGAAGAAGCAAGAAAGCATTGGTGAAAAAATACTGTATTATAAGAAAAACAGCATGGGCTTTAGCCATGGGTCTACCTAGGGTCTATATATTAGACGTACATTTGGTGGGAAATAAGAAAATACCCATAAATTAATGGTGGGCTGCAAGTGATAATGGGATAATCAATAAAAAGATTTAATCATCTAGCCTACAAAAAAATATGGAGGTAGGCAATCTTTGATGGTAAGATATAATGATAGAGAGACCTTCTATGGATGGTAGGATATAAAGATAGAGAGAAGGTCTCTAGAGAGGTCTCTAGAGAGAGACATTCTATCTTTATATCCTACCATCCTTTCAAGAATTTGCTTCTCCCATCATAGTTGTAAAGTAGCTGCTAAGTCCCAGGAATTGAGCCCAAAATATAAGAGGGAACGGGAAGGCATCAGATGCGTATGTTCCTCTCAGTAATTTTCAGAACTCCCAAAGAGAGTTCTGCTGAAGTTTCATTGGCATCAAGTGTCATATGCCCACTCCTGGCTGCTGCAGGGACTGGGTATCAAGCTGTATCAGACTTTCATGTAGAGGCAGAAAGGACTGAGGTAATCAGGAATAAGTCATTTGGTTTTCTGACCAAGTGTTAGCTACAAGTAGAACACCTTCACCTTCACTATGGATCCATTAACATCCCAAACCTCTCTCTCCACACATGGAAAATATCTTCCTCTCCACTGTGTTGGGACACTTAAATAATAAAATACATGAAAGCATTTAGAATAATGTTTGGGACATTCAACACTCAAGACATAGAACTGTTCCCTCTTTTCAGGACTAAAGTTCCTCCTGTTACTTATTAGCACAGTAATAGACTTGTTTATTAGAATTTCTTATTTTTCTAACTTAAAAAATAAAGAACCACTTCACATATCATTACAGTTTGAAACCCAAACTAAATGAACCCCACTGGACAATTATAGCCCAGACTCTCTTGTGTCTGGAGTGGGTACAGCTACTTTCATAATGTGGCCTTGAACAGGTTTACTACACATTTTTTCTTTTAATTTTTCTTTTTCACATTTTTTTATTTTTCATTCCTGCCCCTCAATACCCCCTCAAATCTCAATACCCCATTATTAGGACCAAATTTAAGCACGCATCTATTGATTAGGACTCCCAACTATATGTGACAGACAGGAATCCAATTTAAACTGGCTTAAATAATTTAAGGTTAAAAAAAAAAAAAAAAGGCTTAATGACTCATGCAACTGAAAATTCCAAGGGGATATCAGCTTCAAATAACGTGGTGGAATCTATCTCCTGTGTCTATGTCTCTGTTACTAGTCTCAACAACCTCTCAAAGAAATGGCAAAGTGGCTCCTAGCATTTCTAGGTCTGCATCCCAGCGACACACGAAGCCCACAAAATGAGAAAGCATCTGATTCCCAATATTCCAGCACAACTTTCATAATTATACTGACTCAGGACATACATTTTTGGGTTAAGATCACAGACTCTACAACCAGAACTGGTTTATGTCATGACTCAGGGCTTAGTACTTGTGTCTCTGATCAATTTGTTTAACTTCTGTGAGCTTTAATCTTGTCCCCTGTAAAATAGTACTTACTTCCTGAATCAACTGGGGGACAAGTGATTTGGATTATTTGTGGGATTAAATTAGTTAATATATCGGGGGCACCTGGGGGGCTCAGTCAGTTAAGCGTCCAACTTCAGCTCAGATCGTGATCTTGAGATTCATGAGTTCGAGCCCTGCATCAGTCTCTGTGCTGACTGTTCGAGCCTAGAGCCTGCTTCAGATTCAGTGTCTCCCTCTCTCTGCCCTCCCCTGCTTGCACTCTGTCTCTCTTTTTCTCAAAATAAATAAAAACATTTTAAAAACTAGTTAATAAATCTAAAGTACTTACAGTAGTGTTATCTAAGTATTAGTTTCTGATGTTGTCTCTAAAACAGTTTGTATCTCTAGAAGAATGAGAGTAAAATACATTGAGTGCCATATCCACCCTGGGGTAGATGTGGTTTACTATAGTCAAAAAAGTTTCTATGTGGCCTTGAAAAAACTCATAGATCTCTGCAATAATTTCAGTAACTGTTCTTCAAAACAAAGCCAAATTTTGTACTTCAAAGAGGGCTTTGGCAAGTGCATATATATCTACTTCTATATTAATGTATTAAAGGGTACCATTAGAGGTCATTAGCCATTAAACAGAAACAAGGAGAAGGAGCCATTTTAGACTCTTGAGCAAAGACAATCCAGAAAAACATGATTTCAAGTTCACGAAGAACATTGGATTCCTTTGACTAATTCTACAGAATTTATTATCATGGCCATAAGTCACATTCTATATCAGAACCACGAAAGATAGTGCTCCTTTCATTCAGACATATTTCAGAAATGGCTTCATTACTATTTCCTAATACAACAAGAATCCATATTTGCAGTGTTGATCCTTGGACATTAGTAGCAATGGACTCAAGTTGCATGTTTTCTAAAGAGGCAGTCAGTAATTCCTCAAATCTGCATCTGTCTCCCAGTTGCTTCCCCAACCACACCACACACACACACACATACACATACACACACACACACACACACACACACAAGCACACACACCAGCAAGCACAGAGGACAAAAATGTTTTTCGGGTTTTTTTCTAAATAATATATGTAGGTTATGCATATGTGATTTATAGTAAATACTCAATAACTACTTAAGCCGAATGATCTTGTTTACTGGATGGACTCTATAGTCTGTAATCTTTGTAAATGGTGAATATGTTAAACGGAGTTTTATATTAGGGTTTCACTGGGTGCTCATGTTTGGCTGGGGGGTATCATATAGAGATGCTCTGTGTGTAGTACATGGTGTGGGCTGGCAGTATTGTTCTTAAGGTAGAAGACTGTGTGTTACGGTAAGTTATCTGAAAAGTGGAGGTATGGTATGTGAGTAGTGTTTGTGCATGGGGGTAATAGTAAAAAAAAAAAAAAAATTAATGGAGTACAACCTATTGGCTGCCCAATCAGAATGAAACAATGAGAAAATGAAGGAACAAAAGCCATAAACAATCTATGCAGCCTTATCAAATCACAGCAGTTTAGTATCAATCATGTATATGCTTGCACATATCTCATGTTAGGCCTACAATAAGAATTCAGTTTACTGGCATTCAATAAATTGGCATTTATTGAGGGTCTCCCACATGTTGGGCCCCATTTCGATACTAGGTTATGGGAAAACAAGCATCTGCTTTGGGGTGTACAGTCCCATATGGCTTACAAAGATGTATGCCCCAATCTGTTCTCCCCTCTCCTTGGCAAAAAGTCAGGTCAGTGTGTGATCCCATAACTCACAGGCAAGTCCTGCAGTTAACAAGTTCAGACACATAGGATTATTTACTTTTTGTTCATTTGTCTTTGCTTGCATCTCCAAATTGTCTAACATATTGTTATTTTCAGTTTATTTCCGTCTCTTCCCTTTAGGATACAGTAAGGTGTACTTAGAGAAATATACATGTAAATGAAAAAAATAAGAAGCCTTACAATCAGATTTCACCCTCCTTTCTCAACTGGAGCTATGCTTCTATATTCGGCCAAGTTTTATCAAAAATGGTAAGTTTGGGTTGTTAAGTTTTATGAGGATGGAAATCCTTCCCTGTTTTTTAGATTTTATATTGAAGAGTTTGGTTTCAGGAAGGGAGCTAATCACACCTAAGGCTTTCAAAGAACAGAGAAATTTTTAAGTACTTTGGAACTCCTACTCAACGTGCAGTCAACACAATTTGACCCTGAGGACACAGTCTTCTTCAAGAGTGTATGATAACAGAACCATTTTAAGGATCTAGTGTTTATAGCTGTTTGTAGTCAGAATACCATCACTTCCCTTCCCTCTGGCAAAAAAATCAGGGAACTTCAGTAGCATTCATTTGACTACTTGAGTATATCACAAGATGTGGTTTTGAGAGCAATGAGTAGCCCATCTATAGGTTTTCATCCCTGCATGGAGTTTTTTTGGTTTGTTTCCCCACAACAGCATTCTGAACAGGCTCTCTTATTTTTACAACCAAATGTCCAACTAAACTGTGTGAAATAAATTCTGAGTATGTGAGAAAGTCAAAAGTAGGTGTGGGCTTAATCACGAGATGGATCAGAAAATACTTCAGAGTAAGGGAAAGACATGAAGTTGACCACAAAGCAGGGAAGAATTCACACAAGTGAAACATGTAAGGGAAGAGACTCCTATAGAGTAAAAAGCACATGAAATGTGTAAAGGTAAAATGCTAAAGCTATGTGAAGAGAGTAGCAAAGTGTGGCCCAATTTCATCAGCAGTTGCTGAAGAACTAATGGATAAACTAAGCACAAAAGGACAAACCCATCAAACTGGCAAACCCATCAAAGGGCACCAAAGACTGTGAGCCATTTTAGGCTCTTGGGCAGGGAGAGAATCTTAGCAAAGGTGCTTTAGTCCAGGAGACCCTGCAACATAAATCAGAGGTAATGAAGCAGAAAACAGGAGCTTCCTTAAGAAACAAACTAGGTAACAATGACATCAAGCCCTTGATGAATTCAACAAAACCCGAAGTCAAAAGCTGATCTCACTGTAGTTCATCAAGGCAACAGTGACAGTGCTGACTGTAGCTTTTATTCTGCAAATGTGGCAAAATACCTCAGTTGTGAAGTCTTTTCTTCACATTTTTTTTTTCAAATAATGATTGCCTTCAGTTTATCTTTCAATTGGGTGGTTGTCTCTCCCCTTTCATCTTACCACAAGCTCAAGACCATAGGTTATAATGATAGCTTCACGGCAATGGTGGAGAGGAAGTACATTCTGTAAATGGGAGAATTTCACAGATCCTGGAGCCCTTGGTCTTTGATGGGGTGTCAGGCAACAATGGGGATAAAACTTTGTAAGCAATGGCAATCAGATTTCTCTGTAACAAAACAGAGCAAATCTTGTATATTTTTCTAGTAGACATTGGGTCCCAAGGCAGATATTCAACTCAAGTTATCAGAAAAAGAAATATCTTAGAAAGATATGTGAAATTTCATGAAGTCTGAAAACAGTAATAAGGTACCACCAGTTCACAAAAGCTAAAAGTTCTTTTAATTTCCTCCAGGGCTATCTGATTCTGCATCTCTGTTTTCCTCTAAGCAGCTATTATCTCCTCACTGTCTATACACTTTCTTCCTAGGCTCCCGTGGGGTGCTTCTGCCCCTTTCCAACACTATATGAGACATAACTTTAGTTTTCCATTTTGCTGAATTTGGTCAGGTGGCATGGACCTTTTTGATTCCAGTGCCTACTACCTTCTATTCCTTCTTATCTCATTTTTTAAAATTATTTATTTCAAAAATCTCATTTTAAAAATAATAGCTCTAGGATTGCCTGGGTGGCTCAAATGGTTAAGCGTCCGACTTCAGCTCAGGTCATGATCTCACAGTCGTGAATTCCAGCCCTGCTTTGAGCTCTGTGCTGACAGCTCAGAGCCTGGAACCTGCTTGGAATTCTGGGTCTCCCTCTCTCTGCCCCTCCCCAACTCACACTCTGTCTCTGTCAAAAATAAATAAACATTAAAAAAATAAAATAAAATAATAGCTCTAGAAGTAATTTTTCTCACTGTGGAAAAGAAAATCACATAGGATAGACACATCAGAGGAAAAAAGGACAAAGTCACCTGAAATGATGAGGTAATTCACATTAAACAATTTGATGGCAGTAGTAGGAGTTTGCGAGGGCCTGCCATAACAACACAGTACAGACCAGGTGACTTGAAGAGCAGAAATTCGTTTCTCAGGGTTCTGGAAGCTGAATTCCGAGATCAAGATATTGGTAGGTTAGGTTTCTTCCAAGGCCTCTGAGGCTTGCAGATGGCTACCCCCTTGTTGGGGCTTCACATGGCCCTTTCTCTGTGCACACAAACCCCTGATATCATCTTCTCTTCTTGGATCAGGGCCCGACACTTGTGAGCTCATTTAACCTTACTCACCTCCTTAAAGACTCTATTACCAAACACAGTCACACGGGAGTTAGGGCTTCCCCTGTGAATTTTGGGAAGTTAAATTTAAGCCATAATAATGACCATGTTTTATTTTTTATTTATTTTTATTTATTTGTTTTGGGAGAGAGCAAGTAGGAGAGAGGCAGAGAAAGAGGGAGAGAGAGAGAACACAGGGCATTGAGCACTATGTGGGGCTCAGTCCCACAAATTGTGGGATCATGACCTGAGCTGAGATCTAGAGTCAGACACCCAAATGACTGAGCCACCCAGGCACTCCATAGTGACCATATTTTAAAACATCTCCCCTTTCTCACATGTACACACATTTTTACACATATATAGGTATAACTTTTGTATGAATTGAATCCTATATCATGTCCTTTATTTAATCTGGGAACTTCCTGTTTCTTATAGTCTTATTTTGGCCTCTCCCTTCTTTCCTTTGCCTGAACAACACATATCAAATAACCAACACAAATAACCCTATGTGTTTATTTCCATATTATTCTATGCATAGAAAATAAAATCAAAGGGCTCTTTGACACTTTATTTTTAATGTGATCATGTTTTATATACATTTCTGCAATTTCCGTTCCTTAGATAACAATACATCATGGAAATTTATGCTGGTCACTGGGTAAAGCTCTAACCCACTCCTTATAACAAATGCATAACATTCTGTGCAATAAATGTATCACAGTTTATTCAATCATTCTCCTCCTTAGGTGACATTAATTTCATTTTCAATTTGTTGTCATTGCCAACTGCATAGCAGTTGCACACATATGCACAAGTCCCTAATATTCTAATTTATTTAGAATAGAGTCACAAGAGCTTTAATGCTGGGTCAAAGTTTATGTGTATATTTAAATTTTCTAGATCTCACTAAATTGCTCACTTAAAAGGATGTAATAACTCATATTTCTACTAAAATTACACGAGTATACACTTTTCTCCATCATCCATGCCAGCAAAAGGAATTATCACTAATTTAACTACCTGCCAATCTCATGGAGGTGAAATGAATGCTCACTGTTACTTACATTTTCATTTTTCCAAACACAGTGAGACTGAGTGGAAGTTTACCAGCCATGGTCTTCACCATAAACTGGATTTTTAAAAAATATTCATTGTTCATTTCTTTCATGGGATTATTTATCTTTTAGTTTCCACCCTTTTATATTTTGCACTTTATTGATATTGTCCATTCACCTCTCATATTATGATAGGGTATTTCCCAATATATTCCTTAAGTTTTCACATTGTTTATGATATCTTTGGCATGCAAAAAAATACACATGCAATGTGTGCAGTCACATATATCTATCTTTTCCTTTACAGCTTCCAAATTGCCAGCCTTTATAAAAGTTCTCCTCATATATTCAATTACAACACATTGTCTTTTCTCCTGTCTTCCTCAATTAACAAAACCAAACCAGACTCGAAATATGCATCTCTTACCTCCATAATCTCAAGTATTTTACACAGAGAGATTTGGCCCCCCTATCAACGCTCAGCCCTCTCACAAGATCAGGAAGCCCTGTGTCTAAACACTCACTCAAGACATCCAGGTATTTACCTGGGAGTTATTTTGGTACTTAGATAATATTTTCAAACATATTATTTTATTTCTGAGTTTTCCTGATAAAAAATATTACTGAGTGTTAACTTTATTAAAGACCGTTGGACAAATAATTCAAAATACATTTTGGCTTAATAAATAACCCTGGGGATTATTAATAACCAAGTGAAATTGTTTTCTGTTATATGGAAATATTCTAAATGCCTTTTCAAATTGCAGTTCAAATATCTCCAACACAATGCCCCCTTAGAAGGGCCCCATAAATGTCTATGGTCACCACCTGCGAGAACAGGAAGCATGGTGGAAGAGAAGTTTTACTAGAAAGGGGCAGTGATCTCAGTCAAATGCACTTAAAATAGCCAACTATTTCAAACTCCACAAAAGCATATGAACATCTGAATCACTCCTACAGCATCTCCAATGTAAGCTTACACTTCTCTGGCTTCATAGTAAACCATGCTTTGGTGATCCACCACACGGTTTCTTTCTATTCTAAGGGAATACAAACTCTCCACCAGAATAATTAATTACCCTAGAACAACACCTCTGGAACAGACTGCTGCTACTGTGACCTCCTCTGCCCGTGGAGTCCAGAAACCTATGATCCAGGTGTCCTCCTGTCCTAAACCTTCCCCTACAATCACTGTCTGGGAGTTTCTTCTCTTCACAGATCTATCTCAGCACCAGCCATGGAAGTTGATGCATTTCTTTTGAGTTTTTATGAGAGATTTTTTTTTTCTTCTGAGTGTGGCGAGCCATGTATCTTCAACCTCCATCTGGGAAGAATAACAGATGTTCTGTTACAAAATTGATAAAATTGATCAGGTCCTAAAGGTGCATGTGTGCCCAAAGATAGATGCATGTGTGTCCAAAAATAAGCACTGAAGTTGTGTCCAGCAGAGAATGAATGAACACTGTTCCTCAGCAAACTCAGCCTTCACTATCCTTTTCCCCTTAGGAAGCTGAATCTGCCTGCTTCCAGAGTCTCTATATGTCAGGGTCTTTCTTCGATGGCTGCTGGTTTGTCAATGCCTTAAAATTCATACTCTCCTGGACTATCTTACTCTCCTGAAATGGCAGGTATAGATTTGGAGCCTGCCCTGACTCTGTGGCACAAATGCCCTGGTGGATTTCCAAGTGGGAAAAGACCAAACTGAAGCAAATGTCCATGGTCATCAATCAGCTGGGAGCACTGCTCCCAGCTCTCTCTGACCTGCCTGGTGAAATATCTGTGTTTTCCTCTAGTCGAAGATCAGAACCCCAAATGCCTACAGGAACCTGACAGAGTAATATAAATGAAAGACTCTGGTGAGGTGTAAAAAAAAATCAAAAACAACCATCAGAAGTACTTTCAGTCAAGTATTTAGAAATGTATTGGTAAACTAGCTCTCTGGAAACAAAACAAAACAAAACAAAAACCTGATTTCTGGTGTTTTCCATTTTATGTGCTATAAATATTCCTACCATTGCCTCCTTCAAGTTACTAATGGTTAACAACTAGGTCAAGACATCATGCTAAGTGACATAAGTCGGTAGAGGACAATTACTGCATGAGGCAACTTACATGAGGTATCTAAAAAGTCAAACTCATAGAAAGAGAGTAAAATGCTGGTTTCCAGGGACTGAAAGAAGGTGGAAATGGAGAGCTATCCTGGTCAACAGGTATAAGGTTTCAGTTATGCAAGATGAGTAAGTTCCAGAGATCTGCTGTACAGCATTATGCTCATAATCAATAATACTATATTGTACACTTGAAAAATATGTTAAGAGGGTAGATCTCATTTTAAGTATTCTTACTACAATTTTTTAAAATCCTGAATATTTAAAAATTGATCCTCAAGAGACAGCATAAACTGACTCTATCACACCGCTGAAAATACGGCTTTAGCACATGAAATAATATACGATATATATACAACATTAGATTATATTGTCAAATCTAAATTTTAAAAACTAAATGTTTGGGGGTAGGTCCCTGGGTGGCTCAGTCAGTTGAGCATCCAACTTTGATTCCTGTCATGATCTCAAGGTTCGGGAGTTCAAGCTCCACGTCAGGCTCTGAGCTGACAGTGCAGAGCCTGCTTGGGATTCTCTCCCTCCCTCCCTCTCTCTTTCATTCTCTCTCTCTCTCTCTCTCTCTCTCTCTCTCTCTCTCTCTCTCTCTCTCTCCCGCTATCAAAAATAAACATATAACATTTAAAAACAAAAACTAAATGTTAGAAAGTTTAAAAATTGTTAATCAATTATTTTTGGTTATTGGGTATTGTTGCCTATGTATCTGAAAAACAAAATCTGTAATTTTTGTGGGCTAACATGGTGACAGCTAGTTTTGTATTTCACAATGTGATACACAGCACACAACTTATTCTTAAATCCTTTAAATGGCACAATATTTAACTTCACTCAGTTTCATAACAAAAAACTATGTCTGTTTACACATACACTTCAAAACTTGAATATATTATTTGCACAATGGTCTTAATATTTAGGTAACATCTCTTAAAAATTTATAAAATGTTTAAATTCAGTTTCAGCATCAAATTTCACTGTAGTTCAACAACTTCAATTCACATGTTCCTTTCTCCCCAATACTGTAAATTGAACCAGTCTAATTGAATAATGTGGTTCATTTTTATAAGCATGGACATCAGGGAACATTTGGGGGACTCTATACTTCAACTTCTAAATTTTGCATATGTATTGTAGGTTATTGCTTTAATTTCTGATTACTGGAAGCATGAGAAAGGGGGCAAAACTCTTTGTTGTAAAATGATTTTCCCAAAGATAGTTTTATTAGGAATATATAAATTATGTCTTTTTTAATTAATAAACTTTATTTACTAGGTAATTTTTAAGTTCACAGCAACACTGAGAGGAAAGTACAAAGTTTCCCATATACCTCCTTTCCCCATGCCCACAATTTCTCCAACTACTGGCATCCTTCACTGTAATATACATGTGTTACAAATGATGAACTGCTTGGGGCACCTGGGTGGCTCAGTCAGTTAAGCGTCCGACTTTGACTCAGGTCACGATCTCTCGGTTTGTGAGTTCAAGCCCTGCGTCGGGCTCTGTGCTGACAGCTCAGAGCCTGGAGCCTGTTTCAGATTCTGTGTCTCCCTCTCTCTCTGCCCCTCCCCTGCTAACCGTCTGTCTCTCTCTGTCTCTGAATAATAAATAAATGTTAAAAAAAAAAAAAGATGAACTTCTTGGATACATTTCATATGTTTTTGAATAACAAATTTTGAATACTCTTTCAGAAAATCATTAAACCTACTGAGATGGGATTTAATATAAAACTAAAAGCCCAAGTCTTCAATCTTCAGTGTAAACTTAAGGCAAGGATGTACCTGCCCTAAGATGACAATGACCAAGTCCATTTCTCCAATAGTGGCTTTCCTGACCACAACATGGATAAATTAGGACTGTGAGGTTTAACAGTAAATTCACAGGCAAAGGTGCTAAAATGTCTTTTTTTTTTTTTTAATGTTTATTTATTTTTGAGAGAGAGAGAAGGGGAGAGAGTGCAAACGGGGAAGGGGCAGAGAGAGGGAGAGAGAATCCCAAGTGCTATCAGCATAGAGCCCAACACACAGGGCTCAATCCTAGAAACAGTGAAATAGTGAAATCAAGACCTGTGCTGAAATCACAAGTGGGATGCTTAACTGACTGACCCACCCAGGTGTCCCTAAAATGTCTATGTCTTGAGCATAAGGACTCGCTACAATTTATAGTGTTAATTACCATGCCCATGATATGTTCTAATTTTCAACCCAAAAATATTTGTTACATATTGCAAAAATCAACTCAGTTCTTTGTGCTTTCACAATGTTACTATGTTAGAGTGAAGTTTTGAATTAAGTCAGGTGTTATCACTAATTATAGGAAAACCGTATCTAACAGGCTTGCTAATTTTGCAGCTTTTTCTGTACAAAGAAATAACAAATCTGTGCTTCTGGAAGTTATATAGGTTTCAATGTACAAAAGTATTTTGTTCACATCAAAATTCTCATTTCAAAAATCATGACTAAAGTAGAGATGTAATATAAATATAGATGCAGATACTCACAAGATGAAATAATCAATAAGAACCACAACAAACTATCCAACTCTTTCATGCTATTTGTCATATAGATCTCTTCCTTAGTGAACAATTTCTGGTTAGACTTATAAATTATTTTACTAGCTACAACACATAACTTCTGCTCTACTAACAATCTGTATAAAATCAAAATCTATAAAACAACTTGATGCCTGCTTTTTTCAGTGAATCTGTGACTTCCAATTCTGCCCAAAATGAATTTAAAAAAACCCTGAATTTACAGTATCAACTAAAAAGATAGGAGCCTGAAGAAAATATTTGAAACAAAGGTTTTAAAGACATTGGACACTGGGCTATGAAGACGACATGAGAAACAAGATTCTGTCTGTGATTGTCCCAATTGATTTCCTTGAGAGACTTTTCAGGCTGAAGCACAGGCAAGGGAACCTGGGGGTGAGCCCAGTACATTCCCTGAGATGAGGAGGCATGTCTGATAGACCAGGAAAACAGACACAAAATTTCACAGGGCAGAGTATCAAAAGAGAAGAGATAAGCACGAGAAAACTCCAGAGAATTGCATGAAGATTCCATTCAGTATTAAGCAGAGTATGCATGGAATGAGACTACCAGATGATGGTGGGGGAGGAGAGGGAAGCCAACAGAGAGATTAGAGAGAAAAGAATAGACACTCAGAAAGGACTGAGAATAATACTGGTTATCAAGAGCCAGACTACAAACCCTCATAATTCCTGGGGGCATTGGGTAGAAGATTTAGAATGGTCTTGCCTCAGAAGTAGAAAATAATTATCCCTAGGCTAAATGCTACTCTGGTACTGACTAATGCCAAAAACAAAATGTGAAAGAATCAAACTGTATCCAAATAATTTATAACCACATTCCATAACAAAATTCGACTATAAGAAACATAAAATTTTCAAGCACCCAACAAGGTGAAACATCACATGTCTGGCATCCAATCAAAAGTTAGCGGGCATTGGGGCGCCTGGGTGGCGCAGTCGGTTAAGCGTTCGACTTCAGCCAGGTCACGATCTCGCGGTCCCGGAGTTCGAGCCCCGCGTCAGGCTCTGGGCTGATGGCTCAGAGCCTGGAGCCTGTTTCCGATTCTGTGTCTCCCTCTCTCTCTGCCCCTCCCCCGTTCATGCTCTGTCTCTCTCTGTCCCAAAAATAAATAAACGTTGAAAAAAAAAATTAAAAAAAAAATTAGCGGGCATTAAATAAGGGCAAAAATAACTATACACAATGAGAAGAAAAATCGATAAATCAAAAGACTCAGGGCTAACACAGAGGATGGAATGAGCAGACAAGAACATTAAAATGAATATTACAATTGCATTCCATGTGTTCAAAAAACTATAAGATTGAACATGCTAAGTAACACCTTGAAGATATAAAAAAGATCATACTGAATTTATGATTAAAACTACAATGAGTTAGGGTGCCTAGGTGGCTCAGTCAGTTGAACATCCGACTTCAGCTCAGGTTCTAATCTCGCAGTTCATGAGTTTGAGGCCACGTTGGGCTCTGTACTGACAGCTCAGAGCTCGGAGCCTGTTTCAGATTCTGAGTCTCCCTCTCTGTGTCCCTCCCCCACTCGTGTTCTCTCTCTCTCTCTCTCTCAAAAATAAACATTTAAAAAAATTTTTTTAAACTATAATGAGATCAGATAAAACTACGACATCTGAGAGTAAATATACACTTGTTAAGATTAATAGCAGATTACACATTGCAGAAGAAAATATCACAGAACTTGAAAATGCAGCAATATAAACAATCTCACTGCTCACTCTGGCAGCACATGCACTAAAATTGGAACAACAGAGAGAAGATTAGCATAACCCCTGCACAAGGATGACACAAATTTCTGAAGTATTCCATATTTTTAAAAACATTCATAAGTACAAGGGCGCCTTGGTGCCTCAGTCAGTTAAGCCTCTAATTCTTGATCTCAGCTCAGGTCACAATCTCAGTTTCAGGAATTTGAACCCCACATCGGGCTCTGTGCCGACAGCGTTGAGCCTGCCTGGGATTCTTTCTCTCCTCTCTCTCTGCCCCTCCCCTACTAGTGCTGTATGCGCCCCCCTCTCAAAATAAATAAACATTAAACAAAAATTTTTTTAAAGATTCATAAATACAGAGTACAAACTGGTAGATGCCAGAGGGAAATGAGTGGGGAGGGGGGATGAATGAAATACATGAGGGGGATCAAGAAGTACAATCTATCAGTTATAAAATAGTCATGGAGATGAAACATAAAACACAAGGAATATAATCAAATCACTGTAATAACATTGTACGGTGACAGATGGCAACTGCACTTACCATGGTGAACAACGTGTAATGTACAGAATCGTCAAATTACTGTGTTGTATACATGAAACTAATATAACGTTGTATGTCAACATTGTATTCTTCGGTTAGAAAAATAACATTAAAAAATAATCCCAAATGAAACTGAGAAAAAAAATGTTTTAAAAGACTTAAAAACAAAAATGAACACAGCATCACTGACCTGTGGGACAATATTAACTGGCATAATATAGGTGCAATGAGAGTCTTCAAAGAAGGGGAAAAGAGGACAAAAAACATATCTGAAGAAATAATGGCTTAAAAATTTCCAAATTTGACAATAATAAAGATGTAAAGCTTAACAAAAACTAAGCACAAGAAACATGAAGAAAACTACAAAAGAATGCATCATGATCTAACTGCTCAGTAACAGTGATGTAGAGAAAGTCTTAAAAACACTAGGAGAAGGGCACCTGGGTGATTCAGTCGGTTAAACATCTGACCTCAGGTCAGGTCATGATCTCGTGGTTCACGGGTTTGAGCCCCCCGTCAGGCTCTGTGTTGACAGCTCAGAGTCTGGATCCTGCTTCGGATTCTGTCTCTCCCTTTCTCTGTATCCCTTCCCCGCTCACACTCTGTCTCTCTCTCTCTCAAAAATAAATAAACATTAAAAAAAAAAATTTTTTTTTAAAGCACCAGGAGAAAAAGACACGTTACACAGAGAAGAACAAAGCACGACAGATTTCATATCAGTGACAATGCAATATCTCTAAATTATTTCAATAAATACTTTCAAGCATTTTAGTACTGTCAACCTAGGATTCTATGCCCAAACTATCTCTCAAAAATGAGATAAAATAAATATCTTTTTCATTCAGACACATAAAAACTGAAATAATTCATTTGCAACAGACTTGCACTGTAACAAATGTTAAATGAAGCCCTCCAAGCACTGGAAAATTTTATCAGATGAATATGTATAATTACATAAAAGAATGTAAACATACAAGAAATGGTAATTTTGTGAGCCTATATAACATTTTTCCCACCATTATCTAAATATTTTAAAAGAAAATGATTTAAAAAAAAAAAGAATGTAGCAAGGAATTTACAGCATTTATATATCAATGAAATGTATGACAACAATATCACAAATGCCAAAAGGGAAAAATACTATTGCAACATTCTTATACCAAATGTGAAATGACATAACTATTGCCTGAAGGCAGACTATGTTAAATTTTAGAGGTGTGTAAAAACAATAATGCAACTTTTGTAATAGTACAGTATAGAATTACATTATCAAGACAACAAAGGAGATAAAATAGGGCCATTAAAATTATTAATTAGTCAAACAAAAAGGCAAAAAAGAAGAAAGAGCTGACCAGTGGGGGAGAAAAGATAGGAAAAATGAAAAACAAATAACAAGTAGCAAGGTGGCAGATTTAAATCTCATTGTATCAAAAAATCATATTAAATATAATTGGCATGTGACCCAAATTAAAAGATTTATAATTAGATAAACAGCAAGATTCAACCACAGCCACCTATGAGAACCTCACTTCAAATATCAAGACAGAGTAGTTTGTAAAATTCAAACTATGCAAAAAGGTACACCACAGTAATACTGGTAACAAGAAAGTTGGCATGGCTATAGCAACAACAGACAAAGTAAATTTCAGAGAAAAATATTTCACCAGGGATAATGAAGGTCTTTTCATCATAATAAAGGTGTCAGCTCATCAAGCAGACCTAATAACGGAGTTTCAAAATTCTTAAAACAGAAACAGACCAAACAGCAAGGAGAAACAGGCAAAGCTACAAAATTATATTGAGATATTTCATACTTCAACTTTCTTTTCTCAAAAATTGACAGAAAATACAAAAAAAAATCAGTAAGTATACAGAAGAGTTGGAAAGCACTTCCAATCAGTTTAACTTACATCTCATCCAGTAAGGGAAGAATACGCATTCCTTTTTTTTTTTTTTCTTTTTGGGAGAGAGAGACAGAGAAAGAGATAGAGAGAGAGAGAGAGAGCAATTGAGTAGGGGGGGAGCGAGAGAGAGAATCCCAAGCAGGCTCCATGCTCAGCACAGAGCCCCACATGGGGGTCAATCCTATGACCCTGGGATAATGACCTGAGCAGAGATCAAGAGTGACATTTAACCGAATGAACCACCCAGGTGTCCCCCTGAGAAGAATACACATTCTATTCAGCTTCACATGAAACAGTAAGCAAGAGAGATCATACTCTTGGAGATAAAACAAGTTTGAATAAACTGTAAATGATCAGAGTCATACAAAATATGTTCTCGGACCCCAATGCAATCGAGTAAGACAAGAGTAGAAGAACTATACCTGGAAAACACCAAATATGGGGAAATTAAACAACATGTACCTAAATAATCCCCACATCAAAGAAGAAATTAAAGAGGACAAGAGAAATGAAAAGAGATTGCATTTTTTCCCTAATTTTATGGAAATAAAATGGTCATACAGCACTGTGTAAGTTTAAGTATACAGCATAATAATTTGATGAAAAAGTTTTTTTGAATTGTAGGAAAATAGAAATGTGGTACATAATTTGTGAGATGCCACTGATTAGAGAGAAATGCACAGGACTAAATGCCTACATTACGAAGAATAAAGATCATAAAATGGTGACGTCAACTTCTACCTTGGAAATTAAAAAAACAAAACAACAACAACAACAACCCAGAACAAATAAACCCAAATTAGGAAAAAGAAAGAAAATAATAAAGATCAGAATGGAAATCAATAAAAAAAAATTAGAACCAGAGAAAAAAAATCAATAAAATGAAGAATTGGTTTTGAGAAGATGAAAAAAATTTACAAGCTTAGGACTGAACTGATCATAAATAAAAGAATAAATTACCAAAATTGAGACAGATTAAACTGCTACAGATATTGAAAGATTAATAAAGATTAATATCATGAACAACATTCTCTCAGTAAATCTGACAACTGAATGAAATGGATAAATTCCTTGTAAAGCACAAACTACCAAAACTCGCTCAGGGAAAAAAAAAAAAATAGAAAACCCAAATAGCCCAGTATCTATTAAAGATACTGATTCATAGTTAAGATCTACCCACAAGAAAAACTACAGACCCATATCACTCTGCTGGTGAATCCTATCAAACACTTAAAGAACAAATAATACCAATTACACACACACACAAATTATAGGAAAGGAAATATTTCCCAACTCATTTATGAGTATAGCATTACTCTGATCCCAAAATCAAAAAAAAAAAAAAACTACAAGCCAACTTGCCTGATGAATGTAAAAACTCCTTACAAAATGTTAGTAACTAGAATCCAAATTATTTTGTATAAAGGATAATATACTAAAACCAAGTACGGTTTGTGCTGTGAATGCAATCTTGATTTAATATTCAAATATCAAGGGCACCTGAGTGGCTCAGTCACTTGAGCATCCAACTCTGGATTTCAGCTCAGGTCATGGTCTCACGGCTTGTGGGATCAAGGGCCACATTGGGTTCTATGCTGACAGAGCAATGCCTGCTTGGGATTCTCTCTCTGCCCCTCCTCTCCTGTGTTCGTTCTCTCTCTCTCTCTCTCTCTCTCTCTCTCTCTCTCTCTCAATAAATAAGTAAACTTTTAAAAACTTCAAATATCAATCTATATAATTTAGCATATTGATATAGTAAGAAAAAATACTCTTATTTCAATACAAGCAGAAAAAGCATTTGACAAAATGCAAGATGCCTTATTGATAAAAACTCTTATCACATTATGAAGAGTAGGTAAATTACTTAAACTGAAGAAAAGCATCATTAAAAAACAAATCCTACACTAGTAAGTCTGACTGCTTTCAGCTTGAGATTGGGAAGGAAGCAATGACATTCATTATTACCACTTATATACAGCACTGCACTGGAGGTCAGAACCAATGTAATAAAAGAAGCAAGAAATAAATTAAAAGCAAATAGATAATGAAAAGAAAAAAAAAGTTCTCTGCATAGAAATGATATGATTATTTATGTAGATATTAACAGAGAATCTACAAAATAACTACTAAAAGTAACAAGTGAAATTAGCAAGGTCATGGAATACAAGTTACCATATTAGAAGCCAATTAAATATACATTAGTAACAAAAATTTGAAAAATGAAATTTAAAACTCAATTCCATACAGAGTTGCAACAAAAACCATGAGAATATTTACCATCAACTCAAAGAAAGGATATCCAGATGTATACACTAAAAAATAAAAAATATTGCTGAGCAAAAATAAAGATGGCCTAAATAAATGGAGTGATATATCACGCTCATGTGTTCTAAGACCTGATGTTGCTTAAAAGGTCTCTTCGCCAAGCTGATCTACAGATTCAGTACAATCCAAATCAAACTTTCAGCAGTAGCGGTAATGTGTTATGTGCAGAAAATGATAAATAATTTAAAATTTTTGGCTAAAATGGAAGGGATCTAGAAAAACTAAAGATATTTTAACATAACGAAAACAAAGCTTGAGGACCTACCCTCCCTGATTTCATGACTAACTATGAAACAACAGTAATCAATCCATTTGGGTACTGGCAAAGAGAGAAATGTATCCTTAATGGCACAAAACAGAAGGTTCACAAAGAGTTCCATAAATACACATTCAAATGATGTGAGTTCAGTGTGTTATTCAATGGAGAAATAAATGTTTTTTTCAACAAATGGTACTGGATCAACTGGTTATCTGATGAGTTACATTACATACACAAGAAAAAGTAAAATTAGGAAGACCAACTGTAACAAGTGTTAACAAAGATGTACAACAATTAGAACTTTCACACACTACTAGTGGGAACTATTACATGGGCAACTACTCTCATGGAATGAACGTCTGTTTTCCTCCCAGATTCTTATGGTGAAATCCTAACTCCCAATGTGATGCCATTAGGAGGTGGGGTCCTTGGGAAATGATTAGCTCATGAGAGCAGAGCCCTCATGAATGGGATTAGTGTTCTTATAAAAGGGACCCAGAAGAGCTCTCTTCTACTCTTTCCACCATGTGAGGATACAAGGAGAGAGAGGCATTCCAACCCAGACAAGAGGAGTCACCAGAACCCAACCATACTGGCATCTTGATCTTGGACTTCTAGCTCTCAGAACTGAGACATAAATGTCTGTTTCTAAGTCACTCAGTCTATGCCACTTAGTTATAGCAGCCCCAACTGACCAAGTCAACTAAGTTACAAAGTCTTTTTGGTTTCTTAAAAGTTAAATAGTTGCTCAGCCACTCCACACTTCAGTGTTTCATGAAGACACATGCAAGCATTAAGTCCACACAAACGTGAATGTTTACACCAGCTTTAGTGGAATTGCCCAAAACTGCCAACAAATCAAATGGTCGTCAGCAGCAGAATGGATAAAGGTATAGTAGCATATACAATACACAATGAAACACTATTCCACAACAACAACAAAAATGAACTACTGATACAGAATGTATACATCTCAAAATAATTACACTTAGTGAAAGGAACCAAACAAAAGGAGTACATACTGTATGATTCCATGTATGTAAAATTCTAGAAAGCGAGGGGCGCCTGGGTGGCTCAGTTGGGTGAGCTTCCGACTTCGGCTCAGGTCATGATCTCACGGTTCGTGAGTTCGAGCCCCACGTGGGACTCTGTGCTGACAGTTCAGAGCCTGGAGCCTGCTTCACATTCTGTGTCTCCCTCTCTCTCTGTCCCTCCCCCGCTCATGCTCGCTCGCTCTCTCTCTCTCTCTCTCTCTGTCAAAAATAAACATTAAAATTTTTTTTTAAATTCTAGAAAGTGAAAGCTAATTTATAGTGATATATAGGAAATATATAGTGCCTGAACACAGGCATGGAACAAAGAATAGGTTACAAATGGACATGAGGAAAACTTTGAGGTTATAGGTAGTTCATTATCTTGATTGTCATGATGGTGTCATAGGGATAGACATATGTCAAAACACCAAAGTATATAATTTTAAAAATGTCCAGTTCATTGAACATCAATTATACTTCAACAAAGTTGCAAAAAAAATAAAACAGTAAAAGGGTAAAAATAAAAACAAAAACGTAAAGGAGAATAATTTTCAGCCAAATATCCGGGCAAGTTTAAAAATATAGACAGTTCGTATTACATACGTTTCTCAATAGACTAATGATATTAACTCATTTTTTAGGCACACATAGCATTTGCTACTAATGCTACTCACAGATATCTAACTCCTGATGAAGAATTTAGGAAATATCAAAAATACCATACAAAGAATATATGTAAAGATTATCTACATAACTATTAGCAGACATCATTTCTGTCACATAAAGGAGGAAGATTTGTTTATACATCTGTATCCCAAAACACGAATCCACCTACAGGTACTGGAGGTGGGAGACGTGAACTCCTAAAGCCCCACTCAGTGCACATGTCCATATCCCACTAATGACTTCGTCATTGAGAATCTCTACACTTCACCCATAACTGAGCATTACTTCACAGGTGCCCATGTACCTTCTCTTAATCCAAACACAACAGATTAACCAGTTTTCGCCTTTTTTTTTTCCTTGTTAATTTGATTGTTGGGGAAAGATGCCTCTAGTTTCCCTTTGCTTAAGTTTATTAAACGCTTTGCTTTTCAAAAGAAATATTTTCAACGAATGAATGAATAGAAAGACCTCAAGTTAACTTTATTACGTAGGCTATTTGTCACTTAAGGTCACTGTTATTATCCAGCAACTCTGAATATTCACAAAAAAAAAAAAAAAGTGAGCAATGTCCTTCATTGTTTTCTGTCAAATTACTAAATACTTCCTTTTAAAATTACAGACACACCAAAAGCTTATCTTTATCTGCTTTGAGCTGTAAAAGACATGAAATTATTCTTCCCCAGAGAAAGGGAAATATGTGCTGAGTGGGCAGTTGTTACCCTTCAACTACACAGCTATAGAGGATCGTATTAAGACACTGATTAACAATAATTAAGTTATTTGAGAAACTAACCAACTGCAGTTATTTGTTCTAAAATCAGCATAGGCCTAAACTGCTAATTATTTCCACTATGCCTAACAGCAATTCCAAAGGCTCTAACTGCAATCAAAGAGCATATGCAATGAACTTGCCAAAGAGACACTTTTATGATGCATATTAAATGCAAGGAAAATGTGAGCACTGGAAACTTAAAAAGAAATTAACACAGGGAACACTGCAAGTTAAGGGTCCCCACACTATTGCTGATTTTCACATTTGTCAGATTAAAGAAATGGAGTAAGTATTGCTTAGCTATGCAGAAGCAATTGAGGAGCTTGAAAGGAACACATAAATCTGTGGACGCAAAGCACAATAAAATACATTATTATTAATTGAGAGATGAGTTATAATTAGAAAAATTAAGGGGCACTTATTACAAGGACTGATGGATGAGTGCAAAGTTCTAGACTTTGCTGAAGAGCTACTGGTCAATCCACATTGCTTCCAGGCTTCTTTGGACACCCCAGGAAATCAAGACAGGCACAGGTTCAATGGAACAGCAGGATATGAAGTCACACAACACTGGAAACTCTAACCTGGCTCATTTACTTATTATGTGATATAAGGCAAGTTAACTTAGCCTTTCAGAGCTTCAGCTTTTTTCTCCCATATAAAACAGGAATAATAGGGGCACCTGGGTGGCTCAGTAAGTTAAGCATCCCACTTGGCTCAGGTCATGACCTCACGGTTCATGGGTTTGAGCCCCACATCGGACTCTGTGTTGACAGCTCAGAGCCTGGAGCCTGCTTCAGATGCTGTGTCTTCCTTTCTGTCTGCCCCTCCCTCGCTCTTTCTTTCTTTCTCTTTCTCTCTCTCAAAAATAAACACTAAAAAATATTTTTTTAATATCAAATTACACTTCATCTTATAGAAATGAAACTCCTTCCCCATTAAACACCAACTCCTCATTCTTCCTCCCCATGGCCCCCAGGGAAACTACCCTCCCCTTTTCTGTCTCTGGGCTTCTAACTACTTTAAGTAGCTCCTATAAATGGAATCCCAAGCTATTTGTCTTTCTGTGACTGGCTTATTTCATTTATCATGATGGCCTCAAAGTACATCCACGCTGTTGCATACCCTAGCAACTTTTATGTTATAAAATTCCACTGTACCCATGGAATTTGATCCTAATCCTAATAAGCTGGGCCCTGTATACAGTGAAGAACCAATTTCATTTCATACTGATCTGGTTATTTGTTTATTTTTATAAAGTTTTCAAGGTACACTTTTAAAACCATAAGTAAAGAGGGGCGCCTGAGTGGCTCAGTGGGTTAAGCATCCGACTTCAGCTCAGGTCATGATCCCATGGTTCACGAGTTTGAGCCCTGTGTCGGGCTCTGTGCTGACAGCTCGGAGCCTGAAGCCTGCTTCAAATTCTGTGTCTCCCTCTCTCTGTCCCTCCCCTGCTCATGCTCTACTTCTCTCTCTCCCTCCCTCCCTCTCTCAAAAATAAACATTAAAAATTTTTTTAAATAGGGACAATAATAGTACCTACCCTCATAGGACTGTAGTAAGACTGAATGAAACAACATGCATGTGAAACACTTCATATAATGCTTGACACACAGGGCTAAATTAATGGTACCCGCCATTATGAAAGTCACATGGAGTTTTTTTTCAAAATACGAAACACACTGCTGAGCCAAATAAAGAAGATGACTAGACTTTCTAGATCCTCTTGATATTCTGCAATACTGAAATATTTAAGATAGAAATGATCAAATCAACAACTATTTTTATCATTTACACTCACTAAGAAAAATTGTTATTTCTTATACTTTTTTGCAGTCCAATAGCAGAACACTTTGCACAAATTAAGGCTTCAGTCCATTGGGATGGGTTTTATTCCAAACAAATCATAATTCATCCATTCTCTATAAACAAATATTATTCCAGTTTTACGATTCTTTTACAAGGAAAATATGCATAGGATACTGCAAAACGTATCTTTTACAGGTGTCTCAGGAATTTACTGGAAATTCAGATATGTAAAAAAAAAAAAAGGTTGGGAATGCTATAATTTTATCTGTTTAAGCACAAATACACATTTAGATATTATAAAACATTCTTGATTTCTCCATTTTCTTTATCCTCACGTCCAATTATAAGCTCATAAATATCTCAGATGCCAGCCACTGCTCTTTAACCCCACTGCCACTTTCTAGGGCAGGAGCCATGATTTCTCCCCCACATTTCTATAGCGTCCCCGTATCTAGTCTTCTCTCCCCTATTTCTCTCTCCCATATCAATTTTATACATGGTAGCTGGTGTGATCTTTCTAAAATGCATGTCACTTCTCTCCTTAAAAACCCTAAGGTGTAGCCATTTCTTTAGTAAAACTCCCAACACATTGGTTCAGCACACAAAGCCTTCCTGGTGAGGTCCTCTATACTTATGTCTTCAACCTTATCCACTGCCACTCACCACTCCCACTCGCTGCCCCAAATACAAATGACTCTCCAGTTAGAATAAACTGCCTTAATTCTTCAAGCACACCATTCTTTCGAGCACACTCCTTTCCTCCATCTGGAGCGTTCTTTTTCTTCTTTGTCATCTGGTTAACTCCTACACATCTTTTAGGTCTAGGCTAGAGTCATTTCTTTAAAAAAAAAAAAAAAAAACTCTCCAGATTCCCTAAGTTTGGATTAGGTCCTTTCTTACAAATGGTCCTTAGGTCCTTTCTTACAAATCAAAATAGTAATCTACATTTCATTTATTCTCTCAAGAAATGTTTGTTGAGTACCTACTATTTAAAGGCTCTGTTCAAGGCACTGGGATTCAGTAGTACAAATAACGCCCAAGCTTCCCAAAAACTTATATCATAATGGAGTAGGCAGAAAATTTTAAAAGAATGAACAGATATTAATGGTAATATATTATAGTAATAAGTGCCTTGGAGAAAAAAGAAATTGGAATAAGGGGAATAGGGTGTGGCAAATTGAAATGCGAGGTTTTGTGATAGGACGTTCGGGGGGGGGGGGGCGAGTTCAGAGACAAGCTGACATCTGAACAGCGACTTGGAAGAAATGAGGGCATGAGCCAAGTGACTTTTGAGGAAAGGATGCTGCACACAATGGGAAGAGCAAAGGCCATGGCCCTCAGAGGGTGAAGTGCTTAGTGGCTTGCCCTACTTAAGGAAGAGCAAGAGAGCTAGTGAGGCTGGAGCAGAGAAAGGAAAGAGAAGAGATGAGGTCACTGAGAAAAGAGGGGGAGGGCAGATCGTTCCAGGCCGTGGAAGCAATGCAAGGCCTTTATTTATTTTTTTAATTTTTTAAATGTTTATTTTTGAGAGAGACAGAGACAAAATGTGAGTGGGTTAGGGGCAGAGAGAGAGGGAGACACAGAATCCGAAGCAGGCTCCAGGCTCTGAGCTGTCAGCAGAGCCCGATGCAGGGCTCGAACTCACAAGCTGTAAGATCATGACCTGAGCCGAAGTCGGGACGCTCAAATGACTGAGCCACCCAGGCACCCCAATGCAAGGCCTTTAGATACTTCACTACATGAGATGGAAAGCCAAAGGAAGCTGTGAGGACAGCACATGAGGGCCACCTACCCTAACTTGCACAGGGGCAGCTGTAGAAGCAAGGAGACATACTAGCTTGGTGTAACGCACAGGATGAGAGTGGATGGTTCTCTAGATTAGACTCCAAGTAGCAAGGAGCACCAGAATTCACATATATTTTGAAGGTAGGACTAACAGAATCTAAGATGGGACAGGAAAGATGAAAATCCAGGAGGCCTCCAATTTTTTTTTCTGAGTAACTAGATGAACAGAATTCCTGTTACTAAAATGAGGAATGGTACAAAAGAAGGAGGTAGCATGGGAAAGGCAGAAGATTAACTAGCATACGCTACAGTCATTCGAGAGACAACATCAGTTAAGCGGGTGCATAAACAAGTCTGTAGTTTAAGGGAGAGGGAGAAAGATTCAGGATGTAGGTATTCATTGGTGAGTCGCTGACTCCTTAGGTAAGGTTTCTAGGGTAAGAGTAGAAATAGAAAAGAGATTGAGCCCAGGGACCAAGCCCTCATTTGGGAAGATGGACAGAAACTAGCAAAGAAACTGAGAATGCAATAGTGTGAAATAAATATGAACAAGAGAGTGATATCCTGAAAGCTAAAGAAGAAAAGTGTTTTTCTAATTAAGAGAGCCCAATCACTGTGTCAAATGAAGTTGACAGGTCAAGTAAGGGAACACTAAGAAGTAACCACTTAATTTGGCAACATGGGGGACTTTGCTGATACTTATAAGAGATATTTTGATGGAAACCATAGGGTCAAAACATGATTATATAGGACTTAGGAAATAACAGGAGAGGAAGTGGAGTCGCTGAGTGTTGAACGAATTTTCCAAATAATTTTCCTATAAAAAGCCATAGAGGTAAGGAGCATGACTGGGAAAACAAAGTGGGCTCAAGAGAGAGTTTCTTCTTAAAAAAATTTTTTTTAATGTTTTTATTTATTTTTGAGACAGAGAGAGACAGAGCATAAGCAGGGGAGAGGCAGAGAGAGAGGGAGACACAGAATCCAAAGCAGGCTCCAGGCTCTGAGCTGTCAGCACACAGCCTGACGCGGGGCTCGAAGTCACAGACGGTGAGATCATGACCTGAGCTGAAGTCAGACGCTTAACCAACTGAGCCACCCAGGAGCCCCTGAGAGAGTTTTTTTTAAACAAGAGACTTATTTGTGTGCTCACTGGAATAAATAAATGACTCTTCAGTAGCAACATGATCATTTACAATATTTACCAAAGAGCTTACTAATATCGAGCATTTTCTGGTATGCCAAAAAAGCAAGAATATTCTGCAATCAGCTTTCAAGTACAAAAGGTTTCATTTGAGAAACAATAGTAAATCAAAGAACAACAAAGAGACCACCAAGCTATGAGTTGTTTCAAACATGTATATCTGTATTATTAACAGAAGGATAAAACAGTTGATTTTCAAATATTAAAGGCACTATATTCACAGATTTCACTTCTGCTACAATTCTCTTCAAAGTTGAATGTAGATTCAGTGTATTTGTCCTCCATAGTGATTTTTCTATTATCTACATCAATAACTAGGGAAGAGAAAGAGATCAATGGACAAAGAGAACAGAGAGATGAGTATTTGTTTATCTTTGTTTGTATAATGTTTTATTCTTTCAAGTGATTTCCTGGTGATTAAGTTAAAATTTTGATACATCAGTAGAATGTTTCCTGAGAGCCCATATGATGCTGCTTCTAGGATAAGGGTGAGAAGCAACATGGGACATCTGGGACTGGAAATCACTCAGCTAATAGAACTGCAGAATGCCAACCACAACCCAGCAACATTATTACCAGTTACCAAGTATCTGGTATCTGTTCCTTGCTGTGCTTGGTGTCTATTCTTTTCACAAAGCCTCGGACTGCATATTACCACCCTCTTATCAAAACTGAGGAAACTGATACTTGGGAGAGAATATATAACCTGAAAAATGCCTCCAATTTAGTAGGACACAAAGCTGGAGATTCAAAATCAGGACTGCTCACTTCCAGAACATACCTCCATCCAACATGTCACGGTGCTTCTCTACTACCATTTTTCTGCAATTACGTAGGTTAAATCTATGTATAATTCTGAAAGACTCCTCCCTTCATATTTTTTCTCTACTACCCATAGTTCCCTAAAAATTATTCTACCATAGTTGCAGATAAATACTAAATATACCAGCCCCTAATAATAAATATCTGCCCTTCTCTGTCTCCATTGCCTAAAAGAATGCAGACTAAAGGCAACTCTGCCTTACACTTGACCCACACCAAACTGTGATGCCTAAAAAGATACACTGTATAAATTAGAGTTCTTAGTAGTATACTATGTACTTTGTGTTTATTCTGAAATTATCTTTCTTACATAATTGCATTCTGAGAAAAAGTAAATGTTAAACATTAACAAGCACCACACTGCTGTTACAATAAAAGACATTTTTTAATATTGGTGACAATGAGAGAAGTTTGGGAAGTGAGAAAAGGAAGGTCTGAGTGGAGTCTTTTATAGGCATATAAAATTTAAATGACAGAGCCCTTTATAATCCTGCCAGAATGTAAATTCTTGAGCGTATGAAAGACTAAAAGCTTCGTCTGTATAAAACTGACAAAATACATCAGATTTTAATTGGCAGTAGGGTGATAATGGAAAGGAGATGTGGCTTAATTGGAGTTCTCTCCGTGAAAGGACAGAGCTTAGTAGTGTCATTTTAATTATTTCTAGCCACTAATCCTGCAATCATCTATTACTTTCTCCATATATTACATCAGGAAACACTCCCTGCTGCAAATGCTATGATATTTAAAAAGCAAATGCCCAGTGAAAACAAAAAGACCCAGACTAGATTCATGGGCTCAGCAACAGCTCTGGAGAACCATAAACTGACTTTTAAATCATGAATGGTCAGGATGGAGAATATGGCTACTTTAATTATTAACAGTACACAGTCTTGATTCAGACATCCATTGTATCATCACTCAAAGCTGTTGCATGAGTTAATTAAGTACCTAATGTGATGCTTAAGATGTTTCCCTTTAATATGAATCTTTGATTATTCCCACACTGTTTTGACACGGCTAGATGAAACATACCACTGAAAACATACTACAATAATGGCCACTTGTAGTGATTGCTGTAGCAACAGTTTGTCCCAAAATAGGAAGTACTATCAGAGAAAGACTTTGTCTGGAGCCTTCTGTTAACCATTCCATATATAAGACATAGTAATTAGTTTTCCTTTCCTTTTGATTTTTCAAGGACTCACAGACTCAATAGCTTTATTATTTCAAATGTTACCGCATGTAACTATATAGGCTGTGTAAGATTTCCACGCTCACTAACCTGAGTAAGAAAATAATCCACACTGCAGAGTTCACACACACATTTATCTAATTTCAGGATTCCCGTTTTACCTACCCATTTTTCAGAACCTTACTTTCAATTTACAAACACTTAAATTTATACATTTAGCCATTTTTAAAGGCAAATTCATCAAATCAGTATTTCATCTCCAATCATAATTTCTAAGTATTATGCTATAAACTTAAAATCAATAAAGGAACCATTACAATACAGCCCGTTAATGCCAAAAATATATATTTGAGTGGGAGTCGAATGTGGCCTCAAAATTGTAATTACCTTAATTTTTCAAGTTCCCTCTCAATCTTTCTGTTCTTTTTGTAGACATTTCCAATTGCAGCAAGTTTCTCACATTAAATTAAAAACTAATGTTTACTACATTGCATAGAGTTGACTGATTTTCACAAGGGCTTCATGAGCAAAAATGTATTCCACTGTCTTCACACTGTAGCAGATCACCAAATATAAATTGTTGGTAGTCATTTGAGATTCTTTTGGAATGGAGGGCATAACAACATTGAATTAAAAACACAATGGCTAGAACCTATCTAAGTAAAACTATCCTCGGGCGCCTAGGTGGCTCAGTCGGTTGAGCGTCCGACTTCAGCTCAGGTCATGATCTCTCAGTTCGTGAGTTCGAGCCCTGCGTCGGGCTCTGTGCTGACAGCTCCAAGCCTAGAGCGTGCTTCAGATTCTGTGTCTCCTTCTCTCTCTGCCCCTTACCCACTCATGCTCTGTCTCTCTCTGTCTCTCAAAAATTAATAAATGTTTAAAAAAATTTAAATAAAACTATCCTCAGATATTAATGCTGTTCTATGAATTCTACTCTTAGGGGGAAAATATGGAGTTTAATATTGTTAATATTAACTAATTAATTAATTTTTTATAACCAATTTCCAAGATATGTGTTGGTATAATTACAAATTCAACCTAAGCTCCTATGTGTGTGGTCTTCTAGAATAAGAACAGATACCTGGACATGAACTTTACACACTGAAAATTCTTCGGTGGAGGCAAAAGTGAGTTATACTCAAGAAATCAAAACATAAAAATTAAATCATCTTAACAGAAATTTTCAACCACCAGGACTGAAGACAAGGGAGAGATTTCTGGCCAACCAAGCACAACCAGAGATTAGAGGAATAATTAGGTGTCTGTGTTCTGGAGTCTAACACCCAGGTTCAAAGTCTGAACCACTACTTGTCGGTTATTCACACATGTATTACAAACTTTCCTCTGCAGCAATCTCTTCATTTGTGAAAGAGGATATAATTATCTCTATTTCATAGGATTGCTTTGAGGATTAAGCGGGATAAATGTACAGCACCTACAAGTTTATAGCATATAATAAATTTTCAATAAATGTTATACATTTATAATAATTATCATTTCTAAGGTTTTCTTTTTTTCAAACTATTCATTCTGCATGCATTCTGACTACTGTGATCTGATATGTGGATGTGGTACATGGCTGATCTATACAAAATTCTTAGAATTCACACTTCTGGAGGTATTAACCCATAATGTTATAATGCCTTTATACATCCCAAAATCAGCTTATGAACACTGGAAATAAAGATTTCCTACACACTGTCTCCACTTCTGTTCCCAGATACAACTAATATACACTTGACAGTTGAGTAACACAGGTTTGAACTGCAGGAGTCCACTTAACATGTGGGTTGGTTTTTTTTATAAATACAGTACCTGCAAATGTATTTTCTCTTCATTACGATTTTTCTTAACATTTTCACTAGCTTACTTGTTGTAAGAATACAGTATACAATACACGTGACATAAAAAATATGTATTTATGTTATCAGGAAGGCTTCAGTCTACAGCAGGCTATTACAAGTTTGGTTTGGGGGAAGTCAAAAGTTATACATGTGTTTTTGACTCAATAGGGGCTAGAACTCCCAACCCCAAGGTTATTCAAAGGTCATCTATGATGACAGTTTCCAAATATTTTTCTGTGCTCTTTGTTATCTTTAAATACTCCCTAGGTCATGGTTTGCTGCACAAATAAGACGCAAATAAGGGAATGTTAGATTATATGCATTGGGCATACTTTATATTTTCAGGACTTGACTTTTTCTAATCTTTAGTCATTTGTATCCTCTTTACTGTAACACAGATAAAGTAATCTAACTGATCATGAGAAGAAGTTGACTGGAATAGGGGTATGGAGAAAGGCTAAGAAAAGGTCAGACTGCATTAACTATAACATATATACAAATGGATGCATATTATAAAGTGAAAGCCAAACTATAAGAACCAGAAATCTTATAAATAGATGATGTGCTTGGGAAAGCCACATAAGCTCACATTCACTCCAACGCACTTCATCAGACATTTAATAAACACTCAACTGTTCCATTAGTACAAGGACAATGAACAGGAAGAAAATAGAGCGTCAAGGAGTACCCACTCCCACGAAATGAAATTACCAGCATAAACTTGACAATTAAAAGATAAAATACTGCAGCACACAGCAGCATGAAATAGATTATTGTGTGGCCTGGAACACTGATTGTAAGAAAGCAGGCTGAACGCTGTCTACTTGAATTTGCAGTCGCTTGTCTGATTTTAAATTTCTTCAGCAAAGGAGACTGGATTGTGAGAATACTTTTTAAAAATCTCAAGCTATAAGTGTTTATAGAACAGAAAGCAACCTCAGAGTCTCCCTTTATTCTATCAAAGGGGGAAAATTACTTTTGAAGTTCAAAGTAGTTTCTCATTTTAAATGCACAGCCTAAATGTGTATAAACTACATACAAGTTTGCTTTTAGAGAAATGCAGTATCTGTTTCAATTAGTTTCAATTAGTTACATAACATAGTATTTGTTCTAGAGAAAGGGAATGAATCTCTTTGACCATCTACTTTTCATTCTCTCCCTTTAAGGTTAAGTTCAAATATGTAACTTTATGAGCCCCAGAACCCCCATGGTTCTAATGTAACTAAGGAAGAGAAATACTGAAAAGGTATACCACATTTCTTAAAATTAAAAAATATTTTTAAATACTGGATTCACACAGAGTTTCATGAATTATGAAAGATAAAGCAAATGATGGAAAAGCATTTCTCAATGCCAGCAAGTCCTTTTTTAGGGGGTTTTGAAAAACTGGTTGAACTAAGCAGTTTTAAAGCATTATAAAATAGGGAATTATAACTAATCTTTTCTAAAACCTCTCTTTACGTTGTACGTACAAGACTGACATGCCCAAACTCTGACAGTTAGCAGAATAATCACAAATAGTTTTAAATCTTTTAGCTCTAAAAGAACAAGTGACCCTCACAAGGCCTTATACAGGCAGGTTGGAAAAAAAAAAAAAAACAGCAAACTGATTATCTTTCAACAGGCATTGTCCTTCAGCTCATTGGTATTATATAATAAATTTAGGCTTTGCTGCATTTAATAAGTGATTTCTTAGTAATTGACAAGATCAAAACCCAAATATTCCAAAATTTTTTTTTTACTAAAAAGTAACCAAGAAGAAAAACATTTACTGGCTCATTGGCATAATTTAAATAAAATAAGGAACAGTATTTTTTCAAAGCACTGAAATTTGCTCAAGATCAAGTTTTTTTCCTGTCTTTTTTGTTTGTTTGTTTGTTTGTTTTTAGTTTATGTATTTACTTTGAGAGAGGGAGAGTGTGAGCAGGGGAGGGGCAGAGAGAAGGAGAGAGAGAGGATCCCAAGCAGGCTCCACACTATTAGTGTGGAGCCCAATATGGGGCTTGATCCCACATACTGTGAGATCATGACCTGAGCCAAAATCAAGAATCAGACGCTTAACTGACTGAGCCACCCAGGTGGCTCAAGTTTTCTCCTGTCTTAAGGTCACTATCTCCTACTACATCCTCCCTGTCTCTTACCTTGGAATGGCCCTGGATGCCAGCTGATTTCCTCAATGACTGATCAGGTGTTTGCCTCGGGGTGGGGGGTTTGGGGGGTTCCATGATATGAAAAGCAGTTACTTCTTTCTCCACTTGTTGTGGGGCTTATTCTTTAAGGCTCAGTTCAAAGTGCCATCTCTTCCACTGAGGCCTCTTTACTGTAACAAATTTCCTTCTTGCCTCTGGGCCTGATTTAATACCTTCTCTATAAATCCACAGCACCTGGCTCATGATGATCTTCAGGCATAAGAAGCATTTCCCTGTATAAAGACCTTGTATAAACTATTTTTGATCTTTCCAAATGGAGGGGATAAAAACTGGTCATGACAATATCACCAAGTTATCTGCTTTGAGTTGCACAAAATTTGAACCAAGGTAGGTTATGGATTGGACAGGTAAGCGAGAGAAGAAGACAAGAACAAATATTTTTTTTTTTATCAAGTTACAACAAACATTTCTTGGACATGAACTTGGTGCCAGAATAGGAGCTAGCCATTTTATGTCTGTTAACAACTTTAGCTTGAAAATAATCTTACATGTTAGATATCATATTACACATTTTCTTGAGTAGAAAATTGAAACTCAGAAACTCACTTGCTTTGCTTATTAACCCAGTGGTGAATCTGGGTTGCTGATCCAATGAGTTACAGTATAAATCACCATAAGTGAAGGCTGATATGCAGTATGGCACAGCAATTTAAAAGCAAATGCGATTTTGAAAGCAAACAAGCTTAGGTTTGAGTCTAAATTCTGATACTAATGAGCCAAGAAACTTTAGACAAGGTTTATATCCCACTCGGCCTCAGCTGCTCCAAGTGTACTGTGGGGACAATAATGATACCAACATCCTAAGGAGTTCTGTGTAGGGTGTCAAATTCTGGAGACACTACTGGCACAACACAAGTAATATAATGTCAAGTGCATCTTCTTGAAATTAAACTGCTCCCTTCTTGTAAAATTTTAAAGGAAAAGTTGTTATCCTAAAAAGTGATCTTAAAAATTTGTGTTGTATAAAGTCATTGAAGACAGGCCTTCTTTCTAACTAATTCTTACCCCATAACCTCCTTGTCACTTAAGCCAAATGTAAAACTGTCTCTCAGGATTAAAAGGAAGATCGGTGAGAGCAGGATGGAATATAAGGCACGTACATCCCCTCAGAAATACAGCAAGGGATGAATTTATTTCAACTGATTTTATGGTGTTTTCTGGAGCTTTAATTTCATGTGGAGTTTAGGCCTTTGGTCAGAAGAAGGATTCCTCAGGAATCCAGAAGTTCACGCTCTCAGAATTGCATTTACTATGTGCAAGTAGAAACAGAAAGCAGCCCAGAAAAGAGTTAGCTGGGCTCTCCATGAAGTTACGTCACAAACGCCCACAAGAGTAAATATGAGGACACATCAGAGGCTGGCCACCATGCCACAGGATTACTGTACCACCAAGGAAACCACAAAGTTTCACCCGGGTGATTAAAATGTGCTGGTGTGACCACAGCAAAACCATGAACATACTCATCATGAAGCCTGGTGTTTACCGAGAGCTCATAAACGATGCCCTTCATCAGGTCACTGCTCTGATCTGACGTCATAAGATCCATGTGGCTCTTCTCCTCCCCAGTTTCCCAGTCTCTTATTTTACTAAGATCATCGTAGGTTGTATATCTAAAGTTTCTTTAAAAAGAAATCACAAAATTGCATTATTATCATTAAAAGGTATAATGAAGCATATTAAAAGTTGAGAATTTAAATCAAGCAAGAATTGATTTCACTTGGGCAGTGCCCAACCGACAGTGGTCAGGAGCACTGCCAATGGCTGCTAGGGAAAAACCTTTATAGAGAAAAGACTGAAGCAAAGTAAGAAAATTGGTTGGCTACAGCTTAAAGCCTAGCTGGCTGTTCATGACTCACTGGCTGTCCTTAGGTTTTGATACCATAACCTTGAGGTATTTATAGGCTGATGATTTCGCTTTCCTTTCCGAGACGCCATGATATTAGTGCCACATCATTCGAACCAGTCCTCCTTGTTTAATTAATTTAACACTATTTAAAATATGTTTGTATTTTCCAGTTATATTAGATGAGACCCAAATTAATTCTAACAAAAATTTGTAAGTTCCATGATAAATTGAAAACAGTACTTCCAAGAAACAGGGAAAAGGAATACATAATAAAGAATGATGGACCTTAACAGGTCTTGGTCTTTCTTTGTACTAGTAAGAGAAATATTTTTATGAAGAAGATAGCTGAATTTATTCACTTTTATATCTATTTAATCATGGCCAGAGTCTCTCTTTCACTCTCCACTGCTAAGTAGTCATTTCTCCAAGCTCCCTTTGAAACATAAACCATGATTGGGCTAAACCCTTTCCCCTACAATTATCTGCAATATCCAAGTCAAAGTTATCCAACAGCTATCACATTAATTATGTCTATCTGCTAAATTATTCCCACAAGTTCTATAGACATTCTTTGAAATGGAGCATTCATTCTGTATTTATGCATATTTCATTATGTTACAGAACATTTTATTAAGAAAAGCAATCATAAGGATCGACTTTTATGATAAATAACCTAATATTCATAGTCCTTCCTTTATGCTTGCTCAGTCAGGCTCATTTTCATAATGTTATGTGTTAGAGAACAGAAAAACTACTGCTCGTCCAGACTGCTGATCTACTAGTTTTGCCACATTTTACTGCTATGGTTTCCCGTAGGAAAGCTATAATGATGTTGATTGATATAACTGCTTAAAAGTACTATTATTTAGTTATTTATAGCATAGAATTAGATTATAAGGAAATCTAAAATCACAAATTGAGTCTATTTTAGATGCATGATGCTTCCTGTATATTTTTTCAATGGCAGAATGGCAAAAATATATATATACATGTAATGGTGGATGATAATAATGGATATAATAATGATGTATAATATCATATGTGTGTGCATGTATGTATATATATTATTAATGTATTTATTTATATACACATGTGTTCTTGGGTGCTTCAGCCAAGCTTACTAGAAGTGAAAATATGGGAGAACTTTCATTCATTTAACCAGTGTTCACTTAACTCTTAGTATTCGCCAAGCATTAATCCAAGGTCCAAGAAGAGGGATTATAAAACTGAAGACTATGACAATGAGACTACTGGCTATTACAAAAACTCCTACAGCAGTGATGAAGAAATCACCCAAAAAGACCCTTCCTATATCCTGTGACCATAATCAAGATGAGAAACATTCACAAAAGCAACGATGCTTTTGGTACAAGGATGTACAAACTGGATATTCTAATCATTGATTAAATGTAGTAAAAATGGGTTCTAGGCTAAATGTATACAAATTAAGTGCGTTAATACAAGTTTGGGCCTGTATGCTATTTTTTGTTTGTTTACATACCTGTCTTGGTTATAATGCTACGAGCTCCTTGAGAGCAAGGACTAGGTTACTGTCTTAGTATTTCTGGTGTCTTCATAGTGCCTACACACAGAGATGTGTCTTAAAAACGTCAGTTAAGCTGAAAGATATACTCATGGGAATATAAAAGACAGTGTGCTTTACTTTAATATATAATCCCAGAAATAATCTTTGCAATAATATGTGCTGAAGTGCTTACTTTATGAGGCTTATTATCTAAGCCCCTCTTTGGCAGCAAGTATAGACAAGAGAGGTTGGAAACACATAGTTTGATATTACAGATTACACAGAGAAATAAAAGATGAGTTTGTTATCATGACCATAAAGGTTATATATGCATTTCTTCATTCATTTTCATGGTGAAAAGATGAAGAAGAACAAAATGAAGAAGTGGTATTTTCATGGCTGGCATGGTCCTAGACACCCTGGATAATACAGCAAAGTAACAAGAGGTCAGATGCTGTTAAAGACACACAGCATAAAATCACTATAGAACCATTCATTAGCCTGAGTGCTTGGAGATCAGGTAACCTTCTGGAGAATCATATATAATATCTTTGATCTCAAAATTTATGGCGAAAAAGTCCTTGGTCACATTAATGCCATTGCTTTTTGTCTCTTTTTCACTCTAATCATGATGGATTTTCTTAAGATGTACACCTTTCATGTTCAGGTACAAATAGCCTAAGATATGATTAATGCTTTGCACTAAATTACATTTTTTCCCCATACAGAAAAACAATCATCAGGCAGACAAGCAGTCACATTATCATTCACAAAAGAGTTGCTTTTTCAAGGAATCAGCATAAAATGAAATATTGAAAATCCAGAGCAGTGTCATTTATATGGTGGAATTACAAAGTAGCTGTGTCAGCCTAAACCACATGGCTTTAAAACTGTACTGCCACTATTTGGGATTAAGTCCAAAAGTAAGAGCAATATAGGACAGGCATGAGCTCTAGAGGATGGGCAGGACTCCTGGAGACCCTCAGGTCTTGCTTTGAAACACTCATTTAATGTCTAATCCCTATATTTATAGTAAAGTTGTCGCCAGTGAACTGTCTGCTTCCTAGTAATTTTATCAAACTACTGACCTATGAAAACAAGAAAACAATCAACTTTAGGATGCTTTTCCCTCCTAAACTTCATTCAAACTTAAATGTAAGAAGAATAAATACAGTTACTTTGGAAATGGAAATTGCAGGAATTTTCATATGATCATGGCATTTCAGCTTTAGAATACATGTTAAAAAAACCTTTAGATTCCATGCTCATCCAAAAGTGAAACAAATCCTCTGAGATTGGTGGCTCTCAAACTTTAAGATGCCTCAGAATCAGCTAGAGTGTTTGCCAAACCACAGATGGCTGAGGCCCACCCCCAGGGTTTCTGGTTCAGTACGTCTGGAGTAGAGCTGGAAAACGTGCATTTCTAACAAGTTCTTCAGTGACGCTGATGGTTCTGGTCTGGGGAGCACTCTTGGTGAACCACTGCCCTAGATCACAATTTTAGTCTTTGATCACCTATAGTGTTATGCATCACCAACTCAATTCAACAAATAGTTATCCCTGACTGGCATTGTACTAGAGTACACAAATAATAGGAAAAAAATACTGATATTGAAGAGCTTCCATTTAGCGGGAGAAATAGATATATAGAGGATTTTAATACAGTAAGACAAAGACACAAGGTGTTATAAGAGAGCAGAAAGAAGGGTCATCTTCCCAAACCAGGCTTCACGAAGTATTCCTGGAGGAATGTGACATGAACATGGCTTTGAACAAGGAAAGCTGGGGAGAGAACTCCAGCAGGAGAAAAGATACCTAGAAATAGTTAGGTGCCTGACGTGTAGGCAACAGAGTTTACAATTATGCAATTTTATATTATAAATTACAATTAAATAAAAGTTCTATGGAGTAGGCTATCATAAAGGATCTATGTGCATTTTCTTAATTCCTTTTAATAGTATTAAAAAATAGCAAATATTACACAGCGTTCTACATCTCTCTGTTATCCCTATCTCTATGTCCATTAAGTATCTTATTAGAAAAATTATTTGATTATGAGGATAAACTTACCAGGCACCCACTGGATGAATGCCCCAGTGGCCTAGAAGATTCCCTTCTACTCAAAGGGACACAAAAGTTGTTTTTACATTGCTTTCTCAAAGTGAAGCAAAAGCATTTCCCCTTGTTTTTAAATGAAAACAAAATGAAAGTAAAAAAGGCAAGTAGTGGCTGCCTTCCCAAAGAAATCTTTAACAAGATGAAATTGTGGTTAAGAAGGTCCCTAGGGGCACTTAGAAGTCAAGAAATGAGGGGTAGGGCATCCCGTCTGTGAAAGCTCTTAAAGGTAGGAAATATGCATTGGGAAGTAAGCGATAGAATCCTACTGTCCTCAGCACCTTCCCTCAGGCTACATCCTGCCATCCTCGAACTCCAGGGAAAGGCAAAAAAGAGCCTCTTGATCTATGAATTTCAGTGTCATGGTGGAATTTGGTGTGACAGAAAACAAAAGAATAGAGAACTATTAAATGAGTAATATCTTTTCAAGGCCTGAGGGTAAGCAATGGTTAACTCAATTTATTCCAACAGAGCATGATGGCATGACGAGGGAAGAACTTGCAAAGCACACACACAGTGTTGAAGATATGACTTTTACACAACTCCATTTATATTAAGTTCAAAAATAGACATAAATGTACTACAGAGGTAGACATCAGAATAATGGGTTATCTTTAGGAAGGAAGAAGGGACTGTGATTGACAAGGAGCAATGGAAGCTTCTGAGGTGTAGCGACACTATTCTTTCCCATGCATGGGGGCTGCATGACTGTTATCCTTGTGATAATCCACCAAGCTGCAAATATTTTTGTGCACTTTTTCTACAGGTGGATTATACCTCATAATAAAAGAGTTTTTAAGATATGAAGACAACTTATGTAAACTTCTCTACCTTTTCCTTGGTCAGAAGCTTTATTCCTAAGTACCTGTATGAACTTCAGCTCTTATAACCCACCCGCACCTGGGCCACAGTGCATATTATATTTTGGGTAGATGGTCCATTTTCCAGGTGAAAGAGAAAACTGTTGTTTCAATTCAGGTGAGACACAATTAGGGACAGAAATGAGGCAAAGATGTGGGAATAGTGAAGTAGGAAAAATTCAGGAGAGTTTTCAAAATAGCCCTAAGAGAACTTAGTAACCAATTAATAAGAGGCTAGGGTAAAATTTTCAAGTGACTGCAAGATTTCAGACTTGAGTACCATATGGCTGGTGATGCTTTTCACCTGGCCAGGGAAAATCTGGGATGCCTGTTCTCTTTTTTAGGCCATATTACCTGCGAAGCTAGAAATGTGCATAAAGGTAAAAACTCCTTTTCAACAGAAGTTCTGTTGAAAAAATCTTCAGAAGATTCTTCCTTAGCTGGGAATAAAAAAAAAAAATGATCACTATCCATAGAGAACTTATAAATGCATTAGTAATTCCTAAGGAGTGTTCACAGGAAATTTTGCTTTGTTTTGTTTTTTACTCCAACGTATTCCAGATTGAGGTGCTATCCCTGAGACACAAGACTAATCCAAATATGAGACTAAGGAAAGATAGATCAGAGTTGGCCACAGATCAAAGGAGTCAAATAAGAGTGAAAAAAAAAGTGGCCCTGAGACTGGACATGAGGTCCCTCCCCCTAAAAATACTGCCCTGCCTGACGCCTAAAGCTCCACTATTAGATACCCATTCTATGCTTACAAATTTCCTTCCCCCTGATGTTTTCTTTCAAAGTTCCCATTTTCATGAAAGTAATGTGATGAGACTGTCATGACTTTCGTATTTCACGGGAAAAAAATGGGATGAACATACACAAAATTTTGTGGAAAATGAAAGTAATTTTAATATTATATCCAGCACAATCCCAGAAGTATAGCAAGTGCTAACTTTTGCCTCCAACCCAAAGTTGGAAATTAGCAATTACAACAATTTTATAATGGTCAACTCTTTTAAAGTATGGGCAGCATCGTTTGAAAGATTTCCTCTCTGAAGAATTTAAAGACTGACCAACTGCCATGCTTCCGAGATTATCTGAGCAATCTCAGATGGGAACGCCAATCACTTGTGCTAAGTTCCTATTCATTAAAATCTGTGAGAAACTCTTAGCTAATTGGGAATAACTACTGAGAAGTCACATTGGGCCAATGTAAAGACAACAAACACCAAACTAGCTTGTGCCCCGGCAAACTGAAATATATTGGCAAATTCTCTATAGGATCTTTGATTCCTACAGAACCAAAGTAACCTATATACAGCACCAAATTTTTTGAGACTAAAGCAGTGGTTCTAAAACTTTGCTGCACATTTGAAGCACCTGGGGAAACTTTGAAAATCCCAATGCCAGGTAAAACCTAATACAATTAAGTTGGAATGTCTGGGGGGTGGAAACCAGGCATCAATATTTTTTCAAGACACCCAGCTGATTCTAATGTGAGCAAAATTTGGGAAACACTGGAGTAAGCATGCAGTTTTATACCCACCACATCTGCTTAGAAAACATTAGAAGTTGTTCATTAAAAGTTTAGTCTGGGAAGGTACTGGGAGTAACTCCTAGATCCCTTCCTGCCACTAATCCATGAACACACTACCCTCCTTATCCTACTTCCTTGACAATCCAACAGTATCCGGCTTTTGGGAAAGATGATAAGCAGAGAGAGATATCAGAGAGTGTGCCATTATTCAGCATTAGGAGGACTTAAGTATTACAACTCTGATTCCCTTACTATCTCATCCACAAGTGAGCACTTTGTGGTCAACACCCTGGCTGGTATTGGTTCCATGTTGCCTTGTCTCTAAACCAAGGCAACCAGACTAAGGTCAAAATAAGGAGCACTGGGCTCCTAACTTCTGCCTGAAAGTTCAGCCTAGACTCTAAGCAGGAAAAGAGGCATTATTAACAGTAAGTAAAACGAGCCATTCCTTCCCTCTTGCTACATCTCAAGGGCATAATTTCCCCTCCCGTCAATCATTTTCCCAGGATCATGAGCTGCACTTTAGTCTTCTGTTATCTTCCACTGTGCCATGGAATGCTTTATTTTGTTCTCATTAACAGATGGCAGGAGCTTCCCAGGAGATGCAGAATGAGATTCCTGTTTCTTCATTTCTGGGAATATCTTCTTCAGTTAACTATTTAGCATCAAAATGCTTACGTCTCTCACGTGTGTTCATTCCCTTTGACTTTTAAAATAAAATTTTACCTATAGGATCTGATGTTGCCCCATTTATCTATCCTAGGTTGTATCTGAGATTTAAGCAAACTCTGCCTACCCTCAAAAAGCAGGCCTCAGTTGAAAAGCTGACAAGTAAACATTAAGCATCCATGTCAAGCACAGACAAGTACACACTATGCCGTGCAGAAACAATTGAGTAAGATAAAACCACCCACATTTTTAATAAGGTAAAAATCTTACAGTATTTACAATGCCAAATAGCATGTTCCATCTCTACCGGGTACTGGAGGAAGGGCCACAGCACACACACAGTAAGATTAATGAGAATTTCTCTTTGGAGATGACTGATAAATACCTATCACTGCAGATGATACTGACCACTACTCATACACCTGACTTAAGAAAAGCTTCTATTGTAACCTGAGCTTTATCATTAATTCCACGGAATTCTTCTGAATGTCTCCCTATATAAAATGGTGATGGCTCTTACTCCTTACCTTAAAGCCTGAAAATTGTAACTTGATTTCAATTACTTGGCTAACTTACATGGCCAGACTCAAAACTGTTCAACAATCATGTGAATATCGAGTCCACGAAATGGATGTTGAGATGTTGCATTAACACATAAAAACTTAGGTGACCTCTTGATGTTTCTATTTTTTAAATGGTGAAACATCCCTAACACCATGCTGTTTCCACAAGGAAAATAACAGGCTGGTTAAAGATGGGATGTCTAAAAATAATTTAAAAACCACAAATGAAAGTTATTGGAGGAGTCCACCGTGGATAGTTTTATAACTATACTTCACATTTTATCTCAGTTAAAGTCACAAAAGTTGCATTTTTATTCTAAGAAAGCAACTTTTGTATTTGTTGAAATAATAATAAATGTATGGATAGCTATCTTTAGATATATATACTGACAAGCATATTATTTTATGGCTATAAAAAGCAAATCAAATATAACTGCCAAGAACAAAAGATGTTTATTCCAACTAATATTTAAAATAAGCGTATCTACTCTGCTTTTGGTAGCATGGTTGATTTAGTTTAAAATTGGGAGGAGGATGTCTACTTTTATCTCTGATACATAAAAAGCCTGGAAGTTGTCATTTCCATCCCCACACACACAAAAAGAAGCTGAACATACCAAAAATCAAAGACTTTGTGTCTTAGATATCAGAGAAACTGAGGTCTTGGGGGAAACTGTCACCAGGAAATCTGGGGAGACAAGTATATTCAAAGAGACACAACCAAGATCTACCCACGTAGAGAAGCCTCTGGAGCCAGTAACTGATAAGAACGTTTAAATGTTAATTTCTTGAATTGCTGGAGGCTGAATGTGGACTACTTTCAACGTAAGAAATTCTTGGGAGCTGGATTCTTGAGGGGAGGGTACCCACAATTTTGTGGGCCTTTCCTCTGGGAAAACCAACAGATTCTCACAATGAAGATATGAAAAAGACCTTTTTGTGGCCCTGACAGAAGGAAGGGAAGAGTAATCACTGTGAAATAAGCCCAGAGCTTAACTCCACACCGAAGCCTACTCTCCAGGGAAAAGGACATTGCCAGAGCCTTGTCTTAGCTGGAAAAAGAGAATTCCTACCACACCATCTTCCTCTGGTCTTCCTGTCTCCCCTAACAGAAAAGAGAAGTCAACAAGGGTCAGAACTTCAATAAAATACATTGGGAATGGTGTATTGAGAGAAAGTATGTAGAATGCAGGGAGGGAGGGGAAAGCCATACCACTAGAGAAACAAATGTAAAGATTACAGCTGTGAGACACTGGCCCCCTAAACGACTAAGATTTAATCAGAAGATATAGAATGTTCTTCCCTCCCCAACAGCTTACTATAATACAGGGCTCCAGTATAATATAATACTTACAATATAATACAATATGTGATAATTATAATGCAATAGTAATAATTATAATAAAATAATATACAATAATTATATAACAACAATAATAGTAGATTACAACTCAGAGAGTAACAAGGCACAGACTCTCCATGAGGAGGAATACTTGGAAAAGCTTACAGTCAAGAGGAGAGACAAAAACAAGGACACTAAAAGAATCTGAATTGTCTGGCACATAAGGCTACAGAGAACATTAAACATAGACCACATCCTTGCCATATTAACATATGTCCCCTCTTACGAATGGCCTCTTTACCCCAGTTCCTATTACCCTAGCCAACAAGTCTGTCTTTCATAAAAGACTGTAAGACATGACTAAAGACAAGAGAACAGTCTACAGAGCCAGAGCACTCACCAGACTCAGAATTGTGTCAGATGTGACACAACTGTTGAAATTACCACAAAGGGAATTTAAAGTAAGTATAATTAATATCTTAGGTGTCTAATGTTAAAAAGTAGACAGACAACATGCAAAAATATAAATAATGTAAGAAGTGAGATGAACATTCTAAGAGAAGTCAAACAGAAATGGTAGAAATCAAAAAGACTGTTCCAGGAATAAAAAAGACCTTTAGGGGGCTAATCAGTAGACTCAATACGGCTGAGGAAACAATCAGTGACCTTAAATATAGGTTCACAGAAACTTCCCAAACTGAAATGAAAGAATGAAAAAAAATAAAAAATAAAAAGGCAGAACATTCAAGAACTGTGGGACAATATCAAAAAATGTTACACATACACAGTTGACTCTTGAACAATGTGGGATTTATGGGCAGCTTCTCAAAAGCTTAACTATTAATAGCCTGCTATTGACCAGAAGCCTTAGTGATAACATAAATAGTCAATAAACACATATTTTGTATGTTATATTTGTTATATGCTATATTCTTACAATAAAGTAAACTGGAGTAAAGAAAATTTTACTAAGAAAACCTTGAGAAAAACATTTAGAGTTCCTTTTTTTTAATTCCAGTATAGTTACAATATAATGATTCAACAATTCCATACATCACCCAGTGCTCATCATAGTAAGTATGCTTCAATCTCCTTCACTTATTTCACCCACTCACCCCCTCTAGTAACCAATCTCCTTCACTTATTTCACCCACTCACCCCCTCTAGTAACCATCAGTTTGTTCTCTATAGTTAACAGTCTGTCTTTGGTTTGTCCCTTTTGTCTTTATTCATTTGTTTTACTTCTCAAATTCCACCTATATACAGATACCATGGTAGCTGTATTTCTCTGATGTACTTATTTAACTTAGCAGTATATTATCTAGATCCATTCATTTTGTTGCAAAGGGCAAGATTTCATATAATTATATTTATAAATTTATATATGTAAATATATATAAAACATCTCTTCTTTATCCATCTATCTATCATTGGACACTTGGACCACTTCCATAATTTGGCTATTGTACAGAGTGCTGCGATAAACACAGGGGTGCATATATCTTTTTGAATTAGTGTTTTCTTATTCTTGGGATAAATATCCCGTGGTGGAATCACTGTATCATATGGTAAATTCTATTATTAACTTCTTGAGGAACCTCGATATTTTTTTCCAGAGTAGCTGCACCAGTTTGCATTCCCACTAAAAATACATGAGGCTTCCGTTTTCTCCACATCCTCACCAACACTTGGCAGTTCTTGTGATTTTGATTTTAACCATTCTGACAGGTGCGCAGTGTATCTTATTGTGGTTCTGACTTGCATTTCCCTGATGATGAGTGATGTTGAGCATTTTTTCATGTATCTGTTGGCCTACTGGATGTCTTCTATGGAGAAATGTACATTCATGTTTTCTGCCCATTTTTAATAGGGATTTTGTGTTTTGGGTGTTGAGTTATATAAGTTCTTTATATATTTTGGATACTAACCTTTATTGGGTATGTCATTTGCAAATATCTTCTCCCATTCAGTAGGCTGCCCTTTAGTTTTGTTGATTATTTCCTTCACTGTGCAGAAACTTTTTATTTTGATGTAGCCCAATAGGGTTTGTGTGTGTGTGTGTGTGTGTGTGTATGTGTGTGTGTGTGTTTTGTTTTTGTTTTGTTTTGTTTTGCTTTTATTTCCCTTGCCTTAGGAGACATATCTGGAAAAATGTTGCTATGGTCAATGTCAAAGACATTATTGCCTATGCTCTCTTCAAGGATTTCTATGGTTTCAGCTCTCATCTTTACATCTTTAATCCATTTTGAGTTTATTTTGTGTAAGTCATCCAGCTTCATTCTTCTGCAAGATGTTTCCCAGTTTTCCCACCATCATCCATTGAAAAGACTGTCTTTTTCCCATTGTATATTCATCCCTCCTTTGTCAAAGATTAATTGACCATATAATTATGGGTTTATTTTTGAGTTTTCTATTCTATTCATTGATCTGTATGTCTATTTTTATACCAGTACCATACTGTTTTAATTACAACTGCTTTGCAATATAACTTGAAATATGGAATTGTGATACATCCAGTCTTGTTTCTCTTTTTCAAGATCGTTTTGGCTGTTTGAGATCTTTTGTGGTTCCACACAAATTTTAGGGTTATCTGTTCTAGGTCTGTGAAAAATGCTGTTGGTATTTTGATAGGAATTGCATTAAATCTGTAGATTGCTTTTGGAAGTATGGACTTTTTAACATTATCTGTTCTTCCGCCCCATAAGCATGAAATGTCTTTCCATTTCTTTGTGTTGTCTTAAATTTCTTTTATATTGTTTTATAGTCTTCAGATTACAGGTCTTTCCTTTTTTGATTGTTTATTCCTATTTTACTGGGTTTTGTACAATTGTACACAGGATCTACTTTTTAATTTCTCTTTCTTCCACTTCATTATTTAGTGTATAGAAATGCAATGCAATTCTTTCTATTGTTTTTGTATCCTGTAACCTTACTGAATTCATTTATCACTCTTGTAGATTTTTGGTGAAGTCTTTTGGGTTTGTATACATAGTATCATGTCATCTGAAAATAGTGAAAGTTTTACCTCTTCCTTACCAATCTGCGTATCTTTTGTTTCTTTTTCTTGTCTGATTGTTGTGCCTATGACTTTAAGTACTACGTTGAATCAAAGTGGTGAGATTGGATGTCCTTGTCTTGTTCCTGATTTTAGGGGAAAAGCTGTGTTTTTCACCACTGAGTATGATGTTAGCTGTGGATTTTTCATATATGGCTTTTATTATGCTGAGGTATGTTCCCTCTAAAACTACTTTGTTGCGGGTTTTTATCATGAATGGATGTTGTACTTTGCTAAATGCTTTTTCTACATCTACTGAAATGATCATATGGTTCTTATCCTTTCTCTTAATTACAGTGATTGATTTGTGAATAATGAAACACTCTTGCATCCAAAGAATAAATCCCACTTGATTGTGATGAATGATTTTTTTTAATGTAGTGTTGGATTTAGTTTGCTAATCTTTTCTTGAGAATATATATATATATATATATATATATATATTCATTCATAAGGGACACTGGCCTGTAGTTCTCTTTTTTTGTAGTGTCTTCTTCTGGTTTTGTTATCAGGGTAACACAGACCTCATAAGATAAATATGAAAGATTTCCTTCCTCTTCCATTTTTTTGGAATACTTTGAGAAGAATAGGTATTAACTTTTTTAAAAATGTTTGGTAGAATTCACCTGTGAAACCATCTGGTCTGGGACTTTTGTTTGTTGAGAGTTTTTTTAATTACTGATTTAATTTCATTACTGATAATTGGTCTGTTCAAATTTTCTATTTCTTCTTGATTCAGTATTCTGGAGGTTATATGTTTCTAGGAATTTATCCATTTCTTCTAGGTTGTCTAGTCTGTTGTCATAAAATTTTACATAATATCTCTCTTACTCCTTTGTATTTCTATGGTGTCAGTTGTTACTTCTCTTTCATTTCTGATTTTGTTTACTTTAGACGTATCTCTCTCTCTCTCTCTCTCTCTCTCTCTCTCATGAGTCTAGCTAAAGGTTTATCAATTTTGTTGATCTTTTCAAAGAACCAGCACTTGGTTTCATTGATCTGTTCTGTTTTGGGGTTTTTTGTTTGTTTGTTTTTTTAGTTTCCATTTCCTTTATTTCTGCTCTAATCTTTATTACCTCCTTCCTCCTACTGGTTTAGGGTTTTGTTTGTTCTTCTTTTTCTAGCTCCATTAGGTGTAAGGTTTCATTGTTTGAGATTTTTCTGGCTTCTTAAAGTAGGCCTCTATTACTATAAACTCTCCTTTTAGAACAGTTTTTGCTACATCCCAAATACATTTACAGTTCTACAGTGTATTTACTGAAAAAAAATCCATATAAGTGGACTCATACAGTTCAAACCTGTGTTGTTCAAGGATCAACTGTAACTGGAATACCAGAAGGGGAGAAAAGAGTGAACAGAAAGATACTAGAAAAATCTCCAAATATTTGAAAATTAAATAACACAACTCCAAACAACCCATGACTGAAAGAAGTTTCAAAAATTTTTAAATGTTCTCTGGCTAAATGATAATAAAATCCATACACCAGAAAATATGAAAAATGTAAAAGTGATAACCTAAGCTTCCACTTTAAAGAACTAGACAGAGAAGAATTTAAGCCTAAACCAAGCAGAAGAAAATAATTAAAAGAACAGAAAGCAATTAATTTCCAATCAACAAAAAAGAAAAATGAATAAAGTCAAAGACACACTTTGAAAAGATCAAATTGATCAATGAGTGATACCACAAATGAAAGAAGGTTCATCCCTACTGATTCCATGGAAATTAAATAAATAGTAAAGGAATAGTTCAAGCAACTCTATGCCTACAAATCTGACAATTAGATGAAATGGACCAGTTCCTTAAAAGACACAAACTATCAAAACTCACCCAAGAAAAACTAAATAATCTGAATAGTTTTATATCCATTAAATAAATTAAACTAATAATTTACAACTTTCCTAAATGAAAGTACCAAGCCCAGATAGTTTCATTGGTGAATTCTATTAAGCATTTAAGAAAGCATTGGTATCAACTTTTGACAATCTCTTGAGAATATACAAGGAGAGAGAGTATTTCCTAATCATTCTTTGAGACCACAATTACCTTACTATCCAAAAAATACAAACACAGCATAAGACAAGAAAACTATAGACCAATATATCTTATGAATATAATGAAAAATCCTCAATAAAATATTAGTAAATTAATGCCTACTATGTACAAAAAGACTGAGTAAGATTTATCCCAAAATTGCAATATTGGTTAGTTCCAAAGTCAATTCTTATAAACCACATAAATAAAATAAAGGACAAAACTACATGACCATCTCAATAGATGCAGAAAAGGCATTTCAAAAAACCCAATACCTATTTATGATCAATATTCTGAGCCAGCTAGGAAAAGAAGGAAACTTCCTCAACTTTATAATAAACATCTACAAAAAAATTCATATGTGAAAAAATGAGAACTCGATACTTTCCTCCTAAAATCAAGAACAAGGTAAGCATGGCCTCTCTTACAATCCCTATTCAATATTTTACAGAAATCCGTAAGTAATTCACTAAGAAAAAAAAATACAAAGTACAAAGATGGTAGGTAAAACATAAGGTACAAAATATTGTGATTTTATTGAGAATTTTAAAATATATTAAATTATGTTTGTCAAAATATTAACAACAGTTGCATCAGCATAGTAGAATTAGAGGTAAATTATTCTAATTCTTTGTATTTTATGATTTACCAAATAGGAAGTTATTATTTTTTTTCTTGGTGCTTAAAAAATTTTTTTAATTTAGTATTAAGCTAAAATCCGTAAGACTTAGTAGAATGCAAAGATATAGGATATGAATAATTACAATTTAATATGCCATATTTTCTGTATAGCTTATTTTATGACTATAAGCTAGAAGAAAGCCTTGAGTGATAACACAAGGCGAAATTTATTTTGCCGGTATGCGCCAAAGTCATGACTCCCAGCTATTTTTAAGGTATTTTATGTTTTTTTTTAACTTTTTTTTTTTTTTTTTTTTTGAGACAGAGAGAGACAGAGCATGAACGGGGGAGGGGCAGAGAGAGAGGGAGACACAGAATCGGAAGCAGGCTCCAGGCTCCAAGCCATCAGCCCAGAGCCTGACGCGGGGCTCGAACTCATGGACTGCGAGATCGTGACCTGAGCTGAAGTCAGACACTTAACCGACTGAGCCACCCAGGCGCCCCTCTATGTTTTAAATTTATAGAAAAAAATTGAAAACATCACACATAAAATATCTAAAAGGTACAACTAGAATGTAAGTGATAAAAGGTAAATTTGTCTTGAACCATACAGCTTGTAATTTGTCAAAAAACAAAACATAGTAGTAGTTTATTCATAACTCTGTATCACTAAGACAGTCAAAAGAATCTACACCGCCTCTTACACCATTCAGATTAGTACAACTAAGCTTCCATAATTGCTTCACATTAGCTCCATTTCTCCTCAGCACAGATAACCAAGATCTACCAAAAACACTTTTCATATTTAGCTATATTAATGTCATCCTCTACATATTCATACATAATACATATTTTTAAAAGATTAGAGTGAGGGGCAACTGGGTGGCTCAGTCAGTTGAGCACCTGACTCTTGATTTCAACTCAGGACATGATCCCAGGGTCACGGGATTGAAAATTGTGTCAGGTTCCACACTCAGTGCAGAGCCTGCTTGAGATTTTCTCTCTCTCCCCCTCTGCCCCTCTCCCTCTGTCTTTCATACATGCATTCTCTATCTCTAAAAAAAAAAAAAAAAAAAGATTAGAATGAAAATATATATATTATATATACCTTATATAAAGGTAAAAACAATTGTTCCGGAATCATTGTTCCGGAATCATCTATGTCTTGTAATCATGGCCAAAAAAAAGTTTCATTCGCCTTATGCATTCTCTATGCATCTAGAGAAGCCCCTGCAGTCACAGTCATATATACACACCACACACACACACATACCTACACACACATATACCTCTTGTAAGCTCCATGAGGGTCTTAAAGCAGATTTAAGGGAAAAAAGACCATCAGGAGAAGTTGCAATTTTGCTTTCGTTAAAAATCTGCTATGTCCCTTGAAATAAATGAGAAAGTATTTCTTGAGTTTTTCTGGGATACTTTGTGGTATGTCTAAAAAAACTGTAGAATAAATCCATGACATTTCCATAAAATGTGGCTAATTTTACCTAATGGCAATATTTTTAAAATGTGGATGTATTAAAGGGCATAACAAAAGCAGAAATCTACTAAGGAAAGCTAATCTGTAAAGATACAGAGCAAAGCGATGCTTGACTGGGGCTGAATATCAGAGTGAACTGACTGGGAAAGGCACAGCCAAACTTTTTCAGGTGATGCACATGTTCTACATCTCAATGGTAGCAGATTTAAATGAATGCATAAACTTGTCAAAACTCATCAAAACTTATTCTTTCAATGTGCATATTTTATTGTATGTCCATTACACATAAATAAGTATATTTTGAAAGATAAATTGCATGAATTTAAAATATAAAGACTTGAAGAATTTCCTTCACCTCTGAATATCATTTCTTCTGTTTGGTTGAAATATTAAGGGAGGCAGTATATGATAAAATACCCTAATAGTATAAATTTCACATTTAGGTAGTTAGTGAATGTAAATTTCCCTTCCGGTTCCCTTTATAAATGTTATCACTTAAAGGGTAAGAATTTTAAAACTAAAATTCCTGCAAGGATATTAATTTGATCACAAAATAAAAAAATTTTTTTTCAACGTTTATTTATTTTTTGGGGGACAAAGAGACACAGAGCATGAACGGGGGAGGGGCAGAGAGAGAGGGAGACACAGAATCGGAAACAGGCTCCAGGCTCTGAGCCATCAGCCCAGAGCCTGATGCGGGGCTCGAACTCACGGACCGCGAGATCGTGACCTGGCTGAAGTCGGACGCCTAACCGACTGCGCCACCCAGGCGCCCCACAAAATAAAATTTTAAATTTCATTCTTTATTCTTTTTTTTAAGTTTATTTCTTTATTTTGAGAGAGAGAGAGAGAGAGCGAGAGAGCGAGCAGGGGATGAGCAGAGAGGGGGAAAGACAGAATTCCAAGCAGGCTCTGCACTATCAGTGGGGAGGCAGATGTGGGGCTCGGACTCATGAACTGTGAGATCATAACCTGAGCAGAAATCAAGTCAGATACTCAATCGACTGAGCCACCTAGGCACCTCTCCACCCTTTCTTCTTTAGCAAAGACTTAACAAATAAACTGGTTGACTTTAAAAACAACTTCACCTCCCTAATCCACTTCATGCTTTAAGACTACATTTAGGAGTTACTTCATCTAGAAAGTCTTCTCTCGCCAATACCATCCCCTAACTTCTTCATGCCAGGAAAGTATAGGTATCTCTCCTCTCTGCTTCCGTGTTGATAAAAGCTATCAAAAATGCATGTTACCATCAATAATGCATGCTACCATCTGTTTGTCACCTACAAAGAGCCTTGAGACAGGGACTAGTGCATAAGTGGCTTATCGCAAGAAAGCTCTCAGAGCAGAGTGAGCCAAGAAGTATGACAGGGCACAGCGAAAGCCAAGCAAGGATTTGGTCTTGGGTCTCAGATGGATTCCAGCTTTAGCCCAATCTCCTGGGAAACTCAGAGCACTAACTGCATCACAGCGTAGACCCCACTGTAAAAGACCAGCCTCTCTCCACATCCCAGCCATTCCAACCACCTGCCTTCCCCATCACTAGCCCAACAGTCAAAATCAATACCCCTGGGCTGTCCTGAGGAGGCGCATCATCTCTCTGGTGAGATGGCAATTCTTAGAAGAAAGAGACAACTGTGAGCCATCAGCAGCCATACTCACAGCAACTAGGGGAGAGCGTACCAGATCAGTAAAGGGGATCTCAGATGAACACCAGCGATATCCACCACATCACATAACACTTATCACACTGTAGTATATATTTAAAAGAGTGTGCAAGAACATGAGCTCTTGAACCAGATTGCCTATAGGTATCAACCCTACATATAGCTATGCAATTTGGGGCAAATCACTTAATATTTCCAAACTGCAGTTCCCACATCTATTAATAGGAATAATGTAATGGCAGTATCTACATCATAGGGCTGTCATGAGTAGTAAATGAAATAATATACGTAAAGTGCTCAGACAACTGCCTGGCACATAAAAACTTAATACATACTAGTTGTCACTATTATTGCTGCTGCTATTGTTGTTGTTATATGATCAGATTAAGGGCTTATCTTTCTCACTGGATAATGAATCTGATTAGAAAAAGGAAAACAATCTGACTGACCTAACCCTACCAGCTAGCTCTTGGTGTTACTAGTTGATGGCCTGACATTTACAACCAAATTGTGGCATTCTTTTCTTGAAATTAACCTCACAGTGCACTGATGTCAGAGAAGGTAGCTCTGTGACTGTAATAAACTAAGACAAAAAATATCATTCTATGATCTTATTAGAACACACACAAAACAAGATTACAGTGAAAATAACAAAAATTACCAAACATCCTGTTTTCCCAGCAAACAAGGATAACAACTACTTCTTTGCCAATTATAGGCTTAGCCTCAGATTATTTTTCCTGCCTTCTAGGTAAGATTCATTGAAATAACGAATTAACTACCCTACTCCCTGACAGCACCCAATCCAGAGTAAATCCCACTTCCTTGAACATTCCTCAAAAATCACATGACAGGAGGGAGGAGCCAAGATGATGGAACAGCATGGAAGCTTTTTGTGTGTCTCGCGTCCATGAAATACATCCAGACCAACACTAAACCATCCTACACACCTAGAAAACCAATTGGAAGATTAACACAACAATCTGCACAACCTGAACCACAGAATTCAGCAGGTACGAGACACGAAGAGCTAAACTTGGGGAGCAAAAAGCCCCGAAAGGTAGGGAACCCCTCTAGCGGGAGGAGAAAGGACAGAGACTGGGGAGGGGGGAAGCATATGGGAAAAGCATCCTCCCCAAAAGCAGCTGGAGAGAAAGTGGAAAATTGGAAAGAGCCGCAGGGACTAAACTAAAAAGGGAGAATGGAGAAAGGAGAGGGTTTAAATTCCATTAAGATTGTAAACAAGGGGAGCGCAAAGGCTGCAACTCCGCAGCTCAGCTCGATACCTGGTGGTGCTCTGGTGGGAAAGGTGAATCCCCAGGAACAGAGTAGGGTCCAGGAGGTTCTCAGGCCACACAGGGAAAGGCGGTTCCACTGCTGGAAGGACATTTGGTAGAGACTGTTGAAGCCACATGGTCCCAGCAGACCCCGGAAGGCAGCCACATTCGCTGGTGCAGGGGCAAGGTTGTTGAGGGTGAAGCCTGGTGTCAGATGTGTGTTGCAATTTTCCATGGTCCCTGAAATGCTGAGGCTACACTGTCTTGCGATTTGGGGGGGGGGGGGGAGGGGGGCGGGCTGGAACCTGGCTGCAGTCTCAGGGCACTGGCAACAGCAGGATCCAGCAGGCATTCCTGGGTGCAGCCGACATTCGGCCATTGTTCATTTGCCCATCGCTTGGTGAGACCGATGCAGAGGGGCGTAGCGGGTCAAAGCCACAGTCCTTCGGAAGTAAGGGGCCGGGGAAAACAGCCGCATCTGAGACAATACTTGGGAGAGAGGTACTGCCTGGGGCCTGGTCACAGAGAGTGGAAAAGCGGGGAATGGACAAGAGCTGAAGACAGAGGACCGGTGCGCAACTGCTGATCCAGGAGAACACACTGGGTGGCTGGGTGGCGCCATTTTTCACCTCCCGCGCATGCGCACCAACGAGCACCCCCAACAATCCACCCCAGTAGGCTAGCAGCGCCATCTAGGGGAGAGCGGAGCTGTTACACCGAGCCCTGCCCAACTGGGCCAACTTCACTCCTCAAGAACACAAACCTCACCACCAGCTTAATTTATGGCCTATAAAGAGCTACATGGACTGACCTCTAGGGGAAAACAAAGCAATTTCAGTCCTACCTCAATCTGTTAGCAGGTTCATCTATTCAATTTTTTTTCTTTTTCCTTTTGCACTTTTACAATTCTTTTCTTTTTCTTGAATACAGAAAAAGAAAAAACTCATTTTTATTTTCAATTTTTATTAAAAATATCCTTAATTTTTATTCTTATATTTTTTTACTTTTGTGTAAATTTTTTCAAATTCTACTTTTCTTCCATCATTTTATTTTAGTCTGCTTCAGTGTACTCACCTTTTCAAATTTTCAAACAATTTCCTTTGTTTTTCTTTTTTTCTCTTTTTCATTTCCTTTCTTTTTCTTGAATGCAGAAAGAAAAAAACTTCACTTTTACTTTCAATTTCTTTTAAAAACATTTTTATTTAATTTTTATCACTATATTTTTTGCTTTTATGTAATTTTTTTCATATTCTATCTTACTCCCATAATTTTATTTCAGTCTACTACAGTGTATTCACTTTTTCAAATTTTCAAACGATTTCTTTTTTTGTGTTTCCTTTTTTCTTTTTTACCTTTTTTCTCTTTTTCATTTTTCTTTTTTCTTAAATACAGAAAACGAAAAAATTCATATTGCTTTAATTTTTATTAAAATAGTTTTCTATAATTTTTTTCTACTATATTCTCTACTTTTGTGGATTTGTCTACTTTAGTGTATTCATTTTTTCAAATTCTCAAATGATTTTTTTTCTCTCCCCCTCCTTTTTTGTTTGTTTGTTTCTCTAATCTGTCAAATCATTTTCTACACCCAGACCAAAACACCCCTAGGATGTAGCATCATCTATTCGATTTTTGTGTGGGTGTGTTTTTAATTTTTAACTTTAATATTTTTTTAACTTTAATTATTTTTAATTTCAATTTTTCTACCTCACTAATTCCTTTTCTCCCTTCAAAATGACAAAACAAAGGAATTCACCCTAAAAGAAAGAGCACAAAGAAATGACAGCCAGGGATTTAACCAACACAGACATAAGCAAGATGTCTGAACCAGAATTTAGAATCACGATAATAGGAATACTAGCTGGAGTCAGAAATAGATTAGAATCCCTTTCTGCAGAGATAAAGAAGTAAAAAATAGCCAGAATGAAATTAAAAATGCTATAACTGAGATGCAATCATGGATGAATGCAGTGGCAGCAAGGATGGACGAGGCAGAACAGAGAATCAGCAACAAAGAGGACAAACTTATAGAGAATAACAAAGCAGAGAAAAAGAAGAAGATTAAGGCAAAAGAGCACGGTTTAAGAGAGAAATCAGTGACTCATTAAAAAGGAACAACATCAGAATCATACGGGTCCCAGAGAAGGAAGAGAGAGAAATAGGGGTAAAAGGGTTATGTGAGCAAATCACAGCGGAAAACTTTCCTAACCTGGGGAAAGACACAGACATCAAAATCCAGGAAGCACGGAGAACTCCCACTAGATTCAACAAAAACGGACCATCAACAAGGCATATCATAGTCAAATTCACAAAATACTCAGGCAGGGAGAGAATCATGAAAGCAGCAAGGGAAAAAAGTCCCTAACCTGCAAGGGGAGACAGATCAGGTTTGCAGCAGACCTATCTACAAAAACCTGTCAGGCCAGAAAGGAGTGGCAGGATATATTCAGTGTGCTGAATCAGGAAAAGAGGCAGCCAAGAGTTCTTTATCCAGCAAGACTGTCATTCAAAATAGAAGGAGAGATAAAAAGTTTCCCAGACAAACAAAAATTAAAGGTGTAGTGGTGAGCACTACACCAGCTCTGCAAGAAATTTTAAGGGGGACTCTCTGAGGGAAAAAAAGATGAAAATATACATATATACATATATATATTTCAGTCCTACTTCAATCTGTTAGCAGGTTCATCTATTCAATTTTTTTTCTTTTTCCTTTTTCACTTTTACAATTCTTTTCTTTTTCTTGAATACAGAAAAAGAAAAAATTTCATATTTACATATTTATATACAAAATTTATACACACACATAAATACCAAAAGCAACAAAAGATAAGAAAGGACCAGAAACACCACCAGAAACTCCAACTCTACAAGCATCATAATGGCAATAAATTCATATTTTCAGTACTCACTCTAAACGTCAATGGACTCAATGCTCCAATCAAAAGACACAGGGTAACAGAATGGATAAGAAAACAAGACCCATCTATATGCTGTTTACAAGAGACCCACTTTAGACCTAAAGACACCTACAGATTGAAAATAAGGGGATGGAGAACCATCTATCATGCTAATGGTCAACAAAAGAAAGCAGGAGTAGCCATACTTATATCAGACAATCTAGACCTTAAAATAAAGACTGTATCAAGAGATGCAGAAGGGCATTATATCATAATGAAGGCGTCTATAGACCAAGAACATCTAACAATTATAAACACTTATGCGCCAAATGTGAAAGCACCCAAATATATAAATCAATTAATCACAAACATCAAGAAACTCATCGATAGTAACACCATAATAGTAGGAGACTTCAACACACCGCTCACAACAATGGACAGATCATCTAATCAAAAAATCAACAAGGAAACAATGGCTTTAATGACACATTGGACCAGAAGGACTTAACAGATATATTCAGAACATTTCATCCTAAAGCAGCAGAATATACATTCTTCTCCAGTGCACAAGGAACGTTCTCCAAAATAGACCACATACTGGGACACAAATCAGCCCTAAGTAAATACAAAAAGATCGACATCATACCATGCATATTTTCAGACCACAAAGCTATGAAATTCGAAATCAACCACAAGAAAAAATTTGAAAGGTAACAAATACTTGGAGAATGAAGAACATCCTAATAAAGAATGAATGGGCTAACCAAGAAGTTAAAGAGGAAATTAAAAAGTATATGGAAGTCAATGAAAATGATAGCACCACAACCCAAAACCTCTGGGATGCAGCAAAGGCGGTCATAAGAGGAAGTATATAGCAATCCAGGCCTTCCTAAAGAAGGAAGAAAGATCTTAGATACACAACCTAACCTTACGCCTTAAGGAGCTGGAAAAAAAACAGCAAATAAAACCCAAAACCAGCAGAAGACAGGGAATAATAAAGATTAAAGCAGAAATTAATTATATTGAAACCAAAAAAAAAAAAACAGTAGAACACATCAATAAAACAAGAAGCTGGTTCTTTGAAAGAATTAACAAAATTGATAAACCACTAGCCAGATTGATCAAGAAGAAAAAGGAAAGGACCCAAATAAGTAAAATCAAGAATGAAAGAGGAGAAATCACAACCAACACAGCAGAAATAAAAACAATAATGAGAGAATATTATGAGCAATTATATGCCAACAAAATGGGGAATCTGGAAGAAATGGACAAATTCCTAGAAAAATAGACACTACCAAAACGGAAACAGGAAGAAATAGAAAATTTGAACAGACCCATCACCAGTAAGGAAATCGAATTAGTAATCAAAAATATGCCAAAAAACAAGAGTCCAGGGCCAGATGGCTTTCCAGGGGAATTCTACCAAACATTTAAGCAAGAGTTGACACCTATTCTCTTGAAGGTGTTCCAAAAAATAGAAATGGAAGGAAAACTTCCAAACTCTTGCTATGAAGCCAGCATTATCTTGATTCCAAGACCAGACAGAGACCCCACTAAAAAGGAGAGCTATAGACCAATTTTCCTGATGAACATGGATGTAAAAATCCTCAACAAGATATTAGCCAACTGGATCCAACAATACATTACAAAAAGTACTCACCACCACCAAGTAGGATTTATACCTGGGATGCAGGGCTGGTTCAATATCTGCAAAACAATTAACGTGATTCATCACATCAATGAAAGAAAGGACAAGAACCATATGATCCTCTCAATAGACGCAGAGAAAGCATTTGACAAAATACAGCACACTTTCTTGATAAAAACCCTCAAGAAAGTAGGGATAGAAGGATCATACCTCGAGATGATAAAAGCCATATACGAGTGACCCAACACTAATATCATCCTCAATGGGGAAAAATGAGAGCTTCCCCCTAAGGTCAGGAACAAAACAGGGATGTCCACTCTCACCACTGTTATTCAACATAGTATTTGGAAGTCTTAGCCTCTGCTATCAGACAACCCAAAGAAATAAAAGGCATCCAAATCAGCCAGGAAGAGGTCAAAGTTTCACTCTTTGCAGATGACATGATACTCTATATGGAAAACCCAAAAGATTCCACAAAAAACTGCTAGAACTGATTCATGAATTAAGCAAAGTTGCAGGATATAAAATCACTGCACAGAAATCGGTTGCATTCCTATAGACCAACAATGAAGCAACAGAAAGAGAAATCAAGGAATCGATCCCATTTGCAGTTGCACAAAAAATCATAAAATACCTAGGAATAAATCTAAACAAAGAGGTGAAAAATCTATACACTGAAAACTATAGAAAGCTGATGAAAGAAACTGAAGAAGATGCAAAGAAATGGAAAGAGATTCCCTGCTCCTGGACAGGAAGAACAAATATTGTTAAAATGTCGATACTACCCAGAGCAATCTACATATTCAATGCGATCCCTATCAAAGTAACACCAGCATTCTTCACAAAGCTAGAACAAATAATCCTAAAATTTGTCTGGAACCAGAAAAGACCCCAAATAGCCAAAGAAATCTTGAAAAAGAAAACCAAAGCAGGAGGCATCACAATCCCAGACTTCAAGCTATACTACAAAGCTGTAATCATCAAGACAGTATGGTACTGGCACAAGAACAGACACTCAGATCAATGGAACAGAATAGAGAACCCAGAAATGGACCCACAAACGTATGGCCAACTAATCTCTGACAAAGCAGGAAAGAATATCCAATGGAATAAAGACAGTCTCTTCAGCAAGTGGGGCTGGGAAAACTGGACAGTGACATGCAGAAGAATGAACCTGGACCACTTTCTTACACCAGACACAAAAATAAACTCAAAATGGATGAAAGACTTCAATGTAAGACAGGAAGCCATCAAAATCCTCGAGGAGAAAGCAGGCAAAAATCTCTTTGATCTTGCCTGCCGCAACTTCTTATTCAACACATCTCTGGAGGCAAGGGAACAAAAGCAAAAATGAACTACTGGGATCTCATCAAAATAAAAAGTTTCTGCACAGCGAAGGAAACAATCAGCAAAACTAAAAGGCAACTGACAGAATGGGAGAAGGTATTTGCAAATGACATATCAGATAACGGGTTGGTATCCAAAACCTACAAAGAGCTTATCAAACTCAACACCCAAATAACAAATAACCCAGTGAAGAAGTGGGCAAAAGACATGACTAGACACTTCTCCAAAGAAGACATCCAGATGGCCAACCGACACATGAAAAAATGCTCAACATCACTCATCATCAAGGAAATACAAATGAAAACCACAATGATTTACCACCTTACACCTGTCAGAATGGCTCACATTAACAACTCAGGCAACAACAGATGTTGGCGAGAATGTGGAGAAAGACGATCTCTTTTGCACTGTTGGTGGCAATGCAAGCTGGTGCAGCCACTCTGGAAAACAGTTTGGAGGTTCCTCAAAAAACTAAAAAAATTGCACTACTAGGCATTTATCCGCAGGACACAGGTTGCCGTTTCGTAGGGATACATGCACCCCCATGTTTATAGCAGCACTATCAACAATAGCCAAAGTATGGAAAGAGCCCAAACGTCCACCGATGGATGAATGGATAAAGAAGATGTGGTATATATATATATATATATATATATATATATATATACACACACACACAATGGAGTATTACTCAGCAATCAAAAAGAATGAAATCGTGCCATTTGCAACTAGGTGGATGGAACTGGAGGGTATTATGCTAAGTGAAATTAGTCAGTCAGAGAAAGAAAAAAATCATATGACTTCATTCATATGAGGACTTTAAGAGACAAAACAGATGAACACAAGGGAAGGGAAACAAAAATAATATAAAAAACAGGGAGGGGGACAAAACAAGAGACTCATAAATATGGAGAACAAAATGAGGGTTGCTGGAGGGTTTGTGGGAGGGGGGATGGGCTAAATGGGTAAGGGGCATTAAGGAATCTACTGAAATCATTGCTTCACTATATGCTATCTAATTTGGATGTAAATTTTAAAAAATAAAGTTAAAAAAAATCACACAACACAAGCATAAATCCTGTAATAAATCCTTCTTACCACCTTTTATTAGGAAGCCTGATGGCTCTCCTCAGTGTGTGGTCTACCTTTTTGCCATTAGGCAATAAATTCACTTCATTTTACTACTGATATATTTCCAATCATCTTTGGTTAGAACGCTTTGATGTAGAGATTATTCAACTGTGTATACCCAGTGCCTAAAATATAGTAGGCATTTCATAAGAATTTTTGAATGAATGAATGAACCCCAGATACACGTGAATTCCAAAGATCCTGATTGTGTTTAATGACTGATGTGGGCGCTTTTCACAGGTGCAGTCTGCACAATAATCGAGGAGACATAGATACCTACTGAGCAAAGAACAATGATGTTAGGAAAAACTGAGAAACACATTTAAAAATCATAGTGCTGGGCACAGGGCCATCAGTAGTGGTAATGGAAAGAGTAAAAGCCTCAGATAAAACTGGAATGACAAACTTCTGATATAGCACAGATTTACAGTGACAGAAGCTGCTACAAATCAAAGAACCATCATCACCTTGTGCGCACTACACAAAGAAGGCTGTTTAAAAGGGTATCCCCAGGTTGTCACAGTGCTGTTGAAAATCAAGTCTGGACTATTGCTATCTTGGTACAATGCCATTTTTGGTCTACAATTGTACACAGGGAAGAGAAAGCTGACATTCTAACTGGGAACTCCATGTTCTTTGTTCACTTGTCACTTACACAGGCAGCCAGTCCAGCTGATGGAAAATAATTCAACAGATAGATTGATAGATCGATAGACAGCTAAAAACAATGTAAATGAGTTGTAGGGTATACATATTTTTTGCACAGTTGGAAGAAACTCAGATATACACATTATACAACATGACTCTATCACATTTTTGGAAGGAGTAACAGAGCTCATCACTCAACCTCCACACTAATTTTTAAAGACCCACTATGTCTTTTTTCTCTTCAAGTCTTTTGCAGAAAATAAAATGTGATTTATGTTAAAGTTTAATTCCTAGTGAATCTAACTCTATGAGACTGTCCCAGTGATAATATTTTTAAAAAGAAATGATACCTGTTATAGGTAGAAATGAGAATTGTTGCTATTTTTTATTTAACAGGATCAGGATGTCAACATTCTCATGTAAATCTATATGTATATTTGGAATACTGTTTTTGGAAGTATGTATTAAGTAATTATATAATGCTTAATCTATACTTTAAGTTGCCATGTTTTTGTCATGAACTCTGTATATACCCTCATTTGAAGCAGTGACAATTTTACATCAGAAATATTAATTTTTTGTTTAAAAATTACTAAGGAGAGGTTATCACAAAGCAGAAAAGTAAAACCACTCTTAAGTCCAATATTCAAATATGTGCATACTTAACAGCTTAATGCAAAGTGTCCCTCATTGTTCTTTGCACATATATATTATATTTTCCAAAATAGTATCTGCTACAAATACTATTTATAACCTAATTTTTTATATGCTAATATTAGATAAATGTCTTTATCTCAATAAAGGCATTTCAACACAATTATTTTAACATATGCATCCCCTTCATATCAAGAAATTTTGCTTTGAAATTTTTCAAATATTTTATTTTTTTTTTAATTTTTTTTCAACGTTTATTTATTTTTGGGACAGAGAGAGACAGAGCATGAACGGGGGAGGGACAGAGAGAGAGGGAGACACAGAATCGGAAACAGGCTCCAGGCTCTGAGCCATCAGCCCAGAGCCCGACGCGGGGCTCGAACTCACGGACCGCGAGATCGTGACCTGGCTGAAGTCAGACGCTTAACCGACTGCGCCACCCAGGTGCCCCTCAAATATTTTATTTTTAAGTAAACCCAACATGCAGCTCGAAGATACAAGCCCAAAATCAAGAGTCGCATGCTCTACTGACTGAGCCAGCCAAGTGCCCCTCAATTTTTTTAGAAAACTGAATTAATCACCCTACTCCCTGACAAGTTCCATAAATGAGCAAATAAGTTTTCATAAATTAGCATCTGACCTTCCCCATGTAGGAAACATCCAAAAGCAATAAGGAGAATTTTTAATGCAAACACTATTTCCAATGAAGACAGAATAATCCCCGGTTTCTCAACTGCAGGTGAGGGTTATCAAAAGCAGATGAGGTTAAGGGAGAGGAATGGAAAGGACATTTGAATAAAACTTCAGAGTGAAATCTTCCTAATGGAGAACATACCTAAAAGTGCTTTCAAAATGCATTTTTAAAAGTGAGAAGTTCCGACTGATATTTTCCCATGTATACCTCTTGATATACATGGAGTGCAAGAAGTGGGTTAAAATGAGCTAGCAAATGAAATTCTCTTCAACTGTGTTTGGTTCCGTGAAGTACAGCAGACAGGCAGGCAAAAGAAAGATAAAGAAAAGAGAAAAATATTTTAAAAATTGAAAGTAAAAGCTACAGGTAAATGAAGCAGCCTGTTTTTTGGCAACAGGGAGGAAGAGAACTTTTGAATTGTGCACCGCAATAAAACTGGAATGCTACCTTGACCTCCATCTGGCCCTCTCAAGGATTTTCAGTAAAAAAAAAAAAAAAAAAAACAAAAAAAAAACCAAAAAAAAAAACACCTGATGTAGGAAAAACCCAATCAATCCCATGATAAAACACAAGAAGGAAACCCCAGAAGAATCAAAAGCATAATACTGTAGACTTCTATTTCTGGCCAAAATGGACCAGACTTATTTTCTCACTTTAATCAATCAAAAAAACTGGTTAAGATATATAAAACAATGATTTTCAAGGCACAGGACATCAAGCAACAAAGGGCAGGAATCTCTGAGAGATAGGAAACAAATGAGGTGAACCTGTGATTGACTGTCCAGCTGCTGTGCTGACAGAGGTTCCAACCCATAGCACAGAGAAGAAACTCAGAACAAAACAAGTATATTCTCTAAGACAGAGTTGGGGTTCAAGGATATTAAAGCAGATGAGTTTCTAAAACAGCGTACTAGAAAGAAGACAGCTGCACAGTGAAGTAACTCCAGAGATCTGAGTGTGATCATCTTGTGCCTTCAGCTGAATATTAGTCAGTGTGAATGTATAAGGAAATTACCAAGGTTGAAGGAAGAGTCATCTGGAAGGGTTAGAGGTGACAGTGCCTAGGGTTCCCAGAATCTGTGAACAATGCCCATTCACACCAGCCACAATGGAAAGCTTCTGGATTCATAGGGTATCCCACAGAGCACACAAAAGGACCTTACCTTACCTCAACAGAGGAGCATAATTATCCCTGGAACAAACACTGCTCTGCCATCCAACAAAGCTTCACCTAACAAAACTTAAAATCAAGACCTGGAAAAAAAATGAAACTCACAATGCCTAAAATCCATTCAAAAATTACTAAGCACAAAAAGGAGGAAGAAAACATGATCTGTACTGTAGAGAACAAAAATATCAATCATAATTGACCCAGAACTGAAACCTATATTAGATTTAGAAGACAAAGACATTAAAACACTTCCAATAGCTATATTCTACATTATAAAGGTAGAAAAATGTAGCATATAAAAAAGGCACCAAACTAATAGAAATGAAAACTACTATATCTGAGAAGAAAAATACAATGGATAGGAATGCCAGGCCTGGCAACCATACATCTGTTTACTATCTATACTTTTGTCTTTTCCAGAATGTTAAATAAATGGAATCATACATTAAGTAGCCTTTGAGTTCGGTTTTCACTCAGCAAAACATATTCAAGATTCACCAATATTGTTGCATGTATCAATAAATAGTTCATTCTTTTTTTTTTTGCTTATATTCAATTGTACAGATGTACCTATATTATATATATATATTCATCACTGGAATGATACGTGGGTTGTTTCTAGTTTGTGCAACTATGAGTAAAGCTATTACATCAATACAGAGATTTTTATGCAGGCTTTAAGTAGATTTTGTGTAGACAGAGATGTACATGTTGGGTAAATACCTAGAAATGAAACTGCTGGATCATATTTTATGTGTACATTTAACCGCATAAGAAATCATCAAACTGTCTTCCAAGTGGCGGGGCTTATTTTGCATTCACAACATTAATGAATGGCAGTTCTAGTTACTTTGAAGACTGATTAGAATTCTTTTTGCTACCCTAATAGGTAGGTAGTGGTTTCTCCTTATGATTCGGTTTGTTGTTTTATTTTTTACTGTATTGAGTTAGCTTTTAATTTTTTTTTGTAATGTGTATTATTATCACTGTGTTTTTTATTAAGTTTTTAATTTGATTCCAGTATAGTTAACTACAGGGTTATCTTAGTTTCAAGTGCCCAATATAGTGATTCAAAATTTCTATACATCACTCTGTGCTCATCATAAATGTAGTCTTTAATCCCCATCACCTATTTCACCCATCCCACCACCCACCTCCCCTCTGCCAACCATCAGTTTTTTCTCTATAGTTAAGAGTCCTTGTGGTTTTAATTTGAATTTTTCTAATGCAAAATGATTTTAAGTATGTTTAAATGATGTTGAATAATCATGTTGAAAATCTTTTCATATGCATTTTTGCCACCCATTTCTCTTTGGTCAAGTATCTATTCAAACCTTCATTTTAATTATTTTTTTATTTATTTTGAGAGAGAGAGCGAGCACAGGAGGGGCAGAGAGAGAGGGAGAGAGAGAGAATCCTAAGCAGCTCCGCAATGCCAGCACAGAGCCCAATGTGGGTTCAAACTCACAAACCATGACATCATGACCAGAGCTGAAATTAAGAGTCGGACACTTGGGGCGCCTGGGTGGCGCAGTCGGTTAAGCGTCCGACTTCAGCCAGGTCACGATCTCGCGGTCTGTGAGTTCGAGCCCCGCGTCAGGCTCTGGGCTGATGGCTCAGAGCCTGGAGCCTGTTTCCGATTCTGTGTCTCTCTCTCTGCCCCTCCCCCGTTCATGCTCTGTCTCTCTCTGTCCCAAAAATAAATAAAAAATGTTGAAAAAAAAAAAAAAAAAAGAGTCGGACACTTAACCGACTGAGCCACCCAGGCGTGCTGTCAATGTGGGGCCTGCTTAGGATTCTCTCTCTCTCCCTTCCTCTCTGCCACTTCCCAACTCACGCTCCCTCTCTCTCTCTCTCTCTCAAAATTAATAAACTTAGAAAAAAGTTAAATAAATGTAAATATTTGAATGACTTTTAGCTATGAGTTGAAAACGTTTAGAGGGTTAAATTTGTCCCTACCTCTGCTTTGGTACAGTCACCAAGGGGAGTCTAAAAGCCCCTACTTATCTGGATTTATTCAAAGACAGTCAGAAACCAGCCGGCCTCATGAAAGGGAGGTTTACAGGAATGACCCTCCTGGATTTAAGCTAGAAACAAACTTGCTCTATGCTGCTATTACTATACCTGTAAATTTTTCAAATAATCATTCATCTTCTCTCTGCTCACATGGTCCAAATCCTGCCTGGATATTGAGTCACTTGTAATCTCTAACTTCTTTCCTTCTCTTAAGATCATTTCTTTTCATTCCTAGGCCTCAAAAAGTATAAAGAGGAATAATCAAGCTTGTTCAAACCTTACAGTCTGTGAATCTGATGTGGTAGGTAAAGTTCTACTCATTTAGAGAAATAAATCAGCCACTGTCTCCAATTATGGAACCAGAAAACTATCTGTGAACAGGCTATGTGAGAGAAAAAAAAAAAAAAAAAAAAAACAGAAAAATTAGGAAACCAAGGCTAGTGAAGAAGAGATAAGGTCAATGCACTAAAAGCCTCATAAAGATGGGGGGCTTGTTGGAATAGAAATACTGTAACAAGGAAAGTTAAAACATAAGAAGTGATAAGAGACTGAGATGTTTGAAATCAAGATTAGGGAGGCGGGAAAGCGGCTGGTGATGCCTGGGAGCAGATGGCTGAAAAAGGTAGAGGAAACATTTAAAGTGTAGGAGGTTATGGAAACAAGAGGCCTGGTGCTGGCTAGATCATCTAGGCAGCTGTTAAAGTACTCAACAGCAATGACAGCAGCAGCCATGGGCTAAAGGGAATGTGGGAAAAGACAAGTGACCGGGTAACATGGGAAGGAGGGACTAGAGCAAATGGGCCTATGCGGTCCAAAGCCATGGGACTGCCCGAGTTGGGAGGGCCTGCACCACGGGAGCGGGTACCAGTGGAGAGTCCAAGGCAGAGATCAGTCTTGAGAGTTATCCTGGGGTAGAATCAATAGCAGTTTGAGACTAAGTGGATGCAAGGAATAAGAAATCGAAGTCTCAGATGACATGAGAATTTCTATGTGGGAATGACTGTGATGTCAGCATTCAAGACTGATGACTCTGAACACAAACCAACATCTTCTAGTCTCTGCCTTTCTTCCGTCCCACCTCCCACCTCACGTCCTTGAGAGTGAGCACACGGGCATACATACCTGCATGCACACAGAGTTTAGGAAAGGAACCATGAGCCGGGATGATCAGGTATCCTGGACTTTTTTAAATAAGGTTTTCACTGGGTGTTGTATGGAAACCAATTTGACAATAAATTTCATGTATTAAAAATAAATAAATAAATAAATAAATAAATAAATAAATAAATAAGGTTTTCAAACATTTCCTATGAAAAATATGTATATGGTCACTTGGTCTTAGATACTAAAATGTTGTTCAAGAGAATGAAGCTCTCAAGAAGGGAAGAAGGGAGAGAGAAGGAGAGGAGGGAAGGAGAAGGAGGGAGAAGGACCTGCAGGAGAGGGTTTCTGGACTACATAATCACAAAGGATGCAAGGGAGAAAAAGAAACTCTGTGCATTTCAAAAGCACAGAAAATGAGGGTTAGATCAGTATTTGAAGCAGATGGTATAATGTTAACAGATGGCACAGAGAACATAGAACATCTTAAGTCTCATTTTTCATTTGTCTTTTCTATCAAAGAATCCTTAAAACCAAAAATGGAAGAACAAACAAGACAATGAAGTGGCTGGAGCCTGAAGGCTGAAATGTGTGATTCGCTGAACTAATATATGGGAAGTGTTGGGTATGAGCCATTAGTGGCAAAGCCATTAGTGGCAAGGTAGTAGGGGAGGTAATTAGGACAAGTCCTAAGTATATGTCACATACTGGGAAAGACACTTTGAATGCATGTTTGGAAATATTTGGTACTTCATGTTAATAAAAAATAAAAACCTCTAAGAATAGCATGAATGGTTCAATAAGAATGCCTCTATTATAACTGAAGGCTAAATCCTGATAATGAGAAAACCACATAATTTTTATATTCTTATCACCAGAAGAAAGGATAAATAGGGTACGGTTTAGGTAGAGGGGTGAGTGAGAACAGATACGTGAGAGTATGAGCTGTAGATTACAAGAAGTTGCTCTGACCTTGAGAACTTCCTGGGGATGGTACCTACCTGTAGCTTCTGTGCAGGTGAGCTCGCAACTGATGCAAATAACCTTTGGGTTTTTCAATCCATGACGCCTCGCTGTCCTACTGTTAGGGCCTGCTGTGCTGGATGTGGGTTTGCATTGCTACCACTGTGGCAACTTTGCCACAGTGTGTTTATCCCCCTCTTGGCTACTGCAATAGATCAAACCCACCGAGAATGGCAACACAGATCTTCCAAGAACCCAACGGTGTGAAATTTAAAACTGTGAAAATATGAGCTCTTGCTGTCTCCATTAAAAGAACATGGAGCTCAGGTCACTAAACCACATCAATTATATCCCCCAAGATATTGCAAGAACTTAGAGACATTGTCATAGAAGTGTTTTAGATGATATCTGAAGACTGATCAAGGATACGATCAGCATCAGAGGTAGAACATTGGCAAAACCCACTCTACAACTACCATTGCTTAAACCACCAATGATCCCCCACCTGGCAAATCAAAATGCTTATTTTTCAGTCCTCTGCCAAGTAATTCTCCTGGCTTACTGGGTATCTTATACTCGTCATTCTCCTACTATCCCACTTCCTTATCCTCAGTCTTTGCAGGTACTTTGCCCTCAGTCCACCCTATTAAATGTCTGAGCCTCCTAAGTTTACATCTTTGATCCCCTTTCTACTTACAGATTCAGATGCTAATCGCTTCCAGAAATATCGTACAGACACACCCAGAAATAATGTTTAACTGAGTTTCTGGGCATCCTTTGTCCTAGTCAAGTTGCCATATAATCACAGAGTGAACACCTAAAGAATCATCTAAGACAATACAAAGTGTTTGACTCAAGGAAGTGAGAATTGGGATGGGGTGTGGAGGAGGAAGGGATAGCTGTTTTTATTTTCTGTTTTTTGTTCTTCCTCATAGGCCTTGTAAAATTGATCTATTTAAACCATGTGTATGTTTAACTTCAATAAGAAAAATTTTTAAATAAAAATATATTGCTGATGTTTGCCTAAGCAATTTCAGTAAAGTGACTGGAACGGAAGCCAGACAGAAAGATATACAAAAGCTTTATGACAATAAATGTAGATTCACTTTTTTTTTAATTAATTTAATGTAAAGGGAAGAAGAAGTGACAATAGACTCACAAAGATCAACATTTCCTAGGAAAAGGAAACTTAAGAAAAAGAGAAGTTAGTATATAAGGGATGCAAAGTAAAATGCATATGCTATATAATACATTAGATAAATTAACTAAACTGACAATAAGATACATTGCAGATACACACATAATAGATAAAATAGAATTTGAGAAGTAAGAAGACAGGGGAGCTGTGTATTGATAGGTCAGTAATTACTATAATAATATCAAAATATTTTCTGAGCAGACGTTATGCTAAAAACTTCCATGCATCACCTTGATTCCCCAAAATAGCCCTGGAAAATATGTTTCCTTATCTTCATTTTACAGTTGAGAAAACAGAGTCTAAGAAAACTTTCTCTGAAAAGAGTCAGGGAAAGTTGTTCTAAGTCAGTGTTTTTTAACCAAGGGTGATTTGCTTCCCAGGATACATGTGACAAAGTCTGGAGACAGTGTGTCACACCTGAGGGGCGGGAGTCCCATGTTACTGACAGCTTGTGGGTAGAGCCACGGGGTTTTTCAATACACAGAACAGCTCCCTTAACTAAGAATTATCTGAAAAATGACAATAAAGCTGAGAATGAGCAGTCCTAATCTAAATGATTCCTAGAAATACTGGAAGGAATAAGTGGTATAAGAAAAGAGATTCAGTAGCGGGATCCAGCCATGATAACTGTTACCCTGAGGGTTGTTCATAAATGTGCTGAATTAAAGCTGAAAACTGGCCACCAATAGCCAGGTAAAAACCTGAGAGGAGAGGATGCCTTAATTGTAAATGGCGAGATAAAGACCTGGCAATAGATGGAAGAAATGTTGGAATACAGGGTAATTGAGAAAATGCAAGGACAGAGTAAGGAAAATGTAATTCTGCGGATACAGTCAGTTAAAAAAAAACTCATGAATATTGGTCATATGAGGTCACCGTACTTTAAAATAGGAAACAGAATGTCTTATCAGACATACCAGGATGGTGGAATAAAATTGAAGGAATTCATATTGAATTTTGTTTATTTCTTCAGAGAAGAAAGATTCCAGAATTCTGCAAAAATAAATGAAGAAAAGATTAGGTAATGCCAAAAGGAGAAAAATAAAGATTAGGAACATCTACCACAGATAAAGGAGAAGAGAAAATATTTAGAGCAAGTAAATTCTAACAAACCTTTGAGGGTTCAGCTGAGTATCAAAAGCTTAAGAATACCAGGGCATCTGCGTGGCTCAGTCATTTTGAATGCTCAACTCTTGATTTCAGCTCTCACGGTTTATGATCTCATGGTTTATGAGTTCAAGCCCCACATTGGGCTCTACACTGACAGCACAAACCCACTTGGGACTCTCTGTCTCCTTCTCTTTCTGCCCCTCCATGGTTCATGTGCTCTCTCTCTCTCTCAAAAATAAACTTTAAAAAAAAAAAAAAGCGAAGAATACCTAAAGGAAGGAGTTGTAGGATTTTTGCTATTGGCCATTTGGTCATAACCCCATACCATAAACAACTAAGAACTGGACAAAATATATAAGACAATTATGTGGTAGAAGTTTCTGGATCATGAAAGAGAATCCCAAGCACAGCAAAAAAGTTTATAAATCTGAAGAAACAAAGATCAGAGTGTGGGGAGAATAAGAGGGCTGGAAGTTGTGGAGCAAAGAAGGAAACTAAGAAAGAAGAAGGAAAAGGAAGAGGAGGAGAGGGGTGGGGGAGGGGAGATGAAGGGAAGAGGGATAAGAAGGAAAAGAGGCAGGAGAAGGAGTCATCCAGAAATTTGCATAACTTCCTTTGAATATGAGCTGAGGGCTAATTTGTGCATCAACAGAAGTGTAGGATTATATTTCATGAGGAAGGTAAAAAACAACCAAAGACTCATAAGATAAATAATTCCAAGAGCTCATACACAAAAGAAAAACATTCAAATTCCAATGTTTAGTGGGCAGAGCACTGGTGAGTCAGCTGGGGTACCAAGTAACATCCTCCCAGATGGGTCCAGCCATCACTCTCTCTCCCTCATTACAAGTAAACAGATGGCGATTGATAGGTAGGTAGGTAGTATGTTGGTAGGTAGGTAAAAATAAAGACAGAACTTTAAAAAAAAAAACAAAACCTGTAAGCCCTTGAAAAAAATGGTCAGTATCATAAATCATCAAGGAAACAAATTTTAAAATCAAATTAAGATACCACTCTATACTCATGAGATGGCTAAATTAAAAGGACTGACATACCAAATGTTAGCAAAAATGTGAAGCAATGGAACTATCATACATTTCTGGTGGAAATATAACATCTCTCAACTATAATTTTAGAAAACTGGCATTTTCATAGAGTTGAATATATGCCAATACTACAACCCAGCTATTTCACTTCTAAGATTTACACTATAGGATGAAAACATACATCCATTCAGAGACTTGTACAGGAATTTTTGTAGCAACTTTTTGATAGCCAAAACCCTGAAACAATTCAAATGTCCATCGACTTGTGAGTGGATAAACAATTTTGGCATGGCCACAAAACAGAGTTCTATTCAATTATAAAAAGAAACAAATTGCTTATATATACCCAATAGCATGGATAAAACTTACAGATATCATTCGGAGCAAAAGAAAAAGTAAGTCACAAAAGAATACATACCATATAATGCCATTTTTATGAAACTCTGAATTGTCTATATGAAATTTTAATCTGTAGTGACAGAAAGTAGATCACTGGTTAGTTGCAGCCAGGAAGAAGAAAGTGCCCAGGAAGAGGACAACAGATTTGGGGATGATGAAATTGTTCTAAAACTCAATTGTGGGGATGGTTACATGAATGCACACATTTGCCAAACCTCATCAAACTATTCAACTAAAATGTATGATTTTTATTTTTGTAAATTATACTCCAAGAAAGCTGATAAAAGAGAGAAAGAGAGACAGTTCAACTGTGCGGAAATTGAGAGAAAAGTCCTGCCAATACAATCAGGATCCTACCAAAAGCTTCATGCATCCCCATTGTCAAGAACAGAAGCTATTTCTAAGATGTTCAGTCATTTAAAGAGTAGGGGCAGGGGGTACAGTGGTAGAAACAAGCAGATACTATACGCCTACTGATAAAAAGATATCTATGAAGTGCTCCTGCCAATTAAATAATTTCAACTGATCAAGTCTCTCGATCTATTTAGCAATGGGCAGAAAATGCAATGGGCAGATGAGTCCATTTAAGACACCATGGGGGCACAGGATGACATCTAAACAAACTGCAGGAAACTCTCCAAAACAAACAGGGTTTTTAGAGCTAGAGGGGAAAATAGCCAGATTAATCGCTAGATGAAGAGAGAATTCAAAAATGTATCATGCAATCACAATTAGAAACTTCATGTGGATCCCAATTTGAACAAATAAATTACAAGAAAAAAAAATCCCCAATAAGACAAGAAGTGAAGTGTGAATACTATTAAGGAATTATTAACTTCTCAGCTGAGAAAATAGTATTATGGTTAAATTAAAAATATTTATATTAAAGAAACATATACTTAAACATTTATATATGAAATTATGTGATGGGTTGGGACCTGATTAAATATAATCTGGTGGGGAGGAGAGGGTAGGAGTAAAAATAAACAGGATTGGTCATATATGGATGGGTACACTGAGTTATTATATCATTCTCTCTGGTTTTGCAAATACATAAAATTTGGCCATAATATAATAAAAATAGTTAGAAAGGAAAGTGATGGCCACCAAGGCTCTGGGGGATTCAGTGTATGGAAGACCCAGCTAGCTGCCTGGCCAATGTATATAATAACTCCTTTTCTTTAGTACATTAGTTAGAACACTAGGTTATGTGGCAGTAAAAGACCATGAATCTCAGTTTAACAAAAGTGCCTTTCTTGTTCATACCATATGTCCCACGTAGGTTGGCAAAGGGGACCAGGCTGATGAAAGCTCCACACTCTTGTCACCATACTCTATCTGAAAAACAGCCCCTGGATCACTCCAGCAGGTGAGGCAAGACTGAAGAACGTTAAATGATTTTTTTAAGTAAGCTGTAGGCCCAACGTGACGCTTGAATTCACAACCCCAAGATCAAGAGTCACGTGCTCTGTCAACTGAGCCAGCCAAGTGTCCCTAAAATGAACTGTTGGCATTCTCATTTAGAAAAAATGTCATGTTTGTTCACATTTCCTTGGCCAGAACTGATCATATTACCTTGCCCAACACAAGAAGGCTGAGGAGTAAAGCCTTCCCAAAATCCAGAAGGGCAGAAGGATCATATACGGTAATAACTGATAATATTTAACACGTTCGCCAATAGGAGCACATTTTTTTTTTTCCTGGCTGAAAACATGCCCAGCTTTAAATATTCAACCTTCCAGACTCCCAGGCAGCTAGAATTGGCCAAGAGACATGAATCTGACATAAGAAGTTTCACCAGGAAAGCTTGATAAAGGAGGCAGACTTAGCATGTTCCCTTTGGCTCCCACACTCTCCCATTCTCCCAAGCAGGAAACCGGGCGATGTGCTGGAGGACATTACAATCATAAGGATAGAGCCATATACTAAAGATGGTGGAACAGCAACTAGAAGGGGCTTTAACTCCTTGATGACTTGGTGAATAGCCAAAATATCCCTGAATCAATCACCTCCAGACTACTTTACAGACTATTTTTTTAATGTTCATTTATTTATTTATTGAGAGAGAGTGAGAGAGAACAAGTTTGCATGTATACAAGCGCACGCCAACGGGGGGGGGGGGGGGGGGGGTGGAGAGGGAGAGAGAAATCCCAAGCTGTCAGCACAGAGCCCAACTCTCACAAAACTCAAGATCATGACCTGACCGGAAACCAAGAGCTGGATGCTCAACCAACTGAGCCACCCAGGCACCCCACTTTACAGATTTAATGTAGACAGACAGATAGATGGATGGGTAGGTGGCGATCAATCCATCCCTTATTAAACCATTATACCAAGGCTTTTTGAATGTGACTATATTCAGTCACATTCAATCTTTAATAATATGCAACAGTTCTTCTAGATTCAACAGAGGAGGTCAGAAACAAAAGATTCTTATTGTTTTCCCCTTTAGTTAAATAATGTAGGAACTCTAGTAGAACAACAGATATTCACAATTTAATTAGTAACAACAAAATTTAGGACAGTGTTAACTATCTGGTCACTTAAGAGCAAGGTCTCCTTCAGCTGACGAATGGAAGAAAGAAGAGTAGGATGCACAAAATATTCTTGCTTCTGGGGAAATGGCAGGGCCACAGGAAGGAGGCAGTTCACGGAGTGTCACAAAGTGATTGCTCACACAGGGTCACAGTAACATCTCACGAACCACTGAAAGGTTGCAAATTTTCATCACTCTCTGGGTTGTTGAATGATGGCCTTGAATACAGGACCCTTCAAGTTTACAGCCTTTTGATTAATGGGTATCCCGTTCAATAACCTCTGGTTTATCACACTCCTCAAGACTGGGAGATGCTTATCAAGTTTAACAGACTGACTGTTGATCCTGCTAACAAGATTGTAATTTTCAAATGTATTACTTCCATACTCTGAACACAAGTAACTCAAATTCTCATCAATATTCAGTGTTCTTGAGAAGATGATAGTCCTTACAAGATCATTTAATGGGGAAAGGAAGCCAAGAACACAAGCTTAGGCATTTTCTCTTATCCTAAAAAAAACTAGAAAAACGCAAATCAATTTCAACCAAACACCAAGCTGTATTTCTACATATCAGCAACAAACAACTGGAAATTGAAATTGAGAAAATAATTTCCTTCATATTAGCATCAAAAAGAATAAAATATTGAGTAATATATTCAATGATGGAAATATAGAACCTGTATACTAAAACCACATCTTTAAATGCAAGAAGTCAAAGATGATCTAAGTAAATAGAACTCCATCTTTATAGACTGGAGATTTACTATTGTTAACATGATCTACAGATTCATTGTTATCTCTATCAAATTCCTAGCAGGCTTCTTTGTAGAAATTTATAACCTGACCCTAAAATTTACATGAAAAGGCAAAGGACTTAAAATAGCCAAAATAATTTTTTTTAAGATTTTTTTTTTAGTCTTTATTTTTGAGAGAGAGAGAGAGACAGAGTACAAGCAGGGGAGAAGCAGAGAGAGGGAAACACAGAATCCAAAGTAGGCTCCAGGCTCTGAGCTGTCAGCACAGAGCCCTACGCGGGGCTCAAACCCACAAGCTGAGAGATCATGACCTGAGGCGAAATCGTACGCATTAACCAACTGAGCCACCCAGGCGCCCCCAAAACAATTTTTAAAGAGCAAAACAAAGCTGGAAGATTTACACTACCCAATTTCAAAACTTGCTACAAAGTTGCTATTAAATTAAAAATTGAATTTCATCAAAATTAAACACACTCTTTAAAAGACAGCACTAGGAAATTGAAATAACAAAGCAGATGGAAGAAAATATTTTCACATCATATCTCTAAAAAAGAACTCATATCCAGGATATATAAAGAAGTCTTATCAACTAAATTATAAGAAGACAACACAATTTAAAAGTGGGTAATACATTTCACCAAAGAAGATATATAAGTTACTAGACTAATTTCTCCTAAGAAAATATATAAATGGCTAATAAACACATGAAAAGATGTTCAACATCATTAGTCATTAGGCAAACACAAACTAAAACCACAACAAGAATTCTAAAAAAAAAAAAAAAAAACCTGACAATTTCAAGCATTGGTGAAGATATGGAGACAACTGGGACACTTGGCTGGTCGGGTATAAAATGGAACATCACAAAATGGTAACATTTGTCAGATTCTTGAAATGCTAATCACATACTTATCATACAGTGCAGTAATCCCTAAGTATCATAAGTGTCTACTCAAGAGAAATGAAAACATATGTCCACATGAAGACTTGTACATGAATATTCATAGAAGTATTACACAAGGGGTACCTGGGTGGCTCAGTCAGTTAAGCAGCCGACTTCAACTCAGGTCATGATCTCACCGTTCGTGAGTTCCAGTCCCACATTGGGCTCTGTGCTAACAGCTCAGAGCCTGGAGCCTGCTTCGAATTCTGTGTCTCCCTCTCTCTCTGCTCCTCCCCTGGTCACATACATTCTCTCTCTCTCTCTCTCTCTCTCTCTCTCTCTCTCTCTCTCTAATAAATAAACATTGAAAAAACATTTTTTAAAAAAAATTTTTTAAAGAAATATTACTCGAAAGAACCAAACACTGGAAAAAATCCAAATGCCCATCAATGAGTGAACAGATCAAAGGAATGTGAAATAGCTATATAAGAGAATACTAGCCAGCATTAAAAAAAAAAAAAAATCTGGGGTGCCTGGTGGCTTGGTTGGTTGAGGGTCTGACTCTCGATTTCACCTCAGGCCATGATCTCAGAGTTTATGGGATCAAGCCCCGGGGTCAGATTCTGCACTAATGGTGCAAAGCCTGCTTGGGATTCTCTCTCTCCCTCTGTCTCTGCCCCTCCCCAGCTCTTACTCTCTCTCTCTCTCAAAATGAGTAAACACTTTTTTAAATAATTAAAAAAATAAAAAGAAACTACTGAGACATTCTACAACATGAATGAACCTCAAAACCATTAAGCTAATGGAAAGAAGCCAGACAGAGAACACTTCATATTGTATGGTACCATTTAAATGAAACCCCTTAAAAGGCAAATCTGTATACAGAGAAAGCATATCAGTGATTGCCCTAGGGCTAGGGACTAACTACAAATAAGCACAGGAACTTTTAGGGGTGATGAAAATATTCTAAAACTGACCTGTGATAAGGATTACCTGACTCCAATGAACATACCAAAAATCACTATGATGTACAATGACAGTGGAAGAACGTCATGGTATGTAAATTATACTTTAATCAAGCCATTTTAGAAGAAGACAAATGGAGAACAGGAAAAAAAGGAGGGGAGAGGGAAGAAGGGAGGAAGGAAGAGGAGAAAGACCAAGGTAACACATTGCAAGTATGTGTGGAGAAAGAATTAAATTTACTTTAGGATATTCTAAAGGGAAGAACTAAAACTAATGAACAAAAGTGGGAAAAGGTAGATTTTATTTGATAGAAGGAAAAGTTTGCTCATTATGCTCTTCAAAAGAAACAGCCTCTTCTAGAAGACTGTTCCTCATCCCTTGGAAGTTAGTACTCTTTGCAAATACCGTAAAATCACAGTAGAAAAAAAATTAAAACTATCACTAGGATACCTCCCACAGTTATGATTTTATGCATTTGAACCTTAGCAAAGTTATACACACATAATTTTTGATTTTTGGTATCCTAAAACTGCTGCATATGTAAACAAAAACTGATTTTAGAAGAAACTTGCTTTGTGTCAAAGGAGTGTGGTAAATCTGGCTGCTTTCCTACCTTAATCCAACCTGACTCCATGCTAAATTGATTCCTGCATAGAACAAGCTTGGTAATTCAGGTTTCAGTTTTACAGGGAAGGACAGAAACACATCCATGTTTTAATCATGGGCAATGGGGATAGCCCAGGGATGTTTAAAAGAGAACTCAGTTAAATAACTGATCTATAGATAACTGTTCTCTGAATTTCAAGAGAGAATGATTTAGTACTAATAAAGTAAGTTTCTTGAGCACCTGGTATAAGAAAGTCCTATGCTAAGTGTTGCAAAGACCTCTCAAGAATCTCACAGCCTACAAAAAGTAGAATACACAATTAAAACACAGAACAAATGTGATTTTTGAAATGCGATTAAGTTTCGAATACAGTTTTCAGAGCAGAGCAACAGAATCCTATCAATGAAAAAAGAAAAAAAAAAAAAAAAAGGAAGATCCAAGCAGCTCCAAGCTGAAGGAAATATTTTCAAATGTTTGTTCAATGAGTGTGGATAAAATTCAGACTATCCAGATAAAAATAAAAGTCCTCTAATCTCACAGAACATTTATAATTAGAAGTTACACCATGAAATATTTAGTCGTTTCAAGTTCAAGTTAGAAGAAATGTTTTTCGATGGAGTTTCTGGAACATAAACCACTCTGCTTTCTGGTGGGAAACATAAATGACTATATAAGTTGAATATAAAATTCATGAACATCTGGAAGCCTGCTAATTGCAGACAGAATGTCACATAAAACAAGAAATCAAAGAACTTCTTTCTGGCTCATATGTCTTTAGGAGGGAGAAATCACTTTCCTTGGCACAAGTACACTGGCATAATTGACAAAACGTTGAGATGGCACATTTCACCATATGTGCTTCTTTGGATCTAATCAAGTCCCATGAACACTGGAGTCATAAACTCTACATTTGGTGTAGGACAGTATATGATAAATTCTTAAATCAGTGGTAATAAAAGAGGTAGAGCAGAAGTTTAAATACAGCAAACAGGAGAGTGAGCTGCCTTATCCAGTTGGGATAGCGTAAATTCCTGACAAAGAAACGCAAATCTAAGTGCAATGGGGGGCAGGTCCCCAACATGCTGAGAAAAAACAGTAGTTCCATTCCAATAGCACAAACCACGTCCAGTCTATAGACCTGTTTTAACTGTCTAATATGGAAAGCTTTTTCCCCTCAATTAAAGCCAACATTTAAAAATTGAGAAACCTACTACAGAAATACTTATCTCTGTTTTCTCTTAAAAATAAGATCTGATAATTCCTCCATAGCTAGAGCCTTCTGGTACATGTAACAACTTCCACTTGGAAGAGAGGGTAGATGTTCTCCAGTTCACACCAGCCTCCAATTCGCCAACTTATCACCACCATCCGTACAATGAACACAGTGATCTCTTACTCTTTCATTTCACCTACCTGGTCCTTATAGGCATTTGAGATCACATCCCCTGCAATAGAAAGAGGAAATATGTCACGAAGTCACCATTTTTATTTTGCCTTTGATGACCCCAATTTTCTTGTCGCTGAAAAAGCCTGAAGCCCAGTGAAAGGCAGTCCCTGTTCACTGAGATGCTATCACAACTACTGTTCCTCCTGCATCGGTTGGTACACCTCTGCATCTGCTGGGGTTTTAGGATGATAATCACCCTTTGCAGCCTCCCTGAGTTGAAACACAGATGAGGGAGATAGGAGAATGAATATAAAAATTTAACTTTATTACTGATAACACTGAACTGAAGAACATGATTTGAATCAGCGTCCAAATATGCTCCTAATACAGTCCCCTTCATCTGAGCTTGACCCCATCCAAAACTGCAGACATCTCTACTTGCTGCAGGGACAGAACATGCCCTGACAAACTTCCCTCCATGTGTGTTTCAGACTGTCTCCCAAAACAGGAAAACTCAGAAAGAGCAAAACTGACAAGGCTCAGTACCTTCTCCCAAATTCATCAATTCCAGAAGTCACCACTTGAGCCCTGGTTAGGAGTAAGGGTGTAGGGAAAGAGATTTTCCCATAGTTTCCCTTCTGGGAATCGGCATACATATTATTTCCCCTTTATGGAAAGATTAGTGGTAGGGAATAAGTATCCTACACATGTATACACATTCCTCGATTTTCAGTTCTCTTTACCTAGTTGGTTTAACAATCAAGGAAATAATGGATGAAAGATTTGGCACATCTCTCAGGGAAAGAGATGAGCTTTGGGAGAGTCCTCTCCGTGTTCATGAAGCTCTTCTCCAAATACCAGCCAATGCTCCATTGTAGCCAATGTAGCTTTTTCCCATAAAAAAATATACATACATATGTATGTATATATATATGTGTATATATACACATGTATATATATACGAATTGGTTAAGAATACTACAGTAAGTAAACATTCGAAGTACTGTTGTACGTTAGGCTAAAAATTTACTTCTTATTTTGTTTCCCTTTCTAATTTGGGTCCATAATAGCTCAATAGAAATTGGCTGTGCTCCATGGTAATGAGTATGGTCCCTTCAAGGTATTTGGAGTTAAATTATTTTGCCTACGGGACCCACCATAGAGAAAGTACAAAGAGTTAGAAGGACAGACAGAAGTTTTGGAGTCACAGTAAAAAACAACTTAATCCCAGCTCCAAAGTGATTACTCCCAGGAAAAAATAAAAAAGAATGTTCCCAGAAACTAGCACAGTGCTCCCAAAGATGGTAGGAGAGGCTCAGTGCTATGTGAGGAAAGGAAAGTGAATGCAGAAAAATTTAATTTCCACTACACCAAACTCCTAGCTTATCAGTCACTTGCCCATGTTCCAAACCAGTAAACTGTGAAGTCTGCCACAGTATGGAGGGGAGGAGAATCTCCTTTCACATTCTCTATCCTCAGAGAAACTCCTGGCAAAGTTTTGAAATTTGCAGTGGTCACAGACCCAGTCACCAGGCCTCACTGAAATTCTTTCAATCCTATTCAGCCTATTAAAAGCTTTTCCATTTCATTTGCCTTTTGAGTCTCCACTTCCTCTCCCCAAACCCATCCCCAGCACTGCATTTGGGATCAGAGTTGTTTAGGAGGCAGATCCATTCCATAGGGGTGCCTGCCACTTGCTCTGGAATGTCCTAGGCCTAGGAGACTGGCCTGTTAGGGTAGGTTTCCATATTACCCCCAACTTCATTTCTGCTGGAGAATCACCCTCTGCGCGTCCTTTCATCAGCTTTTGAATGTTCTAGACTTTGAGCAACATTTCTTTCTGCTACATAAGTTTCTGCAACAAGGAAGAAGGCTCTGATATTGAGCTCAAAACTGTTCAACTTGCTTCTGGAATACGTTCCTTTCCGTCTCTACCACAGGTATGGCTATTCACAACATCTGAGTATCTGCTTTGCTTTTTGTTTCTTTTCCTTTTTAAGCCCAATTATCTGCTTTTCTGACACAGTTTTCTCCAGGTCTCGTCTTGTAAGGTGCCCTATCATGAAAGACATACAGTCGGTGAGTTGTGGTGCCAACAAAAGCATCCACTGTTTGAACAAATCTTGTCACCCTTCACTGCCTGAGCGAAGTCATCTCAATTATGGACCCATCATACAAGTGTCCAACCCAGGCTGGATTGGACCTACCACCATCTTCCCCTGCTAGTGCACATTATCTCCCATGCACCTTCTCTTCAAGCCCTTATTTCCTAAATTTCATTCCCTAGCGAGAGAGGCAATACTTCTAATCCCACTGAAAGTAAGTACGTACTTCTTTAAATAATGGCTGATTTTTTCCATCATTCCCTTTCAAATCTGTCCAAGTATTCTGTATGCATATGGCTAGTCCTCATTAAAGACTCCCTGTTTACAACTTTAAGAGGACATTTTCCAAGAGTTTGTTAGATCTGGGGTCCCTCAGTGTAACAACTGCAATTTACTCTCTGTGATCCTGACACTATGCTCCAGCTACACTTCTTTATGAACCCCAGCCATCCTCTCCATTCCCAGAACAACTGAAAAAAAAAAAATCCCTTTTACAGTCTCACGTTCAAAAGCAATTAAGTGGGTACTTATTTTCTTTAATTTGTCATATCTAGTTAGCCAGACCTCTAAGATTTCAATCATTCTCCTAAGAACATGTCTCTTCTCTCTGCTTCCAATATAATTTGTCTGTTCTACTTTATTTTGCTTTTCTTTCTTTCTTCCCCAAATTCCTATTCTAATAATAAAACCAAAGCCTATTTTTAAAAGAGAAATTCTTCTTGAATCACAAATAAAGCCAATCCACAAGAGAAGTGTCTAAGGGTACAGCCTATCTTAATTCTTTCTTTAGACAGGATTCACAATCATTTTGTCACCTTTTTGCACTATTCACTATATACTAAGATTATCCATTTTCTGTTGTTGTTGTTCATTAGTAAATTTCTCCAACCTTTTTAGGCTAAAACCAAAATCTATCTCCCTGAAATAAAAATCCATTGTCAGAGTTATTATAATTAGTACTTTCAGAGCCCATAGGAGCCCATGAACTGGGAGGGAAGTAAAAACCACTCAGTGCACACTCCACGTGGCCCTCAGCAGTCAGCTACTCTGTGCTGCCTTGTCTTGGTGCTGAATGCAGTTCATGTAAACAAGAATGCAACTGGAGGCAGCTGACCGAGCCCTGCATTTGTGTGCCGGGTATAAAATTCATGCTAGCTATTTATAGCCCACATGGACTTAGCTGCAAACCATCTATAGACCTGGCTAAGAAATATAATAAAAGCAGCACAATTATTCCACCCACCAATGCCTATTAAACATGTTGGCTGAAGCTCTGCCTGGTTTAATGTGAGCCTTAACAAAGAGTAAAAGTTCTCCTCTTCTTGGATAAGAATAAGCAATAGATCTGAGATACCTGAAATGACAGCCTGTGGTTCAAATGCCTTAGCAATAACATTTGAGATTTATGGTTAGTTTGTACCCATTTCTGGAGACATCAGAATGAAAGTGAATGTTGGAGAGAAAGACATACTGTTCCTTCATAACCCTCTAATATCCAAGTGAGAAGTGATTTTCACCCAGTGGCCTAGACAAATCATTCCTTTATAAAAATAAATTCCATATCCTGTATGGATTATCTTAAAGTAAGAATTTTTATCAAATGGTATTTTAAGAAAGTGAAAACATTGGATATAACACTGGAAAAAAATTTGCAAAAAAAAAAAAATAATCTCACTGGTTAGTGTCAAGGATATATATTAGATCTCCAACAGAATGATTAGAAAAGGGTAAATAACCCAACGGGAGAAATTAGACAAAGGACAAGAACAGGGATTCCAAAGAAGAGGAAACATATATGGCCAATGAATTAGGAGTTGCCCAATCTCATTAATAATCATAGACTTCAAATCTAAGCCACAGTAAGATATCATTTTATATCCAGTCAATAAACAAAAATCAAGAAATCCAACAAAACAAGTATTAGAGAGAAAGAGAATCAATAAGATTTCTTAAGGAGTGACATCAGCAATATGGCAGAATAGGAAGTCCCCCCCCCTCCCCAACAAACACATGCACAACCTCTGACAGAAAGCTATTCCATAAAGTGCCTTTATGGTAGCTTTGGGACCAAGTAAGAGGTGGTGTAACTCTGATAAAGCCCAAGAATGAAGAGAATCACTCTGAAGAATGCAGCCCCATACATCCCCACCCCACAACAGTGGCAGAACCACCAGTGGCCCTGGATGCAGACCTGAAACAGTCCCATCCCCCTGTGAACTCAGGTCTCGTCCCATTTGTCCACAGTCCAGCCTAGGTACCTTACCCTCTGCTAAGGTACCTACGATGAGCCACATCCATTCATACCACCAGTAACAGGCCTGCTGGCCTTGGACCTGACTGCTATCCTTGAAGCGGCTCTGGGACCTGGCTCCAGCCCTGCTCTACCATGGTCCTGCTACAGTCCTGCCACCAAGGGACCAGCCCAGTGACCCAACAAGAGGATACTTGGGACCCAGTGGAACCCACACCTAACCAGCCCACAATAATAGGCTGGCCAAACACAATCACATTTTTAAAATATGAACATTTATATGTGATTAATTCCAGAAAATCTACTATTAATATAAGCAATGAAGATATTATAAATATACACAAGGTAGAACATCAAAAATTTTCATAGCAGAATTGTTCGTTATATTATAAAACACAAAACATTAAACGTTCACAACAGGTGAATATACAAATTGTGGTAAACTCACAGTGGAACATTATGTATTAGTGAAAATGAGCGAATTCCAGCTCATGCAAAATTAAGAATGTTAATAGCAGGGACTGGGTGGCTCAGTCAGTTAAGCGTCCGACTTTGGCTCAGGTCATGATCTCACAGTCCATGAGTTAGAGCCTTGCATCAGGCTCTGTGCTGACAGCTCAGAACCTGGAGCCTGCTTCCGATTCTGTCTCCCTCTCTCTCTCTGCCCCTCCTGTGCTCGCACTCTGTCTCTCTCTCTCTCTCTCTCTCTCTCTCTCTCTCTTAAAAGTAAACATTAGAAAAAATTTTTAGAAAAGAATAATAGAAAAATATTGAGTGAAATGAATCCCAGAGGAAAATGCACAGTATACTTTCAAGAGTCAAGGCTCTAGAAAAAAATTTTAAAACAGTTAGAATTAAGCAGTACATTGTGTAGGCATATGGGGTAAACACACATTCAGGAAAGTAGTTACTTTCAAGAATCAAGAGAGAAATAAAGGATTGGAAAGTAACAAATATATAGATGTTAATGTTTTATCTTTCAGGTCAAATAGTGACTTTATGGATGTTAATTTACTATAAATAACTAACTTAATTATGAGGACCATATAAGTCAATAATAAAAGTGTGTCATGAACCCAGGAATCTGAGTAATTCAATTTTGTGAATCTAAAGTATAAAAAAATATACATACCTATGTATGTATATGTAATGCTCCTAAACAATAACAAATTATTTATAATAGCAGACAGTTTTCCCTTTCATTTGTAATCTGAAAACTAGAAATGAGACATTTTAATTATGTAAAAGTTGAGTCTTAAGAGGCTTCTAGTTAACCTTATACAATGTTCAACAGTATGTTAGCAGGGTGCCTGGGTGGCTCAGTTGGTTAAGCATCCGTCTCTCGAATTAGGCTTTGGTCATGATCTCACGGGTTTGGGAGATTGAGCCCTTTATGAGCCCTGACAGCACACAGCCTGCTTGGAATTCTCTCCCTCTCCCTCTCTCTCTCTGCCCCTTCTTACTCCTGTGTGTGCACGTGCTTGCTCTCTTACTCTCTCAAAATAAATAAATGAACTTAGAAAAAAATCAGTATGTTAGCAAAAGACAAACTCTATAATTATCAATTATGTACTACCATAATACAAATATTTAATAAGGAAATACAAATGATATTACTTGAATTTCTGGAAGAAACACATGAAATGGCACCTGAAACAATTCTGCTATTAAATGAATCAGGGAAAAGACAAAGTATACTATATCTTCCACACCCCTAAGAGATTCTACTGAATTTCTACCTGCAAATCTTGAAAGAAACATGAAAATTACTGTTAAAAACTTTTTTTGCTGTGTTGTAGCTCAGTATTGCTAGCAAAAAGAAAAAAAAAAAAGATATGCACAGTAGCTACGTTCCCTAGAAGTCTTGATATTAAAAAATTGAGAACTTCACAAGTACATAAAAATGGGGCAAATTTCAAAGATAAAATCTGGGAAGTTCACTTCTAGTAACAGAAGACTAGGTAATTTGAACCAGTTTTCTTCCTGAAAGAAAAGAGAAACTTTGGACAAAATAAAACAAAATCTTTTAACAGCATCAAAGAACTCCTAAGGCAGTGAAGACTGAGGAGGACAAGATCTAGGATAAGAAGGAAACCCAGACTGAGGACGTGGACTTTGAGGACTGCTGTGTCCTAAGCACATACGTCCATTTTAATAGAAAAACCCAAGGTTCCTAGCAGAACTTTCAGTACATTCACAAGGCTAAAAGAACAAAAACTGAAAATCAAGAATCAACAAAGAGTAGAGAGGGCAAGGGTGATCCGGGAAGCCATCCAGACTTTGGGCTGGGACTGTTAAGTTTGACTCTAGAAATAATTAGAAATAAAGCAATTTCAGAAGGACTGAAGCCCAGTGTTGAATTATTTTGACCCCTGATTGTATTCAAGTGACCTGGAATTGCTACTGTCCCTAACCACCTGCCAGAAACAAATAAGAATTCTCTTTAGTAAAAGATAACATTATCATAATGCTAAAATTATATTCCACATATAGTACGGAAATAATTACTCAGGGGATCCTGAGACAAAAGCATTAAGATAAATATGTCTAATATAATCAAGTAAAGAGAATATAGCAAATAACTGAAGCATAACAAAAATAAACCAAATGGAAATTTTAATATCAGTATACCAGTTGCACCAGTACCAACTATGGCTACTCAGAGCATCAGTGACCTCCAATAAAGGTAAGAACAATATAGTCAAGGTAGAGTCCAGAAATTTTTTTTAAATGGAAAATACAGAAACAAAGATGTAAGTAATGAATGGCATATGGTGGACAGATTAATTACACAATGTATCTAGAGGCCCAGAGGACAAAGATAAAATGAAGTAGAAACAATATTTGAATATTGGAAGAGATATTGGCTGAGACGTGTCAAAACTGATGAAAACACATTAAGTCACTAAGTCAAAAACATTCTGAACACTAAGTGGGACAATTACAAAAGAACATTACATGTGGGCACATACTAGTAAATTTGCTGATAACCAAATCAGTTTAAAAAAACTGTAAAAATAGAGAAAAAAATAACACACAGTTTTTTTAAGTGCATAAGATTATTAACCAAAACTGACCATTGATAAGCAATTTCTTCACTATCTTGAAAAAGGTGACAGTGTAAGTACTCTTCAATCAGTCATAGATATTCACCATGTAAGGCTTGACATCACCAGTCAAGATGCTGACATTCTCAGAGACAAGTCACGTCACTTAAGAATATCATCTTATTTTCACTTTGCCTCCAGCCAAAGCTTATCCTTTTCACAATTTTGACTTTCAAAATCTATTTGGACTATTATACTTCCATTATACTTGAAAGCCTTCTACTTCCTGATGTAAAGGCCTACTGAGAATTCCTATACATTTCTTAAAAAAAAAAAAATCTTTTTTTACTTCTTACATTTTTTTTTCCTTTCATCCCACAAGGAGTGACTTAAATAACATCCAAAATGCTATGTGGAATTGACATTTCAGTTGAAGATCAGTGGTGCTAATGGCTGGGAAAAAAATCAGACAAAAGTGGTAACCCAAGTTCCTTAAGCCAACAATATCATGGAAATAGCACTGAACTAAGAATCAGGAAGCTAGGTTCTATTTCTGGCTTTGTTCCTAAGTAACTTTAGGCAAGTTTCTTAGCCTTTCTTGGAACATTTCCTCATCTGTTGAAGGATCTTCTTCAGTACCCTCAAATTCAAGTATTCTAGTACATAATGCAGATCAATACATACCTTTTAGCAAAACATATGTGATATATATAATCTAGGATATCTTCCTCTGAGTTCTTCACTTAAAGTTAGTCTTAAATTCTAAAAGATACATTTCAAAAAGACAGCAAGCAAGAGATAAGGATAGAAGTCTGTGACCATTCTAGTCTGCAACTATTATTTTCTAACATGGTTGCTTGAACATGTTAATAATATATACCTGCTATTTAATGGTACTTCCTATTAAGTTCCTACGGTCTTTGAAATTTATACCTTCAAGGGCATTCATCGCCTTTTCTTCTCTCCCTCAGATGCTCTACCAACATGGAAATACAGAACATTATTATCTAGGAATTCTTCTAAGAACTTATGTCATTTCTATATTATAGATTTCTGACATTTAATATGTTTAATATGTCTTATTCAAGACATCATATCATTTTTTAAATATCTTCCTGATTAGGCCTTGGCACTGTATTAGTGATATCTAATTATTTAAACTTCAAATTCAAAAATGTCTGCATTTACCAGATATTTCCAGAACTATACCATTACATCGACTGCTTATAATTTATTTGCTTAAATTGAATTGCTTGTAAATTATAATTTCACACAATCTGGGAAAACACAGAAATATCATTTTGAAAGATTTTCCTCAAAGAGACATTCTTTTATGTAACAGTTTCTGTGTGTTTCCTTGACAACATTGTTGCTAAGAATGTCTCTTTGAGGCAATAAGGAATCTGTGGTAAATGACTTATGTCTACTTCAAAAATAGAAGATGTGAATACGCCATGTGTAGTTAAACATGTCACTATAATCATAAAACCAAGTACAGGTCACCAACACACTAGTTAAAGCTGTACTAAATGTTTATTTTTTTAAAAAATGAAATTCAACAAACAGGAACTTTGAAAATTAGATAAAATAATAGAATAAATTCCAGAATAAAGAGATAGACTAATGCCATTGGTGCGTTAAGCATAATTGACGTAGACCCAAATTTTTCAAAATGATGACTAAATTGTCTTAAACTGAACTTGTCATTCACTGTTGAGCTGTGACCTATGCTAGGTGCTTAACTTTAATTGGTAAAGACCCTCTTGTAAAGGAATAACTGAATGAAGAAAGCAGCATCTCCTCTGATTCTGCCTTCATCTCAAACCTAACATAGTAAGACAGGGAGACACTTCAAAAGATGACCTCATCCCTTCTCTGGCCACAGGGTAGGACTAACAACCATCTGTTTTCTAGATAATTTCTGAAGAAGAATTGTTCTAACTCTGTAACCTAACATTTAATCTAATATATATGGTTGATGCTCCATTTTGAAGTGATGAAAATTTTTAAAAAGCTCAACTTTCCAATTGTGGGAGGAAATGTAGTAATAATATATTTTTTCTTGAGATAACTTTTTAAAGCACATGCATGCTTAATCCACTACAGCCAGATGTTAACATCAAAATGACTACCTTAGCACACTTTCCTACCAGTAGGACTCCTCAGCTGATCCAACAGTTACAATGTACAAAGACCATGACCGCCCATTAGAAAGAACTGATGTGTATTATAAAATGGTATCAGAGAAGATGATACTGGCCTAAAATTACAGCCCTAAAATCACCTTAAAGGGTACATTGGTCAAGAGGATGCAATGACATCACACTTTATTAACTCTTTCCACCCCAAAGAGAGAGAGAGATGATGGTAAAATATAAAGAGAAACAACATGGATTTAAATATAGTATAGATCTATCAACTTGAAATGGAGTCAAAACCAAAATGATAAGCAAGAGTCAAAGTAGATTTTCTGTGTCTCAAATCTTGAAGCCAGAAATACATGCTAGGATCCCTATGAAAAGGAATTTTTTAAACCCTCCACAAAAAAAAAAAAAAAAAAAAAAAAATGGGGTGCTGGATCTCTAACCCTCACCTCCACCCAACCATGAGAGAAGACTGTAAAACATTGCTACAAATGTTGCCAGGAGTTCATGCTATGCTTCAGGCTTAATGTGGCTGAACCAAATCTTTCAATGGCTTTGAACTGCATCTTCATTGGAAAAGAGTCAAAAGAACTGTTCAAGCACACTACAAATTCTCTAAACAACAAGACTGAGTCCAGAAGACCTTTCATCACCATCCATGAAATTGTGACCAACTTTCGGTTTGAAGGTAGGGTAATATCCCGGTCTCATCATGATTCACAATAGTCACCTCTTCAGCTTACATCCTATGATCTTGATTCACACCTACTAATATGTTGCTTCCTAGTGCCTTTCAAGTGAAACACCAATGAATTTTCTAACTGCTCCCCAACCCTACTATATCATAAGTACTCTATCTTTTCTAAAGTATTACTTTTACTTATTGGTTAATTTAATAGTATTTATTAAACATTTACAATACAGCAAGAACTCTTTTTACAACTCTATAAATACTCATTTAAGTAATAAGGGCCCAAAAGCTAGGCGTAGGCATCACAGCATATGTCCTACAGGTAAAGCAGAGTATGATACACAAAAGAATCCTCAGTATTTGCAAGGTGGATATTTGATGGTTTCCATGAGTATTCATTAAACATCTGCCAAGTAACCTATCAGGAAGTGGTCAAACCTATTTCCTTATGTGCATGGATGGACAGACCGAACCAAAACCAGAGACAGGAGAAACACCAATCTTCTACTAAAAGTCTTACATATTCTTATTCTTTCATCAATAATGAATTAAGCATAGTTCTCATTATTGGTTCAGTCTTTCTTGAAAAATTCTCACAGCAAAGTTATAAGTTCAGGAATCTAAGTTCAGGAATCTCTCTAGGAAATTTTATATATAGATATAGATATATAAGTAGAGTTACACAGATAAAGAGACAATAGAGACAGAGGCTTTCTATATACATATAAATATATCAAATACAGTATAGAATATTTTGTATATATATTTCATATATGGATGGGTGGAACCAAGCTGACTTTAGTTCAAGATGCTCATGGTAAAAACAAATAAACCACCTTACAGCAGACTGACGAAATTAAGGTGATTTTTGTCTGGTTTGCTTCATGTGATAAAATTTGAATTCTACTTGTAAAGCACTTGATTATCTCGATAGCACTCTATAAAAATTCCATAATGGGGCTCAGTCGGTTAAACGTCCAACTCTTGGTTTCAGCTCGGGTCATGATCTCACAGTTTTGTAGGTTTGAGTCCCATGTGGGGCTCTGCGCTGACTGTGTGGAGCCTGCTTGGGATTTTCTCTCCTCTCTGTCTGCCCCTTCCCCACTCACACTGTCTCTGTCTCTATCAAACTAAATAAATAAACCTTAAAAAAAAATGCATTCCATGATGGAAGGCATTGTATGGCAACATAAAAGAAACCTTTAGTTTTATCTAAGTAACACTTGTGTGTCTTTTGTACTAGTATTCTACATTTTATGCTTTTCTGAAAGATGAAATAATCATTTACTTACGTAGAAAATAAATCATAATCACCAGTTTTATAAGTAATTCTTCAATAAGAACTGTATTATACAGTAATTTGCCCTTCATCATGAACATATATTATTAACTAACATAACTCTTCATAAATACATCTATTTCACAAAGCAAACTTCTTACACAAAAATCACCTTGATGATCTTTTCATCAGTCTGTACTTGATATCAAAGGGAATGACTTTTTCTTCAGTTTAACCATTGTGGATAAGGTGTATTCTGTTACTGTGCCTTATTTTTCCCCTCCGTGGTCTAAAATGATCAGCAGAACCCTGTATTTTATACCTGCATAGCACATTAAATGATACTGAGCATTCAGCAGGTACTCAATAATTGTCTTCATTACACCTGCCATCTACTAAATAATACTAATCAGAAGTCTCCCTTTGTTACTCACTCTACCATCCAGACAAGTGTTTGCTGAGGACACTGTAAGTCACAGGCTATGGAGAGCCACAGATGAACAAAAGAGTCATGGCTTCTACCCTCACTGACTTTGCACATTGGTTCTTAGGAAAAAATATGACCAAAGAAAAACGTGTGATTCATTTCCTTGAATTAGTCCACTCCATCAAAAAGCTAAAATTATAAACTGTTTTTCCATAATACATATACTCTATTCAAAAGCAAAACTACACCATCAGGAATACCAATAGTTCTTATGTTTTAGTTGAAAAGACAAGTAATAATCAAACATTACAATAACTGCCATTTTAGTGCAAAAGTAAGTCTCCTAAGTATTTACATAGACCCTGATAACTTCTTCTGCAGTCCACGCAACAGTGTTTTTAAAATCTTTTGATCACTGGGGCACCTGAGTGGCTCAGTCAATGAAGCACATGACTCTTGATTTTGGCTTAGGTCATGATCTCCCGGTTCATGTATTCAACCCCCACGTCAGGCTCCATGCTTTCACCCGCCGAGCGTGCTTGGGATTCTTTCTCTCTCCCTCTCTCTGCACCTCCCTTGCCCATTCTCACTCACTCGCTCTCGCTCTCTCTCTCTCTCTCTCTCTCTCTCTCAAAATAAATAAATGAGATTTTTTTTAAATCTTTTGATCATGACTTATCTCCATTGTCATTAAATTTCAAGAATAACTGTCAAAATGTGCTGAGAGTTATCATGACATCTTAATAAAACATGCCACTGTTTCTCAAGTTTTACAATAATTCCAACACTTTGCCATTGTTGTATCTTCCACCTGAAAATAAAACTTCTTCCCTAATGGAGAAGATTCTTTTGCTTGAAGCTACCAACAGAAACTGAAGGCAAGACACATTAGTTCCATGGCATAGTGTTCAAAATACAATGGAAAGACAAGATCAAAACAGTCTGAATCAGTCACCTCACTGCTGGTAAAGTCAATGACCTGTACAAGCCCCTTGTCAGTGTAGCGGCTGAGGGTACAAACCCTTCCACCCACCCCGAAAGGCACTTGCTCCTGCAAAGTAGCTACAGGGAACCACACAGATTCTAATGCAAAGGTCATGGTCAAAAAGTACAGCAACATTACTAAAATCATGGAGGAGGACAAAGAGAAAGGAAGACATAGATGTTTAAAATTCTACAAACTGGTCTTGCCTAAAAAAATACAAATTGGCCTTTAAAAATAAATTCGGATTTGAATACCTAATGTACACATTTCCCTTCAAACTTTTGCATCTGAGTGTCCTTCCTAATTATATGTTCATGCACAGCATCAAATTCTTCCAAAGCTTTTTTTTTGTTAACAACCTATGCTGTATTTCCTCTTAATTACTGTTCATGTACCCCTCAGTGTGAGTAATGCCTAAAGCAGATGGCGTCTCTCTTAGGAAGCAAGCATTTGGCCAAATAGTATGACAGAGCCAATTTCTGAAATTTGACAGGTACCCTTCAGAATGGATACATCTCTGTATCACAATTTCTCAGGTATGAGGCACTGCTGAGACCATTTTGTCACATTTCAGTCTGTCCCTCGCCCCCAACCAGCATCATGTTAATACAGAAACATACATCAAGAATTAAGGAATTTTGAACTTTTGGTCACAAAAAAAAAATCATATTCATACAATGTTCTATTTATGTCATACATGTTTAACATCAAACTTAATAAAATTCAACGTAAGCCAAAGAAACTATTTCTAAGATTCAAATACAAAGAGATGTCAGTTAAACTCTACCCTTCTTTTTTCCATTTTGCAAGACTTTATCCTTGGAGGGTATATTATATAATCATTTTCCATTATTACTCTTTTCTGTACTACCATGAACTATTTTTTCTTGGGTCAATGCAAAACATTGTTGTTCCTAGTGATTATCTCTTGAGGTAATCATCAACAGCATTAGTCACCATCACCAGTACATATTGGAGGAAAAAGTTAAAAACTAGTTGATACAGTTTGTCATTTTCTAATATGGCAAGCGGAGCAATTGAATGTAATCATGTTGTAACAAGGGGTATATATTGGACAATAGGACATTCTAATGGAATTAAATTTCCATTCTGTAAAGGCAATATATGAGTCGAGTTGGAAAAGATGAATGTTTAGAAACCATAAATAATCCTTTCAAACCATGACAGGCAATTTTCCCTGCACACAAATGGATGATTTTTAAATGAACAGAGTTTCACTTTTTGGCAAGTACTTTACAAAAGATCTAGTTGATACCATCGAAAACTATTCAAGTGAATATAGAAATGGACAACCTAGAAATCCCACCTTAGGAAAATTTTCTCAACCAATGAAAATATTTTTTATCAAGCAAAGCTTTTATATTTCAATTCCCACAATTAATCATTCCCTGTAAGTATACTATCACACTAAAACCTAGCTCATGAAGAGATATACAAAACAGGGATCAGAAATATTCAAAGAAGCAATACTTTTGCACACTCTTAATCTCACTCTCTAATATCTCCAGTTCCAATTCAGTAGACAGAGAGGGCAGACATTGTCACCAAGAGGAACCAGAGCTAAACAATGCAGAAGATAAAGATCATTCGTCCTTTACTCGCTCATAACCACTACTCTCCCCCTTTTTCTAGCACACAACTTCACTGTTTTTCTTTGTTCTTCCTTTATTCCAGATGTATTTGTTAAGTACTATGCTGAGGATTTTCCTAAAAAGTGAGGACTCAGGTGAACAACAGCGAACATGGTGTCGGTACCTCTCGTGGAACGTACAGTCTAGCACAGGAGATAGACCTAAACTAATAAGCACCAAAAAAAGTGAAATTATTACCATGATTAAGTGCCACGAAGGGAAGGAAGGTATATGGTGGCATGTTAGCTCGTCGCAGGAGGGCCTGCTGCAGTCAGGGAGGAAAGTAAAGTCTCTCTGAGGCAGTGATCCTTTTGTGCACACATGAACTTGTTAAAAGTGGGCAAATGTGGAAGGATGGGGGTGAAAAGACATGAAGCACCTGACACAGAAGGAACAGTACCCACTGAGGAAGAGGAATCTGCACAGTTTAGTGAGCAAGCAGGCAGAGAGCAGGAGTGGGATCAGGCCTTATTGTGAAGAAGTAGGGTCTGATCATGCAGGGTCTTCAAGTTTACATTAAGGATTTGGATCTTTATCCTAAGAACAGTGAGAAGTTCTCAAAAGATTTCCAAGCAAGGGGATGGGATTATAATATTTGAAATAAATATTCTCACTACAGTGTGAAAAACAGAATGGGGGAAGGGAAGCACAGAGAGGAGAAAAGTAAGGAGAGGGTCCCACAGAAGCCACTGAAATGGTTGAGGAAAGAAAATGATAGCTTAGAGAGGACAATGGAAGTAAAATGATCCAGAGATAGAGAGATATCTGTGGGAAATATTTAAGTGGTAAAACTAACAAAATGTAGGGATGAAATGAACATAGATGTAAGGGGAATAGTATGTTATTAAGGCAACTCTAGGTTTCTGGCCTTGGTAATGTAAAGAATGATAACATTTCATGAGAAAGAAAAAAGGACAGGAGGACTAGGTTTGATGAGGAAGTCAGGGAAAATAGGGAGGAAGACAACTCAAGGGTTGATTTGGACATGACTTGCAGGTGTCTGTAAGGCAAAGCTGTCAAGAGGACAGTTGGGGACATGAGTCTGGAGTCTAGGAAGGTGTCCGACTAGAACTGCTCATTTGTAAGCTTTCTGCAAACAGATGAGAAATGAGCCTTGTCAGGGTGCCTGGGTGGCTCAGTCGGTTAAGCATCCGACTTCAGCTCAAGTCATGATCTCACGGTTCGCGAGTTTGAGCCCCGTGTCGTGCTCTGTACTGACAGCTCAGAGCCTGGATCCTGCTTCAGAATCTGTGTCTCCTTCTCTCTCTGTCCTTCCCCCGCTTACATTGTCCCTCTCTGTCTCTCAAAAAAAGAAACAAACGCTAAAAAAAATAAAATAAAAATAAATTTAAAAAAATGAGCCTTGAATGTGAATTAGACTACCCAGGGCAAGGGTCCAGGGGGAAAAAAACAGAGTCTATGAACAGCTTTAAGGAAACTCAACATTCAGCGACTTGACAGATAAGAATCAGTCTGCAAAGCTGGCCTCTATCTCTTTGGCTGCCTTCTTGAAATTATATGACTTAAAAGACCAATGAGGAGAATATGAGATCATGGAAGCCAAGGCAAACAAGTTGAAGGAACAGTGAGGATATAATACACACTGAAAGCTAATGACATGTCAGGTAAGGTAAGTATTGACAAATGTCCTCTGGGGAAGGTCAAAACTGAATATGAACATGAGCTACAGTGGTAGAGTAACATGGGACGGGTGGGAGGCCACCCGGAGTACATGGAAGAGTTGATGGGACGTGAACAAGCTGACTCTCAAAAAGCCTGCTGTTAATGGCCTTCTGGACTCAGACCTGGGCCTGGGCCTCACAGCCCTGGTCTTCCTGAAGCTGTACAGGGCTCTCAACAAGTCTCTCTCTTCGTCTTCAGCCAGTGGTTCTCCACCATAACACACTTAGGAGTCAGTCACACCTATTGATTCGGACTCTCCAGCTGTACAAATCTGGTCTTTGTGAATATGCTGCTACAATCAGAAGCCAGTTCTAACCCAGTGTGTCTCAAATTTTAGCCATTCACATACCACTGCCATAATTATTATCAAGTACATGTCCCTCCTGTGCTGTCATTTACTTATATTTCTTTAACTTGGCCCACATGAAGACACAAATTAACCTGCCATTAAAGGAAAATTTATGTTGAGACCATAGATGTAAAACTGTTATTCATCATAAATGGAAGGTTATTATAAATAAAAGAGCGAAAGCAAAATGCTAAGTTCTAGCTAAATACTTCAGTTCATTGAAGACCCTGAACCTGACATATGCCTTAAAATAAATGAACAAAAGGTGAGGGGTCCTAGTTAGTAAGACAGATATTAAAAATATACTTACCCCAAAACCCAGTTGAATGTTTTCATAAGATGTGTGCTTATTCTCTGCACAAGTTCTAAAACTGTGGTGTCTTCAGCCCACAAATTCAGAGATATGAAAAGAAAAGAAAAAAGTGACCTTCTTTCCAAGCTTGCTTTGCACTGTCCTATCTCATACTTGTCATAAGAACTACTTAGAATCTCCTCCCTTCAGAATTACCCATAAAATTTAATATTTGTCACAGCCTGCAGTTAGTTACCCTGAGGAGTCAAACCTAATGAACTTAGCATTTGTAACAGAAAGTGTCAATTCATTCAAGAAACATTTAGTAAGACATGTACTGCCCCAGGGGCTGGGGGTCAGGCATGAAAAGACAAAGTTCCCAAAGTTCCCCAAATAATCAAGTAGTAAAATACCAAGAAGGGAGATGGGCATGTAAACAAATGATAATACAGAGTCAAAAGCACAATAAAGTTTAGAAAAAGGAGTAGTTAACTATTTAACAACCTGGGCTGACAGGAAAGAGGGATGCATGGGCAAGCTGTCATTTACACACATAGCCCAGGCTATCTTTGCTTCTTATGCGCTGAGAAATTTTAACTGTGTCTATGCCTGGAGCTATTGGTTATATTTCTCATCAATTTCTTCTCACTTATTACTTACATGAGATTTATTTTATTCAAGGTTAAAGAATATTTCATATATATCAGTAGTTTAATTTTTTCCTGGAAGGGAGATAGAACTTCCAACCCTCCACAAAGTATGACCTGGCTTAAAAGAGCACTATACCCCTAGTCAGGAAAGCCAACAGCTCTGCTCCAGGCCTGCTTATTATCCATGTAACCTTGGAAAATCACTGTATTTCTGGGCTTCAGTTTCTTCTTTTATAAAACAAGGATAATAAAAGTTGAAATGCTTTGATGTTAAGTGGCCTAGAATTCTATTTTTGTAGCATTCATTGTAAAAGAGAAAAATGCTTAAGTGGGATAATTTAATTAAAAGTAAGTAGATTCTAAATTACAAAATGATTATCAGATAATAATTAACTGATACCAGACATATGACATCCAATATAGCTATCTTGAGGGAAAGAATAAAATCCAAATGTATATCAGGTAATTGGGGGAAATTTGTATTTAATTATGACTAGAGATTTAAAACATATTATTCAATAGTCTTCCCAAAAGGCAACCTACATAAATAATATATGGAATATAATTTCATTAATTATAAAAGGAAATAAATCCTCAAGATTATGTTAGACCAGAGAAGCCAGAAACAAGAGTATATATTATATGATTCCATTTATATGAAATTCTACAACAGGCAAAACTACAGGAGCAGAAAGCAGGCCAACAGTTGCCTGGAACTAAGAGAGAGGCTGACTGGAAAGCAGCATGAAGAAAGGGTGATGTTAATGTTCTACATCTGAATTGTGATGGTGGTTATGCTAGTGTATACATTTATCAAAAGTCAGACCACAAATATACTGACAGCTTTATTGAAGTTATGGATAATAAAATACACTCTTAAAGATAAAAATTAAAAAATGAAGCAAATCTTTATAATTATATTTGATTCAAAACTCATTGAAAAAAGCCCATGAAGCTATCTACCAAACTATTCTACCAAACTATTTACAGTGGTTAAATATGAGAAGCAGTGGGTGGGAAAAGAGGGTTATATACGGCAAAGTTCAACTGATGAGAAGGAAATATAGGGAAAGTGGGGAAGAGATAAAAGCAGATATTAACATTTTGTTCTGTACACTTGTTTATTGCTTGAATTTTTAAAAGAATTATTGACATCTCATTTAGATAAATAAGACATTTTAAATAACCAAAATTCTGGATTCAAGGAGACAGAATAAGCATCCATATTCCATCAAAGACTCTGCTGAAATAGTATCATAAACATACAAAATGAAAAGCACAATAACAATGCAAAAAATAAGGCATGGTCATCAGCCCAACAAGGATTCCAAAAGATTTGTAAGACAAAGAAAGCAGATTCAATAAGTTGATGGTATAAGGTCCCACTTCAGTCTTAGTGTAAAGGCAAGAGAAGATGGGTATCCCAACTCAAAGACAGTAAAGCAGAGAGAAAGAATTCTTTCCTACTCAACCTATTATTCTATTCAAGCTTTCAGTGTATTGGATGAGGCCCACTCAACTTTGGGGAGGGCCATCTTCTTTACTCAGTCTACAGATTCAAATGTTAATCTCATATGAAAACACTCTCACAGACACATCCAGAAATAATGTTTAACCAAATATTTGAGCACTCTGTCCCAGTCAAGCTGACAATAAAATTAACCATCACACTAAGGAATCTCCAGAAAAAAAAACAAAGACAATAGCGGAGACAAAAATCAGGATGCCTGAGGAAATTTCTGACTCTGATACCACCCTCACAGCCAAAGTAAACAAAGCCTAACTCCTAGCCAGATAAATATAAAACATCCCACTAAAGGTGTCTATTCTCAATTCTTTTATCCAATATATCATGTCTGGATTTCAACAAAAAATTACAAAGCATTCTAAAAGGAAATAAACAAAAAACAAAAGTCTTGAAGAGACACTAAGCATCAGAATCAGATGTGGCAGAGATTTTGGAATTATCAGACGGTGAATTTAAAATAACTGTAATTAATGTGCTAATGGCTCTAGTGAAAAAGTGGACACCATGCAAGAACAGATGGGTAGCATAAAAAGATGGATGGAAACTAAGAAAGAATCAAAAGGAAATGCGAGAATTAAAAAATATTGTTAACAGGAAGAAAGAATGTCTTTGATTCAGTTCATTAGTAGACTGGACACAAGTAAGGAAAAAATCAGGGTACTTGAAGATATGTCAGTAGAAACTACCAAACTTAAATGCAAAGACAAACAAGAATAAAAGGATGAAATATAATTACAAAAGGTATAATATATGCATAATAAGAATTCCAAGGGTGCTTGGGTAGCTCATTCTGTTGAGCTTCTGACTCTTGATTTTGGCTCGGATCATGATCCCATAGTCATGGGATCAAGCCCTGCATCGGGTTCTGTGCTTAGTGTGGATCCTGATTGAGATTCTTTCTCTCCCTCTCCCTCCAACCCTCCTCTGCTAGTATTTATGCACACACATGCACTCTCTCTCTAAAAAAAAAAAAAAGAAAAAAGAAAAAAAGAATTCAAGAAGGATAAGAAGAAAAGTAATAGAAAAAAAGTTTGAAGGGGTGTCTGGGTGGTTCAGTTGGTTAAGCATCCAACTTCGGCGCAGGTCACGATCTCAAAATGAATGGATTCAAGCCCCACACTGGGCTCTGTTGCTAACAGCTTGGAGCCTGGAACTGCTTCGGATTCTGTGTCTCCCTCTCTCTCTGCCCCTTTCCCACTCACTCTCTCTCTCTCTCTCAAAATAATAAACATTAAAAAAAAATTTTTTTAAGAAAAAGCATTTGAAGTAGTAAGGTTAAGAATTTTCCAAAATTAGTGACAGGCACCAATCTACAAACACAGCAGAATAAATACCAAAAAAACTTATACCTAGATATATTCAAATTGCAAAAGATCAAAAATGAAAAGAAAATCTTGAAGAAAAAAAATCAGAAAAAAAATCCTAAGAAAATAAAAACTATATAGAGGAGTCATGACTCCAAAGTGTATCAAGCTAAAATGTACATAATTATGAGAAAATGCTGAATTGTAAGAGAACATACTCCATTTGACCTTGATGGTACCTTCCTCAAGTGCCATGTGGTCATTAGACCCACAGACAAGGACACGGAAACTTACGTTAATAAGGCCATAATGATCTTTATTGGGTTTCAGAACAAGAATTAACCTACGGAAATTAACAAGATTAATTATGGTGACAAAATAAGTTGTAAATGTTTTCAATTTGAAAAATGTAAAAACAGAGGTATGGCCTTCAAAAGTTGAGCGATAGAAAAAACAATAAGAAAAGTTAGCAGCTCTAAAACAACCATGTTACAGAGCAAGGACTCAAAGGAGACTGTAAAACGGATGCAAAGTGTGTGTGTGTGTGTGTGCACACACACATGAATACATAAATATGCAAAATATTTTATATGAGTACAAATGGAAGTTAGAAAGGGAACCAGTAAAACTTTTTAAAATATATTAATTTTTGTCAGTCAGAGAAGGACAGATATCACATGTTTTCACTCATGTGTGGATCTTGAGAACCTTAACAGAAGACCATGGGGAAGTGAAAGGTACAAAAATAGTTACAGAGAGGGAGGGAGGCAAACCGTAAGACACTCTTAAATACAGACAGCAAACTGAGGGTGGATGGTGGGTGGGTGGGGAAGAATGGAAAATGGGTGATGGGCATTGAGGAGGGCAGCTGCTGGGATGAGCACTGGGTGTTGTATATAAGCAATGAACCACGGGAATCTACCCAAAAAACCAAGAACACACTTTACACACTGTGTGTTTGCCAATTTGACAATAAATTATATTAAAAATATATATACTATTTTTTTAATATTACATTAATTTTTAAATATTACAAAAGAATGGCTAAAGATGATACTAAAGATGGACTATTACACAGTCATTAAAAAAGGAGCTCTTGCCATTTGCAACATGGATTGACCTAGAGGGTATAACGCTAAGTGAAATAAATCAGACAGAGAAAGACAAATACCAGAGTATTTCACACATTTGTGGAATTTAAGAAACAAAAGAACAAAAAAAAAAAAGAGAGAGAGAAATAGAGAGAGAGTAAGAGAGAGAAACAAAAGACCAGATTCTTAAAAATACGGAAAACAAACTGATAGTTGCCAGAAGGGAGATGGGTGGGGGGATGGGTGAAATAGATAAAGGGGATTAAGAGTATACTTATCATGATGAGGACTAACTAATATACAGGTTGTTGAATCTGAATTATATTGCACACTGGAAAGTAATAATACTGTAAGTTAATTACATTGCCATAAAAAATTGTTTTCAAGTAATGCATTTCGGGGCACCTGGGTGGCTCAGTCAGTTAAGCATCTGACTTCAGCTCAGGTCATGATCTCACAGTTCGTAAGTTCGAACCCCACATTGGGCTCTGTGCTGACAGCCCAGAGCCTGGAACTTGCTTCGGATTCTGTGTCTCCTTCTCTCTCTGCCCCTCCCCTGCTCACACTCTGTCTCCCTCTGTCTCTCAATAAATAAACGTTTAAAAAAAAATTTTTTAAGAAAAATTAAAGTAATGTATTTCACATGCATTTCAAAACTATTTTTGCGATATAATTTATATATTATGAAATGCTCAAATCTTAAGCATATAATTTAATCAAATCAAACTATCTAGACACTTTCCATTTCCATTATCCTAAAAAATTAAATTAAAAATATTAAAATTCAGAAAAAAAATAGGAGAGAGAAGAGGCACAGAGCTAGGAGTTGGGCAAAGAGATAAATTCTCATTTTCAGGAATGTAGGTAAGGTATGTAGCCACTCTCTAATGTTCATTAAATCAAAATATAAAAAAAGAAGCATATTATTTAGAATTATAGAGGTAATAATCAGAAGAACTCAAAACAGAAACAAATAAGTAAGTTGCCTCTGGTGAGTAGGAGTTGGAACAGGATGGAGTGAGCACAATAAACTTACTATAAACTATTGTCATTAAAATTTTTTTTAACCTAGACATATATGCTCTGATAAAAATACAACTTTAATGACTTTAAAAAGAAAGTTTAAAAATTTTTAAACCTTTAATATTTTAAGTCTTTTCATGAGGACCCCAGTAAAGGTGTCTTCAAATGGGTCTCATTCATCTAAGAGCAGGACAGAATCCTACCAGAAAGGGTGATGCCTCTAGGTAGTTGGTCTTTTTACTAGAACTTCAAATACCCAAAGAAGATAAAATAAACCTGACATATCCCTTAGCACAGTGTGCTCACTACTGAGAAAGCAAACTGCCTATAAAGTAGTGAGAGATGTCCCATGGTGAAAACACTTCTCAACAAAGGACACTAAGAGAGAAAGATTAACACTGGATTTTGCCCATTAGGATGAATAAAACAAAGAAAGAAACAAGAAACCTGGAGATACTCAGTGTAAAGATTGTACTGTGGATTGTGCTACAACTGAAGTACATATTTGGGCATCAAGAAGAAAAAATACAATCATCTTGCTTTATTTCCCCAAAACCTGAAGAAGGTTACACATTTATAATTATCAGTGAGTTGTGGTAAGGACACTAGTTCAACTACTTTTGATGGAGTTCAGGTTGGTCAAGGGGAGACGGAAAAAAAAAAAAAAAAGAATTTAGAGATCAAAGACCCAGATTTAAGCCTATCCATGCTTTACAACTTTGGGTCACTGGCCAAATAATTTACTTTTCTGAAACTTGTTTCCTCTTCTATCTGTATCTCCATTTCTAGTTCTATTAGGGATAATACATGGTAACAATAACAAGAGCAACAGTAAGGACAAAAAGAACCATCTCAACATAACTGCTGGGTTTATTCTAAAAATAATATGGTATGATGGTTAACTCTGTATGTCAACTTGACCAGCCACAGGGTGTCCAGATTAAACATTATTTCTGGGTGAGTCTGCAAGGGTGTTTCCAGGTGTGATGAGATTACCTTTGAAATTGGGGGACTCACTAAAGTCTTATGATGGTGGGCATTATCCTTTGAGGGCCTGAAGAGAACACAAGGCAGAGAAAGAAGGAATTTACCTTTTTCACCCCCTGCCTCACTGACTGAACTGGAACACATCACCCCATCTTCTCCAGACCTCAACTGGGATTTACACCATCAACTCCCTTCATTCCCAGGCCTTTGGATTCATTACACAACTAGCTTTCCTGGATCTCTAACTCGCAGATGGCAGACATTGGGACTTCTCAGTCCAGTGAATAGAACTCTTGCCTATAATCTGCTGCTTATATCCACAGGGTATTATTACAAAGAAACATAAATAAAATTACTAATCCATCACTATAGCTTAGAAATACAGTTGACAAAATAGTTTCGCATATATCTGGAGGAAATGATAATTTTAGGGGTGGGTAGGCAATTTTGATTAAAAGAGAAATCTATTGCATAGAAGGAAAAAAACAGATGAGCTTGTGAAATGAGTTTTTAACATGCAGTAACAGGTTTTATAGGCTAAAAGTTATAACAAACATTTTTGGTTCATATTTATTTAGCAGAAATAAAATGTTGTCGATTATTTTTAGAAAATATGTGCCATTCAACAGGGCACTGGGGACACAAACAAGATAGAGAAATAGGCTGTATGCAGAGGGTTTATATTCCTGTGACCTTGAGCATTAGGTGAGATAAGAATACCATGTTAAGTTTAACTAATTAGGGCAGAAGCTCCAGTGTAGTGGCTAGGATAGGCAAAGTTATTCAGCAGGAATAAATCCCACAGTGTCAATGGTGTAAGATACTAAAGACTTATTTCTCATATAAAGTCTGCCTTTGTTCCAGGTGAATTTCCAAGGTTACATCTTCACTACGGCCTGTGAGCAATCAGGATGCTTTTATCCTTGGTCTCCATGATCAACATGACAGAGAGAGATAGAGACCCTGGCTTTGATAAATCAATGCCTTGGCCCAACCAGTGACTCACATCATACCCACTCATAACCCATTTGCCATGATTCATCACATGGCCCAGCCCAACCTAAAGCTGAGAAGGCCACTTTCCAAGGAATCTGGAAGGACAGAAGAAACAGATATTTATGAACACTACTAAAGCTTGGATGAACAGGGACCCTTATCCACTGCTCTGCTTATAGTTTATGCTCTCCCCTTAATGGTATTATTATGTAAATGAAGTAAACAGAAATAAGCAGAAAAGCATGAGTTCTAACTAGCTAAACTGGGGAAGAGGATGTAGGGAAGAATCTAGATTTGAGAACCCAATGGATTAAGGGAATCTTGAATAATATATATTGTTCTTTCATTAATATGACTATGACCAATGTAGATAAATCAAATTTTCCTGAACGCCTGCTGTATCTCCTCTTTATCACTACCTTGATAAAGGTAAATTCATTCATGAGTTCCTGACAGCCAAGGAAGCTTATGCTCTGAGTGCTCACTCAGCACCTTGCTTCTACCAAGGAGGATCTACCCACCCACAGGGAATAAGAAGCCACCACTGAAGAGGAAAAAAAAGTAAACAAGGACAAAATGGGAACTTGAAATGGAGAACGATGCCACTTTGGACAAGCAAAATTTGAAGGCAAAAGAATTAAAGAGACAAGGAAGAAGAGAAGAAGAAGAAGGGGAAGAAGGAGGAGGAGGAGGAGAATTTACAAGAGTTCATGGAATTTTTCCAACTGCAATAGTTTCTGTGTCTTACCAGTTGCCTCTAAGACTCCATGGATGGCAGTGCAGGGAATAAATACAAATACAATTTAGGTAACTACACTTGGTTTGTGTTTGTCTATTTTGAGACATATGGGTAGAAGTTTGCCTCTGTTTGTATGGCTGACAAAGGAGAGAATTCAGGATTTGTGGGAGGCACTCTCTTTGCTGTTTGTCAATGTACATTTATGTGCAGGTAGCTTTTATGGTAGCTTATGACTCAAGGTCATTTATTTTTACTGACATTAGAAGCATTTTAAGCTATAGGAATATACCAAAAAGGTTACAGATTACATCACTAAATTTCCTTCTGACTCCTAAGACATGTGTGCTCCCTTTAGGCTTGGTTTTCAATATCTTTTGCAAAGGCAAAAATTCCTTTTTTTAAAAGTCCTTTTTTTTTTTTCTTTAAAGCCACGTTCGTAAAAGTTAAATTTTTCAGGAACAGAGGACTATTTCCTTCACGTTTAGAAAGCCATTCTTTGGCCCTCAGGGACCTTTCTGTTGCTGGGTATGGAAGGATTAACAAAACTTGCCATGAGGGAGAGCAACCTAATGAAACCTGAAAAATCCTCATAGTCACAGCACTGCAGAACCTATCTCCTTCCTTTTCTTTTCATTCAGTAGGGAAGCAGAAGTTACAAATTTATTCCTTTTGCATTCTACTTTCTACCTGCTTTATAATTAAGGAAGTTATCTGGCCTCCATTAGGCCTCAATTTCCTTACCAGTGAATTAAGACCAACGAGTAAGATATTCCCTGTGGATCCTTACTGTGGCAAAAATCTGTAATTCCATGACATGGGACCTGCCTAAAGAAGCATGTGGATCAATTGCCAACAGCTCCTTTTTCCCATAAGTCAGTATCAACTACCACTTCAAAATGAGATCCTTGGATTCCTGGTGTGATAATGGTGGTCTTGGGGGATCTAGGGACACATGATGCTCTTGGGAAGTCCAGTGCATGAGTTTAGTAAATGACATCTAGACTTTCCCATAAAAAAGTACAAAGAGAGTACTGGAAAGCCAGGGGCCTATGGGCACCTGAACTGAAGAAGGGCCAAGGCCTTTGGACCTTTAGAGCATATGACACTTCAAAGAACCCTCAATCCTCTCATCCTTCTGAAGGCAACACTCAGACCACACCTAGCCTCACATGGAGCAAAAGTTGAGACCCCTATCACATCTACTGCGCTAGGCAGTGATTTCCTCATCCTACTTTTTAAATTATTTTTACAACCATCAAACATGATCTTCTAAGGGCTTCTCTACCTATTTATCCCCCTACTTAGACCATCTCAGGGAATATGGATACGTCATGCCATACCACAACTCAAAAAAACTTTAAAAGCACATAATTATTATTTTAAGTCAGCCTCTCTTCATGCATAAGACCTCTCTGAAACCTCAAGCAGGTTATGACTCTCAAAGAACTGCTGTTTCTAAGAAACTCCAAATCTCCTAATATATTCAGCAAGAGTTCATTAACAAGTAAAATCAAGGCCTGACAGATTATTGCCTTTATACAAATGACCTTATTAACCAGCACAGTTAACTATATATTTGGTAGGCACTGAGCATTTCCTTAAGGAAGCGTCCGTCTACATAACCTGATGATCTAAATTAATAGATTCTTACTAAACTGCTTACATGTTATTACTGGTAAATCTCATTAGCCAGTCAATGAACATGTTAAATTATCAAAACGAACAGCCTGAACTAAGCATAATAATTATATGTTGCAGAGATGCTCTCTTTATTATAACTGGATATTTTCACATAATAGAAATACTTTTGATCTTATGCCTTGCTAATCTGTAACAAATTGCTTCTTTATTCTCAGTGTTGAATTTCCTCATCAAATTCCATAAGATGCTTTCCAGATAGCTTTATTTTTGCTTTGTTATTGCTTAAAAAGATCTATCAGTATTAACTTGGGCATTTAGTTACTTCATTCATTCAGCCAACATTTGTCAGGATCTTCTTTGAGCTGATGTCTGGGTGGCTATTCCCTCAACAACTCTAATTGCCTCCTCTAACTTGTCCACCCAAAGTAACCTTATATCTTCCAAACTATTTTCCACACTGAAGCCTGAGCCTGTGGCTTCCCAGTGCTCTTAAGACAAAGACCAGAAATCTTATCTTGCCCACATGCCTTTCATGGTCTAGCCTCTACCTATAATTTCAGCAATATTCAGAACTGTGTTTTCCTTCACTCTTTGTACCTCAATCACAGCCATGTCATTTCAAATCCTCACATTTGCCAAGGGTCCTCTGGCCCCTCGTTATCTGCTCTGCCTAAAACACCCTTCCAACACGTTTCTGAATCAACTCCTGATCATCTTTCAAATCTCAGATCAAGTACCATTTCATTAGCAAACTCAGCTGACCTATCTGAGTGGGTTGATTATCCCTTGTATCTGCTCTCAATGCTCCCTCCCTTCGTCTAAAGTTGGTCACTCTCAGAATGCTAAATTTCTTTCTGAGATAATTTAATGTCTGTCTCCCCTACTAGACTCAAAACTCCAGGAAGTCGGGATCACCATTTTATCTCCATTAAGAAAACACACTGATTGACACATAATTGGCTTACAATAAATACCTATTGAATAAATAAAGAATAAATACAAAAATGTTTGAAATGTTAAACTTCTATATTATTTTAAAAAAAGAAAAAGAAAAAACAAAGCTTTGCACAAAATAGCAGTCTGGCTGTGATAAAAATCTATCATGTGTGGCTGCCCAAGGACTTCTAACCATCCTCCATTTTGATAGTTCTCCATATTGTTGACCCTCACCTTTGCCAGGTTGAATCTAAAATCGGTATTTCCCAACATTTCGTTCTTTCAGCATGTAGACTTCTGGCTAGTTTCCATCAAACAGATACACCAATGGAAGAATTGGGAAGGCAGATTTGAAGATCATGAAGCTGCTGGGCTCTTCCGGCAACAGCAGTTATTAAGGCATTTGATATTCTACAGTATCCATAGTTGGTGCTCTGAAACTGGGTCCTGGCTTTGTTGATTTGGGGACAACGGTAGGATGGTTGGTAGAACCAACAGTAGGATTTCTACAATACTGGGCTCAGAGCAAGCGGGGCATTTTTCTTAACTTGATCACTTCTGTCTATTTGGCCTTCACTGAAGATGGTTTGCTAGCACTTCCAGAAACTAAAGAAGCTAATTAATTTCCTTCCACCTTCAGCTAGCTAGAATAAATTATTCTGTCTGCCCAGAAACCCTAAACTGATACCCTTGAAGAAAATATTTGCAATGTGTGCACAGCAAACCAAAAAAATTTCCATAGAAGGAACTCCCACAAATCAAATTTATCAACAACCCACAAGAATACGAGTGCACGATTCACAGAAGCACATCAGCCAATAAACATATGAAAACATACTCAATTTTATATATTATCAGAGAAATACAAATTAAAACAGTAATGGAATATTGTTTTTCATTTATGAGACTGACAAGTATGTAAAAGATGGAAATATCCAACATAAACAAGGACACAGAGAAATGGGTGATATCATTAATGATTAGAAAGGAGAGAGGCTTATAGTCATATATTTAGGCATTATCATCAAGGTATAAATAAGACAAAGACACACTATCATCAGTATTAATCAAAATTGTTTCAGAAATCCTGGACAATGTGACAAGACTAGAAAAAGAGTAAGAAGTGTCAAAATTGGACACAATTTCAATATGCTTCACTTGCATATGATAAAATCTTATACCTGGAAAAGCCAAGACAAGCAAGTATTATCCTTAGTAAGAATTTAATGAGATAGCCATTTATAAGGTAAATAGGCACCACAAAAAAATCTACCTTTGCTATATTTCAGAAATAACCAGAAATTATAATACCGTACATACAAAAGCATTAGATACCATATCTAAAGGCATTAGAAGTCACAATAATACATAGAAAAGATATAAGAAAAAATATACAAGGCCTCATGAAAAACAAACTCTAAAATGTACTGATAGATGTTAAAAGAAAATTTAGATAAATAACTCAGAGGCAAAGACATGTTTTAGGATGTTTATTTTATCATTGTTTGTAGCAACAAAAAACAAGATTAGAAACAACAGTCCTCCTATAGGAAATATGATTTAATTACCATTGTGATATATCAACAAAATGCACTTCCCAAAAAAGAAAAAATGTTAAAAAGAATGGGATAGAAAGTCAGAAACAGTAAAGTGGGAGTTACTAGGGGATGCAGTGTGGGAGAAATGCAAAGAGAGTGGTCAAAGTGTAAAAATTTCCAGTTATAAGGTGAATAAGCTCTAGGGATCCATTGTATACCAAAGCAATTTTAGGTAATAATACTGTATTGTATACTTGAAAGTTGCTAATTGAGTAGATCTTCAATGTTCTCACTACAAAAAAAAAGAAATGGCAATTTTGTGATGTGATAAAGGTGTTAGCCAACACTACCAATGGCAATCACTTTGCAATATGTGTATCAAATCAACATGTTATACACCTTAAGTGTACACAATGTTATATGTCAATATCTCAATAAAGCTTGGGGGGATCTTTTCAAAAAGAATGAGGCAGTTCTCTAATTACTGACATGAAAAGACTCCAGCCAAATTTTTCTTATTTTTTTAAGATGTAGAACAATGTGTGTGATTCAGTTTTCTGTTTAAAAAAAAAAAAAAAATGCATGTCTGATTTCAGTATCATTGATTGCTGCTCTAACCTTTATTATTTCCCTTCTTCTGCTGCTTTGGGGCTTTATTTGCTCTTCTTTTTCCAGCTCCTTTAGGTGTAAGGTTAGGTTGCCTATTTGAGACATTTCTTCCTTCTTTAGGAAGGCTTGGATTGCTATATACTTGCCTCTTATGGGTGCCTTTGCAGCTTCCCAAAGGTTTTGGACTGTTACATTTTCACATTCATTGGCTTCCTTGTACTTTTTTATTTCCTCTTTAATTTCTCACTTAACCTATTCATTCTTTAGTGGGATGTTCTTTAACTTCCAAGTATCTGTAATCTTTCCAGATTTTTTCTTGAGGTTGATTTCAAGTTTCATAGCATTGTGGTCTATAAATGTGCATGGTATGATCTTGATCTTTTTGTGCTTTTGAGGGCTGATTTTTGACCCAGCATGTGATCTATTCTGGAGAATATTCCATGTGAACCTGAGATGAATGTGTATTCTGCTGCTTTAGGATAAAATGTTTTGAATATATCTGTTAAGTCCATCCAGTCCGGTGTGTCATTGAAAGCCATTGTTTCCTTGTTGATTTTCTGCTTAGATGATCTGTCCATTGCTGTTAAGTCAGGCCCCTACTATTATTGCATTATTATCAATGAGTTTCTTTATATTTGTTATTGATTGATATATTTGGGTGCTTCCAATCTGAGGATATAAATATTTACAATTCATTGATAGATAGCCCCCTTAATTATGATATAATGTCCTTCTTCATCTCTTATTACAGTCTTTGTTTTAAAATCTAGTTTGTCTGGGGCACCTGGGTGGCTCAGTTACTTGAGAGTCCGACTTCGGCTCAGGTCATAATCTCACAGTTTGTGAGTTTGAGCCCCGTGTCAGGCTCTGTGCTGACAGCTCAGAGCCTGGAGCGTGCTTCAGATTCTGTGTCTTCCTCTCTCTCTCTGCCCCTTCCGTGCTCACACTCTATCAATCTCTCTCTCAAAATATAAATAAACATTAAAAAAATAATAAAAATAAAATAAATAAAATAAAATAAAATAAAATAAAATAAAATAAAATAAAAATCTAGTTTGTTTGATATAAGTATGGCTACTCCAGCTTTCTTTCCACATACATTAGTGTGCTGGATGGTTCTCCATCCCCTCACTTTCAATCTGCAGATGCCTGTAGGTCTAAAATGAGTCTCTTGTAGGTGGCATATAAATGGATCTTGTTTTTTATCCATTCTGATACTCTATATCTTTTTATTGGAGCATTTAGTCCATTTACAATGAGTGATTATTGAAAGACATGAATTTAGTGCCATTGTTATTACCTGTAGAGTTGGTGATTCTGGTGATGTTCTCTGGTCCTTTCTGGTCTTTGCTGCCTTGGGTCTTTTTTGGTTTTGCTTTTTCTCCCCTTCCTCTTAAAATTTCTTTTAAGGCAGGACTGGTTTAGTGGACAGTTTCTGTTTGTCTGGGAAACTCTTTATCTCTCCTTCTATTCTGAATGACAGCCTTGCTGGATAGAGTATTCTGGTCTGCATATTTTTCCCATTCAGCACATTGAATATATCCTGCCACTCCTTTCTGGCCTGCCAAGTTTCTGTGGACAGATCTGCTGCAAACCTGATCTGTCTTCCCTTGTAGGTTAAGGACGTTTTCCCCCCTTACTCCTTGACAGTAGAACAGATCAATGAAACTAGGAACGGGTTCTTTGAAAGAAGGAACAAAATTGATAAACCCCTAACCCCTTCCCTTTCCAAAAAGAAAAAGCAAAGGACCAAAATAAATGAAATCATGAATGAAGGAGGAGTGATCACAACTAACACCACAGAAATACAAACAATAATAAGAGATTATGAGCAATTATACACCAACAAAATGGGAAATCTGGAAGAAATGGATAAATTCCTAGAAACACATAAACAACCAAAACTGAAACAGAAAGAAATAGAAAATCTGAACAGACCTATAACCAGTAAAGAAATTGAATCAGTAATCAAAAATCTCCCAACATGGGGCGCCTGGGTGGCGCAGTCGGTTGAGCGTCCGACTTCAGCCAGGTCACGATCTCGCGGTCCGGGAGTTCGAGCCCCGCGTCAGGCTCTGGGCTGATGGCTCAGAGCCTGGAGCCTGTTTCCGATTCTGTGTCTCCCTCTCTCTCTGCCCCTCCCCCGTTCATGCTCTGTCTCTTTCTGTCCCAAAAATAAATAAACATTGAAAAAAAAAATTAAAAAAAAAAAAAAATCTCCCAACAAACACAAGTCCAGCGCTGGATGGCTTTCCAGGGGAATTCTACAAAACATTTAAAGAAGAATTAATACCCATTCTTTTGAAGCTGTTTCAAAAAATAGAAATGAAAGGAAAACCCAAACTCATTCTATGAAGCCACCATTTCCTTGATTCCAAAACCAAACAAAGACCCCACTAAAAATAACTACATATAGACTAATTTCCTTGATGAACATGGATGCAAAACTTCTCAACAAGATACTCGCAAATCAAATCCAACAATAAATTAGAAGAATTATTCACCATGATCAAATGGGATTTAGTCCTGGGCTACAGGGCTGGTTCAATATCCACAAATCAATCAACAAGATACACCACATTAGTAAAAGAAAGAATAAGAATCACATAATCCTCTCAATAAATTCAGAAAAAGCATTTGACAAAATACATTATCCTTTCTTGATAAAACCCCTCAAAAAAGTTGGTATAGAAGGAGCATACCTCAACATCCTAGAGGCCATATATAAAAGACCCACAGCTAATATCTTCAATGGGGAAAAGCTGAGAGCTTTCCCCCTAATATCAGGAACATGACAGAAATGTTCACTCTCACCACTGGTGTTAAACATAGTACCGGAAATCCTAGCCTCAGCAATTATACAATAAAAAGAAATAAAAGGCATACAAATTGGCAAGGAAGAAGTCAAACCTTTACTCTTAACAGATTACATGATACTCTACATGGAAAACCCAAAAGACTCCCAAAAAACCCAAAAAACTGCTAGAATTGGTACATCAATTCAGCAAAGTTGCAGGATATAAAATCAACATACAGACATCGGTTGCATTTCCATACACCAATAGTGAACCAGAAGAAAGAGAAATCAAGGAATCGATCCCATTTACAAGTGCACCAAAAACCATGAGATACCTAGGAAAAAACCTAATCAAAGAAGTAGAAGATATGTACACTGAAAACTATAGAAAGCTTATGAAAGAAACTGAAAAAGACACAAAGAAATGGAAACACATTTCATGCTTATGGATTGATAGAACAAATATTGTTAAAATGTCAATACTACCCAAAGCAATCAGCATATCCAATGCAATCCCTATACAAAATAAAAGCAGTTTTTATACAGCTAGAACAAACAATTCTAAAATTTCTATGGAACCAGAAAAGCCCCGACTAACCAAAGTAAGTTTGAAAAAGAAAACCAAAGCTGGAGGCATCGTAATTCCGGACTTCAAGCTGTATTACAAAGCTGTAATCATCAAGGCAGTATGGTACTGGCACAAAAACAGACACATACATCAAAGGAACAGAATAGAGAACCCAGAAATAGACCCACAAACATAGGCCAACTAATCTTTGACAAATACAAAGGAGGAAAGACTATCCAATGGGAAAAAAAGTGTCTTCTGGAAATGGTGTTGGAAAAACTGGACGGCAATAAACATGAGAACAAAACTGGATCACTTTCTTACACAATACACAAAAATAAATTCAAAACAAATTAAAGACCTGAATGTGAGACAGGAAACCATTAAAACCGTAGAGGAGAAAACAGGCAACAACCTCCTTCACATCAGTTGCAGCAACTTCTTACTAGACATGTCTCCAGAGGCAAGGGAAACAAAAGCAAAAATGAACTACTAAGACCTCATCAAGGTAAAAAGCTTCTGCACAGTAAAGCAAACAATCAACAAAACTAAAAGGCAACCAACAGAATGGGAGAAGATATTTGCAAATGACATATTAGATAAAGGGTTAGTATCCAAAATCTATAAAGAACTTATTGAACTCAACACCAAAAAAACAAATAATCCAGTGAAGAAATGAGCAGAGGACATGAACAGACACTTTTTCAAAGAAGACATCCAGATGGCTAACAGGCCCATGAAAAGATCCTCAACTTCACCTGTCATCAAGGAAATACAAATCAATACCATGATGAGATAACCCCTCATGCCTTTCAGAATGGCTAAAATTAACAACTCAGGAAACAACAGATGTTGGTGAGGATGCGGAGAAAGGGGAACTCTTTTGCACTGCTGGTGGGAATGCAAACCAGTGCAGCCACCCTGGAAAACAGTATGGAGGTTCCTCAAAAATTTAAAAATAGAACTACTCTACCACCCAGCAATTGCACTACTAGGTATTTATCCAATGGATACAAAGTGCTTATTTGAAGGGACACATGCACCCCAATGTTTACAGCAGCCCTATCAACAATAGCCAAATTATGGAAATAGCCCAAATGTCCATCGGCTGATGAATGGATAAAGAAGATGTGGTATATATATATATATATATACACACATATATATATATATATATGTGTGTGTGTGTGTGTATATATATATATATTTACAATGGAATATTACTCAGAGATCAAAAAGAATGAAATCTTGCCATGTGCAACAACATAGATGGAACTGGAGTGTAAGTGAAGTAAGTCAGCGAAAGACAAATATCCTAAAATTTCACTCATATGTGGAATTTAAGAAACAAAACAGGTGAACATAGGGGAAGGGAAGGAAAAATTAAATAAGATAAAAACAGAAAGGGAGGCAAACCATAAGAGAATCTTAAATGTAGAGAACAAACTGAGGGTTGCTGGAGGTGAGGTGGGGGGGATGGGCTAAATGGGTGATGGGCACTGAAGAGCACACTTGTTGGGATGAGCATTAGGTGTTACATGTAAGAGATGAATCACTAAATTCCACTCCTGAAACCAATACTACACTATATGTTAACTAACTTGACTCTAAATATTTTTTTAAAAAATTAAAAATTAAAATTAAAAAATGCATGACTATATGTATACAGAAAGCTGATAAAAATCTCTAAGGATATTGTCTCAGACACCTCTTGTGCACACCTCAACACCACTTCTTCCTACAGTGATTGCTGCCTCGGCCATTTCCACACAGGCTTTGACATAGGCCATTTCCACCCAGGTCATGTGTGCAAGGTGACCAGGCCTCACTTCAGCCCACACTGGGCACACCTAGGCTCCCTGCTCTGAGGCACACAGTTCTGAGACACATTTTGCATGACTCTTTAGAATCCAAGGAAACAAAGGGGAAGGCCAGAAACTTTCACTTTTTGCTTTACACACTGTATATGGTTTAATTCTTTTATTTAAAAAATTCCTTTTTGCAATTTATTAAAGTACATAAAATATAGAGAATTGCTGGAACCTGTTAAATTATGAATTAAATAAAGGAAGTAGAAAAGGAAAGAGTCTAGCCAGATGGATGGTTAGGATGAATAGAAAGACTGCAGAGCTACTTATAAAGACTGAAAACACAGGAGTAGGCAGGATTGGAGGCGAAGACGCAGTTTAATTTAGGCAAAATGAGCTGAGGCACCTATATCCTGGTAATGCATTCGTCTGAAGACCCTTTTTCCCACTAGCCATGTGAAAGAAAGGCCTTAGGGTATTTAATCATATAAAAAGAAGCTAGACATTCATTCTGATAACCTGTGTAAGCAATATGTAGTCCATATGAGTTTTTAAGCAATAAGCAAATTTAATCACATCATAAGACTTTGAAGGGAAAGTTTATAAACCTAAAAAAGAAAATACTAGATTTGTTCTAGTTTTACAATTCTGATCTTATGGAAAGTGGTTTGTCACTTAAGTTTATCAGCATCAAAACTCATTGACATGGCTGAGTGCCTGGCATGTGTTAAAGATTCGAGAGCAAAAATAGTCTTCTGCAAAACAGTGAGAAGGGCCAAGCACGGTTTCAGACCTTCCTGCCCCACAAACTAAGTCATTACCACCTTCTTTCTAGAAACCAAGGGACCTCAAATTCTTTCTACCTCCATCCCATCAAAATAAATCCTCAGGACATTATAATAAACTTCTTTAAAACAAGGTGTAAATTTGTGATAATCCTAGTAAATTATCTACCCAAAGTGTAGTTGCATTTTTACAAGAGAAAAACCTTAGGAAAAAAATTCAGATTATAGTCTCAGGTTGCTCAAGTGGGCAGAAAGAGAAGCTTTTTCAAGTCCTAGAATTTATACTAGTTAGGTGGCTAGCTGACTCATCCATTATTTCCACACCTGTGTATGTGTAGTTTAAGACTTGCAGAATAAATATATGTCTTGATGGAAAAATGAACATTATTCTCCTGAAAGGGAAAAACGAATGTTTCATAAGTGTTCATCTTGACCTAGCTAGCTTCCTATCTCTCTTGATCTGGCTACTTTTCCCCAAATCTCAAGCCCCAGTCTCAAAGTTGCCAGCATCACCAAGAATTGGGCACAGTGCATTTTTTTAACATAGGAATAAAACAGTAATTAGGAGCAATGGTTACTGTGTCTACAACAGAGCTGGAAAAAGGTCATTTCTTCTTTGAAATATATCACTCTTCAAATAAATTCTTTACACAAAGGAATAAGAGGTATAAATAAAGTTTCTGTTCCCTGTACAGAGGTCAGGAAAAATGGAGATGTGGTTTTCACTCATGGCTGAATTGAAGGGCAATCGTTAAGGGTGACTAAAAAAAAAAAAAAAAAAAAAAAAAAAAAAAAAAAAAAAAAAAGCTGGGGAACAGCTAAACTGATTAATTCAAATCCTAACCCAATTCTCCTTCAACCTAAATTTAATAGAGTATTTTTCAAAAAGAAAGAAAATCTATCATACAAGCCCTGCATATGCTAAAAGACTAGGATTGTGAGTTCTATTTCCCCTACAAGTGGTGTGCCTTCAATAGTTTTTGCATTGAGGGAGACCAGTGACTCCCATGATGTGGGTCCCCACCACCCTCCAACCTCCACAGAAGAAACACAGTCAGCAAACAATTTCTATTCTACCCTCATTGGTTCCTTCATATAGAGTACAGCCAGCTTGCCACACAAGCAAGTCACAAGACCTAGACTTGGACGTGAAGAAGAAAAAGTAGTAGGGGTCACGTCTTGTCTTTGGATCCAAACTTCATGTTTCATTCCAGCTTGAACACTAATAAAGCTGCTGCTGCTGCTGTTCTTTGACTCTCGCTAGGCCAAGAGATGAATAATTATAGTCTCCAACCTACCTGTAAGCTAGACGACATAAAGCATACTTCAGGCTTTCAGCTTTACACTTTTGAATCACTAATCATTACTTCTTTTTTTTCGAAAAGACACTCTTCAAAAGGTCATCAAATGTTTTAAGCTATAAAAATAGGTCTAGAGTTCCCAAGTCTCTGACCAAACTGAATCCAGATGCAAGACTATCTGCTAAGCTAGGAAAGTGCCTATACCCTAAGCTCAGCAGTGATGCAAAACATATCTGTGGGTCACTAAAGCCACTTTCAAATTGAACTGCCTGATGTCTGTAAAAAATAGGGCCTTAAAAATGTCATAAAAGCTATAAAAAAAAAAAAAAAACTGGAGCAGAAGAGAAAACTGTTTATTCCAAACAAATGTTTTCACTTTGTCCAGAGCGAAGGTTTCTGTGAGATAAGACCCTGAATTAAAACAGCACACAGGCCAAGGTTACTGCCCATGTAATAAAATGTCAGACTTAAAAAAGAGAGTAATCAGGGAGTCCATTTGAACCTTGATTCCATAAATCAGTCACTGAATTCAACCTCATTGCATCTTAGCAGAAACTAAAAGCAGATTACCTCCTAAAACAGAAAATAAGAAATGAGGGCAAAAAGAATGTCAAGTCCTAAGGCCCACAGCATCCTCCTGACCACCCCCTCCTTCCCAACAACACTATCACCACACACTGAGACCCTTCATTCCTTATCTTTAGCCTCAGGCTCCTATCAAGCTCATAAAGGGTATTCTTCACAGGATTTACTCCCCCTGCTTTCTCTTCCTTTCAGATCATTTAGTTGATCTAAAATTCACAGTTGGTGAGAACTTTTGAAAAACTTTTAATAGGATAAAATATCACTAATCTGATTCTGGTTCACAATTAAACATTTCTAACATCAGGCTGATTTAACACAGTAAATGGTCTGCATATTGAAAGAATTAATGAGCCATTCTCTTTAAATTGAAATAGGCAAGAGTTTCTCCCCAAGGTTCTTGTAATAAAAGAGTCTTAAATAATATGAAAGGTAATCTGGTGTTTCCTCATTTCTTTTCGAAGACGTACCATTAAATACGTACCATATTTTAACAATGCAAAAAAAGAAAAAATTAAATCAGAACTTCCCTACCACTGCCAATTTAAAGATTTATATATAACCTTAGTTTTAACCATCAACTGTTGATTAGGTAATAAACTTATCTGTACCTCAGCAACTCAGCTGTAAACTGGAGACAGACCTTATTCAGATGATGCATGTCAAGAGTACACATACAAATAGGAAAATAAGAGACTTACTTTTTCCTATTGCAAATAAGAGAAGAAATCTCCTCTTCCCCCCTTTTCTCCAAGAATTTAACTAGGACTTGTCATTGTAAGTACTTGCTCCTCTCTTTGAAATGTATGCAAACACTTGTGTCAGCTTTCTAACCCAGGAATATCTGTCTCCTGGACCTGGAAGCAATCTCCTTGAAATGCAAACATCAAAGAAGATAGCACCTCTAGATCCTAGTGTCTGTGAGAGAGGAGGAGTCTACTTTTGGTAGATGCCTTGCTCCCCTGCAAAACTACCTCTTGTAATAGACAAGAAGTCTGGTTTTTCTGTAGATAAAACTAATTAGCTAGCACAGATGGTCACCTCAATTAATAGGTGAAGAAAGGATGAACTATGAGTGAAAAATGGGGCTGTAAAGTCCTCTGTCTTGGGGACTAGTGTTTATCTTGCAAACATATATATAATAGGTCATCTCTGCATGGCGTGGCAAAAAGGGTAAGATTTCTTTCCATCTTTTGTAATCTGTTACTGGATTGCCTGTAATGTGCCTCACATTCTAGTTTAATGCTCTTTCAATAATAAAAGTGTTTTCTTGGGGTGCCTGGATGGCTCAGTCAGTTGACCATCTGGCTTTTGATTTTTGGCTCAGGTCATGATCCGAGGGTCATGGGATGGAGCTCCAGGCCAGCCTCCATGCTGAGCATGGAGCCTACTTAAGATTTTCTCTCTCTCTCTCTCCCTCTCTCTCTCTCTCTCTTTTCTCTCTGCTCCTCTCCCTCGCTCATGCTAAAATAAAAAAAAAAAAATTCTTAGAATGTTTTCTGTCTCTACTACCTTTGTGGAAAGGATTCCTGGGGTGGGAGAAGATTTTGTTTTTAATTGTATTTCCCCGATACATAGAAAGAGCCATGACAAACCCTCCATGTGACATGTGGCCATGGCCAGTTTGGGGCTCCAAAAAGGAATGACTAAACTGACCACTTTGGCTTCATTCTTTCATTTGAATAATTAACCCAACTAAATAGTAGGTATATATTCAATACACAATAAAAATCTATTGGTTGATAAGACATGCTATTTATAAGGGTACTACTATTCCTAAATTTGCTGGGTTTGGTTTTATGTGGTGTTAATTGAACAATCATCTCCTATAATGGCTCTCTATTAAAATTGTACATCTGTCCATTACAGAGGTCATAAACTAGTTAGATCATAAACACTGACTAATAAGTTCACAGAAGGGCTTTGTTTGCCTCCATTGTGTTTTAAAAGCAGTTAAATTGGAATGCCTTTAGGTTTATGAAATCTGCCTTAGAAAATCATCCTCCTCATTGTCATCAAGATATTAGCTACTACCACACTGTCTGCTTTTATCAGGCGCTCTTAGTAGTTTTGCATTAATTTCCTTACATCTCACAACCACTTTTGGGGGGTCGCAATGCAATCCCCATCTTACAGATGAGTCACTGAAGCATAAAGTTAATTACCTGGGGTCACAGGATTTATAAAATAGAGAGCCAGAATTCAACCCTGTCATCTGGTTCCTTAGCCAAGGACTTTAATAGTAATACATAATGGTGCTCATGAACAAAAGCCCTAAATTCATCACCCCGCCTAAGGGATGTACACTTTTCCTAATTGTTTCTGGTTTTTCAAAGTCTGATTCTGTTCCTACAGGGTTATCCTTAGGTATGTTTCTGGCTTCTAACTACTATCGACTCATATTTTGAATGCTTAGAATTTTTCTTTGATGTTTATTTATTTTTGAGAGAAAGAGAGAGAGACAGACAGAGAGAGAGAGAGAGAGAAAAGACAGAGAGCAAGTCAGGGAAGTGCAGGGAGAGAGGGAAACACAGAATCCGAAGCAGGCTCCAGGTTCTGAACTGTCAGCACAGAGCCCAATGTAGGGCTCGAACTCACGGACCGCAAGATCATGACCCGATCCAAAGTCAGATGCTTAACCGACTGAGCTATCCAGGCACCCCTTGAATGCTTAGAATATTAACTGTAGTCTGAGAAATGAGAAAGTACATACAAAGTCAAAGATATCTATGAATAAGTATCCCATGCTTTATCATCTTACTGCCCAGACATGAGATTTTTCGTAACTATTGAGATCCCACACTGGCTGAGATCAACAGAATGATTATCTGCTCAGTGTGGCTAAAGACATCTGATATTTTTCATAATGTTTCAAAGAGTAAAATAATAAATCTACCGTGTATGATAGTACTTCTCCCTGACAGCCCCTTCACCAAAATAATCAGGGAAATTCTCCACTTCCAGGGTGAGGGATAGAGATAAAATCCAGCGGTCAGAGGGGCTGATGTTAACATCCACGCAGGGTGAGAGAAAAGATAAGAATGTGAGGAGGATGTGCAATGCTCCTACAGCTGGAAGCCAGGAGAAGCCAGGAACCATCACTACCATGAGGCGGGGGGTGGGGGGGGGAGGGCATGTGAAGAATGCCACCCAAGCAAACCAAGGAGAGAAGAGCTTTTCTCTGGGTTAAGAAAATAAAGACTCTGGCAGGAAACTGAAAGCCCAGGCCTGCCCCTTGGGCTCTGTATGTTTAGAGCCCAAACATACAATTCCTTAGAGGTGCAGAAAACTCTACACCAAAAACTTAATGGAAACCTGGCACTATCCCTGATGTGTCTGACAGAGGCAAAGGCGGGACCATTATGAAAAGAAACTCCCCAAATCCAGGCCACAAGGAATTTTCACATAAAAACAAAAAACAAGCTACTCAAAAATAACCTCATAAAGTTGTGAAACTCACGAGGAAACAAGTGCTCAGGATACATGAATTCTCAGACTAAAGAAACACAAGCAGTATGGGGAATAAGCTTAGGAATTCCCTGAGCCTGCACTGATAGGTTAACAAGGCATAAAGAATTAGAAAGCCATAGGATGAACACACCCAAGTTTGGGTAAACAACATTAGGTAAATAAGATTAGGTAAATGGGGCAAAGGCCCCCAGTATAGGACAAAGGTATAGGACAATAGAAGAAAGCTGCTTTCACAGGAAGGAAGGACCAAATTAGGTAAACGGGTAAATAGGGCTATGGACCACAGCAGGGGGAGGTGGGGGGAGTTGCCCAGAACAGAGCTAATTAGGCAAAAGATGCCTTGTTGACCCTGAGGTAGCACTTCTCTTTCCTGTCTCCTAAACCAGTGTAGGTAAACAGAGGTGGGGCTTCATGTTTGCTGTAAACAACCTTCCACCCAGCACCAGAATCTTGTTTTGTATTGACCCAAACTCCTAACACCACCTATCTCCCAAATCCCTATCCCTCATGCCCATGAATTTATGTTCACGGTTTCATTGTCTCTCTGTACACACCCATTATGCTTGTAAGCCTTCTGATCCTAATAAAAACGGAGCAAGGACCCTTACTTGGGGCTCTTGTCTCCTCCCATACAACAGCTCTCTCTCTCATTTTCAATCCTGCGTCCCGCTCTCTTGCTGGACAAGACAGAACTCCAGACCCAGAGTCTACTACAGAGCAGCAAAAATAAACATAAACTGTACAATTCCTAAGACAATGGAAACATTTTACAGTTTAAAACTCTCTAGCTCTTTAAGGTAAAGTGTACATTTTTGGTATCTATTGCATTTCTTCACTTTCAACATAATATAAACTTCAAATCTTCAGAGACAATCATCACTAAAGAAAAACTTACTTTGAAACCTGATGTCCTTAATGGAAGTTTTTTAAAAAGTCTTATAAAAAAAATAATTGTAATAGCCCTCCCTGCATTACTCTTGCCCATTCCTGGAATTAATTCAAGTCAAACTTGAAGATTTTTCATTACTACTTAGAAATGGCTGACTCTAATCAAAGTACGCTGCTCAATTTCATTTGGCCCTTGGGTCAACACAATATGAAAGGGAAAGTCATGCATGTTAGGACAAAGAAAATCCCCTTTGTCTTTCTCTGAGGAAGTTGGAAGAAAAATTTATTTTTTTAATGTCTATTAATTTTTTGAGAGAGACAGAGACAGAGCACAAGTGGGGAAGGGGCACAGAAACAGGGAGACACAGAATCTGAAACAGGCTCCAGGCTCAACTGTTAGCATAGAGCCTGATGTGAGGCTTGAACTCACGAACTGCAAGATCACGACCTGAGCCGAAGTCGATGATGACCTGAGCTGAAGTCAGATACTTAACCGACTGAGCCACCCAGGCAACCCAGAACAACGTATTTTTAATTTCAAATACAATTCTTTGGTTCAAGTTTTCTCCATTTAGGCACTAAAAATTGCCTTTCTTAAAATAATTTATATAAAAGTTCATGCTGTGTTTACCTTTACAGTCACTCAGTATATACCCAGTGTATATTTACTGTGTGTTTATCTGCACAAAGTTCTGGGCCTGCTTGCCAGGTTGGAGGGCAGGACTGAAGATAGTTATCAGGAGCTAAATGAAACATAGAGATAGCATTGAAAGTTAAGCCTATCAGTAATTTCTCCAAGGGGTGAATATATACAGAGAATAGCAGCATCTGAAGCTTAAGAGAGTCATTAAAGTTCACCAGCAGGAGGAAAAACTGAAACCAAAGACAAAAATGAGCATGAGTAAAGCAAAAATATAATGTTAGATAACTGAGAGGCCAGGGCCACTGAATTTGGTGACTGGAAAATCACTGGAGACTCTCATTAAACAACAGAAATCAGGACATTTACAAACAAGAAAAAAAAAAGACTGGTAATGAATGGAAGCAATTAATAGAAAATATTCATTCCAGAAGTTTAGCAACAAAAAAAGATGAAAGCAGCAGTGAGGAGAGTGACAGGGTCACAAGAAGGTGGTTTAGTGTAAGGGTTAAATTATAGTGTAGGGCTAACCTGTGGCCTTAAGAAATAACAGCTTTGTTTTAACACTATAGGTTAAGAGACAACGGCCTTCTCCTATCAATCAAGGGAACAAAAGTTCAAGGAAAATCAACTGGATTAGTGTTTGATTGGATTGGGGCAAGGGCACGTCTGAACTGTTTCCACCCCCATCTGGGAACTATTCTTTTGTTCTTTTCCCAGGTGATGATAAGACGATGTGGTCAGCTATAAAAACTCTGTACCCTGGCTGTTCGAGACCACACTCTGGTCAAGAGTGTCGTCCCGATTGGTTGGCCTTGCCTCTCAGTGCAATAAACTTTGTTGTGACTGTCACTGGTGCCCATAGCGTTCTGTTTCAGGAGTCCTGTGGATGCAACATTAGGAAGAAGACTATTTTAAAAAGAATGGGGTAAAATTTGATTAGTAAAAGCTAACCCTACTTCAGGAGTAGGTATCTAAGGTAGCTTCCTCAGCATATTCACATCAAAGATGGAGGCAGAGGATTTCAACAACATGGATGGAACTAGAGGGTATTATGCTAAGCAAAATTAGTCAGTCAAACAAAGACAAATATCATATGACTTTACTCATCTGTGGAATGTAAGATACAAAACAGGTCGCCCAGGTGGCTCAGTCGGTTGGGCGTTGGACTTTGGCTGAGGCCATGATATCACCCTTGGTGGATTTGAGCCCCGCGTCAGGCTGTGTGCTGACAGCTCAGAGCCTGGAGCCTGCTTCAGATTCCGTCTCCCTCTCTCTCTGCCCTTCTCCTGCTTGCACTCTATGTCTCTCGCTCTCTCAAAAATAAATAAACATTAAAAAAAAATTAAGGGGCACCTGGGTGGTTCAGCTAGTTAAGCAACCAACTTTGGCCCAGGTCATGATCTCACGGTTTGTGGGTTCGAGTTCCGCATTGGGCTCTGTGCCAACAGCTCAGAGCCTGAAGCCTACTTCAGATTGTGTCTCCCTCTCTCTCTGCCTCTCCCCTGCTCACGCTCTGTCTCTCTCTCTCTCTCAAAAACAAATATTTTAAAAATTTGTAAACTTTTTTTTCATTAAAAAAAAAGATGCAAAACAAGATGAGCATGGGGAAGTGAAGCAAAAATAATATAAAACAGGGAGGAGGACAAAACATAAGAGACTTACAGAAAACAAACTGAAGGTTGCTGGAAGGGTTGTGGGTGGGGGGACGGGCTAAATGGGTAAACGGCACTGAGGAAGACACTTGTTAGGATAAGCACTAGGTGTTACACGTAGGGAACGAATCACTGGATTCTATTCCTAAAATCATTATTGCACTATATGCTAACCAACTTGGATGTAAATTTAAAAATAGAAAGAAATAATAATTAAAGACATGATGGCAGCAGAGGGTTAACATTGAGGAAGAGAGACCACTCTTCACTGGGGAAGTTCTCACTGATGTTAAGTCATCCTATGAGGAGAACAGAGGAGCATCTGTGAGAGGTGGGTGATTGTCACTGCGGTTCATATTCCCTGTATGGTGGATAGAGGAGACATCAGGAGTGCTATGGGGAGCCCTTAATACCCCAGTGAAGAGAGACAACAATCTACATGGTAGACCACAGCCCAATACCTCTGGTGGCCTCTGCCTGCCATCTGGATATTTAAGAATAAATAAATAAACATAAAAATCAAAGCACCAGCTAGAAGGGGTGAGTCAGGTCCATAAGATTGGCTAGGAGGGTGCTGTCCTAAAATTAACATTAGCAACCGAAAACAAAGCCCTTTGGTTATTCACAAAGTAAAAAAATCTAAGACAGAGTAGAGTTAGCTAGAGCTACTCCTACCCAAACCAAAAAACAAGGAAAAAGTTTCTAAAAAGTGATTAAATAACATCAATTAATATTATATTTGTTTGTAGGGTGCCTGGGTGGCTCAATTAAGCATCTCCCTTCGACTTCAACTCAGGTCATGATCTCGCATTCTGTGAGTTCAAACCCCATATTGGGCTCTGTGTTGACAGCTCGGAACCTGAAGCCTACTTCAGATTCTGTGTCTCCCTCTCTCTCTCTCTCTCTCTCTCTCTCTCTCTCTTTCGGCCCCTCCCCCACTCGTGCTTTGTCTCTCTCTCTCTCTCTCTCAAAAAATAAACATTTTTTTAATTTTAGTATTATATTTGCTTGTATATATTCTTTGAAAAGTGTAATGATAAGTAGCTTCATTTCTATTTTGCATAGAAAAAAAGACCCTCAGTTAAAAAGATTTCTACAAAGTTCAGATGCATAGAGGGAACACAAGAGGTGTGCTTGCGTAAGAAAACTAAATCTGGTGGGTACCAGAGGGGAGAGAGGGATGGGTAAAATGGAGGAAGGGGAGAGGGAGGTACAGGCTTCCAGTTATAGAATGAATAAGTCTCAGGAATAAAAGGCACAGTACAAGGAATATAGTCAATGTTATGGTAATAGCATTGGATGCCAAGATATGGTAGCCACGTATGTGGTGACACAGCATAATGTATCAGCCTGTCGAATCACTATGTCATATACTTGAAACTAATATAACATCGTATGTCAACTACACTCAAATGAAAAGATGAAAGAAAAAAAAAAATAACTAGGAAAGTCCTCAACAGAAAACAGAGCCTCCAGTCATCTCTTCTAAAACCAAAACCATAATTATGAGGCATCACCAACATTAAACTAGCTTCTGGCTTAAAAAAAGGGGGGAAAAAAGAAAGAAAAGACAATTAAATGTGCAAGAATGACAAGGAGCACGAGAGGTACTTCATAGCTGGCCTTGAAGGAAAGCAAAATCTGAGAGTCTGTGACCACAAAGGATTCAAGTGCAAGAATTAGTACAATATGCAAAGGCACGACAAGGATTAAAATGATGATTTTTGCAGAACAAGGATGATAAGGGGTATTGTTGCTTTTAAGTATGACTATACTGTAGATTTTAAAAACTCAAGTACATCAAATCTTTTTTTCTTTTCTTTTTTTTTTAATTTTCAGTATAATTTTTCCTACACACTGAATCATTTCTGAGCCACTGGCTATGAACATCGAGAATCTTTTACCACCTTGGAAGAGCTCTACGACTGATATTTAGACAATAATATTTTGTGCTGGGAATATATGTTTAATTTTGCTTGTTTGATTTAATTGTTGTTTTGAAATACAAATACAGGTTTTTGAAGAAATAGCTGGGAACAAAATAATGCTTCCTAAAAATGACCAAGAAAACTGGGTTGCTCTCTAAGGGCAGAAATTTATTTTGTCCACATTTTTCCACCCTAAAGCTTAATATTTCATATCAATATGCACAGGTGAAAAACAAAATGTAGCGAAAAGCTCATCCACTGAGACTAAGAGATCAAATGCAATTTGATAAGCTTCCCATATATCTAATCACGGGTTTTCAGCTGTGATTGGTATTAGTTTTGGAAAGTATGATATGCTTGTTAGCAAAACACAACACAGATTCAACAACATCCCACCTGTCTTTACAATTTTTCATTCTTTATTTATTCAGTGGATTTCTATAACTGTGCCCATTCCTGAAGCTTCGAGACACACAAACATAAACACACACACACACACACACACACACACACACACACACACGATTTTCAGCACAATATTTAAAACAGCAAATAACTCCAGTAATATCAAAAAGAAAAATCAAGAGGACTTTCTAAAAGCATTCTTACACTATCTTTCCATCTGGATAGCCTCTACAGCAAAAGTAGGATTTCAGGTTTAATTAGAATTCTATGGACATGGTCTTAGTATTCTGTGACTGCATAAAAAGAGAGGTCATCTCTAAAAAGACGTAAGCCTGGACTCAAGAGTTCCCTTTTCTGGGAAACCTTCCCTAACTACACTGTAACAGCTAACCATTAGGACTGAGGGAATTACCAAAGGTCGTCTCCTTTGGGAAGCCTTCCTTTAGTGTAATGACCCTTGGCATTTCATTTAACTTTCTGAAATTAAGATAAGAATTTTGCCTTGGTTTTACTGTTGTTACTGGTATTAAAATTCCAGGAAATACTAAAATGTGGTTTTTCCTATTCCTCCTTGTATAGGTTATCCCCAAGATCACACCGTTATATTTTTCAGCTTTATATTTTTTTTCAGCTATATATTTTTCAGACTTCTAGGAAGTCTCACAGGACTCAACAGATACTTGTTTGCATGCCTAACACTTATTAAAACAAAAAAGATAAAAAACAAAATCAGCCAAGGGAAAAGACACATACGCCAAGGCCAAAGGAAACCAGGCACAAGCTTGCAAGAGTTCTCCAGTAGAGTCACACAGGACTTAATTCCTCCAGCATCAAATTGTGGCAATGCATGTGCTGTCTACCTGGGAAGCTCACGAGAGACTCAGTGCCAAGGTCTGGGTGGAGACTGGTCACAGAGACATCCTCTAGCTCTGCCAAAATTCCAGACTCTCAGAAGTAAAGCAGGTGTTCTGCATAAACCCTATTGTTTCCACAAACATATTAACCACAGTGAGCCACTCTTTTATTAATTATGGAATGGTGGGAACACTCCAGGAATCCAAGTTTCCAAATGCTGGCCAAGAACCAACCTTGCCAACAGACCTTTCAAAGGACAGTAGTCTCAGACTTGATATGGTAATTCTTTTCTGCACATACCCTTTGTGATAGGATGGCCGAACTTCTGTATCTAAATCTGGAGCCCTCAAGAAAGCCTCAAGCTTTTGGGAGGAATGTAGATTTGTGGAAGAGGTATTAAGCTAGATTTTCTTAGAGGAGAAGGGGGTGATGGTGTTGGATTGAAGAGGAATAAGAGGCTTGTTTCTGGTGTGCCTTCTCTAAAAATAAAAAGATGAGGTCAGTCTCTAAACAAGTGGCAAGGTCCAATGCTCATCTCCAACACAGCAGGTCTGGATATGGTAGAACTCTTGGGGGCAGGTTACACATATGGATACCTTGGGATCTAATCCTTAAGGGTCGTAACTCTGAAAACCAAATCAAAAGAAACTTGAGCATATTTTGGCAGGAAAAGAGTAGAAATACTTTGTGCTATTGTGGGCTTGAAATTTGAAGACCCGAAGTCCAGGTTGTCAAAACTATATTCTTCTTCTGGGACTTTTTTTTTTTATGTTTATTTATTTATTTTGAGAGAGAGAGAGAACACAAGTGGGAAAGGGGCAGAGACAAAGTGAGAGAGAGAGAATCCCAAGCAGGCTTCATGCACAACACAGAGCCAGATGAGATCATGACTTGAGCGAAAATCAAAGGTCAGACACTCAACCGATTGAGCCACCCACGCAGCCCTTCTTCTGGAATTTGAATACAATTTGCAGGAAAAAGAATCCTCCCCTTCATACCATTACCCTACCACAAAACAACAACAACAACAAAAACACCTTTTTAAAAGAAAAAGGACTTGATATTGGGACTTGATAAGGACTCAGATTTAACTTTTTGCATATATTTAAGAAATACAACAACGTGGGGCACCTGGGTGGCTCAGTCATTTAAGCATCCGACTTTGGCTCAGGTCATGATCTCACAGTTCATGGGTTCAAGCCCCGCATCGGACTCTGTGCTGACAGCTCAGAGCCTGAAGCCTCCTTTGGATTCTGTGTTTCCCGTTTTCTCTGCCCCTGCCCTCATGCCTCTGTCTCTCTCTCTGCTTCTCTCATAAGTATATAAACATTATAAAAAAAAATATTTTTTTTAAAAGGAATACAATAAGGTGATTCTCTTTGACTCTGCTGTGGTAAACTCACTCCAGTGAAACATTAAATTTCATGGAAACCTCATGAGTAGGTACCATCTATTTATTTACTGATGAAGAAATCAAGGCTTAGATGAAACAACTTGCCTGAGTCATGAAACTAGGTATTGGCGGATCAAGAGCTCAACCCCTTTCTTCCGCCTTCAGCAGCTACTCATGTAGCAACTATACTATACTTTTTTAAACATGCACTCTAAGAGAATTTAGAAGACCCATGTATGCCCTCACACATTTTGAAGATGACATCTGTTTTTCATTATAAAATTAACTCATAATAAATGACACAATGTCCTGTGTTATAAATATTGACATTTCACACATATGATTGCATTCTTTAAAATATATCCAATGCAATCTAAAAACCATTGCAATGGAATTGGCATCATCCTTGTGAAGAATAACAGCACACTTCTTTCAACAGCTGGAAGTGGTGGGATACTCCTGTTTACCTTTGACCTGTATTCCATTCAACATCACCAACAGAAGTTTATCCTATTGTAATCATTTTTATGCTTACAATTTTTTCATGGATCACTCTGACTCTGTGATTAAAAATATAAGGTTCTGGTAATGAAAAGTTGTTACTGCTGTAAACCACTAAAAGCTAAAAGAAATTTTTTCCAGGGGCACCTGGGTGGCTCAGTCAGTTGAGCATCTGACTTTGGCCCAGGTCATGATCTCACAGTTCGTGAGTTTAAGCCCCGTGTCGGGCTCTGTGTTGACAGCTCAGAGCCTGGAGCCTGCTTCAGATTCTGTGTCTCCCTCTCTCTCTCTGCCCCTCCCCCGCTCATGCTCTGTCTCTCTCTCTCAAAAATAAATAAATGTTTAAAAAAAAACAAATTTTTCCTAAAGGTTTAAAAGAAAATAAAAGAACATTAAAGAAAAGAGTTATAAACTTGCTAAAAGAGAAATCTTAAAAGTTCTCACTGCAGGCACAAGAAAATTGTAACCAAATGAGGTAATAGACATGTTAACTAACCTTACTGTGACCATCATTTTCCAAATATATGTATTTTAATGGGTTTTTTAAAATATTTTCTTTATTTTTGAGAGAGTACAAGTGGGGGAGGGGCAGAGAATGGGGACAGAGGATCTGAAGCAGGCTCTGCACTGACAGCAGTGGAGCCAGATGCGGGGATCAAACTGAGGAGAGATGGTGACCTGAGCCAAAGTCTGACACTCAACCAACTGAGCCATCCAGGTGCCCTGCAAACATAAGTATTTTAAATTATCACGTTTACACCTTAAACTCAGTGTTATATGTCAAATTTATCTCAGTAAAGCTGGGAAAAAATAACAAAGAGCCACCTATTAAGCCATTGTTTAACTTACTGTGGTTTACTTTACTTTCTTCTTCTTTTCAAGAGAATTTTACATTTTGCAGACGGACTATTGCAAATAACTGTGCAATAAATAATTCTGGATATAAATCCCTGTATGTGTTTATTTTATTAAGGTAAATTTATGCCTAAATCAGAAGAAAAAAATTCCAATCAGAAAATTAATTTTAAAATAAATTCACAAATTAAACAACTGTTTTCCAAAAATGCTTTAACTTTTTATATTTAAACTTTGTGAATAATTTTGTGTATGTATGTATATATAAACTGGACTCTCGAACAATGCAGGTTCAAGAGCAGGGTTCAAGAGCTGCTGGGTGCTGGCTCCCCAAAGCAGTTGAAAATCTGTATATAATTCTTAACTCCACCAAAACTTAGCTAATAGGCTACAATTGACCAGAAGCCTGACCAATAATATAAACATTCAATTAATACATACTTTGTATGGTATATATATTATATACTATATTCTTACAATAAAGATAGATAAAAGAAAACGTTAAGGAAATCTTAAGGCAAGTACATTTAGAATATTTTACCATAAAAAGGTCTGCATACAGGTAAATCCATGAAGTTCAAACCCCTAGGATCAACTGCACATAAAGAATAATAGGGTCTTTAAATTGGGTGAGGCCACACTACCCATGCTCTCAGGCCTTGGCTGGACTCTACAGTTAGGGAGGCCTGCTAGGCAGGCTCACTGGCCCAGCAAAACTGCTAGCTGTGCTCTGCAGTCAGATGGTGCCACTAGCTGAACTGTACAATCACCCCTGGTGAGATGGGGTTGCAGGCTGTGCACTCCGGCATAGTAGTGCCACTGGCTGGACTGTGCAACTTGGCACAGCTATGAGCTGGACTCCACAATCACTCCTGGTCAGACGTGTTCTCAGGCATGTTTTTTGACTGAATGGTGCTGCTGGCTGGATTCCAGATTCAGGTAGGGCCACAGGCAGGGCACTGTGGTTGAACAGGGCCTCAGGGTGTACTGTGTGATCAGATGGAGTGACAGGCTGTGCCCTGCAGTAGGAAGGGGCCACAGTCTGGGGTTCCTGATCCTGTAAGTCCCTGGCTCTGCTCCATTCTATGGCAAGTTCGCTGGCTTGGTCAGCTGCTCAGGAACAGCCTACAGCTGTATCGGTGTAATTAGATAGGGCTAGAGATTGTGCTATATGATCTGGTAGGGTCACTGTCCAGGCTCCCTTGCTGGGTGTGCCACAGCCTAAGCCCAGGATTGGGCTCCCTGCCTGACTGAGAACGAAGGCTGTGTTCAGCAATCCAGTAGGGCTGTGGGCTGGTCTTCACAGCTGGTCGGGTCTGTAGTCTGAGTTCCCCAGCTCTCTGGTAGCATATGCTGTTCTCCGAGTTTGCCCACGGTTACTTTTCAGGCTATCCTGTAATGCCGGACCAAAAACTATTCTCAACAGCTGGGGAAGGGCTGCTGGCTTGGCTCCCTGTCCCAGCAGGGCTGTAGGATGGGCTCCAAGGCGTCCTGGGTTCTCTGACCAGCTCCTGGATGGGCGGGACTGAAGCCTATGCTCAGCAGATGGCATGGGGCTTAGAATTTACTTCCCTATCTGGGCTGGTGTTAAACAGGCTCCACGGCCAGCATAGCCCATGACTGAGGCCCCAAATCTGGAAGAATTGCCAACCAAGCAACCCGGCCACGCGAGGCCGCTGGCGTGGTTCTGCAGAAGGACAGAACCACTGGTTGGGATCTCTGCTCGGTGGCGATGGCGTCACTGCACGCAGAAATGCGGTCGGCCCGGACCTGAGTGCTGGTTGTCCTAAGGCCGCTTCTCTGATCTCGAGGGGCAGAGCCCTGCAGATTCCCCGAGTGACCTCCATGAGGGGATACTCCCAGCGAGCCTCCTGGGTAGCACCCTTCCACGCGGGGGTAGCTGGGTGCGCGCCTCCTGCTCTCTGGCAAACACTGGAGAAACAAAACCGAAACCATGGGTGCCCCCCAGGGACCACGATGTAAGCCTGCGGCCGCTTCTCTTACCCTTCCCACGTGGTCCTTTGTCTCAGGGGCGGAGGCGAGGGGTGCCTCAGCCTCGCCACAGCTGCTGGGATCCTCCCAGTGCTACCTTGGTCCACGCAGGAGGCCTGACGTCAGCGAACCGCCGCTGTCGCAATCCTGATGACGTCATCGTGAGACCCAGGCTAGTCATTGAAAGCAATGTTTTTGAACGCTATTTAGGACCTTTGACAATGCCTTCATATAATGTTAAACAGAAAATTATTTCTAAACTGAAAAAATAGGCAAGGACGGGTCACTGAAATACTAGCAGGGCTTATCTCTGGATATTTTTACAGTGTTTTTTTGTAGTTGTCCAAATTTTCCATGAAATGTGCAAAGAACTTTTTTATAATCTAAACTTATAGATATATGTATACATATTATAAAATCATAAAGTATCTTTTCAACTCGGAGCAGCTTCTGTCATATTTAAAAGATCTCCCACAAAGCATCTTTAAAATGATATTAAATGCTCTTTTTCCCCCATATCTATATGTAGAATTGCATATTGTATATTGGTAAATATCTTATACTCGTTTTATATATAATCTGTTAACTCTGAGAATAAAATAGTGTCTGAGCTTCATGTTTCACCTTAAAGAACAAAGAAAGTGATCTCCTAAATTAATTTGCACAGAATGCTATGTAACAGACAAGGATTACATCATGCTATGAATCTGGTGAGTTGAGTTTGGGATAAATTACAGAATTTTCTTTCTGCACAAAGCAATTTTTCCCAAACCTAGCTTTTATTGATGTTCATACTGTTCTTATTTTCTGTTCATTTAATGGTAAATTACCAGGTTATCTGAAAGCAATAATAGACTAAGTTTTCGTGTGATTCTTCTTAAGGCAATTTTTTTTTTTAAATTACAGTTTGGAAAATAAATGGAAAAGAGTGCACCTCTGCCGCTGTCAAGTAGTTTTTATGTTATTGCTTCCCCTCTTCTCATCCCCCCAATCAAAACAGTGTCCCCATCTTTTCATTAACCACCATCATTTTAACAGCATCTCCTTTATTTCCATGAGTGCAGTGGGCACCAATTACAGCAAGATGTCAGTGAACAACAGAACCATGAGGCCTTTGACTCACTATGACAGAAAATGCACCTAATGTCAAAACTATGATAAATCTCAAATTGGAAGGCAGGCTTCTCTACCCCCATAACCCCATCCTGCTGTGGATCCTACTTGAATTTAAAATCAGCATCATGGGGCACTTGGGTGGCTCAATTGGCTGAGGATCCAACTCTTGACTTCAGCTTTAGGTCATGATTCCAGTGTTCATAGGATGAAGCCCCATGTTGGGCTCTGCATTGACAACGCAGAGCCTGCTTAAGATTCTCTCTCACCCTCAGGGTGCTGGGTGGCTCAGTCGGTTAAGCATCCCACTTCGGCACAGGTCATGATCTCACGGTTCGTGGGTTCGGGCCCCACGTAGGGCTCTGTGCTAATAGCTTAGAGCCTAGAGCCTGCTTCGGATTCTGTGTCTCCCTCTCTCTCTTCCTCTCCCCTGCTCCCACTCTCTCTCTCACTCTCTCTCTCTCTCAAAAGTAAATCAACATAAAATTTTTTTTCAAAAAGATTCTCTCTCACTCTCCCTCTGCCCTTCTCCCCTGCTTATGGTCTCTCTTCTCTCTCAAAGGTAAGATAAGATAAGACAAGATAAGACAAGACATGACAAGACAAGACAAAACCACATCACATCTGTGATGATCACATCATCTCATGCTGCCATGTAATAAGCCAAAACCCCTCGAAGAAATTAAAGATCTGAGAAGAAGTGTATACACTGTAATCAAACTGCTTCTTCACAAAGCTGTTGAGCAGTTAGAGGACTGGCTTTTTTAGAAGAGGCCTGTGGACGTCCTGTAGGTCCTTGGTAGGTAGGCAATGATGCTTGGGATACTGCAGAATCAGGATAAAAGGTCAACTGAAGGTAAGTTTCCTCAAGAGAAGCCATTCATACATTCATACTGACCCATAGGAAGCAGAACTAAGCAGAATACACATTAGTCAGTCCGTAGCTATCAACTTGGCAGCCTAGCATGTCTACTGATCAGCACTTTCCCTCTTCAACAAGAAAATCTATATGGGGAAACAGTTGCTACATTGAGAACATTCTCAGTAAGCATACAGTCAGCAAAGAAAGAACTGGGTGAATTGGACGATCACTGGGGCACAAGAATCATCAGTCTATGCTTCTATCTCGTCTGCAGAGAAACACCCACAAGACCAACTAGTAAGTGGTCTCTTCCTATGGAATCTTAGCTAAGGGAAAATTTGAGCACCTCTTGCCCTTTGGACTGCCTATCCAGACTGCACTTCTTTGAGTCCTTTTTAAAAATTGAATATAATCTACAATCAATGAATTATATTTATTTTTAGTATACACCCTGATGAATTCTGATAATTTTACAAGCCCATATAATTTCCACTTCAATCAAGAGAATGATTCTGTCATTGCTAAAAGTTCCTTCATTCCCTATTCCGGGCTATTGCCCTTCCCACACATAAGCAATCATTATTCTGATTTCTGTCACCATAGATTTGTTTTCCCTGTCCTTGAAATTCATATACTATTTGGAATCATACTTATATAATCTATGTGTCTGACTTCTTTTGCACAACTTAATATGTTTTTGAAAATCCTCCAGTTTGTTGTTTTTTATCAGTAATTCATTAACTGCTGAATAATATTCTATTCTGTGGATAGATATCACAATTTGTTTATCCATTTTCTTGTTGGTAAACATTTGCTGCCAGTTTTTGGTATTATGAATAAAGCTTCTAAGAATATTCTTGTACAAGTCTTTTTGTAGACATATGATTTTGTTTCTCTTCGGTAATTCCTAGGAAAGGAATTGCTGGGTCATAGGAGAAGTGTATATTTAACTTTACGAGCAACTGCCAAACAGTTTTCCAAAATAGTTGCACAATTTCACACTCCTACCAGTAGTACATAAGAGTTCTAGTCTTTGCCAATATTTGGCATTATCCATCATTTTAATTTTAGCCACTCCAGTGGGTGTATGGTAGTATCTTACTGTGGCTATGATTTGCATTTTCCTGATGATTGCTGATGTAAATCCCCTTTTCAGGTATGTATTGGCTATTCCTATATCTTCTCAATTTTTTTTATTTTTTTAAGTTTTTTTAATTTATTTTGAAGGAGAGACACAGAGAGGGGGCAGGGGAGAGGTAGAGAGAGATGGAGAGACAGAATCCCAAGCAGAGATTGGGAACTCACGAACCGTGAGATCATGACCTGAGCCGAAACCAAGAGTCAGACCCTCAACTGACTGAGCCACCCAGGCGCCCCTCCTATTATCTTAAGTAGAGCCCAAGTCTTTTGCACATTTTTTATTGGGTTGGTTTTCTTTTCATTGTTGACTTGTAGCAATCATCAGATATGTGTATTGCGGTTATTTTCTCCCAGTCTATGGATTGCTTTTTATTTTACTAACAATTTTTGGTTTAATGAGAATGAGACTAATGTTTCAATTTTGATGAAGTCCCATTTACTACTTTTTTCTCTTATGGGTAGTGCTTTTTGGGTCCTGTGTGTGTGTCCTTCTATTTTTTTAACATTCTTCTATCACAAGACTATCCCCAGTTCATTAAAATATGATTAATAGCTGCATAGTATTTTACCACATAAATATTTTGTGGAAATGTAAGTCTTTTTCCATTTTTTCATCATTATCAACAACACAATTGCGAACATTGTTTCACAGATTTCTCTGCGTGCTCTCTGATCATTTGTTTGGTGGCAAAATTGGAGATACTGGATCAAAGATACATAAATTGATACTCATTCCTAAAGTGGTTTTACCAATTTGTATTCCCACCAACAGTGTAGAAGAGTGCTCACTCCCAAGTTTAAACATATTTTCATGTCTTTATTGGCTTTTTATATTTCTTTCTTTATGAATCAACCTTGTTCATTTCTCGAAAATTTGGAGGGAGATTCATTAAAGATAATAAACTTTGGGTTTTCTTACGTTACAATTTTTTTTAGATTCATCATTGATATTACTGACAGAGTTTTAAGTTTCTGTGTACACAGGGCTATCAAGATTTTCCTTATGTCTTCTATATTAGATTCTGCTTTTGAAAGGCATTTCTCAGAACTAAATCAGGTATAGTTATGGATATGAGTACCAGGGTCTTTCACTACCAACAGTCAGTGGTGTCACCAAAGTAAGGTAAAGATAGATGGATAGATAGATAAATAGAGAGGGAGACTGATTCAGTGGGAAATGACTTGTATCCACGGAAACCCATTCTACTCACATTATTGGAAAGCTCCAGTGAGACTCACCTGAAGTCTCTCGCTTCCCAAATCAAGGGGGACCTTATCAGGTTCTCACAGGAATTATCTTCCTGTACTCTGTGTTGATCAGTTTGCTACATCTGTGACTCCTGTAGCTCCATTTATCCTCCTGGAAAACACCCCCAACATTCTGTAAGTCGTTTCTTCAAGTCCTCTACTCACTCAGCTTCAAGTGAGCAGAAGTACAGCTCCAGGAATCCTCTCTGTTATGGATTGAATTATGTGCCCCCAAATTCATAGTTTGAGGCCCTGATCCCCAATTTGACAGTATTTGGAGCTGGGGTCTTTGGAAAGGTTAAATGATGTCATTAAGGTGGGACCCTAATCCAATAAGATTGGTGTCCTTATAAGTAGAGGAAGAGACATCAGAGAGCTCTCTCTCTGTCTACATGCATGTGAAGACACATCAAGAAGGTGGCCATCTGCAAGCCAGATAGAGTGGCCTGACCAAAAAAACAGCCCTTTCAGCACCTTCATCTTGGACTTTTAGCCTTCATACTGTGAGAATATAAATTCCTATTGTTAGGGTAGCACTAGAAGACTAATACATTCTCCAATAAAATCTCTCTGTAAGTATCCTAACTTCTTATATACTCTTGATGTGGGTAATGGACTTAGTTGCTGGATTTGTTTTGAACATCAATCGTGTGAAATTGTTATAGGTGATTTATAACCTGTCTTTAGAATATATGATTCCTGAACACTCTTTTTCCTCAGTTCGGGAACCCCAATTATAATCATGAAACTCACACAAAAAAAATAGTATTTAGCATCCTGCTACGTCTCGGTTTGCTTCTTAGACTAACCACAGTTCACCTCTGGTGCTATGAAAAACCAGCCTTTCCAAAAGCTCTTGGCCACAAATGCTGAAACAAAATGAGTCTGTTATCAAGGTAGAAATATGGCAATGATGTTGGGTAGGAAGCCGGGACTGTCTACCTCAGTGAGTAATTTACTGGTAGCTTTAAAAGGAAAACCCAACTAAGAATACAAAACTCCCCTTGGAGCACCTGGGTGGCTTACTCTGTTGATTTCGCTCAGGTCATGATCGCAGGATGGTGTGATGGAGCCCTGCATATGAGGTATGAGCTGGGTATGAGCCTGCTTAAAATTCTCTCTCCTTCTCTCCCTCCCCCACCTCTCTCTCTAAAATAATAATAAAAACAAAAGAATACAGACATTGCCAAGATAAATGCTTGATCATATTTAATAGTCAAACTCTTAGTCATGTGTAATATCTGCCTTTTGTGCAAAGACATAAAAGGAAGCCCCCCAGTCCAAGCATCTGTCTTTTTTGCCTTCTTGTGCCTTTTTTCCTTTAAGTTCTTTAAACACTCCACAGCTTAAGATGAATGAGGAAAAACAAAAGGAAATGAAAAAGGAGAAGTGTTTGACAAGTCCTTAGCGCCTTTAAAGCACCTTCTGACCGATTAGAGATCAGAAAAAGCAGGAGGAAGCCAGGGTCTAAGTAGTACAAGCAAGGGTAAAGTAAAATGCCCTTATCAGAAGTATCAGAAGTCAGGAGTAGAAAAAAGAACAGGAAGTCAAGTGTGGTGTGTATCCCTTCTACCCTTCCAAACATACTCTCCACTTTTCTCTACCCTGCTTTTTCTCCCCCCGCAGTAACCTTACCACTACTGATAGTACCGCCCGGCTACCTTGCTCTCTGGCTTCCATATTGGTCTACCAGTGGTTGGCTCTGGCAGGAGACAGGAGAGTGGAAGAAGGGAGAGATTGGAGAATTTACCCTCCTGCACCCCTCCTGGTGATACTCGGCTGTGATTGTGCTGTTTGGCAGCAACTCCTATCACATGGACTCCCTCCCATGGCTGCAACTCTCCCCAGCTTCTCGTAACTACCACTTCCTTTTGTCCCCGGAAGTCCAGCTTTTTCCTTGAGCCTCCTGACACCGTTGCACGTTTCCCCTTTACTGAACTTTTTTTTAAGCCCTTTAAATTTGCCATCTGTTTGCTGCACAGACTCTACTTGGTAAATTGAGTTACAAGTTAAGAAGTATGTATGTGAGTCAGGGGTGGGTAAAAAGCCTGAAAAATTCAAGGCCAAAAATAAATCAAGTCACCAGCAAACTAAGTGCCATGCTAAGAACTTGATCCTGATACGAGATCTGGTTGAACAGGAACCTCTTTACACTTCTTTTAGCACAAACTGAAGCCAACAAAGGGATGGGAGAGAAAGAAGTCAATTCTGGACAAAAAAGCACATGTAGAGGGGATTGGTGACAAGGTCAGAGACCAAGTACAGTCAGACCAAGCTCCACTGATCTACAAACCATCACTCACTCTTTTTTCTTCTAAGTGTCTGTCCTCAAATTTTCACTCATTGTATAATGTCATCCGTTCTTCTTATGCCTTCCTTCAACCATGACCTCCAGGCAGAAGAATGCAAAAGTCTTTCTCTAACCTAACCATTACTCTCAACTTACAGCCCCAACTGCTTGGATCTTCTCCAGCCACTTAAAATGAATTCATCCCTTTGGGGCACCTACGTGGCTCATTTGGTTGAGCATCTGACTCTTGATTTCTGCTCAGGTCATGATCCCAGGATAATGGGATCAAGCCCCACAGCAGATTCTCCTCTGTCTCTGTCTCCCTCTAAAATAAGAAAAATAAATAAATTCATCCCAAACTTAACAGTAACTGGCAACACCTCTGGACTTGCCTTTTTCTATTAATGCCATGAGTTGCTTCCCAGTCCACCACCTTCACCACCTCAGACATATTTCCTACCTTCTCCCACAACCCCATATCTAAATTTGTCGCCAAACAGGGAATCTAGATTGTGAATTATTACATACCTTCTCGTGTGGGCTTCCATCTGCCTTTCCAGCCTCATCTGTCCCCCATTCTCTTCATGATCTTTATCCTATTCTTAAAATATAATGCATGCCTTGCCTCTACATTATTTACTGTAATGGGAAAACCTTTTGCCAACCAATCGTATCTGTAAGAAAGATACGTGTGTCGGGGCGCCTGTGTGGTGCAGTCGGTTAAGCGTCCGACTTCAGCCAGGTCACGATCTCGCGGTCTGTGAGTTCGAGCCCCGCGTCAGGCTCTGGGCTGATGGCTCAGAGCCTGGAGCCAGTTTCCAATTCTGTGTCTCCCTCTCTCTCTGCCCCTCCCCCGTTCATGCTCTGTCTCTCTCTGTCCCAAAAATAAATAAACGTTGAAAAAAAAATTTTTTTTTAATTAAAAAAAAAAAGAAAGATACGTGTGTCAAGTTCCTTCAAAAACTTCCCTCTTTACTTTCCTCCAAGGAAATGCTTCCTTCTTCTCATGAATATTTGACTTCTATCACTCTTACAGACTTGTACTCTAGTATGTGATATTTTGTACTACATATTATCATCATGTACTATTATGTCTTATAAGCTCGTATATAATACTATTATATGTACTAAAGTGTATTATAATCATGATTATAAAATATAGAAATTTTTGCTGTGCTAAATTTCAAACTGCTTGAAAGCAGGAAATGTTATGTTTGTTTATATCCTCTGCAGTGTCTGTCTTCAATAATTCCTGAATTGTATCCAGGTGCATTGACTGAATTTTTTGGCATACATATCAAATTTTCAAGCAACATTATTTTTAACATTAAACAGAGGCTCTCCAAAATACAAAAGTTGTGCACTATATATTCTCTATAACTTGGCACAAGATTTCTTTTTTTTTTTTTTTACCACTTTGAAAATAATTAAACAGGGCACCTGCGTGGTTCAGTCAGTTAAGCATCCAACTTCAGCTCAGGTCACGATCTCAGAGTTCATGAATTTGAGCCCCATATCAGGCTCTGTGCTGACAGCTCAGAGCCTAGAGCCTGCTTCGGATTCTGTATCTCTGTCTCTCTCTGCCCCTCCCCCATCCAAGTTCTGTATTTCTCTGTCTCTCAAAAATGAATAAATGTTAAAAAAAATTTTAAGAAAATAAACAAAACTAGAATAAATTCACAAACCATATTTAACTTGGAAATGTTAACCAAAGCACCCCTATTAGAATGACAAGTATGTGCCTATAGTTTAAGTTAAAGGGATTTAGTAACAATACCTTTTTCTCTTGTACACAAATTAAGTTATTCTGGTGAAGAATGCAGTATTTTGTTAGCAAAATGAAGTCACTTGTTCCTACATTGCAAGTTTACTGATTGGCACATATATAAAGTTGAGGCTGAAAAACAAATGTTCTGCAAGGATGTTTTCCTTTTTTACAAAATCACCCACTATTGCTAACAATGATCATAACTTGGACCTAAAAGTTTCCCCTAGAAAACTTTGAAAATCCTTTAGTTGGATCAATCTTCTCACATATTTTTCTAATTACTTAAGACAGCTGCATGAAAATATGTTCTTTGATTTAGCTATTCATTCTCTTAATAACCATAACTGAGTATTAGCATTATAATTTCCTGAATAATGTTCATTAGATTCTCCTATAGTGACATCAGTGCCTGTTTTATATTTTTCCTAAAGCCCAGGCTCCCTTAAGGATGAACCATTCTCCATCCTGATACTATTTGTAACCATATGCAGTGGACCTCTTAATTTTTCATTTGCTTTTTAGCTTCATTTTGTTTGCCTACCCTAGTCACAGCCCATTCTGCTACCAGCCTCCAACTTTTTGGGGGGGAACCTCCTTCCCCCATGCCCTCAGTAGTTGTGGTCTAGGTTGGTGGAGTTGACCCTCCTAAGCTCAAAAATGGGTAGACAACTCCAACCTGTAAAGTCAGGTCATCATATTCCCTGACTACTGTGTTTAGTTCATAAGAAATAACGAATTAAGCTCAGTTCCCAAAAATCAGCTCAGAGATGGCGGGGCTGGGTTGGGGGGCAGCGGATCCCTTAGAAAAGGTGCTTTCTTTCCATCAGGGTTGCTCAACAGGAAGGCTACACCTCAGAAGCTTCTGTTGAGAGCCCACCTGAGGAGAAAGCCATTAAAGGAGAGCAGAACCCAGAAGTGGAGAAAGATTTCTGATGTAATTACTTGTGAACTTGGACTCAGGGGTATCTTCTGTGGATTTTTAATTATTAAAGCCAATAATTTTTTTAATTAAGCCAGTATATAAGTCAATAAATTCTCTTCTTTTTGTAATTCAATCAGTTTGAATTGATTTTCTGGCCTTTGTAAATGGAGAGATTCATATCTGATATGCCGCAGAGCACCACACACTTCTTTGCCTTCTTCTCTGATAGAAGACTAGTGTTAGCCTGCCTCCCTCCTCCCCCTCTGCAGCCATCAGAACTCTATCTCTTTCCATGTCCCTGTGTATATCCTTCATCCACAAACACAAGAAGCCCTTTTGGACTTTATCCTAATTATCTTCTACTTCTATCTATACACCAGTGCCCTGGGCAATGTCATTTTTTAAATGTTGATTTACTGATCCATCCCTGAATGGGTTTCAATTCCTTCAGCTTCTTTCACGTTTCCCAACATAGGCTATTACATTTTAAATCATTTTAAAGAGTCAGAAACACACAAAAATGTAGAAAGAAATAATTTGCAACAAACGTAAATTAATAAGGTACCAATGAGGGCTTTGACATACATATTCAAAACATCAGTGATTCAAAAATAGGCAGAGCAAGTAGCTATACAGGTTGAGGAACCTTTAGAAGGGCCCCACCTCATCTCAAACTGTACCACTCCATTGCATATCCTACTTCCTATGAAACCACCATTAATAATTATACCATTTGAGTTTGTTTGTCTGTTTGTTTGTTTGTTTTTAATGTGAGCTGGGTAGTAAATGCCCTGACCAGACCATGTTTTGCACACTAAAACTCCAGATATGTGGCATGACATCCATGAGTAGATCCATGGGGAGAGTAGAAAAGAAAATATGAGTGTATAGGTATCCTAGAAATTGACTACATATGGACCCTAAAGACATCACCATCTGGCTCCATGTTGCACATGAATAAAATTTTCATTATGTACAACTGATATGCCTTCAGAAGATCCTGATTTTAATAGAAGTTATAAAAACCTTTAATAGAACTCAAAATAAATTACCCTGCTTGCGGTCCACCCCCCAAAAACTAAGATGTGTAAATTTTCCAAACTTCATTTTCTTCATCAAGCCTGTTGACAAGGAACATTATTTTTGACTTTTATCTCACTATTCAGAAAGGATGATCAAATCGGTCTTAATAATAGATCAGTCTCATTAATAAAACCTCTGCTCTACTTCCATTTACATGAACTTCATTATGAAAAGCAATTGGCCGCACTGAATTTACGGTGGGAGTCGGCTAATGCTGAATACAAAAGCACAGGGAGATTTAAGAGGAAGGCTTGTTGCAAGGTCATACATATAGTAAACAAAGCTGAGTGGTCCTCACACATTGGGGGAAAAAAAGCTGGGTCTACTTAAAAAGCATTCAACTTGAAATTGAGCTTTAAATTCTGAATAAATAAATGTCTTGCTGGACAGAAAAATCTAGTTCCCCAAACCCAATGGGCACAAGAAGATGGTTTGGTGACCTTGGTACTATCTGAAATCAATGTCGTACTAAACAGAAACCTGGTTCCTGGCTGATTTGACTATTCCTGCTCTTGTAGCACCATGTTCCCATCATGCATCCAGGTGGCCTGTCAGAACTAGGAAGTGCTGACAAGGGTTCCAGACACATCTCTGAGATGGAATTAATTTGAAAAGTTTTTAATTTCACATGCAATACCAGACTTTTTAAGTAAGATCACTGGTGCTCTAGATTTTAATACAATATTCTTGACAGCTAGTTCAAAACACACATGGGGAAGGGGGTCGAGCTACTACAGACACACACCCTATGTGTATATATATATATATACACCCTATATATACACCCTACACCCTATATATATAGTATATATACACCAATACCCATCTATTTTGAAAAACAACAATGTTTTAGAGACTAGGACTGTGGGAAGAATTGGCTCCAAAAATCAAGTTTTAGTCTTTCTTGCTGCAAAAATATTGGGAATTTGGGGCAAACTGGGTCCATGAGTGCAAGCTGCTTCCAGGAAGGGCAGTTTGGAATGAGCAGAAATGCCATTTAAGCTGCCCATCTAATAAGCCAGAAATTAATCCTGGTTCAACAGAGTATATATATATATATATATAGTGTGTGTGTGTGTGTGTGTATATATATATGTATATATATGTGTACATACATACACATGTGTATGTATATGCATGTATGTAGGTCTAGAAATTCAGATGGCTCTACAGGTACATATGTGTGCCTATATATTTTTGTACACACATACAGTTATTCAAGCCAAACCAAAAATACTACTTTGTAGAAGGCTCTTTCTGCCAACAATTCAAATTCTAACTAATCCTGAATACTTGTTCAAGCTCTATCTTCTCTGTGGTCTTTCCCAAATAAATCCAGCCCACATCTTCCCACCTCTCTCAAATATTTACTTCACCACCACCATCACACATTTATTGAGTACTTACTAAAGAGGAGAACCATATTCCTGAAGTCAACAGGCTGTTCCCAAACCTGAAACTGTTTAGCGCAAGTTGTGAAGACAAGATGCCTGCAACGTGCTTAAACAACTACCCACAGCAGGTGAACACAGGAATGTGGACAAGGACAGGTTCACAGAGCCTGGGTAAGGCAGACACAGCAAGGTTTCATGGAGGAGGTGGAGCTCCAGCTTGTCCTTGAAGGGCGCTCTCCCACAGCCAGAACGGAAGAGGGAAACCTCACAGCGTGAACCAGATGTGAAGGCAGAAATGCGCCCATGGCAGGCAGTCAGGAAGGTATGACGTCGGCTGCCAGCAGGAGCCTCCTTTACCAGAAGCTCACATGTTCTCTTCATCTGTGGGTTTACCCATCACTGAATGTGGTATCACCTGTACTTGGGGTAAATCTCACCTGGATAGCTTATAAAACTTGTGGAAGATGACAGGGTCCCGGGGGATCCACTAAATCATAATTTTCAGGGGTGGAGCCCAGCCAGGTGATTTTCACATGCAACTGGGTTGAGAAGCACTGATATTTCCCCTCTTAGAACCATCAGTGGCTTTACCGGGTTAGGGAGCACTCACCCATCAGCCTGCTTACTATTATTTTGTGAAAACAGGGAGTCAATGCACAGTATATATAAACCTGTAAACTTACATAAGCTTTTGTCTTAGCCATCAATGCTTGGCGTAATTCACTAAGCAATTAGTAAATGAATAAGTAAAAATCAACCAAAGTAGGCACAACTTTTAAGGAAAGTGGTGAAGGAAAACTCTAGAGACAAGAACAAGTAAGAATAACAAAAACAAAAAAAAAATTAGAAATAAAATGTCCCCAAATGTATAAGTATGGCCAAGATTACCTCACTCAGTTAATATTTAGGATGAGATATTATTAACAGTATGACAAGAGTAATAACTACAGTTTTTAATTCTTACTAGAGGCCACTCAGAGTATATTAAGCTCAATCTTGCAACAATTATGAGAATACCCACTAATGATTGCTTCATTTTGCCTGATGTAACATAGCTAGCAGCTGAACTATGTTCCAAGCAGATACACTAATTCCTAAAGTTTCTCAAAAACAATTTGATTCAGTCATCACATCCAAGGGCTCAGCCCACAGCACTGAGCTGTCGGTAGGGGGCAAGAAGGAGAGGTAGATATAATCTGCTACACATGACTTCGGGTATACTAAGTCCTAATTTAGGGCAAAAAAAGAAAAAAAAAATTTTTACTCTGTTGACCCAGGATTGATTTCTGGCTTATTAGATGGGCAGTTTAAATGACATTTCTGCTCATTCCAAACTGCCCTTCCTAGAGGCAGCTTGCACTCATGGACCCAGTTTGCCCCCAAATACCCAATATGTTTGCAGCAAGAAAGACTGAAACTTGATTTTCGGAGCCAATTCTTTCCACAGTCCTAGTCTTTAAAACATTGTTGTTTTTCAAAATAGAGGGGTACTGGTAATGAGCCAGACTGTCCAAAAGTCAACACAGATCTTAAGGTAAAGGATTATTATACTTCAAAGTTTCTTGTAAATTATTTCAACAAGTGCTTGAAAGTGTTTACAGCGTTAACAAAGCTCTGTAAATGAGTGATTGTGTTCTGTTTATAGAATGGAGAACTAAGGGACACACTCCAGTCTAACTCATCCAAAAAGCGCCAAGGCAGAGAATGAAAACAACTCCCTATGCAGAGCACTAGACCCCCATCCTGCAAGTATTTTGCTATTTAATTTAAAGCCTGGCGCACTCTACTTTACCATCCAAATACCAAGAGAAAGCAAGCTGAACAATTCCAGCTTGAAGATTAGAATGGGCCTCCCCTAGAGACAGAGGGAAAACCCACTCCTCCACTGAAGATAGGCCCTTAAAACCCTAATTTAGTTTTCTTATTTGTTGCTTGCCATGTCGGCCTGCTCCTTGTAATTTATTCCAGCTGTTTCTCCTGAAAGTATGGCATTTACAATTTGCTGTGGGGCTCAAAACACACACACACACACACACACACACACACACACACACAAATGGTATATCATCAAATGCTGATCACCAAGTCAAAGGCACAGATATTGCTTCTACTACAGGAAGACACAGAAATGATTACAGGGTATTTGTGGTTTTAAATAATAGATGAAATCTTCCTTTTTATGCATAAAAAGCTGGCAATGTCATGATTATATACTCAAAATGTATTACATGCCCAAATATTAAAATATGAAGTATATAATTTCAGGACAAGTTGTTTACTGAATATGCTAATCTTAATTGCCATTAAATTTGCATTTTATATTTTTTAGTTTCAGTATGAGCACATTTGATATGAATCCAGTATCACTCACAATTTTTCTTTATTTTGCTATCCTTGTCCTTGACTTTTAAAAAGATATGGAAATTTTTAATGCTAAAATTATAATTCTAAAATTAAAATCATTAATTAAAATCCTACCAACTTGGTAATCTTTCAGGCTAAAGGATTTAAGCAATATTGGCTTAAAATACAACTGTGGTCAAATTTTTATCTATATTTTCATTGAAATATCCAATCTTTTTTATATGCTAGAGGTTAACTTATTTCTACCTCTTTTTAAAGCAAAAAAAAAAAAGGAAAAGAGAATGAGAAGGAAAAAAATCAATGCTTTCAGCAATACTGATGCAATGAAAATAACAGAAACAATGAGCAACAAAATAATTTTATGCACATATGTTAGACTAATACCTTTTCCCAAAAAAAAAAAAAAATTTTAGATGGATGAACCACAGATTACCTACAAGATGTACCTTCTCCGTTAAAAATGACTAAGGGGCGCCTGGGTGGTTTAGTCAGTTAAGAATCCCACTCTTGATTTTGCCTCAGGTCACAATCTTAAGGTTCTTGAGATGGAGCCCCATGAACCCAGCATCAGGCTCTGTGCTAACAGCGTGAGACCTGCTTGGGATTCTCTCTCCCTCTCTCTCAGCCTCTCACGCACTCTCTCCCTCAAAAGTAAATAAGTAAACTTTAAATTTTAAAAATGACTAAAAAAAAAAAAAACAGTAATCTGATGGCTCATGATAAAATAAAAGTCATCCATAGTCTCATTATAGTCTGCCAGAAATCTTTTAAAAGTCTTCTTCATTCTTCTTTGTTCCCATTTGCCTGGGTTCTTGAAATCACAGACAGACGAGAATCGTGGAGAAAGAGTACTGCCTCCAGCTCTGATTGGATCCACACAAACCAATTAATTCTGTATAGGATTGCTGGATACATCAGATCAAAAATACCAAACCAGTTCAAGCTTTATAAGCTATTTTACTTAATTGCTTTGGAGATTGACCTCTCAAACTTACTTGTTTGTATAGACAAGAACTGTATTTCTACAGAGTTAGAAACCAGAAATTGAAAGGTTGACAGCATATTATAACCACAGCAGCCGCGGTCAACTCACCCACATAAGAAGAGAGCAAACTCGGGGCACCTGAGTGGCTCAGTAAGTTAAGCTACTGACTTTGGCCCAGGTCATGATCTCGCGCGTTGGTGAGGTAGAACCCCGCGACCGGCTCTGTGCTGACAGCTCAGAGCCTGGAGCCTCCTTCAGATTGGTGTCTCCCTCCCTCTGCTCTCTGTCTCTCTCTCTCTGTCTCTCTCTCTCTCTCTCTCTCTCTCTCGAAAATAAATAAATATTACAAAAAATAATTTGGTTTTGGCCAAATAAAATTGGGGTATGCATTAGTCATTCAAGAGTAGATGTCAAATAGGCAGTTGGCTACAGAAGCCTGGCATTTGGTAGGAGAAATCTGAACCTGAAAATACAAATTAGGCAATACTGGGTTGGCACAGCATAAGGAACTCTGGGTGGGAGGGATTATAAAGACAGAGAGCTGAAGACTGTGTTGAAGACCCTACTTTTCCCACAGCCAAAAAAGCAAAAGGTGAGGGAGAAGATAGAATTGCAAAGAGTTCAGTCACTCATCTTAATGTTAGAGGCCTCTTTTATAGCTACATACAATTGGAAGGTATTGTAAGTCCCCTCATCTAGGAAAATCAGTACTAATGAAGCTAGCACCTTATTTATCTGTTTGCTAAACATCAGCTGCTAGTCTCAGCTAATCTGAATCTGGGCAAAATTAATTCAGGAAATGGCAGAGCTGAACTCCTCTAAAAGGCACTGTGCCTTTGAATAGTGCCCTTTAAGAGCTCCCAAAGCTCTGTCCAGCCACCTGGTGTTCGAGAAACTGATAGGGCTACTCCACAGAGTATTTTGATTCATATGAAGCCTCCTCAAGGAAGCCACAGGCATGGGTTTCCATCATTCAGCCTACTAGGCATTCACCCTTGAAATGAGCACAAATCATTTATTCATTCCTATCCTGTTGCACTTGCCAAGATGGCCTTCTCAATGATTCCAAACTCCTGGTATTGAGACCTTTGTAGTCCCCTCACCTAGGAAGTAGGGATGCATGACCTGTATGACCAATGGAATATTTTGAAAGTGATGGTGTGTGACTTCAGAGCCTAGGGCATGAAAGATATCCCGGCTTCTACCTTGCTAACTCTTGAATTACTTGCTTGGGACAAGCCAGCTTCCATGTTTCAAGGACCCTCACACAGCTCCAGAGAGAAAAGCCACTTGGTAAGGGGCTGATACCTCCTGGCAAAAGGCAGCAAGAAACTAGGACCTCACATCAAGAGCTATGTGAGTGAACCTCCTTGAAAGCAGACCCCCCAGCCCCATCGAAGACTTGAAGTGACTGCAGCCTTGGCCCACAATTTGATTGCAACTATAGGAAAGACCCTTAGCCATAGCCATCCCAGCTAAGCTGTTCTTAGATTCCTGATCCACAGAATTGGAAGCAATAAAGGTTTATTACTGTTCTAAGCTGCTGAATTATAGGACAATTTGTTATATAGCAATAGATAATGAATACCTTCATAGTCTTTATTCTCCTCTTTTTTAACCCCTTATGTGCACATTTGATTTGGAGTTTGCTTAATTCACAAGAGAATGGGGTTTAGAACAGTGGCTCTCAACACTGGCTGTATAATGGAATTTACTTAGGAACCCCAGAGATCCAGATTGCTTCGTTCTAGGATGCAGCCTGGACATTAGGATTGAGTCAAAGTTATTACCTGCAAATAATACACTACATGATTTAAGATGACATGGAGCAAATCTCAGATGCCAAACATTCACTTATTTCCAAAAGTATTGAAAGGCAGGGTCAGTGTTTTATGGGTGAAAGCGTTCTAGATATGGACACTCTGCTGAAAGGGTCAGCAGGGAAGATAACATCTGTCATTTTCTGGTAATCCATACAGAGCACATAAAGCTGTGGCAGGAAAAGTCAGGTAAACGTGGACTTCTGTCCACCTGACCTCAGCTTACATACCACTTAACACATGCTGCTGAGAGGCTACAGGTTCACGAGGGATAACCTGAGCTATTTTCTTGTTTTCATATAGACTTCTGCATTCAGTCCTCCCGTGCCCCCGTACACATATACTCCACATATCTGTTAAGATACTTTCAATGGCAAGTTAGGAAACCCAAAGCCATCAGCTTAAAAAAATGAAAATGTATTCTATGAAAGGATACAAAGCTCAATAGTAGGATGTTCCAGAATTGTCTAAGTGGTTCATGTACATCATGCACACAGATTCATTCCCTCTCTGCTATCCTTAGGCGTTTCCTGACGGACACAGACAGCTGCCTCAGCTCCAGGTGAGAAGAGAAAAGGACAGAAGAAGAGAGAATGTGGAGAATGCGTCTCCAATGTTCGCTTTTTATTAGGAAAGGGGGGGAAAAAAAACCACTTTCACACACACATACATACACACTTCGCACACATCCCATCAGTGTGAAAGCTGAATTATATACTCATTCCAACCAATCAACAGGAAAGAGAATAAGTAAATATGAGGCTAAGTCTCAATAGGATTTGCCCCACAAAACCAAAGATAGGCACACACACACACATACACCCTTCACATTCTCAACATCAATGTATTATAATCCATCAATTAGAATACTTCCCATGGCATATAGCAGATACAGATCACAAAACACACAAACACAAAATCCCAGTGGCACAAAACAAAAGCCACGTATTTCTCAGAAATCTGCAGGTTAGCCTTAGAGGTTTGGTTCTGTTAATCACAGAGAGATGCACTCCCGCATCTCTGGGTCTTTTGATCGTCAGCTAATCCAGGCTGGGCTTTGCTAAGTGATGCTGCTTCAAGCTGTGAGTCAAGCTGCTTTGCTCCTCACTGCAGGTTGGGTTGAGGTCAATTCCAGATGTATTTATTCTGAGGCACAGGCAAAGGAACAGAAGGTATCCAAGGAAGCTTGGCGATAGCAGAAGCACAAGAAGGCAGGCAGATATATGATGCCTCCAAAGGTCTAGATTCAGAACTGACACATTATTACTTCTACCCACCTTCTCTAGGACAAAGCAAGTTCATGATTAAGCCCAAAGTCAAAATATAAGTACACACATACTGCTTCTGATGGGAAGGACTGCAAAATCACATAGCAAGGAGTTTGAATGCAAGGAGAGGATAAGACTCAAAACCAGGGGGCACCTGGGTGGCTCAGTTGATTAAGCATCTGACTCTTGGTTTCAGCTCAGATCATGGTCTTGCAGTTTTTTGTGAGTTCAAGTCCCACATCATGCTCTGACCTGGCAGCCCGGAGCCTGCTTGGGATTCTCTCTCTCCTCTCTGTCCCTTCACCACATGCACTATCTCTGCATCTCCCAAAATAAATAAATAAACTTAAATTTTAAAAAAAAAGAATCAAGGACAGATAGTAAATCTGTCTTTGTTTACCAAAAATAAAATTATTAGAAAAGTTATTGAGGATTCACACAATTGATGGAAATGTAATGATCAGACTTAGAAAGTAAATATCTCTGAAAAACCAAGAAGCTGAAAGCACAATCATGTTTAGCAGCTATCGGCCAGGATACCACACCACTGGACACTGTCACTGCTGCTTCTGTGCGAAGAGGTCCAGCTGTCCTTTCCTTTATTTACTCATTCAAAATTTAAAGTCCTTGGCAGCAACATCCAATCAGCAGGGTATAGGTCATACCCAAGTAGTATTCTCAGGATCAGGGAAGGGAGGCCATAATCTTTTGCATTTCCATATTGGGAGGTGGACACTGTCCCCACCAAGATTGCTCATAATTAGACATGCTCCCAAGATAGGAAGAGATGCCAGAGGGAAAAACACACAACAGTTAAGTGGAATGTGATAAGGATTCTGTGAATAGATAAAAACGCATTTCGTTATAACATCGAAACATACTCACAAAGGGAGGTAGTTCCTGCTCGACAAGAGGGTGAAACTTTGGATCATTCATGATCAATTACCTGAGGCACACTCAGCATTCACTAGTAATACACATTCAAACAACAGTTTCTTTTGGACAAAGGAAAGAGATTGGTTAGCCTCACAAACATGTTTTTAATAGTTTTGCGCTGCTGAATATACTTAAGGAAATTAAATGTTTTCAATTTTGCACTTGGCATTTAAATAATCTAATATACATGTGGAAGATATATGGCTACTTCATGTTCAAACGTGCTCAGGAAAAACCAGCGGGCCTTGAAACATCCTCGTTCAAATGGCTTTTTTACACTGAGAGATCTTCACTAATGTTACAGGTCTTCAATTCTACTCATGGCTTTGGGAGATCTATACATTCAAATCACTATTACTCTGCTTAAATTATGTAATTGCTCTCAAGGGGCCTAGACTGCAGTATCAGATTAGGTCATAAGATGAATGGATTTGGAGGATCTCATTTTTTTTCTCCGTAATTCACTTTTGGATCTTATAGCAATGACAAATACACCAAAGAGGGCTGGTTTAATAAACAGCAAGTTTTATTAAATGTTTATAGTAAATCAAGTCTATGTCCCCAAACAGTCATTTGGTTAGTGAATAGAAGGGGAGAGGGAGCAGCAAGGAAATTAGAAAAGGAAGGGAGGGGGGAAAGGAGAGTCAGGGAAGGAAGGATAGGGGGAGAGAAGGAAAGGAAAGGAGAAAGAGCATTTGTCCATCACCCTTCACTGGGTTGGGCACACAGTGGTTTCTCCAGATTATTCAAGTCTTACTGAGGGTTGAAATATGGGCACAGATCAAGCACGTCCTCTTAAACAATTTCCTTCTTAGGCAATCGGGGCCACAGGTGCAACATTATGGCTCTCAGTTAAGCACACACACACATGCCCAGGTTCCTATGATCCCAGCTTGCTTTTTTATTTTTCTTTTCTTTTTTTCTGAAAATAGGCAGACCAAGGATATACTCATCACAGGTGATCATTCAAATGAATGAGAGTGGGAATGGGAGTGGAGAGAAAGGAATGCAAAGGTCAGGCAGTATTTTTTTTTTAAGTGTTTGTTCATTTTGGACAAAGGGTGAGTGGGGGAGGGTGAAGGGGAGAGGGGGAGGGGGGCAGAGGATCTGAAGTGGGTTCCGCAATGACAGCGATAGCGAGCCTGATGTGGGCCTTCAACTCATGAACTGTGAGATCATGACCTGAGCCGAAGTCGGACACTCAACTGATGGAGCCACCCAGGCGTCCCAGGGCAGTATTCTTAAGACTAGGACTTCTCATCCAAACAACCTTCTGGGCCACTGTGGTTTTGCTCCTGAACACCACCCTCTTACTGGAGGACTGTCCCCACATAAGCTCTTTGGCCTCTTACTCACTCCTGACAGTATTCAGCACAGCCCCACGTCCTTTCCCTCCAGACTATTCTACTAGAGATAGGGGAAGAAATATGAACCACTATTTTCTGTACTGAGACTGATAACAGACACAGACAACTCAAGACAGTAATGGAGAAGCTTGCGAAACAATGCCCCGGAAAGTCACAATATATAGAAAGGAGAACAAATGAAGGAAATGAATCCCATTCAGTTGTATGATCTGATCAAATCCTGGCATGGTTGGGAGTCTCCATTAATAAAGTAAATGGCTTCCTAATTTAGGCTATTTTTAAGTTTCTTCATTATATATAACTATTTTTGTATATATACATATATTTAAATAGGCCATCTAGTTCTAATTAGATCTAAATGAGAGTGGAGAAAATAGCTGAAATGTCCACAATTTATGCTCAATAAACTACAATAATTAAATTGTCTGAATAGGTCCCTGTCTAGAAAAAAAACTTTCTTTCAGAAATGAGGTACCCTTTCTTTATCTGAGGTTATCCAAAGAATCCCAAATAACTAGCTAAAGCGTGATCCCTTCTCAATTTTTGACTGAAATTGGATAGTCAGGGTTTGAAATCATTTTATTTCTAACCTGGATACTCCCCAACAAATCACAATTTTCAATGGTCATTACCAATTATGGGTTTTGGTTCTTGATTGCATTGGCGCTAAAAAGTCCTGGTTTTAAAACACACTTTCCTTTTTTTAATTCCAGAAAACCATCAAGTAAGTATAAAATTCTTACTTTCTTGTTGTTTTTGTGCTTAGAGCCTCCAAAAGAATCTTGTTCCTCATGCTATTCTTTAATTTATTCCAATAAATGTTCCTACAAGATTCAAATTTACTCAATTATTTGCATGCTTTACCTCTACTATTCAAATTCCTGCCAAATTCCAAATTAATTCTATTCAGCATTATTTTCTGTGGTCAAACAACGAAAGAATATTGTCTAAATGCTAATCCACTGTTTATTCATTTTTTTCATACAGCTTCAGTCCCCCAGAGGTTGACATTTCAATAAAACCTTAAAAGGGATTATAATGCTGCCTCACTATATTTTGTTTTCTCTACGAAAATAAATTCAAAACTTTCCCACCTTTAACCCTTAAAAATTTTTGAAAGTAGCCTATCTTTCTTCCTCCAGAAAACAGGCTTTGAATGTGGAATTAATTGCAAGCATCTGGAATAAAAACCAGTCCCTGGGTAACAGAGAATGATTTCAATGGATTCTGGTAAAAGCTTTCCAATAATTTGTTTCCCTTCAATCTAATCACCCTCATTCTTATAGGATGCTGAAGCTGGAAGTCCCATATGTGCTTAACGCAATATTCAAAAGATCCTTGGATTTTTTTTTTTTCCTACAGCTCAAACTACAGCCCTTGGGCTTACCTGTCCATTAAAGGCAATCTGTGCAGAGTGGCTTGAAATTGAAGTCCATGACGTGATTCTTCTTTTTTTTTCTTAAATTTCTTTAATGTTTATTTATTTTTGAGAGAGAGAGAGAGAGAGAGAGAGAGAGAGAGAGCATGAGCCAGGGAGGGGAAGAAGGAGAGAGAGGGAGACACAGAATCTGAAGCAGGCTCCAGGCTCCGAGCTATCAGCACAGAGCCCGACGCAGAGCTTGAATTCATGAGCTGTGAGATCCTTATCTGAGCCAAAGTCAGACGCTTAACTGACTCAACCACCGAGGCACCCCCTGATATGATTCTTCTTAACATTACAAATTGAGAAGACAGGTTAAAATTTTAGTCATGGCTGAGGGAAAAGAAACCTTAATACACAGGAACTAATTAATATGAAAACAACTAATGGCATTAAGAGCTATCCATAGCTGACTTGCTAGAATAAAGCAAGGTATAGGAAAGAACCAAAATCATTCCTATTCCCCTCACTATCAAATACTCACATTCAGGTAGATCCTGAGTGTTGGGTGTGGCCAACAATTGTCTATGCTTTCAAGTGTATTCCATCAAGTAGTTTTCATACAATTACACAGGTCAGGTTTGCCTTACGGTTGCCCCAAGTTATGAGGCCTTCATTGCCTCTAGCATCCAGATGTTCACAGAGTGTGGTCAGTCTGACCAAGTGAAAAACCCCTGTGGCCACAGTATTTTAAAAAGTGCATTCACCCCTGCAGTTGGTGAGCACTAAGAAACTTAGATTTGTAGAAGGAATGACATTTCCTCCCAGAGGACAGTTATTGGCTCAGCAAACAAATGTTTTACTTCAATCAGTGAGGTACACACAAGCCAGGGCAAAACACCCTTTCTAGAACCATGTGAGTCAGTTCAGGAATTCAAAATCCAGAAATAGAAGTCAATTGGCTTCTCCAGCTTCATGGTGGACCACCCACATGCGAAGCATCTACTGGACGATAGAATATTTTGCAACCACTTCTGATTTAATTTGGGTCAGGCCGTGTCCTAGGGGCAGTGTTGTATGGAAGCCAGGAGATGGCCTGAAACTACAAGTCCAGTGAATAAAGGAAAGAGTAGCACCTGGATATTTCTAAGCATGTCAAGTTGGACAGGAACAGAAAGAAAGCAAGGCCTGACCACAGACCAGGGAAGGGAGAGAATGTACAGCATCATGTGACTGGTGTTTTAAGGACCAAGACAAATATTGCATACCATAACTTCTACCAACATTTCATGGCCCCACCTAACTCAGAAATACAGTCAGCCATGTGCCCAAGATAGGGTACAAATGGATTCGAGAATTGGATGTCATAAACACAAGACAGTCTTTGACACATCACTCTCGAATTTAAATAATTTTACATCTATCCATTCATCAAAGCTTCACACAAGCCCAAATGTCCTATGAGAGGTCTCTGTTCCACATCAGCCAGAGGAAGATCCGCCCAGCTTCTGAACACAAACACTCCCCTGTCATTTGACAAATAACCCCTCCTTGTGATTTCTCTTTCTTGTCACCCTATTGCTATCCAATTTTCATGTTGTTTCTAACATACGAAGAGTAGAAGCTTTGTGTCTCCAAATAATGTGCTACTTATCTGCCGCTTATGGACAGGGAGTATGATGCATCTCCAGTTCAGATATCTGCACACACACACACACACACTGCCTCTGTCCCTATCTTAGATTAGGTATATTACAGGAATATGGTCAGTGCAGACGTGCAGAGCAAGATGTGTAAGACTAATCTATTATTGCTAAACGATATTGGGCTTACACTGCAAAGGTCAGTATTTAGGACACTAGAGCTCCAACAGATGTTAATCGCAGTCTAGCTCCCCAAAGGACTTGGGGAAGAATGAATATATGCATGAAGTTGTCTTTTACCAAACTTGTTTTATGAGAGCCATAGCCCATAAATACCTGTCAGTTCCCTCCTTAGATCTTTTACTTTCATTTCTGCTAGCACCAACATTCAATACAATCGTATATTTGTGTGGAGTTTTTAGTTTCTGAGTCCTAATAATCCAATAATGTTTCTTTTACATTTTACATAAAAACACTTAGGTGGTGTTCCAAGGGGGCAAGAGAAGAAAAGCCTGTTGGTTTGTTTTTTTTTCTTTCTAATTAATTTTTTTTTTGAGAGAGAGAAAGAGATAGAGAGAGAGAGAGAGATAGCATGAAACTAGGGGAGGGGCAGAGAGAGAGGGAGAGACAGAATCCCAAGGCAGATCTATGCTGTCAGTGTGGAGCCTGATGTGGGGCTTGAACTCATGAACTGGGAGATCATGACCCAAGCCAAAGTCAGACGCTTAACTGACTGAGACACCCAGGTGCCCCAAAAACCTTCTTGGAGGGACGCCTGGGTGGCGCAGTCGGTTAAGCGTCCGACTTCAGCCAGGTCACGATCTCGCGGTCCGGGAGTTCGAGCCCCGCGTCGGGCTCTGGGCTGATGGCTCAGAGCCTGGAGCCTGTTTCCGATTCTGTGTCTCCCTCTCTCTCTGCCTCTCCCCCGTTCATGCTCTGTCTCTCTCTGTCCCAAAAATAAATAAACGTTGAAAAAAAAAAAAACTTCTTGGAATTCAATCACCATATTAATGTGTTAAATCACTTTTTGTTGCGTAATAGACATCTTATCCATGTTGATTTAGCAAATAACGGAATTTACTGGATCACATGAATTGAAAATGTATAGATGACCTGAACCCAGGGCTCAAACTATGTCAGCAAAACTAGCCCTCCCCTTCTCTTTGCCCTGTTCCCTAATGCAATGGCTTATTCCCAGCTTCCACAAAGATAGCTGATCCACACCTTTCGTGTTCAAGTCTAACAGGAAATAAAGAGCATGTTTTATAGAAAGCTCAACTCACAACCCACAGAATTCACTTTGCTTGGCCTCCTTAGTCAGATGTCTTTCCCTAAAACAAACATGATATCGTGGAAAATCAGGGTCACATTCTCCATGATGTAGAGTCCCACCTGGACACTTGGCCAGAAAATGGGGAATCTAGTTCCCCAAAGGAAAACTGGGGTACTTTTTCCAGTAGTAGGGGGATGGATGCAGGACAAGCAAAAAGAGCAGGTATCCCTTACAGCTTTTTTTTATTAAACATTTTTTTAAGTTTGTTTATTTTGAGAGAGACAGAGACAGCATGAATGGGGGAGGGGCAGAGAGAGAGGGAGACAGAGAATCCCAAGCAGAGTCTGCACCATCAGCGTGGAGCCCTGACATGGGGTTTAAAGTCACGAAACCCCGAGATCATTACCTGAGCGGAAACCAAGAGTCAGATGCCCAACTGACGGAGCCACCCAGGTGCCCCTCCATTACAACTTTTAATACATTCAAAAATCCATTGTTCTCCTTTCTCCAAAGAGCGGAATTCCCATAGAAGGACTTACCCTCCAGCCAACTTCATGTTTCTCTTGGTGAAAAGATACTGAGAGCAAACAAACACTTTCTTTTTAGATTTATGATCAAATCATATGCAAATGAACATTTTCAATTTCTATCATTTAGAGTCTTTATAGAGTCCTTGCTCAATGCCTATACTAGGTTGTAGTTACGAAAGAAACTAACTGTAATTGTGCTGATAACTCCTGATTTATCTTCCCCCAGAGCATATGCATTGCCACCTAAAGCTTTGGCTTGAATATCATCACATTTCACCCTCAGCTTTGAAGATGAAATATAAAGCTTTTTCTTCATATCCATGCCCCCTGGGCTGCCAGCCCTTGGCAGGAAGCTGGGTATTATGGAGAGCTATGTTGTTTATCTTTGATCAACCGAGAGAGCACCCCCATGTAGGCGTCCTGCATGTTCCAGTAAATGGCTAAAGTGATGTGGTTTTCTCTTTCCAAATAAAGAAATTAATTGTCAAAAATTGGCACAAGGCTCTGTTATTTCTTTTATTTGTGTGAGATAAACCAGTCTTGTCATGTTCATCTACAGATTTGTCTCGGGAGCTCTGGGGTAAGTTATCCCTGTGGTGGCCACCCAGGAAGACCAGATTTGGCCTTCAGGGCTTTATTTTTACAGAAGCAGTCCTGCTCTGCCACTTCATCTGAAGGTCAGAGGCATCAGCATGACTTTCCTATTTTTACACCTCACAGTTTCTTTTCTTGATGACAATGTGTCACACTTGTTTATTGAGTACCTACTAAGATGAACATCCTAGTACCCATCCTTAAGGAGATCATAGTCTGGTAAACAGAGTCTGACATGTTATACAGTGATTTAGAAATGTACTCTGGAATCTTGGGAACCACCTCTAAAATGTATAGCTAACTTCCTAGATAAAAATTTCTCTTTGTTATTAACCACCAAAAATAGTCTTATGTATTCATGGCTATATTGTGACAATGAGTTCATGTGTGTGTGTGTGTGTGTGTGTGTGTGTGTGTGTGTAGTTTCTAGTTAGGAGATATCTATCTATCTCTCCCTTGATGTGATATGTAGATACTGAGATATACTTGTTCTCCCTTAGAAGAAAATTTTTTTTTTCTCCTCTTAAACAAACCTTGTTCTTTGGTGTCCTCAAGTTATAATAATAATTTACAAATTTTAAAAATAAAAAACATTTTTAAACCTCCTTTGGGTATAAATGGCTTGGTAATTCTTTATATATAGGTAGTTGCTATTCCCAAGCTCTCATAATTCTTTCCTGATAAGAGTGGATTGGGGCTGAACTGGAAAGACAACCCTAGAAGAGAAGCAGGGCTTTTTTCGCCTCTAATGTTCTGGCCATCTTTGAATGGGATTTCCCACGTACAGCTTGGACATAGTATCTAAAGAGAGGTAACTCATGTAGAAAGATATTTAAGGGCTAAGATATTTAAGGGCTTGTATAACACAAATAAATCCAAGGCAAGAAGAAACCTTCAGGACTATAAATGATAGCATTTTCCCCGCTATTATAGATCCAAGTATAATAAATAAAAATTGGGTTGTATTTTCCCAGGGTTTAGAAGTACCAGAGAAGAATTTTCCATTTGCTTTTGGAACTTGCTCTTGGGTACAGTATCAGATTTCTCCCTTGATGTTATAAGGCAAAAATACCGCAGATGAATCAAAACCACAAGCAACTCTAATGTCCTGGCCCTAATGGCTTTTAGTCTTCTTGCAAAAGCATTTTAACCCTATAAACAAAAAATTAGCTGAAGCACTTTGTCCATAATCCTTTGCAAGATTTTAAAAATACTTTCAAATGTGGTTGAGCTTACCAAAGAAGCCATAGCTCAGATTAAGACTTAAGGTTCCAAAAGTAACTACCCACAACACGCCCACTGCTGGTTGTTTCAGAGAATTCCTCTGGAGAAGGCCAGTGTTATAGGAAATTAAATCACAAGATAAACTCATTAGACAAATCTACTGGCACCAGACTTTGGAAAAAGAATCCACATGATGAAAACATCGTCTACTATCATCTATTCTGCCAACCCCCCAAATCTCTACTGAAATATTAGTGTCCGTTACATACTAATCAACTTTGTGTGGACTTTAAAGGGTAAACCAAAGCCCAGGGAATAGACACTTGAGCCTGGGACTTGAAGTTACATAACAGGGAAACCACAGAAGTCTTTGAAGATTGACTCTGAAGATAGAATTTAAATTTTTTTTTTCAACGTTTATTTATTTTTGGGACGGAGAGAGACAGAGCATGAACGGGGGAGGGGCAGAGAGAGAGAGAGACACAGAATCGGAAGCAGCCTCCAGGCTCTGAGCCGTCAGCCCAGAGCCCGACGCGGGGCTCGAACTCCCGGACCGCGAGATCGTGACCTGGCTGAAGTCGGACGCTTAACCGACTGCGCCACCCAGGCGCCCCTGAAGATAGAATTTAAAACTTTCACTGGATTCTAGAAGGCTAAGAAAATCCTAGGAAATAAAGTGCTAATAAATGAGAAAGAAGAACCAGGCATCGAAATGGAACTACTTGGAAGGTTTATGTGACAGAACAAGGAAACAATCAAGTGTAAAGCATGCTTATAAAGGTTAAATGTAGCTGGGTTCTAAAGTGAGACTTAGTATTCAGGTTTAAGAGGTAGCCATTTAGATTTCTTTTCCTCACTGAAAGGGTCTGAAAGCCCAGAACAATTACACCCCAGGAGTAATTAGCACACCTGACACTCAGATCTTTATTTCTAAATACCATTCTCTATTTTAAAAATTCAGGTGTCTTTGGTGAAACGGCAGGTTCCAGGACTGGGGCAGGAAAAGTACAAGAGCAACCTGAACATTTTGTGCCAGAAAGTAAGAAACAGCTAAAAAAAAGAAAAGAAAAGAAAAGAAAGAAAAGAAAGAAAAAAGAAGAAAGGAAAAAAAGAAAGAAAGAAAGAAAGAAAGAAAGAAAGAAAGAAAAGAAAAGAAAAGAAAAGAAAGAAAAAAAGAAAGAAGAAAAAAGAAAAAGGAAAAAAAAACATATAAAATGAACCAAAAACATGAGCATGTGCCAAAAGGACACATGGAGCCAGGTCAAAGGAATTCCCACTGGACAAGTCAGAGACAATGTGAGCATTAAAATAAATAAGAACTATAATAACCCATTGAATAAAAGAAAAATCCGTGAGTCCATATTTATTTTATTTTTAAAATATTTATTTTTGAGAGAGAGAGAGAGTATGAGCAAGGGAGGGTCAGAGAGAAAGGGAGACACAGAATCCAAGCAGGCTCCAGTCTCTGAGGTGTCAGCACAGAGTCCAACTGGGGGCTCCAATTCAAGAACCGCGAGATCACGACCTCAGCTGAATCATGGCCTGAGCTGAAGTCGGACACTTAGCCAACTGAGTCACCCAGGCACCCCCCCCACCATGAGTCCATTTGATCATAAATAGATGATTGATAGACTGTAGAATGCAACTAATAAATCTGGAAAGATCCACTTAGAAAATCACTAGAAAATCACGTGCAATTATTATGATAAAATACATTGAGGTAAGACTTACCAATGGGTTAGTCTTGGCTAGCACGGGTAGGGGATGAGTTTGGTAAGAAACAATATTTGTATAGCCCCACCACACAAATTACAACAACTATCGCCCCAACAGCTGAGCATAGCCAACAGCCTACTGTGAAGCCCAGGCTGTGGCCATGCCCAAGTTCAGGGCCTAACCTGATCACACAACATATTCTGACCCTCTGTACCAACTCCTGCCCTGCCTGTGGCCCCACCTGACACAGATTTCAGCTAGTGGCACCAGGTGATGGAAGAGGCAGGACTGAGTTCCCATTCAACTCGGACAGATTGCAAAACACAGACTGTATCCCTGTCCAATCACTACATCCAGCCATTGGCACCACCATACCAGGAAACACAGTTCATGCCCCCACCACACCTGAGGTGATTGCAGAAGCCAGCTAGTGGCCCCACCTGACAGCAGCACACAGTTAGCTGCCCTTCCAGACTCCGGAGCTGACCCAACAGCCCCACTTGAACGTGGAGCCCAACCAACAGTGATACCCTTGACCTCAGAGCATGAGTAGTGGTCTTGCCCAAATTTATCCAAGGAGATGAAAGACTCTGAAATATACTATGTGTAGTTAGCAACACCATATTGTATACTGGAAAGTTGCTAAGAAAGTAAATCTGAAAAGGTCTCACCGCCAAAAAAAAATTTTTTTTAAAGTTAACTATGTGAGGTGTTGGATGTGTTAACTAATGTTATTGTGGTAATCATTTTGAAATGTATACTTATATCAAATCATCATGTCCTATGTCTTCAACACACAATGTAATATGTCAATTATACATAAGCTAGAAAAAAATTTTAAAACACAAGGATAATTTCTCTCTCTCTCTCTCTCTCTCTCTCTCACACACACACACACACACACAGAGCACAGTCCCCAGCCCTGCTTCTAAGGCTCTTCAACTGCTTTAATCAGATCCTAGATTATCCAGGATAATCTCCTATAGTTAAAGCCAACTGGATAAGGATTTCAATTCCATCTGCAAATTCCCTTCACAACAACGCACAGATTAGTGTTTGAATGAGTGGAGATGTAGCTTAGCCCAGCAGACACTTCAAAAAAAGAAAGAAAGAAAGAAAGAAAGAAACCATCACAGTGAATATATGTGTATATATATGAACAAGGAGGTTTAAAATATTTAAATTCAGAAATTATAGCCATTCGTTCTATACTTCTGCTCTCATAACAAAAGTGCAATGTTAAAAGCCAGGCAAACCTCAGATTTTTTTTTTCTTGTAAAAGAACAAAGATGTTTCAACAGGCACGGAACAGACATTTACGGTAAATATCATTTTTCCTGAGACAAAAGTAAGAAGTCATCAAAAAATAGTCACACATAGCCATTTACAATAAATTGTTTCTGCTTTCAGAAGGAAAGCATTAGCTTCAATATGGCTCATAAGTCAGGCTCACCATGATAAAGGACCAGAACTTGGAAAATATTGGGTATCATAAATGACAGAGTGGCTGAGAAGCTAGAAGTTGTCATATTTTATTATGATTCAAAACAAACCAACTCCAGTCCTGTGCCTTGAAGGGGACAGAGGTTAGAAAAACATTAGCAGTTGTTTTATGACCCTTCCAGCTTTGGGAAGAGAAGTCCCTTAGGACAAGCAAAGCCCCTTTTTTCGCATGATTTGAGGACCAACAGCATTTTATCATGGTGCAAGAGGTTGCTTCTTACTGTGTGATGGCATACGTCCTTCCTCTGATGGAGTTGAAGGCATGCTTTGCTAGGGCCGTGACTCCTTCTCCTCCTCTACCCCAAGCCTGCAGTGGCTCAGTACCCTCCACTCAAGTGATCGTTTTCCACAGGCAGTAATTCATCTTCTTTTCTTTTTCTTCTCTTAACACCTCACAAAGAAAGCTGCCTAACAGCTTGTGTGAGTCTCTGTTATCAGAATAAAAGGAGCAAGAATATACACTGGTAGTCTTTTGGTATGGAGAATCTTTATGGACTTGATGCGCTCATTGGGAAGTTAAAGAAGTCACGTGGAAATTCATTGTTGGGGGCGGGGGGTGGGGGTGGGTAGGGGCACCTGGGTGGCTCAGCTGGTTAAGCATCTGACTCAATTTTGACTCAGGTCATGATCTAACTGGCTGGTGGGATCCAGCCTCACACCGGGTTCTGGGCTGACAACTTGGAGCCTGCTTTGGATTCTGTCTCTCTCTCTCTCTCTCTCTCTCTCTCTCTCTCTCTCTCTTTGCCCCTCACCTGCTTGCACTCACGCACGTGCTCTCTCTGTCTCTCAAAAGAAACAAACATTTGGGGGGAAAAAAAGAAATGTACTGCACAGAGAGAAAACTCAGGATGGCTTCTGTTGCTGTGTAATTTTTTTCCCCATTAGATTGCTAAAATAGTTACTCTTGGCTGTGGACAAGGTTTAATAAAGCTCGGTATGTGATAACACTATGTTCTCAGGTTATTATCATCAGGTTGGCTCTGTATACTGTGTATGCACTAGTCTTGAGTATTACAGTTAATTCTTACTACTCAAGTATTATTATCATTACTTAAATATTACACTGAAACAAGCAGAAGACAGGAAGACCCTGCTGGGATGGCGATACTATTGGGTGGTGGATTAGTTCACTTACCAAGAAGTCCAACCCTACCCACAGGCCTCCCTGGGGAGACCCGACTCAGCTTGAGGGCCTGTGTGTTGGAATGGAGGGAAGGTCTGTCCAGCATGGAAGACTGCACTTGAGTTTATCCAAACCAGCCCTCTTGTAGGGGAGGGTGAGGGAGTCTAACGAAGAGCCGTAACTAAGGGATTAAGGATCCTGTGGTAGATTTTCCTACTACCACCACTGAAAATAAGAAGCAGAACGTGACAAGGAATAACTATTTCCTATTGGCCAGATAAAGGAGAGCATATGAGATTCACAGGAAAGATGATGAAGAGCTCATAGTCCCGGCTTTGTAGAGAGAAGAGGCCTCAAGGAGCTTGCGAGGTCAAAAGTGAGTCACAGCAACTCAATGGGCTACCTGCTGGTGGCCCAGCAGGCCAGTGTAGACAGCAGTCACAGGATATATTTTACACAATGTCCTGGGGAGTTAATAAAAGAAGCAGCATCTACCGCAGACAGAAGCAGAGGCACAAATATAAATCTGTGGGGTGTCCCAGAAAGACTAGAAAGGGGAAGGCTAAAGTCCCGGTGAAGGTGCCTGCTGACCCCCATTGAGCTCACTGCTCCCTCACTGCTGCTGGAGGGGACAGGTGGGTCCCTTTTGGATCCAAGCTCTGTAGTTTTTGCATTATGAGCTTTCAAGCTTTATTTGAACATTCCTTTTTCCAGACTGGGTCTGACTTAAAAACTGGACTGGGTCCAGGCTCAAAATGGGTCCAATTTAGAAACCAGACTGAGTCTGACTTAGAAACCAGACTGTGTCCAGTGTGAGGACTTAGGTGAATGCAATTTTGTCTTAAGGCTGAACACGGGTTAATTTACCAAAGATAATCTTGGATTGCATTTTAACCTCCATAAGTTTATCCATCTATGAGGAGCCATATAGATAACGGGGTCTTAGCCAGGTGCTCACCATAAAGGGTAGAGGGAAAATTATTTTCCCTCCTCTACAGTTTCTAGGTATAAGAATGGGACCTGCTAGGCCACCCTGCTACCTCTAGAGCCTATAGGCGGGATCCTGGGAACATTGGCAGGAATCAGAAGAAGGTAAGAATTCTTACCAAAGTCAGCTCTGCCAGATCTCTGTTAGTATTACCTGGCCAAGAGAGGAAGGGAAATTTTAACTTTGTCCATTTCTTTCCATATTCAGATTGGCAAACAAAAACATTGGTAAGAATTACATCTTTGAATTCTGACTTGTGAATTTGCTTTTGGGTACCATTTGTTGTTGATCCATTCTCTTCCAGAGACAACTATTGCCTTCTTACTTGTCACACTTTGTGTCCTGAGGACTTGACTTGGCAACTGTCAGACTGGGAGGCTACAAATACCCGGCTGTACCAAAAGGTAGATTGTACTCCATTTGTGACTAGGGTCCTACCGGCAGTTGCCAGCTAGAGTAACAGAAAATTAACAGTAACCATTAGTTTTCACTAGGAAGGAAGGTTTCTAAGGGTTAAAAATTCTAATTAATCTGTATAACTAAAATGACAAGAAATAATAAGAGAAACAATCTTTGTGAGGGAACTAGGATGAGTTTTGACTAAGAAAAGGTATCAATGATAGAGATACATTTTTGCTAAAGGAAAACAAAGTAATTGTGTCCTAAAGCAGAAGTGGTTTTTTTTTTAATGGAAAGAGGAGGACAAAGACCAAACAAATTGGATACAGAAAGCTGAGAAGAGAGAGAGAAGAGGAGGAAAAGCAGGGCAGAGAGAGAGAGAGAGAGAATTTTACCTGTGCAGTCAAGCTGGCTAAAAACACAATGGATTTATTATAAGGTAATAAGATAAGCTTTAATAAATATGCACTTCTGTAAAACTAAACATTTTTCTTTCATCTGCTTAACAAAGTTCTCTTGACCTAATGGTCTGCTTTTTTTTTTTTTAAGTTTATTTACTATGAGAGAGAGAGAGAGAGAGAGAGAGAGAGAGAGAGAGAGAGAATCCCAAGCAGGCTCCACACCCAGGCCAGGCTTGATCTCATGACCGTGAGATCACCTGAGCTGAAATCAAGAGCGAGAGGCTCGACTGAGCCACCCAGGTGCCCCTGGTCTGCTCTTAATAAGACTATGAAAGGGTTTTACTTTTAAGCCATCTGTCTAGAAAGCAAAAATTCTGTGTTTCATCAAAATCATTTCTTGGGCTTCATGTTGTCTTTATCAGGTCTTTGATTACTTAAGAAAACTCAGTCTTCTCAATATTGAAAAAGCCAAGGTCTTAACAACTGTAAATTTCTGCATTTGCCTTTGAAGTTTTTAATGGTTTCTTCGGTTAAGTGGATGTTTAAAAAAATTTTTTTAATGTTTATTTTTGAGAGAGAGAGAGAGTGCAAACGAGGGAGAGGCAGAGAGAGAGAGGGAGACACAGAATCCGAAGCAGGCTCCAGGCTTTAAGCTGTCAGCACAGAGCCCCACATGGGGCTCAAACTTGTGAACTACAAGATCATGACCTGAGCCGTAATCAGACACTGAACCGACTGAGCCACCTAGGTGCCCCTAAATGCTTATTTTCTTAAACACAATTCCCAAAAATAAAATTCTAAATGAAGTATTTTTTTTTAACTTTGAACTAACTTTGAGGTTTGCAGACAGTCCCTGAATCATCTCAAAAGATTTCTTTGTCTCCTCTTATAAAAAGAGACATGTTAAACTAATTGGGCTTATTTCATACATTAAACTGCAGGGGAAATATTGTCCATCAAGAAGTGATGCTAAACCTTCTTTAGGTTATAATGTATGGATACATTTTACTAATATTAAGTGTTACAGAAATTATATAAAATATCTGAAAATCCAGGATATCCTAGTATAATAGTGTTGCCAGTTGTAATTCCTGTAAGCGTTTTAAAACATTGCATGCCAGGGGCGCCTGGGTGGCTCAGTCAGTTAAACGTCCAGCTCTTGGTTTCAGTTCCAGTCATGATCTCATGGTTTTGTGGGTTTGAGCCCTGCACTGGGCTCTGCGCTGGCAGTGTGGAGCCTACTTGGGATTCTCTCTCTCTGCCCCTGCCCCAGTCACGCTGTCACTGTCTCTTTCAAAATAAATAAGTAAAACTTAAAAAGAATTAGAAAACATTGCATGCCAAAGAAATAACCAATTTTTCTTGTCATTTTCATTAAAATAAACTCTCCCCTCAGATCTTTAACCATGGCTATTTTTTAAGTCTTTTGTCATTTACGGACGGTTATGATTTTAATCTGATGCTTTTGCCAAAGTCCTTCATCTTCAAGGAGACTCACAGAAAGGATTCTGATTAGTCCAAGTTTCTGCTAGCTTTCACATCATACCCCCGAACTGAATGAGAATTTCAGAACTCTAATGGAAAAAGTGATAACTGTATAAAACTGCTAACAAAAGATCAACATAACTAAGAATTAATTACATGGGAGTCAACGAATGGATGAGAATAACTATCATTTTTAGGACTTTTGCTTGTTTAGTTTTGCTTATGACTTGTGTGGGTCTTTAATGTTTTATTTTTCCAGATGTAAGTAAATCTTTAGCTCTTTTCTCTTAAGCTCTTAGCCATTTGGAAAATACACCTTTATGAACAAGGATGAAACATTGACCTTTTCCAACCTACCTGATGCTGCCAGAATTCAGAAACTCCAATCTTATTTTCATGGGAATACAGTTATCCATACAGGTTCAGTAAAAATCGGTTCTTCGTGTAAGAGGACATGGTCGGAAATATTGGTCATACTACCAACATTGGAAAACATTGGAATGCTGGGAAAACTCTTCCTGGTAACTTGCTTATAGAACAAGGAAATAAATAGCAAAAACAATTCTTCCAATGGATTTGACATCATAACTTATGGGTTTCATCATGAGACAAAAGCAAGAGAATGACCAAAAAAGCAGGGTATTGTTAAATTAATTAAACAAGGAGGCCATGGGGTGCCTGGGTGGCTCAGTTGGTTAAGCAGCCAACTCTTGATTTGGGCTCAGGTCATGATCTCATGGTTCATGGGTTCGACCCCCACATGGGGCTCTGTGTTCACATCACCAAGCCTGTTTCCCTCTCCTACTTGTGTTCGCTTTCTCTCTCTCACTGTCTCTGTCTCTCAAAAAAATAAATGTTAAAATTTAAAAAAGGAGGCCGTTAGACCAATGTCGCTCCCATGCCATGGCAAACCAGTATCTAAGCCTATAAATGCCACAAGAGTATGAAATCAAGACACTAACAACAACTAATCACAAACAAGCAGGCTTTAATTAAAGCCATTCAAGAATTTCCCTACTTTGGCGTTTTCTCTGTGAAAGCCTCTCACCAACTCCTGTCAGTGGAACATTCCTAACCACTTCTGGATTGGTGCTGCCTGATTTGAATAGACTTTTGCTGAAATAAACTCTTAAAAATTGTAATATCCCTCAGTTTATGTGTTTAAATTTTTTTTAATGTTTATTATTTATTTTTGAGAGAGAGACAGACACACAGACAGAGCATGAGAGGGGGAGGGGCAGAGAGAGAGACACACACAGAATCCGAAGCTGTGCTGACAGCTCAGAGCCTGACACGAGGCTCGAACTCATGAACCGTGAGATCATGACCTGAGCTGAAGTCAGACGCTTAACTGAGCCACCCAGGTGCCCCATCAGCTTAGCTTTTAATAGCATAAACACTCTAGTCCTTCATAGTCCCTACCTCTCTTAAATGTCTTTTAGCAGCTGTGTTTCACAGTTTTGTGTCTCGGTGACATATGAGCTTGAGAGCCTCTACTATCTAAGTGAGTGCTGGCAGGGTCCAGTGGTAGATGGTTCAAGGAGAGGCCAATTAAACTCTTAAGTCACTGCTGCTGTTATCCCAGTTGACACATTTAATAACTGGCTATAGTGTATTTCAGCTCTTCCAGGCCTTCCATCCAGGATGCCAAAGTTCATTACCAGAAGAATATGTTACTAATGATTGCTCTCTTCTTATAAGACACATACATTCACAGAATCTTGGCTGGCGTGATTCAAGGAATCACAGCACACATACAACTATTTTCCAATTTATTTGTTTAATTTGAAATATCTCCCTTTAGTATAGAACAAAGGATAAAGTACTTATAAATCCTGACACAAAAGTATCTAATATTTTTCTTTCAGCTTAGCAGTACACAATAAAACAACACACAGAGAGCATTAAGAGCTGAATTATTCTGAAATTACTTACACAGAACTCCAAACTACTTGTCAGAAGATTTTAAGCAATAGATATTAGGAAGACAATGCATATATTTACATGAATCTAAGAACATTTTGTAGCCTCCTACAGTTGAAATATGCTGGGCCATAATCAAGCCTCTAGACAACACTCAGATCACTTCTGTAATTTGAATCTCTTTTGCAATAACTTCCTAGAACAGCATAGACATCAAAACATCCAATTTGTGTTGGCAGCAAAGAGACTCCATTATTCATTCATTCACTTCAAGGTTCTTAGTTGCAAACCAAAGAAACTGTTCTAGCTTGTTAAAGCAGATAAAAATGCTTTATTAAGGATGGAAGTCTCAGAATTTCTGGGAAAGTCACAGAAGCAGGCTTGATGGCCATTCTTCCAGGAACAATTTTCAAAGTAAGATGCAAAATGGTGCCAGCCCCAGGGCGACCACCAGGCACAATCCCGTGGATTGCACTGTTTATTCCAGGGACTGAAGACAACTCCTGGAATCTTCCAGACTACACCTCTGTAAAGCTGGATGTCATTGGCTGGGTCAGAGGTCTGTGCTCAGCTACAAAGTATGATGCCTAGGGAAATAAGTTTCTGGGCCCTTCCACTGTTAGCAATGGGCTCACAAGGTGAAGTATTCCTCAAACACAGGAAAGGTGTGGTGGGCAGAGGTCCCAAAGAGTCAAAATAAAAGACCGATGCCCCCAACAAGCAGAGGGCACTAGATACAAACTGAGGAAATGATGAGGAAAAATAAAAATATGTTAAGCAACAGATTTGCGTGGAATCTGTAGTTTGTTGGGGAAGACAGAACAAAAATTAAGCAAATAACCACATTAATAAAGATATCATTATAAACCACATAAGTGATGCAAAGGACAGAGATCTATATCCCACTGATATAGGTGGGACCCAAATGGAACTAGGGATCACAAGACTTCTTGAGGAGATGATTTCTTAACTGAATCTGAGGAAGGAACGAGTTAAACAGATGGAAGTAGTTGAAGAACCTTCCAGAACATTCCAGTGAAGGGAAGCACATATGCAGAAGGCCTGTGGTGAGAAGGAACACAGCAAGTCTGAGGAGGTGGAAGGACCATGTACTTATTCTAGGTTAAGGTTTATGGGGGAGAGGAGTGTGTCGAAAGTAAGGTTAGGAGAAGGTAGATGAAGCTAGATGAAGTCATATTTCTTTCTTTATTATGAAAGCAAATATGGATGAACTATGCAGGAGAACCCTAAAATAATCAGATCACCCTGATTGTTGTGTGGCAAATGAGGACCTGGAGACTGTGGACATTGAATGGTTCTAGAGAGAAGTGACCATAGTCTTGCCTTGTACAAGACACATGGAGAAAGTCCATAGGCCACTTGACAGTAGACTGTTGTAGCTTTTACTTCAACGTTTATGTTTTATTTTAATCAGTTTTCCCATATCTGTTATTTTGTAAGATTGTATTACATACATGCCTAAAATTTTTTCTGATTTTGTCAAGTTTAATATCATAAGTATTCCTCTTTTTGGAAACTGCATCTGGGATGATGTAATAGAATATCTGTAACTCATAGCCTCATGCATTTGGACAAATTGAAATTCCTTGAAATTCAGAATTTATTATGAAATGAATAATAGGGGCGCCTGGGTGGCTCAGTCAGTTAAGCATCCGACTTTGGCTCAGGTCATGATCTCACGGTCCATGAGTTTGAGCCCCACATCAGGCTCTGGGCTAACAGCTCAGAGCCTGAAGCCTGCTTCAGATTCTGTGTCTCCCTCTCTCTCTGACCCTCCCCCATTCATGCTCTCTCTCTGTCTCAAAAATAAATAAACGTTAAAAAAAATGAATTATAGTTTCCAAACAGTAGTGAGTGACCAAGGAATTATATTATTTATCACTGTTTTTCAGACTTCCACCCAAAAAGTGTCTTACCCTGGTTGAGATATCTACTAGCTCTTTACCCATTCTTAGTTAATTTCTGCAAAGCCAGCAATAGAAACCTATATAAAAATTTCATTAATTTCATTTCTTCAATCACTTGAATTTCAGTTAGGATTAAATATTTCTTTGCATGAAAGCACCCTGAAGCATTAGATGAAAAACGTGGGGTTTCGAGCTAGAAGATGTGACATCAAGTTCCATTTCCATCACTTCCCAGATACCTGACATCGTGCACGTTATCTGTCTTGCTCAGCCTTTGCCTTCTCAACTGCGAAAGTAGCAGGATAGGGCCTCCAGAGGAGCTGTAGCAAAGACGAAACAAAAGCATGTTTCAGCAAAGCGGTTCACATACTGGAAAACTACAGTAGCATGAGTTGTTGATAACCACGAAGACAAATCTGCTAAATACACAGGGGAAGAAATGAAGAAACAGTGGGGTTCTTGCTGGCAAAGACCGATACCCAAAACTATCTGCAGCATTTTAACAATATGCACAAAAGGGACTACAACTGTTTTGATGGCGAATGTGCTCCTTCTTTCAGAATGTCTCTTGCTGGTCTCTGACCTCAGAGCACGTGAAAGCCCTCAATCAGCCTACAGCCGCCTCCCAGGTGGGCTATCCCCCAGAAGGCAACCATGGTGGTAAATTTAGCAAGTCGTAACTCTTCCATGGTGATGAATGCTTAGGCTCCTCCAGCGCATCGTTATGTTTCGTTTTATTTTATTTTTTATTTATTCACCAGATATTAACAACGCGCCTCAGTTCAAGGCACATTATTATCACTGATCCATACGAGGTTCTTCAGTTTTATTATTTATTTATTACATTTTATCCCAATCTCCAAAGTAACCATTCTATTGTGGTTTATTCTTTTTATTATTAAGTGCTTAAAAACGTGATGTGTGATTTCCTTGGCATTTGTGTTAAACTATGAAAATCCTTATAGATCTCATTCAGCTTCTACTTTTTTGGATGAAGCTTTTTTTTTTTCTTTTTAAGATCCGATCTAATTTCTATGTATACATCAGATGTGCTCCTTCTAATGCTTCCTTAATAACCTATGGAGGTATTCTCCACATCTGTCTACCCAAACTTCCCCCAACTCCCACCGTTGTAAACAATACTGCAGTAAATACCTTTATATTTTTTATGCTATAAATATGATTGAAAATATTTTTAGATAAAGTCTCAGGAGAAGAATTGCCAGGTCATAGTTATATATATATAAAATTTGTATCCATCATGCCAGACTGTGCAGAATGCCTATACCAGTCTACTCTCCCATGAAGCTTCCTGCATACCTGCTTCCCTGACAATACTTAGAATTGCCCAGCTTTCTTATTTTTGCCACTTTACTATTGTTAATTTAACTGCATTCTTCCAATTATCTTCAGCATGGCTTTGGGCACATGTTGGTTTTCAGAATTTTCTTTCCCTTAAATTACTTGCTCATGTTCTTTGTTTCCCTACTATAGTAATTGACTTGTCAATATACAGAAACTTTTCACTAATTATTACTCCCTTGCCCCTTTTAGATATTGAAAACACCTTCTTGGGGTGTGTGGGTGGCTCTGTTGGTTTAGCATAGGACCCTTGATCTTAGCCTTCAGGTCATGATCTCATGCTTCATGGTATCAAGCCCCATGTCAGGCTCTGTGCTGACAGCATTGAGCCTGCTTGGGATTCTCTCTCTCCCTCCCTCTCTGCCCCTCCCCTGTTTGCTCTCTCTCTCTCTCTCAAAAATAAATTAATTTTAAAAAATAAAATAAAATTTGAAAACACCTTCTTCCAGTTACTCGTGTTATTAATTTGGCCCCTGGTATTCTTTATGAACAGAAAACTTTAATTTTGATACAATTATGGTTATCAATCATTTGTTTTATTTTCTTTTTGAAGTTTTTGAAGGGTTTCACCATTCCTAGATTGTAAGGATTATCTCATATGTTCTCTTCTATCAGCTGTATGGTTTTCCCTTTTCAATTTAGATATTTAGTCTATCTGGAATCCATCCTTTTTTGGGGGTTAGGTAGGGATCCACTTTAATTTTTCTGCATATGGTGAGCCAGTTTTCCCCAAACACTTCAACTAAACAATTTTCATTGATTTGTGGTAACTCCTTTAAAGTTTATTAAGTTCCCGTGGATACATGAGTCTCTTCTGAGTGTATTATTTCCTTCCACTTACCCGTTAATCTGATCTTAATATGAGTAGCACATTGCTTTTATCACTTTGGCCTCGTAGTATGTCTTAATACGTGACAGGCAAGCTCTCTATCTTTATGACTTCCCTTTAACCAACAGGCAGCCATGGACTTTTATTCCTCTCTACAATTTTTACTGAAAGTTTAATAGTTCCTCTAAAATACTTAACTGGAATTTGGACTGAAATTGCATTTCATTTATATACTGAATTGAAGAAAATCCACATCTTAGGAATATGAATTCATCCCATTCCAGGAGCATGAAATGTCACTCCATTTATTTAGATCATCTTTTATATCCTTCACCAGAATTTTGAAGGGTCAGGAAATTTATGTGAAACTTGGAAATAAGGCCAAAAAGATGCATAGAATATCCTTACACTATCACTCTGGGATGAAGACCACAAAAGGAAAGAATTGCTATGGAATGCACTTGGTTTATTTCACTGTTTACTATTAATAAAATGTCTCAGACCTAGTGAGGTTACATGTTAATTTCTAAAATTGCACCCAGTAGATGCAAATAATTTTGTGTCTGATGAAACAGAAAACTCCAAACATCCAAGGTCTGTGGGACATTTCTTTTATAACCAATTCAGCCCTTGTATCTTAATATTTCTCTATTAAAGTGCCTATAAATCCCTGGCTTCTCAAGTACTCTTTGAACTGACCATGACATGAGTGGTTTGCTCATTAATTAATGACTTTAAAATCTTTGACACATGTTCATTGTCTATTTACATATAGACAATTTACATATAGACAAATTTGAAGATTTCATTTTGGTACCTTTCTCCATAAAGGTCCTGGATACTGCATAGTTTTATTTAAATTATGAATGGAATAATAGTTTTATGGAGACTTCTAATTGATTACTGCTGGTATAGAGAAATAGTTTCTTATTTTTGAAGGTTGATGTTGTATGCAGAAACCTTGATAAACTCTTATATTGGTTTTAATAGTTTCTCTCTGAATCTTATTAGTTCTTTCAGGCAGACAATCATAATACCAGCAATTAATGAACAGTTAGATACTATACACAAATTTTTAAAAGTAGATAAAATAAATAAATTCCTAGAAAATTACTCAATACCAAAATTAACCCTAATTTTACACACATTTGTCTTGATTTGATTCTAGTTTTAACTTGTGACTCTTTTCTTATTTTAATTTATTTTTAATGTTTATTTATTTTTGAGACAGAGCAAGAGACAGTGCAAGCGGAGGAGGGGCAGACAGAGGGAAACACAGAATCTGAAGCGAGCTCTAAGCTCTGAGCTGTCAGCACAGAGCACTTTGCGGGTCTTGAACTCAGTAACCGCGAGATCATGACCTGAGCCGAAGTCGGACGTTCAACCGACTGAGCCACCCAGGCACCCCCAGACTCTTTTCTTAAGTTTGTGTATTTATTTTGAGAGAGAAATAGAGAGAGAGATCAGAGGAGAGGCAGAGAGAGAGGGAACTCACAAACCGTGAGATCATGACCTGAGTCGAAACTAGGAGTTGGACACTTAACTGATGGAGCCACCCAGGTGCCCCTTAACTTCGGACTCTTAATAAAAATGCTTATTTATGGTGTGCTTTCACATAAATGACCTCATTTGATACCAAGTTAGATCCTATGAGGTAAATGAGATTCATTATACACTGAAGTAAATAAATACATAAAGGTAAGTGCATTGTGAAAAGTCAAAGCCTTACCTGTGGTGGATCCTCGTCAATATCCAGGTCTCATGCCTTGGAATCAGGGGCAATTGTTACAGCAGATACTTTTTCGTGTCCCTCTACCTCTACTCTCCAGGTCGTTTTACAAGTTCACCAAAAATAGACTTGATCATAGCAAGGAAGTGTTCAACAGCTAAGAGCGGAAATGCATTCACACAAGGTTTTATTTTTGCCCTCCTTCCTCAGATCTAGAAAGGAAGACCGATTAGTTATTGTGGAAAAGTGGGAAAAACAAAATGATGGCCACTCATCAAAAGTCTTGCTTCCTCTTCAGAGTCTGGAAGACATAACCAGGCTCCTGTAACAAACGACTTGGGCAGATTTTAAGATTCGCTTGTGGTAGGTTGGACAGATTTGGCAACTAAATATATAGGATGCCCAATTAAATTTGAATTTTTGTTAAAACAATAGATATTATTTTAGTATAAGCATTCCCCATGCAATATTTAGGACACGCTTGTAATAAAAAGGAATCCATTGTTTACCTGCAATTCCAGCAGTCTAGCTAGCTTGAGATGAAAGTTCATTTGCCAAGAATCTAGTGGCCCCATTTGCAGGAATTTCTAGTGTTATAATGTCCCTATTCCAAAAGGTATACAACCCATACTTTATCTTTTATTGAAAGATATTTTTTCAGAAGATTGATATGTGTTGTTCTAGGAGATGTAAAAGAATCAAAACTTTTATTTCAATTACCTTTTACCATCAGTATAATTTTAAAAAGCTTCAAACATTTAATTCTGCCAAAAATTCAACCCTTTACAATATGAACTCTCTTAAATCAATTCAACTGAAACTAGCTCTCACTAAGCCATGATTCAAATCACTACTTCAAAACAATTCATCACTATTATCAAACCTGTTAATGAAGACACCTTCCCTTGAAGGAACCTTCACAAAGACTGCTGTTGGGAGCACATCAGCCAAATGGGAACCTTCCAATATTACCTCATGACAGTTGCCAAATGTTTATCTTTTCTCCAAAATGTTAGAATTTTCTGTCTCCCTTAGGAAGTTTTTCTCCACTCCTTGTAATATTGTTGTTTAATTTTATACATTGAATGCATTTAAATCTCTAATAGGTTAACTCATTATTACTATTTCATTGCCAAGTGACTATCACAACAAAAATACAACTTTTAAAAATATTTCATCAGTAATTATAATTTATTAAAGTTTCCATGTACCAGATAACGGAAATTATGTATATATCATAGGTATATATAAGTATATCATATGTATATAAGTATAAATTATGTATATATATGTGTGTGTGTGTGTATATATATATGTATATCATGTGTATATACATGTGTATAGTATATATATAATTAATATATATGACCAGAGCCGAAATCATGACCTGAGCCACCTAGGTGCCCCTAAAGTCCATGCTCTTATACCACCTCCCTACCTCCTCAGATAACCCTGTGTGGCAGGTACACCCAATCCCATTCCCAACCTCTTCTCCTCTGCCACCCTCCATAGCAGAGACTGGGAAAGCCAACCACTCCATTTCCAGCTTCCATCGCAGCCAGAGAAGACCATGTGACACAGTTATGGCAAGAGAAATATAAGGAGCAGTGGACTGGAGCTTCTGGAAAATCTCTGTTTTTAGGATCAAAGGGACAGATCTGAGGGGTGCCTGGGTGGCTCAGTCAGTTCAGTGACCAATTCTTGATTGTGGCTCAGGTCATGATCCCATGGTTATGAGATCAAGTCCCGCATCAAGATCCGTGCTGAGTATGGAGCCTACTTAAGATTCTCTCTCTCTCCCTCTGCCCTTCCCCCATGCTCACTCTCTTTCTCAAATAATTTTTAAAAGGTTGGGGGGGGGGACAAATATGAGTCACTGCTATTCTCCTCCTCTTTCTGCCAAGATCACAGATCTTGTGATAGGAGACATAGCCCTCATTTTGTGATGACTTTTAAGGAAAGACCAGATGATCGACAGAGAAGCCACCCAACCCTGTTGACAATAAGCCCCTGGACCAAGAACCGCAGCATCTACCTTGACTTTGTATTAGGTAAAGATAAATCTACTTGTTTAGCTAGCTTGTCAGGGTGTGAATTTCCTTTCCATGCTAATTATTCAGATATTAGAGATTCTCAAGAGATCCACCTTCAACCAACATGTACTGAAAGCCTAACACTTCTGGACTCACTGATAGACATCATCATAATCTAACCCTTTTACAATGTCCCTGTGTGGTGGGGATTATTATATTTATTTCATGGAATTGTGGTTCAGAGAGGCCTGGCAGTTTGTTCAAAGGCGACACACAACTGGCAAAAAGTCAGGATTCAAACCTGTGTCATGTGAATCTGATTTTACACTTCTTTCTTTTAGCTATCTGGAAACACTCATGATATTGAGACACCAGTTTGGTTTCACTTTGAAAGTATGTGTTCCTTCCACAGGAATTTTCCAGTTTTCAGGAACAAATAATCCTTGCATAAGGAAGTCTCACCAAAACTCGTGTTCCTTAAATTCACCAAGTATATTATCTGGCTAACAGGTTTTCATTTTCATGTAGAGCAGGCTGTGCTCTCTGCCATGGAGAAATTATTGGTAGTAAAATGAAGACTGAGATCCAAAGAACTTCACAAAAAACAAACAAGAACCAAAAAATTGTTATGTAGTAGATGTGAACAGACACGGAATATGATGGTAATAGTTGCATCTCTCACAGGCAGAGGATGGAGTATGTAAGGCCAGAGAATTCCCTTACAATTACATTTTACCCTGAATTCATAAAACCGCACTGACTGGCAATCCTTCTTCATACAGAGAGCCTTTCAGAAGAGGAAAAGAAAAATAAGTTGTCATCTTAAAAAAAAAAAAAAGTACCACAGAATGGAGAAAAAAGATTAGGCATGATAACAAGTTGCGGAAAGGCACTGCAAAGTCAAAGAGATCTCGGTAAGTACTCATTTGTCCACGGTCTTAATAGGATAAATTCCTCCGGGGTCTTAAAAGATAATGAGCCCGCCAATTATTGTCTCAGGGCACAGGAGCAGGACGAGGAATTACTGCTGTTTTCAGATGTAATAACACAAGCTGAACAAGTCAGAAATGTCATCCTGGAGGAGTCGTTCTTATTTGAGCAAAGAGATGTTAATCACAGGTGAGTCTTGCCAGTGGCTCTCCAATCAGGCAAGTCAAGGCTCGTTTGCAGTTCGAGCAAGACGCTCCCAAATCAAATCTGGTATTAACGAGGTACCACAATAAGGAGACTTACAGCAACCATAAATCTTTTGATTTCCAAGCCAGTTGTCTATTTGTCCTTGTTGGCAGAGAGCACATATTTATACAGCTTTCAGGGCAAAGCAATCCAAATAGATGCCAGAGACAGAGGCAGATAACATTGATTCATGAACGTGTGCTGCTGTGCGGTAGGTCTTTTGACATCATAATAATTGCAGTTTATTTTCTACATTAAGAATAATTTTCAAGTGCAAATATTACATTCTGTTCAAGTCTGTTAAGTGTTCAGAGGAGGTAACACGGGCATTTGGAGGGCATCGGCACTCCTGTGGAGCTCTTTTATTGTTTCTATTTCATTTTGGGCTTTGAGCCTTAATTTCTTTTTATGTAAGAAATTTAAAACCCAGAAAAAAACTTGAAGGAAGAGAACAATAAATACCATCCATCTCAATGCATCAAAATGTTAACATTCTGTCACACTTGCTTTAATTTCTGTTTCCTCCAATCCTTCCTCCCTCCCTTTCTTCCTTCCTTTCTTCCTTCCTTCCTTCCTTCCTCCCTTCCTTCCTTCCTTCCTCCCTCCCTCCCTCCCTCCCATTTTTCCTTCCTTCCTTCCTTCCTTCCTTCCTTCTTTCTTTTCTTCCTTTTTTTATGTGGGCTAATCTTCTATTCTTTGACATAAAAATATATATATACTTTTTTGCTGAAACATTTGAGAATAAGTTACAGACACTGTGTCAGTTCATCCCTAAATATCACATATCTGCTAAGAATGAGTGTCCTACATAACCACACCATCCTTTTCATTTATCTACATTAAAATTTCCCCAACTGATAGAAAATAACTTTTAAGATTACTTTACTTCTTCATTCTAGAATCAAATCAAGGTTCACACATGACATGTGGCTATGTCTCTTTAATACCTTTAATCTCTTTTAGAAGAGCACTCAGCTTTTCGTTTTCGTTTTGATGACATTGAAAAATTCAGGATAGTTGCCTTCTACCATACCCCACATTCTATATTTAATTCTTCTTCACCATTAGGTTCATGTTAATTATTTTGTCCTAAGTACTACCCACTACATGTGATGCTGTATACCTCCTACTGTTATCATGTATCTATCACAGGGCTTAATTTTCCTTGGCAATTAAAACACATAATCTTTGGGATAATACATTGAGTCCATGCAAATATCTCAACAACTCTTTATTCAAAAGTTTTCGTATTATTTTATGATCTTTGCTTGAATTACGTTTGGCTGCAAAATGGTGACTTCTAAAAATCTTCTTTTCACATTAGTGAAGAATTTTTTATAAAGAAGAGCTTCTGCCTTTTATTTCCCCTCTCTCTCTCCCTCTCTCTCTTTCCCTTCTTCTTTCTCTGTATCATTATAGATTTATATTTGATGTGATATAATCCATTACCATCATTATTCTTTTCAGTGCTCAAAGTGCCCCTATTTTGGCAAGTGGAAGCCCCTTCATCCTGGCTTCTGTTAATTCTTTTGACATGAGCCCATTAGTCTTCGAACACTTCCTTGCTTTAGGGCATAACAAAAATAGCCCAGACTTATCTTGTATTTTTCTTGCCTAGACCTGGACTCGGCCATTTCTACACAAAATCCTTAGTTCTTTTCAGTTCAAGCTACTATCTGTGTGTTGTCGCCACTCTGAAGAAACAGGATAGACCCTGCCCCACCACCCAAAATTTGGTTGGAAGGTCTAAACTGATGACTCATAGCAAGAGGGTATCAAAAGGGTTATTACTTACATAATGAGGCTTTCTGGGAAAGCAGGGAAGGCTTTGCAAGCTGGTCTGAAAATGCTTTGCAAGACAGGAAAAGGAGACTGCCATGGGTCTTTACAGTAGTCAGAGGGGAAGGCTGACATGAGGACTCATGGGCACAGGCAGGGTCTTGTGTGGTTTGAATTTCCCAGCAGTATCAAGGAAGGAGGATCCAGAGTTTCTAAGCAGCTAGTCCAGAAGTGAGGCAGAGGGGGAGGGAGGGGAAGCTTAAGATTTTGGCAATCAAACATCAAAAAACAGAGCCAGAGTCTTTATCATACTGGATTATATTTACAGGCTCTTCTATAAATCTAGGAGATAGAGATCTGTTACATCGATACTACCTGTGTGCAAAACTCCTGTGCAGGGTACAAGGGAAGTATGTGGAATAAGAACATAAGGTACCTCTAGCTCTTGAGATAGAACAACCTCTCTAAGCCCACAGCATTATCACCAAAATCATTATTCCTTACTAAGTTCCTTAATATTTCCAAATGGTTTCCAAATCAGATATGGATAGGGATATCAATTTTCTTTTTAGAAAGTCAACTTTAGGGGCACCTGGGTGGCTCAGTGGGTCAAGCCTCCGACTTTGGCTCAGGTCATGATCTGTCAGGTCATGAGTTCGAGCCCCGCATCAGGGGCTCTGTGCTGATAGCTCAGAGCCTGGAGCCTGCTTCAGATTCTGTGTCTCCCCCTCTCTCTGCCCCTCCTCTGCACGCACTCTATCTCTCTCTCTCAAAAAATAAATAAACATTAAAATTTTTTTTTTCATTAAAAAAAAAAAACAACAAAGAAAATCAACTTTAGAAAGGCTCTGGGCTTTAGTGATGTCAGAGCTCCTAAGAGGGTCAAAAGATTTTAACTTATCTCTCAGCCAGGTCATCCAGACTATTCTTAGGGCCTTTATATTTCATATAAAATGTTAGATTAGAGGCGCACCTGGCTGGCTCAGTCAGATGAGTATCCGACTCTTTATATCAGCTCAGGTCACGATCCCATGGTAGTAGGATTGAGCCCTGCATCAGGCTCCATCCTGAGCATGGAACCTGCTTAACATTCTCCCCCCTCCCACCCCTCTCCCCTGCTTGCTCTTTCTCTCTCTGCACTCTCTCTCTCAACTAAAAAATAAAAATAAATAAATAAAAATAGAAATAATGTTTAAAAAATGTTATATTCGAGCAGCTCATCATTAAACTGGATTAACAGAAATACTGTTACATTAAACACTCAGAAAATAATGCTACAGATCTGTGTCAAGACAGATAATGCTAACAACAATAATAATAGCAGCTAACACATATTGCATGAATTTATGTTCCAGGAACTCTTCCAAACACATTACAGTCATCATCATCATAGTTCATTAGATTAAATGTTAATATTACCCCAATTTTTCAGTGAGGAAATTGAAGCCCAGAGAAATTAAATAACGTGACCAACATCACACCATGAGTAAATGAAGGGAAAAAGGATTCAAACACAGAGCAGGAAGACAACATTGAACATTAAACATCGCAAAGCCATATTTTAGTTCTGAAAGTGGAGCACAGATTGATTTCCACCCAATATAGGAAGTGCCAAACTGGCTCAGATTTTAAACTAGTGAGAACAAAACTTTTATTCTGCGTTATTTCATTTTACCTCAGAATATTAGGGGAACAACATCCAAGGCAGCAAGTAACCAAATGACTACACATTAGGCAGACGAATGGTTTGGACTTTCCCAATCCAAAGGGCTACATCAACAATCAATTTGGAATTCAGCTATGCATGCCCTGTTGGGTTCCCAAGGCTATTTTCCCCTGCTAAAGCCCAGACACAGTTATACAGTAAAATGATAGAGGCATTGATTTCAAAGGGAGCCACGATGGTGGGTTAAAATTAATTGTTCAACCACTGTTTGACCTTCAACTTTGGAGCTCTCAATGTTAGAACACATACAGTGTCACGTTCCACATGATTTGTATATCAGATCATTTTTACACACATCTCACTCAATCTTCTTATCAACCCAATGCTAACGGCATAAAATTTACTTACACAAACATGGAGCAAGGATCTCAGGTAATCCACATGTCTACTGAAGAAGGAGAGGGTCCAAATACCTTTTCCAATCCCTTGGCAGACTTTACTTGGATGGCTATGCCAGCAGGGGGCACCACAGACATTACCTTTGACAAATGACCGCCCCTCCCTCCCTCCCCCCCCCCCCCCCCACTTTGTGGTGATCCCTTACACTTGCTTTCTGTCCACTGGGATTCTGGGTTTTCCCAGGTCATGTGCAAAGCTGGGAGTGCAAGGGGGTCAACACCACTGGAACAATATTTAATCAACAGGGGGTAGGAAGTGGTAAATAAGGACTCCTTTCCTCATCCTTGGTGGATGATTCTGGGGTACATTCTAGATAATGCTGGTGGAGCCCTGGCATCACTGAGCCCCAGCTACTGCCAGCCATCTTCTTTAAAAAGCATCTTGGGAGGCACCGGGGTGGCTCAGTTGGTTAAGCATCAGACTCTCGATTTCAGCTGAGGTCATGATCTCATGGTTCATGGGTCCCAGCCCCAGGTCAGGCTCTGCACTGGCAGCATATAACCTGCTTTGGATTCTTTCTCTCCCTTTCTCTGCCCCTCCCCTGCTTGGGTGCCGATGCTCGCACATGCTCTCTCTCTCAAAATAAACATTTTTTTTTCACATTTTTAAAAAAAGCATCTTTGCATTGGCCTCCTTCTCTGCTCTGCTCTTTCCCAGTCATCATACCTATTTTGCTTTATTGTATTTGGTTCCAGGAGTTTATTAAGAGTTAATAAATACATCAAAAAAAATCATATTCCTGGGGAACCACTCATCAAGCCCTTGTCATAGGTGCTGCTTTGGGGAGAGAATCTAAGCAGAATCTAAGAGTTTAACTTATTTTTTTTTTAAGTCACTTATGTTTGGAGTCTAGAATATCTGTCAGACCTAGATCTAGGTCTTTTATCTTTTTATGGGATATGGATTAAAAGCATGTGTTTTCAAGTAGATTCACCCGCATTAGAAACTAGCTAAGATATCTTGAGATACTGCCTTGATTTTTCTGAGCCTCAACTATGAAATCGGAATGTAATGAAAATAATAGGAAGGGCCAATCTTTGTTAAGTATTGCTATGCGTAGACTTCGTTCTAAATGCTTTACAGGTATTAACCTACAAATTGGCACCATAACCGATGAATACCGAGATAAATACTAGAATGATCACAAGTTTACAGATGAAGAAATGGGTACAGAAAGGCTACTATGCCCGATATCACAGAGCAAGTAAGCGGTACATTAGGGATTCCAACCTCAGACAATCAAGCCCCAGGGCTAATACATCTAAGCACTATTTATTAGCTTTACTGTTTCCTCAGAGGGTTATAATATTAAAATGTAATAATAAAGTAAAAATACATGGCATTTAGTACAGCACTGGGTGCACAGGAAATGCTTCCACATTTTAGCTTAACAAGAAAAGAAAAAGAAAGACCGAATCCTAATGAAAAAGATTAACAAGTATTCCTTTTCTGTCCATTTATCTTTGTTTCTGTAATTTCTTCTTTTCTCCGACGGTCTTCCATTAAAATGTTACTGCCCTTCCTTCCCTCTGCCTTGGTGATGTTTTATGTTTCCCTTGTCACCTTCCTCAGTCACCTTCCCCCAACTTCTCCTATTTCTTCCTTTCAAGCCTCATTTTTCCCAATTTCAAGGCCACTGACAGATCAACATGAGCAACATCAGAGATATTTTATTTTCATGACATTCCCTTCAGAATGTCACCAGCAAAAATGGTTTTTGTGGTCTTTGCAACAAAGTACCCAGAAATGCATGCAGAGACATAATCAGTATTTGTCAGATCCTCCATCAGTAGAGGCTTCTCAGGGATCTAAAGGGATGGATAAAGAGGATATCCTGGGGGTGGGTGTGCTGCCCATAGCCTAAGCGACAAGCAAAAAAGAGCAAATAAACTAAATAAACACTTTATTTGATTCACTGGCAAGATCTTCTCTTTCTTTTTAATTAATAGTCCAAATGCTAATCCACTTACTCTAATCTTTCCTTACAAATTATACCACTGAGAATAAAATGCATATGCAAAAAAGTCACGCCGGGAGCCGTAATTAAGGCCCTTGACAATTACTCTGATTACTACATTTTTCACAAGTGCCAAGAAATGTTGAACCACTGTCTGGACTCCTTTCGCCTTGTGGAAGAAGAACACTGCTGATCGAAATCTGAACGATTTTGGTTATCACTAGTAAAATGTCCGCAGAGGACAAACAGATGAGCCCACTAACTGATGCCCTTCGTCTCTTGAGGCAACTTTGGATTATCTTCAATTTTAGGAAAGTAGTATCTATCGTGGCTAGATCCCCACTGGCTCTTGAGTCTTCTTTGGAACTCCACAGAGTATGAATGAATTTAATTCTGTTGAATTAGGTAAGGTACGTCCCTATGAAGAAACATTCCCAGGTATAGTCGGTAAACTTGCAATTCAGACTCTTGCACTGAGCGATCTTTTCAAAGTGGTTGTCAGAGCGACCCTTCCAAGGTTGGCAGTAATTGCTCTATTCCTAAGGCAAGCAGCTGCTTACTCTGACTTTTGGACAATGGTTGATAAAAAATGAATCTACATGTGAATGGGTATCTACACGTCACTCTGAAATATTCCTCCAGCTCAAGAGTTTACATATTGTTTACTCTTCAGTCATTCATCCACTTGTTTCAAATGAGTGATTAAAGGAAAAGCAAAATTCTCAGGGCTGGTAGCAGCCAGATTATTAAATGGTATATGCATTTGCCTAAAGTTAAAGATGTGCATTTCTCTGCATCTTGGGTGATACTCTTCTCTTGCTAAATACCAATATGTCTCAGGGGTAATCCTATAAATGTCTATAATTTCAATCTCGCATGGTTATTTTAGTTAACTCAAATATAGATTCCCATATTAAACATTCTGAAACACTTTGTCCTTTATCATTTGAAGAAGTTGAACCGTCCTTTAAAGTATAATGAAATAAGATTTTTTTTTTAAGAGGGGAATTTTTAGCACCACGTTTATAGAGCACTCTTGGTGCAGGAACCAAAATTATTAGCAGTGCCTTTTTTGCTTGTTTTAAAAGACTCTTCAATTTTGGCTGATGGTTACATCTTTAAATAGATTTCATGCTCCCTGCTCAGAGATGGAAAAGCACACGTAGCTCTCTTAACATTCAAATAACAATGTCTCCACTCATCATCACCAAAGTCCAATACCTATCCCGGAACCTATTAAATTAGCTACAAAACCTCTGCTATTCTCATGGAAATAGCATGTCTGTGAGGGCCTTTTAACTCATTTTATCCCTCTCTGCTACAGAATGTTTTACATTCCAGAATGTACCTAAAAGGATTTTAAAGGTCCTTTTTTTGTGTGTGATCCTGTGATTTCATCATGACTGCTCTCGATGACAAAAGACGGTCCTGCCTAAATGAAAAGACAGCTGAGGGAAAAGAACTACTGCTTAGTAAAAGCCCCAGCTTAGGGTATACCATCACGTAGCCATGGGCAGCCCAATTTACTACAGTTCAAAAACAAGAAAGGGGTTATTTGCAAAACCCAGGTAAAGATGCTAACAATTCAAGAGGGAAATGGAGTACAGGGAAAGGCACTTGGCATCCAAGCTAAATGGGAATCTAAAAGAATAGCTGACATCTGGAGGTCAGAGATCAGGTCGTAAAGCAAGGAACGGACGCAGCAGGCAATCCACTCAGAGGACACCACTCACCAAGTGTGACACATCCCCACTGTCTTGTAAAGACCTACCATAGCAGGAAATTTCAGGGGAGATTAAAGCTTTCCTTTCTGAAACTTATATGGCTATCCACAGCCAAGTACTACCCAAAATCATCCTGTGCTGCTGGAAGGCATGCGACTAACAAGTGAGAAAGGCATTTTCGGAAATCTGTGTCTCAATTCTAGAATGCTATCATTTTAAAGGAACATTCTTAATAGACCATACAGTTACATCAGAGCAGGTGTTCCTACTAGGCACCAACACATTGTTCTCACAGGTATACATTTCACGCTGGCTTCATGTTTCCCTCTATATCACCTTCTCCCCAACACCACCATCACTCCCATTCATACCATTAGGGACCATCAGCTCTGTTACTAAACTACCAAATGTTCAATTTTAAGATCAAAATGGTTTCACAGGGTGTCTAAGTTGCTAATGCTGAGCGATCTAAGCCAATGCTTCTCAAATCTTAATGTGCATACAAATCTCCTAGAGGATCTTATTAAAACTCTGTAGTTCTTGGGTGAGATCTGACATTTTGTATTTCTAACAAACTCCCGGGTGCTATCAAAAGTGCTAACCTATGGAGCACACCCTTGAATACCTTACTAACTCAGAACACTCATAACTGTCCAAAATTCCTGAAGCTTCCTCATATTAAAATCCAGCCTAGAACTAAACCACATTCTTCAAAGCAAGGGTTCTCCAAACGGAGTCCCTGGATCTCCAGCTCTGCATCAGACTGCTAGGTTCTAGTCCCAGGTTCTAGGCTCCTCTCCCTACCTCCTGTGTAACCTAGCTATGCAGTCTTTCTAGGATTCCATTTCCTCATCTTAAGTCTCAACAGGTCATTGTAGGCATTAATTAAGATGACTCAGGTATCGTGCTTCCCGTAATGCTCAGTATGGTAATCAAACACCAAAGGTCAGATCTCCTTAGAGAACCCTAAGATGAACTTCAAGGACATCTATGAAGACACTAATTATTTCTAAAGTGTTCTATGTACTTTTTACTTCCTTGAGACAGAATCCACATCTTTCTTTAGATTCTCAATGGGGTTAATAACCTTAAAAAGTTTAAGAACTATGGATCAGAAGTGACTGGAGGTGAGGGTGGGTGCATGGATGGCTCAGACAGGTAAGCATCTGACGTCCGCTTAGGTCATGATGTCACGGTTCATGAGTTCAAGCCCCACATCAGGCTCTGTGTTGAAGTTTAGAGCCTAGGGCTTGATTTGGATCCTCTGTCCCCATCTCTCTCTGCCCCTCCCCTGCTCTCTCTCTCAAGAATAAACAAACATTAAAAAAAAAAAAGAGTGACTAGGAGTCCCAGAACTGCCCTGGTGTCCAGAAGATTGGTATGAGGAAAAGATAGACCTTGACGAAGCAGCGTCGTGAGCCAAACCCCACTGGATTGGGGGAACAGGCATGGGAAGAAAGGACAGCAAACTAACTTTTTCCTAATTTGTATTACTTATGGTCATCATCACCATAATCTTATAAACAAGTGCTGATCCATTGGGATAAAGTTCTCCCCGGAGTGCAGGTGCCCCAAGTGCAAAAAATGGCATAGTAAGAAAACTCCCTCAGGCCACTAATAACCTCATGTGGGTGACACACTCAGTATTTAAAAAGCATCACTTGTGTGGTCAGTGTGCCCTACCTAATGGAGCCCTAGAAGGCCAGTTCTGTCACATCAGATCACAGAGCTGGGCGCAGACGAAAAGGAACACTAAACCACGCATGCTCTGACTGATTGTTAGAGCAGAGTCAGCTGTGAGCAAGGCAGGCAGAAGAGACAATTCCATGGTTCCTGAAGAACTAAAAGATTACAAAGGCCAAAGGAAGATGGCAAATAGAATACCAAGAGAAAGCTAGAGAAAATTCAAAACACACCCATTAACAAATTCATGAATAATCAGAGTTGAGAGAACAGTGTGGGCCAAAACTGAGGTGAAGGAAAACAATACCTTAAAACTTGCTTTGTCCATCTTCTTGCCTACTATTTCAGGAGCTTCACAATAGATAGAGGAGAAATTTTTAAAAGTATGTATCACAGGGAAGAAGTGAAGGCATTGAATGAAAACTCAAAATATCCCTTTGATTGCTAAAACTAATTTAAATGTTCATTTATTTTTGAGAGGAGGGGAGGAGAGAGGCAGAGAGGGAAGGAGACACAGAATCTGAAACAGATTCCAGGCTCTGAGCTGTCGGCACAAAGCCTGACGTGGGGCTCCAAGCCACGAACCGTGAGATCATTACCTGAGCCGAGATCAGACACTTAACCAACTGAGCCACCCAGATGCCCCAAAACCTCTTCTTCATTTTTTTAATGTTTATTTATTTTTGAGAGAGAGAAACAGAGTACAAATGGGGGAGGGGAAGAGAGAGGGAGACACAGAATCAGAAACAGGCTCCAGGCTCTGAGCTGTCAGCACAGAGCCCACTTAACCAACTGAGCCACCCAGGTACCCCTAAAACTAATTTAAAGCAATCCATATGACTACACAGAATATTCCAACCTAAGGAGGTGACTTGATTTTTACAATTGTGAAATAGGTATATAAAGACAAATACACATGCAAAATTGAGCATTAAAAGAAATATACTCATCAAATATAGTTATGAAGTCTCACATGAAAAACAATAGATTTCACAGATATATATATAAAAATACCCAAACCTGAACCTGATTTTAAATTACACAAGTAGACATGATACCACAAAAGTTCATTGAAAGTACAAAATATGGCCCTTTTTGGAAGGATTTCCAAGCCTCACTCCAGGATACATGTGTATAGATATCATAAAAATAATTTCTATTTTCACTTACAATACCCAACTTTAATTTTTACAAGAATGTCTAAGAAATAATTCTTTTTTTAAAAATGTTTATTTATTTTTGAGAGAGAAAGAGAGACAGAGCATCAACAAGGCAGGGGTAGAGAGAGAGGGAGACAGAATCAGAAGCAGGCTCCAGGCTCTGAGCTGTCAGTACAGAACCCGGCACGGGGCTCAAACTCACAAACTGTGAGATCATGACCTGAGCCGAAGTCAGATGCTTAACAAACTGAGCCACCCAGACACCCGAGAAATCATTCTAATGGCTGATGCAATTTACTAAATTAAATAATTTACTGAATTTGTAATAATTTTTAAGTTAACAGGCATAGTTAACACTAAATCCTAAAGTCATATTCATTTTTTTATAATAAATAATCACACTAAATAACGTCATAAATTTTAGCAATGGAACTTTTTCTTCTTCTTTTTTTAAATTTTTTTTAATGTTTATTTATTTTTGAGAGAGAGAGACAGAGCACGATCAGGGGAGGAGCAGAGAGAGAGGGAGACACAGAATCCGAAACAGGCTCAGAGCCCGACATAGGGCTCGAACTCACAAACCGTAAGATCTTGACCCGAGCCAGAGCCAGACCCTCAACCAACTGAGCCACCCAGGCACCCCTGGAACTTTTTCTTCTTAATCATCAACTATTTCTCATATCCCAGTTAATTTTATATTTTATCTCGTTATAAAAAAAACTCATTAAAGGGTTTTAAAAGACATAGTTTGTTGCAAAGTGAGATGATTATATAATGTCAACAATGCAAAATAGAGGCTAAAACACGTTTTTAAACAACATTGAAACAAAAAAGAAACTGACACAGTTTTGTTGAAATGCTAAAAACATCTGATTTGCTTCCATGTAAATCTGGACTGGTAAGTCTTGAAGCATCCTGCAGCTCATCCACTATACCTCTCCCTTCTGTCCTTTTCTGAGAAAATCAGTCCTGCCAACTTGGCCATGAAGAGCAGCCGGTCCCTAAAGATGTTCTAGAACTCAAATATCTTTCTCATTCTTATAATATGTAGTCTTATAATAAACCCAACTTCGGTTTGCTTGTCTGAGGGGTCTCTGGTCTTCTGTTACAGAAGGCTCTTGAGCTAGCCAGGAAAAATAAATATTGGCTAACCTAGATCCCTCCTAATGAATTGACATGGACGGATGTCAGTGCAGATGATCTGCCTACAATCTGGCCAATACTAGCAGACAGTCTTTGAAGTCAGAAAATTAGTGATGCTCTACAGCCCTACGGCAGGAATCCCAACTTCCATGCGCTTTTCAAAGGGTATAGTTGAAAGAGGCTGAGTCCACTTTCGAAATATCATCTAAGTTAGGAAGACATTTATCGCTTCCGCCACACCGCAGAGCTAAAAATCAGTGTTCTTGCTGTGTTTCACCCCTCTCTCTCGAAGGAAGGAAGGAAGAAAGGAGGGAGGGGATGGTAGGAGGAAAGAAATACATGAAGCAGACATTGACAGAACAGAAGGGAAAAATGGATAGCCACACATTAATTGAAGACTTCAATACATCATTTTCAACAAGATAGTAGATCAGTAAGGAAATAGAAGGGTTGAACAATACTGGAGGACAACACTGTACAAGCACATACAGAACACTAAATTCAGCAACAGTCAAAGGCACATTCTTATCAAGTGTTCATGTAACATTCTCCAGGATAAATGACATGTTAGGTCACAAAACAAGTTTTAACACATTTAGGAAAACTGAAACCATACGAAGCATCTTTTCTGACCGGAATGGAACAAAAGTAGAAATCTAAGGTAGAGGGAAAACAGGAAAATAAAAATATATCAAATAGATATGGAAATTGGACCACCCACTCTTAAATAACCAATAGGTCAAAGAAGAAATCACAAGGGAATTCAGAGAGTATCTGGAGACAAATGCAAACACAATGAACTTATATAACACAATGAAAGCAATACTAAGAAGGAAGTATAGAGCAGGGAACATTTACATTAAAAAAAGAAAGGGGTGCCTGGGTGGTTCAGTGGGTTAAACGTCTGACCTTGGCTCAGGTCATGATCTCAATGCTGGTGAGTTCAAGCCCCATGTCAGGCTCTGTGCTGACAGCTCAGAGCCTGAAGCTTGCTTCACATTCAGTGTCTCCCTCTCTCTCTTCCCTTCTCCATTCGCATGCTCTCTCTCCTTCAAAAATAAATAAATATTTTTTAAAAATAAGAAAAAAATGTATGTCAAGCAACCTAACTTTATACCCCCAAGGAACTGGAAAAAGTAAAATAAATTAAGCCACAAGCAAGCAGAAGGAAAGAAATAAGAAATATTAGAGATGAACAAAGTAGAAACCAGGAAAACAATAGGAATAAACAACAACAACAACAAAAGTAAATCTTGCTTTCCTTAAAAAAAATTTTTTTAATGTTTATTCATTTTTGAGAGACAGAGAAAGATAGAGCATGAGCGGAGGAGGGGCATAGAAAGAAAGGGAGACACAGGATCCGAAGCAGGCTCCAGGCTCTGAGTTGTCAGCACAGAGCCCCACATGGGGCTTGAACTCACCAACCACGATTCATGACCTGAGTCAAAGTCGGATACTTAATGAACTGAGCCATCCAGGCACCCCTGGCCTTGATTTTTTTGAAAAGCTTTGCAAAATTGACATTTCTTGGATATGGCACCAAAAATGCAGACAACACCCAAAAATAGAGAAATTAAACTACATCAAACTTAAAAATTTCTGTACAGCCAAAGAAAAGGCAACTTCTATAATGCAACAACAAAGAGAAAAATAACCAGTTAAAAAATGGGCAAAGGAAATGAAGAGACAATTCTCCAAAAAAGATATACAAATGGCTAACAAGTCTGAAAAGATGCTCAACATCCCTAACCGCAGAAGAAATGCAAATCAAGACCACAGTGAGATATCATTTCACGCCCATTGGGCTGGCTACTACCAAAAGAACATTAAACAGTAAATATTGGCCAAGACACTGAGAATCTGCAATGCTCATGCATTCTTGGTGGGAATATAAAATGGTGCAGCCATTATGGAAAACACCGTGTAGGGTCCTTTAAAAAACAAAATTAAAATCACCATATGATATCTAAAAGAGTTCAAACTAGGATCTCAAAGAGGTATTTGTACACCCATGTTCATAGTGGCATTGTTCACAATAACCCAGAAAACAAGCAACCCATTGAATGAATATCCACTGACAGATGAATGTGTAAAGAAATGCAGTACATACATACAAAGAAATCTTAAACAGCCTTAAAAAAAGATAAGAAAATCCTATTACATGTGTATAGAGTTTCAGTTTTGAAACACAAAGAAGTTCCAGAGATCTGATACACGACAAAGTGATACATTCAACAACAGTGAACTGTACACTTGAAAATGAATAAGATGTCGGGGTGGGGGGGGGACATCTGGTGGCTCAGCCAGTTAAGCATCCAACTCTTGATCTTAGCTCAGATCTTAATCACAGAGTTGTGAGTTCAAGCCCCGTGTTGGGCTCTGTGCTGGGTGTGAAGCCTACTTCAAAAAAATGAATAAGGTGGTAACTTTAAAATCATGTGGTTTTATCACAATTTTTTAAACATATGCTTATATCTGGATATTAACCTCGGAGAACATCATTTAATCTGCCTAGGATACAGAGCGGATACTGGGAATTTTTTAAAAGCCCTCCTAGTTGTTCATTACTGCGTATAGGACCATGGGCCCAGTGCTGCCAGATCTTACATTTTTTCCAAGAGAAGCTAGAATCGAAATTTTTATACAAATGTTTCTCATGTTTTAACATTGGCAATTAATTTTTTAAATGCTATGCAAACCAAACACTAGCCTGTGGGCTAGTGATCTCTGAGCTCCTTTCCAGTTTAAAATTTCTGTGGATCAAAATTAAGTTTCCTGTATCTCAGTAGCTACCCTCCTTACCAGGTGACTCTCTTTCAAATCTTTCCTATGGGAAGTAGTCAGCAATAAACTGGGTCAGTATCCACAAGAGACGTATCATGGTTACAAGTCCTCAGCTTCACACGGCTTATCATCTGGCCAGTAAGCTGGACTGGGGATCTCTCAATAGCCATTTCAGGCAAAGAACCCTGATGCTTAAGTTGAACATGTCATGAACTCCTAAATACACTTAACATACAAGAGCTGAATTGCTTTGATGTAAGAAGGATTGGGGAAGAGGGGCGCAAATGATCATGTTGTATTTCCTGTTCCATCAGCAAGCTTTCCTTTCTTTTTATTTTTTTTTTTATTTTTTTTTTAACGTTTACTTATTTTTGAGACAGAGAGAGAAAGAGCATGAACGGGGGAGGGTCAGAGAGAGGGAGACACAGAATCCGAAACAGGCTCCAGGCTCCGAGCTGTCAGCACAGAGCCCGACGCGGGGCTTGAACTCACGGACCTGAGCCGAAGTCGGTGGCTCAACCGACTGAGCCACCCAGGCGCCCTAGCAAGCTTTCCTTTCTTGAGTAGACTCCACAAAGCTTCCATCTAGGTTCAGAGAAAAGCTTCAGGAGCTGGAGGGGGGAAAGCATCAAACCAAACCTCTTTATCCCCTGCTCCAAACAGAGAAGCTCTGCTCGTATTGGCTGTGCTGAGAATCCACTTAAGGTTTTGTTTGCAAAGGGGGTTCAACTGCTTTCAGGAAGGAAGTTGAAAACAACCCTGACCTAGATAAGGGTATCTAGTATGCTCATTAATTTTTCAGATGACAGCAACAGAGATAAAACTAACTGCACAAATAGAAAATATAAGCACCAACGAAAAGTGAAGAAAGCGGTGGAAAGGGAGATGGAATTCTGAAGGTATCAAGCAAACCAAATAAAATGTTGTTTAGAACAGAATTCCAATTTGTGGGAAAGCATAGTAAAAGTCAGCATGGAGCTATAAGACTCCTTAGCCTCATAGCCTGTTTGCTGACCCTCCCTATGGAGGAATATTCCAGGCTGGACTTTCATGTTTGTGGGAGTGCGAAGCACATTTAGCAGGGAGGTTAATTAAAGGTCTAATAACAGGAAGCTTGTGAAAAGAATAAAGTAACCAACATTATTCCATCAACATAAGAACACTGTGAAGAAATTTAATCTAAAAATACAAAGACTGGAGAGGCAGCCAAACATAGATAACTTGGACAATAGCAAAATTAAAGATTAGCGCATCAAAGGACACTATCAAGAGAGTGAAAAGGTAACCCACGGAATGGAAGAAAATATATGTAATTTGTACATATGAGAAGTCGTTAATATCCAGAATATATAAATAACTCCTTAACTCAACAACAACAACAACAAAAAGCCCAATGAAAAAGTGAGTGAAAGTCTTGAACAGACATTTCTCCAAAGAAAGTACACTAATAGTCAATAAGTACATGAAAAGAGAGTCAATATCACTAAGTGTTAGAAATATGCAAATCAAAACCATAAGATACTATTTTATATCTATTAGAATGGTTGTTATAAAAAATTTTAAAAAGGGGGGGGGGGCACCTGGGTGACTCAGTTGGTTAAGCGTCTGACTCTTGATAGTGATTCAGGTCATGATCCCACAGTGGTGAGTTCGAGCCCCACGATGTCAGCACAGAGCCTGCCTGGGATTCTCTCTCTCCCCCTTTCGCTGTCCCTCCCCCAACCTCTCTCAAAATGAATACAGAAACATTTTAAAAAACACAAAAAATAAGTGTTGGTAAATATGTGGATAAACTGGAACTCTTAAACACTGCTGGTGGGATGTAAAATGTTGCAGCCACTGAGGAAAACAGTATGGCAGTCCCTCGAAAAATTAGAAATAGAATTATTATAAGATCCAACAATTTAATTTTGGGATACACACCTAAAAGAATTGAACGCAAGGACTTGAAAAAGTATCTGCCCTCCCCCATTCATAGGCAGCTTTGCTCAAAAGGTAGAAGCAACCAGGTGTCCATCAATGGATGAACGGACAAACACAATGTGGTATATACATACCATGGAATATTATGCAGTCTTAAGAAAGAAGGAAATTTTGACGCATGCTATGGATGAATCTTGAAGACATTAAGCAAGTAAGACAGAATCAAACAACTAATGTTGTATGAGTCCACTTATATGAGATACCTAACGTGCTCAAATTCATAGAGACAGAAAGTAGAATGGTTATTGCCAAGGACTGATGGGAACAGGGTTTCCATATTGCAACAATTCCACATTGCACAACAATGTGAATACCACTGAACTATATACCTATTTACAAAATGGTTAAAACTGTCAACAATCTTATGTAAATCTTACCACAATTTTAAAAATATTTATTTAAAGACAAGGCAATGAGAATCATGAATGCATATTGGCCCATATGCCAAGTGAGTCTCATGATATGTCAGACAGATAGACTTAACATATTTCCTTTTCACAGTATCTTCCCACTTCATTTGGTAGACATACAAATCCGTGATCCATCAAGGTGAACTCTGAGAGCATCTGCTCTGAAACGGCCAATCATAAGGCCTCTGACTTAAGGGGGCAATCAGTGGAAACAAGAAATAAAACTTAAAAGGGCTGGTTGAGCACAATGAGGTGAGTGGAACTAGTGAAAACATTTCAGGCCAAAAAGGGTCTTAGTGAACCTGATGATTCTTGAACATGATGTGCCAGGCTACTTATCATGGACTCCAGACTACTTATTGTAACAGGAAAGATAAAGTCAACTGGTGTAGTATGTCAAAATGACATCTTCAGACTCTTGACAGGACAAATGTGTAAGCACTAGGGATTGTTGATCAGACACAGAATGTGATACCAGGAAAATTAAAGGATCTCCTCCTGAAATGCCTCATGGATGCTTAACAACCTTGCAGCTGTGGATAGCAATGATTTTACAAGTTTCAGACTCTTGGAAGTTCTGGCCCCACCTCTTCTGAAAAAGCAAAAATACTGATTGAATTTTTCACATCCTCTGCTTCACAGGTCTCAGAGAACTTCACACTTGCAGGGCATGGGCCAGCACCACCATTAAACATGCTTACAGGAGGGGCGCCTGGGTGGCTCAGTTTGTTAGGGGTCCAATTTGGGCTCATGAGTTCAAGCCCTGCGTTGGGCTCACTGACAGTGTGGAGCCTGCTTGGGATCCTCTCTCTCCCTCTCTCTGCCATGCTCATGCGTGCACTCTCTCTCTCTCTCTCAAAACCAATAAATAAACTTCAAAAAAATTAATTAAAAAAATATGCTTACAGGAATTTAAATATCAGTGGATAATGAGGAATGTAAAATGAACAGTGGATACAGGACATACCAAATTTGATACTTGAATGAATTGAGAATTAATAGGAAATTCACAAAACACAAAAGAAAATCACAACAAAATAAGACAGAACTGGCTCAGAAATTTTTTTTTTTTTTTGGTTTCAAACGTGAAGAAGAATTTGCAAGAACCATTGTGCCAAGTAAGCTTTTGGCAAGGTTTAAGTATATACATTTTCAAATCTTGACACAACCAGCTTCAAAAGAAGACGCAAAGCTCCCAAATTAATGGTGGCAACAGACATACAACCCCCAACCATGACTGAAGTTAGCAGTGAAGGAAGAAGATAGAGCTGTGATCTCTCATGCAGGGTAAGAAGGGCATGAAGATACACGAGGAGGTGCTGGTCAGTGCCAGCAGCCAACAGCAGACCCCCCTTGATGAGTGGTACCCAAACACCTGCCCACATGCTTGAAGCACACGCCAAAAGGGGGTACTGAGTCCAAAAACATGCCAAGCATCAGAGGCAAAGACCTGGCCAGGTGGGCAATATGTAATTGACCTATGGGTTTTTCCTCTTTAAAATGGAACTCTTCTTGGCCTCCAGTTGCTGAACATTCACTCTCTCAAAGCCACATTCCAGTTCAGAAAGCTATGGCGCCATTTCTGTGTTTGAGGTTTTGACAAACTCCGACCTGCATAATGATGACTGACTTCACGACAACAACCCACAAGACCCACGCAACTATTGTTTCTCAACATTCAACCTTGCTAAGTTCTTCTAGATGACTACTATGTTTTAGCTAAAGATGTCTATCAATCCACAGAAGCAGTGCTTGTTGGGTAATTGCCCACATTCTGTGACTCGCCAACCACGTCTCTTTTGAGTAGAGGTCACTACAGCTTAACACACTGTCTGTCTAGAATATGGAGAGGAATAAAACCACATTTTGTAATCAGATCTATATTTGGCCTTATGACATAGCAACAAAGGGAAGTAAAATGCTGACTGTCAAATCTCAAAAAGATGACTTTAAATTGTCCCACTTTATGTTTCAGTGGTTCTTTTTTTTTTTTAATTGAAATGTAATCAATTCATACTTGATAAAATGGATACAAGACAAGGGGAATAGCAACTATTCTGAGCCCTGAAAATACGTGGACTTCTCATTGTTTCTTGTTTTATTAATCTAAAAGTATTTTGAGATTCAGGTCTGTGTAATTCCTTTTCAACACAAGTCAAGGACTTGGTCTCTCTTTCTCCAAACTTTTTTTTAAATGAAGTTTATATACTTATTTTGAGAGAGAGAGAGAGAGAGAAAGAGAGAGAGACAGAGAGAACGTGAGCATGGCAGAGAGAGGGAGAGAGAGGATCCCAAGCAAGCTTCTCATTGTCAACACAGAGCCCAATGCAGGACTCAAACCCACAAACAATGAGATCATGACCTGAGCCCAGGTCAAGAGTCTGACACTTAACCAAGTGAGCCACCCAGGCAGCCCTCTCCAAACCTCTTTAAAGAAAGCCTGGATTCAGCATTAATGCAGATCAGTCAAGTGGTGGACGGGTGGCTTCTGGCTTTTGTAATGATGCATGGATCTGTATCACTTTCTATTTACATGGCCTTACTGAGTTTTTTTTTACCCCTCTACACCTCAGTTTTCTGTCTGTAACACAATGTTGACAATGTTTACCTCTGCTGCTCATTGGGGTATTACAAGAGGTAATGAAGGCTGCATGCTTGGCATAGGGCAAGGGACACGGTGTTTTAAAACCCAGTGGTGGGGTGCCTGGGTGGTTCAGTTGGTTAAGCGTCAGACTCTTGATTTTGGCTCAGGTCATGATCACACAGTTGGTGGGTTCCAGCCTCATGCTGGACTCTGCCTTATCTCGGGCTCCACGCTGACAGTACAGAGTCTACTTGGGATTCTCTCTCTCTCTCTCTCTCTCTCTCTCTCTGCCCTGCTCTCTGTCTCTCTCTCTCAAAAAATAAACTAAAAAAAAAAAAAGCCAACGGTGAAAGGAGACTAGGAAACCTCTGTCTTCTGTATATTCTGAGAAGGAGGTGGTAGGGAAAAAAATGGAGTAGAAGGAATATCACTGCGAGATGCACTGACATGCCATAGATTCCCTAAGATACAAAGCTACTCTTTTAACCTCCTTTCCAAAGGAAACAGAGTAAATTAAAAGACCTGCCTTGGGCCACCTGGGATTCTCTCTCTCTCCCTCTGCCCTTCCCCCTGCTCATGAGCACATTCTCTCTGCCTCTCTCTCTCTCATTCTCTCTCTCTCTCTCAAAATAAATACATAAATTTAAAAAAAAAGAAAAGAAAAAGACCCACCTTATTCAGGCATCTCACTAAGGAGGTATAGCAGTGCTCCACCATAATATCAGGAGTCCAACGGGTTCCATTCAACTGGGACTTGCATCCAGATACATTCAGATGCAAGGATGAGGTCATTTCTTAAACAAATTAACAGAACTTGAAAGATGTCCTTTTACCTCCCAGTCTCTAATAGGAAGGCTAAAGGATTTCCATATTTGTCTCCCAAGCACACCCACATTAGACCTGCCCTACCCTGCCAGGAAGTATCTATCCCACCTGCTTCTCTTCCAGATGTTTGGTTTTTTTTTTGGGGGGGGGGGTCATCCATTCGTGTAGTGGTCTAGTCTTTCAGGCCATCTCTAATCACTTTTCTTCACACTGCATCAAAAAAAAAAAAAGATAATTTCAGATGTGCCTTGAAGGATAAACTGCAGCCAGCTAGCAAATTCAAAACAAGTGCAAAGTCAGCAGCACACCAATGAGACCAGTGTTTATTACTCACATGAAAATGAAAAGGAGGGTTAATCCGCTAATGAATCCGGCACAGCGGCATCTGGAGGGGCAGCGGGGGGACAAAGCACTGAAGGAGCCCAGAAACCAAGGAGGCGTTATCAGCAAACAGGGTCTTTGCCTACACATCTGCTTCTCACCCCAAGATGTAAACTTCCTTTGAATCCTCTCACTTAAGAGCATAACCCTTTCCAGCTCCGGGAGACTTGCATGCCTCTAGATAAATGCAGCATAAATGACAGTTTAATAGCTTTCCACCTGCAGCACCTGTGCTGACAAATAGTACCAGGCATCCAACAAGTTGAAGGGTCTCAGCGTGTGAGAAATGGAACAGCTGGTCCAGTCCATGCTCATTTGCCGAACGGCTCCAGTAATCCCAGCTTGAGCTGGAAAAGAATCTCTAGAAAGGTAGTTAACTCAAAGGTTCCGTGCGAGAAGCATCTGTCTTCTAAAACAACTTTGTGGGAGACGTGTGGCAAATGATGAGAAAGATGGCCCCCAGAAGGAGTGACGGTGTTGGCAAACACACCCTTTCTGAGGTGACACGGCAGGTCTCTGTGGCCACTACCTTGGGTTGTCAAACAACATCTGGCCCACAACCAGAAGCACTTACCCAACACCCTCCTTGGAATAAAAAGCATGCTTGGTCATTCACAATGCGCTTGGGTCCTATTCCATGAGAGGTACTTAAGCTTCCTATTTATTTTACCTACAGGGAATACGTGATCCAGCTCATTGTATCTACTCTACAAAGTCTGCAAGTATTCATACGGGGGGGAAAAAAAAGCACTTTCAGGAGTACAGTGGTAGGAACTTGATAACAACCCAACTAACTGAAAAATTCTTTCTCCTGGGATTGTTATCCCAGTGAGCGCAAACATGTGTAGCAGAGATGGCCTGTTTTTCGTGTAAAATGTTGCCATTGTTTGTATGTGTCAGCTGAAAACATGCCTTATCTTCTCATGCAATTATTAGTTACTGAATAAAGTTCTTTAACTGAACTGCTTCTTGAGATCTGCTCCTTTGTTGAGTCACACCCACTAACCATTACTGAATTTAATCCTACCCGAGGCCAGGGATTTGCAGCAAGAGGAAACAAGAGTATTGCACATACACAAAGCTTATGTTCACACCTGCTCTCCACAACAAGTAAGCCACACACTCAAAAACCAATAAATACAAAAACAGACCCTTCCATGCTCCGTGCGCACCTGAATGTATATTGCCCCAGTTCTACTTTTGGCGTTCTCTTCCATTTCTAGATCTTTCCACATCCTTCAGATTTATCTTCTGAATGAGCACATTAAATGGCTTTAGTGAATACCTACTCCTATGTTTTCCTCCACTATCCAATCTTTCTCATGCATTTCCACCACGAGCACCTTGTCTGGGCTCCTCCCGACTTCCCGTGAGGAGGAGAAGGGAAAGTTCAAAATTGCCCATGACCATGAGCTTACATACAGTAAGCCACCCAAACCTTCAGTCTAGAGTAGAATGTTCCAAATTTTATTCTCAGAGGAAAAAGACTTTTTTTAATGATGATCGTTTAAAATGATAATCTTTTGGGAATGTACTTCAGCAACAATTCAGGGGAAAACAAACAACACTTTGCTTCCTACAGAGACTTCACAACCTACAAACTGAGTCGGTTAATACTTGACATTCAGCACAACATCATGGCTCCAAAACTGTTAGCAAGATGATTACGGATGACTTCACAGCCTAAGACAGTAGCCTACAATTCCTACCTGTTACTAGTTCTGTCCTCACAGCCTAATTATTATTCCTGCACATATCTTTACACTTTAATTTTTTATCATTGCCAAGCCATCAGACATGGATTTGGAGCAAAGTCAAATAGGAAATTATATTCCACTGTGATTTTTGAGCAACTAATAGTTCCCACTTGAATGAAATGAATTTTTACACCAAATTCAATAATACAGCTCCAGTCTGGAAATTCAGAGCTAAACTGTACTTACCTGAAGTTTAACTCATTAGATTTCTTAACTTCACCACATAAACCCTAAGCTCCGCTTTTCAGTCCAGCCATTAAGTTACAATGTAATGAGGCCTAGCTCATTTTGTTTGGTTTGTTATTCTCCATATGTAAAATGGCAATAATCCAAATTCTCCAAGGTTCTCCAAACCTCATTTTAGGATTTACGTTAAAGCAGCTAAAAAGGGTTTCTAGAAGCCCTAAAATTCTGCATAGATGTTACAGGTGTTAGGTACAGATATTTGGTCCAATTTTTTTTTATTTTTAATGTATATTTTTAACACTGTGAGACTATACTAGGAATCACTAACTCATAGGCGCTATGTATCAAATTTGAACACATTTTGGTGAACTCCCTTCCAAGATACTGCCTGGCTGACTCATTCTTGTGTGCAAACCTCAGTTTAAAGCTATTCCTACCAAATCTGTGCATACAAATGAAATTTCTTTAAATATTTATTGGGGCACCTGGATGTCTCAGTTGGTTAAGCATCTGACTTCAGCTTAGGTCATGATCACACCTTTCATGAGTTCAAGCCCTGATCGGGCTCTGTGCTGATAGCTTAGAGCCTGGAGCCTGCTTCAGATTCTGTGTCTGCCTCTCTCTCTGCCCCTCCCTGGCTTGGGTTCTCTCTCTCTCTCAAAAATAAATAATAATTTTAAAAAATTTAACTATGTTATATATTAGTAAGGGTATCAAATGGCCCTGGTCTTTTTTTTTAAGCTAGTATCTGGCTTACATTTATATCTAGAGATGTATAACAAGGGCCTCATATCCATGAAAGGCCTGTGTGCTAAGCCATCCCTATTGGACATGTATGACACATGGTCTCATTCAGTAGCTTGTGGGCAGTGCAGTGAGACAGTATAAGAAGAAATTATTAAAGCCAGTTTACAATCCTGGTTAGTTAATGGCAGATTTTGCAATCATGTTGGGAGATCACAAAATCATACAGGATCTCAGACAGAACAGAGGACAATGGAGAGTAGTCGTTCCTCAAACATCCCCTGGCCTGACATCTCCTGGCTTAATCTGCCATGTACATGTCCTTTGACCTTATCACAGTAAACTATACCTTCCATAAGGTTGATATGGTGAGAGAACTCAGTTCTCTCAAACCAATAACCCAGTTTCTATAATACTGTGCTCCTCCCATTTATATACCATGTAAGATTCAGATTCATCTGCCTGGAACACAAGCTTATCACATATTAGTCGACTGTTCCATGATACATTAATTTCCAACAGATAACACTGGAAATGTGATAGACAAATCACATTTATTTTATTAAAATAAATATTTTAATAAATTTTGTATTTATTAAAGATTTTGTGTCCTTCTTGTCTTTGATGTTTATGATAAGAAAGACAAGCAGTAGTTAGATATTGTTGGTGGTACAAATTTGAAAAGAAATTTTCCCACTATACCTTCTGGATAGATAATAATTATAGAGTGTCCTGAGAGCATACTGTTACATTTTCAACAACCTGTACATTGACTCAGGATTCCCGTAATATAGATTAGAGTACAGAGTTCTACACAATATTCTATCAGAAAATAGGACTCACAAGCTAAAAAAAAAAAAAAAAAAAAAAAAAGATTGAAAACTGCTACTCTATAACCACTGATAGTTTCGAACCATCCTGGTCAGTAGAGTCAAAAATCAACTGTGTCATCCAAGCTGTATTTTGCCCAATACAAAATGAAAAGTTATCATTTTTCATTGAGTAAGTGTGAGTAAGCGTGAGTAAGGGAGTAAGCGTCACTAGTAAGAGAAGGACACTTTTCACATCATGCCAGCCTGAAACACAGCTGGAACAGCTTTTCAAAATCAAATATGTAGTCAATGTATAAAACTAGAAAAGTAAGTTTCAGGCGAAATGAAATTGAGACATCATCTGTATCAGAAAGAATGCAAACAGGTCTGATAATAATAATATCATGTTATCAGCATTTATCATAAATACTGTGTGCTTCTGGCCTGGATTTTGTATTTCTGATAAAGAATTAAAGTAGTTGCGGGGAGCCTGGGTGACTCAATAGGTTAAAGCATCCAACTCTTGATTTCCGCTCAGGTCATGATCTCACGACTCATGAGATCAAGCCCTGCATCTGACTCTGCAGTGACAGCACGGAGCCTGCTCAAGATTCTCTCTCTCCCTCTCCCTGCTCCTCCCCTCCTCTCTCTCAAAATAAATAAACATTTAAAAAAAGAATTAAAGTAGCTGTTCAATGTTGAGTTGTGATCATACATGACTACATGACTTTCAGCTCTGCCCTTAGCCTTCCTGCCCTATTCAATCTCTTCCTTTTGCCTCTATTTATTTACCTTATAAAGCTATGTTCCAAATTCAAAATAAAGCTACTCCTGTAAGTTATACAATAATTACTCCTCAGTTAAACTTGTCTTTAAGAATATCAATAAAGTGGTGCACCTAGGTGGCTCAGTTGGTTAAGTGTCCGACTTCGGCTCAGGTCATGATCTCATGGTCTGTGAGTTCGAGCCCCGCATCGGGCTCTGTGCTGACAGCTCAGAGCCTAGCGTCTGCTTCAGATTCCATGTCTGTCTCTGTCCTTCCTCCACTCACATTCTCTGGCTCTCTCTCAAGATAAATAAATAAGCATTAAAAAAAGGAATATCAATAAAATGACTTTAAGAAAGAGCTTCCACTTTGTTTCCATTTTTCTCTTTCATTCCTCAAAAAAGAGAACAACGTGGAAAGAGTGGATATTAGCACTTTTTATTATATATATTTTTTGTAAATAAGAACTAAAAAAATATGAAGGACCACCCATTCCCAACCATATCCATTCTTTTAAATTTAGTCAATAACTCTCAACTTAATTTAGTTTCCCCATGACACCAACCACTATTGTGTGCACTCAAAAGATTCAGCAGGACTCAGTGACTGCAAACGATATTTTAATTATTCCTAAGTCATAAACTGTTTTATTTTAGATTACTTTTCCCTTAGCATTTTGTATAACTGAAGCCCATTCGTAGATGCTTCAAGTAAATGCATTCAATTATAAGATCAGCTATGTCCTTGTGCTTTTTGTATCACTCCTATATTATGTAATTATTTAAACAATACTGTAAGCAAATAACGTGTGTAGCGAATTATGAGTTAACCATAAAGAAAACTTCAGTTTCTCTCTTAGTTAATATCTTCTGCTAGAAGACAACTTGATAACTTTTCATCTCAAGAAAATGACTTTGGATGGGTTCCCCCAGAACCAAACCCAGTAATAAACAATCTGGTTCCTTGGGGGGTGCCTGGGTGGCTCTGTCGGTTAAGCCTCTGACTCTTGGTTTCAGCTCAGGTCCTGAACTCACAGTTTCATGAGTTCGAGCCCCACATCAGGCTGTGTGCTAACAGTGCAGAGACTGCTTGGGATTCTCTGTCTCCCTCTCTCTCTGTCCTTTTCCCCCTTTTGCTGTCTCCATCTGCCTCAAAATAAATAAATAAACTTAAAAAAAATATTCTGGTTCCAACAGTTAATTTGAGAAATGGAAGAAATCCCAGTAAGGAAGAAAGAGAGATAGGGAAGAGAAGGCCAGCACTGAAAAGTGTGTTATTAGCCAGGTGACATGTAGGAAAGTAGGGCTAATCCATGGAAAAAACTCTGAGAAATGCAATGGTCCTACCAAAAGGGCAAGGGAGCTGGGACATTTATGTACCAATCACTGGTAGAGGGCTGCTCCTGAGGAACTATTAATTCCCCTCATTTCCTCATGCCATCTGGACAAGCAGAGCAGACTTCTACAGTGTCAGGAGAAACTCTTGGACTAGAAAATGGCATACACTGGCAAGTTGGAAGTCTGCCAAGTGCACAAAATGGTAACGTGTAAGAGGTATGGGAAGGGCACTGCACAAATTACCAGGGAGACAAGTAGCAAAAAGCAAATCCTGAAGGTTTCACAAGTGATCTTAGCAGGTGAGTAAAGATAATAAGAAATGTCTCTCCCCAAAAGCCCAAGACTCACTCTTCTTCATAATTTGAATAATGGTTGCTGATTACTATTTATTTGACACCTCCTATTTGCCAGGTACTGCCCAGAGGGGCCAACATCCATGATCACATTTATTATTCACACCAGTCCTATTATTATCATCTCTAATTCCCAGATGAGGACATTAAATAATTACTTATTACTTAAGATTAAATAATATGGATTAAGTAATTTACTGAAGTAATAGATACCAACCCAGGTCTGACAGATACCAGCACATACATTCTTCTATTGTTTTCAAAGGTCCCTAGATGAACGGATATGGCTTTGTTAGCATGAATATGTAATCAGCTCTGGAAATGCTATTTAAAGAACTTCATAGTCCACCTCCTCCGAGAAAAACCTATGTCATAATATCGTCATAATTCCAGGGGCACCTGGGTGGCTCAGTCAGTTGAGCATCCAACTTCAGCTCAGGTCATGATCTCACAATTTGTGAGTTCGAGCCCCGTGTCGGGCTCTGTGCTGATGGCTCAGAGCCTGGAGCCTGCTTCAGATTCTGTGTCTCCTCTCTCTGCTCTTCTCCTGCTCATATGCTGTCTCTTTCTTTCTCAGAAATAAAGATTAAAAAAAAATTTTTTTAATATCTTCATAATTCCAGCCCGTGTACGAGAAACGAAGAGACTTCCCACACTGGTGGCCCTGCCATCCCTACAGTGTGGGCTTTCACGAGAAGCTCTTATTTTAGCACCTGACCCTTTGTGGTTGGCACTATGAAACCACCTCTGCTTCTATGTCCTTTCCCAGTCTGACTTCCATTCACGCTGCCTGATCATGGAGGGGGCAGTTTCTGTTCGGCAGGATCATCCCAGCCTGACTTTTGTTTTACCCCTTCACATTCTACGTTCCACCAAGTGGCAATTTTATTCTCAGATATTCAGCTAGAACTTTAAAATAGATTTCCGAAGAGTATCTGAGTGTTAGAACTTCAAAGTGGTCAAGTACAACTGTGCTCTCCCATAGAGTAAACCTAAATTCTAATCCCTGTTACATGGTATCTGGGGAGAAATCACATTTCATATTCTCATGTAGGAATCCCTTTTTACTCTTGATTCTCCAAATCATTCTTAAAACCTGCAAACTTCAAGTCTTCTAACGTTATCTTAGCTCATTTTCAGTTTGTATCAAAGGAAAGTCCTATCATGGGGGAAAGGCTTCCGTTACTTCACCAGCTTAATTTCTAGACAAAAGCTTTGAGGTGATCGGCAGGAGAAAATTTGAGTTCAGTTAAGCCACAAGCTAGGAAGACAGTGCGTCCACTTGTGCTTCCTAAGCCACAAGCAAGGAAAGGCAATGAAGGTCACATCCTGGGACAACAAATCCCATGGAGAATACTGTTATGTTTTGTTATAGTAACATTTTGTGGTAATAGGTGGTTTGTAGAAGATTCCCAAGATCAAAGGAGTTGGTAATGAGGGACCTTCAGAAACGGAAAGTAAGAAGGCTCTAAAAACAGTAGCTATTTGGAAATTACAAATGGTATCCATCCGGTGATGAATAATGAAGATAAACAGCATATCCCTACTCAGGGAATTCCTTTACTTTCAAACCATAGGATATTGGTGGTGTTGCCATGATTAGGGGTACTTTTTGCACTCTGGTTGTTAGACATACTTTTTTAAAAGTTTTTATTTAAATTCCACTTAGTAATATACAGTATAATATTGGTTTCAGGTGTACAAGTTAGGGATTCACTGATTCCATACAACACCTGGTGCTCATCACAACAAGTGCACTCCTTAATCTCCATCATCTTTTTAACCCATCTCTCCAACTCACCTCCCCTCGGGTAACCATAATTTGTTCTCTACAGTTAAGAGCCTATTTCTTGGTTTGCCTCTCTTTTTTTTTCCTTTGCTCATTTGTTTTGTTTCTTTAAATTCCACATGAGTGAGTCATATGGTATTTGTCTTTGAAGTACTTGGCTTAGCATAATACTCTCTAGCTCCATCCATGTCTTTGCAAATAGTAAGATTTCATTCTTTTTTTATGGCTGGGTAATATTCTATTGCATAAATACACCACATATTCTTTATCCATTCATCAGTCAACAGATGCTTGCACTGTTTCCATGATGTGGCTACTGAAGACAATGCTTCTATAAACATCAGGTGCATTTATCCCTTCAAATTAGTATCTTTGTATTCTTTGGGTAAGAATACGCTACCTAGTAGTGTGAGTGCTGGATCGTAGGGTAGTCCCATTTTTAACTTTTTCAGGAACCTCCATACTGTTTTCCAGAGTAGCTGCACCAGTTTGCATTCCCACCAGCAGGGCAAAAGGGCTCCCCTTTTGCCGAATCCTTGGCAACACCTGTTGTTTCTTGCGTCGTTGACTTTAGCCATTCTTACAGGTGTGAGGTGCTAAATCACTGTAGTTTTGACGTGCATTTTCCTGATAATGACCGATGTCATTGAGCATCTTTTCACATGTCTGTTGGCCATCTGTATGTCTTCTTTGGAAAAATGTCTACTCAAGTCTCCTGCCCATTTTTAATTGGCTTATTCATTTTTGGGGTGTTGAAGTTCCTAAGTACTGTATGTATTTTGAATACTAACCCTTTATCAGATAGGTGCTTGTAACACATAATTGTCAATCTGAATGTTAACATAGACACACACATTGAGAAAAAGAAACATTTCATTGGGTCTGTGCTCTGAAAAATCACAGGTTTTTCATCAATGTGACTAGAGGCTTCCTTCACATCCTAAAACTATTTCCACAGAAGTATCTTTCCTTCCTCAAAAGGGAAGCTGAGGAGACTTTTAGGAGTGGCTCTCTTCCCTGAGGCAGGCATCAGTTTTCTTCTTTCAAAATAATCAGTAGGGTGAATATTTTACAACACGAAGAGACAGACCAGACTAGACACAAAAAAACAAACAAACACAAAGCATAAGAGACTCTTAAAAACTGAGAACAAACTGAGGGTTGATGGGGGGTGGGAGGGAGGGGAGGGTGGGTGATGGGTACTGAGGAGGGCACCTTTTGGGATGAGCACTGGGTGTTGTATGGAAACCAATTTGACAATAAACTTCATATATTGAAAAAAAATTTTTTTGAAATAAAAAAATAAAAAACAAACATAAAAATGAGCTGAACTTAATTCACAGATACTGAATCCATCGTTGTGATTTTAAGACTATTTCTTAAATGTCTCAGCAGATCTAGATCACACACACGCGCGCACACTTTGGTAGGATAGAGGGTCCTGGATAAATAAGGAATTCAGCAACCACTTTTAAAGAGAGATGTTCTGACTTTTCTTACAACCTCTTCTGAAGTAAAAAAAGGTTCCCTGTGGCAAGGTCCATCACCTCATTTCAGGCAAGCCCAAAAAGCAGGGCCCTCTCTGTTCCAGGGCAACAGCACTGCATACGGGGCTGGCACAGGTGTGGCCCAGAGAGAGGTCGCTGAAGAAATTTCCAAGTTAGCGCATGTTCCATCTCTGACAACCTGTGGCATACATACATTTCAGGTGGCACTCCTCACTTTATCATGGCTGTTAACTTCATCTTTTTCTCAAGATAAAGAAAGAAGCTAGGAATTGTATGGGAAGTCTCCATACAAGGGAATTTGGCCAAAGGTGTCTAGAATACCCTTTACTTTCTTTTTTTAAGTTTATTTATTTTGAGGGGGGCTGGGAAGAGCATGAGCAGGGGAGGGGCAGAGAGAGAGAGAGAGAGGAGAGAGAGAGAATCCCAAGCAGGCTCCATGCTACTAGCATAGATCCCAGTGCAGGGCTGGACCTCATAAACTGTGAGATCACGATCTGAGCCAAGATCAAGAGTCGGACTCTTAAATGAGCCACCCAGGTGCCCCTCTAGGAGACCCTTTTCATCCTCATGAGGTTGGGGGACAGGAAGAGGAGAAGGTAGAGAGGCCCAGGAGTTGTAAAGGCCCTTAGCTGCTACTTGGTTCCAGCATTCTGCTCCAGAACCCCTCATATTCTGCTTTTCCCCATCAGCTGCTATTTCCTTTCAGCTGTTGCAGGTGCCAGACTCCCTTTCTACAGTGATGACCCTTTCAGGTTGTGAGGTAACTTTTTAAAATACAAAGAAAGCTCTGCCTTGTACAATCTTAGGAGGTGTCACTGATTCCATGTTGCTCTTAACAGAATGAAGGTATGACGGCCTCCACCCACCCCACTCACTGCCTCACTTAACTCCAGTGCCCTGGGTAGTCCCATGTGTGACCCTGGCCCACACACAGAAGAATTTGAGCTTTCTGTCCGTGTTGATGCCCAGATAAATCCACCCTACACACAGTCATCTAACTGACTTTTCTGAAACACACATATGACATAGTTACTTCTCTGCCTAGTACCTCTAGTGAATCCCCTTTGCCCAAAGAACAAAGTTTAAACTTGTGAACATGGCCTATGAAACCCTGCCTCCCTTTCCAGGCACATCCCCTGTCACTTTTCTCCCTCAGATTTAATGCCCCCAACGTATTAAAGAACATACATTTTTTTCCTCATCCTAAGGATTCATAACGGACTGGTCTCTCTTCCTGAAATGTTACTCCTTCCCTCCATCTTTCCCTCATTCCCTCCATCTGGGAGGGTCCTGGAAAATATCTGCTCATCCTGCAGATCTCCACTATCACTTCCTTTGAGAACCCTCTCTGGTCCCCCGTTCCCTACCCCTACCACTGGGCTCAGTTCATTGACACTCCTGTTTGAACCCACAGAGACTCTACTTCCTCTATTGGGCAAATTATTTCCTATGCCAATTAATTAATTCATTCCTATGCCTATTTATTTATCAGTCCCTCTGAATTATAAGCTCCTGAAAGCCTGAGAACTTGTTTCCTTCACTACTATATCTCAAAACCTGACACAATACCTGATACCTGATAGCAATCCAATTGATGAATGAGTGAATGAATGAGTGAATGAATGAATGAATTTTTACAAATGAATGCATGACAAGCTGGCCACTTGTATAAGGTCAGTCCCTGTTCCATTCCTCACTCCCTTATCTGCAACCTAAATCACAGCCCAGTTCTTCTGGTGGCCTTCCCTGGTGCTGCAGCATTTGTGAAATTCCAGCAATATCCTTGCCACCCCAGACACCCCTACTTTTTATCATATGTTTCTCCTTGAGTCTAGTAATACCAGTGAGCCTAAACCTGCCCAGCCTTCTTCTGAGCCAGGTGCAAAATCTTCCTTTCACAATGCTATTAGAGGCCACAAAAGAGAGAAAAATCTCTTTGCACACTTCAAGAAGCAACACCAAGTCTTTGGGGCCTGGGAAATGCCAATGTAAGCCCAGAAAATTCATGGCACCACTATAGTATCAGCCCTACTTCCTCTCTGACAGTGAGGGCCCAAAGAGCATATCAGAGAATTTTCTGGACCTCTACAGTTTTAAACAAGCTCTACGTTGACATACAGTTTGGATGGAACCTGCACAGAGGATTTAGCTCAAGTCTGGCTCCATGACTTGCCTTGTGGAAACAACGTGAAGTTCACTGTTGTCTCTGTAAGCCATAAGACTTAAACTTGAAACTCTGGTCTTTGCCTGGTCCTCAGAAAGATGCAGGCCTGGGTCTGTCTTTCTAAGACCAGATAGTCACTGTCTGAAACACGAGAGCCTGGCCATGCATCCAGAAGTATAACAGGACTATTTCTGTCTGTCTAGGAACATGGGGTTTTTCACATGACTCATGTTAAATCTCTCAGGACAGCAAAACTTTACTCATAAAGGGTAAAAGGTATATTAATCCCAAGTTTCACAAACCTTCTCATCTCTTATTATTCATATGCAACCAGTTCTAGAAAGATTCCATTTTGAATTGGAAATGTGTTTGTAAGGATGCAATTGCGCTTTGGGGCTCCCCCTTAGATATGGGCTTCCAGATTTACCAAAAGTCATTAAGAGAAAGGTTCATCCCACCTAAGAGAAGCCCAAGGAAGTAATTCCAGTCAAATACTGGCTGTGGCTTTTCAGCTATGTTCATGAAGGATTTTACACCATACCTAGACGACCTCAAGCAACTTGTAACTACCCAAGAGCCATTTTGTGCCACACCCTTAGCTGCCTCCACCATAGCTCATCAGTACTGTCATCAGACTTAATCAATAAAAAATACAGGACACCCAGTTAAACTGGAACTTTACATAAATCATAAATACTTATGTTTTGTATAAGTATATCCTATGTGCTATGTAGGGCATATTAATACTAAAAATGTTTTCATTGTTTTTCTGACATTCAAATTTAACTACACATCCTATACTTTATCTGTCATATCATACTCATCGGAAATGGTGGAGACTCATAAGGATCCCAGAGAAGCCTCAGAGAATCCTTGACTTTTATTTATCCACCCTAAGCAGTGAGCGTAAACTTCCCACTCCAATTAATAAGCTATAATGAAGTATATCCTTAGTTCCAGGGCTTTTTCTACTTGTCATTATCTTTTTTTGTTTTGGAGATGTTTATTTTTTTCCCCTTAACCTTAATAGCTCCTCAGGAAATATTTGAACGTTCATTAGACAAAGGAAAAACAACATGAATCTAAAAAATTAAGGGAACTGCCTGGTGTTTGGTGAAAAAGTATTAGGAAGATTGAAAAACCCAAATTAAATAAGTGAGTCCTTCCATGGACATTTTCATAGCTTGATATTCTCCCACACTCTGAAGATGTGATTGCGTCAAGAATGCAGGGCTGCTAACCACATTTAAGCCTTCCTTGTGAGTCTATCAAATTGAAGATGCTTGTATACTAAGAAGTGAGCTGAGTAGCTGCTACGGGGACACTGGCAGTTGATGGAGCCCTTCCAAAGGCCTGGAGGGAAACAGCAAGTTTTTCTGTGGGTCTCCGCACTGGCCCCAGTGTTACCACACTCCTGGTACTTGTCAACTTGAAGTACCGTTTTACCCATCTTCACTTGTCTGTTACTATTTAGACAGCATACTAGACTTGACATTACATAAATTATATTCAAGAAACCATTTTTAAAATTTGGTAGGCAGTCTTAAATATATACATTCTAGTCCCTGGCTTACCTTCATTCAGCTGAATAAGGGTTTTTATAAAGAGTCGGTTTAGGAGCACATGGGTGGTTCAGTGGGTTAAGCATCCAACTTTGGCTCAGGTCATGATCTCATGGTTCGTGGGTTCGAGGCCCTCATCAGTCTCTGTGCTGACAGCGTGAAGCCTGGAGCCTGCTTCAGATTCTATGTCTCCCTTTCTCTCTTCCCCTCCCCCACTCATGCTCTGGCTGTCTCTCTCTCAAAAACAAATAAACATTTTTTAAAAAGTCAGTTTACTTACCCCATGTAACAAACCCATGCATGCTAGAGATGTAACAAGGTAACATATTTAAAGGTTTTAGTGGCAAAACCATCCACTCTTCCAAATAGAGACAATAAAGCAAAATGATTAAAGGAATGGATTTTGACTTGCTCCAAAGTCTCAGCCAAGTTGTCTGGCCCCTGTGTAAGTTCTGGAGCAAATGAAAGAAAAAGAAGTAGATGAAGAAGTTATTCATGCCTCATCTGCCCTTATCTGTTACAGAGGGTTTATAATTGTACCTGTTCGATGGGGATGTCATGAAACTGTGTGTAAGAATTATATATAAGCAGTGAGAAGTGTACCTGACACAGAGTAAGCACTCAGCAGATGTTAACTATTAGCTACTGGAAAATTTGTCCATGGAAAGGACTTCTTTATCAGCAGATGACTCAACGGGAGAGAGCAAATCACAGAATCACAGCAAGTTAGAGGGGACTTAGTTCATACTCTACATGAAAAAGTGTGTATGTGTAGAAAAATGTCTGAAAATTTGCATATCAAATGGTTAATCATGTTAACTTTGAGGATTGGAATGAATATAGTGGGGAAAGAATAAAGAAAAAAATACGTTTTACTCAATTTATCCATGGATTTTTTATACTCTTAATATATTGTTTGTGAACTTAGGTTTGTTTTTTTTTTTTTTCATTTTATTTTATTTTCAGAAAGAGAGAACACACACAAGTTGGGGAGAGGGGCAGAGATAGAGAGAGGGAGAGAGAGAATTCCAAGCAGGCACCACAGTTAGCACAGAGCCCGAGGCAGGGCTTGATTCCACAACCCTGAGGTCAAGACCTGAGCCAAACTCAAGAGTCAAACACTCAAATGAATGAACCACCCAGGCACCTCTGTTTGTGAAATTTTAACAAATGTATCAGGATAAATGGTTTGAAGTTTTCCTGATGTGCCTGTATTGTTATTTTGGAACTGTTGGCATTTCCTGCAATCTTTGGATCTATGCCCACTGAGTCAACACACCGTCCTGGAGGGAAGAGGTAACAGAACAGAAATCAAGTGAGAGGAAAGGAGCCTGGCAAGTGGGAACATCTCGTAATAACTGTACTTTCAGGAAAGGATATGATGGCAAATGAGGCAAACGTCCTACCCTTGCAATGAAAAGGATCTCTTGGGCTGAGAGTGGATGAAGTCTTGGAGTGCCTGGCCGAGAGAACCAACCAGAAGGCAACACACACACACAGTCTGAGAACACTCTACTTGTCTCCAGACATCAGCCTGACTCCCCAGCAAGAGAGGTATTCGGGTGGAACCCATCCAACTTACTCTGCGTTCACTCTGCCAGGCCATTCATAAACCCTTGAGTTATGGCATGGTCCAGACACCCAGGAAGGTGGTGGCAGTTATGGCATGGCCCAGACACCTAGGAAGGTGGTGGCAGTGGTGATGTGGAGAGGGGACTCCTCCCTGCACTTGATGAGATCAAACAGAACTGGCTCAGAACTCTCTTAGGCCAGAAGTTTTCTGCACACACGTGCACACACACACACACAAACACACACACACACACAAACCACTCTGGCTATCTGGGCCAGGTGGACCTCATTAATCTTGGAATTTCTTAGCACCTGATAGGACTACAGTATACAGTAACCTTAGGCATGAATAAATTCTTCATCTGGCCCCTCATATGCCCCAAGCTAGTGCGATCTAGAATAAGAACAAAGTTCCCAGATGGTTCCAGGAGCTGTGCCCACAATCCCTTAGACCAGGTAAGGCTCATCCCACAATATGATAATGGCATGGGCCTGACAGAGTCATTCTCTAGACTAATTAACCCACACAAATACAAGAATACCTGGTTTGTGGTACTTTCTCATTACTTGCTAATTTTATTATTCTGTTTCCCCTCCTTACCAGAGTGGTTTAAAGATCAAATTCTCAAGTCCCCTCAGAAAAGGGGAACTAGTTTTTCTATTGACAATCCTGCCTCTCACCACATTCTCGGCTTAACCTGAATTTAGGTTCACTAAGCTGTCAAAATGTGTACTGTTCAAGTCTTGAGGGAAAACAAGTGGAATGTCTCCGAGAGGAAAGAACTTGGCTAAGAGACTAGAAAAAATATTCCCCAGAAATCAGAAGAAGAGAGGATTCCAGGGGCCCAGAGCAGAAGGGAACTCAGGTCATATTCTTGGATGAGGCTAGAAAATCTCAGATTGGAGTATCGTCTGAGAAACTTACACAGGGAACCTTGGGCCTCTGCACTTACAGGTGCAACACAGAAACAGGAAGGACCTTTCAGGTTTGATGCACCTGTTACAGGGCAAATGGGCATCTCCGCTGAACTTGTCTGGGTAAGTAATTAGAGCTCATAGGACCCTTTACCCTTTACCCCCATCTCCACCTCCAACATACCAAACCACACACACACACACACACACACACACACGCTCACGCACATCTTGGTACAGATTAAAACCACTCCCTAATTTGTTTCACGTGTGATTTCCTTCCAATTTTTGTTTCACGGTTTCTTTGGTTTTCTATTTACATAGATCTGGGGACACATTAACCCCATGACTCCTACCCAAATCATCTTAACTGGATGGTAATTCAAAGCTGAGATTTGAGCAGTTGTCTAGGGACTCTAATTTGCTGGGAGGTATTCTTGCTATGCATTTTGTTTTTAGAAGGGTTTGGAACTCAAATGCAGGTCTCCAGGGGCCAGCCTTTGTGGGCTGCCACACAGGGAAGCTTCCACCATTGCAAGAACATCAGTGAAGTTATCACTTTTCAACAATCAAACATCCTCTAATTTGTGAGGAATAAACTCCGAAAGTTTGGGAGGAAATTAGGGAAGGAGACTGAAAGTTTACTGAAATAGGGGGAAAAAAGAGTCAGGATAGTAAAGAGACAAGAAAAGGATCTTAAAAGTTAGAAAGGAAATGCAAAGAATAAAGAGAAAAAGACAAGATTCTTAATGGATTCATCTGCTTCAACAGAATTAAGGAGGATTATTGATGTGTGAAGACTGTGGCATAAAGCAGATACAATTATTAGAAGGTGCTAAGAAAAGAATGAGAAACAGGATTATCAAGTTACAAATTCACTGTAATGGTGGGGCACATCCGTGGCTCAGTCAGTTAAGTGACCGACTCTTGATTTCAGCTCAGGTCATGATCTCATGGTTCAGGAGATCGAGCCCCACATCAGGCTCTGAGCTGACAGTATGAAGCCTGCTTGGGATTCTCTCTCTCTCTCTCTGCTCCTCCCTGACTTGTACTATTTCTCTCAAAGCAAATAAGTAAACGTTAAAAAAGTATCTATCAAATGAATTATAATGAACTCAAGTTATCCACAGAGCATTCAATTTACATTTAACATCAACATTTATCCAGGAAGCCCAGGAGAACACACAGATAAACTAGTAAGAATAAGACAGGTTTAATAAGGCAGGTGGATACAAGATTAACAAATTTAAAAATCCAGCAAGTGTCTCCACACTTCACAATAACCTCTTCCTGCAACACCTGACTTGGACCCACAGGCCCTTGTGTTGCTCTGCTCTGTGCTTTCAGGGAAGTCTCTCTCTGAACAGGAATGGCAGCCGGAACTCTCATTGTGTCAACAGCATCCCACCGAGTTATGTGAAATAAGCTCTCAGTGTTTGAAACAGTCAGTGGAAGAGAGAAGTCAAAAAAACCTTCCAAGAAAAGGAGAAGAAAATGATGAAGACCCAGGAAGACTGGGAGTGTGGGGTGTGGAAAGGAAATGTTCCTGATGGGCTCAAGGAACAAAGGAACAAGACAAAGGGGAAGGTTACAGAGCACACAGACGCCGTCAGAGAGGGAGTGGAATCCCCCAGACGGTGGTGTGAGTACGGAAGGGTAGGATGAGCCTCCAATTCTGAATTGCTGGAATGGCAGTCAAAGGGGAAACAGGGCATCTTGAGGCAAAACATGTGAATATGCAGATGACATCCCCATTGGACAAGCTGAGAAACATGAAACCGGTGAGTAAGCTGGTTTATTATTATTATTATTATTATTATTATTATTATTATTGTCATTATCATTATTATTCAAATAAAGATAACAACACCAGATCACAGAAACCATGGTTGATTCAATAAAGCCCCATGGAAATCACATTTCACATTCCGAAAAAAAATCCATAGGACTTTGGAATTAGACCTTATCCTGCTTAAATGGACAGAGTCTCTGAACTTTGAATTATTTCCTTCTAATTCCATCAGTTCTCTAAAGCCTGGCATTGCCCCCCTACTCAGATTAGAAAGACACATAACTACCCCCTCACCTGCAGTCCAGGGACAACCTCATGCATCGAAATGAGTCTTCAGGGCCTCCCAGACGTCTTTAGTTCCAGGGGGTGGTAGCCGTGTTGTGAAGATTAAGTTCAGGGAGCAAAGGTCAAAAACTTGAGAGGCTAGAAGAAGAATTTATCTAGAAATGGAAATTTAATGTCAGAACTGAAAATATCAGAGCTTATTGGCTTAAACTCTTGCTACAACTATCTCTGCAAACACAACGGGTGATTGTGGTTAGACGGCCTCTTCTGAGCACTGTGACAAAGTCTCACCCATGCAAGAGGGACCTGTTCCATGGATAGCTTCAAAACTCAGAAATTTCTCCTCTGTCCTGTTGTTTCCTTGTGAAGCCACAACTCATAATCCCTCATCCAGGCCAGACCTGGGGAGATATGCACACCAGCCAGCAGCCCTCTGAAGACTGCCTTCACACTGCTTTCAAACACGACCCACGGGACACAGTTTTTACAGCACCCGCTACTTACCGACGACCTCTTCTGAACCCAGTGTAGTTTGTCATTTGTGGAATCCAGCCTTGTGAAAACAGTCACACAAAAGCCTAATCAATCCCGAGTGCTTCAGTACTGTTGCTGCTGGAAAAGGATTGTGGGTGTCTTTGGTGCTTATAGGAGACCTGGTTCATGAGCCACTAGAGGGAAAAATGTAGATGGTAGATAGACAGATAGACAGACAGACAGACAGACAGACAGATAGATAACTTCACTTAAAGAACATATCCAGGTAAGGTTTGGAAAACAGCCTTTATTGCATATGGTATTTATATTTTCATGTGACACTAGATTGAATGCCGGTTCCTTCATCTTTCTTCACATCATTGGCATTTTATCTGCTACTATCCCCAGGATCCTTTCTTCTCCCTGGAATTGATTAAACACATAAGGCAGAACAGGAAGAGACAAGAAGTGAACGTGAGCTACGTGAGCTAGGGTGACCCTTCACCTTTGCCTTAAAGCTCAGAGCCACACACACCACACTGAGTTTATTTCCAGACCTACTATAGCAAACGGAAGGTTCTGGAATATTCCCAGATCTCTTGGGGGATCACTTCCTTGTTTCTCTCCCTCCACACTCTGCTTTCTTCCAGAGGACTACATCCATGGGCTGGGATAAGATGCTGGCTTTGGCCGAAGGCTCTCACACCTCAAACCACTGGTCCTGCTAGGCCCCATGTCCTCTCTCCAGACCACTCCTAGCCCTTGAAGTTGCAATGAGCTCTCATCCCAGAAGGGCCGCTGGCAGTATTTGCTCTTAGAACTCAGGTCAGTCATGCAGTCAATGAAATAAATGCCAATCAAAACTCTCACTTTCTCAGGGCACCTGGGTGGCTACATCAGTTGAGCATCCGACTCTTGGTTCTGGCTCAAGTCACACTTTCACGGTTTGTGAGTTCGAGCCCCGTGTCAGGCTCTGTGCTGATGGTGAGGAGCCTGCTTGAGATGCTCTCTCTCTCTCTCTCTCTCTCTCCCTCTCTCTCTGCCCCTTCCCACCTCCTCTCTCTTTCAAAATAAATTTTAAAAACTCAAAAAAAATTTTTTTTCAATTCTCACTTTCTCACTTAAGGAAATGGAGGTCAATTTCCTGGACGCACTGAGTATGCCACAAGCTGATGCCACTGCGGAGCCACAAGGTAACCCAGCGCGGCCATGTAATTCCTTCCCCTAGATTCCCCTGGGACCCCCTGACATCAGCTCAGACCACACCAACCTCAGGCCTTACTTACTTCTCCCAAAAGAAGGCCACACCGTCTTCCAGGAATTTATGGCTCATGGATCTCAATTGCTGTGTGGAAACCAGAACAGAGAAAGACACTTCTTGGTTCAAGAGGAAAGATGCTCGGTTAGCCCTCGGAAATTTGCAGGACTTCCTGCGGGAGCTGAAAAGCTCAGAGTAAATCCCCACTGACAGTCATAACTGTATCAAATGCCTGGACAAGAAGCAAGGGGCCCGCTCACCCACCCCCCCTCCTTAAGGTGTCCCCTGAGCTGTCAAAGCCCCCCACTCTCCCTTCTGGAGGCGTGAGCCTGGATGGGAGAGACAGGAGTGTTGTGGAGAAGGCACAGTGTCCTCACACGCTCAGCCCCAGCTCACTTGTTGTCCTTTGGAGAATGAAACACAGCCTGGGCACCGGCTTCAGGGTCGCTTCACGCGAGGGTCCTCCTGAGCGGGCTGCTCCTTCTCGTCCTTTTCTTCCTGCTTCTCTTCCCCCTCCTCCTCGTTCTCATCCTCCTCCTCCTGGGTGCACTCAGGTTCCACGATGCCCGTCAACTGAGCCATGGTGAGGTGGAACACATGGCAGCTGAAGCCTTCCCTGATCCCATACTGGACGTGCTCCTGGAGGACCTCCAAGGTGGAGAAGACCCGGCAGCAGGCCATGCATCGGAAGCCAGTCTCCACGGTCACCAGCCAGTCGGGGGTCTTGGCCCTGGGTCTCTCCTCAACAGTGGGTGAGCCTGGCGGGCTGTCTGACTCTGCCCGCTCCTCGTGGTCCTTGTCCTCCCCGCTGGGCTCGCTGTCAGACAGCAGGTTTCTGGTGGACACATCAGAGGGGGGAGTACCTACCCGCACGTTCTCAGGAAGGGTCACTTCTTCCATCCTCGGCTGCTTCTCTAGTGACTCCGAGGTCTCCTCTGTCTCCCAGGAGACAGCCACACCCTTTTGCATTTGTACCTGCATGTAGTATATTTTCATGCCCCTTTCCTCTTTGTTTCTGTACACAGAGGACACACAGGTCTTATAGGATGAAGGGGATGAGGAGACCTGGTGTGAGGGGGGAGCAGTCTCCCCTCGCTCCTGACCCTGGACTAGGGGTGATCTAGGCTGGGGACTGTCTCGATGTACTCTCCGGAGTCCTGGGAAAGGAAATTAGAGACATAAGAACGTGCGTGGGGCCGGCCAGAAGCTGAAGGAGCTTCAAGTGTGGTAGAGGGCAGGGGGGCTGTGGTGTAAGCAGCTTGGTGTTGGTGTTCATACTCCGGGGCGGTGGGGGGGGGGGGTGTATCTGGTGGCATCTGCAGGCTTTGAGTGTTTGTAGGGAGACTGGGGGGCGTCTGTATGTGGGGGTGTGGAGTCAGGTAGCAGGGCGTTGCAGAACGTGAGGGACGGTGGTGGGTTGCGCGTGCCATGAGCAGAACCTGAGTTGGGGCTACCATCGGGGTACGTGTGCATGTGGCATGGGGACAGTGGTGGAGAACATGGCACTGTAGATCACAGGCTTGGGGTGTGCGTGCTAAGAATGGACGTGCATGGAGTGAATGGTGGGCATCACGCGTGGGGATCTGAACGGGATGGTCTTGCTCCAGAGCCAGAGAGGCCTGTGCTGAGATGCTCCGCCCTTCTCTGGAAGTAAGGATAAAGGCAAAGCCTGCACAGCTCCTCTGAAGGTGCTTAATTCTGTCCCTCAGCCCGACAGCTCGAGCTCGGACCTTTCTGGCCCTTATATCTTAACTTCCCCACTATGATTGCACCAGGGCTCACGCTCTCCCACATGGAGCTCGTATCCACACTCTCCCAACAGCTACGCCATCTTCCCGGGCTCCTCCATTGAGCCCTGATCACTTCTGACTGTCCTGGATGCCTTCCCAGCCTCTTCTGGATCTGTGTGTCTCCAGCCCCGAACCCAAGGGGCCCCACATCCAAGGAGCCCTGAACGCTTACCACCATGGATGAACTTGCGTGGAGAAGAAACACAGGAGAAGTATTCAGAGGCAGAGGACACCTCCCCTACCCCTGCGCCCCAGCCTTTGGCCACCCCAGGGGATCCAAGCTGAAGGGCATCCTCCTGCGACTTCGAGACTCCTGAGAAAGATAGGAAAGCCTGAGACACCATGGGTGGGGCATGCTAATGCATCACTCATCCATCCAACAAATATTAACAGAGGGTCTGACCTGGGTCAGGTGCAGCAAATACACGTGGTCGACTGTCTGATCCTCCATGGATACTCCTGCATTTAGTTACTATCGATAACTATTTTGTTAGTGTCTTGTCAGAAGCGAAGGCCTGAGTGGTGGCTGTGAACAGGATGTCTGACACGTGAGAATAACATGTATCAGTCAAACCTTTCACGCCTGTGGGGACGGTGTGGCGAGCAGGGTAGAAACGCATAGAGCATTTGGAGCATAGCGTGTGTTCACAACTCAGGAACCATGCGACATGTCACATTTCCTGATTTATATAATATGGTCTGTATTTATGGTGTGTATTCAATCATTCATTTATCCATTCCTTCAACAGTGTTCAGCTACTATGTATCAGGCACTCTTCTAGGCTCTGGGAATGTTGAACATTCTGGTAGAAGACAGACACTAATCAGGGTATGATATGTCAGCTGGTGTGAAGTATACAATGGTTCCCAGAGTTAGCAGACAACAATGGAGGACGCCCAGTTAAATTTGCATTCCAGGTAAACCACAAATAATTTTTATTTGCGAGTGTTCCCATGCAATATTTGGGTGATGCTTATTTTTAGTGTAAGTATGTACCATAGAGTATCTGTGACACACTTATACTCCAGAGTTTGGTGTAACGGGAGAGGACTTTGATACACATGGATCGTATGTGAACACAGTGGACGAGTGATATGCATATATGCCTATATGCTCTGTACAATTTAATAAAATAGTGTGTGTGCAGATGTGCAATTTTTTTCTCTATCAAAATGTATATGGGTAAGTGACAGGAACCTTACAAGACAGACTTCACAGCTAAGGACACTCTCCCCCTTCTCCCCATTGCTCCCCCTGCCCCATCACACACAAAGAGACAAACGTATCTTGCCAATCATTGCTTTCTTTGTCCTATCCCAGCTGCTGCATCAAAATCCTCCTCCTGTCCAGGCCTCCATTCCCAGAGCCCATCTTACACTCTTCAAGGCCCTGGACCTCATGGAAGCTGATGAGAGAGCTCTAATTTGGGACAGAAGCCTCCGGCTGGATCTCTGGGGTGGTCTCCACTCTGCCCCACCACTTGCATGTGACCAACCACTTTCTCAGGACAAGCTACTTGTTTGTGTAAAATGCACACAGTCACCATGCACCCTAGGAAGTAAATCCACAGCTTTCGGAGCTCCCTGAAAGTCCCTGACTACATTTCTCATCCCCCTCCATCTGGGCTGTAAAAGACCCCTCCGTTCCCTTGATCTCCTCTGGAAAGCCCACACCTGTAGATTCACAAACTCCCATGGATCAACTGGCAAATTCTTCCTGCTAAAGGAATACGATCTCCACACTTTCGGTATGATGCCATCCCTAGACCATCTCCTTCTGCACAGGCATGTCACTTCTCAAAATGTTTTTGAGCAAGGCTTCTCTTTCCTCTTTGATGGGTCGATCTCTATCAGCACCCATCACACCCCACACCCAGGGACCCCAGAGGAAAATCACATAAAGAGGATAAAAGAGAACACAGGACTGAGCCTGGGCAAGAGGGACCCCAGCCTGCTCTGAGTCCAGCATAGCTCCAGGCCTGAACAGGCCAAGAGAGAAGTTCTCAGACTGGCAGGGATGAATCCCTGGCTTTTGGGGGGCATCTGGCCTTCCTGTGCCATCGTACACCACCGGGGACCCTCAGGACGGACGCAGCAACATCTGCTGCCCGCCTCCCTGGGGGAGGCGCAGACTGGCCGCAGCCTCTGTGCCCCACCCAGACAAGGTGCCCAGCACATACCTCCTCCCTGCTCAGCCGTTTCCTGGGACTCTTCATCTTCCAGATGTTTCCTCTTTTGTCGCTGTTTCATGGTACCAGCTACAGAAGCTTCTTAGAAGACACCTAACCCCAGCTCTTCTTTTCCCTCGCTGGTTGGCCCTTCTTGACTCTCAGAATATATGATGAAATGGCCCAATATAAGCAAAAATAGTTGAGTCCCCTAAATGGCTGAGGACGTCAGATGGCTCAGAGAACGAGCAGCACTGCCCAGGGTTCGCTACAGCACAGGGCTGTTAAGGTTCAAAGGTCACCAGGCCCACAGCAGAGTTCTCTGACCTCACTGATGATGTCAGAGCATTCTGGGGACCTGGATCCCACACAGCCTTTGCAAATGCGGAGACCCTATTTTCAAGAGTCATTCCTTTTTCCCAATGAAACCTTTCCCGTGAATTCAACTCTCATCTTCTTAAGAGTGAAAGGATATTTTGAGATGCGAATCTGTTCTTGTTGATTTTTTTTTCCCTTTCTCCCTTTATTTTTTACCCTTTCCCTTCTGCATTCAAGTGGGAAGCAGGCTCTGGGTTCACTGGCCAGACGAAGGACGTGCAGGGCTGAAAGCAGCAATACTGTGCTTATCATCTGGGCTTTTATTTCTAAAATCCCAAACTCCACAGAAAAGTGAGGATACTTGAGCAGAAACCTATCAGAAGCAGGAACTTTGAAATTATACACTTACTGTCTTCTTTTCCTGCTAGCTTAAGATCTATATCATCACAGAGAGGTCCGTGGACCATGAAAGAAAAGGAATCTCTAAAGTGCGGTCAGAGGGTTAGATATGGCAAAAACTCTCGGCGGAGATGGCTGTGTTGTGCATATGAGCAGAACCAACCTGTCCCACCCATGACACAAGAGTCACCAAACCAAAAGGAAACATGGCAACTGAGCCACTGGACCTCTAAGCTACAAGTGTATACCCCCCTAAACAGTAATCATGCTCTCACCTCAACCCTCATGACTGTGGCTCTGTATGATTTCCAAAGAGGGATGGGTAGAAATCCAAACAGGACTTCAGTGGGATCCAGGCTTAAAATACAAATTAAGTGGAGTTACAAAAACAATTTCATACTATTTCTTGCACACCTCTGCTCGTGGGCTGAAATGTATACCAGTTATAAGCGGCAACCCATCTGGATCCTTCTGATCCCAGTCTAAAATGAGAGACACTCCCTTTTGGGGCAGTGGCCATGATCCGGGGGGAGTACTGGTGTTCTGGAATGAGGCAGGCTCCCAGAAGTCCCCACTGGACAAAGGCAAGTCCAAATCTGAAAGGACGTGTGGAACATCAGTCTCCAAGCAGGGAGAGTGAAAACAGGACAAATACCCTTTTGTGAGAATTTGCTGATGAGATTCAATCTTCCTGTTTCTTGGAGAATCCCTAGGTAAGAAGGTGCAAAAAGGAATTTTAAAAAAACTTTTTGTGGTAGAAATTTTCCAGCATAGAAAAAGTAAAAGAAATTGCACAACAGGGATGTGGTGCCACGGACCTATCACCCAGTATGAACAATTATCAATATTCTCTCATTCTTGTCCCATCCACCACACCCCCTCCCTCACACCACACACATAGCTTTTTGTTCAATTCTTTTAGTTTCAATGTTTGGAGGAGTGTGAGGGGGTTGGGGAGTACTATATTTTGAAGAAAATCTCAGACATTATATCATCTCTCACTAAATGCAGAAGTATTTATATCCAATAGATAATTGTTTTTTTTTTAACCAGCACTATCATTATCTTATGGAACAAATTTAACCACAATTTCTTGATATCACTTTATAACCAAGCCATACTCCAATTCCCTTAATCATATCAAATGTCTTTTTTATACTTCATTCATTAAAACCAAGATCCAGGGGTATCTGTGTTGCTCAGTTGGTTAAGCATCTGACTCTCGATTTCTGCTCAGGTTATGATAGAGTTCGGGGGTTCAAGCTCCATGTCAGAGCCTCTTTGGGTCGGTCTCCCTCCCCCCACCCCCCCCTCAAAAATAAATAAATAAACATTTTTTAAAAAACAGAAATAAATCAAGATCCACACACAGCATCTGGTCAATGTGTCTTTTAGTCTGTGAGAGCTCCTCCTACCTTTTAGGGGGAATTTATTTGTTGAAGAAACTAAATCATTTATCCTGTAGTATTTTCTGCAGCATGGAGTTCATTGGTTGTATCTTGTGATGTCATTTAAGATGTTCTTATATTACCCATAATTCCTTCCAAACAGGCAGTTAGATCTAGAAAATTAATTAGTTTTCAATTCAGTTTCTCGTTATTACAAGATTATTTTATAAGTGGTGTTGTGTGCCTTCCGATTAAATCACAACAGTAAACACATAAGGTTGTCCCATGTTTAACCATGTTGAGATTAATCAGTGGGTTCCAGTGCTGTCGGCTTAGCCCCTCCACCATAACGATCCCATCAGCCTTTCAATATTTAGCATTAGTAAGCCCTGATGATTATGACTTCATCAGGAGTTGAAATTTCATTAAGAGTTCTAATCCCTTCATTCCAAGGAAGACAATTCCCTTCTTTTCCCACTACACCCATTTTGCCCCTCCCCTCTAATAGCCATCAGTTTGTTCTCTATATTTATAGGTCTGTTTCTGTTTTTGTTTGTTTATTTAGAAGAAGGAAGATTCTTAAGGCATGTTTCCTAGATCCAGAATTTCTCAAGGAAGCAAACCTCTCTTCACAAAAGAAAAGATTATTCCAGTGGTACCAGCGAAGATTCTCCACACTGGGACATACTTTACTCATTCCTTCATTTCTTCATTCTTCATTCTGTAAATGCTTATTGAGTCCCTACTATGTGACAAGCTCTCTAGATCCTGCAGTTGAACGGTTATGAACGAAACAGACAAAAGCATTTTCTCCCAAGTAGTTTAATTCTGGAAGACAAGACAGGTCATCTTTTCAAATACATCAAATATGTAGTAGGTTAGATATTGACAAGTAGCATGAAGAAAAATAAAACAAACTGAATTTGGGTCTGTAAGAAATGGGACATTTCTATGTTAAATGGGAAATCATGGAAGCCTTTACTAAAAAGATCCCTTTTCAGTAAGACCTGAGAGAAATAAGAAAGTTTATAGCTAAGGTTCTATTTTCCACACAAAAAGAAGAGGTTAGAGCCCTGGATCAAGGGTTGCTTGGCCTGATAGACTATCACCAAGGAAGCCAGTGTAACCAGAACTGAGAGCCGAAGAGAACGGTAAGAAAAGAGGTCAGATAAATAATGAGGGACCAGATAGTAAGCTATTGTCAAGACTAGCTTTTATTCTGAGTGACATGGGAAGTGTGGAGAATCTTGAGCAAGCAATTACATTTTTTTTTTAATTTTTTTTTCAACGTTTATTTATTTTGGGGACAGAGAGAGACAGAGCATGAACGGGCGAGGGGCAGAGAGAGAAGGAGACACAGAACTGGAAACAGGCTCCAGGCTCCGAGCCATCAGCCCAGAGCCTGACGCGGGGCTCGAACTCACGGACCGCGAGATCGTGACCTGGCCGAAGTCGGACGCTTAACTGACTGCGCCACCCAGGCGCCCCAGCAATTACATTTTAAAAAGGTCATTCTGCTCTGTTAACAATAGCCAACTGGTAGTTAAGGGCAGAATCAAGAAAACAGGGGATCTATTGGGGCACTAGCATTGCTCAGTCTGTAGAGCAAGCAACTCTTGATCTCAGGGTCATAAGCTCAAGCCCCACATTGGGTGTGGGGCCTACTTAAAAAAATAAATAACAGTGGTCCTACTGCAATTATCCAGAAGAGAGATGGTCCAAAAATAAATAAACTAGACTTCATGAAAATTAAAACCATTTGCTATGTGAAAGGTTCTTTTAAGAGTAGGAAAAGACAAGCTAGAGACTGAGAGAAAATATTTGCAAACCTCATATCCAATAGACGTAATATCGGTAACATGTAAAGAACTCCCACACTTGGAGTAAAAAAGTAAACAATCTGATTAGAAAATGGACAAAAGATGGGAAGAGATGTTTGAGTAAAAAGGATGTGCAGATGGAAAATAAGCATATGAAATGATGTCTAATGTCTTTCGCCATTACGGACATGCAAATGAAAGCCACAATCAAACACCCCTACATACCTATCACAGAAGTTTAAATTAAAAAATTGTGACAATACAAAATTCTAGCAAGAAAGTAAAGAAACTTGACCATTCAAACACAGCTGGTGAGGATGTAAAATGACAGCCACTCTGCAGAAGACTGTGGCACTTTCTTAAACTAAGCATACAAGTACCATCTAATCCAACAATTACACTCTTGGGCATTTGTCCCAGAGAAATGAGAAGGCTGTTCATAAAACATATCCTTGGATATTGAGAACAGCTAATTCATAACAACCAGAAACTAGAAACAACTCAGGTCTTTCAGTGAGTGAATGTTTAAATAAACCGTGATACATCGATACCATGGAATTCTACCCAGCAATAAAAGAGGAATGAACCTGGATGAATCTCCAGAGAACTATGCTGAGAAATAAAGCCAATCCCAAAAGCTTACATATTAAATGATTCCATTTATGTAACAGTTTGGAGATGACAAAATTATAGAAATGGAAAGTGGGTGAACAGTTAAGTGGTTAAGGGGTAGTATGTAAGTGTGAGAGGGAAGTACGTGTGGCCATAAAAATGGCAACATGAAGTATCTTTGTGGTCATGAAAATGTTTTGTGTCTTGATTCTATCAAGGTCAATGTCTTGGCTGTGACATTATACTATAGTTTTGTAATATGTTTCAATTGGCCAAAGTGGGTAAACTTGACATAGTATCTCTCTGTATTATTTTTTACACAGCACGTGAATGCACAATGATCTAAAAATTAGTTAAGTGAGTTTAATTTAAACTAGTTATTTAATTGAGTTAACTAAAAATTAGTTTAATTAAAAAAAAAAACTGGACTAGGAGTACTTGTTTAAAAATACAGGTGGCTGGCTATGGGATTCAGGTAAAGAATTAGCTTGCTTCTCCAAACAGATTTTTCTTAGCACCTGTGCAAGTGTCCATGGAAGGCACATTGAGTAAACCCTCTTGGCTATCCATGGGAGAGCAAGAAAGTTACTGGAAAAAAAAACACTCCATAAACCAGTGTAAGGCTCAAAAATTATCCTCAGGAGCGCTAGACTAGCAGCTAGAAGGACCTTGAAGATCTCTAATCGAATCTAAAATTCTGGCACCAATTCTAACATGCAAGGGAGTGGCTTCCCCAAGCAATACTCCAACACCAGCTGTTCATTCTACAATTCAATTCAATGTGGACACTGTCTACCCCCAAGACAGCATCAGATTCCACAGGGTAAGGGGTAAATCCTATATGACTTCCCCAACCCACCCAACCTACCCCTGCTCCACATACACACACACCTCGGACACAAGCTGTCACCTGTGCTTCTTACCAACTGGCTGTAGTTGGGAGGTTCCAACAGCCTACCCCACCTTGAGTTCAGCTATTTTGCTAGAGTGACCCACAGAACTCAGAGAAACATTTTGCATACTAGATTACCAGCTTATTCTAAGAGGATATAACTCAGGAACTTCCACCAGCCAGTTGGAAGAGATGCATAGGACAAGGTATGGGGAAAGGGCGTGAAGCTTCCATGCCAATCTCCCCAAATCTCTCCCAAATCTCTGTGAATCCCGCCCTTTTCAGTTTTTATGGAGGCTTCATTATATAGGCGTAATTGATGCAATCATTGGCCAGTGAGGCCTGATCTAACCTCCAGCCCCTCTCCCCTCCCCAGAAGTTGAGGGTGGGACTGAAAGTGCCAACCTCTATTTACGTGGTTGGTTCCCTGAACCAGTCTCTATCCAAGGGCGCTTCCAAAGTCATGTCATTAACATAAGCCACCTTCATGGCTCTTATGACTTAGGAAATTCCAAGAGTTTTAGGAGCTCTGTGCCAGGAGCAAATACCTATTTCTTACTATATCACACAACCACCTTCAATTTCTACAGCACTGCCTTCAAGAAGTTGCCTAGTCTAGGGGCGCCTGGGTGGCGCAGTCGGTTAAGCGTCCGACTTCAGCCAGGTCACGATCTCGCGGTCCGTGAGTTCGAGCCCCGCGTCAGGCTCTGGGCTGATGGCTCGGAGCCTGGAGCCTGTTTCCGATTCTGTGTCTCCCTCTCTCTCTGCCCCTCCCGCGTTCATGCTCTGTCTCTCTCTGTCCCAAAAATAAATAAACGTTAAAAAAAAAAAAATTTAAAAAAAAAAAGAAGTTGCCTAGTCTATATCTCACTACTTCCAATGATAGAAAACTTACTTCCCCTCCAAGCACCTACAACATTTATCTACAGAAAACTTAGTAAAATCTTAATTTAAGAAAAGGAAACATCTTGTTTACCGCATTCATCACAGTCAAACTCTCTGGGGACCATATCAGTCTAGAATAAACTTAGGGGCACCTGGGTTGCTCATATGACAGCCCAGAGCCTAGAGACTGCTTCAGATTCCGTCTCCCTCTCTCTCTCTCTGCCCCTCCCCTGCTCATGTTCCATCTCTCTCTCTCTGTCTCTCTCAAAAATAAATATTTTTTAAAATTTTTTAAAGAATAAGCTTAATTGTTTTATTGTAACAAATAACTTCCCCAAAAAACAGTAGCTTAAAATAATAAAAGTTCATTTCCTACTCCTTGTATGCACCACTGTGGGCTGGCCAAAGTTCCACTTCTCATTGTCCTCATTCCTGGATTCAGGTGGATAAAAGCCACCACTATCAGCCTTCACTGACAAAGAATTCCAGAGTTTCACACTGCCATTGAATGTTCTGTCCCAAAAGTAACACATTGCTTCTAGCCAAAATTGTTGATCACAATCTTAAGTGTCTCCCCATCTTCTGAATTTCTTAGGCAAAAATAATCTTGAACAGTACCAATGAATAGCACAGAGATCATGTAGAAAAATCCTAATCACTCCCCATGAGATATGAGACCTAACAAAACTATCATGCCACATACAAAACTAGAGTTAGCACTCAGATCTCTTAGATAAAAATTCATCACCTTTTCCTACCATGCTATGTTGGGATTTTTATACCAGGATGATATAGTTGGGATTACATGGCATTTACTTCATTTTTTGTTTTGTTTCTTTTTTCTAAATAGACTCAACAGAGGGAGGGCTTGGGAGTTCCTAAGCCACTTGCCTTAAACTGAAAAACAACTGGAAAATAATTTCACTGCCTCTTGAAATGTGTGACCCGGTAAAGAGGAGAGGTCTGGGAGGATTTTATATTCTGAATTCAAGGAAAACAAAGGAAACAATCTTTCCAAGACTTTTCAAGCAACAGGAGGAGAAACTCTTGGCTCTCATGTTGCTATTTTGATTTCCTTGTTGACACTCCAGGTCTTTGAATAATGGTGGCAAGAGCCAGAGTCTAGCCAAGACAAAAGTCTAGATAATAGCCTGACAGCTCCTGCAGAACCAAATACTACAGAAAATGCTTGAGCTGAATCCTATTTGCTCACAGGTCTGTGCAAAGCAACAAAGGGTTCTGAAACATTTGCTTCAAATAGCTTTTGTTCTTAGTATCTTAAAGGTAATTTCACTGCAAAATATTCGCTCCATGATGAAAAAGAATGCATACACAGGAAGAAGATTTTTGCATTGAGATAGGCTGCTTACTTTGCACCTGAAGGTACAATGCACCGCTCATTAATTAAAGGCAATCTTCCACTCTTCCCCCAATTGTAGACCAATGAGTACATCATCCCCAGCCTTTAACCCATCTTGGTCATAGTTATTTTCTGAAAGAACATTGTTCTCCTGCTCAAATTGTAAGTGGCTTCTGAATTAAAATCTAGAACATTCAACCCAGTACTCAAAGCTCTGCACAATTAAGGTCCCTGTTGAGTTTTCCAGGTGACAACACAACACCTATCTTCTCATCTCCACGCTACGGGGCCAGACTTCCCCACCTCAAACAGAGCACCTTCCTTGCTCAAGTCATTTCTTTCAAAAGTACAGATTTTCAAAGAGCAATTTGTATTTTGTTTTTGTTTTCATATATGACGCTATTATATACCATTGACTGTAGTCCCTATGCTGTGCCTTTTATCCACATGACATTCATTCTATAATGGGAAGCCTGTACCTCCCTCTCCCCTTCACCCACTGTGCCCATCCCCCCACCCCCTCCCCTCTGGTGAGACCATCAGTGTGTTCTGGGTATTTACAGGTCTGTCAAAGTACAATTTGTTTTTAAGTTGAACTAAAACCCTACTTTGGAAAAGAAGCCTCCCTGGGTGTCCTAATGAGAATGGACCACTGGTAGTTGTACCTCTGATAGCTCTTTTCATATCCTGCCTTTGGATCAGTCTATTAATGAATGTGTCTCATTCACCCCCAACACGGTATGAATCCTTGAGAAGAAGAGGCTATGATTCCTTATCTCTGGAATCTCTGCAGCTCCTTGCACTTAGTATGAGCTACCTCCCTTACAGGCTCCCCCAACCCCCAAAAACAAAGCTCAAATAAATCAAATGCCAAAACACAGGATCTTCTTTTTCTCTAGACCAAACAATATCCTGACCCGTTACGTATCTTTTCCTCATCCCAGCACAGAAGTGCTATCTCTGCATCTATCCCAGAATTGGCACCACACCCACATGCCTGAACCAAAGCGAGAGCCCTGGTCATCCTGTGTCATCAACCCAACTCCCTTCATCTCCCTCTCAAATGATTTTTTCCATTGCCTAAAATTTAGCCATAGAGATTCAATCCTTTGAATACTTAAACCTTCTGAGAAGCACTACCTTCATTTCAGCCATTATTAGCCCCTGTGTTAGGAAGGACTAGGGGAAAAGAGGCTGAGAAGTGGGCCATTTTTTCATGGGATAGGAGATGTGGAAATTGGGAAAAGAAAGGATGGTATCTGGCAGGGAGACAGATGTTGGCCATGGTGGTGAGAAAGTATCGAAAATAAATATTCAACTTCTTCAGAAATTTGCAACAGACAAGCTCTTCCAGAGATGGTGTCCCAGGGTGAAGCAATGTATTAAGAACATAAAACAGGGGCTCCTGGGGAGGTCGGTCAGTCAAAGGTCTGACTCTTGGTTTCAGCTCATGTCATGATCTCACAGTATGTGAGATCAAGTCCTGCCTTGGGCTCTGTGCTGGCACTGCAGAGCCTGTTTGTGGATTCTCTCTCTCTCCCTCTCTCTCTCTTTCTGCCCCAGCCCTGGCTCACATTCTTTCCCTCTTGCAAAATAAATAAATAAACTTTTTTTAAAGAAAGAACACAAAACACATATACCCATTGCAAATTAGCAATGTTAACAAACTGAGATGAGACTCAAGGAGTTCAAAAAACCAGAGTAATCAAAGTTTAATTATAAAAGAGCCCAGAGTTTGCAGTAAAACGCACAACTAGAAAGGACACCACACCAGGGACTCAGCTGCTAGGAGTATAAACTGTAAGCAAGTGAAGCAAGCTTTATGAAGCAGAGTTAGATGATTATTGGTGCCTAGAAAAAACCCTGGCCAAAAGGAATAATCTTAATGGAGCCATATCTCCCTCTAAACCTATCTAGTAGGGCTTTGAAAATCTCCGTGAACCTAACACCTTTGACATCAATTCATGGAACTAAATGAGATTCATGGTCTCAGTGTCCATGCCAAAAGATGGGTGGTATATCTTCAATGAGGAGGGGAATGTGAAATTCCCACAAATCCCACACTTAAAATGCCTCTTGGTCTATAAATTATGCTTCTCTGATATTTACAGGTCTGTAATGGATTAAAGAGAAACCTGCTTCTAGGTGTGACAAGTGAGGTCACTGAAGATTACATGTTGCCATTAGCCCATGGTGTTTGCCCCAGGGAAAGTGATAAAATGGTCAGCTCCCACTTTTTTTGCTGGGATATTTATTGGTTGACTCTACAAGAGTTCGGCTGCAGGCTGTGAGCAAAAGCCTTCTGTCAATCTCATTGAGTGTGTATATGGATAAAAAGCCAGTAGAGGCTCAAAACAGTTGAACATTCCTACCTGATACAGAGCCAGCAGCCGTGTACTAGCAGATGAGTAATTTTCAAAGGTACTTTCAAGTGTGTATAAAACCCTTTGATGGATTCTCTGTCACTTGGATGACCCAAAATTTCCATCTCATTGAAATCTGGAAAAGAATTCAGGTTCTGTCTTCCCCAGAGAGAGGAGGCATCCAAAAGTTTCACAAACCTAGAGTTTATGTAAGCAGTCAAGTCAGATTGTCTTAGTGCTGGAGCGTGACAATACTTGATCTCTGATTTGATACTTGATAAAATCATTTCAAGTATCATTTCTAAGAACCCAGTGGCATGAGATGGTGGGCTAAGTTGAGGATCATGATTAACGCATTAGTCCTCCACATGCCCACAGTCTAAGGCAAGTCTGTGAATATAAAGGAAAGGGAAAATAGAAATGGCAGACCAAATGAGAAGGGCTGAAGTAATTGCTCTGCCATTATGGATTCTTTCCCTCCCCTGCCATCCATCATGGATTCTTTCCATTCTCTGTCTGCCATCCCCCCATCTGTCCATCCATCCATCTGCTAAAAGCATATTCCAACCATGGCGACCAAGGTGGAGGCAAAGTCTAAAAGGACAGTCCAATAGCTTCTGAGATGCTCAGGGTTGGAAAAAACTTTGATGCCTGTGAAATCCAGTCCCCAATGGTACTCCAATTCAATGGTTATCTTGAATTTCCTGTGCAATGAATTTCCTCTACCAAGTAGTTACTTGGCTCGTATTCCAACAACTTAAGGCCCAGATATCCAACATTTCTGTCCCCCAAAAAACAAAACAAACAAGAAAAGAACAACTCTCTGTATTTGGGTGGGGATAACAGAAGACTCTTCCTTGTGATACAGGTGTGCTGTTTCAAAGGGGCACATGCACCCCAATGTTTATAGCAGCACTATTGACAATAGCCAAAGTATGGAAAGAGCCCAAACATCCATTGACAGATGAATGGATAAAGAAGAAGTGATAGATACACACACACACACACACACACACACACACACACACACACACACAATGGAGTATTACTTGGCAACCAAAAAGAATGAAATCTTGCCATTTCCAACTACGTAAATGGAACTAGAGGGCATTATGCTAAGCAAAATAAGTCAGAGAAAAACAATATCATATGACTTCATTCATATGTGGAATTTAAGATACAAAACAGATGAATAGCAGGGAAGGGAAGCAAAAATAATGTAAAAACAGGGAGGGGGACAAAACCTAAGAGACTCTCAAACACAGAAAACAAACTGCAGGTTGCTGGAGGGGTTGTGCATGGGGGGATGAGCTAAATTGGTAAGGGACATTAAGGAAGACACTTATTGGGATGAGCACTGGGTGTTATACATAGGGCACGAATCACTAGAATCTAAACCTGAAATCATTATTGCACTATATGCTAACGTGGATATAAATTTTAAATATATATATATATACACACACACACACACACACATATATGCATATGTATGTATACACACACACACACACACACACACATACATATATATATGGAAGCACTTCCTTGTAAGGACACATCTACTTTCCCAGAGGTTGCTGTTTCTCGTTGCATCCCTTGGGGCCACAAATAACAAATCTGCATCCCTCCATTAAGACGGTCCTTCTAATTTTTGAAGACTGTTATCTCAGCTCTTCAAATCTTTTCTTCAACAACAGAACCCTATTCTTCCAAACATCCAGGGTTCATTTCCTCTTTGCCATTCATCTTTCTCCTGAAAGTGTCCTAGTTACTTTTTGCCCTAATGTGCATTCCCCAGAACTGAATGCAGTGTTTTCCAACTAAGGTCTAACCAAGGCAATGTGGGATGGGGCTCTTACTTCCCTTATCACAGATATCTCTCCCACACCCAGTTTTAGGTAGGCATGTCAAACTGTTCAGTCCTACTGAGCTGACTTGGCCACTCTGAAATAACCACATTGCAATTCAAAACCATTATTTGTTACCAAGTAATATAGCCAAATGGTATCCAGACCCTTTCTGTCCCCTACCCAGAGCCCATCCATAAGTCCCACTCCACAAACACAAAAGCGTGAGTGAAGTTTTCTGTTTTGCATATTCCTTTTAAAAACCTGACAATTGTTTGATTTGGCCAGGATTCTTCAAAACGTCCCCAAGTCAAAAAATGGTCATCTCTAAATTTTATGCAACTTGATGAGCTGACTGCCTAAGCCTTTAAATCTCATGAAGGGATACCTGAAAAGGTAAGCCATTCAAGGTCAAATGGTATCCTGTCTAGTTAAGAGCTGAATGTCAGGGAAGGAACTCAGGTCAGTCTTTAGAACTACCTGAGTTTGAGTCAGAGCCGCATTTATCAAATGGCCCAGGCAACTTACTCTGAGCCTCAGTTTCCTCCCCTAGAAATGGAGATAATCCTCCTATCCTGCCATGTCCTTAAAGTGCTTGATGTAATACCTGGTCTATGGTAGATAAAAACTAAATGGCTTGTTTCCCCTCAGAGCACAGATCATTACTAATTACATCTTATTTCTCTTAATCGATTAGTAGCCCTGAGAGAAAGGGACAAACTCTTGTTTATCCTCATATCCCTCAGCACCTTGACACGTAGCATGAGTAGACACAAACTTCCTTCATTCTTTTAAATGTTTATTTATTTTGAGAGAGAGAGAGAAAGAGAGAGAGAGAACACATGCACGTGAGTGGGGGAGAAGGACAGAGAGAGAGAGAGGAAGAGAGAGAATCCCAAGCAGGGTCCACACTATCCTGCAGAGCCCAAGGCAGGGCTCAAACTCAAGACCATGAGATCATGACCTGAGCAGAAATCAAGAGGCAGACACTCAACCAGCTGAGACACCCAGGCACCACATCACAAACTTCTTTCTTGAATATATATGTGAGCATCTGGCTTCAAATTCAGTTCTATATCACACAGAAATAATTGCATTTATATTCTGAAATCTCCGCTATACCAGGGATATTGACAATTCCCAGGGAGTATCTAAGGTTACCTGTTATAACAAAAAAAAAAAAAAAGACTCCCCTCAAGTCTCAGGCAGCCATGGTCAAATGATGCTTTAGGTTTCAGCTTTTTGGGAAAACAGATTGGCATTGACATTTCTAATATTTTTAATGCTGACCTAGTTTTAAGCTCTATTTCTCTCCTAAAGTAATGATGTTCCTAGACACGGCTAACACATGAGGGGCAATAGGAGGTTACTGGGGAAAGCCAACATCTGATATATTCAATTTCTGACCTATGGCTCAGGAAGCTACAGCGAAGTTTTGTTGGTCTCCCGTGTCTACCCTGAGCAATAAAATTCAAAGAGTTCACTCCCACACAGCCTCGACCAGGTTGAGGTAATTGTTACTGTTATGGCTTTAGCAATTTGAGTGGGAGAAGATGAGAATTTCAAAAGAGATTTATTTACTGCAAGGCATCCCAAATATCTCATTAATCTGCTTTTCATTTGGCAAACTTTTCCTTCATCAAAAGTGCCACGGCCTGCAGTTTATGACAAGGCAGAATTGCCTCTGGGAACACACAACGGCAAAATGAAAAGGATCTGGGCTCGGGAACGAGGAAGATGTAAGTTTGGTTTGCAGGTGTGCTGTGTACTTGCTCTTAACCTTGAGCAGTTTCCCTCAGGCTGCGAGAACCCCAACGTCCTCATCTGTAAAGAGAGGATCATTGTCCTGCCCTGGTTTATGAAGAGCTGAGATCAATGGTCAGACCTTGGGCAGGTCTGTTTGTGTTTGTTACTTCTGGAAGGCTTGGGTGGTCCTCTGCACAATGAAGATTGTAAAAGTAGCACTGCACAGGGTTTATGATGAGGATTCAAATGAGTGAATATATGTAAACAGATTAGAACATTGTCCGGCACAGGGGGGTGCTATATGTCTGTTACCATCATCATGATTAAGGATTAATGACCCATGTAAAGAGCGCCTTGCACAGCGACTTGACATCTGGCACATAGGTAGTGCTCAATAAATGTAAGCAAAAACACCTCTGCCCAAAATGAGAGAGTTTGCACTGGGGTCTGAAGAAACTCCTTGGGTAGGAGGACCTTTTCCACAATTATATACTCAGAGCTTTAAAGAAGGAGAGATCAGGGGTGCCTGGACAGCTCAGTCGGTTAAGCATCCCACGTGGGCTCAGGTCATGATCTCACAGTTTGTGAGTTTGAGCCCCACGTCAGGCTCTGTGCTGACAGCTCAGAGCCTGGATCCTCCTTCCGAATCTATATCTCCTGCTCTCTCTACCCCTCCTCTATTTGTGCTAAAATGAAGTAATATTAAATAAATAAATAAATAAATAAATAAATAAATAAATAAATAAATAAATAAATAAATAAAATGTATGCATGCATGCATGTATGTTACCTTAAGAAATACCTTTCTACAGAGTTCAAACTGTCAGGTGGCATCTGATCCTCTTTGTGACTTGAACAAAAAGGAATCTTTGCACAGAGCTGACGGGAATGCAAACTGACGCAGCTACTGGGGAAAACAATACGGAGGTTCCTCAAAAAATTAAAAATAGAATTACCATATAATCCATTAACTCTACTACTGGGTATTTCCTCAAGGAATACAAAAATACTCATTCGAAAAGACACATACACACTTATGTTTACTGCAGCATTATTTATAGAAGCCAAGATAGAGGAACAACCCAAGTGTCCATCAACTGATGAATGAATAAAGGAGATGTGGCATATGCATATATTACGCAACCATAAAAAAAGAGCTAGACAATGCCACTTGCAACAACACGGATGAAGCTAGAGGGTGTTATGCAAAGTGAAATAAGTCAGAGACAAACACCATATGATTTCACTCATATGTGGAATTTAAGAAACACAACAAATGAACAAAGGGAAAAAGAAACAAAGACTCTGAAATACAGAGAACATACTGGTGGTTACCAGATGGGAGACGGATGGTAGACCAGGGGGTGGGTGAAACAGATGAAAGGGATTAAGAGTAAACTTATGAGCGCACCTGGGTGGCTCACAGTTGATCGTCCGACTTCGGCTCAGGTCATGATCTGGCGGTTCATGAGTTCCAGCCCCACGTTGGTCTTTGTGCCGACAGCTCAGAGCCTGGAGCCTGCTTTGGGTTCTGTGTCTCCCTCTCTCTCTGCCCCTCCCCTGGTGTGCTCTGTCTCTCTCTCTCTGTCTCAAAAATAAATAAATATTAAAAAAAATTTTTGTTAAGAGTACCCTTATCATGGGGCACCTGGGTGGCTCAGTCAGTTAAGCGTTTGACTTCCACTCATGTCATGATTTCATGGTTTGTGAGTTTGAGCCCCACTTGGGGTTCTCTGCCGTCAATACAGAGATGGCTTCAGATCCTCTGGCCTCCTGTCCCTCTGCCCCTCGCGTGTTCTCTCTCTTTCAAAAATAAATGAACTTAAAAGAAAAAGAGCACACTTATCGTGATGAACACTGAGAAATGTAGAGAATTATTGAACCATTATACTGTATGCCTGAAACTAAGATAACACTGCGTGTTCATTTTACTTGAATTTTTAAAAAGTTGTTTTTCTTTAAGAGAGAGTAAAGAAAAGACATGGGCTCAGGACGTTTTGGGGAGATGCTTGCAATGTCAAGGGAGAAAAGGTCTTCCCAACAACATTCCCAGGAGTCCCAATTCAGGGTAAGGAATATTCACCTCACTCTGGACAGTAAAACAGGGGCAATAAACTCAGGAACTTGCCACCTGTGAATTGATTCAAAGAGCTGTGTATCCTTTGGTTAGTTTTATCCCCCTCCCCCTTTTTAAAAAAGTTTATGTATTTTTGAGAGAGTGCAAGCCAGGGGAGGGACAGAGAGAAAGGGGGACAGAGGATCAGAAGCAGGCTCTGTGCTGGCAGCACAGAGCCCAACGCGGGGCTTGAACTCACAAGCTGTGAGATCATGACCTGAGCCGAAGTCAGACGCTCAACCAACTGAGCCACCCAGGCACCCCTAACCTTGGTTAATTTTAAACACTGCTTTTACAGCACAGTTCAGATTCATTTTGTTTTGTACACATAATACCTCCGAGTTCCACATTCCTTACTCCTTAGCCCTAGGAATGACAATGCGTTCCTACTGCTCTGGTGTCACTCACTTCCGGGGGGAAGTAGGATGTTCCTCTTCTCAATGGCCACACATACCTTTGCTTCAGTGGGTTTCTCTCATTTCCTCTCCTTCAGTCAGGAAGATAGATCTGACCTAAGGAGTTTGGCCTTTCAAAGCAGCTCTCACTTCATGAATTTAGGATTAAAAAAAAAAAAAAATCAATTAGCCAAAGGAAACAGGAGACTACAAGAAAGAGAGAACAGAAAATAGAAGGGGTGAAAAAAATCAACCCGGGTTGAGCACGAAGTATTGATATTTTGTGTGCCCCAAGCTTAACCTAGGTTCTACTTTGTGCTGAGATTCTGGACCCCTCTGGCAGTGAATAGGTAATAGTCTGCCAGGAAATGCTAATAAATATTTTCATTAAGAACCAAGGGGAAGATAAAGTGATGGTCTTTAGACAGCTTTTAATGTTTCCCAGTCTTGCCTGTGACCTACCTCCCCTCACAGACTCACCTCTCAGGGCTAAAAAGAAAGGGCTTGAACTTCTGAAAATAAAATGGAAACATGCTAACAACTTTGCCCTGCCTTGAAATCCACACTTATCCCCAAAGGGGAAGACCACACTATATCCTTCTGCCTGACTTACGTTAAGAACCCCAAGAACAGAATCAGAGGCGGGGGCAAGAATGGTACTAGGGGAGGCTGCCAACAAAGCAAAATCTGTGTTCCCTCGGAGGACAGCCAGTTTTCTCCAAATGACACTGAAGCAGGAGAGGAAGGAAACACATCATGACCCCCATGGGTGGTAGAAAGAACTAGAGAGCATGTAGAAGACAACCCTTGGGGACTCTGCTGAGGGTTGGGTGGGGAGGCACAGAGGTTCATACCATCAAAGGGATCAAAAGCTACAAATAAGGGTTATAACCATTCGTGTGACCCCTTTTAAAACTCCAGGCTAGTGTGGCCTGAGAAAATGGGCTGACATTGGTAATATCACCTCCTTCTCTTCTTTTTCTACAATTTAAACTGTACACAGGGTTATAATGAAGCTCCCTAGTGGGCTGTGTTCATCCCAACTCTTAACTGATGCAGGCGTTCCCACTAAAAGAAGTATGATTCTTGACTCTTAGAATTTAATTATGTGCTGCTCTTCAAATATTGGAGTAATTCAAACTACTGAACCACTGGGTATATGATTTGTGTTACTTTCCTTGTAAGTGGGATGGGCAGGTACTGAATCATCCATTTTCTCACTCAAATTCCCTTGTAATTAACTACACATGTTTGAGAAACAGCAGGTGAGGGGTAGGGGCACAATCTGTGTCCATGAGAGAATTTCTCTTCAAAGAAGCAATATAAAGAACCATGAGATCAACGTCTGATACTTTAGCAGCCCCTATAAGCAAGCAAACCAGAACCTAAACCTATAAATGCCTCAAGGTTAAGAAATCAAAATCTCTAATATGGGGGCACCTGAGTGACTCAGTGGGTTAAGTTTCTGACTCTTGGTTTCAGCCCAGGTCATGAACTCATTGTTCATGGGTCCAAGTCCTGCATCAGGCTGCGCACTGACAGTGTGCAGCTTGCTTGGAATTCTCTCTCTCCCTCTCTCTATCTTTTTTTTAACAGAACTAAGCAACTCTGGTCCAGAGGATAACAAAAATATTCATTATTATTAGCTAGAGCTTTAGGTTTAAAATGTCCGGGCCTCAGTTTCTTCATGAATTAAAACAACAACAACAACTCACAGACTTATGAGGGCCAAAAGAGATCTTCTGAAACATTTTTTTTAACCCATAAAGTATCATAAATAATAAGGGGCTGTCTTGTCCATTGGCATAAGAGGTAAGTTAAAATACCTGCTTCCCATATTATGCTGAGTGAAATAAGTCAGTCAGAGAAAAACAGATACCATATGTTTTCACTCATATGTGGATCTTGAGAAGCTTAACAGAAGACCATGGGGGAAGGGAAGGGAATATATGAGAACAAACTGAGGGTTGATGGGGGGGGTGGGGGAGAGGGGAAAGTGGGTGATGGGCACTGAAGAGGGCACTTGTTGGGATGAGCACTGGGTGTTGTATGTAAGCGATGAACCATGGGAATCTACCCAAAAAAACCAAGAGCACACTTTACATACTGTATGTTAGCCAATTTGACAATAAATTATATTAAATAAATAAATAAATAATAAAATACCTGCTTCCCAAACTGTGATATTACAGTTTAACAATTTATAAAACATAACACTCTGGCTCATAATTCCCATGTGATTGCCTGAAGTTCAGGGCAAAGAGAATGAATATCAAATCCTTGCCCTTTCTGGGCAGTTTTAGCTCGTATTAAATCTAGGAGTGACACTTCATTCTAACATCCAATATTAAGCTTCCTCCCAATAAACTAAAAAGTTTATTGTGCCAATACCAAGTTGCTTTTGTCCCTGGTATCTTAAATGCACATGGATGTTTCCTTAAGGCACTTCATCAATCAATATGTCCCCAACCTAGAGAAATGTAGCCACACTCACCCAAAGTGTGACTAAACAGAAGCATCCTTCCCATGAACACAACTATTGGATTTTAGTGAAGAGAGTAAGAAAATACATTGGAATCTGTGCATGGTGACAGCAGAAGTGGGTCATCCTTTTAAAATCTATTTCCCCCAAAGTTTCATGTTAACATTAACAGAAGCCCAACCTCCAAAAATGAGTTTCCCATTGCCCAGGGGGAATGATGTCAAAGTAATTTTAATATTTTTCAAGTAACTTTCCTTAATACTCTATGCAACTGAGAAATCCCACAGGCCTGTAAATGTTAGCAAAACCACTGTTCCCAGCTGTCAACTTTGTCTTTGGGTTTGTCTTTCTCTCTTCTTTTTATGGATGAATAACATTTTCAATCGAGTTGTTTTTCTAGTTACTCTGGGAACCAGACTCCATTATAATAAGCAGATATTCTAATAGAATAAGCGGATAGAATCCTCTATTTCAGGTTCTCTGGCCTCAACTTCTCTGTCTTGTTTCTGCTAGAGCATGACATTCACATTCCAGGAACTGTGTGGAATACAGGGGAGACATTTTGGGTTGGGACAACAGACTTTTGAAATCTTAAGAGCAGGGTCACCTGGGAGAAGACGCTTCACCCCTCTGAGTCTGATTGTCCTCTATAAAACGTGGCCAATAATGACACTAGTAAGAATCAAATAGGACTTCACTCAATGACACCTCCTCTACAAATGCTCTCCTGTAGACTGTCCTTCCCTTAGTGAGAACGACCCACTCCCCACCTTGTGTCCCTTCTCTGATGTGTACCAACTTCAGACACAACCTTCTAGCTCGTTTCCTGGTTTATATTTCTCTCTCCCCCCACCAGATTAAAAACTTGCCTTATTTATTTTAGGAATCCCCAAATCAGGAGGGCCAATGTTTGCTACGCAATGGGTTCTAATAAAATGTCTGTTGAAGGACTGACATGTTAATCAACTAGTTGACTGATTGAATGCTACAGATGAAAGCACCTTATAAAGCTCCAATCACAGACAAATGTAAATCATTATTACATGGAATGCTGTGAATTTGCTTTGAACTTAAGGTAATGAGGCAATTGCTCAAAGTCAAGAGGTAATGGACCTTATAAATGTTATTTCATAGCATCTTTAGTTTTTGTTTGTTTATTTGTTTAATCCAGACAGGTGCCAAGAACTCAGACACTCTAGGAGAGCCTGGGTGGCTCAGTCAGTTGAGTGTTTGACTCTTAATTTCAGCTCATGTCATGATTCCAGGGTGGTGGGACCAAGCCCCACATCAGGCTCAGCACTGAGCATGGGACCTACTTAAGATTCTCTTTCCCTCCCTCTTCACAACTCACATGTGCTCTTGGAAAGAATGAAGGAAGGAAGGAAGGAAGGAAGGAAGGAAGGAAGGAAGGAAGGAAGGAAGGAAGGAAGGAAGGAAAAAATTCACACACTCTAAAATAATAACACACTAAAAAAAGCAGTGTATGAGGGGGGAGGGAAGGGGGTAAAAATAGCTACAGAGAGGGAGGGAGGCAAACAATAAGAGACTCTCAAATACAAAGAACAATGAGGGTGGATGGGAAAATGGGTGATAGGCACTGAGGAGGGCACTTGTTGGGATGAACTCTGGGTGTTGTATGTAAGCAATGAATCACAGAAATCTATCCCCAAAACCAAGAGCACAATGTACACACTTTAGCCAATTCAACAATACATTATATTTTTTTAAAAAAGCAGTTCATGCAACAGAAATACTGAAAAATATTCTGCTGGTTAAGTTTGTGTTGCCTCTAAAAGACATAATAATGAAATAACACACTTGTATCCACTTGTATCCAAGTGCTTCTTGGGTACAAACTGGCATCCTGGTGAGACCATTAACACAAAAGGCCAACATGAAACACTGAGGTGACAGTCCTCAGACACCCATTTTGTTTTTACTGATAACTCTTGGTATAAGGATACTTATAGGAAGTACTTGGGGGTGCCTGGGTGGCTCAGTTGGTTAAGTGTCTGACTTCAGCCCAAGTCATGATCTCACAGTTCATGAGTTTGAGCCCTGTGTTGGGCTCTGCACTGACAGCTCAGAGCCTGCCTGCTTCAGACTCTGGGTCTCCCTCTTTCTCTGCCCCTCCCCTGCTCACACTCTGTTTCTCTCTCTCAAAATAAATAAATAAATAAACAAACAAACAGTAAAAAAAAAAAAAAGTACTTGGCTTTGAAGGAGTTTTTTTTTCCCCCACTATTCAACTTACAAATATTGGACACCAGCTGCACATTGTCCAAATCCAAGAAATGCAAACACAGTTTCTAGATGGGCTGTGGGTTGCATGACAGGGTGTTGACAAGAACACAAATATCATAATCAAGGTTGAATGTAAACAATAAAATACAGACGTAACTTTTCCAGTGTAATGGGTCTAGAGACAGAGAGAAATAACAGGCACTTGGAGGACATCAGAGAAGACTTCATGGAGGGGGCGGTATCTCTGACAAAAAGTTAAGCTTTGAACAGTTTGTCAATGCACATACAAAGGGCACATAGCGTGGAAGGGTGGGGGAAGAGTGGGGATTGGGAGGAAGGATTGTGATGCTGCACAGAAAGCCCAGAAGGGAAGACCAGCTTCCATGGCGGTCTTTAGTCTTCATTTCCAGAAGTTTCCATTCTATCTGCTCCTGGTACACTGACTCTAATTACCAATTCAAAATTGGCTGCATTTAATGTAAAGTAACACTCATATTATTACTGTGAAGATCTCTCCCTTCTCACAACAGTGGTAAATATGATTTTGAAGGAATGCATTGAATACTACGTGTATATAATATCCCTGGAGAAATTATTCATAATTGAAACACATTTGGGGCATACTGTAATTACATTCTTTAATTTTCATTAGAATTCAAAACAAATCCTTCTTAGCCTTTTCTGAAAATGATCAGTGCTTAACATGGAAAAACCTTTTAATTATTAGAGCGTAACATCTTGCCAACTTATACATCATTTTGCCCTTGCGAAATTCTGATGTCTAGCATTAGAATTTGTTTCTTTGGGATATTTTTAAGAGCTGGGAAATGCAGCTGTAGAACTGTATGACATTTCTTAACTCCATCAAAGTTCAGAGAAGCCTCTTCCATCTGTGATAGAAATAAATAATAGATTTAATGGAACGTCTCCCAAACTGGTGTTCTGCCAGATATTAAAAGATGTTTCATTTAAAAAAAATGGGACGTGTTATTAGAAAAAATTTAATTAAAAGTTTTTGTTTTCCCTACAAGACTTCTCAGTCATTAGTGTATTCTTATAAATTGTGAATCTCTAAAGAAGTGAAGGGACCCATGTCTCCATACTTACTATACAATGAAACATTTTTTCAGAACACATTCCCAGAATGTTGTTTCAAGAAATGCCAACCTGAGAAATACTCATGGAATGAATTACTCTAAATTAAAGATAAGTCACAAGTCATGTTTGGGGGGGTCAGTTGACCTCCAGAGAAACTATCTCCTTCATCCAACAAAGAGCAGGCTTAGCAAAACAAATAAAAACACACAAAAAACAGAGTATGGATCTAAAAACAAAACAAAAGTTATATGAATTAGGTGGCAAATGCCACTTAGATCATTCTTTCAAGATGCCAAAACAAAAACTTCAATCATGAATTCCAAAGAAATACTGAGATTTTCCTGTAGTATAAAACATGTCTGAGAGGCACCTAGGTGGCTCAGTTGGTTGAGCTTCGGACTTTGGCTCAGGTCATGATCTCGTGGTTGACAAGTTTGAGCCCTGAGTTGGGCTCTGTGCTGACAGCTCAGAGCCTGGCACCTGCTTCAGATTCTGTGTCTGCCTCTCTCTCTGTCCCTCCCCTGCTCATGCTCTGTCTCTCTCTGTCTCAAAAATAAGTAAATGTTAAAAAAAAATTGTTTTTAAATAACATGTTTGGTGTACTAGTAAGTTAGTCAGTTACCATGTATGAGACAAGTAGAAACACAAGCTACTTTACACAGGTTTCCTCATCTGCTGAACACTTAGCATCAGAATATCTACTTTAATGGGGATCCTGGATGACTCAGTCCATTGAGGGTCACACTTGTGATTTTGGCTCGGGTCAAGATCCCAGACTTGTGGGAATGAGTCCTTCACATCCCCCCTCCCCCACAAACCCATGTCAGGCTCTGGACTGAGTATGAGCCTGCTTACTGCTTAGGATTCCTTTTCTTTCTTCGTCTCTCCCCCACTTGATACCTCTCTCTGTCTCTCTCTCTGTCTCTCTGTCTCTCTCTCTCTCTCTCTCTCTCTCTCTGTGTGTGTGTGTGTGTGTGTGTGTGTGTGTGTGTGTGTCTTTCAAATAAAATAAAATAGCAATAGAAAAGTCCCCTCTGGCTGTTCTCCAGACAGACCTGTATACTCTTCGATCAAAAGTGCTGTGTATTACCACCGTCACCTCCCTCACCTTACTAAGGGAAAAATCAACCCAAAGAGTAGAAAGATAGAAAAGCTTGTGAAGGAAGTAGGTACATCTAAGAAGGATGGAAAAGCCCAAAATTTAGAAGGGAGAAGTGAGAAGACAGAAGTTTGGTCATGCATTGTTCCCCTCTGCCAAGACTATGATTTTTTTTTCTATGTGTGAAAACTTTGAAAGATATTTGAAGTTGTACTTGGTTCCAGAAAACTTCACTTTGTTGCAGAAGGATGTAAGAGTGATTTAGTGATTTGGGAGCAAACTGTTTTGAGTGGGTTGGAAATGCTTTACAATCTTTCCCATTTAAAATAATGGGATATAGGTCACCACAATTCCAAATTTTAACATCCAAAATCTTTGCTTAGATGTGGTGAGGAAAGATGCCTGAATATGTATATGAACTATTCATGAGTTAGGTGGTTCAATACCTGCCAAAATAAAGAGTTAGCCTTTCTCCAAGTAGGCACCTTGGGAATCTATGCCTTTTATCCGATAATGCTGCCATTCCTCAAAATATTTTGGAACAGCTCTTTTAAAATTGCCTTTAGTTTGTGACATATACTTTTAAATTTCCTCAGTGGTGAGAAATTTTCAGCAATTATGGGTAGATTTGATTTGGAGAGTAGACAAAGACATTCAGAGCTGCATCTGGAAAATAAAGTAAATGGTCCTTCCAAGAAATGGTATTTTGCTCCATGGGAGTCTCCATATGATGTAATGACATGACATTTCTCTTGTCACTTATGAAGTGGTTTTTAAATCAGTAGGATAGAAGGAATTCCAAAGTGTTTTTATTAATGGCAGCATCGTTAGAAAAAATATATTTTTCCAAAATGAAAGTAAAGAATAAAATTTTTTGTTATGAACATGTAGATACGGTTTTTCAAAATAGTTCCTATTGCTTTTTCCAGATTTTTTTTCAAAACAACTTGTCCACACAAGGCAAATCCCTATTAACTGGATACCTACCTGTTTTCATCCAAATGGGTTATTTCCCTTTCAAGTATTATTTGGAAGGAGACTTACTCTGTCTTCTCTTGAACCCTCTCATTTACAGGACTTAAAAAAAAAACTGATAGGAGATTTAAAAAAAAGAAGAAGAAGAAAAGGAAAAAAGGCCCAAGTTGGGTGGATGGGAACTGGTAGGTAGTCAGCAGGTATTACCAAATTGTCTTTTGACCTGGAGGTCAATCAGATCCCCAAAGTAAAGACGGTTTCAGTATCTCCCAACACCTCTCAAAGCAACCACACAAACCAATGATGGTTTTGCATCACAGTATTTTTTTAACTTTAATTTCAAATAACCTTAAAGGTCCAGTCCTTTTGGCCCTAAGCAATGTGGCAAAGTGCATTTAAGACACTTGCCTTCCAGTCTCCATTCTGTGCCTGCAGGTGGGAACTTGGCCCCTGAGCCAGAAAACCCTGTTTTTGTCACTAATGAATGAGTCCCAAACACTTAGAATGTGCACTTACAGGTACTCAACAAACACCTGCAGCAAAAGGGCTTAATCTCTCTAAGCTTCAATTTCCTTATCTGTTAAACGGGGATACTGGTTCAAACCAAGAGATTCCATTCACAGGGATACAGTAGTTACTAATAGAGCCTCATCTTTTTTTTCCTTTCATTTCCTTTCCAGGGGTACAAACTTCTCCCCAAACTAGACCAAAGGGCAGAAGATCAGTCATGTTAAAAAAAAAATATATATATATACATATATGTATATGTATACACACACACACACACACACACACACACACACACACATTGTGATGCAAAACCATCATTGGTTTGTGTGGTTGCTTTGAGAGGTCTTGGGAGATACTGAAACCATCTTTGCCTTGGGGACCAGATTACTGTCTGTATTATCAACAGGCACTTTACTTTCATAAACTCAAGATTTTCCCAGAAATGAAAATGAAATGGGACAGAAATGACTGGTTGCCCACGGAATAGCCATGCTTTTCTTCTTTCTCAGTAGAAGTTTCAGTTTTGCTCCAACTATCCTGTGTTCAGCTAAAACAAAGGGAAAATATTTCCCCACAGGCCCTGTGGTCTCTGTAGTTATAGGACACAGCTCTGGGGAAAGCTGTAACATTTCCTAGAAGAAGAACAGAATCTCCTGATAGTGCCATAGCCATCTGGAAACAAGGGTACCCACCAGGGCTGAGATGCTGGAGGTGGGCCCGCCGTGTAGAAACCTCTAGCAGGGGGATAGGGGAGGGCCAGGTGGAACAGTCCCAGGGAGATCCTCCAGGAGGCACTCAGAATCAGATTGTTCCAAGAACATTATTGGGACAGCATCCACGTTTTTCTTTTCATTTCATTTTTCTTTTCATTTTCAGGTCACATGAAAATAAAAACCTAAGTGGAGGGATTGCTTAAACTGATGATAACAAGAGCTAGAAAAGATCAATGATCTGCATATAAAGATGGACACTCATACGTATGTAAAGGATATCAGGCGTATATACACCAAGGCACTATTTACATTCACTGTGTCTTTCTTCATCAGACAGTTCTGGGATCATCTGAGTTGAATCAAAATAGTTCAAACTTACCTAATTATTAAAACTCATTTGCATCACATCCCCTAACACGGTTCTCAACAGCCGCCACTTACTCACCAGGAGCTAATTGAGGTGGGGACTTAGTTTTCAAATTGAACCAAAAGGCTCAGGCAGCCGGGACCCAGAGGGTAGGGAGCTTTAGTAGTCTGAGGACCTCTTTCTGGACACCACGTTTCCTCCCGCTTCGAAGAATCTCCAGGTAATGGTGGTGCCTGCACCCTCCAATGAGGAAAGCCTTCCAGAAGCTTCAAATGGAGGTGTTTTATCTGTTACATGGATCATGCCAACATTGTCAATGTCCACCAGGCCACAGGGCACTGACTCTTGATTAGGAAATTCTTTATGGCTACTTCTTACAGTCAAGCAAATGATTCGTAAGGGAGCCCAGAACTGCTAAGACCTTCCTGGAGCCACAGCATTTATCCATCCCTAGACCTTTCAGGAACCAGACTTCTAAAGCAAAACCTCTGAGTAGATCAAGGCCAAAGCTGACACCCCCTCACCTACCTTCCCTTACAACCATTACTGTGTTTTGTTCTCTAGAAGCTTCTGGGCACTGCACACCACCCAGAAGTTCTGAAGAGCCTAGCATTTCTTTGTTTTGTGTGAGCATTTTTGTCATCCTCCCTAAAATCATATGAATTAAAAAGCAATCCATACTAACATAAACTGGCTTTTGTTCTCTTAGAAAGACAGGGTTTCATTCCATGAATAAGAAGCACCTGCTCCCATCCTTCAGCTTCTCCTCCTCATCATCTACAGCTCCAACCACGTGTGACCCAGTCACTGTGGCTCCAGGAGGGCAATGCGGGGGCTAAGTGGAGAGCGTCACTTTCGGCCATGGCTCACTAAAGCCAACCCAGCAAAGGTTGGCTCGCTCACCAGCGAGGTAACAGAATTTTCTTCACACGGTGAATTTTTCATTCCCATGCACCTCACCACACTCCACCAAGGATTGAGGAAGGAATATATGGCCACTTAATCAGGTTAAGAAGAGAAACCTATGAAACCAGCTGGGAAAATTTACCTGAAAATTAGGTTTGTTCTGTTTTGTTTTTAAGGAAGGCATGTATTTAAGGTAACGTCAGGGTCCATCTTGTTTACATTTAACATTTTAATGGTAGGAAGGTTAAGGTTTGGGAGTGAGACTTGTTGCTACTCATGTCCAAGCAACTGATTTTATTTTAGTGAACCTTACCCCCTCCCAGGCATTTAAAGAGTCCTGTTATAATGTCAAGCCCTGATCTTTTTTCTGAAAGCAGGCAAGAGAAGAATTAACTCTATAAAATGGCGCCGTGTCACAGCAAAGCCAGCCTACCTACAGGGGAGCTGAAAAGACAGAACAGACAGTGAGTTGAAAAGGACAGAGGGGAAGGAGCACCGGAGAAACGAAATTTCATGCTAAGTTGTCTGCAGAAAAACAGGAGGCAAACTCTTGGGAGGGGATTTGAGGTGATAACTCCCATTACAAGCTGGGGTTCTGCGGCCGATTTCTCACCCTGTCTGCCCTCACCCTCCTTCTCTTTCCAAACTTATCTTCGTCCTTGCAGGTTGCAAATAATTAACAGGTGCCCCCAGATGGAGGACCTTGCCGTCATGCCTTAATGTCTTTTCCAATTGCCTAAGAAAACGGGAATCTGGGATTTACTAAACCCGTTCCGCATATGTACCCCAAAAAAGAAAATTGTACACTCACGCCTACTGTCGATGGCCTTTCCACAGTGAAATGTGTTTTCTTCAATTTCGAGCTGCTAGTTAAATAGCCAATTCCACAGAAAATTGTCCCTTCGGAGAGAGTGCTGTGATTTCCAGTGCGGGAAGGTAAGAGGGCACTTTCAGGCCATCGGTCCCCACGGGAGCGAAAACCAGCGGCCCAAGTCAGAGCAGCCTCAAGAGTGGCAAGCTCCCTCCTTCCACAAAGACAGCTCCAGGTGGCCTCGGGACACAGCCCAGATGAAGGAAAACAGGTGAGGAAGAGCAAGTTGCCCTCAAAAAGCACCTGAGCACAGTCCTCATGCCAAATAGGAACTTAAAATACTATCACGTCAGAGAAGAACTTTCTGTTGTTAAACCCAAACTCCCTAACCTGAAATTCCCTTTCATTTTTTTTTTTTTTATATTTTATTTACTTCTTTATTGTGAGAGAGAGAGAGGGACAGAAAAGCAGAGGCAGAAAGAGACTCCCAAGCAGACTCCGGGGCTTGAACTCATGAATCATGAAAGCATGACCTGAGCCTAAGTCAGACACTTATCCAACTGAGCCACCCAGGCACCCCTCTTTTTTTTTTAAGATGCTCTCAGCTACGGGGCACATTCGAATCACCCAGAGAGCTTGGTGGAAAAAAAAAAGTGATGTCTACTCCCATGCCAAACCAATTACATAAGAATATCTGAGGGCAAGGGGCAAGCACTGGGGGGAGGGTACCAAAACCTCTCCAGATGATGCTAATGTGTCAGGAGGGTCCACGGTCCCTGGACTCCACCATCCACACCTTGATTAAGCAGGCACATCTGACACACTTCTTGTGACAAGAAATTCCCTAACCTGGGGCACCTGGGTGGCTCAGTCAGTTGAGCAACTGACTTTAGCTCAGGGCATGATCTCATAGTTCATGAGTTCGAGCCCGGCATCGGGCTCTGTGCTGACAGCTCGGAACCTGGAGCCTGCTTCAGATTCTGTGTCTCCCTCTCTCTCTGCCCATCCCTGTCACGCGCTAGCTCTCTCTCTCTCTCTCTCTCTCAAAAATAAATATTTTTTAAAAATTTTTAAAGGAAATTCCCTAACCTTCCATGGAAATCCATTCCATGTTGAGACCGTTCTGATTTTTAAAGGCTTTTCCTTACCTTGAGGCTCAACCTCCCTTTCCATAACATCCACCAATTTGTCCTTGCTCGCTCTGCTCACAAGGGCCACGGAAATCCACACAACACATATATGGAATTTGGGAAGGGTACAAACCCAGAGGAACTTCTGTGAGAGCACAACTGACAAGCTGAAGGCAAAGGTGAGGCCAAATTTCACAAAATAAAACCCAACATGTATCTGCATCCTGTCTTTTACTTAATCAAAGAAACACCTGTGAGAGGAGACGATGGGGGAGAAAGGGTTTTAGCAGCATGACTTCCGGGATGGACGTCCAGCACAGCGATGGAGGGGTGGGGGCAGGATCTTGATATGAATCATCAGGGGGACGTGGCTGTCCACTTTGCTCATGCTGTCCCAGGCTGCGTTCATAGACGTGTGATCCCCAGAAAAAAGGGCACTCAGGAGACACACCTGTAGTAGAGCCCTATCGTGACCATCCTTCAAAATAGATGGAGGAAAACAGAGGAGAAAGACCCCAATGGTGATCGATTTTTAAAGGTCTTCAGTAAAGAAGTGTTGGCAGAAAAGCCACTGAAAAAGACAACATTAAAATGGCAAGAGAGGGGCGCCTGGGTGGCGCAGTCGGTTGAGCGTCCGACTTCAGCCAGGTCACGATCTCACGGTCCGTGAGTTCGAGCCCCGCGTCGGGCTCTAGGCTGATGGCTCAGAGCCTGGAGCCTGTTTCCGATTCTGTGTCTCCCTCTCTCTCTGCCCCTCCCCCGTTCATGCTCTGTCTCTCTCTGTCCCAAAAAAATAAAATAAAACGTTGAAAAAAAATTTTTTTTTTAAATAAATAAATAAATAAATAAATAAAATAAAATGGCAAGAGAAGGGGCCGGGTTGCTCGGAGCATCCAACTCTTGATTTCCGCTCAGGTCAGCATCTCACAATCATGGGACCTCTACATGGGATGCTCTACAGAGCATCGGGCTCTGCATGGAGCCTGCATAAGATTCTCTGTGTCTTTCTCCCTCCCTCTGCTCCTCTCCCCTGCTCACCCATTGCTCTCTCTCTAAAATAAAAAAATAAAATAAGATAAAAAATAAGTAAATAAAATGGCAAAAGGAAACTCACATTTGAGTTTATGCTCTTTGCCAGGTGCCCTATATCCATTCCTTCAAGTAATCAAGACAGCCTCTGAGGCTACCCGATGATCTAAAGGGAAGGTGTTTCCATGATTTCAAGGAATAAAACCAGGCAGGTGGGGTAGGCTTGAAGCTTAAAGGAACAGGTATCTGCAACTCTCTTTTTTCTTTTTGAGTCTCCTTCAGAGAAGACTCAGTTCATCATGCTTCTCACTTGGTGACACTCCGTTCACTAGTCCGAAAAGCCTCCTCACCTACTTATCTAAATGAACCCTTTTTACCGTTTATTCACATGTATATGGTTTTAAATCCCACTCTTCTCTTCCGCTTCAAAGATAACCATATATATTCTTTTCTTTGCGTATGTCCTTGTAGAATTTTGCAGGTATTCTGTAAATTTTTCTTTCCTGTAATACTTTGCCATTTTCCACTAGAGTTTGTATCTTTTTCCTGTTAATTTGCAGGCATTCTCTGTGTTCTAGGTATCAATCCCTTGTGGGCATTCACCACTTTATTTCTAGTCTATTCTGATCTTTGTAATAACATTTCCCAGATGTCCTGAAAATCAACTTTTTTGGGTATGGATTTTACATCTGAAGCTTTACTTAATAAATCCTTCCCTACCTAAGGTCACAATAAATTCTACCTTTTCTTCAAACAACTGTATCATTTCAGCTCTCCTATTTAGATTTTTGATTCATCCGGAAGCTACCATTGTGTGTGGTGTGATGACAAGGTCAGTGTTCTTTTTTCCATAGAATGAGCCTCATTTTCCAGTAGCATCTGTTACACAGCCCTTCCTTTCCCCCGTTGACTTAGGGTGCAACCTTCATATTTTATCACCTTCCAATCAGTGTATGAGTCTGTTTTAAGCTGTTCCTCCTATCGCATTGGTTGGTCTGTCCTTGTACCAGTACCACACTGGCTTAATTACTATGGCTCTGGAGTCTGTCTTAATATCTGCCCAGGGAATGGTGCCCCACTTACTCTTCCCTGTCAAGATTGGCTTACTGTGAAAAACTTCTGGACATCTGCCATACAACATTGTGTACATAGTTAACAGTACTCTACACTTAAAAATTGTTATGAGGGTAGGGGTGCTCAGTCGGTTGAGTGTCCAACTTCGGCTCAGGTCATGATCTCACAGTTTGTGTGTTCGAGCCCCCTGTCGGTCTCTGTGCTGACAGCTTAGAGCCTGGAGCCTGCTTCAGATTCTGTGTCTCCCTCTCTCTCTGCTCCTCTCTCTCTCTCTCTCTCTCTCTGCCCCCCCCCTCTAAAAAATAAACATTAAAATTTTTTTTTAATATTTATTTTTGAGACAGAGACAGAACCTGAACAGGGGAGGGGCAGAGAGAGAGGGAGACACAGAATCTGAAACAGGCTCCAGGCTCTGAGCTGTCCACACAGAGCCTGACGGGGGGCTCAAACCCACGAACTGTGAGATCATGACCTGAGCCGAAGTTGGACGCCTAACCGACTGAGCCACCCAGGCACCCCTAAGAAATTTTTTTTAAAGAGACTGGCTCACTATTTGTGGACTGTAATTATTCTGTATAAATTTCAGAGTAAAGCCTATCAAGTTGATCGAAAAAAAAAATCCAAATGAAATTTTTTATTGGGATTGAATTGAAATCACAGATAATATATGAAGAATCACCATGTTCATGTTTAAGTCATCTCATGAAATGTCTCTCCATTTACTCAGATCATCCTCTATGTCCTTTACTTACATTTTAAGCTTGTCTCCATAGAGCGTGTGCATAATCTTGAATAAGTTAATTCCTAGATACAGTCTTTCTGGCGGGAATTCCTCTCCATGGACTGATAGAGAAACGATATCTGGACAGCAGTTCACTCTTATCGGTGGAGAATATGTTCCAAGACTCCCAGTAGATGCCAGCAACCGCAGACAGTACTGAATCCTATATGGGCTACGTTTTTTCCTCTACATACACACCTATGATAAAGTTTAATTTATAGATTAGGCACAGTCAGAGATTAACAACATCTAATAAAATAGAACAATTATAACAACATACTGCAATAAAATTTATGTGGATGTGGTCTCTCCCTCTCAAAATATTTTATTGTACTATACTCAGCCTTCTCGGGACCACGTGAGATGATACCATGCGTGTGCAGTAAAATGAATCGAGGTGAATGACACAGGCTTTGTGATGTAGCATTCAGCTACGTATACTGCTGTCAGAAGAAGGACCATCTTCTTCCGGACTTTGTTGACCGAGAGTGACTGAAACCGCAGAAAGTAAAACCGCGGATAAGGGGAGACAGCTATGTAATAGAGAAGCCTCTCACATTCATACCCTGTGCTATCCAGCAACAGCAGGTGTATGCAAAGCAGCAAACCCAGCTGCCATTGGCTCCTGTGGTCAGGACCCTACGCGTCCTTGATCTGTTTCCATCTGCTTCAAGCCCCAGGTGTGTGAAAGCCAGCACAGATTTAGCGCTGGTTGTATAACCTCTGCACCACAGACCCGAAGTCTCTGTTTTTTTCCCAGCTGGTTGCTGTTCACTTCCCGGGTTAGCGCCTCACCCAGACAGATCATGTTCTCTGGTTAGTCCCCAGAGAAGTAGATTTCAGCTCAGTCCCAGGAAGGACTTTCTGTCCCAGCTGTCCTAGGAGAGAGTGGCTAACAGGTAGTTACAACCTCACCTAGTGAAGAGGGCATTCACTCAGCCTGGTCAGAGAGGTGATGGTGCAATAATCTGGAAACTGTGGTCTCTGTGGTCCCTCCCACTTCTGATATTTCGTGGTTCCCAGGCTTCAGGTACCTCTTTTCATGGCCCAGCTTCACCTTCAGAGGACCACTCCCCTTGTTCATCAGTGGTCCCCGCTTACCCCTCTAGGTCTCCAATCCAGAGCATACAGCGCTCTAGTCTGTCTTCTGGAGAGCTAGAGGGAGAGAAGGGACAATGGAAGGATCTGGCAGCCTTGTGGCACATCTTTGGGCACAGTGGGCATCACCCATGCTCCAAGAGTTCAGCTGGTACTAAGGAAACCCCACCTCCCTGCAGAGGGGTGCACTACCCCCACACACAGTGTGAATCTTGTTCATTACTCTAGATCCATAAAATGAGCTGGGCAGTTTTTACTCTCTGGAACATCTAGGAGGAGTTAGAAATGAACTGTTTCTTGGAAGTTTGGTAGAACTTACCTGTAAAACAACTTGAGCCTGGGGTCCCAGGGAGGGGAAGCCTCCTGAAATATTTGTTTAATATTGATGGTTCTATTCAAGTGTTCTATATTTGCACTAGTTCTGCCATTTTATGTTTTTCAAGGAACATATCCATTTCATCTGTTTTAAGTTCCCTTGCCTATAGGAGAGAAAATCCCATAATTGGATAAGTAGAGTGAAAACAAACAAAAGAAATCCATTGTGTAAGCGCAGAGCTGTTGAATTGCAAGGTGAACCAGATGTTGGGGGCAAGCCTGCACAACCAGGGGCTAAGAGGGGCAACGTCACAAAGTTCACACTTACCCGGCTCGCTGCAATGTGATGCCATCTAGTGGTAATTGTCTGCTCTGGCTTAAATACACAGCAGAATACTTCTGGGACCCAAGGCTGGCCAAAACTTTCAGGTCACTGCCAGCAATTCCAGAAATGTCTCTGGTTGCCCAATGCTGCAGATTTGGGCTAAAGAGATCCCTGCTCCCTTTCAGGCCTCTTCAGTAGTTGCCTGCATCTGCCCTACCTCAGTCTCACTCCCACACAACGGCCCCAGAAAAGATCAAACTTGAGCCCACAGCCATTTGAGAACAAGGGCAGGATACATCACCAAGCTCAGTGTATCAAGTTCATGTTATTGGGGGATATTAAGGTAATCTTTTGTGTGTGTGTGTGTGTGTGTGTGTGTTTCTCCCTCTCTGTCTGCCCCTCCCCTCGCTTGCACTCTGTGTCTCTCAAAAATAAATAAAACATTAAAAAAACTTTTTTAAACATAATGGTGTTCTTACCTTACTGTAAATTATAAAGACTTTGGCCTGCTATAGGAAGAGGTGCTCTTGCCTAATTTAATAACTACATATAGACGTATATCTCCAGCTTTCCTGGATCAGCTTATGTCCTATGAGGTAAAAAACCAGCTTTAAGTTAAAAGCTAGCCTGTTTCCCTGTTTTCTGATTGCATTTCTGATTACGGTTTATTGCTTATCATTTATTTCCCATAGGTGTTACTGAATGGAGTTTTACCCTGAAGCTTCATTTGTTAAAAAGAACACTATTAACATAAAAGAACTCTCACTAGAACTCCAAGGAAGATGTATTACTCCAGTTTTTTCTAGTAGCAGCCAGCACATATTTTATTAAAAGATTTAATAGACTATTGTTTACAAAAATGACGCATGGAAATCTAAGTCACAATTTATTTCTGAAAGATATAATGGGAAGGATCAGTCATAGAGGAGACACATGAGGAGTTGAGAAACTCTTTTGTTAGTCGGTGTCTGATATTATATCCAGCCTTCTAAAAAATAATTTCACCTTTCAGGATAGCCTGAGAGGGAAGCCAATCAGCCAGAAAGAGTTCTCTAATTTTCTTCAGCATATAATATCCATGCAAGGGAAGGGGTAATTTTAAAAGATTGAGAGCCTCATATCCCAAAGGTAAGGCATCCCCAAGGTGATATTTTTAGTTTTATAGATGGTTTCTCCATTATGCATATAAGGGTTTTCATCTTTCAGAAAGCCTTGAGTTTGGCTTGAGGTATAGTTTGTTTTTAATTTTGGATCATTTCATGTTGGTGTAAGTCTGTGGTCCAAAAGCTTCCTCGCCCTTCATACTAAGGCGACTGATTCTTCTGCAAGCTATTTCACTGAAGAGAACACTATTACACCTATGTCTACCCAGTGGCCACCTAATCCATTCTGGTTACATTTATAAAGGAGAATAGTCATAAAATTCCATATCCCAACTAGAATTCCTTGCATTACCTAATGAATTCATCTCAATCTGAAGGACTACACAAATATAATGATTTGCAAGACAGGTTTCACATTCCATTTTCATACAATTTGATTCTCACCTCGGACCCATTACAACCGATCCCAGGCTACATGGGCAAAACTCCTATGATGCTTATAGTCTCCTGATGTTGCCTCTGAGCCGCCATAGAGTTAAAAACGTAATTTCTGCAAACGAAAATTGCCTTTCCTGAAATTCAACAGTTTCATGGTAACTATCCATCCATATTTAATTTTTATGCACTATCATTTGGATACATTTTCATTTAATATCATCACATAAGTTCCCCCTGGGGCCCAGTGATGTTCATGTTGTCAACTTAATCACCATGAGTCAGGTGTGTATCTTGGTGTTTCCCAGAATTGCCCTTTTTCCTTTGCCTTATGAAGTCAGTACTGCCCTTCTTAGGCTCAGGAGTATTTTATACTAAAAGAGGCGAGATACCTTCCAGAGCTTTAGAAAAAAAAAACAAAAAATTGTGGTTGGCTTTGTGGTGGAATTGCACCACCCCAGCTCAACGGGCCACATACGCATTTGCTACTAAAAGAGCTTGAAGACCAGGCTCTGATCTCCACCGCCTCTCACCAAAGAGTTCTGGAAATCCCACCTTCCTGGGGCTGGAATCCACTGAAGGCATGGAGATGGGGTGGTGCTGTGACCTGATCATGCCTCAGAATCACCTGGAAACTTGTTAACACAGACTGCTGAGTCAGTAGGTCCAACCAGGCCCAAGAACTTGCGTTTCCAACAATGAACCAGATGGTAAAGACACTGCTTGTGCAATGACCATAATTTGGAAACCACTGCATAAATCCCACGGCATTAACCTCTTATCTGGAAAGATACTAACTTTTCTCAACGCATACCAATTGCAAAGACTGAAAAGACTGGAAAAACAGGTAGCACCGTCAAAAACTCGTTGGCGGCCTACTTCGAGATATGGTGGATTTTGTAAACCACTTGCCAAATCTGGCAGATTTCCTGGCCTTCTAGATTCTGGACCTTCCTCCCTTACCTAGATTTCCAGAATTTTCCAGACTCTCTCTGCTTCACTATTGGACTGTTGTTACCCTTGTCTCAGTATCACGGCTTTATTACCACATATCTTCTGACTCTGATAAAGCCTGCTGAAGAAAAACTTTAGTCATATTCTGAAAGCAGATGAAAACTGCTCACCAGGTCAGGATTCCTGACTAATAGTCTCCTGACTATTTAGATTCCTCTAAAAGCACAAGCCCTTTTAAGGGTTCGACATAAACTAGCAATTCCGGAAGTCCCTGCACATTTTCAAGTGACTCCAAACTCATAGGATGGAGAAGTATCTGATATTGGCTTCCACTATTACAAACACTTTAATAGCTTGTGAACAATTCAGAAAGGCAAAACCATGCCCTCAATGAGCTCATGGCTGCAATAAAGGCTGGATGAGGCTAGAAGAGGGGGTAATGTGACTGGGATTCACATCCCCCTGATAGTCCCCTTAATTCATTCCTGTTCAGGCCCAGCCATTTACAGATGCACTCACAATATAGCTTCGGCTCACTTAGAGTCCCTGGCACAAAAGAGGTTTCACAGGGCACTGCTATTTTCATCATCGAGCAAAATTATGTGTTGATTACCTTGGGATAGTTTGGGGAGAAGTCATGGATAATCTTTATTAAAGACAAACACCTGGTGGGGCGCCTGCATGACTCAGTAGTTAAGGGTCTGACTTAGGCTCAGGTCATTATCTCCTGGTTCTTGGGTTCAAACACCACGTCAGGCTCTGTGCAGACAGCTCAGAGCCTGGAGCCTGCTTCAGATTCTGTGTCTCCCTCTCTCTCTGTCCCTCCCCCAGTCACACTCTGTGTGTGTCTCTCTCTCAAAATAAATAAATAAATAAATAAATAAAGAAGACAAACACCAGTTGGCTCAGTCATTTAAGCAACTGACTCTTGATTTTGGCTCAGGTCATGATCTTACCATTTGTGAGTTTGAGCCCTGCATCAGGCTCTGCGCTGACAGTGTGGAGCCCGCTTGGGATTCTTTCTCTCCCTCTCTCTGCCCCTTCCCTGAATGCTCACTCTCTCTCTCTCTCTCTATCAAAAATAATAATAATAATAATAAAATAAACTGTGAACTCCCTAAGGGCAGGAGAAAAAAAAAAACACGAGGGGCACGGGGTGGCTCATTTGGTTAAGGGTTAAAGGTCTGACTTTGGCTCAGGTCATGATCTCAAAGTTCATGAGTTCGAGCCCCGTATCAGGCTCTGTGCTGACAGCTCGAAGCCTGGAGTCTGCTTCGGATTCTGTGTCTCATTCCCTCTCTGCCCCTCCCCCGTTGCACTCTGTCTCTTTCTCAAAAGTAAACATTAAACAAGCAAACAAACAAACACCATCACCACCCCCCCACAACAAACCCTCTGAATTATCTTCTCACAACCAACATAATGATTGAAAACAATGCCAGAACATATTAACGACTACAATTGATTTATGGCACGGAGCAAGAATTTCAAACCATAAATAAGAAGACCTTGTGTGGCCCAGTTCAGTTGTGCAGCCCCCCGACTTGACATCACAGAGTCAGAGAGGAGAACCCAACTGTTCTACTATCCAAAATGAGGTGGTCACCCTGGTTCCTAAGTCCATGGAAAACACGTCAGCCATGTTGGCTGCTCTCTGGTTATGACTGCCTGTCTTCTCTGAAGCTAAGAGGCTTCTTCCCCCTTCACATTTGGAGAAAGAAAACCTAACACTGCAGAGCAATGAAATTCATCTCCTTCAGGCAAATGTAGCAGAGAGCCTCCTGGCTTCAAAAGCAAGGGTCACCGTTCGCCTTGGGGTCTTCCTTGCCTTAGGCAGTCAAGGCCACAGAAGGAAGGAAGGAAGGCCCTTTGTTAGTCCAGGCACAGACTGGAGTGAGTCCTGAGCGGCCTCTTCTGCTTGCCAGGCACCCTCCCCACCACCTTCTTCCCTCTCATTAGAAAACCTCTCATATCACCACTTAATTTTTTTGACTGATTATACTTCAAGGTAAATGAATTCCAATGCTTCATCCCAGCCAGGTGTTCGCTTTTATGCACTTAATCACTGAGGACAGATTGTGGTACCCTCTCTCAATACTGCTGTTTCGGCCAGCAGCAAGTAGTTGGAGGGCAAATTTTCAGGGAATGGTTGAGAATTGTTTCCCAGAAATAGAAGGGATATGGTAGGTGGGAGCAAGAGCCAGAGGAAAGTGGCACCTGAGGGACTGGAGCCCTTGTTCTCCAGCACAAATATCCCAACTGCCATACAGGGTCAGCCTGAATGTCAAGAGCATGCCTTGGGGAGCCTGGGTGGTTCAGTTGGTTGAGCGTCCCACTTCGGCTCAGGTCATGATCTTGCGGGTTCATGAGTTCAAGCCCCGCCTCAGGCTCGCTACTGTCACCGCGGAGCCCCCTTTCAGATCCTCTGTCGCCCTCTCTTTCTGTCCCTCCCCTACATGTGCTCTCTCTCTCTCTCAAAGTAAATAAACATGGGGGCAACTATGTGGCTTAGTCGGTTAAGTGTCCGACTTCAGCTCAAATCATCTCATGGCTCGTGAGTTCAAGCCCACTTCAGGCTCTGTGCTGACAGCTCAGAGCCTAGAGCCTGCTTCGGATTCTGTGTCTCCCTCTCTTTCTGCCCCACCCCTGTTGCACTGTGTCTCACTCTCTCAAAAGGAAATAAACATTGAAAAAAAATTTTTAATAAAAAAATAAACATAAACATAAAAAAAAAACACAACTTGTCCTTTCCTACACACACCAGTGCCACACCAGATGCCAGGATCCTGGGCCCATTAGGACACACAGGGGTGTCTCTTGTTATCACAAAAACTCAGGAGGACCCCCAGCATTTCCCAGGACTCCTTACTCATCTTTTCAAACTGGACAGAGGGTGGTAGGTCACTGGATCAATGTCTTTCGTTGGATTACACAAATATCCAGTGATTCCCCTAAATGAGCAGCTTCTTATAAACAGAGTTGGAAAACACAGCTTAGATCTAAGGCCACAATATAGCCTTTTACCTCAACTTACTGTGTCCAAGAAGTCAGGGTAATGAGGGGCGCCTGGGTGGCTCATTTGGTTAAGCATCCAACTTTGGCTCAGGTCATGATCTCACCATTCATGAATTCAAGCCCTGAGTCAGCCTCTGTGGACAGCACAGATCCTCTGTCCCCCTCTCTGTCTGTCTCACCCCCATTCTCTCTCTCTACCCCCCTCAAAAATAAACATTAAAAAAATTTTTTTAGGGGCGCCTGGGTGGCGCAGTCTGTTAAGCATCCGACTTCAGCCAGGTCACGATCTCGCAGTCCGTGAGTTCGAGCCCCGCGTCGGGCTCTGGGCTAATGGCTCAGAGCCTGGAGCCTGTTTCCGATTCTGTGTCTCCCTCTCTCTCTGCCCCTCCCCCGTTCATGCTCTGTCTCTCTCTGTCCCAAAAATAAATAAACGTTGGAAAAAAAAAATTAAAAAAAAATTTTTTTTTAAAAAGAGGCATAATGAAAAAGGCTATAGCCTATAATTAAGGATATCAAGAACTGTGAACAGGGAAGTTTCCTAAAAAGGGGGTGTGACTGAGCCAGCATTACTGGCCACCTTTGGAAGGAGGGCTGTGACTGGAACCTGATATCTGGGAGGATGAGATGCATTGGCTTTGCACTACACTTACATATATGAGGGGACTACCTTTTTTTATGAAAATGTTCAAATGTGCACAAAAAACAGAACAGTATCATCAACTCTTATCTCTTTGACCCTACATAATTCAGTGTGTCATTTCTCTAACAGAAGGACACTTTCTTTTAAAAGTTTATTTATTGGGGCGGCTGGGTGGCGCAGTCGGTTAAGCGTCCGACTTCAGCCAGGTCACGATCTCGCGGTCCGTGAGTTCAAGCCCCACGTCAGGCTCTGGGCTGATGGCTCAGAGCCTGGAGCCTGTTTCCGATTCTGTGTCTCCCTCTGCCTCTGCCCCTCCCCCGTTCATGCTCTGTCTCTCTCTGTCCCAAAAATAAATAAACATTGAAAAAAAAATTTTTTTTTTTAAAGTTTATTTATTTTTGAGAGAGAGTGAGCAAGTGTGAGCAGGGGACCGTGCTGTCAGCACAGAGGCTGACACGGGGCTTGAACTGACGAACCGTGAGATCATGACCTGAGCTAAAATGGAGAGCCGATCACTTAACCAACTGAGCCACCCAGACATCCCAGCACATTTTCTTACATAAGAGAACACCACAGCTGCCCTTAAAAAAATTCCTAGATATCATCTGGCATCCAGTTTCATATTCAATCCTGAAAGAAGAGACATGTTTTTATTTTGCGTGGATAACAGGCAAACTGGTAATATTGAAAAATCGGTTATAGCATCGCTGACTGTAGATACCAAACAACTGTAAAAGAGAAACAAAACTTAGGAACATTTGGTAATTAACACTAATCACAATGATTTATTCAACTGCCTGACACTTATCCCCAGTAACCACAGATCATAATAACAATTATGCATGTCATTAAATGTTCACGGGAGTACAGCTGGAATCAAATAAAATGGACATGAATAGGGACAGCATCTGCTTGCAAATTTACAAGAAAATTGTTTCCTTCTGACAAAATCGAATCGACCTAGATCATCTGAGTTCAGACCCAAGGAAGGGTAGTTTCTATCAAGAGAACCAAAACACTTTGGACTTCATCAAACTCCTACCTTTTCTCATTATCTTTGCAATGATACATTATGCTCTCGGCTAGGTGGAGAAAACGCTGATCCCAAATCAGCTGAATTACAGACCCAGCGCACCTGTTCTGGCATCTCTGAGAAGGAGCTCATCTCCCATGAACGTGACAGAGTGAGAAGGGCAGGTTTTGTGTACTGTTTAAGAACACTTCGTCCTCCCTACCCCTCCCTAAATGCACTTCAGTTTGCAGGACTGCACATAGGTGAGGGCACAGAAAATTGACCTGGAGCAAATTCCTTCTGTGACTCGGTTTGTCATTTGGGGGACACTGATGGTTACATCAGAAGGCTTTCTGTCATGCTAGTGCACTACCTGTGTGACAAATTTGCGTGGTCCTTTCTAAATCCAGGTATAGGGGCACCTGGGTGGCTCAGTCGGTTAAGTGTTCAACTCTTGATTTCAGCTCAGGTCCTGATCTCAGGGTTCGTGAGTGTGAGCCCTGTGTCAGGCTCTGCATTGACATCACAGAGCCTGCTTGGGATTTTCTCTCTCTCTCTCTCCTCTCTCTCTCTCTCTCTCTCTCTCTCTCTCCTCTCTCTCTCCTCTCTCTCTCTCTCTCTCTCTCTCTGTCCCTCCCTTGCTCTCGCTGTCTATCAAAAGTAAATTTAAAAAACATAATAAATGAATCAATCCAGATATAAAAGGATACATTTAGTTCAAAGGCAAAGGGTCCAACAGAAGGTGAGGGCACTCTGTGCACCTAAGTCTCCATTCCCTAGCAGTTGGTGTTTGCCATGAAGGCAGCCCAGATCTCTGTCTCATCCTCTCCAGTGCTGGTGGCCACTTGGTTTTTTGGACACAGAATCTGGTGAACTCAAGGACCCCAATCTGCCCCAGGGATCAACAGCTGGGCTTAGAGCCCTTCTGACAAAACCATCCCTGTAATGTTGACCTTGACTTTTTAGTAAGGTTGTAAGTATAACTGAGCGGGTTTTGTTAAGTTTACATTAGCCTAAGCCTTCTGCACAAGGGGAGGGAGGAAGAGAGGAAGGTGAGAAGACAGGCAGGCAGGCTGGGCTTGGAAATGGGACTCTCTGAACCTGAAACACTAGAGAGCCTGTTAAAGGCTTTGGGTCTGACAGCCCAGCTTCCCCATTCCACGGCAGCTATAAACAGAATATAATTATACTTAACAGAAGCCACCTGCGTTTTGAAGTTGCCCTAAATTTAAAGCTTCTGGGAGAGTTAATTAAATTTAATGAAAACCAAAGCCGCTAAACAAAGATGTATTGTAGCTCCCACTTAGGTATTCCTGAAGAAATTAAGTAGAAGTCATGAAGACCTACCTCACCTTTCCCATTTAAACCTCTGGATATTAACGCCCTAAGTCCATAAATAAGGTAATGCGGTCTTCTTTTCGTTAACTAATAACACTGTCAAACTGCTCATCCGTTCCTGTAGCAAGCAAGTAAAACAAAATTAGAAGGGAAAAGAGGAGGAGAAAAGAAGGAAAGCTATCCTGAGCATGACACGGGGTAATATCCTAACTGACTTCCCATCCCTAAAGCCCCTCCACCCTCTCCACCCCACACCCAAGTGGCATCTCTTTAGTTTGTGAGAAAACTGTATGTTATTTGCCATTGCAGAGCAATGCAGATCAGAATGGATACCTGTAAATCACAGCACCGGAACATGTGGCTTGCTATGCTCTTGTGGTCATCTTATTTAACCCAGACTATTTCTATGTAGACGCCATGGTGATCCTTTGGGTGGAGTTTAGCAGTAGGCTGGTAGATGGTAAAAGGTGACACCAGGCAGAAACTTTTTTTTAAGTTAATTTGCTTATTTTTGAGAGAGGCAGAGATGGCATGAGTTGGGGAGGGGCAGAGAGCGAGGGAGAGAGAGAATCCCAAGCAGGCTCCACGCTGCCAGCGCAGATCCCCACGAAACCACAAGATCACAACCTGAGCTGCAACCAAGAGAAGGACGCTTAGCCAACGGAGCCACCAGGTGTCCCAGCAGAAAACTTTTGTCTAGAAGAAGGACAGAAGAGGAGGAGGTGAAGTGACCTTATCTGCCTGCACAGAGGGTAACCAGACAGTCCGGGACAGGGTGCTCATCACAATCCCCTGGGGAGCTTGTTAAAACATAGATTGCTGGACCTTACTCCCAGAGTTTCTGATACACATACGCAGATGCTGACTGATACTGTGGTCCACCAGACCATATTTTGAGACCCACTGATCTAACATGTAGTGTCTCCAAAGTCTAGAAAACAGGGGCATTTTTTAGGAAGTGTTTTGGTATTGGGTCAATCCAATCCAAAAGCACAACACAGTGTTGAGAAAACTGAGCCGCCAATGACAGGAAGTAGGCAGGTAATGGCTGAGTCCCAGACATCTGCCCCATCTGGCAGACCCATCAGTATCAGGTGAGCAACAAAGCCTCCCCCTTGAAAAGTGAAAAGAGATGGGTGGGGTCCTACAGCCACTATCTAGCTGCTGGAATCAGATTACAACCTCAGCCCTTAGGGGAACCAAGAATAAGCTGTGGAGGGTCCCCATGGGCTGAGGAATGAATTTGGGACAGACTGCTTCAGGCCAAGGAAGCTGGGAGCATCTCCTACCTATGAAAAAACCTGACCCTCCAGGAATATGCATTCCCCTCCTGGCATCAGAACCTACCCTCTCCCCACCCATGTCCACAAATGCTCCAGCTCTTTACAATTCCTGTATAATTAAGCAAAATACCCAAATCACTAAAGTCCACACTCATCTGCCTACAATTAGAGCCCTGTACACCAGTTTAATGAATGATAAGGCAGAGAACCATAACGCAAAGTTACTAAAACACTTTCATGTTCACTGTCATGTGACTCTTCAAACCACCCCATGAGAGGTACCAAGAGAACAGGCAAGATAAAGTAAAGGATTCTCAGGCATCACAGGACTGGCCCTCAGACCCACAACTGTGTGAAGTCGAGGCCAGCCTCCTGATTCCAAGCCTGGCCTTTTGACTGCAAGTCTAGTATTTTTCCCCCCATTAGACCACACTCCCTCCCATTTAAAAAGGATTTGAGGGGCACCTGGATGGTTCAGTCAGTAAAGCATCCGACTTCGGCTCAGCTCATGATCTCGCAGTTCATGAGTTCAAGTCCTGCATCGGGCTCTCTGCTGTCAGCACAGAACCTGCTTCAGATCATCTGTCCTCCTCTCTCTTTGCCCCTTCCCTGTTTGCTTTCTCTCTCTCTCTCCCTCAAAAACAAATAAACATTAGGGGGGAAAAAACACTTATGTAAAAATAAATAAATAAACAGAAGAAACTTCATCTCTCCTGCTTCATTAAGCAAACACCCAAATCAACAGATTATCCAACAAGCATGTTTCATCACTGCACTGAACTTTATAACACTTAGCTTAGTCCATTTCCCCACGGAAAGGGAAGTCCCTCCCCTGCCTTAGGAAAAACAGACTTCTCCATCCCTATAGGTAACCAAGCAAAGGAACGTTACAGAATTACTCACCAGGTACATTAAAAAGGGGATTCAAGTATTCAGTGGGATGGATATTGACAGATATGGCTATTGATTCTACTGATTATAAATTCTCTTAATTTCTTCATTAGGCTATTCATTAAAAAACACTCAAGGGGCACCTGGGTGGCTCAGTCTGACTTTGGCTCAGGTCATGGTCTCACAGTTCATGAGTTTGAGCCCCACATTGGGCTCTCTGCTGTCAGCACAGAGCCTGCTTCAGATCCTCTTGTCCCCCTCTCTCTCTGTGCCTCGCCTGCTCACATTCTCGATCTCTCTCTCTCTCTCTCTCTCAAAAATGAATAAACATTTTTTAAAAATTAAAAAAAAAGTATTTAAAAAAACACAATATCCCTATCACCCTCTCTGTCACTTTTTTTTAATTTTATTTATTTATTTTGAGAGAGAGAGACAGAGACAGAGAGAGAGACAGAGAAAGAGAGAGAATCCCAAGCAGGCTCTGTCCTGTCAGAGCAAAGCCCAATGCAGGGCTCGACCTCAGGAACCATGAGATCATGACCTAGACGAAAGAAACCGAGTCAGATACTTAACCGATTGAGCCACCCAGGTGCCCCACTCTCTCTGTAACTTTTAGGTGCAAAAATGTTTCTGTGGGCACACTAATTTCAAAGGACCATGAAAGCCTGGTATTTTTGTCGCAACAATGAACATAAATGACAACGTATTGTTTCATACTTGCCAGCTAGTTCATTTTTGTCAAGTGGAAGAACACAGTAAGATATTTCTTACTGGAATCCATGGGTTTGGAATTCCAAAATTAGAACAATCCTAATACCTCACAACCCCAAGTCTGTGTATTTCTTTTCCAATGGTATCTTTGCTATTTGAAAGTGTTATCTTTAATCTTCTTTAATGTATTCTTCCTCCTTTTCTATTGTTCTCACTGTCAAGTTTTCAAATAAATGTCCATATGCATCAACTCTGTGATGTTCATTATGAAGTCTACAAATTTTTAGTACAATCATTATAAAAAATTCTGCCTGTTAAACCCGAGTACGAGTATGGATACATGAATATTTTTTTAATATGAAATTTATTGTCAAATTGGTTTCCATACAAAACCCAGTGCTCATCCCAACAGGTGCCCTCCTCAATATCCATCACCCACCCTCCCCTCCCAACCCCCATCTACCCTCAGTTTTTTCTCAGTTTTTAAGAGTCTCTTATGTTTTGACTCCCTCCCTCTCTAACCTTTTTTTTTTTTCCTTCCCCTCACCCATGATCTTCTGCTAAGTTTCTCAGGATCCACATAAGAGTGAAAACATATGGCATCTGTCTTTCTCTGCCTGACTTATTTCACTTACCATAACACTCTCCAGTTCCATCCACATTGCTACGAAAGGCCATATGTCATTCTTTCTCTTTGCCAAGTAGTATTCCATTGTATATATAAACCACAACTTCTTTATCCATTCATCAGTTGATGGACATTTAGGTTCTTTCCATAATTTGGCTGTTGTTGAAAGTGCTGCTATAAACATTGGGGTACAAGGGCCCCTATGCATCAACACTCCTGTATCCCTTGGGTAAATACCTAGCAGTGCTATTGCGATACATGAATATTTTAAATGGAAAGCCCATCAAGGCAGTGTGCCACGTGGAATTAGGAGACAAGTGGTCTAAGTTTGACTCCCGGCACCACTACATCCTAAGTCTGTGACTTTGGCAAAGTTTCCTCTCTGGGAAAAAAAAAAATGAAGAAAACTGCACATAAATCACAGGAATAAAATGCAATAATGTCGGGGGTGGGGGGCGCCAGCATAATGGATAAGGCAGCATTTTACCATGATGAAAAATGAAAACCATGTGTCTCCAAATCCCAGATCTGCCACTTGACAGTGATATGATGGTGAGCAAGTGATTTAACCTCCCCAAACCTATTTCCTCATCTTTGTAATGAGGGTCATCATATCATCTACCTCACAGGTTTGTTGTGACGACTGGCTGGGATGGTGCTTGTAAAACTCTTGGCACAGACTGCTCCCTTTCCCAGCATCCTTTTCCCCAGGGTCCTCAGGTCTTCCTATGCACCTCTCTCCCTATCTTGCCATCTTACGTGGCCCAGAAGGAGATAATACATGTAAGCTAGATGCTGAAGCCTCTCAGGGAAAGAAATGTATCTGTTGAGGTATGTACAATGGAATCCTTGTTATTGAAGAGAAACTCCCAAATGGCCTGGTTGAGAAATGAGCCAAACCACTGGATATGATAAAGGGGGAGAGCATGGAGCTTCCAGGGGCATGAGAGGTGAGCAGAGATGTGAGAGGAGCCATCCCATTGGGGAATGGCCAAGGCACTTGGACAGTGGGAATGGCCAAGGCATTTTTAAGAGCCAGAAGGTCTAGTATATGCCATGAGTAGCCAGTTGGGCTAAGCTGTAAGGTGAGGTTCATCCAAGTGTTTCGGTATCTGCCCAGTACACATAATTACCTTGAGTGTGTGTGGACAAAATGTCAACAAAAGTGAATGCTGCTCCAAATTTAGTTTCAGGGTAGAAAGGAATGGCTGAGCCGGGTGAAATGAGAGATTATGATCCAATGGAATCAGGAAATCATATCAAAAGGTGACTGGAAAAGCCATTAAAACTCCCCAAGAATACTTGGGTGCATTGGTGGGGACACTGGATTTCTCACTGTAAGCAGGAATGAAACTCTGGATTTAATTATTAATGAGGGGTGATGGAGTGCTGGAAAACTTGGGCCTGACCCCCTTCACCTATCAAGACTGCTAACAGCTTAATTGTGCCATTTTCCCCTTTTCATCACTGGCTTTTAACTGGACATATGTATGATTCTTACTCAATGAAGTGAAATATTTGATTTCAAAGCAACGTTGGAAAGTGCATGCTCATAGGGTTCTGGAAATCTTGAAGCAAGACAACCTTCTGGCAGTGACCTAGTCCATGCTCGTAACAGCTAGGGAACCAGCCTGGGGAGTGGCATGCCCAGATCTCACAGCTCATTCCAGCAGTAAATGGACTGGAGCTCACAGCCACAGGCAGCCATTCCCCTCCTTATCACTGGGCTGGTTTGTTTCCCGTCAGAAAGGGAATAAAAATGAGCCTGAGTGTGTAAGGTGGCTCACAAAACCAGGCAGCTCTTCCTAGTTCCCTGCAGACGTTCCAGAGTAGAGACACTAGTGAATCCATTTCAGCAACAATCTGTTTCAACTACACCAATCAACTATGTCAATAGGTTATTAGATCCAGTAACTCTGACGACAAATGAATGTTCTTTTGAGGATAAAATATCATGATAAGACTCATTCTTTGACATAGAAAAGTGAGATGAAGTATGAAAACAGGCCCATTGGACTATCAGAGCTTGTAAAGTTTTAGGGCACCTGAGCGGCTCAGTCGGTTAAGCAGCGGATTCTTGATTTCAGCTCAGTCACGATCTTACGGTTTGTGAGATCAAGCCCTGCATTGGGCTCCATCCTGACAGGGCGCTGAGACTGCTTCTGATTCTCTCTCTTCCCTCTTTCTGCCTCTCCCCTGCTTGTAGTTGCTCTCTCTCAAAATAAATAAATACACTTTTAAAAATATTAAAAAAAAAAAAAAAAGAACTTCTCGAGTTTTCATTTGCTTTTCTGTGTCGTGAACTGATTTTCTGGTGAGTTGAAACAAAACGAACACAGGTTTAGAAAATTGAATGCCTTTACAAAGAATACAAGACTGAGCAATTTTTGTGGTTGTAGTCTAATTATTGAATATGTGCTTAAATTAAATGTCACTGAATGTATGAAATAAAAATGAACTAACCGTTTTAATTAACTTCATTTGGAGATTTTAAACCTGTGATTTTTACAGAATGGCTGAATGATAAAGGCATAACTCCCACAGTTATGATATAGGCATAACTCCCTATTACATTTATAATAGTAATAACTGCACTTTCAAGGTATACAAAGAAGTCAACGATGAGCTACTCTATAGAACTTGAAATTTGGGCAACTGGGTGGCTCAGTTGGTTGAGCATCTGACTTCGGCTGAGGTCATGATCTCACAGTCCGTGAGTTCCAGCCCAGCACCGTGCTCTGTGCTGACAGTTCAGGGCCTGGAGCCTGCTTCAGATTCTGTGTCTCCCTCTCTCTGCCCCTCCCCTGCTCATGCTCGGTCTCTCTCTCTCTGTGTCAAAAATAAATAAACATTAAAAAAATATAAAAATAAAAAAGAACTTGAAATTAACAGACCATGTCTCACGCCTCTAAGTATTTGCCTGGATAATAGAGTTATAAACCTAATTAAATTCAAGAGAAAACTTGGCTGTCAACTATAAGATTTTGTCAGAAAAAGACAAAAGATATTTGCTTGGGTATTAGAGGAGGTGTGATGGTCCAGGAGAGAGGACTCCCCAAGGTATTGTAAAAAGGAAGTTAGGGGAAAGAACTTTAAAACATTGAGGAGCTAGAGGGGAATAAGCCAGGGGCATGTTTTCAACCCTGCAAGGAAAATCAGAAATAAAACATGTCCAACATAAAGGGGCTTCTCTGGTCCAAGTAATTCTACAATACCCAGCGTTCTCCTATTTCATCTTTTTTTTTCAACGTTTATTTATTTCTGGGACAGAGAGAGACAGAGCATGAATGGGGGAGGGGCAGAGAGAGAGGGAGACACAGAATCGGAAGCAGGCTCCGAGCCATCAGCCCAGAGCCTGACGTGGGGCTCGAACTCACGGACCGCGAGATCGTGACCTGGCTGAAGTCGGATGCTTAACCGACTGCGCCACCCAGGCGCCCCTCCTATTTCATCTTTAGAGAATTTTCTATAATTCCAAAGTTAAAGAGTAAAAGTCCTGCTGGCATTATAGATCAGCACTCCTCTGAGCTCCATTTAGTTTAATTTTTTTTTAATTATTTTTAGTATTTATTTTTATTTTTGAGAGAGACAGAGTGTGAGTGGGGGGAGGGGCAGAGAGACAGGGAGACACAGAATCCGAAACAGGCTCTAGGCTCTGAGCTGTCAGCACAGAGCCCGACGTGGGGCTCGAACCCACAAACCGCAAGATCAGGACCTGAGCCAGAGTCAGACACTTAACTGACTGAGCCGTCCAGGCGCCCCACATTCAGCTTAATTAAGGGGCCTAAGTCAAATCAGATGATGTACCAAAGATAGGGATGGAGGTTTAGAGATATCACTTCGAATGCATAGTAGAATAAACACGAAGTAGGAGTGGGTGACCTTGTTTCTTGGTGTGACATTCTTGAGTCTCCCAGGGTGATCTGGCGCAATTCATTATCTTCTGAGTTACATGGCCGTCTGCCAAATCAGGTTTTTTTAATTGTCAACTCTAAGGAGTTAGAAGCTAACAATTCACAGGTAGGAAAAATACATATTTCTCCTTTTTTAAGTTTATTTATTTATTTTTGAGAGAAAAAGAAAGGGGCAGAGAAAATCCCAAGCAGGTTCTACGCTGTAAGCTCGAACTCGCAAACAGTGAGTTAGTGACCTGAGCCGAAATCAAGAGTCAGACACTTGACTGACTGAGGCACCCAGGTGCCCTCATATTTCTTTTTTTAAGATTATATTATTATTTTTTAAATAATCTCTACACCCAATGTAGGACTCAAACTTACAACCCCGAGATCAAGAGTCACATGTTCCACCAACTGAGTCAGAGAGGTATCCCAAAATACATATTTCTTGAACGACTCCTAGGCAAATATATATTCTCTAATTAATTTAAAAAATGCAACTGGGGGCACCTGGGTGGCTCAGTCGGTTAAGCATCTGATTTCAGCTCAGGTCATGATCTCACAGTTTGTAGGTTCAAGTCCCACGTCAGGCTCTGTGCTGACAGCTCAGAGCCTGGAGCCTGCTTTAGATTCTGTGTCTCCCTCTCTCTTTGCCTCTCCCCTGCTTGTGCTGTCTCTCTCTCTCTCTCTCTCAAAAATAAACATTAAAAAAATTTTTAATGCAATTGAATTCAAACCTGAGACATCATGGAACATGTGCTAAAAATAGTAATTTCTTTAAATGATAATATCTTAAGACGTAACAATAAAATTGCATTCACTCTTCAATGGAACTAGCTCCGTAACGTCAGATATTCTGTCTTCCTTGTTCACATCTGGATCTCCAATGCCCAGTACACATTAGGAGTCCAATGAATACTCCTTGACTGAGGATCCATTAATGGTCTTGAAAATTGTTCTCTGGGAAACAATTTCTGCTACTGCTTCCATATTAAGCTGAAGGGTGAAGAGTGAGGGGAAATAATTTGTTCCATCCAGTGTGTCCTTACCTCCACAGGCCAATAAAACTGAGTACTCTGAATTAGGCAGAAGAAAAAGAAGGGAGGTCTATTTTCATTGGGGACAGTGGGCAAGAAAGTCGTGGTACCAACACCCCAATCTCTAATCTCCCAATCAGAACTCAAGGGTAAAACACACTTTCACTGTCCATGTGTCCTCCATTGGGGCACGGGCAAACGTGAAGGCTCACTTTGGGTTGAGGCTTGGCTGTCATTGGACCCAGCTTCAGGTGATTATTCACAAAGGTCAGGACGACTGGGTGACTCAGTAGGTTAAGCGTCCAACTTTTGATTTTGGCTCAGGTCATGATCACACGATTCATGAGATTGAGCCCCACATCGGACTCTGCACTGACAGAGTAGAGCCTGTGTGGGATTCTGACTCTCTCTGCCCCTCCCCTGCTCATCCTTGCTCACTCTCTCTTAAAATCAATAAATAAACTTAAAAATATTTTTTTAAGTCAAAGATTCAACTCACTTAAACACACAACACTATGGATTTTCTTACAATACACTGGGTGAACAGGACTGTTAAGTCCTGATCACGAACCCACTTTCAATCAAAAACAGGGCCCAGCCCCCAGACACAGGGCACATACCTCTTGTCCAATTTACTGCCACAGCCACCTCATTTTAATCAGACATCTGAGTCTTAATTGCTTCAATTGCTTTTTCTTGTTCGGTGATACAAAACGTAGTAACGCTAAGCAATGAAAGCCTTGCTGCTGTCAGCAGGGAATGACTTTGCTTAAGGCCATCGCTTTTGTTTTTTGACAAAACTCACCGTTATGGACACGCTGACACCTGCCTTCCTCGCCTCACCTCCCCAAGTGAGACAAGCCTACAGGGAACCTGCCAGCTGTAAAGCCGCTCTTACCATCTGACCCAGTAAGTAATTCCACTCCTGAAAGTTTTAGTCTAAGAAAACAACTCCGAGGAAGGGCAATGTTTACAACAGCACTGTGTAAACAGGGGGGAGGCTCATGAATGTTGACAGGGATGAAAAGCGAAGATCGAGGTGATACCTGAGTTGCTGGTTTGGAAAACTTGAGTAGGTGCCGGTGCCTCTCAGTGATACAGGGAATGCGCAGCTCAGGCTGGTACGAGCTGGTAACTGTGTGTGCCCGGCAGTTTTATTTATTTTTTATTTTTTTAATTAATTTATTTTTTTAACATTTATTTATTTTTGAGACAGAGAGAGACAGAGCATGAACAGGGGAGGGGCAGAGAGAGAGGGAGACACAGAATCGGAAGCAGGCTCCAGGCTCTGAGCCATCAGCCCAGAGCCTGACGCGGGGCTCGAACTCACAGACCGCGAGATCGTGACCTGAGCTGAAGTTGGACGCTTAACCGACTGAGCCACCCAGGCGCCCCCTGCCCGGCAGTTTTAACTGCCCTGGTGTGTGAGTGGGAGAGGGTCTTGTGTACTTCCATCATTGTTTACAGCAAGAAAGAATGACAGTCTTAAATACTGTTTTCTTTTTTGTTATTATTCATTTATTTTGAGGGAGAGGAGAGGGAGAATCCCAGCGAGGAGTCCCATGCAGGGCTCAAACCCACAAACCACGAGATCATGACCTGAGCGGAAACCAAGAATCGGAGGCTTAACCGACTGAGCCACCCAGGCGCCCCTTAAGTACTGTTTTCTTAACTGGCACTCAATATCTACCCCAGGCCCATGCTATAGGCCAAATCCAACCCCCGACCTGTTTTTGTACAAGTTTGTACCTTTTTTAACAAAGGTGTTTAAAAAAAAAAGTTGTAACATCAAAAGATATTATAGAATACAAAGCTGAGCTGTTCAATATCCCTTCAAAGGACTCTTCCTCGATGTGATACTTTTTAGTCTGTTTTTCTGGTTCAATTTTACATCTTCTTCCATTATACCTCCAGAAACTTCCCCCAGTCAATGCTGCCCCAAGCAACACACAGCTCTTTCTGCTTGTGTATTTTGTTATTCTCGTCAGCTGTGGACAATTTATGTAGCCAAGCTTCTTAAAACAGAGGTTCAGGGGTGCTTCGGTAGCTCAGTTGGTTGAGTGTCTGACTTCGGCTCAGGGCATGATCTCTTGGTTGGTGGGTTTGAGCCCCGTGTCACGCTCTGTGCTGACAGCTCAGAGCCTGGAGCCTGCTTTAGATTCTGTGTCTCTCTCCCTCTCTGCCCCTCCCCCACTTGTGCTCTCTCTCAAAAATAAACATTTAAAAAATTTTAAAAAGTTGGGTTCAGGACAAGGCTACAAATAACTCACACTTACATGGGTACATTTGGAACTTTAGTGCTTCAACATTTTATCCTTTCAGGTATCTTTTTCCATTTTTTGAGCAACGCTAACCCTGATGTCTAGAGGTCACTTTGAGCCAATATACTGCATATTCATGTAAAATATATCTACATTCATTTTTACCAAGGCTTGCAATTTTTTTTTGCCTATTTATGGGTTTTTAAACAGTTGTTTTTTTTTTCTTTCCTCTCCTCTCTTAAATACCTTAGTCCACACTGACTTAAAAATGCTCTGCTCTTCAGAAAATCACTCTCTGTAACTTTCAAGTTTTAAGGTTTCTCACTTTCAGGATTTCTCAGTGGAATTAGGTTATCATTTAATTTGGCTGCTCTATTTGTTGACTTAATAAAGGGTAAAGTTTGTGTTAGAGTACTATCATTAAATAGATTATTATTCAAATCTATTTCCCTTCACTATAAAAATCCACTTGCTTAGATTGTTTCCTTTAAAACAGATATATCCGTGGCACCTGGGTGGCTCAGTTGGTTGAGGGTCCGACTTCAGCTTCATGATCTCATGGTTTGTGGGTTTGAACCCCGCATCAGGCTCTGTGCTGACAGCTCAGAGCCTGGAGCCTGCTTCAAATTCTGTGTCTCCCTCTCTCTCTGCTCCTCCCCTGCTTGTGCTCTCTCTCACAAAAATAAACATTTTAAAAAATTAAAAAATAAAATAGATACACCGACTTCTGTGAGAAGTCAACAGTATTACTAAGAACAGTTTCACACAGGTGCACACTTGAAAAGTTTAAGGATATAGAGGAGTTTACCAGGTGATGAAGTTAAAAAAAAAAAAAAAAAGAGCTAAGGAGTCTTCGCAGAGGCACCACTGTGATTTGGTTTCCCAGTATTCTCGATTTCCTCAGACATCACACCTGATGAGCTCTTGGGCCATGAGGTTCGGGAGAATGATCCCATGGATGCAGAAGAGTTAACAGGGCAGCTCTGAGACAGCTATCCTTAGAAAGGTTTGCCTGCAAGGTTGGCCCTCGGCTGGCATGTGGGAACTTAGATTTCAGGAGGGCTCCCCCATTCCCTGAGAAAGCGGCTCCCTGTTCCCAAACTGTACCAGGGGGTTTATGCTAAATATACCTGCTTTCCTTCTATGAATCTGGAATTTTGCTACGGGGTCTGGCAAGACGAGCCTGTGTGACAAGCCTCCCAGTGAAAACCCTGGACACTGAGTCTTGATAGACATTTTAAACGTGTTGTCACGATTTCATGCTGGGGGGATTAAGCGTGTCTTGTGTGACTCCATGGGGAAAAGAAGTCTTGAAAGCTTGTACCTGATTTCCTCTGGACTTCACTCGATGCAGCCTCTTCCTTTTTATGCTTTTGTTTTATATCTTTTTGATATAATAAATTGTAGTCTTGAGTGTGGCTGTATGCTGAGTCCCACGAGTCCTCCCAGCAAATCATCAAAACCAGGGGAGTCTTGGGGACCTGCCAACACACTACCCTCAGCCATAAGTTTGGGTCCTGATAGATGCATGCATAGCCAACATCTCTATAGAGGTGATCCGAGGATTGGCTTCTGACTCCAGCATGGCTAGTGAGACCAGATGAGGCCTTCCCTGGGGTTCTGAGAGAACCCAGCGTTCTTTATTCTGCTGGTTGATGTGGGATGGGACTGTGAGGCTGCACCTGGTGGTTGCCTTCTTATGACCAAACAAGAACAACCTGGAGTTACCAGGGAGGGTACCACATGGAGCCTATGGATAAGGCAGGCACAGAAGGCAAGGAATTGGGCCAGGATCACAATCAATTGCTTGATCAAGCCCCTTCAAAGACAGTCCTACCCTTCTAGATGTTTCCTCTGTTACGCAGGCAAGTTGTGTTACCAGTGTGAACTAGTTTGGCCACCGAAAGGATCCCAACTGATGCGACACTGAACCATGCCAGAGTCTGACGGAGAGAAGACTAAGTGAGAACCCTGTCAGGTTTCTGAGTTGGGAAGTCACATATTTATTCAGGTGTGTGTCCTAGTAAGGCCCCTCTGGTGGGCAGGAGGTGCATGGTGAAAAACTGGAGACCAGTGGGAACACCACTAAATGAGCTATCCACTAAGAGGGTATACATGGTAGCAGCAACTGGAAAACTCTGGAAGATTCAGTAAATGGAAGTGAAGGATTGGATGTGGGGGGTGAGCACTAGAAAAGTCGAAGATGACTGGTTTCTTAGTTTGCCTCAGCAAAGCAAAAGGTGGTGTTCTTTTGTTTTGTTTATTTGAGAGAGAGAGAGAGGGAGAGAGAGAGAGAGAGAGAGAGAGAGAGAGAGAATGAATCCCAAGCAGGATCCCCACTCAGTGCAGAGCCCCATGCGGGGCTCAAACTCATGAACCACAAAATCCCGACCTGAGCCAAGATCAAGAGTCTGACACTTACCCGACTGGGCCACCTAGGTGTCCCTAAGAGGTGATGTTCTTAACTAAGGCAACAAGAATACATGCGCATTTAGGGGTGGAGGGGAAGACGACGTGTTGACCTGCACAGTAACCAGAGGACAACAGCCTCGTAATGACTTGTAACTGTGGGTGGGACTGTGGGATTATGGAAGGAGCATAACTAAAATACAGGTTCAGGGGCACCAGCACTCAGGCGATGGGTGAAGATATGAGAGGAGATGAAACCATCCAGGAAGAAAATGTCTTCCAAAGGGTGGTCAGGCCTGAAACCTCAATCCTGATCCTACAGAGATGGGTAGATAGGAGAAATTATAGAAGAGACAAAGAGAAAACAGGGAGACTAACCCATGGGTTCATTAATAAGTTAATATATTTCTTAATGAAGGATAAAAGGGAAATGATGAATTAAGGAGGACAGTGTATTCAACAGTATGAAGATTACAGAAAAAGTTAAGGAGCACAAAGATGAAGAAGAAGCTGCTCAATCTGGATAACAGCCTCTCTCTGACCTTTGAGACTGACAAGAGAAAGGTTAGGAAGATAATTAAAACATCTCTTTCTTAACATGCTTTAAAGATGTAGGGTCTACATTCAACACTCTCATCAGTGTGTGGCATTTGATTCATTTTGACATACTGTTTCTATTTGGAAGGACACTAAGCTCTTCCAAGCTCAAGAGCAACAACGGCTATGACAAAAGACCAACGTTAAAAGGCTGCCCCTTTAAAAAATAAATTCAACTGGTGTAACAAAATATCACTCTGAATTATAGTTTTAGGATACCATACAGAGATCGTGAGGCTGAGGCATAACTTCTAGGTCTTCTCCGCATCCTGCTCACTCATTAAGCCAACAATCCTGAGGCGTGCCTTCGTGTTCCCCCACTGTGCTAAATGTTCCAATTCCATGTTTCTGAGACCGTTTCCCTTGATCCTTGAGCCTCCTGAAGCGAAGTGCCAGGCCACACTCCCCGAAGCCCTATTTGGGACTGAAGATGGTCCCCCAGCTCCTGAGCAAGTCAACAGCGGTCTCTGAGCACACTCGTCGGCCCCAGGTCACAGTCCGTCCATAGGGCAGGCCGTAATCGGTGACTGGTTAGCGCAGGGCAATGCTGACGGGCACCAGAGCCTCCTCTGTTCTCTCTCTGCCTCCTCTGCTTACCACTCTCCACCCAGGCGTTGATCCCCACATCTCCAAACACATTCCTGCCCGGAGATCTCCACGTCAAAGCCGGGTGGCCAGGGAACGCAGCCCATAACAGCCCTCTCCGCACACATGTTCTCGGCTGCACTCCACAACTGGAATTCACTCCATCTCCGACCTTGGCATCCCACTTGCTGGTCGCCTCTGCGGCCGACCCATCAAAAGGGCATCTCCTCGGCACACATCATCCGAGCTAAAATGGTGGGGAAAACACCAGTGTTGACAGCACTTGCCTGTGACCTATTTCTGATTTGAGAGTACTGATTAAACAAGAAAATTCTTATGTTTGGTAGATTTACAGGCATTCTAGGAAAATAAAAAAATTTCAACAAAACCGAGGCGAGAAGAAGGAAAACTATTTGGGAACATAAAGACGTTTTTCCTGCTTTAAAGCAGAACACTGTCATAGCAAAGTATGGAAAAATAAGTGAATACATGTGACAATTCATGTTAAAACTGGGGTATCAATACATTAGAGAACAGAAATTAGCAAAACAAAGGGCAAAAGACATCAAAGTGGCTTTCTTCATTTAATGTTCCTTTCCACTTATAAATGCTATCACAGTTCTAAAGAATTGGGAGAAAATTTTTTATTATGAAGATATAGCTCTAAGAACAGAAAGATAATTACATGCTAGCTTATAGTTCATTGTAAAAAATAATTATAACATGAAAAGTTAGTAAAAAATTAAAATCTAAAAAGTTATCTAAAGTCTGAAAATGTTAAGCAGAGTCCTCTGTATCTTGGCTGTGATCACTTTTGCATATCTGGGTGAGGAGAGTACTTAATTTCTCTATTCTTATTAATAAGGTGGTGTGTCCTTCACAGCTTGGCATAGTCTTTAAGAATCATCTGAAGCTTCTGGCTCAGCAAGATGTTCCCTCTGGCCTTCAGTCTGCCACTAAAGAATGCCTGGAAAGGAGAGCGGGACAAAAGAGCGCCAGACTTTATCATGTTGCATTTCATTTCTTTTTCGAAAAGATCTCTGTTCAGACTGGATACAATTGAGATAATACCTCTGGACGACAAAGGCAACTTTTATCTAGCAATAATACTTTAATGATTATAGATACTACCCAAATCCCTAGATACCTAAGGAAACAAACAAACAAAAAGACTCCTTGTGTATTTTGGAAAACCACAGAATAATTTATCTGAACTGACAGATCTGGGAGTTCTGTGTCTCAACCCACACTTGGATGTCGGTCTATGTTCTTAAATGTGAATTTAAGACCCTATGAACATAGGGCTTTGCTGTAGTCCTGACAATAAAAGTATTTCTTACTCCTTGAAAGAGAAAGCCATGTAATGACAAAACAACACCGTGTAACTAAGTAGCGAATCGGCCCTGTGCTGTAGCATCAGAAGGGCTGGGTTAAAATCGAGGCTCTGCCACTTCCAAGCAAGGTGAGCTTGGGCAAATTACTTAACCTCTCTGAGCTCCAGCTTCCTCATCTACGGGGGCATGACAACAGTACCTAAATAACGCAGCTGTGTCGCTGAGCTGAACGAAATAGTGTGTCAAGCGCTTAGCTTAGCGTGTGATGTGTGGTAAGGGCCTATCAAACGTGTCATTATTACCAAGTGAAGGCTGGAGAGTTCGAACACTACAAAATCGCCTGTGGGCCTGGCCTGACACAGAGACTTGTCCACGTTCCTTAAGTTCACCCTCGCTATCAACTTCCCTCGCAGTAAGAAAACACATACGTCAAAGTTCATACAGCTAATGGGGAAAAAGTATATAGACTATGAAGCAAAAAAGAAATCCCTAGGTTTTTAGATAGATGGAAAAAAATGTAATATCCATGTATTCTTACCATTACAAAGCAGCCTAGGAATACAGTCTCACCTGAGAAGCCAAGCCATCAGCTTGCAGTGAGCCTGTTTCCTGCCAGTCGACAGCTGAGAAAACTTGAGAGCTGTAATAACCAGCTCAAGGCCACAGCGCCAGTGAGAAGAGGGGCTAGGCCTTGAACTCACACAGGTTCTTCCTCAACACAGCCTCTGGATTATCAACATACAGCAACTTGATCTTAGAAGCAAACCCTCATCAACTGGAGGGAAAGCCAAAACTACGCCAACTTCTTATCCCAGAAAAAAATAACGGGGAACTCATTCACAATCAGGATCAACTGCGAGGGGTCCAAAGAGGAGCCTGGGATTTCAAAGCTAAGACTGCTTTCGTGGGGCAGTGACAGGCGCTACGCTCCACGAGCCTGGCAGAGGCGTCAGTACCGAGACCTGCCTGCTGGGGTCCAGCTCTGAGACGGACCTGCCACTGAGGATCAGAACACCTAATTCCTTGAAGTAGATACACCAAAGGCAACGAGGACGGGTGTCTTAGAGTAGACGAATTCTGTACAGAGATCTCTGTCCCTATCTATTTCCTTAGGATAGATTCCTAGAAGAAGAAATACTGAATCATGACACAACCACACTTGCCCATCACCAGTGTGCAAACTGTGCGGCACAGTATGGAACAATATGGAACATTTAACATTTTCGAGGGAAATACAGAGACATCAGTGAAACACAACTCTTGCTTGGACCTAATCACTTAATAAAGGGCTGTTAGGTATTTCTCTGAGCCTAGGAGTGTGAGGCAAAAAGTACTGAGACCGCAGGTTGCCACAGAGGAACAAAGTCTGAAGCCCTCCCACAGTGCTTTCCAGAAAGACTGTACCCAGTTTATACTCGCTCCAGCTACCTATGAGTTCTCTTATCCCAACTGTAACAATACTGTTCATTTTAACCTTTGAAAATTTGAGGCAAAATGACATCCGCTAATTTGCATTTTGTGGCTACTGGGAAAAATTAATAGTTCTTATGTATCTAAGTCATTTCTATTTACTGATTACTGGATCATACCTTTTGCTAACTTTTTTCTATTTGGTGTTTTCCAGAGCGTTGCAGAGGTTACTGACACCACTCTACCGTGTATCGTCGTTGTCTGTGTTATTTCCCCCAGGTTTATGGGACCACCTCGAGGAGTCCGACAAGCTGGCGTTTTCAGTTTCCCCATGGCCTCAACTGCTATTGGTGAGCTCCTGTTCCTGATTTTTATCCTTGCTTTCATCTGCTCAAGTATCAGTGAGGGCCCACAGTATGCTAGGCGATAATCTAGGCAGGAAATAGGTTATCTTCCTCTGTTCCCATGGTGCTAACATTATGGTAGGGGAGTCAAAAAATAAAATGTAAGCAAGTAATTAAAACCTGTTATAAACACTAGGAAGGAGAGAGCAGGATGCTAGCTCACATCCTTCCTAACAGAAAGGAACTACTCTGGATGAACTGAAGCCAGCTCTGCCAAAAGCTCAGGGGACAAGATCCAGAAAAGGCAACGGCACAGACACCAAAGCAGTAAAAGGTGATGGGAAGAAATGGAGAGAATGAACAATGTGAATGAGTTAGAATTCTGAGTGGGGAGACAAACGGTGTGGGCTGAAGCGAGAAAAGACGAGCAAGAAAATCGCCATGCAGGACATGGGAGATTGGTAGTCTGGATGTCATCCAAGTGCAAACGGAAATCTTAGGGAGGTTTTCAGGTAGGGCGACCAATAATCTAATTTACATTTTTAAACGGTTCCCCTGGACCCTGTGTGGAGAACAGACTGGTGGAGAGGCAAGTTTGGAAGTAGTAAGACCAGCCAAGAAGCCATAGGAGTAAGCCAGCAGAGATACTGGAGGCTTGGATCGTGGTGGTATCTCTAGCGGGGAAGGTAGAGGATGAATGTTAAGATATATTATGGAGAAAGATCAGGCAGAATTAAGGACAAACAGAATATAGAGGTATAGAAGGAAGCCAAGACAATCCTTACATTACCAAGCATATTAACTTGTATAGATAGATGGTAGTACCATTTACGGAGACAGAAAAGACTGGGGGAGAAAATGAACTCATGAGTTCTATCTTAGATGACGTCAGTGAGAGATGCCAGTAAGACCTCCCATCAGAGGGTCAGGTGGAGAGATGCCGACAACACTGTGGAACTCAGAGAAGACAAGTCAGACATTTAGATCTGTGAGTTGTCAGCACATCCAAGGCTTTAAATACCATAGGATGGAGGAACGCATTTGGGGAAAGACGTTACTTAGAGAAGAGCCCTGAAATGAGCCCTGAGAAGCACCAAATTTAATGGGTGGGGTAGAAGAAGAAGACAGTAGAGGATATTAGGAAAAGCCAAAGGTACAGAAAGCAAAACAGGAGAATATGGTGTCAAGAAAGCCAAGGGATGACATCATTTCAAGAAGTTGGTGGTTAACTCAGTTGAATGCTAAGAAGGGCTAAAGCAGACTTGGAATGCAGTAAAAGATAATCAGAAGAGAGATGAATGAACAAAGGGTCACTTGTTGGAGAAGCCATTTTTATGAATCATGAGGAAAGGTACCAAGGTCAACAAGAGTCGGTGGCAGAGAGAGAAAGACTGTATATACGAGGAGATGCGGTCTCTGATGACTGAAGACTAATGACCTTAGCACTGAGGTTGGGGAGAAGGTAACAAAGCCAAAAGGCTTCAGAAAAACTCCGATATTAATTAGAATTTCTCAAAGGATTATCATTAAGAATAATAAGTAGCTAGGTTTCTGTTAAGTTTTTGCTTCTGCTTTTATTTTTTACATTTAATCCCATTCCGTCTGGTGGTGACTTAGGTACATGGAGTGATGAAAGCACTACCATTTCCTATGCCACTGCCCAGTGCCATCCACTAAATGATCCATTCACCCCCAAGGGTCTCGTATTCCTGGCAATTACAAAAATGTTTCCCTGATCCTACATTAAATCTTTATATAAGGGCACCTCAAATGTAACACGTCTAAAAAAGAACTCCTAATGACCCACTCTCTGCCCTGGAGTCAATTTTCCACTCAGCGGCCAGAATGACCTTTCAAACTCATGCCACAATGGCTTCCTATCATACACGAGATCTAGACTCCTTGCCAAGACTGCGAAGGTCCTGTGCAAACCAGCCCTTCCCCACTCTCCCACTTCCCCCCTCCCCACCCCCCCCACCCCCCCCCACCCCCCCCACCCCCCCGTGCTCTTCACCTGTCTCCTCACAGTTAAAGTGCTTCAGTAAAGTCCGGCTACATCAACACTTCGTGTCCTTGGCCTCATGGTTCATCCATGAGCACTCACTTTGGCCAGTGTTCTGTCAGGCCTTTTTGGACAACCCCATCTCAAACAGTTCCCCTAGCCTATCACCATCTAATCCAGGGGCCAGCAAACTACAGCCTGCAGGCCAAACTCTGAGGCCAGTTTCTGGAAATACAGTTTTACAGTTGGAACACAGCCCCATTCATTTATTTCCATATTATCTGTGGCTACTCTGACTCTACAGGGGCAGAAGTGAGGGGATGCAGCAGAAACCATCGGGCCCACAAAGCCTAGAATGTTCACTAGGTGACCCTTTACTGACAAAGTTTGCCAACCAGTGCTCTGACCCATTACTGTGCCTTATTTTTCTCAATACCTGAAATTAGATTTTTTTTCCCTTCCACTCCAGAACTAAGCTCAAACGGTAGGGGGCACGGTCATGTTGAGCCACACCTAACGCCCGAATCAGAGTTAAGTGCTAAGTAAATTTCTGGGAAGGAATCAACTGAGGTCAGCTGGTGCAAAGCACCAGACTGAGCTCTTCGTATACGTTATCAGGTTTAGTTATGACTATTGTTTGGGATTATCACAATTATTGTATTAACTTTATCGTTGAGAACACGAGAATTTAGAGAGTAAGTGACAGCGTGGATTCAAACTCAGACCTATCTCATGTCAATGATCGTATTTTTAACACTACACTAATTACTGTACAGTTCTTTCTAAATTAGTCTTTCTATCCAGGAAAAGTGCACTTTCTCAGGTATCCAAATTGCTCTGCTCCTTGTAAACTTGCACAACTGTTCTCACATAGGCTTTCCTTGTTCGGCAAGTCACTGGCATTTCACAGTTTGCGTTGTGATTATAAACAACTTTTATTTTCAGTGACATCTTCTACTTGGGTTCACTGCTGTGTGAAAGCTATTTTTTAATAATAATTGAATATCCAACTGCTTGCTTGAAGCCCTTCATTCTAATAAATAGTAGTTGATTCTCTTGGGATTTCTAGCTACATGATCATGGTTTGAAAGTAACAAGTTTTTCTCCTCCATTCTAATTGTTACATCAGTTTCTTTAATTTTGCGTCTGTAGTTTGGCCAAAAGTCTCAGAACAATATTAACTAATAGTGATCTGAGAGGGCAGCCTTGTCATAAGCATTATTTTCCAGGGAAAGGCCTCTAAATGTTTCATCTTATTAAGTAAGACACCAGCTGTTACATTCTATTCTTCTATTTCCAGTTTTCAATGATGATTAGGACAACTTATTAATCTTCTACATCAGGAATGAATTTCTAATTTCATAAAGTATCTAGTAATGCATGGTTTTTCACCTCTGAATTAATGACAGAATATATTTAAAGGTCTAGATGTGGGTTTTATATTGTTCTAGTCTATGCTGAAGAAGAACGTCACCCCCAAATTCAGTTTTAAAAGGTGTTATTTGGAACTCCTTTAAAAATATATATGATCTGTCAACCCAGATATTGATATCAACTGTGTCTTCTTCAAAGTTGTAAGGAACCTGTCTTATAAATCAGCATTTGGGAGTCAGCTGAAAACTGCAATGATGATGAATGGACTTGTTAGGAACATTACCTTCTGAGGGTCAAGCTTGCCCAGGACTACCTGCATGAAATCTTCGTCTGAAAGTGTGAAGGTCGTATCCGCAGAGCCTACTGCAGGGCCTTGATAGACTTTTCCAGAACCATTTTTTAGGTCAATAGCTGTCAAAGATAGGAAGAGAGCAACGTGTGTTATTTTTTTTTTCTTCACAACAGGAGAGTAAAATAAAGCAAACAAAATGCAAACATATTTATAGTTTCCAAGATAGTGTGGCGCTTTCTATATTACACGTTCTCTGTCATTTAGAAAAATTAGAAAATCCTTTATTTTTCTTTTTTTTTTTTTTAAATTTTTTTTTTCAACATTTATTTATTTTTGGGACAGAGAGAGACAGAGCATGAACGGGGGAGGGGCAGAGAGAGAGGGAGACACAGAATCAGAAACAGGCTCCAGGCTCTGAGCCATCAGCCCAGAGCCCGACGCGGGGCTCGAACTCACGGACCGCGAGATCGTGACCTGGCTGAAGTCGGACGCTTAACCGACTGCGCCACCCAGGCGCCCCATAAAATCCTTTATTTTTCAAGATATCTTTTTTATAAAGAAGTTCTTCACAAGAGTAAAAATCAATAATAGTTTCACTTCACTAAAGTATATACAACAGAGACATTTTAAATGTGAATTAATGTAGAGTAAGATATAAGGAAGCTAAATTGTTGGTGGTTATATGGTTAAGGCCTTTAGGTTCAAATACAAACTCTGTAGTCAACAAAGGAAGAAAGACGAATTTTAAAACAGGTGCATGCTGGATACACCTGGGTGTCTCAGTTGGTTAAGCATCTGACTTTGCCTCAGGTCATAATCTTGCGGTTTGTGGGTTCAAGCCCCGCATCAGCTGTGCTGGCAGCTCAGAGCCTGGAGCCTGCTTTGGATTCTGTGGCTCCTGTTGTCTCTGCCCCTCTCCTGCTCATTCTCTCTCTCTCTTTCTCAAAAATAAATAAACATTAAAAAAAAATTTTAAACAGGTGAATGTTAGTTCGGTTGGAGGAAGGAAATACACAATCTAGTCACCTTTTAAATACCTATGTTCATCAAAGGTTCTGTCATAGCAAGATAGTCAAAACAGATGCGTAAAAATGTTCTAATTTGTTGCATGTACTTAGTATTTATTTACAAAATATTTCTTGCCCTAATTGTTGCAAATAAACATTAAAATCTAACTTCTTTTCCAGGGCACCTGGCTGGCTCAGTCGGTTAAGCGGCCGACTTCAGCTCAGGTCATGATCTCATAGTTCGCGGGTTCGAGCCCCGCACTGGACTCTGTGCTGACAGCTCAGAGACGAGCCTGCTCCGGATTCTGTGTCTCCCTCTCTCTCTGCCCCTCCCCTGCTCTCTCTCTTTCTCAAAAATAAACATTAAAAAAAATTTTTTTTCAATTTAACTTCTTTTCCCTTAACTGTTTTTGACAGAAGTATTTAAGTATCCCAGAAAAAGGCTGGGTAACTGGGAAAACTATGAAAAATTACCTTCATTGCTCTCTATAACATTTATAGAGTTGGATACCAAAGCCACAATTTACGAAGTTTTAAGTGCCTCCCATGTGACTGAGACCATCATCCCCTCCTCCAGTGCCAGCCTCCGGAAGGCGCTTTCTCTTGCTACAGCAAAGGAGCTACAACCGCATCACTGTCCCTAAGAGTGTGCAGAGAGCTCCCAGCTTAGGGCCAAGCTACACGTGCATGAGGAAAACCCTGAGTGCTTAACTACCTCCTGCTTAGCCCAAGGCCTGCTCCAGAGGGAAAATGATATCACTCCAACTCTTCAGAGTACAGAAGTTGGCCAACGAAGGTAAAACAAGAACTCAACAAAAAGTCACCTTGGGGAAGGAGAAGGGCAAGGAGAAGGGGAAGTTTTTGCTTTGTACACTTCGTTCACTTACTCCACTGCTGAGTTGCTACTACGGGTGTCAGACGAACGCAAAGTACTAGAAGTCACGCGTGAAGAGCAAAGGCTCTGTTCTTACTGGCACTTACCCATGACATGTGTGTTCTCATGTATTGCTTGTAGAGTTAAACAGAAAGAGAGAAAAAGGGAGGGAGTCAGGAAGGGTGGGGAAGGAAAGGGCGGGAGAAAGACTCTAAACTCTTTTAGAGTTTTGCCTTTTAGGCAAACCTCTGGCGGTCAACAAACAACCTTCATGATGTTAATTCGTCACAAGTGAGTCTAAAAGCCCACACCAGTCCTGCTCAGGAACGTTAGTGGGCCGCACAGGTCTTAATGCTCAGGTGAGGGAGGAAGGCTCTGAGCTAACGAAGGTTCTTATCTGTCCGCCTGCCCTCTCACTCCCCCTGGTTCTACGTGCGGCTTCACAGCCATGACTCTTGGAAAGCAATATGACTCTCTTCTGTGGAAAGCTAGAAACTAGGACTGATGAAAGAGAAGAGGGCTCAGAGAAAGAGAAGGTTCTTATCAAGAACACAGAGAGTGAGGGGAAAGGATTGGCATGTCCAATTCCAAGGTGGCTCAGGTCATGGTCTACAATATGGCTCGTTCAGGAGACGCATCATCCACCACCATTACCTTGAGTTTACATTCACCCACCGGTAAGGTCATGGTTATTCTTACTGAAATGAAGAAAACATACTATATGTATTTTCTTTTACTGGTAGCAACTATTTTAAAAGCTTTGTGAATGACTTCAGCTCTGTATTTATATGATCATTAAGGCTCCGAAAGAGTCTATGAAAATTTCAGTTGTACTTTACAACATTTAATGGGGGTGAGAGACTATGCCATTTGGAAAACTGGGGATCTCTAAAGGTCTTAGGATATATGTACCTTACAAATCACAAAGGAGAAGGCAGCTGTTTATATTGATGCCTCCTTCCCTGAAGATTATAAATGCTCTGCTGGAACAAGAATGTCTTGTCTGTATCCCCTACACTTCCTTGAATAGAAAGACTTAGAAACTATTTATTAATGGATGATTAAAAAAGCACATCGACGAAGCATCTCTATTTAAAAAAAATAGTAACAACAACAAAATGAAAACTTAAGTTAAAAATAAAGATTTTTTTGGGGCGCCTGGGTGGCTCGGTTGGTTAAGCATCCGACTGAGGCTCAGGTCATGATCTCACGGTTTGTGAGTTGGAGCCCCATGTCGTGCTCTGTGTTGACAGCTCAGAGCCTGGAGCCTGCTTCAGATTCTGTGTCTCCTTTTCTCTATGCCCCTCCCCCAGTTGTGCTCTCTGTCTCTCAAAAATAAATAAATGTAAAAAAAAATTTTTTTAAATAAAGATTTGTTTTAAATCACACCATGAAGGACACAATACTTTTGTGCTGTTCCTGCCAAAAACTCAAACTTAAACTAATAATCATGGGAAACATCAAATAAACATAAACTGAGGAACATTCTACAGAATATCTGGGCTCTATTCTTCAAATATGTCAAGGTCACAAAAAACAAGAACAGACTGAGGAACTCATCCAGATTAACAGACTCAAGAGACCTAATAATGAAATGTAGTATCTGATCCCAATTGGACCCTGGACAGCAATTTCTTTTTCTTTCTTCATTTCTATTATTGTTGCTATTATTCTTTCTATTGTTACTCTTTTGCTATAGAAAACATTAGTGGGACGACTGGTGGAATAATAAAGTCTGTAGATTCATTAATACTGTATCAACGTTAACTTCTTGATATTGAGAGTGGTTCTATGAACAGATAAGAGACAGTCTTTGTTTTTAGGAGACGCTACTGGACTATCCAGGGAATAAAGGACACTGTATCTGTAAGTTTCAAATGCTCTCAAATGCTTTAGAAAAATGACCATAATATGTATGATGAAAAAAAATAGTAAAGGATATGGAATAAAATCATAATTTGGAGAAACTGAGTGAAAGACACAGACCAGTTCTCTGTACTATTCCTGCAACTTTTCTGTAAGTCTGAAATCATTTCAAAAGAAAAAAGTACAAAAAGATGTTATTAAGATGAATAGCACCCACAGCAAGATGGAAAGCCATTAACGATTTAAGTGATTTTGTGAGTGAGTGAGTGAGTGCGGGCAAGCAGTCAGGGGCTGTGCTGTAGGAGGGGATGTGGTCACGGGTGCTAAGGGAATCGAGAGTAACCTGAGGTAGACACCCCTCTGACACACAGGTCCCCACCCCTGACTGGATGCCATGGTGCTTTCCAAAGGTCATCTCTTCAAGTCTTTCCTGTAAACCCATGAGACGCTTTCGGATCCCAGTCCAAAATGTGGAACAAGCATCCTCAAGCCTGAGTTTATAGCCCATCTGAGAAACCCTCAAAGGTGAACTGGCTGGTCTGCTAGAAGATGAACACCAACCGTGAAGCTAATAGGTCCTAATGATCAAACGGTGCCACTGAGGATGAGTGTATTCTGATCTTAACAGAACGCCAGTTGCCAAATCCATATATATCCTTCCACATTCTGGCAAATTTCTAAGGTCCAAAATAAATGACCTCTAATATTTAAAGAACATCTTTGTCCAGACATTGTTACATGGTGCATAATGGATGCCTGGATCTAGTCCAATTACGTAGACTTAGCTCTATACAATTAATTTCAGTATACATATTTTTTAAACCCAAATAATTTCATTACATAACCAGCAGTATGCAAGCAATAATGCATAGTATTTCTACAATCTTGCTATATCAATGCCAATTCCAATCATGTTCCTATAATGGCAAAGAATACAAATATGTGAAAAGAAACTAAATTTCCTTTAGGGGAAAAACAACCAAATCGTTCAACGCCAACCAGCTTAAACCTATCATCAGAACATATTTGTTACTCAGCAACACTGTATCATCACTACACGAAAAGAAATGGGTCTTTATCAAAAGTTTCAGTAGCGTGGCTATTCTACATCTACTAGATACAATCAAACAACAGATAGATTCTTATTTGGAAAGAGGGTAATATTCATGTCTAGACTTACAACAAATTGCATCTTTAAGATTCCCGGGCCACAGAGTAGGATGCTCACTTTATTTAGACACAAATGGAGACGCTGGGGCCATTAGCTACGCAGCAGACAGTCTTGTCGGAACAAGGATCTCCCTCCATTTTCTTCCTGCGTGCCATGAAGCACAGCAACAAAGCTACTGCCCGGAGTCCCACCCACCATTTCCCTGAGCGTGGTTTCCAAGGCCCTGTCTCAGCTGTGACTTTATTTATCCCATGTTCCCGGCCCACGGTTCCTACCCACCAGCCCAGATCTCAGTCTGCTACAGGTAAGCACCATGGCTTATCCTCTTCTCCCAAACCCCTCCCCTGGCCCACGTTTCACACATCTGGCAACAAAGTCAACAACCCCAGCCACACAGGCTCCAAACTCTGGCATCCGTTTGGACTCCTTCTCTTTCCTCTTGTTTTTTAGACATTATCAGTAGCCAAGCCAGTCAATTCTTCTTAGCAATAATCCACATATGCCCTCCTCCCTCCATTCCTTCCATGACCTTCAATTAGGTCTTCCTTCCCTTTCATCTGCAATGCAACAATCCTTGTCTCTCCAATCTCTGTATTCAAATTTTCCTGTGTCCCGCCTCTAAGAGTGAACAGCCAGTCTTCTCAAATTTGTGATCTGCAACCTAGCAGGCACCTGGCACATTGTGAACACTCAATTATTACTTGAACGAGCCAATCCCCCTGTTCTGTGAGAGTTGATGACACCTTCTCCATGTCTCTTATCAATTCTGTTCAGAATTATTGATGGATATGAATAGGCCCCGATTCCTTATTTGTACTCCTCCAAGCAAAACGTGTTTCAGAATTCAGAATCTTCCAGATTTCAGGAAGGAAATACAGTGCATAAAACACGTATCATCTATTATGGAAAAGCTGCAACACTGTAACACTCTATACACAGATACACGATTTCTGTACTCAACTCATTCACACCGGGTAAGATGCGGACAATTATTTGCATCATATGAGTTCCAGTCAGGTTCTGGCATCAATGAGTTGGAAGGAAAAAGACCTTTCCAGTTTTAGACTTTGTGGTCTCTGGAATGACGGACAGAAGAAGCTGTGTTTTAATTTTCAGGTAAAGCCTCTGATTCTTTATCATCCTCTATGCCTTCCTGTCATCTTTCATTTCCTCTGAATTTTTCCTGTTGCTTAGAACAACAGAATGGGATCCAAAGGGTTTAGCAGAACAACTTTTGGCTGGCTTTAGAAATTAACAGCCATGGGGGCGCCTGGGTGGCTCAGTCGGTTGAGCTTCCAACTACAGCTCAGGTCATGATCTCACATAGTCCATGAGTTCAAGCCCCTCATGGGGCTCTGTGCTGACAGCTCAGAGCCTGGAGCCTGCTTCAGATTCTATGTCTGTCTGTCTGTCTGTCTGTCTGTCTCTCTCTCTCTCTCTGCCCTTCCCCCCCACTCACACTCTCTCTCTCTCAAAATAAATAAAGATATATAAAAAAAGATTTTTTTAAAAAGAAATTAACAGTCATAGATGTTATAAGCTATATTGCTTACTTATAAAAGGTTTCAGTGGGATCACCCTGTTCCTGATTATTTCACTCATACTAACTAGAAAATATCCACACAACACGTTATCATTTTAAAAGACAGAAGGTACCAATTTCAGAACTTTAAAAAAAAAAAAAAAGCAGGTGTGTGATTCATCTAAGACTATATACTCTACATGGCTTTTAGCATTTAGTCAACATACATGGAAAGAGGCTACTGTGTTATAGGTTGTACTAGAAGCAAGAAATCAAAAATTAATCTGTACCCTTTCTCAGGCTTACCCCCAAGGTCAGATGGGAGGAGACACCTAATTATGAACGATCATAACCCAGTAAGATAACTGTGACAAATAAAAGACTGTTCAAAGGAAATTTAGAGATTTCTTTCTCCCACTAATGTCCATCTACACCCCTGCAACAGAATCCAAGAATCCTTATAAAAATAAAAAGCCAAAGGAGAACCTTTATTCAAAAGGGTAAAATACCCTATTCAAAAGGGTAAAAGGAACAGAACATGAGAACATGGCAAGGCTTTCAACTACATTTTAGAGCCACAAAAAGACACAAATAACAAGATCATTATGTCCTTGATATCATTATATGGTTACATGTTATAAATACTATTTTATACACTATTATATGGTAATGATATGATATATAACATTATTCATTATTAACAGTGAAATAAGAAAAACAGGCTTCTCAATTTCTATCTACATAAAGCACTATGTACAGATTGTAACATTTTTAGTAATATAAAACAATGCTCTGTAATCAAACCATTGTCTCCAGAAACAGAAATGAGAAGGTCCTAGTGAGCCTCCTCCCCAAAGTTCCTCATCAAGGCCCTGCTTCCGGCTCTTTATGCAGATCCAGCGCCCTCATCCCACATCTCTCTGTTCCGTGCTCTCGGCCCACGAGAAAGGAACAGACGGGCTCTCCAGCCTCTCTGAGGCCATCTCTGCCCAGCGAGGCAGAGGCCACACCGGCCCTCCTGCTCCTGGGTGACGACGCACAACAGGCTTCACGGGGCCTCACCTCAAAGACGCAGATATGGCTCCTCTGCAGCCGAAACCAACCCTGACCCAAGGGCCAACACGAGAACGCAGCTAATTCTCCCGAGATTCAGACAAATTTGGTTTTAAAAGACTCTTACTCTCCCCACCTCCAACCACACATGACTGGGTGATGTTGGGAGTGGCATCGGGATAGCAGGAATTGGGGGGGTGGGGGGAGGGCGGGGAGAAGATGGGCACAGTCCAAGATCTGCAGTTGGAATGCACCTTCTGGGCCAATAAGCCCAAACCCCCAGGTTCTGAGACTCGCACAAGGTCAGTCACTTGTGATGGTCACTCCGGTGACACCCGTGCTCAGCCAAGGTGCAGTGAGGAGCTGTGGTCTTCTCTCCTGTCCACCAAGACGCGAACGAGGCTGGGACAGCTAAGAGCAATTTAAAATACTAAGATGTTTAAGAAAAAATCTTTAAAACCGCTTGTGCAAAAAAAAAAAAAAATAAGAACTCCCTAAATCAAGGCATTCAACCATCCATTTCGTGGCATTAAGCGCCAAGATGAAGACAACAGATGCCAACACGGAATCATTTTCTAAGATACCATAAGCCCAGAGGCCTAGACAGCTTCTACTGCCGCCAGCCACGGTGACACAGTCTGTGACACAGAGACTGGGAAAGCAACAACCAGAAGTGGAAACAGTTACAACACAGCTGAGAATCAGGTGCAATAATAGGTGGCCAACCAAAGGGAACAGTGAGTCCTTTCAGGGAAAGCTTTACTAAGGACTGCTCAAGATGAGAAAGCAAGCAAAAAGCTACCAGGCATCAATAGTAAGTAGTTATTAACAGGATTCCAATATTCCCATTTTTCCAGTGGGACTGTCAGGAAAAAACCCTTCTCCTGAGTTAATTAAAGGTCATTTGTAAAGGGAAGCACATTTGCTAACACTGTCTACGAGGAAAGTACCAACAAGTCAAGGGGCAAATCTGAGTTACTAACACTAGTTTGCCAAGAGTGAAGCTCTTGTCTACGTTACACATCCCTGCAGGGTTCGAGGGTGCCAACTTTGGGACCCATGGTTCCAGCACCTTCTCTCACTATTTACAGATCTCATTCCTCTCCTCTACCAGTATCTTCAAAGATCCTGTGCTGTAATTCAACTTCTAACAGACGTTCCTCCCTAGGGAAAAAGCTGAATTCCATCATGGAAAGATAGACAACGGGAAGGGTGTGATAACACCTGCACACACAGTGTTGATCTACGAAGTTATTTAGACAAAAATTAGACACTTTGAAATTTGGGGGACTAAATAACTATCACATGTTTGCCTTCCTTTATCCCCCCAGCACCCTTCTGAATTAACTTCCTAGAAGCCCAGTGAGTCCCAGAAGAACAAACATCAAAATATTAACTAAGGGTGGTGGCACTATATACATCCTTATATTCTTCTTTATGCCTTTATAGATCAAACTATATGTCATAAGCATACACTGCTTAAAAGGAACAACAGTTGCTACATTACAAAGAAGGTTGTTAATATTGATCCAAAATCAGTTTAACAAAACTTCTAAATGTTCTTCTAGGAATACATAACAGGAGACTATTTCAAAAAGTTTCAGTTGCTTTAGAGATATATTTTAATTTTCTGCTCTAAGTGAGCATTTATAGCAATGTTTAGTTGTAGGGAAGAATAAAACAAACTGATTTTCAAGGCACTCACAAAGTCAGTCTTAAACAGCAATCTGAGAATTAAGGTGAAATCCAAATTAGTAATGTTTTGGGATGAGGAAAACAGTTTTAAACGTGTCAAAATATAAAGACTTAAAAATATTTCATTTGACCTAAAAATTTGCTTTCTGTTGAAGGGGAATTTAAAGACAAAAGAAGCACATAGCTAACAAGACTGTTTAAAAGTACTAATTTCAGTTATATACAATGAAATCTTTAAAAACAGATATTTTCATTTTCACGGATTCTTTACACCTCTGAAAAACACACATGGGTTCAGTGCCCTAAAACGTGTTATGTCCCATGAAAAGGTAGGGTTCACCTACCTTCAAAGACACAGGCTCTAATTATAATAAGGACATTTTTCCTCTATGTACTAAGAGTTACCTTAGAACAGGATAAGGTCAGGGATAGGACTTACTCCACTTGGCTGCAGTGTCTCCACCTTTAGTGATGTGCCACTCAAACACAGCATCCACTTTCTTCACCACCTCACGCCCGATATCCCCAAGGCGGCGACCTATTTCCTCAAACACCAGGGTACTCTGAAGCTCCTCACGCTGGCAAAAGGAGAAAATTTAATTTTAAAAGTTTGTAAAATGATACAAGGGGAGAAATGATTACAAAACGTATGTGCAATAAAGTGATTTTTTTTAATCTGCATAAAAATAAGGCAAATTAGTTTTTTGCACACCAGCCTTCTTTTACTCTTTCCTTACATTCATTCATGTCACCCAAGACCTCAGTCCTCTTAATGAGGATTTTACTTTTATCAGAATTCAGAAGTAATATTTGAAAAGCACACTCGACAACCTACGTCCTAACTAACTTCAGTAGGAAGACACTGGACAAATCAGTCTAACCTCTGCAGTCTCATGCCTTGCTTTATAAAATGGGATTAAGTTATATGAAGCCTGATTTTCCTTGGAGCTTTAACACTTCTAAAGTTTTTGATCTTAGATTCTTCTTAAGGGATTTTAATCTTCAGTCATTTATGGGATGACACAGCTCATAAGAGACAATTAAAGATCTTGTGTCTGAGAACCTCAGATTACAAAGTTAATACTTTGAAGACCGAGAATAGAAACATTTGCATTAAAAGCCTCAGCACGTTAATCGAGTAACACAAATATTTTAATAAATAATACATGCTATTGTTTTCATACTTGCACACAAAACTTTACACAGATCTTTAAATCAAGAAAAGGCACAGGATATTTAACTTTTTCATCTGCTTTTCCCCAAAATATTGTTAGCTTAAAATTGCCAACGAAAAAACTGATTCAGGGGCGCCTGGGTGGCTCAGTCGGTTAAGCGGCCGACTTCGGCTCAGGTCATGATCTCACAGTCCGTGAGTTCGAGCCCCGCGTTGGGTTCTGTGCTGACAGCTCAGAGCCTGGAGCCTGCTTCAGATTCTGTGTCTCCCTCTCTCTCTGACCCTCCCTTGTTCATGCTCTGTCTCTCTGTCTCAAAAATAAATAAACATTAAAAAAAAAAGTTTTTTTAAAAAAGAAACAACTGATTCAGTTACCCTAAAACTAAAATATTAAGTATTTTCTCTTGAAAGCCAACCCAGCGTCTCCCTTTAAAAAGTTTTAAAAATTTCTAAGTTGTCAAAGTATTCCTTTTACTTTCACAGTTTTGAATTATTATCCTTCAGGAATAAGAATCTTTCAGAGCTCTTAATTTTCTAAAGCAGCCTGAACACTCTAGAAGTGATGTTAACTAAAATGCATAACTCAGGAAATGACTGGGATACCAGTTTCTACGACCTACCGCAGAGGATGTCTTCGCTGAAATACCAGATGCTGGCACAAGATCCACATATGCATTTGAAATGACGATGTCTCCGGTTTCATGAATCTTAACAAAGAGAAGAGGGAAAAACACCAGTTCACTCTGATGATTCCAAAGAAAACACAGCATTGCCATAAAACAGTATAAAGTCAATTAAAATTACAGTTTTTCCTCATAAGAAGAAGAAAATAATAATCCAAATTAAATAAAGTTTATAAATTAAATATCAAGATGAATAAACATGAAGTCTTACTGTTTTACTACAACTGTTATTAACCTTAACTGGAGTCAACTGATGCCCTTTTAAAAAATACCTATGACCAAGGTCCCATCTCCAAACTTCTAATTTAAATAGTCTGGGGTGGACCCCTGGCATTCGTATTTGGAGATTTAAAAAAAAAAAAAATTTTATGTTTATTTATTTTTGAGAGAGAGACAGAGCACGAGCGGGGGAGGGGCAGAGAGTGAGGGAGACACAGAATCTGAAGCAGGCTCCAGGCTCAGAGCTGGGAGCACAGAGACCGAGGGGGGGGGGTGAGGGGAGGGGTGGGTGGTGGGGCTCAAACTCACAAACCATGAGATTGTGACCTGAGCCTAAGTCAGACACTCAGCCTACTGAACCAACCAGGCGCCCCGACTGCATTGGTCTTTTTAAAGTAATAATCCAAATTCTTTCAAATAGGAAGTACACATAGCATAAACAAAATGCTTAAATATACTTTCATCAAAATATTCATTTGAGGAATTCAAATTCTAATTCCTAATACTTCATCTAAAATTATTCCAATAGCTACTCTTTCATAAAATTGTGATATTGCTACAAATATACAGGATAATGTCTAAAAATTAAGGTGGCATTAATGTTGACTTTTAACACTTTAAGAAGATCATTGTTGGGGCACCTGGGTGGCTTAGTCGACTCAGGTCATGATCTCACGGTTTGTGAGTCTGAGCCCTCTGCTTGTGCACTGTCTCTCTCCCAAAATAATAAATAAATAAATAAATAAATAAATAAATAAATAAATAAATAAAACATTAAAAAAAGAAAAGAGCACACTCCTTTGACTACTTGCCATCGTACTTGAGAAAAAAGATTTTCAAACAATTTGTTCATTTTGTTCTAATTATATACAGTGCAAAACATGGAAAGAGACAATTTATGAACAAAATATACTTTAGTAAATTACTTTCTTGTGACCAAGCCAAGCATGTCATTTTGGAATATTAGTTTAAAATGTTTCTTAAAATACAACATGAAGGAAGAAAGAAAGGAAGGGAGGGAGGGAGGGAGGGAGGGGAGGAGGGGAGGTGGGAAGGAAGGGAGGAGGGAAGTAGGAAGGAAGGGGGGAGGGAGAGGACGGAAGGGAAGGAAGGAAGGAAGGAAGGGAGGGATGGAGGAAGGGGAGGAGGAAGGAAGGAAGGGAGGGAGAAAGGATCCTATATATAACTAATAGGAAAGAGTATCTCTAATCACTGGGGGGAAAGAGCAAATATAGTGAAAAGATAAGAAGATATGCTTAGGTTTTATCAAAATGGCAAGAAGGTATTATATTCAGACATCAAATTATTTCTCAGCCCTTTCAGTTGTATCCATGGAAATTATTTCTGTGCTGTTCATTACTAGAACTGGAGAAAACAGAAACCTGTAATATAGTCATGGACCTTAACACTTTCAGATTTCATCATCTTACTCAAAAAATAAAATTTAATCAAAATAATGAGAAAACAGGAAGGCTCCAGAATATGTGGCACAAACATTAACCATAGGAGGACTTGAGGGAAAGGCAATATGTGAGTTTGTGTGGGCAGAAAAAGAGGAGTGAGCAGTAAGGAGCTGCTGCCTCCAAGGGCAAGGTAAGAGCTTGAAAGGAAACTGCAAAGACAAAAGGCCACAGGAAATGAAGCATGTGCACAAATAAAGTAGGCAAGTGATAGTGCAAGCTACAGGAATTAATGAGGAGTAGGGCAACCACATAAAGAAGAGTTCCACAAAGTTATTTATTTATGAAAGAAACTGTGATATAGAAAGAAGAGCGAGGGCCCTGGGAGGTAGGCTGTGAGCCAGAAGACCTGGGTTTGTACCCCGGCTCCACCACCTTCCGTGGGACCAGGAGCTGGTATTTAAGAGACCCAAACCCAGGGCGCCTGGGTGGCTCAGTCAGGTGAGTGTCCAACTTCAGCTCAGGTCATGATCTCATGGTTTCATTGGTTCGAGCCCCACGTCATGCTCTGTGCTAACAGCATGGAGCCAGCTTCGGATCCTCTGTCTCCCTCTCTCTCTGCCCCTCTCCTGCTCATGCTCTCTGTCTCTCAAAAATGAATAAATGTTAAAAAAATAATAATAATAATAAAAAAGAGAGACCTGAACCCAGATTTTCTTTCATCAAATACAGAGTTCTTAGGTATGTTACAGATAACGGTACAGCCTGCTCAGAGATGTTTAATAGCTACTATAATTATTCATGATGGTGCCTACACTGCCCAACACAAACCATCTGTGTGGTACAAAATGATCAGGCCAAAAAGTACCAGCTTGGTCAACCATATTAACAAAAATTAGCTTTAAAAATCTCACATATAAAGGAATGATCGTATGTCCTTTTAGTATTTTACCGGAACACTGCTAACAGCCTCACCCAAACATTACTTAACTCTTTAGGGATACATACTTATTTTGTGTCTTGTTTACTATTCATTAGGCCCAAATTCTGTGACATAAGGTGTTAACTTGTGGATTTTTAAAATTTAAATCCAAGTTAGTTAACATATAGTGTAATAATGCTTTCAGGAGTAGAACTTAGTGATTCCTTTCTTACATAGAACACCCAGTGCTCATCACAAGTGTCTGCCTTAATGCCCAGCACTAATTTGGCCCATCCCCCCACCCCTCCCCACCTCAGTTTGTTCTCTGTATTTAAGAGTCTCTTATGGTTTGTCTCCCTCTCTGTTTTTATCTTATTTTTCCTTCCCTTCCCCTTTGTTCATCTGTTGTGTTTTTTAAATTTTACATATGAGTGAAATCATATGGTATTTGTCTTTCTCTGACTGGCTTATTTCGCTTAGCATAATACCCTCTAGTTCCATCCACAATTTGTGGATTTCTGTATGATTGAGATATCCAGTAGAAAACATACCCATAAGGGTATGGTTTTACTGTCCTGTACAACATTAACTAGTTTTGTCTCTAATTCAGCAAAATTATTTAGAGTGGGTCCTGTTGGGCCATACATTGTTACTCCAATTCTCTTTTGGACCACTTTTATCATCTTGCCGGCTCCCTCATTAAGCAATTAGATTTGTCATATTTTCATTTAAAAAAAGAATCTTTTTTAATGTTTATTTCTGCAAGAGAAACAGAACATGAGTAGAAGAGGGGCAGAGAGAGAGGGAGACACAGAATCCACAACAGGCTCCAAGCTCCAAGCTATCAGCACAGAACTTGACACAGGGCTTAAACTCATAAAGCGTGAAATCATGACCTGAGCCAAAGTTGGATGCTTAACCAACTGAGCCACCCAGGTGCCCCTCATTGATGCAATTTAAAAAAAAAAAAACACTTTTTTATTATGTTTATTTATTTTGAGAGAGAGAGAGAGACAGAGTGCGAGCAGGGAAGGGGCAGAGAGAGAGAGGGAGACACAGAATCCAAAGCAGGCTCCAGGCTTCAAGCTGTCAGCACAGAGTCCAACGCAGGGCTCAAACCCACTAACCGTGAGATCATGACCTGAGCTGAAGTCGGACACTTAATAGACTGAGCCACCCAGGCACCCATCATATTTTCATTTTACATCTGCGGAAGAGTGATGCCTTTAATATTCTGAAGATTACATTTTGACAAGTTGATTGGCTGAGTCAAAAAGGCTGGGTTTTCAGAACAGCTGTGCCTCTTATACAAAGGCAGGCACCAATTCAGTAAAAAATAAAAAAAACAAGGGACACAGACACCTTTTCAATTAAAAGTTACCACTGATTAGGGACACCTGGGTGACTCAGTTGGTTAAGCATTCGACTCTTGATTTCAGCTCGGGTCATGATCTCACAGTCACCACATCAAGCCCTGTGTCAGGCTCCATACTGAGCGTGGAACCTGCTTGGGATTCTCTCTCCACCCCCTTCCCCCCCTTTCTGCCCCTCTCCTGCTAACGTGCACGCACAGGGGACCATTCTCTCTCTCTCTCTCAAAATAAATTTTTTTTTGAAGTTACCATTAATTAAAAAGAAAGTCTCTAGATTTTCTATCATACCCATAGCACTAACCAAAATAACACTGTAAGACAGAATACAATTACAGGGTGTGGTGAACCAGATAACAAAGCCCCTCTGACTACATTACTCATACCTTGGTTTGGAAATGAATTCTATTTCCTTCTTTCCACATCTCAGTTTTTATAGTCTGTCCTGGATATACTGGTTTTGAAAAACGAACCTTTAAAAGAAAGGAGTTTGGGGGTTAACAATGTTTTAAAATGAAACCTTTCTACTCGTGGGGAAAGAAATTCCAAGGAAGGTTGGAGAACAAAAAAAGAAGAAAACAGGTTTAAATATATTTAAATTCTTAAAAGGACAAAAACAGTAGTAAGAAAAAATTACAACAACGATATAGTTCTTATAAACTCATTCTTTATCTTTCAAAGCACAGAATCCATGAATAGTGTTTAATCTTGAGAAACAGAGACATCATTGTATTAAGGACAGTTATACAGGCAGTCCCAGAACAACTTCATCAATGCAGATGAAAGTACTACTAAGTATATCCAGGGACTAAGATTTGGGGTGGCATCTAGAACAAAATAATCCCACTTCTGATTTCATAATTTTCTATGCCATGTTATTTGCTCTGCGTATGTTTAGCTAATAAGAGTAGCTACAGCAAAATGAAAAGCATGAAAATAATCTGTGTTATTAAAGGCAACACATCAGAAAATGCAATTTCACTGCTGCACAGAACACAACTGATAAAAGCTTTTGGAGCCAATTTGATAATGTCTTAAACTATTTGTTAGTGTCTATCTTTAGACTTAACTTCTGCAAAGATGCTGTGTAGAGACAGGGTTTTTTTGTAATTTATAATAGATGAAAACGTGAAACCAACTTAAAAGTACAAAAACTAAAATCAATATGCAGTCGTCATGTTGACATAGGTATACGTTAATGAGTTCAAATGCAGCCACTTAACATTTTTTAATTAAATTAAGACAAATTACAAAATAGTCACAAAAAAAATGTTTAAGGTAAACCTCAAGTTTTTATTAATGCGTATATACTGACATATGCATGTATGCTCCTAATTAATGAAACAATCAAATTAATCTGTGGACATTATAATTGTATATGATATCTTTCATGGTTCATGCGTAAGAGGTATTTATAGCTACAATAAGAACACGGGCTGATTGCCAAGTCAATGAAATAATAAAAATGTGTATTGCTTCAGTACAGTACCTATTTCAAATGAAGTCACTAAAACTCCTTTTCTAAAAATAAAAAAGGGAACTAATGTTCAAATTATGCAATAATACACGTATACCTTAATTGCCTTGAATCTTGACGCATCATTATCTGCAAACTTCTGTAATACATGCCTGGCAGAAAATCCAAATGTACATAATCCATGTAATATGGGCTTGTCAAAACCTAAAAAAAAAAAAAAAAAAAAAAAAAAAAGAGAGAAGAGAGAGAGACTTTAGTTAGTTAGATATAGGTGTATTTCCTACTTAAAAGCCAAGGGCCCCTGAGTGGTTCAGTGAGTTAAGCAACTGACTCTTTGTTTTAGCTCACATGATCTCACAATTTCATGGGTTCAAGCCCCACATCAGACACTGCACTAGCAGCTGGCTTGGGATTCTCTCTCTCCCTCTCTCTCTGCTCCTTCCCCACTCACACTGTCTCTCTCTCTCAAAATAATAAAAACTTAAAAAAAAATTTATTCATATATATATGCGCACCAAGGATAATTAATTCAGGATTTCAAAAACACATCTTCAAATGGCACTATAATGGGGCATCTGCATGGCTCAGTTGGTTAAGCCTCCGACTTGAGCTCAGGTCATGATCTGATGGTTCGTGAGTTCCAGCCCTGCGGCAGGCTCTGTGTTGACAGATTGGAGCCTGGAGCCTGCTTCAGGTTCTGTGTGTCCCTCTCTCTGTCCCTCCCCTGCTTGTGCTCTGTCTCTTTCTCTCTCAAAAATAAATAAATATTAAAACTTCAAAACACAAACAAAAAAAAACAGCACTAGGATGAATTAATACCATCTATTTTAAGAAACATGGAAAATACTTTATAAATAATACTTCCAGGGAGAAAACTATGAAACAAACAGAGAAGAATCAAGAAAGGAATGTGAGAGATGTGGGAACACAAAGAATTGTTTTGTTTGGCTGTGGTCCTGAGGATGAAATCACCCCTGCTGATTTCAATATCCAGGTATGCAGATGATCCTTTCCTAGCCTTTCAGTTCCTTCCTCTCTCCTCCAATGTCCTTGCCCAGCAGGATAACTCCGACACCCACCTACATGATAAAATCCTAACCCTGCACTAGGAGCTGCCTTCCTCCACAATCTGAATTATGAATTCCAAGCACACCACCTCCTGAACACTACTTCCTACTTTCTCTACCCTTAGCATAAATGTATTAGGAGAAGGCTATTTTTTAAATACAACAGGGATGCCTGGGTGGCTCAGTTGATAAAGGGTCCAACTTCGGCTCAGGTCACAATGGCGTGGTTCATGAGTTCGAGCTCTGCATCAGGCTCTGTGCTAACAGATTGATCGGAGTCTTGAGCCTGCTTCAGATTCTGTGTCTCCCTCTCTCTTTGCCCCACCCCCACCTCCCTAAAAAATAAACATTAAAAAAAATTTTTTAAATACTACTCAAACTACCTGTCTTAAGTAGCAATGTCCCTAAGAGTTATTCGGATAACGGAACTACTAGTTTTCATTGGTACACATTATAAGCAACTCACCAGCGAAACTAGAGAAGTTAGGATCAATGTGTAAGGGATTCCAGTCGCCACTGAGGCGGTACAAAGCAGCCTGCAGAGAAAGAATTATAAAAATAACTAGCACTCAGTGCTTTCTGAAAATACATTAAAAGAAAAACAGGAAATATGTTCAATTTTTATATAAGAAATATATAATATACCAAATTGAAGCTCTACTTAGAAAATAACCATCTCTAACACAGATGAACTGTAAATCAAGTGCTTTTTATAACACCTGCCACTGGAATCAGCTGGGGAGGAGGGGACCTGTCGGGTAATGGGAAGGGGCCAAGAACTACACCTGGGTAAAACCATGGTTAACTCTGCCTGAGGAGCAAGTCACAGAAAGGAATCCATCTATCTACTCTCATTACAACACAATGAAAGGGTGGGCGCCTGGGTGGCTCAGTCAGTTAAGTGTCCGACTTTGGCTCAGGTCATGATCTGATGGTTCACAAGTTCACACCCCGCATCAGGCTCTGTGCTGACAGCTTGGAGCCTGGAGCCCATTTCAGATTGTGTCCCCCTGTCTCTGCCTCTCCCCTGCTCGCACTCTGTCTCAAATATAAATAAACATTAAAAAAAACACACACACATACACACAGTGAAGATAAGGTAGATGTTTACAGCCTGTGCTAACCAAGCATAATTTAGGCCAGTTAATGGGGTGCTTTCAGTTGAAGCCTGTAGACTACCACAAACTTCCATCCTCCTGGTACCCTAAGTCCTGAGCACTAGCTCTCCTGCAACAAAATAGACTGACAGGCTGCCATGAAGATTAAATTTCTGCTTGGCCCAGACCTTCATATCACTTCTTCACTTAGATGAGGCAGGATGAGCAGAAAGATACAGGTAACAATAGAAAAAAAGTTACCAGAGCTCCCAGCATTTAACTTGTTTACAGTTCAAACTAGAAAGTACTTTTCAGAAGGGGAGAGATTCACAAAATAGCAGACAGTAGGCATTTAATATACCTGTATTTAATTTTGATCCTCTTGTGCTGCCTCAATACTTCTCCCTGTTCTCACAGATTGCAATGTTAGACTTTCCAAGACTACCTAAATGCTGCATGAAGACTAATCATGTCAGGGGCACCTGGGTGGCTCAGTGGGTTGGGCGGCTGACTTCAGCTCAGGTCATGATCTCACGGCTTGGGAGTTTGAGCCCCAAGTCAGGCTCTGTGCTGACAGCTCGAAGCCTGGAGCCTGCTTCAGATTCTGTGTCTCCCTCTCTCTCTGCCCCTCCCCTGCTCACACTCTGTGTCTCTCTCTCTCAAAAATAAATAAATTTTTTTTTAAAAATTAAAATAAAAAAAGACTAATCATTTCAGCATATCTGACTTTCTTAATTACTGGGTTTTTTAATTATTGATTATTCTTTTTAAATAGATTTTATTAACAGAAAACAACATTTTCTATAATGCATAGGAAAATGTCATTTCTTTTTTAATATGCTTTGTACAATTTTAATAAACTCTTTCTCTTCTCCATCACCCCATATAATAGTTGTATCAATTATTCATTTTCTCAATTGCCGAATATTATTCCCTTTCTACTACCTTCTAAGAATAACTAAATCAGATCAACAATTATCTTACAGCGGTGGCTGACAAGATTCCACATAGTATGTTGGAGGATTAAATGACAATATTTGAAAAGCTCTTTACAAACAATGAAAATCCTAGGCAAATATACATCACTATGTTGCATACAAATGAAAACAAAGATACATTTCAGAGTCTGAAAGGCAAACTGTCCAACACATGATAGACCATGGGCTTTGATACCAGCTCTGCCTTTAATGGCCGAGTTTCCTTATCACCCCGAGCTTCAATTTGCTCACCTGATAAACCTTTCAGAAAGCATAACCCATGATAAATATTAATACCTCAATAAATGTAAGCTATTGTTATTATTTTAAAAGGTATTAGCAACAGTATATCAACGGAAAGAAAGCCGACCTCCAAGTAGGTAGGTAAATAAACGCTTTATTCGTTGCCTTACTGAGGATGCCAGCCTGGGAAAGTCTTTCCATTTGCCCAGAAGAACTGCTCTGCTCTGCAGCGCGTCAGCCACAGGGGAAGGGGGAAGGTGTGCTTGCAAGCAGTTCTCCAAATGCTTGCACATCACAAGGTGTATGTGTTATGAATGTCAAAACTAAAGCTTTCTGATTTCCACAGAGACACAAGAAAGACCCTTAGGTCATCTTAATACATTAGGTTTCAGGGCGCCTGGGTGGCTCAATCAATTAAGTGACCGACTCCTGATTTCGGCTCAGGTCATGATCTTGGAGTTTTTGAGTTCGAGCCCTGCTGGGTGTGGAGCCCGCTTTGTCTCCCTCTCTCTCTGGCCCTCCCCTGCTCGCTCTGTCCCTCTCTCAAAATAAGTAAATAAACTTAAAAAAAATATATCAGGTTTCTATATATCTGATTGTTTAAAAATATTGCTTCCATGTCTCTGTTTAACCGGTTCTCCAGTTCTTGCTGGTTTTGATTTCTCCTTGAGGTCACTTGAGACAGTTCCAGGAGGCTAATGTCAGTCACCTACTGCAGTTGTAGTGCACAAAAGTAGGACAGTCAAGTTTTAAGATTAGTACCAGTATTCTTATCCCACAGAGATCATTCCTATAAATGGAAAAACAAAACAAACAAACAAAAAAAAACCAAAAACCAATTCTCCTAAAGAAATCTTCTTAAAGGAATATGAGAATTTTCATATTCTTTCTTTTTTTCTTTAATGTTTATTTATTTTTGAGAAAGAGAGAGAGAGAGAGCGTGAGTGGGGCAGGGGCAGAGAGAGGGGAAGACACAGAATTTGAAGCAGGCTCCAAGCTGTCAGCACAGAGCCTGATGCGGGGCTTGAACCCATGAATCACGAGATCATGGCCTGAGTTGAAGTGAGACACTTAACCGACTGAGCCATCCAGGGGCCCTGAGAATTTTCATATTCTTTCAATGATAGCATTGCTTCCTACAGATGGCAGAGAAAGCAAAGACAAAAAAAGAGCCATCATGAGACATGACTAAAGTCAAGTAATTGGAGGTTCGACGAAATTCAATCATAAAGCAAAATAACCATTCTCCAAATAATAAGGAACACTGTGTTCAAGGCTTACTTTCTGAATATCTTGAGGGACATTCATATTTTAAGTTTCAGAAGGAGAGTTAAAAGCTTCTTTTGTTACATCTCTGCCTCAATAGAAAAGTCATTAAAGCTTGCAAACACGTATACACAGAACTTAGAAAATCAGCTATGAATTACCTTGCCCGTGTATTACATGTCAGTGGGAGTATCTTCTACATATGAGTAAATTAGTCCTTAATTTTATTTTTAAAAGTTGTATCTTTAAGTTAAACTAAATGCTAAATAAAAGAAATCAGGAACTTATGCTTCCCAAATCCTCACATGCTCCAAAAAAAGGTTACAATCAACAAAAGGAATAAAATGACACAGATCCCAAGCCTACAGTGTAACCAAAAGACAGAGAATACTGCCCACTTCAAATTGCTATAAACACAAAAATGAACACCGATCTCCCGCACCCTCTCCAAGCTACTGTAGAGTGGTGGGGGTAGAGAGGGGAGCACGGAAACAGTGCATGGAAGAGAGAGGAAGAAAAGAAAAGTCACTTCTAGAAAGACCACCTTAAGAGAAAAAAGTACTGAGAAGAATCCTCGAAGATAAGAGCACTGACTACAAAGAGAAGAATTAAGAATGTATCAGCCTCCAAGTCGCAGTCCAGACTGGCCACATTTCTAAGGGAGGAGAGGGTTAAAAAAAAACAATGTCCCTTTTGAAGACTGAATAATGTAGGAAAAAAGAAGAGAGGAAATTTAAGATAAAGAGAACTAAAAAAATGTTTTGAATAAAACAGCTCCCGACAACGTCCCACTCCAAAAAAGCCATCTCTAAAAAAAAATGCACTTTGCCACACTGACAGAAGAGGGCAATCTTGAATTTCATAATGAGAGAATTGTGTAAACCATCACAAACTACCAATCTTCCTCTCAAACTGCATACATTTAAGTAATCTCCATCTATATATATGAAGCTACTCTAAGACTAAAAGAGGAAACAAGAACCAAAACATTACCATAAATGAAATCTCCCCAAACAACCAACTACCAAACAGAACAAAACTGTAACACAACATTCAAGCATTTGGGGATATGAAAGAAACACCATGAATTTAAAATTCAAAAACTAAGAACAACGTCAACAGACAACAAACATGAAGGAATGAAATAAGATATAATTAAACTCTAAAAAGAAAAGGAGGGGGGGAAATCCTATCAGAAATGAAGACTAAACTATAAGATGCCTAGAGGAAAACATATTCAAATAAAAATTTAATCAGGGGCACAGAAGAAAGGGAGGGAAAAAAAAAACAAGAGAACAGAAATGAGACCAAGAGGGGCACCTGAGGGGCTCGGCTGGTTAAGTGTCCAATTCTTTATCTCAGCTCAGATCATGATCTCATGGTTCACGAGATTGAGCCCCACATCAGGTTCTGCACTGACAACATGAAGCCTGCCTGGGATTTTCTCTCTTCCTCTCTCTCTGCCTCTCCCCTGCTCCTTGTGCTCTCTCTCTCTCAAAACAAATAAATAAACTTAAAAAAAAAAAAGAAAAGAAAGAGAGAAAAAAAAAAAGGAAACAAAACCAAGAAAGAAAAAAAAAAAAGCTACAAAGTGGCTAAAATAAGACAGAAAAAAGATCCAATGCATATATAACTTAAGTATTTGAAGAAGAAAAACAGAAAAATGAATGAGAACTACTATTTAAAATTATAATCCGGGGCGCCTGGGTGGCGCAGTCGGTTGGGCGTCCGACTTCAGCCAGGTCACGATCTCGCGGTCCGGGAGTTCGAGCCCCGCGTCGGGCTCTGGGCTGATGGCTCAGAGCCTGGAGCCTGTTTCCGATTCTGTGTCTCCCTCTCTCTCTGCCCCTCCCCCGTTCATGCTCTGTCTCTCTCTGTCCCAAAAATAAATAAACGTTGAAAAAAAAAAAAATTTTAAAAAAAAAAAATAAAAAAAATAAAAAAAAATAAAATAAAATAAAATTATAATCCTAGGGGCACCTGGGTGGCTCAGTCTGTTAAGCATCTGACTTCGGCTCAGGTTGTAATCTCGTGATTCACGAGATAGTCAGCTGTGCTGACAACTCAGAGCCTGGAGCTTGCTTCAGATTCTGTGTCTCCCTCTTTCTCTGCCATTCCCCTGCTTGAACTCTGTCTCTGTCTCTGTCTCTCTCTCTCTCTCTCAAAAATAAAAAATAAAATAAAATAAAATAAAATAAACATTTAAAAAAAATTTTTTTTTTTAATTTTAAAAAAATTTTACTATCTAAATATACCTACTAAAAAGGCCCACTAGTGACATAGGGTCAATGGCCAGGAATGGGCAACACTGAGACCCAGCCTAGTAAAACTACTTGACTTTAAAGGTAAAGAAAAAAGATAAAGAACAACTCTAAGGGCCTAAAGAATAAAGACCAAGAAACCTGGAGAAAGATAAAAAGACTGTCATCAGAGTGTTCAAAAGCCACATTCAAAGCAAGGTCCATGGAGCACCATTTTTAAGAAACTCAAGATTTCATATCTAGCCAAGTTGTTCTTCAAGTATGCAGGGTATAGAAAAATAGTTTTAAATACACAGGAACCAAAGAAACACTATATACATGAGCGCTTCTTGGGGCACCTACCACAGGAGGGGCTTTATCCAACCAGGAGGTGTTGGGGGAAGGTTTGGCAAAAGGACTGATACAATCAGTCACAAATCTAACACTAAAATGAAGATGGGGAAGAGAATACACAAAGAATATACAAATGTTAAATGCTCCGAAAAAGTAAAATTAATGCATATCAAAAGATGAGAATAAAGGAGAGAGAAACAAGAAAATAAAATAGGCTCTCTAACTGTAATACAGGAAACAAGTAAAAAACAGAGACAATGATAAATACTGAAAAACCGTATGGTAACAAGTGAGAAAATGAGAAACTACTATTTTATGGTAAAAACCATAAAAGGTTTGTACCAAGGGCATAGGAAAAGGTTTATGATTTCTACTTCTGGCCATGAGAGAGCACTCTTCTGCCAACAACTAGCAAAAAAATTTTTAAGGCAAAGAGGGAGGCACTGCTCTTAGATGTTACACAGTAAGCAGTATGGGATTAAGACTTGATAGAAGAGACACAAACAAGAGCCACAGCTCTCTGACAGCACTTTTCAGACTGTGGGGCAATTAAGGAAATCCAAACACAGCAAAACAGTCTCAGTGAGTTAAAGAGATAGAGATCAGAGTTCCAGGAGTCTATGCAGCTAGAATCTGTACATACTGAAGAAGAAGAAGCTACACAGAAAAGAGCTCCAGAAATCTAAACACAGGTCAGTCCCCTTGAGGACCATACAGAAAGGCCCTGGAAGAGGAGACATCACATGAAGAAAGAGGCCTTGTGGAGAAGTTTAGAGGCACTCTAGCCAAAAGTCAGCAAGAAGCCCCTAAACTTAGCAAAGATGGTATCTTTGGCCTCCCAGCCCTACCCAGCCACCATCTGAGAATAGCTACACAAGCTAAGGCAGAAGGAACACCCAGTCAATCCACAGTCATTAAAAAAAAAAAAAGTAGTACTTATAATACACCTCGTAACGTAATAAAAAATATTTTAATGGATGATATAACTAATATGCCAAAGACTAACTTTATTTAATAATGACAGTAGTGGGGCACCTGAGTGGCTCAACTGGTTGAGCACCCAACTATCGATCTTGGCTCAGCGAATGATCTCACTGTTTGTGAGTTCGAGCCCCACTCCAGGATTCTGTCTCTCCCTCTCGCTGCCTCTTCCCCGCTTGCTCTCTCTCTCTCAAAATAAATTAATTAATTTAAAAAAATGAGAGTAGCTAAAATCCTGTTGGAATAAGTGGTATAAAATAACTATCTGGGAAACTAGAGATACTTTTTTCATTCTTCCCCCAACTGTAAAGCCTGACATCTAATATCTATTTATTCTTTGGCCTTTCTAGATTACTAAGGATGAATTTTTTATTTATTAATTGTAAAACACTCAAAGGACACTTACAACTTCATAAGTTTGAAGATGAAGAAATTCCCCTAACGACATGATAAACAGACCACCCCAGAAGTGATCTCAGTACAACTAAAACTACGGTTGCCCGCTTCCTCAGTGATTGAAAAGTTACTGACTTAATTTAAAACCTATCGTACAGTTGACACTATAACAGCGTAATTTTTTTCTTATTTCCACTCCTTCAAGATCTGCCCATCCATGACCATCTCCCACTTCTCTGTCATGTGGCTGCTCCAGTTTTTACTCTTTCTACGCCATCATGCTCTTCTCTTCTCTTACAGTCAGCTATCATGACATCTTATCCTCTTTCCAGCCAAACTGCAAGCCCTACATCTCTGGTAAAGAGAGAGTATCTACACGCCATTTTGGTTCAGCTAAGTTCCATCTTTCCTACCAAAGCCTGCTGAACATCATTCCCTGTTGAGTATCCCCACTGTGAATGTCCACAGCACTTGCTCAGCAATTCAAAGCCTGTGTTTAGGGGCGCCTGGGTGGCGCAGTCGGTTAAGCGTCCGACTTCAGCCAGGTCACGATCTCGCGGTCCGTGAGTTCAAGCCCCGCGTCAGGCTCTGGGCTGATGGCTCAGAGCCTGGAGCCTGTTTCCGATTCTGTGTCTCCCTCTCTCTCTGCCCCTCCCCCGTTCATGCTCTGTCTCTCTCTGTCCCAAAAATAAATAAACGTTGAAAAAAAAAAAAAAAAATTTAAAAAAAAAAAAAAAAAAAAAGCCTGTGTTTAATCACTCACAGTTTGGAAGAGGTGCCCTAGTTATTTTGACATTTACATCTTGAGTATTTGAGTGTCTTTCAGCTCCTTGATGACACATCAGTTCTTCCACTTGATCTATATGTCTCCTATATAGCTCAGATTCAGTTTAAAACAGCCCATAAAGCCCCTGAAATTTATGCAAAGTTTAATTAAAAATGGTTTTTGAACAAACGGTGGCTTTTGTGAGATTTTCTTTTTGTGTTTTTTTTTTAATTTTTCTTAATGTTTTATTTATTTTTGAGACAGAGAGAGACAGAGCATGAGCAGGGGAGGGGCAGAGAGAGAGCGAGACAGAGAATCCAAAGCAGGCTCCAGGCTCCAAGCTGTCAACACAGAGCCTGATGTGGGGCTCGAACTCATGAACCATGAGATCATGACCTGAGCCAAAGTCAGACACTCAACTGACTGAGCCACCCAGGCGCCCCTCGTGAGATTTTCAAATGACCACATGAGACTAAAATGCTCTGTCAAATGACAGGTGCCCATTATTTATACAAAAAATATTTGTTAACTAGGATCGCCCGGGTGGCTCAGTCGGTTAGGAGTCCAACTTTGGCTCAGGTCATGATCTTGCAGTTCATGAGTTCTAGCCCTGCATCGGGCTCTGCGCTAACAGCTCAGAGCCTGGAGCCTCCTTCAGATTCTGTGTCTCCTCCTCTCTCTGCTCCTCCTATGTTCATGCTCTCTCTCTGTCTCTCTATAATAAATAAATGTTAAAAAAAATTTTTTTAATAAAAAAAAATTTGCTAACTTAAAAACTGCCCTTTGTCACACAGCAAAAGAGAACTCTGCTGAAAATAAACGAAAAGTTCTACTCTGAAAAAGAGGAAAAGAAAAAAAAGTCTCTCTACTTACTGTGTGTAGAAATTCAAGCCTTGCAAACTATTCAGCTTTTCTTATCTACAGCAGATACCTTTCATCATTTCAGTAACTCCAGAATAATAAGGGAGCACTGTGGGGTTTTGTGAACCATGAAACCACGAAGTCCTTTTCTGTTCTTTCTAGTGCCTTAATAAAATTAATTTCACTATGAAACTTTAATTAAACACAAATATGAGTGCACACATAGGAAACTGATAAGAAACAGGGATGGGAAAAACATTTAGAGGCAAAAACTAATCTCTGGAAAAAAGTGTTCTTCTTTCCACCACCTGGTTATACAAGCACAGGAGAAAAATATAATTAAATATGTACCAATCTTAATTCTTTCTGGCTCGTGAAATTATATTTCTATTTGCCAGCAAATAGAAATCCTGCATAAGTTCTCATATCAAGCATATCAAAGTTAGTATCAAAAACCACATATACTTTATAAATAATTTGCTGTCATTACAGTAGCTCCCTCACAGTGTATCTTCAGAGCTTTATGTTTTCGTTCTGTACCTGTATGGTTACTCCTCTGGCCACTGTGGGGAAGAATCTTTGGGGACTCTCAAACACAAAGTGGCTTTTCTCATCTTTATGGTTACCTTCTGTTTCTTAAATAAATGTCTGCATGCTCAAAAAATTTGTCAACTGATAGGGCATTTTATCTCCTCCATCAGAAAACAAATTATTTATGCCCAAAAAAAGACATTAAATCACCTACCCCTCCTAAGATGCTTTATTTTGCCTATCTACTAAAGCTGGCATAAAATAATCTGTTTCCGGGGTGCCTGGGTGGCTCAGTCAGTTAAGCGTCTGACTTTGACTCAGGTCACAATCCCACAGTCTGTGAGTTTGAGCCCCACATCAGGCTCTGTGCTGACAGCTCAGAACCTGGAGCCTGCTTCAGATTCTCGGTCTCCCTTTCTCTGTGCCCCTCCCCTACTCATGCTTGCTCTCTCTCTCTCTCTCTCTCTCTCTCTCTCAAAAATAAACATTAAAAAAGAATTAAAAAAATAATAATAATAATCTGTTTCCAAGCAAAGTAGCTCAACTTTCTTTCCTGAAAGAGGAAAGGGTGACCAAAATTTGCCTTTTAATTCTTCTCCTCCTGCTCATTAGGGGTTGAATGAAATTCTTCACTACTAAGTTAGGCAGTGTCTTTAAGCACTGCCCAGCAAAGCAGGATGCTTCCTGAGGTGACATGTGAAAAGTCTTTCTATATTTTCTTTTGATTTATGGTAGAGAAAAAAATCTGATGAGCAAAAATGTAGAAACACCAGATTACAACTATGGAAATATACCCTTAATCTTTAACATGTTCAAGGATAAAGCCCTACGTTTGGACTCACAAAACTATAGGATATCAGAGTTATATATTCAAGAGCCAGCAGTCAGGTGGCTTTATCGCTTTTCAAAAAGCACAATCTCACCTGATTAAGTGAGGTGACATCTGTAAGTACAGCATCAGGAGGTCTATTAGGCACGGCTACAGCTTCCTGAAACCAAAAAACATCACAGGTTAAATACTAACAAAGTAATTGGTACTCTCTTTACTCAGATTAGTATTTGATGAACAACCATGTTTCAGTATAACAAAATCTGCAAGTTAGATAAAATGTTTTTAAAAATAATTTCTGTTCAGGAGATAACATTCAAAATCTCATAACTGCTAGCCTCATCTATGCTGTGATTTCCCTGAAATGACCCTGTTTAACGAAAGGAATTATACAACCAGATCCATTCCCTGGGCCACCAAGGAGAAAGAAGTAAAGACCCTTTTCCCAGTGCAAAAGATGATAATAACTATAAGAACTAGACAAACAATTCACACCTACATTGATTTAATCTTTAAATATACTTTTTACTAACAGTGCGGGTCTCTTTGCATCTATATCCTATTTGGAGTTGGTTCAGATTCTTGCATGTGTAGATTAATGTTCTTCATCAAAACCATCATTCCTTCAATTATTTTTTCTATTTCTCTCTCTCTCTCCTCTCCTTCTGGTCTTTCCATTACATGCATCTCGCTATACTTAAGGTACCCCACATTTCACTAAGACTTCTTTTTCTTTTCATCTTTTTTTGTCTCTGCAGATAGATAGAGAGAGAGAGAGAGAGAGAAAGACAGAGAGAAAGATCTTCAGGCTTTTTGATTCTTTCTTCTGCCAGTTAAAATCTACTATTGAGTGCTCTAGAAAATTCTTCATTTCCCTTATTGTAATCTCAGCTCCAAAACTTCTATTTGGTTGTTCAACATAATTTCTATTTGTTGATTTTCTCTACTTGATGAGTCACTGTCATCATACTTTACTTCTTTAAGCGTGCTTTCCTTTGATTCTGTGAACACATTTAGAAGAGCTGCTTTGAAGTCTTTGTCTACAAAGTCCTCTCAAAGGCAGTTTCTATTGCCTGTTTTGTTCTGGTTTTATTTTCCTGTCTATGGGTCATGTGCTCCTGTTTCTTGCATGTCTTGTAATTTTTTGTTGATGACTAGACATTTTAGATAACCTATTACACAACTCAGGATATTGACCTCCTTTCCCTGTGACAGGCTTGTGGTTATTGTTAATTTATTTATTTGTGTGGTGCCTTGGCTAGATTATTTCAGCTAAGTCTATTTCCCCAATAGTGAGCAACTTCTGGTGTGGCTCCTCAGAGGTATAGCCTTGGGCAAGAACACAGTCAGTTACCCAGGGATAACAGTGGGTTTATTTACCAGGGTTCTCTGTGACTCTCTCTCCCTGACCTCTCTGCTCAAGTGTCTGCCTCATTTGGTATCATACCCAACCGTTAGGCTCCACTAATCGCCAGATGATTGCTCTATTACTTTCAATAATGCCCTGGGGCATAAATCACTCTACAGTCTGATCCAATTAAAGTCAGGCCAGTTTTTGTCATGATCCCATGAGGGCTCTTCTTAGCTCTCTCTTTCCATGGTTCTCTCTAGAAAACTTCTAGTTGGGCTGGTTGTTAGCTTATTGTTCTCATGGAGCTACAAGGTTCCTCTTGGTTGTTAATCTAAAGTAACTTAATATCTGTGGGCACCCTTACCTTTGAACTTTCAACTACTCTATTCCTTGGGATGAGCTTCAGAGATCTCTATTATTACAGGCTGCCTCAGTGCCTGGGTGAAACCTCTCCTCCACTGCCGTAGAAGTAGGGGCAAGGATAGTGGCCTACTCATCTCCAAGTGACATCCTCACTCTACAAGAAGTTGTGCTGGGCAGGGGTAATAGCTTCTGGCCTCCTCAGCTTTCCTCACCCTGTGGGCAAGTGGGGGCAAGAGGGATTGGGTCCTTCAGTCTTCTCATACTACCATGTGTGGAGCAGAGTTTCCACTCTACATGTGGAGGCCGGGTAGAGAACGAGAATGCTGTAACTCTTAGCCACTTCTACCTGGAACAGAGCTTCAACAACACAAGCTGGGGGCTGTGGGAGGCATAAGAAAATCTGGTGACCTGCTCTTGCTGGGAGGATAGCCTGCTCTGGGAGCAGGGACAAGGGATCCTGTGCTTGGGCTACACATGCCTAGAGTGGAACTGCCATTATGCTGAGCCCAGCGATGAGGGGAAAAAGGAGAAAGCCGTGGCTCAAATGCCACAGATTCTCAATGGTCTTACCAAGATAAAGACTTCCTTGAATAAATATTTCCTAATTTGCTATATGCCCTGAGGACAATCTCCAGATACTTTAAATGGTTTTCTTTTTGTTTTAACTTTCACCCATTATGATGTTATAGCTGACTCAATGGGGAGAGGGTCCAGGGGACTCCTCACACCATCATTCCAGAAGCAGTTTCTCAATACTGCTTTAAGCGTACTTCCATTTATCCAGAATGTTTAGAACATTATAATCTCGTTACCTCAAATAAATCGGAAGTAAAGGCCAGGTTAAATGAAAAGTAATGTCCAAGTTATAAAATATTTTTAGAAAAAAAAATGTTTTTAGGTAGAATTTGAGAACTAAAGAGTAACTAGAATCGTCTTACACAAGACAAGTGCTTAAGTCATTTAATGAATAAAGATTTTATTTTATACAAGGATGACTCGCATGTGTTAGGTTTTCCTAAAGACTTCTGGGTGATGCAAAGTCTGTAGAAGAAAGTAAAAACGTTCCCATAATTATCTCAGGTACATTACACTTATGTCAGCCAGACTCCTCTACAAATACGTGTTATATATTAAAATATGCAAACATACATAGCTCTTTCAATTAATTCAAAGATACTCTGATTCAAAGAAGTGTGAATTACTGAGGATCTACTCTGTTAAATCACACCTATGGTAATATGATAAGTTCAAAATATACATACAGATACTTACATACCCATATATTTTGCTTATAAAGCTTATAATAGCCTACCTTGACTTTGTCTGACGTCCGTTTTCCACCAATGCCTCCACAGCCAACAAGGAAGAGAGAGAACTGATTGTAACATATAAGTTCCTTCTCAAAATAAGAATAGACTGAAAAGCAAATGAAAGAAAAAATAAAGGAAGTTATTATTGAAAGACATAACCAGTTAACCAAGACATGATTAGCAATTCCTTTAAAAGTTTCAAAAACAAAAAGTAGTCACTAGAAGGTCTGATAACTTAAAGATGCCCAAGTTTGGTTTATAAAGCATCTTTCAATTTCTTCACTACCGGTCTCTAGAAGGCAGAGTGAAGAGGACCTTCATATACCCTCTCTTGACTGTGAAACAGCAGTTTCTCTCTCCTCTTCTTCAATCTCCCCAACTGCCTATCCTATCTTAACTCTCTCCATCTCAAACATTTCACAAAATCCCACTATACAGTGCAGGTATCCAACACTCTCAAACATTCCAACATTCTGCCAAAGGACTCAAAAAGAGCCTGGAGGGGTTCCTGGGTGGCTCAGACGCCCCTCCCCTGCTCGAACTCTCTGTCTCAAAATAAACAAACAAACAAACACACACAAACAAAAAACAAAAAAAAAGAGGGGCGCCTGGGTGGCTCAGCTGGTTAAGCATCCGACTCTTGATTTCCACTAAGGTCACGATCTCACAGTTCCTGAGTTCAAGCCCCACAATCAGGCTCTGTGCTGACAGTGCGGAACCTGCTTGTAATTCGCCCTCTCCCTCTCTCTCTGCCCCTCCCCTGCTCTCACTTTCTTTCTCTTTCTCTATCTCTCTTTCTCTCAAAATAAATAAATAAATCTAAAATTTAAAAAAAAATACTTGAAAAAAAAAGAACCTGAAATACAAAAGAAGAAGTGAAGATCAAGGTATAAGCTTCAGGAGGACAGAATCATGGGTCTTGCTCACCATTATATTCCTAGCAATCAGAATGGTACCTGGGACAGAAAAAGCACCTAACCAATATTTATTAAATTAATGAGTAATGAGGGGCGCCTGGGTGGCTCAGTCGGTTGAGCAACTGACTTCGTCTCAGGTCTTGATCTCACAGTTCGTGAGTTTGGGTCCCGCGTCGGGCTCTGTGCTGACAGCTCGGAGCCTGGAGCCTGCTTCGGATTCTGTTGTCTCCCTCTCTCTCTGCCCCTCCCTCACACACACTCTGTCTCTCTCTGCCTCTCAAAAGTAAAGAAAACTAATTAAAAAAAAATTTTTTTTAATTAATGAGTAATGAATAAATGATACGAGTCAGTGAATGAGTAAGCAAATAATGAATGAATGTAGGACAGCTGTCCCTCTTTCTACTAACTTCCTAGTGAGGGTGTGAGAACTCTATCTCCAGCTCTAAAAAATTAGAAATATGACTTTGAACTGCACACAAAAGAAAAAAATCTAATTATAACAAAAAATAAGGAAGGTCATGGCAATTTGTATTAAAATAAGATTTTTAACTGTATTACACAGGAAATTGGATATCTGATTTCATTTGCACTTTGCGTACAAATTCTAATACATTATTACCCAATATCAAGCTGTAGTTAACTAAATGGAGTGGGTCAAGAGAAAATAGTAAAAATGAAAGTTAAGGTTACTACAGAAACTTTGTTCTGAGGTATGTCACATGTCTGGTAGCTCAGGGAGAAGAGTAAAAGAAAACTGGGAGAGGGGTGCCTGGGTAGCTCAGTTGGTTAAGCGCCTGACTCTAAATTTTGGCTTGGGTCATGATCTCACAGTTTGTGGGATTGAGCCCCATGTCAGGCTCTGCACTGACAACGTGGATCCTGCTTGGGATTCTCTCTCTCTCTCTCTCTCTCTCTCTCTCTCTCTCTCTCTGCCCTTCCCACAACTCTGATACTCTCTCTCTCTCTCTCTCTCTCGCTCTCTCAAAATAAACTTTAAAAATAATAATAAAAAAAGAAAAAAGAAAACTAGGATAGTTGCAGCCAAATGTTGGCCAACTTCTGGAATGACAAACAAACACAAAAATCTAAAACATGGGGCATCTGGGTGGCTCAATCAGTTGAGTGTCCAATTTCAGCTTAGGTCATGAGATCATGACCCCATGGTTCATGGGTTTGAATCCTTTGTCGGGCTCTGTGCTGACAACTCAGAGCCTGGAGCCTGTTTCAGATTCTGTCTCCCTCTCTCTCTGCCCTGACCCCACTTGTGCTCTCTCTGTCTCTAAAATAAATAAACATTAAAAAAAAATTTTTTAAATAAAAAAATAAAAATCTAAAACAGAAAGGGGAGAAGGAAGAAGAGGAAGACAAGAATGACAGAAAGAGGGAAAAAAAAGACATACTATGAAATACTATGAGCTGACAGAAATAATGTAGTAGGAGAATATTTAAGAGCAACAAAAATGTTCTCAACATATTATGTAGTAAAAACAAGGCAAGTTCCTACACAGCATATACAGTATGACCTTCCGTGTATTTAGGACAAAGATGATGAAGCCTATATTCCAACTATCAGACAATATCATATTTCCCACTCTAATTTATTTCCAAAATTTTTGACAACAAAGATCTATTTCTTCTTTTTTTTTAATTTTTTTAAGTTTATTTATTTATTTTGAGAGAGAGAGAGAGAGAGAGAGAGTATGAGCAGGGGAGGGGCAGAGGGAGAGGCAAAGAGAGAACCAAGCAGACTCTGTTGTCAGCACAGAGCCTAATGTGGTGCTCGATCTCACAAACCATGAGATCATGACCTGAGCTGAAATCAAGAGTCAAACAGATGCTTAACCAACTGAGCACCCAGGTGCCTCAATATCTATTTCTTCTTAAACTTCAGAATAAATAAATTTTAAGCAATGTATCTTGAGCTGATGTTTAATTACTAGTATGTCAACCTTTACTAAACTACTATAACCTTTTTTTTCCCACTGCAAATAAAATATGGCTGTGGTGTTTAAACCACATTTGAGTTCAAGAGGCTTGAATGCACAACATTAGGAACTTAACCACCATTCATGAAAATGATTGAGAGCCAAATACGTCCCAAAGAGTTCCAAAGAGCGAACAAAGACAAGAGTATCTACAATACTAATTATCCAGTGATGGTTGTCGATGTGTTCCTTCCTGCCAAGTCCAAACTCCAGTCCGCCACTACATTCTCTGTACCAGCCACAGTTTGCACCTCTGTGCTCTGGTCATGTGGTCTCAAATCCCCTGAAATGCCCCACTCTTCCCACCGCTACCCTAACCTGCTCCTTTGCCTCATCCTCGCTTATTTCCTGAGAGCTTATAAAATTTTTAGAACGCTGATCGTTATCTTGGTTTCTCGAAAACTGGAAGATGAATGTGAACGTACCGATCAGTTTCTATGGTGAAGCACCACATGACACACACGAGGCCTGTCAATCTAACAATATTATTGTAAGAATTAAAAGTGACTTACCATCCATAAGAATTACTAAACCAGATCCTTTATCTAGGACATCGGCAATAACAGCTTCACATTTTAAGTTTCCTGAAATGAACGGTGAAATCAATCAATCATCTGTTTTTAAAAAGACCATAAGATCATTATATTAAGATATGAGAGAATTTAACAAAATCTCCACTGTAAGTTCAGCAAAACTAAAAGCTATGCTTTGATATAGTTTTCAAGGTATTGTTAAATCATTCAACATTAAAAGGAAAGAGAATACCTCAGTCACTACATTTGAAACATCAAGTAGAAACACAATAAAGATCAAACTTCTAATACCCAGAAAATCTGGAGACCAGCATAGCCTGAACTAGACCATGGTCTAGTTCACAATGGACACAAAGGGCTGCTGTTAGGTTTCTTGTCCTCCATCTAATGCTTCTTTTTTTTTATCCCCAGGAGGAGTCACACGGCCTCTGACAGTACCAATGAAGCTGACAAATCCAGTGAGAGAGACAGAGACGCTGACATCAGTCTCCTGATGCTTGTGGTCCTGAGTCTCATCACCTGCTGGGTTTCACAGGAAGATTATAAATAGTAGCCGTACCTTAGCTTTCTGTAGTTTAAAGAGATTCCAAACCACAAGTATCTCGAATTTTGAATATTCATATTAGAGAGGCATTAGAGAGGTAGCTTTAAAAGTGCTTAAAGAAAATGCGCAGAAGCTACTGAAGAAAAATAATTCATGAGAAACCTAACTTGACGCTAAGGAGGTACACGAAATTAAGAAAAATATTTGCCACACCTTCCTATTCATATCACTTTCCAGGTATAATCATTTTGGAGTATATGCCTGTGTCTCTCTCTTGATATTTAAAATCCCTAAAGGCAAAAATCTACCTTACACATTCGTACTTTCCTTGTAACAATGGTTCCCAAGGGAGCCCACGGTCGAGTGACTGGCACATGCCAGACAGAGGGAGCCTCCTGGCCTCTGCCCTGGCCACCAGTGCCACCGCCACATGCCCGCACACGATGCACACGTGCACACAAAACCTCCACGGTGGGGATCCAGACACCGTATTTCATTTAAAATAACAGGTAACTTAACGTAGTAACAGGCTGTTTCAGTAGGTAGCCAGGTTAGAAAATGTATCTAAAACTGAAAACTCTGCCTTGTCCATGGCAGGTAAGCAGCGGATGTCTGATGAAGGCAGTCACCACACATCACCTCAGATAAAAACGGTTGTGTGAAAACTTCTGCTATAACACTGAAATAAGGCTATTCAAATTGAAACAGTGAGAATCTCATACATTTTTTTGGTAAAATAAAAAGCTTTGGAAAAACATGAAAGGAGGATTCTAGCTTCTTGCTGACCTGCATGTTACATAAGGCGAAATGATAAATAAGCCCTTTTTTTGGTATTTTACCACCTTATGTGGTCAGTATTTAATTAGACAATATGCTGACATTAGAGCACTGAAACAAATCTATCAAACTATAGTCAAAGAATAAGAAAAGCAGCTTTACTGAACGAGTAGGATACTCCTGAGAAGAAGAAAATTCATTATTAAGGCAGACCTGATTTTACTTACTCTAAAAGAAAACAGGAATAGTTAATTACAACAAATCCTCTATCTTTTAATGCGCTTGCCTTTATGAAAATTGCTACCAACATAAATACCTGAGAAAAGAATCAAAAACCATTATTCATAGGAATCATAGCTGCCTATATACAATTACTAAGTTTAGAACACATGTATACAACAGAGATGCTTTTTCAGTTGCTAATGACACCTGTATCATTAGAAATACACTGTTAGTATTTCGAGATAATTTAATAAACAAGACTATTCAAGGACAAAGCTTAAGGTCACCAAAATAGGTCCTGCTTCACATCAATCTATTCTAATCCATATCCACGCCTTGCGATATGACTTATTTAAAGTCACTCTAGGGGCGCCTGGGTGGCTCAGTCGGTTAAGCGTCCGACTTCGGCTCAGGTCACGATCTCGCAGTCCGTGAGTTCGAGCCCCGCGTCGGGCTCTGTGCCGACTGCTCAGAGCCTGGAGCCTGTTTCAGATTCAGTGTCTCCCTCTCTCTCTGCCCCTCCCCTGTTCATGCTCTGTCTCTCTCTGTCTCAAAAATAAATAAACATTAAAAAAAATAAAAAATAAAAAAAAATAAAGTCACTCTGTGCCAGTTTAACACAATGACACAGTTTGGAAGGTTAGTCAGGAAATAAAATCAGGGTACAATTAAGGAATCCATGTATCAGGAACTCACCTGATCTGGGAAGTGGTTTATACAACTCCAAGTACTGCTCCCCATGGAGAACCTATGTTAGGGTAAACAAAATTTTATTGGCCGACTTTCCTGTTCCACAAGCTCTGCTATGAATATGGCTAATCACAAGTGATATTTCACTGGCCGCTTGCTCACATCAGTACTCCCCCCAAATTATCTGTCTCAGTTTGGCTTCTACTTCTTAATCATAATCATAATCAATCATATTCAGAAATAATCAGCCTCCCAATCTAAAGACTGTTAGATCTTTTGGAGCAGAAAAGGTGTTCTTTCTTGACATTCATAAATCCTTACTGACTGGTAATTATGGATTACTTACTGATGCAAACACTAAACTAGGCTATATTTCCAGGGCTTATCACTGTGCCTGGAACATAAAGGGTAATTAATATATATCTGTTGAATAAAAATGGATAAATTGGAGGTGCCTAGGTGGTTCAGTCAGTTGAGCATCCCAACTCTTGATTTTGGCTCAGATCATGATCCCAGGGTCATAGGATGGAGCCCTGCATTGGGCTCTGTGCTGAGCATGGAACCTTCTTAAGATTTAAGATTCTCTCTCTCTCTCTCCACCCCTCTCCCTCACTCACACACGTTCTCTCTCTAAAATTAAAAAAAAAAATTTGGGGTTCCTGGGTGACTCAGTTGGTTAAGCCTCCGACTTCAGCTCAGGTCATGATCTCACGATTTGTGGGTTCAGGCCCCGTGTCGGGCTCTGTGCTGACAGCTCAGAGCCTGGAGTCTGGTTCGGATTCTGTGTCTTCCCCTCTCTCTGCCCCTCCTCCCCTGCTCTTGCTATGTCTCTCTCTCTCTCAAAAATAAATAAAATATTTAAAAATAAAATAAAATAAAAGTTTTAAATGAATTTCAAATCACATGTACCAAATACAAACAACTCAACTAAAACACAGGAGAGTATTACAACCATGTTCAAAGTAATCACAACCATGTTCAAAGCACTATCATTGTCCGTATTTCCTTAGTGTGATATCTTACAAATTATCTATAGATACAAAAATAGACATAGATGCATCTTATAAATTAACTATCAGTAGATACTAAGGACACTGTGTAACACTTAACCTCAATGTATGGAAGCAAAAATACACCAATATATGTAGGAAAATAATAAGACAGAAAAAACAAAATCTGACCCATATACTCAAATGACCACACCCCACTGCCATGGGACACCTTTAATTCTGTCTTCCTCCGAACCCAGAAGGAGAAAAAATGAGACAAATGGAGGATGGCCCACCATATCAAATGGCCTGGACACTCAAGGTGGGAAGACAGGGATTTCAATTCAAGAGGGCTATTATTTCTGGCCACAGATTCTGAACACCATTCATGATTTTTCCAACTCCTCCTGACTCTGAAGGAGTACAAGTGCAGAATTCTGAAACATTTGCTTTAACTGTTTGCATTTCAATTATTCAAACAGAACTGTATGCAGCAAATACCATGGGGCAGGGACTAAAACAACAAACTGCCTGGTCCATATCTCTTGCCTCCCTCCCAACTCATCAGATACTCAAATAAAATAAGTTCTCACAGATTCAGAGCAGCAATGGGCGAATCGCTCCTCCAGTAAATGGGTCCTCCAATCACCAAAGCCAGAGAAATTGACTCACAGCTCTAGAATTCAACAGCTATCCCTGGACTCATGACCTGAACCTTGACTCCAAGAAATGAAACATGCCCCACCTCAAAAGCTTTCTCACAGTTGTTCACACCTTCCTTCTTGAAACGACTTGTCCATTTTGCTTCTCAGATACCACATTCTCCCGCTATTCCTCAGAGCTCATACCTTGCCAGCCATTCCTTCTCGGTCTCCCTTGCTGATTCTTCCTCATGTCTTCAACCTTTCAACACTTGTAGCGTCCGGTCTCTGAGCTCAGGCTCTTCTCTACCTACGCTCACACGTTACGCTACGTGATTTCATCTAGTCTTGGGTCTTCAAATATCACTTCAAGTCTAAGAACCCCAGCGAGACCGCTACCCCCCAAACTCACGACTCACATATTCAACTGCCCGTTTTACATCTCTACTGGATTGTATAAGAGAATCTCAGGTTTGTCCAAAACCAACCCCTGACCATCCCCACCTTAAGGTAACTGTATACATCTATCTTGTTATATATATGTTCTATATAACTACTATACATACTAAATATATTGTATATAGTTAATTATAAATCATGTATAGAGACACATATGCATATATTTCATCCCAGTTACAAAAAACTTCATCTTTGACTCCTCTTTCCTTCGACTCACATCCAGCCTTTTGTTTAAATTACTATAAGAGACTCTTAACTCGTTTGCCTGCTTCGGCTTGGCCCCCATATAATCTATTCTCCACACAGTAGCAAAAATGAGCCTGTGAGTGAACACAGCCAGATCATATCACTCCTCAGTTCAAAGCACTACAGACTGTCTCCCATGTTAGTTAATCAGAGCATAAGCTAAAATTCTTATAATGACTACAAGGCCCTCTTCTACCACCGCCACCCCACCCACCCCGCCCTGGTTCATCCTGTAACAGACTGGCCCCCTTGCTGCTCCAAAAACAAGCCAAGTATGCATCTGCCTCAGGGCCTTTTACACTTGTTCTCTCTGGCTCAAATACTCTTCCCAGATCATTACCTGGCTTGCTCCCTCACCACTATCATCAAGCAAGAGTTATCACATCCATCTTATAGATAAGGAAACCAAAGCTTCGGAAAGTTCTGTACCCTTGGTCAAACAGCAAGCAAATGGCAGAGAGAGGATTGAGAACATTATGTCAGGGTCGTAGGACTGGACCTAATTGCAGTTTTCTTCTTTCTGCTTGTCCTTTCAACTAAGTCTCTTCTCTTATATGCTCAAAAGGAAAATCAAAGATATGCTAAATCTTTATTCCTGAACCAACCATGTCAAACTATTTTATTAATACATGTGCCCGCAAACAATGTGACATTTATCAATCATATTTGAAGAAACCAAAGAAAAGCAAAATAAAGGCTTCTTATTACTCTTACCTTTTCCAAGCTGACCGGAAGCTCAGGAACCTCTCCTAACCCTCCACCTACTAAAGGTTTCTGAGCTACGATAACTCCAAATGTAGGCAAACAGGAGAAGTCAGAGCTTCCTTCGTATATAAATTTCATATCTTTTGGCTCCTTCACCGATGCTCCCACACCAAGGGCATACATAATAGTTTCCAGCTCCGTGTAAGCAGAAGAAAATGGAGGGAATTTATAGCCAATGGCTCCAGCCTATGAGAAAGGTATACGAGAGTGTTTTTTCAATGATATTTTTGTCAAATCCTTAACGTTTTAACTTTTTCAAAACTATTAACTGCTTACGTACCTGGTTTTTGCTTTTGAAGACAGGTGAATAGAATGTCATGTTGGTGAATTTCATGGAGTGTCATAACTGTTTCATTAGATTTTATTTTAATAGAAACCAATTAGAAAGTGTGTGGGAAAGGACTTCATTTACAGATAAGAACTTTTTTTATAATTTGCTTCTTACTAACAGTATGTCTCATTTTCAAATTTCCTATCTCTGATGGTGAGACGCCCTATTAATTCAGCAACTATTACAAACTAAAAAATACAAAATAATAATAATAATAATAATGAATAGGTCATAAATAGTGATAGTGAATCGCCCTACAGGAGCTACTTATAAAATTAAATGTAAAAAGAGCAAAATGCTGCTTAATGCTTGTAAATTAGATGGCCTCAGAATGGTTTTAGTTAAAATGAGATTTTACCTTAAGTTCCTGGCTGGGAATGTCCCTCATCAAACTGGATATTGTATTTTTGTACTTAGTGATGATATGTCTTGCTAATGTGTGAAGTTGATACTGGGCTAAAAAGCAATGATGTCCAATTGTCAATCACTTTTATTCCAAAACAGGAGTCCACAAACAAGGGCTGAGAGCTAAGAATGGTTTTTACATTCTTAAAGAGTGGTTTAAAAAAAAGAAAAACAGGAAGAACATGTGACCAGGAAGGGTAGGTGATCCACAAAGCCTAAAACATCTACTATCTGGCCCTTTCCCGGAAAAGTTTGCCAACCCCTATTCTAGGATAAAGTCATATTTATAACCCAATCATATTCTCAAGGTTAAAATTAGATTGTTAACATTATCACTCTATCTTCCCTGAGTCACAAAACACCAAAACCAAATGCATCAAATGATTTATTTCTATTTATGCACTACATTTTTTTGTTTAAAGGCGACAATAAATCAGCAAACTTCACATGGGCTATAACCACTATTCCATCAGAATTTCTACACAGTCGGAGGTCCTTTATTTGCAGCGATGTTGAAATAGTTCCAAAATACAATCTATCAATGCTTTCACTAAAAAAAAATGACTCAAAAGAGGCACTTAAATAGATATCCTTTTCTAAAAAGTTAGAAAAAACAGTAACTACAGTAGAATTATCAACAATACTACCAAAAAAAAAAAAAAAAGACACTTGTGTAATTATACTGAAGAAAGTAAAAGTTACATAAGGCTACATCTTAGCCTCATGTTCATCCAAATTCTATAAATATTTAGTACATATTTTAAGAAAAGTCTTGTCACTTATCTTTCCTATTTAACAATGGACTAATAGCTTGGAAAATAACATTTTTGTATGAGAGAAAAGAGAAAAAGGAAAAAAAAAAAAAAAAAAGAAAGAAAAGAGAGGATCTCAAGAAAAGGCACAGCTTTTAGGCTTTTCTCCCCAACTTACAAATCCTGATGGTGCTGTTGATGCTGCGTGACTCACATGATTTGTCGAAACTCCTCCATCTGAATCGATTTTACTTATAACTCCAATGATACTGCCAACTGATTCTAAACAGTAATAACAACAAGGATGCTTCTGTTACAAGACATGACTAAGAAAAGTGACAACGTGCTCGATTATCATTCCTCTAACAGTGAGTAAGCCTGCCACAGGACCTTCACAGGCACTCATGAACTGAATATATGAGGTAAAACTATTAAAGGAAGAAGCTGTGAAAGACTCCGAAATAGACCAAAGATCACTGGGTGTTGTCAATGGAAAACAAGCCATTGTCCAACATACTCTTCCTGGGTTTTGATTCCAAAGAGGCACTGAGCTTTGCAATGTCTTTGATCAATTTTACAGCTCTGTAAAATGGGACCCTTGTCCAGAGACATGCAATTTTTGGTGAAGGAAAAACAAATTTCCCTTTCTCGCCATCATCACCCCTCCTCCAGGATGGAACAATGCCAAGATTATCCTCCGAACCACCCCCCCCCCCCACGTCTCAAGTGATAGCTCTGAAGTCGGTACTAAAAATTCGTCCAGAGAAAACCATCATTACGAACAGAGACTTCAGACAGGGTTCAGAAGCTACTGTTCTGGGGTCTAAAAGGTTAATAAAGGAGACTCATGGGGCTGCCACATATGCCAGAAGATTCCAGGGACTCCAAGACCTAACAAACCTGACAGGTACAGGCCTCTTTCTAACCTTGGACACAATCTATAAGCAAACCACAAACTGTGGTGTGACCAGGGATATCAGCCAGCTTCTTGCCTCTGAATCCTCCCCTCACCGCCCCACTAAGAATGCTGCCAGAAGGAGGCTTTTAACTGAAACTTACCTTGCTACGGGCTGAAAGGACACACAGAGACACGGGCAACCTGAGTTAATGTGGCTCAAACACTGAGAAAGCTTGGGCCAGTTACGGCACTTTTCTGGGATTTAGTTCCATTATCTGTAAGCCATGATCAGTTCTACAGAAAAATGTGACATGTTTCTTCTAACTCTACTTCTAACACTCAGAGGTGTATTTTCATTTAGAATTACGTAATTCATTTAGCTTTTTCTTTAGAATACTTTTAAGGCAATACAGTGGAACTTGGACATCAGAGGAAAGTTTTTAATGTACTTCTTTCTTTTTCCTTTCATTCATTTTCAATGATGGGTGACTCATTCACAGGCTAAATTCATCACAAACAGAAAAATACGGAATACAGGAAATGCTACCATTAATGACATTACAATCGTGCTATCATCTGGTTGAAAAAGAGCATAATGAAAATTTCAATGAGGGTACCAGCAGGCAGGAAAGTGTCATTAAGGAGGAAAAAAAAACAAGAATAGTCATTTTTTGAGATATATTCCCCTACCAAACACTGAATATAAAATTACTAAGAGGGAAAAAAAAAAAAAAAAGATCTGTCTACAAAATAACCCTGAATCATTATCTTTCCCAGAAGAGTCGTTTAAACTCCATATACTAAAAAAATAGGTAAATAAGTAAAAATAAACTTCATATACTACATGCATATGTGAGTTACACTAGAAAAAAACAACGTGCCTTTTGCTGGTTGTCTATTCCTATGGCAAATCATAGACAGCTCGATAATTCCAAGGAGTAAGCATTTGCTGAATCCTTTCTGAGTTTGGCTCCAAGCGAGCACCAAACACAAAAGAAGTACCTCCAAGACACAGTCTCCGCCTCCAAAGGACCTTACTGTGCAGTTAAGAAACCACATATTTACGAAACAAAAGCAGCTCTGAGGAGATGCTAAGTGGTCAGAGTCCAGCTAAGAGAGAAATCAATGTAGCCTGAAATATCTGGGGAGGTTTGGTTGAACATCCAGGGCTTGAGTTTTGATTTTACGAGAAGTACTCGGGTCAGCACAGGTGATAAAGGCAGGAAGGGGCATTTTGAAGTTTCTTCTCATTTATTTTTGAGAAAGATAGAGACAGTGAGAGCAGGGGAGGAGCAGAGAGAAGGGAAGAATCTCAAGCTCTACGCTGACGTGGGGCTCGAACTCACAAAACTGTGAGATCATGACCTGAGCTGAAATCAAGAAGCAGACGCTTAACTGACTAAACCACCCAAGCACCCCAGGAAAGGGCATTTTAGAAGGGTGAGACACAGCAGCAAAGACGAAGGGATAAAACAACACAAAATTTACTCATTAGACAGAAAAGAGCTAAGCCTAAATAAAACTGGCCTATGTGAACTTTTTGGGAAACAGAGAAAAACCAGGTGAGGTAAGCAGTGACTGGTTAGGTAAGAGAAGACTCTGAAACCCGAATCATCAGGGAGGAAGCACGGAAGGGTGAACAGCTTGTACTATCCCCCACCCGGACATACACCCAAAACACAGGATTACAAAACAAAACAGAAAAAGTGACAGTGGGGGTTGACATACATATCTTAAATCTGAAGAGTTCTAATAGCTCCTGGTGCAAAAAACACTCACTAGTTAAAAACAGAAGACAGGTCCCTAAGAGAAGAGAATGCTTTGTTGCCTCTGGCTCCCCAGCCAGGAGCGAAGGGATCTGGGCCTCTACCTTGAATTCTCTGGGGCTTGGTGGCGTTCTCAAAGTCACAGATCTTCTTCCAATTAGCCTTCACCCCCTCAGGGGTCATGGGTTGATTCTTCTGTCTTACGATGGCTCCAAGGGACCGTTCCCAGCGTACTGAAACAAACGTACAGAAACGTACAGAAACAAAACGAAGAAGCTAAGCACAGAGTTTAAAAGGGACACAGGAAGTAAAACTCATCTGAGACCCTTGAATTTTTTTTAACCGCAAGAGAAAGGAATTCAGGCGGGACAAAATGAGTCTAATATCTGAAGAGTTATACTACATGACTTTAAAGAAGTTGTTCTTGAGATGACAATCCCATGAGGAAAATGTGAATTAAAAAAAAAAAAAAAATATATATATATATATATATATATATAAAGCTGAAAGTAAACAGCTATCCTCTGACCATGCCAGATACTACTAAAGGAAGACTGTAATGCTGCTCAATCATAAAAATTTTAATTATAGACAATCACACCAAAAGACTGACTTCATGACCAAAGATCACTCAGGTAATATACTTCAAGATCTTTGCTAAACAGCAAAGTGAGGGATAACCAAATTAATATGTCACATAGCCCCAGATAATTCCCTCATGCCTCCCTTTGCTCTTTGCTCCTTTTTCACAGGAAGTCAACTAGAATAGGGCAGATTCACAAAAATCATATTGCTGTAGAAATTCTGTGAGGAGAATTTTTAAGACTGTTTGTTGCCTTTCAAAAAAGCCCAAGGAATAAAATAACCACTAGTAACCTTATTTAAACATATTGGTCAGATTTTGATGATTATTAAATTGAAGCTTTGTCTCAGGCAATGACAGAAATGCATGCTTCTAGAGTTTTCTTATTGACAAAGTCTCAGAAAAAACTTTTATTGCAACATTTCCTTTCTTAAATGGATATCCTGAGACACTTATGTTGAACAATGCTTGAGTAATATACGTTACTTTGATAACCAAAGAGAATAGTCATTAATGATGAAAATATTGATACTCTATGCTATATCAATGCCTTCCAGTAATGACAACCTTTTAAATAATTTCATTAATTCTGATACCAGCAGCCAACTGAAAACTTGATTTGGGATACTGGAATTTTTCACAATTTTTTTAAATGCCATGAAGCAATTGTCCAATGTGGAACTCACAAGATTGGGGAGCTGGGGAAAGAGATGGTTGAAGCCAAATGAGTTCACTATTGGACCAGAGGGCAACAATTTCCAGACATCAGTTGCAATTTCTGTCTCAGCAAGTTGTCCTCTGTGATTCGTGACCATTACCTCCTGATGTCTCATAGCCCCAAGGAAGAAAAGAATCAAACAAGAGAATTGGAAAATTTTCCTGCTGTGCTCTCTAGGACAAGACTCTTCCCATCTTTAGAAAACAGCCCCCTCTCTCACTCATTACTCTGCAGAAACAGCAAGAACAATCATGTGGGGGCACCTGGGTGTCTCAGCCAATTAAGCATCCTGATTTCGGCTCAGGACATGATCCCATGGTTCCTGAGTTCAAGCCCCAGCATCAGGCTCCACGCTGACCATGTGGAGCCTGCCTGGGATTCTCTCTTTCCTTCTCTATCTGCCCCTCCCCACTCATGCATGTGCACATGCTCTATATCTCTCTCAAAAATAAATAAACTTTATTAAAAATAAATAAATAATGTGGGATGCTGGAGACATAGGAGGACACAGGAAGACAAACAGACTGTGCTGTCTGAAGGAACAGCCAGTTACACATAGGCCAGATAACTCCTGAATAAGGACTGCCAACGGGGAAAAAATCCTCAACAGTTTCTTGAAAATGCCAAAGGCCTTCAGGACAGCTTCCACATTTTAGAATGCCTATTGGTATACCCATGTTTGAGGTAGAATATGCATGCACGAGCTCCAATAGTTAGCCATTTGGCAAGACCTTTACCCAGCTCCAACTGGATGTGCAAGGTTAAAAATACAGAAACAATATACGGCAAATGAAAAACTAGAAGAGACTTACATTTTCCAATCCATCCTCCTCCAACCTACCAAAAAGAGGGGAAGACAGTTATACCATCTAAAACGGATCACAAAGAGGCTTTTTTAATAGAAAAACAGGCAGGTGTCATACTAAGAGTATTAGAAGGCTAGATGACAATGGATGAAAATAACACAGTTCTACAAAAGTCCATGGGCCTCCATGATTTTGCTTTGTTCATGTTACCACAGTAGAAATACAGAGCAGCATTAGGTGGTAGACAATGCATGTGGTAGAAAAGCATGAATGATGGCAGAAACTAAGGCTTTAGGGCCGCCTGGGTGACTCAGATTGTTAAGCGTCCAACTTCGACTCAGGTCATGATCTCGCTGTTTGTGAGTTCGAGCCCTGCATTGGGCTCCATGCTGACAGCTTGGAGCCTAAAGTCTGCCTGGGATTCTATGTCTCCCTCTCTCTGCCCCTCCCCTGCTCATGCTCTGTCTCTCTCAAATATAAATAAACATTAAAAAAAAAAAACTTAAGAAAAAAAAAAACTAAGGATAGATTCTTCTACTGACTAGTTGTGTGAGTCCCATCAAATCATTTTTGAACCCTAAATCCAAGTTTTCCCCTATGTAAAATAAGGATAATAATATTCTTCATGAGCTAACCGTAAAGGTTAAATATTATAAAATAGTAAGATTGTCCCAACAACACAGGCATGAAATAATAGCTCCCTCTAGAAAGATCTAGTAAAGAAAAACATAAAAAGGGAAGAAAATAAAATTAGGATTTGACTTAAACAACTACATATAGTCGTTTCAATAAGATATCTTTATAGAGAGAAGGCAAACGACCAAATATATTAGTTGCCACACAGAAAGATCACATTTTTTCTAGAGGTCATGCAGGGGAATCCCCAGAAGAGAATGTCTGATGTTAAAAAAAAAAAAAAAAAAAAAAAATCTTCAAGCACCACAACTACAATGTGTCAGAATTGATCATGAGAATTCCACAGGCAGAGGACAACAGAATATGTTATCAGTAGAGAGCACACAGGTTAGTGGCTCCAGGTCAAGGGCATGGTTTTTTATCACCCTTTGCCTCTATATGAATATGCCCACAACTTTTACAACAGACCAGTCAGCCCTGATGCTGTCAGGGTAGATAAGTCAGCAGTGGTTTCGGTAACAGACAAGACAGATGTCATATTGTACCGTATTTGGGAGAGGCTCAAGAAGCTGGAAACTCCTCCAGGCACTAGAAACAGGAGGTCCAACTGAGCCAAAGAATCTCTATCTCTCCCTCTAGGTACCTCTCAGAATTTGGCAAACAGTGGCAAAACTTACTTTCAAGGTTTAAGGGGGATATTACAGATGTTTCTTACTGTATTTTATCAATCATGCATACCAAATGTTCCTCAATAAAAATGTTCACAACATACAGAACACATAAAACTGTACCTATAACATGACCTTGTTGTCTCTATAGGTTTTGCTGTATGTATAAAATGTATATCTAAGAAAAGAGACTATTCGTGTAAGATAAACATCTAGGGGCGCCTGGGTTAAGTTAAGTGTCCAACTTCGGCTCAGGTCATGATCCCATGGTTTGTGGGTTCAAGCCCCTCATTGGGCTCATTGCTGACAGCACAGTGCCTGGAACCTGCTTCAGATTCTGTGTCTCCCTCTCACCCTGCCCCTCCACTGCTTGTGTTCTATGTCTCTGTCTCCCCCTCAAAAATAAATAAACATTAAAAATTTTTTTTAAAAAGATGCAAATCTAATTAAAGACTGGAAGAATACATAAAAATATTAATAGTAGTTATCTCCAGATAAGGGTAATATGGATGGTTTTTATTTTCTTCTCTAAACTTTTCTGTATATTTAAATTTTTCTATAAAAGCATATACGATTTTTATCTACAAAATAATAAAAATTCCTTAACGACATAAAAGGCAGGCCAACTTCTGAGCTCCAGATGGCTTGATATTATTAAATCTGTAAAGTTCTTAGAAAGTTCTTTTCACCTCTAATTTTCCACAATTCGCAATGTCTGTAATTAAGAAAGTGGAGGCACACATCTCTGCTTAGATATGTGTACATTATTTTTTATTTTATCAAGTTTTTATTCAAATGCATCAGGTTAATATAGCATTCACTTCCAACTAAGCCAGATAATTTTGCTACCAAGAAATATTTCTGGATGTCATAGTATTCTTCATATAACAGGTTCCTTATTACCACAGAGAATCAAATAAAGGTGGGGCAGAGAATCTAAAATATAACAGTACTAGGGGGAAAAAAGAGATCACACTTAAATGAGGAATCAAAAATGTATAAATTGGCATAAAGAGATCTAAAAGGACTTTGATTACAAAGTGAAAACTGGATCTCACTGGATGTTTGGATTATGTGTGCTTATTTTCACAATAAACACTTAAAGCTCTACGATGAGGAAAAATACGAATGTTTATTCTTAAAGTTAAAATACATAATAGGTTATGTTTACTGACCTATCATGCCCAGACTAAATTTCTGGTATGCTGACATAACAGTTACAATTGAAAACTAACTGTTATGTACTAGATCCAGTGCTAAGAGTTTAAAAATAGGATTTCTCGTTGTCACAAAAGCCCAAGAAAACTGATGCTCAGGGACATTAATTTGTACAATATTCCAGCGAGCCAGCAACTGTCAAAACAGAGAATTCAAAACTCAGGCTGGCTGACTCTGAACCATAAGCTCTATCCTCCTACTTTAACAATCAGGTTCCCAAACCAAATAAAACCTTCTTCATTTGACTAAACACCTCTAACCAGCCACATTTTCATTTGGTAAGCATATTAGAAATGAAGAAAGAAAGAAAAACAGAATTTATCAAGTTGCTATTTCTTTCTCAAAAAAGGACATTTGTCAACACTTGTTCCTTAGTTAACTATAATATTTAAAAAATACAGGGGCGCCTGGGTGGCGCAGTCGGTTAAGCGTCCGACTTCAGCCAGGTCACGGTCTCGCGGTCCGTGAGTTCGAGCCCCGCGTCAGGCTCTGGGCTGATGGCTCGGAGCCTGGAGCCTGTTTCCGATTCTGTGTCTCCCTCTCTCTCTGCCCCTCCCCCATTCATGCTCTGTCTCTCTCTGTCCCAAAAATAAATAAACGTTGAAAAAAAAAATCTTAAAAAAAAAAAAATACACAAGTGAGGGGCACCTGGGTGGCTCAGTTGGTTAAACACCCGACTCCTGATTTTATCTCAGGTCATGATCTCACGGTTCCTGAGATCGAGCCCCGCGTTGGACTCTGCAATGGCAACATGGAGTCTGCTTGGGATTCTCTCTCCCTCTTTCTCTGCCCCTCCCCTATTCACATTTTGTCTCTGTCTCTCTCTCTCTCTCTCTCTCTCAAAATAAGTAAATAAACATTAAAGAAAAATATACAAGTGATATCAAATGATGCAGATCTTTCCAAATGTGAGCAAGTGGAAAATATTAATGCTTAAATCATTTTTTATGTTTAATTACACAAATATTACTTTGAGAGAAAGCAGGAAGGTGCAAAATACCTCAAACAAGCCACCGTTCTCCTCACAGCTCTCATGGCAAAGCCAAAGGACCAAGGGCGCCACGTAATCAGGCTTCAAAGTTTCCAGGAGATCTAAAAGACATCCCAAAAATGTTTATGAACAAGAATATACACATATTCAATCCACCATTTTGCTTTCTGAAAACTCCTTACTTACAAATTTTGGTAATTCAGAGGCTTTTTTAATAAGAACAAAATGAGATCTACAAAATTAATCAGTCTAACATTCAAAGCTTTTGAAAGAACTGTTTCATCCCTTCTAACTTTGAAGGCAACAGATACACCTTTCCAAGAGGGGTAACATACTATACAAACGACAAGTTAAGTTAAAGCTACCTAGGCAGTAAGTGGTGAGTAGAATTCTACTTAACATGAGGAACTGAAGTCACCATTCATTCCCAAAACTATTTGGCTCTCCCAGCAATTTAACCAGAAGCTAGAAAACTACAAAACAGCCTTGACCATTGTAATGGCGGTAAGATAATGATGTGAAATGAAGCTTGCAACCATCACTGATGAGTAACGAAGTGTAAGAAATATTTTCCCACTTGTTGCTTTCCATGAGCAACTTAATAGAGTAGAAAGGAACAGGCATACCTTGGAGACATTGTGGGTTTGGTTCCAGACCACCACAATAAAGCAAATATACCAATAAAGCTAGTCAAATGAATTTTTTGGTTCCCCAGAGCATATAAAAGTCATGTTCATGCTACCCTATAGTCAGTTAAACTGTACATTAACATTATGCCTAAAAAAACAATGTACATATTTTAATTTTAAAATACTTTAGCCACACCTGGGTGGTTTAGTTGGTTAAGCCTCCAACACTTGATTTCAGCTCAGATCATGATCTCGCGGTTTGTGAGACTGAGCTTTGCATCAGGGTCCACGATGAGCATGGAGCCTACTTGGGATTCTGTTTCCCTCTCTCTACCCCTCCCCTGCTCATACTCTCTCTCTCTCAAAATAAATATTTAAAAACTAATAATAAAATAAAATACCTTATTGCTAAAAAACGATAATCATCATCTGGGTTTTCAGTGAGTTATAATATTTTAGCTAGATGAGAGTCTTGCCTGAATGTAAATGGCTGCTGATTAATCAGGGGGGTGGCTGCTGAAGGCTGGGGTGGCTGTGACACTTTCTTAAAATACAATAATGAAGTATGTCCCACCACTCGACTCTCCCTGTCAACTGATTTCTCTGTAGCATCTGATGTTATCTGACAGCATTTTACCCACACTAGAACTTTCAAAACGAGTCAATCTCTCAAACCCTGCTGCTGCTTTAACAACTCAATTTATATAATATTCTAAATCCTGTGTTATTATTTCAACAATCTTCATGACCTCTTCACCAGGAGTAGATTCCATCTCAAGCACCACTTTCTTTGCTCATCCCTAAGAGCTCCTCATCCGTTCAAGTTTTATCATGTGATTGCAAGAATTCAGTCACACCATCAGGCTCTACTTCTAATGCTAGTTCTCTTGCTATTTCCACTGAATCTGCAGTGACTTCTTTCACTAAAGTCTAGAACCCCTCAAAGTCATCCATGAGAGTGGAAATCAACATCTTCCAAATTCCTGTGAATGTTGATAGTTTAATCTCTTCCCACAAATCACAAATGTTCTTAATGGCATCTAGAATGGTGAATCCTTTCCAGAAGGTTTTCAATTTATTTTTCCCAGATCCATCATGGGAATCACTGTCTAGGTCAGCTATAACATTATAAAATGTATATCTTAAATAATAAGACTTGAAAGTTGAAATGACTCCTTGTAGCAAGCCTGAAAACAACATTAATCTACATCTCCATCAGAACTCTTGGGTGAGCTGGTGTACTGTTAATGAACAGTAATATTTTGAAAGAGATCTTTTCTTCTGAGCACTAGGTCTCAACAGTAGACCCAAAATATTCAGTCAACCCTGCTGTAAACACATGTGTTGTCATCAAGGCTTTGTTGTTCCATTTATAGAACACAGGCAGAGTAGATTTTGCATAATTCTTAAGGGTCCTAGGATTTTCAGAATGGTAAATGAGCACTGGCATCAATTTAAAGTCATCAGCTGCATGGGACGCCTGGGTAGCTCAGTTGGTTAAGCGTCCGACTTCAGCTTGGGTCATGATCTTGCAGTCCATAAGTTCGAGCCCCACGTCAGACTCTGTGGTGACATTTTAGAACCTGGAGCCTGCTTCGGATTCTGTGTCTCCCTCTCTGTCTGCCCCTCCCCAACTCATGTTCTCTCTCTCTCTCTCTCTCAAAAGTAATATTTAAAAAAATTTTTTAATAAAATATTATAAAGATTTCCTTTTAGAAATATGTTAAAAACCAGAAGTATTAAAAACCACAAGGTTGTCCACTAGTCAAGTAGTCTATTATATAATCAAGTATAAGAACAGGCTCTCAATCATACACTTAAATTTTACATTTTCAAAGAACAAAGTTGGAAGACTCATATTACCTGAGTTCAAGACTTACTATAAAACTACAGTAATCAAGGGACACCTTGGTGGCTCAGTCGGTTAAGCATCCGACTCTTAATTTGGGCTCAGGTCATGATCTCACAATAGTGAGATCAAGCCCCATGTCAGACTGAGCCTGCTTAAGAGACTTTCTCTCCTTCTCCCTTTGCTCCTCCCCTACTTGCACTCTCTCTGTCGAAAGAAAGAAAGAAAGAAAGAAAGAAAGAAAGAAAGAAAGAAAGAAAGAAAGAAAGAAAGAAAGAAAGAAAGAAAGAAAGAAAGAAAGAAAGAAAGAAAGAAAAGGAAAAACTATAGTAATCAAAACTTCATGGCATTGGTAAAAAGACAGGCACACGTCAGTGGAACAGAACACAGAATTCATAAACAGACCCGCACCTACATGGTCAATTGATTTTCCACAAAAGGACAAGGACAACCCAAACCAAGAATGAGTACTAATCTCTAGGACAAATTAACTAGTTTCTTCAACAAATAAATGGCTTTTTTTTTTTTTAAAGAACAAACACTTTTATTAAATAAAACAAGAGCTATGGTAACAAAATGCCTGTGGACTTTATCTGGATCCCTGTGGAATAAGCCAACTCAAAAAGGGTACCTTTTAGACAGCCAGTAAATCTTAATATTAATTTGTTATTAGGTGATATGAAAGAATTATTTTGTTTGATGTGATGATGACACTGTGGTTATAATGTCCCTATCAGTTAGAGATATATTTCCAAGAATTTATTAGGTGAAATATAAAGTCTAAGACTTATTTTGAAATATTACAGAAAAAAAAAAAAAAAGGAAGAAGGTGACAAAAAAAAAAATCATTTTGAAATATACCCAGAGCATGGTGCTTTCCTTAACAAAGGGCTATCTTCACGGGAGACTACCAGAGCCTCATCTGACCTAGGGAAAAGGCAATTACCAAACTGGAGCCTCTCTAGCATTCCTGTCTCAATTAAGGAAAGACGGTGAAAATGGCTAAGAAACTCTTCTGAAAGTCACAACCCAGGACTTTGACTCCCTAAAGAAAAATGGAGATTCAATCATAAGATTATAGAACATCTTTCCTCCCCGTGACTTACAGCCACAGCAACAGGGCTCTAGTATAACAACAGTGGGTTCTACCTGACAGAGCTCAAAGACGCATTCTATTTAACAAAGAGTTTTTGGGGAAACCCAAAGACAACAGGGAACACAAAAACAAGGACAGAGAGGAAAAAAGCCTCTGACACAGATAGTCCCAACAAACAAAAAACATGGCCTATGGCCTAAGCACATATACTTAAAATCTCACACTAAAGGCCTATTTACCTCACTTTCTACTATACCCCAGTGCACCATGTTCAGCTTTCAACAAACATTTCAAGGCATGCTAAAAGGCAAGAAAAGCACAGGCTGAAGAGACAAAGTATCAGAACCAGGTTCAAATAAAATAGACATTCTGGAATTATCAGATGAAGAATTTAAAATAGCTACAATTAGGGGTGCCTAGGTGGCTCAGTCAGTTACACGTCTGACTCTTGGTTTCGGCTCAGGTCATCACCTTGCAGTTCGTGAGTTCGAGCCCCACCTGAGGCTGTGCACTGACAGTGCAAAGCCTGCTTGTGATTCTCTCTATTCCCCATTCTCTCTGCTCCTACCCCAATCGTACACATGTGTGCGCGCTCTCTCAAGACAAATAAACTTTAAAAAAAGTCTTTAAAATAAATAAATGAATACATACAATAACTATAATTAATATGGTACGGGCTGTAATGGAAAAAGCAGACAGCATGCAACAATAGATATGGCTACAATAAGCAGGGAGATGGAAACTCTAAGAACAAATCAAAAGGAAATGTTAGAAAACAAAAACAATATAACAGAAACGAAAAGGGCCAGTGAACTTAAATATATGTGGATAGAAACTTCCCAAAATAAAATGCAAAAAGAAAAAAGAATTTTAAAAAAGGAAAAGAATATCCAAGAACTGTGAGATAACTGCAAAAGAGAGAATGTGTACATAAGGGTAACACCAGAAGGAGAAGAAAGAAATAGAAAAAAATATTTAAAGCAGTAAAGGCTGAAAGTTTTCCAAAATTAATGACAGACACCAAACCACAGATCCGTAAGTTCAGACACTATCAAGTATCAGTATATTGCCAAAAATCTCCACTAAGTACATTATATTCCAGCTGCAGAAAAACAAAGAGAAGTATCTGGGAAGAAGACAGGGGGGAAAAAAACACCTTGCCTACAGATGTATAAGGAAAGGATTACAGCAGACTTCTCTTCTGAATCAGAAACCATGTAAGAAGCAAGAAGAAGGTGGAGTGAAATAGTTAAGTGTTGAAAGAAAAACAACTACCAATCCAGGATCCCATTATCAGTGAAATCATCCTTCAAAATTGAAAAACATTAAAGGGAAAAAAAGACAAGCTATAGAGTGGGGAAAAAAATTTGCAAAACATGTATCTGATCAAGAACTTGTTTCCAAAATATGCAAAGAACGCTAAAAACTCAACAGTAGGAAAATAAACCACCCAATTTAAAAATGAGCAAAAGATAGGGGGCCTGGGTCGCTCCATCGGTTAAGCGTCTGACTTTGGCTCAGGTCATGATCTCACAGTTCGTGCGTTCAAGCCCTGCATTGGGCTCTGTGCTGACAGCTTGGAGCCTGGAGCCTGCTTTGGATTCTGTGTCTCCCTCTCCCTCTGCCTCTCCCCTGCAGGTGCTCCGTCTATCTCTCTCTCACAAAAATAAGTAAACATTAAAAAATGAATAAATAAGGGGCACCTGGGTGGCTGAGTCAGTTGGGCATCTGACTTCAGCTCAGGTCATGATCTTACAGCTCATGGGTTCAAGCCCCACGTCAGGCTCTGTGCTGACAGCTCGGGGCCTGGAGCCTGCTTTGGATTCTGTGTCTCCCTCTCTCTCTGCCCCTCCCTGCTCACGCTCTGTCTCTCTCTCAAAAATAAACAAACGTTTAAAAAATTTTTTAAAAAATGAGCAAAAGATGTGTGCAGACACATCACAGGAGTGAATAAACGGCAAACAAGCATAGGAAAAAATGCACAAGATCACATATCATTAGGGAGCTGCAAATTAAAACATGAGACACTACTACAGACCTATGAGAAGGACTAAAATGCAGAAGACAGACAACAGTAAATGCTGGCAAAGATGTGGAGCAGTGAGAACTCTCCTTCGTTGCTAGTGGTACTACAGCACGACACACCCCTTTTGAAAGGAAGTCTGGAAATTTCTTAACAAAGCTAAACAGTCTTAACATACAATCCAGCAACCACGCCCCTTGGTATTTACCCAAACAAGTTGAAAACTTACGTTCACACAAAAACCTGCGCATGGGGGCACCTGGATGGCTCAATCAGTTAAGAGTCCGACTCTTGATTCGGCTTAGGGCATAATCTCCTGGTTCATGGGATCAAGCCCTGCAGTGGGGTCTGTGCTGACAGCACAAAGCCTGCTTGGGATTCTCTCTCCCTCTCTCTCTCTCCCCCTCCCCAACGCATGCATACACACACACACACACACACACACACACACACACACACACACTCTCTCTCTCTCTCTCTCTCTCTCTCTCTCTCCCTCTCCCTCAAAGTGAAGACACTTGAAAAAAAAAACTTCTTAAACTGCACATGAATGTTTACAACAGCTTTTATCCATAATTGCCAAAAGCTGGAAGCAACTAAAATGTTCCTCAATAGGAGAATGAATAAATTATGGACCCTCCACACCAGGGTATGTTATTCATGGACAAAAAGAAATGAACTTCAGTCCTCCCAGACATTCAAGGAGAGGGAGGATGAAGAGGTGAAGGCACGGGGGTACTTTCAGGGCAGTGAAACTATTCTATAGAAGAGAATTCTGTATATAACAGTGGATACAGAACATTACGCGTTTGTGAAAGCCCATATAACTATACAACACAAAGAGTAAGCCCAAGTAGAAACGATGAACTTGAGTTAACCATAGTGGATCAATACTTGTTCATCAGTCATAACAGAGGTAGCGCACTAGCACAAAGTGTTAATACGTAGTAGGAAAAACCGTATGGGAACTATCTTCACTCTCTGCCCAATTTTTCTATAAACCTCAAACTACTCTAAAAAATACAGCCTATTAGTATTAAAAAATAATCATTGCTGTAAACCAGAATGCTATTGCCACCTTCAGTAAAAAGCAAAAACAACAAAGCAAAGATATTTAGGTATTCATGTGTACCTATGCAGAGAAAAAGAATGAAAGTTCATCTCTGAATGGTAAAATTATGGATCATTTTACATTTTTTTCCCTTGGGTTTTCCTAAATTTTCTGTAACGAATACAAATTATGCCTAATGCTTTTTGAAACTGTAAGATAAATAACATTTTAAGTATTCAGAAAATTAAGTACTTCTGCAAAACTCACTCCACACAGATTTGTAGCTAAGAGCACTGAAAAATCTAAGCTACTTACCTTCAGGCATAACTGTCTGGGTCATCCGGGATCCAGCTGTAGGGGCAATAGTGTTACAGTGAATGTTGCTTTTCTTGCCTTCAAGTGCAATAGTGTTTGAAAGCCCCAGAAGACCCAGCTTCGCAGCACTATAATTGGCCTGGCCAAAGTTGCCGTATATTCCTGAAGCTGATGAAGTCATAATAATCCTGAAAAGAAAAATCCATCTCTCAAAATCTCTTTCCCATGTTTTGACAACAATGCAAACTCCAAACTTAATTTTTTCTTTTTCCGTACTATTACACCTGTCAAAAGCAACTCTGTATACTGTCATTAGGTTCCTACAGTCATGATTCATACATGTAAAATAATCTTAATAATAAAAGTAATCTCTCAAAATTTAACTACAAGATTTAACTTTTAAAAAGAATCCCCAATCAGGACCAAATAAATTCAAGTGTAAGAACGTATATTCATTATCTACTGAGAACAACAATAAATATTTATAAACAAAATAAAGTGGCAACATATGAGTTAATGCTACAATAAGAAGTATAAGGAAAACCAGTTCTAATTCTTTACTTCTCATTACACTGCCCCTTTTTGTGGATAATGTTAAATGCCTCATACTAAAACTATGCCATCTCCAAAACTGGACCCAATCTCACTCACTCTATTTAGTCGACCAAAGAAAACAATTCACATCATTCATTTTCAGAAACTGAGGGTCAGGAGAAACGCTCCAAGAACAGGTATCACAAACAATTTACTGCTAGAAAATGCGTGTGAACCATAAGTTAACAGGACGGGCTATGTCAGAGGGCACCAAGCCACCTCCTAGCTCTGCTTTGTTCCAAGGCACTCGCACAAACACTGCCACAGATGGGACCTACAGGTCCCAAACCATTTATAAAGAGCAGCTCCTGTCTGACCAGTACCAGCCAGCTGGACACACAGCTCATCTCCCCTCACGTGATCAGTAGACACAAAATAATACTTTGGTTAAAAAATAACGTACGGCTGAATCCTCCATGTTTGTACTGCTAGAATATCAGAGAGCAGCAGGAAATTCATTAATAATGAAAAGCAGGAGGTGAAAAGAAATACAAAGTTGGCCAGCTCAGCTAATAGGTGGCTAAATGACCCCCAATTTAATGAGAGGGTATATGGCAACACTGCATTAAAAAGCCTGTGAGGGGCACCTGAGCAGTTCAGTCGTTTAAACGTCCAACTCTTGGTTTCAGCTCAGGTCATGATTTCACAGTTCGTGAGTTTGAGCCCTGCATCGGGCTCTGCACTTAGAGTGCGGAGTCTGCTTGAGATTCTCTCTCTCTCTCCCTCTCTCTCTGTCTCTACCCCCCTTGTGCTATCTCTGTGTCAAAATAAATAAGTTAAAAAAAAAAAAAAGCCTGTGCAGATCTGAATATATCTTCATCAATGTCAAAGCACTTAATCTTTCCCTGGACACGAGGACCCACACACAGCGTCTCCAGTCCCCCAACAGCCACATGCAACTCTACCTCCCAAACTTCTGTTTCTTCATATGATCCCAAGCCGCCCGGGTCACTTGGAATGAGCCTCGTAAATGGACTCTATGGATTATATCTAAAAACAACAAATTATTTTTATTACATATTTTGTTAAAAATTAGATAGGCATGTCTCATAATCAACATAAGCAATGATTTATTTATACATAGACATCCATTTTATACCAAACATTCATTTAACTTTTTTAGTTAATTTACTTATTTTGAGAGAGAGAGAGAGTGAGCGAGCATGAGCGGGGGAAGGCCAGAAGAAGAGAGAGAGAATCTTAAGCAGGCTCCACGCTCAGTACAGAGCCCAATGCAGGGCTCGATCCCACAACCCTGGGATCATGACCTGAGCTGAAATCAAGAGTCAGATGCTCAACCAATAGAATCACCTAGATACCCCTATACCAAGCATTCAAAATCAACTATTGTCACACTACTCCCTGAGTAACCATTTTTTGCTTTTATCCCAATTATGTAAGCAATCAATAGTTAATACTCATTTTCCCTATAATTCATGATAAAATTATTATAATCCCCGAGTACATCTAAATACAATGCCATCTTTAATTTAAAAATAATTTAATTTAAAAATCCACTACTACAGGGGTGCCTGGGTGGCTCGATCAGTTAAGTGTCAGACTTCAGTTCAGGTCATGATCTTGCAGCTCATGGCTTCAATCCCTTCGTCAGGCTCCAAGCTGCTGGTATAGAGCCTGCTTGGAATTGTCACTCTCTTCTCTCTCTCTCTGCCCCTCCCCCATTTGCACTTTCTCTCTCTCTCAAAATAAATAAACTTAAAAAAATAAAATCCACTGGAGCACCTGGGTGGCTCAATTAAGTGTCTGACTTCAGCTCAGGTCATGATCTCACAGTCCGTGGGTTCGAGCCTCACATCGGGCCCTGGGGTGACAGCTCCAAGCTGGGAGCCTGCTTCAAATTCTGTCTCCCTCTCTTTCTCTGCCCCTCCCCTGCTCACACTCTCTCTCTCTCTCTCTCTCTCTCTCTCTCTCTCTCTCTCTCTCAAAAATAAATAAATATTAAAAAAAATTTTTTAATCCACTACTATAAATATCCAAGAATTTTACACATACATTGGGAATCAACACAAACATTAAAGTGTAATGTATATAATTGTTGAATCACTATGCTGTGCATTTGAAAATAATATAACATTGTATGTCAACTATACTTCAATAATGAACATTTTTAATGAAATAAATAAAATTTGAAAAAGCGTGATTATAAACTACACAGTTCACTGTCAAGAAAACGTTGCTCACTATTTCCCTATTTTTACCAGGGTAAACTATAAATGAGTTGGGGCAGAGGGGATAAGAAAATGGAGGGAGAGAGGGAGGAGACAGGGTTAAGACAGACCCATCTGCTTTTAGAGATGTCAATCTCATGAACACACAAGTTGGGGAATGATTCAGATAGACAAACAGCTGCAGATTTCATTTGTCCTCTTAATTATCAAGGTTTTACCGTTACTTATTTTTGTTCTGATCTGGAACATCGACAAATGTTTTCACGTGTATATTAGAAGAATAAGGTAAAAATGAAAAGAGAGAAACTTAAGAAAGAAAAAGAAGAAAGGGAAGGTGACTAGGGGGTTCGGAATAGTGAGCCTGGGATAAAAGCAGAGGAGGAAACGGCCTGGCCCCACCAGAGTGGAAAGGAAATCGAAAAGGTAAGCCCCTTTTGCTAACTTTCTCAGCTTCTTTTTTTGCCCCAGTTGTTAAAACAGAAAGAGGAAATTAAAAGCCCTTCTTTGCTTAATTCTCAATCATAAAAATATTTTGCTTCTTCTGAAAGAACTCCTGGCCATTGTCCCCAGAAGCACATTCTATAGACGGTGATATGATTTACCTCAGTTGCCATGCCTCCCCAGGTCTCAGCCACCTTTGTTTGCTTTCGTTCTGACAGCCAATGAAAGTAAAGGCATGAAGACCAAACGGCAGGGGACATGGGACAACTGTGACTTGTTTGTTATCTAAACTCAATCTTTCTGGGGCTCCTAGGTGGCTCAGTCAGTTACGTGTCCGACTTCAGCTCAGGTCATGATCTCACAAGTTCCACATCGGGCTCTGCACACGTCGGATTCTTGGTCTCCCTCTCTCTCTGCCCTTCCCTGGCTCACCACCCCCACCTCCAATCAAAAACAAATAAATAAACATTTAAAAATAAATAAACTCAATCTTTCTGTGGCATTCCTAATGGGATTTTCCCCTACTCATTAGAAACTTTGAAATTTCATCGATGGTTCTCCCTCCCCAGTTCTCAGAGCTCCAACATCTTCGGTGCCTCACACCCCTTCTATATCCTGCTCTGGCTCTTGAAATAGGAATCACACAAGCAGATAAGCATGTTGAAGACGGTTACAAAGAGGTAATACAGCTGAGGGGCACCTGGATGGCTCAGTCAGGTAAGTGTCCGACTCTTAATTTCAGCTCAGGTCATGATCTCACAGTTTGGAGATTCAAGCTCCATGTCAGGCTGTGTGCTAACAGTGAGAAGCTTGCCTGCCGTTCTCTCTCCCTCTCTCTCTCTGCCCCTCCCCTGCTCTCTCTCTCTCTCCCTCTCAAAAATAACTAAAAAAAAAAAAAAAAAAAAAAGAGTTAGTACAGCTGGGAAATGCTAACATCTTCTCAAGATAAAGGGGAAAATGACTTGAAAGGCACAAAATCCATTCAGGTAACTTCTGTCAACTGATTTAAAGTTTTCTGGTTTATCAAATGTTAAAAGAAAATAAGCTACTTCCAAATGTTGTTGTCATTTTCAGTTGTAAAGTTTATTCATCATATTCATCATCTACATTTGGAGGAGCAAAAGTAGGCAGAAGTAGGTTTTTCCTTAAATATACAAATGTCTCAAATATTATAAGGTTAAATGGATAGGTTATGTCCCACAGAGATATATGTTACAAACAACTTACCCCAGTCTTCATCACTTATTCTAGCAAAAGAACCATCCCTCAGAATTCTAAAAACAATGATATTATATAGGTTAGAGGGGAGGAGTATCTACTTGGAAAAAAAAAAAATTTCACAGACACATTATTTTACTTAAAATGAAAAAAGAAATACTCACCCAGCATTGTTGACCACAACATCTACAACATAAAAAAGAAAATATATATATATATATATATATATATATATATATATCCAAGTCACAAATATAAAAGCAAGCATGTTAATTTGTATTGGCTTACAATTCATATTTCTTTCAAAATTGGGGTCCCTCCCATGGAAAAGTAAATAATAATAGGAAAGAGTGATATCAGAAAAAAATTTTATACCTAAAGTAAAATAACAAAAAAAAACAAAAACAAAAACAAAAAACAATTCACAAGTATCACATCCTTATCAGTGCTTTCCTCTCAAACTTACATACATACGTTTTTCCACCTCCACCTTCTGCCAAAATTCTATCAGCTTATTTGTAGGATTAGCTGTTGTCCAACCTGTAAGGTTCTTAGCATTCAGTGGTAACCACAAGCCATCCCTCAATTAATCTCAGAATTCACTCAGAAAATCAAGTTTAAAAGATTTGTTTTTGCCACTCAAAAGTCAAAATCCCAGAAAGGAACCCATCAGAGTGAGAAACTAATGGCCTATCATAACACACACTTGTATTCCCACTATTTAAAAAAAAAAAAAAAAAAAAAAAAAAAAAGGAACCATTTTTTTAAGGTTCTTGTGGCTGTTTTCAGCCTGTGACTTCTCACCTCTGTGGCCTCTATCCCTCCGTCAAACTATATGTAAACAAGTCCCTCATAAGATTAACCAAACATAACTAGAAAAACAAACATCCTAGCCAAAAATAAAAGCAGGGGGAGCACATTCAAATTATAAAAGTTAATGTCTTCCAGACTATAAACATGTTGGGCTTACCAGAGGTAATGTTTCCCTGAAGTAACTAATAACCTTTACTAAGAATGTGTGGAACTAAACGAAGAACATTATCTAGAGAGGGATAAACTAAACAACACATATGAAATGCTTCTTAAAAATATATTTTAATTATATATAATTCATCTTAACTAATTTGCAAAACATTGAATCATTTTAATCTAAATCATAATTATCCCAAAATTCTACTGGGTCCTCTATTGCCAAAATATTTATTTTACAAACATATTTGAGGTATAATTAAATTATGATAAATAAGGAACTTAGAAAATGCTTCTAATTTTTTAAACATTCTTAAAATCTGAAAAAATATAAAACAAACTCAACACATTCTTGCATTAAAAAAAATGCCACCTCTTAGCCCTTTGTGTGAATGAGGTAGAGTATATAAAATAATTTGTAAAACAAATCTAAAAATTTAGTTATAAAGAAAGAAGGAGTTTTGGGGTGCATGGGTGGCTCAGTTGGTTAAGTATCCAACTTCAGCTCAGGTCGTCATCTCATGATTCACGAGTTCGAGCCCCGCGTCAGGCTCTGTGCTGGCAGCTCAAAGCCTGGAGTCTGCTTCATATTCTGTGTCTCCCTCTCTTTGCGCTCCCCCTGCTCACGCTCTGTGTCTCTCTTTCAAAAATGAATAAACTTAAAAAAAAAAAAATGTTTAAAAAAAGGAGTTTTTTATAAACCAAAATTACATCAAGAACATTTTATTAGGAAAGGTAGAAAGTGCTCTGTCAGGACCATAAACACAAAGAAACATCACCTATTCTTCCAAAAGCATCCAGTGCTGTCTTCACAACCTTCTCTCCTGCTTCTACTGAATCTGGGGGAAGGGAAAATTAGTGTAAAACATCAGTAATATCCCTCATGAATGACTCCTAAATTCTGTGGATCAGAGCACAGGACAGATACTCTTCTCAACAGAATTCATTTCCACAAAAATAAACGTGTATTACAGGCACATAACAAATCAAAATATAGATGACCTAATGTTACAAAAGAAATGTAGCCCTTAAAACAATTATTTAACCTACTAAAAAAAGAGAGAGAGAAAGAGAAGGGGAATAAGGAATATTTGGCAAATGCTACCTGAAACAGCACTGTCTAGTACAACTTTCTGTCCTATTTCTGTACTAAGACAGTAGCCACCAACTACTGACCTTGAAGTGTGGCTAGTATGACAGACAAACTGAGTATTTCATTTTGTTTAATTTGAAAAAGTCACAAGGACACTTCCCCTTAAAGATGCAAATTAGAAACGAGGAGGGAGGAAAGGGGGTACACGTTTAATTTGAAAAAGCATGTCCAATGCTATATAACTACACATGGAGACACTGCATTATTAAATACAAAAAGTAAACCTCAACAAAATAGCATAGCTTTCTTATTTTCTGCTCATCAGCCCAAGGGAAGAGCTCACAGGCCCGCAGTTGTGTGTCAAATGGTCAGGTGTCAACTCAACATCACCCCTGCCTTTCTCTATGCTCTCTGCCATCACTTGGGAGGAGCCGGGAAATACATTCCCTTCCCTGAGATCCATACAGTGGAGTTAGATCTGCCAAAAAGAGATACCCACTAAAGGACAGAAAAGTAGGAAAAGCCTGCGGGTTCGGGCAAATCTTATGAGCAGAGTGCAGATGAAAGCTCGCAGGCACATCTAGGTGAGCCGTGAGAACCACGGGCTGCAGGCTGACAAGGTTACCCGGTTTCCCAGACATGCCCTTCCAATGGTCATGCAAGCCTCTAACTCTTTGCATTAAAACGCTTCACACTCGGAAACCTAGAGGGGCCTCTGTTTTCCTCACTGAATCTTGGGTGATACGGGTTGCGTGTCAAAAGTCGGGGGGGGGGGGCGGAGAGGAAGAGGGGGGGTCTGGAATTATTATCTTTCTAAAAGTGATTCTTTAAACTCCAGAACTTAAAAAAAAAAAAAAAAAGTTGAAAACATTTTTCTAGATCCTCAGTGTGAAGAAGATGCTAAGATGTCTGTCTCATTATTCCCTGGAACACTCAAAACAAATCATTTCCTATTTCCCTTCCCTTAAAATTTCAAAATGAAGTCACTGGCAATCTAATTTTATCTCTGGCCAATAAAAACAATCTGATTTGCAGAGAAGTCAGTAAGTACTCATTTCTGTTTGAGAAGGTTCCTTACAGATACTATTATAATCAACGTACCAAATGCTGTTTTCCTCCTGGCTTCATTTTAATGCCTAACTTTGAGTCTTAAGTTTTTCTACAGGTAAGAAAGTTACATAAGCAATGATTACTTATGCAAAATGGAACGCAGTGGTTGAGTAGAGAAAGGGGGCATTTCACTCCCCACGCTGTATTACTTCAACAGCTGTTCTAAAACAATTTTTAAAAGAAGAATCTCATGTTACTCTGTACAAATACATAAAATGTTTTAGCTAAAATAGGTCTTCCAAGAACAAGAGCATATTCATATCCACATTATTAATAATTTACTGATTTTATCATGTGCTTATTAATAAAAATATTACATAAACAATATGCTAAAAGCTAGACTCATGAAATAATCTACATCAAAAGTTTATGAAAACCTCATATGTTATATAAGATAGATAGCCAAACAGATTTGGCTGACTCAGAAAAAAAATCTAATCTCCTAATCACAATGGAATGCTGAGGTATTTGTTCAATGATCATTAATGGAAGCAAAAGCGTTAATTGAAGGAGAATAAAAAGAGTATAGTTCTTTCGAATATCCTACCATAGTTGGCCACGGCTTTTCCACCTTTACTTCTTATTTCTTCAACAACCTTATCAGCAGCAGAGGAGCCTTTACCAACTCCCCTGAAGTCCCCACCTAGGTCATTCACTGCAATGCAAAAACATACACAAGTCATTTCTAGACAGTCCAAATACGAATTGGAAACAAAATCCTACAGTGAATATATTTCTTCAGTCACCTCTTCAATTCCCTCCTTCGGTAACCCCATCTCATTAAACACGCCATGACAGGCACCTGGGTGGCTAAGTCAGTTAAGCATCTGACTCCTGATTTCAGCTCAGGTTGTGATCTCACGGTTCACAAGTTTGAGCCCCAAGTAGGGCTCTGCATTGACAGAGTGGAGCCTGCATGGGATTTTCTCTCACTCTCTCTCTGCCCCTTCCCCGCTCGCAAGCATAACGCTCTCTCAAAATAAATAAATAAACCTTAATAAAAAAACAAACACATCATGAGATACACACTTTCAAACATGCCTCTTTGTTTTTAGATACAGATATGAAGCAGGTATTAAACATAGGCTCATGTCATGAAATGTTCAACTTTGCAATGGTTTTCCTTTTTGGAAAGAAAAAGAATGTGATTCAACCCAATTTCAGCAAAAAGAAGAAAAGTACTCATAAAACATATTGTATCAGGGTCTACAATAAAAGAGAGAAAGATTATTTATTAAAAGAGATCAGAAACTACATATAAAACTCACGCATTCAGTCACCACGCTCACTACATAGCATCTCCCTATATCCAGCCATAAAGGTATAAACATTAATTGAGCATTTACTATTAGCAAGGAAATCTACGGAGAGGCACAAAGATGTGTAAAAGTGGTGTCTGTCCTCAAAGACTTTCTCATCTACTGAAAATTAAGTATGGGATGACTACAATAATGCACACATTTTATTTCTTTTTTTTTTAATGATGACTAACCAATCTTTTTTGTTTCTTTAATGTTTATGTATTTTTGAGAGAAACAGAGACAGAACAGGGTTGGGGCAGAGAGAGAGGAAGACACAGAATCCAAAGCAGGCTCCAGGCTCTGAGCTGTCAGCACAAGAGACCGATACGGGGCTTGAACTCACAAACCATGAGATGGTGACCTGAGCTGAAGTCAGACATTTAACCAATTGGGTGACTGAGCCACCCAGGCGCCCCTGCACAGATTTTAGCAACAAGTGTATGAAGGTAACAAAAGTGAAGAATGGGGACAAATAACAAAGTTAGTTTTATGTGATAATTTAAGGTAAAATTTACATAATAGTATGCAAAACCTAATGAAACGATATATAGAGCAAGACCAAAGAACTTGAAAAACACAATTTAATAAAAACACCTGGGACAAAGAAATAATTTACTTCGCAAGATGAACATCTGGGGAGTAAAAAATTTACCAGTTAATAAATGGCATGGTAGCATATACTAAAATTTAAAGTTTTTTTTAACATTACCAAATCGACGGTTGCCACATACGGAAAATTTTTTTTTTTTCTTTTGAATAGTTTTTCTTTTTTTTCCCCCCCTTTGGATGGGAGTCAAGGCTGGTGGGACTGGGTGATTAAAGAGACGAAAGAATGATGCAGAGAAAAAAGCCAATACTAAGGCACCTGGTGGCTCAGTCAGTTGAGTGCCTGACTTTGGCTCAAGTCATGATGTCACAGTTCATGAGTTCAAGCCCCACATCAGGCTCACTGCTGTTAGTGCAGAGCCTGCTTTGGATCCTCTGTCCCCCTCCCCTGCTTGGGCTCTTTCAAAAGTAAATAAATATTAAAATAAAAAAGAGAGACATTAGAAAAAGCCAAGGCCTAGCCATACTGAAAATCCACTAAGTCAGGTGTATTTTCACATAACGTTTTTAAGGAAATGCGCTTCTCAAAATGTGGCCTGGGATACATTTTTCTAACGATACAGTCTTATTGTCTTACCACAAATACAAACCGGTATGGAGGCACAAAGTAATGAAAAGAGGTTTACATTATCCCTCAAGAGATGAAGAAAAGATTCTCAAGACTCAATTCCTATGAAATGTCCATTTCCGTGCAATTATTCTAATGACAGGAAACAACCAGTAAAAAAAAAATCAAGATTTTAAGACATGCAGCTAACAGTCTTTTAAGAGCCTTTTTAACTTAGTAAGGAAAAGTTCAAAAGCGAATTGGCAAACGGGATATTTAAGTAAAGAAACAACTGCTCTGTTGTGCAATAGAACACTACCCTCAAGTGGAAACTGTTCAAAGTACAACCAAACACGTAAGCACTGAAGCCTGGGTAAATAATTCACTGAGGTCAATGATATGCAAAGAAACAATGTGAGACAGACTTATTTAAGACAAGCCTTTACACGAGAGTGCACTAAGTTAACCGTGACCCCCATCGGTCATGCCATCATCACCGGACCTAACTCACAGGGTTACAACCTGAACTACAAAAGCACTCTGCTTTTGTGAAAACCTTTTTTAGCCACTGTATTATGCAAAGAGACATGTATCCATACTGTGTGACACTGTTACCACTCAAACGTGTGGTGAAGGAATAATAGTAAGTATATTTTTAAAATACCAATGCTACCTTACACTGGGAACGTAAACTGTGCATTTGTAGACAGCCATGAGGTACACTGCTGCCTCTGATCTCCATAGACCTTCTTAGGAAGCTGGTGGGAACAGCTGTTCCAACTTTCATGGATAAGGAAAGTTTGGACAAGTTAGGAAACCTGCCCCAAGCTCCAAGGCAGTATGAAATGGCAAACCCAGACTAGAGCGCAGACGAACTAACAGTGCCTCTAATGCTGTAAACAAGTCTCTTTTATCCTAAAAAGGGTGTAATTTTTTCCACTAAATGAAAAGAGAACAACACGGAGTCGCCATACTATTTTCACTGTTCATCAGCCTAGTTCATCAGGAATCTTCTCCAGAGAGCCATAAATGTATCTAAATATTTGAAGGACCACAAAATGTGGACACAGTGCAGATGTAGGGGTAGAGGTAGTGTCGAGGTAGGGGCGTCTTAAATTAGGTTCCAGTAACCAATTCTCCTGTCTCAACAACAAGATGGCATCAAAGGTATCTTTACTGGGAGAAAAAACAGAAAGTGGGAAACTGATCATCCAGAGTTCAGTCCTCGGACCTCTTCTCTTTCTCATTCATACTTACTACCTGGGTAACCTGATCCAGTCCCCTGGCTTCAAATACCACCTATAAACTGAGAATCTCCAGATTTATATAGTTCGCCTGTGTCCCCCACTAGTCGCGTATCCCGCTGCCTACTTAATAACTGTCTGAAAGTCTACCAGGAGCGCCTCCTCTCTGCCCATCTGGCCCTCCTTCAGGGCTTCTTGTCTCAGTAAATGGCCATTCTATCCTCTGCCTTCCCTTGCAACCCACATTAGCAAATCAGCAAATCCTGCCATATCTACCTTCACGATATACCCAGAATTTAACCCCTTTGTACCACCTACACTCCTATGACCTGTTTAAATCACCACCGTCTCTTACATGCATTACTGCAATATCTTGACAGGACTCTGTGTTTCCACTTCTTACCCACCCCCTCTCTTTTTTCGTGGAAAATCACAAGAGTGTACAAGAGGAGTTAATAGCATAAAAGCCCCAACGAGCCCATCATCCTCCTCCACTTCTAAGACCCTTGCTCCTCTGCAATCATTCTCCACATGACAAGCAGAGTGATCCATTTAAAACTTCAGGGCGCCTGGGTGGCTCAGTCGGTTAAGCGTCCAACTTCAGCTCAGGTCATGATCTCGCAGTTTATGAGTTCAAGCCCCATGTCAGGCTCCGTGCTGACAGTGCAGAGCCGGCTTGGATTCTCCCTCTCCTTCTCTCTCTGCCCCTCCCCGACTCGTGCTTTTCTCTCTCTCTCTCTCTCTCTCTCTCTCTCACATAAACTTAAAAAAATTAAAATAAATAAAATTTAAATTAGGGCATGCTGCTCTGCCATTCACACTCACCAAAGGCTTCCCATCTCCATCAGGGTAAAAGCCGGTCCTGACTCAGAACTAAATGGTCTTATGCACCCTGGCCTCCTGTGAACTCTCTGCCCTTATCTCTTGGTTTTGTTCCCTGTGATGATTTTGCTGCAGCTGCACTGGGCCTCTCATTGACCCCAAACATGCTGAGCCTGCCCCTGCCTCAACACAGAGGCACTGTGGCTGCACTATGAGGCACATAGGCTCCTGGGCCCCCCATCTTGTCCCCTGCCTGTAGGTCTCTCCTAAGAGCTCTCTGGTTTTCTCTCCATATCGTTATCTGATATATATATATATACAGGTATTCACTGTCTGTCTCCCCACCACGCACCCCTAGAACATCAGCTCTGTGAAAGCCGGGCTCCTGTCAGTTTTATTCCCCACTCCACCTCCTCGACTCCTAGAGCAATGCTTGCTACCTAACAAGCATCCAGTAAATTAAGTGCTGGATGAATAAATGAGCCCAGATGATGCTACAAACTGTATGGATTACTTTTAGTTTCTCAAAACCAGGGTTTTTAAGCGATAAATGGCTAAGAGCTATTCTAAAGCTATCTTTACAGGCTGTCACCCATAACCTGGGTTAGTGACAGTCATAGGAAGCATCTGAGGAAGACGTGAGCATTGCATGTATAGGTCATTTATTATAAGCCGGAATCCACATGTGCTTTCTCGTGATCTCCGTGTGTCATGTAACCCATTCCCTTCATCAGCACGGAGGTCTTGACTGATTACTAAGCAAAGCACTATGCTCACACGTGAAGAGAATACCTCAGTACATAAGACAGGCCCTTTTCTTTAAGAATCTAGAAAAAAGGGGCGCCTGGGTGGCGCAGTCGGTTAAGCGTCCGACTTCAGCCAGGTCACGATCTCGCGGTCCGTGAGTTCGAGCCCCGCGTCAGGGTCTGGGCTGATGGCTCAGAGCCTGGAGCCTGTTTCCGATTCTGTGTCTCCCTCTCTCTCTGCCCCTCCCCCGTTCATGCTCTGTCTCTCTCTGTCCCAAAAATAAATAAAAGTTGAAAAGAATCTAGAAAAGGAACACGTGTTAGATAAGGAGGCCGGGATGCCCGTGAGTTGTGACATGACATATATCCAAGTCCTAAGCACAGTGCCCAGCACGTGGCAGGCAGTCCTGACTACTGGCTCCTTGCTTTCCCCTTAGAAAGACATCAAATTGTTGATGCCACTGAACCCCTACCATAATCCTGAAAGTCAGACAAGGTGGTTACCAATAGTGTGTGAGAGGTCACACGATTAGGCAGTATGGCCAGGACTGGAAACGTGACCTAACTTCAAAGGCAGCTCACTTTCCCTACCACGGTTCAGCTTTTGGCCATGAGGATCACACAGGGGTAGAAACATGGGCTCTGGCATCAGCCCCCAAGAATCTGAAAGGCACCTTTACCAGTCACTGTGTAACTGTAGCCCAGGAAAGAAATGGTGCCCACCTCACACAAGAGGATTAGGATTTGGGTTACCCAAAGGTGCTACTTCTCCAGCTCAAGAACAGAAAACTTTCCTCCTTGCTTACTGTCAAAGAAGAGGTTCTTCTTGCTACACAACTTCAGTTTTTTTCATGTTTGTGCCCTCAAGAGAAAACTTAATATTTAGAGTAGTGGACACGGCTCACCTACTGAGCAAAATTCAAAACTATCCCACTCCCAGCATTCCCTTCAAATATGGGCAAACATTTCCTGTAAGCTGTAGTTTCTAGAAAACCAAACATCCTTTGTTGTAACTATTAGCCAAAGGCTGAGCAGTCCTTATGCCCAGACTGAAACCTCCCCTAAGGTTTTCTATTATGCAACATAAAACACAGCAATCAGGGGCACCCTGGTGGCTCGGGCGGTTAAGCGTCCGACTCTTGATTTCAGCTCAGGTCATGATCTCACGGTTCATGAGATCAAGCCCCATGTCCAGCTCCACAGAGATAGTGTAGAGCCTTCTTGGGATTCTCTCTCTGCCTCTCCCCTGTTTTTGCATGCTCTCTCTCTCGAAAAAAAATAATAAACTTAAAAAAAAAACAAAAACCTCTATTTAAAAAAAAATAGCAATCATATTAATACAGAGTTAGAGAATATCTTAAGTGATGCTTGGCCAAGTGATTTCCTTTGGTCACTGAAACATGAGTGGAAGTGGATTTCAGAGCCACTAAGCAGACCCACTGGTATTTCTCATCCATCCACCACCAGCAATGTCCCAGACAGGGCTGCTCCTTTAACTGGAATCCTGAAATTAGGAAGACGCTTAGAGCAGAGACACAGCTGACCAGAAGCTGAAAGCTCACAAAAAACATGAAATAATCCTTTATTATTCTACATCACTGAGATACATTTGTTTATCCGGCATAACCTGACATAAGTTGACTTATATGAGAAACAAGTTCTTCTATCCCTCTGTTCTTACTTCTTACTGGACTCTGAGCTAGTCATAAAATTATCGGAGGAATCACCCTCCCACAAACGAGATGTTCTGATGTCACGCCATTCCAGGTTTACTTATTCCTCTACTTTTTCTTACTCATGTAAAACATACACGAGCAGAACTAACATTAACAAAGGAGAAACATTAGTGTGCGTGAGGCACCCCGGAAACAGGGCATCTAGGTTTTCATAAGCTGAAAGAGAGGGCAGCAGTGGTTGGGGAAGAACACGACTCACGGCTGGCCTAGAAAGCTCATGGGTAAGTCACAGAATAAAAAGCTGTAGAAAATATCAGCCAAAAGCTAAGCAGTATGACACAGTCTGACTTCTCCCCTCCACCAAACTACATCTGGCTCTTCAATCAAGTTTGACAAATATTTTTCCAAGGGGCAAAACTGCCTGCCTCGCCAGAGTTCTACCAGCACTTGTGGCAACACTCCTCTAAGGGACATGCCATGCCTATTTATCTGCTTGCTGGAACTCAAAAACTCCTCTCCCCAATTTAGTAAGTTCAGCGGTAACACAAAAATATAGGGAACCTGATCCACACAAACACACATTGCTGTAAATTTCTCTCCAAAACAAGTTTATAAACTAAGATTGTACCTAATCACAAGTAGGACTTTATCCAACCAGTCTCAAACACACACCAGGCCCTCCCCCATTCCCTTCAGAACGAGTCTGCTTCAAACAACAATAAGGGCCCCAAGGAACAAAGTACCTTCTTTGCACAAGGATATATTCCAGGTCCTATAGGAGATAGAGAAGATAAAAAAGGACCTTATAGGGGCGCCTGGGTGGCGCAGTCGGTTAAGCGTCCGACTTCAGCCAGGTCACGATCTCGCAGTCCGTGAGTTCGAGCCCCGCGTCAGGCTCTGGGCTGATGGCTCAGAGCCTGGAGCCTGTTTCCGATTCTGTGTCTCCCTCTCTCTCTGCCCCTCCCCCGTTCATGCTCTGTCTCTCTCTGTCCCAAAAATAAATAAACGTTGAAAAAAAAAAAAATTAAAAAAAAAAATTTAAAAAAAAAAAAAAAAAAAAAAAAAGGACCTTATACTTACAGAAGTGAGTAGAAAAAAAAATGTAAATGCATAAAAGTTAAAAGTTAATAATATTAAGAAATGGATAGCAAAAGAAAAAAAAAAGACAAAACAGTAAAAACATGAAATATCTTGGGAAAATGTGGCAAAGAGGGCCGGAACTATACACCCTCTAGCTAAATTCCACAATGTCAAAATGTGTCCTTGTCACAAGAAGATGGGATTAATGGACAGTGGACATGACCTTAAGCAAGGAACATCCAAAGACTCTGTGTCCCTTCCATAAAGGTAAGCTACATAGGGGCACCTGGGTGGCTCAGTCGGTTAAGTGTCCGACTTCGGTTCAGGCCATGATCTCACAGTTCATGGGTTTGGGCTCACATCAGGCTCTGTGCTAACAGCTCAGAGCCTGGAGCCTACTTGGGTGTCTGTGCCTCCCTTTCTCTCTGCCTCTCCCCAACTTGCACTCTGTCTGTCTCTCTCTCTCTCTCAAAAATGAATAAACATTTTAAAAAATTAAAAAAAAAAAAAGATAAGCAACGGATCCACACTGAGGGAGAAGAGTATATTCAAATGTCCTGCTTGGGTGTTCTTTAGAAAACCAGGCTATGCACTTACCCTTTTGTTATGCATGGCTCCATAAACAACTTGGAGGAAATTTGTTTCTCTGTATTACTTAGTAAGAAGTAGAAAAACGGGCTATAGAAAGTCATGATGGGTGAACAATTTTATCCCAGCAAAGATACTAATAAATATTGGGCCATATCATCTGCCTTGCCCACCTACCCTGCACTGAACACTCATTCATTTATTCCCCACAAAGGAATGGCTGAAGACGAATCCACTCCTGTGTGCACACCACATCATGTCAGTCCAAAACGTTTAGATTCCTACAACCTCCCACCTTTGGGATTCTTCAGTACAGCATCTTCTAACTGATGAGCCATAATCAAATTCATGCAACTGCCTCTCCAATTAAAACTTTAAAAATGTGTTGCAAAAAGCTTCCACATGAAAAATTTTAATGAAAGAGGTTTAAAAAAAAACCAGCAACAACATACTTTGGATTCTCTGACTCCAAACTTCTAGTCCTCAAAATACTTCTTATTCTTATCAATATACTTACTTACACAGATTCATCTCGAACCAGCCTTCTATCTCAAAAACTTACAGCTGGCAATTTACCAAATTCAAGAACTTCCTTTTATACAATAAATGCCTGACCATCTTTATCAATTCTGTTCATGTGCAAAGTCTGTGAAACTAGTCTACTTTAAAAAGTAAGTTATAAAGTCATTCTCAAGGAGGACAATTGTGCTGGCAGAAGAAATTAACCAGTGATGAAATCTGACTTGGGCAAATTATTTGCTATAAAGGCAAAGCTGGCTGACTTGTGAAGACTCTACTTTAAATACCAGCTACTCATTAAAAAGAAAAATATCAACTTACCAACAACTGATGCACCTCTTTCTGCAAACGCCAGGGCATAGGCTCGGCCCAGTCCTAATGAAAAATAAAATAATCAGAAAGTCGACCAAATGTTGGCATCATTTTTTTGGTCCACTCAAATCAACCCCTATTTCAAAGTAACTGGTGAGGAATTAATTATATTACAGTGGTAGTGTCTTCATTGGTACTCTCAACATCTACTTTACCTTCTTCAACCTATAGAGGTCTGAAAGCTTAAAACTATATTTTCTATCTATTCTGCCTACCATTTCCTACCCCTCTACCTAGCTGCTAGGCTGGCTCGATGTGGGCACCACCATTACATGTATTTGCCTACCTGGAAGGTGGAAAGGAGGCAAAAGTTACCTTACTGTGACTTCTGGCTGTTGCTGTTGCTTAAAGGCTGATTTCTTGAAGTTTCCTAGATATTAAGAAACAGTGAGGGGGGAACCTGGGTGGCTCAATCAGTTGAGCGTCTGACTCTTGATTTCAGCTCAGGTCACAATCTCATGGTTTATAAGACTGAGCCCTGTGTTGGGCTGTGTGCTGACAGCACAGAGGCTGCTTGGAATTCTCTCTCCCCCTCTCTCTCTGCCCCTCCTCTTCTCACTCTCTCGCTTTCAAAATAAATAAATAAACAAAAGAGAAGGAAGGAAGGAAGGAAGGAAGGAAGGAAAGAAAGAAAGAAAGAAAGAAAGAAAGAAAGAAAGAAAGAAAGAAAGAAAGAAAGAAAGAAAAAAGGAAAGTAAAGAAAAAGAAAAGAAAGAGAAGAGAAAACAAGGAAACAGTGGTTATAGGGGCAACTTCTTGATCTAGCTCCCTAATCTCTGGACAGCACCTTCCATTCTCTAGATCCTTGATATCCAGGGCTGTTTGGGCTGCAGCAGTTCCAGAAGCAGCCGCAGGGGTAGTAGCTCCCCTAATGAACCACTTCCATATCGTTCCACAAGTCAATGCAAAAGGAAGTGCCTAAGACCCAGTGCCTGTGTTAAATCCTTTCCTGTTCCAAATATCTAGAGATTTCTATATCCTGCACTGAACCCTGACTACATAATCACCAAACACAAAAAATATTTAATTCTGACTCAAAGGTATGAGGTGTAAATTTGTTATCTGAAAATATATATACACTTAGGAGTTTTCTGGGAAACAGAAGTGTGTGACTAGCAACCAAGGGAGGAATTCTTGCAGGGCACCTGGGTGGCTCAGTCGGTTGAGTGCCCAGCTTCAGCTCAGGTTGTGATCTCGTGGTCCATGGGTTTAAGCCCCACAGCTTGGAGCCTGGAGCCTGCTTCAGATTCTGTGTCTCCTTCTCTCTCTGCCTCTCAAAAGTAAGTAAACTCATGCTGTCTCTCTCACTCTCTCAGAAATTAGTAGACATTTAAAGAGAAGAATGCTTGCTTTTGTATTGTTTAAATTGTTTTAGCATGTATACATTTTTTATTTGAATTGATTGGCAAATGTGATTAGTAGCTTAAATTTAATTTAAATGGATAAAGAAGTATACAAAGAAGAAAGAACCCAAGATAGTTTTCAAAACTGAAAGATATCACCAAATAATTTATTTTACAAGTTAATTCACCTTTTTTTTTTTTTTTTTTTTTTTTTTTTAGAGAGAGAGAGAGCAGGAAGAGGGGCAGAGGGAGAGAGAGAAAAAAAATGAACTCCAAGCAGGCTCCATGCTCAGTGCAGAGCCTGACTCAGGGCTTGATCCCACAACTCTGGGATCATGACATGAGCCAAAATCAAGAGTGGGACGCTCAACCAACTGATCCGCCCAGGCGCCTCTTTTTCAGAAATTTTTTTAGAAGTTAATCCACTTTGAATGGATAAGAGAGACCTCAGCCAATACAAGAATTCACGTCTTCTCATATTTTATACAAGCAAGGCTGAAGCACGTGTTCTAAACATGGTGTTTAAAGAAATCACATGCTCATGACCAGAATACAAAATTGATGGTAACACAGTAGAAAATCATCAGATGAAAGGAACAGGGTAGGTCTCTCGGAGAGAGAGTGACCTAATCAGAAAATTACCTCAACTTAAAATCAAGATACACAGTTCTCTCAAAAGATTGTTAAGTGATGTACTTTTATCACAAAGGCCCATATAAACTGTACACAAATCTGCACACAAAGTAAAAAATGACAGCCTCCTTTTTCCTCCAATACCACTAGCCCACAGCAGACTGGTAAGGGTCCTTCCAGATTCTAACATGTGTGCTTAGGTAAACATTATTTAACTACTTCATGTCCATTAGTCTGCCTCCCCACTTAAACTAGAAGGCTCTTGATGGCTGAGATTGAATATGTCACTCTTTTGCATTTCCCACAACTTGGCTTTAAGGGCCAAGGGCACAAAAAGTTAAATCCAAGAGCCTCCATTTTGTCTTAATCTCTTAAATCCTGTCTTAAATCTCCCCCACACCTAAATACACTGCCAATCACCCCCTCCCCTCCATTTCTTTCTTTCTCTTTTTTTTTTTTTTTTGACCTTAATTTCTTTAGCATTGTTAAATCTCAGTTGATTCTTAACTCAAACTGCTGGTTCAGTTTCTCTTCGATGGCTTACACTTCTCTCTACTCTAACAATGGAGCCCCTGAGAATAGCTTCCTAGACTCTTTCACTCTGTAGCTTTATCAGTCTAAGGAATTCAGATGACTTCCAAATCTCTCCCCTGACTTCAGGATCTCCACCTACTCACACCCTTCTCACTATCTCCAGATCCAACATTTGCTAATCTCATAACCATCTCGAATTCAAAATGGCCTGACTCCCTTCTTTCCCGGCCCAAATCCTCCACTCTCAACAGTTACATCCCCAATAACCATTTCAGTCAGCTAATAAACAGCTGTTATACCCTGTTATTCCCCTGTTGTACTACCAATCATGGCAAAAGTGTTTACATAAAGCCTGGACAATTCTAAACCTCTCCTATCAGGTTATTTCACGTAATAAATCTCCCATTTTGTTGCTCCTGAAATACATTAAACTAATCTATATTTCAAGCTACACAACAACACTTTAATAACGCAGATATATTTCTCTTTAGCTGCAGAATATGAGTGGATTGAAGTCAGACTAATTCCCACACAGGCCCAGTAGGCATTCATGGACACCCTCTCCAGAGATGTTCAGCACTACCTCAGTTCAATGGGTTTGGATCTCTAAATAAGAACCCCAAGACTCAAGGACAATGGCCTCTGTGGCAGGACTGGAATTTGATCCCTAGCTCCCTTCCCCAGTGATGATCTGGAACAGTCTCTACTTCACCACAAAACTCCCTCATATTGGCAACAGCTAATGATTGTATCATAATCCAGGCAATGGAAAGTCTGCACAGCTCTTTAAGACACAAACCAGTTTGTAAACAGGAGGTACTAAGTCCTTAATTGTCGAGTCACAACTCTAATGATTCACAAAATCAATTTTGTAGGTTTTGCAATCTGCATGTACTTAGTGAAAGAGAATAGAAAATTTTAGAGTGCACTTTATTTACTATGTACCATGTCAGGAACTTGCTTCAAATATAAATGATGTACCTGTGTACTGAATCTTGGTGCAAAATGCATTTCATACTGTGAATCACTATCAAAAGAGGCTTAAAACACTGAGGGCATCACTTAATTATTTCCATCAAAAGCAAAGTGTAAACCAAATGTTTTCCTAAGGACATACGATCATTTTAGAATGAATATGGCGAGGAATACAAACTTGGCCACCAATTAATACTAAAGCACTTTCCAAAAGGCAGCATTAGAATCCATTCTATCAATGGAGATACAAAGATACAAATGGACCAACTGGAATAATTCCACTGATGTGACTGTTAATACACAATTTAAATTAATTACACATTAGGTCTATTTTAGATATAAGGTACCACCAAAGGGGATTCAAAGGCACTGAAGGTCAAGATCCCTACATGTGGTGGTTACAGAGGGGAAACACTGTAAAATCACACTGCCAAGCACCGGTATGGGTATGGTATGGGTATGAGTGGTTTTAGTTTTTTCTCCTTCAAGAATGGGGTTATTTCACATAACAAATCTCCATTTTGTTTCTCCCGAAATACAGGAAGATCTGGTCTACTTCAGAAATGTCTCTGCCCACCAGTTTGTCCCCACTCCACTCCCACACTAACGCCTGCCTGACTACTGTAGGCATTTGAGGCTTGATAAGCATACCAACTTAAACGTCAACAAGAAGACTCTTATCAGATAACTTCTTTAAAGAGGAACTTCTCAAGATGCCCAAATCAACCGACAGATGAAAAGAAACACTGCCTGGTTGACTTTTCAAAGGCAAGGGGCTGACATCTCTACTCTTCTGCTGGGGGTGGGTGCGGCGGGAGGTTCCTGCCGCGAACGACTTTCCTGCAACCTTTAAAAGACTTGACGACAGGCCTAAGAGTCGCAAGAAGGGTCGCGATCGAGCGTCATTAGCAACTTTTACCCAGTCCTGCAAGCCGTAGTCCAGCCCGGCCTCCGTCTTGCAAGACCCAAGGCCTTGGGAAGCGGCCACAAGGAAGGTGAGGCAGGAAGCGAGCTGCACGGGACTGTGTGACGAGGTGTTGATGGCTCCCCACTCAGTGCTGGCCAGGCCCACCTCTCCCTGCTCGGCAGAGTCGACAACCCAAGAACAGCTGTTACCCGTCCTCCCTCCCGGCCCACCGGGTCCAGTGGGTCTCCACAAATCGCCTACTCCCGCCGCCCCACCGCTGCCCGCAGCCCCGACGCCAGGAATGCAGCTCTGGCTGCGCGGGTATCCTGGGACGAAAAGGGGATCTCAGGGTGCAACAGCTAGACCGGCATCCGCCCTCCGGCTTTCGCGTGCTCACCTCCCCCCGCGCCGGTGACCAGTACCACCCGCCCGTCGAATCGCAGCGGCGAGGCCATGAGTCCTGCCTGCGACACACACACAAGCCGAAATGCCGCAGCTCAGACTGAGAGACCGAAAGGAGAGGGGGAGACGCGGAGGCGGGATGGGAGTGACCTGCAGGTTTTAGGGAAGGACGCCGTAGTTTTCCAAGTGCGCCCGCGCGAGAATCCCTTGGAACTCTGGGAAATGTAGTCCGGCGTGCTTCACGTGGCTGCAAGAGCCAGCTCAGGCGGTTTGGCTTGAAAGGGCCACTTTTGCTGCTGGAAGTAGTGGGACCTCCTAGGACCTGTGGAGTAAAATGGCTCACACGACACCAGGCTTACCTCCATGCTCTTGTCGTTTTGTCATTCACTCAAAACTGTTTTCTGGACTTTGGCTCTAGCCTTAAATAGCTTTAAGACATAGCCTCTAAGAAAGGCACCTTTACCAATGGGTAAAGATTTCTTACAATGTAATACTTGAACCTCATGCATGAAAATCATCCGAGAACTGTCAAAAACGGACAGTCCTAGACCCTGACAGTGAACTCCCAAAGAAGAAACTCGGGGGACAAAAACAAAAACAAACTTTTAACAAGTGCTCCTAAATGACCTTCGCTTTTGTATATTAAGAAAGGTCATATGGGGCGTCTGGTTCGCTAAGTTGGTTAAGTGTCGGACTTCAGCTCAAGTCAAGATCTGGACGTTTGTGAGTTCCAGCCCCGCATCAGACTCACTGCTCACTGCAGAGCCTGCTTCAGACCCTGTCTCCCACTCTCTCTGCTCCTCCCCCACTTCCGCTGTCACAAAAATAAAACATGAAAGAAGAAAAGAAAAGAAAAGAAAAGAAAAAAGAAAAAAAGAGGGCACAGTGGATTGGGTGGTGACTTCGCCCCAGGTCATGATTCCTGGTTCGTGGGTTCCAGTCCCGCTGTCGGGCTTTGTGCTGACAGCTCAGAGCCTGGAGCCTGCTTGGGATTCTATTTCTCCCTCTCTCTCTGCCCCTCCCCCACTCACACTGTGTGTGTGTGTGTGTGTGTGTGTGTGTGTGGCTCAAAAATAAATAAACGTTAAAAAATTTTTAAAGAGAAAGGTCATATAGTGTGATTCATTTATCACTGATTCAATACTTACAGGCGGTAGACACAAGTTTACAGATGAACAATCAGGTCCTCCAGAGGTGTTTAAAGTTACTAAAGGTAAGCCTTTCATAACCTTACAGCATGATAAAACACATGACAAATCTGTACAGGTCTGCAACTAGTGCCAAAATAAACGGCCCCTATCCTTAGGGTGAAAGGGGAAATTTCCAAAGGAGATGATGCACAAAGACCCTTAAAAAGTGAGCTCTGCAAACAACGAATATTACAGGCAATGGAAACACTAGCTAGATGCGGGGGAGGGAGGATGTAAAGCCGCAGAAATAGCCAGTCGGTCAGATCATGTTTAGCTGTTTTAACTTATTGCAAATGGTTTTAAGCAGGATTACTCCAGACTACACATTAACATCGTGGAAAGCTCACTCTGCCTCATTATTGACGATTGGTTGGAAGTGAACAAGGTGCGCAGAAACCTACTGGGAAAAATCTTGGAGATTCAAAGTAAGACAGAGGAAATGTTGGAGAGGGAAAATCTGGAGATATTTCCGGAAATGGGGTCAGCTCTTTGTGATTAGTTGACTGTGAATGTGAGGAACGATTGAACCCCGATATTTCTGGCTTGAGAATCTAGGTTACGGTGGGCCATTCTTCAAAATAAGGAATAGTGAGAGAAGAGCAGCTTTTGAAGGGAACACGGCTTCGATTTAGGGCAAACTGCATTTGGGAAGGGAAGCGAAGCTACAGCTGGAGTTGTCTACAGACAGCTGTGATTCTAGAGCACTGAGAGTTTTTGGTATCCTTGAACTCAAGCCTAAAGCTCCAGAGAGCAGTCCCTTCTTTCACAGAAAACTAAACCAGCACCCTGCTGTCTTAGTCATTTGTCCACATCTGCCTTATGACGTTTGAACCCTGAATTCTGCTGCTCATTGAAACCCAGGAAGGACAGCCCAGAGCGCGCTGGGCCCAAAGACAAGAGGATAAGGGTGTTAAGAATTCTTTCCCCGCACTTCTGGCGGAACCTTGCCCCGCTCAGGCATCGCCTCCAACCAATGGGGACGCGCCACCTAAAAGGCGGAGCTCACCTCTCAGTTCCGGGCCTGCGCAGCTGCCACCCTCTGCTCCGCCCGAAGGCTCCTCGGTTCAGGCCAATGGCAAACTTCTTTGCTTATTGGTCATGAAGAACGCCTGGAGGCCTCAACAGCAGGCATTTCGAAGGCAAGCTCTGCTCACCCTGTAAGTGAGCCGGGGGCAAGGCCAAATGGGAATCCCAGGTTCAAGAATAACCCTGTGTGACAACTCAGGAAATATTGGTCTCCAGGTCCCTACTTCCTACCCACGAAGGATGGAATTTCAGCGACTGAGTAAAGCCTCAAGCTAGAACCCACAGGGAAGCACTGGCCCATTCGCCAAACTCCCCTGATTTAAGATGTTGCAATAGCTGGACATCTGTTTTTATATAGTGTTGTAATCTCTGTTGCTTAATCCAGTAACCCAGTTCTTCTGTTGGAAGGGGGGAAAAAAAAGACTGCGTTCATTATTCCTACTTGCAGAAATGTAAGCACAAAATGAACCCAGGTGACTTACTCTAAAGTGCTTTCAGCCAAAGGCCTACAACAGGAGCCAGAAGTAAGGATTTCTCAGCCATTGCTGGGGAGCCAGTCCTCCATGTCCCAGACTCACAACTGGGCACTGGCTTGTCCCAGACCAGGGCCAACAGGCATGACCAAGCACCAGCTAGTCTTCAATGATTGCCCAATAAATATGCTTTGAATATGAGTGAGAGGCAGCACAGATTTAAGACCTAGAGTCTTGGAAGTTAATACACTACCAGAGCACTGCTATCTATGTGTAAGTTATTCTCTAGTGTTCTTAGGTTACCCTCACATCCTCATTCTTGTGGGAGGGGAGGCGAAAAAGGACACTTGAACTTGCCAGTTAAAGGCAACTCCATCTGTTTGAGGGTGAATGCTATCTTTCAGGATTTCACCCTCCTCCTTCTGGCCCAAATGTCACCTTAACAGAGAGGAAAGGTTTGGCAGAAGCGGAGCCATGCTGGCCTCTTTTTTCCCTTCTAGCTACTGATAAAGTGCATGGGCTTAGATAGTCCTAGAATCTGCTCTGCATTCTTTGTCACTCTCTGAACTGTTTTAGCAACTTCTGTGTAAGTCTAGACCCATAAACATATGTAGGCAAATAAAAAAATTACTCAAATACAATTTTGAAATAAATCAGAAATATGTATGTATGTATCTATCTCTTCCATACCAGCCAGGAGCCCAAAGAGACAGGAGTAGGACCTAATGCTTGCTCATCCCATACACTAACAAGACCATTGCCATGCTGCTGCAGTTACCCTCTAATAATTCAAGGTCACTTGCATGGCAGTGACTTCTCAGAGTCAAAATTATCCTTTTCATTGTCTCATTTCTTCAAACTAAGATCCCAGGGAGGGAACAAGGAGTGCTGCATCCCTGAAGAACCCAAGCCAACCACACCCCCTATCAGCTACCTTCCTAATCTTTCTCATCCTCTTCCCAATGAGAATTCTATTTAATCTTTCCTGCTGGTCAAAACTCCTCCTAAGTTTGTCCTCTTTGCTCCCATTTTATGGATGTCTCTTTTCTAAGGGGTTACTCTTCTAAGAGAGATGCTAATAAGCTTTATGGCTTAGTCCCAACAGTATATGGTGAACTGGGAGAGCATAAAAGGATATGATAGTGCAGTGAAAGATATTCTTTTTACTGCCAGACTGAACCCACTTCCTATTGTTGGAGAATACCTTCAACAACAATGAACAAGAGGATATATCTAGCCCCTCTTTCCTATGGCCCCACTTAATATGGATCTCCCAAAGAAGGAGGGATGGCTAATCCTACTGCATAGCCAAGGACACATGTTTTGAACCACATTTACCACGGTGAGGATATCATGCTCTAAAGGCAGTAATCAAGCCCCATTTCCCTTTCACTTCCTACACCTACACAGTGGACTTTCTTCTGCTTCCTCTCATCTTCCGTGCAGATCAGCAAGCCAGGCAAGACTGCTTCTCAGCTGGTATGAGGCTCAGCCATCTCCCTCCTGCCCTTTCTTTCCCAATATGACAGCTTGATCTAGATGATCACTTGAGTCATAGAGTGGCCAGCCTAGGCCTGCTTGGCATTGGGCATTAGGACAAACATACACTTTTTTGTAATGTTTCTTTTCGTTTCTCCTGTGGGCTTCCTTTTTCTAACCCTGCACTTGCAGAGCTTGGAATGTGAAATAGGGAGAAGTCCACATTGCACAGATAAGAACTTCCATCTGGAACTAAAATAAAACAAGGAGAGATGAAAACACCTGTATTCACCATGGCTGGTTTAAGGTGTCCCCGAGCTGCAGCTGGTTGGAGATTGTCACTGTGCAGGCTGATTGAGCACTTGGAGACCACAGTAGCTGAGTTTTATAAGAAAATAGATTCATTTGAGAATCAGCACAGACTTTCCAGGAACTCAGACTGCATAAGCCAGAATAGAATCTTGGAAAGAGATAGAAATTTCTCTTCTGAGTCACAACAAGCACTCAAAGGGACCCTAGAGTAGCTGTACTTTGGATGAACTTCAGACCCAGGGCTATTAGCAAGCATGGAGCACTTCAGACCTGGCTTTTTCTCAAGCTCAGGTTAATAAGTAGGAATCTAACGGATTTTTTGTGATTTTTCCCCCTCCTTTTTCTTGTTTCTCAACCTGGGGTAGATGACCCAGGTTGGATTTGCTGCAGTAAGAAGATATTTGCAGGCAAGAAATGGTTGTGCATCTTTCAGAGTAGGACAGCTTACGTGAGCATGCCTTCACTGGGCCTCGGAAGCACCATCTTGATGTTGACGGTGGTGACCATACAGCCGGAGAAAGCCTTGGGTTCTGCGAGGTATCTGCAAGAGGAGTATATGGAAACATAACTCACCTCCTTACAGAAGATTTTCCCGATTGAGTTTAGCTTCACAGACCCGGACTAACTTACACAGTATGACCGGTAAGCTGACAAGCTCAAGCAAGAGGCTCTTCTCTTTTTCTTCATTCCCCAGATAATCCTAACACAGTTGGCTGGCGACTGCAGTATAGGTCGGGATCGTGCTGGGATCTGGGAATCTTATTTTTGCCTCTGGTAACTGCTGCTGATGTTTTTATAAATATCACGGGAGTGTGGCTGCTACTATGCTGACTTTATGTAGCCTGTGCTCTTTGGAATAGTAAGACACATGAGGGACTTACAGTTGGCTCAGTCTTGCTCTCCAGGGCTTGGAGGAGTCACATCCATTCTAGTATAAGATGCACAAGATATGGTGAAAGCATCTAGTGGGGGCCAGTGTATAAAAGTTAAAGGCATTCGGGGCACCTGGGTGGCTCCATTGGTTGAGTCCCTGACTTGGACTCAGGTCATGATCTCACAGTCCATGAATTCGAGCCTCGCGTGGGGCTCTGTGCTGAAAGCTCAGAGCCTGGAGCCTGCTTCAGATTCTGTGTCTTCCTCTCTCTCTGCCCCTCTTCTGCTGGCATGCTGTCTCTCTCTCTCTCTCAAAAATAAACTTAAAAAAAGTTAAAAGCATTTAAATAAAAGTAGGACCACGTTTTCCATTTTAAATGTGTCTCTTGTACACACAGCACCTTATGCATGAGTTAAGATTTGAATATTGATAGGTTCCACCTTTATTTATTAAGACTCTTGCACTATGAGTCAGGCAATGTTCTTGATGCCAAGAATAAAACAGACAAGGTCCTTGCACTCACATAGCTTCCATTCGAGAGAAGAGAGATGATTAACATATGGATAAATAAATGATTCCATCTAATTGCAGGCACTAAGGAAAAAAATTATTGATTCATCAGAGTTCATTATGGGCACTTTCTTAGTGCTTTATAAATATTTCCTTATTTGATTTCCTTATAACAATCTGTAAAGTATACTACAATTATCCTCGTTGAGAGATGAGGAAACTAAAAGCACAAACAAGGGTAAATAACTTAGCCAGCATGCAGTGAAGTGAGGAGTCAAACCCCCCACAGTGTAGCTCTGTTGCTGAAACAAAGTAATAGCATTCAAAAGACATTGGAAGTGGAGACCGGAGGGAGGTACTAATTTAGAGAATATAACTAGGAAAGGCTTATGAAGAGGTGAATTTGCAGCTGAGTCTGGAACCTGTGAAGAACCTGTCAGACAAGGATTGTGAAGGAGCTTCTGGAACAGAACAAATAGCACGTACCAAGCTCTGTGGGGAGAAAAACTTCACACTTCCTGGCACATGAGGAGGTCAAAGAAGTGGGCAAGGACCAGCCTGTGTCTAGTCTTGTAAACCACGGTTGGGAGTGTGGATTTTATTCTAACTATAAAGGGAATCCCTTGAAAACCAGGGAAGCAAAATGATCTGATATGCAAACTACATTAGAAGAATGTAAGTGCCCTGGGAGGAACACATCACCCAATAACTGGTTGGTTCTGAACCTAGGTTGGGGACCATGGCAATGATCAAGGAGACTGCTTTATCTGTTCGTTGCATGAAAATTTACTTGTCAGGGACACCTGGGTGGCTCAGTTGGTTAAGTTTCTGACTCTTGATTTTGGTTCAGGTCATGATCTTATGGTTCGTCGATTGGAGCCCCAGATCTGTCTCTGTGCTGCCAGTGCAGAGCCTGCTTGGGATTCTCTCTCTCCCTCTGTCCTTCCTTGCTTGTGTGCTCTCTCTCTCTCTCAAAATAAATAAATGAACTTAAAAAAATTACTGTGTAATTATACAAATGAGGAACTTTTGATTTTATTTTTTTAATGTTTATTTATTTTTGAGGGGCGCCTGGGTGGCGCAGTCGGTTAAGCGTCCGACTTCAGCCAGGTCACGATCTCGCGGTCCGTGAGTTCGAGCCCCGTGTCGGGCTCTGGGCTGATGGCTCAGAGCCTGGAGCCTGTTTCCGATTCTGTGTCTCCCTCTCTCTCTGCCCCTCCCCTGTTCATGCTCTCTCTCTGTCCCAAAAATAAATAAACGTTGAAAAAAAAATTTTAAAAATAAATAAATAAATAAATAAATGTTTATTTATTTTTGAGAGAGAGAGAAAGACAGAGCATGAGCCAGGGAGGGGCAGAGAGAGAGGGAGACACAGGATCTGAAGCAGTCCCCAGGCCTCTGAACTGTTAGCACAGAGCCCCAGGCAGGGCTCAAATTCACAGACTGCGAGATCATGACCTGAGCCAAAGTCGGATGCTCAACCGACTGAGCCACCCAGGTGCCCCTACAAATGAAAAACTTTTAGAAACAATTTAAGCTCTATAAGATCCCATGAATTGTCACTTAAAACCCACTCAGTTCCAAGCAGATGCATGATGTTAAAGAAATCACAGTATTTGTGCTGCTTGTGAAGTCTGCTTTAGACACAAACCTGAGTTCCGGAATGTGTAGCTCCCTTAGAGAAACCACAAGCAGTCACGTGTATTGCCCAGTGGACACATCATTGTAGGGAGAAGTTGAGAACACCAAGAAGAGGCATACTAAGTGCAGCTGCATTGTGAGGCTTGGCAAACCCAAATAAGGAATAAGACCTTGGCTGGTTCATCCCCGTGGGAAGCAGCCTCTACTCCTGTGCGTTGTATGAAACACTGAAAACCCTTCTCAGTATCTGGTGAGCTACTGCCATTTCCCTATTTCTTTATAAAATGAACCTGATGAAATGTGCTCTGAGAGTAAGCCTGCCTTATGTCATATACCTGCTCTATGGACGCTTAAGCCACGTGGGATTTACCGCCTACTTGCGTAGCTCACGGCTTTCAGTCATCCAACTTCCTGTTCACAACCCCTCATTCATCACACAGTTTACTTCCTGCTGCCTTGCTGTTCACCTCACCTCCTTCCATTCCACTTGGAGTCTTCAGAAACATGTGCACAATCTGTCTAGCGCCTCCTAGTTAGTTATTAATGGTCTCACTTCCAGTGACTTTTTCTATCCAACCAACTGCTGGCATTTTCTCCCATGGTTAAATCCTGCACATGTTCATTACCTCTCACCACTTCTGAAAAACATGTCCAAACATTCTACCTTTCCAGCTCAGGTGTTCCCATTGTGGAATTCTTCCCTATCATTCTGACCTCCAGTGCTTGACTCCTGTGACTCTCTCAAAGCTGACAGCCTCTTCTGGTCTCCCTTTCTGTCTTGGTTAGACTCCATGGTTCATCATTACAATTCACCATCTTGTTTCTTTTCCTCCTACTGCACAATCCTCGAAAACTTTTCTAATTTTATTATTATTTCTTTCTTGACACAAGAGTTATTTACAAGTATGATTCTTTTTTTTTTAATTTTTGTAATTCAATGTTTATTTATATTTTGAAAGAGAGACAGAGAGAGAGAGCACACACAAGTAGAGGAGGGAAAGAGAGAGAGGAAGACCCAGAATCCGAAGCAGGCTCCGGACTCTGAGCTGTCAACACAGAGCCCAATGCAGGGCTCGAACTCATGAGCCATGAGATCATGACCTGAGCCAAAGTCAGATGCTTAACTGACTAAGCCACCCAGGTGCCCCATTTACAAGTATGTTTCTTAATATCAAACATAGAGGGATTTTCTAGTAATCTTTTTGTTGTTGATTTTTAGCTTAATGCATTATTATCAGAGAACATATTCTGATTTCAATCCGTTTTGATATACTGGGGTTGGCTTTAGGACCCAACGTATGTTCTTAAGAATGTGTATTTTGCAGGGGCGCCTGGGTGGCTCAGTTAAGCGGCCAACTCTTGGTTTTGGTTCAGGTCATGATCTCATGGTTTTGTGGGTTTGGGCCCTGCGTCGGGTTCTGCACTAACAACACAGGACCTGCTTGGGATTCTCTGTCTCCCTCTCTCTCTGCCCCTCCTGCACTCTCTCCCTCTCAAAAACAAATGAATAAACTTTAAAATAAATACATAAATAAAAACATTTTTTTAAAAAAGAATGTGTATTTTGCAATTTGGGGCTCTGGGTTCTATATATGGGCATAAGGTCAAGTTTGCACATCACATTATTCAAATCTTGTATATCCTTAACTGACATTTTTCCTGCTTCTGTTCATTACTGAGAAAAACATGCATAAAATATCCCACTATGATTGTGAGCTATGGGCAAGTCCAAACTCTTTTGTCAGGGATTTGAATAAAAAAATTCAAAGGAAGGTTGTAGAAAGACTGATATATGTTACTTTCATGTGAAAGTGACACCTCACTTCTCATCCTATCCCCTCTCCCTTCTATCTATGTAGCCTTGGATAAATTATTTAACTACCCTCATCTCCTCCTAAAAGAGATCATTTAAGTGTCTAGTAAATCATATGTGCCAGTAAAAATTAATTTCCTTTATGTTATGTGGAGGGATTGATATTTTATTCTAGAAGAACGCAGTGATTTTAACTTTATAATCCTAAGCAGTTCGATATATTTATGCTTAACTGTGCATGGCATTCCTGGTATGAACTATAAGTCCTTCTCATCTACTATTAAAGTATTAAAGAATTTCTTCAACATTTGCCTATATTAGTTACCTACTGCTACATAACAAATTCCTGTAAAACCTAGACACTTTAAAATCACAAACATTTATTATCTCAATTATTATTATTATTATTAATGTGGTTTCAAATTCTGGGCATGCTGTAGCTGGGCACCTTAAACTCAGAGTCTCTCAAAATGTCTCTCATCAAAGTTACACTGTAGCTGTAATCATCTCAAGGCTCATGTGAGGGAGGATCCACTGTGAGCTCACCCTTATGGCCATTGGCAGACCTCGGGTCTTTGCTGGCTATTGGCTGGAGACATCAGTTCTCTGCAACATGGGCCTCTCCATAAAGGCATTCCCAACATGGCAGCTGGCTTCCCCCAGAGCAGGCAAATGAGTGAGCAAGAGAAGGCACCCAAGACAGACACCCTTTTTTAAATAGACTTTTAGAGCAGTTTTAGGTTTATAGCAACAGTGAGTAGAAAGTACAGAGTTCATATACCCTCTACCTACATACACACACACACAAACACACACACACACACACACATACTCACCCTCCCATACTACAGACATCCCTCATCAGAGTGGTACATATGTTACACTTGATGAGACGACATTGTCATACCATTATCACCCAAAGTCCATAGTTTGGTTCATTCTTGGTTTTGTACATTTTATTGTTTTTGACAAATGTATGATGGCATGTATTCACCATTGTAGTATCACATAAAAATAGTTGCACTGCCTTAACTATCTTCTGTGCTCTGCCTATTCATCTCTTCCTTTCCCTAACCCCTGGCAACCACCAATCATTTTACTGACTCTGTTGTCTTATCTTTTCCAGAATGGCAGATAGTAGAAATCATATAGTACGTAGAGTTTTCAGATTGGCTTCTTTCACTTAGTATTATGCATTGAAGTTTCCTCCGTGTCTTTTCATAACTTGATAGGTCACCTCCTAGTGTTGCACAATATTCCATTACTTGGATTTGCTGCAGACTCTCTACCCATTCACCTACTGAAGGATATCTTGGTTCCTTCCACGTTTGGCAAACCATTGTCTTTTTGGAACCTAATCTTGGAAGTAACATCCCGTTACTTCCGTGGCATGCAATGCATTGGAAGCAGGTCAGTAAGTCCAGACCACCCTCACAGGGGAGAGATTACACAAAGGTGTGAACACCTCAGAGGGGAGGATCCTAGAAACCAGAGAGGTTGTCTACCAAACCAGCGGGGAGGCAAATGTTTACAGCTACCTTGACAATGCCTGAACAGCCAAGCCACTTAAAGAAAGCCTTTTATAGGATCTGTGCTTGGAAAGATTCTATTCTTATTTTGAACACAATTTACCAAAGTACTAAAGACTAATGAGCAACATAACGAATGCACCTGGCCCAATTGAGAATGATCTTAAAGCAATGCACAGTACTTTAAAATTTGCTGCCAGCTCATTTTCCTAGAAAAATAGAATCTACTTCTGGCACGTTTTTTGGACAGCTGCCAGTCCTATTCAGGTTTTCAAAACAGTGACCTTCCAACTAACATGTGCCATTGTTCCACCCCTGTCTATGATACAGACCAGAGTATACTATAAAGGATAGAAAATCCAATAAATAAAATAATTCCAGTATCACTGCATATATTATATCACTCATATCACATATGTAAAATATCATTGGAATATTTATATAATTTCAAATCCTACAATGTTACTTTTTTTTAATGCTTATTTATTTTTGAGAGACAGAGAGCAGATGGCAAGCGAGGAGTGGGGAGAGAGAGAGAGGGAGACAGAATCTGAAGCAGGCTCCAGGCTCTGAGCTGTCAGCATAGAGCCCAAAGTAGGGCTCAAACTCACAGATCGTGACCTGAGTCGCAATCCGACACCTAACCTGCTGAGCCACACAAGCACCCCTTACTTCTTATTGTGAAAATTTCTGTTCTTTACCTTCAGCTGAAACACAAGGGTGAAAATCTGGTGCTTTCTTTCCTACTCAGATCCTAAACTTCCCATAGTAGCCCAACATTTGGTGGAAAAAGTGTGAAACCAGCTCTTACTGGAAAAGTGGATTGACATACTTATTTACAAGTTTTTTTTAAGTTGTATTTATTTATTTCGAGAGAAAAAGAAAGAGCATGAGCATGGAAGGGGCAGAAGAGGGAGAGAGAGAGAATTCCCCAGCAGGCTCCTCACTGACAGTGCAGAGCCCAATGTGGGCTCGAACCCACAAAACCGTGAGATTATGACCTGAACCAAAATCAAGAGTCAGGTGCTTAACCAACTGAACCACCCAAGGGCCCCTAATTTTTTTTTAAGTTTTATTTATTTGTTTTGAGAGAGAGAGTGAGAGAGAGAGAGAACACTTATTTACAACTTTTAACAGTGGAATTCCTTAACTCTCTGAGAAACGTTTCCAAACGCAGCATAGACCCTCTGCTTTTTGCCCTAGAGGATTGTTACCTCCCACCTAAATATGTCCTCATGTTAAAACAACTTGGTGATTTCTCCCTCAGAAACACGAGCTTCTACTTGGGTTATAAAGCAGTGGAGTGACATCACCACCAGAGGGAGCACAGAGCCACAGAAGCATCTCATTCATTGTTTTTAAGGCTAGGCTCTGCCTTTCTTTCCCCTTCTAATAACCCAGACACCTTCTGGGCCAAGGCAGGGCCGATATCTGCAGATCTCTGTAAAGATGAGGAAAACATCGCTGGGAGCAGCTCATTTCTCTTGCTAACGACTTTCCTGAGGGAATGGCGGCCAGTGCTGATTCACACTGAGGTGGGTTGCTGTGTCAATGCTGAAGGCACCCTCCAGTGCCTGTCTCTGCTCCCTGATTTGCTACCAGAGCCCAAATGCCGGGTTTATGAGAATGCTTGCTATGGTCAGTGATTTAAATAGTCCTTGAATTAATTTCTCACGGCACTAACACAACCAGGTAGTACAGAGGCCAATGAGTAACTTTGAAAGTCCTTCAGTAAGCACTCCATAAGCAGGGAAAGGTCAGATTTAGAGCCTGGGAAACACACCTCTCTCAGAATAACATAAATAGAAATCCCCAATTATGATCCACAATCATTCTCGAGTCCTTTGTGCCTGGGGAAATTCTAAAGCTCTGTGCACCATAAATGGCGGTGGTTTATTGCACCTCACCAGACAGGGTGTTTTGGGATTTTTCCCCCCATTATTTGCGAAGCCTGGAAAAAGAATAATGAGTAGAGCTGAGTAAGACAGTTTTCTCTCAAATGAGTTAGTCAGATGCTGCAGGCAGAATGTCAGGCAAAAATCCAGGGAGGAGTAAATACCGTGGTAGATAATTAATGGCTGTGACAATAGAAATATGATTCCTTGAGTCCTGGCTGATGCTAACTAACGCACACGGAGTCAACAGAAAAGGTTTCCAAGCTACGATAAAAAAACAAAAACAAAAAATTGAAAATAAGTTACCAAAAGTCTGCCGCAAGAGTTCATTCTTTCACTAAATATCTTTTTTTTTTTAAGTTTATTTATTTTGAGAGAGTGAGCAAAAGTAGGGGAGGGGCAGAGAAAGAGGGGGAGAGAGAGCGAGAATCCCAAGCAGGCTCCGTGCTCTCAGCACAGAGCCTGATGCGGGGCTCAAACACACAAAACCATGAGATCATGACCTGAGCCAAAACCAGGAGTCACTTAACTGACTGGACCACCCAGCCATGCCCTTTTACTAGGTATTTCTATGATAACTCTTCTCCAAAGAGTTCAAAGTGTTGTATTAAATAAGAATGTAAGTTTAGACACTGTCAGAGGGAAATCCTCTGGTAGTCGTGGGAGAAAAGATGAGAGATGGAAAAAAACCAATAACCGAGATGGAGGTGATTCCAGATGCCCGGAAGACAGAGCAATGGCTAGATCTTTTGGTGTGAAACATGTAACTAAAGGATTCAGAATACAGCCAAGGCCCTGTACTATAGCGCTCTCGAAAGCGGGGGGGAGTTTATCCCAACTTGGGGGGCACATGGCATCTTGAGTCTTGGAATCCTCCAGAAGATTTCAGATCCAGAACATAACATTCCCCAAAGGCTTCTCCTAACACCCTTCTGCCATTAATATGGTTCCCTCGAATACCACATTTACTTATGGAGACATAAGTGCCTCCAACTCACCACAAACTTGTATTCCTGCCATTGTGTCAGGGTTTCTGTTCAGCTTTGGATCTGCTCAAACCAGTATGATTTCAGAATCAAGCCCCATCAGCTCAGGAACTTCTGAGAAGTAGATCTGTATTATACTCAGGCTGAGAAGTCACCAGTCAAGGTCCATCTCAGAAGTCTCAGCAAAGAAACGTGAAACCCCGGCGGCTCTGTTATCCCTGGCTTGTCGTTATCCATCTATGCAACTCGGGGAATGTGAAACTGATTGGTCAGAAGTGGGTCACATGCCACTTTTAGGGTTGGGGGTGAAATGAGGGCCACCTGCATTGATAATAGGAGAACAGTAGATTCCTAGTTACAGTTGGAAACTACTAGAAAGAGAATAAATGAATACTGAGCAGCCAAGAAACAACACATGTCCATCTCAACCACTTTTCACCCTTTCCTCTCCACAGTCTCCAGTATGGGCCCATTTGCCTTCCAAGGGACATTTGAAGTCTGAATTAAGGGCAAATGGAACTGTTGGCGTTGTGCAATATGGTGGCCCTGACTATTAGCACACTGGTCACTGCTATGTGATGAGCATCATTAAATATCTGTTTCAGTATCTGCTCATATAGTTTGTTAATTTCTATTGTCATCAAGTTACACTCACACATGCACGCTCACACACACACACCCCTCAGGGAAACAAGCTAAGCTAATGACAACACCTGACAGCAACAAAGACCTCACCTCAGATAGTAACCATCATGGTCAGGGTTGTAGAAAGCATTTATTACCAGTATTTTCAAATCATCTTAGAACAAGGCATGTTATCTATGCAAAATGCACATTAAATAACTCACCTGTTTCAGGTAAACACCTTTATTTCCCCTTTTTAGAACTAAAGTTAAAAAAATTTCTTAGGGGCACCTGGGTGGCTCAGACAGTTAAGCTCCCGACTTAAGCTCAGGTCATGAGATCACAGTTCGTAAGTTCAGGGCCCTGCATCAGGCTCTGTGCTAACAGCTCAGAGCTTGGAGCCTGCTTCAGACTCTGTGTCTCCCTCTCACTCTGCCCCACCCCGGCTCACGCTGTGTCTCTCTCTGTCTCTCTCTCTCTCTCAAAAAAAAACAAAAAACAAAAAAAACAAAAAACAAAAAACAAAAAACTAAACTAAACTAAATGTTAAAAAAAAAGTTTTTTTAAAGAGCAGATAATTTTACCCACATCTGGTTCCCATATTAACCACATAGTATCAAATCAATTATTGAGTGGTTATTAGGAAGGAGCAATTGTCCTTCCATAATGAGACATCTTTTCCAAATTATCAGAGCAACAAGGAGATATAACAGTTTTTCCCAGGAAAGACATCCTGTTTCCTCAGGGTGATTCAATTCTACCCCCACCATCTGTAGCTTGCCACTGGAAAATCTCACTATCAGCCTTTGGGGTAATCCTGAGGAGAATGACTCCTGAGAACTAGGTCTCCTGATGTTCTCTGACCTGCGGTGAACCAACATAGGCTCAGGAGCTGGAAGGTCAGGACACCATTCTGCTGGTCTCAATAGTGCATGAGCTGCAGAAGAATGAACCTGGACCACTTTCTGACACCAAACACAAAAATAAACTCAAAATGGATGAAAGACCTCAATGTAAGACAGGAAGCCATCAAAATCCTCAAGGAGAAAGCAGGAAAAAAACCTCTTTGATCTTGGCCACAGCAACTTCTTACTCAACACATCTCCAGAGGCAAGGGAAACAAAAGCAAAAATGAACTATTGGGACCTCATCAAAATAAAAAGTTTCTGTACAGCAAAGGAAACAATCAGCAAAACTAAAAGGCAATGGACAGAATGGGAGAAGGTATCTGCAAACGACATATCAGATAAAGGGTTAGTGTCCAAAATCTATAAAGAACTTATCAAACTCAACACTCAAAAAACAATCCAGTGAAGAAATGGGCAGAAGACATGAATAGACACTTCTCCAAAGAAGACATCCAGATGGCTGACACATGAAAAAATGCTCAACATCACTCATCATTCAGGAAATACAAATCAAAACCAAAATGGGATACCACCTCACACCTGTCAGAATGGCTCACATTAACAACTCGGGCAACAACAGATGTTGGCCACGATGCGGAGAAAGAGGAGCCCTTTTGCACTGCTGGTAGGAATGCAAACTGGCACAGCCACTCTGGAAAACAGTATGGAGGTTCCTCAAAAAATTAAGAATAGAACTACCCTACGACCCAGCAATTGCACTACTGGTATTTATCCAAAGGATACAAAAATGCTGATTTGAAGGGGCACATGCATCCCAATGTTTATAGCGGCACTATTCACAGTAGCCAAAGTATGGAAAGAACCCAAATGTCCATTGACAGGTGAATGGATAAAGAAGATGTGGTATACACATACAATGGAATATCACTCAGAGATCAAAAAGAATGAAATCTTGCCATTTGCAACACCGTGGATGGAACTAGAGTGTCCTATGGTAAGCAAAATAAGTCAGTCAGAGAAAGGCAATTATCATATGATTTCATTCATATGTGGAATATAAGAAACAAACAGATGAACATAGGGGGAGGGAAGCAAAAATAAGATAAACACACAGAGGGAGACAAACCATAAGAGACTCTTACATATGGAGAACAAGCTGAGGGTTGCTGGCAGGGTATTGGGTGCAGGGATGGGCTAAAATGGGTGATGGGCAGTAAGAAGGGCCCTTTGCTGGAATGAGCACTGGGTGTTATATGTAAGTGATGAATCACTAAATTCTATTCCTGAAATCATTATTACACTGTATGTTAACTTGGATTTAAACTTAAAAATAATAAAAAACAAATAAGTAGATCATTGAACTCTTATTTAAAAAACAAAAACAGTGCAGGGGAAAAGACACCCTGTGTACAATGGCTAAAACACAGGCAGCCTGGGCTATCTTCCCAGCTCTTAATTTACCAGCTAGGTGTCCTTCAACCATCCTTGCTTTCTGAGCCTGACTTTTCTCCCCTGTAAAATGATGATCAGAATTTATACCTTCTCTCCGACTTCGGCTCAGTTAGTTAAGTGGCTGACTCTTGGTATCAGCTCTGGTCATGAACTCATGGTTCGTGAGTCTGAGTCCCAAATCAGGCTCTCTACTGTCAGTGCTTGGGATTCTGTCTCTCTGCCCTTCCCCTGCCCTCTCGCTCTCTCTCAAAAATAAACAAAAACATTTAACAACAAAAAAGGAATTCATACTTTCTCAAGTTGTAATGGAAAACAAGATGGCACACTGAATTTAGCCAGGCCCTCAATACTAAGTTAGTTTGGATTGAGCTTTTTATTTGTGTTGTGTTGTGGGGTTTTTGTTGTTGTTGTTTGTTGTTGTTGTTGTTGTTGTTGTTTTAAGCACCAGGAGACAAAGCTTGGGGTGAGCTCTCACTGCCATCAGGAGGACTATCATTGACAACTTGTAGCAGCCTTAAACTGAGCAGGGGAACACAATTGGGTAACCTGGTCCTTCACTGAAAATAAGAAAATAACCCTTTGCCTACCAACCTGAAAGAGCTAGCAAGCAAATCTTAGGCAGCCTAAAGAATGTTTTATGTACCTAATATCCCCTTTCTACACAGTGTATACTTCTAGCTTACATTATTTTTTTAATAATTTTTTTTATTAGTATTATTCTTAAAGTTTAACATTTTGGTCCTTGTGACTCATTTATGTAAACTTTTTTTTTGGTTAAAAGTTTTCATTGTTTGTTTCTTTTAACAGTTTTATTGATGCATAATTTACAGAACCCCAAAATTCACCTGTTTTAAGTGTGTGATGCAATGACTTCTAGTAAATTTACAGTTATGCAATCAAGGTATGTTTCCTGCGTGTGTGTTTCATGTGTGCATTAATACTTTCTGTGTACATACCCATGTTGACACTGATGTACCAGTTACAAATTATTACTTTTGCTTTTTGTTTAATATTCAAAGTTCATCTCTGATTGACCCAATTCTCTTCAATTACGTTTAGAGTTGCATAAAAAAGTAGCAACTGAGGAGCATATTAGATGATTTAACAAATTAGACTACATGTGTGTTTACAACTAATCTATTTTTTAAATATTTCATATTATTGCATATTGCTCTTTATAAAATTCTGCCTTTAACATCTCAGATTAGAGCAGAATCCTATATTATTGTTTTCAATTTTTATGACCTGACTGGCTGAATGGCAAAATTCTGAATTTTTTGATTAGTTTTATTTTTTATGCTGTAAAAAAAAGTTTTTATTTTAATTCCAGTTAATTAACATACAGTGTTATATGAGGTTCAAGTGTACAATATAGTAATCCAACATTTCCATACATCACCTGGCACTCATCACGAGTGCCCTGGTCAATCCCTACCGCCTACTTCCCCCATCCCTCGGCCCACCTCCCCTCTGGTAACCGTCAGTTTGTTCTCTAGAGTTAAGAGTCTGTTTCTTGATTTGTCTTTCTCTCTCTCTTTTTTTTTTTCCTTTGCTTGTTTGTTTCGTAAATTCCATATATGAGCGAAATCATATGGTAATTGTCTTTCTCTGACGGACTTATTTCCCTAGCATTGTACTCTCTAGCTCCATCTGTCATTGGAAATGGCAAGGTTTCATTCTTTTTCATTATTTTGACTCTTAATTTCGGCTCAAGGATATAATGCAATCCATCACAGAGTCCAAAAAGGAAAAGTTCAGAGCATTTTTAATAGTGATAGCTTCTATTTATTGAGGATGTACCAGACATTCTGTTCTGAGTGTTTTATGTGCCTTAAATGATTATTTGAGGTAGGATATACCCACTTTACAGATGAGGAAACATTGGCTCAAAGAAATGAAACCACTTTCCCAAGCTTCAACTACAAAGCTGATTTCCTTCACCTGAGGACACTTTACAGCTTTCCAAAATAATTTAAATGTTTGTTTGCTTCTTTATTTCTTTTTAGAGAGGGGTGAGGGGCAGAGAGAGAATAATCACAAATGCTTAAAAATTATAAACCTGAATTTGAAGGTTTCCTCATAATACTTAAGGACAAACTTTAATTTTATTTATTTATTTAATTTTATTTATTTATTTACATTTATTTATTTATGAGAGACAGAGTGAGACAGTGTGGGAGCGGGGGAGGAGCAGAGAGAGAAGGAGACATAATCCGAAGTAGGTTCCAGGCTCTGAGCTGTCAGGGCCCGAACCCACCAACCATAAGATCATGACCTGAGCTGAAGTGGGAGGCTCAACTGACTGGGCCACCCAGGCGCCCCTAATTTTTTATACAGTGAGAGAGAAAGAGTTGGGGGTGCAGAGAAAGGTGAGGACAAAGGATCCAAAGCAGGCTCTGTACTGACAGCAGAGAGCCTGGAGAGCGGCATGAACCGAGAGATCATGACCTGAGGTGAGGTCAGAAGCTCAACCGATTGAGCCAGCCAGGTGCCCCAAGGACAGACTTTAATTCTGCATTCTAGCTAGTGTGTGTCCACTAACCATGGTAGGTGCCCACTAGTCTGTTTCTTGGCAAGGTTTCCTGGGATTAGAGGTTTCTTAGGTTCCCTCTCCCTTCTCTATTCCACAGGGAATGCAAAACCAACCTGACAATCACCCTGTATCAATCAGAACCCTTTCAGTTATGAGGAAAGAAACTTGACTCAAACTGGCTTAAGCAAAAGGATCAAATGTGTTATTGGCTCTTGAAACTAAGAAGTCTAGGGGCACTTGGGTGACTCAGTTGGTTAAGCCACCGGACTCTTTTTTTTTTTTTAATGTTTTATTTATTCTTGAGAGAAAGGGAGACAGAGCATGAGTGAGGGAGGGGCACAGCAAGAGAGGGACACAGAATCCAAAGCAAACTCCAGGCTCTGAGCTGTCAGCGCAGAGCCCAACATGGGGCTCGAACTCACAAGCCATGAGATCACGACCCAAGTCGAAATCGGATCCTCAGCCTACTGAGTCACCCAGGTGCCCCAAGCCACTGGACTCTTGACTTTGGCTCCGGTCATTATCTCCAGTTAGTGAGTTTGAGCCCCGCCCCTGGCTCCACACTGACAGTGCAGAGCCTGCTTGGGATCCTCTCTCTCTCTCTCTCTGCCCTTTCCCTGCTCATTACCTCTCTCTCTCTCTCTCTCTCTCTCTCTTTCTCTCTCAAAAATAAAAATTAAAAAAAATCAAAAGAATTAAAAAAATAAAGAAGCAAACTAAGAAGTCCAAGAGAAGACTTACTGCAGACATGGCTCAAACCATCACCTTCTTCTCCTCCTGGAAACACACTGGCTGTCAGAAGTTCCAGACTCAAAAGCTCATGATTTCAAGTCCGGTGGGATGAAAGAATGGTTCTTTGGCTGTTTCTCAAACAAAAGTCCTTGGATGATCTATAGCTGAGCTGATCGTGTGACTCTATTACATATTCATCCCGGAATCAATGCCTGACTCAATGGGGATGAAATAGTCTGATTGGTCAGACCCAGGTTCTGTGCCCAACTGTCATTAGAGTTGATATCAGTACCTGGATAGAGAGTGTGGGACAGGTGGTAGTCCTAAAGAAAGAACAAGGTGTTGTTAACAATAGAATGAAAATGGATGCCCAGCAGCAAATGTAAATGACCACAATGTAATGGGTCCTAATGCCCTATGAGCCTAGGGATTCTCAATTACATGCATTCTAAAGTCCCTGCATATGGAATGACAAAAAGACCTAACATTAGGGGCACCTGGGTGGCTCAGTCGGTTGAGTATCCAACTTTGGCTCAGGTCATGGTCTCATGATTCATGAGTTTCAGCCCCATATTGGGCTCTGTGAGGACAGCTCAGATCCCGGAGCCTGCGTGGAATTCTGTGTCTCTCCCTCTCTGCCTCCTCTGCTCGCACCCTGTCTCTCTCTCTCTCTCTCTCTCAAAAAAGTAAATAAACACTAAAAAAAAATTTTTAAGGATGGCGGCATAGGAGGACACTGGACTCACCACGCGTCCTACTGATCACTTAGATTCCACCTACACCTGCCTAAATAACCCAGAAAACTGCCAGAGGATTAGCAGACAGAGTCGCCAGAGCTAAGCGCAGACGAGAGGCCCACGGAAGAGGGTAGGAAGGGCGGCGAAGCGGTGCACGCTCCACGGACTGGCGGGAGGGAGCCGGGGCGGAGGGGCGGCTCGCCGGCCAAGCAGAGTCCCCGAGTCTGGCTTGCAAAAGCGGAGGGGCCGGGCGGACTGTGTTCAGACAGCAAGCGCGACTTAGCATCTGGGAGGTCATAAGTTAACAGCTCTGCTCAGAAAGCGGGAAGGCTGGAGGACAAAGGGAGGGAGAGCTGCTGAGCCCCCAGACGACAGAGCTCAGTTTGGTGGGGAACAAAGGCGCTCGCCAGCGCCATCTCCCCCGCCCATCCCCCAGCCAAAATCCCAAAGGGAACCGGTTCCTGCCTGGGAAATTGCTCGCTCCGCGCAAACACCCAACTCTGTGCTTCTGCGGAGCCAAACCTCCGGCAGTGGATCTGACTCCCTCCTGCTGCCACAGGGCCCCTCCTGAAGTGGATCACCTAAGGAGAAGCGAGCTAAGCCCGCCCCTCCTGCCCCCGTGCACCTTGCCTACCCACCCCAGCTAATACACCAGATCCCCAGCATCACAAGCCTGGCAGTGTGCAAGTAGCCCAGACGGGCCACGCCACCCCACAGTGAATCCCGCCCCTAGGAGAGGGGAAGAGAAGGCACACACCAGTCTGACTGTGGCCCCAGCGGTGGGCTGGGGGCAGACATCAGGTCGGACTGCGGCCCCGCCCACCAACTCCAGTTATACACCACAGCATAGGGGAAGTGCCCTGCAGGTCCTCACCACTCCAGGGACTATCCAAAATGACCAAGCGGAAGAATTCCCCTCAGAAGAATCTCCAGGAAATAACAACAGCTAATGAGCTGATCAAAAAGGATTTAAATAATATAACAGAAAGTGAATTTAGAATAATAGTCATAAAATTAATCGCTGGGCTTGAAAACAGTATACAGGACAGCAGAGAATCTCTTGCTACAGAGATCAAGGGACTAAGGAATAGTCACGAGGAGCTGAAAAACGCTTTAAATGAAATGCAAAACAAAATGGAAACCACCACGGCTCGGATGGAAGAGGCAGAGGAGAGAATAGGTGAACTAGAAGATAAAGTTATGGAAAAAGAGGAAGCTGAGAAAAAGAGAGATAAAAAAAATCTAGGAGTATGAGGGGAAAATTAGAGAACTAAGTGATACACTAAAAAGAAATAATATACGCATAATTGGTATCCCAGAGGAGGAAGAGAGAGGGAAAGGTGCTGAAGGGGTACTTGAAGAAATAATAGCTGAGAACTTCCTGAACTGGGGAAGGAAAAAGGCATTGAAATCCAAGAGGTACAGAGAACTCCCTTCAGACGTAACTTGAATCGATCTTCTACACGATATATCATAGTGAAACTGGCAAAATACAAGGATAAAGAGAAAATTCTGAAAGCAGCAAGGGGTAAACGTGCCCTCACATATAAAGGGAGACCTATAAGACTCGTGACTGATCTCTCTTTTGAAACTTGGCAGGCCAGAAAGAATTGGCACGAGATTTTCAGGGTGCTAGACAGAAAAAATATGCAGCCAAGAATCCTTTATCCAGCAAGTCTGTCATTTAGAATAGAAGGAGAGATAAAGGTCTTCCCAAACAAACAAAAACTGAAGGAATTTGTCACCACCAAACCAGCCCTACAAGAGATCCTAAGGGGGACCTGTGAGACAAAGTACCAGAGACATCACTACAAGCATAAAACATACAGACATCACAATGACTTTAAACCCGTATCTTTCTATAATAACACTGAATGTAAATGGATTAAATGCGCCAACCAAAAGACATAGAGTATCAGAATGGATAAAAAAACAAGACCCATTTATTTGCTGTCTACAAGAGACTCATTTTAGACCTGAGGACACCTTTAGATTGAGAGTGAGGGGATGGAGAACTATTTATCATGCTACTGGAAGCCAAAAGAAAGCTGGAGTAGCCATACTTATATCAGACAAACTAGACTTTAAATTAAAGGCTGTAACAAGAGATGAAGAAGGACATTATATAATAGTTACAGGGTCTATCCATCAGGAAGAGCTAACAATTATAAATGTCTATGCGCCGAATACCAGAGCCCCCAAATATATAAAACAATTACTCATAAACATAAGCAACCTTATCAATAAGAATGTGGTAATTGCAGGGGACTTTAACACCCCACTTACAAAAATGGATAGATCATCTAGACACATGGTCAATAAAGAAACAAGGGCCCTGAATGAGACATTGGATCAGATGGACTTGACAGATATATTTAGAGCTCTGCATCCCAAAGCAACAGAATATACTTTCTTCTCGAGTGCACATGGAACATTCTCCAAGATAGATCATATACTGGGTCACAAAACAGCCCTTCATAAGTTTACAAGAATTGAAATTATACCATGCATACTTTCAGACCACAATGCTATGAAGCTTGAAATCAACCACAGAAAAAAGTCTGGAAAACCTCCAAAAGCATGGAGGTTAAAGAACACCCTACTAACGAATGAGTGGGTCAACCAGGCAATTAGAGAAGAAATTAAAAAATATATGGAAACAAACGAAAATGAAAATACAACAATCCAAATGCTTTGGGACGCAGCGAAGGCAGTCCTGAGAGGAAAATACATTGCCATCCAGGCCTATCTCAAGAAACAAGAAAAATCCCAAATACAAAATCTAACAGGACACCTAAAGGAAATAGAAGCAGAACAGCAAAGGCAGCCTAAACCCAGCAGAAGAAGAGAAATAATAAAGATCAGAGCAGAAATAAACAATATAGAATCTAAAAAAACTGTAGAGCAGATCAACGAAACCAAGAGTTGGTTTTTTGAAAAAATAAACAAAATTGACAAACCTCTAGCCAGGCTTCTCAAAAAGAAAAGGGAGATGACCCAAATAGATAAAATCATGAATGAAAATGGAATTATTACAACCAATCCCTCAGAGATACAAACAATTATCAGGGAATACTATGAAAAATTATATGCCAACAAATTGGACAACCTGGAAGAAATGGACAAATTCCTGAACACCCACACTCTTCCAAAACTCAATCAGGAGGAAATAGAAAGCTTGAACGGACCCATAACCAGCGAAGAAATTGAATCGGTTATCAAAAATCTCCCAACAAATAAGAGTCCAGGACCAGATGGCTTCCCAGGGGAGTTCTACCAGACGTTTAAAGCAGAGATAATACCTATCCTTCTCAAGCTATTCCAAGAAATAGAAAGGGAAGGAAAACTTCCAGACTCATTCTATGAAACCAGTATTACTTTGATTCCTAAACCAGACAGAGACCCAGTAAAAAAAGAGAACTACAGGCCAATATCCCTGAGGAATATGGATGCAAAAATTCTCAATAAGATACTAGCAAATCGAATTCAACGGCATATAAAAAGAATTATTCACCATGATCAAGTGGGATTCATTCCTGGGATGCAGGGCTGGTTCAACATTCGCAAATCAATCAACGTGATACATCACATTAACAAAAAAAAAGAGAAGAACCATATGATCCTGTCAATTGATGCAGAAAAGGCCTTTGACAAAATCCAGCACCCTTTCTTAATAAAAACCCTTGAGAAAGTTGGGATAGAAGGAACATACTTAAAGATCATAAAAGCCATTTATGAAAAGCCCACAGCTAACATCATCCTCAACGGGGAAAAACTGAGAGCTTTTTCCCTGAGATCAGGAACACGACAGGGATGCCCACTCTCACCGCTGTTGTTTAACATAGTGCTGGAAGTTCTAGCATCAGCAATCAGACAACAAAAGGAAATCAAAGGCATCAAAATTGGCAAAGATGAAGTCAAGCTTTCGCTTTTTGCAGATGACATGATATTATACATGGAAAATCCGATAGACTCCAGCAAAAGTCTGCTAGAACTGATACAGGAATTCAGCAAAGTTGCAGGATACAAAATCAATGTACAGAAATCAGTTGCATTCTTATATACTAACAATGAAGCAACAGAAAGACAAATAAAGAAACTGATCCCATTCACAATTGCACCAAGAAGCATAAAATACCTAGGAATAAATCTAACCAAAGATGTAAAGGATCTGTATGCTGAAAACTATAGAAAGCTTATGAAGGTAATTGAGGAAGATTTAAAGAAATGGAAAGACATTCCCTGCTCATGGATTGGAAAAATAAATATTGTCAAAATGTCAATACTACCCAAAGCTATCTACACATTCAATGCAATCCCAATCAAAATTGCACCAGCATTCTTCTTGAAACTAGAACAAGCCATCCTAAAATTCATATGGAACCACAAAAGGCCCCGAATAGCCAAAGGAATTTTGAAGAAGAAGACCAAAGCAGGAGGCATCACAATCCCAGACTTTAGCCTCTACTACAAAGCTGTCATCATCAAGACAGCATGGTATTGGCACCAAAACAGACACATAGACCAATGGAATAGAATAGAAACCCCAGAACTAGACCCACAAACGTATGGCCAACTCATCTTTGACAAAGCAGGAAAGAACATCCAATGGAAAAAAGACAGCCTCTTTAACAAATGGTGCTGGGAGAACTGGACAGCAACATGCAGAAGGTTGAAACTAGACCACTTTATCACACCATTCACAAAAATAAACTCAAAATGGATAAAGGACCTAAATGTGAGACAGGAAACCATCAAAACCTTAGAGGAGAAAGCAGGAAAAGACCTCTCTGACCTCAGCCGTAGCAATCTCTTACTCGACACATCCCCAAAGGCAAGGGAATTAAAAGCAAAAGTGAATTACTGGGACCTTATGAAGATAAAAAGCTTCTGCACAGCAAAGGAAACAACCCACAAAACTAAAAGGCAACCAACGGAATGGGAAAAGATATTTGCAAATGACATATCGGACAAAGGGCTAGTATCTAAAATCTATAAAGAGCTCACCAAACTCCACACCCGAAAAACAAATAACCCAGTGAAGAAATGGGCAGAAAACATGAATAGACACTTCTCTAAAGAAGACATCCGGATGGCCAACAGGCACATGAAAAGATGCTCAGCGTCGCTCCTTATCAGGGAAATACAAATCAAAACCACACTCAGGTATCACCTCACGCCAGTCAGAGTGGCCAAAATGAACAAATCAGGAGACTATAGATGCTGGAGAGGATGTGGAGAAACAGGAACCCTCTTGCACTGTTGGTGGGAATGCAAATTGTTGCAGCTGCTCTGGAAAGCAGTGTGGAGGTTCCTCAGAAAATTAAAAATAGACCTACCCTATGACCCAGCAATAGCACTGCTAGGAATTTATCCAAGGGGTACAGGAGTACTGATGCATAGGGGCACTTGTACCCCAATGTTCATAGCAGCACTCTCAACAATAGCCAAATTATGGAAAGAGCCTAAATGTCCATCAACTGATGAATGGATAAAGAAATTGTGGTTTATATACACAATGGAATATTACGTGGCAATGAGAAAAAATGAAATATGGCCTTTTGTAGCAACGTGGATGGAACTGGAGAGTGTGATGCTAAGTGAAATAAGCCATACAGAGAAAGACAGATACCATATGGTTTCACTCTTATGTGGATCCTGAGAAACTTAACAGGAATCCATGGGGGAGGGGAAGGAAAAAAAAAAAAAGAGGTTAGAGTGGGAGAGAGCCAAAGCATAAGAGACTGTTAAAAACTGAGAACAAACTGAGGGTTGATGGGGGGTGGGAGGGAGGAGAGGGTGGGTGATGGGTATTGAGGAGGGCACCTTTTGGGATGAGCACTGGGTGTTGTATGGAAACCAATTGGTCAATAAATTTCATATATATAAAAAAATAATAATAATAAAATAAAAATGCATTTTGGAAGTAAAAAAAAAATTTTAAAAGAAGACATAACATTAGAAATCAGGATAATTCCTAAAACACAGATAAAAACTGCCAACATATGGACGGAGGTCCTATGTTCTAAGTATGGATTCAGTTAATATAAAGCACCTTTCACGCAAAAATTAAGTTATGCCAGAGTCAATATCTGTGTTTCCATAGCAGTAAAACAAGTGTTAATCATCCCTCTTCTCCCACACTGACATTGTCATGACCTTGGAAATTCCACAGTTTAAAACAAAGAAGCCATAACAGGGACTAAAGGAGCCACAGGCAAGCAGGTGCCAAAATTTTCAGCTTATCCCGAAGAGCTAACAGAGGAGAAAGTCTCTACTCAGATGGTGTCCATCTGGTTTACGTATTGTATACATAGAGTTTATGTGAAACCTACAGCCAGAGACAAGGGTGATGCAGAAGGAAGAGGCCACTCACCTTTCAGAGAGCTGGAATCCACCAAAAACAGAAGCTCAGCTAAGGCATGGGGGAATGAAACGGGTCATTGTTGGAGGAGCCTGCAGACTGGTAAGACGGAATTGGGTTTTGCTTGAATGAAACTGTTAGCACAACCCCGGAACCCTTGATGGAATATGTTAGTGTATTCCGAAAATAAAGAGAAAGTGCAACATAATAGTGAATACTTTCAAAATGAAGGTTAATATTTAACTCTGAATTTGAATCTTTCTCAAATATAAACTAATTTAACATGCCCCAAAGACTTGGGGCACCTGGGTGGCTCAGTCGCTTAGGTAACTGATTTCAGCTCAGGTCATGGTCTCAGTTTTGTGAGTTTGAGTCCCAGGTCGGGCTCTCCACTGAGTGCAGAGCCTGCTTGGGATTCTGTCTCCCTCCGGCTCTGCCCCTCACACTCTTACTCTGTGTCTCTCGAAATAAATAAATAAACTTAAATACAATAAAATACCCCGAGGATTAAGCTGGTCTCCTAAAGAAACTCTCTGTTTATTAGATTCCTTCCTCACAAAATAGCATGGACAATACCTATGTATATTTCAAATGTAAACTTCAACAGAAAGCATTTTCTTAGAAAAGGCAGCTGTCAACCACACCAGGATCTCAGCCCAGAGACCTGAGTTCAGCTCCCACTCGACACCACCCCATCACCTCCACATCCTCCTCCACATCTCCAGGTGGTGGTGGTGATGATGATGATGATAATGATAATGATGATGGTGGTGGTGGTACCTCCCAGGAATTAATCACTTACTGTATGTGAGGCGCTCTTCTGTGCCTGAGCGTTTGCCATGGATGATATAGAAGTACCACAGTTATCTCCACTTAACAAGTAAAAATAACAAGAGACAGAGAAAACAACTAACCTGTGCAAAGTGACAGCCATTCAGCGGCTCCCTCACCCACCTGTTTAACCCAACCATCCAATTTGTGGACGGGATAGTAAAAATCTCCATTTTCTCACTTTCGGTAACATGCCAGTTGTTACGTCTAAAAATTGTAATCAGCCTTCTGATTTGGATATGCCTGAACAGGCCTCACATGAGTAAGGGCAGGACTAAGGTGAACTGGGTCACTTTGTGATGGCCACTTTCTTAGGCCCACCGCAGAACATTCTGTCATTGAACATCTGGAACCAGAGAAGACGAATACTAAGAATTCACTTCAGCCACCTATCCGTTCTGGGAGCTGTAGGATGCCGTGCAGAGAGTAGGGCTCTCAGTATCAGTCCTGGGTTCAAGCCCGGCTCCCCCGCTTGCCAGCTGAGTCATGAGGAAAATTTCTTATCTTCTCAGTGTCAGTTTCTCCTCTGCGGAGAGTGACACCACATACCTCACAGTACAGACTACCCTACAAAACAGCTAACAGCTTCATCCTGGCCCCCAGTACACACTTCACTATAATAACACTCAGGGTGGGAAGGTTTGAATCCCCAGATGATCACTATAAGATATCTGCAGAAGGGACAGAAAACTCAGAAGACAGGAAAGGACCAAATTTAGAGATAGCCGTTCTATCTCTGCTAGAACTAATCTTGACTAAAATAACCCCAAATGTGCTACTTCCTCTTTCCTTGAACAAAGAACGAATGTATCATCTGTGAGAGCTTCCATCAAAGTTTTCCCTGATCCACTCTCACTTCTACACAAACGTTTTCGGATTACGACCAGCAGCGGCATACCAGTGGTGAGGAAAGAAACTGGCGAGGGGATTGGGGGGCACCGATCAGGCCATCAGCCTCTACCTTTACCCAAATGACCTCAGGAACGTCACTTGTTGAGAGGTACTAGGAAGCTGATGGTTCATCACACCTCAGGGAAGTATGATCCTTGTTCCGACTCATTTGTCCTCTTTCTTGGTAATCTGCTTCCCCATTACCAAAGCTATTTTTTTAATTAAGAACAAATTTTTAACGTTCATTCATTTTTGAGAGACAGAGCATGAGTAGGGGAGGTGCAGAGAGAGAGAGAGAGAGAGAGAGACAGAATCCAAAGCAGGCTCTAGGGTCTGAGCTGTCAGCACAGAGCCCAACTCGGGGCTCAAGCTCACAGACCACTGTGAGGTCATGACCTAAGCTGAAGTCGAATGCCACTGAACCACCCAGGCACCCCTATGAAAGCTATCCTTAAAACAACTCTTACTCCCCTGACAAGATAGACCAAGAAGAAGGTCGAGAGGGTAAGAGGTTGGCTCAGTGGCTTATACCTCAGAAGTTGCTTTGGCCCAACAACTATCCTCATCATCCCCAAACAAGATTTGACCGTTCGTGTCTGTCAGACATCACAACTACTTGCTGGGTGGCTGCTGACATTAAGCCTAAGTGACCAGTGAGCCAAGTGGTTTGGAACCCTAACATTTAACTCCAAAATATCTTCATGGTATTTGCTATCTCAAGTTGACAGTCAGTCACTCTTAGAGATGTTTCACAAGAACACTTGATGAATCTTATGAGTAAAAGCAGATACAAAAGAAGATATATTGACCGATTCCATTTATATGAAGTTTAAAAACAGGCAAAACTAATCTCTAGTACTAGAAGTCAGAACAGTGGACACCTCGGGTGGGGGATTTCTGGGTGAGAGAAAGAAGAAATGTTCTTTTCTTAATTGAAGTCCCGGTTAACCGGTGTATTCACTTTGTGAGAAACGTCTAGAACTGTACCCTTATGATTTTCTATATGTATGTTATACTTTAGAGAGTTTATTGAAAGAAAGAGGAGGAGCAGGAGGGAACAAAAGAAAGAATGAAAGAAAATAGGGGCACCTGGGTGGCAGTGGGTTGAGCATCCAACTCTGATTTCAGCTTAGGTCAAGATCCCAGAGTTGTGGGATCAAGGCCCGCACTGGGCTCCATGCTGAGCATGGAGCCTGCTTGGGATTCTCTATCCCTCTCCCTCTGCCCCTCCCCAGCACATGCACATGCTCTCTCTCTCTCTCAAAAAAAAAAAAAAAAAACAGTCTGAAAAGATGTGACATTAATTAAAATCACAATGAGCCATCACTACACATATATTAGGACAGCTAAAGTAAGAAACATTGATCATGCCCAATGCTGACAAGGATTTGGAGAAACTGGATCTCATACATTGCTGCTGTGACAGTAAAATGGCATAGATACTCTGAAAAAAAAATTTTTTTTGCAGTGTTTACCATACGATTCAGCACTCATGCTCTTGGACATTTATCTCAGAGAAATAAAAATTTATTTCCCCCCAAAACATGTATACAAATGTTCATAGCACAAATGTTTATGTATGGTAGAAAAATATTAGAAACAATTCCAATGTCCTTCAATGGATGAATGGTTGGACAAACTCTAGAATGTCCACATAATGGAATACTACTCAGAAATAAAAAGGGATGAATTGCTGATACAAGCAGCAACCAGAATGGACCCCCAAGGGAATTCTGCTTTGGTGGAAAAAGGCAATCTCAAAAGATTACATACTCTTTCTGTCCCTTTCCAACGTTTAAGGTGTCGAAATGAGGATGTGGTGGGTCCTCTGGCGTGAAATTCTGGATTTCCCTGGGTCTTCTGGTAGGAGTCGTGATCTACTAGCCTGACAACACAGGAGCCAAAAATCTGTATATCATCTCTCTGAAAGGGATCAAGTGTCAACTGAACAGACTTCCTGCTGCTGTGGATGTCATGGTGAGGGCCATAGTAAAGAAAGGCACAGCAGAGCTCAGAAAAAAGGTACATACAGCAGTGGCAATTTGACCACAAAAGTCATATTGGAGGACAGACGGTGTGTTTCTCTATTTTGAAGATAAGGTGGAGGTCATAGCAAAATACAAGGCAAAATGAACGACTGTGCTGTCACTGGACCAGTTGCAAAAGAGTGTATAGACTTGTGGCCAAGGATTGCATCCAATGCTGGCACCATTGCACAATTCTTTGGTGTCTTTGTTAAAAATACTAATAAAAATTATTTGTTCCCCCCAAAATTACATACTTTATGAGTCCATTTATACAACACTCCCCAAAATGATAAAACCACAGAGCTGGAGAACAGATGACTGGTTTCTAGGGATGGGAGGGGGATGAAGTAGGCGGGGGTGTGAGTACAAAGAGGTGGGTGGCCTGAGAGAATTCCTTTGTGGTAATGAAATTGTTCTGTGTCTTTTCATAATTTTTTAAAATTATTTTTAAGTTTATTTATTTTGAGAGAGAAAGTGCACAAGAGGGGTAGGGGCAGAGAGAGAGGGAAAAGTGAATCCCAAGCAGGCCCTGCACCATCAGCACAGAGCCTGATGCAGGGCTTGAACCCACAAACCATGGGACCATGACCTGAGCCAAAACCAAAAGTCAGACGCTTAACGACTGAGCCACCCAGGCGCCCCCGAAACAGTTCTGTATCTTGATTTTGGTGGTAGTTACACAAATCTATATATGGGATAAAATTACGTAGGACTCTACACACACAAATGCAGTAAAAAAATAATGAACCAGGGGCACCTAAGTGGCTCAATCGGTTAAGCATCTGCCTCCTGATCTTACTCAGATCTTCAACTCAGGGTCATGAGTGCAAGCCCCGCATTGGGCTCCAATGCTGCATGGAGCCTACTTTAAAAAAAAAAAAAAAGTAACGACTGTTATTTAGTGAAAATTAAATAAGGTCTGTAGTCTGGTACCAACCTACTGATGTCAGTCCCTGGTTTTGATATTGTACTGCACCTCCACAACAGGTGAGAAACAGCTGGAGAAAGCTGGGTGAAAGGTACATAGGACTCTTCATACTACTTTTACAACTTCTTAGGAGTCTTTAATTATTTTAAAAAGAAAAGTGTACAGAACAAAGAGAGAGAGAGAGAGAGAGAAGACTCTTCAACCCTGGCCATTTTCGATTAGCCCCATGTGTGTTTGCAAAGCCCGTGCTCTTCGGGCAGGGTTGTTACCACATAACACCTGTGTCCTACCGTCAGGCACTGTCAGATGAAAACACACAGTATTACGTGGAAGCTCATCTACAGAAAACACTCACGAATGGTGAGGGAGAGGAGCAACCAAATTATGCTTCTTAGGTTCACTGGTTCACATCTCTTGATTCTGGGGCTTGTATGCTATGTATAATGGGTTCCATATCAACTCTGAATTTAAGACCCTTTAACTGAAAGTGGAATCTTCATATATGTGTAGAAAGATTTTCTTAAGTGTCATGAACACTACACAGAAGAGAGGCAGGAGGGAAGGGAGATTCAGGAGACAGGTTGACCAAAGCAAAGCCATTTTGGTTTTAGGCTGACCCTTACCCTACAAGTCAGCAGGTCATAAAAAGAGTCACAAGAACCAAAGATTCCAAGACCCCACTCCCTCTGGCAGGTAAAAGCTACATAGGCTGAACATTCTTTTTTTTTTTTTTTTTTTTTTTAATGTTTATTTATTTTTGAGAGAGGGGGAAGGGGCACAGAGAGAGGGGGATAGATAGAAGATCTAAAGTAGGCTCCGTGCTGACAGCAGAGTGTCTGACATAGGGCTCGAACCCACATACCGTGAGATCATGACCTGAGCAGAGGTAGGATGCTTAACTGACTGAGCCACCCAGGTGCCCCTAGGCTGAACATTCTTAAAATTTCTCCCTGTAGGTAATCCACAACCCTAAGACAATGAAAAAACTACTCACTCAATATAAGTGATACACCCAAAATTTAAAGAGTAAGCCCTTCCCTATAAAGTTAGTTAATTTTTGCAAACTTATAAAAGCTTTTGTTAGAGGCAAAGGGAAGTCATCTTCCCTATCTGGGAGGAGAGACCACCACTTTGTCTATGAAGTAGCTCCTTTCTTCTCTACTTAGTAAACCTTTGTCCCTTTCTCTTAAAGTCTTGCTCTTAAATTCTTCCTTGTACAAAGCCAAGAACCCTCTAGGCCACTGGCTTGAGGCCCTCCCACTCAGAGCCTTAGTCCATTTGGCATCATAAAGGTAAGCTACTTAGGAAAAACATCCGTATTAAAATTAGCGCTAGAAAAAGACTGAAAAGCTTAGGTTGTCTTACATTTCAAACTTTGTTCTTGCTGATAGTAACCAGGAAGTTAGAGCCTCTTACTAAGATGGCAGCTTTCTCTTTCCTTAAGTTAAAGAGAGTGAGGAGTCAGAGTGCTTTCGGTGGGATTGCTTCTTTTAAAGTCTGGGAGAAAGAAATGTAGCAAATGCTAGCTTCATACAGACTAGAGGGGACATCTTTCTTGGGCTGCTAATGAAAACCAAACTGGCTCAGCAGGTAGGGTAGGTTTTTGAGTAATCAGCCATGTTTATCTTATTTTTTTGGTTGAAATTATGCGGTTAGTCAAGAGATAGGTAGAACAAACTAAAACTGAAACTTCAAAAGCCCATCTTTTTGTCATCAGGAGATATAAAAAAAAATCCTGCCATGAGTCACCAAGGATCGGGAAGTGTTGTCATTTGTCCAAAAAGGACTTTGGACACCAATTCTCTGAACACAGCCCAATGAAAGGGAAAAGCTCCTCGTCTTGTATAGAGCCACAAGGAAAGCCACTGGAGGTAAAACACAGCCAGGGCATAAACTACACATTGGCTCCTTCGTCAGGCTGTGTGCCTAGTCCTTGGCTAGCAAGAGGACATTGCTGCTTGTTAATGTTTTCCTCTTGAAGACTCAGGGAGCTGGGCAGTGATCAGTGACAAGCAAGCAGACAGAACCAAATAGTGGGCAGGACCCACTGAGATCTGGCTCACTGGCTAGGCTGGCAAGAAACAAGAAAGGGCCATGCTCACTGGACCGGTTCAATCATGTGCTTCCGTGTTTTGGTCTTAGCCCTCCGGGGACACAGATATACCCCACTGAACACAAGGATGTGAAGCCAGAGTTTATCTAGCTTTACAAGTTTGGCTGCAATCTACTTCCAGAAAAATGATGTTTTTAAAATGTCTTCCCCGGGTGCCTGGGTGGCCCAGTCGGTTAAGCATCCAACCTTGGCTCAGGTCATGATCTCATGGTTCGTGAGTTCCAGCCCTGTGTCGGGCTCTGTACTGACAGGTCAGAGCCTGGAGCCTGCTTCAGATTCTGTGTCTCCCTCTCTCTCTGCCCCTCCCCTACTCACACTGTGTCTCTCTCTCTCTCTCTCAAAAATAAATAAACATTAAAAATCAAAAATAGTTTGGCGCTTGACCCCTCCCAGAACCCGTGATGCCAATACCCTAGCAGGAGACAAGGAAGAGTCAGGTTGAACCCCAGCTGAGTTGAGGGCTTGTGGTCTAGTCTCCTCAGCCTGCCTCACCTCAAGAAATGAGTGGTGGATTGGCCCCAAATAAAAGCACAGTATATGTATCCAACTTGCCCCTTTCCCTGACCAAGAATGACTTACACTGGATATTTTCCCAGTACGGCAAAGTTGTAAAGGTTACTATGATGAAAGATAAAGATACCAGGAAGAGCAAAGGAGTTGCATTTACTTTATTTTTGGATAAAGACTCTGCACAAAACTGTACCAGGGCAATAAACAACCAACAGTTATTTGGAAGAGTGATAAAAGCAAGCATTGCTGTCGACCAGGGAAGAACACTGTAGTTCATCCAAAAAAGAAACTACTTTGATAAGTCTAAGTGCTATGAATAGTATTGGTATTGTCATCTGAAGAAAAAATATAGGTATTAAAAAGATGTGTTTGACAAAAATGAACTCAAAATGGATGAAAGACCTCAATGTAAGACAGGAATCCATAAAAATCATCGAGGAGAAAGCAGGCAAAAACCTCTTCGACCTCAGTTGCAGCAACTTCTTACCCAACATGTCTCCAGAGGCAAGGGAAACAAAAGCAAAAATCAACTACTGGGACCTCATCAAAACAAAAAGCATCTGCACAGTGAAACTAAAAGGCAACCGACAGAATAGGAGAAGATATTTGCAAACGACATATCAGATAAAGGGTTAGTATCCAAAATCTATACAGAACTTATCAAACTCAACACCCAAAAAACAAATAATCCACTGAAGAAATGGGCAAAAGACATGAATAGATACTTCTCTAAAGAAGACATCCAGATGGCCAACTGACATGAAAAAATGCTCAACATCACTCATCATCCGGGAAATACAAATCAAAACCATAATGAAATACCACCTCAACGCCTGTCAGAATGGCTAACATTAACAACTCAGGCAACAACAGATGTCCAGGATGAGGAGAAAGAGGATCTCTTTTGCACTGCTGGTGGGAATGCAAACTGGTGCAGCCACTCTGGAAAACAGTATGGAGTTTCCTTAAAAAATTAAAAATAGAACTACCCTACGACCCAGCAATTGCACTACTAGGTATTTACCCAAGGGATACAGGTGTGCTGTTTCGAAAGGCACATGCACCCCAATGTTTATAGCAGCACTATCCACAATAGCCAAAGTATGGAAAGAGCCCAAATGTCCATCGATGGATGAATGGATAAAGAAGATGTAGTATAGATATACAATGGAGTATTACTCCAAGAAGAATAAAAAAATCTTTTTGCAATCAAAAAGAAGGAAACCTTGCCATTTGCAACTATGTGGATGGAACTGGAGGGTATTATGCTAAGCGAAATTAGTCAGAGAAAGACAAAAATCATATGACTTCACTCATATGAGGACTTGAAGATACAAAACACATGAACATAGGGAAGGGAAGCAAAAATAATATAAAAACAGGGAGAGGGACAAAACAGAAGAGACTCATAAATATGGAGAACAAACTGAGGTTTACTGGAGGGGTTGTGGGAGGGGGGATGGGCTAAATGGGTAAGGGGCACTAAAGAATCTACTCCTGAAATCATTGTTGCACTATATGCTAATTTGGATGTAAATTTTAAAAAATTAAATTAAAAAAAATAAAGACACTATTAATGGTAAAACAAAACAAAACAAAACAAAAACCAGACTATCCCATGAAGAACACAAGACACCCTAAGTATTCTGTTACCTCTATTGGAGCCAAGGCAGGGGGGAATAGTCATATGGTACCTAGTTTTCAAAGATGGCCCCAGAAAACCATGCATGACAGATTTAATGCCCTTGTGGAGACCTTCCTATACTAAATCATAGTTGGACTTAAGTGCAGTAAAGGGGTAACTCAGCAGGCTTGGGATGATCAAAACTTGTGCAATCCAGAGGTGCCTGGGTGGCTCAGTCAGTTAAGTGTCCCACTTTGGCTCAGGTCATGATCTCATGGTTTGTAAGTTCAAGCCTCGAATTGGGCTGGCAATGTGGAGCCTGCTTGGGATTCTCTCTCTCTGCCACTCCCCAACTCATGCTCTCTGTCTTGAAATAAATAAATAAACTTAAAAAAAAATTCATGCAATTCAAAGAAAGAACCAACCTGTGACTAGCTAGAAACAATCTCTAAATCCTTGACAGGTCCTCTTTAATTAGAGTGTCTTCGTGTATCAAGGGCCTTGGGCCATGCCAGATAGTTTGTGCTAACAATGTGATTTCTGATTAACTTATGTTTTATTTGCCTGGGACTTTGGACCATCCTGTAACAGTTTGACTTCTGGGGGTTCTGGAGACTGAGTAACTAAGGTCGGTCATGTGGGCATTCCAGGCCTATCTGAGCGACTCCTAATAAAAAGCCAGACATCATGGCTCCTGTTGGCCACACTGTATGTGGTGTCATACATCATTGCCAGGACAATTAAATGTTATCTGTAAAACTCGACTAGAAGAAGACATCTGGAAGCTTGCACCTGATTTCTCTTGGATTCTGTCCTATGTGCCTTTTTCCTTTGCTAATTTTAATCCATATCCTTTCACTGTAATAAACCTTAATCATGAGTGTAACAGCTTTTCTGAGTTCTGCAAGTCCTTCTAGCAAATCATCAAACCTGAAGGTGGTCTTGAGGACCCTACGCCTAGCCTGTAGTTTGCTTTAACCAGTAGAATGGGGCAGAAAGAATAGCGTGCTTGTGCTGGACATTTGTCTTAAGAAGGTCTGGAAACTTCTGTTCCTGCACTTTTGGATGCCCTGACTAATAAGTAGAGACTAGGGGAAGAGGCGAGGCTGGCACAGTGGCACAGTCAAATCTCCAGAGGACTCCAGTCTGAGCCACTATCTGACCACAACCACGGAAAACCCCGATAAAGACAACTGACCAGTTATGCCCAGTCAACCCACAGAATCATGGGAGAAAAAAATGGTTGTGGTCTTTTTTTTTTTTTTAATGTTTACTTATTTTTGAGAGAGAGAGAGTGAGCTGGGGAGGGGCAGAGAGAAGGGGACAGAGGATCCTAAGCAGCTCCATGCCTACAGCACAGAGTCTGATGAGGGGCTCGAGGCTCGAATCATGAACCATGAGATCATGACCTGAGCCGAAGTCAGATGCTTAACCCACTGAGCCACTCAGGTGCCCCCAAAATGGTTGTTGTTACTTAAACCAGTAAAGTTTGGGGTGGCTTATTATGTAGCAATAGAAAACTAACACCAACCAGAACGATAAAATAATTGAAGAGATTCCGAATGTAACTGGCTAAGAGATCATGTGTAAGTAATGGCCGGAAACCATTCCTTTCAACAACTCGACTCGAGAGAATTTTCCTAAATTGAAAGCAAAAGACAATTTTTTTTTAAGGAAACCAGAAATGAATGAAATGCTCTCAGGCTTTGGAAATCTGTTTAATTTATTTAAGATTCCAGGCTTATTTTCATCGCTTGTTTGCAAACAGCAAGAGGCCATCGATAAAGAACACCTCACAAAGGGACGGCCTTCAGGTTTCAATGCCCACCGTGTTTTAGTTTTATCCTTAAAATGAGAATGTGAGGTAGTTGATCTTATTTGAAGTTCAGATAAGGCAAGAGAGGGGCCGGCAGACAGGAGCTAGACCCACTGGTTTCACCTGCACATGCCCTCTGTACCCACAGGGTTCTACCTGACCACCCACCAGTGAGTTCCCGGGAGGGAGAGATGCCACATTCCCCACACGTGGTGTTCGACAATACTGTGCAATATTTCCACTTGTGGACCTCACCGCAAGCTCAGTGAATATTTTCAGCAAGCTAAAACCGTGACTCCTTGGTAGTGAGAACACAAAGTCCGTGTGATTAGGGAAAAGCAATAATACCAGCAACTTAATTATTAGCAAGCCCTCTTGCAGGACATTAAATGTCTTATAAAAATGTATAATTTGCTTTGCAAGTATTTATCCTTTCGGGATAATAAGCGGTCTTAGAAAAAAGCAGTAAGAGCTGCTGAACAGTCACTTGGGCTGGTTGAGGGGTGGCTCGTTTGCGGGAAAATGGAACCTGGATTTCTCTCTCATAAAACATCGATCATCCCAGATAATGGCGACAGTCCAGGTATGTGTACTCAGAGTTTTCACATACGTGTCTTGAATTTATACCTCACATCAGGCAGGTTTAAGTGACTTCATTAATCCATCGGCTTTTCTTTATTTTCTAATTTTTTAAGGTTTATTTATTTTAAGAGAGAGAGAAAGCACAAGTGGGAAGGGGGGGAGAGAGAGAGAAAAAGAGAGAGAGAGAGAGAGAGAGAGATCCCAAGGAGGATCCACACTGTCAGCACAGAGCCCAATCTGGGGCTCGAACCTAAGAATGGTGAGATCATGACCTGAGCCAAACAAAGGCAGATGCTTAACCGACTGAGCCACCCAGGGGCCCCAATCCATCAGCTTTAAAAAAAATTTTTTTTTACATTTATTTATTTTTGAGAGACAGAGAGACAGAGCACAAATGGGGAGGGGCAGAGAGAGAAGGAGACAGAATCTGAAGCAGGCTCCAGGCTCTGAGCTGTCAGCACAGAGCCCAACGTGGGGCTTGAACTCACAAACCATGAGATCATTACCTGGGCCGAAGTTGGACGCTCAACCAACTGAGCTACCCAGGCGCGCCCCCCGCAACCCATCAGCTTTTAAATGAAAAAACCGAAGTACAGAGAAGCACATTGTCTTAGGTTGTTCTGTGAATCAAAACATATCCTTTCCTTGTGTTAAGAACAAAAGTACCAAAAACCTCCTAACTGCAGAGAACAAACTGGTGGTTACCTGAGGGGAGGTGAGTGGGGGAATGGGTGAGATAGGTGATGGGGATTAAGGAGGGCACTTGTGATGGGCATCGGGCATTCTATGTGAGAGTGTGGAATCACTAAATTGTACACCTGAAACTAATATAGCACTGTATGTTAACTATACTGGCATTAAAAACAAACAAACCCCAAGCACCAGATCAGCACCTTATCTCCATGAGGCAGAAACAGTTACATATCTATTAGCGAGGCAGGCAAAGAATTTCCTCAGCCACCCATGAAGGAAGATGAGGGGGCCTTATCCATTCGCTGGCTCATCTTGCAAAGATCTCATGGAAATTTGGTGGACACAGAGCACAGTTCTGTGTACTGAAGAACATTTTCCAAAGCACAGATGTTTTTCTCTTAACCGTGAACGCTGGCTGACTTGTCTGTATCCTCTTTCAGTGCTCAGCAGACGGGACGTTTTTGGAGTGTCTTGTCCCCTAGAACTTGGGGCTGATGTTCGCTGCTGGACAGAAAACACGTCTTTGGCTAGACAGGCATAAAAACACATCTTTGGCTGGTGACACAAAAATGTTTCCATTTTGGGAAATTCCCTGAGATAAAAGTGTTTTTCTGGCTCTGGGCATATGTAAGTAACCATGAGGACACTTCAGTAAAAGCAATAATGGATTTTCAATAGCTTGCCACAATAGTGCTATGTGATTATGAGCTCCTGTAGGTTTTCCTGTTGTTTCATTTTGGAAACAAAAAGTTGACTCATTTCTGGTTAGTTCGACAGGGGTTTCTATAAAGACTTTACCTGAACATCCTAAGGACAATCATTTCAGAGCTTGGATAAAAGTTTCTCTTTCATTAATACCACTGACTGCTAAAACCTGCTTTGTGTTTGACAAATTTCATAGAAGCTTTATACCCAGGAGGAATGCAATATATCAAATAAAACAGTGATTTTTCAAATACTGCAAAGTTCAACTACTTTAGATAATGCAAGTTTGGAAATGCAAGCTTCACTAAAAATGTAAAAATATTGTAAATCTTGGGGCGCCTGGGTGGCGCAGTCGGTTAAGGGTCCGACTTCAGCCAGGTCACGATCTCGCGGTCCGGGAGTTCGAGCCCCGCGTCAGGCTCTGGGCTGATGGCTCAGAGCCTGGAGCCTGTTTCTGATTCTGTGTCTCCCTCTCTCTCTGTCCCTCCCCCGTTCATGCTCTGTCTCTCTCTGTCCCAAAAGTAAATAAACGTTGAAAAAAAAAAATTTAAAAAAAAAATATTGTAAATCTTATTAACATACTAATTAAATTTGTTTTATTACAATACTTTAATTTCCTAGCAATTACATAGCACTTAGCTATTTACTACAAATATTTCATCAAATGGGTAGAGATGCTCATCTTTGACTTAGTGTCTGTCAAGAATGGTATGCTAAGTTACAATTAGGGGGGTCTCATCAGGGATTTCAACGATAAATCACAATTCTCTTGGCGCCTGGGTGGCTCAGTTGGTTGAGCAACCAACTTCAGCTCAGGTCATGTGCTGAGCTGTGGGGCTCTGTGCTGACAGTGTGGAGCCTGGAGCTTCTCTGTCCCTCCCCCGTTCACGTTCTGTCTCTGTCTCTCAAAAATAATAGATCAACATTAAAAAAAATTTTAAATTAACTTGCTCAGATATTTCTAGCATCTAAACCTGACAAATAACAGTTATATTTCCAAGTGAAGCCATACCTTTGCTGGGGAACACAATGGTGAAGGTTGCTTCTGTCTTGGTTGTGGGCACATAAAGTGCCCTTCTCAACCATGGAAAGACTGCCTCAGGGGAGGCGCACACTGTACCCCAAGGATCATCGTTGGTTGTGAGCACCTTGAATTGAAGTTCTGGAGGGGACTGAAATTTGAGCTATGAGAAGTCTCCAAATTGGAAGCTGTATTGAAAAGTTCACAAAATGTCTCTGATCATACCCAGATCTTAACAGATCAGACCTGCATGATTTAAGTACAGTCTCATATGTCACTATGTGAAAAACCATTTCAGAAGCACACTGCCCATTGTTGTCTGAAGCAATGACGTTTCTAGAAATGTCTTTACCCATACCATATTTAAAGAAAAATAGGGTTTTATAGATATCCTGGTTTTGACACTTAATAGTCTAAGTGAACTTGGGCAATTCCTTAATTTCTCTTGTAGTTTCCTCATCTGTGTGCTGGAACCTAATAATCACTCTGTTAACACCTAATATTATCACTCACTTATATTATATTAACTCATAATATTTGCAGAAAAGCCATCAGCATGAAATTTTGAAAAATCAATTTCTAACACAATTCATGATTTTTTTCTAAAATGTAAAAAGACTCAATTTTTAAAAATGTTCTTAAGGCCCTCAAATGACTATTAACTTGGCTCAGAATTATCCATCTTGAGCATATTTGGATTCTTTCCAGCCTTTCCAACCCTTCCCCAAAACTAAATTCATGCATAGGGGAGTCTGGTTGCATCAGAAATGAACTTACAGATCAAGACTTTGTAGCTGGGGCACCTGGGTGGCTCAGTCAGTTAAGGGCCTGACTCTTGGTTTTGGCTCAGGTCATGATCTCATGGTTCATGAGTTCGAGCCCTGCATTGGACTCCATGCTGATGGTGTGGAGCCTGCTTGGGATTCTCTCTCTGTCTCTCCCTGTCTCTTTGCCCCTCCCCTGCTCATCTCTCACTCTCTCTCAAAATAAATAAACTTAAAAAAAATTTTTTTTAATCTAAAACAAAAAAGACTTTGTAGCTCATCCCTAAGGCATCCTTCCAGGCAGGCACAAGATTGGTAAGGAGATGAGCTCCCTCCAGAACACGATACTGAAATGGCAGCTAACAGGACTCCCTCCTTCTGGAGAGTCCTCGCTGCCTTCTGTGTGAGATGAAGGGTTGCTCGCTCCCTTCCTCAAGCACATTTGATGACTGGCCTGCAGGCACAATTTTATGATCCAAAATGTGCCCAGACGGATCTAAATGTATCCTTATCCTCTCTCTGGTGGGTCCTGTCCACAGCTAGAGATGAGCAAGAAATAGCCTACAATGGCCAAGCCATTCCATTTTGCATGCCTCTGCTGAGGAAGAACTGGTAGAGAACAGAGAAGCACTAAATCAGGAGCTCTTGAAGACCACACTCCCTTCCCGTGTAAGGAAAGCAGAGGCCAGAAGTAAGATCGCGTGAGAAAGGCCATGGAAGGCTGCTGAACGAAACTTGCATGCAACTTAGCAGGTTATGAAGCGGAAGGGGTCATTTCTGCAGTCGCTATGCTATTGCTATAACATCTCAAAATCACCTACCCGCTTGGCGATGTGAGAACGGTCATTTCAGTTCTAATCTTGGTGTCAAGGATTTAATATCAAACAAGGAGACACATTGCCTCTGCTGCCGGTCTTGGACAAGCACATGAGGGACTCAGGGAAATGGCCCTCCTCCTTCAGGCTGGAGTGGGTTCAAGCAGATCTCAACCTCTGGAATTTTTAAGTTGTGGGACCTTTCCCGGTGAACTACTATTTTAATGTCACTGTTCTGGGAGGCAGGCAAATTCAAGGCAAAAGAGTACACTCAATCACAGACACAGTGACGATGCAAATATTTAGGACTGGTACTTAAGTCTGTTATTTCCTGATAGTTGGCCAGTAGGTTTCCATTTCTTTTTTATAAAATAAGAAGATGCTGGGGTGCCTGGGTGGCTCAGTCGGTTAAGTCCCTGCCTTTGCCTCAGATCATGATCTCACAGTTCATAGGTTCAAGCCCTATCTCAGGCTCTGTGCTGACAGCTCAGAGCCTGGAGCCAGCTTCAGATTCTGTGTCTTCCTCTCTCTCTGCCCCTCCTCTGCTTTGCTCTCTCTCTCTCCCAAAAATAAATAAACTTTAAAAAATTTTTTTAAATGAGATGCTTACTTTATCATTCACACACACAAAATTATATACAAACAACACACAAACTGCTTAGAATGCACATATTCTTTGGTTTACTCATCAAAATAGCAAATAACAAAATAGCAAAAACCTTATAGTTAAATAAAAAAGTGACATTCTTTATTTACCTATCAAACCTTATTAAACATTGAAATGCCTTTTATTTCCATTCTCACATGCTACAACAATATGCTTTCCTCCTTTTTGGCCCTTATCCCCCTACATTATTTTGACGGGCTCCTCTCGAAAATAAAGATTGTAGGAACTGTCTTAATACCACTTAACTTTTACAAGAACCACCTAGATTTTCCTCTGTGACTCTCACATCGAACATGGGTACAGATGCCACCAGCACATTTTCAAGAATTACCACGTTTCCGATGTAGCACTGTTGGGACTAAAAAACAGGACTCAACTCCAGAAGCGTTTCATCTCCAGAAACATTATTTGTGATGTCACGTACAGTTGGTTCCTACAATACTGACTTCAGAGAAGCCGTTTTTCAATTTTTCTGGGGGTTCCGTTTGACCGCCTTAATTCTTGAGTGTCTTAATTCTCCATGAAGACTTACTTCTTGAATGTCAGTGACACAATCTTTAATGCAAGAAGGTTTAACCAAAGGTAAACTCGCAAATGAAATTGTTTCAAAAGGAACAATGAGAGCGAGAGAAAGACCTCGGCTTCTTAACAGAGGTACGTACACATAGTAAGGAATAATAGTGAATCAAAATACATAACTCTGTACACGTTAGAAATATCCAATGTGCTATTAACTGCTCTAAAATAGATGTCTTGAGGTTCAGAGCCATACATATTCATCTTTGTATGACTCTATATTTGCATCATACACTTTCCCCACGATCTGTCAACCATTAGGGAGCCTTTCACCAGAATTTTTGGCACTATGCTTTTCTTCCAATAAAACAAGCCACATAAGACATTACCACTAACGTCTACCAACCGAATTGGACAATGTCTTTCTGAACCATGTGTAATCTTAAAAAAAAAAAAAAAAAAAAAAAATTCTTTTTTCCTTCATACATCAGCAGTGCTCCATTTTCAAATAAATCACGAGCAGTCAGTCTTCACTCATACGCTCAAATGTTCTCCTCATCCAGCATTTTGTTCACGCCGTCACAGAGTTTTTGTAGGTGGGGCTTGAAATTTCCAAAGGGGTTATATAAGGCAGCTAAAAAATCGCAATCTGAGAAATGGTCGAAGACGTTATTAACCCGTCCGTGTGACTTGGCAGTGAGGTGACGCTGGATGATCTGGTGCAGCAGCTCTCTGCATTCATTCAGCAGCCGGGATAACACGTTGCGGTCAAAGGTGTACTCCACCTGATGGAAGCTGACCACGGTCATGGCGAGCTGGTGAACCTTCTTCTTAAATTTCTCCATCAGCGCCAGCTCATCTTGATTAAACTGGTTGTTCCTGTAGAGAATGGCCAGCTTGATGACTGTTTTGATGAGGTTCTTGATGATTTTCTCCGCCTCTTTCTTGTTCTGGGTGTACTCTTTGGTCACTCGGTAGAGCTCATCCAGGACTTCGCTGCTCGTGTCGTCGATGAGGGTGGTGGCGATGGATTTGGACACCATTTTCCCCAAGATCTTCTTTTGCGCCTGCACGGCCAGGTTTTTGGAATTGAAGACATCTGTGGCCACTGAAAGGAAGCAAATTGAAACACAGATATTAAGGACTATTTTCCTTCTCATTTGCCCATGGTGTGGTTGCCTCCCATCCGCTGACATTTGTTTCCGTTCAGAAAAGAACGAAAGATCTTACTACGCTTCTGGGCGTTAGGTCCTCACGAAATGAAGGGGTTGCCGTGCATAATCTTTAAGGTCTCTTGCAACTCAAGTGTTTTATGCCTTTGGCTATACACTCACTACTTGGTGTAGCAGTTGAAGGGGCAACCTTTCCAAAGATAACTTTTTCTGATTATAAAAACGGTACGTCTCATGAAGCAGTTTTTACACAATTTTCCCCCAATTTAATAAGAAACCCCCCAAAAATATAAAATCAACCCCGCAACTGTCCTCTGGGCACCAGTCACCAAGAACAATTAATTTTTTTTTAATCTTTATTTATTTTTGTGAGAGAGACAGAGTGCAAGCGGGGTTGGAACAGGGAGAGAGGGAGACCCAGAATCCGAAGCAGGCTCCAGGCTCTGAGCCGTCAGCATAGAGCCCGACACGGGGCCCGAAGTCAGGAACCGCAAGATCATGACCTGAGTCGAAGTCGCCCGCTTAACCGACTGAGCCATCCAGGCGCCCCTCGCCAAGAACAGTTTAAAGAGCCCCCTTTACATGTAAGAAGGATAAAGAGCAAAGCCACACTGAGGAAAGTAGCAAATTCATGGAAGCAAATCAAAAGGAGAGCCCTGTTTTAAACTTCAGCTGCAAAAAGTCAAATTTCCTGAGATGCTGGCCCGCCCCTACCAGTTTGGTGATCCTAAGGGCCCAGAGTTTCAACTCCCAGGCGTTGAGTCTTAGAAAAGAATATTCCTTGGAGGGCTCATTGTCACTTGCTGTTTCTGATGATCGGTCATTGTTCGTTCCCTTTAAACGTTTACATATCGTTTATACATTATGAGGAAATAACTACACTTTTACGAGCTAATGAAATGGGCTCCATGAATAACATGGAGCTTTGAAAAAGCTGATGCTTAGAGTTTGCTTTTGAAATGACCATAACTGAATTTGACAGGGGTGTAAGATACACATAACATTAGTTGTGCATATTAACTATTAATGAAACACTGTATTATGCTCCCAGCTTACAGCCAGTCAGTGAAAATGCTCAGTACATATTTACTCCCCAAACCAAGTTTAGTCTTTCACCTAAATAGTCAGGGCATCAGTGATACACAATTATTTCTAGTGTGGACAGGCTAGGGGCAGAAAGCAAAAAGGCGGCCACTCCCTAATCCAGGCTGGAAGGGTATATAAGAAGAGTGTCTCTCTCAGTATGGCACTGCCACGTTAGATGTGACATTTGGGCCAGCTCTGGGATATATTCTAGGTGGCATGAAGTGGTTCCTAATCACCAGAACGTCTCTTATAAATATACAGGGCCATAAGTCCTGAAAGAAAGCCTTCACTGAGTGAGAAGCAGTGCCTTCACCAATGTCGATATTTAAACGTCTGAAACATGATCTGAAACTGTGGAAGAAGAAGTGAAATATATTTTGAGAAAGAAAAGGAAAGTGAAAAAGCATGTGAAATAGCCAGTATGTGAAGGTTTCCAAGTTGTGTTTATATTCTCAACAATTAAGCCCAGTTCTACTCCTAAAGGCTTGCAAAAAGAGTGTACAAGTTAATCTACACTAAATAATTTGCATCGAAATAAATGCCACACATGTAGTTAATATTACCACATCAAGACCAGCGACCACTTTCCATGACAGAATTTATGGCATGGACCTTCAACAAATAAACCTGATTTATACAGGAAGGGATAGCCCCCAAACTTCAGATCCATAGCAAATAACAGGATTTCAGAAACTTATTTTATGTGGAGTAGAAAGGTTATTCTGTGTTTAATCTTCAGGATGTGACCCAGGCTACCTCTGTGGGATTTACTGCAATGTCCATTTGGTGGAAACATTGTATATGACTCAATCACTGGAACCAGAGAGAGAGGAGTGAAAATCCTCTGCGCCCACCTTTCTCCAAGACTGGACTTAGAAGTTTGCACCTCCTCTGAGCTACTTTGCTTATTAAATGTAAATGTGCCATTTGATGTCAAACATAAAGAGCAAAACTCTGTGATGTAGCACTTGAACCTCCCACAAGAGAAAGTGTGAAAAGCAAGGTCACTGCCAGCAGAGCAAAATCGCTCCCCATTTGTTACTTTGGTAACAAAGTCTCAACCAAGACAGCAAAGCTGAGTTCTGAGGCTTTCCTAGTTGCCCCAGAGGAACTGCAAGCCCTGTTCTAGAAACACAGCAGCCACTTCCTACTTTCATTTTATTCTTTGGGTTATAGCCAGCTCAGTCCTCTCTTAAAGGGAGGCTGAAGCTCGTTTTCCCCCGTCCCGTGAAGGACAGACAGGCACACAGTGGATTTCCCTTCTAGCATTAGTGAAGGCTTCTTTGGAGCCAACTGGGGGTTGTGGCTGAGAGCCGCTGGCCAGGGTTGTGTGGTCTGTGATCATGAAGTAGGATTTTTTACCCCCTTGCAAATTAATTGCCTTTAGCCATTCCTGCTCAGGCTCATTTGTCAGTTTCACATCCTCTACGAGCTCCTTCAAGGCCTGGGATATCTCAGAGCTAGTCCTGGACCACGTTTTTTCTTTTGCTCTACCCTCAGCCCAGTGTGATCTCATCCACTCCTGTGGCTTCAGATACCACCCAGGTGCCAGCAACTCCCACACTTATAACTCACTCTGACCTCATTCCCGGACTCATTTTGCAAATGCATTCAGGGCTTTCCTTTCTCTGGGCTGTTTTGCAGCCATTTCAAATGCACCACGTCTAAAACCGAATCCTTGATTCCCTGGCTGGCCCCGAAGTGTTCCTCCTTCATTCTTTTCTATCTTCACAAAAAGCATCACTTGCATCCCTTTGCTCAAGTCGGCGGTCTGGCTGTCGTGCGCCATACCATCCTCTCTCTCGCCCAGTCCGTTACCAAGAGCTTCCCACTCTGCCTTCCCCCACTTGCCTCCATCTCCACGGACACCAGGCTCGTCCAAACCCCTTTCCAACCTCTTCTCGTGCAGCAGTCAGAGCTTTTGAAAATGGGAATTAGGAACAGATGCTGACCTCAAGTCTTTGCTGACCATCACACTCCCTTGTTTCTGAAATCCTCCTCATTTGCCTACATTGTGATTGTCTGCCTCTCTCCTCCCTAGAACCCAAGCTCTTTGAGAGATAAGGTGATACACGCATACACACGGGTGCCTGGTGTATGGAGCTTCTCATAGAAACAGAAGCCGATTTGCCCTCCCTCCCTTCACTCCACCTGAGACACTTCCCTATGAAATCAGGGTGGCCTGTAAAACGAGAGTTTTAAATACATATGTGAAGGGTTGTTTGTTTGTTTTAGAAGCTAGAACAAAACAGGTATTTATTTTACCTAGCTCACCAGGTGGTTTTCTTCTCTTGCACTCAAGAGTGTGGTTTCTCTTACCGCCATCAATCACTCTTTAAAAGAGAACAGATCTGCTGTGCAGAATGAGAAAACACCGCAGGACAATCAAACAAATATTTAGCATAAAAGCCAAGGCAATGGTTCTCACCTGCATCTGCTACATCTGGCTACTGAGGAAGATTAGACACAGGGCCACTTCTTCCTCTGAAGGGATCTATGTTTAAATGGGTAACAGAGGGATGGACCAAAGGTACGTCCTGGGAAGCAGCTAAGAGGTGAAAGGAGGTGTTCTCACAGGAGAAGGCGCTGAAAATATGGTTTCAATGTTTTATCAAGATGAATTCGCCTGTGTTTGAAAATATACGTGTACATCTTCGTCTAATGAAAAATGATGCCTTGGGGCACCTGGGTGGCTCAGTCAGTTAAGCGTCTGACTCTTGGTTTCAGCTGAGGTCATATCATGCTTCATGGGATCAAGCCCCGCATCGGGCTCTGCTCTGATAGCATGCAGTCTGCTTGGGATTCTCTCTCTCCCTCTCTCTCTGTCCCTTCCCCACTTGCTCTCTCTGTTTCTCTTTCAAAATGAATAAACAAACTTAAGAAAAAGAAAAAGAATGGGGGACTGGGTGGCTCAGTCAGTTGAGCATCCAACTTTGGCTCAGGTCAAGATCTCAGTGTGTGGGTTCAAGCTCCGTATCGGGCTCTCTGCTGTCAGCACAGAGCCCAGTTTGGATCCTGGACCCCCCTCTCTACCCCTCCTCCACTCTCTCTCTCAAAATAAATAAATGTAAAAAAAGAAAAAGAAAAGCAATGCTATATATCAAAAACATACAAAGGACTGACACTATTAAGACTGTTGCATAGTAAGGGGTGTAAATGTTATTTTATACCTACTTCTCTTTCTGCCCTTCCTCTGTATCGCTGTATTTCCTTTCTTGGTTTAACAACATCACCCATTTCAGCAATGTTTGCTGTAAAGCAAACTGATATTCAGGGAATCCTGGTTTTAGCATCAACAGTTAAAAATTTGGAGATAAACATTGATGGTAAAAATATACTGACCCCTCTAGGGAAGGAGAAAAAAGTTCCCCATAACATTATTCCAACTGAGAAATTGCTAACACAGTAAAGCGCCCAGCTAACTTTACAACCTCACTAGCAAATAAATAATTTCTTCACCTATCCAATTTGTTATACTTGGAACTTTTAAGCAGTGACTACAGATGTACATGTATGCCATTTCTAATTCCCGCCTAGTTAAAATGCGATCCTGTGGGCCCAGTCTTAGGAAAGATGGAAAAGAAAACAATTTAGAGAGCATGTCTGGCTGTTGTGGGCTGTTAATAAAAGTTCTTTAAACAAATATATAAAACCTTAGCTCTCTTGCACCTGAATAACTCCAAGTCTAAATGGGACTTAGTAAAAAGCACTGGGATAGGGAAGTGGCCACAATAAGTGGTACACAGTGTCACAAGAAGTCAACAGGCTAAGAGTTGACCTCCCTCCGCTGGGATCTGGGAGCGCTCCGGGGAACAATCAAGGAATGACTGGAATGGTTGGTGAGGTATCTGTGACACCAGTCTCCGCACTCAAAAAATCCCAAAGGGGGAAACAGAAAGAAAGAAAAGAAAGGGCAGGGTTGGGGAAACGGTGGGGTGCGGGGGGGGGGGGGGGGGGGGGGGGAGAGGGTCCCAGGCAGCAGAAGCCACCAAGATTCCCACTCTCAGAAGGGGCTGCCGCTGTGGAGGGACCATGACTGTAAACTCGAGGCAACATTGCCCAGAGAGAAAGGGTCAAGCGCCAGGCACCTTAACTGGCACGTCAGCTCTCGGTCACACGGACAGAGGCCCTGACACGAATCAGTACATGTAGGGTCCTTCACCCAAATCTAACCGCAAATTCTGGTATCTATGCATCTTCCTGACTCCAAGGGGCTAAACACCAAGAGTATGCACCATCACGCAGACAGGCTAACTCATTTACTCTGGGTCTCCTACCACTTCCAAAAGAGTACATGGTCACTTTAAAAGTGAGGGTGCCTGGGTGGCTCAGTCAGTTAAGTGTCCGACTTCAACTCAGGTCATGATCTCACGGTGCGTGGGTTCCAGTCCTGCATGGGGGCTCTCTGCTGTCAGCACATAGCCCACTTGGGATTCTCTGTCCCTGTCTCTCTCTGCCACTCACCCCCCCTCAAATAAATAAACATTAAAAAAAAAAAATTAAAAGGTAACATGATAAAGGAGACAAATGCAAGGTAAAATGAGCCAAAAAAGGGAAAAAACAAAAAGCAAAAACAACACTGGGTGGCTTTTCAGTGGAGAGCCAGCAACCATAAAGCACCCTGTCCCAGATTCCTTTTTTCGTTCTGCACTCAGATACTTTACAACTCCGTAAGTTGTAGAAGACGGGTAGTACTGTAAATGACTCTTGTCCATAGACATACAAATACATTTTGTCAAGAGGAGGCACAACTGATAATTCATTTTCTTGTTTGCCTGTGTTGTCCTGGGGATTCTCCTGAGCCAATCATAAGGGTTCCTCGTTCATTAGCGAGCTCTGTAAAATCTTTGGCGTGCCCATTTTGTATTTGTTGGAGAGTCAGGAGTTTACCTTCTTTTTTTTGTTGTTGTTGTTTTATTTTATTTTTGAGAAAGAGAGAGAGAGAGAGCAAGAGCGAGTGAGCAAGCAGGTGAGGGGCAGAGAGAGAGAGGGAGACACAGAATCCAAAGCAGGCTCCAGGCTCTGAGCTGTCAGCACAGAGCCTGATGCGGGACTCGAACTCACAAACTGTGAGATCATGACCTGAGCCAAAGTCAGACACTTAATGACTGAGCCACCCAGGTGCCCCAGGATTTTACCATCTTAAAGAAAACCTTCAATACATATTAGAATTTTTGCATCAAAACCACTTAAAATAGAAAAATGGCAGCGTAAACCTCTAGCATACTAGAGAGAATTACTATACATTTCCTGTGGCAAGTTATTCTGTCAGGGGCCTTGAAAAGAAGAGTGTACTTATAAAAGTTCAAATATTCTATAATAATGGCTCCACAACTGCCCTACTGCTCAGGGATACAGCTGAGACTCAGTTTCCCCACCCACAAGATAAGAATCATGACGCCCGCTTCTCGGGATTGTTCCAAAATTAATGGACATAGACCCCATGGCAGTATCTTCCACAATGCCTGGCACAGAACAGCCTTCCCCATAGGTTCAACAATCTAAATAAACTCCGAGTGCATTCTGTTGCTTTCGAATACTGAATCACATCTGGTCAAAATTAATCAACTCCTTCTGGAAGAAATATGTAGCTGAGAAATGCAAAATACCAGATTGTGTGAAAACAGAGACTTCAGAGACCTCAGTTAATAACGACTCACATTTTCTTTGCTATGATGACATTTAAAAAAAAATCTAACAAATATTAAAACTTTATCAGGAAATTTCTCTTTTTTTTAAGGTGTTAAATCTCTTGTTAGTAAGAACTTTGATAGATAGTGCCAGGGTATTCTGTCCAGAAAAAAACTGGTCAGTGGAGAACAGAAGTGAAGGCTACCACAAAGAAACAAGACGAGAAACGGCATCAACACCCTCGCAAAGTTGTGCAACAGGGAACAGATGCAGAGGAAATGGACCAAATATAAAGCCAAAGTGAAAACCCGTAACAGCCAAAAAGATTACCCCAGAGAGTCACAGTATCTCACTGGGAGCTTGTGAAGCCTCCCAGACAACCTGACACCCAAAGGCAGGGCAGCACTGAAGAAGACAGAAGGCTCAAGGTCAAGAGTCTTGGGTTGTAAACTTGAGTGTCATTTAATTCCTCGAACCTCAGTTTTCTCATCTGCTAAGTGGGACATCATTTCAAGGTAGCATGGCTTGAGTGAGATTTAATGAGTTACGAATTTGAAAACACCCACCAGCATGCCAGGCTCATGATCACAAATGAATATAGAGCCTTGTCCCCTTATACTTCATATCACTTGAAATGGAGGAGCAGGGATTCGAACCCAATGTTTACGCACACTGTGTTCTTTCTACTCGTATCCCCCTATGTTCCCTATTTTCCAAATTTGTAGGCAAAAGAAATTACGTCCTGAAGAAAACACTCTGAAGCCTTTCCCTGTGTGATCTTGGGCTATTTTTCTTGCTTTAATTCTGGAACCTCTTCATCATGACTTTCGGATCCACTCTGTGTCTTTTATTCCTACGGCTTAGTTTTATGATGATTTTAAAATTGAAAATGTAATTTCCTGAGTCTCAACCCCTTTAACTTCATATTAGACTTCATCTCTGCCCCTCTGCAGAGATGAATTTGCTGCAGGAGTCATGTGATGCCTTGACTGCTTTCTGCAGGGCATCAACTGGCCAAGGATCACCAGTACCAGGATTGGAAGAAAGTCTGGTGATATTTATATGAAGTAGATCCCAAAGAATGTCAGTATTCTAAATATTAGTACAGAAGATACAAGAATAGAATGAATTTTGTGGCTACCCAAAGTCAGAGTGAGAGGTTTACGATCATGAGAACCCACTGGCTAGCCAGCATATTTGGAGCATTTACTCCACGATCCCCAGAACTGCCCCAAATCTGCATTGTCCCATTGAAGCTTCAGAACGATTCGCAGAGAGAGGTTGTTATTGCCCCCATTTTACAGATAAAGTAACTGAGGTCCAGAGAAATTAAGTTACTTTCTCAAGGCCATACAGTTAGTAAGTGGAAGAGATGAGCTTGAACCCAGGTATGCCCGACTCTAGGCTATTCTCTCAAGAATTACATTACACTACATGAGATTTTGTTTTTCTTAATGTTTATTTAGTTTTGAGAGACAGAACACGTGCAAGCAGAAGAGGAACAGAGAGAGAGGGAGACAGAGGATCTGAAGCCGCTTCACACTGACAGCAGAGAGCCTGATGTGGGGCTTGAACTCGTGAAGTGTGAGATCATGACCTGAGTCACCCAGGGCACCCCTACAAGAGCTTTGAAAAAGAGACTTCTTGGGGCACCTGGGTGGCTCAGTTGGCTGAGCATCCGACTTCGGCTGAGGTCATGATCTCGCTGTTCGTGAGTTCAAGTCCCACATCAGACTCTGTGCTGACAGCTCAGAGCCTGGAGCCTGCTTTGGATTCTGTGTCTCCCTCTCTCTGCCCCTCCCCCACTTGTGCTCTGTCTCTCTGTCTCTCAAAAATACATAAACATTAAAAAAACATTTTTTTTTAAAGAGACGTCTTGAAGATATAGGAAGACCTAATATATTTAGCTAAGTAAAGGGAAAGGAAAGGAAAGGAAAGAAGGAAAGGAAAGGAAAGGAAAGGAAAGGAAAGGAAAGGAAAGGAAAGGAAAGGAAAGGAAAAGAGTGGACAGGAAAGGAAAGAAAACAAAAGCACAAGATCAGTTCTCCTTGGGGGAAGGAAATAAAATTCCGTATAAAGGAGATCAACCCAGTTGGGCTTGAAATAGCTTGTGTTTTCAGGGAAAATCCTGAGCAGTTTTTACACATTCTAACATATAATTGTATAAAACAAAGAAATGCTTACATTGTTCAAAAGCCAGAATTTAAATATATTAAGTGAAAAGTCTCTCTCTGTTTCGCCACCCACAGCACAGTCCGGACCCCCAACTCCTGATTCCCAGAGGCAACAAGTGTTCTTAGATTGCTGGTATCCTTTCAGAGTTGGGTTTTTTCCCTGCATAGATAAGCAGATACATGAATAGATACTGTGTAGTGTGAAGAAATCTTACAGACATGCAATGCTTTTGAAATGCAACTTAAAAATTTTTTTAATGTTTTTATTTATTTTTGAGAGACACAGAGAGAGAGACAGAGACAGAGCATGAGCTGGTGAGAGAGAGAGAGAGAGGGGCGGGGGGGGGGGGGAGACACAGAATCCAAAGCAGGCCCCAGGCTCTGAGCTGTCAGCACAGAACCCCACGCAGGGCTTGAACTCATGAACCGTGAGATCAAGACCTGAGCCCAAGTTGGACACTTAACAGACTGAACCACCCAGGCACCCCAAGGAATACAACTTTTGAGTGAGGGCAGACAAACTGTGTAAGTGTCCACAGTTCCGTGTAAGACTCTGATACACAATGGTGAGATGCTAGAGGCACATGGCTGTTACCTTTGCTTCTTCCTAAACAGGCAATAGCACTAAGAATCCTGCAGTGAGGGATGAGAAGGTAGTGAGTGTGAAACATATTTAATGGGAACAAATGTCATGAGTAGGGCAATCACAGTTTATCATCCACATGAAATACCTGTGAAAAGAGCACTATCGGTAATTACACCACGACAAGAGATCTGGGACTATCCCAGGGAAGTGTCAGTGGTCACTGAAGACTATCCAAGCACTTAAGCACCAAAGACACTCCAGACTAAATAAGAAAGGGCTGGGGCGCCTGGCGGCTCAGTCTATTAATCCTCCCACTTAGGCTCAGGTCATGATCTATCAAGGTCTGTGGGTTCCAGCCCTGTGTCGGGCTCTGTGCTGACAGCTCAGAGCCTGGAGCCTGCTTCAGATTCTGTCTCTCTCTCTCTCTCTCTCTGCCCCTTCCACGATTGCTCACTCTCTCTCTCTCTGAAAAATAAACAAACATTTAAAAATGTCTTACAGGGAACAAAATTCTTTCTGGTTAAGTTTGGGAAACATTGTATATATACTAAGATATCCTTTGGGATGCACAAAGAGCGGTAATAATATTAAAGTCTGGAGGATGCGTGCAGTCAAGGAACACTTTATCTACTCAAATTTTCCAAATTAATTATACCAAGGACCCACTAACAAATTTGTAGGATAAGGTCACTGAAAATTACTGGCTACGAAATTGACTTGGAGTCTGGTTATCCCTCTGGAATGGATTCACAGTGGTCTTGTGCAAATAGCAGAGGGCAAGACAGGCAGTCAGGCAAAACCAGACAATGTGAGCACGGACTCCAGAGTCATACTGTCTGGGTCAGAAGTCTGGCTCTGCCACTGAGTGCCATGTCCTTGGGGCAAATTACTTCACCTCTCTATGCCTCCGTTTCCTCATTTGCAAATGAGGACCCCTAAGGTTTTTATGAGGATATAATGAGAATGAGCCGTATAAAGTGAGAAGATCAACCCAAAGACCTGAATCATCCCACAAAACTTCTGGTGAGTGTTTATAATATATCAGATACTGTGGTTTCAGTGATAAATAACACGCTCCCTTCTCTCCAGGCACACACATGGAGTGGGGGTGGGGGGCCACAATGCACCATGATCAGTTCTCCAATCGCAGCGTGTAGGCATGCAACAGGAGCAGAGGGGACATTAATTTTGCTGGGTGGCATGATGCAGGGACGCCAGGTTTATGAAAGGCATCACAAAAGAAGGCTGACCCAAAATACTGACCTTGAAGGAAAATAAGATTCTGGCTTACAGAAATAAACATGACCATATTCCAGAGCTGATCTATAGAACTCCCACCCTTCTGGGAAGGGGATGAACAAGTCTGCCCAGCAGCACACCTACATGTCAGAAGCCCAAAGATAGGGGTAGGCCCTAGACATTTTAGAAAAACTTAAAACACAAGCTATGTATAACACGCGTGTTGTCAAAGCCAGAAAAACTCACCACTCCAAATTGTTGTTTTCAAGAGGGCCCTGGCAGGGAGAAGACGCGTACCGTAGGTATCTGAGGCAGCACTGTGACACAGGCCACTTGCATCAGAAGAATCTGGAGGCCTCTTAGAACTACCAGCTGCCATGGGGCGCCTGGGTGGCTCAGTCAGTTGAGTGACTTCGACTCAGGTCACGATCTCACGGTTTGTGAGTCCACGCCCTGCATCAGGCTCTGTGCTGACAGCTCGGAGCCTGGAGCCTGCTTCAGGTTCTGTGTCTCCCTCTCTTTCCCTCTCTCTCACCAGCTCATATGTGGTCTCTCTCTCAAAAATAAACGCTAAAAAAAATTTGAAGAAAAAAAAAAAAAAAAAAGAAGTACAGACTGCCCTAGCTACTGACTCAGAATTCCGGGGACTACTGTCTAAGAAGTTGCATTTTATAAGGCAGCCTATGTGGTTTGCGTGTATGAGCACCAACATGTCCTCCCAGAATGTTATACTTCAAAATGTTCAAACCGGCGGACTTTGGTCACAAAGGCATACTCCAAGTAGATCATGAGTGGATTTTACTCCCTCTCAAAAAAGTTTTGCCAAAAAACAGATGTGAACTTGTACACCCAATCCAGAGAAAAAAGAATTTTTAAGTTTATTTATTTACTTTGGGGGGGTGGGGGGGGGGGTGGAGAGAATCCCAAGCAGGCTCTGCATTGTCAGCATGGAGCCCAACATGGGGCTCGAACTCACAAACTGTGAGATCATGACCAGAGCCGGAATCAAGAATCAGATGCTTAATTGACTGAGCCACCCAGGCGCCCCTAGAAAAAATGTTTTAAGAATAGCGCTTATTACATTAAAGCCTCAAAGAATTTTGATAATGTATCCAAGAGAACAGAAAAGTTAGTGTCTCTTACATGATACTTAAACCAAAACTTGGACAGGGCCTAACTCTATTACTCATACCAGTTTGAAATGAAATAAAAATGTCCTACAAGCATTTATACAAAACTGACTTTAGTGAACTGTTCTTTTCAATTAAACGAATGCTTCCTTATTAATTATGTTGGATTAAGATATGTTATGTTTCTCTCGAAGACTTTTCAATTAAGCTGGGTTTATTTACACATTTTCTTGAGGACACAAAACCTTTCCACTATTGATATAATCCAATCTTCTGCCGGAATATAGAGGAAAATCCTCTGAATCAGCTCCATGATTTTCTACCCTTTTCTACCCCTCAAGCTCTACCCCACGAGAGGCCCTGACCCGATGAATATGTAGACACACACAGAGCTCAGAAAACCAGTAACAGAGTTTAAACTCTAGCACATAGGAGTGCAGTTGTATTACTGAGCCAGCCCCTAAAAGTGGCATCAGCAGCCAACATACCCTTTCTGGTCTCATCAGGTTATTCCTGGTTGAATAATAAGGACCATCAGACAACAAAATGATAGCTGACGTTTGTGTAGCGCTCAACAGTTTGCAAGATATTTTCACAGTAACGATTTTTATGTTTATGAAAGTGTTCTGGTTTCGTCCTTATTACTGGACCCTGATGCGACCAGATGAGAGAGCGCGATTCAGAAGTCAAATGACTTATCCGAGGACGTGGCAAAATGGAGGTACCCTGCTTCAGACTACAGCACACAACCTTCTGTAAGACAAGTGAATTTCAGGTACTTTTCATTGCTTATGAATTTTCTATCAAACGCCATGATGCTGCTCAGCCAGCTGTAGAATCCTACTTCTTAGAGTGTGTCTGCTTCGCAGGACAAAGCAACTTCTTGAAACAGAAAAAGACAGAAGGAGCACAGGTCTTACACAACAGAGAACAAAGAAAAGCTATACATCTACCCTCCCTCACCCTCTCCCTCCAACCCTGCCTGAAAAAGTTCTGCTCATCCTTTAAAAGGTCAGTTTAGGGGCGCCTGGGTGGCTCAGTCCATTAAGCATCCAACTTTGAGCTCAGGTCATGATCTCATGGTTTGTGAGTTCCAGCCCCGCGTCGGGCTCTGTGCTGACAGCTCAGAGCCTGGAGCCTGCTTTGGAGTCTATGTCTCCCTCTCTCTCTGCTCCTCCCCCAGTCACGCTCTGTGACTCTCTCTCTCTCTCTTTCTCAGAAATAAACATTTAAATAAATAAATACATCAATCAATCAATCAATCAATAAAAGGTCAGTTTAAACACCACCTCTACCAAGAAGGTTTTCCAAATCCAGTGGCAGAATAATGTCTCCAAATCCAATGCAGAGAATAAATCTCCTCTTCTTTTAATGTGCCTTTCCGCCTTGTGGTAGAGTTAAATTCCTATCTTCTCATCCTTGATTATGATCCTTGTCAACTAAGGTAGCATGTCTATTCATCTTGTGCATTCTTCAAATGTGCCCTTGAGCTGGCATGGACAGAGCTCCATGGGGCTCATCAATATTTTTTACAGCAATTCATGAAGATGTGTCAGGAAATCAATTCAATTTCATATACTAACACTTAACAAATGAATTGACTTGTACTCCATGGACGAAAACAGCCCTGCCAGGGAGATGTAAAATATTTTTTGTTTTCAAGGAGAGGAATCTATCTACATAAAAGACATGCGTTTTCTTTTTCTGTCTCCTGCTTTTCTTCTCTGTCCTTTGCCAAAACATACAGAATAACCAGCCACTTTTACTTGGAAAAGTGACCATATTTAGCTAACTCAATCCCTACAGCAAATGTTCTGGAATCTTCTATGCAACTATCCCAAACCCATCTGTTTGAATATTTTAGGAGGAGTAACCTCTTGGCCTCAGCTTGGGCATCTCTCAAATATGACTCTTGGCATAGCTTCCCAACATTCCTGTCAAAACTTTTCCCCTATAACTGTATTAAACTGTTAAGCTAGTGAATCATTTTATAGCCATGTCAAGTGTCCTAGAGGCTAAATCCCACTGACGGTAAACCAACAGTTAAGATGGGATTTGCTGGGCCTGAAGGTGAACCATCTCATTCCAAGTATCAAGATATATAGAAGCTTTGAAATTCTAGGATAAAACCCTGACAAAACCTCAGAAGTTTCTAGAAGCATTACTGCTTATTGCAAGGTACTTCTAGCTTGGCACTCAGCTCTCTATGAAGTACTTTCTACCTTTCTTTCAAATCCTTTCTCCTCTGCTCCTCTGTTTCTGATCTTTGAACAATCATAAGATCTGACTAAAATGGCCCACATTCCCACACAGCAACAATGATCTTGAAGTAAATTATGGCTGCCTCCTTGAGAAGCAGACCACCCTTCCCAGTTTCCACAGACCTCCTTGGTCATCTCCACAAATTTATATTCACTTTCCATGCTCTCTAGCCTTTGTGTGGATGACTCCTTCCTCATAGAAATAAATATGACTATATTCCAGAGCCAATCTACAGAACTCTTATTGGCTCTTTAGGAATTAGAAACTCTGCCCATTGGTGTACCTGAGTGTCAGACAATGAAGGACATGTGTGAATCCTACAGATTTTAGAAAGTATTTAAATATAAATTATGGATAGCCAATGAATGTCTAAGGAGGGCTTGCTGGGGGAAATGGTGGAAAGGTTAAGAATAATAATGACTTGGGGCGCCTGGGTGGCGCAGTCGGTTAAGCGTCCGACTTCAGCCAGGTCACGATCTCGCGGTCCGGGAGTTCGAGCCCCGCGTCGGGCTCTGGGCTGATGGCTCAGAGCCTGGAGCCTGTTTCCGATTCTGTGTCTCCCTCTCTCTCTGCCCCTCCCCCGTTCATGCTCTGTCTCTCTCTGTCCCACAAAATAAATAAACGTTGAAAAAAAAATTAAAAAAAAAAAAAAGAAGAAGAAGAATGACTTGTTTTCATAACACTTGTGATTTTGTCACAAGCTCCAGGAAGCTACAACTGTACCCCCAAATCCCCACCCCCGTCCTTATTTCTGTAGAATTTATTAACTGGGTCACAGAGAGGTGGTGAATTTGCCAGATTTAAAGATGTCCTGGGAGAAAGCTGAACTTGGATTTTCCATACCAGTTTGGAGCTCTACACAGAAAACAGACTTTTAACAGAAAAGTCTTTCCACTCATTTATCCATTCATTCATTCAACACATTTTATGGAGCACCTACAGTGTGCCAGGGAAAGTGCCTGCTCTCAAGAAGCACAGATTCTAGTACAGGGAGACTTAAGACACACAATAACATGTGCATAAAAATGTCCAGTAGTGACAGGGGCTAGAAAAAAAACTCAGGGGTGTGTGTGTGTGTGTGTGTGTCCTCATGCTTTGGAGCAAAATAGGAGGGGAGTGGGAACTCGAGGAGCTACACTTATTTTATACAGGGTACTTGGGGAAGGCCTTTCTGAAAGGATGATACCAAGCATAGACATGAAGGAAGCAATGGGGAGCCATCTTGGGGGGAAATCCTGTCCATTCCCCTACAGTTCATCCCAAATATCACCTCTTCTGTGAAGCCTTTATTGATTAACCCAGTCAGAAATGTTCTATACTGGGGGCGCCTGGGTGGCTCAGTCGATTAAGTGTCTGACTCTTGACTTCTGCTCAGGTCATGATCTCACAGCTTGCGAGTTTATCGACAGTGCAGAGCCTGCTTGGGACTCTCTCTCTCTCCTCTTTCTCTGCCCCTCCCCTGCTCACTTTCTATCTCTCTTTCTCACTCAAAATAAATAAATAAACATTTTTAAAAATTATTAAAAAATGTTCTATGCTGTCTCTAACTCTTAATGCAAACTCTTTCATATCATGTTTATTTGCTTCCATTTTCCCTGAAAGTAAAACCCTTGGAATTATTTATTTCTTCATGTAATAAATAGTCAGCTATTCTTTACAATGTATCTGCTGGCTTTAAAAATTCCCAGGTCTTATTGAAGAGGGGTGGTGGGAAAAAAGATACAGGTGGAGTGGGGAAGAAATACTGCTTTTCTGTGAAGACAAGCAAAATATGAGACGATAAATGAATTCAATTACTATTACTTAGGAATCATATCTCAAATACTCTTACCTAAGAACAAGTATTGTGAAGTAAACCCTTGGAAAAAGTTTATTCTAAATGAGTCAGTTTATAACCAAAGATAGGCATCTGAAATAATCATCTTTTGATAATATTTGGAAATTCAAATTACTAAATAACCCACACTCTGCATAGATAGTAAGATAATTCTGTTTTTAGGGTAGAGGTTGCTTTTTAAAATGAAACCCCCCCCCCTTTTTTAGAATAAATGTAAAAGAAACTGGAAATTTTGAAAAGCATGAACTCTACTTGTCTTTGGTAGCTTATTAAGAAAGAAAGAGTTGAAAATTAAGTTAGGACCTATTGTAAAGCCTTCAAACTTTCTATTTTACCCTTCCTGAAATCAGCTAATTTAAAATTATATTTAGAATTAAAAATAATAAAGCTGTCCGAAAACCACAGAGACAAAATAGTGATGTCAAGATAATTATAAACCTTTGATGTTGATGACACATACTTGCTATATTAAACTCATTTTTCAGTTAAAGAAAATAACTAAAAAGACCAATACAGTCATTCTTTTGTAAGAACTAAAAAACGTTTCTTTAAATACATGAACTTGCTGTCCTGGAGATGGATTACTTCCCTAATGGCAGATATTTGGGTAAAATAAACTTTGGCAAACAACCTAACTTACCAATTTTACGACTAGTTGCCAACTAGCAACAAAATAAATCACTTCTCTAAAATACTCTGGCAGCCCCCACCTTCTCGAAGCTTTGCCGTTTCATCCCTACAGTTCGGCGCTCCAGAATTAAGGTCGCTGTTTCTCTTCTCACCATGCCTATCACCTGTCCTGTTTCTAGAATTGCAAGAAACTGTGGAGACTACAGGTGGAAACACTGAGTCCTGGAGGTCAAAGGGTTTCAAGGTGATCCCCTTAGCTCCTGGCCACTGGCTCCTCTGTGGAAAGGTGCTTTGTGATTCTGGAATTATCAAATGTAGCAAAGAGTAACTCCTCCCTCCCTCCCTTCCTTCCTTTCTTCCTTTATCTATTATTTTTGAGAGAGAGAGAGTGTGCACACGAGCGGGGGAGAGGGGCAGAGGCAGAAAGAGAATCTTAAGTAGGCTACCCACCCAGTGCGGAGCTCCATGCAGGGCTCGACCCTACAATCCTAGCATCATGACCTGAGTGGAAATCTCGAGTCGGACACTTAACTCATGGAGCCACCCAAGCACCCATGGAGTAATTCCTTCATTTAAAGAAGAGATTACACACGTCGGGCTAGTAACATGTTTTGGTTGGGTCTCCACAATGCGTCTTTCTTTTTAAAACGGAGATAAAATTCATAACACATATAATTCACCATTGTCACCATTGTAAAACTGTACAGAGTGATTTTCCTTATATTCACAATGTTGTGCAAACCATCACCACTGTCTCCTTCCAGGACATTGTCATCAGTCCCGAAATAGGACCTCATAATGTTTTAATCCTTTTTGCAATTAGTGAACAACATGTAAAAGTTGGGAGCACGGACATAAGAAATTCATGTTTCCAGCTTCTCAAGGAAAATCTGAACTTCCGACAACATTGTGGGGGGGGTGGTGCTCAACGTTGGGGGGGAAACGGGCCCTACAGTTCATCACCTGACCAGGAAATGACCCGAGGCAAATGAGTTAGCCACCCCTGCTTTACATGATCAGGCACTCAAGCCACTCTGAATCACTTTTAGGACAGCCTAGGGTGTGACTCTGGCAGATTCCCAAATGCTCACAGTTCTGTGTTCCCTGAGCTGGCAATCAAGGATAAGCAGGCTTGACTACCTAGTTCTGAAGCTCCAAGGGATCTATGGGCTTCCAGAAACTTCTTTATTCCCCTTTTCCTCAAAACGCCTGTATTTCCCACCCCAGATTTTTGCTGAAGTCTCTCTTTTCACCTGGAAAGCCATCCTATATTTACCTTAGTAACATCAAACCCGTGTCCCTCGAGGACCACCATTACAACTTGTTTTTGTTTTCTACTTATTACTGTATTTTATTTCCTTGTGACTACTTAATATATTATTAAAATTTTTAAATATATTTAAAATATATATTTTAATATATTTATTTAAATATTTAAATATATTTAAAATATATTATTAAAATTATTAAAAATTTTTTCTTAATGTTTGTTTATTTTTTTTTTTTTTAATTTTTTTTTTCAACGTTTTTATTTATTTTTGGGACAGAGAGAGACAGAGCATGAATGGGGGAGGGGCAGAGAGAGAGGGAGACACAGAATCGGAAACAGGCTCCAGGCTCTGAGCCATCAGCCCAGAGCCCGACGCGGGGCTCGAACTCACGGGCCGCGAGATCGTGACCTGGCTGAAGTCGGACGCTTAACCGACTGCGCCACCCAGGCGCCCCTTAATGTTTGTTTATTTTTAAGAGGACGAGAGAGAGACAGAGTGTGAGCAGGGGAGTAGCAGAGAGAGAGAGACACAGAATCTGAAGCAGGCTCCAGACTCTGAGCTGTCAGCACAGAGCCCAATGCAAGGCTCAAACTCACAAACCGCAAGATCATGACCCAATGCAAGGCTCAAACTCACAAACTGCGAAATCAGGACCTTCCAAAGTCAAAACCAACTGAGCCACCCAGGCACCCCCCACCTCCCCGCAAAATAATATTTTTAAAAAGGGAATCATATATACTATGTGAATGATGACCGGTACTCCTCCCTTACACATATCATCATGATAAAAATAATTTAAAAATTTTTAATTGTTAAATTATAAAAATTAATTAGATGAGAAAAAAAATACTCTTCATTTCTAACCAGATATCATTGCCTGTGGAAGACCATGAGTCTCATGTCTACCTGCATGATACAAAAGGAGGTGAGTCAGCATGAGTAAGGTGGCAAAAGTCAGAGAGCCTCAAATACAGGCATTCCCTGTGGATGATGCAAAGTATTCGAAGGGAACTGAAATGGACTAATCTTGTAATGTGATTGAAGGTGACTTAACGCTATGCCTGCAGCCTCCCCAAATCAGTCACTGGAGCACCACCAGTGCTTTCCAAAGCATGGAACACGTTCCGTGCTTTGGAAAACAAACCCATGCCTCTCCTTTCCAAAGCCTCCTGCCAACGTGATCCATATCTCAAGAGCTGTGCCCAACCATTCAGCCATAGACAGCCCTTCTTCAACCTCTCTAGTCCGGATGTGCCAGTCCTCCCACATGTACTTCCATATGTGTAGCTCCAACAGCTCCTGGAGACTGAAAACCACTCAAGCATACGGGATGGATCTTCCACATGGCATGTCCTTCTCTGGTGAAGGCTACCGGCGTTAACTAATTTCTGGTCAGATTCCTGGCGTGTGGCGGTTTTGACTCCCTGATGGGGAGAGTTTTGAGGTGATTTTAAAAACTGGAAACCAGTTTCCTAAATGAACTGTAATATGTCCTGGTTCTGCCTTAAATTTGGGGGTATTACAAACACTGAATACAACTACGATGGGGAAGTCATTCTTGGTGTGCTAAAAAGTAAGAGCTATTGTATTTAGGTCAGTTTTTGTTTTGTTTTGTTTTTAATTTTTTTTTCAACGTTTATTTATTTTTGGGACAGAGAGAGAGCATGAACAGGGGAGGGGCAGAGAGAGAGGGAGACACAGAATCGGAAACAGGCTCCAGGCTCTGAGCCATCAGCCCAGAGCCTGACACGGGGCTTGAACTCACGGACCGCGAGATCGTGACCTGGCTGAAGTCGGACGCTTAACCGACTGCGCCACCCAGGCGCCCCAGGTCAGTTTTTGTTTTAAAGGTTAGGAAGTGTGCCTAGCAGGCTGAGGGTGGGGAGGTAGGTGGTGAGGCTTTGTTTCTGGAGTGGGCAAAGGGGCTGAGCACCTTGTATGATGATGACTCTAGGTGTTATGCATGCCTGGGACCAATCAGTTCACACTACCAGGGTTAACTTGGCTAACGGACATAAGACAAAGATCCCCATAAGCAAATAAAAGCAGAGTGAACTAACCAAACCTTTAAAAAAAATATGAAAGACAACTTATGATGGTCAATTTGTACTTCTCTGGTATCTAGAGTGATTTTCTAAAAATTGGAGGCCTTATGAGACCCACTAAAACTCAGTTTATAAAGCCATGACTATAATTTTACTGACTTAACTGATTAGCAAGGCTTATGGTCAGATCTTTGGGAAATATTACTGATCATATCAAGTAGTTATTTTATAGTAAGTTCTTCAGTATGTAACAGAACCTGCAATTAAAATATTGTGTCTAAGGAGAAAGACAACACACTTCGTTGAAATTTTCTTATTCACATAATTTTTAATATTTTCACTGCTGCAAAAGGCAGAAGATATTTTATTTTATTATTATTTTTTAATGTTTATTTTTGAGAGAGAGAGAGAAAGAGAGAGACAGGACACAAGCAGGGGAGGGGCGGAGAGACAGAGGAAGACACAGAATCTGAAGCAGGCTCTGGGCTGCTGGGTGGGGAGGTAGGCACCCTCCGAGCTGTAGACACAGAGCCAGATGTGGCTCGAACTCATGGACCTTGAGATCATGACCTGAGCCGAAGTCAGACGCTTAACCAGCTGAGCCGCCAAGGAGCCCCAAGGCACAAGATATTTTAGAAAAATAATAATGGATTTATCTCCAAGATGGGAGACAATGTATACTGTAAACAGACAATAGATAATGGGAAAAAGATGAATCAAGTCCCAAGTGTATGATTGGTGTAAGTTTCTAAATCTAAAAACTTACCCTAACCAGTTTCCCCCTTGAACTTATCTCCTGTTAATTTTCCATTTATGCCATTAAGTTTACACTCCTGCTTCGAAAAGGTTGGTGAGTAGAGTTAATGGATTTGGCAAAAAAAAAAAAAAGAGCTTTCTCTCTCACATTTTCAGAATCTCTCTTTAATGCCATTTGTTGACCTTGGAATGAAGGAAACAGATGCTATTGTTGGACATAAACGTCGTCTCATACAGTATTTTTAAACCATCAGCTGTACAGCTGGTCTTTATATAGGCAGTGAACACGTGTTTCTCTATACCTTTATTCCCTCAACACATATGAATACACAAATGCCAGAACTCCACCCACATTCCAAGGCAGGGCACATTCTACAGCAAATACCCAAAATGAATTCTGCTATATTTTCCCTGCTGATGAATCAAAATAAAAAAATGTTTTTCATTACGTCCTACAGAGTAAAATAAAACTATTTGACATGCTGCCCCCACCAAAATATAGAAACCATGTTTAAATGAATGTGTAGAGATTCTAGCTGACATCGAAAGGAATTTAAATCTTGAATACACATGTCTAGCATCTATGAGTATTTTTCTTGCATTAAATTGGTATTATCACAAAACAGAGCAATCTTAGATATGGGCAAAAAAAAAAAAAAAAAAAAAAGCTATAGAATTCTTGGATTAAGATTCCAGGTTCCAAATGGAGCCCTTAATAACATCCCAGCTCTCTAAGGTTTTAATGGCATCTAACAAAGTATTGAGGAGTCAGGGTTGGGCCATCTTTTCTTGAGCTGACTTATGGCTCATTGCATTTTGATGGAGGGTAAAGAATCTGAAATATTTTAAGATATTTTTTTAAATCATTAGGGGTACTGAGGAGAGGCCTGGAGGCTGGTGTTGGGTCAGAAGAGGTCTCAGTAACAGCTATTTCTTGGTCTCTGGCCTCATTGTAAAATGGTGGTCAAATCCTAGAAAGACCACTGCTTTGGTCCCTTCTGGTCTTAGAGGCAAGATTTTTTTCAAGCACATTTCAGATCATTTTGACCAGTAGCTTGCCTTTATCACTCATAATTTGATAGAACTTCAGAGCATGTATGTTGATGGTTCAAAAAGGGTTGAGGTCTTTAATCTGCTGTCAAAGCCTGATAAAGCCCATTTCTCATCCCCCAGGTATAAACTAACAAATGAAAGCTGGAGCTTTAATTGTTAAAAGCATTAAATCAGGTTTAAAGGCCTGCTTTACTCAGCCTAAAGAATTTCACATCTGAATTTATCCTCTTTCCCTCTCACCCAACCAAGTACCTATTTTAAAGTACTTATTCCAATAAAGTAATTATTTATGTCAAAGTAGACTTAAGAGTAATAAGCTTCTCTGGGCTGATCCATGTCCCAGGCCTGGAACCCAGGAAGAACCCCAGAGGTACACAATTCTGATGAACTGAAAAAGATGTTTCTGTGGCCAAACAAACAAAAAAAGCAGTGGAAAAAAAAAAAAAAGGCAGGCATTTCAAACACCCAGGGCTACCCAAACCACTCCTTTTTCCATTGCCCCACAAGATGTGCTGGAAGTGTTTTGATAATAAAGCCCATCTGGCCCCAATCCGAAAGACAACTCTCCAGTTACCATCATTTTTCAATAGAGTAAGAAGTTACCCTGTTATGGCCTCCATTAGCCTGAACAGACCTGGTCTGGTTAAAGCTCTCTCGTGGGTCTATGCTGAGCTAAGGCCTGGCCATTGTGGTTCAAAACAGCATCTAGGAAACTGAACATCACCTATATGGGTTCAAAGGGAACCAGCAAGAAGAAGGTCCTACCAGGACTTCTTAAACGCCCCCCATATTCACAGTTCATTCTGAAAGTCAGTCCATCTTGGTTTTATTTGGCTGCTGGAACCATGCGTGGCATAACTACCTATGAAGTACAACACCTCCCTGTACCTAAAAATGAGACAGCAAGCACAAATGATGGATCATCAGCAATGTTTGGATGATCCGTAAATCTCACGAGAACAGCAGAGATTTTAATTCTGCAAAATATTCTACCCCCAGACCATATGTCTACTCTCACACTCCATTAGTCATCAAACATTTTCTGTTTGCCTACAACATTCCCATCATCATAAAAACTAGAAGATTCTTTCCACTACAAGAGTCTTGATTACTACAAAGACAGAGGAAATGAACAGTTTCGATTAAGGAAACATTTTATTCAATGAAAATTCAGCTTGTAGAAACACTTCCCTTTTTCTTTTGAAAGCATCCTACTAGAACAGATACAGGGTATTTGAAGCACAAATACAGGAGTCCTGTATTTTCAAAAGACTAGATTTTTTTTATCAAGCTCTAACCCAATCATAGCAGGGGTTGCTTACTCTGTCTTACATTAGTCATTATTTATTTATTTATTTATTTAAAGTTTATTTATTTTTGACAGAGACAGAGTGCGAGCATGAGCTGGGGAGGTGCAGAGAGAGAGAGAGGGAGACACAGAATCCGAAGTAGGCTCCAGGCTCCATGCTGTCAGCACAGAGCCTGATGCGGGGTTGGAACTCACCAACTGTGAGATCATGACCTGAGCCAAAGTTGGACGCTCAACCAACTGAGCCACCCAGGTACCCCAGTCATTTTTTTTTTTAATTTTTTTTTTCAACGTTTATTTTATTTTTGGGACAGAGAGAGACAGAGCATGAACGGGGGAGGGGCAGAGAGAGAAGGAGACACGGAATCGGAAACAGGCTCCAGGCTCTGAGCCATCAGCCCAGAGCCCGACGCGGGGCTCGGACTCACGGACCGCGAGATCGTGACCTGGCTGAAGTCGGACGCTTAACCGACTGCGCCACCCAGGCGCCCCAGTCATTTTTTTTTTTAAATGTTTACTTATCTTTGAGTGAGAGAGACAGAGACAGAGACAGAGACAGAGCGCAAGCCGGGGAGGGCAGAGAGAGAGAGGGAGACACAGAATCGGAAGCAGACTAAAGGCTCTGAACTGTCAGCACAGAGCCCGACGCAGGGCTCAAACTTGTGAATTGTGAGATCATGACCTGAGCCAAAGTCAGATGCTCAACCGACTAAGCCACCCAGGTTCCCCTGTCCTGCCTTAGTCTTCATAACAGAGCAGGAGACAACAAGGAAGAGGCATGGGAGAATAAGAACTTGAGTCATGGCCACTTTCAACCCAAGAATAGTAACCATAACCTTGTTCTTTATGGATTTATGACTTATTTCTAAACTTGGCAAATGAGGACTCATTGTCCCAAAGAATCGAAAAGCATTTACATGCATTTTGTATTTTAAATCATCATTCCCTGACATATGTTCTTATTCGAAAAACAAATTGCAGTCTTCACATTGAAGACTAACCCTTGCTCAAAGTTCATGATTCGGAGAGAGAAACACTTTTTGTTGTTGTTGTTAGAGACAGTCTCATCTAATACATGTTGTATCTAATTTAGCATTTCTATGAAATGCTATGGTGTTAAGAATTAAGACCAGGGGCGCCTGGGTGGCGCAGTCGGTTAAGCGTCCGACTTCAGCCAGGTCACGATCTTGCGGTCCGTGAGTTCGAGCCCCGCGTCAGGCTCTGGGCTGATGGCTCAGAGCCTGGAGCCTGTTTCCGATTCCGTGTCTCCCTCTCTCTCTGCCCCTCCCCGTTCATGCTCTGTCTCTCTCTGTCCCAAAAATAAATAAACGTTGAAGAAAAAAAAAAAAATTAAAAAAAAAAAGTGCGCTCCTTAATACCTATCACCTAATTAACCCATCCCCTCCCCACTGCCCCTCCAGTAATCCTTAAAAAAAAAAAAAAAAAAAAAAAAAAGAATTAAGACCAAAGAAAGATGCTTAGGGCAAGAAAGAAAGAAGAGAAACAGTATTTCCATTAAGGGAGGGAAAAATTACATTATTTAAAATAAGATCTGAAGTTATCTGTGAAGTCCTGAAATAAGAGCTGTAGGCGACAAGACGCTGAAAAGCCTTCTGGTATCTGTCAAAATGGTAGAGTTCTGGGGTGCCTGGGTGGCTCAGTTCATTAAGTGTCTGACTTTGGCTCAGGTTGTGATCTTGCAGTTCGTGGGTTTAAGCCCCAAGTGGGCTCTATGCTGACAGCTCAGAGCCTGAAGCCTGCTTCGGATTCTGTGTCCCCCCCCCCTCAAAAATAAATAAACATTTTAAAAAATGGTATAATTCTTCCAAAGCAGTTAAGGGGCTTCATGACAAAAGAAATTTAAGAATCACTACATTCACTGGAAGTAACTTTGGGGAAAAAAGGGCTCTTTCCATCGGGCCTTAGATTCAAGAACATAAGAGACATAGCATGTAGAGCTGCCCAGGTGCCAACGACATTTCCCCATTACGTACTTCGGGAGGGTGATGATTTAAAAGGAGCTCAAGATAAAAGAGGCAGCAAGGAGAGAATAAGGACTCTCGCAGATTCTCATGACAATTCAAATACCCTCTTAGTTCATTAAAAATGAATGAACACCGTAAAATCAGTTTCAATCTGTATAACAGAAAATGTCAGGTGAAGTGAGAGCACGGAAAAAATGAGAGAGCTAAGTGGCTGGCTTGGAGCTTCATACTTAGCAGGCATGTTGAAATGACTGACAAAGACCTATTCTGTCCAGAAATCCCCCACTTTATTTTTAAGCCTGGAAACTGGTTAGTCATATCTATACAGAACACTTCCTGTCCAGAGGCACGAAGATGGCAACAATCTGCCAAGTTTAGTAGCTGCCTACATTTAGTGAATTGAGTTATTCATGGAATAAAAAACAGCATCGAACATTAGGGGAAAAAAATCTGGCTAACTGAAGCTTTAAAAGATATACAAAGAAAACAGGTTTGACTATTTCACAGAAGAGGGATAGATGGTGCCATGGAGAAAAAAAATGAAAGAACAACAGACAATATTATTCTAAGAGACTATTTGCTGGTAGTTTCTGGACTATTCTAGCATCCCTACCAAATATAACAGCTCTCTCACTCCCACCCTTTAGATTAATAGTGCAAGTGGGGTGCCTGGGAGGCTCAGTCGGTTAAGCGTCAGACTTCAGCTCATGTCATGATCTCACCGCACTGAGTTCAAGCCCCACGTCGGGCTCTGTGCTGACAGCTCAGAGCCTGGAACCTGCTTCGGATTCTGTGTCTCCCTTTCTCTCCGCCCCTTCCCCAGTCTCTCTCTCTCAAAAGTAAACATTAAAAAAATTAAAAAAAGATTAATAGTGCAAACGGCAGCCCACATCTTCATCTACAAAAGTGTCCAAAGACTGCAGACTATCTCAGGGAACTAAGCAGCAGCAACGAAATCCTCCTTTCTCTTAATATGGTCTAATTCTAGGGTAAAGGAAGGGCCGCCTGAGAATTTTACAAAAACATGAATGCAGAGGACTAAAATATAGAGCAGAAAGGTAAACTTTTATCCACTGGTCTACCACCACCGTGTGACAGTAAGAATGCATGTTTGGGAAACAGAGGAAAACAATTAAGGATGGGAAGAAGGACCTTATCCCGGGCCACCCTGAGGGCTGTCAGGCTTCAGTGAGGCTGGCTCTCCCCATGGCAATTATAATTTTACTTGATTAACCCTTACGCGTGTCACAACAAGCCAGCCCAAGTGCCACCACAGAGAAACCTGAGGCGCGGCACCGCCTCCCCCCCACACGCCCGCACCCCAGGCACAGAGGGGGCAACCGCAAAGCATGCTGGGATGGAGGGCCACAGCAGGATCATCAAATACTCACTCCTATGCAGTTGCTCCTGTGCGTCTGGGGTTATCAGTCAGATCATCAAGTCAGCTATGGTCGAGCGAGCCAAATAATTTAAACCAGTTCTACCCATAAAAACCCCTCAGCCTGAAATTCTTCAGTGAGCCTGCTTACCGTCAGACTTGCTAGTTCGTGGACCCCCCAGAAGGGAGGGACAGCTTTACTGGGAGGGGGTGATGGAGCTCTACTCCTCCAACCGCCATTCACCCGAAGGCCTTCCAGAAAAGGGAATGGCACGACCTGGCAGAGGGCTCTGAAACGACTCCCACAGGCTGGCTTTCCTGCCTTTTTCTAACTCATCGTCTGCCATTTGCAAGCTCTTTGAGGAAATCATTTTTATAACCCAGCATGAGCGTCGCTAGAAATCCAAGCCAAGACAACACAGCCCTGGCTTCTGACTGGCCCCGACTCAGCAGTTGGAAAGGCAGCAGCATTCCTCAGTGTCACGTCCTTGTTTATGGGCCTGGCATTCATCCCACCCACCGGGAAGAGCCACAGAGCTCCTGTGTCCTCCACAGGCCACTGTTCCGCTGCCTCCAACTGGGCCTCCTACTTGGGAGACCAGCTCACCCTCCGGCCTACTGTTAACTCACACCCCAACAGACCAAACTGTCAAAACGTCTTATCCCATTATCTCAGTTACACCGCTGCTCACCTCTCTCGTTTGGCCCAAGTTTTGTTTTTGTTTTTTTCCCTTCTCGTTCCAGAGTTATTTCCTTACTCCTCCCTTCCTGTCTCTCCACATGCCTACCCCTGCCCTTGGAACCTCCACATCAGGGCTGGATCCCCGCCCCCTCCCTCTCCACAAGGCTCCCACTCACGATTTCTTCCTCATTGTTCCCTTGAAATCTTGAAATCTGTCCAGTGGCCACTCCCTCAAAGCTCCTTGCTATTCTGGTTTTCTAGAAGGGTTCTGTTCCCGCTCAGTACATGTGACTTGCCCCTCAAGGCTAACTCCTTGAAAACTCTCCCAAGAGACCTCTTTGACTATCATCTCCTTTCTCAGGAGTACTGGAGTCAGACATTTAGACTCGGGATCCTGGGGAGGGGTCCATTGCCATGCTAGCTCTTTCGTAACTGACTTCATTTTAATTTTAAACCTCGAAAGGAGAAAACGGTGTTATAAGCGCTTTACAGTAAAGAGAATAGTCCGTGCAGTAGTATCTCACTTTTATCGAGTAACTTCACAGAAGAAAAGAAGTTCCTTGGGACAAGCCCACCCTTCCGTGCTCTCTACAGAACGTGCACTGAGGCCTTCATCAGGTTGAATATCGTAGGCAGGCCTCGGACGCATTCTGTCATTGGGTGTCATTATAAACCTCCTTATTCACCCAGCACCTGCTGAGTGAAGCTGTCTTATCACTGACACACGCATCCCCTCATTGGCTCTCACAAGGGACCAGCACATTCCCACTGCTGTGACCAACAGGAGAAACATAAAATTTCTCAGGATGGCTCAACTACTTAGTGTGGCCCAAATCCTACGTTATACGTATAAGACGAAAGCCTGTCAAATCTAGGGTATCCCCGGCAGATACATCGGTAGATTTCTAAGACAGGCCCTCAGGAAGAAAAGGCATGGGGTTGGGGGCAGGGGAGAAGATGTGAAGGCGAAAGGGAAGCTAGAAACATTCTCTAATTCTCAGGTTGGCCAAAGCTTCTTCCTGATGTGAAGAGCTGGATTAAATTTCCTGCCAGGATTCACTTGTTAGCCTCAGGCACCCAGGGCTGACCGTGCCAACGCCACAGAGAGAGACAGGGCTGAGGTGAGCGGGATGCAGATCAAGAAAAGAATCAGGGGGCAACTAAGATTTGAAGGTGTGCACCAATGGAGATGATGGGAGTAGCCCTTCCTCAGGAGACGGGCGCTTGCTCACAGCTGGGACAGTCACCCCACAGCCTGCACACCTTCCCTCATTCCCACGCAGTACTGACTGAATGTTCATGATGTGGTCTAATCCCTTAGCAGATGAGATCTTAGGCTCCGAGCATTTGCTGAGACCCCAAAGAGAAGGCAGCAAAGCCTCTCCTCAGACATGGCTGACCACTGTCTCATTCTTCTGGCCTCTAAAACCGGCTTCTTGGGGCGCCTGAGTGGCTCAGTCAGTTAAGCGTTCAACTCTTGATTTCAGCTCAGGTCATGATCTCACGGTTTGTGAGTTCGAGCCCCATGTTAGGCTCTATGGAAATCAAGAGTCGGACGTTTAAACGACTGAGCCACGCAGGGACCCCAGGCAAAAAGGTCTTAAGGCTTCGGGAGCCTAAAGCTGTCGTGGTCACTTAGGGCATTTCACCATTTCCTTGGGAGAAAGTCTGCTCCCAGTTATTTACAAAATTAAATCTTGTCACCACAAACCCGGAGAGCGTATTCCCAAGTACGCGCACAGATGGTACTACACACACAAACGCCAAACCCCCATCTCTCTCATCAGGCTCTGTGCTGACAGCTCAGAGCCTGGAGCCTGCTTCGGATTCTGTGGCTCCCTCTCTCTCTCTCTCTGTTCCTCTTCTGCTCATTCTCTGTCTCTTAAAAATAAATAAACGTTAAAAAAAATAAAAATAAATAAACATAAATACCACAAGGTACCACTTAATAGCAACACAGGCTTTGCCCAGGCTTGCAGATCCCCAGAGAAGCACCTCTGAGACATTCAGTGCCCACTCAGCAGTTAGTCACTCAGGACACACTGCAGCACAACTCTTCTTCAAGCTTCTTAAACTCTTAGAACCAGATTGAAGTAATTGTTCTTTCAGGTTCCTTGGTCAGCGGCCGTGGGAGCCGCGGGCTGACTCCCAGAATGCACCAGGCCTGCAGGGCCCTGGGGAAAACGAGACTGTGGGGCGCCCATCTGTCACTGCAGCCGCCCGTCCGGTGTCTGAACGCTTCCCACCCACACAGGTGCACACGTTCTCCCCACAAGAGCGCCCCTGCCCAACCGGCACCCTCAATGGTGAATTTCCCTGAATGATGCTCTTCTCAAAGGAATGAAAACAAATTAGCTCACTGTGTAATCGCCTCTCACTTGGACTCTCCCACTTTCCACACCAGGGAGTGAACAAGACCTATGTGCAGAGCTCAATTTTACTTCACAGTGCCTCTTCATCTTCGTCACTGGTTATCCACTTAGGAGAAGGTGAAATAGGAAATCTTCAGGTGTTCAACCACTCCCTTTAGGTTTTGTAAATTCCCCCCAAAGCTGGTGAACGGCAGCCATACAAACAGATGAGGTCCATCCTGCCTCAAGGAGAGCTCAAGAACAAATGCAGGATGCAAAAAAACCTATGTTTGCAAAACTTCTTGTTGGCCAAACAGGCATGAGGGGGAAGAGGGGTGCGGTGCTTGATAGGCCCTGGACGTTACCTCTCTGGGCCTCAGTTCTGCATCTCTAAAATAAGAGGTAAGATAAAAGAACGTGTGCTGTTGCTTTTTAACTCTAAATCGTGGTGATTTTACTTGTGTCTGGAGGAGAATCATTTTAATTACAAAGTCTCCTTACCGCAGATCTTCCTGAAATATTACAGACAGACACAATGAGTTGATTTTTTTCAAGTTTATTTATTTTGAGAGAGAGTGAGAGTGAGTGGGAAGGGCAGAGAGAGGGAGGGAGAGAGAAAATCCCAAGCAGGCTTCGTGGGGTCAGCCTAGAGCCTGACACAGAGCTCGATCCCACGAAACGTGAGATCATGACCTGAGCCAAAATCAAGAGTCAGACACTTAAATGACTGAGCCACACAGGTGCCCCAGTGAGTTGATTTTTTTTTTAATGCAGCTTACGCTATCATTTTAGGCACAACCCACTAAATGAAGAGAGGTATATGACCAAGCTCAACTCATTCTTTTCCAAGTTGTCAGCATCCTTCTCGTACAGATGGAAATGTTGACAAATAAACGGTTTGTGGCAGATCGAGCGACTCTGCGTTACTCTGAAGTGAAATCACTGGGTCTGGAGATTTCTCTGGCCCTACTGCATGCTCTGGCACTTGCCCACTTTTTGGGCTGTTTGCCGGATTACCCACAGCCAGGAACAGGGAACCTAATCATCTACGTTATCCTGACTGCTCACTGGCGCCATAGTTCGGGGACCAGAAAAGCGTGATACATATTCAGTCTGATGAAAATTTCAGAAGTGAGGGAGAAAAAGGCCCAGACACCCTGAAGCCGGGGGTGTGGAACAATGTCGGGTCATCAGTGATGTCCACCGTACAGAAGATGGTTTGGCAAGGACCTCTAAACCAATGTTCCACTTTTAGTCCCTGTGAGCACTCTGTACTCCAAGGCTAATGACTACATAAAAGGAAACATGATCACATCAAAGTCTGGTATTTTAGACCCTATGCTGGACCTCTTACATTATACATGACATCAAGGTCAGCCGCACCCAGGGCCATGCATTTCTTCAGAGCCTTTCTTTTTCTTTCCATCTGCAGAGAAGGGCCAGCACAGGGAGGGAAGAGGGGAGAAAACCGGTACAGTAATGCTTAGCAAAGAATGCTGTTATAGAAGCTGTCGCACCTCATGAGGTCCCTAGGCAGCGAGGACCCTACCCAATGTGGCTTTCTGGTGACAGAAGAGATGAACAAGTTACCACCATGGAAAAAGTGAGCTGTTCTCTCCTATGATAAATACTCTGCCAGGTGTTGGTCCCGTTCTTTCTAGTGTGAAGTCTCTATGAGGAGTCAGTCCTCAGACATACCTCTGTCCTGTCATTTGGTTGACTTCAGTCATCCGACTGCCAAGTTGATTGATCACAACAGGCTGCCTGAGGGGCGCCTGGGTAGCTCAGTCGGCTAAGCTCCTGACTCTTTGTTTGGGCTCAGGTCAGAATCTTACAGTTCATGACAGCACAGGGCCTGCTTGGGATTCATTCTCTCTCTCTCTCTCTCTCTCTCTCTCTCTCTCTCTGCCACTCCCCTGCTCACACACTCTTTCTCTTTCTCTCTCAAAATATATAAACTTAAATGATAATAATAATAAAGGTTTAAAAAACAAAAAAATAGGCTTCATGAAAACCCACCAGGGAAGTGAGGACCCCAGAGAGGGCAGACCATGGTGAGACAGATTCAGCATAGGTAACCTGAAGTCCTGAGAAACTACCATACGGTCACTGAGGAACAGGTCAGTTACCTGTTAAAATGACATTTCAACCGAGGAGGGCTACCATCGAGAGTGTAAATGTCTGTGCATATTGCCAACAAGTTAACTCATCACCAGGAGACATGACAAGTTAACTGAGTGGATCACAACAGACTTGAGGATCACTCACTGTGTATACCCATCTTGCAGATTTTGAAGAAACTTGAAGCCCAGTGGATACTATAAGGTCACCAAATTGTGATAACCTAATATACACATAACTGAAGCCTATTTCATCTCAGTGACCAGGGGAGTCCACACTCCCTTTTCAAGTTGGCGACTCAAAAAACCTTGTCCCAAAGGTGCTTGGGTCTCCCCCGACCCTCCACTGCAGTGGGCTCCAGGTACCCCCTACCAGCCCTGCTGGGCTCCTAGATCCCCTCACCAGGGGAGAAGAATGCACTCAAGACTCCCTACCCGTGTCCCTGAGAGGCAGGAAAGAGCCTGGGTCTCTTCTTCTTTCTCCAACACCTGGCCTCTCCACCCCTCACTTCCAGAGCCAGGGTGCAAATGAACACAGACCACAGGGAGCATCCCCCTGAATGCCAAGCTTGAGGATGGGGGAGGGTAGCTTTGGGACATTCCCAGGAGTATCAGGTCAGGGTTAAAAGCATGGGTTCTGCGGATAGTCAGCGTCCATTCACACCCTGATTCCACTTTTTCTAGCTTTGTGATGTTAGGCAGTTTGTAACCTCTCTGGACTTCAGATTGCTTTACTGTTATGCGGAGTCAACACAAGGGATTATTATACAAGTATTAAATGAGATAATATACATAATCAGTTGCTTGGCACTGTGTCTGGCACACAGAAGACCTCAGTACATTTTAGTTTCAAAACTGTGTCTTCAGGGGCGCCTGGGTGGCTCAGTCAGTTACGTGTTCCACTCTTGACTTTGGCTCAGGTCTCTCTCTCTCTCTCTCAAAAAAAAATTAAATTAAACAGTAAAAAAATTTACTTTTGAGAGAGAGAGACAGAGACAGAGCACAAGCAGGGAAGGGACAGATAGAGAGAGGGAGACACAGAATCTCAAGCAGGCTCCGGGCTCTGAGCTGTCAGCACAGAGCCCGATGCAGGGCTTGAACCCACAGACTACGAGATCATAACCTGAGCCAAAGTCGGACACCTAACCGACTCAGCCACCCAGGCACCCCCATTAAAAATTTTTTTTCTAATAAAAATTAAAAAATAAAGGAGAGGGGCGCCTGGGTGGCTCAGTTGGTTAAGTGTCTGACTTCGGCTCAGGTCATGATCTCATAGTCTGTGATTTCAAGCCCCATGTTGGGCTCTGTGCTGACAGCTCAGAGCCTGGAGCTAGCTTCTGATTCTCTCTCTCTCTCTCTCTCTCTCTGCCCCTCCACCGCTCACGCTCTCTCTCAAAAATAAATAAACACTAAAAAAAATTAAAACAAAAATAAAGGAGAGATAAATGCCTAAAATTGGACAAAGTGTTGAGGATACCTTGAAGAATGGAGCTCAGTCACTGACTGTATAAATAGGAAATGACCACCTCATACCACTTACACTGGGGAAGAAAACAGATGTGGTCTTGCCCTCCAGAGCTTGTGATCTGGAGAAGAGATGCTAAACAGTAACGGTAAGGCCAAGAACAGGTGCTCTAAGAGAAGGCAGATCCTAATTCAGGCTGGAGGCTCAGAACAAATCCCTCCAAGGAAGTGAAAAGAACATCAGGTAGGGAGAAGGATAGAGCCAGCAGGAGGCCCAGCAGGTGCAAACACTCTGAATTAGGAAGCTGATGGAAAAGAACCAGGAAAGACATCAGGTGCGATGAGGAGCCCAAGGTGGAAGGCGTGGCCATCTGCTGTGGGAAGGACACCTACTCCACGGACACCTGAAGGGAGGGAATGGGTGAAGGTGAGTCTGTCACTCTGGGGGCAGGAAGTTGAGGGATGGTCTAATGGCTACTGTTTTCTCTGTGAAATAGCAGGCCTGGTGAGGAGGCAGAAGAGAAATGGGTGAGGGCAGGGTAAAACCTATTAGGGGCCCCAGAGGAGGAGCTGAGCTCACTCACAGCTCCAGGGTCACTTTTTCCCAAGTCCCCACATAGCAACCCCTCCTTAACAATGGCTTCCTCACAGGGCACCTGGGTGGCTCAGTCGGTTAAACGTCTGACTCTTGATTTTGACTCCAGTTATTTGATCTCACAGTTCATGGGATCGAGCACCGTGTTGGGCTCTGTGCTGACAGTGCCGAGCCTGCTTGGGATCCTCTCTCTCCCCCTCTTGCTGCCCCTCTCCCAATCTCTCTCTCTCTCTCTCAAAATAAATAAACATTAAAAAAAAACTATAAAAAAATGGCTTTCTTACTTTCTGGTACCAAGGCTACAAGAACCTAGACGAAGGAATTATGCATCCCATGACGTTTAACAGTAGAAAGGTCCTCAGAGATCAGAGCCGCCCTTCATTTTTCCCTATTTCACAATTAAGTAATTTACTCAACAGGATGCCCCTAAACGCAAAAAATGTGGCCGTCAGCCTATCTCCTCAGGAAGCTGCCGTCCACTGGAAACTGTTGGTGTCTTCCTTTCTATGACCTTCCCCTTTTTCGCAAAGTGGGTTTCGTCCTTCATTTCTCTTGCTTTCTTATTCACATCATGCCCGTATATCTTAAATTCATTCAGCTTTTAATAAAGCCAGGCCTGGATTATTTCTTTCTGTTTAATACTCAAGCACAATCACCTATTCATTTGTAAGCAGGCAAAATTCAGTCAATTCTTTAGGAGGTGGCCATAGACTGAGGATGGAATCTCAGCCCTCCTGGCACAGAGTCAAGTGCGTTCTAAGCTATGATGGCTTAACAATATCCCCAGTCATTTGCTTCCACATTCACTCACATACACAAATATGTTGGCCTCTAAGGACTTCTGAATCGACTTGATATTTTTTTCAGATTTAACCCAAAGAAAGTATAAGTCTCTCACTGGAGCTCAGAATAATGACTTAAAGCATCTCCCATGATAGGAAGTCAGGCACCAACTATCGGAAGGCAATGTAGACATTGTGAAGAGCCTGTGGTGATGCCACACTAAATGAGATACTCAACTCTATCAGAAGAAAAAAAAAAAGCTAAGGAGAGGGGAAAGGACTAGTGAGGAGAGAGAAAAAATAATACTTTACACAGGGTAACTTCTTTCAAAGACATCCCGGGGGTGACAGCTAAACAGAGGGTTCTAGATTACAGCTAATACCCAGCCTTGTAAGAAGTGCCCAGGATATGGACACACACTCACTCACACACAAACACACCCTTTATTTCCTGGCAGAAGTGACAATGATTCTGTGAATAAAGTATTCACGCCATCTCCCTGCAGAGTTATTCCATATCTTTCCCTAATCGCCATCAATGTAAACCTGTAGCACCTCATATCATATTTTTTTTAAATTCTGGGCCTTCTGTAAAAAGCAGAGTCCAGACCATTTTGCTGCAGTTCTGCAGAATGGAAATGATGGCAAGTGGAGGTAGTAAGGGGAGGACCTAGTAGGGAGTGGCCATCAAGCACCCTCTTCACCCTCTGTTTAGGCTACTATCCAGAGAGCTGGGCAGGAGAGAACAAGGTGGATGCCGCGAGAGGAATATAGTCTACACTCTGCGATGACGTTTTTTTCCATCTTCCCCGCCTGCTCCTTCTTTCCCAAAAGAAAGGAAAAACACACCTGGGAGAAAATGCCAATTTAAATATTACTTGTAATCAGTACAAGAGTTCACCAGGCTGGATTCTCTCAGCCTGTTTCCTATCTGCCTTTGACTACCTTTGACTTACTATAAATTGCTGTTATAAAGACAAAAAAAAAAAACAACCGAAAACCAGCCATCAGCACATGGCTCCATCAAGACAGAGGCCACCGCCAGGAAACATTAATCCCCCACGCTCCACATCAAGCTCAAACACAATGCTCCTGGCTGTCATTTTTCATTCACAACAGCCTCATATTTCTATTAAACAACCTCTTTTACTGACTTCTTTCCCCACACCACATAATAAGGTAAACACCAGCCCCCAGAGACCACATTATGAAACACAGAGCTTTACTTTGGGAAGGGAATCAGTAAAAAGACAGAAGAGGCCAAGTTTGAAGGGATCTCCCTAAGTCATTCACGTCTACCAAATGGAAAAATGATGGGGTTCCTTTCTGCTCCCCAGGCTCCCAGCGGCTGCTGCGATTAACTTGAAATCTACCAGTTTCCCAAGAGGCTGCTCCAAAAGAAAAGGAATTTTCATAATTATGAACAGTCTCCTCTCCTACTACTCTCTAATTTTCCCCAATTCTCCTCCCTCCCACCCCCACTTACAAGAGGACTTTTGTACACATCGAGTTTCAGGAAACAAAGCATACAAACATTCACACACAAATAAACTCCCAGAACTAACACCAGCGTATAATTGTGTTTTCGTTGGAGCTTTTCCAGCCCTGTCACCCGTTCTCTGTTAGGAGTAAAGGAAACCCTTTGCCTGGGTGAAGTTAGAAACAGACAAACTCCTCAGTTTACAAGCTGCACAAGGCGCCCCTCACATCTCTGGGCTCCCTTAAGCCCCCAACAAAATGAATTCACCACTGAAAAGTCAGTAAAGAAAAAAAAGAAAAAAACAACAACTAACCTATTCCCTAAATGAAGATCTTTCACTTCTCCCCCTCACTCGGCTTCCCCTTTTAACCGGAAACACACGGAGTTTCCAATTTCTGAAACCCTTTTTAAGGGTCCCTCAACTGTTTGGGCTCTTGCAAAGAAGTCCTAATGCAGGCAGGCAAGCGCTTTTCAAAGCACATTTTGCATTCTTGGAGTCAATACTGGGGCCATTTCCTTTCCAGACAAATCTACAAAGCAGCTTTTAGTGGGCTGCCTGCGCTAGATCGGACTTGTCCTCTCCTTGTCTCGTTGGGGCTGCGGGGTGAGCAGGGTACAGGGCTCTGTATAGTCAGCTCTCGCTGAGCTGCGACAAAGTAGCCACCGCTCGTTGTAAAACTCCCATCTGCTCCCCTACTACGCCTTTCCTCCACATTCCTCCGCGGGACTTGGCCGCTCCCCCCGCCCACCAACCCCCAAGAAATCAAAGCCATACCTTCCTTGGATTCTTCTGCTTCGGAGTGCATGGTGTCAGGGTAACCGGCTGCAGGGGCGATTACCGCTGACATGTACTCAGACGAGCTTCAAGTTTGCTCCGAGGCCAAAACCCCGCTCACGACAGAAAATAAAAGGAAGGGGAGCCACTAAAATCAAAACCTCCCCGGGGCGGAGGGCTGGTTCTGGTGCAGGGATTTTTGCAGGGGGAAACTTCTGCAAGAGTGACGAATCGCGTCTCGGCTGGGCGGCAGGAGTCCGCCCCCGGGGCCGCGCGGACCCGGCCCGTCGCAGGGCGGAGGCGACCTGGCGCGGCTGGCGGGGCCCAGGCGCACGCAGGTGGGGTGGAGGCCAGGACCGCAGCCCGACTCTCGGAACAGGCAGGGCCGAGGGGCGCCGTGGGCAAACGTGACCGAGACTGGCTACGCCTGTGAAATACATGTGCAACTAAAGCAACAAGGCTCATCTCAGCGCGCGCTGCAATTGCACAGAAATAAGAAATGCACTTACGGTTACAGAAATACCCCTGGATCTCTGGGTTACATTTTTCGGCGCCCATTTAACTTTTCTTGTCTTGGGGTCTGACATGCCAAGAAATAAGGATGTTGAAGCTGCTCTGGTTTGTCCGTTCCTTTTGCGGGGAAAGTAACGTGGCCCTTGGTCCATGTGGCTGGAAGGACCAGTTTCACCAGGCACAGGCAACCTCACCAGCCCAAGAGCAGGGCCTTTTGAAGAAAGTGGGGTTGGCCTCCACCCCTTACCTTTGCACTGGAAAAGCAGACAAGGCGGCTTACTCAGCATAACCCGGGCGAGCACTCTTACTCAAACCCCAGCTCCGGCGCAGGAGCAGCTCCATTACAAGGTAGCCCTAAGGATGGTCCTCGGAACGGAGAGCGCCCTTCCCCTCCCGCGCTACTGTCGACAAAGCGGGATAAATTCTTTCCAAATGCCAAAGGGGGAGGCCGGTATTCCGGCTTTTGAAATGCTGATAGAATAGAAAGTCTGGCAGAGCATGGGGAGGAGAGCTCAGTTCTGCCCCCTGGTCTGGTCCACTGGCTCCTTACAATTGGTTGAGAGGTGGGCGTCTTCACTTGGTGAAACCTTGGTTTTTCCTTCCGAGGGTCGTGGATTAGAGCTGACATGGAGATACCTGTCTTAATGGAGGTAGTTTGCAGAGCACCAGTTTTCTCACCAATCTAAGGCAAAAGATGCTCCAATAACATACCGGAAAGATGGTGAACTCTGAGAAAAGTTCTATTCTTTTAATAAGTTTCTCCTCCAGCTGCTTTCTTTTTCCTCATTTCCCATTTTTATATGGGCAAAAACACAAGAGTAGGCACTAAGGTAAATTCGGTGAAAAGAATACACAAAAGATCTGGATTTAAAGAGCCTGAATTAAAATTTATCTTTTTATAACGACTTTCAGCAAATTAATCTCTTTGGGCCTCCCTTCCCTCACATGTAAAATGAGGATTACAAATAGTATTTACTTGACATATTTATGTTTGGTATTAAATAAGGTAATAGAAGCGGCACCTGGGTGGCCCAATTGGTTCACAGTTTGTGAGTTCAAGCCCTGCGTCGGGGGCTCTGTGCTGACAGCTCAGAGCCTGGAGCCTGCTTCGGATTCTGTGTCTCCCTCTCTCTCTGCCCCTCCCCTGCTCACACTCTGTCTCTCTCTCAAAAATAAATTAGAAAACATTAAAAAAAATAATAAGGTAATACAAGCAAAAAGTGATTTGAAAAGCATAAAGTCCTACAGGGATTATTACAAAGTATTGCACCATTAAAAGTAAATTTTTGTAGAAGATGCTCGAACTTTTTATTTCAATATTGGGTTTGAACAGGAAAAAAGCATTTATGCAAGTCACAAGCAGTAAAGGTGATTATAAAGATTAATATAAGGCCCAGATATCCAATCACTTCCTATTGCTGAGTGATTCTAACATAGCTAAGACCCTAAGCAGACTTTTATCTCCATTTCACTGAAAGGGCAGGATGATGACAGAAAGACAGCCAATTCAGAGAAGAGGAGAAACATCTGGATAACATGAGTGCTGTGGAGCCTCTCCTGGAAAGTGACCTCACCACCTGAAGGGTAACAGTCTGCATCCTTCCGAAAGTCACAGTTCACTGCCTGGTCCCCTCTGCCACACATTCTCAGTCAGGAGCTGCAAAGATGTGGACCTTCACTCGGCAACCTCAAACTTAATGGAGGAGACGTGACCATTTTGATCCCAAAGAAATGCTCCCTCCACCAGTAAGAAGTGACCTTTCCTGGCCAGTCCGAGGAATCACTCTGGAAGCCCTTGTTGGCACACACATCATTGGTCCTCCCCCTCCCTCACCACAGCCCTGATGTCTGCAGATGTCCACCAGGGGCCCTACAGGATCCCATCAGGGCTGTGCGCCACACGGATAAGACAGCTCCCATTCATCTATAACTGGACTAAGGTGTGCCACCTTTTTCAAGGTGATGGTTACGCAGACTCAGACAACCCAAATTCCGGGCCCAATCCCCTGCAGGCAGGGCTCATTTTCAGCCTCTTCTTGCAGAAAGTGCCCTCATAAGAATTATTAAATCTCCTTTTGCAAGTCCAGTTACGTACAAACCACATGAGACGCGTTAAAATACATGCCCTTGATGTTCTGCTTGTTTTTACACCAGCTTCACAAACAGGCCTGCAGCCCTGCTCAGGTTAGCCAAGGAGAAGAAGGGCTGCTGAATGAACAGTCCAAGGGCAGCCACGTCAGCCTCGTAATTCAATTCAGAGTCACTGTAGCAGCTCCATCTTTGAACAGTGGCTCCCCCACCCCCATCCTCAGGAAACCTGGAAAAAAACTTGTTTAGCATTTAAATGCAATCCAGCAGTCACCTTGGGGAAGAACGTCCAGATTTAGCTCAAGAGTAAGGAACATGGAGCATATTTTAAAAGACTGTAGGGGCACCTGGGTGGCTCAGTCGGTTGAGCATCCGGGCTCTTGATTTCAGCTCAGGTCACGATCTCATGGGTTCATGGCTTTGAGCACTTAGTTGGGCTTTGTGCTGACAGCACAGAGCCTGCTTGGAATTCTCGGTCTCTCTCTGCCCCTCCCCTGCTCACTCTCTATCTCTGTCTCAAAATAAATTAAAAAAAAAAAAAAAAAAGAAACTTGGGGCACCTGAATGGCTCAGTCGGTTAGGCATCTGACTTCAGCTCAGGTCAGGATCTCGCAGTTTGTGAGTTCAAGCCCCGCATCAAGCTCTGTGCTGACAGCTCAGAGCCTGGAGCCTGTTTCAGATTCTGTGTCTCCCTCTCTCTCTGACCCTCCCCCTTTCATGCTCTCTCTCTGTCTCAAAAATAAATAAACGTTAAAAAAAATAAAAATAAAATAAAAAGAAACTTTAAAAGACTGTATGGGGACAAGGACGCCCCTCAGTCGCCAGTATAACCTTGGGCAAAGTGCACTGCCCCATCCCCCCATGCCACAAGTGAAGCCAAAGGACAGCAGATTCTCTGGGACTTCCCTGTCATTTCCCATATATGCTCGGTCAGTCACTTCATCTTGATTTTGCTCTGCTTTTATTCAAAAGGGGATTAGTCCCTGTTCAGCCCCCAGAGAATAATGCTCCAGTACTCACGATGATTTACCTCCTGTGGAATGTGTTCACTCTTGGATGTTTAAGAAATATTCCAACAGGGGCACCTGGGTGGCTCAGTTGCTTGAGTGTCAGATGTGGACTCAGATCATGATCTCCAGGTCCCTGAGTTGGAGCACCTCGTGGGGCTTGCTGCTGTCAGCACAGAGCCCGCTTAGGATCCTCTGTCCCCTCTCTCTCTGCCCCACCTCTGCTCATGCTCTCTCTCTCTCTCTCTCTCTCAAAATAAATAAACATTAAAAAAAAATTTAAAAATAAATATTCCAGGATGCTTTAGTCCTGCAATATGCTTAAAGGTCACACCAACAATCATTATAGACCACCTGATACAAAACAGCAATTAAGTTGGCAACCCTTGTCACTTAAAACCAAACTGCACTTACACACACAGTGTGGACCTTCTGCTTGTGCCCAGTAGTGGATCTTCCGCCTTCTGTGTCAAGATGGGAGACTTAACATACTGACTAGGATTCTGGGTGTTTTTCTATTCATCTGGGCATTATCAAATACGTATATGTATCACATGTGAACGGACTCTGCCCATGTGGAGCTTACTGGTATAATTTTGGCAATCTTGAACACAGATCTAAACAACTCAGCCTTTCAAGTGACCTTGATTTTAAGGAAGGTTTATTAACACTCTCTTAACTGAATTTTATCACAGGGCAGCAGAAAAATCTTTTTTTTTTAAGTCTATTTATTTTTGAGAGAGAGCATGAGCAGGGGAGGAGCAGAGAGAGGGAGTGAGAGAGAGAGAGAGAGAGAATCCCAAGCAGGCTCCGTTTTGTCAACACATAGCTCCATGTGGGGCTCCAACTCACGAACTATGAGATCATGACCTGGGCCAAAATCAAGAGTTGGACGCTGAACCGACTGAGCCACCCAGACAGTCCGAAAATTCTCCTCTTAAATTATACTTCAACAAAGCTGTTTTACAAAAAAGAAAGAAAGCCTGGGCTTTGGGGCCTTTTGCTTACAGCTGTCCAGATGTATGCTAAGAACAACAAGGTCAGCAAGTTTTCAGACTCACAAAGGACAAGACCAGCAGAATCAAGAAGAGAAGAGAGGCTTACTCAGGAAGTATCTGCTCATAGTCAACAATGCTGTACATTCTCTGCAGTGAAAAATACTAAGCATCTGTATAAATTAGTCATATACCTACACTTTCAGGACGCAAAAACCCCACATCATAAGGACATCTATTATATTAAATAGGTTTTTTGTTTTTAATGTGTATTTATTTTTGAGAGAGAAAGAGAGAGCACAAGCAGGGGAGGGGCAGAGAGAGAGAGAGGGAGACACCGATTCTGAAGCAGGCTCTGGGCTCCAAGCTGTCAGCAAAGCTCGAACCCACGGACATCGAGATCATGACCTGAGCTGAAGTTGGACGCTTAGCCAACTAAGCCACCCAGGCGTCCCTAGTATTTTTTATTTCTAAACTGCTGACAGGAGACTGAACCTGTACACAGGACATTTTAGGCAGAAAAGAAAAAGTTGTTTACTTAGTATAAAAAGTGGCTTTCTGCTACTTGACTTTGAGGCTCTCCTCAACTCCTGCTGTATGATTGCATCTACACTCTTGAAAGTGTCTGGAAGACTGCCATGCTCTACGCATACAGCTGCCTTTCAGCCTCTCTCCTCACAAGTGTTGAAGATCTGAGTTCTTGGGCTCACCTGGTTGAGGCCACAGGCTTTGCATCCTTGTTATCCTTCCCAGACATTTCTGTGTTTTACCTTCGAAAAAAGGGCTGAGAGGGGAAGAGCCCTCTCCTCTTCCCACCCTGGCCCTGCTCTCTGTGCCTTAAGAAAATATTTATTTAGGAGGCACCTGAGCGGCTCAGTCGGTTGAGTGTCCAACTTTGGCTCAGGTCATGATCTCATGGTTCATAGGTTCAAGCCCCATATCAGGCTCACTGCTTTACTGCGGAGCCCGCTTTGGATCCTCTGTCACCCTCTCTCTCTGCCACTCCCCTACTTATGCTCTCTCTCTCAAAAATAAATAAACTTAAAAACACATTTTTTTTTTATTTACCAGAAACGGAGAAGGGGGCTCTCCGTTGATAGTGGAGGTCACTTATGTATCTTCTCAGGTGGAGAAAGAGCCTGATGCTTATGCATTGCTGGGTACTGGGATGAGGTTGGGGACTTCGGAGTGGGGCAAAGCACGGCTGTACATCAAGAAAAACTGCTGAGGGGCGCCTGGGTGGCTCAGACAATTAAACACTTGACTCGATAACAGCTCAGGTCATGATCTCACGGTTCGTGGGTTCGAGCCCCGTGTAGGGCTCTTCACTGACCGCTCAGAGCCTGCTTGACATTCTCTTTCCCTCTGTCCCTCTGCCTCTCCCCCCCCCAAAATAAATAAACTTTATTTAAAAAAAGAAAAGAAAAAAGGAAAACTGCTGGGATTCAGTGTGACCATGGAAGAGGGGGGAAGCTCCCTCCCAGGGCCCTGCCTGGGAGTTTAAAGTGTGCTATGGGTAAACCCTCTCATTCTCCTTCTGTGACACCTTCAGCAAATCCCACATCCTCACTAATGCTCTGAGTGTGAGTGGACAATTCTGAAGGGATGGAAAGAAGTTATGACATCTGAGGTGGACACACTGGGAGACAACAGCACATCTGGGATACACTTGTTACCTCAGCTTTCATTGTCTGTGTTACTTTTCTTCTAAGGAATCTTCCTTCCTTGCTAAAAAAGTGTTTAGCAGATGCCTAAATACACATACACTCAAAATCAGGCCCGAAAATATTATCTGAAGAAGGTATGATGCATGGTCTTTCTTTCATAATACTTAACGATGATGCCTTGCATTTACATAGATTTTATTGCAGGTTTATTCAATCATTTTGAAGGAGACAGAGAGATAGAGAATGAGAATCCCAAGCAGGCTCCAATCCCAAGCTGGCTCTGCCAGCTCAGAGCCTGAGGAGGGGCTTGAACTCACAAACCATGAGATCATGACCTGAGCCAAATCCCAGGGTCAGACATGAAACTGACTGAGCCACCCAGGTGCCCCTATATAGATTTTATTAAAAAAAAAAAATTTTATTCAGACTTCCCAGTTAGCCCCCTTGGGTCATCATACCCATTTTACAGATATGTCATTAAAGAACTCTATGCCTTGCTCAAGATTACAAAACTAAGTAGTCGTGTTCTTCGGACCTCAGTAAATGCAGTCTACACTCCCTGTGTCCTCTCACTAGACTTCCTCATTCTATGAAACTACACATGTGAAATTCAGATCCTTTATTTTGCAGAATAACTCAAAGGCCGCTCTACTGGGAGACTTCCAGAGTTCGAACTGACCAGGATGCGAGCACAGACTGCTCAAATCACTTCGTCTGAATGCTTAGACCACAGCCTCCCATGAAAGTTACTCCATTCCTGATGGTCAGTGCTTTAAATAAGCTATATGTTCAATAGCTTCTATTTATTCAGTTACATGAAACTACTACAATTAAAAAAATGTTTTTAAATGTTTTTATTCATTTTTGAGAGATGGAGAGAGACAGAGTACAGTGGGGGACGGCAGAGAGAGGGAGACACAGAATCCGAAGCAGCCTCCAGGCTCTGAACTGTCAGCACAGAGTCTGAAGCGGGGCTTGAACTCACCAAGATGAGATCATGACCTGAGCAGAAGTCAGACGCCTAACCGACTGAGCCACCCAGGTGCCCCTTTTTGTTTTTAAATAAAAGTTCGCTCAGGACCCTAACTAAACCTGCTGGCATGTGGGGCTGCCGGGAGCACGGAAAAGAATACCAGACTTGATACAGGAGAATGGCACCTGATGACCTTAAAGCTAGGAAGCACTGCCTCCTGTGCATTAGGATGTTTTTTCCTCTTCCTTGTCCTCTTACTTTCCTTCGAAGAATGGGCAAGCCATTTAACCTCTCTGAGCCTCTGTTTCCACATCTGTAAAATGGGGTTAATGCCACTTATTTAACAGAGGAGAAACAATAGTGAAATGAGGCAAGAATTGGATGAAGCACTGAAAGTTCTAAAATCCCCCTTCAACCCTTTCCCGAATACTTTCACGAATGAGGCCAGGTTGCTTTAGGTTGCAGAACATGTATTTGGACGGCCTGAGTGCCGGCCCCACAGACATTCCAGACAGATATGGCAACTTGATGCGCGTGGTCCAGCGACAGAACGTGAACATAAAAGGACTGGACTTCTTTCCCGTGCCCAGACTAATGGGGTCAACACTGGGATAACATGAGAGGGGTTCCTGAAGGGATGCACCAGGAAGAAGCAAGGCAGGACTGAGACTGAGCCTGGAAGTCACCGTGTCCCATCTGACCCACCAATGCCTGCCTTTCCTCCGGAAAAGCAGCAGGAGGAAAAAGTGATCCACAACCATAGTCCCAGAAACTCCGGTTAGGAGGGAACCTCAGAGCTTACTCCTCTAGTCCTCGACCCGGCTGGTGAAGCAATCTCTTACCCCCATCCCAGGCAGCAAGCATTCAACCAGGCTGTCCTTGCTGACCTCTATTCAGACTCCCTCCTCAAAGAGACAGCCTCCTTTCTGACCCCTAGGGGTCTCCTCCTTATCATAAACTGAAATTCCAGAGCAGGGATTGTTACCTGACGGCCACGCAAAGCACTGACTTTACACCTTCCGGCAAGGATGTAATTTTGTAACGAGATGAACACAGATTTTTTAACTCGATTGTCTTTTTTAACAACCCAGGGGAGATCCCCCTCGTACTGGCCAGGGGGCTGCAGTTGAAGGCAAGGTCAGATGGTTACGCAGCTTTCCAGTGCCTGCCACACATCTGTTGTTGGTTATGGTGAAGAATTCAGAAGCAGGAAGCTCTGGAGGACGTGGTGGCAGTGACCACGTCTTCTCTCCCCTGTGCGCTCACTTCAAGGCCATACAAAACGATGCCAAGACAGGTTGGGTCAACAGGCCCTCCTTGCTGGCGCCTGAGCAGTTAAGAAGCTTTATTCCGGTTTCTGAATAAAATGTGAAATCCACACGGAAACGAAAGGAATGCTTCCTATGTGAAATCTGCACCGCAGACCCCTGCCCTGAGATCCATTTGAAAGTTGAATCCTCTCCAAGTTGGCATAATTTGATTTTTACACGGAGTTTCTGACCCGGGTAGAATGGCTGTTCAATCACTTTTGTGCCCACTGGTCACTATGTTAGAGACAGAAAACCCTGGAAGGCAGAGGTACAGGGCAGGACAGCCTTGCCAGGTGAATGTAGCCAAGGCTGAAACCCAACAGATCAACTCAGCAGGTGGTAAAAATACGAACCAAAGGAGAACTTATCCAAACAGCGTTTCAGTGGGGAAGGGGAGACTGTTTTGCAAGTAAGACTGAAAGGATCAGTTTTTCCATTTGAACAGGTCAGGTTACACAACTAAAGCCTTTCAGCTTCTCCTTAAAGAAGAAATATAGAAACATGTCTAATCATTATGATTCACCAAGTCGGAGACATCACCGAAACAAATGTATTTTCTGAGAAACTGCTAATACGAACAGGGTGCCTGCCTACCGAATAAAAAGCCTTATTAAGCCCATACATTTCCCAGCAGAAACAGAAGAGAGCTAAAACTTGTAACTTTCTTCATCTGCAATCTACTTAACCGGAATTTTTACCACTGAATTCAGCCAAGTCCCATCGTACGCCATTTTACCTTCTCGACTTCAACTACCTACAATCAGCCCAAAACAGAAAGAGAAAAAACATAACAATCCAAATATTGTATCCACTGCCATTCATTTAATGATTTTATGCTGCAGAGCAAGCCTGAGACAGAGCTGGGAATTGGTTGGTCTCCCTGCCTCTTGTCTCTGTATGGCCTCCCCACACTGTGAGCCTCTCCTGCACAGATGGTGAATATTGTATTGCAGGCTGTGTATTTTTTTCGTATCCAAGTGCCTCCAAAGACAAGCCACAATTTCATCTAGTCCCACAGAAACAGCAGCCCACTCCAATGGTAGAGGAAACACTTAGACAGTAAGTCTTATACTTACTGGAAAGTGATCTGCTATTCTCCAATCTGGTAATTTCCTAAGAGGTTTTCAAAAATAATATGACCCCAGACAGTTTTGACTTTACATATGACTCTCCCGTATTTAACCAAACTGGCACCTTAGATTCTCATGTGTTACAGTGGTGTGGTCAGAATTGTTGAAACAGACTCATAAATTTTTTTAATGTTTAGTTTTGAGAAAGAGAGAGAGAGAGACAGAACATGAGCCAGGAGAGAGCAGAGAGAGAGGGAGACACAGAATCCGAGCTGTCAGCATAGAGCCTGACATGGGTCTCAAACTCACGAACCGTGAGATCATGACTTGAGCCGAAGTCGGACGCTTCACTGACTGAGCCACCTAGGTGCCCTGAAACAGACTCATAGTTCTGGCCCTGAGGTCCCCAAATTGTGTGCTATGCTGCTGATGGCACTACAGCAAGCTCATGGGGCTGTTGCAGGATATTTTAAATTTTTGAGGAAAACAAAGCATCATTCAACATCTCTCAGAAACTGTATGAACTACTTCAGGCAAGTTTGCAGTGTAACATTAGACTGTGCTACATTTCTTTTAATGACATCATTTCTCTGAAAAGCTAGGTTGTTGGCAGTTGCTGTGATAAAAAGCAAGTATTATATGAAAAAGTACATAAGACAGGAAATTAGGGTAGTGGGATCCAATCTGATTTCAAGATTTGAGAAGCTGTGAGGTGGCCAGGGCTCAGTTTATTGCCTGACAGCCCCAAATTCACCCTTCATCACCTGCTCTGAGAAAATAAAGACAGGACTTTGAACACTTTTTTTTCTTTTTTCTTTTTTTTTTTTTTTTACATTTATTTATTTTTGAGAGAGAGAAGCAGACTGCAAGCAGAGGAGGGGCAGGGAGAGAAGGAGGCACAGAGTCTGAAGCAGGCTCCAGGCTCTGAGCTGTCAGCACAGAGCCCGATGTGGGGCTCAAACCCACAAACCGTGAGATCATCACCTGAGCCGAAGTCGGACACTTAACCGAGTCACCCAGGCGCCCCATAAACACTTTTTTTTTCTTTTGCCAGCTAATACAATTCTTAGCTTTCTCGGTGGGGTGCACTGCAGAGAATTTACGGGAAGAAAAACTTTTCCTTCCTGGTTCCAGTGTGCTCTTGTGAAAAGCCTCCTCACATAAATAGATTTCCTTCCTAGTGGGTGGATTTCCAGCAAGTTCTATCAGCACAACACTACAGGGACTTCTCTCCCATCCAAGGAGCCATGGCTAGCCAACCTCAAGGTGTGACATAGAAGATGGGGAAGCTCAAGGGGGGTGCTCTATTTTGAACCCATGGTAAGTGGTCGCTCCTTATATTAGCTATTCCTCCATTTTTTACAATTGTCTTTAGTTGGTAGATAGCCTATCCTCATCAAACTTAGTATTTCTTATACTGGCTCAGTTGGTTAAGCATCTGAATCTTGGTTTTGGCTCAGGATGTGATCTCATTGTTTCGCTGAGTTCAAGCCCCACATCTGGCTCTGCGTGGGCAGTGTGGAGCCTGCTTGGGATTCTCTGTCTCCCTCTGTCTCTGCTCCTCCCCCACTTGCCCTCTGTCTCTCTCAAAATAAATAAACTTAAAATATATATATTATTTAAGTTGTTTTCTTTTTTATTATTGGTTTTAATTGCAGTAAAATACACATCATGTAAAATTTGCCATCTTCCTCATTCTTAAGCGTATAGTTCAACTGTACAAAGTACAGTTACATCGTTGTGCAATCCTTACCATCATCCATCTACAGAACCCTTCATCTTGCAAAACCCAAAGTCTGTACCCATTAAACACTGACTTTCCATTCTCCTCCCCCCTCAGTCCCCAGTAACCACCATTCTACTTTCTGTCTCTGATCCCACTACTGTAGATGTTTCATACAAGTGAACTTACAGAGTATTTGTCTTTTTTTGTGATTGGCCTATTTTACTTGACTTAATGTCCCAAAGGTGCACCCATGTTATAGCTTGTGTCAGAATATCCTTCCTTTTTTAAGACTGAATGCTATTCCCTTATTACACATAGGAGCTGCCTATGTGTAATATTGGTAATTTGTATTTATTTATGCTAAGCTTTCCTGTTCAAATCATCATGTCTCCCAACTGGGTCTTGTCTGAACCATGCAAGGCCCAACAGGTATACACATTCCATTAGTAACTAATGAAGAATGAAAGAAAAACATTATTTTAAAAAAATGTTTATTTATTTTCAAAGAGGGAGTGTGTGTGTGGGGGGGGGGGGGGGGGGGGGGGGGGGGGGGGCGGGAGGGGCAGATTGAGAGAGAGAGAGAGAGAGAGAGAGAGAGAATCCCAAGCAGGCTCCAAACTCAGTGTGGAGCCCGATGTAGGGCTTGATCTCATGACCATGAGAGCATGGCCTGAGCCAAAATCAAGAGTTGGATGCTCAATAGACTGAGCCACCCAGGCACTGCCAAAACATTATTTTTTATCTTTCGACTTATACATATTCTATCTTCCACATAGCTACAAAATTATTAGCACAGAAATATGCATTCAGTTATTAGACTTAAGCACTTAAGAAATGAAATGGTTAGGTATTCCTTGTGTCCAAGAAAATGATGTGAAAAAACTAGAGGCACTAAGAGTGAAGCATGTTGGGAAACTTTGCTGCAGCCCACATGTTTGCAGCTGCCATGAGGGCTTGTCTGCGTGGATGGCTCCTTAGGCTCACCCTGTCCAGGAGCATCCGTCCATCTGAAGGCAAAGATAGACCCCACCAACAACCCCCACCACCATGACACACACACACACACACACACACACACACACACACACCATCTTGATTTTCTTCATGATATTAAATTATTTCTCACTTAGGCAATGGTGGCTAGAATCCTATGATGGCCTCTGACTTAGGTTGCTCTGTCTCCCTTTATTTCTTTTTTTTTTTTTTAATTTTTTTTTTTTCAACGTTTATTTTTGGGACAGAGAGAGACAGAGCATGAACGGGGGAGGGGCAGAGAGAGAGGGAGACACAGAATCGGAAACAGGCTCCAGGCTCTGAGCCAACAGCCCAGAGCCTGACGCGGGGCTCGAACTCACGGACCGCGAGATCGTGACCTGGCTGAAGTCGGACGCCTAACCGACTGTGCCACCCAGGCGCCCCTCTCCCTTTATTTCTAATCTCACTAAGTCCCATCATCAGAACGTTTCCTGGATAGGTCTTTTTTCCCTCCATTCCTACAGTGGTGGGTCCAACTATCATGTCCAGCTGGTATAATCGAACAGATTTCAAGCTGATTTCCCTTAAATGAGACCAGGCATAGAAACTTCAAATGTCCAGAGGTTGGAAATATAACAACCTCTACCTGCCACAAGTACCTGGCCACCTCAACCCCCCACACCCACATGGGGACACAGAGATAAGCAGGCTGTGGGCGAAGGCACCCGGGATGCCAGCTGAACACCCACCTTTCTCTTCCAAAGCAAGCAAAGGCAGTGAAGTACGGCTGAATGACAGCACTGGGGCTGAACTACGAATGTGCACCCCCTGCCTCCCCCCAAGCAGATATGAATGACTTGAGAAGGACTCATTCAGAAACTCTGACACTTGTTTTCACTAACTGGAAATTACTGGAAACAACTATTACAGCGAACCATGACACTTTGTGCAACCACAAGCCACCTTGTGGGAGCAGCTGCTCTCTGCTATGTTACATCCTTTTTTTTTTTTTTAAACCCGTCCCCAAACCCTGTTCTGGTCTCAGTTCCTCCATAAAGCCTACTGAAGTTTACCGTGAACTTATGCTTCCAGAGTGAACTTCTATTATAAAGTGGATAATCTTTTTTTTCAATGTTTGTTTGTTTGTTTTTGAGGGAGAGAAAGTGCGAGTAAGCAGGGGGAGGGGCGGAGAGAAAGAGAGGGGACAGAAGATTCGAAGCTGGCTCTGCACTGACAGTAGAGAGCCTGACTCAAGGTTTGAACTCATGAACCTCGAGATCATGACTGAGCTGAAACCGGATGCTTAACTGACTGAGCCACCCAGGCGCCCCTAAAGTTGATAATCTTGATGTTAGTTGTCTTCTGAGCCAGATTTGTAAGCTATTTAAAACACAAGATTATACCTCGAGGGTTTTTTTCCCCCTCCTTTCCAGAGAGCAGAATACAGACGCTTGGAAGGCACGATATCACTAATAATCATTTAATCATTTCATAATATTGAATTATGACAACATGTAAGGACAATTTTAATTTCCCTTTGCCTCAGAGGTACATCACGAGGAAATGTGTACATAAATATCTGTTATCTTCAAAGAAAGAAACAAGAAAAGAAAATTTGCATTACATCTGAAGAGCCGGTGCCGGGAATTTGAAACGATCCATAAATCTATCAGGTTTACAAAAAAGGCCATCAGATAAAGAGCCAAGGGGAAAATAACTCTGACAGCTGCAAACCTTCTGTTTTACAACATGCAGAGAATGGACGCACTTCCTTTTAACATCCCCATAAAGAGCGTGAGGAGCAGAGGCAAACACCCCCAGTAGAAGCCACTGGAGTTTAGGCTGCAAATAATGGGTCGTGCTGGTCTTCGCAGAGGCAGCCTTCCTCACCAGTCACCTATCAAGCCCAATGTGTTTGTCCTAGGAACCATTAATAAGATGGATTGGACACAATTCCATTTCAGTTGGTGGGATTTCCAGGGCCAGAGAGGTACCAGCAGCAGCTGCCCACTTTCAAAGAGAGGCAACCTGGCCAGCCTCAGAATGGGAGTTTTGTTTCCTTTAGGTTAAAAACTAACATCCGGCACTGGGCCCCCTGAATGTATATACTAATAAATCCCAGATGGGAATCCCAGGCACCTCTCTACTCAACACATGAACTTCTCTTGGGCAATAAACGTTCTATTAAGCCAGTCTCTCAGGAACGAAGCACGCTTCCCCTCAGAGGCTGCTTGCGTTTATAATATGCTGTTCTAAAGCCAGTCTGGGATCCACTGTTGCACAATATGTACTTAATTTTGCCATCTGTTTTCTTAAGGGATGAGACTGACCTGTGAAATGAAAAGGCAGAACCTTGGGTGTCCCGAATATCCTGTTATCTGGACCAGAGGAAGGAAACAATATTCCACTTGGCCATCGCCCCAATTCTGAACAAAGCAGCCCAGTTTAGAACCAAATGATATACATGTTTAAATTCTGCTGTCTTAATATTATCGAGTTTGGGGGCACCTGGGTGGCACAGTTGGTTATGCATCGGACTCTTGACCTTGGCTCAGGTCATGATCTCACAGTTCGTGAGTTGGAACCCTGCATCAGGCTCTGTGCTGATGGCTTTGAACCTGCTCTGGATTCTGTCTCTCCATTTCTCTCCTCTCCCCTGCTTGTGCTCTCTTTCTCTCTTTCTCAATAAATATATAAACTGAAAAAAAATTTGTTTCTCAGTTACCAAGTATAATTTGTCAGGCACCTGCAGGCTAAGTACTATGTACTTAGGCACATTGCAGAACATATCTCAGTCTTACCACACCTCAGCAACATGGTGTTTTCTAGTTCTTGAAATGTTTTTGCATACATGGCCACTGACCCTCAGAACAATCCTATAAGGAAGGAATCTTGGGTATTACTGGTTCCATCTGCTTCTGACAAGGATACAGATGCTCAGAGAAATGAAGTGGCTGGACCAAGGTCGCTTAGCTAGGACTGAGCATGAACTGAGACTAGAATGTGGGTCCTCTGCCCTCATTCTATGCTACTTTTTTCTATGCTATAGTGTCTCTGACTGAGCAGAGCACCCACAATTTTATCTTAACACAAGCATACCATATGCTGCAACAGAAGAGGGGGCCAGAGCAGAAAGAGAGGACAGACGGCAAAGCTGACTGGGAGGCTCTGAGCCCGGCTCACTTGGCGGAAGAGGGAGCCGGACAATAGAAGAGGGGGAGTCCAGAGAGGAAGAGGCGTGGCAAGGGGGAAGGGGAGGAGTTCCATTTCACAACTCTGAACCTGAAGTCTGAGCAGGGCAACCAATGTGGGGATATGCTTGTGTGTTTTCTGTCAAGTCAGTTTCCCGCATGACCAGGGCTCTTCCGGGAAGTGCTTCTGCTTCGAAAAAGCCAGAGATTTTGATGAAGATATTTCTAAAACAGACTGCATAGAATATCTCCTCTGCACTAAAAGGCTATAGAACAGTACTATTATATTATTATTGTGGGTTTTTTTTTTTACAAAGCAGACTGATCACACAATTCTGTAATAGAGATATGAACCTACTTTTTTGCTCACTAAATCCTGCCTAATAAAGTTGTCCTTTTTCATTGTCCTTCCACCCACAGCAACGGTTCCCATCCAGTTTCAAGGCACACAAGAAGATGCATGTGATCAAGATTTCACATCGTTCCTAAAGGCTCTAGAAAGCCCTTCGCAACATAGACATCTACAGAGCAGACGTAATGCTGTCAACATAGCAGAGTCATGTTTTCAGAGGTAAGAGGAGGGAAGTTGGGTCCTAAAATCAGTAAGGCACAATTGCATAGAGTTAAAATTATCTGGAAAATTCCTTAAATGGTCCTGAAAGTACAGTACTGCCTACTTATCAGTAGTATCATACTTATCAGCTCCCCGAACCATTAGTTTATGTTTCTCTCCGAACAGATATTCAAGATTCCCCCCACCACCCCGCCCCATGGTCATGATAAAATCATTACCGCCCATTTGCCTGGATCCCTAAGCAACGTGTCCTCTTCTGTTAGGGGTCAGAACCCTCAAAACTCATCTGCTCCCTTGGTGTCATCAACAGGTAGCCATCATGTGTTCAATATGAGCAATACAGAGTTACTGCCTGGTCATGAAGCAGCTGCATATAAATGGTCAGGATTTCCTGACACCTGTCTTCTTCCTCAGAGTCAGATGTCACTTTTATGGACAGCCTCTAACAATCCCTCTGCATCTACTACGCGGAGGTCCAAGGGACCAGGAGAGAACCAAAGGTTGATGGAGGAAACCGGGGTTCACTGCCTGCTTTGGAGGAAGCCACAGATGGCAGTGTTCAGACGCTGTCTTCATTTATACAGTTCTTCCATCTGCAAACATTCACCGAACATTTACAAGGCAAATCGTGTAAATAAAACAACCATGGTGCCTATCCTCACAGAGCCTACAGTAAGGGGAGGGGGAAGGCACTAATTAAAATATAGTATAAATGCAAAAGCAGGAAAGTATGGGGTGCTACGAAAAGCTCATAAGACAAGTACATAAATCAGTCCTGGAGGAGGAAGTCAATCAAGGAAGGCTTCCTGAAAGAAGTGATGCCTGAGGTAAAACTTGGGGGTCAAGGAATCAGTCAAGGACTGGGAAGTGAGCAAGAAAAGAAGGAAGAATGGTTCCTGGTGATGTAACGTGAGTAGAGACAGAAGCCAAATTGTAAGGGGTTCAGGAATAAATTGCTGTTAAGAAGTAGAGGAAGAATTGGGGACTATTCCTCTATGAAGTCTCACTAAAAGGAATAAGTTGAGACAGTACTCTGGGGAGAAAGCACTATCAAAAGTGCAGTTAAAGAAAATTTTTTTAACGTTTATTCATTTTTGAGAGACAGAAAGAGAGTGCGAGCCGGGCAAGGGGCAGAGAAAGAGGGAGACACAGAATCCGAAGCAGGCTCCAGGCGCTGAGCTGGAACTCGTGAACCGCGAGATCATGACCTGAGCCAAAGTCAGACGCTTAACTGACTGAGCCACCCAGGCGCCCCAAAAGAGCACAATTTTAGCACAGTGTTCACTGAGTGGCTTTGCTGAAGGAATATTTAAATCCCTATATCTCTCCCACTGGCCAGACACAGGGAAGCTGGGTACCAGCCATCCCTTACAAAAACACATTTGCAGGAATTTTCACGGGCACTGACAGGAGTTTGAATGATGTAAATAAAGAAGGATAAAGTTGAACACCCACCTCCATGCTCAGTGGCTGGTGCTGGTCCAGCAGATCTTAGCCGAAGCGGGGCTGCAGGAGGTGTTATCTCTGGGGTGCCTGGGAGGCTCCCCAGCCCCAAATTATCCAGTTAACAACAAATGCTCTCATTAGAGAGAAGCAGACGTTTGTCTAAAATTTGTCCTATTTGCTGTTGTAATGTCAGGTTCTTTGAAAAACACAAGTGTCTCTTAAGGCCGGTGGATGACTCACAACTAAGCCTAAATGAATTCACTGGTTTCTTTATTCCTTCACGGTGGGGATGGGGAAGCAGTGGGGGGAAGCAGGGAGACAGAAATGAAGAGTGTGGGGAGGCCTGGAAGGGGAGGGAGAGAGTGAACACGAGCTTGTTCCGTTCCAGAAACCACTCTGGTCCCTAAACCCAAGCCAGCTTAACTCAGAGAAAAGGCAAAGAGGAATCAATATATGGAGCAGACATCTTGCAACGCAAGAGTGTGAGTTTCAAATGCCCCTTATTTTTAGTGACGCAAAGCATTCTAATGATGTAAAATACTCAGAGCTGTTTTGAACGAGTTGCTTCTCTAAGTTGATTCAGCCTCCAAAGGCCCTGCACCAAAGGACTGATATTCATGAGGACGTGATTTCTTTTGAAGTATTTCCAATTTGTGAGTAAAAGTTAGGGTGGCCCACTTATCCCAGTGATAGTCTCATAACTAAGGGAAAGAGCTAAAATCTACTTAACAACCAAATTACAAAGGGCTGATATCCAGAAAATGTGACCTCTCTGAAGCTGAGCAAACACGTCAATGACAGCTGAAGTTAGCGGATTCATAGCCCAAGAATCACAAACTGGTAGCCTTAGGATTAGATCCAGCCCCACAGGGTTTTCTTGGACCAGATAAGGTTCTTTTGCATCTGAACTTCAAGGCCTTGAGACAGGACCCGTTCTGTCCAAGATGACCCCAGGCCTCATGACTTGCAATTGTTCACAGAAAGCTGTATTTCCACGTTCATATTTCTTACCTGGTTCTTGTAGACATTTGAGTTCGGGACCACTGGTTCACACAGACTGATATCAAAACTAACCAAACAGCCTTTGTCCTATCAAGGTAGAGCTCCAGACTTCACCATTTCAGGGTAATTGAGCAAAAAGAGCCCTAAAAACCGATAAACCACAACAGTGTGCAATACCACTTGTAATCAGACTCTTAACAAAACAGGAGGCCAAAAACACCGTGGGGCTCACCAGTCCCAAGATAAGCCATGTGACCATGGATCTGAAACCACTTTTTAACAGAAGTATCTGTCAGCAGTAACTGTCTGATATTGCCTCGTCTGATCTGCTCCTACAAAACCCCTGACGTCTAGATGTGACACAACATGAGCCTGGCAGCCAGTATCCAAGGCTGGCTTGGCAAAGGAAACAAGCCATCTATTCAGTGAGCTGTGGCCATGCTATAGTATCTGTGGTATCCAACTACCAACACCAAGTTTGGCTCCAACTACCAACACCCAGTGAATTCATTTAGGCTTAGTTGTGAGTCATCCACCGGCCGTAAGAGACACTTGTGTTTTTCAAAGAACCTGACAGTACAACAGGTTTGCACCCAGCCCTCAGTCAGTCGAGCTTCTTGGTAGCTATTTAAGACATCTGTCGCACTTGGGGTGCCTGGGTGGCTCAGTCGGTTAAACATCCAACTCTTAATTTTGGCTCAGGTCATGATCTCATGGTCGTGGGATTGAGCCCCGCATCGGGCTCTGTGCTGAACATGGAACCTGCTTAAGATTCTTGTTCTCCCTCTGCCCCTGACCTGACCTGCTTGTACCACGCTCTCTAATTCTCTCTCTCTCTCAAAAATAAAATAGATAAAATAACCCAATATGGCAATTAAGCTCCTATCTTTAAAATGTAAAGGTATTCTTTACAGGAAAATATGGCCTTATTGCAGTGTTTTAAAAGAAAAATTATACTGGACTTCGATTATTACAGGGACACATAATTACCATAGATTGAAGGCCTGCCTGTAATTAATTTTCTCTAGTTCTTACTCTCAGTGTTCAAGGCTTACCAGACCAGGTCTATGATACCTTAGGGATGCTTTATCATCCTCTGAGAATTTCCCTGTCTGATCTGCAGGGCTGTTGTGCTTCATAGAGAGTATGTCCCAGGTCTCCCTGATAGCACCTATGTCCTTGTCATGGGCTCAGGGGGTGCTGATAATCCAATATGCCGGGCTCCATTCACTGTATTATACCATAGCCAGTCACCAAGTAAGAAACAACAGGGAGGAAATAAAACCACCCTGAAAGGAAGTCTGTTTAGTAGACACTGTGGCCCATTGGCATCACTTCCATCCCCACAGGCTGCTGTCTGAAGGAGAAAATGACCCCAGCCTCACCTCTCATGTTCAGCCCTGACCATTTTAACTCTGCCCCGGGAATCCTATCCCCCTTGCCATAGAGTGACTGGTTTAGGCAACACAAACCTAAGCCACTCAACACCACATTCTACAGCCAATAAACTGGCTTACGATTAGACAAGGACACATGAGAAATTTGCTGGGGGCTTCTGGAAAAGGCCACTTGTTCCTCTGTTAGAGCTGCCAGAGCCAATTCTGTCTCTCCTCCTGGATGGTGTGCTGTATGCACAAAGTTAGGATTGCTACAGACATTTAACCATCATGAGAGGAGCTAGCTGAGGATGAAACTCACCACAGAAGGCAAATTGGAAAGGAAATGAGTTCTTGATATCACTGAGCGGCTAAACCAAATCTTGTTCCAGTTATGTAAGCTAATAAAAAATTCTGTTTTGTCTGAGCCAGTCTAAACTGGGGTTTCTCTCTCTTGTACAATAAGAGCCATCACTGATAGAATATTCTGGAAGGCAAATGAGGAGCATGCTTGAGGACTTCTAATCTTGCCTCTGGCTTTAACACATGTCCAGCCCCTAAAGGACAGTGGGTAAAGCAGCCCCAGAATACACAGGTAACCATCACTTCCTCCCCCATTTCCTCAAGTTGGCTGCCTAACAAAGGCCAGGGGACAGCCTGGAGCCCTCTCTCTCCAGCAGAGCCAAGTCTCGCCTGTCTGATGGCAGTGGTGGCCAAGCGCAGAGGCCCAAGGTGGGGGATGCTGAGAAACCTCAGTGACATACACAGGGAAGAGGGTCAGAGAGGCAGGACCTGGGTCCTTGAGGTTCCCACCTCCACTCCCAGTATGGCGCTGCCCCTGATGGGGCCTCCTGATGAACCCGATATGGGAACATCCTTGCCACAAGGGATGGCTGCCTTTCTGAAGGGCAAAAAGAGAAAGACTTGCAAGGTAGGAAAAGGTAAAAGCACCCCCAGGAGTACCCACTCTCCTAAAGATCCCAAACCAAAAGACCCCAGGGGGGGCGCCTGGGTGGCGCAGTCGGTTAAGCGTCCGACTTCAGCCAGGTCACGATCTCGCGGTCCGTGAGTTCGAGCCCCGCGTCAGGCTCTGGGCTGATGGCTCAGAGCCTGGAGCCTGTTTCCGATTCTGTGTCTCCCTCTCTCTCTGCCCCTCCCCCGTTCATGCTCTGTCTCTCTCTGTCCCAAAAATAAATTAAAAAAAAAAAAAAAAAGACCCCAGGGAACCGTGCTCTCAGGTTCCAGGGAGAAACAAAGAACTTAACTACTGATCCTAATAGTTGGAGGTAGTGGGATTTCAGAGCTCATTTAAAAATAACATAGGCTGGGGTGCCTAGGTGGCTCATTTGGTTGAGCACCCAACTTTGGCTCAGGTCATGATCTCATGGTTCATGAGTCTGAGCCCCCCGTGGGGGCTCTGTGCTGAGAGCCTGGAGCTGGCTTTGGACCTTCTGTCTCCCTCTCTCTTTGCCCCTCCCCCAGAGCTTGTGCGCGCTCTCTCTCTCTCTCAAAAATAAACATGAAAAAAGAAAAGAAAAAGAAAAAGAACATAGGCAAATGAACATATGGAAAGTACCTCTGTTGGCAGAAAGAAACTAAGGAAGGAAGGGAGGAGAGGGAAGGAGGAAATGAGAGGAAGTATTATTCAAAGGGGTGACTGGATGGCTCAGTGGGTTAAGCTTCAGACTCCTGGTTTCAGCTCAGGAATCTTGCAATTGGTGAGTTCAAGCCCCTCATTGGGCTCTGTGCCGACAGCATGGAGCCTGCCTAGGATTCTCAATCTCTCTCTCTCTCTCTCTCTCTCTGCCCTTCCTCCCTCTCAAAATAAATGAATAAACTTAAAAAAAATAAAAGAAAGTATTATACAAATAAATGTACATCCCAAATAAGATGATGTAAACCCCACATCACTTATGCTGAGAGCTTTGTTTTGGAAGAAAGGAAGGAGCAAGCGAGTCGTGGGTGAGTTTTTTTCACACGCTGGGACCGACCTTGTGCCTGTACCTCCTGTTACTCTGTCCAGAGGATCCAGGCTGTGGGAGACGAGGGAGAGGAGACGCTGTGGGGGACAACACGGTCGTTCTCTATACTTAGCACTAGTCTGATGTTCGCCAGAAAGTGAGATTAGAGGATTTGGCCCACATCCAGAGGACAAGGGTCATAAGATCTAAAGGAGCAGGAAGAAGGGATGGGCGGGGAAGGCTTGACCAGGCTCCCAGCAAAGCCAGAGGGCAAAGAATATTGGGCCAAACTGTCCAGGTCCAGCTGCATTTGATGACAACCAGTGGTTACCTCTCCTACCGGCAGATCCTATTTTCAAATTCATTTAAAATAACTTTTACTATTCAATCTTACTAACTCTCATGGCGAGAACTGTGATCCAACACTGTAAGACTATAGATGTCTTACATTAACTTATATCCAGATAACTGCATAACGAACAAAGGGAGCCTTCCTGAGATTGTAGGTTTCGGGGTTGAACTGCTAGGAAGACCCCAAGGATTTCTCTCCATTATGAAATTGAGGAAGGCATATTTGGTGGAAGGGTCCTCTGAGATAAGAGGTCTGCTCCTTTCTGTGTTTGCCGTGGACACGCTGAGGGAGGGACCAGGAGGCGCTAACAGAGCTGCCCGGGGAAAGCCCACAGCACCTGGCTTCTTCAGGACCACTACACTCGGAAGCCTCAGCCTGCGTGCGGTCGCACGTCCCCACAGGGGCAGGCAGGGTGGCAGGAAGAAGGCTGGGTTAAGAGGCACGTTCTCATCCCAGCCCCATCTGGCTCCATGAGGCTGGATAGCCACGGAACCTGACCTAACTTCTGTGTCCTAAGTTTCATTTGTCAAATGAGAAGATTAGGCTAGATGGAATGGCTTCTCACCTCACGTCCGGGGGAAGTCCAGTGCGTTATAACTGCCCCCGCGGCCCGACTTAATCTGCCCCTCCCCACGTCTCTGGCACATCCGATCAATCCCCTTGCTGTGTTTCAGGAGCACACCAGGACCATTCCCACCTCAGGGCCTTTGTATCTGCTTGCCCCCTGCTTGGAATGCTCTTCCCAGGATAGCCACAGGTCTAGCTTCCTGATACCTTCAGCAGAGACTAATACCACATTCTCAGCGAGGACACACATTTGCAAATCCTCTCTCTACCCCTGCCACCCCACAAAAATGCACAACCATCCTTACCCCCTATTGTAGATTTTAAAAAATGCTTCCCATCTTAGCACTTAACAGTATCCCACCTACTATACATTTTACTCATTTATTTGTCATCTGTCTTTCCCACCAGAGTGTCAGCATTCCAAGGGAAGGGATTTCTTTATTTCCTTATTTTCTTTTCTTTCTTTCTTTGTTTCTTTGTTTCTTTCTTTCTTTCTTTCTTTCTTTCTTTTCTTTCTTTCTTCCTTTCTTTTTTTAAGAGCAGGGGTTTCTATCTGCACCCTTCACTGGTGTATCCCCAGTACCTGGAAGAGAGCCTGATACATTACAGAGATTCAGGAAGTTTTGCTGAATGGATGCAGGCACACATGCGTGGAAGGGAGGAGGGGGGTGTATGGCCCTCTACAGTGTCCTCCAGTCCTGAGGTCTGTGGTGCCTCTGGTGAGGGAGCTCTCCTCTGCCACCGCTGTACTGGGATGGACTCTATGACCACATGAAATAAGCCAACGCAGGGCCAGATGTGGTATGCTTTCATTGTGCTGTACAACTTCTCACATGCTGCTTCCTGCCAGGTACCCCCTGCACCCTCAGTGACACCAGGACCTCCAGACAGTCTGTGAGAAATTCTTTATATTGGGATTCAGCTCCATTTTCTAGAGTCAAAACTAGTATCATGGCGGGGGGGGGGGGTGCTCATGGTTACACCCATCTCCTTTCTCTAATTCTTTATGTAAAATTCCTTAGCTTCCCTATTGCTAAGATACCGCAGGATGAATTCAACCTGAAGGTACAAGAGGTGGTGGTGCATTTTCACCGGCTCCACTAGATGGCGACATGGCCAGCCTTGTGTGGGCATCCAAGTGTGAAAACCAGCAACACACACAACTCCAGCTCCCCACAAGCCTCTCCAGTCCTCCTCCACAAGTACCCCTTGCCTTCTCTTCCCTACTAGCCTGGTTATTTTCAACCCGCTCGCATATGGTTCACGCTCACTCACGGAATACATCTGGCTTAATCACTCCAGCGCTAGAAGCTTCACGTACGCTTCTTCCTTCTGCCAAAAATGCGTTCCTTACCTCCCTTTGGAACTCCCCGCAAAACTCACTTTGTCCGTGAAACATTCCTGGCCGAACCTGGCGCTGATCTCAACTGCATCTACGCCATTGAGATACTGTCACAGGCACGTAAACCATTTTTATATATTTGATAGAATGCGCCTGTGCCCATGTGCATATATAGAGAAGGGAGACAGTGAATCACACGCACAGCTCTGGGCATCTGGTAGGCAAATGCACATTTAACATAAATGATGTGCAGGTGACCACTTCCGTACAAAAGAAGTCCTGTCTCTGAGAAATTGCACCAGCTGCCAAGGTTCCATTAATGGGCCAAGAATCTAGATATACTAATGCCCGCCTACGTCTTCCAATTTCTGATTCCTTCTCTGTATTCAGTGTAAGCTCCAGAAAGCCTTTTGAACAGAAAAATTTTAGAGAGACTTCACCAAATATCATGCACAGACTTGAACAAATGTGTAAATCTGTATGTAACTTTAAAGGCTATTTTAAATGCTCTATTTTTAATGCTCAAAAACTCTTGCAATTTATCTCAAAAATCAATCTCAAAAATCAAATTAAGGCTACGTGTAGCAGCTTTAAATATGGCTGAAAATGAGCCCAAGACATGTTTTAAAAGGCCACGAGCCTATATGTATGCTGGGTAAAATTGTCGATTGGCCGTTAGGGAGAATGGTGACTGCAGAAACAGTCTGACAAACATGTACACAACAGGAGAATAGAAATAAACACCCATGTGTTTGCAGATCACTGGCCAATGCACTGGGAACTAGAGATGTCCTGCAGTTAAGCAGATGGATAAGGCGCAAGGAGAAACTTGAACTGCAAAAGCTAAGCCACCTTCTCAGAGTCCCATTTCTGAAGCATTTCCATCCTTCATTTGTTTACAGACGAAACCATCTACATGCAAACTTCAGATGCCATTTTTTCCACCTACACTATTTCATACCTCCGTCAGCTCAACACCAGGGCCCCACACCCAGTTACAGAAAAAAGAAAAGCAGTGATTTGTTCGACACAACCACTTTACAAAGCCGCGACCAAATGTTATTCCCTTGCAGACAGCAACACCACATTACTTAGTCATCTGAACATTCTGCCAAATTCCAACATATTACACCAAGTTAGTCTGAGGGCACTTTTAACTCACCTAGTTTCAGCATTTCCCGCCCCCGTCCTCGGTCAGAAGGACGGCTTCACGGCGTCTTGGTAGTCACAAAGACCAGAGGAACATACACGGCCACTCTGTTGATAGGGATTCTATGGTAACTGTATTGCCTTCAGGAAGAGTCAGCCTTCCCCCGAGAATAATTCCAAAGAATTTATACCATTCTTTAAAAAAAAAAAAAAAAAAATCCACCATACGTTTACCAAACAAACGCACAGAAGACACTGGTCAACAGCAGTCACTTTAAAAGCTGTCTTGCTTGTTATTCTGGGAGCTGGGTTTCGTCACCTGTAGTGGAATGCATTATGGAGCCTTTAATTGTGAATCCGGAGAGGTCTCCACATCCACAATGGGAAGGGACTGGTTGCTGCCTGCACTGGCTGCCCATAAACTGTGTCTACACAGAAACCCAGGGATTACCTGTGATAGGCGAACAGGAGATAATTTCAAAATCAAGCAGAAACAGGAAGTCTAACGTTTCAACATGCTAGAAAAGAAGAGCCAATACTTAGAAAGAAAAAAAAGGCAGCAGTTAGATGCCTGGGGGGGGGAAAGAAAAATGACACAAAAGAAAAAAACCAGTTCATTCCTACCTGGCCGGTATAAACATGAATGTCTATTAATAGTAACTGCTGCTTAGACATATTCTTGTTCTAGGTAGAAGTGGAGAACAGAGTTTGGACAATGTTGTGACTTAAAACCATTAGTCTTCTGCTTTTGAAAAAATAGAAAGTCTTTATTTTTGTTTAAGATTTTTTTTTTTTTTAGTTTATTTATTTATTTTGAGACAGGGAAGAGGCAGAGACAGAGGGAGGGAATCTCAATCAGGCTCTGCATCGTCTGTGTGGGCTGGACGCAGGGCTCAAGCTCATGGAACCGTGAGATCATGACCTGAGTCAAAATCAAGAGTCAGATGCTTAACCGACTGAGCCACCCAGGTGCCCCCAAAAGAATATAAGGTCATTATAAAGAATGTGTGGGTGACTGTATCCAGGCACACACAAGACACACGTGGACATATATAAAGATACATGCATCTATATTATCTAATAATCTCTTTAGAAGCTTATTGATTTCCCTGTACATTTGATAATCACTACTACCCACAAATTGTTCCCTTATCTATCCCCACTGAGCAAGATTCTACCAGTCCTGCAAGGCCCAATTCCAAGTGCACTGCCTCAATGAAGACTTTGAGCATCCCAACCAGCATGCGTGATCTCATCCTCTCCCCCCCCCCCTTTTTTTTTTAATGCTTCTTTATTTTTGAGAGAGAGAGAGAGAGAGAGACAGAATGCGAGCAGGGAAGGGGCAGAGAGAGAGGGAGACACAGAATCCGAAGTGGGATCCAGGCTCTGAGCTGTCAGAACAGAGCCAGAAGTAGGGCTCAAACTCACAAACCGTGAGATCATGACCTGGGCCGAAGTCGGAGGCTTAACTGACTGAGCCACCCAGGAGCCCCTCAGCCTCTCCCTTTAACCCCCATGGCACCTCAGTTCAACTTCCTTGGTAACACATTCCGGGTACCTATCACAGGTTGTCTGTAAATTACCTTTAGGGGCATACCTGTCTTATTCCCAACTACACAGTAGGTTTCTTTCTTTCTTTCTTTCTTTCTTTCTTTCTTTCTTTCTTTCTCTTGCTTTCTAAGTTAATTTATTTGGAAAGAGAGAGAGAGAGGGTACACACAAGCACACGCATGATTGTGGGAGGGGCAGAGAGACAGAGAGAATACCAAGCAGGCTCCACACAGTCAGCGTAGACCCCAATGCGGGGCTCCATCTCACAAACCTGTGAGATCGTGACCTGAGCCAAGATCAAGAGTCAGTCACTTAACTAACTGAGTCACCCAGGTGCCCCATACACGGTAGGTTTCTTGATTTTATTTTTATCCTCCAGAGCAATAACACTGTCTTGAGCCTACCAGAAACTCGGCAAAAAGGAAGCCAAGTGGAATGCAATGGACAAATATGCTGGAGTCTGCTAGGCCTGGTTCACAGTCCAGCTATGCCACTTCCTGGGTGTTTCTTGTTTTGTTTTGTTTTGTTTTGTTTTGTTTTGTTTAATGTTTATTTTTGAGAGAGAGAGAGACAGAGTGAGAATGAGAGAGGGGCAGAGAGAGAGGGAGACAGAGAATCCGAAGCAGGCTCCAGGCTCTGAGCTGTCTGCATAGAGCCCAATGAGGGGCTCGAACCCACGAACTGCGAGATCATGACCTGCACCAAAGTCGGACATTGAACTGACTGAGCCACCCAGATGCCCTGCCACTTCCTGGTTTTTTAGTATTGCAAGTTACTTCACCTCTCTGAGCGATTTTATTCTCATTCAAATAAGAATAACATCATCTACCTCACAGAATCCCTATCAGGACGTAAAGAGAACCACGGGATGTACAGTGAGGGATTAAATAGCAACGAGCATTATTGTTGACCTGAATTATAAACCAAATGCCTACTACTAATTCGGAGAGGAGCCTGAAAGAGATACCAAATCAATGCCAATTTACAAACACATTATCCATTACTTATTTTCTTTATAGCCTACATTATCATGTGACTACCTCATGATGGTTCGAACTTTTACACCTTAGAAACCATCCTTCTTCATTCCTTGTGTTATGTCCCCAAATTCTCACTGGCCCGTTAATGACATGACCACTTCATCAGAGACTAAGGGTCAGAGAAGATGCCAAGATACTATTCCTCTTGGAAGTCCAAGATTCTAATCACTAGGGGGGCACCCGGTGGCTCAGATGGTTAAGCATCTGACTCTTGGTTTCAGCTCAAGTCATGATCTCATGGTTTAGGAGTTTGAGACCCATGTGAGGCTCTGCGCTGACAGTGCGGAGCCTGCTTGGGATTCTCTGTCTTCCTCCCTCTCTGCCCCTCCCCTGCTCCCACACTCTCTCTCAAAATATATAAATAAACATTTTTTAAAAAGATTGTAATCCTACGACCTTGCAGACACTAACGCATTGGCAATTCCAAGCTACACAGTTTTTGTAAAGAGCAGAAATACCACGTCTAAACAGAGGAACTGTTCTCTCATGTTTCCTTAAAATACTACCTTGGTGGTAGCTGCATGGCTACGTGGCTGCCAAGAACCACTCTGTCCACTACTGCTGGAGAGGAGAAGCAGCACCGTGAAGGGGAGGGAAGACTGGAGGAAGAGGCGTACAGAATCACAGCGGCCAACATGGCGGCAGGACCCTGTCGCACATGCTCCAGGCATAGTCAGGGAGGGCCAATTTCTGCTTTTGGAGAAAGCTCTCCAGCAATGGAGAATAAAATCAACACATCGGGATGGGTTACAAACTAGACGGGGGGGGGGGGGGGGCATATCCTTAAGACATCCCTCCCTCTTCTCTCCCTTGAGACCAGAATGCCTCGATCTTATAGGCTCGGATCCATTCAAAGTTTGCTGCTTCAAGAAGTCCCAGCATCTGTAGTTAAAATATTCAGCTCACTTCCTTCATTTGGGAAGGAAGAGCCACAGAACTAAAGATCAGGAAGATTCATGGAACAAAACAGCTTTATGTAAAACAATATCAAACCTGCTTGGGATTCTCGGTCTCCCTCTCTCTCTGCCCCTCCCCCACTTGCGCTCTCTCCTCTCTCTCAAAATAAATAAATAAACAAACTTACAGAAAAAAAAAAGCTTTAAGGGACGCCTGTGTGGCTTCATTGGTTGAGTATGTGACTGTTGGTTTCAGCTCAGGTGGTGATCTCACAGTTCATGGGATCGAGCCCCACATGAACTCTGTGCTGACAGGTGTGGAGACTGGGATTCTCTCTCCCTCTCTCTCTCCACCCTCCCCCACTTACACTATCTCTCTCTCTCTCTCTCTCTCTCTCTAAAAATAAATAAATAAACTTAAAAAAAAAAAGCTGTAAGGGGCGCCTGTGTGGCTTAGTTGGTTATGTATCCGGCTCTTGGTTTCAGCTCAGGTCATGATCTCAGGGTTTTGTGAGTTTGAGCCCCATGTCAAGCTCTGTGCTGACAGTGCAGAACCTACTTGGGATTCTTTCCTTCTCTCTCTCTCTGTCTTCTCCCACTGGTTCTCTCTAAATAAATAAATAAATAAATAAATAAATAAATAAATAAACTTAAAAAAACAACATCTAACTCTTTTCAGTTGCCTTTGTAGCTATGAATACAGCTCTTGTATGCTTTCTTAGGACTTGCAAATTAAGCCACTCAAGGTCGATTCAAGGACCAACAACTGTGGTGGTGTCCCAAAGCTGGAGCATCACTAATTCAGAGAGGAGCCTGAAAGAGATACCAAAAGAGATACCTGCTCTGAGGCAGGGAAGGGAGAGGACACAGCCCTGGAAACTCTGCCTGGGGGCCCAGGGACCGAGGAATCTGTCCAGATCCAGCTTTGCTAGGGAATGCACAGGGACATCTTTTCTGGTAAGCACAGCTCTGCAGCTGAAGCAAACTTCTCAGCACCCCAACGCCTGCAGTCACCCGCTCCTGGCACTGCTGATGACAGAAGCGCTCTGGAGTTTCACCGTGATCCTAAATAAGTCATCGTTAGGCAAGCCTGGGTCCATCTATGAGATCTGCAGCCACATGACACTGGCAGGTAGAAAACCAGATTCTCTTCTTGGGTATGCACGTGCTCTGTGCTATCTAGGCATCTCAGAGCAAGGCACTATCACTGAAATCATTTCACTGTCCCCACACCCAGGGAAAGTGGGTGGCAATCCCAATTTCCAAAGAGACTGGCAGAGCTAAAGAGGTTAAGCAGCACAGTCAACAGGACGTCACAAGCCCTGCCCTCCCAGAACAATCTCCGGAGCACACACCATCTCTGGCCTAGTTTCATCGACTGCTCATGACATACCCCCGTGAACAAGATTGCCTGACAGTCACCCACATCCTTATCAGCAGCACATTCATCACCAGAGCATTCGTGAAATTGGTGCCTGCATGAAAAAGATACCTGCATTTGTTTCCTTCATCCGATTTTACAGCCTGAGAGACAGAACTGGAAATGTCTACAGAACACCTTGAGCTTCATGCTCTGGCCTTTCCAAGACGCTCCCTAGTCCCTGGGATATGCTACCATGGCTGCCACGAAGAATGATGACCCTGTCCCCGCCTTAGGTCCTCTCCAGACCTCCTCTCCTCTGCCTCCTCCAGCCACCTCAACTCTTTCAACAGCCTCCCTAAAGCCACGGCCCCAAATAATTTGACTTGCTTCCCTTTGACTCTCCTCTCCTCTTCAAGGAGAAAGCAGTCATGGGCAAAGCAGGGCTGATCGGGAGTTATTCTAGAAGAGTGAGTGCCCCAGCTTGGGAAGGTACTCCAGAAGCATTGCACAGATGCTGTCGCAGAGACGGCGGGCGGTCGGACTCACCCTCTCTCACCAAAGGAGGTTTGCACCGGCAGAGAAGCCCATGGTTTGTGCCTAGACAAGGCTGCGAAAATCTCGCCAGTGTCCGGCACCCTCTCGATGCCAGCGAGTGTGTGTGATGTCTTCCCTATGTTCACCCGGTCCTCACCAAAACCTCAGGAGGTGGGCACCCTGCTGTCCAGGTCACAGGTGAGGACAGGGAGTTCCCTAAATGTAACATGCCTGCTCAGGGCAGTGCCAGCCTGGGAACCCAGGTATGTCCTGAGCCAAATCTGTTGGCTTTTTTCTCTTAATATTGTATCACGGAAAGCATAAATAGGTCAGTGTCTAGAAAAAAAAAGAACACCTGCTAACCCACCTTTCAAAGCCAGGAAAGCGGTAAGTGAAACAGGGTGAGTTGGAGCTGTGGTGGGGGAAGGGGCAGCGCTGGCATCAGAACAGGACTGGGAAGGAGATTTCTCAGATCTGTTATGAGGTCTGCTGCTGTTCACAGCCTCCCCCAGAAAAGAGCTGCACAAAAAATAAGTTCCGGGGTTGGGGGGGGCGGGGTGCCTGGGTGGCTCAGTCGGTCAAGCATCCGACTTCAACTTAGGTCATGATCTCGTGGTTCATGAGTTCAAGCCCTGCATCGGTCTCTGTGCTGATGGCTCGGAGCCTGGAGCCTGCTTCAGATTCTGTGTCGCCCTCTCTCTCCGCCCATTCCCCACTTGCACTCTGTCTCTCTCTGTCTCAAAAATAAACAAACATGTTTTAAAAAATTTTTTTAAAAAGTGTGGGAAGGCAGATCTTTCTATCAGATCGTATGTAGTTTCTATGGTTTAAGTATAAATTTTATAAAATGCTACTCAGAGCCCCCACCCCTGCCAAAAAAACAGAAAGAAAAAAACCACCACTTTTATTTCTTAAAATTCACACAACTTCAGGGATGGCAAGACCACTGATATCATCTAACCTTTCTTCACAAGCAAAGAAAATGAAGCAGCCTGGTGTACCTGAGTGGCTCAGTCGGTTAAGCATCCAACTTCAGCTCAGGTCATGATCTCAATGTTTGTGAGTTCTAGCCCCATGTCGGGCTCTGTGTTGACAGCTCAGAGCCCAGAGCCTGCTTCAGATTGTGTCTCCCTCTCTCTGTGCCCCTCCCCCACTCATGCTCTGTCTGTCTCTCCGTGTCTCTCTCTCTCAAAAATAAATAAACATTTAAAAAAAATGAAGCAGCCTGAGGAAGCTGAAAGCTGTGCCCCAAATCACACCGCTAGGCTGGTTAGCCGTGCAGCTGTGGTGAGAACGGGATCCTAGGACTTCAGAATGAGCATTTACGTCTGTCTTCCTCAGACACAAAGCCCTATTCGCACCGGCACCACCCATGAAAACACTAAGATCAGCATTTACAAGGCAAAAAACACTGAGCGTCTGCTGCAGTAAATATGCTGGCACTTGAATGCAGCTTCCTTTCTGTTGAAATGCATATAAACGGAGTCCTGACACTTTATAGCATTCTTCCACTGCAAACCCGCATGTAAAACTGAGCAGGGTCCCTAGTGATAAAATACTAAACTAATGAAACTTTCCATTTGCCAAGGAAAAACCCTCCAATTGCCGAGTCAATTTCTCTATAAATTTCTAGTATTTCTAGTTAATAGGCAACATCTGATATTTCCCGAGCTGAATTCCTCAACGTTCCTCCACTGCCAAACCCAATTATTTTCCCCTCTGTTTTAACCTCTCTGGGTTCCAACACTACCATGTTTGTGGTCACTGCTGATTCCGCTCTCAGCTTGATGGTCACTCATTCACCAAGTCCTGCTGCCTTCCCACCATGCTTTAGCTGTTTTCATCTCATTTTCATTGGGATGCTGTTAAACTCCTGCGTTAAAGGGGGCACAAGGCGGTTCCTTTCTTCCTTCCTTCCTTCCTTCCTTCCTTCCTTCCTTCCTTCCTTCCTTCTAATGTTAATGTATTTATTTTGAGAGAGAGTGAGTAGAAGAGGGGCAGGGAGAGGGAGACAAAGAATCCCGAGCAGGCTCCACGCTGTCAGCACAGAGCCCCATGCGGCACTCGAACTCATGAACCATGAGATCATGATCTGAGCCAAAATCAAGAGTCAGATGCTTAACCGACTGAGCCACCCAGGCGCCCCAAGGTGGTTTCTTGAGAAGACAACCTTCCAGGGGATGCCAGCACGCAGTTCCACTTGCCCTTCTTCCTTCAGAGAGAGAGCTTGGTCTTTATGTAGTTTTTATCCCTGTGGCTATTTTCAAACCTAAAACACTGACATTCAAAAACTTTTCAATTTAGAGAATAATCCGAAACTACAGCCACATATTGAGTAAAATTTCCCAGATATTCCCCTTCAGGAGAAACACACATGGGGTTTGCCCATTTGCAGGGAAAGGGTGCTGTGTCACCCACTTCAGGGTGACATATGTCCCCAGAGTGCCTGTGCACATGCAGCCAACACACAGCCACCTGTCCTCCGTACCATCATCCTCAGCCTCACAACTGAACATGTTTACCCAACGGCAAGCTGACACCACTCCTTCCACCTGTGACTGGGAGTGGACACGGTCAGCAAACCACCTCTAATCCCCTGGGGAGAGGCTGGAGCCCCATTTCCCCTTCCCATTGGGCTGTCAGATGAGAAGGGGGCCATGGGAGCCCAAGACCCCTATCCTGTGATAATTTCTGGCCCCCCTGCTCTATGTTCTCATCACCCGAGGTTCTTCAGGGCAAAGGAGGGCACACGAGCGGGTTCAATCTACACAGTGCTCACTGGTCCAGCAAAGGGGTGGACCCAGACTAGATTCGTATGCTTCCTCGCTCCATAACACCTTTTTCTTGTGGGGCTCCGTATCTCACCTACCCACTGGTCATTCAGACTCAGAGTCACTGCGGACCCCTCGCTCCCCCTACCCTCCCCCAAATCCTCCTGTTCTGCCCTCCCCAACTGCCCCTCCGGCCTTCCCTGTCACCCCAGGTGTCATCCTCTGGCCTGAACTTCCTTCTCCTTCCACTTAGTCACCCTCCCAGGATATCTTCCCCAAGTGCGGCTCTGTCACCTTAACACCACCACCTGTGCCAAGAAGTACATTTAAAAGGTGCTTCCACATCGTCACTTACCATGTCGCCCTCTGGGGGGCCACGTGCAGTGCTTCCCTGCTGCTCATGGGTCAGAGTCCACACTGGCATGTCAAGGTTTCAGGTGGCCCCGAATCCTGGCCGCAGAGTACTTCCCATGGTCCTCCCACTGGGCCTCCGCTCACCCCCATGCCCCGGCCCCTTGGGTCCTTTCCATCATCATCAATTACAGAGCCCGGGGCTCACCTCACGCGGGGCCTGGGTGATGCTCGGAGCCAGTGGTCAGCTCTCACTTCTGTCTCCCTATGCCACTCGGAAGTTTCGTACAGCGTTCAGCACATTTTGCTCCAAGGGATAGCCCCTGCTCTGCACATTTCCTTATCCACACTACACTGCACATTCTTGGACGTCAGGGAGACTTCTCCATTCATTCAACAGAATCAACCCGCATTTATCCAGTACCTACTGCATGCGAGGTACGGATTTAGATGCTGGGAACACGGTGGGGAGGAGAATACATGAGGAAGCCTGAGCTACAGAACTGACTTTCAATGGTGGGGGGAAGAGATGGCAGCCAACAAAACACACAAATAATTAAAGGACAAGATGGTGGGGCGTCTGGTGGCTCAGTCGGTTCAGCATACGACTCTAGATTTCTGCTCAGGTCATGATCTCGGGCCTGGTGAACTCTAGCTCCACATCAGGCTCTGTGCTGATAGCATGGAGCCTCTTTGGGATTCTCTCTCTCCCCCCTCTCTCTCTGCCACTACCTTGCTCATGCTTGTTCTCTGTCTCTCAAAATAAATAAGTAAATAAATAAATCTTAAAAAAATAACCATAGTCCATGCCTGGATGGCTGGACAATGGAATTAAAAAAAGAAAAAAGAGGGGCGCCTGGGTGGCTCAGTCGGTTAAGGGTCCAAATTCAGCTCAGGTCATGATCTCACGGTCCGTGAGTTCGAGCCCCGCGTCGGGCTCTGTGCTGACAGCTCAGAGCCTGGAGCCTGTTTCAGATTCTGTGTCTCCCTCTCTCTGACCCTCCCCTGTTCATGCTCTGTCTCTCCCTGTCTCAAAAATAAATAAAACGTTAAAAAAAAATTAAAAAAAAAAAGAAAAGAAACAAGAAGCAGGGGGTGGGGTTGCATCTGGGTGACTCAGTCGGTTAAGCATCTAACCGGCTCAGGTCATGATCTCACAGTTCGTGGATTCGAGCCCCACATCGGGCTTTGTGCTGACAGCTGGGAGTCTGCAACCTGCTTCAGATTCTGTGTCTCCTTCTCCCTCTGCCCTTCCCCCACTCACGCGCTCTCTCTGTCTCAAAAATAAAAACCAAAAAAAAAAAAAAAAGGACAGATGGTGAGCAGTGGCAGACTGGAAACAAACGGGGTGTGATGGAGACCACCCTGGCAGAGGTGGCCTCAGAGGACAATGCCAAGAGCCAGAGGAAGAGCAGGCTAGGCAGTGGGAAGAGCAGGTACTCCAGCCAAAACAGGACAATGTCAGCACGCTTCGGTGGGGGGGGGGGGGGGGGGGGAAGGGGCAGAAAAGGGGCCGGTGTGGCCACATGGGGGAAGCATGGGGGAGATGAGTGTGGGGAGCAGATGGGAGTCAAGCATGGGCCAGCACAGACAGTGCCATACAGGACATGGTGAGAAGTTTATATTATATGGTGGGAATATAAAGCAGGTCAAATTGTCTGGAAGGCAAAGTGGCAATAAAGATCAAAACCTGAAAACTCCACACGCCCTTTGAGCCACTTCCAAGAATACCTCCAATGAAACAGGGACAAGTGTGGGCAGCTGTAGTACGAGGGAGTTGTGTGGGGTTCTAATAATGCCAGAGCCTGGAAACAGCCCCGCTGTCCAAACGGAGGATCGGCTGAAGTGAATTATGGCACGTCCGTATAATGGCATGTAATACAGTCTTTCAAAAGGATCGTGTCAAGTAATTAATAAGATGGGAACTCTTCACAAAGGCTACAAAGCAATATATAAAAGAAATTTTATTAAGTACCATATAATTTTTGTAGGGAAAAACTAGAGGCATACAGGAAAAAGCCTGGAGTGATATTCACAAACTTTTTTTCTGGGTGGTAAAATTAAGGAGTATCTTTTTTTTCTCCCTTCTCCCTTGCTCCCATTTTTCATTTTTTGAGTCAAATTGTAGTTGATAGATATATGACACAAGCATGTGAAACTTTTGCAATAAAGATTTTTAAAAGTTTTTTGTAGGGGTGCCGGGTGGCTCAATCAGTTAAGTGGCTGACTTCGGCTCAGGTCACGATCTCGTGGTTTGTGAGTTCGAGCCCCACGTCAGGCTCTGTGCTGATGGCTCAGAGCCTGGAGCCTGCTTCAGATTCTGTGTCTTCCTCTCTCTCTGCCCCTCCCCTGCTTGTGCTCTGTCTGTCTCTCTCCTCTCAAAAATAGATAAACATTAAAAAACTTAAAAAAAAAAAAAAAGCTTTTTGTTTGTAAAACCTGTGAGTGATAAGAAGGTAGAGCAGGGTGGATATCCTAGGAGATCACAAAAATAAACAGAGGTTGCTGATCCAAAGACGGGTCAGGGCAATCTTCTTAGGGAATCTTCAAAGCAAAACAGAAAACAAACCAGAAAAACTCCCTAGAACTTAGGGCAGGAAGTGTGTCATTCTCTTCTGGCTTACCCTCTGACTCAGCACTGACGGTTGGTCCCTCAAATCCTTATCCTGAAGAGGTCACAGATAAGAGTTGTTGGTTTTTTTTTTTTTTTTTAAGTGTATTTGTTTTGAGAGAGAGAGAAAAACATGTGAGTGGGGGAGGGGCAAAGAGATGGGGAGGAAGAGAGAGAATCCCAATCAGGCTCATACCGTTGGCACACAGCCCAAAGCCAGGCTAGAACCCACGAACCATGAGATCAAGACCTTAGCCAAAATTGGATGCTTAACCACCTGGGCCCTCCAGGTGCCCCCAGGTAGGAGTTTGAAGAGGACGGAGGGGGGAAACCTCACCCAGTAAGTAGCTCCCAGCCCCGCAGGCGAAGTCTGAAATACAGACCAGGGTCTTCTAAGGAAAAAAACCCTTCCTCATTCTCCTTTAGATTCTTGACAACGGAGACCGAAAGTCCTATGTATATCACTACAAGTTAAACATGATTAAGTTCTTGTCTATTCCTTTTAAATAAGATCAACTTAAGATAAGACCAAGGCACACTGTGTTCTAGCCTCCTTCCCAGACAGGTTTAAAAAATTCAATAAACAGTTCAGACAAGTCACAGCAAGTCGCAGGTATTTGGAGCCTGGCTTACGCACGCTCACGTTGAAAAAGTTCACCACAGAGGCGCATGCCGTGGCCAGTCTGCCTCCGCGCTCGCCACTAGGTCATGAGGGTGGTTTGCTTTCTCTGCCCTGTTTGGCAGCCTCCTAAGCACAGCACTCAATGGCCATTCAAAGAGCACAGATGATTTGCTAGAAGATGCCCACAAACTTCTCTTAGTTCCATGTTTGGTTGTTTTTTTTTTAAATAACCCCCTGGAAAGTACAGAGCTGAGGGGAAACACATACCCAGGACTACTGAACAAAAGAGAAAAAATTTGTTTATGTTTATTTTGAGAGACAGGGCGAGAGAGTGAGCAGGGGAGGGGCAGAGTGAGAGAGAGAGAGAGAGAGAGAGAGAGAGAGAGAACCCCAAGCAGGCTCTGTACTGTCAGCACAGGGTCTGATGCGGGGCTTGAACCCATGAACCATGAGATCATGACCTGAGTTGAAGTTGGATGCTTAACCGATTGAGCCACCCAGGTGCCTCAAAACAGAAATTTTTGACTCTGGAAAACTTTCAGTTTTTAAGGCAAGGCAAATCAGAACTGGGGAACAAGGACAATTACAATCCAGGGCTATCACCTTCCCACATTTACTCAACAAATATCTATTGAGGTCTTACTGTGCCCCATGGTGGCCCTGAGGATTCATGATACACAAGGGGCCAAAGGAGGTTCTGTGTGTGTGCCGGGGTGATGGGATGGGGGTGTGGAAGGAGGGAAGCAGATACTTCCAAGAAATTCCAACAGGTATAGCACCATTGAGAACAGGTTATTAAGGATCCTTCCTATAAGTGCTGTTTAAAAGTTTAGACTCTGTCAAAATCCCAATAAGGCATCTTAGTCAGGAGATGACACAATCAGATGGATATTTTATAAAGACCAATGTCAGCTCAGGAGGCCAGACTGCCCTAGGGGTGGGAGGGGGTTGGGGCAAACCGTCTGTCCTTGAAGTCATCTAGGTAAGAGGTGATGGTGGTAGCCTAGTCGTGGTTGGTGGCAGGAAACAGTGAGAAGCAGTATACAGATTCTATGGCTGTGTGTGTGTGTGTGTGTGTGTATATATATATATATATATATATATTTTTTTTTTTTTTTAAGTTAATGAGACAGAGAGTACTGGAGGGACAGAGAGAGAAGGAGAAAAAATCCCTAGCAGGCTCCGCACCATCATCACAGAGCCCAACATGGGGCTTGAACTCACAATCCATGAGATGATGACTTGAGCTGAAATCAAGAATCGGATGCTCAACCAACTGAGCCACCCAGGGATTCCTACAGCTACTTAACATTGGTAATGTTGATCATATTGGCAATGGATGGAACATAGTGGGGAGATAGGGGAAGATTCCTTGCAGGTTTCGGGATAGTCAGCTGGATAATCTACTGGAGGAAACTGGGAGAGAAGGTCAGTTCACCTCATTTCACACTGAAATTGAGTTGTCTGTGAGACATTTGTGCTGTGGAGCATTCTACAGCTGCACATGCAGGTCTAGAACCTAGACAAGAGATTGGGCTTGAAATATAAATTTGGAAGTCACTGCCATTTAGGGGATCTGAAGGCCCAGGAATGGGTAAGATGGCCGAGGAAGAGAGTAGAGTCAGAATAGCAGAACAGCCAGACCAAGCCCTAACATATCAATATTTAAGGGACAAAGAAGAGGGAGGGGACTTCAAAGGAGATGAAAGGGAACAGAGAGAAGCTAGAAGATAATCAGGAGAGTAGATCATCAAAGAAAAGTCTGTATGTAGAAAACAGGAGCGGTAGGGACTTGACTGAACAGACAAGAAGAGACAGAAGGGTGTCCATCCACCTATCACTAAAATGCTCTATTTCTTCCCACCCTTCTCTATTTTTGGAGTCCTCTGTGAGCAGACAGGGACCCACACAAGAGGGAGCAGAAGAGAGTACATTCTGAGATAAACTTAGCAGTGGATTCTGGCTACAGCCAGCATGGTCCTGCTCACAGGTGAGAAAAGGCGTCAGGAGCCACAGGGGTGACAAGACACAAGGTTCCGAGACCAGGCCTCAAGGAGTGGTGCTCTGTTTTTCAGAGTATGTTGGCCATCTATTAGGTACGGGCATGGTTTATGGTGCTGGGATAGAGCAGTGCAAAAAGTTCCACTGAAAGAGCTAGAAACACAGCATGTCAAACAGAGATAAATGAGAAGAAAGGACAGAGGGAGGGGAAAGGGGAACATTCTGGATGGGCCTTCTCCTGGGGCAACATCTGAGCAGAAGCCTGAGAGGAGAGTGGGAGACAGTCAAGGAACAAGTGCAGGGGGTAGGGAGCAAGGACCCCCCAGGCAGAGGGAGGGGGGGTGCAAAGGCTCTGAGGTAGACACAAGCTTGGAAAGTGTGAGGAACAGCAAGGAGGCAGTGTGGCCTGACAGGACTGAGGGAGGCGGGAGTGTTGAGAGATGAGGTTGGGGAGTTGGGTGGGGCCATGTCAAGGGAGCCTTGTGGCTCATGGTCAGGAGTACAGACTTTTTGACTGTGATGGGAACACATAGGAGGGTGGGAAGCAAGGAAATCACACAGGCTGCTGGGTTTTTTTTTTTTTTTTTAATGTTTGTTTGTTTAGAGGCAGAGAATCTTATTGATTGATTGATTGGCAGAGAATCCTAGGCAGGCTCTGTACTGTTAGCACAGAGCCCCACTCAGGGCTCAAAACCATGACCTGTGAGAGCCTGACCTGAGCCGAAATCCAGAGTCAGACACTTAACCAACTGGGCCACCCAGGCACCCCAACAGTCTGCTGGGTTTTATAAGGTCATTCTGACTACATGGGATGAAGTGGCCGAGGCAGGCAGGCAAAAGCACAAGGGGAGTGATAGTAGCAGAAGAAGTAGGTAGAGGTGGGAGATACATATGTGGAAGGAAAATGGACAGGACTTGCTATTGGATTAGCTGGGTAGCCCCGAGGGAAGGAAGGAACTCAAGAGGTCACCTAGGCTTTTAGCCTGAGCGCTGTGTATCCAATGTGTTGACTGAGCAGGGCAATCAAAGGGGACGAGGTTGGGATGCAAAAGGGGGCCGGTGAAATCAAGGTGCCCATCCCTAGAGGAAGGGCAAAGCAGACAACAGAATAATCGAATAACCTGGCACTTGGGAGAGATGTATTACACATATTAATTTGGGAGTCATTACCTGGATTTGGTATCGATTCCATGGGACCTGATAACATCACCTGGATTCTTAATGCTGGCCACACATTAGTGCAGTCAGGTCACAAAGCATAGAAACAAAACATTTTATCAACTGATGTTCATGGCCCTCCCTGGGGATTCTGAATTAATTTGAGTTCTCAGGGTCCACCCACTCGCACATTTTCAGCAGCCCCAAGCCAGGTTAAGAAACACTGCCCAGAGAGTATGGACAAGAGTCAAGGATGGAGCCGGCCCACCACAGAATGTAGAGAACTTCCAAAGACAGGTTACTGAGGTAGGTGGAAAAGTGGAAGTCGAGAAGGCATTTTAAGAAGAGAGAGGGGTGGATGATGCAGAATAGTGCGGAGGTTCAGGAAGTTGAGGATGGAGACGCGGCCACGGGATTGGTTTACAGAGGAAGTCTCTGGTGACCTTAACAGAAATGATTTTGGAGAGCGAAGGACTGAGGAGGGGCACCAAGAAGGGCAGACCGTAGGCAGAGACAACTCTTTTGGGAGTTCCACCAGGGCGGAGAGCAGAGAAGCTGGGCTGGAGCTGGCAGGCTACTTTGGCTTGAGGAATTTTGTTTCTCATTCACACCTTAAGGCAGTTGATAAAAAAATGAAGATGCTCCCACATGGAGAAAGAAGCTGATGCTGTAGAAGAGGGGTAATTGCAAGAGGATTTCCAGAAGATGGGAGAGAAAAAAACCACTGGGCACCCTGAACTCTTGAATCTGAAATTTCCCTTCAGAGGCTGGTGTCTTCACTGTTTACTTTTCAGGGGATATAATATGTCCTAAAAAATCACAGAGTGGCTGGACTGGAAAGGAACCTAAAGATCATCTGGTCCAATCCTCATTCCCAGGTCCGCTCAAATTCCTATGTCCTGTCCCATTCATGGTCTTTCTGACATCCTCCTTTGGAAGGGAATTTGTACACCTGACCTACTTCATCGTTCCATCCACCCCTAGCATCCACTAAGCCATAGTTCATGAACTCTTTGCACATTCCCTGAAACGAGCCAGAATCTGTTTTCCCATATTCCAATCTATTGGCTCTAGTCATGTGCCTTCCAGTTATGTGTCTTTCAAACATTCTGAACTATGAACTCTTGCCCCACCCTGTGAATCCCATATTCCCAAACCAGTTATTTTTTGCGTGTATGGACAAACAGCTTCCCATTCTAGAAAATATGTAGACAGGGTTTACCAATCCACTTAGTTGGTCTCCATTACGATAAAGGTATAGACAAACATATTGCAATAAAAGTTATACCAATATATATACGAATAACCCGCAACAGCCATGACTGTCCAAGAAACCAAAATTTGTACTTCAAGATTTGGGCTTCATCTACTCAGTCCTTAAGCACTAATTTGATTCTCATCTTAACCACCTGACCCCAATTCCAGAGAACAATACCCCCCCCAACACAGACAAACACACACACACCCCACATATACACACTCACTCAGACCGTGAGGTAGGAAAATATTTGACCAATTATTATTAAGCACACCTGTTATGAAGCAAAAACTTCATATTGGTTCTCATGACAATTAATTGAAGGTTAGGAAAAAAAATCTCTACACTGTAAACATGGATTAATTTCCTGAATACTTCATACAACAAAAACTCCAAAGGCAGAGGAAAAACTTGAATGTTTACACATGCAAAGAGAACTTTTTAAAATGCAATTATAAATTAAGTCAAAAGCACAGCTATAAAAGCCAGGCTTGACTTAGGGAATCATCGCTAAAACTCAGTGAAGAAATAGGGTACATTATTCCAACACTGACGTTTCGAATATTCACGCCAAATATCACATGAACTGTTACTCTTCTAGTCTTAATTTAAAACATTCCAACCAATAGGTGTAAAAGGGACACAGCACACCAGAGTATTGGCTTAGTGCCCCAAGTTACACTGAACTAGGCTAAACAATTTTTATAGTTGTTATAGTAATTAATGCAAAATGCACACAATAGGGCTTGAAATGTTTATTGAATGAATGAATTGATTATATTGAAGTCACAGTTAATGCAATAGGAAAAGAAAAAAAAAAACAGGAGAACACTGAAAAACGATTATAGTCATGACCCCAGATTCATACACATGAAATGATTTCTAGAAAGAAAGTTTGATGTAGTTAACATAGAGCATTAAAGGTACCACTTGAAATCTCCTTAAAGGAACAACAACAAAAAACAATCAGCTGTCAACCACTTGCATAATAGGATCAGTGAATTCGGAGCAACTTCAAGAGCCAATAACTATGTACTTTTGTCAGTTTTGGGGAACACAGGTTTGAGTATATTTAATATGTCATATTTATACTCCTTATTAAAATTTGCTGCCTCAACTAAACACTTTAAAACTTCACAAGTGTGTATACACACACACATACACAACATTTTATTTGTGGCAAAGACCCTTAGTGTGTCACACTCAGGAAACCTGGATTTGTCCAGAGTGAGATAGAGTTCATGAGATTAATTACACAATATAATAAATATAGGTTAAAGTTAACCTGCCATGAAAGTATTCCTGAATGTCTCAAAATCAAAGAAAACTGCACTGGGCTCAATTTAAAAATGTTTTTCCTGGGAATGCAAACTGGTGCAGCCATTCTGGAAAACAGTATGGAGGTCCCTCAAAAAAATTAAAACTGAAACTACCCTATGACCCAGCAATTGCACTACTAGGTATTTATCCAAGGGGTACAGGTATGCTGTTTCAAAGGGGCACATGAACCCCAACGTTTATAGCAGCACTATCGACAATAGCCAAAGCATGGAAAGAGCTCAAATGTCCATCGATGGATGAAGGGGTAAAGATGTGGTATATATATAGAATGGAGTATTACTTGGCAACCAAAAAGAAGGAAATCTTGCCATTTGCAACTACATGGATGGAACTGGAAGGTATTATGCTAAGCAACATAAGTCAGTCAGAGGAAGATAAATATCATATGACTAAGATACAAAACAGATGCACATAAGAGAAGGGAAGCAAAAATAATACAAAAACTGGGAGGGGAACAAAACAGAAGAGACTCTTAAATATGGAGAACAAACAGGGTTGCTGGAGGGGTTGTGGGAAGGGGGACGGGCTAAATGGGTAAGGGGAGCTAAGGAATCTACTCCTGAAATCATTGTTGCACTATATGCTAACTAACTTGGATGGAAATTTAAAAAATAAATTAAAAAAAAAAGAGAAATAACAAAAAATGCCTTTCCTAGCCTCAGCCAAGTGAAAGGCAAGAAAAACCAAAGAACTCTTACCAGCACATCAGATCAGTTTTATAGACCATGTATAACCACTTTCAAATGGTTCACTCCCTCACTTTAGAAAATCGTTATATTATATTAGAAAACAAGCATTTTATAAGCATATTTTAAAATTGTTTATTTTGGCTAATTTTTATGGGTTTAATTTTCTTAATTTTGGTCTTCTTCCAAGCCATTCAAGTACAACCGACGTAGGCAACCACTAGAAGAGATCCTGCCCCAAAAATCGGAACCAGCAGCTGCACCAGCTACAAGGACAAGCCAGGACCACATCATTGGACCACCATGACAGCAGACACAGGAGACACTCAAGGGGGAGGGGCATTTACTAAGCCAGATTCTTCTCTTCATCTTGCTGGAAGGCCAACAATGTAAATTTCTACATACTATTATTTCCTCACAATGGGCATATACATTGCTCTGGCATGTCCTGTTTTTTTTATATAAATGTATTCTTCTCTTTTTTTAACGTTTATTTATTTTGGGGACAGAGAGAGACAGAGCATGAATGGGGGAGGGGCAGAGAGAGAGGGAGACACAGAATTGGAAACAGGCTCCAGGCTCTGAGCCATCAGCCCAGAGCCTGACGCGGGGCTCGAACTCACGGACCGCGAGATCGTGACCTGGCTGAAGTCGGACGCTTAACCGACTGCGCCACCCAGGCGCCCTCTTCTCTTTTTTTAAAAAAAAAGTTTATTTATTTTGAGAAAGAGAGAGAAAGTGGGGGAGGGGTGGACAGAGAGGGAGACAGACCATCCCACGCAGGCTCTGGTGCGGTCAGTGCAGAGCCCAATGCATGGCTCGAACTCAGGAACAATGAGAGCATGACCTGAGCCAAAACGAAGAGTCAGAGGCTTAACCGACCGGGCCACCGAAGCACCCTGTGGTGTGTCTTATTTTTTAAAGTCTGATTATTCTAGAACATTGTGTCTCAACCTCAGTTCTACTGACATTTTGAGCCAGACAATTATTTGTTACAGTGGAGCCGTCTGTGCCTTGTAGGACGCATCCTGGCTTCTACCCGCTAGATACTAGTAACATACCCCTCCCCTCATTGTGACGACCAAAAATATCTCGTGATATTGCCAAATGCGGAGGGGGAAGGACACACTGCCCCTGGTCAAGAGAGCCACGGCTCTAAAGTACTGGTTCTTAGTTACACACTAGGAGCAGAAAGGAATCTTCAAAAACAGTGTTGGCGCAACACAAAAATACATTACAGCCCCCCCCAGATTAGAGTAGTCCGTATCTTGGTATCAGGGTCGACCTGATTACAGTACACAGAAAAAAGCAGAGGAAACAGAAAGAGGTTAACTGTAGCTCTGATCTGCAAACTTTGTCTCCCTTTTGATCGGACAGGAACTAGAGCATAAAGATTTATCTGAATCCCCACGCTGCCTCTTCTAACACTCCACGGTTGTGGGGGCCTTAGAAAGCAAGGTCCAGAGATGGACAACACAGAACTATTTCCTCACAGGGTGACCATGCCGGCGGTCCAGGGAGGGCAACTTTGGAACCCTCAGGTCTTGAAGGAGCGTCACTAAACCAGCCTCGGAGAAATGCCGAGTTCATTACAAACAATACACAAACGAACAATCTGTGGGCTGGGGAAGACACCCAGAGGGCTCACATGGGAACTAACTCAAGCCCTTCCTGAGAAGGGTAGTGGGTTCATCCTCACAGCAGATGACATCGCCAGGGACCCACCTGGAGCTGACAGCAACACCTGACTCCTGTACAAAAGCTCCATGGCCATGAACATGGGAATTCTCTCTCCCACCCCATTAGACCTCAACATCCTCTGCCAGCCTCCTCAGTCTGTTCAGTGACACTGGGCCTGGTTCCAGTGTTTGCAAAGAATGGCATGTCAGTGCCTCTGAGGGTACTTCCCCCCGTGCCAGTCTGGCTATGGCTTCCCCATCAACCATGTGCCAGCCTACTCGTGCTAACAGACTGACTGCTGTTTCTTTCATTAGGGGGAAAAAAAGTAGACACATACATGCAAACACATATAACAGGGATTCTCTCCCAGTTCAGGAGTGGTAATAATCAGCCAATGTTATTGAGGGGCTGATGATGCACACAGTATTTTGCTAAGAGCCATACGTGTGTTATGTCATGGACCGCTGCTAGCACCGTGAAGGAGATGCTATAACTGTCCCCATTTGATAGACAAGGTTACTGAGATGTAGGCAGTTTAAGAAATTCACCCAAGGCAAAACCAGGACCCATTCGTTTTCCCACTAGATTGTAAGTTCCCAAAGGCACGGACTACTTCTATGGGCACAGCTATTACTAAATGGTTGCTATCAGACAGACCCTGTCCTATTTGCTCCTATTTTCTCCAAAGAGAACCCAAATCAGTTACTGAACTCCGCCAACTGGGAATGTTTCAAGCTCTCATTGATTTGGGTTAGAAATGCTAGGTTAGGAGGGGGGTGCCTGGGTGGCTCAGCTGATTAAGCGTCCGACTTCGACTCAGGTCCTGATCTTGCGGTCTGTGAGTTCCAGTCCTGCATGGGGCTCTGTGCTGACAACTCATAGCCTGGAGTCTGCTTCAGATTGTGTGTCTCCCTCTCTCTCTGCCCCTTCCCCACTCACACTCTATCTGTCTCTCCCTCTCTCTCAAAAATAAATAAACATTAAAAAATTAAAAAAAGAAATGCTAGGTTAGGAGAAAAGTTCCCAAGCATAGAGAATACGCATGATTATCCAGTGTTTGTCCCAGACTCCATCAACGACACACAGGGCACTGTGTATGTCTCTGTTCTTGCCTTAAGTCGACCCAGAGTTCAGCTTTGTCTCCTCATACTTTACTGATTCGTCTTTCAAGGGTCTCCCAAATGCCCTATTTTCCTTGCCAGGACTCTCATTTCTCATCTTGGGTCAGCAAGTACCTCCGAGCTGGCTCACATCGCTGCAATCCACCTTGCACCCAGATGTCAAATCTTCTTTCAGTGCCCCTGTCCAAGCTGTCCCTCTTCTGCTCAAAAATCTACAACAGTTCCCTCTTTCTGATGGCCCCAGCTCTTGTGCACAGCGCTGAAGGCTGAAAGCTACTCTTGCTCAGATCGTAGAGTAACTAGTCAGTGTTCTCCTTACTAGTTCCCACTATAAAACTGCAAAATTCCAGTCTGACCAATGTCCACTATCTCCCACAAACACCCTCTGCTCACAACAACCTCTGTGACCTGGCTCTGAGGGTCCCATGCTCCACATCTGAATCAAGTACCATTGCTTACATTTTCAATCCTTTATTGTGTTCATTTATTCATTTAGCTGCACACCTGTGTGTGTATGTATGTATGCACATATATAAATAATATAAATATAAATATAAATATAAATATAAACACATACACATATATATAAGTCTAAGGCAAAACTATCCTACTGAAACACTCTGATCTCTGGATCTGGGGAGGGGGGCTCTCCTCCCCGTAAAAACTTATAAAGCAGTGCCAAGCATTGCTTTAGGTGCCAGAGATAGACCAGTGAGTATAAGGCACAAAGCTCCTCGTATGCATGGAATCTTCCTTCTCCAGATTTCCATAGGGCTTCGTATGGCCAAATCGACCATTCCCAAAGATGCCAGGCCCATTACACGTTAATGGGCAAAGGACTTTAGTAAATGCTACAGGCTATGTTCAGTACCCTTCTCGACGAATCAAAATGATACATCCTGCAGAATAAAAGCACACTTTACTTGACCTAGCGTTTGTCAAGTAAACCTCTGCTGTGTTCACACTAGAGAAAGAGACACAGACAGGAACATCCTATAGAACATATCTGATGCGAAAGCTGGTTTTAACACTAGTTTGTAAGTTCCCAGAGGGCACAGACTACTTCTACGGGCACTAACTCAGTCCACAGCTATTACTGAATAGTTGCTAACAGACAGACCCTGTCCTATTTGCTGGAGATTCATGAGTAAACAAAAAAGACACAGGCTCTTCTTACTGACTATCCTATGTTGCCTCTATTCAGCTGTGTGCTAATTGCATTTGAAGAAATTACTCTGTCTACAGGGCGGAACACTAAACTTTGTTCCTTATTTTAATCCCAGATCTAACATATAGATGCATAGCATACAGTAAGCACTCAAATGTTTCTTCAATAAATGAATCAGTCCATGCCTTACAATTTAGCACTTAGTTGACAAGTTGAGCTGGGTACAGGATCATGATTCATGTGTTTGAGCCTTGTCTCAAGCAGAGGATAAACGTCTTAACCAGTTTGGCTCGTGTGTAACAACTAAAACCACTCCATCTTCTTTTAATGTTTTGTTTTTTGTTTTTTGTTTTTTGTTTTTTAGTGTTTATTTTTTGAGAGAGAGAGAGAGAGACAGAGCATGAGCAGGGGAGAGGCAGAGAGAGAGGGAGACACAGAATCCGAAGCAGGCTCCAGGCTCTGACCTGTCAGCACAGACCCCAATGCGGGGCTTGAATCCACGAACCATGAGATCATGACCTGAGCCAAAGTCAGATGCTTCACAGACTGAGTCATCCAGGTGCCCCTAAAACCACTCCATCTTAAGCTGCTTCTTAACATACAATCTCAGAATTTAAGAGAAGCATACACGGGGTTTTTTCCTTCTGTCAGAATTGAATACTATTCTGTCATGTGGAAGTACCACAACTAAGTCAACCTTAGTTAAATTTGGTTTTCTTAAATTTGATTATTATTTAGGCTGTTTCCAATTTTTTCCTATTACATGTATTATTGCAGTGGCTAAGCTCAGAATACATTTGAGCACAACACGTTCCTGCATGCTTCCAGTTATTACTGAAAAATTAATTCCTAGTAGGGGAATCACTGGGTCTTTTGAATTTTGATACTACAGAGGTGCCTGGGTGGCTAAGTCGGTTATGCATCTGACTCTAGAATTCGGCTCACGTCGTGATCTCGTGGTTCTTGAATTTGAGCCCCTGTCAGGCTCCACGCTGGCAGTGTGGAGCCTGCTTGGGATTCTCTCTCTGTCTGGATTCTCTTTCTCTCTCTCTCTCAAAGTAAATAAGGAAACCTAAAAAAAATTTTGGGGGGGCGCCTGGGTGGCTCCGTTTGTTAAGTGTCTGACTTTGGGTCAGGTCATGATCTTGCGGCTCATGGGTTCAAACCCCATGTCAGGCTCTGTGCTGACAGCTCAGAGCCTGGAGCCTGCTTCGGGTTCTGTGCCTCCCTCTCTCTCTGCTCTTCCCCTGCGCGCTCTCTCTCTCTCTCTCTCTCTCTCTCACTCAAAAATAAATAAACATTACTAAAAATTTTTTCTGATACTACAGTATGGCCAGACTGCTTCCCGGAGAGTTGCCAACTTACAATCTTCTCAGTAGAGTTTGAGATTGACAACGCCTGTTTGCCACTTTCCCTCCAAGCCTGGGCTTTATCAAAGTCTGCCTATCAGATAAGTAAAAAATGATATCCCAAAGCACACAGACCTAGTACTGCTCTGTAGTTACCTAACATTTTCCTTCTGATAAACGTCATGCCTGGGCTCCCATTGAAAATGTTCTAGATAAGAATTCCATTTAAACTGATCCTGGGTTATAATTACAAGGTTATCAGTGATTTCTATTTTCAATAGCCCGTATCATGTTGCTAAATCTATTTTTCACAACAAAAAGAGCCCAGAAAAATAATGCAAAAGAAAGGATGCAGAAAAAAAAAAAAGAATCACAGATGGAAGGAGTGGTTCTTTATGGACAAATGTGGTGGAAACTGGATAAGAATCCCTGTGCCATGAGGAAGCCAGTTCTGTACTTTATAATCATCCTGGAAAAACAACAGAAGTAAAATTCTGTGGGAATGCAAGCTGGTGAAGCCACTCTGGAAAACAGTATGGAGGTTCCTCAAAAAACTAAAAATAGAACTACCCTAAGACCCAGCAATTGCACTACTAGGCATTTATCCATGGGATACAGGTGTGCTGTTTTGAAGGGACACATGCACCCCAATGTTTAGAGCAGCACTATCAACAACAGCCAAAAATATGGAAAGAGCCCAAATGTCCATCGATGGATGACTGGATAAAGAAGATGTGGTGTGTATGTGTGTATACACACACACACACACACACACACACACACACACACATACATACAATGGAGTATTAGCAATCAAAAAGAAGGAAATCTTGCCATGTGCAACTACGTGGATGGAACTGGAGGGTATGATGCTAAGTGAAATTAGTCAGTCAGAGAAAGACAAAAATCATGATTTCACTCAGATGAGGACTTTAAGAGACAAAACAGATGAACATAAGGGAAGGGAAACAAAAATAATATGAAAACAGGGAGGGGGACAAAACAGAAGAGACTCATAAATACGGAGAACAAACTGAGAGTTACGGGAGGGGTGGTGGGAGGGGGGATGGGCTAAATGGGTAAGGGGCACTAAGGAATCTACTCCTGAAATCATTGTTGCACTATATGCTAACTAATTTGGATGTAAATTTTTAAAAATTAAAAATTAAAAAAAAAAAGAAGTAACATTATGTCCAGCCTTAGATGGACCACAGGTCCATTATTCCTCTGCTTAATTCCTGAACTCCATAAGCCAGAGCTTTGTCCCTCTTTCCTGAGTGAATACGCACAAGGTGCCTTCATGAACACTGCATACTAACTGTACTTCGATTGTGCTAATCATCTTATTTTCCTATCCCATCCAATGGATAGGAAAGGTTTCATTCATTTGGTTCTTAATATTCATTTTAACCTTTCAAAGTTCATGTTGTCATTTCCCCCTTTTGTTCACTTTAAAATGAACACCAAACAAAGCCAGGAATGTTGAAGCTTTTGGAGTACAGTAAAACCTTGGTTTGCGAGTGTAAGTCATTCCGGAAACATGCTTGTAATACAAAGTGCTTGTATATCAAAGCGAACTTCCCCATAAGAAATAATGGAAACTCAAATGATTCATTCCATAACTCCAAAATATTCAGATAAAATGATTACAATACTGGGGCACCTGGATGGCTCAGTTGGTTAAGTGTCTGACTCTTGAGTTCAGCTCAGGTCATGATCTCACAGTCGTGAGATTGAGCCTCACATTGGGCTCTGTGCAAACAGCCCAGAGCCTGCTTGGAATTCTCTCTCTCTCTGTCTGTGCCCCTCTCTGCCCCCCAAAATAAATAAACATTAAAAAATGATTATAATACTGTAATATAATACAAAATGAAGAAAATACAAAATACAAAGTAAAATATACAAATGGACCTGTACTTACTTTTGAAAATCTTTGTGGCTGTGTGAGGGAGAGAAGAGAGGGGAGGGTTATTATGCAGGATGACTTTCACTATCACTCACAGAATCACTGCTATCTATTGGCTCAATGGAATCTTTTCTTTTCGTGCAACTTTAACAAGGAACCTATCCAATGACACTTGCTTTTGCCTCTTTTGGAGAATTTTGCAGAAATGTGACATTGCATTGATGATCACCCACCATGGAGCAGTGAGAGACAGAGAGAGAACCACTGGTTCAGTTGTGATCATGTGACGTTCAGTGTGATGTACTACTTGTATTGCAAGACATGGCTCGTTTAACAAGTCAAAATTTATTAGAAATGTTTGCTTGTCTTGCGGAACACTCCCAGAATGAGGTACTTGCAATCCAATGTCTTAATGTATAATGTTTTTGTTCAAAACCTCTTAAGCGGATCTTGAAGAATAGAGAAGGAAAAGGAAAAGGTTCAGAGCATTTTCATCAGCCTTAAAGACTGGGCTTTGGCCATGACCAAGTCTGGTTCTCTCTCCTCTCCAAGATTTCTGAGACCTTCCTTTCCTCCACTGTGGACAGGTGCCCTCTAGTCCTCCAAATTCAGGCCTTTCCCAGCATCCCCTGCTGGAGTTACTGTCCTGGGGGGGGAGGGGTCAACTTCTGAGAGTGAACACAGGGGCCCACCCCCTCCCCCTTGAGCCCTCCCAGGATAACCCCACTCCTTTTCCAGTCTTCCTACAGTGCCCAAGAGAGACAGTGCCCTCCAGGGACATCCTGGAGGGGGTGTGGCTGTGAAGAGTGACACCTATCTCCACCTGGGCACCTGGGTGACTCAGTCAGTTAAGGGTCCAACTTTGGTTGGTGGGTTTGAGCCCCGCGTCAGGCTCTGTGCTGATAGCTCAGATCATGGAGCCTGCTTCGGATTCTGTGTCTCCTTCTCTCTCTCTGCCCCTGCCCCACTCACACTCTGTCTCTGTCTCTCTCTCAAAAATAAATAAACATAAAAAAAAAAAAAGAGTGACATCTATTTCCTAATGTCTGCAAAAGCTTCTGAGTCCAGAGAGATACCATCGGCCTCAGTGCAGTTAGTGATTTCTCTGGTTTTGAAAACCATCTCCTTAGAGAAGAAAATCTCTTCCTGCAAAAGTAAAGATGGAAGAAGGGAAAAGAATGGCCAATTGCCAAAATCCCACGATGTGCCAGGTGTTTTAATCAGGTAATCCTACTGAGGCCTCCCAGAATCCTGTGTGGCTTATTTTCCTTCTCTCCACTTTCAGTGGAAAAACATCGGCTTAAAAGAAGTGAAGCAACTTGACTGGCAAAGGTACTCATGCCTGGGAGATATTACAGCTCAAATTCAGGTAATGGCCAACCCCAGGCTTCTTGGACCCACAGGTAACTCCCGACAAGCTGGAGAGCAGAACTTTCCAACCAGAAGCCCACAGACCCCCAGCAGTCCCTGGGTGGGCTTTGAGGGTGTCTGAATATTCGGAGTCTGGGGTGCTGTGCCTTTTGTGGGAGGGTCACTTAAAACGTTCCCATTTTTTCATTGCCTTTGCTTCTCCTACTGCTGCTTCAGTCACATGTAGAACTACTCACCATGGCAGGGCCTGGGAGGCTCAGTCAGTTAAGCATCCAACTCTTGATTTCAGCTCAGGTCATAATCTCACAGTTTGAGTTTGAACCCTGCATTAGGCTCTGTGCTGGGAGCAGAATCTGCTTGGGATTCTCTCTCTCCCTCTCTCCCTCTGCCCTTCCCCTGGCTCAAGCTTTCTCACTCTCTCAAAATAAATAAATAAACATTAAAAAGAGAGAGAGAGAGACAGAGAGAGAGAGAGAGACAGAGAGAGGGAAATAACCACCTTGGTCATAACCTACTTCAGAGAAATCTTCCTGTCATCTTTTCATTAGCCTTAAGAGCCATCTTGTTAACAAATTATTTGAACAACTCTTGAAGGGGAATCACTATGGAGAGAAATGTGCCAACAAACCATGGCTGTCCTTGGTTACCAAGCATCACCCTGCCACCCTCAAGCCTTCTGCAGATTCTCGGAAAGGTCCATAACCAAAAAATAAAAAAATTAGTGAGGAACCCCTCCATTAAGTCTCATTTCCTTTTTTTAAAAATTTTTTAATTTTTTTTAGAGAGAGCGAGCGCAAGTAGGGGAGCGCGAGCAGGAGGGGAGAGAGAGAGAGAGAGAGAGAGGGATAGAGAGAGGGATAGAGAGAGAGAGAGAGAGAGGGAGAGAATATTAAGCAGGCTCCTCACTGAGCTTGGAGCTTGATCCTATGACCCTAGGATCCTTGACCTGAGCCGAAATCAAGAGCTGAACACTCAACCAATGAGCCACACAAGCACCCGAAGTCTTATTTCCTTTAAGAGATAAGGACAACATACGCCTCTACTAGCTCTCGAAGTGTCTTGAAAGACCATCCACTCAGCAGCCACAGATGAAGTGGCCACATTTCACGTTGGCCAAACGAAGATATCACTTGCCACTCAGGGTGAGAAAGTAGAATATGAATGTGTGTCGCAGAGGCTTTAAATAGAGAGGAAGGAAACTGTGGTTTGAGAAGAGGAGGAAAATGCAGAGGTCTTTGATCTTTGTACTTCACAAAAAAGCAGCTGAAAAAGTATATAACTGCCTCCTTCAATACCATTTGACCGTTAACAAGAAGCAGTTCAACAATTTTATCACACATGTGCACAAATGCTGTTGGTTTTTGACCAGGCATAGGTCCGATAACCAGAAAGAAAATGCGTCAAGTTCTGTGTGGCACAAAGGAGCACACGAGCTCAGGTGCCCAGTCGGGGCACTATCAGAACGGTCGGAAGAAAGACCAAAACAGCTGGGAGAGTCAAGAACATCTATTAAGTGCCAACTGTTTAAGGCCAGGACCAAGGCCATCCCTGATGTAATGGGAGCTTTCCGGTGCCAAAGCGCAGGCGGGCACAGCCTGCCTGGTGTATTGCACACCATCTGGGAGATGAAAAAGTAAAGGTGGAGGAAGAGTGGTAGAGAGAAAAATACAGACTTCAAACCTAATTAAACAGCAAGGGAGAAACAGATGTGAGGGGCCGACTTGCCAACACCAAGGCCCTGGCAAATAATAGCGATTGCCCCACGAGAATTCACAGGCACAAGACTGCCAGCGAGTCAGCAGGGTGGGAGGGGAAGCTGTCATCTGCACCAAAGCTCTCATTGTGTGACTCGAGTGTGCCTGTGAGCTCTGCAAGGTTCTACTTAATAGTATTGTTTTTATCCCTGCTCTCAGTTGGGGAGAGCTCTCAGTTTTGTGCTCTCAAGATGCACAAAATATCACGTGTTGAGCCATAATAAGTTTCCTGCTCCGGGAAAGTTGGTTGAGCGTCCAACACTTGGTATCGGCTCAGGTCATGATCTCCCGGTTCATGGGATTGAGCCCTGCATCACGTTCTGCACTGTCAGTGCGGAGCTTTCTTGGGCTTTTCTCCTTCTCACTCTGCCCCTCCCCTGCTCGGGCTTGCTCTTTCTCCCAAAAATAAATAAGCTTAAAACAAAAAAATTTCCTGCTCTGTAAGTTAGGGGTGGGGACTGGAATCAGCTTCTGAATTCTGTAACTCCAAGTGACACGGCATTGCTCTTTGTCAAGGTGCTGTTTATGAATTGATTTTTCCTTGAAATGGGGTGCTTTAGTAAATGCAGTCCTGCTTGCAAATTACATGTATGGATTCTGAAGGAGAGTAGTGGCTGCTGATAAAAACAGGGCATCTGCAAAACTCTGGCTTGTTTCCAAGACTGTTTCAATGGGAAAGCAATAAAACACTATTTTCATCATTAAATCAGAGTGAGAATAATTTCCAAATAAGTCTTGACGGGCATCTCCATACATGTGCATACATTTACTAAAATACATCGCATTTCATCAGGTCCAAATGCCATTGATTGTAAGATACACAATTTACAACAGGTGTTTTGGAGGAAGAACTAAAACATTACCTGTATACATCCATTTTACAATGCATTCCCAGTTGAGAACTGCTTTCAAAATTAAAAATGTGCCCCTCAGAATCGAAAGACGGTAGTATGAATGAATAAAAATAGGTGCTAAACTAGATGTATCCGCTCACCTTTGCACAAATTTTCTCTACAAGGGATGCCAGCAGAAGCTATTCATCTGTGTGTTTGGTTTCTTTCTAAAACTGAAAACTTAAGAAACTAGTACAAGAGTCTTATAAAAGGTGCACCAAAACAATGTATTGCGTGCACACCTTTTGACCCAGCAATCCCACTTGGAGAAACTTACCATAAACAGAATTGCTTGTATATAGTGACACACAAACAAGGATGTTTACTGCAGAGTTATTTGGAATATGAAAACCTGTAAATATTATGAATATTCAACAATAAGAACATTCTTAAACAAATCATGGTACCTTCATAAACTTGGAGTACAGAATATGTATTTTGAGGGGCACCTGGGTGGCTCAGTCAGTTAAGCGTACGACTTTGGCTCAGGTCATGATCTCATCGTTCGTGAGTTCAGGCCCTGCATCAGGCTCTGTGCTGACAGCTCAGAGCCTGGAACCTGCTTTGGATTCTGTGTCTCCCTCTCTGTCTGCCCCACCCTGCTTGTGGTCTGTCTCTCTCTCAAAAATAAATACACATAAAAAAAATTTTTTTTAAAGAATATGTATTTGAATACAGATTTGGAATATTGAATACCATGAAGCAAAAAAAAAAAAAGTGAATCTCAGAAGAGTAACTGTCTATATTTTATCAACTGTAAAATGCACATTTCTTCATATCTCAACATCTGTGAAATTATATAATATAATCAATTATATATTATATACATTATATATATAATTGATTGGAATCAGCTTCTGAATTCTGTATCCTACATTCTGTATCCTGAATTCTGGATCCTTCTGAATCCTACAGTAGTAGGATCCCACATGTACTTACATATATGCATAGGAAATTTCTGGAAAGCTACTCTATAAAATAAGGGGAGGGAGCAATGTGTTATTTTACTTCACCTTACATTCTTTCTTAAAGTTTGTGATGTTGCATCAAACACATATTAATTCCAAATAAAAATGGAACAAGCCAAGCGTAAGTAGTTTCGGGCTCCTAAAAGGTAGTTGCTTGGACACAGTTGACAGGCTATCCCTTTTGGGAAAACCACCCCCATGAAACTTTCTATTTTACAAAAAATGAAAGGCAAGGACCCAAGAAAGGGGACCTTCACTAAGGGATCCTGGGCACCTAGTTGAGTTTTGCTTCCTGTTTCCTGATCATTCAGTAAGTTTTGCCAAAAGCTATAGCCTAGCCTGTGTGCTGTGTGGGGGGGAAAGGGGTTGGAAATTGAGAGGCTAAGTCCTGTCCTCTGGGAGGATGGCTCAGCAAAGCAGAGCAAGTGTTCTTCTCGGAGGGAGAAAGGGGGAGGTGGGAGCCAGTGTCTGGCAAAGGCCAACCACACCCAGGAGAGGAACCACTTTGTGGTTCTCCATGCTCAGCATGACCAAGGGAGGGTGGTTAAAATGCAGTATGGAGGTTCCTCAAAAGTGAAAAACAGAACTACCCTATGATCCAGTGATTGCACTATGAGATATTTATCCAAAGGATATAAAAATGCTGATTCGAAGGGGCACCTACACCCCAATGTTTATAACAGTGGTATCAAAAATAACCAAATTATGGAAAGAGCCCAAATGTCCATCGACTGATGAATGGATAAAGAAGATGTGGTATATATACGATGGAATATTACTCAGTGATCAAAAAGAATGAAATCTTGCCATTTGCAGTAACATGGAGGGAACTAGAGTGTGTTATGCTAAGTGAAATAAGTCAGGCAGAGAAAGAAGATATCATATGATTTCACTTATATGTGGAATTTAAGAAACAAAACAGATGAACATAGGGAAGGAAAAATGAGATAAAAACAGAGAGGGAGGCAAACAAAAGGGACTCTTAAATACAGAGAACTAAGGGTTGATGGGGGTTGGAGGGTGGGGAAAATGAATGATGGGCATTGAGGAGGACACTTATTGGGATGAGCACTGGTTTGTTATAAGTAAGTGATGAATCACTGTTTTCTACTCATGAAACCAATACTATACTGTATGTTAACTAACTTGAATTTAAATAAATACTTTTTTAAAAAATAAAAAATATCTGGGCTGATGGCTCAGAGCCTGGAGCCTGTTTCCGATTCTGTGTTTCCCTCTCTCTCTGCCCCTCCCCCGTTCATGCTCTGTCTCTCTCTGTCCCAAAAATAAATAAACGTTGAAAAAAAATTAAAAAAAAAAATAAAATAAATAAAATGCAGATCCCTGTGGCCTACCCAGATCTAAGGCAAAGTAATTCCGACAAACAGCCCAACAATGGTCTGAGCTCTCATTATTTGAGTACTTGTATTTATCACATAAGGTGGGCAACCTTTAGAATTCGTGAGAAGTAGATTTGAGGCAGCCAGGTTCAACAAATTTTGTTCCACATAACTTTTAAAAGTAGAACTGATACTATCATTCAAATAGGAAGGACCTAGATCTTTTGAGATGAAAATCTGCTGAAACAAACACTTAGAAAGATCACCTCCTTCTTGACAACTAGAAAATACACGCCGTCTCCAACATATTCAAGTAAGAAAAATGGTCTCTTAAAAAAAAGTTCACTTTTTTTATAAATTGTTTTCAAAAATTTTTAACATTTATTTATTTTTGAGAGACAGAGCTCAAGCAGGGGAGGAGGAGAGAGAGGGACACAGATTCCAAAGCAGGCTCCAGGCTCTGAGTTGTCAGCACAGAGCCCGCGTGGGGCTTGAACTCGTGAACCATGAGACCATGACCTGAGACGAAATTGGACGCTCAACTGACTGAACCACCCAGGTGCCCCCAAAAATCAGTTCATTTTTAAGATGAGGAACCTCTAATATGAATATGAAAAAGAGATTTTAAATACCCTACATTTTCAGGGTGCCTGGGTGGCTCAGTCGATTGGGCATCCCACTTCGGCTCAGGTCATGATCTCTCAGTTTGTGAGTTGAAGTTCTGCATCAGGCTCTGCACTAACAGTACAGGGTCTTCTTAAGATTCTCTCTCCCTCCTCTCTCTCTGCCTCTCTCCATTCTGGCATGCTCCTACTCTCTCAAAATAAATAAGCATTCCGCTTATAGATTCCGTTCACAGAATGAGCTCAGAATACCAGAACTTATACCTCAAAGGGCTCTTCTGCATTTTAGCTGATGTTTAAAGATTTTAAGTTTACCTCACTCCCTCTGCGTCATGTGGTATATTATTCTTCTTATGTCATGATAAAAGGCATATTGCATTGGCTTACTTACAAATGACTTAATTATATGTCATCTTTCCAAGATAATTTTCACCTCATCTTTCCTTCATGACTTTTCTGTTCTGTGGCAATGCAGCTTCAAACACAGGGTTAGAATTTAGGAAAATGAGGGCAACTGGGTGGCTCAGTCAGGTAAGCACCCAACTTTGGCTCAGGTCATGATCTTGTGGTCCATGAGTTCAAGCCCCACGTCAGGATCTTTCTACAGCTCAGAGCCTGGAGCCTGCTTTGAAATCTGTGTCTCCCTCTCTCTCTCTGCCCCTCTCCTGCTTGCACTGTCTCTTTCAAAAATAAATAAAAATAAACATTAAAAAATTAAAAAAAAAAAGAATTTAGGAAAATGATTCACTTAAATAGAATTGTATTAAACAGAGAGGTATTGATTTGCTCCCTGATGCATCCTAAAAAGAAACTTGTGCTGCCAGATTTATACAGAAGATGACTTAAAGTAGTTTCTAAAGGGATACTCTCAGTTTATTGAAAAGAAATTATTCCCTGAAAAAAACAAACAAACAAACCAGGGGCAGTTATGCTACAGTCATCTAATAGAAGTAAGTTCATGTAGGGGCGCCTGGGTGGCGCAGTCGGTTAGGCGTCCGACTTCAGCCAGGTCACGATCTCGCGGTCCGTGAGTTCGAGCCCCGCATCGGGCTCTGGGCTGATGCCCAGATTCTGTGTCTCCCTCTCTCTCTGCCCCTCCCCGGTTCATGCTCTGTCTCTCTCTGTCCCAAAAATAAATAAACGTTGAAAAAAAAAAATTTTTAAAAAAGAAGTAAGTTCATGTAATCATGGTCCTTAATTTCACAACATTCTCAACAAGTCAGTAATAGTGATATACCTCGTGTTTGGTACAGATTCTGAAGGCTTTAAGGACTTTGCCTAGGGTTATACCATGAGTCGCAGCAGGGAAAGGGCTCGGGTCATGGAGGGTTAGAAGTTTCCTGAAGGTCATCATCACCTTCTGCAGCAGTTCACTTTCTAACCCCCTCCCCACAAGTCCTTTTCTCTTGGCAATTCAGTCTGTGTTTAAATAAGAAGACAATAGGGGCACCAAGGTGGCTCAGTCGCTTGAGCACCCAACTTAGGTTCAGGTCATGATCTCACAGTGGGTTGGAGCCCTGCATCGGGCTCTGTGCTGACAGCTCAGAGCCTGGAGCCTGTGTCTCCCTCTCTCTCTGCCCCTCCCTTACTCACATTCTGTCTCTTTCTCTCTCTCTCTAAAAAATAAACATTAAAAAAAGAAGTCAATAAAATATTTTTCTTACTAATCAAGGTAAGATTAATATAGATCACACCAAACCTGGCAATCAACTAGGAGGAGGCAGTCAAGTTAAACAGCATCCTGTGACTCAGCTTCTTCTTCTTCTTCTTTTTTTTAAGTTTATTTATTTTGAGAGAAAGAGAAAGAGTGTGAGCAGAGTAGGGGCAGAGGGAGATAGAGAGAGAGACAATCCCAACCAGGCACACCAACACCAGCATGGAGCCCAACTCAGGGTTCAACCCCACGAACCATGAGATCACCATGAGATCATGACCTGAGCCAAATGAAGAGTTGGAGGCTCAACCGACAGATCCACTCAGGCACCCTAACCCAGTTAGCTTCTTAAAAAACATTTTTTTAATGTTTTATTTATTTTTGAGACAGAGAGAGACAGGGCATGAACGGGGGAGGGGCAGAGAGAGAGAGAGACACAGAATCGGAAGCAGGCTCCAGGCTCTGAGCCATCAGCCCAGAGCCTGATGCGGGGCTTGAACTCACGGACCGGACCGCAAGATCGTGACCTGAGCTGAAGTCGGACACCTAACCGACTGAGCCACCCAGGCGCACCCCCCACCCCCTTTAGCTTCTAATGTAAAGTGTTACTGTGGGGATTAAATGAGTTATTACAAATAAAACCCTTAGACAAGCACCTAGTGTTTAGTAACTGCTCAATAAATGCTAGCTACAGATAGTTCCCGACTTAGGATGGTTCAACTAGACGATTTTTCAACTTTACAATGGTGCTAAACTGATATGCATTCAGCTAACACTGTACTTCAAATTTTGAATTCGGATCTTTTCTTGGGCTAGCATTACATGTATGATATTCTCTCGAGATGTTGGATGGCAGAGGTAGCCTGAACTCGGAGGCAGCTATGGGGTCACCAGGGTAAACAAGTGATACACTTACAACTATTCCATTTTTCACTTTCAGTACAGTAATCAATAATAAATTACATGGGACATTCACCACTTAATGAAAGTCTTTGTGTTAGACGATATTGCCCAGCTGTAGATTAATGTAAGTATAATATTCTGAGCACACTTAAGGTAAGCTAGGCTCAGGTACGATGTTCAGTAGCTTAGGCATATTGAAGGTATTTCTGACTTAATGATATTTTCAACTTACGATGGGTTTACTGAGCTATAGCCCCAAGGTAGGTCAAGAATCGTCTATATTATGATTATTGTTGGTTGGGGAGGCGGCCAAGAGTCTCACAATTACAGCATAGTAGTAAGTGCTGTGATAGAGGCCCTGGGGGAATCCTGAAAAGCAGCATCTAATTTATTTGGGGGCACCAGGGTTTACAGAGAATGGGGGCATACTTGAACACATCTCAAAGTGAAGTCCAGAGGAATCAGCCAAATTGCCTGGAGGTTAGGCAATCCAACCAGAAGGAACAAGAGGTATAACAGTTCAAATTCATTTAACCATAAGAAATAGTTCACAGCGGCTGCAGCACAGAGTGCCTTTGGAAGAGGGGAAGGGCATGAGGCTGGAAAGTTGGACTAGAACCAGATCATCAGACCTTTATTATGTTAGGTGAAGGAGTTTGAACTTGATCCTGAAAACACTTTTGAGATTTTCAAGCTGGAGAATGACAGAATGGGATTTGTCTCTTAGAAAAATCCTCGAGCCCTCAGAAGGAAGGAGTGCAGTCTATTTATATTGGGGAGTGCTGTCTATTTATATTCAGAAGACAGAGAAGAAAAAAGTTGAGAAAATTTCCATTCCAACTGGTTGAAATGTTGACACTTATACCTGGTAAATTTACTTAGGTGAAATATTTCACCCTCTAACGATGGTGGGAAACTATTGCATAAGGTGCCAGAAACTAAATGTAGCTGTTTTGTATTTACTTCTTGCTATCGGGTTCACTTAAACAACGTGACTGGCGAAACCTTGCAGGAAGGGTGACCATCTCATGAATGCATGCACCACTATTGGGGAAGCCTCACTCTTTTTCCCCATCAGTTCCTACTGTCACCCATGGTTACTCTTTTTCTTTTCTTTTTTTTTAATGTTTATTTACTTTTGAGAGAGACAGAGTACGAGTGGGAGAGGGGCAGAGAGAGAGAGATACACAGAATCAGAAGCAGGACTCAGGCTCTGAGCTGTCATCACAGAGCCCGACGCAGGGCTCAAACCCACAAAACGTGAGATCATGACCTGAGCCGAAGTGGGATGCTTATCCAACTGAGCCACCCAGGCGCCCCGGTTACTCTTTTTCCTTAACACACGTTGTGTGAAACTTCTGTTGAAACTCAACTCGTTTTTCCTTTCTGCTTTATTTGTTTGAAACAAGCATTTGACCCTTCTGATTTTCTGTGCTGTTATGTATTGCTTTGGATTTACTCGACCGACATGCACCCACAAGATGGAGGAAGAGAAAGTATTGTCCAATCTTTGAGGGATCTGGGATTCAACTCAAAATAAACAGCTGCATTTATCCACAAGAGGTGCAGGTACAACTGAGGTACAACAATCAGGTACAACTGAGCCCATTCCAGAGCACACAGGTCACAATGTACCCCTCAGGGACAGCAGAGGCAGAAAGAAGGAGGCAAAGTGTTTTCTGTGTAACATGCCATCAGTAGCAAAACATTAATTGAGACCCAGTCCACAGGCTTCTGAACTCTTGAGCATTTTCTGCCAGACAACACACACTTTATTTTTTTTAATTTTTATTAAGTGTTTTTTAACGTTTATTTATTTTTGAGACAGAGAGAGACAGAGCATGAATGGAGGAGGGGCAGAGAGAGAGGAAGACACAGAATCAGACAACACACACTTTAAACAAAACACGACGCTCATTAAAGTGAGCATATTCTTCATGACCTCACTGGCATAGGTAATAGAAAACCAAGAAGTTATCTCTAACTGAATTGGAATGTTTATTCTGGCTACAGAGCTGTTACCCTAAAGGAATCTGCCAGGAAACCAGCCTCTGGTTCCCCAATTTCCTAGTTTGTGGTTTCTGCTCTGTAGGACTCGAGGGTGCAGGAGGACCCCTTTCCAGAGAAGAGAAGCAGAAGAGACAGGTGGGTCTTTTCAAACAAAGTTCTAAAACATAATAAAATCAAATGAATGAAGACAGAAATTACAGTTCCTAATGGCTCAAAGCATAACAATTTACAATATCAGATCTCCACCCAGAAGTGAGAAATCCCAATTAGGAGCTCTCTCTCTCTCTCTCTCAAAGCGGGTAGAAAATTAGGGCAGGGAGAAAGTCCAAGAATATTTTTACTTTTCTTCGTCCCTCCTCAGCATATAGCAGGAGACTTGCTTGGCTTTGCTATTTTGGGTTTTCATTTTTGAAGATGACCCATCTTAGATCATACACTTTTAAGTGTTAATTAAGTATGGGGGGAGGGTGCCTGAGTGGCTCAGTCTTTAAGCATCTACTTTGGCTCAGGTCATGATCTCACAGTTCGTGAGTTCAAGTCCCACATAAGGTGAGCTCAAGCCCCGATTCAGGTGAACATGAGCCCTGGTTTGGGTAAAATCACAAGTTCCGTTTCAGATGAGCCCTGCTTCTCTCTCTCTCTCTCTCTCTCTCTCTCTCTCTCTCTCTCTCAGCCTCTGCCCCTCCTGGGATTCTGTTTCTTTCTGCCCCTTGCTCACTTGCACCCTCTTTCTCTCTCTCAAAACAAAAAAAATGGAAATGAATATAGCTGCCTGGGTGGCTCAGTCCGTTAAGTGTCCAACTCTTGATCTCAGTTCAAGTCTTGATCAGAGGGTTGTGAGTTCAAGCCCTGTGCTGGGCTCCCTACATGGGCATCAAACCTACTTTAATTTTTAATTTTTTTAATTTTTTAACATTTTAAATTTATTTTTGAGAGACAGAGACAGAACGCGAGCGGGAGAGGGGCAGAGAGAAAGAGAGACACAGAATCTGAAGTAGACTCCAGGATCTGAGCTGTAAGCACAGAGCCCAGCGCAAAGCTCTAACTCACAAACTGCGAGATCAATGACCTGAGCCGAAGTCGGACGCTTAACCAACTGAGCCACCCAGGCGCAGCAAGCCTACTGTAAAAAGCAAACAACAAAAAACAGAATGGAAGTGAATGCACTGATCCAGCTAATCATGATAAAAAAGTGACAGTCCAATGAGCAACATCCTCCAGGGGGGCTCATAAAAGACTAAGGGAAAAAGTTTCAGAGAGACTGCTGACCACCAGACGCTGCCCCCTTGATACAGGTGGATAATGTGACTGTTCTGCAGAACCATTTCTCAAGAGAAACACCAGTCATTTTCAGTCCATCCCTCCTACTGAAAAGTGTATGTTTATTTTTAACTTTCACCCAGTGACTACCAGGAAACATACTACAAGCAGAGGAGAGGAAAAAAAAAACTAATCAGGGTTCTCTAGAAATTATTTTCTCTAATAAAAGAATGTGGATATTTCTGAATTATCTCTGGAATATAAGCCTTTTTAAAATTGTTTTTCTTTTTTCTTTTTAAATGTTTATTTACTTATTTATTTAAAGAGTCAACAGGGGAGCGGCAGAGAGAGAGGGAGACAGAGAATCTCAAGCAGGTTTTGCGCTGCTCAAACTCCCAGACTGTGAGATCACAACCTAAGCCAAAATCAAGAGTCAGATAACCAACTAAGTGAGCCACCCAGGGGCCCCTGGAATATAAGCCTTTTGACATTGTCACCCCTGAAATCATGGGGATCTTTAGTGCACAAGATGCCAGCAAGCAGTTGCAGGAAAGCCACACCTCAGAACCAAATGACCTGGACATACAAGTGGTGTGAAGGTCAAGTTCAATGCACTGGCCAGCCTGACCCCAAATAGGTCACCAAATTTGGCCCTCTGATTCAAAATATCTACAGAGAAAATAATCAACCCTTCCTTCCTCTTATTTGCTAAGATGAGGATAAAACAACTAAAAGTATTTCAGAGTTTGATGAGATCTTAGAAATCACTTATTATGTGATTATAGTAATCACACAGATTATGTAATCTAAGTGTTCTCTTCTTTCCTGAGGACAAACCAGAAAATTCCTAGGAACATCTATCCCTCTCTAGTTCCTGGACTTGCATGTTCTTACACCTCCCCCAACACAAAACAGTTAGATGCAATACTGGACTGGAGAAGCAGCACAGTGGGAAAATCCTTGGAATCTTGGCTGATACTTGGGATATATTTTACTGGAAGAAACAGGACTACACTTCCGGCATGTTACAAATATGTGCCTTAATACTTCCAGGTCAGATCCAATCCTTTTGCGTATAAAGACGATTTGTTGCAGATCGTTATAAATCATAGATGAGAGTTCTAGGGAAAAATTTGTCTGCCCACATTCCCAAGGGCCTCTTCCATGCCAGATACAGAATTGGGTGACAAGATATAATGATGGTACTCCATACTGTCCAGCCTGAAGGAGCTAAGGCACTTAAATAACTGACAAAATCACATATAACTGAGGTGAGTAGAAAGAGTCATGAAAATCCAGAGAAAGAAGCAACTGTGACTGCTGAGGGAGGACCAGAGAAGGCTTCCCAAAGGAAAGGACATTTCACTGGGGCTTGAGGGTTGAATAGGAGCTGGTCCAGTAGAGAAGGGGGTCAGGCAATTACAGTCAGTAGGAACCAACCAATCCACAGAGAAATGTGGAGTATTCCAGATGGCATGAGCAGTGGGGACAAGTAGGAGGGAGGATACATGGTGAAGCAAGCCATGAGGAGCTCTGAACACCAAAGTAAAGAGAGTTCAGACTTTAATAGGCAAAGTGGGGGCCACGGATGTCTTTTCCGCTTGTAAGAAATACAACACACTTGGGTGGCAGGTCCAAGAATGGACAGGAAGCTGGAAGACTGGTTAGAAGGCTTCTCATAATTCTGCCCTTCGATGAGTATCAGATTTCAGAACTCCAAATTCCAAAAACCTGTCTCCATCACCTTGGAATCAAAACCTGGAACCCTTGGGTGACGCTTTTAGCATGAGACAGCCCAAGACTCATCTCGGGGACAGTCAGTCACTGCCTTCAACTGGCACCAGCAGTTCCTCTTTCCAGAAGAATGCCACCTCCTCTTTCTCGTTTATCTCTTGTGGATTCCATAAGGGGAATAGATCATGTATGTTAGTCCAAATTCTCTGGAAGAAAGACTTTGAGAGTAAACAGGCTCCAGTATGCCCAGGAGAGTAAAACCAGTAAGAGCACAGACTGCAGAGCCATAGGTAGTCCCAGCATTAACATTCACCAGCTGCCTGATCTCACACAAGTTATTTAGCTGCACTGAGCCTCAACCTTCCTCACTGTAAAATGGGCACCCACCTTCTCCAGAATGTTGATAAGAGATTCAAAAACAGATCCTTGTATAAGGAAACAGTAAGCAAAGAAAATAACTATCAATGTTATACTCACTATTGACGACACATTGCATCTGAAATGGAATGCTGCATCTAAGTTCCAGGTATAAAAAAAAAATCCAGCCATCAGAGCTCCTACAAATGACATGATTTTATTTGTATTTTATTTTATTTTTTTCAATGTTTTATTTCTTTTTGAGAGGGAGAGGGCAAGCAGAGGAGGGACAGCGAGAGAGAAGAACAGAAGAGCTGAAGCGGGCTCTGCACTGACAGCAGCAAGCCCAATGTGGGACTGGAACTCATAAACTGTGAGATCATGACCTGAGCCAATGTCAAATGCTCAACCAACTGAGCCACCCAGGTGCCCTGACATGGTCTTAAAAGGTCTACTCCTCAAACCTCAAGAGTTCCCCTGCAAATAATTAAAGTTTACATTAGTTTTATCTTTTCTAAAACGTATTCACACTTACTTAGAATATGTCAACCACTGGGAATGCAAGCTGGTGCAGCCACTCTGGAAAACAGTATGGAGGTTCCTCAAAAAACTAAAAACAGAACTACCCTACGACCCAGCAGCTGCACTGCTAGGCATTTATCCAGGGGATACAGGTGTGCTGTTGCGAACGGACACATGCACCCTCATGTTTATAGCAGCACTATCAACAATAGCCAAAGTATGGAAAGAACCCAAATGTCCATCGATGGATAAAGAAGATGTGGCATATATACAATGGAGTATTACTCGGCAATCAAAAAGAATGAAATCTGGCCATTTGCAACTACGTGGATGGAACTGGAGGGTATTATGCTAAGTGAAATTAGAGAAAGACAAAAATCATGACTTCAATCATACGAGGACTTTAAGACACAAAACAGATGAACACAAGGGAAGGGAAGCAAAAATAATATAAAAACAGGGAGGGGGACAAAGCATAAGAGACTCATAAACATGGAGAACAAACCGAGGGTTACGGGACGGTTGGTGGGAGGGCAGATGGGCTAAATGGGTAAGGGGCACTATGGAATCTACTCCTGAAATCATTGTTGCACTCTATGCTAATTTGGATGTAAATTTTAAAAAAAAATCTACAACTTTTGTAATAAAGGATGCTAAACAGGGGTGCCTGAGTGGCTCAGTCAGTTAGGCGTCTGACTTCGGCTCGGGTCATGATCTTACCATTCGTGAGTTCGAGCCCTGCGTCAGGCTCTGGGCTGATAGCTCAGAGCCTGCAAACCACTTGGGATTCTGTATCTCCCCCTTTCTGTGCCTCTGCTGCTTGCACTCTATCTCTCGCATTGCCTCAAAAATAAATAAACGTTAAAAAAAATTTTTAAGGATGCTAAACAAAGGAAAAAAAAAAAAGAATATGTTAACCAAAATTTAACCTTCTTCCTAATGATGTGATCACCATGATTTTCTCCAGTGCCTACTAAGGTTTTGAGGAAAGCTGACACATTCACAGTGACTCACTATTCTGTGCATTTGTTGTCCATGGGGGTTAAATTATATCCCAAGAGTGTCTAGAACATTCCCCACTGTAAAATGTAAAACATACGTTTCAAGAGTTATCTGACCTCCACAAAATAACAGGCTTGTGAGTGCCTTTTTAGCTTTATTCTTATGTTTTCTAAACTTTTGTATTATGTAAAATTTCAAACAGATGCAAAAGTAGAAAGAAGAATATATCAGGAGACCTCGTTACTCCTTACCTACCTTCAACCATAACCAACATACTGCCAATCTTGTTTCACTTATACCTCTCCACCCTCTACCCCTTGTTGGTTACCTTTTTGTCTTTACAGCTTCACTGGGATATAATTACAACTGTGCAATAGAAATGCATACAATTGTGATTGTACAATGCCATGATTTTCGGTAAATTTAGAAAGTTGTACAACCATCAGCACGAGCCAATTTTAGAACATTTCATCATCCCCAAAGTGCCTCTTGGCAGTTAATTTCCTTCTCTTCTCGGTTTTAGGCAACCAGTAATCGACTTCTTGTCTTCATACATTTGTCTTTTCTGGACATTGCTTTAATTAAAGGCAAACATACAATACGTGGTCTCGTGTCTGGTTTGTTCCACTTAGCATATTTTTATTATTTTTTTAATTTACTTTTAAATTTACATCCAAGTTAGGTAGCATATAGTGCAATAATGATTTCAGGAGTAGATTCCAGTGATTCATCCCCTCTGTATAACACCCAGTGCTCATCCCAACAAGCGTCTTCCTTAATGCCCCTCCCCCATTTAGCCCATCCCCCCCCCCCCACAACCTGGTTCCCCCTAGTATGTTGCTTTTAAGGTTCATCCACGTTGTAGCAGATACAGTTCTTTCTTCTTTTTGATTGCTGAATAGTAGTCCATTGTATACATAAATAATATTTTGCTATCCATTCCCCAACTGGTGGCTGTTTACGCTGTTTCCAGTCTGGAGCTTTTACATATAACACTTCTACGAATATTTGCATCGAAGAATTTGTATGGACCTATGTTTTCCTGTCTCTAGGCAGACATGTAAGAGTCGAACTAGGGTTTTTATTGCCTTTTTTACCCGAGAGAATCAGAACGGATCAGAGTTTAGACCGTAAACATTATGTGTTCCAATCTTTTATTTAATAAACTGGGAAACGGAGTCCAACTGATTTGCTAACATTCACAGTTCATGGTGACAGAGACAGGATTCAAACCCAGAACTTCCCATTCTTTCTTTTTTTTCTTCCTTTTGAATCAATTTCATTGTTCAACCCAGAAACATCCCTCCTGCCCTCTTCTTTCTGCTCTGCTCTGGAATGAATGGCTTTTCTCTGTGTTCTAGACCTGCCATTGAGGCATTTCCATGCTTGTTTTGAGACCCCTTCTCACATCTGGAGCCTTACAATGCCTCTCCCGTCCTGGAGCCCTCTGCCTCACCTCTGTGGAACCTGGGAACCCCCATTTCTGAGCCTTCCTGGGATTCTACGAGCACATGGACTGCTTCGGGTCCACTCCACTGACCCTCCCGCAGACATTTGCTTCTTGATCCCTTTCTCGCTGCAAATTCCTTTGCCCCACTTCATCTGCTTTCTCTCCTCAAGTCCTGTGTGGTTTGGAGTTACAGATGTCAGCTAGGTTTCTGACGATAAAGTCCGCATCCCTGCATTTTCACTTTTTTGGTTGTTTGAGGGGGGTTTTCAAGAGAAAAAACTGTCTTTGCTAGCTTGAAACCAGACCTCTCCAACTTTCATGGGACTAGAGTGAAATACTCACTTGCTCAGTGAAAATACACAGACAATGATCATTTCATTCAGACGGAGGGAGGGGGAGGGAGACAAAAAACCCTGTCCCAAATTCTGAACAAGAGCTTTATTCCCTAAATGTCTTAAATGTGCATGAAGGAGGTTGTCCTTCACTATTCAAAGAGACAAGCAGCCCTTACTTCACTCTGTGGCTAGTTATTACTCCACTGGCCTAATTTAGGCAAACTAAGAACTCTCTTTGAAGCTGAAAATAAACCATGGGTTTTTAAAAATAAAACGATCGTTCTCGGTTTCCTATATTTTGGCAAATGCCAAGTACACAAAATTGGACAGGAACACTTTTTCCGATTCACAGAAATCACATCCACCACAAACTGCTCACTCTTTTGAAAGATGTTTAACTGTCAATTATGTGCCGCAGGCCGGAAACAGTGGCTGTACACACACATAGTAATTGGCTGCTATTATCCAATCAGTTAGCAAATATTTATTGGGTACCCAGTGAGCTAGGCACAGCAGGGGAAACAGAAATGGATAAAGATATGACCCTTATGGCCTTTGTAATCTACTTATGATAAGACAGAAATGCTAAAAGCTGAACAGTACAAGGTAGCACGTGATCAAGGGGCACAGGCAGAGAAGTATTTTTTTTTTATTTAATAAACTTTTTTAATGTTTATTTTTGAGAGAGAGAGAGAGACAGAGAGAGAGTGAGCCTGAGCGGAGGAGGGGCAGAGAGAGAGGGAGACACAATCTGAACCAGGCTCCAGGCTCTGAGCTGTCAGCACAGAGCTCAACACAGGGCTCAAACTTGTGAAGCACAAGATCATGACCTAAGCCAGATGCTTAACCGACTGAGCCACCCAGGTGCTCCCCCCTCTTTTAATGTTTATTTATTTTGGTTGGGAGGGGCAGAGAGAGAGGGAGAGAGGGAACTCCAAGCAAGCTCTATGCTGTCAGCTCAGAGCCCAACGTGGGGTTCAAACTCATGAACCATGAGATCGTCACCTGGGCTGAAATCAAGAGTTGGATGCTTAACTGACTGAGTCACCTGGCACCCCACAGGCAGAGAAGTCTTACAGAATTTTCAAAATTAGAGAGTTGACAACCTGGAGAATAGGAAAAAGGAAGTAAGGGCTCTCAAAACCTAAAGCTCACACACAGATTAAAGCTAAAACAGGCCAATAGTTAAGTCACTTACCTGCTCAAAAACTTCCCATGACTCATCAGTGATAATTACCGAAAGTCCAAACTCCCTCTGTTGGCCTTCAGGACCTCACAGCCCCAGCCTCCTTTACCTTGCCAGAGTGCTCTGGAAGATGTTCTTTGAACACACCGATACCCATCACTGTCCAACCTTCTCTGCTCCTGATGCTCCATCCTTCTCAACACTTTCCCACAACCTCAGCTACTGAAAATCCACCCTGTTCTACATCCTGCCTACTTCTGGAGGCACCCCAACACTGTCTTTTCATTACCACACAAGATTTCTGCCTCTTGAGAGAGCCAGTCTCCAAGACGGCAGGCAATGTTCCTCACCTCCTGGCTTCCCCTCCCTTGTGTAGCCGCCACCCACAATGGATGGGGAGAGCCGTGTAACGGATGAGATAGTGTAGAGGTCACACTGTGTGACTTCCAAGGCTTGATCGTGAAAGAGGAGACAGGCGACCACTTTGTGCTCTCTTGGATCACTAACTCTAGGGAAAGCCATCTACCACGTTATGAGGACACTCCAGTAAACATATGGAGAGGTCTCCATAGGGAGAAACTGAGGCCTCCCGTTCAGAGCCAGCACTAACCATCTTGGAGTTCATTCCTCAGAAGAAACACACACACACCCACACATGCACACGCATACACACACACGCACATACATACATGCATACACACACACATATAGGAAAAAAAACAGGAAAAATCCTCAGATGTCTGCAAACCTGGCCAACTTGCTGACTCTAGCCTCATGAGACAACCCAAATCAGACTCACTCAGCTGAGTGGCTCCCAAATTCCTGACCCACAGAAACCATATGTAATAAGAGATGTTTATTATTGTTTTTAGCTGCTAAGCTTTGGAGCAATTTGTTAGGCAGCAGCAGATAACTGATGTACCTCTCTGGTGTGGTCTACATTACATTCCAATTCTTTGTATCCGTTGTATTCCAATTATTTATATCCTTACCTTTTAGAACTAGATTAACATTTCCCAGAGGGCATTGACCTTCTTTGTGAATTTTTCATTCTCAGCAAGCTTTAGTGAGTCACTCAGTAATCGTTAGTTGATTGACTGATAAAAGAATAAAAAAACTAAACAAAACCTTTGGTGGAAGTTACGCCTTGGGCTGACTTCATATTGCCTTTGGATCATTCTGTAATTTCAATTTTCTTTTTTCTTTTCTTTTTCCTTCTTTCTTTTTTTCTTTTTTTTTTTAACTTTAAGGCCTTGGTAGTTGTGGAAGTAGAAACACCTGTAGTCTGGACTCTGCTCCCAGCCTGCCTGGGCTTTTAAGAAACATTGCCAGGAACACAGAGCGACCTCACCTCACCTCTCCCTCTGAAGTTGCCTCCCACCCTGATATCCCTAACTTATCTCAGGGCGAGAGCGGCTTTGCAGGGTCACAGGTGATAAAGAAGCAAGAGTTAGAGAAGGTAATGAGGGGAGGAGACTAGGCAATAATAAACAGCAACCACTTTAAAAGGTTTGCTGTCAGCCGGGACCAAAAGGCCTGAACCTGGCAGAACCCCCATTGTAGGCACCCTGGCCCCAGTCCCAGGAATTGAAGGCATTTCACAGTTTTCTAATTAAGATGATTTCCTCTGAATCCTCCAATATTTTAAAGAGGATTCCAGCTGAGTGCAGGTCCTCTCTTGAATCCCAAACTAGGTCAGGATCCGAGTCTTCTCATAAGGTCTGTCCTAGTGGGACTGGCTGTAGATGCTCTGGGTGACTAGTAGGACTTAAGGCCTCTCTTTAATCCATAAATAAAAATAGAAAGAAAAAAAACAGTCACAGTCTTGTGGGTCCTTTTATAGACCAAGCCATAGAAGTCACACAAATATGCAATCACTCCTTTAGGAAATACACAGAAATCCGATCATCACGTCTGTGCTAAATTATGAGATTGTACCCAGTAAGTATTAAAAAAAAGACAATTATAAAATATACTATTCCTAACAGATAAGTGACCAGGATGGTAAATTTACCTTGATAAATTTACCTTGATTGCTATTTGTATTAATGACTATGGCTGATGAAAGAAATCGCAAAATAGTTAAGAGCCTCCCTATAGGCAAGCTACAAAATCATTAACATTGTAAAAAGGAGTCAATGTGGTTTTTAAGTCAACAAAGGGAGTACAAATCTAGTCGATTTAGCCTAAAGCCAAAGCAAGATTAGTTCCAACAAGGCATGTACATAGTGCTTGTTAGCATTCTGTGCAGTTAATTTTAAATGCCCCCCCCCCCCTTTGGAGACTATGTGCACAGACCTCAAAGAGATTCTGGTATTTAGCCCTAATGATTTCCTCATGTAGAACACACCTCATTGCCTAAAGGCACCAATCAGATTAGTTTCTTCTGAAAAAGGATGCTAGAGATTGAATCTTCTATGCAAAATTATTCCATCCTATTAGTGCTGGAGCCCTGAAATTCATTAGCAAACAACTTGAGGCTGATAAGGGAAGGCTGTCTTCCAGCTGTTCCCAACATGCCTTTGTAAATATGAAAAGTCATTGCTTGGGAAAAACTCTGTCTAATCTCTTAAAGATGTGTATTTACTTAAGAAAACGTTTTAAAGTGGTTCATGATCTTAATCTCATTTACTGTGCTGCAAACTTCAACCAAATCCTGTGTTAATATTTTTGCTCCAGTGCTTCTCAGCAATATCGGAATAAGATTACATCTTTTAAAACATATACTATGCAGACATTGCCCCAGGCTACATCTTTGTTTCACAGGGTCCTTCTCTTGCTTGAGAAAGGCAGCGATCAACTCTACTCCAAGAGTCTCACTGAGATCTAAAATCAAATGCCCATCAAAACATAGGAAACTGTGTAAGAAATAACGTTAAGAGAAAAGCAGAATACTATTAACCTGTGTATACCCTACGGTCACCGCTCTAAAATGGATTATAATATGGATCTGTATAACCATGGACAGGCATGGAAAGAAACAGGAAAATGAAACATGCCTCTTTCTCCCACACATCTACAACTTTACTAGGTGTTTTCTTTCTAAATTCCCTTTACCTAAGCTGGGAGTTGTCTTAATAGTGGGTGTAGTTTGTTTGCTTTTTAAAATTATCAGGATAAGATCTCACCTCATCAGTGGAGAACCTGGGAGTCAGTTACTCATGTAAAGGGTGGTGACTGCCCGGACCACCCTAGATAAAGGCCTGCCTGTCTCTTCCTTAAACATTCTTCAGGAATAGCAGCTCTACAACTTACAAGCTGAATCCCTGCAAAGGGAAAGAAACTCGAGCTCACCTTTCCTTAATGGTGAATTTCAAGGAAATGTCCTCATTTTCAGCTTCAACCTAAAAGAATCCCTTACATGAAAGTAAAATAATATTTAGGCAAATCATCACAATGAAGTCATCCATTCACACCTATTTTCTGAGAATGTGGGACCAAAAATGAGTTCTAGAGATGACGAAGACTTAGTCACTGTGCTCAGGATGGCTATCTAGTAGCTCACAGACAGCTGTAAACTAAGGATGATGTCACAAGTGACATAATCATGATAAAGATAGGGAGATCAGAGTGAGCGACTCTTAAGAGGAAGAGAATACACAAGGCCTTTTTTTCCTGGTAAAGAATTGAACCAGGAAAGGTTCTGAACTGGATCCTGAAGGATAGTCCAATTCTGCCCAGGAAGGAGAAGTGATGTACATTGTAGGAGAGGAAGACACAGCCAGCAAAGACAAAAACAGAGAAGAATGGGGTGTGTTCTAGAACAATGCAGTTTAGGAATGGGAATCCAAGGAAACATGCAGAGGAGAAATGGGGGTCAGACAGGGCCTTGACCACGGAGGGAAGGGCATGTGAGCAAATATTGTCCTTTGGGGCTTGGGTGAGGAGCCTTGCATTTCCTGTTGTATTTACTCCTGACAATGTGCTTTTTACAAGTAGGAAGCTTCTAAGGTGAGGCTCTGAGAAGTCAGATCTGGTCTCCAAACAGCATGTCATGGACCTACATCCCTGAGCAAGCACTGCCTGGTCCTCGACAAATACTGCCCAAATGCACTGAAGACAAACCATGAGTCCACAATCTGCTGCCCCGCCATATTGCTCTCCTGGACTGGTTTTTTGTTTTTTGTTTTTTTTTTTTTAATTTTTTTTTTCAACGTTTATTTATTTTTGGGACAGAGAGAGACAGAGCATGGACGGGGGAGGGGCAGAGAGAGAGGGAGACACAGAATCGGAAACAGGCTCCAGGCTCTGAGCCATCAGCCCAGAGCCTGACGCGGGGCTCGAACTCACGGACCGCGAGATCGTGACCTGGCTGAAGTCGGACGCTTAACCAACTGCGCCACCCAGGCGCCCCCTGGACTGGTTTTTGATAGACATAGGGAGCCACTGACAACTCTGCACTAGAGGAATACATGCAATCACTGGGGAGCTGTGTGTTTAGAGCAGTATAATAAAGGCTACGGAGGTGGTGTGGGGGGACTTCCCTAACGTTCGGAGCCTAATTTACAGACCACACCTTGCTTTTGCTCAGCATGCTTTGTTTATACAGATTTTTCGAGAGAAGTTTGAGAATGCCTCAAAAATTCACCTGAAATCTAAATTCTCTCCTTTACTACATGTATTTCGACTATGAAATGTATGCACCACAGAATGTATCAAATCAAAAGTTAGACTCCTTCCCCATCTTCCAACACTCGGTTCCAGTATTAGTATATTGTTTATTCTTGTAAAAAAAAAAATGCTGATGGACTCATAAACATATAATACGTATTTTAAAACATAATGAGATCATTATTTTGCTTTGTAACTTAATCTATCTTGCAGATCTTTTCATATCAGTGCACAGAGACCAGCCTTGTTGGAAAAGTGCATAATGTTTTACCTCAAGGAAGTGCAGTAATACATATTAGCAGCTGATGCATCTTTAAGTTGTCTAGAGATTTTTTTTTCCATTTGTTTAAAATCAACACTGTAATGAACTCTTTTTGTCCCAAAATGAATTCACTCGTGGCTACTTGTATCAGCGTCTTAGATAGATGCAAATGGGCTCTCTTGTGTAAGACATAATTCAGCAACTTTCCTCATATGTTAATATAGTTAACAATCGCTTATCTTGGCAATGAAGGGGAGCATAAAGATAATCTAAAAATAAATTCACTCACAGGAGTATCTCAGGACTTTCTGCAGCCCGGGAGCCTCCTTGGAAAGACTCAGGGCCAGAGTCCTGCCTTCCCAGACCCTGGAACTGAATCCCTCATTCCACACTGGGCAGTACAGCATTATTTCCAGAGAGTCCCACAGCTCTCCCCTCTTGCTCCACCGGTGGCGTCAGCCTCCCTGGTTTATAGGCTTAAAATGCCAAAGCACAGCACAGGTGATAATAATCAGAATCATAGAATTTCATAGCTGGGAGGGATTCGAGATTAAACAGTCCACACCTCACGTTTCTTAGAAGTGGGAATTCTGACCCACAGGGTTGAATGTCTCTCGAGATCACACAGCCAGTAACTCCACAGCCTCACTCAGGGCTTCTTCCGGTAGACAGTACAGCTGCAGGCTCCTCTTGTTACTTGAAAAAGACCAGAGGGGAGCGCCTGGGCGGCTCAGTCGGTTAACAGTCCGACTTCGGCACAGGTCACGATCTCACAGTCCGTCAATTCGAGCCGCGCGTCGGGCTGTGTGCCTACAGCTCAGAGCCTGGAGCCTGCTTCAGCTCCTGTGTCTCCCTCTCCCTCTGCCCCTCCCCGGATCACACTCTGTCTCTGTCTCTCTCTCTCTCTCTCAAAAATAAATAAACATTAAAAAAGAAAAAAGGCCATGTGAGCAAAATTTGTCTAGAATATTTCTACCCCTGGGTAGAAACAATGCTTATTGAAAAAAAGGATGGGGGAGTAGGGTGGGGGCAGGCAAAATAGGTGAAGGGGATTAAGAGGTACAAACTTGCAGTTATAAAATAAGTCATAAGGATGAACAGTAAAGCACAGGGAATATAGTCAATAAAATTGTAATGATTTTGTATGGCGACAGATGGTAACTCCACTTATCATGGTGAACATTCTGCAATGTGTACATTTGTCGAATCATTATGTTGTACACCTAACACTAATATAATATGTCAACTATACTTCAATTAAAAATTCAAACCAAGAGGGGCACCTGGGTGTCTCAGTCAGGTGAGCCTCTGACTTCAGCTCAGATCGTGATCTCACAGTGCGTGAGTTCGAGCCCCACATATGGCTTGCCGCTATCAGCTATCCGTGCAGAGCCCGCTTTGGATACTCTGTCCCATTCTCTCTCTCTGCCCCTCTCTGGCTCACGCGCGCGTGCACTCTCTGTCTCTGTGAAACATAAACACACATTTAAAAAAAAGAATTTAAAAATTAAAAAAACAAAGATCTACAAAATAAGGTTTTCCAATTGTGCGCTGCACAGCTTCAGAAGCACCATTTAAATATAATCTTTGTGAACAGTGTCCCCTGCAGTTGTGCAGTGCACAACCTAAGTGGCCATACGCGGTCATCCAGAGGAAATTAAAAAAAGGGCAATCTGAGAACAATTATAGAGACAGTACAAACAGTAAGAAATTCAGAGTTCTTATTTTTAGGTCATTTTAACTTCCTTTTCCACCAAATTCACTACTAGAATGCCTACCACATTTCAGAATTTACACATTTGAGTTTCACCTCCTTCTTCTGTCCCCTGTTGAGGTGCTTGTAACACTGCTGACTTATCAACAAGACGGCAGCTCTCACCTGTGCATTTTCAAACTTGGGGCTACCCAAGGTGTTGAGACTCTAGAGACTTATTTGTGTTACTCCCCACTGCCCCTCCCATTGATGCTACCAAGTCTAAATCAGGGATCTTGCGAAGTTCTGAGAAAAGTCTGTTGCAGATCTAAATGTCACAGAGTAGCCAGCTCCACCTTCTAACCCTGAGCCCACAGCTTTGTCCCTTAAGGCAAGCACCTGCAAGTTGGCTAGGTAAAATCTGTGTTTTTGCAAAAGGAAGTACAGCTGTGTGGTTAAGAACCAATAGATTTAAATATCAGCTTTGCCTTTGACTGGGGTAATGACTTAGACTCTTGTGGTCTCAATTTCCCAGTTTTTAAAAGATCTGTAATAATAACAGAACCTAGGATTGGGCAACGTACACAAAAGCGTAGCATAAGGCCTGGCACACAGTAGGTGCTCAATAAATATGGAGTCTACACCACCATAGCTGGGTTCACCCGTGGGCCAACCAGAGGCAAAAGGCAAAAATACAGGCAGCTAGGGGCAGGAAAAGAAGAAAAAGCCTTCAGCATGGTTTCTGCTGAATTAATAAGAGCAGAAGAGAAAATACGCTTATGTTTTCACACAAATCCATATTAATCTCTGGACATTGCTGGGAGCAAGGAGTCATTCCCTGGATTGTTTTGACTGAGACTGGAGAAGTTAGATCTGGGGAAAAACTCACAAGGGTCAGTCAGGCCAGTGAGCTGTCTCCCGTGGGCCCAGCCACAGGAGTGGAGAGCTTAAGGGAAGTTCCTCACCTCAGGGCTACTGACCAAGAACAGAACAGTGAGGCAACCAGAGTAACTTCTCATGTTATGGGCAGCTTTTCCCTATCACTGACTCCCTGTTACCAGTGAGATTTCTCTGATGTGTTCCAGGCTATGGGGTTTCGATCTTCTGTATTCCCGAGATCACCTCAATGGTCACGTTCAGTGGAGATGAGTCACTATTCCATTGCTTCTGGAACCTTCCTATCACCGCTTTTGTAGGGTGAATATTTGTAAAAGCTACATATTACAACTTTTTTTTTTCCTGTTCATCACATGACACTAATGGGCTCAAGAGGGAAGGGAAAAAATATTCTGCAAGGCCCACCGGCCAGGGCCTAACAAAAAGAACCAGGGTGAGGATGTTGTAGACTAGTGCAGGCCAGGCATATAAATGGACAGCCCACAGTCATGCCCATATGGCAAATGCTCTGAGAAGCTTTAGATACCAGAGGTCAGAGGGTACAAACTCAACAGTCTTCAGGAGGCAGGCAGATCAATAAATTATGTGACTGACCGATGTTGGGGGGAGGGGCAGGGGGAGATTCAGCAGCGAGCCGTAGAAGCTTTGGCCACTAACTGGCATTTAATTTTTCAAAACTAGGGGCACCTGGGTGGCTCAGTCGGTTAGGTGTCCAACTTGGGCTCAGGACATGAACTCATCGTTCTTGAGTTTGAGCCCAGTGTCAGACTCTGTGCTGACAACTCAGAGCCCAGCCTGCTTCGGATTCTCTCCCTCTCTCTCTCTTTCTCAAAAATAAATAAACATAAAAAAAAAAAAAAAAAAAAAAAAAAACCTGGGGCGCCTGGGTGGCTCCAACTTCGGCGCGCCTGGGTGGCTCAGTCGGCTGAGCGTCCGACTTTGGCTCAGGTCATGATCTCACAGTCCATGAGTTCGAGCCCCACGTGGGGCTCTGTGCTGACAACTCAGAGCCTGGAGCCTGTTTCAGATTCTGTGTCTCCATCTCTCTCTGAACCTCCCCCGTTCATGCTCTCTCTCTCTCTGTCTCAAAAATCAATAAAGGTTAAAAAAAATAAAAAAAATAAAAAACCTAAACTAAATACAGTGCATATGTTGAACAAAAGGCATCTGGCATCTCATGTGGGCCAAGGCATCCATCTTGCTATCCTGCCATGGGTTCTGGCAGCCAAGCCATGAAGAACAAAAAGGTCAGCCAAGAAAGAAACGGGACAGGTGGCAGCTCAGGTACCCTGAGAGGCTGGGGTCTGGGCACCACATGCTAGGGGCCCGGGCCTTAAAACCCACAGTAAGAGGTCAAGGTATGGTCAACCAGGAGTGCAAGCAGGCACGGGGCCACAGAAGCATTTGGGGTAGGGGGCAGAACCCCTGTTTTGGGGTTCCCAGGGTGCTTATCTTGGAAATGCAATAACGTGACAACACGGCCACACAACCTGACCTCCTGACAGGGACAGCGAGAGACAGCGAGGGCTGATGGGCGCCACAGGTGTGTGGGAAAAGCCGCGCCTGATTGGAGGAAAAGAGCTGAAGAGGCGGGGCAGTTCCTGACAGGCTAAAAAGGAAGGGGGAAAAACCCACATCCTTCCGCATCGTTTATTTCATAAACAAGTATATATTTAGCGCTAACTCTGTACACTTCACAAGGTAGAGCTTAGGTTACAAAGATAAAAAGCTATACTTACTCACACTAAGTGGCTTATTTTCGGTTAAGAGGAGAGAGCGATTATTTGGCACCAGGGCAGGCCAAGTTACATACTTGGATTTGGTAACATTGTAACTCACTAATCATTGTATTGGAAGACTATGGAGATAATAGATGGAAGGAGATAGGCACAAAGCTGAGGTTCTCAGCAGTGCTGAAACAACAGGTCATACAGAAGGATAGAAAACTAAATTATCATCATCAGAACTTTGACAATAATACTTGGTCAGAAGAAAATAGAGAAACGTATTTAAGACTTCCAAGAAAAGAAAATGTGGTCCAAGGACATTAATGTAAAGGTCACAAAGTGCTATCAAGAAATTAGGGGATTGGAGGGGCACCTGGGTGGCTCAGTCTGTTAAGCCTTGGATTTTGCTTGGGGTCATATCTCACGGTTGGTGAGTTTGAGCCCCATATCCGGTTCTAGGCTGGTGGTGCAGAGACTGCTTGGGATTCTCTCTCTCTGTCCTTCCCCCTCTTCCTCTCTTTCATTGCCCCTTCCTCATTTGTACTCTCTCCCTCTCTCTAAAAATAAATAAATAAAAACTAAAATTAAAAAAAAGATTATTAAAAAAAGAAATTAGGGGATGGGAAACCTGGCTGGCTCAGTCAGCAGGGCATGTGACTCTTGATCTCAAAGTTGTGAGTTTGAGCCCCATGTTTGGTGCAGAGATGACTTAAAGTAAAATCTTTTAGCAAACCATAAGAGACTCTTAAATACAGAGAACAAACTGAGGGCTGATGGGGTTGGGGGTGAGGTGGTGGGGAAAAGAGGTGATGTGCATTGAGGAGGGCACTTGTTGGGATGAGCACTGGGTGTTGTATGTAAGTGATGAATCACAGGAATCTACTCCTGAAACCAAGACTACACTGTATGTTAGCTGACCTGACAATATAATTGATTAATTAATTTAAAAAAACAAAACCTGATGGGAATGCAAGCTGGTGAAGCCACTCTGGAAAACAGTATGGAGTTTCCTCAAAAAACTAAAAACAGAACTACCCTACGACCCAGCAATTGCACTACTAGGCATTTATCCAGGGGATACAGGTGTGCTGTTTCGAAGGAACACATGCACTCCCATATGTATAGCAGCACTATCAACAATAGCCAAAGTACAGAAAGAGCCCAAATGTCCATCGATGGATGAATGGATAAAGAAGATGTGGCATATATATAATGGAGTATTACTCGGCAATCAAAAAGAATGAAATCTTGCCATTTGCAACTACATGGATGGAATTGGAGGGTATGATGCTAAGTGAAATTAGTCAGAGAAAGACAAAAATCACATGACTTCACTCGTATGAAGACTTTAAGAGAAAAAACAGATGAACATAAGGGAAGGGAAACAAAAATAATATAAAAACAGGGAGAGGGACAAAACAGAAGAGACTCATAAACATGGAGAACAAACTTAGGGTTAAGGGAGGGGTTGTGGGAGGGGGGATGCACTAAATGGGTAAGGGGCACTAAGGAATCTACTCCTGAAATCATTGTTGCACTATACGCTAACTAATTTGGATATAAATTTAAAAAAATAAAAAATTAAATTAAATTAAAAAAACCAACCAAAACCTGAAAGAAAAAAAAAAGAGAGAGAGAGAAAGAAATCAGGGGAAAAAAAGAAATTAGGGAAACAAACAAACAAACAAACAAACAAACAAAAATCAGGAAATTACCTAAGGAACTGATCAGAGAAAGGTCTTCAATCAAAATGTCTAAACATACTGATAATAAGCAACATATACAAAGTTACCTGCAGGAATAAAACTAAATGAGTATTACAAGGGAGATTTCAATATATAATGGCTATAGGATCTGACAATGTAGATATAGTACAACCATGAAAAAACTGGGGAGGAATGACTACAGCATATGCCAAAGAAATGATTTTTACTGTTTTGCTAATCAAACCTGATTATTTGGAGATTGCTTATGTGTATTACAGGACAATCAAAATAGGTAATTATAAGACATTCTATCTCCCCTGTGTGTGACTAAAATACCAGGATTCTAAGCATGGAAGAAAGGAATAACAAATGTAATATAAAAGAGGCTGAACAAAAACTTACCGTCTTGAACTTGCCTTGGAACTATCAATATGAACTCACAGTGTATTTTATTTTTACATGTGTACATATGCTTCTAGATAGATGTTTATATGTCTATGGATGTATTTTCCCAGCTCTGATGAGTAAAAAGACCTAAAAACAATGACCACTCCAGTGAATGACCATCCCTAGTGTCGGGATTATAGTCCTGAAATATCTCATTAAAAAACAAAACAAAACAGGGATTCCAGATAAAAGGGGAGTCTATCCTTATAAGATGATTCCAACTAGTAAATAAAACCAAAATGGTGGAATTAGAATGTACCATTCCGCAACTGCCAATGAACGAATGGAACCAGACACTGAGGACCAACAGTCGCTAAAGGCAAAAAAAGAGTGGAAGAAGCCTTCCGTGAAAGAACCCCACAACACTTGTAATCTTGCCAAAGGGATCAAACCTGAGTGTGATCAAGTCTCCCAACCCAGATGCAGGAAATAGTGGGCAAAGGCACAAGCTTCACCTCATCAAGAGTGCACATCTTTTTTGTTATCAACACTGTGAGAAACTCTACAGATCAAACAGCCCAGCTCCTTCAACAATAACAAAAATATATATATACATTTTTTTTTCAAATGGGGGAGGATGTTAAGGGAATCTGTAGATTACAAGAGATTACAAGTTTTTTAAAAAATGAGCAAGACTAAACTATTGTTGGGTCAGGCTGCTCGCGTGGGCGATAAAACCATGAAGAGATCCAAGGAAGTGATTACAATAAAAGTCAGGATGGCATTTACTTTTGGAGGGACGAAGGAGAACGTGACTGGGGCTGGGTACGCAAAGGCACTTGTGGCGTGGCTGGCCAAATGCTATTTCTTGCCTGGAGTGATGGTTATATGAGCGTTCCTGTTACAGTAAAGTCACTCAAGTGTGTGTTTGTTTTCTGTGGGTTTGGGCATTTATGTTTTATTTTACAATGCAAAGGTTTAAAAAAAAAGCATTAAAGAAAATCAAGGTGTGTCAGCACAAAAGAGCCAACTGATGGAAGAGATTCCAAGGTATAGAGGACAAAGGAACCCTGGAACAAACCGGCTGGGAGCTGGTGTCTTAGGAAGGATTTCTGTTTCAGTGAAACTTTCATGTTTAAAGTAAATGATTGCATCTATAATGGTCTGATTAAAACTTCCCTTATAACATTTCACAAGCAAATAGGGTGCTCCAAAATATGCCGAAGGCAATGTCAATTCAAAATTACCTGGGGGGGGGGGGTGCGGCGTGGCGGGGAGCTTTGTGTGGCTAAGTCAGTTAAGCATCAGACTCTTGACTTCGGCTCAGGTCATGGTCTCATGGTTCAGGGGTTCGAGCCCCACCTCAGGCTCTGTGCTGTCAGTGCAGAGCCTGCTTGGGATTCTCTCTCCCTGCCCGTCTCCCCACCCCATGCTCTCACTCTCTCAAAACAAATAAATAAACTTTATAAAATGACCTCTTGGCAGCTCTTTCTGCCTAGGGGTCCTGTCCACACACTTTAATAAAAACACCTTGTTGCAAAGAAAAAAAAAACAAAAACCCTCTTGGATGCCTACTGGAATAGCCAAAAGCTGTTGGATAGCGACTGGGTTCTTACAGACCTGAGAGTCACCACTTGACTCAAAGTTGTAACATTCAGCATACATCTTCCAGTTCCCATAATTATTTACACCCCTTATTCTCTCCCTTACTCAGCACCCCCAGGCAAGCTATTAGCAACAGTAGCTTCAGGCTGCAAATGAACAAAACTTTTACCCCAAAACTTTAGCAATCCTAAAATCTAACTGAACTGTCACATGCAAGGTGTTGTTAGAGCTTTAGCAACATGAGGTCAGGAAATGAGTGAAGAAATACAGGCTCACGGGGTCTGCGCTGGTTCTGAGCTGTGGGGACGGGACACTGGAGCAGTGACCGTGCTGTGTTGCTGGCATCAGAGCCACCAGAGGGACAAGAAGCATACACAGTCCTACTACGGCCAACCCCTAGCTGCCTAGGTATTCCCCAGGGTGCAGACTCTGCACTGTGACTGTCTAGAAGCTGTCCCAGCTTTTAGGAAATCTGCCTCACGCAACACTCTATAAACCCGAGGGCAGATTTACCAACACTCAGACTGGCACTCTGCTGCACGAGCCAACGACAGAAGATACATTTCTCTGGGTTTATTTACATCGTCCGTCATTTTCCCCATACAAAATAGGACATCCAACTTAACCTTCTCCACTTGAGAGGTGCCATTCCATGGGTTCTGAAGGTCCACACTCTTACTCTGAAATGTGAATTACATCTGAAATAATCACGGGACTTTTATCCATGAAGGGGACACTGGCTGGCCGGAGAGGTAACAGCATTTGCGAGTTCCCAGAAAACGAGGGAGTTTGTAGCAGTTTTATGGAGAAGGACTGCCCTGCGGCAGCTCAGAGCACACCTAAGGGAGGCAGTTGAACTTCCGGGGTATGAATCCCAGCTCCGCCAGCCATCTAGGGGTTTGCTTAACCTCCCCAAACTCAATTCCTCACCTGTAAATATGGATTAACACTAATACCATTGTCGGGGCACCTGGGTGGCTCAGTCAATTAAGTGTCCGACTTGGGCTCAGGTCATGATCTCAACACTTCGTGAGTTCAAGCCCCGAGTTGGGCTCTGTGCTAACAGCTCAGAGCCTGGAGCCTGCTTCGGATTCAGTGTCTCCCTCTCTCTCTGCCCCTCCCCTACTTGTGCTGTCTCTCTCTCTCACAAAAATAAATAACATCAAACAAAAATTTTAAAAAACAAACACTAATACCATTCTCACAGATCTGTTATCAAAATGAAACGAAATAACACGTATGAGGCACTCAGCACAGTGGCTGATCCCGTTTAAGTACTCCATAAATGGTCATGATTACTGCTATTGTGGTCGTGAGCATTTCCAGGAAGACGAAGACCTCTCTATTTGATGGACATCTTCCAGGTTTGGATGTAGGGTGCCATCTCCAAAGTAAGTACGGCTATTTTTATAAACTCATGGCCCTTAGCATTAAAAAGTCACTGCCAGTAGTAATTAAGTATATGTGATTTTCAACACCTCTCACATCTTCTGTTTTTCTCCCAACTACTCATCATGGGTGTTTAGTTTCAATTCCAATAAAACCTGGTTTTATTATTATCAGGAATAGCGATGGCCTTAGTTACACAGCTTCTAGAGCGTGGGAACCTGGGGCCTCATCATGTCCTCTCCCTTCTTCCTATGGCCACAGCCAACCTCCCACCGGAGAGTTTTCTCTCAACAACTCCTACTCACTTTCACGGCTTCGTTTGTAGCCATTGACTCAGTTCTGCCCAGTGAGGCTTGAGGAGACTTCAAGAAAGATCTCACCCCCGGATGTAAAGAGATGGACACTACAGAACAGATTTATCACCACCCTCTCTGTGCCCCGTATCTCCCCTCCACACATACACACACACACTTCCTGCCTTTGAATGAGTTTGGGGACAGCATGCAATGCCTGTTGCTAAGCATGCCATTTTCTGCCCATGAGGCAGCAACTCTGCATTAGAATAGGTAACATGCTAAGGATGGGAGAGGGAAGGACGAAAAGAACCTGGTTCCTGGTGATTTGAGCCATTGGTTAAACCTCGGATGGGACCAACCCCAGACTGCCCTCTGTTTATAAAGTTAATGACTTTACCGCTCAAACCTCTGTTAGTGGGGCATTTTCTCACATGCCACCTAAAGTGTCCTGATTGTTACAGCCTCCAAAAATCAACTGTTGAAGCCCTAACCCCAGTACCTCAAAACAGGACTATATTAGGTGATTTGGATCTTTAAAGACATGATTCAATTAAAATGAGGCCGTCAGGGTAAGCCCTAAGACAATATGACTAGTGTCCTTATAAGAGGGAAATTGGGGGCGCCTGGGTGGCTCAGTTGGTTAAGTGTCCAACTTTGGCTCAGGTCATGATCTTACGGTTTATGAGTTCGAGCCCCGCACTGGGCTCTGTGCTGACAGCTCAGCACCTGGAGCCTCCTCCAGATTCTGTCTCCCTCTCTCTCTGCCCTTCCTCCTTGTGTTCTCCCTCTTTCTCTCTCTCAAAAATAAATAAATAAACAAACATTTAAAGAGAAAACTGGACACACAGACATTAAAGGCATATGCACAAAAGAAGTTGACAGAATTTGTTGCCAGCAGATCTGAGCGACAAGAAATAATAAAGGAAGTTCTAAAGGCTGGAAGACAAAAAAAACACCTGATGGAAATGCGGGTCTACACTAAAGAATGAAGAGCCCCAAATACAGTAAGTAAGTTGATAAACAGAAAAAAAAAACACTTTTTTCCTCATGTTTTAATTTTTTCAAAAGGTAATTGTTTAAAGTGAAAAATAATAACCATGATTTCTGGATATGATACATAGTAAACATAAACCCTGACACTATCATATTTGTAATATCCTTTACAAAAGTGGTTGTTCTAGATAGAACTGCTTCCCCAAAAACTCATAGCTTGGAGCCCCAACTCCCAACATAAGGGTATTTGGAGATATGACCTTTAAAGAGATAATTAAAGGGAAATGAGATCACAAGGGTGGGGACTGAATGTAACAGAACTGGCATCCTTAATAAAGAGAGAGAGACATCAAGGACACAAGCACATGGAAAAAAAGAAAAAAAGGCTGGGCGAGAAAAGAAGAGAAAGGTGGCGGCCTGCAAGCCACAGTAAAAGGCCTCAGGAGAAATCAACCTTGAGTTTGGTCTTCTGCCCTCCAGAACCGTGAGAAACACACACCTGCTGTTAAAGCCACTCAGTCTGGTTTTGTTATAGCAGTGCCAGCAAACTGATACAGAGATACAGCATACTATTTATTATCATGAATATACAAACGCCACGGACAACCATAAAAGGGAACAGAACTGTTGAAGGTAAATTAGGGGTGTGCCTGGAGGGAACCCAGAGTCCACGTGGGTATCGGGAAGACCGGGCTGGTTAATCCGCTGCCCGTGCTCTCGGTCTCTGCAAGCCACCATCCGGCCTCGTCTGTCTACCCCTTTCCCCACATTGCGAGGCTCGAAGGCCCCCTGGCATGCTGCCTAGAGAGGAAGGGCTCAAGCGTGACTCAGACTGGTCCATTTCCATCCTTGTTGGTCTCTGGTCAAACGTCTAAACCTAGAGGGAGAGACAGCGGTTCTACTAAAATTACTAGTATGTATCATCGGTGGCAGACCTTTAATATTCTCCATGGCCCTTATTAGAATGATAAATTGAAAAGTGACCAGAATTCAGAAATAGGGGAGAAAGTCTCAAGTACCAGCCCAACTCAAAATGCAAAAAAGAAAAAGAAATCTAAAAAAGAAGCAGGAGGAGGAAGAGGTAGAGGGGGAAGGGCGGAAGGGGCGGGGGAGAGGAGGAAGAGAAAAAGGAGAAGAGGAGGCAGTTATAGCAAATGGCATCAAAGAGAGAAAACAGCCTGTTCTCCATTTTCCCTTTGCCCACCATTTTTGAAAACAGAGGGCCACTCTGGGAACAGGACCTCATGACAGGGAGGAGGCCTAGGGTAGGCCTAACAGGCCACTTGGGCCTGGAGCTCCTCCCAGCATCTGCCACTCCTGAAAAAAGCACATCCATCCTATATGAGTGATCAACAAAGCCCCAAGAGATGGCCTCCAGTCTGCTGGCACACTAGCCGATGATGTCAGCATAGCCACTGACTTGATATCTAGAGTTTTAACTAATGAACGCTGAGCACATTCCCCGATGTCTCTGCTTCATGGCTCTCAGTTCCTTTATCTCGTCATGGGACACCACTATTGGTTTTGGTTGTTATTTTTTGTTTCTGACCTCATCGTTGGGTCAACATTTCTCAACCCGGTGAAGGCCTACTAGAAAAACCACTTTGCTATTTCTCAGGATGGGTACACAGGTGTTCATTTTGTGCAAGTTCATTTTAATCTTCTTTAAACTTTAAAGCCATGCTGCACTTTCAAGAGATTTGCTCTTTCCACTGCCAAAAGCACCGCTTGCTCCAAAACAAACAAACAAAAAACAACCCTACAGGTATCTGCTGCCTGACTAATCTTTATAGAACAAGACAAAACAACTGGTCTCCCAGGCTAGGGGGTTTGAGATTGTAATGCATCAGTCAAGAAATACAGATTTGGGGTGCCTGGGACTTCGTCCATCTTGGGCTCAGGTCATGATCTTGTGGTTCAAGTTTGAGCCCCACATCAGGCTCTCTGTGGTCAGTGCCTGCTTATGATCCTTTGTCCCCCTCTCTCTCTGCCATTCCTTTGCCCCTGGTCTCTCTCTCTCTCTCTCTCTCTCTCTCTCTCTCTCTCTCTCTCTCTCAAAAATAAATATTAAAAATCAAAAACAACAACAAAGGGGCACTTGGGTAGCTCATTGGTTGGACGTCGAAGTTCGGCTCAGGTCACGGTCTCGTAGTTCATGGGTTCAAGCCTCATGTCAGGCTCTGGGTTGACAGCTCAGAACCTGGGGCCTGCTTTGGATTCTGTGTCTCCCTCTTTCTCTCTCTCTCTGCCTCTCCCCTGCTGGTGTTCAAAAATAAGTTAAAAATAATCATAAAAAAATACCGATTACCAGGCCCAGCCTTTGTGATCCTATAGTAGGTGGGGCCCAGGAATCTGCACCTTTTGTGTCCAGGGTCCCAGGTGATTCTGACTCGCAGTCAGCTTGGGAGCACACTACAAAAGTTCGTTTCATTTGGTGTATCACCTTTGTGGCTGCACAGATAACCACCATCCCACTTAGGGCACTCAGGGCAGGGACCCCCTGCATCCTCCCTACTGACAGATGGTCTCTTACCCTGGCAAGTGATACCAGCCGTTCTCTGAGGCACTATTGACTGTTCCAGGCCAGAAAGGCAAAGGAGCAAAGTGGCTAAGAGGGGAGGTGTGAGCTCATTCACCTGTCCCAGGTACACTCTGTGGGTTCCTGGGGGCCTCTCCCTTCACGGAGGCAAAGGGATTCCTGTCACTAAACCCGACTGCTCTGCCCTAGGGTGGTGACAGTATTTAATCAAACACCAGCCATTTCTCAGAAAACGACCTCATCTTTTTAAAGAGAGGAGCAAGGAAAACAAAGGAATTACTTCCTGATCACTGAGTGGTTGCAACCAAGTGGGAGACTTTACTTCTTGAAGGTCTGATTCATCAAACTTGCTCTGAACACTGCATTCTGTCGCCAACATTGCGTCTGCAGGTTTTCTCACAAGACTGGCATTTCTGCAGAATTCCTCAGTTGTATCTGCGTGTGTGGATGTGTGTGTGTGTGTGTGTGTGTGTGTGTGTGTGTGTGAGAGAGAGAGAGAGAGAGAGAGAGAGAGAGAGAGAGAGCGAGAGAGAGCCTGAACAGTCAGCTCCAGGGCTCGAGGTGGGGAAGGACGAATACAAATAGGTCTCCAAGAGCACACACCACAACCCCTGCCTCCTTCACTCTGGTGGACAGTCATATTGTAAGAAAATGCCTTTTTTTGTTTTTAAGTTTATTTATTTTGAGAGAGACAGAGACAGCTCGAGTGGGAGGGGGGTAGAGAGAGAGAGAGAGAGAGAGAGAGAGAGACAGAAGGGGACAGAGAATCCCAAGCAGGCTCTGCCCTGTCAGCACGGAGCCCAACGTGGGGCTCGATCTCAACAAACCGTGAGATCGGCACCTGAGCCAAAACCGAGTGTCAGATGCTGAACCGACTGAGCTGCACAGGTGCACTTTTTTTTTTAAATAATGACCAGGGGAGGAGAAGTTTGGCTCCTTTCAAACACATGTGAGTTTACTGAGTGCCCTGCGAGAGAGACAGAGAGAGAGTGAGAGAGAGAGAGAGCAGTGTGCCCAGCAGACCTTGCCCCAGTGGACAGCCCCGAAGATGTATCCCTGCCCTCTGAAAACCTCACAACTCCCCTCGAGGACATAGCTAGCAAGAGTCCCTTTGCAACATCAAGGGCCGTTGAGACCTATCTTCCTGTCTGTCTTGGATAATCTGGTTTCATCCGTTACCTCTTTTGAACAAGGACTTCCAGGGGTGAAAGGCCAACCCAAGGCTCACGTCTGAACTGCAACAGGTTTTTAAATTTTCTTTTAATGTTTCTTTATTTTTGAGAGAGAGAACAAGAACGAGCAGGGGAGAGGCAGAGAGACAGGCAGACACAGAATCCACAGCAGGCTCCAGGCTCCGAGCTGTCAGCACAGAGCCCGACACGGAGCTCGAACTCATGACCCGAGCCGAAGCCGGACCCTCAACCGACTGAGCCCCCCAGGCACCCCTGCAACGTGATTTTTAAAGCCTCCCTCGTGCACGGGGAGGCTACCAGGATGTCGTGGCTCTTCTCATGCTCAGACACATAAAACCCAGATGCCCTGCTCTGGCTCCTTTCTCTTTAGCCTGAGTGGGAGCAGCAAGATTTCGCTCTATAATCACATGACCTTGCAGCTGGGAATCATTGAAATAGTGCTATATTCACCCCATTCTCTGGGCTCCTCTGGCATCATTACAGGAAAAAAAAAAAAAAAAAGAAAGTTCAGGCTAAAAGCACATGTGGTACAAGTTATCACTCTCCCTCTCCACTCTGCTATAACCCAGTACAGACACCATCCTCTTGAAATGAGACCAATTTGGCCAAGCCAGAAAACCCCACTGCTTTCTGGGTGCCTTCTGCACACTGGACAATAGGAGAGGAACACTGTGCTTTTCAATCCACAAAACAAACCTATGATGTAAATACTATCCCCAGTTTTTAGGTGAAGAAACAGGCCCAGAGAGGTTAAGTGGATTGTCCAAAGTCACACAGCCAGTGTGGCTGAGACACGAACAGCTGATTCCCGCAGACTCATGTGAACCAACCACTTCGTGACTAAACTAAAAATCATCCTTTTTCCAATGTTTACGGAAACTACAACAAGTGAGGAATTTTGGATTTCATTCCATTCTCTGTTATTAAAGAAACAAACCTCAATTTGTTTATAAGTCAGCTTGGGGTGCTCAAGCAGAGGCCCGTTCCTGTGACCTCTCACCCACTTTTCTATGGTGGGGAAGATGAATGCACCCCTGGCCCCCAGTCACCTTGAGAGAAATACCGTCCTGTCGGTCTAGAATCCCTCTCATTCTACATAAAAAAGCACAACGGTAGGCAAACAAATTTGTCAAGGCCCGTCTAACCCTGCAGATGGTTCTGAACCTCTGCTACCTTGGTTCTGAACCCTAAGTACCTGCTTCTAGAAAAAAAGCAGCCCTCTAAAAAGGATGGGTGGGTATTAAGTGATTAGTGCACAGCCTATGACATTTTAAAACAAGTTTCTCAGGTAACTTCTCTGCCCGACATAAAAGGCTAAGGAAACAAAGTCCTATGGAATCAGGCTTATCACAATTATACTGCTGGTTTTTTGAAAAAGACATCAGAAGAAATGTGCTTATTTCAGTTTCTTTCTTTTTTTTTAACGTTTATTTTGAAAGAGAGCATGCGCAGGCATGAGCGGGGGAGGGGCAGAAAGAGAAAGGAGAATCCCAAGCAGGCTCCAGGCTGTCAGCGCTGAGCCCTACTCGGGCCTCAAACTCACAAACCATGAGATCAAGCCCTGAGCTGAAATCAAGAGTTAGATGCATAACCAACTGAACCACCCAGGCGTCCCTGGGTTTCTTATTACTGTGAAATTAAAACATTTTGAAAATGGTTCTTCTATCCTAAGGAAGTGCCTGTACTTTGTGAAACAGAATAATTCTAAACCCACTTTTGCCACTGTCAAGAGACCTGGGGCAGTTGCCTGTTCCTACCAACATCTTCCTAAGTTTCCAACAACCCTAGAACCCTCTGTGTGAACATGAGAGGGTTGTGCAGGACTGTGCACATAGTAGGAGCTCAATAAATCCCTGCTGTGTGAAAGAATGATGCTCCCCTCCTTCAAGTTGGCCTGAGGGGATGCATCTCCAGACTTGTAGAACAGCAAAAGTTATGGTCTTAGACCCACCGGCCAGGTGGTCTCTAAAGGGCCTGGTGCCTCTCGTTTCTAGAATTATCTACTCTCCACTTGTAGCTCATTTCCTCCTCTTACACCAAACTGTGGAATGCCAACTGATGTCCACTGGATACTACTTGATCTCATTTACATTTTGCAACAAGGTTCACTGAATTTTTTTTTTTTTTTACCCTGAAAAATCATCCATGTTCAGCTGTTGGTAAATACCACTGATGGACAAAAGTCTAGAAACTGCAGTCGGCTCAGATTCCAGGGCCACAGTCATCAAAACCCGGGACAGGAGAGTGGAAAGTAAATTGTTACCCACAGGAAAACATACAGGTTCGGGTGTTCAAAGCTCCTTTCTAGTGTTTGTTGAGTTCTTACTGTGTGCATTTGGTATTAAACGCAGGATGTGGTCAGCGTGAGGAGGGGTGAGGTGATAAAAGTTAATCTACCACCACACCCAGTGCTTCCCTGAACTTCTGTATCAGAGCTCAGGCTCTGAGAATGCCACATGAGGGGACACTGGCCACTCTTTTATCCAGGTAGGCCCCTGTGCATGGCCCCGTTGCCCAAAGCAGCGTTCCTGGTCCTGGGATGACACTAACGCTCCCTTTCCCCTCCGTGAGAAAACAGGTGGCCCTTACGTGTTATCACTGATCCTCCCCTGCCTTCTGAAGGTGACCCCACGTCCAATCCCTTCAACGTGTGCCAAGATGGAGGGCATGGTGAACAGACAATTCTGTGAGGTGCGGAAACAAAACTCCGTTCTGACTGAGCACCGATGAAATCTTTGAAATCTTCGGGGATGAAATGTGTTCGTTCCAAGAGGCTGTCCCAAGCAGAAAAGGATTAGGTGGATCAATTAATGTGGCAGTCTCCATTGCAAGGATCAGCTCTGTGAAGCTACCCGGAGCTATAAACCATCTAGAAACTCACTCCTCCCCTGACATGGCATTTCCTAATGAGTACTGTTTGGATGCAATCATTTCTCTCCACACATCCTTTCCTCCAATTTCAACAGAGCAAAGAGTTGCAGAGAACAGACCTCATAAAATAACTCTGTTTCTGGTCGTTGTGGTGTACATGTTCACCCTCGGTTTCCTCCATTCTGTTGGGAACCCACAACGGCCTGTGCTCACAACACATCACTACCAATATGAAGACTCTATCTGGTAATCTAGTCAGAAACAGAAAATTAAGGGACAACGAAGATGAGATTTTCCAGGTCACACCACCCATTTTCTCATTGAATTTAAACACACTAGACCAAAAGGCACATGAGATTAAAGGCCTCCCTTAAAGAAAAAAAAAATTTTAAGGGCCCATTCGTGCAGAATCACTATACTTTTCTTCTATTCAGTGATTTATTATCAGATAACCTAGATGAATATAATGGCTTAGGAGGCCTACATCTGTTCATGCAAAACAGTTAATACGAAACATCCAATATCTAAAGCTTTCACATTTTACAGGAGGGTAGGCAGAATTCACTGTCCCAAACAAGTTACTCAAATTACAGGTAAAAACTCAAAAGGTGGGCAAGGGACGGAAGAGGCAATTAATGGGTATGGGGGTGGGGGAAACAGCCGTCCAAAACTCTACAGAAAAGCTAATTGTGTTACCAGCTAGAATATTAGCAATAACTTGCTGACTTAACTCCCCATGACAGATCTAATTAGAAGGTGGCAATAAATGTTTCCAGGTGTTTAATTAAGTGTGATAATTATTTCTTTCCTTTAAGACAGATGGAGTCATATGCTTACATTTCACAGCATAATGTTTCCTTAGTTAAAACGCTGTGGAAACACTTTTGTGTTAACACAGGATTGAAACCAGGATAAAAATATCTGCTGTGATAAGCAGCACTTAAAGTGATTTATCAACTCGTACATTCATATGCCAAGAGACAATGGTCCTTAAAGGCTGCTCTGTTTCGGTGATTTCCTTAAGCCACCAAGTTTTCTGCCACCCTTACACCTCAATGAAAATTTTCTATTTGATATGTCTTCTCCATATCAGCATGTCTTAAATGAATTCTTATCAAGGACGTGGGGAAATTTTATGGGGATCTCTACTTTCACGGCAAGAACATAGCAAGAATAAAGCGAGATACAGAATTCAGAGACTTAGAATTGGATGGAACCACAGCAACCAGGGAATCATTTTATGCTTGGATTCAAGTACAGATTAAAATTAAACTCTTAAATTAACTTTTTTTTTTTTAAAGTAGGCTTCATGCCCAGTGAGAAGCCCAACATTAGGCTTGAACACAGGATTGTGAGATCAAGACCTGAGCTGAGATCGAGTCGAATACTCAATGGACTGTGCCACCCAGGCGCCCCTAACTTTTTTTTAACGCAGAAATGTACCATATATTGAGGTAGTATTGACCCCACCCCCCAATAAATTAATTTACAGAGGCATGGAATTATGAGTCTTAAGTAAATCAAGGATTTTGTTGCAAGAATGGGCTCTCCAATATGTCCCCTTCCTTCCATGATCCCGCAGGTTACTGCCCTTTTTACTGAGTGCTGTGTTTTGGTTAATTAGCTGGCTTTAGCATTACTGTGTCACTGAATCAATAAACATCCTTCAGAAATGTCAAAGTTTGGTTGGTCAGCCTGGCTTGAACATGCTTATCAGCTTCTCTGGGTCCTAAGGCATTCATCAGATGTTCCTGCATCAGGTGCTTTGGGCTCGAGTGTCACACGAGCGCGCACAAGGACGGACACACACACACACACACACACACACACACACACACACACACACCCCTTTCTTCTTCAAAGCAAATCTCCACCAAACGATCTCAAGGCAAAAACTCTAGTCTGCCCGTTTTACAATGCAGGGTAGGATTACAATCTCAGGCCAGCATCTCGGTCTGCAATCTGGGGCATCGTGATAACCCGGGCAGTCCTCTGGACAGGATGAGCTGTTAACAGGCAGGCATGACAACATAGCGGGGGCCGCGTCTACAGAAGGAAGGAAGGAAGGAATCGCGAGTGGGACTCAGGGCAAGAGGTGGAAGTTAAGGGGTCGGCCCAAATCGGTAAGGGCTGCTAGCTGGAGGTCTCAGATTAGTCGCTGCGACGGAGAAACTGGGTAAAACTCCGGGGAGTTTCCGGAGCTGTGGGCGCCTGCACACACACTTACACACACACTCGCTCACATGCACCCACTCACACCCACTCACTCCCGAAAGTCTAGGGGAGCGGAAAGCGCGCCCCCAGGAGCAGCCCGCAGCCCAGAGGCCGGGGGAGCCCCGCGAGGGTGTGGGAGAGACCGGCGCGCCCGGGAGGCACTTACTCGGAAGGGAGGGCGCGGTGGCGCCAGGACACAGAGGCGAACCTGGAAATCTGACGGCGCGGAGTTCCCTAGCGGCTCGAACGCTCGCGGGCTTCCGCGGACCGATCAGCGGAGCGCGGGCCTGAGCCGGCGGGAGAAAAGGAGCCAGGGGCCGGGGGCGGGGCGGGCCGGGCCGGGCGCGGGGAGGAGCGGAGCGGCCGGGGCGGGGGGAGAAGAGGGGCCAGGGGCGGGGCTACGGGCGGCTCTAGGAAGTCGGGGCGGGGCCAGGAGGAGGAGCTAGAAGGTCTGGAGCAGGGCCATAAGGAGCTAGGAGTTGGAGGCGGAGCTGAGAGGAGGAGCCAAGGGAGTGAGGGCAGAGCCCACCGGGGAGGAGAGGCCATGGGCGGGGATGTGGGCGAGGCTAAACGATCGAAACGGAGCTGAAAGGCGGAGCCAGGAGGCTGCGGTCCGAACTCGCCAGGTAGGAGGAGCCGAGACAGGGTGTGGGAGGAGCTATAATGCCGCGGGCGGGGCCAGAAGGAGCTATAAGAGCGGGGGCGGAGGTGGGAGGAGGGGCTCGGAATCCCCGTGCTGAGCCCGCGGGAAGAGGAGAGGAGAAGTGGAGAAGGCGCGGGAGAGGTAGGGCAGTAGGGCTAGGTAAATGATCTAGGAGGCTCTGGGGCTGAGAGGAGGAACCGGGTATTCTGGACGGGGCGAACCCAACCTGACACCCCGGGTGGGGCGGCAGGTGCTCCCTAGAACGCGAAGGAGGGCCAGGCAACGGCTTGGGAGCTGAATCCGGACTGGAAGGAGAGACCTATACACTGGAGGGGGCAGGTGGCTTGAGGGACACGTTTGGGCCTCTGTTTCTTCAGTTGAAAAATGAGATACCAGCCTCACAGTATGTTGAGACGGTTAGATGTGCTCATGCATGGTTACACCCTGCCTAGATGAAACAGATATGCATGACTGTTGGTGTCAGTTGCCACTAGTATTGATGAGAAATATCCCTTTATATAAGCACCAAAATCCCAAATCCCACAATCCCACCTGTCTTTTTTTTTTTTTTTTTTTTTTTTTTTTTTTCTTTTCAGCCTATACTAGCCTCAAGTCTACCGGTGATGTCTGACACACTCATTATTCCTGCTTTCCATTCACGGAGGTTGCAGTTAAAGGATAATTGGCTCCTAGGGAGTTAGTCTGGTCTCAATCACTTCCACGGACTTCACTAGGACTTCTGCCTTTGGGGCCAACGGCTAGCTCTCCCTCTGGGGATGGGGCAGAATCTGGGCCTTACTTCTGCTGAGGAGCCCTGACCCGGGGTAGCAGTGCATGAAGGTTCTGACCTTAATGGGAGCACGATCAATCCATCCATACCACAAACACCCATTAAACACCTCCTATAAGGTGGCTCTGTGGAGAGGGTTGGGAATATTAATATTAGCAAAACTTAGTATGTGCAGGTCACCGTTCTAATCCTCACAGATCCTATAGCTACCTTAATTTCACAAAGAGAAAGAGAAGGCATGGTGAAGTGAAACAGCCTGCCCAACGTCACACATTTAGGAGTGGCACAATATGGCTGGGAGACACAAACGTAAACACTTTGTAGGTGAAATAGACCAGAAAATCACAACACATTTGTGTTTAATGCCCCAAATAGGAATATGCATAAGGTTCAAGGGTGTTTAGAAAAGTACACTATCCTGTGTCTATAGCTATGGGGAAGGGAGTGTCAGGAAAACCTTCCTGAAGGAGGTGATTGATGTCTGAGCTGGGTTTAGGAGAAGGAATATGAGTCAGGTGCAGAAATGGGCACAGGAAGCATTTTTCAAGTATTAAGAAGGGTTGGGAACAAGTGAAGTGTAGATTGGAATGAAAGTAAAATAACAAAAGAGGACAAAATCCAAATGTGTCTTGTTTGGTTGTTTTGTTTTGTTTCCTATGGGAGCTAAAGAGCATTAATTTGACCCTGGGTAAAGCATTTAAATCATGGGAGACATGTCATTCGTTGTTCTAGAAAGGTTAATCTGAAAACAGCATAGAGAATGCCAAAGCCGGGAAACTTGCTTATGAAGTTATTGAAATATGTCAGGTTGGGATGCTGTGGTTGGCAGAATAACGAATCTAGGAAACACGTCCACTCCCTAATCTCTGGAACACTTTGTGGATGTGATTAAGTTCAAAGACCACGAGATGGGGAGCTTATCCTGGATTATTTGAGTGGATCTAAAATAATTACGTGAGTCCCATAAAGTGAACTTTGAACGAGATTCAAAGTATGAGAGGAACTGGACCTGGTTTAGGAGCCCAGGAATGGGTGGCCTCTAAAGTTGGGATTGGACTTCAGCCAACAAAAAATGTGAACCTCAGTCCTACAACCACAAGGAAGTGAATGCTGTCATTAACCCAACTGAGCAGGGAAAGGGGATCCTCCCTTAGAGCCTACAAAAAGGAACTCAGCTCTTGAGGTGACACTTTAGTTTTATCCTGTTGAGACCAATACTGTATCTATAGTACTGTAAAATAATAAATTTTTGTTGTTTTAAAACCTTATATTGGTGGTAATTTGTTGTGACAGTAGTGGAAAATGAATACAGACACTGAAGGCCTAAAAAAGTGGTTGGAAAGAAGAAGTCCCATGCAGGCCCTGGAAATTGATGAGATGTGGAGGTTGAGGGCAGGAGAGTCATCTAGGTTGATTCACAGGGTTTCTGGTTTGGCAAGCTCAGTCTTTGGTGGTGCTGCCTAATAGAGGGAGGGACAAAGGCACTTACTTTCTAAACACTTTTTGAGTCGGCAGTGATGCAACTAAATTAGGATGAAGAATTTGTATACTCCCATCCTTCCCCACCTCCAAATAATTAGAAACGATCCCTGAATACCCATGAGCAGTGATATTCATCACCACCCACCGAGAATTCTAGTAATGTATCTGCCCTGTGTAAACTTGATGACTTAGGACAAAGCACAAAGTGTTTGATGAGGAGGAGACCATCTGCTTGACTGCTGTGAGTCAGCCAGGATGTCATGGTGGCTACAACCTGGACCCCAGTAATTGCTTTACTGTAATCTGCCTGGTTCCCAACTGCACCCTAAAACAGCAATGTCCAGAGCCCCTTCTATATTTACCTATGTAAAGATTCTATCATCTAACTTCAGTATTCTATATTCCAACTATAGTCTCTCAGCCTTGACCTGATTTTTGACTCTTCCTTTAACCTCACATAGACTTGTATTTCTCCCAGTCGGCTTCCTTTCCTACCCAGCCTAACCCCAATAACCAGCACTTGAGTCACTCAGTGCTTGCGCCTCCTTTTCCTGTACCTCAATGCCCTCTCCTTGTACTCAACTGGCAAATCTTTCCAGCTCTCCACATGTTCCATAGGAACTACTCAAGAAGAACCCAAAAAGGTAAAACTTGACTTTCTACAGACTCATGGCGTCTAATCTCAGCTAAATCTGCAGGGAGCCTGGATATTCTCCTACATCATGGGTAGAATGAAAAGGGTTCAATCTTTACCCCTTTCCTTGAGACATCTTTCCCACCCCCACCCTTCCTGCTCTTGATACTTCCTATTTCATACAAAATATATAGATCATCAAGAGGGAGTTTTCTCAACTTCCTGCTGGAGCTAGCAACAATACCGTCTGCACCCACTCATTTTGACTTTCTTTCCTCTCACCACCCTGAATCCGAGCAAACCCTCTCAACAGTTCTCTGCTGCCCTCCCCCTGTCCAGCTCTCCCTTTTAGCTGTATGGGCTACATTCAATTAACTATCCCTTCTCTTTTATCCTCAACCTCTCAAGTTCTATACTTCCCTTGCAAAACATAAAAATGCTAACATTTTTTAAATGATATGAAATTAAAAATTCTCCAAGGACTCTGCCACCTTCCCTCACTGCCACCCACTTCACTAGGGCCATCTAGACCTGACAGGCCACAGGTGCTAGTGGTAGAAACCATGCAGAATGGCCACTGCCTCCGGGCTTACTTTAGGGGGCTGGGGAAGGGGACTCTACCATCTCAGGAAACTTGCATTACTGTCTTCAGAGAACTAACAGTCTTCCCTTTAACTCTGGCAAACACTTAGGACTCCACCTTATTTCACAGTGTAATAATATGTAGAAATTAACAAAGTAATTCACTTTCCTATCTTACTTGAGCAAATAGACACTTGAATCACTTCACTTTCAGACTAGCTCTTGTATATTTCCAATGTGGGATCATAAAAAAAAGTATTACAATCTAGGAATCATCTAATCCCTAGTCCATTATTGAGTGCCTATAGTTTTAAATAATTGCAGCTCCATCTGGATTAATGTATCCTCCCAGACCAAAACTCCAACACCCTATAAATCCTATGGATTAGAGACAGCTAGATAGCTGGAAATACTTCTGTGCATACCTGGTTTTACTTCTGCCCAGCTGAAGGTAGGAACTAACTTTAGACAAATTTGTAAGTTTTCAAAAATGTTCTGATCCAGTTTCTCCTATACTCTTCTCTTTTGTTGGAAGCCCCAACTCTGCTTACTCATTGCCAGCCTCCTTTTTTCAGTGTAAGAAAATAACTACAAAGAACCATGAAATGTGCAGCAAAAACGTATGCACAGGGGCACCTGGGTGGTTCCGTTGGTTAAGGTCCGACTTCGGCTCAGGTCATGATCTCACGGTTTGTGACTTTGAGCCCCGCGTCGGGCTCTGGGCTGACAGCTCAGAGCCTGGAACCTGCTTCAGATTCTGTGTCTCCCTCTCTCCCTGCCCCTCCCCCACTCACACTCTGTCACTCTGTCTCAAAAATAAACATTTAAAAAAATTAAAAAATAAAATGTGTGCACAAATACTCAAAGGAGAGCAGAAGTGACTCACATTCTCGGGATGAATGGAGTTTTCACAAAAGAGCTTCCATCTAAGCAAGTCAAAAAGGATGAATGGAGTTTTCCAGGCAGAGCAAAGAGCACTCCAGGAAGTGTGAAGAGGGGAGGAAGATATGGTCTAACATTTTCCAGCAGACCAAAAGCACTGAAGTGAGATGTGCACCTCAGACGCAGCCATGGGAATACCACCTATGTGTCCTTTGTGCTCTAACTATAATTTCATTTAAGTTTGTCAATGAATGTACCTGATTCAAAACATGGCTACGACTTCACCATCCCCCAAATCATTATCTGACTACCCACTGCTTCAACTCTTTCCAGTCCTATTTCTCTTTTCAAAGCATTATCTTAACATGTAATCTTGTCCTTAAGGTAACAATATGAGTCAAGAGTATATATGTCTTTCCAAAAAAGAAGTCAAGGAGCAGATTGGGTAGGGTAGGAGAATTGTTCAATATCATGCAGACTAGAAACTCAGGATAGAATAAAAATTGGGGAATCAATGATCTTTCCTATTACTTCCATAGACCACAACCCCCACTCATAGCTAGTACAGATCACTAGTGATTATACCTTCATCACAGAGTATTTTTCACTATTCGGAATTACTTATCTCCTATAACATAGTAACTAAAACACAGATCTTCTAAAGAAAGCTTGCTAGAACTATTGCCTCCATCAAAGGATAGCTTAAAAAAATTTTTTTTAATGTTTATTTATTTCTGAGACACAGAGGGACACAGCATGAGTGGGGGAGGAGCAGAAAGAGGGAGACACAGACTCCGAAGCAGGCTCCAGGCTCTGAGCTGTCAGCACAGAGCCTGACGCGGGGCTCGAACTCACAAACCGTGATCATGACCCGAGCCAAAATCGCTCGCTCAACTGACTGAGCCACCCAGGCGCCCCTCAAAGGATGGCTTTATCCACAATCTCAGTCAATTCAATAAACCACCCTCCCCATGAAAACAAGTTCTCTGCCTGTTCCAGGTGTCCAACTTTTGAGCCATTCTGTACAGAAATAAAACTGCTGCCCCTAGTTAGAACCCATATTTTTCTGTGACTGCACCACTGGACTCCTTGTCTATGTGGGTTCTTCCTCAACTCACCTCAATTATTTTCTCCGTTTTGAACATCTCGAACCTCACTTATGCCTATCCCAAATACTACAAAGGCTTGTTCTGTTTTGTCTTGTCTTTGGCCACACAATTCTACTCTGAAAAGATTCTTTCTACAAATATGGTCTGAAACTCCTGCTCTATTTATGGAGTTCTCTTGTGTACTTACCCATGAACTGTCTAGTCCAAGTTGGCAACCCTGTACTTGATTGTAAACAAGAAAGGATCAGGGTGCCTGGGTGGCTTAGTCCGTTAAGTGCCCGACTTTGGCTCAGGTCATGATCTGACCTGATCATGGGTTCGAGCCCTGTGCCAGCTCTGTCCTGACAGCTCAGAGCCCGGAGCTTGCTTCGGATTCTGTGTCTCCCTCTCTCCCCTCTCTCTCTCTGTCCCTTCCTCACTCATGCTCTGTCTCAAAAATAAATAAACAACAACAACAACAAAAATCAAAAAGGGGTGCCTGGGTGTCTCAGTCAATTAAGTGTCGGAATTCAGTTCAGGTCATGATCTTGCAGTTTGTGGTTTTGAGCCCCACATTGGGCTTTGTGCTGATAGCTTGGAGCCTCAAGCCTGCTTCAGACTCTGGGTCTCCCTCTCTCTGCCTCTCCCCCGCTTGTGCACAACATTAAGCTTAATGTTTAAGTAAACATTAAAAAAAATTAAAATAAAATAAATCAAAACAATAAACAGGAAGGCTCCTACCTTACTTCTGGAATACTCCCAGCACAGCACCCTCACCTGGTGAGCTATGACTCCCATGCTGTTCTGCAATCACATCCCTTCTTTCCCTCCAATTACCAATCTGCAGAGAAGAGTTGGTGTGCTAGCTCCTTCTATCTGTGAATTATCTGTGTGTGTGTGCATGCACACATGGGTCTCTCTACCTAACAATGGCTTTATGGTTTTATTAAAAAAAATTATTCAATATTGTTATGAATTACAAGGGTCTCAAGGTAGAGACATAGCCAAAATTCTGTTTACTAAGTCATTTTGTTGAGATCTCAGAAAAATTTCAGGGTGTGCCATGTAGACCCTTTTTAGGAGATAATGGAATTTCTAAGAATCTTTTCAAAAATTTTTTAATGTTTATTTATTTTTGAGACAGAGAGAGACAGAGCATGAGCAGGGAAGGGGCAGAGAGAGAGAGAGGGAGGCTCAGAATCTGAAAAAGGCTCCAGGCTCTGAGCTGTCAGCACAGAGCCTGACACGGGGCTTGAACTCATCAACTGGGAGATCATGACCTGAGCTGAAGTCAGAGGCTCAACCGACTGAGCCACCCAGGCACCCCTGGAGTTTCTAAGAATGTTAATGTGGTATACCACAGCAAATTTGGAGGTAGCTCAAGTAGTTAAGAGGCTGTTTGAGAAAACAGCATGGGTGTGGCTTTCTTCTGAGTGTATTACACACAGTTTTTAAAAGCAAATTTACTAGATTCAACTTAGGGATGGGGATAGCATAAAATGTAAAGAAAGACTTTGAACCCTGAAACTTCTCATCGAGAAATAGGCTGACACTCTTTTTCAGTTAAAAACATGGGCCATTTTTAGAAAAAGGCTAACTCAGTGTTTAAACTACCACCACCACCACTACCACCACCTCAAAAAACAGCTCATGGTGGAGGCAAGAGCAGTGGAGAATTAATCCCAGGCAAGAGGATTACTCAAGGGACTGGTGACTGGTGCCCACTTACACTTACGAATCTCTATGGACCAGGTACTACTCTGTGAATCCGATTTCCCCTTTTAGAATGGGAGATAGCCGTATTATCTGTCTCACAACTGTGTTTGGTGTGTGGAAGGCACAGAAAGTGTCTCATTTGTTGATAGGTCTTTAGGCTGAGAAGTACTCTACACAAAGAACCTCATTCAAGGAGCCAAATGCACACTTGGACCTCACTTTGATAATGGGATCCTAGGGCTCAAGCCTGACCTGGAAGCAATAGGATGAAAATACTGGAGTTTTGGGAAGTATTGTGCACGTGGGAGGAATACAGATTTTAAAATGTATTTAATGCTCACTCAGGGCTGATATACTGTAGGGCTTAAGTTCTATTACATAGGTCATACCTATACCTTGGGTAGATAATTGCGTACTAGTAAAGCATCTCTAGTGTGCAAATGGGTTGTCACACCAATTGTTTCTATCACCCATCTGTATTTGCTATAGGAGAACCTAAGAAATTTTTCTTTTTTCCAGGAGCTTTGTGAAACCATGTGATACTCTAACTCTGCATTAGCTCCCTGAATTATCGGCCAAATACACATAAGAGACAATGAAGCAAGGGATGCCTGGGTGGCAGCGGTTGAGCGTCTGACTTCAGCTCAGGTCATGATCTCGCAGTTTGTGAATTAGAGCCCTGCATTGGGCTCTGTACTGACAGCTCAGAGCCTGGAGGCTACTTTGGATTCTGTGTCTCCCTCTCTCTCTGCCTCTCCCCCACTCACACTCTTTCTCATTCTTAAAAAATAAACATTAAAGAAAAAATTAAAAAAAAAGACAATGAAGCAAGCAGAAAAGGAAAAAAAGTCATGAAAAACTGTTTAGCTTTGTAATTAACTATAGCAAAAGCTATACACATTTCTAAAAGACTGATAGGAACATTTAAATAATGTATGTTCCACTTTTTCTAAGTACTCTAAAGGTTAACATTTTACCCTTTCTACTTTAGTAAATCAAGCATCAAAATATCTCAACAACTCAGAGAGTATTCCGGACAAGAACTTCACTCAACAGAGCAGCTTTCAAAGTCATTAAATACTATATGGTTTAAAGACTGAGCTTTTCTGTCCGGTGTGAGCACGCGCGCGCGCGCGCGCGCACACACACACACACACACACACACACCTCTCTCTCTTAGGTAATCTGTTGCTCAGTGGGGTTCAAAGGGTTTTTAGGAAAATATTACCTCCTTCTTCCCTTCTCTCATGTTAAACTTTTGTGTATTCTTCCATACATATTTGTCTCTACATACCTATAGGACTAAAAAACCCTGAAATAATATGGGCTATTATACATTTTACTTAGAAAATTTTCTAACCTCTTTTCAGATCAACATATACAAATCTGACATGCTTTTAGTGTTAAGAAAATATTGCACTGCAAGGATGTACTAAATTTATCCAACCATCTACCTAATTACCATTTAGATTTCCAGGGTGGGTTTTTTTTTCCCTCCAGGTAGTTCACTAAACATCTTTGTACTTACACTTATGTGCAAGGTTGCTTTTATCCTGATAGGATAATTCCTCAAAAGACTGCTTAGTCCAACTATGTGTATTCAATGTTAACACCAATCTAGGTAGCGTTTTTGGAACGTACTTCTAGCAGCTGTGTTTCAGCACACCCGTTTCCTTGCATCTCCACCAACACTGATGTTGCCACTTGACTTTATATGAATCTGATTGATGAAAAGTGGTATCATACTGTTGCTTTTTTTTCCCCCCAACATTCCTTTAACCATTACTGAGGATGAACATATTTTATACTTGCTGGCTTTTTCAGTGTCCTGTTCTGTGAGTTGATTTCTCTATTAATTTATCATCTTAAAGTTCTCTTTGCCCCAATTCATTAAAGTTCTCTTTGTATATATGGACATTAATAATTTCCCTATTACTATACAAATATTTCTTTTAGCCTACCTGTAGTCTCCTGTCATGATATTAAATTTTTTGGTTTAGTAAAATATGTCTGTCTGGGTTCCCAGTCCTGTTAAAAAAAAAAAGCGGTCATCACCACTTTCAGGTCATATAAGGTATTTCTTAAAGTGGGTATGTTTGTATGTGTTTTCACTGTTGAGACCAGTATGAGAAAATCTTGCAATTTTTTTTAAGTAATTTAAAAAAAAAAAGGAGAAATGAATTTGGGCAAAATAAAGAGAGCAAGAAAGGAGGAAGGAACTGACTGTCTATAATTCTACAGAAGAAAAATTCTACATTTCAGAAAATGAGACTTGCAATGTTGTGAATTTTTCCATCATTACAAAGCCACATTCTCAGAAAAAACACAATTTAAAAAATGTATTTTGATGTATCCATTCCATTAATGTGGATGAAATTTTACATATATGTGCATCATTTTATATTTAGATATACATTCCAACTTTTTATTCTCCCCATTTTTGGATAACGCTTACCTATTAATTTAAAAAGATTATAAAAAAGGAAGAGCAAGGTATTTAGGAAAATTACTCAATGCTTCCTATATTTTACCAAATATAAATACAGAAATTCTCTATTTTAAAATGTCACATATACTTTAAGTCAACTAAAATTGCATAAATATTACTTAAAACAGTACCATGCTAAAAAAAAAAAGTCACTGCATGATTGTTTATTTAAAATATTATGACTCTGATGTAAATACATATGGGCTTACACAATTTATTACTCATATAAACCCTCAATGAAAATGCTTAATTGTTCATCCACAATGCCTTTTTTTTTCTATTAAGCATAATAAATCTTCTATCTCATTGAAAGTGTTTAAAGCCGTTTGAATCTTGATTTGTGAAATTACTGAAAAATAACTTAAGCTTAACTGTATCAAACAATGGCATTGTTTGCAATGCTGTCACAGATTTCTCCATGGCAAAATAGTCACATATTGTTATTGCACAATTATAGATACAGGTTATTATGTGCACATGAACTCTCTACATAATTAACGACAGTGTTTTCACTGCAACTAGCTTAACACATTTAAAATTATGAATACAATTTACAAAATCTTTAACAATATACTTTTAAGATAAAAGTATCCTGAGGATATTACAAAATTCATTTTACCAGCCCTTCATTTCTTCACTTTGACTCTTTAATTTCCCAGATAACAGTTGTCCATATTTTGTTACATAAAAATGTTTTTATAGTTCCTATTAACAAAATATATTTAAGCTAAATAGTATATAATTGTCCCTTAAACACTTAGTCCCATCTGTTTCCAGTCTCCTTGGCTAAAATCAAGTATTTATCAAGTTTTCTATAATTTTTAACCAGAAAAGGTATAGCACAGAACAGACAGAAATAGGTTTAGCACATTTAAGTTAAAAGCATTGTGCATTTTTAATATTTTGGTCATATTTTATAGTAAAATAATATATTTTGGCAAAAAATAATAAAATATAAGGTTTAATTTATTTTCTATTAGTGTTAGATCTGGCGGGTATTTTACATTTGTAAATATTATCTATTTAATTTGACTGTCTTCACATTTGTTTCTAAAAACACTGCTATAAGGTGTTCAGAACTTTGAGACTAAAAGCACCTAAAAAGGAAAAAGAAATATAAGTAAAATGTTTGGTGCTCAAAAATCCTTTGACAAATTTATAAATTTACTTTTAGGTGTCTCTTGTATACCAACACCGAATCGTTATTGCCTGCTAAGACTTAATTGATTCAAGATAATCTTTAAAATAATAATCTTGGATGTCTTCCTGAAATTATTTGAAAATCAGGATGGGAATTCAAAACTTAAGAACAAAAAAACATGAAAAAAAAAACAGCTGCAAAGAAAGTTGCTATTCTAGTGGCAGTAATTGTTATGGCACAAAAACACATGAAAAGACTTGTAGTTTTCTCTGATATATACACAAACTAAGTTCAAGTAAGATGTATAAGATACATATATACACACACACACTGGGGCTTCAGTAAGGACACTGAGGAGAACTTTATATAATAAGACTGAAGTCCTAATGACAGTTTTTAATGAATATGTTCATTATGTTTTTTATTCTTACCCAATTATCATTTATCATTAATTAATAGAAGAGTGTGAGATGTTTATGTATGAAAAAGGAAGTAACAGTGGTGAGTCAAGTGATGACTGATGTCAACTGCCTTTACATAAAGGGTATTTTTACTGTTAAATAAATTCATACAGAGATTTCTGCAGAAGAGTTTATCAACAATAAGGAAACGAAAGTCCTTTAACACTACGACGTACTCAGCATAACATACTATAAATATGTACTATTACAGTATTACTTATACATTCTACTTTAGGTAATATAGTCTAATTCTGAATGACCTTGTTAGTTTTTAAGGCATCAGTGCATCCAGGGCAAAGCTCCATAAAGTAAGTATGAAACCAAGAAAGCATTAGTTTATCTGTGGTAGAGACAGAGTGATCAGTGGACACTGTATGTGTTGGCCACTTCCAGGGAATAGGTAATCAATTATACATCCTATTGTCAAACTGTCAGAGCATAAATTTCACATCATTTTTCAACACTTCATTTAGTGGGCTAAACTGATCCGGCAGTATCCTCATCTTCATTGTACCATCGGCTCCACACGAGAACACGTGGTTTGCTGGCCCTGTCTCAATCTGCATCACTCCAGTTCCAATGTTCCGGAAAATGGACTGCCGAGCATGTTCATTGATAAAAGTGTGGAGAAGAGTAAAGGTAGACAGACTCCAAATCTAAAAGATATGAGAAACAAAATTAAAAATTGACGTTGACGATTACATTAAAAATCCAAAGGAAAATTTTAAGCCGGTTTTCTTGTGCAAAGAAGAAATTTCTAAAACAAATATGGAAAAAAAATCTGTGTAGGCCTAAGGTCATAACCTTTGGATACTATGTTGCAATTTCCCAATTCCCTTTGATATTATCACATTCTTCAAAATCTACTCATTAAACAGAAAGGTAATTTAAACCTTGCATTGGACATGAGAACTCAGGTACTAGGAGGTCAAGTGTACACAGCTAAAGAAACTTGTAATATTGTAGGGACTACAATTAAGACTTCTTATCTTGGGGCACCTGGGTGGCTCAGTCAGTTGGGCGTCCGACTTCAGCTCAGGTCATGATCTACAGCTCGTGACTTCGAGCCCCGTGTCAGGCTCTGTGCCAACAACTCAGAGCTTGGAGCCTGCTTCAGATTCTGTGTCTCCCTCTCTCTCTGCCCCTCCCCTGCTCATGCTCTGTCTCTGTCTCAAAAATAAATAAAAACATCAAAAAAAATTAAAAAAAAAAAAAAGACTTCTTATCTCTCAGCAAAGCTTGTGCTGTGTAGTTTATAATGGGGTAACCCCTTATAATACCCAGCAAGGGATTAGACCCACTGGAAAGAAGGCCTCAGAAAAGGAAAAACTATGTTCCACCTGCAAGATAAATTATCACAACTTCAGCAAACTTAATTTACTAAGATTTTCTCTTTTTAGCCCCTACCACAATAAATGCAACTATTCCTAAAGTAAATTACTTACAAAGTAATTTATAAGCATGTTCAAGTATGTGACGGACTTAAATGCTTTTAGGACATCCATTTTAACTTTAGGGTAACCAAAATAGTCCTGATTTTTTGAGATCCCTTTTTTTGGAAAACTTACTTTTTCCTAAGAAATTCATTAGTACCTATTACTCTAGACTTGATTGTTAAGTTGTGATTCCTAAACATGTATTTTTTAAATGTTTATTTGTTTTGAGGGAGAGAGCACACATGTGAGCAGGGAAGGGGCAGAGACAGAGTGGGGGAGAGAGAATCCCAAGCAGGCTCCATGCTCAGTGCAGAGCCTGACTTGGGGCTCGATCTCACAACTGTGAAATCATGACTTGAGCTGAAATCGAGAGTCAGACACTTAACTGACTGAGCCACCCAGGCGCCCCAAGTTGTGACTTCTGAATACTATGTAGTAAACTTTCAAATCTGTTTTTACTTGATTAAATAATAAACCTCCGAATCAGAGCACAAACTAATATAAAGAACTAATATAAAACCTAATACAACTTGTTCTAAACTGAAGGCAGTTCAAGTAAGAACCTAGCTTCAAACTGAAGGAAAATAATTACGTATGGAAGTTAGTGTATATATTTGATTTTAGGAAAAGCCCTTTCAGGGCACCTGGTTCAGTAGGTTAAGTGTCCAACTTCGGCTCAGGTCATGATTGTGTGGTTCTTGACTTTGAGACCCACAATGGGCTCTGTGCTGATAGCTCGGAGCCTGGAGCCTGCTCTGGATTCTGTGTCTGCCTCTCTCTCTCTCTGCCCCTCCCCAGCTTGCACTCGCTCTCTCAAAGTAAATAAATAAACATTAAAAAAAAAAAAAAGCATTTTTAAAATTCCACAATTCTAGTTAATTTTTTTTCTGGCTGGAAATTATGAAAACAATATGCATGTTGTAAAAAAAAGTAGCCCAACTTATTATTTCTTTTCTTTCTTTCTTTTCTTTCTTTCTTTCTCCTTCTTATTATTTTAATGTTTGTTTAATTTAAGAGAGAGATAAACAGCGTGAGTGCAGGAGGGGCAAAGACAGAGGGAGACACAGAACCCAAAGCAGGCTCCTGGCTCTGACCTCTCAGCACAGAGCCTGAAGTGGGGCTCAAACTCACCAAGTGACTGAGCTCAAGTTGGTCACTTGGCTGAATGAGCCACCCAGGTACCCCCAAACTTATTCTTACTTAGTAGTCTCACTAGGGGCTAAATTAATGGATTCTAAGAATGTAGACTCCTTCAGTGGGTTGCTGGCCATTACAATAACTTAGGGACTAGTCTAAACTGACTCACCCCTAGAGATTTTTCCAAGTGTGGCCAGAGGACTCTCCAACAAAACTGTTAGGTATGTACTGTAAAAATGTATACAGGTACCTAGCAATAGTACTTCTGGGATGGGATGCATTTAATAAGCTGCTTAACATTTTATTTATTTTTTTTAATTTTTTTTTTTCAACGTTTATTTATTTTTGGGACAGAGAGAGACAGAGCATGAACGGGGGAGGGGCAGAGAGAGAGGGAGACACAGAATCGGAAACAGGCTCCAGGCTCTGAGCCATCAGCCCAGAGCCCAACGCGGGGCTCGAACTCCCGGACCGCGAGATCGTGACCTGGCTGAAGTCGGACGCTTAACCGACTGCGCCACCCAGGTGCCCCGCTGCTTAACATTTTAAATAACCTCTAAGTTTTAAACATGGTGGAGTGTGAGAAGCACAGGGCTTATCTAGGTACGTCCCTAACTTCTGAATCAGGCACTGAGTGGCTGGATGCTAATACTATATAAATGAAAAAATGGACAGTATTCAGGATAAAGGAAAATATTACTGCATTTCACAGTATCTGAAACTGAATTTGTTAACTCTGAAAATGGGAGTCAAGACTAATTCTAATGTTTGAAATATGTTTTATCTGTGGAAAATCAAGTGCTTTTGCACATTAATTAAGCCTATTTGAAAACTGAAAAAGAGACAATTTCAAGTTAAATATTATTTCATTCATTAAAAGATTTATTAAATAGCAACAAACATACTGCCTACAAAGGAGTTAATATTTCTACTATTTAAATAGAATGGTATCATTAATACGTGTAAACACTTAAGGTTTCTGAAGATTTCTCTTCATTTTGTAGACACTGTGGCATTACCATATTTACCTTTATGTTGCCTTCAGCAGATCCTGTAACAAAGTACTCTTCTGTTGGATCAATGGCAATGGCTTTAACAGGAGAATCATGGCTCTGGAAAAGCTGCCTCTGCTGTCGTTGCCGAAGGTCAAATGCACACGTAAAGCCTTTTCTGCCACCTGATATTAGTAGCTGGTGTTTTGGAGCATATGCTAAAACAGTAGCTCCACTATCATGGCAAGTAAAAGCTGAAAATTAAAATTGAAGTAAATCATGAAGTAAAACCCATTTAACAGTGTAAGCAAGAGACTTCTGACTTCTGGCCAAGGTAGAATGATAGATCACCAGATTCACCCACCTACCTCAAACCATTTAAAAAATTAAATGATATACAGGAAACAATTGTTGGAGACAATGGACACCAGGCAAAGAAAAATGATCTTTAAGAGAAGGGAAGCAAACTGGGTGAGCCATACGACTGCCCCTGTTATTGCCTATGGAGGGTTTTCTGGCCATGGTGCAAGGGGAACCCGAGCTGGTCTGGGTTCCTGTTTCCACCAGCCATAGTGGAAAACCTCTTAATTCACAAAGGACAAAATCTGTTTTGTCCTCAGAAGCGTTTTGCCTCAGAAGCAGGTAAAATTTGTTATGCCTGGCATCTGATAAAAAACCAAGAGGCATACAAAGGAGAAAAATACAACCCATAATGAGAAGAAAATCCATCCAATGAAACTAACCCAAAAATTACACAGGTGATGGAATTAGTAGATAAGGAAATTAACAAGTCATTAAAAAAGAGATACAAATAAAAAAATCCAGAGATTAAAAACTACAATAGTTAAATGAAACATGTACTACATGGGGTTAAGAGCAGATTAAACAATGCAAAAACAAAAATGGTGAAACTTGAAGACATACCAGTATGAGAACTAACAAAAATACAATGAGTATTCTTTTCTTAAAAAAGAAGTGGATCTTAACAAATCTTAAGGAAAAAAAAAAGCCTGTCAATAGCTCAAAGACAATATGGCATAATGATGAAGAGTGAAGATTTGGGAGTTAGACTGTCAAGATTTAAATCTTGGTTTTTGCATGGATTTCAATATATACCTGAGGTAATTTTTTTTTTTTAACTTACGTCTCAGTTTCATCATTTGTAAAAAAAAAAAAAAAAAAAAAAAAAAGGAGAAAACCCAGCCCACCTAATAGGTTTCTGTGAGGATTAAATTAGTTGACATATTTAAAACATGTACAGTTCCTGGCATATACTAAGTACTCAATAAAATTTAGTTACAATTACTCTAAGAATCTAAAGAGAAAATTACAGGGAAAGATTCTTTGAATGTGACCAGCACTTAGAGATATAACTTACACAGAATAAAAAGCTGAAATTCTAACTCGTGATGAAGTCTGACTAATGGATACATCTGTGTAACCATCATGCAGGTCAAGACACAGAATGTTTTCATCATCCCAGAAAGTTCCCTCATGCCTTTTTGCAGTCAACCTTCCTCTCCCACAAAGGCAATCACTATTGTAATTAGTTTTGCCTCCGTTCTTGAACTTCACATAAATGGAATTTTACAGTACATACTCTTTAGTGACTGGCTTCTTTTCCTTCAACATAATGTTTAAGAGATTAATGAATGTTGTCACATATATCAGCAGATTATGCTTTTTTTTTTTATTGGTTAATAGTATTCTATTACATAAATAGACCACTTTCCTATTGGATGTGTTTGTGTTGCTTCTAGTTTGGGGCTGTTATAAATAAAGCTGCTAAGTTTTATTACATTAATATATTAATATAATTGTATATTATTGCTATACAAGTCCTTCTGTGGATGTGTGCTTTCATTTTCTTGGACATATATGTAAATACACATACTGCTGGATCATGCTAGGTCCATGTTTAACTCTATTAGAAAATGTCAGTTTTCCATAGTAGCTCTATCATTTTAGACTCAGCAAATCATGAGGGCTCCAGGTTCTTTATACTCTCACCAATACTTGGTATCCCAAAATCATTAATTTTGGACATTTTACTATATAGAGTAGTATCTTATGATGATGCTAACCACATTTCATATGCTTACTTGCCATTAATCATTTTAGACTCAGCAAATCATGAGGGTTCCAGGTTCTTTATACTCTCACCAATACTTGGTATTCCAAAATCATTAATTTTGGACATTTTAGTATATAGAGTAGTATCTTATGATCATGTTAACCACCTTTTCATATGCTTACTTGCGACTAATATACTGAGAAGATGGTCATTTTTTAAAGTCTTGAATATATCATTTCTTTCATGGATTATGCTTTAGGTATTGTATCTAAAAACTCAAGACTAAACCCAAGGTCACCTAGATTTTCTTCTCTATTTCCTTCTAGAAATTTTATAGTTTTGAATTTCACATGTAGATAATTCACATTAAATCAATTTTTATGAAAGGGGTGAGGTATGTATCTAGGTTCATTTTCTACATATTGCCATCCAATTGTTATAGTATATTTTGACCACTATGCCTCCAATGAAGTGCCTTTGTACTTTTATTAATGATCAGTCTATTAAATACGTATGGGTTGATAAATAGGCTCTCTATTCTGTTCCATGATCTCTATTCTAAAGCCAATAACATGTGTTTATTACTGTAGTTTTATAGTAAGTCTTGAAATCAGTAATAGTGTGAGTCCTTCAAGTTTGTTTTTCTTCAGGGGCGCCTGGGTGGTTGAGTCAGTTAAGCATCCAGCTTTGGCTCAGGTCATGATCTCACAGTTCATGGGTTGGAGCCCCACGTCAGGCTCTGTGCTGACAGCTCAGAGCCTGGCGCCTGCTTCAGATTCGGTGTCTCCCTTTCTCTCTGCCCCTCCCCCACTCATGCTGTTTCTCTGTCTCAAAAATGAATAAACAAAAAAAATTTTTTTTAAGTTTGTTTTTCTTCAGTATCCAGTATTTTAGGTCTGTTGCCTCTCTATAGAAATTTTTATTTTTATTATTTTTTTAAATGTTTATTTTGTGTGTGTGAGAAACAGAGAGAAACAGAGAAAGAGAGAGACAGAGAGACAGACATACACCAAGCGGGAGAGGGGGAGGGACAGAGAGAAAGGGAGACAGAATCCGAAGCAGACTCCAGGCTCTGAGCTGTCAGCACAGAGCCCAACAGGAGGCTTGAAGCCACAAGCCGTGAGATCATAACCTGAGCCAAAGTGAGATGCTTAGCCAACTGAGCCACTGAGGCACCCCCTCTACAGAAATTGTTAGAACCAGTTCAGTGGTATGTACAACATAGTTTCCTGGGATTTCGACTGGGAATGTATTTAATCTATAAAGTTAGAAGGCAGTGGCATCTTAATAACTTTCATTGAGACTTCCAATATGTGTATATGGGCTATTTCTCCATTTATTTAAATCTCTGATTTATCTTTTTTATAGTTTTCCCCAACAGAAGCTATACATATTTTTTTAGATTTATGCCTCAGTATTTCATTATTTTGGGTGCTGTTATAAATGGTGATTTTTTAAAATTTCAAATGCCAATTGTTCATTGTTGGTATATATGAAAGCAAGTGACTTTAGTATGTTGACCCGGTATCCTGTGACTCTACTACACTTACACTTTAGTTTCAAAAGTTTTTATCTTATTTTTGTTTTGTTTTTTTGTATATAGTCTTCAAGATTTTCTACATAATCAGGGTGCCTGTGTAGTTTAGTTGGTTAAGTGGCTAACTTCAGCTCAGATCATGATCTCACAGTTTGTGAGTTTGAGCCCCATGTTGGGCTCTGGGCTGACAGCTCAGAGCCTAGAGCCTGCTTCAAGTTCTGTATTTCCCTCTCTGACCCTCCCCCGCTCACACGCTGTCTCTCTCTCAAAAAAAACCCCAAACATTTAAAAAAATTAAAAAAAAATTTTTTTCTAAACAATCATGTCCTCTGTGAATAAAGGCAGTTTTATTTCTTCTCCTCCTAATGTGCACCTTATATTTCCTTTTGTCTTACTGCATTAGTTAGGACTCTGAGTACCATTCTGAATAGGAGTGGAGAGAATGGGCATAATACTGTACAATAACTGATGCTCACAAAGATGACCTGTGGCTATCAGATTCAAAGTAAAAACATATGATTTTTATATTATCTATGTTCTACTGTCCTTCATGAAGTACAGTGCAAAGTTAATTATATACGTTGTATTTTTCTGTTTTTAAACTCTACGCCATCATGGGCAAAATAAACCTCACAGGCTAATAAGTTTGTGTCTAAAGACAGATTCATTAAAAAATTAGCTTATTGTTTTTAGTCAAATTCTTGACTTTCAAAATTTGTAAAATGCTTTCAAAACTTACCATGGACTAAACTATTGGCAGGTGCCACAAGAGTATCCCACAAACATATATTTCTGAAAAAAAAAAATTACCTTTGAGTGACACAAAAATTTAACAACAGAATAAAAAGTAAGCTTGTTTCATATAGTTACATAACATTCAAACCTTGCTCTAACAAAAAATTCAAATACAAGTAACCAATATATTTATGTATGATTAAATTTTACACAAAATTTTAAAAACTACTAACTTACAAAACTGATTAACTCTAGATTGACATGTATTTACAAATAATACTGTATGAAGTCTGAACACGGGAAATACCTTTTGTATCTGCTCATTCTGTAACCTAACAGATGGCAAATACCATTAGCAGGATACACTGAATTTCCCCGAGCACAAATAAAACTTATTTCTGCTCTGAATGGGGGCACTTTTACTCCGTTCTATGAGTTACAGAAGAGACACAAATATATGTAAGGATTTCTATGGCAGATGGGCCGGAGACTCCATATTCTTACAATCCAATTTCTAGTGCAAAGTGAGGCCTCACAAATTAATAGAAAAACTCAGCAACCTCAGTAGACATTTACCTGAGAACTCAGCAGTGTGAGGGAAGTAAAACACGGGGGTGTGGAGACGGAGGCAGGAGGAGACATTTTCTTACCTATTTAAGGTTTTGGGGGAAATGTGGACAGGCTGCCACTTACTATCTATCGTACAACTCAAAGAAGTCTTTGAGTTTCTCGTTATCGTGAAACACTGGTAATATCTATCTAAGAGAGCCACTATAAGGATTAACAGAAGAGCAGGGTCAAGAAATAATGGTTCTTTCCTTTGCCTCAAGCTTTCTTAACACATAAGGAATAATACGGAGAAAAATTAATTTCACTATCAAATCATTTTTCTCTTTAAGTCTTAAAATAAAAAAATCAGAATATTAAAAATACAGAAGGAACGGATGTTGTTTTTAATGCCACCAGAATTTCCTTGGCCTTACAATTAGAACACTAAAAATGCTCTAAGAAGGAAATCTTTATAATAAAAATATTGAAAAGCACAATTCTGAAAACAATCTTGAGATATCAGAACGTAAAGCAAATAAGAAATAAAGCTGAGCTATAGAGACACACACTTACATTTCAGTTACAATCTCTTACCTATTGTCAGTTGAAAGACCAGCTGTAGCTATCAAAGAGGAGGAACTAACGAAGACAAAATCATTGGCTGTTTTGTTATGACACTGCCAGGTCTGGAATGGTTATGAAGAAACAAATGTTATTGCTGTCAGTAACAATTTTATAACCAAGTGGATGCATTCACCAAAAGGGATCATGTAATGTGTGGCTTACTTAAATCCCCTTGTATCTTTTTTTCACCCTGAACTTGTAGACAAGTTTCAAGAGTAAAACAGAGAATTCTCATATACCCTTTACCAAGATTCACCAATTTTTAACATTTTGCCACATTTGTTTTGTCCCTCCTCCTCTTTCCCTCTCTCTCTCTCTCTCTCTCCCTCTCTCTCTCTCTCTCACATGCACTTTCCCTGGACCATATAAATAAGCTGCATTATAAATTCTTATGAGACCTTTTGCTTTTGTTCATCTAAAAGTTAAAAAGAAAACAAAAGGAGGTTAAACGTTAAATATTTCTTAGAATATTTGTGAAAATTTGTCTCTTAGAAAAAAACCAGAATTTTAGATTATCTGAGAATGAATTATTTTCAGAAATATTTAAGCTTTTAAATAATTTTTCAAATATTTGAATAAAAACATATTAAGAGTCAACAAATTCAGAAAATTTACGTTTCTGAATATTCCAGTAACAGTGACTTAATATGAGAGGTTTAGCAAATTATAAAGTCTTCCAAGTTTTATGTGTTCAGATATTTCTCTTCAATCAAAAATGACCTAAGTATGTCAAAATTATCACATCAAATATTTTTCCTTTGAGTCACTTCCCCATTCCGTCTGACCATCACTGGAGCTGGATGATCATATGTCCTTAAAACAAACAAAATGTACTTTAACCCCACAAAGCCAATAATGTACATTTTCAATCCAATTTATCTTTTTAGATGTTAAAAAAAAAAAAGGCAGCCCCTTAGGGAATGTAAATTTACATATTTAAACCTTATGTTGGTTTTCTTTAAAAAAGAAAAAAATTCTTTTGAAATACCTCACCAGCCCTCTCTGCTTTGCTTGCTTTTACTTAGATAGGTACTGTATTCCAGAATATAACCTTGAGTGAATTACCAGAACCTTCACCCATTTCTTGATTTTTTTTTTTTAATTTTTTTTTTTTTTTCAACGTTTATTTATTTTTGGGACAGAGAGAGACAGAGCATGAACGGGGGAGGGGCAGAGAGAGAGGGAGACACAGAATCGGAAACTGGCTCCAGGCTCTGAGCCATCAGCCCAGAGCCTGTCGCGGGGCTCGAACTCACGGACCGCGAGATCGTGACCTGGTTGAAGTCGGACGCTCAACCGACTGCGCCACCCAGGCGCCCCCCCCATTTCTTGATTTTTTAAATAGGTACTGCTTAGTCCTATAAAGGGCTTCACTAAAGAATATATTAAATACAAACTCAGTGGGTTTTTTTTGCCCCCAAACTCATTGCTCTGTGAAGCTACAGGAGGTTCATGAAGCTTGTGCAGTCCTGAATAGAGATCATCAGTTGTTTCTTTCTTTCTTTTCTTTTTTCCAAAGACATAGACAAGAAAATAATAGTACCAGCTATAACATATCCTTTCTACTTTGTTCATAGGGGACCAATTGCAGAAAAACCACAGACTGATGATCTGATGATCACTCTTTTTAGGTATAATCTTTACTGCAGCTCAGTGAGGCTGGAAAAGGGCTTGAGTAATCCACAGGTCACATGGGACTCCGGAGGTACCATGTTTGTTCTATACACATTAATTGTCCAAGGCACTAGAGACCAAGACCTCACAGATTAATTTTCACATAATACAAGGACAGGAGTTTATAGTAAAGTGACTGAATACACAGAACTACATTTTGGCTTTAATATGTATTGCCTCAAACATATATTCTTGTTTTCCTTAAAATAAAAATTGAACAAAGTTTAAAGGTAAGAAAATTTGGCTTACCAGGTATGGCTTAGGCATGCTTCCAGTTACTGGACAACATTTCCAGTTTGTCTGATACAGGCTTAAATATCCATCAGCATCAACTATTCCAAACTTAGAGAAAAAAATTTTTTTAAGTATTAAGTATATCTACCCATACCTTCACTGTGAATCTCCTATTTTGATCTTAAACATTTAATTGATAAATTGACTTTTACTTCACCTATGCATGGATCTAGTCCAGAAAAACATTTAGCTGCTGCTTAAAAAAAAATTCCAGGTGACACAGAAGAAACAAACAGACACATTGTATTATACTAACCAAGAGCATAGTCTATATATTCTCTAAAAGTACTCAAAAAATAGGATACTGGATTTACACATTAAGACATGTGACAACAAACTTTTAGGATATATAAAATAGAAAACTGTTCATTTTCAAAAAGACAAAATAAGGACTTCTAGAATATTCAGCAAGGAAAACATGCAAACAACAGTAGAAAGTAAAATGAAACACAGATTTTTACAGTAAATGAATTCCTACTATGGAAACTCAAGGTAATTTCAGAGGGAAAATGTCAAAATTATACAATGGGGAAGTATATGTCACAAATCTGGAAGGATGAATAAGAGTAAACATTTTTTTCTTTAGATTACAAAAATAATGTTTACTTAACAGTTTATAAAATAAATGTCTATTCTGAACTCCTGCCTTCTCCCATCTCCATATCTGGCAACTATTAACAATCTAAGGTGTTCCATTTCAGATTTATTCTCTGATTATTCAAACATGCACACATATAGGGTTTTATAAAAAAAATTAAAATAATAATAAATACACAATTCCACAATTACATTTTTGACTTATTATGGCCATCTTTTCACATCAGTACATTTAATCTACTTCATTCTTGTGCTGTATTACACTATATAGTTGTATTATAACTTTTGAAAACTTCTCCCTTATAGTTTCTAATTTTCCTGATTACAAAGTGCTGCTTTAAATATTCTGATACATATATCTTTGAGTATTTACGTACAATATGTATCTAGAAATGGGAAAGCTTTATCAAATGACATCATTTAAAATTGGCAGATGAGGGGCGCCTGGGTGGCGCAGTCGGTTAAGCGTCCGACTTCAGCCAGGTCACGATCTCGCGGTCGGGGAGTTCGAGCCCCGCGTCGGGCTCTGGGCTGATGGCTCAGAGCCTGGAGCCTGTTTCCGATTCTGTGTCTCCCTCTCTCTCTGCCCCTCCCCTGCTCATGCTCTGTTTCTCTCACTCTCACAAGTAAATAAACATTAAAAAAAAAAATTTTTTTTTTTGAATAATAAAAAAGAATGTAGTATCTTCCTGAAAATTGTTTCTCATAGGTCATTGACTCTGCTTAATGCCTATTTTAGGCTCAATGAATTCTGGTAGCCCATTTCTGTTCATAATTGACAAACTGATCAGCATTACTGTCATCTGTTCTATTTAATGTAGTAGCCTTCCCTACTAAGGGAGATAGCATGCTTAGTTGTTATGCTATTTGGCTCCATCATGGCCTAGGTAAATGAATGGTAAGTTGACTGTTAAATATACTCGGGTAGGCAATGGAAAACAGTTTTCTGTGCTTTAAAATAGTGTATGTGGAAGGCTATACTGAGTGTTAAGTGGAAGGCTATACTGAGTGTTAAGTCTATAGAATAATTCAGACTGTAGAAGGTACTGAATGGCAAGGTAAAGAATATTGGCTTCAGGGGCGCCTGGGTGGCTCAGTCGGTTAAGCGTCCGACTTCAGCTTAGGTGGTGATCTCGCAGTCTGTGAGTTCAAGCCCCGCGTCGGGCTCTGTGCTGACAGCTCAGAACCTGGAGCCTGCTTCTGATTATGTGTCTCCCTCTCTCTCTGACCCTCCCCCCATTCATGCTCTGTCTCAAAAATAAATAAACGTTAAAAAAAATTTTTTTTAACAGAATATTGGCTTCATATATAATAAGGAGCCTTGAAAGGCTCTTGAACAGTCATGTTCATCTCCCTTATAATGTAATTATGTAACTATGTTATTTGTTATGGAATAACAAATGATGCCATGCTGGCATCATGAAGGATGCATTAGAAAGGTAAGGGTTGAGGTACAGGGACTAGTTAAGGAGCAATATAATAGTAACAAAATAAAAAAGCACGAGCATACGTTACACAAATGAAATTACAGTAGTACTCTAAAAGCTTCTAGATTAAGTACCCTCAATTTGCCATTAAAGGGTAAAGAACGTTGCTAATTGATATTAAGAATCCACATTCTCTCAAACTTTGTTTCATAGCTACATGAAAAAATTATCATTGACTTTTGTGAAATGGTAAGAGAGCTAAGTGATGAATATGGTAGGCAAAAAGACTGCACCGCACCATGATACGAGCAACACACGAGGGGGGTTGAGGGTTTGTAAGTTGAGAGGAAAGGAAAAGCCAGATGGCCCATCTGAGAGGCCCCTGTGTGTTTTCCGTGAAGCATGGCTCTGAAGATGAAGAGCAGCCCGACTTCTCCTTTAATTGTTGTTTAAAGGGACAGTGAATGCAAGGGGAGCAGAGAGGCAGTCAGATGAAAACAGGACTGTGTGAAGTGAAGACAGTAGAAGTTCTATAGCAGGGCCGGCAAACTTTTTCTTAAAGGGGCATATAGTAGGCTTGCTATCTATCAAGTCTTTGCTTTCCTGAACTCCACTGTTGTAGTAGAAAAGTAGTCATGAAAACAAATAATGAGTGAGGTAGCTGTGTTCCAGTAAAACTTTATTTACAAAACATATGGCTAGGTCATAATTTGTTGATGCCCTGTTCTAAAGCAGTCCTCAAAAGTTTAATGTAGGTATAAATCACAAAAGAATCTGATTAAAACGCAGATAGCGATTCAGGAGGTCTGCAGTAGAGTAAGTAATCTGTATTTTTAATAAGCCCCCAGATTTTACTCACTACTTGTCCGTACTTTGATTAGGTTCCAGAGGACAAAGAAAGTACAAGTATTTTATAAAAAATGTGTAATATCTGGTGGTCCTATATTCATTTGGTCCTTAAGCATCACTTAGGTGAATTTTAATGGATATATATACAGACATACACATACACTCAAACACACACACACACACACACACACACACACAATGTTGTTCCAGAAAGAACCAACTGAACATTAAGTGTTCTTGGGGAAGAATTTTATAAAACAGAATTCATATGGATTAATACTTTATCATAAGTTCACTGAGCTGTTCTCTTCAGAAACCCAGACTAGTAACATTTATAAACCTCCAACATAATCAAACCATATTCCCATTTACATTTTCATATGCTACCTTGTTTCCTTGATAGTTAAATCTCATCCTTGTAACTCTTGAATTGCCACCAGATCGAAAACAGGTTATTTGTTGAGAATGGCCCCATTCAAACATTCTGACACTTCCATCTTGAGCTCCTGTCAGATCTGCAAAAAGGACAAATATTGTCAATTTATTACAGGAATCTTTGGTAAGTTAATTTGTGAATCCAATGTGCAAACCTTTATGACAGAGACACCTATGAAATAAATCACAGCCAATTGTTATGAAATTTCAATTGAATATTTTGAATCTTAAAAACAGTTTTATGATGACTTTCATTTGACTAAACACTACATGGCAGAAGCAATTAAATCAGACCTCTAAGAATTTTATTCCTTTTGAAATTATCTCAAAGAGGTTTTAACAGCCTTTAATAAATACTTTGTACAATAACCAGTTAACAAATTCTTGGGTGTACAAATGAGTCATTTCTTATCAGTCATACTATTAATGTTTAAATGTATACATTTTCTGTGGGAAAAAAAAGATTATAGGAAGCCTTGAACGTCATGCATGGTAAAGAAAGATATCACTTCTAATACTTATTCTGATTGACCGGATAGCTCAAATATATGTTGTATGTTTCACTGAGGAATATGAATAAGCTAAATAATTATTAATTCTTTACTTCGCCAATTCCTAATTTGGTGATACTATGAACCTTATTTAATCTCCCTGAGCCTATTTCATATTGTCCTGTAAAAGGGGAATAATGATATATAAGTTAATGGACAGTTATTAGAAGGAAATGAGATAAACCATATACATCATTTAGAAATATGCCTAACATGTAGGACTCAATTTATGTTAAGTATAATTATCAGTAGTAAGGTGGTATCCAATGTAGTAAAAACATTGATTAATTTTTACATTATTTTATACCTTTAGTATAAGTAACAAAAGTTACTCTCTTCATTTTAAATATAAACCCTTGAATCCTTTTGTTAGATATGGTATATAATTTGGAAAACAGGTGCTTGTGGCACTTAGAACAGTGAAGAAGAAAAGGACACTGGTTTTGTCAACTGTATTTTATCAGAGTATCTCTCATAAAAAAAGTAGTAAAATTTTTTTATATGTTATTAAATTGAAGGGACATGAATACCTCTTAATTAACATGCACTATGCTTATTACTATAACTGAAATAATTAACTGAAAATAACATATCCTGCCTGAGAGTATAAGAACTTACGACTAACCATTTCCTATGCCTACTATTAATTAGTGTGTCTGATAAAAGGCAAATGGACAAAATATTAATAAAATACAAACTGATTATGATGAGGCAGTAAGTGACCACAATATCATTCTAATTTATTTAATAAAATATGGGAGTGATCCTATTAAAATAATAACCAGTAATGTTCAAAAATAAAATGTGCTAACTTAGAAATACGCAGTCAAAATGGTAAAAATTTACTGCATCAAGTTAGCCTTCTCTATTAATTCCAGAAAATTTCTTTTTCTATTTTTATCTAATTTTGAAATGAAGATTTTATTTACTAGCACACATTCTCTACAAAAAAAGTAAAATACTTGACTATCTTTCAATTGAAACTAAAAGCTTCCTTTAAACTGCTTAGAACACGGGCTAATTATGATCAACTTACAGTACGGAAGAGTTGGATGAGAAGTCATTCTTCTGACATTATTAATGGCTTTCTTAATCATCTGTTAAGAAAGAAAAATTGTTCTTCTATAGTTATGCTAAAAAGTAGTATTAAAGATACAAATTGTGACAGGAAATTCAAATAACATCTACTTATTTATTTTTATGTGATTCCATAACTACCATTATGGGTGCTAAAAATACCAAGCACGGTTAGCAGAAATTAAACTTAATAGCTCATCTCTCTTACATTTAAGTATACATACATTTTCTGCATCACTGACAAGGCTCTAAGAACAAATTCACCTTGAGAATTTACTCTTACCTCCTTTCTTGCCAATTCTTTTCTGATCCCATTAAATTTATTGGAATAATCCTGAATAGTATAAGGTTAAAAAGACAGGCAGAAGCATGTGAAAAAAAAAAAAGAGGTAAACAGAAATTGTACAAATTTTTAATTGCTAGTTTGGAATTGTTTAGTTATCCATTTTTAAGTCATGCTTTGAATGATTTAAGTAGCCTGTCAAATAAGAATAAATATGCAAAATTAAAGGGATAATTTTAATTAATAGAACAATTCCTATTTATATAGCACTATAAGTATAATTATATGCTATCCTAGGTTTGTAGCATCAGTCTTGAGTAGATTTTTTTGTTGTTGTCTTGTGAATTTTAAACTTCCCATTACACTGAAGTTGTGAGTAAAGTGGGGATTTGGTAGGGAGGGAAGAGAGCAGGACAGCACAAATGGTGAAGGACACAAACACTAAAAGGTGTTTATGGTTGTGATTATATTCCCAAAGCAGAAGTTGGTCATGACAACTATTCTTTTTTGTTCGAATTTGTAATTGAATAAATCAGTAAAGAAAATATTTTATTAATCCTCCACAAAAAAAAACTTGCTGAATGTTTCTTTTGTTTAGTAAATTTCGTGTTGAAATCTCATGTTCCTTTTAATTAAGAAATGCTTAAATACTCCTGTTCTTTTTCCTTCGACTAAAGTATCCAAGAAAAACCATAAGTAAAAAAATACATAAACAGAGGTTTAAAAAATCTCTCAGAGCATGTACAGAACATTATAAAGGAAATAAATTGTTACTTATTTTAGAAGATCCATATAAAAACAACCATTGTATTATACTGGGTCTTTTACTTAATGAAGTGGGGCTCGTTCAGCTCATTATGCTTACAAATCATGATCATCTCCATTAAAAACATGTCCTTGTAAGATGCAGACAGAAAGAAAATTCAGTCCTAACAGGAATGACAAAGGTAAATTTCTGTATTATAATGCTTTGGAGTATAAACAAGTATTTTCTGAGCACTGACTATATGTTAAACACTATTCTGGTTAGAGATCATCAGTGTCTAAGGGAGGCATAATGTAATCTCTCAGGGAACTTACACCATTAAAAAAGACAACGAAAGAAAAGGCTGCTGGGGTGACTCAATGGCCTAAACATCTGACTCTTGATCTCGGCTCAGGTCTCACGGTTCCTTTGTTCGAGCCCCACGTCAGGCTATGCACTGACACAGCGGAACCTGCTTGGGATTCTCTGTCTTCTTCTCCACCCACCTCTCTGCCTCTCCCCTGTTCACATGCTCACTCTCAAACTAAATAAATAACGTTACCCAAAAAAGACAACTAAATAATAAACAGATAATTTCAAAACTGATGAAGGCCATAAATATGATAAAATGGGATAATATGATACTGAGTGACTATGGGGAGGGGAGAGAGGAGCAGATGCTGTCACTAAGGAAGCCAAGGGAAATTTCTGGGAATGTGAGTTGAGATCTGAAAGGTCAAAAAGAAAAAAGAGTATATGAAGCAGCAAGCATGGCAAAGGCTGTGGACAGGGCAGTGCACTTCATGCTTCCAGAGATGGAGACAAGGCCACTGTAAGCAAAGCAAAGTGAATCAGGTATGGAGTGAACAGAGGGCGAGGCTGCAGAAGCTGGCAAGGGTCGAATCACACAGGACCTTAGTGCCATGTTAGGGACTTGTTTTTTTAAAGCTGTACCAGGAAATTTGAAAGTTTTAAACACTGGAGTAAGAGAGCACGTGACTCTTAATCTCCAGGTCGTGAGTTCAAACCCCACAATAGGGATGGAGCCTACTTAAAAATCATTCAAACAAGTAAAATAAACAGTGGAGTGACAACCTAAATGATGCTTAGGAAACACCAACTCTGGCCGCTATATACAGAACAGAGGGAGCAAGTATGGAATCAGAGACCAGCAAGAAATCTGTTACAGGAAAAGCTGTAATACATTGTCTGAAACTGGAGTTGGGAAAATGGTCTTTTATGTCTATATTTTGTATATTCTCTTTAAGTTTCCCTTTAAAAGATGGTAATATCAGGAAGTTTTATAATTAATGTATTTTAATATATCTGTCAGTTGAAAAAAATGAACTATAAATGACCAAGTCATTTGATTTGAATAATTACTATATTGCTTTTCAAATTCTTCAATACTTAAAACACTCCTACCTGAAATCCACGAGCTAAGAGGAACAGAAGACTTTAATATAATAAGCTCTACCACAGATTTGAGATAATGACCTAAGTTAAATCACTAGACCTTCTTGGAACTCAACCTTCATCTAAAAAATGGTAAGCAGGAGTAGTTATAACAGCCATCTCAACGGATACCTCAAAGAATAAAAGGGTTATATGACAAAAAATAAGGTTATATGACTGACAGAACTACATGAATATAAAACACTGTCAGGTATTATTAAAGATGATTAAGCCTTTACTTAAATAATTACCCTTAGTAAAAAAGTTTGGTGGGGGAGGCCAAGGAAAGAATACTGTAGGAATGAGGAAACTGAAAATAACCTCACCCCCAGAGAGCCACTGAAAGAATTACTGGTGCTGGGTTTCTCTGACTCTATGTATCATTAAGTATTAATAAAAGAATCTCATGGAGGTTTACACATGGATCACATCTTACTCAGGGCTCAAGAAAATCCTCAGACAAAATATAAACAAATTACTGTGGCTATGTTTCAATAAAACTTTACTTATAGATAATGAAATCTAATTTCATATCATTTTTATGTGTCACAAAATACGACTCTTCTTTTGATTCTTCCTGTAGCACTGAAAAATGTAAACACTATCCTTAAGCAGGCTGTCTATACAGAAACAGCTGGTAAGCAGGATTTGACCCAGGGGCATCTGGGGGGGCTCAGTCGGTTAAGCCACCGACTTCGGCTCAGGTCATGATCTCGCAGTTTGTGACTTCGAACCCCACATCGGGCTCTGTGCTGACACCTCAGAGCCTGGAGCCTACTTCGGATTCTGTGTCTCCCCCTTTGTGTACCCGTCCCCTGCGTCTCTCTGTCTCTCAATAATAAATAAATGTTTAAAAAAAAGTTTTTAAAAAAGGTTGAAAAAAAAGTTGAAAAAAAAAAAAAAAAAGCAGAATTTGACCCTAGATCTTAGCTTGCTGAGGCTGATGTGTACCAGTAAGTTCCAAATAATTACGTAAAACGCAACTCTCTGTATTTTATTTATTTAAAATCATTTTATCTTTTTCAAGAGGAAACATGTTGTTCTTCATAATCAAAATTTATAATTTCCAGCAATTATGACTTACTAAAAAGTTGGGAATTTTTCAAAAATATGTTTAGATCACCCCTACTCTATTAAGCTAGAAGGGAAAAAAGGACATTTATGCACCACATTTTTAACTTGACGTACCACAGAGGCTCCTCTGCCGGTCTGTGTACTTCCAAGCCATGGCATATTGATCGGAGTGCCGGGATTGCTGTGTGTATATGGGGTTGTACCTTGCACAGCTGTTAAATCATCCCGAGCATGTATAACCAAGAAATCTTCTGATCTACAAAAGAATGTCAACCGGAATGAAAGCAATCCCATCAGTTCTTCATTTCTTCTGTTATACATGAAAGCTGTAATATATGATTTTCTATTTCCCTCCAAAATTAATTTTCTTCAGCTCTTAACCCCCAACTCAAAGACAGTAAGTTCATATGTGAACAATTTTAGGTCCTCTCACTTTATTCTCTTCTAACTCTCAATTCCTTTCTTTAAAGTTCCTGCCACCCCCTTTGCACTCTTTTGCATATTGGCAACCACTGTATTTACAATCTAGGAATATTCCTCTAAATATCTTTTGAAAGTTACAGTTCTGTGGATATCATCATTTTTAACACAATGTTACTGAATAAAAACAAAGTATAAAAGTACCCTTTGTTTTCCATTTCAGTATCATCATCTACCCAAGTATAGATCTGTGTAGCCAGAATTCCAGAAACATCCAGCTCTTGAACATCATGGCTTGAAGCAATTGCTATGCAGTTTCTATTTGCCTGAAAAACAAATCATATGGTAACTTTTAAATAAAAAAGCATGCATATGAGTTACTTCTGAAAATGGAAACTACAAAATAGCCCCTAGAAATGGTAACTTTAAGATACAGAAAAGATAGCATTTTCACCAACGAGTCTTTAAAATTAATTCTAATAATTAAATCTTGAGTGTAATAATTTTCAGCTTGATCTTGGAGATATGTTTATGTTCAAAGAATTCAAGAGCATCTAACAGAAAGCCTCCTCTACATGGTAACACATATACTACTTTATTTCTTCTCCCAGCATTGTCTTTCCAGTTTGCTAGTATGGTACAATCTCCCCAAGGTTGACACAGTTCAGAAATTTGAAGGAGCTGTTGAAAAAAGACAGAAGCTCTAGAAGGTAGAAAAAGGTGAGGGAAATAAGGAGCATCACACTAAAATAATGGTGCATTATTCAAATAAGGTAGTACCACTTTCACCTAAAGCTTTTCAGTCCTAGACAAGAAAAACACAATTTGAGAAATGGTCACAAAGAAGAGATGCAGGGAGTAGAAAAAGAGTGGGGACGTATGCCAGAATAAATCATAAATTAAATGCTGGTGAGATTAAATGACCTAAAATTTTAACCATCTATGAACTGAAAATATACACCTCTAAAAGAGAAAATGAAAGGATACTGACAGCAAAGAGAAAACAAGGTTAATATTTCCACTATGTAAAATGCTAATACAAACTAAAACAAAAAAAAATGAATATCCCAGACATAAATGCATAAGGAATTCTCCACGGGTCCCTCCATTTCTCCATCTTTTCTGAGCGACTTACTGACTGCTATTTGTTCTGTGGATGGCTACATACCTACAGTGTCTCTCTCCAGATCAAAGGGCAGGTATATGTAATGTTCATTAGAGAGATTTAGGTTTCCTAAACTCAATGTTCCTTTCCTTACCATACAACCCATTCTGTGCAGTTATCATTTGACCTCCTCCCTGCCACTCTGTGGTAATTTGAACACAGGGAACCAGAGCATAAATGCTAATATTCCTGGATACTACTTCTGCTATTAGTAATAAACTGTAATGGTCTGTGGTCCAAGAGTCTGTGTCTTCTTACAGCATTCGCTAAACTGAGAAAGCTAACTTGTTAGCTTGAATGCAGGGAAAAATTGTCATAGATAATTCACAACTAAACAAATGGGAAAAAGTTCAATCTCATCAACATTTTAAAATAATGCAATTTATTTTTATTTATTTAAAAAAATTTTTTTTTCAACGTTTATTTATTTTTGGGACAGAGAGAGACAGAGCATGAACCGGGGAGGGGCAGAGAGAGAGGGAGACACAGAATCGGAAACAGGCTCCAGGCTCTGAGCCATCAGCCCAGAGCCTGACGCGGGGCTCGAACTCATGGACCACGAGATCGTGACCTGGCTGAAGTCGGACGCCTAACCGACTGCGCCACCCAGGCGCCCCTAAAATAATGCAATTTAAAGCAAAAGGTATTGTTTCTCAAATACAAATTTAGCAAGATGTAAAACAATAATAAATCAGGAGAAATAAAAATTAAACAGGTACCCTATTCTTATATAGTGGAACACAGATTTTATATATGTGGATGATTGTTCATTTTTTGTTATTTATATACATCCAAAAAAAAAAGAGGCTGTAATATATCACATTACATAGATATTAGAACTGAGAACTGCCTAGCTAAGGGGCTGTTTCCAAACTTGCTTGTCTTCAACAGAATCAGTCACTGTTTGGGGGGTGTGTAGAAGAGAGAAACGAGACAAAAGACACAGGCAAAGATGAGGGGAGAATGACAAAGGAACTACCTAGGAGAAATAGAAAGAAAGACACAGAATAGGATGATGGAGAAACAACTGGTGAAATGATTAATGAAGGGGTAATGCCATAGAATATTTACCTAAATAATATTTAAAAATTATTTTAAAATTAGGAATACTTGAAAAAGAAGATATACATACTTAAATATATATATTTGTGTGTGTGTGCACGTGTGTATAAATAAAATTGTGCAGTAAAGCATTTAGGTAAGAGAAAAGAAGAAAATGATTACAGTAACTTTTGACCTTACATTACTGTATATCTAAGGTTATATCTCTTCTATAAGTAGCTTACAGACACTTCTGAGGAAGATGTTGAGTAGAAAACTAAGGAATGTAAAAGAAACACTAGTTAGGCAGCTACTATGGTTGTAAGTCAAAGAGAATTTCTGTAAGTCATATAAAAACTTAAATTTGATCTAATATTAGTAATCACATTCAACATATTCATATAAGGAAAATAAAAAATCTTTTCTTTGGATTAAATGCTGTAATGTGTTATAAAATTCTCAAGGCTACTGCATATATAAATACTTGATATTCTCTCTATGTAGAAATTAAACATTATTTTGTCTCCTACATATGCAATATATAATTATCAAACAATATAATCATTTTATAAAATAAAATAACTTATTCAGATTGCAATTTAGGCAATGGGAAGTAGCTTTCAGACAGAAAAATACTAATACCGAATAAACTGACAAAACGGGACTTTCTTCAACCATGAATACTTAGTCATCAAAGAAAAAAAGTCTATCTACTTACTTTATTAACAGCAAAGGCAGTAATGATATCAGATTCCTTGTGAATAATCCTTGCTTTACCTCCAGGATATCCCAAGTCTGCTTCTATCTAAACAGAAGGAAATAGAACATAAAAATATAGTAATTTTAATCACAGGAAAAATAATATATGCAAATCTGTCATTTAATACTTGTATAAATTAAAGAAACTTTTTAAATATTTCATATCTAAAGGTATTGTTTTACATGCTACTCATCCCTAAAATAAAACTCATGCGAACAGGGAAATTTAAACTTTTTCAAGCTTGCCTTTTCATATATAAAAAGACAGTTGATACAAAATACAACTTCTTAATTGCTCACATTCCCAATAAGTTAACTGCAATGAATTAACTTTAAAGGATCAAGACATTCTAATCATTAAACAAGATCTGTTTACCCTATTTCTTAGTATTATAATCTTTTGATAAATATTAGGTCAGAAAGTAAATATTTTTATATGTTTTGCACGTCATAGAAAATCACTGTTGTATATTTATATTTTCTTTTTTTTTTGAACAACCTTTTAAAAATATAAGGACCATTCTTAGTTTACTGCCTGTAAAGAACAGGTCAAATATGGCCAGCTTACTGAATCCTGGTCTAAAACGGCTTTTAATTTATAAAAACAAACAAACAAACAACCTGAAACCCTGAAAGGCACAGTAATTTCCCCAGGATCAGTAAGTCATTTTAGGTCAGTAGTCATTTTTAATAGCTGAATAAACCATAATTCAATGTACTTTAGATGAGGGAAATAATCTGACCTTTAGGTTACCCCAAAGAAGGTACATACAAGGCCTTTGAACTCAGAAGAGAATACTGTATAAATCAATATTTACTAAACTAAACAGAGGTAAAAAGAGAAGGCAATTATTAAGAATTAAAAATGTTAATATAGGATAGTGTTTCATCTTATTTTATATCCCTAACCTTCATTCTTTAAGATGAATTAGTATAAAATGGTTCACAACTCATTGAGAAGTGCGGATGTTATTAATCTAAAATAAGAATATAACAAATTTAAGTCCTGCAAAGTTTAGATAAAAACATCACCAATGCCTGTCCAGTGTTTCACCAACAGAACTGAGTAGAATTAGCAGTATTTTTTAAATGGCAAATATAAAAGACTGTTGAATTGCAAAGGTGAGATGCCTAAGATAAAAACTCAAATAATCCTATGCCAACTAAACTCCTAGTCACTAGATGTAATGATGTCAAAGATGTTCGAATCTAAAATACAATCTGATAACAAACCAAAGATTTTCAGTGTTTGCCAAACATTTTGGTTGATTTTGGGGTCAACCTCTTTTCTAACAAAAATCTTATCTCAAATTCTGTAATTTTATGACAGAATCCCAACTTAGTGACCTATCTATAATATCTGGTATCTAAAGTATACTGAGTGTCAGGGCGCCTGAATGGCTCAGTCGGTTAAGCGTCCGGCCTCAGCTTAGGGCGTGATCTCACTTCGTGAGTTCGGGCCCCGCGTTGGGCTCTGGGCTGACTGCTCAGAGCCTGGAGCCTGCTTCGGATTCTGTGTCTCCCTCTGTCTGCCCCTCTGCTGCTTGCACTCTGTCTCTTGCATTGTCTCAAAAATAAATAAGCATTAAAAAAAACTAAAAAAATAAAGTATACTAAGTGTCTACTACTAGATTTTGAAGAAATTGGAAAGAGAGACAAATGATGTTTACAGGAAGTGGAGGAGTATGTTATGTGCTGATAACGGGTAGGTGGGGGGAAATATACTAGTTTTAGCTGCAGAGCTTTTTCCAACTTTACCTGATAGGGAAACAGGCTCCTGCAGGCATAAACTTAAAAAGCTTCTTCAATGTGAAAATACATGCCTGTCCTCTCAAAATCTTTATTTAATAAAACATTATTTCTTAATATTGTGGTCTCAAGATCACCTGCTTTAAAATCAAGTGGAGGGAGAGGGAAGGAATGGTGTTTAGCATCTCAAAAACTTAGTATTTAATTTAGAAAACAATGACAAGTGGTAGGAGATTGAATACCAGGCAAGATTCAGTTTGCAAAGAGTCTTAAAAGCCACAATGGAGAGTTCAGATTTTATTTTGGAGCTAGGAAGACACTGCAGGGTTTAGACAGTTCTGCAAGTTGTGAGGTTAAGTATAAAGGGTGTGAGAATGGTTGCCAGAAAACAGTCAACAGGATACTTTAGTTGCTGAAGAGGTAAAGGTGGGTTTAATTAGGGTAGTAGCAATGGTGGTAGTGATAGTTGGTTGGAATTAGGGTAAATTTTGCTAATGAAATGAAATTATAATAAGAGTAAAAAAAATCAAGTATAACTCCTAGTTTTCAGACCTAAAAACTGGGTAAGTGAAGGTACCATTTAATGAGACAAAAGTGAAGGAAAAGTAAGGATTTAGATAAAGATGAGAAGATAGAAAATTCTACTCTTGACATTCAGGGTGAGGTAGCTATTAGATTAAGAAGTCAAGTCCAGAGTTCAGGAAATGAATGGGCTAGAGAGATTTAAGAGTTATCGGCCTATGGAGGATATTTAAACCATGAGATAAACCAAAGAGAAAGTAAAAATAGGGAATAGAAAATGTTACAGAACTAAGTCCTGGTATACCCCATGTTTCAAAAAAGGGGGAAATAAAGGAGATGTACCACAAAAAAAAGGGGGGGGGGGAAGGTCAATTCGAAATGGAAGTAGTTTTAGGAAAGAGTTATACTGACAGAATAAACAGACAGAACAAGAAACATTTTCCAAGTATGAATACTAAATAATCAAATATGATGTTAATAGAAACCAAGTGAAGCAAGAGTTTTAAGAAGGTGGCTGTGGTCAACGGTATCAAAAGATACTGAAACATTGAATTAAAGGAAGACACAACCAACTACTGAATTTAGCATAGTGGGAGTCAAGGGTGACTTTGACTAGTAACATCTCAGTGTAGTGGGCTGGAGATAACACTTAACTAGTTTAAAGAGACACATGGTGAATAGGGAGGTAAATCCATTGGGGAAGATTCACAGAGGCACTCAAATGAATTGATAATATTTTATTTCTTAAACTGGGTGGTTCCTCCAGGGAGTGTCTGCATCATTACTCTTTAAGTCTTCTATAATGACTTTATAGGCAATTCTATAAATGAATTTTCCTAGATAGGGAAATTAAAGCAATGGGATAGTAGACCGATTCAAAGGTAGGTTTTTTGGTTTTTATTTGAAATAAAGACAATAAAATATATTTGCTTATGTAGAGAATAATCAGAGAGGTAAATATTTATTAATGAAGACGGAGGTGGGGGAGGAGGGATAACTACTGAAGCAAAGTCCTTGGGTAGGTAAGAGCCCATACGATCAGCGTACAAATGGAAGATCTGGTTTTGGACAAAAGAGTGACAGTCTATCTACTGTTAGAGAAGTTAATGAAACATCTGCATATAGAGCAGAAGTAAGATTTGGTGGTGGAAAGATTACTCTACATTCCCGATGACTGCACTTATTTTGATGACAGAACAAGGTCATCGGTGGCAAACAGTCAAGGAGTACTGGAAGTTTGAGGAAAGAGAGTAAAAGTGGGGAGAATGAAAAACAAAACAAAACAAAGCAAGTACTACAGAGTAATTTATTTTGATCGTTGGGTAATTTGGGAATTGTGGCTATAAATTTTAAGTAAGGCAAACCCCCATTGTTTGTGCTTTTTCTTCATCCACGTTCAGCTCTTGAGGTGAAGATGTCACCAGCTAATCCCCAGGATCTGACCTTTACTACCCACTTGCTTGTATTCACTGACCTTTGTCCTATATTCTTTCTTCCTTAAGCTCTTCTTTCCAGCTTATCTCTTAACTCAGGCAAACAGAAGTCAACACTGCCCCTCTGGCAATAGCAACTGCCCTGACAAGACTGGCAGGCCAGTCTGAACTTAACCCCTGACTCCAGACTACACAGATGGACCATAGAGGGATCTCTAGAATGACCTATCACTACCTTTCCCTCATTACAATACTAAAATATCTGCCCAAGGAGGAGCACAAGCCTTATACAATATACAATGTGTGTATAGGCACGTTTCCTTAAGGCACATGTGTGACCTTATGCCCGCCACTACATAGGATAATAAGGCTTCTCTATCTAAATATTCATCCTAATCCCAAATAAAAGGAACCCATCCACTCTTGTGCCAGGATCACGGCTTTGGAAGCCATTCCTCACAATCTCCTTATTTGCTGCTAATAAAGTTTTCTTTGTGCAAAAATGCAACCTGATGCAGTTTGTGACTCATCAAGGAGTGAACTCATGTTCTATTACAAAGGCACAGAGTAGACAGAGAGTTGCATGTAAAGAGGTTTGGGGATTTTCAAGGCAAATACACCATAGAGAGAATGGCACAAAAGGGTTGAGGATTTTTCAGAATGATGAATCATGAAATCTAAGGTGGGAAAGAAAGAAGTGGAAACATGATATGCTCAAAACAGAAAACCTGCATGAGCTATGAACATAATTTAATTTGCTAAAGGCCATACAATATAAAACCAAAGTAAAAAAAAAATCACAATAAATAATATCTTAATGTAAAATTTAATGTATGTTTAATGTAAACTTTAACGAAAGGTTTCAGGCCATGGTTTAAAATCTGATTGGGCTGCAAATGTCCATCGACAAATGAATGGATAAAGAAGATGTGGTATATATACACAATGGGATATTACTCTGCAATAAAAAAGAATGAAATCTTGCCATTTCCAACTATGTGGATGGAACTAGAGGGTACTGTGCTAAGTGAAATTAGAGAAAGACAAATATCATAGGACTTCACTCACCGGAGGACTTGAACATACAAAACACATGAACATAGGGAAGGGAAGCAAAAATAATATAAAAACAGGGAGGGGGACAAAACATAAGAGACTCATAAATATGGAGAACAAAGACAGGGTTACTGGACGGGGTGTGGGAGGGGGGATGGGCTAAATCGGTAAGGGACACTAAGGAATCTACTCCTGAAATCACTGTTGCACTATACGCGAACTAGGATGTAAATTTAAAAATAAATAAAATAAAATCTGATTGGGCTGGATTTGTGAGGAAAAAAGAATCCAAATATTAGTACCAGAAGAGATTTTAAGAGATTACGCAGATCAAAAAAGAAAGAATTACCACAGATGACAGCAATTTCATTTCTGGGTATGTGTCCAGAAGAACTGAAAGCAGAGACTTAAACAGATATATACATCAATTTTCACAACATTACTCACAGCACCCAAAAGATGAAAACAACCCAAATATCCATTGATAGATGACTGGATAAACAATATATGTGACATGTACACAATGGTATACTATTTAGTCTTAAAATGGGAGGAGATTCTGAGACATACTACAACATGGATGAAGCTTGAAGATGTTATGCTAAGTCAAATGAGCCAGTCACAAAACGGCAGATATTATGTTTCCACTTACACAGACACCCAGAGTAGTAAAATTCATAGAGACAGAAAGGAGGACGGGAGTTAGCTGGGGCTAGGCTAAGTGGGATGGAGAAAGTGGAGAGCTACTGCTCCAGTTTGGGAATATGAACAAGTTCTGCAGGTGTTTGGTGCTGATGGTCGCAAACAAAGTCAATGTACTTAATGCTACTGAACTATACACTTAAAACAACTAAAACGGTAAATTTTTACATGTATATTTTACCACAATTTGTAAAAAGAGTACATTTTATACAGGTGATGATCTAAAAAATATTCAGGTTCTGCAGACCTTCCTTTAAGAACTGAAGAAGAGAGGAACATAACAGACTAACTTCAGGACTTCACTACTATTTTAATTAGAGCAGTTAGCATGTTTAAAATTATCAACCCAGTTTGATACATTAGGGTAAATGAGGCTTTAAGGACATAAAGAGCCCAAGGTCCCACAACAGAGCTATAGAAAAGCTAAGGTGAGACTCTAGGTCTCATTAGTGATTTTCAGCTACTATCACCTTCTATGATGTAAAGCTGAGTGCTTGCACTTCAGCACTGCTCTAATAATATAATTAAATACAACATAGAGTAAAATGAGATCTAAACAATATCAAGGGCATATTGGAAGGAAATGGGAAGCTGGCAAGTGAATACAAAAGAAGACAAATACTCTAAATATTACGAAATAAAAATATTCAAGAAGTAATTTTGTTTTCAAAACTAGCAGTGAAATGAGAGGTGACATCACCATAAATTTTCTTGTATATTAAAAGAATAGGGGAATATTATGAATAATTTTATACCAATAAATTTGACACCCCAAATGAAGCATATTTCTTTAAAGACATGGACTACTAAGGCTCATTCAAGAAGAAATAAATAACCCGACTTGCCCTACGTGTTAAAGAAATTGAATTTGTAGATAAAAAACTCCAAGCCAAGATGGTTTCTCTGGTGAATTCTACCACTTAAGTAAGAAACAATACTAATTCTACACAATTTTTTTCCCAAAAAATTGAAGAGAATATTTCCCAACACATTCTATGAGTCCAGCTTTAGTTTAAAACCAAAAAAAGAACCCCAAAACATTATAGGAAAACTTATGTTCGTTAACATAAATGCAAAAATCTTAACAAGAATTTTAACAAATATACCAATATATAAAAAAAAAATAACAAATACAGCACGACCAAATGAAGCTTAGCCAGAGAATGCAAGGTTTGTTTAACATCAAACAAATCCATCAACGTATTTAGTCATATTTACAGACTAAAATAAGAAAAACCATATGAACATCTCAGTGGTAACAACAACAGAAAAGAGAGGTGACAAAATCCAGCAACTATTACGATTAAAAATTTTCAACAAGCTAGGAACAGAAAGAAACCTACTCAATCTTATAAAGGGTATCTATAATAACCCTATAGAATACAGCATACTTAATGACAAAAGACGCAATGCTTTTCTTCAAGATCAGGAACAAGATAAAAATGTCTGCTTTCACCATTTCTGTTCAACATGGGACTGAAAGTTCTAGCCAGTGCAGTAAGACAGTGGGAGATTAGGATAAAGACAAATAGATCAATAGTCCAAAACAGAGTCCCTAACACACATAGGTCAACTGTTTTGTTTTGTTAATTTTTTTTCACCTTTATTTTTGAGAGAGAGAGCCAGAGTGCGAGCAGAGAAGGAAAGAGAGAGAGGGAGACACAGAATTCAAAGCAGACTCCAGGCTTTCAGTTGTCAGCAAAGAGCAGGCGCTTAACCTAACCGACTGAGCCACCCCACCCAGGCACCATGTCAACTGGTTTTTTTAAAAGGAGGAAAAGGCAATTCAGTGGAGGAAAAGATAACTTTTTCATTAAACAGTGGTGAGCAACTGATACACACATGGGAAAAAAAAAAAAGCAACTGCAATCTATACTTTCTACCCATATTAAAAAATTGACTGAAAAAAATTTTTTGTAGGATTTAAACACTGCCTTCGTGTTATAATTTCTTTGTAGGGCAGAGCTTTAGATTTCTGTTTTTAACTGGAAAGCTGTGGTAATGGAAGTGGTCTTCACTAATTGTAAAACTAACACGAGAGCAGAGGTGGAGAAAATCTTTGTGATTTTTAGGTTAGGCAAAGATTTCTTAGATATGACACCAAAAAGAACATCCACACACAAAACAAATTTTGATGAGATTCGATGTATCAGTTAAAAACTTCTCAGTTTAAAAGAAATTGTAGAGAATCAAAAGACATGCGAGTAGGAGAAAATATCTGCAAATGTGATACACCACTTATTTAAAAAATAAAAAGAACTGTTAAAACTCTGTCAAGAAAACAACCCAATCAAAAAAGAAAAAGACATTTGAAAACACACTTCAACCAAAAAATTATACAAATGATATAAAAAAGCACATAGAAGATGGTCAAAGTAAATTAAAACTAGTACACACCTACTAGAATGGCTAAAATAAAAAGGCTGACCATACCACGCCCTGGTGAGGAGGTAAAGCAACTGAGATACCATGTACTGCTGCTGGGAATATAAAAGGGTACCATCACCTTGGAAAATACTTGAGTACTTTCTCAAAAAGTTAACCACACACATATAATAAAATCTGGCCATTCCACTCCTAAGCATTTGCACAAGAGAAATGAAAGCATATGCCCAACCAAAGGGACCTGTATATGACTAATGTGAGTATTCTTATTTGAAACAGTTCTGAAATGGAAAGAGCTCAAGTGGTCATCCACACATAAAAGAATAAACAAATTATGGTACAGCTATACAATGAACACACCTCAGCGATAAAAAAGAATGAATTAATGAAATATCCAACATGGAGGAATGTCAAAATAATTATGCTATGGGAAAAAGCACACATTGTATGATTCCGTTTACATAAAATTCCAGAAAATGCAAGCTAATCTATAATATGAAGAAGCAGATTGGTAGCTGCTTGTAGAGGAAGAAGGCACAGATGAAAAAAAGAAAGGAGTAAGAAAGAGATTCAAGTTTTGGGAGTGACGACTATATTCATTTTCTTGGTTGTGGTGATGGCTTTACCAGTGTATACATACTCCAAGATTAATCAAACTATACTTTAATAAATATGTGCAGTTATTTTAAGTCAGGTATACACGATAAAGCTATTTAAAACAAAATTATAGCAGATGTTTGGAAAATCTTGGCCAAAAATTGTTGATGTTAACTAAACACACAGAAGGACTACCTTTGAATGTAATGTGATGACTATAGAAATACCACATTCTGATTATATTTATTAAATTTATTAATATATTTATAAATATTTAATATTTATTAAAATATTTGGATGAGATTTCATGATAATGTACAGACTAGTAATTAATGATAACTTAGGCAAGGAATTACTGTTAACTGATTAAAAGTTTCAACTATATTCTTTCAAAATTGCCAAAGGCCATTAGACATTTACAAAGTATGGACTAAATATATTTATTTTGCCAAACTTGAGTTATAATATACACTTGACAGCTAATCAGTCTTTTTTATTAATTATACAGAATTATTTTTCTTTTTTAACCAGAAGAATTTCTTTGGGAAAGAATTAGCAGGGGGAATTAGTAACATTAAAAAATTATCTTCAAGAAAGTTTTCCTCTAAAAATTACTTTGCTGAGATGGTCTTAAAATCAGAGTAAGAAACACATGAGTGAGTTAAATGTCAATTTAATAAAACTCACATTTGAATATATGATCATAGAACATTTGGGAGATATTTCATGATTACACCAATTCCTACCATTCTTTCTCTGTCTCAAGTGTTAGCAGAAATTGCTACATACAAGGCATTGTGCTATGTGCCATTCCTACCAGCACAATAAATGCTACATTTAGCATCTGATATATTTTAAGGAACTAACATCACAGAAGACATTGTTAACTTCCAAAATGACACTTGTAAAACAGAACAATACTGCTACAATTCTACAATGGCTATTGTAATACACCTTATTAAGAACTTCAATAGCATTTGCTCAAAAAAATGTGTAGCCAAAACAGGTTACATTCAACTCTCTTTAAAATTGCATTCTCTTATTAACAAAACAGAAACAATTTTTATGATTGCATATTTAAGCTACTGAAATCAAGTAAGAATAATCTGAGGGAACAATAATTTAATTGCACTGGAAACAAAGTCCGGTTCAAAACTCAAATACAAACAATGTGTTTTTCTTGTGAAAGAATGCAATTTCTCATTTTAGTTGAATGATATTTTGTACCTTATTGATGTTTGGCTCCTCCATCATAGAATTTTTGATGGTTTCACAGTTGTCCTCTAATGACTTCATCAAGAAAGAATAACCACATGACAAAGAGTAAAGACGAGATATAACATGCAAAATACCGGGGATATTTTTATAATATTTTAAACTAAATTTACTAGAAAACAACACTGGACTGAGTTGTTATTTTTCAAGTTCATACATCTTAAAAGAAGCACATGTGGAGGTGCGTGGATAAGGCTGGGCAAAACTGAATCCCTCAGAACTCATTAACCACCACCATAAATTTTATTTGCCCTTGCAAGAAATTTTAACTTACTTATTTTGAAATGTTGACATTAAAGCAAAGTTGAGCCCCAAGTTCTTAATATTACAAATTTCAGAGCTACTGATCCACAGTACTCTCAGCTGAAAATTAAAGTCAAATTGTTCTGCTACTATGCCTTGTCTCCATTATGGTACCTCACTCCTCAGGAAAACCTCCTGATGAGAAACTTTTAATTTCTAGGTTTCTAATTCTCTCCTTCTCTTGATTTAGCCAGAAATAATAAACTGCTTGGAGGCACACATCTTGCTAAAAAGGGGATATTAGAAAAAACTGGTTCAAGACCTCTGGTTCTCAGAAAATGAAAGAAAACAGAAATACAAAGTAGGGACAAAGATGATAGCTGTCAAGTATTTTTTTCTGGCTGGGGATCATTCAGATACAGTTCATTTGCAGCCATCTGTATTCAATTTCCAAGTATAAAAAGGAAAGATCTTTTATTTTAAAAACGCAGTATAGGAAAAGAAAAGATCTGAGCATACACCAGGATTTAAACATCAGATGGAGAAAATTTCATTTTCACACACATAAGGAATAAAGAAACCATCTCAAAATTCTCCCGTCCAAAATACAGAGCCTGTCATGTATCTATTTCCTAACCATATGAAAAGTCACAGTGACGTGGACTCAAACTATTTAAATATAATCATCATTTTATAAAAAAAGACACGGAAGATAATTTTGTTAACATCAAGAACAAGCTAATCAACTTGCCAGTTAAAGATTAAACATTATACTAACTTTATAGAGTTAATATTCTACTTAATTCCATCCCATCTGTGGTTCACCATACAAAGTTTTCATTTTCATATTCCCTTTATCAAAATGTCACTATTTTTAAAAAGTGAATAAAACATGAAGAATAAAACAATAATGCAGTAGCAATTAATTTCTAATAACTATCATTAATGATGCCAAGTTTTAAGTAAATAAGATCTACCAGTTAAAATATTCCAAATTAATTTTGCAGGAAAAAAAAAAACCCTAAAATTCAGAGAAAATATTTAGCTCACTAATTATAAAGCTTTCTCTCAGTCCAACATTCATAAGCATGCATTTAATTACTAACAAAAAAATTAAAATTTTCTTAAGGTATCATCGAACTCTGAAAGAAAACTCAAACAGCAAAGGAATTTAAAAGATGTAGTTGTACTCATTTCCCTGCTGTTCTTCCTCATGTATCTGGCTTAGTCATGCTACTCCCCTCCCTTAGTGGTTCTATTTCCTGATTCAACTAGACAATCTGGTGGTGAACAATTTTTTATTTTGTTTTGAGAATTATTTAATTTCCCAAATACCTATATTCCAAATTCCCTATATCAGCAGTAGAGAAATATTTTTTATATTTACAACTATATTAATCAAATATGGCCATGTTCTTTAAAAAATGATTTTGTACATTTTTTGTACAAAAAATGATTTTGTAAATCTATACCTATACAAGGTAGGTCAGAGAAACCCAAGAAATAACAAGCACAGTAAACATACTTTTTCCACAGTAAGCAGGTATAAAGTGTATAAAGAAGGAGGGCTTTATTCACTATTATGGAAATGCTTTAACTTGTAATACATTATTTTAGGCAAAGATATATTTAAAATAAAATCAGAAACATTACCTCACCAATGAACACACCCTAATTAATTAGTCTCTGATCCAGTACATTTTTAATTTTACTTATCCTAAAATTTTCTTGAACTGTTTAATGGTAATTCATATACTAAATATTTAAGATACATCTTATGGAAAGTTAAATAAAACTATTTTTATTTATTCTATTTTACCTATTGTTGGCTTAGATTTCAATGTTATTCTAAGATACATATTTCACAAGTTTTCTAAGTTGCAAAAAATTATGTATTTTGTTTCCTGGCTTGGCTAATTCAAATATATTTACATCACCAGGTGAATGCTAAGTATCAGCACCCCCAGTTGCCTCTTATAAAATAGTGCTTAAACTGAGAGCCCATCAGATCTATGTAATTTTTCTGTTTTTCATTAAGGTTATTATATGCCATCTTGCTTTTTGCTAACTTGTCTAGTAAGAAGCCACTTTAATGTATAAACATGCTGAATCACTATGGTGTACACCTGAAATTAATGTAACATTGTATGTTGACTACACTCAAGTAAAAATTTTTTTTTAAAAATCAGGAAAAAAAGCCGTTCTACTTCCTTATTTCTCCAAGTGAAATACCTTCTTTTTATCCCCCCACTTCAAGAACCATACAAAACTTGCTTTCAGACTAGTTCAGTGCTTCTCAAAATACGATCCACACACCAGCTGAGGGTCTTGAGTCCATGAGGACATAAGAATTAGTGTCATCACTAAGTCCACCACTGAGTTTACTGGGTATTTTTTAAATAGAATACTGTCACAGAAAAGGAAGCAACATGTTAATCTACATTCAGGTGCAAATTCTCCATAGCGTCAAAATGGAACTTTTTAAAGCACTGAACTAAATGTGAAAAATAATCATAATGATAACATCAAAGTATAATTAACCACAGTATATTTATAAACTGCACTTACAAAATTCACTAAGAAGCATAATCGAAAGAATAAAAAGAAAATGTACATATTTGAAATGTTCTCAGTATACAAACCTAGTTTCAATAAAACTTCTAAGATAACTTCTTTTAATGATCACATTCTGAAAATCATGGGAAAATTCGACTTTATTTCCTAAAATGGCAATCATGACAACTCAAAGCACACCAAACAAGATACACAATCTTCACTCAAACAGTACCTTTTTAGGAAAAAAAAAGTTCCACATACATCTGAATTAGTTACTTTAAATTGACTTCAGAAAATAGTGACCCGTTCTCTCTCCTTTTCTATTACTGTATCTATTTATTAACTGCATAATATACGTTTATGGTATAAAAGTGGGTTGTAAAATACAACTTATTCTTTATAGGTACGTAAAACAAGACTTCAGTAATAAAAAAAAAGGTTTTAACTTATACAGACCTCATTTAGACATCTTTTCTTCGTGAATATATTTCTGATAAAAGTTTCCTGAATTTCTTCCTGCTTCACCAAATACTGCCAAAGTCTCTTCACAGACAGTGCCAGATGGTGTTTGGATCTACAGAGACAGGACATTTAATTATACGCTTTGGAGATTTCTGATTAACTTGACCACATTTCCTTGGTGCTGTAAGAATGTTTACAATAATAAATGAACTAGAATCAGATCACATCATCTAGGCAGCAGTCTGCAAACTTTTTCTTAAAGAACCTGATTGTAAAGATTTTAGGCTTTCAGGCTACATGGTCTTTCAACCACTCAACTCAGCCACTGAAGAAGGAAACCACCCATAGATAATATTAAAATCAAAGGGTGTGGCTGTAATCCAATAAAATTTTGTTTACAATGCAGGAGGAGGGGTGGATTTGGCTCTAAGCTGCAGTTTCCGACCCCCAGGAACAGAAGATCTACCAAAATAGTTAGACTTCCTGGAAGAGATCTGGAGGCAGAGCTACTCCAAGTGTCTGAGGACACATATCAGCCCACGAACTGTTACTGATGCTCACTATGGTTAAGAACTTGTGAAATAATGTGTATCAACTGTATAACTAAGCTTGTAAGTACAGTTTAATTCAGTTAACATTTGGTAGCAAGGCTTTATTGATGAAACAAGCACGCATCGATTTACCTTTTGGTGCAAATGCTTCATCTCCCCACGGACAGTAAAATAGTTTGCTAACTAAATATTTTGAAGGGCACTGTTCCAGAGTGGGCGGAAGTAAACTATGGCCCACAGGTCAAACTCAGCCTGCCTTTCATTTTCAAAAATAAAATTTATTGGATCACAGCCATGACCATTTGTTTACTTATTGTCTATGGTTGCTTTCACTGTACAATGGCAGTTTAAGAGCTGCAACAAGGATTCTAGGGTCTGCAAAGCCTAAAATATTTACTTTCTAGGCCTTTGCAGGAAATGTTTGGTAACCTCTGGCCTACAATATACATCTAACAAAGACACAGATACGAGCCAAGAACTGCAAATTAGACACAGAAGGCCTTAAGTATTTTTTTTAAATTACTAGTTGATAGCATTCTGATTTAGTAACTCTGACGTAAAAACAGTATCCATAGGGGGCACCTGGGTGGCTTAGTTGGTTAAGTGTCTGACTCAGCTCACTCAGGTCATGGCCTCGCAGTTGTGGGGTTAAACACCATGTAGGACTCTGAGCTGACAGCTCGGACCCTGGAACCTGCTTTGGATTCTGTGTCTCCCTCTCTCTGCCCATCCCCCCTCCACTTGTGCTGTTCTCGCTCTCTCAAAAAGAAGTAAATAAACATTAAAAAAAAATTCAAAAACAGGATCTACAGGAAAACCTACCTGAAAGGAGTGTTTGTAGGTTCCAGCAAAGCTTTATGTCGGAGAATGGCAGGGCCTGCAGACACACTCTCTTCAGAGGTATGACTTGAGATATAGTTTTGAGGTGGCCCACCATGGATTTCAAGTCGTCGGAGAAGAACTTGTTCCCAACACTGAAGAGTTTTCAGAACCGCATGACAAAGTGGTGAACTAACTGGAAGTTCTAAAAAGAGAAAATAAAAATGACCCACATTTGTCTTCTGCAGTAAAATGTTACATTCAACTGTAGGAATGAGAGAAGACACGTTTTGGCAGAGGAGATGTGGAAGAGAGGTGGGCACAGAAACCCACAGGATTCAAAAAAAAAGATGTAATGAATCTTTATTTCAACATTATTAGGTGGCCCTTAGCAACAGAAAAAAAAGAAATCTACGTTGAAATTATATCATAGCTTTACAAGTATAACTTGGAATAATATTTATGACTTATGATATAAAGTATTGATTGCTATATCAATTGCTGCCTCTGGCTTTAATTTCACAAGAAAAAATATACCTGCATATTATAAAAATATATTGGAGAGGAAAAAATAATAGCTTTTAACATTTAATTTCTTTATGGTATATATTTCTATACAGTGTATGTGTGTGTTGTGTATGTATGTATATGTACATACATACATACATATACAACACACACAGACACACACACACACATACCCAAATCTATATGGGTATATTTAAAACTTGTTTAGAAAATTAAAATAATACACGAAAGTAAAGAAAAAAAAAACCTTAAATAATATTTACCAGTAAATTCAACACTTTCTAGTTCTGTAAACTTTCATTCACATGACTCCTCATTCCACTGTCAACTTTTATTTTATTAAAATTTTTTAAATGTTTATTTATTTTTGAGAGAGAATCAGACAGTGTGAGCAGGGGAGGAGCCAAGAGAGAGGGGGACACAGAATCTGAAGCAGGCTCGAGACTCTGAACTGTTGGAGCCTGATGCGGGGCTTGAACTCACAAACCGTGAGATCATGACCTGAGCTGAAGTCGGATGCTTAACCAACTGAGCCACCTGGGCAGCCCTACTTTCAACTTTTGGCTATTCCTATTTACCTCTTAAGATCTAAATAACAGGATAATACTGTGAATTCATAATTTTTCAATTTTAGAAATGACGTACTAATTTATTACTATGGAACATAAAAATAAACGGTCTCTCCATCACTGCAATATAGTCACATAATAATTTCTGGTTAAATTGATGTTTTCAGGTTTAACTTGTTATATCTATTTATAAATATAGATCATAGCTGAACCACGTGGTATACTATCATGTACCTTTCTGTACAATCTTTTCTTCCCCTGGAGTTAATAATCACTAAGTTTTTGCACGTGCTTAGTTTTCTAAGTGTCTACTGCTATTAAATCCCTCAACACCTGGCTACAGCTATAAATAAAGTCTCAATACAGTCAATCACATCAGGTTCAGATCCCCAGCTTTCTTAGATGATGTCCTCCTAAGGGCACCTATATAAAATATTTATAGATGGTTGGTTTGGTTAAAAGAAACCTATCTTCTACAATAGTAAGTTACTTAAGTTTTTCTCCACTATTTGAAAAAAAATACAAAATAGCAATTCAAAAGCACTGGGAATATTAGTTCATGTTAAGATATTTATTACCTGCAAGATCGTGACCTGCAAAGGGATAGAAAGTCTTCAAATTGTTGAGTACCAACTGCACCATTGCCAAGCGCATCAATGACCAACTAAAAATAAAACAGGAGATGTGTTAAAAACTTACTTAGGGTTTTGGAAGAGTATACCACTCTTTAATCCAACAATTTCACCACCAAGACTCTAGTCTGCAGATATACTTTCCCAAAACCAAAACAATATATGCATGGAGTTACTCATGTCAGCTTTATCTAAAATAGCAAAAGAGCAGAAACAACCAATTATCCACCAAGAAAATACTGGTTCAAACACTATGGTTTTGAACCACAGAAAAAACAGTTGCCATAAAAAAGGAATGAAGAAGGATCTCAAAGTATCAATATGAAATGAACTCCAGTATGTATTAATAAATAAGCAAATTATAGAACATTATACACAGTATGCTTTTCCATGTAAGAAAGCAGGGAAATAAGATTTTACACACACACACACACACACACACACACACACACACACACACGATTATTTTGCAAAAAGGCAGATAAAACAGAAACTAATAAAAATGGGTGCAGAGGAGGAAATGGGTGGAAGACAGAAATGTGACACTTCCGATTTCACATTTTTATATAGTTTTTGCTTTTTTAATTGAAAAAAGAAATATTAGCTTCTCTTAAAGTGAAACACATTTATTTCTTAGAGTACTGGCTTTTTACTACTTTCAATTGTGGTAAAATACACATACCACAGAGTTTACCATCTTAACTATTTTTTAGTTCAGTGGCATTAAGTATATTCATATTTTTGTGCAACCATCACCACCACCTATTTCTATAACTCTTTTCATCTTGCAAAATTAGAACTATCTCTATTAAGCAACAATTTCCCCATTTCCCCCTTCTCCTAGTCCCTGGCCACCACCATTCATAGAGACCTTTTGTCTCTATGAATCTGACTACTCTATGATACTCTACTAAGTATCTCATATGTGGGATTATACAGTATTTGTCTTTCTGTGACTGGTTTGTTTCATTTAGCATGTTGTCCTCAAGGTTTATCCATGTTATAACATGTGTTAGAATTTCCATCCTTTTTTAGGTTGAATAATATTCCACTGTAGGTATATACTATTATTTCTATTTAGGCATTCATCTGTCAACAGACACTTAGTACTTTTACCCCCTGGCTACTATTAATAATGCTGTCATGAACATGTTTGTACAAATACCTATTCAATACCTTATTTATTTTAATTCTTTAGGGTATATATACTTAGAAATGAAATTGCTGAGTCATGTGGTAATTCTGTTTTTAATTTCTGAAGAACTGCCATAATGTTTTCCACAGTGGTGTTACCATTTCACATTTCTACCAATAGGGCACAAAGGGTCCAATTTCTCCACATTCTTGCCAACACTGCTATTTTCTTTTTGAGAGCAGTCATGCTAAGAGGTATGAAGTGAACTCTCACTGTGGCTTCAAATTGCATTTTCCTAATAATCAGTGATAGTGACCATCTTTTCATGTGCTTATTGGCCATTTATATATCTGCTTTGGAAAAACATCTATTCAAGTCATTTGTGCGCTTTTTAAATTGGGTTGTTTTGTTTTTGTTGTTATTAAATTATACAGTTTGACTTCTGAGCCATGTAAATATTTTGTGTATTCAAAAAACAAAATCAGGTCAACAGGAAATCAACAACAGTATACTAGTAAGTAAAAATCTCATAATTTTTCCTTTCGATAAAGGACTACTTCATTTTCCCTAATATCCTACTTACTGCTTGTGGAAAATTTCTATTTTTCTATCATACCATAACATACAATGTCTTTATAAAATGTATACACCTTTCAGATATATACAAGATATCAACAGAGATAAGATAATATACCATTATCCATGCATGTAAGGATAATGCAGCTTCGGAGCCGAGGGTGAACATTTTGAACATTTATGATTTTTATAATATGGGGAAGACATTTTTAAGACAAAAATCACTGACATGTTAGAGCATTAGTATTACACTGAAAAGATATTGTGTTTTCTAGGCTAAAACAGTGGGATTTGTGTATCTCAGGGAGCAAAGGGCAAGGAATAGTCTGATAGCATTTGTGAGGACTGATTCATACATAATAAATAAACTGTGAAATTATTGTTAAAGAAAAGTATCTAACAATTTCATCTAAAGAAATTTGACCTAGGTGTTTAATTCAATGAGCTATTAATTTTACATGAATTATTTTCAAAAATATTATGTATATAAGCCATGAGAAATTTTTAAAAAGAAACTTAAAATTAAATATTCCATACCTATATGAATTTGAATTAGAATGCTCTTGCAGATGGAAATCAGAAGCTAAAACATCATCATCATCATCATCATCACTCTCCAGACTCTCTTCTGAATCATACTCTGCTCTACTTTGGGAAGGAGGGAGAAAAGGCTATTAAAAAAAAAAAAAAAAAAAAGTTACGGGATTTATCATTCAACTCCCTGATTTAAAACATTCAATGACAGAGTCTAATATTAACAATTTATCTCATTTTCAGGCACTTCATTGTAAGAAAGTAAAGTAACCAGTATTTGGCTGCTTCTTTTCTGACATTCTATGCCTCTGACTTCTCTTGACAGAATTCTTTATTAATTCAGCCATTCAACAAAAAATTCATCAAGTATCAACACATCAAAAAGTATACTTGCTATAAGAATTTTTGAGACATATACACAGTCACTGAACTCAAAGAGCTTACATTTTAGGGGGAAAAATGGCAAAAAATAGAAAAGGAAGTACAAACTGTTTGTAGTTGTGATATATGTATACACACACACACACACACACACACACACACACACACACAAGGATGGCTGGGATGGAGAAGAGCAACAAGAACAGAGATGAGCTCATCATGAAAGCCCTCTTTGAAAAGTGGCGTGTGAGACTGCAAGGACAAGAAGTAAGCCACAGATCAGGAGGGAAGAAAAGCTCATTTTGAGCAGCGGAAAGAGTAGGTAGAGAGGTTTTCTTACGGGAAAGAGTTTGGTGTGGAAAGAAAGTAGTTTGACTGAAGGCCACTAATGCAGGAGGGTAAGTGTTGCGATGAACACTCAAGACAGTGGTAGGTGACAGGTGGGGCAGGGTGTCTGTAGGTCACAGTCAAGAGGGTAATGGAATGTCACTAGTCAGTTTTAAGGAAAGGACAGTTTTGAGATTTACATTCTAAGACTATTACAATGCCCCTCTCTTATGAGACAAAACTCAAAAGGCAAGAGTAGAAACGGAGACAGTAACTAAGGCAAGAGTTGACAGTCTGGATGAAACCGCTACAGAAACGTAAAGACAGATGGGAATCAAGATGGACACACTAGTGCTTCGGCAAGGCTTGCCTTTAAACTGAACGAATTTTTCTCTTCCTCATTCTTGAAGCCTCTCTCTTCCCTTCATGTGTTGTTCTGTAGAATCCTTTGTTCCATGAACTTGGTATCAATGTGGACATCTCCCTGACCTCGGTGCATAGCCAGTAACGAGACTCGGATGGCCGGGCCTGAGGTAGTCAAGAAACATGAACAACCCGCCTGGCATATGTACCAGATTGTTCTCTAAACTGCCCAGATCCTGTATTTTCCTAAAACCACCCTTAACCTTTTATTACATGTGGATCTGCAGCTTTGAAGGCATTAGCCTGCTTCAGCCTCCTTTGCCTGGCAAAGCATTAGAACCAGTGCTCCTCTTTATCCCCAAACTCTGTCTTCACGGTATGTTTCGGCTCTAGAGCACAGAGGTCAGGTTTCGACAACGTAGTAACAGGTGATGAAGATGGAGAGAAATAACATACTGATGGTGTATTTGGGGGAAAGCACTGCCAGATGTGCCAATAAATACAGAGAGCAAGGAACAGAGAGAAAAAAGACTATTTCTGGGTTTCTGGCTTGAGCAACTATTAGGATGAAGATGCCATCTACTAAATTGAGGGAGCTCTGGTTGTGAGAGGGAAGTAGTGGACAAAGTGAGTATCAAAAACCCAAATCTTGAATAAGATTAAGATTATAGATCAAGTAGAAAAGGAAGGACAAAGAAAGGAGACCACAAAAGAATAAATAGTAAGGCTAGGGAAAAAAATAGAAGAGATTGGCATTAAGAAGACAAAAAAGTGTTTCAAAGGAGGAAATGGTCGTATGTGTTGAATTTTGCTAAGAATTTAAATAGGACGATGATAAAGAAGTTTCAGTTACATGTGACAACAAGGATGCCCCCTGAATCTCAATAACAGCAGCTTCAGAGGGGTAGCTGTGTCAGAAGTCGCACAGTGGGGAACTATGAAAGGGACCTAAGGTAATAGGAAAAAAAATGTGTGTACAGTTTTGAAAAGTTGAATGATAAGAGGAAGCAGAGAAATGGGGTAATAGCTGAGAAAAGTCTGGGGATCAAAGCAGGACTTGGAATGGGAGACCGGAGAGCACATTTCTGTCCCGATGGGAAGCAGCCTGTAAAGACAAGAGAACTGAAAACATAGTGAAGAGTAGACAGGAAAGCACGACGGGGATTCAGAACAGAAATGGAGCCTGTGACAAGAAGGACTCTTCTTCCATAATAACAGAAGGAAGGAATAAGATGTAGTTATAGCTTCATGATAGGACAGTGACAGTTTTGTGCGATTCTACCTTTCTAATGACTTGTAAGATGAGGGCATTAGTTAAGGGTGAGGACGGAGGAGGAGATGTGGGAAGTCTGAAGTTACTTTGGTCTAGGGCAGCCTGGTGAAGAAATAGCATGGACGGCAGAACTTCTGAAAAGAGCTGAGTGAGGAGCTTCGTAAGTCCTCTCACCAGAAAGCAACAGGAAAACTGAACAATGTTGTAAAAAGGTCCTTTAAAAGAAACTGGAAATTGATCAATATATACAACACACAGAGAAGCACCTGGCATTTTGGCCAGGGTCTCTGCGACTCCACCCCTGCCACTCTGTGTGACAGGGGTCCACTGGAGCCAGCAGGGTATCTGTGAGGATTGAGAACTCTGCTGCATGGACAGAAGGGCTGACACTTTAATAAAAATCCCACCCCAATGGCACAGTCAAAAATGACAGAGATCTCATTACCAAATAGCTAGGAAAGGCTAACATCTCAATTAGCTTGAGGCTATGATATAAAGTGGGACAAGGGCAGAGCAGCCAGAAATTTAACAAGGTCGAGGAACACAGAGAGCTAAAGAAGGCCGTGCTGATCAAGAATCCTTTATCAACTCAAACTGTGCTTCAGAAATGAAGATGACATATATATATTCCCATAGCAACAATAAACATCTGCTGAATGAATGAATGACTCTGTAAAAGGCAATGAGGAACAAGGAGATACGAATACCTGTCTTTAGCCCACGCGTTGTACAATAAACGAAAAATAAAAGCTAACGCTTAACATGCCTGAGGGACTGGTGTCACCAGAAAATAGTTCAGTGTCAATTAATACAACAAAATATTAAGAACATCTGGAAGTTGAGAATGTTAGGGATCGGGCTGATCATAGGAAAAGGAGAAGATACATTCAGGCCTTTTCTGCATGTGCATGGTAGCACAGGAATGTGAAAACAACCATCCAAGCTGAAGTCACTGTGAGGCAATCTTTAAATTTTTTTCTTTTTTTTGACGTTTCTTCATTTTTTTTTATTGTTTATTTTTGAGAGAGAGAGAGAGAGAGAGAGAGAGAGAGCGAGCGAGCACTAGCGGGGGAGGGGCAGAGAGTGAGGGAGACACAAAATCCAAAGCAGACTCCAGGCTCTGAGCTATCAGCACAGAGTCTGATGAGGGGCTCCAACCCACAACGTTGAGATCATGACCTGAGCCAAAGTCAGATGCCTAACTGACTGAGCCACCCAGGTGCTCCAAGGCGATTTTATTAAACAAAGGAAAAATTACAAATATTCTATGACTATGAAAAATATTTTTCAAAACATTAAGAACACTTATGGTAGGCAATAAATGTATAAGGAAATGAAAAAATAGTAAAAATATTTATTTAGAACACTGTAATTAAAATATTAGAAATATTGAGAATTAAGTGTTTTATGTCTTTATAAAAAATTTATCAAGAGTACTCTGAATAGTCCCTGCATTCTAACTCTGTAATTTAGGATACAAAGCAAACATCTTTTCTAATCATTGGCAAATCGTCATCATATTTGTTTCCAAGTTTGTATCAGCTTCCAACATTTTCTTCTTCGCACCTTCAATGTTGTGAAATATTACCCGGAGTTACTCTAACATGAAGATTGGTTTTTTTGTTTGTTTTGTTTTTGCCAATTTCACTATCTCTAGAATATGTTCATCTTTTTGTCACACTTTCCTCATTCGTGTTGACAAGTCAGCCTTCCCTAAGTCTTCTGGTTGCACTAGAGTCTCTCGAATGACAGTAATGTCAGAGATCCCACAATTAGCTATTTTTTCCACAACTTCATTTATATTTGATTTGAATTTCACTTATAGTGCTACCACCTTTCACTGTTGTGTTGCACTTCCATCTTTGTGAGCCAGTTCCCTCTTGTGATTATGCAACTTTAGAAAATGTCACTTGAGTTCATCATGGGAGCCAAGACAGCAACACACTTTTCTGTCTGCATATGAACTGACAGGTACTAATCACCAATAGACTTTGAAAGAACTGTTGTGACTGGTCACTGAACATGAGGTACATCTGTTATTTCCATACTGAACTGTGGACTGAGGAGCCAGCAGGGAGGTTTGTACTTTATGCAGTTATTCACAGTTAATATATTGTGGAAACTTTAAGCCATGTTGTTGAGGGACTCATGTTACTTACTGAAGGACCAAGTAACTATAATGTGTATATGAGAACAGTGCAGGACTGTCTGTAGGACAGAAAAGGAACGACAGCAGGAATGGCCCTGTGGCTTCTTAGCAATCTTGATTTCTTAATTACAATCAAGTACATTAGCATTAAGGTGCTGACCAATTTATCTTTCCATCTAGAACTATTTTGTCTAAAATAAAGAAATCATAACTTATCAAAGAACTGCCTTAACTGATTGGAAATGGCCAAATGTTTTTGAGGGTTTTTTTGTTTTTTTTTGTGTTTTTTTTTTGGTTATGCAGACTGATAAAATGAAAATTTTCTAAATCAGAGTGGGAAAATACTTGGAAGCAGCAGCAATTACAATTATTTTAAACATTTTCATTTCCATTTCACTGCATAAGTATTGTTCTGGGTGGCACTTTTATTACCTTGGCTATGAAATAGTCCCAGATACTGAGCTCCGGCGGGATGAACTTCTCTTTGACTGTCAGTAAGTCCTGGCTGACTGGTGATGAGGAAGAGGTTGGTGGGGTAGATTCTCTGCAAGACATTTTTGATGGCCTAAAACGTTTGTTCTGTTTCTCTCCTTCTTCCACAAGTGAAGAAACTAATAAAAAGAAAAATAAAGTATTATTCAAGTAAGCACTATTTCCAGTGTACTAACTTCATCTATCTTTATATAAGATTTAAGGTTACACATAAGCACACACACAAAAGTGAATTATTATAATAGTAAGGTAATAAAATAGAAGTGAGACAAAAATTACCATCAACAGCAATCTTTGCTTTTATCTCAACTTATCTCTCGTTCTCTGAATGTTAACTTTTCTATTGCATATGTGGGTAATAGGATATAATATCCACTTATAAATGAGTCCACAATGGAACTAAGATCATGAAAGAAAATTATCTATATCCCTCTACTTTGTGTTTAAGAATACCATGGAAGACCAAGAATATCATGGGATGTCAATGTTAATTGAAAACAAAAATTCACTTAGGAGGTTCTTTAGTAATCCCTTGGCCTTTTATCTCCATACAAAACTACATGTTTTCACTGAAAATATTAGAAAAATTCAAATATGTAAGAACTTAATTAAGTTGACTCAGACTTCTGGAAATGGGTTACATATGGAATTTTCTGGTCAGTGCAATAACAAATACGAGGGAGAAAATGCAATCTTTGTTGTTTTAACTTCTAAACATTTAACAGTATTCTTTTAGTATTTTGCTTTAGAGTATTAAGGGCCTTAGTAAAGAAAAACAAGTTACACAAATCTTTGACAAATACTAAGTCAGTCACGAGATGCAAATCACCAGTAGAGAACCAAGGATCTCCCAGAGAGAAGCACAGGTCTAATCAACAGGCAAACAACTCCACAATCAGGCACACCCCAATATTCTCCTTCAGTGGTTTCAGTGAGAATTTACTTACCTCCCAAAGGAATGCAAATATTTGTTCTGTAATACAATTTTGTTTTATTGTTGGAAGCTACTCAGCTTGCATAAACAGCATGCTCATGCATCACATCAAGCTACAGCCAAGCTGAGTTTAACAGACTAATTTCATTATTTCAGAGAAAAGGAAACTAAAATGAATAAAATTCCAAAAGATTGCTAAAAAGTGCTATGATTATTACATAACCTTTAAAACAAACCATCAGATTAAAATGTGTCATTCTTGTTTTTATAAGCAATTGATATTCAATGATCATTCTTCTAATATATCTGTTGCATACATTTATATATATTCTAAAGCTTCAACAGTGGTTCTACCAAATTCTGATCAAGTAAAAAATTTAGAATATAAAAGTATTCTTTACCTTCCAAAAAATTAATGCTGTGGTTTAAAATAAATTTATCATTTGACTTTTACATTAGTATTTGGCTTTTAATTTTGTTTTTAGATCAGAAGGCATATAAACATAAGCGTAAAGGATCTCTAGAAAAATAAAACTTACAAACAATGCTAAATGAACAATTTTTGCCAAGATGGCCACGGGATTTAAAAAATCAGAGTTTTTAAAGCAAAACCTAAGAAGATTTTTAGAAAGAAAAAACTTTGGAAGTACTGCCTAGGGAGCCCAGATACTGACATGAAAATGATAAAGTCACCACACACTGGGGGTAAATGTTTAAAGTTACAGACTCAATGCCAGAAGTATAAAACTACTTCTTAAAATATTTTTGATGAACAAGGACAGAAAAAAAAATGGCAAACAAATTCACAGTACTGAATGTTATGTTATTTCAAATGCTATAAATACAAAAGGACCTGAGCAGTGCCTCCCAGCAAACAAGAAATAACACGTAGCTGGTTCTTAGTGTAGATGCTCCTTCCTTTCCCTTCAATTACAGCAAGACCTAAGGCAACTTTATGCTTAATCACACGGGGTTAGAGTAGTCGTGAAGTACCAAGAGAGACTACCTATAGTGGCTGAGTGCTCGGCTGCTTACTTTTGAAAATGCCAATAAATATCAAGGATCTCTGCCACTCCTTGGATAAAAACTGGCTCTACTATTCTATTACTGAGAGAGTAAATGGATACTTTACCAGTAACAGAAGAAAAAAACAACAAAAAACAGTATTAGAGAGAATTGAAAATGAAGTTGGATATGGAGTTTATGAATTATAAGAAATACAAAGAGACTAGAAAGTGGGTAAGGAAAAACTACCGTTCATGCACTAACATAAATTTTTAAAATATATTTCTTAGCTGTTTTGGATTCACAGACAGTACGTTTTAAAAGTATAACAATGGTGATTCAAAGGAGCACATGAACCCCAATGTTCAGAACAGCACTATTCACAATAGCCAAAGTATGGAAAGAGCCTAAATGTTCATCAACTGATGAATGGATAACGATAATATGGTGTGTACATGTGTGTGCGCGTGCGCGCGCAACACACACACACACACCCACCCACCACGGAATATTACTCTGCCGTCAAAAAGAATGAAATCTTGCTATTTGCAGTATCATGGATGGAGCTAGAGTGTGTTATGCTAAGCAAATGCTTAGTTCAGTCAGAAAAAGATAAATACCATATGATTTCACTCATAAGAGGAATGTAGGAAACAAAAAGATGAACATAGAGGAAAGGAAGGAAAAATAATATAAGATAAAAACAGGGAGGCAAACCCTAAGAGCCTAATAACTATAGGGAACAGCTAAGTGTTGCTGGAGGGGAGGTGGGCGGGGGGGATGGGATAAATGGGTGATGGGCAATGAAAAGGGCACTTGTTGTGATGGGTACTGGGTATTATATTCAAGCGATGAATCACTAAATTCTACCCCTGAAGCTAATATTACACTATATGTTAACTAATTTGAATTTAAATAAAATCTTGAAAGAAAAAAATGCTTTTAAAGTCAAGATAGCAGATTGAGCATGCAAATATATTTTCCTTCCCTCTTAAGAATCCCTATCTTCACTCCGCAGGGGTTTTCTTGGAATATGGAAATGACTCCCAAAAGAATTCACAACAGAACTGGAGAAATGGCTAAAGAAGTTACAGTTGAAGAATGGACCTAGGAGGTACAGAGAAGTAAGAAAGACAACGTTGCTTTTTTTCACAAATTCTTCTGGACTACTAGATTTGCTACCATGCATGTATATTGCTTTGATTAAAATCAAAACAGAAGGCAGCTAATAAGATTAACTTTTTTTGTTTATCAGACACAAAATTAATATTCTAAACCTAGACTTAAATGTTATTTCTTTTAAAACCTGACCTCAAAGTAACCAGCAGGTACGATCTCATTCCTTTCTCCTCAATCTAAGGCAACCTTATCCATGAGACTATTCATGAGTTTGCCAGAGAGTGCAACGAAGCTTCAGGAGGCTTGAAGGTCCTGGACCTTCAAATTTAGCTCCAAAGTTTAAGGGGTGGGAGGATGAAGGTAAGTAACTTAAATAATGACTTAAAACATTTCAGTGGAAAGAAACAAAGATATGTAGAAGATAAAAGTCATGTACGTTCAAGATAAAATAGATTTCAAATCTATTTGTTACTTTTGGCAAGATAATTCAGTGGAAGAGATCTCCTAAGAGATATGTATTCACTCTCCTTTAGCATCCACTTTAGGCAAAAAGTTTGAGAAGTACAAACATATGCCAACACAAATCAAATATTCTGAAAATTATATGTAAAACTTGATTTTACAGGTAAACTTCAAAGATTCTTAAAAGAAAAAGACCAAAACAGGAGATTAAAAGAGTAGTAAATTTAAGGTACTTCTTAATCCTCAAAGAAAAAAAATTAATGCTAAAAAAATATCTGACAGGTGGTATTTTCCATATTTTAGAAAGACTGACTCTCAAGGTCTTCCTCAGATCATTACCTTGCACCTGCTTCATAAGCATCTATAAAAAGAAAACAATGAATGGGGCACCTGGGTGGCTCAGTTGGTTATGCATCCTACTTTGGCTCAGGTCATGATCTCATGGTTCGTGAGTTCGAGCCCTGTGTTGGGGTCTGTGCTGGCAGCTCAGAGCCTGGAGCCTGCTTCGGATTCTGTGTATACCTCTCTTTCCGCCCCTCCCCTGCTCACACTCTGTCTCTGTCTCTCTCTTAAAAATAAATAAACATTAAAAAAAAAAAAAAAGAAACAACTACCTTAGTAGAAAGTAGTGATCTATCTCCAAATCACAGGGCGAGTAGTCACCAAGGTGGTTGGTGTTCAAAGTGATTCAATGGAATATGGAAATAAAATCTAAGTAAGTAGTAAGTAAATCCACTACTTACATTGAGTTTTTTAAATGAGTAGAGGTGGGAAAAAAGGAAGAGAAGAGAAACAGGGTAAGAAGAGAAGCAAAAGAAGAAAGGAGTAGAGGGAGAGTGGAGAAGAGTGAGAAGGAGGGGCTGAGGGAAAGCAGAAGCATTAGGGGAAAGAAAAAAAAAGGAGGGGTGAAAAGGGGAGCAGACACGGGAGCTAAGTGGTAAGGGGAAGAAGAAAACAAAATTTGTTTAATATCTGGATCAAAAAGAGTACATGTATTTTATTTAAAATTTTTTTTTTTTACATTTATTTTTTTTTGAGAAACAGAGTGAGACAAAGCGTGAATGGGGGAGGGGCAGAGAGAGTAGGAGACACAGAATCTGAAGCAGGCTCCAGGCTCTGAGCAAGTGGTCAGCACAGAGCCTGATGCAAGGCTCGAACCCATTAACTGTGAGATCATGACCTGAGCCGAAGTCGGACACTCAACCGACTGAGCCACCCAGGCGCCCCAAAAGAGTACATGTATTTTAAATAAGTAAGTACACACATTGTTGTTAAGCATAACCAAGCAGGACTTAGTTAAGCATGTTTTGTCACTAGGGTTATATAATAAAAAATCTAGAGGTAACTGTCCCATGGTACTACTTTTAAACAGTCAATTAAAAGGATTTGGCATATTCACCTATATTTTAAATAGCTGTTTTCTATTTTAAAATGCCCAAGTCTTACCTTTTCTGGTCAAGAAATGCTGCTATTTTGTACATTTTGCTAAAGGAAGGATAGCAATGACATGTATAATCAATCACTAAATACTGAATACAAAACTTTTATTTTGATACAAGTTGGAGGGGGAAAAAGTAAAACATCTGGATTTTCTGATCTGTATTTAACATAAATAATCAAAAGGCAAAAACACACTTTAAAATGTCTAAAACATCATTAGCAGTCTCATAGTTAAAAAAAAAAACAGGCTTACAAATAAAATACTCATTTTTTATTTCATGCCTCAATTTGGAGACATAAAAAATCATTACTAAAATTTTATCAAGGTAAAAATTCACAGTTCTCACAACTGCAAATATTACTACAAAATACAATAAAAATTCTTCAAATAAAATAGTTTTGCTTTATAATATGCAATAAAAAGCAAAAGTATGGATTTCTAACTGTTAGCATAAAAAAATCATTTTTTGAAATTTGCTATTGCTTACCTGATTGTCTACTTTAAAAATTAACCATAACAAAAAAATTCCAAACTCCATGAACATACATCTACACTAGTTTTAATTACAAAAAAATGAATCTTTAACATATGATGTGGAATTTGCAAAATTAAATTTGATTAAAAAATAAATTACTGATTTATTACATAACATTTTTGTTAAGAATTCTGACCTGCCAAGCTAAACTCTAATAGAAATCATCTACCATGTTCTCACATTACAAAACTTAGTCATAGTTTTAAACTCTGTCGCTAAAAGAATTAGTACATTAAGTATATAAAAGACTTGTACAGAGAAATAGAATTTAGTTCATGACACCATTAGTGCAAAGAAAATTAAAGTTAGAATTTAGACCAGAAGAAGGAAAACAAATGGTGACTTTTAAATACCTCTTCTAGTAGTAAGCTACATCAATGATTGGTTTAGAAGAGTTTCTAGGTTCCCAAAGACAGAGGAGCATCACATAATCTGGATAAGGCTATATCCAGCCCTACTACTAAGTGAACTACATATTTTAAGTATTCTGTGTTATTTGGCTACCAAGTCCTAATCCAAGGGATTAAATATACAGATGCAGATAATTTTGGTCACCTTACCTACTTATTTACTTACTTACTTCAGTGACTGGTGAAATACAGTTTATGATGGTACCTCTAAGATAATTTAAGTAATGGTATTTGTATACACGAAAAACTAAACCTGGTTAAACAATGAACTTATTAGACTTTGAGTAAGGTTCTTTACACATCTGTGCTCAGAAGAACTGGTTGGAATTGAGACATAGTGACTGGTAAGAATATTTTTAATTTTTTACAGGTATTTGGACATTCCATAGCTAGAATTTATTCCTTTTTAACATTTCACATTAATAAGATCAAAGTTTTAAGTAATTTTCTCTTAGAACACATTAAATTAGTTCTGAATTAGTGAACCATTTTTGCTTAATGCTTATCTCAGTAGAGCTCTATCTTATACCCCCCTCTTAGACTTTGAAGGTTTTTCTTTAACTGAATTCAGATATCTGAAGTATATATATTCCCAGGCAAGTTTCATGAGAAGTTAAGTCTTTTTCTTTTTTTTTTGTCCATATAAAAAATAAAGCATGAGAAATTAGTCTTTAAAAATTAGAAAACAGGTTATAAAAATTAAAATATTTGTTAAAATTTGAAAACTAAGATTAACACACACAGGCTAATAAATTACAAAAAGAAAACTTAACAGAAAGGTAGAAAGCATTATGAAGATTCTTTTCAGGTCAAGATGCAATATATAGAGTTTTACTATTAGAAAGTTTAGAAACAGGAATACAGTTGTTTAAAATATTTACTTTTCCTGGTATTATGAACACTTAGAAATCCAATCCCCTAATGGCCAGAATCATAGTATGCAAAACATAAAGCAGCCAATTTGAAATGTTTTCCAGTCATTTCAAGCCATAGTCTGATTTACCATGATTAGCACTGACATTTATTTCTACACATTTAAAATTATGTTAAGAGTGTAAGGAATAGATAACATCAAAACAATTTAAGAGCAGATTGTGGTTTCTAAAAGGCTAATCATTGTTTTAAATCAAAAATATGGCTTGATTAAATAAAGGAAATTTCTTAATTTTCTACTGTTAAGTGCAAAACAAAATAAAATGGGCCCAAGGTACCCCAACCCCTTCAAAAAAACACAAAGCAAGCTGAACTGTAAAAGCCTATTTCTAAAGCTAGTATCTTGCCTGCAAGACTGGGAGGGCTATGAGAACTGATGGCTGAAAGAGCTTTGGTAAAGCCCACACATTCCATGGAGAATACCACTACCTGGTGGGGGCTAGGCATAGCAAAGTGCCTTCCTGCCAAAGAAAGAAGAGAGAATCTGTATTTGGGATAGAACAAAGACCACAGTTACAGTATATTTCAAAACAAATGATAATTTCAGTAGTAAAAGATTTAAGAAAATTACATTAGACAGTTCTAATCACTGGTGCATGAGTATCGTAAAGTTTGTAAACTGCACCAGAAACTTCATACTGCGTTTTCACCATAAAACTATTTGTTCATGCTTTAAGAAAATGGTCTGTAATAAGAATTTTGTGTGAATAAGTTAAAACGTCATTACGCTTGACAAAGTTATCATTCAGATGAATAAATAAAGTTCCAGTCTTAAAAATAAATAAATAAATAAATGAAACTGATGAAAAACTAACCAGGTAAAGGTTTTGAGTGTGTCTGTTCTTTGCTGGGAACATGCGCACCTCCACCAAACACAGCAGACCACATTTTTTCATTTAGAGGATGGGCCACAATCCGAAATAGTTCATTACTAGAATGTGTCGCCAGGCCATGGATGAAGAGACTAAGATACACTGCTGTGAGAATCTCACAGAGTAAAACTGTAAGCCCTGACTGGGCTTCCTCGCCAGAAGAATTCAAAAGTCGAATCAGGGAAGTTATGCCTAGGACAAACAACAAACATAGCTACTAATGACAATAAATTAAAAAAAAAAATCAACTATAAAAAACTTTATTACATCAGAATTAAAAGTTTTTCTTCTGTAGATTCACAGACTAGTAGAGGTTATTACAGTTAATGCACAAACACTGAGATATCTGTTCAACTTAGAGAAATGATGAAGATCTATAAATCTGAAAGACAAAATTTAATTGCCATGACAAATGATCTCCTATTATAACAAAAGTATAAAAAGTGATAACAAAACATTTGAGTTATCTTAGTAAAATGACTAAGGAAATACCAATGTTAAGTAACTACATAACTTATAACAAATGGGAAATACTCAAGTGGTATCAATTCTAACAATGTTAACTGTTATGTTAACAGTTATTAACATACAGCAAAACTATGCCAAATGTACTTTTTCCTCATCTAATTCAATAAGGCTGAGAAAAAACTCATATATGTATATTTATATATATATTTTATTTACATATAAAAATATATATATACAAATTATTTGTACCTGGCCATTGTGCTGGTGCTGTATTAGGAGTTACTGCTTCGTCTAAGCTTCCTGTTTTCAAAGAATGTCGATGGGGAAGCAATACTGTCTGATACATCATTCCAGTAAACTGATTTGTTTGAAATGAACTACGGGGAGAAAACATTTAAATAAGAATAATTTACAATAACAATATAATAAAACAGTAAACATAACATACAATGATCTAAAATGAATTTCATATGGATTATTTCCATATTTTAGATCTAACTTCTAGGGTATCTTAAATATAAATTTATTAGTTATACTGTTATTACTGATCTAAGTACTGTTATCTATAGTCTAGTGTTATGTTAAAACCAAGTATCCTTTGAGTGTAAACGTGCAAATTTTCTAAATTAAAACACATGTGATGTTTCAAGTATTTAGTGAAAGACACAGAATACATACAAATGAGAAAACTAAATTCCTATTGACCACAAACTACCAACTATTCAATCAAATTTCAAAACAAGATTATCTAGTTGAAAAGAAAGTCAGTGTAGGTTCAGTGTGATATTTAATGGCTGGTCAGCCCTACATCAGGATAGGTTACATCAGGTATATGCACCAGGTACCAGGGATATAATTAAAAATGTGGTTTCTGTCTCCATGAAATTTACAGTCTGGTGGAGGTATCAGACACAAATCATTTTATTATATTGCTTTTAAAGACAAAATCTATGCATACAGGGCTATAAATGCAAAACAGAGTAACATGGCACACAATTTGGGAAGTCAAGATAAGTTTCTCCAAGTAAATGGCACTTTAAGCTTAAAACTAAGTAAACAGAGGGGCGCCTGGGTGGCTCAGTTGGTTAAGCATCTGACTTTGGCTCAGGTCATAATCTCAAGGTTTTTGAGTTTGAGCCCCACATTGGGCTCTGTGCTGCCAGCTCAGAGCCTGGAGCCTGCTTCAGATTCTGTCTCCCTCTCTCTCTGCCCCTCCCCCACTCATGCTCTGTCTCTCCCTCTCTCAAAAATCAACATTAAAAAAAAAATTAAACATATACTGATGAAACTAAAGCCACACTCAATGACAAGAAAATGAACTCTTGGAGGACGAAGGCCAAAGATATCAAGTTGAAGCTATCTTGAGAATACATAAGCAGAGTAGTAAGTTTAGACTCTCATGAGAGAACTCAAGCACATAAAACAATCAAAAATCAACACAAAGGAAGAGTAACATCATGTAAGAAACAACAAACTCTGTGAATGACCTGCACCTAAGGAAGCAGATATACCAGAACAGTACAGAATGTGCTTTATACTCAGAGAGGTTAAAACAATTAAGAAATAAAGACTGTAAGTTATAAAAATAAAAGTGTCTATTAAAATCAACAAGGAGATCTTAAAAATGAAAAACAGAATTTCTAAAACACAAACTCAGATAGGCTAAATAAAAGGACATTGCTGAAGAATGAGTTAGTGTCTGGAAAACGAAGCTAGGATTTCTCCTGAAATGAAGGAAAAATGAATAAAATGAAAGCTAAAACAAAAATAAAAGAAACCTCTATGTTCCAATACCTGTCTAATAAGGAACAAAGAAAAGACAAAATATTTAAAGAAATGAAACAAAACAAAGGATCATAGGAGAAAAAGAAGATGCAAACCAAGAAACAAACTCGTAACCACAGGGAAGGAAGTGATGCTTACTAGAGTGGGGGAAGGGATGGTAATAGGTAATAGGTAATGGGGATTAAGGAGTGCACTTGGCAGGATGAATACCAGATGATGTACAGAAGTGCTGAATCACTATATTGTACACCTGAAACCAATATTACACTGTTTGTTAACTAACTGGAATTTAAATAAAAATCAAAAAAAAAAAAAAAAAGAAAGAGAATTTCAACGTTTTTTATTTATTTTTTTGGGACAGAGAGAAACAGAGCATGAACGGGGGAGGGGCAGAGAGAGAAGGAGACACAGCATCGGAAACAGGCTCCAGGCTCCGAGCCATCAGCCCAGAGCCCAACGCGGGGCTCGAACTCACGGACCGCGAGATCGTGACCTGGCTGAAGTTGGACGCTTAACCGACTGCGCCACCCAGGCGCCCCAAGAAAGAGAATTTCAAAGCACTAAGGAAAGATACCTAAGTGTCAAACAGTGTGTTTTAAAAGTCTAGCTAAATTAGAGTGAAACTTAGGCTATAAAGAGAAAAATCATAAACACCACATTTTTTTCATTTTATTTTTATTTTTCATTTTTATTTAATTTCTTTTTAAATTTACATCCAAGTTAGTTAGCATATGGTGCAACAATGATTTCAGGAGTAGATTCCTTAATGCCCCTTACCCACTTAGCCCATCCCCCCCCTTCCACAACCCCTCCAATAACCCTCTGTTTGTTCTCCATATTTAAGCATCTTATGTTTTGTCCCCTCCCTGTTTTTATATTATTTTTGCTTCCTTTCCCTTATGTTCATGTGTTTTGTATCTTAAAGTCCTCATATGAGTGAAGTCTTATTTGTCTTTCTCTAATATCGTTTGACATAATACCCTCTAGTGCCATTCACATAGTTGCAAATGGCAAGATTTCATTCTTTTTGATCACTGCGTAACACTCTATTGTATATATATATATACCACATCTTCTTTATCCATTCATCCATCGATGGATATGTGGGCTCTTTCCCTACTTTGGCTATTGTGGATAGTGCTGCTATAACCATTGCGGTGCATGTGTCCCTTCGAAACAGCATACCTGCTACTAAATACCTAGTAGTGCAATTGCTGGGTCGTAGGGTAGTTCTAGTTTTAATTTTCTGAGAAACTTCCATACTGTTTTCCAGACTGGCTGCACCAGTTTAAATTCCCACCAGCAGTGCAGAAGAGATTCTCTCTCTCGGCATCCTTGTCAACATCTGTTGTTGCCTGAGTTGTTAATGTTAGCCATCCTGACAGGTGTCAGGTGGTATCTCATTGTCGTTTTGATCTGTATTTCCCTGATGATGAGTGATGTGGAGCATTTTTTCATGTGTCAGTTGGCCACCTGGAAGTCTTCTTTGTACAAGTGTCTATTCATGTCTTTTGCCCATTTCTTCACTGGGTTATTTGTTTTTTGGGTTTTGAGTTTGCCAAGTTCTTTACAGATTTTGGATACTAACCCTTTATCTGATATGTTGTTTGCAAATATCCTCTCCTATTCCATCATTGCCTTTTAGTTTTTCTGATTGTTGCCTTCACTGTACAGAAGTTTTTTATTTGGATGAGGTCCCAAGAGTTCATTTTTGCTTTTGTTTCCCTTGCCACCGGAGACGTGTTGAGTAAGAAGTTGCTGCGGCCAAGGTCAAAGAGGTTTTTGCCTGCTTTCTCCTCGAGGATTTTGATGGCTTCCTGTCTAACATTTAGGTCTTTCACCCATTTTGAGTTTGCTTTTGTGTATGGTGTAAGAAAGTGGTCCAGGTTCATTCTTCTGCATGTCGTTGTCCAGTTTTCCCAGCACCGCTTGCTAAAGAGACTGTCTTTATTCCATTGGATATTCTTTCCTGCTTTGTCAAAGATTAGTTGGCCATACATTTGTGGGTCCACTTCTGGGTTCTCTATTGTGTTCCATTGATCTGAGTGTCTGTTTTTGTGCCAACATCACTCTTTTTTGAAGTTTATTTGAGAGAGAGTGTGTGAGTGGGGGAGGGGCAGAGAGACAGAGAGAGAGAATCCCAAACAGGTTCCATGGTGTCAGCACAGAGCCTGACACGGGGCTCGATCCCATGAATCATGAGACCTGAGCCGAAATCAAGAGTTGGTTGCTTAACCAACTAAGCCACCCAGGTGCCCCAACATCATTCTTCTGTGAAATTTTTCTCAATTCCAAGTCACTTACTCCCTCCTTTGGGCTCCCTGAGCCTTTTACTATCTTACATCATATATACTATAATTGTATGATATCATACATTACACGTAACAGTATGTAGTTATATATAATTGCATATAATAACAATGTAACTATACCATTATACTCATGCCTCAAGTACAATGTCATGCTATATATATCACTTATCAGCTCACATGTATGTTTTTAACTAGAATGATCTTAAGAAAGGAGAACTTATCTCAGTGCATACTATGACTCCTAAGTTAGTTAAATGAGTTATACTGACAAGGGTCTACTTGGCATTCATTTACCAGAAAGGCATACACCAAAATTTCAAAGCTGGGGAAAAAAGTACTCTTCAGTTCAAATGCTTTCTGTGCTATTTAAAACACTGTCATAAACAGTTTTTCTAAATCTAGAGCATATAAATTCTGAAATGTCATCAGTTACTATAAGCATTCCTCAATTTCACAAAGATATTTACCTGTAGTTATGACTACCACAAAGGCACTGATAAATACAAGCAGAAAGTGAGGCTGCTAAAGTATGCATTACATATACCTGGAAAAAAACCACAAAATTACTTTAAGTATAACTTTTAAAAAATCAAACTTGTTTCAAGACCAACTATAATAAGCATTATAAAAAAGTGGAAAAAACTATTCTGTCCTTATGAACTACTTCCTTTTTTTCCTTAACATTCATTTATGCCTATACAGGTCTCACTACAGACAAATTAAAAACACTAAGGCTGTGGGCAGATAACATAAAACACACACAGGCTACCTAATTTCTATTTTAAGAGCAAATGGGAAAAGACATTAGCTATTCAGTAGTGCATCAGCCATGTATTAAAAGAAAACCCTTTGGGGCATCAGGGTGGCTCAGTTGGTTAATCATCCAACTTTGGCTCAGGTCATGATCTCTCAGTTCAAGAGTTCAAAGCCCCATGTCGTGCTGTGTGCTGGCAGCTCAGAGCCTGGAGCCTGCTTCAGATTCTGTGTCTCCCTCTCTCTCTGCCCCTCCCCTACTCATGCTCTGTCTCTCTGAAAAATAAACAAACATAAAAAAAATAAAATAAATAAAAAAAGAAAAAGAAAGCCCTTCAAGACTCAACCTTCTTCAAACAAAATATGTAGAAGCTCAGTCTGGTAAATAACAGTTTACCTATGGATAGGTCACTGAAGAATATGCTACCACATATTCTAGCTACTAGAGAAAGCAAGGAACCTAAAGAGAGGGAAATTATTTAGGGAAAGAAGAAGGTATCAAAGACAGTAACTGAAGGGCAAACATTTGTACTGAGGAAGAGAAGGCTCTAAACATGGCATGACAAGCAGTAAAAGAAGTAGATCTGACAAGCATAATCCAGGTCAGAAAGCAAACTAGATTAGACTATTAAAAGACTAAGTTCTTCAAATGGAGGGTTGCTGGAATGGAGGAGAGTGGGGATGCACTAGATGCGTGATGGACATTAAGGAGGGCATTTGTGATGAGCAGTGGGTATTGTATGTAAGTGATCAGTCACTAAATTCGACTCATGAAACCATTATTACACTATACATCAACTAACTTGGATTTAAATTTAAAAAAAGAGACCAGGTTCTTGATCTAATTATGAAGTAGGACAGTCTTGGATACAGATAAAAATGGAGAGTCACAGATTAAAACCAAAAATCAAGGATATCATCATATTAAAAGAAGACAACAAAACCCACATATGGGAAATTGCAAAAATGATCAAAATATTTTTAAGTTTCTCCAATCAAAAAGTGGAGTCTATTTCTCTACTTACTGAACCTGGGCTGGCCTTGTGACTTGCTTTGACCAAGAAGGCAAAGCATTATATGAGTTCTGAACCTAGTCCTCAAAAGGCCTTGCAAATTCTCCTATTGCTGCTCTTTAAACCCTGCAACCACTATGTAAAATAATCTAGGTGGGATGGTTAATTTTATGCATCAACTTAACTGGACCATGGGGTACCCATACATTTGGGGAGACATTCTGGGTTATGTCTGTAAGCGTGATGTGGGACGAAATTAACATGGGTAGAAGTGGCAGACTCAGTAAAGCAGACTGCCCTCCCTAATGTGGGCGGGCCTCACCCAATCAGGTGAAGACCTAAACAGAATAAAGCTGAATATAAGGGAACTTCTGCCTGGCTGTACTGAGCTGGAACACTGGTGTTGTCCTGCCTTTAAACACTTGCTCCTCTTGGGTCTCACGCCTACTGGCTCTCACACTGTACCTTATACTACTACTGGCTTTTCTGGTTGTCAGGTCTCTGGACCCAGACTTGAACTACACAATAGGTCCTGGGTCTCCTCCACCTTGATGACAGCCAATCTTAGGACCTCTCAGCTCCCATAGTTATGTAAGGCAACTGCTCTGTACATATACATACACAAGTCCTATTTGTTCTGTTTTTCTAGAGAACCTAGATCAATACATTAGGCTTGGTTCATAGTGGATGAGACCCATATGATCCAGATTCTCCTGTCATCCCTGGAAATAGTGTGCCAACCACCCAAAATGCAAATAAGGCCATCCTAATCCAGAATCCAGCCAACGTACCAGCTGATGGAAGACAAATGAAAATATCCAGACATCAGTCAGTCCAGCTGGCCCAAATTAGAACTGAGGAGCCAACCTAATGAATCATGAGCAAAATAAATGATGGCCATTTGAAGTTACTAATGTTTCAGGGTGGCTCTTAAGCAGCAAAAGCTAACTGATATACCAAGTGTATGCTCATTATTAAAATTAAGTATGTGATACAGTTTAGCTAAAATGAGCAAAATCTCAACAAAATTACATTCCTTACTGTATCATATACCATGTGGGCATTTATACTAGAGGAGGACAGGAAAAGCGGCAAAATTAAATTACAAGGGTTAAGGTTATCAAAGAGGGTAAGGGTGTAGGCAATATTCAGGCAAGCAGAATATTGAACTGGTATGATATCGCAGCCTGGGAGGTGGGCGAGAACCAGACGACAGACTATTAAGAGAAAAAGAGAAAAGGAGTCCAAACTTGGTCATACTTTAAAGGATTTCAGTATGCTTGGAGAGTAAAGATGAAACATGGAATGTGATATTAACTGTACATAAAGTACAGTGGTGATGATGAAAAGATGATGTGCTTGACTAGATAACCATGTATACTGATTCAGTAAGTTTGGAGTCAATTTAAGAATCACATATCCTTAAAATACATGTTTTAATATTAATAAAGGAAAACTTTAATTTTATACCATAATACTTAGTTCCTATTTCTAAAAATCAATCAGCTTCTCCCCTAATTGTAATGCTAAAACAATTACTCATGTATCTGCATACACACCTATTACTCTTATCTTAATAAAGTGGCTAAATAACACTAAATAACTAAATTTAAAATTGAAGTACCCTATTGGGTATGAGAATACAAGTGAGGTCAGCCTGGCCTACAACCCTAAGTTCTCTTTGATCAAAAAATATAAACTTATTAATGTGAAAATCCCTATGTATAGTCTGATGTTTAAAATTGCTTCTAATAAGTGTTTCTTAACACTTAGCTTTCGGTTTTATCATAATATACAGGTCAGTTAAAAGAATGAACCAAGCATACTTACCTTATTGCTCTGGATGTCAGGATGGGGTGGTGAATCAAAGTTTATTATGGCATGCAGAATATCATGTGTGAGGTTACTAAGGTGCAGTAATGGATTGGCAACTACTGTTTTGGCACTGGCAGTACAAGCAAAGAGGAGGGGTACCGAGGTTTGCTCTGACAGAGGGCTAGGAAATATGGGTTCTGATGTTTCCTTAAAAACAATGGGAAAAACAAGGTTAATCAACTATTTAAAGTGGTAATTCACTACTTTACTATTTCAGAAGTCTCTTGGAAAAACTTCAAAATAATTCAAAATTAAAAGCATAACAGATTACAGAATTAGGACCTGAGGAGGTCAACATTCCACCAATTATAGAGGAAAATGAGGGGACAATACCCTTTTATCCTAAGGAGAAGTTCATCACCTCACAAGGCACTCACGTAAGAATGCAGAGTATGAATGCAGCAGATCACAGGGCTTGACGGAGAATGATCCTGAAACCATTATACACACACTACGCTACAAACTCCTAACACAAAACGGTATTCCTTAAAGCAACCATAATGAAGAAAATCAACAACTTTAGTACTTAAAAACCAAAAGAGCAGTATCAAAAACCATTTCTCATGTGTGTACTATTTCAACTGGCCACTGTGTAACTTACATACCTGCTGAGATTCTTGTAAAAGCAAAATCAACTCCATTCTCACAGATGCAAGACCCCCTCCGTGGGACCCATGAAGTATGCAGTAACTCAGAAACATCCTCAAGAGTGACTGATATTTCAAAAGCCACTGTCTTTTTTCCCGAAAATTTTCTCTCAGTTGTTTCACTTTTGTTTGCTGAAGCAAATCTTCAGAATCTTCATTTAATCCAAATCCATCTCCATTTTCGTCCAGGGCAGACTGTAATTCTTCTCCATCTGAACAATAGTCACAGGTCCTCTGAAGAGCTATTACCTCTCTTTCAAGCCAGTGGTAGAGTTGGTAACGCAATTTTCCACCATCTATTTCATAGCCAGTAGATAAAGTACGAAGTTCTACAGTGAGAATCTTTAAACATGCTCTAAATTTTAACTGAACTGCAATTATGTCTTCTGATGGACTCAAAATATCATTTTCATCTAGTGTGCTGAGAGTGTCTGTATAATTAGAACTTTTTTCATCTACTTTTTTCACCGTTTTTCTCTGTAAAGGTTTCAGTTCTTTCATTGAGATAGGGAGATCATCATTTTCTTCATCGTTATCACTGTCCCATTTTAATTCTAAAGAGTCATCCTGAAATACAACGCTTGGTTGGCTCCAGTCAAAAGAAAGAGTGGAGTTTGACTGCTTCTCTGAGGAACCCTCTGAAGAAGATCCAAAACCATTCATCACTGACTGTGACCAATCAACAGCAGAAGACTTATCTTCCCTTGCATCCAAGTTCACTGGAGAAGAAGGAGAATAGTCTTTACTAGTATCCAGAAAACTCGATGTTCTACAAAAAGGTTTTGTTTTCTTGATGACTTTTGGCATCTTTGATAATACTTCCAAAGCTAACATAGGACAGCCAGCTTTTAAATGAGCACTGGCAGTAGTAAAAAATAATCTTCTTTCACTTAAATTGATTGTTCCTGCCAGTCCACTTTTTCCCGTTAAACTCATGTGTGTAGACAATACATCAGATGATCCAAAATGACGTCTCAGCAACAGAGGATGCGTTCTTAGATAATTGTAGAAATTAAAAACTGCAGGATTACAGGCTGACATCATGACTTGATCTGAAAGTAAATTAAGTTTATCAGCTAAGAAAAATTCAAGAGTTGTACTGCAGTCTTTTTCTCTATGGCACCTTTACCCACCTGGTCTTTTGAACAGAATTTTACTAAGAGATCACACTCACACATAGCATTGAACAGACAAGAACACGTTTGTCATGAAAGTGTTTTAACATAAAAGGAGAACAGAGGTTATACTGATTTCCGCCTCTTCAGGTAATAATTTAAGATTATTTGAACATCCACTTACACACCCATAGTTCTTACTCTCCTACTTCCCTCAACATCCCTTCCCAGTCTGCTGTGCTAAATCTTCCTCATCTTCTCTACTTGAGGATGTTAAGAGTATCCTACAGTTCAGTGCTTGGCTTCTTTTCTGTCTACACTCGCTGAGTGAACTCATACAGTGCCAAGGCTTCAAATATCATCTAGACATTGGTAACTTGCACATCTATTTCAAGCCCAACTTCATCCTGTACATCTAGACTGCTATATCCAAAGGCCTACATTACATTTCCATTTACATGCACATACTCTTTCCTCAAGGTCTCTTTATCTAGTGTGCTCTTAGCCTAAACCACTCTTTATCCAGACAGCTACTAGATAACTCACTCAGGTCTCTGTTCAAAGGTCAGCTTATCAGAGAGGGCTTCTCTATCTAAAACAACACTCCCCCAAACCTGCTCCTGGTTTTCCTCATACCATTTACCTCAAGCTAAAAATCCAGGAGTTATCCTTGACTCTTACTCCCTTCACATCCAATCCTACCTAGTTTACCTGAAAATTATACTCCAAATCCCACCATTTTTCTGAGCCTCCGCTCTTATTATTCCAGTCCAAGTCACTCTTACCTTTTAAAATTTTCTTCTAGAATAGAGAATTTGACTCTAAAAGTATGTGATCATGTATTAATCCCAAATCAAAATACACTTTTGACATGAATATGTGTAGGTATAAAAAAGTGACCGGCAAAGGCCTTTTCTTTTCCCCCTTCATTACAGACAAGTCAGTTTGGAAATCTTTAGCTCAGATGGCCAGGACATTTCAACAATTGAACATGGCTTTCTCACAATTCTCTCACAGTAAGACTCATGATATTCCTCATTAAATGATGCTATGTAAAAACCTATCAACTAAAATCTTTTCCAATTAGTACTTCAAGTGATATGACTGACACCAAGGATACCAGCTATTACAAATAATTCAATTCTACCTATGGAAAAATATTTGAAAAGCATATCCCATCATTTTTATATGATTTCATACAAAGATTCCATTTTATACTAACCTCTAGAAAAGGTTAAGCAAAAGGGATTGCTAAAACAAAAGGAGATCTTAAAAAAAGGTAAATTATAAAAAATTCTCTACCTCACTCATCTCATAAAAAACTAATCCTATCACTTGTCAACTTTCTTTTTTTTTTTTTTTTTAATTTTTTTTTCAACGTTTATTTATTTTTGGGACAGAGAGAGACAGAGCATGAATGGGGGAGGGGCAGAGAGAGAGGGAGACACAGAATCAGAAACAGGCTCCAGGCTCTGAGCCATCAGCCCAGAGCCCGACGCGGGGCTCGAACTCACGGACCGCGAGATCGTGACCTGGCTGAAGTCGGACGCTTAACTGACTGCGCCACCCAGGCGCCCCAATCAACTTTCTTTAAAGAATGTATTTTTATTATAAAAATTATAAAACTAATTAACACACAAACTTGCACCTGAGAAAAATGGATTTTCTATCACTACTTTCCTCAAAATTTATATTCAAATATTGATAATATTTATGTCGAATACACTGATTTTATAAAAACAGAAAATCCAAAGTTCTTGGTTTTCAAAGGATTTTTCTGAAAAAAAGGATTTTCCTAAAAAAAAAAAAAAAAACCAAAAAACTGTATATACATAACTCTGTGTCCCCAACTAAATCTTAAAAGTCTTAGACCATGTTTTCAACTTGCTTTGTATTACCTTTAGCACCCAACAGTGTGTTCTGCACCCAGCAAATACTAAAACAACTGTATTATTAACATCTAAGAAACGTAGCTTACCATCATCCTCTCTGACTGGTTGCTTTATTAATGTTTCCAGAGCACCACTATAATCTTCCAAAATCCAATATGCCATACTCCGAAGAAAAGGATCATAATGCATACTTATGTTCAATGAGTTGAGTTCACTGACAGGAGAATCAATTCCCAAAACTTTTTTACGTAAAATAGATTTATATGTTGCAGATGTATCAAATTCAGACTCATAGAGTCTTGCTATTACAAGAGCCAACTGAATGTCATTCAGTTTCTCAAGACATACCTTCAAAAAGAGAAATACTGGTTATCAGTAAGCAGAAGCATCTTTCATTTTAAAATAAAATCGACTGACTCACTAATAACTAGATGAAAAAAAAGGCACTGTTAGTATCTGAAATTTTTAAAAATATTTATTCTTGAGAGAGAGGGAGACAGAGTGTGAGCAGGGGAGGGGCAGAGAAAGAAGGGAGACACAGAACTGGAAACAGGCTCCAGGGTCTGAGCTGTCAGCACAGAGCCTGAGGTGGGGCTCGAACTGTGAGATCGTGACCTGAGCCGAAGTCAGACACTTAACCAACTGAGCCACCCAGGCACCCCTAGATGATAGGATTTTTAAAAGTCACTATTAAATATTACTATGTATTTATTAGCCTTATGCAATTTCTGCTATTCTTAAATCAAATTAAAAAATAAAAATTTAAGCCTACATAAAAAGCTTAAAAGGCTGACAATGCTTCTTTTCATGTTTATTTACTTTTGGGAGAGAGAGAGAGAGACAGAGCGCAAGCAGGGGAGGGGCAGAGAGAGAGGGAGACACAGAATCTGAAGCAGGCTCCAGGCTCTGAGCTGTCAGCACAGAGTCCGACGTGCGAAATCACGTCCCAACACACAAACTGCGAAATCATGACCCAAGCCAAAGTCAGACACCCAACCAACTGAGCCATCCAGGCGCCCCAACAATGCTTTTATTAAAAAAGTTTCATCATTACCTCAATTGCATCTCTGAGGCAACCAGCTAAAAGAAAAAATGCTGCAGAATGTTCAAATCTTTGTTTGCCTAACAAAGAAAAGGCATTCTTTAAAGCTGCTTTACGCCATCTCTCATCCTCAAAATTGTGTCCAAAAAACTGTGTCATCTTGGTGTCTTTTTGGGATCTATAAAGAAAAAAAAATGTATGAAAATTTTGAAGCACAATGTTTCCACAGTCAGAACCAATTTTATAAAGTCAGCCATTTACAAGTTAAGACTCAAAGGAAACACTTGCCCATGTATGGATTACTATATATCTGCCTGCCCACTGGAGGATTACTGGTGATCAAAACCTAAGGAATTTATTTATCCTGATTCAAAACAATCCTAAAAGATCTAGTCTCTGAGAAAACTGACTGGTGCCCATGATCTTCCCCTCAAAGTTGTATTCATATAGATTCACCTGGAACAGAGTGTGAAATAAATGATGAACTATTTTTAGTAATCAGGTTTATCAAGTCTTGCTGAGAATAAGTAAAAGAGAAAATTCCAAGTGATCCTTGCTCAAGAGTGGGGTTGGGGCGCACAGGAGGAGGGTAGTTTGGAGGGATAGCCTGGTCCATGAATCTGTAATAGGGCAGAGGGTAGATGTCTGTTCCAGATTCCACCAATTCGTCTTCTTCCCCACTACAGAGACAAGTCTTTGGTTTAGTTCTTTGTTCCAAAGAAGTGCCATGAGAAGTTCTTACAATAAATAAGAAAATGGCTTCCTGGACTGATAAACCTAAAACCTAAAGTGATGTCATCAAGATTTTTCTATTCTGGAAAACACTTGGGCTTCTTTCCTATGAATCTCTCCCTAAACACAAAAATAACTAAGAATGTATATGAATCACAATTAACAAGAACAACAAATCTTGACTTTATTTCATACACTTGTTCCTTACGAAAAGTTTTCCATTTTGAAGCAGTTTTCTTACCTACCTATATAAGCCCCAAATCACAGCTTTCTTTCTCATTGCAAGGTAAAAAATGGCAGCATCTAAAGGATCATTCTTTCTATAAAAGGCTGCTTTAGCTACCTATAATTAGAAAATGTTGGTCAAAATTTCACGGAAACAATTTTTAAACAAACAAAATAACTTCTCTCACATACCACACTGACACACATTATTTCAATGACCAATGAATTAAGAAAATATGTGCATGAATGCATGGATGTTTATGTATACATACGCACACATATACACATATTTTACACTTGAATGTGTGCATTTTTTATAATTTCAAAAGTAATTCAGGGTGGTGGCCTCCAAAGACACAGAGAGGTGGGAACACATGGACGATGCTCTTCAGTACAAGCTCCTCAGTACTATTTTACTTTTCCAAGATGTATACACATCATTTTGTAAAAATCAGACACATACTAAGTAAATGTATCAACTACAATGGAAGAATTAGAATATAAACATTAAAATCCTGTATTAATGAGATATTTTGAAATATCATGGCTATTTCAAGGCATTTTACTGATTCACTTAAAAAATAGAAACAAGAAAGGGAGTAAGGAATGTTCTCTAAAGCAACACCTAAAATACATTAATCACTTCATTTTTCTACCACAATAAAATACAATTTACCTTTTCTATGCACTTGCGTAAGGTGCGGGTGTTCCGGACCCACCACCCCACGCCCATGGCTCTCAGTTCCGACCAGGTGGGATCATCTTTCTGCATGGCCGGCAGCATGCTCAGCAGTTCCTCCTCTGCTACCGAGTGAAAAGCCCAGGCAAAATGACTAGTAGACAGGCCTGAATAAATGTCAAAAAATAATGTTCATGGGAAATATAAACATGTTTATATAATGATGATCAGAAATGCGTGTGCCATATCTGTCATAAGGAAGTCTCAACTCTTTATGGGACTCACAGAAGCACAATTAAGAGTTTAGGAAATAGGTTTTTTCTTTCGTTGTTTCTCCTAACAACTCTATCACTTCACTATTTTCTATAATAAGCACATATTTTCTATGATTAAAACACCTATTTTTAAAAAAAGGTAAGAAAAAATGTTTTATGGAAAATGCTACTTTTCTGATTATTTTTGCTCTCTAGCTATTACCCATGATCTTTCCTTAGAAAATGAGAAACACTTAACGTAGTGTTCTATGATGGAATGACTGTTATTCACAGCTGATTCTCACTTTCCTTTGGTCAATGTTTGTTTTGTGGATTGAATACCAAGGAATTAAAACAGCATCAAGTAGATAGGACACCTCCCTGAAAAGAACTTAACAGGGTAGACTCTGGAATCAGATGATACAATAAACCCAGATCCATCCCTAACTATGTAACTGTGGACAAATTACTTCGACTCCTGATTGTTCAACTGCCTCATTTATAAAATGTGAATAATCACAGCACTACCTTATTACATTGTTGTGAGGATTAAAATACCAGAGTTTAAGCATTTAGAATAGAATCTTAAAGCATTTAAAATATCAGAGTTAAGGCATTTAGAATAACTGTTATTACCCCTTATCACCACATTAGTCAGACACTTTTTTATGTACAAAGTATCATTTACATCAGCAATTCTCTTAACCTACTGGCCCCTACATTTGGGGCTTATGGTTCAGCTTCCATTTGGTCTCTTCACGGAGTTCATTTTCTTTGGTATTTCTGGGTGAAGTACATGCTTAATTATAAGATGTGGCTTTGAACATATATGGACTCAAAATTTTAATCTGATAGCAAATGCCAAGGAATCTGAAATGCCCACTATACTTTCTTTCCTTGGAAAGAAATATAGAAATTAAAAAAAATAAAAACACCTATGCAGTAAATGGACTGCTATTCTGAACTGTTTTTAGATGTCTATTATCTCTCAACTAAGTTCAATAATATTTCACAAATAATTAAACGATTAGACTTAGAATTTTAGTACTTTTCCAAAGCTAAATACAAAATGAAGGGAAGGAGGGAGCAGAAAGACAGAAAGAAAGGAAAAGAGAAAGCAAGAGACAGACAGACAGACATCAATAAGAAGAGGCTAACCTCTGTCCCAATAACACTGTTTAACCCTGTAGCTCCAATAATGCTGGAACCCAGCTGCACCTCTGAACTTCCAGGGCAGTAAGCCAAGAAATATCCTGTTTTAAGTTACCTTAAACTTAAGTCAAATATTTCTGTTAATTTAAGGCCTAAGGTATATGAGAGTATCTGAAAGGTTAATAAACTAACATCTGAAATACACATTAACAGTAGTTTTGGGGTGAGTGAATTTTCCCTTCCTATGTTCTATACTCTTTACGTAAGACAAGTAAAAACTATTATTTCTGGAACAAAAATGTTACTCAAATTTTGGGTAGAAAACTCAACTTTGATAAATGTTAAATAGAGCAAAGAAAAAAACCTAAACAAGTTGAAGAGAATAAAACAGTATTAATTGGTCTTAAATGTATGACGCATTTGAAAATGTAACACAGATTATCTAACTGCCCAATACCCATTTCTTCATTAAGTCTTTCCATCTACCAAAAAAATTCTAGTATTTTAAGCAAAGAAAATTAAATGGAAATAAATATTTTTACAAGTAAGTTAAGGACACTTAAAATGTGTCAAATTTGTCATTGTCATATCTGGGCAAAATGTTCTCAAGCCTCTCTACTTTTACTCTCTTTCCTTTTAATAGATTACTACCGAAATCACCTTGGTGAAGGAGCTGAGCTCGGTAAGCTGGAAGGGAAGTTGTAAGGAACGTATGAAGTCGAACAGCTAAAAGAAATTTTAACCCACATTCATCGAGAGTTTCTCCACCTATGAACAACAAAAACAATAACAAAGTATTTACTTTTTTGTATTTATAAGAAAACCATTTCATGAGCAAACTCCAAGTAAATGTTAATAATTCTGGCATGTGGCATATGTCACAGCACCAAATACAGGAACAAAACATTCTGAAACCAACAAAAGTTACCGGTCTAATTATTATCTAATATTTCCTTTGTCTACACAAACAAACATCACAGACCAAAGTAGTATAGTTAAATATTTTGAAAAATATTAAAGAGAATGAATTGACTCGGGGTTAGCGATATTTTTCATAACTCAACCTCCTCCCATCTGATCTTGTTTAAATTAAAATGTAACTAAATTTTAAAATAGTTTAACCTTCACTCTGCAATTCCATGTTGATTCAAGCCATAGACCCATCCCAATAATCAACTGCTAACACAGGAAAAAATAGTTACATATTTTCCTTTCAAACACAGTTCAAGCGGTGCATCCTACTGACCTATGCACAAGGCCAGACTTGTTAATTTCAAATCTTATTGAGATCTGATGTGAATTCTACCTTCCAATTTTTTTTTTTTTTATAACTCAGATTAAGAAGAAAAAATGCTCTCTGGGTGAGGAAAAGACCTAATTTTATTATACTTATTTTTGTTATGCTAAGCAGGAGTATACATTACTGCTAATTTTAAAGAACCTCAATATTTTAAAAACCCATTAACAGGGGCACCTGGCTGGCTCACTCGGTTAAGTATCCAATTTATGGGTTTCTGCCCAGGTCAGGATCTCAAGGTCTGTGGGATTGAGCCCTGCATCAGGCTCCACAATGATAGCATGAGCATGCTTGGGACTCATTCTCTCTCTCTCTCTCTCTCTGCCCCTCAACCTCTCTACATGCATGCAAACTCTCTTTTAAACTTAAAACAAAACAAAAAAAAATTAACAGTGATTACAACAGGAGAAAAAGCAGAAAGCATCTTTTACTTTCAGGTATTTAAAGTGATTATTTATTTATTTATTTATTTTTGAGACAAAGAGAGACAGAGCATGAATGGGGGAGGGGCAGAGAGAGAGGGAGACACAGAATCGGAAGCAGGCTCCAGGCTCCGAGCCATCAGCCCAGAGCCCAACGCGGGGCTTGAACTCACAGACCGTGAGATCGTGACCTGAGCTGAAGTCGGCCACTTAACCGACTGAGCCACCCAGGTGCCCCTAAAGTGATTATTTAATAAGAAGGTTAACTTTTGCCAAACTCAAAAGGATTCGATTGGATCTTTAACATTATTAAGCAGACATCAGGTAAAAATGACTGGCATAGTGACTCGCTGCATACTCTCTCAAAGTACTATGATTTATGGAAAAATAGTATTAAAGTTAAACTATCATGAAGGTATAGTAATAATGATTTTAAAAACCGTCATGGGCATAATTTTTGTAAAAATTACTTAAGATTATTTTCTGCATAAGTAAGTAGAACGGTGACCAGCTGTTCTGCCACTCCCATACCTAGTTTAGTTTTACCTTGGCTTCTGTCTCTGCTTTCTCCGATATCAGTGCTGGTAGTTGCGATTGTGTCTGCTAAGGCCATCAAAGACATCTGCTCCATCCGGCTGAGTCCTGGTAAACTAGAATGAAGTAAGTGGCCAGAGAGAACCTGAGCGTGCTCAGGACCAAAGTAAGTTGGACTGTATTGTGAAAGGTCGATAACCCTGGGCTTTGTGTTTTCTTCATCTGTCTCTATCACGTGATTATCAGTCATTAAAGTTGGGATCTGAAAAAGCTCATCATAACTTTCTTTTGACAACTGGTTTGAGTTGTTTAAAGTACTTTGATTACTAGATTTCTCTAAAGACGCATAACAGCTATCGTCATCTGCTGCAAGTAAGGCATATAAAGGAAGCGGAGGGACAGAATCTATTTCTGTATAATCTGTATTTTCACTTTTGTTGAAAGCCTGGGGATCTCTGGTAGTGCTTCCACTAGCACTGATGGTGAGAGATCTAAGGCGGCGCTCGTGGTTGGATTCGGCTTCATTCAGAGCCACAACCTCTCCAGCAATGCACTTGACAAGGTGCGACAAGATGGCCTTTGCTCTCCGAACTTTGCCAAGGTCCATGAGTTCTAAAAGCTGCAAAGGATGGTACTGAGGTAAAGTTGGGGAAAGAACATGAGCTGCTTCAAAAAGACCTGAATCTTCTGTGTCCACAGAAGGATCAAAGGCAGTTCTCTTTCCACAGATTTTCTGTGCAAGACTGGTCATGGATCGAGTCAGAGTTTTCTTTGGAGGATGCAATCCAGAACTTGATGAGTTACTCTGTTTTATTAAACTTATTATAGATGGAGTGCTCCCATTGTAGGACTCTGTGACAACGGGTTCTTGTTTAGAAGATGGCTGCCACTGGGAATATACATGCATTTCACAGTCCATGCCTACCACCAGGATGCCATCCCGGACCCATGACAAAGAAACAGGAAAAGGTGGAGAGCCTTCTACTGAAGAAACCAAATCCATACTTCTTAATAGCACAAATTTAGAAAGAGGCACAGCTTTAGTGCTTTCCCAGAGAGGAAATGCGAGGCTTTCCTTACCAGCCTGTTCTTGTACCTTGCCAGCCAGGGGTCCGTACATAAAAAGTTTTGATCCAATTCCTACAGTGAGGATATGAGAACCATCCTCTCTGGACATCCAATCTAAGTGAACTAAATGCTTTGTGTTGGAAGTGATACTCTCTTTACTGGAGAAATACACCTCTTGCTTATTGTAAGCCACTAAGTTGCTATCAATACTAATGCCAGAATCTAACACTGTATTTAATTCGTCTAAATGAATTGTCTGTTCAAGGACCCAACAGGAACCTCCTGTAGACTCACATTCAAAAATGCTTACATGCATCAAAAAGTCCTGAGAAGACCTACTATTAGATGCAGCCTGCTTATAGGCTACTGCTAACCGATTTGTATGTGCACAGCTAACTTCTACAGGCCTACCAGGGACGGTTATACTACTATTGCTATGAAGTCCATCCTCAATAAGTAACGGCCATTCTTCCCAAATGTATACAAGATCCATTTTTCCATTCTTCAATGTGGCAGATTCTCCATCTGTTACTCTGCATCTCCAGAATCTTACTTTCTCATCCGAGCACGAAGTTGCCAATAAATAAGGAGCACTGCACACAGGATATATGGAAGAAGAACTCAGATGTCCTAAAACAAAAATGATCTATTAACAAAATGTCAAATTGGATAAGTATTTCTGTTTTCATGTACTAAAGGTTTTAGTCTTTGTACAAACTCCTGTTAACAACGTGATGGCCTATACTAAGTTTAAGAGTCAACAAGATCAGTAAAATGCTTTTAAAGATGTCAAAAAGGTATACATAAAGGGCAATATTACCAAAACCGAGAACTGGAAGAGAACTCTGAGGTGGTCTGCTTCAATTCCTACATTTAATAGGTTTTGACCAAATATGTGATGTATCTTACACTAAATCAAACACAAGCTAGAATGACGCAGAGTTAGAAAACCTGAATTCTAATGCTGGTTCTCAAGCCAGTAGTCTCTCTGCTCATTTTATATATTAATATGCATCTCATTTTAAAGATACCAATATATTTTTAAAACTGTGTCAACATTTCCTGGCTCTTTCTCTTTCATCTTTTTCAATACAATTTTGTAAGCAGCCCATGCTTACTGAAGTACTAGGTGAGCCCTCCGTAACTGATGTCTATGTGACATTACTGATGCTGAGAAGATTCTTAACTGGGACAAAACATTTACCATCCTTAATGTAATGACACACTTTTAATTTCCTAAACCACTGGCAAACTTCTTTTTCTTCAAGATGGTAGTGACTATTTTAGGTTCCTAGCCACAGGGTCTCAGATGCATCTATTCCACTCTAGGAGTCTAGAGCAAAAGCAGGTATACACAAAAAGTAGACAAATACGAGTGGCTATGTTCAATCAAACTTATTTACAAAACAGGTAGGTAGCCCATAGTTTGCTAACCCATGAACTAATTACAACATAGAAATGCTATATAGGATATCTATCATATTTTAAAAGCATTTCAACATAATTTTAATAAAGTTTTTTTTAAGTCCTCAAGGAGGATAGCAGTGTTGTGAAAGGACACAATTAGCATTGTCTGTTGGTATCTCTGAGCTGAGTAGAGAGTAGCTGACCTTCTTAATAGTCTTGATATTAAAAAAAAAAATTAAGACTAGGAAAAATGCTTTTTCTCTATGCTATTTTTTGCCAAACAAAATGAATTTCTCCTTTTTCGCTAGAACTCCTACTCTTCTGCCAAACTCAACTTGGGCCAAAGTTAAATAAGAGGGCTGTTTTTAGAAATATTTCTCTTAGATTTCCCATATTATTTTAATCGGAGTTCAGTAGTGAAGATCCAACTATTCTGGCTAAGGGAACAGTTCTTAAAATTGTGTCTATACAAACATCATTCTTTTTCAAACTTTTTCTTTGCATTAATGCTTCTTTCAGTAAAATATATGAAGAAACAAAATTAAAAGTTATTAGAACAATGTTAATACCCCAGCTCCTAACTTCACCAATTAGAAAAGTACTTGATAATGACATGGCAAACTGCAAAGCATTCCAAGTCATCAGTTCAAAAAATGACAGAGAAGTAGAAAAGACCAAATGCACACTGTGACTATGAAACTCAAAGAAGTGGGTAATAAAAGGTGATTTTGTCTTGGTTTTCCTGATACCCTAGAATCGTGGTTCTTCATCTATTGTATGAATTAGAATCACCTGGGACCCTTGTTGAAACAGCCTGTGAGGTGCACCAGCATTTGTGATTCAGTACACCTGGGAGGGTGTAGACCAAGAATTTTTATTTCTAACAAGTTCCCAGATAATGCTGATGCTGCTGATCAGGAGATCACATTTTGAGAACCACTGCTCTATATTAAAGATGATAAATATTATGAGGAACGACCCATTCAAAATCCCTCAGAGCACACAGCTCCAGGCAGCCATGACCAACATTATCAAAGTTGGCAAATAAGGCACAAACTTGTTACTATCTCTGCCCTGGAAACGCTCAGTTTTTCTTCATGAAGACGTTATGAAAATTTGTTTTGGAAATCACTACTTAATGCTACAACTCGCTGACAAATGTCAGACATCTGAAAACATAATGATAACGTAAGTTTTCAGTTTAAGGTAAAGAGAGTATTTCCATTTCTGCTTCCATGTGCATTTAAGAACAGGTAGCTATGCCTCTTTATATGTATATATATATATTTTTTTCAACGTTTATTTATTTTTGGGACAGAGAGAGACAGAGCATGAACGGGGGAGGGGCAGAGAGAGAGGGAGACATAGAATCGGAAACAGGCTCCAGGCTCCGAGCCATCAGCCCAGAGCCTGACGCGGGGCTTGAACTCACGGACCGCGAGATCGTGACCTGGCTGAAGTCGGATGCTTAACCGACTGCGCCACCCAGGCGCCCCTCTCTTTTTAAATACCTTACTGAATATTCATAGATTCCAAAGTTTGAGTAGTCTCTTTTTACAAACTTTACAAACCTGCTGATGGCTTAACACTTATTATCTCAACTCCTTCTGGCAAATTCAATTCTTGGCTATAAACCATTTCTGAAGACAGAGTTAACTTGCTGGTACTCTGGAGATTTGCTCTGCAAGCCTGATACTTCTGTGAAAAAGGAGACAGGATCTTCTCTGGAGAAGATGAATAATGTTCTTCTGGTTGCCAAACTGCTTCAGTTATTTTTGTATCTACTTTTTCATCTATAAAACATAAGAAAAGAACCAAAAACCAGGGGGAAAGGGGGAATCCCTGTATTAAAATTACTACATTTTATAATCCAAAAGCCTTATAAAAGATTTTAAAACATACTAATATGATTTTTTACAATAAGAAAATGAGAGAATCAGTTTGCTTTTTAAATTAATTGAATAAACTACAGTTACCTTCACTCAATAAGAATAGCTTTAAAAAATATGCAGTGAACTATCTAACCACATATAATTTGTTAATTTAAGCCTAAAGTTAAAAAAAAAATTAAAAAGACTCACCTAATGAGACAGGAATAGACTTTAAATGTAAATTCCACATGTGTAACAATGATTGGTTGTCTTGGGTGCACTCTATTACAATTAGGTAGAATTTCTCAGAAAATCCATTAGGTGAGCTGCCTGTTGGTATTAATAATTTTCACTATTAACATGAATAAATGACACAACTTATTAAATACACCAAGTTAAAATAAGTAAGTTAAAAAAAAAATTAAAACCCTTACCTAAAATTCTACGTAGAAAGTAACATTATAGAGTGCAATCAACTTTTTTACCACATGAATTTGTATCAACTTGAAATTTTAACAATTATATGTATGCTATGCTTAAATTTCATCTTTGAATTGACAGGCTTAAAAAATCACATATCACAGTCATCACTGTCACATCATTCACATAGGTTACACTATAATAAGGAAATTTCTGAACAGAGACGCTGTGACATATACTTTAAATGAATACATCATGGGGTGCCTGGGTGGCTCAGTCAGTTAAGCATCAGACTTCAGCTCAAGTCATAATCTCACAGTTCCTAGGTTTCAGACCTGCACCGGGCTCTGTGCTAACAGCTGGGAGCCTGCAGCCTGCTTCAGATTCTGTGTCTCCCTCTCCTCTGCCCCTCCCCTGCTTGTGCTCTGTCTCGCTCTCTCAAAATCAAATAAACATAAAAAAAAATTTTTTTAATGAGCACTACTACCATGATTAAAATTGTGTTGCCAAACACAATTCAAAGTAAGTAACTTCCAAAATGGAATGATCTATTAATGATGTTTATCTAAGAACCAAACCAAAAAAAAGTATTTATTTAATTATTCATCATATTATTTAAGAACATTTTTCTTGGTCAAAACTCCATGATTTAAGCAGCGCATAAGCTGCTCAAAATAAACCAAAAAACTGCAACTAAAATATAAAATTAGTGACTCATTATTAACTGAAATAAAATGGACCTGGTTTAAATTTTATCCAAGTCTTCTTGGTTACAAGCTAATCTTATGTACAAAATCATGTAAAGAAAAATTATAGAAACTATATAAACCATACAGCATATAAAAATCAGGAAAAAAACCACACACAAATCATATTGTGTTACAAGACTAAATGAAAAGGTAGCTTTGGTAACGTGTTCCAGGTGAGTTAGGCATTTAAAGCACAAGAATTTAGGGGAGGGAAAGGATAAGGGATAATAACTAAAGACAAAAGATCAGAGATCAATCTATTTCTGATAATTTTACTAACAAGAAAGAATGTCCTATTAATGAAAGTATCTGTGAAATATTTCTTCTCTTCTTAACATTACAGCAAAATAAGATGAACATTTTGGGTGTTTTCTAGAAAACTACAATAATGAAGATAATAGCTTTTGAGTAAAAGTAGAATTCCCTGAATATTTTAAGAAAAACTAGAAAAAAGACTTAAAGAGAAAACAAAAGTTAAAAATTAAAGACTCACAGAAAAGAAAATGCTGGAATAGATTAAGATCACAACAAACTCAACCTTAAGCATAAGAGAGTAATTTCTTTTAAAAACCTTAAGAGATTTGGATCATTACAATATTAATGTTATTAATATTTTAAGATATGAAAGGAATCAAAAAGAACATTTTGTTGATATAAATAACCCTTTATCTTGTACCTGACATCTTTATTTACCAATTTTAGTATCTTTCTATCCTTATATTCAGAACTTACCAAAGCACTGTGTTGTTGCACAGTTCATGAATTCTCAGAGAAAATGACAGACTAAGTGAAAACAGTGGTTAGAAACCAGATATTCGACATAACAGTGCAAAACTCAAAAGAAAAGGAAAATGGAAAAAGGTAGAATTAAGAAATAATGCACAAGAGGAATAAGACAAATAATCAGGAACAAATATAAAATGAAAATAATATTACTTGAGGCTTAATAATGGACTTTAAAAAGCAACAGGCACAAAAAACCAAAACCAACCAACAAACAAAAAACCCGGAAAACAAAAAGCAGCAGGCACAAGCTGTATGTATGGTTCATGTGCAAGGAAAGTCATTTCTTAGTTTGGTTTGGCTCCGTATGTGAAGCTGATGACCAAGAGATTTTATTTAGTTTCATTCTGTTCTATTTTCCTTTACGCAAAGTAACAGTTAATTCTGAGTGCAGGAGTTTAATATAATTTTTTTAAATGTTTAACTTGAAAGTATTAAGGCAGTCTTTATAATTTGAAGTTTTAAGCTACTGCTTTAAAATTTTTTGTTTTAATGTTTATTTTTGAGGGAAAGGGGCAGAGAGAGAGGGAGACAGGGAATCCAAAGCAGGCTCTGTGCGTTTTTAATGCAAAGTCCAATGTGGCGCTTGAACTCACCACCATGAGATCATGACCCGAGCCAAAGGACGATCAACCAACTGAGCCACCCAGGCGTCCCTACGCTACTGCTTTAAACTGTAGGTTTCTAAAAGGTCAGGTGTCCCTATTACCCAAATTGCTGGTGGAGGACCCTGTCCATGCAAAGAGTACTCATACATTTATCATAAAAAACATTTCTATTATGCTTTTTAAAAAATGTAATTGACAAACCCCTTTAATGTTTTCATGTTTATATCCAGGTTTAAGAATTTAAAAATACTGGTATTTTTTTTTATTTAAAGAAAAAAAATTTTTAATGTTTATTTATTTTTGAGACAGAGAGAGACAGAGCATGAACAGGGGAGGGGCAGAGAGAGAAGGAGACACAGAATCCGAAACGGGCTCCAGGCTCTGAGCTGTCAGCACAGAGCCCGACGCGGGGCTTGAACTCACGGCCCGTGAGATCATGACCTGAGCCGAAGTCAGACGCTCAACCAACTGAGCCACCCAGGCGCCCCAAAAATACTGGTATTTATATGCTAAATAATATCAGAAACCTACATAGGAAAATTTTAAGTTCACATAGATGGTATGAAATACTATATCAACTTATCTTCATTAACTGCTTAATATACTCTACATATTTCTCACTACATAAAAAAATTATTCTTTACCTGCATCAGACAATATTCTGTCTTTTCCCAGACTTTTCTTCTCGAGGTTATTCAAAATGAAATCTTCTTGAAAAACATGAAGCAGCTGGGTTTTTCTGCCTTGCTGAATGTAAATAAATACCAACATATATAAGTTGACATATGTGTTATTTACCTAATGCTAAGTGGCCAGAAGAATAATACTTACAAGTTTGGTAATGGGATCTAATGCGATAATGCATCCTGGCCTGGCAGTTGACTGCTGACTTACTATGTTAAACACTTCACCAACATATTTCTGTTTAAAAAAAAAAAAAATGGATATCTCCTTTATTAAACAATTAAATTAAAAAATAATAATTAACATGAAATTTCAGGCATAGTAGAGAAATAAGTTCAAGTGGGGCTAAATAAGTCCCTAAGTTGCTCTCATCATAAACATTCTGGGACTTTACCTTACCTAATTATGTTGGAATGAATAAGAATTATGGCTCAGTTGGTACAGAGAAAAACAAAAGCAGTGTGCGGTGACTGCTAGGGGAAAGAATATTTCACATCTATAAATATGAAGGACTGACTTCAATCTCATGGAAATATTCTAAGAATCAATGCTTTTTGGGCATTAATTTAAAAAAAAATTTTTTTTTTAACGTTTATATATTACTGAGAGACCAAAAGAGACAGAGCCTGAGCATGGGAGGGGCAAAGAGAGAGGGAGACACAGAATCCGAAGCAGGCTGAGGCCATGAGCTGTCAGAACAGAGCCCAACGCGGGGTTCGAACTCACAAACCGCGAGATCATGACCTGAGCTGAAGTCGGACGCTTAACCAACTGAGCCACCCAGGTGTCCCTTCGGGGATTAATTTTGAGGTAAGAAAGATGGAGCTAAAGAAACAAGCTGATATATCATGTCTATATGCTGATTTCTCAAGCTACTTATGTCCTGACAACTCTAGTCAAGGTCACATTGTTAAATTTGATCTTCAACACACTTAATCTATGAGCAGCATTTGATTCTGGTGATCACTCCCTTCTTGAACTGTCTTCACTCGGCTTCCACTATACACCACATTTACCCTACTTTCAACAATGGCATGCTCCAGGGTTCAATCCTATCACTTCTCCTTTTCTTCAGGGATCTCATTCAGCTCCATGCTTTTAAGTTTATATTCTAACAACTACTCATTTTATATCTTCAGACTGGGCTTCCCTCTAAACTATAGACTAGCTTACTAGGTCTCCTAGGTGTCAAACAGTCATCTCAACATTAACATGTCCAACACCAGGCTCTCAAAAATCCATGCTCTTCAAAATCTGCTACTTATACATTCTTCTCAACTCAAGATCATTCTATTCTTCCTTGTGCTCACACACAAATGTGGGGCATCATCCTCTTTTGCTCATACAAGCCCCAATCCAGTTCAATCTTGCCTATTTGATGTTCAAACCACATCCAGATTTGTCCAATTCTTTTTTTTTTAAATATAATTTCTTGTCAAATTGGTTTCCATACAACACCCAGTGCTCATCCCAACAACTGCCCTCTTCCCTGCCTATCACCCACTTTCACCTCCCCTGTACCCCCCAACAACCCTGTTTGTTCTCAGAATTTAAGAGTCTCTTAAGGTTTGCCTCCCTCCCTCTCTGTAACTTTATTTTTCCCCTTCCCCTCCCCCCTGGTCTTCTGTTGACTTTCTCAGGATCCACATATGAGTGACAACATATGGTATCTGTCTTTCTTTGCCTGGCTTATTTCACTTAGCATAATACCCTCCAGTTGTTGCAAATGGCCAGATTTCATTCCTTCTCATTGCCAAGTAGTATTCCTTTGTATACATAAACCACATCTTCTTTATCCATTCGTCAGTTGATGGACATTTAGGCTTTTTCCATGATTTGGTTATTGTTGAAAGTGCTGTTATAAACATTGAGGTACATGTACCCCTATGCATCAGCACTTCTGTATCTTTGGGTAGATTCCTAGCAGTGCTATTGCTGGGTCATAGGGTATTTCTACTTTTAATTTTTTGAGGAACCTCCACACTGTTAAGATTTGTCCAAATCTTACCATCTTTATCACTACCATTTGCTACCATTACAAGCCGCTTTGAGACTGTCTCTTGGACTACTATAAGGATTCTTGGATTGGCCTTTCTGATTCCACTTCTGCTCCCATGTCTAATGTGTACAACAGCAAGAGAAATCCTTTCAAAACCTAAGTGAAATCATATCAATCTGTCAATGGTTTCCATGTTCTTCAGATTAAAAGCCAAAGTTACCAAAATGGGCCATACAGCCCATTGTATGATCTGGCCAGGCTGATTTTCCAACTTTATCCCTGACTACGTTCCACATCACTTACTCCGCTCCAGTCACAATATCCTCCTTGCTGCTCCTGTACATACCAAACATGCTCTGACCTCAGCATCTTTGCACTAGCTGTTCCTCTTCCTAACATACTCTTTCTCTAAATATTCACATAGCTAGCTCCTTCATCTCCATTAGATCCTTTCTCAAACGGTACCTTCTCTGTGAGGCTTATCCTGACCGGCCCCTTATTTGGCATTCTCCACTACTTCTGCAACATGGTTTCTCTCCACAGTATTTATTAATATATTTTTACCTTTTTTCCTATAGCCCTTCACTAGAATGTAAGCTCAGATTTTTGTCTGCTCTCTTCACATCTAAATTCCCAGCATTTAAATAATACCTGAAAAATAGAAGGCCCTCAATAAATATGCGTGTTTCTCCTATAACACTCTTGTATGTGTTTTGAAAAACCCTGCATTCTGAAAAACCACACATTAAAAATAGGAAAAAAACAGGATTGGAGCAGACCAGTGACACTATGCAATTATATAACTAAAACATTAACAAAAACGTTAACTGGTAGCTGAGGAGATGGCTTGAATTCCCTGAACAATAAGCTCAGTGAGGTTGAAGGTTACCTCAGGGTTCATTTAAAGACACCAAAGCCAAGAGTGGAAATGCTGGCTTGCTGGTGGGTTGCTATTAGCTGTGTAGAGGAAGAAGCACCGCCTATCATAAGACAAAGGCTTTGTGAGGAGTTGAAAGGACAATAACTGAACTGCAACGAAGTTGAGAGCTTTTTTCTTTCATGGTTTAAGACTAAAATTCTACTGCTGCTACTCCAGCTCCCAGTGTCTTGAAAACACTACAGGTGAATCAACATAACTTCCACATTTATCCTGCCAGTCATCCTCATTCATTTCTGAGCAAAGAAGTATTAGAGAAACACATATTGTAGGAAACCAGACTTTACTTTTGGAATGAATAAAAGAAATGGTTTCTTTTTTTTTTTTTTTAATTTTTTTTTTCAACGTTTATTTATTTTTGGGACAGAGAGAGACAGAGCATGAACAGGGGAGGGGCAGAGAGAGAGGGAGACACAGAATCGGAAACAGGCTCCAGGCTCTGAACCATCAGCCCAGAGCCCGACGCGGGGCTCGAACTCACGGACTGCGAGATCGTGACCTGGCTGAAGTCGGACGCTTAACCGACTGCCCCACCCAGGCGCCCCAAGAAATGGTTTCTTTTTAAAGAAGCTAAGAATCACTATAATGGTACCTTACAAATGTGAAAAAAATGAAATAACTAGAAAATATACATCTATTTACTACAAATTATAGGTCACAATTCTAGAACATGCCCAATAAATATAAATTACTTATCTAAAAACATCATACTATACACTTAATTTTAAAAGCCATTTACTTACAGAAATTTCAGGATTGGAAAGCTCATATAGAAGTTTCTTGGCATCAATAACAGCTTCATATAATCTCAGATACTGCCCATCACTTGCTACAAAGCATGCACTAGGAGAGTTGCAGTATGCACCTAGAAAGTATTTACGGACACTTACAATTTAACCCTTAAATAATAATGTCAGAAAATCTAAATCTCTTAAATAAGAATTAGAAAGCTCACCTAGACAGTAGCTGGGTATAAGAGTGGGCAGCCACGCCACATTGGAAAATGCAGAAACATGTAGAGAATTAATCCGGGCCAGTTCAGAAACACCTCCAGAAAAAGACAATGGCCCAACGGGATCAACCCTCCAAAGAATAAGCTCACTATAAACTGCATTGGGATCCTGAAATGTCACATCAACGCTGCTTTTATTCTGTTGTGCCAAAGAACATTCTTCAATATTTATGGGATCATGAGGTTGCTTTTGGTTATCGACATCCGGTGTCCTTAGTGCATTATGGTGTGACGTCGTCAGCAGTAATGGTAATACTGAATGGCAAGCTAAATCGTTAAGATGAAACCGATGACCACAATATCTGGATTTATGAGAAATACTGAGAACTGTAGAAAAAGCAGATTCTTCAGCAAAACTGACCAGCCACTGATTCAGAGAGCCATCAGCATGCTTTGAAATCATCATAACATTAGGGGTAAAAATACTTAATTTTAAACTATTAGTTGATTTACTGTGACCAGAGGAGATTAGCATTGATGTGGACCGCGTGAGACTAGAAGGTTTTTGTTTTCCTTGCTGAATAGCCAAGTCAACATTCTTGGTGCAGGCATACATCACTATGCTTTTACAGAGAGAGTTTGCATCACCTGTGGGGAAAGCTACAGGAATTCTGGAAACAAAGGACACCTAGAATTAAGAAAGCAAGCATTAGAACATATGAAATAATAAAAAGAGGTATTACAAAACAGTACCCACATTTAACAAGAAGTAGCTCTCCAGAGATCGTAATAATAGTACCTGGACTTGACGAAACATGCCAGGCTGGTATTCGTCCAGCCAATCCACATGCCAAACCAGCAAAGAACCATCCATGGGATGAATACTGAATAGCATGTCTGCATTTTTACTCCATTCAGACAGAAGTACTTCAATCTGATGATCAATGGCAGCGGAGGGTAATGGTACAAAACTTGAATTTGGTACCATCTTATCACTGCCCAATTCCTTTTTTTCATGATTTGCTTTCAGATCATCAACACCATCATCCATTTCTATGAGCAAAAGAATTCATGACCCAGTAAGTACAATTAAGCTATTACTATAAATTAAGAAACACCCTTGTAAATACATTCAAGATTAAAACATAACGGCTTTCCTATAAACAAGAAAGTGGCTCCTTTTTAAAAATAACTTTGCTCCAGGAATATAAGACCATTAGAGTTAATTCTAGAGGGCCTATAGGACTGACTCAGTGGATTAATGGTAGGGTACTAATACTGGACTAGAAAATAGCGAAACTGGTTGTACCACAATTTACTCAGAAGTAAAACATACTACTTGTCTGGACCTTAGTTTTTCTCACAGTAAAATCACGGAGTTAGAACTGGGGATATAATTCTGGGCTGAAATATATTATTGGAATGCAATTTGTATTTTCTTCATAATATTAGATTTTTAAAAACACGAGTCCACTGTACTAGTGATGCTCTAGGTGTATACACTCATAACTGATAGGACACCTTAAAGAAACTATTTTAAAGGAATACACTTAAAGTGCAATTTCCAGATCTCCTTCAATAACACAGGAACCTAAAACTGCTATACTGAACTATTAAAACAGGTACATATGCATATTGTGACCTCTATTTCAAAAATCCTGGCCTCTACTCTTGGTTAGGAAAATAGAGAAGTTCTTAAGAGAGACTCAAAAAATGGTAAGACTGTTTATCAGATTTAAAAAATTTGTTAAGACATACAAATTATTAAGAAAAATAATTTAACAGAAAAATAGGCAAAGAGCAGGAAGAGGCATACCACAGAAAAGCTAAAATAATTCTATTCAATTTGCCTCAAGAAAATGACATGTAAAACAAGATGCCATTTTCCCCATATCAAGTGGCAAAAATATTATGAAATATAATGAAAAGTTCCAGTGTTGGCAAGGATGTGAAAAAAGGTTATGTGGATCCATTAGAAAAGGGTATTATAAACACTTCTGGAGGGTAATTTGGCAAAAGTTATTGAAATCTAAAATGTCCACACTCTCTGGCAATTCTGTATCTGGAAATCCTCTTATGTAAAAATTCACAGGAAGATTAAAAGATGTGTCATTGTACCATGATCAGTACAGTGAAAAATAATTTAAATCAATTTAAATGTCAATCAAAGAGAAAGTACTCAAATTTTCTCTTGATATGGAATAATCAAGAGCTGGTAAAAATCATGAGATGGAAAAGGGCCCATCAGTGAATTTAAAAAGCAAGCTGCAGGCAGATCAGTGTTTTTGTTTAAAAAATGAATACCTACAGCACAACTTAAAAAAACAACCATATGTATGTTTGTATGAGCACAGAAAAGAACAGATCTTGGAAGTACACTCATACAATATCCAATTATTTTCCTAACTGTACTGTTTGATTTCTTTTTTTTTATGAGCCCATACAACCTATAATCAAAACAAAACTTTTTAAAAACAGAAATATTTATGAGCTACAAACTGTAGCAGAGATGGCTAGCTACCCACCACAAACTCATGCTTCCCAGTCCTCAGTATAGAATGACCACCCAGTCAGAGACTGCATGGGCCTTATGACTAGTCTTTGCCAGTTAAATTAGAATATAAATGGTTTGTGATATGTGCCAATTCTGAGTTAAAGAAGTTGAGGAACAGCTAAACCTTGTCCCCCTCCGAAGACTCTTCCAGCTCCCAACCTACCTGAGGCTGAATGCAGACTTTAAGGCCCTAGTACAATCACCTGAGGATTTCATTAAATTGCAGATTCTTAACGATCGTGCATTTCTAACAAGCCTCAGGTAATGTCAATGCTACTAGGCCACAGGTAGTCCTTTAAGTAACAAGGTCCTAGGGGCTGACAAGAGCATAAGTATGGAGAATCCTGAGCCTCTATCATCCCATAAAAGAAAGCCACTTGCAACAGGAATGTTAAATGAGCTGGATTATTAAATGAGCTACTCCAAATCTGTATTACACCACTGAAATTCTGAGTTTCTGACAGGAGCTAGTTTTAGCCAAATATAGACAACTTAGCTATTCTCAACAAAACTTGACATTTTTTTTTTTTTTTTTAATCCTTGTTAAAGCTTTACCTTCATCAGATTTTACATCTGCCTGATTAGAGTCTTCTACACTGGGCTCAGAAGATGGTTGTTCAAAACTTTTTCTAAGTTGCTGTAAAAATACTTCCATGGACAAAGTAAAATGCAACTCTTTGTTGTTCAGCCAGTGTACCACAAAAGGCCCACTCTTCTCATTATTGTCACTCAGACTTAGAGATGTGATAGAAGGAAGAAGTGGAATGTCTATAAAGAACAACAAAACACACACAATATTTCTATCATACACAATATTCAGGTCTCATGTTTTTACTATTAACTATTACATTTATCTTTACACTTCTGTAACATTTTAAATAAGATTCCCAATATAATGTTTGCCACGATTATTAGTAACAACAGCTTTAAATGATAAATTTAACATGCCTATTATAAAGGAAAACAATTATGTATTCTAGGTCCTATAGCATAATTTATATACACATACAGATATTTTCTTTATTATCTTTTTTAATATGAAATTTATTGTCAAATTGGTTTCCATACAACACCCAGTGCTCATCCCAACAGGTGCCCTCCTCAATGCCCATCACCCACTTTCCCTTCCCTCCCACCCCCCATCAACCCTCAGTTTATTCTCAGTTTTTAAGAGTCTCCTATGGTTTGGCTCCCTCCCTCTCTAACTTTTTTTTTTTCCTTCCCCTCCTCCATGGTCTTCTGTTAAGTTTCTCAGGATCCACATTAAGAGCGAAAACACATGGTATCTGTCTTTCTCTGTATGACTTATTTTACTTAGCATTAACACTCTCTAGTTCCATCCACGTTGCTACAAAAGGCCATATTTCATTCTTTCTCATTGCCACGTAGTATTCCATTGTGTATATAAACCACAATTTCTTTATCTATTCATCAGTTGATGGACATTTAGGCTCTTTCCATAATTTGGCTATTGTTGAAAGTGCTGCTATAAACATTGGGGTACAAGTGCCCCTATGAATCAGCACTCCAGTATCCCTTGGGTAAATTCCTAGCAGTGCTATTGCTGGGTTGTAGGGTAGCTTTATTTTCAATTTTTTGAGGGACCTCCACACCGTTTTCCAGAGCGGCTGCACCAGTTTACATTCCCACCAACAATGTAAGAGGGTTCCCGTTTCTCCACATCCTCTCCAGCATCTATAGTCTCCTGATTTGTTCATTTGAGCCATTCTGACTGGCGTGAGGTGATATCTCAGTGTGGTTTTGATTTGTATTTCCCTAACAAGGAGCGACGTTGAGCATCTTTTCATGTGCCTGCTGGCCATCTGAATGTCTTCTTTAGAGAAGTGTCTATTCATGTTTTCTGCCCATTTCTTCACTGGATTATTTGTTTTTCAGATATTTTAATTCAAAAAATATTTTCATTAAGAAATAAATCTGTGGTTTGTGGATAGTTAATAGGAAAGTATCCTTAATTTACATACAAACTGGTAAGAAATCTCTTTTAACCTAATCTACCAAAAAAAATTCCATCAATATGATGTCAGAGGAACAAGTGATATATTTATCTTGATTTTAACCACTTTTTAATTTAGAGACTGACAGTAACTTTAAATGATGTATCTAACTCTAAGTGAGATAATTCTGATTTATTAGCATCAAGATTCAAGTTGTAAAGGAGAAACTGAGATCCCTATCTTGTACTCAAGGAAGGCATTTAAGACAAACGAACTCAGCTAAAAAAAATTCTTTCTTGGTAGTACTTTTCATCTAATTGCTAAATTAAGTATACTGATGTACAAATTCAGAGTAGAATGTGACAAATGATAGTCCCTAATTAACATAAAGGTGAAGAAAAATTTGCCTATCATATTAAATCAAACCTAAATCTAGATCATGCAGATATCTGCTAAACAGTAAAGGCTAAATTGGATTCACAAAAGGTTAACAATTTTCCACAGAACAAATTTATTGATTTTTTTAAGGGAGAGATAAATAATTTGAATTAATGACCTGTGTCAGACACCAATGAAAACAGTATTACAGAGGATGAATGATAAAATAAAGAATAAAAAAAACCTTTCTCCTATCCCTTCTGCTGGAGGCAAATTCTACGAGTTGACAGATATATCCAATCCAAGAACTCTGTTTATAACTGTACATTCATTACTGTAATTATCTGATTAGCATCTATTTCTTCTCTCCTGATTATATGCTTCATGAAAGCAAGGATCACATCTGTTTCCATTACCACTGTACCTCCAGCTCCTACCATATCTCTGATTGCTATAATGGCACAGACCAAACACTCAATAAAAGTCTTGAGGTACTATATTGCCAGTCCTACTACCCCTAGGTGCATATATATTAGTGTCAGGGAATGCGAGAGTGCCCTAAGAATCCTAATGAGTATGATTTTCTGATTTTCAAGCAACAATCAACACAAGAGAGATCAGCAATGCCTCTAGGAGATCACAGACCTAGCTGTTAAACACACAAGAAGGAGAGGCTAATGGAGGCTTTTAACAGAAGCATTGTGGGTTAAGACAAAACTTACATTTCTTCTGTCTCCTGACCTCAAAGAATTTCATTAAAGCCATTTTTTTTATGAGAGATCTTCAGGGAATGGGTATTAAGAGAACATTCTCTACGAGGTCCTTTCCTTTATCTATGGATGGGCAAATAAGGGAAGCTCTAAGAGTTTCGCCTTGAAAAACAAACACAACATTCAGAAAGATCATTCCAAAAGATCTAATGTGGGAAAAGAAGAACTCCATGGTGTCTAATCTAGCTGCTAATAATATTATTTTGCTTTGATTTGTTATATACATATGGCTTTTCATTAAGGACCTACACTCTAAAAGAAAGGTTTTAGAGTTTTTCTTATTGGAAGGTCATCAAGGAGATGCTACATTGAAACTTAGTGTTTATTTTTCTGTAACAACTCAGACTTTTCCATTAAAGCAAGAATCCAAGCTTTCTTTATTCTCAACATGTTGTCCTTCATTCAGAAGAGACTTTCAAAACTATTCCAGTGATCTCAGAGTTGCCTGTGAGTATTACAAGCACTGTCAGTACACGTTTTTTGATAAAGGTAATGGTATTTCCCAAGCCTAGGTAATGTTTTCATAAAACTAGTTCAGTTTCAGGGCCCCTGGGTGACTCGGTCTGTTAAACATCTGACTCTTGATTTTACCTCAGGTCATGATCTCATGGTTTATGAGACTGAACCCCACGTGGGGCTCTGGGTTGGGAGCTCAGAACCTGCTTGGGATTTTCTCCCTCTCTCTCTACTGCTCCTGGGCTTGCACGTTCTCTCTCTCAAAATGAATCAACATTTAAAAAAAAAAATAGTTCGATATTGTCCCCTTTCATTTTCTTGGCTCATGAATTATTTTAGAGCTGGGACTGTTGTTAACCAAATTTGTCAGCAAATACTCTTTACTCCTTCTGTAAATATCCCTATATTTAACTTACCAGAGCACTTCTCACTTTGATTCAGGTAACTAATGAACCATATTTATTGTTATTTTTCCTTGAAGAATGCAATAGTACAGCAACAACCCAGTATACTATATGAAAATAGGTTTACTTTATGCATAAGGGTATCTGCAAATATACAAAAACTCAATAGGGTTTATCTATGGCGGAGAAGGACTAAGGTACAGCACAGGTGAAAGGAGGCTTTCACTTTTCACTTTCTGTACAGATGGTATTTACCATGTGCAAATACTGTTTTTAATCTTTTTCTCAGTAATATTCTAGTTCTGCTTTAAATGTCCCAACTGTGACCACTTGTTTTTTAAACTCACAGAAAATATTTACTGAAATGATGAGCACTTTAATTTTAAAATTCAAAGATCCAGATATCCTAGATCTTTTAATCTAACAGTGCATTATCTCACTAGTAAGATAAATTTAATTCCCATTTACAACTTCTATATATTTATGCCCTATTTCTGGAATGTCTCCTAAAATCAAGCATTAGACACAAGGGTTTTATTTTAACAACCATACAATAGTTACAAAATACTACTTTGTGGTGTTAACCTGTTAAGTTTTAGCTCAAATCTCAACTTTTTTTTTTAAGCTTTATTTTTGAGAGAGAGAGAGAGAGAGAGACAGAGTGTGAGTGGGGGAGGGGCAGAGAGGGAGACACAGAATCTCAAGCAGGCTCCAGGCTTTGAACTGTCAGCACAGAGCCTGATGCGGGGCTCGAACGCACGAACCATGAGATCATGACCTGAGCCAAAGCTGGACGCTTAACCGACTGAGCCACCCAGGCACCCTGAACATCTCAACTTTTGAATGAACTAATTAAGAATCTCAATGACTAAAAAAAAAATTTTTTTTTTCAGAGAGAGGAGGGGACACAAGTGAGCAAGGGGCAGAGAGAGAAAGAGAGAGTGAGAGAGAGAATTCCAGGAGGGTCAGAGACAGAGACAGAGAGAGAGACACAGATGTGGGGCTCGTGCTAACCCAATGTGGGACACGAATTCATGAAATGTGAGCTCATGACCTGAGCCAAAGTCAGATGCTTAACAACTGAGTCACCCAGGTGCCCTACGATTTCTTAAGATTTTAAATCACAAACCAAGTCATAGCCTTATGACATAGCCAAGCAAACAAGTAAACAAAAACCTATCCTATGTCATTACTGAGCTGGCTATAACAAAGTTAGGTGAACAAGTCACCTCTAATTTTTTACTTATTCAAAACTAGAAGTATAACTTATTTGTTACCAAATCAACTTACTCAATTTCCAGGAACATTTTTGGAACAGTGTTCTCTTACCTGTGGCTGGGTTGATGCTGGCTGCAATATGAAAGTGGCAAAGTGCATTGGCGTGCAGGGGAGCATTCCTGTGGACACGATGAGGGTCCTGCTGATGTGGCAGGTATCCAGTATGTGCTACAAGGGCAAGTGATCTCCTCCGACCTCTGCGAAAATGTCTCAGGTTGACCTGTGTGAATAAAAACAAAGTAAAACCATCATTAAAAGTAAAACAATCGTTACATAATGATTGCTTGACATTACATATACCCTATTTCATTTTTTAATTCTAATTAACTTTCAATTACAGTATAATTACAGCTATATTAGCTTCAGGTGTACAATATAATGATTCAACGATTCTATTGGTTACTGAGTGCTCCTCATGATTAAGTGGACTTTTAATCCCCTTCAACTAATTCACTCACCCCTCAACCAACTCCCCTCTGGTAACAATCCATTTTTTTTGTCTTTTTTTCTTTGTTCATTTCTTGTTTCTTAAATTCACATGAGTGAAATCATATGGTATCTGCCCTTCTCCGACTTATTTCATAACACCCTATTTCAGATGAGTTTGAATGTACAAATATTTTTCAGTACTTCTGTGCAGCAAATTTGAACTTGAAGAATAAGCTTAGAACTGCCTAATTTCTTTTAACCATCACACAATACTTTGCGATTTTTATTTGGTTTATTTTCTGATAATTAATTAATTTTATAAAACAGAACTTTAACAATGTGTCTGTGGATAATGATGTCTCTATGTGTACTGTTCCCTTTGCATCCACAGTTTATACCCTATGACCACAAAGCACTGAATAGTGTTACCATCATACATTAGGATGTTATTCCATAACTTGCAAAGCTTTTTCAGATATCACTTCATGTGACCCACAAGGCAGACAGTGCTGATTTTGTTATTCACATCTTTCATATAATAGTTTCTACAGAACCCAAAGTCACCTAAACATAGAACAAGAGTCTTCAGATTCGTAGTAAAGAACTTCTTTCAGCTATTATACATAACCATTCTATTACTTGTTGAGTCTCCCAGAAATATATGTTTAATTATATTCTGAGCCCTGAGAATACTCTCCAAGTTTGAAAAATAGTTGTTCCATAATCATACAAAGTATTCAAAGATAAATCACTTCAGAACACTTTGTTTTCAATATCAAGAAAATGGGAAACTGTATTATTAGTCTATGTTCAATTAGCCTACACATTAAAAATTTACTTTTACTTTTCACACTACTTAGTAAAATAGAATCTGACAAACTATTCTTTTTTTTTTAATGTTTATTTATTTTTGAAGGAAGAGAGACAGAGCATGAGTGGGGGAGGGGTGGAGAAAGGGGGTGGGGAGGGGGGGGGGAGACAGAGAGAGAAAGAGAGACACACACAGAATCCCAAGGAAGGTGTGGGCTCTGAGCTTATCAGCACAGAGCCTGACATGGGACTCCAACTCACAAAACTGAGATCATGACCTGAGCTGAAGCTGGATGCTTAACCGACTCAGCCACCCACATGCCCCTCTGACAAAGTATTCTAATCATTCCTATAATTATGACAAAACACCCAACCTGTGAACAGCAAATATATATATATATATGCATATATATAAAAAAATTATTTTTACAGTCAAATCTTTGCATTCTCAGATTTTCATTTACTTTGTTATTTTAGCTAAGTCAACTGTAATCTTTTTGTTATCATTAGGTAACTTAAGATTAACTTCATAATTGTAAGTACCTTTATGCTCTAGGCAAATCCTTAAAAATATTTTTTAATATTTACTTATTTTGAGAGAGAAAGAGCATGAGCAGGGAAGGGACAGAGAGAGAGAGAGAGAGAGAGAGAGAGAGAGAGAGAGGGGGGGGGGGAGGGAGAAGGAGAGGGAGAGGGAGGAAGGGAGAGAACCTCAAGCAGGCTCCCCACTGTCAGTGCAGAGCCCAATGTGGGGCTTGATCCCACACACTGCAAGCTCAGGACCTGAGCAGAAATCAAGAGTCAGATGCTTAACTGACTGAGCCATTTAGGCGCCCCCTTAAGAATATTTTTTGAACGAAACAAATTATAAAGTTTTCTGAGAATCATTTTCCTAATACACATATATATCTTCATACCTAACCATATGACTTTGAATATTAACTAGGATGAATGTTACAAAAAAGGCAATGTACAAGGGGTTTTAAAACTTGTAGGAAATAACATCTAATAAAAACACTTACATCTGAAGCATTTTGAATTCGTTCTTTACTAGAAGCATTTCTTTTGAAGTTATTTGTTAAATTAATTGGTTCGGTCCAATGGCTGCAGTCACCTCCATAGAGCAAACAATCATTTGGTAAAAAGGTCTCTACCCAAAGACGACATACATTATCTTTGCAGCAAGTCAACAACACGTTACATACAGAAGCCCTGAGGAATAAAAAGATTTTAGAGGCAAACATATAAATTTCGTACGGTATAATATTCTACAGTGTTTCTGTAATTATTTAAATGCACACAATTGGAGTACCAATGAAGAAATGTTAATATACATTTATGCAATATATTTAGTCAAAACCATTAAAACTGAGTGGGTATTTGATCTCATCACAGCAAACGCCTGCTAACCTATTTCTTTTCTGCTTAGAATGTGGTACTTCTTGTTTTAAGAATCTAAAATTCACTTACATCCAAAGAACAAAGGCTGAGATAATGCCATAATCCCTCAGTCAATAAGCAAGGAAAAACACATTTTCTTTAAAAATTTTCTGATTTATCCAATGAATGGTTACCATTTGAATTCTTTCATAATGCTTTATTTTTGCTTTCTGTGAAGACTCATGCACACTGGTCACTAACAAGCTACACTATTTAGTATACTTATTTTTCTCCATGCTTAACATATTCCAAAAGCAGTGAAGCACAAGAGAAGAAAAATCATGATAAAATAATTAGTAGCCACCTCCTTCCTTATTCTTGACTGTCAGTGAATTTACTATCTTTCCACTCACAAAAGCAAAATCAATTACATATATATTAATAAACCCCATAAGCATAAGGAGTTCAAAGGCTGAACTCATATCAACAAAGACTACATTCTATTGAGGAACTCCTGCAAAAAAAAAAAAAAAAAAAAAGGAAAGTAAGAAAGAAAAGGTCACAATATCTTGCTTGTAGTAGACACATACTCAAACATATCAGAATTAAAAAGAACAATCAGTACAAGGCTTCTATCAAATAACTCAGGAAGTTAAAGAAAAATAAAAAGGAAATCAAAATTTTGTGTAGTAGTCACTTAATTAAACGTTATCTGCTTGATTAAAAAAAAGAACAACTATAAAGGGGAAGAAAAAGGAAAACTGTGTATTGTCTGGGTTGCTCTCCCCTTCAGCTTCCCTCTCTTTTCTCACCTCTCCCTTCCCCACCCGCTTCTCTGTCTACTCCTCTGCCTTTCTCCCCTTTCCATCCACTCTCAGGCCTCCCTCCCTCTGCCTTCTCCCACAGTTCTCTGCTTCTCAGCCTTGCTAGGCCATTCTCTCTTTCCACCTGTCCCCACTTGCTAGGGCACCTCCTTCTTTCCTTTCTGAATTGTTTTCCTACTCCTTTCCCCTTCCTCATGCCTCTCCTTCCTTTTCCATTTTTTCTCCATCCTCCTCTGATCTATCCTCTTTCTTTCTCAGCATTTCTCTCTTGTTCATTCGCATCCACAAAGGTGGTGACAATGAGATTAAAAGCGCAATCAGAACAGAAGAAAATACACCAAAAGGCAATAGGAAAAGTTAAAGGTTCACAGAGCCCATCTGTAACCGGCAGAATGCACAGGCTTATAAAGGAAGAGGAGAAAGTAGTAGACTGAAGGGCTGAATAGAGAACAATCAGAAGAGGCATTAAGAACTTAGGCAAAAGCAACAAAACAAGCAAGATACACAACTCAGAAGCATAGAGAGGCCTTTGACCTAGGAGTGTGGTGGCCCCAGGTGACTCTCCTCAAGATACTAGACCTTACAGACAATCAGTATAAAGAGGTGCCAGGTAATCTAAGAGAATGGAAGAAATTCCCTGCTCTGTGTGAGGCATTTCGCTAGCAATATGTCCTTTCCTCACTTCGTATCAGGGTAGCTCATTTGCTCATATTCAGGTATAACCACCACCCCTCAGTAAAAGGTATAACCACATGGAAGGCAAGCATGTGATAGGTAAGTGTCTATGACACCTGTGACAGCTACAACAAGACAGTGTGTCCCATCTTCATGTAACAACAGGCCAATTGTTTTTGCAACTAGTTATCTAGGGAAGGGTATACAACAAACCTTCCACTTATCCTACATTCATCGGTGTTTAGTGAAGAAGTATATGCTCATTACAAACACTTTCCCATTCTTTTCTCTCAAGCCAGCAGTACCCTTGCATAAAGTATTACCATTTGGCTGAGTATCTGAATTTTACATGAAAAACAAAGCACCTGTAAAGCCCAGTGAAGATGCCATATCAGAAAGAGCAATGGTTTAGTTGATAATGGGATCTCTGTCATTCTCAGAAGGGGTCAGCTTTCCTACCACATACCTGCAGGCAGCTGGTAAAACAAAAATGAAACCTAAAAGAGCTCAGGGAGATTAGCTGGTTCGTAAATGACATGGAACAAAAGAAAAATTCTTGAGACGTCTAAAAGATACTGTAACAAACAGAAATTCTAGTCCTATGCCACAGTTCCTGCACAATGTAGTTGCTAAGAGATAAAACGAACACAAGCAGAAGGAGAAATTGCTATGCCTCACTGGTGTTACTAGGCATTCGTGACAGTCCAGTGCAAGGCACCTGCCTCTGCCTCCACCACGATCCCTTTTACCAACACCGAGTGAATTAGGTCAGGTACAGATGTGACTGTCCTCTCTCAAAAGATAAATACTTCATAAGCCTCTTTTTCAGTATTCTGGTAGTCTCACCATGTGCAAATGAGAACACTTGGATGTATCAGAAGAAAACAGCCTCCAAAATGATGTAATCTTTATGGTTTGCAATGACAGCTATTTTTATTGTGGCCATTTGCAAATTTTATTTTTTATTTATTTATTTATTTATTTTAACATTTATTTATTTTTGAGACAGAGAGAGACAGAGCATGAATGGGGGAGGGTCAGAGAGAGGGAGACACAGAATCTGAAACAGGCTCCAGGCTCTGAACTGTCAGCACAGAGCCCGACGAGGGCCTTGAACACACAGACCGCGAGATCACGACCTGAGCCGAAGTCGGCCGCTTAGCCGACTGAGCCACCCAGGTGCCCCCATTTGCAAATTTTAAAAGGAGAATTAACACATACCACAGCTCATTACATTCTGAACACATTTTTGTATATGTGGGCAATGGTCTCAGAGGTACTGTAGAGCAACAGTTCACCAAGTGAAGCTGGAGTGAGTTCTTTTGCCAACAGTACAGACTGTCCACACCACTCTCTCCCTTAGCACACTCTGCCACATCCTCCTGACACTACTGGTCCTACAGTGTCCTACTCCTATGCTTGGTTAGCCTGGATGGCTGGGGTAGGAATAATGGTAACTACTGTACTAGAAAAGAGCTCAAAAGATCAGGTATAACAATGATGGAAACACGTCATCATACATTTGTCCAAATCCATACAGTGCACAACACCGGAACTGAACCATACTCTCAACGATGGACTTTAAGGAACAATGTGTTGAGGTAGGTTCATCAGTTATAATAAATATACACTCTGGTGGGGGAGGCTGATAATAGGGGAGGCTATGCATGTGTCGGTGCAAGGGATAGATGGGACATTTGTTTACCTGCCACTCAATTTTGCTATGAATCTTAAACTACTCTTTAAAAATCAGTCTTAATGTACATTTTTGAAAAAAAAAAATCTGGATATACTCTGCTGGCTCAGAAGAGCAAAACTGAAGTCAACAAATGATCCAGGTACCCTCCCACGGATCAGTGACAAAAGGTTAAGGGAAAAACTGTATTGTTCCATGGTGTAACCAAATTGAAAATGGCCATCAAACAAAAAGGGATTTCTACTTATACTTAAGTAATAGGTCTCTGTACCTTACTAAGTACAGGCAAAAGCTCAATGGGTTATCCAGTCTTGCAAGAATAAAGGAAAGAAAAGAAGTTATTAACAGGTGTACTTGTGCATGACTGCATAGATTAAACTAATACCTAATTCAGAGAATAGTAATCTTTTAACCCACTCTCTTTTCCATAAAGATGTTAGATACAGTTAAAGAAATGTTTGAGGCCTCGTGTTATATTCTCTCAATAAAGCAGCTTAAAAAAAAAAAAAGGGAAACCAGAGGAGATACACAGAGAAGGAACAAGATTAGGGACTGAAACGTGGAAAGGTCCATGTAAATGGCAATATAGAGAAGGACTAAGAGACAAAAGAACTGGATACTTAACAAAGAGAAGAAAAGACGTACAATTCTGTCACTTATAGACATGTGAGATGGAGATAAATTATCCTTTCCCATGGCTCTCCAGTGATGTGTCAGTCATAGCTGACCCATGGCCAGACATCTGCAGGCCAAGGATTATTTGATATTACTAAAATCTTCATAGGCCAAAGTCCTATAGCTGTGGATTCTTAAAGTGAGAAGAGCACTCAATGTCACAAAGATGATGTTCTCTTAATACATAGATAAAATGACTAAATCGCTGACCTAGGCATATATTTGCTTGTTTTACGCCAGGAAAATCCATTTACAGCTCGAGGATGGGCCAGATATATAAAGGAAAAGTCCATTTCTCCTTGGGATTGTTTTTCTGAACTTTTATCCGGAGAGGTAACAGCTGTCCGCCAGTTTTCTACATTATACCATACCTTTAAAAGACAGTCATCCTAATGAAAAAAAACAAAAACAAAAACAGAAAAACATTCACATCAGAAATAATTTAAAGGTTAAGTCAAACAGCAAAAGTAAGAACCTTCTCCCCACTTACAGGAATTTAGGGGTGTGAGGTGTAGTTGGCACAGAGGAACTGAGAAGAAAACCTCTGATTGAAACTTTTCTATTAGCATTCCATAATCGTGCTCTGAGAATTAAGGTATGAATGTGTATATTTTGCAAGGAATGGATCAAGGAAAATGCTAGTTACCATACAGGAATCACTGAGAAAAGATTCACGGATAAAGGGTTTATTTTACCACTTAGACAAATATCAAATAAGAAAGAATTACCACTAGCAGGCTTATGAGGACTGCCAATTTTTTTAAACAAAAGTTTTCATGAAGTATCATGTGAACGTTCAAAGAAAACGTTGAAGATAGTAATGATGAGTTAATAGCTACTACTATATAAGATATTCCAAGTTTATTTATTTTGAGAGACAGCCAGAGAGCTAGAATGTAACCAGGGGAGGGGCTGGGAGGGAAGGAGATGGAGAATTCCCAGCAGGCTCCACAACGTCAGTGAAGACACAGGGCTCCATCTCACAAACTGAACTGCGAGATCACGACCTGAGCCAAAATCAATAGTTGGTCACTTAACTAACTGAGCCACCCAGGCGCCCCAAAATATTCTAAGTACAATTAAAATCGCATCTGCTAATTTGGGAAGCATGGATAAAACAAGGGGCACTACAACGTACCAGGTTCTGCTTTTAAACTATAATTGCACTTCCACTGGTAAAGTCCATCAGAACAAACTCCATTTCTCTCCTAAAAAAACCTCACTGAAGATTTAGGGTAGCTCACATCTTGGGTCTACAGAAAGGTTTGAACCATGAGAACAATTAATTTTAGACAATTATGTGTATATGAACTGTTTGGAGATCCAATGATTACAAATAAAATAATTCCAAGGAAAAATACACTGCTGGGACATCAGCATGGCAAAATATGAAAATGGTTACAAATGTCCTCTTAGAAAGTCGGTATATCCTTATATTTGCCCAAAAAAATTAATTACTTGCCCCAAATCAAAAAGTTGGTAAATGGCAGATTTACATTCAGATCTTTAAGTCTATGTTTCAATTATACCATACTATCTTTTAGAACAATAATAGCCCATTTTCACTATATTTTAAATGTTTTTATTAGAATTTTTTTTTAACGTTTATTTATTTTTGAGACAGAGAGAGACAGAGCATGAACGGGGGAGGGGCAGAGAGAAAGGGAGACACAGAATCGGAAGCAGGCTCCACGCTCCAAGCCATCAGCCCAGAGCCTGACGTGGGACTCGAACTCACGGACCGCGAGATCGTGACCTGAGTCGAAGTTGGAGGCTTAACCGACTGAGCCACCCAGGTGCCCCTAGAATATATTTTTAATAGAAAATATTTTCAACTTAAATAAAAGAATAAAGCCAGTTAAGGTTTTTGAAGTTCCAAAATAAACCAACAGCAATAGCAATTTCACAAGATTACCTTCCCAGCAGTGGCAAAAAATTCTCCATCTGGTGAAAATTTCATTAAATGAATTTGGGAAGCAGTTCTGTAAATTAAAGAGAAGAAATAATTTTTAAGGAAAATTAGAATTCTGTATTACTTCTCTAAACAATATTCAGGAACTTGCTTTAAATAATGGAAAATTTTCTGATAACACAAGTTTTACACTCAATTTTAAGTACATCTCATAAATATAAAATGAATACAAAATATAAATTTTTAAATTAAGTATAAAAGTTATTTTTACATGGAAATATCTATGTGTACGAATCATTAAAGGAAAGACTTCTCAGTCTTTAAAGCTTAAGACAAAACAATCATAACTCTCATTGTCTTGGAATATAGATACCTAATGGCCCCGGAAATTAGATTTCCAAGTTGAAAAATTTCAATTTCTCTTTCTCATAGTCTATCATATATTTTAATGGACAATAAATCAGTATTTTGAAATGAAATCTCCCTTAAGGTGGCATTTACCTCATTGAAGATTACGTGTGGGTTACTGGGGGACTTGCACGCATGAGGGAAGCCTGCCAGCTTCGCCTATGCACTTGGTGCACACTTGCCTTTTCTTCTCTGATGAACTTTGGCTCATTTCACGTCATTGCCTTCCCTTCTGGCTACACACTTATGCTGATCTCAAGACAACCCTCACTGTCATTGCCTTCCTTTTCTTTACCCAATTTTGTGCTTAGATTCACCTCAAATTTATTTGTAAAACAGGCCAAAGAGGAATTCTGTCACACTTCCTTCCTAATTAAAGTAACTTTTTTCTTAATCTTAAATGTAATAGCTACGTAACAGAAAGTATTGCTACATATATATGAAAAGAAGAAAATGAAATCATCTACAGTTTCGCCACGACACCCATTCCCAGGCAAAACCACTGCTAACATTCTAATGCACAGACTTCTAGACCCATCTCTCCACCCTCCTCCTCTGTCTACTTTCTTTGGGAGGATATAGGGGAGGAGAGGATGGAGAGTGAGGTCATATTACATTACAATTTGCTTTGTAACATTTATCTATTTTAAAGTATGTAAAGAACACGTTTGCATATCAATATGTATAGATCTGCATTATTTTACTGGCTATGTTATTCTATTACGTATATATGCACTGCCTTAAAATAATTTTTCACCACCGTTTTCTCATTTCTGCTTCTACAAAATAAGTGGTGCAATGAACATCCTTGTATACACATTTCTATGGATCTGGCTAATTCTTAAAACAAATCATTAAAAGTGCCTGATCTCCATTGCAATCATCTCCAGGAGTGTGACCTCTGTCCAGGTCTTCTCAAAAAAGCTAAGGCAGTCCCTTTTAAAAAGGAATCAGTTCTCAGTGCTCCCTCTGCTCAAAATTCTCAAGAGCTTCCCAACTCAGCACAAAAGGCAAACCCTCACAATGACCTCTAAGCAAACTCCCTGACCTTGTTCACTTTATTCCAGCCACAAGCTAAGCACACTTCTACCAAAGTCTGCAGTGAATGTTCACTCTGCCTCCAAGATTCTTCTCCCAGAGATATCCCCACACACCTTGCTCCCTCATTTCCTTCAGGTCTACACTCAAAAGTCACCTCTACTCTTCTTCCTTGTACCTTAGTTTTCTCTATCATACTACTGATCTTCATCTAACGTGTATAACGGGTTTTAAACACATCACAAAAGAAATGTGATCAAGCTCAATGTTTAAATGTGTTCCAGTCAGTGTAATCATCAGCTTCTCCTAAATTGAAACCTGAGTCCCATGGCTTTTCTGCTTAATTAAATAACCATCCCAAATACATAGTATGTCTAGTCCAAGTTATCACCGTAGACTCTAATCTTGAATTAACTTAAGATTCTTCCCCTCTACCAAAAGCACAAAACACATTTCAAATTCTCAGTTCAACCCATGGAAGCCCTGAGAAGGCAATATAACACTTTGCTGCTCCCCTCTCCCCAACTTTACATGGAAGACTCCAGAGCAAAGACAACTGTCTCTAAAGAATTTTCTTTGCAAAGTCCTACTCCCTCTCCATGTTAAGCCTTTTTAAAACTCACAATCTAGCCGAAGGGTACAAAATATATGGAACCAACTCTCCTGAAATCTTTCTAAACTCTATATACCAGGTCTGCCTTACTCTCTATTTGGTATCTCATATAGTTCTCTTCCTGTTTCATATAAAACGGACGCAGGAAGAATGCCACTTAACATTCTGTCATACTGGTTTACTGGTTGGTAGTCTCAGTCCCTACCTGGTCACTGCTATCTATATTCCAAGCACTTCTACCACTGCCTCAAACATGATAAACACTCAGCAAATAATTGCTGCATGAATGAATGAAATGTGGAGTTACTATCTCAGGGTATAAAAACTAAGCCTGTTGATTCATACTTCCAAATTGCTCTTTAGAAAAATACCAATGCACTCCCTTAAAGAGGATTTAAGAGTACCTGTTCTCCAAACACTCACTGATAGTAGATATTATTCATCCTCTTCTTTCTGGATATTTCTCATTTCTAGATTTTGCAGTCCATCAACTCTTACTTAATTTGCTTATTATTCATATGTACTACCATTTAAAATTTTTCACTTGTCTATTTTTGTTTACTACAGAGATATTAATTTTTAAGACCTCTTTTTAAAAAAAGCATTAACTCCAAATAGCAAATACTTTCCTCAACTTTTTATATTCCGTGTGGTCTGTTTGCTTTATAGAATTTTGTTATTGATATGGTCAACAGATATTGATGTTTTCCTTTCCTTTCCTTTCAGTTTCTAGTTCTGGTATTATACCTAGAAAGTCTTTCCCTCATCTAAAGCAGCATTTATCCTGCAACAGTGACAGAACATAAATAACAAATGTTAAATTTCCTAGTAGCCACATTTTAAAAAGTAGTAAGAAACAGGTGAAATTATTTTATTTAAGTTAATATATTAAAACTACTATCATTTCAACATGTAATCAATAAAAAAAATTAACTGGATATTTTACATTTTTTTCCTTTGTGCTAAGTTCTTGAAATCCAGCGTGTATTTTATACTTACAGCACAGTCAATTCAGACTAGCCACATTTCGAGTGCTCAAAAGTGGTATATCACTAGCTGCTACCATAATGGACACTGTAATTCTAAGATAAAAAAATTCTCCTGTATTTTCTTCTAGTATTTAGTTCATTGTGTAGAAATTCAAGGTTTCCCTCTTTTGACACTTATTGTGGTGTAAGGCATGAAACATACTATAATTTCATTTTCTTCTCCACAAAGTTACCAAGTTTACCCACTGATATAAAATGACACCTAATATACTGAATCTCCATGTGTAATTGGGCCTAATTCTGGACCCTAATCTGTTCCTACATCAACAACAAACTGCTAGACCAGCTCTAGCTTTAGAATTCATTTTTCTATGCTATCTTCACTATTTTACTTCTTACAGAATTTTCCTGATTTTCCCATATTTAACCTGTTAAAACAAGTTTAGAACTATGCTCAAAAGTAGAAATTCCAATGGGATTTTGACAAGGATTATATTCAATACATAAAGCAACTTGGGAAAAATATACTTCTTCACAACAGGAAAACTTCCAGTCAAAAGCATGGAAAGCGTCTCCGTCTCCTTTGGTAGAATTAGCAAGTTTCTATTTAATGATCATCATACAGGCTTAACACATTTTCTATGTTTCTCCATAGGTGTTTTATTCAATAATTTTAAAAAAAAAACTGGATCTATAGATTCACTATGGGAAATAGTGAATCCTCTGTATTTATGAAAAGACCTGTTGCAGAATAAAAAATCAATACTTTTCATGTTGTGTAGTTTCACAGAAACTAAAATGCATTTATAACAAAACCCACATGAACAGATTTATCACTTTAATCCCCTTATTAATTGCTTACTTGCAATGCCAAATGCATCTCCAGTCCCCCAAATTAAGATCTGTTTTATCTGGATTTTCATCTTCAGTTGGCTTCTCCAAGTTAGCATTGGACCACAGTTGCAAACAGCTAGAACCAGTTAAAAGACGATTGCCTAAAAATATATATACATTATTCACCATTTATTATTTAGGTATTTAATTAATGAGTTAAGTTACATGGTTAAGAGTCTCATATAATACTATAAAAACAACTCAACTTCTAAAAAAGTTAAATAACCAAAACATTTGCAGGGAGAGGGAGTGAGGGTGTATTTTAATTCTGTTGAAGCAGTTTGGGGAAAATAGGGAAGAGATCATGTAATCTTTCATTTAAAAAACATTTAATGAGCATCTTCTTTGTACCAGGCACTGTGCTAGCCACTGACGGGGAACACAATGACAAATGAACACTGTCCTTTTTCAAGACGATTTCACATTCTGGTAGAGACATTCTGTGAAGAGAGGCATGAATTCATGCAAGTTCAAATATATTCCCAAGAATGATTTATAATCTGGTTTATGGTTAAAGAATAAGGTGCACAGAAGACTTGGAAAAAATTCTGGTCAGAGACCAAAGCATTTTTGAAGTTTATAAGGCATCTGGTTACAATTAGTTACAATTAGTTGGGAGTGTTAAGTGTGGAGAGGTTACATAAGTGGGTCTGTATTTTAGAAGAAGGGGTCTAAGTAGGATGGGCAGATATCAACAGATGGACTTGAAGAGGCCTCGTAAACCTTGTAAACCTCCCTGCACTGAGACAATATGCAGAAGTTATATGTAAAGTATGTACATTTTTCTAGAAAGATAATCCTTAATTTTCACCACGCTTTCGAAGGCTCCAGTACACAAAAGTAAAGATTCTTTAAAAAAAAAAAAAAAAGTCTAGAGATGGATGAGATTAGAGAAAACACACAGGGAAACCTGGTTAATTGACGATAATAATACACAAAGGAAATCATGAGGATCTGAATCAAATACTAAACTAAGAAGCAAGGATTTGAAAGCCATTTCAAAAGCAGAATTTTCAAGGCTTGACATCAACTAAAAAACAGGAGATACAAAAGGTTTCAAGGAAAAATCCCAACTTGGGAAGTTGAGCAGAAGACTGCTGTCATCCAAACAAAGAACACAGAGGAAGAGACACAACTGTGCTTGAAAAGTTGAAAATAAATAAGGAATTCACTTTAGCAAATAAGGACTATGGATTTGTGTCTCCCCATAAAGATCACTCTATTTCAAGGAAAGTGGGTTTGTGACAAAACAGACTGTTGACCAGAAATCCCTGTGTCTACATCCAAAGTAAGTCACTTAATTAGTCATGTGAATTTAATCTTGGGCAAACTCTGAGCCTCAATTTTCTTCTCATCTATAAAATCAGAAGTGTGTACAGATCGGCTGTAATGGTATTGTATGTATAACTGTGAGGCACAGGCTAGTATCGTACATATAACCGTGATGCACAGGCTAGTGGGCTTAGCAGCAGCTCAATAAATAGCAGCAACGGGGTGGAAGGTCTCACAAACAGCTTAGAAAACACCAATAAGGAATTTCATTTAAATTTAGTTATTATTAGCACTGCTAGGAATTTACCCAAGGGATACAGGAGTACTGATGCATAGGGGCACTTGTACCCCAATGTTTATAGCAGCACTCTCAACAATAGCCAAATTATGGAAAGAGCCTAAATGTCCATCAACTGATGAATGGATAAAGAATTTGTGGTTTATATACACAATGGAGTACTACAGGGCAATGAGAAAGAACGAAATATGGCCCTTTGTAGCAACGTGGATGGAACTGGAGAGTGTGATGCTAAGTGAAATAAGCCATACAGAGAAAGACAGATACCATATGTTTTCACTCTTATGTGGATCCTGAGAAACTTAACAGGATTCCATGGGGGAGGGGAGGGGAAGGAAAAAAAAAAAAGAGGTTAGAGTGGGAGAGAGCCAAAGCATAAGAGACTTAAAAACTGAGAACAAACTGAGGGTTGATGGGGGTTGGGACGGAGGGGAGGGTGGGTAATGGGTATTGAGGAGGGCACCTTTTGGGATGAGCACTGGGTGTTGTATGGAAACCAATTTGACAATAAATTTCATATATTGAAAAAAAAAAGAAAAAAATTTAGTTATTATTCCACTGCTTAGTTCACCAATGGACACCAGTTGTTTTTTTTTTTAATTTATAACTAAAAAATAACACTGTATTAATTTCAGGTGTACAACATAATGAATGACCTGATATTTGCATATACTGCAAAATGGTCACCACAGTAAATCGAGCCTACATCCATCACCATACATTGGTTACAATTTCTTTCTTGTGATGCAAGAACTTTTAAAATCTACTCTCTTAGCAACTTTCAAATATACAATATGGTAGTGTTAACTAAGGTCACCATGCTGTACATTACATCCCCAGGACTTAATTTATTTTATAACTCCAAGCTTGCACCTTGTGACCACCTTCACATATTGTAACCACCCCTCACTCCAGCCTCTGGCAACTGCCAATCCCCTGATTTATGTATGAGTTTGGTTTTTACAAGTTTTCTTAAACATAAACTGAAGTTGAAATTAAGGTAGTATAAGAGACTCTTAAAAACTGAGAACAAACTGAGGGTTGATGGGGGGTGGGAGGAGGGTAGGGTAGGTGATGGGTATTGAAGAGGGCATCTTTTGGGATGAGCACTGGGTGTTGTATGGAAACCAATTTGACAATAAATTTCATATACTAAAAAAAAAGAAATTAACGTATCCCATGAAGGATTAAGAAATTAATATAAAATACAAAATAATTAATCCCAGTTATGGAATGATACAAAGATAGCTAATGTATAATACAGTATATTGCTTTGAACACAAAGGGTGGAGGTATGAATATTAAAGTAGGAAAAAGGCAAAAAAAAAAATCTTAAACAGAAAACCTCATGATTTAAGCTGGATGCAATAGTGGATCTGGAGAAAACACAAAAGCACTATAGTCAGTTTAGTAATGGCATCTGAAAAAATTTCTTTATATCCCAATACCTAGCAAATAGTAAGTAAATACTGGTCAGAACAAAAATGCTAATATTTCACTTAAAATATTTACAATCTGTTTATAAATAAAGTTCACTTGCAAAAATAAACTAATTGTTCCCAATTATTTATTACAATAACCCGTTTCTCAACCAAACCATTAAATTTTAAACTTTTCAATTGTAAAAAGAAAAATAATTTGATCACAATTAAAGAGATAATGGTCATGAGCTGTTGTCAAGTCACTATTAGGTTATGCTAGGAAAATAAGTAACTGTCTTTTATTTTCCTTTATTTTTTAGAGAGACAGAGAGAGAGCAGGCGAGAGGGTCAGGAAGAGGAAGAGAGAGAGAGAGAGAGAGAGAGAGAGAGAGAGAGAGAATCTTAAGCAGGCTCCACACTCAACATGGAGCCCCATCTCATGACTGCCCAGCCCCCATCATGACCTGAGCCAAAATCAAGAGTTGAACCAACTGAGCCACCCAGGTGCCCCAAGTAATTATCTTTTAATACTACTCTCTAATGCTGATTTTAGAGCAATTTAATATTAATACTATCCTCTGAAGCATTAGTATTGATAAACCAATGGTACAGAATATCCAAGCAACTATTAATGTTATTACTAAAGAAATATCACTCAAGGGGCGCCTGGGTGGCTCAGTTGGTTAAGTGACCAACTTTGGCTCACATCATGATCTCACAGTTGGTGAGTTCAAGCCTCGCGTTGAGCTCTGGGCTGACAGCTCAAAGCCTGGAGCCTGCCTCAGATTCTGTGTCTCCCCTCTCTCTACCCCTCCCCTGCTCACGCTCTTTATCTGTCAATAATAAATAAAAACGTTAAAAATTTTTTTTTAAAAATTCACTCAATTGTTAAATGTTTTTATTGAAGTTAGTAGTCTGACACCCCAAGTAGCTAGTTTACCTGCTAACAATATTTTTAGAGGGCTCTTATACACCAAGTACTTTCAGATACACTGCTATACCTTATCATTAAAAAACTACCTTGTGAAATAGGTTATTACCTTAATTTCTAAGTGAGTTAACCATTCTTCATCTGTTAAGTACTTTTTTTCATGATAACAAAACTTACAGTCAAATATGTGAACATTTATTGAAAACCTAATATATGATGGGCCCCTAAAGATAAAAACATACTAAATAAAATAGTCTCAGCTCTATCTAACCAAAAATTTAAACCATGTAAACAAATAATTATAATAGACTGTAGGGCTATAAGAGAGTAACCATATAGTGTATCATGCAAATAGGAACTTTTGTTAGAGTAGAAGGTGACACTATTATCATATGAGAACAACAGGCATTAACTGGGACATAAGTCTCACTATAGTAACAATCGAGTTATACGCCAAGTGCCGTACTAAATGAAATGTCAAATTTGAACCCAGGTCTGATCTCTCTCCACTGTATGTATAACATATACACATAGATTACCAGCTAGTAAGCATCCATCCTCTAACCTTATAAGAAAAAAACATTTTAAAACAATGATTTTAAAAAAGTATCTCAAAGATAATCTCTTATCTCCTAATTTCCAAAGTTTTCTAATAAACATTTTTTCTCAGCCATTTCAACTACTATATTAAAATGTAAACTATCTTATCTCTAAACTGATGATTTTTTAGTTCTGTTTCAAAAAGAACTTCTTATATTCTAGAAACGTCTATCTTTTGGATATTGCTACATGATATGCAAGCATGTCAAATTCCACAAGTCCAAACAAAATGTATGTTCCACTATCTGTAACTCCTACATATCACTGTTCTTCTGGGCACAGATATTCTCGAAAGAATCTAAAATCCAACTGCCAAGTAATATCAATTCTACCACCAGTGCATTTCAGATCTACGTATTCCTTGCATTAGTCATTCAACATTAATTAAGCACCAATTACATTAAAGACAGTGAAATAAATTCTTATTTCTCATTCAGACTACTGTGAATCCATACTTTGCAAAGGTAACTATATTTATCCCCCTCTTCCTCCAGACTCTGACCCTTCTAACTTACTGCTACCAGATAAATCTGGTAAAACCATAAATCTTAGCTTGTCTTGAGGCACTTCAAAAACCTGTAATAGTTTTTTGGACAGTCAAAAAGAATTAAATTCAAATACCTTCGCATGACTTTAAAGACCTTCCACAATATGTTGCAATCTCATCTCCTTATCACCAGACTCACTCCAGCTTCAAAGTCCTATTAACAGAATGTATCTAATGCTTTCTTTTTCTGGGCAATGGACTGATAAAAACTGCTTTGGGATTTTCTTTTCTTTTTTTTTTTTTTTTTTAATGCAGAAGTAGGTAAGTGATACATACACACATGACCTCTTCTTAGAATTCCCTTCTTTTTGTCTCTTCTCATCTATCCCCACTCTCAAAGCTAAAAATCTACCTCCTGACCGGTCAAAAAGCTCCTCTTCAAACAAACTTTGATTCTCCAGACAGAATTAATGTCTCCTTCCCAAATCAACAGGTATTCCTACCATAAGTAGACACTATTACAGTATTTGTGTTTATTTCAGTATAAGCTCTAAAAGAACATAATGTTTTACTTATTTTTTACTCCACACAATCTCACACAGAGCAGAACTGAAATACATGAAAGTAATAAAGGAAACAGCCCAAACAAGTGATACTGTTATTTCGTTTCAGTTAATCCTGCTTGTGTTCTTACCTGCAGGATCCCAAGTTATGTTGTGTGCTATTGATTCCAGAAAAAATTGGCCACTTTTCTGCCATTGACTATATAATTCCTAAAATTAAAAAAGAAGTCATTTAGCCAACTATTATGGGCAGTGTTTTTCTGTCAAATATATACATTCATTTATTATTATCACTTATTATTCATAGTAACACATGAAGTCATTTTCTTTGAGGTACAATTGACCATGCAGTCATTTTGAAGGAGAAGAAAATGTTCAATTCAGTCAAGAATAAGAAATATGCAATGGAAGAGAAGAGTGAGAGAATGAATACCCATTCATGGAGGTCCAAAAAAGTTTGTCTTCAGCATAAACAACCAGTAACTATATGCCACGTTGGAGAACATTCTCTTTAACCTCAGACTTCTAAAATTACAATGTTTATCGTATTATTATAATAGTTACAAAGGTTTAACTTTAAATTTGTCTCTGTCTGTGCTATCTGAGGCTTCCTTCTCTTTTAATGTTTCATCCTCACCTGAGATCATAAGGTATGTGTGAAAATTCAGAGTAAGAAATGAAACACTTCCATTATATTACATAATTTATGACATTATCATTTCTGAAAGCAATACTTTTCAAACTTTTTTACCTGTAGGTCACTGAGAAATGTATGTTGCAATAGGGCCCAAAACACAAACAGACATAAATGCAATCTAAGTTTACCCCCTTACTACTTGTGATGCACGGTAACATCTTCTATTTTACCTCATTTTCTTTTAAATTCAGGCTATGGCCTACTAAGTTGATTTCACTAACCTCAAAAAGATTGAGACCCACAAATAATCTTTTAATGTAGTGATTTTCATACTTTAGTACAATAACCTGAGATGTTTACTTAAAATTCAGATTTCTGAGATGCACATCCAAAGGTTTGGGCTCAAAAAAATCCAAAATGAGGAATCTGTACTTTAAATCAATGCCCCAGGTGATTCTGATACAGGTGGTCTGCAGAATATGCTTTTATGAAACACTGCCTTGCAGGAATGGCTTTTGATCATAGTGCACGTCAGAACCCTCTCTAGAACCAGACACAGAAGTGCCTAGGCACAACGCCACACCTACAGATTTAGAAATCCTGAGGGCAGGATGGATACATGGACCAGCTAGTGATTCTGAAGTTGTCTTCCCATGAAGAACCACCACCTTAAAAGAATATTCCAGAATGCACAAAGAAAAGGAAATAGTATCTTTTTTATGAGGATCTACAGATTCTCTTAGACTATACCCAGGAATTACAGATTCTATGTACCTTCCAAAGTCCATTTTTCTATTTGATCCAGTTTTTCCCTTACACATCAAGGTTTTTTGTTTGTTTGTTTTTGTTGTTTACCCTTTCTGCAGTCAGGGTTGCCTACCAATAAACCAACTTCTTCTTACTGACTTTTTAACAATATATTAAACAATTATAACCAGTACATGAGAAAATGGGCAAAAACTAAAATTCCTGATTCTACCCTTACTGATAAAGGTATTTTAACATAACTGATTTTTTTAAAGTCAGTTATTTCATTCAATAAATATTTATGGAATATTACTTGAAATATATCATCCCGAGCAGAGCAATCCCTTTTATTTTTACTACTTTCAATTACTAATTCACAGGTTATTAGGGCTTCTAATAGTGGATTCATTTGGTAACACAACACAAATATAAATCAGGGGAGAACTGTGGATTCTCCTTCCAGGAAGTTTTAAAGTGAGTATCAGTTAACCTAAAGAAAATATTTTTCATTAACACAAGGTACGGAAAAGAAAGTCCACACGTAGGAATCAATACAGCTAGTTTTACTTAGTTTTGTGGCTCAGCAGCTGTTTCACTGGTTAACTAACTTATTTTCTTTGGGCCTCTGTTGTCTTACTTATAAAAAAAGAAATAACAGCTGTCATACTAAGTCAGAGGGAATTTGTAAGATACTAAGGAGCTAAGTGAAAATGAAATGAAAAATACTCAAAGATATATAAAGGTATGTCTATTATTAAAACACCTCAATTCTTTACATTTAACATACTTCTGCACAGTTTCTGACATCATGTCATCATTACAATATTCCCACAAAGAATGAATCGCTATTAGCCAATTTCAGAATTGATCAAAGAGCCTCCTAAGACTGACTTGCTTAGGATCAAATGGCTAGAAAGCAGCAGAGAAAGCAAGCAAGCAGTGCTCGTAAGACCATACTTTGGTGATCCTCTTTCATAGGACTTAAATCACCAGTTTAATCTTCAGTGGAAATGGGTAAAATAAGCTGGTCTATTGTATCTAGGGCATTCAAGCACCCAAGAAATTTACTACATAACCTTTGTACTTATGAAATATTGTTTTAACCAGCTTTCAGAACTATTTCGGAATACAGTTTCTCTATAAAGAAAAACATTTACTGACCTGTTAACAGTTATATTACACAAACATAGTAAGTGCAAAAAAATAAGCCCTGGAGATATGTTAAGACTCTGCAATTAAAACACGTAACTTTAAGAACAAAATACACAAGAAACAGCAGAGAAACTATATAAAAGTAGATAATAAAAACCAAAAACAAAACAGTCACCCCACCTACATAATGGTGTTTGCCACTAGCAATAAATGAAGTGCCAAACTTAAAGTTGTTGACTCTTGAAATATTTATTATAAAAGAAAAACATCAGAAGAAAAAAAGTATTTTCAGGCAATTCATCAACACAATTTAGTTTAATTCTACTTCAATCCAAGATTTAAAACATATTTTAAATATGGAAGTGGCATTTAACATGTATCTACAATTATGGTATAATTTATACTGATTTATTTGATGATCACTCTGATTCTACACCCTTAAAAAACAGTCTTTGAATACTCAAGACATTTCAATTCCTAAAAGAAAAATGATAAATTACTGACCAAATTTTTCTTTTGCTTCGGTAGGTTAACTGGTTCAAACACAGAGATAACATTTCCATAGGATGCTGCAATCTTTTAAAAAGAAAAATAAAGAAAACTTATGGATATGTTAACCTACTTATGAATCAAAAGAGCAAAAGAAATTAATAATATAACTTAAAATAAGCCCCCCACCAACACAATTTCATTCATCAATACTTGAAATGTCAGTTTTAAGAGACCACCATACCCAAATCAGAATTCTAGTACTGTCACTTACCAACTGGGTAACTAGCAAGTTAATCTCTTTGCATCTTAGTATCTCTATCTATTTATCTATATTTATAATATGCATAATACTATCTTCCTAATGGAATTAGTTGGAGGATTAAAACAACGGCTATAAAATATCTAGCATATAATTATCTTATAAGATGCATGGTAAATATTAATTCTCTTCCTCACAGAAAAAAAAAATGTACTTATGTATTCCTTGTCAGGTGGAAATCAGACTTAAAACTCAATTTCTAGGTTATCTCTTTAAAGTTCAAAATTCTGTCACTGTATGTGTATGTAGCCTTTTAAAAATAAAACTTAGATCTATTCCTTTGTGAACTCTCCAAGAAATGCATTTTTTCAATACTCTATTTTATTTGGTATCTTTATAATTTACTCTTTTAGTCAATGGCTCTATTTTATTTTATTTTTTCAACGTTTATTTATTTTTGGGACAGAGAGAGACAGAGCATGAACGGGGGAGGGGCAGAGAGAGAGGGAGACACAGAATCGGAAACAGGCTCCAGGCTCTGAGCCATCAGCCCAGAGCCTGACGCGGGGCTCGAACTCACGGACCGCGAGATCGTGACCTGGTTGAAGTCGGACGCTTAACCGACTGCGCCACCCAGGCGACCCAATGGCTCTATTTTATAAGGTGGCTACTGTTATAGCTTGAGTGAGCCAAAAATGAAGAACACTGAAGTATCAGAAATGAGATTGATAGATACAAAGAATGAATGAGAGACAAAAATAAGAACATATAATCAATCTAGAGAAGAGGGGAGTAAGTAATAAGGATGTAATATCCAATGGAAAAAGACTTTCAATGGCTCTTTTTAAGTGTTCTGCAAGGTTCATAGGATACAGAAATCATCTGCAATCAGTCGGTCTGCAAGGAAGTATTTAGTTTGAGCTTTTAAGTATGGGTAGGGTTTCAAAGAGAAAGAAATATTCAGTGTAGAAGCAGGGTATAACACAAATATGAACACAAGTATAAACATTAGAAGAGACAATGTATGCTTGGAGATGACTACTAGCCCAGATGGAACAGAGTGTCCCTTATAACAGAATAAAGGACACACATCCAAAAAGGTACATCCAATCCAGGTTGTACAGGGCCTCAGGCCAAGGTGAACGATTTGAACTTTCCCGAGGTACTGGGAAGCTAAGAATGTTCTAAGCAAATGAGTCAGATAAATGCAGATGAATATTCTCATGAAAATTAATCTGCTAGTACTACAGAGGAAAACAAAACAGTAATGCTAAAATACTAGATGTCTACAGTATTAAGCAGCATTTCCTTCTTAAAGGCAAACAGAAATCTCCAAGTTTCATAACCTGCAAATTTTCTTCCTGATATCATAAGGAGTCTTTTAATTGTACTAAGATCTGTGACACAAAGGAAATTTGCCCTTTATGAAAATGACTATAAAACCAAATAACCAGTTTAACCTGGACTGTCATGTAATATAGGATCTCATGAAAATATAAATCATATGTGAAGTTATTAAAATGAGATTTCCAACATTAACTAGGTCTGAGTCCAGATGGTTTAATCAAGTTTTTACACAATAATGAAGATTACAGAACTACAAAGTTGGAGATCAAACAAACATGAAGGGGGGGAAGTCTCAAGGATTTTCAACATTCCATAATAAAGATCATTTTCGTAATGTAATAAGAATGAAAGTTGTGAACAAAAGAAAGATAGGTGAGAAACACTTGTAACTACAAAGGTAAGGGACCTAGGAATAACAAAGAAGACCAGTCAAAGAAACAGGTAAAGATTTCAAGAGCCAAAACTTATTCTACCATAAGTAACTCTAAACTATGTCCTAAGAGGTAACTTTTCAGACAGGCAGGTTCATCAGAAATGCTTACATTAAAAAACAAAAAAAAAGGTTGGGTCCATTTGATTCCTCACGCAAAATGTTCTGGTGGAATCATATAGGCAAATAACATTTTAAATATCTAGCAAAAAAATTAAATAAATTTGCACAGTTTAGCCCAGTCTAGTTATAAGTATACCTAGGCTTGGCCACCTATGCCTACATGGTGCTATATTAAGCTATACACTACTGCCTACTAGCTAGGACTCTACCAATTCTGCTACTATGTAGAACCATATTTCACCTGATACAGAATCATAACCTGTTTCTTTTGTTGTTGTTCTTCTTCTTGTTTCAAGGTCACTTTTTACTTTTCACATGCAAATAGAAGCCCAAACAAAATTTTTCATTTTTCTTACAGACTTGGAATAAATTGATGAAAAACTACAGACTTTAGAAGAGTTGATCTCCATTTTAGTATAAAGTTTATCCAGAAGTTACAAGGAGATACCTGCACAATGAAGAATGACTCTAACATATGATTTCTCCTCAGTAGTTTATGTGTAAACAGACTGAAGGTTTATTGTCATTCCTTTACCTTAATCCAATCAATTTTTAAATAAGTAACCTTTAGAACTGTTCTATGGGTAATGTTCACAGAAAAGATTATGCTATAACTTGAAATTATGTAAGAACAGAATTCTTGACAATCTCCAAGACACATTAGAGAGAAACAAGAATTTTGTTCTCTACTATGCATCTTAGAGAGTCAAAGAAAATTGTAGCTACATTGTCCCTGAAACAAAGCAAGCTTCACATTCAATAGGAAATACATACTTTGGAGATTATCTTGACAAAAACCATATTCAAAACAAATCTCACATTATAAGATTACAAACCTTGCCTTGTTGCATTGAGCAGTCTACACATCCTACTTGAATATTTCCATGTTTAGCTCCTGGGATTATTTGCAACCTTTCAAAATCACTTCCCAGTATAACAATGTCACATCCAGATGCATAAGCCTAAAAAAAAAAGAAAGAAAGAAAGAGAGAAAGAAAGGAAGAAAAGAAAAAGAATAAACTTGTGAAGAAAGTATATATCACATACAATACTGGCATTAATATTATGTTTTAACAGAGTGATTTTAAACATCCTGTTTTTTTTTTTTTTTAAATCTGTATAAGTCAAGAATATTTCCTTTACCTCTGATATTCAGTCCCATCAGCAAATTCAGCCAGTCCTGTCTGCAAAATGTTCACTTCCTTCATCACTAATGAATGGTACTGCTCTGGTCTAAACTATCATCATCTACCTCTTGCACTACTATTTTTTTTTTAAGTTTATTTAATTTGAGAGTGGGCACACTCATGCATGAGTGAGAGAGGGAGACAGAGAATCTCAAATAGGATCTGTGCTGTCAGCACAGAACCCCACCCAGGGTTCGAACCCATGAACCGTGAGATCATGACCTGAGCAGAAATCAGGAGTCAGATGCTCAAATGACTGAGCCACTCAGGAACCTCCCCCCCCATACTACTATTAATAGTCAGACTGTTTCCATTCTTGCTTCCCTCTAATTCCTTTCCACACACAGTCATCTTTTTTTTTTTTTTTTTAAGTAGGCTCTAGACCCAACGTGGGGCTCAAACTCATGACTCCAAGATCAACAGTTGCATGTTCTATCAAGTGAGTGAGCTGAGCTCCCCTAAGAGTCATCTCTTAAAAATGTTTATTAAAGCAAGTAATTTGCCCTGCTTAAAAACCCTTTCAATAGTTTATCCACTGGACATGGAATAAATCAACTCCTTACCATGGTTCAATGCCCTAAATTATTATCCTAACTCTCCAAACCCATCTCAAGCTACTGTTTCCTTCCCTCTTTTGGCTCCCGTCCCTACATTGCCCTTCCTTCTGTTCCAGGGGCATACCAATCTTTTTCCACCTCAGTGTGTTTTATCCACCTCTCTCCTGCCTGATCTTTGTCTAGCTAGCTTTTTTTCAATATTCGGGTCTCAGTTCCCTCTGTCTCTGATTACTTTCCATCCCACCACTATTTATTCTTCTTCATAGCACCTATCATAATTTTTAAGTATCTTGCTTATTATCCACTTCAATTGCTGCAAGTTAAGTTTCAAGACAAAAAGAGAGCATACAAGCATATCTTATTCTCTGCTCTATCCTCCAATTCTAACTAACAGGATTTCTTTATAAACACCTATGGAATAAATGAAGTATCTAACGTCAAAAAACAGCCACCACAGCCAAACAAATAAAAAGGTATCGTTCAAGGCTTGCTGGCAAGCATTTTATACCTTTTCGGTTTTTACAATTAGCACAACTCTTCCAACCAGAACTGATTTTGCATCCTTTCTTTAACTTCTTAAATCACAGGAGTTTCTCCTGTTACAAAGTATGTGGCTGTCTTCCTAGAATTTACCTATATAAGCCAGCATGAAGTATAACACTAACAATAAAACATTTATCACAAACTGTTTTCCATCCAAAAATAAGTTCACAGTATTGGCAATTATTTACTTTCTCATCACTTTTGCACCTGCACATTTACCTTACTTAATGTAAAAAATATTATACTTAATATATACTTCATGACCTTAATTCCTATCAAAGCCACAATGTTTCTGTACCTGCCAGCAAAAAGTATTTGAAAAGAAATTTGAGAGAACATAAAATAAATATGCTCACATTACAGATAAGAAAATGAGGCCTTAATAGGCTGACATAACTTCTAAGTGGCAGAATGGGCTTCAGAATCCTGATCGCTTTTGATTCTTGACCTAGCGCTATTTCCCTGGCACCATTAGGACTTCCCTAGTTATTATGCTTGCCCGAATTTTCCTAGAAGAAATTAGTGACAATCAAGTATGGTTCCACTAGTATCACACAGGGGAAAATCTTGGCTCAGTGAACAAACAAAAAAAATCTCATGATGGTCTATAAAACGATATAAACATCCACTATCAGAACACAAGACTTGTCACAAGACTATTAGCAAGAAAAATTTCCAAAAACTAATTTAAGAAAAATTTTCATTTGTAACACACTAAATATCTTAATATTTTAGAAACTGATTTTCCCCTCATTATTAAATTTTGATAAAGTACTGATTGTCACTGTATCCCAAAACATTGTGTCAAATTCTGAATGTTTACAATTTAGATTTCCCTACTTGTTAACAAAATTGTTTTAGTTTCCATTAACTGGAATGAACATGTATGTTTTCTTTCTTTCTTTCTTTCTTTCTTTCTTTCTTTCTTTCTTTCTTTCTTTCTTTCTTTCTTTCCTTCCTTCCTTCCTTCCTTCCTTCCTTCCTTCCTTCCTTCCTTCCTTTCTTCAATATATGAAGTTTATTGTCAAATTGGTTTCCATACAACACCCAGTGCTCATCCCAACAGGTGCCCTCCTCAATGCCCATCACCCCCTTTCCCCTCCCACCCACCCCCCCATCAACCCTCAGTTTATTCTCAGTTTTTAAGAGTCTCCTATGCTTTGGCTCCCTCCCTTTATTTTTTTCCCCTTCCCCTCCCCCATGGTCTTCTGTTAAGTTTCTCAGGATCCACATTAAGAGTGAAAATATATGGTGTCCGTCTTTCTCTGTATGACTTATTTCACTTAGCATCACACTCTCCAGTTCCATCCATGTTGCTACAAAGGGCCATATTTCACTCTTTCTCATTGCCACGTAGTACTCCATTGTGTATATAAACCACAATTTCTGTAACCATTCATCAGTTGACGAAAATTTTTTTGTAATTTTTTAATGTTTATTTATTTTTGATGGAGAGAGAGACAGAGTGTGAGTGGGTAGCGGCAGAGAGAGACACACACAGAATCCGAAGCAGGATCCAGGCTCTGAGCTGTCAGCACAGAGCCCGATGCGGGACTCAAACTCACAAACTGCGAGATTATGACCTGAGTCGAAGCCAGATGCTCAACCGACTAAGCCACCCAGGCGCCCCCATCAGTTGATGGACATTTATGCTCTTTCCATAATTTGGCTATTGTTGAAAGTGCTGCTGTCAACATTGGGGTACAAGTGCCCCTATGCATCAGCACTCCTGTATCCCTTGGGTAAATCCCTAGTAGTGCTATTGCTGGGTCACAGGGAAGATCTACTTTTCATTTTTTGAGGAACCTCCACACTGTTTTCCAGAGGGGCTGCACCAGTCTGCATTCCCACCAACAGTGCAAGAGGGTTCCCATTTCTCCACATGCTCGCCAGCATCTATATAGTCTCCTGATTTGTTCATTTTAGCCGCTCTGACTGGAGTGAGGTGATGTCTGTGTGTTTTTGATTTGTATTTCCCTGATGAGGAGTGACGTGGAGCATGTTTTCATGTGCCTGTTGGCCATCCGGATGTCTTCTTTAGAGAAATGTCTATTCATGTCTTCTGTTCATTTCTTCACTGGATTATTTGTTTTTCGGGTGTGGAGTTTGGTAAGTTCTTTATAGATTTTGGATACTAGCCCTTTGTCCAATATATCATTTGCAAATATTTTCTCCCAATCCGTTGGTTGCCTTTTAGTTTTGTTGATTGTTTCCTTTGCAGTGCAGAGGCTTTTTATCTTCACGAGGTCCCAATAGTTCATTTTTGCTTTTAATTCCCTTGCCTTTGGAGATGTGTCAAGTAAGAAATTGCTGCAGCTGAGGTCAGAGGTTTTTTTCCTGCTTTCTCCTCTAGGGTTTTGATGGTTTCCTGTCTCACAATCAGATCCTTTATCCATTTTGAGTTGGTTACAAAATTACTGTTTAATGTAAGTATTAAACATCTGCAGAGTTCAGAAATGCATAGTTATCCCAGAAATAAACACTCAGAACTCTAGATAAGAAAATGCCAATTTTTAATACAATTAACCCTTGATCATTCAAAGACTATCCCAGTTCTGAATTACCCTTGTCCTTTTGCTGCTCCTGTATTACACTATTATTGCCTGTCATTTGACTTTCCTTTAGTGACAGTAGAACATACAAAAGCTTTCTCTCTCTAGTTTTGGTAAACTTCAAATCAATTGAAAATGACTGATCTTATCTGGAATATCTCTCTTTCAGTCCCCACTTTCTTCTCTTAGAGTTATAACTAATGCATGGCAATAAACTACTATATGAGAAAAAAAAGATTATAATCATCTGCAGTCTTCACTAGTCGACTACTATGCTTGGTGCTTATAATTAAGATTTTCTGGTATTCTTGACTACAGAACTTATTTTTCAGTTTATCTGCATAACTAAATATAGAATGCATTAAAGACTCAAACCTTATTTGCATTATGTTCCGTTTCTCAATCATTTTCAAGAATCTGTAAATGTCTCTCCTTAAAAAGTCTGCTGTGCATAGGAGACTAGTTAAATAAATATTGCACATACCCACAATGGAGTATAATACAGCTGTAAAAATAATAAGGAAGCTATCTATGAACTGAAATGCAGTGATTTCTTGGGGACATTTTTAAGTGAAAAAAAGCAAAGTACAAAAGGATGTGTTATTCGGGCAAGGAACAAGGAAAATAAGAAAACACACATGGATCTGCTTATTACAGTAAGAAACACAGGATGGATAAAACTAGACAGTAATAAAGCTGATTACCAACAAAGGTGGGGAGGATGAAGTGGAAGAGATACAGGAAAAAATGACTTTTGAAAGCATGTTAACATAATACATATTCAAAACTTAAATCAATCAGAGTAGGGGACAGGTAGTGAAACAAAGGAATTAACTGCATTTCAAATAAAGAAGGCACAAAGGACCTAAGTAACTTATGAACACAGAGTATGATTGTGTATTATCAGTCTTGGACAGTGAAAAGGAAAACACTAGACCACCTCCTGTGTTTCTCCTTTACTCACACACAACTACCACATTCTCAACACTTTTGACAACAGATGTGGGGTCTTTTAACCACAAGAAATAATTCTGTGACATAAACTGGGTCTCTGACAATTTAACTCAATTCTGACACTACGTACCTGGGGATAGTGTCTGATCCCATAGGTTAAGGGCTCAGTCTTAACTGAGACTGTCCTATACTTCACAAGCTAATCTCAAGTGGTGGGTCCCCAGGTTACCCATAACTTCTGTCCAATTTGGTTACATATCAGAAGTTCCCACGACCTCCTTCCCCTTGGATTTGATATGTGCTAAAATAAAACTTAGGGAAATACTTACTTACATTTACCAATTTATTAAAAGATATGATAAGGGATACAGAAGAACAACTTAGATAAAGAAATGTATAGAGCAGGATCTGGGAGGAGGTTCCAAGTACAGGAGCTTCTGTCCCCATGGAGCTAGGGGAGCATCACCCTCCTGGTACATGGATATGTTCACCAACCTGGAAGCTCCCCGAGTGCCATACTGTTGGGATTTCACAGAAGCTTCCTTGCACAGGCATGTCAATTATTAACTCCATTTCTAATCCCTCTCTAGTCTCTGGAGAATAGAAGGTGGGGCTGAAAATTACAAGCTTCTAAATCTGGCTTAATCTTTCTGCTGACCATCCCAGAAGCCATCCAGGACCCTACCTAGAGTTGCCTCATTACAACAAAAGATGCTCCTGGTTCCCTTATAACTTAGGAATTTATAAGGGTTTCAGGAGCTGTGGTAGGTCCCAGCGTAAAGAACCAAGTAAGTATTAGGGGGTGCCTGCCTGGCTCAGTCAATAGAGCATGTGACTCTTGATCTCGGAATTGTAAGTTTGAACCCTACATTGGGTAAAGAGACTACTTAAAAAAAAAATTGGGCATGTTGGGTGGCTCAGTTCCTGAAGCATCCAACTCTTGATTTCAGCTCAGGTCATGATCTTACGGTTCATGAGATCAAGCCCTGTGTCAGGCTCTGTGCTGACATGGAGGAGCCTGCTTGGGATTCTCTCTCCCCTCCCCCTCACTCCCCAACCCCATGCAGCACGCAGCACCTGGACACACAATCTCTCTCAAAATTAAATACACATTAAAAAAAATATTAAAAAACTGTTAAATTGAAAAAAAAACAAATATTAGAACAAGTGATGCTCATAATGTTTTTATCACTTAGGAATTTAGAAGAGTTTCAGGAGCTCTGTGCCAGAAACAAGGGAGACAGACCAATATATGTTATCTTCTATTATCTCACAGGCAGGGTGGGGAGAAGTATGAACAAATCTTGAATGCTTTTTGTAGGTTGTTTTGTAACTGTAGTGGTACGGACAATGCAATTCTGAAACTATTTTAAATGTATTACAGAACTGAGCAAATTAGCCGAGGATCTCATGATATAAGGAAGAACAAAGATATAAAATAAGGAAAGATGCAACAGAGTCAAGTAAGGTTGTGCTGGAATTGGAAATATTGGTATAAAAATTATGTTTTCCAAAATAGACATATTTCCCTGCACATATGTAAATATATTTGTACATGTGTATGTATGTGCATGCCATATGCATATACATGTGTATCATGTGCTGGTACTGTCCACTGAAAAGGACAAGAAGCATAAACATCCCAGTAGCAATGAGATCACCTAGCACCTTGATCTTGGTCTCTAATAGCATTCTCTACTTAAAGAAACCATGGCTCCTTGAAGAAATAGCTAATTACATCACTGGGGCAGGGTAGCTACAATGAGGGCAAAGAATGCCCTCTTACACCAGAAAGAAGGTGCTTTAAAAAAAAAAAAAAAAAGGACCAGGCAAGAATCATCATCAGCGGATATTCAACCTAGGAATAGGGACTCAACCTAGGATATTTGCACGGTCTTAAAACTCTCTCACACATTGCTTATTAGGTGCAAGAGGAAGGAAAAAAAAAAAAAAGAAATTTGTTGTATGGGGGAGAAACTGGGCAACACCTTCAAGAGTCATCAAAATTAACATCACTAATGATAGATATTACATACACCTAGAGAAGAACACATCATCTATGCAGAATTTTGGCCAAGAATGCATAACCTCACTATAATCAAGAAGAAACATCAGAAAATGCAAAATGAGTAAAAGTTTGTTTTTTATTTTATTTTTTTTTCAGTCAAGCCAGTAATCTCTTTTATTTATTTATTTTTTTATGAAATTTATTGACAAATTGATTTCCATACAACACCCAGTGCTCATCCCAAAAGGTGCCCTCCTCAATACCCATCACCCACCCTCTCCTCCCTCCCACCCCCCATCAACCCTCAGTTTGTTCTCAGTTTTTAACAGTCTCTTATGCTTTGGCTCTCTCCCATTCTAACCTCTTTTTTTTTTTCCTTCCCCTCCCCCATGGGTTCCTGTTAAGTTTCTCAGGATCCACATAAGAGTGAAACCATATGGTATCTGTCTTTCTCTGTATGGCTTATTTCACTTAGCATCACACTCTCCAGTTCCATCCACGTTGCTACAAAAGGCCATATTTCATTTTTTCTCATTGCCACGTAATATTCCATTGTGTATATAAACCACAATTTCTTTATCCATTCATCAGTTGATGGACATTTAGGCTCTTTCCATAATTTGGCTATTGTTGAGAGTGCTGCTATGAACATTGGGGTACAAGTGGCCCTATGCATCAGTACTCCTGTATCCCTTGGATAAATTCCTAGCAGTGCTATTGCTGGGTCATAGGGTAGTCTATTTTTAATTTTCTGAGGAACCTCCACACTGCTTTCCAGAGTGGCTGCACCAATTTGCATTCCCACCAACAGTGCAAGAGGGTTCCCGTTTCTCCACATCCTCTCCAGCATCTATAGTCTCCTGATTTGTTCATTTTGGCCACTCTGACTGGCGTGAGGTGATACCTGAGTGTGGTTTTGATTTGTATTTCCCTGATAAGGAGCGACGCTGAACATCTTTTCATGTGCCTGTTGGCCATCCGGATGTCTTCTTTAGAGAAGTGTCTATTCATGTTTTCTGCCCATTTCTTCACTGGGTTATTTGTTTTTCGGGTGTGGAGTTTGGTGAGCTCTTTATAGATTTTGGATACTAGCCCTTTGTCCGATATGTCATTTGCGAATATCTTTTCCCATTCCATCGGTTGCCTTTTAGTTTTGTTGGTTGTTTCCTTTGCTGTGCAGAAGCTTTTTATCTTCATAAGGTCCCAGTAATTCACTTTTGCTTTTAATTGCCTTGCCTTTGGGGATGTGTCAAGTAAGAGACTGCTACGGCTGAGGTCAGAGAGGTCTTTTCCTGCTTTCTCCTCTAAGGTTTTGATGGTTTCCTGTCTCACATTTAGGTCCTTTAACCATTTTGAGTTTATTTTTGTGAATGGTGTGAGAAAGTGGTCTAGTTTCAACCTTCTGCATGTTGCTGTCCAGTTCTCCCAGCACCATTTGTTAAAGAGGCTGTCTTTTTTCCATTGGATGTTCTTTCCTGCTTTGTCAAAGATGAGTTGGCCATACGTTTGTGGGTCTAGTTCTGGGGTTTCTATTCTATTCCATTGGTCTATGTGTCTGTTTTTGTGCCAAGGGTTTGTTTTTTAAAAGTGGGAAGAACGTACTCTACTCTTCAAATGTCAATGTCAAAATGAATTAAAAAAAAAAAGAAATGATGCTAAAGAGACATGGTAATTAAATGTAATCCCATGGTCCGAATCTTGTACTAGAAAAGATAAATGCTGTATAGAACGCTGTCATATCAACTGACAGAACTGGAATACAGCTAATACATTAGCTAAAAGTTTATCAATATACATTTATGAAATAGATTACTGTTATTATATAACAGAATACTTGTCTTACCATGAAATCAAACTAAAGTATTTGATTGTAAAAAATTATGACATATGTAACTTATTTCAAAGGGTTCAGGACAAAAAATTATGTAGGCATACACATATCCAAGGAGCACAAATGATAAAGAAAATGGGAATCAAATACTACCAATAGTCAAATCTAAGTAAAGAGAGTATGGGTGCTCCTTGTATTATTTTTATTTCATTACTTTTTCTAGGTATGAAGTTATTTCTAAATAGTTACTTTCCATGTAGTGATGAAAACATCTAAAACTTAACTATTTTCAAAAATTTAAAACAAAAAATGCTGTGACTTTTTTGTGCTTTTATTTTTCACTTTCTATAGTGTTTTGGGCCTATTTTTTTCTCTTTGGCACTATACTGCAAGGCCAATTCAAGTGGTTTTCACTGTCAACAGATTTAATCCCTACAACAAATACTGTGAAGTACTCACTATAATCACCCCATTTTACTCATAAGCAAATTCAAGCTTAGACAGACTGAGTAATTGCCTTGAGTGTTAGAGCCAGTAGGAGGCACAACTGAGACTGAAACCAAGTTACAACTACTGGGAAAGGACATGCTCTTACCTGCTGTGTTAGGCTGCCACACGATGTCTTATAAACAATCAATGGCAATGAATTTAATAATTTTTCTCTAATTTCTTCCCATAATTAAAAACGTCTTATTTGGATTGTGAAGCAACCAGCACTCCCATAACTGTTGATACGAATATAAATTAAAATGGTACAACTCAAGATGCTTTCAATGGCTCAGTCAGTGGGCCGAGTATCCAATTCTTGATTTCGGCTGAGGTCATGATCTCACGGGTCGAGACTGACCTCCTGTACCATTAGTGCAGACCCTGCTTGGGATTTTCTCTCTCCCTCTCTCTTGCCCTTCCCTGGTGCTCAAAATAAATAAATAAACATTTTTAAAAAATAAAAAAAATGGTACAACTACTTTGGAAAACTAAACACATGCCTAATCAATAATCCAGCAATTCTACTCCTAAGTTTATACGCAATAGAAAGTGTCCATATTACACTAAAATACATGAATAAGAACATTCAAAGCTATTCATAAACACTCTGAGGTAGAACCAACTCAAGCATCCATCAACAACAGAACATATAAATAAACTGTAGTATAATCATATAATGGAATACTAGAAAGCAATTGTTCTCAAACTCCCTGGTCTCAGGAATTCTTTGACCTCTTAAGAAAATACTGAGGGGCACCTGGGTGGCTCAGCTGGTTAAGCATCCAACTTCGGCTCAGGTCATGGTGTCGTCGTTCATGAGTTTAAGCCCTGTGTCCAGCTCTGTGCTGACAGCTCAGAGCCTGGAGCCTGCTTCGGTTTCTGTGTCTCCCTCTCTCTCTGCCCCTGCCTGCTCAAGCTCTGTCTCTCTCAAAAATAAACATTAAAAAAAAAAAAGAAAATATTGACGTTAACCATCCTCACTTTTCTCTCCTCAAGGGCTTTAGTTTGTACATTATCACTATCAATACTTTCTCTTTAAGAAATTAAAACTGAGAAAACATTATACACCAACTGAATCAGTTATGAAACCTTCCAACAACTAAAAGCCCAGGATCAGATGGCTTCACTAGTGAATTCTACCAAACACTTGACAATTAATGCCAATCCTTGTCAAGCTCTTCCAAAACACTAAACATTTACAAACTCATTGTGTAGGGCCAGCATTCTGCCGTTAGAACTCTAGACAAGGTGGGGAGCCTGGGTGGCTCAGTCAGTTAAGCATCTCTCTCTTGGTTTGGGATCAGGTGATGATCTCATGGTTTGTGATATCAAGCCCCACAATGGGTTTTGCACTGACAGCATAATGTCTGCTTGGGATTCTATGTCTCCCTCTCTCACTGTTCCTCCCCAGCTCAAAGGCACACACTCACTCTGTCTCAAAATAAACAAAATAAATAAACAAATAAATAAACAAAATAAATAAATAATAAATAAATAAACAAAATAAATAAACAAAATAAATAAATAATAAATAAACAAACAAAATAAATAAACAAAATAAATAAACAAAATAAACAAAAGGGTGGAAAAAAGTCTAGACAAGGGCACTACAGGAAAATTACACACCAATATAATTGATTAACACAAATGTAAAAATCCTAAACAAAATACTTGCAAACCAATTTTAACAGCACATTAAAAAGATTATATACCATAATCAAGTGGGATTCAAGGACAGTTCAATAAAGGCCATACATGACAAGCCTACAATATAAACACCACAATCAATGGTGACAAGCTGAGGCAAGCTTTTTTATAATTCTCTAAGATTAGGAAAAAGGCAAGGATGCCTACTCTCACCACTCACATTAAAAACAATACTAAAAGTCCTTGCCAGAGCAATTAGGTGTGAAAAAAACAATAAAAAGCATCCAAATCAGGAAGGAACACATCAAAATGACTGTTTACACTTAACAAGATATCATATATTGAAATCTCTAAAGGCACTACCAAAAGAAAAAAACAACAACATTAGAAGTAGTAAATGAATTCAGCAAAGCTGTAGGATACAAAATCAATACACAAAAAATCAGTTGTGTTTCTATATATTAACAATGACCTATTTGGGGGCGCCTGGGTGGCGCAGTCGGTTAAGCGTCCGACTTCAGCCAGGTCACGATCTCGCGGTCTGTGAGTTCGAGCCCCGCGTCGGGCTCTGGGCTGATGGCTCGGAGCCTGGAGCCTGTTTCCGATTCTGTGTCTCCCTCTCTCTCTGCCCCTCCCTCGTTCATGCTCTGTCTCTCTCTGTCCCCAAAATAAATAAACGTTGAAAAAAAAATTTAAAAAAACAAAAAAACAACAACAACAACAAAAAAACAATGACCTATTTAAAAAGGAAATTAAGAAAACTGACAATAGCATCAAAAAGAGTAAAATACTTAACAATAAATTTTAAAAAGGTGAAAGATACCCTGAAAACTGTAAAACACTGATTAAAGAAACTGAAGATGACACACACAAAAAAAGGAAAAATATTTTGTGTGCTTAGAATGGAAGACTATTGTTAAAATGTCCATAGTACTCAAAGCAATCTACAGATTCAGTGCAATCCCTATCAAAATACCAACGGCATTGTTCACAGGAAAAAAAAATCCCCAAATTCATATGAAGCCACAAAATACCCCAAATAGCCAAAGCAATCTTGAGCAAGAACTAAGCCCGAGCCATCACACTTCCTGATTTCAGACTATATTACAAAGCTATAGTAATCAAAACAGTATGATGCTGGCATAAAGACAGACACATAGACAAAAGGCCAACTAATTAGCCAACTAATCTTCAACAAAGGCACCAAGAATGCATAATGGAGATAGTCTTTTCAAAAAATGGTAATGAGAAACTGCACATGCACATGCAAAAGAATAAAACTGTACCCTTATACACAAAAATCAACTCAAAATGGATCACAGACTTGAATGTAAGACCTGAAACCATAAAATTCCTAAAGGAAAACATAGAGGAAAAACTCCTTGACATTGGTCTTAGTGATGACTTTTTTGATATGACACCAACAGCACAAGCAGCAAAAGAAATAATAAATAAGGTGGGGGGGACTACATCAAACTAAAAAGCTTCTGCACAGCAAAAGAAACCGTTCACAAAATGAAAAAGCAACCTACAGAATGGGAGAAAATTTTGCAAACCATCTCTGATAAGGAGTTAATATCCAAAACATATAAAGAACTCATATAAATCAGTAAGAAAACAGTCTGATTAAAAACTGGGTAGAAAACTTGAATAGACATTTTTCAAAAAAAGACATTGAAGTGGCTAATAGGTACATGAAAAAAAGTTTTTCATCACTAATCATGAGGGAAATATACAGCAAAACCACAATGAGATAGTGCTTCACACCTATTAGAATGGCCATCATCAAAAAGACAAGAGACACCAAGTGTTGGTGAAGATGCAGACCAAAGAAAATTCTTGTGCACTCTTGTTGGGAATGTAAACTAATATAGACACTATGGAAAACAGTATGAAGTTTCCTAAAAAAGTTAAAAATAGAAGTACCATATGACTTAGCAAAGTAACTTCTGGGTATATATCCAAAGATGATGAAATGACTATCTCAATGAAATACCTACACTCCCATATTTACTGCAGTATTATTCACAATAGCCAAGATATGGCAACAACCTAAATGTCCAACATGGATGGTTAAAGAAAATGTGTATATGATATATATACACACAATGGAATAGTGTTCAGCCATTAAAATAAAAGAAAATCCTGACATTTGTGACAACCTTGACTGCATAATATTAAGTGAAATAAATCAAACAGAGAAAGACAAATGTGATATACATGTATTCCATACACGGAATCTAAAAACATTATACTAATAAAAACAGAGACTAGAAAGGTGGTTGCCAGGGTCTGAGGGCTGAGGTAGATGGGAGATGCTGGTCAAAGAGTACCAACTTTCAACTGTTAGATAAATAAGTTCCAGGGATCTAATATACAGCATGGTGACTAGAGTTAACAATATAGTATTATGTCCTTGAAAGTTGCTGTGAGAATAAAGCTTTAATGTTCTCACCGTAACAACAACAAAATGGTCATTATGTAAGGGACATATTAACTAGCCTTACTGTGATAAACATTTCACGATATATACTTGTATCAAATCATCACACTGTATACCTTAAACTTACATGATGATGTATATCAATTATATCTCAATAAAGCTGGGGAAAAAAAGAGATGAATATGTACAGGTAACCCAAACAAGGTATCGTCCAAAAATCACTTAGAATAGACATATCTTCTTATGGATAGTTCTAATGGACTATTCAAACGAATTTAAATAAAAATTTAAAAAATAAAAATTCAATCTCTAGAGTATATACAACATGGTGAGGTAATAAGCATGGAATTACACCAGGCTCCCTCCCCCACCAAAATCAGGGAAAGCAGGTTTAAAGTGGGCTAAGTACGTACCACTAAATTCTTAAAATAATCAATCAACCTGGTTTAAATAAAAACCAAAGGAGTAATATAATACATAGTATTCCTAAACAAAAATTTAGAAGTAGTTTGAAAGATTTGGCTAAAATAAATTATTCTCAAAACCCATTTGAAGGTGCCCTGACTATATTGTGTAAGGTTATCAAAACAATAAGAACAGCACTGATTTATCAACTAAACTGTAATACAATTTGGTCTCCAAAATTAATATGCATATATTACAACTGATACATGAGCTGCTTCTATCAAGAGATCTGTAATCAGAAAAATCTATTACTATCCAATGATAATTAAATTAACAAATGAAAACTCTTTTCGATAATACATAAATAATAGGTTTACTAACTTTGAGACTAAACAAGATGCACAGGAAGAACTGAGTTCATATATGTGCCATCAAGCATAGAATCATCATTTTTAACTTTAAATTTTGGCAGAGAACCTTCTCAAATATTCTAAATTCGAAAATTATCCAAGACTGTAACAGCCAGTATCTGAATTTGGAAAACAATTTGATTTTTTGTTTTCACTGATTCATTTTAACGAACCATACCAGGTATATATTCCAAGGAATTTCTTTCTGGTATATTTCCTGGTTAAATGACTTGAGTTTGGTATGTTGTAATTAACATTTTTCTCATTTTTAACCGTATGTTAAAAATTAGTACTGCTTCAATATCTTAACGGCATTAATACTATTTAAAATATAATATTTAAAGAGGGCCAGTTTTTAAAAAGAAGTCCAATTTAGTTCCACATGATGGCATATGAGAACCACAAAAATCTTTTTCCAGATATGAATAGTATCAAATTTTCCTCTCTTGCATTCTCTCCACTTACAAAGACCCACAAGCCCCTTCCAAAAACAAACAAAAAACCCCTTTCTATCCTCCCACCTATAAAGATTTCCCTAGAAGAACAAAACAAAAAGCTAAAGGATGCTTACTATGACAGAAAGTGTTGGCAGGAGAATGCTAATTCAGCCTCCATTTCTCTACCAACACCCAGAGAGCTGCAGTCAGTCTTTTGACTTCTAATCTGGATCCCCTTAGCTGTGAACACTGGGTTGTCTAACACAAAAGAGAGCCTGGAGCTCTAACATGTTTGCTTTCTCTTCTAAAGCAAAGATGTTTAAATTTCAAACTAGAGACAGGAAGTCCTAAATATTAACACAATCTGTCCCTTATAAATTACCTCCCTTTCCATTTCACTTGAAACACAGTTTCAACACTAACTATAGATAAGCTATGAAAAGAAAAAAACAATCTATTGTATATTAAAGCATATATGTCATCAGTATTCACAGAAATACTAGAAAATCTAGATTCCAATTAACTGTGACTCTTTTTAACTTATCATTTGTCCTTTATAAACAAAATAGTTTTTATTCTAAAAACAAAAGTTTTCAACAGATCAGGACCAGGTTGCTCACATATTTTCACTCTAAAAGCAGTAGGAAATTAACAAGGAAAAAAAAGAGTAAGGGAAGAATTCAGTTAAATAAAGAAAAAATAAAGAATTTTTGCTTAGCGTACAGGAAATTTTTCCCTGTTGTTCACCTGATATTGAGGGTAAAACACGTAACAAATAACTGAGAAAAATTTCAAGAAACTTTTTTAAGTTTATTCATTTATTTTGAGAGAGAAAGCCTGTGCACAAGTCAGGGAGGAGCATTAAGAGAGGGAGGATCCCAAGCAGGCTAAGCACAGTCAGCACAGAGCCCAAAGTAAACCTCACCACAGTGAGATCATAACCTGAGCCCAAATCAAGAGTTGAACCCTTAACGACTGAGCCACCAAAATGTCCCTAAAGGAACTTTAGTAGAAATATTTTATTTGGACTCAAATATAAATTATTAAAGCTATTTTAAAATACAGCATTTTAATTATATCCCAATGTCTTCTGTATGTCTTATTCATCAATTCAACCAGTATTTATGTGCCAAGCATTAGAATAAGCATGACTTGAATTTTATAATAACTGTCATTTTTGAGGGTTTTACATAAACACTGAACATAGTACACTATGAATAGGTAACACTTTAGCTCTATTTTACAGATGAGAAAAAAAGGAATTTAGAGAGTATAAAAGAACTTGCTCATGGGTACACAAAGAGCTGTAAGGAAATAGGCTGGAAATCAAATCCAAGTAATGACTCTACTAATAGGAGTCACCACTACTTTAATCACTGTTCTAGATGGTCATAAGGAAACCATGGGAGACACACACAAAGCAATACTGGTTAATGATATAATGAAAGTACAAACAAAGTGCTTTGACAGCAAGACAGACGTGGTCACTGCCTTCCAGAAGTTCTCATACTAAGAGGGAAGTCAAAATATTTGATTCCAGTTTAAGTAGTAAAAGTGTATCTAATACTTAGACAAATTGTATTACTAAGAGCATATTTTAAAATCTAGAATTCATGAGAGCAGGCATTCAATTTCATTTCAATTTGAAACCTGTCAGACTTGATTTGGAAAACAGGATTTCATTTCTTGTAATCTTTCAAAACAAGAACAGTTAGTTATCTGCAAACATGCAAAGGGAGGAATTACAAACACAGGATGTCTTCACAAAAGGCATAAAGTACCAGGAGGAATAAAACCATTCTTCAAGGGGGCCTGCAACAGGAAGATCTCATGTCCCTCCCTCTAGCAATACTGAAATTTAGAGATTTTTTTAGTCTATATATACCATCTACCATTAAGGTCTGTTACCTTCCTATCAAGTACAAATCGGAAAATGTTAAAAACAGAATTCAAGGAGTAAACCATAAATAGATTTTGCTTTTTAACGTAAAGAACAACTTGAAGAGACATAAATTTAAGATGTATAGGGTGTCAAGGAAACCGAAGGCGCGAAACTTGGTTTATAACACAACTACCAACTTAGTGTTAAAGAGTCAGGGATGGATTGGGTACAAAGGAAGATGACTGTTAATCCTTAAACTACCACCCAAATTACAGAGAATTGGGATCTCTTTATACTAAACAGACAAAAATTTATTTTTATCGAATTCACTAGAATCCTTCCTTAGATCTGGGAGAAAGCAGCAGTATGCTTGGTAGGAGATGATTAAAGTCTAGTTTATGGAAATAGATTTTAAAGATTTTTAATTTTTTTTAATTAAAAAAAAAATTTAAGTTTACTTATTTATTTTGAGAGGGAGAGAGAGAGTGCGTGCACAAGCAAGCATGAGTAGGGTAGAGACAGAGAGGGGAGACAGAATTCCAAACAGGCTGCATGCTAACAGCATAGAGCCTGATGCAGGGTTCGAACTCACAAACGTGAGATCATGACCTGGACTGATATCAAGAGTTGGATGCTTAACCAACTGAGCCACCCAGGTGCCCCCAACTTTTTTTAATGTTTATTTATTTTTGAGAGATCATATGAGCATGAACAGGGGAGAGGCAGAGAGAGAGAGAGAGAGAGAGGGAGACAGAATCTGAAGCAGGCTCCTCGCTGTCAGGGCAGACCCCCACTTGTGGCTCAAATCCTGGAACACTGACATCATGACTTGAGCTGAACTCAGACACCCAACCAACTGAGCCACCCAGGCACCCCGGAAATAGATATTAAAATAAGGTCGCAGAACTGAGCAACAAGCTACATGATGGTATAGAATAACCATATATAGTCTCTGGCACATTACCTCACCTCTTCTTGAAAATAACATGGAGGTGGGGTGCCTGGGTGGCTCAGTCGGTTAAGCGTCTGACTTCGGCTCAGTTCATGATCTCACGGCTGGTGGGTCTGAGCCCCAAGTCGGGCTCTGTGCCGACAGCTCAGAGTCTGGAGCCTGCTTCAGATTCTGTGTCTCCTCTCTCTCTCTGCCCCTTCCCCACTCAGACTCTGTCTCTCCATCTCTTAAAAGTAAATAAACATTAGAAAATAGTAATAATAATAAAAATAAAATAACATGGAGGCATCCACCACGGTTTTATATACACTTAAAAGGATAGTCTAGGTGTATAATAGGTCAGTCTATTGCATGTGCTTTGAAGTTCACACTATGGCTTACAGATTCTGAAAGCCTTCTTAGAGACAGTTGCTAGAATTTACATTGGATAAAGCACTCATGTAACTTTAGGAGATGTTACCATCCTGTAATCTTCCACTAGGAAAACCTCCTTAGGGCGCTGTTTATTTCCTCGGTCTAAATAGCAAGAGCAGAGAGCAGTGTCCAGCTACAGAAAGTCTACAACTTTCAGTTCAGTGAGACCCTCAGAATTCAATCTCCTCCTAAATATTCAGGCTAGATTACCATTTAGAATTAGAATCTCCAAAAGCTGCTACTGTCAAATGCAAGCTAAGGTGTGTACTAGTATCTCCAGAGTGGAGGTACAAACTGTCCAAGAGCAAAATACTTAGTTGCCGCAGATCTAAAACCACAATTTAGGGATGGAACACCTGTACCATGTCAAATCATGACTATTATTTAATCTAATACTTATTCTGACTGACAAAGACCACAAAACAATTCATAGGAGAAGAAAATCTGGGGGATCTGCGAAGCTTTTTTTTACTTTGTCTCACTGTTAATGTAAAAATAAGTTTTACTTTTCATCACAACTAAGAGAGAGCAACACAAGTTGTAGCAAATATCCTCAGCATTATAAATAAGTTTATATATCCAATCCTGACTTACAGTTTGAAATTATTATGAAAACTATAGTTAAAGCAGAAAATGCCAGTATACTGCTAAGTAGCCTGAAGTTTGGGGCCCTCTTCCTTCCAACATCTGAGGAAGACAAATGAAAAAGGAGTCACTTTCAGGTACAGAAGAGTTTTATTGAAAAACTGTAACGTAACTTTAAGTAATTGATGTGAGCAATCTAAAATAAATAACACTTTCCCAGGATTTCTAAACTGCTACACATGGAATTCAAAGGATGGCAGGAGCGAACTGTTTACAAAAAATATTTTTTTCTTTCCAAAGTTATTTATGGGTGAATTTGAAGAGAAGTAAATGAAAACACCGCTTTCACTGTATTACTCAGCGCTAGATGTTGATAGCAAACAAGCAGTAATTGTTTTAAGACACCCACTTAAACACACACACACACACACACCAACAACTACAAAGATACTTGACCTTAACTAAGAAATGAAACCAATCCCAACTATTTCTAAATTTGACAATTTAAGCCGATAGAGCAGGGTAACGAAAAGGCTTCATACACATCACAACAACGATTTCTGGATAAACGACTGTGGGAAACCATCCCAGTCTTAAGGACGTCAGCCTAGAAACTTTAAAAATCCTACAAAACATTCTAACTTCCGAGCCAGTACCTCGATGACCGACATGTTTCTACCTCCTTCGCTCTCAAAAGCCTGGTCCGCCCGGTCCCAGGGGCGCGGACCCGGGGACCCCAGTGCGGAGGGGACCAGGCGTTCTTGGCCTCGGCCCTGCGATTCTGGGCCGCTCCCGGCTGACTCAGGGGCGCGGACCGGGCACGGGCGACGCGGGAGCCTCCCTCACTCACCGTGAAGCGCTGGTCGCCGACGCTGCCCACGGAGAAGCAGTGGTCGCCAGGGTTCACAGCCCCGGTCAGCACCTGGTGCAGGTTCATGTCTGCGTCTTATGCCAGCAACGGACGCCGCGTCCGGCTCATGCCCAGGGTCGGCGGCCGCTTCCCTCCCTCCTTCCCTTAGGGGCGGCGGCCGCTCTTGGGCGGCGACGGAGGCAGCGACAGGCGCCAGGAGCCGGAGCCGCTCAGCCGGGGCCCGCAGTTCATCCCGAGCCCTGGCGGGCAAGGCCCGGAGGGGGCGGGCCGCCGAGAGGGCGCAGCGCCGCGCTCGTCCGCGCACCTGTCACAGCCAGCTGGAGGCCCAGGTGAAGCTCGGGGTCGACTCAAGGGCCGAGACCCCGGGCCGACTCACCGGCCAGCAGGGCCGCGGCGTCCACACACTTCCTCGGGGCTCGGGGTGGCTGGCCCTGACGGATCCCAGTGGCGCAGGCAGCACGCGCTCGCCTTCACCGCCTGACCTGTCCCTTCCCGGCTCCGGTGCCCGTCACCCCCACTGGCCTTTGCCGCTCACTACGCGTCGCTAAGTCCCTTCAGCCGAAATATCGCGAGGCTTCCCGCGATGAAGAGGGATACTGCGGTAAAGGACGCACTTTTTTCACCACAGTTTACAGATCAGCAAGTGGCTACGAAAACGCCTCGTCTAGTCAGATGCTGGCCAATCCCGAGCTCCAGTCTACGTAGGGCCCCGCCCACCACTGAGGACAGGCCAATCTCGTTGAGTCTGGTAAGTGAGTCTGTCTGTCTGAGCTGATCCAAAGTAAGGAGCCTAGCAGAAACCTAGTGAGCCCAGAATGAGGTGAGAGTTGTCAAAAAAATGCTTTAGGTTACGGCTTAATCTGTCGGGCCAGAAAGCTTGAAAGGGAGAAGTGCATTATAAGTGGAGCTGCAGTGTCCTCTGTCCTGGTAGAAACTACAAGTCCCAACAGGCACTGCTCCGCTAAGGCGGCGCCTGTCGACTTCCAAGTAAATGTGACCCGTTCAGCATCTGTAATCCCGGCGTGTGGTTTCTCCTGCTTTACGCGCGTTTCCAGCGCACCAAACGGGGTTAATTTGAAAGACTTAAATACTCGACAAGTGTTCAAATGGAGTGTTTTCAGCTAAATTTTCCTTAACCTACGTTTTGAACTAGTGCTGATAATAATATTGCAGCAGCCCTGCGTTAAGCGTTTGTTTGGGAGAAACCCAAGGATTCCAAAATGATCAGTGTCACAGTTAAAACCGCTAGATACTCTCAGTGTATTTTGACACAAGTTTTGTGTTAATTATCGATAACGGTCTGTTTATATGTCTCCTTCCGTATATTTAAGCCTCTTGAGTACAGACTGTGTGGTTCGCCTCTGTGTTCCGAGTGTGGGGCTCAGGGCCAGCTCCACTGTAGGTGTTGAGTAAATGTTAAACGAGTGAATGTAGATAGGAACTCTCCACCTAAAAGGAGTAGTTTCTTAAAAACTGCTAAACTGATTTTTATATCCTTTTGCTGGGGTGAAAAAAAAACCGACTTTCACACCAATACTTGGACGGGAGGAGTATTAATTTTATTTATGCTTTGCCAAAATGTTTTGTAATGTGTACATTTAATTTTGCAATAAAAAGTTACTTAAAAACCAAATTTAAGAGCCATCTCCCATTTTCAATTTGACAGATGTAGGTGAATTCCATTATTTATCCCAGTTTCTTTATCAAAAGAAGGGACTTAAAACTTAATTTGTTTTAAAAAACTATTTTATTGATGTCTGACATACTTACAACTTAATCTGTATTTTAATTATTAATTTAAAATATTATTCAGGGTGGCTTTAACTTAATTTTATATTTAGACTCTAAATAACGTTTTCTCTGTGTTCCACATAAATTGTATCTGGCCCAGCATGTTTTACTCATTCTGTCCTGCCCAGTTTTTACTTTTCAAGGGCATGCAGTGTAGCAGAATAAAAGAAATTCAGTGGCCTGGTAGTTAGGAAATCTGAGATCTAGTGTTAATCTCACGTTGGCTGTGTGACCTTGGAAAGGTTTTTGTTAACTTTCAGACTCGTTTTCCTCATCTGTAAAATCAGCAAGTTTAATTTATCAACAACATTTTCATTCCTGCAAGTCAGTACATCTGTTAGTTTTAATTAAATTCCTTCAGCCTTCAGTTAGACTACCTGAGTCTGAATCCTGGCCTTACTGCTCACTTAGGTTATTTAATCTCTCTGTGCTTTACTTTCCTTGTCTATGAACGGGAGATAGTAGTAGACTTTCTTCTTTTAATTATCACGAGGATTAAGTGAGAACAGTATTTGGTCCATAGAATTCAATAGATGTTAGCCATTATTACTATTATTAAATGAACTTAACCTTTTGACATACACTTACTCTTTCTAAGGTTTTCCAAATAGTGTCAAACCCCAGCACAAATCAGACTTTCCAGGGAAGCTTAAGACTACCACAAAAGTTCTGAGGATGTTATAGTCTATTTAAAACTATGGCACTACAATATCTGATGAAAAGCAAGGGTATTCTTTTGCTTCTTATTCATCAGAAATACTTCTACTACTTTATTAAATTGCCTGTTAAGCAACCTGTCTTTGATATAAAGCAGATGAACTGTTTCAGTGACACAACTAAATGCTTGTAATGTATCTTTTTTCTTCTACTGCAATTCTGGCCTACTGTCTGGTTTTATACAGCCCAGAATTGAGAATGCTGTTTACATTTTTAAATATAAAAAAATATATATGAATAGAAGAAGAATATTTAATGACACATGAAAATACATGAAATTCATATGTCCTTAAATAAAGTTTTATTGGGATACAGCCATGCATAGTCATTTAGGTGTTACCTATGGCTGCTTTCACACTACAAAGGCAGAGTTAAGTACACCTGACCTTGGAGCAATGCGGAAGAAGTTCTAGTCTTAAAGGGGAAGGAGGAATTTCTTTATACTCAGTGGGTGGTGACAGTGTAAAGAACAACAAACAGGCTAACCTCTGAGATCTTGGAGGCAAAAAAGGAATATGTATGAAGCCAATTCAGATTGGGAAGCAGTCATGCCTGTTCTTCACTCTCCGATTTCCTGAAATCCTTCTTATTACCCTTAATGTAAATTTCCTACCTTCCCAGTGCATGTGCCAAGGGAGCCACCAGTTGGGACGTCCAGCCCCATTGCCAACACTCACTTGATGAAGGAGGTTGGAAGTAAACAGAGTCCCTCATCCTATATCTAAGGCTGAATTAGGGGGACTGTGTTGCTGGCATTTCATACAAGCATTATGAACTTACTATTTCATCAAAAGAATATGAGGGTTTCTGGTGCATCTAAGACACTGACTGCCCCAGGAACCCGCCTGAACTTTTAACAACAAGCTTGCTATCGCAAAATCTATCAGGGATATTACAGGTTACATAGATATTTGAGCAATGAAATAGGACCCTAATCATCATTTATAATATTGTTACCATAGAAAAATTAATTCTGATACCTCTTAAAATTTGGAGATTGTCATTAAATACTCTTGGCTCATACTCACTTGCTCAGTTGAGGAATTTTCCACCCATAAGCATTTAAAGGGCAGTTATTTATAAAAAGCTACTATTTTATTAAACACCCACTCTACACTGTCATACGTGTTTTATTTATTTCATTTGAATCTCAACAAACTCTTGAGGCACCTGGATGGCTCAATTAGTTAAGCATCTGACTCTTGATATCAGCTCAGGTCTTAATCTCAGGGTCATGACTTCAAGCTCTACATTGGGCTCCATGCTGGGTGTGAAAGCCTACTTTAAAGATAAAAATTTAAAAATCTCAACAAATCTATAAAGGTAATATCTCTGTATTATAAATGAAGAAACCTAAACTTAAAAAGACTACATATTGACCAAGATCATATTAGATTTGGATCATATCACCACCCAAAGATTTGAACTTAGATTTCTTGGGCTGCAAAGACCCTCTAAGTGTTTTCCAAAGACCCCTGAATCCCAAAGTGAATACAGTCAGAGTCTATCACTTCCCTCCTTGCTAACAAGGTAAGAAGAGATAGGGAGGTGAGATGACTTCTTTAAGTAAGTCACTTCAGTGATTTTTCTAGTAGGAAGAACCATCTTCCCCAAACACTTTTCTCTTCCCCTTCCTAATGATGGAAGAAAAGCTGATCTCCTTACCTTGACCCACTCCCAAACTATAAAGACCATGCTTTGTTGAAAGTTAAAATCAACATTTCCAACCAAAATACTCCTGATACTTAGCCAATTAGGTAGATACTCACTTGGTTAAAGGCAAATATTTCTAGGAAAGTCCTGGAATTACCAGTAAGTCACACACATCAGTTGCAGCTTTAATCAGACTGTGACTGTCCTCATGCCTATTGGGACTTTTCTTCAGTGGGAAGGAGAAGTTGAGAGACGGGATTTTGCTCTCTCTCCCTTTCTCTTCCATTGTGGTGTGTGCCCTTGGCTGTTCTTTGCTGTGTCTTCTCACAAGACTTTGAAGATCAAACAATTCCTGGCCAAGAAACAAAAGTGGAATTTTCCCATTTCCCAGTGGATTTGGATGAAAACTGGTAGTAGACTCAGGTATAACTCAAAGAGGAGACATTGGAGAAGAGTAATTTGGGTCTCTAAGGAGTCACATGAGATGACGCTCGTTTATGCTGTTTCAAGATCACTTAACATCTTACTATCACTGAAAAAATCACTACCATCTTTACAGCTAGACATGTTTTATTGGGGGAATGCTTCTTTATTTTTTTATACTTCTGCACTAACAGGTTGGTTTCGTAAAAAATACGTGTGAGCTTTTGTTTGGAAAAAAATGGGAGCATACAGAAAGGAGAGGCCATATGGGAGACAGCAGCAGGGGGTTTTGTTTAACCAGGAGCAACTTGAGGGCTATGGAGTCTGGAAAAGTAATGAAGAAAAGGGACTGTCCCGATGAAAATCCCAGCAAGTTATTTTGTGGATACTGACAAATTGATTCTTTTTTTTTTTTTTAATTTTTTTTTTTTTTAACGTTTATTTATTTTTGAGACAGAGAGAGACAGAGCATGAACGGGGGAGGGTCAGAGAGAGAGGGAGACACAGAATCTGAAACAGGCTCCAGGCTCTGAGCAGTCGGCACAGAGCCCGACGCGGGGCTCGAACTCACGGACCGCGAGATCATGACCTGAGCCGAAGTAGGCCGCTTAACCGACTGAGCCACCCAGGCGCCCCCTGACAAATTGATTCTAAACTTTTATAGGGAGGAAAAAGACCCACAACCAGTGAACACAATATTGAAGGAGAAGAACAAAGTTGGAGGACTGACATTAACCAATTTTAAGGCTTACTATAAAGATACAGCAATCAAGACAATGTGGTATTGGCAAAAGAATAGACAAACAAATCAGAGACAGAATAAAGAGCCCAGAAATAGACCCACATAAATATAGTCAACTGCTCTTTGACAAAGGAGTAAAGGGAATACAATAGGGCAAAGATAGTGTTTGCAACAAATGCAAAAAAAATCGACAACGGTGTGCAAAAAATTAATCTAGACACACCTTAAACCCTTCACAAATACTAACTCGAAAATGGATCACAGACTGTGGCGCCTGGGTGACTCATTGGGTTAACCCTCTGACTTTAGCTCTGGTCATTACCATGGTTTGTGGGTCTGAGCCCCGCATTGGACTCTGTGCTGACAGCTCGGAGCCTGGAGCCTGCTTCGGATTCTGTGTCTCCCTCTCTCTTTGCCCATCCCCTGCTCATGCTGTATCTGTCTCTCTCAATAAACAAACAAACAAACAAACATTGAAAAAAATGGATCACAGATCTAAGTGTGAAATGCAAAACTATAAAATTCCTAGATAACATTGGAGAAACCTAGATGTCCTTGGGTTTGATGTTGATTTCTTAAATGTAACACCAAGGGGACGATCCCTGAAAGAGACAATGGATAAGGTGGACTTCATTAAAATAAAAACTTTTAGGGGCGCCTGGGTGGCTCAGTTGGTTGAGCGGCCAACTTCGGCTCAGGTCACGATCTCACGGTCCGTGAGTTCGAGCCCCGCGTCGGGCTCTGTGCTGACAGCTCGAAGCCTGGAGCCTGTTTCCGATTCTGTGTCTCCCTCTCTCTGACCCTCCCCCATTCATGCTCTGTCTCTCCCTGTCTCAAAAATAAATAAACGTTAAAAAAAAAATTTAAAATAAAAACTTTTGCTCTGTGAAAAACATGTCAAAAGAATGAGAAAATGAACCATAGACTGGGGAAAAATATATGCAAAAACCATATCTGATAAAAGACTGTTATCCAAAATACACAAAGAACTATTAAAACTCAACAATAAGAAAACAAACAACTTGAGATATTATTATACATCTATTAGAATGGCTAAAATCTCCAACACTGACAACAGCAAATGCTGGTGAGGATATGGAGCAACAGGAACTCTCATTCATTGCTAGTGGGACTGCAAATTGGTCCCACATTGGAAAATAGTTTGGTGCTTTCTTACAAACTAAATAAACTCTTACCATTTGATCCAGCAGTCGGGCTCCTTGGTATTTACCCAAAGGAGTTGAACATGCATGTCCACACAAAATCCTGCACACAGATGTTTATAATAACCTTATTTATAATTGCCCAATGTGGAAGCAACCAAGATGTGCTTCAGGAGATAAACAGGTAAATAAATAAATTGTGGCACATCCAGACAATGGAACATTAGCCAGTGCTAAAAAGAAATGAGTTATTAAGCCATAAGAAGTCATGGAGGCATCTTAAATGCATATTACTAAGTGAGAGAAGCCAGTCTGAAAGGCTACACATTGTATCATTCCAGCTAAATGACATTCTGAAAAGAACAGAACTATGAAGACAATGAAAAGATCAGTGATTGCCTGGGATCGAGGGTGGGGGATGAATTGGTGGAGCACAGAGGCTTTTCCAAAGGGCATTGAAAATACTCTGGATGATACTACGAAGATGGATACATGTCCAAACCTACAGAATGTACACCATCAAGAATGAACTCTAAGACTTTAAGGTACAAAACAGATAGATGAACATAAGGGAAAGGAAGCAAAAATAATATAAAAACAGGAAGGGGAACAAAACATAAGAGACTGTTAAATATGGAGAACAAACAGAGGGTTACTGGACAGGTTATGGGAGAGGGGTATGGGCTAAATGGGTAAGGGGCACTAAGGAATCTACTCCTGAAATCATTGTTGCACTATATGCCAGCTTGGATGTAAATAAACAATAAATTAATTTACAAATATACCAAAAAAAAAAAAAATGTGAAGCTTACCTAAGGTAAGCTATGAACTTTGGATGATTATTATGTGTCAGTGTAGGTTCATCAACTATAAAAAATTTATCACTCTGGGGGCACCTGGGTGGCTCAGTCGGTTAAGCATTCAACTGTGGCTCCAGTTATGATCGCACGATTCATGAGTTCAAGCCCCACATCCCTGCTGTCATCACAGAACCTGCTTCAGATCCTCTGTCTTTCTCTCCCTCTCTCTCTGCCCCTCCTCTCCTTGCTCTATCTGTTTCAAAATTAAACAGACATTAAAAAACATGTATCACTCTGGTGGAGGATGTTTATAATGGAGAAGCTATGCATGTGACAGCAGGGTTATTTGGAACACCTCTGTTCCTTCCTCTTAATTTTGCTATGAAACTAAAACTTCTCTAAAAAATAGCCTTAAAAAAAAAAACAACAACAAAACTTTCTCGGCCCCTCCCTCTCCCTGCACACACTCACTCTCTCTCTCAAAATAAATAAACTTAGAAACAAATGGCCTTAAAAAAAAAAGAAAGAATGGGGAGTAAGGTTTGGAAATCTTCAGAGCATACCACTTCCCCCTAGCTAGAAAGGTGAGAAGAGGTAAGGGAGGTAAATTAATGAACAAAAATGTTGGGAATGTTTCTCAAGCGTGGCAAGGAATAATTACAAAATACTGAAATATTCTGAGAGCAAAGAAAACTGAAGTTGCGTGCAGAGGTGAAAATTTTTTTTCCCCTCCGGTTAGAGTATAAACAAACTTATCAGGAACTAAGCTTGCACTCAATCATGTATGTGTTATGGAATAATTGATGAGGTAGAACATGAAATTTTCCAACAAAAGAAACTACCAGCCTCTTTTCTGCCTCAGACAACATAGCAAAGTGCCCTTGAAGCAATCTGTGTCTAGGTAAGAACCACTTAAGTGGCCCGTTTAATTATGCCATATAAGTGAGGCTATTTCTACGTAAAGGTAAGTGTAGCTGAGTCACACACGATCCACCAATATCTAACTAAATAATATATGCATATTTTTTTGGTAATTTATTTATCTTGAGAGAGAGAAAGTGTGCACGCTTGCACACATGAGCACAAGTGAGGGAGGAGCAGAAACAGAGGGAGAGGAAATCCCAAGCAGGCTCTGCACTATCAGCACAAAGCCCAACTCTGGGCTCAAACGCGCAAACCATGAGGTCATGACCTGAGCTGAAATGAGAGTCGGATGCTCAACCATCTGAGCCACCCAAACACCCGCCCCCCCCCAAAAAAAAGTATTATTAAAAACAGCACAATTTTGTCAGTAACAACTACATTAGGAAAGCAAAACAACCTCACAAGATAAACTAGAAAAAGTGATGGCCAACTGCACAAGTCCAAGTTTCTGCTGATGGTTAGCATGGTTCTCCGAGAAGCAGTCCTTGAAAGTTACAAACGCGTCATAAGAACTCTCACATATAATCTCAAATTTAGAAAAAGGGGACTAAGTGTATCCTTATTTTTACCACACCCCCCCCCCCCTTCTCCTTCTGCCTAGGGAAGTAGAAACAGATGCTAGAGAGAGATGGATGAAAGGAATACAACCTAAACTGCCTCTCTCTGGTCAATGCTTAGGCTCCAGGGCCCTACCCTGTAGTGGAGATTAGCAGTGGTAGCTCTCAGAAGAACAGGATTATGAGCCTGGCAAGTGTCTGAGAGTACAATGGAAGTAGATTACAGAAATCTACAAAATCCTACCAGACTATGTGCCCTTAATTGCTGGGCAGTACTGCTCACCTTGGGTTCCCTGGCCACTATAATTGATTCAGGAACAGACCCCGGCTGCATGGGTCAGGATCCTTCTCTGGGATTTTTCTGCAGCAGGTAGCAGGGAACTCTTGCATTGTTTAAAGAAAGAACCAGGATCCCTGAGCTTAGATGATGACTGAGTGTTTTAGGGAAGAACAAAGAGAGAACAGTAGAGCTAAGTTCTATTTTTTTATTAAAATTTTTTTAAATTTAGGTTTATTTATTTTTGAGAGAGAGAGAGTGCATGTGAGGGAGGGGCGGAGAGAGAGACACAGAATCCAAAGCAGGCTTCAGGCTCCAAGCTGTCAGCACAGAGCCTGACATGGGGCTTGAACCCATGAACTGTGAGATCATGACCTGAGCTGAAGTTGAATGCTTAACAGACTGAGCCACCCAGGCTCCCCAGCTAAGTTCCATTTTTATAGGAACTATGAGGACATCATGACAACCTCACTTGAACTCTTGGTCCAGTCCAGTGTCGTGCCTTTCCTGCCCAATTACGTGATTCCCAAATCTTCCCCACCTGCTTTTTTTTTTCTTAAGTGGGTTTGAGTTTTAATTCTGTTTCTGTCACTTTGAGTCCCAAGGTTAATACAGAATAACTTATACTCCAACCACACAAGAGTGCCAACTCTCCTGAATCTTTGGAAAATATTAGCATGTGAATTAGCAGAGAGAACGTCAGATAGGAAAAAAGGCAAGAATACCATTCCTGAAAAGTGCTCTCTATATAACTCTATATAACTTGGCGTGGTTGCTGCCACTAGTATTAAAAAAATAATAATAATAAAACTATAGACACCAGGTAGAAAATTAAGTCCACAGAAAACCATCTGGCAGAGCTCTGAACAAATAGAAGAAAGCAGAGATGAGGAATGTATTCCACCTGCTGATTTTTCCTTTTCTTTGTAGTAGAGGAAAGAAACAGAAAATGTTTTTAGGAAGGAAATTCAGTAAACAGCTTCCTACAAACCCTTATTTCTGTACCTGAAATTGCTAGAGATTCAAATGGCCATAGTACTTTTCTTTCCCTGTGTTCTAGAAGAATACTGCCCTATTCTCAGTGCAAAAGATTTTGATTATAGTTCTTGGATCAAAAGCATCCATAGAGAGAAGGTGAGCTCCAGGTTGTAAATAGTGCTTTAATTAATGCACATGTGTCTGAATCAATAATGGATTTTCAATAAATAGGGTCTTTGGCTTTCTGAATGTTAAAAACTTGAGGTAGATAAAAGAAATGCCTTTTTGCTATATATGAAAAAGACACTTATGCTGTATATATTTCTGAAAAAAAATCTCATCAAGTTTGTGTATTAAAAAATGAAGTTTAAAAAGTATATAGGATGGTATTTTTACACGTGTCTAACTTTCTACTGTAGATGTTGAACTTTGGTGTCTAAAATGGTACATTTGTTTTTTCAGTCTTCTTCCTGGGAAATTTTCATCCTGCAGAAGAAGGGCTAGGAGATTTTGAAATTTTCTCATAGAAGAATAGGAATGGAGAGAGGCTGCTGATTAACAGAGTTGGGTGACTAAGGAACTGGCATTTTACTAATGTAGTAAAACAATGGGGAGAAAATAGCGGGACAAGCCTTTTTGAGTGGGTAAGGCCAAGGCTGATTTTCATGTTTGAATTTGAAGTAATTAGGTGCACTGGGTGGCTTAGTTGGTTAAGCGACCAACTCTTGATTTCAGCTCAGGTCATGATCTCACAGTTTGTGAGTTCTAGTCCCATGTTGGGCTCTGTGCTGACAGCATGGAGCCTGATTGGGATTCTCTCTCTCTTTCTGTACCTCCTCCCTCTCTCTCTCTCTCTCAGAATAAATACAGAAAGTTAAAAAGTGTATTTGAAGTAATCATAGGACATCCAGGGTAACAGAGAGATGGGATTGTAACTCAGGAATGATTACACAGCTGGTAATATGAAACCAAGAGGTATTCAGTAATTGTCAAGAGCTGACCCTCAGGAAATAAAGTGGTTTCCAGGGGAGAGGGGAGGAAGACAGCAAGCAGTGGAGAACCAAGAACTAAAGCTTAGTGACTATCAAGTAGTGGTCAGGGGTCAACTGCTGTAATACAGTCAGGTAGTAGGAAGGTCGTATAGGAACCATAGGAGGAGCTTTTAGAAGTATGTTGCATGGGAGAAAAAAAAAGTTTGCTGCTCAGAGCATAAAAGAATTTAAGTCCAAGAAGAGAGCGTTGGATTTAGGATTTAGGTCATAGGTGACCTACAGGAGCTCACGAGAAGGATGTACGGATTCACTGGCTGGCAGCCATATCCGTAAATTGTCTTTGCCTTGGTATCTATTTGCTGTCCTTTTCTTAAGCTGAGTCCTGAAAGAGGAAAACAATGAAGAAAATTACAAGGCTCTGAAGAATTAGCCCACTATGAGAGAGAGTTCTCCAGCCAAGCCTTGAACCTGAACTGGCCACTGAGAGCTCTTGAATACATGAAGACGGACTATCTTTCTTTTTCTTTCCTTATTTCCTTTTCTTTTTTCTTTCCTTCCTTCCATACTTCTTTTAAAAACTTTTTGTTTGTTTGTTAAAGATTATGAAGTACTTAAATTTCCTTGGTATCTCAAAGGTTCTGACAAGGAGAGGTGCTGACTAGAGGATACCTGGGCTAAAGTAGATAAGAGGGCAGTAGTTTCCAAGGCTTCACTCAGGGAACAAGTCCTTTCTAGCTCTCGCTCTGGATCACCGTCCTAAAGAGTCTAATTAGTTTGCTTCTCTGACCTTGATTGCTACTTGGGAAGAGGCTTTAAAGCCTGTTCAGTTTCCCAAACTTGTCAAGCCCTGCAGTCTCCAAGTAGTCAGCAATCGTGCCCTGCCCAGACCTCTTGCTGTCTGACCACACTGCTTAGCTGATCTCATTTCTGTCACACCCTCTGTTGATGCTTCCTTTGGAAAGGCGCGTCTAAGAGGTAGCTCGGCACACAAATAGAAAGGCTTGAAAGATTCTTAACAGAGCAAAAACCAATGAGATAAGGAATCAAGGGTGGAGGGATTGGACTTGGGAGTGGTAAGTGTAGAAATAGAGATCGGTAGCTTTCTAGGATGGGTGGAGGTGAAGTAAGAAAGGTTCAACTTGATAGTCATCAAGTCTTTCTACAAAGTAAGACACAATTTTTTTTTTTATGTTTATTTTTGAGAGAGAAAGAGAGTGCAAGTTGGGGAGGGGAAGTGGGGGGTACAGGGGATCTGAAGCAGACTCTGCACTGACAGCAGTGAGCCCCATGTGGGGCTCAAACTCACAAACCGTGACATCATGATCTGAACCAAAGCCAGACCTTCAACTCACTGAGCCATCCAGGTACTGGATGCAAATCCTTTTTGAAGAGAGAGTGTGAATTATATAGCATGTGAATTATGTCTCATTAAAGCTATTTTGAAAAGGAATGAATGTACACAAAGAAATGGAAAGACATTCCATACTCATGGGTTGGAAGAACAGATATTTTTAAAATGTCCATACTACCCAAATCAATCTACGCATTCAATGCCATCCGTATCAAAATAACAACAGCATTTTTCATAGAACTAGAATAATCCTAAACAAACAAACAAATAAAAGGAGTGAATGTAAGAAATGGGATAAGATCAACAAAATATTGAGTTTAATACTATTAGCATGGCAGTTTCTTTTGTTTGAGAGAGAGACGGAGTGTAATTCAGGAGGAGGGGCAGAGGGAGAGGGAAAGAGAGAATCTCAAGCAGCCTCCACACAGGCCTCAATCTCAAGATCCTAAGATCATGACCTGAGCTGAAATCAAGAGTCATATACTTAGGCCACCTGAGTGCCTGAGTCAGTGGAGTGTCTGACTTCAGTTCAGGTTATCATCTCCCAGTTTGTGAGTTTGAGCCCCACATCTGGCTCACTGCTGTAAGCCTGTTAGCACAGAGCCCTCTTCAGATCTTCTGTTCCCCACTCTCTACCCCTTCCCCATTGGCACTCTCCCCAAAATAAATAAATTAAGAGAAAAAAAAAAAAAAGAGATGCTTAACTGACTGAGCCACCCAGGTGCTCCTGCATGGCAGTTTCGAGTTACAGGTCCCTTTAATGATGTTTGTATATGGAGTCATTGCAGTTGTCTATGTGTTCTTCTTTTCATTCTCATTGAAATATTAGGTTGCTCCAAAGGTTTGCACAAAACCTATTCAACTGTATCATAGTCATTCTAGGAAGGAACAAATAGACCATAACCATACATTTCCTAATCAATACATGCAAACATGATGGTTATATTAAATATTCCAAACATAAATAATATTTAGGAGGATGTTTTAGGCTGTATATAACAGACTATGCAATGATCAGTGCCTTAAATAATAAAGACATGTATTTGTGTCATAGGACAAAGATAGTTCCAAGATGGAACAGTAACACAACGTGGGCTTTCTCCTGATGGACACATGCTGGTTTTAGCAGCTCCAAATTTTTCCTCATCAGAAAATATAACAGGATGGGGAAGGATGGGGAAAGAAAAAAAGGTATTTTCCTCACTTTGTTTACTTTTTCCAGTGAAGAAAATCTTTCTAGGAAGCTACCAAGCAAACTTCCTATTATATCTTAATATAAAAATGGGTCACAATACAAATCCCTGGATTTAAGGGAGGCTGGGAAGTGAATAACTGATTTTTTTAGCTTTAAAGATAGAAGTGCAAGAAAGGAGGGGGCTGGAAATGGCTTTGGGGTACGTAACCAAACTGTCTGCTGCATTACGCACTGGGAAAAAGAATGACAAACCCAAAAAAATATTTGCTTGAGGAAATTTCAAGATGAGCAGATTTCATTTAAAATTAAGTGTCCTGGCTTTGCCGGTAGTACTTACACAACCCACAAGCCTGCATCTCACAATATGTCAACCACAAATACCCTACACATATTGAAAGTAGGGTTGTCAAATAAAATAAATAAAGCCCAGGTAAATCTGTGTTTCAGATTATTTTTGTTGTATATGTATGTTCTAAATATTACATGGGACACACTTACACTAAAAAATAATTTGTTATTTGTCTGAAATTAAAATTCAACAGGGCTTCCTGTATTTTTTTTAATGACTATTGTTTTAGAACAATTTTATGTACATAGCAAAATTTAGAGAAGGATACAGAGTTTTTCCATATACCCACTTCCCCTATAGGGACGAAGGGAAGGCCATCCCCAGATGTGCCACTTTGGCATATTGATTATTTTGAATTACAAGTTACATAAGAAACAGCCAGTGCAAGAGGAACACTCTGACCCCTCTTTGTCTCAGTAAAGTAGGAAATAAATCTCCCATGTAAACATATCCTCCCTGTACCAGGAAGTGAAGAGACATCCTTAGTACCAGAGATAGGGAATTTAGTGCCAAGAAGGCTGTATAATAAATAAACCTTGTTACTTTTTACTATTTACTACCCCAGCCCGAGCTGTTTAGAATTCATTAATAATTTTAGCTCCCAAACATCATTTTTCTTTGTCTTGTCAGTTCTTCACTGATTATTTGTCTCTTTGTCTAAAAACTGCCTGCCTTAGTCATTTCTGTAGGTCTTAATTTCATTATTAGGCCTCTGTGTGCACATAACTAAACTGTTTCTTTCTCTTGTTAATCTGTCTCATGTCAATTTAGACAGCTTTTCTAGAAAAGCTAGAACTTTAAACAGCAGAGAAATTGTTTTTCCCCAATACCCCACACATACATGTCTTCCCGCATCATCAATATCTTCTACTAGAAAGGAGTATTTCCTACAATTGACGTACCTACATTGACACATAATCACATTATCATAGACAACTATCAAGATCATAGTTTACATTAAGTTTTACTCTTGGTGTTTTATATTTTATGGATTTTGACAAATGTGTAATGACATTTATCAATGATTACAGTATCTTACAGAGCAGTTCCATATATATGTGTATGTATGTACATATATATATGTGTGTATATATATGTATATATATATATTTTTTTTTTTGAGACAGAGAGCAAGGAAATGGGGCAGGAGAGAGAGAGAGAGAGAGAGAGAATGAGAGAGAGAATCTTAAGCAGACTCCCCACTCAGTGCAGAGCCCAACACAGCGCTCAGCCCCACAGCCCTGGCATCATAACCTGAGGCAAAATCAAGGGTAGGACTATCAGCTGACTGAGGCACTTAGGCACCACAGCTTCCTATATTTTTATATGCTAAATCTGGCATCCCTGACCTGAAGGCTTCCACTCATCATGGGAAGTGCCTCCTCTGTCTCAGAAAGAGCCTTGCCGATTGGTGAACAGTCTAGAGGTCAAAATATTGTGATCAGTCTCAGAGAAGGAAGGGCAAAGCTGGGATATTTACTGGGACTTTGAAGTTTGATTTAAAGCAGTTCTTTTAATTCCAATCCAGCAGGATGGGGCGTGTTGATTAGTAATGGGTATGGATCATTGTGTAGTTTACATGTATGTTATAGTTTACAAGTAGTGAACACAAAAGGTGAGGATTTTCTGGCGAGTCTTGGAATATGAACTGTTTTCTGATACCTTCTATTGACGAGTTTATGGTTCTCCCAGGAAATTCCACTATTTGATATTTCCCTTATATCCAAATGGTGTTTGTTTGCCTTTTCTTGGGAAAATCAACAATTATCTTGGACAATTATGCCTGGAATGTGACTCAGTCATACTTCTACTTTGCATAATTCTACAACCAAGGCCTCAAAGACAATACATTTCTCTGTGATTCTATCTATCAGTCCTAAGACTGATTCCAAATCTCTATTTACTGTTTTACCAGAAAGGTCATAAGTTTCCCAATGAGAATCAGTCAGGTTCTTTACTTAGGATATGATTTATATTGAAGAGATAAATCCTTTACTTCTGACAGATTATAGCTTGTTCAAAAGTTTATCAGGCCAGGAACTAAGACACAATTAAGAAGATTCTTGAGTGGCACTATGTTTTTCAGACAGTGGGTTCCTGATTCTTCTGAAATAACAGTATCTTTAAACAGTGTCGGGGGATGCCTGGGTGGCTCAGTCAGTTAAGCCTCTGACTTTGGCTCAGGTCATGATCTCACAGTTCTTGGGTTCGAGCCCCGCGTCGGGCTCTGTGCTGATGGCTCAGAGCCTGGAGCCTGCTTCAGATTCTATGTCTCCCTCTCTCTCTGCCCCTCTGCCACTTGCACACTGACTCTCTCTCAAAAATAAATAAACAAAAATTAAACAGTGTCTGTTAAAAGCAGATGTATGACTTAACTAAGTCCTTGGGAAATGAAACTTCTGCTTTGGGAACCCAAATATGAACTGAACTTTTGCAAGTTAAAATGAGCCCTGCAACAGCCTCTCATTGTGGTTTGTGTAATAACAATGACCACAGAGGCTAAACTCCTAGACAGAGGCAGCCTGTTTTCGGGCCTCCTTTAAATCCGGTGTTCCTCCCTGCTGTACCATCTTTGATTTTCTCTGAAAACATACCACATTCCTTTTTTTTTTAAATTTTTTTCATTTATTTTTGAGACAGAGACAGAGCATGAGCAGGGGAGGGGCAGAGAGAGGGGGAAACAGAATCCAAAGCAGGCTCCAGGCTCTGAGCTGTCAGCACAGAGCCCGATGTGGGGCTTGAACCCACGGACTGTGAGATCATGACCTGACCTGAGGTCAGACACTTAACTGACTGAACCACCCAGGCGTCCTGAAAACATACCACATTTCTTAGCAAAGAAGCTTGCCTCCTATGAAATCCTATTACTTTCTCTGTTACATATTTCTGATCATTGTTATAGTACTTTAAATCCTGCTACTTTACTTCCATTACCTAAAAAAGAGGAAACTCATGACTCTCTGACCTCTGTTTGTAAAATCTATGTCCTAAATACATTTATTAGAAATCCTTTTAGAAAATGCAGACTTCACCTTGCTTTTCTGATGGGTCATACTGTAAAACTAAAACAGAAAAATGTTAGGTAAAATACATGGCAAAAAACAAAGTCATTTTGGTCCTAGAATATAGCCCTTTACCAGAAGGAAAAATTTGCTCAGATGGCAGAACTCACTGTGCTCACTAGAGGTTTTTGGCTAGATAAGAGCCTTAACATTTAGAAGGATAATAGATATACTTTTTGGGTAGTCCTTGAAGTGCTCTGGAGACAAAGAGAGATCTTCATCTCAGGAGGGGCCCATTTAAGAATGGTCAGCAAATTGGGGGTGCCTGGGTGGTTCTGTTGGTTAAATGTCAGTCTTTTGATTTCAGTTCAGGTCATAATCTCACGGGTTCCTGAGATCGAGCCCCAAGTTGGGATCTGTGCTGACAATGCAGAGCCTGCTTTGGATTCTCTCTCCCTCTCTCTGCCCTTCCCTGTTCACATGCTCTTTGTCTCAAAATTAAATAACTTTAAAAAATTAAATAAAAATTAATTTAACAATTAAAAATTAAAAAATTAATTAAAAATTAAAATTAAATTAAAAATTAAATAAACTTTATAAAATGAAGCATAGAGGGGCCCTTGAGTAGCTCAGTCAGTTAAGCATCCGACTCTTGATTTCCACTCAGGTCATGATCTCCTGGTTTGTGGGTTCAAGCCCCCCATCTGACTGTCTTCTGACAGTACAGAAACTGCTTGGGATTCTCTGTCTCCTTCTCTGTCTCTACCCCTCCCCCTTTATGCTTGCTCTCTCTCTCTCTCAACAATAAATTAATTAATTAAAAAGAAAAGAATGGTCAGCAAATTAAAGAATTTTGAATGTTCTGTTTCCTAAGAAGGTAGCTCTTATGAAGTAGGAGCTTATACAAAATGTGAAAGGAAATGCTCTGGCACTCAACTAAGATTCTAGCCTCATGACACCTCAAACAATTCAATCTTTGGAGACATTCAAAAAATTTGGTATAGAAAGCCAGCATTCAGGATGCCTGGGTGGTTCAGTCAGTTAAGTGTCCAACTTTGGCTCAGTGTCCAACTTTGAACTCAGTTCTTGCTGAGTTCTAGCCCTATTGTTGGGCTCTGTGCTAACCACAGCTCAGAGCCTGGAGCCTGCTTCAGATTGTGTCTCTCTCTCTGCCCCTTCCCTGCTTGCACTCAGTCTCTCTCTCTCTCTCTCTCTCAAATAAATACACATTAAAAAATAAAGAAAGAAAGCAAGTAAGCCAGCGTTCAACAGAGCTTACAGTCTAGCCAGGTGAGAACATTTAAATTAGTAAATACAGTAAGGGATATTATGCATTATGAAAAGTAACACATAGGCAAATTTTCAGGGAAATGGACTTTGGAGGAAATGGTCAGTTCTTAAACAAGGAAGGAGAGTACTAATGGATCTGGAACAGTTGCTCAAAGCAAGACACCCTTGAGTTAAGTCTTTGGAAGATGGAAACATGGAGTGTTTTCTAGACAAAGTAAGAAGCTCAAGCAAAAGTTGTGAAGTGGCTTGGGCAGTCCAGGGACTTGGAACCACCTTGCATGGCTAGGATATTTGAGTGACAAATAAGAGATGACACATCTATTGTGGACGATGTATGTATCTTAATCCCTTGATCCCTCGAATAAAGCAATTTAGTATATGTGCTGCTGAAGCAAGCACTCGAATAAAGCAATTTAGAGGAAAGAAGTGATTTGGTAAAAGTATAATTCTTTATTAAAAAATAAAGTGTTTTTTTTAATCTGAAAAGCTTCTGTTTTCATAATTATATCTTGATCTTGATACTTACTCATTTTTCAACTGCCCAAAGTCAGCTTTAAAAATTATGTCCCATGTTCAATTCTGTTACCCTTTCTCTCCATAATCTAGTCCCTGCAAATATTTGAAACTTCATTCTGGATAAGTATAAATTGATGCAAATGGATCTACTTTTCACTGGGTGCTCTTCAATTGGAAAAGTAGTCATGTTCTGATATTCAGGTGCAAAGTAATTTACAGGCATGGTCAATGAATATTCTATTTGTATATGTGTCTGTGTATGTGCACGTAACTGTTGATGTGTACCCACAAGTATCATTTCTATTTATGTAGTATCCTTTATAACATAAGCCTAAAACCAACATTCCAGACTATCAACTAATGGCTTCCTATTTATATTATTAAGTAGCATTGTTGTTAGTAAACACTGTACATGGAGAAAGCTATTATGGTAAACCAGCTAAACCACAGTTCGATGTCCTTACTCAGTGGGGTTTTATTTAGAACATAAGCAATGTCCTAGATAACCTAATGATAGACACAGGAGTGTGTCTTATCCTTGCATTCTTTTCCTTTCTTTGGAGTTCAGGTTTATAAGTTTAAGCTAATAATCGTACTTCCTTGTTCGTGGCACATTGCTATCATTGCCTTCCTCCATCCCCTCACTTTTTAACATTTTAGGTAAGAGGGGTGTTTTTACATGTGTACTTCCATTTTCCAGGAAATGGAAGTCCTATGAGTCAGATCAGGATTTCGATCCTGATTCTTTGCCACTAATAAGCATGCAATTTTGCGTAAATGATTTAACCTCTCTGAGACTCCATTTTCTCATGTATAAAATGGGAATAGGGGTGCCTAGGTGGCTCAGTCGGTTCAGCATCTGACTGCAACTCAGGTCTTGATCTCGCTGTTCATGAGTTCAAGCCCCATGTCAGGCTCTGTGTTGACAGTTCGGAGCCTGGATCCTGCTTCAGATTCTGTGTCTTCCTCTCTCTCTGCCCCTCCCCTGCTCACACTCTGTCTCTCTCAAAAATAAGTAAACATTAAAAAAAAATTGTAATGGGAATAATAACAGCTACCTCATCATGGAGTTACTATGAGAATGGATTCTGTACCTAGAGTACTTAGCACAGTGTCTAGTATGTGGTAAGTGCTCAGTACAATCTTGCTACTGTTTAATAACTGTCACTGGCATTAGAACTTTGAATTTGGACAAATTGCAAGCCAAGATAGTAGTATCTACTACCAATATGCTATGTAACTTTCAGTAAGTCACTTTGCCAAACTGTCACTTCCATTTCTGCACTTAGGGAATAGAAGTGGCATTGCAACTGCTTGTAAATAAGACTGTGAAAATTTAAAGCACTAAGTAAATATTAATCATTTATATCACCTCATAAAAATCTGTCATTATGTCTATAATCCTGAAGATAAGTATAATTGATATTTTGTATGAATAGTGCACTTTCCACTTGTTCAGACATTTCAAAGATGAACGAAAGAGCATTGAACCTACCTAAGGTTATAGACTCAGTAAGACGGGAGGAACAGATATTCTGTTAACTGATGGGCAATGACAGAAGAAATTTATCTTCTTTGAAGAATTTCATGTTTCTTCCTATCCAGCAAAGAGTGAATCTTAGCAGTTCCATCAAGAAGTAGATGGTGCTAATGGCAAGGTCTTCAGTGGGAGCTGATTCTGTGGGTTTTTAGACCCCCTGAGTAACCTTGGCTGTTCCTCTCCTTTTCAATGCCTAATTCTGAACTTAAAATTTAGCTTCCCCAGTGGGTTAGCAACAAAGGAAGAAATGTTATGCTGTAAAAGTAATGGAAGTCCTGGGTCCTCTAATTCTCTCTTCTTTGATGGTACTTCTCAAGGCGCAAGATTTGTCACAGTATAGGCTTATTAAGCTCTTTAGTGGGAGGGCTGTATACAGCAGTGACTTAGATCCTTAGAGCCAGACTGCCTGGGTTTGAATCCTGGCTCAGGTTCTCATGAGCAACGTACACTTAACTGTCAGGGCTTAAAATAGCACCTGCTTCATGAATTAGACCAGCCCCTGGACCATGCTAGAGGCTCAGTTAATATTACCTATTAGTTTTGCAAGTAAGAGTGTATGCCTAACTAGAATGTGGTTTACCTGAAAGGTAAAATTGGAGGACAAAGTTGGTTTAACTTGAAATAATTTATATGAGCAGACACCACCAAGATGGGTTCACCAAAGTGAATCACTACATAGTCACATAAATAATACAGCTTTATTTCTTTATTACTAGAATTATAAGTTAGTATAGCACAGACAATAAGTGCATGGGCTTTTAAGTCAGTTATGACACTGTGTCCTTGCTTCAGTTTCTCCACTTGTAAAATGGTTAAAAGTAGTACCTCCTCCGTGGAGTTGGTGTGAGGTTTAGATGAGATAATGCCAGTAAAGTGATTAGCAGTTTCTGACAAACAGTAAACACTTAATATTCTGTTATCAATGATAAATGTTAGTGGTTATTGTCATTTGAAGTAAAATAGCAAGGCATATAAGCCCCATTCAGATAGAACCAGTTGTAACTAATTTAAATGTTTGTCACATACATTGTCACAAATTTAAATGTGGTCAAAACTGGGGCTTCTCGTTGTAGATTTAGACATATGGAAAAAGTTCTAGAACAATTCTATGCCTGGGCCATAGTAGGCACTTATATAAATACTGATACATGAGTGCCTCTGTGAATACACTGATTGTTTTCCTCTGTGAACCTCACATCTCAGTGTCTTAAGATTCTTTGTTTTGCCTTACTATTTCAGGTCAGTTTAGTTGTGGGAGGTTGTTTATGCCATCACTAGGGCTTGCTGTATCTAATCTGGTCTTGATCTGAATCTGTTCGAAGCAGCTAAAAGAAGCCATAGCTAGTTGGCATTCACTGAAAAAAACATGAAGGCTTTGGGGAAAGTTTTTAAGAGTAACAGGAAAAGAACAGGATGTTATTAGATTGGATTTAAATGCCTGGCATGTATATTGGAGTTTGGATTACCTTCTCTATGGGCTAACTCCTACAAAATTTTAGTTAGCATTTTCCCTCCTACAATTTATTCTTAAAGCTCATTATCTTCTTAATAGATTAAAATTAATTTTAGTTTTAGCCCATGTAAAATTTAATAAGGACAGTAAACCTTTAGCTCCAGTTTTCTCAAATGCTTTACAAAGCAAAATGGTAGTTTTACATTACTATTTACTCTCAAATATTCAAAGCTCCACTATCCGTCATATAAACTGATAAATCCTTAAATTCTAATAACAAATTAACAAGTGATGTTAGCAGAAAACATTGGCCACTAATTCCCAAAGGGAAGCAGAGTTGTGTTTACCCATTCATATACTTACAATATGTCATTTATTAAACCCCCTTTCCCTTACCACAACCCTTGATCCAAACTGAATGTTCATTGTGGTGGGTCTAGGGTGTTGCCGTGGCAACACTGGAACTCAAGGCACCAGAATGTGGCCAGGTCAGAATACACCAGAATCTGTACCTCCATGTCCATAGCTCTTTGTTTATGGCATTTATCATTGATTTGCTCTATGTGATTTGTTTGGTTATTTGTGTACCTATCCAGGAGATAGGTCTGAGAAATACCACTGCCTGGAGTCACATCTTCTTGGAAGAAAGAAAGGAAGGAAAGAAGAGAGAAAAGAAGGAAGGAGGATAGGAAGGGAAGAGAAGAGGAAGAGAGGGAAGAGAGGAGGAAGGAAAAGAGGAAGGGAGGATAGCATTTGTATGGAGCCAGAGTCAGAGACGTGAGTCTAGGAAAACATTATTATCTCTCCCACCTTCTATATACCACCCCAGTGGTTGCTTTTTTATGTCTCTATCCAATTTCTTGATAAACCTAGACTTAAAAAGAAGTAATCCTAAGATGTTTTCTTAGTTGTCATGAATGAATTCAGTAATTTTTCTTTTTTTAAGTTTAGTTATTTTAAGAGACAAAGAGACAGACAGAGAAAGAAAAAGAAAGCAGCATGAACAGGGGAAGGGCAGAGAGAGGGAGGGAGAGAGAGAATCCCAAACAGGCTCAGCACTGTTAGTGCAGAGCCCAACAGGGGGTGGGGTTTGAACTCATAAACCATGAGATCATGACTTGAGGCAAAATCAAGAGTTGGTTGCTTAACCGACTGAGCCATTCAGCCTCCCCTGGATTCAGTAACTTTGACTCTCATTAGCCGTAGTTCAGTCAACTGGAAAATTTTTTTTTTTACTTTAGAGGACACACATGTGTGAGTGGGGAAGAGGGGCAGAGGGAGGGAGGAAGAAAGAGAGAGAGAGAGCAGCATGAGCAGGGGAAGGGCAGAGACAGGTAGGGAGAGAGAGAGAGAGAGAGAGAGAGAGAGAGAGAGAGAATCTTAAGCAGGCTCCACGCTCAGTGCAGAGTCTGAGTCGGGGCTCAATCCTATGACCTTGGGATCATGACCTGAGCTGAAATCAAGAGTCAGACAATCCCAACTGACTGAGCCACCCAGGCACCCCAACTGGAAATATTTTTTATTGTAAGATTTGAAATGGGCTATGCTGAATAATTCACAGATCTATCATATATGGTCATGTCTATTCTCCTACTTCAAAGTTTGATTTTTATGTTTCTGTCAGCTCCAGGAACTGTAAAACCTTCTGAGACATAAAAAGGAGAAAACCTCAAAATTGCTTTCTTTCTATACTCTAACTTTCCCTTTTATCTATAGAAGCTAAAAGTATTAACTTTGGAACCACACCTATATTTTGCCCCAAAGACTGTATTAAATAATGTATGATGACATACAGTGAAGTACAGTTGTTGAAATGACTTTGGGAGTGTTCTTTGGCTCCAAAAGACATTTGATTGAGCGCATTCTTTCTGATTGCAAGATAGCAGAGCTCATTAACCCAAGGGATAGAATGACATTTGCTGTGTCTTTTACCGTTTCAAGAATAGGATCTTCCCAGTAGATTATGCTCTTGTCAGTCTTGTTAATATTTTAAGGGAAACACATCAATCTAACTTTCAAAAAATTATGTTTCCTTCTTTGAATCGATAATATATTCGTATGGCTTAAAACCCAAAAGGTACAAAAGAGTATAGAGTGAGATGTCTCTCCTTTGCCCTTGTCTCCCAGCCACCCAGTTTCTGGAGATAACCACTGCGTTTTGGATACTCTTCCAGACATGTCCTCATACTGATTTTTGACACATCTCTCTTAATCTAAACAGACATTTGGCTCAGCCCTGAAACGTCAAATTCTGTTATTTCCTAAAGGAGTTTCTCCCTGCTGGCCATTTGCTATAAACTGATTCACAAAATGGGAAAATTTAATATAATTAAATTCCCATTCAAATGACTTTGAGAAAGTGTCAAAATTGCTGGGATTAGTTGATTTAAATATTGTTTAAGAGAAAATCAATTCTATAGAGTCCAGATGGCAACTCAAAAAAAAAAAAAAAAAAAAAAAAGAAAAGAAAAAAGAAAGAAAGAAAAAGAAAAAAGACAAAAAGCAGTGTCTTTTCTTAGATTTGTCTGTCAATGAAGAGGATGACTTCTATATTATGAAATTACTTGTTTTTGTTGTTCTTAGCCTTCTCCCATAGTGTCCCCTCTATTACCTCTCCCTTTTTTTGCATGTTTTTTAGCAAAACCTTGTCCTTAGCCTACCTCCTCTACTCTGAGCTTTACATTTACATTTAAAAAATTTTTTTTTAATGTTTATTTAATTTTGAGAGACAGAGACAGAGACAGAGCATGAGTAGGGGAGGGGCAAAGAGAGAGGGAGACACAGAATCTAAAACAGGCTCCAGGCTCTGAGCTGTCAGCACAGAGCCCAACACGGAGCTTGAACTTACAGACCGTGAGATCATGACCTGAGCCGAAGTTGGACGCCCAACCGACTGAGCCACCCCCAGGTGCCCCTGAGCTTTACATTTACATTTTATACTTTCTTAGAGCTGCCCAGTGGTTCTAGCCACGTGTGCCTCACTTTCTGTCCTTATCCTCTGTTCTGGAGCTCATCAATATCCCACAGTCACTCTGTATGGGAGTCAAACCATAAGAGACTTTTAAATACAGAGAACCGACTGAGAGTTGATGGGTGTCGGGGTGTGGGGGGTGGGTTAAATGGGTGACAGGCATTAAGGAGGGCACTTTTCAGGATGAGCACTGGATGTCATATGTAAGAGATGAATCACTGGGTTCTACTCCTGAAGCCAAGACTACACTGTATGTTAACTAACTTGAGCATAAACATAAATAAATAATTTAAAAAACAAACAAGTATTTAAAAAAAAAGAATTAACTGTAATAGTCTTGTTGGATACATCTGTGTTTGGGAATGGTACTTCTTTCTTTTTTTTAGTTAAAAAAAATGTTTTATTTCTTTTTGAGACATTGCAAGCAGGGGAAGCACAAATTCTGAACTTACAGCAGTGAGCCCGATGCTGGGCTCGAACTCAAATACTGTGAGGTAATGACCTGAGTGGAAGTTAAATGGTCAACTGACTGAGCCATCCAGGTGCCCCCGGGAATAGTACTTCTATATGGGGTTTTCCATTCAATGCAATTTGTTGAACTGTTGCCTTACTATTAATGGGTCATTTGCTTGGATGTGGGAGTTGGTTCATTAAACAAAAACTTGAGTCAAACAGATTTTTAGTTAAATTGGACTTTCCTTGATGATGCAGTTCCTAGAATCCACTAGAGTGCATTATATACGAGCTGATCATGCAGGAAGGTGCATGATCCCACCCATAAGGAGTATTGTATTCATGAAGGGTGTTATAGTGAAGATATAAGGCAAGGTATTTCCCTCAGGCTATGTGCTCTCAGTTCACAATAAGACAACTTTCTGAGGAGGCCTTTTGGGTATTTCTAGGAGTTAATCCTACCTTCCCAGGATTCAAAGAGGCTTTCCCTCATGCTAAACTATATACACACTTAGGGCAGGGTCCCAGGTTTTTATTAGTTCTGATACCATAAATTTATACTAACAGGACATGTACTAATAGAAACAGTGCTTTTATTTTTTTCATTATCAAGTATCAGAACTAGGCAACCAGGGATTTGATTAGAATCTGCCATTCGCTTGACACAATTCTCATTGCCCTCAAGGTCTCTGCCAACAAGGTTAGAAACTACCGTGACAATGTTAAGCAGTTCAAAAACTAACGGATCATCTGTGTTAATATGTTTTTCCCCCAGTGTGCTTCAGATCAAGTATTTTTCTACTTATTGCTCATTTTAAAAACCATACTGCTTTAAACGGGTTACGTGAAATACAGTCTTACTAGCACAGGCTTGTACCTAGTCAGTTGAAAACAAACTTATCTGGGCCCAAGCTATTTTGGGTATAAGTGGAAACTAATTTTAGTAAAAGTTTGGAATTGTATACAAAATATTGATGTTCTATTTCTGGTATGTACTCTCATAAGACACCTCATCACTAAAGGAAGGGGCACTGAAAACTCTGTGGTCAGATATTCTTTGTTTATGGTGTTCAAAAAATTCATAATTATGTTTTAGCTACAATATTCTTACATTATAAGGTGGTATCTTAGAAGCTAGGATACCGAGATAGTACTGAGAGAATTAATAGAGAGCTATTGACTTGTCTAATATACTTCCTATATACTAGTGGCGTAAGCCACCATTTGCCATTAAGAATAGCATAAATGCAACAGGTATTTGTCTCTATATATTTTCAAAAGTTTTAAATGTTTATTTATTTTTGAGAGAGACACAGAGCATGAGCAGGGGAGGGGCAGACCAAGAATCCAAAGTAGGCTCCAGGCTCTGAGCTATCAGCATAGAGCCCAATGTGGGCCTTGAACTCAGGAACATGAGACCATGATCTGAGCCAAAGTCAGATGCTTAACCCACTGAGCCACACAGGCAACCCTGTCTCTCTATTGTCTTAAAGGTGAGAACTGTATCTCAGTGTTTCATTTTGACAATATCTTTAGTTAAAGGCATCTCCTCAAATGTGGTTTCAAACAACCCACTATTGACCAACTGGTAGGAAAATGGCTGCTATTTTACTTCCTTACTGTGATTTCAGATGGTTTCTGTTTAAATAATTCTCCTGGAAATTGCCTTAGGACTGACAGGTAATGACTCAATGGAACAGTTCCACTTCTGACTCACGGAGAATCTGGTATTAGTCATTTGACTCATCTGCTTCTCTCATTTAGGAAATGTCACTATAAATGCACCATAAGGTGCTTGTGAAATGCTCCAATGCGCATATAAAAGGTGCTAGAAAATTACAAGGTTAGAGAGTCTTACTTCAAAATGTAGTCTTATAAAACTTCAAACAGGTGTTTGGTTTCATTATAGACCAACTCTAGAATAACCTATTTATGTGTGTGTGTCGGGGGGGAACAACCCACCTCCTCTCCAAATGAAATATCTCATTAAAAAGTTTTATAGCTTCTGTAGGCTTTGATAATTAGGTTAAATAAAATAAATGGGAAAAAACCCCAAACATTCAGTGCTGGATTTAATTTAAAAATGTTTCCTAATTAAGTTTAAAAATCCACACAATGTCCAGAGCCTACCATAAATTAAATTAATTAAATCAGTTGCTTATTCCACTTTGGTTAAGTAGAATTAAACCTGTCTGCAGCCTAATTTTTTTTAAGATTAACAAATGTCAGTCTCCCAAAAAAGTATTTCCATTACATAGAAAATACGATGCAGTGTGTAAATGATACACTTTTATTAGAATAACTGACAACCTTTTTTTAAAATAATAAAACTTTATTTTTTGGAACAGCTTTAGATTTACAGAAAAATTGAGAAGATAGTTCAAGGAGTCCGCACAAACCCTATACCTAGTTTCCTCTGTTATCAATATCTTACATTATTGTACATAATAAGATTAACTAAGGATCTGTATAAATTATAAGTCAAATAAAGATGATAAAGTGTATATATATTTTTAAACATTTTTAACATTTATTTAGTTTTGAGAGACAGAGAACAGGGGAGGGGCAGAGAGAGAGCGAGACCCAGAATCCGAATCAGCCTCCAGGCTCTGAGCTGTCAGCACAGAGCCTGATGCAGGGCTCGAACCCACAAACCATGAGATCATGACCTGAGCTGAAGTCAAACGCTTAACTGACTGAGCCACACAGGTGCCCAAGTATATTTTTTTATACCAAATTTATTTGGGTTATTGGCACTTCCTTCTATACTTGGGTGCTAAGCCATGGTGCCTCAGCTCTGTTTATATTTTCCTGTGAGCCCTGATTTACCTACCTCAGTGGCTAAGAAGAAACCAAAAATTGCTCCAACCTTTTTCTTCTTTTCTTTTCTTTTCTTTTCTTTTCTTTTCTTTTCTTTTCTTTTCTTTTCTTTTCATGTCTCAGCAGCAACTCTGCAGCTTGTTCCACAGCTCTTGAGGCTCATGAGAGCTGGTGCTACTGGGCAGACATAATTTCCTAAAACATGCATCTCTACCCTTGGCATTCCTGAAGGCATGGGCAAATCCAGATTTTGTGGGGCAGAAAGATCATACATTTTTGAAGGCCTCTTAAAAAGAATAGACAAAATTAGGTTCATTTCTTAGAAGGGGCCCATGCAAATGAAAAGCACTGAAGTTTAGCATTTGTTAATGTCATGGTTAAATCTGTTACTGCCATGGAAGTACCCCCAAAATGTGTGTGTGTGTGTTGTGTGTGTGTGTGTAAAACCCAAAACAGCACAGCCATAGGCACATATTATTTCTATCTGGGATTTTTGTCTTCTAGCTCCAATGTAGAACCTAGCATTAGACTGGACCACCTCAATGCTCAAACTCAACTCTCAGATTTCATAAGTCTTACATAAAATGAGGTCTAGGGCAATGAAAAATGTCAGAATGCAAAAGAGCAAGATACAACCTAAATTGGAGTGAGCTGGAATATTATTTATCAACCTAGACACTTCCCTGGGTGAGGACCCAACCTGTTTCTCCTAAACACCTAGAACAAAAGAACTCTCAGAGAGAGATGACTCCTCTAAGTTTTATTTACCTTTGAAAGCATCTTCCCAATAAATCTAGACCATCCTTTCTTCCATGGGACAAAGAATCACACAGGAGCCCTTCCTGTGGGACAGAGCCATGCAGCAGAGTAAAGAAGGAAGTCAGCTGGGGGGTAAAAGGACAGGAGGGCTGAATGGAACAGGCTTACTCTCCTGCCTTCGCCATCTGCAGGCTTTAAAGTAATTCCTCCATTCATCCATCAACCCCCATGTGAGATTTAGAAACTTGATACTCATTTTACAGAAGTATTTAGATTGTTTGCTCTGATTAATCAAAATGTTTAATTCACCTTTTTATATAGCATTGTTTTCTTTCTTTCTTTCTTTCTTTCTTTTTTTTTTTGAAGTTTATTTATTTATTTTGAAAGAGCAGGAGAGGGGCAGAGAGAGGGAGAGAGAGAACCCTAAGCAGGCTCCACGCTGTCAGCACGGAGCCCTATGTGGGGCCCGAGCTCACAGACTGTGAGATCATGACCTGAGCCAAAATCAGAGTCAGATGTTTAACCCATTGAGCCACCCAGGCACCCCAGCATTATTTTCTTTCTTTCTTTCTTTTTAAAATTTTTTTTTTATGTTCATTTATTTTTTGAGAGAGAGGTTGACAGAGTGTGAGCAGGGGAAAGGGCAGAGAGAGGGAGGAAGACACAGAATCCGAAGCAGGCTCCAGTCTCTGAGCTGTCAGCACAGAGCCTGACATGGGGCTCAAACCCACGAACTACGAGATCATGACCTGAGCTGAAGTCAGACGCTCAACTGACTGAGCCATCCAGGCGCCCCCCCCCCAGCATTATTTTCAAAAAAACAAAACCTCCCCTTAATTAAGAGGGAAGATAAAGAAGTTTCCTGTAAAGATACATACGGACATAGAAACAAATTATAGCTCCGTTTCTGTCTACTGGGTCATAGTTTCTACTTCCTTCTGGGTTTCTGCTTAGCATCTGCCTGGTGGCTAACTTCTGCTTACAGTTTCTACTTTTTAACTTCTGCTTGCACATAACTTGTACTTGTTATAGTCCTAGGCTGGGTGCTGGAAATACAGCAATGAATAAGATGACCCTGACTCCTCATGGGACTTACAATATGACAGGGAATAGATAGAGAGAGAGAAAGGGAGAGAGAGAGAGCAAGAGTGAGTGAGCTAGAGAGGTGGGAGGAGCGGAGGGAGGGAGGGATGTTATATTATGAAACAAGCACACAGGGTGCAATGAAAACCTACTTGAGGTCAGTGTAATATAAACTGTGGATCATGATCCATGAGTGGGCCCTGAAATCAACCTAGTGACTTAAGACCAATATATATTTTTAAATGTTTATTTATTTTGAGAGAGAGACAGAGACACAGAGACAGAGACAGAGTGCAAGCAAGGAAGGGAAGGCAGGAAGAGAGGGATACACAGAATCCGAAGCAGGCTCCAGGCTCTGAGCTGTCAGCACAGAGCCTGATGCGCGGCTCGAAACCACAAACTGTGAGATCATGACCTGAGCTGAAGTCAGATGCTCAACTGACTGAGTCACCCAGGCACCCCTAAAATTTTTTTTAATGTTTGTTTATTTTTGAGAGAGAGAGAGAGATACAGAGTGTGAGCAGGGGAAGAGTAGAGAGAGAGGGAGACACAGAATCTGAAGCAGGCTCCAGACTCTGAGCTATCAGCCCAGAGCCCAACGTGGGGCTCAAACACACAGACCGTGAGATCATGACCTGAGCTGAAGTTGGCTGCTTCACTGACTGAGCCACCCAGGCGCCCCTAAAACCAGTATTTTTTTTTTTTAAGAAAAGAAATAAAAGAAAATATAATAAATCACACATAGTAAGGATAAGAATTGTGAAACTTTTGTTGCAGTTTATATTACCAGTGAGTAAACAGACAAAACTCCAGGTTCTTGTGGAGTGTGCTTTCTAGGAGAAAGATAATAACATAGTTTAGTAAAATATAGAATATGTTAGAAGATGATGAACTGAAAAACAAAAGGAAAGGAGTAGTATATCAAATGTCAGAGATAAGGACTGAAGTTTTAGAGACAGCAGCCAGTGAAGACTTCTGTGAGACAGTGTCTTTTGGGTAAAGACCTAAAAAAATTGAGGGACTGAGCCATACTCACTGTTTGGAGGAAGGACATTCCAGACAGAAGGCATTAGCCAGCATAAAGACCTTGAGTGGGCCTGAACGATTGTTTGAATTTGTAGATGAAGTAAGGCCAATGTGACTGATGGGGAGTGAAAAGGCAATAAGGAAGGAGGGACAATGGGGGCACTGGGTCATGTAAAGAATTGTAGTTCAAAGCAGGGGTATTGGTTTTGACTTTTGAGTGAGATGGGAAACCACTGGGTGATCTTGAGCAAGAGTATCATCTGACTTATGTTTTAACAGGATCATTCTAGCTGCTGGATTAAGAATATTTTAAAGGGGGGGCACCTGGGTGGCTCAGTTGGTTCAGCACCTGACTTTGGCTCAGGTCATGGTCTCACAGTTTGTGATTTGGAACCCTGCTTTAGGTAAAAAACATGAGCCCTGCTTCTCTCTTCCTGTCTCTCTCTCTCTCTCTCTCTCTCTCTCTCTCTGCCCCTCACTTGTGCCCTCTCTTGCTCTCAAAAAAAAAAAAAAAAGTTTTAAGGAAGGCAAAGGCAGAAGCAGGAACAGCAGAATGTAAGCTCTCTCCAGGGCAAGAGTGTTTCACTGTGGTACTCGCTTTGTGTCCTTAGTGCTTTCTAACAGTGACAGACGCATAGAAGTAATGATTTTTTCAAGAATGAGTATTTGCCAGGGCACCTGGATGGCTCAGTTGATTGAGTGTCCAACTCTTCATTTTGTTTCAGGTCTTGATCTCATGGTTGTGAGATCGAACCCCCCTGCCGGGCTCCACACTGAGTGTGGAGCCTGCTTGAGATTCTCTCTCCCTCTCTCTCTTTTTCTGCCCCTTCCCCCCTCCCCGCCCCATCAAAATAAATAAGTAAATAAATACACATTTAAAAAGACAAGTATTTGCCTGTCTGTGCACCAGGCCATGAAATGTATTTATTACTGTGAGTCAAAGTCATAAGAGTTTAAAGCTTTTGTCTTAAAGGCAAGTGGCCTAGTCTTGGTCTAATGAAAGGGTCTCTGGGAATTGACATTTAGGCTGAGATCTGCAGAATAAGCAAGAGGAATTTTGGGAGGAAGAGAAAACAAGAATTTTTCAGGAGGTGTAAATTTGGAAATTATCAGCACATGCAGAGTATTTGAAGCACTCTCCAAGTGTTTCTGTCTCTGTGGAAGGAGGAGCAAAATTAAGGCCATTGCAAACCACCCCACTTGCCCGTTCTTATTTTTTGTACTCATTTCTTCTAACATTTGTCCTATTGAAAAGTAGTATGTAGCAGTCAGGTTTTTTTTAAATAAATTTTTTTAAGTTTATTTATTTTTTGAGACAGAGAGAGACAGAACATGAACGGGGAGGGGCAGAGAGAGAGGGAGACACAGAATCGGAAGCAGGCTCCAGGCTCTGAGCCATCAGCCCAGAGCCCGACGCGGGGCTCCAACTCGTGGACCGCAAGATCGTGACCTGAGCTGAAGTCGGACGCTTAACCGACTGAGCCACCCAGGCACCCTAGTCACTTTTTTTTTTTAAGTATAAATCTTTAAGGCAGCCTCCTGTGTCATATCATAATAATAGGAAAAGTTAGTAAACTGCAAAATTCCTATTGTGTTTTTATTAAAGGTTTTTTTTTTAAACTTTTTTAATGTTTATTTTTGAGAGAGACAGAGCATGAGTGGGGCAGGGTCAGAGAGAGGAGACACAGAACCCGAAGCAGGCTCCAGGCTCTCAGCTGTCAGCACGGAGCCTGATGGGGGCTTGAACCCACAATCTGTGAGATCATGACCTGGGCTGAAGTTTCATGCTTAACCAATGGAGCCACCCAGGCACCCCTAGCAAATTTCAATTATATACAATGGTGTTGTCAACTACGGTCATCATGTTTTACATTAGATCCTCAGAACTTATTCAAGTTCTTGCTAAAAGTTTGAACCCTTTTACTAACCTCCCTTAATTTCACACACCACCCAGTCCTTGGCAACCATTTTTCTACTCTCTGTTACTATGAGTTTGACAATTTGTTTGTTTGTTTATTGAGTCCACATACAAGTGATATCATGCTGTGTTTGTTTTTCTTTATCTGCCTTACTTCACTCAGTATAATGCTCTCAATTTCTATCCATGTTGTTGCAAATGCCGGGATTTCCTTCTTTAACTGACTAAATAACATTCCATTGTGTATATATACAATATCTTCTTTATCCATTTGGCCACTGAGAGAATCTTACATTGTTGCCATGTCTTGACTATTTTGAATAATTCTACAATGAACACAGGAGTGCAGATATCTCTTCAATATCCTGTTTTCATTTCCTTTGGATATATTCCCAGAAGAGGCATTGCTGGATCATATGATAGTTCTATTTTTTATTTTTTATTTTTTGAGGAAACTCCATACTGGTTTCCATAGTGGCTACACCGATGTACAGTCCCACCAACAGTGCACCAGGGTTCTCTTTTCTCCATATCCTCGAAACACTTGTTATTTTATTGTTTTTTTAAAAATTTTTTAACATTTATTCATTTTTCTGAGAGAGAGAGACAGAGCGTGAGCGGGGGAGGGGCGGAGACAGAGGGAGACAGAATCTGAAGTGGGCTTCAGGCTCTGAGCTGTCAAGCACAGAGCCTGATGCGGGGTTCTCATGAACCCCTCAGATCATGACCTGAGCCGAAGTTGGACACTTAACTGACTGAGCCACCCAGGCGCCCCAATTTTATTGTATTTTTGATGTAGCCATTCTAACAGGTGTGAGGTGACATTTTATTGTGGTTTTTTTTAATTTTTTTAATGTTTATTTATTTTTGAGAGAGAGACAGAGTGCAAGCAGGGGAGGGGCAGAAAGAGAGGGAGACACAGAATCGGAAGCAGGCTCCAGACTCCGAGCTGTCAGCACAGAGCCTGATGTGGGGCTCTCATGAACAATGAGATCATGACCTGAGCCGAAGTTGGACTGAGCCACCCAGGCGCCCCTATTACGGGTTTAATTCTCACTTCCCTTGCAATTAGTGATGCTGAGCACCTTTTCATGTACCTGTTTACCATTTGTGTGTCCTTTTTGTTTTTGTTTTTTAATATTTATTTATTTATTTTGAGAGAGAGAGCTGGGGAAGGTGCAGAGAAAGGGGGACATAGAGAATCCCAAGCAGACTCAGAGCTGTCAGTGCAGAACCCAATGTGGGCCTCCAACTCACAAACTGTGAGATCATGGCCTGAGCTGAAATCAAGAGTTGAGCACTCAGCCTGCTAAGCCACTCAGGCGCCCCTGTATTTTGGAAAAATGTCTATTCAATCCCCATGTCCATTTTTCTATTGGGTTGTTTGGTTTTTGCTACTGGTGTACATGAGTTCTTTATATATTTTGGATATTAACCACTTATCAGAAATACAATGTGCAAATATTTTCTCCCATTCTGTAGGTTGCCTTTTCATTTCATTGGTGGTTTCTTTTGCTTTGAAGCTTTTCAGTTTGATGTAGTCCCACTTGTTTATTTTAGTTTTTGTTGTCTTGGTTTTTGGTGTCAAATCCGAAAAATCATTGCCAATACTGTGTCAAGGAGCTTACCTTCTATGTTTTCATCTGGGAGTTTTTACAGTTTCAGGTCTTACTTTCAAGTCTTTAATTGATTTTGAGTTGATTTTTGTGTATGGTAGAGGATAGAGATCCAACTTCTTTCTTCTGCAACTGGCTATCCAATTTTCCCAACGTCATTTGTTGAAGAGGCTATCATTTCTCCATGTGTGTTCTTGGCTCCTTTGTCTTAAAATAATCAACCATATATGCTTGGCTTTATTTCCAGGTTTCTATTCTGTTCTATTGATCTAAGTAACGGTTTTTAGGCCAATACCATCCTGTGTTGATTATTATAGCTTTGAAATATAACTTGAAATCACAAAGTGTAATGCCTCCAGATTCATGAATGTCTCAGATATTGCATGTTTTCTCAAGCTGTTTCTTTTTGTCTTTCATCCATGCTTTAATTTTGAGTCGGTAAGAGTGTGATTCCTGTGTACAGATGGAAGTATAGTTATATAAACTGCCCAAAAGACTAACAATGCTTTTCTCCTGACTCTTCATCCACAGTGTTCACTACACTGATTTGATTTGAACTGATGCTAGGTCAGATTCTGCTGTGGTGATACACACACGTACACACACATGCACACCCATAATCTCAGCAAATTTAACTTCCAAACCGTTCACTTAAAGCAATGCTAACTAAACATACCTTTGGTATATGTTATTTTCCAAGGGAAGTTCAGTGTCCTTCATAACTTTCTAGTATTTGTCAAAGTGTGAAATAGAATTAAAGTACTTGAATATGTTGTTTAGAAAAACATCATGATTTAAACTACAATAGAATCCAATTTTAGCTTTCCTAATTACAATTCTGTAATCTTTGACTTGTCTAAAAAATCGAACTGGAAAAAATATTTAACTTGTTTTAAAGAATTTTAATAATAGTTTCAAATAACTTTTTTCTTATTACAAGGTAAAACATTGTCTTTGTGGAAAACATAGAAAACCCCTAAATGTATAAAAAAGAAAATAAAAATCACCTGTAGTCATATCATTCAGGTGTAATGTCACTATTCACATTTTATAATATTTTCTTACAGTTTCCATACATACATTTAATGTATGTTTTTGGTTTTTTAGTATACTATGGTACTAATACGACCATTTCTTATGAGCTGGCACCACACTAAATATTTTACATATATATATATTGTTCCATTTAATTGTTACCAGGACCGTATATAAAAGTAGTTACTATCATTCTCATTTTGTAGACAAGAAAACTGAGGCTCAGACAGGTTTAGTAACTTGTTCAAGGTCATACACTTAGAAAGTGTCTGGGCAAACTGTAGAATGTTGGCTGATCTGACTACGAAGCCTAAAACCTATATTCTCCACCATTATCATGACCTGCTTTTGTCATTTGCCATTAGATTATATGAATCTCCCCATGTCACTAAGTGTTCTTCATCAAATGATTTTAAGGGCTGTAAAGTAGTCTGTTTTGTCAGGCATACCATAATTACTTTGACCATGTCTCTTTGGACATTTAGGTTGCTTCTAAATTTGAAGGCAAGGACCATCCATGAGTCATTGCTGTAGCCCCCAGCATCCAGCAAAGTATCTGGCGCTTTGTTCAGGCTCAAGATGTCAGCTGAATGACTAGGTAGAGAGAGGAAAAGCAACATCCTGTAAGATAAAAAACAAAATATGGAAGCAGGCAGAAGTGAAAATGGCATGTTTGTGGGAAAATGAAGGAAAAATCCTACTCAACAGGAACAGAAAGAATGCATATTAGAGGGGTTGGTTTTCATTAGACTCTTTGAGTTGAAATGAACAGAAACTCATTCAGGCCAACTTTTTTAAGATGATAATTATCATTAATGAAAACAGTGATACCACAGGAATTCAAGTCTATAACTGTAATGGGCTCCCTCTTAATATGACCCTACTACTTTCTTTGAATCCATTTCAGGGTGTCTGTTTACTCTTTCTCTAATTACCAACTAGCTCACATACTCTTTATTCTCTTATGCCCATATATTTTCCTCACCCCTTGGGGTAAGTCAACGTTTCAGCTCACTCATGGCTCATTAATGCCCATCTGTCCTCCTTCTACTTTGTGATCTTCCTGATTTTGCTCCCAGAGTCGAACTGCCCAATGCAGGCTTAAGAGGCATAAAGTTTGACATAATCAGGATAGTGGGTCTGGGAATGATGCCGGAAGGAGACGGTAGGTGTGAACAGGCCTTCGTTATCTCTTCACTGCAGCCACAAAAGACAATCTACGACTCCGTCCCTTTGAATATAGTGTTTCCTCTTCATGAAACACACAGCTTAAAAATGTCATTCTTCTCCCATAGTAGCCTTTGTACACCTCTAGCATAATACCTGAATTTCCTTATTGTAATTATCTACTTACCTTGTCATGACTCTATAAAAGCTATTCAACGGCAAGGAGAATAAATGAATGAATACATTAGTCAAAACTTATGTACATTTATTTTACAGTAGCATCCATTTATTCACTCATACCTTAGTTTATTGAGTGTCTGTCTATGCCAATGTACAAGGGAAGCTCAGTTAGGGGTGCCTGGGTGGCTCAGTTGGTTAAGTGTGTGACTTTGGCTCAGGTCATGATATTGCGGTTTGAGAGTTTGAGCCCCATGTCGGGCTCTGTGCTGACAGCTCAGAGCCTGGAGCCTGTTTCAGATTCTGTGTCACTCCCTCTCTCTGCCCCTCCCCTGCTCATGCTCTGTCTCTCTTTGTCTCTCAATAATAAATAAACTTAAAAAAAATTAAAAAACAAAAACAAAAACAAAAAAAACAAGGGAAGTTCAATTACCCAGATTGTAAAGAATGGAAAAGCCCCTCTGCTAACCCATGGGTACATCCCAAACTATTACAACTATGTCAAAAGCTCTCACAGTGTCTCATAGTAATATACTTTTAGGGGCACCTGGGAGGCTCAATCAGTTCAGCCTCAGACTCCTGATTTCGGCTCATGTCACCATCTCAAGGTTGTGAGATCGAGCCCCACATTGGGCTCTGTGCTGGGCGTGGGCCTGTGTAAGATTCTGTCCCTCTCTCTCTCTGTGCCTCTCTGCTTGCACATGCATGCACACTGCTTTCAGCCTCCCAGAGAAGGGGAAAATGAGAGAAAAACAAAAATAATATAACCAGCACTGGTGGAGTTATCCTGCACCTAAAATGCTTAAGAGAGTCTGGCCACCCAACTTGTTCATAGTAGGAGCTCTGCTCTGGTGTAACACACAGGCAGATCTGCTGGGAGATTCCGAGGCACAATTAACATTTTTGCCACCTGCTTCCTGTATGACACGTTCCTTTAAGGCCAAGAGAATGGTTTTTCAGTGTTCTACACGACACCTGGCATCTTACCTATTCCTTGCTGCTTTTCCCATAGTGATGAAGCAGTCCACCCTAACATTTTTTAAAAGTGTAGAATAGTCTTGAGATAGGGCTGTTTCCTAAATAACTTCATAGGGGAAAAACAAAGGAAAGGGTGCGGGGTGCCCTCAATCATGTTATTAACTTTTTAACTTTGATTTTTATTTTCCAAATGTTTTCACCTGTAGGAAAAAAGGCAGATAAAAGTATTACACGATGTTCAGCACATTACACAGTGTGCACATTACAGGAGGTCAAAACAGAGCAAAACAAAACATCACCTGCATGACCCAGGCTGTACCTCCTAGGAATGTGCAGTGTATTAATTCGATGATATCATTAGAGGCTCGGGATGTTTTCATTTTCCACTCATTCATCTTTGGCATGTCTTTTCTTGCTCTGAGCCTTGTCTCCTTATGACCACAAGATGATGTGTTATCAAGGTGAGGAAGAAGAGTCATTTTCTTCCATGGGCCTATTATTATCAGCTAGGAAACTTCTGCTGGACACCCCCTACTAGGTTTCTTGTCATGTCTCATTGTCCAAAATTGCTTCCCTTGCCCAAGCCTAACCCAGTCATTGGCAAGAGGAACGGAATGACAGTAATCAGCGTTCCTCACGATCACTGGGGCTGGTGGGGGAGGAGTCTAGCCTCCCGTAAATTACAAAGCTAACTTAGACCTGAGCACGCAGGGGTTCTCTTAGCAAGGAAGAAATCTAAAGTGTGGGCTGTAGAGAAGCATGGCCTAGGGAATCAATAGGATCTGCTGTACATGTCTCCAGCAGAGCAAAACAAGACACATACAGTCAAAAGCACAGTGGTCTGGACCATTTTATGCAAGGGCAAACAGCCCCACATGTAGTATTCATTCTGAGGGATATATTATGTGGCTCTCTAGGGTGGCAAATAGGACATGGGCTTTGGAATCAAACAGGACTGGTCACTTAGCAGTGACTTACCATTAGAGAGGTTACCTTCTATGCAATTCAGCTTGCTCCTTTACAAGGTAGGGATAAACAGTGCCTGCTTCTAAGAGCTTCTGTGGATTAAATTCTATGATGCACCTAAATTACCCAGAATATTACAGGCATTCAAGTGTAAAGTCCTTTCCCTCTTTATTGAAATTACAATAATTCAAAATGATGACTCCCAAGTATGTTCTGTTTGGACTGGATATTTAGATATATTGGACATGTTTTTGTCTAATCTGTTTCAAATAAGAGATTTAGGCTCATAAAATATAAAAAGTCAGTTACCCAGATGCCCAAAATAGTTCATTAATAATAACTGAGAACTTATTTGTTTTATGTACTTTGTATACATTTTCTCATTCATTTTTTTTAATGTTTTATTTATTTTTAAGACAGAGAGAGACAGAGCATGAGTGGGGATGGGGCAGAGAGAGAGGGAGACACAGAATCTGAAGCAGGCTCCAGGCTCTGAGCTGTTAGCACAGAGCCCGACGCGGGGCTCGAACTCACAAACTGTGAGATCATGACCTGGGCCAAAGTCGGACACTCAACCGACTGAGCCACTTGGGCGCCCCTCATTCATTTTTTAAAAATGTTTTATTTACTTTTTGAGAGAGAGAGAGAGAGAGAGAGAGAGAAAATATGAGTGGGAATGAGAGAGAGGGAGACAGAATCTAAAGCCTGCTATCATCACAGAGCCTGACTCAGGCTTCAACTCATGAAGCGTGAGATCCTGACCTGAGCTGAAGTCGGGGACTTAACCAACTGAGCCACCCAGGTGCCCCCATTTTTTTTTTAAACAGGAGTGAGAGTGCACAGTGGCTAAAGATTACAGATGCTGCTGAATAGCGTACAATGCATAAAGACAGCTGGGCACAACAAAATATATCTCATAGTTTACAGTAACACTGTGGGTTATGTATTACTGCCCTTGTTCCATCAACTGACCATCCAAGAGGCTGACAAGCCCACAAGCACACAACTAGTAAGTGGAGTACCTGGTTTTATCTGACTTTAAAGATCACACTCTTTCAACTCCAATGCATCGCCTCAGTAGGGTGAGAGAGCGTCAGTAAACGTGTTACTGAAAATTTAGAAGATGCATTTATAATGTCTACAAAATATATGAAGTCCTTGACAACGAATCATTAAAAAATGTTGCAAGAGAGGCACCTGGGTTCCTCAGTCGGTTAAGCTTCTGACTTTGACTCAGGTCTTGATCTCATGGTTCGTGAGTTTGAGCCCCGTGTCCAGCTATGTGCTGACACCTCGGAGCCTGGAGACTGCTTCAGGTTCCATGTCGCCCTCTCTCTCTGCCCCTCCTCTGCTCGTGTTCTGTCTCTCTTTCTCAAAAATAAAATAAACATTAAAAAAAAAATGTTGCAAGAGTCCCTTGAGGAGAGAAAAACACAAATGAACGATATTAAAGGTGATTTAAATAAATTAAACCAAACGAAATATACAGTGATCTTAGGGCAATGTGGTATTGTTTGAGAATATTCTGCTATAAAAGAAAGCAAATGAGATCAACGAAAGCCTTTCGATGTATTAAATATGGATGGGAAGTTAATATGTAGCACACATGTGTGTTAAGTAGAAAAGGATGAAAGAATCAAGAGGTACTTAATATTCATGAGGCACTAAAGACGTAAATATTCATGATATATTAACTATGCAAGAGGCACTTAATATTCAGGATATCCTAAGTATACATCCTGTATGAAAACACTCAATATTCTTGAGGTCTTTATTCAACCACCCATTTTTAAAATTTTTTTAAAAATTATTTTTGAGAGTGAGAGAGAGTGAGTAAGCGAGCATGAGCGAAGAAAGGGCAGAGAGAGAAGACACAGAATCCAAAGCAGGCTCCAAGGTCCAAGCTGTCAGTACAGAGCTTGACGCAGTGCTCGAAACCACGAAGTGGGAGATCATGACCTGAGCTGAAGTCGGACACTTAACTGACTGAGCCACCCAGGTGCCCACCAACAACCCGTTTTTGACCCTTATTCTGGCCCCATGTATCTTGTATCGAATAATACAAATAAAACCCAAGATTACTCAACACATTAAATTGAAATGCTAAAGCTGTGACCGAGGGTACTTGCCCTTGTGTCTCTCCAATAGAGAGAGCAATTATATATCGTTGGTCCTGAGTCACTTTGCTCAAACCTCCACTCTGGTCCTCAAAACCACACCATCCATCCACGTGGGGAAGGCGTATGTGGTGGAGATAGATATAGATATAGATATAGATATAGATATAGATATAGATATAGATAGACAGATGCAGGGCTCAAACCCACGAATGGTCTCACCGTGCATTTTAAAGTGATTTCATAAACCATCTGAGCTTTTTAAAATTAGCCTTGGGCCTTTCTGTTCTGTAATGTCAGAGATAGCTTGTCTGGTAGAATACTTGGTGGCTGTGGCATCGAGGTAATTCTGCGCAGGGCAGGAAGATTTGGTATATGAAAAAGTCAATGGATTCAAAGACATTTCAGTTAGAACCTCAGTATAACCTTTTCCTTGTAACTAACAAGCTGATTCTAATGGCAAAGATCCAAGATCACTCAGGACATTCCTGGAGAAGAGGGGGAAAAAGAGAAATAGGTGAGTGGACACACTTGCCCTATCGTATAATAAGGCATATTACAAAGCTTATTTATTAAGACCCTGTAGAACTGGCATATGGCTAAATAAATGTACCAACAGATATATAGCAGTATGTGAGAACTATGTTGCAACTCTCCAGGGGTGCAGAGAGGGTGGATACAATATCCACTAGCAGGGATGATTCTTTGGGGAGGAAAGTGGCAGCAGCTTGGACTATCAGCAAGCACATATTGTTTCAATCAGCTGAAGCAGTACAGGAAAATGATGGATACTGTTGTGCATACAAAAGAACACGGTAGAACAGAGTCACCCACCTGAGGACCCCCAAACAGTCTGGCAACACTTTAAGGAGCTGGAGTTTTCTTGTCTGTTTCTTCTTTTGTTTTGTTTGTTTGTTTTTTAATGTTTATTTACTTTTGAGAGAGAAAGAGAGACAGAGCATGAATGGAGGAGGGGCAGAGAGAGAGGGTAACACAGAATCTGAAGCAAATTCCAGGCTCTGAGAGTCAGCACAATGCCCCATGCGGGACTTGAACCCACAAACTTTGAGATCATGACATGCGCTGAAGTCGGATGCCCAACAAACCGAGTCACCCAGGTGCCCCTGCTTATTTTTTTGTTTTAGTGAAACAGACAGCTAGAGATGGGGAGAGGGGCAGAAGGAGAGAGAGAATCCTAAGCAGGCTCCACACTCAGCATGGAGCCTGATGTGGGGCTTGATCTCACAACCCTGGGATCATGACCTAAGACAAAATCAAGAGCCAGAGGCTCAACCAACTGAGCCACCCAGGCGCCCAGGGCTGGGGTTCTTGCAAAGTGGTTAGAGGTGAAGTCAGAGAAATATGGTTGTTGGACTGTTACTCTCTTTTAGTCCCAGGCTGATGATAAGATTATATGGGACTAGATAGATTTTTGTTTTAGGTCCTTTGATACAAAAAGAATGTCTTACATAAGTTAATTCTTTTAATTACTGTGCATTGTATTTCCCCTAAAAGATGTTGAAGTCTTAACCCCTGGTATCTGTGAATGTCATATTGTTTGGAAATAGGTATTTGCAGGCGATCAGGTTAAGATGAGGTCACTGGGCACAAAAAACTATGGAGATAATTGAGAAAATGACCTATGATTTCATCCCCTATTTGATAAATATTGTGAGGTGTTTTCTTCCATTAAAATTTTTTTTTTTTTTTACATTTTATTTATTTTTGAGAGAGAGACAGAGCACAAGTTGGGGAGGGGCAGAGAGAGAGGGAGCCACAGAATCCGAAGCAGGCTCCAGGCTCCGAGCTGTCAGCACAGAGCCCAATGCAGGGCTCAAACCCACGAACTGTGAGATGATGACCTGAGCTGAAGTCAGTTGCTTAACTGACTGAGCCACCCAGTCACCCCTCTTCCACTTTGAAAATGATGCAAGTATCTACATTTTCTAGCAGATTTGGAAACCTGGCTTTTGTGTGTTCAGTTTTGTTCATTTAATGATATGATGTGTATTTTCTTACATCATTAAATAAACTTCAAAATGTGAAAATAAAAATATAGTTACATCTAGGTTCATCAATTGTGTGACAATTAAAGATGTCAATACTGGGGGAGGCTGCTCACGCAATCTCTGTACCTTTCCTTCACTTTGGCTATCAAACTAAAACTGCTCTAAAAAAAATAGTTTTTGGGCACCTGAGTGGTTTAGTCAGTTGAGCGTCCGAGTTTGGCTCTGGTCATGATCTCACGGTTCCTGGGTTCGAGCCTTGCATCGGGCTCTGTGCTAATAGCTCAAAGCCTGAAGTGTGCTTTGGATTCGATGTCTCCCCCTCTCTCTGCCCCTCCCCTGCTCTCTCTGTCTCTCTGTCTCTCTCTCTTTCTCTCTCTCAAGAATAAATAAACATTAAAAAAAAATCCTTTGGAAACTTCCTTTATCTCTACCCCCCAAGATATATGTTGGCAATCATACTCCAGGTATATGGCTCCCTGATATACATCTGAAGGGTCTCATGATTTTACTAGAGGGTCTCACTAGATTTTACTAAACAATAATAAATGACCTTTTCCTAACAGTAGCTAGCCCCTTCAAGGTCCTGGAAACCTTGCTTCCAAAATTCCTTAGAGATTTCTGCTATCCCTAATCCCCTCCCAGCCTAAGGGTATATAGTCAGTCACCTGTCACAATCCCAGTGCAGCTCTTTCTGTCCACAGGAACTGTCCCTGTGCTTTAATAAACCACCTTTTTGCACCGAAGATGTCTCAAGAATTCTTTCTTGACCATGCATTCCAAGCCCCAACATTTCCACATCATTTATAAATATCAATATGTTCAGACTCTCATCTACCTCTTCAGTAACTGAGCCACACACCCAGAGCAGAAGTGTTCCCAACTTTCAGGTTCATTTTCTGGAGTTCTTAATCTCCATGTTGACCCAGTTCTTCATGCACTCGTAGTGTGCTAATGCTCACCATCAGATGTTTTCTGTTTCCTGCACACTTACAGGCTTAGTGAAGGGCTCATTTGAATGATCTTATCTGCCACTCATAGAATCCTGATTGATGCAGGCAGGCTAGGTCCAATGACCCAGAGAGGGCGTCCCACAGGACTAGCTAAGAGGGTCCCTGGCGTCATATAGGATGGAATCAAACGTGAGCCAGTAGGAGGTGAAAGCAGAGTTTACTGAAGTTATATAGAGAGACATATGAACAGAGCATCTGGGAGACTCGGAAAGGATAAGAGCATGACTCTCTTCTTTGCTTGGGGTCTGGGGTTTTTATTGGTGGTTGTGGTCCGATGCCTGTGTCCTCTTAGGCTTCCAGGATCTGACAGAACAAGGAGAGGGTCCAGGTGTCCTTCATAAGTCATTCATTCTCTGCAGCCAGGCTTCTCAGTGTCAAGGTGTTTGGAACCAGTGGTCTTGGGGCAGGTTTGTGATGACCCCACCTGCTTACCCCTTACAGGTTATCATTGTGCTGAAGACTCCAAAGACATCATTATCTCTCTGTCCCTTATGGGAGGGCTTATTCTATTTGCATTACAAGGGATGTGTAGAGTGGGGTGGGGGGTACAGGTCCTAGCAAGAATAGAAGCTGCAAAAACAATGAAGGAAAAAAAGTGGCTTTTTTTCCCCCATGGGATCCCCTTCAGTGTCCCCGTCTCAAGATGACCTCATTCTGTGTGTGTGTTTGTTTTTAAATTTATTTATTTATTTTTAGAGAGAGATAGAGAGAAGAGAGCGGGGGAGGGGCAGAGAGAGAGAGAGAGAGAGAGAGAGAGAGAATCCCAAGCAGGCTCTATGCTGTCAGGGCAGAGCCCAATGGAGGCTTGATCCCATGAACCTCAAGATCATGACCTGAGCCGAAATCCAGAGTCAGATGTTTAACCAACTGAACCACCCAGGTACCCCGACCTCATTCTGTTTTTTAAACAAAGGACCAAGCCTTTTACTTGATGATCCACCTCCTATTACAACCCTCTTACTTATCAAATATTGAGTTTGTGTAATTAGTCCCTCATGTTTGTATTATAAAAATGAAGAAAAGCTTCTTTTATGGCAAATGCTATCCCGTTTTCTTGAACTGATTAATAAAGAAGTGACTTCTTAGGCAACCTCCTCATTAAATAAAAATGCATGGAGTGCCTGCGTGGTCAGTCACTTAGTGTCCAACTTTGGCTCAGGTCATGATCTCGCGGTCTGTGAGTTCGAGCCCCGCATCGGGCTCTGTGCTGACAGCTCAGAGCCTAGAGCCTGCTTCAGATTCTGTGTCTCCCTTTCTCACAGCTCATTCTCTCTGTCTCTGTCTCTGTCTCTCGCAAACATAAATAAGCATTTAAAAAAAAAAAACCTAAAGAAAATAATAAAAATGCAAAATATGTCCTGCTTAGAGCAGAGAAGATCTCTAGAAAGATACTGGCCAAAAAGGAAGAGAAAACGCTCCAGGTTTTCCCTTTGGGAATTTCTCACGTTCTTTTAGACTGCTACTACCTTTCTTAGCTCCCTCAGATACAGGTTCTTCCCTGTAAAACGTCCAGTCCACCCAGATGTAGACAAAACTTCAGTCTCTCACTAGATATGTGACCACTGTGGGTTTTTTTACAAATTATGACTTCATACTAATACTAATAGTCCCAATCAAATACTACAGAGTCTTTCTTCCCTCCTTCCATATTTATATCCATCTTCCTTCTCCTTCAGGAAAGCCTTGCTTCTCAGTGGGAGGACTCAAAACCAAATTCTACCTGTCTGCCAGTGTTACCTAGCAGAATTGAGCCTCAGTTGCCCATAGCTGTAATTGGCTTAATAAAGGCTAATTGTATTGTCTTCCTTTTTTCCCTGTCTAGTCTCACCTTCCCATCCCCCTCCCAGTGCTTCTGAGATTCACTTCCCAAGTTAACTACCTGCACTCAAATCCTTATCTCAGGATTTGCTTCTAGTGAAACCTAATCTAACACACATCCCATCTCCCTACCTCCCCACCGATCCCAAGTCCCACAAAATGGTCTTGTGAAAACTACCAAAATACAGGCTCAAAGCATAATGTTAAATTAACAATATAGTAAGCAGTATTTAGAAAGCAAAATGCAGTACATGAGTTCAGTAAGACAAAAGTACTTCTCATTTTTATATTTACATTTTAACACTGAAGCCTTCCATTTTTCATAAAATAGAACTTTACTATTAATATAAGGTATATTTGTGAGTTAAATTATAGGTTGTTTATAGCCAAAGGAAAAAGAAGGGATAAAGAAAAGGAAGCAAAGGAGCAAGAAGGAAGGAAATGCAAGATAGAAGAACCAAATCTATCTACAGGGTGAATGTTCCATTTTTAAATGGCCTTTGTGAATCACACACATTAGCAATGCGTCATTTGACCCACAATCCATGCCTTCAAGGATCAAATGTAGGAACAAATGAATACTGAAGCCTGGGTTTTGATCTCAGCCAAAAAAGGAGATAATATTGCTTCATCAAATGAACTATTTGTGAAAAAAATTTTTTTTGGTTATTAAAAAAAAAGCTGTTTTCTTTCTTACCTGTCATCTCTGGTTCAGTTTTAGGAGAGAAAGAAATGAAAATAGGAGCATTCTCAGATCGGTACTAGCTTCATAAGAATGGTTCTTCACATAACACAACATCTCTCTACCTTTTAGAGAATACAAGAAAATACAGGTCTTTGCTCTAAATATAAGACAGATAAAATGAGAACCTAACAGAGAAAACTATAAACTTAGTATAAGGAAGTCTGTATTTAAAAATGAATTATAGGGTGCCTTGGTGGCTCAGTCGGCTAAGCATCTGACTTCAGCTCAGGTCATGATCTCACAGTTCATGGGTTCAAGCCCCCCGTTGGGCTCTGTGATGGCAGCCCAGAGCCCAGAGCCTGCTTAGGATTCTGTGTCTCCCTCTCTGTCTGCCCCTCCCCTTCTCAAGCGCGCGCTCTCTCTCTCAAAAATAAACGTAAAAATTTTTTTAAAAATGGATTACAGGGGTGCCTGGGTGACTCAGTTGGTTAAGCGACTGACTTCCGCTCAAGTCATGATCTCATGGCTTGTGAGTTGGAGACCTCCCTTGGGCCCTGTGCTGACAGCTCAGAGTCTGGAGCCCACTTCAGATTCTGTCCCTCCCCATCTTGTGCACATGCTCTCTTTCTCTCTCTCAAAAATAAATAAACATTAAAAAATAATAAATAAACATTAAAAAATAAATAAAAATGAATTGTAGTTAAAAATTAACTGGAAATTAAAAAAAAATACATGGGGTAGTTATTCATGAAAGTACTCATGGTAGGAGTCCTTACATGTAGTGTATTTTAGAAACAAAAACGATATTATAAATTAGTAGGAAAGATCCAGAGCTCTTAAAGTAGAAATGCCCTTTGATCTTCTGTATTTGTACAAAAAAGTTTCTTCATAAGGAATCTTTCTGGTGAAGAACAAAGAGTAGGTTCTTTATGAAGCTGTCCTTTAATTCAGCTAATGAGTTTAATGGAAAAGGTTTCCTGTGGCTTGCTTTGTGAGTCCCTGAGGTATACATCTTCCTCAAACCCTTAGCTCTGCCTGGCGTGTTGTGAGTGGATCCATCACTTGGAACCAGGATGCTGGCATTTACCCACCTGACTGTAACCTGCCATTTGAACACACTAAAACACAAATAAGTCATGTGACACAACCCCGAGTTTGCCATGACCATTGGATTTGACTGTCACCTTCACTCAACAAGGGCTTCCTGTCCAACTCCTACCTGGCATCTGAAGTCAAAAGACCTGGATTGCAGTCCTGTCTCTGCCACTATTTTTGGTGAATGAGTAAAGAGAAGCTGGATTGTCCAATAAAAGGTTCTACAAGTTCTTTCTGGGTTGTTTAGAGGAACCAGCTGGAACAGGGATGCCTCTCCCCTTAGCAGCGGAAGGGGCTATGTCCGAAACAACTTCTTGTGACACCAGTGGTTTCCTTTGGCTCCAGTGGGAAGAACTATACCCTGAACCAACTTCCAGGGTGAGCTACAACTAGTGTTCACAGACAACTGGCTCCCAAGCTCAGACCATTTAATGCTCAAGCCCAGGCTTTCTGTCCCTTGCTTAGATGTCCAGTCTTTTTTTTTTTTTTTTTTCAACGTTTATTTATTTTTGGGACAGAGAGAGGCAGAGCATGAACGGGGGAGGGGCAGAGAGAGAGGGAGACACAGAATCGGAAACAGGCTCCAGGCTCTGAGCCATCAGCCCAGAGCCCAATGCGGGGCTCGAACTCATGGACCGCGAGATCGTGACCTGGCTGAAGTCGGACGCTTAACCGACTGCGCCACCCAGGCGCCCCAGATGTCCAGTCTTATCCTGCCTTCTAAAAGGGAGAGCACCAGGGGGTGGGGTCCCTCTGTTGAAGCACAGCCCTGTTACATATCCAGTTGCACCCTGGCCCTACCTAGCTCACCTCTTTGCAAGATGCTCAGAGAATGGGGGACCCTTCTGCCTGTGGTATGCAGCAAAGGATAGTCTGATGGTCGTGAACACCCTTGGCCTTCAGTATGATATTTAACTTCTTTGACCTTTAGTTTCCTTATCTGTGAAAAATGAAAAAAAAAGAAAACAATGCTTATCTCACAGGACTGTTTTGAAAGTTAGATTTATTCAACCCATGTACACATTTGCTGCACAGGTTAAATAAAATGAATCACCCCTGGGGGCACCTGGGTGGCTCTGTCGGTTGAGCTTCTGACCTCGGCTCAGGTCACGATCTCACGATTCCTGAGTTCGAGCCCCATGTCAGACTTGCTGCTGTTAGCACAGAGACCACTGTAGATCCTCTGTCCACCTCTCTCTCTGCCCTTCCCCCGCCCCAAAATAAATAAATATTAAAAAACACATAAATAAAATGAATCACCTTTGACTTTTGTTTCATGAAAAGGACAAAGTTTTTTTTTTAAGTTTATTTTTTTATCTTGAGAGAGAGAGAGAGAGAGAGAGAGAGAGAGAGAGAGAATGCATAGGAGGTACAGAGGGAGAGGGGGAGACTGAGAATCCCAAGCAGGCTCTGCACCATCAGTGCAGAACCCGATGTGGGGCTTGAACCTACAAAATGTGAGATCATGACCTGAGCCGAGATCAAGAGTCAGATGCTTAACCAACTGAGCCACCCAGGTGCCCCAGGATAAGGACTTCTGAGTCACAGATTTGGCTTCACATTGTGACTTTGTTCCTTCATTCTCCTATGACCTAGCATAAATCCTTAACTCTCTGAACCTAAGAAATGGTGTGAGTATTACATGAGATGAGATGATGTCTACAAAAGCATTAAGTACTTACTTGGTACTTGGTATATGCTAAATAAATTGTTAATTTGCCTCCCTGCCTCCCTTCCTTCTTCCTTCCACTCATGCTTCCTTGCTCGCCTTTTCTGCCATCTGACTTCATTTTGTTCCACCTATCCTGACTCTTTTCCCCTCCAAGTCTCCCCCAAATGGATATGAAATGCTTCCCCAAATCCCACAAATTCCCCATAGACTGCAGGGAATGTGAATCCCTGGTTATTGTGGGCATAGGACCGGGTGTGCTTTGTGGAGATGCCTACCACACATGGAGAGGTTGGGCAATGAACATGCATCCATCTTTGTGGTAGTTGCTGTTAACTCATCAAAAAAGTACAGTTACCCCTCACATCAGCACACATCAGATGTGCATCTTCACACACATCTGGGCTGTTCTTTGCTTCCCTCTTCTGGTGAGTTTGTTTTCAGATTTCTTCACAGTGCAAATATCATTTGGAGGGATGTAGGACTTAAGGCAGTAATTCTTGAGTGGATCCAAGTATCGCCCCCTAGTCCCCCTCTTTTTTGGCGTCTCAGATGTGTCCTCATTTCACAAAAGGGCTTGCTGAAATCAATGGAGCCAGAAAGACCAGGAGAAATTGAGACTTGAAATTAGACATTCTGTTGAGGTACGGGGTAAACAGAACCGGCTGAGATGTTGATGAGAGCTCTGTTGGGTCAGTGGAGGGGCTCTCTCTCTAGGTCTCTAATTCAAATGGCTCCAAGTCCCAGGCATGTGAGCAAATTAATAAAGGGGTTGGTATAATACAACAGGGAGTGACAGAGACTATGGCAAACTGGAGAACATCTTCTAGGCCTAAGGACATTCTTTTTTTTTTTTTTCTTTTAGAGAGAGCACATGAAAGCAGAGGAGGGGCAGAGGGGGAGAGAGAGAGAGAGAGAGAGAGAGAGAGAGAGAGAGAGAATCCCAAACAGGCTGCTCGCTGCCAGCACAGAGCCCGGTGTGGGGCTCAAACTCATGAACTGTGAAATCATGACCTGAGCCAAAACCAGGAGTCCGATGCTCAACCTACTGAGCCACCCAGGTGCCCCCAAGACATTCATATTTAAAAACAATTTTTTAAGTTTATTTATTCTTGAGATAGATAGAATATATATATATATATATATATATATATATAGAGAGAGAGAGAGAGAGAGAGAGAGAGAGAGAGAGAGCGAGCACATGAGTAGGGGAGGAGCAGAGCAAAAGAGGAACACGGCATCAGAAGCAGGCTTGAACTCACAAGCTGTGAAATCATGACTTGACCTGAAGTTGGATGCTTAACCAACTGAGCCACCCAGGTGCCCTGACATTCACATTTTTAAATTGCAGGGGCACCTGGGTGGCTCTGTCTGTTGAACATCTGACCCTTGATTTCAGCTCAGGTCATGATCTCATGGTTGTGAGCTCGAGCCCCACATCAGGCTCTGCACTGATAGTGTGCGGTGTGGTACCTGCTTGGGATTCTGTCTGTCTGTCTGTCTGTCTGTCTGTCTCTCTACCCCTGCCTCACTTGTGCTCTCTCAAAATGAGTAAACTTAAAAAAATTGCAATATCTAGTATGCCATACCAATTACGTTAGAGGGCCAAATTTGCCCTATGGGTCATCAGTTTGTTATCTCCCTGAGACTTACAGAACTTGGTCTGTGGGGACAGGTAATCATGGTGAGCCAGGAAAGCGGTCACCATCAGGAAGGCACAACCAGTTATAAAAGGAGTGGCCTAAGGGTTTGTTATGCCATGCAGTATGAGGGAAATAAGCCAGCAATTAACAGGGTCCCAGTTGCAGGGATGAGAGTGGCAAGAACCAGGCTCATTGGAGGGCCCCAAGCCCTCTGTGATAGTAGAGGGAACAACACCTAGGGTCTGAGGGTGGTGATCACTCCCAGGAATTTGGAACTGGGAGAAAACAATGGCAAGCAGCCTGAGAACAGGCTTCACTTATTGCTGAATCCTTTGCATGCTGAACCAGTGATCCTTAAATCCCTTAAAAATATTTTTATTGCTTCTTCTTTTTTTCCCCTTCCATATGTTCATCTGTTTTGTTTCTTCAATTCCACGTATGAGTGAAACCATATGGTGTTTGTCTTTCTCTGGCTGACTTATTTCTCTTAGTATAATACACTCTAGCTCCATCCACTTCACTGCAAATGGCAAGATTTCGTTCTTTTTGTTGGCCGAATAATATTCCACTGGGTACATATACCACATCTTCTTTATCCATTTATCAATTGATGGACATTTGGGCTCTTTCCATAGTTTGTCTATTTTTGATAAAGCTGCAATAAACAAAGAGAGAGGGTGGAAACAAAGCATAAGAGACTCAATGATAGAGTGTTGATGGAAGGGAGGGGATGGGTGGGGAGCGGGTTACATGAATGGTGGGTACTAAGGAGGGCACTTGTTGGGATGAGCACTGGATGTTGTATGTAAGTGACGAATCACTGATTTCTACTCCTGAAACCAACATTGCACTGTATGTTAACAAACTAGAATTTAAACAAATATTTGAAAAGAAAAAAAAAAGTATTGCTTCTTAAAAACTGATTTTTAGTTGCTTATTTAGAAAACACAGAAAAGCAGGGGTGCCTGGGTGGCTCAGTCAGTTGAGCGGCCGACTTTGGCTCAGGTCATGATTTCACAGTCTGACAGTTCGAGCCCCACGTGGGGCTCTGTGCTGACAGCTCAGAGTCTAGAGCCTGCTTCGGATTCTGTGTCTCCCTCTCTCTCTGCCCCTTCCCTGCTCATGCTCTGTGTCTCTCTCTGTCAAAAATAAATAAACATTAAAAAATTATTTTTAAATGAAAAGAAAAAGAAAAAGAAAAAGAAAAAAGAAAATATGGAAAAGCATAATGAAAAGAACTTCTGAACTGTCTGTCCTACTGAAGGGAAGACCCAAAGCTTGGAGCCAGGCAAGGAACCAGAGCTTCTAAGTAAAGAGGATTGGGGATATGGGGGCAGGAAACTGGAGTAAGAGCTAGAATGGGGCTAGCCAGGCTGTAGGAATTATCTAGAACAGGACTAATTTCAGACTATTCATGAAGATCTTTGGTTTGAAAATACTGCAGTTAGGAACCAGAATATCAAACTTACCTCTTATCTAGTTAGATCTTCCATATTCATAATATAAATGCATCTTTTTTTTTTAGGATTCATGAGCTCTTGGAATGTCAAATATTTGTACCCTACTAAAATGTGTGTTCTAGATTCCTTTGTGGAGATATGGACTATTTTCTATTACATACACCACTCATCTTTCACATCATGGATTATATTGTCTTAGAAAGATCCTGGTTTGGCTAAATATATATACAGAAGAGTATAAATCTTTTTGGTTTTCAACTTGTGACCTGTTTTATGTAACAAGTTGTGTTTTTAGTGTAGGAGTACTCCAGGACAAGTAACCAGTTAATCGAGACTATAACCATATGCCTCAGGCCCAAATTAATTGTTGTCAGCTGATATGGTACCATATTGAATTCTAATTCTGGAGTTTGCATTCAGAAGCTGTAGTTTCTGAATGCAAGAATGAATCATTTTTAACCGAGAGAGAGAGAGAGAGAGAGAGAGAGAGAGAGAGAGAGGAGAGATTTTAGAAGAGAAACAGGATACATACAGAACATTTTAACTTGAGATTTTCAAGGCTAGTCTTAAACTACACTCACGCTTCTTCTAAAATAAACAAAATAAATCATTCGTCGTATGTTCATGTAACGGCATTTTCACTGAATAGGGGCTTTGTGTATAACATGTCTCCAAAATGTAAAATGTGCGATTTCCCATGTGTGACTGCCAGAGTGAGTTTACTCAAGCATTCTAACATCTGATATTGTAACATTATTATTATTATTATTATTATTATTATTATTATTATTATTATTATTTTGGCAATAACCACATCTTCTTCAGCAGTTTTGTGATTTTTTAAACTTCCTTCTGCAGAAGGGTTTTTAAAACATGCATGTTGCTCGTATAATGTAACCATTACGTCTTTGTAAGCTTGAAAAAACATGTAGTAAAAGCGGTTAAGAAACTGTTAACTAGAGGCATTCTGAGAATTTGTGCCAGGCCTCTTTTGCTCATGGGTTTTAGCTCAAGGTATTTAGGTTGAAGAGACAATGATTTACAGTGGTGAACATCTCTACTTGAATGATTAGTGAATGTTTAATGGATTAGTTAAGAAACAGCAACTCAGGAAATACAAATTCTTATTTTAGCTCTTTCTGATCTAGTTTCATGATGTCAAGGCATTTGTTTTACTCTGAGTTATCTCAGCTTGGTATACTATGAAATTGGGTATATTATTAATAAATGCCCGCTCAGCAGTATAGAAAAAATGGAAGAGTCTTCATGGTATCTGAGAAAGAAAATCAGTCCCAGAGTTAGAAGATCTGGCTTTTAAGCAGAGTCTTACCACTTAAAATATCCATGTTCATTTAGTCAAGCCACTTCATTTTCCAAGGCTGTCATTTTTCCTTATCTGTCAAACAGAGACAATAATATATGTATCTTCTTGGGGTGCCTGGGTGGCTAAGTTAGTTAAGCATCTGACTCTTGACTTTGGCTTAGGTCGTGATCTCATAGTTTGTGAAGGGGATTCTCTCTCTCTCCCTCTCTCTCTGCCTCTCTCTCCCTCTCTGTCTCAAAATAAATAAATAAATGCTAAAAATACATAGATATATACATATGTATGTATATATATATATATATGCATATGTGTGTATATATGTATATCTCTTCTTTACCTTGTCATGATGGAGGGAAGAACAAAATGCAATAATATTGGTAAGAGTGCTATATTAAACATAAGTTGTAGTTTCAGAAATAAAACCAGGGCTTTGCTAGAGTACCATCTGCTTTAGCAGGGAATTCAACGTCCTGCTGCTCTGTTTCAAACTGTTCAAAGGAGTATGTCAATTGGCGAGGCTACCTCGTGTTCATCTTTGCAGGAATTTTGAGGTTGGTAGTATAATGAAATTCAAAGCGTCTTTATTTTAGCATTCTATTTCTGTTAAGTCATTTATATGCTAGTTCAATGACTCACATTTGTTTTGAGAAATACCACAATTTTTCCCCGTTCATATGTTTCCCATTCGTTTCTCCACCAGTCCTACCCCCATGAACAATAAACTGAAAACAGATATTAGAAGCACCGATGTTTCCTACCATTTGGAAATATACAACACAAAGGGTTTTCAGAAGATATCCTGAAGCTAGCTGTAGTAAAAGCTATAAAAAGTACAGTGATAGCTCATTTTATTTGCTTCTGCTTCTGAAATCAGATAAACGCCTGGTATTTCTAAGGTATAGTTGAATCTCTCTCTCTTTTTTTTTTAAACAAAAGTACATTTAATGGTATCAGCATTAATTTCAAACCTGTGTTTCCAACCTTGCCCTCTCCCTAATATTCCGGATTCTTCTATCCAACTGCACACTAGAGATCTCTGACTGCAGTGATGGTGCTTGAAATGCGGCATGGACAAAACAGAATTTTGGGCACTCTATTTTGGTACCCATCTCCCCTAAACTCGTTTATCACCCCAGTCCTCCTTATCTGAATTGATGACACCATCATCACTCAGTTGCTCTGACCAAAAACCTGTGAGTTTCCCATGATTTTCCCCCTTCAGTCTGTATGTCTAAACCATCAGCCAATATTTTGACTTTACTTGCAAAACACATCCTTAATCTGTGCATTTCTTGTCATCTCTCTCTTATCATTTTGGTCCAAGTCATGTCTGTGTCTCTCTCTCCTCCTCCCTCTCACTCCACCTACACAAACACATTTTTCTTTTAATGTCTAATTATTTTTGAGAGAGAGAGAGAGAGAGAGAGCGCAAGCAGGGGAGGGGCAAAAAGAGGGAGACACAGAATCCGAAGCAGGCTCCAGGCTCTGAGCTGTCAACACAGAACCCAATGCAAGGCTGGAACTCACAAACCATGAGATCATGACCTGAGCACAAGTCAGACTGAGCCACTCAGGCGCCCCCACAAACCCATTTTTTTAACCATTTAAGAGTAAGTTGCAGACATGATGTCTCATGCTGTTATACTTCAGTGTGTAATTCCCCACTACAAGGATATTCTCTTATACAACCACATACAGTTTTTCTTAATGTTTATTTTTGAGAGAGAGAGGGAGAGACAGAGTATGAGTCGGGGAAGGGCAGAGAGAGAGGAAGACACAGAATCTGAAGCAGGCTCCAGACTCTAAGCTGTCAGCACAGAGCCTGACATGAAGCTCAAACCCAAGAACCATGACATCACGACCTGAGCCAAAGTCAGACACTTAACCAACTGAGCCACCCGGCGGCCCCAACCACATACACTTTTTAAAACAAGAAAATGAACATTGATTTAATAGTGTTATCTAATCTATAGACCTCATTCAGAATTCCCTAGTTACCTAATTAAATTAAATTAATTTAGGGCGTCTGGGTGGCTTAGTCAGTTAAGCATCCAACTTCAGGTCAGGTCATGATCTCACGGTTCATGAGTTCAAGCCCTAGGTCAGGCTCTGTGCTGACGGCTCAGAACCTGGAACCTGTTTTGGATTCTGTGTCTCCCTCTCTCTCTGCCCCTCCCCCGCTTTCACTCTGTCTCTCTCTCTCTCTCTCAAAAAGAAATGAAAACATTAAAAAAAAAAGATATTCACACTTGACTGCCTAAATCTACAGCAGATGGGTATGTCCTGTGTCCTGTCTATCCTGGAATGATTAGTCTATGACAGTCTGATTTCCCCTAATTATTTAGTTGATGTTTTTAAGAAAATACCTGGAAGGAAGCAGGGACCTGGCTCTATCAAGCACTGCCTTGCAGTCAGATCTTTCATTGGTAACTTAAAATATCTGGTCCTATTCCCTTAGCTATAATATGAGTGAGTTATAGAAGGTTATCTTTGAGGAGGCCAGTGGTTCCAGAATTGCACAATTCTGTGATGATGGTTTCTGTCTTTATATTTTCATCTCAGGCTGAATTCTAGCACCATTTTGAGGCTCCTGGTTCATGACATCAAGGAAAGGATGATTAAAGGCACAGATCTTGAGCTCAAGGTCCTTGCAGGTTACTAGAGGAGCTCACATACAGGGTTATTGCTTTGGGGAAAGCTGATGAGCAAAACGTATCCTCTCTGCTCAAGGATTCTGACACCAGATAGTGATTATAAAACTTCAACTTTAAAACCAGATGTTTCTTAATAATTACTTTTGCAACATTTGCCCTCAAGTATATTTAAGGATGAAGAGCAAAAGATAACTGTCAGGATGCTTTTAAGAAAAAAGTTCCCATATCCCTCTACAGTGTATTTCAAAACAAAGAAAAATGTAAACAAGAGAGTTGCGATGGGGATATATGACTTCTAGTTAGGAGCACAAACTAGGAATTGCCAACAGATGATGTATTAGACCCAGATGTTCTCTGGGAACCAAAGCTGTCAGGAGGGAGTTTGTTTCTTAAGGAATTTCAAGGTTGAGATCTTTATGCCCTTTGGTAGTTGAGCATAGGAAAGGACGTCCATAAGCCCAGACCATAGATGCCAACTTTGGAAATCCCTGATGGGGGCAGTGGGCGGGGCAGGTAGTGGCTGTTCCCAGAGACACATGGGGATTTATCCTTTATCGTCTTTTGTGGGGTCTCCCCATCCATCTTCTTTGAACTTTGCTTTTCTCTTGCTTTCTCTCCATTTTCCACCCTCTTTGACAAGTGCTTTATTTAGCATTCCAGATAATTATTTTCTTCGATGCTATCTTAATCTTCTTATATTAGACATTTTTAGTTAATAATTTTCTCTGTCATTCTTCCGGGCAAAGGCTGAGGTAAACTCATTTAACACAGTTGTAGGTCAGTAGGGGAGGGAGGGAGATGCTTCTTCCTACTGCTAGTAACAATGCTTTGGGACGATATGTATACACTCAAGGGTGATATTAAAATATTTAATAATCAGTACCACCTAGGGCCCGATTGTCCATTCAGAAAAGATGCAATTAGCAGGCTGGCTGTGGGTCCCAGAGGCCTCCTAGAGTGCCAAATTTACCTCTCTGGGGGCTGGATCAAGAGTCGGGAAGGTGGGACTCCCGGCAGCAGATATGATAAGCCAGCATTTTAATAAAGGATATGGCTGTATTTATGCATATTGGCTGATTACCAGGTCTGCACTCAATGGTTTCATGATATAACCCCTCCAAATCTTTCCTTCCCTCCCGTCAGTAATTACATCTAAGTTAAAGGCAAATGGCCCTTCTTTATGGGTTTGAAGGCAATAGTGGATTTTGTTACATTTCCAAAAATTTTATTAAACTGTTTTTGGCTTGCAAATGTTTTACGGTTTCATGTAACCATATGAACACGTATCATATATGCTTTTGTGGTACTGCCCTTATGCTTACAAAGACCTTCCTTATGGGGTGCCTGGGTGGCTCACTCGGTTAAGTGTCTGACTCTTGTTTCGCCTCAGGCCATGATCTTGCAGTTCTGTGAGTTCAGGCTCTGCCCTGGGCTCTGAGCTGGCAGCACAGAGCCTGCTTGGGATTCTCTCTCCCCCTTTCTTTCTCCACCACTCATGCTGTCTCTGTCTCTCTCAAAATAAATAAATAAAAACATATATACAAAATAAATAAACACACACACACACACACACACACATATATATATATATATATATATATATATATATATATATATATAAAACCTTCCTTATATCAATATCAGCTGAACGGTAAGCTGTATTTTCTCTGAGTTATTAAGGATGGTACCATTTTTTTTTTTATTAAACTTTTTTTTTTTTTCAACGTTTATTTATTTTTGGGACAGAGAGAGACAGAGCATGAACGGGGGAGGGGCAGAGAGAGAGGGAGACACAGAATCGGAAGCAGGCTCCAGGCTCTGAGCCATCAGCCCAGAGCCCGACGCGGGGCTCGAACTCACGGACCGCGAGATCGTGACCTGGCTGAAGTCGGACGCTTAACCGACTGCGCCACCCAGGCGCCCCACGGATGGTACCATTTTTTAAAGTTTATTTATTTACTTGTTTTAGGTAATCTCTACACCCAATGTGAGGCTTGAATTCACTACCCAGAGATCAAGAGACACATGGTCTTCCAACTGAGCCATCCAGGCACCTCAGGATGATATCATTTGTTTATTTGTTTGTTTATTTATCTATTTTAAGTAGGCTCCATGCCCATAGTGGGGCTTGAACTCAGACCCTGAGATTAAGAGTCATGTGGTCTACTGACTGAGCCAGCTGGACATCCCAGGATGATGTCACCTTAAAATTCAGCTCTTGTTTGCTACCTTTTAAGTATCTTTTAGTTTGTGATGTCATGTGCAACTCTAACCTGCTTTTTATCCAAAGATCCAGTCTTCTCAACATCATAATTTGAATAATATATGATTTTCCCATTGATTGAGTTTATATTCTCTTTGAGGTTATGTTCTTTATCATGTTTTAGATGAGTTCAGGAATTATCTATTTTGTTCCATTAAGTGGCCTTAATTATTACAGTTTCATATGCATTACTGTCAAGGAGCAGAATAAATTGACGCCTGGAATTGTACAACACGACGCCTTGTCTAGAAGGGACTGGCAGTATTGAATTTTACCTGAGCCTGTGCTCCTGCCAAAGAGCAGAGGTTAAGAAATTGTCCACCCTTTTGTGTTCCAGAAGGGGCTTGGTGGAAAGCAGCACCTTTCCCATACACGTTAGATAAGACTAACCGATTTTTTTTGTTGTTTATCTATGACAAGGCCACATACAGATCTCCAAATTCCCGTTCATAAACGATTCCACTGAACCGTTTTGTCCCACTGATCAATGGGAACAAAATGCTTGTTAATCACCCGGTTAAGATTCCTTCCTTCCTCCAGGCCCCTGAGCTTTGAGGCACCCACAGCCTGAACCAGTATACAATCCCTCTTTAACAGCCCCTCCAGAGAATTAGGCTGGCCTCAGAGTAAAAAACAATTTTTCAATCCCACTCTTACTTCACTACCTCACACTACCCCTTTCTAACCTTGTTTATTCCTCCTCCAAAAAAACAAATTCTTTTTACTCTGGAGAAGCTTGCAAATCTTATGGTAATGAGTTCTTGCAATTGCAGTCTTTCCTTCCCTTTCTTGAAATAATCCTTTCCATAAAATCTCTCCTTGTTAAATCTCCACTTGCTTGCAGGCTCTGCACTGTCGTGGGGCTCGATCTCATGAACCATGAGATCATGACCTGAGCCAAGATCAAGAGTTGGATGCTAAACCTCCTGAGCCACCCAGGTGCCCCTTCATTGGTTTTTTATTTGGAAGGACTCACTCATTACCTTTTACTGCCAAATTTTTCTTTCCTGTTCTTATATACTCATAAGAAAAAAATTATTTTGCTAAATCTGTCCCCTCTCAATTTAAGCTTTTTAAAAACTTAAACAAACCAAAAAGCAGAAACAGATTCATGAATACAGAGAACAAGTTGATGGTTGCCAGAGGTGAGGGAGGTGGGGGATGGGCAAAATGGGAAGTACAGTCTTCCAGTTACACAATGACTAAGTCATGGTGATGAAAGTCAGCGTAGGGAATGTACTCAATGGTATTGTAATAGCATATGGTGACAGATGGTAATAGACATGTCAAATCACTATGTTTGACACCTGAAACTAATGTAACATTGTGTGTCGACTACAAACAAATTACTGAGGCATAATTTATCCACAGTTACTACATCCATTTAAAGGGTACAACTTGATGAGATTTGACATGTGTATAACCTCTGTGAAACTTCCAGTACAATCAATACGTGGGATATTTCCGTCACTCCTAAAAGTATCCTTGAGTTACTGTCTTTTAAAAAAAAAATTTTTTTTAACATTTATTTATTTTTGAGAGACAGAGCATGAGTGGGGGAGGGGCAGACCGAGGGGAGACACAGAATCTAAAGGAGTCTCCAGGCTCTGAGCTATCAGCCCAGAGCCTGACACGGGGCTCAAACCCACAAACGGTGAGATCATGTTCTGAGCCAAAGTAAGACACTTAACTAACTGAGCCACACAGGTGCCCCTGAGCTACTTTTTTATACAACCCTTCTGCCCTTGGCCCCATGCAAACACCTGTGTGTTTTTTGTCACTTTGTCATAACATTTTCTAGAATTTTATGTATGTAGAATCATACTTAGCATGATGATTTTTAGATTCAAAGACATTGTTGCATGTATCAGAAGTTCATACTTTTATTCTCTTGTTGTTTTGTACACTTCGTTAGTATGGGTGTAACATGGTTTGTTGATTCAGTGGTTTATTGATGGATATTCATGTTTTTCCCAACTCAGTTTTTGAGTATTATGAATAAAGCTACCATGACCAGTTAAATCCACATTTTTGTGTGAACATATGTTTTCATTTTTTTTAGGGGGAAGTAAAAAGGCAGGTATATATTTAACTTTTAAGAGACTGCTGTGAAACTACCATTTTACGTTAAAAAAAAAATGTTTATTTTGAGAGAGAGAGAGGAAGAAAGAGAACGTGAGCAGGGGAGGGGCAGAGAGAAAGGGAGAGAGAGAATCCCCAGCAGGCTCTTCTCTGTAAGCATAGAGCTGGGCCTGGGGCTCAATTTCATGAACTATGAGATCAAGACTCGAGCTGAAAGCAGGAGTTGGACATTGAACTGACTGAGCCACCCAGGTGCCCCACCATTTTACATTTTAACCAGCAGTGAATAAACCCCATTTAAGTTTGTACTAACATACAGTTTGGGAAGAAACAACCTGTTTATCATATTTGGCTTTTCTACAAAGGTGCTATACATCTTTAGTTATCAAATCTTTTATATCATTCAGTGAAGTTTTACTTCTTTTCATCACACAGGACTTGCTCGCTTCTAATTAGGGTTAGTCCCAGGTGTTTTATGTTTCTGTTATGAAAGGGAACTTTTTGTAGCTTATGTTTTGACTGCTTTCAATTGTCTTTAAAAAAAACAACAACTTTATTTTTCAGAAAGGTTTTTGATTTATAGAACAATTTAAAGCTGGTACAGAAAGTTCCTCTATGTCCAGCACCCAGTTTCCTGTTATTAACATCTTACATTATTATGGTATATTCATTACAATTCATAAGCCAATATTAATGCATTATGTATAACTAGAGTCTACATTTCATTCTGATTTCCTTTGTTGTTATTCAATGTCCTTTTTCCATTCCAGTGTCCCATCCAGGGTATCATACTCTATTTGTAATCAGGTGTCTTTTGTCTCAGCTGTGAGTTTCTCAGCTCTTTTGATTTTGTTTTGTTTTGAAACACCTTGACAGTCTTTTTTCCCTTTATTTTTCTCTTTATTTTTTTTTAAAGTTTACATCCAAGTTAGTTAGCCTATAGTGCAACAGTGATTTCAGGAGTAGATTCCTTAGTGCCCCTTACCCATTTAGCCCATCCCCCCTCCCGCCACCCCTCCAGTAACCCTCTGTTTGTTCTCCATATTTAAGAGTCTCTTATGTTTTGTCCCCCTCCTTGTTTTTATATTATTTTTGTTTCCCTTTCCTTATGTTCATCTGTTCTGTGTCTTAAAGTCCTCATGAGTGAAGCCATATGATATTTGTCTTTCTCTGACTGACTAATTTCACTTAGCATAATACCTCCAGTTCCATCCACATAGTTGCAAATGGCAAGATTTCGTTCTTTTTGATTGCCGAGTAATACTCCATTATATCTATGTACCACATCTTCTTCATCCATTCATCCGTTGCTGGACATTTGGGCTCTTTCCATACTTTGGCTATAGTCGGTGCTGCTATAAACATTGGGGTGCATGTGCCCCTTCGAAACAGCACACCTGTATCCCTTGGGTAGATCCCTAGTAGTGCAATTTCTGGGTCGTAGGGTAGTTCTGTTTTTAATTTTTTGAGTAACCTCCATATTGTTTTCCAGAGTGCGCTGCACCAGTTTGCATTCCCACCAAAAATGCAAGAGAACCTCTTTCTCCACATCCTGGCCAACATCTGTTGTTGCCTGAGTTGCTCATGTTAATCACCTTGACAGCTTTAAGAAATACTGGTCAGGTACTTTGCAGCAAATTCCTCAACTGAAATTCATTTGCTGTGTTTCTCAGGTAGACCAGAGTTATGGTTTTGGGAAGGGAGAGCTCAAAGAACAGTTGCCATGTTCCTCAATTCGGTCTCTCATCATGACTAATGAGTGTTCATGTTGACCTTGATCATTTCACTGAGGTAACAATGGCCAGATTTCTTCACTGAAAAGTAACTCTCCCCGCATTCCCTTTCCGTATTGTATTCTTTTTCAGAAAGTCACTCTGCACAGGCTACACTTAAAGAGTGGGCGAGTTATGTCTATACAAATTATTACATAACTACATATACCATTTGGGATTTTTCTGCATGGGGGATTTTTCTTCTCCCCCATTTTACTTTTTTTACTTGGCTACTTCTGTATGTCTGTATGAACTCACAGATTTTTATTTGTATATTGGGTTATTTATTTTGTGGCTCAAAGTGTTCTGGTTTTGGCCAGTAGGTTCTCTTTCAGTTGGTTCCTGTGTCCCTTTGATGGGGTTTGTGGGGTTCGGAGCTAACAAGCAAGAGACAATTCTTGAAGATGTCTTTGGTGCAAAAAGGTGATTTTATTAAAGCGTGGGGACAGAACCTGTGGGCAGAAAGAGCTGCACTGGGGTTTTGACGAGTGGCTCCTTATATATAGCTATGGGGCTGGGGGAAGTGAAGTCAAAAGGGAAGCTTCCAAAGAGATATTCTCTGTGCCGAAGATGCAAGGTTACTGTGCGAAGATGGAAGGTTATTGGAGGCCTAGCTATTGTCAAGCTAAGGTTGTTTTTCCCTCTAGCAAGGCATTAACATTAAGACACTAGGGAGTTCCTGGACTTTAGGCTACTGATGGGATTGCCTTTTTCTTGTATGCTGGCAGACACTCTTGTTTTTTGTCCCTTTCTGTTTTTGAGTAGCTGGCAGCGGCCAAGGAATATCAAACATATCCCACCTGGGGATGGGTGTGTGCTAGCTTGTACTTCCCCCTCAGCCTGCCTTACGCTCCCTCATCACCTTTTACATATCCCCATTATTGTGTATGTTTTAAAATTAGTTTTGGGGGGCACCAGGGTGGCTCAGTCAGTTAAGCGTCCGACTCTTGATTTAGGCTCGGGTCACGATCTCACAGTTCAGTTAGTGAGACCCAGCCCCACGTTGTCAGCACAAAGCCTGCTTGGGATTCTCTCTCTCCTCTCTCTCTGCCCTTTTCTGTGCTCACACATTCTCTCCTTCCCAAAATAATTAAATAAACATTTTTAAAAAATAATATTATTTTTATTTTTATCACTTCCTTCCTTTCTGGCACTATAAAATGCTCTAGGTTCATTTTGTATATTTCCTGTTTCAGTCCTAGAGTTGTCCATTTCTCCAAGGATCCCTGGCTTCTTTTATTAGAATAACATTAGAAAGCAAGATGTGGGTGTAGGTGTGTTTATTGCTGTGGGGATGCTATGGCTCTTGAACCCTGTCAGCTGACAGAGCATTACATGTCTATACATATTTCTGTCTATCGTCTGTATCCATCTTGAGCTAAACATGAATTTAAACTGATATCTCCATGGGGTGCCTGAGTGGCTCAGTCGGTTAAGCATCTGACTGCAGCTCAGGTCATGATCTCAAGGTTTGTGAGTTCAAGCCCCGCGTTGGGCTCTGGGCTGACACCTCAGAGCCTGGAGCCTGCTTCAGATTCTGTGTCTCCCTCTGTCTGCCCCTCCGATGCTTGCACTCTGTCTCTCACATTGTCTCAAAAGTAAAAATAAACATTAAAAAAATAATAATAAATAAACTGATGTCTCCAATTCTGATTCATTACCATATGTATCATTCAAACCTCCACCTCTTCTTACCTATAAACTCACGTATTAAAGTTTCTTTCCAACGATTCCTTCTCTGCAAACCTTAATAGCTTTAATCACACTTTAGAAATTTTTTTAATCCCTCAGAAACTTTAGTTTCTTCTGAAAACTAAGTTATAAGCAATTGTGAACTGTTATACCAACATTCTATAGATTTGCAAATGTATCAGTGTATTCCCTAATTTCTAGAGCATATGCCTCTTCCACTTTTCTAATGAAGCACTAATGATGAGGGAGCATAAGGCACAAGCCAGCATACCCCACCCCCCCACCCCTGGGGGGATATGTGTGACATTCCTCAGGCACTCTGGCTGCCCAAGAACAAGGGAAAGGACAGAAAACAAATGCTTAAGCTGATACAGTGTGCAAATACCTTAGTGATATTACAAGAAAAGGCCAATCTTATCAATAGCCTAAAGTCCAGGAACTCCTCCCTACTGTCTTAATATTAATGCTTTGCTACAGGAAAAACAACCTTAGCGTGACAATAGCTGGGCCTCTAGTAATCTGTGAGTCTTCTTTAGCATATGAAAATCTCTTTAAGAAACTTCCTCTTGACCGTACCTCCCCAACTCCATAGTACATAACTAGTGACTTTTCACAACCCCAGTGCAGCTCTTTCTGCCCAAGGGTCCTGTCCCCGTGCTTTAATAAAATCACCTTTTTTGCACCAAAGACATCTTCAAGAACTCTTTCTTGGCTGTTAGCTCTGAACCCCACCATCAGTCCAAAACCTCATGCCTAACACAACCAAGTATCTTTTAGTTTCTCTAATAAGAAGCCAAAAATAGATAAACCTATGCTTTGTAATGAATGTTTCAGTATTTTATCTTATTTGGAAATGATCGAGAAATGTGATTGTAAGCAGAAAGAGTTAGGGTTCCCTGGGCGGGGGAGACACAGCTTTCTGGACATAAGAAAAGTCATTTTAGTCTCCCCTATACCTTGTGATCTGTACCTGACCAGCTCTATTAGCCCTAAGCACATTTCTTGCAGAACTTCCTGGGATATGTGGCAATTGTAGAATAGACTTCAGCAGTCTAAATAATTTGAAGGGAACAACAACAACAAACAGCTATTAGTAGGCCAGGAGATAGCCTAAATCATATCAGGGACGATAAATCAGGGGTAATACTCTCACTGTTGGTTTAAAAGTAAAGATCTCCGTGAAGCACATTCTTGAGTGATCTTTACAAGATTTAAACCCCTTGGAGTACCCAGATGCTGGACCAAGTAAAGCTGACTTCCATCCATTAAGACCTGGACTCTGTCACTCTAAGATGACCTTTGCCCCAATTTCATGCCCATTTCCCCCATTGCTCAAGCCCATTCATGAATGTTTACGTACCCTTAGCTTAAAAGCTCCCTAGTTTTGTTGTTCCAGGAAACACTATTTTGGGAAATATCCCTGGAGTTCTCCTTTTCTTGCAGCTGATAAAACCCATTACTTTTCCTATTCTTTGGTTTGGTTGTGTCTTTTAGCTCAACATGCAGGAACAGGGAAACCTAGATCCAGGTGACTATAATGACAATGATCCATCATTTAATTTAACTTAGCCAAACTCCAAGGTTTTAAGTTACCAAAAATATTTGGGGAAAAGTATTTAAGTTGACATAAATATTGCTGAAAATTTCATTTATAAACTTTGATCTTGCTTACATTTATGTAATTCACTTGTTCTTAACAATCACTTTTAGATTACCTATAGAAATTTTATTAAAAATCAGATAAAATCAACCATTATCCCAAATTAATATTTGTTTGGTTGACAGATCCATTAAGCCTTTTATTTGCTTTATATTTAAGGCTGATAACTTTAAAGACACGTCTGTTTTAATTAAACCACCAACCTTATGTAGCCTTCATATGGAATATTTTCCCAGATCACTTGAATGTGAAACTTATTTGGGTTGATGTCTATTCTATTTTTGATAATTTTTATGAATACTAAGTATACAGTCACTTGTTTAAACCAGTTACACAGAGCTCTTTTACAAATGAATTTTGGTAATACCATCCAGAGGTAAAAAATTTCACACATCTACTGTCACCAGTTAGACTTCAAGACCTGACCTTTACTGCCCACCTGCTCCTACTCACCCACCTTTGCCCCACATTCTTCCTTAAGCTCCTCTTTCCAGCTTATCCCTTAACTCAGGCATATGGAAAGAAAAACCACCCTCCAGCAATAGTGACTGCCCTGACAAGACCTCTAGCCGGCCCAGACCACCCAGACCAGTTTGAGCTTAACCCGTGACAGGTATCTACACAGATGGACAATGGACTCATCTCTAGAATGACCTATCATTACCTTTCCCTCATTATAATATTAAAATCTCCACCTGAGGAGGAGCACAAGACTCATATACACAACATACAATGTGTGTATAGGCACGTTTCCTTAAGGCATATGTGTGACCTTATACCCACCCCTACATAGGATGATAAGGCTTCCCTATCTAAATATTCATCCTAATCCCAAATAAAAGGAACCCATCCATTCTTGTGCCAGGAGTCATGGCTTTGGAAGCCATTCCCCTTGGTCTCCTTATTTGCTGCAAATAAAGTTTTCTTTGTGGTGAGTTACACTACTACACATGTATAGACACACATGAACATACAGAGACAAACAGAATTTATAGCTGTGGTTTTAAATTTAAAGTCTTGAATGAGATAGGTACAAAACTCACTGGATATAAAAGAAATTGAATTTAAATTAGTTTTTCTAGTAGATGGAATAAGTTAAAATTGTTTAGTCTAGATGGCTAAACCTTTTTCTGTTTAATATTTGTGGAGAAGATTTTGGAGATTTGTGTTTTTCCCTGGAATTAATCTTAAGGACGTTGTGCTACAGTTTGGGCACAAAAGTGTGTTTAGTAGTTCTGATGGGGTTTTGGGGTGATGGTGGGGTTTGGAGGGGATGGCCAAGAAAGAATTCTTGAAGATGTCTTTGGTGCTTTTTATTAAAGTGTGGGGATAAGACCCTTGGGCAGAAAGAGCTGCACTGAGGTTGTGAAGGGTGACTGGTTATATAATATGGAGTTGGGGAGGTAAAGTCAAAAGGAAGTTTCTTAAAGGGATTTTCATATGCTAAAGAAGATTTACAGATTACTGAAGGCTTAGCTATTGTCAAGCTAAGGTTGTTTTTCCCTCTAGCAAAGCATTAATGTTAAAACAGTAGGGAGTAGTTCCTGAACTTTAGGCTATGGATAAGACTGCCCTTTTTTTGGTAACTATACTAAGATACTTGTAAACTGATGAAGACTCTTAACAATTTAACCATCTCTTTTCTATCCTTTCCTTTGTTCTATTAAAAAAATTTTTTTTAATGTTTATTTTTGAAAGAGAGAGAGAGAGGGCGAGCACTAGCGGGGGAGGGGCAGAGAGTGAGGGAGACACAAAATCCAAAGCAGACTCCAGGCTCTGAGCTATCAGCACAGAGCCTGATGAGGGGCTCCAACCCACAACATTGAGATCATGACCTGAGCTGAAGTCTGACGCTTAACCGACTGAGCCACCCAGGTGCCCCCTTTCCTTTGTTCTTGGGCAGCCAAGAGCTCCTGAGGAATATTACCCATATCCCACCTTGGGGAGCGGGGTGTGCTAGCTTGTGCTTTGCCCTCAGCTTGCCTTATGGTTCTTCATTAGTTCTTATTTGTTTTTTTAAAAGATTATTTATTTATTTTGAGAGCAAGAGGGTGAGAGGCAGAGAGAAAGGTAGAGAGAGAATCCCAAGCAGTTTCCACATTGAGCCAACTCAGAGCACTAGGTCTTGAACCATGAGGTCATGACCTGCGGTGAAATCAAGAGTTTGGACACTTAACCAACTGAGCCACCCAGGTGCTCCTTAGTAGTTCTTACTTAAAGGCCTCTCTCACCTTTTTTTTTTCTGTTTCAGGTAGTTGTGGACTGTGTTTACATTTCAAAGGCATGATAAGATTAATAACTTCAAGGGACAGTGGAAGAAGGCAAATCCCTCCAAGAATGATTGGCTTTCCTAAGGCCAATAATTTGGAAGCCTTTGGAGATAACAGAATTTTTGCAGCTGGAAAAAGGAATAGGTTAATTTTGAATTGCCTCCAGAGCTGACTTTTGCTTTGCTAAAGATTTGTAAGACAAAGACAGTTATTCTCAATTCCTCAGAAAGTTGGGTTGTAAGTTGGTCCATCTATCCAAGTACATTATCTTCAATTTTCTGCCTTCTCTCTGGGTACAAAGTTCTAATTTTAAATATTTCTGGCAGTACTAAATAACTCCCCTCGCATGTAAGAGGGGTCCCCAAAGTGGATGCAAAGGATACTATTTTCCCAAGATCCAGAGTCAATTCCATAGATAGCTGAAAGAAAGAACCAATAACTGGCATGTCCCAAGCAGGCAAAAAGCCAAGCCCATTTATGTAAAATAAGACAATACCTATCCGTGGGAGAAAAAAGATCAATAACCGATGGGTCTGGATTTGGACAGGAAGAGACAACTTGAAATTTTATTTTCCTCTTTCAACTAGACTACAGACAGACCATCAGAGGAACAGGGTCTGGTATGAATTTTCACCCTTTGCTGCCTTCTGCCAGATTTTCCAGGATCCTCTCAATAGACTCTGGAATCTACCAGAGTTTCCCTTCAGCTGTTTAAAGGAGCAACATAGCAGTTTACCAGAAAATCCCTCAGTCTCATAAACTCTGGGAGGGGTCCATATGGGAGCCCTCCTTTGAAAGTAGATATGAGGGTATCTACAAGGTCATTAACTTGGTAGGCTTTTGTTTATGGTTGTGTAGTATTTTTTGTTTTAATGTTTTAATTTATTTTTGAGAGAGAAAGAGAGAGAAAGAGAGAGAGGGAGAGAGAGAGAGAGAGAGAGAGAGAGAGAGAGAGAGAGAGCACTAGTGGGGGAAGGGCAGAAAGAAAGGGAGACACAGAATCAGAAGCAGGCTCCGGGGTCTGAGCTGTCAGCATAGAGCCTGATGCCGGGCTTGAACTCACTCATGAAACACGAGATCATGTCCTGAGCCAAAGTTGGATGCTCAACCAACTGAGTCACCAAGGCACCCTGTGGTTGTGTAGTCTTTTCAGAGTAGAAAAACAATTCAGACAGAGGATCAGTAGAATAAGTACTTAAAGGAGGAAAGAGGGGAGCACTAGGAGTTAGCCAGTCTTACAATCTTGGTTTAGGTACCTCTTACATCTTCAATTTTTCATTAGCCTTTTGCAATGCATCTTTCAATGACAATGTTTCGGAACTGTGAAACCTTTTGGAGGCTTCTGCTTGTCATTTAAAAGAGGTATCCTGTTTAATTTGGGAACACTTGTTTTCAAGCGCACTTTTTTTTTTTTTTTTTTTGAGAAATGGTGCAAGTGAGTGAGGGGCAGCGAGTGCGAGAGAGAGTCCTGTAAGGGGCAGAAAGAGAGAGAGAGAGGGAGAGAGAGAGAGAAGCGGGGCTCGTGCTCACCCAAAATGGGGCATGAGCTCACCCAAAGCAGGGCTGGAGCTCACCCACTGTGGGACTTGAACTCACGAACCTTGAGATCGTGACCTGTGCTGAAGTCAGATGCTTAGCAACTGAGCCACCCAGGTGCCCAAGTGTACTTCTTAAATTATCATACCTAATTGGAACATTCCCCATAAAGGCCATTGTATTTCTAGGCTGTAATTCCTCTGAGGGCTCACAGCCGTTTGGTAGGACCCTAGGTGCCAATGGAGTTAACACGTATTTCTTTTCAGCCATAGCTAGCTGCAAATAGGGTGCAGCTCACACATCTGTCTAGACTTTTTTGGATGCCCCCTTCAACTTGATGGTTACCAAGCCAAAGTCTTTAGGACACAAAATGAGCTTGTAGATTTTTTATAGCTCCTGGGACCATAGTTCTTAGGTATAAAATAAGCAGGTGTGCCGGAAGGTGGAGGGCTCAATTCTTTTGATTTTAAGGATCCCATTCTACTATTATTTATTATTTTTCTGTTGGCTAAGCCTTTATCTCATTTGCACATTAACAGAAACCAATAGTACCAAGGAAATGGAGCTGTGGATGCCAGCAGTAACTGTAACTGAACCAAGGAACCAACGTGAATTTTCTTCTTCGTGAGTCACAAAGTGTGTCAGGTTGAGTTGTGGCACAAAGAAAACTTTATGAGCAGCAAATAAGGAGATCACAGGGAATGGCTTCCAAAGCCATGACTCTCAGAGCAAGGGTGGATGTTTTCCTTTTATTTGGGGTTAGGATGAATATTTAGATAAGGAAGCCTTGTCATCCCGTGTGAATGCGGCATAAGGTCATGCATTCACCTTAAGAAAACATGCCTATTGGGGTGCTGGGGTGGCTCAGTCGGTTAAGCGTCAGGCTCTTGGTTTTGGCTCAGGTCATTGATCTCACAATTTTGTGAGTTTGAGCCCCACGTCAGGTTCTAAGCCGACAGCGCAGAGCCTGCTTGGGATTCTGTCTCCTTCTCTCTCTCTGCCCCTCCCCCACTTGTGCTGACTCTGTCTCTCCCAAAATAAATAAATAAACTTAAAACAATTTTAAGAAAACATGCCTATACACACATTGTATGTTGTATAAATGAGGTTTGTGTTCCTTCTTCGATGGAGGTTTTAGTATTATAATGAGAGAAAGGTAGTGATAGGCCATTTAAAAAATTTTTAAAAATATTTATGTATTTTTGAGAGAGAGACAGAGACAGAGACAGAGTGTGAGCAGGGGAGGAGCAGAGAGAGAGGGAGACCCAGGATATGAAGCAGGTTCCAGGCAAATCCCAAAGTGGGGCTTGAACCCATAAACTGTGAGATCATGACCTGAGCCAAAGTCAGATGCTCAACCGACTAAGCCACCCTGGCACCCCAGTCATAGGTTATTCTAGAGGTCACTCCACAGTCCATCTGTGTAGGTGGGAGTCAGGGTGTCAAGCTCAGATTGGTCAGGGTCGTCTGGGCCTGCTGGAAGTCCTGTCAGGGCAGTCACTATTGCTGGAGGGACTGTTTTGCTTTCCATATGCCTGAGTTAAGGGATAAGCTGGAAAGAAGAGCTTAAGGAAGAATGTGGGGCAAAGGTGGGTGAGTACGAGCAGGTGGGCAGTAAAGGTCAGGTCTTGGGGTCTAGCTGGTGACATAACCAAAAAACTAGGGACTGGGGAAAGCATTGAACCAGCAGACCTCAAGAATGTGGACTGCTTTCCATACCAAAAGAGAAGTGTAGCTGCTACCGGCCCTTCTCACCCTGGAATCTGAGGACAGAAACAAGGGCTGGGGCTTAGAACTTACTGGGGACTGTCTGAGAGAAGGCACAGAGCACACCACTAGCAATTTCCAGCAAGGACTATACCAGCGGACTCCACTAATGGACACTACTGACTGGAAATGGGGAGAGGGGTAAACCAGCAAACCCCAGTAAATCGGGACAGTCGATTGGAACTGGGGAAGGGATTCCAATGTGGAACTGCAGGCTGAACCAGGCGGTCAGGACTGGTGTTCTAGGATAGCCTCCTGTTAGCCTAAGCTGACCCAGTAACGGATGCTGCACTGGAAAACCAACCAGGAGCTCAAACACAGAGTGAAACTCCAGTCAAGAGGGACCAAGAGGAACTTACCAAGGGCCCTTAGAAATAGCAAGAAAGACAGTGAACTCAAAGGTTCACAGGCATCATGCCTGTCTCTTGTTTCCCTGAATGCCGTCCAAAGTTCACTTCAGACTCCAAGTCTGCTGCTGTGTCTGTTACATAACAAAAATGTACTGAGTAAATTTGAAGATATAATTGGCTTTATTGATTGATTCATGGATCACGCAGCACCCTATGTAGCAAGTCGAGTGGAACTCTAAAGGGCTGCAGAGAAGGAAAGGTTCTTAAAGGCAGGATCAGGAAGTCATAAACAGAAAAAAGGATTACTTCAGGGACTTTATCTTCATTTGGGGACAAATGGGTTCTTTTATGTGGATGGGTGGACAGGTTACTTCATTGGTGCTGATCAGAAAATTCCTGACTGACCAGGTAGGACTACATTTCTGGGGGAGGCTATAATAGCAATGTAATACTGTTAGGTATTACACCCCAGTTTGGTTGACTTGGCTTCAGTGACACCATTTGGGCCTGTGGTTTTCTTTTTAATGCTACAGAAGAAAGAGCTGGAGAGATTTGAATTAGAACAGCGACAACATGCCATTACAGTCTTAGAAATTCAGTACATGCCACCCCAAAACATATTGAACTTTGGCATATTGACTATTTTGAGTGAAAGGCACTTGTAAGACAGCAAATACAAGAAAAACACTGACTTTTCTTTCTTTAAAGATGAAATTCCTATGTGAACTATGTCCTTTCTACACCATAAGGTAAACACATTCTAATCATCAAGGGCAGGAAGTTTAGATCAAGAGAATTCTGTACAAACAGATCTTGTTAAAATAATTCTGATCTTGCCTTAGCCTGCCCACATAGTTGAGTCAATTTTCCACCATTGCCCCTCTTTGTTCAACCTAACATAAAAGCAAATTGGTTTCAGAACTTCTTTGGATCCTCATCCCTTATGAAGGCTCTCAGGTCATGAAAAACTTCCATTAAATGAATTTGTATGCTTTTTGTTGCATCCACACGACTCCTGAAACAGAATGCTACAGGCACCAGTGACAGTCACGACAAAATTTATTGCAATGAGAGGCAAGGCCAACTGATCGGGACCGACACTCTTGACCAGAGTGCGGTGCCAACAGTCGGGGTACAGAGTTTTTATAGCTGACCACATCATCTTATCATCACCTGGGAACAGAGCAAAGAAACAGTTCCCAGATGGGGGTGGAAACAGTTCAGACGTGCTCTTGCCCCAATCCAATCAAACACTAATCCAGTTGATTTTCCTTGAACTTTTGTTCCCTTGATTGGTAAGACAAGGCTGTTATCTCTTAATCTGTTATTTCCTAAGGCTACAGGCTAGCCCTACACTACAATTTAACCCTTACACTTTTCTCCTATTGATCTGTCTTATGTCAATTTCATTCTAGGGCCAAAAAGAACCCTAAGAGATTTAGTAAAGGTAACAGTTTGCTTCTCCTACAAGTGAAAGGACATCAGTGACCTCTAGAAGCTGGGAATAGCCATCAGCTGATAGCCAGGAAGAAAATGACAACCACAAGGAACTGAATTCTGCCAAGAACCTGAATGATGAGCAAAGAAAGGGATTCTTCTTTAGGGCTTCCAAAGGAATGCAGCCTGCCACCACTTAGATTTTAGCTCTATGACATCTATGGCAGATTTCTAACACACAAGTATAAGATAATACATGTGTGTTGTTTTAAGCCACAAAATTTGTGATAATTTCCTTACAGCATCGATAGAAAGTGAATACAGCAAGAAATGTTGTATCTTTATTTCATTTAAATCAAAGTTTATCCAATGTTGAATCTTCATTCTGCTGAGCTGACAGGGTGTTCAATCCCAGACATTATTGAGGACATTTTCCTTACCAGTGACATTCAGGGTCTCAAGGATCTAACCAGGTGTTGAAACCTCAGGGAGGCTCCTGGAACCGTCTGTCATCATTTGCCACAGTCAGATGCCATTGTCTTTGACTATCTGGTCCCATGGATTCTGGTGGTAGCATTAGGATCTTTACAAGGCTGGAATCGGTTCATCCCCTCTATAGAGGCACATGAAATCATTCCCTCATTTGTCCTATCTGGATGTTAAATCATCTCTGGGGAACGTGGTGGGAGTGGGGATGTGACTTTGGTTGCTTTCTGTCCCACTCCCAGTTAGGACAAATCTTTCCCATAGGAGTTTTTGCTTTTACCCAAGGGCACTTACCCATCGGCACCCTAACACACACATACACATACATGCACACAGACATACACCCACACGGTGGCCTGATATTGTGATGTCTCTAATCAGTTTTTACCATTCACACTCTCCTGAGGCAAAGAAGGCAGGTTACCTACTAGGATTTGGGAGATAAACAAAACAAATTAGCATTTTAATAGATTATCTTGCAACATTCCTGCACTCATAAATTGATAGTGTTGCTTAAAGGAACTTTTGCGCCCCTTCTTGGTGTCTAGGCATTTCCCAGATATTGGGTCACTGATGGTCTTAATTCGGACATGAGTCTATTCCAGGAGGGCAACCTCACATAAAGTAGCAGCTGCTGGGTAGGTGGTACATATCCTTGGGCTTCTCAAGGCCAGGGTTAACAAACTTGAATATTGGGCGAATTTCTTGCTTTCCAGAGGGCTGAATGACTCTTTTCTCCCAACTGTGGCTGCATCCTGCTGCATGGGAGTTTTCTTTGATTCTGGTTAACCTCTGGGAGAACAGATTTATAGAGAAGCAAGGGTGGAGCAAGAGACCATTTATGTACCTATGACAATATTCTAAGCAAGAGATGATGGGGGCTTGAACCAGGGCAGAAGTAATACAAGAGGTAAATGACTGGATTTTGGTTACTTTGAAAGGTAAAGCCAGACATCTGATTGGGTTAAAGGGAAAGCCAAATATAAGTAGGCTTGTCAGGACTGATTTGCCCTCACATATCTCACAGCTGGGAGGAATTTTAAATGACTTAAGAAAACATTTCACATCTTGAAACCAGAGAAAAGTTGTCTAAAGGTTGTCACACAAGAATTTAGTTTTGGCAGTTAAAGAATTGGTTTTCCAACCTAAATCTGCAGCCAATATTTCATTATTTTCTGATTCACCTCTCTTTCTACAGTCTCTGGGTTTTCATTATCTCACCATTTCGGATGGCATTAAGTGTCAGTTCTTTCTCCCTTCCTACATCCATCACCAGGTGAGTCTGTCAGCTTTTTTCTCTTTCTTAGAGTACTCCAAAAAGGGATGAGAGGTACTGTTTCCAGGGGGAAAGAATGCAGAATAATTAAAAATAATAGCCCTGTATTCCATTCATCAGCTTGGTTTTAAGATGACTGAAAACCTCATACTGAAATAAACACCCTAAGAAATACAGAATACTCCTCTATTACTGTTAGTGGTAAATCTACTTTGTTTTATATTTAATTCCTTCATAGCTCTAGAATCAAATAATTGTGATTGCAAAACTTGAAGAACTGATGAAAACTAATTTTTAATTTTTTTTTAATGTTTAGTTTTTGAGACACAGAGAGAGACAGAGAGAAACAGAGACAGAGAGAGACAGTGCAAGCGGGAAAGGGGCAGAGAGAGAGGCAGACACAGAATCTGAAGCAGGCTCCAGGCTCTCAGCTGTGACACAGAACCGGAGGCAGGCCGGAACCCACTAACTGTGAGATCATGACCTGAGCCAAAGTCCCACGCTTAACTGACTGAGCCACCCAGGTGCCCCTAATTTTTTGTTTAAACGTTGAATACTGGTAGAAGTCACATAAAATTTTAATAAATCAGTACCCATTTGGGCAAGTAGTACTTCTGCTTTCATTCTATGGTGGACTTCATCTTTGCTTTTAACAAACTGCAGGCTACATTGCTGTTATTCAGAAGCTGTAAATAACTTGGGCAAGGTAGTTATCATTCTATGTCCCCCACCCCCCCATGCAGAAAATCTCAGCCCTCTGTTTCCTATCTTAGGGGCCTCAGATAACTTAAAAGCCTCATGGAACATTTGGTGTCTAGTGCAAAATAGTATGCTTGATGCCGAGGAGGAATAACAAGATGTACAGGACACACAGCCCTGCCCTTCTAGAGCAAGAATTTGGATGAAGCGGCCCAGCGGAGAAACCAACCGTCAGTCGGTACAACCTCTCGTTTTTTGGCCTTTCACTATCAAGTACATCCAGTGTGTATCAAGTGTGGTGTGCACTCAACTAGTTTAATTCCCGAACTGCCATCCTAAGGTGGGAAATGCAGAATTCTATTTAATTTTCACTTTTAAAGGGGTGATTATGGGTTTGCAGTCTTAGGTGTTTGCGGAGGGATTTCCTTTTTCCTGTGCCGGAGAGGCGTACCTAATTCCCACCTGCTTCCTAAGACAACCCGCACTTTCCTTCCTGGTCTAAGAGCTCACTGAGCACTGACCAATAGGTTCGGCCCGATTTCTCTGAGGGGCGGGACCTCGTGCCTGGGCTTCGGAGACCCGCCCCCCGTACGTGGCCTGCGTGCGTGACGACGTGAGGCGCGAGGCGGTTTCTCCAGAGTGTGGCGCCCCCCGGCGGCAGCGAGAACTCAATGTGACAACCGGACCTGAGCGACTGCCATGGAGCCGCAGAAACAGGCGCGAACACCCGGGGGCCCCGTCGCGTGGCCGCGTGGGCCCTCGAGGTCTCAGACGCCGGACGACGAGGAGGGGCCGGAGGGCAACACAGCGCCCGCGGCGGCTTTTCTGGGCGCGGAGGCGGACGACGCCTGTGCGGACGCGCTGTGGGAGCTGCCGGTGGAGCCCGCCGAGCGGAGGCCCGAGTGCAGCCGCTGCAGGTGACCGCAGAGCGTGGGGGGCGGGGACCGTGGCCGGCGGCGGCTTTCGGGGGAGGCTGCAGCGCCCCCTGCCGGGAAGGCGGCTACTCAGGCTCCACGCAGGGGAGCGCTGCCTCTGGCATCTCCGCGCGTGTGTCCGCTGGTGACCTTGGAATCACTCTGTGAAATTGCTGTTACAGCCTTGTTGTAAGAAGCCGTTCACTCAGGTTCATGAGCGTTTAGCCTTACTTCCTGCAAGACACTGAACGTGTCATGGTATGAGAGTTCTGCTGTTGACAAACTTAAGAGTATGATACGGGAAGTAAGGGGTAATGACAGTAATGCTTACAGTAATGAACACTTTCCTGCTCGAGTGACATAGTCATCTCACAGTAAAAAAAACAAAAGTAATTAGAGGAGACAGTCAAGGTGGTTAGGAGAATAATTAAGATTGTTTTTTTCTGAATTCTGAATTCATTTATTGAGCACTTGTGTGCCAGGCACTGTGCTAGATCTGGGGAATTCAGGCACGGAGAACACAGACATGGTTTCTGCCCTGATTGGGGCACTTACAGTCTAATGAAGAGACAATTTATTAAACAGTTAATGATAACTAGCCCTGAATGCTCACAGTATGCCCAGTTGTTTCAGTGATACCTCATTGTGGTGGTGTCCTTCAGGATTGCTTTCCCTGCTTGTTTGCGTTTCATGCTGTTCAGATACACGATTCTCTTTAACTTGTGGGTGTGCAGGATCTTTTCGCTTGGTTACTGAAGGTCTCCATCTATCACCTTTCTGTTGCCTTCCACAATCTTAACGGTTAGGTAGTGCCTCTGCTTCCTCCTCCTGCTGAATAGCTCAGCAGTTTGTCATCACTTCCTGCACAGCCCTGACAAGGCTCTCGTTAAAGTCACCAGTAATCTCCCTCAAATGAAATCCACTGTATCTTTTTCTCTTCACTTTTATACTAGATCTCTTGGCGGCATTCTGGAGTTGAATGCCGACTTCTTGAAACACTATTTCTTTGGTTTCCCTGTGGTTTATCTGCTTTGTCTGCCCTCGTCGTCTTTGCCTGTTCTTCTGAAAATCTAAATGTTGGGCTTCCTCAGCTCTTGATTCTAGATTCTCTTATCTCATAACCCCACACATTTTCCACAGGTGATCTTACCAGTTTTCATGGTAAGATCGATACCCAAATACTTCTAGCTCAGACCTTTGTCCTGAGCTCCAGACCTATGCATTCATTTAACCAGTGTTGATGGAATGCTTTGCAGATTCTTGGTAATATGGTGCATTCTGTGCCCTCATGGGTTGTCCAGTCTGTTATTGGATACGGATAACAAACCAGCAACCAAATATGTAATTATGGAACAGAAAAGCAAAAGCAAACAAACAATGAAGCAAAGGAATGGGATGCTGTGACATAAAATAGGATGGTATCAGGAAATACTTCTGAGGAAATAGCATTTATACTAAAATTTGAAAGATGAGAAGAATCCAGGGAAGAGAAAAGAATTCAAAGAAGTAGAACAGAAGGCCAGACTGGTTTCATATCTTTACTACTTGATTGCTTGGAGTATCTTATGTTGGACATTTTGGGCTTTTCCCAGGGTTGGGTTGTACGACCCCAGAGGAAGGGATCTTGAGTGTAGGGATCTGTTTATATCTCCTAAGTGTACTATCGAGAGTAAGACATTCAATATAGACTTTTGAGGAGGATGAATAATTTGTGTCTAGAAGGGACTGCATGTTTGAGTGGAAGGGGTGTACGAATACAATTTATTTAAACAAGCTCCCTAAAGGTGTTAGGAGATAACACTTAACAGTGCTGCAAAGGGGTCACTAGGATGCTAAAAGACAAGTTATTACAAATATAAACCCAAGGCTAAATTATCATGCTAGCTTTATCATCTAGTTTTTGCTGTATTTAGAACTGCTGATTATAAATGCTATAGTTTTTTTTTTTTTAAAGAAAATTAGTCTCCTACATTTAGCGAAGATTTAAAGTTTTTCCAGTCCACTCCCTGCTCCACTTAATAGATTTTATTTTTTAGGGAAGTTTTAGATTCACAACAAAATTGAGTGGAAGGAGTAGAGACCTGTGTTCTGCCTCCACCCTGGTATCTTCCCTCATTAGCAGCATCCCCTGCCAGAGCAGTACATTTGTTAAAATGGATGAACATCATCATAATTCAATGTGCATAGTTTTACACTGGGGTCCACTCTTGGAGTTGTACATATTTTGATTTTGGAAAACTTCATAATAATATGTATCCACTATTATAGTACACTATAGAGTATTGTTACTGTCCTAAAATTTTCTTTGCTCTGCCTTTTCATCCATCCCTACACCCTAACGTAATCTGCTTTTTAGAAAATAAGAATGACTTTGATTTTAGTTTATTTCCAGTTACATTTAGTTAATATTTTAGGATTATGATTCATTCCAACACTTGTGTACTTTGCTTCTCCTACTGAAATTTTGTACCGTTTAAAAGTTCTTCTCCCCTTTGGCACAGTATGCATTTTATTTATTTAATTGGTTTAACTAATTTTATTATTATTTTTTTACATTTTTTAAAATGTTTGCTGTTTTGAGAGCGACAGAGAGACAGAACATGAGCACAGGAAGGGGAGGGGCAGAGAGAGAGGGAGACACAGAATCCGAAGCAGGCTCCAGGATCTGAGCTGTCAGCACAGACTCTGATGCGGTGCTTGAACTCACAAACTGCGAGATCACGACCTGAGCCAAAGTCAGACACTTAACTGACTGAGCCACCCACGTGCCCTGTTCAACTAATTTTAATTGGTTAGATTATCATTCTAGAAGTCTGGAGAATATTTAGGTGTTACCAGTAAAATATAAGCTAATTGATGGCTCTTTATATTTTATTTCATTAAGTGTTAGGGTTATACTAGTTTCCTGGATGAACTTACCTACATTTATGCTTATAATAGTTCTTAAAACCAAAATGCATTCTTAGATTTGAGTGATCAGCAAGTCACAATTATTTGGCCATTTACTTTAAGCAGTATTCACTTCTCTAAACGTATTACTGTAATTGTCATAGTCTTGGAGTTCCAAAAATTGGTTTTATTCAGGAAGTACAAACTCAGTTTAACTTCACAGCAGAATCTTGCTAGTTGGAAATACAAGTGCTCTGAAACATGAATGGGATATTCTTTCAAGATCCCAAACTAATTTGTTATTGCTGGATACATATTAAGAGTGTGTTCCTCTTGAGGGAACAGGATGTACAGGAGTACAGTGTATAGAGAAAGTGTATATGGACAGCTTGGTGGAAAGGAGGGAGTGGAAAGAGGCAAACCTGTAGAGATTAGCAGTGGTTGCTCTCGGAAGGACCAGGTAAGCAGTTAGGGAGGTTAAGAAAAATTGTGCTGAATGTACTAGGAACCAACAAACAAAGCACTGGAGTATTTTTTATTTTTTAATTTTTTAAATGTTTATTTATATTTAAGAGGGAGAGAGAGACAGAGTGCAAGTGGCAGAGGGACAGAGAGAAAGGGAGACAGAATCCGAAGCAGGCTCCAGGCTCCAGGTTGTCAGCATAGAGCCCGACGTGGGGCTCGCACACACCAGCTGTGAAATCATGACCTGAGCTGAAGTTGGACGTTTAACCGACTGAGCCACCCAGGTGCCCCTGGAGTATTTTTATATTTAGATGATTGTCACAAGTTCAACTTCATTAGGTGGCTTTTAGCTGTAATAATTTATATTCTATTTTATTAAAAAAATGCAAACTAGTTGGTGGTATGGTGGTAAAAGTCTTGACTGGGAAGAGTTAAGGCCTCATTCTAGTAAAGATGCTAGGCATCTTAATTATACTTCTACATCTTCTATAGATAAGGCCATGGGTCTGAGGATAAGACTTAGAAACCACTTGCAAATCATTGGTCCTAAGAATAATGGAATAATGTGAAAATATGCAGTATTTTTTAATTTGTCTGAGGGAGGGAAACAGTGGCAAGGGCATGCACACAGAGTGACACAGGCCCTGAGGCAGAAATTTTTCTTTCTCCAGTGCTTTCTTCCCCCAAAAGTAAAAAATTATAACGATTATAATATACCACACCAGTATATTTAGTATGTATGTATGTATGTATGTATGTATTTAGTGCCCATATGTGTGCATGAGCAGGGTAGAGGGGCAGAGGGAAAGAAAATATTAAGCAGGCTCCACAGGACCGTGAGATCATGACCTGAGCCAAAATCAAGAGCCAGATGCTTAACAGACTGAGCTACCCAGGTGCCCCTAGCACACATTTTTTGAACACTGACCACATGCAGGTTACCTGTCAGGCCTAGGTATTTTACATGCGAAATTTTATTTATTTCTCATAACAGCATTCTAGAGTTGGTGATATTGTTAGCTTTTAAATAACGAGAAGGTACAACACCAAAAAAATAAATAATTGGATTAAAAATGGGCAGAGAACCTAAACACATATTTTTCCACAGAAGACATACAGTTGGCCAACAGACACATGACAAGATGATCAACATCACCCATCATTGGGGAAATATGAATCAAAAACCGCAATGAGATATCACTTTACACCCAACAGAATAGCTAGAATCAAAAATTCAAGAAATAACAAGTATTGATGAGGATGTCGAGAAAAGGGGACTCTTGTGCATGCTGGTGGCAATGTAAATTGGTGAAGCCACTGTAGAAAACAGTATGGAGATTCCTCAAAAAGTTGAAAATAGAACTACCATATGATCCATTAATTCCACTACTGGGTGTTTACCCAAAGGAAAGGAAAACTCTAATTTGAAAAGATACATGCACCCCTGTGTGTTTTGCAGCTTTATTTTTAATAGCCAATATATGGAAACAACCCAAGGTTCTATCTATAAATAAATGGATAAAGGATATGTTATGTGTGTATACGTGTGTGTGTGTGTGTATTATTTGTAATATTATAACGTGATATATTTTTTGTACATATGTAAAATGGAATATTCCTCCGCCAAAAAAAGAGAGATCTTGTCATTTGCAACTACATGCATGGACCTAGAGGGTGAAATAAATCAGACAGAAAAACACAAATATCATCTGATTTCACTTATATGTGGAATCTAAAAAAAACCAAATGGACAAAGAGACAAACAAAAAACCCCCCAGACTCTTAAATACGGAAAATAAACTGGTGGTTGCCAGAGGGGAGGTGAGGGGTGGGTGGTGGTGAAATAGGTGAAGGGGATTAAGAGGTGCAGACTTGCAGTTATAAAATAAATAAGTCATAGAGTTGAAAAGTGCAGCATATATTGAAATATATAGTCAATAACATTTTAATAACATTGCACGGTGACAGATACGACTACACTTATCATGGTGAGCCCTTAGTAATGTGTAGAATTGTCGAATCATTATGTTGTAGTCCTGAAGCCAGTATAACACTGTAGGTTATTTATAATTCAGTAAAATTTAAAGATAAATGATGAGGAGAAAGGAGTAATAATTAGGTAATAGAATTCAGTCTCTGCTCCAGTCCATCTGGCTCCTGAGCTCAGCCAGCACTTGACCTGGCTCTTTGTTTGCTGAAGAAGCCTTATGATTTTGTTGGTAGAGTAGGTGTAGTCACTAGTTGAAGTGGAGCCACCAAGGCTGCAAGATTTTCATACTTTTTATTTATTTATTATTTATTTATTTTTAAATGTCAGTGGGGGAGAAGCAGAGAGAGAGGGAAAGAGATAATCTCAAGCAAGCTCCTTGCTGTCATCACAGAACCTCACATGGGACTCGATCTAATGAATCTGGGAGATCATGACCTGACCTGAAACCAGGAGTCAGATGCTTAACTGACTGAGCCACCCAGGTGCCCCTTATTTATTTATCTTTAGAGTAGGCTTCACACCCAATGTGAGGCTTAAATTCACGGCCCTGAGGACTAAAGTCTCATGCACTATGGACAGAGCCAGCCAGGCATCCCTGATTTTCTTATTTTTTAAATTGAAGTATGTTCAGAGGTGCCTGGGTGGCTCAGTGGGTTAAGCGTCCGACTTTGGCTCAGGTCATGATCTGGCAGTTGAGTTTGAGCCCCGTGTTGGACTCTGTGCTGACAGCTCAGAGCCTGGAGCCTGCCTCTGATTCTGTCTCCCTGTCTCTCTGCCCCTCCCCCACTTGTGCTCTGTCTGTCTCTATCTCTCTCAAAAATAAATAAAAACATTAAAAAAACTTTAAACTGAAGTATTTTTACTTCAAGCTTAGTAAAAAGATGCCTGTGCTTTAGTATTCTCTAACTCCTTTTTTTTAAATTGAGATATTATTGACATAACATTATGTAAGATTTGATACATTTATATAATGCAGTATGATTAGCACTGGTAGTGTTAGCTGTGATTACATAATTATTATATCTTTTTTTTCTGGTGAGAAAAAAGAAGTTTTAAGATCTAGTCTCAGAAAATTTGAAGTATAGTCCCTGACTTATGATGGTTCAACATAGGATTTTTCAACTTGACAATGGTGTGGGAGCAATACGCATTTAGTAGAGTCTGTACTTTGAATTCTTAATTTTTACTTTTTCCTGGTCTGACGGTATGTTGTACGATATTCTCATGATGCTGGATGGCAGCAGGGAGCTGTAGCTCCCAATCAGCTGTGTGGTCATGAGAGTAACAACCAATGCATTTGCAACCATTCTGTGCCCATATAGCCATTCTGTCTTTCGCTTTCAGTACAGTAATCCATAAATTATGTGAGATATTCAACATTACTAAAAATAGTCTTTGTTAGATGATTTTGCCCAACAGTAGATAAGTGTTCTGAGCACATTTAAGGTTGGCCTGGCTAAGCTATGGTATTTGGTAGGTTGGGTGTATTAAATGCATTTTGACTCAGGTTATTTTCAGCTTTGATGTGTTTATGAGAATGTAACCCTGTTGTAAGTTGAGGGAGATCTGCATATCATACATTACTGTTGACTCTAATCACTATACTGTGTATTTGATTTGTAGAACTTAATTCATCTTCTAGTTCCAAGTTTATACCTTTTAACAACATCTAGCTCCTTTATTGAAATTTTTAACCTTTCCTTATTCTTTAGGTTTGGATATTCTGGAGAAAAAAAGTGGTGGGGATAAAATCATGAGAGAGGAATGGAGGGGAGACTGCAGGTGTTTAAGAAGAATGCAAGAGCCACACATTGGCAGCCAACAGATGTTTTGCTTTGAATTGGTATTTTACCAGCTTTTAAATTAGTTCTAATAGTTAAAAATCAAGATGGTTTATCTCAAAAATCCAGATTTCTGGCTTCCTTGAGAATACGAAGATCTAGCAGTTCAGGGAGTACCTTTCTGAGCAGTATTGGTTGAGCTGAGTATTGGTCATGACCTTGGGTTGGGCGAGATCTGTCCAGGGCACCATAGCTCCTTAGCTATTCCTGCTTGATTTATTTTATTAACTAGTAGGGATTTGCTTTTTGTTTCTGGGTCTCATGTACACTATTGTGACTGGTCTGCTTAAGCAGTGGGGTGAATCAGACTGCAAGTTTGGTAGGTACAAGTGAAAAATGGTGATTCCTAAGGGAATCAGTTTAGAATACACTAAGAGTATTGAATTGGTATCAGCACTTAGGTTTAGAAAACAAACTATTTTGGTAAATTTAAAATCAACTAGATTAAAAAAATTAAAAAAAAATTTTTTTTTAATTAAAAAAATTTTTTAATGTTTATTTATTATTGAGAGACAGAGAGACACAGAGTGTGAGCAGGGGAGGGGTAGAGACAGGGGGAGACACAGAATCTCAAGTAGGCTCCAGGCTCTGAGCTGTCAGCACAGAGCCCGACGCGGGGCTTGAACTCATGGACTGTGAGATCATGACCTGAGCCGAAGTCGGTCGCCTAATCAACTAAGCCAGGAGTCCTTTAATGTTTATTCTTGAGAGAGAGAGAGAGAGAGAGACAGAGACAGAGACAGAGTGTGAATGGGGGAGGGGCAGAGAGAGAGACACACACACATACACAGAGTCCGAAGCAGGCTCCAGTCTCTGAGCTGTCAGCACAGAGCCCGACGTGGGGCTTGAACTCACGAGCTGTGAGATCATGACCTGAGCCGAAGTTAGACGCTTAACCAACTGAGCCACCCAGGAGTCCCTAAAATCAACTAGATTCTTGATGATGATTTTTAGAGTAAAAAATTAGATAATTTGAAAATTTAATTCTTTGTTCATATCAAAAGTACCATATTCCTAAGAGAAAAGTATGAAGTTAATTTGTTCTTTCCTATTGGTATAGAAAATATGTTTATTCTTTGAAGTAGTTCATTTGTAATATATGTGGAAAGCTAACTGATTTACAAATTACTGTGCAAACTAATCATATGTTCAAAGTTGAGCAAAGATGATATATGTTAAGAGGGAATTTTTTTTTCTTAATCTTAATTAAGTCTCCAAAGAGGAGTGACCAATTTTAAAAACCACGTTAGAGCTTTCTAAATGTTTGATTTATTTTCCCCAAGAAAAATAAGAATTATATCATTACCCTCTGATGGATAGAAGTTTTCTTCAAAGAACATCAAAGCACATTAATTTTTAAAGTACATTTGCCCAAAATTAATAATTCATCATTCTGTTCGTGCTTATGTAGTGAGAAAAAATTTTCAGAAGTAGTCTAGTTGAAAATTTGGTATCATTTAAAAAGGGTTCACAGGTTACAAAGTGCTTTACCTGTGCATTTTAATTTAATACATAAGACAACTTTGATTTAAAGTTATTCCTTTTTATAGACTCTCAGGGTCAGGTGACTAGTGAGGGGCTTTCATACTTTTATTCCTACACCATATAGTAAAAGATTATATTGAAGCGAGCAGTATGACTACTCTTGTTTTCCTGCTGCATATAATAAATATTTCCAGTGAGCTGTTTCTTCGTGGTCTTTGAATCTGTAGATTCTTTTCCTGTTCCCTGGCTGTTTTTAGTTATTTTGGGATGAGAGCTTTTTAATTACTGTCTTTTTTAAGATTGAGCTTTTATTTCTTGAATCCTTTACCTGCCTAAGGTCAGTTTCTTATTTGTCAGTAAGTCCTTATTTTTCAGTCAGAAAGGCAAATTCGAAGATATTACTGATTAGGAATTTATTTTGTTTTCCCCTGTTCACTTATTTGTTTGCTTCTCTCTGTCTCTCTCCTCTCTCTCTCTCTCTCTCTCTTTTTTTTTTTTTTTTTTTTTTTGGCTTTCTCTACTGGAAGCCTCATGAGAAGGCTGTGGGAAAAAAGGTAGCAGTGAAATGAAGTAAGTAGAAGTCTTCCAGAGTTCCTTGGGGGAAAAAAATGAAGCTATAGAATGAGTCTCTGGACTTTGCAAAGGGCGAGAGGGGTTAGCCTCTTGGAGTAATATCTGACTCTTTGCCTATGTAGACGTGTTACTTGGCAGGCTACTTTTTTTTTTTTTTTTAAATTGTGCTAAAATGTACATGTATAATACTTACCATTTTAACTATTTTTTAAAAAAAATTTTAACGTTTATTTATTATTGAGAGACAGAGCATGAGCAGGGGAGGGGGGAGACACAGAATCCGAAGCATCAGCACAGAGCTTGACGTGGGGCTCGAACTCACAAACTGCGAGATCATGACCTGAGCCGACGTTGGATGCTTAACTGACTGAGCCACCCAGGCGCCCCTCATTTTAATTACTTTTAACTGTCTAACTCAGTGTCATTGATACATTCGTAATGTTCTGTAACCATCACTACTATCTGTACGCAACACTTTTTTCATCATCGTCAATGTTGACTCTGAACCCATCAAATAATCACTTCCCATACCTTCCCCCCACCCGGCCCAGCCAGTGGTAACTTCTGTTTTATTTTGTATTTCTATGAATTTGCTTATTCTAGTTTCTTCATGTAACATATAATACTTATCCTTCTGTGTCTGACATTTCACTTAGAATGTTTTCAAGTTCTCTCCATGTTGTAGCATATCAAAATTTCTTTCCTTTTTATGGCTAAATTATATGTATATACCACTTTTGTTTATCCATCATTCATTTTTTTTTTCTTATTTGTTAAAATAACAATGGTTTGTTGATGAACACTTGGTTTGTTTCTACCTTTTGGCTATTGTGAATAGTGCTGCTGTGAACCTTGGCACACAAATATCTGTTTTTGTTCCAATAATTTTGGGTATATACCTAGGAATGGAATTGCTGGGTCATGTGGTAGTTCTGTGTTTGACTTTCTGAGGAGTTGCCAAACTGTTTTCCAGTTCCGTTTCAAACAGAGGTCATTAGATTAAAAAAAATGTTTATTGATTTATTTTGAGAGACAGGGTGTGTGTGCACGCACGTGTGTGAGCCAGGAGGAGGGGCAGAGAGAGAATCCCAAGCAGGTTACGCACTGTCAGCACAGAGCCTGATGCAGGGCTCAATTTGCAGACGGTGAGATCATGACCTGAGCTGAAATGAACAGTCAGACCCTTAACCAACTGAGCCACCCAGGTGCCCCGAGGTCATTAGATTTTTAACATCTGGTTCTGCTCATTTTATTCCTTTCCTGGAGACCGTCCATGCTTGTATTTCAGGTACACAGTGGAGTCGAGGCTCTAGTGTGTCATCCAAAGCCTTTGCATCTCTTCCTCCACTGTACCCTTCCCATACCCTCTCTTCTAACCACCTGGAATGCATCCCTCGAACAGGTGTTTTTCATGTTCTGCCTTATGCCTTTGTTCTCTTATTTCCTCTGTACCCTTTATTAGGATCAGAAGGCTTACAAACATGGTGATGGACGTGCACAAAGAGACAATAAATCTGTGAACATTAACTCATGGACGTGAGGAAAAATGGGTCTTGAAAATATGGGGGGTTATGCCTTTGGGTTAATACGAAACAAAATCCTGGCGCTGGGCAGCTGGGTGGAAGGTTGTTTACAGTGGACATGAGGCATCACCTCTGTTTGTCTTAGCTAGCCAGGGGATGAGACAGAGCAAATAACCTCAGGGTTAACAAGGTACCTTTTCTGATTAGAGCCCCAATCAGCTCTGCTCTGGGCAGCTTCACCTGCAGCAGTGGTCTACAGTCCAATTCACCTGTTTAGCTAACTTGGTCCTTTCCTCCTGTTAAAGCAGCTTTCTGCTATAGTACTAAATTGGGGGGCACTTCCGCCCTGAATACCTAATCTTGGTTATTTCATATACCTATGTTCTTTATTGGGGACTTTCCTCCGCTCTCTCTATACTGGGGCTTTGGCCCCACCTTCTCTATACTTATTTACCTAATCTTGTTTACCCAAACTTGGGTGTAAACATCCTATGGCTTTCTAATTCTTTATGCCTTGATAACCCATTGGTGTAAGTCCAGGGAATTTCTAAGCTTATTCCCCACACTGGTTCTTTGAAAAGATCAACAAAGTTGAGAGATCTGTAGCCAAACTCATCAAAAAAAAAAAAAAAATAAATAAAGAGAGAGAGAGAGAGAGAGGACTTAAAATCACAAATGAAAGAGAAGTAACTGGTAACACCACAGAAATACAAATAATTGTAAGAGAACGTTATGAAAAATTATATGCCAACAAACTGGACAACCTAGAAGTAATGGATAAATTCCTAGAAACATAAAATCTACCAAAAGCTGAAGCAAGAAGAAATAGAAAATTTGAACAGATTGATAACCAGCAATGAAATTGAATCAGTAATCAAAAACCTCCCAATAAATAGAAGTCCAGGACCAGATGGATTCAAAGGCAAATTCTACCAGATATTTAAAGAAGAGTTAATACTTATTCTCAAACAATTCCAAAAACTAGAAGAGGAGGGAAAAGTTCCAAATTTGTTTTATGAGGTCAGTGTTACCTAGATACCATAACCAGGTAAAGACACTACAAAAAAAAAAAAAAAAAAAAAAAAAAAGAACTATGAGCCTGTATCTCTGATGCACTTAGATGCAAAAATCCTCAACAAAATACTTGCAAACTGAATCTAATAATACATTAAAAAAATTGTTCACCATGATCAAGTGGAAAATATTCCCAGGATGCAAGAGTGGTTCAGTATTTGCAAACCAATCAATGTGATACATCCCATCAATAAGAGATCATCTCAATATATGTAGAAAAAGCATTGGACAAAGTACAACAACATCCATTCATGATAAAACCCCTTGGGACACATGGGTGGCTCAGTTGGTTATGTGTTGACTCTTGATTTTGGCTCAGGTCATGATCTCACAGTTCATGAGATCAAGGTCCGTGTTAGGCTCTGGTACTGACACCATGAGCCTTCTTGGGATTCTCTCTCTTCCCTCTCTCTTTCTGCCTGTCCCCAGTCAGGTGCATGTGTGCACGCTACCGAAAACAACCCCCAAAAACAAAACAAAACAAAACAAAAAACCCCCAAAACCTCAACAAAGTAGATTTAGAGGGAAAATACCTAAACATAACAAAGACCTTACATGAAAAACCCACAGCTAGCATACTCAGTTGGGGAAAACTCAGAGTTTTTCCCCTAAAGTCAGGAACAGGACAAGGGTGTCCATTCTCACTGCTGTTACTAAGCGTAGTAATAGAAGTCCTAGCCACAACAGTTAGACAAGAGAAAGAAATTAAAGGCATCCACACTGTGAAGGAAGAAGTACAATTTTTACTCTTTGCAGATGACATAGTATTATATATAGAAAACCCTAAAGGCTCCACCAGAAATCTGCTAGAAATGATAAGTGTATTCAGTAAAGTCACATGACACGAACTCAGTGTACAGAAATCTCTTGCATTTATGTGCACTAATAATGAAGCAGCAGAAAGAGAAGTTAAGAAAACAATCCCATTTACAGCTGTACCAAAGATAATAAAATACCTAGGAATAAACTTAACTAAAGAGGTGAAAGACCTTTACTCTGAAAACTGTACATCATTGATAAAAGAAATTGAAGACAGCACAAAGAAATGGAAAGACATTCCATTTAACAAATACGTAACAAACATTATTAAAATGTCTGTACTACCCAAAGCAGTCTATAGATTTAATGAATCCCTATCAAAATACCAATGGCATTTTTTTGCAGAACTAGAACAAACAATCCTAGAATGTGTATGGAACCACAAAAGACCCTAAATAGGTAAAGCAATCTTAAAAAAGAAAGACAAAACTGGAGGTAGCACAATTCCAGACTTAGAGTTATATTACAAAGCTGTAGTAATCAAAACACTATGGTATGGGCACAAAAATAGACACATAGATCAGTGGAGCAGAGTAGAAAACCCAGAAATAAACCCACAATTATATGGTCAATTAATCTTCAACAAAGTAGGAACGAATATCCAATCAGAAAAAAGACAGGTTCTTCAACAATTGGTGTGGGGGAAAACTGGACAGTTACAAGCAAATGACTGAAACTTGACCACTTTCTTATACTATACACAAAAGTAAGCTCAAAAAGGATTAAAAACCTAAACGTGAGACTTGAAACCATAAAGATCCTAGAGGAGAGCACAGGCAGTAATGTCTTGACACTGGCCACTATAGTATTTTTCTGAATGTCTCCTGAGGCACGGTAAATAAAAGGAAAAATAAACTATTGGGACTACATCAAAATAAAAAGCTCCTGCACAGTGAAGGAAATAGTAAAACTAAAAGGCAACCTATGGAATGGGAGAAGTTAATTGCAAATGACATATCTGATACAAGGTTAGTATCCAAATATAAAGAACTGTTACAACTCAACACCCAAAAAACAAATAATCCAATTAAAACATAGGCAGAAAACATGAACAAACATTTCTCCAAAGAAGACCTATACTATAGATGGCCAACAGACCCATGAGAAGATGCCCAACATCAGTCATCATCAGGGAAATGCAAATCAAAACTACAAAGAGATAGCGCTTCACACCTATCAGAATGGCCGAAATCAGAACAACAAATCAGAAAATACAAATCAGAAACAACAAATGTTGGTGAGGGTATGGAGAAAAAGAAACCCTCTTGCACTGTTGGTGGGAATGCAAACTGGTGCAGCCATTGTGGAAAACAGTATGGCGGTTCCTCAAAACGTTAAAAATAGAGCTACTCTACCATCCAGTAATTGCACTAATGGGTATTTACCCCCTTCCCCCCAAAACAAAACCACTTAATTAAAGAGATACCTGTGTTTATTGCAGCATTATCTACAATAGCCAAATTATATAAAGAAGATGTGTGTGTATGTATACACACACACGTACATACAATGGAATATTATTCAGCCATAAAAAGAATGAAAGCTTGCCATTTGCAACAACATGGGTGGAGCTAAAGAGTATTATGCTAAACAAAAGAAGTCAGAGAAAGACAAATACCATATGATTTCACTCATATGTGGAATTTAAGAAACAGAACAAATGAGCAAAGGGAAAAAGAGAGGCAAACCGAGAAACAGACCCTTATCTATAGAGAACAAGTTGATAGTTACCAGATGGGAGGTGGCTGGAGGGTTAGAAATAGATGAAGGGGATTAAAGAGTATACTTATCATAATGAACACTGAGTAATGTGTAGAGCTGTTGAATCACTATCTTGTACACCTGAAACTAATATAATACTGTATGTTAACAACAGTGGAATTACAATAAAAAACTTAATTAAAAAGATAGTTATTGTCCTGTCAGATTCAATTTTGTACCTCTGATGAAGCATTTGAACTAGGAATAGGTAAGAAACAGCTCTGCCATAAACTTATTCATTTGTGATTTTGTAACTAGAACAGTATAGATTCAGTATGGATTCTTCAGTATAGATTCTTTACAAGTGTGTATGATTTCTTTGTGGGTGCCATTGTGAACCCTACCTGTTATGGAATGCCTCTTTTTATTTCAGGATACCACCTATCCTAACATATTACCGTATGACATACCACCTAAGGAGGGAATGTTACTCTATATGCTAAATATTAGTAATGTTTAATTCAAAGTGAAAATGGTAATGTTTTCTTTTGGCATTCCTTTGGGTCATTTTACTTAATCTGCTTTGGAAACCACTGCTCTAGACATGCCGTCTGGGGCACAGGTCTCTGAAAGTCTCATCTAAAGATATTCTCTTTATGGCGTTACTTCCTCTATCAGTGTTTTTCTTTTCTTTCTACACCTATCCTTCCTCTACTCCTAGAAGAAGTTATAAAATAATGTAGTGATGAAAACAACTTTGGTGGGTATGAGAATATTATTGTTATTTATACTGGAAGCAGTCAGAGCATCTTAACAACTGATAAGATGTTACATGTTTTTATTACCTTTATGACATGAAAATTTATTTAATACTGTATTTATTATACTAGATTTTTATTATAATATGCTAATAATGAAAATGTGTTTCTTCTTTCATTGGTTATGCTGAACATTGTTTCAGAAATTTAAAAAGTATTTTATAGATTATTTAAGTTTCTTTAAAGGGACAGTAGAGGGCACTGTGGTATTTACTTTTTCAAAACCTATTTTAACATTAGAAAGTTTGGCATTTTTATGTGTAATGCAGTGTATCTCTTCAGCTAATCTATTGAAAAGCTATAAAACTCTTTGTTCTTTGCCTTTTCAGTCCGTTGGGACGATAAAAATTTTGTTGAGTACTGGAAACTTTGAGATGCACTATTTTTCTGGGTTCTACATTTGCTTTTGTTTAGTAGATAAAAGAAATCCTTTAAAAATAATAATTCTTGTAAATCTATTCCTAATTTTTAAAGTTTGCCTTTGTGAGATTTTCTTGATTAAAATCAGTCCTATGAGAAAAATAGCTTTCAGTGAATATTATATAAGAATTTAATTAAACTTTGGAAAGATGTTTTTTCTAAGTCCTAGCATCGCTAGTCATATGTCAGATACAATTTTATTTGCCTACAGCCTGTCAGAGATACCACGCCCGGAGTGACAGAGTACCCTTGTATTATAGCATGCACTGAGGAAGCCAGTCAATCTTAGTCTGACAGGAAACCTACATATTTATTCCTACATCTTTAATGAGAAAAGAAGAAAAAGCTTATTTCATAAAATTTCCTCAGGGAAATTATTTGAAAATTTCATTTATATTTTAAGAATGTAATTAACCTTAATTGGGTTGTATAGATTTTAAAGAAGATGAATCTTAATGATGGAAAACAGTATTTATAATACATTGCAATGCACTGTAAAATTTTCTCTCTTCTGCTTTTACAAGGCATTGCAAATGTAGAAGAAAGAAAAATCTCAACTCCTCCTTTGGTCATTCTATTATAAATTAGCTGAAAAATACTAGTCATAAATGATTATGTTTTTTATAACCTTTGCCTGTGATTTGGGAGTTATTCCCCAGAACTTTCTTGGTGTGTGACCAGCTTTGTGAAGGAGGACACTGAAAATCTCTGATGTGCTTAAGATCACCTAGCAAGATAATGAATGACCTTGTCAGTGACATATCTTAATAGTTACTCCCCAAACCTGTACCCATTTGGCCAGTTGATATTTCTTCAGACATTAACATTTCTTCTCCAGATTTACAAAAATTCTGGAAGTAGCTTGATTTTTATTTTAAAATGAATGTTTACTATTATAAATAATCACTTTCGATGTGTAGTTATTTGGTATTTATTTTCCTGTCAACTGTAATAGTTCATAGGAAGCGAGGAACTTGTAAAAAATTCCTTCTGGCATAGATAGATAGAATAGGCTCCATGAGGGCAGGAATCTTTGTTACATTGCCCCAAGTGTCTAATTCTGTCACAGAATTAGGTATACAATAAATATTTGAATAAAAATTTGTTGAATTTATATTTAATCCATTATCAATTTGAAATATTTAAACCTTCAGGAGTTAAGTTTGGATGTAGGGAAGCTTGTTTGTTCTTCAGAGAAGGTTTTAGAATGAGGAGAACAATTTCTCTGCTACTTATCCAGTAGTTTGGTAAGAGATGCTTTAGCACTTGAGCAGCTAGTCACCAGCGCAGTGCATGCAAACAATTGTGGAGGAGGAAATTATGAGCGAACTTGCTGTTAAAGTAACAAGCAAGCCCAAATTTATATTGTAAAGTAACTTGGTAAACATAAACTTGATCAGTTGGAATGCAAAATGTTTTAAAGAACTATAGTTTTATTAGAGCTTATTAGAACTAGAATTAGGTTAATAGAGGGGACATGCTTTAAAATAAATAGGTAATGATGTTTTATGAGCCTGTCAAAGTAGAAACCAAAAGAATTAATTTTAGCTTAAATCATCGTTATGGTTTTTACACATAAAATGCTGTTTTTCTTTTTTGCTTTTGGTAAGTATTTCCTTCGGTAAATCTTTTTGTCTCAGGTGTTATTGCTTACCAGGATGGCCACAAATTACAGCAAAGGGAGATCTGAGACTCTGAATTTCATTTGTAATACAAACTAATTGCTTAAATATCAGAGAGGAAAGGAAGGAGAGATCAATATGTGATATGTTAGCAAAGGGAGGGGTAGGATAAGGAATTGTGTAGGAGAACGGTGTCCCAAAGTGGAGGCAGGAGGGAATGCAGAGGGATCCCATCATGTGTTCTGCAGTATTCATTGGTAGCTTGTTATGCTAGGTGCTGGGGTGAAAAGTGCAAAGGCCACGTCTTTGCCCTCCTGCAGCCTACATTGTAGGAAAGGAAGCCCCCCCTTCACGTAACATAATGCCGTCTAGTAGCAAAATGCCTGTCTCTTACTTAATTTAGGTTGAACATTATTTTTCCACCACATTTTCACATTTTTAAAAACAACAGCCTTATTAAGATATGATTCACATGTCGTGGCATTCATTCTTTTAAGGTATACAACTCAGAGGTTTTTGTTAAAGAAGACCACTATCGCAGTGGTTTTACCAGGGTTCTCTTTGAAGGTCTCTTTTCCAGATCTTTCCCTTAAGATGCCTTCTTCTTTTGGTAAAACATCCTGCTTGTTAGGCTCCACTAATTACCGGCTGATTGTCCTATCCTTTCTATCCAGTGCCCTAGGCTATACCTATCTCAACAGTCTGATCCACTTACAAGCAGGCAGGGGTAGTTTTTGAGGCCACTCTTTGAGGTTTGCTCGGACTGCAGGTGGGCTCTTCTTAAGCTGTCTGTTTCCATGGTTCTTTCTGATCCCCTGTCTGGCTTATGATACAGCTTGTTGGTCTCTATTAAGAGGAGTTATTGTCTTTGAGAGCACCCTTAGGCTTGAACTTGCTCACACTCTGTTTCAAATGAAGTCAGTCCCTTTAGGGAGAGCTTCAGAGCTCTCTTTTCTTACAGTCTGCCTCTCCTGGGCAGACTCTCCTAGCCAGTGTTCTGGGTACAGGGCTGAGCAAGCCTGTGGCTTGCTGCTTCTGGTGTCAAACTTAAGTTCTGTAAGCAGACTAGGTTGAGGACGCTTGGAACTCTAGCATCGCCAGCCTCCTGCACTGCGGTAAAGCTTGTTTTATAGGAGGAAGGCTGTGTGGAGGAAGGCAGCCTCTGCTCTCTTGACCACACTTGCCAGGAATTTAGCCTGCTTGGAGTGGAGGGGGTGAGAAATGCTGGTGGCCTGCCTTGTTTGTGACATAAGGGATAAGCCTTGATTAAGAACTGGGAGGGAGTGGGGCGCCTGGGTGGCTCAACCAGTTAAGCGTCCTAAGTGTCCCACCTTGGCTCGGGTCATGATCTCACGGTTCATAAGTTCAAGCCCCACGTTGGGCTCTGTGCTGACAGCTCAGAGCCTGGAGCCTGCTTTGGAGTCTATGTCTCCCTCTCTCTCAAAAATAAATAAATATTAAGAAAAAAAAAAAGAACTGAGAGGGAGGTTGGTTCTCTTGGTCACACCTACATGGAGTGGAGTTTGTCAGCTTGACCTGGGGCAGGGTAAGAAATTGGTTATGGCTCAGATGCCACAAATGGTCCCAATACCAAGTTTTAGTAGATTTTCTTGAGTAATGTTTCTTTGTTTGAATATGCCCTAGAAAATTGCAAGGGACGTACAGTGATTGTTTTTTGTTCTTAACTTTATATTTTAATTCCACTTAAGTTAGCATAGTGTTATATTAGTTTCAGGTGTACAATAAGGTGATCCAAACATCCATGCATGACCCAATGCTCATCACGACAAGTGCACTCGTTAATCCCCATCATCTATTTCATCCATCCCTCCACCCATCTCCCCTCTGGTAACCGTCAGTTCTCTATAGTTAAGAGTCTCTTTTTTACTTTGTCTCTTACTCCTTTTTTTCCCCTTTGCCTGTTTGTTTCTTAAATTCCCCGTATGAGTGAACTCATACGGCATTTGTCTTTCCTGACTGACTTATTTTGCTTAGCGTTTTATTCTTTAGCTCCATCCATGTTGTTGCAAATGGCAACATTTAATTCTTTTTTATGGCTGAATAATGTTCCACTATATGTATGGACATACACACCCCATACCTTCCATCATTCGATGGACACTTGGGTTGTGTCCATATGTTGGCTACTGTAAATAATTCTTCTATGAACATAGTACATGTGTTCCTTTGAATTAGTGTTTTTGTATTCTTTGGATAAATACCCAGTATTCTGGGTTATTTATTCAGTGATTGTTTTTTAAAATATTTTTGGTCAGCTTTGCTTATTTCACTGGACTTTTGGTCTGTGAAGCAGCTTTTCCTGTCCTCCTGGAAGTGGAACTCTCCAAACTACTTAATTCTAAATCCTCCTAAAGTTCAAAGATGTGTTCCTAGGAAGGAAACTACCATTTCAAGTAACTGAATTTTTTTTTTTTCTTTTTCTTTTATGAACAAAGGTTTTGGTCAGACATGAAAAGCAGAGCAGTTCTCTGCGGTGTCTTAAGTGTCATGCTGAGGACTTTTATAATCACTATATGTGTGATAAGCTAAAGATGTTATTTTCAGGGTTTATTTTACCTAGTGTTGTAATGCCCACAGAAATCTATAGCTTCTACTCAGGTTGTTTACTTGACTGGATTTTTCAATTTTTTGAGTTTACTGATATGTGAATGTTTCCTATATAGGATATTTGATTTTTTTTTTTTTTTGCATTCTTTCATAGTCTAAGTGTCAGACAGCTTACAGGTATTTAAGGTGATATCCATTTAAATTCTGAATTTTTAAATTGCCTTCATTTCATATTAAATTACATTTTACAAAAGAATTTTAGTGACATCAGATTGTGCATTTTAGTTATGTAGAGTTTCATATAAAAAGTCAGCCACTTAAAATTTTAGAATTTGGATGTATTTCATCCTCTTCATCTTTCTGCTCAGTGAGGAGAAAGGTCAGCATTTGACCTCTTTGTCAATATACCTAGTTCTGTCAACCATCTTTGCTCCTCTCTGTATTTACTCGTGTTTACTCTTCTTATGACCACTGAAAGATGCTCTCCATCCCCATAACTCTGCTCCCATTCTTAACAGGGAATCCATTGTAGGGCAGAGTAATCATACTGAATCATGTCAGCTATCACTGGAAAGTGGATTATGATGGTTTTCCTTGGATTGACCATCCATTCTAGGTTCCTTGGTGGAGAGGGGAGGCGTGGTCATGTTGTGCAATATGTTTCTCCATTTAAGATATCATCTAGATAATTTCTTCAGCAGGAGCATAGGTTTGACACTTTCTTACAGAATGAGGTGGTAGATTTAATTGAACCAATTTACTCACACTCTGTGGTTTATTAATGTAATCATTTCTTACTTCAGGCTATAACTCTACATAAGTTAAACTGAAGAAGGAATTGATAACAGTTTTGTAGTAGTAATAGTATGCTGTTGGGAATTTCTTTTGAGATTTACTGTGTACTGTTGTAATGGCATGTAACATTTGCCTGTAAGAGTGACCTGTCATGAAAATGTACTCCCATGATATACTGTATCTGGCTGTTTGATGAATTTTATATTGTAAACACACACATCAAATATAGGTTTTAATGGTAAAAGATCCATGTATATTCCTATAATACATTTGGAAGGACACACAAGAAACTGATCCCCTAGGTTGGAGGACCGAGATGGAAATGTATACTTTTATCCCATTTGAATTTTGTAATGAGTATAAGTGTTACTAAAACAATAGTACATCACTAAGAGGTAAGTAAAACAAAAATGACAAACAATAACAAAAGGGAAAATAAATGGATAAGGCCAGACATTCTGTGGATATAATTCTAGCTAAATGTAATCTGGTGGCCCATTTGGGTTTCTTCTTACAATTGGTAAGCTCTTTGTGTCGATTGATGGCAAGTTTGATTAGAACTCTTTTCTAGGTAGTAATTGTATTCCTATATTTTATCATCATATTGTTCCCTCCAATATCAGATGATTTAGAAGAGTTGCCGAATTTCTCTTTGACATCAGATCTTTTCTTGATTTGGAATGCAAGTTAGAAGTGTTGCCTCAGGAATAGAAAGACCATGTTGATGGCTTATGAGTATTCTTCACTAATAACTCAGGCCAGATTTTTTTGAGTTACTTTGATCTATATAGATGGTAAAGAATTTACTTGAATCTTTTTCCAAATGCTCATATCTAAAGTCTAATTGATTGAATCACTCTTGGTGTTTCATTTTAAAAGAATGCAGCTTTGGCAAATGTCTTTACATAGAGAAGAGGGATTATGTTCAGGTTTTGGGTTATTGTTCTTTCATTGTATTTTAAGCATTTACAGGTTTTCTTTTTCTTTCTGCCCTTTAGCCGGCCTCAGAAAGTATGTTTGTGTCCATTTCTACCATTGCATCCTCTGCATATCTCTACTCATTTGTACATAATTCAACATCCAGCAGAGGTAAGATTTTATAAAATACATAATTGCAAATAGAATATTAGTACATAAGAGAAAACATACCAATGAATATCCTCATATCTCCCAGCTCTTTAACATTTCTGAAAATAAATTGATGATAAATGCTTTGTCTTTGGGAAAAAATAGTTTCTTTTGTATGTTATATCATAGTATAGTGTCATATGCTTTAGAGACAGATAAAAATGGTTATTTCATAAAACAGTATTGTTTCACAAAAAACTGTAATTGAATAGTATAGAAATTGAGAACCCCAACCATTTTGCATGAAGAAAAAATGAGATTCTTGTGATTGAAGAACTAAGAAACTCGTTGCTTTTTAAATTTTGATCATAGTTTATATTTCTTAATGTTTCTTGATAAGTAGAAATAATGTCAGCATTTTAGTGTTAGAAAATGAATATATAAAGTTTTATTTCTTTAAATGAATAGAACAAATATGTATATATTATAGCATATGTGTTGTATATAAAGACTTTTTAATTAATATTTTCTTATATACATGAGAATTATGCATGTGCTGGTGTTTGTAACTCTTGATTAGCTGCAGTAATGAAGAATGGAGGGAAGGATTTGATTGATAACCATAAAAGAGAATCATTATAAAATTAGTTGATGCATGGTACAAAATGGGTTTAGACTGACTGAAGTTAAATTCTTGTAACATTTGGGAACTCAGGATATCATCTATTGAATTAGGCTTTTGAAGAAGGGATTTTTTTTCTTAAATTTCTGAAGTATATGCTATTTTAAATCTTTAACAAAGTCTTTAAAGATATCAGTCTTTTTCCTTTTCCAAATGATGAAAACACTTATTCTTTAATTGTAAATTATTAAAGATTCCATTTATTGAGCAGCCCTTTTTTCAGTGTTAACAACATGCTTTTGTTAGGATTTGAACAGCTTGGTCACTATAATTATTTATGCTGTAATTATTTATTTTTTTATTTTTATAAAAAGTTTTTATTGTTTATTTTGAGAGAGAGAGAATCCGAGGCAGGCTTTGAGCTATCACTATAGAGCCTGCTGTCGGGCTCGATTTCATGAACTGTGAGATCAGGACCTGATCTGGAATCAAGAGTTGGACACTTCACTGACTGAGCAAGGTGCCCCATTTTGCTGCGTTTAAACTTGCAACACTCTGCAACTCAAATTTATAACAAAAATGAGTTTATCAGCAGTAATGGTTTTGGATAAAACTTCACTTTTGATGGTGAATGCTTTTTTCATTTTGCAGTGTATGTAGTATCATGTCGTTTCATTATTTTGTGGTTCCGGACATAATATGGCATTTAAAATATAGGTGTTTTCATTGATGTGTGGCAATTTTAATGTTTTCAAAGCCTTCCACATTGGTAAGAAAGAAGTGAAACTGTCATTATTTGAGATTACATTGTACTACAGAAAACCTTAAAGACTCCACCAAAAAATTACAAGAACTAATAAATGAATTCAGTAAAGTTGCATGATACGCTAGTATATAGAAATCTGTTATGTTTCTATACATTAACAATGAAGTATCAGAAAGATAAACAAAAAAATCGATTTCAATTATAATTGTACCAAAAAGAATGGAATACCTAGCAACAAATTTAACCAAGGAGGTGAAAGACCTTTAGCATGAACACTATTAAGATGTTGATGAATGAAATTGATGAGGACACAAACAAATGAAAGGTATATCATGCTCATGGATTGGAAGAATTAACATTTTAAAAATGTCTGTAATGCCCATAGCGTTCTACTGATTCAGCGCAATACCTTTTAAAATACCAGTAGGGGTACCTGGGTGGCTCAGTTGGTTAAGTGTCTGACTCTTGGTTTTGGTTCAGGTTATGATCTCACAGTGGTGAGATTGAGCCTTGCATCAGGCTCTGTGCTGGGTGTGGAGCCTGTTTAAGATTCTCTCTCTTCCTCTCCCTCTGCCCCTCCCCTGCTCTTGTTCACATTCTCTCTCTCTCTCTCTCAAGTAAAGTAAAGTAAAGTAAAGTAAAGTAAAGTAAAGTAAAATAAATAAAATAAAATACCAATAGCATTTTCACAGAACCAGAGCAAATAATCCTAACATTTGCATATCACCACAAACTGCCCCGAATAGCTAAAGCAATTTTGAGATAGAAGAACAAAGGTGGAGGTGTTACAATCCCACATTTTAAGATATACTCCGAAGCTATAGAAATCAAAATAGTGTGGTACTAGCACAAAAAGAGACACATATATCAATAGAACAGGATAGAGAGCCCAGAAGGAAACCCACACTTCCATGGTCAGTTAATCTACAAACAAATGAGGCAAGAATATGCAATGGGGAAAAGATAGTTTCTTCTACAAATGGTGTTAAAAAAACTGGACAGCTACATTCAAAACAGTGAAATTGGACCACTTTCTTATACCATACACAGAAATAAACCCCAAATGGTTTAAAGTCCTAAACGTGAGATCTGAAACCATGAAACTCCAGAAAGAACACATTGACAGTAAAGTCTTGGACGTTGGCCTTAACAGCATTTTTATGGATATGTCTCCTGAAGCAAGGGAAACAAAAGAAAAAATATAGTGTAAAAAATAGTGCTGGTAATGCACCAAAATTAAAGGTTTCTCCGCAGTGAAGGAAACAATAAACAAAATGAATATGGGAAGGTGTTTGAAAATGATAAATCTGATAAAGGGTTAATATCCAAAATACATAGAGAATTTATTCAACTCAACATCCAAAAACAAATAATTCAATTAAAAATGGGTATAGAACCTGAATAGACATTTCTCCAAGAAAGAAATACAGATGTCCAACAGACACACAAAAAGATGCTCAACATCACTTATCAGGGAAATGCAGAGCAAAACCACAATGAGATATTACCCCATACACCTGTCAGAATGACTGGTATCAAGAAGACAAGAAATAACATGTTGAGAATATGAAGAAAAAGGATGCCTTGTGCACTTTTGGTGGGAATATAAATTGGTACATCCAGTATGAAAAGTATGGAGGTTCATCAAAAAATTAAGCATAGAGGGGCATCTGGGTGGCTCAGTCGGTTAAGTGGTTGACTCTTGATCTCAGCTCAAGTCATGATCTCATGGTTTGTGGGATTGAACCCCACATCGGGCTCTATGCTGACAGCACGGAGCCTGCTTGGGATTTTCTCTCTCCCTCTCTCTTTGTCCCTGCCCATCTTGTGTGCACTGTCTCTGTCTCATTCTCAAAAATAAATAAACATTAAAAAAATTAAAATAGAAATACCATGTGACCAATAATTCCATCTGTGAGTATTTACCCACAGAAAATGAAAACACTAATTTGAGTAGATATATGCACCTCTATGTTTATTGGAGCATTATTTACAATAGCCAAGATATGGAGGCAACCTAAGTGTCCATCAGTAGATGAATGGATAAAGAAGAGGTGGTGTACACACACACACACACACACACACACACACACACACACACTTACATACAATGGAATATGATTCACCTGTAAAATAAGGATGAGGTCTTGCCGTTTGTGTGGCAACGTGGGTAGACATGGAGAGTATATTATGCTAAGTGTAATAAGTCTGACAGAGAAAGACAAATACCATATGATTTCACTTACACATGGAATCTAAAAAACAAAACAAATGAACAAATAAAGAACACAAACAGACTCATAAATACAGAGAACAACTGGTGGTTGCCAGAGGAGAGGGGTGTAGGGGGATGGGTGAAATTGGTAAAGGGCATTAAGAGGTACACATTTCCAGTTATAAAGTAAATAATCATGGAAATGAAAATTTCAGCATAGGGAATATAGTTACTAATATTGTAATAATGTGCAGTGACAGATGGTAACTACATTTATTGTGGTGAGCATTGTGTAATGTATAGAATTGTCAAGTCACTGTATTGTATACCTGAAACTAATATAACATTGTGTGTCAACTATGCTTCAATAATAAAAATTAAAATAAAAAGTGAAAGTTCAGAAAAGTAGGTGTTTTCATTGATTTGTGGCAATTTAAATGCTTTCAAATATTTTATTCATTCCTTTATTCCTTCATTTATTCATTCTTCCTCACCTTTTGTGCTTCCTTCCCTTCTTTCTTTCATGGTTAGTTCATGGTGTAGGTGATCCATCTACAGTTGTGTGTGTTTTGTATAGTTCTATGCAAGTACATCCATATTGTTTTCCTTATCATCCAAGGAGCTTTCTAGTTTTAATCTAACTCAATAATACTGGGTTGCCTTGTGCTTAATGTCAGCACACTTTTTTTAAAAAAATAAAAATGTATTCAAAATTAAAAGTGATCAAGACCACTTGGGTAGGTTTTAGGAGGGGAGCTGTGGAAAAAAAAGATTTGGTGGAGCGGATGATATGGAGGTGATATGACGGAGCATTTCAAAGAGTAGATATATGTATGTAGAAAATTACTTAAGGATAAAATAAAACCCTTCAAAATAACAAAAATATTTACAAGGAGGACTTGTTCTGTGAAACCACATGACCTTTTGTGAACAGTGTATATGTAACCATGTAAGCACTGTTGATTGATTTAACTAAAAATATTAGATGATATGAGAGTAAGGAGTGGTGGAAGAAAGGTAAATCCTCATTTACTCTAAGGGGCTGTTGTGACACAGTGCCTTAATTAAGAGGAAGGGCTCAGGAGCCAGATTGCTTGAGTTTAAAGCCTTAATAGCTCTGTAAATTGTAACCCTGGGCAAGTTAATTAACCTCTCTGTGCTTTCATTTCATCATTAGTAAAATGGACATGATAAAAGATATACTTCTTTATTGATTTATTGTGAGCATTACATGAATCAGTCAGTGTATTATTATGTACATTGAAGTCAGCTATTATGATAATAAATGGTAGTTTGTAGATAGTATTTAAATTTGATAAATCAAAAATTAGTAAGACACATTATATAGAAATATGGAGATAACTACCAAAGGAAATAGCTGAAAGAGTTAAAGTGATTGCTTCTGGGAAGTGGTATTGGGGAGTGTATCTGGGAACATTGTAGATCTTTTGGCACTATTTAATTTGACATTTATCTGTATGTTGATAGAAGTTCGGAGAGTGGTTTAAGAATGTATCGTAGTCTTAGAGGTTGTAAGGAGGGAAGAAGACAGTAGGACACGCTGGAAAATGTCCTAAACCTCTCCTCCCCCCTCCTCCCCCCTCCTCCCATCCCTTTTCTCGTAGGAGCTACTCCACATTAGTTTCAGGCTCCCTCACAGCTCTGGCTTGCTGCATTTTCTTTTTAGTTACAGTCCCAGCAAATTTTGACTCTCCTATTTCGTTTGCCAACTTTTAGGTTGATGAATTTAACTGTCCTCAGCGTCTCTAGATTTACCTTTTTGTATTATTGTAATCAACACTTCAGAGACTTAGGGGCAAAAGAGGTTGACACAAAAATGTCCCTGAACGGTGTATGTGTGTGTGAGTGGTTGATGAATACTGTTACTAGCCATACTTTTTGTTTTTGTTACCAACATATGTAATGTAATGACAAAGTTATTTTTAATTACTTTAGTAAATTCTGTATAACATTACTGTTTTGTGTATTAATATGCTGTGTGTATTGTGCTATCATGGTGAAATAATTTACTTTGAGGATATATGAAGCAGTGTTATATAAATTGATAAAGGTAACGGGGGCTGTATGTAGGTGAACTGGTTAGAGAGGGACTCCATCACTTACTTGATCAGGCTTGACATTCCTAGTTGGGCTGGTGGAGAAGAGCCAGACAGTGACTGACCACTGTAGACCAAAATAACCAGAGGAAGGAGGCTCAGGCAAAATAGTGAATCAGTTGGGTATACTAGGATAAAGGAGAGGATTCTTTTTTCTTAAATGTTATTTATTATTTTTGAGAGAGAGAGAGAGAGAGAGAGAGAGAGAGAGAGAGAGCGAGCGAGCTTGCTCAATCAGTGGAGGGTTGGAGAGAGAGGGGGACAGAGGGTCCGAAGTGGGTTCTGTCCTGACAGCGGTCAGCCCTGTGTGGGACTCGAACTCGTGAACTGTGAGATCATGACCTGACCCACTGTCAGATGCTCAAATGACTGAGCCACCCACATGCCCTAAAGGATAGGATTCTTGTGACAAAAAGGTGGTTTTTAGTGCTAGAAGCTAGGACATTGGAAAAAAAATCACTGATGATAGTTAATGGAGTTTATAGGAATGGTCACCATATTTCCCCACTCTAAAGTTTTTATATTTTTCCTCTTTCTATACCCTTTATTATTTGGAAGTAGGCCATAAATCCAGTCTGCATTCAGGTGGGTAGGAGAGATTAAGCAAGCTCCACCTGCTGTATTATGGAGTACTTATGTTTATTACTTGGAATTCTTCTATAAGGAAGATTTGTCTCTCCTCTTCTATTTATTTATTTTGCATTTTGGGTCATAATCCAAATAGTTTGCTACTTACTTTGTTACTCACATTGTTCCATTTTGGTCATTGAGAGCTCTTTAAATTAAGATTGGTTTCTGTGTCCCTTTGATATGACCCATTATTATTTTTTTTTTCAGCACTTTTTTTCTGGACATAAAGATTTAGGCAGTTATCTTCAAGTTGACGTACTATAAAATATAATTACTACTGAAATGTAGAATAAATTATTCAATTTAGTTAAACACAAATTTTGTTTTTCATAATCTTAACCAATAGTTAGCTTAATGTTATCTTATTTGATTAGTAAACCTCGAAACACACCCAAGTAGAGGAAAATGTGCACTTGTATTCTATTAATACTGATAACTCAGAGAAACTAGCTCTTTTTATTCAGCTGTGGTCTGTAATACAAGTCTTGTGAAAGTTATCTATCACGTAATGAATCAGATGTTCATCATGAAAGTTTTAAAAGTGTGTTTGTCTACGTGCAAATCTATGTTTTGATTAATTTTTTAATTAAAGGAAAACAAAGTGTTGCGGACAGTTCCCCTTTTAGCAGCATGCCTCCCCCAGGACAAGTGTAAAGTCAAGATTGGTCGTCGCTTCAGTGAAGAAAGGTAAATTACTTTTTAGGGCACTTTAGCATAACTCTTAGCTACACAGAGCTTTAAAAATGATTTCCTTTACCTTACCTTATCCTTCAGACCCAGAACATGGTACATTGGCAGAGGTAAAAAAAAAAAAAAAAAAAAAAAAAAAAAAAAAAAATATATATATATATATATATATATATATATATATATATATGACAAAGCAAACAAAAAGACCCTCAAAAAACATGAGCCAGAGTGCAATAGACAAAGGGATTATCTGAATTCCATAGTAATATATGTTGAGCCTTTTAAAGGCATATTTTCCTGTTATTTCATTTTGGTTAAAACTGCCTTTGGGATGATAGAGTACTTGTATTAGATTTAGTTTTGTTTTTTCTTTTTTTAATTAACAATTATATATGATATACATTTATGTAAATAAACACATATTTATCCATTTTTAGACCATTAAAGCTTTCTAAGGCAGAGCGACTAGTACTATATTTAGTATTCTTGTTACAGCATGTCATGTTTTTTTAAAGGGTAGAATGCCTTCTCCTGTCATATTTAAAATATTCTTTTTGATGAAGCCCAGTATTTTTTATAGACAGTAGCCCATTAGTTGATAACTTCACTGACACTTCTATAATGTTCTTGGATCTTATTTCATACTCTATTATATAACCCATTATCAAAAAATATAAATTATATATTATATATTTAAATTTTTCTACAAGTCTTTTTTTAACTTTGAAGCATTTTTTTTTTTTTTTTGCTTTTCTGCCCATTCACAAAGCCTTCACAAATTATTCTGATCCTATCTAACACAGTTAAATCTACTTTCATACAAAATTTAACTTTAGAAAATATGAAGATTTCAAAAGAGTAAGTAAGACTCATACTGGCTCCAGGCTCAGGGAAGTGACCAGACTTTTTCCTTCCTTTATTGTTTTGGGTTCCTTTATTATTTGGCTTCATATTATGAAAATAACATCATGTTAGAGTTTTATAAAATTGTGTTTTTCCTTCTCTGAAACTATTGTTTAAGAACACTTTCTCATATAATATTTTCTTATGCAGACTTTTCATTGCCTTGCCCTCAGAGGTGAGATTTGCTCTGGGCTTGGTGCTGCTGTTGGGAATTTTGCCATTTGGTTGGGAATGAAAGTGAAAATCAGAACTCTTCACATGGGGGAGTGTCCACATCATTTACATTGTGACATTTCTTTCATATAGAGACTCTTTATAATGAATGATAGTTTGTTTCTCTATAATTCTTGGGTGAATATAGATCTATCCCAACTTGATCCAACTGCAGCTTGGATCTAATTAATCGCAAAAGTGGTGAGCATTTATAGTGGTAGAAATAGCAATTATTTGGGTCATCCTTGACATTTGGCCGTCTAACCTGTCCACAAATTTGTTTCTGGATGAGAAACTTGACCCTTTTTCAGATAGCTCATCCCATTTTGAACCATATTAAGTGCGTGATGTAGTGCTTATTCAGGAAATTATTATTTGCTGATGGTTTTTAAATGAAAGCCAATTAAGATTATTGATTTAATATTAATCTGGCAATGGAGTGATTAATTTAAGCTTTTGTTAGAGTACATGATGTAACCATGAGGAATCGTTCAGAGACCTACTGCTTTTGGTGTCCTTTGTAAATGGAATTTAAAAATGCTGGTCTTCAGTTTTTGGCCTCTAGTATATTGGAAAACAGGTGGGTTTTATGTATCAACCCCCAGTGACTTTCAAAATTCATTTGGTATTTATTGAAATTGTTCTGTAGCTTACCCCTAGAACTTTGTGTGGAGATAGCATATCTAGAGATAAGGTCATTTTGACCTTTATGCCTGTTACTTCTTTTTCTTGCTTTATTGCAGTAACTGGAAGCTTTAGTACAATATGTATTAGGAGTGGTGAAAGCCAGTGTTTTTACCTTGATCCCAGTCTCAGGGGACGTTGTTAAATATGATGTTGGCTGTACATTTTTGTGGATGCCATTTATCAGTTTGAAGAAGATGCCATTAATTATCTTTAATTGACTCTTCAACTTGTTTCCTTCCCTTCGAGGGTGTTTTGTTACTTCCAGACAGTGGCTGTCTCTTTCCTTATTACATCTACAGTACCAAAATGCTTTGGTGTATATTTTTGAAGGAAGCACACTAAGAAGAATAAAACTTCTTTCCCTTCACAAACTACTAATGATTTTTTTTTTTTTTTTTTTTTTTTTTAGAGATCCTGAACTTTCAACTGTTTGTCGGAAGTCTGATACATTAATATTATATCCAGGGGCTGAAGCTGTTAATTTGGAAGAATTTATATTAGATTCTCCTATTTATCCTTCCACAATCATCATCATTGATGGTACATGGAGCCAGGCTAAGGACATTTTCTATAAGAATTCTTTGTTCCGCCTGCCCAAACAGGTAACCTAGTATTTTAACATAGAACAAATGCAGTTGTGTAATTTTGTATGTTGTATATGCTTTCTGTGAGGGGTCACACTTACATTTTTATATACGTATTTGATAGTATTTATGTGCGTGAATGCATGTACATAGATATGTATATGCTTGTGTGTGTTTGATATATATATATGTGGAAAATTTGAAATTTGTTCATCTTTCTCTATTCTTACCACCAAACTTCACCATAGTTAAGGTATTTGACTATATTAAGAGTATCTCAGACATTTAACCAGTGAAGTGTAAGGACTAATTATTTCTATGTGAATTAATGTTTTTGTTAAGTGTTATGTTTAAATACTTCTATTTGGTAACTAAATACCCTCTTCTTGTTAGGAATGACTGAATTTTCATTTATTATTTTAATTAGTTTATCCCTCAATTTGTTGATGATGATACATATCTTGTATTGAGCCATTCTTTTGTTCTTGGAATGAAGTCCACTTGATCATATATATTATCCTTTTGATAGATGGCCAAATCTTATATTTTATTAAATGCCGTTTGGACTGCCCGGGTGGCTCAGTCAGTTAAGTGCAGTTAAGTGTGTGACTTCCGCTCAGGTCATGATCTTGCAGTTCTTGAGCTCGAGCCCTGCATCTGGCTCTGTACTGACAGCTTAGAGCCTGCTTCAGATTCTGTGTCTCCCTCTCTCTTTGCCCCTCCCCTGATGGTGCTCTGTCTTTCCCTCTCTCTAAAAAATAAACATTAAAAAAAGTAAAAAAAAAAAATATAGCATTGAATTATAATTTGTATATTTTTTGTACTTTTATTATCAGATTTGGTTATGAAGATAATCTTAACTTTACCAAATGAATAGGAGAGATTTTAATATTTTTCCATGGCCTAGAATAGTTTGAATAATATTGGAATGCCTTGCTTCTTAAAAATTAGATGGAACTTATAGGTGAAACCCCCTGGTCCTGGTCTTTTTAAACATAATAACTTTTAAACTCTTCTTTCAAACTCTTATGGAAATTATTCAAACTTTCTTCTTCTATTTGGTTCACTTTTTAAATAACTTTTATCTTTTTTGGGGGGAATTATTTCTTTTTCACCTGAGTTAACAAATTGCCTGATATATACCTGAATGTATTCTTAAATACTTATTTTAATTTATTCTGAATATGTCCTTTCTCCTTTCTAATCATATACTCTCACTTTTTCTCCCCATGAGCATGTTCAAAAGATGTTTCTACCTTTTTATTTAGCTTTTAAAAGTATTAGCCTTCAGACTATTTTGATGGCTGTTATACTTCATTCTTATTTCCTTCATTTGTACTTTTATCTTGATCACTTTCTTTCATCTTTTCCAGCTTGTTCTGTTTTTGTAAGGTTTTACTGTGTACTATGTTCCTTTACTAAGGTGAGTTCCTTCTTTAATAATAAAGGGAGAGAAGGCTGCCATATTTCTTCTTAGTGTAACATTCATTGTATCCTATAGTTTGGGGTTGATGTATGTTTGTGTTTATAGCATTGATATAATTTGTAATTTGTGTTGATTTCTTTCTACCCATGGATTATCAATGACTTCTTAATTCTCATGCATTAACAACACTTTTGTCCCTATTTTATTTTTATTTCTTATTTTGTTAGATTGTGATAAAAGAAGGTTGCCTGCAATATTTTGAATATGTTTATGATTTCTATGTGGGTTAGTACATGGCAATTTTTTGTATCTTTTCTGTGATGATAAAAAATTCACATTTTCAAATGATGAAAATATTTCCCTTTTTAAGATTTGTTATTTGCATTTTTCTTTATACTTTTGTTTTTGTCATCTATGGGTGTTTGATACTGAACAAGGTGTATGAGAAGCTTCCGTTCAGTCTTTTAAATGAAGTTATCTCTACCTTTCCTGTAGTTTTGTGTATTTATCTGCTCTGTTGTATATATAACAAGACATGCACTTAGTGAAAAATAATATAGATTTTAATAGATTATTTTATTCTAAGATAATAATAATAGATGCTGACAATCTAATCTCAAATTCTTTGTAGTTTTCATTCCCTTTGGTTAAAATGCAGGTACGGTTTTTAAATGAGACTCAACTATGCAAAAATAGTTCAAAAAAATAGCTAATGTGTTGAGTGCTTTGAATGGGCCAGTCCCAATTCCAGGTGTTTTCCATGTATTAACTTGTTTAAATCTTCCTCAAAGGATTGTTACTGTCTTAGGTAACATGTGAGGAAACTGAGGTGCAGATGTCTTAAATAGTTTGTATTAGATCACATAACTGTTTCACAGCAGAGCAATTTCAACCCATCTAGTTTCGAGCCAAAGACTGTGGTCTTATCCAAAGTGCCATGATGCTTCTAAAAGGGAAGCTTCCATCGAGGATACTTACCTAGGATAGCTTCTGTAGGTTTATCTGGTTTCTTAAGTGTTCTGTGTTCCACAAGAACCAACTCCTAAAGGCATGGTTGCTGTTAGGTTGTGTCACATTTTAGCAAAATTTGTGTTCATATTACAATTAGATATTGCCCAATATACAAGGAAAGTTTAATGAAAGTCTTGTATCTGTAAAATGTCTTAGTGAAAATATTTGAATTGTTTTTCCTTTTCTGCATGCTTATGGTATGTCTGTGTCTCTCATCTTTCATTTTGTGGTAGCTACGTGAATGCCATAGAAATAAACTACAAAGTCACCGTAAAAAGATTAAAAGATATTTTAAAATTTATTATTTACCAAACCTGTTTTCTTCTTTAAATTGAGTAGCGGATAAGGAAATAGGTAAATTAAATAGTTTCCTCAGTCTGACTGTGCTGTATGTTTTTTATCACTTTTTCCTTTTCATGTTTTCCCAAACCAGAAGCAAATATAGGTGGATATTTGTTTACCCTTGAAAAGGATATATTACAACCATCAGATAAAATAAAATGCTTAAAAGAAACATTAAATAGATTTGAGTACACGGGGGAGAATACCACCTTAAACTAAAGTGAAAGGCAGATGGTTTTCTGGAAAACTGTGAATCCAATAAAAGCTTCATAAGCTTAGATTTCTTACAAATGAATAAGGTGAAGGTGAAAATCTTAAAAAAAAAAAAAGGCCATACATATGAAAACAAAGTTCACAAAAGAGAAAATAAATGTATTTATAAAAATCATAATTTAACCTTTATGTTGAAAGAGGTTCAGATGTCCAGAAAACATCCTGTATTATCCAGGAATAATACAGACATCCCTCAAATGCCCTGAAGTTTTAACATTATGCATTATTTGCCTTATCAGTCTCTCTCTGTGTATTTTATACTTTTCTGAGCCCTTTGAGAGTAAGGAATAGATATCTAAATTTACTTTTTGAAATTGAAATGTTGCTAGTTCTAGCAAGAATGTCTTTTCCTAAATATTTTTTTTTTTTTGGCCCGAAATAAAAAAAACAGTAATTTAAAGCCCAACACAATTTACAAAAATGTGTATATTTTGAGATAGTTTCATCTTAATAGACATGGGAAGTGTGGGTCATCTTAGGAGTAATAATACATATGGCTTTTTAGAGTGTCATACAATACCCAGCCCAAACATGAGTGTGGGTTGGTTTGACAAAATATGTTTCTGGAAGTTGTTGCAAAAACCAGTGAAATATGTACATTTACTCTTTCTGAAAAAAAAAAAAAGATTTTTATCTGTATACATACACATACATATACACAGATGGATAGGTAAGTTGAGATGAAAAAGGGATTGATTAAAAAAAATTTTTTTTAACGTTTATTCATTTCTGAGAGGCAGAGAGCGACAGAGCATGAGCAGGGAAGGGGTAGAGAGAGGGAGACATAAAATCTGAAACAGGCTCCAGGCTCTGAGCTGTCAGCTGTCAGCACAGAGCCCGACATGGGGCTTGAACTCACAGACTGTGAGATCATGATCTGAGCTGAAGTTGGATGCTCAACTGACTGAGCCACCCAGGTGTCCCAATGGGATTGATTTTTTAAAATGGAAATATCTTTAGACATCTATAAAGTGATACTGATAATTATAGTGGTTTGGTAATAAGTTCTGAACTACCTTCTGTAACACTAAATTGCTTATTTTTAATGTATTTTCCCATTCTTGAAAAATTTCCCATTCATATGTAATGATTTTTATTTAATTAGTAACTGTTCCCCAGCTTTTCTGGAAAACAATTTTATTACACAATAGACTTTCCCAGTGGCCCTGCTTTAATAAGTGAATACACTTAAGCTATAGGTAACATGCATCATTCATGAGTAATTAATGACAGAAGTCCATCTCTAACTCAAACAAAAAAGCAAAGTATACAGGTCATGTAATGGGGAAGTTCAGAATGGGTAGTTGCAGCTTCCTACTTGCCTAGATCTGGTTCTCAAGCAGCTCTCTGTTTTGGAGGTTTGTTTCCTTTTGTGTTAGCTTGAATTATCTCTTACACAGAATGGACTTCCTCCCTGCTGCTGAAAGACGTCTGTGGAAAGCAGCAGATTGGTCTCCCCTTGGCTTTATTTATCTTAACAGAGAGGTGATTTCTCTTCCCCAGACCAGAATCCCCCTACTGTTGATGTAGGGGTGAATGGTGGTACCACTGTTGACAGCAGGACCACATGAATCTGGAAATTTCTTCAAGGACTTGGGATGTTGTTATCAGGACTATTTAAAGGCATGGATGGGCAGACAAAAAATTTATAGATAACCAGACTATTATACATCAGTTGTTTACTTATGAAAGTATGTTTGTTTATAGATATTTCTTATTCATTCAAAATTAGTACTGTATAGAAATATTTTCATAATTCTTTCTTGTGGTCTTGTTCGGCAAGGGAAAAACAAAAATGTAAAATATGACATGAAACTTTAGTTCTTGCCTAGGTTTCCCAATCTATAAATAACATAAGTTGATTAGATTTTATTTCTAAATGTAATTTGTCAAATTTTTTTTTTTTTTTTAACCACACCATCAGTACACTTATTTTCCACTTACCTGCTTTTTGGATAAATTTGTCTTCACAGTTACTCTTAGTTTAGCTGATCCATTCAGTTTCTGTAGTAGTATAAAAATTTTGTTGTAAGTGCATAAGAAAAAATGGCAGAAAGAAAAAAAATAGAATTAAAGTCCAAAGTATTGCTTTCTTTACATAAAAAATACACAGTTTTTTCCCCCCAAATAAAATAACCATATGTAAACTTCATAGTTACCTATTTGAGGACTGAAAGAATTGTAGTATTCTGCCATTAAATTAGTCTCTTAATTTTAATCTGTGTTTCTAATATATCCAGACCATTTGGCAGTGAATCTCTTCCCTCAGAGGAATTTTACACAGGAGATTCTTGACATTGGCTATGAATAAATCCAAGGTGAAGATGGAAATGTTTGCGGAGGCTCCCAGCCTTTTTCATAAACTTATTTCCAGTGAGTTATTTGCATATTCTTGCTCTCCAGCCTTAAAACTTCACTAGCGCTGAATTTCTCATTTGATAAGCAGAGCACTGTTGGGACCACTCAGGGACTAAAACGTTTTCATGAAAACTGTTTCTTGTGTCTACATGGACCTATTATAAACTGGTTTATGTTATATATCTAATCTCTTGCCAAATTCAGAGTCATCATTATCCTGTTATTTTTTTACTGAGATATAATTGATAATGTAATATATTAGTTTCAGCTGTACAACATAATGCTTTGATATTTGTATTTATTGTAAAATGATCTAAGTCTAGTTAACATCTGTCAACATAGTTACAAAATTTTTTTTCTTGTGATGAGAACTTTTAAGATGTATTCTCTTAGCAACTTTCAAATGTACAATACAGTATTATTAAGTGTAGCTGCCATCACCGTGACTTACTTATTTTATAACTGGAAGCTTGTACCTTTTGATCCCACTCGCCCATTTCATCTCCCCTCCATCCTTCACCTCTGGCAACCCCAGATCTCTTCTCTGTGTCTGGAGCTCATTTTTTAAAATGAATTTATTTTAGATTCCACATATAAGTGAGGTTATTGTCTTTATTTGCCTGACTTATTTCACTTAGCCTCATGCCCTCAAGGTCCATCCGTGTTGTTTCAAAGGATGAGATTTTCTTAAAAAAAAAAAAAAAATTTTTTTTTAATGTTTATTTTTGAGGGAGGAAGACAGAGTGTGAGCCGGGGAGGGGCAGAGAGAGAGAGGGAGACACAGAATGCAAAGCAGGCTCCACGCTGTCAAGCACAGAGCCTTAGAAGGAGCTTGAACGCACCAAACCACAAGATCATGATCTAGCTGAAGTTGGACACTTAATGACTGATCTCCCAGGTGCTCCAAGATTTCTTTTTTTTAATGGCTGAATGATATCCATTATGTGCGTGTATGTGTGTGCGTGTATGTGTGTGTGTGTGTGTGTGTGTGTGTGTGTATGTATATGTATATATATGTGTATATATGTATACGTGTATGTGTGTATATATATATGTGCATGTATATGTACATACCGTATTTTCCTTATGGATTTATTCATCTATAGACACTGAAGTTGTTTCCCTATCATGGTTATCGTAAATAATGCTGCAGGGAACATGGGCTTGCAGATACCTTTTAAAATTTTTGGGTCTTTGTTTTCTTCAGATTATCTTAAAATTTTTTTTTTAAGTTTATTTGTTTGAGAGAGACAGAGACAGTACGAGTGAGAGAGGGGCCGAGAGAGATGGAGAGACAGAAACCTAAGCAGGCTCCACACTGTCAGCACAGAGTCTGACACGGGGCTTGAACTCATGAAACCCTGAGATCATGACGTGAACTGAAACCAAGAATCCGGCGCTTAACCAACCGAGCCACCCAGGCACCCCTTCAGGTTATCTTTTTAATTTTATCCAAAATTTCAGTTTTCTTTACTTCTGTCACCAGCACCAGCATTGGGAGTAGGCTTACTTTTTAATACCCTTTTCCTTTTCAAAAGAAACAGCCTTTTTTTTTTTTTTTTTTTAATTTCACAGAGTAATGTGTAAAAGATTCTCAAAAACTAGGGCACATGACAGCCTCCTTGAGACCTAGATTTTGAATAGCCTGTTTTACTTACTGTTTGTTAAGTGACTTTTGTAGCGTATCTTCCAATAAATGTGCTTTAAATTAGTGCCTTAGCACAGTAAGTATTTCATGTCATGAAACTTCAGTATCCTTGGGGCATAGTAAGAAGAGTTGAATGTTAAATGCAGAATGCCGGTGGTTTATTATGTCAGTGATTAATTTTTTTGATCTTTGCATATCATTCGTAATTTTGATGACAGACTATATCCATACCTCTGGGTCTCTTCCGGCTCATGTTTTGGGGTGTTTGGGTACACATGGACCCTGAGGCTTGTCTCCAGCGTTGTAAAATGCATTATATTTACATATAGAACTTGAGTTAACATGCTTCTATTGGTTGTGTGATTCCAGGTAATGGAATGTGAATTCCCAGGAACTGTGATCTTGCTATATGTAAAAGGGTAATTTAAAGAAAATTATCAGAGGGGCTCCTGAGTAGCTTAGTCTGTTACGTGTCTGACTCTTGATTTCAGCTCAGGTCATGATCTCATTGTTCGTGAGTTTGAGCGCTGCATTGGGCTCTGTGCTGACAGCGTGGAGCCTGCTTGGGATTCCCCAGGGTGGCTTAGCTGGTACAGCATGCAACTCTTGATCTTGGGGTCATGAGTTTAAGCCCCATGTTGAGCCTAGAGCTTACTTAAAAAAAGAAAACAAATTAAAAAAAAAAAGAAATCTTTGTATGAAATTCCTTGCCTCCCTGCTTCTGTCTGTTCCTCATTAAGTTCTTAACTGTGAACTTACTTGTCTTCCTGGGAGAAATTCTCAAATCCCTTGGCAGCTAATAATGTAAATTTGGAACCGGAAGGAATCTTAAAGATTTGTAAATCTTTAAGTGTTTCACAAAGGAGGAAGCTACAAGCCAGTCAAAAAATGAGTCCTTGGAAGTTGCAGCCCGTTATGGGGAAGAACCAGGCGTGTGATCTGCTTCTCCTGCACTGTAACTCAGTATATATCAGGCTAGCCCTAGAATATGCTAATTAATAGAAATTTGGATTGCATTTCTTTTAAAATTGACCTAAATTTATGATTTTGTGTCACAGATCATTTGGTCTGACTTGGTGCCTAACTAAATTGAAGACCTTGCAGTTCTCAGGTAAACTAAGTGAGGTAGACGTGTACAGCAGCAGGTGGTGCAAGGTGTGCTCCTCCTTCCTTGTCACAGTGCACTTCATGGGCCAGCAGCACGGGCGTCAGTGGGGATTTGTGGGAAATGCAGAATAGAAGCTCCCACTTGCGCATGACTCAGAATCCTCATTTTAATAAGCTACCCAGATAATTCTGGTGCACGTTAAAGTGTGAGAAGCACTGCTGTACTAGGTATTTTTCCACTGAGATAATTCACAGCCTTTAAACTTAGCCCTTCACAGCGTACAATCCAGTGGACTTTAGCACACATTTAGAGTTGTATGCCTGTCACCACTGTCATACTCCACAGTGTTTTCATGTTCTGGGGTTCCTTCCCCCGACAAGCTCTGTATCCCTTAGCAGTCACTTTCCCATTTCCCCTGTTCCCCAATGCAGGCAACTCACTGCTCTATTTGTTGTCTCCGTAGATTTTTAAAATTTTTTTATTAAAAATTTTTTTTAAATTTTATTTTAAATTTTTTTAAATTTACATCCAAATTAGTTAGCATATAGTGCAACAATGATTTCAGGAGTAGATTCCTTAGTGCCCCTTACCCATTTAGCCCATCCCCCCTCCCAGAGCCCCTCTCATAACCCTCAGTTTGTTCTCCATATTTATGAGTCTCTTCTGTTTTGTCCCCCTCCCTGTTTTTATATTATTTTTGTTTCCCTTCGCTTATGTTCATCTGTTTTGTCTCTTAAAGTCCTCATCTGAGTGAAGTCATATGATGTTTGTCTTTCTCTGACTAATTTCTTTTTTTTTTTTTTTTTTTAAATTTTTTTTTCAACGTTTATTTATTTTTGGGACAGAGAGAGACAGAGCATGAACGCGGGAGGGGCAGAGAGAGAGGGAGACACAGAATCGGAAACAGGCTCCAGGCTCTGAGCCATCAGCCCAGAGCCCGACGCGGGGCTCGAACTCACGGACCGCGAGATTGTGACCTGGCTGAAGTTGGACGCTTAACCGACTGCGCCACCCAGGCGCCCCTCTCTGACTAATTTCACTTAGCATCATACCCTCCGGTTCCATCCGTGTGGTTGCAAATGGCAAGATTTCATTCTTTTTGATTGCTGAGTAATACTTTATTGTATATATATATACCACATCTTTTTTATCCATTCATCCATCAATGGACATTTGGGCTCTTTCCATACTTTGGCTATCGTTGATAGTGCTGCTCTAAACATGGGGGTGCATGTGTCCCTTTGCAACAGCACACCTGTATCCCCTGGATAAATGCCTAGTACTACAGTTGCTGGGTCGTAGGGTAGTTCTATTTTTAGTTTTTTGAGGACCCTCCATACTGTTTTCCAGAGTGGCTGCACCCAGCTTGCATTCCCGTGCAGTCTTAATGTCCCTAGGAGTAGTATCTTAAAACTTGGTGTATGGCTTTGGGGATTAAGAAAAATTGAAGCAGAGTTATTACCATTCTTCACAAAATGTTATTACATTGAAGATAGTTTCGTTGATAATTTGGACATTTGAGTACATAAGATGCAGTATGTGGTATAGGATGGAAGTCATTAGAAGAAGCAAATGCCCTTAAAAATGTGTATCTAACTTAGAAAACTTCTTATTTGAAATGAATATATGATGACAATCCATTGAAGAATATACTAAGTCTCACTTTATTTTGCATTAATGGAAAAACATCATTGCCTGGGGTTACCTGAAAACTGAAAATAACAGGTTATATGAAATCTTAAATATTTATAGTTGTAGACACAATAGATACATTTTCCTTATGAATTCTTACATTAACAATGAGAGTTTTTATTGTAAAGTCATTTATCAGGAATGGGAAAAACAGTCGTTCAGTAATAACAGAAATTGGAATTTTTTTTTTTTTTTTTTTAAATTTTTTTTTCAACGTTTATTTATTTTTGGGACAGAGAGAGACAGAGCATGAACGGGGGAGGGGCAGAGAGAGAGGGAGACACAGAATCGGAAACAGGCTCCAGGCTCCGAGCCATCCGCCCAGAGCCTGACGCGGGGCTCGAACTCACGGACCGCGAGATCGTGACCTGGCTGAAGTCGGACGCTCAACCGACTGCGCCACCCAGGCGCCCCCAGAAATTGGAATTTTTATTCCTCAGGAGTTTCTTGTTGATCTTTTAGAAATACATACAAAGCAATGGGTGCTTGGGTGGCTCAGTTGGTTTAGCATCTGACTCTTGATTTTGACTCAGGTCTTGTCAGGGTTGTGGGATTGAGCCCTGCATTGGGCTCCTTGCAGACAGTGTGGAGCCTACTTAGCATTCTCTCTCTCTTGTACTCTCTCTCTCTTTCTCTGCCTCCCTCACCGCCCACCCCCTTACTCCTGTCTCTACTCCCCAACTCTAAAAATAAAACATGTGAAAACATTAGAAATATGTATAGCAAGACAACTTTCTGTGAAGATTTGTTATGGTATCTTCTGTAGATACCAAAGGAGAGCATGCTGTGGAAGTTCACTTTCCATCTCCCTGTCCTTGATTTTCCTTTTCACGTTCTCTTTTTGCGCTCTGTCAGAGTACAGTAGGTACATAATCTGCAATGGTAGTTTTTTGAATTGTCCTTTATCATTTGCATTAACCTGCCTTCAGCATAGTGCATTGGTCTATTCTGGTACCTTTTACTTGTCCTTAGCAGCTCAATAAACCCATCATCACTACAGGTTCCTTGTTGGGATCCTTGTGGTGAATAGATGCCTCTAAGAATAGTCAGCACGTAGTTACCTTTCTTTCCATGAAGCCTCTTAACAATTTCATGTATCATTGCCTTGTATTTATTTTGCAAATGTATAAATCCCCTTTAAATTTTATTTTGTAACTCTCATGCAATAAACTGCCCATGTTTAAAGTGTCCAGTTTGCTAAATTTTGGCATAGTATGCACCTGTGAAATCATCACAATGAAGGTAATAAACATATATCCATCACCTACCAAATTTTCTCAAGCTTTATCTTCCTTTATCTCCCTCTGCTCCCATCCCCAGACAGCCAGTGATCTTTCTGCCACTGTCAGTTAGTTTGCATTTCCTACCAATTTATACAAATATAATTATACATTCATAATCATTTTTTGGTATGACATCTTTCACTTGGCATAACCATTTCGCCACTCATTCTTGTTGGCGTCTACCAGAGCTCCATTCTTTTTTATTATGTGGATACACTACACTTTGTTTATGCAGGCATCTGTTGATGGGCCGTTTTCAGGTTTGGGCTGTTACAAGTAAAGTGGCTGTGCACATTCATTACAGATCTTTGTATGGATGTATGGTTTTTTTTGTTGTTGTTGTTGTTCACCTAGTAATGGAATGCTTGGATTCATATGATAGGTGATGTTAAACTTAAAAAAATTTTTTTTGGCAACTTTGGAAAACTGCCAGACTGTTTTCTAAAATGGTTGTATCGGGGCGCCTGGGTGGCTCAGTCGGTTAAGCATCTCACTTGAGCTCAGGTCATGATCTCACGGTCTGTGAGTTCGAGCCTTGCATCTGGAGCCTGCTTCAGATTCTGTGTCTCCTTCTCTCTGTGCCTCTCCCCAACTCATGCCCTTTCAAAAATAAATAAAACTTGGCAATCTTTATTTCTTAAAATTTTTTTTAATGTTTATTTTTGGGGGGGGGGAAGGCATGAGTGGGGGGAGGGGCAGAGAGCTAGGGAGGCACAGAATCCGAAGCAGGCTCCAGACTCCAAGCTGTCAGCACAGAGCCTGATGTGGGGCTCGAACTCACCAGTCGTGAGATCATGACCTAAGCTGAAAGTCAGGCCCTTAACCACATGAGCCACCCAGGCACCCTGACAAAGGCAGTCTTTTAAATTTTAGCCATTATACTAATTGTATAGGGATATCTACCCTAAATTGGCTAAATTCGCATTTACCTAATTATTGCTGATGCTAGGCGTCTTTTCACGTGCTTGTTTGCCATCTGTCATCTTTGGTAAAGTGTACTTCAGATCTTCTGCCCATTTTAAAATTAGCTTCTTTGTTTTCTTATTAATGAGTCTGAGAGTTCTTTTTTCTTACCCCATCCCGCTGCAGGTCCTCGAGTCTGACAGTTCTTTTTTTTTTTTTTTAAATTGTTTTTAAATGTTTTTTAAAATTATTTTTGACAAAGAGAGAGACAGAGCATGAGCAGGGGGAGGGGCAGAGAGAGAGATGGAAACACAGAACCTGAAGCAGGCTTCAGGCTCTGAGCTGTCACCACAGAGCCCGCACGGGGCTCAAACTTGTGAACTGTGAGACCATGACCTGAGCCGAATTTGGACGCTCAACCGACTGAGCCACCCAGGTGCCCCTGAGTCTGGCAGCTCTTTATGTATTCTGGGTACCCGTCCCAGAATATGTAATTTGAAAATATTTCCTCCTAGTCTGTGACAAGTCTTTTCATCCTCTTAGTATAGACTCTCTTTGGAAGTACAAAATTTCTTAATTTTGATGAAATACAAGTAATACATTTTAAAATACATGTACGTGATTTTAAAGATAAAAAAATCTACCAGATAAGTTAGCTTATGTTACCTTTATGCATGGTGGATGGAAAGAGATAAAGTTTCAGATTGTTTGTGGTTAACAAAACTATGTTACAAGTATATAAATCTTCAGAAATAGAAACGAGAGTTAAAAATTCTTTTACCGGGCCAATCACTTATCAAGCAAGGCAACCAATTAAAAAAACAGATTTGTTAGATAAAGGCTAGAGTCACAGGACATGCTAGGATTCTTCGAATCCAGATGACTTGAGAGACTCTTTTGTTACAAGTAAACATTTGTTTATCATAGAAAATAGAGCAGCATGATTACAGTTGTAACTTAACAGACATCCTGTGTACTAGACCTGTGTTCTTGTGAATGCTTTCGTTCTGCGTGTTATTGGGACAGACCCTTTGACTCAGAAAGTTCTGCCCCCTGCAGCTATGCGATAAAGAGCCTTAGCATCTCTTCTTATCTTTCTGAGATTCCTTTCACTAACAGTTGCTAATTAGGAGGGCTCGTGTTCTCAGAGATAAACCAGAAATTGCAGTAGTTACTGTCGCTTGGAGGAAGGAGCAAGGCTGAGAAATTGAAATATTAATAGTGTGAGATAAAAAAGAAAATTTATTTTAACAAATCAAATAGGGATAACTAATGTTTTATATACATAAATATATAACATACATTCATAGACACATATAAACATACACACACACAAGTATATAATGTAGCTATTAATAGAGGATACTTTGTCTTTTGAAGTTTAAGTAAAATTGTCTCATGTTCTGTATCAAATATGCTGCGGAAGTTTTCTGCAAAAATGTTATAATCACCTCTTGCGTGTATTCCTACTGTTATATTCTGTGGATGAGCCTTGTGTCTATCCAGATGGGGAAGGTTACGCCTTTCCTACTAGTTACCCCACATCATTCAAACAGAACATTCATGTGTGTGTAGAATAGACTAACGAATGTTGAGTTAGATGAAGTCATGGGGCTTATAGAAGGTTGTGATGAGGTGAGCTATTCAAAATTGGTTGTTTAAGGGCGCCTGGCTGGCTCAGTCAGTAGAACATTTGATTCTTGATCTCTGGGTTGTGAGTTCAGGTACCATGTTGGGTGTGGAGATTACTTAAAAAGAAAATATTAAAATAAATAAATGAATAAAGGGTGCCTGGGTGGCTGAATCAGTTGAGTGTCTGACTCGATTTTGACCCAGGTTCTGATCTAACGGATCATGGGATCAAGCCCTGCATCAGGCTCTGTGCTGGCAGCAGGATACCTGCTTGGTATTCTTTCTCTCTGCCTCTCCCCTGCATGCATGTGCATGAACTCTCTGTCTCTCACATGTCTCTCTCATGTCTCTCATGTCTCTCACAATGAATAAACATTAAAAAAAATTAAGTAAAATTGAATGTTCAGTAATTCTGTTCTTTCTACGCATACTTCTAGTTCTTTTGACATAGTTCTTTCTCCCTCTGTCTCTCTCTTTCTTTGTGCATGTCTGCATGTCTGTTTGTTCTGTTTTTGCTTCTCTTTTTTTTCAACTTGCCACTGCTTACAAATTCGGTAGAGATTTAGGTATGTCTTTAAATCACTATCTCTTTATATATCTCATTTTGTGGAGAGAATTTTCCTGAACCCAGGCAGAAACCTTAATGTTACCTGGTTAAAAAAACAAAAGCAAAAAAATGCTTATTCCTAACACAATTATACACATTAACCTGGAATTAGTGTTTTTTTTTTTTCCCCCGTATGTGACATATTGTGGGTCTTTTTCTGTGTCAGTACGTACATAAGTATGATGATTCATGTAACCATTCCTTTTACTGGACATTTAGGGTGTGATTACTATATTTTACTGAACATCTGAACACATTAGCTTTCTGAACATGTGAGAATTTTTATTAGGTTCCTAGAAGTGGATTTTGGGTCAAAAAGTATGCGCATTTTATATCTTGAAAGATACTGCCAGGTCAGTCTCCAGTAACAGTTTATGAAATTGTCTCTGGTCCCATTCTCTCAACAGCCCTGGGTATTATGTTATTTTAACTTTTGCTGACATGATGAAGTGGTATCTGATTATTGTTTCACATGTCTTTTTAATTGAATCACCTGTTCTTGCCATAACTCCAAATTTAAAAATAGATACCAATGCTGTGCATTAAAAGATGTTGATTATAGTCCTCAATAAGGAAATAGGTTTTGATCCTGTATTCTTTGTGACATATTTGTTCATAGTAATATGCATGCAAAATTATCTAAATATAAATGTTGCATTTTAAGGCAAGTTATTTCTGTTTAGCTCTTTCACTTCATTTGATTGAATAACAAATATGCATTAACAGATGAGATTATGGTGATGCTAAAGATGGTAGAGATTCTACTATCATCATTATTATTATTGATTTATTTAAACATTTTTGGTACATAACTCTTTTTACATTTCTGGGGAACTCAGTTTTATTTTTAATGGGATTTTGTCTTCATGATGACAGTACCTAATGTTTATAACACTCAACTTTTTTTTAATTAAAAAAATGTTTTTATTTTGTCTATTTATTTTGAGAGAGAGGCAGAGACTGCGAGCAGGGGAGGGCCAGAGAGAGAGGGAGACAGAATCTTAAGCAGGCTCCTGGCTTTGAGCTGTCTGCACAGGGCCAGACGCAGGGCTGGAACCCGCAAGCCGTGAGATCATGACCTGAACCCGAAGCTGGACGCTTAACCGACTGAGCCACTATCGCACCTCTATAATACTCAGCTTTTAAAGAACATGTAAGACTGCTAAAAATCTCCTTTAGATAGTCAGCTAGAGATTTGGGGGTCCTAACGCTTTCCGTGAAAATTCTGATAGGCTTCAAAGGACCAGATCATACTTGTGTTCTCAAAGTATTTTAAAGCCAGCCTCAAGTGTTACTGGGTTTTTACTGGGTAGAATTGGAATCCTTTTAATCTCTTAACAATGATTATTATTCCAATTAGATTATAGTTTATAACTATTGTTTTTAGGAGGCTGTTTATTTTTAGTTACTATGATGTACAATGTCCATTTCTCATAATTTCCGTCTTTATCTTTTGAAAAGAAATATTGTCGATATTCTTTGTACTTAGGAAAACACATTTAAAATCCTTACTATTTATGTAGCAATTAGTTTTCAAAGTTATATAAAATTTCTCTCCTATGTTTCCTAGAAAAACCTTTTAGGCAGTATTGTTGCCACTGTGTTGTAAGAATACTGACTTCAGTTTATATCATTTTAGACAGTGAATATTAGTAACCAAATTTTTTGCTGAAAAAGTGGGAGTTTTACGATGTATTATTTTCACGGTAATAATTTAATGACTAAAAATGAAGATCAGTTAGTAATAAGACCTGGTTTCCATTATGATGTGATACAATGTATAGATGCACCCAAAGAATATAATTTAATTTCAAGTACATAGAACAATCACAGAGTAATACAAACATTTATTTATATGGCATAAAAGGATATAAACAACTTTTTGATGATTTATAAGCCTAAAGCATCTGGTCCTTTGATATCATTAACATCTTTGCATGCAGTCCAAATCTTGCGATCCATACGGCAATCAATTGTGTATACACGAAAGAAGATATCTCAAGAATTATTACAGGCTTATGAGTTCTAGGAGGTTTTAAGTCTACTGTGAATAATATGCTGATTACCATATAAAGTAACAGGTTAACTTTTCCCAAATGGATGCTTGTAGAGGTGATTGTGATCGAAAACACTGTAGTTCTTGTTTTTACCCTCTACATTGATCAGAAACGTTTTAAATATAAACAGTATGTTCTCTAAGTATGAATAAGATCCATTGAGATAATTATGCTGAAGAAAAATTATGATAAATGTTTGGATATAACTATAAATTTAACTGTGAGTATTCAGTCTTATCTGGAAATGTGATTTTTTTGGTTTATGGAAGTCTGAGTACTCTTAGCAGTTTACGATATATGATTTGATTTTTATTTGAGTATAAATGGATTATAGTTGTCATATATGCATGTGCTTTATAATTTTAGCTATACATTCCCACAGATGTATCTACATCTTATAAATATTTATTGAGGTCCTACTGTGTTTTAGGTACTATTCAATACAAAGGACACATTTAAAGAAATCTTTTTGCCTTTGAACATTTGATAACTGATATTTCAAGTCTCACATTTGCAGCTTTCCACTATTCAATACTTCATAAAGTCAAATTATTATCTTTTCATGAATTATTTTGTTTCTCAGAGGATCGCTGCATACAGTGATATGTATTGATACAGCATAAGGTAAGAAAAGGTATTGTAAGTAGTCATGTAGACAATTTCTTAGAATATGTTTCATGGTAAATTGCCCAAAACATAGAATCAATAAAAGGGAAATAAGTATGAATCATTAGTAAGAATATAGGATTATAGTGAACCATCTAATTTAATTTTGAGTGTAGCTTATGTTAAAAATAAATATTCCTAATGAAGTCATTTTGCTCTCTTGATGATCTGAATTGATAATTTACTTTAGGGATAATATTTACTTTATTATCTTAAAGCACTTATAGCAGTTAAAGCACTTGTCTAGTTTATGTTGACAGGTCTCAGACACAACTTGCAACCCATTGTCATGCTTAATCAGATACCATATATCATTTCTGTTTAGACTCACATAGTGTACCCCAATATATGCATTCCAGTTTATATAGTATTTCCTTCAATTACATCAAAAGTGTGATTTAGGCAAGATAATAAGCATTACAGAAAGAATCATCACACCCATTTTGGTCTCTGTTTTAACTTGATTCTCAGTAAAAGTCAAATCATCCAGTTCAAAAACTGAACTGGTCACGATTGTGAAGCCATTTAGTGTCTGGTTTTCTCCAAATTTGATTGTTTTCTCTTGCTTCACTATTTATGTATTTAAACATAGCTTAACATTTGGCAATGTTAGATTGTCAGGCACACTTATGGTGCAGTGTATTTACTTACGTGGATTTGGAATCCTCACCCCCTGTTTTTTCAGTGTTTGGAATTGTGCACTTCAGAGAGAGACCATAGGTTGTTGATAATACCGTGGTTATCAAAATATACACATAGTATCTTGGAAAATATATAAACTGGTACTACAAGTTTTAATAGTCTTTAATATAACTAATTATAAATTTAATTTTATTTGCATATTATATTTTATAATATAGTTATATCCTGAGGGAATATAAAATATATGTGAATAAATACTTGAGTAGTGATTATGATTTTGAGACCCTCTGAGAATTTTTTAATTATTGGTTTTTGTTTGATCTATTAACTCTGTTGTCCAGTCTATCTTAAGGCAAAATACTTTATCTTTTTTATATGTCAGGATTGTGACTATGCTTCCTGGGTGGTTAAAAGACTTTCTTTTCTGCAAACTGAGGTAGCCTTTATTCAGTTCATTGGTACAATTTTGCCCTCATTATCTTCAGAGTAATACCATATCTGCTAAACTTGCTCAAAGTTTTATAGCATTATTCTGTTTATAGTTATTCATTTAGGGATGTTTATATGACAGTAAGTAACTTATATTTGCATTTAATATAATTTATTTTTATTAAAAAAATTTTTTTAACATTTATTCATTTTTGAGATAGAGACAGAGCATGAATGGGGGAAGGTCAGAGAGAGAGGGAGACACAGAATCTGAAACAGGCTCCAGGCTCTGAGCTGCCAGCACAGAGCCCGATGCGGGGCTCAACTCATGGACTGCAAGATCATGACCTGAGCCGAAGTTGGACGCCCAACCGACTGAGCCACCCAGGCGCCCCGCATTTAATATAATTTAAATGGAGCGGCACCTGGGTGCCCGAGTCACTGAAGCATCTGACTCTTGATTTCGGCTCAGGTCATGATGTCATGGTTCGTGGGATCGAGCCCCACATCAGGCTCCGCACTGACAGTGTGAAGCCTGCTTGTGATTCTCTCTCTCCCTTGCTCTCTGCCCTTCCCCTGCTTGTGCTTGTGCTCTCTCTGTCAAAAATAAATAAACATTAAAAAGTAGAATTTAAGTGGAAACGTGTGAAGTCAGTAGGCTAGAAAGTAAGAATATTTATATTAACAGTATTACAGTAGCCTCAATTCTCATCAACAATAGAATAAATTGTAGCATATTCATTGGAGTATTCCACAATGATAAAAATTAAACTATGGGTAACAACATGAATGAGTCTTATAATATTGTTACAAGAAGCAAGACTTTCTGATTCCATTTATATAATGTTTAAAACTGGAAAAACTATGGTTTTAAAGGTCAAGATACAGATCAGTTTCTTTTGAGGGAGTGGGAGGGCGAAATGAAAGGGGCATGTGAGGTTTTTTTGGTTTCTGGTTATATTGTTTCTTGATTTGGGTAGTGGTTACAGAGGCATGTTCACTTTGTGAAGATTCATGGAGTTGCACGTTTATGGTTAGGACCAACTTCTCTCTATATATATTAAACTTGAAGAAGTTTATATGCACAGTTGATTCTTGATACCTGTGATAGTTAGGTTTTATAAAATTACTGTAAACACTGGATTATCACTAGTCCATTGGCCCTAGGGGAAATACAGGATTCATTTCCTACAAAGCTCTGGTCACAGTTTTGTCAGTCAGTCAGTGCACAACCTTGTTTTCTGTGTGTTTTTGTTTACAGAAACTTTATTTAATACATACCATTGATTGATGAACTGAACTCAACGGCCAACAGCACCACATAACTCATGCCAGAACGAAGCTTATCTAGCACACGTATCACAGCCTTCTTGTGCTTAGGAACGCGAGGCAGCACTTTCGTACGATGCTGGGGGCCGTTTTCAAACAGTGAAATCAACTAAAAGCAAAAAAATACACAAAAAATCTGGCACTTCATACACTGAGAAAAGAATATGTGAACAGTATGAGAGTGGAAAACGTGAAGGAAGGGCATCACTGTGTTCTCCCTCAACTGGGATAATGTGTGCTTTGGGCAACTCACATTTTTCACTCTTCTGTGCCTGAGAATGTTTACAAATGACTGTGAAACCTAGCATACTGATTTTGGACTTAAAAATTAATTTTAGCAAGTAGATGAATTTTCCAAATACAGAATCTGCAAATAATGATTGCCTGTTTATACATGATTCCTGTACCTGAGTAAATATTTTTAGGTCAAGTATGCAAGAGGGCTAAAGATAATTTTTTGCCTCTTTGAACTAAATGTTTTAAAAAAAATTTTTTTTAATGTTTATTTATTTTTGAGAGACAGAGATAGAACATGAGTAGGGGAGAGACCGAGAGAGAGGGAGACATGGAATCCGAAGCAGGCTCCAGCCTTTGAGCTGTCAGCACAGAGCCCGACGTGGGGCTTGAACTCACAAACAGTGAGGTCATGACTGGATGCTCAACCGACTGAGCCACCCAGGCGCCCCTGAACTAAATGTTTTTAATAAAAATTTATGTAATTAAAATTGGAGCAATTCTGTTTTTTTTTATCAGACGACCAGTTTTCATAGTAATCATAATTTTTGATGACAAGGTTCGTGAGATTTAAAATATTATCTTCCTGTTCTTTACTAATTAGGAATTCATTGTAACATTTACATTTATTTGTTTTTGCCCAGTAGCAACTGACCATTAAATTATTAATTTTCAAATGGTGTAATATATATTTTTCAGAGTAAATTCTTATCTAAGTCAATCTTTAGGAGACTTCAAATGTACCACTGTAAAAGACTGAGTTTAAGGATTAATTTTCAAGTAGCAATTTTACTCTGAAGTTATTTGCAGTGATGCATATTTCAAAAAGAAATATTTTTTAGTACATTTGGTTTTATACCCTGAACCCTTTTAACCTCTTTTTAAGTTTTTCATAGAAAAAGAAGATGTGCCTTTTTGGATTAGGTCTGGCCAGTGGTTTGTACAACTGGTGCACTGTTTTTGACAGTGATGTGAGGCTCTTGTTCCAGTCATCTTTGCTGTATGTACAGAAAGCAATTCACATAGTAGGCTTAGGACTGCTCTTAGAAACGTGCTTCCAAGAGTGGTTGGCACCTGGGAACGTGAATGGTAAATAGTTTCCTACACAGAGATAAAAGTTTCCCTAAATGATAGTGGCTTGCTGTGCTTAAACTCTTTGTGCAAACCATGGTATATAGTGAACACCTGCTTTTCTCTCGGAGTCTGGAATTTAGTCTGAGGCAGGCACAGGGCGCCTACATGACTGACCTCCAGGAAAGGCCTCAGCACCGTGTCTGTAATGAGCTGCTCTCGCGGATGACACTTCACACAGGTTGCCACAGTTCGCTGCTGGAGGACTTAAGTGCGTCCTGTGTGACTCCACCAGGAGAGGTGTCTTGGAAGCTTGTGGTCGGTTTCCTCTGTCCTGTGCCACGTGTGCCTTTTCTTTCACTTTGCTGATTTTGCTTTATGTTCTTTTGCTGTAATAAATCTCAGCCATTAAGTTCAACTATAAGCTGAGTTCTGTGAGTCCTAGTGAGTATTGAACCTGTGGGTGGTTTTGGGGACGTCTGACACACTGCTTAACAGAATTTCACAGAATTTAGTATCTTAAAGCACCCACCATTGTACTGTAGCTCACAGTTTTGTTGGTGAAGAATTCAGTCATGGTTTGACTTGGTGTTGGCAGAGGTCACTTGGTGGTTTTCATCTCATATGTGGTGTGGACTGGAGGACATGAGCTTTATGCACATATCTGGCACTTTGGCAGTGATGGACAGGAAACAGTTGGAACTGTCTCCTGGTGTGCCTATGTGTGGCGTCTACCAGTGGAATCCTGAAATGCCAATTAAGAAATCACAGTATCCTGAACAAATCATTCATTTATTTTATATTTCTGAAATAGCCTATATTTTTATTCTTAGCTAGAATAATTGGAATAATGCGTTCCATATATCACCACATATTTTATAAAGCTGTTAATTCCTTTTATGGGTCCCAGACCACCTTCTGCAAGTTAAAGAAGTTCTTTTTGTTCTGCTAAATCATTCTTTGTTCATGTTAGCCATACTGTATGTGATTTTATTAACATGTAATATCTTTTCTTGGCTTTCATGTTTCTAAGGAGTATATGTTTTTATTATATCCACTTTAGAGAGAGACTGTTTTAGGTGATTTTATCATACTCATTTCTGCGTTCTTTTTTTCCATTTGAAAATGAAAAATCTGACCTGCATGCAGTTTGATGGACTCAGATGCGCCAGAATGTTTGTTTTCCAGAAGAACTATGGAAGCATGAATTCCCTTCGCAGAAAATATTATTGCTTTTTATGCTAGAAATTATTCTGACTTAATATGGAAGATTTTCCAGCCTGTGATGAGAAATGTTTACTTGTTTACCCGGAGGTTTGTTGTTTCTAGAGAACTCTTGAAGCCTTTTTTTCATGGCTAACGTGAAACATTCTTGAGTGCTTTCTGTGCCTATTGTGTGTTTTAGCTCATAGTTTGATATTTTCACATTTGAGTTCCTTTGGAACTCCTGAGTTAATGTTATTCAATTCTAATTTATTTATTTTCAGCAATCATATTTATTCTTCAGCGTTAACAATAAATGGCATCTCTATCGGATATTACTGCAAGTTAGAAAATAATTTAGCTTGTATTCTATAATTTCATTTTAGCAGACCATTAAGGTGGTTTGAATGAGTTTTATTAATGGTCCCATGTCATAGACAAGGAACCTGAGGCTCAGGGTGTTTTACCAAGCTTGAAAATGTAGGTCAGAACTGGAATGAGAATAGAGGTTTCATTCTTGTCTTGTCTTTGCTATCCATGAGCATCCACTCAGTTTTAGGGGCACCTAAAACTTCCATCGTTAGTCTTGGTGTTTGAGTTTTTGTTTTTGTTTTGTTTTGTTGGGGGTCGGGTAGTTATTCTTGCTCAGAGTATGGTAGGATATAAGGCACTCCACTTGCATCAGCTTTGGACAGTTGATGCTTTGAGCTTGATATTTGGGTACTCAGGGTGAATCCTAAAACCCATGGTCACATGTAGGGTGCTTTTGCTCATTTAGAGTGCTTGGTGTACATGACTGAATTTCAGCCTTGATTTCTTTTTCTTTTTCTTTTTCTTTTTCTTTTTCTTTTTCTTTTTCTTTTTCTTTTTCTTTTTCTTTTTCTTTTTTTTTCCAGTCTTGATTTCTGATTTAGGTTTCCATTTTCTGCAGTGGGACTGAACTCTGAAATCCCTACCTTCCTGATTCTTGCTTTTAGAAATTGAATTACAAAAGTTCCACCCACTGGCTGGAATCTTGTTCCGAAGAAAGAATCATGACGGTGCCCATCTGATTCTTCTGACCTTGTCCTGCTGAGTAGTTGGAGTACTTCTGGAGTACTATCAACCATTTCAGTGCCACTAAAGACAACGTAATTTACACTGTAGGTCACACTCTTTTGGGGCTTGCTCATACCACCTTTTTTTTTTTTTTTACTCATTAGCATATATTGTAATTGATGTCATAGTGAAGACTTTCAAATTGTTTCCATCCAGGTATGCTAGTTTCTTAGAAAAATCCTAAGCTATTAATTAGATGTAGAATCTTTGCACTTAACCATGTTTTCATAGTGTCCTCTGAACTGTTCTCATTAAAATGAAATTGAGAATTCAGAATCTCTTTAAGGTAATAATTTTCAATCTGGAATTTAAAGCAGTGGTTAGAGCCTGAGATACGCCTTTTTGGGCCATTTCCAGGTGGGAACTAAGTGGAACCAGGCTATGGATGATGTTATGTAGAATGAGAAAATAAAGTGAAAAGAGTAAGGTTGAGCCTTGAGGAGCTCAACTAGTTAATGGCCAGGGGAGAAGGTTAGAACCACAAAAGAGACAGAGAATGTGTACCCAGATAATAGGAAAAACAGGGGAGTCTGGTGTCTTGGGGGAACGAAAGAAGAGTGTTTCTATGAAATCGTTTAAGATCAGAACTGAGAAGTATGCATTAGTTTTAGTGACACGGTGTTCATTATTTTATTTATTGAAAAAAAATTTTTAATGTTTATTTATTTTTGAGAGACAGTGCGAGCCAGAGAGGGGCAGAGAGAGAGAGAGGGTGATACAGAATCGGAAACAGGCTCCATCCAGGCTGTGAGCCATCAGCACAGAGCCCTAAGTGGGGCCAGAACTCACAAACCATGAGATCATGACTTGAGCCGAGGTCGGACACCCAACTGACTGAAGTGCTCCTCATTATTGGTTTTAATAAGAGTGTTTAATCTTGGTAAGAATGATGGGTGGAAATTAGGTAGCATACCTTAAGGGACAAGTGGAGGTGAAGAAATGAGTCCTGTTAGTGTAGAAAACTATCTTAAGTAGTTTGGGAGGAAGAGAAATGAGATGGAAACTGGATGGAATTAGATGTTTTGTTTATTATTTTTTTCAACAGGAGAGACTTAGGAACAATTACAAGCCAGTAGGAAGAATTAGGTTGAAGCAGAGGTCAAGTGTGTCCTGGAGAGAAAGAATGTTTGATATTTGATAGTACCTGTTTCCAAGGAGGCAAAAGGGATGAATAATCAAGCTGGTTTGAGCAATCTTTTACAAGTTGTTTTTTTTTTTTTTTGGTATGCTTTCATTTCTCTTGGGTAAATACCTAGGAGTGGAATTTCTGTCTTTTGTTTAACTTTATAAGTAAAGACCAAACACTTATCCAGAGTGGTTATACCATTTTATTTCATCAACATTGTATGAGAGTTTCAGCTGTTCTACATCCTTGCCAATACTTGTGTTTTCAACTTTAGCCAATCTAATGGCAGAGTAGAAACCACCCACTGTGGTTTTGATTTGCATTTCTCTGAGATTAATGATTTTAAGCATCTTTTCATGTTCTCATTTGCCACCTGTATTTCTTATTTCATGTAGTGTCTATTCCTATTTTGGGGGGATTATTTGTTTTATTATTGAGTTGCAGTAGTTTTAAATATATTAGGCAGAAAGGCCCTTTCTCAGACTTGTATGTTGCAGAGGTTTTCTCTTGATCTGTGTTTTGGTTTTGCGTTTCTTAATGTTGGTTTTGAAGAGGGCAGAAGCTTTTAATTTTTTTTTTTTTTTTTTTTAGTTTATTTTTTGAGAGAGAGGGAGAGGGAGGGAGAGCACAAGCAGGGGAGGGGCAGATAGAGAGAGGAAGAGAGAGAATTCCAAGTAGGCTCTACACTGTGAGCGTAGCACCTCATGTGGGGCTCAGAGTCATGAACCGTGAGATCATGGCCTGAGCCAAAATCAAGAGTCGGACGCTTAACTGACTGAGCCATCCAGGCACCCCTAGAAATTTTTAGTTTTAATCAAATCCAGTGTATCAGTCTTTTTCCCCTCATGGTTTGTGTGTTTTATATACTAAAGAAATCTTTTTCTAACTAGAGTTGATGAATATTTTCTCTAATTTTTTCTTATAGAAGTTATATTTTTTTAGCTGAGTGATAAATTTTGAGCTGGTATTTATGATCTGAGTTATTTTGTGTGTGTGTATGGTATAAATAGTTTTTATTAAAAAATATGGTACCTAGTTCTTCTAGCATCTATTTGTGGAAAAGCTTTGTCATTCTGTTGAATTACTGTCACTCATTTGTTGAAAATACTTGGACCACATGTATATCAGTCTGTTTCTGGACTGTTTGTTTTGTTCTGTTTATGTATGTGTCTGTCATTAATGTTAACACCATACTACCTTGATTATTGTGGTTTTGTAGAAAGTCTTGAAATCAGAGATTATGAGCCTTTCAACTCTTCCTTTCCTCTTTCTTTCTTTCTTTCTTTCTTTCTTTCTTTCTTTCTTTCTTTCTTAAAATTGTTTTGGATTTCCTTTGTATTTCTGTGTACATTTCCAAATCTATTTTTTATTGTCTAACAAAAACCTGCTGGGTTTGGATTAGAATTTTATAGAGTCCCAAGTGGCGATGGGTAGAAAAAGTGAAATGGCCTTTTCCAATCACATTTTCATTTTGGAAAGCTCACTCTTCTGACAGAGTGCTAGAGAGTGTTGGAAGACAGCAGGATTGAGGCAGAACAATTTATAGTCCAGCTGGTAGATGATGAAGACTAGAAGAAAGGCAGTGGGGGTGCACTGTAGACAAGTAAATACTTTTGAAACCTGTATCAGTTTTTAATTGTTGCCCTGGAAAATTACTACAAATTTAGTGGCTGGAAACAATACATAATTATTGTTTTACAGCTGACAGTCAGAAATCTGATACAGTTCCTGGACAAAAATCAAGGTGTAGGTCTACTGTGTTTCTTTCTCCTGTGTTGCTTTCTGGAGGTGCTTTCTTTATAACATCTGTCATTTTGCCTTTATAATTGATGTTCAGTTTTGAGTTAATTTTTGTATAAGGGTGACATAAGGGTTGAGGTTCATTTTCTTTTTCCATGTGAATATCTATTGTTTGTGCTGGCACCATTTGTTGAAAAGATTATCTTTTATTCATTCAGTTACCTTAGTGTCTTTAAAAAAAAAGTCAATGAAAACTGTATGTGTAGGTCAGTTTCTGATGCTATATTCAGTTCCATTGATCTGTACCTTCCCATACCCTGATGATACACCATCCTGAATATTGTAGCCTAATGCAGTAAGTCTGGTATTGTAGGTCATTCAGTTTTTGTTCTTTTTAAAAACTGATTTGGCTAATATTCTTATCATTTGTACTTTCATGCAAATTTTAGAATGTTCTTGTCAATTTACACCTGCTCTCACTTTGATTTGGATTACATTAAATCTATAGATCAATTTTGAGAGCATTGACCTCTAACAAAATTGAGATTTCTAATCCATGAACATGAACACAGTATATCTTACTACTTTTTTTTCTTTCTTAATATGTTTTAGCAAATTTGTGGTTTTTGTGTTTAGGTCTTGCACATATGTTGCTGTATCTATGTCTAAATAATTCCTTGTTTTGATGCTACTATAATGACACTGTATTTGTTGATTTAGTTTTCAAATTGTTGCTCATGTATAAAAATACAATTCAATTTAGTATATTGACCTTGTTTCTCACAGACCTTTCTAAATTTATTATTGGCAGTAGGTTTTTAATAAATTTCTTAGGTTTTTAAAAACTAACATGATCACATGGAAGTCATTTTTAATGGTGAGAGGGATAGAATAAACTGTTATTTTTTTGTTGTGGAAATTTTGTTAGAAAATTATGAGAAAATAATAAAAAAATTTTTTCCCAAAAAGGAAACATTTTCAGTTAAGTCTCCATATAATTGCTCATAGATAACTTTCTGTAACATCAAACATCATTTGGTTCCAATTTTGATAAATTGCAGATATTTTTATTTATCTTTAGATTTCATGTGATAAAGAAGACATAGCCCAGGGGCACCTGGGTGGCTCAGTCAGTTAAGCGTCTAACTTGGCTCAGATCATGATCTCACGGTTTGTGAGTTTGAGCCCCCACATCGGGCTCAGTTCTGACAGTTCAGAGCCTGGAGCCTACTTTGAGTTCTGTGTCTCCCTCTCTCTCTGTCCCTCTCCTGTTCATCTCTGTCTGTCTGTCTGTCTCTCTCAAAAATAAACATTAAGAAAAAAAAAAAAGAAGACATAGCCCAATTAATACATTGGGTAAAAAAATACTTTGAGTTAAGCTCAAATGTAGAAAGAAAGATTATCAATTTGTAACCTAAAAATTGAACTCAGAGCATAGATATTTTTGGATCTAAAATCCATCAAGAATTTCAGCTAAATATGAAAAAAAATTTTTCATATGCTCATTGCTCCAGCTATTGATGGTAAAGAATTCAGTTTTTTAAAGAATTTTCAAGCAAGAGGGGCACCTGGGTGGCTCAGGTGGTTAAGCCTCTGACTTTGGCTCAGGTCATGATCTCATGGTGAGTTTGAGTCCCGCATTGGTCTCTGTGCTGTCAGCTGAGAGCCTGGAGCCTGTTTCCGATTCTGTGTCTTCCTCTCTCTCTGCCCCTCCCCCACTCATGCTCTATCTCTCTCTGTCTCTCAAAAATAAATAAACATTAAACAAATTAAAGAAAAAAGAATTTTCAAGCAAGAAATTGTTATCTTTATTGCTTCATTCCATCATATTATACATATTGAAAATATTTGTACCTTGGTTTTTTAAAGTAGTCTTTCTAAAAAGTGTCATGGATACAACTGTTAAATATATGTGTGTATACATATATATGTGTGTGTGTATATACACACACACACACACCCACACCCACACACACACATGCTGTGAATTATCACTGGCTTATGAAACTATTGAAAGAAATAGAGGACAATGAATTTAGTCATTTTGTGTTACTTGCCAACATTTGTTGGTTATGTGGTAGAAGGGTTTTACAAAGACTTTTCTGTATTCTTAACTACAAGTTAAAATGTTTGCCACATGTTCCAAAATCAAAAAAACAAAAAAAAATGACATTACACTTGAAGTTTTTATGTCATTATAATAGTTTCTATGAATTAGGTAAATTTGAAGCTCAAGGAAAGGAAACAAGAAAAAATTGAAGAGTGCTTTGTTGATATAAATTTAAAGTTACTTTTCAATTTATGCAATACCCCCTTGAATTTGACATTAATAAACTGAGTTGACACAAGATTTAGTGACTCTACTCACTAGACAGTCATATTTTTTAAATTGATGTGCTTTTGCTTCTGAGTTAAAGCTAAGATTTAAAAAAGGTGGTCGGTTTTGTCAATGTGGTTACGTACGTTGAAGGAATGTATTTATGTGGCACATGATCATGTTATTCGAAAATTTTAAAGTGTGTTTGGAAAAAGTTATGTGAACTGCTTTTTAAATTCTATTTGATAAATCTACCAGTTATATTCATAATTAAAATTTAGCTTCCTAATTAAGATGTTCTGTATTTTGAAGTACACAACAAATTTCAAATTGGACTTAGTTTTAGGAAGAGCATATAAAATCTCTTAATTTTATAGTGATTACATGTTAAAATAATATTTTATTTTGGATCCTTGTGGGTAGATACATCATTAAAATTAATTTCACCCTTTAAATTTTGCTTTTTAAAATGTGACTGTTAGAAAATTTAATGTTGCGTATGTAGGTTGCAGTATATTCTCATTAGCAGCGAGCTAGATTATTGTGTTATATTGCTTGCAGGAAGGTTTGTGGGTGTTTCCTGGATGCTTGAGGTTTACAGAAGTTTGAGTTAAGGGCAGTTTTGTCTTAATTCAGTCACTCCTAATTTCTTGATTATCCTGGTTATGTCTGCCACTCTGTTAGTACTGCATTTTATTAATGAATAATGCATTTTATTGATTAAATATGAATGTTGTGATCCAGTGAATCGAACTGGGTTGCTGGCACATGAGAGAGTATGTAGTAACACAAGATGAATTTGTGTGTGTGTATATTAATCACTGTAACTTCTAGTGAGCCGTATTAAGATACTGGTGGTGTTTAAGCCTCTGGATGGCTTGCATCCTTTCAGAGGAGTACATTATTCAGAGATCTTTTGCATTGCCACAATTGAGAGTTGGCTGTGAGCGGCGGCCTATGCACTGTAGACTTTCTTGCAACAGCTGTCACCATTGGCAAAGGTAATGCTGGAGAAGCACTGCATTAAATTGGCCCAGTGGACGTAATTAATTCAGAGAAAGAAGAGTTGTTTGCATAGCAGGCATGCTTGGCATAGTTTGGCAGCTGGTACAATTATGTGCCTCAATTATAGGGCATGGTGGGTAGAACTGCCTCTGTTTATGGAGTGATGTGGATTGTGTAGTGGGAACAGATGGCTAAAAAATACTTGACCTTCTGATACCTTGCCATGCTAATAATGAAGATAAGGTTTTTTTTTAAAGAATCGAAAGAAATTTTTATAAATTTGGAAAACATCCTGAATACAAATGAAAAATTTAGCCAGATTAGTCAGAAGAAAGGGGTGTGTTAAAAAAAAATCCCTTTTATGTAGTGGTTGCTAATGAAACCTCATTATTGAGAAAAATTGTTATATGAATACATAAATATATAAAATTGTTATATAAATACATAAGAAAAATTGATTCTGCAAAATCTTACATTGAGCCCACTGCGCATTTTTGCTCCATTCATTTACCTGCTTAATAATGATCTGTATGCATTTTTAAAAACCACTTTTTACCTGTGCATTTATTTGACTTCTGAATTAAAGAGAGTAATTAGGCCACAAAACTTGTGAAATTAGGATTTTTGTACTTTGGTGGCTTGCTTTATGTCTTTAGGATTGCATGCTGTCTAACAGTAAAGTCCACCAATTTTCAAAGATATGTATAATGAATGTATAATTAAATGAATTAATTCAAGATCGAAGAACTTTATAGTTTACAAAATGTGAATTACAGAAGAATATATACAAGACTGTCTTCTTAAAACTTTATTGTACGTAGTGCAATGAAATGTGTGGGACAAGCCATAAGGCACACTGCGTATGAGTCTGGGCCCTGCTGTCGGGTTGTCTGGCTTATTTCTGTCTCCATAACTTACTTGCTGTTTGACATGGCCAGTTGTGTCTCTGCTCTTAGATTCCTCATATGGAAAATGGAAGTAATGATAACATTTATTTGGTGGTTGGTTTTAATATTTAAATGAAATAATAAATGTAAAGCATTGAGCAAAGCTCCTAGCTTGTAGTGAGTACCATAAGCTCAAGTATTATCTATTGCTCATGTATATAATGAAATTTAATTACTTAACTGAATAAAATCATTTTAATCCCTTTTTTAAATTAATAGATTGTACTTTACCTTACATTATTACCAAATAATAACAGAATGAAGAGTATATTCCTGAAGCTTAGAGGTCTTGAATTTCAGTAGAAAGCTCAGTAAAGTTTTCCATTCTTCCCTGAAAAATTGTATTTCTTAAGGGATATGTTTTAGTCTTAAAAACCAATGACTTAATCACTTTCTTGCATCACAATAATTAAATACTTCTTGAAAAGACTATAATTATCCAAATTTTTGGAATTTAATTTTTAAAAATGTTTATTTATTTTTGAGAGTAAAAAACAGAGAGAGAGATCGATCGAGCGATCCAGAAAAGGGCAGAAAGAGATGAGGTCAGTGTCCGAAGTGGGCTCTGTGCTGACAGCAGCGAGTTCGATGTGGGCCTCGAATTCACAAACCCGTGTGTTCGTGACCTGAGCCGTAGTTGGACACTTAACCTACTGAGCCACCCAGGCACCCCTGTAATTTAATTTTTTATAAAAGTAACATATTGATATGGCTGAAAATACAAAAGATACGGAAGAGCATACAGTGAGAAGTTTTCCTCCCACTTCTGTGCTCTGTTGACCCGGTTCCCTTTCCCAGAGGTGACCAATAATTAAGATTCTTGTGTATTCTTCCACATTTATTCTATTTGTGTACAACTAAATATAATACATATATCCCCCCGCTTTTAGATATGTGGTAAGTACCTATTGATGTATTCCTTGCCTTTTTCCTTTAGTAATGTGTTTTAGGATCTGTTCTGTATCTGTATCTAAAGAGCTTTCACATTCATTTTTAACTGCCTTGTAACTCATGTATGGATGTACTGTAATTTATTGTTTGATGTTAAATTAATCTTCCTTTGCCATTTGCAATTTTCTGGTAATAGTCTTGTATAGATCCTGTGCTGGTTCCTTTTTTCATTCTCTTTTCTTGTTTACTCATCTTTATATGAACTGAATTTTTCTTGGCCTGTTACTTACAGGAGGCACCTGTGAGGCAAGGGCCAGAGCCCTGGGAGGTTTTTTTTTGTTCGTTTTGTTATCTTGGGTTTGTCCAAGATTTCACCAAAAGCACCATTTATAGAACAAATTGTCTTGGACGTACATCAAAATTAAACACTTGTGTGCGTCAAAGACACTATTAAGAGAATGAAAAGACAAGCCACTGAATGAGAGAGGATATATGCAATGAATAGATTTGAGAAAGGAGTTGTATTTGGAATATATAAAGAACTTTTAAAACTGAATAATAACAAAGACCAAACATCTCAATTATAAAATTGGCAAATGTTTTTGAACACTTTATCAAAGAAGATCGCTGAATAGCAAATATGCACATGAAAAGATGCTTAGCATCATTAGTCACTAAAGAAATGAAAATAAAACCAGAATGAGATACTATTACACACCTATTAGAAAGGCTGAAATTCAACACCATGACTAGCAAAGCTGTAGAGTAACTGAAACTCTCAGACACTCCTAGTGGCCATATGAAATGATGCAGCCATTTTAGAAAATAGTGGGTCAGTTTCTTAAAAACCGAAACATACATCTAATATATGTTCTAGCCATTCCAGTCCTAGGTATTTACCCATGAGAAATGAAAATAAATGTCCATATAAAAATTATACATGAATGTTCATAGCTATTAGGAATATCCCCAAACTAGGAGGAACCCAAATGTCTCTCAGCAGGCACATGGATAAACAGTGTGTGGCATGTCCGTATCATGGAAAACTCCTGAGCAGTAAAGAGCAGTAAATTACCCATATACACTGCTACTTGGTTGGATCTGAAATCAGTTATTATTAAAAAAATGTTTTTTAATGTTTATTTATTTTTGTGAGAGAAAGAGACAGAGCGTGAGTGGGGGGAGGTGCAGAGAGGGAGAGGGAGACAGAATCTGAAGCAGGCTCCGAGCTGTTAGCAGAGCCTGACGCAGGGCTCGAACCTGTGAACCATGGAATCGTGACCTGAGCTGAAGTCAGATGCTTAACCGACTGAGCCACCCAGGCGCCCCTGAAGTTAATTATTCTTTTTTTTCCCATTAGTTTTTTATTCTTTTTATTATTAATTTTATTTTTTTAATTTACATTCAAATTAGTTAGCATATAGCTAACTATATAGCTCAACGCCTCCATAACCCTCTGTTCTCCATATTTAAGAGTCTCCTCTGTTTTGTCCCCCTCCCTGTTTTTATATTATTTTTGCTTCCCTTCCCTTATGTTCATCTGTTCTGTGTCTTAAAGTCTTCATATGAGTGAAGTCATATGATATTTGTCTTTCTTAACTTCGCTTAGCAAATACCCTCTAGTTCCATCCACGTAGTTGCAAGTGGCAAGATTTCATTCTTTTTGATATATACTCCATTGTGTGTGTGTGTGTGTGTGTGTGTGTGTGTATGTATGTATGTATACATACTACATAGTATATATTACATAGTATATATATATATATATATACTACATCTTCTTTATCCATTCATCCATCGATGGACATTTGTGCTCTTTCCATACTTTGGCTGTTGTGAATAGTGTTGCTATAAACATTGGGGTGCCTGTGCCCCTTCGAAACAGCATACCTGTATCCCTAGTGCAATTGCTGGGTTGTAGGGTAGTTCTATTTTTAATTTTTTGAGGAACCTCCATACTGTTTTCCAGAGTGGCCGCACCAGTTTGCATTCCCACCAGCAGTGCAAAAGAGATCCTCTTTCCCCGCATCCTTGCCAACATCTCTTGTTGCCTGAGTTGTTAATGTTAGCCATTCTGACAGGTGTAAAGTGGTATCTCATTGTGGTTTTGATTTGTATTTCCCTGATGATGAGTGATGTTGAGCATTTTTTCATGTGTCGGTTGGCTATCTGGATGTCTTCTTTGGAGAACTGTCTATTCATGTCCTTTGCCCATTTCTTCACTGGATCATTTGTTTTTTGGGTGTTGAGTGTGATAAGTTCTTTATAGATTTTGGATACTAACTCTTTACCTGATATGTCGTTTGCAAAAATCTCCCATTCTGTTGGTTGCCTTTTAGTTTTGCTGATTGTTTCCATTGCTGTGTAGAAACTTTTTATTTTCATAGGTCCCAATATTTCATTTTTGCTTTTGTTTCCCTTGCCTCTGGAGATGTGTTGAGTAAGAAGTTGCTGCGGCCAAGATCAAATCCTCTGCTTTCTCCTTGAGGATTTTGATGGCTTCCTGTCTTACATTGAGGTCTGTCATCCATTTTGAGTTTATTTTTGTGTATGGTATAAGAAAGTGGTCCAGGTTCATTTCTCTGCATGTCGCTGTCCAGTTTTCCCAGCACCACTTGCTGAAGAGACTGTCTTTATTCCACTGGATATTCTTTCCTGCTCTGTCAAAGATTAGTTGGGCATATGTTTGTGGGTCCATTTCTGGGTTCTCTATTGTGTTCCATTGATCTGAGTGTCTGTTTTTGTGCCAAGAAGTTAATTGTTCTTAATGAAAGAAGGCAGATAAATATGAGCACATAGTATATGATTCCATTTATATAAAGTTCTAGGATATTCAGATTAATGTATACTGTCATAAAGGAGACCATTGCGTGTCTGGATGGGATGGGGTGGGAAGTGGGGGAGGGACAAGAAGAGATTTGCAAAGTCTTAACTGGGTGGTGGTTTTTAGTTCATGATCTTGATTGTAGAGATGATTTCACAGAAAAATACATATAAACTTATGTCAAAGCTTATTAAATTGTATAACTTCAATATATTGTAGTTTGTTCTATGTCAACTTAACCTCCAATTAAAAAAAAAGTGAAATGAACACAAGTCCATATTGTGACAGGGATCAGTGTTACAGTCCCAGACCTCAAAATTCTTGCCAGTGTGTGTTCAGTTGCAGATGACAATGTCAAGAGGGTCACATTAATAAAACGTCTACAAGTTCTGCTTTTCTCCTTTGGCCCAGTCTTTTATATGCAAAAGGCTAGAGCAGTATCCTGATGTGGATGTGTGCAGCGAACCATCTCACGTGGCTGGATGTACTCCGTCTGTCTTGTCGTTGAGCAGTATGTACTGTGATAGTATAGATCTGTACACTTGGATGTGAACACAGTCTTAATTGATCATCCTCAGCCTTCCCAGAGAGTCAAAACCTGGTCCCAGCACATGGCTGAAGTTAGTGCCAGGTACCCAGAACAGGAGTCAAATTAACTGGAAATCTCTGTGAATCATTTTATGGGCCCTTGGATTAGCTTTATTAATGTTCACGCCTGTATCTCATATTCTTACACAAACTTCTAAAAGGTCAAATGTTGTCACAAATTTTAAGTTAAAAAACCACCTGGGAGGTTGACAGATCCAGGATTTGAAACTTTCCACCATACCATCAAACCACTCATACTCACTTTCCCTAACTTCTTCCTTTTGGAAGAACATTCACAATAGATCACTACTTTTTAAAAATAGAGAAACATTGTATTTTTCCTGTTGTTGATTTGTACTTTTTGATTAATACCAACTTCTTACCTAAATTTCTCACCCTTATAAAATTATTGGAATCGGGAAATCAAAAGATTATATTTTCTTACTGATACTGTGCTCCAAAATTTAATTCAAAAAAATCCTTAACTAGCTTTTTTGTGTGTGTTCCTTAATGCCTTTATAAAATTATTATTCCTTTTTTCCTTATGCCTTTTATTCCTGTAATTTAAATATGTCATAACTGGAACCCTGTGTCTAGCTTTTTAAAATTAAAATTTTATTTTATTTTTTAATTTTTTTAATGTTTATTCATTTTTGAGAGACAGAGAGAGCATGAGCGGGGAAGGGGCAGAGAGAGGGAGACCCAGAATCTGAAGCGGGCTCCAGGCTCTGAGCTGTCAGCACAGAGCCCAACGCAGGGCTTGAACTCACAAACTGTGAGATCATGATCTGAGCCAAATTTTGGACGCCCAACCGACTGAGCCACCCAGGCGCCCCAATTAAACTTTTATTTTTAACAGGGTAGATTCACATATAGTTGTAAGAAATACTTTAGAGAAATGTACAGGTTTTTAAAACTTATAATTTCAATATAAACTGAATATAGCTGATGGGGTACCTGGATGGCTCAGTGGGTTAAGTGTCCGACTTTGGCTCAGGTCATGATCTCACGGTTCGTGAGTTCAAGCCCCACGTCGGGCTCTGTGCTGACATCTCCGAGCCTGGAGCCTGCTTCAGATTCTGTCTCCCTCCCTCTCTGCCCCTCCCCTGCACATTCTCTGTCTCTCTCTCCCTCTCTTTTTCTCGCAAAAATAAATAAACATTAAAAAAATTTTTAAACTGAATATAACTTAAAAAAATAGTGGATAGATACAGAACTTAGAGTACACAGTATCATCTCTTTCCGCTAGCCCTCTGAACTCTCTGTCTACTAAATAGTTTCTTTGTGGTTCCTTGACTCCTTCATGAATTTTCTCATCTCTTGGTTTTACATGACAATTCCTGTGTCTAGAGGCCTCATTCCCCATACATTCCTCTAATTAACTTATACTTGTCCTATAGGTCCGGCTCTCAACTCTTTTTTTCTCTAATTGACTCCCTTGATGCATCTCTGCAAGGTTAGGCTTTTCTTCCCGGTATTTCCATAGCAACCTGTAGTAAGATCTACAAGTTCTCCTGTCACAGGGACCTAATACATGCTGTAATAATTGCCCACTTATTTGCCCTTGTTTTTCTACACTGCATGATAATTGAGAAGTGGATAGTCTGTTATTCATCCTTGTATCCCCAGTGACTGTTAACTCCTTAAAGACATATACTTGTTTTCTCTAGAGTCCAGGACAATGCCTGTCACATACAGGAGCTGAGTAAATATTAAAGGATGGATGAGAAATTATGGAGCAGAGATGAATAGACAATGATATTTTAGTTGAATAGTAATTCTACCGAATAAACACAGTCTATAATAAAATACAACAGAAACCACACTAGACTGTATTGTGGTTGCTGTGTGGATCTGGCTTATTAGGATTTTAACTTAGTTTTTAAAATGTTATCTTAACTGCCCAGAGAGAAATGGTATAGAAGGTGTTAGAGGATATTTGAAGAAATAATTTTTGTGAAAGGAAAAATCTGTGCACATGATTTTTTAAAACTTTTAATTGACTAGAGTTTAGCGGTGAGATATTTTCAAGAACCAAGCTTTTTTTGGTTAGCTAAAGTAATAGAGTGCCCTGTTAGGTAAATTAATAGAATGCTCTATACTATGATATATTTAAATATGTATTTGAGAGGATCCCCACTGTTACCATTTGATTAAGATAAGTGTTTTTGAGCTCATTAATTTTTAACACAGGTTGTTGCTGATGATGGGGAATCTAAAATTCTGTTTATAAGAAGACATGTCTTAATTTTAGAGATATTAAATGTGGGGAGAAAATGTGTTTCTAGGAATCAGTAAAATACGAGATTATTGTTCACCAGCGAAGAAGGTCAAATAACTTGTCCAAAATTATAAAAAGTGATTAACATTCTGGATGTGAATTGAGCTGTAGTGTGGCTTTAGAATTTTGTGTCTTAACCAGTAGAATATAGGGCCTCACCTGTAGACATCTTTGTAGATCAGCGCATATGATAAACAACAACAACAATATAACCTCCCGTGTCATGGCATTCCAGTGAATAAACGTACTGTCTAGCATTTCCCTATAGCTTTATATTTAACTTGTGTCCGTCTCTTTGCTATTATAGAAGCAGTGCTCCCATAAACCTCCTAATGCGTGTGTATATATGAGTATTTATCTGTGGTAGGTAAGGAGAAGTGAAATGGCCAAGTCAAAGAATATTCATAATCTGAAATCTGGTGGAAACTACAAAGCTTCCATATCAAGGCTGTGCTAATATAGCGGAGGATCTGCTTTTCCACATCCACTAAAATAATGGTGTTATTTTACCTAAACTTATGGTGGAAAATAACCTCCTGCTGTTTGAATTTGCATTTTCCAATTTAATTTGGAGAATGAGTATTATTTTGTGCTTATTATTATTGTCATTATTTAAAAAAAATTTTTTTTAACGTTTATTTATTTTTTGAGAGACAGAGACAGAGCCTGAACTGGGAAGGGGACAGAGAGAGAGGAGGAGTCACAGATTCCGAAGCAGGCTGTAGGCTCCGAGCTGTCAGCACAGAGCCCGATGCAGGGCTGGAACCCGTGAACCATGAGATCATGACCTGAGCTGAAGTCGGCCGCCCAACTGACTGAGCCACCCAGGAGCCCTTGTCATTATTTTTAAAAGAGGGGCACTCCTGGGTTTTAGGGTGCAGACCTAATGGCTCCACTGCCGAGAGGTGAGGGTGTGGAGGGGGCTCTAGTGTGGGTCTGAGTGGTGTAGGCTCATCAGCATTGATGGATTACCCTAAAGATTGCTCTAAATCTAGATCCCCGTTGACCTTTGTGGTACTTCTGATTACTTCTGAGTTTAGAGTCTCTGTGGATCTGCAGTAGTTTTCTCCAGCAGGTCTGGGATGTGGTTGACTTCATTCTTATCAGTCAGCCCATCCACTTTTTAGCTATTGTCTGTCCAAACAATTTCTGATCAACTGATAGCTTTTTTTTTTTCTTCTGGTTTTATTTTATTAAAAAACATTTTTTTTAACGTTTATTTATTTTTGAGACAGAGACAGAGCATGAATGGGGGAGGGTCAGAGAGAGAGAGGGAGACACAGAATCCGAAATAGGCTCCAGGCTCTGAGCTGCCAGCACAGAGCCCAATGCGGGGCTCGAACTCATGGACCACGAGATCACGACCTAAGCCGAAGTCGGCCGCCCAACCGACTGAGCCACCTAGGCGCCCCTTTTCTTCTGGTTTTAAAAAATTATGGTAAAATCCTTTAAAATTCCAGAGTTCTTTTTATTCCTGCAAAATTGAAACTCTGTACCCATTAAACAGTAGATTCTCATTCCCCATCTCCCTCAACCCTAGGCAGCTCACATTCTACTTTCTGTCTCTATGAATTTGACCACTCTAAGTACCTCATAAAAGTAGAATCATACAATACTTGTCTTTTGGTGACTGGCTCACTTCACTTAGCATCATATCTCCAGGGTTCATCCATATTGTAGCATCCCTCTGCGAGATTTTCCTTCCTTTTTAAGGCTACCCCATTATAAATATACCTTTTTAAACTACCCCACATATATATACCACATTTTTTCTCTTAATGGACACTTCAGGTTGCTTCTCCCTTGTGACTTTTTGAATAATGCTGCTGTGAACATGAGTGTATAAATAGCTCAAAACCTGCTTTCAGTTCTTTTGGGTTTATACTCACACGTGGAATTGGTAGATCATACGGTATTAAAACTTAGGTGTGGAATTACCGCCCTCACATGCATTCCTCACAGAGTCATGAATGTAAAAACACTGCTACGTCCCTTTCCACAAAACAGGTTCTCTACCATACAAAACCTCAGTGGATAGTATTTTGCATTTTCTTACCATCTTCTGTATAGAGCTTTATAATTAGAATGCAGTGAGACCAAATAGAGCCTTTGTCTTTGCTTCAAATGCTAAAATATGGCTAGATTCAGTTACATATTTTTTCCACATCATGCTAGTGTAAAATTTTTAATTTAGCCAAAGAATGGAGATGTATTTGTGTTTTCCAAGTTTTCTTTACTGTATTTCTAAAGTGTTTACACATACACACCCATACACACCTTGTTAGCAAATGTATTTTCATCACCCAATTTCTTTGCTTTTTAACTAGATAAACTGGAAAAGCCTGTTATTTTTGAATATGCTCCTAGCATATGATTTGTGACCTAAGTGTGGAGAAAAATCTATTTATGTCTGTCTTTGAAGATTCAAATACTTGTAAATTCTGGTCCTTGGCAGTAAGCAAGTCTGTATTTTATTAATCCAAAAACATTTACCATTTACCTAACTTGCTTTGTAAGGTTCATGGAAATATTTATTGCCTCTAACTGGTGATGTTTTCTTTGTAACTTAAAAGGTATAAGGCACCTTTTCCTCACATTTAACAATGTTGAAAAAGTAGCAGAAGCATCACATTAAATTTGAATATTTTTGTTTTAGTCTTTATATTTTAAACTAACGTTTATGGAACTCTTTGTTTTTATGAACGTATAATTAATTTTTCGCATAAAGAAATTATTCCTCATCCCCAGGTCTTTTTGTCTATTTTCATAGCACAATTCATTTTGAAGAATTTCTTCATCATTTTATACAGCTGATAGTAAAAGCTGTACAATTATCCCTAAGTTATATATATGTATATATATGTGTGTATATATATATATATTTTTTAATTTTTTAATTTTTTTTTTAATTTTAGAGAATGAGAGAGCACGAGTTGGGGAGAGGGGCAAAGGGAGAGAGGGAGAGAAGGTTAAGCCAAGTGTGGAGCCCAGTGCAGGGCTCAATCCCACGACCCTGGGATCATATCTGAGCTGAAATCAAGAGTGAGATGCTCACTGACTGAGCCACCCAGGCGCCCCACCCCCCCTGCCCCCAGCTGTATTTATTTTAAGTAGGAAAAACAACCCTCCAAAATCAAACTCAAGGAACAGTGTCTAGTATGGTATCGTTCATGTAAGAATGGAGTTAGGTGAGAAGGGGACCCTATGGAAGAGAGCATCTATACATTTGCTTTAAGCACAGAATATCTCAGGATGCATTGTCAAATTAAATATGAAGTTAACGTTAAAAGAAAGCCAGCGTAGTGTCGCCTGGGTGGCTCAGCTGATTGAACATCCAACTTTGGCTCAGGTTGTGATCTCGTGGTTTGTGGGTTTGAGCCCTGTGTTTGGCTCTGTGCTGACAGCTCAGAGCCTGGGGTCTGCGTCAGATTCTGTGTCTCCCTGTCTTTCTGCCTCTCCCCTCCTTGCACTCTCTCTCTCTCTGTCTCTCAAAAATAGACATTAAAACATAAAATATTAAAAAAAAAAAAAAAAAAGAAAACAGAAGGCCAGCGTAGGGGAAGGTGGAACCAATCTTAAGCTTCAGAGAATGGTGCCATACATAGGTTTCCTTTTTGGTGTTAAAATAGTTCATTTTCCTTCTGAATTTTAAAGTTTTGTGGCATGACAGCATATATAATTACATTAAAAAAACTCTATGACTTTCTTTATTCTTCTTTCATGAATTTTTATATCATCTTCTTTTTAAATTTCTTTTTTGGAATAATTTACAGGAAATTTGCAAAGAAAGTACCGAGAATTTCCATTCACCCTTCACCCAGCATTCCCTAATGTTAACGTCTTACATAACCATGGTGCGTTTGTAAAAACTAACAAATTAACATCGGTAGAGTATTGTTAACTAGAGTGCACACTTTGTTCATATATCACCAGTTTTTCCGCCCATGCCCTTTCGCGGTTTCTGGATCCAGCCTGGCCTGCCCTATTGTGTGGAGCCACCATCTCCATAAGCTCTGACAGTTTGTAGCCACTGCTTTTTGTTGTCGCCATTTTTTCCGTAGTCTTTGTTTCCATGGCTTTGACTCTTTTCAGGAGTACTGGTCAAGTATGTTGTGCTAGATTAGGGCTTATCTGATGTCTTCTCATGGTTACACCATGGTTATGGATTTTGATAAAGAATACAACAAAAGTGGAGTATCTTTCCGTCTTCTATCAGGGCGTACTTGTCAGTGATGGGGTTAACTTTGATCATTTGCTTGTTGATGGTGGTGTCTGCCATCTTTCTCTCATGTAGAGTGACTATTTTTCCATTTCTGTTCCCTTTCCATTGGAAGTATGTCGCTGAGTTCAGTTGATGTTCAAGGAGAGGCAAATTAAGGTCCCCCTCCTTGAAGAAGTATCTAAGTATATTATTTGGAATTTTCTGTAAGGCAATACCTACCAGTCTTTCCTTCTCCCTCATTTTGCAGTTCTTGCTTAGTCATTTATTTATATCAGTATTGACTCATGGATATTTGTTTTATATTTTGGGTTAAAATCCATTTCTGTCCTTATTTCTTTGTTGCTCACAGTGTTTCAGCTTTGGCCATTGGGAGTTCTTTCTTGTTGGTTCATGTGTCCTTTTGAAATGGCTTATCTCTTTCTTTTCCTCCTCTCTGTCTTTCCTTTTCATTTCTTTTTTTAATTTTTAAATTTTATTTTAGAGATAGTGAGTGGGGGAGGGTCAGGGGGAAAGAAAGAACGAGAGAGAGAGAATCTTAAGCAGGCTCCACGTTCAGCTTGGTGCCTAACATGGGGCTTGATCCCACGATGCTGGGATCATGGCCTGAGCTGAAATCAAGAGTTGGATGCTCAACTGACTGAGCCACCTAGGCACCACATCGCTCTCTGTCTTTTCTTAAGTACTTCCTTACTTTCTGTCACTAAAAGGTGCTTTCCTGTCCCAGTCTTAAAATTTTTCCAGCTCAGCTATTTCTCCTAGTATCCCTGGTTCTTGTTGTTGACAAATTGTGTTTAGCAACCAAGCTGTGGGCTGTAGGTATACTTGCTGCTACTGGGGTGTTAGTTTTCTAGACCCTGTCAGTTGCCAGCCTTTTTAAAAAAAGATACTCATGTATACTAACTCACGGATATACACATCTCTAATTATTTCTGTATGTAGCTGTTTGCATATGTAATAAAGCAAATGAGTTCACAGTGCTGTCTCCAACTGTAATCCAGCACCATGGGATTCATTCCAGCCTTTTTCTCTTGCTTGTTTGTAAATACTTTCCCAGACCTTGAGAAACCTGGCTCCCATTATCTACACTTCATTTGTCTGTTCAAAAAGTACACCTGCAAATGAGTTCCATGATTTTTTTTAAATTTAATTTTTTATTTTTTAAAATTTATATCCAAACTAGTTAGCATATAATGAAACAGTGATTTCAGGAGTAGATTCCTTATTGCCCCTTACCCATTTAGCCCATCTCCCCTCCCACATCCCCTCCAGTAACCCTCAGTTTGTTCTCCACATTTATGAGTCTCTTTTGTCCCCTTCCCTGTTCTTATATTATTTTTGTTTCCCTTCCCTTGTGTTCATCTGTTTTGTCTCTTAAAGTCCTCGTACGAGTGAAGTCATATGATTTTTGTCTTTCTTTGACTAATTTTACTTAGCATTATACCCTCCAGTTCCATCCACGTAGTTGCAAATGGCAAGATTTCATTCTTTTTGATTGCCGAGTAATACTCCATTGTATATACATACCACATCTTTTTTTTTTTTTTTTTTAACATTTATTTATTTTTGAGACAGAGAGAGAGAATGAACAGGGGAGGGTCAGAGAAAGAGGGAGACACAGAATCTGAAACAGGCTCCAGGCTCTGAGCTGTCAGCACAGAGCCTATCATGGGGCTCGAACCCACGGACCGCGGGATCATGACGTGAGCCAAAGTCGGACGCTTAACTGACTGAGCCTCCCAGGCGCCCCCATACCGCAGCTTTTTTATCCATTCATCCGTCGATGGACATTTTGGCTCTTTCCATACTTTGGCTATCGTTGATAGTGCTGCTATAAACATGGGGGTGCATGTGTCCCTTTGCAACAGCACACCTGTATCCCCTGGATAAATGCCTAGTAGTGCAATTGCTGGGTCTTAGGGTAGTTCTATTTTTAGTTTTTTGAGGAACCTCCATACTGTTTTCCAGAGTGGCTGCACCAGCTTGCATTCCCATGAGTTCCATGATTATTAACTCTTTTCTTCATAAGAAATATAGATACCAACCAGAGTCCAGTGTTTATAAACAGTTCTTTTTGTCTTCAGCCTAACAGTATCAAGTTAAAATACCATTTTCCAAACTTAGGTCAGGTCCATTTTCTTCCCTGTTATCTTCAGGAGATTATTTTATATCACTTCTAAACATTAATTATTAAAAATATGGTGCTGCATAAAATAATGATATATGCATGATAATTTCAAATATTTGCAGAAAAATAGATAAGAAACCTTTTGTCACTTTTATTTAAAGTAATATTTTAACATGGATCCATTATAAGATTTTCAGGAAATACAGATACTTGTTTTGTTTTTCTGAGTAGTTCTCTTTAATTAGGAATTATTTTCTCATATGTCCCATGTTTACTACATTTAAAAGTCAAGATAAAACCCAAAGTCTGAAAGATATTATGAACTAATTATTATTTTTTCTAAAATAGGAAAACAGTGGTATTCTCAGATACAGTTATTCTTTCCTAGATTTGTAGAACATTAAAGACAAAGAAAAGGAGTTAGGAGAATAATGAAGACAAAGAGCGTTCCGTTTGTACAGGTCTTTAATTAATGGGAAGTCATTTCCTAAGTCAGCTAGGGAATTTTATTTACCTTCATTGTTCTATAGTTTTGAACATCTTGCAGTTCTCCTGCTAAAGATTCATTTAAAAAAGATGAGCCAAATATAATTAAGTCACAGGAGTTGCCATTTCATCACCCCCTTAACCAAATTCAAATGATTTTTTTTCTACTTCATGTATTTATGTTCTTACAAAGTGGCCTTTTCAACAGCAAGTTAGAATTTGGACATAAAATATAAACTCTAATATATCACTGAATATAGCATCACTGTGGGAAGCAGTTCTGTCTTTTCTTGAAATTGTTTTTAGCACTTTTACTTAAATTCTTTTTACCATTATGCTAAATTGTTGATAAGGAAATCTCCTCACTGGTGTTACATTTTAGTGTTTTCTGCGTGGTCTGCTTACAGGTCCAGATTCCTTGGCCTTTTCTTACTTTTTTTTTTTTTTTTTTAAATGTTTACTTGTTTTTGAGAGAGAGAGACAGAGTACAAGCAGGAAGGGGCAGAGAGAGAGGGAGACACAGAACCTGAAGCAGTCTCCAGGCTCTCAGCTGTCAGCACAGAGCCCGACACAGGGCTCGAACTCATGAGCTGTGGGATTGTGACCTAAGCTGAAGTCAGACGCTCAACCGACGGAGCCACCCAGGTGCCCCGGCCTTTTCTAACTTTTAATAGTAAGCCCCATAACAGACAAAAAATTTATTTGGAGCCATGTGGTATTGTGTGATTCAGAGCACTTATTAAAAAAATTTTTATTATTATTTATTTATTTTTGAGAGAGAGAGAGAGAGAGAGAGACAGAGACAGAGACAGAGACAGAGACAGAGACATACAGAGTGTGAGTGGGGGAGAGCAGGGAGAGAGAGACACAGAATCTGAAGCAGGCTTCAGGCTCTGAGCTGTCAGCACAGAGCCCAATGTGGGGCTTGAACTCATAAATAGTGAGATCATGACCTGAACTGGGCCGCTCAACCGACTGAGCCCTCCAGGTGCCCCGATTCAGAGCACTTCTGAAGAGCTCTACTATTGTATAAATTAAAAAAAAAAAATTTTTTTTTTTGACGTTTATTTATTTTTGAGGCAGAGAGAGACAGAGCATGAACCGGGAAGGGTCAGAGAGAGGGAGACACAGAATCGGAAACAGGCTCCGATTGAAATACTGCAAAGCTCTGTGGTCACCTTAGGACCCCAAATCTTCTTTATGATAGGAATGTGTGTATATACTGCCACAATAAGTCTGTGAAACAAACAACCACACATATTTTAATAACATGTAAAAGTAAGTTTGTTGGTCACAGGGTGAGCTGTGTATGCAAGGCAGCTCTGCTGGTCTTGGCTGGGCTCGCTCTTATAGCTGGTGTAGACTGGCTCTTGGATAGATAGATCCCTGAATGTGATTAGCTTTTTCTCCACTTGCTTCTCATCCTGTAAACTATTCCAGGCATATTTTCATGATGATGGTGGCAGATACATAAGAGGAAGCAAGCAAGTACTCACGTGCTCAGTCTAGTGTTATTTATTCCCTATTATGGAGGAAAGGCCCTTCCGTGTACTCTGATCAGTACCCTGTGGGTCATGAGATTTCCTCTTCTGGCTGGAGTGAGCAGACACATACCCAGCCCAGTGTATCAGCCAGGAGCCATTATCACTCATCCTTTTAGGTGACTTTGGTGTTTAAGATTCCTTAAACATAGTATGGAAAGCAGTAACCATAAAGTAAAAGGTTGATAAATTTTACTTCATTAAAATAAGAACTTGTAGCCATCAAAAGAAATTAGGAGACTGAACATGCAATGGATAGAAAGTATTTGTGATATATGTTATAAAGTATCCTATGAATCAGTAAGAAAGAGGAAGAGCACCCAATATTATGAAAATGGGAGTGCACATATATACATGCACACACACGGCAGGTTATCAAGGAGTAAAAGAAAAAGAAAAAAAAAAACAAAGCTTACACATATAAACACATAAATATAAAGTAGGAACAGTCACCGAATTAGGGACAGAATATTGACTACTGTTGAGATCTCTTAAAAATTTTTAAACTTTTCTATTTTAATTGCAGCTTTAATCAACTTTCTGACTTTTAAAATTATAAATTTTATAACATAGATATAGAGGTTTGAACATTATCAGCATTAACAGTATCACTAATTTTTTATGTTAGTAAAGCAGTTTACATTTTACAGAATGCGTTGCCATACTCATTTTCATTTGGTCTTTCTCTAATTCTGCCATGCACAGCAGATGAAGGAAACGGACACAGAAGTTACATGGCTTGGTCTGGGTCATAAAGATGTATTTGGTGATCCTAGGGTTGCCCAATCCCAGTCCCAGTCCCAATCCCTTTTCTACTTCACCTGGATATCTTTCTAAAAACATTCACAAACCCATTATTTCAAGATAATGTCAGATAGCAAGTATGCTAAGAGGTACAATACAGCCCATCTTCATTGTGCAACAAGCAAGTGGTAAACCAAGATTCCTCTGCTATCCTGGGCTGGCTGGGGTCCAAAATGAGGTCCTTGTTAGTAATAATCACCTTTGTTTCACTGGTTCCTGCTTCTGCCTAATAAGGTCTGACCAGCAAATCATTCACCATTGCTGTTTCCTAAAAATCCCTAAATGGTGCCCTACCTGAGCTCCCCAGTTTGGTCAGTTTCCCAGAATTATTCCTTTCTTGTAACTCTCAAGTTCTGTTTCTGGACCAAGCTTGTGGCTTTTTTTCTACCTCTCCCCCCCCCTTAAAAGGTGTATGTGTATCTCTAAACCTCTTATCTATATGTGTTTCTTTTTAAAAAATTTTTTTTCAATGTTTATTTTTGAGAGACAGAGAGAGACAGAGCGTGAGTAGGGGAGGGGCAGAGGGAGAGGGAGACAGAGTCCAAAGCAGGCTCCAGGCTCTGAGCTGTCAACACAGAGCCCGATGCGTGGCTCGAACCCATGAACCATGAGATCATGACCTGAGCTGAAGTTGGTTGCTTAACCGACTGAGCCACCCAGGCGCCCTTACAATCTATTTCTGTTGGGATTTAAAAAAAAAAAAATTTTTTAACGTTTATTTATTTTTGAGACAGAGAGAGACAGCATGAACGGGGGAGGGTCAGGGAGAGAGGGAGACACAGAATCGGAAACAGGCTCCAGGCTCTGAGCTGGCGGCACAGAGCCCGACGCGGGGCTTGAACTCACGAACCACGAGATCATGACCTGAGCCGAAGTCGGATGCTTAACTGACTGAGCCACCCAGGCGCCCCTCTGTTGGGAGTTTTTAAAACTTTCTTTAAATAACAAAAAAAATGCATACATCTGCTTTTCTTCATTTGTAAAATGGATAATAAAATTCTCAGCCTTACTGCAATGAAAGTGAAGGATATAGGGGTGCTTTTTGAACTGATGAATTGAGTAGAAGAAAGAAAAAGTACAAAATGCCCTGAGAAACTATTTTCTACCCACTAGACTGGCAAACATTTAAAAAAATCTGATGACCTCAGATGTTGGAGTTGATATGGAGCAAATGGAATTCTTACTACTGAAGAGTGTATAAATGTAACTACTTTGGAACAGTCTGTCATTGTTTCAAGAGGGAAGTATAACCCGGTACTTTGATATTAGTTTCACTTCTATCTGTGTACTCTGGTGAAGCTTGTGCACTTCTATACTAGGACACATGAACTCCTATTATTTTGTTCATAATAGCAGATAACTTTAAAGATCACATGTTTCAATGAATATATAAATTGTGACAGATTTGCAAACAGAGGTATTGTCAGACAGTAATGAAAATGAATGGACTAAAGCTATAGGAATCAATATGAATGAATCTCTGAAATATTCTGAGAAAGACAAGTCACAGAAGAAAAATTACCTTTTCTATAAAGCCTGAAAATAGAGAAAGTTGAGCAGTGTCTTATTTAGGGTACCTAAAAATAAGAGAATTATAAAACCTTTACAGTAGTGGACATCTCAGAGGAGGTCAAGTTGTTTAGGAGAACTTGTGCTGTTTTACTATGAACATTCTTAAGTGAACTTGGATGTATGGATCTTTCTGTCTGTCTCTCTATCCATTGGTCAGTCTATATTTTTGTGCCTGTGTGGAGCATACAGAGAAGAGTCTCCTGGGAGCGTCAGTCATTTTGGTTATATTCTATTTCTTAAAAAGTTATTAAGATTCAGGGCTGTCAGTTTTAGTCTTCTATTTGATAACTCAAATATTATGTATTTTTATAGATATTAAAAATTCCACAATTACATGTTAAAATTAAGGTGTGGAAGAATAAATGTTATATGGTACATAGTCATTGTCTCTAGGTCGTGAAATTATCGAGTACTTTCACTTTTTATATTATGCATTTCTAAATCTTATAGGTCTTTTATAATGAACATGTAATTTCTTTAATCCACAATATTTTAATTTAATGTTTTTAACATTTACATCCAGTTAGTTAGCATATAGTGCATGTTTTCCATATTTAAAAGTCTCTTATGTTTTGTTCCCCTTCCTGTTTTTATATTATTTTTGCTTCCCTTCCCTTGTATGAACATGTAATTTTTTATATTTAGAAAAGACATTAATGATTATAGAAAGTAAGCACAAATGCAAAATTTTTCTAATATGTTGCTAATATAGTGACCTTGAGTTATATGCTTTCATGTATTAAGCTGTCATGTCAGAGTTAATACTAAGGATTCTTGTTTCTGAAAATCACTAGACCAGTAATTATTTTCATTTCAGACTTTCAGATAAGCATCATTATCTTTCCCCAGAATTTTGATAAGTCCAAATTTAGGATGATGTTTTCTATACTGGTATAACATATAGCTAAATTTAGAAATAATGATGACCTCTGAGTAGTCAAAAGACTGTTAATGTATGCTATGTTGTTACAGATACTTTAGTATCCACTCATATATAATATTATTAAACAGTTCCAAAAACCGCTCACACTAAATATAAGTTTCTAAGTTGTGCAACAAATATCCTCTGTCTGCATGACATGATCATTTTTAGGATTTTTAAAAATAACCTTTAACCAAATGTAAATGTGTTATTATGAAAAGTTAGGGTAAAAGATTATAAACATTGTAATTTTAAAGGAACAAAATGTAAATTCTGTGGTTATTAAATGAGAGTCTTTATGATTATTTAAAACATAGATTAAAAAAATTCTAACTTATGTAAGAATGTTTGATGTCTTAGAAACGTCTGAAATAATCACAAAACACTAACTTTCCATGTTACCGACTTGAACATACTTCTTGGGTTGGCAGTTTAGAAGCTTTCGGTTTTTTCATTTTTATGGTAGAAAATAAATATGTGTGTGTGTACATATATATGTGATTAGACAAATATAACAGTTGTAAAAAAGGTTTTTTTTCTGACATCTGTTTTCCTTATATGACTATACAGTTAAAAAAAATTGCATGACATTTATTCCCTTTAGTATTTTTTTCCTCCCAAGTGAGTGCTCTAAAAATGTCACTTTGAATTAAAGCATAATGTTTGGAAGAGATAATTTATTTATGTTCTTAATGTAGATTTCAGTAACATGCTGAGTTTACTCTGGTTGAATTTTTCCTTTATCCCAAAAAGAAATTGCTGAAAAGACAGATTTTCTATTGTAGAAAAGTGTTAAAATTGAATAGAATAAAGGAAACTGATCCTTTTCATATTCCTAGAGAAGGATTGGATAAGCACACACATATTTTATAATTAAACATGGTTCATATTTGGTTTATAAAGTCTAAGAGCTTTCTATAGATTTCTCAGCTTAAATGGAGGTGTATTCCTTTTTCTACAGTATGAACAATTGGCTAGATTTCTAGTTCTTGTAGGATTTATGTGTCATCAGTGGGCTTTCTCTGCATTATAAACTTAGTAAATTCCCTCAAAAGAGATAAATTATGATTAATATTTGTTTCCCAATTTCAACTTTTCTATGTAAAAATTAATAATTGGCTAAAGCATTTGTTTATCAGCTTTATAAGCTTAAGTCAGACACAAATCCCTAATCTCTGTATATAGATTTATTTTCCCCTTCTCATTTCTGCATCTACTTCATTAGTAATGTCACAACCCCCCCCTAAATGGATGTGTTTACTGCTGGGTTTGAATGCATAGCTATGGTTGTTTATTTTCTAATGATGATAATCAGTGTTCACTAATTCAACCAATATTAATTGAACACCAGCCACTGTGATTGTCACTGTTCTTGAAATTAGATAGAATATAGTGGTAAGTAAAATAGACACTTCATGTCCTAATGGAGTTTACATTGTGTAGAAAGAAATAGCAACTTAGATCAGTATGTGATTACAAATTAAATTCTGTGAATGCAATATAAGGAGTACTTCAAAATGGAGGTTTGATTGAAGCTGGAGACTCATGAAGACGTCTGTAGCATTTGAGAACTGAAGGAGCTCAGCCAAAGCTGAACTTGGCTGTAGTTAGCCAAGCAAAGCGAAGAGTGAAGACATTTCCATACTTAGTGTGGCTGGTATGTAGTGACAGAGGGAGGGGGAAGGGTGGTGTTATGTAATAGGTGATTTACAGACTGTGTGAAGGATTTTGCTTTGTGTCAAGTTGAGGATTTTCATCTGAGTAATAATGTGATCTTTTTTTTTTTTTAAAGAATCACTTGGCCGACACATAGAGAATGATTTACAAGAAGACTACAGTAGACACAGGATGTCCAGATAGGCATTTGCAGGGATTCAGGCTAGAAATGATGGTGTATTGGAATTGAGTACTGTCTTTGGAGAAAAAGTTATTGAGACATAGAAATCATACTAACAGTTACAAAGATTTTGTGTCTATGTCTCTGGCTTAGAATGTTGACCTTGTCTAGTAGAAAAGGAACTAATTAATATAGATAGAGTTAGGTTCTCTAGATATTGTCAATAAATTAAATATACACAAATAGCTTTTCTAGGGATTAAGCAAGTGATGGGAATCTTAATAAGATGATAGTAAGTTAAACTACAGGAGAAGCTTTCATTAAGCAGATGGTGAAAAACAACATAACAGTAAACCACAATTTGTTAAGTATTGCATATCATCATAGTTGATGCTTTCATTGTAACTAATGCTTTCCACAAAGAAGTGTGGAATTAACATGCCACTGTTTTGATTAACCATCTAATAGAATTTTCACTTAAATCGCTTGAAAAGATGAATGATAAGCTTTGGGAAAATTCAGTTTTGATTTAAAATGATAATTGTTTTTCTTACTGAGTAGAAAAGAAATCCCATTTGATGAGAATTCTCCACTTCATATTCCTTTTTCCATAGTCTTCTCATTCTCCCTTGCAGTTAACATTGTTTCACTCCTTTTTGGGGTACAAATTCATCAGCCTTATATGCATTCATTTATTTTAAGTTTATTTATTTATTGAGAGAGAGAGAGAGAAAAAAAAAGTGTGAGTGGGGAGGGGCAGAGAGAGAGGGATAAAGAGAATCCCAAGCAGGCTCCACATTGTCCACATAGAGCCTGAAGTGGGGCTCAAACCCATGAAACCGTGAAATCATGACCTGAACCAAAACCAAGAGTCAGACACTTAACTGACGGAGACACCCAGGAGCCCCAAAATGAATTCATTTCTTAAGGTCCATATCTGACATTTATGTACATATTTTTCACGCTACAAAGTTGACAGAATTATGCTCTCTCTGAGGGGAATGTATTGTATCATTAATGACAATTACGCAGGGCTTTTATGTCACCCAAATTGTGTTTGAATGAATTCATTTAAGAAATACCGGTTCACTTTTTGGATTTCATTAGCATTCTTAAATAGTCTGAGAAAATGAACAGAGCAAGTATAGGCATTAGCTAACATCTCAGTATGTTGACTACACTTGAATGGACAGTGGTCTTAATAAAATTAAATTCCATAACACTACAAAATACAATGCATGTTTGTATTTCTCTTAGCACCTTTTCAGCTGTCAGACAGAGTGATCATTGCATATTTGAGTTTTAAAAACTTATTTATCAGTCAGCAGCTATTTACATTCCTAGCACTCTTTTAGGCTGACAAGAAAGTAGAGATCAGGGTCACAGTTTGGCTGATTATTGTTCTTTACATAATAGTGAAATAGTATTATGTTTGCACATACATGTATTTGATATTGCATATGCAACTTTTTCCACTTTCCCGTACAATGAAGAGTGGAGAGAATAAACATGAGATTTAATCAGGGCCCTGATAGTGTTTACCTAAGTGATGGGAAATAATGAGAAGCCAAGAATTTTAGTGCTTGAAAGAATCTCAGAGATAGATTTAAATCAATTATTTTATTTAGTAGTACAGTGAGACCCTGTAACCGAAGTAGCCTACCCAAGGTCACACAGCTAATTACTAACAACTATCCTCTGTTTTCTGTTGATTTTAGTGTTTTGTATAGCAGAGAAAACTTCTAGTGATAAAGAAGGAGTATTTATGCAGCTAGTGCTCATCATGAGAATTTTTAACAGCATGTTTTATTTTAAGATGTGCATACACCATGTTTAGAGGCAAGAAATACTTAATCCTATTGTAACTGCCATTCAAGTCAAGAAATAGAACATTGTTGGCACCCCAAAAGGCTCAGACCCACTTTACACCACATGTCAGTACCTCTTTCACTACCTTCTTTCTTACGGCCAAAGGTAACAGTATCTTGACCCCTATCATAATTATCTCTTTGTTTTTTATTTATAGATATATGTATTCCCAAATGATCCACTTTTGCCCAAGTTTTGAACCATACTGTGCATTCTATTTTTTTTTAAGTTTATTTATTTATTTTGAGAGAGGGAGAGAGAGAGAACACAAGTGAGGGAGGGGCAGAGAGAGAGGGAGACACAGAATTTGAAGCAGGCTCCAGGCTCTGAGCTGTCCTCACAGAGCCCGACGCGGGACTCGAACTTGGAACTGTGAGATCATGACCTGAACTGAAGTTGGACACTTAACCGACTGAGCCATCCAGGTGCTCCTGTCACTGTGCATTCTATTGTTGATAAACATTGGGGTTGTTTTCAGCTTGGAGCTATTATGATAAGTGATGCTTTGAATGTTGTTGTGCATATGACTTGATGTACATATGCAAGAGTTCCTGTCAGTGTATACCTAGAAATGAAATATATGGGTCATGGGTTAAGCATAATTTCTGTTTTACTAGATTTAACCAAAGTGTTATAAAGTGATTGTAACTGTTTACATTCCCACCAGCGATGTCTGGCATTTGTTCTCTCTAACATTTTGGTGATGTCAGTGTTACAGATTTTCTGCCAATCTGATGAGTGTGTAGTATCTTCTCATTTTGTTTTAATTTTTTCATGATTATTAATGTGATTTAACACCTTTTTATATGTGTATTAGCCACTTAGATGTACTCTTTGTTGAAGTGCTTGCTTATTTTTTAAAATATATTTTTATTTTTTCATTTTTAATTTATTTTATTATTATTACTATTTTAAAAAATTTTTAATTCAAGTTAATTAACCTATAGTGTAGTATTGGTTTCAGGAGTAAAATTTAGTGATTCATCACTTACATATAACAACCAGTGCTCATCCCAACAAGTGCCCTTCTCAGTGCTCCTCGCCCATGTAGCCCATCCCTGCACCCAACATCCTGCCAGCACCCCTCAGTTTGTTCTCTGCATTTAAGAGTCTCTTATGGTTTGTCCCCTTTCTGTTTATATCTTAGTTTTGCCTTGTTGAAGTGCTTCTTACATCTCTTAACCATTTTTCTTTTGGCTTTTTGTGTTTCATTCTTGTTTGTTTCCAGGAGTTCTTTATATATTTTGTATCTCAGCCATCATTTGGTAGTTGTATATATTGCAAATATATTGTTTTTCCACTCTTTTTATACTGTGTTCTTGTAAATGGAATTTTAGATTTTAATGCCGTTGAATTTCTCAGTTTTCTTTTTTTTCAAGTTAGCGTCTTTTGTGTTACAGCATTCATTCTTCCCTCTCATATTCTCATCTTATCTTCTAAAAATTTGGAATTTTATCTTTTATGTTTGTATTTAATCTACCTGTAATTGATTTTTGTGTTTGGTGTGAGCTGTGAGTCTAATTTCACTTTTTCCCCTCCCATTTGGCTGTCTGGATTTTTGCACATTTATTTTCCCAGCACCATTCACTGAAAATGCCAGTACAGAACTCACTGTGTTGGAGTGCCACCTCTGTCATGTATCACTTGTGCACTCATGTGAGAGTATATTTCTCTGCTTTAAATTCTTTTCTGTTGCTTTGTACGTTTCTGCCAGTTCCACACTGCCTTAATTAATGTTGCTTTACACTAGGTCTTACTGGTAGAACAAGTTCTTCTGCTGGGTTCTTCTAGAATATCTTCATATTTTTTCCGCTTTGCATTAACACGTAATTTCAGAATCAGTTTCATGAAACTACACTAAAACCTCTTCAGATTTTTATTGAAATTTAATTGACTTGTAAGTCAAATTTTGAGAATTAACACCTGTATAATATTTAGTTTTCCATGGTATGAACATAGTGTATGTCTCCTCTTATTTTGGTTTTTTGCAATGTTGCTCAATAAAATACAGAATGTATTTGGTTCAGTTGTACACAAAAAGTCAAATTATTATGTATAAATCAAGTCAGGTCTTAGCAGTTATGATACTTTGCAACCCGTAATTTTTTACTGTTTAGGTGTCCTGAACTCTGTATTGTTCAAAGAAACAATCCTGTTGTTGACTAAGTCTTTTTTATGTATGTCTGCACTGTTGTAAAATCACTTAAACATCACAGATAAGTCACGCATGTGAAGAGGAAGAGGAAGATAAGAAAATATGTTGAAAGCATTAGGCAGATAGAATACTCATGCAAGATCATGCAAGAAATGGAAATTTTTTCTTTTAAAAGTGATTTTCAAAAACTCTAACAGATTTCTGGTCTGTCTTTTCTGTTATATAGGGTTGTGCGGGAATGTTTTAAAGAAATATGTAAAGATTTGGTACAAGATCTAATAACTTCAGTGATGATTGCACTTTTTTATTGAAGCTCAGCTCACATACTTAAAAGATGAAAGAGTAAAAACCTAATATATTCCTTGTCTGCAAGTATATTTTTAGTGAAAATATTTCTGCATTTCTTTTTTTACAGGCTTGTAACTCTAGGAATATTTTATTTATCTGCCCAGATAACTTGTTCTTCTCCGGGATTCAGTAAAACCTCTCTCTTGTTATCTCTCCTGCTTCCGAGTCTGCTTTTTCCCTACCTGTTCTGTAGGTTTCCTCCTTCCATCCTGTGAAAGTTGACTTCTGGCTCTGTCCTAAATTCCATCTCATCCCTCACCCTTGGCCAGGCTCCTCGTGTGGCTTTATTGTGGTAAAGCTGAGAGCTTCGCCCTTAGTCGTTAAATTAGGAAGGAAACATTGGATATCGCCAGTGCTGCCATCCTCGTTCCCATGATACCACCCTTATCCACACCTTACCTGTGTTGAGTGCTTATTGTATGCAGCTGTTGCTCAACACTTTGTATATGGCAGCTCCTTAAAGCTGTTAGGGTTTTAGGCTCCGAGAGTTCAAGAAACTTGCTGGAGGTCATACCACTCTTCTGTAGATTTAAATGTAGGTGTGTGTCGCTTCCCATCTCATGCTTTTAGTTGTGCTTCCCTGCCTCCCAGTCCACACACATTATTTCGGTTTGAAGTTACAGAAGAGACAAATGTTTTTTTTTTTTTTAATTTTTTTTTTCAATGTTTATTTATTTTTGGGACAGGGAGAGACACAGCATGAACGGGGGAGGGGCAGAGAGAGAGGGAGACACAGAATCGGAAACAGGCTCCAGGCTCTGAGCCATCAGCCCAGAGCCTGATGTGGGGCTCGAACTCACGAACCTTGAGATCGTGACCTGGCTGAAGTCGGACGCTTAACCGACTGCGCCACCCAGGCGCCCCGAGACAAATGTTTTTAATCAATAAAATATCATACAGTTTAACACAGAGTAAATTTTAAAATAAAAATCTTAGGTGGCAAACGAACTTAGGAAGTAATAGTATAATGTGTGCTTTATTTCACACCCGGCCTAATTGATGATTCATTTTTCTAGAGCCATTTATGAAGCCATAACAGCTTTTGAAACAGATAGAACTGCTAGTTATTTTTCTGTACATGTTTGTTTATTTTTTTAATTTTTTTTAATTAAAAAAATTTTTTTTAACGTTTATTTATTTTTGAGACAGAGAGAGACAGAGCATGAATGGGGGAGGGTCAGAGAGAGGGAGACACAGAATCTGAAACAGTCTCCAGGCTGTGAGCTGTCAGCACAGTGCCCGATGCAGAGCTTGAACTCACGGACCGCGAGATCATGACCCGAGCTAAAGTCGGCCGCTTAACCGACTGAGCCACCCAGGTGCCCCTGTTTGTTTATTTTTTGAGAGAGAGAGTGCAAGCAGTGGAAGGGGGGAGAGAGAGAGAGAGAGAGAGAGAGAGAGGAGAGAGAAGAGAGAGAGGGAGAGAGGGAGAGAGGAGAGAGGAGAGAGAAGAGAGAGAGAGAGAGAGAGAGAGAGAAAATGAATTCCAAGCAGGCTCTGCACTGTCAGCACAGAGCCCTATGCAGGGCTCAAACCCATGAACCGTGAGATCATGACCTGAGCTGAAATCAAGAGTCGGATGCTCAACTGACTGAGCCACCCAGGTGCCCCAGAGCTGCTAATTCTTAAATGAAATTTATCTTTGGTGAGAAATGTTTGACTAGCAAGACATTAGAAAGTTGACTATTATTATTTAGATAAGACTAGTTGGTTCATCAATTTCTCATATCCTAAATAAGTTTCTAATTTAAGTTTCTTGATAAAGGATATAAACTGATATAAACCTAATATGAAAGAATGCATATCTGTAAGCATATTTAAGTTGGACAATTTTTTTTTAATGTTTATTTTTGAGAGAGAGAGAGCGAGAGAGCAGGGAGGGGTGGTGAGAGAGAGACGGACAGAAGGTCTGAAGTGTCTGTACTGACAGCAGTAAGCCTGATGTGGGTCTTGAACTCACAGCTTGAACTCACAGCTTGAGGTCATGACCTGAGCTGAAGTTGGACGCTCAACTGACTGAGCCACCCAGGTGCCCTACTCTTTTTACTGTAAACTGCCATTTCCATCACTGCTTTATCTGAGAAAAAAGAAACTTTATTAAACAGTTGACCCTAAGACAAATATCTTTTAGAACCCTGTAGGCTTAAATTTTAATAAGTTCCACTAGAGGGCAGTTCTCCAGGTTAACATGAAAGTTTTTGTATGTTGGAGAATTAGCACGTAACTTTATTTCTCATTTTGATGTATAAGAAAGTGTGTTTTAAACCAAATCTATTCTATAAGTTTTTTGTTGTTGTTGTTTTGGAAACAGATTTTCCCGTAGAAGTTCTGTTGTAAGATGAAGTTCCTCAAGCCATCCTAGAAAAAGACAAATAATCATGTATTTTAGGAAGTAGCACTAATATTACCATTTTATCTATAACTAATGCCTATTTTAATTTTATTTTTATCAGTTTTCCTGAGTTTCAACATTAATCCTGAAATCTCTACCCTATGAAAAAGTTTTGCAGGCTTCAGAGTGCAGCAGGGCTGGAGTAAGACATGGACACTGATGTTTATGAGTACTTTTCACTCTTGGGTAGAGGACGCTTCCTTCTATATCAGTGTTGTTAAAACGATGTTCAGAAGAACCCTAAAATTCTTGAGGGGGTGCCTTAGTCTTGCTTTACAGAACAGCTTTGTTGTTTTTGTTTCACATGTTGAGGTTTGCCTAGCCTTTAATTATTAGCCTGGTGATAAGAGTTCCACTCCTGAACAAGGTTTTATAGATTCACGTATCTGCTTCACCACGACTGATTTTAGAACTTTGACTTACTTAACTTCACCCTCTGCACTTCAGTTTCCTCCTCTGTACAATGGAGATCATAGTAGTACTTACTTCACAGGGTGTTTGTGAGTCTTAAAAGAGACAATATGAGTACATTATCTGGAAGGGCACTTAGTGTCCAGTAAGCGCGTAAAACTTTGAACATACGTGGGTCAGTCTGTGTCAGATCTGGCAACTATCTGATGCCAAGGTTGGGTTCTTCCAACTGTTAGATCGTATTGTTGAATTAAACTAAGGGAATGAAAGGAATGAAAGGGATTGAAAGATTGAGGCTAGGAGAAAAGATGTTCTGCCTCTCAGAGGTTTGCTCGTAGGCTCAGATGATGAATCTTGCTTGTGGAAAGTCATAGAAGAAAGGCTGCTGCAGAAAGGAGGGTTTTTATGTGTGTCTTCCAGTGGTGAAGACTTCAGGATGCTATTAAAAGGGAGTTTATTTCAGCTTTTTCCAGACTAGAGTTGTTTCAGAATGCCTGGGAAGTAGATTGCTTTTCCTAGAAACCTGTAAGCAAGCTGATCAAGTGATTAGAAAGTTTTGTGACTCTTAATAATTGAGAAGCACAATAGTTTTATGGAGTAATGACACTTGCCTTAAAATCGCCTGAGCACAGATAACAAATAATTGCCATCAAATTATAAAAATATAACATTTGTGGGGATGGGAGGTATGAATTAAAATTTAATTTTGAGGTCTTATTTTAGTGTGTTTTTGATAAAAGAATTAACTAATATAGTAGTAAGTTATTTTAAAAATGCATATGTTTTATTATTCAGAGATGCCATGGCATGTTATTTCCTTGGATAACGTACTTACTTATTTTGTGGCCCTAAAAGCAATGACCAAACCACTGCACATGCTATGTCACCCAGACTTTTAATGATATAAGACATTTATATCAAGCTAAAGATGTACTTAGGAAGGAGACATTTGAAAAAGCCCTTTTTGAAGGCATCTGAACAGTGATCATAGCCATCAAACTATTATCTTGCATTTCTTTTTTGTTTCTTTTATTTTTAAATTTATTTATTTTGAGAGAGAGAGAGAGAGAGAGAGAGAGAGAGAGAGAGAGAGAGGAAAGGGAAAGGGAGGGGTGTGGGGCTGAGAGAAAAGGAGACAGAGAGCCCCAAGCAAGTTCTGTGTTGTCACTGCAGACCCCGATGCAGGGCTTGATCTCACGAACCATGAGATCATTACCTGTGCCTATAAATCAAGAGCTGGATGCTTAACTTACTATCCAGGTGCTCCTGTTATCTGCTATTCCTTTATTTTTTTATTTTTTAAATTTTATTAAATTGTATTTTTTAAATTTACATCCATTTACTTAGCGTATAGTGCAAAAATGATTTCAGGAGTAGATTCCTTAATGCCCTTTACCCATTTAGCCCCTCCAGTAACCCTCCAGTAACCCTCTGTTTGTTGTCCATATTTATGAGTCTCTTATGTTTTATCCCCCCCTGTTTTTATATTATTTTTGCTTCCCTTCCCTTGTGTTCATCTGTTCCGTTTCTTAAAGTCCTCATATGAGTGAAGTCATATGATATTTGTCTTTCTCTGACTAATTTAACTTAGCATAATATCCTCCAGTTCCGTCCATGTAGTTTCAAGTGGCAAGATTTCATTCTTTTTGATTGCCGAGTAATACTCCATTGTATATATATACACATCTTCTTTATCCATTCATCCATCGATGGACATGTGGGCTCTTTCCATACTTTGGCTATTGTCGATAGTGCTGCTATAAACATGGGGGTGGATGTGTCCCTTCGAAACAGCACACCTGTAGCCCGTGGATAAATGCCTAGTAGTGCAATTGCTGGGTTGTAGGGTAGTTCTATTTTTAATTTTTTGAGAATCCTCCATACTGTTTTCCAGAGTGGCTGCACCAGTTTGCACTCCCACCAGCAGTGCAAAAGAGATCTTCTTTCTCCACATCCTCATCAACATCTCTTGTTGCCTGAGTTGTTAATGTTAGCTATTCTGACAGGTGTGAGTTGGTATCTCATTGTGGTTTTGATTTGTATTTCCCTGATGATGAGTGATGTTGAGCATTTTTTTCACGTGTCGATTGGCCATCTGGATGTCTTCTTTGGAGAAGTGTCTATTCATTTCTTTTGCCCATTTCTTCACTGGATCATTTGTTTTTTGGGTGTTGAGTTTGATCAGTTCTTTATAGATTTTAGATACTAACCCTTTATCTGATATGTTGTTTGCAAATATCTTCTCCCATTCTGTTGGTTGCCTTTTAGTTTTGCTGATTGTTCCCTTTGCTGTGCAGAAGCTTTTTATTTTGATGAAGTCCCAACAGTTCATTTTTGCTTTTGTTTCCCTTGCCTCTGGAGATACGTTGAGTAAGAAGTTGCTGCAGCCAAGATCAGAGAGGTTTTTGCCTGCTTTCTCCTCGAGGATTTTGATGGCTTCCTGTCTTACATTGAGGTCTTTCATCCATTTTGAGTTCATTTTTTGTGTATGATGTAAGAAAGTGGTCCAGGTTTATTTTTCTGCATGTCTCTGTCCAGTTTTCCCAGCATCATTTGCTGAAGAGACTGTGTTTATTCCATTGGATGTTCTTTCCTGCTTTTTCAGAGATTAGTTGGCCATGCATTTGTGGGTCCATTTCTGGGTTCTCTATTCTGTTGCATTGATTATCTGTTCTTGTGCCAGTACCATACTGTCTTGATGATTACAGCTTTGTAGTATAGTTTGAAGTCTGGGATTGTGATGTCTCCTGCTTTGGTTTTCTTTTTCAAGATTGCTTTGGCTATTCGGGGTCTTTTCTGGTTCCATACAAATTTTAGGATTGTTTGTTCTAGTTCTGTGAAGAATGCTGGTGTTATTTTGATAGGTACTGCATTGAATATGTAGATTGCTTTGTGTAGTATTGACATTTTAACTATTTGTTCTTCTTATCCAGGAGCATGGAATCTTTTTCCATTTTTTTGTGTCTTCTTCAGTTTATAAGCTTTCTATAGTTTTCAGTGTATAGATTTTTCACCTCTTTGGTTAGATATATTCCTAGGTATGTTATCTGGTATTCTTATATATTAAATATATATTTAAGATTTAATGTTAGAGAAGAAAGGAAGGCATTATAACAACAAGTGTTTCCAGGAATTCAAATTTTAGGCAATTCAGGGAATCATTGGCAAAGACTGAATGCAGGATCCAGAACTGGAAGAGTTGGGTGTTTCTAAAATGGGAGTTATAGTATAGGCTTAGAATCCATACCAGTAGAATTCTAAACCCGGCACTGATTTTCCTGTTCCTCAAGAAGTTACAGCAAGAGTACTCAAACAGTCTAAACCCTTGGAGAACCAAGTTCCAAAAAGATCAAAATTACTGAAGTGTTCTTTGAATCAGCATGGCTTCTAATATTTGGAAATTAAGTTTCTATATAATATGATATATCAATATTACAACAATCATATTAATTATATTATAACTTGAAATTATTAATATATAATTAATTGTATTGTGATATGTAATTAATATATAATTATAGTTAATAATATATGTTATATGTAATCTTAGGATTAGGTTTTACACCCTCAGGTCCATGTATCTGATTTTTGTCGATGAAGAGGAACTGAGAAGCAAAATGACCTTATTGAAACTAAGTGGTTAGCTATTGTCAGGTTTGATATAAAAATCCTGGTCTTTCCATAGAGCCTCATACTTTCATCAAATTTTAATTTTTTCTTTTCTGAGAATTGTAAATTTTGCCTTGGATTTCCTTGAACTTTTATTTAAGAAGACAAATCACTTTCTGGGGCACCTGTGTGGTTCAGTTCGTTGAGCTTCCAACTTCAGCTCAGGTCATGATCTCACGGACTGTGGGTTTGAGCCCTGCAATGGGCTCTGTGCTAACAGTTCAGAGCCTGGAGCCTGATTCAGATTCTGTGTCTCTCTCTGCTCCTCCCCTGCTCATGGTCTGTCTCTCTGTCTCTCAAAAATAAAGAATAAAAAAAAGTTAAGGAAGGAAAAAAAAAAAAGGCAGGTCACTTTCTGACAAATTATTATTGTGCCTATGACTTCTCAAGAAGATGGATTGACAGGATTTCTTTTGTTCCCACTCATCATATCAAATGTGATGAAGGTGATACAGCACATGTGCATAATAGACATTGTGAGAAGATCCCTTTAACGTGCTATATAACATGTCTGTTAATCATAGTACAGACTTTAGTTATTTACTCTTAATATATCCGGTTACTGGATAATTCCTGGAGAGATAATTTGTGAAGGACATTTTGAAGTCTTCTAACACTTGATAAATTTCAGATTCTGAATTTTCATGCAGTCATGTGGGCCATGGTAAGAAGTAAAGCTACTCACTGAAATAAAAAACTTCTTCTTAATTTATTTTTATATTTTTTAATTTCAGTTTTTCCAAACTTATTTTTTAAAAATCAAATTTGTTCCAATAAACAAAAATCACTGTGAATTTTTCATGTTTCCCAAAGATTTTGTTGTAATCAGATGTTTATTATAAATTTCTCCAGTGATGGAACTGAATATTGAAAGTAGTAGTTGGCTGTGCTCGGTTTTCTAGTTGACCCTGATGACATATCAAAGCAGTTGGTAATTACAGTTAATCAGCATTATGAATTATTCTTACAGTTTTTTAATCATGGGCTTTCTTTGATCATTGCAGTTTCTCAACCATTTTTCTCCATCTCTTCCCTCCCTCCGTTTTCCATCTTTTTACGTTGGTAGAAATGCAGAGTGATTTTAACTAAAATGTTATTAAATATGTTTTAAAGAATGTATTCCAAAATTAAACACATTCTGTAGTGAATCTTTTATTATTTACTATGTATGTATGTAAATTTATTTTTTGAGAGAAAGAGAGCATGTGAGTGAGCAGGGCAGGGGAAAGAGAGGAGAACAGAGGATCCATAGTGGGCTCTTCACTGACAGCAGAGAGTCTGATGTGGGGCTCGAATTCATGAACCATGAGATCATGACCTGAGCTGAAGTCGGACACTTCACCACTTAACTGAGTGAAGCACCCAGGTTCCCCTGTAATGAATCTTTTATGATGCCCACTTTACTTCTCTCCCTCTCCCTTCCCTTCCCCTTCTCTTCCTGTCCTCCTTATCTTCCACCTTCTGAGGAGAGAAAGGATACAAGTTGTAGAGAATTCTTGGGACAAAATACATTCAGAGAAACAAGGGAGGAAGAGGACTGAGGGACAAGGGTCCAGAGACGGGACAGTTTTAATGCTGTAAAGGAATGAGAGACTGTTAGAACTTCAGAGATACCAGAAAATGAGAGACAACACCTGATTTTTTTAAGTGACTACGTGATAAGAGTTAGACACCACCCCCTCATTCCATATGTTTACATATTTAATGAGTAAAAACTTAAATTCTTACCTACTCACACATCCTTAAGTGTGATTCTTTTCACAGTGTGGGCTAGGAATACGGTTTTATGAGTGTGAGATTACTTGAGTTTCATTTAATTAAAATAGGAATCAAAAGGCCAGAATGTTGACATTTGGTTTTCTATTGCTTTTCCCATTTCTGACTGTCAGTCATCAGGTGTCAGTCACCTATATGTGTGTGTGTGGGCACACACATCTCTTTATACACACTCACCCCCATACAGGCATACCCCTGTCAGTCTATATTAAGAAACAATGGAAGACTAAACCATACAATAAAAAACCCACTTGTCAATTCTCCAAAGTGATTAAATCGTTTTCACTTCTACCACAGTGCATGAGGGTTTCATTTGCTCCATATTCTCCCCATTTGGTGGTGGTAGTCGTTTTGATTTTAACTGTTCTAGCAAGTGTGAAAAGTTATCTCATTGTGATTTTAATTTGCATTTAGTCGTGTTGAGCACTTAAAAAAATTTTTTTTTAATAATTTATTATTGAGAGACACAGAGAGAGCATGAGCATGAGCATGGGAGGGGCAGAGAGAGAGGGAGACACAGAATCTGAAGTAGGCTTCAGGCTGTGAGCTGTCAGCACCAAGCGAACATGGGGCTTGAACTCATAAACCGTGAGATTATGACCTGAGCTGAAGTAAGCTGCTCAACCGACTGAGCCACCCAGGCGCTCTGTGTTGAGCGCTTTTATATGTACCTATTTGCCTTTCTTATATTTTCTTTGGTGCAGTATCTTTGCACTTGTGCCTCCTGGGAAGGGGTTATTAGTCTTTTAATTTATGATTTGTAGCAATTTGCATATACTCTGGTTATATCTCACAATTGTGAGATATATGTGGTCCTCTGAGTATTTAACAATAACAATAACTAGAGGATATTATGTATAGAAGATATTAATACATTTAATATTTTTAAACTGGCGATTTTGGAAGGAAGTGAACTAGTATTTAAAACACGGACTTTATAATTTTTTTTTAAGTTTATTTATTTATGAGAGAGAGAGACAGCATAAGCAGGGAAGGGGCAGAGAGATGGGGAGACACAGAATCCGAAGCAGGCTCCAGGCTCTGAGCTGTCAGCACAGAGCCCGATGCGGGGCTTGAACTCTTGAACTGTGAGATCGTGACCCAAGCTGAAGTCGGACGCTCAACCGACTGAGACACCCAGGCACCCCCACAGACTGTATAATTTTAAATTTAAAACAAAACTTACTTTCTGTTTTTCTGTGTTTTGGTTTCAGGTGCAGTTAAAAACTAGCGTTTCTAGTCAGTATGTAATTCGGACACAACCGACTAATAGGTGCCTTTCTACCCTGGAATGTGCAGCTGCTGCTCTTTCCATTTTGGAGAAAAATGATTACATACAGGAGGTATGTCTTTGGAAGGTTATATTGTTTTTGAAAGTAAGCAGTTTGGTTAGATTTTATCTAGAAATTTAGAAATGCATAACCTATGAAATTTGCAGCTCCAGTGTCAAATAGAGTGTATCTGTAATAGAAATTTGTGTACTGTTATAACCTTCTTTCCCCCTATGGTGTTTTTCTGTGTTAGTTCAGCATCCAGATTGCGTTATTTAAATATTCATTCTAAGCTGTGCAAACAGCATTTATAATAAGCTAAATTGCCTTTAAGTAGCACAACATTAAATACAGTTTTTTTGTTAGATTTTTCTTTTATTATTTTGTATTTCTCTTTTAGGATTTTGTGTTTTCTTGTACACAACTTTTTTTCTTTTTAATTAAAAGAACGTTTTACAGCAACTTGTTTTTTTTTTTTGCATTGGTGCTTTTGAGAATGTACCAACTTTCTGTGTATCTTATTAACTACTTGCTGAGAGCATAAAAAAGACAAGTTTTTGAGAAAAAACACCTGCAGAATATGAAAAGGTTATAACCTGCAATCATCATTTTATTTAATTTCCATGAAAGCCTGATGATTTCATATATAATTAATCATCAGTAAAGAATAACGTTCAATGAGCCCACAAACGTCTTAGTCTTTTGGAGTGTGTAGGAAACTGCACTTAAGGCCAAAGAAGAAAGAATAGCAAAATAAAAAATTGTTAGGGTTTTTTAATCACCGAAGGAAGGTTTTTGATAAATACAACTTGAGAAGATAAGTCAGAGGATAATGAGCGTAACTAAATGGAGTTTTATAACTCTCCCTTCTGACGAGCACACACACACATAGTACTTATTTCTGCCTTCTTTCTCTCTCTCTCATTATACACTATGGTTACTATTATTATAAGAATGTGCCTTACTCATTGAGGAAATTTCATTGATGGATAAAAGCTCAGGTCACAGTAACTGAATTGGTTACCAAGAAAAAGAACAAAAGACCCCCAGAACACAGAGCGTGAAAGAAGGCCAGAAGCAAGCCTTGAATTGCTTTTTCCCTCTTCCCTACCCTAAGCTATGGAAAATGCTCTGCAGAGTTGGAGGCTTTCCTTCTTTTGAAAGAAGTAGGCTTTCTTGAGTAGGTTTTTTTCCTATGTGTATCTGTGTGAGTAGACTTTGTACTGGGTCTAGGCAATTTCTCTTTCACTGTTCTCTCTCCTTTGAGAAAAAAAAAATCATGAGGGGCCCTAGATCTTTATTCCAAATGAGCAGAGTGTTCCCTGACTTTCTCCCTCCACTGTAACTTTGCCATCTGCTCCCATGTACCTAACCATTGACATAGCGTTTAATACACCTCTATAGTCCTTTCTCTTTTTGTTTATACCTTCTTGAACACAGATAATATACTGTTTCTAGGTATCTTATTTTACAGCTTATTTTACACTATTGTTTAAACTTGCTTTCTGCACAATCTTGGTAGTTTCCTTTTTGTTGATGTAAAACTCTAGATCAGCCAACATCAGACCAAGGACCCATTAAAAGCTCAAATCTTGAGGGGAAAAATGTAATATTCTTTGGCTTTGGATTTGAAACTTTATCCCCTCTCCTTCTCTGGGTTCTGAAAAGAATTGTCTGTGGATTTGTATGTCTTATTTCTAAAATTGGTATCAGATCTTTACTTAAGTTCTAAACAAGCTTTAATGTTCTTAGTGGTGGTGGATTTCATAACATTGTAATACAGCAGGGCTAGGATTTGGGATGGCGTTTGTCCTGCTACTGCTCCACCCTTCCCAGTTTCATAAGATATATGATTCTGGTATTAGTCAGTGTACCGTTGCAGCAGGGAAGCTTATCTTATGTTCTGAGTATAATGTCTGATAACAGGCAAAGTTCAAGATACAGAAGGATGACAGGGTCTGTCGTCTCTTCAGCTTTTGTTATTGTTGTCTGTGGATCAAGCTGAATATGAAATCCCAAAGTCACGGTGAGGTCCTGAAGTTCACATTCTGTTTGCTTTGGTCACCAGGAGTAGTCATACTTTAGTGACCAGGAGTAGAAAAAGGATGTTTGGCAATCAGACGTGGGATTTGGAAGGTGCTGATAAGATTATTGGCTGGAACATGAGCTGAAGAAATGCATAATGGACCATCCCAGATTGCTTATTATTCCAGCTGACCAAAAATTAGCTTTCTCGGTGGAGAATCCCAAGTCCAGCCTGTTCACATCTCGCTACAATTTAAACAAAATACCATTTCATTCCCCTGGGAAATACAATTACCAGCTGTTCTGAACTTAGGTGTTTTCTCTCCTTTCTGGGGAGGAAAGATATGACACACGTTTTTTTCCTTGGTAACCTTTTTTTCAGGGGTCTCCTAATGAAACACCAATACAGTGGGGGAGAGTGGTAATTCTTCAGCTAGCTTTATTCTATGGAGGTAGATAAGGCTCCTCAAAATAAAGAGCTTGGCATGGAATAGCCTTCTTAGTCTGCTGATTCATCCTTGTCCTTTCTTCCTGAGCAGTTTTTCACACACTCTGAGTAGCACAGTGTGAGCTTTGAAGCAGGTTTGAATTAAACCTTCATCACTTACCATCACCACTTTGTGCCAGTGGGCAGTTCATATAATCTCCTGTGCTTGTTTGCTTATCTATAATACACCAGAAAGAGTTAGCTCTTACTATTGGTGTGAGAATTGGATGGAGTAATTTTTGTTAATCGCCTGACACCAGGCACTCCAGAAGAATTAACCCCTTTGTTCTTTCTTGCCCGCCGCACCCCCCCACCACACCCCTGTTCTTCCCCATAAATTGACAAAAGTTTTGAGTTAAAGATTGGTGATTTTCATTCAGTTACTATAAAATTTACCAGGGCTTTTCACACCTTGGAAAGCTCAAGCTTGGGTATTTTTTAAATAATAGAACCGTTTCTGCTTATGAACCTGTATAGCTAGATGTGGTAAAAGCTTTGTGCACAGTCTAAGTGCCAGTAGTTGGTAATCATGGGCCGTTCAGAACTGTCACTTTATACCTGCAGACAAAAGGGTTTAAAAAATGCTGATTTTGCCCCAAATAAATTTTTAGAAACAAACTTATTTCTTTGTTCCTCTGAACAAATATATAGCTTCACGTTGCCTCAGATATAATGTTGTTAGTTTATACAGAAGCAGTATCGCTTATTATCACGCAGTGTGCCGAACATGTTAAATGCATCCTCTTAGTCCTCTTAGTGTAACTAACCTAATAATGATGTCGTAAGGTTGACAATGTTTTCCTCATTTTATAGATGAAGAAAATGAGGCAAGGAGAGGTTTATGTGGCTTATCCGGGAACACCTAGCTAGCAAGTGATTACATCAGTCAAGACAGGCCAGATGCAGCTGCAGTAACCTAACACTCCAAAATCAGAATGGCACAACACAACAGTGGTTTGTGCCTCTCTCTCGCTGTCTTTGGGAGATTAGCGGGATGACTTGTGCTCACTGCAGTTGCTTAGGGGCCTGGGCTGATGGAGGCACTGTGTAGATAGGTCATTCTCCTTTCATCAAGGAAAGCATAAGGGAGGTGGTGAATTGTATGTGCTTTTCGAGCTACTGCCCAGAGGTGACACATGTTATTCGTGCTCGCGTTTCCTTAACCAGAGCAAGTCATAATGGCCATACCTAACATCAAAGGGCGTTTGGAAAATGTAGTCTGACTGTGTAGCAAGAAGGAGGGTCGGTCTATTTGTGAACAGATGTATTGACGATCACACAGATGGAGTACGGGTCTAATCCAGATCTGTCTCCAAAAATCATTCTCTTAATTACCTCAGAGAATTGGTAGAGTCTTATCTTCAGGAGATAAAAGTTGAAGGCCCTTAACAATAGGAATATTAGCATTCTGTCCATTAAGAATCTCATGAGTGTCTTAAATAGCAATAGAACCTTCCTTCAGTTGTCTCCATCTGTATAATGTCCTAGGTATGTTTTCTAGGGATGTTTCAGAATCCAGTCATTCCACTATGTTTACTCAGGAAGGAAATATATAGTCATTTCCACATTCCCTCTCTTATTTGAAGAAATGAAGACATTAAAGGAAATTATGGTAACATACAGATGGGGCTTTCCAAGATAATGTCCTGCAGAACTTTTCCATGATGTTTATCTCTTACCTATTGGGGTATGTCAATTTGATTGCATGTAACAGAGCCTTTATTGTGGGGATTGAACCATGTATATAGAGGCTTCTTTTTCTCCTGTAAATAAGTAATGTGAGGTGAGCAGTCCAGGGCTGGGGATTTCTTCTTTCTTTCTGCCCATCATCATATGTATTTGACTTTAATCTTTGTCTTTATTGCATTGTAGTCACATGATGGTTATCCCACCTCTAACAGTCCTGTTCCAGGCAAGAAGAAAGCACAAAAGCCCCTGCCTGCTGAGTCTGTCCCATTTTAAAGAATGTTTCTGGAAGTCCCACCCAAGGACCTCAACTTACCTTTCCTTATATGGACTGTGTCATTAGCCAGTTAGTATTACTAGTTGGATACATTGGCACCTTGAATGACATTTGGAATGATAAGGAAGAAAAGAATGAGTGTGGAGAAGCAACCACCAGTGACTGCCACGATGTCTGAGTTCATTGTAAAATTAAAACCTTTAAGCTCTTTGCTGCCACTTACCTTGTATGTGAAAGCGAATAGATTTTCACATAGACATTGTGACATTTTTGCAATTAAATCTATCAGTTTTTTTTCTTTGTTCCTTTTATTTCTAAAAAACAAACAAACAAACAAACAAACAGTTTCCTTAGTCACGTTTGCTATTGTTATTTGGAAGATTTAAATCAGGGGTCTCAGGCCCCAGGAAAGCATCTGACTCAAAATGTTTTAAATGCATGACATAGTAGGGTTTTGTTGTTGTTGTTGTGTGTGTGTGTGTTTTTTTTAAATTATTTTTATTTTTGACCTTGAAAAACTTTAGGTAGGGCATTTGCTCTAGTTGTTTTTTAACTTCTACCATATTTGTTATCGTATGGGTCCACCCGGCTTAAATGTTTATGTTATATGGCTGGTTCTGTAGGTATTTGAATGTAGACAAGTACAGATACAGTCAGAAAAACCCCAGGTTTGGGTATCTAACTTGTGTGTAGTCCTTGGACCATTGTGAGAGAATTCGTAAACCTGTGAACCTTCATCTGATTATTACAGGTAACAGGAAGCTTGCATCAGTCTGTGATTGAAACCAAATTAACTAATTTGTGTCTAAAGGTCTCTTTTACTCTATTTGTTACAGATTTAAATGTTATAATGGCAACAGTTTCTTCAGGTGTTTGAATGTATTAATGTATAAATGTAGATTTGGACTTTAGTATCTGTATGGGAAATTAACTATTTGTGTCTTTTTACTGGAACTCCTTAGCAGTATGTAAGGTATGAGTTAAAAGAAATTGTATATTTGGATGTCATATATTTATATTTAGTAGAGTGCCTGTTACTTTTCATGGTAAAAAGCCAATAATAATAAAAATAAACATAATAATCCCTGTTTCTGAAGAAAAAGCTAAATAGAATATGATGATTTGTTACAGACCCTATCTTTTTTTATCTTCACAGACTTTGCTTCGCCCTCTTCAAGCTTTGTGCTCTTTCCAGCTGCAGCATGGTGCTCAAATTCGCCTCAGCAAGGAACACCTTCTGAAAAATGGATTATATCCTAAGCCAATGCCAAAGAACAAACGCAAGCTCAGGAAAATGGAACTGTTAATGAACAGTGTTAAAATTTAGTACTGTTGTTCCATGGTGCTAGTTATGGTGTCTTCCGCTGATAAATCCAGGTGAAGTTTTCAGAAAATTTAAGTCTGTGGGTTTTTGGTTGTCTAGAGTGAGAGTTGCATGCTAAACTTGTCCAGCAGAAGAAGGAAGTCAACCAAATAGCCATAAAAAAGCAAACAAAAAAAAAAAATTTCGCTGACCCAGTAAAAACCAAGGTTTCATACTGAGTTTGTTTAAAAAAAAAAAATGTGCCTCTAATACATTTTTCCAGATCCATAGTTTGGAATGTGTTTGAAATTAGTTGTTGAGTGAGGTTAGAAGGTTTTTTTGTTTTTTGTTTTTTTGTTTTTTTATGTAAAATGGAAAGAAATTATTGTACCTGATTGGGACAGTATTGTTTTCATGAATGTTAATAGATAATTAGGTGTATATAATAGAGGATACTTATGTCAATATGCAATATTGTACATAAACTTTATAGTTTGAAGGAATAATGATCACCAAGTAGTTTAGATTGAATTTATTTTTTTCATAGAATAATATAGCAGAATAAGGGAACTAAATAAATTACTTAGGTACTAAACTTGAACTCAGCTATTATGATTTAAGTGTTACTATTAATTGCCCCAGTTTTGTTGTATTAGGGTATACTTGCAATGTAAGATTATATTAGTTTCAGGTGTTCACCATCATGATTTGGTATTTATATACATTGCAAAAATAATCACTGTATGATAAGTCTACCTAACATCCCTCATACATACTTAAAACATTTTTTTCTTCTGATAAGAACTTTTAAGATAAACTTTCTTAGCAACTTTTTAATATATGGTATTTGTAATTTTGCAGAATTATTAACTACAGTCACCATGCTTTATAGTACATCCCCATGAGGTATTTATTTTATAACTGGAAGTTTGTGACTTTTGACCCCATTCACCCATTTTGCCCACCCCACAGCCACCAGCCTGTTCTCTGTATCTGTGAGCTTGTGGTTTTTTTTTTTTTTCCTTTCTTTTTCTTTTTTTTAAGATTCCACATGAGTGATATCAAATGATAATTACCTTTCTCTGTGTGACTTATTTCACTTACCATTATGCCCTCCAGGTCCATCCCTGTTGTTGCAAATAGCAAGATTTCATTCTTTTTTTTATGGCTGAATGATATTCCACTGTCTATATACACACCACATTTTCTTTATTCATCCGTCGATGTCTATTTAGGTTATTTCCATGTCTTAGCTATTGTAGATAATGCTGCAGTTAACACAGGTGCATCTTTTGAAGTTAGTTTTTTTTTGTTTTCTTTGGATAAATATTCAGAAATGGAATTACTGGATTTTATGGTATTCTATTTTTTTACTTTTTTGAGGAACCTCTATACCTTTTTTCATGGTGGCTGCACCAATTTACATTCCCACCAACAGTGCATGATAGTTCCCTTTTCTCCGTATCTGTGTCCCTTTTTATTTCTTGTCTTTTTCATTATAGCTGTTCAAACAGGTGTGAAGAGGCAGTTCTTTGGGGTTTTGATTTGCATTTCCTAATGATGAATGATATTGAGCATCTTCTCATATGCCTGATGGCCCATCTGTATGTCTTCTTTAGAAAAGAGTCTGTTCACTTCCTCTGCCCATTTTTTGCCCCCTTTTTATTCAAATTGTGTGTGTGTGTGTGTGTGTGTGTGTGTGTGTGTGTGTGTGTTTGCTGTTGAGTTGTAGGAGTCCTTTATTTTTGTTATTAACTTCTTATCAATATCTGACATACAAATATTTTCTCACATCCTGGGGGTTGCCTTTTCACTTTATTTATGCTTTTCTTTGTTGTGCAGAAACTTTTTAGTTTGATGTGGCCTCACTTGTTTAGTTTTGTTTTTTTTGTATTTGCCTTTGGTGCCTGATTTAAAAAATCATTGCCAAGGCTGATGTCAAGGAGCTTACCACCTTTGTTTTCTTTCTAGTTTTATGGATTTCACATTTTACACTCGTCTTTAATCCATGTTGAATTAATTTTGTGAGTGGCATAAGATAGCAGTCCAGTTTCATTCTTTTGCATGTGGCTCTTCAGTTTTCCCAACATCATTTATTGAAGAGACTGTCCTTTTCCCATTAAATGTTCTTGCCCCCTTTGTTATAGATTAATTGAGCATACATGTGTGGGTTTATTTCTGGACTCTATTCTGTTTGATGGATCTCTGTGTCTTTTTTTATGCCAATACCATACTATTTTGATAACTATAGCTTTGTAGTACAGTTTGAAATCAGGGAGTATGATGCTTCCCCCTTTGTTTTTCTTTCTCAGGATTGCTTTGACTTTTGGGGTCTTTTGTGGCTCCTTACGAATTTCAGGATTGTTTGTTCTATATCTTTGAAAAATGCCTCTGGAATTTTGATATGGATTGCAATGAATCTGTAGATTGCTTTGTGTAGTAGCCCTAATTTTGAAAAAGGTGCATGGAATTTTGGCACAGCACACATTTTTATTTTATTCATCAAAAAGGCTTATTGAGTGTGATAAACTAGTCATATGGAAACAACTGAAATAGAATATAACTATAATTTCAACAACATATTTTTCTAACTGGGGCTATTTAAATATTTTTTCGTGAACAAAAACTTTCAATTTCAGAGAGCAAATTTTCCCCACCCTTTTGGGAAAAATATTTACTGACATTTTATATACTAGTAGAGACATGTATGTAATATATATTTGTATCTAACTTAAATCTACTGCAGTCGTATACCCATATTGGCAGGGAGAGGGGACTTTGTTTTCTTTATTTATGACTTCCAGAGTTTTTTGTATCCAGTATCAAGTTGTAAGGAAAAACTAAATGTGTGACCTAAAAGTAATCTTGTTATAAATACATGTGCATGTGTGATATATGAGTGGTTATTTCTGACCATTTTCATTCTTATTTATTTATTTTTATTGTTGGCCTAGATTAAGCCCTTCTTAAAAGCTTTAATGCTAGTCAGAATGATAGTAAATGTTTGGGAAAACTATGTAGAAAATATTTTAAAATATTAAACAAAAGTTAGATTTCTATCCTGTATTATTGACTTTTTAAAAATTAAAACACAGTTTGGCTCATTTAAAAAAATGTTTATTTATTTTGAGAGAGTGGGGGAGGGGCAGAGGGAGGTGGAGAAAGAGAATCCTCAGCAGGCTCCATCCACGATAAGCTCGATGTGGAACTTGATCTCACGACTTAGATCATGACCTAAGCCAAAATGAAGACTTGGTTGCTTAACCAACTGAGCTACCCACTACTATCAAGTGACTATCTAGGTATAATAGAAAAGAAATAATAATAATGTATAATGGTCTCCTTACAAATGGGTTAAAATAGTTTTACAGTAATTGTTTTCAGATGAAAATTAAATTTTGCAAATTTCTTTTATCCACTATTATTGCCTTTTTAAAAAGATATTCCTATATATGACCCATATAAGTCTTTAAATTGTATTTTAATTTATATTGATTTTTAGAATAATTACTACCTTTATCTTTTAACTACAGAATTAGGGTAATTTTTGAACACTTACAAAAGCTTAAAATTTAGTATTTTTGGAAATGCATAAGCATTTTTTTTTTTTTTTTTTTTTAAATTTTTTTTTTTCAATGTTTATTCATTTTTGGGACAGAGAGAGACAAAGCATGAACGGGGGAGGGGCAGAGAGAGAGGGAGACACAGAATCGGAAACAGGCTCCAGGCTCTGAGCCATCAGCCCAGAGCCTGACGCGGGGCTCGAACTCACGGGCCGCGAGATCGTGACCTGGCTGAAGTCGGACGCTCAACCGACTGCGCCACCCAGGCGCCCCATATAAGCATTTTTAAAATAAGTTTATATAGTTTTCCAGCTTATTTTACTGACTTCTTAAATTAATTAATTTTTTATTTCTTACTGATCTCCTGACAAGATTATTTCATTTACTCCTCTCTGGTATTCAGTGCTTCTTTAGTCACTTGGTCTCATCAGGCAATTTTAGATAAAATTTAAAACCATTGGAGTGCCCCGGTAGCTCAGTCGGTTGAGTGTCCAACTTCAGCTCAGGTCACGATCTCACAGTTGGTGAGTTCGAGCCCCATATCAGTCTCATTGCTGTCAGCTTGCACTCTCTTTCTCTCTCAAAAATAAATAAAACATTAAAAAAAACAACTATCACTAGTAGGTTTAGTTATTAAAAATACTTATAATGTGTAGTATTATGTGAAGATTTTAACTGAAAATTTGACCTGGCTTTTAAAAGTTGTTACTTTGTTGGGGCACTTGGGTGGCTCAGTCAGTTGAGTGTGGACTCCTCATTTTGGCTCTGGTCATGATCTCATGGTTGGTGAGATTGAGTCCCACGCAGGGCTCTGCACTGCAGTGCAGACTCCACTTTGGATTCTCTCTCTCCCTCTCTCTCTCTGCCTGTTCCTCAGCTCATGCGTATGTGCTCTCAAAATAAATAAGCATTTAAAAAATAAAAAAATATATAAAAGTTACTTTTTTATTGTGTTAGTTGGCTTTTAAGTTCAGATGCTTTTTATTTGTTTGATTTGCCTGGACTAGTTCCATTTTTTTGTGGATTTATAGCTGATAGTAGTCTTTACATACAAACTTGAACTACACTTTGTTGGGTAGATTGTTTTGTGAATTGTTACTTGAACCACGTAATTTAGAAAGTAGTATTTCTTTATACACAAGGTGATTGATTATGCATTTAGCACAGTACGTTGTTGAAAATCACCATATAATGAGTGGTGTTATTTTCATTTTCTTGCACTTGAGTATGAAGGGTTGAGAGCTATACTGAATGAAGCAAGTCACAGTACTTGGCAGATTTCCCTAGGTTAGCTTGCAAGATTTCTCAGGTGAAAACATGAGAGTTATATTAAAAATTATGTTCTGGGGTGTCTGGGTGGCTCAGTCAGTTAGTGTCAATCTGTTAGTGTTAGTGTTAGTCTGGTGTCAGTCGGGGCGTCCCGCTTCGGCTCAGGTCATGATCTCAAGGTTTGTGGGTTTGAGCCACGCATTGGGCTCTGTGCTGACAGCTCAGATTTTAGAAGGAGCAAGCTCTTCACTACCACCTTAATGAGTTATATAGAAGAGTACTTCTTCATAACTTCTTCAGTTTCTTCATCACTTATTCCTACTTGCCCTAAATTGGCTATTTAAAAAATGTGATTGTGTTATTAAAGAATCCTTTCCATTGAATATTGATGAATTTCAGGAAAGTAAATTGTTGACCCTTGGATACAGTTGTCATTGGTATAGAAGTAAATGTTGATGCCCTAAGTAAAAAAACTACATTTGACTAGGTGAACTCAAAAGTTTTATCTAATAGGCCTTTTACTATGTAGATTTAGTCCTTAAAAATAAGTGTGAGTGGATTTTTTTATAGGTAAATAATACTATGGTTTAGATGTAATGAAACTTTGCATTTAATTGTGCCCCATAGCATAGAATGAATCACAACCTCTTAACATTTTTCAATCAAATTTTTATTTACTGGATTTGCTTAATATATTCTCTTTCCTTTTTCTTTTTCTTTTTCTTTTTTAGCTTTATTAAGGAATCATTGACAAATAAAATTGTGAGGTATTTAAAATGTACAGCATGATGATACGATATACATATTCATTGTAAAAGGAGTCTCTGCATCATGTTAACACATCCATCACCTCACATAGAAATGTTTTCTAGTGTGTGATAACATTTAAGTTCTACTGTTGTGGCAGATTTCAGTTATACGGTCCAGTGTTATCGACTACAGCTGCCATGTTCCCCCTCCTTTCTCCTCATACTTTCTGCTTCCCAGATTCCTCCTCTCCCTTCTCCTCACTCTCCCTGTCCTCTTTCCTTTTCTAGTATCCTTATCCTGTCTACTGTTGTGTTTTTTTTTAATGTGTACAAATTATTTGTGTATCCTTGCATAAGTGGTTTTTTTTAAAAAGATGATGTAGTGGTCTTCACAGCTTACAATTTTATTTTTGAAATTTGTGCAGAAAATCAGGCACTTACTCTGTGCTGCTGACTTGTCTCCCTTACTCTACTCTACTCCCTTACTCCCTTACTCTCCCTTTCTCTACACTAGAGAAACATGTAATCACTTACTAGTCTTCAATAATTGTTCACGTGAATCAACAACATAAGAATTTTTTAAAGAAACTTTTTAATGTAAGAATTTTTAAAAAACTGAGGTAGGTAGCCTTTGAATAAGAAATTATAGTTTACTCTTATTTAAAGGTATGTTAAGAAATGAAAACATTCTTCTTCATTCCCTTATTTTAATTGAAGTATAATTGACATAAAACATTAATTAGTTTCTCGTGTTTTTAGTGATTTGAGTGATATTTGTGTACACCATGAGATGATCACAGTAAACCTAGTTATCATTTGTTATCGTATGAAATTATAAACTTTTTTTCTTGTGATGAGAACTTTACAATACACTCTCTTGATAACATTCAAATATGCAATACAGTATTGACTATAGTCACTATGCTGTACATTACATTCCCATGACTTACTTATTTTATAACTGGAAGTTTGTATCTCTTGAACACAGCTACCCATTTTGCCTACTTCCCAAGCCCCCTCTCCTCTGGCAACCACCATTCTTTTCTCTTTGTGTTTTGTTTGGTTTGCTTTTTAGATTCCATAGGTACGTGATATCGTATGGTATTTGTCTTTTGTTGTTTGGCTTTATTTCATTTAGTATAATATCTTCAAGGTCCATTTATGTTGTTGTTGCTGCAAATGGCAACAGTTCATTCTTTTTTATGACTAAGTAGTACTCCATTATATAATTCCACATCTTCTTTATCCATTCATCCATTGATGGACCCTTGGGCTGCTTCTGTAATTTGGCTATTGCAAATAATGCTGCAGTGAACATAGGGGTGCATGTATCTTTTCAAATTAGTGTTGTTGCTTTCTGCAGTTAAATACCCAGAACTGGAATTTCTGGATTGTATGGTAGTTCGACTTTTAATTTTTTAAAGAAACCTTGAAACATTTTTAAAAGTACGTCTGCCTCAGGATTTTTGTCATTACCCCTGTACTCCTCACTGATTTTGCATACTAATAGCATTTAGTCATCTCTCTCCACATATGTTATTTACAAGGTGAAAAATCGCTTATTACATTTTTTATATGTAATTTTACGGGAAACATTAGTTGATATGAAAATGGCAATAATTTACAATATGGTCATCAGATTTTATAAACATAACTGCGTATCATTTTGTATTTATTAAATAGTTTTACTTCTAAAGTTGCCTTTTTCTTAATAAAATCAGTGAAGAAATTTTTAAAATGTACATGAAAAACCTGGATCTAAAATGTAAGCTTCCCTTTTTCCTGTTTCTGGAATATCTCATATTATGGAAATGAAAGAAATGTTTTAACAGCATATTTTAATACTTATTTTGTTAGTAACTCTCAGAACTCTCATAAGTTCAAATTCTTTGTGGCAAATTCCATGTGGCAGGTACTTTTACCTGTGACATATATAGTCTCATATAAAAGAAAAACATTCATTTAATGAATAAGGTAAAAGTAAAGATTAGTTGAAATAAGGAATGTTTATAAGGTAAAATGCATTAACAAATTGATTGTTCCTTTAATTTGTGAAGTGTTTATTCAGTAACTTAAAGTAGGAAAAATGGTTTATGATGTCACTTTGATTTTTCATTTGTGCTAATTGATTTTATCATTTTTAAGAGTATTAGTACTTATTTTAGCTTGAGAGTTTGTTAATGTCTTTACTCTTGGTATATGATAATAGTGTTTACTTAGAACTAGACATGTATGATTTATAATACCTAATATTCACTTAATTATTAATGCAATGTTAAATTTAATTTCCACTTTAAAAGAAATAGTTAAGTTCCTAATGACTCAATAGTTGTTTTGCATAATGGCTTTACTATTTTTTGTTGATAGCAAACATTATTTGAAATGTTTTTGAAAGTATAATTGCTATGTTTTATTTTCTTGGTGATCCTCAATAACATCATTATTAAAATATCATAAATATTTAATTTGAAATGTATGAATTATTCCTAGCATTAAAGAACAGGGTCTGTTGGGTAATATATCTCTGCATGCACCTACCATTATTTTGAATAATGGACGTGACGATATTAGTAGCAAAATAGGCTTGGGCATCCATAAGAGGTTTTAATAGTATATAGTAAAAGTATCTGTAATCTGTGTCTTTTATGTCTATTCGTAGATCTTTGTTTACTTCGTATTTCTCACTAATCAGTCCAATAAACTATTTATTTAGTAGATATTTTTGTTTAGCTTTTACTCTGTGTCAGGCACTGTGTTGGGTGCTAGAGTGATGTGGATGACAGAGTCCCTATGTCTGAGAAGTTGAAGTTGTGGCTGTTGGAGACATATCATGATAACATAATTTTAGATATTGATAACTGCTATGGAAGAGCATCCTAGAATAGAGTATGATGAGACTTTAGTCACAGTTGGGGAAGGCCTTGCTAGAGGAAATGAAATTCAGGTCTGTGCTAAATGATGAGAAGGAAGCAGCACATAAATAATTCTTCAGGTAGCTTTTTTTTTTTTTTTTAAATTCCAGTATCATTAGCATACAGTGTTATATTGGTTTCAAGTCTATAATTTAGTGATTCAACAATTCTATACATTACTCAGTGCTCAGCAGGGTAAGTGTACTCTTAATCCCAATCACCTATTTTACCCATCCCTTCACCCACCTCCCCTCTGGTAATCATCTGTTTGTTCTCTGTAGTTAAGAATCTGTTTTTTGGCTTGTTTCTTTTTTGTTTGTTTTGTTTCTTAAATTTCAGATATGAGTGAAATCATATGGTATTTGTTTTTTTCTGACTGACTTATTTTACTTAGCATTATACTCTTTAGCTCCATCCATGTTGTTGCACATGGCAAGATTTCATTCTTTTTTATGGCTGAATAACATTGCATATATATATATGTGTGTGTATATATATATATATATACACACATATATATACATATGTATATATATATACATATATATATATATACATATATACATGCACCACCTCTTCTTTATCTATTCATCATTCGATGGGCACTTGGACTTCTTCCATAATTTGGGTATTGTAAATAATGCTGCAGTAAACATAATGGTGCATGTATCTTTTCAAATTAGTGTTTTCTTATTCTTTGGTTATATACCAAAGAATGATGGTATGATTACTGGATCATAGATAGTTCTGTTTTTAACTTTTTGAGGAATCTTCATACTGTTTTCTCCAGTTACTGCATCAGTTTCTGTTCCCACCAGGAGTGCATGAGTGTTCCTTTTTCTCTACATCCTCATGAACACCTGTTGATTCTTGTGTGTTTTTTTAAATGTTTTATTTATTTTAAGAGACAGAGAGAGAGCGCACACGCATGAGTAGGGGAGGGAGAGAGGGAGAGAGAGGAGAGAGAGGGGAAGGAGGGACAGGGAGAGAGAGAGAGAGAGAGAGAGAGAGAGAGAGAGAGAGACAGAGGGAGGGAGGGAGGGAGGGAGAGAGAAAGAATGAATCCTAAGGAGGTTCTTTCATTTCAGGGTAGAGCCAAATGTGAGGCTCGATTTCATCAACAGTGAGATCATGACCTGAGCTGAAATCAAGAGTCAGACACTTAACCAACTGAGCCACATAGACACTCCAGACTCTTGAGTTTTTGACTTTAGCCATTCTGACAGGTGTGAGGTGATATCTCATTATGGTTTTCACTTGCCTTTCTTTGATGATGAGTGATTTTGAGCATCTTTTTGTGTGACTGTTGACCATATAGATATCTTCTTTGGATAAATGTCTGTTCCTATCTTCTGCCCATTTTTTAATTGGATTATTTCTTGGTGTTGAGTTGTATAAATTCTTTATATATTTTGGATACTAACCTCCTAAGGGATTTTTTAAAAAGGCATTATTTTTTTAAAGAAATCTCTACACCCAATGTGGTGGGGCTTGAACTCACAGCCCCGAGATCAAGAGTTGTGTGCTTTACCAACTGAGCCAGCCAGGCACCCAAGGAATTTTTCAGAAAACTAATAGTTCATAGGGATTAAGGGAGAAGAATTTTTAAAGACATATGGGTTATTAACGATAGCTATCTTGGTAGACTGGTAGACTTGTTTGAAGGAAAAAGAGACAATTTTTATCTAATTGCATTTTTTATAGTGAGGAAAGTGGCAAAGTTCTCAAGGAGGCATGAAGAGGGATACTGAGATGTATGTATGGAGAGAGAAGACACGAAATATTTATCTAGAGAGTGGATTTACCAGAGGAGGCAGTAAGATTGTTTGGCATTGTGGTGTGCCCCTTTCAGATACGTGAGTATGAATTTGAAGTAGATCTGGTCAGGATGGTTATGTGATTTATGTATGTGTGCACATTCCATGTTCTGCTGTGGTATGTAGTTCCCGAGTAAGCACCCCATTGGATTGGGGTGTTGTTAGATAAGCACAGGGGAAGGAGAGAAAGTAAGGTAGTGTGTCAAAATGCTAGACCATAGATTCTAGGCTGGATAAGGAAGGAAGAAGAACATCTGGACCATGGATACTGAAACACTGGTATGGTCATTGATTGGAGGTCTTAATGAGGTAAAGAATCAAGAAGCTATAGAATTGGATGGAAAACTTTTCGGATATGGACGTCTCCAAGGATAAAACTAGTGGTGGAATGTAGGTATTGAATTCATCAATGAGTGAGGGGAAGTGAGTGGAGGTTAATAGATGATGTCAACGAGGAGGCTAAGAGGTAATAAAGTCAAATAATACATTGCAGATGGGTAGAGGTTTTTAATGAAAAAGGAGGAGGGAGCAAGATGGAAAGTGACAGTGGCCATCAAAGAGGAAACTGTGACAGGAAAAGCAGCCTCCCCTTGAGAGGGCTACCATTGAAGCAGTGTCCCAAAGGGACAGCAGGTTGTAGTTATGGTGAGGGAAACCTTCAGAAGGTGGGAGAGTTAATGTATAATTGGGTTGATCATCTAATTTATTATATAAATGAAGATCATTCCATCTGTTGGACGGGATACTGGAAAAACAGTAAAGAGACACAGTAATGTGCAAAGTGTAACACAGTCACCATGTTGATGACTGACCATGAATTTTAAAAGAGTGCAAGGGTTTGTTCATTGTGTGTGTGTGTGTGTGTGTGTGTGCTTTCCACACTGCCAAGCAATTAAGTCAGTTCTCTGTGGACACTGATCTGGTGTTCCACCAAATTTAACTCAGTTTTGATACTACCTGGAGTTGGTGTAACGTGATCCCACACATTAAGGTCTCAGTCCTACAGGACCTCCCCCTGTACCCGCTGCCTCAGACACCAATCTCAAGTCCAAGTTGCCACCTGTGTTTCTGACCAACCAGCTGTAGATTGGAATTTCCAACGATCCTTTCCTTAGGTTTGATTCATTTCCTAGAGCTGCTCACAGAACTCAGAGAAACATTTTACTTACTAGATTACCACCTAGATGGAAGAGATGCATAGGGCAGGGTATGTGACAAAGGGCTTGAAGCTTCCTTACTCTCTGAGTGCACCACTCTCCCTGTATCTCCAAACTTGGGAGCTCTCTGAACCCTGTCCTTTTGGATTTTTATGGAGACTTCATTACATAGGTATGATTGATGAATTCAGTGGTGATTGGTTATTGATGTAACTTCCATCCCTTCTCCCTTCTCTGGTCTTTCTCTTTCTGGCTTATTTCACATAGCCTAATGTTCTCTGGGTTTATTCATATTGTTTGTAAATGGCAGGATTTCCTTTTTTATGACTAAGTTATATTTCATTGCAGGTATGTATATGTATACATACACATAAGGACACATGTACACGTATGGACACATGTATATGTATCCATACACACACATACCACATTTGCTTTATCTAGGTTGTTTCCATATCTTGGCTGTTGTGAATAATGCTGCAGTGACATGGGGTGCAGCTATCTCTTTGACATTCCAATTTTAATTCTTTGGATATATACGCAGGAGTGGGATTGCTGGGTCATGTGTTAGTTTTTTTGAGGAACTTCCATACTGTTTTCTATAATGGCTGTACCATTTTACATTCCTGCCTACTGTGTAGAAGGGTTCCCTTTTCTCAACATCCTCAACAACACTTCTCTCTTGTCCCCTTGATGATAGCCATTCTAGTAAGTGTGACATGGTATTTCATTGTGGCTTTGATATGCATTTCCTTAACCATTAGTGATCACTAGTAAAGCTAGACCCAATTGTATGCATTTTATAAGAAGCACCAGTCATGACAAAGACAAGGTTAAAATTAAAAGGATGGGAAAAGATATACCATGCAGACCTTGACTTTCTTCATTTTTTAATTCACCTTATCTTTCATTCAACAAATACACAGTTATCACCTAGTTGGTGTCAGGCACTGTCTTAAGTATATTGATGCACATAAAAAAACTAACTATTTGAGTTTTCCAATGTTTTGGATTTTAGATGGGAAAATTTGATACTGATAGGACATTTATAGGATCTAAATGCTTGTTTCTAAAAAACAAGTCTTGTTCTTAAAAAAGCCAGCTTGTACACCAGTTCATTCTCCAGTTAATTCTCTTTTTGTAGTTATAAATGTCTACTGGACCAAAAAAAACCCAGAATACTCTTAATCACAGTGGTGGGCATCAGTAGTTTTTAGTAAATTCTTTAATCCTGTCTGGATCTTTATAAGGAAGGCTACCACAATAGTAATATTTTAAATACCTTGTTTGATTAAAATATTTGCTTCAATTCTTGTGATCTGGTCGTTAATTCTTTAATTTATCATTTTAGAAACCATATCACATCCACTTCCTCTTTGAATGGGGAATAGAATCTGATTTTTCCTCCCGAGCCCAGGATGTTGCTCTCCACATGTGGTGCATCTCTGTCAGGAGTGAATAAAAGCTCCATTAGATGTTTCTTATAAAGAAAATTAATTTTCTTTTCTTAACGTCCTTCACTTTATTATCATCAGAGTAGAATTCAGAAAAAGGACTGTAATATATGTTGACAGGGCCTTCCTGTAGAGAGGCTGTTCCAGTTAACTTGCTGATTTCTACAGGAAAATGCCTTGCCTAGTGCATAATTCAGGGAAGATAGAAGCAAGGGATTGGACTGACCAATGATTTCAGTGAGGAAAACATGTTGGAACCAAAATATTCTATGTAAAATGTATGATGTTCTTAATGCTCACATTTAATATTTAATAGCTCCAGTCCTGCAGGGTAGTCTTTGAACTGCAAGTTCAGCTACCTGACTGGCATTTCTGTATGCCACAATTAGAGCTGTCAAAACAATCTCTTTTAAAATAGAATCAGAAGGAGCTTGAGTGCTTGTTATCTGGAGTTGTTGCAGCATTACTTGATGTGAATACAGAGTTTCCCCCAAAAGGTGAGGCTAGAAAAATATTTTCTGGTTAGAAGTACTTCTTCTATACATAACACACACCAAAGGAAGCGACGCATCTTTCCAGGCTAATGGTGAGATCTTTTCCTTTAATTATTTAGATATTTATGAATAGGCAGGCATAAAAAATCTATGAAGAAACACATAGGCAAACATTTCTCAAATATATTGTTATAATATGGAAAAGAAAACAGGGCGATGTAGGAAGAATCCTAAAATAATTGTTCAGTAATGAGCATCATATGTCTAACAGAAATGCTTTTAATCTTTTATATTAGACTGCATAGAGTAAGTAAGCGAAGTTAGGTAAGAAATGGCTCATCTCTGATCTCTTCTTCCTGCAAAACATTTTCTCAAATGATTAAAATATGAATCTAGGTTTCCTAATTCACAAATACAATTCTTATTGTGACTAGCTAGGATCTCCCCAATCAACCATACAAAATTGCAGTATTTCAGACGATACACTTCTTGCACCAGCTTCCTGTTCCTCTTTGAACTTATTTGCCCATATATTTGAAAAAAATGTAGAAAAGTTCTCTTTCTTCTTCTCTCTTTTTTATTCTGAGAGTGACTTTGCCTCGTTGCATTATAAGCCAGGCTTATGATTGTCAGACTTTAAAATTCCCAGTAGAAATTCTGCAACAGATTCCATGTCATCACCTCAAACGTCATGTCAACGGTGGATCTTCTCCCATTAAGGAGGAAATGAATGACAAAACCTATGTTATAATATTGGGAATTGTGCTCTCAAAGTGTTGGACTTGCTCAAGAGTCAGGATGCACAAAGTGAAACAGTGCTCCCTGCATTATGTGGAATTTAAGAATGCGTGTGCTGCCTTTTGAAGGAGAAAGGCTAAATTTGTTATTTAAGGGTTTTTTGCTTAAAGCCTTACTGTCCACTCCCCAGTTACTCCCCCTTGGCTTTATACTGTGACCATTTCCAGCCGAGTGCCAAAGATGGACCGGCTAATAGTTGGCCATTGGGTTAGGATACAAGGGTCAACCCCGCCTGAGGAGAGCTGTTAGAGTGAAGCTCTCAGGACTAGGAGAGGAGGAGCCCTTAAGAGCATCTGACAGGTACATTAACGGTTACAGCACACAAAGGAAGCCCTGTGGAGCCCGGAGCAGGCCGACACATACGCACATCCTCCTCACACACAAAGTGTGCTCTGGATGTGGAGACGCTGCCTGGGGTCACAACAGTCCTGTGGGCTGTATCAGGGTTGTCTTCCTAGATGGGGTTTTTTCCTTATTGTGTCTCCGGAGCTCCTGATGTGAGAGAGATGTGCTCTCTCAAAAAGGCCAAACACACGTGGTGAAGAAAATAAAAATAGATATTCCCTAATGTATAAAGACCCTCATAGACTGGAGGTAGGAGCGAAGCGGGGAATGGAAGGTAGTTCAGAGGAGGGAGAGTTTAAGCCCCCGAAATGCTATCCTCGTAGCCGTCAGTCTTGAGAATATTAAGCCCCTCCTTGGGTCACACAGATTCTTTTATGTATTCATTACTCATGATAGAAAAGTTTTTTAAAATTATTGATGTGATGTCTTTAAAAACGCCTTCCTATATATACACCCCAAGGTCCCCATCATAATAATCAGGTCAGGAGGTTACATATATATTCTTCAATATTTTTAGAAATGTTTCTGGAATATTCTTAAAGATGAGGAAATTATTTCTTGATTTATTAAGGTACCCCAAAATTTTAGTTGAGAATAGTAGAAAATGGAACTCAACCTACTTTTACTGTGAAACTACAGTGAGTAAATTATAGTTTGTTGCTTTTGAGTTAAAAAGAAAACCCAAGTACTTCACCATTTCTATACATCAAGCCTAATTGCCCATGTAGCGTGAACTCCTCATGAAGGATTCCAGCGATTTGAAAAAGCCAACATTTACATTACTTATGAGTCAGGCACTTCAACTTTGTAAGGCTTCAGAGAATTGGGGATTTATTCTGATGTGTTTGATTACTAACCTTTAATATTTTCTGTAACATTGTTTTTTTTTGGCCAGAAAAAAAAAAATCAAGTCTTCATGTTTTGCTCAACGTCTGTGACAAAATAATTGCTAAACCTTTTTTATGTTAATTTTATTTCACAGTTATCTTTCCTTTTCATCTAAATTCAACTCCTCAATAATGCACTCTGTCTTAATGAACTCAGTCTTACCTTTTCAGCATTTTCATGAGTCCTGCAGGTAATTAGACAACTTACCATTTCATTTATAATTGTGGTTATCTTTTCTTCTTACTTGAAAACTTCAGAAGAGCCCAGAGACCTCTCTCTCCCTTACCAAAGAAAGGTGAAACTTTTAACAGGTCAAAATATCTTTCTAGAAAAACTTACTCTTTTTTGACCAGTATTATAACCAGCTACTTTTCTGCTCACCTGGGACAGCAGGAATGTATAAAACAATAGCAAGACTCCACTAACTGGTCTTGGGTGATCTTGAAAGTTTAGCTGCAAATTGTAATGTTTCAACATTCCTTGCTTTTTTTTTTTTTTTTAAGTTTATTTTGAGGGAGCGAGAGAGAGCAGAGGAGGGGCAGAGAGAGGAGAGAAAGAGACAATTTCAAGCAGGCTCTGCAGTGTCAGCGCAGAGCCTGATGCAGGGCTTGATCTAATGAACCATGAGATGATGGCCTGAGCCAAGGTCAAGAGTTGGATGCTTAACCACCTGCGCCCTCCAGGCGCCCCTCAACATTCTTTGGTGTGATCAGTCCTTCCTGTAACAGAAATGCTTATCTTCCCATTCTTACTTGTGAATCTGAGTTCACTTTCCTTCACTGGATCCTGTTCTGTCACTGATTACCAGAGTTCTGACCCAGGGAAGTTGCTAGTGATGCATTTGTGGCTAGATTTCTGCCTTCTCTATACCCCCATTTTACCTTCAGCCCTAGGGAGCTGGGCTTGACCATATTTAAACCTCAGAGACTCTCTTAATCCACCTTATTTGAAGCCTGGACCTTACTTTCTCCCTAAAACCTCAGCTAGGTCCACTGAAACACCTCACAGGAGTGGCTGACCAGAGCACCCCCAGGCCTGTAATGTGTATTGGAGAAAACCTGGAGGAGGGGAGGAGCAGAAGGAGAAGTGAATTCCTCATTGTTCTTCATCTTCTGGAGCAGAGCACAGAAATCTAAGAGTACTGAGTGGCAGGCTCTGGGCTAGGAGCCTAGACAAGGGCACGTAGGAGTTCATAGATAAATTATTGAGGGAAGAATCAGCCCTTCCCTCAGTGTGATCAGGAGCTGGGATCCAAGCCATTAGGGTCCCAGCTGTATATTGTGGTAAGATATACTCCAGCCTTGTTCCCTCCCCATAGCATTCTGTGCAGGTGTCTATAGAAGGCCAGACACCTTTCTATAAAGCCTGTCTGCGTTCTTAACCTAGTTCACCTTGATCTCTCACACACTGGGGATGCCATAGATAGATACAGTAGTCCTATCAAAGGTGGTCAATGGGGCACCATTTTGTGGGACTTCTTCTTTAGGTTTCGTCACAGATGCATTCAAGAGAATTGCTCCCTAATGGTAGAGGTGGAGGGGCTATGATGAATGATTTTTAGATATGTTGATATGACAGACTGGTGGCTCATGAAATAACATGCTTTTTACAACCTGCACACTGTTTAATTAAAAAAAAAAAAGCTGCTAACATTTCACATGGGGAATCTTTTTAAAAAACCCAAATTTCTGGCTTCTTTAAAAAAATTAAAAGATTTCGCCTCATTGAGCCTATATTCCTTCACAGCAACAGTTGGATGGTCATTGTGGTTTGCCCTCTTTACGTAGGCTGGTGTCTACTTCTCCTTGGCCTATTGGTCACTTGTGTGACCTTACCTCTCTGGCTCCTGGTATCCTTTGAGCCTACAGATTTTGTTTTAAAATCTACCGAGTACTTACATAGAACTCCTTATAGGCAAAGAGGGTACCAAGAGAAGTGTTTTCATATTCCCAGTGGTATTGTTAGATTATTTATTATTGTATATATAGCTGCTGACATATTGCCCTTACCATGTCTACCAAAACAGTACAGAAAATAGATTAACAGTCATAAGAGTATTGTTTCTAAGATTTTTTTTTTTTTTTTTTTTTTTAGTATTCACTGTGGGCATGGAAGGTTGCTAGATGTGTTAGTGTAAGTTTGTGGTAGAAAAAAACTTCTGTTTCAATATGAACGGAGTTGCTTATCTCAGAATCTTTGCTCCTGGGAGCCAAGGCAGGGCCAGTGTGGACATAGTCTGTTGCTTCTGTCTGTACTTGAAACGTTTTACACAATTTTGATTCCAACTAGAGTCCTTGTGGAAAAATTTCATTGTATAAGAATGATGAACAGAGTGCCCCGAAGGAAGAGTGTCTGTCTGGAAGAGACACCAAGGAACGTATAGTAACCTGGTTAAGAATAAACAAACCCTTTAAGGGTTCATGAGTTGTATCATAAGGGACAACGGGAAGAAGCAGTAGGATGGAGGAGGCCTCCAAAGCCCTGGATCGGACTCACCTCAGATTCAGAAGCTTCTCACTTTGGGTTGTTCTTTACACCTTCCTAGAATTGTTTACATCTGGGTGAGAGTACGGGCTAATGAAGATGCATGCCAGAGACAAAAGCAAAAGTGGTTATGTTTCTGTTGCTTTCCTGTAAATCTGCAAAGGTTTCATGTGAGATCTCGATGCTTTATTTTTATTTTTACTCCTATATTCAGACAAGGTGTTAAAAGCAGATGCTACAGAGTAAGCATGTGAACTATTCTACATTAGAAGTATTGTAATTCTGGAAGATGAATGTAAGAGAGTTGAAGTGGTTAGTTTCTCTGGAGAGAATCAAGAGTAGGGGGTTTGTGGTGCAGTGTTTGAGGGAGGGAGAATATGGGGGAAGGAAAGGTTGGGAGACAAGAGGAACAGGAGGAGAGGGGAGGGCAGGAAGGGAGAGAATGGGTGTGTGTGTGTGTGTGTGTGTGTGTGTGTGTGTGTGTGAGTGTGAAGGATTTCAGAGAAGAATTCAGACTGAATTGGAAATAACTCCTGTTGCCTGTGAGTTGTAGCTGAGTATAGTTGAAATGCCAAAAGCCTTCTCCTGTCTCCTTTTCTACACATCTGCTGTCCTGGCTGCTGCTGACATTTCCATTTGTTCTTTTCTTTTCTTTTTTCTTTTTTAAATTTTTTTTAGTCTTTCACGGAATTTCGAGGTAGAGTTAATTGATCAGATCAGTAAGAATCACTCAAAAGATGGGCCAAGTAACAGTTTCGTTGACTTTTTGAAACTGTTTATCTAAATTTGAAGTAGCGTCTAACAGGCAAGCAGGGCAGAGCTGCTGACAGATTGTAGAGCATTCATTTCCAAGGCTATCTGTTTATTTCAGAGAAGTCTGCAAACACTGCACAGAAGTACCCATTTCCTTTTTGGTTGCAACTTCTACCAAACCGTTAAGTTGCACTATGTTTTAGAATCACTTGTCATTCATGATGATCTCAAAGGGATAGAAGTTGAGCTCTTAAATATGCAGACTTTATAAAATAGTTTTATAGGATTATATTCTTGCAAAACATCCCCCCCCCCCATTTGAAGATATAAAAATGTACTGATGAGCTTATTTGGTTAGTTACAAAACGATCTAAAATAATGACAACACATGAATGATAAATAGTGTAATCCAATGTGTCACCATGGTCCTTGTATTTTATACTAAATGTTAAGGGGGTTCGAGACTTGGTTAGAATGTTTAAAAGCTGATGTTTAATTGAGATCGTTGTTCATCTAAATGTGGTTGCTTAAAGGGAAATAATAATGAAACAGAGGAAACCTTCTAGGTGCTAGATCTTTTTTTTTTTTTTTTTTCTTTTTCTGTGTGTGTGTGTGCGCTACATCATCTTAATGGAACCCTGAAGCCTGAGAGGTGAATCATCTAATGTTTTGGTCAAAGGAATGCTTTTGAAACCCTATAACTGATATAGAAATCATTATGGTTATGAGCCCATATTCTATTATAAGGACACATTTTCTTTTTCTTTTTTTAATGTTTATTTATTTTTTGAGAGAGAGAGAAAGAGAGACAGAGCATGAGCAGGGCAGGGGCGGAGAGAGAGACACACACACAGAATCTGAAGCAGGCTCCAGTTTCTGAACTGTCAGCTTAGAGCCTGACACGGGGCTCGAACCCACTGACTGTGAGATCATGACCTGAGCTGAAGTCAGACATTTAACCGACTGAGCCACCCAGGCACCCCAATAAGTACCTGTTTTCTAAACCAGCTTCTGGTGTAATGATGTAATCTCATTAACCCATGCATCCTCTATTGTCACACTGTAAATATTCTTCTTCTATTTATTTATTTATTTTAGAGAGAGAGCATGAGGTTGGGGGGAGAGGGGCACAGGGAGAGATTGAATTTTTGTTTTAAGTTTATTTATTTGAGAAGGACAGAGACAGCATGAGTGGGGGAAGGACAGAGAGAGAAGGAGAGAGAGAATCCCAAGCAGGCTCTGTGTGCCCCCCCCCCCGCCCCATGTGGGGCTCGAACTCATAAAACAGTGAGATCATGACCTGAGCTGAAACCAAGAGTCAGATGCTTAACTGACTGAGCCACCCAGGCACCCTAAGAGAGAGAGAATCTTAAGTAGGCTCCATGCTCAGTGTGAAGCCTGATGAGGGGCTTGATCCCATGACCCTGGGTGGAAATCAAGAGTGGATGCTCAACCGACTGAGCCACCCACATGCCCCAAATATTATTAAATGAATGACAAGAACAATAAGTGATTTATTTAGATGCTAAGGTTCTGGTTCAGTGGGATGGTCTTTAATAATTCAGAGAAATTTACAATTTAAACTGTTAGTGGATGCCCAAAACTCTGACTTATGTAACCAAAAATTTTGTATGATTAAGAAGACAAGGGGTGCTTGGGTGGCTCAGTTGTTAAGCATCTGGCCAGTTCAGGTCATCATCTCACGGTTTGTGAGTTCAAGTCCCAGTTGGGTGAGCCCAAGCCCCACTTCCGGTGATCAGTAGCCCCACATTGGGTGAACCCTGCTTCCTTCTCTCTCTCTCTCTCTCTCTTTCTGCCCCTTGTGGGATTTTCTCTCTCTGCACCTCACTCACTTGTGCCCTTGCTCGCTCTCTCTCAAAAAAAAACAAAAAAAACAACTCAATTTAAAAGCCCTGTGGAAGCCTGATTTTTCTGAAAGGAGTCCTAATCAGAGAAGGAAAGGAGACTTTGAGGAAGCCACGCTACATACTTCCCCTTTCCCACCTGGTATTTTTTTTTTAAATTTTGTTACAAAAAATTGTTTTTTTAATGTTTATTTAAAAAAAATTTTAATGTTTATTTTTATTTTTGACAGAGACAGAGCATGAGCGGGGGAGGGGCAGAGAGAGAGGGAGACACAGAATCTGAAGCAGGCTCCAGGCTCTGAGCTGTCAGCACAGAGCCCAACGTGGGGCTCGAACTCACAGACTGTGAGATCATGACCTGAGCCGAAGTTGGACGCTCAACCAACTGAGCCACCCAGGCGCCCCAATCTTTATTTATTTTTGAGAGAGAGACAGAATGCAAGTGGGTTAGGGGCAGAGAGAGAGGGAGGCACAGAATCGGATGTGGGGCTGGTACTCATGAGCCATGAGATCATGACCTGAGCCGAAGTCGGACACTCAACCCACTGAGCCACCCAGACACTCCTCCCACCTGGTATTTTTATTTGGGTGCAATCAGATGAATATCATCATCAAAGCAAGTCCGGAAAGAATGGGGTAAGACTATAGGCAATGAGAGGAAGTCGTCAGTCATTGTGCCTAATAGAATACATGTGGAGGGGAGGCAGTGCCTGTTTTGCTTAGCCTGCTTTGTTTGTAATAGGGCTTTTACGATTGATGTCAAATCACAGAACTTTTCGAATGCTGGTTTCTGGAGCTTCCTTCTCCCGGTGCACTCCTCTCGAGAACTTCTGCTCACTCAGCGGTTGTGGAGTGCCTGAGAGCAGAGGTCAGTAAAACTACTGCTCAAGGGCCCCACCAGGCCTCCCACCTGGTTTTGTAAGGCCCTGGAATTAAGGAATGGTTTTTACATTTTAAGTGGTTGGAAAAAACTCAAAAGAGGAAGAATATTCAGTAACATGTCAAAATCGTATAAAATCCAAATTTCAGTGTTGACAACCACTTTTTTTATTGGCACATAGCCACATTCATTCATTTACATACTGTCTGTGCCTGCTTTTGTGCTACGACCGTGGAGATGAGTACGCTCACAGTAGAGACTGAATGGTTGGTGAAGCCTAAAATACTAACCACCTGGCACTGCACAGAAAAGGTGTGCCAACCCCTACCCTTAAAGCATGGGACTCAGGAAGAACACCTTGAGGTTCTTTCTCAAAATCTGGGCACCAATGATATAAAGTCACTTGTGGCAGTTGTCAAAATGCAGATTTCCCTGTCCTGGTGTCATACTTTGTACTAATCAGAAATCCACAGAGCCATGCGGACTATGGAGTCTACATTTTTTAATGTTTATTTTTAAGAGAGAGAGTGGGGGCAGGGGCAAACAGAGGGAGACACAGAATCCAAAGCAGGCCCTGAGTTGTCAGCACAGAGCCCCGTGCAGGGCTCGAAGTCATGAACTGTGAGAGCATGACATGAGCTGAAGCTGGATACTCAACCGACTGAACCACCTAGGCGCCCCTGGAAAATACGTTTTTTTCTTTTTCTAATAGATATATAATGTAATATTTTATTATTTTAATTTGCATTTCACCAAAATTGTATAACATTGAACATCTTTTCATATGCTATTTGCCACATTTATGTTGTCTTTGGTAAGGTATCTGGTTCAAATCTTTTGCTTATTTTTATGTTTTAATTTTTACTTTTTTTCAATATATGAAATTTATTGTCAAATTGGTTTCCATACACACCCAGTGCTCATCCCAAAAGGTGCCCTCCTCAATACCCATCACCCACCCTCCCCTCCCTCCCACTCCTCATCAACCCTCAGTTTGTTCTCAGTTTTTAAGAGTCTCTTATGCTTTGGCTGTCTCCCTCTCTAACCTCTTTTTTTTTCCTTCCCCTCCCCCATGGGTTTCTGTTAAGTTTCTCAGGATCCACATAAGAGTGAAACCATATGGTATCTGTCTTTCTCTGTATGGCTTATTTCACTTAGCATCACACTCTCCAGTTCCACACACGTTGCTACAAAGGGCCATATTTCGTTCTTTCTCATTGCCACGTAGTACTCCATTGTGTATATAAACCACAATTTCTTTATCCATTTATCAGTTGATGGACATTTAGGCTCTTTCCATAATTTGGTTATTGTTGAGAGTTCTGCTATAAACATTGGGGTACAAGTGCCCCTATGGATCAGTGGAAAATACATTTTTAACTTGTGTTCTGAGTGGTTTTTCCGAGCACTTTGGAATCAGAATGATTGCTTTGTATGGGGAAATGAAAGTGGGTTTCTGGATGCCTAGAACTGATTTAGTCTAGGCAGACCTTCTGGTTCTATATGAAATGTCATTTATGGATTGAGATAGGCTGGAGGGTTCTCTCCGAATTCTACATTATTCTGTGTTTCCTCACTTGCAGAGCTCTTAGGAATTTTGCTATTGAAATAAGATCGTTTGTCTTATTGTACAAAATGATGGTCTCCAAGGGGACTGTGCATACGCAAAGTCCATAATCTTACTTCCAGGAAGAAAATATTAGAATAATTAATTTCTTCTGTAACTTATTTTTTTAATTTTTAAAAAAATATTTGTTTATTTTTGAGAGAGAGAGAGAGATACAGAGCATGAGCAGGGAAAGGGCAGAGAGAGAGATAGGTAGACACAGAATCCGAAGCAGGCTCCAGGCTTTTTGCTGTCAGCACAGAGCCTGATGTGGTGCTTGAACCACAAACTGTGAGATCATGACCTGAGCCAAAGTCAAATGCTCAACCGACAGAGCCACCCAGGCACCCCTGTAACTTACTTTTTATGTGAATGAAATACATAAAACTTAAAAATTAAAAAGTTTCTGATAGAAACATAGTGTTTTCAAGTTACACCCGTTGCCACTCTCATTCCTTTTCTCCAGGGGCTGTTTCCTTTGCCATTTACTTCCTTATCTCTGAATGGTGAGCCCAGACTGCTCTTTCTGTTTTTCAGCTGTAGACATTATCTGTTGACTTCTACTATGAAAGACAAGAATTTCGCATTCTGCTTACTCATGCTCTTGCCTTCCTTCCATTGTCCCAGTATGATTATATGTAAACGTTTTGTGTGATAGTCACTGTTTAGATTATTGTGGCAGTGGATTGTTTTCTAGATCTGCTGCCTGCCCTTCATCTTATCTTGGAATTGCCTTTGCCTCTTTTTGTTGCTATATCTTAGACCTTCCTTTTTCTGACTTTTGTCTCTCATTTTGGTGGGTCCCCTTCTCCAGTTGCTTCCTGATGGAAGGCATGGGGGCGAAAAGCTTTTCAGGAACTTGCATGTCTGAAAATGCCTTGAGTGATAGTTTTGATGAGTATACTACTGTGGTTAAGAAATATATGTGTGTGTGTGTGTGTGTGTGTGTGTGTGTGTGTGTGTATATATATTTTTTTTTTTTTCCTCATTAAGGAATTGTTTCATCCACTTGCAACTTCCTGAGTTCCTATCAGGAAAGCTAATGCCATGTTGATTTCTGACCCTTTGTTTTTCTTCTGGAAACTTTTATAAATGTTCCTTTTCCCTCCAGGGATCTGAGATTTCAGGATGATATGCTTTTTGTAGACACTCGTATCCTTCAGTTTTGAAGACTTTTTTTCTTGTATCATTTTTGTTTTAGTTCTCTCTCTTTATTCTCTGTTTTTGGAACTCTTATTCATTCGATATGGGAACTTCTATATTATTTTAATTTTCTATTTTTTCCCCCTTTTTTCCATCTTTATTTTTTAATTCTACTTTCTGGTGTATTTTGTCACCTTTTTCTTATAGTCCTGTATGGAACTATTTTTTGGCTAACATTTTTGTCTTCAAGATATCTTTCTTTCTCACTTAATATTCTTTGCTTATAGCATACTATTCTTGTTTCATGGATGTAATATATTCCCTTAAACTCTGATTACTGTTTCTTTCTTTTTTTTTTTTTTTTTTTGCGCGAGAGAGAGAGAAGGCACACAAGTAGGGGAGGGGCAGAGGGGGGCGCTGAGTATCTGAAGCAGGTTGTGTGCTAAGAGCAGATAGTGTGATGTGGGGCTTGAACTCATGAACCTGTGAGATCATGACTTGAGCTGAAGTTGGACACTTCAGTGACTGAGCCACCTAGGTGCCCCCCTCCCTACTCCTTGTATGGAATTTATTTTTTTCATTTTTTAAATGTTTATTTATTTTGGGGAGAGAGAGAGACAGAGCGTGAGCAGGGGAGGGGCAGAGAGAGAGGGAGACACAGAATCCGAAGCAGGCTCCAGGCTCTGAGCTGTCAGCACAGAACCTGATGTGGGGCTCGAACTCACGGAATGTGATATCATGACCTGAGCCCAAGTTGGACGCTTAACCGACTGAGCCACCCAGGTGCCCCTGGAACTATATTTTAGTTAACCTTTTAATCTCCAAGATATTTTTTTCTGTTTATATTCTTTGATTATAACTTATTATTTTTGTTTCAAGGGTATGATACATTCCCTTAAACTCTGATTACTGTTTACCTTTTGTTGTTGTTTGCCTTTTATTTATTTATATTTTAACCTGTGTTGTGTTCGTTCTGAGTGCCTTGTTTTTCTGTTAGGTTTGATCTCTGTTTTTCTTGTCTGAGATCTTTCTGAAATTTCTGATGGTTTTCGTTCTTTGTTTATAGTCAGGAATGAGATACTAACAAGCTTAATGAAATTTCTGTGTGTATGATTGAGGTTTAATCAATGTGCTGGTGAGCTTCATAATGGGATAATAAGGCAATGGGCAGGTTTTTTCACTCTGGAATTGCCAAACAGTGTACCTTTTCCATTTTTTTTTCTTTAAAGCTTATTTATTTTTATTTTGAGAGAGAGCAAGTGAGGGAGAGGCAGAGAGAGGGAGAGAGAGAGTCCTAAGCAGGCTCCCCACTGTGAGTGCAGAGCAAGATGGGGGGCTCAATCCCAGGGAACTGTGAGATCATGACCTGAGCACAGATGAAGAATCAGATGCTCAACCGACTGAACCATCCAGGCACCCCTCCTGTACCTTTTCTTCGAGCAGTTCTGTTTCTTCACAGGAACCTCCAGTTTCATGCATGGTTGGATCTTGATGTCTAGTATTCCAGTAGCTGAGTAAAGTCAGGGGTATGGAGGTCTCCCCTTTTTGTATGTAGAATTTAACTTAATCATCCCCAGTACAGTGCCTCACCCAACCACACAATACTTTCTAGAAAGTATTTTCTTTTGCTAGAATGTGTAGCTTGGGATGAGGCATGAGGGGAGTCATTTAGCTACATAGAGTGGCAATGTTTATTGTGTGGTATAGCACTCTTTATTTTTTCTAAATGATCTTATTAAAAGTTGACATTAACATAGGTCTTGTACAGTGGCAAAAAACTATACATGTGTATAATTTATAATTTTTCAAGTTGTGAAGGTATGCTTAAAGACAGTTACTAATGGAGGTATTAGACAAAACACATATAGAAACTACTCATTTTAAGGATATATAGTGAAAGTTTTGAAAAATATTTGTGTATAAAGATAGAAATTAAATCAGAAGTACTAAAAATTTTGCTAGAGCAAAACATAACAAAGTACAGTTATATGGCTTTGTTTGCACACAAAAACAAATGTGTGGGATTAATCACACGAATTTCTAAAAGTGTCATTGGGTGGAAACTTCAAGAATCATATTCAGCCCCAATTTATGGGAGAATTTTCTTACACTTAGAGCTATTCAAATATGAAATATGCTGCTTTGAGATTTTATTTTTTACTTTAATAATTTGCTTTTTGCCTTTTTCCTTTCATCATGCATTATGTCCGATCTCCAGGGATAGTGTACGTGAGGTTTCTCTTTGGGGTGATTTATTAGTCTAGAAAAGTTCTCAAGTCCTTCCTAAGTCTAATATTCTATGATTTAAACTCAGATCTAAAGTTATAAAATACTGGAGTCAGTTTGGAATAAACAAAACAGAATTCAGAGTAACAGTTATATGTTTAGTGTATTTTGTGGTTATAACTTCATCTTTACTGTTTATAGCTGCAAGTTTATCTGACCCACGTGACTTACAGAAGGTGTTCCTCAGTGGAGCTTACCCAGAGCCCCTTGACACTTTCACAGCAAAGGCTTGTGTTGGTGGAAAAGGCATCCGTCCATTTCACTGGGCTCTTTTTCATGTGGAACGAAAGTAATTAGATGTCTGGCTTTAGTAGTATAGTATTAACTCTTATCTGGAGGACACCCAAGGTTTATATAATACCCAGGCATCAGTCAATTAGACCAAGAAAAAACAAGTCAATTTTATGAGTCTACATGAGTCAGGCATTTGATTATCCTGAGAAAACAGGGGTCTGGCTCCTTTCACTGAAGCTTTCCTTCTGCAATCGATTAACTGCTGACTCTTGTTCTATTGACCCTCACTAATTTTGTGGCATGGGCTGTCATTCCTTATCTGGAGTGCAAGGGAGACTCCTCTGTAAATATCAACAGCTTATGAGGTTAAGGGGGGCTTCTTCTATTCTGCAGCCAGGGTTCACGATCTGTGTTGATGTGGAGGACCGGGTCTGGAGCTTGCTGCCTAGTCCATTTTCCAAGACCAAATTACAAGTTATAGCTCTCTCTTTTCTACACCCAACAAATTGTTGGATGGCCAACACCAGTATAGGTTATTTACAAATTAAGATTTGATTTCATCTTGACTTTGTTCTTTCATTTTTTATATCATATTCTCACCAATGTAAAATCCTGCCTTTATGTGAAAATGGAATTTAGTGTCTCGATAAATAAATTACTCTTGCCAGCTAAGGATTAGCTGGTGCTGTTTCATTCTCTGCTCTATTTCTTCATATCAAAAAATTTAGTGGCTTGTTTGGTGGTTTGCAATCCCTTAATTAGTATAAACAATTAGTACATTCACAGAAAATATGCTGCTGGTTTTATGTTACTTGTTGGCTATCACTCAGATCCCTATATCCATTCCTCAGATCATCTAAAAATTTGTTTGTTGGGTTAAGTCATACCTTATTCCTATTGATAACTTTAAGAAAATGTTTCTAAGATCTAGCTGAATTATATGGTAAGACACAGAATGATGAATCCTTTGGAATGAACTAGTTGCCGAAAAAGGTGTCCAAAGAGGGATGTGTTCCAATACTGCAGCATACTGCTCCCCACCTGGATACTTTACCTCTAAGGTCAAGCTGAAATATGACAATTATAAACCAGGATGCGTTTAGATCCAAATACATGGACATTCTAGGAAGGCAGAGTGGTGTAAGCTTAAGAGCATACTCACTTCTATCCTTACTTTCCCACATCATGTCTGTAAAATGGAGATACTGAGAATTTATGTAGTCCTTGTCAGAGTCTGAAGAACTTTAATTCTGCTTTTCTCTTGCTTGCCCTTGTATTGGAGAAAATCATGTGCAGGTTCCTGAACATCCTCTTTTGTTTCTCATCTGTACACCATCGTTGTTTCCTCCAGCCTGTAGAATCTTTTTCTTCATAGTCTGCCTGGTCGTGTTTTTTAAGGCAGAGTTCATGTGAAATTTCTGACTAACCAAAGTAGAGTAGAGAACCCCTTCCTTTGTGCCTCCACCTATCAAATATTACAGCCATTGTCACACTGTATAGGTTTTGTGTTTGTTTTGTTTTGTTTTGTTTTTGTTTTTGTTTTTGTTTTTCAATTAACACATGAATCTCTCCTTTAGGACCGTAGGATACTACTCTAAGTGCTCAGTAAATGTTGAAGGAATGCTGTTTTTTATGCCTAGAATGTGCTGGATCAGTTGTCAGTTGCTGTGTAACACATTCCCTAGATTGATGGATGAAGGCAACACTGATTTATCTGCACGGTTTTTCTGTTGGTCTTACTTATGTTTTACCTGTGACTGTGGTCGTTTGGCAACTTGACTGGGGTTAGGGGCTCCACTATTGCCTTACGCATGTGTCTGGGGCCTTAGTTGGATTAGTTGGGATGACTGATCTCTCTCTTTGTGATCTGTTTTTTTTTTTTTTTAAGTTTATTTATTTAGAGAGTGTGTACACAAACGGGGGAGGGGCAGGGGGAGAGGGAGACAGAATCGTAATCAGGCTCTGTGCTGTCACTGAAGAGCCTGATGTGGGGCTTGAACTTATGAACCACAAGATCATGACCTGAGTGGAGATTAAGGGGATGCTTAACTGACTGAGCCACCCAGGCGCCCCTCTGTTTGTGATGTTTCATTTGAACTTCTTGTGTGAGGGTGGGCAAGTCCTAATGGGCAGGTGCCTGGAGAGCCTCCCCGGTGTCCTATTTGCTGATATTCCCTTGGCCCAAGCAGGTCACATGGCCCAGCTCAGAGTCAGCATGGGAAAGGACTGTACAGGGTCTGCATACCATGATGTGTGGTGTGTTGGGGGCCACTAATGTAACAGTCTTGCATGTGCACTTATCGTCATTGTCTCACTGTTGAAGAACTTTTGTTCAAAGCTTTTGATCACTTTTCTCCTCTAAAAAGCCTTCCATGTCCTCTCCAGGGCTTTTCTTACATTTTCTTATTGTAAATGGGGTTGTCTTCAGTTATTTCCCCTGGGAGCAGCAGTGAGGTGCTCCTCTAGAACTTAGTGGGACTATATTCATTTATACTTCACCTTGTTACCAAAAACATGTGAGGCATCAACTTGGAAATAGAGGACATGGGGTCACCTAGGAAACTTTGTGTGACATATAAGATTTAATGCATATTGTCTCCCAGGTCAAGTCAGTCTTACTGAAGGTATTAATATAGCCAAAAGAAATATATTGTTTTTTAAATTTCAATTTTGAAAAGATAAAAACAAAAAACCCCAATACCCTGTGCTGTGGAATTGAAATTGCAATTGTTTTGTGAAGCAGTTTGGAAGTCTGTGCTGAGACCTTAAGAAGTTCATGTTCAAGTCCAATGATTCCACTTGCTGAAAATCATTCTAAAGGAGTAATCAGAGGTGATTTTGTGCAAAGATGTTTACTGATGCATTATTTATGCAGAGAAAAGGGAAACATCCAAATTGGGAAATGATGAAATTATGGAGCAGTTGTGTAATGGAATATCAGGCAACCAGTAACAAGGGTCTGCAGGAAGAAATTGTTATGATTGGGAAATTGGTCCCAATGTAAAATGTAAGTGATTCAAAGGTATATGAGGATTGATTCAATTCTGTTAAAACCGTGTGTGTGTGTGTGTGTGTGTGTGTTTTCATTGATCAACAAATGTTTTAAACACATTGTGCTTGGTACTGGGGCCCTGTTGGAAAGAAGAAAAGACATGTTCACTTCCTTCACTGTGCTTCCAGATTAGTGGGGAAAGTTGATGCTGATTGGTGCTGATGCTGATGGGGAATAGCCAGATTCACACTGCAAAAGGACCAAGAAGAAGACAGAGCAAGTAAGAAAGTTTATTGGTTTGAAAAAACCGAGTGAGTTTTGAAGGGAATAAATTTTTGGGGGGTGGGAGAGAATTGTCGGGGTGAGACACTGAGACAATCAATCAAATGAGGTAAGAGGGTTTTTAAGAATTTCTGCTAAATATGTTCCTATTTTGTTTTTTCCTTTTTTAGCAGAAGACTATTGGAAATACTTAAGTTACTTGTCAATTATTTTAGATGCTGAGCTATCTTTGGGTATGACACCATGCTGACATGAAACATTCCAGAGCCCTTAGCTTACCACGGTACATATGTAAATATATGTAGATGGGTGTATGTGTGCAAATATATACATACATGTATCATCTGTCTATGCAAATGTTATAAGGATGGAGGGGTGGAAATGCTTCCCAAAATCTAGGAGATCACAGGTAATTTTAGTTTTGTTCTTTTTTTTATTTTTTTAATTTTTTTTAATATTTATTTATTTTTGAGACAGAGAGAGAGCATGAACAGGGGAGGGGCAGAGAGAGAGGGAGACACAGAATCTGAAACGGGCTCCAGGCTCTGAGCTGTCAGCACAGAGCCTGACGCGGGGCTCGAACTTGCGGACCCTGAGATCATGACCTGAGCCAAAGTCGGCCGCTTAACTGACTGAGCCACCCAGGCGCCCCTGTTTTGTTCTTAATGTATCTGTAGTCAGAGAAATATGTTCCATATAAAAGTTATATATATAAAAGTCACGTATATTTAAACTTTAAAAAGAGTTGGTAAGGAAGTAGGTTGGTCAGCAGGAAAAGCATGCCATTGCCTTAGCTGGGGGGAGGGTGACTCCTCCAGGTATTCTCAGCAGGTCTCACCAGTGTGCACATGGATTCCTTATGCCACCATAGCCTGAAGTCATCAAACGTGTTACATTTGCATACTTTCTCTAGCTTTCACTCTACTTATCTAAATATTCTTATGGGGTGCTTGGGTGGCTCAGTCGGTTGAGCGTCCGACTTTGGCCCAGGTGTTGATCTCATGGCTCGTGGGTTCAAGCCCCACATCGGGCTGCCAGCACTGAGCCTGGAGCCTGCTTTGGATTCTGGGTCTGCGTCTCTCTGTCCCCCTCCCCTGCTCACATTCTTTCTCTGTATCTCTTTCAAAAACAAATAAAACATTAAAAAAAAATAAACACTCTTCTGAATACAATCGAGGTTGAGAATGTGTATGTAGAGCTGTCTTCAGAAGCAGAGTAAGGTGGCTCTTCACCTCCTCAAGCCCTGTGTCCATGATACTCAAGACAATGCAAGTTTCACTGTAAACTTGTTAATTAGAATTAGAATTCCCAGTTAAGCTCAGTTAATAAAACTTAATGTCCCAGAGACAGATTCATGGTCAGTGTGCTGACAAAATCAGATATCTGAGCTTCCCAGGGAGCACGGCAAGCCTTGTACCTGGAGATTTACCAAAGTAGAATCTTCTTGAGAAGCTTCTTGGCACTTAGCCATGTGACCTGTTCTGTTAACACTTGTACCTAAATATGTTCATTCTCCTTAATATTCTACACTCTTCAGTTAAACTTTATAGAGCTTTGTCTATTTTCTTGTTTTCCTTACCAGAGGGAGAAACTTTTGAGGGCAGATATTCCTTTTCTATTTTTTTTTTTTGTGTGTGTGTGCATGTGTATTTAGTACCTTGCACAGTGCCTGACAAAAAAATATTTAGTTAATATTTACTGAATGAAAACAAATACACCAATTGACAGACATACTTAACCATATATACATAGGCAAATATAGCTAGATTTTGGAACATCCACTCTTTTGGATTATTTATACCTTACTTTACATACATTAGCCTAATAATCCCATAACTGCATTTGTAAACTATTACTCTGTTTTCTTCCCATGTCCTGTGTAGTCCCCTATGTGAACTGTGTTGCCGTGTTATTAGAGGTGGGTGGTATTTAAGGATGTGTTAGGCCATAAAAGTTCTGACAAGGCCTCCCTTGTAAGAAATGACAGGGCTTGGGGGGAAGTAATCCACTGCGGCTCAGGTAAGAAATCAGTCTGTCTGTGAACAAAGCTTAAGTCTGTTCCAATGACATTTTGTTGTTGTTGTTTTAAAAGTCTGCCCTTCCATGCAAAAATCTGCAGAATGAATTTGTTGAGGGCTCAAGGATGAGGAGAGCATTGGCATTTTCTCTCCTCCATAAAACAAATGGAAACAGACGGTGAAGAAAGGTAAATACCTGTGACCTCCTCTCAATAGGCCTCTGGTGAAGTCATTTGTAATGAAATGAGGCCTGCAGTGAAGGTTCCTCCGGGAAGCCCCCTCCTACCTCCCCTCCTCCCAGGGGATTCCGTTTTCCCTCTCAGGAACTCTTACAGCTAATAAGCTTAGATATGAACAATGGCTTCCACACATATTGTGCACATTTCTCAAATTTTGTTCGCACAAAACTGCTGAATGGCACACTTCCTCAGCTCTAGCTACTGTCCGTACCTCTGGGGAGTGTGGGCAGAGTGGCGAGGTCAGCCTCACAATGAGGAAGTTTTCTTGGTTTCAGTAGGCACTTTATGCCCATTTGGAGAGTTTACTTCAAAGGCTTTTTCCATTTCAGGGCATATGAGCACGGCTGTGTTGGGTTGAGTCAAGGGGAATTAGAGTAACCTTGCCAGTAGGTCCCAGGACTGGCTCTGAGGTTGACGTAGGGTGAAGTGAGTTTCAGGCTGACTCACCCTTTGCACTAGATCCATATCAGTGGGTAAGGACATTTGTGAAATGTGTTTATTATACTTGCAGGCAGTTTTTCTTTTTAATTTTTTTGGTTGGTTTTGGATTGGGGCCCTCCTCACTTTTCAAACAATTTCCATACATTTTATACATTATTTCATGTTATATATGCTGAGTGTAATAATTATTTTTGAGAATGATCCCTAAGAATAATTTATGAATTATTCACCATTAAAATCCCACTGTTTTCAGTCATTGCAATTTTCTTTCTTTTTTTTTTTTGTTAAAGTTTATTTTTATTTATTTTGAGTGAGAGAAAGAGAGCAAGTGGGGGAGGGGTAGAGAGAGAGAGGGAGGCAGAATCCCAAGCAGGCTCCACACTGTCAGCACAGAGTCCAATGTGGGGCTTAAACTCACGAACCGTGAGATCACGACCCAAGCCGAAGTCAAGAGTTGGACGCTTAGCCGACTCAGCCACCCGCGCGCCCCAGTCATTGCAATTTTCAGAGAAAGTTTTTATTGTAGAGGAAATGTTTCATATTTGATTTCAGTGAAGAAGAGTTAAGGAAATTTTAAGAGAACATTGAGGGAAATTCTAGTGAGAAAAAATTAAGGAAAATTCAGTGGAAAAAAAATTCTGATTTCAGGGTTTTTAAGGAAGGCAATAAGAAATATTCCAATGTGCTGTAGATTACAGCTGCAAAACCTGGGAGTCCTGTCTTCAAGAAGAACTCATAATTCCTGAGGTTTAGCATAAGAAGAAAACATGATTTTGAGATATAAGTGAAAAGTATTAACTGATGTGCAATTATATTGGCTCCATGAATGTTCATTTCTATTGACTAGCATCTCATTTATCTGAAATCATTACAGCCATTGATTTTAGTTGTTATTAACAGAAAACCAACACAGATGAGCTTCGCAAGAGGGGCATTCAATGCTTGTCAAAAGTGAGAGGTTTGAGTCCAGCTGTTTGAGGACAGGGCTTCAACGGTGTCACCAGGACTCTGTTTCTCTCTGTCTCTCATTTCCTTCCTCTAGATCGTCTTCCCTCTGTGGTCAGCCCCCTTGCTGCAGCTTTATGCCTCACTACCGTCTGCCTCTTTTTCAGTGGATCCTGTAAAGCTTATGCCATTCACACTGATGGAAATGATTTGGATCACATGCCCACCTCTGAACCTTTACTGTGATGTAGGGAAATACTACACACTGGTTGACTGAGGCTGGATCATTGATTTCCGTTGGGTCAGTGGAACCCTCAGGAGTCCAGTGGATAGAAAGACAGCAAGGGATAAGTTCTCAATTGAAAATCAAGGTCCTAGGAAGGCATAATGGAAGCTGGAAAGGCAACGGTAAATGTCTACCCAAATGCATCATATTTAAAAGCATGTACTTTTCTTGTCCCCCTAGATAGTTTATTAAAAAAGAAATAATATTTTGTAAAAGCCCTACCTGGGTTAATAAAACTTACTGTTTTCAGTACTTGATAGATTTTCCAGTTTCCATATGGATTTGCCTAAGGCTAATCATATTTAATATTCTTCACATATAAGCTTTTCTGAAAATGTTTATTGGGATGGAGTGGACTAAATAGGAAATGTGCTTTTTATATTCTGTCTCCTCCCCATCTCGGTCCTAGGAGTCTCAGTGAACCTCTCACAAATGGTGCTCCATTAGCAAGGGTGTCTTTTTGATGCAAGCCCACTAGAGGTGTGGTATGAACTCTTCTTGTCAGACAGGTGGTACTTTGCTGTCTGTGGAGAGGAATACCTGTATGAGCGTACCTATGTCAAGGCCAGATCTAAGCAGGTGAACTAGTACGAGAAGACCGCTACCCGATTCTGTCAGGAATCTCCAAGCTCTCACACCCACCTCTAGGCTTTAAAATTGAGGGACTGTCATGGATATGTCAGCTTGGTGGTTCTCCAATCTGTTCTCTCCAGAATCTTTTTGTGTCATATTATTTCTACAGTAAATCCCCTGTCCGTCTTTGTGTTTGTTGGGAGATACTTGAGGCCTCTTCATGTCTGAATTTACATGAGGTATTAATCCTTTGCGCATTAGTTTTTCCCTCGTGCAGCACCTTACTGGTGATGACTTAACCTCTCCCGAGTCCAGTCATGAATGTGGTGGCAGTGTAATATTTGTTAACTCTATCAATGCGTAGGGATGCATTTGAGATATTAAACAATTTCACTTACTGGAAGGACGCCCATATAGGACACAGACAATACAGGTCCTGAGGCTTCATTCGAGGTCAGTATTCCTAGAATTATTTCATCCCATTCTGTCTTTTCCCAGTAACTTTGCCTCAGCCGTGAACTTCTGCTTTCTGTGTCCCCATGGACTTTGAAACAACTGGAGATCTTTTCCTCTGTGCACATGACCCCAAGTTGTTAAGCTCTCTTAATTTTGTGGTATGTCTGTATTTCTGGTAACTGTCACTTCTGAGAACTGTCAGGGTACCTGCTTCTAAGAGACTTCTGGGCTTCCTTCTTAGTTTCTGTTTCTAAGCTGGGAAGACCTGAAATGCTGGCACGTAATTCAAACGCATGCATTTCATTCACTGACTTTGGAGCATTTCTTTTGGCTTCCTGGGCATCCCCCCGCCCTCCATCTGATTTTCGTAGGTTCTGAGTGTGAAAGAAGGTGAGGAGAGATCACCTCTTTGCATTTTGCAAAAGGCAAATGTCTGCGTTTTAGATGGAAGGTCCTCAGATAAACCAGTCTGATCATCGCAACATCATGCCTTATGAATGAACAAATGGTCTCCTTTCAGCTGCTCTGTTAAGCAGCATTTTTTCAAATGATGGAAGGAACTCACTGAATCAGTGCATGTTTATTTTGCTGTTGGCAAAGAGATGTGAAATAAAGCAGCAATAGACCGGCCTGGCCCTCGACTGAACTATGATGTGGATGAGGTTTGCCTAAGGGGCCCTCAGACCTCCCTTCCACTGCCCCTCTCCTGTTTCTGGGGCTCGTCCTCATTCTCTACCTGTCCTTGCCTCCAGATGTGTGGGGTCCTCCCTGCTCTGCCTGCCTAGGCCCGCTGGCCCTAGGTGGTGCACCTTGCCCTCGTCTGGCTCCCCCAAACGATCATCTAAACTAAACAAAGAAGATACCTGATCTTGCAGCCTGGATCCCCGTTAGCTGTCACTACTGAAAATGAGTACGTCTTCTGGAACCAAGCCTCATTAAGCTATTAATGCACTGTAATGCCTAATGTATTATTTCTCCCAAGAATGCTGACATTTTGATAAGAAATACTTAAGGACCGTTTACATTTAAGCCAAAGGAATGATCATCCTGAAGTGGAATTGCAGGCGTCGCTGGTCCAGTAGATATATCTCCCTTGGGGTAGACAGATCCTTTTTCTGGGCTTTCTCCACATCTCGCTCCTTCAGTAAGGTTTTGGGAAATCCTCCCTTCGAGCCAAGCTGGCAGGGGATTGATTTCTGGGTGTATTCCTGTCAGATCCACATCCAGGGTTTCAGCCTTGTTTGCAAACATCCCCATCAGTTCTTGGAAGGATCTTTCTCGGTTACAGACGTACTCCAGATTCACCCCTCCTACCATTTCCACCCCATTTGTCCATTGGCCACATTCCCTCTGCATCTTGGTGATTAGAACCCTGTTGCTTTCCATCTGGAATAACTCCAGAAATGCCCTATCTAGACTAGGAACTTACTTGGTGAATAGCAACACCTCCCTGGGGCTGCTGATCCTTTCCCCAGGTTTCCTAGTTGTGCTACCCAGTTCTCTCTAGCCCTGGCTCTTTGTCTTCCAGTATGCTGCGTTGCTCACCCTGCCCTGTAGATATTGTTGCAAAAAATGGAGTTACAATAGAGAGCATGGTAAGTGCATGTGGAGGACACAAAAAATTTTGTAGTAAGGAAGATTCATGACTTGAACCTTGGTTGCCTCCAAGAGAGCACTCATTCCACTCTATCACCAATGCATACCTCCTTCCCGCCTCCACCCAGAGCCTTCATTTTTCTAAGATAAAACATTCTTTCCCCCCTAGGACAGGATTACCAGATTCTTCGTCATTCTGGCCATTTTGTTACAGGAAAATCCACTTTGTCAATGTCTCCCTGAAAATTTGGTGTCCAAAAAGGAACAAAATATAGGCAGCTTGAGAGTTCACCTAAGTGTTTTATCATCCAGCCCACATTTCTCCACCTTGTCCACAAAGATACCAGGGGAGACTTTATAAAAATGCCTTGCTGAAATCCTTGTGTGGATTGGCATGTCAAAAAGGAAATCAGGCTATCTAACATAAAACACACACTAATACACAGGCACAGGTGAGACAACATTTATATATTACAACTTAAATGTGCAACCCGCCCCCCCCTCCCCCCCCCCCCCCCCCCCGCCAAAACCAGTACTCTTTATTTTCCGTAAGTGACCTCATCTTTTCCTCAATCCCTTATTCCATTTGGGAGCAAGAAAAATAAATCTAAAACTTGCCAGTTCTTAGTATCTTGGTAACTTTGTCTCTTCTGTTTTCTTTTTTTTCTAAATATTTTTTAATGTTTGTTTATTTTTTTGAGAGAGAGAGAGAGAGAGAGAGAGAACACAAGCAGTGGAGGGGCAGAGCGAGAGGGAGACACAGAATCCGAAGCAGGCTCCAGGCTCTGAGGTGTCTGCACAGAGTCTGACGTGGGGCTCAAACTCATGAGCTTTGAGATCATGACCTGAGCTGAAGTCAGACGCTTAACTGACTGAGCCACCCAGTTGCCCCTCTTGTGTTTTGAAATAGTCTCTCTTAAGTTAGCTCAGGGTCTTTGGGGTAAATATTCATTTCATTCAAGATTCAAAGTTAGGTTATTTCTCTCCTTTTGAATATTTGCCTCTTCACTTTCTGTTCCGAGGTGCCATGTACATATCAGCACAGCGTACCTTAAGGAAATCGGGATGGGATAGCCAGTCTTTGGGTCCCTGTGCTGTTTTTGGTGTCTTCTCAGGTCATTGTGGAGATATTCCCTAACTCTCCTGATCATCGAGTGTCCTGCTGGCTGGCTTCTGCTGGAGGAGTCTGGTGAATTCCCTGTCAAGGCTCAGTGTAAAACATCTACCTGCTATAAATTGTAGACCCCTTTCTCACCTTGGAAGGGTCCAAATAAAAAGTACAGGAGACAGAAAAGCTAACAGTGAGATGATGACTATGTGGGGCTGAGAATGGGCAGTGCACTTCAGGCTGTTGACTTGGCAAGAGGTGAAACAGCTACCATGGTTCCAGCTGCAGGAAGAGCTGTTGGTAGAGGCAGCCCCGGCCATCCTGGTCCATTTCAGCTGGGAGTTTGGAGGGGTCACTTGTTTGTAAGCGTGAGTCTGCCAATCTATGATGTCAACGTGGAAGTCTGTCTTTCCAGTCTTCAGTTTCCAAAATGTGAGAATCTCGGTACACGTACTCATGTGCAGGCTTAATTTCGTGAGAGCAAACCAACTGCTCGAATCATGGAAACTGGGGGTGGAGTGGACTGAGACAGAACTGGGTTTATTTCTGCCTACTCCCTGTTGACCTTGGGAAAGTTACTGAACTTTCTTGAACCTCAGTTTGATCATCTGTAGAACAGGGGTAATAAACGCCTCTATGATTAAAGGAAAACAGTGTCCATTAACAAATGGCAGCTATAATTGTAAATGATAACAACATCTTCTAAACATAAACATTATTTTTCTAACATTCTGAAGAGATTGCAGCTTGCTTCCTTTACCATTGGTTAGCTTCATTAAGTATGACATTTCCCCCCAGTACAGCCATTTTTCTTTGAGACAAATGCCTTTTTTTCCTTAGAGGGATGTGTTTCTCCCTCTTCCTGACAGAGCCCAGAAGATCCCTGTGAACATCCTTCCTTTCCCTCCCCTTGGGGATCCTGGGCCACAATGGCCCTGTATCATTGCCATCATCACTCCGCCCAGGGAGGACTGGTAGAAACTCCCTTCGTGACTTGCTGACGTCAATTCTGAAGATGTGCAAGATGGATTACGAAAAGGCCCTTAATAGTTTTTACTCTTCAGGAAGCCAAATGTTTTTCAAATCAGAAGCAAAGGGTTTAGCACAGGCAGGCCAGGCTCTCATCTCAGTCAAGGAAGACACTATGAAACTTTCACTTTCCCCCCAGGCCCTAATGTATTTCCCGCGGGGCCTCACCTCCCTGTCCTGCTTTAAGCTTTCCCTTCCTGATCTTCCTCCTTGAAACCTTGTGGCCGGGCCTTCCCTGCTCTGTATCCAGAATGTGACTGAGGATGAAGGCAGATAAGGCAAAGAATGTCTGTGTGTGAAGAGCAAGGCTGGTTCTATTCCTGTGGTTGTGTAGGTGGGCTTTTCCCTGCAGGTTCTGGGCACTTCCTCTGTTTATTTCCTGAGACTCACTTCTGCAGCAAGTGTTATAAAACAGAAGAGAAACTACTTCTCCTACCAACCTTTGACTCCTAAAATGCTCTCATGAGGAGCATGGCAACCTGCCTAAAGAAACCTGGTTCCAAACCCAAGAGTCCCTTTCTTCACTATCAGGGAAAAGTGGCTCCAAACAGTAACATACCTCTCATTTTTTTCAACTTGTCCAATGACTTCCCTTTGCCTGGCTATCTTTGGGGCATGAAGAGAGCTGTGAGGGGGTGGAAGCCTAGTTGTATAATCCTATCTCTCTGGTTTACAGAATTCTCAAGCTTTTGGAGCCAAAAAGTAAGGTCAGAAGCGATTCTGGTCTTTCCAACGTAGCCACCCTGTGGTCTCAAAAGTCAGTATTAAACATCAGCACGAAGGCAGGTTGGTCTGGGGTCTCCGTAATCTGTGAAGATCTGTAGAGAGCTCTGCAGATCTTTTTTTCTATTTAGTCCATGATTCTAGGACACACGTTATTCAGTGGCTTGGGGGAAATGAGGCCAAGATGGGATAAGGGTCATGCAGTAGCATCAGAGGACCAGAAGGTGGCACTAGTAGTATTTATAAGGCGCCTCCACAGACCATTAGGTAACTGATACGGCACTTGTTTCCTTCCAACTGGCTACCAGTGAAACAACTGTGTTTTGTTAGCACCATGTTACACAGCGCTTTTTTTTTTTTTTTTTTTTTTTTGGTGAATTTCTGCTATTACCCAGACTCTTGCAGCCTACTTTCCTTCATGTTATGTGTGTTACTCACAATGGATTCAAAGGCCGGAAGGTTTTGTTTGTTGAAGTTTGCTCCATGTATTTATGATGCTTTGTATTCTTTGAAGTTCTGACAAAAACAAAGCCCCCAGTTCTCTGGGAAATAAGAGAACCCATTTGTTCGCTCACTCTGGGAATGTTCCAGAGATCTACATGCAAGGATGTTTTTGTCTATCTTGTCAAGTTTTTTTTTTTTCTTGTCAAGGCTTTTAATATTCTTTGTATGAGTTTAATGTAAAAAGGCACCAAGTTAATGCTGCCTTTACATGACTAATAGACTGCTTCATCAATAAGTAACCCTGCCTGTATATTTTTAATAGTTAAAAGAAGTTATTTAAAAGGGACTTGAAAGCCACCAAGAAACTTGGGAGGAACTCAGCAAGAAGCCTCTAACTGTGCCACTTTGTTTAGCAAAAGAAGATTTTTCCAGAGAAAGTAGTTGACAGAAGTCCTGCTAATGGCGTTGTAGATATCTGTCTTCTTACCTACTTGCTTGAGGCTTTCTGGACTGGAACTAGGGGCTGCTAGTCATGGGAGGAACATAGCAGAGGCTGCATTTTTTTTTTTCTTTAAAGATCCAAATAGTAAATATTTTAGGCTTTGTGGGACATAAGGTTGGTGCTCCCCCCTGCCACTGTACTTCAAAAGCAGCCGTGCCGTAGACAGTTTGTAATTGTGTGGTCATGGCTTTGTTCCAGTAAAACTTTATTTATAGAAACAGGTGGCAGGCTGAATTTGGCAGACGCCATTCACCAATGGGCCATACTTTGTAGATCCTGGAACTAGAGGAAGGGAGACTTAACTTTTCCTTCTGTGATGCGGCCATTTCCTTTTTGATCCTCTTTTTTTTGTTAGGGTGGTAGTTGAAGGTTGACCAGATGTGTTTGGCTTTGTCCTCAGGTTTCTCACTGTTACAGGAGCAAAGGGGGAGGTACAATTTCTATTTCTGTGGTCACTGTAAGGAAGGAAAACCACTGACAAAAGTAGAGGATCGTGGTGGTTTGTCTCATCTTCTCAGTTCTCGAAAGTAAGGGTTGCGTGAAATCAAGCAGATTCGGCAGAATCTTCTGATGTCATCATATTTGGTCACCAGTCATCCTTTAAAGAGGAGTTGGCACAGAGCAGCCTGTGGACCAGATCTGGCCCTCCTCTTGTTTTGGTAGATAAAGTTTTGTTGGAACAGTCATGCTCATTTGCTTACACTTTCTTAATGCTTTTGCTTTATAATTGCAGGTAAGTAGTTGCTACAGAGACTTTATGACCTACAGAGCTTAAGATATTAAGCTTTATGGACTGTGTGGTCCTTTTTAGAAAAAGTTTACTGACCTTTGCTCTAGAGTAGGACTTTTCAGACTCTCTGATGAAGGAATTTTCTTTTTTTTAATCCATCATGATGATGGGGGGTTCTGCTATCCATGACTGGTGGCACATTGTGCCTTATACAGCTCACCACACAAATGCTGAAACCCTACACTGGTCCATTGCTTTTGAAGGACATGAGTCCATCGCTCATGTGCTTGGATACGGCCAGAGTGTCACATGTCTGTGAATGCTTTAAGTGCTGACACCCACAGTCTGTATTTATCTATAGTGGACTGGGGACAGGCAGGCTGCAGACCGGCAGCTTGCTTCTAGGGCAGTGCTGCTCAAAGTGCGTCAAAGTGAGTGATTAATTCAGTAAATCTGGGCTGGAACTTGTCATTCACAATTTCTAACAAGCATGAAGATGATGTTTATGCTACTGCTCTGTGACTCTACTTGAAGTGGCACTGTTCTAGAGGAATTTCTACAGGGGTGAGTGGTGCTGGCTTTGAGTCCCACTTGACTGATGAGGACTGTGTTACATAAAGAAGTGAGGCAGTTTGCACTGGGCAACCAAGAATGAAATGCAGATGCCATTAACCAAGGGATGCCTAAAAATGGAGATACCGTCATCCTACCCCCTACTTATTTTAACCTGGAAATCACCTTTCCTAGTACTGACAGCACGCTTGCTTGCAACTTAGCTGAAACCAAATCAGTAGTGATATTGATGATAGGCTGTTAAACAAGTATGGAACACAAGAGAAATGCAAATTGCTCTTACCTACCCCCCCCCCCCCCCTTCATTTCCTTCCTCCTCTTGTGTTATTATGTGTTGTTTGGAGAGTCTCCAAATCTTTGGACCTGGAAGACATTGGGAGAGAATATATCAAGCAGGAAATGGAATTCTTTTTTACATTCTTGTAACATTAACATGTGAAAAATATACTTAAGAGATCAGGCGAATGCCTTTCTGTGTCATTTGGGGGCACTGTCGTAGCCACATATGCCAGGTTCTGGATTTTCATTGAGATTTATGTCACGAGAGCTGAATTTTGCCTGTTTTCTGGCCTCCCTTAGCTGTTGTTTATCAGGAGCTTTTTGTGTATTTCAACTGCTGCTGCTTATTAGTTTAAACGATACGGGCCACTGAGAAGAACAGAAAAAGAGGCTAATAAGGGGAGCTTAACTTCCCTGATTGCTTACCATGAAAAGTTTATTCAGGAGCCAAATCTCCTTTTAAAAGATTCCCTCCATATAGTATGTTAAAAATGCCGTTGTTGTGTGCTCAACTGTACAGCCACTACCCCTTTGCTTTTGTATCTATACTTTGTCTGCACAGCTTTCCTTTTCAGAAAGGCTCCCATTGGAATGAATTCATAATGCATCAAATCAAAATCATAGCCATGTTTTCTTCTAAGGTAAAGTTAGCAACCTGGGGCAAAGTCATTTTTATCAAATTCTTTGGTAGGAGTCCTTTCTTCTTTTTATAGTACCTTGGCCTCTCTCATGTTTTCTTTTTAATAGTTTGCCAGAGATAATATCAAAACCATGATGACTCTTTGCTGGTAATTTGGCCAATGTTGGAGTAATGTCACAATGGTATTTGAAAAGAGGGATTCTAAGCCACCGACAGAGCCCAACTGTGTTGTTTGTGGTGTTTTGTTTGTTGAGCAAGTCCCTTGAGGTGGTAACGATCAAAATATAAGCATCTTTGTTGCTTATGATCTCAGGGCATCTCATCCTTGGGAATTCCAGAAAACTGTCCCAATGAAAGAGATCTCCATAAGTTGAGATTTTAAATTAACCAAGGAGATGGCACAAAAACAGACACATAGACCAATGGAATAGAATAGAAACCCCAGAACTAGACCCACAAACGTATGGCCAACTCATCTTTGACAAAGCAGGAAAGAACATCCAATGGAAAAAAGACAGTCTCTTTAACAAATGGTGCTGGGAGAACTGGACAGCAACATGCAGAAGATTGAAACTAGACCACTTTCTCACACCATTCACAAAAATAAACTCAAAATGGATAAAGGACCTGACTGTGAGACAGGAAACCATCAAAACCCTAGAGGAGAAAGCAGGAAAAGACCTCTCTGACCTCAGCTGTAGCAATCTCTTACTCGACACATCCCCAAAGGCAAGGGAATTAAAAGCAAAAATGAATTACTGGGACCTTATGAAGATAAAAAGCTTTTGCACAGCAAAGGAAACAACCAACAAAACTAAAAGGCAACCAACGGAATGGGAAAAGATATTTGCAAATGACATATCAGACAAAGGGCTAGTATCCAAAATCTATAAAGAGCTCACCAAACTCCACACCCGAAAAGCAAATAACCCAGTGAAGAAATGGGCAGAAAACATGAATAGACACTTCTCTAAAGAAGACATCCGGATGGCCAACAGGCACATGAAAAGATGCTCAACGTTGCTCCTTATCAGGGAAATACAAATCAAAAACACACTCAGATATCACCTCACACCAGTCAGAGTGGCCAAAATGAACAAATCAGGAGACTATAGATGCTGGAGAGGATGTGGAGAAACGGGAACCCTCTTGCACTGTTGGTGGGAATGCAAATTGGTGCAGCCGCTCTGGAAAGCAGTGTGGATGTTCCTCAGAAAATTAAAAATAGACCTACCCTATGACCCAGCAATAGCACTGCTAGGAATTTATCCAAGGGATACAGGAGTACTGATGCATAGGGGCACTTGTACCCCAATGTTTAAAGCAGCACTCTCAACAATAGCCAAATTGTGGAAAGAGCCTAAATGTCCATCAACTGATGAATGGATAAAGAAATTGTGGTTTATATACACAATGGAATACTACTTGGCAATGAGAAAGAATGAAATATGGCCTTTTGTAGCAATGTGGATGGAACTGGAGAATGTGATGCTAAGTGAAATAAGCCATACAGAGAAAGACAGATACCGTATGGTTTCACTCTTATGTGGATCTTGAGAAACTTAACCGAAACCCATGGGGGAGAGGAAGGAAAAAAAAAAAAAAAGAGGTTAGAGTGGGAGAGAGCCAAAGCATAAGAGACTCTTAAAAACTGAGAATAAACTGAGGGTTGATGGGGGTGGGAGGGAGGGGAGGGTGGGTGATGGGTATTGAGGAGGGCACCTTTTGGGATGAGCACTGGGTGTTGTATGGAAACCAATTTGACAATAAATTTCATATATTGAAAAAAATTAAAAAAAAAAAGAAAGTACGTTTCAAATTGCTCTAAGACTCTGGAGGAAGGCTGTTCTCTTGTTTCAGTGTACCTCTTCTTGTGAAGCTGATGCAAACTCTTTTTTTGTAAAATGTTAAGTTGACTTAAATGAAGAAACTATTGCATTTAACTTACATGTTAAATCAAGATGCCTGTATTTCCATAGTGGGATATTGATATCTATAGGAAACATTACTTTGCTTAAATTTAATTGTAAAAAATAAACCAAATTATACTCATTAAAAAAAGAAATAAATTAACCAAGGAGAGAAAGAAGGCATCCCCAATTTGACATATGCAGGTTTTTTTCTCCTTTCCAGGCACAGAACGTGATTGTTCATCTCCTTGTGCATTTGCTGTGAGTTGCAGGGCCATTCCCCTAGGCTTCCTGTATACATTCCATTCTGTTCCTCTTCCTCCTGCCTGTCCTCCAGTTCAGGTGCTTTTCATCATCTTGTGCCTTGACTTCTGCCATAGCTCCCGAGTGAGCCACCTGACTTAAGTCTTATTCTTTCCCTGTCCTCTTACCACCTGTCTGAAGCTCAAATCCCCTCTGTCATTCTCTTTCTGAGACTTGCCATCACTAAAGAGATGATGTCCCTTCACCTGTGCATGTTCTACCAGACGCTCCATTATCAGCCTCCCATACTTCTCCTTTCCTCCCTCCCACCACTTGCTGCCCTGCACTGTACCTCATGCTCCGGTAATATGGGACTATGTGCAGTTTTCACAATGTCATCTGTTTTGTACCTTGAACCTTTGAGCATGAGTCCCCTCTTCCTGTAAGAGTGGCATTGGTTTTCAACCAGAGGCTATTTCACCTTCCTGGGAGATAGTTGGCAATGTCTGGAGACATTTGGAGGTGTTATATCTTGGCGAAGGGTGCTACTGTCATGTAGTGGGTAGCGGCCAGGGATGCATGAATGGCCTCCTCCAACAAAGAATTAATCTGGCTTAAATGTCAGTAGTACCAAGGCTGAGAAGCTTTGCTCTACCTGTACATTTCCAGCAGGATCGTTTCGGCTTTCCAATCATGATGTAGGGGAGACCATCTCTTCTGTAGCAAATTGTTCTGAACCTTCCTTTCTTGGTCTTGGTGAAGTGTCCCTTCTCTGTATTATGAAAATGTTCTTTATGTATACCTCTGCCATCACCATACAAGTCATATATTATTTTTATGTTATGTTATGTTATGTTATGTTATGTTATGTTATGTTATGTTATGTTATGTTATGTTATGTTAATAATGGTATTACAGATACAACCACCAGGCTTCCAGTTGTCCCAGAATAATGACTAAATCTCACACTCTTGGTTCAGAGCAAAGCCAATAGGTGGTTCAGCTACCTCCCCCGGGTGTGAGATAGAAACAAATGCAGAAACCAGCTCTAACCAAGGGAAAAGACAAGCTCTCCCTCTGTTCCCTTTCTGCAGAGGAGATGCTTTCTTTTCGTCAGGCCAAGTGGTAGTTCCAGAAGAATTCTTGTCTTAAAAAAAAGGGGGAAATACAAAAAGGGTGACTTTCACTTTTATTCCCTTTTTGGATGCCTGCTTTTCCAGAGAACTGGGGACAATCAGATGGGGCCAGTGAGCTTTTTACGAGCAGACCATTTTGGAGCCACCACCTGTCCACACCAGCCAGCAGTAGTGTGTATACAATGAGGGAGAACAGCAGGAATGTGACCTGGCCCAGTTAAGAGGGTATTTTTTGTTGTTGTTGTTCTTTTTCTTACCACCTCAGGTCTACCCTGACAGGGAAGGAAGCAGCAGTGGGTATATGAGGGGGAAAGGGGAAATGTAAAAGACCACGCAGCCCCCATCCATCCATGTCAGGTCAGTCAAGTCAAAGCTGTGGCATGTGCTTGGGATGGGGGTGGGTTAGATAGAAGAGACTGGAATCAATGCAATATTAAAATTTTAGACTAAATAGGGCTGAGCCTTATAGACCCAAAGGATACTGTTTGTATTAAGTCAGAGTGTCTGAAAACTTATGGATTTAGGTCAAGATAATATAAAGGAAGACATTACTTATATAAGACATCTGGGAATAGTTACTGGCAAAAAAAAAAATCAGGTTTATGTCCTAATGAGTTGATATTCCACAACAAGCCAGTGTGTGTGTGTGTGTGTGTGTGTGTGTGTGTGTGTATGATAAAAATTTCAAACAGTGCAGAAAGAGATAAGAATTATGTAATAATGAGATAATCTGGTTTTCAACACAACATGGGATAGGGGGTAACCTTGGGTTCTTTATTCTTCTCATGGGCCTGTCTTTAGTACAGTTGGGTGAGTCGTGAAATTTCGGGGGCACCTGCATTGTGGGAGACTCTGTTACTTCAGAAAGCCTCCTGCACGCCTGAGGTGTGAGGTGTTAGAGAGGTCAGCACCAATGACTTTCTCCACTGGAGCTCAGAAAGAAAGCAGCCAAAGCAACTTGCCTATTCTAGCCATTGCCCCACCATCTCCATCAGACTTAGGTGATGCATTCTACTATCAATATATAAGCCTTTTTTTTTTTTTTCAGGGGTTGAGTATTCTAAGAAAGACTGTAAAGGTCAAAGTTCTAGTTAACTCAAATGCTATCTTGTCCTCCTCAAGGGAAGGCATTTCAAGTTATGACCTATGTATCCTGCCTCTACCCCTGACCAGTTTCATATTGCACCACATTGTGCTCATACACGCTCTATCATGCAGCCCTTTCTCTGGGTTCCTTGGTCTAAGAGGACAACTCCTTTCTATGGGAGATGTCTCTCCCTGAATTCCTTTTGGCTTCCTGCAATTTGAGAAATGTCTTAGACTGCATCCTTATTTTAATTTTAATTTTATTTATTTTGAGAGAGAGCATGAGTGGGGGAGAGGCAGAAAGAGAGAGAGAGAGAGAGAGAGAGAGAGAGAGAGAGAGAGAGAATCCCAAGCAGGCTCCATGCTGACAGCTCCATGTTGACCAATGCTGGGCTTAACTCCATGAATCGAGAGGTTATAACCTAAGCCAAAGCTGACGCTTAACTGACTGAGCCACCCAGGTGCCCCTAGACTGCATCCTTTTGAGCATTACCCTTATTCGCTGCCCTTCACACAGGCTCTGGAGGAAGAGGCTGTGTCCTTCCTGCTCTGTAGGACTGGTGACCTACCTCATTTGCTGAGCCTAGTATAGAGTGATAATGTAGGAGCTCTTGTTGAAAAAACTACCAGGATTTTCCAGATGGGGACAACAGAGCACTAAACCAAACACAGGGACCCTTCTGAGCACGGGGTACCTGTATGACTGGGCCCTACCCCTTTGGGAGAGCAAGAGCCCAGTTGATGCCTTTACTGGGTCACCTATAGAGGGAGCATGGTTTTCATAACCATTAATTAATTTTCCTCAGTGATAATAATGTAGTCATGTATGTCTCCAGGGAGGAACATTTCCCTGCTGGCATGACTCTGACTTTCCCCTCCAGAATGATACATGACCCACAATGAGTCCCCCCAAGATTTGAATCTTTACCACCTGCCTGGGCCTGATAGCATCCCTATGGGAGAAACCCACACACTGGCTTTTCATGCTTCTTCCTTGTCCAAGGAACGGTCCTGGTGCCATTTGATTTATTTTGATTCATTCTACCTCTGACAGAAGAAGGGGAGGAGAGAGTTTCTATTCCTTCTCTTTTTCTGTGTGTGTTAAAATATACATCACATAGAATTAACCATCTTTACTATTTTTAAGCGCACAGTTCAGTGGCGCAAAGTATATTTATACTCTTGTGCAACAGCACCACTACTTATCTCCAGAACTTTTTCATCATCCCACATCTAATCTGTTTTATTGCATCTATAACCCAGGAGCAGAAGCCCCATGAAAGCTGAGAACAGGACTTTCTCATTTTTGAATTTCTATGGCCTTTCATAAAGTAGACACTCCATATGCTTATTAACCTGCATTTACATTCAACAGAGGGAAAGAGAAAAGAAAGCTGGTGTTGTATTACCCATGGCAGTGAAAGGAAGCCAGTGATACAGTTAGGAGTGTTGGCTTCTGTCATCGATGCCACCCTTCCCTTTCCCAGGAAATAATGAGAATAGAGTTGTTTTCTTCATATATAAGTTGTTATGGCCTTTGTGATGTCCTGCTGGCTTCTAATTAAAGAGAATTCAGGAATTTCTAGTAAACTGAGTGACATGCCCCTAAATATCTAACAGTGTGTCTTAAATCCTTGCACAGGGAAAAACGAAAGAAAAAACACAACCAACCCAGGGGATAATTAACAGCTAAGCTTATACCTGTGTCTCTTCCTGGATTCTTTCATGGGTCTGATCTTTTTTCAAATGAACAAGAATTCTGTTCTGCCTAAGTTGTTGTTGTTGCTGTTGTTGTTGTTGTTGTTGTTGTTTATGAATGTGACGAGACAACTTTTTATTTGTTTGAAGACCATTTGGTCAAATATGTCTAAAATATAAGTTTAGGTACAAAAGGGCTCAGTCCAATTAGCTTCCTCCTCTTAAAAGATCACCTCCAGGAGTTTGGTAAGTATTTTTATATGATTCTTTGAAGTTCAGAGGCTGGAGAGACGGCTAGCAAATTAGTAAGACCAGATGCTGAAGAAATTTTCTGATGAGAGGAAAATGGTCAGAGGGTTCTCATAGTCCTGGCTTAAAATAAGTAGTTTGAAATAAAAAGTGAAAAGATACAAAGCAAATATAGAAAGGGAGGAATGTTTTGATTGCCAAATGGAGGCATGTCCCCTAAAATTACCCCTTTATGATACCTTTATGCTGATATTCACCAAAATAAAGCTGCCTACTGGGTTTTGAAGCATGATCGCTCTGATCACAGGCGCCTGAGTGGCTCAGTTGGTTAAGTGACCAACTTCGGCTCAGGTCATGATCTCATCTCACAGTTCGTGAGTTCAAGCCTTGCGTCGGGCTCTGTGCTGACAGCTCAGAGCCTGGAGCCTGCTTCAGATTCTGTGTCTCCCACTCTCTCTGCCCCTCCCTGCTTGTTTTCTCTCTCTCTCTCTCTCTCTCTCTCAAAATAAATAAAACATTAAAAAAATAAAAAAAATAAGATTTCTCTGATTACTACTGGGATCTCTATCTCCTGGGAGCATTTTTGGATGTTAGAAAAGACAGCAGGGACGTATTATAGTCGGCCTAGGGAAGGATTCTAGTGGGACTGTTGTGGAGGCAGGCTGCATTTCTCCTCTTCCTCATAAGAGGAATCATTATTACCTGTTGGTCACTTTTCTTGAGAGCCCCCATTATGCCTGGGAATTTATCTTAGTTTTCAGAAGTGTGGGGAAAAAATGGAGAGCCACTTGTGTGTAAGAATCCCATTGTTGGAGTCAGCAGCTAATCAGCATCATATATGATGCTTATTCAGGACTGTCTCCACATCTTGCCCTGAGTGGCACGCCCTTGTATCTTGTTCTCAATCTTAGCTCTGTTAGAGAAAGATTTGTAATCATGCAAGTATGTGCATTTGGAATGTAGCTCTCGGAGCGCCTGGATGGCTCAGTCAGTTGAGCGTCTGACTTCGGCTCAGGTCATGACCTCATGGTTTGTGGATCTGAGCCCCACGTCGGGCTCTATGCTGATGGCTCGGAGCCTGGAGCCTGCTTCGGATTCTGTGTCTCCCTCTGTCTCTACCCCTTCCTTCTTCACACTCTGTTTCCCTCTCAAAAATAAACAAAACATGAAAAACAATTAAAAACAGGAATTTAGCTCTCATATTGGTTAGAGTAACAGCTGCTGAAACAAATAAGCTGCAGAATTTTGGCCACTTAACACTTGTCCATTGGTAATTTGGGGGCCCAGACTCCTCTTGTCTTGTGGCCCTACCATCTCCTAGGGTTTCAAACTCTTTGCTTAAAGCCAGTGGAAGGGGGAAGCCTATATGGCAAGGCACATGTACTTCTTACCTAACTTGTCACGAGATAACACTAAGATGTGATCTTCCAAGTTATGAAGGATAACATAAATAATTAGATTTGTGTGGCATTCTTCAAACTCAAAACTACTAAGATACTTTCTTGTTTACCAACTTAAGACAAAAAATTCTAACAAATTTAAGGAGAAGTTTAGCCTTTCTGAATTAATGTAAGTAAAATGGGTTAGCATCTGTTTCTTTGCTGGTGTATCATTCAAGTGCAAAAAGTACTCATGTTCAAAAACAAAGCCTGGAAAAAAATATCTGTCTGTAAATTGATTGAGTTTATATGCTTCAAGGGGTTTGTCAATCAGAACCAATTGTAATACATGTTATCATAAAAATGAAACAGCCCCGGAGTTTGTCACTATCCTCATTATTCATAATATGTTCTTATTCTCAGGGTAATCGCTGATCAAATCCTTAAAAATTAATTTTGTAGTGTGCCCTCAAAAGATCTCACTCTCCATGCTTTTATTGTAGATAGTACAAAACTTGACCAGAAACATTTAGTCCTATCTCCCAGAAATGTTTCTTCTTTTTCCCTTTTTCCATGAAAGCCATCTGCTATAAGCTGAAGATGAGGAAATCAGATTCTTGGAAGGAATAGCAAGAGAATGGGTATCAGAAACACTTGACTGTTGATATACAGGGACTACATTAATGGGTACCGCTATACTGTATGGGTTGTGTCACAGGATTTATGGGTACCTGTGACTGAGTCAGGACTTCTGGTGTGATTTGGGTCCTGAAGCAGAAGACAGAGCCCAAGACCATCAGAACCCAGGCGTTTCAGGTATAAACGAATCTTCTCTAATTATTACCCCCACTTTACAGCTAAGGAGACTGAGGCTCAGACTGTCTAAGGAACTTGCAAAAGTCACTGATTATTGAAGCAGAACTGTGGAGTAGAGGACTTCAGTATGTCTGATGGCAGTTTTTGTTTGTTGTTTGTCTTTTAATTAGTGGCAAGCCCAGAAGGAACAAAGACCAATGGATGATTCCTGAGGGACTGGAAAGGGCTTCATTAAGGGGAACGCTTTGGTATCTGGAAGTGGATTTGAGGTTCCTGAAAAGCAGCTGAGCGTTCAGAGACCTGGGCTGTAGGCAGAGAAGGCCTAACTGGGCTTTGTCTTTTAATGTCAAGGGTAGTGAGAGTGTGAAACAGGTTAGGGAAGGGGGTTTTCTTTCCCTGCCTGCATACTTCTGAGAGCGTCCAGGCTCCTACGCAGTCTGATTCTCCTTCACATGAACTTGGGATGTTAGTTCTGTGGTTCTTTCTTTTGACTACAAAGGAAGGCATGCTCTGTCTCATTATTAGTGTGTTCTTTTTTTTTTTCTTCAGTTTATTTTTAGAGAGAGAAAGAGAGAGATAGTGCTGGGGGGGGGGTGGGGCAGAGAGAGAGAGGGAGACACAGAATCTGAAGCAGGCTCCAGGCTCTGAGCTGTCAACACAGAGCCAAATGTGGGGCTCGAGCTCACAAACCACGAGACCATGACCTGAGCCGAAGTCGGATGCTTAACTGACTGAGCCACCCAGGCGCCCCATTATTAGTGTGTTCCTAAAGCCAAAGTAGTTGTTTTGAGACTACTCTTTTCTTAAAGCCAAAGTAGTTGTTTTGAGACTACTCTTTTAAATATTTTCCTTAACTTTTGTAATATTAGCAATAAACGATTCGTAAGAAATGAAAATCCTTTCTACGTCAAATAAACCATTTATTGTAAATGATAATTTTTCTTGCCGTTAGCTTAAAGAAAATTAGTAAAAATATTTTAGTTTTAGAGAACACTTGAAATCAGTTAAGAGGTAACTATGTTTTTCTTTTCCACAAAATGGTTAGATTCTTACTTTTTATCTCCCACAGTACTCTCCACTAGGTTTTACGTTCCTTGTTTCCATAGGAATCATCAGCAAACATTGCTGTATCTATGTCTCTACATTTTTATTTATCTGTATCTGTGATGATCATTATATTTTTATTTTTGTTAAAAAATTATTAACGTTTATTTATTTTTGTGAGAGAGAGGGAGAAAGAGCATGAGCAGGGGAGGGGCAGGGAGAGAGGGAGACACAGAATCTGAAGCAGGCTCCAGGCTCTGAGCTGTCAGTACAGAGCCTGATGTGGGACTCGAACCCTTGGACCAGGAGATCATGACCTGAGCTGAAGTCGGATACTTAACCGACTGAGCCACCCAGGTGCTATTTTTAAATTAACTTCCATGTGACACTTTTTGTTCTATTATTGACTTATTGATTATTTGTATCTTCATTCCACAAAAAGGACTTAAGATGGCTAGAACCTACTTATCTGGTAATATATGATCATAAAGGAGAAAGTTGGGGAAAAGAGAAAAACACGAATAAATTGAGAAGATGAAGTCAGGGTAATGTCTTACCCAAATATATGCCACAGGTGCTGAAGCACATGTGCACCTTGCCGTAGGTGGGCTACAAACTTAGTCCCCATTTCTAACAATTGATTTAAATGTTACAGAACCTACTGCGATCCCAAGACACAAAGTAGTAAGTTAAGGGAGGCACAGCTGTCCTTAGCACTGAGGTCACAAAGTACACAAACCATGAACATTTGTCCAACACTCACTATGTGATTACGCAGAATGCAGAGATGGCTTCTGACCGAAAGGACCTTCTCGGGACACAATGTCACATCCAATAGTTGGGAATTTAAAACTGGCCCCTCAGTGGATGCTCCACCCTGCCTGGTATCTTTGCTGTGTGTGTTGCTCCTCATTCTCCCAGTCCTTATGATGACTTTCTAAAAACCCCATCTACTCTTCAAATTCCCTAATCCTCTTTATTCATCTCTTACCTTCCCCTGTCTCAGAAAATGACCTACTGCAGAGACAAAACGGAAGCCATCAGCTGGGAACGGAGTCTTTCCACTACCGCTGCAAGGGGCCTTCCTCTCTTCTTGGCATGTGCTAGTGGAGCCACTCCACCCTGGTAAGGATAATTCTCCCACTTAGGCTACCCTGTCTTTTGCTTCTCAAAAACCTGTGCTCAACATGACTCATTGTCTCTTGTGTAGTCATCCTCTCTCTTTCATTAGCCCTGAAATATGCCCAGACTCCTCCATCTTAAAAGCAAAACAAAATAAAAAAGCCTCCTGGATTCTGCATCTCTATCCTGGACCAAGTCACTCTCAGTGACCTCCCCATTTACAGCCAAAATTCCCAAAAGACACCCTGTGCTCACTGCTCCCTTCCCCCTACTTCCTGGTTATCCTTCGAGCCCTTTCACTGTGATCTACACTTATAAACTATGCTTATAAGATCACCAGTCACCTGAGTGGCACCAAATCCTATGAACATCTTTCAGCTTTGTGATTTCTTTAGTTTATTTTCCAAACAGTCTTCCTCTTTTTTTTTTTATGCATGAGGCAGAGTACACTCTAGTGTCTCTCACAACTAAAGACCCTTATTGATACTCTGACTCCTCAACCTTGTCTTACACTTCTCTTCTCTTTGCTCTTCCTGGTCCATTCACGCTTTTTTATCCCCCCTCCCTTTTCCAGTTCCTTAAGTAAGCTCTCTTATTTGCTACCACAGGGCCTTAGCACATGCTGTTTTGCCTGTCTGGAAATCTCTCCCTCTTTAGTTGAGAGTTTTAATTCTTTAGATTCAGACCAAATGCCCCTTCTTCTGAAGAGCCTTCCCTAGATCCCCTGACTTGATAGGAAACCCTGCTATAGATTCTCAAAGCTCAGCAGTGCAGTTTAATATTCTCATAGAGTATCGGCTAGCTTTTTGCCTGGCTTGGTGGTAGGATTTTAATTTTAATTCCAACCACATTCTGACATTCCAGAAACATATTTGATGGATTATTCAAGTAGGATGTGTGTGGCCATTGTTTAAACAGTGGGTAGAACATCCTTTCAAGTCAGAGTGTTTGTCCGGATGACTCACGGGCCTTCCAAGGCTGTCTGAGAACATCTCTGCCTATTGTCTTTATTATGATCGTGACACTTGCCGAAAAACAACCAGGTCAGAGGCCCTGAGCCAACGCAGAGGGAGCCTACCTAGATGCTGCCATGGAAGGCCTTTACCTGAGTGATTCGTGGTTGCTGCCTCTGGCTGTTGTCTATATGGCTGCAGGGAGATTTACTGGCAGGTCCTCCAATGCCTTAGAGTCAGGCTCTTCATCACAGTACACACTTCCGTTACCACCTTTTGTTTTTCATTATCCCTTGAGTTGCAAAGAGTCCTTGTTCTGGTGTACTTGCTGTGTAGGTGTAGGAGGAAGAATACATGCAAGTAATATTTTGTTTAGGATTTTGAAATAAATATTAATTTGACACTGTAACCCAGAGGAGGAGTGCAGGGGCAAAGGTACGTTCTGCATTGTCCACATGGCAGAAACAGGTCAAGTAAGCAATAACTATGAAGACAGTTGTAGAACCTGGGCATGCTGACTTTAAATGTAGTATTCTTTTCTCTCCTACCATCGATTTAAAAGTGTTTTAAACTCTTCATCTTCTTCTTTTCATGTAAGTTCTTGTGTATGTTTACATTATTATCCATTTTCAACTCAGTGCAGCAAAGATCCATTGAGTGTTGGCTGTATTGAAGATTCTGGGGGGTATGCGACAAAAAATGGAAGTTCTTTATGCTTATAATTTGGTGGGCGTGGAGGTGGAGACAGGATAATGTCACGTACTCTGTGACTTTGGTGCCTCATGCCCACCCTGCATAGAATTGATCGGGATTGGTTTAAGTTTAGCTTGTCTTATATCCCATTCTTTAATTTATATATATATATTTATTTATATAATAAATAAATATAAATATAAATTTATATTATAAATTATATAAATTATATAATTATATAAATTATATAATTTATAAATTATTATAAATATAAATATAAATTTATATATATATTTATATATATAAATATATAGATATATATAAATATATAGATATATAAATTATATATATAAATTATTATATATATATAAATTATATAATTTTATATATATTATATATTATATATATAAATTATATAATATATATATTTATATATATATAAATATTTATATATATATAAAAATAATTATATATATATAAATTATATAATTATAATTTATATATCTATATATTTATATATATTTTAAATATATATATATTTATTTATATATATATAAATATATAGATATATATAAATATATAGATATATATAAAAATTTTATATATATCTTGTGAAGATCTATTCACCTGTTGGACACCAAGTCAGATGACAAAAGGACTTACAAGAAGAAGATCCTGCTGACAAATGACTTTGTCTCTTTTCCTAATCTTGATCCAAAGGGAGGGACAGATGGCAACTGAGCATCGAGGTGGGTCTGAAGGTTGGCAAAGTCGAAGAATTATTTATTAATATTTCAACTTTTCAATATTTCACTGTACAGTATTTCAATATTTAAATTACCCAGCTTGAGGACCTACTGAGAAAAGTCTGAGCTTTGTTTTTCACTTCTGCCAACCCATCATGAAAGAGTAGAATGAGTGTTCACTCTCTGTGACATAATACACTGTTAATTGCCTTCCTCAATATACAACCTAGTCATGTGAGATAAAGACTACATTTTCCAGCTTCCATCATGAGTAGCCTGACAGTGTGACTATGTACTGGCCAATGAGATGTAACGGCAGATTATGGCCACCTGAGGGAATCTTAAAAGACACGTGGCAGGGTGCCTGGGTGGCTCAGTTGGTTAAATGGCCGACTTCGGCTCAGGTTGTGATCTAACAGTTTGTGAGTTCAAGCCCCGTGTAGGGCTCTGTGCTGACAACTCGGAGCCTGGAGCCTGAAGCCTGCTTTGGATTCTGTGTCTCCCTCTCTCTATGCTCCTCTGCCTATCTCTATCTGTCTCTCTCAAAAACTAATAAAAATTAGAAAAAAAACAACAACACGTGGCGCACCCCCTTTACCTACTTCTGTATGGTCAACGTGCGAACAGTTGCCTTTGGTCATGGGATGGCATGGAGACAGCTGGTGGAATGTTCATATAGAAGCCTCTGTACCAGATCGGGGGGCTATCACAGAATTTCCTTTAAGGGGGATAAAATAAAAATCAGTCTTTTGAAGGCCATTGTTATCTTGAGGTTTATGTCACAGTCTGCTGAACGCAATGCTAACTGAATTCCTCCCACTCAGTCCCCATTATGACCGTCCTAACGCCTGTATTTTTTATTTGTTCCCAGAGAAAGACAACCCATATATTTCTGTATGTCTACGCCCTGGGGTTTATCCATATATAAGCGCAAACCATCAGACACTATTATGGCCAAACAGATACAAATAATTTTTTGTTTATTTGTGTGAGTGATGTGAAAGGAAAGGACTCAAGGGGAAAATGGAAGGAATTCTGGGATATTGGCTGGATACTTGAGCACTGGGAAGTGAGTTGGGGTTTATAGTTTCAGTTAGTAGTAGTGTTCTGATTTCACTGAAAAGCAATACCTTTGTGGATACAGGATTTCTCATGGAGGTGGCCATGTGGATGCCCATGTAGACCAGACACTAGATGTTTTAGTCTTGAGAGCTTCAGTGAAGATCTCTGTGCCTGAGGTTGGAAGGAGAAGTATGGTGGTGCCATTTCTTTTTTTTTTTTTTTTTTTTTTTAATTTTTTTTTTTAATTTTTTTTTCAAAATTTATTTTTTGGGGGACAGAGAGAGACAGAACATGAACGGGGGAGGGTCAGAGAGAGAAGGAGACACAGAATCGGAAACAGGCTCCAGGCTCTGAGCCATCAGCCCAGAGCCTGACGCGGGGCTCGAACTCACAGACCGCGAGATCGTGACCTGGCTGAAGTCGGACGCCTAACCGACTGCGCCACCCAGGCGCCCCTTTTTTTTTTTTTTTTTTTCTGGACACCGTAGCTCTAGATTTCTTGTTTAAAAGAATGGAAGGGGAGGTAATCCAAGAAGGTGACTTTTTTTTGGATTTCTCAAAATGTTTGTTCTCTGGGGACATTGAGTCAGCTTTGATTCATTTTGGAACCCAAAGAAATGTTACGTTGCTTGCCCCTCATGGAATTATTCACACCATTAGTGTAGGATGGAATGTTCATGATCTCCTTTTCCTCTCTTCTCAAAGCCCACAAGATGTTTCTCCATTAAAAATGTACATCTCATTTCAACCTGCCAAGTATAAAGCATTTAGGATAAATATGTACAGTAGGAGATTAATTACTTAATAAATTCAACACGTAAATTGAACGTATGCTTTGTGCCAGGCACTGTTATAGGCCACTGGGATTCATCAGAGAGCAAAGACAAATCCCTGCCCTTCTTGGAGCTCACCTTCTATCTGGTGGACAGACAGTAAACACAATACATTGCTAAATAGAGAATGCTAGAGGGTGATTTAGTAGGCGTCTCAGAGTGAAGAGACACAACATACTTTTGTTTCCTGGCTGCTTTAAACCCAGAGAGAGGCGAATCTGTCTGTCTTAGTGAAAATGTACCAGATGAGAGAGTACAGTCCAGAGCATTTTAAGAAAACGACCCTTTGTAAGCTTACATGGAGAATTCCTGGAATTGTCCAAAACAGTACCCTTAGGTATGACTGAAAATCCTGCCAAAAGTAGCAGATTTGAGAAGCAGACATCTGATCCCAAACATTTTGCAGCTTATAAACAGAGCAGCACATGGACAAGAGGTAAAGACATTAAAAATACAACAGATGAATGAATTTCTTGCTTTCCCGAGGCTAAGGACAGTGGTGCACTTGGGGTGTTAGTGACGGTCTCCAAGGAGAGAGATTGATTTCTGTTGGCCTTTGAAATTTTCCCTGTTACAGCAAACTTCCTGAAATGTGTGCAGATTGAGAACACTTTCATCTGGTTAACTAAGAGTGATTATGCTGTGTATTGGCTTTTCTATCGGTCCTGGTCGGTTCAGAGTGAGGATGGGCTTGGCAGCTGCTGTTGGGATGGATCTGCTGAATTTGGAGTGTTTGTCTCAGCAGGTGGCCCTGAGAGAAGGGGCTGAGGAGTAGATAACTAGATGTTATAAGAAAAGATAGAACCACTGACAGCGTGAGGATATAGGACAAGGATTAAGGGTCCCTCAAGTTCCCTCCATTTTGGACAAATGGAGGATGGAAAAGAAGGGCTGGTAAAGGCAAGAGCTGGGAAGGCATTATTTAATACACCCTGAACTGAGCAGGACCAGGCCAGGGAGAGGGTTCAAGGGATTTGTGGTTTCAAGGAAGGTTGGAAATGAGGGTCCTCCCCTTGGAATTGAGAGGAGGTGACTCGAGGGGGAGTTTTGACTTGGAACCGAGGGCTGAGTTGGAAGGATGACAAAGAACATTTAAAGGGATTCTGAGGTTTATAGGCTGACTCAGACCACTGCCATAAAAGAGCATTTTCATCCATGCCCGAAGGGTTAAAAATTAGCTGGTAAAATAAAGTATATGCTCTGCTTTGACTGTGGCACAGTTTTTAAAGAGAGAGGTTGACTTTATCCTGGATGTGGGTGTCTCAGGTTATAAATGATCTGACGTATGCTGTCTGCACAGAGCAGGCAGTCTAAATGTTTCTGGATTTGGGGATTCAGAGTAGGTATTGATTCAGATCTGCAGTTCACTGTCTCACTTACTTTCTGCCATTTTGTCCTCCACTGAGAAATCAGAATATGTTTTCTCTTGGCATAATACATGAAAACTTCACTTAGAACCCACAGATGTTGTTTTCTTGCCATTTTGTGTGTTTGTGTGTGTGTGTGTTATAGTTATATATAGTATACATATATGCTATATATAGTTACAGTTATATGTTGTATATTATTCTATATTATATAGTATGTGAATATATATATAATTATATACTATATAATTCTATACTTATAGTGCCTGAATATATAGTTATATATGGTATATAATTCTATACTTATAGTATGTGAATATATATAGTCATAGTTATATATAGTATATAATTCTATATTATATAGTCTGAATATATATAGTTATATGTGTATATAATTCTGTACTTATAGTATGTGAATATATATAGTTATAGTTATATATAGTCTATAACCATATGCTATGTGGTATGTGAATATATATAGTTATAGTTTTACATAGCATATAATTCTATAATATATAGTATGAGTATAGTTTTATATAGTATATAATTCTATACTATATAGTGTGTGAATATATATAGTTAGTTTTATGTACTATATAATTCTATAATATACAGTTATGTATATATAGTTATATAGTATATAGTGAATATATATAGTTATATATAGTATATAACTATAAGCTATACGGTATGTGAATATATATAGTTACAGTACCGTTATGTACTATAGTATATATGTATAGTATATACAGTTATATACAATTATAGCCATACATATAAGAAACAAAGTGATAAGAAATATATATAGTTATATATATTATGTATATAAATTATATGTATGTATACATGTTTTATATGTTATATGTATATAAATATATAACTATATAATTATAACTGTATATATATAACCATATAGTGTTTCATAACTTTAAAACATTTCATGTGCTTTTAAAAAGATTCATTTTACTCTTTAAACAGCTAAACTTACAGTTTGGAAATGCTATCACTAAGCAGCAGATGCTTGGTGTTTGAGCCACAGGATTTAAATTTTTCCCAATTCAGATGAGGTTTTCTGTTCAGGCTCCAGAAGTAGTTTTCCTTCTCTCTCTCTTTCTCGATCAGTGAAAACATAAATGTAAATACACACACATAAATATATACAGAGATATATATGCACTCTTATATATACACACATACATGTTCACATATCTACCTTTAAAAGACCAGTTGAACATTGGGAACATTGAAGAAAATAGCCTCACTATGTTTAAATATGGTGCTTTAGAGCAATTTTCTAATGAAATAATTTGGCACGTTTTTCACTAACCTTTTATCTGTCATCACTTTTTCTAATTTTAATATATTTCACACCCAGACTTGGATTACCACATTTGATTTAAACTCACCCGTTTTCCCTTCCTGGGGTGATTTCATGACTCTGGGAACTGAAGCTCTTGGATCAAAGCTTTGCTACATCTCAGCAGCTGTCTTAACCACTCTAGAGAGAGCTGTTTGAGTCCTTCCAAGCGCATCAAAGAGAAGGTGTTAGCTTGCCTTTCTCACCCACCCTGCTCTCAGAACATCTGCTTCCCGCCTCCCATATGCAAGACTCTAAAGAAAGTGTCGTAAGAGAGGGCAATTCTGTTGAGAGGGTATATGCTCTCCTGACTAGGACTTTTTCAATACTGAAGGATTTTCTTGCCATTTTGCTCTTAATAAGCTTGAGAGCAGCTCATAAATCATGTTGTACTGGCAAGGGTGCTAGGTAAGGAATCAGGTGGTCTTAATGACTGTCAGCTCTGCCGTGAGGTAGCGTTGTCCTTTTGGGCAAATCATGGGTTCTCTGATTCTCCATTTCTTTATGTATGAAAAGACTTGGTAGGATGTAATGGCCTTAAATTTCTTTAAAATTTTATGATAACAGTCCATTTTTGACACCCTTATTATCATATTGATCTTACATGTATGGACTAATATTTTGCCCTAAATCATTGCTGACTTCATTCCTAATAATTTCCTTGATTTACAATCTTTTTCTTTGTAAAAATTGAAATTACAAGTTTTGTGCATATAGTGAAAACCATTTGAACACATTTAAACAGAAGATTCATCCAAGTTTTGTTTTATTTATTTTATTTTATTTTATTTATTTTATTTTATTTATTTTGTGTTTGCTCTAAATTTTTCTACTAAAGTATCTTTATCAGATGGCTGTTGAAGAGTTGTCATTACACATTTATGTGCTACAGTGTTGACAACATGATCATGAACATTCACTATAATGTTACAAATTACCTTTTGAAATGAAAAATGTAAGGTCTTATGCCTAACCACTGAGTGATTATTGTAATAAATGCAGATGTGATTTTCTAAAAAGTCTTATTAGTTGGACAGAAATAAAAAAGTCCTGAGAGTTCCCAGCTTGGGTGGAGTGTGAAGATATGGAAATGGGTAGGGGCTCCTAGGGAGGGTGGTGGGGGAAGGCAGCAGGGAACCCCAGGCATCCCCAGGCATTTTAAAGACGTGGTAGAGTTTGGTGAGTTCTTTATAGGTTTTGGATAGTAGCCCTTTGTCCGATATGTCATTTGCAAATATCTTTTCCCATTCCATCAGTTGCCTTTTAGTTTTGTTGTTTGTTTCCTTTGTAGTGCAGAAGGTTTTTATCTTCATGAGGTCCCAATAGTTCATTTTTTGCTTTTAATTCCCTTGCCTTTGGAGATGTGTCAAGTAAGGAATTGCTGCGGCTGAGGTCAGAGAGGTTTTTTCCTGCTTTCTCCTCTAGGGTTTTGATGGTTTCCTGTCTCACATTCAGGCTCTTGCACTGTTGGTGGGAATGCAAATTGGTGCAGCCACTCTGGAAAACAGTGTGGAGGTTCCTCAAAAAATTAAAAATAGATCTACCCTATGACCCAGCAATAGCACTGCTAGGAATTTACCCAAGGGAAACAGGAGTGCTGATGCATAGGGGCACTTGTACCCCAATGTTTATGGCAGCACTTTCAACAATATCTAAATTATGGAAAGAGACTAAATGTCCATCAACTGATGAATGGATAAAGAAGTTGTGGTTTATATATACAATGGAATACTACTTGGCAATGAGGAAAAATGAAATATGGCCTTTTGTAGCAATGTGGGTGGAACTGGAGAGTGTTATGCTAAGTGAAATAAGTCATGCAAAGAAAGACAGATACCATGTGTTTTCACTCTTATGTGGATCCTGAGAAACTTAACAGAAGACCATGGGGGAGGGGAAGAAAAAAAAAGGTTAGAGAGGGAGGGAGCCAAACCATAAGAGACTCTTAAAGACTGAGAATAAACTGAGGGTTGATGGGGGTGGGTGGGAGGGGAAAGTGGGTGATGGGCATTGAGGAGGGCACCTGTTGGGATGAGCACTGGGTGCTATATGGAAACCAATGTGACAATAAATTTCATATTAAAAAAAGAAAAATAAATAAAGACATGGTAGAGGAAGAGGAGACCTTAGACTGAGAAGAAACATGAAGCAAGGGAGCAAGGAGGGAGAAACTTTCAAAAAAGAGAGAGTGGTCAGGACTGCAAAATCTTATAAGGAGGCAGTCTAAAATAAGGTTTTAAAAGGGTCTTTTGCTAGAAAGAAATCCACCATGCTACAGTAATTGGGGTTTGCTTGAAGGATACTTTATGGGGTTTCAGGTAAATTCAAGAGCAAACCCCAAACACAACTGGACAACAAAAGGACTAGCTGCTGGGATTTGGAAAGCCACCAGGAACCAAAGCTGTTCTCTCCACCCCTTTCCCAGGGGCCATCTCTAAGCAGCTGCTTAGTTATCTGTTCCCAGCCAACTCCTTTCTCTGTGGTTTCTTGAATATGGCCACAGTGGCCTCCTCACCAACTGCCACATGTCCTTTGATCTTAGTTCATATTCATGGGAGAGAGAACCTAGCCAAGCTCTTCTTTTTGAGCCTGTACACACATATCGCAAATTTCTGGCCTATTTTACGGGTTGGCTGTCTTTAGATCACATGCCTTCTCTTGGTTAATCCCTGGTGTCTGGGCTGGGGAGTTGCCTGGAGGAGTCTGGTGGTAGAGAGAACATGTAGGTCTACTTGACAAAGCCTGTGGGCCATGGCACAGCAGATACATCCTGAAGGGGTGTGGGCTGGCTACTTTAAGTCCAAAGGAGAGGCTCGTTCAGCAGGTAAATTTATCAGCATGTCCAGTCCAAGATCCATTTGATTTAGCTACTGAATTGTACCTCTAATTTTGGAAAGAATGCTTTCCATAGAATGGTGTCAGGTGGCAATCAGATTGTATTGGAATGAGGAGTGAACAGGAGGTTACAAGCGAGCACAGTATTGACTATATATTTTTGCCGTGTATAAGCAAAAGAAATAAAAGATGGAAGCCAAAGGAAGTATATAGACCTGATAAAGGACATTTTTAAAAGATTTAATGTATAAAAGTAATTTTACCTTTTTTTTTATTCCTGAATGGAATGAAGGAAAGGTTGAAGATACGTATAGAAAGAGGATGATGGATGTAGTGGAAGGATATATGTAAGATGGCAGGAGAGACCACGTATTTTGTGATATGGGAGGAAAAATGTATCAGTGACATAGGCTAGATTATGCTGCAATAACAAAAACCCCCAAAATCTTAGTGGTTCTTTAAAAAGGCTTAATTCTTATTCCTGCTACATGTTCTACTTTAATGTCTCATCATAGTTACCCTGATGGTGCCAAATACTTCTAGTTTCTGTCTGTGCCAGAGGGGAAGCAAGGTCTGGAGGGTTTCCCATTGTCAGTTAAATGCTCTGGCCCCAAAGCAACATGTGTCATTTCCCCTCACCATCCCTGGTAAGAACTAGTTAAGCCATCTCCCAGTACAAAGGGATGAGATACTGTGATCTTAACAAGTGCCAGAAAGGTGGATAGTTGGGGTGCTTGATAAGCAACCTAATGACTTCAAGAAATAAAGAAAATGATGAGATTGAATGCATGTAGCTCTGTGAGTGGTGCTGAGAAATCGAGGGAGTCCTGTTAGGCAGAAGGCAAGGTGTCCATGTACAGGGAGGGTGAAGGCCTAAAATAGTTGTTGGTGAGGGAGTAATAAGATATGCAGAGAGGCATTGCAGGTTATTCTTAAGAACATGACTGAGGATGGTGACACTAATCTGCTGATTCCGGATTACTTTCTCTGGTAATATTCATGAGCCCAGATATGGATGGGAAATGTGGATGATTGGTTGATCCAGGATGGGGTTTTCTTGGACATGTGCAGCAGAAGGACATGTGTGCAAGGGAGTTGAGAATATTAGTAAGTATGTGGTTGAATGATGGGTCGTGTGATCTAGGCTAATAGGGAATTTCCTGAAAAGAAGAAAGGATGGTTGGATTAGAGACAATGGAGGAAAAGCAGAACAGGCTAAATTAAAAAAAAATATCCTTGCCTAAGCATCTAAGAATTATTTAAGATAGCAAGTCGGTTAGGATGCTTTGAGCGGGCATTTAGCAGGCAGCCCTATTTTCATGGCTGTCAATGATGAGGGCTTTTATTACTCGCTTACTAAAAAGTATGGAGATAGACCATCTGGAAATAGGCCCAGTGACTCAGTGATATCATCAAGGACCCAGGTCCGTTTCATGTGTCCACATTGCCAGCCTCAGTGTATTTGCATTCCTTCACAGGCTTGTTACTTCATAGTTGCAATGTGGCTGCCACAGTGCTAGGTACCATATCTCCACACAAAAACAGGAATGGAAGACAGAAGATGAGAGATCTTTGTCCTTGCATTTTTCTGTGTATCATGAATAAAATACTCCCTTTATGTCTGTTAGGTCAGAAGGAGGCACATGCCCACCTGTAGACCAGCCACTGGCTGAGAGCAATGGGATTTCCCTGATGGATTTCAGGTGGATCGTTGCTCATTCCATGAGACTTGGGTACGTGGTTGCTTGAACAACAGTGGGGTTATCTTATCAAGGAGGATGGGACAAACCCCTACTAGAGAACTAATAGTGAGTGCCACAAATAGGGATCTCCCTTGCTGGTAAATGACAAGACTGCATGTCCAGGGTATAAAACTACTATCATTGCTTATTCAGATTAAAAAAAAAAAAAGTATAGATACAAGCTTTGAGCCAGCTAAGAAATTCTCACCAAGGGGAAGACATAGTAATATCATGTAAAATTTGAATTTATTTTATACAAGGTTGATTTAACCCCTCAGGACACCTACTGTTTCTTATGTGAAGCTTGTTCTTTGCAAGAACTTCTGCTGGCCGGCTTGCTCTAAGTCAAAATGGCTACCACAAGCCTAGTAAAAGTCTGCCATCATGGAACTAACAGTTCCAGAATAGTAAATGTTCACTAGTCTAGATTGTTCTTTCAAAAACCTAATGTTTCCTGGCCTTTCATGTAGTGCTTTACAAGTTTTGCGACGTGTAGTGAGGGATAGAAAATTAGTTTGCTCTGTTTTACTTCTTCCCAGTTTGAATAGGAACAGTACCAAATTTACCAATATTGTTCCATCAACAGACATTCATTTTGCAATTTCAATATGAAAAGCGGTTTTTAGGTGCTCCTTGGTATGTAAAAATGAAAGACCCACAGGGCCTGCTCTCAAGGAGCTCCCATTGTTGCAGCTAATGCTGGTTTAATGACCTGGTGGGTGTAGGTAATTATTTGAGCCCACCTTTCTCCACTCCCTGAAACGCTTAGTTTTTAAAGACCCAACATATTCTTTGGGTGTGCTGCCATATCTTTTTTCATATTTTTTGTCTCAATGCTTGATCTGACTGCAGCTTGTTTGTTGGAAAAGCTGAATGTTTTCTTATCCAAGAACTTGTATCATCTCAATCACTGTAAAATTGTTTGTTTTTCATGGTTTATTCTCTCTTCATGGGATTTCTGGTTGTGAAACTGAATAGTGACTTAAAAGATCACATCCTATACCCTGAGTCTGTAGGTTGCTTCTTTAATGCCCCTGATCTTTGAATTTATGAATCCTGTCTCCTGGGGTCTGAGAAAAATGAGTGGGACTCTGGGTCTTTACCGTGCAACCCACCCGGATGCCCACCATGTATTCCGCCTCTTGGGAAGGGCTCGAAACCAAGGATCATGCTAACCGTGCACTTGATGAACGATGGACTGAATTTTATTTTTTATTTTATTATTATTTTTTTTCAATATATGAATTTATTGTCAAATTGGTTTCCATACAACACCCAGTGCTCATCCCAAAAAGTGCCCTCCTCAATACCCATCACCCACCCTTCCCTCCCTCCCACCCCCCATCAACCCTCAGGTTGTTCTCAGTTTTTAAGAGTCTCTTATGCTTTGGCTCTCTCCCACTCTAACCTCTTTTTTTTTTTTTTCCTTCCCCTCCCCCATGGGTTTCTGTTAAGTTTCTCAGGATCCACATAAGAGTGAAAACATATGGTATCTGTCTTTCTCTGTATGGCTTATTTCACTTAGCATAACACTCTCCAGTTCCATCCACGTTGCTACAAAGGGCCATATTTCCTTCTTTCTCATTGCCACGTAGTATTCTATTGTGTATATAAACCACAATTTCTTTATCCATTCATCAGTTGATGGAAAAGGCTCTTTATCATTTATCATTTAGGCTCTTTCCATAATTTGGCTATTGTTGAGAGTGCTGCCATAAACATTGGGGTACAAGTGCCCCTATGCATCAGTACTCCTGTATCCCTTGGGTAAATTCCTAGCAGTGCTATTGCTGGGTCACAGGGTAGGTCTATTTTTAATTTTCTGAGGAACGTCCACACTGTTTTCCAGAGTGGCTGCACCAATTTGCATTCCCACCAACAGTGCAAGAGGGTTCCCATTTCTCCACATCCTCTCCAGCATCTATAGTCTCCTGATTTGTTCATTTTGGCCACTCTGACTGGCGTGAGGTGATATCTGAGTGTGGTTTTGATTTGTATTTCCCTGATGAGGAGCAACGTTGAGCATCTTTTCATGTGCCTGTTGGCCATCCGGATGTCTTCTTTAGAGAAGTGTCTATTCATGTTTTCTGCCCATTTCTTCACTGGGTTATTTGTTTTTTGGGTGTGGAGTTTGGTGAGCTCTTTATAGATTTTGGATACTAGCCCTTTGGACTAAATTTTAAAAACAGATGCTATATTTGAAAAACTAATTCTAAAAGAAAAAAAAAAGAAAGAAAAATGAATTCTAGCTAATTACATATAGGGTTTCTGAAGGCTGCATATATGGATATAGGATCTTCCTCTGGGCACCTACAGCACTAGGTACATTGCTTTTTCATTGCTTTCTAGTTGTTCAGTTTTCTGTGTCTTCCCCAAATAGTAAATTATGACAGCAGCTGCTGTTTTCCTTGACTGTGAGGTGGACACATTTGCCATTATGTCTTTTATGCTGTGTTCTGAGAGCCTCACATGCCATGTTTCAGCATTATTATTTGTTCACAATTAGCCTTTTGCTCATGGAGTGAATTTGTGATTCACTGCCCCAACTCATACTTTCCTCACCCCAATTTCTAGGCCAAATCCAAGGATAATTTGCTACCTTGGCATAATTTAATGAATTATGTAATGAACTAATGAGGTTACTCCATTCTCTCCTGGATCCCTAGGGTCCACAATTCCATCATGGAAGAACTATTCCATCTTTCAGTTTGGGCTGCTGTAACAAATTACTGTAGACTGGGTGGCTTATGAACAATAGAAATATATTTCTCATAGTTCGGGAGGCTAGAAGTCCAACATCAAGGCACTGGCAGATATGGTATCTGGTGAGAACCAACTTCCTGGTTCCCGGATGGCTGTCTTCCTGCTCACGTGGAAGAAAGACATAGCTCTGGTCTCTTCATCTCCTTATAAAGGGCTTCACTGTCATGGCTTCATCACTTCCTCATGGACCCACTTCCTAAAACCATCACATTGGGAGTTAGACTTCAAATACAAGTTTTGAAGGGGTATAACTAGTCCATACAACCCCACTGGATTAAGGCATTGCCTTCTGTTATTACTACTTCTGCAACATTCCCGGAGGCTAACCCATTTGCCTAAGACAGATTATACTGGTTCATTGTGCTTGCTTCCACTGGCCATGGTGATCTATAGTCTAACCGACCCATAGCTCCGTGGGCCAGAGTTGTGGGTTATTGCTGTGCTGGTTCTGGCCCTTGGCCAATTTGTTGTGCATTGTCAGACCATTGACTGTCAACATAAAGCTCAGCGAGTAAGGGAGAAAAGCTTTGCTGTTCATAAGGCATATGAAGCCACCTTCTCCACTCCCTCTATCCACCCCTCCCATAAGTGATTCTGCCTCAAAACCTCCCTCCTAGATCAACTATCTTTCTGAGAAAATGATGTTTCAGGATTTTAGCACATTTAAGTCTAAATGATATGGTTTGAAGGTAAACATATGTGAAAGTTTGCTCTACCTTGTGCAACAGCTGTTTATGTGAAAAATTATTTGTCAGTTGAAGTTTTGGAAATGTAAGTGTGTTTTACAGGCTCCAAGGGAAATTTTTACTTAAAGGAGTCTAGGAGTGAGGCTCCTAGAAAGTAAAGACTCCATTTTTCTGGGATACAAATAATCACAAACTGTTCTGTGAATTTGGAGTTTAGAGGGTTTCTCTCACTGTCTCTGGATTTTCATTTTTATGGGTGATATTCTGTGTGCACAAACTGAGATTGTGTTCTTATCACACCATTGGGGGTTATGTTCAAATCATGAAGCAGTAGTTCACAGTACAAACCTGAGTTAATGCTCAGACTTAATTAATGAATCCATCAAACTCTATTTCTGTCTCTGTCTCTCACACATGCTAAAACACACACACACATTTGTGGCATAAATATAGCTATAAATTATACTGCATTTGAAGTGTGGAAGGAAGAGAGGGACTGTTTAATTAATTCTGACTACAGAAGGAGGCGGAGAAACTTGAGGAATTTTGAAGAGTGAAAGTCATAATTGACAAAATGATTTGCAGATCTTGATAGGAATTTTCTCTGGGGACTGTTTTGTCTCTCAGTTATAGCTAGTTTGAAATTTTTTTAGACGGAATGTGAATTTCTTTTTTAAACCATAATGACTCCGGATTCTCTTAGCACAGTTGGTACTATCACTTTGTGCTTATGTTTCATCTACCCAGGGGAATTTATCAAGGAGTCAAAACCTATTTTTTTTAACAGGTCTTTTTGCTAGACTACAGTGATGTTTCTATTAAAAACAAAACATATATGGGCAAGTACATTTAATCTCTGTGTATTCTGGAGTTGCCTTTTCTTTTTGATATTCACTTTGTTGTATTTAATAACCTAATTGCTCAGACTATTAAAGAAACTGGAAAAGGAGGATGCTTTTATATTCCAGGTCTTTAGACATCTTGCTGTATTTTTCTGCTTCCAGATAGCCAAGGGGATCTTGGCTTAGAAGGAGGAACTTGACAGATGACTGTTGTCCATCTAAATGAAATCAGTAGCATGTTGTGGCTGAGCACAACTTCTCCTCACATAGAATTTGATTTGTCTCTTTTAAGCAGATTGCAGAGGCATAGAACAATGCAAACAATACCTAAGCAGAGGGTATCAGTTGTATGTCTCCTGCAAAGAACACAATTGCTGCAGAATGGGGAGGATTCTCTTCATAGTTGCTTTGTATCATCTTAGCCACCTGGCTTTGAATTCTTCATAGGACATAAAACCCAGAAACTAATGAGAGTATTCAGATTTGTGCTGTATTCCATTTGTGGCAACCCAGAGCTTCTGATAGATCTGAGAACAACCAAACTTCTCATGGGAAATCCCAGCGTTTATGGATTTTGTTAAGCACAGCTATAAATAATATTAATTATGTGATGGTGGTCACAGAGGCAGATCACTTCTGAAGTTCTCATTTTCTTTTTCTTTTTTGATTATTTAATTTTATTTTAATTCCAGTTTGGTTAACACACAGTGTTATACTAGTTTCAAGTGTACAATATGGCTATTCAACAATTCTCTACAACACCCAGTGTTCATCATGACAAGTGAACACCTTAATTCCTATCACCTATTTCACCCATCTTCCCATCCACCCACCCTCTGGTAACCATCACTTTGTTCTCTAGAGTTAAGAATATCTTTCTTGATTTCTCTCTCTTCCTTTGTTTTGTTTCTTAAATTCAACAGATAAGTGAATTCATATGGGATTTGTCTTTCTCTGACTTATTTCACTTAGCATTATACTCTTTAGTTCATCCATGCCATTGCAAATGGTGAGATTTTATTTTTTTTTTATGACTAAAAAAAGAATATATATATTATATTATATATTATATATATTATATATATGTTATATATAATATATTATATATACCACATACAATATATTATATATATGATATATTATATTATATATTATATATTATATATTGTATATTATATATTATATTATATATATTATATGTTATATATAATATATTATGTATATATTATATATTATAATATATTATGTATATATTACATATTATATTATATTATATATTATGTATATTATATATATGTATACATATACATATGTATATATACATATGTATATATGTAATATATATATATGTAATGTATATATGTAATATATATATGTAATACATATATATAATATGTATATATATATGTGTACATCACATATTCTTTATCTGTTTATCAGTTGATGGACATTTGGGTTGCTTCCATAATTTGGCTATTGTAAATAATGATGTTATAAAGATAGGGGTGTAATAAAAGGATGTAAAATATGATACAACTATTTGAAATGTTAAGGGAAGAGGAGTAAAATATGACTTCAAAATTAAGTGAATATCAGCTGAAAATAGACTGCTGTATGCAGAATATGTTATATATAAACTGCATGGTAACCACACATTAAAAAACAGTAACAGATGAGCAAAAAATAAAGAATAAGGAAGCCAAGTATATCAAGAAAGCCAGCAATCCATGAAAGAGAAATAGAAAAAAGGATCAAAGAAAAACTATAAAAACACCCACAAAACAAAAAAAATCAATAATTACTTTGAATGTAAATGGACTAAATGCTCCAATCAAAATACATAAGGTGTCAGAATGGATAAAAACACAAGACCCATCTATATGCTGCCTGCAAAAGACTCATTAAAGACCTAAAGACACCAGCAGATTGAAGTGAGGGGGTGGAGGAACATTTGTCATGCAAATGGATGTTAAGAGAAAGCTGGAATACAAATACTTATGTTGGACAATTTGGACTTTAAAACAAAGTCTGTAAAAAGAGACAAAGATGGACACTATATAATAATAAAGGAGAATCCAACAAGAAGATATAACAATTCTAAATATATATGCATCCAACATGAAATCACCCAAATACATATCATGGTTAATAACAAACATAAAGGAACTAATTGATAGTAATACAATAATAGTAGGGGACTTTAACACTTCACTTACATCGATGGGCAGATCATTCAAACAGAAAATCAACAAGGAAACAGTGGCTTTGAATAACACACTGGACCAGTTGGATTTAACACATATATTCAGAATGTTCCACCCTAAAATAGCAGCATACACATTCTTTTTAAGTACATATGGAACATTCTAGATCACATATTAACACAAAACAAGCCTCAACAAATTAAAAAAGATTGAAGTAATACTATGCATCTTTTCTGACTGTAACGCTATGAAACTAGAAATCAGCCACAAGAAAAAAATCTGGATAGCACATAAATACATACGAGGTAAATAATCTGCCATTAACCAATGAATGGGTCAATCAAGAAATCAAATAAATCAGAAAGAACATGGAAACAAACAAAAAAAAAGCAGTTTATATGAGGGAAGTTTATAGCAATATAGGCTTACATCAAGAATCCAGAAAAATCTCTGATAAACAACCTAACCTTACACCTAAAGGAGCTAGAAAAAGACAACAAACAAAACACAAAGCCAACAGAATGAAATATAAAGATTAGAGCACATATAAATGATACAGAAACTAAAACACACACTCACACACACACACACACACACACACACACACATACACACACGAATAGATCAATGAATCTAGGAGGTGTTTCTCTAAAATTCTCATTTTCTTCAGTAACCATAGAGTAAGGGAATTATTTTACATCATTCTTTAACAAGATATTAGTCTAATCCCAGTGAAACTACAAATATGATAATGGAATATTACAAACCAATGGGAAAGCAATAGATTAGTTCACAGTGTTGGGGAAATCAGTTAAAATTAGTCTCCTCTTCCACCTCATATATCAAAATGAATCCCAGGAAGGTTAAAGAGTTTACTGTAAAATATGAACATAGAAAACAAACAGAAGGACATACAGGTGATTATCTTCTTCCATTTGGGCTGCTATGGCAAACTGGGTGGCTTAAACAAACAACAGACAATTGTTTCTTACTGTTCTGGAGGCTGGAAGTCCAAGATCACAGCACTGGCAGGTTTGTTTTCTGGTGAGCCTGCTTCCTGGTTTATAGGTGGCTATCGTTTTACTGTGCCCTCACATCCAGAGACAGCAAGGGGCCTCTCTGAGGTCTCTTTTATGATAGCACCTAATCTTGTTCCTGTGAGCTTCACCTTTATGACAAAATTGCCTCTCCATGAACCCATCTCCTAATAGTATTATATTGGAGGTTCGGGTTTTAATATATGAATTTTTGGTTGACATAAACATTCAGTCTATTGCATGATTAAACTAAAGGATCAGATTTCAAAGCATGAAAACCAGTAGAAGAAGTAATGGAAGAAAAATTGCTTTGTTTGACATTTAACATTTGACTTGCTTTGGAACCATGGGAAGATGGCCTCTAACAAGTGTGAAGTCTACTTAATTTCTGAGCTGTGGATGAGCTTCTGTGTTGAAACTTTCAAGGGTATGATTCTCAGAGCCATGGCTGGTGGACTTAATAAAGGTAATGTGCATGCCCTGGACTGTGAGCTGGGAAAAAAGTCATGAAGTAGCCTTATAACTTTGTTGTAAATCTACAGCTTTTTGAAATTGTATGGGAGTAGCACAAATTGTGCTCACTTCAATATTCTTAATGTATTCCTTCCACTTCTCTCCTACTTTCCCTATTAGAATAACGTGTCACAATTCAGTATCTGTGAAAGTACAACAATGAAGAGTGTAAGTGGAGAGAGGAGAAGAGAAAACATAAGAAGAGAGGAAAGAAGAGGAAGAAGGAATGAGGAGTAGGAAAATGGGGAGGCAGCTCCTCAAAATGAGGTTGGGAAAACAGACTCAAGGATAAACGAGCAGGAGAGATGGAGAGTATGGAGTACATGGGGGTAGAACTAGAATCTTCATTTCAGTCTTTGACATGACCATGTGGTCCCACAGCTAGGAGCTAGATTCCTCACCTACCTAATACCTCTGTGTGGGCCCTGTGACCCTTGGTTCTGTTCTTTGTTGCCAGTGTGTTGCAGGTGTGTCCTCCCCTCTTGGCATTCTTGGTTGGCACCCCTTTATTCATCTTTCAGGCCTTGGGCCTCTTACTGTATTAAGGCCTGAGTTTCCCCTGGACATTCCTCCTTGGCTAAGTTGGAAAACTTTTCTTCTGTACAGACCCCAGACACTGTCCAGCTCTGATCTGTGTCAGCTGGTCTTCCAAAGGACACCGATATTCCTGATGTCATACATTTCCCCATTTCCCCCAATTTGCAGTCTGTTGCTGGTGTAGCTTGCACTTTGCTCTGGTATTGGCCTCTTAGAGGGATTCTCTGATGCCTTAACAGATTTTGTGGAGCAGAAGCCTTCTTTACCTCCAGGTTGACAGGGGGTCTTGGTTTGTGTGGTCACAAGTCAAGCATTTGGTTTTTTCTTTACAGCTTGGTTCAGATTGCCATCCTACTTCTTCCTATTACAACTCTGTCTACAGGGCTGTAAATCAGCCTCCTGAAGAGTTGGAAACTACCTGGCTGTATTCCTGAGAACCTAATTTGCCCTCTAGTTATGTTATCCTACCGCCCTAAGTGACTGCAACCCTGGGCAATGGCAGATGGTAGTTAGGGAATTGGGTGGCTTCTAGGTGACTGGTGTCCATCAGGGCCAACTTACCTATGCTAGAGATGGAGGGAGTTGGTGAAGAGCAAGGTGTTACCTATTCAGATAGCTAATATATATAATTAGCTGGTAATTAGCACTGTTGATTTGGTTTGCAAGATTTTTACAATGTCACAGGTTGTTTTAGCTAATTAATATTCTTCGACTTTGGCTACAGTATCTGGTGTGAACTAGCTGTGCTTGAGAAGGTCATGGTCATACGGTGCAGTGGTGTAGAAGCACTTGCTCTTGGGTAGAATTGCTGAGACTCTAAATAGAATTTCAAGACCCAGTTTCAGTGTCAGTCTTGAAAATTGCCTTTTTGCAAAATGCCTTTGCCAGTTGGGCACACTTAACATTTCCAACTGCTTTCCATTATGGGCATGTGCTTTGTATTGTCTTCATTCTTCAAAAGACAAAAGCTACCTGCCTAGTATTTTCAAACTGGCTGAGAAGCTGAGGTTAAGTTAGATCAAGGGACATTTCCCTTGAACAGAAAGCTGGACAATTGTCCTTGAAGATTGCCAGCTGAGTGTGCAAAACCCTAGGCTGGCCAGGGAGGGCAGTTGTTTCCTTCTCCAGGATTGTATAACTGGCCCATGTAGAGTAACTCAGAGGTTCTATCTACTTCTTTCTGGCCCTCTCCATGCATTTTGATTTTGCTTCCTTGTGCTGTTTGCCTCCCCCCTCCCCGCCTCCCCCACTTTCTAGCATCCTGTGTTCTCTTGTGAATGCCTCTCTCTCTCGTGGTAGGCTTTTTGATTTCTTAAGTGTGACTTGTGAAACTTCAAGACCATGGGTCTTTAGTTATGACTTTGCTTTGATCTTGGGCCAATGCTCTTCTTCTGAAAGGATCTTTTGGTATAAATACATTAAAACTGGGAAGGGATCCTCCCCACTTTGACATGGTGAAGACAAAGGACTGCTCCTTCCAGAAACCAAGATTCCCAAGGAACCCTGATTGGCCTCCTGTTCTGAAGATTGCTGTGGCTCTTGAACCACAGTGGCTCAAGTACCCTCCTCTCTGTATTTAGCAGAGGCTAGGCATGTCAGAAGGATGAGCTGCATTGGGTAAATCACATAAAAGACAAAAGTCTGGAGGCCAGGAAGGGATCAATGAATAGAAATTCAGGATATAATTATGGCTCTTGTTTTTGTGAGAGGAAAAAAATTGGACAGTGTTGGCTGGAAAGTTAAAAGCTCTCTTACTTGGAAAAGTTCTCCAAGGTAGGCAACTGATAATGATAGCACCCCATATTTAATTCAGTTGAAAATGAAATCTGTGTAATAGTCACCCTCAGAGTCTGGGGTGTTTGAAATTACTTGTGGGGCTCATATTCTGAAAATGTACCAGTTGATATCTCTAATTTCTTTAAAGATTTGGTTTGCTAATAATTTGTTTTTTTAAGCCATCAGCAAACACACGTGTGAAAAGACAGTATTTTAAAGAAGGTAAACATATATTGAGTGACTAAATATGATACAGCTGCAAAGTTCCATATTGTGACATTAGTTGGTATTACTGTTGTGTGGCACAAGTAAACTAGTTTTCAAAGTGTGGAGTTAAACCTGGTCTGAAGTGTGGAGAATTTTGTCTGCTGTTTGATTTGTATGAGTAGATTATAAATTCCTATCAGAAAACAGAAAGAATGCTGGAAATACGAGGTTAAAACTGAAGCACAAATTATGCTAAATTTGAGGTACAGGTTATGTGGATGCTAAATAGGATGAAGGAGATGTTCAGAAACCCAGACACGGCCATGAATGACTGATTGTTATGTTGCTCCCTAAAGTAAACATGAGATGATCAGAAAAATCTCAAATTTTTTTTTTTTCTGAAGTTGTGTCTATAGTTTCCCATTATACTTTAAAGTATAGAAATAGTATTGGCTCCTGAAACACATTCTTTTTGGCAATGTGCATCTCTGAGGCATGCTTACATGTATTTATCATATTAAATTCATGTTTAAATTGTTTTTGCATCTCAGAGATATATTTCAATTATCCATCACACCCCCATTTCACTCATGTTGCTCAAATGTCAAATTTGATTCCACAGTTGTAAATTTCTATGTAGTAACTTACAAGCAAATATAAACATACCTTGAGATAGAGTGTATTATCAAAAGTCATTAATTTGCGGGGCGCCTGGGTGGCTCAGTCAGTTAAGCATCCGACTTTGGCTCAGGTCATGATCTCGTGGTTTGTGAGTTTGAGCCCTGCATCGGGCTCTGTGCTAACAGTTCAGAGCCTGGAGCCTACTTCGGATTCTGTCAGTTTGTCTCTGCCTCTCCCCCCACTCAAAACTAAATATGCACTTAAAAAAGTTACAAATATCTGTTCCCATTTTGTCAGTTGCCTTTTAGTTTTGTTGATTGTTTCCTTTGCTGTGCAGAAGATTTTTATCACGATGAGGTCCTAATAGTTCATTTTTGCTTTTATTTCCCTTGCCTTTGGAGACATGTCGAGGAAGAAGCTGCTATGGCTGAGGTCAAAGAGACTGTTGCCTGTGTTCTCTAGGATTTTGAGGGTTTTCTGTCTCACATTTAGGTCTTTCATCCATTTTGTGTTTATTTTTGTGTATGGTGTAAGAAAGTGGTGCAGTTTCATTCTTCTGCTTGTTGCTCTCCAGTTCTCCCAACACCATTTACTGAGGAAACTCTTTTTTCCTTTGGATACTCTTTTCTGCTTTGTCAAAGATTAGTTGGCCATACATTTGTGGGTCCAAGTCTGGGTTCTCGATTCTATTCCATTGGTTTAGGCATCTGTTTTTGTGCCAATACCATACTGTATTGATTCCAGGTTTGTCGTACATGCTAAAGTCTGGGATTGTGATGTCTCCAGCTTTGGTTTTCTTTTTCAACATTACTTTGGCTATTTGGGGTCTTTTGTGGTCCCGTACAAATTTTAGGATTGTTTGTTCTATCTCTGAGAAGAATGAGAGAATATATTTGCAAATGACATATCGGATAAAGGGTTAGTAACCAAAATCTACAAAGAACTTACCAAACTCAATGCCTGGATAACAAATAATCCACTGAAGAAATGGGTAGAAGGTATGAATTGACGCTTTTGCATAGCAAATATCCAGGTGGCTAACAGACACATGAAAAGATGCTCAATATCACTCATCATCGGGGAAATACAAATCAAAACCACACTGAGATACCACCTCACACCAGTCAGAGTGGCTAAAATTAACAACTCAAGAAACAACAGATGTTGGCAGGAATGTGGTGAATCCTCTGTGCGCTGTTAGTGAGAATGCAAACTAGTGCAGCCACTCTGGAAAACAGTGTAGAGGTTCCTCAAAACATTAAAAATAGAATTACCACGGGGCACCTAGGTAGCTCAGTCAGTTGAGCGTCCAACTTCAGCTCAGGTCATGATCTCACGATTTGTGAGTTTGAGCCCCACGTCGGGCTCTGTGCTGACAGCTCAGAGCCTAGAGCCTGCTTTGGATTCTGTGTCCCCCTGTCTCTCTGCCCCTCCCTAGCTCACACTCTGTGTCTCTCTCTGTCAAAAAATAAATAAGCATTAAAAAAAATTAAAAATAGAATTACCCTAGGACCCAGCAATAGCACTACTAGGAATTTATCTATAGGATATAGCAGTGCTATCAACAATAGCCAAATTATGGAATCAACCCAAATGTCCATCACCTGATAAGTGGATAAAGAGGATGTGGTTTATGTATACAATGGAATACTTGTTGGCAATGAGAAAGAATGAGATGTTGCCATTTGCAACAACTTGGCTGGAACTGGAGGGTATTATGCTAAGTGAAATAAGTCAGTCAGAGAAAGACAAATATCATATGTTTTCACTCATATGTGGAATTTGAGAAACTTAACAGAAGACTATGGGGGAAGGGAAGGGAAAAGATAGTTACAGAGAGGGAGGCAAACCATAAGAGACTCTTAAATACAGAGAATGAACTGAGGGTTGATGGTGGGGGGACAGGGAGGCAGGAAAAATCTGAGATGGGCATTGAGGAAGTCACTTATTGGGATTAGCATTGGGTGTTTTATGTAAGTGATGAGTCATGGGAATGTAGTCCTGAAGCCAAGAGCAAACTGTGTATACTGTATTTCGCTAAGTTGACACTAAATTATATTAAAAATTTTTTAAAAATGCATTAATTCGCTTAGTAGAAAGAAATCAACTGTGATGTCAATTCCATTGCCTGTCCCAGCCTAAACTGCTCATTAGCGATCAGTCTTTTGCTCATTTCAGGGGAATAAGTTCTAATTCAGAGAAGTTGTAGTGACTTGGTGTCTGTCTCAGCCTAGTGATAGGCATGGTGTCAGCTAGAAATGCTTGAGGCACTTGCCTGGACCTGTGTTACTTGTGGTGAGCTCCACAGAATTTTCCTGGACAAGAACCAAGGTTGGGTTGGCCCTGTGGTTCTCGTGTTTTCAGGATGCACCTCAAGAGCAGTCGCCAGGGAACTTGGAGAAAGCAAGGTTTATTACTCATGGATCCTATGGGGAACATGGCATGCCTCAACACCACGCAGCAAGGTTGAAGTCAAAAGGGAAAAGAGGGAGGAAGCTTGGAACTGGGATTCTGCCTTTCTTAGCATCAAGGGTTGGGGTGCCTAGAGTTTTGAGGGTTTACTCTTTATTAGTGAATTTAAAACATAAGAGCAGGAATTAGGGAGCAAGAAGGCAGAAGTGGAGTTGCACAAGTGCTCAGTTACATAGGCTACCCAGGGGCTTCTAAAAGGGGAACTTCTTGGATAGGGGTTGCCTTGTTTCGTATCTAGTTGGCTTGCTATTAGATATTTCCTCTAGCTGGCAGTATGTTTATTTGAGATGGATATCTTTGAAACGGATGCCTTGGCACTCAAAAGCTTAATGTTAGGAACCTGCATTACACTTGATGACAGACAGGATTGCCACAGGAGAACCTAGCTCCATGCCCAGCCCTCTTGAATGGCTACTAAAATCCGCTGCCCTTTCCATAGTATGTACATTTTCAGGTTTTTTTTGGGGGGGGGGATTTTTATTAAAATACATTCTATTTGGAATTTCAAAGAAAAATGAAAATTAGAATGCATTTTTAAAATGAGAGGATGCTAACTTGCAAGTTATGTCATTATGACTAAACAATTTCATTTTGGGTTGAACCTCCGATATAAGCTTGGCAGGAGTAAACCATGGCCCAGGTAGATGATCAGTGTGAATAAATCATATATGTTGCTTTTTGGCATGACCTTTAATGGGAGAGACAAGGGGTTTATCAAACATCTGAAGGGCAGAAAATTCAATTTAAAAACTAATTCTTAGGAGGTCAGCATTTTCCATAAAATCCCCTGTACCTTTGCCTTTATGAGTCTGACTAAGGAGGTGTTCTAAATTCATCTATTTTGTGAGAGAAGACTCATCTGTTAAGGTGAAGAATGATTTTCCTGCCCACTTCTTTGCCAGTTTTCATAATAGCTGTGGCAAAGAGCCTGCTGGCAGGCAACTGGTAGTTCTATGAATGGGCTTTATTTTTTAATCAGAAAACTTGTGATCCTTGACAGGTGGACTCCAGCAGCTTGGTGTTTGATGCATATACTTGAACTAAGGAAGACTGGATTTCACTCACCAAAGAGAAAGGAATACTCTAATCAGGGCTCCAGTGGGGACTGATGTTCAGGAAGCTTTTATTGTGTGGTACTGTCACTCATTTGTGATTTTGCATGAGGAAAGGGAAATGTATATGGTGTGAGCCTAAAAACTGTGAGGGCAGAAAATGCAGGATTCTTTTCCTTTATTCTACCTTGAACTGCAAGTACCCAGTGAAACCTGTTTCAGTTGATTAAGATGCACAGCCACACTATGGAATATTTGATTCGCAGACATTTCACTGCAATCTAAATTTCATCTTCTTTAACGAAAAGCCTTGTACAAGATCTGTTGGATTGAATAGCAAACCAGTCCCAGTCTTGACCGAGAGCCTTTTATGTGCATAAGGGCAGAGAACTGTTTGAATATACTCAAATCCACTGGTTTGTGTATTTCAAAAGAGAGAATTGTGTGGTACGTGAATTATATCTCAATAAAACTGTTAAAAAATAATTTCAAAGACAATTCTCATGCAAACATCTATCAAGTAAAGGAATTTAACATTTATTTATTTGTTTTCATAGTTGCTGTCTCCTTATATCAGTTGATACTGGTTTTCCATTTTCTGTAATCATGTGAAACTTTTTTTCAAAGAAATCTTGTTTAGTACAACCAGTGGGCAATATGAAGAAAAATACTATGGTAGAATGCAGATAACTGAAGTTTGGGAAACCCAGAATACGCATGATGTATCGTTTGGAGTTCATTTGCTTCTGAATGCAACCATTTTCATTGCTTTATTCCTTCATTTAGTTGTTTAGTTTCTTAAAAAAAATTTTTTTTTAAAGTTTATTTATTTATTTTGAGAGAGAGAGAGAGGCAGAGAGAGAGGGAGATAGAACCCCAAGCAGGCTCTACACTGTCAGCACACAGCCTGATGCAAATACCATGAGATCATGACCTGAGCTGAGATCAAGAGTTGGATGCTTTGCCAACTGAGCCATCCAGGTGTCCCAAGTTGTTTAGTTTCTTGACTGCCTACCATGCATCAGGCTATGTGCTAACTTCCTTTCTAGAGCTCAGTGTGTAGTAGACATGGTAGGGCAGACTAAGTACCTTCATCAGACTAAATCCTGAGATGCAGGGTCCCCTGTTTTGGGGAAGATTGGTTGTAATTTTTAGAAATATGTGACTAATAGGAAGGAGAGTAAAATTATCAGGGAAATAAACACAGATGGAAAACACTTTAAAGTATAGGCATGCTTGGTTTCATATTGCTTCTCTGTATTGTGCTTCAAAGGCATTGTTTTTCTTTTCTTTTTTCCCTTCTTCTTCCTCTTCTTCTTTTCTTCTTCTTCTTCTTTTCTTCTTCTTCTTCTTCTTCTTCTTCTTCTTCTTCTTTTCTTCTTCTTCTTCTTCTTCTTCTTCTTCTTCTTCTTCTTCTTCTTCTTTCTTACAAATTGAAGGTTTGTGGCAACTGTGTCAAACAAGGCTTTGACGCCATTTTTCCAACAGTGTTTGCTCATTTCATGTCTCCGTTTCACATTTTGCTCATTCTTGCAGTATTTAAGTCTTTCTCATTATTGTTAAATTGCTTGTGGTGATCTGTACTCAGTGATTTTGGAGGTCACTAGTGGATTTATTTGGGGGCACCACGAACCTCACCCTTATAAGATAGTGAACTTAACTGATAAAAATGTATGTGTTCTGAATGCCCCACCGACCAGATGCTCGCCTGTCTCCTTCCCTCTCCTCAGGATTCCCTATTCCCTGAGACACAACAGTATTGAAATTAGGCTAATTAACAACCCTACAATAGCCTCTAAGTGTTCAAGTGAAAGGAAGAGTCTCACGTCTCTCCCTTTTAAATCAAAAGCTGTAAATGGTTGAGCTTAGTGAGGAAGACATGTTGAAAGCTGAGGGAGGCTGAAAGCGAGGCCTCCTGCACCAGTTAGCCAAGGTGTAAGTGCAAAGGGAAAGCTCTTGAAGGAAATGAAAAGTGCTGCTCCGGTGAACACATGAGCGATAAGAAAGTTCAAACAGCCTCATTACTGATACGAAGAAAGTTTTAGTGGTCTGGACAGATCAAACTGGCCACAATATTCCCTTAAGCCAAAGCCCAATACAGAGCAGTGCCCTCTCTTTAATTCTATGAAGGTTGAGAGGTGAGGAAGCTGCAGAAGAAAAGTTTGAAAGTAGCAGAGGTTGGCTCACGGGGTTTGAGGAAAGACACCTCCTTAACAGGTAGAAAGTAGAGCAGCAAGTGCTAATGGAGAAGTTTTATTGGAAGAAAATACCTTATCTTTATTGGAAGAAGATGCCATCTATGACTTTCATAGCTCAAGAGGAGAAGTCAGTGCCTGGCTTCGAAGCTCCAAAGCTCCAAAGCTCCAAAGCACAGGCTGACCCTCTTGTTAGGGACTAATGATGCTGGTGACTTTAAGCTGAAGCCATTGCTCATTTACCATTCTGAAAATCCTAGGGCCCTTAAGAATTATGCAAAATCTACACTGCCTGTGCTCTATAAATGGAACAACAAAGCCTCTATGACAGCACATCTGTTTACTGCAAGGTTTACTGAATATTTTAAGCCCGCTGTTGAGACGTATTGCTCAGAAAAAAAAAAAAAAAGATTTCTTTCAAAATATTATCACTCATTGATAATGCACCTGGTTACCTAGAGCTCCGATGGAGATATACAATGAGATTTATGTTGTTCTCAGGCCTGCTAACACATCATCCATTTTGCAGTTCAGAATCATTTCGATTTTCAAGTCTTAATGAAATACCTTTCGTAAGGCTATAGCTCCCATAAGTAGTTATTCCTTTGATGGATCTGGACAAAGGAAATTGAAAACCTTCTGTAAATGATTCCCCATTCTAGATGCCATTAAGCACATCCATGATTCATGAGAAGTGGTCAAAATATCAAAATTCACAGGAGTTTGGAAGAAGTTGATTTCAACTCTCAAAGATGACTATGAGGGGTTCAAAACCTCAGTGGAGGAGCTCACTGCCGATGTGGTAGAAATAGCAGAACTAGAATGAGAAGTGGAGTCTGAAGATGTGACTGAATTGATATAATCTTGGGATAAAACCTTAATGGATAAGGAGTTGCTTCTTATGGACTATCAAAGAAAGTAGTTTCTTGAGATGGAATTGACTCCTGGTGAAGACACCATGGAGATTGTTGAAATGACAACACAGGATTTAGAACATGACATACACTTAGTTGATAAAGCAGGAGCAGGGTTTGAGAGGACGGATATCAACTTTGAAGGAAGCTTTAGTGTGGATAAAATACTATGAAATAGCATCATGTGCTGTTAGAAATTGTTCCTGAAACAAATGTCACTTAGTGCAGCAAACCTGACTCTTGTCTTATTTTAAGAAACTGCCACAGCCATCCAGCCTTCAGCAACCACCATCCTGATGGGTCAGCAGCCATCAGCATCAAGGCAAGACCCTCCACTGGCCAAAAGATTACAACTCCCTGAAAGCTCATATGATGGTTAGCATTTTTTAGCAATGAAGTATTTTTAAATTAAGGTATGTATATTATCTTTTAGACATAGTGCTACTGCACACGTAACAGGTCTATAGTGCAGTGTAAGCATAACTGGAAAACAAAAAGAAAATTCATTAGACTCACTTTATTGCAGTATCTGCTTTATTGCCATGGTTTGTAATCAGACCTGCAGTATCTCCCAGCTGTAGGCAGTGCTTTGTCAAGTTCTTCCTTTCTCCCCACTCCTCCTTCCCCTTCTCTCTTTCCCTTCCTTTTTTCCGTCCTTCAAAAGATAAACTGGGGCATATTAAAAATGTTAAGAGTTTATTTGAACAAAACTCGATTGGAATTGGGCAGCGCCCAGCCACAAGTGGTGAGGAGGAAATATTTATGTAGAGAAAGTGTGAAAGAAAGAAGGGACATTGACTGGCTATAGCTTAGAGCCTAGTTGGCTGTTTGTAATTGGTCGTCCTTAGCATTTTGATTTCCTAACCTTGAGCCATTTATTTACAGGCTTAGATTTTGGTTGCTTAAGTAGGCTACCCCAGCATTAGAACCACATCAGTCTAATGGCTTCCTTGTTTAATTAGACCTTTCTTCTCTTCCTTCCTTCCTTTCTCTCACTCCTTTCTTTCTTTTCAGTAGGATCCATGTGGCTTTTAAAAATTTAATCCTTAATAAGATTATTTTGATTTTCTCATCACTTCAAATGAAGCCCAGTACTTGAGCTACGTTTAAAAAGCTATACAAACAAAAATCTACAACAACCATAAAATTTAGATTTTTTAAAAAAAGTTTTATTTATTTTTGAGAGAGAGAGTGAGAGAGAGGATGAGTGGAGGAGGGCCAGAGAGAGAGGGAGACACAGAATCCGAAGCTGGCTCCAGGCTCTGAGCTGTCTGCATAGAGCCCAACTTGGGGCTTGAACTCATCATGAAATCATGAGCTGAGCCAAAGTTGGACACTTAACTGACTGAGCCACCCAGATGCCCCCATAAAACTTTAACCTAAGGTGAAAGTTGGTGAAACCTAAGGATTCCTTGTTGGTAAATGTTTCTGGATTCCAGCTTAAGTTTAGCTATTGAGCCTAGAAAGAATAGATGCTTTTATTCTGAGATGTGAAGTCCTCCTGCCATTTAGAAATCCTTTCCTTCAATACTGAAAAATAGATGTTTTTCTAGGCTTAGTGGTTTTAGATTTCTGACTTTGCAGGAGTGTCTCTGTATTCCAGGTGAAATCAGTTACATTCATTGACATTCCCACTACAGTGAACGGGATATTCTTGTACATTTCCAAAAGAGTTGAAGTCAGAGCAAAGCCAGGTAGCAAATAGTTGTTGTTAGTCTGATTTGATCTACAAAAATGACAGCTGCATTTTTAGAGCTCAAATTAAAAATGTAAAAAGTTAGGCCTTGAGATTATGATATATTGTAATGCAAATAACCAAAATTTCATCTAGTCATAGCTCAAACCTGTTTTATTTAATCAGTCAACAAATATTTATTGCATATTTGTTGGATATTGGAAAACGAGCAAAGTGTCACAGAGCTAAGTTCATTTTCATTCCCTGCTTTCTTCTCTTTATTTCCCTATTTTTGTTGCCCTTTTTCTACTCCTAGGGGCCCACTCTCATTTTTAGAGCTATATCTAATCTGCTAGAATAATTATAAAATCTTAGTCTTTTTCTACACACATGCATGCCATTATCCCTGTCCTTTCATTCTAAATCAGACAGTTTTTCCCTCAAACATGGGCCATTGCCCTTGCTCCCTACTGGTCTTTGTGCTGTTGGACCAAACATATTTTTGTCTTTGGGATTCACTTTCTGAAGAGGCAAAGGAATGGCTTGGCTGTTGCTAGGTCAGAGCAGACCCCAGCGAGGGCTGTGATTAGAGTATGGTAGAATACTTAACAGGACAAGTGATCTGGAAAGACTACAGAAGAAGGCGAGAAGAGGAAATCAGGATGGATAAGCTGAAGAGCTGGGAGGAATCATGGTCACAGGCAACAGGCTGAGATCAGAGAGGCAAGTTGGTGTCATGGGGTCCTGTCAGCAGATACTGTAAGTCTCGAGTGCAGCGTTAGGACTCTAGATTGTATGAGGATGGATGAGAGCAAACTCTGGCACTTTATATATCCTTCCCAAATTAGACTGATCTCCAACTCTGTGCCCCAGCCAAGCTCATACACTTATCTGTCTCCATGTTTATTTTGTTCTTCTCTTTCATGTATTTATTACTTCCTTTTGAAATTCTATCCAGTTTTCAAAACCCATCTTAATTCTAGCTGTTTCTTTAAGCTTTTCCTGATCACATTGACCACAGGTATTTTTCTCTTTGAAATTCACTTTTTCAAGAGTCAAAGGAATGAGCATTTATTTGAGTGTCTATAAGTGCAAAATTAAACATTTTTTTTAATGTTTATTTTTTGAGAGAGAGAGAGACAGACAGAATGTGAGCAGGGGAGGGGCAGAGAGAGAAGGAGACACAGAATCTGAAGTAGGCTCCAGGCTTTGAGCTTTTAGCACGGAGTCAGACATGGGGCTTGAACTCACCAACAGTGAGATCATGACCTGAGCTGAAGTGGGTCGCTTAACTGACTGAGCCACCAGGCACCCCAAAATGTGAAAAATTTTTGATTTGAGCTTTCTTTGTCTAATCCTTATTAAAACCTTATGTAAAGGGTATCTCTGATTGAAAGCTGTGAGGACTGAATCTAGAGACTGATAATACTTTCTGCCTTTTTGAGTTGTAATGATGCATCCATTAGGATTCTGAAAAAACATGAGGAAGTCTTGGCTGCATCTCCTAGGAGATTTTGTGGGCCACATGACGTTCAGCCTATTATGGGACTCAGATAATATCCTGGTATAACTTGACTGAAGAGAAGAAAATATTTGTAATAAGTTTATAAGTTAATACCTTACAGTCTTTCCCTGGTATCCTCCCAGGACTGACTCATTGCATCTGCACATACAAGCAAATGGTGTAGCAGCAGACATTCTGAGATAGGATCACCCATGGAGAGAGTGGACAGAGAAGAGGGGACCCACAGCTAAATACTGCAGTGTCCTCACACCTAGGGGGCATTCACTTGTGTCAGAGGCGAGATTGACTAAAATGAGGGCAGAAAAAGGAGTTTGTTAGGATAGAGATTCATGGTTGCCTTGATAGAAGCCATTTCTAATGAAAAGGAGGACAGTGACTTGATCAGAATATATAGATAATAGCTGTAGAAAGCTTTTCAATGAAGGGAGGAGAGAAATAGGCCAGAGCTGCAGAGAGATATGGATCAAAGGATTATTTGTTGACATGGGAAATAATACAACAGAATTATGATGGAAATGATAAAGGGGAGAGTGATAACTCCCTCCCCCCCATTTTTTTTAAAGCAACATGGGGGATTAAAATCCTTGTGTAGGGTTGGGTAGGGGGGATGGGATCCATACACATGGAGGGGTTGACCCTAGATGGGGTCAGGGCATCTCAGACGGGGTCAAGGCTACCATTTTCTTTATATTAGGAAAATCAGGGAAGTATAGGCACAAACTTTTAAATGCATTTGGTAGGAGAAGATAGGTCGTTCTTATCTGATTGCATTCATTTTTTTGTCTCTCTGAAGAATAAGAAGTTTGTTGAAGAGAGGAGAAAGTATGAAGTCGTTAACTCAAATAGTAGGAAGGCAGATTTTCTTGGTAGGTGTGGCAGGATGCTGGTTAATAATGAGAACCCTTTCAAGAATTGTGGACATACATTTAAAGGATGACTTGTTTTAGGTGATCTTCTCCTGAAATATTTAGTTATGTTGAAATAGTCACATGGTATCTAGAGAGTTGGGATTTTCCAAGATTTTGCCAGATACATACAATGCCAGGGGAGGGGGCAAAGAAGGTGTAGCCTTTTCAAGGAAGTTATAAAAGTTTTACACTGTGGAATCTAAGCTGGTTAGGGAGGATGGGAGAATATGGAGGGAGGGTGAACACCATCAGTGGATTGGAAGTCCCTGTAGGGAGGAGAAGTGATTGAAATCAGGCACATTAAAAAGTCCTGTGGAGTACTGGAGGTAACAGTCAGAGAGAGTGGGTACTTTAAATCACAATTTTGGAGGTGGTGTGATGGCAAGGTCTGGAGCAAGTGGATAAGATATGGAAGAGATTTTTGGGGGGAAGGAAGTTCAGGGACTGATGGTCCAGGGTATAGGAAACTTGGCACACATGGATAATGAGATCGCCAAGAATGTAAAAACAGTATGTTAGGGAAAAACACATTGATCCAGATGTGGTCTTTCCTGAATGAAGGAAAGTGACTGCAAGTTCAGCAGATGACATCAGCAAGTAGCTGGTGATATGGCTGTATGTCTTGAGCTTCAGAGAAGCAAGGAGAGGGGGGAGACAGGCCGTATCTTGGTGTGGTAGGTAGGTAAGGATAAAACATTTTCAACTCAGGGGTTCATGGGCTGTGGGAGAAAAAACAGCCACCACTTGAGAAGGCCTCAGGAGAAGCAATCTTTTTTGAGGCTTAGTCAAGCTTTCTTCAGAGAAAGAAGATGTTAAGGATAAAGGGAGTCTGTGGATAAGTGGCTGTGAATTTCATAGGGTACAGTTGAGGCTGTAGGTGTTTGGGGAAAGAGACATTGAGGACATATTAGAGCATATGCACATACAGTGTAGGAGTAAAAAGCAGAGGGAGGATGAATAATGTAGAGGTTGATTTAAGTTGGAAATATTGGGACACTGGACACTGATCATCCAGTAGGTCAGGGGGTATGGTGGCTTGGGAGAAGGTGAGGTCCTCCTCTGTAGGAAAGTTTTCTGGATAGCTCCTATGGCCATGGTGGCCTGGAGGAGGCTATGATAAACAAGGTGAGGACATCTGTGTTTTATGCCTTTTAAAACCATTCTGCCTAGAAGAGATAATATAGGTCTTTGACAATGAATGGGAGATGGGAAATACTGCATTTTTTTGCTCCTATGTATACTAGATATATGTACACTAAGATATACCTGTTATGTTCCTTGCCTTCTGTCAGTCATAAAAATGGCACCTGATGTGCCAGCAAAACTGTAGAAATCAATGTGCTCAGCTCCTAGAGATTTGACTAGCAAGGAGTTCTGACTTCTCCTGCCTCCTGCTTCTCCTTTTAAAGGTCCTTGGAAAATAGAGCTTCTTGCATGAGAGAGTCTGCTCAGTGATCTGCTGTCAGTCACTCTGTAGCTCATGGTGGCTAACCTAAGTGCTACCTGTACCAGAGCCGACCTCCTCCAGGTCCATTGACTGTTGGCTTTTTCTTTGACCAACCAACCAGCCTTTTCTGTTCCTGTCCACATAGATCCATCCTAAGTGACCTTATAGATTTATAGACTGTAGTGGGAGCCACGGATTCCCCTACTATTCAGGCTTACTGTTCAGTCTTGACCCATGCTGCTGGCCTTCTTTCTGGGAATATTCTTTAAGGATCCCATTATCACACTCTTTATCTGGCTTGAAATCCAATTGGGATCTCTATTCTCACTCTTTTCCATGAACTCAAAAACCCTGGGCTAATCAATGTGTCTGGCTAGGTATCTGTTTTAATGTCTGCCAATAATCAATAATCTGTTAAGAAACTCCTGAGTAGTCAGTAACAGCTGGGAGATTTGTTAGCCTCAAATAGCGGTTCTCAGATTTTGACCTGTTCTGAATTATCTGGAGAGCTGTTTAAATCACAGATTATTGGACCCACCCCCAAGGTTTTCAATTCTGTAGACTTGAGATGGAGCCAAAGAATCGATAAATTCTCAAGTGCTATAATGCTGCTGGTCATTGAGTCACAGTTTGAGAACCACTGGACTGGAACATACTGAAGGCGTCTTTGAAATTATATTGCCTAATTTCAGTGCAAAGTTTCAACTATGGCTCGGTCAAAATGTTCATATATTATAAAAGTTAAATAAAAATGGAATCTATATTCTCAATTGTAATCTTAAGAATAGTTACCCTTTATTTTATCTCTGTATCCTCTATAGTAGCCTTCAGAATCAAAAGAACAAGGTAAAATCCAAGTTGAAGGGATATGGTTGATGTCCTTGCATATGTGAAATATGGATACATCCAGGGAAATAGTGAATGATTTCGGAGCCTAAGACTTGTGGGAGGGTCAGCCTTTCTCACAGGGAGTTAACATTCATCTAGCCATCAGTCAATCTCATCTCTGGGTGGGTTGATCAATCCTACTCCTTTCTTCTTCACAGACAGATGAGGTCAATTTTGTTGAAATGAGGGTTTTGCCCACTGGATAATTTGAGTGAGAGCAAATAAAAGCACTTACTATTCTAGCCGATTGAAACAGAAAAAAAAAGTTTTTGTTTTAACAAAAGATGACAATTCGAGAAGGGACAAGAGGGCTAAGAAAATAATACACCTGTAATCAGAGCCCATCATCACACATCCCAGAGAAACAGGAGTGTTGGGGCTGGAGAGGTCACTAGTCACAGTGAGTAGGTAGCATTCGTAGCTTTTCTGTCCTGGAGAACAAAAGTAATCACATCACTCTTGTAATTTTTAGACTTCTCATATTTTAAAGATTCCCCTATTATTTCCTTAGTTGGCTAGATTTAGAGCCAAGTTCTCAATGTAACAGTTTTTATCATTTAAGAATATGCAACCTGTCTTTGATTCCCTTGCCCATCACTGGTCATCAGCCTAGTAGACACTAAATTCCACAAAACGGAATAGAAAACTTTGTAATTATGCTCACTACGTTAAGATTCATACCTGGTTCAGCACGGATGGGATGAAGGGGAGTAGAAAGAGCAGGACACTGAAGTGAGTTGTAGACAGAGGCCCCAAGGGGGTCCTTAAGAACTGGGGCAGTAGTGGAGAAGGGAGAACAGAAGAGAGAGATGTGTGGGAGGGGAAGGTTCAGGGCTCTGAGTGCATGTCTTTGAACTTGGTTTTAGTAAATTCTGTAATACACAGTGTTTTCCCACCATGGAAGTACAAGCCGGTGGTTTATGTTTTGGCAAATGAATAGCAACATAGAATTGAACAGTGAGTCATTAACTCATGAGGGAGAATCCAAACACTTGGTGGGATTTGTTTTTGCGATGCTTCATTCTGTCACAAGAATTAGCTGGGGGGTTACTCTCTCCACTTCATTCCCAGTATCAGTATCTCTAGTGCATATGTGGAATATGGGAATTGACTTCAGTTGCTTTTCTCTTTTTCTTTAGGACCTCCTACTTTCCAGTTCTCATTTCCAAAGGCACTTGTTTAGTGGTTTTGAGTTTCTGTTATCAAAACTCTAAGTTCAAAAGGTAGAATCAATGTCACCACATAATAGTTCACCAACAAGATCCATTTATTTGTAATGCTTAAAAAAGTTCTGACAACTTAGCACGGTTTGAGTTTCGATAAGTGATTGCCTGGCATATCTGATACCCTAGCTGAGGTTTTCATCTTGGCTAATATCTTCCTGAGATTACTTTCCAGTCCATTTACTTGGGCAAGGGCTAAAATGTCCTGAGTTTCTAACCATGTGTTAAGGGTGAATGTGAATATTGAAGTAGAAGGCTAGAAATGTGAGTTTGTTATTCTTGATGTTGTTGTTCTCTAATGTAATTCCTCGGGCTATATATTTAGGAACAAGAGGCAGAGTGCCTTAGATGGTCCCACGATTATCATATCCACCCCTCAGCAGTCATAGAAAGCATGGACAGTAATTCTCCAATGGCATTTATGCTACAAGTTTTCTTTTACCCCGCATGGCTTTTAGGTGGCTATGCTTAGGGGTCCACTTAAAACTTTGTGAACAACTGTTTTGGCCAAGTGATAGATGGGATGTTTCCATCCAAGTTATGCTATTCATAAGAGGACTAATCACTCTTTATCAAACTTTATGCAAATAAAGCCAAATTGGATTTATTAAGGTGATGAAAGAAAATAGGGACTTTTTAATGGGTAGCAATGCTGTACATTATCTAAATGCAATGCAGATGTAATGATGCATTAGAAATGCCGAGAAAATTTAATCAGTGTAGAAAAAAATATAATGAAATGGTTGTTTAAACACTGTAAAGCTAATGTTAGAGTAATTACTTCCCATCGAGCAAGGCGTGGAGTGCACATTACCCAGGCTCTGTTTGATTAGTCATCCTGGCTGCAACATCTGGCCCTTTGATCCATTTTGAATTTAATAGAATTTCTAAACTTCTAAATTTAAGTTTTAGAATGAATGAATAAATAAAACAACTTCTGTAGGAGCCAGAGTTTTTTACTAGCTCATGGCAGATTAAAACCGTGTCCCTGACTTACTTCTCCAGTTCCATTGGCACTGTGTTCCCCTTTACTTCTTTATGTGAAAGAGAACACTGAAATCCAGAAGGGCGAACTTCCTTGCTTTGAAGATTAAGTAGCAAATACTTAAAATAATACTTTGGCTTTCTTTGAATGGTCTCTTTTTTGGTGGAAATAGGGGTGGTTTTTAGAACAATTATCTTCTTACCTATTGATAGGACGGGAGTGGAAAGAATGTGTTATAAGAACATATATCTCCTTCCTCTTTTTTTTTTAAAAATTTTTTTTTTCAACGTTTATTTATTTTTGGGACAGAGAGAGACAGAGCATGAACGGGCGAGGGGCAGAGAGAGAGGGAGACACAGAATCGGAAACAGGCTCCAGGCTCTGAGCCATCAGCCCAGAGCCCGACGCGGGGCTCGAACTCATGGACCGCGAGATCGTGAGCTGGCTGAAGTCGGACGCTTAACCGACTGCGCCACCCAGGCGCCCCTATATCTCCTTCCTCTTAATGAAAGTTTACATTTCTTGTTGAAAATTTAGAAAATAAAGGTAATAACCATAAGAAAATAAATATCACCCATAATCATATTCCTCAGAAGTAAATGTTATTAACGTAGTAAACGTTATTTGGGAGGAATTTCATACTAAAAACTGACAGTTAATCTATTCTACTCCTCTAGTCTAATAATTGTATAACTTAACAATTAGCATTGTGGTTAAGAGTGTTAGAGATGGAGTCTGGGTCACCTGTGTCCAAGTGCTGATTTCACCTTGGGCAAGTTACTTGTTTTCTTTGTGCCTCATTTTCCCCAATTATAAAATACAGACAGAAATAGTATCTGCATCATAGCATTGTTGTGAAAATTAAATGAGGTAATTAATATATGCAATGGATTTGAAACAATGCTAAACATGTAATGAGTATTTATAGATGTCAGCTGTTATTACTGCTATTATCATGAATGGTCTCTGATTATAAGAATTGTATTCTCCATGTATTTGTATAATATAACTTTTCCAGTAAGTAATAGCATCTAGCCTTTAGGTCAGTAGATGTTCTTTTACAATATATGTTTCCTACGGCATACATTATATTCCATTATAAGGACCATAGTTTATTTAACTAGTCTCTGATGGATTTTTGGCTATTGTACAATTAAAAAAATTTATAAACAATACTTGCTTAGAATTCATCTTTAGGAATAAAATTACTAGATCAAAATGCATATACATGTGAAAATTTTTGATATGCAGAGTAAAATTGCCTTCTATAAAGATCTAAGCATGTCCCTTTTTCTCCTTCCTCTCCAAATGTGGATATTCTTAGCTCCTAGGGGGAAAAAAACCAAAACAAAACAGTCTAATGGGTGAAAAGTGGTATGTCATGGTTTCTTTAATTTGCATTAATTTTTTCCTCTGTATCCTGGGATTTTCTCTTCTGTCAATTTCCTATTCATATGCTCTGTTCTTATGTCTTTTGGAGATGTGCTCACTTTGGCAGCACATATACATATATCTGTTGGAGCATTAGTCTTTTGGTTTTTAAATTGTGGTTATTTTTTAGAGCTTACGGAGATTAACTTTTTGCCATACGTATTGCAAGTATTTTCTTCAGTCTATGGTTTGCCTGTAATCTTGTTATATGGTTTATATTTTGGTTATATAGACCTTCTAAAAGTTTTCTGTAGTCAAATTACTAATTATTTTTGTTTATGATTTCTAGTTTTGGAGTCAAATTTAGAGAATTTAGAAAGTACTTACATGCATTTTTAGGTAACACTATTAAGGTTTTATTTTGATGTTTAAAAATTTTAATTTTTAAAATTGTTTTATTTATTTTAACATTTTAATCTATCACATCAATTTGAACTGTTTTTGTGTATAGAGTGAGGTGGGAACCCAAGTCGCTCATTCTATCTGTCTATCTATCTATCTATCTATCTCTCTAAATTCTTTTCAGTGTAGTTTTAAAATTAAGTTCCTTTACCCATTTGAAACTTTAACTAAAATTTTCTCCATGATACTGGAATTTCAGGTTAAAATTCTGAGAATATTTTTATATATGCTGTTTGGACACATGAGTAATTATATCACAAAAGTGTATAGCATACTACCATGTGAACCATATTCTTTAAAGTTTCATGGCAGAAGAATTTGTGGTTGAGGAAGAGATAGTTTGGGGGACTCTCTTTTAGAAGAAGAATATACAATGGGACACCTAGGTGGCTCAGTTGGTTAAGCATCTGACTCTCAGTTTCGGCTCAGGTCATGATCTCATGGTTCATGGGATTGAGCCCTGCATTGGGCTGTGCACTGACAGTGCTGAGCCTACTTGGGATTCTCTCTTTCTCTCTGCCCTTCCCCCGAGTGCTCTCTCTGTCTCTCTCTCAGAATAAATAAATAAAGTTAAAAAAAAAATAAAAGTGAGTTTTATACTTAAAAACACACTGTTAGGTACTGATTAGATATGGATGCTTATTTAGAACAAGAGAAAAAAATCAAGGGAAGTAACACATTTAAAAAAAGCTGGCCAATACTCTAAACCTCCCATAATTTGGAAAATAATGCGATACTACTGTTAATAAATTGCACGACCCATTTTGGCTGCGTACTTCTGCTTGCATTTTTATGACAATTTTATAATCTAGCTTTCTATAGAGACAGAGTGAGATACATCAGCTCTTCTGGCATGCTTTGTTTAAGGAGAGCTTTGAGGTGGAAAGAGGACACATAAGTTGGGAAGGCTATACGGACATGTGGCCTATGGCACCTGGGACTGTGGAATTGTGTACGTGGTGCAAGAGATGCATGGAGATGACTGTAAACCACATAAATATATCCCACTGATCTCAGACTAAACATATTCCTACCCAGCTTTCCCATGTCGGGATCCCCAAAGTACCTGCAGGAACTTCGGTGGCTTTAGTATATTCAGGGTTGTGCATATACCATTAGAATTTTAGAACTTTATTTCTCCCCAAAGAAATCTTGCACCCCTTATTCATCCTTCTCTGAGTCCCTATCTCGCCATCCCTAGGCAACCACTAATCTACTTTTCAGTGTCTATAGATTTGCCTAATATGGACATTTCATATAAACAGAATCTCAGAGTATGTGGTCTTTTGTGACTAGCTTCTTTTACTCAGCATGCTGTTTTCAAGTTCATGCATGTTCACTTGCTTTTATTGCTTAATAATATATCATGTTATAGATATGCCACATTTTATTTATCTAATTATCACTTGATGGGTATTTGTATTATTTCTACTTCTTGAACATTATTAATAATACTTCTGTATTTATGTACACATTTTTTTTTGTTATATGTTTTTACTTCTCCTAGAAGTGAAAACCTAGAAGTAGAATTGCTGGGTCATAAGGTAACTCCATTTTTAACATTTTGCGGAGCTGCCCATCTGATTTCCAAAGTGGCTGCACTATTTTACATTTTTACTGTGGTGTATGAGAGTTCCGATTTCTCCACATCCTCATCAATTCTTGTTAGGTATATTTTTTAAATTTTATTCTAGTCATCCTAGTGAGTAGGAAATGTTGCCTCAATGTGGTTTTGTTTTGTATTTTCCTGATGGCTAATGTCAATTTTACTTTGTCACAGTTTTCTTGATCCCCAAAATGCCTGCAGAAAAATCTCTACTTTTCCTTCCTTGCCTTTTGCTTTGTGTTCTTTATTATTTTTTTTAATTTTTAAATGTTTATTTTTGAGAGAGAAAGACAGCATAAGCAGAGGACAGGCAGAGATAGAAGGAGACACAGAATCCAAAGCATGCTCCAGGCTCTGAGCTGTCAGCACAGAGCCCATCGCGGGGCTTGAACTCACAAACTGCAAGATCATGACCTGAGCTGAAGTTAGACGCTTAACCGACTCAGCCACCCAGGTGCCCCATCTTTGTGTACTCTCTCTCTCTCTATTAGTCCCTAACTCTTGTATTAACCCCTAATATTGGTCAAGTCAGGTTAGAGCACAGAAACCACTCTCGGTATTTCAGTTAGAAGGATTTAATATAAGGAGTTAGAGATTAGAAGGAACAGAAGTTAGGGACTGCCTTTTGTCTATTGATTTCAAGGGTTTAGACTGTGGCTGGAATCCCAAGACCAGGAAACCGCTCCAGCTTTGGCTTCTGTTGCTGCCACAGTTGCCTGTGCCATCAGGGAATCCTGAGCTGGCGACACAACCTCAAGTACCCTTGCCCCTTTTGATCAGCAGCAATAGCAGCAGGATGATGGCCTTTTCCTCACTCCCAAAACTCTTGCAGTGCGTCTAATTGTAATAACTTAATTGTTTAAGCCCCATCTAAACAAGGGAGTATGTAGAAAGGGATGGGAATGAATCCTAAGTGCTCACAGACCATAATCAGCCACTGTTCATTCCTTACGACCTGATTGAAAGCATTGGTTTATGAATATTCACAGTTTCTCACTCCCCCATCTCCTGAATAGAAAGGATCTTCTGCTGTCAGTGGCAGCAATGGGTCTGGGCTTTGGTTGAAAGTGTAATGGATAGAAATGGGAATCAAAAGGAAGTAAGAAAGGTTAAATTTGCATCAGATTTACATGGGAATGGATAAAGAGTTAATATTAGAAGAAAGCTTACTCAGAGAAATCCTGACTAAAGGGGGCAGAAGATCCAGTTTGGGCTGAAGTGGAAGGACTATTTGTTGGGAGGCCCAAAAGTAAGACTGGGAGAGTGGTTGGTGCAAGTGCTATGATGTACTGAGAGCTGTCATACACACAAGGCTGGAAGCGCTGTTGAACATAATGTATAGTAATCCCTTTGGCATTTTGCAAGGGACTGGATTAATGATTTAAATTGCCTTTCAATTTTTTATGGGTTTCAAGTTTAATTTTTTTTTTTTTTCTAAATGTGACACCATGGTGGGCCTGGTTGAGAAGCAACGCCCTTTATTCTGGATTCATCCTCTTTTTCTGATTATTATTAATGAGTGGCTCACTCTTTATGTGAACTGAACTGAAATTTTCATGGTTGGGGGGAAATCATCCAGATACAAAAATAGCAGAAGTTCAAGTGAGAAATGCTTATAGCTAGCTGGATCTGTCTTCTCTCACACCTGCAGCAGAGGCTACCTGGGAACACCCCACCTCCATAATATCTATGAACTTCTTAGTTGCAATGCAGAAGGAAATGGGGAAGGAAGGAAGGAGACATTTGACTTTCAGTGGAATAACACGCATTTTTCCAAACCTATTGAGAAACTGTTCTGTAACTTGTATTTAAAGCCTGTTTTCTGATATTCAAAACATGCTTAAAGGTATTCATTGTGAAGAAGATTTGACACTTCTAAGAATAGACTCAAGAGAAACATTTTCTCTTAGAATAAAATTACTTCAAATTGAAGGGCCTTGAGAGCAGAGTTAATTAGTTATTGTTTAATACAGGGCTTAGTATAAAGTGGTCTCACCACACTGATAAGCTTCAGAAGAGGCACTGCTTGATTGTATGTTTGTCAAGTGGAACAAAAAAGAGTGAACTTTGTTTTTCTGCTGGGAAAAAATTGATCATAAGGATGCTAGATTCTTTGCTGTGGTCTTCTTTTTTGTTTCAGGTATTGGTTCAGGTTCAGTACCATTCAATCTGACCACAGATCCCTTGGAATTTAGGAGAGAGAAAGATTAAATTAGAATAGATTGCAAGGCAGACATGGTGGGAAGCTCTCTTTCCTCTAAGATTCCAGGATCGCACAGAAGAATTTGTAGTGTATCATAAAAGCATTTCTTTTAACAGAGAGATTGAATGTTAGAATCAAGGGCAGTTTCAGAATTTTAGGATTGGAATGGACTTAGGAATTTATGTAGTCTTGGGGTGCCTCGGTGGCTAAATTGGTTGGGCACCCGACTTTGGCTCTGGTCATAATCTCATGGTTTGTGAGTTGGAGCCCTGCGTTGGGCTCTATGCTGGCAGCTTGGAACCTGGAGCCTGCTTCAGGTTCTGTGTCTCATTCTCTCTCTGACCCCCCACACCCTCCGTGCTCTCTCTTTTTGTCTGTCAAAAATAAATAAATGTAAAAAAAAGAAAAAGAACTTATCTAGTCTTGTTTTCTCATGTTTCGAAGGAGGAAGTTGAAAAGTGCATGAGGATGATAAATTTCTCCAGGTCACGCAAGCTGAATTTTGCCTCTAGTCTATTGGATCTTCTTTTGCCCTGCGATCTATGTACTGACAGGCTATAATTGAGTTTAGTGGTGTGTCCTTTATGTGGAACTAGAACTTCCCATCAGTTAAGGGAAGTAGAGACACTCAGAACAATGCATATGATCTAGAAGTGTTCACTTTAAGAAAAGATCTAAGTATGTTGCTATCCACACCTGAGCAACAAAGACTGACAATGTGTAGAATCAGAGTGAGGGTTGTGCCTCCGTATTATCTCTCTGTCAGTTACTGAAGCTTGTAGCCCTGTGTTAATTTCTGTGTTATGGAGAGTAGTTTGCAAATTAAGATTTTAAAATACAGTAGTACCCTCTTATCTATAGTTTTGCTTTCTTCAGTTTCAGTTACCGGCAATTGACCACAATCTGGAGGCAGATGGTCCTTTTTCTGATACACGATCTTAGAAGGTTGATGCTAGTAACCTAACGCTTCATCACCTCACTTCATCTCATCGCATAGGCATTTTATCATCTCACACCATTCTACGAGAACGGTGAGTTCAGTACAGTAAGGCATTTTGAAAGAGCAAGAGAGCCCTTCTTCTGTCTCCTTCACATAAGTTGTATTACAACATACTATTGTAATTGCTCTATTTTATCATTAGTTCTATTTTATTATTGTTGTTAATCTCTTACTGCACATAATTCATTAATTTAACTTTATCATAGGTATGTACCCATAGGAAAAAACACAGCAGATGTAGGGTTCAATAGTATCTGTGGTTCCAGGCCTGCCCTGGGGGTCTTGGAACATATTCCCTGCAGAGAAGGGGAATGTACAATACTCAACTGAGTTGTCTGTTTTTTAGTTTGGCTTTCAGTTCATCATGTTCAAACTTGAAGATACCTGAGTTTTAGAGTCTTGTCACATACAGAGTTTTTGCCCATAAACTTTTTGTTTTCCTAATACGTTGGAGATGGCAGTTGCTTATGTATCAGAGGGCTTCTTGTGCAAAGATATCTCACCACCTGGTCCATTAGTGGTGTCTGAGTGCCATCAATAGAGAACCATTCCTTTGATTTATTAGGCTTTTCTTCATCTGGCCATTTTTGTTTTAAAACTCATATGCCCCTGGAAGGGATAAAGAAAGCAAAAGTGAGTGTGAGAAAACAATTTTCACCTACTTGAGGATATGCCCAGCATTCTGATGTTTGCAATGACAGCCTTCAGGAATTGCGAGATCCTCTTTTTTTTTTCATATATATTTTTTCAGTTTATTTATTTATTTGGAGAGAAAGAGAGATCAAACAGGGGAATGGCACAGAGAGAGGGAGAGAGAATCCCAAGCAGGTTACATACTGTCAGCACAGAGCCCGATGTGGGGCTCAAACCCACAAACCATGAGATCATGACCTGAGCCAAAACCAAGAGTTGGAAGTTTAACCGAGTGAGCCACCAGGGGCCCCAGGAATTGCAAGATCCTAAATCATTATCATTTTTATTCTGTCTACTCCTGTTACCAGAACAGGTTCTGGTTCTTAAATTGGATTTTGGATTTATGTGTGTTCTTTTTTATTATTATACTTCAGAGCACATATATGTTTCACATGTATTCTTTTGCATATACCAAAATACTGAACAATAAAATTTTAAAAATTCACATATGCAAGACAAATTTGCAAATAGGGGTCATTTCAAATTTTTGTGATTGTCAGTGTTTTAAATAAAGCACTTAAATATCTTGGCCAAAGCACATTATACTTTGAAGGCCAGCATCTGAACAGGAAGCATCTTCGAATTCTTTTTGTTTTCAGTTGCTGGTTCTTGCTAAGGTCCAGTCTAACTAGATAGTGCACTGACTTAGTGAAAAGAGTCAGTTGTTCTGAGGACTTTGGAAATTCTCGATGAAGGTTCTGGACTGGGTATGTGACTACTATTGGCTCTATATCCAAACTGGAACTTGTAGAATTTTCAATATCATAAGAGATCTAATTTAGAGTAGGACTAATAATTTTTTCCCAAACACTTTGCATGATATTTAGTAGATGTGTAGTCCTGGGTCTTAATGTGGTAGAAAATGGAGAACAGGGTTCATCAGAGAAACAGAATTAACAGGATACACACACACACACACACACACACACACACGTATGTATGTATAAATATAATTTGTGTGTGTGTGTGTATGTGTGTGTACAGATAGATATTGAGACAGAATGGTGGGGGAGAGAGATTTATTATGAAGAATTGGCTCGTGTGATTATGGGGGCTCAGAAGTCCCACCATCTGCCGTCTGCAAGATGGAGACTCCGGAAAGCTGGTGTTGTAATTCAGTCTGCATCTGAAGGCCTGAGAACCAGGGAGCTAGTGGTGTAAATCCCAGCCCAAGGACTGAAGAAGATGAGATGAGATGTCCCAATTCAAGCAGTGAGGCAGATGAAAAAAGGGGTGAATTTTTCCTTCTCCCTTTTGCTCTGTTTAGGCCCTCTGTGGATTGGATAATGCCCGCCCACCTTAGAAAGTGCAGTCTCCTTTATTGAGTCCACCTATTGAAATGTTAACCTCATCCTGAAACACCCTCACAGACACACCCAGAAATAATGTTTAATCTGGACACTCTGTGGCCAGTGAGATTGACAGACAAAATTAACCATCACACCTGTTTTATGACTACAGTCTTCCTGTGGACAATTGATACTGGAGTTTTCTGTACGTGTTGTGTGCTTTCCTATCAAGCAACTAAAGTGAACCTGTCATGAGTACAAGGTATCATATAAAATGGTCCAGTAGTAGTCTTCTACATGGGTGAAGCATTTTATGTCCTTCTGATATGTGTTCTCATGCTTTGTTTTATCTGATCCTCCAACAACCCTGGTAGTTCCATGACTCAGTTTTTCTCATTCCCATTTTATAGTTGTTTCGACCGAGGTTCAGAGAGGTGAGGTGACCTGCCCAAGGTCACTTGCCCATTAAGTGGCAGAGCTGATCTAGATTACAGATTAAGTCATCTGATTCTTAACATAGTTTTCTCTCCCTGTTAATAGCGATACAGACATGCTGTTGCTGGGTTGACTAGTAGACCGTGTGCTCCAGTAGCTGCATTCTTTCAACTTCTAAAGGGGAGCAGGGAAAGGAAGAAATGCCACTTAACCCTAATGCTTCTGTACATGAAGATGCTCCACATCTTATTCTGTTTATTACTTTAAAGTGCCTCATGTAGAACCATGGAGACTTTAGTTTGTGGGAGAAGGTTGTTCTCTTGTTCTTTGTTTTATGGTATTACTCTGCACGGCCACTTAAAGTGGATATGGGCCCAATGGAAAAACTTAGGAGTCTCCCAGCAAGGGGGAGACATGTATTGAAATACAAGTAGTCCATCAAAACCACCTTGTTGTGTTTTTGGGTCACCCCCAAAGTCTGGGTTTATACCTATATGCCATATAAGCAAGGAGGTATTATCAACAAGGCCTGATAATTTGTACTTGCTTCTCCCCATTCTCCTTTCTTCTCAGCCCTGATGTATTTTTTTTTAATTTTAATAGTTTTTAAAAATTATTTTGAGATAGAGAGCATGAGCCTGGGGGGGAGCAGAGAGAGGGAGTGAGAATCCCAAGCAGGCTCCCTGCTGTCAGCTTGAATTCACAAACTGTAGATCATGACCTGAGCTGAAGTCAAGAGTCAGATGCTTAACCAACTGAGCCACCCAGGTGCCCAGCCCTGATATATTCTTAGGTGGGTTTATATTACTTGGTTTTTCTCAAGGAGCGAACTTATCTCTGGTTCCAGGGACAGCAAATGCTGGGTATATTTGTATATTTGGAAAGGCCCAAACATTACTGTACATTCTTCCTGCAACTCTGTTTTGACACGCAGCTATAGTCAGTATTGTAACACTTCCTAGATCACTGATCTGTCCTAAGTTTTAACTCCAGGACCTCCTTGTTCCTGGTGGCTGCCTGCTAGGCTGGGCTGGCAGTGCCTTTAGTTTCCACGTAGACCACAGGTGCACTGAATTGTTGCCTTATGTGTTTCCCTGTGTCCAGTCACCAGCTTGTGGTCATCTGTGACAGCTCCCTGAGGAGCAGCTGCCCAGGGCAGATGTTGGTGAGGTTGATACAAATAAAAACAAGAAAAATGAAGCCTTTAAAAAGGGGAATCAAACGTCTCAAAATAAAACTGTTATGTAATCACATATTCTTTTGCTCTCATTGAGGTGGAAATGATAAATGTATGCACATAAAATGAAAACTCTAAGACAAACCAGGAAAATTCAATATAGCCTGTTTCTACAGCTCCCAGGTTTAGGGTGAAAGGCTGCCCTCCCTCCCTTTAAGCATCTATCTCAGGAGACTCATTTTTATTTTTATTTTTTAGTTTATTTATTTATTTATTTTGAGAGAGAAAGAGAACATGCATGTGCAAATTGGGACAGGGCAGAGAGAGCAAGACACACACACACACACACACACACACACACACACACACAGAGAGAGAGAGAGAGAGAGAGAGAGAGAGAGAGAATCCCAAGCAGGTTTTGTGCTTTCAGCATAGAGCCCGACTTGGGGCTCTAGCACATGAATTGTGAGATCATGACCTGAGCTGAAATCTAAAGTCAGATGCTTAACCAGCTGAGCGACCCAGATGCCCCGGGAGACTCATTTTTGTACAATCATCTCTCTTGTTTTCCCAAAGGTTACCAAAGTTAAATATTGACAGGGAACAGCAGGGAACAGGAGCAAATGGTGTCGCCTGGGTGTCAGTGAACCGCAGAGCACTGCCACACCCAAAGCAGTCAGTGGCCGCTCTATTCTAGCAGACTGTTGGCCTTTACTAATCCAGGCCCTTGTGTATATGTACCACATCTTCTTTATCCATCTGTTGGTCAACGGACATTTGGGTTCTTTACAATGGAATATTGCTTGGTGATCAAAAAGAATGAAATCCTGCCATTTGCAACAACGTGGATGGAACTAGAGTATACTATGCTAAGTGAAATAAGTCAGTCAGAGAAAGGTACATATCCTATGATCTCACTCATATGTGGAATTTAAGAAACAAAACAGATGAACAGAGGGGAAAGGAAGGAAAAAGATAACAACAGAGAGGGAGGCAAACCATAAGAGACTCTTAAATAGAACAAACTGAAGGTTTCTGGAGTGGCAGTGGGTGGGGGATGGGTTAGATGGGTGGTGGACATTGAGGAGGGCACTTGTTGCGTTGAGAACTGGGTGTTCTATGTAAGTGATAAATCACTGGGTTCTACTCCGGAAACCAGTATTACGCTATATGTTAACTAACTTGGATTTAAATTAAAAAAAAAAATCCAGGCCCTGTGTTGCCATACCTTCTGGTTTCAACTCAAATTGGAAATATGGGTTTTAAATGTTGGTGACTAATCGAAATTAAAATTAAAAAAAAAAAAAAAAGAAAATAACATTGAGAGTAGACCAATCAGAACACATCTGTGGGCCAAGATCACTGGTGTGCTACCTCTGTGTTTTGCTTTTCTCAGACTGTAGCCTGAGAAATTACCTTAATAATTTTCTGTGTTTGTGGCACCTGGGTGGCTCAATTGGTTGAGCATCTGATTTTGGCTCAGGTCATGGTCTCACAGTTTTGTGAGTTTGAGCCCCATGTTGGGCTCTGTGCTGATGGTACAGAGGCTGCTTGGAATTCTCTCTCTCCCTCTGTCTCTGCCCCTCCCCTGCTTGTGCTCTCTCTGTCCCTCTCAAAATAAATAAACTTAAATTCCTTTCTCATGTGGCTATGTGACAGTCAGTTGTTGACTGAAAATACCACAGACGTGTAATGTAGGAGGGCCTCTGTACAGCCCTCTGGCCCTTTCCAGCTTATGCTGTTCTTCTCCTTGCCTCTGTGTATAGCCTAATTTTATTTTTTAGATTTTTCTTGTTTTACTCCTGGCCTCCCCATATCCCTCTCCCACCGCAGGGTCACTCCTGTAGGTTCCCAGGCTTCAAACCTGGCTGCATTGGAGCCACACTGGGGTATTTCCTGAGTGGCTGGAGTTTTTCATCTCAGCTGGTTCTTCTCCCCCTCTAGGACTCAGTCTCCGACTATTCCAGAACCCAGCACACTTCTCTCAGGGTTGTCTCTTGTGCTCACATGTCTTCATTTCTCCAATGCCTGGGCCTCTATCTCTCCTTTTAATCCATCCTTCTATTTCCTGACTGAAGCTCTCCTGGCTCATGGTCCAAGCATTATAGATGATGAGACACATTTTTGATACTGTACATCTAATGTTAGGTCTGTGACTTTGTATATTCATAATTTTTGCATATGACAGAATTAACAGATTCCAACATTGCAACACCAATGACAGTATCACAGTGTCCCTACATTTAGGTGGCTAAGTGTTGTTAACCCTATATAAATAATTTTATTAAATACTGAGTAGGTGCAAAGGGATACTACAATATATATGGAGGATATCAAAAGTAACACCATCACACACATATATGAGTCCTGCTCAGTTTAAGATATGGAATTTGTCGGAGGCCCCTGGGTGGCTCAGTCAGTGAAGCATCCAACTCAGCTCATTTCGGCTCAGGTCGTGATCCCATGGTCTGTGAGTTCGAGCCCCGCATTGGGTTCTGTGCTGACTGCTGAGAGCCTGGAGCCTGCTTTGGATCCTCTGTCTCCTCCTCTGTCTGCCCCTCCCTGCCTCTCAAAAATAAGAATAAACATTAAAAAAAATGATACAGAAGGTTTCAATACTTTTGAAGGCCCTTGTGTATCCCATCCACCTTTCCTGACCTTTCAGAGGAAGCTGATATGCTTAATTTTGTGTCTGTTATTCTTTTTGCTTTGTTTGAATATGTAAAACTTTGTTGTTCAGTGTTGCAGGTTTTGCATTTTATGTACAAGAAATTATGCCATATGTAGTCTTCTTGGCTATAGTTTTGATGACTTTTGTAGGTTTTGGAGATTTATCTATGTTGATGGGGATACCTGTCATTAATTATTTCCTATTGCTAATACTACTTCTATAGCATTTTATTGATTAAACTTTCTACAGTTGGTCTTCCTATCTACTGGTAGAAATAGGGAAACTGGCTCCCTTTATTTATCTATTACAAAAGATGTTACTAAGAGTTACTGTATAGGTCACTTGCCATAGCTAGCTAGGAGAGGACTGTATGTAGAGACTTAGGATTGTAGGATATATGCATATACAATACACATGTGTGCAGTAATGCCAAATTGTTTCTCAAAGCAATTGCACAAATTTACACTTCCACCAGCAGTGTGTATAAATTTCTGTTGCTTTAAATGTTTGCTAACTTTTGACATGTTTAGGCTTTTTAATCTTTGCCTGTCCCACAGGCTTAAAATAGTATTTTCTTTATGGTTCTAATTTGTGTTTAATGAGGTTCAGGTTGAACATCTTATCAGATGTTTGTGTTTCCTCTTCTTCAAAGCGACTGCTCGTGTCTTTCCCCCCATTTTCCCACTTTTTGTGTCTTTCTAGTTAATTTTGGAGTTCTTTATATATTCTAAATATGGATCCTTGGTCAGTCCTATGTGTTACAGTTTTCTTTCAGTTTATAGCTTGTGTCTTTATTTTCTTTATGGTGTCTTTCTGCCTGAAGTTCTCAATTTTAATTTAGTCAAATCCATTAATTTTTTTTATGACTTCTGCGCACGTACGTGTGCATGTGCGTGTGCGTGTGTGTGTGTGTGTGTGTGTGTGTGCCTTTTGAAAGAAATCCTTCTGGTTTCAAGATCATATCTTCCCCTTGGCAATACATATTGATATCTGGTGGGGCATCCCTTTATATTATTCTTCTTCTGGAATATCTTGGCTACTTTTGATCTTTGTTTTTTAGGGTCAATTTTAGATCCAGCTCATAGGGTTTGGAAAAAGCCTGGATTTTTATTGGAATTATGTATTCTCAGATCATTTTAAGAGTTTACTTCTTTATGATTGCAAGTTTTTCTAACTTTGAAATATTATATTTGTTGACTTAGATCTTTTTTTATTTAAATTTTTTTATATTTTTATTTATTTTTGAGAGAGAGAGACAGAGAGAGACAGAGCATGAACAGGGGAGGGGCAGAGTGAGAGGGAGACACAGTATCCAAAATAGCTCCAGGCTCTGGCTGTCAGCGTAGAGCCTGATGCAGAGCTCAAACTCACAGACCATGAGATCATGACCTGAGCCCAAGTCAGACTCAATCGACTGAGCTACTCAGGCACCCCTATTGATTTAGATATTTAATTTCATTTAATAAAGTTTTACTTATATAAGGTCTCACATATCTTTTATTACATTTATTTCTAGGAACCTTATATTTTTGTTGCTATCGTAAATGGTGTCTTTAAAAAACACATAGTAGTTAAATGGTTTTTTTTGTGTGCGTATAAAGGAAAATGGTAGAATTGTATATATTGATTTCCATCTAGCTACTTTGCTAAACTAATGACTCATCTGATTCTCTTGGGTTTTGTACATGGAAAATGAAATTATCTTTAAATAAAGACAGATTATTTCTTCTTTTCCAGTCCTTATCTATTTATTTTCTGTACCATAATGTGTGACCTCCAGCACATCATGGCAAAGGAAATAATAATGGTGGTAATGGGCATTCTTGTGTTACTTATTCTTGATTTTAATGGAATTGTTTTCAGTTTTGTTGTTATGTATGATTTTTTTTCCTCTGGGCCTTTTGTAGATTCTTTTCATCATGTTAAGGAAGTTTTCTTCAACTTGCTTGGATTAAATTTTCTTGATATCAAAGAGATTGTTGAAGTATATGGAAGGTCTTTTTCTTCATCTACTGAGGTGTGCATTAGGCACACTTTAGCTGATTGCCTATTTTTGGTAGTATCTACCCTTATGTTTTTTTTTTTTTTCAACGTTTATTTATTTTTGGGACAGAGAGAGACAGAGCATGAACGGGGGGAGGGGCAGAGAGAGAGGGAGACACAGAATCGGAAACAGGCTCCAGGCTCTGAGCCATCAGCCCAGAGCCCGACGCGGGGCTCGAACTCCCGGACCGCGAGATCGTGACCTGGCTGAAGTCGGACGCTTAACCGACTGCGCCACCCAGGCGCCCCTATGTACTTTCTTCTCATTATTTTAGGTATTCTATTTTATAGCTTTAAATTTATTAAACATGTTTTATTTGTTTTTTTAAATATTTATTTTGAGAGGGAGAGAGAGAGAGAGAAAGAGAGAGAGAGAGAGAGAGAGAAAGAGAGAGAGGCTGTGCATGAGCAAGGAAGGGGAAGAGAGAGAGGGAGAGAGAGAATCCCAAGCAGAGCTTGACACAGGGCTTGATCCTGTAAATGTGTGAGATCATGAATTGAGCCAATATCAAGAGTTGGACACTTAAGCAACTGAGCCACCTAGATGGCCCTGTCTTTAAATTTATTAAATATCCTTATTTTATAATCCAAACTTGATAATTTTAGTTTAATTTAGTTTGAATAAATTTAGTTTAATTCAGGTATTTATAGCTTTGATTTCTTGTAGTTCTTGTTTTTTCATGTGTTTTGTTATATTATTAGATGGATTGTGAGCTTATATCCCTCAGAAAGTTGCTTGATGGGAGTTATTTATTTTTGTAGTCTGAGAAAAATACACATCCCTTCAAAAAGGATTTTTGTTTGTTTTTGGTGGATGTTTGATGACACTACTTAGGTAGGAAATTAAGTAATTAGGTTGATGTTTTTTTTGATCCCAAAAGCAGTGTTAGAACTCAGGCTAGAAGCCTATGCAGGTGGTGGGTAGTTACAAAATAACAGAGGAGACCACTGTCCAGGTAGAGAATGGTAAGTTTCTTTTCTATCCCATTCTGAAAGAAGTGTTTATTTCTGTTTTACTCTTAAATAGGTCTATGGAGTCTGACTACTTACCTCCCATTAAACAGCTCTAGGTAGCTCTAGAACTGTTTCTTTTCTTCTTTCAAAACTCAGGCTTATGGTCATGGGGTAATTTGATGACCTCAGGATGAAAAATTTCCTCAGAGATCTGCTCACCTTTCTGGGTTCCAACTTTCACTTCTTTTTTCCTGCTCTGAAGAGTCCTTATTTGCTTTCTGGGTCATTGATCAATTTTGAAAGATTTTTTTTTTTTATTATATATTGTTCAGTATTTTTTTGTTATTATCACTAGGAAGGCTGTTCACGGTATGTGTTCCACCATACAATTGGAAATTAAATCCAGTTATTCCCATGTTTAAAGATGAGGAAATTCAAGTTTAGAGAGGCCAAATGTTTGCCACAGGTCATGGGACTTGAAGGAGTCAAGGTGGAGGATTGTTGACCCCATGCTAATTGTTCCTGCCATTTCCTGGGTCTGAGAACTGCAACCATCAGTTTGAAAGACTACACATAATAAACATACAATTACAGACATCATTTTTATGAGATTTTAAAGCATTTTTTTTTATATTTGAAAAGATGCTCAAAATTTGATTCTTTTTTAAAGATTTTATTTAAATTCCAGTTAGTTAACATATAGTGTAATATTTCTTTCAGGAGAAGTGTTGTATCCATACAACATCCAGTGCTCATCACAAGTACACTCCTTTATCCCCATCGCCTATTGAACCCACCCCCTCATATGCACAATTTGATTCGATTCTTAATGTTTATTTTAGTTTTGAGAGAGAGAGAGAGAGAGAGAGGGAGAGAGGGAGAGAGAGAGAGAGAGAGAGAGAGAGAGAGAGACAGCACAGGAAGGGGAGGGGCAGAGAGAGAAGGGTACAGGGATCTGAAGTGGGCTGTGCTAAGCTGACAGCAGTGAGCCCGATGCAGGGCTTGAACCCACCAACCTCAAGATCATGACCTGAGATGAAGTTGGGTGCTTAACCAACTAAGCCACCCAGGTGCCTTATTTTCCCCCCCCACAATTTGATTCTTAAACAGCCTTTTATGAAGAAAACAAAGTAGGTGTTAATATTTGTTCGTTTGGAGACAGACACAGCGTCCACAACCACCATAGGATAATGCATGAGGTTTATTTTTCCATGTCAATTTTGGGAAGTTTGGAAGTAGCTTTTGATTTTCACATAATTTAGGCAGAAATATTCAAAATAATGCATGGTGATCATTATATAATTTTGGTATTTCCCCTTGGAAAGCAAGGAGCAAATTATGCAGGTATATTTTCTAGACAACCAACAACTTGGCAGTTTTTAAAAGGAAAGCTTTGTGACTTTGAGGAGCACTTCATTCTGAAGAATGTGCTAGATGATGCCTTTGATACATTTCGAGATTTAAGGCAAACTTGTCTTTCCTTAGATGATCCTGTGAACAATGATCAGAGCATATGAGGTGAGGAAAAAGTAACAGCCAGTTCTGTGTCCCTGATGTCTGGGTGCCAGTTGGTACAGTTGCTACTTTTGGTACAAACCCTATAATATGAAAGGCAATTATAGGATAATTTGAGATGGGAACAGGTGAAGCTCAAATAATTTCAGGCTGAGGAGAGATGAGCAAATGGCAGCTATTCCAAGCGGCCCTGGCGCAGTTACTATAGTGTTTGGACAGGCATGTCTCCTAACGTGATTTCATTATGCTCAGGTTAAAGACTTGGGTTTTAGATCAACAATGTGCAAATTTGGTTTATCACCTGTGTTCAAAAAAGGGATGACAGAATTCCAGCAGGAGAGCTTCAGTGTTTGCCAAGAGCACCAGCAGAAACGTTGTTTGGTTTATGTCTCTCATAGAACAAAAGGTCTCACTAGAAACGTGAAATTATTTGTATTAGAGAGTAAGGAATGACTAACATTTCAAGAATACTCTTGAAACAGTACTCTTCATGTGCATGCATTTTATGCATGCTTACTTATTTACAAGTAAGCTTTGGACTCCATTTGGTGATTTTAGCCTATCCAGGACTTTGTGATTTTTGTAGTACTTGTACTCAAAGTGAATGAATCACAGAGCAGTATTCAGTGGTGATCCCACCCAGCTGGTCCTATAATCACCAGCCCAGCAAAGGATAGGGAACAAATCCTGCAGCCTGATTTGTCCTTGTCAGAAGAGCAGCAATGCTCAGGAATAAAATTCAAAGTTATACATGAGTCTAAAAAGAGCAATTTGTCAAGCGTTTCATTGGCACAAATTGAAATGAAATGAGGTCTTGGGCTCTTGAGGTCACTTTGCAACAGGAAGAATTCATTATCTAACTATACACAGAGGAAAATGCTTCACAATTGTATTTGCTTTTAAAGGATGAGTGCCCACATATAAAGCCAAAGCAGCAGAGGTCACTTACAAGGAATACACTACATGAAAGCAGAGATTCAAGGGTCCCCTGGCTCTAAGCTTCTTCCTTCTCCTTCCAGGTCAGGGTTGCTTTGGGGCATATTGCTCAATGGACTGAGGGAAATACTTGGGAAGCTCTTTGTTGTTAATACAAAATCATTTGTGCAGGTCCTGCTAAGTTGTCTACTAGAAGCACAATGCAGTCTTTTTCCCTTGGGGTAAGAAGAGTTTGTTCCCCATTGTTCTCCATATTTTATATCATTCTGAAGTGTACATTTTCTCTTAAAGTATTTTATGGCATTCTCCCCATTATGTGGAACAGGTGCAGCCTGGAATGTTTAACAGCTCATTGGGTGGTTAGTGATGGGACATTGGTTTCAGTTTAAAAAATAGGGAGAAAGGAAGTGCATGTTGAACACGTCAATTCTGAGCATTGCATTTTTCAATACATTTATAAATAACTAGGAACAGAGAATTGATTATTACATTTTTGTTGAAGAGACTTGGTGATAACTCAGAAGATAACAAAAACCAAAGTCATTTGAAATGAAAACGAAAAATAGCTTGGCTAAAGACAGTGGATTTAAATAAGGGTGGGGCAAGGAAGTAGATGTGGAGATCTACTCCCTTAATCTCTTTCCATACCTGAACCCTCCCCAAACTCAGACATCAGAAGAGAAGGGCTAGAGAAGCTCACATGTCAAGATCAGCAGCCATTTTTCACTCCTGCTCATTTTCTGTCATCCAATCAAATCTCCTAGTCTTTTTTTTTTTTTAGATCTTTTCTGATAATGTGACCTCTAATTTATGCTCTTTCTAAACTTTTTATGACTGCCTGTTGATAGGGATTACATTGAATCTGTAGATCACTTTGGGTAGTACAGACATCTTAACAATATTAGGTCTTCTGATCCATGAATATAGGATGTCTTTCTATTTGTTTTTGTCTTTTACAATTTCTTTCAGCATTGTCTTTTTTATGGTTGTCAAGTGTTGTTAAAAGTGACTGCATGTTTGTGTTATAGTTTTTCTTGAGTGGTTGGTGACTTGGGACATGATGGTGGTGCCCTTCATTGAGATACAGGATACATGAAAAGAAGCAGTCTTCAGGGCATGGGGGAGACCATGAGACCACTACTGGCCCTGCTGAGTTCTAAATAGTTGTGTGGCATCTACAAAATGCACTTGGATGCAGATATTTGGAGCTAGACATTGGTGATGGATAAAACCATCAGAATGGGTAAAGATGTTTAGCAAATGTATTTACAGAGAAAGAGAGAAAAATCAATTCTCCTTTCCTTTGTATTGTCCCAATAATAAGTCATCCAAGTGATATAATATTCCAAACTGCCTACCCTACTTCTACTTTGATTACAAGCCACAGCAGACAACAGGAGAGGGGGAGACATTACAAGGAAATTTAAGACAAATAGCACTAAATATCAAGGTAGCAAAATCACAGATATCTGCTTACTGCATCCTTCTAGCTGCCTGAAAACCATATGTAACAATGATGTTTTATCCTATAAGATCTCCCTTGTGGAGCTTGTAAGTCACGTGATTCTTTTCTGATTCCCCCTGACAGAAATAACTTGGCCTAGAAGGCTTGGTAAGGAAGAGACTTAACTCAATTTCTCCTTGTCTGATCATTTTTATTACCTCTCTCTGGTCCTCTGTTCAATTGACATGCCCAAATGATTTCATTAAGCCATCTTTTCTTGCCCAATAGAACTCAGGCTCCTTAAAATGCTCCATAAGACCTTTAAAAGTGATTCTCTCCAGTGATCATGACAATGGTGATCATTTTCCCCATAACACTTATGATAATAGAGTATTATATTTTATATCTAAGTGTTACTAGAATGTAACTGCCATGAAGGCAGGACCCTGCCTGTTTTGTTCACAACTTCATCTGTGGTGCTGAGAACAGTGCCTAGCACATAGTAGTCACTCGGTAGAGAATTATTGAAGTAATTTTTGTGTTGATCATGTGTTGGGTATATGTTCATTTTGATTTAGAAAATATGATAACTGTGGCCATGTGACTTTGCATTAAACATAATTATTGACATATTTTATTTTGTAGTTGCTTTGATGACATTTCTTAATATCTTTGTTCACCATTGGATCTTGGGTCTGCAATTGGATAGTGCTGTCAGATGTGAAAGGATAGTGTTTTTTTGGGGGGGCAAGTTTGATTAGACCTTGCATGTATTGTTACTTGTCTGGTCTACAAAGAGACCTTGATAATTGACAGTTGTATTCAAGTCCTAAAAGAACTCAGAGAGCTGGTGATTAGGGGGTGCCTTCTAGCTGTCACTTTGATTTCAGTGGGATTGTACTTCAATGCTTTGCTTTGCCTAGAAACACTAGGAGAAAAACAGTTTTTCTTTACAGGCTCCCTGTAGAAAAACTTCACCAGTGTGGGGGGAAAAAAATGACACTGGCTGACTTACTTTTCATCTGGAATTAACACAATCAGAAAAGTCTAAAGAAGGTAGATAAGGCATGTTTTCATTTCAATGAAATCTAGATTTTCAAAGCTTTTGAGCTACTAATCCTGCTCCCTCCTTCCTGCTACTTTTCCTCTTTTCTCCAGTGCAATGTCTGCATCAAAGCTACATTTCTGACATGAGCAGAACAATCAGAGGCGAGGTGAAAATGCAAGGCATGATGATCGAACACTGTTACTTCACAGAGAGCACAGATCTGAGATGGGTTTCCAGTAACGTCCTATCCTGACTACCAACACACCAGAAGTGGAATGAAAAATTCCAGGCTAGATTATCCTGGGGCTCCTTGGTAGCCCTGGAACTTGGTATACTCTTTAATGACGGGTGAACCCCTTAAAAAAGTCAGATGCCAGAAAATGGAGGGGATACGAGTTTTTTTTGTTTTTTGTTTTTTCCCTCTGTGGTCAAGACAGTTTCCATTTATCCCTTCGTGGTTTTTGGAAATGACATGGGCAATTGAGAGTAAAGGGGTTGGGGATGGGGCAGGTGGGGAAATGCTCTGAGGATCAGGTGCTCTGGCTTCCTAAGTAGGTTAGAGTCAGGTAGTGTGACAGGTTTGTAAAGGAAATACTGTTACAGTAGAAGAGGTGGCTGTGAATCCCACAGCAGAAGCAGAAAGAAAACAAAGTCAAAACAAGTTATTATATTTAGGAACGCACAGTTGTTTAAATCAGCACTGGACAATTTTAGCTTTCTATATTGTGGAAATTAGGCTCACTATTCAAAGAGTAGAAGAAAATCCTAACTTGAAAACTTTGTTGGCCTGTGTGTTATATACAAATTGATCTCTTAAACATTAGTTTCTTAAATTGGGCAAACAGTTTTTGACCAGATTTAAAAATAGCCCCACTTTTCAGCTGGGAGAGCCAAAGAGGGGGTTTGCTCTGTGGATCTCAGTTTCTTTCTCTCTGATCTTCATCTGGGGAGCTCAGGATGTCTTAACTGCTTGCTGCATGTCTGACTTGGCATGGACTGAAAATAGTTGGCAGGGATTCTATTAATATGAGATCTACTCCCCAAAGACAAAGGGCTGTATACCTCTCCCTTGTTTCATTAAAATTGTTTATGGAAGTTCAGAGGCAAAATCTGTACCCAAACCATCTACCTACTGAAAAGGCCTAGAGAAGAGGAGGTGTGTAGACTGTGCTAGAAGTCTCAGGGAATGGCTAAGTCTGGAAGATAGTGGAGTGCAGCACTCAGAAGCTCAGACACTGGTGCCTTTCTGCTTGGGTTTGTATCCCTAGCATGGGTCCTTGGGCGCTTGGACAAGTTACGTAGTGTCCCAGGCTGGATTTTCCAAGAAGCAGACTCTGAGATGAGTTTAGCATGCAGGTTGTTTATTCTGGACTGTTGTTGATCCACACCTGAGGGACAAAGGGGACAGAAGCAGATTTGGGCAGAGGGACAAGTCAGGCAGCCATTCAGCAGGGCTCTGGAGCTGGAATGGCCCTATAGAATTATCCTGAGCTGGGCAGAGATCCTCTCACACTGATCCCACCGGAGGTGGGCCACCCGGGGAAGGGATGTGACAACAGGCAAGCTAGCTCTGCCAGTGAGGTATCTTTGAGAGGCTAGGGGTGGAAGGGTAATAGGTCCTTCTATGAAGTGAGATTTGGGTGGCATCAGTGTCCATGATGCTTAGTTTCCTTGGGCCCTCTGTTTCTTCAGAATAGTTTTTGGAGAATCAAATGAGATGGTACATGTAAAGTGCTTAGAACTCTGTTTGTCATGGAGTACATAATTATTGTCATGAACCTGGCAGAGGTTAAATAATTTTCCCAGGGTCTCCCAGGTGGTCTGTGATGTGGATGGCCTTGGGACTGAAGCCTGACTCCTTCCAGCTTGTTTTTAGCTTTGATATCAAATATCTATAACATGTTAGAATCCATATTGGTTTGAATAGGCTTACTTTCTTCCCTTGCCCCCATCTCTGACTTCCCACCTGTTTCTGGGGATAAGCCAGGGCATGATTTGGGGCAGGAGAGTTGGCCTAAGTTGCAAGGGTGGAAGGAAGGAGGTGAAAGGAAAAATCATGGACTATTCTCCCCATCTCCAGACCCATGGCACCCTGCCTTTCTCTCCCACTTTCCAGTCTCCTTTTCCCTCCCCATCCAGGCTCTATTCCTTATATTTCATGCCCATCCTTGGTCCAGAAATAAAGTGTTAGAGTACTCTTTGTGAGGTGGGATGCTAGAGTTTCCCTCTGAAGCTCCGATGAATCTTAACTCTAGTTATTGTTGTATCCAAAGATGTATGCTGTGGGTCTTCTGTGGGGGAATCTTTCCCTAGCACCCTAAACTGATGTGGGAATGGGTCTTTGGAACGCACCCTATTTGTAAGTTTAGCCGCCTCTATTTTCTCCCTCCCTGAGTTACAAGTTGGATAGCTAATGAGTTCTATTTTTGTTTCTGTTTTTATTTTTTGCTCACTAGTTCTTCCTCCATGTATGCACTGTGGGAAAACATTTATAAATGAATTACCATTTGCAGAGTATTCTAGGGAATACCACAAAGTAAAAGAATGTATTTTCAAAGAGCTTAAAGCCTTCTTTAGGGTTGTAGTACACAGAAGCGGGGCTGGTTTTTCAGAGGACTCTGTTGATGTGCTACTTAGTTCTGGGTTTGCAGCACAAACTGAAAACTGAAAAGTTTTAATTGTTGATGTTAAGGAAACATAAAGATAAGAGAGCAATAGGAATGTAAATATTTTTTTAATGTTTATTTATTTTTGAGAGAGAGATAGAAAGTGAGCGGTGGGGGGAGGGCAGAGAGGGGGGGGGGGAACAATCTGAAGCAAGTTCCACCCCATCCTTCAGAGCCCAAAGTGGGGTTCAATCTCACGAACCATGAGATCATGACCTGAGCCAAAACCAAGAATTGGATGCTTAACCAACTGAGCCATCCAGATGCCCCAAGAATGTAAATCATTTGTAATAATTGAGTGTTCAACCCAATGCTGAAATCTCTCAGCTGTCCTCAGTCATACCAGAGCTTTCTCTCAGGACTTTCCAGGTCTCATTCACCTAAGAGTCTTAGCAGGTAGAGGGCCAGGATTCTGTGGTCTTTTGCCACCCTCACTTTCTCCTCCCCAGGGAGCAAGAGTGACTTAATTTTATTGGTGACTAAAGAGCAGGGGCAGAGGCATTCCATTCTTTCTTTTATCTTTAGGGCAAGACATGCTCATAAAGTGCCTGAGTTCTTCTACCACAGGGAATCCTGTCTTGGTGCAGCACTTCCTAGATCTGCTTGTTTAAGTTTAATTGTGGAACTTGGGGTCGTGAAGCCCATTGACCCACATATAGAAATCACATTTCTCCAATGTCAGCTTAATAATGATAATAATTTATCATCGGTAAAATGTTGATGCTGTATTTGGAGGCTATCTGTCTTATTCCTATCTTATTCCCAATTTGAATCTCATTGGTTCAAATCCTAGGTGGGGTTGAGGGATGTCATTTATCAGTCTCCACTCAATTCTAAAGGTCAGGTATTAGGGTTTCCTAATGCATTAACTCCAGACTCAGATCACTGCATACTAGATGGATCAACATTTATCCAACAACATTTTGTGTGTGTGTGTGTGTGTGTGTGTGTGTGTGTGTGTGTATCTTTCTGTCTGTATTCCAAAGAGAAACTCTTGGAAGGCAAGAATTAGGTAAAAACTGCTAATTTGAGTAGATCCTCTTTAATTCAGCTGAACAAATCTTTATTAAGGTCCTGAGACGGGGTAGTTGGTACCCCAGGCCCAGAGGATGCAGATTAATGGGACGTGCCCAAGGAGCTTTGGATCCTACAAAAGATAGTGGCATAGGGAAGTGGAGGGAGGGTCAGGGTGGAGGAGTGGTTACTCTTTTTCTCTATAACACTTCCTGAATGAGCAGCACTTGGGTTCGGGTGCAGGGTCTAGTGTCACCCTGGTGATAAGAATAATGGAAAGTAGTCTGATGTTCTCCTTCCCATGCCAAGTTTTGGATAGCGTAATCCTAGAATTCTATAGAGATGAGAGATAGAGTATGTGCTTTGGAGTTTGACTGACTAGGGTAAGTGACTTAACTCCTCTTTGTTTCTGATTTCTCACATGAGGAAACAGGGATGATAGTATTACCTGCATCCTAGCATTGTGGTGAGGAATAAGGGAGCTAATCCAAGCAGAGGCTGAGCCAGTGCCTGGCACAGAGGGGTTCTCAACAGAGGGAAGCTCCTGTTGTCATGACCTGTTGTCAGGAATGTGCATGTGTGTTGAGAATTTAGCCAAACCACTCCTCTGACATTGCCGCCTTGGCATCTATTTCGTGTGGCCAGGCAGCCTGCAAGGGCCTTGAACTGTCACTACTCCATCCTGCGATTGCACAGCATCACAGGCAAGTATCAGCCCATCGTACAACTTCCCCAGCAGCCCTTGTGAATAACAGTCTCCTGGGGCTTTCCTCTTTTGTGCCCCTTAGATAAGACCCCCTTGGAGCATACCAAATCTCTGCTCTTTTTGAATTCACCAATCTGAGCTTTGTATGGGAATCCCAGACACTCTAACCCTGGCCCCTAATAAAGACATGTGCCCCAGGTCCCATCACTTTCTCTGCCTGCACCTTGTCTTGACCCACCCATGTGGCACCTGTAGGCATGCTCTGTGCACTTCCTCCAGGACCTGTGAGTAATAATCTTCTCTATTTCTTTTTTTTAGTGTTTGTTTTGAGAGAGAGAGAGAGAGAGAGAGAGAGACAGTGTGAGGGAGGGAGGGGTAGAGAGAGGGAGAGAGAATCCCGAGCAGCCTCCGTATAATGCGGGGCTCAATCTCATGAACCTTGAGATCATGACCTGAACTGAAATCAAGAGTCAGACTCTTAATTGACTGAGCCACCCAGGTGCCCCAATAATCTTCTCTATTTCACTTTTGCTGTGGTCTTTCATTGGACCTAGGCTCACCATCCAACACCCTGGGTCTCTACTTAACAAATGTTAACAAAGTCACGACAGTGTGACATGGGGCTGGGGAGGAGAAGATAAACCAAGAAGACAAGAGAAGTGGTTCTTTTTAGCTCACTGGAAGGCTCTGGCTCTAAGACTTTCTTTACAGTTATGGTGGGTACACTTAATAAGCAAGAGAGCTTCCATATTCAGAGAGGAAAATGAACTACCATTCAGCCTCTTCATTTTATCCTAAGTATTTGTTTGTCATTTACCTGGAATAGCAGGAAAGTTTGGTGCTTATCTGTCACCAACAGTAATAATAAGGTCAGCATGTAGCAGCAAGAGGCAGAATGGTTTCTGGTTTCGCCAAATCCTGCTTGTTTTAGATGAGTGGTAAAAACCATAGCCAAACCTTTGTGTTCTTTGTTCACTTAGAGGCTACAGATATTTATCTCAGATGCCCATTCTGATGGTGTGAAAGCTGGACAAACTGCTTATCATTTAATCGAGACAGGCATTTATTGAACGCCTACTAGGTATTTAGGTCCGTCCTGGGAACTTAGTTATTACATGGTTTAACTTCATAAAAATCATTTGAGGTAGATGTTTTCTTGGTTTTATAGATGAGGAACTTAGAGTTCAGAATTTTTGCAAAGACAATTAAGATAGAAGTTGCTGGAATTTGAACTCAGGTCTTAAATAAGATTGAAAAAGAATTTTTAAGTGTTAATTTTTGAGAGGGAGGGAGGGAGTGCGAGAGAGAGAGAGAGAACAAGCTGGGGAGAGGCAGAGAGAGCGGGACACACAGAATCTGAAGCAGGCTCCAGGTTCTAAGCTGTCAGCACAGAGCCCAGTGCAGGGCTCAAACTCATAAACTGTGAGATCGTGACCTGAGCCGAAGTTGGATGCTTAACTGACTGAGCCACCCAGGGGCCCCTGCAATAAGATTTTTTAAAGTTACATAGATTTAATGAAGTTCTGTCGTGTATTATTGGCATATTGCCTACTACTTTTATGAATTCTAGGGAATTTTAAAAATACAGAAAATCATCATGAAGAAAATAAAAATAATCCATAATATCACAACTCAGAAAAAGCCACTATTTAAATTTTGAAGTATTTTGATCCAATTTTAATGTGTATATATATATATGTATATATATATATGTGTATATATATATATACATATATATATAGTTGTTGTTTTATTTTTTTTTCCCACAAAAGTAAACTTCTTTCTGTATTGTTTTAAAAGTCTCCCTTAAAAATATGTTAGGAAGGGATTTTCATGTTATTAAATAGTTTTCCAAAACCTGATTTTAAATTGCCACATTTGATTATGTGGATGAAGAAAGCCCTTATTGTTCAAATGTATGTTTCTATTTCCCCCTATTTTAAACATCTTTGTATATAATTTTTATGTATATTTCTGATTATCCCTTTAGAACAGATTTCAGAAGAATAATTACAAGGTTAGAGGTTTTTCCAGTTATCTGATGCTGTGGAACAAACCAACCCCAAACTTAGCTGCATTAAACAACCACCATTTTACTGTGCTCATGGATGCTGTAGGTTAGGAATTCAGTAAGGGCATGGCAGGGATGGTTGTTGTTTGCTCTATGATGTCTGGGATCTCAGCAGACACACTCCAAGGCTGATCATAGCTGGGACTGTTGACTGCTGTTCCTACATGTGGCTTCTCCAGCCTGGTGATCTCATTGTAAGGGTACATTTTTGTGACTTGGCTTAGAGCTCCAAGAGTATTTCAGTAGCACAAGGTAAATGTATATGGGCGTTATGAAGTAGCCTTGAATGTCGCATGGTGTCACTTTTCCTGCACTCTGTTGGTTGAAGCAGTCATAATCCTGTCCCAGTTCCAAGGTAGAGAATATGGACCCTTACCTGTCAATGGAAGGGGTGTCGAAGAATTTATAGCCAGGTTTTAATACTGCCAGAGATGTTATAAACCACTCTCAAGACTTCCACATATATTATCAGGTTGCCCCCAGAAACGTTATATAAATCAACTTTTTCTAGTCATACCTGATAGGTACACTCTTAACCCACCCTGAACATTTCAATTTTAACAGGTATTTGTCAATTTGAGAGACAAAAGATAGTATAGCATGTCATTGTAAATTTCAAGTATCTGAATACTAGTGAATTTCTATATGTGTTTTTTTTTTCAGATGCTTGTCAAAATTTAATGTGAATTTTCTAGTTTTTGCTCCTTTTCATGTTGGAGTAGTCATCTTTTCCCTCATTAATTGGTAGGTGTTGTATACATATTAAGACTAAAGCAAGGTGATCTGAAACTAAATTGAATTTTTCTACTACTCTACCTCTTAACAACTCTAATAAATAAATATTTTTAGTGCTATGTGTAAGGCACTCTTTGTTTGTAATCCTTACTCTGCCTCTTCCAAGTTGTGTGGCTTTAACAGTTTATTTAAGCCTCTTGGACTTGGTTTCCTCTTCTGTAATACTGGGATGATAACATTTCTATATCACTAGTCATTGTGAGGATTCAGTAATGCCCATGTGAATGCTTAGCAGAAGACTTATTGCATATTAAGTGTCCAGTAAAGATAAGTCGTTATTCTTGATATGATTACTGTCCCCATAGTGGTTGACAGTGACACCCGGACGCCGTGAGTAGTTTAGTGATTATCTCATCCTGTCTCTTGGCCAGTTGGTAATTGTATAACTGCTAGTCATGTCAGAGCCATTTGGTTTCTAAATTCAGAAGAGTCATGGTTGCTCTGGGAAAGGTCCCATCTTTTAGTTGTTATTTAAACTTGGTTTGCAAGTTTTCCAGAGGAGGCAAGTCACTAACAAGGCAGGATGGGCTTTGGAGCAGGGGAGGGGAGGCCATCTTAATTAATTGTTGAGACACCTGGAAATAATCACCATCCTTGATTGCCATGCCAGTACAATGGGAAGGACATGGGGCAAGGACTTATTTCTTGGGGAAACTCTTGAGACAAGAACTAAATTTGATTGCATTTCCTCTTCCTTTTTTATTCATCTTCCCATCCATCAGACTGAATGCAGAATCAAGCACTGTGGAGCTGCACTGATGAAAGAAAAGTAAAACTCTCACCTGAGTTGTTCATTTTAGCCTCATTGTGGTTTTGACTTGTATTTCTCTGATGATGTGTGATACTGGGTGAGAATGCAAGCTTGTGGAGCCACTCTGGAAAACAGGATGGAGAATCCTTAAAAGATTCAAAATAAAACTACCCTACAACCCAGCAGTTGCACTGCTAGGTACTTATCCAAAGGATACAGGAGTGCTCATTTGAAGGGGCACGTGTTTATAGCAGCACTATCAACAATAGTCAAATTATAGAAAGAACCCAAGTGTCTATCGACTGATGAATCGATAAAGAAGATGGGGTATATATATATACAATGGAGTATTACTCGGCAATCAAAAAGAAGGAAATCTAGCCATTTGCAACAACATGGATGGAGCTAGTGTGTATTATGCTAAGCAAAATAAGCCAGTCAGAGAAAGACAAATAGCATATGATTTCACTCATATGTGGAATTTAAGAAACACAACAGATGAACATAGGGGAAGGGAAGGAAAAATAAAATATGATAAAAACAGACAGGGAGGCAAACCATAAGAGACTCTTAAATACGGAGAGCAAACTGAGGATTGATGGAGGGAGGTGGGTGGGGATGGGCTAATTGGGTGATGGGCATTAAGGAGGGTGCTTGTTGGGATGAGAACTGGGTGTTGTATGGAAGTGATGAATCACTGGGTTCTACTCCTGAAAACCAGTATTACGCTATATGTTAACTAACTTGAATTTATATAAAAAAACACAAACAACAAATTAAAAACAAAAAGGAAAGTGAAACCCTTTTCTTTAGAAGAAGTCCCAAAGGGCTCTCATTGCATCGACTGGGGATAGGCCGTGGAAGCAAAAGGCCAGGGCCTGGGTCTCAGGTGACCAGAGGCAGGGCTGTGCCCCAGCTCTCATTCCCTCTGAGCATGTGCTTTCCTCTTAGTCTGGCATAGCCTCTTCCTGCTCTTTCCTTTCAGAGCCTCACGGGGGTGTAGGAGTACTGTGCTTGGATGTGTGGGGGATGGGGGTTAGGGGTGTGTGTGTGTGTGTGTGTGTGTGTGTGTGTGTGTGTGTGGAGTGAGGCCTGGTGGCCTGTCTCCACCACCCCTGGGGCAGTGAACATTTGTTGTCTCCAAAGAGGGCTTCTCTGGCTTCAGCCCAGCTGTCCCTATGTGATAACCACCATGGCTAATACTGTACTGATGAGCCACTTCGGGTCTCCGCCTCACCGCCTCTGATCACTATGAAATATGAGTTGGGGGAACTTTCTGTAACAAATGCCCGCTTGACTGAGCCCCTATTCAGGCATCCGGTGTCAGCACTTGACGCAGACAGCCGCCCTGGCCAGACAGTGACAGATTCAGCCTCCTGTTCAGACTGTCAGGGGAGTCTCCCCGTCAAGCTTGGGCTTGTCACAGGATTGCCTGGCTGAATCCTGCCAGGGCTGTGGGCCGCACCTGTGTTTCCAAATGTCAGTGGGCTTGAGAGCCAGCCGCTTGCCACCACCCTTTCTGTCAAGGTCAGCTGGCAGATGGGGGAGGGGTGCTCCTGAAGGGAGACAGACCTGCCTCTTTTGTCCTTTACCGACTTTTCAATACCAGGAGGTCCAGAACTTGTGAAAGAAAGCATTTGAGGCAATCTTGGATAAAATTAAAAAACAAAACAAAACAAAAAAACAAAACCCCCCCAAACTACCATAAACAAACAAACTTGCCTGGAGATTGGCCCAGGCAAGTTTATTTCTTTGAAACATCATTTCCAAACTTCCTTTAACATTATCTTGCTAGTCTTGTTTGAATACGAAGTGAAGAAGAACAAAGCTAGTTACGGATGGTAAGAAAGAAAGAGTTCACATTAGTGGCTACTTTTGGGATTCTGCCAGGGGTGGCCATATGGTAATCATAATGATGATTTATAAATCAGAAGTTGTAACCTGATGGACTGAATTTGGCACAGAGGATTTTTATTTGGCCTAGAGTGTTTATCTGTTTCTAGTAGAACTTCATGCTAGTATTTAGAATTCAGAATATTTCACACACAAACATGATTTCTGGCCTTTCTTGAAATGCTAAGTTCTGGCAACATTGGGTTTGCGTTCTCGAATAGGGATGATTTGGGTAAACCACACTATTGCCATTGCTTACTTTAGGAAGGGCAGATACTTTTTAATTTGCCACAGTCCTCACCTCTCCTGGTTGTTATACACAAACTGCTTATTTAAAAAAAATTTTTTTTTAATGTTTATTTTTGAGAGAGACACAGACAGAATGCGAGTGGGTTAGGGGCAGAGAGAGAGGGTAGAATCCGAGGTAGGCTCCAGGCTCTGAACTGTCAGAACAGAGCCTGACACGGGGCTCGAACTCACAAACCGTGAGATCATGACCTGAGCTGAAGCCGGACGCTCAACCGACTGAGCCACCCAGGTGCCCCTCTCTTATTTTTATTACATGAATGATTTCTGTAGATATTTGGCTTGAGTACTTGGCCTGGTATGAATGCTGAGCCTTTATCCTACACTCAATCTTGAGTGAGTTCTACTTAGTGTTGTTTTTTGTTTGTTTGTTTGTTTGTTTGTTTCCCCCCTTTCTGGTATGTGACAGGGCATTGCTTGAATTTTCAAGATTTAAGTGCAATTAGTATTAGGAAGAAGAAAAATAATGGTTTTATTGATAGGTGAGGGCCATAGTTAACTATTGCCAGGCCTTAGCTCTTGATTTTAGACAAATTTTCCATGAGTGATAAATTTCATGACAAGTTTTGGTGTTGCTACTGAGAGGGGAAGAGAAATATGTTAATTGGAACCTGTTATATTATCTCATTTTTAATCCTTACACAAATCCTTCCCAGTTAGCATTATGGTCTCCTTTCCATGAATGAGGAAATGGGGTTCAGATTTAAGGAACTTTCTCAGTGTTTTAAAGCTGGAAATTAAGGGAACCAGAGCTTCTATTTATGTAAAAATCTTTACTTTTTTCTCCAACATACTACCCTAACCAATAGAATCATGTATCATCTATATAGGCTAAAATTTAAGTATTGTTGAAAAGATAAACTGTACTATCTTTGTTAAATAGGTTGCATTTGGATTTTGGAGCATTTTTAAGAGTCTTTGATGATGGTGATAATAATAATAATAATAATAATAATAATAATAATAATAAACAAATGAAAAGTACTTGTTCATGATGAGGATTTTTTTCCTTAAAATAATTTTTTTAAACCCACATGAGGTGCAGATTAAAATGATACTTTATTGATTTCGACATTGACAATAGTAAGAGCCAACCTTACAGAGCACTTATTGTATGTTTATATAGACTACCTTATTTAACTGTCTCAACAAGCATACAAAGTAGGTAAAGTTATTATCCCTATTTTATAGATGAGGAAACTGAGGCACTGAAGGGAATTCGGAGTGACTTGAACAAACTGCTTGATAAGCCATCAGATGGGTTGGGAGCAGACTCATTAATACAGTTTAGCCTTCCACTGATGTGACCTTTGATGAATATTAGCCAAGATACTAGATGTGCTGTAAACCCTGCATTTCTGTAGTTTCTTTGTACCTATGCCAATCGGCTATCTCCTGTTCTACGGGAGGAATACTGGAAGAAGCCCTGAGAACTTATTTGACCAGATAGAAACTTTAGAAGTGCTTCCACAAACGATGTTTTAAGAAGGTCATTAGGAGTTCTGATCGCTGTGAGTAAGTTGTTTTGTAGTGACGGCTATGGGGTGGATCACTTATGGTTAAGTGGTGGGACAGGGTAATGGACCGAAGCTTCAAACACAATGAATTTTTTTAATTATGAGGAAAAAAACAACAACAGTGTTAGATGATAGTAACTCTACTGTGCAAGGGTTGTTTGAAGTATCCATAGATGGGGGTGGTTTGAAGGTTTAAAGTACTTGAAATGAATGTATTTGAAGTCTAGGAAAGCAATGAAATCTTCTGTATGCGTGTCACTGGGGTGCCATACGGGGCCACCTTGTCTAGCCTCAAGTGGAGAAGTGACCTCGGATAGATTTGAAGGGCTTGTTCCTAATGTCTGCCTTTGAAAGATTTCTTGTCACTGTTTATTCTTAATGCAGTTAGAGGCTGGCCTGTGTCTTTTGGAGTCCATGGCCCAGTGACTACTCTGATGCTGTGCTGTCACAGAGAACACGTGAGCAAGTGTTACCACTCTGCTTTTCCTATCACTCAGGCCCATGTTCTGGGGCTAAGTTGGGATCTAAGAGGAGTCCATGATGCTTGCGTGCATGCAGCCATACCAATGGTTACTGTCCTTTTTTTTTTTTTTTTGTATTAACCAAAGTTGTCTTATTTTGGGCAGAATTAGGTGGAAAATAGCATGAACAAGTCATGGATAAGGCATAATGGAACCTCTCACTACACATTTAAGTGGCAGCCATTTGACACACTCTCTTTCCCTTCCTTAGAGATATAATGGATTAGAATCATTAGAAAGGCTGTGCTTACCCTTGGTTTCCTCTCTGCCCATTTAGTAGCAGGCAGGCTGAACCCAGTACTTTCATGCTATTACCTGCCATATTTCCTTGTGGGCTGCTTTTCTTCTGACAGCATCTTACATCTCGCTGTTCCCAGGGTTCCTCTTGTGCCTTTTCTTATGGCTTCCTTTCTGTATTCTCCAGGATGATTTTGTTTAAAAATCACCCATATTTTTAGCTACTCAAAAGCTATTGGCTCCCAAAGAAAACAGCTTCAGACCTTTTCTTTCCCCTGAGCCAGAGCCCTATATTATCTGCTGCTCATCAAACCCATCTCTGTGGGTGTTCCCCTGGCTTCTCAAAAACAACAGGCTTTAAACCAAGCTCATCACCTTCCTTCCTATTTCACCAGCTCTGCTTTCTGCATGTCTTACTTTTTTGGAGCATGTTTCTAACTTCATCATGCATAAATTCTGACTCGTTGAAACATCGAGGATGGGGTGAGGAACCGACACTGTTTGCAAACAGCTCTAGTGATTCTGGTGTTCGTAGTCCACATACAACACGGAGAAAAGCAGCTGTGTGAAGGTGCCTCTCTCCACCTGGTCACACGAGCTAGAAATGTTGGAATCATTCTAGTCTTATTTCTTCCGTTCAACCATTGTCCAAAGGGCCAGTGCAGCCTACTGATTCTGTTTCCTCGGTGTGTTTCAAATCTGTCACTTCCTCTCTATTTTACTGCTGCTCCTTTCCTTCCATCATAGATCATCCCAGCAATCTCCTTATTTCTCCTTGACTTACTCTTGTTCCCTTCCATCTACTTTCTACCATGCCACTAGAGTGATCTTTCCAAAATGCAAATATTGTATTGCTATTTTCCATCTCAAAACTTTTCAGTGACTCTATTCTGAAGGATAAAGGCTAACCTCCTTAGCGTGATTAGTAATTCTTTTGTGATTTGGCCCTCGTGTATACATCCAGTTTCACCTGTTTGTCAATCCTTTATTTCAGCCCGAATTCCAAATATGTTAAGCCATTTGTAAGCCTGAACATTTTTTAGTCTCTGTATTCCCCATGCTATTATGCAGGTTAATCTTTTTGCTTCTAATATCCTTCCTTTTCTTTGGCTGGCTAAGTTTTACTCTGTCATCCAATGAATCAAGTCAAGCATTTCCAATTTAGAGAAGACATCCATAATCTTTGCTGACTGACTTGAGGATTTCTCTGGTTAAATTTCCCTAGATCTTTGTGTCTACAGACATCAGAGTATTTATTACAGAGTGCTATATTTACTGGTTTACTTCTTTAAAATTAACATGTGAGTTTCTTGAGAACCTTGACTATATCTTCAATTTTTGTATGTCCAATACAGTGACTAGCATTTACTGAACAGGAAAAAATTCTGGAGAATGAATGATTGGCCAAATGTTTTTAAACAACTTGGTAAGACTTAGACACACTAAAATTCAGAATGAGAGGCGCCTGGGTGGCTCAGTTAGTTAAGCATCTGACTTCAGCTCAGGTCATGATCTCATGGCTCATGAGTTTGAGCCCTATGTTGGGTGCCTGGAGACTGCTTCATATTCTGTGTCTCTGTCTCTCTGTCTCTCTCTCTCTCTGCCCCTTCCCTGCTCATTCTGTCTCTGTCTCTCTCTCTCTATCTCTCTCAAAAATAAATAAAAAAAAATTCACAATGAAGAGGAATGTCCTTGTGCATAACTCTTGAAACATAGGTGATTCTCTTGTCTTAGTAAAAGAAGGTTCCCATCAGTTTCATTTTGTTCCTCCCAAGGATGGGGAGGTTTATGTGAAGATTAACTTATTACCTGGTTACCCTTCCCAAAATTCTTTTACCAGGTCCAAGTTCTTACAGTAGGCAAGGGAAGGTGGTGTTCTACTGCTAAAATGCGGAGCCTCCTAAAATCTGAGAACAAACTGAGGGTTGATGGGGGGTGGGAGGGTGGGGAGGGTGGGTGATGGGCATTGAGGAGGGCACCTGTTGGGATGAGCACTGAGTGTTGTATGGAAACCAATTTGACAATAAATTTCATATAAAAAATAATAAAATAAAATGCATAGCCTCCAAGATGTGGATTTCAAGCCTAATTTGTATGAAATCAATGGGATATTTCAGGGAGGCTGCTTTCAGTCCCATGTAAGCACTTGGATTTTCCAGAGCAAGGGAGTCAGATCCAAATAGTGAAATAACTTCTTGTCACCCAAACTCACAGAGAAGCCACGCTGTTGTAAATGCAATTCCTCCTTTGGGCAGGAATTTGGGGCTGAATGGCAACTTGCTTATCCAAACATTGTGGAGATCTCTTTGGCTATCCAGTGTCTTATTAAGAACAGTCATTCAGTCAACATTCAGTTGCATTCATTGAGTAAGTATAAAGGCTCTGGAATTGTGTCATAGGTGTGATGTTCAAAGGTGAACAAGGCACTGTTCCTGTCACGGAATAGGCCAGCATGGAAGCAAACAGTATAGCTTTTAGAAGTCCCTTACTGGCAATTTCTCAAAATCCTCCTCCATATCAAACAAGTAAGAACAGAGTCGGGAGTCAGGATGAAAGAAACTTTTGTTTTCTGTTGCGTGAGAAGAATTCCTTTAAGGAGAGGTGACATCTGCAATGTTTTAAATGAGGATGTACCAGTGTTCTGGGGCTCTTCATTTTAATTTTTTTGAAAAAGCATTTCAGAAGGCAATTGTGTTTGCTTGATATGATAAAAGTGACCCTAGAGAAAGTAATGTTCATGGAACCAGAAAACCAGTGTGGCTTTTGTCCAACCAAGGCCTTTAGATGGAGGGCCATATGGAAAGAGCTTCTTCAGGGCAGAGCTAGACTTTGAAAAGGCTGGAGAGAGGGCTCAGTGTCTTTCTGAGAGCAGCCCTAATAGAGACATGTGATCAGGTGACATCGCAAATAGGAATTGGTGGGGGATATCTCTAGTTAATTAGGAATTTCATCATATGTATTTGAATCTTATTTTAGATTTTAAGAGTATGCCATGCCTCTAGTTTTAAGCCATTTTTCAAAAGAAGTTAGTTGAAGCTAGTCTTTGAGAGAATGTGGAACAGTTGATATAAATAAAGTAGAAGAGTCTGGAACCATTGGTCATGTTTCTTCACTTTACATCAGACTTATTTGTTTATTTATGATTTTTTTTTCCCAGAGAGAAATGATTCTTCTGTTTTCTCCATAAAATACATTTATGTCACTGATGAGTTGGCTACAGATTCTGTCTCTAAATAGAGTGTTCCTTGAATATGATATTACCCGTTCACACATCTGGTGTTTTCAGGATATTTCTGGAGGCAACGTTGCTCTGTTCCTTCCTACGTTGAGGAGTAGGACACATCAAAGTGTTTCCAGCATTGCTCTCTCCTGAGGGAAGCTGACTTCTGGGTGACCATGGGTGATTGGATGACGGAAGGCAAAGAACTTTTTGCTTGATTCACATGGGACCCCAAGGAACTGTACTGTTGCCCTTACCATGGAGCCGGGAGAGCCTCTTTCAGGGAGTAGAAATCAGCTTCTTTTAGAACTCAGGAAAAGCCTCAAAGATGTGTTATTAAACAGCATAACTCATGTTTTTAAAAAATTGATGATGGGGTGCCTGAGTGGCTCAGTCAGTTGAGCATTCCAACTTTGGCTCAGGTCATGATCTCACAGTCCATGGGTTCAAGCCCCACGTCAGGCTCTGTGCTGACAGCTCAGAGCCTGGAACCTGCTTCAAGTTCTGCGTCTCCCTCTCTCTCTGCCCCTCCTCTGCTCATGCTCTGTCTGTCTCCCTCTCTCAAAAAATAAATAATAAACATTAAAAAAATTTTTTTTTAAATTGATCATAAATTTTAACTCTCATTCTTGTCCATGCCAGAGGCCAGAGCAAGAGCTGGGGTCACTTTATGAAGGGCAGTCACTCAAGGCTTCCTACTGAACCTGAAGGCCAACAGAACATCACTCCTTGCTGCGGGACCCCTCAACCAGCTGGTGCTGAACAATCAGGGGCCTCTGTGTACCCTCTGGCCAACCCCAGTGTCCCTGACTTCCCTCTGCTCCCATGTCCCTGCAGCGTGGAAGGAGCTGGGGGTTGGGTTCACCTTGCAGAGGGAATATTTGTAAAATATCCAATCCACTCAATTTTACCAAATGCAGCAATTTGGATTATAACCTACCATTAAAATAAATCTGCACAGGAACTAAATGTGGTATTAGGAATTTATGTCAGTTATTGTTCCACAGATAATAGTATTATATATCAACTTGGCATATGTTACTCAATAGATCAGCACCAGGACTTAGAGGAGTGAGCCCAAGATATGTCTCATTGCTCTTTATTATGCTAAACCAGAAAGGGGTGTTGTGGGGACTGTGATGGTGTAGTACTTGTTCATGCCCATTCTTTCAATATAGACTGAGAGGAAATTGAAAGAACAGTGTGAAATCCTTAGAGTGGGTCTCTACATTCTATGCTATACCCAGCAGAGTGGGCTAAAGATGGGCTTTCCTCTGGAGGGAACACTGCCAGTGTGCAACTGAATTTTAGTCTGATTTGAGGCCAGAGTTTTAAGGAGCCTGCCCCAAAGAAGAAATGATCCCCTTCATGGTGGATTCTTAAAATGTTTGGTGTTTATGAGCTCTTGCTGGGGTATTTAAGGATCGAGGTTTACTCAAGCTGGGATCCTGATTGTCAGTCAAGTAGTCACTTAACTTCTTTGGGCTCCATTCCCTTATTTTTTTTTAAAAAAGAGTGTTAAATTGGTTGCTATATCGGATCATTTCTTTATCCCAAGTTTAAGAAAGTGAATATATTTTTGATGCTGATTCACTTTTCTTTTCAAATGTTTTATGTATGTATGTATGTATTTATTTATGAGAGGCAGAGCACAAGTGGGGGAAGGGCAGAGAAAGATGGAGACCCAGAATCTGAAGCAGGCTCCAGGCTCTGAGCTGTCAGCACAGAGCCTGATGTAGGGCTCAAACTCATGAGGTGTGAGATCTTGACCTGAGCTGAAGTTGGACGCTCAGCTAACTGAGCCACCCAGGTGTCCTGATTGACTTTTCTCACTCACTTATTCCGTAGATCCTCATAGACTGCATACTTATGTTTTAAGCGCTAAGGTAGGTTGAGAGATATGCCTTTGATAGTGGATAGCAGAGTCTGGCTTCCAAGGAACCCAACATATAGTATTATGTTGTGAGTGTTTGGGTCATGATAAATGAAACAGATAAATCATTAACAAGTACATAGTATAATGCATGATCATCTATGAGAAGTATAGGGTGCTTTGGAAATGCAAAGGAGGGGTATATCACTTAGTGTTAGGAGCAGATAAAGGTAGGTTCTAGGAGGAATTGACATTTAATTTCAGCCCTGAAAGAGTTCTGCTGAGCAAGAGGATAAGGGGTTGGTACTGCAGGGGGGGGGGGGTCATGTTCAAAGGAAAGGGTTTGCACAAGGATTGAGAGAGAGAGAGAGAGAGAGAGAGAGAGAGAGAGAGAGAGAGAGAGAGAAATAGAGACAGAGACAGAAATACAGACACAGGGGGAAGGAGTGATATTCTTATGGGGCTGGAGGAACTTCTACATGAAAGCCAGCACATGGACAGGAAGGGAGGAAATGGCAGGAGATTGCTGAAAAGTATGGTGAGGGCAGGTCATGAAGTCCATTGCACTTTGAACCATGAGGTTTGGATATGATTCTGAAGCTCATCAGAGAAATGGGGGCTTTTGAAACAGAGCAGTGGAGCTATCAGTACTTTGCTTTAGAAGGATCTTTGGCTAGTGTGGGTAAGTGGTATGATGGGGATGGGGAGGGGGCTTGGCTGGGGAAGGCTGGACTGGAGGGGGAAACCAGAGAAGATGCTTCCATTTCTTGACAGGGCCACCAGCTGTGTAATTGGAGTTTTCCAGCCTAGTGGATGCGGATCCTGAGGCTGTTGAGCTAGCAGTGAGTGATGAGAGGGTACCAGATGCTGCTCTGTAAACCGGGACCCCATCTGAGGGTGCCTCAGCAGGCAAGAGAGGAGCTGCTCACTGTCTCTTCTAACCTGGGTGCTAACTGAGGCGTGTCTCCTGTCCAGATTGGGGATGGCATTTGCAGCCTCACCAGGAGTGGAAAAAGAAGAGCCAACTCCCTTGCAGGCTGATAGGAAGGAGCTGAGGCTCCACAGGACACCATCAGTCAGGATTTGCTCATTGTCTGTCTGAGTTGTCCAAATGGGCCCATATGTCCCACAGTTCCTGTCCATGCCCTTGAATGACCTTGTCACTCTCAGATTTTACTTTGTTGCTTCATACAATACTTGGATTTTCCAAAGGATGTGCAAACCCATTCTTTGTTGGAAGTGGACATTTTGGTCATGATTGCAAGGGGCTCCAGGGCCCTGGACAAGGGGCCTACAAGATACCCAGAGAGAGCAGGGTTACAAAGGAAAACAGGTTTGGCCACATGTCTCAGGGCCCTCCTGAGTCCCCGTAGACAGAAGAAGGGCACATGTGTGAGAACACCAATATCCAGCAGCTGTCCCACATCCGGTTTACAGCACATGGAGAGCAGCAAGTCCAGTTAGGTGGGCTGGGTTTAAGGAATGAGGATTGTCAGTCCCCCTACCTAGAGGAATCCATGCTTGTATCTCTTCTTTGCTGAGCTTTACTTCTGGGCCCTAGGTATAAACTCTGAGTGGCAGTCCGTGACAAGTCTGTGCAAGACCCATGGAAGGGCCCGTGCTTTCTGAAGGGGCTCTGTGAATGTGTTATCATGTTGCCTGTCACCATTGCATATGACTGTATGCTTAACTGCCTCAGTAGGTTATAATTCCTTGAGAAAAGCAAATTCACTTATCCCTCCTGGTTTTCCTGGAAGCAGAAAGCAGGTGCCCTGCGTGCAGGACAAGCCCAGTAAATGCCTCTTGGAATACCAGCGACTATGCGCTATATTCTTAGGTTTGCTCACTCAAGTTTTACGAGTTTAATAGGGAAGGAAGATCCTGTATTCAGGGTATGCTGCCATCAGTCGTATGCTTTAAATTACTGGATTCTAACCTTTGGTGGTTTCCTAAGATAGGTGAGATCCTAGACACAGAACAGTTAGTGGGGGGCTCACAGCCCACAGTTGTGGGCAGGTCCTTGAAAAGCATAGTTTCATGTATTCACAGTGACCATTCACTGATCCTTAGCCATTATATTGCAACATGTTCCCCACGTACCAGGCCTCAGTGTCAGTCCTAGTGCTAAGTGCTCTACATCCAGAGCCTCTGCTCATCCTCACCACAACCTGTGAAAGTAATGTTGCTCTTTTTAAGATATGGACACCTATGCCCAATGGGCATTAATGGCTTTTGCCCAAGCTTTAGTCATGTTAAAGCTGGGATTCAGACCTACATTTGCCTGAGTCCAGAGCTTTTCTCCTTTCATCACATATCTTCACTGGTTGTATGAGTAGGACAGGGTTCTGGGAAAGTTGTCCTGTAAGCTTCACTAGCCCTGCAGGACCAAGCATAGGCATGTGTGTGTGGGTGGAAATGTGCTTCCCAGAAGATGTCACAGCAAGTAGAGCACTACCACAGATTCTGAACTCCTTCTTCCTCCCTGGGATAACTTTTTGGTGTGCCCAGTTATGATACAGAACAGAAGAAAGACATGTGATTATGGCAGAGGGGCTGTTTCTGGGAGGGATAGTAGAAAGTAATGTGTGTGTGTGTGTGTGTGTGTGTGCGTGTGTGTGTGTGTGTGTGTGTGTGTGTGTGTGTTGGTAGGGGGTTGTTTACTGACTGTAGATCTCTGGGCCCTTTAGCTGACAATTGTAGAGATAGAAACAGCAATCTTAGAGCTTGGTGAGTTTGTCTGGACTCTGAGTAAGTTTATCTGAGGGGTTGGAGGGGAGAAGCAGCAGGGAAGGGTAATGTGTGGAAGTCAGGAAGTCTAGAAAGAGCAAGGGTAAAGCAATCAAAGAGTCACTATTTGTGTTGTTGAAATAGTCTGTTTCAGCTTTATTTTTTTAAATTCTAGTTTTCTTTTTTTTTTTTTAAGTTTATTTATTTATTTTGAGAGAGAGGCACAAGTGAGGGAGGATCTGAGAGAGAGGAAGACAGAGATTCTCAAGCAGACTCCATGCTGTCAACAGTTGGCCTGATGCAAGGCTCGAACCCATGAACCGGAAGACCATGACCTGGGCCAAAATCCAGAGTCAGACGCTCAGCCGACTGAGCCACCCAGGCACCCTTAATTTTTATTTTAGATAGAGAGTGAGTGCAAGCAGGAGAGGGGGGCAGAGGGAGAGAGAGAGACAATCTTAAGCAGGCTCCACACTCGGCATGGAGCCCGACTTAGGGCTCAATTCCACAACCCTGGGATCGTGACCTAAGCCGAAATCCAGTTGGATGCTCAACTGACTCAGTTACCCAGGAGCCCCTGTGTTTCAGCTTCTGGGTCTTTATGACAGGTAGAGTTATTCCTTCGTCTTAGTGCCGTGGGTACATGGACAAGACAATATTCTCTAATGCACTCAAGTTTTGCAGAATTGTACAAATCCAAGGTGTTAATACTATGATGTAGCAATCTTTGCTTTGCCAATAGCTCTGATATTTTCTTGTGAACATAGTCCAGAAGTTGAGACACAATTTTCCAAAAATCCTGAGGTTTTTTTTGAAAAGTAAAAGATGCTTATTGGTGTCACATTTACAATTCTAGTGAAAGTACTTTCACCCCTGAAAGTACCCCCTAGACTGTGTTTTGAAAGATGAGGATAGAATTACAGAACTGAATAAGTAGCTTAATCTGTTCACATTATTATTTTTTTTTTTCTCAGTGGGAGGGAGAGGGCATTTTTGTTTAAAAAGTATTTGGAAAACAAACCCTCAGTCTAATGAAAGTCATTTTCCTGGTGATGTTAGACAGCATTTCTTAGATATCTTTGCCATTGGCAGAAGAAATGTTTGGAATTCTTTTTGGTTATCTGCCAACAGCACTGAATTAGCTATTTCTACCTGCATAGTGAGCATACACTAGGCCCTTTCATCCTCGTAGGCTTAATTCTTCCAGTGAGCCTGTGAGTGGTCACTTTTAGGTATGGCTCTGACATGATCAAGGCCACCATGAAAGGGAAAAAACAAAAAAGATATATTGCAGTCATTCAGCAGAACAAATGATTATAGCCCTACCTGGCTTCATTCCTATTCCCTCTAACAAAACAAGTGCGGTGAGAATTGATCTGTTTACAGAGAGACAACTTTAAACTATAATGACCCATTCCTGGCACCCCACATACCCTAGACTCATTAAATCCATTCCAGTCTTCTTTCTCCTTTGTTGAAAAAGCTCTCAATAGCACTACTGGCTGAAACAACTCAAATTAGTAACTTGGTTTTTGCGATTCTTTTATTTGGTTGCTATCTGCCTAATTCATTTAACTGAGTTAAATTAAAGAAAATTGCACCAGAGTTGTTAACCTTACCAAACAAATCAATGTGAAACAAACTTTTTGGTTGCATTTTGAGTGCTTTTTAAAAATGGTATCTCCTGTCTTCTAGTCCCTTTTAGACTGAATAAAATCCATCATTCTGAATGGCAGTAGTTACAGCAACCAGATCTTATTTGGATCAGCTCTTTCAGGCAAATGTGCTTCTGTGGCCTGCATTTGAAATCTTCAGTTTGTCCTTCTTTTCTGGAGACTCCAATAATCAGCAGACCTCAGATATAGGTTTTAGGGGGAGAAAATCCATGCTCCGGAGACGTGAAATATCTTGACATTTTGCTCAAAAGATAACTGGGTGCTTCTTAAATATTCTCTTACAATCATTCACGTGATTCATAGCTAAGAAGTGGATACCTAAGAGTAGTGTGATGGTGAACTTCTGGCTTTCTGCTGCTTCCAGTTCAGTAAGAGCCTGGGGGCAAGAATGCATCTGTGACATCAACAAAATAAAATACTTTTGTGATTCAAAGGATACCATCAAGAAAGTGAAAGGACACTCCACAGAAAAGGAGAAAAGCTTTGCAAATCATATCTCTAATAACATGCTGGTAACTAGAATATATAAAGAATTATTACAAGTCAATGATAAAGAGATAACTCAATGAAAATAATGGACAAAGGATCTGTGTAGACATTTCTCCAAAGAAGGTATACAAATGTCTAATAAGCACATCGTGTGTTCCACATTGTGAGCCATCAAGGAAATGCAAATGAAAATCAAGTGAGATACTATTTAATACTCACTAGGACAGCCTTAGTCAAAAAGATGGTGAACAAATTTTAAAATGATAAAAAAAGATAGTAAGTGGTAGTGAATAAGTAGAGAAATCAGAATCCTGATATATTGCTGGTAGATATGAAAATGATGTAATTGCTTTAGAAAACAGTCTGGCAGGTCTTCAAATGGTGAAACAAGAGAGATTTAAAAATAATCCACTGGAAATCTTGAAGGGAGAAAAATACAGAGGTTATATATGAAACCTCCAGTGTTCAAACTTACTTTTTTAAAAGTTTATTTATTTATTTTGAGACAGAAGGAGAGGGAGCGAGAGAGAGGGAGAGAGAATCCCAAGCAGGCTCTGCGCTGCCAGCGTGGAGACCAACGTCGGGATCGAACCCAGAAACTGCAAGAACATGACCTGAGCTGAAATCAAGAGATGGACAGACACTCCACTGCCTGAGTCAGCCAGGCACCCCTCCAATGTTCACACTTCTGACCAAGCATGGTTAATATCCCGGAAGTAGGTGAAATGGCACAAAAGAATTGTCTTTCAATGCTTTCTGTTTTTTGTAACCAAGGAGAAAATCTTGTAGGAATTATGGGAGTTAAATAATCCCAGTAATGGCCAAAGCAGGAAGTACACAGACTGGGAAATGAAAAGAAAAGAAAAACAGAGAGGAAACGACCCATTCTAAAGTGCAAGAAGCCTTTGAATCTGATGTTTTTGTTCTTCCTCCTTCCAGGGCCTGGTGGTCACTTTCTGTAGGCCTGTGTGTCTGTTCTTGGAAGATAAAGTAGCTCTGCCCATGGCTACTCTCCTTAAAACTACACCTTACTGAAGGTTTTTGGGTCACCTGCCTCTGTAGTGTGTTTGGGACAGAAACTGTTAAAAAGAAAATATAACAGTGAATCCACAGGCCAAAGCAACATTGGAAATCGTCCAGGTGTCCCACGGAGCATGCACAAAAGAGATGTTGAAAGCAAGGCTTCATTGTGAAAGAAACCCCTTAAGGGAACGCGTTTTAAAATTCTTTAAAAAGTCTTTGTTTGGCACATGAAAGTGAAATGACCAAAGGGAAGACTGAAGAAGTTAGACGCAGTTGAAGTCCAAACTTGAGGGCACTTCCCTGTTTTCTGTTCTTCCTTCTTGTCTTCCTCATTGGATCAACTATCCTGTTATTCATTATGACTTGAGTGATTGATGAGTGAGAAAAAAGAACCCCATAAGCAAGTGGTGTAAAGTCCCTGTCAGTGAATTGGATTTAAATAGGACCCAGGTGGCTGGCAAAGAAAAAAACCCCATAACACAATCAATCAGAAACCTGCTCCACCTTAGAAGCGCATATTTTACGTCTTAAGCACGGGATTCAGGATTATTGGAATTTTTGCCCTCCTACCCTTTCTCTGTATTTGGTACATTTGGTACAAGTGTGTGTTTGAAGAGCTTAATTAAAAAATATAAAAAGTACTGGGGGAGACTGAAACAGAAGTCCTTCAGAACCAAAGCTCAAAGCTTCTTGCCGTATGCTTTCCTAATATGGCTTATCTGTGCTGTGTGCTTGTTGGCATATTGTTGTATTAATTGGTGTTGGCTTTTCTGCATACTAATCAGTGGATACAGGCAGATATTGATGTTAATTAGTGTTCTGTTAAAAACACAAAACAAAAACAGAAACCCTTCTCACATGAGGCACTTCTCTGGAATGAGCATTTGTATTTAAATTGGCCCACTTGGGCTGACCTCTTAGGACATTAACAGACAATTTAGATTAGCTTAATACCCTTTGTACTATAGATGTTTCTACAAAGGAATTTACACCAGGACTGTAGAAAAGCCAAGGGGCCTGTAAATATTTGCTGTGCATGTCAAAATAGTTGTTCACAGGTTGGGCCTTTAGTCTTTGGGAACAGACAGTGGGGGTGATTTTGCTGTATCTCATTTCAGCAAGACACAGGGAAACAGGTGGACACCTGTACTCCAAGATCACATCATTGTACTCACCTTAGGCCTCTGGTGTACCTAGCACCTGCTGATGGGGAGTCGTTTCTCAAGTGGGATCTAGAGAACTTAGATTCCAGATGTTGGTACTTTGATCTTGGACAAGTCCCTTAATCTCTTATGAACTCCAGTGTCCCTTTTTGAAGTAAGAAGATTGGACCAGAGGAACTCTTGCATCCTTTCTAGTTCTTGGATTTCTTTATTCTATGATTTATATGCTGCTGCCTCAGGACTACTGTTCTCAGAACAGGTTAGGGCTAATCACATAAATTAAAATGTAGACTAGGTAAAGCATATGGGACAGGGACATTATGCTTACCTTTGTTTTCCTTAATAAAAAAGGAAAATATGTTTGCATGTGCACAGATACATAAACGCCATAGACACATAAATAGTCTTTTTTATTAGCGATTGAACCGAACTTTGCAGATACATTTTAATTGCATTAGCCCTATTATTTGTGGCTCTGTTACAAATTTCACCAGCATGCAAAACCAGTAACTCACCAAAGCCAACTACTATCAATCCCTTTCTCAATTAACAAGCAGTTATTGTGCATCCAATATGTATTCACACTGTGCTAGGAACTCTAGGACAATTGAAGAAATGTAAACTTAGCCCAGTTAAGAACAAACCAGTGCTACATTCTTTGGTGTTAATTGTATACATGATAGGGTTTTAAGACAGAGGAAAAAATAGAAAGTGGTTCGTTTCTTAAAAATACTATTTATTTTCAAATTTATTTATTAAAATTCAAGTTAGTGAACATATAGTGTAATATTGGTTTCAGGAACAGAGCCCAGTGACTCATCACTCACATATAACAACCAGTGCTCATCCCAACAAGTGCCCTCTTCAATGCCCATCACCCATTTAACCCATTCCCCCACCCATCTCCCTTCCAGCAACTCTCAGTTTGTTCTCTGTATTTAAGGGTCTTGTATGGTGTTCCTCCCTCCCTGTTTTTATCTTACTATGTTTAGAAAGTGGTTCTATTTAGAGAAGATGTCATTAGTGTTTGTAGCCCATGAGTTGAACTCTGAACATTGAGTGTGGCATGGGCATTCTGGTAGGAAGATGGGAGACATAAGCAAATGAATGGGGATGTACCAAGCATTCACACAAAGTGTGTTGCTATGGGACATCACTGGGAAGGTGTTTGACTTGGAGGAGTGGCCAATATGGACAAGGTGTTTTGAAGAAATTACCAGGAAGTGTGCAGAATGAATCCTCAGGCCCTGAGATTCCTTCCTCTATAGAACATCCCATATGTTCTCAGATGGAATTAAAGTGGACCCTGCTTGCTCTTTTTCTATTTCTTTTACAAGTGTTCGGTTCCAATTAAGATGATGCTTGTTGAGGAAACCTAAAATATCTGAGACCTACCTTGGCCCAGCCTACTTCCTTTTTAGATCTTCAAAGGACATATAGTACACAGAGGGGTCTTTTAAAAACAAATCACATAACATCACTCCTATGCCTAAAAACACAAAGTATATAGCATCAGCTCCACTCTGATATGTAAAAAACTTAGGGGGCACCTGGGTTGCTCAGTAACCAACTGAGCATCCAGCTTTGGCTCAGGTCGTGATCTCACGGTCCGTGAGTTTGAGCCCCACGTTGGGCTCTGTGCTGACAGCTCGGAGCCTGGAGCCTGCTTCAGATTCTGTGTCTCCTTCTCTCTCTGCCCCTCCCCCGTTCATGCTCTGCCTCTCTCTCTGTCTCAAAAATAAAATAAAACATTAAAAAAACCCAAACAAACTTAGTCATGACTTTCAATCTTACAACAAGAAAAAGCCAGACACACTGAAAACCAGCGACTTTTTTGGGACCCGTCAGAGAACTGAGGTCTCCAGACAACCCACCAGTATGAAATCTGAAGAGAAAGGTACATCCAGAGAATCATGGCTAATATCTATTTCCCTCAAGCAGAAGCTGCTGGAGCCATAGACTAGAAGGAACACTGAAATGGTAATTTTGATGAATTGTTAGATACTGAGTGTGGACTGTTTGAAAGTAAGAAACATCTGGGGACCACACTTGATGTGCTTTACCTCCAGGAATCACATTTGGTTCTTACGGTAAAGATATGAAAAAGATCTTTGTATGTCTCTGTCTGGAGCCCTCTGTATAACCAAAGGACACTCTCCAGGGGGAAAGGCCTACCATGTCCCAGCTGAGGTCAGGGCATTCCTCACCCCAGCTCCCTCCAGCCTACCTATCTCATGTAAGGGTGGGGTGTTGGTAGTGGTGGACACAGTTGACAGGGCCAGGGGGAAAAGGAAGCTATCTCTGAAGAAGCACTGTGAAGATCACAGCCTGAATATGGACCAACCAGAAGACTAGCGAAGTTTAACTGGATGATTAAGGAACACTGCTTCTCTCCATACTTTATCACCACACCAGTAGGGACCCAGTATAACAGTTGGGTATAGTTGAAAGAGCTTCAAGACCCAGACTGTTTATGGGGAGGAGAATACTCAGTGAAGCAAAGATTGAGGGAGGGAAGGGAGATATAAACAAGGACACTGGAAGAATATGAAGCTCTGGCACCTATAATTGCATCAGTCAGATTAACATAAATACTCACACTGAAGGGCCACATACCTCAGTTCCTATTACCTGATACATGTGAAACTTTCAACAGAACATTGCAATGCATGACAAAAGGTAAGAAAGAAAAAGTCTAAAGAGACAAAGCTATCCTCAGAACCGGATGCAGATATGACATACAGTGTTGGAATTGTCAAATGGAGAATTTAAAATAAAAATTTTAAGAATAGAGATACATAGTATCAAAAAGAAATACTAGAAATCAAAACAGAAATGAAAAGTGCCTTTGATGAGTTCATCAGTGGACTCAACATGGCCAAGGAAGGAATCAGTGAGCTTGAAGGTAGAAAATAGAAACTTCTCAAATTGACATGCAAAAAGAAAAGTGAAAAATATCACAATAGAACATCCAGGAACTGTGGGACAATTTCAAATGGTGTTATGTGTGTAACTGGAATAACAGAAGGAGAAAAAGGAAAGGTATATTTGAAGCAGTAATGGTTGTGGTCTTCCTAAATTAATGACAAATATCAAATCATAGATCCAGGAAGCTCAGAAAACACTAAGCAGAATATGTAGCAAAGAAACAAAAACAAAAAACCAAAAAACCTTCCTACATCATAATATATGATATAAAAATTACAGAAAACCCAAAACAGAATATTTTTGACCAGATTAAAAAAAAAAACAAAAAACAAGAGTACATGTATCATGGTGAGCACTGAGTAATGTATAGAATTGTTGAATCACTATATTGTACACCTGAAACTAAAATAACACTGTATGTTAACTATACTGGAAATAAAATAAAGAAATTAACCCCCCCCCCACCAAAATTTTTTTACCTAGAGGAGCAAGGATAAGGAACCATGAAAACAAGAGGAGAACAAAATGAAATATTTTAACTGTTGAGAGAAAAATTCCAACTAACCCAGAATTCTACATCCAGCTAAATTATCCTTCAAACTTAAAAAAATAGATTTTCTCAGACATACAGAAACCGAGGGAATTCATTTCCAGCAGACCTGCCTCATAAAAGAATGTTAAAAGATGTTCTTCTGGGAGAAGAAAAATGATAAAGGCCAGAAACTTGCAAGGTTCCTGGATAACCCAGTTGGTTAAGCGTCCAACTTTTGATTTCAGCTCAGGGCATAATCTCACGGTTCGTGAAATCCATCCCTGCGTCAGGCTTTGCTCTGACAGTGCAGAGTGTTCTCTGTTCCTCTCTCTCTGCCCTTCCCCTGCTCCTGCTCTCTTTCTCAAAAAAAAAAAAAAAAAAAAAAAAAAAAAAAAAAAAAAAGAAAAAGAAACTTGGATCTTCACAAAGAAAGGAAATATATTGGAGAAGGAATAAATGAAAATAAAATAAAATATTTTATTTAAAAGATAGTGTTTTCTTGAAAGTGGTGATAATAATCATTGGGTGATTATAACAAGGCTAAGTGAAATGAATGACCGCTGTGTCACAGGAATAGAAGGGAGAAAGTGGAATATTCAAATACAAGTTTATGTACTACCTGTGAAGTAGTATAGTGTCATTTGAAGATGGACTTAGTTAAAAAGACATGTTGCAAACTCTATGACAATTACTGAAAGATTTAAAAAAGAAATATAATTCATATGCTGAAAGAGGAAATCAAATGGAATCATATGAATGCTCAATTAAAACCAGATGAGGATGAAAAAGGTAAGGGATGGGGAAAGGAAAGAATAAATGCAGTGAATAGAAAATGGGTACAAACATGGTAGACATTAACCTAACTTTATTGGTAGTCATTTTAAGTATGTATGTATGTATGTATGTATTTTAATTTTTAATGTTTATTTTTGAGAGAGAGAGAGAGAGGGAGGGAGAGAGACAGACAGACCTTGAGTGGGGGAAGGGCAGAGAGAGAGGGAGACACAGAATTGGAAGTAGGCTCCAGGCTCCATGCTGTCAGCCCAGAGCCTGATGCGGGGCTCAAACTCATGAACTGTGAGATGATGACCTGAGCCAAAGTTGGACACTTAACAAACTGAGCCACCCAGACGCCCCAGATTGGTGGTCATTTTAAATGTAAGTGGTCAAAATATACCAATTAAAATACAGAGGAAAAGTGGATTAGGGAAAAAAAAACTATGTCAACTACATGTTGTCTACAAGAAATCTATTTATTATTTATTTTTTTAAGCTTGAATATAGTTGATACACAATATTACATTAATTTCAGGTGTACAACTTAGTGATTTGACAAGTTTATGTGTTATTCTGTTTTCACCATGAGTATAGCTACCATCTGTTGCATTATATCACAATTACAGTATCATTGACTATATAAGTATGGCTATTCCGGCTTCCTTTTGTTGACCATTAGCATGATAGATGGTTCTCCATCCCCTTATTTTTAACCTGAAGATGTCTTTAGGTATAAAGTGGGTCTCTTGTAAATAGCATATAGATGGATCTTGTTTTCTTATCCATTCTGTTACTCTATGTCTTTGATTGGAGCATTTAGTCCATTGACATTTAGAGTGAGTACTGAAAGATATGAATTTATTGCCATTATGATGCTTGTAGAGTTGGAGTTTCTGGTGGTGTTCTCTGGTCCTTTCTAATCTTTGTTGCTTTTGAGATATATATATATATATATATATATATATATGTATATACACGTGTATACATATGTATATATGTATGTATATATACATATGTATATATATGTATGTATGTATATATACATATGTATATATACGTATGTATGTATATATGTATATGTGTATATACATATATACACATATACACATATATATATATATATATATATATATATATTCATCTTTTCTCCCCTCAGAGAGTCCCCCTTAAAATTTCTTGCAGGGCTGGTTTAGTGGTCACAAACTCCTTTAATTTTTGTTTGTCTGGGAAACTTTTTATCTCTCCTTCTATTTTGAGTGACAGCCTTGCTGGATAAAGAATTCTTGGCTGCATATTTTTCTTATTCAGCACACTGAATATATCCTGCCACTCCTTTCTGGCCTGCCAAGTTTCTGTGGATAAGTCTGCTGCAAACCTGATCTGTCTTCCCTTGTAGGTTAGGGACTTTTTTCCCTTGCTGCTTTCATGATTCTCTCGTTGCCTGAGTATTTTGTGAATTTGACTATGATATGCCTTGATGATGGTCGGTTTTTGTTGAATCTAATGGGGGTCCTCTGTGCTTCCTGGATTTTGATGTGTGTCTTTCCTCAGGTTAGGAAAGTTTTCTGCTATGGTTTGCTCACGTAAACCTTCTACCCCTATTTTTCTCTCTTTCTCTTCTGGGACCCCTATGATTCTGATGTTGTTCCTTTTTAATGAGTCACTGATTTCTCTAATTCTTAAATCATGCTCTTTTGCCTTAATCTCCCTCTTTTTTTCTGCTTCATTATTCTCTATAAGTTTGTCCTCTATATCGCTGATTCTCTGTTCTGCCTCACCCATCTTTGCTGCCATGGCATCCATCCATGATTGCAGCTCAGTTATAACATTTTTTATTTCATCCTGACTAGTTTTTACTTTTTTTTTTTATCTCTGCAGAAAGGGATTCTAATCTATTTTCGACTCCAGCTAGTATTCTTATTACCATGATTCTAAATTCTGGTTCAGACATCTTGCTTGTATCTGTGTTGGTTAAATCCCTGGCTGTGGTTTCTTCGTGCTCTTTCTTTCGGGGTGAATTCCTTCGTTTTGTCATTTTGAAGGGAGAAAAGGAATTAATGAAGTAGAAAAATTAAAATTAAAAAACATAAAATTTAAAAATATTAAATTTAAAAATACACACACACACAAATACCGATCAAATGATACTAAATCCTAGGTGTGTTTTGGTCTGGGTGTTGAAAGTGGCTTGACACATTAGAAAAAAAAAGGTGGGGGAGGGGGGAAGAAAAATCGTTTGAAAATTTGGAAAAATGAATACAGTGAAGTAGACTAAAATGAGGTGATGGGAGTAAAATAGAATTTGAAAAAATTTACACAGAAGTAAAGAATATCGTAGAAAAAAAGAAAAATAGTTTTAATAAAAATTAAAAATAAAAATGAATTTTTTCTTTTTCTGTATTCAAGAAAAAGAAAAGAAATGAAAAAGAGTAAAAAGAGAAAAAAAGGAAATCGTTTGAAAATTTGAAAAAGTGAATACACTGTAGTAGACTAAAATAAAATGATATAAGTAAAATAGAATTTTAAAAAATTTACATAAAAGCAAAAAATATAGTAAAAAATAAAGAAAAATATTTTAACAGATTGAAAGTAGAAATGAAGTTTTTCTCTTTCTGCATTCAAGAAAAAAAAAGAAACAAAAAAGAAAAAGAAAAAAACAAAATTGTTTGAAAATTTGAAAAAGTGAATACACTGAAGTAGAATAAAATAAAATGATGGAAGTAAAATAGAATTTGAAAAATTTACACAAAAGTAAAAAATGTAGTAAAAAAATTAAAGAAAATATTTTTAATAAAAATTGAAAATAAAAATGAATTTTTTCTCTTTCTTTTCTGTATTAAAGAAAAAGAAAAGAAGTGAAAAAGAAAAAAGGAAAGAAAATTGAATAGATGGACCTAACAGATTGAAATAGGACTGAAATTACTTCGTTTTCCCCTAGAAGTTAGACTGTGAAGCACTTTATAGTCCATAAACTAAGTAGGAAGTGATACTTGTGTTCTTGAAGAACGAGGTTGGCTGAGTTGGGCGGGGCTCAGTGTAATGGCTCTGTTTTCCATTAGATGCTGCTGCTAGCCTACTGGGGTAGAGTATTGTGGTGCTCGTAGGTGTGTATGCACATGCGCGGGAGCAGTGAAAATGGCGTCACTGAGCTACCTGGTCTCTAGTATCGGAAGTCTCTTTGCCCTGATCAGCAATCGTGTACCCATCCTCTGTCTTCAACTTTTGTCCACTCCCTGCTTTTTCACTGTCTGTGACCAGGTCCCAGGCAGTACCTCTCTCCCGAGTTTTGTCTCAGATGCGGCTGTTTTCCCTGGCCCCTTACTTCTGAAGGACTGTGGCTTTGACCCGTTCCGCCCCTCTGCTGGAGGGTCTCACCAAGCAATGGCCGAAAAATGGCTGAATGTCGGCTGCACCCAGGAACACTTGCTGGACCCTGCTGCTGCCGGTGCCCCGAGACTGCGGCCAGGTGCCTGCCTGCCCCAGAAAAAGTTCACGAGATAGTGTAGCAGCAGCGTTTCAGGGATTATGGAAAATCACAACACACATCTGGCACCAGGTTTCACCCTTAACGACCTTGTTCCAGCACCAGCGAGTGTGGCTGTTTTCTGGGGTCTGCCGGGACCAGGTGGCTTCAACAGTCTCTACCAAATGCCCTTCCAGCAGTGGAACCGCTTTTCCCCATGTGGCCCGAAAACCTCCTGGACCCCACTCTGCTCCTGGGGATTTGCCCTTCCCACCAGAGCACCACCAGGTATCGAGCTGTGGATTTGCAGCCTTTGTGCTCCCCTTGTTTAGAGTCTTAATGGAATTTAAACCCTCTCCTTTCTCCTTTCTCCTTTCTCCTTTCTCCTTTCTCCTTTCTCCTTTCTCCTTTCTCCCTTTTTAGTTTAGTCCCTGTGGCTGTTTCCAATATTCCTCTTTCTCTCCAGCTGCTTTTGGGGATGGGAGCTTTTCCCATATTCTCCCTCCCTCCCCAGTCTCTGTCCTCTCTCTGCCTGCAGAAGCAGTTCCCTACCCTCCACAGCTTCTCCCTCCCCATATTCATGTCTATGTGCCGCATACCTGCTGAATTCTGTGGTTCAGGTTGTGCAGATTGTTGTGTTAATCCTCCAATCAGTTTCCTAGGTGTGCAGGATGGTTTAGTGTTGGTCTGGCTGTATTTCATGGATGTGAGACACACAAATAACTTCCATGCTGTTCCGCCCTTGGCTCCTCCCCTGAAATCTTAATTAAGAAGCCTTTTTCCACCTGCTTTCTTAAGTTCTACTTTACTGTACATAGATTTCAGGTCTGCTTACATTTATTTTTTCCTTGAGCATTTGGCCCCAAAATGGAATTTTCCACATACACTTGTATCTCATGACCTTTGTATATGCTGCTTCCTCTAAATGTGATGCTTTTTACTTAGATGTTTCACTTCCATGCTGCCTTTAGCTCCTTTTTCCGATGGTACTGCTTCAGAAGGCCTTCCATGCTCTAGTGTTTAAAATCTTTGCTTTCTCTCCACCCTTCCTATGTCTTTTTCCTACTGCATATTTTCCCCCTTAGCTATAAGCCATCTGATGTTCCTAGATTTTACTTTTTTGTTTCCAAAGTGCCTTTATCTCCTAAAACCAAACTCCATGAGGTGGACCTTTCTTTGCCTTTCTTTCTTTTCTTTCTTTCTTTCTCTCTTTCTTTTTCTCCTTTCTTCCTCCCTTCCTTCCTTTCTTTCTCTTTCTTTTTCTCTCCTTCGTTCTCTCTTTATTTCTGTCTTCTTTCTTTCTTTCTTTCTTTCTTTCTTTCTTTCTTTCTTTCTTTTTGTCTTTCTTGAGAGAACATGTGCACACAAGTGGGAAAGGGGAAAAGGGAGGCAGAGACAGAATCCCAAGCATGTTCCATGCCCAGCATGGAGCCCAACATGGGGCTCAGTCTCATGACCGTGGGATCATGACCTGAGCTGAAATCAAGGGTCACACGCTTAACCTAGGTGCCCCATCCATGAGGTGGATTAAAAAAAAATTTAATAGTATATATCCAGGGCTTAGAATAGTGCTTGGTACAGAGTAGGTCTTGACAAATTTGTATTGCATGTTTGAGGGAAAAATGGATATGTTGTTAAATGCCATGTCCTCAGTGCCTAAAACAGTTCCCAGAAGAATGGGAGCTGAAAAAATACTTGTTGAATGAGTGAAAGTATCACATTATTAGGTGAGTTTTGGACTCAAATTCCAGTAAACTCCAGTGAGCTAGGATTCCTTTTACTTGGGCCTCAGACAGGCTCAGATCAAATAGGCCTTAAGATCTGCTGGAATATTACTTGGTGATCAAAACGAATGAAATCTTGCCATTTGCAACATGATGGAACTAGCATGTATTATGCTAAGAGAAATAAGTCAGTCAGAAAAGATAACTATCATATGATTTCACTCATATGTGGAATTTAAGAAACAAAACAGGAGAGGGAAAGGAACACATAAGATAAAAACATGGAGGGAAGCAAACTGTAAGAAATGCTTAAATACAGAGAACAAACAGGGTTGCTGGAGGGGAGTTGGGTGGGGAGGTGGACTAAATGGGTGATAGGAAGTAAGGAGGGCACTTGTTGGGGTGAGCACTGGGCATTTTATGTAAGTGATCAGTCACTAAATTTTACCCCTGAAGTCATTATAACACTGTATGTTAACTAACTTGGATTTAAATACAATTAAAAATTAATTAATTATTTAAAAAATAAAAGAACTGCCCCTATGTTTTCCCCAGTGCCCTGCCAAGTGCTGTGCTGGAGCTAGTTTGTACCAATTCTGGAGAGACCATCATTTAATTCTTAGGAATTATGCTAGCTAGCTGTTAAGCTTGAAACTTGGCCATGATGGGAGTATTTATAGCACAGTATTTATATTCTCCATCCTCCCATGCTCCCTTCTCACTATGGGCTTGGAGAGCTGGTCTTTTACTGGCACATCCGTGCTTACGAAGGAAATGGGAAATTTATTTTTTTCCCTTGGTAGTTTGCAACTGGGAGCATACATTTTTTTTTTTTTTTTTTTTTTACCTGGTGAACTTAAAATGCACACACACATGCACATGCATGCAGATTTCCAATACCTGGGTTCCATTCCAGACCTACTGGCAAAAGCAGCGATATATTCATTGCCCATTGCTGCTGTAACAAATCAACATAAAATTAATGGTTTAAAACAACATAAACTTATTCTTCTATAGTTGTGAAGGTCAAAAGTCTAAAAATAAGGTGTCAGTGTCAGCAGAGCTCCGTTCCTACTGGAGGTTCTAGAGAGAATGTATTTCCTTGCTTTTAAATGCTTTTTCAGCATTGACAGGCCACCTCCGCTCCTTGGCTCTTGATCCTTCCTTCACTCCATCCTCTTCCTCCTATTACCACGTCTCTTACTACTGACTCTGAATGTCCCACTTACATCTTACAAGGATCCTGGTGGTTATACTGGGCCCACCTGGGTGTCCAGGTAGTCTCATCTCAAGATCCTTAACATAATCATATTTGCAAAGCCCCTTTGCCAGTTAAGGTAATGTATTCATAGGTTTTGGGAATTAAAACCTGGTCATCTTGGGACAATTATTCTGTCTACCATAGAGGTTTTCAACCTTGACTGAACACTAGAATCTCATGGGGAGCTTAAAAATTCTTATGCCCAGGCTACATCCAAGAACAATTAAATCAGAATTTCTGGACTCAGACACAGTCTTCTCTTAAGAACTCTTCAGGTGATTCTAATGTGCAGTAGTGAAGGTTAAAAAACAAGGGCTTAGAGGTGCCTGGATGGGCTGCCAGATACATGTTAAAAAACACTTCCAGAGGTGAAATCTGAAGAACACCCTGATTTAGAACTCCTGCCTTTAAAACTGAGAGGATTTATTAATTTATATTCTGTTTATGTGTTGGCTTAACAACCTAAGCAGACGGTGAGCAGCTTAGGTTCAGGGCCATGTTTTTGCTCATCTCTGTCACCGCAGGACAAGTATTTGTTTAATGCATGAATATATTTTTTTAAAAAAGCAGTCTTATTTATGCATTTCTTTGCCCCGACACTGTCTTCTACAAGATGCATGCATCTTTCCCATGTTCCTGGACCCATACAAATTTATTAGGAGTGCCAAGACGGGATAGAGAAGACTGAATCATTTCAGTGGGAGAACCTTTGCCCTGTTCTCATCTCTCTTGCCTGGTAGCTAACTAATTTTCTTCACACATTTCTCCCTCTGCTGTGGACCACTCAGTGTCTGCCTTTTCCTAGTGTATCCTATGGGACATACAGTCTGTTTATTCAGAGCAAGGATAATTGCATGCCCCCAGAAATATGAGTGTTAGAAGTTTAGGAAGATAGCCCCCATCTAGAGGAGGTCTTACAAAGTAATGTGTGTCAAGATTTTTAAAATTGACCTGGGCAGCCACTTATTTTTTTTAAAGGTCTAGGAACTACCCACACACAGGTGCATATTATCATGTTTAAAAGGGATATGTTTCTATTTTGAGTGGGAGACACTGTCCGTCAGCAAGTAGAGAAGACTGGGTGATGTTCCAGAGGGGTCTGCTCTTCCCCTGTTCTGGCCACACAGGCCAGTCATCACTCACTGAATGTTCCAGACAAGGTCAAGTGCCCTTCAGCCCAAGAGCCTTTGGTTGAGCTGGCTGCCTTTTCCTCTTGAATGTACTTCTTCAAGATGTCTACTTAGCTAACTCTCTTGCCAAGTTCAAGTTTCCTCCAGGAGGTTACCTTCACCATACTCCTGTTCACCTTGCCCTGATCTACTTGTCTCTTTTTTCTAAGGTACTGACCACAGTCTAGTAACATTTAAGCTGGATGTTCATTTTTTAATTGCTTTGCTTCCACTTTCTAGAATGTAAGCTCTGAAAAGGCGGGGATCTTAATCTGTTTTGTTCACCAACGTACCTCCAGCCCTTGAACAGTTCCTGGCACTTTGTTGGTTCTCAGTAAATAGATGTTGGATGAATGAGTGAATAAATGAGAGAAAAGGATTCCAATAGTAAATGGAGAAATGAGAGAAGCCCTGAGCATGGTATGGAAGAGATACAAGGCAATGTCCAGCATCTGTAGGAAGAGAGAAAATTTACATCCAGGCCAGTGTGAGAGGAGATAAAGAGAAGTCAGCAATGAGGAAGGAGGTTGGGATGTCAATGCGGTTTTGATTAAGGTTAAAAGGCAGGAATTATGGTCCAATGGAAGAGACTTATTACTCCTGAGAATTCCAAAAAAAGGCTAAAGATGGTAATTTAACTTAGGAATTGAAGGGGGAAGTGTATAGGTACTAATCATTTATAAGCTAAAAGTTCAGGGCTTTGGAAATAGGGTAGAGAAGACAAAAGGGCATTTAAAGAGACTGCCTACAAGCAGTGCCTGGAAAGAATTGTGCTTAATATATTTATACCTGAGCTGTCACCAAAAATGGTAATGGTGCGATTGAGTGCTTTAATTAAATCTGAGCTGTGCTGACCATACACTGCAAAAGTGTAAGTGTCGTGCTTCAGTGGGATGTGATCTGGGTGAAATTCCCTCGCTCTGGCTGCTCAGCTGTCTTGTCACCCACTCAGCTCCTGGGTGATGATGCAGGAGGCAGTATAGGGGGAATAGCTTTAGGGATATTAGAAACAGGGGAGCAGGGATGGCTGGGTGGTTCAGTTGGTTAAGCATCTGAGTCTTGATTTCGGCTCAGTTCCTGATCTCATGGTTTGTGAGATTAAGCCTTGCATTGGACTCTGCACTCACAGCATGGAGCCTGCTTGGGATCCTCTCTCTCCCCCTCTTTCTGCCGCTCTCCTGCTTGCTCTCTCTCTCTCAAAATAAATAAATGAACTTAAAAAAAAACCCGTGATTAAAAAAAAAAAAAAGAAACAGGAGAGCAAGTCAAAGTCAAGAGTATGCAGTAGTACAGGTAGGCATATACACGTACCTTTGCACACATGCCTGCACATCCTATAATGGCCAATCAGGACCAGTAGCAACCATATTTTACACTATTCCTGTTTGCCTTGTGGTACTTAGGAGTGGTAAGAAAGCCTTCAAAATTGATAATATTGATGTTGGGGATGGCTGATAGCACACAGAGAATTTTTTGCAAAGGATTCAAAGAATGTGGATTTGAAAGGTTGCTGCTATAGTTCCCTGCTCCACCCTGCCTTGTACTGGAAATAAGCAGGCAAATGGACCCCAGGACTATTAGGTAATAGCACCTGATGGGCAGCTTAGACATCGGTGCTATATGTCTTCCCAAGGGTAGAAATTTCTTTAAAATCTGCCCACCACTATTGGATCCTACATGTACATGAGCAACAGTTGTCTTTTTTTTTTTTTTCTTTGCTAGTCTGGGCTAATCATGTGTTTCTGGTAAGCCAAACAGTTCCACCCCTGTCCCAGGACTGGTGATCTGGAAGGAGTAGAGGGTGAGAGGGCTGGAGGGTTAAGGTGAAATAGCACTGGTATATACTTACAGCTTTCTCCTTAAGTTTATTCCTCAGATGAGTCCTTCTGAAATGGCTCTTACAAATAAGCAAATGGCCACAAAGACTACTGTGCAAAGTCTTTTAAACTTACAACACCCCTTTCTCCTTGATCCCTGAATCTCACCGAGGAGCTTTCATCTCTGGCCTTGTCCCAATTTTGTTTGGCTTTGATTGCTGACATCATGGATATGTTGTTATTTTCTGTAAGCTCTGCAAGTAGGTCTTAAATAAGCTAATTAGCATTGAGGTTAATTAATAGGGAGGAGATTGGCTTCATGATAAAGAGGACAGATATGTATACCATGTCATTACACATCGAAGGCTGGAAACTGAAAGAGGAAAATATGGAATGCTGGGCTTTAGGATTAATGAGGCTAGGCTCTGTTTATGTACTTATTGAGAAGTGTAATACTTACCTGATGTGAAGAACATTCTGGAAACAGCTAAAATCCTCTTCATTAGCAAGATGCTATGGGAAGCTTTTCCCTGCCAAGTTATTTCCTCTTTAGTGCTATGGGGAGATAGGATTTTAAAAGCTGGAAGACAGAACACCATGCTCTCCCTGGCCCCAGGACGTATACAAAGGGATAAAAAGAGACCAACCTAGACAGCATCAGTGGATTAGCCCTGTGGGTATGCACTGTACTAAAAAACAGCAGAGAAATATTGGCTTTGTTGGAACAAAAATACATGGAACTTGTAATGTCAGTCATGGCTCAGTTTCCAAATGAAAATCACTATATTTTTTTGCTCCCTAAATAAAAATTATGACAGAAAAATGACTCCATAGTCTGGATATCATACTGATATTTCTAAACAGTGAACCCAGACCAGTATGCGTAGAACACAGACTGGTTTGTAATTTCATTCTCGCCCCGACAGGGAACCAAAAGGACACATGCTCTCCCATTCCTTAGGTCACCAGGCTTCTGTTGTCAACGCTTAATATAAACAACAAGCAATTTACTGCTTTTATTGAGTTCCCTAGGAGCTTCCATTATTGAGTACATTAAGCAGTCTGTTCACAAAAAACATTATGATGGAGGAAATTGAAGAGCAAAGACCAAAAGGTACCCTCAGATCCAAAGTATTAAGACAGATTTAAAGTATGAAAAAAAAAATCCGGAAGTGGAAGCAGGAAGTATAGCAAAGAAAGGGTGTTGCAGGAGTTTCAGAGAAGTTGTTGCACTTCTCGGGCAATTTTATTTTATTTTTTATTTGAATTACTTTTATTTTTTTTATTAAAAAAATGTTTATTTATTTTGAGAGAGAGAGAGCAAGTGAGAGAGAGTGGAGGAAGGTCAGAGAGAGGGAGAGAGAGAATCCCAAGCAGACTCCACACTCGAATTCAGTTCAGAATTCAATATGGGGCTCGAACTCATGAACCGTGAGATCACGACCTGAGCTGAAATTAAGAATTGGACACTTAACCAACTGAACTACCCAGGCACCCCGTATTTTTTATTTTATTTTATTTTATTTTATTTTATTTTATTTTATTTTATTTTCTCATCTCATCTCATCTCATCTCATCTCATCTCATCTCATCTTATCTCATTATCTTATCTTATCTCATTTTTTTTTACCAAAACCTCATCTATTACATTTTAACTCACCAAACTTAAAAATTTTTAAATAATAATTCTAGGCCCCAATCTAGACCATGAACCTACTATCAATTTTAAAAATTTTCTGGTCTTCCTAAAAGAAGTGTGGTGCTGTGGGCTGATAGATCAATACCATAGATCAAACCTATTGCCTGGTACACATAACACACATCTTGACCTGGTAACATAAACTCATTCTGGTAACCTAAGAGTCTCTGTGCAGCACCTGCAGAAAGTCGTCGGACATAGTGCCAAGAGGTGCACCAGGACGTGTCACTCCGGGGGACAACTAGGCCTCGGCAGTGGTGGCCTTGGGCAGTTTTATTTTCAGCAGACTTGAAAAGGTAGAAAATGGTAGCTGTGGATCTGGCCCCAGAGTATCCAAGGTAACATTGGCCAGGAAGATGGCTGGGGGAAAGATGCACACAGTGTGGGAAAAGGATTCAGGAGCCAAAAATAGATTTGGTTTTTCTGTTTTGTCTAATTTCTAGGCAGAAACTTCTTTTGTGTGTGTGGCTGAGAAGAGATGAACATACATTCCCTCCTACCAGGCTGAACGTTTGGCCAGAAAACACAACTCACTCGTTGGCGGCTGACAATCCAGGTACCCTTAGCCAACCCATGTCTTGATAGTACAGTGTGTGGGGACACCTGGCTGCCCAATGCTGCATCTCGACGCTTGGAATAGTGAAGTTAAGACTGTTGACCTTCTTAAAGAACGGTTTTGTGAAGGCAAGAAATGCTCTCTGCTTGTGTTCACAGACTGCTTAGTTTTAAGTTGCTCTCAAGGGCAGTGTTTGAGGCTTCTCACCATCTCTGATGGCAGCTGTAAAGACATTTGCAGTTTTATTGTACTTTCTTACTTTTTTTCTTTTTCTTTTTTCTTTCCCTTTGGCTAGTCTTTCAGTTCAGGACATTTATCAGGGCCCATTACCTGCTATTTACATTGGCTTGTTACTTAAGCCTCCTTGGGCCTTGAAAATGTGAAGTCTTGAGAAGAAACGAATCATAGATTTTTAGGGCTGGAAAGAGACCACGAAGGTCAACATTTATCATTTTTATTTACTGTAAGGTTCTTAAGACATTTAACAAAGATCATTGCGCCTGTGCTGGTGAATCAAGTGGGGCTAAAAATGAAGAATCTAGCAACCCATGAGGTCCAAATTTGCTCTAGGGTCTAGGTTCCCTACTTTGGGTTTCCACCGTTCAGGACTATTGGCAGAATCCAATCACTTGGGAAAACAAGGAGTAACAACCAATGGGCCTTTTAGGGGCAAGCGTGACAATGTGCCAAAGGTGCCTTTGAGGGGGGTTCTCTCCTGCAGGCATTAAGTGGGCTGTGCAGTGTGACGGGAGAGTAATGTGCACTATCTGGTCTTTGATACTGAAACATAGGGGAGACCCCATAGCTGTGTCTAGCACCCATAACAGGTGGCTGGTCTTCCCTACACACTTAAAATAGACATGCACCGTTTCCTGGAGAGACTGGGAGGCAGTTTAATGCCACTGAAACAGGAGGAAATTTCCTTAACTTGTAGCAGCAAAGAAGAAATGCTGGAATATACTTGTACTATGCCCAGATCTGGTACTGAAATTTAGCAGGTGAGAAGAAAGGCTGCATATTACTGAGTTATTTAATGATCTTGCTCAGAAATTGTATCCTATTGTAGACCACCCTGGAAAAGGACTCAGGAGTCTTTCTAACCTAAGGATCTCCTATAGCTAGCTGGGAGGCAAGATAGTGAGGACTCATGTGCATGTACATGTCCTATCTGTCGAATGGGTCGAATGGAACTGGAGTTTGTTTGGACCTGCCATGTGGCAGACACGGTGCTGGACCCTGGAGATGGAAAAACAGAGAAGACTTAGTTCCTGCCCTGAGAGGGAAAGCCCAAGGCAGGCATAGATGGGTATCCTGCTGCTGATGTCATTCTTGTCACCCTTGGCAGAGTAAGTTGTTTTTCAGGCACTCGAGGTAGGTCCCTTTTGCCAAAGGCAGTCGTAGCCCCAACCCTCCCTGCCTCAATTTAATTTCCCCTACCAAGGAGGCAGGTAGGGTTGATAACCTTTAGTAGGTGAGTGGAAAGCCCTGTTTTCCAGGATAAACAATGTAATCGGAAGTCTATGGGGATGCCCCTTGTGCATGACTGCTAACGGTATGGTGTGTGACTTGATTATCTGGGAAAGGAGACGGACTGACACATGTTGCATTTCAGGAGACAAAGGGGAAACCAGTTTTTACTTTAGGTGATGAGAGTCTCCTAGGAGGAAAAGGGGGTTGAGACCAGGTCTGTAAGGGCAAATGATGAATCTTTTCTGACATGGCATTCCTGATTTAGCTAATGCATGGGTTCTGGGAGATACAGGGTTCTCAAAGCCTTGGGAACTCAGGTCTGGGGCATTCTTGGCTGAGGTTAACTTGCGAGGAGTGGATTTATGCTCTTATGCCATTCCTTGAATGGCCTGTGGAAAGCCTTGGAGCCCTGCCCTCAACCTCAGCATAGGACATCCCAGATTAATTAGGAGCATTAGGTGAGCACCTTCTCAGCTTCCAAATCTCACTTCCTCAGCTTGCCTGATCCCCTTCTTTGGTAGTACAAGTGTTCCTTCCCCTGGCAGAGTCCAGGCCTTCCTGTCCTTTCCAGTGCATTCCATGATTAGCCATCCCCTCTCTAGCTTGTGGGTTTACTTCTAGCTTCATCTCATTCCACATCCCAACACCCTCCTCTTTCAGGTTCTTGAAAACATTGTTTCCTTCTGCCATGGGTTCTTCTTTTCTTTTTTTTTAATTTTTTTTTTTTTTTTACATTCTTATTTGTTTTTGAGAGACAGAGAGAGACAGAGCACAAGCTGGGGAGGGGCAGAGAGAGAATGAGACGCAGAATCCGAAGCAGGCTCCAGGCTCTGAGCTGTCAGCACAGACAGAGCCTGATGCAGGTCTCCAACTCACAAACCATGAGGTCGTGATCTGAGCTGGAGTCGGATGCTTAACTGACTGAGCCACCCAGGCACCCCAATGCCTTGGGTTCTTTGCTTGTGTCGTGCTCTCTGCCTGGAAGATCTTTCCTACCTAGGACTACACCACACTGTAAGGGAATACCTTTACGGTTTGAAAAAAATGTGGATTGGAGCTCAGCTTAGGTCATTTTCAGTTTATTTGTTATTGATCAAGTAAATGTAGATCAACATTTCATGATAATATGAGTGGTGTCCTCTTTCTCTCATGCAGAAGGGGAACCCAGGGAGTTGAATGACAGAATAGGGCCTCTTTTCGGCTGGCTGTAGGAGAGGGCAGCAAACATCAGAATTCAGTCATAAAAGGAATTCCTGATTGTACCAGTTATGTGTTTCTGGGCTTATTCACTGTTCACTATGACTGGATATGTCCTCCCAGGGTCTCTCATCTTGATACCTTCTTATCAAGGTTCAAGGTTGATTGAACCTTTACTTCTTCAGAGAAGTCTCTAGATTCCTCCTCTGCCCTTCCTTCTCAAGCAGTTTATACAGGGGATTCTGTTGCACATCTCAGGACTGCAAATTTGCTTAGTAGACTCAGATGTGGCCGGTGTCCCTTTGAGTTAGATACAACAGCTGCTCTTGGCTTAAATACTGAGGCCAATTTATTATCTTACATAAGGGATAGATGTGTATGTATGCCGGGGGAGGGGACTTGAAGTTTGCTTAATTCACCTCAATGTTGGCATCAGCCTTTGTCTACCTTTTTTGTTGTGTCATTTTAGTTTTCCTCATGGCTCCCAGATGTCTGCCACAGAACATATACAGTGAAAGAAGAGGAACTGGCCCTTGCCACATGTGTCTTTGTATGAGCAGGACCCTATATTTTAGGTGTGATGCTGGCAGTCTTATCTTCTATCTCATGAAGCTGTAGGCATATATGTGGTAATTGCTGCAAAGGTAATGGTGTCATACTTGTTGACATACTCCATTGCAGACTTGGACTTGGGCTCACCGTAGGATCTGAGTCATATGGAGAGAGAACACCTAAGTAGAATGAAGACTCTGCCACCCAGGAAGAAGAGAGAAGAGGCTGTCGTGCAGGCTACTCACTGTGTTGGTGACGTCCCCAGTCTGCAAGGGTACTTTGTACAAGCTCTTGTAGAACTATGATTCTTTTCTCCAGGGCATTTCTCTCAATTGGTCATTACATATTTACTAGTGTTACTGCTCAAGTGGTCTCCTTAGCCCATCTAAGTCTTCCCTGAGAATAAACTGGTGATTCTCAGTCCCTGGCACTTTGCACAGAGTCTGGCTCATAAGAGGCACTCAGTAAACACATGTAGGATGTACGAACCAATGAGCCACCCTCTTCCTCTGGCTTCCCCTTCTGGATGCCTTAAGTCCCTGGGGATCTTGGACCATGATGGGGTGAATCCTTAAGGGAGATCCCGAAATTCTACCTACAGTCAATCCTCCTCATTTGCAGTCTGTCTTTGTGAGTCTGCTTACTTACAAAATGCGTTTGTACCTGCCTTCCCCTGCCAAATTAATAAAGCACTTTTGTAGTCATTTGAAAACATTGCAGAGAGTGACAGAAAATTTGAATTGCCTGATCTACATGTTCCCTGCTGAAGTACAGTAAGGTGATGCTCTGTCTTCTTGTTTCAGCTCTCATTCTCCAAGTAAGTGTCATTTTTATGATCTGTTTAGTGGCATGTTTTTCACATTTTTGTGCTTTTTCTTGGTGACTTCACTGTTTAAATGGCCCCTAGGCATAATACTGAAGTACTATCCAGTGCTTCTTAGTGTAAGTAGGCTATAATGTGCTTCTAGAGAAATTACATGTGTTAGAGAAACGTCATTAGGTATGAGTTATAGTGTTGTTCACAGTGAGTTCAATGTTAACGAATCACCAATATATATAAAATAAGGTGCCTTTAAAGAGAAACACACATAAAACAAGGTAATGCATTGATTGGTTGATGAAAATATTGTGACCAGAAGCTCACAGGAACCTAATACTATATTTCCTATAGGAGCAGAGGTTCAGTATTTGCTAATTCAGTGTTCATGGCAACTTTATAGACCATAACTACTATGAATAATGAGAATCGACTATACTTTGTTTTTTTTTTTAATTTTAGTAAAGAGTAAATGAGATAGGACTGTATTAGTATTTGTAGATTATAGAAATATTCATAAAGTTAAATGGTTAACACTAAATCTTTGTAGATACTCTGACAGAAATGATGTATACAGGCATGCTCCTAACATTTTTGGACAAGAGAACAAGTGGTTTTCCCAATCTAATTTTTTCCCATCTCTGGTTTTATCCTACACCATACAGAGCCTTACATGTATGTGTGGACAATTCAAACTCTATGTCCAAGTGCCATTCATACTCCTTGCAAGTATTTGCCCCATGGTGATATTTATGGTCCAGGAGTGAGTATGCTGGTGGCATTGTCAGTACTTGGGAGTTGGGCCAGAGAAAAGGCTTCTGCAAGCTATAGAAGAGAGCTCATGGCCACTTACTGGATCTGATTACTGGGTCTAGAAGGGGCAGGGAGATGCAGACTTTGGGTACTTGAGTTCTCTTTACTTCTCCTGGATCTTTGTCCCAAATGGGAAAGTCACATGCATTTGGACAAAGTAGGACCTTCTAGAGTACTGGTCCCAACATAGGAGGCTGAGTTTGCTAAGTCTAAGGTAAGTACTGTGTATGGAATATGATGTGGCACAAAAAATGGCACAGGGAATTCCTTACAGAGAACCAGTATTTTAACTGAGTTTTGAAAGATGACTAGAGACTTTCCAGGTGTGCCAAGATAAGGACTGGGTTGGGAGGAGAAAATATTTCAGGCAGTGTGAACAAAATCAAAGAACCAAGTAATGTGATAGTAGTTTCAGTGAACTGTGAGTATTTCAGTAGGGCTCCAGCATTTTATGAGGGGCAGGTGGTGGTCGGGGGCTCAGATAGTGTCAGGGGCTGGGTCATGGAGGGCATTGCATGCTGCATTGGAGCGTTTCTTCCTTACTTTGCTGGTGCTGGGGAATTTTTGAGTGACACAATCCCATCTCTGTTTTAGTTATAGCAATATACATATTGGCTTGGAGAAGCATGGGGTTGGAAAGAGGACTTGGGAGGTAGTTATAGGTGTATTGTAATTTGTCCAGGTGAAAGATGAAGAAGGGCTGAATCTTGATGATAGCACTGTGGCGTAATGAAAATGTGCAAGAATGATGAAAATATATTTATTATGTAAAAGGAACTGTCCCAGGTGTTTTACAGACATGATTTAATCCTTATATAGCATCCTGAGCAACCGGTGCTATTATTCATCTCTACTTTATAGATGGAGAAGTTTGGGCAAGGAAGGGCTATAAACTGCTTACTATAGACTGAATGTTTGTTTCCTCAAAACTCAAAGGTTGAAGACTTAAATCCCCAGTGTGATGGTATTTGGGAGGTGATTAGGTGTGCAAAGGTCATGAGAGTGGACCCCCCATGATAAGGAGAAGAGGAGTCCAGAGCGCCCTCTCTCCACCATGTAAGGACACAGCAAGAAGACAGCCATATGGGAGCAGGAAGAGGGCTGTCACTGAGAACCATGCTGGCCCCTGGTGACAGACTTCCAGCCTCTAGAACCGCGAGAAATAAATGTTTCTTGTTAAGGCTTCCAACCTAGAGTAAGTATTTTTGTTATAACAGCTTGAGCTAAGACCCTGCTCAAGGTCGTATTTCTAGCAAGTTTTGGAGTCAAGATTTTAACTAGATATGACTTTAGAGCCTATTTTCATTACCAGCAAGACGAAGTAAAAGTAGAAATGAGACAGAATTCGAGAGGTTAGAGAGAGGTTGAATCTTCAGAACCTGATACAGACTAGATATGAAGGATGAGGAACAGAAGAAGGTGGTTCTAGAGTTGATTCCAGGTGTGACTTGAGAAGATACCGGTGCCAATTTGAAATGGAGAATACAATAAGTGGAGTGATTCCGGGAGAAGAAGCCATGTAGAGTTGGAGGCATTCTGAGTTTGAGGTGAGGATGATGCGTTTGACTGGAGACATTGAGCTGGAAGTTTCTGGAGCCCAGGGAATAGGTCAGTCAGGTGGTGGCCTGTGGCGAAAGGTAAGGGCTTCTCATCTCTGACAAGCAACCTTTAGCTATCAGAGGAATGGAGGAAAAGTGGACATATTTAGCCTTGAAGTGACTTGTTTGCCCAAAAAGTAGCATAGAATGGGCAATAGGACAATAAAAATATAAACTGTGAGCTTTATCACATATCAGCAGTCCAACCACAGTGAGTCGTTTAACCTTTCCAGGTCTCACTTTTTGAATCTGTAAAATGGGGATGATAAAAAACTGCCCCACATAGTATGATCATGAGGATTCATGAGTTCATACTGGAAGCTATTCACAGTAGTGCTTAGTTCATAATGAGGGATAAGCAATGCTTTTATTAATGGGAGATTTTTCTACAAAGACACTAATTCCAAAGCAGAGTCTCTCTCTTCCTGTCTCTGTCTCTTTTTCTCTGCCACAATATGACAATATTTTGGAAGCAAGTCCATCATAATCCAGGTCTCTGGAAAACAGATTCCTTTATGCCATATTGAAGTCAAGTAATAACAGGTACATACTACATTCAGGTACTCATCCAAAAAAGTCTCTTATTTTTTTTTTCTATAAATTTCTTCATCTTCCTGAGCCCTGCCCTGCAGAGTGCATGAAAAGAAGGAACATTTAATCCAAAACACAAATTTTAGTTCTCTTCAAAAACTTAAAGCAGTGATGACTCATCGCCCTCTCGGATAAATGCTAATAAATTCAGACTTTCTTCCTCTTCCTGTTTTGTCTCCAAGATGGAGTCTGGGTTATTAGTGTTGGGGTGGAGCTTGGACACCTTTGAAGTGGCAAGAAGGTGGCCTGAGACCCATTGTGGGGCTTTATCCTTTCCTCTGGGCCTCTGGTTTCTGAGGTCATCCTTGTCTGCCTGGTGTTGCCATTTAATCCTCACGTCAATATGACTGGTGAATTCATGATGGAGTCTGTTGGCCTGATGAAGCACAGGCTTAGTCCTAACTGGTGCTGGCCCACTGCCTGAGCTCTAGTTATGGCTCCTTTAAGCCCCCAGCCTGGCTGACCTGCTCTGAAGCCCTGAACGACAGAGTTGTTACAGGCCATCACGACAAATCCTGAGATGACCTCCTGAGACGGACCAGCCTTGACTTCTCTCTGCAAGCCCATGGTATAGGAAACTCTCCAGGTCCACGGTGGCTGGAGAGCCCAACCCAGATGCTTTCCCTTGCTAAATGCACTGTCCTGTCACCTCCAATCTAAAGGAACAGGTGGAGTTGGGTGTGTGAGGGTATATGCTCTCTTAGACACAAACAAGAATGTGGCCACAGCTCCAGTCTGCTTTGACTTTTCTCTTCAATTTAATCATAATTTCTTCTCCATGACTTGAGCCTCTAGACTTTGTGTTCAGGAAGGCCTTGTCTCCTTTCCCCTTATCTCTAAATCCAAAGGGGATGTAAAGAACAGGCTTTTCATCTCCCCTTTTGTTTTGTGGGACATTCTCCATGTCATATCCATTTCCATAATGGTGTTATCTTTTCTGCTCCTCTTTCCTGGAGCTAAGGGAGAAATGAGAATAACATTGATTTTTCCAGTGATACCAGTGAGGGGAGCCTGTGTTTCTGATTAAAGATGGGTTGTTATAAGCCACCAGAACCCTTGAAGGAAAATAGGATAGCCATAAAACTCTACAAACATCTATGTAATAAAGCTGTTCTAAGTCTTATAAAGTTATTTTAACACACTTTATACCTTAGTATATGTAAGGGATTCTTAGTACACTATCATAAGTGTTACTTCAGCAGATAAAAGGATACTCAATTGTGTCATAAATTGGACCTCTTTAAAACCAATATGCTAACATAATAAGCATTCATTAAATATTTAATTAGCAGAAATTTAGCCTGCTTTTAAGAATGTGCTTACGTCTCCTACGGGCAGGATAGTAATTAATGCATACTCTTACTAATGTGTTCCTAAAAAAGTTACTTAGCTCTTTGTCCATAAGATGCCCCAGTTGTTTGTAAAATGGGTATATTAATAATACCTACATCATAGGGTTATTGTGAGGATTTGATTGGAATAGCACCAGCACTTAGTAGGTACTATATTAGCATTTGTTACATACATTATGATTTGGGTAGGCTGAGCCTTAATCTCTTAACCAATGCTTTTCCTTCACTGCTGCAACCATGGGTGTTAAAATTTATCTTTTTTGATGATTACTATTTTTATTCTTTTTTACTATATGTCATTGCAGCTGCTGAACATTTGAGATCACCTATGATACCTGAGGGTGTTAAGAGTTTGGAAAACAAAAGTAACTTTCCTCAATGTACAGCTTCATTTACATTCCTTCACTGTGTTTTAGATGTCTGAGGTCCTATCCATTCCGGTATGCCATGATTCTTTTTACCTCTTTCTTTCTCTCTCTCAAATTCTTTGAACATGAAATAAGTCAGTTAGTACAGTGATTTTTAGTCATTTTCCACTCTATTTATATTCATAATTCTTTCAAATGGTAGAACATAGGATGTCATAGCATTTGCTAACCATAGCTACACCCTTAAAGATTGTATCCAAGATGAGAAAAGCTAGAAGACATGAATGTTGGGTGTTGGAGGAAGGAGAGAGCATTACACCATTTTTTGGTTTAAATTTGCCTTTCTGGGATTACTAGGAAGGTGGGCCCCTCCCCCCATTTGTTTGCTCACTATTTGATTATTTTCTTTTCTAAATTCTCTGTTCCTGCCCTTGTCCATTAATCTGTTGGGATTCTTACTGGTTTGCACCTTGATTTACATGAGCTCCTCAAAATGATTAAAACTTTCTTGGTCATATTTATGGCAAATATTTGTTTTTACCAGTTCAGATATGAAAAAGTTTTGATATTCCCCATCACGAAATCTGCAGACCATGTGTTTTGAGACTGCTTCTGTTCCTTTAAAGACTGGATGATTTTCTTCTCCCTTCCTTTGGCAGAGTCATTTATATTATTCTAACATTGGTGAATTTTGTTTTATTAAACAATTTAACTTGTTTATATCCTTGGAGCTTATACTGCTCGCTGATTAATATATATATATATAAACATATCAAAAGGGAAATTGTTTGCTTACTGCTTAATGAATTCATGGTTGTTTTTTTTTTTAATCACATTTTCTCTGTACCTGTACTGCCCAACACTGTAGCCTATAGCTGTATGTGACTCTTGAGCACTGGAATATGGCTAGGCCAAACTGAGATGTGTAAAATGCGTACTTTGAGACCTTAGAACAACAGCATAACAGCAGAATGTAAAACACCTTGGGGCCGCTGGGTGGCTCAGTCAGTTAAGCGTCTGACTTTGGCTTAGGTCATGAGATCACAGTTCATGAGTTCAAGTCCTGCATGGGGCTCTGTGCCGACAGCTCAGAACCTGGAGCCTGCTTCAGTCTGTGTCTCCTTCTCTCTCCGCCCCTCCCCCCTCATGCTCTGTCTCTCTCTCTCTCTCTCTCTCAAAAATAAAAATAAACATTAAAAAATAAAACAAAAAAACCCCCAAATCCCACCTCAATACTGTTTTGATACTTATGACATGTAAAAGTGATAATATTTTGGGTGTAATAAAATATATATAACATGACATATATTAGTGACATGTAAATAATGTAAACTATTAAAATCAACTTCACTTTTACCTTACTCTTTAAGATGTGAGTATTAGAAAAATCTCAATTCTCTATGTAGCTCATATTGCATTTTTATTGGACACCTGCTCCATACCTGAGGGTTTGTTTCTATAGAATTGTGTTTTTTTTTTCCTCATGCCTTTTTCAGATTCAATGGTGGTAGCTTTATAATATGTTTTCAGATCTGGTTGAACTAATTTCATTTCTCTTCTTTAACATTTTATTTCCTATTTATATTTATCTGTTTGTTCTTCTAGATAATTTAAGCATTTTTTTTTGTCCAAGAAAATAGCATCTCTCTTTATTTTTGTCTTCTGTGTTTACATCTGTCTAGCAACCTTTGTGTTTTTCTTTATATAAATGATAATGCGCATTTTCTCTTTGGATTATTGGTAGGTATCATGTTTTTATTGCTATTGTACATATTATTATGTACAATAATATACATATTATAATAATTGTATAGTATTACATATATATAACACATATACACATTATAATATATATAATAATAATATGTACTTATTATTCCAGTACATTTTCTAATTGGTTTATGTTAGTTTACAAAGAGTTTGACTTTTAAAAATCAACCTTGTAAGTTTTTTTACTGAGCTTTTGAAAAGTTAATTCTAATAGTTTTTCAGCAGACTCTCTTGAGTTGTTTGCCTTTTCAAATTAAAATGCCATATCACACTAAGCTTCACATCAGCTTCTAGAGTTCCCTCCCAATTTTTAGCTGTAGAAATCTAATTTTTGAAAAAAGTGGAATGTTTAGGTGTAAAATCCTATTGTTTATTTTAGATGGTGTTTTATCAGAATTTATCAGTAATGTTGGAAATCACAGAGGTGGAATGTTTCTCTACTGTGTCTATCTTGTTTCCAAGGACTTGATCCAAGGGCTAGGGAAAATAGTATATGATATAGTGACCATAGCTAATAAATTAATAATGTGTGTCTGTGTAAAGACTAGTTCTAAGGAGGGGCACCTGGGTGGCTCAGTTGGTTAAGTGTCTGACTTCGGCTCGGGTCATGACCTCACGGCTCAAGGGTTCGAACCCTGTGTCGGGCTCTGTGTTGACAGTTCAGAGCCTGGAGCCTGCTTTGGATTCTATGTCTCCCTCTCTTTCTGCCCTGCCCCCCCACTCTTGTGCGCATGCAAAAATAAATAAACATTAAAAAAGAAAGACTAAGGGAGGGAGGCAAACTATAAGAGACTCTTAAATACTGAGAACAAACTGAGGGTTGATGGCGGGTGAGGGAGAAGGGAAAGTGGGTGATGGGCATTGAGGAAGGCATCTGTTGGGATGGGCACTGGGTGTTGTATGGAAACCAGTTTGACAATGAATTTCATATTTAAAAAAAAGCTAGTTGTAAGGAAAAATTGTTGACTTCTGATAGTTGCCTTTTGCTGGGCATTTCTGCATTCATCACCCCAGATGGTTACAATGGCTAGCTGAATTATCTTCTCAGTTGGGATTTCACCTTGAAACTCTCAACCTTTCTCCTGGATCTCTGAGAGCCTGGGACTTAAGTTTAATTCTTGCTACATAATTATAGGAATTCAATTTTTTATTTTATCTTAAACATCTTTCCTTTCTGCTCTCTGCCCATATCTTTTTACTAATGCCTTGAAAAAGCTTTCTCTCTTTTGTGGATTGCATGAATAACACTTTTATTTCAATCAAAAATAGTAGTTTATTTTTAATAAAAATCTTTGAGCACAACATTGCTGAGGTATTACAATGATTTTAGTCATCTCTGAATCTACTCATATCCAGAATTATTTCTAATCACAGGAATTGTGAGCTGTTGTATTCCATCATAGTAACTGCAGCAATACAGGGCAAGGCAAGAAATAAAAGGGCCTGAGGGGAGGGCCATCTCCTCAGTAGAAAGGAATGTGGATAATCAGCACCATTAGAGATCAAAACAAATTAATGCCATCTTTCAAAAGATGATACATATTTTTAGATTACCTTCAACCCTTGCCTTAAGGGGGAAAATCAGTTTTCTCTGTTGATGTATTTAAACAAAGTTACATGACTACACATAACAAAAGGTTTCCTCTCTAGGTAACTTATGGGGCAAAGGGCAGGCTCCAGACTTTCCATGTGTCCATGTGGGCATGTACCAACTTCCCCCACCCCCTGCCCCATGAGATTTCTATCAGCACGCTGCCACCTGGCTGGCAGGAGACCCTTTCATTTGCTGGGGTGGATTTTTAGCATCCTTACATGGAGGTCTCCTCATTGGGTGCTTTTGTTAGCCCCTGCCTGGTACCAAAGGGAAAACATGAATGTGACCTTTGGAAACATGAGATAGCTGTTACATTTTATATACCGTGAGAGTATACTCACGTGTGCCCAAGCACACATACACAGGTACATGGTGTGATGTGGAATGAAATCTTTAATGAAAAATGTTATCTTGACATGGTACAGTGTGTGTGTGTGTGTGTGTGTGTGTGTGACCGTGTGTATGAGCATGTGTGTGTGTGTGGGGGGGGGGTTGCTGGTGGTGGTGGTAAAGCTATAACATTCCCATCTACTGGGATTTGTATGTAAAAAGAGTTTATTTGTATGTGGGGGGTATGGGACTCTCCTGCCAGGTACTCAGGTTGTTTGGCTTATTTCCTGTGTAATATAATTAGAAAGGCAAACCCCACAGAATTTAAGGTGTTGCACATCTCTTCAGCTCTGAGTAAGAAATCACTTGCCACGAGACAAGAATATATTCATTTTTATTCCAAGCAGAGATGGAAAAATATCTTATAAATTTTTAATCCACCAAGTGGCATGTATTATCCTGAGCTATTGTCCCGGGTCAGGCAGCATTTTATACCTGCTTGTCCTCCGTTTGAAAAGGAGACAACTGTGATGCAGAAGACTGAGTCACTCCTTCCCCCAACTCTCAACCTCACTAAATACCCAAATGATGGGTTTTAATGAGGGGGTAAAACTACTGGGGTTTATTCTTATTCATAACCTTTTCTACCAGTAAGTTTCAGTGAAGCAATGTGGATTTTTCTTTCCTCCATCCCAACACTGAACCCAAAATGTATTCAAAACTGGAAAAAAAAAAAAAACACCTCACAGTAAAGAAAGGAATGTATACATATGTATTTTAGGGTATGTTTTAAAATAGAATATATTATATTACTACAATAGCAAGGTTCATGACACTGACTACCTCAAAGATATGAAAAATGGAAAGCATTATCAATAATGATAAATTATTAATTTTGAATGATTAATAGTAATTATTAAGTATAGTCTTAATAAAATACATCATATTTTTGTAATTATTAAATTCTATCACACAAATCAATCTTCACCAATTAAATCCAAATGTTTACAGAATAGAATAAGATAAATGTATACAGAATAAATTACTAAAGAGTTATATAATATCAAATATATTGTTAATTTTCTCCTGCCCACTTATTTATGGCCAGGAGTAGGAGATTGAAATATCTTAGGAAATCTTGTAGGTGAGTATGAATTTATCTTGCAACCAAAAGGCAAATAAGGATATATGGTACCAGGACTGGATTTGGCTAGGATTGTTTATATAATTCAGGTGTGGAATTTACATATTTTAGGGAGGGTTTGTGTATTCAGGGAGAATTTATGTATTTCGGGTTTAGAGTATTTAGCCCACTGAATGTGTGTCTGAGCTTAATAGTATGGTAAAAAGAAGATACTCTAAATGGTTGAGTGGCTAAAACTCTCCTAAAACCTGTCCTCTACCAATTTCTCCATTGTGATTTCGTGACTTAGGGCCTAGTGTAGTGCTAATATACTTAGTTATTCAGGCTTTTCTGTCAAGGATTAAGGATATTTTCGGAGGATGGAAAAGGGATTCTCTGGGAACATCACTGCAAGAGGAACCAGGAAGAATGTTTCCAGCCTGAAATGTCTTGTTGAATGATTCTGCCACCGGCGTTCATTCTGTGAGCTGTGATGATCGCAGACGTCAGAGAAAGATGCTTTTGTTATAGTGAAGTGTTCTTAAGACAAGCGTTCTTATAAAATAGCATTTGGCTGTCAAACCCACGATGCAATAAAATGTCTTTAAAATTGTCACTGATTAGAGTTCACCGGGCATCCTGGGTTATGACATCCTTCTCTGAGACAGAAGGTCAGAATTTCAGTGGTGCCAGAAATGACGACCTAATGAAGCGTTAGGTCATGGGAATGGTCTGGTCCACAGTGGGAAGGGGAACCCCCTGACGGCCAAGAGGACCTTTGATGTTTTGCCCCCCACTGGCTTTGCCTCACCTCTGTTTCTGATCTTAGACCGAATAACCTCCTGACTAACCTAATTGGTGGTCCAGCACCCTCCTCCTGCTGGCTCCCTCCAACTCAAATGAGGAATGGCTGGATAATTAAGCCCTTTCTTAGCTGCCTCCATCCTGGCCTTTGTGACAGCATGGCCGGCAGGCTGGCTGACCCTGCAGAGCCCCTTTGCCATCATCCCCTCAGTTCATTAAGGTGGATTTTTGGCATTCTTGCACGGAGGTCTCCTCATTGGGTGCTTTTGTTAGCCCCTACCTGGAGCCAGGCAAACCGCTCTCTTAACACTGGACATGCCCAAATTATTAAAGTGCCTTAAATTACATCCCACGGTGGCCTCATACTTGACTGCCTTCTACCCTTCCCTTGTTCACCTGCTACGACCCTGTTTGAATAGCCATTCTTCATTCTACATTCTTAACAAGGTTATTTGCTCTGCATGCCCAATGAGATTGTGCCTTATGTGATAAGTTCTCAGCTTTGAGATATGCCCGAGAGGGCAGACTTTTCAGCTGCTAAGAGAATTAACCTTTTAGTTGAAGATGCCCCTTATTGCTAGATGTGCCTTCATAGCCTGAGTTTGTGACCATTTAAGAATGTCACAGTGGTATACAGCGACTTTTACATGCCCACCATCGATCAGTTTCACGAATCAGGGTGACCAGGGGTGAGTAACAGTCTGAGCCAGCTGTGTGGTTACGTATGCCAATTTATTTTTAAAAAATGGCTCTGTAGAGTCACCTCGATTATTTTTTTTTTTTAATTTTTTTTTTTTTAATTTTTTTTTTTTTTTCAACGTTTATTTATTTTTGGGACAGAGAGAGACAGAGCATGAACGGGGGAGGGGCAGAGAGAGAGGGAGACACAGAATCGGAAACAGGCTCCAGGCTCTGAGCCATCAGCCCAGAGCCCGACGCGGGGCTCGAACTCGCGGACCGCGAGATCGTGACCTGGCTGAAGTCGGACGCTTAACCGACTGCGCCACCCAGGCGCCCCTCACCTCGATTATTTATGAAAGTAGGAGAAAGGAGTGACAGTGATAATCAGAATCCACTTGTAATGTGAGACCTCGTTTGGGTGAGTCCAACCCACTGTCTGGCTGCTAGAGGGTTGGAGAAGAAATAAATGGGTCAGGTCGGGGGCTCAATAGATTCTCAGGATCCTTGAGTACTAGAGAAAATGTTTCATAGTTTTGTAACCATGAACTGAGTTGTTTAGACAAATCTAGGGCTCAGCATAGGGTAGGTATTCTCCAAATTCTAATTCCCTTAATGGTTCTTGCCTTATGTGTGTGTATGCTGGTATGCTGGATGCATTTATTTACCTTGATTACAACCGAATACTAGCTGTGTCCCAAATACTCGGTACTAACGTTTCTCTCTGTCTCCACTTTAGATACAGTAAAACCTTGGATTGCAAGTCACGTGTTCTGTGAATGTTCCACAAGATGAGCAAACATTTCTAATAAATTTTAACTTGATAAATGAGTGATGTCTTGCAATGTGAGTAGTACGTGATGCCGAAGGTCACACGATACAATTGAACCAATGGTTCTTCTCTCTCTCTCTCTCACACACACACACACACACACGTACATGATGTAGGTTTGTGGGTGATTGTCTCCCATGCTCTGGTGCTCAGTCTCAGGCCGCGGTATTTGGCAGAAATGAGTGATTTTTCAGAACGTTGGAAGGTGTCTACGACTGACACTAGTGTATTTTTTGTCACTTCAAAGCACCTATGGACAGTCCTTTGCTTTTCCACACAAGAGCAAACTTAGGAATGCTTTGCTTCATTCTAGGTCAGGCTGCCTGCAGAGAGGGACCCTTTCCTCTGACGCCTTATTGCCAGTTACACTAAATACAGTGGATGATAAGAGTTCATTAAAACTGTACCGTAGTCAACATCCATTTGTGATAGTGAAAATTGTCCTACACAATAACCCTCCTCTCTCGTTTCCCTCATACCAGCCACAAAGGTTTTCAAAGGCAAGTGCAAGTTAATTTATTTTTCTTTCTGTTTTGTATTTTCTGTATTATTTTGTATTATATAACATATAATTATTTTTATATGAATATTTTTGGGTGGTGGAATGAATCATCTAAGTTTCCATTATTTCTTATGGAAAATTCGCTCTGATATAAAAGTGCTTTGGATTACAAACACGTTTCCACAATGAATTATGCTCGCAAACCAAGGTTTTACTGTACTGTGCACAAAGGAGGCACAGCACTTCTATTCTCTTCTTCCTCTTTTGTCCCAATGTATTTCCATTTTGTTTTTTCTTGCTTCTCAGTCACGGAATAGAGGACTAGTCCCCAGTGGATGGCAGTGAACAAGAAGGACAAGAGACGGCAGCAAGAAGTAACATAAAGGCCTTAAAACTTGGTACAGCTGCAGACTTTTTATCTTCAAAAGGTGCCTCTTGAACATGTGTCAAGTGGTTCTTGCACTTTGTCCCTACTTTTTAAAAAAAATTTTTTTTATGTTTATTCATTTTTGAGACAGAGACAGAACATGAATGGGGAAGGTCAGAGAGAGAGAGAGGGAGATATAGAATCTGAAACAGGCTCCAGGCTCTGAGCTGTCAGCACAGAGCCCGACGCAGGGCTCGAACTCACGGACCGCGAGATCATGACCTGAGCCAAAGTCGGACGCCCAACCGACTGAGCCACCCAGGCGCCCCTTGTCCCTACTTTTGACGGCACTTGAGGGCACCATCGTGATTGCAGGGTCAAGGGGGAGTAGGAATATTGCACAGAGTAGATTCAGAATCATCTCAAACACAAAATAGGAAAACAGTGATGTCACAAAATTACTGCGTGAAAAATTCTGAGCGTGGAACTCTACTAGGTTACTCTGGAGCCTGCACTTAAAATGGAAAAAAGACACACACCCTTTGGCTCTCTGGGCCTTGTACCTGCCCCTCTACAGTGAGGGAGTGTTCTAGAATTGAAGGTTTGTAGAGAGGAAGGAACGCCAATCCGGTAGAAGGAGGAAATGGCAGCTTTGTGTGGCTCTGGGGAAGGAACCACACTGGGGCTGCTTGCAGATTCATCTGAAATTCTCCGAGTTATTCTCCTGAATAGAAGCGTTCTCTTTGCTAAAACAATCATGGAGAACAGTCTATTATTCAACAATCTATTGAAAGACAAGTTAATGGGGAAAAAGGTGTCAAATCTTTGGCTTCTGCTGCTGTTTGTAGTCGAATCTGGAATAAGACAGTATATAATTTAAGTCCAAATGATATCATTTTATTTAATTTTCTTATTTTATTTAAAAATATTTATTTATTTATTTTGAGAGAGAGAGAAAGAGCATGAGCAGGGGAGGGGCGGAGTAAGTGAGAGAGAGAGAGAACCCCAAGCAGGCTCCTCACTGTCAGCACGGAGCCCTACGCGGGGCTCAAACTCATGAACCGTGAGATCATGACCTGAGCCGAAACCAAGAGTCAAATGCTTAATCCAGCGAGGCACCCAGGAGCCCTACAAATGATAGCATTTTCATCTCAGTAGCATGCCATCGTGCAGTGCTCTGAGAGAGCTCCTTGTTGTCATCAGTCCTGCATCTTGGAACACAAGATGTAGTTGCAGGTGCACAGATCTTGGCCTTAGAGTCCATCCTACATAAGCCCTTCCACTTCCTGGCTTGCTCTTTCTCAGGGAGCCCCTTCACCTCTCTGGATCTCAGCTTTTGCTGAGATTTGCCAACTTGGGATACTAGCAACCACAGCATCGGGTTGGTAGGTAGGATGGTTAGTTGCAGTGATGTACGTTTCAAGCGTCCAACCTTTGTCATGGTGTGAGACTTGTATCTGTGCACGGTATAGGTTTTCACTTTTTGTCTTTACTTTTCCTGAACAAGTACCAAAATCCACAACTGAACACAGTTTTTCTTTTCAAGATTTTTTTTTTTTTTTTAATTTTAGAGAGACAATGAGCACATGAGTAAGCGGGAGGGGGCAGAGGGAGAGAGAAAATCTCCCCACAGCAGGCTCCACAGCACACCCAGCAACCCAGTGCAGAGCTTGATCTCACCATCCTGAGATCATGACTTGAGCAGAAACCAGGGGACCGATGCTTAATCGACTGAGCCACCCCTGTGCTTGGAGGAAACACAGTTTTTTAGGGCATTTGGATTTCTGTCAAAGTAACCTAGGCCAGTGTTCTCAGACTGTCATGAAATCTTGCAGATAAAATGGAGCTTAGGTAGGGGACCTAAGTCTCCACTGTTCAGTCCCTCAAGCAGGATTTACATGGTGACCTCTGGACAGCACTCCCAGCTCCTTGGAAAGAGTGACCCTGGAGTTGTGCACTGAAATGTATTTAGTAGAACTACTTGTTCTCCCCTGATTTGCTTATTTCTCTGAGATATTTTAATGGTACCACTACTGGATTCCCAAAGAATATTTTGGAACTCTGCACCACACATTCTCTCTGAAACCAAAGGGAGAGAATCTCATGCTTAGGGGATTCTGAAGCACCACGTGTTTGGACCCAGGATATGCACCCAAGATATTTCCTTGAGGGCATTCCGTTTTAAAACAATGCAAGCCGGCTATCAGCACAATTTCTCAAGGATTATGACTTGTACTTGGGTGAACTCTGACACCGGAGGTCAAGATCAGCTAGAATATTTACTCAATCCCTGGCATGTAGTGCCTTTCCTGCTGATAATTTGTAAACCATGGATTTTAGTGGAAAGTTACAGAATATTTTTCTTGAATAACCAAGTTCCCCTATATGTGCTCACTGATGCATACTCAGTGGAACATCAGTCCCGAGAATATGAAATCCTTTTTACACAATTAGATTGTACACTTTATGCATACTAATAAGGTGTGGGTATGGGATGTTTATCTCCTTCCTGAGGATTATAAATTCTTTTGTCAGGTACTGTCTCTTTCTATTTCACTCTGTAATATGTGCCCAGAGGCAACTATTCTTTGTCAGAGTGCATGCTCCAAACAACCGAAATCAGTGAGGCTAAAGAATATCCTGAAATGGGTGTCTTAACTATGTTGCATTTTCCCTCGCTGGTATATGCACCAACCACTTGGTGGCTTTCCTCCAGCAGCTGTTATACTTATCATGTTGGTTTTCAAGATAGATTGTTTATTTTATGGTCATTTAAAGAAGAAAACTGAAAATTGGTGGAGTATAGAATGCCGTACTTGGCTTTTGATTTGGGATAGATACTTAAGTGGTGAATGCGAGAGCCAAATTAAAAAAAAAATTTTTTTTAATGTTTATTTATTTTCGAAAGAGAGGGAGACAGAACAAGGGAAGGGCAGAGAGAGAGAGAGAGAGAGAGACAGAATCCAAAGCAGGCCTCAGGCTCCGAGCTGTCAGCACAGAGCTGGACACGGGGCTTTTAAACCCATGAACCGTGAGATCATGACCTGAGCTGAAGTCAGACACTTAACTGACCGAGCCATCCAGGCACCCCTGCAAGAGCCACACTTTCTTTCTCAACTGCAGTCGGCGATATTTTGAGGTCTGGAAGATATTCTTATGCTGTCACTGTATTTGGTTTTCCTTTGCTTGTTTTGCTTTTGGCCATCTTGTATTTTTGAACTGAAGTAAAGGTTTTGGTTACCAGTTCCTTTGATGTTTCCAAGCCAGTCTAGATCAGGCAGTTGAATGAGAGGTCATACCTTTGGAGTCAGAGTTCTGGATCAGCATGCTCTCAGCCTACTCTTTTATTTATTTATTTATTTATTTATTTATTTTTCAACGTTTATTTATTTTTGGGACAGAGAGAGACAGAGCATGAATGGGGGAGGGGCAGAGAGAGAGGGAGACACAGAATCGGAAACAGGCCCCGGGCTCCGAGCCATCAGCCCAGAGCCTGGCGCCGGGCTCGAACTCACGGACCGCGAGATCGTCACCTGGCTGAAGTCGGATGCTTAACTGACTGCGCCACCCAGGCGCCCCAACTCAGCCTATTCTTAATCGCAGGGGAGTAGTTCTGGGTTTTGGATAGATAAAGAAGAAGAAGGAGGAGAGGAGGAAGAGGAGGAAGAGGAAGAAGAAGAAAAACTCTCGTGAATCTGCATGTTCTGAATTCAGTGGCCCATATGACTGTCCCAGCTGCCTGCAAGTGGTCAGTGCTATTTTGTGGATATTATGTAAGTTGACATCCACCAGTGTAGTTGTATCATATTTTTTGGGTCATCGTCACAAATTTGAAAGCAATGGTGTGCTCTCCTCTCTCATGATTTAGTAATAGATGCTGCATAATTGTCTGCTAGGCATCCAAGGTTGGGCTCTCACAGTTGTGGTGGGGACTGTGTGCTTACTACTGGCAGTACATCAATTTGACATACTGGTTATTTGCTTCCTCCACTCCGCTAACCACAGTGGATCTCAGCCCTTCTATGCGAAGCCGGCAGAAGTGATTTGAAATGAAAATGAATATTAATAATCTATCACATAGGTGGCTGCTGGCTGTAATTCATTCTGAGTAATGCTGGCGAGGATTCTGAACACATGCCTAAGAGTCTTCAGACATACAACCAATTCTATCACACAAAAGCGGCTCTGCACAACTACACCGTGGTAAGCGTCAGTGTGTGTCTGCCTACCTCAGTTTTAGGAGCATCATTTTCTTATATCTGATATCACCAAAGATAAGCATGCCCTCATTACTCTTGTCACAGAGATTGATTTTGGGGTGTGGTGGTATTATACGTCTACTATGAGTGCCAATAGGTTTTAAATAAAGGTCTGATGATTGTAGACATTATCTTCATTTCAAGGATGAGTAACTTGGAAGTTGTGTGGAGATAGTACGTGCCATTATATATATATATATATATATATATATATATATATAAAACGTAAATATATATATAAATAGTGTGTGCCATTATATATATATAAAACATAAATATATATATAAATAGTGTGTGCCATTTTATATATATAACATAAATGTATATATAAATATATATAACATAAATGTATATGTAAATATATATATATAAATAGTGCGTGCCATTTTACATATATACATATAACATAAATATATATAAATATATGTAGTGTGTGCCATTTTATATATATAATATAAATATATATAAAACATAAATATATAAATATATATATAAGTAGCGTATGCCATTATATATATATAAAACATAAATATATGTATAGTGTATGCCATTTTATATATATAACATAAATGTATATATAAATATATATATAAATAGTGTGTGCCATTTTATATATATAAAACATAAATATATATAATATATATAGTGTATGCCATTTTATATATATATAACATAAATGTATATATAAATATATATATATATTTAGTGTGTGCCATTTTAAATATATACATATAACATAAATATATATAAATATATATAGTGTGTGCCATTTTATATATATATGATATAAATATATATAAATAGTGCATGCCATTTTATATATATAAAACATATATAAATATATATATAAATACTGTGTGCCATTTTATATATATATAAAACATAAATATATATAAATATATATATAAATAGTGTGTGCCATTTTATATATATAAATATATATATTATATATAATGATATATAATTATACATATATTATACAAAGATATACATATACTTATGTAAATATATAAATTTATTATATATTTATACGTTTGTGTATGTGTATGCACATGTATCAAAATTGCATGTTTAGGGGCATCTGGGTGGCTCAGTTGGTTAAGTGTCCGACTTCGGCTCAGGTCGCAATCTCACGGTTTGTGGGTTTGAGCCCCATGTTGGGCTCTGTGCTGACAGCTCAGAGCCTGAAGCCTGCTTGGGATTCTGTGTCTCCCTCTTTCTCTCTGCCCCTCCCCGGTTTGTGCTCTCTCTCTCTCTCTCTCTCTCTCTCTCTCAACAGTAAATAAATAAACTTAAAAAAAGAATTGCATGTTTGGGAAAAAAACACATTTTTTTCCCCCTGCATTTGCATCAGAGGTCAGCAAGGAAAAGTAGAAGCTTGTTCACCTTATGCACAAAGAGATAAACTCGCTGGTGTTGGGCTTTCAGTGGGGAAGTGAATCCTAGAAAGAACTGGGAAAGGTAGCTGCCAGAGCATCTGGAAGCGATAAGGGCAGGGACAGGGCTGTTCCTGCAGTGTCTCACAGACCCAGGGAAACCTTCTACTCTCCCGTCTCTTTGGTGCAGAGGTTGGTAATTTTTCTTCTTCAAGGCAAGAAGGAAGTGTGTGGAACAGAAAAAAAGAAACACAGTGCAAGGGAGGTACGAGGAACCGGGAGAAATGTGAAGGTAAATCTTTGCAGGTTGTTAAAGAAAATCCTCCCAGAGCACCGGTGCTGAGTTTGTGCAGTGGACAGCTCGAGGCCCTAGGGGGATTCCAGCCCTCAGCAACAGAGCAAGTAGCCATAACAGTAAAAATGACGAAGGTAGCAGCAGCGACTGATCGTATGGGCGGCTGACATTTATGGGACAATCTCTAGGAGGAGGTTACTGTGGTTAGCATTTGACATGCGTGATCCTATTTAATAATACAGTTGCCACAGAGAGATGATATTATACCCATTTTACAAATGAGGAAATTGAAGTGCTCGATTAAGGTCATACAAGTAGTAATAACAATAATTTAAATTTAATCAAAGAGGAACCAAATTGCTTTTAGGTGTTTGTAGCTCTATAGGTTTTTTTTTTTTTTTTTTATGGAAGAGTAAAGCAATTGCTTCCCAATTTCAGCTATGCTTTAAATTTTTTTTAATGTTTATTTATTTTTGATACAGAGAGAGACAGAGCATGAGCAGGGGAGGGGCAGAGAGAGAGGGAGACACAGAATGTGAAGCAGGCTCCAGGCTCTGAGCTGTCAGCACAGAGCCCGACGCAGGGCATGAACTCAAGAACTATGAGATCATGACCTGAGCCGAAGTCGGATGCTTAACCGTCTGAGCCACCCAGGCGCCCCTCAGCTATGCTTTAGAGTCATTTGGGGGAACTTGAAAAATTGGTACCCGATCCTACCTCCCAGACATTCTTTAGCTCATCTGAGGTGTGACTGGGAGGCTTAAGAGCTCCCGGGGAGATTCTAATGTGCTGGCCAAGGTTGAAAACCCCAATACGTTCTCTTCTGTTTTGCTCTAGACTTTCATTGGATGCCATCATTTAATTTCATTATAACTGGGCACATTTTATTTAATGTCTGATAATGTGTTTTGTCTGTCCCTCCTAGCACGACATAGACTCCATTCCTGTATTCTCAGAGTCTAGTTTAGTGCTACATAAATGAAAATGAGTGTCATCTCTCTGTAAAAATTGTTAATTACCAGTCAGAAAGTATCCATGCGTCAACTTTTTTAAGGTTATATATTTTGAAAGAGAGAGAGAGAGCAAGAGCGGGAGAGGGGCAGAGAGACAGAATCCTAAGCAGACTCCACGCTGTCAGTCCAGAGCCTGATGTGGGGCTTGAGCTCACGAACCATGAGGTCATGACATGAGCCAAAGTTGGACGCTTAACCAACTGAGACACCCAGGCACCCCTCCGTGCTTCAGTTTTTAAAGCCAGCATTTAATACTTTTCTTGAAATAGTCATTTACTTAAAGGTGTGAGGGTGCTGGCAGTTTCTCCTTACATGCGACCATATGAGATAGTCCGATGGAGGAGGAGATGAGGAGGAAGAGAAAGAATGAGAGCCCAGTGAGGTCAGTGGTGTGGCCCTGAGAGGGGCATTCATCATACAAGGATTTTTCAGGATGAGAAGTGGGCTTTTATTTGGCTTAAAATGACATTTTAAACTTCAATCTACTATTTGATTCATACTCTTACAATCAAGGGACCTTGATGGACTCTGCAGGATGGGTGAGGACAGGGTGGATAGGGATCCTTTGGTTTACCCAGCCCTGCAGGGACAGGAGCCTACTTTTGCCCAGTGCAAGCCGGTATGGGCTGGGTTGGGCTGTGCAGAAGCAGCACTCTCCCGTGTCTACTCTAGTTCTGGACTAGGTGATTAATACAACCGAAAGGCATCTTTCAACCTCGAGAATAATTCAGGCCCCAACAGCTCATCAATCTGCTATTGCTTTGCAGAGCAAAAATTTAATACATAATAAATAATTTCTCACAGCCTCAAAAGGAATGAAAATTTCTTTGTAAGAATATTACCGATTTTAAAGTTAACCATCATCACACCATTAATGCTTGATCATGCACTTAATTTGAAATCCAAATACTAAAGATTTAAACTGAAATTCTACTCATGAAATGAAATGATTAACTTAGTAAGTTGTGACTTCTGCATGTAGTTCCACTACTGACAAAGATAGGATGTGGAGGAGGAACTGGAAGTAAAGCTGAGTGGGAAACACACTGAGTCAGGATGTGTGTTTATATAATTAGTGTCATGGACTATTTTAAATTTTACTTAATAGGCATTTGAATAATACTTAGTATGTACCAGGCACTATTACAAGCACAGTACAAATATTAACTCATTAAGTCATCATGTCAGCTCTATGAAATAGATAATATTGGTATCATTCCTATTTTATAAACAAGAAACCAAGGCACAGAGAGGTTAAGTGACTTGTTGAAGATCACACAGCACATGAGTGATACAGCCAGGACTCAAACCTTAGCTGTCTGGCTACAGAGACTGCGTACCTAACTACTGTGAATATCGCCTCTCTAGGAAAAAAACTCTCACGTTCACATGATCCCTTGTTACAGCTGAGAGATTGCTTCCTATGGAAAAAGGTGATTCTTGTCATTTGAAAATGTCCCATGCGTGACATGAAATCTGTAAGATGTTGAACAGTGACGATTGGCACCATTGGTTAATTCTGAAGGAATAGCCATCCTGGCTGTCAGACATTCCCTCATCAGATCAACCCTCCCATCCCTGGTAGGTGTGGTTAAGACCAGAAAGGCGAACTCAATCACTGGTCTGCAGGTATGCTAAAAGAGAAAGAAAACATATAGGGGAGGGATACAGAAAAAATATCCTTTAGGAAGTGGGTTGTGGGATGTGGCAAGTTGGAGACTCACTTTTCCTTATATATTTTCCATAATGCGGAAGTTTTTCTTTCTTTTTCAAAACTGTGCGGGTGTTAGTTTCATAATGTTTTCATTGAAAAGGGTTCTCACTCTGTACATGTGTCAACTGGGGTAGGACTGGAGTCAGGGAGGCTAGGTGGCCTTTCCAGTGATACATGTAGAAATTGTGAGCATCTGAGCAGAGGGAAAGCAGGTGAGGACAGGAGGGTTTTGGGGTTTGGGGCTGTTAGGGAGAAGAGCCTTGAGTCCTCAGTGATCGGAGAGTTCTACCTCATTGAGCTACACACCTGCTGGTAGGAAGGTGAAGTGCATCTGGCATGTTTAAATGCTAGTGATGATAGAGCGGATGGAGGCTGAAGAGATTCTGGAGAAGGGGCACACACAGGTTAGGATTCATGACATCTGTGGGGCCAGTTGGCATCTGCAAAAGTGAGAGACCCAAGTGACATTGCTACTTGATGCACATACACTTGTTTGGACTGTGAACCCTGGGAAGACCTTATTTGGGCAACTCGCTGGTAGCAAATGTCCATGGGAGGTAGCCTATGCCTGTCCAAGTTGACCGACATTTTTGCTTATGGACATGTCTTTAGGTCTAATAGGAGAATTAGGTGTCATGAATATATTAGAATACATACAATTAAGTATGTTTCTAAAGCTGTGGTTAATCAGATCATGACAGAGTTAAGTGAATAAGTTTAAACCCTTATTAATGCTTCTAATGCTAAGCATTTACAGTTAAAATCAATATTTTTCTCAAAGTAATGACTCTAGGTACTGGATTATATCATTTAAGCATAAAAATTTCTGTGATAAATATGCATTGGGAAATAATTTCACTTCTAACTTTTCTTTTAGGAGAAGTGGAAGACTTAAGGGTTTGCAAAACCACCCACAGCAATTTATTATTTTATGTAGAAATAATTTTTTTCAATAATTAATATGCATTTAAAACATTGTAAAGTATGAATTCTATAACACTACGAATTCTAAGGAGGCAAGAAAAATAATTGTATATATATTTTTTAATGAGATGGCCTTTTGGGGTGCCTGGGTGGCTCAGTTGGTTGAGCGTCCAACTTTGGCTCAGATCATGGTCTCATGGTTCGTGAACTCAAGCCCTGTGTCAGGCTTTGCACTGACATCTCAGAGCCTGGAGCCTGCTTCAGATTCTGTGTCTCCCTCTCTCTCTGCCCATCCCTCGCTCACGTTCTGTCTCTGTCTCTCTCTCTCAAAAATGAATAAACATTAAAAAAAATAAATGAGATGGGCTTTCTTATTTATTTATTTACTTATTTTAATGTCCATCTATTTATTTTAAGAGAGAGAGAGAGCACAGGGGAGGGGCAGAGAGAGGGAGAGAGAGAGAGAATAGAATCCCAAGCACCCTTCATGCTGGAGCCTGGCAGCATGGAACCTGACGTGGGGCTCGATCTCATCAATGATGAGATCATGACCTGAGTCAAAATCAAGAGTTATACCCTTAACTGACTGAACCACTAGGTACTACAAGAAAAATAATTGTTAATCTGTTGGATTAACATTTATTATAACTATAAATTTATGTTTAGAGTTGTCAAAATATGATAGAGTGGAATTGTATATTTTATATGCTATAATACTTTGGGATACATCATGTAAGTAATGTGTCGGCATTAATAAGAATATCCTTTGAAAATGGAGCTTAACCATTTTGTTCTTTGCATTCTTTGTTTCTCTATGTGGATGTAAAGTGTAAGTTCTTTCTGCCTTCAAGTAAAGAGGAATTTGGAAAGTTTGTTGAATTTGATAATTAAAAGTGTGAACTCTAGAAACATATTGCATAGATTACAATCCCACTCCAGTATGTACTAGCTGCATTGCCCTGGGAAAATTATGTATTTTTTATGTGCCTCAGTTTCCTAATCTTTAAAAGGGGAATAAAAACTGTACCAACATTTATAGATTTGGGAATTACATGAGTTAATAATAAAGCAATTAGGACAATGCATACATATAGTAAATGTTCAGTTAACATCAGATATTACTATTTGTAAAAAGCTAGTGAATACTAATAGCTCTTGATGAATAATAGTATCTCAACATTTTTGATTCAAGATCTTGGAATAATGTGCTATTAAGGCCTATTATGAAAGACTAAAGAGAGAATACCAAATCACTCTTGTTGAGTGCTTACTGTGTATCAAACTCTTTTATAGGCATTTCACATGTATTCTTTTCGTCTGTGTTCAGAAATAAGGAATAAAAAGGAATTAGCAGGCACAGAAAAAATGTCATAGATAAATATAATGGAGATGAATTTTCCCTAAACCTAAAAGATCCCCTAAGTTGGCATGAGAGAACTTGGGTCCTGGTAGGAGAATGACCTTTGGCCCCAGCTTCTTAGCAGCACATTCCAAAGAGATACGGTTGATTGGTGTTTCTGAGCCCATGAGACCATAGGCACTTTTGTAAAAGGTTCGGAATGGAAAGATTTCCATCGTGGAAACCTCAAAGGAGCTTCAAAGTAGGGTCGCTGTTCCAACTCATCTTGTACTGCAGATTGGACAGCTGTCACTAGAGGGCGCACCGCCCACGTTTGCACATAAAGACTAGGGCGGCTCTCCTGTACATGGACATCGGGGAAGATTTCATTTAGAAATCTAGGGCACTGCTTCCATCAGGAGAGGTACCTGCTTGATACAGAGACTGCCCTACTCCGTGTGTACATCCATCCTCTTCTCACACACTCCAGCACATCCCTGACCAGAAAGGGTGGTGTGGCCCTGATCACTCAGAGGAATGGGCTGTGTCCATTGTGGGGTGTCACTGAAGTCACTTAAAACCCTGAGGTCAGACATCATTTAATGATCCCTACCTACACTGCATTAATATTTGGTATATATTTGTGCTTATCTCAGAGACTTTAAAAAAAAGTATACTATGTCCTATAGCAAGACAGAAGAGGTAGATTCTATACTTAGATTTCTCTAAATCCATGTGGACCTAGGGAAATCATTTAATATGACTTGTTTTCTTCATCTTGAAGAATCAAGGGCTGGATTATAAGATGATGTTAAAAATTTCTAACAGTTATGAATACTCTGTGAGTTAGAACTCAGTTGATGATTTTGAATGCTTGTAGAAGATCAGGGTTAAATTTGGAAAGCAAGATTGTAATGTAGGACTATGATTTGCAGATTGACAAGATGAGGGCTGATAAAAGGGGAGCAGCTTTTGGGGACAGGGACAACGAGCTGATCAAGGAAGGGAAAACAATAGGCTGGAGAATAGAAACAGGACGGTAACTGCTGCAGAACGTGATTAAGGGCCCTGCCCTCTGGTGACATCGGGCAGGGGTTTGGAAATCTTTGTGCCTTGGTTAGATTTGCAGGATGATTTTTTGTTTGTGGACAAGACAATACCTTTACAGCTTCTTTCTGATTTCCTTAAGTTATTTGATTTTCTTAACCCCAAGAACTTAAAAGAATAGAAAGCTATGCATTGGGTACCTGGACAAAAGGAAAAAGATAGGAACAGTTGGAAGAAATAGTTTCTTTGCTTTCTGGACCCCAGTGCTTGGCTCCAGGATGCAGTCTTCCACAGATGCAGGCATAGTTTCTTTAGGGAGGAATGTGGCAGAGTGAAGGGATATTAATCACTCCTTGTGGACCATGGTTATAGCTGTGTGAGTGGCACATATAACTGTGACCTTGAAGAGAACCAAGGAATAGAAATAAGTCTCAGGGGATAGATATCATGCCAGCTGTAGCCCCTGTGGCTCTCCCATCTTTTGTGCATCAGAGTCGACCATCTTCTCCCTGGTTTTTCTTCTCAAAAGCATCAAAGGTGCATGTTTATCTCTCATTGGTTTATTTCTTCCTCAAACTCATAAAATGGAGAATGCATCTAATTACTTTCTCTTACATAAGGATTCACTGTTTTATAAATTTAAAAGGCACTTTTTTGGAGGGGGTTGGTCTCAGCATATATCTTTTGATACATAATACTTTTTAGATTTTTCACATTGTTGTAGTGTTTTTTCAAATAAAAACAGATAAAAATATCCATAGAGGGATGTTTCCTTACTGAAGCTGAAATCTCTTATTTATTTGTTTGTTTTTCTGTTTATTATTTTTTGAATGTTTTATTTATTTTTGAGAGAGAGAGAGAGAAAAACAGAGTGTGAGCAGGGGAGGAGGAGGAGAGAGAGGGAGACACAGAATCTGAAGTAGGCTCCAGGCTCTGAGCTGTCAGCACAGAGCCTGATATGGGGCTCAAACTCACGAACCGTGAGATCATAAGCTGAGCTGAAATCAGAGGCTTAACCGACTGAGCCACCCAGGCACCCCTGAAATCTCTTTTTAAAAAAATTTTCTCACTCTAAGTACTTAGGTCCAGACAACACGTATTTATACTAAACAACTTAATAGATGTTTGAAAAAATAATGTACATGAATTAAAAAATTTTTAAATATTCTTAAAAAATTTTTTTAACATTTTTATTCATTTTTTGAGAGATAGAGAGACGCAAATTATGAATGGGAGAAGGGCAGAGAGAGAGGGAGACTGAGAATCTAAAGCAGGCTCCACGTTCTGAGCTGTCAGCACAGAGTCTGTTGTGGGACTTGAACCCACAAACCGTGACATCATGACCTGAGCCAAAGTCAGATGGTCAACCGACTGAGCCACTCAGGTGCCCCCCAAAATTAAAAAAATTCTAAAAAAACCACAATTACTTACTAATGGGATATGTATGTCTGTTTGGCAATTCTCAGTTTCTCAAACTTTGGAATCAGACTTCCAGTTGCATATTGATTTTCATAAAATACTTGCGGTTTATTTCAGCAACTGCCCCAAACTGTAGCTTTGCAAAGATGTGACCATCATCAAAAGGAATAATATAGTGTGACCTAATGTCAACAATATGCACTATCTCAAGCCAGGAATTTGTGTTGTGTATGAAAGATATCAAATATCATAATGTTTTCCTCAAAAAATTAAAACACCTGAGATCACTGTGGTGTCCTAGGGCACCTTGGTGCATGGTTTGGGAACTGTGACGCTAAGGTTAGATGGCGGAGCTTGAAAAGTGGAATTTAAAGCAATTCCACCATAGTAGAAAGTTAAACAACTAACAACTTCTCCATTGCCTGTCACTCTCCAGATGGTGGGAAGTTGAGAAATTACTATTTGAGCAACCAGGAAAGCAGGTGTTATACTAGTAGGGGGAAAGGATGATGGCTGTCTTGGGAAGGGGCTGAGGAAAAACATCTTGGCTTATTCTGACTCAAGGAATACAGTGAAGGTCCTAGAAAGGATAATTTTTTTTTGCCATAATTTTTAAAAATTTAAATTAAAGTCAGAGAACATATAGTATAGTCTTGGCTTCAGGAGTAGAACCCACTGACGCATCTCTTACATATGCCACCCAGTGCTCATCTCAAAAATTGCCCTCCTTAATGCCCATCACTCATATAACTCATCCCCCGCCCCCCAACAACAAACCCTTAGATTGTTCTCTGTATTTAAGAGTCTCTTGTGGATTGCCGCCTGCTAGTTTCAGTTTATTTTTCCTTCCCTTCCCCTATGTTCATCTGTTGAGTTCTTGAGATTCCACATATAAGGGAAAGCATATAGTTGTCTTTCCCTGACTGACTTATTTCACTTAGCATAATACTCTCTAGTTCTATCCACATTGTTGCAAATGGCAAGATTTCATTCTTTTTCACTGCCAAGTAGTATTCCATTAACCTGCATCTTAAAAAGTTAATATTTGAATAGACATTAGGTGATCAGATCTCTGATTTATCTGCTACTGTCTTCTAGGTAGGATTACAACTTCTAGCTTTTTGAAACTGTAGCTGTGGGAAAGTGCCATCTCTGTTAAGTTGGTTCTTTTGCATATTAGTTTTCTGTAATCCACGATGGTTAAAATATGTATCATCTGTCTAGTATTATTGATTTTCCAATATCCTAATGCTGAGTTATGTCTATAGCATAGTCCAGAATTTGTGGAGGATCTCCTTCAAGTGAATGCTTCTAATTCATTAGAATATAACAATGCATATTTATTTCTAGGCATCTGTAAAGTCTCCAAGCCTGTTAATACATGCATATTTTCCCTTAAAGTCCTAATGATATGTTGTTCACATAAGTTTGTGCTCCCCATTAAAAACAAAACAAAACAAAACAAAACAAAACAAACCCTCTCTCTTATCTATCTTTTAGACAAGTTGGGGGGAAAACACCAGAAAATGCAGAGACCAAAGTATTACAAAATATAGCAGATATGGTTTAAAGTCTGTTAGCTCCATGGTCATGTTAATCTTGAACACCAAAATCAGGCAGACTTAACCATTGAATTCAAGTCAGCATTAAAGTGAGGCAATCTTCTCCCTGCAGAGGTAGGCCCTGCACAATTTATGCCATGGGGGAGTAGAGGAAAATGTATGCTTTCCTCAGATAAAGCCTGGTCTACCAAAGAAGGATGGGGTGAGCATGCCTCTTATGCTCCCAAAATTTCTCAGTCTCTAGGAGTAGTGTGAGTCTGGGCCAGCAAATGATCAGGGCTTACTCTGATTAGCACCCTTCATAGAAGGGAAACATTGGGAGTAGGGGAGAAATATTCCCAGTCATATCTAAATGTTAATGGGAAGGGCTCAGGGAGTCCCCACGTGGGGCTGAGATCATCATGTCACTGTTTAGAGGTTTCCAATTCCTGACTCAGTGTTTTGAAGGTTTAAGTTTTGGAAAGCTTGCTCGAACAATTCCAGACTCTTAAAGAAAGCAGTTGTGTATCTAATCTTTTGCTTATGGTGGTGAGCAAGGACCTACTCAATCTAAACCAGAAAAAGAGCAAGCTCTAGCTACCAGTAACAGATGACAAGAAATGGGAATGATGGCCCTGTGCTTATAAAAATGGCAGCCATGAGATTTCACATAAAAGACTATAAGGGCATTACTATCTGGCGTCAGCGTTTCTCTTTCCCATATAAAGGATGTCCAGCTTGGTGTTGAGGGGAAGCTAATTTAGAGCATGGTACTATGCTAACAACATGGGCGCCAGCGCTTGGAGTCAGGCCCACTAGACTGCATTCTGCGTGGCTACCACTGGGGGGCGTGGTGGTGGGGGGTAGGGAATTGGGGAGGTGGGGACAGGCCATTCATTGCGCATGCTCACTCCAGTAACAGCGCGGCAGGTGCGCATGCCAGCCCCTAAGCTCTCATTTCTCATGAAGGCGGTTTAACACCTTAGTTAGGACTCGTTTTAAGTTAGCAGGTCTCTTTTCAAAATCAAAACCACTGAGCTGGTGAGAAGGATGCTTTCACATTATGAAAATAATTGGTAAGGGCTTTTGTTACAAAACCGTTTGAGAGGTACTAGAACCTTGGACCACTGGGAACATTTGGTCTCAAGTTAAGAATTCAGGACAAGTTAAGGGGTGCCTGGTGGCTCAGTCGGTTAAGCGACTTAAGCTCAAGTCATGATCTCATGGTTCATGAGTTCGAGCCTCACATTGGGCTCTGTGCTGACAGCTCCAAGCTTGGAGCCTGCTTTGGGTTCTGTGTCTCCCTCTCTCTCTCTGTCCCTCCCCTGATCCCTCTCTGTCTCTCTCTCTGTCTCTCTCCCTCTGTTTCTCACAAAATAAAATAAACATTAACAACAACAAAAAAAGAATTCAGGGCAAGTTAAAAGAGGAGTCTGTGTAAGCCTGTAGTAGGAACCCAAGGTGAGAAACAAAATTTGTCACTGGCTGCTAAGACTTAGTAAATGAAAGCAATAGCAGTCCAGACACTTGTATTTCTTTCCATCTCATTTTAATTGAATGTCTTAAAAAATATAGAGAGGCTAAGAATATTGTTTAAAATAAAATTTAGTACACTTAATATTGAGTTTCTTGGTATTTTTATTTTCTTTTTTTAGATCAACAGGATTACTGAGTAGCAAAAGTATCCCTTCTTCTGTCTTCCCGATTTCTTCTGTTGAGTTCACCACACCTACAGCAGTACTGAATATACAAAACTTAGTGCCTTAACCATATATCCTTCCTCTTTCTGATCACCACACATCCAAATAATAGACAAAATATCTAAGAAAAATTCATCTCTTTAGTGTGGAGTTTTCGGTCGCAAATACATATAATGAAAATATGTGTCTGTATAGTGGGAGTAAGGGTTTACAGAAATTGAAATACCAGATGTGTAGCCATGATTATTTTTCCAGATAAATCTAGAAAAAATAAATTGATTTCATTAAAGAAATGAGGAAAAATCTCAAAGGGATTTATTTAATTAAATACTTTATTTTACAAGTCTTATTCAGGGTAATAGAGGTAAGGGCTAGAAGTTCAGGACTAGGGAGAGCCCATTTCTGTGGACACAGATTCTCAGGATGGAGGATTGTTACATGCAGGGACTGTGAAGTTTTGCTACCTGGATTTGAATATGGCAGCAGTTAATTCTGGAAACTGAAGGGCATTGTTGGAGGCCAAGCTGACCCGCAGAGAGCGGACTGGAAAAGAGCTGGGAGGAACAGAGGCTGCACCCAGCACAGCTGAAAGAATTTCACTTCTCCCACACGCTGGTTAGTGACACACAAAATCAAGCATGAAAACAGGAAAAAGTGGTTTTGAAGCTGAGGCAGTCCAAGCCACCCACGATCACTTTGAAAAAGTTTTAGCGTTCACCTCAGGAAGTGACCCTTCACATTTCTTGTTCACGTTCTGGCTGGGAGCCCAGAAGTGGGGGGAATCAAGGAAGATGATTATAAAATTCAGAACTCGCTTGAGTAAGGCCAGAGGAGTTTGCGGGTTTCATATTAAATTGGTCCAGTGGCGTGGTGGGAGTGGGGGTGATGGCGAGGAGTGAGAAGGGGAGTTAAGATGAATGGTTTTTAGTTTTGATTGTTTTTAGCTTAGTGCTTAGAAGTGTATTGTCCAAGGTCTTTTAAGAGTTAATTTTAACTGGAACACTTTATAAAATATTTCAACTTTGACATATTTGACACAATTTGGGGTAAGATTGATGGAAATGTTAAATCTGTGGATGTTGGGTGCTTGGGTGGACATCTGAGTCACAGAAGATTAACTTGGGATACACTCTACCTACCCTCCGGCCCAACTAATATACTCTGTGGTTGTGGAAATCCTATCTTGGAGAAGTTCAATTTCTAAAAATCTTACCGCGACTAGCACCTGAATTATTTGTCTTGGCATCTGGCGCTGGCTGTCCTTGGTCTGAAAGGCCTGAAACAATGGTATTGTTACATTGTCTCCCAGGCTAAACTGTGGAATCTACAGCAGGGGCCTCAGAAGTTCATGTCTTGCTGAGTTCAAATGAATATAATTGCAAAGTTTCCAAGTCCCCATGGCTCTAAAGGGAGTGCTATAAGTAATAGGATTTCTTTGGATAAAAATTTTAAAAGTTGAATGGAAACCACTTTCCCCAAAGTTAAGTGGGACATTTTTAATCCTTGGGTCAAACAGGCCACCTGGAATGGTGAGATCTTATTGAACCAGATGGCATTTCTGCCGAACGCATTTAGTTTACCTTGAGCCCTAACTGCCTTTGGCTGAAAGTGATAACTAAAGCACTTCGGTGAGCCTGTGATTGGCCTGTTGAGGTATCCATTTGTGCAGATTCCTGCATCTGTTAGTAAATGTGTCCTAAATCACCACTTTGGGTTTGGCAGGGTAGCCCTGACAACCCAGATTTTCATGTGGGGTTGGGACATAAGTTCTGTGCACATGGGAAGTCGTGTCACCCTGGGCTCGTACAGTGGACTCGTGAATCCTTTCCTTTCAGGAATCTGACCCAACTACCAAACTGCAGGTTTCCTTTAAAAAGTCACATTCGAGCCTAGCCATACAAACTTTGGACACTTATTACTGAACTCTCACACTTTGGTTTGCCTGTGAATTGCAAGGTTGTGCATATTGGCATAAGGAGAGTGAACTTGGGGCTGGCATAGAAAGGCGTGCTGAAGGTATATGAAAGTCAACTCAAGACTTTTTGCAGGGAAGCCTTGGAAGGGAGAGTCAGCTGAGAAGAAATGGAGGAAGAAAAGGAAGAAGAAGAGGAGTGGGGTGAGGAAGGTGACGAGGAGGAGGAAGAGAAGGGGGAGAATGCGTAGAGACAGTACGTGTTGTAGTCATTAGAGTCCCGTGTATTGTAGTCATTAGAGTCCTGTGCACCAAGAGTGTCCAGCTCTCCTTGCCTTTGAAAGTGGATAATTATGCTTCTCCGTTTCTGACGTTAACCATGGCCTTGTGGCTTGCTTAGCTCCATATAACCTGAGTGGATGTGCTATGTGCCCCTTACGGGCAGAGGTGTAAAGAATGTGGTTCTCCACATTTCCTTCTGTCTCCTGTGCTCATAGCAGTGCCTGCTGAGATGAGGCCCTGTCAGCTTCATCCCTGAGTGACAGTCATGACCACAATCCCTCTGCCGAGCTGCACTGGACATGTTGTGTGAGCCAGGAAATAAACTTGTGCTAAATCATCGAGATTTTGTTCCCATACCATAACTTGACATATCCCATCTCATGTAGAAATTAGGACCTAGAAAGAGGAAGCTGACATAACAAAACTATAAAACAGGTGGTCTTAAAAAATTATCAGAAGCTGGACAGGCCACGATCCATTTTATATAGTGTCAAAACATTTGGTAGAAGTATTGCTTACAGTAACTTTGAACACCTATAAATCACTAAAGAAAACTCCAGCAGAACCATAACGTGTTATACAAACATGAACAGTTAACATCTTAGTTCGGATCCTCTGGGACATGGATGTCAAGACAGGATTACATGTGCGAGATGGAATGCATTTGAGAGGAAATGGAGAAGGAGCTGGGAGAGGCCGGGCCGGTTCTCAGACCACAATGTGAACGTGATGCTAAGTGAAATGAAGTTCGGGCAAAAGTGTCCTAAGCCGCCCTACCATGTGAAGAAACTCCTGCAGGATTGTTGGAGAGTCTCTGGCCCAAGTCGCCCTTGGAGGAGTCTCATGGAACAGACCTGCCCCAGTGTCCCTGCCATGCTTGGTCATTGGCTGGGAGCAGAGGGCGACAGCTGGGACCCTTGGTTCCTTTCAGCCCCTGTAGTTGTAGGTCTGCAAGAGACACTCTTCTGGTTATCACTGGTAGCTTCAAGATGTTAGACACAAGACAAGATGGTAACCTTTCTCATACTGAGTGGATTTCAAAATAACACAAGAAAAAATTTTCATCCCTCATGTAGGTAAAATATTAAAACTATTCAATAATATATGATGGGGACTCTCATCCTTTATTTCTGAGACTGTACATGGATATAACCTTCTCAGAGACAATTTTCCATAGCTTTCAAAATCATACATGCATATATTTCTGGCCTGACAATCCTATCTTTCTAATCTATCCCACAGATGCATTCATACATGCACAGAATGTTATGTCCTGAGATATTTACTTAAGCAGTGATTGTAATAGCACAAGAGTGGGGACAAATTAAATGTCCATCAATAAGGAACCAATTATATAAAGTATGTCTATCCATAAAATTAAATGGGTACCTTTAAAATAATAAGGCAGGTAATGATAAAGGCACACTATCTCAGATTTATGTTAAAAAAGAAGATACACCGTTGATAAAACATGCTGAAATTTTTGCTTTAAAAAGATAGAGTCCTATAGATACATGTCACTTGTATCCCTGGATGACCGCATAAGAAACTAATGATGGTGGCTATCCCTGCGGGCATATCCAATTATGGAATATTAAAGGATAGGAGTGGAAAGGAGACTTAACTTTCGCTCTGTTTCCTTTTAGTCTTATCTGAATGTTTGACTATGAATATGGATGGCCAATTAAAAAATTAACAATTAAAAGATAAATAACACAGTAAAAAATTTTTTTTCTCTCCCTTCTGCCACTCACAGCCACTGTGTCAGAATTATTTCTTGTCATCCTGTTCCATGGTCATGTAGAGCTGTTCTTGGCTGGCATTAGTACATATTATTAAATTGAAAAGGAAAAGAGCTGAAATGTTATTTCAGCCACCCTGGAATCTTGTAGGAGGACATTTTTTGCTGTATTGGGAAGATTTGCCTTTTACCGGGATCTGCCCAATAATGAACAGTGCTACAACAATCTAGACAGAAACCAGAATATGGTTTTATAATCAAGTTTTGGGATATGGTTTTAAGCTTCCATATATCATTTTGCCAAAGACTTTTTGAAAACAAAACCAAACTCCACATTTCTCTTGAAGGTCACACACTAGTATGAAGGTGGGAAAGCTATTAACAAAGAACAGAGTGTGACACACTCCACTGTTTTCAAGGAAAATCAGAACAAGAAGCGTTATTTACTTTTAAATGTTTATTTATTTTTGAGAGAGACAGAGAGAGAGAGAGAGCGAGAGAGAGCGAGGGGGGAGGGCCAGAGAGAGAGGGGGACAGAAAATCTGTACTGACAGTAGCCAGCCCGACGTGGGGCTCGAACTCACGAACCACGAGATCGTGACTGAGCCAAAGTCGGGCACTCAACATACTGAGCCACCCAGGCACCCTGAAACATTATTTTTTTAAAAAAGGGTATGACCCATTATTTGTATTGTTCTTTTTGAACATCCCTTCTAGGCTCCTAACTGCATGTCTGAGATACGGTGTTCCAAAATCACACAACTGAAGGGATCTCAGAGATCATCTGTTTTTCTCTGCTTATTTTACAGATGAAAAAACTGGGGCCTAGAGAAATTAAATAAATTTTCCAAGGCCACACAGCCAGAGGTGTCCGTTTCCAGTTTTCCTGTATTCGGCATCACAACAGTTAATGTTAGCATGGCCCCGTCTTTACAAATGCAGTGTCCCTGACCACTTCTGACCACACATCCAGAGGCTCGGGAAATGATTCCGGTGGGCTTCATGTGTATAATGACTTTCCCACCTCTGCTTAGGCATTTCCAGAAAGACTATCTGTTGGTACACATTTGCTGGTAAACCAGATCCCAAGATCGGCCTGAAGAATGGAGACTGCTTGTTGCCCTCCACTGAAAAATTTATCTTGAGCCCTTTTTTTTTCTTCTTTTTGTGATTACCACATGAGTATTGATTTTAATTAGTTCTGTCTATTAAGATCCCCCTTAGGTTCAAAGGCCAGCCTGGTAATTAACTGTTCAGCTTTCCTCTTGCTGGCAGTATTGCTGGGTGAGTTACTGCCCTCTGCCATAAACTGGGATTGATGTTCCTCTATGGATCCGCCCTTAAGACTTCAGACCCGGATGGAGTCCCTGTCTCAGGTGGTTTTCCCCGTCTTGTTACTGACACGGGAGTAGGAGAAGGTGGCTCTCAGATTCTGTGATGCTTTTCCTATTCATTAAGGCAGATATATTAGTACCAGGGCCTCCAAACGGTGTGTGTGTTGTTGGTAAGTATTGCGGTGATGTGCATGGACTTTTTGAAGCTTGCCTGATATCAAAAACTGGCAATGACATAGTATCAAACCGCACCCCTTTGTGTTTTGTGAATAAACTTGGTACTTGCGCTGGGTGGGTCAGGGCTTGGAGCAAAGGTTTATGGTCCATATTCTCTTCAGCTTTCCTGCCATCTTGAATTCTGGGAAAGGTAGAGAAGGCTCTTCAGTAATTTGTGGAATCTGTTAGAGCTAATCTCCCAGAGACTGTGTGTGATGTTTAGGGTTTTAGAATAATCTGGGGGGGCTCAACTCCCAAAGTGAATATTCTGTGCTTAAGCAGATTTTATCAACCAATTTGTGTTTGGGTCTGTAGTTATAATAGGTGTTTGGGATGATGATGGTAATTCTGGACTTTGTTTACAGCTGATCAATTAATACTTGAGTGACAGTCCTTTTAGATTAAATCAAAATCTCTGCCATTTTCTGGGGTCTATTATTGAGTGCAATTCCTTATTTTTAATGAAACAGCTAAACGGTTTAATGTACCCTTTGTAATGTTCACAAGCTCTGGATTTACTGAGACAACAAAATTCTTTGTGTTTTCCTGAGCAAATAGCGAAGGTGGAGACCGTCCAGGCCCATTGCTTCCTTACATGCCGGGTGCCCTTCCTTTATAATTACCCTTCCCTCCTACAGTGTCCTGTCTGCCTCCCAGAATCTCTCTTGGGTACCTTGAAAACTTTGCAGTCCGAGTTTATTTCCTGAGGTTGGTAGCGATAATATTTTTAAATAACTATCATCTGGCAGGCTGAAATGAGACACTGTGTGTCCTCTGTCTTATGTTTAGCAAAATATCACTGGACAAGAAAAATACGGGAATGCATTACCATGCATTGTGAGTCCAGTAAAGCAATTTACTCTTTGATTATTATTTATTGAGGGCATAGTGTTTACATAAAAACATCGTGACACATATAAAATAAACTATGGATTTCCTTCCCTCAAGGAGAACATAGCTAGGAGCGATGTAGTGTGATCAAAGACAGAGAGCTGTCTGTGAAGCAAATGAATGGAAGTAGACCAATGGCGAGTCTGTGAGCAGCTGTCACACGGATGAGCCGGGGGAAAGAGTATTCGTGCACTCAGCTCAGAAAAGACTTGGGTCGCATGTAACTGCGCGTAGGAACATGACTCACAGCTGGATTTTAAGGGCAATTATGCAACTATGACAATACTAAGCAAAATCTGATTTCCCCTCAGACTGGAGTCCTGCAAAATAGGAATGTGTTATCTATCTCTTTTCACAGCAATGCTTAATGATGTGTCTGTGCCACAACAGAACAATCCTTTAAGGGAGAAAGTGAGTGACAGTCATTGACAAAACTTGCTGGGAATTAATTTTCGGCAGTTCCCTAGTGAGCACATGCATTTTATATTTCAAGATCATTGTTGCAGATGAAAGAAAGGTAGGAAAAATGGGCTATATTCGATTCATGTTAAACATAATACTTTATGCTTCCAGGGGAAAAATGTTCACATTTGTTCCAAAGAAGGTTATAGAGAGACTACAGTTGCCAGTAATGAAACATTAAATGTTTGAGTACTAACCCACCTTGAGATGGTTTAATAGTGTTACATTCCGAGGCCTGATTGCTTCAGGTGTCTGATGTATGGTTATTTCCAGTGTTCCTCTTCGAGAAGATGGTACTCCTGGGAAGAATAAACAGAACTAGGAAATAAGGGTTTTTTTTTCTTTTTTTTTGCTTTTAAGTTAGTCACAGTTTATCCTCTGAAAAAATTGCATTAGAGAAATAAACAGGAGGCTAAATAGGACCCGAATCCAAGTTTGGTATTACCAAATGACCCTAAAATAGTATGGTAGATTAAAACATACCTCTGGCATCAGACTGCTGGACTGGCTTTGAAATGTGGCTCTGATGCTTGTTAGCTGTGTGATTCTGGCCAAGTGAGTTAACCTCTCTGTTCCTTAAAAGGCCTATCTCATAAAGTTGTTGTGAGAATTAAGTAAGTTTAATAACTGTAGTTGTATATCCAGGATGTATTGAACGTGTATTGGAAATAGTCTTGAGTATTTCTGCGTTAGAGGAAGTGCTCAAAAAGTGTCGTTGAACTTGAAGCTAACATAGCATTGTGTGTCCACTATACTCAAATTAAAAAAAAAAAAAAGTTTTTTCAAAAAGGGCTTTGGTCGCACTTGTCCTTTTCTCAAACACTAGGCATTCGCTGTTCTGTCATGCCCAAGGCCACCAGAGTTCATGTCTGTCAGCGGCTGCGTGACTTTGCAGCCCCAGAAACATTTTTAGCGGCCGTGGAATGATTACGATTCCTTACCTGAAAGCCTAGGCTAATTTCCCGAGGCCTCCGCCTCTTTCCCCAATGTGACACGTTGGATAAGTTTCCCTTTGTTTACTTTGTATATAATTTATTCCCCGTTTCCAAAAAGGATTCAAAGTGTTGAGGAGAGGCCTGAGCCCTCCAGCTGCATTGGCATTTCCTGGTGGGTCATTTCACAGTTGAGCACAGAGACCTCATTGTTCTCTGCGGCCAAACGTGACACAATCATTTTCTTGTTGGAGGCGAATCTGTGGCGGGTTTGCTGAGTGTGGGATTTCTGTTGCGAAATCTCACGTGGGGTCTAAGGGATCCTCTTTGGCTCCACAGAGATCTCAGTTGAACTGATGTCGGAGTGTTTGGACACAAAAGCTACCGCCCACCTGACCCAGGCTGTGGATGTTTCCTTAAACACCTGCTGTGTGCAAGGGAGAAAATACTTGTTTGCTTTCAGGACATCGATTTCCAAATCAGAAAGCATGGCGTGTCAAACTTTCCCTGTGGGGTGCCAGAATAGATGGGGTGGAGAGTTTCTGTGTATTGTACGGAGCGACACAACAAGACAAAATGTGGAACAGTGACTTTCTCTCAGTCTCACCTGGTAGGAAGTATCCAAGTGTATTAGAGTGCCGAGACTAGGGCAGTTAGAGAAAGGGGAACAAGACAGGGTGCCCAGGCCCCCTTATTTGTAGAGGGTGTATGGAGACAGGCAGTAGAGCTCCCCTCCACCCTTTGCCCATTGGTTGGTGGTTTCCATCATCACTACACCCGCTGGTAGACTGTGCCCGCCATTATGTCCTCTGCCTCCACCCCACTTCTTGGGGAAGCCAGCACTCTTGGACTCCTTCTTCTTCCCTATAGAAATCTTGTTAGGCTCTGTCCCTCTGCCATTTTCATGCTCTGACAGCAGAGAAATAAACAATGTTGCTCACATTGGTTACCACGAGGTCATTTTAATTCCAGAGTAGGCTGTGTGTCTGTGCATTTGTAGGAGCTGGGAGAGGTGAGGATCCACAGATATTTAGGAAAGAATGTAACTGTTATTCTGTTTCTATTCTTTTTATTTTTTTAATGTTTATTTATTTTTGAGAGAGACAGAGGAGAGAGGGAGGGAGAGAGAGAGAGAGAGAGAGAGAGAGAGAGAGCACACAAGTGGGGTAGGGGCAGAGAGTAGAGAGAGACACAGAACTCAAAGCAGGCACCAGGCTCTGAGCTGTCAACACAGAGCCTGACGTGGGGCTCGAACTCATGAACCATGAGACCATGACCTGAGCCAAAGTTGGACGCTCAACCGACTGAGCCACCCAGGTGCCCCAATGCTATTTCTATTCTATGTTATTGTTCCTCTCAATAAGGTAGGACAGTGAATTGTTGACTGGATCTATCTATCATCTATCTATCTATCTATCTATTATCTATCTATCTATCTATCTATCATAAAGCACAATTTGTCCATTATTCTACTGATGGGCCAATTGGTTGTTTCCCAGAAGAAGTATTTAAAGAGATGTGCAGATGAAGTTGAAGTATACCAGCATGCATGGGTTAAAGCAAAAAACTCTCAGAATATGGAGAGAGGGAGAAAAGGAAAGGCTGTGTCTTTATTTTGTTTATTTTTTAAAAAGCTTTCTAAATGATCTCATCATGCGTTAGCTATCTTGACAAAGAAAAAGAAATTCACCCTGACAGTGTGTGGGGACACATTCTTGATCTGTACCTGAGTGCTTACCCTGCTGTTTGCTCTTTAGAAGCCATGAAGCCAGGGCTCCTGGTCATGCCCTCCACTGTCTCTTTCTCTTGGTCAAGGGGAGATTTCTCTCACTATCAGACCCATCCAGGGGCAGTTTCTTGGCCTTTAACTGCCGTGAGGCCCAATGTCAATGTCCTTCTAGCTTCTGCTCTGGAAAGGAAGTCAAGAGGACTGCCACATTATGTAATTTAGAATCAGATGATCCTAGGGGATCCAGGGCGCAGACAGCAGGCAGTGTTGCAAAGTCCTGTACTGGCTTACCCCCAGCCGCCACTGCTGGGTTGAGGAGGAAGGGTACCTGTCAGAGGTCTTTTCAGCCTGGAGTCCTCCCCCTGATAATGGGGGACCACCATCCACGTGGCATTATTTACAGGTGTTGATAATCTCTTTGCTGGCTCATTCATTTTGCTCTGACATTTGGCTTGTGATATGGATATTATTTTATAGCTATACATTTACCTTTTGTTGTTTACAGCTAATAGATCTACTCATTTAATTACACACAGTGTTTTGGCTTATAATTAAGTGCAAAGGGATGGAACACAAATGTGGAACAAAGATCCATGGGAGCAGGATTTAAGGGGAAATAACAGGAAGAGTACTGGACTAGGAACCCCAAGGTTTGGATTTGAGTCCTGCTGTCCAAGTTCCCATGTCTCGGGGCTGGTGCAAGGAGATCTGAGGCTCTGTTCATGCTTGGTTCATTCTGTGTAATCCCTGTGTTGTCCCTGTCTCTATTGTCTTGACCAGCTACATGTTGACTCTCTTTTGATTCCTTATAATTTTTCTAGACCAGAAGCAGGGTCAACTCAACTCAACTCTTCCCTCCCCTCCTCTCCTTCCCTCTCTTCCCCTCCTCTCCTTTCCCCTTCCCCCCACCTCCCTCCCTCCTTCCTCTCTCCCATCCTCCCTCACTCCCTTCTTTCCTTCTTTCTTTCCTTCCTTCCTTCCTTCCTTCCTTCCTTCCTTCCTTCCTTCCTTCTTGTTTTTATTATCGTTTATCAAGCTTCCCAAGAAGGGGATGGGGAAGTGAAATAGAATTTACTGAGGGTCTTCTATTTTCTAGGAACTTGACCTATATCCTATCATTGGATCATTGAAACAGTACTGAGTGATTGGACTGATTATTTTCACATTTTTATTATTTTAAAAAGAAGGAAACTGAACATAAGTGATGTTGAATACCTTGGCCAAGATCACATGGTTGGTGTTGGCAAATCTATATCTATCTACATCCAATACTCTATGATCTTCCCATCCAGAGCACTGCCTCCCCTTGAGAGTGTCCTGCCTCTGGGCTTTCCATTGCCTTTAAGAGTTAACCATGTTCCAGTTTTGATGACTAGAATTTTGGTGCATCATCCAGGGCCCTTCTGTCATCCCCATTCCTAATTCCACACTAAGGCAAACAATTCTAATTTTTTTTCAGGCTCATCAAAATAAATGTGGGGTCCCCTTCATCTATAGAAGTCAGTATTCTTTTTTTTAAACTCTTATTTATTTTTTAAGTATTTATTTATTGATCTATTTATTATTTTTTTAGAGAGAGAAAGAATGCCAGTGGGTGAGAGGGGCAGAGGGAGAGGGAGAGAATCTCCAAGCAGACTCCATACTCAGCACAGAGCTCAGTGTGGGGCTTGATCCCACGATGCTGGGATCATGAATTGAGCCAAAATGAAGAGTTGGACTCTCAACCAACTGAGCCACTCAGGTGCCTCACAATCAGGATTCTTAACCTTTTACAGGTCATAAAGGTAGAGAATTTGATGAAAATTAACCTTATGAATTATCGCAGGTGTTCGTGTGTGGTACACACACACACACACACACACACACACTTCACACTTCATACATTTGCATAACAGTTATGGGGAATTCAGAGAACCCCAGAGGCCTAACTCTGGACCCCTGTTAAAGGTTGTTTGATCAGGAAGATTACTTTTCACTGGTCAGGGCCTGGGAAAATGTCTCATTTTCTCTATCCTGGGTAGGAAAGGAACTCATTTTCAGCGTCGCTCGAGGGCATGGTGGACATTCCTTACCTCGGGTGGCTTTTTTCCTAGGTGGGTACTTCCTGTGTTCTGCACATTTGCTGGCTTCCTGGGAGTGGTCAGCTCAGTGGGGCCATACACTAAAGAGGATCAACATGTCTGGGGTCCGTATCCGTGTGCCACCTTCTGCACCTGAAATATTAGCATGATTCCTGTTTTCTCTGCTTCTCAGGGTGAAAGCAAAATGGGATAAAATATAAAAGCACTTTGAAAGTAAAGCTCTGTGTCCTGGTGTCACTGAAGAAGATTTTCTGAGCTTGGCCATTTTTTTTTTTTTTTTTTTTGCATCGTCTACTCTTCCAACTCTTCTTCTTGAATCATCTTGATTCGAAACAGCTGTCGCTGACATTTCTGAAACTTTCTGAAGGAAGGGAAAATTTGGTATTCCACCTGAGGCTTTGCTAAGGCCCAGCAGCCTGCTGTTGTACTTCCCAGCTGCTCAAACCCTTCATTTTAAATGCACTCTGAGGCTTAAATTGGACAGACCCTTACATTTTGCTTTTTTTTTTTTTTTTTCCTCCAAGAGCTACCCAGTGCTGCTGGCAAATTTATAGCTGGCTGGTTTGGTTAATTAGGAAAAAAGTCTGATGCATGAAGATTATGTAAGCCCTGAGCACTGTAAAGTAAGCATCTTTCGGAGTTCACAATCAACCCAGGGAAACATGACACCTGTCCTTAAAATGCCTGACACGGTAGTTTCATGTTATGGATTTGAAGTTTGGGATATGTCATGGTAGTCTTCCTGCTGGGTGGTTAGATGTGTCTCCTGCGTTAGGTAGAGACACGACGCTACCCAAAGCCATAACATGGTCTTATTATAGGAATGGCTCTGGAGTCTTCAACAGAGTGAGCAATTCTGATCCATTTTCTCATTGTGATGCAAAAGATACTTGCAACTTTTATGCGGTCTTTGCTGCCCATTGAAGCCCTTTTTAGGACTAATCATTTGACTTTGCACTAATGAGATTAAACCCAGCAGGGGCAGATATTTTCCTTTTTAATTTTCATTCCTGTTATTTAATTGGCATTACACACACATAATGAGACCAGAAAAAAAACACCCTGTAGCAATCTGTTCAATACAAATAACTCAGGCAGATGCAGCCAGATGTATCCATGGTGACCTCCTTGACTCTGTCACTACCTGCACATTAGGGAAGATGGCCCGGAACACTTAACTCCTTATTTGCTGAATGTATCTCAAAGGAGCTTCCTCCCTTCTTCCTTCCATAGGAAAAGGCATTTAGACAAATCTATGTGTTTCTCCATATTGGGAGTTGTCTGCTCAGCACCTGTGTGAGTGATATAGCCTGGGGTTCTGAGTGGGTGCTGGACCCTGGTGTTTGTGCTGGCTCACTGCCGGTTCCAGTGATGTGGGCAAAGACATTATCCATCTGTTCCCAAGGCTCCATCTTACAATTTGGAGGAGAAATACTGAACCACACGTGAAGCCATCAGAACAGGTAATAAACAGAACACATCCTTTTCGTGTACTAGGTTTTTATATCAAGACCAGTCTTCTCTTCTGAAAAAAGACATTGTCTTTTCGAGTCTGATATGAGGAGGTCCACTCTCATGAGCCATAGTGGTTTTAATCTTTCTGTACTTAATAATTCAGGATCCCAGGGTCAGCCTCGTGATCCCCTGGTGTCCAACAGTGCACCATCACGTGGTGGTGACCACGGGGCTTCCTTCAATGCACCATAAATACCTCCTTTCTTCCCCAAAACATCAGGTGACCATTAATGTAAGCTCCACATCCCACGGAGCAAATTGGGTGATTCTGAAATGTATTTTGGAACTTTCCTTTGTTTACACAGCATGTGGAACATAAAAGTTTCCACACCTATAATAGACGGGACATTATCATGTTACTGTCCATCTTGTCACTGAAGGAAAGATACAAAGGCAGGAATCCTCTTGCCACTTCATTAGGCTCTTTTCTCTCTTGGGATTTTCTCTGCCAAAAGCTAGTTCCCTTCCAATGTTCTCTGTTTCCGTGAAACGTACCAACATCCTGGTGATATGTACCCGTGAAATGTACCAGCATGCTGGTGATATGTGTCCGTGAAGTGAAACCTACCAGCATCCTGGTGATGGGGAAATAGGAGGCATCTTTCAGACTGCTTCCCTCTGGTCAGTGCATTTACTCGTTTTCACGTCTGCCATGACCACGCACCTCCTGTAGTACGGGACCAGGAGAATAACCACCCAGTTGTTCTTCCTTTTCTAACTCTTGCCCTTTCGCTGTCCATGTCGGCAACCTGACTGCTGTTTTAGAGACCCAAGTCAGATACATTTCATTTTAATATTCATGACCTTTCAATAGCTACCCTTTGCACTTCAGCAAAACAAAGTAAAAAACCAGACTGAAGCAAAACCAAACCCCAAATACATTAAGTCCATACCTTGGCTCATGGGGCCCTATGTGGCCTGGGGTCTGGCTCTGCTCTATGAAGATGCTGCCGTCTCTTACAATTGCATCTTACTGCAATAGTCACCTCTTTATCGTTTCATCCTCAGGTGAAAACAAAATGATTAGCGTCCCTCCCTGGCTGTGCACTGTCTGTCTTTTGACAGACACCCCAGCCTCACCTTGCTCTTCATTATCTCTTTTCCAGCCACTTCCCTCTGATTTCCTAGTGCTGGTCCTCTTCCTTCCAGGACTCTACCCGCTTGGGACTTTACCTGGAACATCCTTCACAATCCCCTGACTCACCTGCTTCTTGCCAGCAGCTTAAGGTGTGTTTATTCAGAGCTGCCTTGCTGGCTCTCCAGGCCACATGCTACGCTTTGTCATTTGGTCTCCTAGGACAACAGTAGTCATTCCTACTCACCACTGGCCATAAACTTCCATCTGTAAGGTGGCCCCAATCTTCTCTTTTCTCAGTGAGAAGATCTATGTTTTTTTTTTTTTTTTCTCAAACAGGAATAAGTAAACTTGAAGAGCTATAGATGAGACAGTCAGGAGCCTAGATATGGGGGCACCTGCATGGCTCAGTTGGTTACGTGTCCAATTCTTGGTTTCAGCTCAGGTCATGATCTCATGGTTTCATGAGTTTGAGCCGTGCATCGGGTTCCGTGCTGACAGTGCGGAGCCTGCTTCTGAGTCTATGTCTCCCTCTCTCTCTGCCCCTCCCCTGCTCACGCTCTCTCTGTCTCTCTCAAAATAAATAAATGAAGGTAAAAAGAAAAGAGCCTAGTATGGTATTTAATGTAGGCATGCTACATGTTTACAGTCACATCGTACAAAACAGTGTGACTGTGGAGACATGGTTTCTTCTACTTTCATTGTTTCCATGCTCTTCATTTCATCCTTGACCTCGTGTCTTCGTCACCGCGAGAGCCATTTTTTGAGTTCCCTAATGCGGTTTTGTGAGCCATGTCACCTTCACTTCTATCTAAGTTGTTTGACATATAGCACTTTGTGAATCATGCATGATGCTGTCGCTGGAAATTTATCCCGAGCCACTGGAACCCATTTGTGTAACATTAGGATAGGTTTTTTTTTTTTCCCCCTCATTCATCCCATGAGTATGTATTTATGATGGCCGCGCTCTGGACAATCACTGGATTGCTTTAAAAGTGATCTTTAAAAGGCTTGTTTACAATGACTTCTAGCATTTACAATTGTTAGGTCATCCCTCAGGGACAATTACGAAATCTTCGTTAATTCCACTCCTTCTTTATTGCCAATTATGTCCGTTCTAGGTTAATTTGCTGAATGACAATTCAGTGAACGACCAATTTGCTTAATTTACCTGTTTCTTTTCACCATTTAATTTTTAGCCCACAGGCTTTTTTTTCTTTCTTCTTAACAGCACTGTAAGGGATGTGAAATTGGTCTCTGCCTCAGTTCCCTCTTCTCGGACTGGATACTGTTTGGCCCCTCGACACCTTCCCATCCCTCCCCAACACTTTTTTTTTTCTAATAGAACCTCCCTTTTCTTTAGGTAACCGTCCCTCTCTCATAGCCTTGGACCCTGGAACCACTGACCCCATCTTTGTTTTAAGCATATTACCTTGAGTGAGGTAAGGTGAGGCCAGATGCGGATGAAGAGAGAGAAACCAAGATTTTACAGTTTTGTTAGACCAAAGACCCCTGGGGAGAGCACAGTAGGACACACAGGAACAGTTAGGGGAAGCTCTGAGGGCCTTCATGAGGCAGGGTGAGGAAGCAAAAACTGTGGGCAGGCACGGTGATTATGGTGTTTCAGTGGGAAGGGACACGAAAGGCAGAATAGGCCATTTTAGGACTGGATTTCTGACTTTGAAAGTGGTGACACCCCCCGCCTCCTATGGAATTCATGTTCACTGTGATGTTAGAGTATATGGTTTGGGGCTCTCTGAAGTTTCAAGATGTTTTTGGGCGAGTCTGGGTTTATTTGGGAACAGCTAGTAGCCATTTCTGTAGATGTTAAGGCGTCGATTTTCATAAATGAAAGAGAATGCCTAATCCAATACCTGCTTCGTGTGTGAGTCCTCATGAATGCAAGCCATATGTGGCATTTCCCTGGTGATATATGCAGTGTTTGCCCAATCCTACTTTAGGTTGAGAAGAACTTGGAAAGCAGGACCTGGCCCTCTAAGGCAATGGTGGGATTGTGGACTTCACACTGGATGCCAGTACGGAACACTGAGATCCAGATGAGACAAATTACATCTTAGCAGAAGCCAGTGTGGGCAAAGAATTGTCATGGCCATGTTTTCCCATTCCCCCTGGTGCTGGCAGATCGTACACGGGGCATAGATCACCCCCAGGGAGAAAAGAAGGAGAGGTGAGAGGCAATAAGGACTTCATGTGTATCCAAATGAGTCTGTGCCGGGGAGGGGGGGATGGGGCCAGGGTATTGGAACTGACATGCTCAGCTTTCCACCAGGAGGGTCTGAGAGCTAAGCTGAGATGTTCAGAAATAAAAGAAGCAAGACTATCACATTCATCCCTGACTATAGGAGACATTCTATCTTGACATCTTTAAATGGCCTTTTGTGTAGAAGTTCATAGCCACATTTCTTCTTGGTAAGTCTGGTGTTTCAGTTGGCTTTACCTATATTTTGGCCTACTCTCTGTTCTTATAGTATGGGACCCCTGTGGGTGTTTGTCGAAATTAGCGGGGTCTAAGCCATCAGTGACTCGTGTTACGTCAGATCTCCTGGTTTGGCTGTAGTAAGTGGAAGTTGACTAAAGACAGCCTTGTCAAATTATTTATATTGGCTCTTTTGAGAAGACAAATGTCAACATAAAATTCTTTAGTCTTTCTATGGGGCGCTTGGGTGGCTCAGTCGGTTTAAGTGTCCGACTCTTGGTCTCGGCTCAAGTCATGATCTCATAGTTCGTGGGTTTGAGTTCAGCTTTGGGCTCTGTGCTGGTGGTGTAGAGCCTGCTTGGGATTCTCTCTCTCTCCCTCTCTCTCTCTCTCCCTCTCTCTGCCTCTCCCCTTCTCTCTCTTTCTCAAAATAAATAAATATTTAAAAACAATTCTTTAGTCTTTCTAGACTAAAAGGCCACAGTATTTCAACCTCTAGGTGGATGTCAGTGATGGCCTGTCAATCACCCAGCAGGTATAGAGGCTTGCAAACATTTTTTTCTTCTCTCTCTGTCTCTGCCTCTCTCTCTCAGATATGTAGATATTATGTGATAATACTCTTCAGGTTAAGTCCTACTTTCATATTTTTACATTATCACTTAAAATTTTTCATTATATATTTAAATGTTCCAAAGGATATAATTTTGATCATTTGGCAAATATTGACATCTGAAAATAAACTTTAGATGACTCTTCTAAATGTACCCAACAAATAGGAATGCTATAGTAATTTGATTCTCACTATCATCTAAAAAAATTTTTTTTTAATGTTAATTTATTTATTATTTTGAGAGAGAGAGAAAGAGAGACAGAGTGAGAGCAGGGGAGGGGCAGAGAGAAAGGGAGAAACAGAATCCGAAGCAGGCTCCAGGCTCTGAGCTGTCAAGCCTGATGAGGTGCTTGAACCCATGGACCGCAAGATTATGACCTGAGCCAAAGCTGGACGCTCAACTGGCTGAGCCACCCAGGCGCCCCCTCACCATCATTTTTTTTTTTATAAAATGCATGAAGAATCTTTTTTGTAACAGCAGGGAATCTTGCATCATGTCTTCTTGTGCTAGGAATCGTATTGTTGTATTGTTCACAGAAATGTATTCTAACATAATACATTGTTATGTTTGAAAGTCTTTCACCTCATTCTACTTTTCTAGGATTTAATGTATTTAAATTTAAATACATTTAAATTAAAAAAAATTTCTATGACCTTAAGGCTTTAAAATGTGAATACTTTTCTTCTAGATGGACTTATCATTATAATAATTCATACACACTGGATCAGAAAACATGCATTTATTACAAACTGTGATAAATTATCATACACAGAAGTAAAAATTGAAAAGTTTACTTATTTATTTTGAGAGAGAAGGAGGGGGAGAGAGCAGGGGAGAGGCAGAGAGAGAGAGAGAGAGAATCCAAAGCAGGCTCTGCACTAGCACAGAGCCCGACCTGCGGTTTGATCCCATAAACTGTAAGATCATGACCTAAGCCAAAATCAAGAGTCAGACACTCAACCCAGTGAGCCACCTCAGGGGCCCCACATAAGTAAAATTTTTATTGAAAATGCATTCCATAATGAAATGTATTAGGGGAGATGGTTAAGATGCCTTTTGCTTAAAAGAACATTCATTTTTTCTCATTTTTCAGTTACCCAGTTTGGCCCTTTGGGAAAACGGACCGGGGTAAGACTGGCCATGTATTGTGAAAGGCGCCGTTCAAGGAAACCAACGTTAAGAATGTGTGCCTAGAGAAGTTGAGGGTTGATAATCTGCCTCACACTTCTCAGAGTGTCTTCGTGTTATCCTTCGGGGTGTCCATAGCCTGCTTTGAAGACCAGTGTCTTTCACTGTGGGAAATGTGGCAGAGATGTATTTCAGCAAAATATCACTTTCCACTTTCAGGATCCTCTCATTTTGGGAAAGACGGATACCAGAACAAGCCTTGGTCTGCTCTGCAGACTTGGGATGCTTACCGTGGCAGTTAGGTACCTGAAGTAAAACGGTGATTCTGCATGGCTGAAAGAGTAAACTCATACATTTTTTAACATGAAAAATTTCTGGAAAGCAAGTTAAACATGATAGATGACCATTCCTTGGAGAAGAACCAAAATTTTCAGGTGCTAGGGAATTAGCATAACTCAGTGAATGCTAAAACTGAACTTATTTTTAGAAATCTATAGAGATTTGTTCTGATACAAAGCAACCGTATTATTATGAAGGGTAAAATAACCCCAGAAATCACAAGATGTTCTGAGGTCCAAATCAACAAAATATCAGAGCGGATATCAAAGGGAAATCTGAAACGATTTATCATGAAAGGCAGGAATGCCTTCGGGGAAGGTTTCTTCCCCCCAGGTTAGCTGATACACAAGTCAAGTGGATATGTCAAATGTAAGACAAATAATGGTCTTAATAGAATTGCACAACTGAACTGCTTTGATGGAATTGGATCAAGGGAAAGCAAGAAAAGGAACACATTTGTACAGGGTGAAGTATTATCTTGGCATACATTGTCTCATGAGATTTGGCTTTCAAAATGGGCTCAATTTAATTTTGTGAATGGCCGTTTGAATTGAAAATAAGCCTTTAGAACCTGAAGAGGAATAATCAGAGCACTGGGTTGAGACAGTCTGGGGCTTTTACTGAGGTTTCGTGGCAAGCTTTCCCTGGACAGGTCTGGTGTTCCTACTTGTGATTTTGAAGGTGCACATGCTGGACCACTGTGCCAGATCTCTTCCTCCAGGTCCCAATCACAGGACACCCTCCTTGATAACTTTCATATTGGGCAAACAGTTACGCAGTAGCTAAGATCGCCAGTGACCTTCTGCTTTCACCTTGGTCTTTTGGCAGATGTGATAGACTATTTTAATATAGAAAGTGTTATAGAGTGTGAGGTTCTGGACACTTCAGCATTTTTTTTTTTTTTGTGGGCAAGTGCAAAGGGTTCTTCTCTGCTTTTATTTATGTTCTTGCTTTCTGATGATGGACCTTTATTGAGGAGATGTAAATATCTCTTTCTGTTCATTTATTTTCTGATATCTCTGGTGGCGGTGGTTTTGTTTTTGTTTTTGTTTCAGTTCTGCTTCTAAGGAAGGTAATTGTCTTGAGATTCTGTTATTTTCTATCCTTGGGGGTTTCTGGTAACTGAAAATGATATCATTAAGTACTTGGAAGGAGAAATAGGTCATTATTTACAGTTAAAGGGTACACTTTAAAAAGTATTGTAATTATCTACAATAATTCTATGCAGTTTTTAGTATCTTTTAAAAAATATTTTTATTTATTTTGAGAGAGAGAGAGAGAGAGAGAGAGAGAGAGAGAGAGAGAAAGAGCAGGGGCGGGGCAGAGAGAGAGAGAGGGAGAGAGAGAGAATCCCAAGTAGGCTACTTGCTGTCAGCGCAGAGTCGGATGTAGGGCTCGAACTCAAAAACCATGAGATCATGAACTGAGCCAAAAGTAAGAGTCAGATGCTCAACCAACTGAGCCACCCAGGTGCTCCTCTATGCAGTTTTTAAACTCATTATATGACAGTAGTTTATTATTATTATTTTTAACGTTACTTATTTTTGAGACAGAGAGAGACAGAGCATGAACAGGGGAAGGTTCAGAGAAAGAGGGAGACACAGAATCTGAAACAGCTCTGAACTGTCAGCACAGAGCCTGACGCAGGGCTCGAACTCACGGACTGCAAGATCATGACCTGGGCCGAAGTCGGATGCTTAACCGACTGAGCCACCCAGGCGCCCCTATATGACAGTAGTTTAAAACTCAGAAGTTAAGTAAGGGAAAATGGGTTACATTTCCTAATATTGTTGTATTTTGCAGAATCCAGGCTCTTCTTTGGGAACACCATAAATATTCGATGAAAATCTCATTGATCCAAATAGTGTTTACTGTTTGATTCCATGAATATTCTAGCCACATGCATGACAAATGTATAGTATCATCATATTCATATTCAAAGTAATTATGAGCGTCATAGATATATGACTTGAATTACTCCCCTCAGAATTTTGCATATTCACACCATCAGGTCACCTTGAGCAATAATCACTAGAATATTTCCATTTTGCTCCTGCTACAGGTACAGATCACAATCTCCAGGAAAGCTAAAGGGAACAGGGAGAGGGGTGGTAAAGACGGGACAGCTTCATAGTTAGCAAAATGCTTACTTGGGATTAAATGACCTTTCCTATAAATCAGAAGGAAGGCTGTCAGCTGGGCGCTTTCTCATTTGCAGCATGTACAAGCAGCAGGAAAATGAGGCAAAGCATTCTGTGAAGCAAAACATTACCTGCGACGTGATCTGTACTCACTGTTGTCTCTCTCCTCCTAGAAGCCATTAGTGAAGATAAATCAGGTGAGGCCCCAGTACATCCCACTCATCCACTGGCGCTTCCTAATAGCAGCATCTTTATTTTCCTACCTGAAGCGCTCTTGTCCTTCCAAGCGACAGGAAGGAGATAAGGTGAGCTTATGCTGAGTTGGCTTTCTCTGAAAAAAAAAAAAAAAAAAAGAAAGAAAGAAAGAAAAAAAAGAAAAGAAAAAAAAAAGAGAACATTTTGCAATACTACAAACAGAACGTGTTTGGGTCACATTGTTCCAGAGGATGGTAGTAAGATGCTTTTAAATTTCTCCAAACTGCAAAGTGACGGTGCTCTGCTGTTCCCAGATATCCTACATATCGGCCTGGAGCCATGGGAACCTTCCAGGTACCCTCAGGAATTCTCACCAATCCTGGCCATCATTTTAGACCCCTAGAAAAAGATCGGCAATCCCAAATGGCCACATGAGAAATGTCCCAGATGTTAGACTGCTTTCTGCGTTCTCTGGGGAATAAAAAGTTTTATAGTTCACTGCTCATTTTCATGTCGCTCCCCCCATCTGTCCAAGCTTATTTCTGCTAACATTGGATTTGCTGCTTCTTCTCCACCAGTCAGGCCATCTTCTTTTCCTGGTGGTTCACTTATCATGCTCTTGTCCACTCTAGCCCCTGCTCGTAGCCCCCTTTCTGCCTGGCTGATCCCCTCAGCTGTCCAAATTTTGTGCCCCCCACCCACTGCAGTGAGTGCCTAGGGACCTGGCATTTTCTTTGCAACCCACACACTCTCTACAATGCACATTGTCTTCCCCAGGGTGCGTTACTTTAGGGTGTCGGTGGAGAAAACACTCCTAGAGAGCCACAGGTGTATCTTAGCAAGAGGGGACAATAATGAGATGTCCTAATAATGGCCAAAATTAGATTGTTCGCTTATTCTCCTTTGATGCCCATTTTGTCTTGAAAATCATGTCCCTGAATCCATGTGGCCCTGTTTCAGCAACCCATAAATAGAAAGAGCATTGGAATGATGCACTCCTTCTAACGACCCTAAAGAAGTCATCTTGCCTGTGTTTAAAGAAAATGGTCATCTTGCTTTTTTTTTTTTTTTTTTTTTTTAAGGGAAAATTAAGCTCTGGTCTTGTCTCCCAGAAACTCTCTCATCCCATTCCTGTGACTGGGGCAAAATGAGAGAGGGTTTTCAGGGACTCTGACTGTGGTGTGGGTGGACGTGGAGGTCTGGGTGCTGTGCTCAGCAGACGCCAGTGGCTGCTGTGCTACAGGTAGAAAACCCCAGTCTCTCCCCAGTTCAGCAGCTGGTGCCCAGACCTCTTGGATTCCATTTGCTCTCTGGTTCCTTTTGTCCCTGGATAGGCCATAGGACTTGAAGTTTCTGCATCGTGTGTTTTGGCAGAATTGACTATATTAATTATATTAATTGTGAATTCCCTTCTCAGTAAGGAATTGGCACACACTTTTAATTGGGTTGGGTTAGAAAGAATGCCGTAGCTAATAGGTGCCGAGTGCTTATGCTGGGTGTTGATTTGCATGAGCTCATTTCCTCTTCGTGATGACAGGAGGAAAAGATGAGTGATTTTTCGCCAGGTCACTCAGCCATTGAGAAGTGGGGCTGGGATCTGTCTCTATCAGCCTGACCCCAAAGCTGGTGATCTCACCCACGGGTGTCCCTGGTGGTTGGAACCAGTTTAGTGACTCAGAGGTGTCAGGGCCAACACCTCGGCCAGTCTCCTGAGCTTTCCCTCTGAGGTGGCTGCTGTAGTTTCTGCTCTCCCCTCCCATCTCCAAGGCCAGGAAGAAGAGGGTGGCTGGCATTGTGAGATTTCCGGATCGGTCTCATTGGCTAGAGCTCTGCCACATGGGATCTCTGGCTCTCGAGGAAGCCACCAGGGTGAATGTGTAGCTTTTCACCCTTTACACTTGCACAAGTAAAAGGGCATGGTTTGGGCCCAGTGACAGTTGATAGTGTCATCCACGTGCCTGATTTTTTAGAGGTCTCTCTTACTTGGCTTTGAGGCAGGAGCCAGGGAGAGAGCATTCTCTTTCCCTGAACACTACTTTTCCTTGTGGAAAACTGAGTAATGCCCCCCACTGATATCCAGGTCCTGATCTTGGGAGCCTGTCTTTGAATCCTGGTAGCTCTTAGATGACAAAGGGCACTGTGAAGATGTCATTAAAATTAAGGATCCTGAGATGGGGACATTGCCTGGATTATCCACATGGGACCTAAATGGAATCACCAGTGTTCCTCTGAGGGGCAGCTGAGCAAGATTTGACTGGAGGGTCAGAGGTCATGTGGTGACTGAAGCAAAATGTTGTGCTTCTGGTCTTGAAGATGGAGGAAGGGACCATAGGCCAAGAAATGCAGCTCTAGGCACTAGAAAAGGCGGGAAGCAGATTCTCCCCAGGAGGCCTCTGGGAGGAGTGTGGCCTTCTTGACACTTCGATTCTGATCCAATGAAACTGGTACTGGGCTTCCGCCCTCTAGAACTATAAGAGAATAAATGTGTGTTGTTTGAAGTTACTAACTTTGTGGTAATTTGTTGCATAGCAGTGTGTGTGTGTGTGTGTGTGTGTGTGTGTGTGAAAGAGAGACAGACAGACAGACAGAGACAGAGAAATAGAAAGAGAGAAGGCAAGACACAGTGACGTGGAGTTGGCCACAACTAATGGAAATTCTTTGCCCTGGAATGTGGTTGCTTAATGCCTTTGTTCACAGCTATGGCCCTTAGTAATTAAAGCTGAGAAAACTGGGGTGGGGGGAATCCCATCAGATTCCATTAGGCACTCGATACTATCCTGTGCCATCTGTAACAGTGAGGTCTATCTAGAACAATCGGGCCGGGAACTTTGTCAAAGGCAAGAACCTTCATATGTAAGTACAAGGGGTCGGTTATCTAAGTAAGGTTTCTATTTTTCACTTCCGCCCAGACTCAGGTAAGGGATCCATTTGACAGCAGGCAGTACTGTGATTATGTAATCAGCTGTCAAAATGGGAGTCTTAATTTTTGCTGAGGTCCTAAGGGCCGAGTAGAAAACAACAGAAACCCCACATTTCAAAGTGAGTGTCAGATCTCCCACGCAGGACTGGCTGAGGAAGTGGCTGAAAATCGGTTTCACCACCTGACCTGGAGGGCACCCAAGAGAGGGGCTGAAAGGAGGGGGAAGACCATGGAAGAGCCGTGGGCTTCTCTCCCCCCCCCCCCCCCACGCCGCCCTCATCTCATGCTGAGAGGGGTTTCAAGAAGTCCGCTCGCAGGTTGCCAGCTCTCCTGTGGAGTCCGTGGGCACGAGGGATGGGTGTCTCACCACTGCTGAGGAGGTAGCTAGAGCTGTGTACCCGGTAGCACGACACCCTCAGAAGCCTACGTGGGAGCCATTTCTCCCCCTTCAGTAGCAAGACCGAAGGCATGCGTCTTCCTGGGGTGCGTGTGGGTCTGCAAGGCTGGCGGTGGAGGGGAGCTGACCAGGATGTGGCCAGGGAGCCCAGGTGATATGACAACACAGGAGAGTCTGCATGGGTGGTCTGCTGGGGGTCGGGGAGCTGAGAGGGTCAGAAGTGGCCTGTCAGTGGAGGTGGCATCACCCACATCTGAGACCTTGCTTCTAGGGGGTCTCCGTGTTCCCCTCCACTGACCTCACGAGACAAAGAGCAGGGCTAATGATCGCCAAATGTTGGATCACCAGCCAGGCTCAGACTGTGTCCAATTCCTGAGTGCCTTCCTCCCTTGGGCTGGACTCTGGCTCGAGAGAGGAGGCCTGGAAGTGTAAAGCTGGGAACGTGAGAGCCAGTGCAGCAGGCCTCCCCTCCACCCCCCTTACATTTATTTCTAGGCCTAAACAACAACAGTGGAGATGGAAAGGGACTCTAAATTAGATAGTTTGGTGTTGATTTTCGTGTTTGAGTAGGCAATCATTGCCAAAACAAAACTGTTCTTGTGCTTCAATCAAACTGAAAAAAAAAAATTGAGGGCTTTTCCGGAGATTTCCTCCAAGAGGCAGGGAAGAATGAGCGTGCAGATGAGGTTTGAATGGGTAGCAAATGAAGCATCAGTTGTTTTCGGCTTGTCCCCTGTGGCGTGTGACTTGTTCCGTTATGTGAGTAGAGCTGTTGCTGTGCGACTCCTGGTTTACCAATGCAGTGTCGCTGGGGTGCTCTAGATGTTCTGGGTCATCTTTGAAAACGTACTTGGCCAAAGCATAAGAGACTCTTAAAAACTGAGAATAAACTGAGGGTTGATGGGGGGTGGGTGATGGGCATTGAGGAGGGCACCTGTTGGGATGAGCACTGGGTGTTGCGTGGAAACCAATTTGACAATAAATTTCATATTAAAAAAAAAAAAGAAAACGTATTTGGGCAGTCTGAGTAAAGGGGAAAGCCCCATGCATGCTAGGGGAGCTTTGCTGCGAGGCTCCCTTGGGTAACTCCACAGCAGATCAGGGCAGGGCATACCCCGTCTCCCTGCCAACCCCTGAACCCACAGCTGGCCTCTTCTTCCTCCTTTGTTGATATGCAGGCTCAAGACCTTGAGTGCTTTGCCTCTGATCCCATTAATGTTCTTAAACGTACACAGTGTAGACATTATCTCTGTCCTACTGTCCGCTTTGACCCTACTTTCCCTCAGTCATTGCCTGAAGTGTCCTTTGGATATAACAAGGATTGAGGTGAAGCTTGGTAGCAGGTGGGGGTCCTAGTCAAAGCCGCAGCCTGGGAGGAAGATGAATTTCCCTTTCCGCTCTTGTTATGGGGACTTTGGCCGAAATAGAAGGAGGATAGGGGGTGAAATTGAGGAGGTGGTCCGTATAAAAGGTGGGGGATCCACTTTTGGCTCAAATTGTGAGTTCATCTCAGGGAAAGACCGATTCCTGTATGCTTTTTAGAGGAAAAAAGATGGATGTAGTGAGTCATTTCTGAAACGCACTGCAACATGCATTTGTAGGCTCAGAGCTGTGCGATGGATTGATCCCGACTTAATGCAGTTCAACAATGCTTGTTGAAGCAATCACCGTTAAAAGGATACACTAGCAATGCTGAAAAGCTGAGGGTTGAATGGGTTTCAACTTTCCTCAGCACTGAGCCAGAAACTCCTCATTTGTTTTCCCTTTCTGAGAATCACCTCATGCCATTCAGACAAGGTGACAACCGCGCCTCAAGAAACTCTGTTAAGCCAATTTACCTCAGGCGTGTGGCTGCTGCAGATTTCAGAGGAAAGCTGTGAGCAATGAGAGACTGTTTTCCCAGCTTTCCAGTGACCAAATAACTGAGCTCTTTTCCTCAAAAGAGTCGTGGGGTTACCCTGGTGACTCTGTTTCCCCTTCTGCCCTTCACAGGCTGTGTGTGTGGCCTTGGGAAGTCATTTAATCCGACAGGTCTTGAGTGACTTCACGTAGAAATGGCAGAAAGTGGGCTAAAGCTGGAGGCCAAGTGTTCGACAGTTCTCTGATTTCTTTTCTGTTGCGAGGCAGTGTGAATACCTGGGTGATTTTCACCTTACAAGGGCCTGTCTTGTGACATCACAAATAAGCCTTAGTGACCGAGGTGGTCTGACTGGCAGGTTCTCACCTTGGTATTTGAAGACCCACCCAAGGTTTCACCACTTTCATCATCCTGCCTCTTGCTGCCCTGATGGGAACTGCATGCAGATTCCTTATTCAGAGAAATAGTCCTAAGTATTTTCTTTTGGAGTGAAAAAATAGATCCTAGAAGGGCACCTGGTTGACTAATTGGAGCATGAGACTCTTGATCTTGGGGTTGTGAGTTCAATCCCCATATTGGGTGTAGAAATTGCTTAAAAAGAAAATCTTTAAAAAAAAGAGATCCTGGATTTCTTTCTTTCTCTCTCTCTTTTTTTTAATGTTTATTTATTTTTGAGAGACAGAGAGAGACCGAGCATGAGCAGGAGAGGGGCAGAGAGAGAGAGGGAGACAGAGAATCTGAGGCAGGCTCCAGGCTCCGAGCTGTCAGCACAGAGCCTGACACAGGGCTGGAACTTGTGAACTGTGAAATCATGACCTGAGCCAAAGTTGGAGGTCTAACTGACTGAGCCACCCAGGTGCCCCCTGGATTTCTTGTTTTTAAGTATTGAATATTACAACACAGTGTTATAGTATTTCCATCAACCCTTTCAAAGAATTATATAATCAGACTCAATTCATTATTCGTAGATAAGATACAAAGGCTGTATGTATTATTGGTTTTGTTTAGTGGACCTTTGGTTGCTCTCAAACCTTATTTTGGGGGGAGGTGATTTCACCTCCTTCCCTCTGCTGGGTGTTGTGATGTGTGCCAAGAGCGATAAAACATGACTCCTATTCTAAAACACTGATGAGACAGCTGGAGATAATATGTATGAACCACAGTTCAATGACATAGAAAGGAGGTTCCTCACCAATAAATATAATGCTCCCAGGTGTGGAGGGCCCAGAGGAGGACTGGGTGGTATGTGAGTAGGTAGAGATGTACTCAATAACATGTCTCACTATGTATGGTAGTGGATATTTCTGCAAAGCCTTGGTTTCCTCTGTCCCTCTACCCACTGAGAGTGTGTGGTCTTTTGGGTCGGTTAAGTCTAGGAGTCTCTGCCTTTGGAGTCTCCTTGGCCCTCTCTGTGTGTCTCATATTACCCTATACTTTCCCAAAGGGAGTTGTTATACCCTTGATTCCTTGTCCACTTATCTCTCTTACCAAATTACTATACACCCCATGGAGGGTCAGATCTATCTTGCTTACTATGGTTTTCCCAATGACTGGCATTTATTGATTGAAGTACTTATTGATTGAGAAAAATCATTGATAATTTAATAATCTGCTACTCTTGAAAGACTACTTGAAACTTTCCAGGATAGGTTTAATGATTTTCTTCAACCTGGCCTCTCTGTAGCTCTATTCCCTTTCTCCCATGGTAGATTGAACATATTATATGCTATTTATTAATTCAAGATAAAATGATTTTGTGTATCATTTTGTGTAATCATTTCTATGTATCAGGAATGGTTCTGGTTCAGAGTTTAAAGGGGTGAACAGGAAGGAGACAAGAAAATCCTTGCTGTCTTGGAGAGCAAGAGAAGAGAGACAGAAACTAAATAAGCAAAGAAATAAACAAGGACATTTTAGATAGTTCTCTGTGCTTTAAAAACAAAAAAGGCAGTGTGATGTTGTAGAGATTGATGGGGTGGGTGGTCTGGGAAGGCCTGAGGAGAGAATTCTTGACCCCTGAAAGATGGGGAGGACAGGCATGTAAATGGCTGGGAGCGGGGTAGGGTAGAGGGGATAGTTTAGGCAAAGACAAAGGTCTAGGGATAGGGACAAGCTTGAAATATTTAAGAACCATAGAGAAAGCCCAAGTGGCTTGGAAGGAGGTGAGTGAGAGTGGTTTCAATAATATGAAGTGGGAATAGGAGGCAAAGGTCAGATCATTCAGGGCATTTTAGGCCATATGTGGCAGGAAACCAAAGGCACACTAAAATTGGGTTATTTGGAGAAGGTTTTGATGTGTGCAGGGTTAAGGTAAAGCAACAGGGGTTAGTGCAGTATCCCAGGGCTGGTGACTGTGAACTGGCAGGGAGGAGGCTTATGGGGGGCGGGGGGAACGATCCCTTCATTCCCCTCCATGTTTCAAAGCTCCCATGGAGTCCTCCTGCTGGTGAAAGGAACCAGAAGCAGGAAGGCAGGGGAACCCAATGATTGGAGGCCCAATGATGGAGGCCACCCAAGAGGAGCCCACCATGGTCTAGACAAGAGTCTAGCTCACCCTGCTTACAAATTTGGATTTTCATCCCATGAATAATGGAAGGCCACTGGGGGATACTGATAAGGGGAGTGACATGGTCTGATGTCTGTTTTGAAGATGTTACTGCAGCTGCTGTATGGAATATGGCTGCAGGCATGCTGCCCTGTTAAGAGACCCATCCAATGGCCCATGTTTGCACAGCCCCCCCACCCACCTTGCACAACAGGATCCAGTCACTGTAAAGGGCTGCTGGCACTCCCTTTTGTGGCAAAGCTGGTGGATCAGCTGTTCAGGGCCACTCATAATGGCTGGATGTCTCTTGAAGTTCATGAGTGGCATGGGGGAGGTGGGACGGTAATCACACAGCTGTGTGGGGGACAGACCATGGCACTCTTTCTAGTTTTCAGTTTGGTCTGAAACTCAACTCTGGGTTGCCTGGCTCACAGTGGCCTTCCCTCACAGAAAACTACCCTGAGTGCTGCATGTCCCTCAATGTGCAGGCAGAGAGCATCATTGAGGAGGAGCTCAGCTGAAAGGGGTCATCTCTTGTCCCCCAGTAGGGACTGTTTGCTAGGGCTCTTTGCTCTTGTTTCTGTTTATGGCATCATGATAATCTTGGCCATTCCAGGGATGTGATCTCTCTCAATTGGGCTTTTGTGAAGGCAAATTGGATCTGAAAGAAATTTTTTTAGAGAAAATGTCATAATAGATGGGCCATCCTGGAAAGAAAGTGTATAATATGTGTGTGTGTGCCTATGTGTGTGTTTATGGGGAGTTGGGGGCAGAGGATGAGGGAGTGGCACAGAGGGAGAAGAGAGAAAGTGCAAGGTTTTGACAACAGTTTGATGAGTTCAACTTACCTTCCAAAAATGTTTTGTAGAAAATGTTGTAAGTTGCCCAGATTGAGGATAAAGGCAAATTTTTTGAAACTTAAAAAGCAACACACACATAAAACTTTACTTTTGGGTTACAAGTGTTTGACTTATCAGTCTGAGGCATTGTGATGCTGGTTATAGTTTGTGTTGCTATCTGTACTTCTGATTTTAAGGGAGGGTCATGCTAAAAATCTATAGAAGGAGTATTTATTGTAGAGTCAAAAACCAACTTAACTTTTGACTCCATCACAAGTCTCAGGCTATCCTAATTTGGTTGGAAGCTTGAAGTATGAATGATATATTTCTGTTGTCAAATAGAATTTTGATAACATAGAAAAAAATGACTAGGTTTTAAGTTAGTTTTAAAAGATATTTTTAGGGGCGCCTGGGTGGATCATTCAGTTAAGTGTCTGACTCTTGATTTCAGCTCAGGTGATGATCTCACAGTTCATGGGCTCAAGCCCTGCATCGGGCTCTGTGCTGACACTGTGGAGCCTGCTTGGGATTCGCTCTCTCCTTCTCTCTGCCCCTCTCTTGCTCACACTCTCTCTCAAAATAAATAAATAAATAAATAAATAAATAAATAAATATTTTTTTAAATAAAAAAGACATTTTCAAAGACAGATCACAGTTTTCCAGATTGGAATTGCTAATGAATAAACCAAATGTTAACGATGGATAGTATTTTAACACTCTGTTACAGATACATTGATCTAAATTGTTCAAGAATCTTTGAATAGTTAGTTCGTATTCAAGGGACAGCTATCATGTAATGAGATGGCTTTTAACAAACTCATTAAAACACATTCAATTGGCAAAAAATAAATTGAATGTGGACTATTTGTAAGGCAAGTGAAGGAAACTGAAATGCATGAGGCACAGTCCCTGCCCCCAAGGAGTGTATGTATTGTAATAATTTTGCACTTCAGTATAATCACCTTGGGAAGCTATCACTTTTTTTCAGTGAGATAACTTCTGCTAAATGTCTAGGAACTCCTTTGGATTTGGCTTCAGAGCACTTTAACACATTTGCACATGTGCATGCACACACACACACACCACCACACATGCAGGTGTACCTGTTGACACTTTCCAGTCTTTAGAAAATGTTCAGCAAATAGGGCCTCAAGTGAAATCCAGCCTACTGCCTGTTTGGTATGACTCCAGAGTTAAGAATGGTTTTTACATTTTTAAGTGGTTGAAAAAAAATCAAAAGAAAAATAATATATTGTGACACATGAAAATTACATGAAATTCACATTCCAATGATCAGAAATAATGTTTTGTTGGAACACAGTAATGTTTATTCATTTATATACTCTCATATATGGCAGCTTTCATGCTACAATGGCAGAGGTTAGTAGTTTTGACAGAGACCATATGGCCCTCAAATCCTGAAATATTTATTATGTGGTCCTTTGCAGAATCCTGTTTTTAGGATCATATCTAATTTGTTTTTTAAAGATTTTTCAATTAGATCGTCTACCTTCTTTCAAAGATTTGACTCTAAGTTACTCTTTTACTCTTCTCCCATTTTCAAAAACCTCTTTCTCAGAATTAAAAGATTTCATATCGCTTTATGGACATTCAGGAGAATCTTGATCAGGTTTTGAAGTAATCCCCAAGAAGTTCCCAAATACTGTGAGCAATGGTCACATTATTACTACACTGATGGAGGAAAGTCCCTGAGTTCGTTAGGATTTAAGGAATATGGAGAAGAATCCCCCTCAGTAGACCCCCAAGAAGACCTCAGAGATATATGGAACAGTGTTCAGGTACCAGAGAAACATATGAGTCCACTCTCTTTGCCCTAGTGTGTCTCTGCCTCTCTGTTATGTTCACTGTGATTCTCTCCTTCTGAGGCTGTTGACTGCCATCTCTCTTTCCTACATTCCCTACCCCATGGCCTGTATTTACTGGTGGCTTCCATTGTCTCATTGCTTTGGCTTCTTCTCTCTGGGTCTTTTGTATCCTTCTTGGTGTCTCATGCTCAGATGTTCTAGAAAGGATGATCTTAGTGGGTCTGTCAGTCAGTACCCAGTGAAGTGTATCTTTGATGCACAGAGTGATTGACCTAGATCCCTCCCACTTAGTGGGGCAGTCCATAGATGACTGTAGGGCAGGGAGAAAAAGGAGCCTGAATAGTGACATGTTATCCCCATTTGGAGCCTGTTTTCTCTTAGTCATCTGTTTGTCCTTAATATGCACTGGCGTATGGATGTCCAGGCATCAGGGATACTGCTCAAACTATAGGTGTCCTCCCCATTATTGAGGTCAACAACCAATGGATATCAACTTGGTGAATCAATATGGTGAAGAAATGCTAGCTGTGGCCCAATTACTGGGAGCTGACTATAAAATATTTCAAGATGAAAACAAATGCAGATGTCATTAGGCATTATATAGGTAAGTTGAAAGGAGAGCAAGTCAGGTTAAGGCAAGTTTGAAATACTCAGTAGTGGTCACCCTGTAACATTTAAACTGGGATTCCAGTATAGCCTAACCCAAACCTGTTTACATATCTGCAATTTTAGTTCCCTGCAGCAAAAATTTGATTTGGTTTTTAATAAGTTCATCAGAAGATGCAGAGGTCCTCATTTGAGATCAAGAAATTTGAGCCTTTAAAATAAACCATCTGTACTTTCAAATTCCAGCCCTATTTACTATCTCCTGGACCCATCCCTCTATCTGTTGTCATTTTCTCCCATTTTACATAGAGTCAAAGTAAACCAGAAGATAATACATTCATTTCAGAGACAGTTTGTTTTGGTCTAGACAAGGGTCTAGGACTCACAGAAATGAATGTGACTTCACCTCCTTAGGCCACATTAGATACTCCCAATGGCTCTGCACAGGTAACAATCCCTAGTTATTGATTTCTCTGTGACAATCACATCTGCCTTTCTAGTACATCTGGGACTCTCCAGTGGTGTAGATGGGATTCTCTCTGGAGAATTTAGCTCTTTTTAATGCTGTTTTGAATCCATCTGGAACTTGGATCTCCTCCTCTGGGAAGCAAAGGAGGTGAAGGAGATGGCCATAAACACTCTGACCTTGGTACTATCGCAGGACCAAGTGGCCATGACTTGGACAGTATTAAAGGTAGATACCCACAAGGATTATTGTGTATTAGGAATTAAGAATTAAAATGCTTCTTAGTGTTGTAGCACAGGAAGATATATACAGGAAGGGTAAGGAAAGAGGTTATTTATACACTCTTCTATGGCCTTTTTAAAATTTATTTTTATTATTTATTTATTTTTTCAGTGTTTTTAATTTTATTTTTCTTATAGCAATGGTGGTCTCTGTCAAACTGTTTCTACTTTGATGTTTTTTTTTTTTAATATGAAATTTATTGTCAAATTGGTTTCCATACAGCACCCAGTGCTCATCCCAACAGGTGCCCTCCTCAATGCCCATCACCCACTTTCCCCTCTCCCCTACCCCCCATCGACCGTTAGTTTATTCTCAGTTTTTAAGAGTCTCCTATGGTTTGGCTCCCTCCCTCACTAACTTTTTTTTTCCCCTTCCCCTCCCCCATGGTCTTCTGTAAGTTTCTCAGGATCCACATAAGAGTGAAAGCACATGGTATCTGTCTTTCTTTGCATGACTTATTTCACTTAGCATAACACTCTCCAGTTCCATCCACATTGCTACAAAAGGCCATATTTCATTCTTTCTCATTGCCAAGTAGTATTCCATTGTATATATAAACCACAACTTCTTTATCCATTCATCAGTTGATGGACATTTAGTCTCTTTCCATAATTTAGCTATTGTTGAACGTGCTGCTATAAACATTGGGGTACAAAGTGCCCCTATGCATCAGCACTCTTGTATCCCTCGGGTAAATTCCTACCAGTGCTATTGCTGGGTCATAGGGTAGATCTATTTTTAATTTTTTGAGGAACCTCCACACTATTTTCCAGAGTGGCTGCACCAGTTTGCATTCCCACCAACCGTGCAAGAGGGTTCCTGTTTCTCCACATCCTCTCCAGCATCTACAGTCTCCTGATTTGTTCATTTTAGCCACTCTGACTGGTGTGAGGTGACATCTCAGTGTGGTTTTGATTTGTATTTCCCTGATGAGGGGTGACATTAAGCATCTTTTCATGTGCCTGTTGGCCATCTGGATGTCTTCTTTAGAGAATTGTCTATTCATGTCTTCTGCCCATTTCTTCACTGGATTATTTTTTTGGGTGTGGAGTTTGGTGAGTTCTTCATACATTTTAGATACCAGTCCTTTGTCTGATATGTCATTTGCAAATATCTTTTCCCATTCCATTGGTTGCCTTTTAGTTTTGTTGATTGTTTCCTTTGCAGTGCAGAAGCTTTTTATCTTCATGAGGTCCCAAAGGTTCATTTTTGCTTTTAATTCCCTTGCCTTTGGAGATGTGTCAAGTAAGAAATTGCTGTGGCTGAGGTCAGAGAGGTTTTTTCCTGCTTTCTCCTCTAGGGTTTTGATGGTTTCCTGTCTCACATTCAGGTCCTTCGTCCATTTTTAGTTTACTTGTGTGAAAGGTGTAAGAAAGTAGTCTAGTTTCATTCCTCTGCATGTTGCTGTCCAGCTCTCCCAGCACCATTTGTTAAAGATACTGTCTTTTTTCCATTGGATATTCTTCCCTTTGTCAAATATTAGTTGCCCATACATTTGTGGATCCAATTCTGGGGTCTCTATCCTATTCCATTGGTCTATGTGTCTGTTTTTGTGCCAATATCATACTGTCTTGATGATTACAGCTTTGTAGTAGAGGCTAAAGTCTGGGATTGTGTTACCTCCTACTTTGGTCTTCTTCAATATTACTTTGGCTATTTTGAGTCTTTTGTGGTTCCATACAAATTTTAGGATTGCTTGTTCTAGCTTTGAGAAGAATGCTGGTGCAATATTGATTGGGATTGCATTGAATATGTAGATTGCTTTGGGTAGTATTTGCATTTTAACAATATTTATTCTTCCAGTCCATGAGCATGGAATATTTTTCCATTTCTTTGTACCTTCTTTAATTTCCTTTGTAAGCTTTCTATAGTTTTTGGCATACAGATCTTTTACATCTTTGGTTAGGTTTATTCCTAGGTATTTTATGATTCTGGTGAAATTGTGAATGGGATCAATTTCTTTATTTATCTTTCTGTTGCTTCATTATTAGTGTATAAGAATGCAACTGATTTCTGTACATTGATTTTGTATCCTGCAACTTTGCTAAATTCATGTATCAGTTCTAACAGATTTTTGGTGGAATCTGTCAGGTTTTCCATGTATAATATCATGTTATCTGCAAAAAGTGAAAGCTTCACTTCATCTCTGACAATTTTGATTACTTTGATTTCCTTTTATTGTCTGATTGCTGATGCTAGAACTTCCAACACTATGTTAAACAACAGCGGTGAGAGTGGACATCCCTGTCATGTTCCTGATTTCAGGGGGAAAGCTCTCAGTTTTTCCTCATTGAGGATGATATTAGCTGTGGGATTTTCATAAATGGCTTTTATGATGTTTAAGTATGTTCCTTCTATCCTGACTTTCTCTAGGGTTTTTATTAAGAAAGGATGCTGAATTTTGTCGAATGCTTTTTCTGCATTGGTTGACAGGATCATATGGTTCTTATCTTTTCTTTTATTAATGTGATGTATCACATTGGTTGATTTGCAAATATTGAGCCAGCCCTGCAGCCCAGGAATGAATCCCACTTGATCATGGTGAATAATTCTTTTTACACGCTGTTGCATTCAATTTGCTAGTATCTTGTTGACAATTTTTGCATCCATATTCATTAGGGATATTGGCCTGTAGTTCTCTTTTTTGGCTGGGTCTCTGTCTGGTTTAGGAATCAAAGTAATGCTGGCTTCATAGAATGAGTCTTAAAGTTTTCCTTCCCTTTATTTTTTTTGGAACAGCTTGAGAAGGATAGGTATTATCTCTGCTTTAAATGTCTGGTAGAACTCCCCAGGGAAGCCATCTGGTCCCGGACTCTTATTTGTTGGGAGATTTTTGATAACTGATTCAATTTCTTCTATGGTTGTGGGTCTGTTAAAAATTTCTATTTCTTCCTGTTTGAGTTTGGGAACTGTGTGGGTGCTTAGGAATTTGTCCATTTCTTCCAGGTTGTCCAGTTTATTGGCATATAATTTTTCATAGCATTCCCTGATAATTGCTTGTATTTCTGAGGGATTAGTTGTAATTATTCCATTTTCACTCATGATTTCATCTATTTGGGTAATTTCCCTTTTCTTTTTGAGAAACCTGGCTAGAGGTTTATGAATTTTGTTTATTTTTTTCAAAAAACCAACTCTTGGTTTCATTGATATGCTCTATAGTTTTTTTTAGATTCTATATTGTTTTTTTCTGCTCTGATCTTTATTATTTTTCTTCTTCTGCTGGGTTTGGGGTGTCTTTGCTGTTCTGCTTCTGTTTTCTTTAGGTGTGTTGTTAGATTTTGTATTTGGGATTTTTCTTGTTTCTTGAGATAGGCGTGGATTGCAATGTATTTTCCTCTAAGGACTGCCTTCGCTGCATCCCAAAGCATTTGGATTGTTGTATTTTCATTTTCATTTGTTTCCATATATTTTTAAATTTCTTCTCTAATTGCCTGGTTGACCCATTCATTCGTTAGTAGGGTGTTCTTTAACGTCCATGCTTTTGGAGGTTTTCCAGACTTTTTCCTGTGGTTGATTTCAAGTTTCATAGCATTGTGGTCTGAAAGTGTGCATGGTATGATCTCAATTCTTCTATGCTTATGAAGGGCTGTTTTGTGACCCAGTATGTGATCTATCTTGGAGAATGTTCCATGTGTACTCGAGAAGAAAGCATATTCTGTTGCTTTGGGAGGCAGAGTTCTAAATATATCTGTCAAGTCCATCTGATCCAATGTATCAGTCAGGGCCCTTGTTTCTTTATTGATTCTGTGTCTAGATGATCTATCCATTGTTGTAAGCAGGGTATTAACGTCCACTGCAATTACCACTTTCTTATCTATAAGGTTGCTTATGATTGTGATTAACTGTTTTATATATTTGGGGGCTTTCTTATTCGGAGCATAGACATTTATAATTGTTAGCTCTTCCTGATGGATAGACCCTGTAATTATATAATGCCCTTCTTCATCTCTTGTTACAACCTTTAATTTAAAGTCTAGTTTGTCTGATATAAGTATGGCTACTCCAGCTTTCTTTTGACTTCCAGTAGCATGATAGATAGTTCTCCATCCCCTCGCTTTCAATCTGAAGGTGTCCTCTGGTCTAAAATGCGTCTCTTGTAGACAGCAGATAGATGGGTCTTGGTCTTTTTTTTTTTTTTTTTAATCAATTCTGGTACCCTTTGTCTTTTGGTTGGAGCATTTGGTCCATTTACATTCAGTGTTATTATAGAAAGATATGGGTTTAGAATCGTTGTGATGTCTGTATGTTTCATGCTTGGAGAGATGTCTCTGGTACTTTGTGGTCCTTGCAACATTTCACTCACAGAATCCCCCTTAGGATCTCTTGTAGGGCTGGTTTAGCGGTGATGAATTCCTTCACTTTTTGTTTGCTTGGGAAAACCTTTATCTCTCCTTCTATTCTGAATGACAGACTTGCTGGATAAAGGGTTCTTGGCTGCATATTTTTTCTGTTCATCACATTGAAGATTTCCTGCCATTTCTTTCTGGCCTGCCAAGTTTCAGTAGATAGGTCTGCTACTACCCTTATGTGTCTACCTTTGTAAGTTAGGGCCTGTTTATCCGTAACTGCTTTCAGAATTCTCTCTTTATCCTTGTATCACAATTTCACTATGATATATCTTGCAGAGGATTGATTCAAGTTACATCTGAAGGGAGTTCTCTGTGCCTCTTGGATTTCAATGTCTGTTTCCTTCCCCAGATCGGGGAAGTTCTCAGCTATGATTTGTTCAAGTACACCTTCATCCCCTTTCTCTCTCTCTTCTTCTTCTGGAATTCCTATGATATGGATATTGTTCCGTTTGGTTGCATCACTTAGTTCTCTAATTCTCCCCTCATACTCCTGGATTTTTTTTATCTCTCTTTTTCTCAGCTTCCTCTTTTTCCATAATTTTATCTTTTAATTCACTTATTCTCTCCTCTGCCTCTTCAATTCGTGCTGTGGCAACCTCCATTTTATTTTGCAGCTCATTTATAGCATTTTTTAGCTCCTCCTGTTTCTTAGTCCCTTGATCTCTGTAGCAATAGATTCTCTGCAGTCCTCTATGCTTTTTTCAAGCCCAGAGATTAATTTTTTTCTTTTTTTTCAGTATATGAAATTTATTGTCAAATTGGTTTCCATACAACACCCAGTGCTCATCCCAAAAGGTGCCCTCCTCAATACCCATCACCCACCCTCCCCTCCCTCCCACCCCCCATCAACCCTCAGTTTGTTCTCAGTCCAGAGATTAATTTTATGACTATCATTCTAAATTCTTGTTCTGTTATACTGCTTAAATCAGTTTTGATCAATTCGTTATCTGTCACTACTTCCTGGAGTTTCTTTTGAGGAGAATTCTTCCGTTTCGTCATTTTGGGTAGTCCCTGTGGTAGCTCCAAACTGCAGGGCCCTTCCCCTGTGCTGTCCGGAGAAACATGTGTTGGTGCATGGGGCCACCGTCAGACCCAGTGTCTGCCCCCAGCCCACCACTGGGGCCATAGTCAGACTGGTGTGTACCTTATCTTCCCCTCTCCCAGGGGCAGGAGTCACTGTGGAGTGGTGTGGACCCTGTATGGGCTGCTTGCACACTGCCAGTCTTGTGGTACTGCTTTGATGGGATCTGGCCAAGGGAGTATTAGGTGGGGTGGATCCACAAGGTGCACAGGGGTGGGAGTGGCAGGCTTAGCTAGCTTTGCCGTATGCCTTTTTTTAAAGAAATTTAAAAATGTTTATTAATTTTTGAGAAAGCACAGGTGGAGGGAGGGGTGGAGAGAAGGGGGACAGAGGATCCAAATCAGGCTCCATGCTCACAGCAGCAAGCCCGATGTGGGCTTGAACTAATGAACCGTGAAGTAATGACCGAGCTGAAGTCAGATGCTCAGTCAACTGAGCCACCCAGGCATCTTCTATGGTATCTTTTAAAACGTAACTATTATCATTTCCCTTTCTAGTGTCCTCCCTCCAGATGATCTTACCTTTGCCATCAAATGGCCTGAGTTGTCTCAAACACATGAGTGAACTTTGAGTAGCTGCCACCTTCTACCTCACCAAGTAGTTACCACCTAAATGCTCCTCTTCATGAGAGAATAAAAAGCAAAAGCAAAAACAAAAACAGAAACACAAAACACCAAAACCTACCACAGCCTTATCCCCTTGGCCATACTTGTTTGTCTCTGTAGGAACATGGCAGAAGGGGACTGCTGTGGTAAATCTAGACGCCTGGCTGGTAGCGCAGCTTAACAGCATGCTGGGTGAAGTTAATTAACCCATCCAGATAAGAGACAGAAGCAAGAAGCACATTTCAGAGCGCCAGACAGTTTTGAGCATCAGGATAATTTTGGAGGGAGTAAGATATTTTGAAGTTATGCAGGGATCTCTATTAAAGTGATAACAGCTGGTACCAGCTTGACGAATCAAGGAATTTTTATAAGAAAGACAAACTGCACACTTCCTGTGAAACACAGCCAGACTAATATTATCAGGGATCACGGCAAAAGCACTTGCTACTGTCAAGTCAACACACGGTCTCATTGACCTTTTAGAAAAGGATGACAATAGGTTTAGCAAAAGCCAGCAAACTATGTTGAAAGGCCGGAGGTGAATGGTGGGAGGTCTGAGCAATTTTACTAAACCAGCCAGTTGACAATAATGGGTAAACGGTCTTCTCCCTTGAGAACCTGGGGATAGGTGTGGCCGCCCATTGGTAAGCCTGCGCCTTGCTTGCAGGGCACTTTACTGACTGTCTTTGCCTTTTTTGGAAGGCATTTCTTTCATGAATCTGAACCTCGTGACTGATAAGTGTTCTTTGGCCTTGACAAGAAAGGCTCAGCTTTGCTTCAGGATTTGTTTTCTGCCAAAGCCATGGCCTTGAAGCCCCGAGGTATCTGCCTCACAGCCCAAGGCCATTATCCAGGCAGCACATTTCCATTTCCTTGAACACTATCTCTTAAAGGTGTAATAAACCTTTGTGAGGAGATCCCACCATAGTTGTTATCTTTCTAGGGGGCCATAAGGAGTTTTGTCAGTTTAAGTCTAATTTAGGTGCCTGTTGCTTGCTTTTTCTGTGTCAGGAACACACACACACACACACACACACACACACACACACAGCCGGCCTCTTATTGTACTTGAATACAATTCTTTCGTTTCTTCTTCCCACCCTCAGCCAAAGGTAACAATTGAATTAGGTCCCGTGGTATGAAATCCATTTCTCATTTGTGAGCCCGAGCCCACTTCTTCTGCTGAGCGCAGGGCTCACAGAATTCCGAGTGACCCTCCTCAGGAGACTTGACTCCAAGGGCAATGGGGCCGGCCTCTCCAGAGGAACCGGGATGCCGATGGCCCCATCTTTCTCTGTGGCTGAGTAATGAGGCCCATTATTGACAGTGCTCTCTCTGCTCACTGACTCGCTTAGCATTTTTCTTTTCAATTTGGATCTTGGCCCGCACTGTGCCCCTCTCATGAAGCACGTGCCATTAGGATTTTAAAATAATGGGGAGAACGCTATGGCACCGCTTGCTGGCGATACGACTCTCAAACTGTCTACAGATTGCCGAGTCAGTGAAATGTTTTGACAGAGAGAAATATGTGTTGCCAACATTGCTTTCCCCGTGCTTGAGAAGGGAAATTGAAACTGTTCTTCAGCAGGGTTCAGATGTTGATGACTAGAATGATCTCAAAACAAATGACTACAGACCATTTTGTTTTCCTTTATGCCTCATTCTTCTCTAATGAAATGCCCAATTAAAAGCAGGGCTCATGTGCTTAAAAAAAAAGGCTTAGGAAGGATTCTGGGAAGCAGCTGTGACAGGAGCCATCCCTCATCATGGGAGAAAAATCCCAGTGCCATTGTGAAGAAACAGTCTGTGTTGTGACCTCCAGGGTCCTGTGTAGAGATTTTAAAGGAGACTCAGAATAAGTGTAACCTTTTAAAGACAGAAGGTTGTGTGTGTGTGTGGGGGGGGGGGGGGATAAGTGTAACTTTTTAAAGACAGAAGGTTGTGTACATATGTGTATGGCGGGGGGGTGTGGAGAGATGAATTATTTGTGATACATCAAATGTCCAACACCGGCTAGAAATAGGGAAAAAAAATTCCCCGGTAGAGTGATATGTTTAGGACAACTTGTGAATTTATCTGTGGGATTAAGTGGAATATGGAACTGTGCAGCTGTGTGTTGTCTCCTCGCAAAATGAGTTTCTCTCTGTTTCCCTGGCAGGCGTGTTCTTGTTAAGAGCTTGTTCGGAGTGGGAACACGGGTAGCTCTGGGAGCCCTGCTGACCATTATCTTCCCATTCAGGTCTGTATTGTGGAAGCTGCTCTCTATTTTCTCATGTAGAGAACATTCTTGATAAGGGAAAATGTTGACAACTTTGCCTTTTTTTGAGAGTCAGTCAGGAAACATTTCTTCTTGTCAATCTCCTTTTATGTGCTGGGCAGGAGAAAGGAAAGGGGATATTGCTTTGGGAAATAACCTTGACTTTCAACAGGCATTTAACAACCAGTATTTTCTTGAGCACCTACCATGTGCAGGAGTATTTGCTAGTCCTTGCAGGTCATTAAAAGGTGAATGAAGCTAAATTCCTGTTCTTAATAGCTTAGCAGATTTTCCTTTAAAAATTAATTTCCTGGTGGCTCAGTAGGTTAAGCTTCTGACTCTTGGTTTTGGCTCAGGTCACGATCTCATGGCTTGTGGGTTTGAGCCCCATGTCAGGTTCTTGGCTGACAGTGAAGAGCCTGCTTGGGATTCTCTCTCTCTCTCTCTCTCTCTCTCTCTCTCTCTCTCTCCCTCCCTCCCTCTCTGGCTTGTGCACTCTCTCTCTCTCTCAAAATAAATAAAAATTAAAAAAAAAATCTATTATCTAATTGGAAAGGCTATAAAATGGATACAGATAAAATAATAAGGGAATTGGTATGGGTTGAACTTCCTGTGGCTCACTCTGAGTGTTCTGAAATCAGGCAGGCTTGAATTTGAACATTGACCCCACCACCTATCCCCCATGACGTGCGTTGGCACAGTGTATTTTAAGCTAAGTATCCATTTTTCTCCTTTGTTAAATGAGGATAATGATACCTACCTTGCAGGGGAATGGGATGAGTAAATGAGGTACCAAGAGTACAGCGTCTAGGGCTTTGCCTGGCACAGAGGAGTTTCCTGGAATGTCAGCTGTCTGCACTGTGATTTTATGCCACGCTCCACCCACTGTCAGTCATACTGATGCCTGACACAAATCTGCTCTGCATTTCACAGGTGGCCTACTGACATTATGATGACATCTCAACTGTGTCAAAGCTCTGCAATGTAGAGAAATCCAACACAGATAAGCACGTAATAGTGAGGGTGGTTCTGTGAACACTAACTTTCCAAAGTTTATAAGGCTGAGTGCATCTTGTCGTCGTCAAACAATGATCACCCACGGTGGGGTGCAGACTTACATCCTTCCACCAATATCCTGACGTTCCTCCCCGGAACCTCCAGCATTATACCCTTGTTACCCCTTGGAAGTTAGGCATTCCAGGTGATTTGCTGTGGACAGTGACATGTGATCAGAAGTGACTTGTCTCACTTCCAGAGGAAGCTTTAGAAGTTTCCGTTCTCATGGCCAGCATGAGTGAAAGCACAGGTTGCAATGGAGCTTGTGTCAATCTGGGCACATGAGATACTACAGTGAGCAGGATCCCTCTTATAATCCATGTGAAAAATGGAGCATGAGTGAGAAACCAGCTTTTGTTGCCTTGCACCACTGAGACGGTGGGGTTGTTTGTTCATAGTCTGTCTGGATTGAGTAGATTGCACATAGATTCTAGTAATTCTGAATTTTCTCAAAACACTTCAGTGCTTCTCCTGGTAAAAATTGCTTTCCGGGTACAACCACAGTATCCATGTAAAGCCATATTTGCTCTCTGCCCTATGGCAGTGTCACCCGGCTTCATCCTCTATGTTATTCATTAGAGTTGACTGATTGTAGCCACTGAGAAGAAGAGATTGGACCCCACTGAGCAGTTGTCATGAATGGACCTTCAGAAGCAGTGGTGAACAAAGACTAGGGGTGGGAGTGTGGCTTATGGAGGCAGTTCACCCAGGGTGCTGGCCACAAGGCAATAAGAGGGGGTCTGTTTATAGAACATTTAAAAACAATAGAACCCACCGAGATACAGTCTGTTTTTTGTTTTCTAAGCAATGTTAGGGAAGAGTACTTCTCTATTCTACACTCCTATGTTCCCCTTTTGTTTTTTTTTAATGTTTATTTGTTTATTTTGAGAGAGAGAGAGTACGTGCACACATTCTTGCGAGGGTGAGTGGGGGAGGGGCAGAGAGAGAGAATCCCAAGCAGGCTCCATATTCAGCGTGGAGACAATGCGAGGCTTAAACCTGAGAACCCATGAAGATCATGACCTGAGCCGAAATCAAGAGTTGCACCCTCAACCAACTGAGTCACCCAGATACCCCTACTTTGCCTCTCTGTTACGTACCTGCTCAAAAGCAATTGCAAATAGGTTTCAAAACTTGTGAGCAACAGAAAAGTAATTGGAATGCACTGCAGTGAGTGTTTTGGAAGAGGTAATATTCTTTTGGGATATTGATTTAAAGAAAAAAAAGAAGTCATTTCACGGGGCGCCTGGGGTGGCTCAGTCGGTTGGGCGTCTGACTTCAGCTCAGGTCATGATCTCACGGTTCGTGAGTTCGAGCCACGGATCGGGCTCTGTGCTGACAGCTCGGAGCCGGGAACCTGCTTTGGATTCTGTGTCTCTCTCTGTCTCTGCCCCTTCCCCACTCACGCTCTGTCTCTCTCTATCAAAAAATGAATAAATGTTAAACAAATTAAAAAAAAAAGAAGTCATTTCACTCTATAATGGCCCTTTGTTTATTCATTTGGATGTTGGTTTATGAATTTGTATCTAGTCTTATGTGCATTTGTCTAAATCCTGCTCTTTGGATTGTTACAATCTATAAGGGCAGGGCTGGGACTCATTCATTCTTAGGTGTCCCTAAGGTCTGATCAGTGCTGAACACTTAACTGGGCCCCCCATGTATGAAGGATGACTCAAACTATGTTAGCAGAAAACAGTATTTTCCTTTTGTTTTTTGTCCCTCATGCTTATGAGAATCAGGGGCAGGCTTTGAGGGAGGGATCTTGTTGTTGATGGGAGGGATCTTGATCTTGATGCAGACAAGCTCTAGGAGACTGCCCTTTGGAAAGTGATACACTCCGGCTTCCGGAGCTAACAAAGATGCAAGGCTGCTGCTTGCACACACGCGAGACGCCACACATGCCCACCTATGAAGGAAAATCAGGGGCGGATGACTCCTCTGTGTCCATTACACACGCCCAGGATCGCTCTTGGTGAATATCACTCTTTGTTTGATGTTCTTCCTACATCCTGTTATTTTCATGCAGTGAGCATCAAGAAGGATGTGGAAAAAGAAGGAAAAAATGTTGATTTATCTCAGGAACCACACTATTTCGAAGTGTGAATCTTTAGTGCAGGTAGGATCATACAGGAGCCAAGAAGGGAAGTAGGCTGGAGAGAAGTTTGGATGTTGGCTGGTTAACTCCAGGCTTCAGTTTTGGAAAGTATGAATGAATACTGGTAAAGATAGTGATTAGGACCAGCCCACAGTAATCAGTAATTGTGGGCTGTTCCTGGATACCAGGTCATAGTGAGCTTGGCCTTGGGAAGAAAGATTACTCTCCCGAACTCTCACTGTTTTATGGAGAAGTTACGATCATGTAAGTGAGGGTTTGGGGAAGCTTGGGTATGAGAAGGAGCCTTTTTGCCATTTTGCATGCCCACCTTAATGTTTTCTGGGTGAGAGTCTAATATTGAAGAGAATATGTGTAGCCACTGGCAGGAGTCTATGCCATCTTCCATGGGACCTTTCAGATGGAGAGTGGCCTTGGGCAGACCATCTTGTGAACTGGAGCGGGTCTCCAGGATTGGGTGGATATCATCTGGAAGTTTCAGATGTGGCCCCGATTCTGGGATAATGAAATGAGGAAAAGGCAGACAACTCAGGGATTTTCATTTCTGATTTTTCCAGAAAAGTGTAGGGTAATTTTGAGCTCCTGGGATAAGAGGGTAGAGGATGAAGAGGCTGGAAAATATGCATATTTCTCTATTGCAGAGGCTCTGTTCATTGGGGTTTGCCAGTAAGAATATAGGTGATTGACATGTAAGTACTTCTGTACTTGAAGGCTTGACATGAAATCGAAATGAAAGAGGCGTCCAGATGTTTGGCTTTGTGGCTGCTCCCTGAGAAAAATTCCTAGACTTTTTTTTTCACTATCCTTTCTGGAAAGAACAACTGAGTGGGCAACGCAGAACTGACACTCAGTGAATCAGGTATACCTGGCTGAATGTCTGAGTTTTAAAAAATAATTCTTGCCTTAGGAGATGTTGTGTGTCTATTTTTCTTGGATGTCTGATGACATGCTTTGGTGCATAAGTGAATTCAGGAACTGTTATTACCACCACTTTCTTTACAGGAAGGCCTTGGGTAAATTGCCACATGATCTCCAGTGTCCGCTTCCCATTTGTTATTCGGACAATAAAACGGATATAACTCCACGCATGACCTTGGGTAAGTCACTTACCAAGTTTAAGCCTGTCATCTATGAAATGTCAGAGGTAGACTCAGTGACTTCTCAGGTTCCCGCTAACACTAGAAGCCTGTGACCTGTTTGCAGGCAGGGAGACAGCGGTCCCAGGCAAAGGTGTATGTGCAACCCTCACATTGTTCCCTCTCTGTACCTTAAAATTTCCTTGGTGACTCAGTGATACTATTTCACAGAGGCCGCCCTTCAAATGGTGTTTTCTCTTTTAGCTCTAAAGCAAGATTTTAGACTTTGCAAGAAATATTCTGGATAAAATGGAACAATTAAAAACTTGATCAAAACATTCGTTGTAGCTCTGCACATAATTTCACAAACCCGCTCCCCTTTGTCTCTTCTTTGTTAAAGGATTTAGGCAGCTTGCTCCTCTGGCATTCATCAAATATCTTTTTTCTCTCTAGTTCAAAATGAGCTCTGTTTCCTTTTTCCTGGCTAGATGAAAGTCTGTGTACCCTGGCCTTCCTGATACCACCCCAACTATGGTGGAACCACGGTTCGTGATTCTCCAGATTGTCAATTTCAAAGGCTAGTTCGGAGACGGGGGATGAAAACCGAGCGTCAGTTTTCCTCTTCAGATCTCTCCAAAACACACTGTCTCTGTATTATTTCAGAAAACCCATTGAAAAGTAGACTGTTTCCTTCCCTGACTTGGCACCAAATCAAGAAGTGGCATATAATGTATTGTTGTGTTTATTATGCATCATTTTGCTGCTGACACCGGGGCCATCAAATATTGGGAAATTTACAGCCAGGGAGGTCCAGCCATCATGCCTGAAGTGAAGGACAAAGCATTCTGCTATTTATCTCCAGCTCTGGCCCTTTATGGTCAGACAGTGAGCAATATACTTATCAAAGTCAACATAACCTTCACTTTAGAAAACACACTTGTCTTTAATTGCCAGAATAAGAATGCTTAAACAGCTTCTGTCTTAATAATAGGGGGGAGGCAGAGTTGATGTAAGTTTTGAGTATTTTGTTATTTGCCAGTAGTGGTGTGCTCAATTAAGTTTTAATTCACAAATGATGATCATATATTATGCTGGAGAAGTGGAAAAACTTGTGGAGTTAAAAATGTTCATACTGTCTAAATATATGTCATACTTATGATTATAAACTTATATTTTATATTTTTAGCTGGATTATATGTATCATAAGATTATAATTACATAATTATGGTATGTACATACATACTTATGACATACATATTTATGTTATGCAGGGTTTTTTTTTTGTTGTTTTGTTTTGTTTTGTTTTGTTTTGTTTTTAGTCAAAGCTGAGGCCAGTAGTTCTGCTGTGCCCTGGCCCATAGCAATTAGGAGCCCGGATACTAGAGGCAGAAGAATATGAGTTTAATAGTACCTCCTATATGGAGATGTTTTAAAGATCAAATGAGATTGTGCATGTGGGAGAATGCTTAGCACACCTGGTACATTAGAAGAACTTGAAGAATATTAGCCATGATTAGTACTGCCCCCTTCTTATTATTGTAAAAAAGTATTCTACAGAAAATACATATTGCCAAGTGCTTTATGTAGTAGAAGAGGCAGGTGGCTGAGTCAGTTAAGCACCTACCTGACTCTTTGTTTTGGCTCAGGTCATGATCTCGTGGTGTATAGGATCAGCCCCGGGTTGGGCTCTGTGCTGACAGCGCACAGCCTGCTTGGACTCTCTCTCTCTCTCTCTCTCTCTCTCTCTCTCTGTCTCTCTCTCTCTCTCTGCCCCTCCCCTGCTCACACGCACACATGTGAGATCTCTCTCTCTCTCTTTCAAAATAAATAAACAATTAAAAAAAAGGAGAGGCAGGAAGAAAATGTTATTCTGACTTCACAAAATATGTATACCTATGTGTGTGCGTATGTATGTATGTATGTTATGGCACTCGATGGTCCTTGAGAGGCATATAATTCCAGAAAGTTCACTGAGATGACTCAGAAAACCCAGCAGAGCATTGAAAATAATTCTTGGTCAGTAAAGCACTTGTGCTGACCTCAAGTCTTACCTGTTCTCTTAAAAAGGTATTACTCTTTAGAGTTGGTTTGATCTGTATAGTGGATGTCTGAGCATGGAAAGGTGGCGATGTTTCTTTGGAGATAGGCAGATTCTGGAATGTGGTAGTAAGCCTTGTGCCAGACGAAAATCACAGAACACAATTAGAAGATGAACTCCAATGCTATTCTGGGAAAGACCAGGAGAATCTGTGGAATGTGGTGTCTCTTCCTAGCTGAGAACCGGAGGTCATACTAATTGACAAACAGTCTCTGAACATCAAGAGTCAGAGTCATTTGCTTCCTTGGGTTGTCAGAATTCCCATGTGATGATGGTAGTTGAGTTGTCAGATGGCAAATTGGAGGAATAAGCTTGGCGATATCAGGAAAGAAAATGACTATTGTAGTTACAGACAGTTGGCCTGAGAGTTTTTTGTTGTTATTTTGCTGGCCTTTTGTTTTTGTTTTTGTTTGTTTCTTTGTGTGTTGTTTCTCTCTCCCTCTCTCTCTCTCTCTCTGTGTAGTGTGTGTGTGTGTGTGTGTGTGTGTGTTGGTGTTTTGGGGTTTTTTTTGGTGTCACTATAGGATGCACTTTAGGCAAATTAAGTGTCAATGGGCTACAATTTCAGGCCACTAGTCTATTCTGAAATCACAAGACAAGCAATGGATTACCCTGTTTGAAATGAGAATTATAGTTTGAGTATTTATCTCTCTCTTTTCTGTCTTTAGACTGAGTAGAGTGGACAGGCAGAACTGTTAAAATCGGCTCATGATTCATCTCTCTCTCTCTCTCTCTCTCTCTCATACACACACACACACACACACACACACACTCTAAAACCACAGGGCAAAAGTCTCATCCAAATCTGCTGAAAAGTCCCCCTTCAAGCTACATGTGTATTATATAAACATGGCTGGGGCTTTCCCAAGAACCACCTTTCAGAGAAGAGAAACCATGATGCATATGAATAGGTGAAGAAAGCTGTGGGGAAGGAACATAAAACCGTGGAAGCTGTAAACTCTGGAAATGGATTCCAGAATGAAAGTGCTCGAAAAGCCCCGCACGCAGGCTAAGTGTGTGTGGGGCCGAGTCAATAAAGTTTGTTGTCCTCAGTTGCCACGTACAGTTGGTGCCTTGTCTCCTGGGCTCCTCCACCTCTACCTCTTCTTCCGCCTTTTCACTTGTTGCTTTCTGTGTGTGACCCTGCAGTTAATGGAGGATATGAGATTTAATAACATTGGAAATTTTGGCTGGATAAATTTTTTTTTTAAAAAAAACTGTAGATTTTAAAGAGGTATCTTGGCTAGCGATTCGGACTGAAAACAACAGCAACAGAAAATAGTCATCAAATCAGTGTGCTCCTCTTCAGAGCCACGGATCTCTCCAGAAGATTATGCCTTGTGGACACAGCTGCCTCTTGGGGCTGAAGGGGTAGCTCACCTCTGGCTTATTTGGGGTACATTCTGGAAGCCTAGAAATGATTCTCTGTGAGAGTCAGCTTTCCGAGTGGCCTCCCTCTGTCCCGACACTGCAGCCTTAAAGCGCCTATGTTTTCACCATCTTTTTAAGACCAGTACAGAGTGCTCGTCACCAGGTTTACAGCTCCACACTGGGTCCCTGCTAGAGTTTCTGCCAAACTCTGGGGGTCCCACCTAGGCCTCCCTCCGTGTGGCCATAGCACATATGCTTCCTGAGTGAACTCAGTGCTGCTGCCTGTGTGCACATTTTCAGCTTATAAATTGTCTACATTCCTCTGCCTGTCTGCTAGGCCTCCAGCCAGTGCTAGATTGTATGTGAGAATGCCACATTTCCCAAGAGAGAGAGAGCTGAGCACTCCTGCCTGGACGGCATGGATCAATCCTCAGTTGCTGAAAAGGAACAGGCTATATAGCTTGTTCAGTCCTCTCCTTTGATCAGTGTCCCAGGGCAGGGCCCAGGTGCTCTGTGTGCAGATGAGTTCAGCTGCCCCTGACAGTGGGGTGTGTGACCACTCTGCTTCAACTATAGAAGAAGGCAATGTATTTATTTTGTTTTAGGCTTCGTTGAGTCACAGACACTCTTCTTTCCTTTCCTTTCCTTTCCTTTCCTTTCCTTTCCTTTCCTTTCTTTTCCTTTTTTCTTTTCTTTTCTCTTTTCTTTTCTTTCCTTTTTCCTTTTTCCTTTTTTCTCTTCTCTTCTCTTCTCCTCTCCTCTCCCCTCTTCTCTTTCTTTTCTTTTCTTTGCTCTGCTCTGCTCTGCTTTTCTTGTTTTTTTTCACTGCAATATGATGATTGGGCTTCCCTAGGTTGACCAGACCAGCAGTGAAACCATCTCCTGTAGAAAGTCAAGCCATGGCTTGAATAAAGAGTGGATGAGTCCTTGGAGTCAAGAGAGCAACATGTCACATATATTGGCTTTAATCACATGATTGATTTTTTCCCCTGGGATTGTAACAATCGTGTCATCTTTCACATTTAAAATTTTGAAAGGTGAACAAGCCATTGGGGGAAGCTAGGGTTGGAATAGGAGAAATAGAGCAGGTCAAATGCTGAGTATTCCCAGCAGGGGTAACGTGTCACATCATAAATATTAGGACAGGAAGTTACTGAAGGTGGGCTTATTGGTACCAGTCAGGCGAAACTGATGCATCCCCTGCTTTGAATTTCTCGCTTAGGAATAGAGATGGTCTTTGGGCAACCTCAGGAGGGGAGGGAGAGGGTGGAGGGGAAACAGGTATATCCAGGACAGATTCTAGAACCATAAACAGAATGCATATTGTTCCTGGGCCAGACAATAGAGCTCTGCTTCATTCAACACACCTTTACAGACTGCTTGCTCTATGCCAAGGATCTTCCCCTGGGGATACTAGCTTGTCATCATTAGTCACGTCTCCATCTTTATTAAATGTTTCCGTCAGTCCATGCTTGCTAGGTGCTCCAAGGGAGTTAACTGGAATCAGCAGTGGCCTCCCTGAATTCCGTGGAAAAGACCAGATGCATATGCTTCTGCTATTACGGTGCTCAGTATTTGGAAAGGAGCAGTTTTGCATTGTTATGCAAACACCAAGGTAATAGAATGTGTATAAATTACGGTAAGTGCAATTACTCACAGGAAAATTTGTTGGCACTTAGTCATGTCATTGTGTTCACTGCAGATTATAGCTTGTTACTTTCTGTTCCTCTAATATACTTTACCCACTTAAGTTTTGAAATAGAAATGAAGTGCTGGTGTATCATCATTTTGCCAGAAAGATATATATGTTTCTCTTATTGCATTAGACAGGTTAATATGTTTTTGCATTTTATAACAGGGAACTTTATTAGCATGATGAAATTAATGCATGCAGGGCAATATCTTCCGAACCAGTTGTTACCAGTAGATAAAGTCTGTTGTGGTAATTGCTAACTGAATGTCGGATCAGGGTTATTACTGAAGTAAAATCATTCACTGTGGGATGATCAGAGCTACAGTGTTGTGAAGGATAAAAGAACTGCCTCTTCTCCCTAGTTTTAATTAGCTGTTAAAGAGGTGTCGTGGGTGGTTTTGAAAGGCTCATCTTATCAATACTGTTATTTAGGAATGATTTATAATATTGTTACAGAGTCTGCTGATGTTTCTATCATTAAAAGTCTTAAAAGTCTGTCATGGTTTCCATTATGAGCTCTGTTGTTTGAAGGCTTTGAAGACAGAGCTTAAATAGTCCCCTCAAAGTTTTGTGTGCATCTTTCTCTGAGACATCGTAAGGTCTTAAACCCAGGAGTTACTGTTTGTGGATGGGCCACAGTCGATCTCCATTCTTATGACAATGCCCAGTTTCAGTCCCATAAAGAGATGTAAGCCTAATTTTATGGAAGAAAATACCTTCTTTCCATAATCTATTCATTGAGTTTGGAAGTGGGTCTTGGTCCCCCTGGAAATCTGCAAGAGCAGATTTGATGTAGTGTATCTTCTGCCATTTAATTAGCCAATAGGCTTTTCTACTATTAATGCTCTGAAACATTAATACAGTTTCTGTAAGTAACTAATTTATGGTGTGAGGTGGGTCCCAAGTGAAATTTCCATCTTGGTCAATTCCTGAATAAGTACAAACAGAAACATTTGTGAAGAAAAACATTTTCCAAAGGGTTAGAGCTCACACTGTAATGACTGTGTTCCTGAATAATCTGTTTGCAAAATCACAGTTCGGTAGCTTAAGACGTATCATCGTCCCTGCATTTACGCCATTACGTCATTTCCTAGGAACAGCTGCAGGCCTGTGGCCTTTGGATTCATGGTTGTGCAATCCTTAGATTTCTAGATCTACCAGGTACCCATACTACACAAAGGTCATTTTTAGGGAAATAATGAACTTTCACAGAAGTTTGAAATTTGAAAGCACCGTAGAAGTTACCTAGTCTTATTTATGGCTTACAGTTCAGAAAAATGAGACCAAAAGAGACTGAGTATTTGTCTAGAGTCAAGGATCTATTTAGTTAAAAGACCCTGTACAAGAATCTAGCCTGGCATAACAGTATTTCTTTCTGCTAACTGCTTGCCTTGCATTGTTATTATTTATATGTATAGCCACACACACACACACACACACACACACACACACAGTGGTAATAAAGTAACTTAGCTAACAAGTCACTGTAAGATCAAAGTTCCTTCATTATTCAGTTATGGAATTTGAGCAGATTGTTCTGGCTCTGCCAGTTTATTCGACTCTCAGTGGAATGAGCTAGTAGGCTTCAGGGATGGTGTCTTTCTGAGGATAAGGTACAATTTATGTCACAGAAGTCCTCAGAGATAATGGGTCCAAATGAGCCCAGAGGAGATTTTGTTGCCACTTAAGGGTGTTATCAATCTAAAGGCAAATGCATCTGTTCCCTTTTTAGTAGTTCCTATAAAAAGATGTCGACAATCCGAAATAACTGGTACCATCTTTCCAGTATATCCCAGTGACATGTTGGTGCAGGATTGCCCATCAATTACTCTAGTGTGGCATTTCATTACTTTTCCCCATATTATTCCACAGGTTTGCAACGTGACCAGATTTATTTATGGCCTCTGGAGAGATGTACTACTTCTAGTGCTGACAGAGGTAATCAATGCCTGAATGAGTTTGTCTACATAGTCAAGTGATACCTGGGGGACTTTCTGAGGTAGTTGAAGTCATAGGATGCCTGAAGTTATGTTGTAATGGTCACCTACATCTTCTGAAGCAGTTCTTCCCAACTGTGATGATACATTAGAATCAATGGAAGACCTTGTACGAGGTCCCAGTGCCCGTGTCCCAACCCTGGTGATTCCATTTTGGGATGAAACCTGGGCAAAGTAAGTGTTGAAAGCTCCCCAGGTAATTCTAACAAGATCCGCCTTTTTATTTTTTTATTTTATTTTTTTAAAATTTTTTTTAATTTTATTTATTTTTGAGACAGAGAGAGACAGAGCATGAACGGGGGAGGGTCAGAGAGAGAGGGAGACACAGAATCGGAAGCAGGCTCCAGGCTCTGAGCCATCAGCCCAGAGCCTGATGCGGGGCTCGAACTCACAGACCGCGAGATCGTGACCTGAGCTGAAGTCGGACGCTTAACCGACTGAGCCACCCAGGTGCCCCAAGATCCGCCTTTTTAAAAGCTTCCCAAGGGGCACCTGGCTCAGTCGGTTAAGCGTCTGACTTCCGATTTTGGCTTAGGTCATGATCTCACAGTTGTGAGATCGAGCCCTGCATCTGGCTGACGGCACAGAGCCTGCCTGGATTGTTTCTCTCTCCCTCCCCTGCTCGCTCGCTCTCTCTCTCTCTCTCTCTCTCTCTCTCAAAATAAATAAATAAACTTTAAAAGCTTTCCAGGAATGCAGTAAGAGTTGAAACCTACCAATGGACAGCGTAGCCCCCTTTGCAGCATTGTTTAATGAGAGGAGATTCTTTTATTATAAATCACCCATGGTTTAGCAGTCTATGTGCCATCATGAAGAAAGGGTTGGAGCTGATAGTCTTATTATACACTGTCTCAATATGATGGCTATGTGTGTTAATATTCAGATGTTCTGTTTTCACCTCAAGGGACTAACTATACCTTATTAGTTTATGTTTATCCTGACCACAGTAAAAATATGAAAACAAATAGACTACAGCAATGTGTATGTTACCCAAGGAGATGAATTTTTTTTTGTTATTTCTATTCTATTACTATGATATTTAACTAATATTAACAGTGGCTTCTGGGGCACCTGGGTGGCTCAGTCGATTGAGTGTCCGAGTAGGCTCAGGTCATGATCTTAAGGTTCGTGAGTTCAAGTCCCACATCGGGCTCTTTGATGTTAGCACAGAGCCCACTTTGGATTTTCTGTCTCCTTCTCTCTCTTTCTCCCCTGTTTATGCTCTCTCTCAAAAAAAAAAAAAAAAAGAAAAAAAGAAAGAAAAAAAAAGAGTGACGTCTGTTTATATTAATAAGTAGATGTTTGGGATCCGTTCATTTATTGATTCAAAATGTTGGCTTATCCTTTTTTATGTATCAGGAGCCAGAATAATCAGTCTTATAAGGCAATACATCATTATCTTGAAAACTAAAATTTATTGTGGAAATAGTCAAATTATTTTGTAGAGTTACTTTTGATGCTGCAACATCTTTGAGACCAGTGCTTTAAAGTGTGTGATAGGCAATTGTATGGCTTTTTCAACAAAGGACGTCTGCTAGTTTTTACTTTTGTTGGACAACAGGTATTGGAAAACTGATAGTAGTGACTCTAGAATTTCTAATATAATTTGTAAACTCTGGTGCTCTGGTTCTAAACATTTTGTTCTTAAGGCACAGACTTCTGAAGCAGAGAATTTTTGATAATATTCATGAAGGGAATAAAAGATAAAGCATGAATAAAAAGTAAGCACAGAGTTATTTATAAGAGAGAAAATTAAAGAAGTAAAAACACCCAGCGAAAGTGGTTAGTTAACGGTCATGACATATCCATAAGGTGGGATGTTATGATACAAATTTAGAAAGTTTAAAGAAAACGGGAAAATGCTCATATTATGTAGAGAAAAAGCTGAATATAAAATGGCAGTCATAGTATGATGCTGTCTCAAATGCACAAATATTGGGGTGCCTGGGTGGCTCAGTAGTTGATTAAGTGTGACTCTTGATTTCAGCTCGGGTCATGATCTCATGATTCGTGGGGTCGAGCCCTGCATCAGGCTCTGCACCAAGCGTGGATCCTGCTTGGGAGTCTCTCTCTCTCCTCTCTCTCTCTTCCCTCCCCTCCTCTCAAAAAATAAATAAGTAAACCTCAAAACAAATATAATAAAATGCACAGTTATTCATGTTGACTTTGTTTTTCTCCATTCCTTGGATGCTTTGGAGTGATGGCAAAGTCCAGGAGATCCCCAGATGGTCTCAGTTGTCCCGGACACCTAGCCAGGCACAAGGCATTTGCAAAGCTGCTTTTCCCAGGTGTGGGTTTTCAGTTTCTGGCGATTCCTTCCAAGTGTGATGCTGGATTATACTGGGGAAGACTGTGTGGGTATGTAACTAAAAGATTTACTACCTAGCAATGACACAGATCAAAGTCAAGTGGCAAAGTGATGGGTCAGCATTCCCTTACGGTTCTTTTAGCTAATGTAAGCCATCATTGCCATTTACCACATCGTATTTTGTAGCACAGCAGCCCTCTCAAATCCCTCCAAAACTATCCCCCCAAGGGAAGCTCACTAAACCAAATATGCTTCCATCCCTCATTAGTGTTTTTCTCCTTTGTGGTTGGTTTTTTTTCTCATTATAATTAACTGAAAGCAGTGGTTCTCCAAGTGTGGTTCCCTGGGTCTGCAGCATCAGCTGGGAGTTTAAACTTTAAAAAAAAAAAAAATTATGGGGTGCCTGTGGCTCAGTCAGTTAAGCGACTGTCTTCAGCTCCAGTCATGATCTCATGGTTTGTGAGTTCGAGCCCTGCGCTGGGCTCTCTGCTGTCCTCACAGAGCCTGCTTCAGTTTCTCTGTTCCCTTCTCTCTCTGCCCTTCCCCCACTCATCCTCTCTCTCTCCCTCCCTCCCTCTCTCTCAAAAATAAAAAATAAATTAAAAAATGTTTTTAAATGTTTACTTATTTTTGAGAGAGAGAGAGAGTGAGAGCACGAGTAGGGGAGGAGCAGAGAGAGAGAGGGAAATACAGAATCTGAAGCAGGCTGCAGCCTCAGAACTGTCAGCACAGAGCTAGACACGGGGCTTGAACTCACAAACTGTGAGATCATGACCTGAGCTGAAGTCGGATGCCCAACCGACTGAGCCACCCAGGTGCCCCAAATATGAAAAATAAATTTAAAAAAAAGTTAAAAAAATTGTTTTACTTGTTAACTATGATGTGTTTCTTTCCTATATAATAATATTTCTCACCCAACAACTTATGGAATTATTACAGCTAATTATAACTAATTTTCACAATCACATTATGAAGCAGGTGCTATTATTTTCCTGTTTTGCGGAGAAGGAAACTGGACACAGAGAGGATAAGTAACTCACCCCAGGTCGTGCCACTATAATAAATGCTCACAGGTCAAATACTGGCAGCAAATAGAAAATGTGAGCAGTGGTTATATCTGGGTGTGGGACTACAGATAGCTTTAAATTTCTTCTCTGTGCTTTTCTGTATTTTCCAAAACAAATCTATATTACACTTGTCAGCAGGGAAAAAAAATCTAAAATAGTTTTGCTAGAACTAAGGTGGTAGTTTCAGTGGAGACTTGGTGTTAAGGGTGAACCAGAACAGGAGAAAGAGGAGTTGTGTTTATTAAAAACCTTCTCTTGCAGGTCAGGTCTTCCAGGATCCTGGCAGCTGCTGAGCAAGTGAGGAAACAAAGAGCCCCCCAGTGTGGTGGGTGAGCGTCAGAGCCGGAAATCCAGGGAGGGCATGACATTGAGCCTTCCAACGTCCAATCTTTCCAACGTCTTCACAGGTTTTGCAACTTACTGTCTTTGTAGGTGGCCAGTGGTAAAGTACATTTTATCACAGTATGTCCAGGAGACATTTGAGGAAGCAGAACTCAGCTCTCTATGTCCAAGGTTTAAGGAAAGTTTGGCCATAAAATAATGCCCTGACTCATCTTTAATTAAGTGTGCAATGTGGGAAAGGAATTAGTGTCTTCCGGTGTATGGGATGGAGAAACAGCTATAAGTTTTCAAAATAGCCCATTATTAGCAATCTGCACTGAATCGATTGGTACCCACAGCTCAGTCAGCCTTTAAACAAGCTGGACAATAGCTGAAGTAATTATTTGGGGTAAATTATTGCCGTTGTAAAATGTAATCAATGTTTTATTACAGCAAAAAGAGATGTTTTTTCTTAATTTCTCTCTTCACTCCACCTCTCCTCAGCCGGATCTCCTTGTCAGAGCTCTGGAAGAATGGTATTTTGTTTCCTCCCCTCCATTGGCAAGCGAGTCCCAGGCATCCAAATGCAGCAAGACAGGACACATCTTGTAAAGGTTTTCCATTTTAATATCCCTTAATGACCAATAATGAATTCTTTATAGTTAATCTGCTGTTCTCATGAAAACAATCTAGATGGTTAAAAAAAATCAATCATTAATGAGCAGTAAATGACAGCTCCCCAACAACACAGCTGTATTTTTGTAAAAGTGATTAAACATTGTCTGCATTCATAATTGCATGGTTAATAAGAATGTTGAGCACCAAGTCAAGCATTGTTGCTAATGATGACAGATTACGATGCTACAAACGCTTTGGAGTTATGGGGCTAAATTTTCAAAGGCATTCCCTGGAACGGAATGCACACAGACCCACTAAGTATTCAATTTGCATGGACCATTACCAGGTTTGTGAGAGGCATTTGGGAGCTATGCAGTTGAGACTCTTTTGAAAATCTGGCCCATTATGACAGAAAGCATCTGTAATTAACAGTAACTGATCTCCCTTTGCCCAGTTTTGGGGAAAGGTGTAAAATGCTCTGTGTGTGATTTGATGGAACCTAAAGGCTCTTTGGTGAGGAGTCCTGAAAGCTGGAAGGAAGGCCAAGAGTCTCTGGGGTTGTTTTTCAGCCTTAGAGGTAGGTGTAAATATCAGAGTTTTGCAAGCAGGCGACAGAGTGGGTAAGTCGTTCAGAAGGGGACTTGGTAATATCATCATTGATGATTTGCCTCTCTTGTTTTGGCCTTAAACATAGTCACTAAACCTTGGGGATTCCTGGATTATCATTCACGGGTCTGTTGAAAATCTGAGATTGTCCCATGGTTCACTGGGGATTGACAACTGTGCTGAGGGATGGATTTTAATCTTTACGAAGCTGTGGGCAGAGTGAGTCACTGAGTGATGGAGCAGGCCCCATCTGCTGCCCAGTGTGTCTGTATTCGGGTCAGGTATGATGCAACTCTATGTACAAAGCCATTCATGGTCACAATTTAGGAGGAAAACTGCATGCTGAAATGTAACTTACAAATTTGAGCATTCTTGGAAAACCCTGGTCTCCCTCTGGGATGGCGAGGGACCCAGAGAGACAGTTGGGGATTAGTTCGGTAGTGTGATATTTTGTGCTGTTGTTGAGTTATTCTAGTTTGCATGGATATCTTACCTTGGCCTAGAGAACACAGACCATGTGTATTATTCTTCTGACTTCACCTCACTCAGTGATGATTTTTTTCTGGATCAGCCATCCCTTGTCTGAGCAGAGGGTTACAGAGTCTCAGTCTGCAAGACAGGATGACATGGGGTTAAGAGCATGGTTATAAGATGCCTGGGGTTGAAATACTCCTCTATCACCCGTTGGTGACATTCTCTACCCCTGAGGCCTCATTTTTACTCATCAGCAAAATAGGAGTGACATTAGTAGATACTTGTAGGGTTACTGCGAAGATTCAATGAGGTATTTGAAAGTCTTAGCCGAGTGCTCAATACAAGTTAGTTGTTCCTGTATTTATCATTGTTATGGCCACAGGTCTGGGTCCTGAGTGAGGAAGGACTGCAGCTGAAGGTGGGATTCCTTCAGCTAGGCTGGGTCATTTTTTATAGATCTAAGAGGCAATGAGGGGCTGCCCTTAATCCATGTGCTAAGTGGCTGTAGCCAAGAATAGTTACTTATATAGTATGGGCTGAAATGTGTTCCTCCCACACTTAAGAAGATACATGTGTGTTATGGAGGGAGGGAAGAGAGTCACCAGCCCAAGCAGACAGGTCAGCCTAGAGGCATGGCAGCTGTCCTAGTTAGAGGGTCCCCCAACCCTTATCTCAGCATCTAAAAACACACCCAGCGCTCTTCTAGGGCCCCATTCAGGACCGGTGTTGAAATGTTAGTAGGTCAGAACTTTCTGGAGCCTATGATTTCCAGCTCAAGCTTCTGGCTGTTATGTCAGTGGGCAGGGGAACTTCTTTCCTCCCCATACCCTACAACCAATCTTACTATTTTTTCTTCCATTGTTTATTGTTTAAAATACGAGGAAACGAGTATACATAGATTTCTTTCCCAGCCCTTCTTGTCACATAAATGTGGTATACTGTGCACAGATTTTCACTTTGCTTTTGTTTACCTAACAATATATTCTGCAAATGTCTTGGAAAAGTATGTATCAATCTTTCCTAATCCTTTTTACCATGGATTCCATTGAGTGGATATACCATAGTATAGTCAACTAGTCCTCCAATTGATGGATATTTGGGAGGGCACTTTCTTTAATAAATAGCAGAGTCTGGATGGCAACTTAAACATCCTGCAGGCTCTAGTACTTTCTTGTTCCCCCTTCTTGCTCCTGGGGTTGTTTGCCCTCTAATGACTTAGCAGGTCCTCCTCAGAGATGATGGTCAAAAAATATGCGCTGAATGAAAGTGAATCACAAAGGAAAAATGGGTTTGTGTCTTTGTCTTAGTTCTCCTCTCTTCTGTTCCAAACCCCTTGGATTCTTCATCTGTAGCTTCAGAAATCCTAAAAATATGACAGAGAATTAAAACCAGAGGCAGACAGTGATATATGTCAGTTGTTTCTTAATAAAACTAGAAGAAAAGAAAAAAAACACCTCAAAGGCAGAAATAGATGCATGGTGTCATAAAATTTTAAAGAATCACATGAGTGCTCAACATTTTAAAGTAATTAAAAAAATGAAGTGATGTAGGAGAGTGTGTGGCTCCAAGGAGTTAATGAAAAACTTGAAATTATAATTTTAATACCCATCTTTACTTTAATGCTCAATGTCTTCATCTGGCAAATGAAAATCATACTGGTTGTTACTTCTCTTGGGGACAGAGAGTAGTGGCCACTAGATTATCAGAAAGTATTTTGTAAATATGAAATGCAAAACCACAGTAGTAATTTGCATGGTGATGATCTTCATACCTCATTGGCATAAGTGATTAGCAAGAAGATTAGGCAGGACCATGCATTCTTGGGATCCTTCCTAACGGCAAATGCCAAGGCGTGCAAATCTTCTTTCCTGAGACTGAAGTAAAGTAATCTCAGACTGTATGAACATTGTTGCATGTGGACATTGTCCCACTGGGAAGAACTTATACTTTGATCCAATCCACTAGCAACTTTCCTCTTTGAGGAGGCCAGGCATTGCCCCCTGACATCCCCGACCTTTGTGACTACCCTTCTTGTTTATCTGGCTCCTTCCTGCTTCTTGTGTTTGTTTATATTGTCCCCGAGCTAAGAATTGGCTCTTTTTTGTGCTCCATCATGGCAGATCTTGCACTGAGAACCCATCTTCAAACCAGTTCAACCTAGTGTTACATCCTCTCGTGTGGCATGGAGACTGGTACACCTGGCAGCGGGACTTTGGGTCCATTTTCTTAACTTCCTCGAGGCTCAGCTTCATGGTCTGCAAAACACGGAGTATTGATGATATTTACATCTCCAGATTACTGTGAGGATTAAATGAGATAACACAAGCAATTAGTGGTCAGTAAATTTAGTTCTACTCTGTGATACTCTCTTTGATGAGTCTGCCCTTCTAATGACACACCACTTTTGGTTAGGATGCCTGTTACATTTATGAGACTTCAGTCTGACACACATCTTGATACTTGACAAGAATGGCTTTGCATTGTCGTCCTGCTGTGTTATAGGCATAAAAAGTTTACATCCCATATTTTTCGGATTTCCTTCTAGAGAGCAGAGGCTAAGTTTTTATTGAGCATCTATTGAGAGTCAAAATAAGGCTTGCAGGTTTTTAGAACTAGAAAGGGATATAGGGATGTGTCATGTTGCTTTTTCTGGGATGGTCACCACAATAACATTCATCTGTCATGTTCTTCTACAGTGTGGTCTTGCCACTTTACCATCTAGAGGTCAAGTCTAATTCTTCTCCCTTGAATCTGAGAAAGCTTCAACCAGTGGAATACAGTAGAAGGGGGCATTCATTATATGACTCCCAAAATTAGGTCATAAAATGTCATGTAGCTTCTCCCTTATTGAATAGGATCATCACATTTTGGAGCTTCCAGTCTCTCTCAAGAAACTCAGACTCCCTGAGGCTGCCATCCTTGTGAGGAAGCCCAGATCACATGGAGAGGCCACCAGACATGTAAATAAATAAGTTGTCTTGAAAGCAGATCTTCTAGCTCCCACTGTTTCAGCCTTAACCACTGGGTATCCTCATGGAAGCCCCAGATATAATGGAGTAGAGAAAAGCTTCCCCACTGTGTCCTTTCCAAAGTCCTGACCCACAGAACCCATATGCATAGTAAAATGGTTGTTGTTTTATGCCACTGAATTTAAGGTAGTTTGTTGGACCACAAAGAAAATTGGAACAAGTGATCACAATTTGAGTACCTTGTTGTGGAGATTACATAGGCTTAGAGAGGTTAAATAAATCATTTTATTCAAACAAGGGCTTAGTGGTGGGTTTCTGTCTTGAAACCCCATGCCCTCATGATTCCTTGTGTCATATACCTTTCTAGCTCTTGATGTCAGCCCCATGTATTAGCAAAGTTAAAACTTGACTTCAGGCCCCTGTCCTCCAGAGATAATACATTTTAAGATGTACTCTACTCATACAGTAAGCAATGAGGCAATGAATTACATTATAAGCCTAGCATGTAGGAGTCTATTGCAGACTTTAGCTAGTGAGACATATTGGGAGCTCCTAGAGAAGGGACAAGGACAAAGAAATGGAAAAGGAGAGGTGACACAGTCTGCTGAAGTTGGAGCCTTGCAGGGGAGGGAGCAGGAAGCAGCACAGCAGGATTAAGATCACGAGGCACTGGTAGGGAAAGAAGGGTTGAAATTGCTTCAACTTTATTGAGGCAAGCAACTGTGTGCTGACAAGTTGAAGGTTGATGAGCAGCTTTAGCCAACCTCTTGCTGTCTACAGCTAGAGGGGAAGTGAGCAGGGGGCGGCACATGGAGCCAGAAGGAGCAGAAGGGGGCGGCAGGGGAGGGGAGAGAACTCTGCAGGGGGGATGGGGAGACACTCAGCAAGTCTATGGAAGCAACCTGGTGAGGTCTACTGAGGAGAGACATGGGGAGCCCAAGAAAAGAATTGGGGAACAGTTGGCCCTAAGCGTGCAAAAAGAACAGGAAGAATTGGAGACGGTGGGAGATGGTGAAGGGAATAAAAGCACCAATAAAAGATGTTCAAAAAGAACATTGGGAATGGAGTTCAAAGGCAGTTGAAGAGTATCTGGAAATAGATGGGAAAAATGGTGATTGAAACCTATTTTGGGTGAAAATAGTCAGTTGATTCAGTTTTTGATAAAAGACAATAGTTTGGCTAAGAATTTAAGTGGCATGGCGTATTTTAAATACCTTGCATACAAAGAAGGCCATATTGTATTTCTAAGATGTCCCCCAAAGTGAGGTGGTACATGTTGTTTTATTATAAGAGAAATTATACGTATGTAAAATTTTTCAGTAGATGGGCTGAGAATTGCATTTTCTTGGATTACTTGGAGAAAGAAATAACATTAAGAATAAAAGCCTATAATTGTAATGACACAATAAAAAAAATCAGTAAGAGAGAGAGTTTATTGTCTAACCAGTGCCTGTATTTGAGACTAAAGAAACAAAACCATAAGGAGGTAATTGGTCTAGTTCATACTCTGGAGTTCTTCCTAATAATCAGAGACCTTCTGGTCCTTATATATTGACTTCAACTATGAAATCTTGATGATGACGATGATGTTGATGAGGATGGTCGTTATTGATGGTGGTGGTAAGAATGACGGTGCTTCCTATATGCCAGGCACTGTTTTAACTGCTTTACATATATTAACTAATTTAACTAATTTAATATATGGATGAGTATACCAAAGCATGGTTCTCTTCTTTTTTCTTCATCCTATTCATGTCTATTTCTACCTAAGTAACTGGGGAGGATTAGAAAAAAACCCTATACATGATAAATAAAAAGCAGTTGTCTGCAAGATCCTGCTTATCTCAGAACCTTTTCAGCTCCCTTCACCGAGGCTCTGCTTAGGAGTGAGTCATGTGTCTCTGTGTTCCATACTGCTAAGGTATTTGCTTATCAATGGAATGACTAATATTGTCAATGGAGTGTTTGTTTTTTCTGATGGTGGGAAAGTGGAACATTATGAGACTGGGGTTTTATTCTTTACTGGCTCTCTGATATAAAGGAAATAATAGGAACTCTGGAAATGGACAAGGCTTCACATTTGAATCTTGGCTCCACTTCTCATTAACTGTTTGACTTTGGAAAATTTATTTATTATCTTTCTATTGGCTTGTAAAATGGCAGGGTCTTTTTGAAGATTAAGTGAAATGAGACATGAAGTGCCTAGGAAGCTGCTTGAGAATTAGTAAGGGTTCAGAATTGTATTCTGCTTTTTTGCTTTTTTATAGAATTGATAAGTGGTGATTGCAGGTATCTGATATTAATCAAATAGCATGTTGATAAGTCCTTTGTAGGTGAGGCTGAAAATTTCAAATTTTCATATGCCCAAGGATTATGTTTCTCCATTATGAAATGATCACTGAATGAAGGGTTAGGAAATAATGATGAGTTTTAGGCACATGAGAAAAGAACACCCAAGAGAGAAAATTGTAAGTGTCTTTTAATTTCAAGAACGTTTCTGCAGTAGTCAGAATAATGACTTCCCAAATGTGTCCACATCATAATTCAAGGACTCTGTGAATATGTTACCTTACATAGCAAGGGGAAATTTACAGATGAGATTGAGTTAAAGTCCTAGAGATGGAGAGATTATCCTGGATACTCTGAGTGGGCCCAGTCTAATCACTTGGATCTCTCGAATCAGAGAATTTTTCAGTGATCAGAGCAAGAGATGTGAGAGGAAAGATAGTCCGAGAGATGTAACATGGCCAGTGCTGAAAATGGAGAAAGGAACTATGAATCAAGGAATGTGGATAGCTTCTGAAAGATACACAAGGCAAGAAAATGTATCCTCCCCTAGATTCTCCTGAAAGGAACACTACCCTGCTGACACCTCAATTTTACCCTGGTGACAGCCATGTTGGACTTCTAATCTACAGAATTTTAAGGTAATAAATGTGTGTATATAAGTGGTATAGTGATGCCTACTGGAAATAATCTTAAGTATGGCAGTTTCTTAGCCTTTATAATAAGGGCCTTCCTCTGGATAGAGTCCTTTTTGAAGATATGGTATATTAGACTATTAGGCCCCTTTGGAGTGACTTAACGTGACCTCCTTTTTCTGCACCCTGTCCCCTTTTGACTTAGATGAACCACTCACAGTCACGTTTGCTCTTTGGGATTGCCCACTTGATCATAGTTAATTTGAACAGAAGAGTTATGTGGCTTAATGTGGGCCAATGAGCATCGCTTTCCCAGGAGTGTAGATTGGGTTGACGCAGGTGTTAGTCACAGCCTCTGCATGTGGCTTGGACTGAAATGATGGTGTGAACTTGGGGGCTGGGTGGTGGCTGTGGGCATGGAGAAGGGAAATATCAGGTCTGTGGGAAGAGGAGATTGAGCCTGCTAGACAGTAAAGATGAGAGTGAGGGTATGAAGAAAAGGCCAAGAAGGTTATGACCTTGTTCCTACTGGCTCTTAGTCAACATTTTTACCCCTACTGGGGTTCAGGTATATATCTCTGCCCCAGATTCCACAAGACAACATTTTACCATTGAACAAGAAGTCCTTTTTCTCCCTTTAACCTTGCTAAGAGGTTTTCTGTTCCTTGTAAACAAGAGCCTTGACAAAAGCACCTACTATGATAAGGATGAATCAAGATGATGGAAGGAGGTTCCATTAATGTCATTTTGGGTTCTCTTTCATGCTTTATTCCAAGGAAGCTTTATAGAAAGATTTAGAGCAGTATGATTATGCCATAAGCCAAGGAGCGTTTTGCACTTCTACAGCTATAGCTGGAGCTCGTGGCAGGGCTTGCCTTGTAGGCTTTGAGACCCCTGGCTGTAGAATGCTTCTTTAGTCTCTGGTCAAACACATCTGAAGTTCACATACAAAATTAATGTTGGTAGAGGGGTGTTTTTAAAGCAGGATTTTGAAATTCCAGGTGACTTTCCTGCAGCAAGTTTCAACATGTAGACATAGCACTTTGAAACCCAACCTTAGTGCTTTTCTGTAGTTAACTTGATTTTGAGAACATGCCTGGAAAAGATTTTGGTTTCTTGGTGGAGAACTTGCAGCCAGAAATGTCAGTTTTCCTATTCATCATCATCAACTCATAGAATTTAAAAAGTAATCATAAAAATCAAGCTATTCAACTTTTTAGTTAGGGAGACAAGGAAATATCCTCAGAAGGGTTAAATGGCTTATTTTATGGTCTTGATGGGGTCTGTACATGTATATGTATACAGAATTATGAAACTCATGATTATCCAGAGAATGAATTAAGTATCAGAGAACACAGAAATCTTTGGACTGAAATATTTCTATGAATACCAAGTAATTTTTTGATAATGCATAGAAAATATTACCTTTCTTTTTATGAACTGGAATTATTTCTATAAACTCGAGTGTGCCCAAAGAAATACAATTTCTTTTATGAACTGCATGTTATTAACAAGAAGTTATATAGCCCTAGAGATAAAGTATCCATGCATTCATTCATCTTCCTTCTCTTTTTCCTTCCTTCCTCCCTTCCTCCCTTCTACTCTTCTTTCCTTCCTTCCTTCCTTCCTTCCTTCCTTCCTCCTTCCTTCCTTCCCTCCTTCCTTCCCTCTTTCTTTTTTTCCTTGTAATTATTAATTATTGAGTGGCTATCATATACCTAACAATTTCTAAAATCCAAAATCTTGAGATACAACAGTAAAATAGTATGCCCTAGTGAGATTCTCTTCTCATGGAGCTCCTACCTTCATGGAGCTTACATTTGAGCTGGGGAAAATAGGCAAAACCCCACACAAATACATATATAAGATAATTTTGGATAATGATAAAGTGCTATAAGAAAATAAAAAGTAGTAATGTAATAGAAATAAATAGGCTAGCGTAACATAGGGTATGATTTTTTAGGGGGAGGAGGTAATAGTTAACTGATCTATTTATTCTATCTATCTATCTATCTATCTACCTGCCTACCTAATCCTGTCCTATCCTATCCTATCCTATCCTATCTTCTCTGATTACATAAGACAACATGTTTATCTGTTGATTCTCAGTAAACAGAGATTAAGCCACCTTCCCAAATCACAGAGTTCATGATTTTAAATCTAGTTTTCTTTCCCTTGCTTCTACTGCCTCCTCAAAAGGGGACTGGCTTGAGAATCTTTTCTCAAAAAATTCAGATTCAACTTGGAGGGAAAACACAAATATGGGATGATATTTGAAAGTACCAGTTGATTTCTTCCTCTTCTCCATAATCCTTGAAAAATCCCTTCCCTTGTATCCCAAGGATTTCTTCTATTATTCCCACTTGCTCCCCTAGAACCCCCAAACATAGACATGGGACAGATAGAAGCAAATCCTACCAAGACTCAACTATTCTTTTGGAAAGCTGCTGGTCAATATGAAGGGAAAGATTCAGATGCACGCTTTTACATTTGTTTTTCCTGATCTCAGAGTCTAGACTATAAAAATTCTACTGTTAAAAAATAATAATGATGGTAAAAATTAAAAACTCTACTGTTACTGAAGCTCTGAGGAAGCTGAATCACCACACACTTACTGCTTTCATTGCTGGACCTTGAACATCACCAGGAGTCTGCTCCAGTCATCCAGTGGGGACTTGTGGTTGCCTGTATGAGAAAGTCTTTCCAGATCTGACCTGTTCTATTGACTAACCCAGGAGCATGCAAACTCGACAGTTGGGACAGTAGAGGACAGTGGTGACATGAAGGGGAAACTTCAGTTTTGACCAAGATGGGGCTAGGTAATCTCTGAAATCACTTCTTGTATTGTGATTTGCCATATTTATTGTGTGTTGCCACAATAAAGCCTTATAACAAACCACCCCGCATATCAGTGGCTAAAAACAATAAGCATTTATTTACTTAGTCTGTGGGTTGATGATGTAGGCTGAACTTGGCTGATTTCTTTTGGTCTCAGCTAGGCCCATTCCTATTTCTGGTGTTGGACTTTTGGCTGATCTAAGAATGCCCCTGCCAGAATGACTGGGGACACTCAGTTCTTAATATGTCTCTCAACCAGTAGGCCAGCCTATGCAAGCTGTCATGGCACTATAGAAAAGTGAGAGCAGTCAAGGCCGATTACATGAGTGCTTTTTAAGCAAGCATCTTATTGGCTAAACAAGTCTCATGACCAAGGCCAGAGTCAGTATGGAATGGAACCACAGATTTGCATGACAAAGAACATGACATGTAGATTCAAGGACAGGTGAAAAATTGGGATCATTAATACAATCACAATAGCTTGACTTCTTCAGGATCAGAATGTTAAAGGTTACTTATTTGCCAAGTAAACTGGGCATAGTTTGAAGGATAGATTGGAATAAGCAGATATTGGAGGTGGGAAACACAGACAGAAACCAGTGCAGGGAAACAATAGCAATGCCTGAATCTGGGGTGACTGGGACAATTGGAGGGGACTGGTGGGAGATTTTGCCCAAGATGGCTGTGCTGTGGTTATGGAAGGTGCGAAGGAGATGGAGGAAGCAAGGTGGACCTTGGAGTCACTGATCTGGAGGGTGATAGTGACCATAATAGGCAGATAACCCACTATGCCTAGTAAATGAAGGCCTGGGAATATCTTATGAAAGAAGAGGGAAGCTTGGTGATGTGAGTAGGTCGGGTATGTGAGAGACAGAGCAGCAGAAAAGCAACATGGTGGGAGGGTTGTCTGATTAGAGCTTCAAGACACGTTGGGAGAGTAATGGCTGTGAGTACTGGAGGTGTGCAGAGGCAAAGGAGTCAGGGAGCTTGAAGTTCATGGACCATAATTTAATTCATTATGTTCGAGAATTGGGAGTTTGCCAGGGCTCTGAGGATGGTGTGCATCTCTTGCTGGGTTACCCTCCAGTGTTCCCAAGATACCTTATCTAAAGGGTCACACTCAAGGAGACCCCCGAGTAGGTGGGGATGTGTACCCATATCATGACTCCCTGCTCCCCACCCCGCCCACAGTTGCTGGGCTCTGCTGCAGGTCTGATCAATTACATTGGCTTAACTTTGTCCCCAGCCACCTGTCCCAGCTCACATTCAGGAGCTCCCTGAACATGTCTCTTTCTTTTATTCTATCTAGCTCAATAAACAATTGTAAAACCTGGCAATCAGGATGAAGCCAAGCATTCTAAATCTTAACTTATTTCTGTTTTTCCAATAAAAAGCTCTTTTCAAGACACCCAAAGTGGAAAGTATTTTGAATTACTTGCTTTGACTGACTGTTCTTGAATTCCTCAGGATCGCTGTCGATAACATTCAGAATGATTTCTGGGACACAGCACTGGGCTTAAAATAGTTTGAAGGCTTCTGGGGCAACCGCTTGATACGAGATGTGATTTGTTGTCCATGTTAAGGAAGAATCAGATGTCATGTTATGTTATGCAAGGTTAATGAGCAGCAACTTGGTTTCATATCTTGAGCATGGCCCATACCACCTACCCTGGTTTTTGCCCATTCCAGAGAGAGTCCCAGTGTTGTAGGCAAAATAGAAGTTATTAAATATGGATGTTATTTTTTTTCTAGGTCTTAGATCCGCTCAATCAATCTTTGTCTCCTTTGCCCTTGTGAGGCAACTCCTGCCATTTAAAGGAAGCGAGTCTCTGTGAAAGGCCTGGTTGCTTTTGCATTGTCAAGGAGACCAGAAAATAGAACCTGGTTGGCAAAACAAACCCTTTGTGGGAGTGGGTGTTGCTTGGATGTGGAAAATCTGAAACCACGTAGTTTTTCTGCTCCTTCCCAGAGCTGACTTCTGCTGAGGTTTTGTGAGGGGGCTGTCAGAAGACTGATGCATTTCTCCTCTCTCCAATCTAACATTAAGCAGCCATTGTGTAACCACCAGTCATGAAATAACTGTGGTTGTAAGTCTATATTTCACAGAGTATGGTCTGTGGGCCTGTGGTGTCAGAATCACTTGTGAAAATACCTCCGCATTTGGCTGTGGGGAATCTATGTATTTTTTTAGCATGCATCCTAGGTAATCTCAGACTCCTTGATGGATAAGAATCCACTGTCCTTGGGGACAAGTGCCCATTTATTTGTTATTATTCAAAATAACACATAGTAGCAGCAAATAATTAAAAATAATAAAAAAAATACTTGTGGCTATGCAGAACAGTCTAAGTTGACCTCTGACTTTAAGGAATTATCTTACAGTTACTTACCCTTCATTGGTTGCGTTAGTAGGGTGTGAGAGAGTTGACCAGTTATTCATTGACAATTCATGCTCTCCTTTCCAACACAGAATTGCTCCTAGACTACTTGGCCCACTCGAATCCAGGAATGGCCCGGATGACTAGCTAAATGAGTAGGTCTTTGATGGAATACAGCTGACATTGTGTGGGCCTATTTCTTTCCCTTCTGCCTGGGTAACAGGATTCTGAGGCCCAAGTAAGGATGAATGGAGCCCGGATCCTTAAATTACCAGGTGCGAAGGGTACTTGCTTAGACTTTTACCTAAGTAAGAAGTAAGATTTATAGTGCTGAGTCTGAGATTTTGAGGTATCAGTAGCTTTTGTTACCCAAAGTAATTCATGGAGGTTGACCTCTTACTTAGTTTTAGCTGAAAACTGTGTTCTTTGCCAGCTCAGATTCAAAATACAAAGGGTTTCCTCAAACAAACCTAGTAATCTTCTGAAAAGTAGAGAATCATAGTAGACAGAGCACTGGTCTTAGAATTAGGAAAGTGGATCCAAATCCCACTTCTGCCACTTACTGGCTCTGCAGTTTTAGACAAATCACTCAATTACTCTGAGCCTCAGCTCCTTTCATTATTTAGTGGGAATAATAATATGGTATTATTTGCCTCTCAAGGTGTATGTGAAGGTCATGGTTTTGTTCATGAAAACACTTCAGAAATTATAAAGCACTCTTCTACAAATGAGAGGGATGAGTTGGCTCTTGTTTTTACAGAGCTGGAACAAAATGCTATTTTCCAGCTTTGATATTTCCAATAGCTTCCCAAGTCTCATTTTGTTTCCTTCGGAAAATGGGGATAATAAAGCTTCCTTGGATTATTGTGAAAATAAAAATGCGATAATGTATGTGATGGTGTCTAGCACAAGATCCAGCTTATTGCAGGAATATGGGAAAATATTAGCTCCTTTCCCTGCAGCTCTATGTGCTTGAGGGAGGTGATTCAAGAAGAGTCCATTTGGCTGATGATAAATATGAGCTGAGGTCTTCCATTGCTTGTATTTTACTCCCCTCTGCTAACCGGTGAGATGATTTCCACAGTATCATGTGGCTCATTCTTCCCCATGCTTGATGGTGGCTCCAGAGCAGCAGGAAAGATGGCCACAAAGGAGCCTGTAGTGTTACCTGCTTCTCTTGCTTCTCCTGCAAAGATGGAAACTCTAGTCTTTGTGAGTCTCACTGAGCACTTACTGAAGCCTCTTGCCATTTGGACCCTGACACTCAGACCCTGCTATTCCCAAGTGCTTTCTCATGCATGGCCATTACTTGAAACTCATCCTCTTCTTTCCTTGTTTTGTCTTCACTTGGGTTATTCTTTATCCCTGAGTCCTCTTTACTTGGATTTTCTTCAAGCTAATCTGCTTGATTAAAATTTCACAATGCAGAAAACTGGCTCTAAGATAAGTTGTTTTGATGACAGAAATGGTAATTCTTGCAATTTATTTGTATGCTGTGTTACCATTTTCAGTGTACCTTCATCTGAGTTATCTTGTTTGTTCACTGTTGGTTTTCACAGACTCATAGCAGCCTTTTATTTTTGCTTATCTCGGGTGCATTTATTGGGCAGAATACCATGGAAGACCGCTGGGAGGAAGGTGTGGAGGGTAGAAGGGACAGAGAGCTAATATTGATCAATTATGCATTTGGGGGGGGGGGTCAAGTTAGTTTTAATGGAAGTTACCTAATTTAATTCTTATAATAATTTTTCGGAGGAATCACCAGTGCCTAGCCCAATACTCGTGAGTGTTTAAAGTTTTATCAACTGTAAAATTCCATCAGGAGGTTGAAAAACTTGCCCAAAGTCAAAAAGCAATGTGGTGATGGGGATGGGATTTAAATTCTGGTCTCACTGGTTCCAAAGTGCGTGCATTCCCTGGTGTTATGATCTCTAGCAGATGGATCAACAGAGATAAGTAGTTGCTGACCAAACGGTCCTGCGTCCAGTTACTTGGGGAACAAAGATACAAATATTTTAGTAGAAAGATAGGGGAGCATTCTTCTTGTCCTTCTTCTTCTCTCTCACTTCTGTAACATTTATTATCTGTACTGTGACACCCAGTATTCCAGACTCTGGGGTACAACATCCCCCATCTTGTAGCTACCAGTCTAATGTACAAGACAGATAAACTGATGAGCAGCTAGACAAAGAATTTAATGTGTGGTAATGACAACTGCTGAGAAGAAAGCAGGGCGAGGGGGTAAACAGTGATGGAGCTTTTACATTAGATGTGGTGATCAGGGAAGGTGACATTTGGGTAGGTGACACCTGAGTTGATGGTATTTGAGCAGACGTGCGCAAAGAGGAAGGCTTCGAGGGGCTAGGGTGGGGTGGAGAAGGGACGAGCATGTGCGAAGCCCAAGGCAGGAGTGGGCTTCCTGTTCAGAGTTGGAGTAAGCTCAGGAGGGTGGTGGGGGTGAAGCTGGAAAGCTCAGGAGAGGCTTGAGGGCCTTGGCGAAGCATTTAGATTTTATGCTGAGTGAGGTGGGAAGCCTTTAGAGCTATGAACAAAGAAATGATAGGATCTGACTTAACATTTAAAAAGAAGCACTGTGGGGGCGCCTGGGTGGCTCAGTTGGTTGAACATATGACTTCGCCTCAGGTCATGATCTCCTGGTTTGTGAGTTCCAGCGCTGCTTTGGGCTCTGTGCTGACAGCTCAGAGTCTGGAGCCTGCTTCGGATTCTGTGTCTCTCTCTCTGCCCCTTCCCGCTCATGCTCTCTCTCTCTCAAAAAAGAAACAAACTTTAAAAAAGGTTTTTTAAAAAGAATCACTGTGGATACTGTGTGCAGATTAGATTTTAGAGACAGGGAGCACAGCTCAGTCAATGGAGGTTGACCATACTTGAGAAAACCCAACAGGAATGGTATGATAAACAACTATTGCAACATTTCATTCCTTCGCTTCTATTCTTATCTTTGGATTTTTTATTTCAATTCTTTGTAGTTCTCTTTAAATTGATTAAGTTCCCACTATGATCAAGGCACTGTGAAAACTGCCGTTTGTGTCTCTATCTCCTTCTTTAAACCTCTTCCTACAATCTGGATTTTTTTTTTTTTTTTACCTAAACCAAATTACACATTGTTCCACTTATCTCAACAGAGGTAGAAAGAAATTGCTTTGGTTTTTCTGATAGCACAAACCTAGCTGCAGATCTGAAGCAAAATGAAGTTGCATCACAGATAGCAGGCCAGCCTGCCGACAGCGCCCCTTCTCAGTGACAGCAAGCTGCTGCTGGAACCGGTCAGGACAAAGGCTAGAGCTTGTAATGAACTTCATACTTGGACCATATCCCATTTGGGTAGCGCTTGCTCTCCTCTGGCTGAAGTGGGTGATTGGATTGAGACTCTCACACATCAAATGCCACAAGAGCTATTAATATGGGTGGAATAATTGAGCAGCCAGACTTATTGGAAAATGTAACTACTTTACACATCATTGCAAATTGTTTTCTAGGCCATGCTGGCCTCCCTTCAGCCATGAAGACATTCAGATGTAAAAAGGAAAAAAAAAAAGATGCATCTTGAACACTTAACCATAAAAGTAGAGGAGATTGCTTTAGACTTCTCTGTAACATTCAAACCATCCACACCTGGAAATAATTACCAACTCTGTGTTTGTTTAAATGTCAGTAGATGTTGTCATGCCAGCCTTGCTGTCTGGTAGCATAATGCTTACTTTTGTGCAAAGGAGTAAATAGCCACATGCTCCTCAACATCATTTTTTGGAACATTCTTTCACTGAAGAATGGGTCTCTCCTAAGTACATAAGCTGATTTTATGTCTCCTCTCTAATTTGAACTATTCTTGGATTTTGAAGCTTGGTTATGTTCCTGTATGATTACTCTCACATTGCAACGAGGGGCTGAACTATGGGACCGACTCGGCATCTTGGGTACATCTGGGAAGAGCTTGATGCAGGTCAGAACCTTTGTGGTGAGCTATTTCCATGTATGGATGGTGCTTTCTATCAAAAGCCATCCGAAATCCTCCTGGCTTAAAGGTCAAGCTCAAACCTCACCTTCTTTAAGAAGCTGTGCTTGAGTCATTTAGCACATATAATCGCTGTCACTTCCCAGAGAAAAGGGGCAAAAATGGATATTTTCTTAGCAGCTGCTGTGTTGGGTTCTCACATATCTCATCTGATCTTCACACAAGTACTCTGTGAGGTGGGTGCTGTTATCCTGGCTCAGCACAGGGAAAGGACCTGACGGATCCATGGTCACCGGGTCGGAGGTGAATGGTCAGAGTGTGCATTCAGGTCTGTCTGACAGCAGAACACTTCCCAACATGCCACGTGACTTCTTAGGGCATTCTGGGTGCTTCGGGGAAGATATACGTTCCTTAGCACGTGATCAAACACCGTTGCTTGGTATTTGCAGCTATTGCACGTGTAGGTTTTCTAGTCCCAGTGATGTTGCAATGTCCTTGAAGGCAGTTCCAGGAGACACAAAGAGGGCATGGCCTCTGTCTTATGGGAGTGTGACACAGAGTTACAGACTTGAGAAGCAAGATGTTTCCTAACCCATTACAGGGAGGCTGATGGGACTCTACAGGGGATACTCAGGTGATGCAAAGGAAGGGGATGGTCTTTTGTGCCTGTCGAGGTTGGGGTAAGGGTGCGGGGAGTGGAAAAGGTTTTGTAGAGAGATGAAACTTCAATTTCTTCAGATGACCAGGTGTTTGTCAGGCACCTGGAATAGTCGGACCAGGGGGGAGGCTCAAAAGGGAAAACATCCCAGGCACAAAGAAGTCACCAAGCTAGGAAATGCAGCCGGGTGTGGCACATAATGGTAAATAGCTCTCAGGGTGGGTTAGATCTCGAATAAAAAGAGCAAGAGAGAGGGACACCTGGGTGGTTCAGTTGGTTAAGTGGGTAAGTATCTGACTCTTGATATCGATTCAGGCCATGATTTCAAGGTTCCTGAGACTGGGCCCTGCATCCAGCTCCACACTGACAGTACAGAGTCTGCTTGGGATTGTCCCTCTCCCTCTCTCTGTGCCCCCTCCCCACTCGCTGTCTCAAAAGAAAAACAAAAACAAAAAACAAGACAAAACAAAAAACTGAAAAAGAAAAGGGCAAGAGGGAGACCCAGAGAAGAGGCTAGAGGGTGAGGTGGGCAGAGACCAGGACATGAGTTTCTTGAATACTTACTGAGTTTGGATTTCATTTATCGTTTCTCATGCCATGGAAAGATTTTAAGCAAGGGCACAATGCAATCCAAAACAAAACATCCTGTTTAAGGCTGTATGTGATAGGGGAATCACTTGGCAGGTATTTGAAGAGTAGACAGGAGGGCAGTTAGGAGACTGTTGGAATTATCTAGGCAAGAGATGATGAGGTCCTGGGTTTGTGTCCTCCTAGGTGAGCAGCGATTGAAGGGAAGGTAGTCTACAGACACATGAAGTCTGGTTTTCTGCTGTGGGCAACCTTGAATGCTTCTTCTTCTTTTTTTTTTTCTTTAAAAAAATTTTTTTTTTAACATTTACTTATTTTTGAGAGACAGAGAGAGGCAGAACATGAGCTGGGAAGGGGCAGAGAGAAAAGTAGACACAGAATCTGAAGCAGGCTCCAGGCTCTGAGCTGTCAGCCCAGAATCCTACATGGACGGGACTTGAACCCACGATCCATGAGATCATGACCTGAGCAGAAGTCAGATGCTTAACTGACTGAGCCATCCAGGCACCACCCCCCCATTTAAAAAAAAAACAATTTTTTTAAACACAACCTTGAATGCTTTTTGTGAGCAGGAGGCTCCCCTTCTAATCAGTTGCCCTTTACCACACAGTCCCAAGCACGTGAATTCTGTTTTTTATACACCTGCAATGCTAAGAGCTTCATCTGCTATAATAATAATGAAAAGAATGTAAGTGAAGGTGACTGTAAAGTGCGGAAGTCCTGCTGCAAAATAAGGGGTGAAACTGAGCTCTCTTTTCTGCGGTGTCCCCATGTGGACAGAATTAGTATCATCATTAGGTTGGCATTGGTTCATAGATGAACCAGTGATTCATAGATGAAGCAGTGATTCATAGATGAAAATAACTTTAGAACTTTTAAGAAAAGCCAGGAGGAAAATAAAAAAAAAATCAGAATTATTACCAAATAATTTTCCTAGCAGAAAAATTCTGACCGTTTATCTTTTCATCTAAGTGGAGCTCAACTATATTAGCAAGAGGTAAAGCAATTTAAGTGTTCTTAACTGTGTGTCCTTGAAGACTATAATATTTGTGGGAGGTAGTTCCACTGCTGTAAATCTATGTTGACAGGTGTAAATTTACACTAATAAATTAATAACACAAGTAAGAAAAACAAACGCCAGCTCACAGGATGCTGGATTAGTGACAGAACTAATGGTATCAAGAAAACACAGATCAAATGCCTGCTGATTGATTTTTCCTCTTGACTGGTCTAAGACTTGTGCAGATGAAATTGTAACGCTTGGTATTTTTCTCACCTGTGTTTTTCACTTATTAAACGTGTTCATCACAGCTCTCTACCATTTCTATAGCCAGAGTTCTGCTTTAAAGATGAGCTAAAAAATTAAATAAATACACAGTATCTTTCATGGTATGGAGTTTTCTGCTCTCTCTGTGTGCTGTGACATCTTGGACCTCTGCAAACTGTTTATCTTACAGTTTCCAGTTTCTAGGTTTTTCCTCAAGATTTGTGACAGCTCAGTAAGTGAGTGTTTTCTGGTTTGGGGTCCTCCACACTGCATTTCTTAATCTCCTTATAAGAAGGGATTTAATCTTGTTCAGCTTTGATCATCTGCAGTTCCTAATAAAATGTCTTGGCACCTAATAGGGGCCACTTAATTTATGCTGGATGAATAAGGACAAATGTCTGCCCTTCTGGAAAAGGGAATAATTGTTGTTGGGGTGACACTGGGTGGAAGAAGGAGATACTAGTAAACTAAATTGATATAAATCATTGAGAAAATGGGAAAATACCTGCCATGACATATGATATGTTGAATTTTATATATGCTGAGTTCGCCAAAAACATGGCCTTCTACTAAACCATTTTGGTATGGATCTTAAGGATTTTTGGCTTTGTCGGCTCTGAACCCAGAATAATTCTTTTTAAATAATGGTATCCCCTTTAAAATTCAGGTGCAGAACAAGGATGTACTTCTTTCCTAAAAAAAGAGAAACCCTATAAAACCCTACAAATTCTTCATGGTATATACAAATGGCTGTGGTTACATTGCTATCTCTACCTGTACGAGTTGGACACCTTCAGTCACCTGGGGTGCTCTGCGTCTTCAGACTGACTGACTGGACAGGATGTTCCCTCCTCTCCCGCTGCGGCACGGGCGGTCTGCCCGTGCTGGTTTCCTATTGCCGCCATCACAGTCACCACAAATATGCTGGCTTAAAACAACACCTACAGTCTGTGGATCAAAATATTTGTGGGGTCAACTGGGTCCTCCACTCAGGGTCTCACAAGGCCAAAAGCAAGGTGTTGGCCAGTCTGGGCTCTTATCTAGAGGCACTGGTGAAGAATGCACTTCCATTTGTCAGCAGAATCCATTATTGGTCATTGTAGGACTGACATTCTTGTTTCCTTACTGGCTGGTAGCCAGGATCCACTCTCTGCTCCCAGGGCCCCCTGCATTCTTTCCCAGGGGCCCCCTCCATTAGAAATTCTGTCTATCGCACTTAACAAAAACAGAGAAAGCTTTGCCAGATGGAGGCTAGTCAGTCCTCTGTAGAAGATATCTGTAGCTAACAGTCCATTAACAAAACACTGTCACTTTGCATATAGCCCCAACAAATTATCTTCACATCTGTTTTGGAGCATAGTTTCTGAAATCGAGATGGTCTGTTTGGTTTCTAGCAAAAGAAAAGAGGTGACCAACAATAAGAGGACCAAACCTTAGGACACGTTTCATGTGCCTGGAAGAATTTACCCATATACAGATGGTATCAGTTCATCTCAGGGTCATTCAGCCACATTACTGATACTGGTAGTACCATATGTCATGTAAATGCCTTTGAAAATACACATCATAGTGTGTTGCAGCACTGAATGAGAATGTGAATGCAGATAATTGTCAAATCCCAGGTAGTATGATTATGTCGTGGAAACTACTACTCTTTTGGATAGAGGTTCCTTTGCTCCTCCCAAGCTTGGACGGGCTTGTAGGAACAATTCACATGTCATGAAGGACTCTCATTGTATATTTGCCACCATTGCCAGCTTCCAGGTCATTTGCAAGAGAAGCTATGTAACTTTTAGTAACTAATTCAATAAAGAATTGCAATTGGCCAACAAATTTAATATAATCTTCCAAACTGTGGGAAGTCCAGATTAAGCACTGGAAATTATACCATCAGTCCTTAAATTGCTAAGTAAGAAAAGATGTGAAAGAATGGCTTGTGAACAGTGTGTTATCTTGATGCTGTAAAAATGTGTTGATGTCAAAAGTGGTGCTGGAGAAACTTTCGGCTTTACAATTGGAAGAGCACATACGCTCAAACTGATTTTATGCTGAAGAATAAAGGGGTTACTATTTAGTATTTGTCCCCCAAAACATGTTGTTGAGTTGATAATACCGTTGCTGGAAACTGAGAATTGAGAGAATCAGAGAACACAAAACCACACATCGAAAGTACTGTCAAAGACAGATGCAGATAGTCAATATCTATTTAAGATGCCTATTTGATACATTTCCCTCCTGCTGTCTGTTTTTCAGGTTTGTATGTTTGTTTTTTAGAGAATGCACTTTTATGGAAGAAAAACATGCCATAATTTGGGATGGGAGAGGAATGTTATAAGAGTAAAGAAGGCATTAACTAGATTTATTACCATTTAAAGATAAATGCGTAGTGGAGTAATATGGATGATTGGATAGTGATCTGAGAAGCAATTTCCATACATCACTTCTGGTGACATCGTCTGATATTATGACCATTGGTGAGATACCAAATTCTGCAGACATTTCTGGGTCTTTAACCCGAGGATGATGGAATCTTCCTTGTATTTCCCCCTGTGTGACCACTTGTAAAAGCAAAGCTGATTGATGCGTATTGCATGTGCTGAGCTCCTTTGTAGGGCACCTTTTAAAGCACTATTTTGATATAACCAATGATCGACTGCATTCCTGAGTTTGGGAAATCAAATTTTAACAGGAACTTGCACATAGCTCCAACGCTTCGCCGATAATTCATATCCCAGCAACCTTCGCCAAAGCAGGAAGCAGAGTCATGGTGTTGCCATGAACATTGTTTCAAGAGCTCAGAAATCCTCCAGGGATCCCGTTATCACTGCTTTTCAAAGAAGCCTTTATTCCTCTCTTCTCTTTCTTGCAAAGGGGGTTGTGTCCAATACCCGAGGACACGGCGAAGCCAAAAAGGACCTGAAGGCTCCTCCAGGACTATGATCTTCTGAATTGTGAAATCCGCCATTCTGATCGCTATCCTTTCTTCCCACATTGTAATAAATGCTACTGTTCTGTGAAACTTTACTGTGTAATAAACCTGCCTTTTCTTTTTTTAAAGGACTGAGCTCCCAGGACCACTGGCATTTGTTTTAAGTCTTCTGTGTAAAGGTCCATCAAATTCTCATAAAAGTAACATTTTTTTTTGGACTGTATTATCTACTTGAAGATCATTTTACTGTATTTCATTTTCTTTATTTTATGTTTCAATTCCAGCATAGTTAACATGTAGTGTTATGGTAGTTTCAGGTGTACAATATATGATTCAACAATTCTATACACTACTCAGTGCTCATCATCTAAGTATACACTTAATCCCCATCACCTGTTTCACCCATCTCCCTACCCGCCCCCTATCCTCCACCCCCCGGTTATCATCAGTTTCTTCTCTATAGTTAACAGTCTGTTTGTTTCTCGCTCTCTCCATACAGTTTTCCTTATTACTAGGCACCAAAAGGTGTCTTAACCTAAGTTAGTAAAGTTGACCTTTATGACAAGTATGTTATGCTTAGTTTTTTTTTTCCCCTCTGAAAGATATAGAGGCCAGAGATGAAATAGTAAAAGGGAGAGAAAAAAGTTTGTATTTATATTACTAATTACAGATACGAATGTAGATCCAGAGTTAATATGTGAATTTAATGTGTTTTCAGTAAGGTTAGGACTAAAAATTGTATCATGTATTTCATCTTATTTGAGGTAGCTGGGAATTCCCATTTTCCTTTTAAAAGGAAAAATAGGAGCTTTTCAGCTTCACAACATTCTGAGGGAAACACAGATGTCTGATTTTATAGGGGATATGGAGAAAGAAAAAGTAAGGTAGACTTTTAAGAAGCCTAAAGATGGAAGGCATTGTGAAACATATTTATATTCAATCCCATAGATCATACGATTTTCTTCTGAAAAAATATTAACCTCAGTTTACATCTACATGCATTATCAGACTAGGGTCTGAGTATGTGCTGGGGACCATGGATGTACCTGTGTATTGAAAGTGTATGAACCCACAGAACAGTCTAAATCCATATTCTTATAGTGGCTACTGTTCCTACTTGATGGGATATAATTAAATATTTTTAAATGCAATATCAATGTATTTTATCCAAGTATATATAGATAAAATTATATCTATCTATATATGTCCATCTATAACTATACTTATCTATCTATCTATCTATATATGGTGAGATAAAAGCTAAATTTGTATTTATTTTTAAGATAGAACACTGGAATTCAAGACAGCTCATGGGGAAGCAAGTCTGACCCATGATGTATATATTCTCCTCTGAAATAGGGCTCTTTCAGTGACAAAACTGGAGAATTCTCATCTAGATGGTGGGGAAATTAGTGTTTGGACAAGAAATAAACTGGCGTGTTCTTTTATGGTCTAAAGACAAAAATAATACTTGGCGTCAGGTATTTAGCCGTACTGCACAGATCCAGGCAAATCCACAGATCCAGGGAATCGAGATTCCCATTTTCCCATTTTCAATTATTTGAGGGTACAAAACCAAAACAAATAAATACCTCCACTGAGTATCTGCCATGTTCAAGCCAGAACTGTATGTAGTGAAGTGGCTGGGACGGGAAGCCTTCATGGTCATGGTTAGGGCAGGCCCTGGCCAAGCTTCAGGGAAGCTGGAAGGGTCTAGTCAGGTGGGTGCATCAGAATATGCATTACGTATTAAAAATGGCAAGTGGTGACAGGTGGTGTCTTACCAAGGCAGAAGCCTCCAGCCGGTCTAAAAGAATATATTGACAGGCAGGTGGTACAAAGCAATGAAATGTCCAGGAGGAAGCGTTTGGAGAACAGCAAGGAACTCTGGTTGCAGGTAGGAAAACCGAGTCCTTGAGGACTGGAGAGGGTGAGGGGGCAATACTTGTACTTGAACAGAGTAGAGGACTAGGGCACACTGCCAACCTGAGATTCAGTCTGTGGGGACCTACCAGGGACCAAGCCTGTTTATGGTTCTCAGGAGCCTGACTGGTGTTGTGCTGAGGCTGACAGCAAGCACTATTCAATGCTGAGGTCTCGCTACTGACTTGAGTGGCTCATGACAGTTACCCAGCCTCAGAAGGGACCAATTCCAGAATTTACAATAGGGAAGAAAATGTAGATGATGGTCATAGACCCTCAGGTAAAGAGCAAAGAAAGTCACTGGCACTTCTCCAATTGTTTTGCAGGTGCAAAAATCATCTCATTTTTGCTTTGTGTCTTGAATGAATATTTAGTGGCATAAACACAATAAACACATTCAAATTAAATGTCACTACGTACCTTAATGTTTTAATCAATGTATGTACTAAATAATTTGAGTTTGTAAAGAAATTATGGAAACAGAATCCGACTTCAAGCTTGGCAGGAAATTAATATTTGGATAACGAATGCTGGTGCATTTGTTATAGCATATACTCAGATTTAGAAAAAAAATGCTGTTGTTTTTCAAACCCATCTAGGGATATAAAACTAAATCTAGTTAGAATGAGGATATTAAATTACAAATAAGTTTGTTAGAATGGAATTCAGACCTTCCATGTAGAGCTGTGGGAAGAAGCACAGTCATCAGTTACCTATAAGAACAAACACCAGCCTTGACACAGGGAACATTGGAGAATTTGGTCCAGCAAGGACAGAGGTACAGTTAAGAATGGCCCTGGAAAACAAGACCTCTGACAGTTTTTTTTTTTTTAACATTTTTTTATTTTGAGAAGAGAGTGATGAGTGGAGGAGGGGCAGAGAGAGAGAGGGAGAGACTGCCACGCAGGCTCTGCGCTGTCAGCACAGAGCCTGATGCAGGGCTCAATCTCACAAACCATGAGATCATGACCTGAGTCGAAACCAAGAGTTGGATGCTCAACCACGTGAGGCACTCAGGAGCCCCTGACATTTCTTATTAGAGTTCTACTGGTAGTAACCATACAGTTGCTTATGCTAAACATGAGCTTTGTGTGAAGTCAGGATCTGGACACCACACCTCCCCCCTTCCCTGCCTATTCGGTTGCTGTTTGGGGGGCTTAGCATGCTGCCTGCTCACATGAGTCTCTGTTTTGTCCATGCCTGGTAATCGCTGCTTGGAAGCTCGCCTCTGGCAGCTAATGATTTCAAGTACCCAGACCTGTCATGATGCTCTCCAGGAGAGGCATCAGGCTGTCATCATCTATTAGGCAGCCCCCGGCTGACACACAAGGCCTTTCCGTGAGGGCCCCTCTCTCTTCCGTTTTTGCATCTTTTGATAGGAGCTAAGGTAAGAAACCAGTTCAGAATCCAAATGGAGACCTTCAGTCAGTCTCCTACCCACTTGGCCTAATTTGTTTAGTCACTAGTTTGTGGTTTGGCCAGTTTGTATAGTTTTCACAATTTCAAGACTTTAGATGTAGCCACTGATTTTTTGGGGGAACTGTTCCACAGGTCATGGAAACTTAGCAGCTGGGCACTTTCTTCCCATCCTCAACATTGCCAAGGAAATGAAAAGACCAAGGATTTAACGACACTGTGCGAAGCTAATGTTTCTTTCTCTGAACCCAGCTCAAGCCCACTCCATTCTTCAGCAGAAGAATGTCAGGCCCTGCCTCTCTGAGGTGTTTCTCTTGTCACAGATAGGATGACATGACCATATCATTACCAGACACTAAGACAGATTTGACCCCAGCATGTGGCAGTTACAGAATTTGATCCAAGTCTCTTGTTGCTATTTCTCTGCTACTGATCTCTGCCTCTTTTGTAATAACTAGGATTCAACCTTGTTACCAATTTTGATGAAATCATTTTTCTCTCCTGCTTTCCTGGGTGCTCCTGTCTTTGTTTCCTGTCCACATGTGCCCCCTTTTTTTTGGTAACAAGGATCCAAAATGCTTGTGTGCACCTGTTTACTCATGGCTCTCCCCTAATGATTTTACTTTCTTTGGTAACCTCACCCCAGATTTCTCCAGGATCCACACCTTCCCCACTTGCAGGTATAGCATACATGAACCCCTGGGGCACCTGGGTGGCTCAGTTGGTTGAGCGTCCAACTCCAGCTCGGGTCATGATCTCGCGGTCTGTGAGTTGAGCCCGCGTCGGGCTCTGTGCTGACAGCTTGGAGCCTGGAGCCTGCTTTGGATTCTGTATCTCTCTCTCTCTCTGCCCCTCCCCCACTCATGCTCTGTCTCTCTGTCAAAAATAAATAAACATTAAAAAAAAAAGAAAGAAAAGAATACATGACCCAGTTTTAAGTGACCCATGCTTCGCTAGCTCTTTGCATTGGTTAAAGGCCAAACATGTTACTCAAGCAGGGTCTATCAGAGCAAGAAAAAGAGCGCTTTTATAGACTCGGCCAGAAAGCACATGCTGAAGTCTTAGGCTAAGATCTAAGAAGCTGTAAGGTAGGCCTAAGGTCTAAAACTCCAGCAACCACTTTATGGGCCACTGGGAGGTGACTGTGTTAAAAAAGGAAGCTAATATGAAGAGGAGAGCAGAGCTAAGTCGAGATGACAGGTGGAACCACATGGTCTCTGGTGACATCATTTGAGTCCTTTTAAGCAGCTGTCTTAAGCCAATTCTGAGTCAGTTTATTTTTTACTTTGCTTCAACAAGTTTGTGTTGGATTTTCTGTAGCCTTTTTTTTTTAATTAAAAAATTTTTTTTAATGTTTATTTATTTTTGACAGAGAGAGACAGAGCATGAGTGGGGGAGGGGCAGAGAGAGAGGGAGACACAGAATCCAAAGCAGGCTCCAGGCTCCGAGCTGTCAGCACAGAGCCTGACGCGGGGCTCGAACTCACAGACTGCAAGATCATGACCCGAGCCGGAGCTGGACGCTCAACCGACTGAGCCACCCAGGCGCCCCTTTTTAGACATTTTTTAAAAGTGACTGACAGTTTCAGTCTAATGGTTGGGATTGGCTACTTGCTGCCAGCCTTCTTGATGTCATCTGTGGCCTACATCTGTGACCGTCTCCATCCACCTTCATACTTTCTGGGCTGGGTTTACCCTCCTGTTGGGACATGCCGATACTTGATATTCAATCCTGATGCTCTTTTTTAGACTGGATGAAATTTCAAGATATAGCAACTGTGTTTTTCCACTTGAGGATGTCAGGAAAACTTAATGACTCAAATAAACCATCTCTTTAATCACTGGAAGGGGGGAGGCTTCAAGGAATTTCACAAAATTGACCTGTGGCTATACAAATATATTAAGGTCAGTGGTGCTTTAGTTTTTCTTTTTCTGTTGTGGACATGGTTATATTATTTTACTTTCTTTGGTAGTGACCTTTGTGAGATTTTTACCTGGCTGGCAGGTGACTTTATCTGACTGGCAAGTGCGCATAAAGGGAAGGGAAGAGATTCTGTAATAGATTTTACTACATAATGGGATCAGAAGGACAGGAAAGGCAAAGACATAATTAGAGGCAAGGCAACCTCATGGTTCTCACTACCATGCATCTCATGGTTTTCTGAGAAACTGAAAATGACCTGAGGAGTGGGGTTGAAACAAGTATATACCGAGATCAGTAAACTCTTAAGACTTTAGTCATTCACTGGGCAGAGACAGGCCTAGGGATCTTCTCCTCTACACATCCCATGGAGTAGGTGAGAGTGGAGGTTGGTTCTGGGCATTGTACTGAAGCCCAGCATGTGTTCCAAACTCAGGGTCAACCTTATGCCTTTTAGGAATACTAAAAACGCCCTTTGGGAAGAGTTCCTGTTCTACTCCTAGGGGATATAGTACCTCTTTCAATTACAATTTTTTCTTTGGAAATTTCTCCCGAGCTCTTCTTTTTGATGGCTCATTCTGTGCTGAGGGGATAGAGAGGTATCGTGGGTCAAAACAAAATAAAACAAAACATAACTTCCACAGTAAATTGAGAAGCAACTGAAGTCCTCTCCATTCCTTGGCCCTTTTTTGCCTTGTTCCCTTCCAGCTCTCCTTCTCTTTCCCTTCCCCTAAGATCCTCTTCCTCCTTTGTGACTCCAATCCATTATGTCAAACATTTTAGCCTTGGTGCTAAGAAAGTAGCCAGGAAATAGGCCTACAATATGAGGGGCAGAGAGGTTCCTGGGGTAAGAGGGCTGACAAGGGCTTGATGCTCTTAGTTTGGAAACTCTTCAAAAATGAGGTAGATTATAAGCAGTTATGAAAAAGTGTCATCATGGTTTAAGTAAAGAAAATATAAGGATTACTAGGAAGGTAGGCCAGCTGGACAAGAGAGTCTACCTTTGTCAGTTAGAGTTAGATTTGACTGCTAATAGGAAAAACTAGTAGCAATTTTTTTAGCAATTTAGTAAACACCAGTTAGTCCATATGTTGATATTACACACTGAACAGTGGTTTCAGTGCTTTCTGATCATCAGGGACCCAGTCTCCTCTCCTTTTTCTCTTATCATCTAATGGCATGGCTTCCAATCTCAAAGATATTACCTCTTGTTCCAAAATGAGTATTGAAGTTCCAGTCATCCAATTTGTTTTGTAGTCAGGCAGGTGGAAGAAGGACAAAGGGGAAAAGAAGCTTTTTCCCAGTTGATTTGGTTTCCTTTATAGTGATTACCCAGAATTCCCATGTGAGACTCAGATTATCACATTGGCCAGAGCTTAGTCACATGATCACATCCATCTGGCTGCAAGAGTGTCTGGGAAATGTCACAGTGACTGACACCCCAAATAAAATTTGGGTTTTCTAAGGGAGGATGAAAAAAATGACTCTTAGCAACTTGTAGTTTCTGCTTCAAAGATTCTTGAAATCCATGATTGCTTCTTTAGAAGATGTGCTCAGTTAGACGTTTTATAGACTTGTAAGGAATATTGGTGTTCTTTTTTTTTAATGTTTATTTTTTCCCCATAATACATTTTTATTTTTTTCTTTAAACAATCATTTGACTTTTAAAGAATTTTGAGAAAGAAAATTTCTTTCACATTTTACCATCCATCATTTCCAGTTCTTGCCTTTCTTTTTTTTTAAATTTGTTTCGCTTTATTTTTATTATGTTCCTATGCTATGTTTTTTTTATTTTACCTTGTTTTATTTTTAATTTTTTTTAAATTTACATCCAAATTAGCATATAGTGCAACAATGATTTCAGGAGTAGATTCCTTAGTGCCCCTTACCCGTTTAGCCCATCCCCCCTTCCACAACCCCTCCAGTAACTCTCAGTTTGTTCTCCATATTTATGAGTCTCTTCTGTTTTGTCCCCCTCCCTGTTTTTATATTATTTTTGTTTCCCTTCCCTTATGTTCATCTGTTTTGTCTCTTAAAGTCCTTATATGAGTGAAGTGATATGATTTTTGTCTTTCTCTGACTAATTTCACTTAGCATCATACCCTCCGGTTCCATCCACATAGTTGCAAATGGCAAGATTTGCTTCTTTTTGATTGCTGAGTAATACTCCATTGGATATATATATATATACCACATCTTCTTTATTCATTTGGTGTTCTTATTTTCAGTGTATGAATTGGTTAGGGAGAGTCTTATTCAGAATATTGGCCTTGGATATAATGACCTGCAATTTCTGAGAAGGTGTCAATGGCGTTTGATTATGAGTGAATTATGGAAGGAGTTAAAAACAAGTTTCTAAAGTCTTTGGGACTCAGCTATGACAAAAATGGTCAAACAGAAGTTATAAAGAGATGGATAGCCCACAGTAAAAGATATGAGTTTATTTAACACTGAAGAGTTTGAGGTAGATTTCAAATGTTTTGCTTATGGGTCTGGATGAGGTGGGAGAAGACCTGAAATAATGAGCTCCAGTTATGGAAGTCAAACCAGTGCATTTTTGTTATCACCTCAGCCCTCTGGTTAAGAAGCAAGTCATGTAAAGTCAATAGGTGAAGGGGAATACTTGTAGCACAGTAGGGGATACTGGGAATTGTAGGGAAAAATCTGGAGGAGCAGCTACTTCTTGTCTGCAGCCAATTATTGCCATCACAGGAATCAGGCTGAGATCTTCCACTTTTTCAAGAGAAGCCAGAAATCCAGAATTTTACCAAACATTCCATGTTTAAAAATCATTATGCAGGCCAAGCAAATATGTCTAAAGCCTGAATTTGTCCAAATAACTACCAGGTTGCAACTTTTGGTCTAGTTTAACATCTTTATTTTACTGAGACTGGGAGAGATCAAGCGACTTGCTCAGGATCACATAGCTAATTAACGACAGGGCTGGGACTCGAACCCTGCCCGGCGACCCCCAGGTGTCTTCCTCCTGCCCCACATTCAGCATTGCTTGTTGAGAGAGCTAACACAGTCAGGTGGAATGTTTAGTGGAAAGAAATAATCAGAGGAATTAAGCTCTTTGCATAAGATCAACAGTTAACTCTTTAAGTGCCTGACAGTGCTTAGCATTTAGGGGGCATCAGTCAATGTTAGCTCAATCTCTATGTAAATTGTTAAAGTCATGGAACTTAATGAATAAAATAGAGGGAAAGAAAAAGAAGTGAAAGAATCATTGTCAAACCTTGGGGAGCCCCCATAATTAACAATGGAATCAAGATAATGAATTAGCAAAGAAGGCATCCAAGGAGCAGTCAGAAGCAGCCAAGATTGCTTTGAGAATCTCTTGCCTTTACCTTTGCCCTAATTACAGCTTTAGGCTGTAAATGTTTTAATTTGAGGATAATTTCCAGCCCTTTAATAAATTTCTTTCCAATTATACTGCTGTCTTAAACTTATAGCCTCATAAGAAAATGTGGTCTTCAGAGGACATTTCTTCTCCCCTTACTAGAAATTAGATAGATTGATTAATTTTGGCTTAACTTTCTAAAAATGTGCAGTTGTATCATGAGATTATCCCACCATTAGTGGTTAAGCATCTCCAGAATAAGTAATAATTGTCACTTAAAAAATTAGTTTCACCAGAAGAAATGTCCTCTGAAAATCCCCTTTTTGGTATAAATGTGTCTTTATGCAATACCGAAATTTGTTGGATTATCTCAGCACCATAGATCACAGGGTAATAATTTTTGAAGTGATCGATTCTCCTTTAGGTTTTAATGTGCATAGTGAAATGCATTTTAAGGCACTGTTTAAAGTTCTGAGAGGTCTCTGGAAACTAGAAATTTTGATTTAGTGCTTATGTTAGAATCTTGATTAGTAAACACAATGGAAAGACGATGGGGGATCTGGTGGATTCCTTAGGCAATTTATCTCAGAATTAACTGCTTTTGCAGTGCATTTTACTTACAGTGGTAGCGGCCGATATTTATAATTTGTTCTCTTGGCAATTATCACAACAGAACTGAGACACCTACAAGGTCCATGGTGCTAGACTAAGGTTCATACTGGTAACTCTTGTGTATTTAATTGGATTTATCCTTATAATACTCCAACTTAACAGTGCTGAAATGAGTTGGAATGTGGTCATTAAAAAGAGAAGAAAAAAGGTCTTTTAATCATATGATGTTTAACCATAGCCTTGAGCTTTTATTCTTCTCATTTTAGGTCCAAGGCACATGAATTGTGCCTATAGAGCTCAGCAAGAAAATGGGACGTTTCTCGCTATCACCCAAAGCTGCTGTGACCATAAAACTAATAAATCACTAAAAAAACAAACAAAAACAACTCCTTGCCCACAAATAATGCCCACAAGAGCAACTCTAGTATCTTATCTCTCCATCCAGATGGTCTTTGTTGCTAAATACACAGAGCCTGATTTTACAGTCTTCGCTCAACTATGGTTTCCACTATTTTCACTGGGGGGAAAACTCATATGAAACGTTCAGAAAGATGCAAACATGGGCTGTGTTTTTGTCACTTGCATTTATTGTCATTTGGGATCCATTCAAATTCTTTTGGGCCCCATGCTACCAGACTAGGGGGAGGAAGGAGAGAAAGTGTGGCCCCATCACTGGGATGGGAGTTTCTTTTCTTTTCCTTTTTAAAATGTTTATTTATTTATTTTTGTGAGGGAGAGTGTGAGCTGGGTAAGGGCAGAGAGAGAGGGAGAGAGAGAGAGTCCTGAGCAGGCTCTGCACTGTTAGCTATGGGATCATGACCTGAGTCAAAACCTAGAGTAGGATGCTTAACCGACTGAGCCACCCAGTGCCCCTGGATGGGAGTTTCTGACATTGCAAGGGCAGAGATTCTGGAGATACAGAATATTCTTGATCATAGATCTTTGAAAGCAACTCTAAAGTTCTCAGAGTGGACAACAGAGGCCTTTACCATCTCCATGAGTCCTGAGAAATGAGATGTACATTTGAGATGCAGCAAGAAGTTTCTTAACTTTCTTGGGGTCACATGCTCCTTTGACAATATGATGAATATTATGAACATTTCCCCTGAAACAATAGCCATTAAAGGCACAGACATAGAATTTTGAAAACTTGTGGATTTACTTATAAAAATTTGAAAGCATTTATTCCCTAAATCCTTCTTTGGATTGTTTAGGAGTCCTGGAACCCAGGTTAAGAATCCTTGGAACTCTGAGAATGGTTGTGTGAATGTGCCTTGACATGGATCGTGTCTGTCTGCCAATTCAGGAACTCTACCTCCTGCAATATCCTTTTCACTTTCTCAAGTAATTGTATCTGGAAGTCCTCAAGACATTTCAGTTGTGTTTATAAATAGCTCACAGGTTTTCCTCTGGGTCCTGATACCTTTGCAGGACACTGATGTCCTCTCTGTTGGATAACCTCTTCTTGCTCTGAGTAGTGACTGCCCCCTGTGTCCAGCACTGAGGCTCAGCCTGCACATCATTGCTCCTTTGCTGGGGTCCATGGTGTTCACCTTCTGCTGATGCACTGGAGCCCTTGAGGGTCCAAGGCTGCTATGTCTTCTCTAGAATTTCAGTGATTCCAGGCACTATGTCACAGAGAATGCGTTACTCTCTTCTGTGAAACTGTTATTACAATTAGATGGCTTCTAATGAGCTCTGGTTTGAAGGTCTTTACCATGATTTATCTTTAACTTTTATGTCTAGTCTTTCCCTTCTTGGGATGAAGGGAAAAGCCAAGTGGTCCTGGATTATACTCAGAATCCTCAAACCTCTCCTTTGATTGAAGTCTGTCTCTGGTCCAGGCTTATTTGCCTGACTCATTCTCCCTTTGGGAGCTCCTCATGCAAACACCATTCTCAGGGCCTGCCCGCCATTTTGTCTCAAATGCTCAGAATTGCTGCCCAGCAAGGAATGAATCCAGCATTGATTTAAACTAGGAAATGTAAGAACATCAATATTTAAGAAAAATATAGACTAAAGTGTGAACTTTGGGGCTTTGGCATATTATTTGTAGGGGCTATTTTTGAAGAACTTTTTCAGACCTCTGTGGTAGCCTTCCAAAGACAACCTCTTTGTAATTCAACTCTGTCCTACAGTCAAGCCAGTGCAATATCGTGAAAATAGCATTAACAAAATTCTAGGCTCTTACTGGAAACAAACACCTTCTTTATTGTAAATAACTCCATACAGCATCTGTAATAAGTTAGAGTCAGAATGATCTCTCTGTCATGATTCCATGTTTTTATACAACTCATATACCTCAAGTTCCACAGGAGTCAATAAAATATGATTTGGAAGTAATACTGAATTTTAAAGCTTAGTATGCAGTGTATGGAAAAAATGCCTCACCATATTTCTTGCTGTCTTTTGAAGGCTTAGGCGTAGACAGATTCATCACAACATTGGAAGCACATTTTTGAAAATGTCAATATCTCCTTCAGTTATAGATTTGTTATAATTGGTGCCGACAGCTCCCGTGGTACCATTGTGCGATTCACTCACACCCTTGGTCCTCTCTTTGACACTCTGGACTGTGTTCACCCACCTCAGTGTGCTCTCTCCCCAGGATTCTGTAAACTCTCACCTTCAACTTCTTGCCGCATCCACTGGCCATCCTCAGACCAAACAAAGGAAATTTCTAAACGGGTCTTCATCCTTACATGTCCCATGAACTTTCTTTCCCTCCATGCCCATTGCATTTTCTCTCATAAACTATAATATTGAAGGTATATATGTGTGTGTGTGTATGTGTGTATTTATATATATGTAGTATACATATGTGTATATGTATGTATATATATGTAATATTTGGGGAGAGTCTTAGAAATGTAGCAGGTCAAGTCAGATGTGAAAATAAGATGGAATGTTGTCTTTCCTGCAATTGATATGATTTCCTCATGAGAGTCATCTCCTTGGGTATATATAGGGTAGAAGAGAGCAATTGTCAAGTTGCAAATGAATCCCTGACTCCTTAAAGATGTCCTGTCTGGCATTCTCTTTCAGGTAAATGCTCAGTTCTTGTGTTTTCTCTTCCTCCTCAGCTTCTTTCTGAGATGGCAACTTGCCGTATGGAGGAGGGCCTGATGTCACCCACTAGTGTTGGGGCAGGGAGCCTCCTTGTCTGCCAGGCATCCTCTGTATCTTCTCTGTTCCGATCAGCCTAGAGTGCCCTGAGGGACATCTGACCCCACCTGGACTCTTGGAAATGTGTCCTGTTGCTGGATGCTGAAGCCTGTGCCCTTGGCCATTTTGTTTTGATCAAGAAATCCCTGCATGCTGCAGCCCGATGGGACTCCATGCCTCTTGCCAGCCCAGCAGTTCGCTCATTGCCTCTGCTTCTCTTCACAGGGCACTCCGTGAGCCCTCAAAGCCGGGTGAAGGTGGAGGAAAGCCAGAAGAACCTCAGACTCACCTGCTTTCCCACCTCCTCCTGCCAGGGCTGCTTCACTCCTGTGCTCGGTAGATGTGTCACGGAGCCACATGCCAAGCTACTCCTAGAAGGTTACAGGTTTTCCAGGCTACCTCTGAGGAGGCCAACCATCACCTGGACGTCCTTGTATTCCCCTCACCTCACTCTCACCACTCTTCTAGAATTCTCACCGAGGGCTGGAGGTAGGAAATTTCTGTGTAGCCATCTCTCCCTCCTTACCTCCTCTCCCTCCACTTTCCATAGAGGTTTTCCTTTGTTTCCTCTTCCCATCTGGAAGGACATTTCATTGGGCTCATGATGGCAGAGAGGCTGCCAGGCGTCTCGATTCCAGGTGGTGGTGAAGGGAGGGGAGAAAAATAGGAAACACATCATTTAGAAAAATTTTGAAATCTCACCCCTGGAAACAAAATTATACACTGTCTGTAACTTGTGTTTCCTCAAACTACATATTGTCCCTGAAGAAAGATGGGGATTGACGTGAATGGTGGTAAGTACTGTTGTTTTGGGTCTCATCTTTATCTTCTATTTGGGGATTCTAGTCCCCCTTGAAGTTTTCTGCATTTATTACTGTAATTCTTACTCATGCATTTGTCTAAGTAGTGTGAGTGGATGACTAATCCTTCTCTGTAGCCTCTGCTCTCTGGGAAACCCCGTACATCCGTGGTTATCCACCACTGACAGCAAGGGTGATGATGCTCAGGCCAAGGGCATTGTCTCCAGTTATCCCGGTGCCCTTTGCTGCTCCTGAAGTGCTTGGTGTGGGGTCCCTGGGGAACGTGAATGCTGTGGTTGTGCATCTGCTCTGGGGAGGGCCGTGCTTCCTGGTTGCTTCTGGTCCTGCTCTGACCACATTCACGAGGTGCAGAACCCTCCCCACCCTGGGCTGTGAGGAAGTGACAAGAAAGTTTCTCTCCTGATAATATTAGTCACACTTCTTGAAGTCTCTCAAGGAATTTTTGAGGGTTCAAAAGCTGATTCAGTATTAACTTGCCACTCTGCTGTAGTGGCACGAGGAGCTAGGACAGAGCCGATTAATCTAACCTCGTTGCTTCTCTTTCAGTGACTGGAGGGTTGCTATTGGGTAAAGCCTGTAACCCTTATTTCCGCTTTTGGGATACTTTTTGTGTGTTTGGGAGTTTGTCTTTAGGACTTTCCTCAATTTCCAATGCAAATGCTTAGTTTGTAGGCCTTCCCAACCAGTTTTCCAGACACTATATCACTGTGGTAGTAAAATTTATTCTTAATCTGGGGCTCCTACCTCCACATACAACTTAAATAAATTACAGATTTACAACTTTCTGTTTAAATCTGTAAACGTTCCAAGCAGTCCCTTGTAAATCTTTTGGTCTCTTACTTCCTGGGTTGCCAAATGGTTTCAACAAATTAAAGAAACGCTTGAAATGTTTGCATCTTGTCCCCACTCCTGCACTGTTCCATGGTAATGAATGGATGTAAATGATTAAACAATCTCTTGGTGTGAGAGCTCTGTTCCAGGTAAAGGCTTGCTGTCTTTGGGTCTGTCTCCTCCTCCTGCACTTTCCAAAGAAGTTCCTTGTATCTCCTCTCTTACACTGGATTGTATGACTCTTTGAAAAGCCTTTGGCTTTCAAATTGGGGAAAAGTAAATTAAATGTAGTGAGGTGGAAGGAAACGACACTTTCCCCACCCACCCACCCCACCCCATTAAGATCCTATATAATCTTTTGGGAAACTGTGCCATCCATTCTGGTCGACTCAGGCAGAGCCATTCTTAGTTAACATGCGGGCTTCTGGTAATAAAAGCAGGAACAAGTAGGAGTCAAATGTTCCTTTAGTAAAATGATGTCAGGTATTTCTCAAAGGTTTCAAGGAGCAGCTTTTAAAATTGTCTTAACATGTTTCCTTCATGTGAGACCAGTAAACTGAACCTCCCTAGGATAATGAATCAATTAATTAACTGGTAACTAACGAATTCCTACTGTGATGAGATGTGCTTGCCTTTAGTCATGGAGGAACTTAGCACCAGGCTTCCATGGAAATAAGCAAAGACCAACCAAATGACAAGGAGCAAAGGCTATTTATTCAGAGCTTGCAAGGTTGTCAGCCACCCTCACTTTTGTTTTGTCAGTGTCAAAGGCAGCCAGAGGACTGGGGAAACGTTACAGTGGAAAAAAAGGAAGGCTTCATATATGCCCTGCTTGGAGGGAAGGCACAGGCGGGCTAACTGGAAACCAGTACTTTGTGATTGGTACCCATTGATTAGGGGTACATATTTGGCTTCCTCTCGTTGGCCCTAAGTTGGGTGCGGGCACAAAAATGTAAAAATTCATCAGTTATTAATCAAGTTCTGGCTATATGGGGTTGAATGTTACATGAATTATTGTTTGCCTTCCTAGGTTTGTTGCTAGAAAAAGTGGTCTGATTTCCTCCAGGTCTGACGTAGTAGGCTGGCTTCCTGCTCTGGTTACTACAGATAATGGGTTGGCGGTTGCTCAGATGGTGGGTCAGAGTTCTGTTTTGCTGTGTAGTCTGGCCATTGTCTATTTGTATATTTAGTCTTTCACTTTATTCATAGAGTTAACCAAAATCAGGCTATATACTATTTCCATCCACACATTTACAGTACAAGAGCTCAGCCACCCTTTGAAGCCAACAGGAGCCTTAGGAAGAATAAAACCTACATAAACTTCTGGCTGAAGTTGAAGCCACACGAATTTGTAAGAAACAATTAGGAATGGGGGGCTGGCACTGCTGAAATGGTGGAGGGTGGGACTTTTTGGAGGAGGAAGGTAGAATGCTGGCCGGGAGACAGTTGCTTATAGGCAGGCTGGGGGACGATGATGGGGGACAGTTGGGAAGATGAGGGAATTAGTAAGGGAAGAAGCATCCACATGGGGCAACCTCCCATGGCCCAAATTCTAACCTCTTGGGTCCTCCTTGAGTCGCCCTGAGAAAATGGGCTGGGAAGAGAGCCGTGGTTCTCAATATTCTTTTTTGGATTTGCTTTGTGATGCATGTCTGATGCCTCAGTGAAAAAACTGCTCTGCCTGTATGTCGTTGTGGGCTCAGTGGGAGGATGGGATGTGGTGCTGGAGGACAGTCAGCTGCTTGGGCCTTGATGAGCGAGGGTCAAGGGGACTCCTCAGCTCCTCAACCAATGAAGACTGGTAGATGGGAAGAGCTTCAGGCAGGTGGGCATCACTCTGTGAAGACAGCAAGCCCACTTCCCCTGATCTTACTCTGCGGCTCTTTGGCAAAACAAAGGGAAGCCTGGACCCACCTGGGCAATGTAAACACTAACCCTCATCCCCCTCCCCCAACAAACAACGAGAGGATCAAAACAAAGCAAAAGAAAATCAAAGCTAGCTTAAAGGTAAAACCTTCACAAATTGTGACTCAGCTCTTACCTGAGTGTAGATTGCCCATATAATCATACGCATAAAGAATGTCTCTACTCTGGCTTTGATTTAGCAGTGGAAACAAAACATTGAGCTGGATTCATTGACTTTTGATAGGTAGGTTTTCTTTGCCGAGGATATTTTTTTACAGATCAAAAAATAGCTTCCCTTAAGGAGAGTGGTTGTAGTATCTAAGGCATCCAACTTCTTGATGTGGACATGTTGGGGTACAGTTCAGAGCCCCTGGCCAAGAAAGAACTCTGGAGACATCTTCGGTCTAAAAAAGGTGGTTTTATTAAAGCACAGGACAGGACCCGTGGGCAGTGAGAGCTGCTCTAGGATTGAGACAGGTGATTGATTATATACCTTCAGGTTGGGAGGGGGTTAGGGCTAGCAGTAAGTCTCTAAGGAGTTTGGAAGCAAAGTTTCTAGGACCTTTAGGGGGGCTAGCTGTTTGGAAAAGGTCATTTATTACTGTTTAGTAAAACCTCAGTCATGAGACCCTTCAGATGTGTATCAGGGGGCCATATGCTTGAGGTATGATTGCCAGCATATATCTTGGAGGGATAGAGATAAAGGAAGTTTCCAAAGGAATTTTTATGTGTTAAAGTACACTCACAGGATCCTGGAGGTCGGGATAATGTTAAGCTAGGATTGCCATTTGCCCCCAGCAAAGTGTCATCATCAAGGCAGCTGAGCTCCTAGGTCATTCTGCCAGTTTCAAGGACTTGTCAGTGGGCTGTAGGCAGTAAGGGAATTTAATTTTTTTTTTCTTTTGCCTTTGTTGCCCACATCACTTCTCACAGATAGATTTTGTAGGATGATCTTTTTCATGGTGAAGACATTCACATTTGATTTACTTAATCAGAAGAAGATTTCTTAGGATTAGTCATTTTGAAGTCTTTTAGGGTGTGAAGCAGTGAATTATAAAAAAGAAACCGGTTTTCAGATATTTGGAGGCTCATGTTTATACTTTCAGTTCTGAAATACAATGATTAACTTACATAGTCCTATAATGTGTATATATTATATATACTGTGAATACACACACACACACACACACACACACACACAAACACATACATACTGTTTTTGGACTCAGGGTTTTTTTAATGTTTATTTTTAAGAGAGAGAGAGAGAGCGCATGTGTGTAAGAGCAAGCAGGGAAGAGGCAGAAAGAGAGGGAGACAGAAGATCTGAAGGAGGCTCTGTGAGCCTGATGTGGGGCTTGAACTCACGAGCTGTGAAATCATGACCTGAGCCAAAGTCAGATGCTTAACTGACTGAGCCACCCAGGTGCCCCTCAAGGAGTTTTGATACTAGATTAAATAAAGTTTAATTTAAAGGATGAATTTGAAACTAAGAAGAAGACAATCTTGTTTGAATATTACCTTCAGAAAGGGCACTATTTCCTATGTCTGTATGGAATCCGTATTTGGGACTCATCAGTGCAAGTTTACCAAAAATACCTGGGGACCCAGATATAAGGATCTGTGGCCGGGACTGGACCTACAGCTCTAAAGAATTTCACCAGGGAAGGAGAAGGCAAAACCTCAGACCAAATGGCCTGGCTTGGGTGGCTGAGTCCCACAGAAGAAAGCCAGTATCTTCTCACTCAAGTGTCCTCTGCATATGAAGTCAAAATAAAAAGGGCCACACAGCTGAGGTGAAGCACTGAGCCACAGCATTATTAGCTTGGAGCCCTTTAAATTCTATCTACTTTTATGACAGTACTGGATCCAGAGTCTGGTATAAGATCAAACACACAGGTGAGCACAGAGGTCCCAGTTTCCAAGACTAAGGGGGTGTCAGGGTCTGAAGCCAAGCAGATCCGAGAAGATGGGAGTGTTTGGGGAGAGGATGATGGATTGAATGGGATGTTTGCCTCAGAGAAACTAACAGCCTAAAACAAGGGTAAATGTTAACCCGAGTTTCCAAAAGGAGAGTCAGAGTACCTTGTTTAAACCAGAGATTTGCGTGTCTTTACAAATGCAGTATTATTAATTGGGGCACATGTATGGGATGCATGTGTCCACTATTATTAAAAAGTTTCAATTTTGGGGTGCCTGGGTGGCTGGGTCGGTTAAGCGTCCCACTCTTGGTTGTCGCTCAGGTCATGATCTCACGATTTCATGAGTTCAAGTCCTGCGATGGGCTCTGCGCTGGCAACATGGAGCCTGCTTGGGATTCTCTCTCTTTCTCTCTCTCTGCTCCTCCCCAACTTGTGCTCTCTGTGTCTCTCAAAATAAAGAAATAAACAAACTTAAAACAAAAGTTTCATTACCATGCTAACACATGACTTTGGCAAGAACATTTCCTTCTATTTTCGAAACAATTTTTATAGGTTGCTAACTGATAGGCGGCACGGACGTCTGCACCTTACTAGGTTCCCCAACAACATATGCATTTGTATGTGGCCTTCAGTGAGCACACCCGAGTTGTTCTGAGTTCGTGAGGTCATCACTTACCAGGCAGGCAGGACAAGTGACACACCGTTCTCCTCTCTTATGTCCAGTCCCACCAAGCTAACCCTCTGATTATTTTGAAACTCTGGTTTCCTCATCCCCAACACATCACCTCCCTCTTTTCTACCCTCGCTTTCAGATTCTGATGACACAGTCCAAAGAGGCTGGTTAAACTTTAATACTGTTCACAGCCATCCCATTAGTTCCTAATCATTCGCTTAATATGCCTGTTTTATTTGCCCTTTGCCATATTCCTACTGGACCAACTAGAACACTTGTCTAATAACTTGTCGTATTGCTCTTAGATTATCACAGTCCCCTAGCAGGTCCTGCTGCTGGCAGTATCTCTCTTCCTGAAACCACTTTTTAAAGGATATTTCCTGCATAGGGTCTACATTTGTTGTGGGCTCAGTCATGCCTTGTATTCTAGATCCCTCACCAGTACCCCACTGCCTCCCCTGCTCTGTTTCCATGCTTCCCCCATCCTGATCCTGTATCTGGATAAACACTTCTCCTGACTCCATTCCCATGGCCTGAGATAGTCCCCCCTCTGCTCTGCCATTCTGATCCCACCTGCCAGGCAAAGCCCAACCCAACACTCATATTCACTAAGGTGTTTCTCCACTTGAACTCTAATCCACAGTGATATTCTCTGTACACCAATTTTCTATTTTCTCATAAAACGCATTGCAAGGGAGCTTCTCCAATTTGAAAAATACATTTTCATATACAGTCTGTGTACTATTGAGTGTAGTCTCTTAAGTTAGTATCCATTAGGCTTGTTTTCTTACCCCAATGGTCAAGCTTTTTTTTCCTTTCCAATTATTAATTTTATTTTAGTTGGAGAGACTTTCTACATTTTGGGTTGAGACTAATGGTCAGTGCAGGGCTAGTCTCAGACTGGATTTTGAACTGAGTTTTCAAGGAAAATGTGTTCTTCAGCTGGAGATAAGAGATTCAATTGGTGACAGAAATGAGAATAGAACAGTTTTATGTAAGGACAGGAATAAATTGAGCTAAATTATTACACTTGGATCACATTACTGAACCTCAGGAAAAAAATGTAAACTGTATTAAATCAACAGTGACAAAATACATCATGAATTCTCTGTCTCACAGATTAGAAAATGATTCAATTGGATTATTTTGCTTTGTTTTGAGAACATATGACAAGCAATAATTTTCTGTTTGTGAAAGATAGTGAGCTCTGAACTTTTTGATTTATTTGCTCATAGGTTTGTAAACATATGTCTGTTGGCTTGGTTGAAAAAACACTGAGGAAGTTTTTGTTCAAAAAGGGTTTCTCTCAATAATACATTAGCACATAGACATAGGAAAATATTTTATCATCTTTTAAAAACAGCCCTGTGAAAATCTGGAGGTCTGATCAAAGAAGTCTCTATTTTAAAGTTTCTAAAAAAAAATTATGTTGGGCTATTCCATTGTTGCAAGGAATACAACACCACTAATGTATCTCACACAGTAGACATTTTAGAAAGGATAGCTACAGAAATAAAGGAGGAAGGAATTATTGCTACAACTACAGGTGAGCCCCAGGCAGAACCAGGACATTGAGCAGGCTACAGCAGCTGCAGGCATGCTCTCCATTTAAGATGTCTCTTCAACTTTGTCTCTGCCAGTCACTATGGACCAACACCTCTCAGTTCTCTCTACCTAATGGGTTCTACTGTCTTATGACTTCTGCTGCCATATTGTCTTTCTGGCCTCTTGGCTTCTATCTACTGCATTCTCTCTGTATCTTTCCACTGTTATCCATCCTGATGTCTGTTGACTCTTGGAAGTTATGTCGAATTTTCCTAAGGAAAAGCTAACAGATTCTGTATTTTTGTCACCGACTTCTTATGTCAAGGCTCTCTATAGTCTGCTATGGTTTGGAGAAATCCATGGTCCACTTAGGTGTGGTCAGAGTAGGAGGCGTCATGTTGTTCAAAGTCAGCCCTTACCAGCTTGCGTTTTATTGGTACCTTTATACTGGGCTAGAGTTGGCTTTGCAAGACCAGGAAATTTGTCATATCAGGGCCCCAGAATAAATAGATATGGAGATACTGCAATCGCACACTAATAAATGCATGAGACTCATCTGAAAGCCAGAATAGCAGGTTATTTACTTAAAATGAGAAATTTAACTATCATGCATATTAGATATTTGTGACTACCGGGCTGTTATGTCCAGAATTTGTGATCCCCAAAGACCACCAGGGAGCCGAGTCCGATGCAAAAGCAAAGAGCCTTTATTCGAGCTAGTTCGAGCTCAATCCCCTACCTGCACCGACGCAGAGGTGAGATGCCGGGGAGAGAGACCGAGTTTCAAAAGCGCAAAGGTTTGATAGGGGTCTAGGGGCAGTTGGTGAGGTAATGGCTGTGGCCTTGGCCGATTGGCTGGGGAAGGTCGGAGTCCTGTTACGCAGGTCGCTGGGCGTGTTTTGATCGGGAAGTTTGACCGGGTGAGCAGGAGGTTACTCAAGGGGAGGAGGCGTGGTCTGAGGTTTCTGCGATTTTCCCAGAAAGGGGGCATGTCTGGGACATAGTCACTCAAGGTGGAGGACACAGAACAAGATGGAGTCGGCCGGCGTAGGTCTGCCCTTTCACGGGCCAATTCATTTTTCCTCCCCAAAGGCAGAGCTGAACCATGGGGCAGATTCACCAGACAACTGGCCAGAATACCAAGCGATGAAATGTTTGAAACACTTTTGGATTTCCACATATAATCCCTCACATGACTGGCCAAATGGAATTGGCTTCAGTTCTGATTCAGTAAGTTTGTACGTAGTAGAGATTTATTGAATGTGAAAGTTCTTTACTGCACCTTTTGGTGGAAGTAAAAATCAGTCCTTGACAGTGTGCCAATCTATCTCCTTGAGTTCTTTTTCAAAATAAACAACCATGTTGCATTCTGGACCAGGAGACAGAAGCCCAAGTGCTAAGACCTCCTGGTCTCTTGATATATAAAACAATAACCATTTGACTGACCTTTTACCATCTCTTATCTTGGGGCAGAGCTACCCCCCCCCCCCCCAACTGCCCCAGGCATTCTGACTTTACCTTTGTTAATACCTTCATCCAAATTAAGGGCTGCCTAAAAGCCTGTTCTAGGATGGTAGGTGGTGGTAACTCAAAATCAATCACTCCCCAAAAGGCTTGAGACATTAATTTAATAGTACCATTAATTTAACATTAACAACCTCATCCTAGACATTTATTCAAGATTTTTATTCTCTCCCAATACCTTAAATCAATCATACATTTCTAACCTGGGAGCCTTTCTACTATTTTTTAAAATATATTTTTTAATGTTTATTTATTTTTGAGAGAGAGAAGCAGAGCGTGAGCAGGGGTGGGGCAGAGAGGGAGAGTGGGAGACACAGAATCTGAAGCAGGCTCCAGGCTCTGAGCTGGCAGCACATAGCCCGATGCGGGGCTTGAACTCACGAATTGTGAGATCATGACCTGAGCCGAAGTTGGATACTTAACCGACTGAGCCACCCAGTTGCCCCATTTTTAAGAGGAATTTACATATTTCTGATGTAATCCATTACCCATTGATCTGGCATTCACATGGTGCCCTGGAAAATTATTCAGATTTGAAGCCCTGTGTTAATCATAAGGCCTAATTCTTGGATCGCCAAACTTTCCCCCAGTTTTCCACAATTCCACTTTTCTGTCTCTCCTTCTAAGTCTTGAAGCCTTGCTGGAGTCTTAGTGCCAGGACCCAGCACTGTCTGACACATGGCTGGGACTTAGTTGAGGTTTACTGAATCTGAAAGTTCTGTGTTGCTAACATATCCTGGCGATTTCTACAGTAACTGCCTCTAGATGCAAATTGAAGGTAGAGCTAAGGAATTACGGAACGTGGCAGAGGAGTCAACTTAAATCCCTTAATGTACAGACTTAGCGCTATCACTGTGAGAAGCACATCTTCCCTTTTCTGTTAAGGATATGATTTCAATATTGATTCAACTTCCTATTTGAGAGTAAATTGACAGAGTGTCAGCCTACACCGTGAGAAGATGTTAGAGTATATTGCTTAAGTATTTGGGTTTGAACATTCTATCGAGAAGTATGAAATGATCACCAGGCCAGCTAATGTCATGCTCTGTCATGTACTGTGATTCAACAAGCACACAAAAGGGATAAGACTCTTTTGACATATTTGCTCTTGATGTGGATATATTTGCTCTTTGTGTGTGGTGACAATTTATCCCAATCCGAGATTCACTTCATTTCTAGAGAGATGATGATGCCCTTTGCTTTTCATAAGAGAGCTTTACTGTGACACCTTTCAGTGAATTCAAGTATCTATCTATGTATAAATCTATAAATCTAAATGTATATACTTTGTATGTATTTATATATATACACACATTATATCTATATCTATATCTATATCTATATCTGTATCTATCTGTATGTATGTATGTGTATACACACACACATACACACACACACATTTCTTCTCTTTAACCATCAAAGAGTCAAGCAATTGCTCTCTCTTTTGGAGAGCCATTACCTACTATTAGCTGCAGTACAAAGTATGCTCTTATATATTATCTGGTACACTAATTAAATTGAATGGGGTAGTGAGAACGTATTCACAGTGTTGGAGCTAATGACCCAGTGCATTAGTAGTGATAGAGAAAGCACACTGGAAGACAAATGTCTTGTTTTAATTGCACTATTGTACCATTTGAATAAAGAGAGTGACATTTCTTTCAAATTGTCTGTAAGTAAAGTCTGTCATTATATGAATGGTAAAGTATCATCTCTGCCTCCAGACTAACTAATGTTTAGTAAACAGTTTTCCTTTGTTGATTATATGCATTCGGGGACTGTAAAATCAGTGCTGCTAATGTAATTCTAAATGGGTATTGATACCAATTATGGTTATTATACTGTTGAAAAATTAGGCAGGGTGAGAGCCTCAGAATTGCGTTAGAAAAGCTAGTCTACGTGCACTTTCAAAAAAGTCACAGTACCAACTAAAAACAAAAGCCTGTGTTCAGGACCCCATGACAGAATAGACATAGAAATACATAGCATCATCTAGGAATGTGGGCTTCCCAAGAGTGGGGTTCTGTTCACTTTGTGAGCAGCTTTGTCTCTAGCATGCAGAACGCCTGGCACGTAGCACCTTATCAATATGTATTTGTTGAATGAGTACAAGTCATATATGGTCTCCTATGATTCATTTTCTCATGAGTACCTAAGATTTATTTCTGTCTCAGTGCATTTAGGCTGCTGTAGCATAAATGCCATAGATTGGGAGGCTTTCACAACAGAAATTTATTTCTCATAGTTCTGGAGGCTGGGAGTCCAAGATAAGGGTACCAGCAAATCACCTATCTGGTGAGAGATGGCTTCTTGGTGACTTAGGTGAGCATTTTTTTTTTCCTCTGACCTCACATGGCAGAAAGTGTGAGGGAGCTTGCTGTTTTGTTGTTGTTGTTGTTGTTGTTTGTTTGTTTTTAAATGAAGGCATTAATCCTATTCATGAGGGCTCCACCGTTATGATCTAATCGAAAGGTCCCGCCTCCAAATACGGTCACACTGGGGTGTAGGTTTCAACATATAAATATTGTGAGGACACAAATACAGTAAAATCTTGGTTTGCAAGCATCATTCGTTCCAGAAACATGTTTGTAATCCAAAGCACTTGTATATCAAAGCGAATTTCCCCATAAGAAATCATGGAAACTCAGATGATTTGCTCCACAACCCAAAAATACTCATATAAAAATTATTACAGTGCTGTAATATAATGCAAAATAATAAAGAAAATACAAAGTATAAAGAAAAATACACAAATTAACCAGCACTTACCTTTGAAAACCTTCGTGGCTGGTGTGAGGGAGATGAGAGAGGAGGGTTTATTATGTAGGGTGACTTTCACTATCACTCACGGAATCAGTGCTATCTGTTGGCTCAATGAAATCTTTTTCTGCATGGGAGCCATTGTATATGCTTGCACGGATGCTGACTACAAGTACAGTATTAATAAACTCTTGTCATGTATTGTATTTAATCTAACTGGCAATAAGGCAGCAGAAGAAAGGGTCTATATTTGCAGGCAGCCTGACCTAGAATGAAACAAAGCATTCCTGAGCTTGCTCTTGTATGGAAAAGCAAAGGACTGTCCATAGGTGCTTTGAAGTGACAAAAAATACACTAGTGCCAGTTGTGGGCACCGTCCAATGTTCTGAAAAATCACTGATTTCTGCCAGAAACTGTGGCCTGAGACAAAGCATCTTGGCATGGGAGACTATTACCCACAATCCAGAGAGAGAGAGACAGAGAGAACCATTGGCTCAGATGTGATCATGTGACATTCAGCATCCCATACAGCTCATATTGCAAGAGGTTGCTTGTTTTTCAAGTTAAAATTTATTAGAGATGTTAGCTTGTCTTGTGGAACACTCACAGAACAAGTTACTCACAATCCAAAGTTTTACCGTATTCAGGCTATGGCAGTTTCCAAACTATTTACTGTCTTAGTTTATTAGGATTGGACTTGGAATATAGTCCAATCCATTCAACTCCCTGAGTAGCTCTTCTCAAATAAATGTTAAGCAGGAACTCTTCAGTGTTATTTGAGAAACTAGGTTGTAAGAAGTTAGGAAATTTGGCCACAGTTGTTCGGCTGTGACACAACATGGCTGTTTTGCCCTCTTCCTCACGCTTTCAGCTTCTACCTCCCCTGGGCAACATCGTCCACCCATAGCTATAGTAGTAATAATGTTGTGGCTCCATTCCTATAAGAAATAGAATCAGAACAGCAGTATGCAGGTAACTGATAAGTTTAATCAAACTGCAAGCTGGGTTTGTATTATTACAATTTTATACAGTAAAGAGAGAGATAATTTGTTTCCAATAAACAGAAGAACTCTAGAACATCATGAAAAGAGACTTTTTTAAAAGTTTATTTATTTGAGAGAGAGAGTGCAAGAGTGAGTGGGGGATGGGCAGAGAGAGGAAGAGAGAGAGAGAATTCCAAGCAGACTTTGCATTGTCAGCACAGAGCCTGCTGCGGGACTCGAACTCATGAAACAGTGAGATAATGCCCTGAGCCGAAACCAAGAGTTGTACGCTTAACTGACTGAACCATCCAGGCGCCCTGAAAAGAGACATTAAGTACTGGTATCTGTCGTAGCCTTTAGGTGTCAGTGTATTTAGTGATTACCCTGACAATCTGATATCTGAAACACTAGGCCTGATGGAGAGGAATTCATTTATCTGAGTTGATTTGAGTCCCTAGATTTTTCTAGGTTCTGTTGCGGCTGTTGACAAGTGATCCGAAATCTCTACAGGTTTCAACAGTCTTTATGTGGCACATTCCGCTGATGCATAGGCTAGAGAAACAACCCCAGGATCAAAGAACAGTCCCTACCTGGGACCTACCTTCCTCTAGGCAGAAGGAAAGGAGCAAGAGAGGCAACAAAAACACCCAGTGGTTCTTGAAGCTTCTGCTCTGGTGTGGCAGACAGCATTTCCATTCACCTTCTCTTGGCTAAGGCAAGTCATGCGGTCAAGTTCAAGTCTCTAGTGGTGTGGTGAGGTATATTCACCACCATAACATAACTCCTGTCTCTTCCTGGGCAGTCTCCATAGTATAGCCAAATCTATTTATTTATTCATCAATAATCTGATCATATCACTAGCATTCATAAAACCCATTAATGGCTGAGTTCTCCCAACAGGAGGACAATGAGACAAGAGGCATCAGAAGCCTCTGTTCTTGAGTTGTTGTGGGATTTGTCCAAGGGGAGAAGTACAGAAAGCATCTGATTCCATCCACAAGCCCAGCAGGAGGCTCCTTAAATCTGAGGAGAAGGGCCTGTCTCATATTGTTTTTTCTTGATGATTCTTTTAAGGGAGTTCAAAAATCCTGGATGGCGGCTTGGAATAATTAAGGGGAGTCTGAATAGAAACAGGGCACTGAGGTGGGAAGATGTGGTTTGGGGAAGCAAGAATGGTATTATCTCTGAGATGTGCAGCATTCTTGCTCCGTGGTAGGGTTTAGCAGGGTCACTGGAAAACTAATTTCTAGTTTTCACTTGGTTAAATGTTTGGTATTGTCCAACCCAAACAAAAAGCAAGAAAGGACTTTTTTCATTGGAGAATTATACCTAGAGCCTGGTATCCACTCCAGAGAAATACTTCAAGAATGAAACAGACCAAAGCGTTTGGCCTCCAGGCATACTCTCCTAACAATGAAACTGGCTGCCTTGCAAGCTATTTCAAAGACATTTCCTGTTTGAAGCAGTCTGCCCACTCTGTGTGAGAGGATGTAGCTGATTATCTTCCTCTAAACAAGGGAAAGACCTCAGGTGGTCTGACTTGGAAGGGAAACCTGGCCGTGGGAGAGAGGAACCTTCAGGGCTAAGAGAAAAGGCGTGAGAGGAAGCCAGAGGAAGGAGATTTAAAGCATAAAATGAACAGGAAGCAATCCACACAAGGTGCGCTGGGAAGGTACTGCTAGCGTTCCTCATTCTGGGAACGCTCGGCCCTTCTCTGGTTGAAGGACTCAGGCAGCTTATCTCATCGACACAAACCGGTGCTGTGTGCCACGCAGGAAAATGTCAGATCTGAGGGCACGCCAGCAAAACATGGTACAGTACAAGTTTTGACTATTTTGTGTAGCGCCTGGTTTTCTAAAGCAGAATATAAAGGAGAGGTTAATTCGCGATACCAAAGAAAGAAAAATGCACTGGATGTAGTTGAACAGGCCTGAAAGAGTAGGATTGAGAGGTTGAACTGAACTCCCTTGAAACAAAGGACAGGAGTGTTTTAAGTGCTGAGGTGAGTTGGCGGCAATTACTGGAAGATGCCCTGGGGGGAGGTCCTCAACGTGACTAGGTCATGTGAGTTTGCTAATTGGTGTTGACTAAGCTCCTACCTGTTCATAGAGACTGGCAGAGGGGGACACCATTTCCCAGGCTTAATGTTTCAAAGGGATGGCTCTCAGGTCCTCCAGACATTCCTGGGTTATAAAACTGGCAAGAGGCTTTTAAAAAGATTTACGTCTCATGGAGCAGACAAAGAACTGACATTAGAGAATTTTCTCAAGTAAGTTCTCTGAGAAATATCAGGATCTTTGGTCAGAAAGAAATATGCCTGAAGTTCAGGGAAGTTGGGGGGAATGTGAAGCCCCTCTTGGTCAACAAACTTTTGGGGTCTGATGGTGTGTTTTAAGAGGTCAGTGAGAGCAAAGGTATTGGTTGCTTCTCTAAAACGCAACTCACTGAACTCGTAAAGAGAATGTATTGTTTTATGTCATGAAAACTTCTGGGTAAAGTCTGATTTGATCCAGAGCAGAAGTTTCCTTTTTCAATATCTCTGCTTTGTTTCCTTGACCGTGACACCAGTGTGAGGGAGGTTTTCCCTGTAGGGTTTCAAGTTGGCTGCCCTTTCAAGGGCTAGAGCATGCTTCTCTACTTCCAACAGGAAAAGGGAGTTTTGTCAGAAACTCAGGAAAAAGAAGAAGGAGGTTTTCTTACCCAGAAGCCCAAAAATATCTCCTTAAGTCCTGTTTGTTGGCTTTTGTGGAGTCACACGTGTATCCCTTAAGGCAATCCCGTGGCCAGGTAGATGGATGTTGCTGATTTCCTTGAATTAGAGGTTGATGGTATCCTACCCAAAGAAATTGGCTGAACATAAGGAGGGTATGTGTATTGGTTGGCTTGGGCTGATGTAACAAAGTACCACAAACTGGGAGGCTTAAAAATAATATAGATGTATTCTTTCACAGTTTTGGAGGATGGAAGTCTTAATCAAAGTATTGGTAGCACCATGATCTCTTGAAAGTTTAGGGGAGAATTTGTTGTATGTCTTTCTCTTAGCTTTTTGGTGCTCCCCACAGTCTTTAGCATTCCTTGGCTTGTGGCTGCATAATTCTGATCTCTGACTTTGTGACCGTGTCATTCTCTATGGGTCTGTGTCCAGATTTCCTTCTATTAACAAGGACATTGGTTTTATTGGATTAGGCCTTACCTTAATGACCTCATCCTGTTTGATGATATCTGTAAAGACCCCTTTTCCAATTAAGTCATATTTACAGGTACTGGGGTGTTGAGACTTCACCATAGCTGCTTTTGTGGACCCAATTCAACCACACACAGGATGGATTCCCTTAATAAGGCTTCTTTTGTTTTGAAAAGGGGAACAAATGTAGCACAGGCCATTGAAAAATAACCATGCATTGTTGTTAGAAATAATTGTGATTTTAGGCATCCTGCTCCCTGATTGCCATCTCCTAATTTAACATCCCTCTTTTTATAAAATACCTACTCTAGTAATTCTGTTCCCCTCAAAGGATCTCCCCTCCATCAACCTGGTCCCTTCACTTCCCTCCCTACTTGGCTTGGATTGCTAAATTCTCATTATAATGGCTCTCTTGCTCATACCCTCAACACATTCATTCTCCTAACCTTGGTGCAATGCATTATATAAAACTGTGACCCTAGCGAAATCTCCCTCTTGGAAAAGGACACTTAAATGCTGACTGGTCTCATTTAAAATTTATGACCATAAATCTCGAATGGCCTCTCAATATTGCATCCTATTATATATATGAAGACATATAAATATATATGTATCTTCCCTTTTCTTCAACCCTCCTACATTCCTCTCACATTCCGGATGCCCACTGATGCCCTTGTTTCTTATTTTAGTGATAAAACAGGAAACAAAATAGAGCCCTTTTAATCCACCAATCACAAAATCTACTAAAGGGCCCCCGACTGTACTCGTATACTGTACAGTCCTCCCTGTAGCAGTGGGTGCCTGGGCTCCCACCCCAGGTAATAAACCTATCTAGCAAAGCTACCCTCTGCTTCTGGCGTTCCTCTCTCCCCAGCAGTATTTCCCTCCATCTACAGGGTCATTTCCATAAGTATATAATATGCTGTCATATCTCTATTATTTGAAAAGTTATTGCCTGTCTTCGTATCTCTCTAAAGCTCTTTGCTCATTTTTCCTCTTCCTTGTGGAGCAAAATTCCATGAAAGAATTGTCTTTAGTCACTAATGTCAGCCTCCTACTGCAGCCGGGTTCTCATTTCCAAGACTCTACGTGAACAGTTCTTGTATGGTCCCCAGTGATCTCTACCGTGCCAAAACCACTGGCCAGTCTTAGTCCTTGTCTTACCACCCTCTTGCAATGTATTTGATACATTTGTTTGCCTTTTTCCTTTGGACAGGCATTCTGGGAATCACACCTTTGTAGTTAAACCACAGATCTGGGAAGAAAACCTCGTCAGTGTCACTCTTCCCGACATCATATGTTCAAGTGCCCTGGAGCATGGCCCTCAGCCTTCCACTCTCTCTCCAGCTCTCCCCTCACGTCCTTGGTGATCTCATTCCCTGCATGACTTATATGTCATCTAAATGCTCACGACTCCAAAATACATGTCTCCGGCCCTTACCTCTACATTGAACTCTAAACTCTTGCGTCTAACGGCCTCCTTCGCATTTCCATTTAGATATCTGCTAAGTGTCACAAAATTATCGTCTCAAACAGAAGTCTTGATTTCTACCTCCAATCCTTTTTCCTTTCTCTGTCAGCCTCACCTTATACGACAGCAACGTTCATCCATCTGTCTGGAGTCACGCTTGATTGGTCCCATCCTGTTCTGCTTCACATTCTGTCTACCAACCGAACTTGCCAGGTCTAACACCAGAAGATAGCCTGAATCCAATAGCTCTGACCATGTCCACTGTGAATCGACCCTAAGCTATTGCACTGTTACCTCTCTTCTGTGTGATTTTGACACTCACCGATCAGCTTTTTGCTTCCACTCTTTCCCCCTTATGGTCTATTCCCCTCGCATAGCTGCAGCCAAAATTTTTTTTTAAGGTTGTTAATCAGATCAAATTATTCCTTGATTATCACCCAAAGTGCTTATCATAAGCCCATGAGGCTTCACATGATTTAGCACCTGTTCTTTCTAATTTCATCTACCCTCCTCCTACCACTAGCCTTGGCTCCCTCCATCACTTGAACTTACTACTTTGTTTTTCATAGCACCCAACACTTCCTGAACACTATACTATGTATGTATTTGTTCACTGCTGTATCCTTAGCACTTAGAGCCATGCCTGGCCAGTAGAAGGTGCTCTATAAACATGGGTTGAATGCTAGTAACACTATTACCGACAGCTCATAGTTCAGCATTTTATATATGCTACGCCCTTGCTGTTCCACATGGGTTATTTCATTTAGTAATGACAACAGCTCTCTAATGTAGGTTCTATTATTATGTCCATGTAAAGGATTAGGACACTGAGTCGGATGCCATGTCATACCGCATCTCAATGGTAGAGACTGAATTTAAACCCTGGCTGTTGGTGTTCCGAGCTTTGTTCTGGAATGCTCTGCCTCTCCCAATGCCATACTCTCCATCCTACATTTCAAATCCGGGTATAAACTCAGAGACATTTGCAGCTCTGTTTTGGAAGACCAAGTGGAGATGAATCACATAAGCACCTGCCCGATCTCCACATGACCTCCGAGCTTCCCCTTCCTACCCTAATCTCCAGGTCCTTCTGGGAGCATTTACTTCCGGAAGGCATTTCACCCCCATGACCCTGAGACAGCCTGTTAAGTCTTTTAGGAGTTTTTGTGCATTTCATCTCCAGGTGAAAAACCGATTCTCATTTGCCTACTCCTATAATATTTTCATTGCCACAGGGATACAAACACATAATTTTAGGCACATGAGAGTGCCCTGAGATGAAAGGAATTGAGTTACCATAAATAATTAGGCATTGACTATAGCTAAAAAGATATTAGGCCTGTCCTGGAGACTCAGTCAGTATTTGATTAATTAGTAAAGGACTACCAAGAACAAGAATATTATTGCTTTTCATTTTTAGAAAATGAATTTAATATAATTATTGCTTCGAGAATTACCTTACCTGAAGTGCCCCCTGGCTTGGTCAGTTAAGTGTCCAACGCTTAGTACCAGCTTAGGTCACAATCTTGAGGTCGTGAGACTGAGCCCTGAGTCAGGCTTCATGCTGAGTGTGGAGCCTGATTAAGATTCTCTCTCAGGGTGCCTGGGTGGCTCAGTCGGTTAAGCGTCCTACTTCAGCTTAGGTCATGATCTCGCGGTCTGTGAGTTCAAGCCCCGCGTCGGGCTCTGTGCTGACAGCTCAGAGCCTGGAGCCTGTTTCTGATTCTGTGTCTCCCTCTCTCTCTGACCCTCCCCCATTCATGCTCTATCTCTGTCTCTGTCTCAAAAATAAACATTAAAAAGAAAAAAAAAGATTTTCTCCCTATTTCTTCCTCTGCCCCTCCCTTGCTCACACACACACACTCTCTCAAAATAAATAAATAAACATTAAAAAAAGGAATTGCTATCCCTATGCATAATAGAACTTGATGTATATGTTTTAATTGCCAAAAAAATATTTTTAACTTTATTTATTTTTGACAGAGACAGAGACAGAGACAGCACGAGTGGGAGAGGGGCAGAGAGAGAGAGAGAGAGAGAGAGAGAGAGAATTCCAAGTAGGCTCCATGCTGTCAGTGCAGAGCCTGACACGGGGCTTGAACCCACAAAACTGTGAGATCATAACAAGAGAAGAGTTGGACACTTAACTGACTGAGCCACCCACATGCTCTGCCAAAAATAATTTTTTTGTGTGTATGACTATCACTCCTAAGAAGGTACAAGAGTGAATTGGAAGAAATTTTCTCTCCTACATGTGTCTGAAATTTTATTTTTTAGGAAGAGCTACAGTGGAGGGATCAGGCAGCTTATTATAAGAGAGGGCTATTACTTCCTTCAATACTTGTCTTCCTACAGAATGTGTTGTGTAATTCTGCTCTGTGCTTGCTGACCTTGAGTGTTTCACTGTAATCCACTTACCATCCTGTAGAATGTTCACTAGCTATGTGTTTTATTTCATAGCTGGAAAATAATCCTGTAGGCTGTTTTTTAAAAATGACACATTCACTTTAAAAAAATTTATTTACATTTACTTATTTTTGAGAGACAGAATGAGACAGAGCATGAGCAGAGGAGGGGCAGAGAGGAGACACAGACTCTGAGGCGGGCTCCAGGCTCTGAGTGAGCATTCAACACAGAGCCCGATGTGGTGCTCGAACCCACAAACTGTGAGATCATGACCTGAGCCGAAGTCAGACACCTAACCGACTGAGCCACCCAGGTGCCCCCTAACACATTCACTTTAACCTGAAGTCAGCTCACTTATTCTTATTTATGCTGAAAACCTCTTCTTTCAGAGAACTCTCTCCTGATACTCGAATATTCAAATAACTGGTTTTGCTTCCTGCTTTTTGGACCTGGAGGCTTGCACTGATTCCGTAGTAGATTTTGATGCTGATCATAAGATAAAACCAGTTTTTATTATTATTTATTATGCTTTCATTATTATTACTATTATTATTATACACGCACGTGTACATGCACGTGTGCACACATGAGTGGGGGAGAGGGGCAGAAGGAGAGAGAGAATCTTAAGCAGGCTCTGTGGCAAGCGTGGAGCCCCACACATGGCTCAATCCCACAACCCTGGGATTATGACTTGAGCCAAAATCAGGAGTCAGATGCTCAACCCACTGAACCACCCAAGCACCCCTTCTTATTCCCCCCTCAAGAGGCGGTGCCTGGGATATTATTGGAAAAAGCAAACCAGTGACTGTCTTCTAAAGAAATGGTTCTCTTGGTCTTGGCCCACCATGGCTTATTTTCTCAGGACTGTCCACTGTTAACCCACTTTGTTCCCTAAAAAATGATGTTCTCACATGTTCTCCGGGCAACACACAGAGTCACCGTCCAGTGAGCAGCACACACACGCGCACATTCACACACTCATGAATATGACTCTCCTCCTGACACACGGGGCCAAAGTTGAGAATGAATTGCTTGGAATCGCTTTGCCAACAACAGGGACAACAAATTTGCTGATTCGCTCAGTTCTTGAGGAAAAATCAATTGTGTCAAATCATCTTGCGGTACGATCGGAAACATGGTGAGCACAAGTCAATTCGATATTAATTTAGTACTTTGTATTTGACACTGCTTGACACTGAGCTGAATCTGACTGTCCTGCCCCATAAAGCAGGCATGATGGGCTGTACCTTGATCATTTTACTACCGTCTACCCCTATTTGTACCACCATCACCGTAATAGCTACTGTCACTGCTTCTACAACTACCAGGAAACTTATATTAGGCACTCAGTTTATGACAGGCACTGGTGTCATTATTTTCGCTTAATACAACAGCTCTGTGCCATAATAACTATTAAGATGTCTAGGGGCACCTGGGTGGCTCAGTGGGTTGAGTGTCCAATGTCATCTCAGGTCATGATCTCACAGTTCGTGGGTTCCAGCCCCATGTCGGGCTCTGTGCTGACAGCTCAGAGCCTGGAGCCTGCTTCGGATTCTGTGTCTCCCTCTCTCTCCCTCTGCCCCTCCCTCCCCCTCTCAAAAATAAATTAACATAAAAAAAAGAAAAGAACTATTAATATGTCTATTTTATAAATGCACAAATCCCATCACAAAGCAGTTAAACAGCTTGCTCAAAGTCACATAGCTACTAAGTGGCAGAATGGGGGTATAAATTCTAGCTCCAGAATGTTGCACTACCCTGTACTCAGCATCTAATTAACAATAGCATGCAGGGTGGATGCTTCAAAGGAACATTTACTTTGTATATTTTAATGTTAGTGTAAGCACTCTGAATGATTTGCCAGTATGGCCTGCATATGTGATCCTATTGTTTTATTTTTTTAATTAATTGCATGAGATCAGCCCACTTTTATGGGCTATCTATCTTGGTACTATCTTCTTGAAGCTTTCTCTCCCCTCTTTCCCTAAATGTCCAAGAACCTAGAAGGTCTACTCAGTCCCGTAGGGATGGTTCACCTTCCAGGTGGACAAGGGGTTACCTGCTCAGTTCTCTCCTACTTGCTTTTCCTCCTCAATGCCCCATGCTGTTGCTCTTGATGACTGGTTCCCCATCACGCTATAGAGCACGATTCAGTCTTTTGCTATAATTATGTCTTAACAGTTCATTCATTGTACTCTTTTTAGTGACCACATATCATGTACCTGGCCCTGTTCTGTGCTACCAGCTAAATTACAAAGAAGATAAAGAGACAACAATGCCCTCTTTATGGAGCTTACATTCTAGTGGGAAAGGCTGACAATAAAAAAGGAAGCCAACGGGTGCCTGGGAGATTCAGTTGGTTGAGCATGTGACTCTTGATTTTGGTTCAGGTCGTGGTCTCATGGTTCATGGGTTTGGGCCTCGCATGGGGCAATGCACTGTCAGCTTGGTATTCTCTGTCTTATTCTCTCTCTGCTCTCTGCCCCTCTCTGGTTCACGTTCTTCACACCACCCCTCCCCCCCAAAGGAAGCCAGGAACTAAATATACATCATTATTAGTGCTTGAAGAAAAGAAGAAGGAAATAAAGGGTGTGGGTCTATTACAGATAATCAGGGAGGACAGCTGTAAGGAAGTGCCTTTTAAGCTGAGAGCCACAATTATACAAATGCTCTAACGTTAGATTATGTGGTGGTTTCACAACTCTGTGAACATCAAAAAAACATTGAATTGTATACCTTAGTCTGGTGAACATTATGTTATACAAGTCATGTGCCAATAAAAATGTTAAAAACAAAACCAAAACGCGGACATGCAGAGATATGACCAGAGGTACACTCCTCTGTATTTGCTGCTCTTGTACCTTTTGAGGATTCTATTGTATGAATTGGGAAAATTCTTAGTTATCCTCATTGATTGAAAATTTGGCTTTCTTGGGGTCCCTGGGTGGTTTGGTCGGTGAAGTGTCTAACTCTTGATTTTGGCTCATGTCCTGATCTCCGTATTGTGAGACGGAGCCCTGTGTCAGGCTCTGCACTGAATGTGGAGCCTGCTTGGGATTCTCTCTCTCTCCCTCTGCCCCTATCCCACTCATGTGCATGCATGCACGCGTATGCTCTCTTGCTTTCAAAAATAATGAAATAAAATAAAATAAAGTAAAATAAAGTAAAAATTGGGCTTTCTTGAGTGGGTTGTCATTTGTCCATAGGTATTACCTCTTTTACTTCTACTGGTATTTTCTCTTTGTTGCTCCCTCTCCCAGTGCGTTTATGCCCTTAAAAAAATTTCCTCTGCTATGGTTTTGGTGAAGTTCAAAAGAAAGCAAAATTGGATGGATTTATTCAATCTGTAATCTGAGCTAAGAACTCCCATTATATTTTCTAAATGGTTACCATGTATATAGCTGAGGGGTGTTGTTCTGTATGCCAGCCACCATACTTAATTTTCTTATCACTTCTAATAGTTTTTTCAGTCAATTTTCTTGTGTTTTTGAGTATATAATTATATCAAGTGCATATGATAATCATGCCTATATCTTGCCGATATTTATGTTTTATTTCTCTTGGCAATTGCATTCACTTTTAGAAAAAGTGAAATAATGTGATAATGGTAGTCTTTGATTTGTTTTCCCTGAATGTTAATGGAAATGCTTCAAAGGTTTCATCATAAAGCATGGTGATTTGGTTTGAAACACATCTTTAGAAATAAAACCAAATAAAACAAAACAAAGACCACAACAACAGCAAACCTGAATGTTGGAAGAAGCCAGCCACCCAGAGAGGCATCATTGAGTGGTGAGTCAAGAAAACTTGGAGACCAGTGTGGCAGAGCTTGGTGAGCATGGGGAAGAACAGATAGGATGGGTTGTTGACATGGGCATGCCTGCCATGTGGTGATTTCTAGAATGCTGGATCTGTGTAGACAGAGGTAACAGTTCCTTGTCATTTCTGCTTCAAGCTTGGCTTTTATGATGTCTTCGAATCTGCACGAGTCACTTCTGCTTCTAGCGAGTGGCTCCACCATTTCCACTGCCCATCTGTACCTCTGTACAGATGGATTAACTGTAGTGTAGTAGTGGAGGTTGGGGAAGAAAGCACTGATACTTCTCTGCTTGAACAATCTGCCTTGTGGTTTTCAGCCACACAGTTACTTTGTCTTTTGCCGAGGGGTTATTCTCCCTACTCACCGTCTCCCTTGCCGTCCCAAGTGAGCTCATAGCCAGTACCCTCATCTGTCTTCTGCACTGTCCTTGGAACGTGCAGGGACATCTGAATCCCACTGTTCAATAGATAATATTATTTCACTTAATTATGTTACATGGCAATTTCTCCTTCACTGTTACTCTGTTTCACTGTGAGCCTTTTCCTAAGGCATGTGATACTTGTCTAAGTTATTCTTTAGGAAGTAAGGTAAGCTCCCTGCTTGGCGATTTTTCCAGAATTCTATGATTGTTTTTAATATCACTATCCTGGATTTTCAACCTAGAATATGAGGGTGAATGCGGGAAGCCAGGCAAACCATTTGATATTAGCCTCATCTGTCTGCATCCTACAGGACTTCTTACGCATCCAGGAAGGTATTTCCCACTTTTTTCCACCATCTGCCTCTCTACCCTAAAGTATCCAGGGAAATTCTCTGCTTAGGCCTCCTTGCTTTGGATACATGGAGTGAAGCTTTGAGGATTTTGAGGACCCTGTCCTTTCTCAACTGTGTTGGCTATGCTATCAACAATAATCTGAGTGGAAACACCAAATCAAGACATGACTTCTAAGTTCCAGGCTGGGCCCAGCCTTTGCTATGGAGAAGTCATGCTCTTGTTTCGATGGGTGAGTACCTATAGGGAGTAGGGCAAAATGATTTACCTGGAATGAAACATTTATCAGTTTAACATTGAAAGCATTCTTCCTATTCTGTGTGGAGAAGGTTTTGAGGCTGAGCCAGGCTAACAGGTGGCATGCTGGGCTTGATGAGTACAGTGAGTCACTGGCATAGAACTTCAGTGGGCTTTTGGTGCTTACCTAACTTCTCTTCCAGTCTACCAGAACCCACAGGTATTCAGGTGTCTGCTCTTTCCCACTTGGCTGTTGGAACTCAAGAGGAAACTGAGCCCACCTGTCCCATCTCCCACTGCAAGAAGAGATATTAGTTTTATTCAATCCTCGTGATTACATTCCAGCTGTCAATAATCTAATCCTGAGGGAATCTGTACATTTCTCCAGGTGAATTTCATTGGTAAAGGGTTTCCACCTGCCCTAACTTGACCTAATCACACTCAACGGAAGTTCTTTTCTTTCATAACTGGCAAAGAATCCCTCTCTTTTTTGGATGTGCCGAAGAAGCCTGTGTGACCCCAGCTGCTTCTGAAAGCCTTCTTGTGAGTAAGGTAAAACAGCCTTGGGGTGAAGCAGATCCTGTAAATGCAGAAAAAAGAGAGACAACGAGCCAGGGTAAGCCGAACATCTCTGAGGTCTCCTCTCCCTTTGAACTTGCTATGCAAGACAATACATTTCCCCCTTGTTTAGGACAATTTGACACTGGATTTCTGCTTTGGTTTTGTTTTGCAAGCCCAAATCTTTTATCTGGCACAAATGGGTTGGAGAGAGTAATAGCTTGGCATCAAGTAAGTGACATTCCTTCTAGAGACATTGAGACACTGAGTTAGAAACCCAGAGGAAACCGAGGATAGTTTGGGGAGGTGTGTAAAGATACCTTTTATCTCAAGTACGGTGGCAACAGTAGGTTGGTAATGTTGTACAGTTGCCACGGGGTGTGGAGAGAGTAGGTGCAGGTAGTGTCTGGGTTAGAGGAGGAGAAGGAATAAAAGTAACTAACATTGAGAACATTGGTTCTTGGCACTGATTTCCCTTTTGGATACACAATCATATTTTTTGCTTTTCAACAGAGATAGATGTTTAGAGAGAGAAACCTGAGATTCTGAGATACTAGGTAACATTCCTGTGATAGTATAGCTGTATGATCTCATTCCATTCAAGCTTGCCTGGCATCCATGGTGCTTTCTATATTCCTTAGCATCTACGGTATGGTTTAATAATTTAAGGAAGCAACAAAGCCCAGAATACATTTATTTTTTGTGTCTCTTAAATCTTATTGATTTTATTAATTTATTTTCAATTGTGGTATTGTTGACATAAAATATTGTATTAGTTTCAGTGATCTGACTTTTAAAAAATGTGTATTTATTTTTGAGAGCGAGAGAGAGACAGAGCACGAGTGGGGGAGAGAGCAAGGGAGACCGGGAATCAAAAGCAGGCTCCAGGCTCTGAGCTGTCAGCACAGAGCCCAACACGGGGATGTGAGATCACGACCTGAGCCAAAGTCGGATGCTTAACTGACTGAGCCACCCAGGCACCCCTTGACATTTGTATAAATTGCAAAATGCCCACCTTCTGTCACCATACAAAGTTATGACAGTATTATTGACTATATTCCCTGTGCTGTACTTGACATGTTTTAAAATGATTATTTGTTTTGAGAGAGAGAGAGCATGAGCAGGGGAAGGGCAGAGGGGGAGAGAGAGAAAAGAGAGAGGGAGAGAGAGAGAGAGAGAGAGAGAGAGAGAGAGAGAGAGAAAATGAATGAATCCCAAGCAGGCTCCATGCTCAGTGCAGAGCCCAACACGGGGCTTTGATCTTAAGACTGTGAAATCATGAACTGAGCAGAAATCAAGAGTGGGACTCTCAACTGACTGAGCCCCTATACTTCACATTCAAATTTTTCTTTTTATGTTTTATTTATTTTTGAGAGAGAGAGAGAGACAGCGACAGAAAGTAAGCAGAGGATGGGCAGAGAGAGGGGGGACACAGAATCTGAAGAAGGCTCCAGGCTCTGGGCTGTCAGCACAGAGGGGGCTCAAACTCACAAACTGGGAGATCATGACCTGAGCCGAAGTCAGATGCTTAACTGACTAAGCCAACCAGGTGCCTCAGTATACTTCACATTTAAAAAAAAAAAATTTTTTTTAACGTTTATTTATTTTTGAGACAGAGACAGAGCATGAACGGGGGAAGGTCAGAGAGAGGGAGACACAGAATCTGAAGCAGGCTCCAGGCTCTGAGCTGTCAGCACAGAGCCCGACGCGGGGCTCGAACTCATGGACCGTGAGATCATGACCCGAGCCGAAGTCGGCCGCTTAACCGACTGAGCCACCCAGGCGCCCCTATACTTCACATTTTTTAAAAGAGGTCTATCAAAAGTGATAACATGAAGAGAAGACATGTCTCCCAGCTTTAAGGAGCATTGGCTAATTCAGAATAGATTCAGAATAACTCATTTCTTGAGGTTTTAGATTCTTTGTGCTAATTGTTTCAATGTTCTGAGGGCAGAACACTCTGAGCTTTTAAATACTTAACCACAAGCCTGAAAAACAACTCAGTCATCTGAAAGATGTCAGCACAACAATCCATAGATCCTAGGACTTTGGGGAAGCTGTTTTACCTCTCTTATGCAGCCAATACCACAAAGCCAGGCGGAAGGCGCCCCACAGAGCCCTGCTGTTCAATGTTTCTCCAAATGTTGCTGGAATTATTGAGAAGATAGACAAAGTGGGTGAATTTAGGGCATATTCATTGTGTAATGCTATCATCTATTGTCCTTTCCAATCGTTCTCTCCTTCAGATCCTTGCTTTTAAAGGTGAGTGAGAAGAGCCGAATCCTGTAGGGTTCTGGGCAAGGAGAGTTAGGATGGTTTGGGTTGCATTTTCTGTTACGTTGTTTCCCTCCCCGCCCCAGAAGCATTTTCTTTTTTATTAGGAATCTTTTTCCTTGGATCAAGATGACATACAATGAACTTCTTTCTCCTCTGCTAGTTTAGCCTGACAGGCCAGAGCCCCATTCTTCTGGGAAATCCTACATTGGATTTGGAGGAATTCTGATACCTTTTCCCTTAGGGAGAGTAATGAATTACCCGTAATATGTAATTACACAGAAGTTTTCCTATTCAATTTCTATCTTAAATATTCAGTTTCTTCTCCCTAGTAGCTTATCTTAAATTTTTTTTTTCAACGTTTATTTATTTTTGGGACAGAGAGAGACAGAGCATGAATGGGGGAGGGGCAGAGAGAGAGGGAGACACAGAATCAGAAACAGGCTCCAGGCTCTGAGCCATCAGCCCTGAGCCTGACGCGGGGCTTGAACTCACGGACCGCGAGATCGTGACCTGGCTGAAGTTGGACGCTTAACCGACTGTGCCACCCAGGCACCCCTAGTAGCTTATCTTAAACATCTGGCTGGTTCTAGGAGAAGATTTCACATGAAACTACTTTTCTTATTCATTAGCTCTGCCTTGATAATTCAGAGAGACCCTCAAGGTATATGTGATTATTACAAATAGTTGAAAAATGGAACTTTTTAAAAAATTTTTTTATTGTTTATTATTTTTGGCAGAGAGAGAGAAAAAGAGAGAGAGAGACAGAGAGCAAGCAGGGAAGGGGCAGAAAGGGAGACACAGAACCTGAAAGCAGGCTCTGAGCTATCAGCACAGAGCCCTACGCGGGGCTCGAACTCACAAACCATGAGATTATGAACTGAGCTGTAGGTGGCCACCCAACTGACTGAGCCACCCAGGTGCCCCCAAAATAGAATTCTTTTTTTAAATTAAGTGGTATGTTTGCTTTTGGCTTTTGCGTTTCAGAGGTAGTAGGTGAGGAGCTTGAACTTTCCATTTGTGTAGGTCAAAAATGATCAGATACTAGCAACTGTGTTGGGTTCACCCTAATTCCATGTGTTCACATTCTGCATGAAGTTGTTCTCTCATAAATATTTCCTCTTCTTTCTCTCATACATTTTCTGATTGAAAAAAAAACCTGAAAATGAATTCCTTTTTAAGTTTCTGAGGAAAGTCATTTACATTGAATATTTCCTTGCAAATGAATCAGCTGCTGTGTTTTACCCGTCTTTTATGTGAAAGCATATCTTCACAGTTCTTTTCTACCAAAGAATTCATGCTGCAGTTCCATGAAAACTCCTATAACAAAAGTAAAATATCTGTCTTGATATTATTTATAAGGAACATTAGTGGAGTTAAACTTGAATGCGTTGCAAAATAGGACTAATTGAAACAGAATAAGTATCTTCCTGCCTTCTTGTGGCAATACCTCTTACTTTATTTAAACCTGTGTTCATAAAGTGACCAAAAGTAAATCACATAATCTATTAAGAGGGAAAGGGGGTAAAATTTTGAAACTATATAACCAAAAGCTAGATTTTCATTCTGCTGCAAATATGGTTACTTAGTATTATAATTATGGAGAGTAGATACTTTTTTTAAAATTTATTTTTAATGTTTATTTTTGAAGGAGAGAGAGTGCAAATGGGGGAGGGGCGTGCACACACACACACACACACACACACACACACACACACAGAATCCGAAGCAGGCTCCAGGCTCTGAGCTGTCAGCACAGAGCCCTACACGGGACTCAAACCCATGAGCCATGAGATCATGACCTGAGCCAAAGTCAGACGCTTAACTGACTGAGCCATCCAGGTGCTCTGAGTAGATACTTCTTTTTTTAAACGTTTATTTATTTATTTTGAGACGGGGGGGGGGGGGGGGGGGGGGGAGAGCGAGTGAGCAGGGGAGAGGCAGAGAGAGAGAGGGAGAGAGAATCTCCAGCAGACTCTGCACTTTCACACTGTCAGTGTGGAGCCCAACGTGGGGCTTGAACTCAAAAACCATGAGATCATGACCTGAGCTGAAATCAACAAGTCAGATGCTTAACCAACTGAGCCACCCAGATGCCTTGAGAGTAGATACTTAATAAAAATTTTCAGCCCTTTCAAAACAAAACAAAACAAAACAAAACAATTCTTTTAATTGGACATTAGTTTTTATTGAGGCCAGCAAATGTAAAGAACTGAAATCAATGAATTTTACTTTTAACTTTGGTTATTTTTAGGAACTCAAGGTTTAACACATTCTATTTTCACCTGTGGAAACTGGATGCACAGTCACCCTGATAATGCTCGTCTTCATGGGAATGGGTAGAATGTTTCCTTGGTTACTGAAAATGAGGCAATCACAAGAACACCTGCCCCCAAAGAGTAACTATTCTTGGAAAATCCTCCTGGGGCTGTTCTCTCTGCACACTGGCGTGTTAGAAGTCTCTTGTTTTCACTTCACCTCCTCAGTCCCGAGGGACCCAACGGGTGTGATTTGGGGAGGAGGGGGATGGTGGGAGGTATTCTCTTTTGTCTACCTCTCTGCTGACTCTTTTCATTCTCTAACTTTGTAGGGAGGTGCAGGGCATTGCTAAACGGGGCACGCTCACTGACTGGGCAGTGCTAGGGAAGATGGGAGGAGAATTAGGACACAATTTTGAGGTTTGTTGTCATTAGTGTGAAACACATCCAGATGGCAGGGATCTTACATCCTTTTCTTACTTTTCTCCTGTTTTCTTTTTGTTCCTCCTCCTCTTCTCCCCCTTCCTTTAATGCCTCCTTCCTCTCCCTTCACCCCAGTTCCCTCTTCTCTTCAGTTTCCTCAAAATTACTTGGTAAGCTGGTTTGGTGTGTGGAGTGTGTTTTCCATAAAATGATACTGTAAATGATGGTTAGATTCTGTGCTAGTTCATGAGCTTTAATTCTTAGTGTTGTTAAAATATTATATTGAGATTACAAAATCACATTGTTGCAATATTGGTAATTAAACCCAACAGAAGACATTTAATTAAAAGTAGACATTTAGTGTACAAGGATAATTTTTAATCCTATTTTATATTTCACTTCATTTGCTCTCATTTTAACTTAATTTTAGGGTTCACTATAACTTCCAATTCAGTTCTGAGATTTTAATTTATTAAATCACTTAATTCATTTTTTTCCCATTTAACTTGACTTAGAGAAGATGTCTGTGAGAAAATCGAATCAATACTCTTCCACTGAAGACATAAAGAAATTAAGAAGAGTAAATGCTTGAGTCAATGACTCTCATCATTAATTAAGTGAGGCAGAATTTTTTTTTTAATTGTGTTACACTAGTCATTTTCTCCTCCTTTACCCATGTTACCTAGTTGGTAGCAGTGTCTTTTCAAGACTTCCAAGCCAGAGATTTCGAAGACATTATATAGTGATCTGATATCACCTATCATTACTAAAGCACATGTGAGCTTTTAACTTTTTAAACTTTTGCTACAACTGAACTCAGTTTCTGTTTTGAGCAACTCATTTCTCTGGAGTGGCAGAAAATTTGTTCTGATGAGCGTTTCCCTCACTTCTTCCAAATGGAACTTAAATCCTAGGAGGTCTCCATGGAACCATAGTGTTTCTGATGGTGGGGCGCGTCTATTAGACCCGCAGTGCCTTCTGGATGTGCTGGCATCTTTAGTCCTGCTACCCTCTGTCTGGTCCTTGGTCACTGGAGCCCACAAGCTACTGAACAGAGCCCCAAGTTCTTGTTGTCAAGGCCCTAGCCACACCACCATGTCTCTCTGCTACTTGTGTGCACTCTTGGACATATAGGAGCCACCACATTTTGTCATGTTGAGTTCTGAGGAACTCCTATTGTTGACCAAGGTCTTGTTGGTTCTGTAAGGTCATACTGCTCTTTTTTCATCTGAGGACTCCCTGAATTTTTCTATTATGATATGGGCCACTGGTCCTTCAGGTCCCACCTCCCACAAAATGGCCTGGGAGTACTGGGGACAGTCACAATACAGGGCCCATTTCTCAGCAGCCAATCAGTGTCTTGGTTCTGATGAAAATTTTCTAACTCTCTCTTGTCCCAGCCTTTGGGGAATTGTGGTATGATAGAAATGTGTTATGGGAAGGCTGTAGGCTGACTTTTTCTCTTCTTGGTTTCTTCCAAACCTATTTAGATTTGAGTTTGTCCAAGGCTCTGGCTTTTGACACTTGAAGCAGGAGGAAAGTCTAGCCAAGAGGGGATGTGGGTAAGAAAGTACTAAGAGGTAACAGAAAATGGGGATGGAGACAAGCATTAGTTATTCAGAAAATATCCCCCGGTGCATCATTAATTCTTTACCCTCACTTACCATATCCAATTAGTCATATGTTTTATGGATATGAACACTATACGATCTTAGGAATTCATCTTGTCTTCTCCAGGGAAGGTTTAGGGAAAACTTAAGTGGCTTCATACTTCCTGCCAGGTAAAGCCAAACTTCTTAAAGTTCATAGCATTCAGATTTCTTCAAAAGTGGATCCCATGACAAGATTTGCTGGACCTTTATTGCCTCCTACCCACCTGCTCCTGTATTATTTCATTTTTTCACAACATCATTTATGTTGCCACCTTTCATCTTTGCTCACCTATAATCTTTTTTCTGCCTTTTGAAAGACGATTCATATGTATTTCCACAAGGCCCAGTTTATTTATTTTATTCTATTTTTTGATTTCACTTCTATGTGTAATTTATTTTTATTTTATTTTTTTTAATATATGAGATTTATTGTCAAAATGGTTTCCATACAACACCCAGTGCTCATCCCAAAAGATGCCCTCTTCAGTACCCATCACCTACCCTTCCCTCCCTCCCACCCCCCATCAACCCTCACTTTGTTCTCAGTTTTTAAGAGTCTCTTATGCTTTGGCTCTCTCCCACTCTAACCTCTTTTTTTTTTTTCCCCTCCCCCTCCCCCATGGGTTTCTGTTAAGTTTCTCAGGATCCACTAAGAGTGAAAACATATGGTATCTGTCTTTCTCTGTATGGCTTATTTCACTTAGCATAACACTCTCCAGTTCCATCCACATTGCTACAAAAGGCCATATTTCATTCTTTCTCATTGCCACGTAGTATTCCATTGTGTACATAAACCACAATTTCTTTATCCATTCATCAGTTGATGGACATTTAGGCTCTTTCCATAGTTTGGCTATTGTTGAGAGTGCTGCCACAAACATTGGGGTACAAGTGCCCCTATGCATCAGTACTCCTGTATCCCTTGGGTAAATTCCTAGCAGTGCTATTGCTGGGTCATTGGGTAGGTCTATTTTTAATTTTCTGAGGAACCTCCACACTGTTTTCCAGAGTGGCTGCACCAGTTTGCATTCCCACCAACAGTGCAGGGTTCCCATTTCTCCACATCCTCTCCAGAATCTATAGTCTCCTGATTTGTTCATTTTGGCCACTCTGACTGGCATGAGGTGATATCTGAGTGTGGTTTTGATTTGTATTTCCCTGATGAGGAGCCACGTTGAGCATCTTTTCATGTGCCTATTGGCCATCCGGATGTCTTCCTTAGAGAAGTGTCTATTCATGTTTTCTGCCCATTTCTTCACTGGATTATTTGTTTTTTGGGTGTGGAGTTTGGTGAGCTCTTTATAGATTTTGGATACCAGCCCTTTGTCCGATATGTCATTTGCAAATTTCTTTTCCCATTCCATCGGTTGCCTTTTAGTTTTGTTGATTGTTTCCTTTGCTGTGCAGAAGCTTTTTATCTTCATGAGGTCCCAATAGTTCATTTTTGCTTTTAATTCCCTTGCCTTTGGGGATGTGTCAAGTAAGAAATTGCTACGACTGAGGTCAGAGAGGTTTTTTCCTGCTTTCTCCTCTAGGGTTTTGATGGTTTCCTGTCTCACATTCAGGTCCTTGATCCATTTTGAGTTTATTTTTGTGAATGGTGTAAGAGAGTGGTCTAGTTTCAACCTTCTGCATGTTGCTGCTGTCCAGTTCTCCAGGCACCATTTGTTAAAGAGACTGTCTTTTTTCCATTGGATATTCTTTCCTGCTTTGTCAAAGATTAGTTGGCCATACTTTTGTGGGTCTAGTTCTGGGGTTTCTATTTTATTCCATTGGTCTATGTGTCTGTTTTTGTGCCAATACCATGCTGTCTTGATGATTACAACTTTGTAGTAGAGGCTAAAGTCTGGGATTGTGATGCCTTCTGCTTTGGTCTTCTTCTTCAAAATTACTTTGGCTATTCGGCCCACAAGGCCCAGTTTATTTTATTTTATTTTATTTTTTCAATATATGAAATTTATTGTCAAATTGGTTTCCATACAACACCCAGTGCTCATCCCAAAAGGTGCCCTCCTCAATACCCATCACCCACCCTCCCCTCCCTCCCACCCCCCATCAACCCTCACTTTGTTCTCAGTTTTTAAGAGTCTCTTATGCTTTGGCTCTCTCCCACTCTAACCTCTTTTTTTTTTTTCCTTCCCCTCCCCCATGGGTTTCTGTTAAGTTTCTCAGGATCCACATAAGAGTGAAAACATATGGTATCTGTCTTTCTCTGTATGGCTTATTTCACTTAGCATAACACTCTCCAGTTCTATCCACGTTGCTACAAAGGGCCATATTTCGTTCTTTCTCATTGCCATGTAGTACTCCATTGTGTATATAAACCACAATTTCTTTATCCATTCATCAGTTGATGGATATTTAGGCTCTTTCCATAATTTGGCTATTGTTGAGAGTGCTGCTGTAAACATTGGGGTACAAGTGCCCCTATGCATCAGTACTCCTGTATCCCTTGGGTAAATTCCTAGCAGTGCTATTGCTGGGTCATAGGGTAGGTCTACTTTTAATTTTCTGAGGAACCTCCACACTGTTTTCCAGAGTGGCTGCACCAATTTGCATTCCCACCAACAGTGCAAGAGGGTTCCCGTTTCTCCACATCCTCTCCAGCATCTATAGTCTCCTGATTTGTTCATTTTGGCCACTCTGACTGGCGTGAGGTGATATCTTAGTGTGGTTTTGATTTGTATTTCCCTGATGAGGAGCGACGTTGAGCATCTTTTCATGTGCACAAGGCCCAGTTTAAATGCTACCTGTTCCAAGAAGCCTTCTTGGATTTCTCCAAATAAGTACTGGCTTTTCTTTTCTTTTCTTTTTTTTTTTAATTTTTTTTTCAACTTTTATTTATTTTTGGGACAGAGAGAGACAGAGCATGAGCAGGGGAGGGGCAGAGAGAGAGGGAGACACAGAATCGGAAACAGGCTCCAGGCTCTGAGCCATCAGCCCAGAGCCTGATGCGAGGCTTGAACTCACAGACTGTGAGATCGTGACCTGGCTGAAGTCAGACACTTAACCAACTGCGCCACCCAGGCGCCCCCTGGCTTTTCTTTTTGATCACCTTGACCCACTGGCTATTTTATATTTTATTTTATTTTATTCTATTCTATTCTATTTTATTTATTTTATTTTATTCTATTTTATTTTATTTTATTTTATTCTATTCTATTCTATTTTATTTTATTCTATTCTATTCTATTCTATTTTATTTATTTTATTTTATTCTATTCTATTCTATTTTATTTTATTCTATTCTATTCTATTCTATTTTATTTATTTTATTTTATTCTATTCTATTCTATTTTATTTTATTTTATTTTATTTCATTTCATTTCATTTTATTCTATTCTATTTATTTTATTTTATTTTATTTCATTTCATTTCATTTTATTTTATGTTTCAAGCATTGAATACAATTCTGCCTTAATTAGAGGATTAAGAGATACAAACTTTTAAAAACAAGTAAGTCATGGGAATGAGAGGTAGAGCATAGGGAATCTAGTCAATAATATTGTAATAACTTCATATGGTGACAGATGGGAACTGCTGAGCATTGTGGAGTGTCTAGAATTGCTGAATCACTATGTTGTATACTTGAAAGCCATATAACATCGAATGTCAACTACACTTTAATAAAAACATAAATGAAAACTATTTGTCTATATGTTCAGCTTTTAGATACCTTGAAGGAAATAATTGTGTCTTGTTCTGAAATTTAACAAGGATTTCTGATGTTTTTCTGTTGATTTTTTATCATTTGCCCTTTCAGCTAGCTGCTCTAACAAAGGCAAAAAGTTCCATTTTGTAACTCAGTCACTCTTGATATGATTTCCATCTCACACTCTCAGATTAGGGTGACCACAAGACCTTGAAACAGTAGGAGCAAATGTGAGCATCTTCGATAAACCAGTCGATATGGTCACTCTGTCTCAATTGGGTTTTCCTTTCAAAGGGATGAAAAGTAGGGCGCTGCAAAGAGAAGAAGAAGGCGAGCTTCCGGAGGTGTACTTGTCACTTTCATTACGTCTCAGAAGACAGACTGTAGTCCCAGAGGTGCACTTAACTGCTAGAGAAGCTGGGGATAAATGCCCAGGTTCCATATTCCCAGTTAAACTCAGAGGTTATTAGTACAAGGAAGGAGGGGAGACTGGACATGGGGCAGAAAATAATCTCTACACAGACTGAATCTGAACATTTCCCTTTAAGTCAGACAGTTAGGTAACTCAAATTTCTCCCAACTTTTTCAAGCGCTTTCCTTTGGGAGACTGAGGAAATTGACTATTTTTCACTCTTGCATTTCATAAGTAGACCATCTCTTTTTCAAAACCATGTACCGAATAAGAATTTCTGAGAAAAGTGTTTTGAGCAAGCAGCTCAGGAAATGTAATATGTTTGTTTTTGGTATTTTTAGGATAGGCTTTGTTATGGGACTAGCCGAAAGATGATATTCAATAGGCTGTCCTGGTAAACAAAGTTGAGAGGAAACTGGTGAGGAAAACTTTTAATGAAACTCAGGGTTTTTATTTTTTATTTTTTATTTTTATTTTTATTTTTTTTGAAACTCAGGGTTTTATATCTAGGTAATACCAGCTCGGTTTTCCAGCTCTGCTCTGGTGAAGCTGAGGTTTCACGCTGGCATTACATGCAGTTGGGCTGTATCTTCAACTTCCTTCGCTAATTAGCCACACCATTCAGTGGGCAAACCCAGTTGGGAGGAATTTCGCCATAGGCACCCTCTGTGTGCCCACAGCAGGAAAGGGTGGGCCAGCACATCTCCAAGAGATTTTTTTTTTTTTTTGAAGATTTCAGAGGAGGTGAAAGGCACTCTTGTAGATGCCTCTTTTTAATCACTGGTAACCTCAAGATGTCGTCTCACATTTTTGAAAGGAATCCGTGAAATGCAACAGCTATTCCTTAAATTTGAATGTATACTTTGTCCTCTCTCTCTGCAACCCCCAATTTTGCTCTCAGTCATGGTTGCTAATATCCCCGCTGTCTTCAGCCTAGCTGCCCACTCTGTCAGTTACTGAAATATTGTTTATGCAGGACCGATTTATATTTTAGAGAGATGAAAAGCAGACTGCAAAGCTGACCCTTGCCAACTTGTTGTAATGCACTCCAGAGGAGAACACTTCAATATACTTTTTGAATGATTATTTATTATTTTGTGTTGATTGGGTAAAGGGTTTCTTGAATAATTGATTCATAAAAAAATCATACTATGCCTGGAATAATTACCAGTGCTCCTTTATTTGTGTTTGAAGATGTCTAATTATATATTCTGGAAAATATTAAACATAGAAAGGATGAATTGACATTGGTGAAGTATGACAAGCTTTTGTCATGTAACATGTGTCCTGGTCATTTACGTACAGAAGCATATTTTAATGTATTTTTTCATCTTATTTTTTAACAACTTATTTGTTTCCAAATAACGTTTTACATTTGTCACTGTTTGAAACAACCTTATGAGAATGCAGGTAAGGCACAAAGGGTTTTATTCAGTGGCCTCTCTGTATGTCTTGGAAGAGGCAAACAGTAACAAACATTTCTACTTTAGAGCACGTTGAGCTTTGTAGGGAAGAAAATGATGCTTAGAATTGGATTTTCTGCCTTTGATTTATTTTTCTTCCTTTTTCCATCTCGTAATTTGTTGTTTTCCTTTTGGTTTCCCTCTCTTTCATCATCTCCCCACCTCTCCCAATTTTCTCTCTGTCTCTGTCTTTCAGTTGAAGCATAGTTGACACAATGTTATACTAGTTTCAGGTGTACAACACAGTGATTTAACAAGTCTATATTTTTGCTGTGCTCACCACAAGCGTAGCTACCAACTGTCACCATACGACTCTCTTCCCGGTGCTTTACCTTTTATTCCCTGACTTCTTCATTCCATAACTGGAAGTCTGTATCTTTCATTCCCCCTCACCCATTTTGTCCATCCCCCCCACCCACCTTCCCTCTGGCAACCAGCAGCTTGTTCTCTGTATTTATGGGTCTGTTTCTATTTTTTGTTTGTTCGTTTTTGGTTTTTAGATTCCACATATAAGCGAAACTATGTGGTATTTGTCTTTCTCTGTTGGTGCATGGATGTTGTTGCAAATGGCAAGAATACTTTCTTTTTTATGGCTGAGTAATACACACACACACACACACACACACACACACACACTAAATCTCACATCTTCCTTATCCATTCATCTAGACATGGACATTTGTGTTGTTTGCATATGTTGACTATTGTAAATGATGCTGTGGTAAACATAGGGGTGCCTACATCTTTTCTATTATTTTTCTCTTTATATGTTATGATTTTTTTCCTCCGTGATTCTCTCTGTCTGTAACTTCATGTGGAACTTAGGGAAGTTAAAAGTTATTTCTTGTTTTCAGCATTGATTATCTCAGAAAATTATTACCTTACTCTCTAACGACTATTCCATACTTAGGATATGTAAAGTGTTGCTCAGTTTTAACTCAGATAGCATAACTAGAAAGTGTCAGTGACTTTCCAGTTCTCCGACTTTCTCATTTTCTATTGATCTATTCTATTTTGTATTTTATAAATAGAATAATATCAAAGATCATTATAAATATCCTTAAGAAAAAAGAAAAACAATAGCCAGAACCTTGTATTTCAGAATAATGGTTATTAATTCTGCTTTAGGCGTAGTGGCCATTGTTCAGTTTGACCTCCATTAACTTGTTGAATAAATTCTATTAAAAAGTTACATACTTTTTATTATTTGACTGAAAACGCAGCTAACTTACATGCTATTTCAGACTAAACCTCCATTTTTCATTGAGTTTATACCAAATGGCAAAATGTGGACTCTCCTTTTTTCTGAACAGAATGAAAAAAAGAACTCCCCACCCCTGCTTTTTACAGTAAAATTGTTTAAAAAACACTTAAAGGAATTTTAAAAACCTTCCTAAATAAAAAACATAGCACAAACATTTCAGAAACGAATTTTCAGTCTTATTGTTTGATGCAAGGTTTTATGAGTGCTGTGTAATAATCACAGTGGTTCTGAGAAACTAAGCTGTGGTAAAGTCTTTGCAATTGCACTTTTTTACTGGCTGTTTAATATAATTACAATAATTTCTTTTATGTATACTGAGAAGTTTATATACTACAGAAAACAAGTGTCTTGTAATGTTCACTATTTGGCTTTTTATTATTTTATATGACCTGTAAAACAGCATCCTGTATTAGCAGGCAATACCTATAGCAATGATAGGCAAATCACCTTAGTATATAGTCCGTGGTATAATTTAGTATCTAGGTTTGTTCAGGAATCAAGTGCATAATTAAGTAGTTATTACAGAAAATAAATTTATTTTTATTCTTCTGAAAATTTATAAATTGAACTTTCTTTTAAATCTCCAATGGTCATTTGGGACAATTATAAACTCAGTAATATATGCTGCTATTAGAAAGAGTGAAACAAACTTGCCATTTCATGTTTTCCCATCGAATGGTGTACATTGCTCTCTAATTATGCACTGTGTCCTGCCCTGAAATAAAGTGTGATGGGTGATAATGACACTGCTGTAAATAAATGAACAGCGTAATGGTTGGCACGCCTGTTTTGAAGCTACGACTCATTTAGACTTAAAACTTGATTCTTTGTATGGATGTACATGTATGTCCCAGTTACTGGCTAGCCAGTAGTTTTAGGTATGTAGATGTCCCAGAAAGTGGAAGTCCCATGATGCAGTAAATTTACTTGGTCAGGTATCTAAGTGAAGCCTCCTAAGTAAGGGATAGAAGAAATAGAGGGATGGACTGCAAATAAAAGAGGACAAATTTTTAGGATTGACTGCATAGTAGCAATGGACGCTTGGTAAGGTCCTAAGAATTTATTGCCTTTGCAACTGTAATAACTTACGTAGCTAGCTTCCCTGCCCACAGTGTGGCTCTTGCCAATACATTCTTCACACAGTTTTCATCCTCAGATGCAAACTGATCATAACACACTGTGACTTAGATTCCCTCATTGATCCATCTCACCCACGGGATAGTCTGTGCTCGCTTGTGTGCTGGGCAGGGCCCTCCACGTGTGGGCCTGGCCACCAGCACGGTCAGTTTCACCCTCCCTCACCTGTCCACCAAGATGCTCTCATTGTCTAGATGTGCCAGGCTTTCCCTTGACCTTGAGCCTTTAATATATCCTCCCCCACCTCAAACTGCATCCACTGATTTGCATCTTTCTCTTGTGTTTCTGGGCCCAGGTCAGTGTCAACATTTCTGGGAAGTTTTCCTTAATCCTACCCCCCCCCCCCAAAATCTAGGAGCCTGGAGCTGCTACACTCTTCCAAATACTCTGGGCATAATGTTACTATGTCATTCATTTACTTACCTGTCTCACCACTAACCAGAGTGGGACTACATTTGTGTCATGGTTAATCAGCCAAAATGGCTTTGAGATTCCAGTAGAATGGGTGTCTTATAGCATGTCCATGGGGAGTTTTCTCTTCTTCTCAGTCTCTGAGATACTCTGGAAAGTGGGGGAATTCTCTATTCTTCTTAGTCTCTGAGGTATTCTGGAAAGTAGGGGCTAGTGTTCTCCTTACATTCCTCTCTGGTATTGAGGCAGGTTGGCAACCTTTTCTAGATTTACCCTTTCAGTTAATGCAAGAGGAAAATAAAAAAGGTTATTTTTCTATGGATATAAATTATCTATACTATATAGAAGGCAATAACAGCTAAAGGATGGTCGGAGAAAACCTTCTCTTTAAAACAAAGGAAGAAGTAAACATATCAATGAGTAAATACATTAGGGATTCATAACATACTATATTGACTTGAACACTCATACCCTATCAGCAACCTATTCATTTCTGATTGGACTATACAAAAATATGTTATTAGTTCTGGTGATATATTGAATGTTGGTTCATTTGTTTATTTAATTTATCACCCAATTATTAGCTGCTTACCATGTACCAAGAACTGTGCCAGGTACAGGTAGTGACTAAAACATGATCCCTGTTATCAGAGAGGTGGTAGTTGGAGAAGAGAGAATTTTCATCTCCCTTCAAGAAGACTGGGATATAATTCAAACAGATCTGATAGTAATGGTTCTGAGAAGTATCTTGTTTCTTTTTTTTAAATGTAGAAGACCTGTTTTGGTAGTATTTATTGAATAAATAAATTGGAAACTAAAATTTTCTATTTTGAAAACTAAACCGAAGATGGCCAATCTTGAGTAAACAATGTGGTATATTCATTTTCGTTGAATGATGGCAAAGCTGTGTTCTTTTGATCAATGGAAATAATACCCTGAAACAGAGGAACTTCTACAGAAAAGAAATTTAAACTCCTTTTTCACTTGATTATTTGTTAATAGCTTCATATTTCACAGGTACCAGAGGATATTACTTTAGTGACATTCAATAAATCTAAGGCAGCAATAGAAATAATTAATAATCTATTCATAGAAATCATGATAAAATACTAGGAAAACACAATCCGATTATGGTAGTAATAGAAAATAAAATGGCACAGTATGAAAACAGTGACAAATAAATAAATACTAATATATGCCCCTGTAGTTGCCGTTTTTATTTTTAAATGGGTGAATCTCTTTAAAATGGCTAATTGCATTTAGTTTTAGAAAATTCTATTTATAACATTTTACATTCTTGGTTTAAAATATTTGAGTTTCTGTTCACCAAATTCCACAGCAGGGAGGTTTTGTGACAAATTCTGTTCACTGTGCAGTTTCCAAATATTGAATGAGTTAGGATTTAGAAAGTAACCTTGAAAATTCTGGCCCTCACGCACATCAGCTTGTGGTGTTTTTCTTCCACTTGATCTGTAAAGAGAAGAAATGTGTATCAATGGACCATGATCCCTGCTTGTGTGATCCTGATGGCTATTCAGGAATCTTCGATCCAGCTTACTTCTCTTGTCATCTGGCAAGAGTTTTTAGGTCTAGCTGTTTGATTCTCCGCTTCTTGTAAGTCATTAACCCCTGTACTAAACTACAGGAAAGGTGGGGGAGGAGGAGGTGGTTGGAAACAAAAGAGGGGATGGAGTGGGCAGAGGTTGGAGCTGGGGTTATGGACCTGATTCTGGGCTTCAAGTGTTTTCTTAGTCCCTGTTTAACAAGTACTCAAGAAGGACATTGTGCAGCTTTGGCAAAAAGTGTGGATTGATGTCTTCCTGTGAATGCTGTGCTTTGTAACAGACCCTGGCGGTCAGTTAGAGGTATCTGGGTTTCTGGAGAGACCGTTTGATTTGTAGCCAGCCTATAGGCATGGGAGTGAAGGGTGGTCACTGCTTCTTCTTCTGCACAGGCTGGGAAGAAACTTGGTTCCCAGGATGTTGGAGTTTGAGTTGGTTTAAGGGGGTTGCCTGTAAAAGATTTCCAGAATGAATTCAAATGGTCTCTGTCAAAGGAATTGGGCCCTGTGGATCTGTTAACTGAAAAGTGTGCAGCTGCCTAGTGATGTGGGTAGATGGATACATAAAGGAAAGTGAAAAGAATCGCGGCACTTGTAAGAACAAGATGATTATACAGTCCCTTTGTTTCTGCAGCCATGTCAGCTGACATCAGGTTTCTTATTAACTCTGATGCTAAGAAGCCTCCAGAGAGGCTGTGTAGAACAATCTGCACTGGCAAGTAGTTTCTTTTCTTTAAAGGAGAAAATTTCATAGAGAAATGTGTGGAAGGAGATATACCAAAGTTGTATCACTCCTGACCTTGTGAGTGGGGTGCAAGTGGGGATATAGAGGGGTGGTGGTGGTCTCGAGCTTCTTTATGTGTGTATTTCTTACTGTTTGAATATCAAAGAATTAAAGTAACCATAAAGGATTTTCATGTTCTTCCAAGAAGACTCATTACTGTATCATTGGGATTATATAACCGCAATACTCTTAACCTAAAAAGAGTGGAATATTGAAATGCATAAAATTATGGTTAAAAAATAGTAGTAACAGGCATCTCTCAGTTAATGAAACACAGCCATCTCCAGAATGTGTGCCTTCCAGTGAGTTCTTACTGCTTTCTGGTCTTATCTTTTTTTTGTTGTAATTGCATTTCTGAGCAGAGGGAAAGGTACAGATAGGCTTGTTTCCATTTTAGGAGGAGAAAAATGTTAAGATGGCAAGTTGCCTACTGAGAATAGTTGAATAAATTATGGAATGTTCACATAACGCATTAAAAGAGATGGATATATTTTGACTTGGGAAGATGTCTGCAGTATGTTGTTAAATGAAGAAAATAACAAAATAAACACAGGAAATGAAAACAGGAAACACAGGAAACACAGGAAACACTCACAAACCCCCATAGAAACACTGTCGTGATAAAAGGGATTCTATCTGTGGGATGATATTCTACATGATTGTCACTTCTTGCTTCAATTTTTATTGTGAAATATAAATGTACAAATATAATACACATATGGGTACATACATACACCATATACATCTATACACATTTTATAAATGTATAAAATTACAAGAAGACTTGCCCACGTAGGCCATGATTCTGTCCCTTTACAAATGCATCTGCTCTCACTGTGCCTTCTCTTCTCCAGGTAACCACTATCTGTCTTTTGCCTGACTCATTTCCTTGCTTTAAAAGATGATTTGTGGGGTACCTGTGTGGCTCAGTTGGTTAAGCATCCAACTCTTGATTTTGACTCACATCATGATCTCACAGGTTTTGTGGGTTTGAGCCCCGCTCCAGTGCAGGGCCTGCTTGGGATTCTCTCTCTCTCCCTCTCTCTGTCCCTCCCCCACTCATGCTGTCTTTGTCTCTCTCAAAATAAACAAATAAAGCTTAAAATAAATAAAAGAGGATTTGCTTTCTATGTATTTTATCTAAACAAAATATTGCTTGGTCTGGAAAAACCAAGAAGCATGCACAAGTCTATTACCCTTAGATGAAGACTCCCAGGAGAAAATGAAATGAACAGTCTCTGATTCATTGGCTTCGGGCATCTTTATAGTTTCCAAGAGTCCTTTCTCAGAAAAGTCAGTCTACAAGGTTCTTTGAGTCCTGGGAAAGTGGGGCTCATACACTAAGCAGAGCATCTATCACGATTCATGTAGAATACCAAAAAGAAAAGTACTCAGAGGGAGTAGACTGATTTATGTTTTCTTGTTTTAAGGGCATGACAGTCTACTTTTCAAGTCTCAGGATTATCTAAAGACAGAAGAGTTCTGCGAGGTGAAATGAGTGAACTTGCTTGCTTCAGGGTGCAGTGCATTTAGAGAAGAATAGGAGCTTCATTGACACATAAATAATTGAGACAAACAAGGCATACAGGTAATCCATGCATCCTATATCCAGGCATTCTGGCATCAGGTACATCAGGTATATATCATCTTTGGGTGACACAACTTCAGTCAGGGCTGGTAGCCATATATCCCTGTGCTCAGTTGCCACCCTGTGATATCTCTTTCCTGTTTTGAGGATCCCTTTTGCTTCTTTGCCTTTCTCCTGGGCTGGATCCCCTTATTTTCTGGTACTAATGTCCTTTAGTTTGTTCTCCCTTTTTTTGTTAACAAACATTTCCTTGCAGATTTTTGAGAAAGGATGAGAAGGATATGTATATTAAAAAGACATTTTGGGGCATCTGGGTAGCTCAGTCGGTTAAGCATCCATCTTCGGCTCAGGTCACTATCTCATAGTTTGTGGGTTCGAGCCCCGCATTGGTTTCTGTGCTGACAGCTGAGAGCCTGGAGCCTGGTTCAGATTCTGTGTCTCCCTCTCTCTCTGCCCCTCCCCCACTTGCACCCTGTCTCGTCTCTCTCTCAAAAATAAATAAAACATTAAAAAAAAACTTAAAAAAAAAGACGTTTCAAGTCTGAGAATGTCTTTATTTTATTTCCATACTGATTGGTAATTTAGCTGGGTGTAGGATTCTCTTTTGGATAACATCCTTCCAAATTTTGAGATGTTTCTTTACTACTATCTCCGTGCTTTCAGGATGGCTATTGAGATATCCAAAGCCATCTGATTCCTTATACTGTCAACATGATGTGTTCTTCCCCATTCTTCTTCACTTTGCCAGAAATACATATAATTTTTTCTTTGTCACCAATATTCTGAAAAACCGAATTATACTTTGATACAAGTGATTTTTGATTCATTGCTCTGGGTACTCAGTGAACCATTTCAATATGGCAATTCAGGTTGAATGCTTTTATTGGTAATTTCTTTCCATATTCTCTGTTTTCTTCAGAAAACCTAATTATTTGGATACTGTATTTGAGGAACAATTTCTCTTATTTTTTCATAGCCATTTTCTTTCTTTTTAAAATTATTTTTATTTTTATTTATTTATTTTTCAACGTTTTTTATTTATTTTTGGACAGAGAGAGACAGAGCATGAACAGGGGAGGGGCAGAGAGAGAGGGAGACACAGAATCGGAAACAGGCTCCAGGCTCCGGGCCATCAGCCCAGAGCCCGACGCGGGGCTCGAACTCACGGACTGCGAGATCATGACCTGGCTGAAGTCGGACGCTTAACCGACTGTGCCACCCAGAAGCCCCGCCATTTTCTCTCTGTTGGTCTTTTGTTCTACTTTCTGTAAAAGTTTCTTGACCTATTAGTGCTTGTATTGGGGTTTTCATTTCTGCCATCATGTGTTTTAATTTTCATAAACTTTTTTTTAAATTTTACTCTAGACATTCTTCACGTGTCTAGGTTGTCTTACAATATCCTCTTTCCTCTCTTTGAAAAGACTGATGAAAATTATTATTTAATATTGTCTTCAAAGTCACTCTATGTAAGTTTTTTTGGATTCTACATTCTAGGTTAAAGGTTTTTCTGGTTATTTTGGACTATGTGCTAATGATGAAGATATTACATTCTCCCTCCCCCACCCAATTTGTGGGGCCTGTTGATATTATGCTTTGTTGTAGGATAACTTGGGTGGCCTATTTGTAGTGTAGGGGCAACTTCTAATGGCACCATCTCTAGGTGTTTCTTTCTGAGTTGGACAGATGCTCTACGGGTATAAGCTTGTAGTCTCCTGCTTGAAGGATAAAAGTCTGCTTGCTTGAATTCAAGAAGTGAAGTTGCACCTTTTTTTTCAGAATTGGGAATGAATATAGAAACACAGTTTCAAATTAAAGATAGGTACTGGGAGGGGCCAAAATGATGCAGCAGCATGGAAGTTCTCTGCTTCTCTCATCCTTGAAATGCAGCTAGATCAGCATCAAACTGTTTTGCACACCTAGAAAATTGATCTGAGGATCAACACAACAATCTGCATAACTTGGACCACAGAACTCAGCAGGTTCATGGTGTGGAGAGGTGAACTGAGGGAGGGAGAAGTCACAGAGGGTACAGAGCAGTATTTGCAGAGAGAGGACAGAGGAAGGGGGAAGAGTACAGGAAAAGCACTCCCCCCAAAAATAGCTAAAAAGAAAGAGAAAGAGTGGAAACACCCACAAGTGACTGAACAAAAAATGGAGAGAGGAGAAAGGAGAGGGTTTCAATACCATTAGGACTCAGTAAACATGGCAAAGCAGTGTCAGAAATTCTTCAGCCCAATACCTGGCTGGTGGGAAGTGTGAATCCCCAGGAGCTGGCAATGAGGTCCAAGGAGTCTGTTGGCCACATGGGGAGAAGCAGTTCTGCTGATAGGAGGGCATTTGGTAGAGGCCATATGGCCTCCCCACAGGCAAAGGTCCCAACAGGCCCTGGAGAACACAATTGCTGGTATTGGAACAACGATGTCAGGGTTCAGTGAAACCTGATGCAGGTTGTGTATTGTGTTGTGATTTATGATAATCCCTGAGCCACTGCCACTACATGATTACAAAAACTTATTCTGGGGCAAGTTGCACCCAGCCACAACCTCTGAGCCTCTATAGCAGCATGATTGCAGGAACATTCCCGGGGCAAGCCGGCACCCAGCCATTGCTTGGTGACACCCTCCTTCAGAGGGTTGGAGAAGGTCCAAAATGCAGGGCCCTCAGAAGTGAGGGGTTTGGAAACACAGCCCCCTGTGACATAAAATTTGGGAGGGAGGTGCTGCCTGGCAGGCTGGTGGCTTGGACACAGTGTAGCAGCAAGGAGTGGATAGAAGCTGGAGACAAAAGAGGGGTGCTTGAGTGCCACCGGGGGAAAGGACAGAGTTCTGGACCTAAAGACTGTGAAGCTGGGTGACACTATTTCACTTCTCCTGCATATGCGCATACATTGATACAACCCAGTAAGCTAAGCAGCACCACCTAGTGAAAAATGGAGCCATTATACCAAGCCCAATCCAACTACACCAACCAAGCTGTAGAGGACCACCACAAGTCTCTCCTCCTGCTTAGTGTATGGACTATAAATTGCTTCATAGTTTGACTTCTAGAGGAAACTGGGTGAAATTTCATTTGGATTTAATTCTGTTCACTGATCTGTCTATTCGTTTCTTTTCTTATTCTTGGATACAGAAACAGAAAAAAGTTATTTTATATTCCATTTTTACATAAAAATTTAAAAATTACATTTTAATTTTTTTGTAAATATATTTTTTATTCTATTTTACCTTCTTCAGTTCATTTTGTTCTATTTTATTGTATAAATTTTAAAATTTTAAATTTTTTTCTTACTTTTTTTCTTTTTCCTTTTCCTTTTCTTTTCTTTCCATTTTTTTCTCTATTCAGTCAAGCTTCTTTAAATAACCAGGCCAAGTATACCTAGGATCTAGCTTGCTTTATTTGATTTTCTTGTGTTGTTTTTAATCTTTTTAATTTTTGTTTTTTATTTTATTATTTTTTTCTTCCTCCAAAATGACAAAACAAAGGAATCACCCCAAAAGAAAGAACAGGAAGAAATGACAGTCAAAAGCTTAATCAACATGATATAAGCAAGATGTCTGAATTAGAATTTAGAATCATGATAAGAATACTAGCTGGGGTTGAAAAAAACAGAAAATTCCTTTCTGCAGAGATAAAAGAAGTAAAATCTAGTAAAGATGAAATTTAAAAACTAGCTATAACTGAAATGCAATTTCAAATGGATGCCATGGCAGCAAGGATGCATGAAGCAGAGCAGCAAATCAGCAATATAGAAGACAAAATTATGGAGAATAATGAATAGGAAAAAAAGAGGGAAACTAAGGCAAAAGGGCATGATATAAGAATTGTAGAGCCCGGTGACTCACTAAAAAGGGATATATCTGAATCATAAGAGTCCCAGAAGATGAAAGGAGAGAAAAATCAGTAGAGGATGTATGCAAGCAAATCATAGCAGAAAACTTTCCTAACCTGGGGAAAGACACAGACATCAAAATCCAAGAAGCACAGAGAAGTATCATTAGATTCAACAAAAACTGGCCATCAAGAAGGCATATAATGGTTAGATTCACAAAATACAGACAAGGAAAGAATTATGAAAGCAGCAAAGGAAAAAAAGACCTTTAACCTACAAGTGAAGACAGATCAGGTTAGCAGTAGACCTATCCACAGAAACTTGGCAGGCCAGAAAGGAGTGACAAGATATATTCAATGTGCTGAATCAGAAAAATATACAGCCAAGAATTCTTTATCCAACAAAGGTGTCATTCAAAATAGAAGGAGAAATAAGACGTTTCACAGACAAACAAAAACTAAAGGAGTTTGTGACCACTAAATCAGCCCTGCAAGAAATTTTAAGGGGCACTCACCAAGGGGAGAAAAGATGAAACAAAGCAAAAAAAGGCCAAAAGCAACAAAGACTAGAAAGGACCAGAGGATACCACCAGAAATTCCGGCTCTATGGGCAACACAATGGTAATAAGTCCATATCTTTCAGTACTCACTCTAAATGTCAGTGGACTAAATGCTCCTACCAAAAGACAAAGGGTAACAGAATGGATAAGAAAACAAGATCCATCTATATGCTATTTACATGAAACTCATTTTAGACCTAAAGCCGCCTTCTGATTGAAAGTAAGGGGGATGGAGAACCATCTATCATGCTAATGGTTGCCAAAAGAAAGCCAGAGTAGCCATACTTGTATCGGACGACCTAGATTTTAAAATAAAGACTGTAAGAAGAAATTAAGAAGGGCATTATATCATATTTAAGGGGTCTATGCACCAAGAAGATCTAACAATTGTAAACATTTATGCCCCCATCATGAAGGAACCCAAATATGTAAATCAATTAATAACAAACATACAAAAACTCATTGATAATAATACCATAATAGTAGGGGACTGCAACACCCCACTTACAGCAATGGACAGATCATCTAAACAGAAAATCAATAAGGAAACAATGGCTTTGAATGATTTAATAGACCAAATGGACTTAACAGATACATTCAGAACATTTCATCCTAAAGCAGCAGAATACATTCTTCTAGAGCATACATGGAACATTCTCCAGAATAGATCACATACTGGGACAGAAATCAGCTTTCACAAAGTTCAAAATGATTGAGATCATACTGTTCATATATTCAGACCACAATGGTATGAAACTGGAAATCAACCACAAGAAAAAAATTCAGAAAGACAATGAATACTTGGAGGTTAAAGAACATCCTACTAAAGAATTAATGGGTCAACCAAAACATTAAAGAGGAAATAAAAAGTACATGGAAGCCAATGAAATGATACCACCACAGCCCCAAACCTCTGTGATGCAGGAAAGGCAGTCATAAGAGGGAAGTATATAGCAATCCAAGGCTTCTGAAAGAAGGAAGAAAGATCTCAGATACACAACCTTACCTCTCACCTTAAAGAGATGGAAAAAGAATAGCAATAAAACCCCAAACCAGGAGAAGATGGGAAATAATAAAGATTAGAGCAGAAATCAATGCTATCGAAAAAAAAAAAAAAACCAGTAGACAGGCCAATTAAACCAGGAGCTTGTTCTTTGAAAGAATTAACAAAATTGTTAATACCTTAGCCAGTTTGATCAAAAAGAAAAAGGAAAGGACCCAAATAAAGGAAAGCACAAATGAAAGAAGAGCGATCACAACCAACACTGCACAAAAACAAACAATAATAAGACAATATTATGAGCAATTATATGCCAATAAATTGGGTAATCTGGAAGAAATGAACAAATTCCTAGAAACCTATAAACTACCCAAACTGAAACATGAAGAAATAGAAAATTTGAACAGACCCATAACCAGTGAAGAAATTGAATTAGTAATCAAAAATATCCCAAAAAACAATGTCCAGGGTCAGATGGCTTTCCCAGGGGAGTTCTTCCAAACATTTAAAGAAGAGTTAACACCTATTCTTTTACGCTGTTTCAGAAAATAGGAATGGAGGGAAAACTTCCAAACTCATTCTCTGAGGCCAGCATTACCTTGATTCCAAAACCATACAAAGACCCCACTTAAAAGGAGAACTATAGACCAGTTTCGCTGATGAACATGGATATAAAAATTCTCAACAAAATACTAGCCAACCAGATCCAACAATACATTGAAAGAATTATTTACCACGACCAAGTGAGATTTATACCTGGGATGCAGGGTTGGTTCAATACCCACAAATCAATCAGTATGATACATCACATCAATAAAAGAAAGAACAAGAACCACGTGATCCTTACAATAGATGCAGAGAAAACATTTGACAAAAGACAGCATCCTTTCTTGATAAAAATCCTCAAGAAAGTAGGGATAGAAGGATCATACCTCAAGATCAGAAAAGGCATATATGAAAGACCCACTGCTAATACCATCCTCAATGGGAAAAAGCTGAGAGCTTTTTCCTTAAGGTCAGGAACATGACAGGGATGTCCACTCTCACCACTTTTATTCAACATTTTATTCAACATTAGCCTCAGCAATCAGACAACACTAAGAAGTAAAAGGTATCTAAATCTGCAAGGAGGAAGTCAAACTATCACTTTTTGCAGATGACATGATACTCTATATGGAAAACCCAAAAGGTTCCACCAAAAAAGTTCTAGAACTGATCCATGAATTCAGCAAAGTTGCAGGGTATAAATTCAATGCACAGAAATTGGTTGCATTTCTATACTCCAATAATGAAGGAACAGAAAGAGAAATCAAGGAATCCATCCCATTTACAATTGCACCAAAACCCATAAAATACCTAGGAATAAACCTAACCAAAGAGCTGAAAAATATACACTTAAAACTATAGAAAGCTTATTAAAGAAATTGAAGAAGACACAATAAATGGAAAAATATTCCAAACTTATATATTAGAGGAACAAATATTGTTAAAATGTCAACACTCCCCAAAGGCATTTACACATTCAATATAATACCTATCAAAATAACACGAGCATTATTCACACAGCTATAACAGACAATCCAAAAATTTGTTTGAAACCAAAACATTAAAAACACAAAAAATGTGGGGGGCACCTGGGTGGCTCAGTTGCTTGAGCGTCCAACTTCGGCTCAGGTTGATATCACAGTTCGTGGGTTTGAGCCCTGTGTGGCTCAGAGCTGTGCTCTGTGCTGACAGCTCAGAGCCTGGAGCCTCCTGTGGATTCTGTGTCTCCCTCTCTCTCTGCCCCTCCCCTGCTCATGCTCTGTCTCTCAAAAATAAATAAACATTAAAAAAAATTGTATGGAACCGGAAAAGACCCCGAATAGCCAAAGCAATCCTGAAAAAGAAAACCAAAGCTGGAGGTATCACAATTCCATACTTCAAGATGTATTACAAAGCTGTAATCATCAAGACAGTACAGTACTGGCCCAAAACAGGCACTTAGATCAATGGAACAGAATAGAGAACCCAGAAATGGACCCACAAACACATGGCCAACTCATCTTTGACAAAGCAGGAAAGAATATCCAATAGAATAAAGACAGTCTCTCTCTTCAGCAAATGATGTTGGGAATACTGGACAGTAACATGCACAAGAATGTGCCTGGACTACTTTCTTACACCATACACAAAAATAAACTCAAAATTGATGAAAGACCTAAACGTAAGATGGAAGCCATCAAAATCCTCGAGGAGAAAGCAGACAAAAACCTCTTTGATGTTGGCTGTAGCAACTTCTTACTCAACATGTCTCTGGAAGCAAGGGAAACAAAAGCAAAAATGAACCACTGGGATCTTATCAAGATAAAAAGCTTCTGCACGGCAAAGGAAACAGTCAGCAAAACTAAAAGGCAACCGACGGAATGGGAGAAGATATTTGCAAATGACATATCAGATAAAGGGTTGGTATCCCAAATCTATAAGGAACTTATCAAATCAACACCCAAAAAGCAAATAATCCAGTGAAGAAATGGGCAAAAGACATGAATAGACACTTTTCCAAAGAAGACATCCACATGGCTAACAGAAAATGAAAAAATGCTCAATATCACTCATCATCAGGGAAATACAAATCAAAACCACAATGAGACACTACCTCACACCAGTCAGAATGGCTAAAATGAAAAACTCAGGCAACGACAAATGTTGGCCAAGATGCAGAGAAAGGAACCCTTATGCAATGCTGGTGGGAATGGAAACTGGTGCAGTCACTCTGGAATACAGTATGGAGTTTCCTCAAAAACTTAAAAATAGAACTACTTTAAGACCCAGAAATTGCACTATGAGGTAATTATCCAAAGGATACGCATGTGCTGTTTCGAATGGGCATATGCATCCCAATGTTTATAGCAGCACTATCGACAATAGCCAAAGTATGGAAAGAGCTCAAATGTCCATCAACATATGAGTGGATACAGAAGATGTGGTCTATATATACAATGGAGTATTACTTGGCAATCAAAGAGAATGAAATCTTGCCATTTGCAACTATGTGGATAGAGCTAGAGGATACTATGCTAAGTGAAATTAGTCTGTCAGAGAAAGACAAATATCATATGACTTCACTCATGTGGAAATTTAGATATGAAACAATTGAACATGAGGGAAGGGAAGCAAAAATAATATGAAAACCGGGAGGGGGACAAAACATAAGAGACTCTTAAATACAGAGAACAAATTGAGAGTAGCTGGCAGGGTTGTGGGTGGGGGGATGGGCTAAATGGGCAAGGGACAATAAGGAAGATATTTGTTGGGATGAATCATGGGATTCTACTCCTGAAATCATTATTGCACTATATATTAACTTGGATGTAAATTAAAAATAAATAAGTATATTAAATAAATAAATACATAAATACATAAATAAATATAAGTATTTTGCCTCTCAACTGTGTATGACATCCCTTCAGCCAGAGAGCCTAGGAAATTAAATCCATAGATGTCTGCTGAGAGAAGGGAAGTTGTCCAGCAACATGACTCACAGGGTGTGATTACCAATCTACTGCTTCTCTATCATCCCCTAGTTGTTAAATAATTTAATAATTAGCCCCTCTCTCCAATTCTTCTTTACCTCCAGAGGCACCAAGAACTGCCAGACCCTCAGCTTGTAAGGATTTTTGTGATGTTAAAGAAGGTTATTTCATAATTTTTTCCTTTAGTGGTAGGGAATTTAGTTTCCTTCTGTCTACGAAATCAGATGTAGTTTCCTCTGTCTATGAAATCACTTGCTACACATCCATGTCCTTGGCAGAATCCAGTGCTTTATTACTATCCTTTCCCTAGGGGTTTGTGTCTTAAAAAAAAAAAACATCCCCTTTACTCTGATGTCAGTGGAGTTTTGAAAGAAAACAAATTTTAACCAATGGATTTGGCCCTGTTGAACTAGAAGGACTTCCTTTTTAAAGTTCTTCATATTCTCCATGTGTGTTTAATGATTAATATATATTACTCTAATCATCCTAAAATTGCCTAAAGCCATGTTCATTTCAACCAAAAAATGATAAGCTTTATGGTAATAAGAAAAATAGGAGATAATAAAGAAAAATGTAAGATAATAAGAAAAAAGAAACTGAATATTTTTGTCTGTTTTTCCAATATTTACATAGGCTGTTGAGAAAACAAGAAATTTCTCCCAATTCCTTGTGGACTAGTTAAATGAGTCCATCAGAAGATTGGCATAGTTTTGAGTGGCCTGGATGGCAAAAGTTGTAGATAATGACTTATGACACATGTGCCTATAATATGTATGTATTTAAGTGTATATGTATATATATTGCATACACATATATTTAAGAGAATAGATGATATTGTGAAGATTTATTTTATTTTATTAAAAAAATTTTTTTATATTTATTTATTTTTGAGAAACAGAGTGAGACAAAGCATGAGTGGGGGAGGGGCAGAGAGAGAAGGAGACACAGAATCTGAAGCAGACTCCAGGCTCTGAGCAAGAGGTCAGCATAGAGCCTGATGCGGGGCTCAAACCCACAAACTGTGAAATCATGACCTGAGCCGAAGTCAGATGCTCTATCGACTGAGCCACCCATGCGCCCCTGTGAAGATTTATTTTAGATGGTGAACAGATTTGTAGAGAAGCTCAGAGCTGCTAAACAAAATCCAGGAGTAGGGACTTCACATGCAGGCCTCCAGAGTACACACAGTATCTGTGGGTCAGGTTCACTCTCTCCAGCATGTAGTGTAGATTGTTGCTTCCCCAACATGTCCAGAATTTCCATACTTTCTCATGGAACCCCATGCCTGTGGCTTCAGGATCTTTTCTGCTCTGTCATTCAGAAACAAATATTGCTACAATTTCCAGGGTTGTCAGTGATTTAATATATTACTATTCATGGTTTACAGATTTGTAAATTACCCGGGATTTCCTGGAAATGATATGTCAAAACTTAGATTATCTCCAGTGGTATTCAGCTCATTTCAGGAGGCAATGGAGGATCGGCTAAAAGTGGGCTACCTTGGTATACTTTCAGAATCAATTCCAGCAGGCCTAGTGTTAACCTTCTGTCCTAATGGGTTAAAACATGTATCTCAGCATCACTGACTGTACTGAAAGTACACTTATGAACATTCTGGTACATGTGTTTTGGCAAATATATGTATTCATTTCGGTTGGGCATATACTTGGAAGTAGAATTGGTAGGCAATTTAGATATCCGTATTTATAGCTTTAGAAGGTACTGCAAAGTGTTTTCTAAAGTGGTTGTACCAATTTACACTTGTATGCAGGTGATCTTTTAGGGAGTTAGAAAATGTTGCAGACTTCCTTGGAAAGTGAGGAAATTCCTTTTTGATTACTCTAATAGAAGTTAATTATTTTAAATGATACTTACCTGTAGATTTTGCCTGATGGAGGATAGCAGCTTGGTTAGTTCTTGTTAAGCAATTCCTACTACTAACTTTCTTTTCTTCAATATTATTGATTTCACTGTCCAAATAATTTTTCTGTTCTATTCCTTAGAAAAAAAACAAAGGCATCTTCAAATCTTCCAAATATCCCATGCTGTGGATTTATGAGATCAAAAATAGCCCAATTCTAGTCTGTAAACTATTTTGGAATCTATTTTGGAATTATTTCCGATTTATGATGTTCTAAAGAACAGCATCTTCCTCCTTACCATTAAGTATTCTCTAAATTCGTGTAAGAGAAGAGAGAAAATCTTCTGCAGACCCATGAAATCTTATTTTTCAAAGAGAAGCATGATTAAGACAGAATTTGAAGTATATCTAATTCACTTTGGAAGCCCAAGGAAATTTGGAGAAGCAAAAGAAACTTGAGAAAATAAGACATGTAATACATGCCAATTAAATTTAAAGGAGAAGATTACTCATCTGGAATTAAAAAAAAAAAAGGATAAAAGACATGCCCGAGTTGAGAGCCAGTCTTGCTCTTGGAGCACAAGAGAAGGGCACTTGGGGTAACACAGCTCAGAGGAACAAGCTTTAAATGCTCGTTAGAAAAATTCTTTTTTCCCCCATCGATAGATATTCCTTTGAAATGTCCCAGAAATGTCCAGCTGTCAAACATAAATTAGCATAGTTGATTAAATTTAATCAGTAACAATCCTGTGTGCACTGTGGCAGAGGAAGGAAGAGGGAGACCCCGCTCACTTGTATCCACTTTCACTTTGCTGACCCACTGTGATTTGTAAGTCAAGGGCTAGCCATGTCAAGCAATTAATAATTCATAGACGTTGGCTTGTTTTTTTTTTCAGTGTTTTTCTCTTTATTACCACTCAGAGTTATAAACAGTTTATAAACACTCAGAGTTGTAGAGAGCATGGTGCAGTGACTCTGATAGACCTGTCACCCAGCCTCAGCAGTGATCATGATTGTCCAATTTTGTTTTGCCTCTAGAGACCTTTACTTCACCTCGCCTCTACCCAAATAATGATAATGCAAAGGCTGGACTCCATAACCATTTCATTTAAAAATGTTTCAGCACATCTTTCGAAGACAAAGAATTGCCGTATCATTACACACCTAAACACATTTCCTTGATCTGTTATATTAATCAGGGAAAATCTGAACGCAGGACTTGGCTCAAATAACCACGTCCTTTGCCTTAGAGTTTCCATTGCATTTCAGCACAAATGAACATGACACGTGTGTTCAAACCTGTTCAAGTTCATGGCAGAGGTTAGTTGAACAATGGCTTTCTTCAGTTTCTCTTCCTCTTAAATGACTATTTCTTCGATAGCAACATTTCTGTCTCAAATGGCATTGCCTATTGGAGCAGGTATCTGGTAGGTCCTGGTCTACCACGGCATAGGTGTCTTCATTATGGAGTATGCTTTCCTCCAGCTATAAATAATTAGAAACAAATACAAATATGGGGTTTCATTCCTCATTTTCAAGTTGTTCCCATATGATGTCAGTAGACCTCTGGTAAGGATACCTAAAGTGGTCTTCTTGTGCTTGATAGCAGGAATTCTCTAGGTTGGATTAAATTCTCTTGAACCCAGAGTCCAGTGATACTATCAGATATCTCAGTATCACTAACAGTGCCATTTAGTGCTTTGAAAAAAGTGAATGTGTGTGGGATAAAAAGTAATCAATGGAAGGTACTCTAGTTGTGTTCCTGTTATGAAAACCAATATGAGTAGTACTCTTGTTAGCCAAGCATATTCATGTTCTTCAGAAAGGAATCATCCCCAGGGCCATGCTTGCTTTATCCAAAACCTATAGACGCTTCTAAGCACCTCAGGAACAGATGGGTAAAGCTTGCAATGAATACAAAGCAGTATATTTGGGCATTTTTAGGAAGAAAGAGGAGGTTCAGAATTATGTTAGAGTTTCTTTGTTCTCCTCTAAAGCAAGAAAGGACTATTTCCCCCTTCTACAGGCTGTAACTCAGGATGTTATGTTGCATTTTGTAGCCAAATTTGAAGGTCTTGAGACATTTCCCAGTTCCACTAGCTATTCCAGCGGCATGGATGCCTTTGAGGGAAGGCAGGTCTGTACCTCTTACTTAGCTCTCCAGCCTCCATTGCCACTGGGTGGTGATCTCTTTCACTATCTCATTTCATGCATATGTTGCCATTGTATCAGCTAAGAGATGTGATGTTATGCTACGGTACTAAAACCCCAGCATCTCAGAAGCTTACTTTGTACTCACATAGAATCCTCCGATGGTCAAAGCATCTCTCTGGGGAAGCTGTCCTCCGAGTATTGGTAGAGATATGTTCAGACTTATTTCTGTGAATGTTGCTAAAACTCTATGTTCACTGTTTTTTTGTGAGGAGACCAAAAAAAAAAAGGCACTTTTTCTCCTTTTCGGTGTTTTTTTTCTTTTTCTTTTTCTTTCTTTTTCTTTATAGCACCTCCCCATCAAACTGTGCTTCTACAAACTTCAGAAAAGAAAGCATGGGGGATGGTGTGCCAGGTCCTAAATGCTTCCACACTGAAGTGGCATGTATCCTTTCCCACTCACGTTGCTTTGGCCAATGCAAGCCACCCAGTCATGGCCAAGTTTATCAAGTACAAGGAGATGCAGTCCTTCAGTGTACTTAGAATGAAAGGAGAATTGAAAGTTGTTAGGAGCCTCGTTGATGTCTATCACACCAGTTCTAGTCTGACTTGTTCTTTTTTAAAAAAAATTAATGTTTTTATTTATTTTTGAGAGAGAGATAGAGAGAGACAGCAAGAGTGGGGGAGGGGCAGAGAGAGGGAGACACAGAATCCGAAGCAGGCTCCTGGCTCTGAGCTGTCAGCCCAGAGCCCAACGCGGAGAGTGAACTCATGAACCACGAGATCTTGACCTGAGTCGAAGTCTGATGGTTAACTAACTGCACCACCCAGGCACCTCTGACTTATTTCTTTTAATAGACCGCTACCTTTGTGTTGACATTTTGACAAAACAGGACATCGCTTCTTTCTTTTTCTTTCTTTCCCTTCTTAACCAGGAGCAGATTTTTCCTAAACATCGTGTACAACTACGTGATACCTTGATGGTGTCTCCTGATTTAGGTGCATACAGATCACCTGCCATCTTGTTCCAGTCTAGATTTTGGTTCATTCAGCCTGAGGTGGGGCCCCAGATTCTGCATTTCTAACGGGCTCCCAGGTGATGATACTGCAGGCCTGCTGAGCACACTTTGAAGAACAAGTTTTTGGTCTATCTCTCTGTTCAAAGAGGGGGAAGCATCCTGACTTCAGTTGCATTCAAACAGAAATTTAGGCCATTATTATTTTTTCTCTCCCCTAAAATCTGAATGAAGGGCTGTGTCTCATGGCGATAGTTGTCGAACATGTACGATGCCTGTCATTGCAACTCAAAAGCATGCTTCTAAAAGATAATTGGCTTTGTGTTCATTCATATTGAAACACGACCGCTAGGAAGAAAGGAGACCTAATTGAACACTCAAGACATCCCACTAAAAGCCAGCATCTAATTATCGTGGCGCCCACACAGCAGGGACACTGAAGGGAAGAGGAGATACTGAAAACATCTTTATACTCTTTTGCTCTGAAGAGCCCTTCCTGAGATCAAATGCAATTTGTGCTAAGGAGGCAGCCACCGACAAGCTTTACCCCCAGCAAGCTTCTCAGAGACAGCCAGTCAGGGCACTTGTCACCATGCTTCGATTTTACCTAATTACTAATAGAACACTTCCCCCCCCCCCCAATCCTTTACTAGTTAAGATTCTTGCATCTTTAAGCATTTCACTTAGCACTCAAGATTCCAGATGAATTGCCATTTGGCTCCAAGATGCATATTGGCATCAGAGGGCCATATTAACGTGGTGTGGATGTGCACTTGGAGAGAAATGAGGCTGGGCTGGGGAAGAGGACCGACAGGCACTTCTCATTTTATCCAGAGCCTGTTTTTTTCTTTTTTTTTCTTACTTTGCTCATTTGTAATGCCAGCCCATGATGGTGAATGGGGGTATTGCCATAAATTAACAGCCATGTCTCATACTTCTTATTCTGGAGGTGTAATTCAAAGAACTGTCACAAGGAATAGCAAAGCTATATATTCTTCTTTACAGCAACCATCATAAAAAAAATCCCAATTACTTTAAATTACCACAAAATGACTTTAGAATCAACCCCAGACCTGCTGCCCTTGATTTTCTTGTAATTAGTTCAAAGGGCAGGAGATAGAGCAGTAGGTTTTGGGGTATATTATATAGCAGTTACATTTTTCATGATCAAGGAACTTTTAGTTTACAGCTTCTTTCCTTTGAACTAATTCATTGAAGGAGATAATAATTCTAGATTCGTTTCCTTATTCTGCTGACACTCAATTTCTGGGACTTGGGCATATTTCACTTCCCTTTTATCATTAAAATATTTAAAACTCTAATTTAAAATCTTAGCCAATGCTTGGGTTTTATGTGATAAATGGAAACTCATTGGTATTAGCTCAGGGGATTCAGCAGTGCCCAAATCCTGCCCTGGCAGAGCCACTCTCTTTAGGAGGCCTTGATAGAGATAGACACACAATGGACAATTACGAGGGCAAATACTTCTTGGATCCACATGTCTAATCTGCCACCTCAGGATTCTCTGTGAAACCAGGCTGTTACAGACGTCTTATGCTACACATTTGAGAACTTTGCTCCGATCCCTAAAATTAAACCCGAGTTTTACTACCATCAACACATTGGCACAAGAGGAGAAACCAAAGAAATGAGAGCGTTTACCCCTGTGTAAGTAGATCAAATGAGTGCTATGTCACTGACTGATCCAGTGGGAAAGACTCTAGCACATTTACTTCCTGCACAGAGTGGAGTGTTGGCTCCCATGGATTTAGGCACCTTGGCAGGTTGAATTACTTTCTGGATGGTGTTCCTTACCATTTGCTAATTGCAAGCAAGGACATCAAGTTCTCATACAGATGTAGAAATTCCATCTATGGATCCATCTCTTATACTGATCCGTCCATCTATCCATCCAACCTATCAAGAGAAAAATGGTGGGAAATGATGGTGTCCTCTTCAGACTAGAAGATCTGTTCTCGTGTTTTCCACTGTTCCCACAAAGACCAGTCATATGCACAGCAGTTTTAGCAATTATAAATATATTTTTAAAACATGTATTTGATTTATTTATTTAAAAAAATTTGTAAACGTTTATTCATTATTTAGAGATAGAGACAGAGCATGAGCAGGGGAGGGGCAGAGAGAGGGGGTGACACAGAATCCGAAGCAGGCCCCAGGCTCCCAGCTGTCAGCACAAAGCCAGACTCAGGGCTCGAACTCACAAACTGTGAGATCGTGACCTGAGCCGAAGTCTGACACCCAACCGACTGAGCCACCCAGATGCCCCTAAAACATGTATTTTAATGGGACATAGAATGGATGGCAAAGGGCACCAGATCAAATAATTTATTCAAAGCCCTGTATCCCCCAACTCCCACTCACTTGATTTCTTCCTCTATTTGCAGTGTTGGACTTATTATCTGTGCATTTAATTTTTTGTAGTTATTCTTACCCCTTGTTCGTCTCCATCCATATAAAAAGCATATGGAAATGGTCTATAAGTTTAAGTATTTTCCCCCCTTAATAGAACAATTTTAGGGAATTTCAACGGATGTTTTTCTCCTTAGATGTTATGAAGTATGTAATCTGATGCAAGTTTTTCTCGGGATAGGTTGCCTTTGGCCATTTTCTAGGTGCTTGTTATGGTCATTCTGTCCTCGCCCCGAGCCTGATATTCCAAATCTCCTAAAAACTCCTGCTGAGAGCATTTGTAACACTGCCATGACACAGAGTTGACTGCTTAGGAAGCTTTCACGTTTCATTATCTCTCTATTTTATGGGCAGCCTCTACTGGTTAGCTGAATTCTTTTCTTTTCTTCTATATCCTGGTCATCTGAATGTGCCCTCATTCCTGTCCAGCCACCATACTATTTTTTCCTCTCCCATTAGCTATATACTATGCTTCCATTTCCTCACTCGACAGTCACCCAGTTGCCCAATTTAATGTGGCTTCTGGTCCATTACTCTGCTGAAACACCTCTTTCTGAACTCGCTAAGGAGTTGTCTATTGCTAAACCCAAAGAATGTGCTTTGGTTTTAAGATGTAGGACTTTAAAAAAAAATTCATGTATTTATTTTGAGAGAAACAGAGAGAGAGAGAGTGAGCGCAGGAGAGGGGCAGAGAGAAAGGGAGAGAAGGAATCCCAAGCAGCCTCCATGCTGCCACAGGGCTCGAACTCACAAACCACGAGATCATGATCTGAACTGAAATCAAGAGTTAGAGGCTTAACTAACTGAGCCACTCAGGCACCCCAAGATGTGGGACTTTTGAATTGTATTCAACATTGTCGGTCACTGTCTTCCTCTTGAAATAGTCTCTTAGCTTGCTTTCCATCATATTCTTTGAACTTGCCTATCAGGCTTCTTCGTGACATTCTTCTGTGGCTGCTCTAGTCTCCCTGGGTAAAAGCATTTATACTTAAGGCTTCCATCACTTCCTATAAATAAGTGACTTAGAAAGTTACATCTGTAGGCCAAAGCTCTCCTGCTTCCAGATTATCCACTCTCTCTGCTTTCTTTAAAATTAAAAAAAAAATGTTTATTTATTTTTGAGAGACAGAGACAGAGAGTGAGCAGGAGAGGGGCAGAGAGAGAGGAAGACACAGAATCCAAAGCAGGCTCCAGGCTCTGAGCTGTCAGTACAGAGCCTGACTCAAGGGTTGAACTCATGAACCACAAGGTCATGACCTGAGCCAGGCAGACTCTTAACGACTGAGCCACCCAGGGGCCAGATCTCTCTGCTTTCTGGACCACTTTCTTGCATAAGTTACAGACATCTCAAAATCAGTGTGATTAAAACTAAACCTATGAACTTTAACTGAAGCCTGGCCTTCCCAGGTTTTCCGTCTCCACATGGCATCCCCATTCATCAAAGATATGCCCTCTAGAATCTCAGGAATCATCCTTGACACCTCATTTCCCTTATCCTTGTATATGCTCATTCAACATTTCTTCCACAAATATTAAGTGCTATTATGTACCAGGTACTGTTTTTAGTGTGAGATACACATCATCAAATATATCCCCATCGAATCCATCATCCAGTCCTGTCACTTTACCTCTCATATATAACCTATTCTCTCCATCTCATCCATTTGGTCTCAAGTTCTCATCGTCTCTCACGCTACTACCATAACCTATTCAGTCTGTCTACACTAAAACAAACTTTCCAAAGGCTGCCAGTGTAACCTTCCCCCCCCCCCCACCCCCGCTCTTGATTTAAACTTCCCAGTGCTCTTGGAATAAAATTCATTATTTGGACTTCATGGGCCATGACTGCTCTTATCCCTGCCATCTGTCCAGCTCGCCTAGCCTTAGGTTGACACTTGGTCCTTCCTTCCCCAGCTACTTTCCATCCCTTTTGCCACATGTTCTTTAAATATTGCTCCTTCCAGCTTTTGCAAAATCTCCTTTCATAGCTTGGCACAACCCTCCCTTGTACAGCACACTCCTTGCCTCTCCAGACTAGATGTGACGCCATTACTGTACCCTCGGGTGGAACACACCCAGCTCTTTGTTTTCTTCCCACAGAGTCTGCAATACTTCTGTACAATGCCTGGCACACATTAGGGATTCATTAAAATTTATAAATAACGAATAGTTCCTTACATCATTTTTATGAAAATGAGTTTCCCAGGCCTTTTGCACATTTGCTCATCATAATGGAATACTTTGGATTGCCTGGGCCTTTGGTGACGCTTTTCTTGGGCTCTACCTCGATTTTTGTCATTGTCCTGAAGTGACCTTTTAACCAGTTCCGTGTGGACACTGTCGTCTCCGGTTATTTAAGATGTAGCAGAGAACTTCAGACCATTTATACCAAAGATAATTGCTGGGGAATATGTAAATTAACATCCATTACTTGCATTTATCAAAACTTTCATTTAAACTCATAGTTGAGCTGTACACAGTTGCATAAATTATTTTAAAAACTGATATCCTTAGGAGAGAACCTTGTAATTATGCTGAAGTGGAAAAATGACTGACAGAGAAGAAGATGGAACTATTTTTGTTGCTTAAAGTAATGTAGAAATTTGCCCACACAGTTCGGTTACGGTCTTGTGACTGCCAAAGTCAGATGCTGAACTTGGCATGTTCGAATTTATAGGTTGTTTTTTTTCCCCCTTATCCTGCCTGTTTCCTGCAGTGCCTTTGAGAAGTGAGGAGGAGAAAAAAAGTGGGTCAAGCAAGCATTTGGAACCTGGATAAGGCACCGCATTAAAAGTGAACTCAAAGACAAAGAAAAGCTTTTTTTTTTTTTTTTTTTTTTTTTTTAAGAAAACCACCTAGCTGCTGCTGCTATCTACAAGTGACATGCAATGGCAACATGGTCTTGGGAAGACCACTTTGCTTACCAATAAGATGGTCAGAAAGATTAAAGGGGAGGTCAGAAGGATTAAATGATTCTTAATCAAAGAGGTCAGTTACTATATGTACATTATGTATGTGTCATATACATATGCACACATATGTAGAGTGAGCAGGAGAGGGGCAGAGATATGTTATGTGTGTTAATGCTGTGTAGAGTGTCATACCACATGGTTTGCTCATATGAGGAGTGTTTCTCTTCATTGTGAATAACCACACTTCCTGGGATTCCTATGCCCAAGACTTTTCAAAAGGGCAAACACTTTTTAGTATGTTCTATGTGTCAGATGCTAAGTACCTTAGACATACTTATTCATTTAATACTCATAACAACTTGATCATGAAACAAATACTATTATTATCATCCTCAATGATGGATTAAGCAACTGAAGTAAAGGGAAGTTAAATAGTTTGCCCTAGGTTAGAATCACGTAAGTAGGAAATGATGTCTTCATTTTGGAAAATAAATGACCTTTTTCTGTTTATTATTATTATTATTATTATTAATGTTTATTTATTTTTGAGAGTGAGAGGGCAAGTGCAAGTGGGAGAAGGGCGGAGAGAGAGGGAGACAGAAGATCTGAAACTGGCTCTGTGCTGAGAGCAGAGAGCCTGATGCGGGGCTCGAACCCGTGAGCCATGAGATCATGACCTGAGCTGACGCTTAACCGACTGAGCCACCCAGTCACCCCAATAATGGCCTTATTGTAGAAAATTCCACATCTTGGCTAAAACTCTTCCCCTCCAACTTGCCTTTCACCTACAGGGTGGGAGCTCCATGTTTCAGTTGCTTGCCATGTGGGAAAATTCTCTTCTCCATTTTCTGTTTGGATGTCCCAATGGCTTCACTTTGTATCTCATGTTGATGGTGTGATACAGGCTCTTATTCAAGATAGGATTTACTGTTTCACTTTATTTTTCTTCCAGGATACCATGCTAGGATGCCTTTGAAATTTTGTTATTCTCTGCATCGATGATTTGTCCTCTGAAATAGAGAAATAACATCTGTCATTCTGACATTTGGAGATCTAGATTGTGCCATTTGTCCCTTTTTAGTTTTGTTTTAGGTAGTAAATCAGGCAAGGTGTGGGCTACTTTGCTTAGAGAGTAGATATTATCTGTAAAAAGAGTCTCTTGGTCTTGGCATGTTGTGGATATAAGATTGGGGATTTTTTTTCATGACATTTTTACTTCATGCAGAAATGTTGTTTTTCATTTCTTAGATTTTTTTTTTAAACTTTTTTCTTCTTCCCCTAAATGGAAAGGGCTTCAGTTTGGCTATTGGGGTCTTATCTCTTTGGACATAATATCAAGAGTATCTATATTTATTCATCTCTATAATTTCCCCAAGGTGACTTTGGGGGTACAAGTCTTAGAACTAATGATTGATTGGATTTGACTTTAAGGGTAATGAAAGTAAGTATCTCTTGATTAATTTTTGTTGTATAGGCCTTGGAATTAATTTTTTCAGTTATAAATTAATTAATTAATTATCTCTTGATTAATTTTTGTTGTATAGGCCATGTATTTCATATATGTGTGTGTTTCAAATTTAGTAAACAGTTTCAAGAATCACTTAACTTAAATTTGAGCAGATTCGGAATCTCAAAGCCAAATCCTAAAGGTATGTTTATGAGAATGGTAGGCTATTTTTTTTTCAATATTGATTTTGAACTGTGGTAAGAATCCTATTTTTAGTTACATGAGAATAATGTTTAGGAATGGAAAAATGTTTCACTTTGTCTAAATTTCTACTTCTCTTTCGTGCTTTGGATATTCTTGGATCATTCTATGTTTGACATAATTAGGTTGGTGAATATAAAGAAGGCAATTCTTTCATGCTTCATATATAAAAACACTGGGAAACAGCGAGAGATAAATAATGCGTTGCTCTTTTATGCTTTCTGAAACCCTGAACTAGGGTTGCCAGATAAATAGAGGACACCTAGTTTTATTTGAATTTCAGATGAACAGTGAATTTTTTTAATGTGAGTATTTACCAAATATTGCATGGGACATATTTATACTAAAATTTTTTTTTTAAAGTTATCATTTATTGTGTAACAGGGCATCCTGTATTTTTTTATTTACTGAATTTGACAACTCTTAGTTCTGGTTGGTACTATCATTATTCCTGTTGGACACTGATTTTCCTCTCAGGGCCTCTAATTTTATCGTTTCTAAAACTCACATGGGTCCCAAAGTGGGACTTAAAGCCATCATGGAAATACACAGATAAATAAATACATAAAGGAGGGCTATGCAAGGATTGCGTTTAATCCATTTCCATCTGCTTAAGGTGCATGAGGAAAGACAATCAAATCCCTACTCCCCCCATTCCAGATGTGTCCTGGAGACAGGTAGCAGGCCAGAGGGGTATCCAGTAGGGCTTATCCCTACAGCACGGCTACTCCACCCAGTCAATATAGAAGGTCTCAGACTGGGGCAGCAGTGTGACACAGGTTCTGAAAGCAACTCAAATGCTCTGTTGCTACCAGCAAATTTCTGCATTCAGTACACTTCCTTCCTCTTGTTATCTCACTTCCTTCCTGTCCTGCCTGGTGTCCCTTCTCAGCCCATTCAAGTAGATTCTGCCACAGCCATCGCACATTGCTGAAAGACATAATCCACTCCCTAACTCACCCCTGATACTTAGCACAATGTTTTGGACCTTGTAGATATCAAAATGTTGTTACACAGATCAAAAGGCTATATAATCCTATCACAACAAAGGCCAAGAACCAAAACAAACAAACAAACAAAACCCAAGTGTCCAGATCCTATTTAGGATGTTAGATTAAAAAAAATTATTTGAGAAAATCCTAATGGAAAAATGTTGACTGGGCTTATAATTGTATTTGCTGTGATTAGCGTTGGCTGCTTTTATGGCAACGGGGTTTGTGTTTATTTTTTATTTTAAAGTTTTTTAAATTTATTTTGAGAGAGAGAGAGAGAGAGAGAAAGCGTGATCAGGGAGGGGCAGAGAGACAGAGAAGAGAGGGAGATTCTCAAGCAGGCTCCGCCCCATCAGCGTGAGCCAGATGTGGAGCTCAAACTCACTAACTGCAAGATCATGACCTGAGCTGAAGCTGGACGCTTAACCGACTGAGCCACCCAGGTGTCCCAGCAATGGATCTTTGTATGAACCCTAAATTATATAACAATCCCATGCTAATTTATGTGAACAATAACATTATTAAGTGCATGATAAATATACACTTCGTCTCTTAAACACTAATGAGAGTTCAAGTGCCTTCATCAGGAGTAAGAAAAATGGTGAAGTCTATTTTTTTTATTAAAGTGTACTTCATGTACAATATTATATTAATTTTAAGTGTGCACCACAGTGATTCAGCATTTATATACATTAGGAAGTGATTACCACAATAAATCTAGCCGCCATCTGTCGGCACACAAAGTCATTACCTATCGTGAACTATATTCCCTGTGATGTACAATGCATTCTTTTTTCTTATTAATCTTCTAAGTGGAAGTATGTACCTTTTAATTCTCTTACCCTATTTCATCCATCCCCCTTTCCCTTCCTCCCCTCTGGCACTCACCAGATTGTTCTCTGTGTCTTTGAGTCTCTTTCAGTTGTTTTCTTTATCTGTTTGTTCTGTTTTTTAGATACCACATATAGTGAAATCATATGATATTTGTCTATCTCTGTATGCCTTATTTCACTTCGCATAATACCCTCAAGTTCCATCCATGATGTTGCAAATGACAAGGTGTCATTCCTTTTCATGTCTGAGTAATATTTCATTGTGTATGTGTATATATACCACATTTTCTTTATCCATTCATCTACCGATGGATATTTAGTTGCTTCTACATCTTGGCTATTATTTAAAAAAAAAATTTTAATGGTTATTTATTTTTGAGAGAGAGAGACAGACAGACACACAGACAGAATGTGAGAGGGGAAGAGACAGAATCCAAAGAAGGCTCACAGGCTCTGAGCTATCAGCCCGGAGCCCAGTGCAGGGCATATACTGCGAGATCACGACCTGAGCTGAAGTTGGACGCTTACCCGGCTGAGCCACCCAGGCCCTGGTATGTCTTTGCTATTCTAATGCTATAGTGAAACTAAGGGTGCATATATCTTTTTGAATTAATATTTCCATTTTTAAAATAAATACTCAGAAGTGGAATTTCTTGATTATACGTTAATTCTATTTGTAGTTTTTTGATGAATCTCCATACTGATTTCCATAGTGACTGTACCAGTTGTATTCCCCAAAACAACAACACATGAGAGCTCCCTTTTCTTCACATCCTTGCCAATACTTATGTATCTTTTTTCATGTTTATTTATTTATTTTTGAGAGACAGAGAGTGTGAGTGAGGGAGGGGCAGAGAGAGAAAGGAGACAGAGAATCCCAAGCAGGCTCTGTGCTGTCAGCAACAGTCTAATGTGGGGCTCGAACTGAGGAACCATGAGATCATGACCTGAGCTGAAATCTAGAGTCAGATGTTTAACTAATTGAGCCATCCCACTGACCCTCTTGTCTTTTTGATACTAGCCATTCTGCCAGATGTGAGGTGACATCTCATTATGGTTTTGATTGCATTTCTGTGGTAATTAGTGATGGCAAGCATTTTTTTCATGTACCATGGCCCATTTGTAGGTCTTCTTTTGAGCAATGTCTCTTCAGGTTCTCTGCCCATTTTTTAATCAAACTTCTTGCTTTTTTGATACTGAGTTATGGAGTTCTTTATGTATTTTGGATATCAACCCCTTTATATATTTTGTATATCATTTGCAAGGTGCAGTCTACTTAATTTTATTCACTTTCTCTATTTCTTCTTTGGTTTACATCAGATACTTTTCTTATAATGTTTCCAAGATTTATATTTCAGTTTCTCTAGCTTTGGCCTAATCTGTTGAAAAAACAAAAAAAGATAAACTAAAACTGTCTTGACATAAAAGAGGTGTAATTTCATTTGGTGGATTTCATTTCATTTATATCTTTTTGCAATTTATAAAGTGTTCATTCTTCTGTGGCTAAACCAAAGTGGTATTTATTTGAGCTTTGATCCAGACATGGGCATTCAAACCTCAGTATTCTTTAAAAAAATTTTTTTTTAACATTGTTTATTTTTGGAGAGAGGGAGAGTTCAAGAGGGGGAGCGGCAGACACAGAGGGAGACACAGAATCGGAAGCAGGCTCCAGGCTCTGAGCTGTCAGCACAGAGCCCGATGCTGGGCTCGAACTCAGGAATCATGAGATCATGACCTGAGCCCAAGTCAGATGCTTAATCACCTGAACCACCCAGACACCCCCAAACCTCAGAATTCTTAATTAAATCTGGAAATTAGGTTACCAGGTGGGATTTTTTTCTCCTTACTCATAAACTTATTATTAAGAATACTGTTGATCCAAGGACACCTGGGTGGCTCGGTCAGGTAAGCGTCCAACTTCGTCTCAGGTCATGATCTTTAGGTTTGTGGGTTCAAGCCTCGTGTCAGTCTCTGTGCTGACAGTGCAGATTCTGTTTGGATTTTCTGTCTCCCTCTCTCTATCCCCCTCCCTTGCTCATGTTCTCTCTCTCTCTCTCTCTCAAAATTAAATAAACATTTAAAAATTAAAAAAAAAGAATATTGTTGATGCAGATATTTCAGTTATCTGTAACTCTTTTCTGAAAAAGAAAAGATTGTTGATGGAAGAAGAAACTTCTTAGAAAACTGGGTCTCTGTGTCAGCTCCAGAAATGACTTGCCACTTACTGAAAAAACTGGAGGTAAGGACAATATATTCAGAATACTGACAGTTCAGTCAGAATTGTTATTCTAACAGTAAAATGTTTGAACTCTAGGCAGGGGCTTTGACCCTGTGCTCTTCTCCCCAAAAGTGCTGTCTTGCTGTCAGATACTCAGATAACTTTTCCATCCTATGACAGCTCTTGCAGTGGATGTGACAGTCTGTCTACACTGGGACAACATGTGGCTGCTTGATGTAGTGTAGCAGAGGGGACGTCACTGTTTTTCTAGGGTTCTCATATGTGACTGGTTAAATGAATAAGAAAGTAAGGTACAATCCAGTCACTCCCCGGAGACCGGACGCTTTAAGACAACGCACTTTTGTTCAAATCAGCTGAGGTAATGGCAAACAGAGAACCCTCTGACTTCAGCTACTCTCAGAGTCCTTCTGTTCACAGCGTTACTTTGTGCTGGACACCCGGGTGAGTAGTGTTCCCATTTCATTGCCTCACATTTGAAGGTAGGTTTGAGTGGCTGAGAGAAAGAATCTATTTCATGGTCAGTATTCTGTCAGTCTTGTTTTTGGTTAGAAATGTCCCACCGTTCAAACGGTTTTGAATCTCTCCTTCTTTAAGGCAGTATATATTTGGCCAGAATCATCATCCTTACCATATTTATTTGAATCATTATTTTGTACAAAGCACAGTGCTAGTTCCATCGCGAATTTTCCGATTTTTGGTCACACCGTCCTTAGGAAGGTCAAAGTGAATCTAACCCGCTCAGCTCTCTTGTGGTTCTGAATTTGAGCGCCATGAAGGATGGGACATTCGCAACTGGATACTGGTCTCACAACTGGAGACTAGGCTTCTTCTTGTGGGTTTGCCATTCTCTTCATATTTAATCTTGCAGAAACTTAACTCTAACCCTGATTTGCTTCATCATTTACCAACAAGAGGAGGCACCTGAATGCTTCAGAAAGCGTCCTCCAACTGCGCTTTAGAGACAACCTGTTACTCAAAGGGCTTCTCCCGATCATCATGAGAGTTAATGAATGACCTTCACTTCAGATCCTTGTATTTGATTTTGTTGTTGTTGTTGTTGTTTTGCTTCATTCCCTGGGGACTGTGCTGGGCCTGCGCATCTTTCTGGCAATAGACATACTCATAAACACCATTTTTCAGTTTGAGTCTAGAGATTCTGTCTTCTAAGCGTGATATTTGTGGTTCTGTCTCTCGAGCTCCAAAGGGCAATATTACTCAGAATGATCTACTCATGGATAGTCAGGGTTCAAAACACATACTTTTTTTTTTATAGACTATGCCTCTTTGGGGTTGCAGGCTGTTCCCAAATGCTTGTACCTTGGCTCTATTTTCCCCCAGAAAATGGCCTTGCTCGTCTGGTTGTTACTTTGAATAAGAAGGAAAACACCAAGCTGCTTAGACTGTTTCATTTGTGGAGAAAAGGAGGGGTAGGGATGCATGTGGGTGTGTTTGTGTGTGTGTGTGTGTGTGTGTGCAGCGTGCTTGGGGGGGGGTTCAGGGAGGAATATCATTTGTGGAATGTTTTCCCGGAGGAGCTGTGGAGAGTTTGTTTTGGTGTAAACTGAGCCAGAACTTTGAAAATAAGAAAGACTTCCTAAACGCTTGCTCTCTGTATAACTACCTTGTTAAATAAATGCAGCAGTTGGACCAATTCCGTTTTTCTAATTCCATTGTACACTGGGGATAGCAGAAGGCGTTTTGCATTATGCAGGATCTGGTGTTTGGTTATTTGGAAAGGCTGCTCTACCCACCAGGTCACAGTGAATGACTACAGATGCGGGGAGTATGTTGACAGTGTCAGCAGTCAAATCTTTGCCACACAGACTGTGAAAAATTACAGGAGGGCACGACATAATTTATTTTGCTAACGATCTTTTTCCCATCTGCAGTTTGTACCTGTTGAAGCTGAAAGTGCACTTCCTCGTGCTGATCGAATTCTCGCTTCCCCCTTCTTCTTCCTTTCTCTGACAGGCGTGCACTGCTTGAAGCCTTAAGTTCAGATGAGCATTATTAACAGCAACCTTTATAGTCTACCAGGGAATAATTTAAAATTTTTTTTGGTGTGTGTTTCTGCAATAGTTTCAAGATGCAGGAATGCAGATAGAGTTCTTGTTAAAAAAAAAAAAAAAAGTTTAGACAGGTTGATTCATTTAGCGACCCAGCAGGATCTGATTGCTTTTTCTAAAATTAAATTCCAACGAAGAAAATCTCACAGATGATCCCATCCACATCCACAAACACATAGCACACAGTACACAGATAGATACACACAGTATGGTCGCCATGTTCAGGCCAGGAAGATATGCTTTCTTATGTGGAAACAGTTTAGGTTTTCATTAATTTTTAAAAGTGTTTTTCCTCTGGTCCATTTTCCCTTTGGATAAGCCGTAGCATATTAAATAGATATTTATGTGATTTTGTTCTTACTGAACCCTTATTTTTCAATCATTGGAGTCACCAGATTCTAGTGGAAATTAAGATGTTGTTTTCCATATATGTTGAGAGGGGGTGGGTGTATTTTATTTTACTTGTTTGATTGTAGCTGACACAGTTAGAACACTCTTTTGTCCTGCTTTTTCAAGCTGAACGTGAACTCTATTTCAATGCTGAATAGGTAGGTAGAGCTGTAAATTGTGGATGTGCTAATAATAAGTTATTCTTATGGCCTTTCCAAGAAATCATTCTGGAAGAAAGGCAGTGGGAAGTATGTCTTGCTGTTTTTGGAGCACACAGAGAGTGAATGATACTCAGAAAAAAATGAAAATGTTTAATTTTTGTACTTTCACCTTAGTTTGAAATGCAGATGAAAGTTGCATTTTTATTTATGGCTTGAAGGATGGCAAAGCCTGATAACAAATCATAAAGAAATATGGAAGCCCCAATAGCAAATTTTATGCTGAAAATTTCATCATTTGTCACATATCAGTTGCTAAAAAAAGAGAAAAAAAAAGGCGGGGGGAGAGGAGGAATAAAACCTTGAATTCTTGAATTTGTGCAATACTTCAAGATCCAAACATAGCTGAAATCATAATGTATGCTAGTCCATTAGAGAGCATGTGCAAAGCTCTTGGATTTTTTTTTTTTTTAAGCACAGGGTATAAACATGGATTATCCTGGGTACTTTCTTTTATCAAAGATACATTGACCTCTTACAAAGATTTTCACTAGTATCCAAGGCCTCTGGGTACTAGGTCCCACACTTTGCACAGAAAGACTGGGGTCAATAAGAGAGCTAGGGATATTGAATTAGTGAGTTTGGTGGTCTGGAGGTTAGAGGGCAAACAGCCGCAAGATTTCTCACGGTCACTTAATAGCGTTAATGCTCTGTAAAATTAACTCGATTTAGAGCGGCTGACCTCCAGGCCAATAATGAAGTAGGGGCCTTTGTACTGAGTATTTCATTTTAATTCTTTAAGGCTATCTTTTCTCCTTCCTCTAGCCTCCAAATAATACTTTGCATCCCTGCCTGCCATCCATGAACACACACAAAAAAGTTTGGAGATCTTACCCATTTCGCTAGCTGATGTCTGTTGCCTTCTTTCAGTGAAACGTTACCTGATAGTAGACAGGTGACCCATGTCTTAGGTCGGCTGCGTTCCACAAGATTCTATGTCACATAAAGATAGAATAGCGCAGGAGATATTCTGGGCTGTGTGGGGGTGGAGGTGGGTCTTTGCAAATAACTATCATACACATAGTAACTTTCTCCATGTGAAAGAATGACCATACTTAGTCAATCAGAGATTGATGGAGATAAAGACATGATAAATAAAAACAGAGCTTCTTCAATAACAGAGAATTATATTTCTTAAAGTCCTTTGGGGGTTGTATTTCTTGTAGAATCTTTAAAAGCATTTTGGCAATAGAGACCTGAAGGAAGAGAAACAAGTGAAAAACACTTCACTTCTACATGTTAATTTTTATGGCTATGCTGTAATACATTGAAGGACAGGTCTAAATATAGACATTGGAATCAGATGGCCCAGGCTTTTATTTCACTTCCACCTTTTATTATCTGGGTGATCTTGGGCAAGTTGTCCAGTCTGTTTATACATGAGCTTCTTTGATTGTTAGGTAGGAATGACTGTCAAAGTGCCCTAACAGGATGGCACACGTGTAAATCCACATGAACATGGAAGGTATGTGGACATGTTAGCTTTCATTTAATAAGACGTAGTTTCCAACCCTTTCTAGAAACATTGTCTGCTGGTGAGTTAATTAAAAAACTATTAACTGTGATATGTGTAGTGGAAAGAAAAGCGAGAAGGGAGTGGCGAAGCAGATTTCTAAAAGAGTGGGGCAATTATGTAAATAGCTAGAATTTATTGATTTAATGCTAATTATTTTTAGCTTGAGTAAGTTTGTCAGACATATAATGTTACATTAATATGTCTTAGCTGGTTGGATTGGCTTAATTTTCCATGTAATTTTCCAGGCAGTATTGAACAGCCAATCACTATCATGTGGGATATTAGAGAACATTGCAGTTACTTTACACTAAAGAGTCATCATTTTGGGCAGCAGTTTTAGAGAAGAGTGTAGCAATAAACGCACTCTTAGATTTACATTTATGTGTTCCATTGGAAGAGGTTCCAAAGAAAAGAAAATTTATATCTAAAACCCTAATGAAATTAAGTTTTATTTCAATGATTTGTGTATATATCTTTCATTCTTAATACTATAATGAAGGGAGAACAGTAGAAACCTACTGTTGAAAGAAGTCTGTTGAAGGGTGTAAAACTCCCTTGGTTGGAAACAGAAGAGCCACTTATCATATATAGTAAATGGTGCCCACAATATCTTAGACCAATATTCATAGAAACTAGTGACCACACTCTCTTGCCAGAATGTGTGAATGATTCATAAGATTTCTGGAAATCCCTGGGTATCAGGGAAGCATATGTGGCCTAGGAGAAGTAAGGAGAAATAAAAGTAAACTGTTTCTGTGACCAAAAGAGGAATTTTTAGAGAAGCCCATGAAGGCTGTAATTCATCATGAGACACCAAGCTGGGGTACCCAGGAAATTGTCTCATTGACCTCCAAGGTACATACAGTGTTTTTACCTTTCTGCAGTTCCCAAATATGTGCAATGCCATGTGGCTGGATTCCTATGGAAGGAGGTGAAAGGGACATTCCTAAGGAACATTCCTTAGCAATTGAAGGGTCTTTAGTGCCATCTGGTTTAACCTTCTTGCTTGGATAAGATCACAGCAGTTTGTCTGGGTTGTTGCACAAATACTCACTGCCCAAAGGAAAAGTGTGAGGGTAATATATGTGTTATTTTCCAGTATATTCTATATCACAAAGCTATATTTGGGTGTTATACCTCTTTCACAGATGAGAAAATTAAGGTTCAGTAAGGATAAGAAGCTTGAATACAATTCACTTACTGGTAGTTTGTAGGATTTGAACCCAGAAGGTTCTCACCTTTCCACCACATCGCACTATCCTCTAAGTACCGCAATTAATTATAACAACAACAACAACATAATCCATCCTGATTTTAAAACAATTACTTCTTTTTCTCTTGAATTAAGATTTGCTGCTTAAGTGCTGAACATGTTCAGATAAGATGGAAGAAATTGTTCAAAAAGGGAGATGGGAAGAAAAAAAATTCTCTGAAGATGGAGGAGTATCCGTGTCAGGATGAAGAAATTGGCAAGTGGATAAATGTGACAAAACAGAAAAAGAGAAGGAAAGAAAATTCACTAGGGTAGGAGCTATGGAAAGGCCTGCGAGCCTACAAAATTAAGCTGTACCTTTACTGGAAGTTACAAAATACTAGGCCAGGTGAAATCCTAATGATGCAAGAAACACATGCACATTGCTAAGTAGAATAACCACAGTTGTAACTCTTGGAAAATAACAATGGTTAATACCTTTTGAACTGGGACTCCAGAAAAAGGTAAATTAACATGCTTATCCAGGAGCTGAGCAGTTTTCTGGGGACATAAATCTCAGCCATAAATGAGACCTGCTTGGACTCATTAAATCCACTAATCAATTAACTCCAGCTGGGAGGGAAGGAACAAAGGAGAAATTTGTTCCCAAACCATGTTCCCAAGGAAACTTCCAAAAGAAGGGAAAAAAGGCTCTGTGCTGAGTTAAGCTCAGGCAGTGTCATATGCTAAATCTTTGCTTTTGGAGAGTCTCAGGAAATCAACCTGGTAGACTTAGTTTAGCTGAGACTTTTCCAAAGATATTTGACCATGGTATACTTTTTCAGTAACATATACATTAAAGTATGGAACAAACTTTTTGTGAATGTATGATTCTTGAATATCTGGTAATGCTCATTGGCCTGTCAAGTGATTTGATATTTACAGAGAAAAAAAAAGAGAGAAATACTTTTATTTGTACATATTTCACAGCTTTGAAATAGAAGATTCTTAGATTTTCAGAAATTCAGTTATTTTCTTATAATCTTGTGTGTGCTACACATACTATATCATCTGTTCATCCTGCCTTCGATTCAGTTATAAGAAAATAGATGGTTTTGGCTGAAGTATTTTCTAACCACTTGCTTATTGCATAAGCTAAGTTCATGTTTTCTTTTTATAGTTGCTATGCATTTTAGCCCCAGTTGATGAAAATTGATTAAAATGTTGTACAATAGAATAAACACCATGATAAATATTGTAAAGTGAATGTATCTTCTCAAAAATAATAGTGTGGATATAGAACACAAATCTGGGGGCGCCTGGGTGGCGCAGTCAGTTAAGCGTCCGACTTCAGCTCGGGTCACGATCTCGCGGTCCGTGAGTTTGAGCCCCGCGTCGGGCTCTGGGCTGATGGCTCAGAGCCTGGAGCCTGCTTCCGATTCTGTGTCTCCCTCTCTCTCTGCTCCTCCCCCGTTCATGCTCTGTCTCTCTCTCTCTCTCTCTCAAAAATAAATAAACGTTAAAAAAAAAAATTTTAGAACACAAATCTGCATTGTCTCAGAAAAGTAATCACTCATAACACATTCACCTGAGTGGCCAAAAAAGAAAACTACATGTAAAAGGTACATTGAATATTCAGATGGATACATTGAAGTACAATTTTATAGGATCTACGATCTATTTCTAGAATTCTGTCACATACAAACCAACTCTGTTTATTATGCTCTTTTCAAAGTGCTGACAAATCAGTCAATCAAATCAATCTAGATTCTTCTAAAATAGGAATCGGAATAAAATTATGTTTATTCAGAGAACTGCTGGGATCTCCAAGTTGTCACAGCACAGCAACCACAAACTTCGGGGCCAAGAAAGGGAAGGAAAAGGGGAAAAAAATTAATGAGCTGGAAAGCTGGAGAAACTCCAAAATCTTTGGGAAATAGAAAAAATTTACATGACATAGGAAATTCTTGAATCATGTTATTAAGTCAGGAAGACACAACATTTACTGTGGGATTTTTTTGATCCTACATTCCTCAAAAAAAGAAAAAGTACATCGTGCTATTGCCAGAAAGATGATAAACTAGCGTAAAGTTGAGAAAGAAAAGAAAATTTGCAGGTTACAATTTTTGAATCAAGTAATATTATAGAGCATTGCCTAATATCAAGGATATATGATTTACAAAGGCAGTTGCCATCACACACTTACTAAATACTTAGCAATTTCAGTTGGACAAAACCAGTGATGTGCTCGACATGAACACATTCTCTGCAAAGATGCAGTCCATTTGAGAAAGAAAAGTGCTCAATGACTCTCTCTGTTGGTCATCACTAAATATAATGCTAACAGAGAAATTAAAAAAATTGTTAATAATGATAATAAAAAAATTGTTAAAAAAATGTTAATTGTTAATTGAGTTGTACTGCAGACTCGAAAAGGTGTTCTGAGATAGGCATGGGAGAGCATGTGCTACTTGTACAGGAAGGAATGGGGTTAGTGGGTAGATTGCTTTGAATGCCAGGAACCAACAGCTTTAGTCACAGAAAATGTTTGATTGGAAACAGTTTCTCTTTAAATTACAAAAACAACCACATTATTGTGAGTGTTTATTCTTCTTTTCAGTGTGTTTGATTGAACAGCTTGTATGAGACTGATTTTTTTACTGGAGTCTTCCAGCTGTCGGTGAAAAACAGGTATACGCTCACCAGGTTTTAAAATAGAGATGAGATGATAAAAATATTTTTCTTGAAACATGTTATGGCCAATAATTCCAAGGTTTATTCAAATGATGATATGTTTGAATCTTGAAAAGGCTAAACTTAGTGCATAAAAGCATATAGATCATGACTTTGTCTTGTTGAATCAAAGTATTCCATGATTTAAAATAAGACTGTATTGTAGAGCATTTTGGCTCATACTATGAGTTTGATTCTTATTCAGTGCTTGATGATTTTCTTCTCTCATCAGAGAAAAAGATTGATAATGTGTCATGATTATGTTTTACATCAATATCTAAATGCTGCCACAAAATTACTTTCCAGGGCCAAATACAATGTAGCAAACAAAAATCTATTTGCAAGAACCTTCCAAATTAAAACATTTTAATATGCTTTGGTTGCCAATTTATATTCTGGAGGCCCATTAAAGATAGTGTTTGATGTGAAATTTCTTCATAATTTTTGGGTCAGTGTTTAACTTTTTAAAACTATGGAAGTTTACTGTCGTTATGCTTGACTTATAAGACTAAAAATATAAATCAACTCAACCTGTACCTATTACTTAATCTATACCTAATCTCCCTATTTATTTCTGGCATTATGTTGAGATCTTGGTGTGAGATTAGAAGTGATATTTTCCTTATGACTGATCAGAAATGAATGAAAATGCCAATTTCAACATAGGCTTTATTTTTATAACTTAAAATCATAACACTTAAAGTTTACCCAGAGTTAGTGATAGGGATTTTTGTTAAATAACTAGGACATGTGTTGTAGATAAAATGTTTGAGAAACCTTGGTGTAGAGGAGTATTTTGGAAAATGTTAGATGAGAAACTGAAGGGTTTGGAGGCATGGAACATGGAAACCATTAACAAAGAAAATGGCATTGTTTCTTTCTTTTTTTTCTTTTTTAAAGTAGGTGTCATGCACACTGCAGGGCTTGAACTCATGACCCTGAGATCAAGAGTCATATGCTTAACCAACTGAGCCACCCAGGCACCTGATGCCATCGTTTCTAAAACCAAACTTGAATAAGACAAGAGGGAGTCTGATGTTCAAGTAATTCTATAAAACAGAATTTTGTCCACAAGAACAGATATGACTGAAAAAAAAAACATACTGGAGAAATACCAGTGGTAATCAGGAAATTAGAAAGAACGAAGGGAAAGATGAACTTTGGTGCTGATTCTTGATTTGTTCATCCAGTTAATAATACAAAAATATTTTCTGAAGCTAGAGAGGTTAAGTAGCTAGTTGCTATGGAACTGAGTTAGGTGTCTGAGATAAAACTAGATCCCACGTCTGTTGGAATCATAACCTGGTCTCTGGACCTCTGGTGACTGCCATTGACTGTATAATACAACCAGCAAGGACTACTTTTTGAAGAAATATCATGTGTTGGATTTTATTTGAGTGAAATCAAGGGCCTGTGAAATATCTGCCCAAGATATCAATTGTGCGGTTGGACATAAAGGTGTGACATTCAGAGGAGCTGTCTGAGCTACAGGCTTCAGATTAGGTGTCATTGTATTATATACAAGTTGATATGACTTTACCTCAAACATTTTATCTGCAAAACATGTACTTAGTCATTTAACAAGTGGAGGATTTAAATAGAAAAGAGCCTAAAAACACCTGATATTTAAAAGTTAGATAAAAATCCCAATATTGGCGGGTTAGATGGAAGAGAAGCAATTAGAGAAGACCAAGAAGGAATGATGAGTCAGAAGCAAAGGAAACCAGTGGGGTGTGATGTCACAGAATTCAAAGGAAGAGTATGTATGTGAAGAGAAAGTCCACTATGTGGAAGTCTGCTGGGAAATCAAGAAAAATACGGAAAATCCCCAGAGGCTTTAATGCAGAGCAGTATTGTAGAGGTTCCCAAGTCGGTGGAGTATTTAAAAACAAAGCACTGAGCATGGGTCCTAAAAAGAAAGTATGAGTGCTGATTGCGAATTTAGACTCCTGATTCCAGCAGAAGTTGCCCATGGCATCTGAATATAGGCAGGTTTAAATGAATTTGGGTTGTCAGTGGAAACTTTGGAGTTCTCCACTGAAGAGTGACTGGGGGAGTAAAGACACACATTGTCTTTAGCATTGTAGATACCCAACATTTGTCTTTTGGTCCTGCAAGCACAAGTTCAAATGAGGTTGATTTGCCCTTTGTGCCTCTTCTCTTTGGTTTCCTTTCACACATCAATCTCCTCTTATATCACTTTTCTCTTAGAGAGGGATGTGTGTGTGGCGGGGGTGGGGGGGAGGGCACAGTTCAGGGAAACATGGAATAATCTTAATGTTGAAATGTGGAATTAAGAAACGAGGTATATCCAAGCTATTCTGTGGGACAACATAACTGAATTTAAAAGCAAATCATGAAAGTCATTGTCATAGATGAATAACACGCTTTATAATTTGATGAGGAGGGTATTTAATATTACAATAAAATTGTAAACAACCATGCCAAGTTCCGATTTCAAAAGGATGTTTAGTTATAGAAAAACAATTGCTACAGGGCCATTTCTGCAAAACTATTGTGTGGAAAATAGTAGTAAAAAAAATCGCTCTTTTTGACCATTTTACTATAATATGTGAATAAAGATTTACCTAATGTTGTATTATATTTTATAAAATGAAGTTAATATTACAAATGGAAGAAATGGTTGGGGAAAAGGACCCTTCTAATTCATTAGGAAGTTTTTCTCTTTTTGTAAAAAAAAAAAAAAACAGCTTTGCTTTTTTATGAATTCTTTTTGAAATATAGAACACCATAGCAACAGTGGCATCTTCTATTGGGGTACAAACTGGCAGACCATTTATTTTGTCTGATTTCTTAATTACTGAGCCTGCTGTATATGGTACCAAAATTTATAGACTTTGCCAGAGTCATTTTGTCGTTTTACCCAAGATTTGTATAATTTATTTTTGATGTGGTGGACATGACACTGCATTCAAATTATCTGTGCATCTATTTACTAAAGTAACTTGAGTGTAATAAGTATTTTGGTTTCAAAAGAAATAAATCCTGTTTAAATTTGTTTATTTAAAAAATGTGTTAATATTTTTATTTATTTTTGAGAGAGAGAGAGAGAGAGAGAGAGAGAGAGAAAGCATGAGCCAGGGAGTGGCAGAAAGAGACGGAGACACAGAATCTGAGTTGTCAGCGCAGAGCCTGACGCGGGACTGGGACCCACGAACCGAACCGTGAGATCATGACCTGGGCCGAAGTCCGACGCTTGACCAACTGAGCCACCCAGGTGCCCCAATTTTGGTTACATTTAAATGGAAAGGCTAGTTCTGAAGATTTCATTCATTGCTTTCCTTATTCAACAAATCTACACTTAGGACTTATTGTGAGCTAAGTCCTGCTCTGCAGTTAAGGGTAGATCAGAGAACAGAACCAAGTTCCTGTTTTCAAGAAGCTTATATATCTACTAGGGAAGAAAGACACTAAACAAACAGAAAGATAATATGTTGAATGGCAAAAAATAATATAAAGAAAAATTAGAGTGTTTGGAAATTGGAACTGATGAGAAGAACATGAGTTGGGCTCTCAAAAATGGTGATCATGGGAGCTTAACAATTATGGCCATAGCCAGAATAGTCCGGGAGAGACGTTGCTAGCTCTTCCTTAGACCCCATTGGCACTGGGACTCTGGAAGTTGGCTTCTGCCAGTGTGTGTACAAGTATACACGTCTGCTTCTATAGTTTGCTCCAGAGTCAGAGACTGGTCAGGGAATGGCAGAATGTAGGTCGCGCACCCAGACTTGAACTTTGCAGAGAGATCGTCTGCTCCCCTGCACCATTTCTAACAGAAATGTGACCCTGTCCACCCACCAATCTTGGGTTTTCCCTAGTTTGGGGATGTAATTATAAAATTCAGGATAACTGAAGTTGAATTTTAGATAAATACTAGTTAATGTTTTAGTATAAGTATGCTCAAATTTAATTGAGTGCCCTGTAGTTGTTTTTGCTAATTCTGACAACTCTACCCCAAACAGGAAAAGTGTTGTTTGCTGACAGCCCCCAAAATGACAAAACGCCCATTCAAATCCACTAAAGGTGAAGATTTAAGAAAGACTGATACATAATACCAGACTCATAAAACAGTGTACTCAGTACTATAACTAGGAGTGAATATACAAATCTGTGGGAGAGCATCTAAGAAAGCAACTTATTTTTTTCTGCCTAGGAGTTGGATGGAGAGTTTCACCAAGCCACAGATTTTTGAGCTGAGTTTTGAGCTGGATCTCAAGATGAGTAGGAATTTACCAAGAGAGAAAAAAAAAAAAGGAGAGAGAAGAGAGTGCTTCACCAGCAGAGAAAGCAAGCAGCATGGACCACAGGGTCATCAAGTGAGCATCATCAGTTTGGTTTGCATGGAAAGGGTTCTCGTGTATCAGAAATGATTGGGGATGAGTGTGGAGAAGGGCTTTGTGTGAGATGGCGAAGGTGTCTTTTTTTTAATTAAAAAATATATATATTAATTTTTATTTATTTTTGAGACAGAGAGAGACAGAGAATGAACAGGGGAGGGGCAGAGAGAGAGGGAGACACAGAATCCAAAGTAGGCCTCAGAATCTGAGCTGTCAGCACAGAGCCTGATGCAAGGCTCAAACCCATGGGTCCTGAGATCATAACCTGAACCGAAGTCGGATGCTTAACCAACTGAGCCACCCAAGCACTCCCAAGAAGGGTCATACACACTAGAAAAAAGAGGGAGAAGAACTGAGTTTGGAAAGCTTGCTGTAGCTGCAGAGCTGCTATATATGACTTGACTTCGGTTTTATAGGTTTGGTTTTATGTATTTATATCTTGAGCCCCCAAGAGAAAAAAAATACCTTAAGTTACTGAGTTATTATTACAAGGGTACTTGTTGGCTGGCAAGAGACTCTCCGTGTTTGGTTTGTGGAGCTCTGGAAGGGGGACATAAAGCCAGTACAGTGGTAAGTCATGGAGTGAATTATGGTGTTGGGTGTCAATACAGGTGAACACTGATGAGGCCACAACCGCGCTACTGGTCCAATGCACTGAGACGGCCATTAGCCCATCCGGTGAAACTGAATGTAAGACCAGAAAGGAATCTCGGAGGTGACAAGTGAGTGACAGTGTATTAGATGTATTGCAAGTTCATGACTTTACGAGTGAGTAAATGTACAGACGTGCCTGGACTTTTCCTTCATCAGGGCATTTATCTCCTTTCCCTGTGCCACTGAAAGAAAAGGTGAAGCCTTGAAATTAAATCATAGATTTTCTTCAAAGGGAAAGTTTTTTATGGCCAAGTACATAGTAACTTCTTTATTACTATGAGAGTTTTGAATTCAGAGAACACAGACACCTATGGACTTGGGTAACTGTGTTTCTTCAGGATATGATATCGTAAGAGATTTTTGATTCGCTGTGCAGGTCAAGACACGCTCATTTGTCGCCCAGTTGGCTCAAAGTCTTGAAGACCTGAATCAAATAGAAGTGAAATCTCAAAAAATTTTTTCTCATGGCTTAAGGTAACTTTCACCCACTTCCGTTTTTGCTTCTTTGACCTGTTCATTTCATTGTTTAAGGCACATCTCAGACATTTTGAGTCACATGAAGTTGGAAGACTTTTTTTTTTTTTAAGTAATAAAAAACCAGCCTGGAGGGGGGAACAAACACACAGGGAAATCACTCAGAAGTCACACTGTCCCAACACCTCTGGGCCACACAGCGAAGAGCAAAATCATTCCCCTGAAAATTGGTCAGGCTTTGTGCATCCAAGAAGGTTTGGGGGGATAGATGCAGAAGGGACCATCACATCATAGTGGGGGTGAAATGGGGGTGTGCTGGATCCCAAGCTGGCTCTTCACAAAACTTCATCTCTAGGAGTGGAGTTCCTGGCCACCAGGCTCAGTTTTATACCCTTGATGAGGCTGTGCCTGCCCTGGGTAAAACTTTCATCATAGAGGTTGAGGGCAAGATTGTCAGCAGTGAGATAGGTATGGTTCTGTGATGTGGCATTTGTCTTGGAGATGTTCCTGGCTGCCTGGATCTTGTGCAGTGTGACATAGTCAGGGTTCTTGCTCACAGCATCTCCAGGGTGAGCAGGTTGGGGTTGAGGGTTCACACAAGGCCTGGTATCAACCTGGCCCTGGCCCCATGCTTACTCCTCTAGCCCTTCTCTGGGCTGTCAGATCCTGCAAAACTTTTTGCTATATCAAATTAAATACTTTACTAACTTCACCTTAATTTTTTTTGCATATTCTATATCTTTGGCAGATATATATATATATAATTTTACCTTTAGGAAGATACATACTATTAGAGAAAGAGAAAGCAGAGACAAAACAATTAATAGCATGATGGTTTTTAAAAAGTTGTTGAGAAACTGTACTTGGCTGCTTGTAAATTTCATTATTTCTAAATCTGCCTCTGCCTCCCACATTAATGTGAATAATGGGAAGTTTCTGTAGAAAAATTCTGCATAGGCCCTCTAGTTATGCATGTAATAAATTAATATCACTGTGTTGTAGAAGATACATAAATGCATGTACGCTTCTATAAACTCACAGAGCAAATTTGCATTTCTGGAATTCATTTTTTGTAAACAGCCAATAATTAGTGTTGAGCACAAATAATGGAAGGATATATGAATGAAGACCAACTTTGTCGAAGATTAGGAAGTGTGCATTGGGACAAGGGAAGATTAAATAGAGGTAAAACAAACAAACAAAAAACAACCAACCAAACAAAGGAAAAAACAAAGCAAGACAAAAACACCAAAACCTGAACATAGTGAGAGGAAATGTTGAGAAATATTTGGTCTAATATGACTTAGCTGGGTTTCTGGAAACACAGACTTTCTTCCAAAGGAGTAACCTGGGAAACCAGTGGATAAGTAGGGGAAATAGAGGACCATTTCAAGGAAGCCAGAGGGGTGCCAGAACTGCATTTTGGCCCAGTGCAAAGGATTGTAGCCATTACATGACCAGAAAGGACTCTATTTTCTCCTTCCTTCCTTCCTTCCTTCCTTCCTTCCTTCCTTCCTTCCTTCCTTCCTTCCTTTTCTTCTTTCTTTCTTTCTTTCTTTCTTTCTTTCTTTCTTTCTTTCTTTCTTCTCTCTCTCTCTCTCTCTCTCTCTCTCTCCCTCCCTCCCTCCTTCCCTCCTTTCCTCCTTCTTTTTTCTTTCTCTGAAAACCTGATTACTAGAACCTCACAGACCCTGGAGCAGAGTGTTCTGGAGATTTAGAAGACAGTTGGCTTATGTTAGATAAAACTGTTCATTTCTGTAATGTTCTCCAGTTTCATTGTGGAGACCGTGAATACCTTTTGGTTCACCTGTTCTTTGGTATTTAGCTTTGTATTCTTTGATGCTAATGCCAAATGATGTCTTCATCTTTTAATTAAATTTTCTAGTTGTTTGCTGTTCTTGTATAGACTTGCATCTGACTGTGTATTTAGCCACACTGTCAATAGATCAATAATTTTGTGTTTATGCAATTGATTACGTCATTTACAAATATAACCGCTTTTTCTCCTCAGTTTTAGTCTTTTATGTTTCTCATCTCTTTCTATTGTGCTAGTTATGGCCTCTAACTCAATATTGAATGGAAATAGTAATGACCAGTATTCTTGTACCATTCCTGACTTTATTATTACTTTCCAAATTTTTACTGGTGTAAGAACACTTAAGAAGATATATACTCTTTGAAATTAAAAAAAAAATAACGTTTATTTATTTTTGAGAGAGACATCAGGTGGGGGAAGGGCAGAGAGAGACTCACACACACAGAGTCTGAAGCAGACTCCAGGCTCTGAGCTGTCAGTGCAGAGCCCAATGTGGGGCTTGAATCCATGAGCCATGAGATCATGACCTGAGCTGAAGTTGAAAGCTCAACCGACTGAGCCACCCAGGTGCTCCCACCCTCTGAAAATTTTAAATTCTATAGTACAATATCTTTGTTTAAATATTTATTTATTATTTGGGAGAGTGCAAGTGGAGGAGGGGCAGAGAGAGCAGGACAGAGGATCTGAAGCAGGGTCTGCGCTGACAGGCTGACAGCAGTTAGCCAAAGTGGGGCTTGAACTCCCGAACCATGAGATCATGACCTGAGCTGAAGTTGGATGCTTAACTGACTGAGCCACCCAGGTGCTCCTGGTACAGTATCTTTAAATACAGGCACAGTGTTGTATAACAGATCTCTGTAACTTACTCATGTCGCATAACCAAAACTTTTTGCCCATTGGTTAACACCTCCTGTTTTCCTATCCTCTTGGCCCTGAGTGACCACCATACTATTCCCTGATTCTATGAGTTTGACTATTTTAGATTCCTTGTATAAATGGAATCGTGCATTATTTGTCTTTCTGTGACAGGCTTATTTCATGTACCATAATGTCTTCAAAATTCATTCATATTGTTGCATATTGCACAGTTTCTTTCCTTCTGAAGGCTGAATAATATTCCATTATATGTATATATACCTTTTTAATTAATTCACCCATCCATGGGCATCTACTTGCTTCCTTATCTTGGCTATCAAACATGAGAATGCTACCTATCTCTTCGAGATCCTTATTCCAATGATTTTCGATAAATACCCAGAAGTGGGATTGTTGGATCATAATGATAGTTCTATTCATATTCTTTACATTTTTTTTTAACATTTATGTATTTTTGAGGACAGAAAGAGACAGAGCACAAGCAGGAGAGGAGCAGAGAGAAAGGGAGACACAGAATCCAAAGCAGGCTCCAGGCTCTGAGCTGTCAACCCAGAGCCCAATGCAGGGCTTGAACTCACAAACTGCGGGATCATGACCCGAGTCAAAGTTGGATGCTTAACCAAGTGAGCCACCCAGGCGCCCCTAGTTCTATTTTTATTCTTTAAAGGCACCACCATACTGTTTTTCATAGCAGCCGTACAATTTTGCATTCCCACCGACAGTGTACAGGGTTCCCATTTCCCCATATCCTTCTCCACACTTGTTGTCTTTTGTTGTTTTGATAATAATCACCCTGATAGGCAGAAAGTAAAATCTCATTGTGGTTTTCATTTGCCTCTTTTCATTTGGTTATTAACATTGACCATCTTTACATATACATGTCAGTTATTTGTATGTCTTTTTTGGAGAAATGTCTCTCTAAATCTTTAGCCCATTCTCAAATTCTCAAAAATTTATTAGTGTATTTGTTGTTGAGTTCTCAGAGTTCCCTATATATTTTGGAAATATACCCCTTATCAGATAAACTGGTTTGGAAACATTTTGTCCCATTCTGTAGGTTGACTTTGTTGATTGTTTTCTTTGCAGAAGTATTTAGTTTGATATAGTCTGATTTTTCTATTTTTGGTTCTTTGGGTATGTGTTTAGCATCATATCCATGAAATCATTACCAGGACCCATGTCCTGAAGCTTCCCCCAATGTTTCCCTCTCTCTGTTCTATAGTTTGAGGTCTTATGTTTAAGTTTTTAATACATTTTGAGTTTTTGTTTTGTTTTTGTTTTTGTTTTCAGTTTTTTGGTATTGTGTGAAATGGGACTCCATTTTAATTCCTTTGCTTCTGGCTATTTAGTTTTCCCAACTCCATTCACTCAAGAGACTGTCCTTTCCCCATTGTATATTTTTGGCTGCTTTTTTGTGAATGAATTTACCATATAACATAGGTTTACTTCTGAGCTGTTTATTCTGTTCCATTGATCTGTGTCTGTTTTTCTGCCAATACCATACTGTTTTGATTACTGTAGCTTTGTATAATGGTTGAAGTCAGTCACTGTGATGCCTTCAGCTTTGATCTTCTTGTTCAAGACTGATTGGCCTATTCACAGTCCTTTGTGGTTCCATATAAGCTTCAGAATTGGTTTTTCTATTTATGTAAAATGTGCCGTTGGGATTTTGATAAAGATTGCATTGAATCTGTAGATCGCTTTGGGTAGTATGGACTTCTTAATAATAGTATGTCTGACAATTCATAGATACAAGATGATTTTCTATTTCTTTGTATCTTAATTTCTGTCATCATTGCTTTGTAGTTTTTGACATGTTGGTCTTCACCTCCTCAGTTGAATTCATTCTTTTTGGTGCTCTTGTAAATAGGACCATTTCCCTTATTTCCTTTATGGTAGTTCATTGTTTGTGTATAGAAATACAACCAGTTGTGTATATTGATTTTGTATCCTGAAAGTTTACTAAATTTGTTTGTTACTTATAATAGTTTTTTACAGAGTCTTTAGTTTTCTATATAAGATTATGTCATCTGCAAACAAGGGCAATATTACTTTTTCCTTTCTAATTTGGATGCCTTTTCTTTATTTTTCTTATCTAGTTGGTTTGGCTGGATCTTCAATACTATATTGACTAGAAGTGGTGACACTGAGTATCCTTGCTTTGTGCTGGACTTAAAGGAAAGGCTTTCAGGTTTTCACTGTTGAGTATGATGTTAGCTGTGGACTTTGTATATATTGCCTTTATTATGCTGTGGTAATCCACTTCTGTTCCTAGTTTTTTGAAAGCTTTTATCATGAAAGGGTATTGAATTTGCCAAATGCCTCAATTTAGATGATTTATGTGATTTTTACCCTTTTTTCTAATATATGTGGTAAATCATATTAACTTACTTTCATATGTTGAAATCGTCATTACCTCTCAGGGATCATCCACTTGGTCATGGTGTAAGATTTCTTGAATGTGCTGTTTAATTCAGTTTCCTAGTATTATGTTGAGAATTTATGCAACTATATTTATCATAGATATTGTCCTGTAGTTTTCTTTTCCTGTGGTGTCTTTGCTGGGTTTTTGTATTATGGTAATAAAATTCCTCAAAAATAAATCTGGAACCATTTTCTCCTTTTCACTTTTTTGGAGGAATTTGAGGATTGGGAATAATTTTTCTTTAAATGTTTGGTAGAATTCACTGGTGAGGCCATCTGGTCCTTGGCTTTTGTTTTGGGGGGGTTTAAATTATTCAGTCTCTTTACTAGTAATTTGTTCAGATTTCCAATTTCTAAATGATTCACTCTTGGTAGGTTATGTCTCTAGGAATTTATTCATTTATAGTTTGTTGGCATAAAATTGTTCATACTAATCTTTTATGATCCTTTGTATTACTGTGGCATCAGTTGAATGTCTCCTCTATTCATTCATAATTAATTTTATTTGAGTCCTCTCTTTTTTTTCTTGGTAAGTATAGCTAAAGGTTTGTCTAGTTGGGTATGTTTTAAAAAAACAGCACTGATTTCATTAATGTTTTCTATTATCTTTTTTGTCTCCATTTCATTTATTGGTAGTTTGATCTTTATTATTTCTTTCCTTTTACTAATTTTGGATTTCATTTGTTCTTTTTCTAATTCCTTGGGATGTAAAATTAGGTTGTTTATTTGAGCCTTATCTTTTTTTCTTAAGGTAGGCATTTATTGCTATGAACTTGACTTATAGAACTACTTTTGCTGCATCCCATAAGTTTCAGTATGTTGTATTTGCATTTTAATTTCTCTGAAAATATTTTTGATTTCTCTTTTGATTTATTCTTTCACTCATTGGTTGTTCAGTATCATGTTATTTAATTTCCACATGTTTGTGACTTTTCTTTTCTTCTTATAATTGATTTTGTACCTTTGTGCTATGACAAGGAGATGAGCATCTTCCCCTGTGCCCTCCAAGCTGAGCCCTGAGTAGGTAGCCATGGTGAGTGCTTGCACACCTATTAAAACCTGCTATTTTTTTGCTAGACGTGGGGTTTTATGGAAACAAGCTTCATTGGCTTTCAAGAGCTAGGGATTTTAGAGGCCTTTGCCTTGGATGAGAGTCTTTGATGTTGAAGTATTAAATTTGAGGTCAAACCCTTTGCTTTTCAGACAGAAGCTCAGACTTGAGAGTTACTTCCTGATTGTATGGCATAGTGCCAGGAGTTGAGTTTATGGCGCACTCTGTCTCAGCTTTTCAAAACTGTTTCCCTGTGGATATTTTCTTATTTGCCTGTTGTGTGGGAACCTTTCAGCTACTTTCTGGATTTTTTTCAGAAGAAGTTGCTTGATGTGTCAGTGGTTGGAGAGGAGTTCAGGAGCCTTCTGAGCCACCATCTTGGTTGACCTATACACTTGTATTTTAAATTGTTACATTCTTTTGATAAGTTGAGGCCCTTTTCATCATGTAATGATCATCTCCATTCTTAATAGAACTGTTTATCTTAAAAGGTCCTTTATCTGACATTAAGATAGCTATTCTAGTTTCATTTTCATTAATATTTCTGAGATAAGTCATGTTCTACCATTTTCTCCCTATACTTCCATGTCCTTATGTTTTCAGTAAGTTATAAGCATATACCTATAACTCCTTAACACTTAATTTTCTAATTTAGTATATTTATATAGATTGTCATTATTGATATGCTTGGGCTTATTTTTACTAACTACCAATTTATTAGTTGGTTCTTTCTTTGTCTGTTTCTTTTTAATTCTTTATTACTTTTATGATTTGAGTTGATATTTATACTGCTCTCCCAGTGAGGCAAGAACTTAGTACTTTGTCTACCAATGGATTTTCCACCCCTAAACCCAGATCATTGCCACTCCCCATCCCGAAGCCTTCTACATACACATATGTAAACACTAGTTCAAACTAGTTCCACATAATTCTGGGGATTTCACAGTTCTCTGAATTTTCACACTGCACTTCTTTCAGGGTTGATTTTGGCCAAGGGATCCAAGCTAGTTTTACTAGATTTATATCTTATCAGAACTGGAGCCTGATTTTTTAGAGTTGCTATTTATTCTATAGCTATTTCCAACTATAATTTGCATACTTTTCTATAGTTGGTTTTTGAGACTACTAATGCCACCGTTATGTAGATTCGGAATTACTAACAGTATACTTTGTGTTTTGCTTACCTGAAATACTTCGGATAAAGGGTACAAGTGCTCTAATTATTTCTTTGTGGGGGTAGGAATTGTTTGTTAAAGTTTAACATAAACTTTTTTTCAAGGCTAAAGTTCAAAATTTAAATTTAAATTTAAGATTTAAATTTAAAATTTCTCATAATTTGTTTTTTTTTAATTTTTTTAATTTTTTTAATTTTTTTTTTTCAACGTTTTTATTTTAGGGACAGAGAGAGACAGAGCCTGAATGGGGGAGGGGCAGAGAGAGAGGGAGACACAGAATTGGAAACAGGCTCCAGGCTCTGAGCCATCAGCCCAGAGCCCGACGCGGGCTCGAACTCACGGACCGCAAGATCGTGACCTGGCTGAAGTCGGACGCTTAACCGACTGCGCCACCCAGGCGCCCCTCTCATAATTTGTTTTTAATGACTGATGTTTATTTTAAATGTTGGAGAGATAGGCCAATTTGGACATGGTCATTCCTCCTCCACTTAATGGTATTTGGAGAAATATTCATGGCTTCTCAAAACCATTGGTGTAGTTTATGTTATTTATTTATTTATTATTATTTTTTTAATGTTTGTTTATTTTTGAAAGGAGAGAGACAGAGAGCAAATGGGGGGAGGAGGGACAGAGAGGGAGGGAGACACAGAATTTGTATATGTGCTGCCGAAGCGAGCACAGGGAGACAAAGAATTTGAAGCAGGCTCCAGGCTCCAAGCTCCGTGTCAGCACGGACCCCAACATGGGACTTGAACATACAAACCTCGAGATCATGACCTGAGCCAAAGTCGGACGCTCAACCGACTGAGCCATTTGGGCACCCCAAGACCATTGGTGTAGTTTAGATGCACAACCCTTCTTAGGTCAGTGTTGGCTTCAAGTTCTGTAACACATTTCATAGTTGGTGACATGGGCTTTTTCAACAGTATTTATTTGTTGTCATCCATTACCATGTTGAATTTTCCATTTTTCATTATCTGATACTTGACCTTATGGTCCTGAAATAGTGTCTCTTCTTCAAGAGACTTCTCAGAAGTGAACGCATTTTTACACCTCATCTTACAGCTGATATTTCAAGCCAGATTTTCTCGTTTGGCCATTTGTTAAACAAATATTGCTGCCATAGTGATTCGGTTGCCCTAAAGGTGTTTGGATTACACAATTCTTAAAATTTTTACAGTCAGAAAATATTTATCAAGACTGTGATATGTCTCAGACTTTGCCCTGCTAGTGGAAGATTTAATGATAAATAAATCTATTCCTGCCTTTGAAAATGACAAACTTAGGGAATAGAGTTAATACCATGTAAGATTCAGACAATTTATTAATTTACTACACAGGATTAAGAAATTTGAAGTCTATAAGATCCTCATATTGTCTCTCCCTGTAGCCACATGAATATAATCAGCAGGTAGCTGGTGTGCATGGATTAACCAAGAGGATGTTTCGTATATATTAACTCTAAACCAATGGATATGGATTACAATCCTATTATTGTTATTTTCTGTCTTTCCATTTTTTATTTAAAATAAGGATGTGCGAATGATCACTTTCAATATATATCTTGATTAATCTTCTCAAATAGAGTTCACTTTTCTTTAGACAGCAGTTCAGGTGATAATCCAGTTTCACTGGCTTTGGGGTCATTCTGCTTCATTAGATAAATTTGTGTCTGAATTTGTTTTGATCTTTTTGTTAACAGTTGGTCTTAAATGGTAATGGTAACTTTCAAGAGGCCACTCTCATTTCTGCTTTCCAGGGTTTTTTTTTCAGGGGACATCACCTTACTACAGATAAAAAGTACAGATGATAAATTTTAATATTTTCTATATTATTTCAAAAGTGCTTGTAATTTTATGCTTGATTCATAATAAATGTCTCTCAACTGGAGTTGTAATTTAAATTATTTTGAATTACTTTGGTATTTACAATTTGTTTTTGTCTTTGAATTTTTGATAAGCTAATAGAATGCTCTCTGTAATGAGTTCTGGGTGTGCTGGTTTCCCGATAAGGTGTTTGCAAATGTGACACATCTATATATGGATTAAAATTTGCAATTTATTCCTTTCCATACGTTAATTCCAGAAACTAAATATGTAGGATATCTGGTATTGCCAGGCACTTGTTTGTAGGCCTGATGTAGTCTAATTAGTTCTGTGAATATTCTGGCTAGTATTAAAATATGGAAATATTAGAATATAGCCATAACATGCTACTACTGACATACTGTTTTTAGTTAGGTTAAGAATATATATGGGGCGCCTGGGTGGCTTAGTCAGTTGAGTGTCCGACTCTTGGTTTTGGCTCAGGTCATGGACTCATGGACCATGACATTGAGCTGGGGATGGGGCTCTGTGCTGACAGCGTGGAGCCTGCTTGGGATTCCCTCTCTCCCTTTCTCTCTGTCCCTCCCTCTCTCTCTTTCTCTCTCAAAATAAATAAATAAACTTTGAAAAAAAAAAGAGTATATATGAACACCTTTGGTTTAGAGCAAATGATGTTTTACTTTATTCTGCTGAAATTAGGGGCTGAACTGTTAAGGAAGACCCTTTGTCAGAGCATCAGATTTGGTGGTACAGTCAGAGGCTTTTGCCCTATGACTGGGTGAAAAACCTCATTTATTAACTGAAACAAAATCCTCATGAACACTTGAAAACAGATACAGTAGAACCAAAATCTGTCAGGATTTGATGGCTAAGCTCATGAAAAAGTAACCTGTGGATAAAAGTTTCTTTCTTCCTTCCTTCCTTTCTTTTCTTTCTTTCTTTCTTTCTTTCTTTCTTTCTTTCTTTCTTTCTTCCTTCCTGTCTTTTTTCTTTTTCAAAAAATGGACTTATAGTGTGCATCTAACTTCAGTAGTGGCTCATAAAAGGAAAACTAGTTTTTCTGTGCTTGAGTGAAGTGGGAAAAAGCAAGTTAGGGAATTCTGTTTAACAGAAACTTTATGAGGAATGAAACTGAGATTGGTGGCCCTCATCTGCACACCTTCCACAGAATTTACAGTGAAGAGAAACAAAGTAGAACAAAAGAAAGCATTCGAGGTCCATTCAGACAAGTCAGGATGCTGAAGAAACACAACCATCTGGACCACGCTAGGAAGCTGGGTGGAACTCGGCCTCTTCTGCCAAGCGCTAACATGACCTTGACTTGCAGAGCCTGTGTCGCCTCCTGCCATCTCTACTGATGGTTGATAGATAAACCATGTTGTTTAAATTCAGTTTGACCATAATCTCTTGGTGAAAATTTGCAATTAGAACAGAGATGATCCCTTGAGGTGCACAGATGGCAGGGGAGAAAGCCTATCACGAATTCCAGAGCTGTTTTTCAACCCCCAGTGTTGAGGGTGGAGTCTCTTCTGAAGTTGCCTCTTGAAAGATCAAAAGAAGTGAGACTTGAAGTAGTGAATGTCTTCCCTGTTTGCCGTCATCTGCTTTATGTACAAATATCTATATTGACACTGACAGGATTATTTGGAGAGACATGTTGTATGTGTGTGTTAGTGAAAATAAAATTGGGAAATAGAGAAAGAGCTTCAATGTTTAGCTTTTGATAAATACCTGCTTGTTTTCAAGATGTACATAACATATGTTCTGTTAAAATGCTAGACATTTGTGTGTTTAGGGTTTACCAAAGACATTTGTATATGGAAGACTTGCCCTGTGAAAAGAATCTATAAGATCCTTAGATCAAACAGTCCCTTCATGGCTTTGAACCGCAGTTTTCTTGCCTCAGCCAATTCTTTTCCTAGATTAAGTCTCCAGGAGGAACTGACATATTCTAAGTGAAGTGTATCACTTCTGTCTATAAGCCTGTCTTTCATCGAATATGTCTTCTGCAAGCCTGAGAAGGCCCCCATCCCCTGTCTTGCACACACGTAGTTCTTTCTCCATCTTCCAGTTCTCTTGCCATCTTCTCTCACACCGCCAGACTTTAAGCTCAAGCGTCACATGGGAAAGCTAGCCAAACCCTCAAAATTCCATTTATTGTGGGGAAATCAGAGGACACAAAACCCGTGAGAAAATCTCATTGCAAAGATGAGCCCCACCTATTTGAGATGTTTCCAGTTTCAGGAAGTACTGAAGTTGGATGAGGATGATGAAGACCATACAGCCCAGCCTCAGAAATTGGTGAATGTCCTGGAAAAATATAGAGGCATCCAAGCATATATTGGTTCTGGAGATCAAGTGACTTCAGTGATGGCTAACACAGGAGGCAGGGGCTGTGAGATGACTGACCTGATGCACATGAAAGTATATCACACTGGAAATAGGGACAAGATGTGGCTTTAGCCAGAGAAGAGGGTGGGCTTGAGATTGTGGAGGGCTTGTGCAGACTGGGAACTGAACAAGTTCCTCCTCATATCTGAAAGCTCCCAACACTCCCTACAGAACTGCACACTGATGAAAACACACCTTTGCGATCACTTTAGGATGTGGCTGCCCAGTCTTGGCTGCTTCTGTGTGAGGGTGCAGATATCACTGGCTAATAGGTATCATGGAACAGGGATTAGGGAGATGCTGGAAAATTTCAGAGGGATATCATTCTAGGATGTGCAATGGATGTGAAACTGTCCACTTGCTAGGTTCTTTTATTCATGTATGGTGATAGGCCCTTTGGACCTACTCTAAAACCTAATGGGTAGAGTTGCTAGGTATAACATTTTTTAAAGTGTATTTATTTATTTTGAGAGAGAGAGCATGCACAAGTGGGGAAAGAACAGAGAGAGAGGGAGAGAGAAAATCTCAAGCAACTTCCACACCATCACACAGAGCCTGATGTGGGGCTCGAACTCACAAACTGTGAGATCATGACCTGAGCTGAAAACAAGAGTTGACACTAAACCAATTGAGCCATCCAGGTGCCCCTCAGTTACAACATTTTAACTTTGATCATAAGGTGGTTCCATTTTATGTATGTATGTATATATGTATGTATGTATGTATGTATCTATCATCTATCAAAAGAACATAGCTACACCTTTATTTATTTACTTTTAAGTAAGTTTAAATCCTTGAGGATGCTGAAGATACAGCATCACATGGATTCCATGGCCAATGGCTTTTACAGGAAGAGTGCTTCGGAATTTGGCATGAACCATGAGTTACTTTCCCTAGGATTATTCTGGTTTTGTTCAGCTTGCCACCAGGAGTCACTGTGTTGTTCTTTGCTTTGTATACATAAGCACTTCTCTTGCCTTGATAGATTTCAATTTCACCTTGAGCATAAACATATTCAGTTTTGAGAATAGCTGTGTACTCCCTCTGATTCCAGGGACCCCACTTATAGCCAGCAAAAATGACCTTGGACTGTAGCCTTCCAGCCATATTTGTTGTTTTAGGAGTCCTATTCCCAGCAGGCCTCCCCAGGCTCCAAGATGGCAAAAGAGCTCTTTGTATCTATTTTCAAAGGCTTTGTTGTAGTTCTGTATTTTTAATACTGAATGTAAAGGTATATTCTTCCATAAAAGCTGGCTGACATGTTTGTTGAATCAACTTTTTTTTTTTTTTTGCATTCTCATGAATTCTCAATGAATGTTCTATAACCAGATATACTGTCTAGTTTTCTGTCTAATTTTTATCTCTCTCCCATTGTGGAAAATGGACCAAGGTGATGTGATAAATTATTTGTTTTCTACAAATAATCACTTGGAGCTCCTGATATGAAACAAAAGACCTTCTATAAAAACATTCTCTTTCTTTGAGAAAAGGGCAGTATCTGCTGTGGGGTGACAAGAAAGGGTTTTTCGTCTTCTAGCCAAGGAGTTTCCTGTGCTGATAGATGATTACACCAGCTCTCTGGGACTCTACTCAGCCTTTCAAATGCAATTCCTCCCTTTGCCCTTCTAGTCTAGTGTATTGAGGGTAGAGTGAATAAGTGAAACACTGTATGTATCTAACCAGTCAGCATGGTGGGTGCCCGAGGGCTTCTCTTACTCCCCACATATCCCACTACAAGCATATGTGACCCTCCTCAAAGACATTCCCATCTTTTTTGGTAAAATGACTTGCAAGCCCTTTAAGTTGTGGTTTCCTATTTCATATATTCTCTGTCTTCCTGTTTTCAGAGATTCCTCAACATTTCTCAGTTCCTCTGACACTTCTTGATCTGGGTAAGGGGCTGGTAAAGAGTTCATTTGTATATAATTTAATATTATCTCTAGAGAGGCTGATGAGAGAGAGAAAGGTGGGTGTGCTCAGGTCATTACTTTACTCCTAGCTTGTAGATAAGATGAACTGTGTTTTTCTAGATGGAAATTGTTTTTCATTGAAACAGGTTTCTGTTTCCAGTAATGTCATAGTGCTCTCATATTTACATTTGCTATTGTTATTTTATTTTGTCTATCTTTGACCTCTTTCTCCAGTCTGATTGGAAGGAGAATTACCCACATTATTTTCACTTGTTGAAGGAAGAGGAAGTCTAGTAAAGAAACAGAACTGAAAGAGAGACCAAATGGCCCTTCGTCTTCTGAGTCATTTCTATTCTGTTTATTTCTCCATTTGCTCAATTTCTTTGAGTACACATGAGGCTGAACTCGCATGTCATCAGGTAAGCAGCCACCGAAAAATAGATGGCATTTTCATTTTGGGTCAGCAGAAGTACATATTCTAGATCAGCCATCAATCTGGAGTCAAATAGTATGGTGTTTTGTTAGGGTTGATTTAGTGGTCTTCAAATCAAAATAACCTTTTGCATATTGAAAGTACATTATTGCATAATTCATTTTATGCAGTAATCTCATTAAGTTGTTGTTGTTTTGTTTTTTTTTTTTACATTCTTACCAACTGACCTTATTTGTCCAGGACTTAATTTTCTGTGTCCCGCAAGCCCCTCAGTGTATCCAGTGGTAACTGCCACTTTTAATTTACCTGAGACTTATCTACTTTGATTTTAGTCTTGGACAAGTTCTGTGAAAATGTCTTGTCTGTAATCCATTTCCTTAATGTATATCAGGTAGTAATAGAGAAAAAGGGTTAGAGTTATAGAAGCACAAGGCTGAATTATCCATTAGTTTGGGAATTCAAATTCTCTACTTTTGTTGTTGTTGTTGTTGTTGTTATATATTAGATTGTAGGAGGTGAAATAGATGGACAATAAAATCTATGTTTTTGTAGTTCTGAAAAAATAATACTGACAGATTGTGAGATAGTAAAATTGCTGCAAGCTATCACTTCAGAATTTGTCTTTTTTCTCAAAATTTGAAAGTTTTTTATTTTGGCCTGTTGTTTCTTTCTCTTTGTTTTTTGGTGTTAGAGAACACAGCACCAGGCTGTGTGCATAATTTTTAGATGTGTGCTTTTCTGTAAGATTATCTATTCATTGCTTTATCATCTTTTACTCGTGGGCTTGAAATTTTTCAACTACATTGAAATGGTGTTACACTTTTTGATTTGCCAATTGCCAAACATTTTTCATTTTGATGCCTTATTTTCTTAACCCCCCCCCTTCTAACCCTCCAGACTATCAAAAGTATCTCTCCCATCCCTGTATCATAGTTACTATTTGTTTAATGCTTACAGTGAGCCACACAGTGTGTCACTAGATTTATGTACTTAATCTCCTGTAATCATTTGTGCATGATCACACAGAAAGGATGGGTGTAGTTGGGATTTTCCTCACTGAAGTTTGCTCTGCTGTTGGGTCTTCCTCCCAATGAATCCAATCCCATTTTAGTTGGGTATTTTGGCACTGTGCAACACACACTTGATGATTGACCAACTGATGAGTGCTGTTGACACAGAAGTCCAATGCAACTTTGACATCATCTCTGTTCCTTATTTAACCCTTCCTCTGTGTCCATTTTAACCCAATAAATCTAGTAAAGTTTACTGCCCAGCTTTGGCAAGCCCTGAAAATCAAATTGGAGAGTAGGCCTGAAAGATAGGTAGTTTCAGCGTTTGGGGCTATGTAAAAGTGATCACAAGTGATGCTTGTGATCCCGTTTCTAGGAACCTAGTTAGTTCCCTCTTGAAATGTCTCTAATTCTCATTTCAGGATATGTAGCCTCTTAACTCATGACCTACTGGTTCTTCTGTATTAACCATTCTGTCATGACAGTTCAGTTCATAGTGCTGACAATCAGCTAGTAACAAATTTGTGATTGAGAATCTGTGGGTTCAGTCAGAATAGTAAAGCTTTCTGTACAGTGGACTTAGTAAATATTTGTTTTGAGCACACATACGTGTGATCATTCGTGTGCGTCATGGGTTTTTCATTAATCTCTAACTCTGCTTGGAGCACACTTTGTTCATTGTACACCTAAAAGTGAAAAAGCATTAGATTATCTAAGTAGATTGGATTTACCATGTATACGTTTTATTTTTTTCTCTCAGATGTTCATAGACATAGCAGTAGAGATGGCTTATCTATAATATCAGGCAAGTGCAGATCCTGACTAAATATTATACAGTAGAGTATTCCTTGTTGAACATAAAAGATGGTGTGAAGTGTATTTATGTAATGGTGATTAAGATTCTTATTTTTTCAAATCCTACTGGGCAATCAATTTTTCTAGAATAAATACCATCACCCCTCATCCCCACCTGTTTTGGATCAGTGTATTTGCATAATGGGATTTCAAGTTAACAAAGAAAATATACTGACTCCGTTTAATCACATGGGAATATGGTCTTCTGGATTTAATGAAGATGCTTTCAGAAGTTAAAAATAATCAGAAAATAAAGATGGGAGTCATGATATATTTCAGAACTAAGGAGATCTCTTCATGAAGGCTGGCCAGTGATGGTTCAATTTCTGTCAAGTCTAACCACATGCTATCATGCTGTTAAATAAAAAACAATAAACACAGTTCAGTGACACAGATAATGGAGAGAAGATGGCAGGGTCCAGATGCACTTTTGCTTATGTGTTGTGTTATCTGTATAATTTCTAAATTTTTCCAGACATCAGGAGAGTTAAAGAGTCTGCAGCTTTAAGTATCCTGTTGAGTAGCTCTAAGGGCAATTGGAAGACATGGAATCTTTGAGGTCCTGGTAGGCATTTTCCACCACAGACTTCACAATTTCATTACAGGCTGAATGATATGAATGAGTAGTAGCTCAACCAGCCGCAGAAATAAAAGCATACATACCCTGAATCCTCCCTCTCTCCCCTGTCATCAGAAATAGTCATTCGAAGTGACATGATGTTGTTTTTGAGCATCTCGTGGTGTCGAAGAGTTGCGTGGAAACCAAGCATATCAGCTTCTTCCAGTTTGAGTGAAATTAATTTTAGTAGGCTCCGGAGTTTGGCAAATTTAATTCTAACCCCTGTAAGGCTTTAACTTCTATCCTATAGTGGTATACACAGTAGTCATCCTGTATTAAGATAACAACTACCCAGAAGAGATCATTCATCTGATCTACATTTCTGTTTCCTTATCTGGAAAACGGGGATGATAGTATCACTTAGTTTACAGGGTTGTTGAGAGGATTTTAAAAGCTAAATTTAATCAAGTGCTCAGCAGAATGTAATTTGGTTGGTCTCATTTCTGTGGTCTCCGCCATCTCTTTGGTAAAGCTCTTTCTATTATTTTCAGGCACTTAGGTGACTGTTTTATTGACCTCCTACTGAAGAGTGCATTAGAAGAGATCTCAGAGCAGTTTAGATACATTATCTTATTTAGTCCCAGATCCTGTTACTGAGATCACAGGCAATATTTACACTGGGTCATGAATTTATTTGGTTGGGATAAAGTATCAAAGAAACATGGTTAAAAATTTCATTTTTCTTTGGAATGATCACCCATGAGGGCACATTTCAAACTTACCAATCAATCATCTATTATGTGCCAGTCATTGCCTAAGGTGTTTTAATTTTGTACTTGATCTCAGGTGAGACTCATGACTTTTTTTTGCAAGATAAGGAGCTGAAGTTCAAAAAGTGAAGCTCTGTTAAGTGAAACAGTTAATAAGCAGTAAAACCTAAATTCAAACCCGGATCTTACTCATTTCAGAAGCCCTTATTCTGGGCAGTATACTCCCCAAAGTATACCCTAACAAACTGGAATTAGCAGTCTTGTATGCTGGGGTGCCTGGGTGGTTCTGTTGGTTGAGTGTCTGACTCTTGGTTTGGCTCAGGTCATGATCTCATGGTTCCTTGGTTCGAGCCCCACATGGGGATCTGTGCTGTCTGTGCAGGGCCTGCTGGGGATTCTCTCTCTCTCTCCCTCTCTCTCTCTCTCTCTGCCTCTCCCCCACTTACTCTCTAAAAATAAATAAACTTAAAAAAATCTTGTATGCTCTCTTACAAATGCAACTTATTTAGCACAAAGGAAACTATGTAACAATGTGGAAGGGCCTGGATGGATGTTTAGATGTTTGACTCTAAAATAGAGCCTATTGCAAATCCTATACAAGAAAGTTCCATCAATTCATTTTCTGATTCTCTTCCCTTCTCTGTCAGAGAATTCATTGATCTGTTTGCTGGTAAGAGTCCGTATTACAAGTCTCAGAAGAAATCTGAAATAACTTTAAAATGAATCCTTAAACAATCCATTTAAATTTTGAAATTATTAAGTTTGAAACATTTTGTTCAAAGTGAGGACAATTCTTCCTATATTACAAGTGTACAAATTAGATATAAAAGAATTACCTTTAGTGAAAATGATTTAAAAAATCTGAATAATTGGGGCGCCTGGGTGGCTCAGTCGTTAAGCGTCTGACTTTGGCTCAGGTCATGATCTCACGGTTCGTGGGTTGAAATCCCACTTCGGGCTCTGTGCTGATTGTGCAGAGCCTGGTTGGGATTATCTCTGTCATCCTTTCTCTCTGCCCCTCCTGGACTCATGCATTCTCTCTCTCAAAATAAATAAATAAACTTTAAAAAATCTAAAGAACTATACTATGTATATATGTATACATATATATGTATGTTACAAACTTAATTTTTTTCTTACTTTCATTTCTCGTTTGAAAGTTAAAGAGCATGTGTACTAATCAGTGAGCTCCCAAATTTTATAGCCTGAATTGCCCTGTGTCTTTAGACTCTCTGTCTCCTATTAGTGGTCATAAGCCATACGCAAGGGTCTCCACCCATCATTGTGCAGTTTAAAAAGGATTCAACCCAGATTCAGAGCTTTGTGGCAGTACTGGTTCCTCATGATTTGCCTTTACTGCAGTTGTATTCTGAAATGCCATCTAATTGCACCTGACAAATACATGCACTCTCTCTTAGCTTGGTGGATTCCACGTGAAGTGTGTGAAATACTTGTCTTGTGCTTATACTGTTCTTTTCGTCCTGTGGTCCCCCATCCGACTTTCTTACTCAGCCTTATTTCTTATGTAGAAATCTCTCTAAGTTTTATGAGAGCCTTGCATCGTTGATGGCATATGTAGGTGGGGGTAAGTATGTGAGCAACTACTCAAAAGCCAAGTGATGCAGCAGTAGGGGGCCTATTCCTAGGCTAAGCTTGAAATCTTGAAAGAAATAAAAAATGAAAATTGTATTCAAATGAGGTTTCCCAGTTTCTTCTTTGATATTAAACTGATGAGGTAAATTGCTTTCAGAAGTTAAAATAGAGATCTAAAGGTTATAATAATATCAATGCAAAAATAGCCCAGAGAAATGAAGAGACAGAGAGTTCATTTAAATATGCGAATGACTTGTGGAGATGTAATGGCCCTATTAATATTAATTACGCCATTATCATTCACTGCTCTCCAAATGGAAAATTGCCAGTCCATGTATCACTGGCAGAGACCTGAAATGTAAATACAAGTTGACAACCTCGCTTCTGTGCATACAGGTCACCCATGTTCCTAGTTGAAAACATCATAACTAATCTAATCTCGAAGCAGTCTAAGTTGGGCAGAAAAACTCAGGAAGTGAAGGTTTTCCAACTTCTAAATGTTGATTGTCATGGTACCTTGGGCTTGGTCTTTCACCAGTTGAAGTCCTGACGTCTGGCCAGTACCAAAGTGCTGGTTTCAGGTTCTGGTTTATCTCTTCTGGGTCTGCATACCCCCCTTAGGAAGGTGGTGGGGAAGAACCCCTATGGAGGGGTTCTGCATAGTGAGGAGATGGCCAAGGGATGGTCTATTTTTGACGACCTGGGATACAGGGGATGGCTTGTTTCAAAAACCATTATTTACACCCAAAGTTTTTCTTTATTTGGGGATGAATAAGGGTGAAGATGTTATGCCTGAAAAACTATCTCATCAGAGAGAGAGAGAGGTTAGCCTTTTAACTCTGCACACTGGTGCTTTTTTATTGAAGCAATTGGCATTTAATGAGGAAGATAACACCATTTTGAAGGTTGTATTTATTTATTTTTAAACACTGTGACTGTCCTAGTGTTTAGAAGATAATGTTTTTATGTGTGGTTGAAAATGGTTGGTATCAAGTTGAGTCCTGCACAGATACATTTCATTAAATTCCCAAGACTTCGGTTTTCACCCCATTAAGCTCCATTATCAAAATTGCCAGGCAATCCCTTAAAAGCTTAAAAGTTACATTTCTAATAATTGCCCAGGTCTCTTCCCTCTTGTTCAAGTGTAACATGCTATTTTAAATGAGTCAGAGTGTGTGTTTAGCTGCCAGTTTGAATCCCCACATCTGGGAATCGTCCCAAGATCACACGCTTCCTGTCTGGAGGAAGGAGCATCCTCAGTATGAACAATCACCAGCAGTGATTTGAGGCAGCCATAAAAGGAGACATCCCGGGTGAGTCCATGTGATAAAATATGGAAAAGGGAGCTGTGGATGTCTTGGGTCCTTGACATGTGAAGGTAATTAAACCTCTAGATTCGAATTCTTCCTCTCCTCTTTATAACCATGCCTGGCCTAAGGAAAAAAAAAAAAAAGATTTGAAATATGGGCAGAGGGGTGTGGTGCCATATGGCAGCCTGAAACAAAATTACCCAAACACTTCAAAAACAAGCAGGGTGCGTTTCTCCCTCTGTTCAGTCACCATATGTGAGCTCAACACGTGAAAAGCTCCCTTCAAGTCGATTCAAACAGGCTCTTTGTATTTTGGCCTCCAAGTGTGTTTCCTTGAAACAAAAACCAGAGGAGCTTGGAGAGACGTTCCAGTGAGGTCCCCGCAGGGTCTGAATCCAACACTGCAAAGCTTGTAGAACTATTTTTGAAGTGAAAAAATTTTAGGAAGAAGGAAGATAATGGGGGAAAAAAAAGAATCCTTGCCTTCAAGAGGCAAGCTCGCTTTTGACATTAGACTGCTCTGGGAGTTGTTGATAGAAAATAAGAGGGATATGTTCCTGCCCTGATCATCGGAGAAGGGCTTTTGGTTGTTACAAACAATAAGCACAGAGATATCTTTACAAAATCACGACAATGAATTGATTGAATGAAGAAGCAGTGAACTAAACGGGAAATATTAGTAAAATGTGATCTAGGTTGTTGGTGAGTCCTTGACTGCCTACTTCTTGAATCCAACCTTTCCTTTTCTTGTACAGCCACTAACTGTACATGTTTGCTTGTTAACTTTTATCACAACACCTCTTTTCACCTTCTACTTTGAAGTTACCACTTGGCTTATTTAAAACATGCATACCGCCTTGGGACTAGGAAACCTCGTGATGTCTTTGGGATTGAGTATATTGTACAATACATAAACAAAGTGCTCAAAATGTAATTGCGAATACAATGAAATCATAGGAAAGAAAATCCCGAGCAGAATTTGCCAGAAGAAATCAGCATCAGAAAAATCTAAAGGTCTAGAAATGCATCTGATGAGTCTGAGAGGGAGACAACATTTAGACATTTCAAAGGATCTTATGTTAGATCTAGATTCCAATTCAAGTACTTAATACAGCACCACTGATTTTTTTTTATGTGTATTTTGAGAGAGTGTGAATGGGGGAGGGGCAGAGAGAGAGAGAGAGAGAGAGAGAGATTGAGAGAGAATCCCAAGCAGGTTCTGGCCTGTCAGCACAGAGCCCAATGCGGGGCTCGAGCTCACGAACTGTGAGATCATGACCTGAGCCAAAATCAGGAGTCAGAAGCATCAGTCACCTGACTGAGCCATACAAATGGACGCTCCCACCACCGATTTTCAGTTAAAGTCACTGTGTGGAATTCAGTAGTTGGCAAAAGCTTTTGGTGAAGGCCAAATTGATGAATGGCTGGGTGATTCAGTAAACATTTTTGAATACCTGGTACGTATTACCAACCAGTCTGGTCAACATTTTTACTGGCCTAGCTATAGGGCAATTTGAACACAATAAGAGTGCTAGTACCTTTATTTTGGTTCTCTGCACAGTATGCCAGGCATTTAATCCTTTTTGGAGTTTTCATTATACACATTTTAATGTTCTGAAGTTTTTGAACTTTTGACACCACTAATTAATCTCCAGTTCTTTATTTAGTGTGTAACATTATACTAGTTATCAAAATAATAATTGGGTTGCTGGAACACATTATTATCAAAAGGTCAGACTCTTGGAGATCTCAGTTCTATTTAGATTTATAATAGTGTTTAGATTTGGGTTTCAAAGTATATCCACACACTCGCACAGTGTCACACATATCCGTTCACATGTTCAAATCTTGTCTTATTAACTGCATGGACAGGACGTTATCTAAACATCAAGAGCAAAAGGAACTTTGGAATGCCTGCTGGTCCATAATATGAATCACTAAATGCCTATTTCCTTTTCCACATTTCTTGCATCATCCCTGAGAAGGTAGCGAATGTTCTGGCATCTGTCGCATATCATAACCGCAAGCTTGCTGGAACACAGTGTTAGGTCCTTGTGGTGTCAAAGAAGCACACGTGACTTTTGGATGCCGCAGGGTAGCTGGATCCCAGAAACACACCTTTCTTCCCTTGCCTGGTTGTTTTTTAAAAAATTCCTTTGTAGAAATCAAAATTTGCCACTGCCCAAGTGGTTCAGTAGCTCGCTAATCTATAGTTCATTTCAATTGATCTTAAAGCTCAGGAGATAACATTTTTCTCAGTGGCTGGCCCCCATTTATATGTCGACACAGATCAGTGTTGATCACACAAGTGACCCAGGCTCTGAAGGGAAGAGTCGTGCTGGTCATCTAAAAAGTTATTGGAACAGACTTGCCCTTTGGTAGAAATGCATTGGGATGGAATAATGTCTCTTTTGCCAGAAGACAAGCACTCAAGTGATGTCAGCCGTGCTTGAAGAGGGCATTTAAGCATCTTCTATTTAAACAAATGGAGACACAGATTCTAATAGCAAAACAAAGTTACTTTCTAGGGCTCCAGTACACTTTCTTGACGGATGTTCCATAGTTTGCTTCACTTAAGATTATTTACTGATAGGACTTTCAGTATGACTTGAAAATGTTCTATATGTGTTAATTGATTTTTTAAATTAGGAATTTTTGATATTAATTTCACTTTGGGAAAAGCAAGATAGAACATTATACAACTCATTACATTGTCCAACTATGAAAGGCCTGCAGCAATGAATTAATTTGCTAAATACTGTTTCTAAGTCATAGACTTAATGGACAAGACCCTGGGGAATTAAAATGATGATGGGTTCTAGGGATTGCCTGAATTGATAAAATAGTGCAATCCAGGTCACTTGCAGCTGTTTTTTTTTTTTAAGTTTATTTATTTATTTTGAGAAAGACAGAGAGCATGAGCAGGGAAGGAGCAGGGAGGGAGAGAGAGAATCATAAGCAGGCTCCATGCTGTCAGTGCAGAGCCCCACATGGAGCTCATACTCATGAACCTGAGATCATGACCTGAGCCAAAATCAAGAGTTGGACACTTAACCGACTGAGCCACCCAAGCATCCCCAGGTCATTTGCAGCTTTAACTACAACTTCAGGGTATGACAACTTCATCTGTATCACTTGATCTCAAAATAGCTTATTTGAAAATAAGTTGTATTTACTAAGGTAGTCGAAAGAAGTTTCTCTGGTTTGGGGGCGTTAGAAGGGTGCTAAGGACTTTGATGGTAGACCACTAATTAAATAGCAGAGGCCTCTCCTTTTAAAGTTAAGCTTCATTTTACTAACCTTACTATAGGCTGTTGCCCTCTTGGTTAGAATTTAAGGAAAATACATTTTACTGTGCTTTGGTTACTCCACAAATGCATAAAAGTTAAAAAGTTTGTAAAAAAAAAAAAAGGATAAAAAGAAAGGCGTTAGAAATGAGAGAGGGCTTAAAACGTCGTCGAGGCCCCTTAATTTATTATCTGCTGTTGTTCCTTTATGACTTACTGTTCTTTGAAACAGCTTCCTTGAAAGCAGTTTATTATGTACTTAATTGGCCTGACCCTCAGAGTTGTGCTTGTGTGTTTATACAGATGGCAGACCGCAATCCATAAGTCTCTCTATATCAAGAATCTCTGACTTCTTGTGAATTTACATTGAATTTCTAAAATAAATGAGTTTTCTGCTTTCATTTTTGTTTCCCCAAATTGTCCACCTTTCTCAGGGGCAAGGAGGCTAGTTTTCCCCTGTGACCATAGTTATACAATATCATTCTTTTTTTTTTTTTTTAAAGAGAGAGAGAGTGAGTTAGGACAGAGACTGAGCAGGGGAGAGGGGCAGAGGGACAGAGAGAAAATAGAAAATCTTAAGCAGGCTCCATCTGAGCATGGAGCTTCATCCCACAACCCTGGGATCATGACCCGAGCCCAAATCAAGAGTGGGACACTCAACCAACTGAGCCACCCAGGTGCCCCTTCATCTTGCTCTTAATTCCTTCCAAAATCATTTGCTATGAAGTAGCCAGAATAATTTTTTTTTGAAACAATAAAAAAGCTTAAAATGCTCCCAATGATTTTCCATTATATCCAAGATAAACAGATACAGTAAAAGTAAAATAAACAGATAAAGATAAAGTAGAATATGCCTTTATGTTTAAATGCGTAATTATTTTTAGAGTGAGAGAGAGAGGGCATGAGCAGGAAGGCACAGAGAGAGAGAGAGGGAGACAGAGAATCCCAAGCAGCCTCTGCACTGTCAACACAGATCCTGATGCAGGGCTTGAGCTCATGAACTGTGAGATCATGACCTGAGCTGAAATCAAGAGTCTGATGCCTAACTGACTGAGCCACCCAGGCACCCCTAAGGTAGAATATTCTTAACCCAGCTTTTTAGACTCTGTGTGATCTGATCCCTTTCTACTTTTCTGTGTTTACCTTTAGCCATTCTCCCCTTTGACTAATTGCCTTCTTTTAAATATACTGGTTTTAATTTAGTTCCCCCAAAGAGACAAAGCTCATTCCCATCTAAGAACCTTTCTAGCTGGTGCCCCCTCTGGTAGAAACACATTTTCCCCTATTTTTTCGTCCCTAGCCTTCACTCTCAGATTAAGTGCTATTTTCACCTTAAGGGGATCTCGGAAGGAAGTTTCAAACAGAGGATTTTGGTGTGACTAATGGGAACTACATAAGAAGCAAAACAATGCACACAGAATTGTTTAGGTTGGCTTAAGAAACCAAAATGACAGTGTTGTGTATTAGATATCCAGAATTTATTCACCTTGCATAATGGAAACTTTATACCCTTTGACCAATATCTCCTTATTTCATTCTCCCCCCAACACCTCCCTCCTGCCTCTGGAAACCACTATTATCCTTTCCACTTCTATAGGTCTGACTATTTTAGATTCCATATGTAAGTGAGGTCATGCAGGATTCATCTTTCTCTGTCTGGCTTATTTCACTTAGCCTAATGTTGTCCTTGTTTATCTATGTGGTTGCCTTAGTAGGGCTTCTTTTTTAAGACTGAATACTATTTCATTATATATCTCTTTTTCTATCTATATATATGTCTGCCATCTTTCTATCTCATGTTTTCTTGTCCATTTACCCATCCCTGAAATTTAGTTATTTCCTTACCGTGGCTATTGTGAGTAGGGCCGCAGTGACCATGGAATCTTATCTCTTTGAAATCCTGATTTCAATACTTTTAGATAAATTCCTAGAAGTGGGATTGCTAGATGATATGGTTGTATATTTTTTAATTTGGGGGGAGAACCTTCCTACTATTTCCCATAGTTCTATATCAGTTAAATGCCCATCAACAGTGTTCAAGGGTTCCCTTTTCTCCACATCCTCACCAACTCTTGTTATCCTTTGTCCTTTTGGTAAAAGCCATTCTAAGAGACATGAGGTGATAGCTCATTGTGGTTTTGCTTTGAATTTCCCTGGCGATTAGTTATGTTAAACTTATCTTTTCGGATACTGATTGGACATTTGCAGATCTTCTTTTGAGATATGTTTATTTAGGTCCCTTGCCTATTTTTCACTATTTTTTGGAAATTAATCACTTGTCAGATAAATGGTTTGCAAATATTTTCTCCCATTCTTTAGGGTTGCCTTTTCATGCTGATGATTGTTTCCTTTGCTGTGCAAAAGCTTTTTAGTTTGGTGGCATCCCACTTTCCTATTTTTGCTTTTGTTTCTTGTGCTTTTGGTGTCATATCCAAATAAATCATTTGCCTAGACCAACGTCAAGAAACTTTTACCCTATGTTTTCTACTTGTAGTTTTACAGATTCAGCTGTTATGTTTAAGTGTTTAACCCATTTTGAGTTGACTTTTTTACAGACGACATATGCTTAATTTCATTCTTCTAAATTAGGATATTCAGTTTTCCTAGAATCATTTACTGAGGAGACTGTCCTGTCTCCATTGTGTGTTATTGGTATATTTGTCAAAGATCATTTGAGTGTAGATATGTGGATTATTTATGGGTTATTGATTCTGTTCTATTGGCCTCTATGTCTGTTTTTATGCCCATGCCATACTCTTTTGATTACTATAACTTTGTAATATATTTTGAAATCAGGTGGTGTGATACTTCCAGCTTTGTTCTTGTTGCTGAAGATTTGTTTAAGTATTTGGGGTCTTTTATAGTTGCATATGAATTTAAAAAATTGTTTTCCTATTTTTCTAAAACACACCATTGGAATTTTGATAGAGATTGCATTGAAGATGAATACATTCTGGGGATATACTCTACAGCATTGTGACTCTAGTTAATAATGCTATATTGCATACTTGAAATTTGCTTAAGAGGGTTGATATCAAGTGTTGTCACCTTAACAAACAAAGAAGACGACAACTATGTGAGGTGATGGATATGTTAATTGGCTTGATTGTGGTGCTTATTTTGTAATGTATAGGTATGTTAAATCATTGAGTTGTACACCTTCAATAAATGCAATTTAATTGTCAATTATATCTCAGTAAAGCTGGGGGAAAAAATAAAATGAGGCAGTAAGTGATGAGCTGTCACTGCAAGGAGAATTTGAAAGCTGTGAAGAGCATAATTAATTAAAGGACTTTGCAACTTGCTCTTGACCCACATTTTAAATTGCAGAGAGTTAGTAAACCAGGACTAGAAATCTCCAAGGAATCAAGAGGACTAGACAAAACCTTGACTTATAAATAGAAAGAACAGCAGTAATGAAAAATTGGTTTAAGAGTTTAAGAGGTACCTTTGTAGTGACTGATCAGAAGTAGTCCACTATCCTACATGTCCTTACATTATCTCTGTATTCTTCCCTTGTTTTGTAACACTTCTGTCATGGCTGGAAGGTGATGTGGGAGGAAGTAGATGATAGGACTCAGGGGCCTCTCAGAAACCAGTCATGATATGAATCTGATAACTGAAAGTGAGTACTCATTGCATAGATTCTATGCATGACTGCTCGGGATGCATCCTGTAATGTTAATGTTAATATCATTCATTTTCCTAAACCTGACACAGTTTGTTGCATGAGTTGCAATGTTAATTTTCTGTCTGTGAAGCACAGGGGATTGAAGTGGCCCTGTGTGCTTTTTGTCTGCCTGGTACACACCCTCTTCTCATAAAGCAACCTGGTTTCTGATTGAGCATCTATCCTCCCCTAGCCATGGCCTGGGTGTGTGACATTTGCTGGTCCAATCTGACTGATGCCTGGAAATTTAAATCTGGAGTAGAAATAACAGCCAGGAGCTGGTTTTCCCAGCTGCTAAACCATAAGACACTCATGACATTTTCCTATCTGTATTCTCAGAAATGCCCTAATTCTTCGACTTGTCTGAGGCAAAATAATTTCTTTGAATCACTGAGATACCAAGTACAGATGGAGCTAGAGCCTCAAGGTTGCAGAATGTTAATCTCTTACTGCTAGGAAGATCCACCTAATGAATGAAGTGAGGCCTGGCTTGGGAAATGGTCGTGGGCTGATAGAGATGTGTTCATGCAGATTTATTATCATGGCCTTGTAATGTCCCTTATGGCAATAGTGCTTTTATTCTAATTAATACATGATCTATCACTGAAGCAAATGCTTCCCAGTATAATTTTCACTAAAAAATGGAATCTGGTTGCTTTTCTTCCACAGCAGAGTGAATTCAGTGAAGTGAACTTCTGGGTTTTGGCTACTAAACCATGCTTTCCTTCCATTCATTCATTGTCATTCAATAAGCATTTTCAGATACTATAAACATTTCTATACTACATCGAGTACACTAAGCTGTGGGCTAATAGGGTTTCTTTCCAGAACATTTTTATGTGACCAAGGTGATCAGTTTTGCTAGAGAAAAATTTAAGAGACTTCAGGAACAAAGTGTCATTTCAGACAGAGATCCATGAAGTTTGTAAAGACTTTGAAGAGATTGTGGGTCTATAAAACAACTATCCTTGTCAATGGCTCCAGGATATAGTCTAGTATTTAACCTCAGAAGATTTCCAAAAATTCTCTTATGAACTAACTAGAATTCTTCTCCTAAGATCCATTTATGCCTTCCACCCCATCTTTGCATCTATGGAATAGCCCATTCCTTAACGATAACCCTTCACTTCATTAATAGAGTTCATGAAATCCTTTCTGTAGTTAAGACAGTTACTAAGTCACTTTTTAGCCTTTTTCCTTCTTTGGACTGTCGTCTAATTATGTCAACCTTTATACCATAATTAAACTAAAGAGTGCTGCAGAAGAATTGAATTTAATACTTCCTAATCAAACCAGGGGCCTGGAGAAGAGAACTGTGGTTAGTGGCCTAGTAAAGCTAAAGATGTTTCATGGTCTGTGCTGTTCTGTGCTTTAAGCCTCCATCTGGCAGAGGCTTGGAGGAAGCAAACAAAAAAGTTATTACAACCATTGTCTTTCAGTGGCGCTTGACCCATGGGTGAACTTGAAGTACCTGAAACAGGTATGAATCATGCCACCTTCATTAAAAAAAAAATCCCAAACACAGGAATACTCAGTGTGTTTACAGTAACATCCTAAAAGATCAGCTTCCGGATCTAGCAAGTTTGAATCTTAGATCTCCCAGTGGAAAGTACAGAACAACCTTAGAATTACCAGATTTAAGTGATCTCATATGTACCTCACTATCACGTGTCTTCTGTCCTCTGCTGCGTTTAGGGGAGAGAGTGATGGCCCAGTGGTTCTATTGAGTCCACGTATGTGCTTGCTGTGAGTATCTCTTTAGCCATAAATGTTCCTTTATTACCTTTAAAATGGCTGATAGATTTTAATATATTGTCTACATATTTTAGATAAAATATATGTTCCAAATAACTTCATGTCCATAGGCCCTCTTTGACCTTTTTTTTTTTTTTTTTACTTTCTCTTCTGACTGCTATCTATACCTTAACACGAGGAGCAAGGAAGTTGGGAAATTACTCTGGTGTTCCCCCACTTTCCTTCCTCCTAACCTGAACATAAAGCTGACCTGCAATTTGAATCAGAAGCTATGTGATTTCTCAGTCTCAGCTCCTTCCAGGGCTGCTGTCTCCATAACTGGATGTCCTCAGGCCAAAACTAGGGTGCATCAAGGGAGATGCCCAGGGTGCAACATTTAGAGAAGCACTTACTCTGAGTTCTCCAAGTGCTGGCTCTGAGTGCCTCCTGGCCTGGCCTTCCTAAGTCATTCCCAGTGAGATACGCAGTAGGCGTATAGACATGCTAGGATGTGGTTGGAGGACAGTTGCACTCTTTAGCTGCAATCCTAGAATAGTTTGACCCACATAGACATGGAATAAGAATTTTGTGGACCCAGGGCAGGGGGGGGGGGCGCGGATCTTGGGTATTAACTTTCTGTGGCTAAATCAAGATCTCTATTCTGGTCCCTCTGAAACTTTTTTTCACCTCTCTTGACTTTGTGCTGATGTTATAGGCTGAATTGCATTCCCCCAAAATTGATAAGTTGAAGTACTAATCCAAGTACATCAGAATGTAACTGTATTTGGATGTAGGGACTTTAAAGTGTTAATTAAGAGTAAATGAGGTCATCTGGTGGGCCCTAATGCAATAAATTGGGTGTGCTTATCAGAAGGGGTAGAGGGGCACCTGGGTGGCTCAGTCAGTTAAGTGTCCGACTTCAGCTCAGGTCATGATCTCGTGGTTTGTGGGTTCAAGCCCTGTGTCCGGCTCTGTGCTGACAGAGCCTGGAGCCTGCTTCAGATTCTGTGTCCCCCTCTCTGTCTGCCCCTCCCCCCTTTATCTTCTGTCTCTCTCTCAAAAATAAATAAACATTAAAAATTAAAAAAAAAAGAAGAGGTAGAGACCCAGGGAGGTATGTGGGGTAACAAGAAGCTGGCCATCTTGCAAGCCAAGGAGAGTGGCCTCAGGAGACACCAAACCTTTTAACACCTGAATCTCAGACTTCCAGCTTCCAGCAGTATAAGAAAATAAATTTCTGTTGTTTAAGCTACCCAGTCTGTGGTATTTTGCTATGGTAGCCCAAGTAAGCAAATACAGCTGATCATATGGCCAGTGCAATACCAGGAAAGTCCTAGTGCAGGAAAACTTTCCCTTTTTAGCTCTGAATATGACCTTCTGTGGCCCTCATATGGACGATTAGTTTTTACCATTTTATTCTTTACTCTAATGTTAAAGAAGCTATTCTTGGATTAAGAAATCCCTTTGTGAGTTATAATTAGGATTGGAGGCCAAGCCAAGAAAGACCTCTAGAGGCTTCTCTTTGCTCTAGGAATAGGATTGTAAATTTTAATGGATCGTCTCAATGTTCTCTGAGTTCGAGGCCATGCCCAGTCCCTGCTGTTATTACCTTCAGTGGAAAAAAAATCGACTAGATGTCATTCTTGAATGATGGACTCTGCCTTCCTTCCAAACAAAACCTGGCTAATTTCCATAATGTACATTTAATGATCAGGACCATTTATTTGTCTCCCTAGTTCTTTTTCATTTAATTTAAGGTTAAGTCACATCTATTCTCTTCACTCTTAAACACACATGAGTGTGTACGCACCCACAATATGTAGAAACTCCAATAACAATAAATTAAAATACATAAGAAAAGAGGTGCCTGGGTGGCTCAGTTGGTTAAGCATCCAGCTTTAGCTCAGGTCATGATTTCACAGTTCGTGAGTTTGAGCCCTGTGTCGTGCTCTGTGCCGACAGCTCGGAGCCTGAAGCCAGCTTCAGATTCTGTGTCTTCCTCTCTCTCTGCCCTTCCCCTGCTCATGCTTTGACTCTCTCTCACATGCACACAAATAAACATTAATAAAATAAAATAAAGTAAAATAAAATAAAATAAAATAAAATACTTAAGAATGGACCAAAAGAACACTCCCCCCCCCCTCCCAGGGGACAAATATCTGTCATGAATTTGGTGGTGTCAACAGCCAGTCCTAGGATTAATTCCACCGCCAGTGGGCTCGAGTATTCGTGTCTACAAAGGGAAGATATAGTACCAGACCACCTCTAATTCTGTTATGTAAAGATTCTATAACAAGAAATAAAAGAAAAATAATTGGAAAATGAAAGTGATATGTTCAAATCTTAACAGGCTGGACACATTATCTGAACCTCCACTCTTTCCCAGCCATGTCAAAACATTCAAAGTATACCTCTCTCGGATCTAGTAACCATATCCCAGCCATACATTTAGGCAAGTTATATTCATTCAGCATGTGAAATTTATTCCCGAGGCCAACATTTTCAAACCTGATGCCTATAGGCCACGATGGGGGCAGGGCAGAGGCAGTCGTGAGCTAAAGAGCAGAGCACGTAGACTGTCTAAAGGGTTCACCCAGGATTCTGCCCTGTGTATTACCGACATGTAAGGTGAGGGGATCCACAGTTGATCTTCAGATTTTCAGAAGCCAGATATCAGAAGCCAGACATACAAATTTTAATATCACATTTCATAACCTTAAAGATTTTTAAGTTTATGTATTTATTTTGAGAAAGGGAGCAAGTGGGGTAGGGGCAGAGAGAATCCTAAGCAGGCTCTGCATTGTCAGCATACAGCCAGACACAGGGCTCAAACCCATGACCATGAGATCATGACCTGAGCTGAAACCAAGAGTCAGACATCCAGCCGACCAAGCCACCCAGGCACCCATTTCATAACCTTAGAATGTTGGCAACCATAATTTTTTCTGGAAACTTTGTAAGGTAAATAAACATGTCTGCCATAATTTTTTAATGTCCCTATAGTTCTCAATGTAGGAGCTATGCAAACATTCCCTGACAGGGGATTCACATTGTCTACTTCTGTGGGAAATCTGTTCCCCCAGGGTGCGGCAGATTCTCATGGCTAATTACGTGTTTTGTCTTACTGCTTTCGACTAGGCCTACAATTTCATTTGAGCAGAGGGTTGTTTCCATAAATATATGTGAAGTGTTTAAAACAGTACTGGGCATATAACAAGCACTATTTAAGTGTTAGCTACTGTTACTAGTGAAGAGTTGGTCAGATGTATTCTGTAGGAATCATGAGTTACTGCCCTAATTATTCTACCATGTTGTTCTCGAGGAAGACCATACTTCAATTTCATGAAATTCAAAAGCATTTTAAAACATCTTTAAAGTTTTTGTGATATTCAGAAATAGCTACACTTCATGCAAGGCTTTAATGTGCAAAAAACCGAAGAGAGTCTTAGCTAGTTTGCAACTTCTATTTTGCTATTTTTGCTTTTAGATTACAAAAAATTTGCAATTTCATTTTTTATCTAGGTTACTCACAGCTGGGCTGACTTGGGGGATTTTACCTTTGGATCGGAGCATACAAATACTTCCATCAATATTCTATTTCCCAAAGGTATGCTAATTCTCATGAATAATCACAATAATCATGGCAGGTTTTTAGAGATTATAACTGAATCATTCCTCTGCAATTGCTGTAAAGAAAGCCTTGTAGTAGAAGCTACTTAACTTGAAGATTCTCTCACATTCTAGCCCCTGACCTACATTTCTAGGAGTGAGGAGTCTTTTGCTTTGTTCCTTTGCTTACATCACAACCTGTGCCCAGGACGCCTCTCATCTTCCTTTGATTGTCAAAATCATTTCCATCTTTAAATCATGGTTTCCAATTCTGCCTCCTCCAGGTAACATTTCTTGCTCCTTCAATATTGTAATCCTATGCCAGCCCTGACATTTTCTTCCTTTGAGACCTCTAAGCTGTTTTTTCTTGTGTCATTGAAGGTACTCACCCAGTTTTTATTATGCATGTCTATGTGCCTTGTATAGCTCCCTATACTAGATTTTCTGCTTTGTGGGAGTAAGATTATTGACATTTGGTCATGCAATAGTACACATCTAATTAAATCAGGAATGTCCCTCTACTTTGGCTTAGAGGTATTGATACTTGGTTCCTTTCTTCCTCTCAGATCTTCAGTCCTTCTATGGCCAGTGGTTCTAATAGCAACTCCTAAATTTTCCTTAAATCAGTTGAGCTGAACACCCAAGTGGTATTGGGGTGTGCCATTTTCTCCTAATTTGTTCTTATAGATAGTACCATTTCTTGGCTCTATAACATTGTATAATCTCAGTGATATATTGAGTTATTGGTTATCTTAGAATGGTTCATTGATTCCTTTGGGGATTGGTGTAAATTTAGAATATGAAGCCTTTCATTGTTTAACAGTGTCATAATTTCCCACAGAAAGCTGTGTAAACCTTGATATTCACTTTGCTTATACATTTGGGAGAAACTTTATAGAGAGATGTGATCACAAAGTGGCTTTCAAAGGCTGACTCTCCTGGTGTCCGCTGAGGGCTCACAGATGACATGTGAGGACAAACATCTCCAAAGCCAGCATGAATGTCAAGATAGCTGGGTCTTGTCTTTCCCACAGCTAAGGTGCTCAGACATTTTGTTTGTCTGGAATAGAACCCAATATTGCCTTTTGTCCTTATGTGACTATTAATAGTGACCCCTTGTACCCACCCCCCACAAAGTGTGTCAGCTGATATAATACATTTTATGGTCCACCTATTCATAATAGCCCTCTTATTGTCTTTGAAATGCCAGTTAGTACAGTATTGAATACCTGTGAGTTGAGAGGCAGTCAAAAACTAAACTGGAAAAAAGAGAAGATTTCCTCCTTAGAGCTGGGACCTCTTTCTTCCTGAGTTCAGTACATTCAATAAGATCCTGCAAGCAGAGTAAGTTCTTATATCCAGAAGGTGTCCCTGATGTGTCTCCATGGCATTATGGCAGTGTGTGTGTGTGTGTGTGTGTGTGTGTGTGTGATGGGTGGGTGATGGATGCACAGGTGGATGCTATTACTGGTAATATTAATGCTCTTTCATAATGGAGTTGGCACAGTTAATGAGCATGGGAGCCAAGGAATCCAAATCTTTGGTAGCCAGCGTTGGTGACAGACATCTTCAGAAATTTTTGCCTCCTGGCAGATCCCTGAACTCAGCTAGGGGGACTTTTAGGTGAATCTTCTAGTTGGCTTTGTTCAGATTACTTTATAAACATCAGGATTCACATACCCACTTTTTTTCTCCCCTGGACTCTGTATTATAATATTTTAAACTCACTTGTTTTTCCAATGCCCTTATGAGCTAGAAACCTCATTTTTGAAATTCGGAGGTTATGTTCTTTCTCTTGGCCAGCAATGACAGTGTTTTTTCAGTTAGATTTGGAGACAAAATTCAAGATACATCTGAAAAGAGACAGAGAAGTTATGATAAAAGAAAAACTATATGTCAGAAGACTTACTTTGGAGTTTGACTGTAAAAGTTCCTAAGTCAAGATCCTTGTCTCACATTTCTTTGTCTTTTATTCCTTACTTCCATCTCTGCATCCGTTCACCCAGCAGATTCTAAACCATGTTACCTGAACACAAATTGAACTAATTCATCAGCTTAGGAACACGATAACCTGGATATGATTGGGGGCTAATGGAAACATTATGGAAAAGTTAAAGTCATCAATGACATTTCTTAAATTCTCTGAAGACACTCTGCAGTGCAGTGACTAAAAGCATGAGCCCCAGGGGTGCCTGGGTGGCTCCGTTGGATAAGCATCTGACTCTAGGTTTTGGCTCAGGTCATGTACTCACAGTTTGTGAGATTGAGCCGACATCGGGCTCTGCGCTGACAATGAGGAGCCTACTTGAGATTCTCTCTCTCTCTCTCTCTCTCTCTCTCTCTCTCTCTCTCTGTTCTCCCATCTCCTACTCATGCATGTGTTCTCTCTCCCTCAAAATAAATAAATAAAATTAAAAAAACACATGAACCCTGTAGCTGGGCTGCAGGGGGTGAAGTTCCTATCCCCACACTTATTAGCTGTGTGTTCCATACCTATGGTCTCTAAATCTCAGGTCCCCATCTATAAAACAGAGATGGTGATGTCAGTATTTAGTTTACAGGGTTTTTAGGGATTGCATGTAAAAGTGCATGCTGAGATCTTAGTATTGTGTGTGGCACCTATGAGTGACCAGGTATTTGTGTGAATCCTGTGTTTCTGGTGCTTTGACATCTGGAGCCTTATGGATCCTGGAGAGGACTCCTCCCAGGACTAGCCAATTCCTAAAGATAATACATGACTCACCTGAGAGGGTGCCTTTTCTACATGGCAACTAACTAATTCAGAACCCAAGCCCTCACCTCTCCTCTGTTGGGTTCTTACACTCAGGACTACTATTCCTCTGCCTTAATTATCCCAGGGATGGGGATCAGACAACTGAGGACAACCTTTAAGCCCCAGAGCTCACTGAAATTATTCAAACCGGTCAACCCTAACCCTGATTTCCCTGGATCACCCATTCCTTCCTATGAAAACTGCAAGAAAGGCTCTTGCCCATTATTCCCTCTGCTTCCCAGCTGACCCTGGTGCTTCCCCTTGTGACATCTATCAGAGTGGTGTGGCTGCTCCTCTTGGGAACTGTGAGCAACAAATAATCTTTTCTTTTCTTTCTTTTTTTTTTAAATATGAAATTTATTGTCAAATTGGTTTCCATACAACACCCAGTTCTCATCCCAACAGGTGCCCTCCTCAATGCCCATCTTTTCAATAGAAATCATCTCCTTGCCTGTTGGCTGTCCTATACCTGAATAATAATAAAATTGACATTTTAGGACCATACTTAAACATTATTGTTGTTGTTGTTGTTATTATTATTATATGCTAATAGGGAGGACTTAACACCAATTTGTTACCCTATAGATAAATGTCTTCATATAGGTAATTTGTCAAGGGAGGAAAAAAAAATGTTGGATTTTTGCTTAGAAAACCAGAGGACTTTGAAACAAGGAGATTTTAATTCCAGATTTAAGTCTGTCACCCAGTTTTACTTGAGAAAGTATCACAGATTTTGTGTCACAGATTGTTTGCTTTTAAAATAAAAAAAATAGGTATGCCTGGGTGGCTCAGTTGGTTAACTGTCAGACTCTTGTTGATTTTGGCTCAGGTCATGATCTTACAGTTGTGGGTTTGAGCCCTGCGTTGGGCTCCACGCTGAATGTTTGAGCCTGCTTGTGATTCTCTCTCTCTCTGCCCCTCCTCTTCTCACATGTGCTCACACATGCACTCACTGTCTCAAAATAAACATTTAATAAAATAAAGTAGACAAAATAATACAATCAGATTGATAAAAGCATCATTATAAAAGGATACAATGAGAATGGCTAGGGAAAGGTTTTGAAAACACAAGATGGGAAATATTATGTTACATAGGGAAATCAGTGACCCAATTTGACAAAGAATAAAGAGCCATCCCATTTCCATTGATAAAGTAATGTTGTATATCATCTCAATCATTTATGCAAGAAAAATAATGAGGAAAAGCTATTATGGAGGCGACATCTAGGGAAATACATGCTAAACTATAAATGAACAATGCCTGTGATGAATTATGCATGATTTTAAATTAGTTAATGAAATAGATTCATATTAAATGATAATGAAGGATTTCTGGTTCTGGTTTTGAATTCCATACTGAAGTAAATCACTGTGCTAGAATTTCTCCTGACAGCCATGGCTGTGTAAATCTCTCCATGTGGCCTGTTCAGTGTGTCCTCCATAATGAGGAAGAAGGACATTGGAAATGTTGACACGCTGGAACATGGGAGTGAGGCTATGGGTGGGTAACGGATTGAAATGTGGAGAAAGAGCCTACCATGTAGGCCCTTGCTTAGAATGGGTATTTTCTGCCAAGTAATTTACAGCTCAGTCTCCACATGGCCTTAGAGTGGGGCTCTGTTTTCTCCTTAAAGGATCTGACCTCTTCTAGCCAATTACCCCTGTGGTCTATCTTTCTTGATGGTTCTTTAGCTTCTAGCATTTTGTTTTGGATGGTTCCTCTTTTCCTTGCTTTGTGGCCTGTTAGCTCAGCTGGTGGCAATGAGGCAATCACTCAATCCTGGAGGCAGCAGGGAGGGTCTTTGGTCATTTGGCAATTTGTTTTCCATGGCTGGAGCCACCTTTCAAGCTTAGTTGCAAGAATAGTGGACTTTTTTTCTTTTTTTGAATACCTACTAAATATCACGAGCTTCATATGCATTCTCTGATTGAATCCCTATAATTCTCCTTTGAGCTGAGTGTTTTACAGTCACATTTTTCTAGTCAAGAGATCTGGACTCATGGAGGACAAGTGGTTTGGCCAAGGTGTCATACCTAGTAAATGACACAGCTAGAAAATGAGATCAGAGCTATCTCACTTCAACCCCTGTGCTCTTATCCGGTGATTACTTCTCAAATGTTCACCTGGTCACAGGAGAACGTGGGTAGGAATAGAACTCTACGCATTGGAAACACTGAGCACCACTAGAAAAACTCCAAGTATCTTGTCTACTTACTGCTTTGTCTTTATGTGTGAAACATGGCACATTCATGTTTGGCTCTGTGTATTTGTGCCCTAATCTCTTTCCTGATCTTGCTAGAGGTTAAAAACAACCAATTGACCAATCAAACAACTGCTCATTCTAGTAAATTAAAAGCATCCTCTGTGAGGGGAATGATTACCTCACACACCCCAGACTTTTTCTTGCTACTGTTGAGGTAACATTTACCTCTTCAAGGATGTATACCTTTCTCGTGTCCAGATTTGGACACAGTACAGCTCATAGACAGGAATCTCTGGTTGTCTCTTTGGATCCTCTGGTCCTGTTCCAAGATTAAGTTAAATTTCTTTACCTAATTGTATGACCCAGTGACCTACAACCAGGAATTGCTATGCACCAATTTTCTAAACCACCCTTGTTTGGCAGTTAACATTTAAGGCAAGGTATTACTGGCTCACCATTTCTGTTTGTACACTGTGTCCTGTGAACCTTCTGAGGTCATGTTCCTTTTTGGTTTCTCCAACACCTTACATAATGAATGGTCCATACGAGATGCTCAGTAAATACTGTTACTTTAGTCCCCCTGACATCCACTGGGGAGATTTGGGAAGCTTCACAAGTTCATCACCTGAGGTGTGTCTAAGTGCTAACTTAACATAGATAACAAATTTCAGGTTATAGTAAATTTAAAACTTTTCCATAGCAACATTGCTTGCATAACTCATGCTGCTGAAACTGTCTATATTTGTCGCTCAGTGGACAATACCTTATTCCAGTCAAGGGAGATGATCTCAGTTGAATTGAAGAATAAAGAATTCTGACTTTGATGATCATGGGATCTCAGACTGCTTACCCCCTTCTTTGTCCCACTATATATTCTTGCCCACGTGTGTCCTGCATGTTAAGCTTCTTAGGGGTTAAACAAAATGCCTTCGTTTGCATGTACTTGGCTGTATGACTGTCTCAAAATCCATGTTGAATGTGTATCTAATGCTCTTAGTTCTTTACTGTTTATATATACATGGGCAGAAGTAAAAGCATCACTTATCTAAGGAGTAAATGATTTGGTTTTCCCACTTTGCTCCTTTCAGAATGAAGAAATCAAGCAAAGGCTTTTTGAAGATTACCCTGGAAGCCAAATCAAAGTCAAGTGGCTCTCATTAGCAATTATAATAATCCAAATTATAATAATCAAGTAATTTTCCATTAGGTCCGTGAATTCAGGAAAGGGTCTATCTTTAATTGATACCATGTGGTTGTTAAATTTTCCCTTGAATTGAGCATATAAAAGTAGATTTTTTTCCCCCAGGGTTTCTGAAGGAGACTGGGTGGGATAGAAGCTAGCTTTTTCTTTCTGGTTTATTATTTATGTGGTCTGTGTGCATTTTCCCTCTCAATCTTTCATAGACACCTACTAACTGATTCCCTGTTGTACTATGGCTAAAGCCTGTGATTAATGTAATTTTAAAATAATTAATAGAACAGACACACTGATGACGCCCCAGTTTTTTGTTACCTTTTCATACCCTGCAGTTGATAAATCTACTCCCCATGCACTCTTGCTAGAATCATACATTGGGAAACTTTATGACCTCATTTTAGGATGATTTCTTTAAGATATTCTATTTGAAACTCCTAAAAAAATGCCTCTGAACATAATGTTTTCACACAGCATGTGTAGTATTAATTTTTGAGAATGTGACCTCCAAAACCTATTACATTTGTCACACTGTGATGGAAACATTTACTCCTGGAGATGGTGTTTAGGCCATAAAGGCAAGCAGCCTCCAAAGCGGTGCTATTATCATTGTCGTATCTGTGTGTACCTCTTCTCCTGCCAGCCACCAGCTTCCATCAAGTTAGAAAGTACACAACAAGGCAATGACAACACTAAGTTTTGCAGGGGTTCATTTTGGGAGTTGGCATTTTGTTTGAGCCCTTGCCCACCGCACAAGTCAGTTCAGGCAGCCATAACAAAATGTCATAGACCAGGTGGCTTGACCAACAGGAGTTGACTTTTCATAGTTCTGGAGGCTGGGAAGTCCAAGATCACAGTGCCAGCTGATTTGGGTCCCTGGTGAGGGCTCTCTTCCTGGATTGTAGATGGCCACCTTCTCACTGTGTGCTCACACGAGGTGGGGAGAGAATGAGAGAGAGAGAGAATGAGAGAGAGAGAGAGAGAGAGAGAGAGAGCTAGCAAATTCTTTGGTGTATTTTTTTTGTTAGGGTATTAAATCCTATTATGAGGCATCATCTTTTTAAAAAAATTGTTTTAAGTTTATTTATTTATTTTAAGAGAGAAAGAGAGAGAGTTAACAGGCAAGGGACAGAGAGAGAGAGAGAGGGAGAGAGAGAGAATACCAAGCAGTTTCCATGATGTCATTGCAGAGCCTAACATGAGGCTCCAACTCATGAACTGTGAGATCATAACCTGAGCTGAAATCAAGAGTCAGACACTTAACCAACTGAGACACCCAGGCGCCCCTCAAAAAGATGTTCTAGGCTCATCTTGTATTTCCTCCTAAGAGCTCTATCTCCAGATACCATCACATTAGGGATTAGGGCTTCAATATAAGGATTTTGAGGGAATACAATTCAGTTAATAGCACCTACTCTAACTGTTACAGCCATCACAAAGGGCTAATCTTTCAGGGAAACATGAATGTGAACTCAGCTCCAACCTTTCCCCCAGGCTTTGCCTCCTCTGCTCTCTTCATGTAATCAGGCTTCCAAACTGCTGTCATTCTCTTTGTCTCTACCTGTGCTCAGGCTACTCCCTGTGCTAGACGTTCTCCCTGTCCCATCATGCAGCATACGTCCACATGTCCACATTCTCCCTATCATTCAAAATATATCTCAAATACCACCCCTTCTGCAAAACATTTTCTGCTTCTCATAACCAGAAATCATGAATTCACACTTTGGTGTCCCCAGCCTCTTTGATGTGCACTCTCAAGGCATCTGCAGCCCAGGGAGGGGAAGTCCCTCATGTAACAGCAAGGCCTTGGAGGTCAGAGAATCAAAAATACAGAAAATAAGAAAATAAAGTTAATGACACCTTCCTTTGCTGGAAACCTGCCTCAAATAACCCCACTGGCAAGGATGCCCATTGGGGAGATCAGGAATGAGCATTTGAAATTGTTTGTAAAATTGGGGCACCTGGTTGGCTCAGTCAATTAAGTGTCCAACTCTTGATTTTGGCTCAGGTCATGATCTCAAGGTTGGTGAGTTCGAGCCTCACATCAGGCTCTGTGCTGGCAACCTGGAACCTGTTTGGGATTCTCTCTCTCCCTCTCTCTGCCCTTACCCCGTTTGTGCTTGCACAGTCTCTCTCTCAAAATAAATAAGTAAATTTATGGAAAAAAAAGGAGGCGCACCTGGGTGGTTCAGTCAGTTAAGCTTCCAACTTCGGCTTAGTTCATGATCTCACAGCTTGTGAGTTCGAACCCTGTGTCTGGCTCTGTTCTGACAGCTCAGAGCCTGGAGCCTGCTTTGGATTCTGGGTCTCCCTCTTTGTCTACCCCTCTCCTGTTTGCGCTCTGTCTCTCTCAAAAATCAATAAACATTAAAAAATTAAAAAAAAAAAAGAAAAAGGAACCATAAGTGAAATCAAAATGTCAGGCCTTGGTAAGAGTAAGGTGGGCAGGCTGCAATTAAGAGACATTCTTCAGTCCTTGTAATTGCTCTCTGTGCCCTCTTCTCCCTCTGCTACTTCTCTCCCCACTTCTCATGGACTGCTTTGCCTGCCACTCTAGATTTCTCTTCCTCGTAGGCTTTCCCTACTTGTGTTGTATCTTCCATGTATATGCCCCCTCTGATGCCTCATGGCCCCATTGTAACTGTGTCCTTTCCTGATAAAATCTCTCAGCTGCTAAGGATCCCCTGATTCTCTCCTTACACCACAGTTTGCATTCCTAGGAGGGGGCTGTGTTTGGCTCCATACAAACCTGGTAGAGCCAAGATTGTGGTACCTGGGTGTACTGGCAGTTCTTCCAGAAGATGTGGTGGGTATGGCAGGGCCTAGAATTAATGTGTGTCATCGATATTGAGTTTAAGAGGAGGGAAGACATGGGGGCACCTGGGTGGCTCAGCCAGTTTAGTGTTCAACTCTTGATTCTGGCTCAGGTCATGATCCCCACAGTGTGCTCCATGCTGAGCATGGAGCCTGTTTAAGATTCTCTCTCTCTCTCTCTCTCTCTCTCCCTCTGCCCCTCCCATGCTCATGCTCTCTCTCTCTCTCTCGATCTGTCTGAAAAAAAAAAAAGGTACCCTCAAGGAGCATCCACCAGAAGACAGGATATGGTCCATCTGAACAATGTGATTCATGTGAAAAAGTTCTGTCCAAAATAGCAAAGTGACATATAGATAACGTTCCTTTACTTGTGACGACATTAGTAATAATAGTGACAATAACATCTATCGTGTACATAGTACTTATTAAATGCTAGAAAATTGTTCTAAGTGCCTTATGTATATTTTCTCATTTACTTCTCAAAGCAACCTTTTCAGGAAGGTTTTGTTAATATAATTATTTTATAGATGATAAAACTGAGGCAAAGACGGGTTAAGTAACTGGCCCAAGGACGCATGGATAATGACAGAACTAAGATTCAAACCTAGGAATTCTGGCTTGACTTTCCGTGCTAATAACCACTATACTTTGCTTCTGTTTTAAGTGGACAATGTTTTCCATATTCTTCCAGTGTGACATATCAGACTTTCAGAATACCTAAAACTTGGGCATTAAGCTATTCAGTAGTGCATGCAAATCATTTTACTTGATATGTAACTTGTCTGAAAGTTATTAATATTATTACTGCCGGCAAGTGGCTTTAGTCTAGGGAAAGAATACACGCTTATAAGATTGCAAATGTGATGCGATTCATATGCATGGTTGACATGTTTAGAGCCCGTCATAGCTTTGTGGGAATGGACTTTTGGGATGGTATGTGGTTTTCCTCGTGACTCAGGCTACCCCTACCCCAGAAAATCTGAGAGCTGCCATATACACAGGATTCACTTCCTTCTTGATGGAGAGCAACACAGTCTTCCGTGGGGAAACTATTAGATTAACATGCCATAGAAAATTTACTTTTGTGAAATTTCACCGAACCAGAAACAGTTTCAACCTTACCTAGTTCAAACAAAAAAAGCTCTCCAGTTTGAGCCCAAACAACCAGATGGTGAACTAGTACATTTTATGCATGTTGCTGATCAAGTATGTTTTCCACAATCTTGGCAGCGAGGGGATACCACTGATAGGGTAAATATGTCACTGATAATTTGTCAGTTTGCCCTACTAATGACAGAAACTGTAACTATCAAAATGATTAAAAAATTATCTAAGCAATAGCTGTCAACCCCGAAATTTTGAAGACCATCTTTGCCATAGAACATGCATGGGGTCAGCAACTACAGTATGAATTCTTCTAGATCTTAGTGGGTACCTACCCCTTGGCTACATGTAATTTCCACTGATGGCTTATAAGAAGAACCCTGTGGGTTTAATGCCTTTCTTACAAGGGTATATATGGAGAACAAAGATAAGGCTTCCATTGACATTTTTTTATCGTGTTTGAGATATATTTATTTTCATTACTGTATTCTTTTCTTATTATTTGTAAGAATGTTCCAAATCTAATATGCAGGGCAAAATTATTATTCAAAAAGAACTGTCTCCATTTTATTGAACCAAGATGTAATGTGACCTTTTAGAAGAGAACAGACCCCCATCTCGTGTTTTGTTTGTTTGCTTCATGCACAAAATGAATGCGGTTGTGTCCCTTGAACGAAGCAAGAGATGCACAGAGCCACCTCAGGAAATAGACTGAGTTGAAAGATTTACAAACATAGTGCAGCCCAAGGAAAGATAAATTGTTGATGATACGGCTTCAGAAGCTGAGTCAACAAAGTTGGGAGTCAGAGAAAAAAGATACGCATTTATAGCAGAAAACAAAGAGAGAAAAATCCCCATCTTGAAAGTCACCCCCTTAATATTGAGTAATTGTTAACAGTCTACTTGCTGAAACCCACAATTCTTTGGCAATATTTTAGTATATTCCAGAGAAATCACCGAGATCTGCTGTGCATACTCTTCTACTTCGGCTCCTTCCCAACTGGCCAGATTTCTCCCTTTTATTTATGAGTTTGATTAAAATGTTAACAAAAACTATAGCTAAACTCAAATAATGCACTGGTCTGGGCATAAGGCGTACAAACTGCAAATAAATGTATTTAGTAAGATATTAGGATCTTGCATCAGAAGTACGTGTTAAAATATGACTGCGCTGCCCCTGTGAAAAGGAAGTGGTTTTGTTACTTTATTTACCGATTAGGTTTTATTGCAGGCTGTATTATATTCTGACAGTTCTGTAGTGAAAGTGTATTCTGATGCCACTTAGGACGGCAGAGTGGTGCTAAATTTCTCAGAGAACAGAATAAAACTGCTTGGAAAACATATGTTTAAGTCATGTGTGGTTTGTCCAGTTTGGTTCAGAAGTGACTTTGCCTCAAAAGGAAAAAGTGCAGTTCCATGAAAGAGGAATGATAAATATTTTTTACCTCTTTCAAAATTTCATTTATTTATTTATTTTGAGAGAGAGAGGGAGAGAGCACAGACATGTGAATGGGGGAGGGGCAGAGAGAGGGAGAGAGAGAATCCCAAGCAGGCTCTGCACTGCCAGTGCAGAGCCCGACACAGGACTTGAACTCACGAACCATAATATCGTGACCAGAGCAGAAATCAAGAGTCAGATGCTTAGTCGACTGAGCCACCCAGGTACCCCAGGAATAATATTTTTTTTTTAAAAAAGGGAAGAGGAGTTAAAAAACATGGCTTTCAGTATTACATGTCAATTATATCTCAATAAAACTGGAAAATGAAGAATAGAAAGAATAAATCCATGACTTGGACTTTTTCGAGAGAAAAGTGTGGCAGACAATGGGAGAAATCAAAAGTTGCGCAGCAAGCAGTCTTTTCCTGCAGGAAGCGCCCACTGGTGTGTGGGGTGTGGGGTGCAGGATCGTAGCTTTTCATTTGCCTTACGGGTCCTCTGGGGAACTTGGAAGGGGCTCCAGTACCACCAACATGTGTAAAACCTTGGATTGAGTAACTTGTTTGGTGAGTGTTCCAGAGGACAAGCAAACGTTTCTAATAAATTTTAACTGGATAAATGAGTGATGTCTTGCAATGTGAGTCTTACATGACGCTGAATGTCACATGATCACAACTGAGCCAACAGTTCATGCAATTCACTTTGATATATAAGTGGTTTGTATTACAGGCATGTTTCCAGAATGAAGTATGCTCACAAACCAAGGTTTTACTGTACTTCATTTCTTCCTCTCAGCTGCCAGACTGAGGTGAGATGCAGTGTGAACGTGGAGCCGGTGCAGGTAGGGGGTTTTTGGTGAACTCTAATATGATAGTACGTTTTTGAAGGGATAGACAATAGGGCCCTGGGGACTTGTATCACCACCTTCCTTATCCACTCCATCCCCTTGTTATTTATCCTGTTGTGTCCTCATGAGCTTTCTATCTGGATTCTTAGTCCCGGCCTTTCGAATCCTGCAGGAATGACGCCATTGCCCTTGGGCCTGGAGTCTGATCTCATTCCTCCAACCTGATGTACAAAGTGTGACTAGAGAGTCCTGGCCTGAGCTCTATTGTGAAATGAAAGGTCATTTTTAGCATATGGAATCCTTGTCCCTCGTCGAAAAAAAATTTCTCTCCCAGTATTAAGCTCTCGCTCTAAAATTTAACAACACTGAAATCTTTATGAATGTGTGAAAGCCGTATATATTACCACTTACTGACAAGCAGTGATGACTATATCAGAATAAGTCAAAATTAGCTTAAAAATAAATTTATTTGGCCATAAATATATCAATGTGACAAGAGTGACTGAGTTTGCTAATCGTTATTCTTGGTTTTACAGACATGAAATTTCTCTTCAAAGGCGAGTGAGAAGGGGGTGATATAGAGATCAGGAGATGAATGAACTCCTGAAGTTTACTTTGGAAAAATTCTGGTTTTTAAACCACATCCAGATTATCAGTGCGGTGCTTTGGAAAGTATCACGTGAGTTACAGTAAACTGGCCTGGTTAAAACAGAAAAAAAAAGAGGGCATCAATAATTAAAATGTTGAATGAGGGGCACCTGGGTGGCTCAGTTGGTTGAGTGTCTGACTTCAGCTCAGAGCATGATCTCGCAGTTGACAAGTTCGAGCCCCACGTCAGGCTCTGTGCTGACAGCTCAGAGCCTGGAGCCTGCTTTGGATTCTGTGTTTCCCTCTCTCTCTGCCCCTAACCTACTTCCATTCTGTCTCCATCTCTCTCAAAAATAAATAAACATTAAAAAAAAATTTTTTTAATGTTGAATGAGATTTAAATATATGACCCCTAGTTTTTGTTCCAGATTTGTTGGAGATCACTGTTGTCCACTGTCTTGGCCATTAGGGGACTGATGTAGGAAGGGTGGATACAAGTATTTTCAGCTTGAAAAACATTTATGGTAAGGCTGTGTTATAATTGTATGGACAAAAGCCCGTTTTTAGATAAACAGTTCACCTGAATGAAGAGCTATTTAACCTCTACTATGGGAAGACGCTCTTGACAGATGTTTGGCAGTTGAATGTGGCATGGAGGGAGCTATCTCAGGCTGGGATAAAGTATGTAAATATAGTCCATACCATAGTAATTTGTTACTGGGAAAAGAAAGTCACTGGTACGCGACTCTATAGTACTTATTCTGGGTCTTACTTGGATGTCTTGTGCACAGCGTAGACCTTAATAGCAGCCATCTCCCATGGAGGGTTCATGGCAGCGTGGCAGGTTAGGAAAAGTGGGGGAGACATAACTTGTAATCCCTTAGACAGTTTGTGGAGATTAGTTGTTCTCTCAGCTTCTCAAGAGGAGCAGAGACTGATGGGCAAAGCAAAAGAGAAATCTGGAAGATGATATACAGAACACAAAGTGGCTATGCTACACTGTTTCCACTAAGCCTCCCAGAGTGAGTCACAGCAGGAGGCACAGATTGAAGCCTATCAAGGTGTTCTTCAAGAAGTTATCCAAATGCATAATGTCACACACTGGGAGAACTTGACCACCTCCAGTTGTGAAATAGAAAAATGGCTACTCTTTCCTTTACCAAAATTGGATAGCTTGTTGTTGGTGAGACCAACATGTATGGTGTCTTCTTTCTCCCCAGCTGAATGGTGGGCATAACTTTTGCCTCTACATTCCTCTGTAGACCAGGAAGGGAAGTTGAATCCAGTGGTGATGTGAGAAAATGGTCCCGGAATTTTCAGAGTACACAGGTTCCTCTGGTCTATGGACGTGAACTCTAGGGTGGTTGGAACAAAGCCACTTATACCTAGTCTCCTTCTGAGTTCTCTTTCTGAGGACCTGGCTGTGAGGCAGTTTATGTTGCCTGGACCCTGTAAGGTCTGTTCCAGCGCCTGGTCTCCCCTGCTCTGCAGAACATGAGCTGAGAAAATGTGCTGTAGTCAGACACAACCCCACCAAGAAGAGTGGAGTCAGCCTGGAGAAGATAGGAAGCTGCTATACCTGGAGATGCTGGACATGCAGACAGCAGGACTGACAAGCCGACGATCAAGGAAGTCACTAGAAACGAGAGACAGGGAGGAAGGTAGGCCTCATACTTCACAGTGAAGAGGCAGAGGCATATCCTCGGACTCACATTACTTCAGAGAAGAAAGTACATACATCTGTCAGACAGTAAGGAAAGATAGCCAAGTTGAAGCATATTACGGTAAAATAGGATAGAAAAAGGATTTTTCAATACAATGAATGGCCTCAGATCTGACAGGGAGATGTGACTGGCATTATACCATTAATAGCATTTAAGACTAAAAAGACAACTAACATAGGCTTGGCCAATTTTTCAAAAAACATACTGGAAAAAAGCCCCCCAGATCTCTCATAGTGAAGGGAATGCTGTATTCCTTTATATTTTTCCCTCTGGGTGGGCATGGAGGACATGTGTTACTTCTCTGTGGAGAATGTCAGATTTTCAGGTAGCCATGATGTGAGTGTGAATCATCTTCTGTAGATCATAAAAAGGCAATTTTAAAGTAGTGAAACCAAGGTGATTTTGAAGGAAATGTTATAAGGAATTATAACGAACAATGATTGAAAATGGAGGTTTGGGCCGTGGAACCTGTATCTTTGAACTTACCCAGCGTGGCCTGTGGGAAAAATAAAAGATAAGCCCTGATGAGGCATGGTCTGACTTGATCTGATACACAATTATACAAAGGATGCATTCATATTACAATATTGTAAACAGGGAAAGAGCTGTGTATGATAGCCCATCAAAAAAGTGTGTTTGAGATCCAACACCTTGATACTAAAAGAGATATAGTCACAGGGCACCTGGGTGGCTCAGTCAGTTAAGCGTCCGACTTCAGCTCAGGTCATGATCTTGTAGTTCATGAGTTCAAGTCCAGCACTAGGGTCTGTGCTGACAGCTCAGAGCCTGGAGCCTGCTTTGGATTCTGTGTCTGCCTCGCTCTCTGCCCCTCCCCCGCTCATGCTCGGTCTCTGTCTCTCAAAAATAAATACACGTAAAAAAAAAAAAAAGAAATATAATAAGTGCATGAAAACCACTAGTTAGAAACTTATACTGTTCTGTACATGATTTTAAAATATCAAGATAGGGGCACTTGGGTGGCTCAGTCACTTAAGTGGCCAACTCTTGATTTTGACTCAGGTCATGATCTCATGGTTTGTGAGTGTGAGCCCTGCATTGGGCTCTGTGCTGACAGCACACGGAGCCTGCTTCAGATCCTCAGTCTCCCTCTCTCTGTCCTTCTTCCACTCGTGAGCTCTCTCAAAAGTAAATAAATGTAAAAAAAAATTAAAACCATCAGAATAAATATTTTTAAATGTTCTCATGCACATCGGAAAGCCTGAAATTCCATGCATTGCTTTGATGTCTCTGAGCCTCCCCCCCACAACCAGAGCCTCACTGGGAGTTCCCTGCTTTCCTCAGGTCTGTCCCCAAGTGAGAAATCTCACACTGGGTAGTTCCCTATCATCTGGCCTCACTGTCCCCCACCTGGACCTCAACCTAATAGGTTCACTTTTCTGCAGGCCAGCAAAATTACCAAGACAATTCCATCCTTCTGTAGGGACCAGGGGTCACCTCCTGCTCTTGCCACTACAGAGCCTACGTCTCATGGCCCCTGCTGGTTCATCTTGCCATGTGGGCCTTGTATGCAACTCCCATGTGGGCCTTGCATGCCGTGTAGTGCCCTCCTCCCCCAGGCTGGGAGTATTGTAAGTGACCCACTGCCATTACTGGGGACTGTGCATTTGACCATCTCATACCTTTTAGGGCCTGGGATCCCTACTTCACCAACAGGGTGAATAGGAGGTGGTCAGAATAGCATGTAGGCATAAGCTTTGGTGTTTCTCCTTCCTTTACCAAATGCATCCTGGCAGCCCTTTTAGCTCCAACCAAGGTCAAATCAGGACTTGGTCTCTTAGGAAGTTTTTGCCGTGTTATCAATGTTTTCAAGTGAGTTATAGGTTCTCCCCGTGCACTGCAAGGTCCTATGCTTTCTTTGCCTGTAAAAGATAGCTCATTAAGCTCTAATCCAATAGCCCAATAAAAAAGGAACAATAGAGACAAAACAGTTGAAGAAATCATAATGCATTTTATAATTCTTCCTGAAATCTGGTCCAAGCTGGCCTGGTTAGAAATCCATTTCTAAGAAGAAAGAACTACTTTTAAAAAGAAAAGAACTTTTATGAACCCTTGCTATTATGCATGGCGCAGAGTTATATGAAGAAAATAAATCATTCTAATATGTTTACCAAAGCTTATAGTTACTCGTGACAATAAGAATGGGTGTTAAGTCCATAGATTAGGGGTTGCAAACTCAACTCATGACAAGAACCAGGCAGGTAATTAAATGGCTGAAGCAGGGTGGAGGATGATCTAATTTTAAATGTTGGCAACTAATTAAAATGTATTAAAAGTCCTGCATAAGCCAAACACAACACATCTGGGGACCACATGTCCAAGGGCAAGCCTAGAGCAACTTTTGAAATCCTGTTAATTCTTCAAGGCCTGAATTGTGGGCATGCCCTTCCAAGAAGCCTATGACTGCAGGGGTGGGTCAGGCTGAGCCTGCCCTTCCTGGAGCTTTTATTGAACTGGTCATGAGAAGTACAAACGATGGCCCTTTTGTTCCCTCACTGTTGCCTCAGTGGGGCTTTTATTCCTCGTAGGATTGAAGGTCCTTGGGAACAGAGACCATGTTTTATGTTTCTCTCATTGTTTTCACACCTTTTAGTTCCTGACTCAATAATAATAATAATAATAATAAATATAATAATGGCAGCAGCTACCATTTATAAAGCTCTTTCCATGAGTCTGACCCATTTCTTTTTTTAAAATTTTTTTTACATTTATTTATTTTTTGAGAGACATAGAGAGACAGAGCACAAGTTAGGGAGGGGAAGAGAGAGAAGGAGACACAGAATCTGAAGCAGGCTCCAAGCTCCCAGCTGTCAGCACAGAGTCCGACATGAGGCTCAAACTCACAAACTGTGAGATCATGACCTGAGCCGAAGTCGGATGCTTAACCAACTGAGCCACCCAGGCGCCCCGAGTCTGACCCATTTCTAATGGGTTTTACTTATATGATTTAATTTTCACAATCCTTGTGAGGGAGGTACTATTGTCATCCCATTTTACTGATTGGCCAGCCGAGGCGCAGAGAAGTGAAGTGACTGGTCAAGGTCGCCCAGCTGGTGAGATGTGGAGCCAGTTAATTTGGCCAGTCGGATTCCATAGCATGTGTGCTCAGGCACTACAGTACAACTATTAACTAGTTCAACATAGTTGTTTTCTAGCTAAGAATTTTAAACTTTTTTGCGCCACAATGTTTTGCACATAGTGCTAGTGACTCTTAAGATGGTGAGCTGAGGGGCGCCTGGGTGGCGCAGTCGGTTAAGCGTCCGACTTCAGCCAGGTCACGATCTCGCGGTCTGTGAGTTCGAGCCCCGCGTCAGGCTCTGGGCTGATGGCTCAGAGCCTGGAGCCTGCTTCCGATTCTGTGTCTCCCTCTCTCTCTGCCCCTCCCCCGTTCATGCTCTGTCCCAAAAATAAATAAACGTTGAAAAAAAATTAAAAAAAAAGATGGTGAGCTGAAAAACCTTTCTGTTTTATTTCCACCTCTCTTCCCTTTCTGTCTTGTGTCCGCTTTTGATTCCTAATAAGGAACGGAATAGTGAAATTAACATACAGCAACAATACCCGTAAGATGCCAAAATAGCCACATAATATTTGTTCTTACTCTTTGCTCAAAATTAAGCGTATGTCGGTGCAGGCTCACCAGTCTGGAAGTTTTGTGTGGGCACTCCGCAGCGGAATCGCCAGATAAGAGATACTGAATAGTTTTGTGAGAAGAACTTGAGAGGAAAGAGGGAAGGTCGCGGCGGTGAGGAGTTTGCCCTTTCTGCAGTTGACAGCGGTGAATAAATTACTGGTGAGATGAACTGGGAAAGGGTCTAGGGTTTTGTGACTGCAGGCATATCAATATTTGACCCCTGCTTCATTAGTGTTTCTTCTCTAGGTGGAAGAGAAACGATTCATGCATCGGACTTTTTCATTGTGTACTCAGGATCATAAAACATATTTGATAAACATTTCTGAGACCAGGTTGCTCTGAGATTGTGTTATCGTTACTAACTATTCTTTGTGTAATAGCAGAGCTCGTTTTGTAAGACATAAATGACCCTATTCTCCTGGTCTGAATGGAAGATGGAGATTTTCTTGTCACATCCACCCGTGTATGTTCTGGTATGTTCTAAGTTTATATTATTATTATTATTATTATCTTTTATTTAGAGAGAGAGAGATAGAGAGCAAGTGGGGAAGGGGCAGAGGGAGAGAGAAAATCCTAAGCAGGCTTCGCACTGTCAGTGCAGAGCCCGATGTGAGGCTCAAACTTACAAACCGTGAGATCATGACCTGAGTCGAAGTCAAGACTCAGAAGCTTTGCCAACGGAGGGACCCAGGGGCCCCTGTTATGATATGTTCTAACACCACTTGAGAGTTGCTTGGCTCTCCAGCTGTTGAGAAAAGCCTTAATGGTTTGCTTTCTAGAGCCAGGATACATGCACTGTGGGAGGATGTAGAAAAGAATAAAAATGGACTCCTTCACCTTCTCTATCTCAAGTCCTCTCCTGGCCAGACTACTGCAGAGGTGGCACATGGCCTCTGGACATAGCCCTTCAATGCTGCTGTGAACATGAATCATGATGATATTTTGAGAAGTCCTTCTACTGATGCTCAGGCTGAAAGCCATGGTCACTTGACCACATATCTGCACCTAACATGTCAACATCCTCTCCATACACCTCAGTCCTTCTGCTGCCAATCACAGCTTGTCTATCTTAAGTCCCATCCCCTCAGGACCCTGCATTCTTTGCAATGATAATGGGTCCTAATGGAATAATTTGAGAGACTAATCTCTGATAATGTTACTCTTCTCAAGTAAAAGTCTATTTTAGTCTAGTTAAAATGCAGAGCACCTTTAGAAGGTCTTTATGGAGTGACAGGAAAATTGGAAATTTCTGACAGACCAATCAAGAGGAGATATTTTGGTGAGTGAAGCCTTTTATAACTCCACAACTTATGCCAGCTAAGGAGACGGCAGCTGCCTAAAACTCATAGATGTGCAATAACTCATGTAGCAGTGATCTGGCCATGGTCACACACACACACACACTCCCTCTCACCTCTTCAGGATATATGAATATTAACTCACGGTGCTACGCTGAAAGCCTAGCAACCAAAAGGTAGAAGTTTGCATAGTCTAACAAAAAATGCATAGAAAATTTTATCCGATAGAATTTGACATTTAAAGGGGTATAGAACAATTTGATGATGCTCAAAATTTTCAACACCTGAAATATTTCATTATTGAGGAACATTTAAGTATATTTTGTTATGCCTGTCAATGAATGTTGTACTGTGCAATTATTTAAATAGTCAGAAAGCAAGGTGAGCGAAAAAATTCAAAAAGTACACACACACATGCAGAAATACACACCTATATATTTGTGAGACCATACATATTCCAGTGTAAGACAGGAAGTCTATAGAACAATATCTGAGCAATGTGTGTGTGTGTGTGTGTGTGTGTGTGTGTGTCTGAGGATGCCTCTAATGTTAAGCTTTATCTTTCTTTGCATTTTGGACAATTCACGTGTATCATTTGAAAAGTAATTAATAGACGGATGCAATGGTGATGAAAGAAATAAGTCTCTGTGTGTCACGACAGCACCAGCTCTTGATTTGTTACCAGATAAAGAGGCAGACAGCCTCCAGTCCTGTTTTTCCTCATCTACAAGATGTACTATAGCAACATGGTCCTAGCAAGCAAGACCCAGTGTTTCTATATCCTGATGGGAGAAGGCAAAGGGTAATTAGTGCCTCCTGAAGCAGGAAAGGCAGGTGGGTGCTGGGCTTCATGTCGGGCATGCAAAGCCTTTCTCAGCAGAAGTGAGGGTGCCGGAGGCTATCTTGGTGGCCGTCCTGGCCTGGAAGCCAGTGTGCTTTGCTCTGTCTGTTCCCCAAACACACACTGCCTATCCTAACCCCACTTTTAGCAATTTCCTCTTGCTTGATTTCACAGCACCAGTGAGTTAGCTGCACTAGCTGAGTGTTCTGCAGGTTGACTGAGTGAGTACTTTTTGATGAGAACCACTCCCAAGTGACTGCTTTTGGTCAGGATCTTTGGTGTTGGGACAACTGCAGACTCTGGCTTCTGGGACCACCCGAAGACCCTAAGGTCTTCTAAGTTCCTAAGACCCTAAGCTCCTCTAAGTCTGAGGAGCTGTTCTAGTGTCCTTCAGCCTCCCTGCCAAGCCTTGTTATGAGGGGCAAGTAAATAGCAGATTGTTTTTACATTACAGTAAAAATGACAGAATTCTGCTTCTGTCCCCAGTGGAGCAATGGAGACTACATTTGCCCATCCACGTTAAATAACCAAATCTAGAAAAATAATTCAAACAATGGGTTGCAGAAACAGGACACCAGGCAGCACAGGATACTGATCCACAATAGAGGAGAAACAAACAAGGTAAGTATCTATGATTGTCCTACCTTCCTTCCTAGAGAGAGTTTCCATGCCATAGCACAGGGAGGGGGAAGATAGATAGAGTCCAGAAGTCTCCCTGAGTTAGGAGAGATAGACTTCAAAATTTTGTTAAGCCTAGGTGGCTGAAATTTGCAGGGAAGAATATTGGAGAAGAGAGAGCTGCTCCCCACATGAGAGGGTCACGGAGAGCGAGCTCTGAAGATCTCAAGGCTCCCAGCTCACCCTGAGTCCTCAGCTGATAGTGATCAGTGCATGCATCTGAGGAGACTATTTGAGGACAGGGAAATTACTGGAAAGGGAAGATTGAACAACTCACAAAGCTTGCACAGGGCGAGGAAGGCCTCGTGTTTTTCTAGATAGCTTAGAGAAACCCTATATTGTATGGACATCAGAGTTGGTTCTAGACTAAAAGCTGTTGTGGTTTCACCCAACAAAGCTTGACGTAGAACCTTGAAAGGTTTAAACTGTTTATTAGTAACTTAGCTGCACCTTGGGATAAAACTCAAGAATATTTAAAGGTATAGAAAAATACCCAACACTCAATAAGATGAAATTTGCAAAGTTTGGCCTCTCATCTAAAATTACTTGTCAGGCAAAGAAGCAAGGAAAGGCAACCTGTAATGAGGAGAAAAATTAACAGAAAGAGAGAAAGATGACACAGACAGTATAAAAATAGGCACAGAGATTAAGATTTATTATAAATAGACTCCATATATTCAAGAAGGTAGAGGAAAGAATGACCATATGAGAGAAATATATGGAAGATATGAAAAAGGTGCTACTCAAACTTTTAGATAAAAAATACGAAGTCTGAGATGAAAAATACACTAGAGGAAACTAATATTAGATTAACTGCAGATCACACATTGTTGAGGAAAAGATAAGTGAATATGAGGACATGAAAGAAGAAAAGAAACCATTTAAACTTAAAAATAAACAAAAGATGGGGCACCTGGGTGGCTCAGTCGGTTAAGTGTCTGACTTCGGCTCAGGTCATGATCTCACAGTTTGTGAGTTCGAGCCCTGCATCCGACTCTGTGCTGACAGCTCAGGGCCTGGAGCCTGCTTCAGATTCTGTGTCTCTCTCTTTCTGCCCTTCCCTGCTCATGCTCTGTCTCTCTCAAAAATAAAATAAGCATTCAAAAAAACTTAAAAAATAAAAGGTGAACCATATCAGCTCTGGGATGACTTCAGGTGTTTTAAGGTAAATGTAACAGAGAATTCCCCAAACAGAGGGGGTTAGTCCAGGAAAACTATTTGAAAAATAATGGCTCTAAAGAATGAGAAGACAAGCCACAGACTAGGAGAAAACATCTCTAAAAGACACAACTGATAAAGGACTGTTATTCAAAATACACAAAGAACTCATAGAACTCAACTCTAAGAAACTGAGCAACCGGATTTAAAAATGGGCAAAGGAGATGAACAGACACCTCCCCCGAGAAGATATACATATGGGAAGTAAGCATATGAAAAGACATTCAACATGCACACCGACCAATGGCTAGAACCCCCCAAAATGGCAACAACAAATGCTGATGAGGATGTGGAATAATGCAAACTCTCATTCACTTCTGGTGGGAATGAAAAAAATGGTACAATCACTTTAGAAGACAGTTTGGCAGTTTCTTACAAAACTGAACATATTCTTACCATACAATCCAGCAACTGCACTCCCTGATGTTTATCCAGATGAACAAAAACTTATTTCCACACAAAACCCTGCACAGAGATGTTTATAGAAGCTTTATTTACAATTTCCCCAAACTGGAAAATAGATGAATAGATAAATAAACTGTGGTACCTCCAGGCAATGGAATATTATTCAGCTAAAAAGAAATGACCTATCAAGCCAGACATGGGAAAAAAAACTAAATGTGTATTTCTAAGTGAAAGAAGTCACTCTGAAAGGCTACATACTATATGATTCCAGTTATATGGTATTCTAGAAAAGGCAAAACTGTGGAGACAGTAAAAAGATGAGTGGTCACCAGTGGTTCCATCCTAGGAAGGAATAAACTAGCATAACAAAGGGGATTTTTAGGGCAGTGAAACTATTTTGAGTGATACTACAGTGAAGATTAAACTCTGACAGTAAGCTTTGAATGATAACCATGTGTCAATGTGGATTCACTGATTGCAACAAATGTAGCAATCTGGTGTGGCAAGTCCATAGTGGGGGAATGAACAGGAGGCTATGTGGGATGTTTCTTCATTTGCTTCTCAATTTTTCCGTGAACCTAAAACTTCTCCCCAAAATAAAAAGTTTATTAGTTAAAAAACAGTGGCCAGAATTTTTCTAAAGTTGATAAAGATAATAAACTCAGAGGTCCAAAAATTTCAGCAAGTTACTACAAATAAAACCAAAAATGAAAGTGTACCATAAAATTTCTATTCAAATTGTTTATAACCAGTCACAAGGAGAAAATCTTAAAAACACTTAAGAAAAGATACATTGTGTACAGAGCACAAGGGTAAGAACAAGAGCCAATTTTTTCATAACAGAAGCCAGAAAAAAATACAGCAACCTTTTTGAGATATTTAAACAAACAAAAACATGTCAACCTAGAATTCTATGTCCAGTGAAAGTATCTTTCAAAAGGAAGAAGAAACAAAGCCTCCTTCAGACACACAAAAGCTGAACAAGTTAATTACTGTTAGACTTTTACTCTAAAAATGGTAAAGGTAATCCTTTGGACAGAAGAAAAATGTTACCAGATACAAATCCCAGTTTACATAAAGGAAGGACTAGCACTGGAAATGATACAATGATATAAAAGCTGTGTTTTTGTTTCATTTTACAAATCTCTTTACAATATAGTGCAGTGTTTAAAATTAACAAGGCTGAGGGGCGCCTGGGTGGTTCATTGGGTTGGGCATCTGACTTCTGCTCTGGTCATGACCTTGTGGTCATGATCTTGTGGTTCATGGGTTCCAGCCCCTCATCAGGCTGACAGCTGGGAGCCTGGAGCCCGCTTCGGATTCTGTGTCTCCCTCTCTCTCTGCCCCTCCCCCGCTCACACTCAGTTTCTGTCTCTCTCCCAGAAATAAACATTAAAAAATAAAATTAACAGGGCTGAATTTTGGAATTTATAATGTATGCAGAAGTACATAGAAGCGTGTTTGTTCTCTTGACTATAAGAGAGCAGAGGCTGGGAGACGAGCCATTCCTCAAGAGGAAAGTAAGTGTATCATGGTAAGGTCCTTTTATTGAAAGTAGACTATGGTAAGTTAAAGAGATACAGTAAAATCTCCAAGGCATCCACTAAAAAACCAAAACAAACCAATAAACAAAAACAAGTCCACAACAAGGTATAGCTGTTAGATCAATAAAGGAGATAAAATGGGATAATAAAAATATTTTATCCAAAGAAGCCTGAACAGGAGAGAAAATGGAACAAAAAGTAAGTGGTGCACATAAAAAATAATAAGCAAGATAGTCGTGTTAACCACAATCCTATCAATAGCTATGTAATATGCATATGGCTGGACAGTCCAATTAAAGGGCATAGAGCCATACATTAAATTTAAAAAGCAAGTCTTTAAAATTAAAATTAAAAGTTAAAATGCAGTCTGCCTACAAGACACACATTTTAAGTGTAAAGGCACAAATAGGCTAAAAGTAAAAGGATAAGATAATATGTGACATACTAACATTAAGCAACAGAAAGCCAGATTGGCTTAGATTTGGCCAGGATATGTTACACTGAACACCAAATGCATGAACTGTAGAAAAAAGTGATTAAATAGAACTTCACTGAAACTAAAACATTTGTTCTTTATAGGACACTTTTACAGAAATAAAAAGACAAGTCATTGGGAAAAATGTTTTTAAAATAGGTATTTGACCAAGGGCTTACATTTAGGCTATGTAGAGAACACTTACAATTCAAAATTAATATGACAAAAACCTAATTTAAAAATCGCTAAAAGATTTGACTACTTTACTGAAGAAGATATATGGATATCATATTAATACTTTATAGGTTGCTCAATATTCAGAGTTCTTTATGGAAATGTAAATTAAAACCCCAAAGAGTTGTTCATATAAAGCTTCTAGAATCCCTAATATTAAAACACTATTTTAAGAGTGGGTAATGACCCGAAAGAACTGAAATTCTCATACACCCAGATGGGGATGTAAATGGTGAACCATTTTGGAAAAAAGTTTGCCAATTTCTTGAAAAGCAAAAAGCATACCTACTAGATGACACAGATATTCTACTCCTAAGCATTTATCCAAGAGAAATGAAAACATTTGACTGCATGAAGATTTGCATAAATGTTCATAGAAACTGTAATTTTTTTAATTTAAGTTTATTTATTTATTTTTGGGAGAGGGACAGAGAGAGAGAGAGAGCAGGGAAAGGGCAGAGAGACAGGGAGAGAGAGAATCCCAAGCAGGCTCTGTACCAACAGCACGCTGCCTGATGCAAGGCTCAAACCCATTAACCATGAGTTCGTGACCTGAGCCGAAACCAAGAGTTGGACGCTTAACTGACTGAGTCACCCAGGCGCCCTGCAGCTTTAATTTTTAATAGCTAAAAACTGGAAACAACCAATATACCCATCAGGAGGTAAATGGATAAATGCCTTGTGGTATATCCATATGATGGAAAAATAATCAATGATTTAAAGAGAGTGAACTTTTATTTTTTTCAACAGTTAAAAAATGTTTATTAATTTTGAGAGAGAGAGAGAGGGAGAGCATACGACTGATGGGGGTGGGGAGGGTAGCTCAGAGAGAGAGGAAGAGAGAATCTTGAGCACGCTCCACACTGTCAGCACAGAGCCTGACTCCGGGCTCAGTCTCACGAACGCAGAGATCATGCCTTGAGCTGAAATCAAGAGTCAGTTGCTTAAATGACTGAGCCACCCAGGCACCCCCCAAACAGTGAACTTTTAAAATACACAACATTATACATGAGTCTCTAAATAATTATGCCGTGTGAAAGAAGCTAAGTGCCTACCTACAAAAATGATTATGTATCATATGATTCTACTTATATATAATTTTAGAGAATGAAAATTAGTCCATGTGATGTAAAGCAGATCATTGGTTGCCTGGGGTGGGGTTGGGTGGAGTCGTGGAAGGGCAGTAAAGATTGATAGAAAAGGGGCTCAAAGTAACTGTGGGTATGATAGACAATGTTCATCATAAGGGTGGTGATGATCTCACGAGTGTATACATATGTCAAAACTAATCAAATTATGGTCTTTAAATATATGCAGTGTTTTATGTATCCATTATACCTCAATAAAGCTGTAAAGTTTTGAAGATGCCAGATGAGACATTGGTAGAACAGGGATGGCCTCCCAAAATATGGCTACCTGAATCCAAAGTATAACTCTGTGCAAGCTAATCAGCGTCTGCACCAGAGATTGGGACTTCCAGGTTTAATAGCAAAGGGAATGTTCAGGGAGAGAACTTCCTTATAAGGAGAACTCAGGGTTTGGCTTTGTGGAGCAGTCTGTTGTATCATGGAGTTCAATACACTCTATGCTGCATTGCCTTACAGTACAGACCCGTAGAAAGGAGAAAGGTGGGTTATTTGTAGATGAAATATCAAGGGAGCACAATATAGCAACCAGGCACTGGCTTTGATAGTCATGACCTTAGATCTTAAACATAGGTAATGAAAACATGTGGAAGGTGATCTGGTACTGAAAGTTATGAAGAAATGATTTTCTAAAGCCACGTATGAAAATTAGCCTCGCCTTTAAATATCCGGGTATGTCCAAATGCCGTTACAATACACTGGTTGCCATTAGAATGGAGTAAAGCACAAATACTCTTCTGTCTGGAATAGATGGATTTCATCTAAAAGTGTCAGCAAAAATTTATTTTTACATGTCAATAGAATTATATTTGTATTGCGTTGTAAGAAATATTATTTTTTAATTTTATTTTATTAGAAATGCTTATTTATTTTTGAAAGAGCATGCACATAAGCAGGGGAGAGGCAGAGTGAGAGAGAGAGAGACACACACACAGAATCTGAAGCAGGCTCCAGGCTCTGAGCTGGCAGCTCCATGCGGGGCTGGAACTGACGAACTGTGAGATCATGACCTGAGCTGAAGTTGGATGCTTAACCAACTGAGCCACCCAGGCACCCCTGTAAGAAATATTATTATGTTCCTGTTACATACCATGAAGAAAATGTTGAGGAAAGGTGAATCTTTATGGCTTATTTGACTTTATTAGTAGAACCAGACTCAAGAAGAGACCACCTGAACCCAGTAATTTAGATTTCATATTCTTTTTATTGTAATATCGCCCATGTTGTTTCCTTAGAGTCCTACATTAACCCCTCCCCAAGAGGATGGGTTAAAGGAACTCCAAGAATTTGGTGGAAAAAAATAGAAGTGACAAATACATATCACTACAAAAATTATTGTAGTTATGTTGCTCTTAAATAAGATTAGAAGTTAGTGAAGTAAAACATTAGCAAATGTGGAATAGTCTCCCTGTCAGAAATCCTTAGAACCTCTAAACATACTATGTAAATATGGAATATATTATGGCTTAATGCGCTCTCTGACTGTATAACAATTGTAGTATTTTAGTCGTCAGAAAAAAAAAAAAAAACCCTACCTATACAAACCTTAAATATTGTGGACATATTTTACCCTTGTATTATATATACCATCATGCCAAGGGCTGTGACTTTATGGTAGCTGAAAACAGATACTTCTCTATAAAATGTAATTTTATGTTGATTTTATTAATTTTGATATATAATGAAATATATTTTTTTTAATGGATAAAAAACAGGTTGGAGTTGTGTGAGTCAGACTCCCATTAAGTGTAATTCCTTTTTTTAACCTGGGAAATTCTCTCTTACATTTTACAGCATAGATCCCAAATCCAGAAATTACTAATTAGTGATCTTTATCTTTTATGCACATCTATCTCTACAGTGATGAGATCCATACGGTGGGTGCACAAAAAATGCAGTCACTCATTATTGTACAGATTTTGCCCAACATAAAAGTAAATTATATTGAACTCACTAAAATTTTATCAAGGGATTTGTAAGAAGATCTGCTAATTTGGTTATAGAAGATCCTTAACATGAGGGAGACTGGCTGGCTCAGTCAGGAAAGCATGAGACTCTTGATGTTGGGTTGTGAGTGCAGGCCCCATGTTGGGCCTAGAGCTTACTTGGAAAAAAATGCTTAAAATTCTTTAGTAATTGTGAAAATATGTAAAAGAGAAGAATGATGATTTCATGGGAAGGAAAGCCAAAACCATAACAAAATTCCATTTTAAGGTACAAAATGTAACGTGTTCCATGGGATAACAAACTCTACCTGACCGTCACGATCTGAGTCCAATGTGGTCTAATAATGAATATACTGGATACAGTAAAAATAGGCTTGCTTTGACACCACAAATTGTATTTGGCGTCCTAATCATTTATCACCTCTCTGTATATCTTCAGAAATAATGGCTAATTGAACAATCTATTCACACAGAATATTGCAGAAGATTTTAATGAGGCAGAAAATGTCAACATTTCAATGGGTGATAGGTTTTGTTCAGAGCAGCTGGAAGTTATGAATTGCCAATTAGGAAAACTTTGGTAATCTGGGTAATCTTTGTTGCCTGTCCAGGATTTATCTGAGTTTGGGAGCCATAAATTTGGGAATAAAATAATGACCTGGGGGATTATTCTCTTATGTTGTGAAATATATTCGTATAAAATTTCCAATTTCATGTCATGCAGATTGAACCGCATAAAACAGCATTTAAAAGGTGAATCTTTATAAAATTAATTAGTAAAACGTAACTATTTTGGTTTATTGACTTTTTCTGTTCTCTGCAGAACATAAAGGGAAGAAGAGAATTAAAATGAACGTTTTCCAGTTGATTTGATCAGTGTAGACAGCTTAAGTAGTTAATCTGGCTATCAAAACAGATCATTTTCCACAAAAGAATTGTATGATTTGTATGACAAGCAGACTGTGCAATTGTGAAATAATTCCTTACGTTTGTGTTGTCTGAACCTAATTTTACCAATTAACCTACTTTCACAACTGATTTTGCAGAACCTACATGGGAAGAAAGTACTCCTTGACGAACTCACCCGCAAAAGAACATATGTATAAATAATTTCTCTATGTGAATAAATAATTTTGATAAAACACATCATTAAATGAAGAATGAGGGGGGTGCCTGGGTGGCGCAGTCGGTTAAGCGTCCGACTTCAGCCAGGTCATGATCTCGCGGTCCGTGAGTTCGAGCCCTGCGTCAGGCTCTGGGCTGATGGCTCGGAGCCTGGAGCCTGTTTCCGATTCTGTGTCTCCCTCTCTCTCTGCCCCTCCCCCGTTCATGCTCTGTCTCTCTCTGTCCCCAAAAAATAAATAAAAATGTTGAAAAAAATTTAAAAAAAAAAAGAAGAATGAGGGCATCTGGAATCTTTCATGTACCTTTTGCTTCTGTGATGGATATTTAGGGGAACATTTCTCAACGTTGCAGTTAGAACTTCGCATCTTTGATTCTTTTGGATTTGGAAGGTGTCTTCTTTGATTTCTATAGAATGGTCTGGTTTCCATTTACCAGAAGGTACAGATAGAAGAAAGAGAAGACTATTTGGTGAAAAACTACATGATTCGTAATATTTAGAAGGCAATTTATTCTGATCAGCTGAATAACCCTAATCAAAATGTGTGAACTCTGACATTATTTTGTTCTCCACTTGGAAATGATTTCTGTCCTTGGACCTTGATCCACATGTTGCAAAAGAATATTTTAAAAAGAGAATAATTACCCACCATGCTTTGTCACAGTGTCCATTTTTCCCACCAAGGGAATGGCCACTGCCACCTGAGAACAAAAAAGCTCTCTTATTTACTAACGACGTCCTTAGTTTTCCTTTGTGTCATTTCCCCCCTTATGTATGTGTTTTTTACGCTTCTTTGCCATCCTGCTGTGAGGAAGAATAGTAATCACATCTAATTAGAAAAAATTAAAATGCTATGACTCACAGAAATAATGAAAGTTGATTATTTTTTATACAAGGCATAAATCCCAGACCCACATTTTACCCTTCAAATTAGCTTACAAGCTGATCAACAGCGTGGTAACGGTATTGTGAATGTTTATCGTGGTGCTCTTTTTTCTACATGCACCACACTTCATGCTGTCATCCGTGTCATGAAAGACTCATCTTCTCTTATGCAGAAAAAGAGAGGCCAGTTTGATTTTATTTTTATTTTTAATTAAAAAAAATTATTTTGGTTAAGTTTATTTATTTATTTTTGAGAGACAGAAAGAGTGCAAGCAGGGGAGAGGCAGAGAGAGAGGGAGACAGAGAATCCCAAGCAGGCTCCACACTGTCAGCACAGAGCCCAAAATGGGGTTGAACTCACCAACCATGAGATCATTACCGGAGCCACAGTCAGGATCCAGACACTTAACCAACTGAGCCACCCAGGCACCCCAAAATTTTTTGAAACCTTATTTTATAATGTTTTGAATTTCTTTCTTTTAGTATGTTAAGTCATAGCAACAAATGATAACGGGCTAATATCTGTGATTAAAAAAGAACTAACTGGGGCCCCTGGGTGGCTCAGTTGGTTGAGCGTCCGACTTGGGCTCAGGTCATGATCTCACAGCTTGTGAGTTTGAGCCTCACGTCGGGCTCTGTGCTGACAGCTCAGAGCCTGGAGCCTGCTTCAGATTCTGTGTCTCCCTCTCTCTCTGCCTCACCCCCACTCGCATTCTGTCTCTGTCTCTCTCAAAAATAAATAAACATTAAAAAAAAAAGAACTAACTAACAAATGTCTTTGGTTTTCCCTTTTAACAAGCTCCAGAAGTCTGTAGAACATTGTTTCCAATTTTGTTCAGATTTTTCCAGGTAAAGAGAAATAAAATGCAGTGTAGAGATCATTGCTTCCTTTTAAATGATGACTATTTTTTTCCCCTTCCTGTTGGACTCAGTGTAAATGTTCTTTCTAGTTGTAGTCCAGTTCACAAAGATCCCTCCTGCACACAGGCATTGTCGTCTAACATATGCGGGGTGACAGTGGAGCAGAGGGAGACATTATACACAAATAGATTTGTGCCATAAACACATATGGGCATAAGGGATTGTCTAGATGGAAAGAGAAAAAAGAAGCCAACATAAAAACTTCAAAAGGATTGAACTGCAATTCTAGCATGCAAGAAATTCTCATTTGTCTATCTACCTATCTGACATAAGATTGTAGCTTTCTGAAATATAATGCGTTAAAATGTTTTTTTAAGTCCAATGATAAGATAATTCTGATAACACATCGGCATCGTGTGAACATGGGCCTATTCATCTGAGTCCGATACCCTCTTGGGGGGATAAGCTGCTTTTTTACTCCACAGGTGGGTGGATGTGAGCTGCAGCCATATTATATGTAGCTAAGTCAGCGGTGACTATAAGAATTGGACAGCATTAGACACTGTGAGGTGTATTTATGTGGTGGAACAATTTTCCTGTGATGTCTTCTCAGTGTGCAGTGAAGAAAAAAAATAAGTTCCTGGAACTTCTATTAACAACTTTGCTGATGAAAATAAGATTGGAATCATGGCAGCAGGGGTGGGGGGGTGGGTGGAGAATATACAAATGTACAAAGTTACCTTTAGAGAAAGAACATCAGTGAATATTATTCCGTGCTGAATGAAGAGAAGGAAAATATAGTGCCTTCTAGAAATTGAGAGTGGCTGTTTTTAAAAAGAGCAATTCTTTCATTGTGATATTTGTATGCTTATCTCTTCATTGTCTGCTTTTTTTGCATGAAGGGGTGTTGTTGGAAATAAATGCGTATCATAAACCTAAAGTGGCATTTCAAAATGGGTTCTGTGAAGGTTATTGTATAGGAATAATATATTATTGTTCTATGTTGGAAAGAAAATGAATACATTTTTGTTCTCAAATGCTATCTCATATAAAAGTGGAGTCAGAGTTCAGGTTGTTGCTACAGCATGTGTTTATCTTCTTGGAACTGTCTCAGTGTCCTTCTTTTTAAGTGTACGTCGTGGTCAGCCTTTCTCATCATATCCTTTTGCAAACATCCCCGATGCCCTCGAACCCCTCTTGCTTTATCAGACTCATTTGGCAAAACTACAATGCAGGCAAAATCCAGCCCCCAGATCCACTCTGCACCTGTGTAAAGGAATGTGGCTAGAGAAAACACAGAACAAAACACAAAAACAGAACTCTGCCACCCTCTCAGTGTGTGCAAACCTCATATGCCCCTGCCCGCCAGGATCCAGCACTTTGCCCACTCTCCTTCCTCATCTTGCACTTTCTTCTAGCTCCTTACCCTCTAAGTTCAACCCCCTTCCCAGATGTCCTTGCTTCCCATTTTCCTGAGAAAGTTGAAATGGGAAGAGAGATCCCACAGCCCCCCAGCACCACATGCTGTCTTCTCACGTTTCATAACATGAACTCTGAGTTGTGCACAAAAGCTGTCCCATCTCATGTACTCTAGAATGCTGTACCAATAATTCTTCTCCTACATCATAAATGCCCCACCCCCGGTGGGATTATCCCTTGAAGAACACACTAATCCTATAACTTTTCCAATCTTAAAAAAATCTATTCCTTTCTCCCCCACCAATTACCCCATTACACCCATTACACCCCATTTCTTTGCTCCCCTTTACAGCAAAATTCCTTGAACAAGGCTGTGTATACATATGGTCTCCAATTCTGTTCCTCCTCTTCTCCTTGCAGTCCGTCTGTTCAGATTCTTTCATACCACTCTGTAAAAACTGCTTTGGGAAGGGACCACCAGGGACCAGCTCACTGAAGAGCCCAGTAATGAATTCTCAATCCACTTGATTTGACCTATCAGCGGCATTTGATATAATTCATCATTCTTTGATACACTGTTTTTTACTTCCACAGTAACACACAGTGTCAATTTTGCTCCTACAATTCTCTTCTTGGTAGTCTGCTGCTTGTAATATGGATTTCCTTTGCTATTTTAGAAAACTAAAGAAACAACAAACAAAAATAACCTCTGCAAGCTTATGGCAAGTTACAGTCAGGGGCCAGGAGTAAGAGCCCCCTAAACCTTTCCGACAGCAAGCATATGTTTGCTACAACACTTTCCATCTTCTGGGCACCCTTGCCTACTTTGAGCTCTAATCCTTAATTCACACTGTCTGCAGGAAGGCCGATATGGCCGAGAGAAAGAAGTGTTACATATACACCACATAGTATAAGATTTGGGTACTGTGGTGATTTCAGCACACTTGCGTCCTCTCCTAAGTGTTAGTAGACCCCATGTTTTTCTCCTTGCTTTTCATTATATATATATATATGTGTGTGTGTGTGTGTATATATATATATATATACACATATATATAATGAAATAATATATATATAACTTATGTTAATATATTATTACAATATTATAGAAATTACATTATTTAAATATTATTAATTAGTATTAACTGATATATTAATTATATTAATACAAATTATATTTGTATTTACATATATATGTTATGTATTCTATATTTACATGTGTATGTATATTATATGTATATGTTATATATATACAAATTATGTTTGTATTTAAATGTATATATTTATATTATATATATACGTATATATATATGTGTATATATACACATATATATATTAAGGTTTATTTACTTTGAGAGATAGAGACAGAGAGAGTGTGCTGGGAATGGCAGAGAGAGAGAGAGAATTCCAAGCAGGATCCACACTGCCAGCAGGGAGCCCAACATGGGGCTCAATCTCAAGGTACTGAGAGATCATGACCTGAGCCAAAGTCAGATGCTTGACTGAGCCACCCAAGCTCCCCTCCTTACAGGCTTTTGTAAAAATCTCAGTTGATGACAGCTCAGACTTTTTAGTTGCTCATGCTCAAAACTTAGAGTCACTGTTCTCTCTTGGCTTTTTCTTATAACTCACATCCCATCAGCACCACCGTGTTACCATCTAGATCTAGGCCACCAGCATTTCCCACCTGAATTACTCCGATGGTCCATGGCCTGGCATCCTTGAGTTGACACCACCCTGCCCCTGCTCCCAGTAGTCTATTTTCAAAATAGTTACTAGAGTTATTTTTAAGAAAGGTTATGCCACACCTCTGCTCTTAGACCTGCAGTGGTGACCTGTTTTATTGAGAGGAAAGCCACTCCCTGCAATTAGTTGTAAGCCTTAATATGGTTTGGCCTCTGGACCACGATCTTCCTGATCCTATTGCTGGTAGTCTTTTCTATTCTCACTCTCCGCTTTATGATTTCCTTTCTGAATCCTCAAACACACAGCACCCTCTGCACTGGTTGTTCGTCTGTCTGGAATGTTTTTCTTTCAGGTACTTCTGTGGCCAAATTCCTCATCTTCATCAAGCCATTGGCTCTTTTCATTTATTTTATTTTTTTATTTTTAAATATGAAATTTATTGTCAAATTGGTTTCCATACAAACCCAGTGCTCATCCCAACAGGTGCCTTCCTCAACACCCATTGCCCACCCTCCCCTCCCTCCCACCCCCCATCAACCCTCAGTTTCTTCTCTGTTTTTAAGAGTCTCTTATGGTTTGGCTCCCTCCCTCTCTAACTTTTTTTTTCCCTTCCCCTCCCCCATGGTCTTCTGTTAAGTTTCTCAGGATCCACATAAGAGCTGAGAACCTCTTTTTAAATGATAGGTTGGTCCTTGCCTGACACTCCCAATCTCTTCCTCCTATGCTTTTTCCATTACTCTGATCAAAATACATCATTCACTTGTTTTGTTACTTATTCATTGTCTGTCCTGCCTCACTCCCCTAAAGTAAAGTTCCTCAAGGAAAAGGATATTTGTCTGTTTTGTTCACCTAAATCAGAGGGTCTCACACCTAAGTGTGCAGCTGAATCAATCACGTGGAAGGCTTACCAAATCAATCATTGCTGGACCCCACTACTAGAGTTTCTGATTGGAAAGTGTATCCTAGGATCCAAGAATTTGCATTTCAATCAAGTTCCCAAATGATGCTAATGCTCCTGGTCCAGGGACCACACTGTGAGAACCAGTTACCTACAGAGTTCCTGGCACACGGTTAGTACCTTATAAATAGCTGTTAAATGAATGAATGAAGTTGTATCTCATCCTAATTTATAGTTCGGAGTGCTATTGTGATTGAATATGGTAATTTGCTCCTTGTTTTTCTTCTTTGGTAAGTTTCTTATTCATGTACATTATCGATCGCTTTGTTATTAGGAAGTTTGCTGTATTTATTTATTGAGAGTATTAATTTTTGTCTGTCACGTATTGGAAGATGCATGTCTTCTTATGGCTTTTGCCATTTAATATTGTTCAGACTCCTTTTTTGATGGCAAATTTAAATTTATGCCATCAAAATTATTAATAACCATGTGTAAATTTTGACTTTACAAGTCAATTTAAAAAGTCTTTCCCCATCTTAAAATCAGATAGTCATTGATTTTTGAAATATTTTCTTTACGCCTGCTCATTTTCTATTTAACTCTTTAATTCATGTGATATTTCACACATGGCATTTGAAAAGGCCTATTAACCTAGGTTGATATATATAAGCTGACAACTGGAGCTTTAAATTATTGTATTTTTATGGTAGCTTTTAGTATCTAATAAGGCAATTTCTTATTTATTTATTTTTTATTTATTTATTTTTTTATGAAATTTATTGACAAATTGGTTTCCATACAACACCCAGTGCTCATCCCAAAAGGTGCCCTCCTCCATACCCATCACCCACCCTCTCCTCCCTCCCACCCCCCCATCAACCCTCAGTTTGTTCTCAGTTTTTAACAGTCTCTTATGTTTTGGCTCTCTCCCATTCTAACCTCCTTTTTTTTTTTTTTCCTTCCCCTCCCCCATGGGTTCCTGTTAAGTTTCAGGATCCACATAAGAGTGAAACCATATGGTATCTGTCTTTCTCTGTATGGCTTATTTCACTTAGCATCACAATCTCCAGTTCCATCCACGTTGCTACAAAAGGCCATATTTCATTTTTTCTCATTGCCACGTAATATTCCATTGTGTATATAAACCACAATTTCTTTATCCATTCATCAGTTGATGGATATTTAGGCTCTTTCCATAATTTGGCTATTGTTGAGAGTGCTGCTATGAACATTGGGGTACAAGTGGCCCTATGCATCAGTACTCCTGTATCCCTTGGATAAATTCCTAGCAGTGCTACTGCTGGGTCATAGGGTAGGTCTATTTTTAATTTTCTGAGGAACCTCCACACTGCTTTCCAGAGCGGCTGCACCAATTTGCATTCCCACCAACAGTGCAAGAGGGTTCCTGTTTCTCCACATCCTCTCCAGCATCTATAGTCTCCTGATTTGTTCATTTTGGCCACTCTGACTGGCGTGAAGTGATACCTGAGTGTGGTTTTGATTTGTATTTCCCTGATAAGGAGCAACGTTGAGCAACTTTTCATGTGCCTGTTGGCCATCCGGATGTCTTCTTTAGAGAAGTGTCTATTCATGTTTTCTGCCCATTTCTTCACTGGGTTATTTGTTTTTCGGGTGTGGAGTTTGGTGAGCTCTTTATAGATTTTGGATACTAGCCCTTTGTCCGATATGTCATTTGCGAATATCTTTTCCCATTCCGTTGGTTGCCTTTTAGTTTTGTTGGTTGTTTCCTTTGCTGTGCAGAAGCTTTTTATCTTCATAAGGTCCCAGTAATTCACTTTTGCTTTTAATTCCCTTGCCTTTGGGGATGTGTCGAGTAAGAGATTGCTACGGCTGAGGTCAGAGAGGTCTTTTCCTGCTTTCTCCTCTAAGGTTTTGATGGTTTCCTGTCTCACATTTAGGTCCTTTATCCATTTTGAGTTTATTTTTGTGAATGGTGTGAGAAAGTGGTCTAGTTTCAACCTTCTGCATGTTGCTGTCCAGTTCTCCCAGCACCATTTGTTAAAGAGGCTGTCTTTTTTCCATTGGATATTCTTTCCTGCTTTGTCAAAGATGAGTTGGCCATACGTTTGTGGGTCTAGTTCTGGGGTTTCTATTCTATTCCATTGGTCTATGTGTCTGTTTTGGTGCCAATACCATGCTGTCTTGATGATGACAGCTTTGTAGTAGAGGCTAAAGTCTGGGATTGTGATGCCTCCTGCTTTGGTCTTCTTCTTCAAAATTCCTTTGGCTATTCGGGGCCTTTTGTGGTTCCATATGAATTTTAGGATTGCTTGTTCTAGTTTCGAGAAGAATGCTGGTGCAATTTTGATTGGGATTGCATTGAATGTGTAGATAGCTTTGGGTAGTATTGACATTTTGACAATATTTATTTTTCCAATCCATGAGCAGGGAATGTCTTTCCATTTCTTTAAATCTTCTTCAATTTCCTTCAGAAGCTTTCTATAGTTTTCAGCATACAGATCCTTTACATCTTTGGTTAGATTTATTCCTAGGTATTTCATGCTTCTTGGTGCAATTGTGAATGGGATCAGTTTCTTTATTTGTCTTTCTGTTGCTTCATTGTTAGTGTATAAGAATGCAACTGATTTCTGTACATTGATTTTGTATCCTGCAACTTTGCTGAATTCCTGTATCAGTTCTAGCAGACTTTTGGTGGAGTCTATCGGATTTTCCATGTATAATATCATGTCATCTGCAAAAAGCGAAAGCTTGACTTCATCTTTGCCAATTTTGATGCCTTTGATTTCCTTTTGTTGTCTGATTGCTGATGCTAGAACTTCCAGCACTATGTTAAACAACAGCGGTGAGAGTGGGCATCCTTGTCGTGTTCCTGATCTCAGGGAAAAAGCTCTCATTTTTTCCCCGTTGAGGATGATGTTAGCTGTGGGCTTTTCATAAATGGCTTTTATGATCTTTAAGTATGTTCCTTCTATCCTGACTTTCTCAAGGGTTTTTATTAAGAAAGGGTGCTGGATTTTGTCGAAGGCCTTTTCTGCATCGATTGACAGGATCATATGGTTCTTCTCTTTTTTTTTTGTTAATGTGATGTATCACGTTGATTGATTTGCGAATGTTGAACCAGCCCTGCATCCCAGGAATGAATCCCACTTGATCATGGTGAATAATTCTTTTTATATGCTGTTGAATTCGATTTGCTAGTATCTTATTGAGAATTTTTGCATCCATATTCATCAGGGATATTGGCCTGTAGTTCTCTTTTTTTACTGGGTCTCTGTCTGGTTTAGGAATCAAAGTAATACTGGCTTCATAGAATGAGTCTGGAAGTTTTCCTTCCCTTTCTATTTCTTGGAATAGCTTGAGAAGGATAGGTATTATCTCTGCTTTAAACGTCTGGTAGAACTCCCCTGGGAAGCCATCTGGTCCTGGACTCTTATTTATTGGGAGATTTTTGATAACCGATTCAATTTCTTCGTTGGTTATGGGTCTGTTCAAGCTTTCTATTTCCTCCTGATTGAGTTTTGGAAGAGTGTGGGTGTTCAGGAATTTGTCCATTTCTTCCAGGTTGTCCAATTTGTTGGCATAAAATTTTTCATAGTATTTCCCTGATAATTGTTTGTATCTCTGAGGGATTGGTTGTAATGATTCCATTTTCATTCATGATTTTATCTATTTGGGTCATCTCCCTTTTCTTTTTGAGAAGCCTGGCTAGAGGTTTGTCAATTTTGTTTATTTTTTCAAAAAACCAACTCTTGGTTTCGTTGATCTGCTCTACAGTTTTTTTAGATTCTATATTGTTTATTTCTGCTCTGATCTTTATTATTTCTCTTCTTCTGCTGGGTTTAGGCTGCCTTTGCTGTTCTGCTTCTAGTTCCTTTAGGTGTGCTGTTAGATTTTGTATTTGGGATTTTTCTTGTTTCTTGAGATAGGCCTGGATTGCAATGTATTTTCCTCTCAGGACTGCCTTTGCTGCGTCCCAAAGCGTTTGGATTGTTGTATTTTCATTTTCGTTTGTTTCCATATATTTTTTAATTTCTTCTCTAATTGCCTGGTTGACCCACTCATTCGTTAGTAGGGTGTTCTTTAACCTCCATGCTTTTGGAGGTTTTCCAGACTTTTTTCTGTGGTTGATTTCAAGCTTCATAGCATTGTGGTCTGAAAGTAAGCATGGTATAATTTCAATTCTTGTAAACTTATGAAGGGCTGTTTTGTGACCCAGTATATGATCTATCTTGGAGAATGTTCCATGTGCACTTGAGAAGAAAGTATATTCTGTTGCTTTGGGATGCAGAGTTCTAAATATATCTGTCAAGTCCATCTGATCCAATATCTCATTCAGGGCCCTTGTTTCTTTATTGACCGTGTGTCTAGATGATCTATCCATTTCTGTAAGTGGGGTGTTAAAGTCCCCTGCAATTACCACATTCTTATCAATAAGGTTGCTTATGTTTATGAGTAATTGTTTTATATATTTGGGGGCTCCGGTATTCGGTGCATAGACATTGATAATTGTTAGCTCTTCCTGATGGATAGACCCTGTAACTATTATATAATGTCCTTCTTCATCTCTTGTTACAGCCTTTAATTTAAAGTCTAGTTTGTCTGATATAAGTATGGCTACTCCAGCTTTCTTTTGGCTTCCAGTCGCATGATAAATAGTTCTCCATCCCCTCACTCTCAATCTAAAGGTGTCCTCAGGTCTAAAATGAGTCTCTTGTAGACAGCAAATAGATGGGTCTTGTTTTTTTATCCATTCTGATACCCTATGTCTTTTGGTTGGCGCATTTAATCCATTTACATTCAGTGTTATTATAGAAAGATACGGGTTTAGAGTCATTGTGATGTCTGTATGTTTTATGCTTGTAGTGATGTCTCTGGGACTTTGTCTCACAGGGTCCCCCTTAGGATCTCTTGTAGGGCTGGTTTAGTGGTGACAAATTCCTTCAGTTTTTGTTTGTTTGGGAAGACCTTTATCTCTCCTTCTATTCTAAATGACAGACTTGCTGGATAAAGGATTCTCGGCTGCATATTTTTTCTGTCTAGCACCCTGAAAATCTCGTGCCAATTCTTTCTGGCCTGCCAAGTTTCAAAAGAGAGATCAGTCACGAGTCTTATAGGTCTCCCTTTATATGTGAGGGCACGTTTACCCCTTGCTGCTTTCAGAATCTTCTCTTTATCCTTGTATTTTGCCAGTTTCACTATGATATGTCGTGCAGAAGATCGATTCAAGTTACATCTGAAGGGAGTTCTCTGTGCCTCTTGGATTTCAATGCCTTTTTCCTTCCCCAGTTCAGGGAAGTTCTCAGCTATTATTTCTTCAAGTACCCCTTGAGCACCTTTCCCTCTCTCTTCCTCCTCTGGGATACCAATTATGCGTATATTATTTCTTTTTAGTGTATCACTTAGTTCTCTAATTTTCCCCTCATACTCCTGGATTTTTTTATCTCTCTTTTTCTCAGCTTCCTCTTTTTCCATAACTTTATCTTCTAGTTCACCTATTCTCTCCTCTGCCTCTTCAAGCCGAGCTGTGGTGGTTTCCATTTTGTTATGCATTTCGTTTAAAGCGTTTTTCAGCTCTTCGTGACTGTTCCTTAGTTCCTTGATCTCTGTAGCAAGAGATTCTCTGCTGTCCTGTATACTGTTTTCAATCCCAGCAATTAATTTTATGACTATTATTCTAAATTCACTTTCTGTTATATTATTTAAATCCTTTTTGATCAGCTCATTAGCTGTTGTTATTTCCTGGAGATTCTTCTGAGGGGAGTTCTTCCGCTTGGTCATTTTGGATAGTCCCTGGCGTGGTGAGGACCTGCAGGGCACTTCCCCTGTGCTGTGGTGTATAACTGGAGTTGGTGGGCGGGGCCGCAGTCAGACCTGATGTCTGCCCCCAGCCCACCGCTGGGGCCACAGTCAGACTGGTGTGTGCCTTCTCTTCCCCTCTCCTAGGGGTGGGATTCACTGTGGGGTGGTGTGGCTCGTCTGGGCTACTTGCACCCTGCCAGGCTTGTGATGCTGGGGATCTGGCGTATTAGCTGGGGTGGGTAGGCAAGGTGCACGGGGGCAGGAGGGGCAGGCTTAGATCGCTTCTCCTTAGGTGATCCACTTCAGGAGGGGCCCTGTGGCAGCGGGAGGGAGTCAGATCCGCTGCCAGAGGTTTGGCTCCGCAGAAGCGCAGAGTTGGGTGTTTGTGCGGAGCGAGCAAGTTCCCTGGCAGGAACTGGTTCTCTTTGGGATTTTGGCTGGGGGATGGGCGGGGGAGATGGCGCTGGCGAGCGCCTTTGTTCCCCACCAAACTGAGCTCTGTTGTCAGGGGGCTCAGCAGCTCTCCCTCCCTTTGTCCTCCAGCCTTCCCGCTTTCCGAGCAGAGCTGTTAACTTATGACCTCCCAGACGCTAAGTCCCGCTTGTTGTGGGAACACAGTCCGTCAGGTCCCCCCGCTTTTGCAAGCCAGACTCGGGGGCTCTGCTTGGCCGGCGAGCCGCCCCTCCGCCCCGGCTCCCTCCCGCCAGTCCGTGGAGCGCGCACCGCCTCGCCGCCCTTCCTACCCTCTTTCGTGGGCCTCTCGTCTGCGTTTGGCTCCGGCGACTCCGTTCTGCTAATCCTCTGGCGGTTTTCTGGGTTATTTAGGCAGGTGTAGATGGAATCTAAGTGATCAGCAGGACGTGCGGTGAGCCCAGCGTCCTCCTAAGCCACCATCTTGCAAAACCCCTTTATTTATTTTTTAAAGAGTTTGATAATTCATTTTATTTTCTGCAGGAGAAGCTCCATCAAATTAAAATAAAGTACTATTGAAAGTTTTACTGGGGGGGCACCTGGGTGGCTCAGTCGTTTGAGCATCTGACTTCAGCTCAGGTCATGGTCTCACACTCCGTGAGTTCGAGCTCCGCATCAGGCTCTGTGCTGACAGCTCAGAGCCTAGAGCCCGCTTCAGATTCTATGTCTCCCCCTCTCTCTGCCCCTCCCCTGCTCATGCTCTGTCTCTCTCTGTCTCAAAAATAAATAAAAATATTAAAAATAATTTTAAAAAAAGAAAGTTTTACTGGAATTGCACTTCGAGTTACAGATTAACTTTTGGAGAATTTAAATTTCTATAAAATATAGGAATTAGTTTTCCTCTTTAATATCACAGAATAGTACTAAATTAAGTCACTTGTTTTACATTTGTCAGTATGTTTTTGTAGTTTTCTTCATCTTTGCTAGATTTTATAATTATTACATTGTTGAATCTTAAACCTATGTACATGTTTCTGTTAATGATAGTTTTCATTATATGTCTTTATTATATGCACATTGTGATGTGGTTGATTTTTACATATATAATTTCAACAGACTGCTTTATTGAACTATCCTATTGATTTGATTTCTTTTCTGTCATTTCTGTGTCCAAGAAGAGCCTCATTAGTAGGTATAAATAATGACATTTTATCCTTCTTTCTGATTTCTTTATGCTTTGTTTTCGTATTTTCTTGTTCTATCGCATTAGCCAGAAATGTCAACATTCGTTAACATATTCCTGGTGTTAGTGGCCATCTTTTTTGAAGTTCATTCATTTGCTTAAGGATATGATTCAATTTTATGTGGTTCAGCTATATATGTATTAGTTTACAGAGACATTTTAAGATCAGAAATAAAATAGAAATTTCGTCAATTCACTGTAAATTTGTAAGACTGTAGAGTTGGGACACGAGAGAATTGCTACATCTTACTGTGTGTGTTCCCTTTCCCCACATTGATATGTTGAAGTCTTAGCTCCCCAAGCTGATGGTTTTAATACGTGGGGGTCTCTGGGGGCGACGAGATCACTAGGGCGGAGACCTGGTAAATGGAAGTAATGCCCTTCCACAGTACCCCTTCCGCCACGTGAGGGTACGATGGCAAGTCTACAACCCGAAAGCAAGTCCGTACCCGACCATACTGGCACCTTGATCTCAGACTTCCGGCCCCCAGAACTGTGAGAAGTAAGCTACTAGCCAGTGATGTTTTGTTACAGCAACTTGGACAGACTAAGACAGGATGTACGTATTAAAGAATGTGGGGTCAGTGATAGTATAGGCGATTATTTTCTGTTTTGTTCAAAGGTGAAGATAAAAACAAATGATGGAATTATAACTTTGTAATGGAGACTAAGTTAATGTATTTAAAAAATATGTGCCTCCCCCCCCCCCCATGCATCTACAGTTTAAAGTCTACTACAGATAGAAAAGAGTGCAGACTTCACACTCAGGCACACCCACAGCATGGGGTAATTCATTTTGTAAATGTCTTCCTACCTTTTATCTTAACAAAGAAAATGGTCTAAGGCATTTAGGGTTGTACAAGCTTAGTTTTGGGGCAGCTAGCCTACTTTAAAAGTATGGGTGTGTAGAAGCTTGGTTAGCATAAGGTACCAAGCTGAGCCAGGGGAAGTCAGAATCTTGGACAGCTCGGTGGGCTCTCTGGGTCTTTGGCTGGGGGGATGACGTCCTCACCCGATAGTGTGTAGTCCTTCTTGTACCCATTAGACGAGGCTGAGCCACTTGTGTTTTTTCGAAACTCTGGTCTGTGTTAATGGAGTCCTCTGTGGAGCATGGGAATGGGGAGTTGGTGGGAAGGTGGGATCTTGCCTTTTCTTCTTCAGATTGGTCATTTCTTAATCCAGCATACAATTGGCATGCTATTCCATGGATGGGTTTTAGAGATTTTGAGATCACTTTGAAAGAAATTATAGATTTTGCATGTGTATGTGCGTGTGCATGGATATGCTAAGGACAGCTGTCAAAGACAGAAAGATCCTTGATGGGGAATTTTTCATCTCATTCCTTTGCCTTAACCCAGGCCTACATGAGTTAATGGGACAAGGACTTCATGAACGAATAGCTCACGAGAGAGATTGTTACCTCTCCATATTACAACTGCTTCAAATTATATACACTGATCTTTCACCGTATCTTGAAGAATTTTATAATTTATATTATTTTTAAAACTTATGAATTAATTTATTTCGAGAGAGTGAGCACAAGAGGGGGCGGGGCAGAGAGAGAGGGACAGAGAATCCCAAGCAGGCTCCACATTCAGCACAGAGCCCGATGTGGGGCTCAGTCTCACACCTGCAAGATCAAAGCTGGAGCCCATCTCAGGAGCTGGACACTGCACCTACTGAGCCACCCAGCTACCCTACAATTTGTATTCTTAACTTGGGAATATTTTTAAACTTTTGAGCAGCCTCTTTGTAAATATGTTTCTGGGATCCCCTGCTCCTAGTTGGTTCTTCTCCCTCTATTTCGTGATATATGTATATTCCCTACATTCTGTGGTAAATAATAAACAATATAATCATTTATAACCCATGCCTAACCAGTTCTGCTGATGTGCGTTGTTGTACCTTTTACCGTTTAAAAGAAAAAGGAATGATCGAATGAACGTAGAGGAACAAAATTTTGAATATTCACATGGCATTATGAAGTTCTTTCAATATTAATTTTTTGGCAAAGACCGCTCTACTTCCTGTTGGGAATTCTGAAATAATTTATTCTCCGTTGTAGACAATTATCTTTTTTACGTAAAATATTTTTTACTTTCAGGCATAAATGAGTCTCTTAGCAGGTAAACAAATAATCTAAAACTCCTGTGTTAATATTCTCAGGCAACTATTTCCTCCTTAGTCTCTCTTTGCCGTGCTGTTTAGTTTCTTTCACAAACATGGAACTTGCTTTCGTTTGAATTAAACAGGCAGCATATTTTTTGGTACAGATTTCAGTTTGGATTTATACATCATTTCTTTATCATCTGCTCTGGAACTCTCTGCGTATCAGCATGACAACGTTGCAGATTTCACAGGTGACTCTTACTGTAGCCAGATCTTTGAATCATGTTGTCCTGTTCTGGAATTCTGTGGATTAAGAAGAATGTTCATTGTATCCTTCCTCTGGCCAGTAAGTAGTAGTTGGTAGTACGTAATAGCAAGAAGGCAAAAGAGAACTCTACATTATACATATTATCACTTTCATCCGTCACTTTATTAATCCCCATTACTTAGTAAAGGAGGTTCATATGTTGCTATGTTACTCTAGTTCAAGGCATTAATACTACTTAGAGGTTTGCACTCCCATTTAGCTAAAATGTTGTTAAGTTGATGATATTCAGGAATAAGTCATTGCTGCCAGAAGAGGGATCCTCCCCCAAAGAAATTTGAGAAACAACATTTCCTACTCAAACCTAGTGTTAAACTGAAACAGATGCCAGCTAAGCACCCAAAGGGCTCTGCCCCATTATTGTATTTCTCAGATGTCACTCCCAGAGTGCGGGACACAGAGAATACACTGGCTCCTTCCTGTAACAGTCACTCTAAGCAAACACTGACACAGGTGTAAGGGAAGGCAGTGTGTGGGGGGTTGGCAAGGAGATGAAAAAATACAAGGAGGGTCCCAAGCTCAAGGGTGGGCAGTCAGTGCCACTTTGGAGCGCAAAGTGGTTGAGCTTATAAATCCAATTGTTGTTTCTTCTTGACAAGATGCTGCAGGGGTGCCTGGTGGGGGGGCTCAGGTTAAGCCTCTGACTTCGGCTCAGGTCATGATCAGGCGGCTCATGTGGAGCCCTGCATGTGGCGCTCTCTGCTGTCAGCGTGGAGTCCACTCCAGATCCTCTGTTGGGGCCGCATCCATTATAAGGCCATGTTCCATTTTCTGTACAGTTTCTTGTCACAGTTGGCTCGGGATTCATGCTATGATGTTTCTCATAGATTCCCGCAGCTGCCCCCTGGGTTTCCAGTCTCCTCTCCACACTCTCTCTCCATTGCCCACATACACAGTAGACCTACTATTGTTTTTAAAAACTCAGTCTGATCACTGAGGACATGAAACTCCGTACATTAAAAAAAAATTTTTTTTCTTATTAAATTTCTTTAAAAAAAATTTTTTTAACGTTTATTTATTTTTGAGACAGAGAGAGACAGAGCATGAACAGGGGAAGGGCAGAGAGAGAGGGAGACACAGAATCTGAAACAGGCTCCAGGCTCTGAGCGGTCAGCACAGAGCCCGACGCGGGGCTCGAACTCACGGACCATGAGATCATGACCTGAGCCGAAGTCTGAGGCTTAACCGACCAAGCCACCCAGGCGTCCCTCTTATTAAATTTCTTTATTTTTGAGAGGCAGAGAGAGATAAAGCACGAGTGGGGAAGGGCCAGAGAGAGAGAGAGTGAGACACAGAATCTGAAGCAGGCTCCAGGCTCTGAGCTGTCAGCATAGAGCCCACCCAACACAGGGCTCAAACCCATGAACTGTGAGATCATGACCTGAGCCAAAGTCGGACGCTTAACAACTGAGCCACCCAGGTGCCCCAAACCCGGCACATTTTGAAATTGTTACCCTGCCTACAAGGCCCCTGCTGAAGGTTCTGACTCCACCTGACTCCTCCAACCCCACCTTGAGCACTCCAAACCTTGATCATTAACGGGTAGCTCTCCTGGCCTCTGATCTTTCTCCCTGAGAATTTGAATTTGGTTCTATCTGAGTCTTGTTTTTGTCCTCCCAGAAACACCTCCTCCCTGCTATGCAAAAATAAAATTCTTTGCTTGGTGGTTCTTTATAATTTAAGCCTCAGCTCAAATACCACCTTCTTATATAGGCCCTCCTGTCTACTCATGTTAAACTAGTCCCTCATATTCACTTTATTTTTTTTTTCATGTTTATTTATTTTGAGAGAGAGAGAGAGCGAGAGAGCACACACACAAAAGGGGAGGGGCAGATAGAGAGAGGGAGAGAATCTCAAGCAGGCTCCATGCTGTCAGTGCAGAGCCCATTATAGGGCTTGATCTTAAAAACCTCAACATCATGACCCGAGCCCAAATTGAGAGTTGGACCTTTAACCGACTGAACCACCCAGGTGCCCTTCTTCTATTCAATTTCTTTTGAAATATTTTGTTTTATTGACATTTCTTGCCGGTAACAGAAATTAAATTTTTATTTACTTGTTTTTTTTCATTTTGAGTTTCTCTCACTAGAATGTATTCCCCATGTGAGCAGAGTACATGTCTTTTGTTCAAGGTCATACCCTAGAGTCAAGAACAGTTCTCGAAATACAGAAGGCACTCAATAGATGTTTGATGCGTGTATGATTGACTCACCCAGTTATGAATAAATAAACATAGTGTCTTTAGCAGTCACTGTCTTTGAGTATCATAAAATTTGCCACGTGCTTAGTCACTGACTCTGGTGTGACCTAGGTTATCATTTGTTTTAAAAAGCCCAATTTAAAAAGCCCATTTCTTGGTTTATATTGGGAAAATCTTGCAGAAAACCAAAAGGAACTCTTCGTTTATTTTTTTCACTCATAACAAATTCATGATTGAACACCAAAAAATGGATATAGAGATCCCGGCCTTTGTCTCCATGGTCAATTGTTAAGGGCTCTTAGAAATGTTTTGAAGAATGGGAGTTAACCCTGCAGATCCAAGCAACACGGGGAGGCAGATAAGACATCGGAGATATAGAATATTGTTAGAATAAAGGGTGCATTTTGAAGATTTCAGAACTCTGAAGGTGGTCGACCTGATTATGGCTGTAGTGGTGATGAGGGTTGAAAGACAGGAAGGACTTAGGAGACAGTGTTAGAACTAATTACCAACTTGGCATCCAATTTCATTACCAGTACCACGGCTAGAGAGCTGGGGTCGCCAGGGCAGAGCCTGTGCAAAGCAGAGATGGAGGTAAGGATGAGGAGTGGTCCAGAGCATGGGTGAAACTTGGTAGCATATTCTAGAGACATCCTCTGAATGGCTGAGGGGAATGGTGCCCAACTGGGCAGAAGATGGCATATAGGTTTGTTGGTGGAGGTCAGTGAGGGGTCTTGACCCCTCGTTGACCCTTGGGCTGGACCCAGGCAATCTGAGACTCATCCCCCTCCCTCTCCTGGCTTAGGACTGGGCACAGCTGCCTACAATTATCTTGCCAGCAGCTGATTTAAGGAAGCAGCCTTGAGAGAGCTTGGGTTGTTGAGATCCTCCGGAGGTTGTATGAGACTGAACCCAGTGAAGGCTTCTATATAAACTTTAAGATTTGGGCGGTGGGTGTGAAGATCTTGTCTTGGTCCAAGACCAGCCTCGTAAGTAAGTTTCCTTGTTCACTGAAATGGTCACCTTCCCATTTGGCGTAGTCTGCACCTTTCTCCCATCTCTCCCTGCCCTCTGTGTGTGGTGTTGTTTCAGGTTTCACTGTGGAGCTCCTGAGGTTTTGAACTGAATGCTTGGGAGCCTCAGTGGTGCTGCTTACTGGCTGTGAGACCTTTGTCAAGTGGTTTACTCTTTTTAATGGTTATTTACTTTGAGAGGGTGAGCAAGAGGGGACAGGGGCAGAGAGAATGAACAAGAGAGACAGACAAAATCCCGAGGGGGGGCTCGATCCCATGAACATGAAATCATGACCTGAGCAAAAATCACAAGTTAGATGCTTAATGGACTGAGCCTTCCAGGCGTCCCTCCAGTGGTTTCACCAATGCAGTCTCTAGCGTCCAGGGCAAGACTAATACTGGTTCTCTTAGTACCACTCTTGGTATCTCTTACAAGAGTTGGGTTAGAGTAATGCGTGTGTCATGAATCATTGGCTATGTTGATATTTTGGATCACTGTGTGAAGAAAATAATGGCCTCACATGCCTGAGCTGTGTTGGGAATGAGCTGTGGCAGGAACTGGGTGATGTGTGAGGGTAGGCACCTCCAGAGAAGCCGAGATGAAGGTTTGAGGGGGATGGCACTCAAAAAATGTCTGGGGCCACCCACAGCAGCGGACGGTCATTTGTCCCTTTGTGTATAGCTAAGGTAATTAAAACCCTGTTCCTGTATGACAGCTCTTGAGTGTGTCTCTTGAGTCCCTGTGGGCGTCTGTGGGAAGTGGCCTTGCTCTAAAGGAGGGGCAGAGAGTTTGCAGAGGGACCTCGACATTGGAAGCATCACACAGTTCTCTAGCTGTGCTTTGAAGTTTTGGATGAACAATCACTGGCATTTAGGATGTGCTGGATAATCTTTTCAGAACACAGCAGTTCATTGGTCCTGATGAGAATTTTATGACATGAGTATTAATTACCTCAATTTTTCAGGTGAAAAAACTGATTCATAAAGAGATAAGATAACTTGTGTGAAGTTGCATGCCCCACACATACTGGAGGTGGAATTCAATTCTAGTTACTCTGGTTGGAATAGGCTGATGGATCACCTGTTCTATATTGAGACCACCCTACTTTTCGACCTCAGATTTTAAGAGCTATCAGAAACACGTGGGGACTTGATTAAAATATACATGGGCCCATTCTCCGGGAACCATTTTTTTTTTTTTTTTTTTTTTTTTTTTTTTGCTGATGGATCTTCACCTTTTCCTGGCTTCTCAAGGGAATCTCTGAACATCCAAGTTCAAGGACCATTGTTTTTGTTGGTGAGTCAAATTATCTTGAAATGGAACCTAGTCTCTTCCATAAATAGTGATGACAATTAAGTTTAGTCAGGACTAAATTGGGGAACTGATGGGAGAATGTTCTTGAAAACACTTGGCAAATCGGTGTCTCTGACATTGGAAACACCTGGGTAGGTAATCACAGTCAAGTCCTTGGTCTTGCCCTACACCTGCCTGACAGTGTTGATTGTTACATGCAGCTGTGGTATTTGGTGGCATATAGTGTTAGAGCAAGAATGATCTTAGTTCAAACCTCGTGTGTCCTTTGAATATCACCAGCTTCTCTGGGTCACAGCTTCTCCTCAGAGAAGAACAGGCGAATATTCCTTGGCAGCCTTCCATGAAGAGCCAATGAAGTGGCATCTCTGAGGTTCTTGAAGGTGTGTATCTCCCTTTAGCCAGTTTCCTTTAGAAGTGAGCGGAAATTCCACATGACTTAAGAGTCCGGAGCATTTGTTTTCAATGATAAAATATGCATTAGTTCTTATTCTCCCGCTGTTATAATATTCAGTCATTATAATCTTAGAAAGACATTTTCTTGTATAGACTTTAATGGTTATCTCTTAAACTGCCAGATGGTTCCATCAACAACGTAAGAAATTTATGAAATTAATCCCTTCTATACTTCACGTTTAATTCTGTTGCAGTGGCTTCAAACCATAGCTTTCATTTGAATTCTGACAAAATTAGAGAATGATTTTCCTCATAAACTCCAAAAGACTGTTTTGCCTGCCTCTTTTAAGCAGCGCCTGATTCTGCTACAAAGGAATAAACAAGTCGGGCACACAGTTTTGCATTAGGCTCCAAGAGATTTGACTTTGCTTCATAATCCTAATGGAAGGGAAATAATCCTCACTGGAAGGTGGGAAGGATGGAATTCCCCCCCCCCCCCCCCGCCTCCCCTTTGGGTATTGAGTTTTACTTCTTCTGTCTTCTACTCTTGGGCCCGTTTTCATTAGCATTCATTAGCTGAAAACTAAGAAGGGGTTAGGACAGTTCTCATTTCCCTGGTGACATTCTACCAGGGCTCCAACACAAAAGTCACTTCAGTTTTACCTCAATTAGATCAAGGATTTTTGGTCCATGCTAGAGTGGCCCAAGAGGCGTCCTCAGGTCTAAGGAGACCTGGTTCCTTGCCTTTCTAACAGAGATCCTCAGCATGGAATGATTTTTAATCCTGAGTGATTATAAAAAAAAATTTCTGAAAGGGGATCATTTCCCAATTTATATTTTAAATAAATGTTTCATAGTCACCATTAGTTCTTGTGTTTTTTTTAAGGAGAAATATTGCTTCTTATTCTGGACTTGGGGAGGAAAGTTTTGGCTTCATTTTTAGCTGCATGACTTATTACCTATGACACCTTTAAGTTGGGCAGCCTCCCTTTCCTTATCTGTAAAATACCACAGAATTTGGTATTTTCCTAAGCATGAAATTTTACCAAATAAATTACAAACATAATTGTTGAGTAGATCTCTGGAATCCCACCATCCTTCTTGGAGACTGGCAAGTTAGGTAAGAAATGGCTTGGAGTTGTGAACAAATTCTGGATGATACTTCATTTTACATTAAAACCAGATCAGTCACTGGGGCTGAATGGGTAGGGCACTGAGGAGATGAGCATTTTCTGCAGGGAATTATATCCTCGCTATAAGGTGCAGTTCTAGAACCAGCTCTGAGTGGATTGACCCTGTGTTCATAGTGTCTTCTTCCCAGTACTGATAGGCTCCCCACTGCATTCCCTGAAATGGCTCTTGTAACCTTCTCTTTTAATCCCACTCCCTCCTGCATTTTGCTAAATGACCTGACTTCCTACTTTAATGAGAAGATGGGATCACGAGAGTAGACTTCCAACTTAGAAAAACCTACTAAAAAAAATAACCCAACAACAACAAAAAATTTTTTTGTTATTGATTTAGATCTTGTGTTGGAGAGTTTATGTATCATTTATAAGATCTGAGTATGATTTATTATTTATTTATTTATTTATTTTGGAGTATACTATCTACATTTAATGCTAGGTTTGTTGAAAGTCTTTTCCAAAAGGGACTTTACTAGTAGATGCAGTAGATACTCCATGAGGGACCCTGTGTATCCCCAAAATTGAGGCTATCCATCTTGAAATAAAGAAAAACTCTAACTCTAAAATACTTGTTTCTGTGCAATTGACTCTGATAATGCATAATGCAACCAGAAAGACACAAGAAGAAATACACGTAATACATTCGGTGAGCCTTGTTTATTCACCAAATCACAAGATCCTGTGTGATACTCAGGTGCTGATAGGGGTCAGCTAGGCCTTTCCTGCTTCTACTTTAGGTCTTATCCTGAAAAAAGTTCTGGTTTCCCAGATGTTGACATTCTCTGGTCAACATTCTTCATGTGGAAGGAATGAAGACAGCAGGGGAAGGAAGTCACATTCAGCCCTGTGCTTGTTAACTGTCCTTGCCAGAAAGGGCTTGGTTATTTTCTCCTTCCCTATCCACTTTTCACTAGTGCTTTGCTTTTCTGGTCTCAGTTAGTGTCCAAGAAAGTGTTAGGACATTTTGTCTTACATAGTGTATATCCATAAGCCGCATGCAGTAATAAGCATATTTTAGGCTCTGCTGAATGCCTTTGAAATGGAAGAAATACCAGGTTACAGTCAACCTTGAAAATCAACTCAAGTCCTTTGTGGAACTCAAGTCCTTTGTGGAACGAAATGGGACCAGAAGTCAAATAGAGCCCTTCAGTCTATCATTGAACACACCAGTGCAGTGAGCTCCAAGCTGTGCCTTAATGAAAGCCCATATGTGGATCATATGCTGGTGTTTTTTTTTTTTTCTGCAAAAATACTCAAAGATTGGGACAAAAGAATCCAAATCAAGAGTGGCATGAGTAGAGATGCCTCAAAAAGAGTAAGGAGTAGACTAAGTATCAAAGACAGAATTCAGTAGATAGAACCCATTCTATCTTGAAAAATTGTTGAAGACCTTAATACTGATCTGAAAGAAGGTGGGGTGTGTATCTGAAAAGAAAAATGAGGGTTTTCTCCCCCCAGCGATTTATAGCAATGTGCTAAGTCATTGAATGGAGAGTATCCTACTTCTGTTACCTTTTCATCAGCAATCCATTGACCCTTTTATGAAAAATAACTTCCTTCTGTTGCTAGGGTTTCTCCAATTTGTGAAGAAAATCCTCAGGTATGCCTGATGGAACAGTAATGAAGCTACATGATAACTTCTCCAACTTTGGTTCTCTTTGGGGGAAAAGTTGGGAATGGCTCATTCAAGGAGCTGATGAGTTAATCTGGATAATTGTTACCGTAGCAATATTGGGTGATGGTATCAGGTGTTTTGAGGGGGGTTATTGAGTAGCAGATTACAGCCCTTTTGTCTTTCACCTCTAATTCCCTTTGTTTCTTACCTTAAAGTTGGTAGTAATTTAGACAGTGCAAAGCCTGTTTCTGACATGCAGATAGGTTGGAATTTTTAAAAATCTGTCCAGAGTGGTGGGGTGCCTGGTTAAGCCTCTGACTTCAGCTCAGGTCATGTTCTCATGGTTCTGGGGTAGAGCCCTGCGTCAGATTCTGTGCTGACCACTCAGAGCCTGGAGTCTGCTTTGGATTCTGTGTCTCCCTCTCTTTCTCTGCCCCACTTTAAGTCTCTTTCTCTCTCAAAAATAAATAAACATGAGAAAAAAAAAAAAAAAAAAACGTGTCCAGAGTGGTTTAGATGTACGAGAAAGGAGAAATTTATCTTTTGTTTTTTTTTTCCTGAAATAAGTTCTTTAACCATCATAAGTCACCAAATAAGTGGTTCCCTATTCAGCAGAATCTTGTATATACACACATTAATTTCATTGTAAGATTACCATAGTTCACAATAACAAAATTGGGTTAGCAAGTTTCTATGTTTTTCTTGTCATCTTTTTTTGTTAGCTTGATTTCTGAACAGTTGGCCATCGCTAAAAAAAAGTCTTTTTTGATGAAGAAGCAAGTATATATAATATCTCCTTCCCCTTTGAAGATAAAAAGAATAAATCCTAGCATGTTGGCATGAGCACTGGGTGTTACGTGTAAGTGATGAATCATTACTTCTGTTCCTGAAATCATTGTTAAACTCGACGTTAACTCACTTGGATTTAAAATTTTTTTAAATGTTTATTTATTTATTTTTTTGAGAGAGAGGGCACAAGCAAAGAAGGGGCAGAGAGGGAGACGCAGAATCTGAAGCAGGCTCCAGGCTCCAAGCTGTCAGCATGGAGCCGGTCATGGGGCTCGAACTCACAAGCTGTGAGGTCATGACCTGAGCTGAAGTCAGATACTCTACTGACTGAGCCACCCAGGCACCACTAACTTGGATCTAAATAAAACTGAAAAATTTTCTAGCTTCTGGGATATGGGGAGATACAGCTCAAGGGCACAAATTTTCAGTTACACAAGATGAGTTCTGGAGATCTAATGTACAACCATGTGACTATAGTTAACAACATTGTATAGTACACTTGAAATTTGCTAAGAGGGCAGATCTTAAATTTCCCACCACATACACCCAACGGTAACTATGTGAGGTGATGGATTATGTTAATTGTCTTGGTGGGGGTGAGTATTTCACAATGTATATCTGTATCAAATTTTGAAGTTGTATACCTTAAACATACACTATTTCTAATTGTCAAGTATACCTCCATAAAATTGAGGGAAGAGGATATGCAGCTAAAAAATGTTTGAAAAATAGTATTATGGGAAGGTGTGTCAGGGAATTTATTAACATGTTTTCTTGGAGTTTTCTCAAAAACAAGGCATATTATGTAAACTAATTTCAGGTGTTAATTTTAATCAAAAGAATATAAAAAGAGACTATAATATTGTAATAAAGAAATTGTGTTTTCAAAAAAAATTGATAGAAAAAAGTACTGATCTAACTGAATGATGGATTTACTAGTCAAAAAATGGAAGGCTCAGAAAAGGTACCTGTTTGCTCATATGCTTATTTCCAGAAAGACATACCTGACATCTCCCTATGCTATTATGGATTGGCAAAAGTGATTTATGTGTACTCCCAAAAGAAGCTGTCAGAAATGGCTGCCATGGAATGTGCTTGTTTTGAATAGTTGAAATTGATAGCATCGTAAGATTTGCAGTTGGACACATTGTTTTTAAGTCAAAAGAATGGATTTAAGTACAAGAATCTGCTGCTGATGATTTGCAATGAACAAAAAGGATGATTAAAAAAAACGTGTCTTCCGTGTGTGTGTGTGTGTGTGTGTGTATTTCAGCTTTTAGTGAGGGAGTGAGTAGAGAGATTGCTTGTTAGTACATTCTGCATGGAAAGTCAATTTTTCTTTTGCAGGCAAATGGGAAGTAAATCAGAGTTTGTGGCATTTAGGAATGAGAGAACTATTAAAACAACATTGTCAATACTATATAATGGTTTTCAATTCGGTCAATTCTTGATGTCTCTTTGGATAATACATTGCTGTAGGGGGGCTGGAAATGGAGTGATAGGTCTACCTCATTTCTTTACTTTTGCCTACAGAAGACTTGGAAATACTGGCTTGGTGAGTTAGGATAACCTTGATTTCTAAGTGTCCACATTGCTGAATAGGAGAATAACATTTTGTCCTCTTCAAGGCTGTTGGTCTAGAGCTGTATGAACAAAATGGGTTTGCTTTTATGATTAAAATTATAGTTGACGTGTACTATTGAATTGGGGGTCATAGTTGTACTAACTATTGACAATTTCCAATAAAGAAGCCAACATAAGGGGAAGCCTGGGTGGCTCAGTCGGTTAGGCGAGGACTCTTGATCTTGGCTCTGGTTATGATCTCACGATTTGTGTGTTTGAGCCCCATATTGGGCTCTGTGCTGATAGCATGGAACCTGCTTGGCATTCTGTCTCTCCTTGTCTCTATCCCTCCCCTGCTTGTGTTCTCTCTTAAAATAAATAAATAAACTTAGAAAAGCCAACATAGGGACATTAAAAAAAAAAAAACTTAAACTTTGTCCTTCCCCTACCTGTCTCTGATTGGGCATTGATCCCCTGTCCCTAAGCTCCACCATTATCCATCCTGTGACTTTTCAGGAATAATGGTCTTTTTCAATCATATTCAAATAAACCTTTTTGGTACTCAGTACAACCTGATTCTGATTATGTAGCATGCAAAATTCGAGGGATCAAATCACCAGCAATTTGCTTCCCCAAGTTGCTTTCTTAAATCAGCTTTTAAATAGATTTATGTTGCCTGTGGATATAAAGCAGTAGAGTAAAACTAAACCTTCCTGATTTCCAAATCAGCATTTAAAGAGCTATAATTCATATTTAATGAAGAAAAACAGCTAAATAAGCATCCACAAGCATTTAACTAGAGACTTTATGCTCATAAAGTTTTTATCCTCTGCTAAAAGCCCCTTTACCATATCTTTTTATTATACTTTGATTCAAAATGCTAAAAGGAAGTTGGATATTGTTAGGCTGCTGTTAAATTATAAGAGAACAAATATTAGGAATAAATTTTAGCTCTGTTAACTAGGACAAGACTGCCAATTTTCCTAATTTGTGCTCAACATTTAAGTTTTCAAAGAGAGAAAATGTTTTATTGGCAGAAGAACATGAAACAATATTGAGGCCAGATGTCTCTGACCTTTTGTGTAGGAATAAAAGCACTTTCTGTTTCAAGACTGGGCATCCTGTTTATAAATAGCTATTTGTGGTGAAAATGGACTTTATTTTACCTGTGAAATTGGGTTTGGCCATTTCCCCTGAAATAAAGATGGGTTTTTGAGAGCTGCTTGCCAGAAGGGAGAGTATAAAATTAATAACATAATGTATTTGTATCTGGGGCTTTATTGATGTGAAGCATACATGCCTGCAATCTCCCATCATTGAATAACATCTCGTCTCAATTTCTTTTTTTTTTTAATTTTTTTTTAACGTTTTTATTTTTGAGACAGAGAGAGACAAAGCATGAATGAGGGAGGGTCAGAGAGAGGGAGACACAGAATCCGAAACAGGCTCCAGGCTCTGAGCTGTTAGCACAGAGCCCGACGCGGGGCTCCAACTCACGGACCGCGAGATCATGACCTGAGCTGAAGTCGGCTGCTTAACCGACTGAGCCACCCAGGCGCCCCTCGTCTCAATTTCTAAGTCAAGCCCAGGACTAGATGAAAGAAAGAAAATACTGTTGGAGAACTAGCTGATCGCTGAGACATTTTGTAATGAGTTAAAATTGTTCATTTTGCTCTGTTTGGTCTTATTTCTAAAGCAGACTAATACTGAAGACAAGTTACCAGGCCTGCTTAGAGAGAGAAAATAACCAAGAGTGTTACTTTAAGGGCACCTGGGTGGCTCATTCAGTTAAGTGTCTGACTCTTGGTTTCAGCTCGGGCATTATCTCATGGTTGGTGAGTTGGAGCCCCACTAGGACTATGCCCAAAAGGTGCAGAATCTAGTTGGGATTCTCTCACGCATGTTCCTTGTCTCTCTGAAAGTGAATAAATAAACTTAAAAAAAAAGTGTTACTTTATTTATTTTTGTTTATTTTTATTTATTTTTGGGACAGAGAGAGACAGAGCATGAACGGGGGAGGGGCAGAGAGAGAGGGAGACACAGAATCCGAAACAGGCTCCAGGCTCTGAGCCATCAGCCCAGAGCCTGACGCGGGGCTCGAACTCATGGACCGGGAGATCGTGACCTGGCTGAAGTCGGACGCTCAACCGACTGCACCACCCAGGCGCCCCAAAACAGTGGTACTTTAAATAGACACTGACATTTCAGCATGTATATTCAGGTCAATATTCACAATACTTAGGGAGGTACAATCACTCCTTAGGGAGGTACAATGGCATGGCCATTGTCTTGCATATTTCATTATGTTAGGCAAATAAAATGATACCATTGGCCTCAAACAAAAGGACTCTGTCACCTAATCAACTTTACGCTCAAAACAAGTCCTATTAATAATAAAGACATTCACTGAGACTTAACTTAGATTTCCAACTCTTTATTAAAGTTATCACATGGAGAAATTTTAAGTCTAATCACTGGGAAGAATAGGATGTAAATGGCTGAAGCATTTATTTGTATTTCAGTCTTCTGAAAAGCACTTTATTTTCCAGAAAACACTGTAGGACCCACGGCAACCCTTTGCTTTCTGTCTGTGGCTCATTTTTGATCTGTGCTCAAAGACTGTGTAGTCCTAAAGAAGTAGCTGTACACTGAAGGGTGAACTTAAACTGACTGAGGACTCAAACTCTAGTGCAAAAGGATGACTGAGAATTTGTTCTGCATTGAGTGGAGTGTTCCATTGATCTCTGGACTGAAATATAAGTGGTACCCAGTAGACTGCTATTTTAATGCAGCAGAGTAAATTCAATGAATTGCCCAATTCTCTAGGGCCCTTTAGAAAACTACCCAGAGCATGGTTTTAATGGAGAAATGGCACAAGGAAATTGAGTGCAGGGTCTCCCAGTTCTCATCCATTAAGACCATGACATCTGAATCATTGCCTCGGATTACTTATGGCCCTAAAGAGAAGACTGGAAGACCGGAGGGGGTCTGGTATTCAGGCGATGGATTGTTGACGGAGAATGACTGATTCTGCATCTGAAGGACATGTACCTCTGGTCACCTTTGGATGTGCTTATGAAGACCAAAGATGATAAAAAGTTACCTGTTTACTACAGAAATTTGGAGGTTGCCGGAAAAAATACAAAGTGAAAACTCTTAGAGCTTCAATATTTGTTACATTAAATAGAGAGTAGGTATATGTTATATTATGTGGCTCCCCTTCCGTTTTTACATGCTCTGTATGCTAATAAGTATCAGTTTGCACTATTTTTAAGGGCTTATCACATTATCTGTAACATAATTTATTTAACCGTTTCATTAATTATAGACCTTTAGGTTGTTTGCAAATTTACAGCATGATAAATACTGCTATAATAGAAGGAACACTTGGTAGAAATTTTTGTTTAACCTTTGCTGCTTCCTCAGGATAATTTTTAAGAGTGCAAGTATTCTACAATGGTGTTCCTCATTATGATGCTTCTTAAATACATTGCAAGTTGCCTTCCATAAAAGTCACGCCAATTTTCATTCCTGCAAACATTATGAGAATTTGTTTCCTCTTACCATAGCCAACACTAAGATTTCTTGGTGTTTTTTTTTAATTGGCCAATTAATAGGAAATACTACTTTATTTGATTACTGAATTTTGAATGGTTTACACATGCCTATTTGCAATTTACACATCTAATTTGGCATACTATTTGCTTCTCTTACCTGCCAATGGCTTGCCTACAGCGTGTTTGCTTTATTCTCATTAATTTTTTAAAATGTTTATTTTGAGAGAAAGCACAAGCAAGGGAGGATCAGGGAGAGAGAGAATCCCATGCAGACTCTGAGCTGTCAGCACAGAGTCCATCGTGGGGCTTGAACCCTGGAACCCTGATACCATGACCTGAACCGAATTCATGAGTTGGATACTTAAGTGACTGAGCCACCCCGGCACACCTTTCCTCATTAAATTTTAAAGACCCCTTGCCACATTAATGATAATACATCTTTTTTATTAGTAAAAAAATTTAAAACCCTTATCAATTGGTGGTTTGGAAAGGGGCCGTTGGCAGTAGGATTTGCTTTTTAGGTTTCATTTATGTTTCACTTAAGATAATTGCAAAATGAGTAGGCACAGTGACTCCACCTTGGAGGATGCTGACAGAAGTGAAGGAATGTGCTGTACCTGGAGTAATAGTGGAGTAAAAAGAGGTGGTGGGAGACCATAGTTCAAGTCTGTGTGTTGTAAACTCAAACGGAGGCCAAGAATGTATTGTATGTTCTCAAATAACCATTTGAGAGCCATTGAAAATGATTGCCTCCAACAGTCATTTGTGGTGGGACAGGTTAACAGGCAAGTGCTAGGTCAGGTCAGGTCAAAGTGAACAAGCTTTTCTGTGTGATGAAGGTGACAATTAGGGAGGTACGTTAACTCTTAAGGTCACTATGCTTCCACATGGTATGCTGTGGTAGTAATTGACTAGTGACCTTTAAACATTGGTGAACTTTAAAATGCAGTTTTCTTTAATGTTTGTTTATTTTTGAGAGAGACCAGTGCCAGTGGGGGAGGGGCAGAGAGAGGGAGACAAAGTATCCGAAGCAGGCTCCAGGCTCTGGGCTGTCAGCACAGAGCCCAAAGCGGGGCTCAAACTCATCGACCGTGAGATCATGACCTGAGTCAAAGTGGGACGCACAACCTGCTGAGCCACACAGGTGTCCCTGCAGTTTGTTTTTGTAAGAGAGATTTACTCAAAGGAGCCCACGCAGTGGGGCCTGGGGTCAGTGTGAGGCCTTACACACTAGCTTATTAGATCCCATATCTTGGGCTGACAACATTAAAAATGATTGGATTAGCAAAGATGGTACCTTTGGTCCATCTGTCTGTCTGTCTGTCTGTCGGAATGTGTTAAGGAGTTGGTTTTCTCCAGAGGTATTGTGACTCCAGCTGAAAAAATTTTGTCCCCTCCTGGGAGTCTGGTTTGTTTACTTTCACTGCCTTAGCCATTATTCCAAGGACTTGAGAACCATTAGGGAGATAAATATTGCATGTTGTTCCACAGAAAAGAAATGAATTCTAATCAAGAGGATGTCACTCTTTATTCTTTTCATTGAAGTCTGGAGTGTTGAACTGACTTTACTGACAGCTTTCATGAGCCCATCGTTTAATATAATGGGTAAAATGGAACACTTTATTGAGGTAGGGTTCATTTGTTAGCATGGCTTAAATACACTTACATCACTGAGGTTAGCCGTGCAAACTGTGGTCAAGGGGGAAATCTATCAGCAGACATGTTACGGTATTTTTATGGTAACTCTCTACTAATTTTTTTTTTTATCTTTGCTCTCTTCCTCCTTAGTAGTACAAATATGCCAGATTGCTTTTTGATCACAGCATGCCATCCTGAAAGAGACATCCTGGGTAGCTTAAATTGGTACCCTATAGGAGTATTGTGCCAGTTAAAAGTGATAAAACTTGGAAAAGTGCCTTAACAGTAGTGTGGTATTAAAAGTATTGTGTGGATTAAAAGAAAGCTTGAGAAAGGGCCTTAAAAAGAGTATAAAGCACTCCAGAATGCTAAGTACAGAGACGATTGTTTGTAGGCAGAGTACAACCTATTGACTTTTGCTCCAACTTGTGAAGAGGTGGCCATCACCAACAGAGATGGAAACATGAGGCTGGGAGAAGTGTATGTGCTAAAATCATTAAGCACGAAGGAGGAAGACTGGGTGTGGGGGTGGGGGTGTGGGTGTGGCTGGGAGGAATGGTGGCGTTGGTTTGTTTCTGCTTAGACACCTGTGTAGATACTTAATCACCACCTGGAGCCAAGGAGTGCACTTGTCCTATTCATCATGCCCTTCTTTCGTGTGGTTGAGTCAACATGATATAAAAGAAGCAGCCGGCACTGTGAGTCAAGAGGATTGAGGGTGAATCCCAGCCCTGCTGCGAATTATGTTTGTAGCCCTGGGAAATCAACCTAATCCATCAGTTTCTCCATCTAAAAAGATGTATTTGAGGAGATGAGTGTTTGCAAAGGTGAGATAGGTGTATAGTGAGGACAATTGAGGTGTTTTTCCAGTGGTATGTGCAAAGTAGTATTTATTCATTGTGTATTAGAATAAATACAACTAAAACACACAATTTTCTAGATATTAATGTCAAGTAAAAAAAATAAGTGAGCAATAAAAAAGAAGTGAGCAAAACAGAAACAGACTCACAGAGACCAAACTGGTGATGGCCAGAGGGTAGGGAAACTGGGGAATGGGTGTAATCGGTGAAGGGGACGAAGAGGTGCAGACGTGCAGTTACAAGATAATTAAGTCACGGGGACAAAAAGTACAGCCTAGGGGTTAGAGTGAATTAGACTGTAATAATGTTGTGTGGTGACAGATGGTAACTACATTTATCATGGTGAGCACTGCGTGTTGTATAGAATTGTTTAATTACTACATTACACACTTGAAACTAATAGAACATTGTATATCAACTGTACTTCAGTAACAAAAATTTAAAAAAATGTTTGGTAAACGTACCAATGGCATACAGATAGAGCGCAAATCATGAAGAAAGGACATTTGGGAAATACTTAGATTATCTCTTATTCATCTTTAAAAAAATTTTTTTTAAGTTTATTTTGAGAGAGAGAGGATGAGTGAGGGAGGTGCAGAAAGAGAGCAAGGGAGAGAGAATCCCAAGCTGGCTCTGCACCGTCAGCACAGAGCCCCGACACAGGGCTGAACCCTCCAACTGTGAGATCATGACCTGAGCCAAAACCAAAGTCTGACACTCAACTGACTGAGCCACCCAGCTGCCCATATATTATCTCTAATTTCATAATGAGCTCTGCTCTGCAAAGTATGTGATTTCTTAAGGGAGAGAAGAAGGTCATTGGCAAACTTACAGCGATGTCTCTGTATTGCTTATTATACATACCCAGACCGGATTAGGCCATAGACACTCCTCTGTGTGATGTCGATCATGGCAGAGATTTCAGTGTGACTCTAGACCACAATGTGTATGATCTGGCATGAGTCTCCATAGGTCTCAGAGACAGGACACAGGAATCAGAGAACTGGATCCCAAAAGCCAAATCCTCCCATTCTGGAGCAGGGAATATTTAGAAGCTGCCCGTTGATCTTTTCCTTTCCCTCCTTGTGCCATTCTATTAGCCAAATATATATATTTTTAACTTTACATATTTTGATAGAGCACAAGCAGGGGAGGGGCAGAGAGAGAGGCAGAGAGAGAATCCCAAGCGGGCTCTGCACTGTCAACACAGAAGCCTGCTGTGGGTCTCGATCCCATGAACCCTGAGATCATGACCTGAGCTGAAATCAAGAGTGTGATGCTTAACCAAAGGAGCCAAATTAGCCAAATATTTTTGGGTGCCTCTATTAGCCAAATAGTCTTAGAAAGTCTATGCAGAGAATTCTTCAGGATATCCTGAGCATCGAATTGTCCTGCTTTATTTTTGGTGTTGGCAAGACCGTGAGCCTGCATTGTACGCTGCTGAATCCAAGAGCCCAATGAGCGATGATCCCCTGGGTTACAGTCCTGTTCATCAATAGTCACCAAGCATTACATAGAACTCCTACCAAAAGTAACAAAGTTACTTGTCTCTGCTACTTTTTTGGGGGAAATAGAATTGAAACATTTCTTGGTTGTTTTGCTCTTTTTTATTTTTAATGTTTATTCTTGAGACAGACACAGTATGAGTGGGGGAGGGGCAGAGAGAGAGGGAGACACAGAATCTGAAGCAGGCTGTCAACACAGAGCCTGACATGGGACTTGAACTCATGAACTGTGAGATCATGACCTGAGTTGAAGTCAGACACTCAACCGACCAAGCCACGCAGGTGCCCCTGTTTTACTCTTTCTATTAGATCTGTTAACCCATGAGCAGCAAATGACTCTGCAGGTTCTAGTTCAAAACACCTATTTAGTGATCCTCAAATGAAACCCAGGCAGAGCACAGAGTGAGAGGAAATGTTTAAGTTTCCTGAGAATGAGAGCAGCTTTTGTAGACGTTCTGCCTGTGACCTCTGGTTGGTCTGGTGCAGAGCAGAGAATTATAGTTCATAGCGGTTCAGATCCTCTGTGAGTAGTCAGGAGTACAGTGATATTAACTGTTTCTTTTGGTTTGGGGAAAAGATACCAAATGTTTTTGTCCTCATGGAAAGGTCTTTAGTAAATGAACATATTCCTTCATTTGCTTAGAACCCGATCATGTTGGAAAGACGGTGTAGTGTGGTCCTGAAGCGGCCACAGAGTCTAACCTGCTTTCAAATCTCCGCTCTACCAGTGAATGGTCACATAGCCTGTGTTCTCAAGCATATCTCCTAGGTGCACTTGTAAGATGGGGTAATAAAGGTACCCAGCCCACAGCTTTGCTGTGAGGATGAAATGCAGGAGCAGGTGCCTGTTGAGTATGCCTTTGATTCTTCTTAATCTTTTTTCTAACTCCAGGTTCCCGGAAGGTTCTGTGCTGATAAATTTTATTTGCTGCTGTGGGGTTTTCTGATGCCTCAGACATGGCGAACCATGGAACTTTCTGGTTGCCCTTGTGTACAAACTGAGAGTGACACCTATCAGGATACTGTTAGGTTAATATTTTCTATGTGGTATAAGAAAATGGTCAATGTTCTTTTTTGTTTGTTTGTTTTTCCTTTTGGGTATCAAGTTGATTAAACATCTTTTGTTAAAAAATTGTCTCTTTCCCATTCATCTGTCTTCTTCCTCTGATTCAAAAAAAAAATCCATGGATGATTTTTGTGTGGGCCTATTTCTGGGATGTGCATTCTATTCCAATGACCTAAATATTTATCTTTCTGGGGCACCTGGGTGCTTAGTAGGGCAAGCATCCGACTCTTGGTTTCAGCTCAGGTCATGAACTCACAGTTCTTAGGTTCAAGCCCCACGATGGGCTCTGCACTGGCAGCACAGAGCCTGCTTGGGATTCTCTTTCTCTCCCTCTCTCTCGGTCCCTTCCCTGCATTCTCTCTCTCTGTATCTCTATCTCTCAAAATAAATAAACATTAAAAAAATAAATGTCTTTCTGTGAAAATGAAATTATCTTGATTGCTGTAGTCTATACTAAGTCCTGAAATCAGGGAGGATAAGGCCTCAAATTTTGTTGTATCAAAAATGGCTTTGGTTATTTCTGGAATTGTGCATCTCTATATAGATTTGAGTATCAATTTGCTAATTTCTGTACAAAATCTTCTCAAATTTCCATCAAATTGGCTACTTGGAGAAAAGTTTTAGGTAGTCCATTTTGGTGTTCTTTTTTTTTTTTTTTTCTTGGTGCATTTTAGGTTGTATTCCCTTTTGGAAAGCTTCTTTTTTGAAAATGACAAGGGCATTTACCTTGTAAAAATTTGATTTCACTTGTTACATACATGTAGATCTATTTCTATGTCCATATATAAATTGCATAAATGGGTATCTAGTTGTCTCAGTATCATTCATGGAAAAATTCTCTTGAATTTTTGAATGAAAATGCGCCAGCAAATGAGGTCTCTTAATGTATTTACTTTTCTCCATTTCTGAAGCATAGCTTGATCCCCAAATACCCTGTTGTTTGAAAATAATATATAATTTAAGGTGTCCATTTTTTTCTGTGGTGATGTACTTAAAATTGAGTGTTGATTTGTTCCCTCACCATTATGCTTGACAGATGTTATACTCCTAGTTCAGGTGTTAAGACCTCATTGCTATTCTGCAAATTGTTTTCTTTCCCTCTTTGAAAGGATATACCTTGAAATCGGTGCATTGATTTGGTACAAACTTTGTTCCATCAAATGCACAGATAATGGCTACTCATTGTGTACAGGAGTGATCGTAAATGGATCACACATAGTGTTTCCAGTTAATTCGTGTTTGCTGAGAGGTAAAGGATGATTCATGGAGGCAGTTTCACTTAGAATATTGGGATATTATTGCTGAGAGGGGGAGGGAAGGTAAAAATTCTGAGCCCGTAGAGGGGTAGGCACCATGCCAGGTCATTCAGTATCGTATTTCACTTAATCCTTACAACAAATCTATAAAATGGCAATATTTGCACCATTTTACAGATAACATTACATGCCACAAGATGTACGTTAAGAAACATGCCTATATATATGCAGGACGTTAGCTTAAACTAAAATCTGAAATCCGTAGTCTTTTTGGTATTCCAGTTCCTTAGAGAATATCTAGAGTAACTTAAATATTATTGTAAAAGAATGAGGTTGGTGAAGTGGAGTTTCTTGCTCAATTTTGTGAAAATAATGACAGATCCAGGACAGAAACCCATTTTTTTTTTCTGGTTCTTAGTTCTCAAGAATCTTTACCTTGTCTTTTTTACCCAGGAAATGACAGCATAGACTCACTCCCTGACTTTGAGTACTGCTTCATCGTTTATTGGATAGGTTCTCTTGAAAGTCTATAAAATGGATATATAAATAGAATCTACCTCTTAGGAGTATTACAAGGAAATAAATGTACAGAGCTTGTGCACATAGTAAATGCTCAGTAATGGGTATTTTCTGCCACAGATTGGTAACACCAGGACCATTTTCTCTCTTGTGTCTTATCAGTGTCCTGCCACAAGAACAAATGAGCTGTCACTCTTAAATGCAATGTTATAAATTTAATTCTATTAGGTTTTTTCTATATTAATCTAAATGTTTTGTACCTCATTTTACCAAGGTGTGCAAGTTACAGAGGGGAGATGAAAAGTGTACTTAGAACCTGTGTTGATGCAAAGAAAGGATAAATGGACACTTTAGGGAATTTCTGAAATCGTGTTGCTTGACACAAAACCCGTGTAACAAGTAAATGCCTGAGGCTTAGAGTGCTATAAAGAAGGTCCTTGTTGAAATTTTTAATAAATGTTTATTGATTTGTGAGAGAAAGACAGAGTGTGAGCGGGGGAGGGGCGTAGAGAGAGGGAGATGAGGAATTGGAAGCAGGCTCCAGGCTCTGAGCTGGCAGCACAGAGCCTGACAAAGGGCCCAAACTCATGAACCGTGAGATCCTGACCTGAGCTGAAGTTGGACATGTAACTGACTGAACCACCCAGGTGCCCCAAGAAGGTCCTTATTTACAGATCATGTTCCAAAGACTCAGGAGAACACCTACTCAGAAACACATACTTGAATGAGTGCATAGAACACGTCAGAATAGCAAGCTACTTTGGGATGCTAGCACCAAGCTCTAGGAGAGTTCACACGTGCAGCAGAAGCACTAGAGGCGAACAGATGGGACTATTTATATGTGTCTTGGAAAAAGAGCCAATGTGACCCATATTTTGAAGGAGCTTGAGAAACACTCTAAACTGAGATGTAGGGGGACTTCTTTTGAATCAGGACCTTGATACTACTTTAATTGTTGGGAAAAATCATTTCACCTTGTCCAAAAACACGTAGCCATGACTTACATGTGAATATTTGAAGTTTATATTAATTAAAATGAAATAAAATTGAAAACGGAGTTTTGCTGTTGCATTAGCCACCACTGGTCATTAGCCCTACGTAACTACCCGCTACTCTGGATAGCATTGTGGAATATCACTTACAGCATGGTGGGAAGTTGTTCTGGAAGCACAGAAAACCTGGCATCACCTTCTACCTCTGGAACTTCATGCTTTTTCCTAGTCTAATATTCTAAGACTTGCATGGTGACAACTTACACCAGAGTGGATAAGGTAGGTTTTTTTTTTTAATTTTTTTTTAACATTTATTTATTTTTAAAGGGGAGAGAGACTGTGTGTGAGTGGGGGAGGGGCAGAAAGAAAGGGAGACAGAGAATCCGAAGCAGACTCCAGGCTCTAGGCTCTGAGCTGTCAACACAGTGCCCAACACAGGGCTTGAACTCATGAGCTGTGAGATCATGACCTGAGCTGAAGTCGGGTGCTTAACCGACTGACCCACCCAGGAGCTCCGAGGCCAGCTTGTTTTATACCAAAATCTCCATGAAGGTTTCAGTAACATGTGGAAGAATTCTGTGCTAAGTAGACAACATGGTATGGACTGCTTTGTTCTCCCTTGCTCCCTCCCTTTTCAAGTTCAAGGCCACTTTATCTGCACCATAATGGTAAACCAGCTAACTCCATAGGTGGCAGGTGGCTGGCTTTGTAAACGTGGCATTATTGGCCACTCTTCACATGGTGGTAATAATGAAGACAGGGTAGATTATAAGGGTAACAAACAGCTCCCAAAACTCCGCTTAAAACACTGGTTTATTTCTCTCTCACATTAAATACCCATGGAAGTCCTCTGTGTGCTCTGCTTTGCATCATCTTTCTTCCTGGGTGTAGTCTCCTAGAGCAAGCCGTTCTTCAGCCTAGCAAAAGGAAAAGAAGGGAGGGTGAACCACAGCCCGACATTTCAAGCTTCTTCTCACTAAAACTGAAAAGAATACAAGTAGTTACTTGCAGCAGGAAAGAGGTTAGGCAGACTTGTAGTAGAGATTATCAGAGTATATGTTTTAATACAATTTTGGCTGTTGAGACTCCTAAATAGAATCTACATAATCAATAAAATGAAAAACTTGAAAATGGGGAAAAAATGTATTTTAGGCTACTTAGCCTCACATTTCCTTGGCCAAGGTGAATTCATGGCCAGGAGAAGCTCAAGGCCATAGGATGTACCATGCTATTCTGTCCCTGGGAAGCCAGTAGGAATACTTGATCCAGAGCATGATTGACCCCCACGATATTCTTAGGTTAATCTCCAGTAAGAATGCTACCCATGGAGTCACCAAGGGAACATCATATACTTGGGCTGTAGTGGGCAGTGCCAGCAGCTGGTGTGGATTAGACTTCATGCCCATTGTCCTGTGAGTTGATGCTATACAGAAATGCCTCATCGGATCTGTTGGGTCTCCATCACCTCCTCTTCCTCATTGTCCTCCTTTGTAAGAGAAGCTGGAATTAGATACTCTTTTTAGTTATTTTTATGTTATACTTTCTCTTTGAGAGAGAGAAAGAGAGACCCAGATAGAATCTGAAGCAGGCTCCAGGCTCTGAGCTGTCAGCCCAGAACCTGACACAGGACCTGAATCCACGGACACAAGATCATGACCTGAGCTGAAGTCGGATGCTTAACGAACTGAGCTACCCAGGCACCCCTGGAAATGCATATTCTTAAGTGAAGTAGCTTTATTTAAAACACACACACACACACACACACACACACACACACACACACACAAACCCGAGTTCCCTGTTGGTAAACACTGTGTGGATGAAAGAATGTACAGTACTGTCAGATAGAGGGCCCTGAAGTCTGGAATGGAGGGGAAATGAAGGAGACACTGGAGGGACAGTGCCTGGGAAGTACGCAACCTGAGTACTGTTCCCGGGACTATGACAAACTGCCCGTGTGACATTCCGGAGTGACTGACCCCACCTCCTTCTCTCGTCTAGGTGGGCTGTGCAAGATCGATGACAAAGCTGAGTCTTTAGAATGGCTCCTGCAGTTTTAGGAGCTACTTGGAGTAACAGAAAAAGTTATTTGTCCATCTCCATGGACCTGATCCTATAAACTTGATGGAAATGACACCGTAATTCCTTTCTCCGTTCTGCTAGGTACTGAGGCAGGGGAGTAATCTGAGGGAGAGTTTCACAGAGATGTCCATACCCTAGACATACATTTTATAGTCCGAGCTTCCCTAGGACAAAATGATCTCTAAAGTACTGTTTACAGAAAAATACTGGTGCTGTGTAGAGTGTCTTAAAAGGTGGGACAGTTAATCAGGGTTTTGACTATGGTATTAGATTTAGGTTTAAACTGAGCTCTGCTAGTTGCTAACCTGACATCCTCCCTCCTCCTTCTCTGGCTCTCTTTCTTCCTCCATAAAATTGGAACGGTAAGTAATGGCATTTACCTCCTAAAGCTGTTGGGAAGGTTAACTTAGACAATACTTAAAATTTTTGAGACCTTGTTGCCATCGTTGTACCCCAATTTCTTCTTTTACCTTCCCTTTCCCACGCACAATACTTCTGGAACAGAAATCTGTGATCCCACATTTCTTGGATATTGTGCTCAACGTGTGACAGAAGGAAATGCTGTGTTTACGACTTCATAATTTTTCCCATCAGATCTTTAGGCAAATGTAGTTTTGTGCCTCTGGAATTAAGGAACCCAGCAAGAGAGGTCTTCAGGGGGACTCCTGTCCTGGACGTGTTTTACCATGAACATGAACATTATATGTCTGTCAACCAGGGGGCATTCTCATTGTGCTGCAAGTTTGGTAAAACCATGAAAGAGAACAGCTTTAGAGCTTTCCATACCATTGATGTGAATCCAGGTGGCATCACTAAGGCCAGCCAGACTATTGTTGGGACACTGTGTCTCTCATTTAGAAGATTTGAATCACTTTGGCCATTAGCGAAGTCAATATTGTTTGAAATTTATTGAAGTTGCATTTTTCTTGTGATGAATTTGGAGAAGTGTGAGTACTGAAGCTAATTGTAATCATTTCAACATGCAAGTCATTTCCCTTGATTGGAAGCTTTGAAGATCGTCTGAAAGTTATGTTACTCTAGCATCATTTTCTTGGGTGTTTATATTACCAATGAAAGGATCAGAATTGATCACTCCATAATGGAGTATCAAAATAATTATATATGTCCTATCTGTGATTCTAGGTAAAATTTATTTTTGCTGGAAAGGATTGACTGCATGTGTTAAATTATATTTGAGCAAAACCTCTTCAACTGGTTGTTATGTATACTGTATGATTTGAAACTACTTGCTTTAAAGATGACTTTGGGTGTTTTGTTTATCATGAACACTGTACTCATCTCTTAAAACATTTGGATTTTATTACACTCATTTTGTCTGTGGAAAAAACCTACTTTGTTTCTCCAAGGCAAAATTGAGCTGCTTTTTCTCCTTAAAGTAGATCCTGTCATAAATGCTAGTTATTAAATTTGAAAGGAACGCACATGTTTTGGAATCAAGTAAAATTTTAGTTCTATGTTGCAGCAGTTGTACAAAGGACACAAAATCTCTGTCTTTTATGGAAGTAAAATGTGTTCTGTAAAAAAAAAAAAAAACCAACAAAGAGAATTACTGCTTTTTACCCGAATTTAAAAATTATACATGCTCATTGTAAATTTGTAGGTTTCTCAAATTACCCTCCCATGCAGAAATTATACTGTTGATTTTTGGAAATACTTTTTTTTTCCTATGTACATAGCAGCATAAATATTAAAGTCCCAAATAATTCCAAATTACTTACAACAGATTTGAATGGGGGCATTTTTTTTGTGGTCCTGTTTTATTATCCTTTTTCAAATATCTAGAATCCTAGTTACAAAGGACATTTGCTGGTGGAAAGTATAACTCTTCCTTAAATCTTCAGGGGTAAAAATTGACTTGATGAATGTTCTTTGCCTTTTACTCGCCTTTTCTTCCTGGAACCGAAGCTCAAAGAAATGGAGAAGAAATAGAAGATAACCATTGAGCAGTTTAATGTACAAGTAGATGACAGAGGGCAAGGGTAACAAGTAAATGATATCTATAATGTGTCTATATCTTTTTTAACCCAAACTACCACTTTAAAGTCCTAATGTAGCAATATATATGGCAACTATACTTTAACTGAAATAAAGATAGTTAACCATGTTAAAAACAATCTTAAATTCAAATATGTCCCAGATTCATATTCTACCTTTCCTGGAAAAAAATAGTATTTATAGAGGTATTTATTTATAATCCCTTCACCAAAGTGCATATTCATTATTCACAAATGTCTAGATTCTGAGGGCACCTGGGTGGCTCAGTCATGTCCGACTCTTGATTTCAGCTCAGGTCATGATTTCATGGTTTGTGGGCTTGATCCCCACATCGGGCTCTGAGCTAACTGCATAGAGCCTGCTTGACATATTCTCTCTCCCTCTTTTTCCACCCCTCATCTTCATGCATGTGCGCTCTCTCTTTCTTTCTCAAATTTAGAAAAAGTCTAGATTCTATATCTAAATATCCCTTGTATATTGGTTTATTTTTAAGGAACTCCTATGCATATCATCTTATGTGGACTTCAACAGTTAACTAAAAGGAAGTTTGCCGCCTTTCTGAGATTAAACATGTGATTCCATATTCAAAGTACAATAGGGGAGAGGCTATAGTCCTTGTTTGTTGCATGGAAATCCATAGACTGTCACACACTAGACCAGAAGAAATGAAGCCCAGAGGAGAGTGTGACATTGGACAAGGATCCACTGAAGTCCTTGAAGGATTTCAAGAGAGCATCTCACTATTGTCATTGGTGAGTTGGCTCCACCATTCATGTTTTTCTAGGTCAAAGAGCATTGCATTTTCAACCTGTTACTTCAAATAAGTCAACTTCTGACCTGGTGTAAAGTTACAAAATGTGCTTAGGGAACATTCAATTGCCTGTTACCATTAAGACCTTGTCTGGCTAAACTCATAGATAAGACCAATTGTTTCAACATCCATGGTCAGGAGGTCACTCTGAAATGAAGGTTACAATTAAATTTGTAATATCCAAATCCATTTTACAGTCTCAAAGTAGAAACATCTCCTTGGGGCCTACTGGGCAATCTTCCCAATTTCCCTGCTTCTTTTCTAAATGGCTGAGGCTAGAAATCATCTTGCTTGAACAGTCACCCGGTGAGCCCTTGCATCATCTTTCTAGCTGCTTTATACTCAGTGGAAGTGATCAAAACACTTAAAGAATATTCACCTATCTGCAGGTCTCAAGGTATCTACTTTATGTAGGTTACTTTTAAAATGGATTTGGTTCTTCCTTATCTTCCAGATGTACTTAGTATCTCTCTAAATAGGAAGCATCTTTAAATATTGGCATCTTGTGTTTGGTGCAACCTTCAGAATGCAGTGAAGTCCTGTAAAATGAACATGAATGAATGAATTAAAGAGCTCTTCAGAGAAGAGCTCTGTTGATGATAGGTGATGGTCATCTGGAAAAGCCCTGAAAGCTATTCCCAAAAGGATGAGAGAGCAAAAATAGAAAGCCAGAAAGGTCTAGTGTGCTTTTAAGGAACAAAATATCATTGATTTTGACTGAAGTTAGAGTATATTGGTGAAGAAAAGACTGGAGACTTTGGTTTGGTATATACTTGCCCATTTTTAATGTAATTCTATGTATTTAGGTAAAATTGTCCAATATTGGCTTTTATATTTTACCATCAGCACTAGACTATAGCAGTCATCCGACAGATGAAACCCACATAAGCCTGGAAGCCGTGTGGTCCATTCTTAGCATGGAGTCGATGTACTAGCAGTCTAGTAAGAATAAAATAAATAAGAAAATGAGTAAGTAAGTACATCCACACCTGCCCAAAACTGTAGCAGTAATGAAAAAAAAATCCGGTTACTACAGTAATGTACTAATACCTGAACGCACAGCACAACTGCTTAAAATTCCTAAAGGTTGTTCTCTTCCTCTAAATATTCCCACAGTCCTGCTAGTTCTCTGGGAATGCATTCTCTCTTGCCTTAGCTTTTCCTCCTGCAGGGAACTGGTACAGCTTGTTTCCCTCCCCAAGTCTCCACCTGTGCTTTTTATTACGTACATTGCCTTAGGAGTCTAGTCTTTCAGTCCATGTCTCCCTGACCCCACCACTTCTGAGACTGTAAAGGAACAACTTCAATCTGGTCCAGCCAAAGAATCTGTAACCCTTACCAGGGGACTCAGAAGATGGGAGGGCTCTTTCTTCCCTTAAGTCTGCCCTCCAAATAATTAATTGAGTGTGATGTGTTATAAAGGAAAACACAGGGCACAGAGCATCACAGGACCAGGGCTTAAGTCACCCGTTCCAGTTCTTACTAACTGGGTTACCTTGGGCCAGTGATTGAACACCAGTACCTGGGCTCCTCATCTGTTTCATGGGGATGATGATGATAAAATTTTATAGAATGGAGTGTGTGTGTGTTCAGTTGCAAAGAGCCACATGAATGACAGTTACTAGTAATTACATTTGAGATTTTTGACAGAGTCAGTTCATCAAGTTCCTTCGGGGAGAAAATTAGGTGCTCAATTTCTTGTGAGATCCTGTCCTCACATTTCTTTCTTCCCTTTTCCTTCTTCCCTTTTCCTTCCTCCCTTTTCCTTCTTTCCTTTTATTTCTTCTTTCTTCTTCCTTTCTTTCTTGCTCTCTGTCTGTCTCTGTCTCTGTCTCTTTGTCTCTTTCTCTCTGTCTCTTTCTCTCTTTCTGTCTCTTTCTCTCTGTCTCTGTCTCTTTCTCTCTGTCTCTTTCTGTCTCTTTCTGTCTTTTTCTTTCTCTCTGTCTTTCTCTTTCTGTCTCTTTCTCTCTGTCTCTTTCTTTCTGTCTCTTTCTCTCTCTTTCTTTCTCTCTGTCTCCTTTCTCTTTCTTTCTGTCTCTTTTTCTTTCTGTCTTTCTCTCTGTTTCTGTTTCCCTCTTTCTCTTTCCCTCTTTCTGTCTGTCTTTCTCTCTCTGTTTCTCTGTTTCTCTCTCTCTTTCTCTATTTCTGTCTCTGTCTCTTTCTGTCTCTGTCTCTCTCTGACTCTGAGCTGTCAGCACAGAGCCCGACGTGGGGCTTAAACTCAAGGACTGCAAGATCATGACCTGAGCTGAAGTCAGACACTTAACTGACTGAGCCACCCAGGTGCCCCTTGTTTCTTTTCTTTTTTCCCTTCCCCTCCCCTCCCCTCCCCTCCTCCACATGAGGTGGAGGGCTAGAGGCAATGTAGGGCTGGAACCCACATCCCTGAGATCATGACCTGAGCCCAAATCAGAGTCAGATGTTTAACCCACTGAGTCACCCAGGTGCCTCTGTCATCACATTTCAAATGTTCTCCTGTAATGTTCCTGCTCTGTCTTAGGTGAGCCTGTGAGGGCTCTGGACTGCCTGAAAACACTCCCTTTTTCGGGACTTAATTAACACTTTGCTCTTTGGGATTTTCATGTCCAAGACACAATGTCCAATTTAATCCCTTATTTTTTCCTCTTTGTAACAGTGCCCTCATTGCTTCCTGAGATGCCTTCACATTGCCTCTAAAGTTAAGGACTATTTTAGGCCTTTGGAAGCATGTGTTACCTTGAAACCAAAACCTTATGCTAGTTCAACGTGACATAGTTTAAATCAATGACTTTTGTCTTAGTTCATTTAAGTTGCTGTAACCAAATACCATTGACTATTTTTTAATTATAAAACATGAATTTATTTACATGCAAAGTGAAACCATGATATTTGAACACACTTTTTAAAAAGGAAAACTGGTCTTCGATTTTTACAGATGTACTGAAAAATCAGTTTTGAATGACATGAACTCCCAACATAATATGATAATAATATCATGTTTGACTGACAGTTTGCTTCCAAATAGGAGTCTCTTTGGAGAAACTAGTAATTTGCAAATAGCTATGCTCTTGCATTCAGTAGCTGGAGTCCTCTAATTAAAACAAAGATCTTTATTTCATTGTAAATATGGTAAGACTGCAGTCCTGAGGGTTTTTCCCCCCTCCCTTAAATTCATAAGTACATACACATTTCACTCAGAGGCACCATCACCAAAACGGAAAATGGAACATAACATGGCAGATGTAAGATTATCTGCTTCTGGAAAAGCCAAAATTAGTGGGGGCCTCATATTCCTGACTTCTAAAATCAGGGAGTATAACCACATTCTCCAGACTTATTTTTCTTTCTGAAATGCTATCACTTGGAGAGTAGACTTGAATGTGAAGGTTGATTCCATGGTCTTCTCTCTGATTAGTTGATTATTTATTTAAATGTCTACTTATTTTGGGGAGACAGAGGGAGACAGAGCATGAGCAGGGGAGTGGCAGAGAAAGACTGAGACACAGAAAGCAAAGCAGGCTCCAGGCTCCAAGCTGTCAGCACAGAGCCTGACGTGGGGCTTGAACCCACGAACTGTGAGATCATGACCTGAGCCGAAGTCTGACGCTTAGTCAGCTGAGCCACCCCGGGGCCTCATGGTTAATTTTGATTATTAACAGCAATTTACTTCTCACAGTTCAGGAGGGGGAAGTCTGAGATCAGGGTACCAGCGTGGTCATGGTCTCATGGGCCCTCCACAAGATGGCAGACCTCTCCCTGTAACCTTCCATGGAGGAAAGGGCCAGGAAGCTCTGTGAGGCCTCTCTTACCAGAGCATAAATCCCATTGATAAGGGCTCTACCCTCATGACCTAAGAAACTGCAAAGGGTCTCACCTCTTAATATTAGCATATTGGCGTGAGGTTTCCAACATAGGGATTTTGTTGGGGGTGGGGTAGGGATACAAACATTCAGACAATAGCAAATCTGATGAAAACAAAACCAATGCAAAGGGAAACTTTCAGCTTCCCTTGTGAAAAGCACCAGCAGGAGTTGTCAGAATATACAATTTATTGGTTTTCCTCTATTTCACGGTGAAGGGCCATTGGGGCATGAAGCAATGTTTTAAATAGACTTGGTGTACTCTTGTGCCCTCTGACATCTATATTAACAAGGTCAAAATCAACCAGGAAATGCTCCTAATGGAGCTAAACGTGATTTGGTCTCTGACCTTATGCATTAATAGCTATTAGCTATGTCTTAGTCATAGTTTTATCTACTGCCATTTCCCAAGGAAAGGACCTGTTTTGAGTCAATAGAATGATTAAATCTATAACTCCGATGTCATTATTCCCTAATGATTGAGATTCTAATTTAATTTATGTACTACTTCAGCATAGGAAATTAACTGACAGGTCAATTTGTTTTAGACACATAATTGTAAAACAGATGTGTCGCAAGGCTTTTGAATTAAAGAGGACATTACTTAACTTCATCTCCTTGGTGATCCTCAGCATTTTATTAATAATACAGATGTACGATCTGATTACACGAGGTAACCAAAATGGAAGCCACAGTGAGTGGATGAAAGCTGCCAACGAGGTCTCTGGAGTGTATTCATGTCCCTCATCATGAGGATAAAGCAGCACCGTTCATGGGGTCTCATGTCTTCTCAGCATATGCAGAGTGACTCCCCCGGGGCTGTCTGCAGGTAGCATGTGGTTACTAGGACATGAGGACAGGAAGCTGTCCGGAGCGTGTACCTGCCTGCTATGGCCATTGTCAGGGACTTGCATTCTGTAAATGTGCCTTCTGTCCATCCCATGCCACAGGAATGCTGTCTGTCACTTTTAGGACTGGCTGTCAGGGGCAGAGATGGGGGTTTCCTAGGCTCGTGTGAATGACAGTTTTCATTTTATTACACAGCTGCAAATACAGCATTGCATTGTGGGTGTACTAGACTTTAGCTGGGGTAGTCTTAGGGGAGGCCTGGGAAGAAAACCATTTGGAAGTTGTTTTTACATACCCTCAAGGATGATTTCCTTCTTTTCATTTCCCTTCCAGTCATGAAATTTAGACTGAGTCTTCCTTGAAATGTGTTTTCTAGATGAACTTCTTTTTATTTATTTACTTTTAAAAATTTTTAATGTTTCTTTTTGAGAGAGAGACCGAGTGCAAGCAGGGGAAGGGTGAGAGAGAGAGAGGGAGACACAGCAGGCTCCAGGCTCCCAGCTGTCAGCACAGAGCCAGACTCGAGCCTCGAACTCACAAACCATAAGATCATGGTCTGAGCTGAAGTCGGACACTGAACCAACTGAGCCATTTGGGTGTCCCAAAACTTCTTAAAAGCACTGAACAAATGGTCGCTTTATTATCTCAAAATGAATCTTGCTGGTCTGACATAAATTGGCTGACTAAAAGGAGACTATGAGTAGGAGTAAAGATAGATGAGTGTAAATTACAATTATAAAAGTGAGTCAAAGTGAGGTTGAGACCACATAAACATCAGGGCAGAAACCGTATCTAAAATGACCAGTTTGTAGGAAAAATCATAATCCCAGACCCAATTTTGCAGTATAGGGTCTTAATTAAATCTGCTTTTTTGTTTATTTAAAAATTTTTTTTAATTTAAATTTTATTTAAATCCCCATTAGTTAACATATAGTTTCATAATGATTTCAGGAGTAGAATTTAGTCATTCATCACTTATATATAATCCTCAGTGCTCAGCTCATCACAAGTGCCCTCCTTAATGCCCACCCATTTAGCCCATCCATGACCCAACACCCACCCTTCCAGCAACCCTCAGTTTGTTCGTTGTATAAGAGTGCCTTATGGTTTGCCTCCCTATTTTTTTCTCTTTTCCTTCCTTTTCTCTAGATAAACTTCTAATTCTAAATAGCTGTGTGACCTAGGGGATAGCACTTAAAAATTACTAGAGCCCAGTTACACTGGGCTTGGGCCCACACTGAGTGCTTGGGCTGTGTGTGTGTGTGTGTGTGTGTGTGTGTGTGTATGTATGTGTATGGGAGAGCGAGAGATTAGGGGCATGGGAGAGACACAGAGAGGGAGAGAAGATCACAAGACTTAACTAGAGCCTGACACGTGAGCACTCAATACATGCCCTCTGCTGTCATTAGTTAATCTCACCCTTAGTGATTAGCTCACTCTGATCATGCAAAGCTCTTTGAAACATATTTGTTCCAAGTAGTATGTCTTCTAGGATATCGACAATGTGAGTAACAGGATCTCCGAATCCAGGTACAATTTATACAAGATCAGGAGGGGACAGACTCCAATCTAAGAGGAGATAGATGAATTTCAGCTTCAATTTTTAATAACTATTGGTGTGAGATAGTATGAATGGGTTGCCAAGGCTAACAAATGAAGTGTTGGTGTCTAGGGACGGATTTTAAATCTTCTCTCTCTGTCTCATTAGGTACCACCCCCACCCTCAAATGTAGGTTTGATTGCAGTTTTTCAGCTGACTTTGATTCCCAGGGCTGAATTTTTGTCTTGGGAGAGTGTGTTTCTTCTAAGATTAAAGTACATGAAGTGAGATGCGGGGGTTGAGAGGTCCCAAAGAACAGTGATGAAAATGATGGGCTGAATAAATAGATACTTAAAGGTAGTCTAAAGAAATTCTGAGTATTGAATCTCAGGAGAAGAGTTTAAAGGTGACTGAGAGATCAACAGACCTCCAATAAGTAATAAACATGAAAGCCTGAATAACTATTTCCCTTTAAAGGAAGAGAGAGCTTCTTTTCAAGAGTAAGACTAATTGGGATGCCACTGTAACACGCAGTTCTTGCTGGTGATGGTTAGCAGGTACTGGAATTCAGCTAACATAGGAGCCAGTGGGATTTCTTCCCTCAAAGAACGGTGTTGAACAGAAGACTTAGAAAAATTCTGATGTGGATGAAAAGCCTCTTGCCCAGTGGAGATGACTTGGCCATTTCTTCCCTATGAACTGTGGTACAACTATCTAGATACACGTTTCCAAGTGTGCTCTGCTTTCAACTAGTTGAATTGTTGATAGCTCTATGCCAGGTTTTGTTGGTCAAAAGGGTTTGGCAGGTGAAAAAGTGTTTAAAACCTATTGGTGTAATGAAAGCTGGAAGAGGTTAGCTACCATTAGCTAAAGGAAATGAAAAGTCTGTGGACAGTGGGTACAGTGTTTGGGATGTCTTCCATTTTCTTACTTTTTTAGAAAAACCTTCTGGTGGGTTCTTAATCAGAAAACTGACCTTTTAGAAATTAACATGGACCTTAGGATCTTCTAAAAATGGGAGAATTCAGTAAGGTAGCATTAACATTGATTTTCTACTTTAGTTTCATCATTTGGGACCACATTTATTAAGTGGTTTATTTATTTTTATGGAATTGGACATTGATTTTTTTTTTTAAGTTTATTTTAAGAGAGAGACAGAGTGTGGATGGGAGAGGGGCAGAGAGAGAAGGGACATAAAATCCAAAGGAGGCTCCAGGTTCCGAGCTGCAAGCACAGAGCCTGATGGGGGGGGCTCCAACCCATGAACCGTGAGATCATAACCTAAGCCGAAGTCAGACACTTAACCGACTGAGCCACCCAGGCGCCCTTATGTGTTATTATTTTTAATCTGTCAAACCATATTTTTTAAGATACAGATTTTTACATCTTGGGAACATTTCACTGCTGAATTAAACAGAGTTTGAAGACTCTTCCTGGTGACAGTGTTAGTGGAAATGTAAAGGAGAAGATGGGGAAAAATAAGTAGGAGAAACTCAGCAAAGAGTAAACAGTCAAACATGTACCACTTGGCTTCTAAAGTGAGAAATCTTTCTGATTCCATGCAATGTTTTAGAGCCAAAGCCTCTTGCGATTCATGGCTTCGACCCCAGATGAATCCATGCCTTTGCTTGTATTCTCCTCTGGATCTTGGAAAACTGGATTTCAAAAGTGTCAGCATTGCTGTATATGAGGACAAAACTTCAGAATGAAACAAATCTGTATTAGACTGGTTTTGAATGCTTTTTGCCTGAACACACTGGGAGGTGATTTTTTTTCTGTTATTACTTCGAGAATCCTCATTTTTAAGGAAAGCTCGTGCTTACTGTAAAAATGACATACATTAAACTAGAAATTACCCAAATGCCTAGTAATGGTGGAATGAATAAGTACATTATGTTTATGCAGTGGAATGTCACACGATTAGAATGGTGCTCTCTATCTTCCTGCAAGAAAACAAGAGAATGTCACAGATGGAGTGTTATGCAAACAAATCCAGACACTGAAGAGTCTACATTGGGTAACTATACTTACTCTATGGTTCCTGTTGTGTACAAGTCAAACCTTGGAGATGCTGTTGGGAGTCAGCATACGAATTTCCCCTGGAAGGGGAATAGTAACCAGGAAGAAGCTTAAATAAATGGGAGATTGATACTTGAAGAGATGAATTGACTGTATTCATTTTGAAAATCCTAAGGGAAGGTTTCATGGCACTTTACAGAGCATTTTTACAAAATTCGTTGGGAGGAATTAATGTGGCAGCAAACCCTAAGTATTTTTTTCATAAGACAAATAAAGATTGAATTGATTAGATTCTCAATGATAGTCTGAAAGTGCAGCATTAAAGTGAAATAGAGTAAAAAAAGAGTAGCGTCTTCTAAAAAAAATCATGAACTCCAGATGAGAATATAATGTATATTGAAAGTGGCATTTCAAATCGGGGTGGAAAGTTTAAGGGGAAAAAAGGAATTGAGTGAAATATGGCTGGTCCTTCCGTCTGTCACTTTGAGTCTGTGCTTCTAAGGATTATGCATGAGAGACAGGAGGTATCTGGCTTTTGGCTTATGACAGACAAAGCTGTCAGTCTCCCCATGTCACAGATAACGACTTTTCTCCTTTGGAAGTACATGTGTTTGAGTGCCTTACTGGGCTCCTTTCACTTCTGAGGTCCCAAATTAACTCCTGGTTAGGAAGCATTTGAATCTATTGGTCCGTCAACAGAGAAAAACCTCAACACTGAAGAGTGACTCACATGGATGGCAAATAACGCCTGGATGTCCTCTTACCACGTAGATTTCATGGGACGACCCCCTGAATTTAAAGTTCCACTGCAACTCCTGAAATTAATTGCTACTTGAAAATAGGTGTAATGGGTTGGAGGCGTTTGGCTTTTTTTTTCTTTTCTTTTTTTTTTTTGAACATACAACTTGTTGAAGGGAAATGATAGTTTCTTCTGGAAATAGACTTTCCTGTTTCTTATTAATGGAGTAGATGAAACTCGTAAGACACTGCACTACTGATTGCTCTCTTGTCAGTTAAAAAAAAGTTAGGTCAGGAGGAAAAAAAAAAACCAAAAAGTTTCAATTACATTTACAGCAGCAGCTGAAGGGGAACAAAAATCAATGAAAGGAGCATACTTATTAGAGACCTGCAGTTGCCATAAAACTGAAACTAAATCACAGTGACAGTGTCTGAACTTCAGATAAATTGCTTTGAATTCAGAATGGGAGCCTGGAGAAATAATGGAAATGATCTTGCAGTTGGTGGAGAAAAAGGGTTAGAACTTTTTATATCCCTTCCTTCTCTGGATCTTGTAGATACTGTCAAGATCACATACTGATTTGTCATCTTTCTTTATTTATTTTTGCGGAGGGGATCCTGTCTTTGCTCCAGCAGGTAATACCACCTTCTGTGTTTCCCTGGCATTGAACGGATGGAACATTAGGGGACCCAGATGCTGAGGGTGAAAGCAGAGCCTGCTGGGAACCCAAAGCAAAATGACCCTCGGAAGAGAACCTGTTCTCTTTGAAGGGAGGGCAGTTGGACAAAGGGGTAGGTCGGGGGCCAGACAGCCCTGTTTGGTTTGTTCAGTAGAGATACAAATCATCTCACTCCAGAGCTCTCTCCTAAACCCCATCCTGGTATCAAAAGGCATGAGTCTTCCCCCCCACCCCCACCCCTGCCACACTGACTGATGTTTCCCTGAGCATGTGTCATAGTGGCTCAATGCTTCTCCTGCTATTAGTGAGCACAGACAATTTTCCAGACGCATTTAATGTAATTCCTGATACATATATCTAATGGACCTATTGTATCTATTGATACAATTAAAGTAGTTACTATTACTTAATTTTCTTTTTCCCAGTTCTCTTTCTGTTTCATCTTTGGACCTTTTTGTGGGCTACTTAACATTTAGAATGTTTTATGTATCTTTGTAGAGTATTTTTTAATATTTGTTTCATATAGTTTTAAAATACTTTTTAGTATTAGGAGAGAGAGTTTGTTCATACAAGCAGGGTAGGGCAGGGAGGGAGAGAGAGAGGGAGAGGGAGAGAGAATATCTTAAGCAGGCTCTATGCTGTCAGCTCAGAGCCTCATGAAGACCTGGATCCCATGACCCGGGGATTATGATCTGAGCCAGCATCAAAAGTCAGATGCTCAACCAACTGAGCCACCCAGGTGCCCCAGTATAGTTTTTTAAAGTGACTTAGTAATTGCTCACTAGAAACAAATAAGTCATACAGAGAAAGACAGATACCATATGTTTTTACTCTTACGTGGATCCTGAGAAACTGAACAGAAGTCTTTGGGGGAGGGGAAGAAAAAAAAAGAGATTAGGGAGGGAGAGAGCCAAAGCATAAGAGACTCTTAAAAACTGAGAACAAACTGAGGGTTGATGGGGAGTGGGAGGGAGGGAAGGGTGGGTGATGGGTATTGAGGAGGGCACCTTTGGGGATGAGCACTGGGTGTGGTATGGAAACCAATTTGACAATAAATTTCATAAAAAAAAGACACAAAGGTAGCATACTTCATAGATACGTAATTTATCATAAGCCTAATGTTGATGTCATTTTACCATCTGGAGAGACCTAGAATAACTTGACCTACTTTTTTGTCACCTTACCCTCCTCCATTTATAATAAAATTGTTTTGAATATTTCATCAACCTATATTTAGAACTACGTCAGACAGTATTATAGATTTTGCTTCTATAATCAAACATGAGATAGACAACTCAAGAGGAGAAGGAAAGCCTGAGGTGTTGACTAAATATTTTTGCTTACAGTGGCCTTTGATTGTGTCATGGTTCCTTCTCATCATTTCTATTCTGTTGAGAAGATTTTCCTTCGCCATTCTTATAGGATGGATATATTGACTACACATTCTTAGTTGTCCTTTATCTGAGAATGTCTTGCTTTGACTTTGATTCCTGGGGGATATTTTTGCCAGGTAAAGATTTGGGTTGACAGTTTTTTCTCTCTGAGTCCTTGAAAATCGGGTACTACTTCCTTAAGACCTCTATGGTTTCTAATAAGAAAATCCATTGTCATTCAAAGAGCTTTTATCCCGTAGATGAGGTGTCATATTTTTCTTGGTGTTTTCAAGATGTCTCTTGGTCTAATTCTCCAAAGACCAATTATCGTGTGTCACGGTGCAGATTTCTTTCTTTCATCCTGTTGATGTTCATTCAGTTTACCAAATCTGTAAGTTTATATCTCTTGCCATATTGGAGATATTATTAGCTATTATTTCTTTGGGTACTTCTTTAGCCCCACCTTCTTCCTCTTCTCCTTTCCTCTGGCATGAATATTAGTTCTTTTCTTTGGTACCACAGGTCCCTAAGTCTCTGTGCCATTTGTTTTTTTTTCCCCCATTATCCATTTGTTTTGTCTGTTCGTTGTTTGTTTGTTTTAGGTTGAGTAGTTTCTCTCATTTTGTTTTCTTTTATTTCTTCCACTGGTTCTTTTATTTCTTCCATTCTGCTATTGAGCCCATGGACTAAGGTTTTTATTTCGGTTAGTTTATTTTTCCAGTTCCAAAATCTCCACTTAATTCTTTTTTACTGACTCTGTCAATGTCTTTGCTGAGAGTTTCTATTTTTTCATTTGTTTCAGGTTTATTGATAATTGCTCTCCAGTTTTAATTTTTCTCAACATGGCTGCTTTAAAATCTTGGTCACATAGTCCCAACATCTTCTCAAGCCCTTGTTGGTATCTGTTGATTGTTTTTTTATGAAGTTTTTGATCTTCCTAAATCTTGGTATGAGACCTGATTTTTTGGTTAAAAGCTAGAGAGTTCAGTGTTACACTTTGAGTCCCTGGACCTTATTTGAATGTTCTGCTTTAACTAATTTCTTCCAACATCAGATCTGTGAGATGGAAATGTGCCACCTGATTTCTTCCAAGTGAGTATCAAAGTCCAGGTTCCCTATTCTGTTGATCCCCAGAGGTTGGGGGTTTCAAGCTCCTCGTACACAGGGTAGAAGTCCAGGATCCACATATAGTCTCCACTGACCACTAGCACTGTTGGGCAGAGACTGGTTATCTCCTACCAATGCTTCATTACAGACTGCCCATGGTGGGAATGCACAGCAATTCACTCAGCCTTGGGTGGCATGCCTAGGGGTGGAACTGCAGGTCTTTTGGCAGTGTCGGACTGGAGTAGAGTGGCTATTGTCTCCAATTTTCTATCTGGCTAGGCTATCCTTTGCCTCTTTATCTGGTTAGGGAAGGCAGGCTTTTGTTTGGCTGTGCTTGTTGGCATTTCTGGCTTAATGGCTTTTTCAGCTCCAAGTCCGGGATATAGGAGGCCAGAACAAAACAAAACAAAGCTGAGAACTCACTCCTGTGTTGATTTCTGGGCCCTGCGGTCCCTGGGCAGTATATCTGCTTCAATCCAGCTTCCAGAACCTTCTTATGTTTGTGTTGTGCATAATGTCCAGAATTTGTAGTTACACTTAGCAATGGAAATACAGAGAAACAGGTCTGTACTGTATTTCCCCTTTAATAGGTTTTTATTCTTGTTTTGCCGTTGGAAATCTGTTTATGTCTTGTTAATTATGCACTGAATTTATGCTGCAGTCAATATGAAAAATGTCATTAATGCAGACACCATTGGTAAGTTATTTCTGTGAGTAAATGCATTTCATTACCTTGCCAAATGGAAATACAGATAAATGGTTCATGGGCTCCCAATGTGAGGCTGTATGAGTCAGATAGCACATGAGAGGATATTTGAAGAAATAGTGTTTATTAGCCTAATGTAAAACCTGGTGCAATGACATGCTTGTGCTGACTCAGAAAAGACTGTCATTGTCTAAATTCAGCCATGGTTAGCTTTGGCACATTGAGGAATCACTCATTTATAATGACAATCTTGCGAGCACCTTGTTCATGGGTTACTATTGGGTTGGTCCACATCTCCAGATCCTGTTAGAATAGTCCAGATCTTGTCCTAAAGTGTGCTTCTCTGTTTCTGGGAAAATCCTGTATGATGCGGCTGCATTTTATGTATTCCTAAAAGTTGAAGATAATTGCCAGTTTTTTTTCCACTTCATTTTACACATTTTCTATTCCCAGTAAGATTTTATCTAGCAACTCAAGCAATAGTAAGTATGCATATTTTATTTTTTTGTTAAGAGTCAAGTTGCAGTGAACTCTTAAAACTTACTTGCAAATTTACTTCCCTGGGCTATATTCCCAAAGAAAGTTTACTTGAATTTACATAAGACCATAATGTTTGTCTTGAAAGAACTCAAGACTTCCTAGAATTGCTAAGAACACATTCACTGAATTTCCCCAAGAGAAACAAACTCTAGGCGAAGCTCCTAAACCAAGAGACTCAAATCTTTCCTGTTAGCTTATTTTCTCTGGAGGAAGCTTTCTAATTTATTTTCCATCTGGAAGACTTTGCTGAGATGGGAGTTCATAGCAGTGCATCCTCATGGCATATATCAGTGTCCTGGCACATAACCTGCCTGTGGATAGATTTCATCAGAACTAATGGGAAGATGAATGTGTTTACGTCTGAATCCAGAGCCTCTCCCTTACCAAAGTTGCTCTGTCATTTAGACACAAGTCAAAGGGTAAAATGAGACCATGGGCAGATGTAGGGTAACTGGGATGCAAATTGATTAATTATGTCTTCTGTAATTAAAACAAGGCCTTGCAAAAACAATCCCAGGCTTCTACTGGAATGAGCAACCTCTATATTGCAGTTTGTTTCCTGTCACGGTTGCTATATCTTGGGCATAAATGGATGGGCGGCTTGGTTATGTCAAAGCCTCTATATGGAAAAGGGGTATTTCTTGAGCCTCATGCGAGTTGTGCCATGTACATGCTGCTATAGCCTCGATAAGATTTATTGACTTAGGAGCAGAGTATTAGCAAAAAGAAAAAGATTCCTCAAGTGTGGGTAGTTGTGAAAACCAAGAGCCTTGCCAGCAGGTTGGAGGTACTACAAGGAGCCCCCTAATAGAGGAAAACCCCACCTTTGTACCAACTTACATAGGTTTAGGCTGGTCCACGTGGGTATGGAGGAAACACTGTTTTCCAAGTACCAGGAGCTGTCAGAGGACATCTCCAGGCTTGTAAAAACAGTAGTGGGAGCCCTTGGGAGTTAGCCTTGGGATTTGTGTACCAAGATCACTGACCGTATGGTCACAGAGGCCGTATGGCCTTTCTCCAGACATCTGATCAAGCTGGGACAACCTTTAGAGAAGGAGGAAGAGAAAGGAGGTCCTACCAGTTTTCTGAGAAGCAAGTTTCACATCTTTTACTAGATTAAAATCATAATCTACATAGCTGACTCAAAAATCCTCAGGTTTTTGGCAGTTGGGCCCTGTACTCTCTTTTCCCCAACATGCAGAAGACTATCTTCGGTGGAGTATGAGGCCAATGCCCCATCAATCTCCATTTCTAATGAGTTATCTCCTCAGGTCCAGATTGCTTATACATAACGCATTGGATTTAGGCTTCTTGAGAAGAAAGACTGTGAGTGATGAGCACTTACTTGCCAGGCACTACTGGGTAGCTGACAGGGATGAAGTCCTTTGAATGACAGAATTCCAAGATGGAGGCATTAATGTACCTAGTTTTTCCACAAGGGAACTGCGACCCACAGAATTTAAATGTTTGCCTCAAGTCAGCACGTGACAACGTTGTGCCCTGCCCTCACACAAGTGCATGGAAACGGAGATGATGAAGAAGTTCCAAATATCTAAACAAGATTTTTAGAGGTTCAGAGTGCCATGAATGGAATAAAACAAGGTGATGGGGCAGAGTCACTGGACAGAGAGATCGTTTCCTTTGGCAGGGAGGAGATCTTGTTGACAAGTGGCACAGAATCTGAGGCTTGGGTGAAGAAAAGGAACCAGCTCAGAGAAGGTATTGGCTAAATCTTACAGATGAGACAGAAGGTTGAAGTTTTTTTTTTTTTTGTTTTTTTTTTTGTTTGTTTATTTGTTTGTTTTGTTTTTTTAATGAAGGAAATGAGTTCAGTGTGCTTGACTTAAAGGAGACCAGGGGCGCCTGGGTGGCTCAGTAGGTTAAGTGTCTGACTTGGGCTCAGGGCATGATCTCAGCGTTGCTGACTTTGAGCCCTGCATTGGGTTCTCTGCTGTCCGCACAGAGCCCACTTTGGATTCTCTGTCCTCTTCTCTCTCTCTGCCCCTTTTCCTCTCACACGTGCATGCTCTCTCTTACTGTCTTAAAAATAAATAAATACACTTAAAAAATAATAAAGAAGACCAGATGTGTGGGGAAAAGGACAGGGCTAAACAGTGAGATGGGAGTGCAGGAGTAAGGGTCAGACTTGGTGAGGGGATCGCCTCGTAGTTGTAAAGGGCAACAAGTCCTCTGCTCTGACGCTTGCCATGTGCCACGCACTGGGCACCAGCTTCACCTATATTGCATCCGTTCATCTCCATGGCTGTGGAATGAGGTGGTTGTGTCCTCCCTGGTCACATTTTGTGGATGACAAAACCATAGAGCAGAGAACGAAGGCAACTAGCAGATGCAGTACAGTGGGGGACAACTGGAGGCATTAGAACAGAGTAATAACATAATCTGATTTGCATTTAAAAAAGATCACTGGGGCTGTTGTGTGGAAAACCAATTAGGGGCTGTGTGGTAACCAGCTAGAGAATCCAGGCAAGAGATGACTGTAGGCTCTTCTAGAGTATTGTTAATGAAAGAAGAATTGAACTAAAGAGTTTGGTATATATTTTGTGCTATTGCTGGAGGGTATGTAGGAGGTGAAGTGAAATGAGAAACAGTCAGACTCTTGGGGTTTTGGTTCGGCCAACTGGGTGGATGGTGTGTCATGTGTAGCAGGAAATGACAGGGGAGATGGGGAGGGGCAGGTGAGGACCCAGGGACTTTGCCGTATTAAGATGGTGGCATTTATTAGACAATCCAGGGGAGCTGTTCGGTACAAAGATGGATGTCTGAAGTTGGGAACTCGCCAGAGGAGTTACATGGTGTTTGTGGGCAACTAAGCCAAAAGCTTTGGTGAAGGTATGTTTCTGTAAATCATTCTGGAGCCAGGGTTTGCTTTTGTGATAGAAACCCAAGCAGGGAGTTTTTGCTCTTTGTTTAAAGACCTGTCAGGGATTCATGTGTTTCTTCTCAGAAAGGGGGAAAAAAAACCAACATTTAGGTTCCTAGTGAAATGTCCTTTGTCACAGGAGAGAGGAAAATCCATTCTTGGGCTTTTTTCTTTGGGATTCATTCAGCCACAGGATCTCTCAGTCTAGGATTTTATTGCCTCTGACACCAGTCATTGCATTTCCACAGAAGTTCAAGGCAAATGTTGTTTGAAAGCATGTTCAGCTTTGTCTTCCCATGGGAGCAGGAAGGTACAAGGTGAGTATGAACTTGTGAAGGATGGCAGCTGCCCAAACACCAATGGTATTTTCAAAGCAAGTTCACACTGAGCATATTTAAAAAGGACATTGCCAAGTTTGAGATTTTCTCTGTTCTACGGCATGAATAGTTCAATGACCATTTTCATTAGGTTCTAGTTTATAGCTTATTTATTTATGCCTGGCTGGTTCTCTCCTCAATCTGAATTTGTTTTTCCAACACTTAGCAAAACCTGAACAATGTGTAGATAGGACATGCTGGGCTTGCCAGAAATCAGAAAACATGTCTTCAACTCCAAAATACAAATATACTTTGTTAAGAGAGATAGCAAGATAATGTCAATGACTGAATTCCGTTGTATCTCCTGTAGTTAGTGGCTTCTAATAATAATGTTCTATGCAGACCCAGGGATGGGTGTGTGTGTGTGTGTGTGTGTATGTATGTATGTATGTATGTGTGTGTGTGTGTGTGTGTGTATAATCAATTTTGAGAGGTGTGTTTTTAATATTGTAATAGCCTGTCTAAAATCAGAATGTGTCTCGGAATTGGTGTGTTTTGTTTCTTAGTGATATGTAAAATAATGGTGCAGTTTAAAATGGAAGGCATCTTAAGTTAGTGAAAGTAATTAGTGAACAGAGTTAACATCCAAAAACTGATAGAGGACCACAGTCTGGAAAAGTGAAATGGATGTTCAGTGCCAATATCGGAATGAGGGGTATAAAATGAGAATTGGTTGGGTACTCCTTGATTCTGATGCTTTTGTGGTAGATAACTCATTATTTTTATTTAGGACTCCCAAAGCAAAGCTTTTACAGTGACACATACATTGTATCCTCAAAAAGTTGTATTAAATATTCTTAAATTTGAATTCCAAGGAGATGGCTTTCAAGCTTTTGATTATGTTATAGAGTTTACAGTTGATTCTACTTCACTAACTCACCTGGTCTCCACTGACTTGAGAAATCAAACAGAAGATGTAAATAAAAAGTCTCAAGTTTAAAAACCTGCAGACCCATTGCAGCCTCTCTGGAAAACAGTGTGGAGGTTTCTCAAAAAATTAAAAGTAGATCTACCCTAAGACCCAGCAATAGCACTGCTAGGAATTTACCTAAGGGCTACAGGAGTGCTTGTGCATAGGGGCACTTGTACCCCAATGTTTAGAGCAGCACTTTCAACAATAGCCAAATTATGGAAAAAGCCTAAATTGTCCATCAACTGATGAATGGATAAAGAAATTGTGGTTTATATACACAATGGAATACTACCTGTCAATGAGAAAGAATGGCATATGGCCATTTGTAGCAACGTGGATGGAATTGGAGAGTGTCATGCTAAGAGAAATAAGTCATACAGAGAAAGAGAGATACCATATGTTTTCACCCTTATGTGGATCCTGAGAAACTTAACAGAAGACCATGGGGGAGCGGAAGGGAAAAAAAAAGTTAGAGAGGGAGGGAGCCAAACCATAAGAGACTGTTAAAAACTGAGAACAAACTGAGGGTTGATGGGGCAGGGTGGGAAGGAGGGGAGGGTGGGTGATGGGCATTGAGGAGGGCACCTGTTGGGATGAGCAGTGGGTGTTGTATGGAAACCAATTTGACAATAAATTTCATATTAAAAAAAACCCCTCAGACTCAGGATGATTTCTGTTTATTAGGCAGTGAAAGTTTATGGGCATATTTTGGGAGGCTGAGAATGGAGAGAGAATGCCGAGCTTCTTCTTACGACAATTTGTAATAATCAATTGTTCATTAACATTTTCCTCCTTAAACAATGGGTTTAATAATTCACTGTCAATGGTTTTCTGTGCCCTATGTTTTGCAGTAATGCCTTAATAAAGGCAATTTGACAAACAGAATTACCTGGATTGGGTAGGACTTTTGTCAATATTGGATTTACGGGTGAGGGTGTTTGGCCCAGTCACGCCACTGTTCTAAAACCTTGACACCTAGTCCGTCAATCTGCCTATAAAAGGACAACCCTATTTCTAAAGTGACAGAGTCCATTTGTAGTAGCATAGTCAGGTAGCAAAGCTGGCTATGAAATATACCAAGGAGGAAGGGGTGAGAGATAGAGGTATAAATTTAAGATCCTCAGAAGGGCTCAGTTTCCTGAACAGGGCTAGATGTTATCTTCCCTCTTAAAAGCATTTCCTGGAGACAATTTTTTCCATTCTGGACCCCCACCCCCATACCCTATTAGCCAACAGTAGCCTGGCTATTTATTCACAGGTGTGGTCTTAGCACCATTTGACTAGAGAAAAACTTCTCAGGGAGTAAGGAGCTTACGTGGTGTTTCCCCCACATCGTGTATTTTGGTACAGCTGATGGATTTTGCATAGGTTGGTTTTATTGTGGTGAGGCTCCTATTTTTCTCTCCACTCTTGGCTGGAGCAAGATGATTTTCCACCTCTCTCCCTAGGCCATAATTCCTATCAAGGTAGGATAATACAAGGTTTTTTTTTTTTTTTTACTAGAGAAAGAAGGGGGAAAAAAACTAATTTTGGCTTAATACACAAGAATCTTGCAGAAAGTAATAGAAAATATGAGCAAGAGAAAGATTAGTTTCCCTACTTCCCGTTTCACTTTGAGGTTAGGCCTGTAAAGATTATTTTCCTTGAGTTCTTCCTTTAATGAGACCTGAATGGTGGAACACCCTCACTTCTGGTAACAGCACAAAAAGAAGGCAAATAAGGGCTTTAGTAACCCTACCACCATCATACCCATCAGGCCCTACTCCTGAAGTCACAGTAAACTACAGTAAAGAAATAAACACTTGATTAATGGAATGCTTGTTTTATAAACAAAGTTGTAAAGGTATATACTAGTGCCCACCTCCACTTAACGGGTTGTTGGTCCTCAGTACCATCTATGTTGAAATTCTGCAATGGCCCCCAACTCCTGTTGGTTCCACTGGTTGAAAACCTAGCCATAATGGCAGCCCAGGGCAATAGCCATGAGAAGAGAGGAGTAGGACCTTCTGGGTTGGGTGGAGGAGGGAGAAGCCTGAGGGCACTACGTAGGAAACAGATATGTGGGAATAGGATCAGAGAGGGGTTTCTCTGAAGTTGGCTGAGGCGGGATCTGTATGGATGAGGAGCGGGGATGATTGGGGAGAATACAAAAGAACTATTTTGTGTATCACTGAAAATTCTCTGTATACTTGGTAGTTGAATTGCACATACTTGTAACATTTTTTTAACATTATTGATTTATTTTGAGGGAGACAGAGACAGGGTGAGAGGGAGAGGGGCAGAGTGAGAGAGAGGAAGAGAGAGGAACCCAAGCAGGCTCCACGCTATCAGTGCAAAACCCAATGCAGGGCTAGAACTCATGAATCATGAGATCATGACCTAAGCTGAAATCAGACACTTAACCAACTGAGCCACCCAGGTGCCCCTGTTTACTATTTAGAGAGTGCTAGGAGAGGGGCAGAAAAAGGAGGAGAGAGAGAATCCAAGCAGGCTCCCCACTGCCAGCACGGAGCCCAATGCTGGGCTCAAACCTACCAAACCACAAGATTATGACCTGAGCCAAAACCAAGAGTTGGACGCTTAACCAACTGAGCCACCCACGTACCCCCAGGACTTTTAAATGACAGACTGATACATCGCACTCTTCCCAACCATAAGGGCACGGCTATGAGGGTTACATCATCTTAGGGAATGAAATACTAAATAATAGTTACTAAAGTTGGCAGAAGTGACTCTTGCTTTGGCACTATCTTGAAAGAAAGGTGGTCTATTTGTGAGCACTTGAGCTAGTCAATGGTCTGTTGTGGTGACCTTTTTTTTTTCAAATGTAAGACAGAAGCTTTGGATCAGATAACTCCTAAAGTCCCTCCATCTCCTTAGAATTTCCTGTGCCTGACACTTAGATCAGTGTAACAGAATAGAGAACCCAGAAATAGACTCTCAAAACGTATGGCCAACTAATCTTTGACAAAGCAGGAAAGAATTTATTCCAATGGAATAAAGACAGTCTCGTCACCAAATGGTGTTGGGAAAACTGGACAGCAACATACAGAAGAATGAACGTGGACCACTTTTTTACCATACACAAAAATAAACTCAAAATTGATGAAAGACCTAATAGGAAGCCATCAAAATTCTTGACAAGAAAGCAGGCAAAAGCCTCTTTGACCTCGGCTGCAGCAACTTGTCTCCAGAGGCAAGGGAAACAAAAGCAAAAATGAACCATTGGGTTCTCATCAGGATAGCTTCTGCACTGCGAAGGAAACAATCAGCAAAACTAAAAGGCCACCAATGGAATGGGAGAAGATATTTGCAGATGACGTAACAGATAAAGGGTTAGTGTCCAAAATCTATAAGGAACTTAGCAAACTCAACACCCAAAAAACGAATAATCCAGTGAAGAATTGGGCAAGAGACGTGAATTGATACTTGTCCAAGGAAGGCATCCAGATGGCCAACCGACACATGAAAATATGCTCAATATCAATCATCAGGGAAATACAAATCAAAACCACAATGAGATACCACCTGACACCTGTCAGAATGGCTCACGTTAACAACTCAGGCAACAACAGATGCTGGAGAGGATGTGGAGAAAGAGGAACCCTTTTGCACTGTTGGTGGAAATGCAAACTGGTTCAGCCACTCTGGAAAACAGTATGGAAGTTCCTCAAAAAACTAAAAATAGAACTATCCTCTGACCCAGAAATTGCACTACTAGGTATTTATCCAAAAGATACAGGTATGCTGTTTCAAAGGGACACATGCAACCCTATGTTTATAGAAGTGCTATCGACAATAGCCCATATATGGAAAGAGCCCAAATGTCCATTGACAGATGAATGGATAAAGAAGATGTCGTATATATAATATAATAATGGAATATTACTCCGCAATCAAAAAGAATGAAATCTTGCCATTTGCAACAATGTGGGTGAACTATAGTGTATTATGCTAAGCAAAAGTAGAGACAAATATCATGACTTCACTCGTGTGGAACTTAAGATACAAATTTAAGGGAAGAGAAGCAAAAATAATATAAAACAGAAAGGGGGACAAAACATAAGAGACTCTTAAATATGGAGAACAAACAGAGGGTAACTGGAGGGGTTGTGGGTGGGGGAATGGGCTAACTGGGCAAGGGGTATTAAGGAAGACATTTGTTGGGATGAATCACTGTATTCTACTCCTGAAATCGTTACTGCACTATATGCTAACTAACTTGGAAATAAAATTTAAAAAAAAAGTAATAATTTCCTGTGCCTGGATTTGAATCTTGTCTAGACTATACCTGCCATTTGTTACTTGGGTAACCTCTAGAGACTATTTATACCTCAGCCTCAGTTTTGCTCATGTGCATAATTGAGGTGGTTTCATTTGACAATTAAAAGCTGTGTGGCACAGTACCCACTGCATGATAGGTGCTCACATGATAGTTATTACATAAATTGGTCTATGATTTAATTTATTTATTTAGTTTATTTACTTACTTTGAGAGAGAGGGAGGGGGACAAACACAGGGAGGGAGAGAGAGAGGGAATAAATCCCAAGAAGGCTCCATATTGTCAGCACAGAGCCCAACGTGGGGTTCAAACTCAAGAACCTAAGCCAAAACCAAGCATGGGACACTTAATTGACTGAGCCACCCAAGCACTCCACCTCATCTTTTTATTTTAGATTGTGACTTTTCCTAAGCTAAAACGACACCTAAATTTTCCCTGATGGTACAGGATTTCTCTTCTTCTCCTTAGTCATACTGTGTATGATCAATAATGATGTAAATTTGGAGGATATTTTACAACTGTTGGCTTAGAATTTATCATTTTTCTGGGTGCCGTGTAGTCCTTTTTTCAGTGACTTGAACTTGATCTTCAAATTCTAAGTATGCAGAAACATTTCAGTGGTAAAGAAGAAGTCTTGGAGAGAAAATGTGATACTCATCTATATAAGTAAGAAAAGTAGAACTTCTTCTATCACTACAGATACCAGACTTGTTCTTAAGGGGGTCACATTTGTGTTAACCTTTGGGGGGACTAAGTACTGATTTGATACGACCTCCCACACTCCTGAGTTCACAGGGAAGCCATTTTTACCTCAGGACATATTTATTAAATAAAGAAAATACAGTCACAAATGTGAAGGAAATAGGAAACAATAGACATCAACTCATGTATGAAGGACTCCAGTAGAAGGCAACATTGCTATGAGGTTAATGGCAGCTTGGATCACCTGGGGTGTGTTGGAAATACTTTTAAAATTTCACTAATAACCTCTTGCAGGAACTCTTTGAAATCCAGGTTTTTTTCTAAAGTGAAAATTATTTTCCTAATTAAATAATTAACATCCAGTTGAGCAGCTGTAATGTATGCCTCCTGTTTCTCAGAAGCCAGTATCTAAAATGCAACCCATGTCAAAAGACCCAAAGCAAAGCTTAATAAGCTTTAATCCACAAAAGAGATACATTTTTGTTTGGCTTCCATGATGACCTAGGCTTTGTTTGAATTGGTTAGAAGATATAAAATAGCAGAGATGTCAAACAAAATCCAGGTTTCTGTGCTCTCTTGAAAGAGTGTTCTCACGGCCACACTCTGCTGGAGACTTGCAAGCCATGACTGTCCCCGTGGACAGGACTTAGGTCTGAGGACAGTTCACATTCACACCACCCCCTAGTGTGAGTTTCTCATCTTGCAGTCAAGGTCATTTATCTTTTTTAGTTCCCCTCCCTCTCCTGCTCTTCCTACAACTGGGTTTTATTGTTTTATCTATATCACCTGCTTAAACCCTGTGGCCATCTGTGTTTGCATCATGATTGCATTTCTTATGTTTACTTTTTGAATATTCCTCCATGCTTAACGTTCTTGGTCTTTTCTTTTGTATATTATTGAGGGTGAAGGGTGTTCGTCAATAATACATGGTAAAGGAGGAGAGTCTGGTCTTAGCAGAACTGTGAAAGACATGAATTTGGATGACTATAATTGGAGCATGACAGGTGCCTTTCTCCATACTATTCCTAATGGATATGTGGCCTCATCAACACCGGTTTGAAGGGGCTTAAACCCCACCACTCTTATTGTAAGATTTTCAGTGTTGGCTCATAGACCATGGAACAGGACTTGGATTTGTTAGTTTTGCTCACCTATTTGTCTTCCTTGCTGAAATGAGTGAAGGATACAGGGAACATGTCACGGAGAGCAGGGCTGAGAGTCTTCTGAAGGGCATCGTTTCCACTATGAATACAAGTTTCTGTGTATCAACTAACCCATCGATAGGTATGTACCTGATACCTATTTTGTGTCTAGTTCCCTCAGTTGTATACTTACACTGTGGTATATCAAACTGTCTCAGTTCATGAGTTCAAGCCCTGCATTGGGCTCTGTGCTGACAGCTCAGAGTCTGGAGCCTGCTTCAGATTCTGTGTCTCCCTCTCTCTCTGCCCCTCTCTGACTCACGCTATCTCTCAAAAATAAATAAGAGAAAGGGTGGGGAGGTTCATCCTTTAATTATGACAGGAGAATAAGTGAAATGAGTTGAATTGTTGAAATCGAAAAATTCCAAATACATCCATGACTAAGGTAATAATCGACCCAACAGGTCACTTTTATTTCTAAAATCACAAGTAGTTTTTATTCCCCAATTGTTTGAGAGCACCCTTAGTACTTTACCTTCAGCAAGAGTATTTTCAGAAAGCAATTTCTGTTCATTTTGTGGTCAAGGAGCTGCCTTTTTATTTTCGTACTTTACAGATGAAGAAACCAAAGCAAACTTCTCTGGCAGCTGAGTTATTGGCTTAGTCAGTTATGACACAAATGGGCTTGAGCAGAGAGTCTGTGCTTCTCAGACCAAAACAAGCCGTCATAAAACCTATCCTAAGTATCCCCTCTACCAGCGGGCATTTCCTTGCTTGGTGTCATTCCATATTGGTCTATTTGTTCTTGAAGATGTCATCGATGACTGCTACAAGGGAACTAATGTATTTCAACTAGTCTCTTAGGTAGTTGCTTTAATCTTGGGTTCATGGTACTCTTCTTATCACTGTATTCATCTTACCTCTGAATTTATAGGTATCAGATTTATAAAAGTGACTCAGAAGTCTGCTCATGATGAGGGAAAGCAGTGAGCTTGGTACTGAGTCTGTCATCTGCTCTTTCTCTATAAAAACTGCCCTTCCATTTCTGATCTTACACTAATTTAGCTATAAATATTCCATATTAAAAATTTCTTGGGTAGATGACTTAAGGGTAGGGTAACTAATTCTTGATAGAATTAAGGAGTTGGTGAGTTCAGGACCTTCATATGTAGAATTATTTTCGAGTAATGGGTTTCTTTACTTTTTACTGCCTTAAAACACACACACACACACACACACACACACACACACACACACACAATGAAAACAAAAAACAGGCCTAAATAGAGACCCAGGCAAAGAATCGTTTTTAAAAATTAATATAACAAATACAAACAAAGGATCGGGGACAGAATTAATATGTGCCTCCGTTATACTCTTAGTGTTCTAATTTTAGGTTTCTTTAAAACAAGGATAGATTTATCCCTTCATCTTATTCTTACCTTAAATACTATTTTTGTGTGTTTTACGCTGATTGCAATGATGCAATTGACATTTAAGGCTTTAGGATCTAGGCTTCCTCCAATACCATCTTGGCCTGAAGAGAGCAGAGGCTGTATGGTTAGAGAGTTCCTCACTGTATTCTACCTGCCCTGCTATAGACACACATAACCCGTGCGTGAGGTTTGATTTAGCGTTTCATAAAAATGAACAAGAACAATCTAGCATTTTCTTTTGAAAGTGTTGTGCCTTCGTGTGCTTAAAATTCTACCTGGAAACACTTACCTTAAGAAAGGGAAAACATCTGGAAGAGGATATCGAAGGAAAAAAAAAATCATTGAGAAGTATCTTGTTCTTTTTTTCTTTTTTTTTTTTTAAATACAACTTATTATCAAGTTGGCATACATACAGTGTATACAGTGTGCTCTTGGTTTTGGGGGTAGAGTCCTGTGATTCATTGCTTACATACAACACCCAGTGCTCCTCCCAGCAAGTGCCCTCCTCAATGCCCGTCACCCATTTTTCCCTCTCCTCCGTGCATCCTCCCCATCAACCCTCAGTTTGTTTTCTGTATTTAAGAGTCTCTTATGGTTTGCCTCCCTCCCTCTCTGTAACTATTTTCCCCCCTTCTCTTCCCCCATGGTCTTCTGTACCTTGTTCTTAAGGATAGAAGGAAGGATTCACTGAAGACATCTGCAAAAATAGTTAAGGAGCTTCTAGAAAAATGAATCAGGGTTTCATCTGGTCTAAATAATTTACAGTCATAAATAGGCAGCCAGTCACCAGGATGTGGGGTCCATTTGTCTCTAGCATGTTTCCTTCACGCGATCCGTTCCTTGAAAGTCCTGTAATCACTCTGGAGATCAGATTTAATGTAAAATTCAGTAGGGATTTAGTTTATGCCGTAAGATGGTGCATTTGTAGATGCTCTTAGCCAATGGTGTTGTCTCTGTCTTGCACTGTTGGTACACCATGCTACTTTGTGCTTGAACTTGAGGTAATTTCGATACAAAAAGGATAGTGGTTTTGCGTTTTGTAATCTTGAGGACAAAATGTTCCTGGTTTTTAGGCACTATATCGCACGCCTCTGGGAGGTTCCATTCACATGATATCCTACTTACATAGGCTGGTGAGGGACTTCTCAGCCTATTGACATCTTGTCTTTTAGGGAGGAGTTAGTTTTAGGGAAGATGGTGGACCACTCCTGATCAATCGTCCAGGAATCATTTTAGTAAAGGTCTTGCAGATTTCCTCTTTCCAAAGACACAAAAATCACTACTAATCATAAAATGCCTGAAAATTAAATTCCTTGTAGTCAGAGAACTAAGGAGTCAGAGTTACTCAGTATTGTCAAGGATTAGGACATTGTTAATGGTAAAGAAAAAAAAGCATAGTTTTACCTATGAGGAGTCCTAATTTAATTATTAGTTATTTGAGGTTTTTAATTTCTCAATCATAAAGCATCTCTATCAACTTTATATATAATGCATCTTGCATGTGTAAGACCTCACTCAGCCTCCACACACTGGTTATTTCACAGTTTCATGGTTTTCTGTGTGGTCTGCGGGAGGTTGAGGATCTGTATGTGGGGAGTCTGTGAGGTAAATATCAAAAGCAGAGGGTCCTTTCCAGGCAGCATCTTGTTTCATTTTTTCATTGCAAAGAAACGATAGAAAATTCCTATGTGATATTACTTAATAGATTGGGAAAGCATAGGAAGCAGAACATATTGAAAACTGCCTGTACACACACCAGGTCTGATCAAAGCATAAATAGCCCTTTTTGAAAACAAACAATGGAAAGGTACGTAATAGGAATCATGCTGGAAAGGTCCTGTAGTGCTTGCATACGAACATGTAGTTACCGTGCGTAACTAGTAGTTACATACGATAGAAATTTCTGGAGTCACTAGGGGTGCCTAGTTGGTTAACCATGTGACTCTTTATTTCAGCTCAGGTCGTGATCTCATGGTTTGTGAGTTCAAGACCCTGACGGTGGGGAGCCTGCTTGGATTCTGTCTCTCGGTCCTTCCCCTGTTTGCGCTCTCTCTTTCCATCTCTCAAAAATGAATAATTTTTTTTCTTTAAAAAGTCTGGAGTCATTATATTGTAAAATATTTTTAATGTAATTTCCAATGAAAATTCGAAAATAAACAGCATCATGAACTGCCATGTACATAACCTCCAGCTTCAAGAGTTACCAACATTTTGGAATCTGTTTTATCCTCTTATTTTTTCCAAAATTATTTAAACGAATCCCTGATACCATAAATTCTTCAGATTATATTTTAAATGCCTCACGACTTTTTCCCTGTGTGCACTGCCATTATCACAACTTCTGATATGAACAATAGCGTATGATCCAGTCTGTGTTCAATTTGCCCATTACCTAAAATAAAGCCCATCTTTTTACAGTTGGTTCCCATCAAAATTGAAACAGTCTAAATGTTCTTGATTAATGTTTGTAAATTTCTTTTTTCTTTCCTTTTTTTCTTTCTTTAATATGAAATTTATTGTTAAATTGGTTTGCATACAGCACCCAGTGCTCATCCCAACAGGTGTCCTCCTCAATGCCCATCCCCCACTTTCCCCTCCCTTTCACCCCCATCAACCCTGTTTATTCTCAGTTTTTAAGAGTCTCTTATGGTTTGGCTCCCTCCCTCTCTAACTTTTTTTTTTTTCCTTCCCCTCCCCCGTGGTCTTCTGTGAAGTTTCTCAGGATCCACATTAGAGTGAAAACATATGGTATCTGTCTTTCTCTCTATGACTTATTTCACTTAGCATAACACTGTCCATGTCTATTCATGTTTTCCACCCATTCCTTCACTGGATTATTTGTTTTTTGGGTGTGGAGTTTGGTGAGCTCTTTATAGATTTCGGATACTAGCCCTTTGTCCGATATGTCATTTGCAAGTATCTTTTCCCATTCTGTCGGTTGCCTTTTAGTTTTGTTAATTGTTTCCTTTGTACTGCAGGAGATTTTTATCTTCATGAGGTCCCATAGTTCATTTTTGCTTTTAGTTCCCTTGCCTTTGGGGATGTGTCAAGTAAGAAATTGCTGCGGCTGAGGTCGGAGAGGTTTTTTTCCTGCTTTCTCTTCTAGGGTTTTGATGGTTTCCTGTCTCACATTCAGGTCCTTTATCCATTTTGAGTTTATTTTTGTGAATGGTGTAAGAAAGTGGTCTAGTTTCATTCTTCTGCATGTTGCTGTCCAGCTCTCCCAGCACCATTTGTTAAAGAGACTGTCTTCCATTGGATACTCTTTCTTGCTTTGTCAAAGATTAGTTGCCCATACATTTGTGGGTCCAATTCTGGGGTTTCTATTCTATTCCATTGGTCTATGTGTCTGTTTTCATGCCAATACCATGCTATCTTGATGATTACAGTTTTGTAGTAGAGGCTAAAGTCTGGGATTGTGATGCCTCCCACTTTGGTCGTCTTCTTCAATATTACTTTGGCTATTCAGGGTCTTTTGTGGTTCCATACAAATTTTAGGATTGCTTGTTCTAGCTTTGAGAAGAATGCTGGTGCAATTTTGATTGGGATTGCATTGAATGTGTAGATAGCTTTGGGTAGTATTGACATTTCAACAATATTTATGTTTGTAAATTTCTTGATAGCAGTTTCTTCCCTGTTTCTACCCCCATTACCATTTATTTGTTGAAAACGAAAGTAGGTGTTGGAGGAGTTGATTACATTTTGAATTTGTCAGATTGTTTCTTTGTGGTTTCATTTACTTAACTTTCTCATCCATTTCCCATAATTCCTGCGAAGTGTCCATCTAAATGGTTAATTTGATTCAGTCTCTCTCTCTGCTCGCCACAACACACCAGCAAAACAAAACAAAAAAAACTTCAGTAGTTGCTCTTGGGGATGCTGTGAATTTTCTAGTGCCCCACTTCTAGTGATGTTAAAGTACGTCAGTGAGTTAGTGTCCCAGCCTCACTGTGTCTATTACAGAATTTGGCTTTCACCTAGGGATCATCTCTTTATAATTCCTTGCCAAGATCTTTGCTTTCTGTAGAGATTATAGAGTTAGGATTTAAAAAAAATTTTTTTAATGTTTATTTATTTTTGAGAGATAGAGACAGAGCATGAGCCAGGGAAGGGGCAGAGAGAGAGGCAGACAGAATTGGAAGCAGGCTCCAGGCTCCGCGCTGTCAGCACAGAGCCCGTCGCGAAGCTCGAACTCAAGAATCATGAGATGATGACCTGAGCTGGAGACAGACGCTCAACTGACTCAGCCACCCAGGCGACCCAGAGTTATGATTTTTTAATGGGATCATTCCTTCTGTATTTATAGCTGACATTTTTCTATAAATCATAATGTTCCTTCATGTAATATTACTACCACGAAATATGGTTTATGCAAACACAGAAAAAAGGTTTGGTTATGCATTTAAGCTCAAAGCAGTTGAAGGATTTATCGAAAGTAAGGAATGGTGGAGAATGCCCCAAATTGGTATGTGTGTTAATTTGTTTGCTTAATGAGTTCATATTTTAACATTCTTAGAGTTGACCAATGTCTGTCTGTCTGTCTGTCTCTCTCTCTTTTTTAGAAAACAATATATGTGCTCTCATCAGTTGGAAACATTACTCAGTCTGATTCTCAAGTTATCTTCTTTTTGACCAACGGGGAGCTTGTTGCCTTTTTTATGTCTTTTTATATGACTCCAGCAATTTTTGAAACCTTTCTTGTTTTTTTTTGCACAAGATGTCCCAGGCTCATTTGAATATTCCTCTAGACCTGGAATTATCCAATCTTCCCCCAAAGAGCCTTTGTTCTTTCAGTAGGAAATGACCTTTTGAATCTAAGCTGTAGGTTGACCTCTTGCTACTGCATTATCATTTCTTTTAGACCCACTCAGGAGACAGGACTGGAAAGTCCAAATTTATTTACGTAGCAAAAACACATCATGAGTTTGTTGAAGTTTAAGGTAACTTAAATTTCAAATTAGAGGATACTTACTAGGATTTTTATACTGAGATCTCTTTTTTTAGTCTGAAAATCTTGGTTCTTATTGGCATTAACATTGTTACTTAGTTCTTTTATACAATGATATAGTAGTCTCAAAACAATTAGGCCAGCCTTTCTAATAATAAGACAACTAAGTACAATTGAGGATTTCTTTCTAGTTCTTGTTGTCCTTAGGATATATCCCCAAAGGCCTGGAGAATGAAAATACTGGTTTAATTTCTCAACCTAATTTCTTTAGATGGGTATTCTGCCATCCTAACACTCAGTTATGTTCATTTACTCCAATTTCTTTTCAAAATACAGGGATATCTTTTTGTTAGCTAATGTCACTTTGGTTCATTTATGTAAAACAATCATCATGCTCTCTTTTGCACTGCTGGTGGGAATGCAAACTTGTGCAGCCACTATGGAAAACAGTATGGAGGTTCCTCAAAAAATGAAAAATAGAACAACCGTACCACCCAGCAATTGCACTACTAGGTATTTAGCCAAGGGATACAGGTGTGCTCTTTTGAAGGGACACATGCACCCCAATGTTTATAGAAGCACTATCAACAATAGCCAAAGTATGGAAAAAGCCCACGTCCATCGATGGATGAATGGATAAAAAAGATGTGGCATATATATACAATGGAGTATTACTCAGCAATCAAAAAGAATGAAATCTTGCCATTTGCAACTACGTGGATGGAACTAGAGGGTATTATGCTAAGTGAAATTAGTCAGAGAAAGACAAAAATCATGTGACTTCACTCATATGAGGACTTTAAGAGACAAAACAGATGAACACAAGGGAAGGGAAGCAAAAATAATATAAAAACAGGGAGGAGGACAAAACATAAGAGACTCATAAATATGGAGAACAAACAGAGGGTTACTGGAGGGGTTGTGGGAGGGGGTGGGCTAAATGGGTAAAGGGCATTAAGGGATCTACCCCTGAAATCATTGTTGCATTATATGCTAACTAACTTGGATGTAAATTAAAAAAATAAATTTCTTTCCAAAAACAAAACAAAACAAAAAAACACTCATCACGTCCAAAGTAAAAACTCCAACCAGAAGTCCATGTTTGATCTGTATCCCTACCTCATCTTTTTTTTTTTTTTTTTACATTTATTTTTTTGGGACAGAGAGAGACAGAGCATGAACAGGGGAGGGGCAGAGAGAGAGGGAGACACAGAATCGGAAACAGGCTCCAGGCTCTGAGCCATCAGCCCAGAGCCCGACGCGGGGCTTGAACTCACGGACCGTGAGATTGTGACCTGGCTGAAGTCGGATGCTTAACCGACTGCGCCACCCAGGCGCCCCCCTACCTCATCTTAATATGTAGCAATTTGGGGTCCTTTTGGGTTTATCTTGTTGTTTTAAAAAATGATATATTTGTATGCACATAGATGTGTACATGTATAAATGTGTGTGTGTGTGAATCAATATGCACGTGTGTGTCTTACACACACGTACATACATGCACACACATTCCCAGCCCTTTTCTTATACAAACAGTGCTGTAATACTGTAAAAACTGGTCTACAGATGGTGTGTCGCCTAACAATGTGTCCGGGTGCTCGATGCATAACAGTAGAGCACATCTTTCTTACTCACGTTTATAGCTGTAGGATATGCCACTAAAGTTTGCTCAAGGAGTAGCCTGGTGATGGATCCTGATTTCCCTCATGATTTTCCTATTGCAACAATTGTTACAATGAATAATCTTTGTGTATGACAGTTTAGTCCACTCTGACTGTATTTGGGGAAAGTCCTAATGGTGAGGATTATTGAGATAAAGACCATTGTGTATGTAGTTAGACTAGACATTAAATTCTCTTGGCTTGTATCATTTAGCATTCCCACCTGTAATGAGTGACAGTGCCTGACGGCCTGCAGGCCAACCATCCAAGGAAAATGTTGTCATAATTTTAGATGTTTGACCCTTAGGTGAGTAGTCTTATTTGAGAATAGGTTAATTTGTGTTTGTTATTATGAACAAGAATATCTTTATATATTCTTATTCTCTCCCCCCTTTTTTTTAAATGTTTATTTTTGAGACAAAGAGAGACAGAGCATGAACAGGGAAGGGTCAGAGAGAGGGAGACACAGAATCTGAAGCAAGCTCCAGGCTCTGAGCTGTCAGCACAGGGCCCAACACGGGGCTCGAACTCACGGACTGTGAGATCATGACCTGAGCTGAAGTCGGGCATCCAACCGACTGAGCCACCCAGGCGCTCCTCCCTGCCCCCCCCCCCCCCCCCCCCCCGTTTTTAAGACAAATTCCCTTTGGTCTTTTTCTTCACACAAGCTTTTCAAATTTCCTAGGGTATTTTTACTGTGATAGGTTACTGATAAATGATTTTCTCATTTGTAGTTTGTCTTTTTTACACTACTTAGGGTGCGTGTGTGTGTTATGCTGATGTGTTTTTTTTAATATGAAATTTATTGTCAAATTGATTTCCATCCAACACCCAGTGCTCATTCCAACAGGTGCCCTCCTCGATGCCCATCACCCACTTTCCCCTCCCTTCCACTTGCCATCAACCCTCAGTTTATTCTCAGTTTTTAAGAGTCTCTTATGGTTTGCCTCCCTCCCTCTTTTTTTTTTTTTTTTCCCTTACCTTCCTCCATGGTCTGATAGTTTTCTAAATGCACAAAAATTTACCAGTCTCTTCCTTTACTTTGCTTCCAGATGTTGAATCCTAAGTAGAAAAGTGTTCTGCAGTCTGGTTTATAAAGGAGTTGACCCATTTTATCCTAGGATATGTATGGTCATGTTTCCTACCTTTCAGTATCTGATGGATTAGAGATTTATCCTGATTTGTGACGTGAGGAATGATCTAGATGGGTAGTATTCCATATGACGTACGGTTTTCTTGGCACTAATCTGAGATGCTGTGCTTATGTTCTAAATTTTCCTATGCGCTAGGATCCATTTATGACGTTTTTATTGTGTTCTCCACGTAAGTCTCGTCATCCATGTGCCAGTACTATATAGTTTCATTATAGAAGTTTTCTACTATGTTTTAATATTTGGAAGAAGCACCCTCCAACTTCTTAGCCCTTCTCTGGATGTTATTGTTCGGTGATTTTTTTCCCCTATGACCTTGGAAAACAAGGTCCCATTGGGCTCGCTTCTCTCAGTGCACAGCCCACTTTGGATCCTCTGTCTCCCTTTCTCTGCCCCTCTCCTGCTTGTACTTTCTCAAAAATAAATAAACATTAAAAAAATAAATATGAAATGTAGCCAGTTTTCCTTAGTGCTATGACAACTAAACTAAACTTTCTAACTTGAAATATGCACATTAATATGGAGACAGTGTGTCACGGTAGCTAAGTTTCTACTGAAAAACAGACATCATTCAAACAATCAATCCTTACTACTTTATAAAAAATATTTTCTGTCTTCGTTATCAGATAACTTTAAATGAGGCTGATAATATTTCCATATGAATATCCTGAATAGCCCATTTACCCCATAATAAAATTGGCCCTCTCATTGTACCTTAATTTACATATAAGGTGGTCTTAGGGTCCGTTTAGCCTCATATTACAATCTCCTTATTATAGTTTCAATTTGGCTGCATAGGCGATCCAATACAAATAGATACGAATTATCTACTCATTGAAATGCATCAGGGTCTGAGAAAAAAAAATAGTTTTATTTTCTTGACCTTGTATTTGCGTGTGCATGACCCTCCACTTTCTTTTGATCAAGTTAAGTAATTGAATATTTAATAATGCAAAATGTGAATCCATTCAAAAGGAAAAGAAACTATCTGAGGCATATGCGGTTTCTGTGGCTTGACTCCCTTATTTAATGTGTAACAGAATATCTTAGTCGCTTTGGGGTCCTACGTTAGAGAAGCCTTCGTGGTACCATGTGTAACAGTGGTTCTCCAATGAGCGTGATGCCTTGGCATCCATAGTCTTCTGGAGGTGGGTATGGGGTGTTTTCCTTCTGACATATGAACTGAGAGTGGGGGAAAGAGTGCTGTTGCCATTTTAGAGGCAGGACCAGAGAAGAAAATGTCTTGTTATAAAAAAGAGTCCTCCATGATGGAGAAATGTCTTGTCTGGGTTTTGTGTAAAGTATTGAAAGCCTCCTGTGAAATCTGGAATCCTTGCTTCATGTTCCATGGTTGGGGCTTCATTAGTTATGCTTTTAGAATTCCCACTGAGTCCATTTTCTTAAAGATGGAGGGCAGAATGGGAAGCAGACCAGTTGCTTAGGAATCAAATTATTTATCTGTGACCAGGAGTAAAATGGCATGCCTTTTTTTTTTAGTAGCACCCATAAATCAATAAGCACTATATAGCATATCAGAGAATATGAAGTTGTATTTGTGAACGTTTATTTTTCTTGGGCTGAATGCTTATATATTCTTGTGCTGAGCTTTTAGATTGTGCAGAAATTATGTTTTCCCTAATGCATCTCTCTGGGAAAAAAAAAAGAAAAGCAAAGTCAAGGGAAACTGAAGCATTGGAAGAACCTTATTTTTTTATTTTATTATTTTTTAAAAAATTGTTTAATGTTTATTTTTGAGAGCAAGAGCACAGGCAGGGTAGGGGCAGAGAGACAGGGGACAGAGGATCCAAAGTGGGCTCTGTGGTGACAGCAGCAAGCCCAATGTGAGGCTTGAACTCAGGAATTGTGAGATCATGACCTGAGCCGAAGTTGGATGCTCAACTGACTGAGCCACCCAGGTGCCCCTGGAAGAACTATTATTACTAATTCTTACATTCCAATAGCTATATCGTGGAACTACGTGCTTTCCTTAGTAGTGCTAACCAATATTTCCCTGTTTCTATAGCACTGCACTATCCTCTTTGGTTTACCAGGGGGTCCTAAATATTTGATCCATGGTATGGCAAAATGGTTCTTCCTTTTCCAAAGAGGAATAGTTTGTCTGAGCTTAGCACTCAAATATAACTACTGAAATAAATGCTGTGTTTTTCGAGGTGCCATTTCTGGAAAAAAGATCATTAAACTTCACCTGAGATTGTGGGTCTTACTATTTAAATGATAATACTTAGCAAGGTGTTCTTTGGGGGGAAAAATAAAATTTCTTGTTCTCTTGTGCACTGGCTCAGGGGAAAAAGAAACAAAAAACGTAAAATGTAAGGAAAGGTTGGGTAATCACTGAACTCTTCCACAGGAGGAAGGGGATGTTAACTTCAAAGGTAAGCAGATCGATTAAAAACGTACCAAGATAGATGATGTAAGAAGATCAATGCCAAATATGAACAGAAGATTTTTTTTCTAGACTTGGTTTTTCTTTAAGTTTATTTATTTATTTCAAGAGAGAGAGCAAGTGGGGGAGGGGCAAAGACATAGGGAGAGAGAATCCCAAGCAGGCTCCGCACTCTCAGTGCAGATCCCCATATGGGGCTAGAACCCATGAACCGTGAGATCATGACCTGAGCTGAAACCAAAAGTCACTTAACTGACTGAGCCACCCAGGCACCCCAGATGATTTTTCTTTTAAGTTGCATCCACCAGGGACTACCCACACTGTAAAACCTCAGTCCGTCAAGTCACTACTGCAGTCTTGCTGAAACGTGTCAGAAGTGGGCACAGGAAATAAGAGTTGGCGGTTTTCCTGCCGGTTCTAAAAAGCCGGAAGCCCATCATGAATGAAAGCACACAACACTGCATTTGCCATCTGCACAGCTTCCAAACCTCTTGTATTTTACAGCAGAAGCCTGCCAAAACCCCAGAAAGCCAAAACCAGAATAAAAAACCCCAGTCTGAAAGAGAGAAGATGGCAAATAATAAAATTATCCAGACAGCAGAAAAGTAAAATTGCAGAAAATCAGGCTAAAATAACAAAACTGTCAGGCAGAGTGGAGAGAGCTTAGGAAATGCCGTACAAAGGAAGATTTAGAGAAAAACTAAAGCCTGAATATAATGCAAACCATTGTTCACTTGAAGGGTTTTCCAAAGCAAGTATGCTTGCCGGTAAGAAAATGTTAAGCTTTTCCAGAAAATGTTACTTCTTCCTTGTTTTTAATATTCTAGCTGTGTTTTTTTGAGATAAAGCGAACCTTATATCTTTGAGCTGTTGGGCCCCATTTTATTTTGATAGAAGAATAGATTTCTTGGTGGGGGCAATCAAACTTAGCCAGGGTCTCATAGTTCTTAATTAGCTACTGAGGATATATTCAAAATTAGAAGCCAAATAAACAAAGCTTTGCAACTGTTAAAGCTAGTAATTGTTGAGAACTTTTTGGGCAGGTGCTAAGGGGGTTGTGACTTAGATTTTATATCTGTTACTAGTGCAACAGTAGCAATCAAAATGTACCAAGATCTTCCAATGTATGTTAATGAATTAATAAGGAAGAAACAGTGGAATGTTTTAAAGTGACTCATGCTGAGGGTCAAAAGGAAAGTTAAAAAAATTTTTTTAATGTTTATTTCTGAGACAGGGAGACAGAGCGTGAGTGGGGAAGGGGCAGAGAGAGAGGGAGAGACAGAATCTGAAGCAGGTTCCAGGTTCTGAGCTGTCAGCACAGAACCCATAACCGTGAGATCATGACCTGAGCCCAAGTCAGATGCTTAACCAACTGAGCCACCCAAGTGCCCCCAAAAGGAAAATTAAAAAAAATTTTTTTTCAACGTTTATTTATTTTTGGGACAGAGAGAGACAGAGCATGAACGGGGGAGGGGCAGAGAGAGAGGGAGACACAGAATCGGAAACAAGCTCCAGGCTCTGAGCCATCAGCCCAGAGCCTGACGCGGGGCTCGAACTCACAGACCGCGAGATCGTGACCTGGCTGAAGCCGGACGCTTAACCGACTGCGCCACCCAGGCGCCCCCAAAAGGAAAATTTTAAATGAATTCTTATCGGGGGCTGTAGGTCACTTTCTTCCCCGTCCCATTCCTCTTCATATTCATACCTATGCCCTAAAAATGGTATTAAATGCCTCCCCCATTTCTCTAAACAATAAAACATAAAAGCATGAAAAGTAAAATATTTGCCAAAATTACAGGTTAAAAGTGTGTACGTATGCATCTTTTAATAGTTTATGCTATCTTGGACACCTGAGTGGCCCAGTCGGTTGAGTGTCTGACTTTGGCTTAGGTCACGATCCTGTGATTCGTCAATTTGAGCCCCACATTGGCCTCGCTGCTGTCAGTGCAGAGCCTGCTTTGGATCTTCTGTTCCCTCTCTCTTTGCCCCTCCCCAGCTCGCTCTCTCTCGCTCTCTCGCTCTCTCTCTCTTTCAAAAATCAATAATAAAAAATTAAAAACTGGTTTATGCTATCTTGTCCTAAAGTCTGTGGCTGAGACATTTCTTTCTCCAAAATGCAGCTGATAATAATATGTGACAATTAGGTATTCTGTCTATTTGATAATTGCTCTGTAGAGGAGTGTTCTGCAGAAATTACCCTTGCAGATGGTCGTCTAAATGTGGAAGTGGCTGCACATTGAATCACTGGCTCCTGGGATCTGGACTCCCTTCTGGTCAGTGCTCAAAGCCTATAGATGAGCCTGGAGCCTGGTTCTGTTAGACCCAGGGAAATGGCTCAAGACATTGAGAAAGCTCCCTCACCCTGGAGGAGATGGATAGCCTTTGAAATACTGGAAAACAAAATGGCTTTTCTGGTTTAGAGTTCTTGAGAATTAGGGCAATTGGCCTCATGTTAGCTCATGGAGAATGATGAGCATAAGGGATGGGGAAGAAATGCATTGTTGGGGGCAAAGAGAATGTCAAAGAAAAGAAAGCTAAAGGGAAACTCTGACTTAACTCTTGCCTCCAAAAGCTTCACCAGGCATGTACAGAAGGAGAGTCATGCTATTCCTGGGTTCTCTTGATCCTATCTGAAAAAGGGAAGGGGAACAGACTGGTGTCTTTGAGCTTCAGAGCATATAATATCCAAGTTGCCCAGTGTCTATGAAGGAAACCCAAGGCATTAACATACTTGACTCTGAGCTTTTTGTAAGGACAGGGGCAGCCCCATCAAGAGAGAAGCTCCTTTTGGCTTATTTTCCCCATGCAATCCTGAGCTGACCCTTGCTTGGACCAAAATAGTCCTTAGGTGGACAGAAAGGACCAACAGTTTAACTGGTCCCAATGAGGATGAACTCAGAGAAGCACCTCTTGGAGCATCAAAGAAAGCAGGAAGCAAGAGGCTGACAAGATTATGACTGATGAACTTGGAAGCTCACTTTAATCCAGCCCAGCCCAAGAGTCCAAAAGGCTCCTTGCAGACTGTGACTATATCCTATATCCCTTTGCATCACCAGTTTTAAGCACTGTCTTTTATACCCCAGGAAATGCTCAAAAATGCTTTTTGAATATGTTAAGGCTTTGAAGTCCTTTAGGTTAGGGTTTGAAGGTGCTCTTGATTAGGTGTGTAATTTGGGGCAAGTTAATTAACCTCTGTGAACTTCCATGTCTACATCTGTGAAATTATGGTACCAATGCTTAGATTGCTGTGGACATTGAACCAGTGTCTCTATTGAACAAATCTAGCATAATGTCTGTACCTTCCTCTTTCTCATCTTTTCTCTGACTCCTTCCCTTGGAGTTGCAATTCCTTGAAATAGCTTTCTGTTTTTTGCTTTATGCTTTTTCGTTCATTTTCCAAGACCAATCTCAAGCACAATTTTCTCAGTGAAGATATTTCTAACTCCCTGCTTTTCCTCTCTCCTCCCACCTAATTGGGTATAAACTCTCCTTCAAGCCCATGCACTACTCTATTTGCTTTGTAAACATGATTCAAAGTCAGCGTGGCTCTCTTTTATCCACTGACTCCTTTTGGGGGGGGAGTGGGTTGCATTTTTTCTTACTTGAAACATCCTTTGCATGTGAGATAATACGTAAGAAAAAATAAAAACCAAAACAAGTGCTTGGTTTGCAGAAGGAAAGTTTAATCTGGAAGAATTTTCTGCCTAGTTGGAAATCTGTGTATCCTGAGTAAATCATTTTCCTGAGATGAGCCAGTACAGTGATCATTTTAAAAGGGTTGGCATTTAAAATGTATTGATTTTTTTTTCTGCTGCCCACCTAGTGATTCTGTCAATAAGTTTTTGTTCTGTGTGTCATTTGACAAGTCACAAGAAACCAAATTCTTTATGAAAAGTGTTAGTCAAATGCACTAACTAGAAGAATAGACAGAGTTTCCAGACCAAGGGATGATCAACCTGATTTTTTAAATTCTTTTTGGCTAGTACTAAGCACGTTTTAAGATGATATTCCAACAGCTTTCCTGATGTAGTATTGACTGATATTTAGAAAGAAAAATATAAGTGAGGGATTAGTGATAATAGAGTCAAAATCCAAATCAAACTGTTAATGAGAGTGCCCCCAATTATTTTCTAGGCAAGGAATCTGATCCACAGAAGAGAATAGCTTAAATGCAAAACTAGTAAGTAGCAAAGGGATGAATAGATTCCAATTCTAGCTTTCTTTTCCCCCTACCTCCAAATATTATTTTCATTTCTATTTGTTTCACTAATTTTCTCACTGGAAAAGCCATTATGCCTAGCAGTGGTTTCAGCTGTGTCCATCTGATGCCAAGACAAAGGACTGAAGTGTAGAATATTTGGGATCATCTTGTTTATTATGATGGAAGCATATAGTTAATCATAGTTAATGGAATGTGTTTACCTTTTTCAAAATGTTATTTTGAGCAGGAGAATGATAGATTCAGTATTTCCACCTGCAAAGCAAGTGCAGGAGGAAGATTCTGAAGAGGTAACGCATTTGTGATTATTCCTTATTGTATGGCATGCTCATTGCAAAGATGGGTGTTAGTTTGTCACAGAATAGAAATTTGAGGACTGTAGAAGATCTAAATTGCAGATAAGATATTTTTATCCATTTTCTAAAATAATGCATAATTCAGAGTCATTACCGTAGTCCTGTGGGGAAGAGAGTCTTAGCACTTCTTTATTAGCTTTAGATTCCAGTAATCAATCAGTAATTACATAATACAATGGTGAAATTGGGTGTTTAGCACAAAAATAGGTAGCTACCACGCTCCTGTATTGTCATCAGCTCTTGACTGTGATTATTATTGGTTGTGGGGGAGGGTTAGATGGCCACCTTTCTGGAACTCCCTCAAAAAGCCCAGTGGAGCAGGTTCTAGAACATACTTTGGTTTCACCTTTGCTGACGTGTAGTGAAAGTGATCCATTTGTATTAATTACAAGTATAAATGTATTTTATTTTTTTTACAAGCAAACAATGTATATTGGTTAGGTAATTTGGTTTTTCAACTAGAATGTAATGAAATATATATATATATATATATATATATATATATATATTTATTTGTGTGTGTGTGTGTGTGTGTGTGTGTATGTGTATATATATATATCTCTTGAAGGACTGGTGTTCCTAATCCAGATGGTTGCATTCCCAGAGCGGGATTTTAGGGTCAAAGGATATGTGACTTTAAAATTTAATAAATATTTTCAGATGGCTTTTTCTAAGAATGTGTCATAATTTATAACCTCATCAACAGTGTCTGAGAGAAAATATTTTCCTAAACTTTTATCAGTGCTGAATACTCTGAGTCTTGAAAGATCTTGTCAGATGATTACACCAGAGTTTGGTACTTTCTTTGTCTAATTTGCATATTTGTCTACTCCTAAGACTGTTAATCTTTTACATTTTCTGGTATGTGAAACACATTTTCATAGCCTTTGTCCATTTTTATAATGGGTAGTTTATGTTTCTTTTTTTGTTGTTGCACATTTTGGATATTCCATCTTTTGCAAATGTTTTCTTCTCATCTTTAATTTTTGACTTTGGCTATGTCTGTGGCCGTGTGTGTGTGTGTGTGTGTGTGTGTGTGTGTGTGTATGTATATATATTTGAGTCACTATGTCTACATTTTCTTTTCTGGCTTACAAGTAGCTACTCAGGATCTCCCTAAGCCCAAGATTATACAATAGTCTCCTAGATTTTTTTTTTCATTTTTTACTTTTTTAATTTTTTTAATGTGTATTTATTTTTGAGAGAGAGAGCGAGCGAGTGTGAGCAGGGGAGTTGCAGAGAGAGAGGGAGACACAGAACCTCAGCACAGAGCCTGGCATGGGGCTCAAACTGGAGAACTGCAAGATCATGACCTGAACCGAAGTCAGACGCTCAACTGACTGAGCCATGCAGGTGCCCCAGCCTGGATTTATTTTTAAAGGTTAAAATTTTTTTTTGTACGTTTAGTTCTTTGATACACCTGTAGTGAACATTTTGATACTGTGTATCAATATTCTATTTTCCCAGCTAATGATGGATTTTATAAAAATAATAATAATAATCCCTGAATTCTAAGAATGAAGAAACCAAGGATTACAGAAAGCAAAGTGACTTGCTCAAGATCTCCCAAAATAATTGTGCTTTTATTTTCCTTCACCCTCTCTAATCTAAGCTCAGGAGAGTGAAAACCTTGTGTGTATTGCTGACTTACGTATCACTGACACCTGACACTCTTAATGAGTATCAGGAGATACTTCCCTTAATAATTCCTGTATCTGCCTTTTGCTCCAAGAAATTTGGCAATATGGCAGTACTGAGTAATGACACTGTTGACAGGAGGGTTTCCCACTGTGGAGATGTTGAGTAAGAGAAAAGCATAGATGTTTCAGGACAGGATCGAGTGTCCCTGGGAGCAAAGTATCTCAACCTGAGGAGAAAGGAATCCAGCGGATTCAGAGAAGAGAGGAAATGCCTGTGGGGATAAGCTTAACTGTGTTGGTTGAGTAGAAGTAGTACCATCCATGGGTTGTCTCAGTTAAACACACCCGTGTGCTGGTACACACCAAGAGAAGCGGTAGGTCTATACACTATCCTATCCTATGTACTACTAGAGGGGAATATACCCTGGGCAAGAGCCGGGGATTTTGCTCTCGTTCCATCATTAACAGTTTCTCCCTTAACTTCAGTGGGTCTGAATTTCCTCTTTTCTCAAATGAACCAAATAGAAGGTCATATATATATTGCCTAATGTTTACTGAGTGCTTACCCCATGGAAAGATTTTACTCACTCTAGCACCAGAAGACCCATATTCCATAAATGTAAAGACAGCTCACTTTGACAATGGAGAAAACTTGATCTTGGGGTAACGAATACTTCTGAGATCATTTTATCAGTGAATGTACCCCCAGTTGTGTCTGACTTCCCGAAGGCCTCAGTCTTTCTAATATAGATACGTAAAGCTGGCACCAGATGAAATACTTGGCTGCATGTGGGTAGGAGTCCCTTAGATTTCTGAGTATCTTTGGACTCTGATAATATTTCGTGGTTCCAAAGGCCCAAGATGTGATTATTTTTCAAGTTTCTTTGCTTATGGTCTTGGGAAACTGTAAACTACAGCAGATTCTAATACTGCCGAGATGTTGGAAGCTAAAGAGAATAATGGTGTGTTATCACATACCTTTCTAATAGTAATTCTTCTCTACCTCTTAATTAAAGTGGACAGTGGAATCCTCATAGATGACTGAGAGGGTAGAAGATCACTATTGATCACCAGAGAACTTGGAGCCAGAAGCAGCAATCATCAATTGCAAGGTATTGAACCCCCAAAGGTCTTCAAAACACTTCCTAATGGTTGGGGTGCGTAGTGAGCAAGGGAGAAAATCCAAATGCATCAACTAGCATGGGGTCACTTAGGTTCAAGATTTAATTGTGCAGCTATTAAAGTCATGAATCATGAAGTATGGGCAAAGTTTCACATGCCTCCATCAGACTTGCGCTCTCCCTTTTCACGTGGCAATGCTTTTTCTGTATGTTTCCTGTCAGTTGCACTTTGCGGTGGGTAGTCCTTGTAGGAAACCCCATCTAACTGTGTACCTTGCCAAAAAAATTGACGGTGAAATGCTGGGACTTAGGGCAGCAGCTACGGGTTGATTCCTCTGTCTCAATGGACACACTGAAATAAATGAATATGCTGCATTTCTGTAGCTTAGAGCGAGGGCTTCAGTGTCCTCAGACCTGCTGCTCAAGCATCTGTGTCAAATCCTGCTCTGTTGAACTCTGCTTAATCACAGATGAGCTGCTTGTTTTGATTTTGAGTAATTAGGTCGAAAACCTGAAAGTCTGAGTGGTAATTCATTTTTGTTCTGAACATGGGAGAGGAGATGTTCGTTCTGAAGGGTTCAGAACAGAATTCATTTTATTTATCTCAGAAGTATCATGGAGAACATTCTCTGTCTCAACGTTCTATTTACACCATAAAGGTGCCAAAAGCCACAATAAGCAAATCATAGGCAGCTTCACAGGTTGGGTTTTTAAATTTTATCTTGACTGTGGGGCACCTGAGGGGCTCAGTCAGGTAAGTGTCCAACTCTTGATTGTGGCTCAGGTCATGACCTCACAATTTGTGGGATCAAGCCCTGTATCAGGCTCTACACTGACAGCATGGGGCCTGCTTGGGATTCTCTCTTTCTTCTTTTTCTCCCCTCCCCTGCTTGCATTTGTATTCTCTCTCTCTCTCTCTCTCTCTCTCTCTCTCTCTCTCTCTCAAAATAAAGAAACTTAAAAAACACAACAACAAAATTCTGTCTTGACTGTAGTTGGCACCACTGGTCCTTCTTACTGTCACTCCTCCTGGAAACCCATGTCCTGATTAAGAAATGTATGGGCGATAGAGCCTTTGATTTCCTAGGGTGTTACATCCTAGGAATGGTACAGTTGTTTCCACTCAAAGTCTCTCTCATTACAAACAAAGGTTGATCTAATGAACTTGTAAAATACCAAGAAAAAGGAACTGTTTTCCGAAAAAAGATGGAGGCAAATGATGTTGGTGAAGGGCTTGAGCAAGTGTCCCATGATTCCAAGTGTCTGTCTCTTGATGCCAGCTGGAGTCACAGGTAAAGGGGTCGAGGGTGTCCAGACTCCCAGTCTGTCTCTCTGTCTCCTATTGCCAAATGCTTGGGCCTGTATGCGGGATGCATCCCAGTCTTATTTGACTCTGATTCATTCATTCTTTCTTTCTTTCTTTCTTTCTTTCTTTCTTTCTTTCTTTCTTTCTTTCTTTCTTTCTTTCTTTCTTTCTTTCTTTCTCAATGTTTATTTTGGTGAGAGAGACAGAGAGCATGAACAGGGGAAGGGCAGAGAGAGAGGGAGAGAGAGAGAATAACGAGCAGGCTCTGTGCTGTCAGTGCAAAGCCCAATGTAGGCCTAGAACTCATGAACTTTGAGATCATGACCTGAGCTGAAGTCAAACTCTGAATCAACTGAGCCACCCAGGCACCCCTATTTATTTATTTAGATAGAGAGTGTGAGAAGGGGAGGGGCAATAAAAGAAGGAGAGAGAGGATCCCAAGCAGGCCCCACACTGCCAGCACAGAGCCCCATGCAGGGCTCGAACTCATGAACCATGAGATCGTGACCTGAGCCGAAACCAAGAGTTGCACGCTTAACTGACTGAGCCACCCGGGTGCCCCTATAATTTTTATTTTTTAAGAAGGAAAAATTAAGAAACTGGTCCTTGTCCTGGGTGTTTAGGGAAAATAAGGACAATGTATAGAAATATATCTCTCACTGTGTAATGCCTTAAAAATTCTCCCTGCTCACCATATCACTCTCCCTACCTCATGCAGGGTGCACCAGAGATTTTAGATCAGTTGAACACTGAAACCATCAAAATAGGTTTCTTCCAGAGTATTTAAGTTTACTGCTTCAATGTACAAGTATATACACAAAGGCCTGCTCTTTGTCAGTACACTTGAGTAATCCCCATTAATGCCAGTGGGCATTGTGAATGTGTGTAAGGAGTGAATAAAATGCCTTTGAAAGCCCCTTAACTGATCATTCACACAAATCCCGTTTTGTGTATGTATTATAACATGATGAAATGTGCTCTTACTCTTTTCTCTAAGTGGAAGCAGTATGCGTCAGTGTTCATTTCTTTAAATGTCAAGATTGTACATTTTCTGCATTCAGAAAATTAATCGGAAATGTAGATGTAGCCAAAAGTATGTGCTGTTCCAGGCCAAGTTTTGTGGTGTAGGAAGTGAATTCCTGATGGTATTTTCAATTGCAGCGGTTGTGGTCATGACTTTTTAAAAAACTGCACTTCTGAAATTGACAATGCATCATCATAATCTTCTTCTGTGCAGGAAACACCCACTTAAAATAGTTGGCTTTTTCTCTGAATTCATGTAGGCAGATAATTTTTACAATCAAGTTGCATAGAAACCCTTCATTCATAAAGGATAACATCTGAGATCTATCAATGAAACATTCATGACCTCTGCTTTTTCTAAGCAGTAGGCAGTGACTTTGAAACTGCCCATTTCTTTCCTTTGAAAAAGATCAAAAAACAGCACCTGCTCAGAAGGATGTGTGTGTGTACACGTTATTATAAAGAGAAGTCACACCGTAATGGCCTGAAATCCTTGAGGGCAGAAACCACGTCGGCTCATTCAGTAATGTCCTCTCAATGCCTATGAATGTGTTTGGCATGGAGTAGGTTCTGGTGAATGTTGAGAAAATACATTTTCACGTGGTATCCTGGAACCCTCCAGGCTCTCTTTATAGGCAATGTCAGCCTACCAGTAAATTGACCACAGTTTATAGTTTAGAGTCTAAACACTGTCTGATTGTCTGAGAATATCTTGACATAGTCGAGACAAATGAGTGAATGTTTGCCTTATGGATTTTATGTTGTTTACATGCCTGTTTATTAGAAGTGCTACTGTAAAAAGTGAGTGATGATGAACCTTGCTATTTTGACAGTCTGCTAAGAATGTTTGGTTAAAAGCAGCAAAGGAACTGGAGAAGAAAATGGTTGAACACCTAGTCTCTACTTTGCCATTTATTTTAAAGAGGAATCCTAAAAGCATCATCAATAATTTCATGTGAAATGAACGTGGAGGTTGTTGACAGCGTAGCTGTTTATCAATTAAAGTCTTTGTGTGTAGCTTGAGCTAGCTACCTGCTCTCTGTACAGAGATGTCTTTGGTGTTCGCTTCCAGTGGGAAAAATCTATTAGAAATTCTACCTGTGATCGAAAAATAGTACCAGTGCCCGCTGACTGGAGAGGTTGCATAAGGGGAATCTGAGTACTTTAAATTCTACCTTAGTTCCAACATAGTCAGATCTTCCTGCCTCTGCTACAGCAACATGCTTTATGAGATCTTGACATTTTACAACCGCAGAACTTTCTTGAAGTACTTGCACAGAACTTTTTATTAAGATTGGGGAGAAAGAATATATAGATTTATTATTGTAAAAGTTAGATTATAGGAAAACAGCAATTTAAGAAGAAGGAATAAACATTAGATAGGGAGAGTATTCTGTTTCTCTGGGCCCTTTTTTTTAAGTAGACCCAAATTAGTATGGAAAACATGCAACTTAATTCCCTTTTTATTACCTTAAATATAGGGAATCATAATACAGTAGATTAGATGAATATTTTTTATAAGTTATATAGAATTGGAAAATGCTTCTTAGAAGCAGGTTTTGGGATTTAAATGCCTGGTTTCTTCATCTTTATCTTTCAGTGAATACATATTTTCCTAAAATCACAATGATAAGGTTTAGGTCACAGACATGATTGTTTTTAAATACAGATGAGAAGAGAAAAGAGGTCTTGTTTAGAAATGGAGGTTTTTTGCCTTGTCATGGTGGCTTATTTTAATGGAGTTACTTGTTTTTTTTTTTACATTTTCTTAAAATTTATTTTAATTCCAGTATGATTAACTTGCAGTGTTGTGTTAATTTCAGGGGTACAATAAAGCGGTTCAACAATTCTGTCTCCTGGACTGAATCAGTTCTATGCAGACTAAGCTAGGACAGATGGAACAGCAAGCCGGGTCATCATATGACCCTTCAGTCATTGTGTGGAAATTGAAAACTCTAACAGTTATTTTAGTGGTTCTGAATATTTTCCCCTAGAGTGGGAAGTGATCATGAGCTTACAAGTGTGAGGAAAGTCTTCTAATTATGAGCGTGTTGGGTGCTGGACAGCGGTGAATGGACTGTTGAAGCCCATTTCCTTCCTATGAATACCGACTCAAATGAACTTGAACTTGGGGTCTCTCTGTGCATCACACTCCCTACTCATGCCTTCAATAAATACATTTTGAGCACCAACCCTGAACCTGGTACAGTATGGTCACTGGAGAAACACCAATAAAAGTACAGAAATAGACAAATCTATAATAGAATGTTAGGGAAGAAAGACCATAAAGAAAAATAAAATCTGGAAGGACATAGAGAATGACAGGTGCTATAATTTTATATTTAGTAGTCAGGAAAGATTTCTCTGAGGAGGTGATATTTGAACAAAAACATGAATGATGGCACGAACAAGGTGAGGGTGTGAACCATATGTGTATTGACAGGATGAATGTTCCACAGAGTGAACCATGGGTGTAAACCACTTGAGACATGAGTTTGCTTGGTGTGATGAACAGTGAGAAAACTGGTATGGAGGTGGGGGAAGGAGGAAGGGCATGAAATGAGGCCAGAGATGTAGTCAGGTTCCTTAGGGCCTTGTGGGTGTGGTGAGGCCTTAGGATTCTGTTTTAAGTGTGATCACTCTGGATACTGAGTCATCAGGGCTGTGAGGATGGAAAAGTAGAAGCACAGATTGTGTTTAAGAAGCAATGGAGCTCCCAGCTGGAGACACTAGGGGACTGGAATGGTAAGACAGTGGTAAACTTAGTAAGAAAAAGTTGAGTTCATTGGTAGATTGGGTATGGGGCAGAGTGGCATTGAAGAAAGATTGAGGATTTCCTGTTAAGTATTTTCAAGCTGAATATTTTCAGATAGTGTTATTCTTGAGTACATAGATTTTATCAGGCTTTAAAAATAAGTCATAGAATAGTTTCACCTGCTCTGAAAAATCTATGAAGCTTGGTAAACATTGCGCCCCACCCCCCATGGGCTATCTCTGCCATTCCTTCATGTTTGCCTCATGGCCTGCTCTTTTAGAGGGTCCTTGCCTTCTCTTAAATTAATATTATGCTGATAGGCACCCACATGGATCTTTATCTTCTAGCTGTAATTGTGAAATCCCATTCACGAATGTCGTTTGTTCATTCCTGACCTATCCTTCGTTCTTTATTCTTCATTAGTTCACTTAGACAGCAAACACTCATTCTTCTAACAAATCATTGTTATCTGCAGTGTACTAGGAATGAAGGACTAAACAAACCAGACAACATTCCACCGCAGGACACTTAGTTCAAACGGAGGGAGAGAGAAGTAGATGAATAAACATGCAATTTACCACGTGTTGGGAAGCCTGTGCAGGAGACGAAAGCAGTGAGTGGGCTTGCTGGGTTAGTGGGGCAATAAGGGAGTCTTAGAGTTTAAATCAGATGTCAAGAAAGGCCTCTTTGAAAATATGACATCCGAAGCAGGTAAGGCAACAAGCCATCTGTGTTTGTGGAAGGAAGTTGGTCCAAGGAAAGGAAATGCCATGTGCAAAGCCATGCAAAGGGGGATCAGCCCAATTAGTTCTTGGAATAGCAGGGAGGACAGTTTAGCAGATGAGCTGGAGAAAGAGGAAGAGGGGGTCTAGGGAGGGCAAAAAGGGCAAGAAAGCACAGGAGTCACTTGTTGGATCTTTGAGAGAGGAAGGCTCCAGAAGACATTTGAGTAGGGGAATGACATGTTCTTATGTTCTAATGGGAATACTGTTGCTGTGTTTAGAATGATGTGGAAGAAGGAAGACAGCTCTGGAGCCTGTATCAATATTGCCATTACTGATTACATAAGCACAGTGTTCCACACATGTGGTGGGATTTGCTTGCTGTCCTTGGGAGACATTGTCACTATTGAATGATTTATCCTCTGTACATGGAAGACCATGATATTTCCTCACTGTTTTTGATGTCTGTGTGTGAATTAAATTCTCCCTTTTCCTTCCTGTTGAGATGATAAGCCTCCCTCTTAATAAAACTTTTAAATCTTTTGAATTAAAGAATAGAAATGGATTCGCAAGCAACTTTAGGGTTCTAATTTTTACAAGAAAAACCTAACTATAGCCAATCATGTAGAAAGAAGGGTTAGAAATATGACATAAACCAAAAAAAATGAGTCTCTGAGGGAAAAAAAAAAGCTACCACCAGAAGATATAGCCCCATTTTCATACCCACTGGGAGAACATGTCATATGCACTAAGAGTTAATAGGATTTACCTTCTGGAGATTATATGACCTCATTGTTGAAAGGAATTCAGTCTAAGTGTAAGTGGGAAATCTGAGAACTACTGATAGGGCCATCAATCTCTGCTGGCTGAGGACTTCTGTACAACAGTGGATGTAGCCACCCCACTCCTGGGCATAGCGGAGCTGCCCCTCATGTTTCCTGTCCTGTTCAAGAGCTCTATGTACTCTTGTCTGAATCCTTGTGCATCTGCTGTCCTGCCTGCTGAAGACTGCTTTTCTCAGCACAGGGAGAAAGGATGGAATTAGGACATCTAGTGAAGAACAAGGGGAGAAAGTTCAGGATTCAGGAAGCAAAGCTTTTGCCAGATGTCAGTGAGAAGACAAATGGGGGGATGGATTCTGATGTTCAGGTGACTTGACTTGTATGCAATGGAAATAATACTAAGAAATACATGTATAAGCCAGCTTTAATTGTTGCTGGAGTCGGCTCCTCATTTGGGTCGTCTGCCTTTTGTTCTCTCCTGCTAAGAATATGTTCAAGATGGAGATGGACTTTAAAACATAAAGGTATAAAGGTCTGATGTGGAGTTCTGGCAACCCAAAAGTATGTGACGATGAAATGGGATTTTCTCCCAGTCCTCATAATTTGACTCCTCAGAGACAACCATTTCTAATAGATAGGTGTATTTGCATGCATTTTACCAAGACATTTCAATTTTTTAACATACCATACACTGCATCTGTTAAACTATAACCTGATAGTTTACTCAGCACCACTTCCTGAGCATTTTTCTGTGTCCATTTCTTACCCAATTGTGTTGGCTGCAACATCTCATTATGTGAAAGTACTGTAATTAATGTTTAATCTGCCCACTGCTGCTGTTGGAAAGTCACTACCATATTTTTTCATGTAAACAGTATTGCAGTGAACATTCTTATGTGTTTCTCTCTGCCCTTGTATGTGATTTCTTTTTAGATTAAATTCAGGGAATATACATATGGAAATTTGGATGTATACTTTAATATTGCCCTCTAGAAAACATAATAATGTTTCGCCAGAAGTTTGAGTGCCCTTTTTATCTGTATCAAAGTCCACATTAGAATTTATTATTTGCTGTATTTATAAATATTATAAAGGTTGATATTTCATTACATTTTTAATTGAATGTATTCAAGTATTTGTGGGATTACACGTATTTTTATTGTCCATTCGCCATTGTGTCTTTCTGAGACTTAATCATTCACACGTTTTACACATTTTTCTAATCACACATTCATTATATATCCTACTCTTCAGAAAATACAATTTTTTATTTAGTTAGTCCATTGGTCTTCTCATTTATAGCCTTTAATAATACTTTCCAGGTCTTTTCCTCCCCCAATTTTATTAAAAAAATCAGTCTCTGATGTTTTTGTGCTACATTTTGACACTTACCAACCACCAGCTATTTATAAATTATTCTTGCCTATGCTTTAATCCCAGTGAGAACTTCAGCAATTTTCTGAGACTTTTGGTAGGACTTCCATTGCCATATCTAGTTTGGCTGAAATAGTTAAAGATAGAATTACCTGTTTGTTGTTTTTTTCCTTTGTAAAAATAATAGCTAATTAGCAAGCATCTTGTGGGATGATTCAGCTTGTCTGGAATATACCTTGCAAGTGTCAGAGGGAAAGGGGTGAGAAAGACAGGAATGGACCCTTTTACTGCAAGATGTATTCTGGGGCTAACTCACACTTGTTTAATTTTCATGTAGCTGGTAGCTTTTTACCTGAGATAAAAGAAACTAACAACAACAGCAACAAAAAAAGAAGACGAAGAAGATGAAAATGACATGTCTGGGGCTTACCCTGGAAGAAGCTGCTTTGATAACTACCCTATTTTTGCCAGAATCCTGATAAGAATAAAGAAAAAGTAGAGAAATAGAGCCAGGGATTCTCAGCCTAGAGACAGGCTCTTACCATTGTAACAACGTTGATGGCATTCATTCAGTTGATAACAATTTATCAAAACCCTATTCTGACTAGTCAGTGTTCTAGGGGCTGTGACTATAAGAGTAGGCAAAAGGCATAGTTCGAGTCATGGAAAGCTTACATTCTCACAGAATAGACAGACAATACAAAGTATAAGTGAATGCCATATAATGGGCTCCATAACAAAATGGTAATGGAGACTGTGATTTGTGTTAGAAAGCACTCTATTGAAGAGAAGGTGGACAGGAGGGGTCACATTGGTGGAATGTAAGGTGAGTTGGCCAAAGAAGGCCTTACTGAATAGGGATCCTTAATTTACTAAACCCTATAATTATTTTCCAGTTAGGTAGCCTGGCATATTGAACGTATCATACATGAGATGCCAAAGTATTTTGGCTTAAAACTTGGTTCCTTTGGCACAGATGGTTAAAAAAACAATAAGGAGTCTTAAGATAGTATATTTATCAGACTATGTAACAGTACTTTTCTGGAACTGTTGACAAAAATATCCAATATGACAGTGTTAACATAGAAATGGTTAGTGGCCTGTCAACCACTTTACTTGAAGGACAGCCATGCTTGGATTATACATTATGAGATCTGTCTTTATTAATCCATAAGGATGCCAGGAAGAGTATTTACTGAATTAGTGATTGACTTTTACACAGAGGAAAACAATTTATTTTAGGAAAGATTTTGTGGGGATAATAAGCCAGAATTTAAAAGTAGGCTGATACTAACCCTGTATCTGATATGTCATTAGCAAAGATCTCCCATTCTGTCAGTTGCCTTTTAGTTTTGTTGATTGTTTCCTTTGCAGTGCAGAAGATTTTTAACTTGACGAGGTCCCAGTCCTTCGTTTTTGCTTTTATTCCCCTTGCCTTTGGAGTTGTGTTGAGCAAGAAATTGCTGAGGCTGAGGTCAAAGAGGTTATTTCCTGTTTTCTCCTCTAGGGTTTTGATGGTTTCCTGTCTCACATTTAAGGTTTTCATCCATTTTGAGTTTATTTTTGTGTATGTTGTAAGAAAGTGGTCCAGGTTCATTCTTCTGCATGTTCATGTTCAGTTCTCCAAGCACCATTTGTTAAAGAGACTGTCTTTTCTTTTTCATTGCATACTCTTTCCTGCTTTGTCAAAGATTAGTTGGCCATACATTTGTGGGTCCAATTCTGGGTTCTCTATTCCACTGGCCAGTGTGTCTGTTTTTGTGTCAGTACCATACTGTCTTGATGATTACAGCTTTGCAGTAGATGTTAAAGTCCAGGATCGTGATGCTTCCAAAATCTATAAAGAATTTACCAAACTCAACACTCGAAAAAGAAATAATCCAGTGAAGAAATGGGCAGAAGACATGATTACACACTTTTCCAAAGAGGACATACAGATGGCCAACAGACAAATGAAAAGATGCTCAACATCGTGGGGAAGAGGCGAAAGATGATGGGCATTGAGGAGGGCACTTGTTGGGATAAATACTGGGTGTTGTATATAAGTGATGAGTCACAGAAATATACCCCTAAAACCAGGAGCACACTGTATGTACTATATGTTCGCCAACTTACAATAAATTATATTTAAAAAATAAAAAAATTAGACTGAATAGGAAAACCTAAGAAAGTTCTTTGTTCCCAAATATCTTCTCCATCAGCTGGTAGGGGTCTAACATACTGTTTATTTCTCCATTGAAAGAATGCAAATGCTGTTGGTTGAAGATGTTTTTAGCCAATGCCCATGAAAGAAGTTACATGTCGCTAATGATCTATTATCCTACTGAGTGTGAATACAAGCTCAGAATCATTCTTAAGTTACTACTATGGGTGAATATTAGCAACAGATCAGTCAGCCTTGCATTTAACATGTATATTTATTTTTATATATTTTTTACACATTTTATTCATCAATGAACTGATTATACCTATTCCTGACAATTGATTTGTGATAGGAAGCAAGGGGAAAAAAAGGATCACGTAAAGGGGGGCTATTTAGGTGTTTGCAATAATTTTTCATATATTTGTAAAGGATTTTAACCTTGATTTATTTATTTGAGGAGTTGCAAAGGCTGCCATTTTTGTTCTAGGAAATCTGCTAGAAAAAAAAGTAATTCCAATATTTCCTGCAGTGAAGCTTACATACTATTAAATTAGGAGAGAATATTGGGGGTGAGGAGGGTAGGGAATGGAGGGAAACATGGAAAACCATAAGTAATAGGAAACCTGCAGTCACATGAAAAAGTGGAATTCCAAAGAAAAATTTGCCTCAAGTGTTTGGTAAGAAACCCAGGTGACCCATGAACAATGTGGGAGCTTCATGCCAGCCCCTCATGCAGTCACAAATTCAAGTAGAACTCTGGGCTCCCCTCAGACTTAATTGCCAATAGCCTATGGTTGCCTGGAATCCTTAGTGGTAACAAAAAGAGTTGAAGGGGTGCCTGGGTGGCTCTGTCTGTTAAGCGTCCGACTTCAGCTCAGGTCATGATCTCACTGTTCATGGGTTTGAATCCCCCTGTCGGGCTTTTGCTGACAGTTTAGGGCCCGGAGCCTACTTTGGATTCTGTCTCCTACTCTCTCTGCCCCTCCCCCACTCAGACTATGTCTCTCTCTCTCCCTCCCTCAAAGATAATATACACTAAAAAAAAAAAAGAGTTGAACATCCATTTTGTATGTTAAATGTATTATATATTATATTCTTAAAGTAAGCTAGAGAAAAGAAAATGTTGAGAAAATATGTTAGAGTGCTATGCTGTATTTATTAAAAGAAATCTGAGCGTAAGTGGACCCAGACAGTTCAAACTCATGTTGTTCAAGGGTTAGCTGTATATGTAGAGGTATAAAGTGAAAATACTCATTAAAATAATATATTTTTAATACACCTGTATTGATATTTTTTAAATACTTCCAGTTCATGACTATTGATTCAGAGCAATTTGTACTAGAAAACCAAACACAAAGTACTAATTATTTCATTATAATTCTTTAGCATTTTAATAACTGTTAATTTTGTCATAATCTGCTAAAGATCTGTCAACACTGTTACCAAAAGATACATGTGTATATATAGGCACACACATGTACACACATACATCTATCAACTTTCTTTCAATTATCATATACAATTTATTAATAACAAAAGCCAATGAAAACCCACATCTTGTCATTTTGAGAATAGGTTGCAGACTGAGTATCAACTTCTCTACCAAACATTGTGGTGAACAAGACTGAGCCTGGAAAGGCTCGAGTGAGTGTTACTAGTGGTGTCAGATGACCTCACCAGGTATACTGATTTCCAGCCCAGTTTTTGGTCCTTTCTACTGACAGAGAAAGCCTTCCTGAGAATCACGTACTTCCTGGACACAGGGCTCTTCCTTGAGGAGTGTATTTGCGCTTTCCAACCTGAGAGCACAGTGGGATCTGATTGAGCACGTAGTTTAACTGCCGCCATTCTTGTCCATCCCACCCTCTTAAGTCATCTGCCATCTGTGGTTTCTGGACCCGTGTCTGCAACAAAATGCTCAGTGCATAGATTCTGCGTGGGTGTAAGGGAAGCACAGTACACCTTTTTCTATGGTTAGTGAGTCTGTACTCCTCAATAACTTCTTTGCTGTTAAGACAACGCAAGGGGAAAATTCTGCTCTCCTTGAAAACTTAATGCTCAGGTGGAAGAAACTGCCCTTTCATGTCCGAATATACATCATTGATTTCATCTCCTTTCTTCCTTTCCTACTCCATCACCTCCTACCTTCCTTTCTCCCTCCTTCCCTGTCTCTGTCTTTATCTGTGTCTTTCTCCATCACCTGTATTGGTTCAAACCAATAAGTAATTCTAAAATAACGTATTTTAATATTCACATTACTGAGTTTAATATTCCCCTTCAATTCTCTATATTGTTTTTACATCTGCCACCTGTTTTGTTTTCTGGACACATAAAAGTGCATACGTAACGTAAGGAAGAGAAGAACTTGATGTCCTCAAGGAAGTTACTTCGTAAAACACAATGAATAGAAAAGTAAAAGTAAATCTTCTGTGAAGAAGTACATTTCATGTACTGTTTCTATTTTTTTGGGGAATTTAATGTGCAAAGAATTGCAAACAATAGTATGTATACCTAACACCTGGAATTAATAATGGCTGATATGCCTTCATATTTCTTTCTAGACTTTTTTTTTACCAAAAGATATCATAACATTATGAGTATTACAGATAGGACTACAATTACCTTTACCAATGCCTGTGTTCCTATTTTTCTTCTTCCATTTCCAGAAGTAACCAGTATCACACATGTAGTATTTTTCTTTGAATTGCATTTTACACACCTAAGTATGCATGCACAAGCAATCCAAGGGCATTATTATTGGTGTATTTTTTATACCAGATCATTGCCGTAGATCGTTCTACATCTTCCAGCCTCATGTTTTGGAGACATATCCACATTCTTTATGTTTTATAATGTTCAATCCTGAAACTGTGACCCATTGTACAAATGTCTTCCTCCATTTTTCCACTTGGAGACCTTTGGGTTGTTCCCTTGATTTTGCTATTAAGGAGAAATGCTTCTTCATGTATGTCTTTTGGTGTACATGTGTAAGAGATCTCTTAGGTATACACTCAGAGGTGCAGTTGCTAAACTGAGGTGTGTGATATACACGTACTTAAATTGACTGGTGATTGTCAAATTGTTCTCTACGTGAGTGTATCAATTATGGTCCTACTGGCTGTATCTGAGAGGACCATTTTTTTTCCCAGACCTTCCCAATACTTGACATTATCAGCCAGATCACTTTTTACCATTTTGGTGAATTGAGTACAATTGCAGTTATATTAATAATGACTTTCTTCAATTATTAGTGAGGTTGGATGACTTTTTATGATTTATTGGCTATTCTGGTTTCTACTTTTCATCTCTTTTCTCATTGGCTACATATGTTTTATATTACTGATTTCCAAGTGTTCTATACACATTCTGGAATTCAGAGTAATTAAGGATGACTCATTGTTTTTGGCCAGAGACACTAGAAGAATGGAGGTGCTATTTACTGATATGGATGGGATTTTTTAATTTTTAAGTGCTTCAGTTTATCAGGATAATAAAACTATTTCAAGTAGCTTTCTTGAGTCTTTTATAAGCAATGCTGCAAGGAAAATAATAAACAGGGTCCCAACCCTGAAAGACAAGAGCAACACAGTTTCTAGTTCATTCTTACCTTGGGATGAAGCTACCTCCATTTGGCCAGCACTATTGTTGGTGTTATGATATCAGTGATGAAGAAGGGTCCACCCAACACAACTTCCTCTCTTTCTCTTCTACGGTCTTTTTTTCCCAGTGGTGTGGGGCCAGTGTTAGGGAGGAATGTAACTTTGTACAGTTACAAATATGAGTGTTCCTTTCTAGAGGATCCCACAATGCCTTGGTCTGAAAGAGCAATCTTTGAACAATCTGACTCAGCCAATGCTGTAGCAGCCTTCAGATGGCATACAATATAGATCAGATTGTGAACGGTACTAGAAAATCTAAATGTGTTAATTCTGAACTAAAGAGTTGGATACTGATCCTTTAGCTCTTATGCATGTCATAATAATTTCATGTTAGTTACTTGTATTTGCACCTTGCTCATGGTGAACTTGGATATGTACAAGTGTCTCCTGTTAATGTAGTCAAATTTATTACTGCTTTCCTAGGGTATGTGCTTTTGAAATCTTTTTTTATTGTTAATAATTCTTTTTTAATTTATTTTTTTAATTTAATTTTTAAAAATTTACATCTAAGTTAGTTAGCATATAGTGCAACAAAGATTTCAGGAGTAGATTCCTTAATATCCCTTACCCATTTAGCCTATCCCCATCCCATAACCCCTCCAGCAACCCTCTGTTTGTTCTCCATATTTGTCTCTTATGTTTTGTCCCCCTCCCTGTTTTATATTGTTTTTGTTTCCCTTCCCTTCTGTTCATCTGTTTTGTCTCTTAAAGTCCTCATATGAGTAAAGTCATATGATACTTGTCTTTCTCTGACTGACTAATTTTGCTTAGCATAATACCCTCCAGTTCAGTCCACATAGTTGTAAATGGCAAGATTTCCTTCTTTTCGACTGCCGAGTAATACTCCATTGTTTGTGTGTGTGTGTGTGTGTGTGTGTGTGTGTGTGTGTGTATGCATACATACACCCCACATCTTCTTTATCCATTCATCCATCGATGGAGATTTGGACTCTTGCCATATTTTGGCTATTGTTGATAGTGCTGCTATAAACATTGGGGTGCATACGTCCCTTTGAAACAGCACACCTGTCCCGTGGATAAATAGCTAGTAGTGCAATTTCTGGGTGGTAGGGTAGTTCTATTTTTAATTTTTTGAGGAACCTCCATACTGTTTTCCAGAGTGGCTGCACCAGTTTGCATTTCCACCAACAGTGCAAAAGGGCTCCTCTTTCTCCACATCCTCACCAACATCTGTTGTCTGAGTTGCTAATGTTAGCCATTCTGACAGGTGTGAGGTGGTATCTCATTGTCGTTTTGATTTGTATTTCCCTGATGATGAGTGATATGGAGCATTTTTTCATGTAACGGTTGCCGATCTGGATGTCTTTTTTGGAGAAGTGTCTATTCATGTATTTTGCCCTTTTCTTCACTGGATTATTTGTTTTTTTGGGTATTGAGTGTGGTAAGTTCTTTATAGATTTTGGATACTAACCCTTTATCTGATATGTCATTTGCAAATATCTTCTCCCATTCTGTCAGTTGCCTTTTAGTTTTGCTGATTGTCTCCTTCGCTGTGCAGAAGTTTTTATTTTGATGAGGTCCCAGTAGTTCATTTTTGTTTTTGTTTCTCTTGCCTCCAGAGATGTGTTGAGTAAGAAGTTGCTGTGGCCAAGATGAAAGAGGTTTTTGCCTGATTTCTCCTTGAGGATTTTGATGGATTCCTGTCTTACATTGAGGTCTTTCATCCATTTTGAGTTTAGTTTTGTGTGTGGTGTAAGAAAGTGGTCCAGGTTCATTCTTCTGCATGTTGCTGTCCACTTTTCCCAGCACCACTTGTTGAAGAGATTGTCTTTATTCCACTGGTTATTCTTTCCTGCTTTGTCAAAGATTAGTTGCCCATATGTTTGTGGGTACATTTCTGGGTTCTCTCTTCTGTTCCATTGATCTAAGTGTCTGTTGTTGTGCCAGTACCATACTGTCTTGATGATTACAGCTTTGTAGTATAGCTTGAAGTCTGGGATTGTGATGCCTCCTGCTTTGGTTTTGTTTTTCAAGGTTGCTTTTGCTATTTGGGGTCTTTTCTGGTTCCATACAAATTTTAGGGTGATTTGTTCTAGCTCTGTGAAGAATCCTGGTGTTACTTTGGTAGGGATCACATTGAATACATAGATTGCTTTGGGTAGTATCGACATTTTAACAATATTTGTTCTTCCTATCCAGGAGCATGGAATCTTTTTCCACTTTTTTGTGTCTTCTTCAATTTCTTTCATAATCTTTCTATGGCTTTCAGTGTATAGATTTTTCACCTCTTTGGTTAGATTTATTCCTAGGTATTTTATGGTTTTTTGTGCAACTGTAAATGGGACTGATTCCTTGATTTCTCTTTCTGTCGCTTCATTGTTGGTGTATAGGAAAGCAACCAATTTCTGTCTGTTGATTTTATATCCTGCAACTTTGCTGAATTCATGAATCAATTCTAGCAGTTTTTTTGGTGGAATCTTTTAGGTTTTTCGTATAGACTATCATGTTATCTGCGAAGAGTGAAAGTTTGACTTGCTCCTGGCTGATTTGGATGCCTTTTATTTCTTTATGTTGTCTGATTGCAGAGGCTAAGGCTTCTAATACTATGTTGAATAACAGTGACAAGAGTGGACATCCCTGTCTTGTTCCTGACCTTAGGGGGAAAGCTTTCAGTTTTTCTCCATTAAGGATGATATTAGCGTTGGGTCATTCTTATATGGCTTTTATGATCTCGAGGTATGCTCCTTCTATTCCTACTTTCTTGAGGGTTTTTATCAAGAAAGGATGCTGTATTTTGTCAAATGCTTTCTCTGCATCTATTGAGAGGATCATATGGTTCTTGTCCTTTCTTTTATTGATGTGATGAATCACGTTAATTGTTTTGTGGACATCAAACCAGCCCTGTATCCCAGGTATAAATCCCACTTGTTTGTGGTGAATAATTTTTTTTTAATGTATTGTTGGATCTGGTTGGCTAATATCTTGTTGAGTTTTGCATCCATGTTCATCAGGTAAATTGGTCTATAGTTCTCCTTTTTAGCGGGGTCTCTGTCTGGTTTTGGAATCCAGGTGATGCTGGCCTCAGAGTTTGGGAGTTTTCCTTCCATTTGTATTTTCTGGACAGCTTCAAGAGAATAGGTGTTAACTCTTACTTAAATTTTTGGTAGAATTCCCCTGGAAAGCCATCTGGCCCTGGATTCTTGTTTTTTGGGGAAGTTTGATTACCAATTCTATTTCCTTACTGGTTATGGGTCTGTTCAAATTTTCTATTTCTTCCTGTTTCAGTTTTGGTAGTGTATATGTTTCTAGGAATTTGTTCGTTTCTTCCAGATTGTCCATTTTATTGGTACATAATTGCTTATAATATCCTCTTATTTTTATTTCTGCTGTGTTGGTTGTGATCTCTCCTCTTTCATTCTTGATTTTATTTATTTGGGTCCTTTTTCTTTTTGATCAAACTGGCTAGTGCTTTATCAGTTTAGTTAATTCTTTCAAAGAACCAGCTTCTGGTTTCATTGATCTGTTCTATTGGTTTTTTGGTTTCAATAGCATTAATTTCTGCTCTAATCTTTATTATTTCCTGTCTTCTGCTGGTTTTGGGTTTTATTTGTTGTTCTTTTTCCAGCTCTTAAAGGCGTAAGGTTAGGTTGTGTATCTGAGATCTTTCTTCCTTCCTTAGGAAGGCCTGGATTGCTATATACTTTCCTCTTAAGAGCGCCTTTGCTGCGTCCCAGAGGTTTTGGCTTGTGGTGTTACCATTTTCATTGGCTCCCATATACTTTTTAATTTCCTCTTTAACTTCTTGGTTGGCCCATTCATTCTTTAGTAGCATGTTCTTGAGTCTCCAAGTATTTGTTACCTTTCCAAATTTTTTCTTGTGGTTGATTTCAAGTTTCATAGCATTGTGGTCTGAAAATGTGCACAGTATGATCTCGATCTTTGTGTACTTGCTGAGGGCTGATTTGTGTCCCAGTTTGTGGTCTATTCTGGAGAACATTCCATGTGCATTGGAGAAGAATGTATATTCCACTGCTTTAGGATGAAATGTTCTGAATATATCTGTTAATCCATCTCGTCCAGTGTGTCATTCAAAGCCATTGTTTCCTTGTTGATTTTTTGATTAGATGATCTGTCCATTGCTGTGAGTGGGGTGTTGAAGTCACCTACTATTATGGTATTACTGTCAATGAGTTTCTTCATGTTTATGATTAATTATATACCTGGGTGCCTCTACATTTGGCACATAAACGTTTACCATTGTTAGGTCTTCTGGGTGGATAGACCCCTTGATTATGATATAATTCCCTTCTGCATCTCTTGATACAGTCTATATTTTAAAGTCTAGATTTTCTGATATAAGTATGGCTACTCTGGTTTCCTTTTGTTGACCATTAGCATGATATATAGTTCTCCATCCCCTTACTTTCAATCTGAAGGTGTCTTTAGGTCTAAAGTGGGTCTGTTACAAACAATATAGATGGATCTTGTTTTCTTATCCATTCTGTTACCCTATGTCTCTTGATTGGAGCATTGAGTCCATTGACATTTAGAGCGAGTACTGAAAGATATGAATTTATTGCCATTATGTTGCTTGTAGAGTTGGAGATTCTGGTGGTGTTCTCTGATCCTTTCTAATCTTTGTTGCTTTTGGTCTTATTTGTTATTTTTTTTTCCATCTTTTCTCCCCTCAGAGAGTCCCCCTTAAAATTTCTTGCAGGGCTGGTTTAGTGGTCACAAACTCCTTTAATTTTTGTTTGTCTGGGAAAGTTTTTATCTCTCCTTCTATTTTGAATGACAGCCTTGCTGGATAAAATATTCTTGGCTCCATATTTTTCTGATTGAACACATTGAATATATCCTGCCACTTCTTCCTGATCTGCCAAGTTTCTGTGGATAGGTCTGCTGCAAACCTGATCTGTCTTCCTTGTTGGTTAAGGACTTTTTTTCTCTTGCTGCTTTCATGATTTTCTACTTGCCTGAGTATTTTGTGAATTTCACTATGATATGCCTTGTTGATGATCAGTTTTTGTTGAATCTAATGGGAGTACTCTGTGCTTCCTGGATTTGGATGTCTGAGTCTTTCCCCAGGTTAGGAAAGTTTTCCACTATGATTTGCTCACATAGCCCCTCTACCCCTATTTCTCTCTCTTCCTCTTCTGGGACCCCTCTGATTCTGATGTTCCTTTTAAATGACTCACTGGTTTCTCTTATTCTTAAATCGTACTTTTTTGCTTTGATCTCCCTTTTTCTGGTTTGTTATTCTCCATTAATTTGTCCTCTATGTAGCTGATTCTCTGTTTTACCTCATTCATCCTTGCCACTGCAGCATCCATTTGAAATTGTAGCTCAGTTATAACATTTTTAATTTCATCGTGACTAGCTTTTACTTCTTTTATCTCCACAGAAAGGGATTCTAATCTGTTTCCGACTCCAACTAGTATTTTTATTATTGTGATTCTAAATTCTGGGTTAGATATCTTGCTTGTATCTGTGTTGGTTAAATCCCTGGCTGTCATTTCTTCTTGCTCTTTGTTTTGGGATGAATTCCTTCGTTTTGTCAATTTGAAGGGAGAAAAGGAATTAGGTAGAAAAAATTAAAATTAAAAAAATTAAAATTAAAAAAATTAAAATTAAAAGATTAAACACACACACACACAATCAAATAAATGATGCTAGATCCTAGGTGTGTGTTAGTCTAGGTATTGAAGGTGGCTTGGTATATTAGAGAAAAAGGGAAAAAGAAAAAAAAGGATATCATTTGAAAGTTTGAAAAAATGAATACACTGAAATAGACTAAAATGAAATGATGGAAGTAAAACAGAATTTGAAAAAGTTACACAAAAGTAAAAAATATGGTAGAAAAAAATTAAAGAATATTTTTAATAAAAGTTGAAAATAAAAATGAAGTTTTTCCTTCTGTATTCAAGAAAAAGAAAAATGAAAAAGTGGAAAAAGAAAGAAAGAAGCAAAGAAAGAAGGAAAATTGAATACTTGGACCAGCTAACAGACTGAAATATGACTGAAATTACTTTGTTTTCCCTTTAAAAAAACTGTGAAACACTTTATAGTCCATAAACTAAGCAGGTGGTGAGACTTGCGTTCTTGAACAGTAAGGTTGGCCCAGTTGGGTGTGGCTTAGTGTATCGGCTGTGTTCTCCACTAGAGGGCGCTGCTAGCTTACTGGGGTGGATTGTTGTGGTGCTTGTAGGTGTGTATGTGTATGCCCGGGAGTGGTGAAAATGGCATCACCCAGGTACCCAGTCTCTTGTATTGTAACTCTTTTCTCCCCAGTCAACAGTTGTGCCCCTGTCCTTCATCTTCAGCTTCCATCCACTCCCTGCTTCCACTCCATCCATGACCAAGCCCCAGGTAGCACCTCCTTCCAGAGTTTTGTCTCAGATGCGGCTCCCTTCCCTTATCCCCCACTTGTAAGGGACTGTGGCTTTGACCCGCTCAGCCCTATTGAGGAGGGTCTCACCAAGCAATAGCTGAAGGCTGGCCACACCCAAGAAAGTTCATGGGACCGTGCTGCTGCCAATGCCCAGAGACTGCAATTGGGTGCCAGCCCACCCCAGAAAAAGTTTGTGGTACAGCATAGCAGCAGCGCCTCAGGGATTGTGGGAAATCACAACACATATCTGGCACCAGGCTTCACCCCCAACAACATTGTTCTAGCACAAGTGAATGTGGTCATTCTCTGGTGCTGGGCCTGGGTGGCCACACAGCTTCTACCAAATGTCCTTCCAGCAGTGGAACCGCTTCTCCCTGTGTAGCCGGAGAACCTCCCAGACCCTACTCTGCTCCTGGGGATTTGCCCTTCCCACCAGAGCATAGCCAGGTATCAAGCTGTGGAGTTGCAGACTCTCTGCACTCCCCTTGTTTACAGTCTTAATGGAATTTAAACCCTTTCCTTTCTCCTTTCTCCCCTGTTAGTCCCTGCAGTTGTTGCCAATTTTCTACTTTGTCTCCAGCTGCTTTTGGGGAGGGGTGCTTTTCGCACATTCTTCCCCAATCCCCTGTCTCCATCCTCTCTCTGCATGCAAAAGTGGCTCCCTGTCCTCCGTGGTTTCTCTCTCCCCAAGTTTACCTCTCCACTCTGCATACCTGCTGAATTCTGTGGTTCAGGTTGTGCAGATTGTTGTGTTGATCCTCATGTCAGTTTTCTAGGTGTGCAGGATGGTTTACTGTTGGTCTGGCTGTATTTCATGGACATGAGACACATAGAAAACTTCCATGCTCTTCTGCTGTCTTGGCTCCTCCCTTGAAATCTTAATTAACAAGTCTTTTTTCCACCTGTTTTTTAAATTCTACTTTATTGTACATAGATTTCAGGTCTGCTTACATTTATTTTTAAAAATTTTTTTCATGTTTATTTTTTGAGATGGGGGGTGCAGAGAGGGGAGAGACAGAATCTGAGGCAGGCTCCAGGCTCTGAACTGTCAGTAAAGAGCCCAACGTGGGGCTTGAACATATAAACCATGAGACCATGACCTGAGCCAAATTCAGATGCTTAACTGACTGAGCCATCCATTTGCTCCTGCTTATGTTTATTTTTAATTTAATTTGTTGGAAAGATCATCTTTTTCCATTGAATTTCAGCACAATGTTTAACGGAGGTGTTGAGAAGGGGTGTTCTTATCTCATTCCTGATTTTAGGAAGAAAGCATCTAGTTTATCAACATTAAGTGTGATGTTAGCTGTTGGTTTTTTGTGGATTTTTTTAACCAATTTGAAGAAGCTCCTTCTACTCCTAGTTTTCTGATAGTTTTTATCATGCAATGGTACTACGTTTCATTTTATGATTTTTATGTGTATATTGATAGGATTATATGTTTTTTCTTCTTTGGCCAATTGATATGATGAAGTATATTAATTTTTGAAAATTGAATTAGACTTTCATACCAGAGAGAAACCCCACTTTGTAATGGTGTACAGTCTTTTTTTTTCACATTGTTAGATTTAATTTGGTAATATTTTGTTGAGGATTTTTGCACTTATGTTCATGAGGAACATAGGTTTATAATTTGTCTTTCCTTTCAATTAGGGTAGTGCTGGCCTCATTGCATTAGTTAGAAGTAATCTCTCTGTTTAATTTTCTGGAAGAGATTATGGACAATTGGTATCATTTCTCCCTTAAATGTTTTATATAATTTTCTTTTCACACTCTTAATTTTTTCCCTTGATCTTCTAGTTGTGGAATCATTTTTACTCTTCCTGAAATGGATCTTTTAGTAATCCTTTCAGTACACATTTGTGTATAGAAAATTCTTTTGGATACCTTACGCTTATATCTAAAAACATCTTCATTTTCATGCTAGTTGGTTGAGATTTCAAGTTGATAAATACATTTCCTTGGCACTGTGGAAGTATTATTATTCTTTGGTCTCATTTCAGTTTCACTACCCCAGGCACTGGTTTCTGAGTACTGACATTTTTCTCCATCAAAATGTTAAGGCCTTATTGCTAACCATTTTCATGTTTCAGTAAAATTAAAAAAAAAAATTCTTGGAATTCAAGATGAACTTTTAGTGTGAAGAATTATATTTTCAGTTATTAGAAATTTTATCCTGTAATTATATATTTCTCTCACACTCTCACTATTTTTTTTTCAGGAATTTCTTTAGATTCTGTGTTTCTTACCTTCTTTTTCATCCCTCCAATCTCTTTGTAACTTTGTGGTACATTGTGAGAGACTCGTGATTTGTTTTTTCATTATAGTAATTTATTCCTCATCTCTACAGTTTCAGTTATTGAATGTTTTATTTCAATGACTATCTTTTCTGTATTATTTATCCTTGATTATTATTATTTTTTGTATCTACCTTCTTTCAGAAGATCCTTTATATGGATTATATTTTTGCCTTCATGAGACATACTTATTTTAAACATCCCTTTTGGATTGTTCTGTATTCCAGTTTGTCAATTATAATTTAATTTAATTTTTGTTTGTTTGACAGAGAGAGAGTGTATATGAGTGGAAGAGGGGCAGAGAGAGAGAGAATCTTAAGCAGACTCCATGCTCATTGTGGAGCCCAACACAGGGCTTGATCCCACAACCCTGGTATCATGACCTGAACAGAAATCAAGAGTGAGACACTCAACCGACTAAGACACCCAGACTTCCCTAGTTTGTCAGTTATAAATTTCCCAGTTTATTGATTCTGTGGAGTATATTTTATGTTGTTAATGTGAAGTTTTTTCCTTGGGAATACTTGGGATAATTTCCTCATTCCCTTTTCACATGACCCTTCAGGTTTCATCAAGTATGACCCAATATATATGTATCTTTTCCAGTTCCAGAGCTTGATAATTAATGAATGTGCCGTCATTCTTACTTGGCATGTGCCCCAATTAACGTATGTGCTCATACTTGTTACTTGGTATGGTCGAGGATTTTCTTTTGCCACATATTTCTGGGGAACCAATTTGTTTCAGGCTACAAGAAGTTGGCTGCTTTTCAGAAAATTTCCAGTCACTATTCCTTCCAGCAATATCCCCTTCCTCAGCCTCAGGTTTGTACAGCATGCTGGGTGCTCTTTCCCTGACAGTGGCAAGACTACCTGAATCTACAGTGTTACAAAGATTGTTTGCTTCTTTGCCTTTGAACTTGGCTATGTATTTCCTCAAAACAGCTTTAATTGAGAAGGATGGATATACCTGTGTTTGCTCAATTCATCATCTTGACTGTAAGCCTCCAGAATTATTCTCCTCTGGGGAGAAAAAAAAAACACTAAGAAACACAACACCAAACTTTTAAGTGAAGCTCAAGTACCTAATTGGCTACTACTGAAGTTTTCAGCCTTCCTTTGGAATGATTGTCTTTCTAATTCTTAGTTGGAGCTATGGTTTTTATGATTACTATCTCTGGGCTCAGCCCAGTGGTTCATAAAGGAAGATTACTTTAATTGCTCGTGTCACTTTTCCTGCTCAGTGAAAATAGAATGTTGGAACATGGGTTCTCTCTTTAGTTGCCATACGTCTCAAAACTTCCTGTTCTGTTTAGGAGACCTTCTGGAAAAGTACAGGCAGCCCCACTAATTATTTAACCTTCTGTGTCTTGAGTTTTCCTGGGATTGTCAGGGACATCAAGAGCAAACGTGCATCATCAATTGATCACTTAAGAACAACCTCCTTTGTCAGACAATTACGTTATAATTTCTTTTCTTAGAGATGAAAAACAGAACAGCAAATATAGTTACACCCTCATAACTGGTTAATGTTGATCCAAATTTGTATTCTTCCATTGGCTTATTGATTCGTCCAATATTTATATATTGAATGTTGATTGTATACCAGGTATTACAAAGTGTACTGAGGTACAAAGCTAAACACTACAAAACATGCCCAATGCCTTTCTGGAGTCTATATCATCCAATGAAACGATGGGCAAATTATGGTCAAAAGGCTGCTGAAATACACACCCGTTTGTTTACTTACTGTTTTTGGATGCTTTCTCATAGCAAGGGCAGAGTTGAATAGTATAAATGGAGACCGTATGTCCACCAAAGTCCCAAATATTTAACCTCTAGGTATAACAGAAGGTAGAGACCTTAAACAGTCAAATACAGAACTCCAACTAAGTAGAGTCTCTGAGAAGGAACAGTAGAGGGTCTCACAGCATAAACATGGGAAGTATGTCATGTCTCAGGATACCAGACAATGGCCTTTGGTTTAATGGGTGCTTAAGAATGTGTAAGATTTGGGGCACTTGGGTGGCTCAGTTGGTTAAGTGTCTGACTTTGGCTCAGGCCATGATCTCACAGTTTGTGAGTTTGAGCCCCGTGTCAGGCTTTGTGGTGACAACCTACAGCCTGCTTTGGATACTGTGTCTCCCTCTCTCTCTGCCCATCCCCTGCTTGTGCATGCTCTCTCTCTCTCTTTTAAAAATAAACATTAAAAAATAAAAAGAAGGTGTGAGATTTACATGGCAGGAGAGAGAGAAAAGAGAGGTTCACTAGAGTACTGGGGCAAGGAGATAGCAGTGGAAAGAGTAAGCTTAGCAGAATATAAGAACAGAAAGGAGGATCCTGTATCTGGAACACAGTAAATTAGGGTGGCCCAAAATGAGGCTGGAGAGGTAGGCAAGGGCCAGATCACACAAAGGCAATCAGTTTTCACTGGTATTTTAGATTTTTTCTTAGGAACAATGAAAAGCTATGGAAAGTCTTTCAAGCAAGAAGTGTCAGTTAGAAGCCTACTGTAATATTCCACATGAGTCTTAGTGGTCTAACCTGGACTTGAGTAATGAGCAAGTAGAGAACAGAGTGAATGGCTTTAATTGTGGGCAGTGTTTTGGGGAGTGGAGAAATTACGGTGACCGTCAGCCTTCCATTTTGGAGATTGTCATTTACTAAGACGGTGGATACAGGAAGAGGGCTAGGTTTGAGTAGAACAGCTCATGAGTTAAATTTTAGGGGTATGCTGAGTTCAAGGTGTCTATTGAATCAGTAGCTAGCTATGTTTGTCTGGAGCCAAAAAAGACAGTTATGAGTATAAAGATGGTAATTTTAAGATAATCATTTTTTATCCCAGAATGAACAAAAACAATAGAAAAGGGTTGATTGTATATTTCTGACTGTACATTTGCTGGGTGTATGAGAAAGCTTCTGTGAGGTTAGCAGTCTGTGGGCTTGAATTGTAAAGAGCCCGTGAATGGAAACCTTTGCTGCTGCCTTGCCCAGCCATTTTGTGTTTTTGATTAGGAAAATCTGTTGAACTTAATTTCTATCTCTCTGGGCTAAATGAAAAAAAAAAGCATAGAGGAGGGGTGCAGTAGGGGGTATAGGCATCATATGATACCCTGTGTGTTACAAATTTCCCCAAAGGTATAATATATTCCCAGCCCACAAAATGAAATGTTACATCTAGATTTCTCAATTTGGGTAAAATTGTGTGTGTTCTAAATGTGCTGAAATGATTTATGATAGAAACTAAATAAGTGCATTCTCTGTATAGGACCTTTGTGATGATAAGATTCTTGTATTTCTGGTTAATGTCCTTCCAGGTACAATTTGGTTTTTTAAATTTTTTGGGATGTTTTATTTATTTTGAAGGACAGAGAAACAGAGCTTGAACAGGGGAGGGACAGAGAGGGAGGGAGAATCTGAAGAGGGCTCCAGGCTCTGAGCTGTCAGCACAGAGCCCAGTGCACGCCTCAAACTCATGAGCCATGAGATCACGACCTGAGCTGAAGTCAGATGCTTAATCGACTGAACTACCCAGGCACCCAGTTTTTAAACTGTGCCTTATTAGGTGAAGTAGCTTAGGGGTAGGTATATTTATCTTCTTTCCAATTCCTTTCCCTATCTTGAGTGTCAGTGGAACAATAGCTTCTCATTTTATCAATGGATATCTTTTCTGGGGTGATGGAGTACCTTTTTAATAATAGAACATATTAATCCATGTGTTCTTATATACTTATCTTTAAATGTACATTTTCATCTCCATTTACACAAAAATTGGTGCCAAGTAACCAGTGTTTGAGAATTTATTATATCATTAATATGATTGTTTTTGTTGTGTGATTTACTTAGCATTGTTTGCATAAATTATGGAAATTTATACAATAGCCCCAGGTATCAATCAAGTACAAATGTAATAGAAAATGTTAGCAGGCTGCTTCTTCTGCATTTTGTTGAGTTGGTATTGTTAAAACCACACTTTCATTCTTAGGACTATGGGACATGCTTAGAAAGGGTCCCAAAGCCTGCAAGTGCTCACTAAAGTTACCCTTCCTGCAAGGAAATGTCTGCCCTGGTAGGCAGGAATAAAATAGTTTCTACATTACAGGGTCATTGATAGGAACATTAAGTACTGAAATTAACATCTTAAACCCAAGGCTAGCAGATAAGTTAGGTCATTCTTCAACTAATGGCAAGGAGGTGACAAAAATCTGTTAAAAGAAAAAAGAATGGCACATTTTCACTGCACTTTAAATTCATGGTCATCTGCGCAAAAGCACAACCAGTATCTTTATAAACGACTTGAAAAATAAGATGAGATTTCTGTGGTGAGACCCGTTATTTGTGTAGGTAGTTTATTAGGGTATAGTGACTTTGGTGTAAGTGGGAACAGTTTGAAGATAGGATGTAAAAGTGGCTAGGTGTAAGACATGAATATGTACCATTTTTGAATTTAAAGGACGAAAAAGGATAAGTCACAATGTAATCCATTAAGAGAGAAATAGCAGGCATGTGAAATACTGCTCCAAGCTCAACAGTGATGGTTTGGAGGCTTAATCAAACTGAATTAACTTCCACAAATGTGACCCTAAGGTAGATTGTTGATGATCATTCTCAATTAGTGAATCCTCTGTTTTTCTCATGTTTAATGGTCAAATTTGGATACATCTAGGCAGGGACAGCTGTGGGTCATTCCCTTCCAAGTTACTCAATTCAATTCCTGCCAAGATTTCCCCAGTGTCAGTAGCAATGTCACTTGTAATGTTAGTGTTTCCAAAAGAGTGCTTGAAGGTTAAGACTGGTTTCCAAAAGAAGATTTTAAATTCTATGATTAAATGTTTTGAGTTTGGTGCAATCAGCTATTCCTTTTTTCTGTAACTTTATATCATCATTTTTTTAAAGGTTTATTTATTTGAGTGAGAGTGAAAAAGTGGGGGAGAGAGAGAGAGAGAGAGACTCTGAAGCAAGTTCCACACTCAGTGCCCTGCATGGGGCTCGATCTCAAAATCATAAGATCATGGCCTGAGACTATATCAAGACTTGTACGCCTAACCAACTGAGCCCATCCAGGTGCCCCTACACCATCATTTTAGAAAACAGACCCAAGTTTTAGCTCTGGGACCCTCCAGGTAGCAGGATTTTAGGGGTACATTGAAGTTTTTGTGTGGTTTCTAAATTTTAAAAAGTATATGCACTGTTTATTTTTTGAAATACTGAGTTACTAAAGTAAGATGTATAAATTGTTAAACAAAGTGGTGCTAAAGGCCTTATAATTAAAAAGAGTAGTCCTAATGTACCCTTCCCCCCATTCCCCACAGAGTTTCATTTCCAATACTTTGGTTTGTTTTATTTATGTAGTCTTTAAAAATATGAAAATATACTGGCATTTAAAATTTTTTTCTACTGATTGCTGAATTAGGTGAAGTTTTGGTATTGTTACCATGACTGCTCCCTACTCTGCCCCTACCACACATACTCTCACCTTCCATTTCAACTTACTACAAACTCTAAGTACAGTTGTGTCTTTAGTTGGTTTCTTTTGGTTAAATGACTATACAGGGATTATATTACTAAAACTGTGGATGACTCTTAATGATCAAGAACAAACTGAGGGTTGATGGAGGGCAGGTGGGTGGGAGATGGGCTAGATGGGTGATGGATATTAAGGAGGGCACTAATATGAGCATTGGTTGTTGTATGTAAGTGATGAATCACTGAATTCTCCTGAAACCAATACTGCACTGTATGTTAACCAACTAAAATTAAACAAACAAAGACTGTCAATGGCTACGTTTTTTAAATCTTAGTCATGGGGTGTACCAGAATATACTGTCTTGTCATTACTTATGCTTGTCTTTACTTATCACTTAATTAGCCCTGAAATCTGTAATAATAGTAAGCCTCTCAGTGTGATCAAATGCATCAGTTAAGATCTCAGTTTTTGTGTTGGAGAGTTTTTTTGGAGTGTTTCATTCCTCTAATATCTGGACCTGAATTTTTTTGGAAGAGAGTGGTGGATTCTGGCCATCCAGGGCATTCCTGTCAATTGTTGTGTGTGTGTGTGTGTGTGTGTGTGTGTGTGTGTGTGGTGTTGGATTTTGTTTTCTGGATCCTGTGACTTCTTTTCGCTTATTACCTTATTTCAGTGGAACACTTTCCTTCCTAAAAAAAGACTGCACTGAATGAAGGTTAAACTCTTTTGAGTCCACAATTGTCTGAAAACACCTTAATCTTATCCTTGCACTTGATTGATAGTCTAACTAGGTATAGAAGTCTAGACTCAGTCATTTCCTCTTGGAATTACTAGGTAATGTATGTATATATGTATATGTATATGTATGTATGTATATATATATATATATATATATATATATATATATATATTAACTTCTAGATGAGAATTAGGATGTTTTGATTCCTGGTCATTTATATGTGGCCAAATTTTTCACACTGTAAACTGTTATAGAATTCTCACATTATTCTCAGTATTTCTGAAAAATCAGTATGATGTACCTTGTTGTTGATATTTTTTGTTTTCTGTATTTATGTGTCACATTTATTCTGGAAACAGATTTTCATTGCTGTAGAATTTTTTTGTTTTATTTTTTAAATAAATTTCTTTCTGTAGTTTCTCTGTTCACTCTTTCTGTAGTCCTATTTTTTGAGTGTTTGACCTGGACAGAACTGTTAATTCCTTTATGTTTCCCCTCCCCCATTTTTCACTTCAACTTTTCTTTTTTATTTTCAACTTTTTGGTACTGTGTTTTAATTTTTTTGTAGCATATTTGTAACTTCCTAAGTAATTTTCTTTTTTTCAGAATGTTCTTTTTTGTAGGCTTCTATTGTTATTTTTACCTGAAAATATTCTTTGAGGTAACTGTAGATTGATGTGAAGTTGTAAGAAAATACAGAGACTTTTCATATGTACTTATTAACTCTGTTTCCTCTGATGGCAGTTATTTTGTTAAACTACAGTAAAATTTCATAGTCATAAAATTGACATTGATGTCACCTCTTCTTTATCCCTTCTTCTATTGATGGACATTTAGGTTGCTTCCATAATTTGACTACTATAAAAAATACTGCAATAAACATAGGGGTGCACATATCTTTTCAAATTAGTATTTTTGTATTGGGTAAATACAAAACTTGGAATTATTGGATCACATGGTAATTCTATTTGTAACTGTTTTGGGAACCTGCATAGTGTTTTCCAGAGTGACTCCACCATCTTGCATTTTTACCAACAGTGCACAGGGGTTCCTTTTTATCCACATCTTCAGTAACACTTGTTGCTTGTGCTGTTGACGTTAGCCATCATGACAGATGTGAGGTGATAACTCATTGTAGTTTTGATTTTGCATTTCCCTGATTATTAGCATCTTGTCATGTGTCGGCCACCTGGATGGCTTTTTTTTGAGAAATGTCTTTTCATATCTTCTGACCATTTTTTAATTGGATTCTTTTTTGAAAAGTTTTTTAATGTTTATTCATTTTTGAGAGACAGAGAGTGAGTGGAGGAGGAGCAGAGAGAGAGGGAGACACAGAATCCGAAGCAGGTTCCAGACTCTGAGCACAGATCCTGATGCAGGGCTCAAACCTATGAACCGCAGGATCATGATCTGAACTCAAGTAGGTTGCTTAACCAACTGAGCCACCCAGGCACCCTTGGATTCTTTTTTGTGTTGAGTTATATAAGTTCTTCATATATTTTGGATTGTAACTCTATTGTTTTATATGTCTTTTGCAAGTATCTTCTCTCATTGTGTAGGTTAACTTTTCATTTTGTTAATTCTTTTGCTGTGCAGATGATTTTTATTTTTATTTTTATATACTCCAAATAGTTCATTTTTTATTTTGTTTCCCTTGCCTCAGGACATATATCTAGAAAGATGTTGCTATGACTGATATGAGAGAAATTACTGCCTATGCTCTCTTTTAAGACATTCATGGTTTCAGATATCACATTTAGTTCTTTAATCCATTTTGAGTTTATTTTTGCATGTGGTATAAGAAACTATAACTTTTATATGTAACTATCCAGTTTTCCCAACACCATTTGTTGAAGAGACTGTCTTTTCCCACATTGCATATTCTTACCTACTTTGTCGAAGATTAATTAACCATATAGTTGTGGGTTCATTTCTGGGTTTTGTATTCTGTTCTATGGATCATTGTGTCTATTTTTGTGTCAATGCCATACTCTTTGGGTTACTATAGCTTTGTAGTGTAACTTGAAACCCAGAACTGTGATACCTCTAGGTTTTCTTTTCTTTTTGAAAATTGCTTCAGTCTTCTGTGGTCCCATACAAATGTTAGGATTTTTTAATCCAATTCTGTGAAAAATGCTGCTGGTATTTTGATGCAATTGCATTAAACCTGTGGATTGCTTTGATCAAGTGAACACTTCAATAATATTTGTTCTTTTAGTCCATGAGCATGGAATATACTTCCATCTGCTTGTATTGTCTTTAGTTTCTTTCACCCATGTTTTATAGTTTTTACACTATAAGTCTATCACCTTTTGGTTAAGTTTGTTTCTAGGCGTCTTCTTATTTTTGGTGCATTTATAAATGTGATTTTTTTCTTCATTTCTCTTTGTGCTGCTACATTATTAGTGTATAGAAATGCAGCACATTTTTGCATTTTAATTTTGTATAGTGTAATTTATCATGAATTCATTTATCAGTTTCAGTAGTTTTTGGTGGAGTCTTTCAGGTTTTCTGTATATAGTGTCATCTGCAAATAGTGAAAGATTTACTTTTTCCTTATCAATGTGGATTCCTTTTATTCCTTTTTCTTACCCAACTTCTGTGGTTACGACTTTCAGTGCTATGTTGAATAAACATGATGAGTGTGGACATTTTTTTCTTGTTCCTGATCTTAGGGGAACAGCTCTTGGTTTTTCACCATTGAGTATAATGTCAGCGGTGTATTTTTCTTATATGGTCTTTATTATGTTGGGGTATGTTCCTTTTAAAACTACTTTGTTGAAGGTTTTTATCATGAGTAGATGTTACACTTTGTCAAATGTTTTTCTACATCTCTTGAGATGATCATAGGGTTGTTATCCTTCTCTTGTTGTGATTTTCATATTGATTGATTTGCAAATACAGAACCACCCTTGCATCTCATGATGAATTCCACCTAATTGTGCTGAATAATTTTTTTAATGTATTGTTGGCTTCAGTTTGCTAATATTTTGTTGAGTATTTTTGCTTCTGCATTCATCAGAGATACTCTGAGAGAACTCTAGTTCTCTTTTCTTGTAGTGTCTTTACCTGGTTTTGGTATCAGGTAATGCTCGCCTTGTAGAATGAATTTGGAAACTTTCCTTCCTCTTCTATTTTTTGGAATGGTTTGAGAAGAATAGCTGTTATCTTTTCTTTAAATGTTTGGTGGAATTTGCTTGCAAAACTCTGGTCCTGGACTTTTGTTTGTTGGGAGTTTGTTGATTACTGATTCAATTTCATTGCTGGTTATTGGTCTGTTCAAATTTTCTATTTTTTCTGATTCATTTTGGGGACATTATATGTTTCTAGGAATCTATCTATTTCTTAAAGGATGTCCAATTTGTTAATTTTTTAATGTTTATATTTTGATAGAGGGGGAGAGAGAGAGAGAGATAAATAGAGAGAGGTGAGCATGAGTGGGGGAGGGCCAGAGAGAGACAGAGACAGAATCCGAAACAGGCTCCAGGGTCTGAACTGTCCAACACAGTGGGCCTTGAACTCACAAGCCATCAGATCATGACGTCAGCCGAAGTCAGATGCTTAACCAACTGAAACACCCAGGCACCCCCATAATATTCTCTTGTAATTGTTTGTATTTCTGTGATGTCAGTTCTTACTCCTCTTTCATTATTTCTGAATTTGCTTATTTGAGTCCTCTGTCTTTTAAGAAAAAATTTGTTTAGGAGTCTAGTAAAGGTTTATCGATTTTGTTGATATTTTCAGAAAAAAAAATTCTTGGCTTCATTGATTTGTTCTATAGTTTTTTGTTTGTTTCTATTTAGGTTTTTTTTCCTGCTCCAATGTTTTTTTTTTATTTTATTCTTACTACTCATTTTAGGTTTTATTTGTTACTATTTTTGTAGCCCCTTTAGATGTAAGATTACGTTGTTTATTTGAGATTTTTCTTGCTTCTTCAGATAGGCCTGTGTTACTATAAACTTCCCTCTTAGAACTGCTTTTCCTGCATCCCAAAGGTTTTGGACAATTGGGTTTTCATTTTCATTTGTATTCATGTATTTTTTGATTTCCTCTTTGATATATTGGTTGAGCCATTCATTATTTAGTAGCATGTTATTTAACTTCCATGTATTTGTGTAATTTCCAGACTTTTTCTTATAGTTGATTTCTTTTTTTCTTAATGTTTATTTATTTTTGAGAGAGAGAGAGACAGACAGACAGACGTGAGCAGGGGAGGGACAGAGAGAGAGAGAGGGAGACACAGAATCTGAGGCAGGCTCCAGGTTCTAAGCTGTCAGCGCAGGGCTGGAACTCATGAACTGTGAGATTATGACCTGAACCTATGTCAGACTCTTAACCGACTGAGCCACCCAGGTGCCCCACTTGTAGTTGATTTCTAATTTCACAGTATGTGGTCAGAGAAGATGTGTGGTATGACGTCACTCTTTTTTGAATTTGTTGGGACTTGTTTTGTGGCCTAATTGGTGATCTCTTCTGGAGAATGTTCTGTGTGCTCTTGAAAAGAATGTGTATTCTGCTATCGTAGAATGAAATGTTTTGAATGTATCTGTTAGATCCATCTGGTACAATGTGTCTTTCAAAGCCACTATTGTTTGTTGTTGTTGTTGATTTTCTGTTTGGATGATCTATCTGTTGATAGAAGTGAGGTATTGAAGTATACACTACCATTGCATTATTACCAATTGTTTTGTTTATGTTTGTTATTAGCTGCTTTATGTTTTTGGGTGTTCCATATTGGGTGCATAAATATTTACAATTGTAATACCTTAATGGATTTTTTTTTATGATTATATAGTATCCTTCTTTGTCTATTGTTACAGTCTTTGTTTTAAAGTCTATTCTGTCTGATACAAGTATTTCCATCCTGTTTTTTTTTCACTTCCATATTCATGACAGATACTTTTCATTCCTTCACTTTCAATTTGTAGGTGTCTTTAGGTCTGAAATGAGTTTCTTGAAGGCAGCATATAGATGGTTCTTGCTTTTTTATATATTCCATCACCCTATGTCTTTTTTTCTTTCATATTTTTTGGGGGGGTAGAGTGCAAGAGTGGGGGCAGAGAGAGGGGAACAGAGGATCTGAAGAAGGCTCTGTGCTGACAGCAGTGAGCCTGATGTAGGGTTTGAACTCACAAACCGTGAGATCATGACCTAAGCTGAAGGTCGGGTACTCAACCAATTTAGGCACCCAGCGGCCCACCCTATGTCTTTTGATTGGAGTATTTAGTCCATTTACATTCAAAGTAGTTATATGGATAAGTATGTAATTATTGTCATTTCGTTACTTGTTTTATGGTTGTTTTTGTAGTTCTTCTCTGTTGCTTTATTCTCTTGCTCTTTTATCTCACAGTCTGCTGGCTTTTTTTAGTGATATACTTGGATTCCTTTCTCTTCTTTGTTTGCATACCTATTCCTGGGTTTCTATTTGTGGCTCCCATTAGGTTTGTATACCACATCTTATGCATATAGCAGTCTATATTCAGTTGATAGTCACTTAAGTTTGAACTCATTCTTGACTCCTATCCTTGCCATATTTTAGGTATATGATGTCATACTTTACATTCATGCATTTTTTAAATTCCTTGACTGGATTTTATAGATGCACATAATTTTACTGCTTTTGTTCTTTCTACTTTTCTTACTCTTGCTTATGGTCTTTTCTTCCTACTCAAAAAGTCCCTTTAACATCTCCTATAGGGCTAGTTCAGTGGTCATACATTGCTTTAACTTTTGTTTGGGAAACTTTTTATCTCTCCTTCTTTCCTGAATGATGGCCTCACTGGATAAAGTGTTCCTGGCTGCAGGTTTTCTTCTTTTAGCACCTTGTTTGTCTCATGCTACTCTCTTCTGGCCCACAGAGGTTCTGCTGAAAAATCAGCTGATAGCATAATGAGGTTTCCCTTGTATATAACTGTTTTCCTTTCCATTGCTGCTCTTAAAATTCTCTATGATTACCTTTTGCCATTTTAATTCCTCTGTGTCTTGGTGTGGACCGCCTCATGTTGTTTTTACTGGGGGCTCTCTGTGCTCCCTGCATCTGGATTTCTGTTTCCTTCCCCAGATTCAGGAAATTTTCAGCTATTATTTCTTTAAATAAATTTTTCTGGGTGCTGGCTTTTTTCACCAAGTATAAAGCCTTTCTGATTAATCCAATTTGTTATGTGTATCAATAGTTTATTTCTTTTATTGCTTTGTGATATTTGTTGTTAGGTATATACAACCATTTGCTTAGCTGCTCACCTCTTGAATGGCAGCTGGGCTCATTGCAGTTTTTGGCTATTAGAAATAGAGATACTATCATCATTCATGCACAGGATTTTACATGAGTATAAGTTTTCATTTCTCTAGGATAAATACCCAATTGTGTAATTGCTAGGCTGTATGGTAGTTGTATGTTAATTTGAAAAGGACTTGCCATTGGGGTACCTGGGTGGCTTAGTTGGCTGAGTGTCTGACTCTTGTTTTTGTCTCAGGTCATGATCCCAGGGTCATGGGATCAAGTTATGTGCAGGGCTCTGTGCTGAGTCTGGAGCCTGTTTGGGATTCTCTCTCTCTCTCCCAATGCCCCTCTCTCCCACTCCCACTCTCTTTGCCTCTAAAATAAATGAATGAATTTATAGATGAATAAATAAAATTTAAAAAATGGAAAGAACTTGCCTTAGTCTTTATTAGATTATCTCTACTATGTTACATTTTTTACCAGTAATGTGTGAATAATCCAGTTTCTCTGCAATCATGCCAGAATTTGGTGTTGTAATTTTGTTACTTGAGCCTTTTTAATTGGTACGTAGTGCTGCCTCATGGGTTTTAGTTTGAATTTCCCTGATGATTATGAATTAGAACATCTTTTCATGTTTTATTTGAAATATGTGTGTTCTTTATTGAACTGTCTCTTTATGTCTTTTACATTTTTTCTAATTGGATTGTTATCTTAAGGTTGAGATTGGGAAGTTTTATTTGTTTAATCTAGATACTGTTCCTTTGTTGGATATGTGGTTTGCAAAACCTTTCTCCCAATGTATAATTTATCTTCTCATCCTCTTTACATGGGCTTTCAAAGTGAAAATGGCAAAGTCTAATTTATCAACTTTTCTTTTTAGAGATCATAATTTTATGTCAAGTCTAAGAATACCTCAGCCATAAATCTTGAAATTTTTCTTTTATAATGTTTCTAAATTGTATCTTCTTTATTTTAAATCTGTAATCCATTTTGACTTAATTTTGTTAATTTAAAGTGTCAGGTTTAGATTGAAGTTCACATTTTTGCTTAGGGATGTCCAGTTTCTCCAAAAGCATTTGGTAGAATGGTTATCATTCCTCCACTAAGTGGCTATTTCACTTTTGCAAAAAAAAAAAAAATGAGTTTGGCACATTTGTGTGAAACTATTTCTAGGTTCTTGCTTTGGTCCATTGACTTCCATGTCTATCCCTCTGTCAATACTATACTGCCTTGGTTAGTATATCTATATAGTAGGTTGCAATATTGGGTAGGTATAATGCATCTTTTATTATTGTCTTATAGGTCCTTGAGATCTGGAATGAAAAGGTTAATGTTTATATAGCATATCATAAGATCTAGTTTTGTTAACAGGAAGTTTGTGATTAACTGGCAGTGTGCACCTTTTTAGACTTAATACTAGTAAGGAAAATAAAATTTCAGCAAGGATGATATACTTCTTATACACTTCTTTTTATGAGTCAGAATTTAAAGCTATACTCAACTTATTCCTTTTTATGTATATATCTTGGTGACATGTAGTACATTCACAGTGTTTTGCAGCCATCAGTACTATTCATTTCCAGAACTTTTTCATCATCCCAAACGGACACTCTATATTCACTTAAAAATAAATCCCTATTCCCATCCCTGGTAATGACTGTTGTACTTTACATCTCTATGAATTTGCTTATTCTATATACCTAATAGAAATAGAATCATACAATATTTGTCCTTTCCTGTCTTGCTTATTTCACTTAGCATGGTGTTTTCAAGACTGATCTGTATGGAGTATGAAGAAATTATGTTTCCTTCCATGGTTGAATAATATTCCAGTGGAGTATGTACCCCATTTTGTTTATTCACATCTTCATAGATGTTTGGGTTATCTCTACTTTTTGGCTATTTATATTCTTTAAAATTTGGAAGTTCTTACAGAAACATTATGAGATAATTACTATAATTTCCTTTTAACCTCTTCAACAGAGGCTAAACAGAAGCCTAAATATCTCATAGACATCAGGTCACTTTGAATGAGTTTGAGTTGATGTATATCTCACAAGAGAGAGACACAAATCATTAGATAAGTTTCTAACATTGGGAAGTGCCTTGTAAATAAGGGAAGAGTTTGAGAAGCTTCTGATAGACTCTCAAAATACCCAACTTTAACCAGGGAAGCTCCCCCTTTATATGATTGACAGCTTGGTAGGACAAAAGTTTCTGTATCTAAAATAACTGAAAAGAAGTGCTTTAAATGAAATGAAGATTCTTTCTATCTGAAAACTCAGAAATTTCCAACAGTATTTATATTAATAGGGAACAAATGCCTGAAAGTGTAGAAGGTGACTGCATAACTTAGGACAAGAAAAGGGATATGGTTTTCTAATTAGGTTGGAGAATCTTTGTATGGAAAAATTGTGCAATATATGCCAAAGAATACTGAGTCTAATGTCTTGTTCATCTTGCTGGGTAATTTCCACTTTACATCACCTTTGAGCTATTTTACAATAGCATTTGTAGAAAATTGCTTATAAAGCAAATTATTCTTGTCCATAGGCATGCATATGAATACCATCTGATGGAATGCAATTAATTATTTTCCTGTGGAAGGATAGTTTTTCACATTATTATAAATGCGTTTCAGAATTCTGGTTGAGCTAGGTAAATGAAGTCATCATTTTTCTGCTGGTAACATTTTAATGGCTTCCTCATTAATAAATAATTTAAAGTCCTTTACAAGTGTTTATTTTGCATTTGTATGAGTTAGGATATTACCTTTTACAATTTAAAAAAAATTAAGTTTTTAAATTTATTTATTTTGAGAGAGAGCACGAGCAGGTGAGGGGCTTGAAAGCGGGAGGGAGAGAGAGAATGAGAATCCCAGGCAGGATTCACACTGCCAGCACAGAGCCTGAAGCAGGGCTCAAACTCATGAACTGTGAAGTCATGACCTGAGCTGAACTCAGGATGGGGACACTCAACCGACTGAGTAACCCAGGCGCCCCACTTTTTTATTTTATTAATCACTTAATAACATGGTGACCTGGGATTTAGGTAACCTGCCCAAGGCCTAGGAGATTAGGTCTTGGCCAAACCTGGGAGAAATTCTGAAGATAATGAAATTACTTCCTAGGTGCCCAGAGGAGCTTACAGAAACCCTTACAGAATTCTAGAATTGTACAAACAGACTCAAGATTTCCTGACTTCCATCCAGACTTGTCTTCACATTGTAGATAATAAAGCCAAAAGTCAGCAGCTCCACCAACATATTCAGAGTCATCTAGCAAGGGAGTTACACACTTAGGGGCAATTCCAAGACTCAAATTAGGTCTCTTAACCTTACAGCAAGAGAACTCTTGCTTGGACTAGAATTTTCCCTATAAGCACAAAACATGCAGCTTTTGTAAGTCTAAGGAGAGAATGTTTGGAATAGACATAAAATGAATTTTGCTAATAGAAATAGTGTTTTCTGAATGATAGGAACACATTGACCCAACTCATGCAACAATTTGTCTCTACTTTTATAAATTTTTACCTTTAGGTGATTGAGATGACTTTGTGACTTTCTGTTATATAAGTTATTCATGTGGTTGGTTTTGTGATAAATAAATATTGGCATCTTCAGCATTTTAGGCTAATGGTGTTGAGGCAAGTATATTAAAAATGGGCTGCATTATTTAAAATGTTAAGGTTTGTTCTGTAGTTTTGCTTTATAAATAACCTGGAAGGGTGTTAACAATGAACAGAGCCATAACTGAACCTATCAATTATGAATCAGAAGGCCTTAATCTAGAAAATTCACTTACCTGTGGAGCAAAAAAAAATTTTTGTCCAAGAAGGAAACAAAGGTCACAAACCTAACATTTCAAATAATTTCCTCAATAAATATGCTACAGATAGCAGAAGTGACACTTCAGTACAAATGGAAACTTATTATTGTAATTTCATCATGAATTTTAGGGAGAAGACAAATATTAAGAATGAAGAAAATAAATATACGTATCTTAACCTTGTCGTGTTGCTTTCAGATGGTTTCTATCTCTGGCATACAAGTTGTTTCTACGCTAAAAATAGTCTCTTCCTTCTGAGAACTTACCCTTAGCATGCACACTCGCTCTCTCTCTGTCTCTCACTCTCTCTCTCTCTCTCTCTGACATTGAACCTGGATGACTTAGGCATTTCCGTTATTGATGTAGAATTCATGGCATCCTTAGATATTCAGTTAACAACTTTGATTGAGAATCTTTATGAACCAGGATCTGACCAGAGTATTATCACTTGACTTGGGTCTTGAGGGAAGAAGAGTAAAGGTAGCAATAGAATGTCAGAAACTTGGAGCAGCCTCTGTGAAGGCATGAGATGGTGAAAAGACATGGCATCTTCCAGAAAGGTGTTGATACTTAAAGCATAGAGTCTTCCTAGTAGTTGGAATTGAGGTTGGAGACAGAGTTGAGGAAGCTCCCCTCTCAAAGGCAGTATGCCATGATAAGAAATCTGGTATGTTGTTAAATAAATGACCTTGGTTGGGTCTCTACTTCCTAACTGGATTTTATGTGCCTGGAACCTAGAGATACTATAGTATATTCTTGATTTTTTGGATATTCTTGTATTTATATTAATTCTTAGATATAGTTAATTACGGTAATAATGTGACCAGTATTACTGAAGGTATTTCAGTATACATTCTCTCCCTTTCTCCTGTATGGAATCCCCACATTTCAGCAGGCATATGGTAAGACACATGTGTGTATATGTGATTGGATGTGTGTGTACATGCATGAATACACACGAACATATGTTCTAACTTGAAGGTCCTTGCCCAGCTTCAAGTCCATGAAAGCATGGACTTAATAGTTTGTTTTCTGCTATTCCTTAGGACAGAGCCTACCCTGCTGCAGGTGTTGAACAAGTTAAGTTGATGAAACAATGAATATATTCATTGGTGATAGTTGGAATGATAGGATTTTGTGAAGAATGAAACCTTTCCTCTAAACAAAAATGCACACCTCGTAAATCAGAGGACATCACTGGAGCCTGAAAGAGAGAATGAAGCAAGCACGTTGAGCTATTAAACATTTTCCTTCACACGTGTTGGAAGATGAGGGTAAAAGTCTTCAAGTGACTCATTTCCTGGGTAAAATGGAAGAGAAAATGATAGATGGAAAAATGACCTAAGGAAGATAGAAAAACGTTAAATGTCAAAGAGAAAAATAGATTTCAAGCAAGAAACCTGAAGAAAGGACCGGTTAGTTGCTAGTTGATAATTAATCAAAGAGCACATTGTGGAAAGAAAAACTTCCCTGGTAAGACTGTGAAGAGCAGGATGCCTCACGGTGCTTGGAGTTTAGGGTTTTAAATTGCTATGACTGTGTGTGTGTAAGCGAGAGATTAATCATATTTTTCCCAGTGCAAAGCTAAGGTGAAGAACCCAAGTGCTGAGAACCGGGCCCTGAGTTTGGTTTTCATATAAACAATTTTAAGAGACGATGCCAGATTTGCCCTATTTTATGTTTTTAATATTACAATGAAAGTTGAATTTATTCAAGAAAGGTCACAGTGTGCATTATTAATAGTCAAAATAATTAAAGGAAGTCACCAGTGAGGCGAAACTACTAAAAAATATTTAATAATGACCCTTACTGTGTGCAGACACTGCGTGCACCACCAAGAGGAAGAAAAGATGGAGCGGACACTAGCAGTTCTTGCCCTAATGGAACTTCCATTCATGGGAAGGAGAGAACGAAACACACACACACACACAAATTAACTAAAGAAAATAACAGTCCCTTGCTACTGCTTGCAACAGAAATGAACAAAAAGCAGAGAGAGGAAGTGATACAGAGTGAAGGGATCTTCTTGAATAGCATGGTAGGGAAATCTCTTTAAAAAAGTGAATTGAAGGGGGGCGCCTGTGTGGCTCAGTTGGTTAAGTGACGGATTTTGGCTCAGGTCATGATCTCATAGTTCGTGGGTTTGAGCCCAGTGTGGGGCTCTGTGTTGACAGCTCAGAGCCTGGAGCCTGCTTTGGATTCTTTGTCTCCCTCTCTGCCCCTCCCTTGCTCATACTCTGTCTCTGTCTCTCAGAGATAAACATTAAAAAAATAAAATAAAAGAAGGTGAGTTGAAGGGTACCTGGGTGGCTCATTCAGTTGAGTGCAGACTTTGGCTCAGGTCATGTGATCTCAAGGTTCATGAGTTCCAGTCCTGCATTGGCCTTTCCTCTGCCTCCCTCTCTCTGCCCCCCTCCCCCCCCCACCACTTACGCACGCACTCTTTCTCAAAATAAACGTTAAAACAAATATATGAATTTAAGGTGATATCTTAAGATAAGAAGGGAGAGGGGAAATAAAGTTCCTGGCAGAGGATGTAGTGTGTGTAAGGTCCTAGGGAAAGAACTCTGTAAATCCAGAATTACAGAAAGCTCACGTGTGCAAGTTTCAGTGCATAGGAAGAAGGTGGAGAATGTGGAGCTTCCTATTCCGTGATGCTGGAAGGCACTAGAGGAGAACAAAAATAAGGCAATGAGGCCTCCACATTTTTTTTTTGTGAATGAATATCAGAAATAATAGTTACTTGTTTCAGCAATATAGCCACTCAGTTGAGTCATGTTTACAAAAATACCTCCTAGAAATGTATTCCTATTTTTACTAAACTAGAAAAAGACTATTGTGCTTCTTTATATAGCTGGGAACAAAATTTATGGCTGATGTAGGTTAACTATATTATTTCCCATTCTTTTTTTTTTTTTTTACTGCATACAGTATATTTTAGAGGGAAATTATTTGACCTCTGCTGAATCTAAGTGTGCAAGTCGTTTGAGTTGATAATCACTCCAAAACTTTTTATACTGAAGATTTCATATTTACTTATCTTGACCTAGAGCTGAATAGTTTGTGATACTTTGCTTTGTTATACCAGAAGGCGAAATGATAGGTTTAAATGATAAAATTAATTAATCTAAGTAAGTTACCTACTTTATGTCATGAAGGAATCAAATTTTGGTGTAGTTAATGTTTCCAAAAAATTGTTATTTGTGTATTACAGACAGGGATTTGGGTTTTCTCAGCATTATTATGGGCCTTGTCTTGAGTAATGATATATAGGAAATCATAGATCTGACGTGCTGGATATGTATGTTTGATACACATTAAAATGAATGCATGACAATACCAAAAATCATTGTTTATCATCTACCAAGTACAGTTATCTTGGGTACCACCGGTGTTACATAAAAATTTGGCATAAGCCAATGAGGCTCTTTTCTCATAGGGCCTGATCATGTGCCTAAACCATCCCTTGAGTAGGCAGACACAGCCTCTGTGCCTTCAGAAAAATCAGTAGCAACAAACTATGATGGAAGCATAAGCAAAAATGGAGCCCAACCAGATTCTAATGATCTGTACTCCCTGTAAACTGCTGAAGCCTGGGGCAATTCGGCATGCTCTGTTGGCAGTACATGAATTACTTACTGATGGCCACTCTCAGACCGAAGAACCTCGAATTTTGAGTTCTGCTGTAGATGCCTAGAACTAACTCATTACATACACTGATCAGAAGCTCATGACTTACAGAAGGCTAGCAAAGACAAATATGACTCATATGGATGCACCCTTCTCACCTCTGGCTTCTCCATGTAAGACACGCTTGGTTACACAGATGTCTTTTGCCTACTGTCAATTAAGAAATTAAAACATTTGAGAAAGTAGGGCATATGTTGACAACTAAAAGCAAGATTCATGTCGAGACTAATTTAGATGAGGTAGACAGCTTCAGTCATCTAAAAGATAAGCCAAATCTTAATTACATTGGAATGTCATCAGGAATTCTCTTTTAAGCCTCTCCTCAAGGAGCAGGTAGATAGTTTGTCATCTTAAAAGGTAGAAATCTACTTGTTAAGCCTAATATAACCTTCAGAGATATGCTTTAAAACAAACTCCTCAGAAGATCAATAGTGTTACAAATGGGAGGCTGAGGTAAAGGTTAGGACTAGAATGTACCATCAGATTCTCTAATGGGGCTTTTCCAGTAATTTATTTTTTCCTTTCTTTCTCTTGCTCCCTTTTTCATTGTATTCAGACTATATTTTATACTTACACATGAGGGAATTTTAAAGATACACCATTAATGTAGAAAGAATATCATATAATGAGAAAACATCAGTATAAAACAAATGAAAATGTCAACCTCCATTGGTGTTTTTGTTCTGTTCATTTTAACTCAGCAAACACTTGTGGAGTGTCTAGCATGTGGTATAGTTGTTGCCGCCATTTTTAGGAGAGAAACCGAATGACATGACCCTTAATCTGAAGGAGTTCCAGTCTAGTGGGTTGTGGTCATAGATGTAGGATTTACCCATGAAGAGCTTGATGACCTTGTGCAATGTAATGTGGGCTCTAGGGAGGTTTAAAAGGGATGCCACTCTCTTCTGCGCTTGCTAGTTCTGGCCACAAGAGTATTGGGGTGGCTTCACTGAACAGATGGCATATATGCTGGAACTCTTTTTTTTTTTTTCCAAATTTCTTCTTCTTCTTTTTTTTTTTTAAAGGGAGAGGGGGAGTGGGGGGGAAGGGAGAGGGAGAGAGAGGGAGACACACACACACAAACACACACAGGGAGGGAGGGAGGGAGGGAGGGAGGGAGGGGGAGAGAGAGAGAGAGAGAGAGAGAGAGAGAGAGAGAGAATCCCAAGCAAGCTCCATGCCATCAGCACAGAGCCGGATGTGGTGCTCAATCTTATGAACCACGAGATCATGGCCTGAGCAGAAATCAAGAGTCACATGCTCAACTCACTGAGCCACCCAGGCGTCCATTTCCAAATTTTTATTTAAATTCTAGTTAGTTAACATAGAGTGAAATACTGTTTCAAGAGTAGAATTTAGTGGTCTAGTGTTCATCACTTACATTAACACCCAGTGCTCATCATAACAAGTGCCCTCCTTAATGCCCATCACCCATCTAGCCAATCCCCTGCCCACCTCCCTCCATCAATCCTGTTTGTTTTATATAGCTAAGGGTATCTTTATGCTGTAACTCTTTACCTAAACTTCAAATTTGTTATACCCGTTTCAGTTAAATATTCACCTTTGGGGAACAAGGGTAATAGGAACAGCCTATACCCAACAGTTAAATAGAATTCATACGTATCCCACATTAAGACATGCTACCTTGTATAAACACTGCTTCTCTCTCTCTCTCTGTCCCTTTTTTTTTTAAAGGGGAATTACATTTGAGTCTGTATCTCGCTGTATATAATCTTGTCTCTGCATTTTGAACTCCTGATGGTCAGTTCCCCATTACTATCATTGCCCCCATTTCTGTGTTTATACCATGAGATACACTCAGTGGTTTTTCTCAGTGGAATAATAGTATGAATCTGAAGCCCAGGATACACAGAGGAAACGTTACAACTTTCCCAGGGAGCAAGAAAGCCACAATCTGTGAATACTTGTTGACAATAAATGCAAACCAAATCTAGTTTGATTGGCATTTGGATTAGAGAAGGGTAGGTAAGAGTGACTGTAGACTATCCATATGGGAAAATAGGTCTTCCTTATTTCTGTTAACACCTGACAGTGTGGGCGTAACTTGTAATCATCCTTTCATTTGACTTCATGACAACCTTTCCCTAAGAAAAGATTAATTCTAAGAGGTTAAGAAAATTTCCCAGACACAGAATCCATAAGGCTCAGAACCAGGACCAGGATCTGGATCCCATCTTCTTGCTCCATTTTCTTGTCATAAAACCACAAACAACTTATATGATGCAAGAATTGCCACTTGAACCATGAAGTTATGTCCTGCCAAGATTGTCCTTTTTGTGAACGACAAAGAGCAATACATGTCACATAAAAACTAGCCAGAATTTCTGAGGCTCTTTTTAGCCATTATTTCCATAGGGCTTTGAGTGATTCATTTGATTAATTAGAATGGCGCTGAGTCAGCCATGTTCTACTTGATTGCTTTTTGCCCTAGCATAGGATCTATTTTTATTGATTATGCTTCTGAACTGTTCACTGTTATGTTGTCAAATATTGTCCTATTAAGTGGTTTAGTTCCGTACAGTGACTTAAGCTGCGCTGAAAGGAACTGCATTAGTCAGAAATTCCTCCTAATTGGACGTGAACGCGAAATGTTTACATGTCGTCATGAACAACCTCTACAATCTGTTTTATCACTCAGTGGCCTCTGGCCTTCCCCAGTGCAGCATGTATGCCTCCATGTGCCATCATGCCTTCTCCCCCCTTGAGAATGATCCGTGAGCATGCGTTGATACATGTATTACACATGGATGCATGGATCTTGAAGCTGATTTGTTATGGGTGAAAGATGCTACAAAAAAGTGCTGTTGTAATAGAAAAATTAAATGGAAAAAAGTCATGAATAGTTTGAGAAAGAGAGAAGTTTCATGTTTTTAGTGTTAGTATCTGGACAAAAGGGAAAGTGTCCCTATGATCATTGAAAGAGAAAAAAGGGGAGATAAAATTAATAGTAGCACCATTTCTTACTTAGAGTCTCTGTCAGAGATGAACTCTTTCAATAGCTCATTAATGATTGTCAAAGGTACAACTTTTCTCTCAACATAATAGACTGGTACCATTATGATAGGGGTATATTTGTATCATTTTACTAGCTCCATTTAGGGGTGTCTGGGTGGCTCAGTCGGTTAAGCATCCAACTTTGGCTCGGGTCATGATCTCGCAGTCCATGAGACCCAGCCCTGTGTTGGGCTCTGTGCTGACAGCTCAGAGCTTGGAGCCTGCTTCAGATTCTGTGTCTCCCTCTCTCTCTGCCCCTCCCCTTATCATGCTCTGTCTCTCTCTCTCTCTCAAAAATAAAGATTAAAAAAAAATTTACTAGCTCTATTTGGATTGTATTTCTTAGCTGAATAATGCACTGAAAATAAAGGTGCAAATGCCCCCAAGGAGCAAAAATTCATTCTTAAGAGGACAGAAATCCTACTCTTTTTGTGTACCAGGAACAGATATACATAAAAAATAGAAGCATACGTATGCATATATGTATGCATATTAAAATTTCTATGTATATGTTTTATCTATGCATATCTGTGATACTGAAATTTCATAGTGGGGGCAACTTGGTAAACAATGTCAAAAAAGTCTCCTTAGGGAATGATAATAAAAAAAATGGTTGAGAAACGCCACTGTAGACATAGTAATCTTTTTTTTTTTTAATGTTGATTCCCAAAATAAGTCTGGTTATAATCTGTCACTCTACAAAGATATTAAAATTTTATTGACTGTATTCTCTGTGGTGTACATGATATTCTCATGACTTATTTACTTTATAGCTGGAAGTTTGAGCCTCTTAAATCCCTTTACCTATTTCACCTGCCCCCTTGCCCTCCCCTTTGTCCCCCCCCCCAACACACTGCCCCTGACTGGTAACCAAATATTTGTTTCCCATACCTATGAGTCTGATTCTGTTCTGTTTTGTTTGTTTGATTTTAGATTCCAAGTATAAATGAAATCATACAGTATGTTTGTCTGACTACATATGTTGTTGTAAATGGCAAGATTTCATTCTTTTTTTTATGCCTGAGTGATATTCCACTGTGTGTGTATGTGCACGTGTGTGCATACACCCCATATCTTTTTATCTATTTTCCTATTGATGGAGACTTCGGTTGCTTTTATATCTTGGCCTTTATAACTAATGATGCAATAAACATAAAAGTGCATATATCTCTTTGAACTGAGGTTCTTGTTTTCTTTGAAGAAATGCCCAGAAGTGGAATTGCTGGATCATATGGTAATTCTAATTTTATTTATTTATTTATTTATTTATTTATTTATTTATTTATTTATTCATTCATTCATTCATTTTAATTTTAACTTTATTTATTTATTTTGAGAGAGAGACTGAGTCGGGGAGGGGCAGAGAGAGAGGGAGAGAGAGAATCCCAAGCTGGTAGCTTGGAACCTGATGTGGCCTCCATCTAACAAAATGTGAGATCATGACCTGAGCCAAAATCCAGAGTTTGACACTTAACTGATTGAGTCACTCAGGTGCCCCAATTCTCATTGAACATGTGTGAGGAACCTCCATACTATTTACCAGAGTGACTGCACATCAATTCACATTCTCACCAATAGTGCATGAGCGGTCCCTTTTCTCCACATCCTCACCAACATTTGTTTTTTCTTCTCTTTTTGATAACAGCCAATCTGACTGGTATGATGTGATACCTCATTGTTTTGATTTGCATGTTGCTGATGAGTGATGTTGAACATCTTTTCCTGCAACTGTTGGACCTCTGGATGTCTTCATCTGGGAGATTTCTATTCAAGTCCTCTGCCCATTTATTTATGTATTTAAATGATCTATATGCCCATCATGGGGCTCGAACTCACAGCCCTGAGATGAAGAGTCACATGTGCTCCTCTGCCCATTTTTTAATTGTTTTTTTTTAATACTAAGTTTTATAAGTTCTTTATGGTTTGGGGATATATATACCTTACCTGATATATGAATTGCAAATATCTTCTTGTTTTTTTTTCAAATATCTTCTCCCATTGTGTAGGTTGCCTTTTCCATTTTGTTGATGGTTTCCTTTGCTGTGCAGAAGTTTTTTAGTTTGATGTAGTCCCAGTTGTTTATGTTCGGTTTTGTTGCTCTTGCCTGAGGAGACTAGTCCAAAAAATATTGCTGAGACTGATTTCCAAGAGTTTACTGCCTGTATTTTCTTCTAGGAGTTTTATGGTTTCAGGTCTTAGGTTCAAGTCTTTAATCCACTGTGAATTTATTTCTGTGTGTGGTTTAAAGTAGTGGTCCGGCTTCATCCTTTTGCATGTAGCCATCCAGTTAGACATGGCAGTTTCTAGGGTCATTTTCAACACCATCTTTCTATGATGATGGACTTTTACATCTTGAATGTTACGATTATTGTATCTTTAAAGAACGTGAGATAAAGAGACTGTTTCAAAGTGAACAATGACGCATTATTAGCAATATGCATGGTGCGGTCTGGAGGCTGTGGAATTGCTGGGTGTCGTATGGGGTACCCTGGGAGAACTTAGAAAGGGTAGGACATTTCATTTCTTTCAACTCTGATGATGTGTTGATTTGCATGGCAGCCGGAGCCTGAAAGTAGGGGTGGAATGTGGTAGAAAGCACTGGTGGAGAGACCTGGTAGAATTTGTGATAGAGTTCATTTGTAAACATGCCAGTTTCTGTGTGTCAATGGTAAAGTTTAGGAATATTTAATCTTAAATGTTTGTGTGGTTACTCTTATCTCATTTCTTTGATATATTATGTAAGCAATTTCCAAAAGACATAAAGTAAGAGAGAAAATGACAAATTGATAATCATTTTATATTGCCCTGGTAATTGCATGCTGCTTTGTGCATATAAAATAAATAGCCATTGATTTTTATTCCTTACGTGTAGCTCAAGTCAAGTGGAAGGAGTTAAAATGAATTTCAAGGACATCCTTTTAGCTTTTCTATAGGGATGGGGTGTGCCAGTGTGCCCTTAGGCCTCTGGCATATAACCATAGACACACACAGTTAGAGCTACACCACTTTATGATTTATAGATGCTCTCAAAAATATAGCTTACACTGTTAATGTACTTAAGAAAGGCTAGTAAAAATCAGAGTCCTGCCTCCATAAAATGTAAGTTTCATTACCTGACTCAGGGAATTGAGTGTCTCTCCACTTGTGAACACAACTCTACCACTCAAGCCCAAGTCACGGATCATTTATTAATGTAAAAATGACGAGAATAGAGGGAATAGGACAATTACTGTTCTGGTCCATTCAGTCAATTAGCGAGCAAGGACATACACAAACAGCACTGGGAAGTGTGGCTGTTATTATTTACTTATTTAATGGAGAAAGAATTGAATCATGAGACAAATTTAGTGGGATCTTAAGATGTAAATAACAAAAATCAGAAAAATCAGAAGAATGAGTATTATCCTTTTTTGTTTCTATAAATTGTCAATAAAAATAGTAAGAAATAATTCTTTTTTTATTTTTATTTTAGACAGAGAGAATATGTGAGCAGGGGAGGGCCAGAGGGAGAGAGAGAGATTGTCTTAAGCAGACTCTATGCTCTGCATGGAGCCCAACGCAGGGCTTGATCCCATGATTCTAGGATCATGACCTGAGCTGAAATCAAGAGTCAGAAGCTCAACCAACTAAGCCACCCAGGCACCCCAAGAAATAATTCTTAAACTAGGATGCTAGATACGAATTAGCAGATAGTTACAGAATGAATACAAGTCTAGGTTTGCATTTGGGACTCTATTGTTCAGAGCTGAATCCATGTTTCATAATTAATTATGGCTATATTTTCCTTTTCAGGTAATATTTAATACATTTCATGTGTACATTTCCCATTTCATATAAGACTTAATTTTACAAACATTTGTAGAACATTTATGATGTCAATATAATATTTATAATTTTTTTTCCAGAAACACTGAGAGTATTTTTTTTCACATCTTATTATGCACAAATTTCTTTTTGTTTATTTGTGCTCTGGGCATCTAACTTGAGGATCGATGCACAATTTGAACAATAAATTCCTAATTTTTACTCATTTCCTAAGAGCTAAGTATAAGAGATTGTGTGTGCACACCCATATGTATATACTGCCAAATATCAAGCCATATCTTACCCAGCTCCATTATTTAGTGGCACTTCAGGCACATAAAATACACTTCCAGGTAGATTTATTTTAGATTGAAAAAATGTTTAATCCTGCTACTGAAGGAATAGCTGTTTTTATCTAAGATGATAAATTTGTTTTTCTTTAATAATTTTATCTGTTTTGGCCACCATTAAGTCTTGGTAACTCCCTGAGCTCTTAACATAAAATGCCGTTGACTAAAAATAGCAGTATTTATGATAGGATCCAGAAATTGAGTTTGCTTTTTGAATTAATTTGTTTTAAAGTCCTTTCTCATGCTTATTACTGCCACAAAGTCTGACATTCCTCAAACTGACCAAGTTAATTTTGGGGGTTTGGGATTTGATCCAGATCATCTGGATCTAGATGCTTTACAATATGTGTTATCCCTTAAAAATGGTTACTTAGGTCAACTGAAACTCCTAAAAAATTCGCATATTCTACTTTAAACATCTGAATTCTTTTAGGATCCCTTCAAAGCTGAAAAGCTCAATTTATCATCCAGATGGACTATATAAAATGAGCATTTAGTGTTTTGAGAAGTATCCTTACCTTTTCAGTTGAGCTGGCTTTATTTCAGCTTCTGTGTTACCCACAGAGAGAACACTACCACTCCATAATGTGGCTCTGTGTGTAAGTTCCTCGTGGGCAGGGGTCAGTGGGTGGTGGGGACGGTGATAGGGTCGTTTGGAGTCACGAAATGAAAGGGAGACAAAGAAATAAAAGTACATAGGGGCTCTTGTGCTAAAATATGTCAATTCTGCTCTCTGATCAAGTTTCTCAATTGAATGTCAGATAATGGCCCTATTATTCCCCACGTTTATGTGTTATTTTTATGGTTCTCATTTCTTCTCTGTAATATTGGGGCAGACTCCGAGAACTTCCCGGGATATTACAAATGGAACCTGCACAGTAGTCGTATTGTTCAAGTGAGAGAAGAAATAGAACCAAGGGGGGAAGCTTGGAAAGGAAGTTGTCCTTGCTGGTAAAGGCCTGTTATTTTTAACCTTAGAAGGCTGTCTTAAAATGAAGGATTGTTAAGACTACAGTACCCAGGACTTGCCATATTATTTAATATCTAAACTCACTTTAGGTTAAATCCATAATTGGACCACCTGGACTAGAACCGTGAGGGGCTTTGGTTGTGAATGTGTGTTTGACAGCTTAATTCTCTTTGGAAATTTTCAAATAGAAAGACTTACATTTCCTCAGGGGACCAAAAGCACTGGCTTAGGCCTGCCAGGACAAGAATTTCTTAGCTTTGTATCTGACTCGCTTGATCTTCCTTTGCTTCTTTGTGCTCATTTGCAAAATGTGAATTGAAGAATTAATTTACCTCTCAAGGTACTATTGATGGAACCAAGAAAAATGGTTGTAGAATGTTTTGAATATATAAAGACCTATGTAAGTGTCAAATTATAATGACAAACTGGGTAGCCCAATTATCTATTACAACACTTCCCACTGTTTGATTAACCAAACAAGATTACCCATATTTCTTAAACTGCATCCTTCAAAAAATGTGCTGCTTGCTCCTGTAGACTGTCACACTGAAGTTTTAATGGCAAAAGGTGTCACATCTTGACAACCTTTTAAGCTTGTTTATGTTTATGAATTACATTACAAAAAGCCTTTTCATTTATGTTATAGGTTCTGAGTTGAGACTTCATTTTTATTCAAGACTTAAATCTTCATATTACCATGGGCCATTTTGACTTAATTCTGTGACTGGAGTAGAGCCCAGGTCAAAGTTAAACTTGTGTCCTGTTTACGTTTTAAAAAAGACAACCTTAATTCACTTTAGAAATAAGATGTTTCCAAAAATACTGTGGGGTGGTTTTTTTATCTCATTCTAGGAAAATATATCATTCTTGGATAAGGGGTAAATTTGTTCTCTCTCTCTCTTTTTCCCCCAAAACAAATTTGTGTTGCCTAAACTTACGTGCATGTAGAGTAGGCCCCATGCCACAGGTTTTGAGTTGATAATTTATCCTCTTTTTTAACCACAAAGTTCAAATATGATTGGACCATAAATGGTTAAAGAAAACAAGAACCTTACAAGGTCACCCAATGAGCCAACTTTATAAATAGAAATTAGTAAATGAAAATTCAACCAGAGTTCAGATCAATCTCTACTGATAAATAAGTGATTTTAGATGTTTTTAAAGCCTGTTTTAAAAGAGTCAACACCATAAATAGTTTACGATTAGAGTGTGGTCGTTGATAAAATGCTTTACCTTGCAAATCTGCATCCTGGGGTCCAGCTGCCTTCAAATTCATATACCTGTAAGTATGCCATAAATAGTTCCTGCATTTGGGCTAAAATGGTCATCTCTCCAGATAGCAGTGTCTAATGTAGTGTCTCCTGAGAAGAGAGACATACAAGTATGCTATGATTCACACATTTCCTCCTGTTCATGCATCAAAATTGTTACCTGTATCTGTGAGAAGATAGTTAATCTCATGCCCAACCTCAGTTTTTCATTAGAAGGTCAAGTTTGAGTAGAAGATAGAGCAAGTTCAAAAACGAATTGATTTGTTGAAAGGTGATACTGGACACATGTCTTTAGACATTTGTCAAAACCCATAGCCTGCACAACATGAAAAGTGAACCCTCATGTTAACTGTGGACTTCACTTAGTAATGATATATCTGTATTGGCTCATCAATTCTAACAAATGTGCCACACTTATGCAAGATGTTAGTAGGGGCAACTGGTGTGTGTGTGTGTGTATGTGTGTGTGTGTGTGTGTGTGTGTGTGTGTGTGGTGGGGAGAAGTTTCAGGAATGCTCTACTTTCCACCCATTTTTCTGTAATTCTAATATTCATACTCTACAAAGTACAAATTTAATAATCTTTCAAGAAGGAAATTATACCCAACGATCATGATTAGCTCCTTTTGTAGTACATTAAACCTTGGTTTGCAAGCATAATTCATTCCAGAAAGACACTTGTAATCCAAAGTCCTTGTATATCAAAGCAAATTTCAAGAACCCTTGGCTAAGTTGTGATCATGTGGTGTTTAGCGTTACATACTACTTGTTTTGCAAGACATTGCTCATTTATCAAGTTAAAATGTGTTAGAAATGTTTGCTTGTCTTGTGGAACACTCTCAGAGCAAGTTACCATCGAGGTTTTACTGTATATTTTAAATTCTACCTCTTCTATTATTAACAAAAATCTCTGAGATTGCTGAAATCTTAATAACACTAAAATCTTAATGGTTGTCCTGACCAGGAACATTACCATGCCACCATATTAAAAAAAAAAAAAAAAAAAAAAGAAAGGAAGAAACAGAAACAAGTGTAAAAAAATATGTATGTGGTTAAAAACCTTATTTAAAATTCCCTGTTCTGGAACAGAGGGGAAAAGATGAGTCACTGGTCTATTATATCTGAGTGATGACAATTGCTTCATGACTTAACACTGAATCATCTTGTAATTCCTGAAAAACAAATAGGATCTTATTCACATAGCGTATCAAAAATGAAACCCTTACCTTTCTTTTCCATGGCATTGGTGGTAAACTCATGAAACTATTTTACAAATTAATATTAGAAAAACAAAATGAAGATTAACTGATTTTATTTTATTAAAAATTTTTTTAAATATTTATTTATTTTTGAGAGAGAGAAAGAGACACAGAGCATGAGCAGAGGATGGGCAGGGAAACACAGAATCTGAAGGAGGCTCCAGGCTCTGGGCTGTCAGCACAGAATCCGATGTGGGGCTTGAACCCACGGACCATGAAATCATGACCTGAGCTAAAGTCAGCCGCTTAACCAACTGTACCACCCAGGCAACCCAAAGAGTAGCTGATTTTAAATCAAGATGGTAGACTTCAGTACATGTATTCATCTCTCATCTCTCTTTGGACTTGATAGAAATAAAGCTATAAAATATAAAAAATATCATAAACAAAAATGGATGTGAGTATATTTACAGATGAAACAGTTTGTAAATACTAGTAGGCGTATACTTTACACATCATTGTATATACTTTTCTTTTTCTTGAAAATTGAATGTATTGAAGAAGTCTTAGTATATTAGCACATACAGACCTTTTTACTAGATTCCCGTCAATGGGCATTTAGTTGTTTCCAGGTTTTTGTTTTGTTTTGTTGCAAATAAAAATGTTTCAATTGGCTTGAACATAGCTTCCCCTGCAAGTGAAAGAACATTTATAGGACAAATTATTACGAGTGAATTTTGGAGTCAAAGGATATGTGCATTGAAAATTTTGATACTGTTAATTCAGCAATGTCATATATTTAAAAATCTAACGAAATCTAGGGGTTTAGTTGGCACAAATCTATGATGAGTAAATCTTAAGGAATTACTAGAGATGCCAATATTAAAAGCTGTAATGTTCAAATTCATATAGAATCTTAACTCAGTGTGAAGTAAGCAAATAGCTATAACAAAATGTCACAACATAGTGGACAGCTTCCACATGATTTGTCAGCTGAAACTGTTGTGTCATTGCAACTTTACTTAGGGAGTTGCATTTAATGTGTGAATATCCTTTTTTTTTTTTTTAGATACACAGGTGATGTTTCCAGCTTCACTGTATTTCTGAAAATAACTAGAGTTTGATCCATAGTTGGTTAGATACATCTCATTATTCCTTCCTACCTGTTTGTTTAGTCACTGGAATGAAACTTGACCAGAAATCTTTCTTCTGAGAAACCAAATCAGAAATTTATTTCCTCTGCCTCCATTTCCATTAGAATGGCAAAGTAAATTTGCAAAAGAAATTTTAAAAAGTAATTAAATTAAATAAAAGATCTGCCTTGTGCTGAGAAATTCCTCCATGTACCATTTTTTTTGCCCTCAGGCTATAAATTTGCATTGCTAATCAAGCATTCTCTGGCACATGTCATTTTGATGGCTGTTGAGGGTAATGGCTAGTGCAGTTACAGTGCACCAGGAACCCCAGGCAGGAAGCCCCTTCTGTTGGCTCTGCTCTACAAGACTTTGAAGTAAGAAGGAGACTGTGATTATAACACGTCCTTCCTAGGGGACACCATGGAGATAAAGTTGAAAACCACCATCTGGATTCTTTAAGAGCTATGCTGAGGCATGCCTAATGATGGTAGCTCTGGTAATGTACCCCATACTGTCTGGCAACGGCATAATGATTATTTTTAATGCATGGTATGTAGGTCATACAGCTTTCTTCAAGTGAACTCTAAAGGTTTGCGTTCTCTCACTTTATTAAAAAAACATTGAAATTGCCTACGTGGTGCTGGAATAGTGACCCTGAAAACACACATGGCCAAACAGTTAAACTAAACAACATGCCTTATTTCATATATTAATGCACTTTTCTCCACAAAGAACCAACCCTTGTAAAGTTTTAAGTGAACTGTGAAAAGTTTAGGCCATTATTATTCCAGTGTTATTTAACCCAAGGTTAACCATCATAATGCGAGAACAGGCGCCACTAAGCCCTGATAGGAAGGTTTTGTCTGCACAGACCGGTGCGTGCCTGCTGTTTGCCTAATGGGACGATGTCACCTCCCACAGCTCAGAGACCTGGTTTGGGACCAAACCCCATAGGTCTTTGATGAAAAAAATCTGAGAACATTCTGGAGATGCTTGGAACTTGGCACAAGTCGTGGCTGCTTGACTTACTCCATAATGTTTACCGGGACAAGTTCTCACCTTGTCCTTTCAGATGGAAGGTGCCTTATCTGGGTGCAAGGTTTCATTTCAGTTCCAGATGAGCTTTGAAAAGCAGCACAGCAAGGGAGGAGCCTATTTGATCACATGTGCAGACACCATGTTTAATTTGTGTTTATTTTTTAAATGTTTATTTGAGAGAGAGAGACAGACAGACCGACAGAGAGACTGGAGCTGACATCAAGAGTCTGAAGCTTAAGCAACTGAGCCACCCAGGCACCCTTCAATTTATTTTTAAACTTCATTTCTTCAAGATTTAAGCATTGGCATATACAGCAGAGCTGAGGACCAGGCAGCAAGACTTCTTTCCTCTCTGTGAGCACAAATGGGGGACTGGACGGTGGCTCATACAAGCTCACAATTCAGTAGAATTTCATTCATTTCCTACTAGGATGCTCTATGTTTTGAGGAGCCCCAAATTACTAGCAGTGGGTTCCCCAGTTGCCCCAAAGAATCGGGCCCCACTATGACCTCCTCCTATCCATCCCATCTATTCCTACCTTCCCGGATGTATGCTTCATTCTAAAACCTTCAATCTAAAAGTCTTTGCCTAATGTGAGATGGTCAACTGTTCTTCCATCCTCAGAATGAAAAGAGTTGAGGTTGGCTGGGTCATGGGTTTTCATCTTTTGCTGTGTGCCTGGCATGGCTTGTAGCACTTTGACACACACTATTTTATGTAATTTTCATAGGTACCCTACAATGTAGGGTTATCATCTTTGGTGTCAAGATGAGGGCACTGATGTTTACCTGATGTACTCTGAACATACTATCTACTATCTAGGACCTCAGTGTATCTGCTGCCAAAGTTTGTGCCAGGCTTTATGCACGAAGTCCTACCACCTTCTAACTTTTGATCTGTGTTGTGTGGACAATTGGGGTGATAAGGGAGAAACCTCAAAGTGTTATTTTCGATTATTGAAAATGTTCTGAATATACACATAATATATTTGTAGGTGAAAACCTTAAATTACACTTTCAACTGGTAAAGTTATCTCTGGATGGTGAGATCACTGCAGTTTTTCTTAATTTGTACCTTTTTGTGTATTTCTAAGTGTTATGTATAGAAGATAGAAGTTTTATAATAAAAAATGTGTGACAAATGATAGAGTAAGATTTTCAGCCATCAGTGATAAGTTTAAACCATTCCATGATTCCTCTAAATACAGTGAGTTACTTAGTATAGTTAGCCTGTTATATTTTTTAGCAGTGAATTCCTACTGTATGTTTATAGCAAGACTGAAATGACAAACTTTATTTCCTTAAAACAATAATTTAATTCTTCAAGGTAGTAATATCACATACTTATTTACCTGTGTGATTATATAGGTGTACTTTTATGTCTGTATATATGTGCTTATTTTCCAAGCATACTGACATAGAAAATTATCTGAAAAAAAGTACCATGGCACATACCCCAGTTTCTGTGTTCCAGGTACCTAACCAATTGCTAAAGGTACCAATAGCAGGGGCACCTGGGTTGTTCAGTCGGTTAAGCATCTGACTGTGGCTCAAGTCATGATCTCACAGTTGGTGAGTTCGAGCCCCGTGTTGGGCTCTGTGCTGACAGCGCAGAGCCTGGAGCCTGCTTCGGATTCCGTGTCTCCCTCTCTCTCTGCCCCTCCCCTGCTCACACTTGGTCTCTCTCAAAAATAAGCAAACATTAAAAAATTAAAAAAAAATAAAGATACAAATAGGAGATACTTGCAGTAAATGCACTCCTATTTTTCCATTTAGCTAGTAGACCTGCAGTGCATATTCTTCAGTATTAATTTAGAGGAGAAAACATTCCTTATTCCCTAAGAATAAGAACCAGATTCCCAACTCTGTGAAATTGCAAGGCAGAATTTAAGAATAGCGTTCATAGAAAAATAAATTGTGATTTGTAGATGATAAACACTAAGACTTAGAAGTCTTTCACTGGGCATCAAAATGCATTAATTATTCATCATGAAATAACATAATCTGAGCCAGAAGTTAGGCTAGTATGGTCATGGGGGAGGATTTTACAACGGCTAAGATGTCATAATTTGGAAGTATTTGGGATTTTGTGATAGCCAACAGGAAGACAGAATTAAAAAACCAGATCAGATGGGATTTTAATAAAGGAATTAGTCTGCAGGTGATGCATTTCTTAGTATCTTCAGAGATTTGTCTGGATTCTCAACTGTCCCATCGCTTGACTTGATTAGAGGTCAATCCTTTGGAGCCTGGAGAACCTCAGGGCTTTCTCAGACTTGAGAGGTTCCAGGTTGTCCTGCCGTGCGTGGTGGAGTGAGGGCTCTACACTGGTACTGAACTTGAGCTGAAGCTTACTTTGAAGTAAAAAATGTAGGATTACTTAAAGATTTGTTGTTGTCACATAGAAGGAGAAACATCCCTGTGTGCATCCATATTCCAATGAATGTGAAAGCCGACTGAGGAGTCAGGCTGTCTGAGTTAGCCATGGTTAAAATGATCACCGGAGATTACCTGCAAGGAGTGTATAGAGCTGCAAGGAAATTAAAGTACTCAGGTGCCTGCCTCTGAACTAGTTACTTGTGGTTCACTGTAGCACGTTTGGAATCTATCCTCTGGGTCCTATTTTTTTTTCACTTCTGTATTCTCTGATCCTCATTTTACTGTTGGACTAGTCTGCTTTTGGATCCCTTTCCTCCTCCTCCTCCTCCTCCTTCCCCGGCCCCCCTCCTCCTCCTTCCCCTCCCCCCTCCTCCTCCTTCCCCTCCCCCCTCCTCCTCCTTTCCCCCCTCCTCCTCCTTTCCCCCCTCTTCCCTCCTCCCTTCTCCTCCCTCCTCCTCTCTCTCCCTCCCTTCTCCTCCACCCTCCTCCCTCCTTCCCTCCTCGTCCCTACTCCCTCCTTCCCTCCTCCTCCCTACTCCCTCCTTCCCTCCTCCTCCCTCCTCCTCCTCCCTCCTCTTCTCTCCTCCTCCTCCCTCCTCCTCCTCCCTTCTCTTCTCTCCTCCTCCTCTCTCCTCTTCTTCCCTCCTCCTCCTCCTCCTCCTCCTCCTCCTCCTCCTCCTCCCTCCTCTTCTCTCCTCCTCCTCTCTCCTCTTCTTCCCTCCTCCTCCTCCTCCTCCTCCTTCTTCTTTTCCTCTATCCCTATTGCTTTGTTTCTTTATCAGTTCATTTGACTGTTTTGCCCCAGACTCTGGACGAAATGGTCATCCCGTTCATTTATCCATTACTATTTGAAAAAACAGACAGCCCAAAGTGATTTCACCAGAAACATTTCTTTTCCGGGGAGACCTGTGCCAAAATCGTTAATCCAAATATTAAATCAGGGGCCCTGTGGAATCATAACTCAAAAAATGGAAAGTTAGGGGCTTATAAAAGTTTCTGTGATTTGGACATTTTTCTTTCTGTGTGAATTTCAGCTAACATCAATTGCCCCATATCCTCAGTTTACTCTTGTTTCTTGGTATAGTTTGTGGACAATCTCTAATTTCAAATCCTTGGGTTATTTAATCATTCATTGGAGAGTTTAAAAAATTGGGGCACCTGGGTGGTTCAGTTGGTTAAGTGCCAGACTTTGGCCTAGGTCATGATCTCATGGTTTGTGGGTTAGGGCCCTGCATTGGGCTCTGTGCTGACAGCTCAGAGCCTGCAGCCTGCTTCAGATTCTGTCTCTAGCTCTCTCTGCCCCTCCCCCTGCTTGTGCTCTGTCTCTCTGTCTCTAAAGTAAATGTTTAAAAAAATTAAAAAAAGAGTTTACAAAATTAAGCTGTGAGGAGAACTAAACAATGTTCATTAATTTACTTAAGGAAAAGAAAATCTTACTCTAGAACTGCTAACACTTGATGCTTTTCTAGGAAATGATAAAATTTATCTTGATATTTAAATGCATGAAATACTAAACCTGCCACTATTTGAAGTGTGGCTCTGAGCATGAGAACATGAATGTGTTTGAACTCTTCCGTTTATATACAGAGTCTAATTTCATCAAATAATTTCATTTTGCCTTGTCCATAATAAAATGTTGCTTAGTTACATTTCAGCTTTTTCAGAAATGTATCTTTTGCGGGACAGTATGAAAGCTAATTATTAAAATATAAAAAGACATGTTTTTTCTCAGGGGCTTACAATTCATTTTTTAACATCAGTATACTGCAAGACTAGGTACATGGTATTGATTTCAACACCCACTAGGTCTTTCTTTTTTTCCCCCTCATATGTATTGTTGCCTTTAGTGTGACATGATGATTTATGAACCTTCTTCTGAGTCTTGATGTGAAAATGCTTGTAAATGTTTAAATACACTGGCATTTCTTGAGGGTTATTGATTTCAGATTATTTTTTTCTTTTACCTCTTTAGCTTCTATCCATACAAATCTGGATCTTCCCTATTCACTCAATTTATTTTTCTCCTTTTGCCTACTGCCTTTGATGTCATTTTTCTTTTGCCTTTCTGTAAATCTAAGTTTTCTCTAACTAGGCTCCCCTCCCATAGTTATGGACTACTTTTCTACTGAAAACAATGATACTTTGATTTTTTTAAACATGTTCATTCATATTGGAGAAAGCATGAGTGGGGAGGGACAGAGAGAGGGGAGGAGAGAGGAAGCTGCCTCTGTGCTGACAGCGGTGAGCCTGATGTGGGGCTCAAACTCACGAACTGTGAGATCATGACCTGAGCTGAAGTAAGATGGACCCTCCACCGACTGAGTCACCCAGGCGACCCAATGCTACTTTCAAACTTGATCCCTGCAGCTGAATCTCACTCTGAACAACATTGTAGTCCCTGAAATCTGCTTTCTACTGAAGATTAGTCTTCTGGCTTCATCATGGAGTCATTTAGTTTTTCACAGTGAATGGATTAGAGGTCAGAGTTGAGGAGAAAGGGCAATGAAAAGACAGCTATTTAAATATGATTACCCTTTAAAACCTCCTCTTTCTGTATTTGAATTCATGATCATTAATATCTTCCCCTCACTGTCTTCATCTCTCATGTATCTCGTTATCAATTCAGGTACTCTTAAATTTTAGACTAGGTTGTATTAAATTCCTGACATTTTAACGTTGGCCCTCCTTATGTCTCCTTTTCTAACTTTTATACACTGCTGCTTGTATTTATTTCTTGGTTTCAGACTGAAGATGCAAATGGTTAATTTTCATGCTTTTTTCCTCAATATAATATTCAATTGTTTTTGTTGTATAATGAAAGAATCTTAACAAAACCTTATTTAGATGGCTTGTTTATGAGACCATCCTAAGATGTTGGTTAGATCACAAAGAAATGGTCTTAATTTGATTTTATTGGTCAAACGTTTTTTCCTGTCATTTGGGGTGTTAAATTGTTGGGCTCTGTTGTGTATTTAACATGCTTAAAAGTGGTAGCAAAAATGGCAGGAAAGCTTGGCTCTGCTGAACAATGATTGGACAGGTAGTATACTCAGATACTTTCTGCTATTCAATTTAACAGCTAAAGGGCTTCGTGCAACTTAATGTGGTTCTTCTCTTTTGAGTCTGATTGTGTCATTGCTAGGGGTCAAATTCTCTCTCCTTTTCCAGGTGTAGTCTATGGGATGCCTACCTATAATATAACTAGATAACACTGAGTGGTTCTTATAGTTGAAAGGACTTTTGAAAGGTCTCTAAAGTCAGTTTTGGCTTAAAGCATGAATGAGTTTGAGATTTTCACTTTGTGCTTTATCCATTCTGAGTTGATCAAAAATTTTTTAAAATATATTGTAACTTAATTGTTTATTGATGATGTTAACTTTCTTTTCCTCTAGACACTAGAAAACTTTAGGTACTGGGCCTCAAACATTTTCCCTTGCTCTTAATCTAATATGATTTGATTAATTGCAGTTATATGACCAATACAAAGACCCTGTTTTCAAGGACTTTAAGCTTTCTGTTTTCTCCTAGCCCTCTTGGTCAGATGGGTAAATTATTCCATTTGCCTAGATCTGTCTTGGCTCACTTTTAGCTCGTCTCTTACTTATTTTTGTCTTGCATTTTTTTTTTCTGCCAAAAGAGTGCTTTGATCTGGCTATATTATTATTTGTCTTTGAGACTTTTGTAGTTTCATTTTTATGAGATATTTGAGTTTTGACCTTCAGTCACATTTGGCATGTAGACCCCAATAGCTAAATTTATTTTCTTAGGGATCTCATTTCATTATTCTCACACTGTAAAAATCCTTTTGAGTATTAACTTCTTTTTTTTAAATTTTTTTTTACATTTATGTATTTTTGAGAGACAGAGACAGAGCGTGAGCGGGGGAGGGGCAGAGAAAGAGGGACACAGAATCAAAAGCAGGCTCCAGGCTCTGAGCTGTCAGCACAGAGCCGGACACGGGGCTCGAACCCACAAATTTTAAGATAATGACCTGAGCCGAAGTCAGACACTTAACTGACTGAGCTACCCAGGTGCCCCATAACTTTTATTTTTTTTTAATGCTCATAGTCTTATATGAAGAGTCATACATTTCTAGGAATCATTTCTAGAAATTTCTTCCATTAAATTCGCTTTGGTCTGCTAATAGTTTGCTCAGAAACATTGATTGACTCTCCATCATACTTCTAGGTCTGACATTCAGTATGGCCTATGCAGTATGCTCCATCTCAGTGCCTTTTTGTATTGTTGATTTTGTTTTGTGTCCAGTAATGAAATCTAGCTGGACTACTTGTTTGTTTTTTTGTTGTTGTTGTTGTTACATCTTAAGTTTGTACTTTTTAAAAAAGTTTATTTATTTTGGGGGGTGACAGGGAGAGAGGAAGAGAGAGAGGAAGAGAGAGCCTGACATGGGGCTCAAACTCACGAACCATAAGATCATGAACTGTGCCAAAACCAAGAGTTAGACACTTAATCGACTGAGCCACCCAGGCACCCCTAAATTCTGTACTTTTAATAAATGCTTCCTTCCTACAGAATTTCTTCTTTCCATTTAGACTGTCTCTTCTCATCTCTCTCCTTTAATATACCCATAATGCAAGCTCTTTGGAGCCAAGAACAGTAGTGCTGAAGTCAAAGTCATGGGTCACTTACCTTCACACAAGAAAAAAGCCAATTTCAGGCGACATGTTTACCCTTATTCATGCTTTCTTGACTGTGCTTGTGATTGGTTCCAAGGAAGCAGCACCATATTCTGTGGGCAGTTCAGTATTACCCACACCTCCAGCCCAGACAGACACAAACATACACAAGTTTCCCAAGGAAAACAAAACATGTAATAATTCCTATAAGCAAAACCTTGTGTTTTTTTTTTTCTTTTTTTTTTTTTTTTGGTACTTTTTATCAAAAGAATTACTTAGAGGAATGTGCCATACTGAGCGAATGCCATTGGAAATACACATGCTTTGAAGTATAGCTCAGTGGGATAGTGTTCAGATAAACAATGCATAGTAAAAAATAAGAGCCATGCCAGAGTTGGGAAAAAAGGTGAGGGCTAAATGTGGAAATGACACGAAGGGTGTCCCATAGGGACAAATGGGGATATGTTATAGCTTGTCTCTCTGTCATCATGCTAGTGGCACTACCAAAGTATAGCTCTGGGAGAAGTAAAGAATGTGCCCCCTCCCCTCACTCCATTAGTCCTTCCTCCATGGATTACTATGAATTAATCTAAAAATCCCCACATGGTTGCTCCTGAGCTGCTACTTAAATTTTGGAGCTTTTCTAGTGACTCCATACATTGACTACAACCACTGGGAATAACAAAAAGGTTAAGCAAACCAAAATGGCACAGCTCCTTGGACACTTTGTACTTTGATATTACATGAGGGCCATTCTGTTGAGCCTGTGTATGTTTACAAATTTCTTTTCCTAAGCCTACCCTCCCTCCCCCACTGACTCATGGTGAGGGAGTAGGGTGTACATCAAGTCTATTGCTACATTCTTTGCTTCTGTTATAGTTCAATACAAAGTGTTTCTAGAGAGTTAGCTAAATAGCTGTGAGAACTTGATTAAACTAAGTCACTGGTATAATTGTCTTTCTCCTGCCAATCATCAACCCATGTATCCAATATTTATTGACTACCTACACTGAAGGTATCCTGAAATTTATTGAGCCCTTTGGATCTATAAGCTTCTGTTTTATTGTTTCCTTAGGAAAATCTGGAAATCCTAGACTGAGCCTGTATTTCTTGTCTACTTGGTCTTTCATATTCCCTCATTTTTCACTTATTTCCATAGAATAGCATTCATGTTTATCCTTAGCACAACTGATAGGATTGATTTTAGTGTATATTCTTTTTACTAATTTTAATGGATTCTAAATTTATTGAAGATTTCACTCTTCTTCTATTACATTAAATCATTGAGTTTCAGTCTTCACCTGAACATGTTCTTTTCTTATGTCCCATGGTTCTTGATTCCAAAACTATTTGTGTTATTTGTCTCTTTCTGGGTGCACTTCTGAAATCCTATTTCTTGTTAATTATCTGCAGAGATAGAACTTTGTTAAAGATAGGGAGAGATGTCTTATTTTCTTTTTGTTTTAGTATTTCTTTTAGACTCCATAAGAAATCTATTTCCAGTGCTTCCCCAAAGAATGGCAGGATGGAATGTCTTTAGCTCCTTTCCATTAAGATCTAAACTTAAAGAAGAGGAAGATGGCTAAATTGTGCTTGAAGAAGCTGCAAAGGCATCATTTCATTATAAAACACTGGGCTAACATGGACTTCTCTGTGTTGAGTATTGAGTTATCAAACCCCACACTACTGCAGGTGTGGTTCACAGAATATTGCCAGTATGCAAAATGTTGGCTACAGGTCCACAACAGATAATTAAGGTAATTGAAAATAAGGCTTTTGAAACTTGCTTTAAAAAAATCACAGTTAGGGTAATTTCATGGCTGTTGAGTCTAATTGTTGAAAAAATATTGTCCTTAAATTTTGTATGATGGATGGTTACTTTAATTTGCTAAGTAATTCACTTTTATTTTCATTTTCTTAAGTATCATTCTGCCACAGATTGGAAATTTTAACAAAATGAATACAGTGATTTTTCACACAGGATAACTTGAGAAGCGCTGGTCTAAATAAGCAATCCTTAGCAGTATGCTTTGAAAAAAAAAAAAAAGGTTGTTTATTTTTGAGAGAGAGAAAGAGAGAGAGCCAGAGCATGGCATGAGCATGTGAGCAGGGGAGGGGGAGGGACAGAGAGAGAGGGAGACAAAGAATCTGAAGCAGGCTCCAGGTTCTGAGCTGTCAGCACAGAGCCCCAGGGATCTTGACCTGAGCCTAAATCAGAGGATTAACCAACCGAGCCACCCAGGTGCCCCCAGCAGTATGCTTTTAATTCATGAATTCAGAACACTGTGCTCCAATACTATTCCAGTATTAAAGTTCAGCTGTAGTTTCTGAATGACTGTAGGAGGAACAAAGGGAAGGAGGAATGGCTCAGGGTCTGGCTGATTTAGAAGATAAATTGCCTAGATTTTGAGGAATAGCAGCTTCTTACTGGGCAGCGATGATCTTGCATGAACTCAGCTATCAGGGTTGTATTTCCTTGCCTTCACGGGGCTTGGGGAGTTCATTTGGTCTGGGCCTGTCAGACCAAGGGGAATGAGTTAGATGGAAGAATGGATTTTCAAATCTATCCCCATAGAAGGTGCCTTCAGTGTGAACTGCCATCCTACCCCCACCTGGGACTTTGACAAATTATCTACTCTTATTTCTGTTTCCAGGGATTTTCTCAGTTATTATGTATTTGTTTGCATTCATGGGTATTTTACGAGGACCATTAGGAGGGGTCCTACAGCCAGGTAATCTGCTACCTTAGTTTTGCAGAAAGGCTCCCAGTTTAGTTTATAAAGGACACCCCTTTGCTTCCCTTTAGTCGCAAAGAAAAAAATGTCTACCTTGTGTACTTTCTTTATGAACACATTCCAAGAGATATATTGAAGCTGCAGAAAGGAGGAGCCTTTTCATGACAGAGATTTCTAGCATGGAGACAGCTCTGTTAAGAGGAACTAATGATATATTGATTAATGTGAACTGAGCTTGGGGTTATCTCTTTTTTCTTCCTTCATCTACCATCTTACTCTGACACTTTGGGTTCTTTAGTATTGAATTTCTGCTTTGGAGCAAAATTCGACTTTATAATAGTCCTTTCAGTTATATTTATCTGACATAGATAAGATACAAACCCTGTTGGATCATGATCTTTGTCATCCATAGTAATCCCCAGAATCATCCAACTTCAGCAATTGATAACCTTATCCATTATGATTTACCTTGAGAAATACGCTATTGCCTTTTACAAAAAATGTAAACCTTTTCTGAGTGTAAATAAAACTTTCCCTGAAGACATACCAATAGGCATAAAAATAAGCCAAGTAAATGCCCTCATGTTGGAGGCTGGAGGTAGTGACAATGAATGTCGGATGGGTTGAATTTGAAAGCCCTCGGCATGTGAAAATTGATTACCCTTAGCTGCTCATGCATTTTCCTGGGAATAAGAGCCTCTCTATTTCCTTGGGAATTGAATAGCCTTTCAGTACACCTGCTGTCTCTTGCTCCCAAACACAGATGCAACTAAATATTAAACAAGAAGCCAATAAAGTTAAATTTAATCTAATATTATGAATGCATCAAAATTGCCAACCTGTTTTTGCAAATTGATTGCTTGATTTCTGAACACTTGGAGGACTTTAGATGTCATGAGTATTTTTTTTTTCTGCTTCCACTGAGTAGCTGTCCATGTTGATATTCTTCAACCCTTTACTTGACATTCCAACGTCAATCTGTGTTCAACACAGTGGAAGATGGGGCAGACTTGTAACTTTTCTATATGAAGCAACAGAAAAGTGATGAATGGTCAAAAGAAAATGGTGTACTAAAGTAACAGTAAATTCCCTGCAGGCCTCAAACTTTGAGGTAAACTGATTGTGTGTCCTCAAGTAAACCAAGTGTGAACAATCTTAACTGAAAAGAAATTAAACAACAATAACAAAAACTTCAAAAGGACTTAAATTGATTGCTTTCTCATTGGGACATTACTCATCACTGTCAAAACATGATTTGAAAACAAACAAAATGGCATCACTGAAATGTTCTTATTTCAATAAACTTAATGGATACTAAATTCAAATTTATAAGCTACTTAAACTTCATTCCTCCCAGCATCTGTGCCAATCTGAATCTAACACAGAAGTCACGTTTCATTCAGAAAAAATGAAAGGGAGAAGAAAGGGGGTAAAAATGAGGGTGGCATCTGGTGGTATGGTTGCAAACAAATAGTTTTAGGTCAACTTAAAACAGGCCTTTTGGTTTTAGAGTAGATTTGTGCTGTGGAAAACACTGAAACAGGATCCCAACATTAATGAACAACCATGAGCCCTGTGAGGTTTGAAACAAGAGGAACAGGATGCTCAGTGCTTCCGAAAAAAGTTCCCTGAAATGTTTTAATTTTAAAGTTTATTTATTTTGAAAGAGAATGAGTGTGTAAGTGGGGGAGCAGGAAGGGGAGAGGTAAGTGACAGAATCTCAAGAAGCCTCCATGCTGTCAGCACAGAGCCCCCAGTGGAGGTCGGGGGGTGGGGAGGCTCCACCCATGAACTATGAGATCATGACCTGAGGTGAAGTCAAGAGTTGGATGCTTAACCTACTGAGCCAGCCAGGTGCCCTAGTTAGTTTTTAGTTTAAAATCAGCTGAGCCTATCTCTAGGTCTTTCCTTCTGTACTCCAAGTCAATGCAATGAATGAAAGCTCACTGTAATTTCTACACATCCTATGTTCTTAGCAGTAAGTTGCTAAGCAATTCAGGCAAAATACATTCTTTTGATATGAACCACATTGGTACCTACCCTGTATGGGTACTCAATATCTTTTGAATTAAGTAGATGTATGGAGTCCTAAAACAGATTGGTGTCACATTTCAGTTTTGAAAGTGTATTTACTAAAAGAAAAATGGATGTTTTATTTTTTATTTTAAACTGTTAGACCACAGATTAGTTCCTTGTTGTGAAATACACACATTAATAAATTCAGGACCTTAGTTTTTAAAAATATACATTTCAACCTAAAATCCTAACTCAAGAAAAGACTTTAAGAATGAATGGTTAAATAGAAGTACACATTTTCTTATTGATTACAGTATTCTGGAGTCAAGAGTGATGGTTTCTTAGGCCAAATAAAAAGCTCATAAGAGTACAATGATTAATTTTTTCCACTTTATCTTATCACATAGTCAAAACACTAACTGAATATGTATTAAGTAATGTAGATTTAGTCTGCATTACACCTCTACAATGCCAAAATAATAATTCCTTTAAAAAAAGTCTCTTAAGTAGTGTCCATCAAATAGGATGAAAGTTTAATTTATTGGGTCACATTATTTAGTTTTATGTTTAGGAAATGATTTTATCATTTTTTAACTTGTTTAGCTATATATTTGAACTACATACCAATATATATAATTGTGAATAATGGAATGTTGTGTTATAGATTTTAGGTTGTAATTTTGAACACAGATGTTTTTTCCTACAGAAAATAAGCCCTATATATTACATTTGGTTGCTAGAAGAGTCTTGAGAATCTTATCTAAAATAAACGTACTTAAAATCACTTGGGTTACCAATAACAACACCAACATCAAACTGTCACTTCTGATAGCACTTGACTCTGACAAAAATTTGCCCTGGATTTGAGGAGCCAATCCCCTTTGCAGAAAGTGCACGCTGAATCATGACCTCTCATGCAATCTCACTTGACAAGAAAGAAAACTGAGTCCTAGAGAGGTAAGCCTTACTTAAGAGAACTAGTTAATAGTGACAAAAACTTAAGTTTGTCAGCTTCTAGTATAGTCCTTTTGCTATCATATGAAATAGTTAGGACTACCTGATCTTAGATACATGGGAACATTTTTGGTACATTTCGAGTGGTAAGAATCATGATTTTCCTTGGTAATATAAACTATAGGACCAGAGTATAACAAAGCTAAATGATAATTAACAAAATATTTCTTTGGAAACATTGATTTATTGCCTGTTTTGTGCCCGGCTATGTGAAGGATAGCAAGACAAGAGCCTCTCTTATGTGGTCTAGTGGAAAAATCACTGTCTTGAGATTCAATAAAAAATAAAGAAAACTACATTAAATACCTACTGCATACACTACATCAAAAAAAGATGTTTTTTTATCACTTTAATTTTGTAAACAGAGGTAAAATATGTATTCATATGCAGCCCATTTACAATAGCCAAGATAGAGAAGCAACCTAAGTATCCATTAGTACGTGAATGGATAAAGGAAATGTGATATCCTGGCATATATACATATATCACATCTCCTTTATCCATTCATCTATTAATGGATACTTAGGTTGCTTTCTAAGTGTCATATATATATATATATATATATATATATATATATATATATATGTTATTGCATATATATCATTGCATATATATATATGATGCATATATCATGATATATCATTGCATATATATGAGTATACACACATATATATGCAATAAAATATTACTTAGCCATAAAAAGAAGGAAATCTTGTCATTGTGACAGCAGATGCTGTCTAGGATGGATCTTCAGGGTATCGGACCAAGTGCAATATGTCAGCAAGAGAAAGACGAATACTGTATGATTTCCCTTACATGTGGAATTTCAACAACAAAACAAGTGAGCAAAGAAAAGAGAAACTCAAACATACAGAGAATAAACTGGTGGTTGCCAGAAGAGAGGAGGGGGTGGGTGGGTGAAAGAGGTAAAGGGGATTGAGAGGTGCCAACTTTCAGTTATAAAAGGAATAAGTCACAGGGAGAGAAAATACAGCATAGGTGATACAGTCAATAATATTACAATAACTGTGTGTGGTGACAAATGGCAAGACGACTTACCATGGTGATCATTTCACAATGTAGATAGATGTCAAATCACTCAGTTGTACACCTGAAACGAATATTGTTTGTCAACTATGATACAAAAAGCTAAAATACGTTTCCAAATGTGATTTCTTTCTCCTCTTCTTATATCCTGTTCCTTATTTGGACCTGACTTGTAAAATAATGAAATAGAATGGTTTTCCTCCTTTATCTAGCTCTGTTGACCATTTTCTGTCTGGCAAAATGGCATAGATGATCTGGTACTGCAGGATAATATTTTAAAACAAGCAGGAATATTTGGTCAGTCATATTAGGTTATTCTTCTCCTTTGGTATATTGAATCATTGCCTCTTTTGCAATATATAAAAATTTTAAATCGACTCAATTCCAGCGACCATCTGCCAACTCCCCTCTGGGATTTTCCTTTAGTAGGAAAAACAAAAACAAACACACACACACACACACACACACACACACACACACACAAACCCAATAACTAAATAGGGAATCATTTGGAAATGGGAAACAGAAAAGACTTATATTCTCAGCCGAACCCAAACTGACTTTGGAATAAGTGCTCTGGGAAAAAAGAGTTTTAAAAAATCAGTTACTCTTCTCTGATGCTGGATAAACTGGGAAAATCATCAGGATCATATCCTAACGTTACACTAATTTTAAAAAGACATATATAATGATAATAGTATCTTTTAAGTTATTCACTTCGATAGTTTTCAAACTCCACCAAGAACAAATGACGGTTAAAATAAATGCTTAGCTATATTCAGTGTTAAAATCTTCACTTTAGTAATGTTCTTCTAGTATATGTATTCTCCCCCAACGACAACTGTGAATTTATGTTAACTTAAAAAATTTAGTGGTATTTCTATAGACATCAACAGACTTGTCCATATTAATTAACTGAATCCTTTTTAATCAGGCACAAATGAGTTATTTAAATTAACCATAAACTGTTGAGAAAAGAAACAATGCAATTAGAACACAAAACTAGATTGATTCCCCTGCCCCCAATTGTCAACTAAAATTTAACTTGGATGGGAACCAGAACGCGCTTGACATAAGAGGTATGGAATTATGATTCGATTGTCTTAATTTTAGTATTTAAATATGTTTGGAAAATGGATTATTTACCTTCTGCCTATAGTTAGTAGCTCCTGTTCTGTTAAGTCCCCAAACAGGACCCCAGAATAGCCTGTTCTTCAAACAAGAAGATCACCACCCTGCAAAGTGATTAGTAATGCCTAGAATGCAGCAGGGGTCCTGACTAATATAGAGATAATGTTTATAGGTGGTTTAAGGCAGGTGTTTCACATGGCTTAGAATGGATAAAACCTGATGAGGATTGTGCACCTTTTTAAAAAACTTATTTTCTAGTTAACATACGGTGTAGTCTTGGCTTCGGGAGTAGGACCCAGTGATTCATGTCTTAAATTTGACACCCAGTGCTCATCGTGAAAAGTGCCCTCCTTAATACTCGTCACCCACTTAACCCCCTCCCCCACCACCCATCCACCCTCTCCAGCAACCCTCAGTTTGTTCTCTGTATTTAAGAGACTCCTATGGTTTGCCTCCCACTGTTTTTATCTTATTTTGCCTTACCTTCCTGTATGTTCATCTGTTGATTTTCTCAAATTCCACATATGAGTGAAATCATATGATATCTGTCTTTGACTGACTTATTTGTACACATTTTGACATGGAACAGTTCAGAATTGGTGGACACAGCCAGGAGAAAGTTTTAAAAAAACACGTTGAGAATTAAACTGTCCTTGGAAAAGCCCATCCAACCATTCTATTCTACAAAGAGGTGATTACTCGCATGGAATCTAGTTGAATAGGTTAGGTAAATAGATTTTCAGAAAGTTCCTGAAACCAACAATAAAGTTATTTGTAATTTTGTCTTCCAGGGAGAGATGGTTCTTGAATAATAATAGTAAGTGTATTACTATTTGAAATAGTAATACTAAATGAAATACACACAGAAGCATTGTGTCTGTATATAGATTCTGTTCTCAAGTAATTATTGCCATAAATATTTTTACAGTATCGATCAGTAAACCTGAAACTCTGTTTTCTAATTAGCTGATTACTATGTAATAGTTGTCATTACTAATAAAGATTATCTAATAGGATTTATACCAGATACGTGCCCTGAGCCATGTTTACCAAATGAAAGTCTGAGAGTAAGCCTGTTACCATTCGTTATGGTTCTACATATAGATAAAGATTTACATATGCCTTTGGAGGAACAATGTGATCAGATTCTTCACAAGCCAAAGAATGCAAGGTTTTCACCAGCCCATTAGAGTCTTTTGGTCTGTAGGGGCACCTGGGTTGCTTAGTCCATAAGTGGCCAAGGGGCCAACTTCGGCTCAGGTCATAATCTCACAGTTCATGAGTTCAAAACCCTCATTGGGCTCTCTGCTGTCAGCACAGGGCCTGCTTTGGATTATCTGTCCCCTCACTCTCTCCTCCCCTGCTTGCACTCTCTCTGTCTCTGTCCCTGTCTCTCTCTCTCTCTCTCTCTCTCTCTCTCTCAAAAGTAAATAAACATAAAAAAAAATCTTTTAGTCTGTAGAAAATTAAAAACGAAGCATTTTCCTTGTTCACGGCTTAAAAAATAACATGATGTTCTTTTCCCCAGGCTAAAAAAACGTGAAGACAGGTAGGTGGCGGGATAAGGAGTGGGAATAATAAAAAACCTCCAGTTTTTACTTTAAGTGGGGAGCGGCAGTGTTTCAGCAAGCCTGAGACGTAGTGTTATGTACTCCACTACCTGTAGCAACTTGGACGTGTTTGTCTAAAGGGTGATAGATAGCGGTGACCCCTTCTCTTCTCTCCTGCTATCTGCTCATAGTTATAGTGATGTATTAGGTTTTCCTTGGCATAGCAAAAGCTTTCAAAAACCTACTTGCTTTTTTTTTTTTTGGTCAGGGTTTGAGTGCCTTTACAAAACAAAACAAAACAAAACAAAAAAATCTCTCCTATTTATCTTCCTGCAGTTTGAATTGCCTAGTGCTTTCCAGTTTCTTTCTGCGGCCTGCTCCTGACTGCATGGGCAGGGAGAACAGTGCGTTCAAATCTTATTAATATTTTTTACTTCTATTATGATCTCAAGTGTCCAGCCAGAGTATAAAGTAAGCCAGGTTGCCCCCTCCTTGTCCTAAATATATGTGGCCCCCATGTTTAGTTTCAGTATCCAAGACTTACCTCAGTCTCTTGATCTGTGTATGTGGGTACAGTCACTTTGAAACTTGGAGCTCCAATTTCCCAGAGTAACTATGAAGGTAGAAAATAATTCGAGTATGGAAAAAGTGAATAAACCCACAACGCCGTTCATTCATTCACTCATTTATTTTTTTAACATTCTGTAACAGAATTAACTGCACTTCGACCCTGGAAGAGCGGAAAGTGAAGCTCACCCCCAAGTTGAATTCCTTACGAAAAAGAAAGAATTGTAGGATTTTATTCCATTTTCCAGTCGATAACCTTCTTCACTTCTGTTACATTTTATGTAATGAAGTATTTCTATTTATTTCTAGTGCACAAAAGTATTGCTACTGGGTATTTTCCCCTCTTTTTATATACAATGAAATGGAAAAAGCTTAGCTGGGTTGGAAAAGCTTGTAGTTCAAAATATCTACATTTCAGTCCCAGCTCTGTACTTATCAGATACGTGAGATCGAGCAAGTTACGTATCTACTTTGAGATTGCATTTTCTCATATGGCAGCTGGAATAGTTGTATCTGCTTAATTGAGTGCTTATGAGGCTCAAATGAGGCCGGCCGGTACTGTTCCTTCAGTCTTGTGGATCTGATCTCTTAACCACGTCTCCACTATAGTCGGTACTCAATTAAGGGTGAACAGACAGAACATGTACTGTCTGCAATCCACAGAAGCTTTCCCAAGGCAGATATGTTGAATGTCAAAGGCACGGGGTTTCAAAGTTTGTATCTTGTGTTTCTCAAGTATAAGTGGTAGGGAAAGTGAAGTCCATAGAAATCAAGATGCTTACTCGGAAGAATTCACGTGGTCAGTGGCCCATCTAGGATCAGAATTTACCTCCTGATGTCTAGGCTGGTGCCATTTATATTAACCATATGACTGTGTAATCCATGGAAATTGGATCTTATGTGGAGTGTCATTACAATTGCACTGAAAAAAAAAATGTTCGAGAAAAACATTTCTCTCATCGCTTAGTAAATTCACTGGTTGGAAGGGTCAATATTCATTCTGTAGTAAGACACATTAATGTTAGTCAAAGTATTACAAATAATGAAGATTCTACATACACGTTGGTGTATTGACTGATCTACACAACCCTCATTTACTAAGTACTTGAGTATCAGCTGCGAGTGTAGTTATAACAACACTGTGACTGGCTCAGGGAACATCCAGAAGAAATCACAAGCCCTCTAGTGAAGAGATGTGAAAACAAGTGACTTCACATCCTAGTAAGGGTTTTAAAAGGAGGGAGGGGGTTTTAGGGGACAGACGTCAGATTGTCAAAGAGAAGTAGGAATCTTCCAGATGGATGGGGCAAAGGACAACCTCAGTTAAGTTAGAAGGAGTAGGTAGTAGAGGCCAAGACAGAAGAATGCATCAATATAAAATCGTGAATAAACAAAGTAACTTTGGTTGACTGGAGCTTAGTCTTTAAAGGAACCATCAGTGGGATACAAAGCTGACTGAATGATCAGGGGCAGAGCCTGGGAGCTCTTAACATTCTGTGGTGAGTTTGGCCTTTACTAGGTAGCTTTTTATTTCAACATACTATTTCAACAGTTAGGTTGTGGAAAATAACCATCAAGTTGTCTAACAGAAATTGGGAACATTTACATGATAGTTGTTAATGTATCCAGCAAATATTTATAATGTACTTGCTTGGTAATTGGGAGGAAATCCCTCTGCAACTGATAGGGCTCAGAGGGAAATGTTATTAGTCTGAGGACAGCGAAAGAGCCCCTGAGAAATCAATCTTTGACCAAAGCGATCCCCATTAGTGCCCAGAAGGAAAACTTACCAGACAAACATTTAAACATGATGGAAGTGGGCATTTTCCAATGAGAACTATGCAAGACTCCTTGTTTTTCACTTGGTCAGACATAGGAGTAGAAAGATTTCATGTATTCTCTTTGGGTTGGGGGAAAGGGGTTATTCTTGGTACCTATTGTTCCCTCAGGGTGTCAACAGTGACCCAGCAGTCATAAACTGACCATAACATCCAAACATGTGTAAAATGGCCCCAGTATTGTCACACTCCCTTACATCTGCAGTGCAGCATGGATTTTCCTCTCTGTTTTCCACTCTGCAGAGAAGATTATAAAAACCAATTTCCTGTCATTATTTAAATTAATATTATCTTCTAGTATGTGGCTGAAAGTGGTGCCCAGGATTTTGCTGCCTAAGGAGAGAAGGAAAGACATTTGAAAATTAATGACATCATTGTTTAGTAGAAAGGTAACTGAAAAGCAAAGTTGTTTACATAAAAATGGGCATTTTAAGGGAAGAAAAACATTAAGTAGTAATAAAAACAGAGATGCATCTGTTCTTTATTCTCCTTTTGAATGTGTTCTCCCCACCAATTTCAACAAAGAAGAGAAAATTTTCAAGTATGTTTATTCCCCCTTAAACAGGACTTTAACTGGCAGTATGTAGAAATACTAACAAAGAGCAAACAACAACAGTGGGGCTTTAAAAAATGGGTAGAAACCAGAAATGGTTGCCTAAGTGGTCTGTCTTTTAAAGTCTGGCTTTAGATAATGATGAGAAGAAAAACTCCTGTAAACCTTCTTGAGTTTCACATGCACATTTAGAACACTTCATAGGAGGGGAAAGTATATAATCAGGCTGTTTCACATACAGATTTTTTTTAACGTTTATTTATTTTGAAAGAGAGAGAGAGAGAGAGAGAGAGAGAGTGTGTGTGTGTGTGTGTGTGTGTGTGTGTGCACGCGCGCGCAGGGGAGGGGCAGAGAGAGAGGGAGAGAGAGAGAAAGCAAAGCGGGTTCCGTAGCATCAGCATAGAAACCGACATGAGGCTCTATCTCACAAATACCGTCAGATCGTGACTTGAGCTGAAACCAAGAGTTGGACACTTAACCGACTGCCCCATGTTTCACATATAGATTAAATAGTAACTACCTTACTGATGTGAAAATCACATTTAATCTAGAATTTTTTTTCAGTAAATCTTTCAAAATTGTATCGTTTCGAATGTGTTAGGACCTTCCTTTCTCAGTCTTATCTGGGCACAGTAACTACAAAGAAATAATACTAGGCTAGTGATCTTGGTTTTTGCTCTCTTGCTCTGTCTCTGGATCCATTGGAGCAAACCTCTACTCCCATGAGTGTCTTCCCAGTTCTAGCAGTTGTGTCATAGAAACCTTTTGTATCACCAGGGGTACACTGCTGGGTATTTTGAGCCTGGGATTGCAGAAAGCCAGAGGCTGTCCCAGTCTCCCTCAATGGAATGGAGAAGGGGTAATGACTTCTTCTCCCCACAAAATGCTCCAGCCTCAGTAGTCAGGACACCAGACCCATACTTCTCTTTCTGACACTACAAGCTTCATCTCTCTGATTGTAGACACTTTCTGGGAAAATCTCCATAGAGTTGACCTAAGGATGACACAAGATCATATGGCAAAGCAATCTTTAAAATTGCACATTTGCTTATTTCTCAGGTAGGCTCAGATAGTCCACTCCCAGGGATCGGGAGTAGAGAGGGCTTGACAGTTAAATGAAAGCAGAGTCAAGTTTTTGATTGCCTAGAGATTAGAAGAGAACCAGTGAGTCCACAGAAAAGAGTTCACATGCACATCTTTCGTTTCACTCTTAGGATCAGAGGACCTGCATGGCTTTTGGGGGAAAGAGTGGGTCCATCAGATTTCTCCATCCCGGAATTGGTAGAGCTCCAGGCATGTGCTCCTGCCCCTGCCAAAGTTTTAGTCCTGCTCCAATGCAGGAGCTGAAGAAGCCTGGCAACATGATTGCCTTCCTTCTGTGAACCAGAAACATCTATGGTTTTCTAAGTGTGAGCCTTCCTGCATTTCTTGGCTACATAAAGCAGTGGCTCATGTTAACAAGACTGAGATTGAGTCGTTGTAAAAGCACCTTTGTCCTTGTAATGCCTATCAGAGCCAGACAGCGCCCAGATGGACTTTCTGAAGCATGGTACCATGCAGTCGTTGATGTATGGGCTTTCAACATGGAGGTTTATGTGAAAAATTCTCAAACCTGTTTGTATTATTGTGCAAGAGGGAAGGAAAAGGGAGGGAGTAGAAAGGTCAAAGTTGCAAATAAATGAGTAAATGACTAACTTGTCAGTTGTGATTTTGATTTCTGCCAGTTTGGCTAATGTCTCAACTTTGGAAAACACTCAGTGGAAACTTTTTTTTTCTCCTTTTTTAATCAGTCAGGAGAAATGAAAGAAGAGGAAATAGTTATCTACGAAGTGTAAAGCACATTTTCCTTGGTGCTGAATTTTCGTCTGGAATGAATTTTTATGACCACATTATAAACCTCTGAAAATAGAGTTTAGTGGAAGTGCCGAAACTGCCTTAAATATATTTTACTGGCAAATGTGCTCCTGGAATGATTTTTGTAAAGGTAAAGGTATTAATTTTATGCAATCCATATGTATGTGTGTTTTAAAACATTTGAAGGGTTACTTATTTTCAGCATAACTAGCACATAATCAAAGATGGAACAGAATGATTTGAAGAGTTTTTTCAAGAAGAAATTACACATGCTGTCTGTCAAAGGTCCTGCATAATTCATTTTATTCTAATACCATGGTGCATTTAGCTCCTTACGATGTAAGCACCAGGGAAGATAGATCAGTCGGGTATGATTCCAGAATTTCCTCCTTAGAGACCAATACCCATTTCATTTCTGATGAGAGTATTCAATCAAAGTGCAAAAAAAAGTCTCTTTTCCCATCAGGGTGTTTGCAGTTAGAAGTCCAACAATTGATTTGAGAATTTAAAAACAACAAAAATGGATTTTTCTACTAAACCATATCATCCTTATTGAGTGATATTTGAAAGAATAATAAAAAGTTATGATGTGTATATACATACAGTATTTTAGCACAAGACTCTTTGCAGAAAATTCTTAGAATAAAGTTTAATTAAAGTTTGAAAGAAAATCGTATCTCCCATAATAGACATCAGATTTGCCTCCATTTTAGGGTGGTTTAGACTGATTTGGCCATGTTGCTATGGGGAAAAAACTTCCAGTCTTGCAATTTCTCTTGGCGCCGAGGCAAGAAATACCAACTGAGAAAAAGTATAGGCCAGAAGGAAATCATAAACAATTTTTGTAGGAACTTTTAATGCAAATGTTGATGCAAAAAGAAAGAAGGAAAAAGATAAAAAGGCACATCCACTGTTTAAATAGATTATGGGTAAAGTGTTTAAGTGGAAAATTATTGGAAAAAGAAAAGTGAACTCTTTTTTCAATATTTATTATTTTGAGAGAGAGTACAAGCAGGGGAGGGGCAGAGACAGAGAGAGAGAGAGAGAGAGAGAGAGAGAGAGAGAGAGAGAGAGAGAGAATCCCAAGCAGGATCCACACCATCAGGGCAGAGTCCAACATGGGGCTTGAAATCACAAACTGTGAGATTATGACCTGAGCTGAAATCGAGAATCAGATGCCCAGCTGACTGAGTCACCCAGGCTCCCTGAAAAGTGAACTTTTTTTGATAGAAGTCTCGTGTAGACTATGGTCTTGGTGACTCTTCCCTTGTCATCCACACCGCACTGTGTTCTGTATTTGTTTTGGGCATCACAGTTGACAAGATGACCTAAAGGGATCTGTTGAAGGAGAGTCACTCAGTAGGGTCCTCTTAATTAAGATAGTAGCTGAGGGGGGCGCCTGGGTGGGGCAGTTGGTTAAGCGTCCGACTTCAGCCAGGTCACCATCTCGCGGTCCGTGAGTTCGAGCCCCGCGTCAGGCTCTGGGCTGATGGCTCAGAGCCTGGAGCCTGTTTCCGATTCTGTGTCTCCCTCTCTCTCTGCCCCTCCCCCGTTCATGCTCTGTCTCTCTCTGTCCCAAAAATAAAAACAAAAAACGTTGGAAAAAAAATTATAAAAAAAAAAAAGATAGTAGCTGAGGACCTATGGAAACAAGCTTCTAGAAGCTCATGAAATGACTTCATGTATTAATGAACACGGTTTATTCTGGGTGGTTCTGAGGAGGAAGTATGAGTACCACTGGTTCTAGGTAAGCCAGGTGGATTTTTCTTCAAAACAATGAAGAAGTGTTGCATAGTTAGAGCTCTTGGAAGCTGGAGTAGGTCACCTCATGTACTGAGTTCGTTTTCTGTCACAGGAGAGTTAAAGGAGAAGCTGAGGGATTTAGTAAGAATTAAGGAATCCTGGGGCGCCTGGGTGGCGCAGTCGGTTAAGCGTCCGACTTCAGCCAGGTCACGATCTCACGGTCCGGGAGTTCGAGCCCCGCATCAGGCTCTGGGCTGATGGCTCGAAGCCTGGAGCCTGTTTCTGATTCTGTGTCTCCCTCTCTGTCTGCCCCTCCCCCGTTCATGCTCTGTCTCTCTCTGTCCCAAAAATAAATAAACGTTGAAAAAAAAAATTTAAAAAAAGAATTAAGGAATCCTGTGGAGTGTTAAATCAAATACTATTTTAGAGTCTGACTGTGACAACTAGGGTATCTTTGAGGTAGCTGTGTTTGCAGAGCCTTCCTTTACCTGCAAGAGTACGTTGGTAGACTCTGTCAATCCTGAACCATTGCCCCTTCTGGACGAAGTGCTCAAGCCTTGGACATGGCTGAACAGGTCCGTGGAGTAGAAGAAAGTAAGTGTAATGCCTTTTGCAGAAAAATCACTTAAGAAAACCCAAAGTATGCATGCACCTCAACTTCTACCCTACTCTTCTTCGGGAGAAAAGAGAACATTGAGGCAAGACAAAACGGAAAGAAAAGAAAAGTTATTGCGGCTTACAATAAGGGGTATTTGAGTACTAGGGATATCTAGGTTACTAGCTCAAACTGTTTTAGTTATGGCTTAAGGCTCTGGGTGTCAATCTTACCAGTTGTAAACCTGAAGCTCAGTAGATTTTCAACTCACCTCTGACCTGGGGTGCTCACTGGTGCATGGGCAATGAGTTTCCAGAAACAATTTGTCCTTTTGATGAACAGGGTTGGTATGACAATTTGGTGTAATAATGGAGATGTTGGCTTGTTGTAGCCTCTTTATACATTCTGTTTTTGTTCTTATAAAAATTATTATTACTCAGCTCCAGAAGCTATAAGCAAGTATCTCCCTTTTACAGTGGATTAACATGAACTGCACCTTCTATTAACCTGGGTGCTTTTTACTTTTTTTTTCCATGGATCTATAAATTCTTTACTACTTGAGAGCTCTCTGAAAGGATATACAGAGAGATTTCTTGATCCTGCGTATCCAAAGTCAAAGTCTTTACTGTACTGTCTTTGAAATGTGTTTTTCTCTTTGGTATAGCCTGCAGATGTGAGCTTTCTTAAGGATGCTGAGATCCAAGATTCATCCATCACCTTCACCAGTATTTCAATCTGCATCTCTCTCTCTCTTCCTAAAAAGTTACTGTAGGTATACCTGGGTGGCTCAGTTGGTTAAGCGTCCCACTTTGGCTCAGGTCATGATCTCACAGTCCCTGAGTTCAAGCCCTGTGTCGGGCTCTGTGCTGACAGCTCGGAGCCTGGAGCCTGCTTCTGATTCTGTGTCTCTCTCTCTCTCTGCCCGTCCCCTGCTCGTGCTCTGTTGCTCTCTGTCAAAAATAAACATATTAAAATTAATATGATTAAAATTTTAATTAAATAGATAAATAAAGTGTTACATCAATCTGATCAATTGATATGACAACAATTCAGTTGATATTACTTTAGGCAGTAAAACCATTTTAAACTCTCTTTATTCCTTTCATTCCTGTGTAAAAAAAGAGTGGTCCTGTAGTTGGTGGAGAAGAGCATACATTCACAAGTGAACATGAATAAAACTTTGTGTTTCCCACTATTTTTTTTTTTTTAGTTCTGAAAGGTGCCTACCAGTAAGGTAGTTATAATTTTGAATTATACTGACAAAAAGAAACTTAACAATGACAAGTCTTAGGAAGATTCTATTATTTGAATTTCTCACAACAACCGTTTTTTCCCTCAGAAAATTACATTGGTTAAGTGTTAAAGCCAATAGCTTTATTTTGGTCATCTTGTTTCTAGTCAGCTAGGGAATAGTTTCTTTTTTCTCCTGAGGTGAAATTGGTATATGACGTGACCTAACTTTCAATTGTATAACACTATAATTGACTATTTGTGTGCACTACAAAGTGTGCTTACCTTCCATTACTGTATAATTAAGTCCCTTCACCCATTTAAAACTTTGTGATGCTGGGTCCTGCTCTATACCAGTAAAATAAGAATCTCTGGAGATGGAGCCCCAGGCATTAGTATTCATTTCTCTGGATGATTCTCACATATGATACCAAGATTCATTATACTGTGTTATTGGATGTACCACAAATAAAGCCAAATGCCTAGTGGGAGAAAAAAGACTATTTGATTTAATGTGAAATTGGCCAGAAATAGCTGATCACTAATTTATGTCAGTACAAGAAATAAATACGAGGAACAAGCAATCAGAGGGATTTCCTGGTTCCCTGTCTTCCTGGGATATATACATTCAGAAGTGAACCCCAATGGTGACTTTCCTGAACTGAACATAATACTGCAAAGTAGAATGTTCCAATAAATGAGATCAACACTACTGGAATCAGTAATAGATTGGGTTAGTTTGTGATTTGGGCCAAGAGAAGATGTTTCCTATGAAGTATAATTCTCCTAAAAATATATAAAATATCAACATAAAAATACTTGATAGTATGTCATAAGGGATTCCGAGGAAGGTGAAAACTTCTCTCAAGGCATTCAGTATTTGTCACATCATCTGGCCCCCTAATAATCAAAAGCCATTGTAATATGACAATGCATTGGCTCATTCAAAAGAAACGTTAGTATGAGAAGAGATGCGATCCTAATACAGCCAGAAATGGGTATGTTTGGTATATACTGTAAGACAATATAGAATTTATTAAAAACCAACTAGGGTATCAATAGCAAAGCAGTCCCTATTGGAAAAACAGGTGACAACGTATGGCAGTATGGCTGATAATTAGACTATTTCATTGGCATATGACGCATGTCCCTATGTCAGAATTGTGATGTTCTTTCACAAGTTAGAAAGTTACCTTTCTTCTGAGCCTGCATCAGTGTGCACCCCTGTGAATCCACTCCCCCAAATAATAGGGCTTGCTACCAGACATGGGTAATGAGGAATAAGGATTTTGTGGTTTGCAGCAGGCTCCCTGTGGAATTTCTTTGAACTACAGAAACCCTGCTACTTGCTGTCTTTCTTGTTTTTACCAGTTGAGCACAAATGCTGCCTTTCAGTGCAACTACATGTTCAAAGCACAACATAAAATTGTGTTAGTTTAAAGGACTCATTAATTTCCTTTTGTACTCCAAATCCTCCGTGTTAACAAATGCAATATGCTGATTCTATATTCAAACTTATTCCATTTTGGCTGCTATTAACTTCAAAGGAAATCTGAAAAAAAGAGTGTAAGAGTATTAAATTCCTATGTTGAAAAATTAATACATTACTGACAACTGACCTACTTTTCAGTTCCTCTATTTTATGAAATTTTAAAGTTTTTCTATTTGTAAGACAGATCTGTGCTTAAACTTGTAACAGAGTATTGCTTCCTTAAAGATTAAATCTCCTGCCCTATCAAGTCAGTGTTGTTCTGTCAAAGCTTGCGTGTGGCATAGTTGTTTTAATATCTCCCTCAGAACTTTGCCATTCTGTTTGTGAGTGTGTGTGTGTGTGTGTAAGTATTAAGAATACAGATATTTCATATCTAAAATGATAAACTAGAAACAATAGTTAAGGAAAAAGGACGTTGTTTTATATTGCTGGTCTTAAAAATTATCCATTACTTTAACAAATTTTAATGTTTATTTTGAGAGAGTGGGAGAGACAGAGAGAGAGAGAGAGAGAGAGAGAGAGAGAGAGAAAGAGGAAGAGGAGAGGAGAGCGAGAGGGAGAAGGAATCCCAAGCAGGTTCTGCACTGTCAGCACAGAGACCAATGTGGGTCTCCATCTCATGAACTGTGAGATCATGACCCAAGCTGAAACAAGCAGTCAGACACCTAACCCAGTGAACCACCCAGACACCTCAAATTATCCATTACTTTAAATAATTTTTACCATTCACCTTATCGGGAATTGTCAATATGTGCGCATATTAAGACTCAACTAATATAATTTAAATATTAAAAATGAATAAATACGTGTGTAATCCAGTATTATCGCTTAGTGATGGGATTAACTAGGTTGTCAATTTAGTAAAACAAATCCAAATAGTTGGCCCTAAATTAGTACCCTTCTAATGAATAAATTTTAACAAATTTTCCCTGTGATGATGAACTAAGTTTGGTCTTTTACACTGACAAATGCTAAGCAGGATAAAAGGAAATGCAGTTGCTAGGTGATATCAATAATTCATTCATTTGATACTAAGCAGAAAGTTTAAATCCCAAGATGATATGACAATTTCTGAAGAATATCTATATCCAGCATAAAGGCGATGTCAATTTCTTAGGATATCTTTCTTCTGTATGAATATAAAAGAAATATATTTTCTATAAAATGAGTTTTAAAAATCTGTTTTCTAGTTTGCTCTTTTAATTTATCATTTTGGTTCTACATTTGTCTAAACAAAGCAAAAACATATGAGGGGAAAAACTCAAATTATTACAACAGTTTTTCATATTGCTACCAGCAGAGCTGAAGCTCATGATTGTGTTTTCAGAATTATTTAACTTGAAAATTGGTACATCTTTCCTAACTCCAAGTTTCTAGACGATTACATTTGGGGGGGAGGGATAGAAATGCTATGAAATTTGAAAGGTTTTTCACCTTAACAACAATGGAAAGTGATGGGAATTGAGGAGGGCACGTGTTGGGATGAGCACTGGCTGTTGTATGGAAACCAATTTGACAATAAATTTCATATTAAAAAACAAAACAAAAAATCCAAAACCAACCAACCAACCAAAAAAAAAAAAACCCCACAACAGTGGAGACTTTGTGCTGATGGTTCAGAAGGCTGGTAAAGCCACATCCTTTACTGGGTTTCAGGGATACTTCCCTTGGGAGCTCTTTCTGCATTAATAATATGTTATATCTTACCATTAAATCAGTGAGTAGAATCTAGCAAAAATTTTACATTAGACATTAATGGTATTTTTACTTCATGTCTTGCCCTGTTACTTTCTGAATAACTATTACTTGTGAAGGTAGAAATGGATGACTCTTACTCTTGGAGAACAATATGGGGGGTCTGCAAAAACTTCAAAATAGAACTACCCTATGACCCAGCATTTGCACTACTAGGTGTTTACCCAAAGTATACAAAAATACTGATTTGAAAGGGTACACGAACCCCAATGTTTAAGACAGCATTATCAACAATAGCCAAATTACGGATATAGACCAAATGGCCATTGATGGATGAATGAATAGAGAAGATGTGGTATATATATACAATGGAGTATTACTCAGCAATCAAAAAGAATGAAATTTTGCCATTTGCAATGATGTGGATGGAGCTAGAGAGTATTAAGCTAACCAAAATAAGTCAGAGAAAGACAAATACCATATGATTTCACTCTTATGTGAAGTTTAAGAAACCAAACAGAACAACATAGGGGAAGGGAAGGAAAAATTGGGGGAAAAAACACAGAGGGAGTCAAACCATAAGAGACTTAAATACAGAGAACAAACTGAGGGTTTATGGAGGGAGGTGGGCAAGAGGGGTGGACTAAATAGGTGATGGCATTAAAGAGGGCACTTTTTGGGATGCCCACTGGGTGTTCTATGTAAGTGATGACTCACTAAATTCTACACACAAAACCAATTTTACCCTATATGTTAACTAACAAGAATCTACTAAAAACTTGAAATTAAAAAAATGGATGGCTCTTTTTGTTCTATTTATATTGCTTTATCATGACTTTTTCCTCCCTATCAACGTAAAAGCACATGTAGTCAAAGAAAAGGTATGAGATTGAATATAATTAAAGAGTTTATGAAGTGCTTAACATAGCAGACATTCAAAACACAGTAAAGAGATACAACAAACCTGGTCTGGTGAACTGAAAAATACTGGGGTCGTGTGTAGACCTCATGCTTCTTTAATGGAAAAATAACTGTTTACCTCTAAGAAATAATTTTCATGTAGAAATGACAGCCACCCAGGTGGCTCAGTCAGATGAATGTCCAACTTTGGTTCAGGTCATGATTTCGCAGTTCCTGAGTTCAAGCTTCACATCAGCCTTTCTGCTGGCAGCACAAAGCCTGCTTAGTATGCTCTGTCTGCCTCTCTCTCTCTCTCTCTCTCTCTCTGCACCTCACCCTCTTATGCCCTCTCTCTCAAAAATAACACTTAAAAAAAAAAGAAAGAAATGACAGCCTTGAGTTGCCAGACCTGCTAATTTTTCTTTCTTTCTTTTTTTTTAATGTTTGTTTATTTTTGAAGAAGACAGAGACAGAGCATGAGCGAGGTAGGAGCAGAGAGAGAGCGAGACACAGAATCTAAAGCAGGCTCCAGGCTTCAAACTGTCAGCACAGAGCACAACGCTGGGCTCAAACCCACAAACTGGGAGATCATGACCTGAGCCCAAGTCGGACCCTCAACAGACTGAGCCACCCAGGCGTCACCTTTTTACTTAACATTTTTTTTTGAATTTTATTTATTTTTGAAGGAAAAGAGAGACAGATAGTGGGGGAAGAGCAGAGAGAGGGGGACTGAACCTGTTAATTTTTCAAGAGAAGCCCATGTGCTGGTGTTTTATGTAAAATCTCCCAACATTTATATTTTAGCTTAATTTTAAAAGTTCAGGTTAAATTTGGCTTGGAGCATGTAAACTTCCCCTAGAAACAAAGAAATGCCCATCAGTGAAGATGATTCTCGTATATGTTGGAATACAGAGTGATAGCTGACATCTCTGTATAAGTTTCTTTTTTTCCTCCTTGGAGCCTGAGTGTATCTTGGAAGTAGCATGACTAGGTCTTGCCATCATCCAAGGTGTCCATGGCCATATTCTTAGCAGCTGTATGAATCTCATCACGTTCTTTAAAGTTTCGTACCCTTAATTTGTTCATGCAAATGAGACTAAGGATGCAGCTAGATAATGTATCAATCATCAGAATCGCATAGTTTCTTGCATTTATTTATTTAAAAGATGACCTTAAAAAAATGTTTATTTCTGAGAGAGAGAGAGAGCGTGCACACAAGCAGGGGAGGGGCAGAAAGAGAGGGAGACACAGAATTTGAAGCAGGCTCTAGGCTCATAGCTGTCAGCACAGAGCCTGACACGGGGCTTGAACCCACGAACCATGAGATCATGACCTGAGCCTAAATTGGATGCCTGACCAGCTGAGCTACCCAGGCACCCCAGTTTCTTACATTTAACAACTTGTTTTAATTTTCATTTTGTGTTTTTGTTGTTTCCCATGAGTAACATCAAAGAATAAAGAGCTGTCTTCATTCGTACGTGATCACACAGGTTAAGTGCTGACTTGAAGACTTCTGAGTATCTTTTCTGTTGGACTCTGAGGACAACACCTCTTTCGAGAGGTACTGATGTTTTGCAGTTAAAGTTCAAGTTAGGCTCACATTTTCAATGTGCCACATTACATGCAGATAACAGCTTTTAAACTTCTATATCTCTCTCTTGCTCCAGCAAGATGAACACCGATTTATGATCCCTAGGCCTAAGGAAGGATCTCTTGGGGCATTACCTAACCAGTTTTTCAGTTGTGTTTTAGAGGTAGTGACAACAGCATTGAAATTATGAATTCAGGAGCATTTAACGGGGTTACCATTACCAGATTCTCATATTTCCAATGGTTTCTTCCAAATTCTTATTTGTCTCTCAGTAATACTTCAGTCTGCTCATAATGGTTTAGAACAGCTGGATTTAATGTGGGAACAGATTTCCCCTAACAGATTTTTCAACACAGTAGTCATTCAGTTAGTGGCTGGGAGTCATAAAGCTACATTTCAGCCTCTTCTCAAAAATTTGTAACATATTTGAATTATTTGTTAAGAAATATTAGCATGTTATTTTCATCCCTCTCTTGAAATGGTTCTTGGTCTCCCCTCTCACCCCCACCCCACATTCCTGCTTTCCCTGACTCTTTATCTCAAGATTTTGGTCATTTGTATTCCTTTTATTCTGCTGTTTCCTGGTTTCTTACCATCTTAATAATTCATGGAAAAGTGAAACAAAGTCTTACTCCCAATTTTAAATCAATCTTTGAAGATTCTAAAAGTCACTATAGGGAATTCAGCTCAGGGAATACTCCTCTGTCCAGCTGCCATGCCCAGAGATTGCCTAAATGTGACAAATGAAGGGGTGCCTGGGTGGCTCAGTGGACTGAACATCCATCTGGCTCTTGGTTTCAGCTCGGGTCATGATCCAAGGGTTGTGAGATCCAGCCCTGCACTGGGCTTCACATTGAGCGTGGAGCCTGCTTAAGATTTTCTCTGCCCTTTTCCTCCACTTGTGTGTGCTCAATCTCTCTATAAACAAACAAACAAACAAACAAACAAACAATTTAAATGACAGGTGAAACTAGCATCAGCAATGAGTAACAAAGGACACTGCAGACCAGGTTACCTGGGTTCTGACAGAAGCCAACACCAAAGCTGGTTTCTCAGTCTCATGTCCACCATCAAGGTGGTGAAGGGAGGAAAGATTATCTCCTCACTTTCTCAACTCAAAGAAGCAGTAATAAATATGATTGGGTATAGTCTCAGAACACTGAGTAGCTAGGTTGACCAGCTGGCAGAGTGACTGATATTAAAAGGTCAGATACTTGATTTTCTCTTCCGTCTCTTCCATGAGAAAAGTTGGCAAGCAAGAATGACAATGGGTGTAGGAATACTCATCAGTTTATTAGCCCAAATGGAAAGTGATTATGGAGGAGATCAAGGAAGCATGAAGTGGGGCTACATGGATACCAAGGAATGGAGAAATATTTAGAGGTAAACTCTGTTTCAGCTTGGCGAGAATAATGAGTTAAAGCAGATGATCTAGGATGCCTTATGGGTCTCTAACTTCAGAGACTGGACTGCTGGTCATGACAATCTGGAAAGTGAATACTGTTTGGGGGTTCTAAAGGTTTGAGAGGGAGGAAGGATGAATTACATTATAATATGTTGAATATGAGATGTCTGTGACACTACATACAGGCAGTGTCATTATTCAGGAAAGGCATAATAGATTTAAATTTCAGAAAAGAGGCTTAGGAGGATGTACAGTATGGAATTACCAGAAAAGAGCATGGACATGCCCACTATATGTGTGGAAAATGTTGCATTCTAGGGATCACAAACCTTAGAGGAGTTGATAAGAGGGAAGTTGATAAGTTGATAAAATGAAGGGAGGTGATAAGGAGAAAAAGAATAAGAAGTAAGGAGCCCATTGGTGTTACAGGGCTGCTATAGAGTGATAAGCTGACCTACAAGGAAACTGAGCAGTAGCCAGTGAGATGGAAAATTAATCACCACAAAATGCGAGCATAAACCCTCAGGAAAGCATTTTACATTGAAGACCATGGACAGCACGGTGAATAAATAAATGAAAGCAATTAGGCACTTAGACAAGAGAAATTATAGAAGTAAAGGTAGTATAAATTCAGGGACTTGAGCAGTGGGTACAAAAACATATGATTATGAGAAAGAACTGGAAACTCAACGGAACTAAGAGAGATTTTTCATTTTCGTTTTTCACTTGATGGTGTGTGTGTGTGTGTGTGTGTGTGTGTGTGTGTGTGTGTTGGGGACAACTTACCCGTGTTTACAAGGTGTGGGGATGGAAGATAAGGGAGACAGAAGAGAGAGAAAGCGTGAAATTATAGGGGAGGAAAGAAGGAACCAAGAGCGAATCTCAGAAGGGTGACTGAGCAGAGGTGGAAAAGTGGGTCCTGAAGCATAGAAGGTACTGACAAGAAGGGGGTTTGCAAGATGAGGGCAATGCCCTGTGTTGGTGCAGGGCAAAGAATGTCTAAACTTGATTTCTTCATAAGTAGAAAAGAGTTTCTGCTGATTGGCTGAGCTTGAGGGGGTTCATGAAGAGTCGGAACAACCAATATGGGAAATGACAGAAGCTGCACAACGTGGTCATTTAAGGAGAAGGAGGAGTGATCCTAGAGATGGGGCATTTCTCTTATTTTGTATTAAAATAAAGGGAGGTGATAAGAAAAAGAATAAGAGCTAAGGGGCCCCTTGGTGTTGAAGAGTCGCTGTAGGGTGAAATGCTCACTAGCGGTGCTCAGACCATGGGCTTGCAAAAGCCTGGAGTTCCCACTCACCCAGTCTACAGGATCCTGAATTTCTCCTCTAAGATCCTGATCCATTCAAGGACTCTGTTTGGGATGGTGATTTCCTGCCAAGTTCAAACTGCTTTGAGCCTCGGGTGCAATTTGAAAAGCTCATGACCAATAAAGGAAGGCCTTCAACAAGGAAAGAAATGGGAAAGCCATTTATATCGACAAATTGGTAACATTGCCCTCTAACATAGCCATTAACTAATTTGACACCATTTCAATGCAAGGAGTTTGTCTCGGTGTCTTTGCTCAGTTGGAACTGATGAAAAGTGCTCTTATTCTGTTTGCTCATAACTTGAGCAAGTTACCTTTGTTCTGGGGGCTCCACCGCATATTTCCGGCTCACTCATCTGTGGCTGAATTTAATGAGACCTACATCTTGCTGTGAAGTAGGTTGTGGCAATTATTGTGATGATTATTAAATCATTTTCCCCAGTCCTTTTAATCTTGGAAATGTTTAATTTTCCAAATCCCAAGTCATCTGGTAAAAGAAAAAGACTGCAAAAGCATCAACGCTCCCCTACCTTGGCCTAAAGTACAGGTTTTCCCTCCCATCTCCTTGATATTTACCGACATCCATTATGGAAATTAAAAAGCAGCAGTAACCCACATCATGAGGCACTTGCTGTTTGTTTGGAGATATGAGATTGAAAGTTGAGAAGGGAGTCCAACACGAAACTTAAAGGTTGTCATGGCAAAATGGTGAGATGGCGTATAAGGATGATATTTTGGAAGTCTACGGTTTTATTTTTTGGAAATTCATGTATAAGTGTGTATATGTATATATATATATATATGTGTGTGTGTGTGTATGCATGTGTGTAATATATTATATATATTATATCTCATATGTAATATACATAATTTTTATTATATATTTTATAATATATAAAAATATATTTGTATTTATATTCTATAAATATATTTTATATATAATTTTATATTATGTATGTAATAGCATTTTTTTGCTGAACTCTGGAGATCCTTATTTTTGGGTATATTAGTGTATATATTTTGAAAGATTGTGAGTTGCTGGGAAGACATTTTGGAAACTTATTTGCATTTCTTACCTACTTTCTTACTTATGTCAGTTACAGCCGAGATGCCCACACATGCAGTTTGCCCAGCAAAGTTCCAGTTTACCTCTGTTGCCTCTGATGTAATTAGTAATTGTGTCTTTCTTTCACTTTGTCTTAAAAGGCAATATTTATGTTCACCTTACCTTGGTATAGAGACCACGTTGTAGTTGACCTAGGATAGCAAGTGACAATAAAGCCCTACTTTTCAATTTGGAAAGTCTTTTCAGTTTGGTTTTCCTGGTAGGATGTGTTGTAAAGTGACCCTGATATAAATCCTTGCTGGCTCTCTTAGAAATGGTAAGAATGCCTGCATTTCTGCAACTTATCAAAATATAGGAAAATGTGAATGACCTTATGGTTATGCCTTTTGCAGCTCATTGCCAAAGCTATATTTTACTATAAATGTAAGAGCTTGAAAACACTGTCAAAAGCAGATCCTGAAAATGCTACAGATTTCCTTCCATAAGTAATGCAAAGTGGGGAATGATTCATTTCTGCCTGTGAAGTTGAGAAAAATAAATATTTGATGATATGACAGTCATCTTTGAAAAATAGACTGCTTTGAGGAATTCATTAGATTCCTTTATCACTTTTACTTAGAGAATATTGAAATTGCTTCTGAAATAATCAACATGTTCTACCAAAGGTAGGGAAAGCATGTTATGTCAATATGAAACCAACGTGCAGTTAAGGTGTAGGACCATGTACAGAATTTAATAATTTTTTATTGGCTTTTAAGAAGTTGCCTCATTGTCATGTTACTTCTGAAGGATTAGAAAAAGACAATGAAGACAAACTATTACGATGAGTTTGCCTATTACAGCTCTCTTTTACCAAGCAAGATGGAACTGATAGGGTATACACAAAAATCAAATTCTTTCTTCCCTGTCACCCCCTGTTCAAACCTACCCCTAAGCAAACCAACTTGCTTTGCCAAAAAATCCTTTCCTTGCCCCTGGGTGAAATCAGGTGTATCATGGAGTGTTTATGACCCTTCTTAGATAAAATCTAGCTGCTTTTAGGCTCAAAAATGGCCTTATTTGAGTTAAGATGTCTCTGATAGGGAATTAATCATATAATTAATTACATAATTTCAGTCTTGGGTTGGGCTTCATGAAAGGGAGCTGATGATAGTTCATTGTATTTTTCTTCATTTCTTCCTTCCCTACATTCCTCTGCAAGGACAGGGATTTAGGAGAAAGAGGTACAAGGTTAGGTGGTAATTATAATTATAGTCCATCCTTGGTTTACTCTAAGCTTGGAACATGTACAAGCCCATGGGATATTCTGGGTTTTCTAAACCCATATTCTGCTCTTGTACCCTGATTGTAGCTTCCTTGGGGCAGGCAATACATCGGGTTCTGTCTTTCGAGGCTTTCAAATTGGCCACAGATGCCTGATCCTTGGATTACAAAAGTGAACTCCACACGGATTTGCTTTGTTGGGATCTCTTTACCCCTTTGGGCGATCTTACTGTGTAATGTCCCCTTTAAAATAGTTTTAGGCCGGTCCCTTTCTGGGCCCAAGCAAAAACTCATATATTCTTTCCCACAGGTGGAAGGACAGTGGCCTGCCAATACAGTTCTGATTCTCTTTGCCATGGGAAGACAAGACTTCAAGGTAAGCATATTGTCTCCATGTGCTAGGAAACAACCCTTGCTTCTCTGCATGTTGGGAGTGGTGAAGAAATTAGCATACTGACAAGTGTCCCATAGGAAATTTTTTCTCAGCCTCTTTAACTTTTCAAACTTTGTGTTACCTTAAGATAGGGACATAGTTTCATGTGGGAGAAGAAAGACAATTCCACACGACTTTGGCCATCTTCCCCACCACCAACGGAATATATTTAATCTCTTAGTATGTCCCATATAGATGGTCTAGCGCATCTTTCAAGAATAGAGGTTGGCAAACTTTGGCCTGCTGGCTTGCTACCTACTGGTACTCTGAGAATGATTTTTATGATTTTAAATAGTTAAAAAACATTCAAAAGAAGAAGAATGTTTTGTGACATGTGAAAGTCATGAGAAATCCAAGTTTCATTGTCTTCAGAGTTTTATTGGAACATCATGCCCGTTCATTGGCATGTTACCGATGATGCTTTCTCCATACGACGGCACAGTTGAGTGATTAAAAGTTTGTAAGCTGAAAAGCTGGAAATATTCACTCTTGAGTCTTTTTCAGGAAAACTTTGTTTACCCCTGCTATAGAATGTAGGCTACTTGGCATTTATTTTACTGTTCTTGGCTATTGAGTTTTGAATGAAACTGAGGAGAGTAAAAGTTCCATTTTAATATCCTTTTATTCTTCATATGAAAACTCTCAAAATATTCACACTCTTAATTTATGATTCTTTAAATATTTTTTTAATGTTTATTTTTGAGAGAGAGAGAGACAGAGAGTGGGCAGGGGAGGGGCAGAGAGAGAGGGAGACACAGAATCTGAAGCAGGCTCCAGACTCTGAGCTGTTAGCCCCGAGCCCAACGTGGGGCTCGAACTTACAAACCATGAGATCATGACCTGAACTGAAGTCAGATGCTTAACTGACTCAGCCACCCAGGCACCCCTCTTAATTTATAATTTTTGGATCTTTCCATTATCCATCTACATAGAGGTTTCAAGAACATAGGCAGTACGCTATGCTTTCTCATCAGGAATATTTGGGGCTGGAAATGGTGTACACCAGACCTCTCCAGAATAATTTATAACATAGAACATTTAACTTTTGGGACAACCCAAAGCTTAGGATCAAAGCCCAAGTTACTACGAGCCGCACATTGTTGGTGGTCTGTTGGCAGTGCCTGGTGGGGTGAGGGATCCGCCTGCCTGGTTTCAGTTGAGGATGGTTTCTTCTTAAAGTCATGAAAGGGTAGAAAATTACGACTCTGATGTCTCAGCAACTTAGATTTGAGTATGGGAACTACATAAAGAAACAAAACAGAAATCACAAAATGATAACAGATGAGCAGAAATGTTAATTTGGAGAGTCACAAGTAAGATGGGTAGGAATTACCAGCAGCCCTAATGCTGCATGGCATTCCACAAAATAATTTAGGTGATTGTTTCCAGAATTTGAAGTTTGGCAGAACTGGCTATTAACTATATGAAAACTCTTTATAATTTAGGTAAAAGATACACGTATAAATCTGCTTTGGGTGGCCTCCACGGACTCCTTGATGGTTTCAGAGTATATTGTACATTTCACATTCTTTGTGTATTTGCTCAGAAGATTTCCTTAGACCAGAGGCACATAGGTCACCCTCTTAAAAAATCCTACCTGGTCTTTAAGAGTTCACTCAATTTTATCTCTGCTGTGGCATTAATTGTACTCTCTTTCTCTCTTAGCATTTTATTATTCCTCCTAATTGTTTCAAAACCACATTTTATTGTGCTATATAGTTTGCATTTGTATCTCTCTCTCTCTCTCTCTCTCTCTTTTTTGAAAGTGGGAACCGTATCTTGAGTGTTTTGTCTTACCACAACCCTGGTCCTTAGTAGGTTTCACAAAAACTAGCTATTGAAAAAAGGCAGACTTTTAAGTTTAATAAGCTATTTAAGTTCAATAAAATTGAAGCATAAGTCAAAAAAGTGACTATTGATCTGTTTCTATGCAAAGTTACAGTTTTCATTGTCCATTTTTTCCCCAGAAAATCAATGTTGCAGTGCACAATTAGCTCTTATAGAGTTACTGCACAATGAAAGCCTCACCATCCTGTGGATGCTCTCTATCTATGTATCTATCTATATATCTATGTATCTATCTGTGTACCTATTTTCAATTTTGGAAGATAAATCTGAAGAAGAATCTTAAAGAGTTTCCTCTTTAAGGGAATAAAAAAGGGTATCCTGTATGCATCTATATGAGTTCAACTGAGTCAGAAAGTCCAGAGGTCATTCATACAAATCAGCATGCAAAGTGCTTTCAGATCACATGGTGTTTCTACGATACCTACTTTCAGTGGAATATGAGTTGTTGATGGGCTTGGTTTGGCCATGCAAGCTTTGCTAGAGTACTCTTTTGCAAGACATTGTAGAATTTCCTTTAGGGAGTTTTCACAAGTTGTATATATCTACACTTTTGCTCAGGATAGTTTCAGGCCCAGAGTCCTGCATTAAAAAAAGGAAAATTGGCTATGTAGGTGGTAACTGAATTCCATTTAGCCAGTGCTCACCATCTGACTTGATTTGATTTTTCATCTTTATTCCAAAAATTGCTTCTATTAAAATGGTATCAAATTGTTATATAAGGATACTGGTTCTAAAAAAAACTCTCTTCATTTTTTTTTTTAAAGAAATCATCATAACATTTTCTGAGTAGGCATTTAAGCAGTATATTGTTGACTAGTTGAATGCTAGTTGAGTAAGTAAATGACAACAAAATAGAGAAATAACAGCATCATGGAAGTTTATGATGTTTGCTCAAATCTATTTATTGGTATCTATTCACATCAAATTACCCACGTTTCTTTATTGTAGTCGTTTTACAAAAAGAAAAAAAAAAGGAAAAAGGTAGGAAGCCTTATTATTTTCTTTCATTGACTTCACATTGAATATGGTCATTAGGCAGACTTATTTTGGAGTTTCTCCATCTCATATTCCAAGAATAGCCAAATGACTTAATACAAACGTTCCCGAGGTATTATTAGTCACTGGTTTTGAAATTTTACTTTCAACACTGTTCTCTAGACAAGTCATTTCATTTCCATACCCTAATTTTTCCATTTTCTAAATGCTAGGACTATGACTGTTTTATGGGAATAAGTGAAAGTTCATCAAATTTTATTCAAAATAAATTTGAATTTTTTAAATGGAAGTATGAACACTGTATTACATAGGGTATCATCTTAGGTAATGACAACATAACTTATTATACTTGCCTATTCCAGCGTGTAAGTCATGTTGTTATTTGTCTTATCCCCTGGAAAGATGGAGGAAAGTAGACACTTTACTGGGCATCTAGGCTTATTCATGCATTTGAGGACAGCCAGGATGACCTAACACCCATCCATTCTGCTACGTGTTAATTTGTGTGTGGAAATCACTTTTCTGAAACACTGGATTTTGGAGAGGGATGCATTGCCCACTTTCTCTGAAGGGATGCACTGGGGAATGGAAGCATCTATTTGATGCTTCTTTCTCTATCAAGATGCAAAGATTTAAGGCAGAAGGTAAAATGTAGTTAGATAATGATGTAACCGTTCTATGGATTACTTGAGGTGTGTGTGTGTGTGTTCTCACATTCCATTTTTGTCCTTTGACCTCTCCTCATTTCTTGTTACACATGAGCAATTGTTTGTTTTAGGGAAGCTTATCACTATATAACCAAGGAACAAAGGTATCAAATTTTGGCTTGAACTTCTAAAGCTGTGGTTGAGGTGTGAAATGGCAAGATTGGAAGATGACACATTCAAGCAGAACCACCTTCCCTCTCAGGAGAGTTTGAAGATCCTCTGAATTTAGGAGGGGGAGGGGAGATGGGAAGGAACAGAAGAGTAAGACAGTGAAAAAAAAACCTCTTGGAGGGAGATGCTGGAGAACAGAGATCGTTGCTCACACTTGCTGAGGGGATCTCTTCCTCCAGCCTCTACACTCCATAAGCACCCTGAAAACTGAGATGCTGTCCTGTAGAGACACAGAGGAAGGGAAATGAAACGTGAACAAATGGAGTTTACTCGGCAGGGTTCAAGTTCAGCGTAAATTAGAAATACTCTCTTACACTTCTAGATGGACTGGGACCTCCAGCTAGAGAGTAAATGCACTTTTAAAAGAAGGTAAGAAGTGAAATTTCTCACACCCCTGTTTGGGTTTCACACCCTGTGAAGATTGAACTGTCAGAGTCCGTTTAAGGACACATAGCAAAGTGAGTCCTCATTGTTTGCTTGCTCGACTTGGCTTTCCTTTGATTAACACCATGCTTCTGGCCTTCTCCTGGCTCAGATAGCTGTCTAATTGAACTGTCTCACCATTGGCCGTCACCATAGCATGTGTGCTATGCACAAGACAGGGTCTTCCATATGCTTTCATTTCTTGATAAGCAAAATGTATTTACCTTTCTTGTATGCAATTTGTTAGGGCACTATGAGGTCATCTCATAAACCAGGCAGGTTCAACTTGTGTCTTTCTGTTTTGACATACATGAAGAATAATGTATTTTCATATCTGTAATGCTAGCTTACTAGGTTATGATTTTGTTTTTACTTTATTTTCTTAATTTTTTTATTATTTTTTTAATGTTTATTTACTTTTGACACAGAGAGAGAGAGAGAGAGAGAGAGAGAGAGAGAGAACATGAATGGGGGAGGGGCAGAGAGAGAGGGAGACACAGAATCCGAAGCAGGCTCCAGGCTCTGAGCCGTCAGCACAGGCCTGACATGGGGCTCGAACGCACAGACCACGAGGTCATGACCTGAGCTGAAGTCAGATGTTCCAACCAACTGAGCCACCCAGGTGCCCTGATTTTTTTTTTTAATTTTAAAGAGAGAGAGAAAGAGCGTAAGCAGGGGTGAAGGGGAGAGGGAGAGAGAGCATCTTAAGCAGGCTCCATGCTCAGCCCAGAGCCCAGCATGAGGAGCTGAAATCAAGAGTCAGGTACTCAACCAACTGAGCCACCCAGGCACCCCTGATTCTTTATTCTCAAGTTCAAGGGTGGGTATATCAAAATTTATGGTGTCCATATAGAATGCAATCCAGAGGGAAAATATTTCCACCCTTGGTTTTGATCTAACGCAACACCGCCCATGACCCCGAATTTTATCAAGTCATTTCTCATTATGGGCTATGTGGCAAACAATTATATACCATGGAACAATTATTTGAGCATTTGAATTTTAATGGGGGGTCTTTTAAAATGCTGTGTAATTTGTGGGGGAAAAAGTTGATGTGATTATATATTTACAAAAGACTTTGTTCAGATAAAGTTAATGGACTAATGATCACCTGAGAGAAGAAATGTGTACCATCTAAGACTAATGAGAGTATCCCTTACAGTGTAACTTTTAAAAAATTTTCATTCTTATATTTAATGCTTTAGTTACATACCTTCAGGCAGTATATCATTATATATTCAAATTTATATAAATACTATATAAATGTGTATATATATTATATATAATTATACATATAAATATGTACAAAAATCCCCTATATATACACTATTATATACTATGTGTACAGTGTCTATAAATATACACATGCTATACACACACGTATATATGTATATACACTCACAGATCTCTCTCTCTCTCTCTCTCTCTCACTCTCAAGAATCATTGTTTACTATTATTCCCTGACTTCTTCATTGTCAACCATGGTGAGGTCTCTGTTTTTGATTCATTTGTTATCTGGTTAGAAACCTTTCTTGTTTTCCTTACATTTTTTCTTTCATTTTTTTAAACACTTTATTTATTTTTGAGAGAGAGAGAGAGTGTTTATAGGGAAGAGGCAGAGAGAGAGGGAGACAAAGAATCCAAAGCAGGCTCTGGGTTCTGAGCTGTCAGCACAGAGCCTGATGTGGGACTTGAACTCATGACCTGCGAGATCATGACCTGAGATGAGCCCCCCAGGTGCCCCTGTTTTCCTTAGATATTTAAATATCCATCATAATTTTCTTTTTCCTAGATGGGTGAATGATACATTGGCCAAATGTGAAATTCTAAAGTTGTAGCTCCCTTTTTATGACTTGTAGACATATTCACACTCTCTTCTAGCTTCGTGGATTGCGGAAGAATTTTCTATTATCAGTCTCTCAGCACCATTTTGGGATGTTGGAAGTGAACGATAGGGGCGCATTAAGATCTAGTAATAAAAGGCCAATTTCACATAACCCCTGGGCATGCACAGATTTCATAATAGGCCATTTTCCCCAGTGCTCAGGCTTTCAGGTTCTGTGCCAGGGGCTCCAAGTCCAGTCTCAGGTAGCCTTTCTCAGATCTAAGTCATCTTTTATATTCCAGCAACCAATAGACTTAGGCAAGGAAGATAGATTGGAATTATTAATGGAGAAAAATGGAACTGCATATGATTGCCATTTTTCCCAGAATCCTCTGCTCTATTTCTTTATCGTCTCCCTCTTAAAATTTTAAAGAGATCAAACTGTTTCCCTTAGTCCCTGGGAACTCCTATACAGACTTAGTCCTGAATTAATCACTTCTGCGTTCCATCAGTTAATCATTAGGTAGAATTTAGTCTAGATTCACACTATTCTTTTGGAATCTACAACTACTTCTAACTTGTCTATGGACACATAGCTATAGCCATACCTAGTTGTGCCTAAGCAGATTGTACGTCTCAAGTGAACACTTCTCAAAATAGGAAAATAATCATGCACTGAGGGTAAGAACAAGTAAAAGCGTAGCTCTAAAAGGCCCTTGGAAGTAGTTTTCCTTTGAGTGGGCATGACGTTAATAGAGCAGATAATAAACTCTCTTCAGGGGCCAGAGAAGGACTGTTTTCTACTTATCAGGTATGTTGAACCAGGGTAATCCCCAGGCGTCCTAAAGAGCACGCCAAACTCTGCTGTTATGTTTCAGCCCTAGAAAATAGGGTAGAGCCATCCATACAGATGTGCAGTATTGTTTACACTGGGGCAAGCAGCCATTACCTTACTGATTTTCATTCTCAGTCTTATTGGATTAAGATAGGGAAATATGTGTAGAAGTTTTTTCTCCACAGGAATTGATTTTAGAAGGACAAAGTCAGGAATGCGATTTTGTCCACATGCTCCTTCAACAATTTTAGGCAAATGCTGACTCTCTGAACAATGGGGAGTATGTGAGGAAGGAAACACCTCACCCCCATGGGACGCTCAGGTGCTAAATTCTATTGCTTCTCACTTTAGCGCTAGGGAGCACTGCTTTGTTTAGTGTATTGATTCCAGATGTTGGGAAAATACCCAATTCATTTAGGAGAGCTCAGATTTCCTGCACAATGGCTCATGGCTACACTGTGATACACATGCCCCGGCACCATAACTAATGGTTACAACATGTATATCTGAAACAGTACTTCCATTTTATTCCCAAATAGGCACCACTCAAGCTACTGGGGACTGGTATGTATAAAACCTCAGCGATTTAAAATTAGAGGTAGTACACCGAAATATTTGAACTATGCCCCCAGACATACACATCGACTGTTTTCACTGATGTGTGATTCTATTTATTCTCACCATCATTTAATCCTTCTGAAAATCCTATAAGTATTGTCGTTACCTGTCACTTGCCTAAGATTATGCAACAGGTGCCAGAGCTGGGATTTGAGTCCAGTAACCTGATTCCAGAATCAGGGCTCTTCACTCCCTCAGGAGCTTTGAAGCTTTCCTATAATCACCCTGCATCTCAGTTTTCTCAACCCTGAAATAGGGTTAGTTAAATTAAGGTTAACAAAGCATTGAGCAGCTGGTCCATATTAAGTATTCAAGAAATAGCTGTTGTTGTTATTACAGTAATTATTAAGTATATGTTCTGTGCCAAGTATGAGGCTAAGTGTTTTATTTCATATATAATAGAAGATATTAATTATGGGCTTACAGGGTGACGTGTGCTAGCCAGAAGTATAAGGTACCTTGGAAAAATAGGATGAGGGCTTAATGAATGTAATCTTTAGGTCTGGGAAAGATTCCCTCTGGAGGTTACACTTGGGCTGTATTTGGAAAAGTGAGCAGGAATTCACAGACCAAAGAGGACCAGGGAGAAGAGTAGCATATAAACGTATTGTAGATTCATTCTGGGCTGGAGGAGGCTGGGCTTCCTGAACCAAGTTAAAGATTCTGGGTTTTTTTCCATGCGCACTTAGAGGTTGTTACAGGGTTTCAGCAGGAGAGTGACCTAATGAGATTTGGATTTTTAACATCACTCTGAGTGCCGTATGAAGAATGGCTAGAGCTAGGTTATGAGTGGGTACATAGAGATCAATTAGGAGTTCTTTCAGCAGCTGGTAGGAGAGATAATAGTGTTGTAAATAAGGGTGATGACCTTCGAGAAGGGGATTCTTAGTGGATTCAAGAACCATCTAGCACTAGGGAAGAGAATGGATTGGTAAATTGTATCTAGTATTATTTTTTTTTCCTTCTTCCTGCTTGCCAGTAAAATAGAACTCTAGTGTAGTTACTAATCCTGGGTGGTATGTATTTCTGGGTTATACTTGCCTCTTTGTGTTCCAACCCAATTTCCCTGTTGTCTCCTTCTACGTTCTCATTTCTGTTTTTTAAATAATTTTTTAAAGTTTTTATTGATTGATTGAGAGAGAGAGAGAGAGAGAGAGAGAGAGAGAGAGAGGAAGATGGGTAGAGATAAAGAGAGACAGAGAGAGAGAGAGAATTCCAAGCAGGCTCTGCACTGTCAGCACAGAGCTCGACTTGGGGCTCACATTCACAAACTGTGAAATCATGACCCAAGCCAAAATCAAGAGTCCAACGCTCACCTGACTGAGCCACCCAGACACCCCCATTCTCATTTCTAAACTCAACGTTAAACCTTCCTATGTTGCCACTGCCCTACCGTGTCCTTACCCCCACCTTGCCAGTATTCAAGGAGATTCTGGTACCATTTTGAGTAAATATTTGATCTGATAAAAATAATTGAAATTTTTGAACAAATACACTCTCTGCATCCAAACATGAAAAAGTGGCCTTTTCAACAAAAGGCAATTGTCCTTAGTCTTTTTTTGCATACAGATAAGTCAATAAATGGTCCTATTCACTGACTGAATAAGCATACAACATTATTCTACTCATTTGTACCAATGATCACTTTTATAGGTCGAGGTCATATTTACAAGAGCCTCTTCTACTAGACTGATACCTTTACTCTTCTTCATTTATTATCAAAGGGTTGGAATGATTTTAGAGCAAGAGTACATGATTAGGACACACTTCAGGAAGATCACCTTGCATTGGTGGGAAGGATGATTTGAAGTGGGAAATAGATTTGAAATAGATTTCTCACTAGCAGAGAAATAGTGTGGTAAATGGAAAATCATAAATACAAGGTTATGCAAATTTGTATTTGAATCTTGGTGCAGTCATTTATTTGACACGTATTTGAGTTTCTATTAGCTATAATAATGAGATGAGGTAGATTTGCAGAGGTTGTCAAGGACCAAATTATTTCCAACCTTCTAGCCATGGTATGAAATTTAGCCTTTATTTGAAGTACAGTTGGATGATATTAGATAATGGAAAAACATGATTTAAGCTTTGTAAAAATCACTGCAGCACCTAAAGATGATGGGTTGGTGGAAACCATGACTGCAAAAGGCAAACAACCTGAAGAAATCTGATCTTCATTTAGATTCTAGAAAGGACTGTGCTAATAACCCCAAAATACAATCACATAAAGTAAAGAAAGCAGAGCTCTTGGAACATAAAATGCGACACTGGAATAGAATACCAGCTAAAAGGATTAGATCATTTAGTGCAGAAAAGCTCCTGGAGGATGGCACAAAAAGTCAATGACAGGGAAATCAGAGGGCTGTTCCAGCAGGTCCATTCTCAAATTAATGACATTCTAGAAAGAGAAAATACAGGACTAGAAATTGTGAAGGAAAGAAACATCTCACAAGTAAGTGATCTGAATTGCCAGACTTAAAGGATTCACCACATAATCAGCACAACAGATGAAAAGGATATATATCAAGGCACATTACTGTAAAATAGCAAACTTTTCAGCCACATCTCGCAGAATTCACAGGAGTTTCCTGCAAATTATGGGGATTGCAGTGGCTTCCCACTTTTTAGCAATAATATGTACACCGGAAGACGATGGAACAATTCTTGAAAACTTCTGAGTGAAATGCTTCCTGGCCTAGAATCTCAAAGATGTTACTCTAAATTACCAATGAAGAATAAGGGTAGATAAATACATTTACATTTATGCAAGTTGTTAAAAATTTATCTCGTGTGTTCTTTTTCAGCACGTTATTAGATAAGGGACTCTATGAAAATGAGTAAATGAAGAAATAGGAAGCATGGGGTCCATGACACAAAGCACAGATTCTGAAAACTAGCAAAGAGACACTCTTCAAGATACTGATGAAGGAGGATTCCAGAATCATATCTGTGTATCAGGTTTAAAGCCCAACTGGTCAGATAGAATAGGTGAGAAGAAACAAACAGTAGAAATTCTTTAAGAAAAAAAGGTGCAGTAGACAAAAGATGTAACGTGTGTTTGAATGTACTGAAGAAAAATCTCACATCGGCAGGAGAGTGAGGGTTAAATTTATTATAAGTGTCTAGAATAACTAAACATGCATGGGCTTGGCTACAAGTAGCCTTTATGCGGTCAACATAGTATAAATACTGTATCTATCTATCTATCTATCTATCTATCTATCTATCTATCTATCTATCTCCAAAACAAGATGAAAAATAGGAGAGAAGGATGAAGGTATAGGAAGTAAATATGTTTCTGGAAGGGAATGGTAAGAACCAAATCCTCATGGTCTCTAGGTGGAAGTAAATAGATAATACCTCAGAATGAAAAATCAAGAAGCAGTACGAGTCTTGTGATTGCCTTTGCTGATAACTAGACTCAGTATTCTACTTTGTGCAAAGTGTTTATTAGGGATCCAAGATATGAGAAAGTTTGCTGTCCACATTTTGGACTACCATGACCACCCATTTTGGACTACCATGACCATGAGTAACGTAGTGGTAAGTGGCCACCTTATTATTCAGTCAGCAGTTACATAATTGTCATACAGCGGTTTAGAGATGATAATAATTCAGTGTTCTCTCTCCTTCTCTGTTCACAATGCTACTAATATGGTAACTGCCTTCATAAAATCAAGCTTATTACAGTGTTTATCAAAACGTGGTTTGCATTAACCTGTACAGTGTTTTTTTTTACAAGAGAGCAAAATGTATTCCCTTTGGGAAAAGGGAAGTAGCCTGTCATAAACATATTTATACAAAAACACACATACACAAAGGTAAGTACCAGACGAATGGAGAGTGATCTTCTCTGAGGAGTTTGATAGGACTCTGAAGTGGGGGAATTCCTTCCTAATGAAATTGGTGGAATTCATTTATTTCTTTGAACCATTTACTTGTATAACTGATAAGCGTTACAAGGACATTTTTCCACCTTTGATTCTGCCTGATGTGTTCAAAGTGGATTCTGGTAGAAAGAGACAATGAAAGCGAGAGTGGAGGGTTTTGCAGTCAGCAAGAGGAGAAGGATGTTAATAACACCTAACAATTCTAATAGCACTAGGGCATTGCGGTCATAGATGTGGGGAAGTTTCCAATTTTCTCTGGTTATCAGACTGCCAGGATGGATGATGGCAGTAAGGACTAGAGTGGTATGAAGAGAGGGGTGGAAGGGAACCTGTTCAGAAGCAATCTTGGAAGTAGAGGCAAAAGAACTTGCAGATGAGGGAAGGGGGAGAAAAAGAAAAACAAGGAGTGACTGCCCAAAAGTTGCGTTTCTTGACCAAGCGGGTGGATCATGGTACTGTGTAGAGATGAGAACACTGGGAAAGGAAATGGCTGTAGGAGAAAATCAAGGATTTTGTTTTGGATGCCACATCCAGTTGGAATTGACAGTTAGGACATCCAAGTGGAGAGATGAGGGTAAGCACTTGATAGCCGCCTGCTGACCTGCCTTTCTTCCCTGTGAGGTCCCGGACTCCTGAGTGCTGTGTCTCACTCATTATCGTCCCTTTTTGACAGCCCTCCCAGCCAGGGAGGTAACGGCGTTAGATCTAAAGTTCCTAGTTCTCTGTAACTCACTAGTAATAATAGATTCTTGTTGTGTCAGTCTTTTCCCTGTCCTAGAAAACACTTAATAATTCTTGTTGCCTAAGTTCCCTGAAGGCATATTGTGCGCATCAATAAGATATCTGTAAAGCATATTGAGCTTTTGGGGGAAGAGAGCTGTTTTATAAATTATGAAGTATTAGAGTGTTGACAGGCTTGAGGTGCTGGGTAGAAATATTCACTGCCTGTCCAATCAAAAGAAAAATGTAAAACATTAGATCAAAAGGTGGGCCTGCCTTAATGTTGTGAGGCTTTTGTCTTGTCCTGTTCTCCCCCTTCCCCTTGTGTTCTTCCAGGGGGAGCGCTCTTAGATAAAACACTAATCCTAAAGTGTCTAGTGGGAGGTGGGAGGGAGGGATTTAATTTATGAAGTGACTTGAATGAAGATAGTATAGTTACCAAAGGTGTGAAGCTAAAAAAAAAAAAAAAAGAAGAAGAAGAAAAAAACAGAAAAGTCAAGGAATGCATAAAAATTTGATGAAGGCTGCCATTTGCTGCCTTTTTTCTTCTGTTCCGTTTTGAGGCTTTCTGCTTGTGCTCTCTTTCTGTTCTCTGTGTCTTTCATGAGCTTCACCCACTCCAGCAACACACAAGCAAATTAGGAAGTTTGTCATCAGGTCAGCATGTTTAAATTTTCCTGAGATTTCATATTCTGTGAAGATTCCCCTTGATGCAAAACCTCAAGGATGCTGGACAGCTTTCACGTACCTGGTCTCCAAATCTAATACTGAACGAGCAGTGGACTTGTGCTACACTGTTCTTAACGACCTCATTAATATAGAAGTTTCTTTTCATTCATTTGCCAGTGAAAAACTAAAAATGAGAGTGTGATTTTCACATTTATACATGTCAAAAAAATAGAAGGCATTTTCAACCTAGTACGTAACAGAACCCCTGCTCTCTGCTTAATAGTTTTGCCAAGTTACCTAATCTAAGTGTCATTTTCTCACTTACGCAATGCCAATAAAAGGGGACCTATATATATATATATATAATTACTAATATCTATATAAATATATAAAATTATTATACAATAATAATAGCCTGGAACCTGCTTCAGAATCTGCATCTCCCTCTCTCTCTGCCCCTCCGTGGCTGCACTCTGTCTCTCTCAAAAATAAATAAATATCAAAAAAAAATTTTTTAAACAAACCTACCATATAAATTTTAAAAGGGACAATAATATTCCTTGGCATTTACCACTAACATCTCTGATTGCCCAGGTAGTCAATGTAACTTCTAAATATTTATAATTAAATATGAACCCCTTACAATGTTAATTTTACATTTTTGCAATTATATATAATTGCAACTGCAATCATATGTAATTGTATATTATATATTTTACTTTATATAATACATATATCATATAATATTATAAGGGTTATATGAGATAATTACTATCATGTGCTAAAAATAGTGATTGCTGCTGTTTATACTGGTTTTTAATTATTAGTTGTATTAAGGTTGTTTTCTGCTTATATATTTACTTGGTGTTTATCTCTGAATTAAGAATAAATCAGGCTATGCACTGTGTGTGTGTGTGTGTGTGTGTGTGTGTGTGTCTGTGTATGTGTGTGTGAGTGTATGAAATTTATGTGAGGAAGAATATGAGCTGTTTGGGATGCAGTTGGTCAAGAGCGGGGCAAATCCGTTAGCTAAGGGTGAACACTTCTTAACTTTGCCCTCAATTGCAGATAAGTATAAAATAAAAAATTATATGTTATAAATACCTTCATAGAGTCACATAAATACAGCTGAAAATTTCCTTCAAAATGGTGTGATCAAACCTTTCCATATATTCGGAAACCCTAAGATGTTAAATAACTTTCTAGGACCCTGGTCAAGGGTACTTACACTGCATTGGCTGTTTGTAAACACATTCTGGTCACACTCAGTCCATGCATGTTATTGTGGAGTTTGGTTTCATTTTAATACATTTTTTCTGGAAAATATGTAAAATCCATGTGTGAAAGTAGAACAGTTAATGATCAGAGTAAATGTGGCTTTAAAAACAAACCTACCAAGGGGCACCTGGATGGGTCAGTTGGTTAAGCTTCGACTTCAGCTCAGGTCATGATCTTACAGCTTGTGAGTTTAAGTCCCGCATCGGGCTCTGTGCTTACAGCTCATAGCCTGGAACCTGCTTCAGATTCTGCGTCTCCCTTTCTCTCTGCCCCTCCCCTGCTGCACTCTGTCTCTCTCAAAAATAAATAAATACTAAAAAAAATTTTTTTAAAACAAACCTGCCATATAAATTTTAAAAGGGACAATAATATTCCTTGGCATTTACCACTAACATCTCTAATTGCCCATGTGGTCAATATAACTTCTAAATATTTAAAATTAAATATGAACCCCTTGCAAAGTTAATTTTACATTTTGTAACAAATAAGATATCAAACCAATAAAAATGATGTTCAAACACTCAATCATATTCAAACTACTTGAAGGGGAATATTTGGTAGAGTAAGACTAGTAAATAGTAATAAAGGTACAGAATATAAGTAAATAATTGGATAAGTTAGACTTTACTTTAAAAAAAAAAGTCAAACAAGTAATATAAGTTTGTACCTGAGGGGGGGGTGTAGAGAAAGAAGAACCTATCAAACTCAGAAAAGGTGAAGGAGAAAAAGAATAACGATAAAAACAGGAATTGATGAAAACAGAAAGCAACAAGAAAATCTATGACGCCAAAGACCACTTATTTGAAAAGGTTGATATCCTTCCGAGGAAGACATACAGGTGGCCAATGGATACATGAAAAGATGTTCAACATCACTCATCATCAGGGAAAGCAAATCAAAACCACCAAGGAGATCTCACTTGACACCTGTCAGAATGGCTAAAATCAAAAAGATAGAAATAACAAGTGTTGGCAAAGATGTGGAGAAAAAGAAACATCTGTGCACTGTTGGTGGGCATGAGAGTTGGCACATCCCCATGGAAAACGGTATGGAGATTCCTCAAAAAAGTGAAAATAGAAATACTGTATAATCCGGGAATTCCATTGCTAGGTATTTGTATACGCATGCCAATGTTTCTTGTAGTATTATTTATAATAGCCATGATACAGAAGAAAACTAAGTGTCCATTGATAGATGGATGAAGACAATGTGTTGTTATACACACACACACATACACATACAATGGGATATTATGCAGCCATAAAAAGGATGATGTCTGGCCATTTGCAATAGCATGTATGCGCCTAGAGAGTATTATGGTAAGTGAAATAAATCAGACTAAAAAAGATAGATACCATATGGTTTCACTCATATGGGGAATCTAAGAAAAAAGCAAACAAAAAAATACACAAAAAGTAGAAACAGATGTAGAAATACAGAGAACAATCTAATGGTTGCCAGAAGTGTGGGGGTGGGGGGTGGGCAAAATGGATGAAGGGGAGTGGGAGGTACAGGCTTCCAGTTATGTAATTAATGTCACAGGGATAAAAGACACAGCATAAGGAATATAGTCAATGGTATTATGATAACGTTGTATGGTGACACATGGTTATACTTGCAGTGAGCATAGCATCACATATAGAGAAGTTGAATCACTATGTTGTATACCTGAAACTAACTTTAAAAAGAAAGAAAGAAAGAAAGAAAGAAAGAAAGAAATATATATATATATATATCCTGGTGTGTGTGTGTGTGTGTGTGTGTGTGTGTGTGTGTGTATATATATATATATATACACACACACACACCATATACACCACCTATATACCATACACACACACACACACACACACACACACACACACATACACCATGGTATATATATATACCATAGAAAATAGTGAGGGGTGCCTGGGTGTCTCAGTGAAGCATCTCACTCTTTATTTTGGCTCAGGTCATGATCTAATGGTACATGAGATCAAGATCCATGTTGGGCTCTGCGCTAACCACAGGGATCCTGCTTGGGATTCTCTCTTTCCCTCTCTGTCTGCTTCTTCTCCTCTGAAAGTAAATAAATAAACTTAAAAAAGTTAGAAAATTGTGATGGATGATCAGTTTACAGATAATGTGACACGGAGTTAAGTACTATGCCATCTTTATTCTTTCAGAAATTTGGTGACATTAAAGAGGCACTTCTCCAGCATCTTGGAGAAAAGATTGTGATATATTCAAAAATAAGATGTTCTCCCAGAAATCAAGGGAAATAAAAACAAATCAATGAAAAAAATAAGGAGATTGAAACTGCTTTGACCTATTTCCTCAGGAGTGGATATACGACAGTAAAACATTAAAAATTATTAAACTTGTAGACTCCTTGATAAATAATGTTAGGAAAATTGATTTTATAGTTAAGAATAATAAATTTTCATATTTATAGATTACATTTTAGTACCTTTTATGGTTGGTATTTCTGAAACCTGTAGTCTTCCTAAGGTGCTATCTGCACTTGTCCCCCTATGAGTGAGTGCCTCTTTAAATTGTACACCCCAGGTGTTTTACTTGCTTTATTATTATCTGAACAACATTCACTTTGAGCTGGAACCCTAAATTTCTATGCTTTTCAAATGATAATAAACTGTTTACTATACATTGGAAGAGCTTGAAGTTTGTTTTTTTTTATCTCCTGGCTGTTCAGAAACTTACATCTAATAATGAAATGATGTGGTTCTGAATTAGTAGTACCTCTAAGTGCAGGACAGAAAGAAGTACAATCCAGAAGATACTCCTGTAGTACTGGCTGTTAAATTATTTCTGCAAAAGTTGTTTCCAAATACCATGTACAGTAAGTAGCCCGAGTTAATCAGGCACCTATGGAAACTGGATACATTACTTTTAAGAACCATCAGAAACAACAGGCAATAGAAACAAATTGCCCAACATGTGGATACATCTTAGAAATGTGTTGTTCAGCGAAAACAGCACACCTAGAAAAATATATGAAAAAAAAATGGAAGAGAAGCAAGCACAATAAAATTAAAATTTATGCATACCCACAGATATGATTAACACTTAAATCTTAAGGAAATATTAAACACAGAAAGGGGACCTTTGCTTTGGAGAAGAGGACAGGATATGTGTCCTGGAAGCAGCCATTGATAATGTTCTGGTGGTGAATTCACAGGTGGTTACTTTATTTTTATGTTTCACAATTAACATGTATCCTTCTTAAAATATGTGTATATTGGGGCGCCTGGGTGGCGCAGTCGGTTAAGCGTCCGACTTCAGCCAGGTCACGATCTCGCGGTCCGTGAGTTCGAGCCCCGCGTCGGGCTCTGGGCTGATGATGGCTCGGAGCCTGGAGCCTGTTTCCGATTCTGTGTCTCCCTCTCTCTCTGCCCCTCCCCCGTTCATGCTCTGTCTCTCTCTGTCCCAAAAATAAATAAACGTTGAAAAAAAAATTTAAAAAAAATATGTGTATATTAAAAATATAAAAAGGAGACTGAAAAATAATGACCTTGAAAGACTGTTAATTTGTAACAAATTATTAGTAATACATATCATAAGCAAATAATTGTACTCTAAATTAATAATTGAATTTTGGCTTTAATTTATATTGCATTAATAATTTAATTATGGCTTTAATTAATAATGGCTTTTACAAATTAGCAAGACAAAAAGTATAACAAATGGTAATTTAATAGTACACATAAATTCTATAAAAGTTAACACTAATGTTTATGCAGATTACAATAAGGAGATACTGTTTCAAAACTCACAAGAGTTGCAACAGTTAAAAGGGTGATAAAATAAATACCAAGCCTTGGAGACTTGGTGACCGTTTGGGAAGACAGGAATTACCTCAGTCTCATGGCAGAGTTATAAACTGGTATAGCTATCTCAGAGAGGTTTGCCAAATTCAAAGATGTCAAGATTTTAGGGCAATAAATATGTTAGCAATTCTAGGTCAGAAAGTGTACCTCATAGAAACTTTTGTAAATGATGTTGATTTCTACATCAGCAAATAAATAATTGTGGAATATTCGTGAAATGAATGGGATGTTATACTGAAATAAACTAAATTTACATATTAATGAGGATAGATCTCAAAAATAACGTTAAGTTTAAAAGTAAGATATAGAAATATATAGACAAAATAAAACATTTATACAAAGATGTAAAAAGAACACTGACATGATATATATTTCATGGATCTGTACATATTAAATGTATACAAACCAAGAAAGATTTTGATTTTATCATGTTTTATTCATTATAAAACACATTCTGAAGGAAATAAATTAAATTTAATATTAAGTCTGGGATGTGGTTCATGCCTCTTGTTTAAAATCTCTGAATTTTTTTCTTTAACTTAAAAAATGTTAAACATATATTTATGAAGTCCTTGAGAAAATGGAAAACATTTTCACATACTTGTTGCAAAAGACTTCTTTGTTATATCTATGCTGTGAAAGTAAAAAAAAAAAAATGTGAAACCTGCTTTTCATGGAACACTCAATCTTACTGGAAAAAATGTATATAAAGAAGAACAATAGATCTGAAATATTCTTTGTTTTCCATAATTGCAGTTAGAAATGAAATTTTGTTTGATATTAATAAAATATTACTTAATACTTTTATTTTCAAGGTAAAATCCCAAGCAAGTTAAAAATATTTACTATGAAATTTTAATCCTGTTTGAGGTAGATTTCTTTTTGTTTGTTTGTTTTAGATTTGAGTGTCCTTTTCTAAGACTCAATTTTTTGAAACAAATAGACTTTTTTTTTTTTTTTAACGTTTATTCACTTTTTGAGAGACAGAGACAGAGTGTGAACAGGGCAGGGGCAGAAAGAGGAAGACACAGAATCTGAAGCAGGCTACTGAGCTGTCAGCACAGAGCCTGACACATGGCTGGAACTCAAGGACTGTGAGATCATGACCTGAGCCGAAGTCGGACCCTTAACTGACTGAGCCACCCAGGCACCCCAAGGCTTCTTGTTTTGAAAAACAAACTGCAAATTTCTCTGGACATTCTAGATGCATAAAATAAATTTCTTAATAAATTGAAGACTTAAACTGATGATATATTTAAAGTAGAATTTTCTCTTTTTATGAGCAAGACAGCTTACATGAGTAGGGGAGGGTCAGAGGGAAAGAATCTTTTTTTAAATATTTATGTTTGAGAGAGAGAGAGAGAGAGAAAGAGAGAGAGATCAGTTGATCCTGAGCCAGGATGGGGAAGAGAGACAGGAGAGAGAAAATCCCAAGCAGGCTTGACACTCAGCACAGAGCCTGTCCTGGGCGTTGATCTCACAACCCTGGAATCATGACCTGAACTGAAAGCAAGAGTCAGCTGCTTAATCCACTGAGCCACACATAGGTGTCTCTAAAATAACATTTTCCAAGACCAATTTTTATTTTAGCCTCTCTAAAATATTTTTTCTTCCTTTTTTTTTTCTAAGTCTCCCTAGTACCATTTAAGACTCATGAGTAAGATTCACCCATATGATAAATAATCCACATAGTAAAGAATGGGAGTGTGTATTCACATGATAGTCATTGTGGGGAGTAGTAAGGAAACCTGGAAACCTCCACACCCAATTTGCTGAAACTCCTTATATTACACTATCTTTATAACAAAGGGAGTATATAACAAACAGCCAAGTAACAGATGACAAATATTAAAGAAATGTTTATAAGCACAAATAGTTTTTTTTAATTTTAAGAAAAATGCAACCATCCAGGTTAATAGAAAGTAGTTTGGCTATTGCATCTGTGGTCATCAGATTTAGACAAATCTAATATGAAAGTTGAGAAATATGCCATCTAGGCATAAACTGCCCTATTTATTTATGTATTTATGTATTTATTTATTTATTTTTTAAATATATGAAATTTGTTGTCAAATTGGTTTCCATACAACACCCAGTGCTCATCCCAAAAGATGACCTCGTCAATACCCATCCACCCTCCCCTCCCTCCCACCCCCCATCAACCTTCAGTTTGTTCTCAGTTTTTAAGAGTCTCTTGTGCTTTGGCTCTCTCCCCCTCTAACCTCTCTCTTTTTTTTCCCTCCCCCTCCCCCATGGGTTCCTGTTGAGTTTCTCGGGATCCACATAAGAGTGAAAACATATGATATCTGCCCTCTTAAATGCAAGACATCGCTCATTTCATTTGGAGCAGTGGTCCAGCTGGAAGATGATATTTCCTCACCTCAGTTGCTTTGAAAAGTGACTAATGAGCTATAAATCAAAGCGGGTGCGGTTTCCAGAATAACTCTTTAAAGGGCTCTTTCTTGGATGGGAGAACTTTGTTATTTCCCTTGCTTTGCAGGAAAATGAACATGATGAGTAGAAATTCAGAGCCATCCTAAAACCTTAAGACCTAAAGATGATGGTGGAGTCAAGAAAGATAATAGAAGCTTGATTCCTTAATGGCTTTGTAGAACTGCCCTAGGAGGGCTGGATGGATTTAACGTAAGAAAGTAAGCCATTAATTAAAAACAAATAGGGGTGCCTGGGTGGCTCAGTTGGTTAAGCCTCTGATTTCAGTTCAGGTCATGATCTCAAGGTTTGTGAGTTTGGGCCCCCCATCAGGCTCTGTGCTGACAGCTCAGAGCCTGGAGCCTGCTTCAAATTCTGTCTCCTTCTCTCTCTGCCCCTCTCCCACTCATGTTCTGTCTCTCTTTCTCAAAAATAAAAATAAAGATTAAAAATATTAAAAAACAAAAAAACCCCAGAGAACAGCTGTAGGCCTCAGGACTCTTAATGAAAGAACAGAGAAAGGAACTGTATGCAGTTCCTAATTAATACATAGTCTGAAAAATTCATGCTCAGTAATCAAGATAGAACCTTCATAGGCCTGTGTCTTCATTTGTGAGAAAGCTGGTGGGGAGAAGATAAGGAATTGGGATTTTATCTGGAAAATAAAGCATTCTTTAAAAAAAATTTTTTAATGTTTATTTTTGGGAGAGAGAGAGAGACAGAGCATGAATGGGGGAGGGTCAGAGAGAGAGGGAGACACAGAATCCAAAGCAGGCTCCAGGCTCCAAGCTGTCAGCACAGAGCCCGATGCGGGGCTCGAACCCACGAACCGTGAGATCATGACCTGAGCCGAAGTCGGACACTCAACCTACTGAGCCACCCAGGCGCCCCTGGAAAATAGAGCATTCTAAGAAGAAAAGGTGATCATGATAAAATATAAAATTAATCCTGCAGTTGATGTGGTGAGAATTAGCAAAGACATCGAATAAGCCTATAAAGGCAATTGAAGCTATGAAAGGTAAAATTTTTGAAGAATAAAGACACTGGTGCTCAGAAAGCCCCAAATTTTGGAGAATTTTAAGTAATACAGGGCGGAAGAGAAAAAAGTTGAAAATAAGTTAGAGGAGAGAAATGTTAAAGATAAGCAAGCATACAAGTGGTTTTGGGCAAAGTGATTTTTGACTGCTGAAATTTGTAGTTAGAATTTTTGGAGGATACCAACTTTTATTTATGTGTGGTAAAGAAATAATTTAGAAATATAGTGACACATCATTTTGTAAGCATACTATGTGCTATATCAGTAAAGAATGGGTAAAATCATAAGATTATCATACTAATGACAGAATTTAGGCACAAACAATAACTTCCCACAACTAGTTAGTAGAGCTAGGAATAGAACTTAATTCTAATAACCATATGGCATAGAATTTGTATATTTTCTAAAATATATATTTAACATTTTGTTTTGAAAAATATAGTCTTATGTTTAGAGGTAAAATTTTAATTTTACATAATTGTCCTAATTCTCTAGCAATATAATAATAATTTTCTATTTAATGGAGAATTTACTCTTACTTGAGATATTTTTTAATGTTTACTTATTTATTTTGAGGTCGGGGAAGGGGTGGAGAGCAGGAGAGAGAATCCCAAGAAGGCTTCACATCATCAGCTCAGAGCCAGATGTGGAGCTCTAACTCAGACACCATGAGATCATGACCTGAGCTGAAATCAACAGTCAACAACTTAACCAACTGAGCCACTCAGGTGCCCCAGAGACATTTAAATCAAATATTAATTTCATTTCTAAAAGAATTCAGGGTTATAGACTAAATCTTATTGAGGATTAGAGAAGTCTGAGCTATATGAAACTCAGGTTTTCTTAGACCATGAAGGACAGAAATCCCAAAATACCTGCTCAAAAATGTCTTATCTATTTGTCAAAATCAAAACCAAAGCAATGAGGAAAAACCTAAAAGTTATCTAAAGATATTTTATGTAGATTAAATACATCATTAAAGGTAAATCAGTTTTTTTCAGACTCCAACTAATGTAGGAGTGACTTTAGATTAAATATGCCCTCAAACAGAGGAGAAAAGCTAATTTATAGCAAGTCTAAACAAATGTCTCTAGTGTTAACTTTTTTTTTTAATTTTTTTTTCAACGTTTATTTATTTTCTTTGGGACAGAGAGAGACAGAGCATGAACGGGGGAGGGGCAGAGAGAGAGGGAGACAGAGAATCGGAAACAGGCTCCAGGCTCCGAGCCATCAGCCCAGAGCCTGACGTGGGGCTCGAACTCACAGACCGCGAGATCGTGACCTGGCTGAAGTCGGACGCTTAACCGACTGCGCCACCCAGGTGCCCCTCTAGTGTTAACTTTTATTGTGATCTTAGCAAAATTGTAGAATGCACAGAAACAATAACCAGACAAAAGGTATCTGTTGAATAAGTACGAAATACGTATTGAACAGGTAGAAACGGTAACATTTATTCAGAGGATGCTAAATTTCTCAAATTCTGGTATAACAAGATCTTTGGGACCTATTTAATATGTACTTTTGCAGGGCATCTGGGTGGCTCAGTCATTTAAGCCTCTGACTTCAGCTCAGGTCGTGATCTTGCAGTTTGTGAATTCAAGCCCTGCTTCGGACTCTGTGCTGACAGCTCAGAGCCTGGAGCCTGCTTTGGATTCTGTGCCCTGCCCCTGCTCATGCTCTGTCTCAAAAATAAAAATAAACATTAAAAAAAAAAGAAAAAAATTTAATATGTAGTTTTGCTATTTTCTGTTGGTAACTTGTGTAAATTCTACATTGTTTGAAAACAGATCACTTTTTGTGTGCTCTAGAACAGTTTCTGTAACATATGTTCTATTTCTTAAAAAATTGAATATACCACTGATAATATATGTAGGGATCAAATACTTTTTGGAGGTAATTCTTTGAAAAAATTGTATATTCTTCCATGATCACTTGAATATTGAATTTAAGATCAGTTTTAATTTTTTTAATGTTTATTTTTAAGAGAGAGAGACAGAGTATGATCAGGGAAGGAGCAGAGAGAGAGGGAGGCACAGAATCCAAAGCAGGCTCCAGGCTCTGAGCTGTTGGCACAGAGCCCGATGCGAGGCTCCAACTCATAAACCGTGGTGAGATCATGACCTGAGCTGAAATTTGACGCTTAACCGACTGAGCCACCCAGGTGCCCCAAGATCAATTTTAATTATTTATTCTTCTGAGACTATATGTTAAAGTTTTTTTCCTTTGCATCTGTTGATGAGTTTTCTTTAGATTGGTCTGAGCTATGAAAAAAAAAAAATAACTCACTAATAAAAATTCAAACAAGTGATGAATCAAAATAATGAATTAAGGAGTGTGGCTTCTTTGTTGTAAGAATTATGGTGAGCATTAAATCCACTTAATTATAGAACTAAAACAAAATAATAGGAGAGATTACAGTTGCAAGAATATAAATATCATAAATCTTCAAAAGGAAAAATAATTTCAGAAACAAAGCGATAAAAATAAAGCCAAAGAAAGCAGATGTATAATACATTTGATGGGTTTGAATTTATCTCCCAGGCCATAAAATGTCAGAGTCTCAAAAACCAAAGCAACAGGTACAAAAACAGAAAATTAGATGATGCAAATACAACCCATTAGAATAATGTGCCCACTAGAATAAACACACTAACAAACAAGCAAATAATTCTTCACCCAGATTAAAAAGTAAATTGGACCTTTACTTCAGAAGTTTGTAAGATGTGCGGTAGGCTGGAATAATTGTAGGGAGGTTAATGGTGCTGATGCCGTTGGTCTCATCTTTCATTATGTTCATGCTTTCTGTTGCACACATCCTTTGATGTTTAACTTTTTTTTTTTCTGGATTGACCATTTTTTATTTGCCTCTGTTTTCTCCAGTGTCTTGGGAGCTCAATTGTCCTATCTAAGGACTTCATTACCCTTGTTAGTGTACAATGAAGAATCAGAAACAGAAATCAACACATGCAAAATGAATAGCTCCATGAGATGACATTAGAGGAACAGTCTTGTTAACTGCTGCATAAATGAAGGAACAGCATTTTGCCAGCCGCCACAGCTGTCCCTCTGTGTGCCCTGTGTCGTTCATAATTCCGTCTTCCACTTAGAAGTAGCTATTCATCTGAGTGTTAGGGTAGTGACTTCCTTGCGTTGTTTTCTAGCTCTCTCAGGTGTGCATCTGTACACAGTAGACTTTAGTCTTCCTCATTTTAAAATCTTTTAAATCGCTTTTAATGTGTCATTTCCTTCTCTATTCATTTCTCTTTTTTTAAATCTATCTGTTGAAGAACAAAAGGTACTGGATCTGTACAGGTAGGGCTACTCTGGGTATAGTTGCTGGCATAATAATGATGTGGTTGAACATATTTCTCTGCGCTCTTTGTGTTCTGGAAAGGAACAGCTGGAGGGGTGCCTGGGTGGTTCAGTCGGTTAACTGTCCGACTTCAGCTCAGGTCACGATCTCGTGGTTTGTGAGTTCGAGTCCCGTGTCAGGCTCTGTGCTAGCAGCTCAGAGCCTGGAGCCTGCTTCAGAGTCTGTGCCTTCCTCTCTCTCTCTGCCCTTAACTCGCTCGTGCTCTGTCTCTCTCAACAACAACAACAACAACAACAACAACAACAAAAACCAAACATTTAAAAAAACAAAGAACAGGAAAAAAGAATTGTTGAAAAGGAACAGCTGGTTCCAGACACAGTTTCCAACTCAACTTCTATCCTTTTAATGGAATTTTAATGGATAGAGGTTATAGAGGTTATAACGAATCAGAGGTCATAGTTTTGTTCTTTTAACGGGGGCACTTCGTGTCTGGTGATCTGCCTTTTTGTGATCTCACAGCCATTCTTCAGTGTCTAGATCCACTAAGTAATTGGGGATGCAAATCTATCATTTTCTTATTTATTAGTAAGGATAGTTTCGTAATAATTTTTTCCCCAATCTACTAATTGGTTATCTAGTGGTAAATTCATATAAGCCAGGATAAATACTTATTTCTCTTAATTACCAGTTTTTGAGATACTGAATTTTCTTTCTCCATAAGTGATCATTTAAAAATATCATCGTTATTAATTTATTTCATTTGAACATTGAACCCTTATTTTGATGTTTATTTTTTAAGAGAGAGAGAGAGAGAGAGACAGTGCAGCGTGCAAACAGGAGAGGGACAGAGAGAGAGACACAGAATCTAAAGCTGACTCCAGACTGAGCTGTTGGCACCACGCCCGACAGGGTCTAAAACTCATGAACCATGAGGTCATGACCTGAGCCGAGGTCAGATGCTTAACTCACTGAGCCATCCTGGTGCCCCTACACCTTACCCTTTTAAAGTTTAAAACCTCTCATCTTCGGTCTTTTGAAACCTTGACAATTGATCTCTTGATTCTTGTTTGATATGTCTTTGTAATCTTTGAGTGTGTCCTTGCAATTTCAGTCATGTTTCAGTCAACTCGGACATTTTCAGAGATGTTTCGGTCAATGTGGACACTTTCTGCTTGAGTTCTGGAATCTACCATCTCTTTCGGAAGTTCTATTTTTTTGTTCTGAAATGCTATTTCAAGAATGCAGTCTGGATGCTAGGGATGCCCACTGATGTCGGATTGTTCATTATACCTAAGCCTCTTCATTGGATAAAATGAGAATAAATCTGTATATATTTATCTCTTGATCTACAAGTATATTTGACATGCTTCAGGAAGTGAATTGTTCATTCTAACCAAGTTTTGACTACAGGATTTTTATTTAAATTCTTATGTATTTGTGTCATCTTTTTCCACCCTGCAAACCCTTTTGTCAAGGTCACAACAAACGATAGAATTATTCCATAACTCCTTAATTTCCTTATTCCACAACACACAGAAAATGGTCTCAAACTCACAGCTGAAGAATAATACTAAACATATTACCACCCATATTACCAAACAATGGATAGGCAGATCTCCTTTTCTGGTGAAAATTTTTCTCCAAATATTTTTGAACAGCTTTAGTAAATTCACCTGTTTCAAATGTCAGGATTGAATGGTCTTTATTGTATTTGTAGAGTTGTATAATTACCACTGCAATAAATTTTAGAATATTTTCTTTATCTCACAAAGAAAATCTCCTCACTTTTAGTCAGTCCCTATACCTGCCAATCTGCTTTCTACTTCCATAGGTTTGCCTTTGGGGGGCATTCCACATTAATAGTATTATATATTATGCTGTCTTTTAAGAAGTTTTCAGACTTCTTTCAGTTAGTATAATTGAGATTACCCTATGTTTCAGCACTATTTCACTCTTTTTTTTATTGCTGAGTGTTATAATATTTTATATATATGTCACATTTGTTTACCCCCTCACTGGGTGATGAACATTTGGGGCATTTCTAATTATTGAATATTATGAAGAATGCTACTATGAACATTTGTGTACAAAGCATTGTGAGGTCACATATTGCAATTTCTCTTGGATAGATACCTAGGTTTGGAATTACTAGGCCGTATGCTCACTCTGTTTCACATTTTGAAAAACTACCAAGCATTTCCAATGTCACTACACCCTTTTACAGTCCCACCAGCAGTAGACAAAGATTTCAACTTGTCTACGTCTTCACCAACACTTGCTATTCTCTATGCTTTTATTTATAGCCATCTTAATAGATTGCAAAGTGGTTTCGATTCCCTGTGGATGTGGATCTTACTGTGTTTTTGATTCACATTTCCCTATTGATGTTGCATATCTTCTCATGTCTTTATTAGCCTTTCCAACATTGTCTTTGGTGAGCTGTCTCTTCAAATCTTTTACCCATTTTTGAATTTTATTTCTTTTTATTATTGAGTTATTAGTGTTCTTTGTATGTTCTAAAAAAATAGCCCTGCTTTGTCAATTTTCTTTTTAATTGCTTAATGGTTTTCTTGATGTGTGAACATTTAAAAATGAAGTACAATTTATCTATTTTTTTTTATTATTTATGCTTTTGGTCTTCTGAGAAACCACTGCCTAATCCAAGGTCAGGAAGATTTATTGCTATGTTTTCTTCTAAGAGTTTTATAGTTGTAGATATTACATTTAGGTATATGATTCATTTCGAGTTCATGTTTGAGTATGGTGTGAAGTAGGGTTTTAAATTCATGGTTTTGCATGTGCATATCCAATCATTCCAGTGCCATTCCTTGAAAGGTGATTTTTTTTCTCCATTGAATTTTCTTGGCAGATATGTTACAGTTCATTTGACCATAAATGTAAGGGTTTATTTTTGACTCTGAATGCACTTCCATTTATCTGTGCTTTCTTTATGCCCATCTCCTGCTGTCTTGATTATTACTGCTTTATAGTAAGTATTGATAGTAGGAAATATAAATTATCAAATTTAGTTATTTCTCCAGATTGCTTTAACTATTCCAAGTCCTTTCATTTCTATATGAATTTTATCATCACTCTGTCAGCTTCTTCAAAAAAGGCAGCTATGATTTTGGTCAGTGATTGTGTTAAATTTGTAGATCCGTTCAGGGAATTTTGCTATTATATAATATTAAGTGTACTGTTCCATGAACATGGGATGTCTTTCCATTTATTTAAATCATCTTCAAAATTTGTCAATAATGTTTTCCAAGTACAAATCCTACACTTACTGTATTAAGTTTATTCCTAAGTATTTTATTTTTTTTGATGCTTTTTGAAGTGGAAATTGGTTTCTTATTTTTATGTTTAGATTTTTCATTGATAGTGTGTAGAAATCCTGTTGATTTTGTATACTGACTTTGTGTTCTTGACAGTGCTGAGCTTGTTTAATAGTTTTAGTGGTTATATAGTGGATTATTAGGATTTTCAATATAAATGTTTTATTATTTTCAAATAAAGATAGTTTTCTATTTTCCCTTCCAATCTGGATCCCTATTGTCTCTTTGTGTTGGCCATTTATTATCAAAACAATTTTTAAACCAAAGGAGAAAAAATTAGATTCAATTATTTAGGTCTTCTTTTTCCTTTACTTCCCCTCACTGTTTTCTGAAGGGGGTGATATTGGTGTATATTTTTTGTTATTTTTGTGAATACTTGTGTTAAAGCCTGCCAGTATAAATGAAGGTAATTAACATTTCCTCTGCACTGACTCTGCTCCAGACATTGGTATAGATATCTTTTCTAACCTTGTAAAGTCATTATTTCTACCTTGTTATTGTGAATAAAGAATCATTGGTCAGGAGTTGGAGAATTTGATATTTAGGTGGTAAATTTGAAATTTTGACCCAGTTTACCTCAGGCTACGAGGCATACTCTTTTCAAAACACTATGCCAATTCACGTTACAGTTGCTTAATAGGTATTTATTTATTTTCTGAAATAAAAACAAACCTCTGTCATAAAATTAATATCAAATTATTTTGTGCTATATGTTTTTAGTGTATCAAATTCATTTTTGATTGAGTGTTCTCTGTTTTTTATTTTTTCCTTTTAAAGGAAAAAAAATGTACAAATTTCAGTACCCTGACCTTGTATATGTTATTTGGTTGTGAGAAGTTACTGTTTTTTTTCCTTCATGCTTGAATAGGTTCATTGCTGCTTTATACTTCACTGAAGCACTACAGCCATATGAACACTTTGATGAGGAAATAAAGTCTGGGGAATTGAGTTAACCATTGCCACAGTCACAAAAGTCACAGGGCAAAGAAAAGCAATACTCATCTGGCATCCTTTCATGAATGAAAGAGCCCAGGAAACTGTAGAATAATAAATTCAACAATTTGAACCTAAACTGCTAATAGATAGTTTAGCCTTAGCTTGCAAATGAAAATGTCTCAAGAATTTATAAATCTCTACTGTCATTATCTTGTATTATGCCACATAATTCATATAACTGTTGACTTTAGAATAAAACAAAAGAAGAAACAAATGACGGACAAAAACATAAATAATAACGTTAAATATGTGAGGATTAAATAAATATTCTTGAAACAAGGATCAAAGTATTCTATTCTTTGCCATTTATATTCTCATCAGAGAATATTAATCACACTCCCTTATATTTGTTTGCAATATGCAAATATTAAACATTTTCTTTGTAGATACAGTTATTGTAGGCTGTAATATGAGTAGGCTAAAGTTGGTATAATATGGTTTCTGGTGGTTCTTTATAAACTTTAGGTGTTTCTTGCCAGCCTTTGAATTCTTCGCTATAATTGTGAACAGCCGTATTTTTTTAAATCATCTATTTACTTAAGTAATGAGTTTTAATTAGTGTACGTGTACATACTTATCCTTATATTTATATACATGGAATATATATGCGTATATGCAGACATACATACATGTAATACATATTACTAATGCCATATCATAGGTATCATGTAAAAAGAATAACTCAGCCCACTTTTAAAAAAAAGTGAAAATTTTGCTTTTGGTAGAACTCAGGATCATTTATCACCAGGAGCATTCATTCAGTACTTTGGATAAACATTATTGTACACCTACCCTTTTGGCCAAATAGCTACACTGACAAGGAACCTGAAATCCCATCATCACAGTCATCAAACATTTTTGTATAAAAAGAATCGTATTAAGTAATAGATTTCTGGCATTATAATAGTGGGACCAAGTGTCAGAGAAAGCCCTTGCAGAAGGCGAATAAGGAAAATGGAGAGTGGCACAGAACAACGTGCGTAGTCCAGGAATGTGCCAGAGTTTGCTGTTTGCTTCAGTAATTGCTTTTGTCGGCCAGCGTTATCTGAAGGTACAGCAGGGCATTTCTGTTTTTGCTGGTCACCGAAATAGAGGAACACAGGACCCTGGGCTATCCTTAAAGCTACCTATTTTTAGAAAACTCAGTTCTAGTATCAGTAACTTAACGATAATAAGTATATGGCTCCCATTGTTGAGCATAAGGTAGCATTCATAGTTTTAAGGGAGCATTTGCTTTGGCGAAACAAAATTACAATAATACATTTCTTTGCAGGTATGTGTGCACATGCATATAATGGTCTTCTTTTTTAGTCATTTGATGAATCCCTCTGAAGCTAATCTCTGGTGTCAGGAAAAGAACCGATGGTTTAAAGCATTTTTACTGAAAACCTAAACTCTCTTAGAAAAAAGTGCCCTTAAAACATAATATGTGCTTATTTTACAAAGTGGGTCTTTCTTAAGAGCTGTTTGATCTCAGGTTTGGATCCATATTTCTCCAGAGAATTAGCCTCAAAAAAATCTGAATCCCTGTGGGACTCTAATATATACTTTTTGGAATATTTATTTAGATGAAAAGCCTGTGTTAACTTTGAAAATTCTAAATGGACAGCAGTGTTGCTTCTGGCCTCAGATTTGAGCTGTCTGTAGTTTTCAAAGTCTGCTAATGTGTGAGAATTTTCCTCTTCTTTTCATAGTGTCTCATTAGGACATGGGTTCCTTGAGTTTAAAATTAAATCAGGCTTGCAAAAAATATTTTTTTCTGACAATATACAAGTTGTAAATAGCACAGCGATCATGATCGCTATTGTGGTGATAAAACATCAGTATACGTTATGTTTGAGGGCTGGGCAGAATACTGTTGCAAGGATTATGTTTTCTTTTTTTATTTAAAGTAATGTAAAAATATGTTCTATTTCAAGCAGCATTTGTAGTGTCATGTGTAATTTTCAATGCCATTAACAACCTTAAAACAGGTAAAGTCATGCTGTGGTGCCCATACGAGATGTCCAATAGAAACAAATCAAATTATGATCGATGTTTGCAATCTTCATACCCCAAATAGCATTTATTATGTGAAGCCCAAAGATACACACTATTGAATTTAAAATAGATGAAAGAGTGCCTTGTTTTCAACAATGCTGGAAGATTCATATATACAGCTCTCGTTTAGGCCACAGGTAGAGATTGATATTTGTCATTATTATAGTTATTTGAATTCAAGTTTGGAGCCAAATAGAAAAGAAAATACTTTTTTTTTCCCTTGAAGATTTGCAACCTTAAAAAAAACAGCAAACAAGGAAACCCATCTGTTATGATTTGGAAAATACTCAGTGTTCTGTATTGCAGAAAAGACAGAGGAAATAATACAATTTTTCAGACCTTATGCAAAGTATAGCAAAACTTTTCTGACCTACAACTCTACACTGTATAATAAGAGATGCAGTGTGACTTTTGAAGGTAAAATGTGCTTGGGTCCTCAGGCACTGAGAAAGCAGTGGTTATAGGTGAGGTCCATTCGATCAAAATTCTTGTGTGCATCCTGGTTCCAGGACTTATTAAGGTTTAACCTTGAGCAATTTACTCAATTACGTTATGATGAGGGACCATAAGGCAAGCTGAGGGCCAAGCACAAGCTACCATTATCCCCTGGACCACTGGTGGGATATGTGTGATATTCCTTGGGGACTCCCGGCTGCTCAAGAACAAAGGAAAGAAAACACAGGGTTAACTGACAGAGATTACAGTCTTGCAGGACATGAGTGTCCATCCGTTTACAAATGTATTGGCAAATTTCAAGTAAAAGGCAATCTTACCAATAGCCTGATCTCCAGAAACCTACTGACTCCGTTTCCTGGAGCCCCAACATCACCCCTCCATAGTGATATGGGGAACAAAGGCAAGAAGGAAATGGCAGGTAAAATTAAACTTACTTATAACCTGCAGCTCATTGACGGATACTAGAGGCTGACAGGGTAAAACATTTTTTCAGGAACTCCATACTATCTTAATGTTAACGCTTTGCTAGAGGGAAAAGCAACTTTTGTTTGACAATAGCTAGGTCTGTAGCATCCTGTGAGGCTTCTTTAGCATATAAAATTCTCTTTGGAAACTTCCCTTTTGACTATACTGGTCGTCCTTCACAACTCCAGTGCAGCAACTTCTGCCTATGGGTCCTGTCATGTGCTTTAATAAAATCACTTTTTAGCACCAAAGGCATGTCAAGAATTCTTTCTTGGCCCACAGCTTTGGACCCCCCCCATCACCCCCAAAACCCCATCAGTTATCCTTCAGTGTCTAACTTTTAGATTTATTTAAAATAAAATTTCATAATACCTGCAAAGTACTTATAGTAGTGTAAATAATAAATGATGACATTAACATTTTTAGTTGAAAGTTTCAGGTTATTTTTTCTACCCAGTATTGTGCTGAATTTTCAATCAGTATTCACAGATCAGCTGATTGTAGCTTAGGTTGGCTGCTTTCATACTTGGCAACAAAAGTACAGCTGTCAGGGGATTTGCTTTGTGATGGTTAGGTTCCTACAGATCGCTAAAGCCAAAGGTGGTTTGAATGATGGCTATGGGTTTCTTCTCATTAAGCCGCCAATTTTTCACCAGAAGGACATCACTGAAGAAGGAGAATAGGTGTGGAGTCTAGTGGGTATGCAGGAGGGGATGTAAAATTACTGAGTATCTCTGACCTGATAATCTGGAAAAGTTGTTCTTAGGGACATTAACTTGGAACACGAATTAAAAACACAATTCTGCATTAGTTGAGCAATTATGTAATTGGCTGTCTTCAGAAAATGATGTAGGGTCATTTTCAGGATTTTGCACTGGTAAAAAGACTTTACCTCCTCTGTACACGGCCCCCGAGAAAGAATAAATTAGTGAATGTGAAATACTTACCTAATAGGCTATGCTTCATCGTTATCAACGGATTGTAATTTGTAAAAACATACTCATTTATGAATAAACTTTCACCCCCGTATCCAAAATAAATCACTAGTTCATTCATCATTGCCAATCCCTTTTTGTAATTTCGGAGCAGATATTTTTAAATTATAGGGAAACAAACCCAAAGCAGCATTCGAGGGGCATTTTAATTAAACAGTATCACTGAATCTGCTACGTTCCAGGCAGTGTATCAGGCACTGGAAATACAAAGAGAAGCACCAATAGATTTTCTTTCCTTGGAGGAAGATAGCACACACAATATGTTTTATGATGAATACTGAGACCGCCTACCTGCTAGCCCCCTGACCCCTGTTCCAGCCTTGTGGCATTCTGTCACCACGATTACCCTGCACCAGCTGCCGAGTCTATGCATGCTTGATGGGCACTAACTCATTTACTTCTCAGTAGCACTGTGAGAGAGTTACCATTTTGTCCCTATTTTACACGTGAGAAAATGCTGTAGGAGACCCAGAAACTCAGAACCAAATCTGTTATCTATATTTAGCAAGTGAATAGCTCTATAAACAACTTTGTAAAATGAAAAATGACCTCCTCCCAGAGTTATTTTATTTTCTCACCCTTGCATTATTCTGGTTCAATTTACTTTTATTTTAACTTAACCCTGTTTGTTAAAAAAAAAAGTGCACCTTTAAACGATCTCACATCTTGTGTGTTAGGTAGGAAATGTATACAGTTTTCTCCATCGGCTTTTGTGAAACAGTAGCCTCCTGGGCTTTGCTTTCTACCTTTCAATGACTTGTTTAGATGTTTGAGATTCATCTTCTAACTAGCCATTGAACACAGATTTTCACAGGGTTGAAGACCGTCTCCATTTCTTGCCCTATAGGCAATTTTGTCCATTTCTTAATTTCTACCAATTCACCACTGGTTCACTCTTTATTATCTCTTGTTCCCTTCTTGATTCTGAGTGCAAAGCTAATATGTTTATCCATCTTTTAGAAATCTCATGGTGGAACTTCACCATTTTACCCATTATTTCTCTCCTTGTCCTCCAGTGCGGTAAAACAATATCACGATCGTCTTTCAGTAAATAATGCCACAGTTTTGCCAGTTTCCCAGCCAGGGAAAAGTTGTCCTGATGCTTATCCTTCCTTTAGTGTAGTTTGTGTATCCATCTGATGGGGTTTTGGAGTGGTGGGGGTCTGGAGCTGATGGCCAAGAAAGAATTCTTGAGATGTCTTTGGTTCAAAAAGAGTGATTTTATTAAAGCACAGGGACAGGACCCTTGGGCAGAAGGAGCTGCACTGGGGTTGTGGAGAATGACTGGTGATATACTATGGAGTTGGGGGAGGTAAAGACAAAAGGAGGCCTCCAGAAGGACTTTCATGTACTAAGTGGGACTCATAAGAAGCCAGAGGCCTTGCTGTTATCTAGTGAACATTGTTTTCCCTTCAGTAAGACATTAACATTAAGACCAAAGGGAGTTTCTGCAGAAATGTAACACTGTTGGGGCGCCTGGGTGGCTCAGTCTGTTGAGTGTCCGACTTCGGCTCAGGTCATGATCTCACGGTCTGTGAGTTCGAGCCCCGCGTTGGACTCTGTGCTGACAGCTTAGAGCCTGGAGCCTGCTTCGGATTCTGTGTCTCCCTCTCTCTCTCCCCCTCCCCTGCTCATGCTCTGTCTCTCTCTCTCTCTCTGTCTCAAAAATAAATAAAAACATTAAAAAATGAAAAAAAAAAGAAATGTAACACTGTATTTGCCTCAAGTATTTGTCAATCGGCTGCAGGTCATAAGGAAATTTCATGCTATTTTTGCCTTTGTTCTTGCCTTTGTTCCCCACATCTCTATGGAGGAGGATAGATGTTAGGGCTCCAGGAAATTGAGTCTATGGGTTTCTGGGAGGGTAGGCTATTGGTAAGTTTGCCTTTTCTTGTAATTTACTAGGAAATTTGTAAACTAATGGAGACCCCTGTCCTTCGTGACTGTGACCTCTATCAGTTAACCCTTTGTTTTCCCCTTTCCTTTGTTCTTGGGCAGCCAGGAGTGCCAGAGGAATATCACACATATCCACCCCCCCCCCACCCCCACCAGGCGGTGGGGAGTGTTTGTGGGTATCAGCTTGCCTTATGCTTCCTCGTCACATCTCTGGAACGGTCTGTCTACTTTTCTTTACGCCACCGCCAACATTGAAGTTCAAGGTACCTAGCACACCTTTCTTACACTTCTGAAATAACCCCCTAACTAGTTGCCCTACAAAAATAAGTTCTGATACTGAACTCCAGTACACTGAAGTCAAAGATCTTTCCAGTGCTAAAAATCTTTTCAATGGCTTTGTGGTACCATCAGCAATGAGGAGAGAAGACTCCTTCAAATGGCCCCCAACGTCCTGCATTGTCTGGGTCCTAAGAGCCACTGTGCACTTTATCATTTCCTTGTAGTGATTATGATCCTGCCCACCCCAGGGCTTTTCCACATGGTGTTTCCTCTGTCTGGAATGCTTTTACCCATCCCAGCCCCATTCCTCTTTGATTAATGTAAGTCTGTCTCATGCCTCATGTTTTTCCTTCCCTGAGTCAATTTCCCAATCATAGGCTGCCATGGTATTATGAGTCTTTAAGGCATAACCTTTTTCATAGTTGCAAATTTGATACATACATATTTCAATTTACTGTTCTGCTAGATAGATGAGAAGTAATATTACAATAGTAAGTTTTTCCTGAATTGATAAGTCATTGGGCAGCAGGTCTGTTATATAAATTTATATTATCTGTAGCAAGATAAAACTTACGTATTTAAATAAAGGTACCTCTGATTATTTTTGAAATGAGATAGGGGTAAAAATAAACAGATCCTTCTAGAGTATGCTAAATATGATACACAGTACTTCTCATCTTGGAAGGCTCCTGTTGGTTTATCATTTTGGTAAATGATACCCAAAGATGGCATCTGACTGAAGTTGAGAGATTTGGAGAAAGAGAGTATTTCCTAGATCTTTGCTCTTCAGTATGACAGCCAATAGTCACATGTGGTTATTTATATATAAATTTAAATTTATTAGAATTAAGTAATTTAAACACGCAGTTTCTTGATTACTATAGCCATAGTTCACCTATTTAACAAACACAACTAATTAGCATAAAGAGCATCACTGTCATCCCAGAACACTATCACAGAGCATTGCCCTAGACAGCTTCCACTCAGGATGGAAATGTTAAGTGAAATTAGAAAAAAAAAAATAACCGAAGGATTTTTTGAGGTAAAATTAATTGCTTTCAAAGCAAGAGCTCTTTGAGAAGTTACAAATAAATTTTAATGAATTTCCCTTAAGCGGTTTGTGCTGGCTTGTAAAATACAGTTACATCTTTCTGAAAGCCCCTTTCTCCTCAGAGAATTCTATTTATAGATATGTGAAACTTTCCTGATGTTTTCTACAAGGTAAATTGAATAACAAATTCAAAACCTGCCACTAAACTGAAGAATGCAGTTATAATCAAATTGGACTTAAAAATTGCTGGGTTCAAAGATTTATCTAGAAAGTATGTTCTTGTTTAGAATGTAAGGTTTTCTATTAAATATGGGTTACACAGATAAGACCTCTACCCCTTTCATCCCTGTTTATTTTTATAAGGGACTCTTTTCACATCTTTTCTTGTTATTAGATGGGGTATTTGAAGGCAAAGTCAGAAGGTACACTTTAATTTCCCACAGAGTACAGTTGAAACTCCACATGAAAACTTTTAATGATATCAAATCATTCATTTGACATATTTTTACAGATCCTGTTCTTTGTGCTGAATCTTGTGCCGACTCTGATGGGAAGGAGGAGTAAGCATGTTGGAGGAAGGAAGGGACTGCATAAGACAGAATATTAGGGGTAGAGTTAATAATTTGAACAAAGAACGAAAAGAAGAAACGAATGTAGAACTCAGGCTGATTTAGGACATAGTTAGCCCTAGGCACATTGTATAAGTGGAGAAATCGAGGCAGAGTAGAAATGCGCTCACTGTAAAATAGTCCTAAATACAACAATATCCAGCTCATACAGGTGCCATATATGAGCTGGATTTTCAGAGGTTAAATATAATCTAGATTTTTATGATATTCCCTAGGGGGTAAAAGCAACTATATCCCAGGAGATAAAACCACATATGAACGGATGAAGCATCATGAGGAGTATTTGGGGACACAGGAGAAAGTTATCATGGCTGGAAAACAGGATGTGGGTGTATGTGTGTATATCAGATTACTGGGAGTTGGAGAGAGGTGAAACTGAAGAAATATTTTGAAGTCATTGAAGCAAATACATCTCCAGGATAGAAACTTCATATTATCTATCTGTTGCCAGTGCCTACAGGGAGCCTACACATTCAAATTCATGCTTTCGAAGTACATGGATGGATGGATGGATGGATGGATGAATGGATGGATGAATTAATGAGTACATAGATGAACACTGAGTACATTTAACTGAAGTAAGGGCATTATGCATAAAGCTCCTAGTTTTAGTTTCATCCTTTGGTTAGTTAAGACACTAGAAATATGTTAAAGCAGGAAAATCATGCGACCAAACTTGATCATAGATGTCAGTGTTAAAGAGAACTGGCTGGAGCAAGGGAGAACACAGGGAGACCACTTACAAGGAGGTTTTTAATATATATTATATATTATATATATGTGTGCAGATATATAGATACACACACATACATACATATACATACATACATACATTTATACATACATAATATACATACATATATATATTCTAGACAATAGATGTTGAATCCTGTAAGTAGGGAAGTAAAGAAGAAATGGAATTTAAGAACATTTTAGGCAGAGGGAATAAAATGTGTGAAGATGCTTTTATGGGGCAGGAGACAAAAATGTGTGAACCATATGAATCCCTTCACCTGAAAAAATAATAAGAATTTGTCTAAATCATTTCTAAATCTATTCTGATGTTAGAATATATGATCTGATGTTATCACTGCAGCAACTTTCTTTCAGGTAACTCTCGAATATTTTGTCCTTTATCCACTAAAACTATTTTGTGTCTGCACCCTTAACCCTCCCTGGGTTGTAATAGAGTGTTCACTTGCTTATAACCCTTGCTAAGCTGTTTACTCTTTAATGGCAAACGCTCTATCTTGTTCACTCTTTTATCTCCAGCATCTAAAACAGTGCCTAGCATGTAGTAGTTTCTCAAAACTATTTTTTTGAATTAATACATGAAGAAATGAATGAATGAACTTCTAACGAGGGGAAACTTTGGGATCCTAGTGGTGCTCTCAGGAACTTATAGTTACGATCCAAGGTGATAAAGACCTTGGGTTTGGTGCATTATGGCATCACCTCTAATCTTTCTATTGTGCTGGATTCTGGGGGGTGGGGGGACAAAGACCCTTTGGAATGACTTAAATCCTCTGGCACCAACTTTCTTCCTTGGATTTTGTCTTTTCCTCCAAAGAAGTGTTGGGAAAAAGGAATATGCTAAGCTGGTTCATTCTCTGTACTCTCCTTTCCTGGGGTAGACAGGGGAAGGCGTTTCCTTAGATCCGAGAACTGTGAAATGCCCCAGGTTGAGGATGCGCCATACCTCTTCATCCAGGTATCACTGAATTACATGACCAACGTGCTGTGGAATGTCACACAGGGAGAGAAAAGCAAACAAAAAGCCAAGCCTAGTGAACTTGGTACTTTGTGGGTGATTGCTTTCCTGTGAGAGGATGTTCCTGGGTGATTACGGTTAAGTCAGGAAATACAGAGTCACAGTTGCAGTACCAATTTATCTCTATCGCAATAATTGAATTTGAGGTTAATGAATACTGTATTGTAAACATCATGTGGTGCTTTACATCTTTTTAATGGCCAAATTCCCTGGTTTCAAATAAATGAAGTACATTGCCCTGAATAGTGAAATAAAAATATTTCAAAACAGATTCTCCACTCCATGCTTTAATGAATTATTTCACACTAGGGATCCATAAAATAAGTACCTTTAACAAACAACAGTTTTGTTTTAATGGAACTTTATATTATTTTTGACTGAATAAAAACTTACGTCTTTTCAAATTTACATTGGAGATTTATCTATTTGAGTTGGCCCATTTACTTAAATTCTCTGATACTGCTGTGAATATGACATTTATTTTTGTTTGTTTTGCTTTGTTTCGATTTCAGAGAGGAAGTGTTTAACTTTCAGTGTCTAAAGTCAGAACCTGGGATGGATGCTTTAATATCACTAGTGATGATACTTAGTATCCCAGCAAAAAACTCTTAAACTCTGAGGGTAAGGCACAAAATTGACGTATGATACCTGAAGTTAGAGGCTTGCTAGGGCAAGATGACATTATTTCAAAGATCAAGCCTTCTCTAGACCAGAAAGAAACAAGACTCAGTAATAGAGTGTGCCTCTGTTCTAATGAGTGACCACGTTAACAACCAAAGAAAGAATTAATCCACCAAGAGGGAACAGTAAGTTGCAGCTTAAGGAAGATGACAGCAAAGATGAATGTGTTGACTTGTTCCGCCAGTACCGTGCCCAAGAAAGGGTCACTTGCAAACCAACTCAACTTACACGCCCTGGTGGCAGCGATGCCTTTGGTAGGCATAACACATTCATTGTCATAACCTGATGCCCAGGGCCATTAAAATAGTGCTGTGGATTTTTATTCTTCTGATTCAACGTGTACAAAGCAACATTGGATTTAAATTTGGTTATCTGTTTCTGGGTGATGAGTTGTGAATGGCTCACAACTTAGTAGCTTAAAATATTAACTAATTCCCTTGGTTGTCCTGGTTGATTAGGAACAGCAGGGAAGTTTCCACTTGTATTTTCTCCTGGTGGCGTTGGAGACGTCTGAAGCCTCAACTGGACCAGAGGGACATGATAGTCCCTTCTTTATCATGTCTCACACTTTAGGTGGAGGAATGGCTGAGCCTCTCTTTCTCCTTGTGACTTTGCCACATGCCTTGCTTGGGTTTCCTCACAGCATGATAGTCTGAGGTAAGTCAGACAGCTTACATCCTTGTTGGTTTCCCAGAGACAGAGTTTCCATAAATCTATGCAGAAGCTGCAAGACTTTTCATGACTTAGCCATGGAAGTCATAGGACACTGCTTCTGTCATATTCTGTTAGAAGGCAAAGAGTCAAACCAGATTCTTGTTGAGGGGACTACCAGCAAGCCCATTGGAGGCCATCTTTGGAGACTAGATACACCAGAGGGTTAAAAGCTAAGCAGTTTCTCGAGGTACTTCTTGATGTTAGAAGTAACACCCACTTTTTCTGTTTATTTTCAGATTACCTATAAAAAATACATAGACATATACAAAACAATATAAACATGTTTTAATGGTGTTGAGTGAAAAGTAAATCTTACCACTGCCAGCTTTCCTAATTTCATCTCCATATCCTTCGTAAGCATTTTTGGCTGCATTTTTCATCATAATCATAAAACAATATATTTACAGTTCTTTTGCTTGATTTATCACGTTAGAAAATATATTCAAACTCCTATCTTCAGAAATGAGTAAACTGATGTCCTTTATATACTTTTTAATCTCCCTTCCACACAAATTTTATTGTATTTTTATTTTGTTTATTTTATTGCTCTCGTCATCATTTTAAACAAATGTTTACATGCTTAATTAAAAGTATCGGTATTGGGTTCACCACTATTAGAATAAAGGAAGAGATTATACTTTATCACTTCTAACTTTATGCTTTACATTAATGACATTTTTAAGTTTTTTTAACTTTATTTTTGAGAGAGAGAGAGAGAGAAAGAGAGAGCACAAGTGGAGGAGGGGCAGAGAGAGAGAGACACACACACAGAATTCTAAGCAGGCCCTAGGCTCTGAGCTGTCAGCAAGGAGCCTGACGCAGGGCTCAAACTCATAAACCCCAAGATCATGGCTTGAGCCAAAGTCAATGCTTAACCAACTAAGCCACCCAGGTGTCCCTCATCCTTTTTTTTTAAAATAAATTTTGTTTTTAATATTTATTTTTGAGAGAGACAGAACATGAGCGGGGGAGAGGTGGGGGGTGAGAGAGAGGAAAACACAAAATGTAAAGTAGGCTACAGGTTCTGAGCTGTCAGCACAGAGCCCAATGTGGGCTCAAACTCATAAGCCAAGAGATCATGATCTGAGCTCAAGTAGGACGCTTAACCAACTGAGACACTGAGACACCCCCTACAGTAATCACATTTTTAAAAGTTTATTTAGAGAGAGAGAATCAGTGGGGAAGGAGCAGAGAGAGGGGGACAGAGGATCTGAGGTGGGCTCTGTGTTGACAGCAGAAAGCCTGACATAGGGCTTGAACTCACAAACTGTGAGATCATGACCTGGGCCAAAGTCAGATGCTTGACTGACTTAGCCACTCAGGCACCCCAACAGTAATGACTTTTTATATTTAAAGTTTGATAATGTTTAAAACGTATCTGTAAATATAATTAAGTCTTCATTTTTCAGTATATATATTGATTTTAAAATTTGTGAGGGAGGAATTTTTTTTAACATATTATAATCTGCAAGTGTTAGTTTTCAGAATCATATATAATTGGCCCTGTATGAAGAAAAAGTAATCATGTATCATCAAAACTGTACTACATGACTAAGAATATTTCTATGTCAAGATCAAATAGATGGGTTTTTTTTATACCCCATATTTTTTGAAAATTATAATCTATTTATTATTTGGACTATTTCTTGTTTGGTATTTTTACTGTTTTATAAAGCTTTACTTTTTGACTCATTTTGCTATAATACATCTCTTCAAACCTCGTACTGATGGTATCAGTTGAATTAAAATATAAATCTGTTTCTTGGTGAAAAAACTATTTGTGAAGCTCTGTGAGTTCTTGTAGTAGGTAGCCTCTTAAGATGGTCCCAAATGGTCTCTATCTCCTGGTATTCCTCCTTATGTAATTCTTTCTTCTTTTGTGTGGGATGGACTTGCTTCTGATGGATAAATTATGGCAAAAGTGATGGGTTGTCATTTCTAAGATTAGGTTACAAAAATTGTGGCTTCTATTTTGGGTATTGTCTCTTGGATTGCTTGTCTTAGAAAAAAGTCATTTGCCATTCATGAGGGAGCCCTCCAGAGAGGTAAGCCAGTAAGTGTGTAAGCAAGAAGGTCTCCTAATTGAGACTTCAGATGACACTGAAGCCAGAACCAATAGTGACCTTGAGGTGGCCCTGAGCCATGAATACCCAGCTAAACTATATCATCCAGATTCCTAAGCCACAGAAGTAATAAATATCTGTTATTTTAAATTGTAAATTTGTGGAATAATTTGTTTTATACAGAAACATAATTAAAACAGCTTTTTTTTTAAAAATCAGAATACTGGTTCTTGGAGTAGGAAAGCCAGAGGGGTAGCACTCCTTTAAAAACCCGTTAGTTACAATTAAGTTCACCTGAGAAGGGCACAACATCATGTTTTCATATATATTATTTCATTTGATCAATCCAACCGGGTGTTATTGCCCTTCTTTTATGAAAAGAGGTATTTAAGCCTATATGTAATAATAAATTATTTATTCTTCAGGGCTCCTCAGACTGAAATGTCACTAGAACATGGATTGTTTTCTTCCTAATCCAATTGGTACAAACAATGCCTGCAACAATATAGCACTCCGAAAGCATTTGATAAATATATCAAAACTAATAAAAGATTTCTGCTCACCATCAACAACACAAAACACACAACCCACCAGATTTTTGTACCTGGAAGTGAGGGGCTGGTAAACCAGGAACTTGAAATGTGGGAGCATTTTCAAAAGAAGCAGTAGGCTTTGAAGAGAATGCTAGTGAAGGTATTATGTGAATTAAAGAAGTTTTTGTATTTTTATTTACTTATTTTTAATGTTTATTTTTGAGAGAGACAGAAAGAGCATGAGGAGGGCACAGGCAGAGAGAGAGGGAGACACAGAATCATAAACAATCTCCACGCTCTGAGCTGTCAACACAGAGCCTGAGGCAAGGCTTAAACCCACGAGCAGAGGCCATGACCTGAGCTGAATCATGAATGGAGCTGAAGTCGGATGTTTAACTGATTCAGCCACCCAGGCACCCCTAAAGAAGTTTTTAATAGAAAACTCATGTTCTTTGATAAGGTTGCTCTCAGGGGCTCGCAGGAGGAGGTAAATGTTATTGGAAGCTGGAGGAAAGGGGTTACTTGTTATTTGGTGGCAGAAAAGTAAGAACACTGTTGTCTGCAATAACATGAAGAGTAGAAAATGTGCCTGATGAACTGAACCATCTAGCTAGGATTATTTCCAAGCAAAATGGTAAAAGTGGTGTCTAATTTTGGTAAAACCTAAGAGGCAAGAGTTAAATTGAGGGAAAGATTATTAAATGTAAGGAGTCAGAAGTTGAGGTTTTGAAACTTCTCAGCTTTTATAGATGACAAATAAGGCTTAATTAAGAAACGGCTTCCAAGCAAGGATCACATCCAGGGCTTAGCCATAAAGACATATTCCAAAATGAAGTCAAGGGTGCAACTTTAAAATACTTCTTTTTGTAATCTCTGAAAGATCTAAGTTGGTATAACACTATGTTATATAGGCAAAAGGCTTTCTAAGGAGAATAAAGGTGTATCTCACGATCTTCTCAAATAACAGAGATTTTTGTGAAAAGCTTCTCTCAAAGACATTTTTCATTGTAGCTTTTAATAGAGTGCAGTCCAAGAGAATTCCAAGGAGACCCTTTAAGAAATTTAAGAAATGCTGTAGGAATACCCACCATCTTGGATTAAGGGAGACAAAATGTTAGGACTGAGGAAAGATCCTCAGACTTCAGAATTCTACTGGCAAGAAGAGTGCTGAGAAAGCTGGTTAGCCACCAACGCATGATACTTTTCATGAAAAAGGAAAGATGATGTGGGGGCAGAAATGAGAGTCCAGCCGGTAGAGCCAAGAGCTATGGAAAATTATTTCTAGATCTTGAAACCTAACTCAAGGGATTTCCAATGTTTTCCAGGATGGCTTTCAGAATTTCTATGAAGTAGTAACAGCCCTCTGCCTTCCATTTTCTTCCTCTTTGAGCAAGAATGTCTAGAATGTCTAGTTATCCTTCCCATGTATTGTACCTTGGTGTGTGTGTGTGTGTGTGTGTGTGTGTGTGTGTAAGGACAATTTATCTCTCTGGTTGCACAGCTCTACAGATGGATAGAGGCTATATGTGAGGTATACCGCCCAAGGAGCCTCTTCACACATGGCACTGATTTAGATGATGATTCTGAACTTGGAGCTGGTGCTATAATAGGATGTCACTTCCAAGATATAGTCACAAAATATCTATGACTTCTGTCTTGAGTGTTTTCTCTTATTCTTTCATGGAATGTTTGCTCCAGGGTGAGCCAACTGCAATTTTGAGGGGCAGCTCCGTGGAGAGGCCCATATGTTGAGGGACTGTGACCTGCCAATAACAGTGTAAGTGAACACCCAGTTAAGGTTGAAGTCAAACTGTTGGCCAGAGCTGCAGTCTTATCTGGAGGCTGATTGTACTAGGCTCAGAGGAAATCTATTTCCACGCCATGAATGTGCTCCTAACCACATGAAACTGTGTGATATAATACATGTTAGTGGTTTAGGGGTAGTGTCTTACATAGAAACAGACCACTACCACAGGTGTGAGGTTGCTCCCTAAGGTGTTAGATGTCAAAGAAACACAGATTTCACTTGGGAAAATAAGTCCTCTGTTTTCAGCATGTAGATCTGTGAAGAGAAGCTTGGGCAAATTGTGCTTGGAACTCAGGGTTTACCTAGGAGGAAAGGGGATGATAATACATATCTCATCTCTTCTCCTTGAGATCTAGAGTTAGGACGCTTTATCTAGATGCACCTGTATTGTACTGTTCATGGCCCAGTGGCATTATGTGCAACAGAGTCCAGCAGAGTGACTTTGGTACTGAGCTGGAGGAGAAGAATGGGCATCAGTGTGTCTGGACTACTATCACCTCTTCTGGAAGAATCTGAAAGAAATAAGTTCAATAGTAAGCATTACGTAGGGCTGTAATATTTTGCCATTCCTCATAATACTTGGAACAAGGGGACTGAATCTTAGTCATTATGCTCCAGAAGCACCTTTCATAGAGAGCCCCACTGTTTGAAACATTGTTCATTAGAGACACGTTTCCCAGTGGATAGAGCACAGTCATGAGAGCATTGCATGCCAAATCCTTTCTTCCCCCCAAATATCTGAATGTCTACAATCGCACAATTTCTGCTTCATATGCAGAAGTTATAGTAGAGAGCAGACAGATAAAGTCTTTGCCTCATGAGGCTCTCTTATCTGTTTATGGATATTATGCTCTAGCTCTTTCTAGAAGAACCAGCTGGGATCCCACTGCGACTCTTACCTTGGGAAAATGGCTAAAGGAAGCAATCTTAAGACCTTTCAGTCCTGAGTGCACTGGTCAGTTTTATCTGAGTTTAATTTTTGCTGAATTTAAAGCTGAGGCACTGCTACTGTTTCTCTGGGTGAAATCATGTCCTACCACAAGTGCAAAAGCAGCAGCAGGGCATTGGGGATTAGCTACTGTGCTTCAGCCATAGTCTGCTGAGACCAGCTTACAGTCTGCAGGCAATAGCCAATGGCCACTTTCATAGTCAAGGCACTAAGATAGGACCAAGTCAGGCTGTACTTTCTGCTCAGGACTCTCTCTCTCTCTCTCTCTCTCTCTCTTTCTTTTTAAATTTACATTCAAGTTAGGTAACTTACAGTTTAGTCTTGGCTTCACGAGTAGAAACCAGTGATTCATGTTTTACACATGACACCAGTGCTCATCCTGAAAAGTGCCCTCCTTAATGCCTGTCATGAATTTAACCCACCCCCCCACCTTCCAGTGACCCTCAATTTGTTCTCTGTTTTTAAGAGTCTCTTATGGTTTGCCTCCCTCTTTGTTTTTATCTTATTTTTCCCTCCCTAGCCCTATGTTCATCTATTGAGTTTCTCAAATTCCACATATGAGGGCAATCATATGATATTTGTCTTTCTCTGACTTATTTCACTAAGATGATAATCTCTAGTTCCATCCATGTTGCTGAAAATGGCAAGATTTCATTCTTTTTCATCACTGAATAGTATTGCATTGTATATACATATCATGTCTTCTTTATTCATTCATTAATGGGCAGAAGACATGAATAGACACTTCTCCGAAGAAGACATCCAGATGGCCGACACATGAAAAAATACTCCACATCACTCATCATCAGGGAAATACAAATCAAAACCACAATGAGATACCACCTCATACCTGTCAGAATGGCTAAAATTAACAACTTGGGAAACAATAGATATTGGCAAGGGTGTGGAGAAAGGGGAAACCTTTTGCACTGCTGGTGGAGTGCAAACTGGTGCAGCCACTCTGGAAAACAGGATGGAGGTTCCTCAAAAAATTAAAAATGAAACTGCCCTACAACCCAGAAATTGCGCTACTAGGAGTTTACCCAAAGGATACAAAACTCGTGATTCGAAGGGGCACATGTATCCCAATGTTTATAGCAGCAGAATCAACAATAGCCGAATTGTGAAAAGAACCCAAATGTCAAAATGTTGATACTACCCAAAGCAATCTACGCATTCAACCAATCCCTACCCAAATAACACCAGCATTCTTCACAGAGCTAGAACAAACAATCTTAAAATTTGTATGGACCCACAAAAGACTCTTAATAGTCTGCTGAGGACTCTCTTATGGAGAATTCTAAGGAATTCTTTAACAGAGAAAGCACAGGACATGGAGCCTTAGAAAGGAGTCAGTCTCTTGCTTTCATTTCTATATGGTGGGCTCCTGCATCTCACACTGCAAACTGAAAGTTGCAGATCAAGCTGCAAAGTAGTCCATCCCAGTTATATATAAAAGTTATTAGGCATATTACATTATGATACTGAAACTAGAACAATTTAATTTATTAAAATGCCCTCAATGAACATACTCCTGATTAAATTAAAACCGGCTTTAATGAGTCTAAGTGAAACATTCTTTGTGAGTAAACATTTATTTTACAAGTACGTTCACACACACACACACACACACACACACACACACAAAGAGCTTATTCAGCTAAGGTTAGGTTAGAAAACAAAGACTATATTTGCAGTGACGGAGCAAAATATTTTAAAAACTTATACAAGTGCATTCATAACCTCTTGAGTCAAATCCATATGGCAAATAATATTGCAAGGCAAATATTTTGCAAATGTTTATGCTCTTCTCCCTGCAGTTAAGCGCTAGCTGAGATTTAGCAACTGGCAGTGGTTTGTAGTCGTGTTGGCCAAGTAAGCACTTTGTTATTACTGGCCAAAGTAAATACAGGTCTCATTTCCATAAAGGTATGTTTACCATATCTTCAGTTGGAACCTAAGACATGCTCAGGATTGGAGGAAGCAGATGCTGGTTATTTCATTTTGTCATTGTGTGAATTGCAGCTGTGTTTTCTTACTGCATAAAAAAAAGAGTGTATGTAAAATCTTATGTAGCAAGATTATAGATTAAAACAGTACTTTTGCCTGGTTCAGAGACTTTATGGTGGGTTGTCCTTAAGGAACTACACTTCGAACATATATCACTTTAATCATCATCTAGCATGCTATGCAATTTGAGTTTAATTTTTGCAAATAAGTGTTTTTGATCTTCAAAGCTGGCTTGCAGGTTTTAGTAAAACATGCCAATTTTGCACCATTTTATAACTCATCTAAATCTTGTCCAGACAATGAAATAATTCTATGCTTTTTGTGTTGCTGCTTTTGAAACAAGAGCAAGATGGTAAGATTTAATAGCTGGTTTGTTTAGTAAATACAACACTTAAGTCTTCTATGTATTCTAAAATGAGGATTGGGTTCAAGCAATTTCATTTTCCTCCCTCACTGACCGATCAAATTATTGAGTTTTTTAAATAATACAAAGCAACACTTTACAAAGTATATAACATATTTAAATCTCTGATAGTTAATTTTAATAATACATATGTTAAAGAGAACAGAAAATAGTTCAGGATTAATCACATCTCATGAATTTCTAACTGTAATAAAAAGAGAAAATAGTACGTTAGGATGGAAAGGCCAGTACTATTTTAAGGCCGTGATAATTTTAGGAAAGGTACATCACTTTACGGGTTAGATATTCTTGTTTCATTTCTATAGCAAAGTGGCTAATGAGTCAAAATTGAGTTTAAAGAGAGGGTTATCAATCTCTTGGCTGATTTGGGCAATTTCCACACATGTGGATACTGAGCCCTTCTTTCCCCCTATTTTAAAAGCACTTTCTCTGTCCCAAAGATAGAGAATCTGTGATTTTGCTAATGGATTATCTACATTTATTATTGAGTCCCTTGGCAGTGTTTCCTTCTAGGGGGGGAAATGCCTCTGCCTTGCTCTAAGGGAGGAGCTTTATCTCAGAAATAAATTTCCCATCAAGTAGGTGTTAAGTCTGTTGATGTTAATGTCTCTCCTGATCCTAATAAATTATAACCTAAAAGGCTGTAGTCCCTTTCAATGCATTCTAGTCCTTCATTTCTTCCAGTGTATTGAGAAATAATTGACACAGCTTACTCCAGAAGTTTAAGGCGTACAGCATGATGGTTTGATTTACATATATTGTGAAAACTTCAATTTCTCTTTTACCCCAGGTAGCCTAGGCCTAGTGCGTGTGGCTTAAGTAACGTTACTGAAACTCAGCAAAGGGTCAGGGCTGAGAGGGAGCAATACCGGATTCATGTGTCAGTAATTGCTTATCACCAGCTGACATGACAAATAGTTGGGCTGACAGTGGGTTGGCAGTTAAGCCTCCAGCTAAAGAAGCTTTCAGCTAAAAAGTATTAAAGCTGGATGATACCCGAGAGCCCTCAACTATGTCAGATTTGAAATGAACAAGGAGCCTAGAGCTTCTCTGTGTATGTGTGGAATGCTTTCTGCTCATGCCTTCTTTATTTTGATGAGGTCAAGCCTTCTTCCCTTTCTCTTTGGGAAGGTTTAGACTAATGATGCCTACCTCCGCCTGAACAGAATGTGAACACTTCCGTCTCAAATTCATGAAGTGGCAGGAGAAATCTTCTTGTTCTACTGAATTCAAACTGACAACAACTCTAATCCCTTGTAGCATTGTTTCTCTGGGGGAAAAGGGAGCATAATAGATATTTTCTTCCATATCCATAGCTAAGAAATGGACAGATCCACATTTGTGTGCAGTTTTCCTGAATTAATTTTATTGTGATCGTCATCACACTGATACCAATGACATTAATGCAGAAGAGCAGTGTTCTCACAAGCCAGAAAAATTTGACCGAGGATGTGTTTCTTGTCTGATGACCAATGGAGTGATAATAGAAAGGAAGGGAGGAAGGAGGGAAGAGAGGGAGGGGAGAGGGAGAGGAGAGGAGAGAAGAAAGAAAGAAAAAGAAAGAAAGAAAGAAGAAGGAAAAAGAGGAAATTGTTCTTTCTTTAAAGAGTACAGCTTCATGTTCTAGGTTGAGTCATGCCATTTTTGAACGTCTGGCTAAATCCTACTCGGGCATTCAATCTTCATGTTACCTAAGAAAGAGAAGGAAAAAAAAGGTGGTATGTTACAGTGGAAAAGTATGTTCCTCTACGGAGGAGGCTTCTATCAGATGGGAAAAGGACAGTTAGTAGGATTATTCAGGTGGTATAGACCAGAGCTCTGGCCAAATGCTGCACCTCAGAGGTATGTGACTAGATGTGCTGAGTGGGCACTGTGGCAGGACTCGGAGGGATAGCGTCCAGGAGGTGGTGAGAGACAAGAGTGCAAGAGAGGCACTGCATTGCAGGACCTCATGTAACACAATGACACTGGCCTGAGGCCAGGACCTTCCTGTTTTAATCTTCCAGGATATCCTAAGCCTGGGTATTCTGTGTGATCTGACAGAGAAAAAGGAGCCCAAGTAGTGCCTAACTTTAAGCCTTGTGATAACTCTGGTATGTAAGTTGTGACAGCCAGATTTGCCCTACTTTAGAAAAATAGAGTTCATTGGCATTTTTTGCTTTTTGAGTATCATGGGTACAACTAATACCTATTATATTAACAATTTCATGAGTTTCCTACAAGGCACTCATGAGTATTTTATCTATAATCCTTGCAAATACCTGTTTAGGTAAATTTCCTCTTGATTCTCTTACGTGTCTTTAAGTGTCCACTATAATACTCAGTGTGTTGGTGCCATAGTTATTTAGTCGTGCATTAGTTCACTCAGTAAATATTTATTATTTTCCCACTATGTATCAAGCACTGGTCTAGGTGTTGGGAATAAACAAAAGAAACAAAATCTCTGCTGTCTAAAAATGGAAGCCACTAAATCAGGAGGTAGAATCAGGTAACTAATATTTGTTGTGCACTTCCTTTGTGCTTTGGGAAGGATTTCTGTATTAAATCAGCCAGGGTTCAAATTACAAAAAAACTACAGCAGGAAGGGGATGTATTGGACGTATCTCTGTATCTTGCAGAGATAGCCCTGGGGACCTAGGGACTGGAACCGAGGGAGAACTCGAGTCTCTCTCCAACCATGATTTATGTTAGCTTTATTGTCCCCTGCTACACACAGTCTTTTTCTACTTGGTGGGACTTTTTCACTGACATCTACAGATATTGTTCTCTTCTAGTTTTGTGATCTGTTAGGCAAAGAGGCACTTGCCTCAGTTGTAGTGGCAATGATTCTGGGATTGTCTTGACTTTGGACAAATGCTCAACCTTGGAAATTTCCCAGGAGGATGAGGTTATGCTAATTGGTCCAGGCAGGTTCTATCGATCAGCTCTATGTTCAGGACATGAGACCAGCTCTTAGTGGAAGGCAGAGCCTGAAGGAGATACATGCCAGACAGGCTAACACAGCCACCAGACACAATTCTAACAACTCAGAAAAAAACATCATAGTTTCACATTTTCCAAAAAAAACTTAATTTTGTCTCAAAGACATTAAATAACTAATCTATATTCGCTCAGCTTATGGAGGTGGGATTCAAACCCTGTTATAACTGTGAGAAAATCTGGTGCTCTTTTTGCCTTGCCATGTGATTTCCATGATGTCTGGAACATGATTGTTCCTAAGAAATATTCACTGAATAAATACATGAGTATCAAGCTATATGTAGCTAAGATAATCCAAAAAAAAAAAAACCCTGCAATTTCTACCCAGAATTTAAATTGGAATATATATAAGCCTATGAATTTTTAGATTTCAGATGAGAATACTTAACAAGATTTATGTATAAATATGTATACGAACACACTGTGATATACTTGGGGAGCTATGAATACAAAAGTACAAAAATAATTATTTCAGTTCCCATGTAAAAAGTGTTATTTTTAATCCCTTACTTAGATAAGACCTTAAAAAAAAAGTTGTGAAGTTGCCAAGATCCACTTTTATTTTGACAGAATGAATCAGCAAAACGTACTCTGTTGGCATACTGAGAATAATTTCCTCCCCAAGATGGCTTCTAAGGGTTAACTGGGACATTTTCCATGGTGGTCTGGACCGCTGTGCACCTTCTTAGCCCGCATCCTAAGGTGGTGAAATGCATAGGTTAGTTCTGACTGGCAGCTCCTTCCTGCCAGCGGCCATATGTCAGGAGCTGCAGATGTTCTAAACATTGACTGCAAAAGCTTACCAGTGGTGTCTCAATGGAAGTGCCTTTACACCGGTGTGCTCTTGAACATCTTGCAAAAACCCAGCTTCAGGTGGCTTAGCCAAGGATAGCCTTGCCTGAAGAATTGGTGATTATGCCAGGGGTCACGGGGACAGTAGTGACAGAAAGGAAAAAGGATCAGAAGTGGACGCCCTTTAGGGAGTCTCTTCAGACACTCAAATAGAGCTCATGTTTTCCTGCCTTCCTTCTCTGAATTCCATCGGAAGTCTGCCCACTTTTTTGGTAAAGGGTCTTTTCTATAAAGCCTAAAATATTTTCATTTTTGTGCACCGTAGAGTTTCTGTGGCGGCCACCCAACTCTGCTGTGCCAGTGCAGACAGGCAACACATAAACAAATACACATGACTGTGTCCCCCCAAAAATTAATTTGCAAAAACGGGTGGGGGGAGACCCTAATTGGCCCATGGGCCATACTGGGCTGATCCCTGGCTTCCACGTAGGCTGCTATTTCATACACGTCCCCTTTATGCATCTATTGGACTAGTTGCTCTGTGCTCTGTGCTCGATAAAGAAAAGAACGTGATATCAGTTGCTTTGGGGGCTATAAATCTAACATGGAAGACTGGGGGAAAGGCCATAATGTTTCATATGGAACGCAAACATGAAGGTTTTTACGAGTTTATGGGAGAGCCCTCATCTAGAGGGTTCATTCATGTGAGAGAGCGAACAAAACTTGAAGAACATATGGTAAAAGAAGAGCTTAGAGAGTTTTAACTGTACAAGGGATGGCAAAGAACACAAACACAAAAAGGAGCACAAGCAAGGGCATGATTAAGGGAAAGTTGTTATGACTTGCATCTTAAACAATATGAAGAAATTTGGGTTCACATCATGTCACACCTTGAGTGCTAGGTTCATGAGTTTGGATTTTATTTATTTATTTTTTTATTTTATTTTATTATTTTTTTAACGTTTATTTATTTTTGAGACAGAGAGAGACAGCATGAACGGGGAGGGGCAGAAGAGAGGGAGACACAGAATCAGAAGCAGGCTCCAGGCTCTGAGCCATCAGCCCAGAGCCCGACGCAGGGCTCGAACTCACGGACCGCGAGATCGTGACCTGAGTGGAAGTCGGACGCTCAACCGACTGAGCCACCTAGGTGGCCCTGGATTTTATTTTTAAGCAGTGAGGGGCTGCGGGGGCTTGGAAGCAAGGGGAAAGATGTGAGTTTTACAGCAAGAAGCAGAATATGCAATTTGTAAGTAGTTTGGATTGGAGCGTAGAGAACACAGAAGTGAGGGGGTGAGGAAGGAATTGGAGTTGTACAAATGGCTGGCTGGCTGGAGCAAAGACTTGGATCAAAGTGTTGGAAAGTGGTAGATCTAGATCTGCATATATGTATACATATTAATATTGTATATGAATGTGATATATGTATTATATACAGAGAAAAAAAAAGAAATGGACATGAGGGGCACCTGGGTGGCTCAGTCAGTTAAGCATCTGACTCTTGGTTTCAGTTCGAGTCATGATTTCAGTCGTGAGATAGAGTCCCACATGGGGCTCCATGCTGGGTGTGGAGCCTGCCTAAAATCCCTCTCTTTCCGGCTCCCTCTGCCCCTCCCCCACTGTCATGTAGTCTCTCTCCAAAAGAAGAAGAAATTGACATGAAAGATACCCAGGAATTAGAATGATTAAATATCAAGGAAAGAGAGAAGTGAAACAATGCTTTTAGGGGCCAAGCCTGAATAACTAGGAGAATAGTACTCATATTTAAAGAAATAGAGTAGTCAGAGGGTAAGGCCAATTTGGGGAGAAATGTGATTAATGTAGCCTTGAGTATGTGACACATAATGAGGAAAAAAAAGGTTGAGTCCAGGGACATGAGACAATCTCTGCATGTAGAAAGCTTCTAATCTTTGAGAGTTGCATAATGGGCATGCGTAACTGAAATGGCCTTATGATTTTATAATAAATTATTAGATCCGTGACTTAAATTACCCACCAGTCTTATTGGACCAGTCATCAGTCCCAAAGAGTAGTATATTGTCATTCATCTTATAAGAGAAAGTACACAGGTGAACAGATGTGATAGGCAGTATTGGAAGTAGAATTAAGGCATGATCTTCACGTAATATATTTTATTAAATGTCAGTGATCATTGTTTTAAAGATTAATGGCTATCTCCTGGTTTAAATTACAGTACATTTCATTACTAATAGGTATCAAATGATACAATATTGTAAAAGCTACATCAGTCTAAATCACATTTAATAAATTGGGGCATATGTTTTGATAAAGGACAAAAAAGAAATGTAGCTAAATCATGAATTTTGCATTTACTGGCTGACATGGGAATAAAATGCTAGGTTGAGTTTTCAGGCCTATGTTTTTAATTAGAAGTCATTGATAATGTCATTTGGTAATCAAATTTAATTCTAAATTGAGATGTAAGGACACTTGTATTTTTCAAGTGACAAAGAATATTGGTTAATGAGGGATAACATACAAAAATGACATTTTAAATGTTTTAACTGCTTAATAATTTATACCATTTCAATAGAATGTGTTTTCTTTTTCCAAAAGGTTTGTAGAATATCCCAGATGTTAGAAAAATTAATTCTAGGACCACTTCTGTGTTGTGAATAAGCTCCAGTGGAATCTATATTTTGTAGGGTGAGGCCTTGCTACAGATTATTTTAAGAAATAGGGTGCCTGATTTCTCCCCAGAATCCCCCCAGAAAAGCAGGATTTGAGGTGCATGAGGGAAAGTCTGTATCTATTCCTCAGTTTTGGTGCTTTGTTCTGTGACTCTTCAGGTTTGTAGAAGGTGCAGTCTACATCATAGATATAATTTTATTTTGCGTTTGAAGACTGGAAAACAATGCATTGCTGAAAAGAGAATTTTCTGTGAAGTACAGTAATAAATTCTAAAGAGAATAAAACCAGCAAATCAGTAGATCTGTTATAAAGGAAAAGAGGTAAGAATAATATTGTGGAGCTCTCTTCTTCTCATTTGAGATAATTATGGACAGACACCAACTCAGAGTTGTCTTTTTTCGTGTATAAAGATCTAGAGAAAATTTGATTCATGAGTATTCTTTTTTTTAAACTTTTTTAAATGTTTATTTATTTTTGGCAGAGAGAGAGCATGAGAAGGGGAGGGGCAGAGAGTGAGGGAGACACAGGATCCCAAGCAGTCTCCAGGCTCTGAGGTGTCAGCCCGACATGGGGCTGGAACTCACAGACTGTGAGATCATGACCTGAGCCAAAGTCGGACGCTCAACTAACTGAGCCACCCAGGCTCCCTGATTCATGAGTGTTCTTAAGTAGAGTACTTTAAGGATTTTGAAAATATATGTTTTGAAAGTTATGGGTATGGGAACGTCGGATTCTGGGATAAAATGCCAAAGGTCACGTAAAGTAACAAAAGGAGTGGAGTTCAGTAGCACTATGTAATAACGGTGAAAAATTTTAAGTTCCCAGGGAAACCAGAAGTACAGGGTTAAATACTATGCACCTGCAAAGTATAGAAGTAAAAGAAAATCCATGGCCAAGTAAGGACATTGATCAAGGGGAAAGTGGATTTATTTAATACAGATTTGTGATTCTATAGTTAAAAAGATTATTAAGATCACAACATGTGGGACACTTGGATGGCTCCGTCAGTTGATTGTTCTATCTTGATTTCTGCTCAGGTCATGATCTCATGGTTTGTGAGTTCAAGCCCTGTATTGGGCTCTGTGCTGACAGCATGGGGTCTGCTTGGATTCTCTCTTTCTCCCTTTCTTTCCATCCCTCCTCTGCGTGCCCTCACATGCACTCTTTCTCTCTCAAAAATAAATAAAGAAACAAACAAATAAATAAATAGAATCACAACATGCTTGGTGGGTTGGATTTCTTGTTGAAATGAAGAAGGGGTACCTTTCTCTGCGGGCTGGTATAGCGCATGGCAGGAGTCACTCAGCATTCATGAGTGGATGGATGATAGAACCCACCTTACGATAAGTACTACCTTCTTGTCTTTTCTCAAAATGAATCGATGCAAGAACTAGAACTTCTTCCTAGATTGCAAGCATAACTATAGGATATGAAACACAGATAAGTAGAGTCCTAATTTTCCCAACTGAATGAAATCAGGCAAAACGTGACCACTTTACAGTGCAAGAACTAGGGACGCCTGTGTGGCTTATTTGGTTGTGCCTCCAGCTCTTGACTTCAACTCAGGTCATGATCTCACATTTCATGGGTTTAAGCTCCACATCGGGCTCTGTGCTGACAGCATGGAGTCTTCTTGGGATTCGATGTCTCTATCCCTCCCCCACTCATGTGCTCTCTCTCTCCAAATAAATAAATAAACTTAAAAAAAAATACGGTGCAAGAACTATGTTGGATATTTCCTATTTATGAATTAGTAAGGAAGAGTTTTCACCCTTTTAAGGTGAAACTTTCTACCCCTAGTTCCTGATGAAAACTGAGCTTCTCCATTTGAGCAAATAGGATGTAGTTTCAGAAGTCAGCCACCCTGATCCTTTCAACTTGGAGGAAGCTCCTAGATTGTCCTCCTTTTGTCATTCAAACTTCTCAGCCAGATCCTTAGAGCAGCCTCCTGTCCATTACCATCAAGGACGATTCCGATTCCATAGTGCTTAGTAAAATATATCTTTTCCCCCTTTGGGGGCCAAAGATCGAGCCAGTTTATGAACAAAATAGTTGAGTAATCATAGTTGTGAGCTCCAACTACTTAAGCCAGGGCCAGAAATTATAATTTTGGAGTAGGTACGTTTGGAGAAGCAAAAAAAAAAAAAATTCTGTAGTCAATCCTGAGTGGGTTTTGCTTCGGAAACCTAACTGCTAGATTGGATGGGCTGTTCAGCTATAAGAGAACATTTGAAGGTAAAGAGATGGGTTTGTCACAGTAGAAACTGATCAAAAGTAGATGGATGTAGGTGGATATGAAATGGAATCAAGGCAAGATTACAACGAGGGGAGGAAATGGGCCAATGATTCACCAGGCTGTGGAGACAGGACTGGAAAGACAGGCATAGGGCTGGCAAGAGAGACTCTGGAAACAAGCAAGTCCAGGTCTGGGCTGAACAACTGTCAAGAGAAGGAAAGTTGTGTCACTTGTATCTACTAACTGAAAAGTCCTGTGGGTCTGGGGTTAGAAAGGAAAATACTGTACGTTTCCTCAGGGAATCATGAACAGTCCCAGGGAAGTCTGCAAGGGGGTGTCTTGAGGTGCCCTGGGCCTACAAAGTGACAATTTGTATGCTAAGACTTAGCCAACCAAATTTCCTACAAGGCACAAACCAACTAAAAGTGTATGTACATGTGGGTGGGAGTTTTTCACATAAGAAGAGGATAGTGGTGACATCACGGTCAAATTTGTCCTGGACAATGGTTGGCCATTCTCACTTTGGCTTTCACTGTTCACTTGGGCTTAAAAAAAAATGTTTATTTATTCTGAGAGAGAGAGCGAGAACGAGAACGTGTACACAAGTGGGGGGGGGGGAGGGGCAGAGAGAGACTCCCAAGCAGGATCCGTGCTGTTAGCAGGCACAGAGCCCGACATGGGCCTCAGTCTCATAAACCATGAGATCATGACCTGAGCCAAAATCAAGAGGCACTTGACTGCCTGAGCCAACCAGGCACCCCTGTTCATTTGGGCTTTAGGTTGGTGTTGTTATAAAGACTAGCCAGTGACTGTAGAGATGCAGAGGTAAGAAAATTCCAGCAACATATTCACAGTACTGACTCACCATAAGAGGAGAGCAGAAGACTTGCATGTTTCCTATCCTAACCAGGCCAGAAAAGCAATCCCTGCTTTCAAGTGCAAGCCGTTGTCCTACTTCTTTCCTAGTTTTTATCAAACATGGCAAGTGTGGAGTCTGAGCTCAGATGATGTCCAACCTCTTGAATTTTTCCTAGAGAGTAATTTGGATGAATCGCACATTAAGTGCAGCTTCATTAATAACTGTGGCAGCCACTGTGGTCTCTAGGGTAGTTACACGAAATGTATTTACATATAAAAGTGATTATTCTTTAGTCTCTATGGAGATATGGAAATGTACTTGGCTAATTCTGACTGTTAAGACCTGCGCTGGATTGAGGTAGTATGATACTGAATTCTTTCAGGACTCAGAAAGAAACTTGCAATTTACATTTTAGTGTTGACAAGTAAATGCTACCGTTCTTCCATATTTGAAAATATCTTTAGCAAATGTGGGCCTAATTCCTATACCAAAATACGGACTTTTATAACTTGGACAGTGAAAAACATGACTTTAACTTTTCCCCAACTCCCAACTCATTTTATTTAAGAGAGGGCAACATGAAGAATTACATAATTGATTAGGAAAGTGAATAAGTGGCACTTGAATACAAGTGGCCTCCTTGTATCAAGAATGGAGTTCATTATTTGCCACTGTTCAAAGAATGACATGAAGCCAATAAAGCACTTTGTGAAAATTTTCAGTCACTCCTTAGCAAGTATATAGTTTCTGTATGTGATCCAGTGCCAAAAGAGTGTCAGGGTATATGTGCTATTTGGAAACATATCAGATGTGAAAATATTTTTGTTTTTCGAATTCATACTTTTTCCTACTTTTCTGGTCTTTGTTTTGGAGTTCTGAACTAATGAAGACACCCAAGCCAGGGGTGTTTCTATCTCTCCATGAGAACTGATGCTTTTCCATACAAAAACAAAATAGTATTAGATATGAGCAAAGTTAAGACATGATTTATGTTGTTCGGAAGATCCAGTTTGGGGATTCGTCTCCTGGTAGTGGCTTTCAGTGTTTGGAATAGTAGATAAATCCCATGCTACTCTGTGTCCCTAAAAGTCTCTGGGTTGTTTTATTTTACTTTCTTGGGGTCAGTAACATCTTTCTGAATTTTGCTTATGAACAGTAAGATGAAGTGTATATCAGGTATTATTTTGCTCAGGAACACAATCAGATTTGGTGAGCTTCTATTTATGGTTTTGTAATGGGCAGGAAATACTTTTCACCATGTAAAAAGTGAGCCTAGCTTATATTTAATAACCATCATGTACCGTATCAAGTTCTGGCAGCTTTTTTCAACTTTATTTTTGTTTTCTTCTTAGCATTTGAAAATTATGTGGAGCCAATTCATAAGAGTAGGAAAAAAGGGGCTGCATTGGTATATGATTGACATTGATTTACTAAGTTGATTGTCTCATGATACGTTTGACATACATTGATGGTGGTGAAATCCCACTGGTAAAATAGGTATAACCGAAGCAGAATCATGCAATTTCACCAGCCCTGTAACATCAATAATTGCCATGTAGATAGATTTAAAAATGAGAAAATTTGCACAAGGCTAGTTTAACACTACAGAGAAAAAAATCTTGTCTATCAGAAGTACTGTTCTCTCCAAACAAGGAGTTTACACACACATGATACTTGTGTGAATATTCACACATATACAAATTGATATGAACAGTCATCCCAATTGTGTTTCACTGGTTTTGCTGGAGATACGAAAGGACCTTCATTGAAGCAGGTGGTGAGGAAGATGGTGTCTGGAAGAAGTGGTAGAAGGGTAAAGAGAAAGATCAAATCGCCTTGAGATGCTCGGAGAAATAGTCAAGCTCCTCCTTGAAGTCCTGTTTACTTTAGTGAATGTGATTCTTTGACTCTGATTTTTAGACAGACTTTATTGTGATATTTAGTTATTTGATTTCTTTCATTAGAGTTTTTTTTTTAATGCATGGAGATTCTGTACATATTTGTTTGATTTATACCTGAGTATTTCTTTTTTGGGTGCTATTATAAAAAGTACGTAGAAAGTATGGAGGGGTGCCTGGGTGGCTCAGTCGGTCAAGCGTCTGACTCCTGATTTCAGCTCAGGTCATGATCTCACAGTTGGTGAGTCTGAGCTCCATATCAGGCTCTGTTCTTATAGCACGGAGACTGCTTGGGATTCTCTCTCCCTCTCTCTTTGCCTCTCCCCCATTCTCTCTCTCTCTCTCTCTCTCTCTCTTTCTCACACACACACACATTCTCTCTCTCTCTCTCTCTCTCAAAATTAACTTAAAAATGTATGTGTGTAAAATTATATAAAAAGGTTTTTTTCTCAATTTCAAGTTCGAGTTTTTCATTGTTGACCTATATAATCATGGAAAAATAATTGACTTTTATCCTCAGTAATTTTAGAAAAGGTTTTTTTATCAAATTATTTTTTAAGAAATTTGTACTTTATCAAATTTGTATTTATCAAATTATTTTTTAAGAAATTTGGACTTTAAGGTCATCTGCAAAGAAAGATAATTTTAATTCTTTTCTTCTATATCTGTAAACCTCTGATTTTCTTTCTTTGTCTTTGTCACTAGCTAGGACTTGGATTATACTGTTCATTAGGAATGGTTAATAAAGGTAGGTTTGAGATAGGTTTCTGATTATTCCTTTAATATGCTGCTGAATTCAGTTTGCTATTTGCATCAGATGTTCATAAGGCCTGTTGGTCTATGTTTTCTTTTTTTTTTAATAGTGTCTTTGTCTTTGGTTTCAGGGTAAAGTGGCCTCATAAAATGAATTAAGAAGTGTTCCCTCTTCACTTTTTTGGAAAAGTTTTAGAAGAAAAGGTGTTAGTTATTCATTAAAGCTTGGTAGAATTCACCAGTGAAACCAGCTAGTTCGGGGCTTTGGTTTGTTGGGAGATTTTTTATTACTGATTCAATTTCCTTTCCAATTATAAGTCTATTCAGATTTGTTTTGGTAGGTTTTTGCCTCTAGGAATTTTTCCATTTCATTTAGGCTATCTAGTTGGTTTCCATACAGCTGTTTAGTAATCTTTTATCATTTTTATTTTCCTAGTCATGTCCATTTTTATTTCTGATTTTGGTAACAGCAGGTCTCTGCCTTAATCTAACATAAAGAATAAAATATTAAAGGGAAGAAATAGGTGGTATTAATTTCTTATCACTGCTATAACAAATTACCACAAATTTAGTGGCTATAAACAATGCATATGTGTTATTTTGTAGTCCTGGAGAAAGGAAGTCTGAAAACTATCTCGCTGGGCTAAAATCCACATGTTGGCTGAGCTGTCTCCTTTCTAGGGACTCAAGGGGAAAATCCATGCTCTTGCCTTTCCCAATTCTAAAAGCTGTCTTCCCTTCCTGAGTTATGGCTCCCTTCCATCTTCAAAGCCAGTAACAGTTAGCTAAGTCTCTGCTGCATTGTAGCTCTCTGACAGTGACTCTTCTTCCTCCCGCTTCAACTTTTAAGGAGCCTTGTCATCACGCAGATAATTCAGTAAATCTCTCTTTTTTTAGGATTATTATCAAATTAACCACCTTAGCCACCTTAATTGAGCCTGAAACCTCATTTCCCCTGTGCCACATCGCATCACATATTCATAGGTACTGAGTATTAGAACATGGACATCTTTGCCAGGGCCGTTACTCTGCCTACTACATAGGCCATCTGGATTTTTGTTTTTAAATTTTTTTTAATGTTTATTTATTTTTGAGAGAGACAGAGACAGGATGCGAGTGCATTAGGTGCAGAGAGAGAGGGAGACTCAGAATCCAAAGTGGGCTCCAGGCTCTGAGCTGTCAGCACAGAGACCAACGTGGGGCTTGAACTCACAGACCGTGAGATCATGACCCGAGCCGAAGTTGGACGTTCAATCAACTGAGCCACCCAGGCACCCCTGGATTTTTGTTGAAGATCACGTCCTTACATGTTTAATTTTCATCCAGTTTTTAGGTTAAATGTGGAGAGTGGAGGTTGTGGGATACTGGGTAAGGATTATCCCAGAACCTAAGCTTATCTTCCTTTTGATTGAAACTTGACATTGATGGGTTGGAGGGATCCATGTAAAGGGAGTAGTCAGTGATTCACTCAGGATTCTAATTTGGCTAAACAGAATGGAGGGAGTTGTACTCATCAAAAAGAGGAGTCTCTTAGGAGCTATAGAATTGGTCAGGGTGGGGGGGGGTAAGAGTTCAATTTGATAATAGCTTAAATTGCCAAGTATATTTTTCTTCCTTAGTTAGATAAGAGCTTGAGGCTGAAGAGGGGAAAATATGTGGTAAAGATAAAACTTGAGGAGTGGCAATTAAAATTAGGAAAGTGGCTGAAGTCTTCTTAGGAGTACTTACAGAATAAAAAGATAAGTATGCCTGACCTAGGCATTGAAACATGAATGTTATAGGGTGACTCAGATGGACTCCTCTGCCAAGAACATTGAGAAAGAGTGGACAGACAGGTAGGGCAACACCACAAGAGGGTGGTATTATGGACATCAGAAAAAGAGAGTATCTCTCAAAAGTGGGAACAATCAGAAGTACTAAATGACACAGAAAGCTAATTAAGCTAATTATTAATTTAATAATTATTAAGCTAATTAAGTACCTGAAAAGAATTGAATTTAACTTCAAGCACATCATCTTTACAAAAGCTCAGGCAGTGCCTTAGTGAAAATAGTACCCATATTTAAGTGTATTAAGGACAGAGAAGGGTATAAGTAGCTATCTGGAAAGCAATTATTACCTGTAGGGGACAAGGAGAGATCATGGGAGAAGCATGGATAGCTGACATACCTTGGGAGAACCATCAAAAGGGCTTGTGTTGAGAGTACTGGGAAAGGAAGAAATGAGAAGTAAAGACCTTGAATAGAAAAGACGGATGTTTCAGCAAGGAAATTCTCTCAAACAGGAATATCTCTTTCTTTGATGTCAGAATAAAAAAAGCATAAGTAAAACAGTTATATATTTTTCTTTTGACAGTCTACAGTTGGTGGAAAATCTCATTTAGGTGCTTGCATTTTCTCTGTGAATCAGGAGCGATGTCCATATAAAGAACATTTTCTCTGTGAGGAAGCAACTGAATATGAAGGTAGAAGTAATGGGTTGTAGAGATCTGTGAAGAAGTTTAAGGTAGCTGCCTGCACCTTGTAAGGATGGGACAAGGCTTTTTACCTTTGACAACTCCTGTGAGTCAAGCAAATAAGTTTTCACAATTCAGCCTTTATTTCATTAAGATTTCAACCCCCTCTAGAAGCTTGATTCCTAAGGACATTGTGGTAATCAGACTTCTAAGATACCTCCCAACAGTCCCTACTTCCAGATATGCATGCCCTCTGTAATCCTCTCAGCTAAAGTGTGGGCTGGACTTGGTGACTGGCTTCTGAGAAACAGGATATGGCCAAAGTGATAGGATGTCACTTTTTTTTAAGTTTATTTATTTATTTAGAGAGGCTAATTTTATTAGAGAGACAGAGGGAGAGAGAGAATCCCAAGTAGGCTCCACATTCAGCATGGAGCCCAACATAGGACTCGATCTTATGACCTGGAGATCATGACCTGAGCCAAAATCAAGAACTGGATGGTTTTACCGACAGAGACACTCAGGTGCCCCTAGAATGTCACTTCTGAGATTAGATTGTAACAGAGTGTGACTTCCATCTCATTAGTGTTTTCTTTTGCTGTTCATTTGCTTACTTTGTTGAAACCTGTTACCATGTTGTGAGCTGCCCTTGGGAGAGGCCTACATGGCAAGATTCCAGGCACAAAGGCTGGTAGCTGGTTAGTAGCTGGTGGAACATTTAGTCCCTTAGTCCAAGAGTTCATGAATAAGTGAATCTTAGAACAACCAGGTGAGCAAGCTATGAAGTGGAACTTTTCCCACTTAATCTTAAAATGACGACAGCTCTAGCCAACTCCTTGACTGCAGCTTTGTGAGGGACCAGAGCCAGAGGACCCAACTAACCTGAGCTAGGATTCTGGACAGGCTGTACCATAATGAATATTATCATTTTAGGCTACTCAGGTTTGAAGTAATGTGTTATGCAGCTATAGATAACTGATAGAGACATCATGTCTTATCTTAGGGATTCATCTTTGATTGCTATCAATAGAGAACAAGGTGTAAGCCAAGTGGGTGGTGAGTTTAAAAGGAAGTGTCTTAGTAGGAAGAACCTCAGTAAAATGTGGGTTCTTCAGTTGATTGATCTAGGTCTTATATGGAGCTTTGGAAGATTAACCAGCAATTTTATTCTCCAATCTTCAAAATAGCAGGGTGGTCTGTCTCACCTTTTGTTATCAATAAAATGAAGAATCTCAGACTGTTAAGGCAAATCTAACTAAGACTTCTAATTCTCAATTATGGACTTGAAGAGAGCTTATTTAAAGCAAGTTTTATCCTAATGGAAACAAAGGGATTAATCATGAGATTGACAGAAATACCTTTTTTTTTTTTTTTTTTAGGAAGTAAATCCTGGCATACAGAAAGTTCTTCCTCTGCCTACACAAGGGCTCATTATATTCTTGACCAGATCACAGGGAACACTGTTGCTTCACACAGTATGGTTTACCCCTCCTGACAAATCCTACATGGGCATATCATTCAAGAGAAGGGACACTGAACAGAAAATGAATATAATCTCGCCGGGTTTCATGCCTATTTCATTTCCCTAAGGTTAAGAGTCAGCACTGTTCAACTGCAAAAATCGTCAAGGATCTTGAATATAGTGACTCTGTGGTTGTAAGAAGCATTGGTCAGCTTAGGTCACTACTATTAAGAATTTATAAAAACAGACTGGACATTTTGGAGAGATTTATCCATTTGGAAAAGAGTAGAGGTGTTTTGGGGGCTGCTTTCTCAGATAAGGATGTGCTCTGAGAGGACTCATTCTTGAAGTTCTTGTTGTATACTACAGAGATCTGCATCCTGGAATGAAAATGTTGGATCAACTAGTTCAGGCTCATTTGCTCCTTTTATTGAGAATCTACCATAAGCCAGATCCTGTGCTGAAAAGTAGGGACTTAAACGGGATCATGATGCCTTTCTGAATGAAACTAACAAAAGAGATTAACTGTATAGCAATGTAAGTTTCAATTAGCAGCTAATGTAAGCCTTAAAATACAGAACATGAAACACTGTTATCTAGGGTGTCATCTTTGCATGGGCCGTTGATCGCAACTCTCCAGGCTGTTGGTGAAGACCTAATCACAGAATGGCTAATGAGTTGTCTCTGTCTTGATCTTGATAGAAATATGTTTTTGAGGAGTCTGTCTTCACTTGTTTCTACAATCACTTGCTACTTTTACGGAGATAAAAAGTATATTCGTTTTATATTCGTTGCAAAAATCTTTCAGTTTCTCCATGTCACTCAAAGTCAGTCAGATATGTAAATACTGCCCAGATTTCAGTTATGTTAGTTTTCCTTCTCTGCTTTTATTTTTGTCATAACTGCTATTAGGACTGTTTTAGTCATACAGGAAGGCCCAATTCCCATGGCTTAAGTGAAGACAAAGCGAAGAAAAACAAAAACAAAACAAAGAATAGTTTATAGTCTGAAACTGAAAAGCCTAGGTATAGAAATAGTCTCAGATACCTGCATTTTCAGGGCTGAGATTCTTAGAATCCCATTCTGTGCTTTGTTCTGAGTTGACACCATCCCAGGCACTTTCACGGTGGAAAAGGGACTATAGCACAGGGGCCAGCCAACTTTTTCTGCAAAGGACTAGATCGTGAATATTTTCAGCTTTGTGGACACATGGCCTCTGTCACAACTACACAACCCTGACACTGAAGTGTCGAAGCAGCCACAAATATTATACAGATGACTGGGTCTGGTGTGTTACTGATTCCCTGTGTCAACAGTTAAATAGAAGCTGTGGACCTTATACTTAGGTACTCAGTGCCAGCACTAAACACAAAGTGATGAAACAGTGTTTATCATAAAGAAGCTCAGAGGTGTGGAGAGATTGGCCAAAGTGATTTCTCCATACGCAGGATGAGGATGAAGCCAGGGAGAACTCAGATCCATTGACCCCTTCGCTGTCCTGTGCAACCTCCTTGACATGCTGCTGACTATTCTCGGCCAGCCTGGTCAGGGGAGTTTATGATGTTGTTATGCAAACACCTGTATCCCTAAGGATTTTCCCATGATCTCACTATGTTTTCCCATGATCCATGTCAATGTCAAGAATTCCAGTGTTTTATGTACGTGAGAACTCTCCTACCTGTCTGTGATCTCGACACTGTACTTTAGGCCCCCTTGAAATTTATAACTTTTTTTTTTTTTTTTGGAGTCCTGAATCTCACGTTTGCTCTATATGGTCATATATATATGCTATATATGATCATCTGAATTAGTTGGGGTAAGTGTTAGGGTGCAGGTCCCTGGTTCTTACCACAGACCCAACTCTGAAGTGAATGAGAAGATGTTCTGGATCAGGAGAGGGCTTCTGTCCATTTTTTAATCAGATTATTATTTGGGAGGGGAGTGTTGAGTTATGTTAGTTCTTCATTTAGTTTGCATGTTAACTCCTTACTGGATATACCATTACTTTTTAAATACATACCACATCTTCTTTATCCATTCATCTATCAATGGGCCCTTAGGTTGCTTCCATATCTTGGCTACTGTAAATAATGCTGCACTAGGGGCGCCTGGGTGGCGCAGTCGGTTAAGCGTCCGACTTCAGCCAGGTCACGATCTCACGGTCCGTGAGTTCGAGCCCCGCATCAGGCTCTGGGCTGATGGATCGGAGCCTGGAGCCTGTTTCCGATTCTGTGTCTCCCTCTCTCTCTGCCCCTCCCCCGTTCATGCTCTGTCTCTCTCTGTCCCAAAAATAAATAAACGTTGAAAAAAAAAATAATGCTGCACTAAGCATAGGGGTGCATATATCTTTTTAAATTAGTGTTTTTTGCTTTCTTTGCATAAATACCCAGTAATTCCATTCCTGGGTCATAATATATTTCTATTTTTAATAAAAAGTTTTATTTATTTATTTTTGAGAGATAAGAGAGTGAGCATGTGAAAATGTGAGTGAAAATGTTTTTCATTTTTTGAGACAGAGAGCGAGAGAGAGAGAGAGAGAGAGAGAGAGAGAGAGAGTGAGCCTGAGGAGGGTAGGGGCACAGAGAGAGGGAGACACCGAATCCAAAGCAGGTTCCCAGTCCTGAGCTGTCAACACAGAGCCCGATGAGGGTCTCAAACTCAGGAATGGAGAGGTCATGACTTGAGCCTAAGTTGGATGCTTGACCAATGGAGCCACGCAGGCACTCCATACTGTTTTCCATAGTGGCTACACCAATTTACATTCCCACCATTGGAGCCTGAGGTGTTTGTTTGTTTGTTTGTTTGTTTGTTTTTTGCTTTTCTTCCACAGACTTGCCAACACTTGTTTCTTGTCTTTTTGATACTAGCCATGCTGACTGCTGTTAGGTGATATTTCATTGTGATTTTCTATTTCTCTGATCATTAGTGATGTTAAGCATTCTTTTGTATGTCTCTTGGCCATTTGTATGTTGCCTTTGGAAAAAATGTCTATTCAAATATTCTGTCCATTTTTGAATCAGATTATTATTTTTGGGAGGGGAGTGTTGAGTTGTGTTAGTTCTTCATTTAGTTTGCATATTAACTCCTTACTGGATATACCATTTACAAATACCATATTCCATTTGGTAAGCTGACTTTTTGTGTTCTTAATGGTTTCCTTCATTGTGCATGGAATGGCACAATTTTTTTATTGGCACATTTATTTTGGCAAAAGTTTATTTAAACAAAATTTAAAAAAAATTATTTATTTTTGAGAGACAGAGACAGAGCATGAGGGATGGGGGACAGAGAAAGAGGGAGACACAGAAGCTGAAGCAGGCTCTGAGCTGTCAGCACAGAGTCCAACCCAGGGCTCAAACCCACAAACCGTGAGTTCATGACCTGTGCCGAGGTCAGATGCTTAACTGATTGAGCACCCAGGCGCCCCCCACCCCCCACCGCCCAGTAGTTTATTTTTGCTTTCATTTCCTTTACCTGAAAAGACATATATAGAAAAATATTGTGAGGCTAATGTCAAAGAGATTACTATGTTTTCTTCTAGGAATATTATGGTTTCAGTAGGTCTTGCTTTTTTTTTTTTAACATTTGTTTATTTTTTGAGAGATAGAGACAGAGCATGATTTGGGGAGGGGCAGAGAGAGAGGGAGTCAAAGATTCTGAAGGAGGCTCCAGGTTCCAAGCTGTCAGCACAGAATCTGACAGCAGGGAGTTTCCCGAACAACGAGATCATGACCTGAGCCAAAGTCAGACGCTTAAGTGACTGTGCTATCCAGGCGCCTGGGTCTTGTCTTTTTACTTGTGATGCAAGTGTTGACATTCTTTGCTTTATATCAGAGAGTAGTATTCCAATATGGCTGTATATTAGAATTACCTGAAAGTATTTTAAAAATACTGACTGGGGTCCAACCTCTTTCCCCAATATACTCACCAAGTACATGGTTGACAGTCACTGGGATAAGAAATGGTTATGTGAAAACTTATGTGTAAGTTGTTATTTTTGTTCCCCAGACAGTACTTATCTAGCACTGACATATTGTCCCTGAAAAACTGTTGCAATATCCTTACCACTCTAATTTGGAAACTTTTTCTGTAATTATTTAGGAGAAGCTATGTAAGACTCTGATTAAACACACCTAGTATTATACAGGAAATTTTCCAATTTTAAATGAAGAGTTTTCCAAAACCTTACTATTGGTTCTCATCCCAAAAAATGTCACCAGTATTCTTTTATGGGTAAATATTCAGTTGTCATTTATTCACAATAACAGGAAACAGTCTTTTCCTAAAATGATTAACTCTGATTTTATAAAAATAAATTACAGTATACATTTTTATCAGTCTAAAGTGATTAAAATGACCTGGTGTTTAGAAGCAGCTGCTTAGGACTTAGGTCCTTCTTTTTAGATGGGATCAAAATCCAAAATCTAGGACATCACACAAAGTGCTCAGACCAGGGTCACACACTCATGTTCATACCAGCAAAGTTAGTGACTTGAGTGGGCTCAACACAAGCATGAAAATGTCCAAAGAGGGCATGACAAAAGAGAGCCAAAATGAATATCTGGATTATTTTAGGAGCTAACAGTATATAATCTCCAATAATTCTCAAGAACCATCTGAGGTAGTAATACCATTTTCTCCCTTCTTGGGCAGAGAGCATGTACTGTGCCATAGTTACAGAATGTGTTTTTGTTAGAGTCCCAAGTCTACCCAACCCACACCTAGCCCCCATCATTCTCCTTCACAAGTGAGACCATAGTAGGGCTAAAGGACTAGAAGATTAGAATTGGGGAGGAGGCAGTGAAGATCGTTAGAAATGGGGCTTTAATGTTGTTTTGGTTAATTTCTCATCCTCACAATATGTCATCTTTGTTTCACCTCCAAACTGTGTGTAAAGTGACCTGTACTATGTTTATGGGTCTAGATAAATCCTGGAAAATAATGATCAGAAGATGGTGACAGGTGTTCAGGTGGGTTGGCAAGCACAGTGCTTAAAGAACATAACCATGGGTCACCATGAATGATGACAGGGAAGCTGCATTGGAGGAGTTCTGTGCCAACGTAGGAGCAAAAGGTGTGGAATCTCAGGCACTTGATTCATGGGCAGGCATGATGTCGCATCAGGCAGAATGGCTCGGTGAATGCACAGGTGTCCAGCCTCTGAGAAGGGGGTGTGAAGCCAAATACAGCCCCGTCCCTGACTGGATCCTGAGAGAATACACAACTGAGCAGAAAGGACTTGTGGGAAGGGGTAATTACAGAGGTTACATAGGATGAAATAAAATAGCATCCCAGAGCTGGGCAAGGAGAGATGTGACATTACTGACTTTTGGAATTTGAATCCATGCTCTTCTTACTGTCTCATGTTGAATTGGTTCTAGGAAGTGAGAATAAAGCTGAGACTAAAGGGAGAGACTATGTGGCTGCTGTCTGTCAGGAGAAGTCAGCTTACCAACTTTTAAGAATCAGTCTTCTGGGTGCTTGGGGGCTCACTTGGTTACGTGGCCGACTCTTGATTTCAGCTCAGGCTATGATGTCACCGTTCATGAGATGGAGCCTTGTGGTGGGCACCACGCTGAAATGTGGAGCCTGATTGGGATTCTTTCTCTCTCCTCTCTCTGCCCCCTCCCCCTGCTTGTGCATGCACATGTGCACACACTCTCTCTAAACAAATAAATAAACATTTAAAAAAAAGAATCAGGATTCTCCAGCCATTTCTGCAAACATTGGCTCATGAGCTGACCTCTGCATATTCAGAATAAGCAGCTCTCTTCTGGTCCTAGCATCTACTTTACATAAAACAGAATCTGGATTTAAAGCCCTTAATGGGTTACAGTCTATAACAGGGTAAAACTCTTGATGTAATTCACCTGTCAGTTGTAAATGGATTCTCCAGCTATTATCAAAACAATCTCTTTGGGGAAGACTTTCTTCAGGTAAAATTTAAATTATGACAGATACATGTTAAGAATGAAAACTCGATTCCTCTGACTCTAGATGGCACAGTAAACATACTTACTGGTCTCCCTTCATCTAAGACCAAATAAATGTAATAGCAAAGAAAAGAATTTTTAAAGGAGTAGGTCCAAACCAATAAAGAAATTATGATGGAGAAATATTCTTGCTGAATGATAGATTTCAACAGATTTCTGGAAGACAGAAGTCAGATGGTAGTGTTTAAACAAATGAAGCAGAGAGAATGGAGTCATAGCCCAGAATACCAAAAAGGACACCCACAGAGAAAGGAAACAGATGATCTCTCCTTGCAGCACCAAGAGAAACTCCAGATTTGGGTTCACATGGCAATAGGAGAAGAGGCTACAATAGGTGATTAATTGAAAGTCTATTCATGGAGCCTGCAGCATATGCACTGGAGGTCCACTTCTTCTCTTGCCTCCTTCTTCTGTTCCACTTTATCCGCATCTTGATATGTACCTCCTTAGTAAAAAGGAAGGTTCTTTTCCAAAGAGATTACCAGACCAAAGAAGACTGGGGCTGTAGGGTGGATGTTGGTCTCCAAAGTGATGCCCCCCTTATTCTGACTTTTCGAAAATTCCAACATAGTGAAAAACTACGCATACCTTTGTAGGCAAACCACATCCTCCAAGTCATGCTAAGCCTATGTACTTAGATCCTTCAGTTAAGTTTTCTACTACCTCATTTTTAACCTTAAAAGGAAAACAGTGAGTCACCATTGAAGAAAATAAACATTATGAAAAAGAAAGAGCAAAATGAGCAAATAGACGTGATCCCAGAGGAAAATGTGAAAATTCAGAAGACAGAAGAGGGGAAAAAAATCCTATCATTATCCTCAGAGTAATTCAGTATGACCTGGTGCCCACATAACATGAACAGGATGTTAAGAGAAAGAAGGATTAAGAAAAAGAGTAAAAAGAATATGGAAATTAAAAATTATGTTTGTTCAATAGAAGGTTTAGCAAAGGTAAAGAGAATTTAGAATATATTAGGATATAATTTAGAATATATAATAAAAGTTTTTACTTTATTTTCTGAAAGCATCCAGAATTTAATTTGATTTAATTTAATTAATTTTTTAAATATAATTTATTGTCAAGTTAGCTAACATACAGTACATACGGTGTGCTCTTGGCTCCCACAATTCATCACTTACATACAACACTCAGTGCTCATCCCAACAAGTGCTCTCCTCAATGCCCATCACTCGTTTTCCCTTCTCCCCTGCCCCCAATCAACCCTCAGTTTGTTTTCTGTATTTAAGAGAACCATAAGGTTTGCCTACCTCTCTTTTTTTTTCCCCTTCCCTTCCCCCATGGTCTTCTGTTAAGCTTCTCACATTCCACATATAAGTGAAAATATGATATCTGTCTTTCTCTGACTGACTTATTTCACCTACCATAATACCCTCAAGTCCCAGCCACATTGTTACAAGTGGCAAGATTTATATGGAAAATACAGTAAAATTGTTTCAGAAATAAATGAATTAGCAAGAAGAGGGAAACACATCTTATTTCTCATCAGCAACATTAGATGTTAGAATAAAGTAGAACAATATCTTTAAGTTTTCAACGAAATATTATTTTGAACTCACAATTCTGTACACAACTAAATTATGAATCAAATATAAAGGTAGAGTTGAAACCATCAGATCTACAATGACCAAAAATGGATGCCCGTACACCATTCCTAAACAAGTAATTTGAGGTATATTCCCGCAAAACAAGGGCAAAACCAGGAGAGGAAAGCATGACCTAGTGAAATTGTAGAACCGAACTAAAAGCTCAATGCAAAGAAATTCTAGGACATTAGTGATGTATAAGTCTAGAAAGTGATTAATTCAAATTAAAAAAGGAACTCTATGAGCCCTTAGGAAATAAAAAGTCTTGAGATGTAAAGAGTAAAATGGGGACACCTGAGTGGCTCAGTTGTTAAGAGTCCAATTCATGACTTTGGATCAAGTCATGATCTCATAGTCATGAGATCAAGCCCGGCTTCAGGCTTTGTGCTGAGCACAGAGTCTGCTTATGATTCTCTCCCTCTTCCTCTGCCTCTCCCCTACTTACACACACATGTGCTCTCTCTCTCGCTCTCTCTCTCTCTCTCTCTCTCTCAAATAAGAACATGATAGGGGTGCCTGGGTGGCTCAGTCACTAGGCATCTGACTTTGGTTCAGGTGTTGATCTCATGATTTGTGGCTTCGAACCCTGCATGGGACTCTGTGCTGACAGCTCCGAGCCTGGAGCCTGATTTGGATTCTGTGTCTCCCTCTTTCTCTCTGCTCCTCCCTCACTCACACTCTGTCTCTCTCTTTATCTTAAAAATAAACATTGAACAAATTAAAAAAAGTAAGAACCCAATGTTAAAAATAAAGAGTAAAATGGAATAGGTTAATAGGAAGGGCTAGTAAGACTTAGAAAATGTTGTTAATGTGATGATTCTTCTCTCAACAAACTAAAAGGCAGTTAGAAAATCTGGGGGTGGATGTGGTAGGAGTGGACAGAGGAGGAAACTGCCTAATGAAGTTATGGTTTATATGGGTGCTTCTTAACTTTGGCTACACATGAAGATCACCTGGGGAGCCATCAAAATTTCAGTGCTCAGACTACATCTCAATTACATCAGAATCTGGTGTTGGGATCCAGGCATTTTTCCCCCTTATTTTTCAAGTTTTTATTTAAATTCTAGTTAGATAACAATAAGTGTAATATTAGTTTCAGGTGTATAAGTGAGTGATTCATTACTTACATACAACATCCAGTGCTTATCACAAGCACCCTCCTTAATGCCCATCTCCCATTTAACTAATCCCCCAACCACCCTCCATCAACCCTCCGTTTGTTCTCTATAGTTAAGAGTCTGTTTGAGGCACTTAGGTGGCTCAGTCATCTAAGAAACTGAACTCTTGATTTTGGCTCAGGTCATGATCTTGAGGTTTGTGGGTTTGATCCCCACATTAAGCTCTGCATTGACATGTAGAGCCTGCTTGGATTTCTCTCTTTCCCTCTCTCTCTCTTCCCCTCCTCTGCTCAAACTCTCTCTCTCTCTCTCTCTCTCTCTCTCTCTCTCAAATAAAAACATTTAAAACTTTTTTTAAAAAAAGAGTGTTTTATGGTTTGCCTCTGTCTCTCTCTCTCTCTCTCTCTCTCTCTCTCTCACTCCCCCCCCCCTTATGTTCATCTGTTCTGTTTCTTAAATTCCACATGCAAATGGAATTATATGGTATTTGTCTTTCTCTAAGTGACATGTTGCTGAGCATAATACTGTCTAGCTCCATCCACATCATTGCAAAAGGCAAGATGTTATTCTTTTATATGGCTGAGTAATATTCCATTGTGTGTCTGTGTATATAAATATATACCACATCTTTTTTTTTAATTTTTAAAAAATTTTTTTAACGTTTATTTATTTTTGAGACAGAGAGAGAGAGCATGAATGGGGAGGGTCAGACAGAGAGGGAGACACAGAATCTGAAACAGGCTCCAGGCTCTGAGCGGTCAGCACAGAGCCCGACGCGGGGCTCGGACTCACAGACCGTGAGATCATGACCTGAGCCGAAGTCGGACGCTTAACCAACTGAGCCATCCAGGCGCCCCTACCACATCTTCTTTATCCATTCATCAGTTGATGGACATTTGGGCTCTTTCCATAATTTAGCTACTGTTGATATTGCTGTTATAAGCATCAAGGTGCATGTATCCCTTTGAATCAGTATTTTTGTATCCTTTGGATCAATATCTAGTAGTGAAATTGCTGGGTCATAGTGTAGTTCTATTTTGAACTTTTTGAGGAAACTCCATCCTGTTTTCCATAGTGGCTGTACCAGTCTGCATTCCCACCAGCAGTGCGAAGGTTCCCCTTTCTCCACATCCTTGCCAACATCTGTTTCCTGTGTTGTTAATTTTAGTCGTTTTGACAGGTGTGAGGTGATATCTCATTGTACTTTTGATTTGTATTTCCCTGATGATGAGTGATGATGAGCATCTTTTCATTTGTCTGTTAGCCATCTGGAAGTCTTCTTTGAAAAAATGTCTGTTCATGTCTTCTGCCCATTTTTTAACTGAATTAGTTTGTTTGGGGGATCCAGGAAATGTATATGTATTTAAAATTCCATAGGTGATTCCAATGTGTACCCAAGGTTAGGGATTATTATTTTTAACATAAGCAAGATAAATTTTGACATGAATTTGAGGAATTATAGGAAAAAAGAAAAGGTCATTATTTTGACTTTGACTCTAGGAATCAAAGAGATTCTGATGTGAAAAATAGAAATTCTATTATTCTTTATTGTGTAGCTAACTGTATTTATATAAAGACAAAAATTCATATTGTTTTTAACTTTTAGAATCAATTTATAGATGATGTTATAATAGAAATTCTATTTTGGCTAGATTATTTCTCACCTATCACTTGGTGATGATTTACATATTTAAAATATTTTCTTACAATGTTTCTGTAAGACAGACAATGAATATTTATAACATCACTTTTTTTGGACCAATGTAAATTAAGATGAACATTATCCTGTCAGTTGATTCTGCTCCTGGCTCACATGTAAAATTCCTCAGAGAAACCCCCCACACCATAAACACACATCCCAACCACATATGAAATGGCTTTTACTTCTTTTGAGTTCTCTTCACAGCACATATCAACACCTGACTGTTTTGTACATCTATTTTTGTCTCTTGCCCACTTTTCTGGAAAGTATCCTCAGTGAGAAGCAGAAAAAAATGTTTACTGCTTTTATCAAGCAAGGGTGGACACTTAGGAGGCACTTCATAAATACATATGAAATAAATCAGTGAATGGATTAAACTCTAAGAATGTCTACAAGGGCATGGACTATGCTTTATACCTCTTCCTTTTCTCCAGTGTAAATCAGTGTTTGTTTAACTGAGCTACAAATATTCACAAGTCCAAGGTTAAGACAGAGTATATGTCTGTTGCAAGGGAGCAGTTTAGTTGATTTAACTGATCTAAGACTTCTTAAATTCTTGGGTGAAAATATTTATTAATACCCCACAATTTTCAAAGGTTGCAAGAATCATAGTCTTGTTGCCTGATACAATTGTAGACCTTACTGGGGCGCCTGGGTGGCGCAGTCGGTTAAGCGTCCGACTTCAGCCAGGTCATGATCTCACGGTCCGTGAGTTCGAGCCCCGCGTCAGGCTCTGGGCTGATGGCTCAGAGCCTGGAGCCTGTTTCCGATTCTGTGTCTCCCTCTCTCTCTGCCCCTCCCCCGTTCATGCTCTGTCTCTCTCTGTCCCAAAAATAAATAAAAGTTGAAAAAAAAAATTAAAAAAAAAAAACAATTGTAGACCTTACTATGTTCGTTTTGGCTTCATCCAAACCATTGCCTCCCAGCAAAGTTTAAAATGAGAGGTGGAAAAATGTACATAAAAGTCTTGAACATGAATTCATCCAAGATTCATGAAAATGTGTGATTTTCAAATTGCTAAAAAATAATGTTCAGGTGAGTAGTTATCACATGTAATTAATAGAGGATGACATAGGTGATCACATAAGGATATGAGAATCTCAGATTTATAAGGTCAGTAGAAAAAGAAATTCAGAAGAAGATTGCTTAGTCTGATACAGATTCATTAATATCCTACAGGGCAAAAAGCTGTAACCTTTGGGGGATATCTTCTCGCTCAAACAGAAAAAAAACACCCCCTGTTCGTTTTCTATAAATCTCCTTCTCATTTACGGTTATAAGGCATGTAAACCCTAATCAACTGTGAATAGTAAATCAAAATTCTATCCCATGAGAGAATCAGATGACCCTCAGGCAGTCTTGTTGGAAATAGTCTCATATAACATTTAAAAAAATACAACTATTCTTTTTGTCTTATTTCCAAGTTGTGGTTATTTTATTCCCCTGAACACAGACTAGATAACTAATCCCTAAATGGTGCGGTGGAAAAATATACCTACTTTAAGAAGAAAAAACTGGTTGTGAAAAAACAAAAATATACAATACGTGACTATTTTGGAAAAGGGATTGGGAAGTTGGTGGGCATCTGGTTGGCTTAGTCAGTTGAGTGTCCAACTCTTGTTTTTGGCTCAGGTCATGATCCCAGGTTCATGGGATCAAGCCACATGCCTACCTCCATGCTGAGTGTGAAGTCTGCTTGGGATTCATATGCACGCGCACTCTCTCTCTGTCTCTCCCCTCTCTCTCTCCTTACTTTCTTCTCTCCCTTTCTCTTCATCTTCCCTTCTTCCCCATTCATGTTCTCTCTCTCTCTCTCTCTCTCTCTCTCTCTCAAAATAAAATAAATGTGACTTAACAAAGAGTGATGGAGGTAATTTCTGTTTAATTACATTTGCACCCCACCAAGGGATGCAGTGATGAGTAAAACATCTGAAAGTATTCTCAGCTTCTCAGAAGAATAATCTTATAAAGGATATAGTATTCCTCCTTCCTCAAAATAAATTTGGTCATTTATATCTACTTGTATATAATTGTCTAGTATGCCCAGTAATCATTAATTAGTATGAGAGGATCTCATGCTCTGTCCAAGGTGCTAGAGTGTTAAGCTTACATTTTAAAGTGCTTGCCTGCAGGTGAATTCACCCATTTCCTCTTGTTGAATTCTATTCTCTTGGGAGGCCCAGGGCTGAGAGCTGATGCTTCCACCTTGACGTCCTCCTACTTGATTGTTTTAAGTTTTATTTAAATTCCAGTTAGTTGACGTCTAATGTTATGTTACTTTCAAGTGTACAATATAGTGATTCACCACTTCCATACAACACCAGGTGCTCATCATAACAAGTGCACTCTTTAGTACCCATCACCTATTTAACCCAGCCCCCATCCACCTTCTCTCTGGTAACCATCTATTTGTTCTCTATAGTTAAAAGTCTGTTTCTTGGCTTGCCTGCCTCTCTCTCTCTCTCTCTCTCTCTCTCTCTCTCTCTCTCTCTCTCTCTCTTTCACTTATGCCCATTTGTTTCTTAAATTCCAAATATGAGTGAAATCATATGGCATTTGTCTTCTATGACTGACTTAAGTTGCTTAGCACAATACTCTCTGGCTCTGTCCACATTGTTGCAAATGGCAAGGTCTCATTTTTTTTATGGCTGAGTAATATTGCATTGTGTTTATACACCACATCTTCTTTATCCATTCATCAGCTGATGGACAAATGGGCTGTTTCCATAATTTGGCTCTTGTGGATAATGCTTCTGTAGCCATTGGGGTGCATGTATTCCTTTATAGTGATCAAAATAGTATAGTACTAGCACAGAAAGAGACACATAGGTCAATATAGAGCAGAAAAGAAAACCCAGAAACAAACCCAGAACTCTATGAGCAATCAATCTTCAACAGAGTGGTAAAGAATATTTAATGGGAAAAAAGACAGTCTCTTCAAAAAATGGTGTTGGGAAAACTGAACAACAACAAGCAAAAAAGTGAAAGTGGACCACTTTCTGACACCACACACAAACATAAATTCAAAATGGACGAAAGATCTAAATATGAAGAAACATTAAAATCCTAGAGGAGAATACAGTAACCTCATTGACATTGGCTGTATCAACTTCTTACTAGATATGTCTTCTGAGACAAGAGGAACAAAAGCAAAAGTAAACTATTGGTACATTATCAAAACAAAAATGTTCTGTACAGTGAAGGAAACAGTCACCAAAACTAAAAGGCAACCTATGGAATGGGAGAAGATATTTGAAAATGATGTATCTGATAAAAGGTTAAAACTCAAACCCATAAAATGAATAATCCAATTACAAAGTGGAAGACATGAAGAGACACTTCTCTAAAGAAGACATCCAGATGGCTAGCAGACACACACACACACAAAAGGCTCAACATCACTCATCATCAGGGAAATACAAATAACAACCATAGAGAGATATCACCTCACACCTGTCAGAATGGCTAAAATCAACAACAGAATAAACAACAGGTGTTGGTGAGCATGCAGAGAAAGGGGAACCTTCCTGTGCTGTTGGTGGGAATTCAGACTGGTGCAGCCACTCTGGAAAACAGTATGGAGGTTCCTCAAAAAGTTAAAAATAGAACTACCCTAAAATCCAGCCACTGAACTACTAGATATTTATCCAAAGAATACAAATATACTAATTCAAAGAGATGCACGCACTCCTTACTTTATTCTTTGTGGCTTCTACTAACACTAACTTTGTGAGAGTTTTGTCTACCTGATCATAATCTGTTTGTTGCCGTCTTCTAATGGTTATATGACTGTAAACCATGTTTTTCTAAAAACACTGTGTACTATTTGAGGCTATACATCTTGTCCCTCTTTTACAGACTCAGGCAGTGGGATCTAAGTAACTGTAATCCCCACTTAGAACAGAGACTCCACTCATCTCTCTTCTAATTCCAGAGAATGTACAAAAACCACTGGGCCCACTTTTAAGGCCAAAGTAAGGGGAAATTTCAGTAAGTGAAGTTGTTACCACTTTTTACACTTCCTGGTACTTCTCTTCTTTCTCACATGACACCTAGCAGCTTTCTGACACAACTTTGTTCCTAAGGGCTTTTAGTGTGTACCACGTACTATCTCGGGAGAGTGCTTCAATCTCTGTGTCTCTTATAGCACAATCTCCCTTTGGAAATAAATTGCTAGTTACTTACTTGGGTACACCTGTTAGGAGAATTTTATTTATGTTAGGAAAAATGTTAACCTTCACACTATTTGGGGGGTTTGGCACAAAGGGTTTTGTTTTAGTTCTGTAAAAAAATGTGTTATTTAGTAAGGAATATGTGGGCTTTTTAGTGCAAATTCACAGACCCGCTTCATATCTTTAGTTAATAAACTCTTGGAGTAGAACCTTATACACTGTGTTTTAGCAAGTTCTCCAAGTGTTCCTTCATGCGAAGTTTGGGAACCATTGGACTATACTATTTGTGTGGGCCTAAATTCCTCATTGGCAAAATGAGTTAATAATATTACCTTTCCTTGTGCAGGAGTTCTTAGGATTAAATGAGAAAATCCACACAAATAGCCCAGTACAGTGCATGACACAGAGGAAGTATTCAGTAAGTCTTAGCTATCCTTATTAGCTGTTACCCTCTGACCCTTGAGCTACTTATTATTGATTGCCTAGAACCTAATATGGCTTTACCACTCTTCCCAATTCTGTCTTCTTCAACTTTTATTCTTAGAAATGGAAGAAGAGGTTTTAGAGACAATTCCATCAGTCAGTTGGGTGTTCCAGTAATAGAAATTCTACTAGTTGTATGTTATTAAAATTCCCTAATTTTAGTGTCTTTACTATGAAATTGGGATAATAATTTAGGTGATTGTTGACAATAAAATATGTCTGAATGTGCAAAACTTATGTGGGAGAGCACCTATTAGGTGTCCAACATAAATAGCTGTTCTTTATACTTTCTTGTTTATTTTTTCTGTTTGGCTTCTGACTCTCTTTCTCTATTATTGTTACTGTTTGTGTTTTGTTCTACAAGATTCTGAAGCCTAATACTGGGTCAGACCCAAAAGTTTCAAAAACAGCTATTTCCCTTCTCCTCAGTACATCTGAATTAGATGCTTCCTAACTAGCACTGTCTATTGTTATGTTCCTCAAGAAAAAGACAGAGACCAGAATTTGTGTGCAGAGAAGTTATGGTAAAGAGTTCTCAGAGACAATACGTGTGAGGAAGAGAGGGAACAAAGAAATGGCAGAGGGAGAAGTTGAACTGCCATGGAGATGCAACAGAGAACTAAGCCAATCTCAAGGGCAATTCTGAAGTTGCAATGGTTCTTCCTAAAATGCAGCAAAATGTCTTGAACTCTATATCTTCACATTCACTAATCAAGAAATATGGACTGCCCAGGTGAAGGGTCAGATTCCTGCAGAGGGAGTCCTCTGTGATCCATCGATCACCCATTCATTAGCACTCCCCAAAGTTGGGAGAATAAGTTGTCCTAAAGAAGTTCTAGGTAGCCCATCAACATATTCACTATAATTCATCTCTTGTATCACCATTATTTACTTGCTCCATATAGTAAGTCCACCTTCTGTAACTCTGGTATTCTAGTTGTTGCCTTTTCTTCTTCTTTTCTTTTTTCCTTCCTCCCTCCCTCCTTCTTTTCTTTTCCTTTCCTTTCCTTTCCTTTCCTTTCCTTTCCTTTCCTTTCCTTTCCTTTCCTTTTCTCTTTCTCAACCATGATGCTATAGCCAGTCTCAGTTCTGAAACTGATACTTATCATCTTTCTTCTCTACTTTTCTTTCTAAAATCTTCCCCCCATCAGCACTATCTCTGCTTGACTAGGTGGCTTAAGTAGTGAAATAGATTCTAATCGCTCAGGGACCTAAGACTCTGCTGCTTTACTTGTGCATTTATTATCAAATTCAAGAACTGGAGTTCCTAAAGATGTCCTTATGGATCACCTGCCCCACTGGATAACAGTAGCTTTATGTCCTACTGATGATCATAGTCAACTGCCATGTTAAAGTGGTCAATATTTTCCTTACATGCTGGTCTCTTGGCAAAAGGAGCCAGGTGGCAGTTATAGCTTAAAATTTAATGGGATGCATATTGTTTACCCTGTTTGAAGTATCTCCCCCCAGAGAACAAAGACCTCAATTCATATACCGTAAGGTAAAAGGATGGGAAACAAAGAGTCCTTGTGTTTACTTGGAATAATGGTAAATGGGTCACTGCCACTTTGAACTTTTGGTTCCTGAACCAATAGTTATTTTGCTGTTTGGCGACACAGCACCTAGTGATGACCTTTGATTTAAGGAATATATTGAATCATGCAGGTTGCTGCCTTAGTTTTGCAATGTCTTTTCTCTATGCTGGTACTGCTTCAGAAATGAATTCACAGTGTTGTTCCATTGTTTTTCATTTTGGTACCTTTGGGTGGTATAGTATTTTATGGGATGAGTATATTCCATGGTCATGGTACTAATTGCTACAATATAGATCCCTTCATTTAAGATAAGATAATCTTAGATATATGATGTGGGTGTATTAAGTACTCTACAAGACCTTGGGTGGCATTACTGGCTAAGAAAACCATATTCATTATATATCTCAACCCCACCAATATGAATAGATGTCCCTTTTGGGAAAGAGGGAGTCCACTGGAGTCCACTTGGCAACAAGTGTCTAGTTGTTCTCTTAAAAGAATGGTGTTCTATCTGGGACTCACTATTAGTCACTATTGCTAGGTTTGCCATTCAGTAGCAGCAGTAGGTAGATGAGCTTTGGTGAGGAGTGTACATCATTAAGCCCAGTCATAGCCTTCACCCCGGCCACCATGGCTACTATATTCACAAGCCCATCATGCAAGCACTAGGGTGGCCGATGGCCAAGGCTTACTGACATCAATTGGTTCAATTAGTCTTCGGTGGCAGTGTTAACATGTGACACAATAATCTTTACCTTCATGCACTCTCCCATAGGTGCATCCACATGCTCTTTCCCAGAAATCCTTGTCTCTAACATTGAAATCTTTTCTTCCCAGGACACTGGCCACCTAGCTAAGCAATTAGTGCTGCCCCATAGTCCAAATCCGTTAGTATTATTTCCTTTTCTTTTCTTTTTCTTTTTTCTTTCTTTTTTTTTTGAGAGAGAGGAGTGGGGGGAAGAGGGGCAAGGGAGAGAGAATCTTAAACAGGCTCCGTGGTTAGTGCAGAGTGCAGCATGGGGCTTGATCCCATGACCCTGGGATCACTATCTGAACTGAAATTAAGAGTTAGATACTTAACCTACTGAGCACCCCCGGGTACTCCCAAATTCATTAATATTCTTATCATTGCCCATTGGAGGATTTCTCCTCACCACTGTCCTTTAAAGGCATCGTGAGTTGAGCTGCCATTTAGTATTAGTTATTTGGGGGCTTGAACATACTTACTGCGATAGCCTACCCATGACACAAGTTTGGTCTTTTTCTTCCACCAACCTTTCCCCATCATGCTGGTGGGTCCATCTGACCTTATACTTGGTGCATCTAGTAAAATCCTCCTCCTGACCTTAGGCTCAAGTATTAGATTCACTCTCAAGGCTGAGGAACATGCCAAAAAAGTATTTTTTTTTCAAATGACGTGTAAGTTATCTACTACATAGTAGACCAATGTAATGTTCTGTAAGATATTCAGGTAGTTCAAATCCTTTTGTACTCTATTGTTATTCAGGGTGGGAGAGTTGACATAGCCCTTGTGTCACATTATAGTACTTTCCTGGTGTCTCTGATTTTCACACTCAACACTTAAATTAATAACTAATCACCCTCAGCCTTCCCCTGTATTCAGTGCAATCATAGTATTTACCAATAGCTCTCTAATCCCAATATTCTTGTAATTATTACCTCTGAATCTCTCCAGTGCTTGAGACATCATGTCCACCAATGCTTTTCTTTGGCTTCGCAGAGCATCCCAGTTCAACTTCAGTGATGATTTAACAGTGTTGTTTTTGTAGTAGGCCAGGAGCTATCAGTATTTCCTGTTTTACACAGTTGGTTCCTCATTGTATATAGTCTGGAAGGTATTAGAGTTCCCACATCTCATTATGTGTAATTTAAATTTAGCAAAAAAGTTTTTATTTGGTCTAACACTTTCAAGAACAATAAAAAGAAACTTTGGGGAGCAAGTTGCCAATAGAAGGTCTCATCACTCCCAAATATGTTTTACATTTTTTAAAGCCAAGGGCATTCTCCTATATGACCTCAGTACAGCCATCCAAATCAGGAAATTACAACTGAAGCATTGCTACAATCTAATCCTTATACTCCACCCACATTTTACCAATTGTCCCAATAATGGCCGTTAAAAGTGGTATTCAGGGCAATAAAATTCAGTTCAATTATGTGTTACTGTCATGTCTTTTTAGTGTTCTCTAATCTGGAATAGTTCTTCAGTCTTTTCTTCCCCTTATAATACTGATACTTTTGAAGATTACAGGTGATTTATTTTATAGGATGTTTCTCAATCTGGGGTTATCTGATGTTTCTTCATGGTTGGATTTGGGTTTTACAGTGTGCAGTTTTGGCAGGAATGTCAAAGAAGTGATACTGTTATTCATCATATCAATATCATGTAGCATACATATTTGATTTGTCCTATTGTTTGAGTAATTTGATATTTGAAGAGCTTCTCCACTGTAAAGTTATTCTTTACCTCTTTGGTGTTAATATTTTGTTGGGATATGCTTTGAGTCTAAACAAATATCCAACTTTTAATCTAATTTTCAATGTTTAATTCATTTATTTATATTGTTTGTATACTCACAAATTCCTATTTTATTCACTTGTTTTGTTACCATAAGTATTTACATTGATGCTCAAATTCTTCTAATGGAACTCCTTCAAACTGATTTCTGTGTTCTTTTGATATGTCTCATCATTTTGAGTATTGGTCACTTTTGTCTCAAAAAGATGTTCTAGACTCATCTTGTATTTTATATTCCCCAGCCCTTGAATCCATCATTTCTCTAAGTATTCCATTGCCTCTAAGCTGAGAATGAAATTTGAAAGCCAAAATGTGGGTGTTAATTGCTTTTGGAGTGTTACTGCCATCAGGCCCTCTCATTGAACAGAGCTAGAGAGTATGCGTATGTATGTATATGTGTGTGTGTGTATACACAAATGCACACACATACACATTCTACTGAGGAGTTCTTCAGGGAATAACATCCTGAAAGAGTGAGAGAAGCATCCAATCTCTAAGGAAGCTCTTTTGTTCTTATTCCTTTAGTTGTCCCACATCAACTTATGCATATGAGGTCTTTGTCCTATGGCATCAACCAGTCATTGGATGTGGGCTGTACTCAGGGAGGTGGTAGCTGTGGGATGGCTGACTCTTCATGAAGGGAGAATCCGAGCAACAAACCAGAGCATCCACTTGATTTGGCTTCTGAAGCTGGATAACAATAGAACCAAATGAGTTCACTTTCAAAAATACAGATTCTTAGACTACATCCCCAGAGAGTATATTTCAGTGACAATTGGATAGGGCTTCCAGAATCTGTTTCTCTAAAAAGTCCCCAGATGATTCAGTATTTGTCCTGTTAAACCACAGTTGGCCTTTAGTTAAGCATTATGATTTCATGTACATTTAGGACTGAGACTTTTGTTCTCAGAGAGTAGGACGAAGGCAGTTGAAATTTACAACTTCCAGTGCTCATAACTCGTCTTTGATAGCACTTAATGTATCATCTCTCCTGACAGTTAATCAAGGTGCAATGAGTTTTTGTTTTGTTTTCTGTGGTCATGAAACAATATTACTTCCAATGTGACCACACTTGCCATTACCATCGCACAAAAGAACCTCAGTTTTGTGTTTGAATGTTTTTGTGTATCCTTGAAGGCATTTCAGAAAACATTCTATAGTTGTTAAAAAAGAAGCTGTGGCTTGTGTGTTGCATTATCCTTACTTTAAAATTGTTGAAGCTCATGTAATTGGTTCTATGTTTCCAAATCAGGACAAAGTGGGTTTTTGATGGCCTGTACTGCACTGGAAAGATTGCTACAAATGTCAGTCAGATGGGCATAATCTTAGAAAGACTAGCCATAATCCCACAGCATGAATTCCAAGACATCTTCAAGTTTCTTAAATGGAGAAGCAGCAGGAGGGAGCAATTGCCTTGTGGCTTTCCAGAAGCTCTTTGCATGGAGAGTGAGTGTGCATGATAGCTCCATATTGTAGACACCTTATTCTCAGAAAATTCACTTAGCAGGGTGAACAAGGCAAGAGGTGCATGACTTACTGGCAGATCCAGTTCTGCAGCAGGGTAGATGTCTGATGCTGTGGCAAATCCAGGGAAACTGGAGGTCTTAGAGAAAATCGTTCTAAACAGCTTGGGAATGTATGGATCTTTCCATACAATTACTCTGTCCAAATATGTCTCATGCTCTTCCTGTGGTGAAGATAGTCCATAACCCATCATCTTAATAGTGTCAGAGATGTATTTCGAGTTTTACAATACTTTCAAAACACTTTAAAACATCCTGAAAGCCCCTTCTGCCCCCCAAGAGGATAGGCCTGCCTCTTGACTATCTCCCTCACTTTGTAGCATATTATAGGTTTGACAGAGTGAGAAATTTGAGAGTCATATAGAAATATCATGAGGGAAATCTCATGCAGTATGTAGCCAGTTATATATCAGTCTTTTGTTAAGGCTTTCAGAAAAGGATTTTCAAACCAAATCAGAAGCTCTCTCTCTCTTTTATTAAATGATTGCCTATATGTATAGCCTAGAGAATATACAGCCATCTAGAAATAAAAAATTACCTATGTGTTTCCATTTTATAAAGAGATGTCTCTTCTATCTGTTGTTCAAAGCATTATGATTTTTCTTTTTGTGCTATTTCTCTGTATAAAACAGTGGAAGTCCAAAGTATAAAGGTATGCCATTTATTTATTCTGAAAATATAAATGGCAATTAACATTTTATACACATTACAGTTTCCTACTTATATTCATTCAACCGTCCAATGTTTATTTGGTACTTAAGTATACCTGATACACTGTGGGATGTACTTGTGAAGGTAAAGGTGTTTAGATTCAAGGTTAACTGCTGATTGGCTCTCTGGATCTCCTTTGGGAAATGCTTATCTAGCTGTGGTTTGAATACCTTCATAGTTGGGAAACTCTGCCGAATTAAGTACCACATGGGACAGCTTTGTTGATGTTTCCATCTAACTTCACATATTGTCTTAATTCTGTTTCTTGGCATCACACAATTACACCCTAATTTCTTTTTCTCATAATAGTATTTAAAATATTTGAAAATAGCTATCATGATTTAGCAGTCTATGAATCTGGAATGATTTATTTAGTCTTTCAAGTGGTAAAATCATGGACTATGGTAGTCATGTTGAGCATTTAAAGATACATTCCTAGAAAAATGTAGGAAATAGGTATTAATATGGGCTGGACACTATAGAGTAATAATCCCACTGAACAAACTCTGATCCAGGATGTGGGCTTGAATTGGCAAAGCATTTTCAATGGCAAGTACCTTGTAGTTGGCTTCATCCTTGGTTATGCACCATCAGAGTAAAACAGTCAAGTGAAAAAATTGTAAAATTATTTAATAAAGTGTTAAAAATATTGTGTCTCATGGTTTCTAATATTTGTGTGTATGTTTATGCATTTGTGTCACCACATATCATTACATGCCTATGAAATGCAAAATCCTGAATTTGGTTTTGATTACAAAGCATACAGGAAGACAGGAATGAGGAATTGAGTGTACATATCTGCCTATAGCACAGCGTGCAGACCATTAGGGAAGAATCTTTGCCAGGCTAAGACAGAAAAGAAAACTCAGAGAAGCCCATGCAGCATCTGGCTTGCCTTTACTTTTCCTGATGCTGCAGCTCCTTCTCAGTGTGGTACACTATTCACTGACCTGAGCTAATCTGACCTTCACCTAGACAATGTCATGAACTTTCTTTGTCTAAAACAGTGCAGATCAAGAGTTAGGAACCAGATAGGTGAAGTACCATTCTACTTGTTTTTGTTATTATGTCTTATATGAGTGTTGAAGAGATCATATCATAATCACACCATTCTCATAATGTTGTGTTATGAAGATTAACTATGTTAGCAGTAGAGGACTTGTCACATTTGAGAGTTCGACAGTTTTTGATTATTAGATTATTTTACTCTTCAGTCACTTTGTCTGAAATATAAGTGAATACAACTCAACAGTTTTTTTGCACAGTACAAAACACTTCATGAGATCTATTTATGAGTACTCTAAACATTCTTTTTCATTTGTGTAAGTTTATTTATTTTTTGAGAGAGAGGCAGTGAGAGTGGGGGAGTGGCAGAGAGAGAGAGAGGAAGAGAGATGGAGACAGAGAATCCCAAGCAGGCTTTGCACTGTCAGCACAGAGCCTGTCGCAGGGCTCGAACTCATGAAACCACAAGATCATGACCTGACCTGACGCTTAACCAACTGAGCTGCCCAGGTGTCCCTATACATTTCTTTTTAGGACAACAAACATATATATTCTTCTTACCAGCCTTTCCATTTCTGGATTGAATTTGATCCCTCCCTTGCTGGGTTTATCTGATATAGTAGAAGATACAGGTCTTAAGTCATTGATTCCATTTTTCTATCAGGAAGTCAATTTACATTTGAAGTCTTTTGTTGAAGATCTGAATTTTACCTTTTACAATCTTTAAATATCAAACCTATGTTTTCACTTTTTTTCTGAAATAAAGTAACTATATAATTTATAAATTATAGATATAATTGTGTTTATTGGTTTTCTTAATTTTATTTGCTTTTCCTTTATAGTTAGGAAGAGAAAAAACTGAAGGAAATCAGTTGAACAAAAGAACCTTGAACTTTTTTAGGTTTTCTTTAGAATGTAGGAGGAATTTTCTATAATGGTAGAAAAAATGAAAATTGAACCAGAGGAGTTGAAATGTTGAGGTCTTACAGTTTATCTGAAAAGTCAGGCTTTTGTAGTGATATCTGGGCCGTGACAGATGAAACGGAGTGAGAATTAGAACCAAAATTTAATTCAGATTCAGTCAGACAAACTGAATAGAGAACAGTATTTACTAATGGGAAAACATCACTTACGCAGAACTCTTTGTAGTTGTAAGAAATCCTCTTGGAAGAGCTCAGTTTTGAACACAAAATTTTCTTAATTTTCTATCTCTGTGTAATAAATTACCACAAACTTAGTGGCTTAAAACAACACAGTGACATTATCTCATAGTTTCTGTGGGTTGGGAGTTTGGGCTGGGAAAGCTGGGTCTTTTGTTCATTTGCGCACCAACTGGATTGAAGGTGTCACCTAGAATTGGGGTCTCGTGGGGCTCTGGATCCCGTGGGAAGTTCATGTGGTTGTTGGCTGACTTCATTTCCTCACAGCTGTACAACCCAGGATCCTGAATCTTCTGGGCCAGGAGGAGTTACACTTCTATTTCTCTTAAAGGTCTTACCTGATTAGATCAGGTCTACCCAGGATAGTGTCCATTTTGATCAACTAGAAGCCAACTTGTTAGTAACCTAACCTTGGTTACAATAACCTATCAGATTCAAATACAAGTCCTGCCTACGCTCAAGGGAAGGATATTAGGTAGGATGTGTATACCAGGGGATGGTGAATTTTAGAATTCTGCCTACCACAATATCTGAAACATATTTTTAAAGAGAAAACCCATCATATAACTTAGATAAAAAAAGGGATACATTATTAGGAATTTCATACTTTGCCATTTTCATTCATTTGAAGTCCTGTTTTTACCCAAAGCAACCAGGTTCAAAATATGATCAGTCCATCTTCCATTTTAGCTGATGTGACTCATCTAGGTGTATCTGTTTTCTATCTATGAACTCTAGACAATAACCAGAGAGTTTTCTCAAGGACTGGTTTCCCTTCAGATTAATGAGAAGCCCAGTGGGAAACACATCATACAATTAGCAGATGCTGACTGATATACTTATTCTTCAAGTGATTCAGTACACATCCTGTGTTTCTGTCTTCATACCCTCTGACAGATGATCCATGAACTACAGAGTAAACCTGTCAAGAAATCAGAATAGAGTGACTTTTCTTCATGCATGGAATATTGCCATATGTTGCTATAGAAATCAATTGGAAATTCATTTTTTTTTCATATTTCCACAATCCTTCCTTTGACAATTAATGATAGGTAAATAGGGTAACAGGTCTTTAGAAAGCTTTATCCTCTTAACTATTCAGCTAAAGGAGGAATAATGGTTATGTCTCCTTTGGCCACTTTCTTTCTTCTTCTTTATATTGTTGACAGTTTGCATATTTTTGAGCCCTTTTTCTACTTTCTCCTTCACTTGACTAGTTTCTTGGCATGGGCAATACCTCATCATGTGATGAAATCAAACTTACTTCAAACTGACCCTCAATTACAGTGCTGCCAGGCTGCTGTTCATGGACATTTTGCACTGTTATAAGATTACTGGACTGAGTAGTATTTCCATAGCTCAGCATCAGCATAATCGAATCTGCTTTCTGGCTGCAATGTCACCATGTGAAGATGGAGATCAGGCAGAATTCCAGGAGCCACGGTCACAGCACCTGCAGGCTGGCTGTTTTGCCAGAGCACCAAAAGGAATTTATGGAATTAAGAAGTGCTATAGTCAGCTCGCATAATGAAGATAAAAACGATAATTAGCCTCGTGGTAATTTGAATTACTCAACTAAATCTTTGTTGTGCTGTAAGATGTTCTCACAATAGATGGTGAACAGTTTAATCTGTTGGGATTTTGTCATTTTTAAGAAATGGGGGATAATGACAATTTTTTCAAATGAAAATAAATTGATATAATTTTACATGTAGAAATTTCTGTGCATGTGTAGGACCTGAGTGTTAGGCACTCGCCCCGAGTAAAATTTGGTAGAAATGATCCAACTACAGTTCCTGAGCATCTTGGGCACATCTTGTCTTAACTTTATTACAACAAAATTATCTTGAATATTCGTGTGTACGTATATTCAGCTGTCTTATGAAAGTGGCCAACTTATGCTTTGATAATGTATTTCCTTTTTTCTTAAATATTGTTATAGAACTATAACTGACAGCCTAAATTTCAATTAATGTAGTTTATAAGACACATTCATATATTTATATGTTTTAATTCCTGAGCTGTAACTATTAAAGGATCTGATGAGGACATTTGAGTTCTGATTTGTTGCACAGTGATTAATAACCAATTTAAGATCTTTCAGCAAATTTTCAGTAGCTACAGGACTTTGGTGTGAGGCTAAGGCTCAACAAAGGGTTTTAGCATGCCAGAAAATGGAACCGAATCTTCAAGAGCTTCGTTAGGAAATTGTTGAGCTAGGTCTCTAAAAGGACTGTGAGTAAATCCTTGAATAACATGATTATGAGTTTAATTGCTGAGAATAGTTCAAGGGTACGTGAACTATATGCTATACATTTACCATTCTATAAGGAAAGGAGTGGTGTACCTGGGTGGCTTAGTTGGTTAACCGTCCAACTTTGGCTGAGGTCATGATCTCACAGTTCATGAGTTCAAGCCCTGCGTTGGGCTCTGTGCTGACAGCTCAGAGCCTGGAGCCTGCTTCAGATTCTGTGTTCCCCTCTACCTCTGTTCCTTCCCACTTCATGCTCTGTGTCTCTCCCTCTAAAAAAAAACATTAAAAATTTATTAAAAAAAAAATAAAAGTAGCTCAGAAAAATTCAGATACTGGAAGAATAAAAAAATTATCTAAAGTAATTATTCTGAGAATTTCCACAAATTGTGAGTTTACATAATTTTGGGATTAGGGGCCCAGCTCTGAATATAGATGGACTGACATCTTGTCTTGGCTCTGCTGTTTGCTGATTGTGTATCTTAGGAAAGTTTCCTAATCTTTCTTTGCCTCTTTCCTTCTGTGAACTGATGGAGACACTAAATAGCATCTGCTCTACGGGAATACTAGGAGAATTCAGTGAATAAGCACATGTGAGATGCTGAATACAATGTCTGAAACATTGTGATAAAAGTTAGCTATTATTTTCATTATTTGTAGGATCTGTTTTTGTTAGTCTGAGCCTTCAAGGACTGTGTGTTAAGGTCCAGGCACAGGTGTGAAGCTAGGATTCAGGGATATAGCAATGGATGAGAAAAGACCCTATCCCTACATATAGAAGGCAACTTCTATAGGGAAATCAGTAGACCTGCACTTTCAAGCTAGCACACATCAGAATCACCCAAGAGCTTGTTCCAGTAGATTTCTGGGGTTGCCATTGGATTTCAGGAGTTAGGACATGTGGAGTGGAGCCTGAGAACGTGCATTTTGCACAACTTCCTCGGTGGTGTGGTGTTGACACTGCTGGACTGGGGATCCTGCTTTGGGAATCCTAGCTCAATGGATAATTTAAGATAATGAGATAATTTCTTTTTACAAGGGTAGAGATAGACAGGGTGGCACCATGACACAGCCATTGGGTCCAAAACAGAGATTTCAAAGACTCTTTCTAAAGACGATGCTTGAGGTGATACGTGACGGATAAATAGTAACCAGGTGAGCATTGAAAAACACAAAACACTGTCACAGGTAAGGAGCTTTCTTGAGCTCCTTTAGGAATACTCCTGTTCCTCGAATCCATATATGACTTGCTCTTTTTAAAAATACTTTTTTGATGTTTATACCGTTTTTAAGGAAACCTAATAGGAAATATATATTTGCTTGAAACGTGAGTTCCAAAATCAAGTGTGAAAATTATTGATGATCCTAAATTTTGAAGTAGTTAAGTTCAATATCAGTATCTCCCATCCATATTCTTTTCTCAATAGTTGTTATAAAATTGGTATATAAAAATATATTTTTATAAGTGTTATAATTTTTTAAATTTATCTATTTTGAGAGAGAGAGTAAGCCAGGGAGGGGCAGAGAGGGAAAGAGAGAGAATCTCAAGCAGGCTCCTCACTGTCAGTGCAGAGCCCGGCGGGTGGCTCAAACTCACAAACTGTGAAATCATGTCCTGAACCAAAATCAAGAGTGGGACTCTTAACCAACCGAGTCACCCAGGCGCCCCTAAGTATTATTACTTTGTGTAACTATGACACGTGAATTAAAATATCTCATGGCCTGTCTGCAATATGTTTCTATGATGGAACATAGTGTAAAGTAAGGGTTCAAAATAGGAACTCGCTTTTTATGATTAATAGTTTTTTTTTTATTTTATTGTTTTGTATCAGTTTGGTAACATTTTATTATTTATTTTGTTTTGTGTTATATGTTTGAGTATTGCCTTTATTTAGGGTAGGTAAAAAAATGAAAAGAAAGAAGAATCCAACACAGATTTTCACTACCCAGGAATAACTAGTGTTAACATTTGATGGCCCCAAATTCATTGTTTCTGTGTAAAAACTCAAGAATAGAAAGAAAAGAAAATTTAAAAAAATATTAGTTTGTGGTATATATATTATTTTCCTCACTCATTACATTAATTTCTTTTGAATTTTACAGAAGAAAATGTTTGGCATGAAACATAAAAATTGTTAACATTTTGATAAAATATTCAATTTCTTCACTGCCAGAAATATTAGTTTTCAGAACATTCCCATAATGTTAGTAAAAGAAAAAAAATAGCCCAATTTTGAGAGTGGAATTATTATATTGTTTCAAATCTAGATTGTGGTTATTGGATTTTAGGTATGAGAGCTAAAGAAGTTACTACAGTTAAACTTTCCCCAACCTCTTTTATCTTTATCTTCATACTCTGGTTTGTGTCACTGACATGCGTATTTTTACATGTACATTTTAATATGTACATCCATTTTGTGTCAAGTAGGCAGCTTTCAGCAAGTGACCAAAGGGTGAAGTCACAGTGGCTTAAGCAATAAGAAAACATTATCATTGAGATGTGATGGAAGGATCCAGAGTTGACTGAAGATATCATCAACTTTTCCTACCAAGGGGGATGCTGATTTATCCTCTTGGCTCTACCCTTGGTTCCAAAATGGCAGCTACAATTCCAAATTGCACACTCAGATGACAATACTGAGCCAAGAACTGTTTACTTCTGTCTCTGGCTTTGGGTGGGCTTGTGAAGAAGGCTGAGGGAGACTTGTTTTTCACCTACTGTTTAGGATGTGTTTTCTGTTAGATTGTGCATGTGATTTTTTTACTCATCTACCAATTTGAACACCTTCCATGTTTTATGTTTATTTTTTCTGGCACATGGTACATTGCTTCCCAGTCTTTGTCTTCCGTGTTTTAGGGACAAGAAGTGCATTTGCTGATATTTGTTTCCGTACCATTGCCTTTATTTTCAGTTATGGTTTTTTTTTTCTGTTATTTAATCTGTGTAATACAGGATACCCCTGTGTAATATGTTTGTTTTTCTTTTCCATCTCCTTCCTTCATTTAATTTCTTTTGTGAATTGTAATCTCTTTAAGACTTCTTTCATTTTTGGGGCGCCTGGGTGGCACAGTCGGTTAAGCGTCCGACTTCAGCCAGGTCACAATCTCGCGGTCCGTGAGTTCGAGCCCCGCGTCGGGCTCTGGGCTGATGGCTCAGAGCCTGGAGCCTGTTTCCGATTCTGTGTCTCCCTCTCTCTCTGCCCCTCCCCCGTTCATGCTCTCTCTCTGTCCCAAAAATAAATAAACGTTGAAAAAAAAATTAAAAAAAAAAGACTTCTTTCATTTTTACAGAGAAGTCAAATGTCTTTAATTTCAGTTGAGATGATACACATCTATTTTCTTGAATTAATTTTTTATTCTCTAAGGTATTCTTCTTATATTGTAGACCTTTTGTCTACTTTTCATGTATGTTCTTTTCTTTTTATTTTTTCCGGGATTTTGTTTTGCTTTCTGCTGCTTAGTAACTCTTATATATAGGCATGATACTTTTTTTTTAAATCTTTGAGGAGGGCCAGCTACCTCTTGAAGGTTAATGTAAGTGGAAATAGGGGAATAAATTGGAACAGTGAACAGCTCCATTTAGGCTCTGTGTACAGAATATTTTCTCACCAATTGTGTCATTTCCTTTGACTTGTCACCTCAATTTCTGTTGAATTTCTTGAATATTTTCTCTTGTGTTGTGTGAGACTCTAAATTGATTTCACATGGGGCACAAAAGGGAAAATAGGCCTTTAATGTCATAAGAAGATGATGGTGATCCAGAGCTGGAATCAACTGTATAGGCTTGTTTTATAGAAACTGCAAAACACAGCCTGGTAGATACTTTCAAATAATAATTAAAGGGGCACCTGAGTGGCTCAGTTGGTTAAGTGTCTGACTCTTGACTTCGGCTCAGGTCATGATCTCACAGTTCGTGAGTTCTAGCCTGGCATGCTGCTCTGCACTGACGGTGTGGAGCTGGTTGGGATTCTATCTCTCCCTCTCTCTCTGCCCTTCCCCCACTTGTATTTGTGTTTTTTCTCTCAAAATAAATGAATGAACTTAAAAAAAGAAATCATAATTAAAAACCCAGTGTCACTAGTTTTATAAGGCCTCAATATTACACAAAGTAGAAAAATTTAGAGTAAAATAAAATATAAAATTGGATATGGAAGCAAACATTTACTTAGGATGAGAAAATGTAACAAATTAAAGTGAAAAAAAAGGCAAAACCAGTAAAATTACAAACCCCAGCAGAAAATCATTACATTTTAATTAATTAATTGCTTTTTCTTTCCTACTTATTTTTGGCTTCAAACTTTGATTTCCATTTCATTTCAAAGCCTATGATGTAATAGGATTTTCTACTGAAACTGTAGAGATAATTAAGTCTTCTGATTGAAATTTGTTTTTACATCATTGCTAATCTTAAAATTTCTTTTTAGTTTCACAACTTATTATTATAATGTCAGGTAAATGTACTATTGCTACCAAATATGGGGGGTAGTTATTTAAAACGTTCTTTTTTTTTTAATGAGATGTAAGATTTTAGAGGCTACCTTCTCATGCTACATATTTCAAACCTTTTTTTGTTTGTTTATTTGTTTTTAAATGTTTATTTATTTTTGAGAGAGAGAGAGAGCACCAGAGTGTGAGAAAGGGAGGGTCAGAGACACACACACACACACACACACATACGCACACACAGAATCCGAAGCAGGCTCCAGGCTCCAGGCAGTCAGCACAGAGCCCATGGCAGGGCTCGAACTCATGAACTGTGAGATCACCACCCGAGCTGAGCTCATATGCTTAAGTGACTGAGCCAACCAGGGCCCCTCAAACCTTTTTTCCTTCTACCCCCCCCCCACTTTCCTTGTTTAGTGCTAACCTAATGGCAGTAGGGTTAATACAGTAAACTGTGAGAATTCCTTGAAAGCCATACCTACCACAAGATGTCTGGGGATAAGTAAAGTATACATAGACATGACGGCAGTCATTGTACATAGATCTAACTAAATCAGAGTCTGTTGTTCCAGGCTCAAAAATTTCATAGCCACTTGACATATGATCCTATGTATGGAGAAGTGTGTTGGAGGGTAGCAGGGAATGGAAAGAGCCAGGAGTCTTTTGTTTTTAATGTTTATTTATTTGTTTGTGTATTTTAATTTAAATTCATGTTAGTTAACATATAGTGTGGTCTTGGCTTCCGGAGTAGAGCTGAGTGATTCATCTCTCACACATGATACCCAGTGCTCATCTTAAAAAGTGTCCTCCTTAATGCCCATCACCCATTTAACCCACCCCCACACACCTCCCCTCCAGCAACCCTCAATTTATTCTTTGTATGTAAGAGTCTCTTATGGTTTGTCTTCCTCTCTGTTTTTATCTTATTTTTCCTTCCATTCTCCTATGTTCATCTGTTGTGTTTCTCAAATTCCACATATGAGTGAAATCATTATATCTTTCTCTAAATGACTTATTTCGCTTAGCATAATACTCTCTAGCTTCATCCACATTGTTGCAAATGGCAAGATAAAGAAGATGTGGTATATATACCATGGAAAGAGCCAGAAGTCTTAACCAACTTTGTTTCAAGGGTCCTTCTGTTGCAAACCCTACAAAAGCATGTAGAATATGTTGCTAAGAGGGGCCCGTGCAAGGAAGAGGCTCTGACATTTAAACTTAATTATCATGTTGGTTAATTCACATCTGAATTAAAGACAGACATGACAGAGATTTGATATTTGACTTGATATTTGAAACCAATTCAAGCAAGTGGTAAATGCTATAAAAGACTGAAAGATCATCATTACTACTGGTATTAAGATAATCAGATGTCCTCAGAATCCACAAGATGTATCTTTAGGGAAAAGTACTATTGGATACTGCATTTTGTAAACTGTATAATATCCTTATGGAGTTTACAGTAATCTTCATAATTTTATGTGAAAGCTATTTACAACCAATTATCTTTGATAGTAGCAGCAGCAGTAAGAGAAGGAATTATTTTTTATTTTCAAGTATTAGCTCTTTAAACTTCCTGTTGACTAAGATTTTATTTATTTATTTATTTATTTGTTTTTAAGTATCAGCTCTTTAAACTTTTTGGGTAACAGCTCTTTAAACTTCCTGTTGACTCAGATTTTATTTATTTATTTATTTTTATTATTTAAAAATTAAAAAAAAATATTTATTTATTTATTTATTTTGAGAGAGAGAGAGAGAGACAGAGTGTGAGCAGGGGAGGGACAGAGAGAGAGGGAAACAGAATCTGAAGCAGGCTCCAAGCCCTCAGCTGTCAGCACAGAGCCCAACGCGGGGCTCAAATTCAATAAACGTGAGATAATGACCTGAGCTGGAGTTGGATGCTTAACCGACTGAGCCATTCAGACACTTTCTTTCTTTCTTCTTCCTTTCTTTCTTTCTTTCTTTCTTTCTTTCTTTCTTTCTTTCTTCCTTCCTTCCTTCCTTCCTTCCTTCCTTCCTAATAGAAATTTCTTTTTCTTTTTTTTTTTTTTAAGTTTATGTATTTATTTTGAGAGAGACATAGATAGCACAAGTAGGGGAGGGGCAGAGAGAAACCCAAGCAGACTCTGCACTGTCAATGCAGAGCCTGACACAGGTCTTGAACTCACAAAACTGTGAGATCATGATCTGACCTGAAACCAAGAGTTGGCCACTTAACCAAATGAGCCATCCAGGTACCCCAACTAAGATTTTAAATTGTCATTTAAAAAAAAAAAATATTACAACATCTAATATCTATATTTTATTTCCTACATTTATTTTTCTTCTGTTTAATTTTAAGGGCCTGATCAGAATGGACACAATTTTATCTTTTTTTGTTTGTTTGCTTTTTATCTCCAGTGCTAGGCTCACAATGGACACTTAATAAAGCTGGTCGCCTGCTGGCATGATACTTCTGCTCTCATTCCATGCTTTACTTTCTCCTAAATCTAATGACTTCACTTAAACCTTAGCTTGCCCTATCTATCTTGCAGTTTTTCTGATTATATTCATCTTAGAAAGTTTTGAAAGATTAAAATATAAAGGCACCCTTGACAGTCATGCAGTATTGTTCTACCCAGGAATAATCACTGTCAATATGTTGGAATATTTTCACTCTGTTTATCCTATGATGCTTGCCTTGTAGAAATTGTGTTATATGTGTATTTCATTCTCATCAAATGAAAGCCTGTGCCTGATTTAAAAATAAAACTGAACTGTGATGAAAAGCAGCACTTCCTTTTGTACCTCGAATTCTGCTTCCCAGAAATATTTGAAACTCCTGACCCCTTTCTTAATGGCATTTGGCATGTGCTTCCATTTTTCTAAAACAAAGAAAAATCTTACTCAACTATTGATTTTTCTCATTTTAGCATTATATAGTAAATCTTTCGTCTGGTTGATTTGCTAGGGTTTATCTCCCAATATCTGCCCTTTTTTTCCTCTCACCCCACTAATTTGATGGAATTCTAACAGTCTTTATTGAAAACACTGTTTACTATGACTATATAAATATCCTTCAGCATTAAACTAAGGACCAGAAAATGATTACATTTCTTCTTCTATAACTTCAAACATAATTCCTTCTTTTCCAGTGGTTTGATTTCTGTGGATTTATCAACTCCATTAAAGTATTTAACTTACTTGTCACATGACAGTACTTCTATTTTTTTTCCAAACAAATCATTTGTTAGCTGCACTTTTTCTGGGCACGCCCTCTTGTTGCCGTCTTTCCTCCACTAGTTGGAATGGTTCTATGGTAAGAATTTGCAAATGCCGGTCACATTTCATTATGTTAATTAAAAAAAATCTAGAATATTTTCTTCGGTTATTATGTCTTTTCCTCTGTAATATCTTTCAGTGCTTTTGGCTTCCTAATAAATCTTGTAGGGCACCACAATAGTAGATGGATTCCTTTAAACTATGCTTTTAAGTGACTATAGTGTAAAGATCTCTCCGTAGAGATAGGTGCTGAAGGGACATTGTAATAGGAAAGGGCTACTCTTGCAGGTACAGAGGCTGCATTATTACTCTGCACTGAATTCCTCCCCCTGGCTGTAACTCCAGCTGTTCTCAGTAATGGTGGTTGCTTCCTGCTTGCCTGCTGATGGTGGTCCAGGTCTGAGCTGGGCATCCCAGTGACCTCTGCCACCCACTGGGCTGCAACCGTGACTTCGGCTGGTCTTCAGCCTTGGAGTCAGAACCGCCTTTCCAAGTTTTCTTTTCTTGGATATTCTCTCTTATTAATACAGTACCCTTGAGCATCCTCTTTGCATCTTACAGCTACTCTACAATCATAGTAATATATAAAAGGTCTCCTATTTAAATCACTGAGTGTGTTCTGTCTCCTGGTTGTACCTGGATTGATAAATCTCCTCATTGACCTGTTGGGTCCTTCAAAGGAACTAAAAACTCCCAAGAACAGTTGGAAACCCGCAATATATAAACAAACAAACAACAGTTAATTTGAATTGGGCATATGCATTGAGGAAAATAATTCTAAATGGCTAATTCAACTCAGTTTTTCTATGAAATAATCCATTTGTTCCAATAAGATTGACATGCATGGTAATTTGAACTGTTTTATGGAAACTGGTATTTCTATACAAAAAATATACTAAACCAGCATTCAGCAGACTGAACTTCCTGTCCTGTCTGCACCATCGGAATAGGGCAAATTGCTGAAAGTTCCTGAACTTCATTTTCCAAATCTGTAATAATGAAGAACTTGGGCTTAGCTTTTATGGCCCTTAGAATTCTTAATCTTTATCCTTGAAAGTGTTTATAATGGTTCCAATACAATCTTTAACTGCGCTAAAAGGTAGTTCATTCCCATCTTTTATGAATCATTTTACACTTTTTTACAGAAAAAAAAAAAAAAGACTCCAGGCTAAGACTCTTATCACAGAAGACTCCATGCAGCCCTGGGAATCATGTGAAATGAGTTTTACCAAAAGAGCAAAAAAATCCCACTCTTGCTCCCAGTGCCAGTGGGAGGATGAGGTGGATTTTTTATTTTTTATTTTTTCCTGAGCTTTTAACCTTTATCTGTGGACTTCCCTCAGGGATTTCCCACTGATGGTAGCAGTGGCCTCAAAGAAATGAAGCAGAACAGACCTGACAAGGTCCTGGAGACTTTTCTAGAGTCCCTATTTAGATGCTTCAAAAATTAGAAAATATTTTTTAAATGACCTTTTACTTACCCTAAAAAAAAAGAGAGAATTAAAACAATAAAAGCATAATGTAGCAATTAAACATCACCCTCTTGACTCTACCATCCAGAAAGAGGCACTGTTTACATTTTTAAACATGTTCTTTAAATTTCCATGTGCATTTAGGTTTGCATATGTATGCGTTATGCTAGGTACTATTTTAGATGCTAAACATACAGAAGTGAATAGTCATAACTCCTCCCTACGGTATACTTACATATTGATTAGACAATTTTGTTTCTTGCCTTTTAAATTTCACTATTTTTGAAAACATTTTTCCATGTCATTGGAGAATTTCTATAGAACGTGCATAGTATTTGGGGTACCTGAGCGGCTCAGCCCGTTAAGTGTTTGACTTCAGCTCAGGTCACGATCTCACAGTTTGTGAGTTCGAGCCCCGCGTCCGGCTCTGTGCTGACAGCTCAGAGCCTGGAGCGCGCTTCGGATTCTGTGTCTCCCTCTCTCTCTGCCCCTCTCCTGCTCACACTCTGACTCTCTCTCTCTCTCTCTCTCTCTCTCTATCTCAAAAATAAATAAACATTAAAAATTAAAAAAAAGAATGTGCACAGCATTTAATAATGTGGTTTTTACTTAATGTTGACATATTATTTCAAATATTTTATAATCAATCTTCAGTAAGTATAATTGTATAGAGATTGTTATGCACATTCTTTCCTTTAGACAAGATCCTGGAAATAGAAACACTAAGCCAAAGATAATATCTTTGAGGTTCTTATTTAAAAGAAATATTTTTTGATTGATTGATTATTTTTTTAATGAAATTTATTGTCAAATTGGTTTCCATACAACACCCAGTGCTCATCCCAAAAAATGCCCTCTTCAATACCCATCACCCACTCTCCCCTCGCTCCCACCCCCCACCACCCCTCAGTTTGTTCTCAGTTTTTAAGAGTCTCTTATGCTGTGGCTCTCTCCCGCTCTAACCTCTTTTTTTTTTAAAGAAATATTTTTAATACTTATTTATTTTTGAGAGAGAGGGAGAAGGAGAGAGAGACAGAATGTGAGTGGAGGAGGGGCAGAGAGAGTAGGAGATAACAGAATTCAAAGCAGGCTCTAGGCTCTGAGCTGTCAGCACAGATCTCAATGAGAGCTTGAACTCAGGAACCCTGAGATCATGACCTCAGCTATAGTCAGAGGCTTAACTGACAGAGCCACCCAGGCACCCCAAGGCTCTTAATGTGCATTATCACATGACCTTGTGACAGGTTTTGAAAACTATACCACCCCTCCCCACTTCTTGCAAGAGCGCGCCTATGCAGGGTATGGGATATTTGCCCATCTATGTCTGCTCACTCCTTTTTTCCCACACTTTTTGCCCTGGGTGTCTGATTCGTGTGGGATGTCCTCTCCCCTCTGGCCTCCCTCTGAATTCAGCTAAAGGTAGCACCCACTGGAGATCAGTGGGAAGGAGGAAGGTGAAGTGAAGTGCTTATTCCCTTCACTTTCTTTTGGCTGGATGGCTAATGGCTGTGGAATAAAGGGCATGGGTCCTGGCAGTTGGCCCGAGTCACATAGCCCTCCTTCTACCCTGGGGATTTTAGCAACTGCTCACTTCTCTTGTTCCTACTGGCCTAGATGTGACAGTGGCTCCCGCTGTTCCTATGGTAGAGATGTTTTTTTCTGTGTTGGTCTTCGTAAGCTCTGCCGATACCCTTTCTAAATAGTCTCTGTTCAACCTCTTTCAATTATCCTGTTTCTGTACACAGTCATTTTCCTGCCACAACTCTGACAGACACACCAGCCACTTAAATGTACTTCTTGAAAAAATGTAGGTAATAATATTTATATATATTATAAATATATAATTTATAAATATATAAATGAAAAATTTATAAATATATAAAGAAACATAAATATAAATGTTATATACATACATACATACATACATATATGTAAAACATTATCTCAGGGGCATGAAATAATATTCTAATTTTATTGTTTGATTACTCTGGAGATGAATATCTTTTCATGTGCCTACTGCACAATATATATTTTTTTCTTTTGGAGATTGTGTATCATCTTATTTCCAGTTTTTATTGGGGTTGTTGATTTTTTTCCCTTGATTTTATAAACAGTCCATTACATATTGAAGATACTGAGGGGCACCTGGGTGGTTCAGTCAATTGCACGTCTGACTGTGGCTCAGGTATGATCTTGCGGTTTGTGAGTTCGAGCCTCGTGTTGGGCTTGCTGCTCTCAGCGCAGAGCCTGTTCAGACCTCCTGTCACCCTTTCTCTCTGTCCCTTCCTTCCTTGTGCTCTCTCAAAAATAAATAAAACATTAAAAAAAAAGACACTGGTACTTTGCTATATTCAAATACTTGTTTTTCAGTCTATCCTTTGGCATCAATTGGTATTTTCACAGTAGCAAAGTTTTGGGTTGCTTTTGAGTTAAATCCGTCACCTTTCATAGTAACCTTTTCTAAATAAGTATTTTCAGTCACAGAAATTTTGTTAATGCCTGAATAACTTAGACTATATGGATGTGTTATGGTTGTTACAAAAGCATCTCAGAACATTTTGAGTACTTATCTAGGTTTCATTTGCTCTTCTGTTTTTTTTTTTTTAAATTGTCTTTGAAGTTTATTTATTCTTGAAGGAGAAAGAGACAAACATGAGCGAGGAGGGCCAGGGTGAGAGAGAGAGAGGGAGACACAGAATCTGAAGCAGGCTCCAGGCTCTGAGCTGTCAGCCCAGAGCCTGAACATGGGGCTTGAACTACTAAGACATGAGATCATGACCTGAGCCGAAGTCGGACGCCCAACCAACTGAGCCACCCAGGCGCCCCTGTTCTCTTTCTATTTTCTGACATGTTGCACTTTATCATTGACTCCCCTATTTACTAATTATTTTGTCCAGTTATTTTGGGCCTCTTTCCACTGCATTATTGGACAGTTCGGGTTTCCATTGCCAAGATAAATCATATAGTGAAATAAACAGTTCCTGAGTGTACAATTCAATTTTTATGTATATAAAGACTATGGAATCAACATTCCCATGAAATCTTGTATATCTTTACTCATCTTTTGGTCTACCAGGTCTATCAATATGAAGACTTGTTAATACCTCCAGTTATGATGGTGGTTTTGTCTGATTCTCCATTAAAACCTGTCAGTATGTTTCCTATATTTTGAAACTCTCTTATTCAGTGTTGACACCCTCATAATTATCACTATCTTCCATATCAATTTTTTAAAAGTTTCATTGAAGCTTAATTTGAACCATAAAAATCATCCGTTTCATGTGTACAGTAAATTTTAGTACATATACACAGTAATGCAGCTATCCAGATTTGGAATATTCCAGTCAATGTAAAAACTTCCCTCCTGCCCCAATCATCCCCTTCTCTCACTCCTGATGTCACTGATTTGTTTTCTACCACTATAATTTTGCGATTTCCAGAAATTTTATATAAATGGAATTATATCCTATATGGTTTTTAACATCTCATTCCTTTACTTCACATGATGATTTTGAGATTCTTACATGCTGTTATGTGCATCCGTCTTTGATTATTTTCTGTTGGTGAGCAGTATTCCATTGTTTGGATGAACCATAGCTTTTTTACTGGCTCATGGACATTTGGATTGCTTGCAGTTTTTCATGATTATCTGTATTTCTGCCATGAATACTCACTTGTAAAATGCTGTTTAGATCTATATGTTTTCATTTATCTTGGGTAGGTACCTGGGAGTGGAATTGCTGGCTTGTATGTTAAGTGTTTAACTTTAAATAAAGATCCTTGAATATTTTCCATAGTGACTCCATCACTTACATTGAAAACATCGTTGTATAGGTGGAACCGTTTTTCACCATCTTTGCCAACATTTGATGTTAGTCTTTTTAATTTTGGCCATTCTCATGAGGTATAGTGATGTCTCATTGTGATTTTAATTAACATCTTCCCAATGACTCATGCTGTTGAATATATTTTCATATATTTTTTTGTTCTTTGTGTATCTTCTTTAGTGAGGTATCTATTCAGATCATATGTGTATTTTTAATGGTACTATGGGTCTTGTTAGTATTTAGTCGTATGTGTTCTCTTCATAGATAAAATTGCTCATTTGAATATATTTTTGGAAAATATTTACAGTCAGTCAGTGGCTCACCTCTTCATTTTGTTAATAGTGCCTTTTCAAGAACAAAATTTCTAATTTTGAAAAAAATGAAATACATCAAGTATTTTAAAAGTTCATACAGCCTGTTACTATCTGACAAGTCTTCACCTTACTAAGTCATACAATTTTCCACGAAGGATTCTTTACACCTAAGTCTGTAATCCATTTTAAGGATATTTTTGGTTGTGTCTTAAAGTTAAAATTGAAGTTAGGTTTTGTTTTCTTTGCCTGTTTTTTGCGCATGAATATCTAGTTGTTCCGGCACCATTTATTGGAAATACTGTTTCTCATTGAATTACCCTGGCTCCTCTTTTAAAAATAACTGATCTTGGGGGTGCCTGGGTGGCTCAGTCGGGTAAGTGTCTGACTCTGACTCTTGATTTCAGCTCAGGTCATGACCTCACATTTGTGTACTGAGTCCCACCTCGGACTCTGTGCTGAGCATGGAGTCTGCTTACGATTTTCTCTTTTTCCCTCTCTCTCTCTTCCTCCACCACTCATGCATACTCTCTCTCTTTCACTCCATCTCAAAAAAATAAAAATATAAAAACAAAAAAAATAAAAATTACGGATCATGTATGTGTAGGTCTACCTAGGAACTCACTGTTCCCTTCCATTCATTTATATGTTCTTAAGCCAGTACCATAGTGTTTAGATAACTGTGCCTTTATAATGGTTTTGACATAAGTAGTATAAATCCTCTCACTTTCCTTTTTCAAAATTATTTTGACTATACTTTTTTTGAAAACATTTATTTTTGTTGAGAGACAGAGAGAGACAGAGCATGAGCATGGGAGGGACACAGAGAGGAAGACACAGAATCCGCAGCAGGCTCCAGCCTCTGAGCTGTCAGCACAGAGCCTGATGCGGGGCTCGAACTCACTAACCGTGAGATCATGATCTGAACCGAAGTCAGACGCTCTACCAACTGAGCTATTCTTGATACTTTGGCTTTCCATATCCATTTTAGAATCTGCTTTTTAATTTCTATAAAAGATCCTGCTAGAATTTAGTTTGAAGTTGCATTGACTCTGTCAATTTACCTTAAATTGTGATATTAATATTATTCAATCTTTTGACCCATTATAATGCTATAAATTTTTATTTCTTTGGTTTATTTCACTTAGTATAATGTCCTTCAGATTTATCTATGTTGTTTCAAATGGGGGAATTTCGTTCCTTTTTCGTGGCTGAGTGATATTCCATTGTATACATGTACCACAAATTCTTTATCAATTTATCTATAAAAATTTAGATTGTTTTCATGTCTTGGCTATTGCAAATGATACTGGAATTAACATGAGAGTGCAGATGTTTCCTCAAGATAGTGATTTCATTTCCTTTTGATATATACCCGGTAGTGAGATAGCTGGATTGTGTGGTAGCTCTTGTTTGAATTTTTTGAGGAAGCTTCACATTGTTTTCCATAATGGCTGTATGTAATTTTTTTCTTTGAATCATGGATTACTTGGAAACACATTTCTTTATTTCCTATATTTTAGAATTTCTTAGGACTTCTGTTTTTAATGTCTAATTAAATGCTAGTATGTTACAAAACTACTTTACATGATTGCAATTTTCTTAAATATATTGAGGCTTTTTTTATATTCTAATGTGTGATGTATCCTCACATATCCTACATTTTTATTTATAATTGAAAAAACTGTATCCTGTCATTGTTGAGTAGAGTGCTCTGTACATGTCAGCCAGGTCATATTGGGTACATAGAATTATTCTCTTCTGTGTCCTTCCTGATTGTCTACTTATTCTATCAATTATTGAAAGAGAAATCTTGGAACTAACTTTCATTATTGCATTGTCTGTCCCTTTTTTCATTCTTTAAGTTTTACTTCTTGTGTGTCGACTTTTGTTGGTAGGTGCATATACATTTATGAGTGTTATTTTCTCTATGTATATAGATAGATATCTCTCTATAGAGATATCTCTAAAGATATCTATCTAGATATAATTTTATAATGAGATACATATATATCATACATTTATGTATGATATATTATATACAGTGTATGTGTCTAGTTATAAAATGGCCCTCTTTGTACCTAGTAATAGTTCTTGTTTTTATGGGATTGCCACTTCACTTCTCCATTGGTTGTTGTTTGTTTCACATGTTTTCTTCTATCCTTTTACTTTCAACCTATTTGTATTATAATTGCATTTAAATTGAATTTGTATTTGAGTTTAAAGTCCATCTCTTGTAGATAGCATATGGTTGGATGTTCTTTTTTAAAAAAATCTAGTCTGACAATCTCTTTTAATTTGAATGTTTAATCACTTCACATTTAATGTAATTATTGATATGGGTCAGACTAGATCTGTCATGTTGCTTTTTTTTTTCCTACTTGTCTCATATCTATCTTCTATTTAATTTGTTTTAAAGAAATTTTATTGAGCCATTTTATTAAAAACTAAAGATAAATTAAACTTAGAAACATTTTAAAATATTTTAAATAATATTATTAGTATATCTCATTAATCTCTAACAATTAACAGTATTTTTAATATTTTAAAAAACTAACAGTTTAGTTGTTACTCTAGGGATTTTAATATGTGCATTTAAATTATTTCTTCCTTCTTCAAATTAATACTCATTTAATTCCAGTAAAATAATCTTTTTTACCAAAGTATAGCTCAATTTCCTCTCTCATCTATATGTTATAAACAGGACAATATAGTGTTGTAGTTGGGCTTTAAACACTCAGATGTTTATTAAAAACAGATTATTAAAAGCAAAGGAGAAGAAAATACATATACACAAACATGTATAAATAGGTACTTTTAGGAGTGTTTTCTCTTTTATTTTTAAAGGATAATTTCACCAGATGTATCACTCTTGATTCATATTTTTCTTCTTACAAAACATTGTGTATATTATCTGTACCTTTTTGTCTACCACGTTTCTGTTTAGAAGTCATCCAATAATCATACTGTCATTCCCCTTTATATGATGTGTGGTGCTTTTTTTTCTTGTTGCTTTCAAGCTTCTTTCATCGTTTGGGGATAGGACAATTATAATGGTTTTTATTGACGTTCACTCTTTTTTGCTCCCGACATCTCAAATCTATCATGGGGCCCATCTAGTGAAACTTTCACCTCAGGTATTATACTTTTAATTTCTTCAATTTTCCTTTGGTTCTTCGTATAATTTCAATTTCGGTTTTATCCCCTATTTGTGGAGTCTCTGATAGCCTGTTCTTCGAACATATTTAGAGTAGCTGCTTTGAATTCTCATCCAAAGTCGTTTTGCTGAGCTGAGGAAGCAGAGATCAGTCCGGTTTCGAAGCACCGCTTTGCTTTTTGAGTTTGGATATGGGTCACGTTTCTTACTTTGTATTGAGAACTGGACACTGTGAATAATGTGCTGCAGCAGCTCTGGGTTCTTTTGCATTTTCTTCCAGGAAGTTGTTTGTTTCACTAACTTGCCTTGACTTAACTGGCAGACTCTACCTCCCCATAGTGGTATATAGATACTGATAGCTCCGTTCAATTTTTTGTCCTGCCTTCCCAGAGATATCTGCTGTGCCTGTGTAGTTTAGCTACTGATTTGGGCTCAGACACGTTAGTGCATAGTGCTTTTCCTTTCTGCTACCCAGTCTCTGTTTGAGCTTAGGAACATATGGGAAATCTCTGTAAGTTCTCAAGTCTCCCCTGGCTTTCACTTTTGTTGGGCTTTCTTGCATTTCCCACACTTATATTTAGTTCAGTGGTCAGAAAGATATGTGGCAGGCATATTTCCTGAGCTCTTCTATTGATCCTCATTGGCATGACCTCCTGGTTGGTTTACCATCTCCCCCAAATCAAAACGGTGACCTCTGATTTCTGCTTCCTCAGCTCAATAAGTTGATAGTGTATTTCAACTCTGCCTCCCTGCTTCCTGGTGGCACACAAAAATGCTTGTGAAGATCCACTTCGTGTCTTGTCTTTTCCTCAAGTATCACAGACCTATGTTGCCCATTGTTTATACTGTATTCGGACATTTGCTTCACACATGTTGGCTGTTGCTGTTTAGAGTGGGGGGCAAATCCAGTTAACTCTCAGTATTTGGCACAGTGTAAGAATGTAACTGATCAGGTGTCCTGTGTTAAGTCAGGTGCCTGTGGCCTAAGACCGTAGAAAATTAATTTTATTTTAGCCATTTGAAATAGTCTCAGTGTTTTAAATATTGTAATGCTTTGTATACTTTAAGTGTATTGTATTTTCTCAAATGAGCGTTACTTTTCCCTACTTGTCCCTTTTCTGAAGTCCCCATGTTTCTAGGTAGTGTTAACATTCATATTGATTCAAGACTCTGGGAAACTTGGTAGAGATGACTGATGGGGAATTTGAGTTTCATCACTAAGAGTACCATCATTGTATCACCCAAATATTTATTTTTTGTTGTTATTTTTAATTTTTAATTTTTATGTTTTGAGAGAGAGAGACAGACAGAGAGAGAGTGAGCCTGAGTTGGGAGGAGCAGAAGGAGATGGAGAGAGAGAATCTTAATCAGGCTCCACATCCAGAGTGAAGTCCTACATGGGGCTCAATTCCATGACTCTGGGATCATGGCCTGACCTGCAATCAAGAGTCAGATGCTCAACTGACTGGGTCACCCAGGCACCCTCATCAAAACATTAAAAAAATTTTTTTTAACATTTATTCACTTTTGAGAGGCAGAGCACAAGTGGCAGAGGGGCAGGGAGAGAGAGGGGGAGACACAGAATCCGAAGCAGGCTCCGGGCTCTGAGCTCTCAGCACAGAGCCCAACGTGGGATTCAAACCCACAAACTGTGAGATCATGACCTGAGCTGAAGTCGGACGCTCAACCGACTGAGCCACCCAGGTGCCCCTCATCAAAACATTTCTAAGAATCAAATACATTATGGACATACTTTGGAAATTGGGAATACACGTATCTCATAATTTCTCTTTTCCAAGTTCTTGTAGTTTATTGGGAGAGAGAGAGAAAAAATATAAGATATATGATGATCCAAGTCAGCCGGTGTTAAAGATTTTTTGAGCGGTGAAAACATTAAGTGGTCATATGGAAGGTTGCATGGATTTTATGGCAGAGATTGAATGGAGGTCTTAAATACCCCCCATAGGGAGTAGACAGCAGTATACATGAGTACAGTGAGGAGATTTTAAGGTATAGAAGACAAAACTGAAGACACAGTAAATAGCAACTCATATACACCTTCCTAAATGAAAGACAGTAGGTTAAGGCGGTGGCTGTGGTTTCCTGGAGAGTAAATGACCATGTAAAAGGTGAGCTTCTGCTGCTTACTGTTTAGAGTAAAGAAAATCCACATACTGCCATACCTCCCAAATTTTCAAAAAGCTTAGAAATCTAAAATTTTTTACACACAGTCTCCCAATTTTTTTGACTCTTGTTTAAATAACGTTTATTTATTTTTTAGAGACAGCGAAGGTGGGGTAGGGGCAGAGAGAGAGAGGGAAGGAGGATCTGAAGCAGTCTCTGTGCTGACAGCTGTGAGCCCGATGTGGGGTTCGAACTCACGAACCAAATTGTGAGATTATGGTCTGAGCCACGCAGGTGCCCCTTTAAATGCAGACCACCAACAAAATATTGGATCACCATAGAGGTCCAAGAAATTATGCCTGGGAATGAATTTGGCAAAGAGGCTACTGGTCTGTCCACCTCAGACTTTATACATTCTGAAAGACAGATTAAGTCTGTAGCAGGAAAATCTGTGTTAAACATATTCTGTACCAGAAATAATTACTTAATGGCTTCACATAGCTATGCTACTTCCCTGTAGCATTTGATGTTTGCTATTGCAACTTAATAAGCATAAAATAATGGAAACACCTTTATATCCTTTAGAAAACAGATGCATTGGAATTTTATTTAGAAATTCATGGCTGAAAGTTGTAAACAGAATCATTATTTTTATGTACTTAAGCGTTTGGATTCAGGGCTCTTTGGGTTTGTGAAATTAACGTTTTTTAAAAAGGAGGAGCAAAACTCCCTTGCAAATACCAACTCAGTGTTGCACAGCAGATTGCGGTATCTCCACAGGGGCCGCAAGCTCATCCGTGTGCATCATACCCAAATATTTTACCAACTTCAAATGCATATTATTTACCAGCTAGATTGCAACATCTTTGGTAGGCTATTAAATCTGCCACAATATCTGTTCCGGCATTTTTAAAGTGTCCATTATCCTTGGTGAACCTAATGGAGAATAAATTTTTGGCAGCAGGAAGGCCCTAGAAAAATAGATGTTCCCTTTGAACAGCCTTACGGCTCAGTTTAGACCTGAATGCCAACCTTATGAGACAGAAGTTGGCTTTCTTATACCAGAATGTAGTTTTCAATTGTTAAAAAAAAAAAAAAAAAAAAAATTGGACTTAGAGAAAATTCTGTTTCTTACAGGTCTAGAAGAATATTTTAAAAAGCAACATTTTGGTTAGGTAAGTGTAAGTGAATTGGAATTACATAAATATTACTTCTTTTAATAAATAAGGAATTAAAAGAAATACAGGGTAAGATTTGATGAAGAAATGAAGTGCTTCTGCTGAACCCAAACTATATAAATTCTGGTGAAGTCTCTTCCCTTAGTGAACACAGCTGTTATTCGTGGACGTTTCTTTCTTGCATGTGTATCTGTGTATATGTGCTTGTATGTACGTGCATATGAACATTCGTGTGTCTTTGTGTATACGTCCTATGCAGCAGCTTATCTGGTGAGTGGGGTAAATCAATTTTGGTAACTTTTTGGTAACATTTATGAGGTGGTAACATTTTACCAGATGTTGGTCTTGATTTCATTGCCATTAAACTCACAACTATGTAACATATAGAGTCTAAGTTCACATATAAGTAATTAGTGTAACTTTAACTTCCAGTTCCGTCCTTATAAGCTTTTTAACCTTAGTTTTTCTTAATAGTATCTTGTTTGGGGGTGCCTGGGTGGCCCAGTTGGTTAAGTGTCTGACTTTGGCTCAGGTCACAATCTCATGGTTTGTGAGTTCCGACCCCGCATCGAGCTTGGCATTGACAGCATGGAGCTTGCCTGGGATTCTCTCTCTCTCTGAGCCTCCCATACTTGTGCTTTCTCTCTTAAAATAAATAAACTTTAAAAAATAGAATCTTGTTTAATCAAAGCCTTAAAGGCTAATGATCTTTTCAATGAATTTGTTTTCAAAAAAATCATAAAACCATTTAAGATTTTTTTTTTCTCTTTATTGTGTTGATTTTGTTTCCTTTTCTCTTTTTTTCTTTGTTCCATTTACAAGTGTTTGGAGAAAAAAATATAGAAATCACATTAAGATTGCCTTTAAAAAGAAAAGGTAATGAATCTTAATTTGGTTTAATATATGACACTTTATTTTGCACCAAGACACCTCAATCTTCTTTATTGTTTAAAATCAATTAAAATATGTTATTTACCTCTTTCTGAATGTGAAGTGAGGTGCTGAGTCCATTTGTTGTATTATTGGCTTAATTTTGCTAACTTTGGATAACTGTCAGGGATGATCTTTATTAACTAAAGATTTCTGGGGGGAAATTTTGAGAAGTATATATGCAATTAAACATATATATCAAATCTTAATTTCTCATTGATTTTCATCATATACTTCGAAAATGTGTTCTCAAAAATATTTGAGGAGGGGTCGTCTGGGTGGCTCAGTCGGTTGGGCGTCCAACTTTAGCTCAGGTCATGTTCTCACAGTTCGTGGTTCGAGTGCCGCGTCAGGCTCTGTGCTGACAGCTTAGAGCCTGGAGCCTGCTTTGGATTCTGTGTCTCCCTCTCTCTCTGCCCCTCCCCTGCTCAGGCTCTGTCTCCCTCTCTCTCTCAAAAATAAATAAACATTAAAAAAAAATATTTGAGGAGACTAAAGATAAATCAGAACTTGAGTCCATGGTGTTTTCTTCTTTGTAGATTCTTTTCTGTTGCTTAAAATATTCTTGGATTTAGTTTGGATGGGTCCTTGTCTTATTTAAATGGCATGAAATCTATCACACTTGTGACTAATTAGACCCTCTCATTAGTACAAGTCTATACCATTCTCTACCTTAAATAATCTCTGAGTTTTTCATGTTTTGATTTTTTGTTTCTGGTTGGAAGTCTTTTACTCTTTGCACTTTTGTTTGTGTTTAATGTATATTCTCACCACAAATCCGTATTTTTTCCTTCCATCCAAGAGTCAATGTCTTTGCCTTTAAAGAAGTTTTTCTCGGGGCGCCTGGGTGGCTCTCTTGCTTAAGTGTCTGGCTCTTGATTTTGGCTCAGGTCTTGATCTCAGGGTTGAGGAGCTGGAACCCTACATGGGCTCCCACATGGAGCCTGCTTGGGATTTTTTCCCCCCCTCTCTCTCTCTCCCCTGTCCCTGCTTACGCATGTGTGATATGCACACGCTCTCTCTGTTTCAAAATAAATGAATACATTTTTTAAAAAGTTTTTCCTTTTACCGGATTTTGCTGGGGCTAAGTGGACTATTTTTTTGGGGGGGGGGTTCTTTTTTATCATCCTTCTATATGGAAGTATTTTGGTTCCAAACTTTCAGAAATTCTGTTTAAGTATGTATACATGAATTTAATTATAACTGTTGAGTTTGTACCCTGATTTAAAAATTCTTGGTCAGTGATATTTTATATTAAATGCTCACATAAAGATAACTTTGATGAACTTTGGATATTTAGAATATCTTTCCTTGTAATGATGATATGCAAATTGGCTTTCAAATCATCTGTGATGGAAGATGGAGGTTTGTTTTTATTTGTTTTTTTGTTATTTTGTTTTTTGTGTTTTAGAAGTATATGCAGAGGTGTGGAATTGAGATAATGGGCAGGGCTTTGGACAAGCACTGCTCATAAATAGTTAATATGTAATTTTATTATTAGTGTCTACTGTCTTTAAAGCTTGGTTCAGTGAGATAATTCCCTTCCCTAGCCCCTAGATGGCAACTCTAGCTGATCTGATGACTTTTCCTCTCTTGTAGGTAATAAATATGTCAGTCCTAATAGCCCTTCATGTTGCAAACACAGTTTGAACTTAATTTTTAGAATGTAACATTCAAGATATTGATGCAACCACTAAATTTGGTTTCCAAGACAGTTAAAGCTGAAGCTCTTAGCTGGCCTTGATGAAGGTTAAACATGACCATTTTCTTGGGGTATGTTCATGGATTTTTCATGGGTTCTGTATAGGACCCTTGAGTAGGTGGCTGACACTATATGTGACTCAATTCCCTGTGTTATCTTTGTGTTAATTTTCCAGCTCTTGGTGTTTGGTGGTAGACATCTGGGGTGTTGCTGCTGACCTCTTCTGCTGTTTTACTCCTCCTATGATCTTTGTCTCTCCCACCAGAGAGACACTAACTCCCAATAGACTCCAGTACAGCAGGAAATTGATTGCAATACAGAATATATAATCCTAACCCTATCACTGGGGGCACTAGTCAGCTGGTGTCTTCTTGTCTAGATATTCTCGTTTTCGTGTCAAGTGCAAATTCTTTAACTGCTTTAGTTTTCATATAGTCAGACTTTTCCTGTAACCCTCAGAATTTCCTCCTATACAGGGCCAAGATCCCTCAGTAATTCCCCTAATGCTTTCGTAGCTCACCAGAGGGAAATTATAGGCAAGTCACTATGAAAGATCTTTCCCTACAAAAGTTCTCTTTCTTCAGTATCACTGACTCCTTATATATTCGTGAACTTTGTACAAGATTCTGTCTGAGGTGTGTACTGGTCTGTCACAGACATTTCATTACCATTTTAAAAATATAGCTTGATAGAAAATAAAAATATAACCTGGGGCGCCTGGGTGGCTCAGTCAGTTGAGCGTCCAACTTTGGCTCAGGTCATGATCTCATGGTTCAGGAGTTTGAGCCCCACATTGTGCTCTCTGCTGTCAGTGTGGAGCCCACTTCATATCCTCTGTCCCCTTCTCTTTCTCCCCCCTCCCCTACTCATGTTCTCTCCCTCTCTGTCTCTCAGAAATAAATGAACATTTAAAAAATAAATATAACTTGAATTTGTTTAAAGAAAGACTTGTATAGTTTTCAAAAGTTTGCAAACCACTAATCAGATGGTACAGGCTCAATTAAAAAACAAGGGACGGCCCAGCAAGTGAAACTTAACTTTATATAAAATAAAGAATTTAAAGTTTTCTTTTTTTTTTTAATCTGTTTTTCTACTCATTACCTTCAGAGAGTGACCCTGAGTTCAAACCATGAGTAAAATTCATGCCCTTATTGAAAATCTGGGGAAAATTACCTTTCAAGTGACCTATGGAAATAACCTTCATCTTCTTATAATCAAGAAAAAATTCAAATCAGATTCTGTACTCAGGTTGAATATTAATATTCAGAATATTCTCTGTGATAGGGAATATATTGTCTATTTAGTGATTTGTATAAGGTATTTGTTCTTGTGTATGCTCATGTTTGAAATTAATTGAAATAATGGAAATCAGTACTATTTATATTTCCAGAAATGGTCATAGGCTTTGAAATAGAAATAACCTCAGAGGTCATTTAGTGCAATACTCTAACTTTATAGATAAATATATGGTAATAACAATACTCATATAGAGCTTTTCAGAATATGTGAACCCAGAGAAGTTATTAGCCTTGTTCAAGATCAAAGAGACTTGCACTAGACCCCACATGTCCAAGTTCTCAGCCTACTTCTTTATATTGCACAGTGATTGGTACACCTAATTTAATTTGGGCAACTGGTGGAATTAAAATCCTTTTGCTACAAAGAGAAGTAAATCAAAAAATAATTATATTTTTACTCTAGGCCTCTAAGAGGCAACTACAAATGTCCTGGTTATTAGCATGATAGAAAATATCGTGACAATTTCTGTTTGATTCCAGAAGTAAATCCAACCACATAAATGAAAGGAGAAGGCATTATTATAATGGAACATGTGTACATGGGCTTCCAAAGTATTTAGGTGATGGGATTTTTCAGTTTTAAGGAAAATGAGTATGTCATTTGCAATGAAAGACCTAATAGATCTTTGAGAAATAGACATCTTTCCCATAATTTTTAGTTTCCTATTTTCTGACAACATTGTCATAAAAATAGTTATTATTATTCAGGATATTGATAACCAGGGAGCTGAAATACGTTTTTTTTTTTTTTTTTTTTAACAATTGGGATTCTTCTCTTACTTGGATTTTTGCTTACCTGTTTAGGATTTGATGAAAACCATTCTGCCCGAAATCTTTTGTCATTACCAACATTTAGTGCGGCTTCTGAGTCAGACTGCCTAATAGGTGAAGAGAGTAAAAGTGAAACATAAAGTAGGTAGATAGACACACTGTAAATACCTAGGGAATTTAAAAAAAAAAGTGTTTGTAGGCTACTTATGTGCAAATGAAGGCATTTAATTGTAATGTGTCTTCCATGATAAATGGGGGAAAAAGTCCTGAATAAATTTCCCGTTAGAAAATGATAAATTGTCATGCTTTGCCCTTTTCATTTGCTCCTTGAGAAAGGTGAACTTATCTTAAAAAATTTATACCAGTAGAACTGCTTTTATGCAGCTAATGAACTACAGTGACTTGGGAAATGGCAGTGAGCTGCATGGTATCAGAGAGAGAGGGGGGATAATCTCATGTTTACATTATTCAATTAACAGTAGGATTTTTTTAAAAACAAACTCGTTTCTCAATTTTTCCTGGAAATTCACAAGCAGTCTGTAAGAGGGGCCTCAAATGTTACAGATGGTCCCACCTAGGCCTAGACAACCGCCTAGTGCCTGTTAAAGGACCGCAGGTCCTCTGGGCTAGTAGGTCATTTTCAGATTAGAAGTTTGCCTTTTGAGTTCAGGGTTAAGGATCCACGAATGTTCCAGAAGCTGTTTTCTGAAGTGTCAGCATAGTAGACACTGCCTTCTGGAGAAGAAACAATTCATTAAAGGTCCTGACCGGTCTTAAGTTGCAGCAGACAGGATGTAAAATTGGTATATTAGAGGCAGAAATGGGATTTTTCTTAGAGAGTTGAAGGTATTCCTCCTGCTCACAAAAGGAAAGTTCCGCATGGGAAAAAGGGGGAAATTAAGTATGACAGGAGCAAGCGGCAGTTGGCAAACAATGGAAGAGTCAAGGACCCAGACACAATTATCAGAGAAAAAAATTCTTTTAAATTTTAAAAATATTTTTAAGTTTATTAATTTTGAGACAGACAGAGACAGCACAAGCCAGGGAGGGACAGAGAGAGAGAGAGAGAGAGAGAGAGAGAGAGAGAGAAAGAGAAAGAGAGAGAGAACCCCAAGCAAGCTCGGCACTGTTAGCATGGGGCTCAACGTGGGGCTTAAACTCAGACACCCTGAGATCATGACCTGAGCCAAAACCAAGGGTCAGATGCTTAACTGACTGAGCCACCCCCACCCCCCTAGAAAAAAAAAATTCTGCTTTCTACCCTATTTTCTAATATTAAAATCAATTCCGTATCCATATTTTTTCTTTAACAATTCATATGATTATGTTGCTATAAAAATTACTTTCATCATTATCAATTTTTTTTTTTGCTATGATCAACACTGAATGCATGGCGATTTCTTTGTACTGATCATTTTTTAAAGAAATAGTTTAAAGGAATAGTTCAAAATCAGCTTCATAACTGAGTCAGTTTTCTTCTAAGAATGCATGTTGCAGATAATCTTTAAATTTACTTAGACTTCTTGGCTATGGAGTGTAATAAAAATCAATTGTTGCAAAGAATTTAACAGCTACATTTCATAAAAGTGGTTTGGCTTTACCAAGTAAAGGCTTTATTGTCTTGCTCTAGGCTAAGGTTGATGTTGGATAGGGCAAGATTGTTTTTCTAGCACCATAGTCTAGTTGAACATACATGAACCCAAAGAATGCTATCTCTGATGAGGTGGTATTAAAGTAAAATCACAAACACGTTTGTGTGTGTGGGAAAAAAAAGGTTTGAATGGGCCACACAAAGTTAATGTTAAGTTTTCTGTTGTCTACCTCATTACTTTGGTAGATGATTTGCATTAAAGGCACTGAAGCAAAGAATCAGTAACCTGGTCCTTGGCCATTTCCGCAGTGCTGCAGATATACTTTTCATACAGTGTATACAGAAATTATGTTTAGTGCATTTTCTTAGAGTATCTGTGCACTGGACTAGAAATTATGCCTTTATTACGATTCTTCAAGGTGTTGCTCTTTCAAATTAGGAGTGGAAACCATCGCTATTAATAAGCAAAACCAGAAAACCAGAAAATACTAAATAGTCATTGGTTATATATTACACAGAATATTTGCTTGTGTGCACAAATACAGGCACAAAATTTATTCTTCCTTTGAAAATTCTGGAAAAAATCACGAGGTAACATTTATTACTTTGGAAATCAACTGAGAGTTTGTAAGCATATGTAAATCAGTAATAAGTTTCATTTTTCAAAACAGAAAGAGGTGTATACTCCTCCCTCAGAGAAGATTAAATGTTTCTTTTATTTAGTGAGAAACCATATTTCAAATGACTCTTTCAAACATTTTTAGGGACCTCACATGCTTCCTATATTCTCGTTTCCGGCCCATAACTCTGAGTGTCTTTTAAATTCTGCGGGGGTTGGGGCACCTGGGTGGCTCAGTCGGTTAAGTGTCCAACTCTTGATTTCAGCTCGGGTCATGATCTCATGGTTCATGAGTTTGAGCCCTGCATTGGGCTCTGTGGTCACAGTGTGGAGCCTGCTTGGGATTCTCTCTCCCTCCCTCTCTCTCTCTGCCTCTACCCCATTTGGTCTCTCTCTCTCTCAAAAATAAATAAACTTTAAAAAAAAAACGCTAAATTCTGCAGGGGTTGAATTTAAAGTAACTTGGTATAAGAAGGAGAGCATGACCCATGGCCATGACATTTCTCTGTAGCTCACTCTAACTATACAGCATATAGTAATTACTGTTTATCCTCTGAATGGGAAAATGTCTAATAACACTTGTCAATGCAAATATTGTTAATTGTCTCATTGATGAAATCATGTGATGCGCCCTCACAGTGCTGAGGCATCGGGGAGTAATTAATCTACAGGGGTTTAAAGCTAAGAATTCACTCAGTTGCGTGATGGGTGTGGTAAGCAGATACCTAAAGTATGCACCATCAAAAACATAATGGCATTTTAAGGTTAGCTCCAATTACCTTTTCTTGGTCCAGTGCAGAATAAAGGTGTGATATTGTGATTTATAAGAAATGTTTATTAGGTCATTCAGATGACTCAAATATATTTCTCTTATATATTTTGTCTTTTTCCACATTTTCTGGCTCACAGATCCCCAAAGGCTTGGGATTTCTTAAGTGCTGAGAATTATAAAGGTGTCTTTTGTTATATTAACAAGGTGACTTTTGGAAACCAGCTAAGAATGGGGGCTGGTTGGCTTAAAAGCCAACCATGGGAGGGGCGCCTGGGTGGCTCAGTTAGTTGAGCATCCGACTTCAGCTCAGGTCATGATCTCATGGTTTGTGGGTTCAAGCCCCATGTTGGGCTCTGTGCTGACAGTTCAGAGCCTGGAGCCTGCTTTGGACTCTGTTTCCCTCTCTTTCTGCTCCTCCCCCCCACTCACTCTCACTCTCTCTCTCTCTCTCAAAAATAAGTAAACATTAAACACACACACACACACACACACACACACACACACACACACAAAACAACCATGGCATTAGAGTTTCAAGTCCTACCCTGAACCTCCAAGAAGAGGAGAAGGGCTGGAGGTTGAATCAGTCATTAATAGCCAATAATCAATAACACCTTTATAATGAAGCCTCCATAAAACCCGAAAAAGAACTGAGTTCCCAGGGCTTCTGGGTTGGTGCACATATGGACAATGACGTTCCCTGAGAGGGCGTGGAAGTCTCAGCCCTTTACACATACATTACCTTATGCACCTCATCCATTTGGCTCTTCCTGAATTTTACTTTATAATAAATTGTTAATCTAGTAAGTAAACTGTTTCTCTGGGTTCTGTGAGCTGCTCTAGCAAACTAAGCCTGAGGAGGAGAGCACGCAAACCTCTGATTTGTGGCCAGTCATTCAGAAGCACTGGTGACAACCTTGCCACTGGCCTTTCAAGTGCGGGGTAGGGGGTGGGGCAGGGAGCAGATAGAATTGCAGGACTGAACTCTTAACCTGTGCAGTCCGATGCTGTCTCCAGGTAGATAGTGTCAGAATCGTTGGTGTCCAGGAATTGTTTGTTGAGATACAGGGAACCCCCTCCGCTGTGGTCATGTTGGAAATTGAGTCTCACAACATGCAAAATAGACACCAAAGTTGATACCCGTTTTTAGCCTTTGTTTTGGAGGAAATTTTACACCAAGTGATGTGATTTGCTGAAATTTCAGATGCTGTTTATTCTGCTTATTCCATTAGGTTAAGACTATACTTCTGCTTCCATGTAGTCACTAGATTTTGGCCACCATTTTTGTGCCCATATTGTCTTCAAACTAACATTCTCTTTGGACGCCTGTGGTCTGGAACTCACAGCGTGCTTGTGCATTGAAGTGAATCAGTGTACGTTCATAGTGGCTGGATTAATATCAATGAATCTCATCAGGGCACTTTGGGAGCATTAGTATTTATTCTTATAAATCTCCAGTGTTATAAAACTGTGTTTATGATTGGAACCATTGAAAATAACCCAAACTCTCAAGTACACTTAAAAAAAATAACAAAAACTCTAGGTCTGACTTAAAAGAGAGTAGCATTTATTGAGCCCCTCTTGTTGTAGGAAGTTTTACGTAGTTTTTCTTTTCTATTGTCTGAGGTTGTTTTGACACACTGAAACTTCAGCAATGTAATTTTAACTTCATATGATTTTGAAAATTCATATTTTTTTATTTCTTTTAAGTCCTTTTGTGGAAAAACAATATTTTTTATATAAGTCGTGATACCTTCTCAAGCAGTATTTTTGCTGACCCATATCAGGGAAAACAAATTGTTGGCTACAGGCACTCTCATCTCTTAAAAAATGAAAGGAATTAATAGAAAGATTATATAGATTCATCTGTACAGATTGAAAACTAACCAAACAGAAAACTACAAATCTAAAAACAAAAAAACCAACCACACAAGTCATCCAGAACTAACCCTAGGGCTTTGAGCAAGGCTGAACCATGGAACCAAGAGTTGGCATATATATCTAAAAATCTAGGTCAAGAGCTAAAAAGTTTACTTTATTGTGAGGTTGGTTAATTCCCAAAGTAAGCACTCCTCACTTGTCTCCCATAAGCATTTCTATGTTATTCAGGGCCTAGTTAAGAGCTCTTCCATTGTTATTTAGACAACTTTTGCCATGTAATTTGGCCCTATAGAAACCCATTGGCTGTCAAAGTGGTAATTTCATTTCCTTCCCAATGCTTGGCTGCAATATTTTAAAATGGATTTCAAAGTATCCAAGATTAGGCACAATAATGAGCATGGTGATGCCTGTAAGAAATACTAGAACATCTGATAAAGGTCTAGTGGAGTGGGAGAGAGAGAGCAAGAACCATCTGGCAAAATTATTGCTAAGGAGAATTGTTTGTAAGCTCTTAATGAAGGCAAGGCTTGGTTGACCCAAGCCCCAGAGATTCTGGTTAGTTGCTGGCTAGTTCTGGTCAGTTACAGGGTTTTAGTGCTGTGATCTAGGCAAATGGTCTTTTGGCGAAAGGACCAAAGTGATTAGCCTTGTGCAAGAGAACCAATGCACAAATGGCAGAAGGGTTGGTGAAGTCAAACCCAGGGTTTCCACAGAGATGCTGTATAAAGTAGAAATTGGATTGCTAGGCAAGAGTTTTCCATAAGCTCAGTTGTTACTGTTAGCAGGGATACCCAGAGTCCAGCAGGCAAACTTGGACATTGGATAAGATTATGGATTCGAGAGTCAAGTCACTAGCATTCAGACACAAGTTCTGAACTCAGGAGATAACTCTGGGCAAGTCATTTAACTCTCTGAGCTGCCATTTCTTATCTTTAAAGTAGGGACGATTAAATTATGGAAATTTACAAATGGAAGTACCTACCTATACCATAAATAAATAATCATGCTTGGTAAATATTATTTAATATTGCTTTGGTAAAATTGTTGTATGGGATCTAGGGTTCAGGTGTAGGTCTTAAGTGATTGCAATTGAAGAGGTCATGAGAAATCTGATGGTCTCAGAGGTTTAGTCCCACAATGCAGTTTTGCTGACAAATGAGCAAATGATAATAGTTAGAACAATGGCAGCCATGAGCATCTTGCTCCAAATCTTCTTTTCTGTATCAGCATTAATGTGTTGTGTACTCCCAATGCCCCCTCAGTGATGCTTCCACTCTGTCTCTTCTCATGTTTGTATTGTTCCATTTACATACTTTTCTGTCAAGTTCAGTTCCGTAGTTACACTCCTCATCTCATGAGCGGGTTTGTTGTTGTGTATGAGTGTGTATACATGACTATAGATGCACTCATGATGAAAAGGAAACATAGATTCCTATTTATTGGACCTTAAAAATTTTTTAATGTTTATTCATTTTTGAGAGAGAGAGAGAGAGAGAGAGAGAGAGAGAGAGAGAGAGAGAATGCGAATGAGAATGAGCCAGGGAGGGGCGGAGAGAGAGGGAGACATAGAATCTGAACCAAGCTCCGGGCTCTTAGCTATCAGCACAAAACCTGATATGGGGCTCAAACCCATGAACCATGAGATCATGACCTGAGCTAAAGTTGGATGCTTAACCAACTGAGCCGCCCAGATGCCCCTATTATGCTTTTTTAAATAATATTTTTATGTTTATGGGAAAAATGAGCAGAAAGTATAGAGAGTTCCTTTATACTCCCAAGTCCTTCCCGACTCCCACCATTTCCCTATCACTTATATGTTCTATTAATAAAGTACATTTCTTACAGCTGATGAGCAATCCTGGTTACATTAATGTTAACTACATAAGTTTTGACCTTTATGACTAAGGCTGCTATAAACATCCATGTGCAGGTTTTTGTGTGGGTATAAGTTTTCAACTCATTTGGGCAAATAGAAAAGAGAGCTATTGCTAATTTGTAGGGTAAGAGTATATTTAGTTTTGTAAGACACTGACAAACTGCCCTCCATAGTCTCTGTACCAGGGCACCTGGGTGGCTCAGTTGGCTCAGTACCTGATTCTTGATTTAGATCAGGTCATGATCTCACAGTTTTGTGGGTTTGAGTCCCACCTTGGGCTCTGTACTAACAGTGCAGTAACCCAGTGCAGTAACCTCTGCACTAACACTTGCAATTTGTCTCTCTCAAAATTAAAAAAAAAAAAAAAAAAACCTTTTTCAAAGTCACTGTACTGCTTTGCATTCCCACCAGCAATGCATGAGAATCCCTCATCAGCATTAGGTGTTGTTGGTGTTGATGGATTCTTTTACACAATCCACTTGCTTGAAGCAACATGCAATGCTAGTTGCTTTAACAAAAAGACCTGAAACTTTAAGTGACTTGGTTGATTTCTCTCTTAGGTTACCATCCATTGTGGTATGATAGGTAGAACCATTCTCCTCAGTTATTCAGGAGTCCACACCGAAATTGACTCTGTCATCTTCAGTGGATCTCCTTCTGAGTCACTCCCCCTCCCCCTCTCCCTCCTCCTTCTTTTTTATTTTTAATGTTTATTTATTTTTGAAAGAGAGACAGAGAGTGAGTGGGGTAGGAGCAGAGAGAGAGAGAGGGAGACACAGAATCTGAAACAGGCCCCAGGCTCTGAGCTATTAGCACAGAGCCCAATGCAGGGCTCGAACTCAAGAACTGTGAAATCATGACCTGATGCTGAAGTCAGATGCTTAACTGACTGAGCCACCCAGGTGCCCCTGAGGTCACTCTTCCTGTCAACATTCCAGGGAGCAAAGGGGAGAAAAGCAGGTTAAGGCAGTTGAAGAAGCCCTTTTAAAAGGTTTCAGCCCAGAAGCGGTACAAACTCCTTCTGCACCCCATTCCAGGGATGAAAACTAGTCACATGACTACACCAACTGCAAAGCCAGCTGGGAAATGTAGTCCCTGTCTGGCTAGTGGCTCTGAGGCCACTCTGTTACTCTGTACGGTCATAGTACATTTTGGAGGCTGTCTGGGGATCCTCAGTACATGTGTCTTAACACTTCATTGTATCAGTTATGATCAAATAAATTTTATTATTCCATCTCTTCAGGCACGAATGGGAATGCTGTTAAGATGGAAAAACAGCAAGGATTTCCTGGAACCTGTGATGATTGGGCATAGCTTTGTCTTTGATATTTTTGGGTAGTTGGCCTTTAACACAGGATTTCCTTAGTAATACTTTGTCCAGTGCTTGGATGAGATGACCGAGTATCCAATTCTTGTATCTTCTAGAAAGCAGTGGTTCTGAGGAGGAGAAAGCTAGTCTGACTTAATTGGCTAATAAGAAACTCACAATACACTTTTCAGCATATTGATTCTGGTGGGGGGTGGTGAAGGGGATGGAAAGAAAATAATTACAGACTTCAAAATCCAATAATCTCTGTGTATTTGTGTTGCTCTTCCTCTCCTTATGCACACAGTAATTTAGGTTTTGAGAGGAACGTAGAAATATTCATAAACTGAGAGACAATATTTATTTATTTTTTAACATTTATTGATTTTTGAGAGAGAGACAGAGTGTGAGCAGGGGAGGAGCAGGGACAGAGGGAGACACAGAATCTGAAGCAGGCTCCAGGCTCTGAGCTGTCAGCACAGAGCCTGATGTGGGGCTTGAACTCACGAACAGTGAGATCATGACCTGAGCCGAAGTCAGACGCTTAACCGACTGAGCTGCCCAGGCGCCATTGAGAGACAATACTTAGAGATTGAGAGGATATCTTATCAGAAATAAATAAGTGCCCGAAACTTTTGAAAGCATGGTTTAGACCATGTACTAATCTTCATTAGTTGACTAGAATCGTGAGGACCATTTACAAATAAACTCATGCCTTTAAAAAGACAATCCAAATATGTATTTAATTGACAGGTTTTACCAATTTGTTTGGCCTACTATTTTACAAAAAGCAAAACAAAAACAAAAAACAAGCAAACACAAAAAACAAAAAATCAAAACGCAATTTCTCAGTGGTTATTTAACCACACCAGTAGGTTAGCAGGTAGCAGTTAGCAATTTTATTGTCAGTATGTCAGTAACATAAAATTTTCTCAGTTGGTACATTTCCACCTTCCTATTTGGACAGGTGGATAGATGGAAAGAAGGCAGGGAGGGAGAGTCGAAAGAGGGGGTAGAAGAAATAGGTTTAAACTAGAGATGTGAGTTTTAAAATAGGGATCTTGAGTGGCTCAGTCAGTTGTGTGTCTGACCAGCTCAGGTCATGATCTCCTGGTTCATGGGTTTCAGCCCCGCATCTGGCTCACTGCTGTTGGCATGGAGCCTGCTTCAGATCCTTTGTTCCCCTCTCTTTCTCCCCTTCCCCCACTTGTGTGTGTGTGTGTGTGTGTGTGTGTGTGTGTGTGTGCGTGCTCTGTGCACATGCGCATACTCTCTCTCAAAAATAAAACAAAACTTTAGAATAGCAAGAAAACACTTATGAGTTGTCACCAACGTAGTAATTGTTCATGAACATGCTAGCAGTTACCTGCACGCAGTAAACTATAGGCAGATGTTGTGTATTTACCTTACGGTCTGCAGTTGGTTTATGTCAGAACTCCAACAGGATTTAAAAAGCTGGTTTTTTTTGAAACTCCTCTCGCCTTTGGGATCATTGGAAGATACCATGAATACATACCTGAAAATTAAAAAAAAAAAAATCAAAATTATCTGACTGTCAGGCTCTCTTGTTTCCTTATTATAGATAAGAACAGTTTCTGAAATGAATGATTCTAAAGACCAAGTCTATGAACCAAGTACCTCAGCTCTAGCAAAATTTAATCTATGCCCCAGTTACTAAACAATCATTTGTTAATGTTAAATAAGCAACTGTGCATATATTTTTATTTATTTATTTATTTATTTATTTATTTATTTATTATAATTTACATCCAAATTAGCATATAGTACAACATTGATTTCAGGAGTAGATTTCTTAGTGCCCCTTACCCATTTAGCCTGTCTCCCCTCCCACAACCCCTCCAGCAACCCTCTGTTTGTTCCTTATATTTAAGAGTGTCTTATGCTTTGTTCCCTCCCTGTTTTTACATTATTTTTGCTTCCCTTATGTTCATCTGTTTTGTAATTTAAAGTCTTCATATGAGTAAAGTCATATAATATTTGTCTTTCTCTGTCTGACTAATCTCATGTAGCATAATACCCTCCAGTTCCATCCACGTAGTTACAAGTGGCAAGATTGCCTTCTTTTTGATTGCCGAGTAATACTCCAGTGGATATACACACCACATCCTCTTTATCCATTCATCTATCAATAGACATTTGGGCTCTTTCCATACTTTGGCTACTGTCGATAGTGCTCCTATCAACGTTGGCATGCATGTGCCCCTTTGAAACAGCACACCTGTATCCCACAGATAAATGCCTAATAGTGCAATTGCTGGGTGGTAGGGTAGTTCTATTTTTAATTTTTTGAGGAACCTCCGTACTGTTTTCCAGAGTGGCTGCACCAGTTTGCATTCCCACCAACAATGTGAAAGAGATCCTCTCTCTCTGCATCCTCGCCAACATCTGCCATCGCCTGAGTTGTTAGTTTTAGCCATTCTGACAGGTGTGAGGTGGTATCTCATTGTGGCTTTGATTTGTGTTTCCCTGAGGATGAGTGATGTTGAGTATTTTTTCATGCAACTGTCCCTATATTTTAAAAAGATGGGTGTTCTTTTCATGTATGTTTGTACACAGCACTTTTTAGGACCTAGGAAGAAATTTTTAAAAGTGCTCAGTAATTGTTTTCTCAGTGAGGAAATGTTTCTTACAGCCCACAGGAGCCAGTCAAAAGCTATATGTTTTGACCTTGTGTTTATTCTTGAGCCATAATGGGCTTTTGAAGCCACAGATATTGACAGCTCTCCTTTCTGTTATTCTGAACATGTCTTTTTAACTCTTATCTCTTTAAAGGTTACTTAACTTTAAGACTGTCAGAATGGGGGCCCCTGGGTGGCTCAGCGGGTTAAGGGGTTAAGGTTAAGCGTCTGACTTGGGCTCGGGTCATGACCTCATGGCTCACTCATGAGTTGGAGCCCCATGTCAAGCTCTGTGCTGACAGGTCAGAGCCTGGAGCCTGTTTCGGATTCTGTGTCTCCCCCTCTCTCTGCCCCTCCCCTGCTGGTGCTCTGTCTCTCCATCTCTCAAAAATAAACATTAAAAAAAAAAAAAAAGATTGTATCAGAATGTCCAGAGAAGGAAGCACAGTAACAGCATGGTTACACAGTTACGTTCACCATCTTTCTTCTGCCCCTAATCCTGTTTATTGGTTTTTTTTCTGTATACCTGTTAGAGGACTCACCCTCAACATCTTCCCTATTAGCCACAACAAGGCAGATGTAAAATACTTCAGGAGGGTGACATCTTCACTGGTACTTGAAAACCAAAGAGGAGCTCCCTTTAAATGAGGCCAGCTTAAAACTGACCGATTTGTTTCATAAAGCTGCTTCTGAGGAACCTACTTTGGTGTGTTAACAGCCGTGTTCTCCTGGAGCTCAGATGGTAGATCCTGATTGAAATAATCTCTGTTCTAAATTTTTAAGTTTATTTGTTAATTTATGGAGAGAGAGAGAGAGAGAGAGAGAGAGAGAGAGAGAGGGAGAGGGCGGGGAGGGGCAGAGAGGGAAAGAGAAAGAACCCAAGCAGGCTTGGCACAAGCCGTGCAGAGCCTGATGCGGGGCTCCAACTCACTTGAGCTGAAACTAGGAGTTGGACACTTAGCCCACTGCACCACCCAGGCACCCCAATAATCTCTCTTCTCTTGATTGTAATGTTCTCCTCCGTAGATCAAAAGGTGACAGAATTCATGTTTCTGGGACCCTGACTTCTATCGTAGAGCTGTGAGAAAGGGCTTTATCATTAAATTTTGAAGATTAAAAAAAATTTTTAAGGTTTTATTTTTATTTTTGAGAAAGAAACAGAACACAAGCGGAGGAAGGGCAGAGAGGGAGAGACACACACACCCAGAATCTGAAACAGGCTCCTGGCTCCAAGCTGTCAGCACGGACCCTGGTGAGGGGCTCGAACCTATGAACCATGAGATCATGACCTGAGTCAAAGTCGGGTGTTTAATGGACTGAGCCATCCAGGCATCCCTGTCATAAAAATTTAAACTCACCTGTTACCTAGGTTAACTGCTTTCTTTTCAGACAAAAAAAAAATGGTATTTAAACTTGGTATATGTTTGAAAATTTCATATGCAACATAATGATTTTTAATATCATGATTCAGTTTATATGATAAATGCATTGATCAACAGGGCAAATGAAATTATAATCATTCCAGTTTTTTAGAAAATGAAAAATTCAAATTACTCTTGTTATCTGGTATATAGCATTCTTCCTAGATGGTTAGACAGTATCTCTCCACACACAGGAGGGTGATATTTGACATTCATTTCCAACCTAACTTACAATTATTCTTTGTTTATTAATATAATAATATGAGATGAGAAAGCTCAGTGATGCAATGTTCCTTCAGTAAGTCTAGGAATTTATAAACAATGGTAGAGCTGTACCCCACAGTGATATATTTTTTTATACACCACTCCATGTACTCATCAAATACCCATTAACAAAAATGAGAAAATAAGGGTATTTTTGATCCCTTTTAAAATCATTTTGCTTAATGATATTTCCTGTGTATGTGTAAAATGGAGATAAAAATAATGCACTATAAGTATTTAGTCTTTTAGACTTTTCCAAAACATTCTCATTAAAAACTTACCATTTGATCCTCACAATAACCCCATGGGAAAGCAAATATAAATCGGATTAGCCACTTTCATTAAAGATGAGCTAACTGGGGCCCAGAGAAATTATGGGACACATGTTAATTACATAAAAAATAAGTGATGAAGCAGAAATTGAATTTAAGTTTTGTGATTGAAGTCACATGTCCTGTAAACATCTTATTAAAAACAAATAAGCAAAACATATCCCTATGACTGAGTCTAACTCTGGCCTTTTCTCCTTGTCTCCCTATCTTGTGTGAATAGTCTACACTAAAGTCTTATTTACTCATAATCTCCTTGACTATTAGACCCCTTCACAAGTCGTCTTCCTCATTCCATTGAAACTCCTTCATGGTTAGCACTGATTTTCACATACCCTCATGCAGGTTAATTTCACTCTTTTTTTTTTTTTCAAGATTTTATTTTTTAAGTAATCTCTACACCCATTGTGGGGCTCAAACCCACAACTCCAAGATCAAGAGTTGTATGCTCCACTGACTGAGCCAGTTGGGTGCCCCGAATTTCATTTTTTATCCACGTGGAACATCCTCTTCTGTCCTTTTTTTTCCCCCCACCCATCGATCCATCTGCCCTTTGTTCTCCAAAACAATGTACTCTTCTATTTTTTCCATCTCTATCTGATTGCTCCTCAGTTTCCTTCACTAGTCATCCTACAAAAAATAATATTTACCAGACTGTAATCCTTCGTAGGGCAACTGCCATGTATCAAGGTCTCCCAGGCCACCCTTAGGCTCAACGTTTTGCTGAAAAGACAGGACTCAGCAAAGCTGTTGCCCTCACCATTACAGTGTATTACAAAGAAAGATCACGGTGTTAAATTGGCAAAGGGAAAAGGCACAAGGGGAGAGAAGTCCAAGAGAAACCAGGCACAACCTCCCACGTAGTCCCTCCCAATGGAACTGCAGGGCAACTTGCTTCACTGCCCCAACAACAATGCGGGATAACCCTTGCAACCAAGGGAATAATCTTCCCAACCAGGGAATTTCACTCAAGTCTTAGTTGTCCAAGGTTTTTACTGAGGGTCATTGACATCCACATGCAACAGCACCCATGTTTCTGATCTTACCTATCCAGTCTCCAGCCCCCCCACTTGTGAAAAAAGGTCTTTGTCATAAATGATCTGATCAAAATGGTGCTGCATGGCCTAAGGCCTGAGGCCTACAAGAAACACTTTTATGCAACAGAGTGTTCCAAGGTTATCTCCAGTTGCTGGTGAGGGACCTATCTTAAATACAAGCCTTTGGAAGGTGCTGACTTAGAACAACCCAACCTGCTGAATTAATCCTTTCCTGCCCGTACCCCACCCACAGTCACTTCTGTCTCATGCTCTGACCCTGAAAATCTTTTGTTTGGACCAAGAGTGGCCACACCTAGCCTAAGGGTAGGTTATTTTGAGGCAACTTGCAATTTATAGAGGGATTTAAAAAAAAACAACCAAAACATGGGATTGGCATCAGGTCAGGTTTAGCTCTGTGTTTTGTGTGTCCCTGGACAAATTAGATTGCTGATAACAATACACGTTGGGTGGCTCAGTCAGTTAAGCATCCGACTTTGGCCTAGGTCATGATCTCATGGCTCGTGGGTTCCATGTTGGGCTTTGTGCTGACAGCTCAGAGACTGAAGCCTGCTTCGGATTCTCTGTCTCCCCCTCTCTGCCCCTCCCCCACTCACACCTTGTCATTCTCTCTCTCAAAAGTAAATAAACATTTAAAAATTTTTTTTAAAAATGCACATTTGGTAAGTAAATAAGTCTTAGTTCTCTCACATCTCCTACACTTTTCAGATTCTCAGACATGCTTCTCCTTTCCATAGTTACCAAAATGGTCTTTGCTATCTCTTGCCTGGATTATTGTAACTGCTTCATAATTGATCTTTTTGACTCCAAACTGAACAGCTGTGGGCACAGCATTCTCCTCCCTACCCAGCCAGCCACTGTGGTTCTAATTCATCCTTTATATGGCTGAACAAATCCCATTGTTAAGAGGCATCTTGGATCATTCTACTCTCCTTGTCAAAAACCTTTTATGGTTCCCATTTGCTCACAGATGAAAATTCACCGTGTTTAGCCTGGCCATCAATCCCTTCCTCAATCTGTTTCTAGCCTATCTTTCAAGATTTTTCTTCCTTTATTTTGCTTATGGTGGGAATTTTATTTTGAAATAATTTGTAAGCTTTTACATAGAAAAAATGAACACTGATGTTCATTAGTCAAAAATGTTCATCATTCACAAAATGAACATCAATGTTTTCCTTTGCGGGTTCTGAGTTTTTTGTTTTGCTTTAGTTGCCACTGTTTATTTGTTTCCTTTTTGGGTCTTAGGTAGAAAGGTGCTTTCAAATCAAGATAATATGTTTTCACTCTTATGTGGATCCTGAGAAACTTAACAGAAACCCATGGGGGAGGGGAAGGAAAAAAAAAAAAGGAGGTTAGAGTGGAAGAGAGCCAAAGCATAAGAGACTGTTAAAAACTGAGAACAAACTGAGGGTTGGTGGGGGGTGGGAAGGAGGGGAGGGTGGGTGATGGGTATTGAGGAGGGCACCTTTTGGGATGAGCACTGGGTGTTGTATGGAAACCAATTTGACAATGAATTTCATATATTGAAAAAAAAGATAATAAAAATGCTTCTCATTTAAAAGTATTTTTTTTTAACTTAAATTCAAGTTAGTTAACATACAGTAGAGTCTTGGGTTCAGGAGTAGAACCCAGTGATTCATGTCTTACCTATAATATTTTTTTTTTATTTCTAAAATTATATTACGGAATTTATTATACCTGGAATTCATTTGGGGCATGGTTTTTGATAGCCATATAACTTTATTTCCCCCCAAATTTTCCAAAACTCTTTATTGAAACTCCTTATTTTGTTACCTTTCAATGGTACAAGTATCACGAAATCAATTTCGTGAATTCATGAGTCTGCTCATTGAGCTTCCATTGTTTTCCATTAATATATTTACACATTTTTCCAACAAAATCACTCTTAAAATTTCTCAGACTTTATATATGTATTAATACATTGCCTTTCAAATACCCTGTAATTGTCCTTTTAAGAATATTTTTAGCTCTAGTATCACACATATTTTCCCATATACCTTTAAAATAAGCCTAGCCTATTTAATTAAAATTTATTGAAATTTCACTTGGACTTACATCAATATTAAGCATTATTTTATAGAAATGGGCATTTTATCATATTTCATATTTTCATACAGAAATATAGTGTGTCACTTTGGATGATTAAGTCTTACTTTATGTGCTTATGTAAAGTTTTATAATTTTACTCATCTGGTTTTTTCATATACTTGTTAGCTTTAACACTAGGTAGTTTTTTAAATCCATTTTATTTCATTAAGAAAGGATCCATATAAATTATATCTTGCTGGTATATTGAAAGGCTATTTTTTTTTTTCACATCATTCTTGTATCAGGGATATATCATCCAAGATTGCAATCACATTTGGGCAGTTTAGGAAAGAGCATTTATTTGAATAATTTGTTGGAAACCTTGCAAACCAGACTCACCAAGAGCAGAATCTGTACATCCCTCAGGGTTGAGGCAGCCAAAACCTTTGGCAGTCTTCAGAGAGGACATTTTTGGAGTCAATGATCTCTACTTTTTAATTTTTTTTCAGCTTTTGTTACTCTGCTCAAAAGCAAAGGTAAAAGGATTTGAATAAGGAGTGTAACTTGACGTGATCCCAACCATTAGGATTTGTGCAAAAGATTTCCCAAAATAAAATAAGGATGTTGTCAGCAAATTGACAGTGACTATTACTCCTGGTGGGATACATTGTGTAAGTCAAGTTTTTTCTTTCAATTAAAGAGAATGCTGCAATGAGCATTTGTACTCACATCACCTTAAACCCATGAGCAAGTGCTGCTTTAGAAGATATAACAGAAGTGGAATTTCTGAATCATAAAGAATGTGTATTCGTTTTCATTTTAATGGATATTATCCAATTTTCCCTTTAGAGAGGAAATCAGGAACTTTTATTTAAGTATCATTGTACAAATATGTCTTTTCTTTCATCGTCTTTAACTCATATTAATTTTTTTTCCCGCTGTTATTAAAACTTCTTAGTGTCTCTATATTAAAAAATGAAGTTTTGGGGTACCTGAGTGGCTCAGTTGGTTAAGCTTCTGACTTCGGCTCAGTCTCACAATTGTTGGGTTTGAGCCCTGGGGTGGGCTTTTTGCTGCCAGCTCAGAGCCTGGAGCCTGCTTTAGATTCTGTTCACTCTCTCTCTTCCTCTCTCCCGCTCACACTCTGTCTCTCTCTTTCTCTTTCAAAAATAACTAAACATGAAAAAAATTGTTTTAATGAAGTTTTATATTGGGGTGCCTGGGTGGCTCACTGGGTTGAGCTTCCAACCCTTGATTTTGGCTCAGGTCATGATCTCATGGTTTGTGGGATTGAGTCCCATGTCTGGCTCTGTGCTAATAGTGCAGACCTGCTTGGAATTCTCTGTCTCCCTCTCTCTCTGCCCCTCCCCCAAATGGGCACCTTCCTTCTCTCTCAAAGTAAATAAACATGAAAATGATACTTCTTGACCTTTTTGGTTGTCCTCTACCTCCTAGTTGGTGCTTTATTGACTATAATGTTCTGTGCTCATGTGAATTTGTAACATCACATACAAGTTGACTAAGGCCAACTTGTTCTTGATTTTCCAAACATCTTTGTTTTTTTTAGTAATGCTTCATATAGAATAAAGTTGCCTTATGTAGATTGTAGACCAATAAGATCGTGGTTTAATATATCTCAGTGTGTAATTTATACATTTGTTGATAGATGTGTGTATAAATGTATAGATATTTTACTAGGTCTAATTAAAAAAAAAAAAAAAAAACAAGACACCGAAAGTGATTTTTTTTTTTCTGTATCTTTGGGAAATTGTTTCACCATTAACATTTCCAAACAAGATTAAACTCTTCACAGATATATTTCTAAAGCTCCGCCATTGAAATTTTAACTTTGATCCTATTATTTAAAACAACCTGCTTTTATTGAAGACAGAAAAGCGTTTTCACTGAGCAAGGGAAACGGGATTTCAGAACTGTGAATCTGTTTTGACTTTGGATGGTCACACTCTGAAACATGTATAAGTTAGGTAAATCAGTGACACATTCATCTTTGTATTCCTGTACACTAAATTGCACACTATTTGGAAACGGTTGACCAGGAGGCCGATGTATTATGCATTTTTATTTTTATTTACTTTTAAATGTTTATTTATTTTTGAGAGAGAAAGAGCGTGAGCAGGGGAGGGGCAGACAGAGAGAGGGAGACACAGAATCGGAAGCAGGCTCCAGGCTCTAAGCTGTCAGCACAGAGCCCCATGGGGGGGGTGGGGGGGCTTGAACTCATGGACCACGAGATCATGATCTGAGCCAAAGTCAGATGCCCGACCAACTGAGCCACCCAGGCACCCCTTTGTTTTTATTTTTTAAGTTTATGTATTTATTTTGAGAGAGAGAGAGAGAGAGGGAAGGAGGGAGGGAGGGAGAGGGAGAGAGCACAAGCAGGGGAGGAACAGAGAAAGAAAGAGAGAGAATCTCAAGCAGACTCCACACTGTTAGCGCAGACCCTAATCTGGGGCTCAAACTCACAAAACATGAGATCATGACCTGCACGGAGTAGCACACCTAACCAACTTAGCCACCCAGGGGCCCCTATACTTCTTTTAAATGATGTAACTTTAGAATCTTTAAACAATAAGATGCATTTTCTAATTTCTCCAATGTGCTACACAAGTGGTGCTTAAAAATATATATATTTTCCCAAATGTATATATGACATTTTCATGTAAACTCTATTCTTGGGTAGATCTTTAGTACATATGTTGTTTTTACTTAGTTATCTGTATTGCTTGAATGAAGTGTTCCCTACCCAGTTACCCACTCACCTGAAAATATAATGCTCAGAGTTCTTATCTTTCAAAGTTATCAGGTTAATAAGAAGTGAAAAATTAATGGTTAAGGGCAAAGAAAGGTTAGCTGGGTAAATATTACCTACAAGCCATCAACCACTGCTTCGGGTAGATGTTTTTAGATGCAAATTCTTCGTGTTAGAGGCACCCTGGCCTAAAGTACCTGGGTTATTGTTAAATAATTACATGCTTCTGAAGTGGCTTCATTCTTTATCCAGATTTTTCATAGGCTAACCTATTTCTTTTTTTTGAAAGTGAACTTGGCACCTGGGTGGCTCAGTTGGTTGGGTGTCCAACTTTGGCTGAGGTCATGATCTCACAGTTCTTGGGTTCAAGCCTGGCGTCGGGTTCTGTGCTGATGGCTCGGAGCTTGGAGCCTGCTCCGGATTCTGTGGCTCCCTCTCTCTCTGCTCCTCCCCCACCCATGTTCTGTCTCTCTCTCTCTCTCTCAAAAATAAACATTAAAAAAATTAAAAAAAGAGAAAGTGATCTTATCATGCTATTAGAAAACAGAGGAACTAATTGAAGCAATACAACATTTCATTATGTTTCATAAAGGCTATAATGCCTATGAAGATCCTCTTTAAAGAGAAAAGATAGTGTACTTCTCAACAGTGAGCCTCTTCCCCTCTTCTAATTTTTATTAATTTCTTCTGGTCACAAACCATCTGCTTCACCATCACCTGCCAGCCTGCTTTCTTCTAATTCTATTGTATTGTATTCCATATGATCCCATCCCTTCCCATGCCGTCTCATCCCATTCCTGGAGTCCTGACATCTTGGTCTTCCCCAGCAGCTGCTTCTATAGTTTATACCAGTTACCTCTAAGAGAAAAATATTTCCCTTTTTGGAAGTTATATAATTCCGCATCATTGGATCTGTGAGCTTAGGGAACATCCAGCTTATCCACTGGAGGGAGAAACAGACTATAATTAAGTGAGGGGAAAACTCTTGGTTTGGGCAATTTTGGATAAGAAAGACTTTTCAAAGAGCTCGTCTCTATCCAGTCCAAGAGGAATTCTTCACCTGTGCCTCAGGGTACTAGATCCGAAAATGCATGCTACAAATACGAGACTTGGACAATGAGAAGCAGGATAATGATGATAAAGGTGCTAGAAAAAACACAGGGAATTGAGGAATTTTCACTTGAAGCCATCTGGTAGCTACAAATGTCTAGAAATGGCACCTACTTTAGGAAAGATGGTGAAAATGAACCCTTTTTAAACCAGAAAAATGGGCTTCTAATTTCTGTGTCTTATTGAAGTCCTAAAGTTAATGCTTTTTTTTTTTTAAGTTCATTTATTTATTTTGAGAGAGACAGAGAATGAGTGAGGGAGGGAGGGGCAGAGAGGAGAATCCCAAGTAGGCTCCTACACAGGGCACAATCTCATGAGCTGTGACATCATGACCTGAACTGAAATCAGGAGTCAGATGCTCAACTGACTGAGCCACCCAGGCACACGCTAACATTATACTAGTTTGTTGAATTTTTCTCTTTTTTGTATAAATACACTTTAAATCCACTGAGTGGGAGCCTGTACAAAATAGGTGAAGAGAGACATCAGCTTTAACACCCAACACCATTATTAAAATACTACTAATAACAATTACTGCTAATATTGTTAACGGTAACATTTTTGAGTACTTACTATGCACTAGGCATTAGGGTAAGAACTTGATATGCATAAGTTTGTTAAAATTCTTAAAGAATACTTGGAGGGTACTGATAATACTTTCTGGTAATTACTTTGTAAGTTCAAAGGTACAAAGTTCAAAGGTAAGAACCTTTGTAAGTTCAAAGGTACAAAGCATGGTTCGTTATGAAGTTACCACCAAGCTTTTGTGTGTAACTCTTTCACTCAACAATTATTCAGTGTGTTACTGCTGTGTGACAGCCCCGGGCTTGATCCTTCGGACATGTACAAGCCATAGATAAAATCTAGTACAAGAAGTGCCAGGGCCAGGCAAATCCTAGGCCCTTGATCGATTACAACTTGTCATTTTGGGGTATGCCAAAATGACGCTTACAGTTTAAAAAGAAGACCGAAAATAATTTTTATCTGTGGATGTAGGAAATAAAGAAGTCTCTGGAAGAGATGACATTTGGTTGGAGAAGTCTGTAAAATATGAGTAGAATTCAGACAGGGATAAAGGAGATTAGAAGGGCATTCCATGCTGAGGGGATTACCCAGAAAGGCTGGGAACTCGAGGTGTGTGCACGTCCCCCTGGGAGCAGCCAGGCTCTGTTACAGAACAGCGGAGGAGGAACGTGGACACAGGGTTGGTGTGATGAATTCACCGAGGGCCTTTTGCACTAAGCAAAAATTTCATAATTTACTTACTGGGGTTCGGAAAAACATTGAGGAGTTTCAGGAAAAGTAACGCACATTAGCAGAGAGGTTTGACCCTGTGGAAGTGCTAGGTAGAAAGAGTCAGAAGAAGAAAAAAAAAGAAAGAAAGAAAAGAAAACAGAGGGGTTAACAGGCTCCAATCAGAATTGAGATACAGGGTGACTGGGTTTGTGTCAGGATAATGCCTGTGAAATTAAAAGGGAGGGATTTATGTATTAAAGGCATGGAATAAGACCAATGGCACTTGATGCATGGGGGAACATAGGGAAAGAAGAAATCCTTGCTTTACAAATGTGAAGTCTACAAACAAAGAGCCAATTCTTCTAATGAAAACCATTCTACACAATCTATTTGTCAGACTCGCATCTCAGTGCCTGATGTATCTTCTGTAAGGCATTTACTGCGTGCTTTTCCCATTTCCATTTTTTAATGAATCAAACGAACCCCTTTGCTCTAACTCATAAGGAGTCTAATAGTTTAATATTCTGCATCTGACTTTCATTGAGAGGGTTTTATGAACAAATATTAGCTTTCTGTACTTTAATGCTTGCATAGGACCTCATGAATTTTTATTTTTAATTAAACACCAGCTCACTGATTGCTAATCCTTTTATATTATTATTTAGCCTATTTGCACAGTCTAAGCATCTTCCCTTTTACCAATCTAGTCCTTTCTCTCCGTCTAAACATTCATTGCAGTCCTGTGGTTGAATCTGTCATTAATCATATTCTTTCAAAAACCAGCAAATATTTCTTTGCGACAGACATTTTCTTGGAAGCTAAAAACAAAAGGCATTCTGTTCAAGATGTATGGTTAACCTAGTAGGTGACAAATGTTTTCTTTAGAAAGTTTTTAGGCTTCGTTGAGACAGAAGGGATTGAAATTAATTTTCTATTATTGAAGGGTCTTGCAGTGGAGAAATGCTATTATTTCTGTTTAGAAATTACTTGTTTTGGTGATAAGTAAAATAAGACACTTGGGAAAAATATGAAAATTAGGAAGGAAAATAGGTCTTTCTCTTGAAATGTTACAAGTGAGAGAAAACGAGCATTGACTGGTGAACTCAAGGGAGGTTTATCAATGGCAGCTGCTTTTGATGGCTTTTGCTGGAAAGTTATCTGGAAGCCTTGAAGAGTTGTGTGTGATGCTTGACATTCCTTGAAAACACTGATTGGTCATATGAGGGCTGGGTCTAGTTAACAAAGTCAGTAGGATGTGTGTTAGATAATATAATTATTCTAAAAGGGAAATATTTGTCCTGGAATATAGGAAATGTCAGCATGCAGAAACATAACAAGCATGTTATAAAGTATGAGTTAAGGGGGGGGTAAATTACTGAAGAGTTATTGGCCATTTATGACAAAATGTCCTCAAAATATGTATACACCATATGGATCTAAAAATATAGTTTTCTATACTATTTATTCACAGTTTCTTTTAAAATTAGTTCCCATTCTTTTTTTAAAATTAGTTCCCATTCTTTTTTTAAAATTAGTTCCCATTCTTAAAAAAATTTTTTTTTAATGTTTATGTATTTTTGAGAGAGAGGGATGGAGACAGAGTGCGGGTGGGCAGGTACAGAGAGGGAGACACAGGTTCCGAAGCAGGCTCCAGGCTCTGGACTGTCAGCACAGAGCCTGATACGGGCATCAAACTCACAGACCCATGAGATCATGACCTGAGCCGAAGTCAGATACTTAACAGACTGAGCCACCCGGGCGCCCTAATTAGTTCCCATTCTTTAAAAAAGGTGCATAGTTGATGGTTTTGAAAAATCTGTTTCTCATTTATTTTGGAGATTACTATAGGGATTCTGGCCATTTAGGCCACAAGGAGTACTAGATTTACAAATGCCAAATGAAAAACAAAATTAAGGCAGACAGCTTAGAACGCATCCTTTATACTTCATTGACATGAGAAGTGCTGAGAAAGAACACTTTCTGACCATAAACGATGGCTTTGAACAACTTCTGGTGGCTGTGTTTCCACTGATCCACAGTGAACAAGTTACATTTTGCTTGTTTGTTTGGCAGGATAGAAGTTCTCGTCCTCTGACTACCTTTTACTACCTCTTTTCCTCCCCATCTTCACCGATTTGGTGGGAGACGATTCACCGCCCCCCCCCCCATTCACCCTGGTTTGCCAATCACTACTTCTGTTGGGGGAAACAGACACTTCATGCAATAGTGCAAAAGAGAGTCTTTTGTTCAAGAGAAACTATTCCCTGACATTTGGGTGCTCCACCCTGAAAAGTTCACGTCCCTAAGTGAGCAGCATCCACAGGACTTCCTGACATGATAACATGAGGTGTGTAACCATACAGCAGGAGCTGTTGGGTGAGGAAGCTGGCAGAATAGATGGGACAGGGGTGCCTGGTTGGCTCATCTGGTCGAGCATCCGACTTCAGCTCAGGTCATGATCTCACAGTCTGTGGATTCAAGCCCCGCATCAGGTTCTTGTGCTGACGGTTCAGACTTGGAGCCTGCTTCGGGTTCTTTGACTCCCTCTCTCTCTGTCTTTCCCCTGTTCATACTCTGTCTCTCTGTCTCTCTCTCTCTCTCTCTCAAAAATAAATAAACATTAATAAAAATTAAATTAGAAAAAAAATAGATGGGACAGACAAGGAATAGGAGAGTTTGTCAAGCATCCATGTGACATATGCCATGGATGAACATATATTTCCACTGCCCAAGGATGCCAGGAGTGTTCATGATTGACAGAAGATTGGATCTTTCAGTTAATAGAATGAGCCAGCTTATTTTAGCCGATATGAATAATGGCAGGACCACATCTGGATAGTACTGTTCTTTCTCCAGGTGTCTGAATAAAGGATTCCCCCCTGAGTTTATGACAGCCTGTTACTGCTTCCCATACATTTGAATTTATTATTCGGGAATGACCACGGAGCATTTGAGAATTTAATTGTGTGCCGATAATGTTTGTGTACAAACTCAATTCTCTCTCTCTTTCCACACCCCCACATACACACTCATAAATATACACATACATACATGCATATATATACACACACGTGTATACACAAGCGTGTCTCACACACATATTTTGAGCCCAAACAATTATATTGCTTTAATTTTAAGCCAAACCCATTCTCATCGACATGCATTTCCTAAAATGTTGCTGTTTCCGAAAGGCAGTGTCTGTAAGAAACTTAAAGGTTATTCTTTAGTCTATCAGCATGATTAGTTTCCCTAGTAAGAGCAGACAGAAAGAAAAAAAAATGGCTTTACAATTTTCTTCATTAGGTGGAGACGAGCCAGGGAGAAATCTTGGGTATTTTGCCCGGCAAAGTGAGGATTGTGCTAGTCACACCAAACCATGATACATTCTAAAGGGACTAAAACCCTTGCATGAATGACAGTTTATTCTTAAATATTTTTCTCCTTGAATTTTTATAATCGTGGTACCAAGAGAGTAGACATAATTAAGGTTGAAATGAGATTTCTATTAGTGAACTGATGGCTGAGATTTAATATTTATTCCAGCTCTATGGCATGAGACTCCATCGGATCCCAAGTCCATTAGGGTTGCTTCAGATTTTTCCATAATACAATTTTACTCTCGTCTCCATGACACTTTTACAAAAAAGCATTTATTATTTTGAAATAATAAATTTCAGGAAAGATGTTTGTTAACACATAATTCAGGGTCAGTTTGGAAAAGTACAGCTGGATTAATATACAAAGTTATTGAAATTCTTATTTTGTCCAGCACCTTTATTAGACAAATAACATGTGGAAGCATTTTTAGATTTGTATACTGTGGTATTTTGAATGGTTTAGCAGTTTTTTAATAATAGAAACAGATCCTTTTACCTTCCTCTGGAGTCATCCAACCCCCTCCACCCATTTTTTTTTTTTCTTTGCTCCCCTCCAATCCAAGGAGCTGAATTTAAAAAAGTTGCAGTTGGGTAGACAGCTGGTCTTTGTAGAATATTTAACACTTTGGGTATTTTGAATACAGTTTTGTAGCTGCTGGAAACTGAAATATAAATAAAATGAAAAAAAAATGGGAAAGAGAAAAATACCCCCAACTAAGCCAGCTCTGTAAGGATTCTTTTTCACATGAAGACATGCTTTTCCTCTTGATTTGATGGCACATGCATGGAGTACCATTCGTGCATCATATAAAATTGATACAGCTTAACTGTGAGACAGTATAGGTAGTATAATATGACCAGTAGAGTACCCACTGTTTCATAATTCAGCGGGAACTTCTCGTGAATGTTTTTAACATCGCCTTGTAAGAAGCTCCATAGTGAATAATTTTTAGTCGACTTAGGATGGACCTATTCAAAAGGTGGAGCACTAGAAATGGGGAGATTCATGAATTATTATCTCACGAATGTACGGAGCGATAAAATCGGCAAATTCCTGTAACCCAAGATTCTCCCTTGACCCAAAATTTCTGCCAATAACGTTTCCACTGTTTCATTTAAATGTGGTCCCAATGTGTGAGTCTGGAATTCAGAATTGATTTTGCCAAAGAAACTGTAAAACATTATGGGTAGGTTTCACAGAATTAGCACAATTAATACATTCTTTTACTGGTACACGAGTGAAGGTATAACTTTAACTTGCCATTAATTGAATCTGTCAGGCTTTGTGTTAAGGACTTTATGTGAACTTTGCCATTAAGCATTTGCAGTCCTGCTCTAATGTAGGTAATACTCTTATCCCAATTATAGAGATGAAGAAAAGGATAGACCAGAAGTTAAATAATTCATCCAAGTTTATGCCATTTTCAAGAGGGGGAGATAGACTGTAATGCCAAGCATGTTAACTCCAAAGGAGTTTCTGTAAGAAAATATTTTTCTCAAATTTTGGGGGAAGGCTCAAATGTTATAGCTGAAAGGGAGAAGTATATTTAAAAGGTGACTGTTTGGAATGATACACTGAGGAAGCATGCAGAAAAGTGGATTGTCAACTTTCTTGCACTGGATCAGTATTTTTATTTTATTGTCTTTATTTTTTAATGTTTATTTTTGAGAGAGAGAGAGAGAGAGAGAGAGAGAGAGAGAGAGAGAGAGACTGAGCAGGGGAGGGGCAGAGAGAGAGGGAGACACAGAATCTGAAGCAGGCTCCATGTTCTGAACTGTCACCACAGAGCCCAAGGCAGGGCTTGAACTCCTGAAACATGAGGTCATGACCTTAGCTGAAGTTGGATGCATAACTGACTGAGCCACCCAGGTGCCCTACTCAGTGTCTTCATCAACAACTTCTCTTACCTTTACCTATGTACTATCTTGTCTCATATATGGAATTGTTGTCAACCCATATGAATTCTATCCAATTGCTTATTCTGGTTGCCACATAAAAACCCGTCTATGTGCTGTGTTTATTTAGGCTGTATCATTTTCAAGGAATATCTGGAAGTTGAGCAGCATGGCATAGTGGTTACTACCACAGGTTATGGAGACATATTCTTTTGTTTCAAATCTTACCTTTTCTACTTATTAGCCATGTGATTTGGGGCAAAGTACTTAACCCCTCTGTACCTATTTCTTTATCTGTGAATGGGGACAGTTGGATTTGATTATTCACTCGTAGCTCAAGTTCATAGGATTGTTAGAATTAAAGAAGATACTATTTATAAAGCACCTTAGAATAGTTCCTTTTTCATAGAAAGCCAAATATTATGCTTGTTTAAAACACTTATTTTGGTAACCTTTTACACCAATTCATTATAAAAAAGCTCTCAGCTAATAAGGATTAGAACATCTACAAAACATAACAGGATATGTATAAAAATCTTAACAGATAGAATCATACTTAATGGTGAAAGAATGATTCTCTCCCTAAGTCTGAGAATAGGAAAATATGTATATATGTATGTACATACAGACGTACATACATACTCTTATTGTTTCTACTTAAAAGTATAGTCAGGCAAGAAAAACTAATAAAATGTATCTAGATTGGAAAGGATGGAGTAAAACTGCTTATTTGTGGTTGTTGTAGTCATACATGAAGAAAATCCAAAAAAGTATACTCCAAACCACTAAAACTTAGTATGAAAATTTATCAAATTTATATGACATAAGAATAGTAACTTATTACAAAGCTATAGTAATCAATGTTGTAGTAATAATGCTACAGAACTGAGAGTCCAGAAATAAACCTTCACATTTGTGGTCAATTGATTTTTTTTTTTTTTGAATGAAAGAGCACACATGGGGACAGGCCAGAGGGAGAGGAAGAGAGAATCTTAAGCAGCCTCCATGCTTAGCATGGAGTCTGACGTAGGGCCTGATCTCCTAATCATGAGATCATGACGTGAGCTGAAATCAAGAGATGGGCACTTAATTGACTAAGCCACCCAGGCGTCCTGTGGTCAATTCATTTTTAACAAGGGTACCAAGAACATTCAAAAGAGAAAATAGTTTTCAACAAATGGTGCTGAGACCATTGTATATCCACACATAAAAGAATGGAGTTGGGCCCCTACCTCACACCATACGTCAAAATTAATTCCAAATGGATCAAAGACCTAAATATAAGAGTTAAAACTCTAAAAGTCTTAAAATAAAGGAATAAATATTTATGACCTTGTATGAAGTGACAGTTTCTTAAATATGACAACAAGAGCCTTGCAACAAAAGAAATAAGTTGGACATCAACAAAATGAAAATCTCCAAGGATTCAAAGGACACCATCCAGACAGTAAAATTACAACTCACAGAATGGGAGAAACTTTTATAAATGATGTACCTTAAAAGGGTATGGCATCCAGAATATATAAAGAACTGCTATAACTCAATACTAAAGAAGAATAACCCAATTAAAAAATGGACAGAGGTGCTTTTTCCAAAGACTTAGTACAAATAGAAGCAAGTATATAAATGTATGTCAACATCATTAGCTATGAGGGGATTGATTACAAATCAAAACTATGGTGAGATTTTACTTCACAACCACTAGGATGAGTATTTAAAAAAAGGTAGTTACATATTTTGGCAAGAATATGGATGAATTGGAACCCTCGTGCGTTGCTGGGATGGGAATGCCAAATGCTGCGGTGGCTGAAAAGCATTCTAACAGTTCATCAAAAGGTTGAACATAGAGTTGTCACGTGACCCAGCAAATCTACTTCTAGGTGTATGCCCAAGAAACACAATAACATACATTTACATAAAAAGTTGTGTATAGATTTTCAGAGTAGTATTATCCATATGCAAAGAATATAAATAATCCACATGTACAGTTGATGACTAGAAAAATAAAATGTGCCATATCCATACAAGAAAATATTATTCAGCCCTAAGAAGCAATTAAGTACTAATAATACGGGCCACAATATAAATGAACCTTGACAATGTAATGCTAAGTAAAAGAAGTCTGTCACAAGAGACTACATATTGTTTGTTATCATTTAAATGAAATGTCCAGAATGAGTAAATTATATAAGTAGATAGCACTTTCAATATCTACAGGTAAATAGGAAAAAAAAATAACACTTGTAATCACATGAAAAATATCATACACTTAGAGATATACTTAATCAAATACATGCAAAACCTCTACACAGAATACTACAGAGTAGTGTTGAAAGAAATTTAAGAAGATCTAAAAAAGGGAACAATACACCATGTTGATTGGGAGATATAACATAATAACACTGCAGTATATATTTTGGGAGAAACTGACAAACCAGTTCTAAAATTTGTATGAAATCAAAAACAGTTATTTAATGGCCAAAGCAGCTTTGAAGAAGAACTAAGAGCATTTATACTACTGATTACAGGAATTACTGTAAATCTATGAAAATCAAGACAGTGTGACACCATCCTAAGGATTGACATAGATTACTGGAATGGAATATGGAGCCCATAGATAGATGGCTACACATCAGTCAATTGATTTTTAAGAACAGCGCTGAGATGAATTAACGGGCAAGGAATGTTGTTTTCAGTGAATGGTCCTGGAGCAGATGTATAATGCATGGAAAATAATGAACCTTGATCTTTGCCTCACAGTTTACCACAAACAAACACAAAATGGATAGTATACCTGAACACGAAATCCAAAACTATAAAACTCCTAGAGGGAAGCAAAACAAAACAAAAACAAACAAACAACCCCTCCCCCCAAAATAACATTGCGGATGGCAAAAATATCTTAGGATGCAAAAAGCACTAACTGGAAAGGAACACATGATAAGACTTCTGCTCTTGAAAAGCCATAGATAAGAAAAAGGTGAAGCAGAGTGGGGAAAATATTGAAAATACATCTTGGACAAAAGACATATCTGGAATATATACAAAAGCTCTCAGGGCTCAATAATGAGATTAAATCAAATCCATATTTTGAAAAATGAGCAACATATTTTAGTATACTCTTCACAAGATATACCACTATGTTGACTAATGGTCAGTAAGTCCAAGAAAAGATGTTCAATATTAATCGTGATTAGGGAAATACACATTAATACTGCAGCTAGCTAGGCTACATTCTTTAGTATGGCTAAAATTAAAAGGGTCATCATTACCAAGTATTAGTAAAGTTAGGTAGTAACCAGAGCTCTTATCCATTACAATGAGAAGTTAAAATGATGCATTCCTTTTGGAGCAATGGCAGTTTATTTTAATAAATAAATGTATCCTTCTATGACTCAGAAATTCTGCTCCTCATTATTTATTGAAAAGAAATGAAAACCTATGTCCACCAAAGGACTGTACGTATGTACATGAGTGTTCATAGCATCTTTATTCAAATGGAGAAACACTTCAGATTAAACAAAATATGATAAATGCATGAAAAAGAATACAAGTCTTCAATAAAAAGAAATAAAATGCTGGTACCTGTAAGATATATATATATATATATATATATATATATATATATCATATATATATATATCATATATATATATGATATATATAGGTATATATAAGATATATATATGAATATATATATATTAAATGATAAATATATATATAAAGAACTTTGTATATATATGTATGTATATATACAAGTGTGTGTGTGTATGTATATATATATATATATATATATATATCAGAATCATTATGCTGAGTATAAGAAGTCAGACAGACAAGGACAGGCTGTATGACTATGTATGTGTGTTAATCTAGAATAGTCGAAAAGCAGACCAGTGCATGATGGCCTGCGGGCAGGTGCAAGGGTGAGGGATGACTGAAAAAGATCCCAAGGGCACCTTCAAAGAAGTTGGAAATCTCTTTTATTTTTCTTGGAATGTTATTTATGTGGGCATATATATCTGTCTAAATTCATGAAAGACCACTGAAAACTGGTATTTTGTAAATGTATAAAGTATTCTTTAATGAAGTTGATTGTAAAACTAAGCAAAGCACTCAAAGAGACAAAGAAAAGGCTTATAATCTGTGAGAGCTGAAATTTATATATCTGGATTTAGAATCAAGCTTTTAAAGTCCTCTTATTTAATATTTCAAGAGACACAGGCCCTGAGATGGTGTATGAGTTACTTAAAGTCAACCTAGCTGGTCAGGGGCAGATCCTGCACTAGAACTGAATTCCCTTGACATTTTTCATTCCTTTGTAGAAAATCCAGAAGGTATGGCTAGGTTGTAGCTTAGTCAGTGTTTCCTCAAGACACAAGCATTAAATCCATTAATCAAGATTTAGGAGGGAAAAAAATCAACACAGAATTAGAGTTGTTTTTTGTAAGAATTAATTTAATTCAGCTTTTGTTTTAGTGTTATGATATAATTTATAAACTGACAGTATCAGACAAATATCTAAAACGGTTTTCATAACTAAAGCTCTTTAAAAGATAGGATGCTTTCCTGTTTTAGAAGATGATTTTCTTTGACATCTGTATATAATTAGCCCTCCAGTTCTCAAAATATTTATAAGCTACTTCTAATTTGATCTGGTCTAAAAATATGAGAATTTAAATTCCAGAAGCAGGAAATAAGAATAAAAATGCCTGCAGGGAATGTTTGTGAAGGAGTAGAAAGGAAGGGAAGGAAGAAAGTGATAGGGAAGAAGGAGAATATTAGTCTACACAGGGAACGAGTCTCCTTCTAAAGAAGGCTGTCAAATTAAAGTTTTTCTTAGTTCATCGCACTTCCTAAAATACATCAAAATAAGCATGCATTATTTATAATTTCAGGAGATTAATTAATATATTGAGAGGAGATGAGATAGCATGCCTGATGAAGCTGAAAAAGAGAAGATGGCTGAGAATACATCTTTGGGGGCGCCTGGGTGGCTCAGCCAATTAAGCTTCTGACTTCGGCTCAGGTCATGATCTCACAAGTCCCTGAGTTTGAGCCCTGCGTCGGGCTCGGAGCTGACAGCTCAGAGCCTGGAGGCTGCTTCAAATTCTGTGTCTTCCTGTCTCTCTGCCCCCCTCCTGCTCGTCTTCTGTCTCTTTCTATCAAAAATAAATAAACGTTAAAACAGTTTAAAACACTAACTCTTTGGCATGAATGGTTATATGACTTTAGGCCACTGGTTGGAAAGAATTCCGTCACTACCACCAACCACAGTCTTGTTGCAGCGCATTTTCAGGGCATTCCTACCCACGCACAGTTGTGTACTGAACGGACGGAAGCAGAAGAGCAAATAGACAAAGCCTCCATAAGAAAGATAATGTGTTTCCAATTCTGATTCATTCTCTTCTCAGCTCTACGGGCCGAGACACTGTGTTCCCAGAGCTTGAGAGGAAACCAGGTATACATTATCTGGAGCAGTACAGTATTGTATGTTGGGTAGTACCTATCCTGAGAGAAAAGAAGTGATTTGGCCGTGCCAAAGTAGCTTCTATACTACAATGTCTGGAGGGGCGCCTGGGTAGCTCAGTCAGTTAAGTATCTGACTCTTGGTTTTGGCTCAGGTCATGATCTCATGGTTTGTGAGTTTGAGCCCCGCATTCAGCTCTGTACTAATGGTGCAGAGTCTGCTTGGGATTCTCTCTTTCTCTCTGCCCTTCTCCTGCTTGCTCACTCTCTCCCTCTCTCTAAGAATAAACAAACAAACAAATTTAAGAGAAAGGAAATTTGTAGTAACATGTTTGGGAATTACTGATTGAACGCATCATCACTGGCCAAAAATCTGCTCATATAAACTCTGTAGTTAATTTTCTATGACTGTGAAAATTCTAGAACGCTTGAGCCCAAGTGCCTGTGGAAGTCAGGCTGAATAATATTTTTATTTGCTTTAATTGTTGCACAAAACATCTAGAACTGGGGTACATCTGTTATCTGTAGTGTGAGAGGTAGTGACTAAAAAAAAAAATACTAATAACAACAGACTCCAAAACATAAGCTTTGTTTTTCACTGTGAATATCCTTCCCAGTGTTAGGGGACAAATTACAATTGTACGACGGACAACCTAGTTGTCCTAAAACCTAGTTGTCCTAAAACCTAGTTGTCCTAAAAACCTAGGTTTTGCATTGACAGATAAAATGGTAGGTGTTGTGGAAAAGAACTTTAAATTGTGCAATCTCTCTCTTTCGCATGGCTGATTAACAGCTTTCGTTTAAAGTTTTATCTTGAAAGAGAGAGAGAAACAGAGAGAGGGGGAGAGAGAGAATCCCAAGCAGGATCCATGCTGTCTGTGTAGAGCCCAATGCGGGGTTTGAACTCATGAACCATGAGATCATGACTTGAGCTGAAATCAAAAGTCTAACAGACACTTAACTGACTGAACCATGCAGGCACCGCTGATTAACAGCTTTTAAAGCAAAGAAATGGCTTGGCTCACGCCGGCTAGCTACCTATATATAATCTGATGAAAGACAGAAACTGCTGGCTTCTTCTCTTTTCTTTTTCCCATTGAATTAGAACTATGGAGAGTCTCAAAATATCACACTGATCTACTCCATTTAAGTAAATCTATAATGTTTATTTCAAATGCCATGCACTTTAATTTTGGATTTTCTTGAGCCAAGAGCTGCTTGAGGAATTTCCTTCTAAACTGGGTCACTTTGCTGAAAGTTTGCGAGCTAGGTCCCGATGGGAGAAGAACCCAAGTAGTGACAGAAGCCGGTCACAGGTTTGAGAGCCCCTGTAAGTGCAAGAACCCAGTTTTTTTATTCTGGTTTTGAGCGCTTGAGCCAAGTGCTTACACTGCCTAGAGCATGCTTGCTTTGCAAACTGTCACATACTCTTTTAGATGACGTTACATATGGAGCCATAAACTCAATCTAGCAGTTTATTGGCTTCTAGTTTTCCTTCCAGCAGTATCAATCTATTGCTGCGTATTCGGAATTTAATCCCTTTGGATGTTCAATAGCATGCAGTAGCCCTCATCATTTAATTTGTCTGGCATTTTTAGGGGAGTAAAAAGTCTCATGCTGTACAAGGAGATACTAGAGGAGAGACACCAATGAAGCTGTCTGCCTATTGCTAGCAGCAAATGAGACTTTGTTCCCCTTTCAGAGTGCACTTTGGAGACAGTGGCTTTTTGGTGTCATGGCCAGGGAAGGAAGGCAAGAGATACGTGTTTCTCAAGCTTCAAAATCACTAGAAAAAATTCAGTTGTAAACAAAAATCAGTTTTGTATTTTATTCTATCTAAATTTTGAGCCCCTGATGAATTAAAAACATACGCTTTTCCCTAAGTTGTTTACTTGGCATGAGAGATACATTTATTTACTTAGAAATTAAGACTCTATTTGAGCTGTATAGAGTATGCTATTTAAGTAGTCTGTTTGGAACCCAAAGTCACATCCCATCACAGTGTTTGAAATAGTGAAGAAATTCATAGATCAACTTATAAAGATCTATTTAACAGACATTATGGATAGAATCTTTTTTTATCATATCATAAACCTAACAGTAAAAATATAATACTTTCATGGAAAAATGGACTCATAGATCCAAATTGGGTTGACCAGAAAACATCACTTTTGCTAAGGCCCAGGATAAGGGAGCAATGGCTAACAGGTCACTGGTAGCTCCCACGATTTGAGGAAGAGTCTGTGACATTTAGGCAGGGACTGATAGCTGGAATATGGTGGCAGGGATGTGCAAGAGGAGTATCTGTCTTAGAATAGACAGTGCTAAGAGACGACTCAGTCTAGCTTGAAGCCCAAGCCTCAGATTTCTCTTCTCAGGCATTGGCTATGTACTCAATCTGGAATCAGCATAGATTTATAGCTTCTCCTCTGTCTCCTGTTTCCTTTAACAAAACCAGTGTGATTTAGATTTTGCACAGATTTCTAGAAGTTTCAAAATGCTTCTTTTGGGGATTCTTTCTATGACAGTTCTTCCTTTAGAGCTGTCCTGGAGTGATCATCCAAAAACACATTGGTGGTAAGCAGGTGAAGGTTAAACTTGATTGCCAAGTTCAAATAACAGAATTCATTGATTCATCAAGGCATTCGATCACTGGACTAGGTTGGAGGTAAGCTATTGAAGGCAATGGGTTAAATATTAGGAACACTGATACACATTAATTTATTTCTTTACTTTCCCATTCATTCAACAAATACTTACTAGGCATCTAGTCTACCAGATTCTGTGCTAAGTAGTAGGGGGACGTTCATATGCACTGATCACAGCTCCTGAAAAGTTTACAACCTGCTAACAAGGAGACAAATGTAAACAAAGACATGTATTAATGTATTTCTGGACATTTTGAGAGAAGTAACCACAGGGTACTGTACCCATTTTCCACTGCTGCTGTTACAAACAACCACAAACTTAGTGACTTAATACCACACAAATGTATTCCCTTACAGTCCTGGAGATCAGAAGTCTAAAATTGAAGTGTTGGTGGGTGAACATGTTCCTTCTGGAGGTCTAGGGGAGAACCCATCTTCTTGCCTTTCCTAGCTTTTAGAAGTTGCCTGAATTCCTTCCTTCATGGCCCTACTCTGTACCTTCAAAGCCAGGGGCATAGCATCTTCCAATCCCCTTCCCCTCCACGCCACTTCTCTTTCTGTCATCCCATTGCCTTTTCTGACTGACCTGCCTCCCTCTTCTAAGGACTCTTGTGATTATATTGGGCTCACCAGGATAATCAAGGCTCACCCCGTCATTTGAAGGTTCACAATTACATATTCCCTTTTGCTGTGTAAGGTAGCATAGTTACAGGCTCTGGGAATTTGGATATGGACACTTTAGGGGAAGATGTTATTCAGCCTGCCATGTCTGTCATGGAGTCCCATGGAAGGAAATTTTGGGTTCTCATCTGGAGTGGAGATAGGATGTCAAAAATATGGCTTCTTTGAGGTTGTAATGCTTGAGTCAAGATTTGACCATTGAGTAAGCATTCACTAGGGGAACACCAAGGTGTCCAAATGGGTGCTCTATGCAAAATTTTCACAGTGGAAGGAACTGACAAAGATATGCTCAGAGAACTGCAACTAGTTTGACTTGCCTGAAAAGGTAATTTTGAGGGAAAATTCCCAAAGGGATAAAACTGGAGGTAGATCATTGGATCAAATCATACAGAACCTTACAGAGGGGTTTACATTAGTATTAGTACTCTGCCTGTGAACTTTAGCCACCTTGGATTTGCCAAGCTCTTAGTCATGTTCTCTGATTCAGGGAAACCACTGGATGTTGTCCCTGTTCCCTCTGCTTGTGGTGCAATCTTGAAATTTCTCCAGGTATGAAAGCTGCTACAGTCAGTCTATTTCCTCTCCCTCACTTATTTTCCATCTCTCAGGCATCACTATCTCTCATTGACTTATGTCTGATATATTGATTTCTGCTGTTTAATGAAATTAAAAAAGAATTTCATACATGCCACAATATTCCAGCTGAAACAGAACCTCCCTGTTGTCATTGTTTTTTTAAGTTTATTTATTTATTTTGAAAGAGAGAGAGAGAGTGTGAGCATTTGAGGGGGCAGAGGGAGAGAGAGAGAAAGAGAGAGAGAGAGAGAGAGAGAGAGAGAGAGAGAGAATATATCCCAAGCAGGCTCTGCACTATCAGCACAAAGCCTGATGTGGGGCTGAACCCACAAAATGTGAGATCATGACCTGAGCTGAAATCAAGAGACCCTACGGAGCCCCTCCTTCTCCTCATTAACAAACAAACAAACAGACAAACAAACATGAGGCTAGAGGCTCACCTTTGAGGGAAGGCTTCCTTTACTGTAGGAAAAAACACTTCATGGACATTTTCATTTTGCTAATTAAAGCAAAGGAATTGACAATGTCAAGAAAATGAAGATATAAAAAGGCATTGGTGTGACATCTCTAAATAATCTAATTTTAGCAAAGAAATGTCTTTCCTCTGTGAGAGACTCAGCATAGTTGAGAGTTTGGACTCCAGGGTGGTGAGCATATTGAGTCATATTCCCAAGTCTGGATGGAAGTCAACCCTGTAAAATGTCACAAGTCAGGGGTTCCGATGTAAGATATTTATGAAGTGTCTTGTTTGTGGATTCTGGTCATAACCTCATTTTAGTTATGTATATATATATTTTTTTCTTTTCTGAGTTTCAGTTTTCTTCTATCTTGATGCTTCAGCGAATTTTTTTAAAAATATTTTTTAAAGTTTATTTAAGAGAGAGAACAAGTGTCAGAGGGTCAGAGAGAGAGGGAGACAGACAGAATCCCAAGCAGGCTCCACACTGTCACCTCACAGGCTGATGCAGGGCTTGAACCCACAACCATGAGATCATGACCTGAGCCGAAATCAAGAACCAGATGCCTACCTGACTGAGCCACCCAGGCACTTGAAGCTTCAGTAAACTTTAGTGAAACTTCACAATTTAGTTGTACTTGAAATTTAGACTGCACTTTAGGGAGGGGCCTGTGTCTAAATTTGGGTAAAGTGATACAGAGGGACGTTGGCAGCCCAGGATGACTGGCGTGTGGTGGGAAAAGTAATTGACAGAGAATCTCTCAATAGGTGTCTGCTGTAGGAGCGGGGGCTGAGCACCCAAGGGATAGCACCCCTTTTTCATGGAATATTTGGTAATTTTCACAAGGATTCCCAGAAATACATGATAAGGGAAATCCAACTTTTTTTGATTTCCTGTGGTGAAATCCAATGGGGGCTTACACTATTTTTTTAAGACTTTCAAGGGAGGTGTGTAGATGGCTCCAATGGTTATGTGGGGTACCCTTGATTTCAGCTCAGGTCATGATGTCATGGTTTCATGAGTTTGAGCCACACGTCAGGCTCTGCGCTGACAGCTTGGAGCCTGTTTGGGATTCTCTCTCTGCCTCTCCCCTATGCATTCTCTCTCTCAAAAATAAACAAAAATAAACATTTAAAAAATGATTTTAAAAGGAAATACTTGAAGACCTATAGGCTTTATATCTATATTACAATAGTCATTGACTCATAAGTACTGCAGTTTAGATATGATTCCAATCTTTCTCTCTCATTAATCTCTTGGTGAGAGCATAGTCACATATGGCTAAGAGAAAGATCTGTCCTCGATATATACAGATCTCATTCTTTATCTTTTTTTTTTTTAGGTCATCAGCTAATTTTCTTTATCCTATGTCACTGTACTTAATAGTCAGAATTATCACCTTCTTGATTTATAGTGTTTTTAGTAACAGCAGTTTCTTAATCTCCGTACGTAAATTATTCATAGATCAGACTTTAAATAGGAAGTTTTTATAAGCTGTGTATTTATGGTTATGGCTACTGGTGGACCTAAATTTGTTATTGTACAAATGTGTCTGGTTTTGCAATGTAATGAGATTCCCTTTTCTCTATCATCTATAAATATTTGTTTTAGCTCAGCCAGAGATGGCTGATTTTTGCTCTGTGACAATGGAAGGAGTTCTACAGAATTTTTTATATTATAGCATACAGAAAATGTCTTCCAGGATTAGTATTATTATATTTTTTTGGTGGGAAAAGAATCATTAATTCCATATTACTTTGTTGCAACAGTATCATCACATCCAATAACTCCAACGTAATGCTCATATGAGATTTGTAATGTCTTCTAGCTCACAAAATCACTGGTTTTAATACAAGCAATAGCTATAGAAGGATGATATCTCTAATAAGCTTTGCATAATTTTTAAATGCCACTGCTGTTTTATGTCAGAAAGGCATGCTGACAGTGAAATTTCTCTTTAGGGTGGAAATGCCAGTGACCTCATCCCCTTCTAAGTAATGTCCTTTAGAAGAGGAATTTATGATATTTTCTACTTTGCAACCTCCCTGGCATTGCTTAACCTTCTGAAGGTAGCTTTCTGACACCTCCATTCCACAGAAAGTGCTCCCAACAATATCAGCCATAACAGACTCATTGCAAAACCTGTCACTTTCTAGTCTTCTTTATATTTGTCAACTAGACCATAACTGACCTCATTTTCCCCTTTGTCCCTCTTGCAGTTCTCCCTGCCCCTTAACTGCAGTTGAACCATTCTTTTATTTTTCTTCCACATTTTGGGTAATTCCTTGTCAATCTCTACTGAGCTCTTACAGATTTATAGTCCGTAAACATTTGCTCCTCTTACCCTGTCTTAGTCTCTTTGGGCTTCTATGACAAAACTCCACAGACTGGATAGCTTATAAACTACAGAAATTTATTTCAAACAGTTCTGGAGGCCAGAATTCTGAGATCAGGCCCCCAGGAGGTCAGGTCTTCTCTTCCAGGTCACAGACTTCTCATTCCATCCTCACGTGGCAGAGTGGGCTAGGGAGCTCTCTTTTATAAAGGCACTAGTCTCACTCAGGAGGGCAGAACCTCATGACTTAAGCATCTCTCTAAGGTCCTACCCCTTTATACAATCACTTTGGGCATTAGGATTTCAACATATGAATTTTGGAGGGACACATATATTCTGACCATAGCATACCCTATTCATGAGACTCCACCAAACTCTTTATGCTCATGATTTCCAGATCTATGCCTCTTTTGCAGACATTCTTCCTTGAACTCCAGAGCAGACGATGCAATATTTACTTGTATGTTTCTCTGGCACTTCGTGCTTTATATTGTCAATACAGAATTACTAACCTACTCTCTCTAAACCTAAATAGAACCAGCATTCATCCAATCTCCAAGTTAAAGCATTAGAATTTATGTGCTTTAGCATGGGGGTGTAGAGAGTGGATCCTGAGACCAGGACTGAAGTGTTAACACTTTATTTGAGAAGTTCAAGCCCAGGATATGAGGATGTGGATGTAAAGAATCCAAAGCAAGAAAGATAGATGCCATGCGATGTGGTACCTTGCTCTGTTGGTCCCAGATTCACAACAAACTATAAAGGGACACAGCACGTCTTTCCTAAAAAGGTATTCTCTGGGAATGAAGAACTTCATTCATGTTGCAAGACAAAACCATGCCTCAAAGTGATCTACAGATGGGAGAATAGAGGGGGAATTTATCTGCCTGGATCTCTCCATAGAGTCACATTCCCCCCTGCTCATTATTCACACCACGAGGAATTCATTGCTAGGTTGCATCGTTTGAACTCTTCATGGACAGTCAGGAACTCGGGCTGCCTCCCAAGTAAAGCACTAACCCAGGGAGTGAGATTAGTAGGCAACTGAAGAAATCTGAGCAAATTCACAAGGTCATTGTTGTCCCAATTCATTATCCTAAATTTATTGCTATATCTCAACCTCTATATTGGATTACTTACCAAGTACTGCTGTTTCTACTTCATAAATATATTTTAAACACATCCCATTATTTTATACTCTTAGCATTTTTATTGAGGATAACTGCAACAATTTCTTAATTATTCACCCTAACTTGACCTTGCTTCCCTCCCCTGCATCTTTCATCATCCTGTCGAGTAATTTTTCTAATGTGTAACTCTTGGAATTTTCCTCTGCTACCTAAAAGTCCTTCAGTGACTCCCGCTGACTCTAGAGTAAAATTCATGTCCTTAGCATACAAGGAAGTAAAAAGTCTCATAATCTAGGTTCTGCTTAAGTCTTCAGCCTTTTCCATCATCCCAGTTCATACAGTACATTAAGATCAGACCATGATCATCTGTTGTCAGGTTTCCCAAATATGCCATGCTGCCTTTTTAATCCATATATTTTGCATCATGTTGCTGTCCATCTTCTCTTCTTTGCCCGGCCAGGTGCTATTCAGTCTTTGAGCTCAGTTCGAGATGAAGAACCAATAAACATATTTAGTCATTTATTCATGACAAACATTTATTAAATTACTCTTACCTACCTGACATGACACTCTGTTCTGATGGTGCAGATGTTAACAAAGCAAGCAAAAGTCTGCCTCTCAGAACTTCTATTCTAGTAGAAGGGACAGACAATAAAGTAAATAAGTAAAATTTATAAAATGTTAGCTAGTGAAAAGTGATAAAGGAGAAAAAAAAACAGGGAAGAACAATAACAGCCATCTGAGAGTTATAATTTTACATAGGATGGCATGGGAAGATCTCACTGAAGAAGTGACCTTTGAGTAAAGACCTAAAGAAGGTAAAGGGAATGCCATGCAGATATCTTGGGGCAAAGCAAATCAGGGACAAGGGAAATGAAGTGCACAGGCCTTGAGACATAAGGATACTTGGAGATCTTGAGGAATTACAAGAAAACAAGGGAAGCTGGAGAAGTTAATGAAGGGAAAACAGTGGAAAAAAAGGTTAAAAACATAGTGAGAGGCTCCATCATATACCCATGATGTGGAGACCATATGCAACTGGCTTTTATTATTATTATTATTATTATTATTATTATTTTTAATTATTATTATTAAGTGAAAGGAACTCATGGAAGGACTTGGAAGGGAAAGTGGAGAATGGCTGAGGCTATTCTGTTGGAAGTAGAAGGCTGAAATTAAGAGATTACTTAGCAGGCTTCTATAATAATCCAGTGTGAAACAAAAGTGGCTTGTCCTGGAGAGTAGTGATGGACATGATGAGTGGTAGTTCAACTCTGCATATACTTTGAGGATATAGCAGAGTTGATGTGCAGAGTACAATTTGGCATAAACAATTGAAATAGAAAGACAGAAGGGAAGCTTAGGAAGGGGTGTAAGGAGCTCAGTGTGGGGGGCATGTTGAGTGTAAGATGACCACTAGTCATCCCAGGATGGATGTCAACTATGCAATGGGATAACTGAGTCAGGACTTCAGTGTCTTCTAAAGACCAAGAACTAAGAGCCATAGTCATAGACGAGCTACAGTATATTATGGTAAGCAAAATAAGTCAGAGAAAGAAAAATACCATATGATTTAATTCATATGTGGAATTTAAGAAATAAAACAGGTGAACATAGGGGAAGGGAGCAAATAATAGGGAAGCAAACCGTAAGAGACTCTTAATTATAGAGAACAAACTGAGCATTGATGGACGGGGGTGGGGGGTGGGGAATGGGTTAAATAGATGATAGGAGGGCATTTGTTGTATTATATGTAAGTGATGAATCACTAAATTCTCCTGAAACCAATGGTACACTGTTTGTTAACTAACTAGAATAAAAAATTTGAAAAAAAAAGGAATCATCATCACGGAGATAGTACTTGATGCATCATAGAGATGTACATGAGGTTGGTTGGTTTTATTTCATGGAGTGAGATCTTAAAATCACAGAGGAGGAGGTTATGAATAGAAAATAAGAAATGTTCAAAGGCAACTCAGGGACATTGTAACATTTAAGGATCAAGGATGTGAAGGAACCAGAAAAGGGACTGAGAAGGAACTTCTCGCCAAGGAGAAAGAAAACCAATAGATCATAGTGTCCTGGGATAATGGTTGAGGTGGGTTATGTTTGTGTAATAAGTTGACACAGATATTTAATGGTTGAAACACAATAGACATTTATTTTTCCCTCACCTGTTTGAGCCAGGTAGTCTGGGACAAGGGGTACCTATCTTTCATATAGTGAGACAGGTATTCATATTTTCTCTAACTTATGCCTGGTTTTACCATTCCCTATTGGCTTCATAATCATTTGAGTTTATCAGTTCACAGGGGAAAATTTGTTGGACTGAGTATATCCATCTCTTAAATTATTTGACTCGCAAATGTACATGCCACTTCCACTTAGGTTTCCATTTCCTCTGACTCAGTCATACTGTCACACCTATTTGCAAGTGAGGCTTAGGAATGTAGTATAGCTATATATACCATCAGAAGAAGAAATGGATTTTTTTTTAATGTATGAGTAGCAGTCAGTCTGTGTGATACCAAATGAAGACATTTTCCATGCTGCCTCTCTCTGAATTTTAATTTTCCTTTACTTGCTCTTTTTCCTTTAATGGATTTGTCAACAGCATTTATTTCTGTATCCCTGATGGCTTTCCCATTGACCGGACACTTAGATGTTAAATAAATACTATTGAATAAAAAGATGAAAGCATTACAGTTATAAGATGTTTTATAGCTCACAAAATAAACTGAGTAGTACTAGGACAATCCCATGTCTTGAATGGGTAACATGAGGCTCAGAAAGATTAAGTGTCCTGCTAAGAAACACATAGCTGGTAAGTTAATGGCTCTGACCCTGGAACCCACATTTACTGGTTTGAATATGAATATGAATAGCCTTGTTCATTCTTCTCCACTTTGATTTGCTTGCAGGAGACCAAAAGTGAAAATAAAATATTTAAACAGCTAACTCGGATGTGTAATTTACTGAGAGTTTTACTATAACCTCTATTTAAGTATTGATCTTGGATTATGACACAGACAATGAGCTATTTTGGTTCTCTAATGACATTATGTTGGATGGAGAGTCTGGTGGCAGAGACATTGCCATTAAAATTTAAAATTACTGAGGCAAGCTGGAAAAGAAAACATGAAATTCAGCAGAGACAATTCAATTAAGGGACAACAGTGCAGAAAAAGGATGAATATAAACATAGAAATAGTCTTAAAATGGAGTAGAATGCAATGCTTGATAAGAGAGTTCCAATGGAAGTGTCACTGAAGATCAGTGGAGCACAGGCATATGTCACCTTGCTTCAGGTCAAGGTGACAGCACGGTGCTCTTGGAAGAGCCCACATTCCACTTTTAGTCTGTGGGCCCAGGAGTACCTTTCCCACAGAATGTACTGTTTGAGGGATGGAGAGCATTTTTAGGATGGCTCTTGAGGTGTCAATAATAGTTTCCAGCAATGTGAAGTTGTCAGTTACAGTTTCTTTTCTTTTTTTCCCTCTAATTTTTATTTATTTGAGAGAGAGAGAGAGAGAGAGAGAGAGAGAGAGAGAGAGAGAGAGAGAGAGGAGGGGCAGAGAGGAGAGGGAGAGACTCCCAAACAGCCTCCACACTGTCAACGCAGAGCCCTTCACGGGGCAAGATCTCCCAAACCAGGAGATCATGACCAATCAGTGAAGGTTTCTATTAGTAAGTGACAGAAAACCTACCTTGACGTGCTTTAAACACTAACGGCGAAAAATGTGTTTGTGCAAGTGAAATGTCTTCAAGGAAAAGCGTTATCATGGTCTCAAACTAGACTCTTGTAGTTTTGCTGCCTGTAGATCAACTTTGACTGCAGGTCAGCAGCAGGCTCCCTTCACAACCAAACAAAACTCTGTTCAGGATTCTGGCTGGGTGACCTGGCCCAGATCACATCCCAGGCTGGACTCCTAGACCTTGGGGAGGAGCCATGTCTCAGGAGCCACATAGACAGTCACGTGGAAATCAGCCATGTTTGAAAGAGTGAAGAGATGCCCCAAAGAGACCATTGTAGAGGTGAGACAATTTCAGGAATAGGAAACCCTATTAAAAAAGGGATGTATCAGGGCAAGTTTAAGGTATGTTTTGTCTATTATTTTGTGTTTGTTATCTAGAGTCACGATAGGCAGCTAGTGCTTAGTATATTTCTATTAAACGAATGAATGGATTAATTAATAATTTGATTCTAAATTTGATTAGTAAAAATGATTCTCCACTTTGCCTGGAGACTGTGATGTACATATGGGAAAATATAAAGCTGTAAACGTATTGATAGCAGACAAGCAAAAACAAAATTTAATAAACCACCTAAAGCAGCTGTCATTTAAAACATTTTTTAATGCTTATTTTTGTGTGTGTGTGAGAGAGAACACGAGTCAGGGAGGGGCAGAGAGAGAGGGAGACACAGATTCTGAATCAGGCTCCAGGCTCTGAGCCCAGTGCAGGGCTTGAATCCATGGACCGTGAGCTCATGACCTGAGCTGAAGTCGGACGCTTAACCGACCAAGCGACACAGGTGCAAACAGCTCTCATTTTTAACTAATCTTCATAAATTTTTGCTACTGACCAGCTATCACCGACTAAGCTAGCTGCTCCCTATTGCCCTGACTGCTCTTGGATGACTTTTTGCTGTTCAGGCGGTGCCTTTAAGAACACACATACTGATTTTGACCATAGCTGAAGCTAGCTGTAAATGTCCTCTGCAAAACTAAACATGGGCTTATTCCAAAACAAAAAATTAAATGAATTTATGTCAACTGTTATTTGAGATTATTTGCACCACTGCTCTCCTCCATGAGCATGGGTAATTGGGCAAAGACTACACAAATGTAAATCGGAGAATCCCTGGCTGTGGGAGGGCATAGTGCGAGGGATCTATGAGTTATGGCTGATCACTAGTTGAATTAGTCAGAGGTGATGTCTTTTGTTAACATCAAAGCTAACAAAACCCTCCTTTATAACTGTTTGCCAATATTTATAATGGATGAGGTTTAGATATACAATAATGACCATGGCACAACACGTGCATCTAAATAAAAGCTGACTTTCAAAATAGTCAACTTGGCATAGTGCACACTTGTTCACCTAAGCTTCCCTTGCTCGTATCTGGGGAGCTCTCCTTTTAGAATAGGCTTCACTTTATGATTATATAAGAAGGCCCATTTTGTTGTTTTACTTTGCTTTTGTTTTGTTAAACAGTGGAATGGATAATGCACTCATTACTCACCAAATTATTAATTTCAGCTGACTCAGTTGTTTTTAAACATTAAATCTCTTTCAACATTAATTCTGAGTCCATACATGGATATTCTTAAGAATGTGCTGCAGGGTCAGAAGAATTACAAAGAAGAATTCTCAATCCACTTTGACAAACAGAATATCATCTGAGAAAGAAGACACTTTCTCAGATACATGAAAAGATGCTCGACATCATTAATCATTAGGGAAACACAAATCAAAACCACAAGGAGACAGCACCTTACCTATGTCAGAATGACTAGACTAAAAAAGACAAGAAATAGCAAGTGTTGGTGAGGATGTGGAGAAACGGGAACCCTCTTGCACTGTTGGTGGGAATGAAAATTGGTGTATCCACTGTGGAAAATAATGTGGAGATTCTTCAAAAAAATTAAAAATAGAACTACAACATGATTCAAAAATTCTACTTCTGGGTATTTATCTGAAGAAAACAAAAATAGTAACTTGAAAACATGGATGTATCATCATGTTCATTACAGCATTATTTATAATAGCCAAGATATGGAAACAACCTAAGTGTCCACTGATGCGTGACTGGATAAAGGAATTACGGTGTGCATATACAATGGAATATTACTTAGCCATATAAAAAGAATGAGATCGTGCCATTTGTGACGACATGGATGGGACTTAAGGAAATGATAGTAGACAAAATAAGTCCGAGAAAGACCAACATTGTATGGTCTCATAAGGAATTTACAAAAAGCTCACAGATACAAAAAACAGATTGGTGCTGGCTAGAAGTGGGAAGTGACTGGTGGGAGAAATGGGTGCAAAAATATATATCTGATTATGTTTTCATGAAGATATAAAACATTAAATTTCAAAAGATTTCGTTTGAGTCCTCAGACCAACTTCTAGAACACTAGAAAACATACTCAGAAACAAAACAACGCTTATAACAGCACTCAACACCCAGAACTGTTCCCCATTTTGACCTGCACCTTTTACAAAGCGAGTTTCCCAAATCCTGGCGCCATTCCTAAACTTGGAGATCTGCTTTCAGATGCTTTAGACAAACCAGATTCTTCCCTGTGAAATCTTAATTGCAGACTTTCCATTCTCTGAGTACTGCCTCCCCCTAGATGGCTTGCAAAACCACTGCTCCTAGGTTATTCTGCATTTTCATTAGGATTCTTTTTCTACTTCTATTTTACCTTTTTATAATGGAGTAGACTAGAACCCTCACACATGCATGGAGACACTGTCCCACGGAACCTCACCTTTTTCCAGCTCATTCTTTTACTCTCCACGGTTTGTACAGTTTTATGAACTTTTGACAAACATATACAAGCATAAAATCACCACTATACTCTATATAGGGCAGTTCCTTGATGTGGAAAATTCCCTTGTGCCCCTTTAGAGACCACCCTTCCTCCATCCCCAGTTTCCAGCAACTACTAATTTGTTTTCAGTTCTTAGAGTTGTGGTTTTCCTGGGTTATCATTTAAATAGAATTATACAATAGGTATTTTTGGAGTCTAGCTTCTCTCACTTTCAATTGTTGAGGTTGAATTCATCATGAGGATAAGCCATCGTTTGTCTATCCATTCACTAGTTGAAGGGTGTGTCCATTTTTCCAGTTTTTGATAATTATGGATAAAAACACTACACTACTCATGTCTAAGAATGAATGTATGTTTTCATTTTGGGCGGGTACATATCTAGGCAATTCCTGGGTCATATTGTAAACACATGGTTTACTTTAAAAGAAACTGGTGATCTACTGTCCCAAGTGAATATAATATTGTTCAGTCTCACCAGCAAAGTATGATCATTTAAGGTGCTCACCAGTTTCTTAAACACATGGCATTATCAAATTTTTTTTTAATTTCAGTCATTCTAATATGTGTAAAGGTGCACCTCATTGTGATTTAAATTTGTATTTGCCTACTGACTAATATTGTTGAGTATATTTTCCATGTGCGTGCGTATTTGCTAATCATATATCTTCTTTAGTGGCATAGCTGTTCAAATCTTTGGAGCCTTTTTTAATATTGGGCTGTTTGTTCTTATTATTGAGTTTTTAGAGTTAGCCTGGGAAAAAAAAGTCCTTTATCAGATATGAGATTATAAATGTTTTCTCCCAATCTGGGCTTTATTTTTTTTTAACTTTTTTTTGGTAATCTTTATTTTTGAGAGAGTGCGAGGGGGAGAGGAACAGAGGGAGAAGGAGACCAGAATCTGAAGCAGGCTCCAGGTTCTGAACTGTCAGCGCAGAGCCTGACATAGGGCTCGAACTCACACACTCAAAGTTCATGACCTGAGTTGAAGTTGGATGTTTAACCAACTGAGCCACCCAGGCATCACCCTAATCTGGGCTTTATTTTTTGTTTTCTTAATAGAGAAGTTTTCAATTTTTGGTGAAATCTAACTAAGTATTTTTTTCTTACGTACTTCATGGTTTTTGTGTTCTAAATTTTTTGTGTGTATGTCTAACCACAGGTCACAGTAATTTCTCCTTTGTTCTCTGCATGACTCTGTCTTGTATCCACTTAGATCTATGTGTCTTTTTTCACCAATACTACAATTTCTTGATGAGAGTAGCTTCATTGTAAGTCTGGGGATTATACAGTTTGCATTGTCCATGGTTACGCTTCTCTTTCAGACTTGTTTTGCCTACTCTAAATTATTTCCTTTTCCCCAATAAATTTCAGAGTTTGTTTTTGAATTCCTACAGGAAAAAAAAACTCATTTAGATTTTAACTGACTTTGTGTTGACTGCAGATGAGATAACTCTGCGTTTATTCAGATCTTCTGTGATTTCTCTCATCACTGTTTTATAGATTGCAGCTTACAGCTCTTGTACCTACTTTAATTTGTACCTAGGTGTTTAATGTTCTTTGATGCTGCTGAAAACTATATTTTTAAGAATTTCAGTTTCCTATTGTTCATTGCTACTTTATAGAAATAAGAGTGATGTTTGTATATTAAGTGTGTATCTTGCAACCTTGCTAAATATCAGCTCTGTTGGGAATTTTTTGTTCCTCTGGTGACTCATAGTACCCTTTTAGATTTGAGCTTCCCTATGAGCCTGCATTTCAGAGAGAGTATCTCTCTAAGTTTCTGCTCCTCTGCTAGTGGCAACCTTCTGATCTTCCTTCCTCCATGCTGTACGCCTGTGGGTGAGAGGTCAGGATGTCATTCTCTGTTATCCTCCTTCATCCTTAGTCTTGGGCAGTCTCTGCATCTTCTGCTCTGGGGAGTGGAACTTTCATAGTGACCCTGCCTCTCCCAGAAAGTCTGGGTCCAGGATAGTTGTCTGCCTCTCACCTAGAGACACAGATTTGTTTGTTTGTTTGTTTGTTTGTTTGTTTGTTTTTTCTGATTCCTTGCCCTAGCCACAGTGAAATCTTTGCATGGACTGGATGGGCTGTGGGTGACAGATTTTGCTGTCCTTCCCCGAAATGCTCAAGGTTTTTGCTCCTAAAGGAAGAAAGTTCTAGACCCGCCTTTGTGATGTCTTTCTACAGCAGTGTTTGCTGTTCCCTCTTAGCATCACCAGGGAGGCTTCTGCTCTGTCACATCCTTTTTTTTTTTTAAGCATCCTTGAACTCAAGGAGAAGAGCTTGAAAGTGGCTATGAACTGCCCTAGTGTCTAGGGTTCTATGCTTTTCTCTTGACTCACGCTTGGTCTTTAGAAATTCTCTTTTTAGCTGAAGCTTTCCTACTTGTTTACACAGCATTGCTGTCTTCCTCCAGGTAAGCCGGTTTTGAGCCCTCCTCTCATTAAGATGCCTGTCTTCTTTTTGAGATTTTATTCTATTTGGCTGTTCTCTGACCTGATGTGTTCAAGAAGGGTTGATGTGTAGATTTTCATGCTTCTTCTTCATAGAGTGGTTACAGTACTTTTCTACTTTTGTGTACTCTGAATGGAAGCTGGACCTCTGTTTAAGTCTTATCCTTAATTTTTTGGGTAGTAAATAAACCAGTTGAGTTTCAACATTTTTGTGACTGGCACAACTTATTTAATATGGGCAATTCATTTTTTTTCCATTGTATATTGTACTGTAGGAAGCATGTTCATACCTACTCTACCCCCACCCAACAATATAATTGTCAGTCCTGAGACCCTCCTACGTACACATTATCTAGAGTTGCAGTTTTTATTTGGCTAGACTAGAGTTACATGATATTACATTCTTTATAGAATAAAATTGTGGGAAATAATATGATTCCTTCTCTCTCCCTCTCTCTAAATATTATTTCTCCTATCTGTTGGCTAAGAAAATCTCTTTTATGTTCTCTTATAAAAGATTTTCCTTAATATGTCTTCTGAGTACTTCTCGTTTCCTACAAGTTATTACTTCTCTTGACTCAACGTCATTTTGAAAGGCACTGCCTGCTTAAGCTCTGGGGTATTTTTTTCATTGCAGACAAATTGTTATTCCCGAATGTCATGAGCTCCCAGATCTCTTCATGGGTGAAAAATACTGGTATCTATTTCAAGATCTTTTTTTTTTTATGCAGCCTCCTCCTTTTATTTCAAGTTCTAATTTTTTAATGAAAATATCAAATGTGTGCTTAGCAAGATTGACTTTTGTTCTCCACTCTAATCCATCCCAACCTCTACTGCTTTATGAAAACCTTGTGCAAAATGCTATTTTCTACTCTTACTTCGCTTTCACAGGCTTGTGCCATGTTTCCATCCTCATTTTCCATTGATGGTGTGGTGAGAATAACTCTTAACTGGAGATGGGAGATTGCATTTTTCATCTGAGTGTGGCCACTCCTTAGTGGTGACTTTCTTGTTTTTTGTTTGTTTGTTTGTTTTTACTTTTAATTAAAGATTTGCTTTGTTTATGCCTCTGTTAATAAACAGTCTTTAAATCTTGACATAGGAGAGATATTTTTTATCTTCTGGATCTGATTAATATGTACCATTTGGATATTTTCATTTCAGAAAATTATCTTTAATTATTAATTCCATTATATTTTCAAATAAGAGAATGAAAGTCTGTTTCTTTTTAATGAAAGACAGACACTTAATGTGTCAACAATTACAGTTCTTGTTAGAGTTCTCAGTCCAAAGCTGCCAGTATCTTTAAGATATGATTTCAGATTTTTATCTGCTAGCAGGGCATTGTGTTTGCCAGCATTTTTTAAAAAAACTTGGATTAATTACATGATTCAGTTCTTTTTATTAATAAAGTTGGACCCAGGGGTGCTTGGGTGGCTCAGTCGGCTAAGCACCTGACTTCAGCTCAGGTCCTGATCTCATGGTTTGTGAGTTTGAGCCCTACGTTGGGCTCTCTGCTGACAGCTCAGAGCCCAGAGCCTGCTTCGGATTCTGTGTCTCCCTCTTTCTCTGACCCTCCCCCACTTGCTCTCACTCTCTCTATTAAAAATAAATAAGCATTAAAAAAAATGGAAACTTGGGCCCATTGAGAAAAAAAATGTTTCAGTAATATTTTTCATAGACCTTATGTTGTCTTTTGTATTTCCCTCCTGCTCACAATATGTTTGATTCTGTCTCCTTCCTTCATTTAAAAAAATAATAGACAATGTTTTAGAACAATTTTGGAAAATTGTTCAGGAGGTACAGAGTCCTTGTATACCCCTTTACTCTCTCCCTTCTCTAATTTCGTTTGAATATTAACATCTGCACTAGTGTGGCACATTTATGGCAATTGATGAGGCAGTGTTGATACATTATTATTGACTAAAGTCTGTAGTTAACATTAAGGTTCACTGTTGGTATTCTACATTCTGGGGGTTTGGACAAATGCATAATGACCTGTATCCACCACCCTGACACCATCCTGTAGAGCAGTTTAACTGGTTGAAAATCTTCTGTGTTCTGCCTGCTTATCCTTCTTTCCATCTGCCTGCATCCCTGACAACCATTGATCATCGTTTGCTTTTCTGGAAGGTCATATACTTGGGATTATTCAGTAGGTAGCCTTTTCAAATTGGCTTCTTTCATTTAGCACTATTCATTTAAGTTTTCTCTGTGACTTTCATGGCTTGAAAGCTTATTTCTTTTCATCCCTGAATAATGTTGCAAGGTATGGATATACCACCGTGTTTTGTTTTGTTTGTCCATGCATCTATTGATGGGCATCTTGATTCCTTTCAAGTCTTGACAGTTATGAATGAAGCTGCTACAAAAATACCTTTCTTCATCTTTGTAAAAATAATAGTCGCTAGACTTCTTCAGAGTGATTTTTACCCTCATCGCTAAGATCTGTGCTCTACCATGCCTAGCTGATTAGGTTAAAGATATCACATGAACCAAGTTGGACACCAATTTCATTGTCCACTGAGATGACAAGTGGCTTCTATGGGGGTCTTATGTTAGATGTCTGGACAGTAGCCACAGTGTACAAGACCTATCGTCACAGCTAATGAAAATCTTTCTTTTGGGCAATTTGTATTTGAAATATTCAGGAACATAGTTTATTGATCTAAAGTTCTACTTTAAAGAGAAATGAATGTATGCTCCCTGAGATAGACTATTGAATTTAATTGCTAGACCTAGGAGGAGGAAGTGACCACAGAAGAGAGGAGGCAATTAAGCTGGAAGATACTTACGCCAAATATAAACTTCAGGAGTTTTGCAGCCTTGTCTGGGGTTGCCCAGAACCAGCGCTGTAGTGACAACAGCCTTGCTGAAAAACAAACAAACAAACAAACAAACAAACAAACAAACAAAAAGAGCAAAAAACAAAACAAAACAAAAAACCTTGAAGGATAGTGGATAGAAAATACCATGCTTAAAAGCTCAAGTCCGATATGCACTTAGTGACACTAGGGAAGTTCACTTCCCTAAGCAGGAAGTTTAATTCCTGTGTGCATTTGTCTGAAACTCCATTCTCTTCTCTTGCTTTTTTTCAAAAACTATCTTGTTAGCTTCTACTGAAGGGTGTGCACACAGGAATTGCTGATGCCAATGATTGCTTCAGCCTATGGAGAGAATCTGAGCGGTAAATCAAAGGAACATAAAAACAGCAAAAGGAAGGCTATTTCTGCAAGGAGATGCTTTACTATCATAATATGAGAATGCTTTATATAAAAAGTACCTCATTTCATTTTCCAGTTAATTCTGTGGAAAATATTTCAGTGTATTTTGTCCAGGGTATGCTGTTTGCTATTTCTACTTTTCCCCACTTCCCCCATGAGACTCTATTGCTCCACATAATTTATTGGTAGAGACACCTAATTGGACATTGGTGGTTATAGAACTTAATGGATAGAACTGATGCTAATATTTTCAATATTGAAATATAAAAATATTGTAAAGGGAAGAGGAATAAGAAGACTTATGATGATGATGATGATGATGATGATGATGGAGGAGGAGAACAAGGAGGAGGAGAACAAGGAGAGAGGAGAAGAAGAAGAGGGAGAAGGAAGGGGAGGAGTAGAAGATGAAATAAGAGGAGAAGGAGGGGGAGGAGGAGCATTTCCTTATCCTTTACTTTTGGTGCTGGGATGAATGGCTTACATTCCCTTTTTCATTTACTCTTCCGACAAATGTATGGGAACCCAAGGCACAGAAGGATTAAGAGATACTGATGAGGCAATAATCTGAAGTTGGAGCAACAACAACAAAAAAGTTGATGGTGATGCCAGAAAGAAATGGCAGCCAATGAGAGGGTCAGGCACAACTGACAGAGGAGCTTGTGCAGAAGAGAAGGCTGTGTAAATGTACCATTGTAGGGACACCTCTGTGTAGGTCCCCCTAGGAAGATGCAAAGTGATGCCTTACTTATTTGTTTCAAGTTTATTTATTTATTTTGAAAGAGGCAGAGGCAGTGCAAGTGGGGGAGAGGCAGAGAGAGAGGAGAGAGAGAATCTCAGGCAGGATTCATGCTACCAATGCAGAGCCCAACGTGGGGCTCAAACCCACCGCAGGGCTCGAACTCACGAAACTGCGAGATCATGAGCTGAGCTGGAACCAAGAGTTGGTTGCTTAGCCAACTGAGCTACCCAGGTGCCCTTTGATGCCTCATTTAAACAAGGCTTATTCTCTAGAGATTGAAGAAAGCTGCTTCTTACTGGGCATTTTTACGACTACAAAAAAGTACCTCTCCTGCATTACACCTTCCTCTCCTCTTAATTGCTTTCTCTATCAATTATCATACATGCCAAAATCTCAGACTAAAAGGATTCAAGTACATTGGGTCTAAGTTCTTCTCTCTCATGTATTCTAAATTTCAGAATTATTTTCACCTATAAGGTAGAACTGTATGAACCTATTGCCTAATCTTCATTTGTATTAAATTAACTTGACTGGACTTAGGCTCTCTTATTTCTTCTAGACTCCTTCTTAGACTCCTCTAAGATTTGTGCCCTGTTATGCCTATCTGACCAGATAAAAGATAACACATGAACCACGGTGGACACCCCCAGTGAAGCAGGTAAATATGGCAAAGGATTAGGCAATTGCAGGCACCCTTTATGAACAGCCTATAATGAGTTCATGGCCACAGGTTTCCAATACCTAAAAGCAACTGTGGTACTCCAGTGGAGAGGGAACCATTTCTCTTTACCAATCTGCTTACGAGAAAAATATTTTCACAATTTTTGTTACTGTCACCAACAGAGACAAGAAGTTTTACTGTTATCAACAGGTTTATTCTGTATTTATGCTACCATAGCTCACATTGCTTATAATTTCTATCCCCTTTGTTAAGATCACTTTTGTCCTTCACTGGGCAGGCCATTGCAGCATCATTTTGTGGCAAATCTTTGGAACTAACCACATCCTAGAGTCATTTCAAATAATGTTAACTGAGTTACAGATAACAGGGAAATGCAGTTGAAAATGTTGTCTAATGAATAGGAAGACTATTTGAAGCATCAACAAGAGATTAAAGGTTCAGAGTCAAAATGAAATTTGGAATGATTTTAAATGTTGCATTAAAGCAAGTCAAAAGGAATTCCTACTCCCAGGAAGCTTATGGTTTTAGAGCAGCAATTGGTGCCATTCTGGAAGAGTCTGAGGGGAGAATGGCTGACCTGCCATTAGTTGGTGTCTAATTCCTGACATCTATTTGGGAAAGAAATGGCTGCTAGGGAAAACAACAACAACAACAACAACAACAACAACAACAAACAAACAAACGAAAAAACACTTTAGTACTGTCTGCCTTCTGTGATAAAATTCATTCTGAACCCCTAGTACCTGTTACATTAGTCCTTCTTTCTTACTAAATCTGATGGTAAAACTAAACCAAACCAAATGAAAACCAAAACCATAAATCATATGTATATATATTATACATACACAAACAAACTAGTGGAGTCAGAAAGAGTGAATCAAGTGGAATTTTACATTTACTTAAAAAGGCCCTCACGTATTTAAGTATACTGATTCTCAGAGGGTTTGTTAAAATTATTCCTGTTTTCTAACATTTCACTCTCATGCCATCCCTTAAAACTTGCAGGGTTCTATTGGGCTCATTAAATAGTACCAGAATTTATAAGGATAATTTGGAACTTAGTGCTTCTTTGTAAAACTTCCTTAGCAAGAGTTAAGTTGATACTGATATGATGCATTTTCTTTCTTTCTTCCTTCCTTTCTTCTTTTCTTTTCTTTCTTTCTTTTGTTCTTTCTTTCTTTCTTTCTTTCTTTCTTTTGTTCTTTCTTTCTTTTGTTCTTTCTTTCTTTCTTTCTTTCTCTCTCTCTTTCCTTTGTTCAAGTTAAGTAGAAGCTTTACAAAGGAAGTCAGTCAATATTTAAATTAGAATGGCTGTCAAATCGTTATGTGGAAAAGTCAGAGAGGTTGACCTGCCTGGGAGAGGTTGGCAACTCCCTGGCAAGTATCTCTGCTACATGTCACTCAGTAACTGAGGTATTGATTTTGAGAGTTGGTTCTTCAGGCTCCACCCCATCCTTGATGTTAGTCTTTATGATCTGTTATCTGGCAGCTATTGGGCATGACTACAGTTCTGTTTCTGAGAGCTGAATTGTATAGTTACTGACCCTTAGGGTTAGAAAGCATTTTGTAGACCAATGACCACTATCCATTATTAATGCATTAACTGAATAGGATGCGGGACCTACTGTCATCCGTTCTCTGGTGGAATAATTCTAGAAGCAGGGGCTCACAGTGCCCATTGTGGGGTGGGAGGATGAAGTCATTTTTTTAGATCCGAAATCAGTCTTTTTAGAGCTAGCTGTGAGCACTTACATGATCTGGCTAGGTCAGTCTGCTTACCCAGTAACTTGTTAAATTTTCAGTTGATCAATGTTAAATGATGAGTCAGAGTAGAGTGGCCCTCTCATCTTCTGCTCCACTCTCATAGTTTCAGTGATGTGGGAAACTAGATTTAGGGGTCAGCTGGATTTAGAATTTCAATGCCTTTTATTCCATTGCTGTCTTCTCACTATTTCCTTCATCTAGCTACACACCCTGGGTTCACAAGGGAGATATATAGACACACATGTACATGTACATATACACAAACACACATGCAGACAAAATGGCACCCATTTGCCTCAGGGATCTCAAACCCCTTTGCCATTTCCTGGTGACCTGCCTGAACCCAATGAAGAACGCTTTTGCTTCTAGAAGGCAGCCATCTTCCACGGCAGTCCATATACATGTGTGTCCTTATAAACGGGGAAATAAAGGCTATTCTTATAAATTTAAAAGAGAGTTTTTTTCCCCCTAAAATTTAGGAATTAACTTTCTCATATCAGCTAGACCCTCCTTGGCAGGGGCAGTTCTTAGTTTCTAAGTAAAATATCCTTCAACGTAAGGGCAAACAACAGTAGTAAAATTCCAGAACAGACCACATCCTGGGAAAGCAAGAAAAGCAAGAGACAGTTTGTCTAGCTTGATTGCTTTTGACTATTCTGCATCCTGTGGCTATGATCCTACAAATCTATCAGGTGTTAGTTCCTTGTCTCATCTTTGGGCCTTTGATATAAGATATCATATCATGTGTGTGTGTGTGTGTATAGATAGATAGATAGATAGATATAGATATATAGATATATATATATAGATATATCTTGTCACTACTCTATGCATATATGTGTGTGTGTGTGTGTGCATATATAATGTATAGACAAAGAAATTACTTAGGCACTGAAAAGTAATGAAGTAATGAATCAGTTTTTGGCACAGGTCTTTTTGGTCATGCTTAGGTAATTTATTTGAATTCCTTGCCTTACAGTTGAACTTTGTTAGGTAATTTTTGAATTGAGTTACCCGTGAACATTATCAAGTGTTAAGGGCTTTGTTGGAAAATGTCCCATTATAATATTCAATAGAAATCCCATTTGGCTTTTCAGTTTGCTGTGTGTAGCTAACGTGAGATAATTTTCATGTTGTTCAACAGAGCAATTCAATTTGAATGAATAATGAATAGTTATCCTTAGAAAGCACAAAGAGGACACAATGTCTTTAGCATTAAGTTCAGGAAACCCCAATATTGGTGCCTGAATCTGGTTTCTCTTGAGAATTTTCATGTGTGGCCTTTGACAAGGCAGGTTAAACTTAATAAAACAAAAACTATCTATACACTGTAGATAATTTCCTAAGCCTACTAATGACCAAAGTAATCTATATAAGAATCTGGGATAGAAAAGCTAAAGAGCTAGAAGAAATTAACTTGGAAGTAAGGAGAGCGTTGATTGCAAGTGGAGGGCTTTTGGACAGTGGTAGTTTTTCTTGTGTCTTCTAGTAGAAATAGGTTCATTTCTTTAGCTTTCAGCCATCCAGTTACTTTCTTTATTTGATGAACTCCCTACCAGGTAAGTCATTTTAGGAAGCAGGGCCCTCTCCTACTCTATGAACTGGAAAACACAGATCTTCAATAATCAAGGCAGAGCAAATAGGTTGCAACAGTTGGAAGCTGAGTCTGGAGCTAATTATACAAAAAGGCAAAGACAGGAGATAATTTGTTGTGGTGCATCAAGATGGTGGAAACCAACTCTTGCTTCCATGGGGGTAGTGTGGGGACAGGAGCAGCAGGTAGCATCCCATGCAGGGATGATGCCAGTGCAGATGTGTTCCCAGTGCCCAGGAATAACTGCAGCGGTGTCCTTATCACACTGACCCTATAGTGTGGCTTGGGATGTGGTTCTAAGCAGTCTATATTCATGTTTCTTAGACTTCAATTTGTAAGTCTGTGGGTTACCCCCCCCCAATATGTGTGTGTATATGTGTGTGTATATGTGTGTGTGTGTGTGTGTGTATATATATATATGTATATATATATATATATACATATATATATATATATATATATATATTTGATAGCTTAAGTTCTTTTTCTGTTGAGTATAGTCAGATTTAGTTTCTGTTGCTGGCAGTCAAGAGTCCTAACAAATTCAGCAGTAGACGAACTATTCCTATTTTGCATGATTGAAATCAGCCCGTCCAGAAGTATGACACCTTAAGAATTGTATCCCCCTTCATTTATCCTCATAATAAACCACCATTCTCCACTCCTCTCCCATACCAGTCCCCCAGGGCAGGAAAGGGCCATAGGGTCATTGAATGTAAGATGCTAAAAAATTGAAATTTGAGTATTCCAAGTTGGCTATTCTATGCTCTTAGCTTACAAAGTAAACATGGTTAAATTTTAAATGATTTGAGATTTAGGTTTCACATAGTGGAAGATCCATTTAGTTTATCTTTCTACATATCATAAAAGGGTGGGAAGACTTTAGAACCGTTACCTACTTATTTTTTAAAGTTTATTTATTTTTGACAGAGAAAGAGACAGACAGACAGAGCGTGAGCCTGTGAGGGGCAGAGAGAGGGAGACACAGAATCCAAAGCAGGCTCCAGGCTCTGAGCTGTCAGCACAGAGCCCAACGCAGGAATCAAACTCACGAACCAGGAGATCATGACCTAAGTTGAAGTTAGATGCTTAAACTGACTGAGCCATCCAGGTGCCCCATCTTATAACTCTTGATCTTAAACCTTTTTGCATCATAGATACTTAGCATCTAATGAAATTAGTGTATGTGTGATTGTATTTGTGTGTGTATATATACACACATACAAGAACTGTGTATGTGTATACAATTTTGAGCTTACAGATAAATTCTAGTTTAGGATCCTGCTTTAGATGACTGCATATTACCTGACATCCTGCAGGAGTTCCTTACATGGATGACTTAATATTGTTGCTCATGATGTATAGGTCTTATTCTAAATGTCCTCATTTCATGTATTTACATTGCACGTGGACAGAGGGTTTGAGAGCAGTTCTAGGATTCTGATTCCCAATGCTCTCCATTATTATTGAGAACAGATGACTTCCCAAGAGAGCAGGGTTTTGTGATGAGCCAGAGTTTATCCAAATCCCTTGATCTATATAGCACAGCACATTGCAATCATCACCACTGATAAATAATGCTATTGATGTCAACATTATTCAAGTTATCTGAATTTTCTCATATCAATTAATTCACTGGGACAGGGTAGTAAGGCTGTATCCTTCTTTATCAACATGCTATTTCCTCTTGGTATTTGGCAAAGCTTGGCTTGACCATCAGTTGGAAACAAGGTCTTCAACTTTTAGGACCAAGTATTCCCAAATGACCAAATTCTTGGGATTTTAGGTATTATTTAAAAATACATTAAGCATTATCTAAACTGAGAAGTGAAAGCATCCAAAGACAGAGGTATTTATCATTGTCCTTGGGGACCAGGACACTTGTTTCCCTGACTCACAACTGAGTTTCTCTTCAAGCCTTTCCCTTAGACAGCGATGGCTGCCTTCTCCAATGTTACACCCTCATCCGATGCTTGGTGGATGAAGGTACTAAAGGCTTGCTGTCTTGCCTACGTTTGGGACAGTTCTGAAAGGCCATACCACTTCCAGAGCTCCCTGGGCAATTGGCTGAGTCCTATAGTGGAAAATGGATCAAGTTCAAGTTCTCTCTCTTTGCAGTCCTACTTCCCTCACCTCCTTAAAATTATGCCCTAAACCACTCCTCAACAAGCTCCTGGATGCAAATACCCTTTTCAGAATATGTTTCCCAGGAAACCAACCCAAAATACATTGAGAAAGGTCTTAAGACTATGGAGTCCTAGGAGAATATCCTTCCTAGACTGGACGCCTCTCCAAACAATTGCTGCTTGATAATATAGCTTTCTTTCCTTGGTGACCAGGCACTAAGGGTCTATATCTTGGAGATATAGATTCCTGGTGTAACCTGTTTTCATATTCCAGTTGAAATTAGAAATATGTTTGTGGGGCACCTGGGTGGCTCAGTCGGTTAATTGTCTGACTCTTGATCTCAGTTCAGGTCATGATCTTATCGTTCATGGGTTCGAGCCCCATGTCTGGCTCTGTGCTGATGGCACAAAGCCTGCTTGGGATTCTGTCTCACCTTCTCTCTGCCTCTTCTCCACTTGTGCTCTCTCTATCTCTTTCTCAAAATAAATAAACTTAACAAAATCAGAAATATGTTTGAATGTTATATTTGAAATCTGAGAATGTTATTTGCATAGGTGAGCATTTTGGAAAGTTGGATGGATGACTTTTCCTTGGGGAGACTGAGTCCCAAGTGATTGATAGACTCCATGCTTTCTTCTTCCATCTTATTCCTAGTGCTGCAATCCACAAGTCCTTTCAATGAAAGCATCTAGTGGCCATTTCTTGAGACAGACTACAGCAGTAACACACTCAGTCAATGCTGTTGTATTGCTTTCTCCGTGGCCAGCTACAGAAGGAGAGGTTCTTCCATTGACCGGAATAGGGCCAGGATCCTTAAGGAGGTACTCATCTCTCCTCTCCCAAATTCTGACTACACTAGTGAAAAGTTAACCTCTTCTTTTGATTAATGATTGTCCCTCTCTTCACCACTGGAAGATAGGACATGGGAATATATAGTGCTGTAGGTCTTTTTTTAAATTTATTTTGAATCTTTTCATCTAAACCCCCTACTCATTTAGGAAAGTCTTATTGAGAGTCTAGAACTAGAAATGATCATAATCAGACTAATCCAAGAGACCTTGATACCTTGATTTCATTTTAATGTTTATTCTTCACATAATCCCAGTACTTCACAAATACTTGGAAGGAAAAAAAAATAGACAAATAAGTATAGATAGTTATACAAGAAAGAGCGAAATGTTGCTCTCCATATCAGAAGTCCCTCTCACTAAAGATCACTCCTGTTGATATTTAGGAGGGATCTTTCCCGGGAACAAAACCTCATGCCTCCATGGCATGTGTTCACATGTGCACCCACACACGTAGACATTTCCCCAAGTCAGCTGCCACTGAAGTTTGGATATCCTCCATCTGGAGTGCAGGAAAAGAGACTTTGAAGGCCCCTGTGCTGAGTGTGTCTCTTTGGTTGTGTTGTGAATTTTCCTAGAATTAAGTCACTAGAGTCTCAGTGTGCGATGCTGTCTTATGCACAGGTGAATTCTGTGAGTGGTTTCCCTCTACCTATCATTCCGTTTGTTTTCACAGTATGTAACTCCAGCCATGAGGAACAAAGCTGTTGCCTGCAGATAAAATACCACATAAACAAGTTGACAAGGGTAGAAAACATATGGCAAAGTTGGTGCATGCTGTTAAATGTAAATACCATTTGAAATCATCTTTTTAATTACTGCATACTTGGCTGTGATGATAGAAAATCAAAATATCCAGTTATTCCATTAAACAGCCAAAAAGAGAAAAGAAAGAAAAAGGGCAGCTGAGTGAGTATATTTGTATATATGTGTGGGATGAGGAACCGAACTTTGATAATTTAGACAAACTCATGGTTGACTGAAATTTTCACCTTTTAGTCAATTTATAATAACACTAAGCATTCGAGATGAGTAGAAATTTAAAAAAAAAACAGTAGCTCAATGTGTAACTTTCTTATTTTTATGAACCTCTATTTTGATCTTTCTTCAATGCTCATTTAACCCTTTACTTAAGTGTTTGTGAGATTTGGCCTTGTAGAAGATTGAGTTTTGGATGCTGAGGGTACAGCGGTGAAAAAATCAGACAAAGTTCTTGTCCTCTTCCACTAACAATTTAGTGACGATGTAGAGTCACTCGCTTAAAATATCTATCTTTAACGACTTCATTGGATGGCCTACACATCGTGAGCTTTATTTTCCTCAAACACTGGCATTTCACCCCTGACACTGATCATGGAAAGAGATAAATGTGCTGCCCTAGCCAACACCATGGTGATAAGTGAGCATCGGTCTCTGAGTGCACATCTAGCTCTAAAGTCTTGTTGATACAAGTCATGTTTGGCCAAGAATTCTTGCTGGTCTTCCCTCCTCTGCTCGCTCAGTTGAGGATGAGTCTGAGCTGTACAGCTTTCATCCTGGGAAGAAAATGCTAATCTCTCATTTTACAGCCTCTGAGCATGACTGTTTCTCTTGGGGTGGGAGTGCTTCCCCCATGTTTTATCTGAAAGAGGGGGAAGGATAAAAATACAATCACTCTTTGCTTTTATCATTTCCGTTCAAAGAACTCCATCTCAAATTTTTAGTCCTCTCTTAAGTAGCTTGGATGGAATGGTGGGGACTGGTTGTTTCGCTGTCACACAGACCTACAAGAATGTGCTAGTGCCTTTCTTTAGGGTGTCTCGTTGCTCATCAAGTATCACCCTCATCCCTGTAAAAATTTCTAAACAACAGGAAACGTCCCATTCCGTATCTTGTTACCTGAAGAACAAGATGAAGCACAATAAGGAAAAAGAAAGTCACTGTCTTTCCCAAGTAAAGAGGAAGGGGAAAATTTCCTTCTCCCTTCCTCCAGCACCTAGTGTCCTGCGAGGACCTGCCAGAGGCCAGATCCAGGCATTTGCCCCCTAATGGTGAAGCCTGAGGTGTGCAACTTAGAGATCAATGTCCTAAGCTTCCAAGAAATGACCCTATTTGGTTCAGAAGATAGTCTGACTCCTAGGTGAGAGAATGCCCACTCACAGCGTCACCAAGCATTCGGAAAATTATTTACTCCAGTGATCTTTGTAGGAAGATCTTTCAAACAGAAGACAACATGCTCTGGCGAACGGAAAGAGAACATACAGTAACCTCTCATAATCCCTCTGTGTTTGTAAGACCCTATGTGTTTCAGGTTTTAGCTGGCATTTATTTAATCCATGACAAGCAGTTTTTAAAATGTAAAAATAGATTTCACCTTTTCACTCTAATAACGTGTTATTTATAAACATGATACGTACTTAAATATCAGATGGATCTCCGTAGACTAAAGAGGAGTCTCCAATAACATTATGAAGTTAATAAGAAACAAAACAAATCAGGGGCGCCTGGGTGGCACAGTCGGTTAAGCGTCCGACTTCAGCCAGGTCAAGATCTCGCGGTCCGTGAGTTCGAGCCCCGCGGCGGGTTCTGGGCTGATGGCTCAGAGCCTGGAGCCTGTTTCCGATTCTGTGTCTCCCTCTCTCTGCCCCTCCCCCGTTCATGCTCTGTCTCTCTCTGTCCCCAAAATAAATAAAAAACGTTGAAAAAAAATTTAAACAAAACAAATCAGAATTTTTACGTTTTTAATGGGTTTATTGCTTTAGTATGACTCAATTCTTTTGGAGTAAAATATAGATTTAATTCCTTAAACATAACTCATGATTGCAATTTTAGGATTTTATACTCATCAATGAAGCATCGTCTTGTATCCTAGTGCTTTTACATACCAAACAATATTGCTCACATCAAATAATATTTTTATAACTTAGATGAGATTTGCTCTTTGGAGTGGTAAAAATACTTTATAAAACTTGATGATCTTCAGAAAAGCCAGGTACCCAGCCTTCTTCACTGTGAATTTTATGCACGATCATTTCTAAGTCATCCTAATCAGATTAAAATTGATTCCCATATTATTATTTAAATCATCAGAGGAATAGCTGTCAAGCTTGTCATCAATTCTCCATTCCAATTTAAAAATCCTCACAGGACATATGTCCAACCATTTTACCTTATACTTCTAGATCTTTTTATTTATTCTCCTACCTGGAAAGAACCTTTTTTCTTCTATGTATAGATGCCTTTACATAGACTTTCATTTCCTTTGCGTTTTGGCTCTTCAACTCCAGTTTCTTTGGTCTTTATCAAAAGTGTATGTTAGGGGCACCTGGGTGGCTCAGTCGGTTAAGTGTCTAACTCTTGATTTTGTTTTGGGTCATGATATGTCAATTTGTGAGTTTGAGTCCCACCATGGTTCAGCACTGACAGTGCAGAGCCTGCTTGGGATTCTCTCCTCTCTTTGTGCCCTTTCCCCACTCTCTCTCTGTCTCTGTCTGTCTCTCTCTCTCTCTCTCTGAATAAATAAATAAACTTCATTTTTTTAAATTAAAAAAGTGTTTGTTAAAAATCAACCATGCAGCTCATTTAACTTAAATCGCACCCTCTCCCCCTTCTCACCTACAAGAAAAGGAAAACCAACTTTCATTGGAGATGCTTAGTTTGTATGTCAGTTAAATAGCCCAGTGTTTAAGAAAACTACATTCTGAGTCTGGTTTTAGCCGCTGGAGATACAAGAGAGTAACACATAGTTCTTGTGTCATGAAATTCATAGCAGTTAAGGAAAAAAAAAAGAAGAAGAAGAAGTCGGGCATTTTGTTTCTTTAGGAGGTTAACTTCAGGGTCTAAAGTTGCATTTATCAACATTAATTATAGGTCTGTTTTTCAAATATGTCTCACCAGTGAATCTGTTTCTGGTTGTCTTTTTGCTGAATTAGTTGTAGAGCAAAGATGTGCTATAAAAGCAGTAATTGAGGGACAGTGAATCTTTATTTACCTTCTCATTTGTGTTATGTCATTGTGTGAACATGTACATTGACTTGAGTTTCTCCTGCTACTCTAATGGGTCTCACATGCTGAGTAACCATCATAGATCTGAAATTCCATGGGTTTTCTTACTGATTGTCATTTTTTTCATTTAAATTAAAACCTGAAGATAGAATTTTTTTTCAAGTTTTGGGTGGTCATTAAGTCTTGTTTCTAGGGTTGTCTCTTAAAGGTAATTTATTGTAATGCTTATCAGATAAAGGGCCTGCACATATGTGGTTGAGCATATGAGAATTCTCTTTCAATAACCATTTTTCCCACTGAGCTATCATATTTTTTTAATGCTTTATTTATTTTTGAGAGAGAGAGAGAGAGAGAGAGAGAGAGAGAGAGAAAGAGCAAGAGCAGGAGTGGAAAGAGGGAGACACAGAATCCAAAGCAGGCTCCAGGCTCTCAGTGTTAGCACAGAGCCTAATGCGGGGCTCAAACTCACCAACTGTGAGATCATGATCTGAGCCAAAGTTGATTGCTTAACCAACTGAGCCATCCAGGCACCCCTGGCCTATCATATTTTTTAAAATACTTTTGAACTTTGCTCCAGAAGATACCGTGTGTGTGTGTGTGTGTGTGTGTGTGTGTGCGTGCGCGTGCGTGTGCACGTGCATGCACCCTTGTTTTTTTTTGTTTTGTTTTGTTTTGTTTTGGTTCAAGAACCTCAAACTATGGACCTTCTTCTCAGAAAAGCTGATATTTGAAAAACACTTACTTTATGAGTTTGTGATTCCCATACACCAATAAACATTGCCCCATAATATCAGAGGGGTAAGAGAATAAGGGTAGTGAAACCATGAATGCATGAGTTTGCAGGTGCTGGTTGACCCGCACAATTAAATAGCACTTTAGAAATTATAGATCTGTTTCCAAGGGAACAGGCTTCCCAACACATTTTTTTGTGAAGACACTGGGGGCAAGAGAAAATGGTCAGTGTGAGATGATCAGCCTAGATATGGCACTGGCCAGACAAACATAAGAGTGATGAATGATGTGTTTCTTTCTCAATAGCAGTGGGATGGATTTGTGAGGGCACCCAACTCTTTTGGCAGCAGAGAAAAACCTCTTTATTCTTCTCTCTTTCTTACCATCCTCAGACGTTGGGTAGGATCCCAGGTCCTTATTAAAGGGGATAGAGACACCCTGAGGGGCCTTGACAAGGCAGAGCCAGAGCTGTCTGGTACCCCCAGAGAATTGGTCCCTGGGCCACTCAGGGGAGAGATAAAGCCCCAGGAGTGAGGTAAAGACAAGAATGAAAGGAAAAGGACACAGGGTAAAGACAAGAAATCTGGACTCTAGTCCCTGGCCATCACTTGCCTACCATGGCACCCTGACCAATGTTAGCTGCCCTCAAATGGATGGCAGGGGCTGGCAGGGCTGGCTCTGGGCCCAGATGTAAGGAGTGAAACACAGGGCAGAGAAGTCCAGGATGCTCATACTGAATTATGACTTAGATTGGGCAGGGATCATGGACTCCATCTTGCTGAGTTTATTTCCTGGAGGTCACCCATCTTATTTGGATGATCCAGCTTTCTGGTCCTGAGGTAGCCAGAAGCTCACATGTGGAGACTTTGGTAGATGGGTCAGGGAGCCAGACCTCTGGCCAGCCCACCAAGGATCTCTGGCATAGCTCAGTGCATTTATGGCCCCTTCTGGTCTCAATTTTTCCCATATGTGAATGTGGAGTCCCGGACTCCATTATTTCTATGAGTCTTTGTAGCATTAGCATTTTACATTTCTAGAAGTCCAAGACTCCCAGTGTCCGATCAATGCTTCTTGGCTGGCCAGAACTCACATTTAAGAATCTCTATTTCAACCTAAAAAAAAAAAACAAACAATGTAAAATTGACCATTTAACCATTTTTAAGTTTATAGTTAAGTGACATCATGTACATTCACATTATTGTCTTACCATCCGTCACCGTCATGCAGCCACAGAATTAGTTTCACAAAACTGAGAGAGTGTGCCTGGTAATAACTCCCCATGGCCCCTCCCCTAGTCCTTGGCCACCATCACCCTACTTTCTATCTCTGTGAATTTAGCTACTCTAGATACCTCAGATAAGAGGGATCGTATAGCATTCATGCATTTATGACTGACCTGTTTCACTTGGCATAATGTCCTTAAGCTTCATCCATGTCGCTGTGATTATCCATTCATTTGTTGATGGACACTTGGGTTGCTTCTACATTGGGCTGTTGTAAATAATGCTATGAGCGTGGGTATACAAATACCTTTTTGAGAACCTGCTTTCAGTTCATTTGACTGTATACCCAGAAGCGAAATTGCTGGAACATATGATAATTTTGGAGGAACCACCATATTGTTTTCCATAACTGCTTCACCATTTTACATTTCTTTTTTTTTTTTTTAATGTTTATTTATTTTTGAGACAGAGACAGAGCATGAATGGGGGAGGGGCAGAGAGAGAGGGAGACACAGAATTGGAAGCAGGCTCCAGGCTCTGAGCCATCAGCCCAGAGCCTGACGCGGGGCTCGAACTCACGAACCGTGAGATCGTGACCTGAGCCGAAGTCGGACGCTCAACCAACTGAGCCACCCAGGCGCCCCAACCACCATTTTACATTTCTCCTGACAGTGCACAAGTTCCATTGTCTCCACATCACACCAACATTTGTATTTTCTTTTTCTTTTCTCTTCTTTCTTTCTTCCTTTTTTTTTTTTTTTGACAGTAGGCATCCTAATGATAGTGAGATGGTATCTCATTAGGTTTTGATTTGCATCTATCTGGTGGTTGGTGAAATTGAACATTTATTCTTGCTTTTGGATCATTTATATGAGTTTGGGTAACTCTTCAAGTCTTTTGCCCATTTTTTAAACTAGATTGGGTGCTTTTAAACTAGCAGGGTGCTTGGGAGGCTCATTTGGTTAAGCCCTAGACTTTGGCTCAGGTCATAATCTCGGGGCTCACAGGTTAGGGACCCACATGGGGCTCTGTGCTGACAGCTCAGAGCCTGGACACTGCCTCAGATTCTGTGTCTCCGTCTCTCCTGCCGCTCCCCCAACTCGTGCTCTATCTCTATTTCAAAAATAAATAAACATTAAAAAAATTAAAAATAAAATTAAATTGGATTGTTTGCCTTTTTTGTGGTTGAGTTTCAGGTCTATTTACAGTTCACCCATGAACACTGCAGGAGTTAGAGGCATTGGCAACCCCCCCTCCCATAGTTGAAGACATACTTGTAACTTTTTGCTCCCCAAAGAGTTAACTGCTAATAGCCTACTGTTGAGTAGTTCTCAGTCGATAACATCTCTTTTGTCTTTTATATGTATTATATACTGTATTCTTACAACAAAGTAAGAAAAGAAAAGAAGAGAAAGAAAAGAAAAGAAAAGAAAAGGAAAGAAAAGAAAAGAAAAGAAAAGAAAAGAAAAGAAAAGAAAAGAAAAGAAAAGAAAATGTTGTTAAGAAAAACATGAGGGGCACCTGGGTGGCTCAGTTGGTTAAGCATGTGACTGTTGATTTTGGCTCATGTATGATCTCACCACTTGTGGGTTCAAGCCCTGTGTCAGACTCTGTGTTGTCAGCATGGAGCCTGCTTGGGATTCTCTCTCTCTCTCTCTCTCTCTCTCTCTCTCTCTTCCTCTCTGTCCCTCTGTCCCTCTCTCCCTCTCTCTCTCTGCCCCTCCCCTGCTTGCATGCTCTCTTTCTCTCAAAATAAATAAATAAATTTCAAAAAATCATGAGGAGGAGGAAATACATTTATAGTCCTATACTGTATTTACTGGAATAAAAAGAAAGAAACACTGTGTCTCAGTGGACCCATGCAGTTCAAACCTATGTTGTTCGAGGGTCAACTGTAATTTCTTCCTTCTTTCAGACAAATTTGAGCACTATTTATAAATTGAATGTTATTTATATTGAGATATTTTTTTAATTAGGAAATTTATTCCAACCTGAGATATGGAAATTTACTTTATTCTGACTGACTTCTTCTATAGTGTTAGGATTAAAAATAGTAAAGGAATTACTTTCATGAGACAAGAGAGGAACTTAGAATTTTCCTTGTAATTGATTAAGGTACCACCTGGAAACCTTATGGTGCTCTAGTGTTTTAAGTTCACTGTTTAATTGTGGTGCATGGATGACAGTTAAGTATAAATAACTTTCTTACATTGAGTGATTTTCAAGCAATGTTCCCTCAGCTCGTAATAGCAGAATTTAGTATTTATGTGGGATTGTAACTTTCTGGGTATCTACTGATGATCACTTTTGGAGTCTTTTGCATGTTGGGAGAAATGGAATGATTATGAAAAACCCTCTTCCAAAGGTGGTATTTCAAACCTGATGTAACTAGTCTTAGAGGGCAAAGGTTGGGGTGCCTGGGTGGCTCCCTTTGTTAAGCATCTGGCTGTGGCTGAGGTCATGGTCTCACAGTTCGTGAGTTTGAGCCCCACATGGGGCTCGCTGCTAACAGCACAGAGTTTGCTTTGGATCCTCTGTCACTCCCTCTCTCTGTCCCTCCCCTGCTTGCACTCTCTCTTACTCAAAAATAAACATTAAAAAAATATAAAGTAATCATTTGCTTTATATAAAAAAAAAGATCAGAAGTCACATAACTTTGCAAATTCCTTTCTTGTTTTATGATTTACAATCAGATATAGTGTCTTTATTAATCATTCATTATCAGTTATATTTTTGATATAATTATTAGCTCTTTGCTCTTTTAAAATGGGGAAGAAGCTATAATTTATCTTGGACACAATTGGGAGATTATGTCTTGGAAATTTTTAAGTTATCTAGTCCACTAGTTTCTAAACCTCAATGCTCACACGTTCACTAGGGGAGCTTGCTTAAAAAGCTCAGCCCCACCAACAGAGATTTCTGATTTAACATACAGGCTAAGTCCTAAAAATCTGTAGTTTTAGCCAGCACCTCCAAAGGATTGTGATAAAGCTGCTCACGAACAGAATTTAGAGTAATAGATAGTCCATCTCCTTAATTTATAGGATTAGGGTAGTGATGCTTAGGATAAAAAAAGTTACCTGGCCAAGAGCACATGGGTAGTAAGTGACCGAGCTTGGATTTGAAATGAGTCTCCTAATTCCAAAACCATATATAGATGGTTGATTTTCCAAGAATTAAATAAAATATGTAACAGCTAATTAAATATTGTTTGTACTGATGCCAAATCTCTTCTTCTTTGCGTGTTTGAAGTAAACTTGATAATCTGTCAGAGGTTCAGCTCCATCAGTATGCACCTTGATTTCCATTGTAGAGGTAGATATTAACCGTGGAGCCACATAGAATCAAGATGGAATCTTTGCTTTGGAAGTTCCTTATTGAAATCATCTGCTATACCCATTTTTATAAAACTTGGCATGTATTCTCTTAAAATAATGAAATGCCCCCATTGGAGACATTTGTGTTGATTTGGATACCAGATATATTCCCATTTCTGTTTGTTATTGCTGTTAATCTAGTATCGTGGTTAATTATTTCCCAGGATCAAATCCTAACCTGCCGTTTACTCTCTCTATGACTTGGGTAACTTTCCTATCCTCTCTGGGCCCTGGTTTTCTTATTGGTAAGATACTCATAAGACTGACATCTCACAGAATTGTTCTAAGAATTAAATTAGATGAATCATGTAAATAATTTGACCAGTGCTAGGAGCATATACAAAACAGAAAATTTAACTGGGTTTACCTGGATAACTATATAACTTATCCATGCACTTGTGGGTCAAAAATCTCTACACTTGAATATTATGCCTGGAATATATGAGTATTTATTCTAGGTGACCAGGTCAGGAAGCTATTGAAGGCATTACTGGCATTTGAAATGCAAACAACACACAAAAAATAAATCCATATTTCTGAAAGATGTGGGATTAAAGAAAAGGAAATTTATTTCTTAATAACATTTCTGCTTGACCTTAGTAGGATTCATACAAGGTGCTAAAACTGGTCTCAGAAGAACCTCCTTTCCCCCCAGAAAAAATTTATGTAAAATTTCCAGTTGAGTCTCCTGTATTTTTGGTCCTTGGCGTCCGTTCTTGGCCTTCATAAATCATGTCTCTCAGGTTCAAGCAGAGAAATTAATTGGTAATTAATTTGAAGGTAGAACTTGGTTATCTGAGCCCTTATTCTAATGTGTCTGAAACACTAGCTGAAGACCTGCTTTATATAACAGTCTTTCTCCTACTTCGGTCCTGCCTCAAAGGTCTGAAAACTCGTGTAATTTCAAGATTGAGTAGTTTGTCATTTTGATCCTCTCAATCTGCTTTAACCTAACAGGTATTTCTGTTGTTAGTGTTTAGTATCTCTGTTGTTTGTGATTTTGACAATTCCTGAAATGGATTTTCAGTATGTTTTGGTTTTTTTCCTGCTGTTATTACCTAATTCACCAGTTATGGATGGTTCCATTCTGTTCTTTCCCTTTCATTGTCATTTTTAGTCATTTTCAGAACTTAGAAAACTGGTTGGCTTCCCTCCAAGTGTTACATAACAGGTTTGTGTGCATATGCTAGGTGTCAAGGTTTATATACAATTACCAATAACTGTGAGTCTTTAAATCAGTGCTCTTAAAGCTTCGTTGTATTTAAAAGCCACATGGGATGTTGGTTAAAACTCTGCTTTGTAGGTTCCTAATCCCACAAGATTCTGATTTAATAGCTAGGGGTTGGTCCTAGGAACCCAAATTTTTAATAAAATACAATTTTTATGGATGTGGATCAGGAATGGTGGTTAAAGAAACTTCAAGACTAAGCTTAATGTCATATTAGGAAACCAGTTATTAATGTCTTCCCTCATAGGGAGAGTTTCAGAAGCTTACTTTGGAGACAGTTTCTATTAGAAGATATATTGGTCTGACTTGGGTCTTTACACTTGGATCTTTAGCATGGGGTAGTTCAAAGAACATCCTCTTTGTTGCCTTAACCTTGACTTTTATCAGCTGAGTAACCCTTGGGAAAGCCACTTAGGTTCTCTGAGCCTCAATTCCTTTTCTATAAATAACAGTGTAAGTGACTGTCAGAGGCAGCTGGGAGGATTAAGAAAAATAAAAGCTGTCTGAAGACGATGTTGCCATAGTGCCTGGTGTATCTTGAGAAATCGATACATGTTAGTTCTTTTCCCATATATCTGCCTCATTTCTGCTACTTACCTGTCTTGACTCTCGGAGTCTTCATGACCTCTGCCTCCGGAATAGTTACTTGCATATAAGCTACTTCTTTGCCTTGATCTCCCACTACATAGTGACCTTGGCTGTTAGGTTCAGAAACTTTCTTCTTTTTGCCCCAGTAGCCCAAATGAACTCACTGGTTTGACATCTCAGTGCTTTCCTGGAATGCTGATCTCAAGTTCTGAAATTAACTAGTGGACAGTATACCTCTGTGCCAATTATGAATTTTTAAAGTGGAATTATAAAAAAAATTCAGAGTAATGAAACTATTATTTACTAAGACTCCCTTATTTATTCTGTAAACCATTCCTACAGTATCTTCAGTAGGTTTCTTATCTTGTGTACCCTGACTCTTCTGGGGAATTCAAATATAATCAGATGCATACCTTTGTTTTTTCTTGGTGACTGTTTAACACAGTCATCTTTTGCGGGCGCCTGGGTGGCTCAGTTGGTTAAGCATCTGACTCTTGGTTTTGGCTCAGGTTATGATCTCATGGTTTGTGAGTTCAAGCCCCACATCTGGCTCTGTGCTGATAGTGCAGAGCCTGCTTGAGTTTCTCTCTCTGCCTCTCTCTCTCTTCCCCTCCCCCTCTGACTCCCTCTCCCCAAAATAAACATTAAAGGAAATCATCTTTTGCATAAAGGAAGGGGCACTTATCTTGGTCACAACATCAAGTAAGTCTAGTTTTCCCAAAGCCCAGGTCACTACAATCCCAAAATAATGACTTTGACATTTATGATCCCTTTAATCTCTGAGAATCAAGTGGCTTCTCCATAGAACTTGCTTTCAGTGAAAACTTTGCATTCAGAGAAACTAGTTCTTTAGTTTGAAAAGAAAGCTTACATTTCAAAGCATAAGGACATAATAAATCTATTTTTGGTGTAGTTGAGTGCACCTAACAAAAGTTATTATAGAGATGCTACATTGATCTCAAGATTTAAAATACAAGTATATATTCTGGAAAATGCCAAAAAGCATTGTATGACTCAGTCTCCTCTGCTCAGAAGCCAGAAATTATATTTAACTAAACAATCACAATTTATTGAAGCATGGAGAATTCCATATCCCAAATCCTCTAAGTACATCTATTTGGAATGCTTATTGAATCTGAGGTATATAATATGACATTTATAAAGATACATGTGCGTATCCATGTACCTATATACATTGATAACTGTGTAAATAAACTATTTGATCATTTAACTTTAGTGTTTTTATCCACCCACTGAGCAAATATCACATTCTGATTATGTACCAAGAACTATAATAGGTTCTTCAGGGACGACAAGGGAAAAAGGAAGTTTCAAGACATGAGCACTGTCAAACACTATTCGTAAGAGTGGAAATTGGTACATGTATGCAGGGAAATTGGACAGAATCTCTTAAAATCTGAAAATCTTTAAGTAAAGATTATTTTTTATTATTTAAAAATGTTTTATTTATTTATTTATTTATTTATTTTGAGAGAGAGAGAGAGAGAGAGAGAGAGAGAGAGAGAATGTCCATCAGTTGGAGAGAAGCAGAGAAACAGGAAGAAAGAAAATCCCAAGCAGGCTCTGTGCTGTCAGCAGAGAGCCCAACGCAGGGCTTGATCTTATGAATGTTGAGAACATGACCTGAGCCGAAACCAAGAGTTGGACGTTAACCAACGAGGTCATTCAGGTGCCCCCAAATCTGAAAATGTTTACCTTTGATCCTACATTGTCCTTGCCACTTCCGGAAATTTCTCCTGAAGGAAAATGTGTGTGTGTGTGTGTGTGTGTGTGTGAGAGAGAGAGAAGTGTGTAAATGAGTTTTAATTGCATTATCACTTATAAAGAGAAATGAAAATCAAACCAAATACCCCTCAGGAGAGGACTGGTTAAATGTACAGGACACGAGAGAATTGTGGGATAGTATCCATAATAAAGAGATCTCATTATGGATGTAGTCTTACAAAGTAAAGCCAGAGTTAAAAAACAAACAAACAACAACAGCAAAAACCAAGAGTTGTGTATCATGAGTGTACTTCATGAAGAAAAAGTAAAACACACAATAAAAATGATAGCAATATATTAAAATAGAGAAATATTAAAACATTGGAGAAATCTTTAACCCATTGAAGGCGTTTATCTCAAGTGGGTGAGATTTGGGGGGTTTTCACTCTCTGTATTATGTATTTCTGTAAGATTTAATTTTATAAAAAATTATCCAGAAAAAATAACAAAGTTGGCATATTTTTGTTTTATTATTTTCACAACATCTCCTGTTCCTCAGTCTAACAGGGGAAGAAGTGTGTATTAGTTTTCATGAAACAAAGTCACTTGTTGAAAGTTAGATGCTCATCAGAGCTGGTGGGTCCAGAAACCAGTTGTCTGGATCTTGTCAAAGTTTGTGTGTCCTTCCTGGCTCTTTAGGCCACTATGAGCTTTTTTAATTTTTATTTTTTTAAATATTTATTTATGTTTTGAAAGAGCTCAAGCAGGGGAGGGTAGAGAGAGGGGGGCAGAGGATATGAAGCAGGTTTTGCGCTGACAGGCTGACAGCAGTGAGCCAGATGTGGGGTTCGAACTCACCAACCGTGAGATCATGACATGAGCTGAAGTCGGACGTTCAACCCACTGAGCCACCCAGGTGCCCCAGCCACCAAGAGCTTTTGACTATTGAATTGGCATTCTAGAAGTATCAAAGTACAGCCTTTAAAGAGAAGCGAGACTAGAAAAGACAAAGTTGACAGATACTTAAATTCTTTCAAAATTATTTGGTCATTTCTATAAAAGTTATTTTTTCCATTATTCACGGGGCAGAATTATCAACTTAGAAACGAAGGAAATGCCATTACACTTCACACACATGCACACAAAAAAACGCTCAAAATATTTGTGTGATTTTTTTTTCAAAAGCACCTATTTTATTTTTAACTTAACATAATGGGTTGGAACAATCAAGCTTTCAGAAAAAGAAAATTATAGATATAAACTTTCAAAAATGGAACCGGATATAGGTCTCTCTTGCTTTACTGCATTAAAACATGTAATTTTTTTCTTTATCAACAATGTTACACATGTATCTGCCAGGGAACTTAAATGTATCCAAGCATTGTGTTTCATTTTGAGCTTGATTGAATGAGAACAAAAAAACACAACGTGTTTATTTGAAAAGACTGGCTTTACTCTTGTTTTTTAACAGATTTTTTAACCTGACAGTGGATTGTGGTCAAATCCTTGCCTGTTTGGGGGGTTAAGTTTCTTTGTGGTTTTAGCTGGAAGTCTACACTTCCATGATCTCATATTTCCGGAGTTCGAGCCCCACGTTGGGCTCTCTACTGTGGGGCAGAGCCTGTCTGCTGTTGTGGCTCACACGACTGTCTCTAAAAGTTTCTTTGACTTTCAGAGTAAACACTAGAAGGTCAGAAGCTGTCATTCCTTGCTCTATCGCCTATATCGCTTTCTGTCTCCATCATCTTGAATCTTTTTATCTGCTGCTTGGGGTTCACTGCCAGCTAGGAGACTTATGTTTCTGTGACCATAAGTGATGACCCAGTAATTTGCCCATTTTCCTAAGCAGGCGGGTGGAAACGATTTCTGTTGTAAATGGTGGCTGTAATAAATAATAGGATTTATTCAACTAAATCCTCTTTATATCCTGCAGAGTAAAGCAGAACTATCTTAATGGCAGGGAATAAGGGGGTAATTTTGTTGGCAGAGTCTTGATTTTATTACCTTGCACTCTCCTTAGATTCCCTGAGCCTCAGCCAGCTGAAAAATAACCTTTTTGGTTCAGAGCTTACAAAATCTCAGCATGCCTTCTTGGCAAGGCAGCTCTAAGGTGCAGGATGGGGATGCCCTCTGCTTAGAGACTGTATGGGGGCCAAAGGCACAGCAGACATTAACACAGAAAGTGGCCCCTTTTGTTTGCTGATAGAGATACCTAGTGGGACTATTGAGTGAGCAGATGCCTGACTCAGCTTTTCCTCAGGGGTCCTTCAGAACCCACCCATCTCCCAAGACAACTTCTCTTTCCCTGTCCCTGAAAGGGCTTCTACTCTGGCAGGACCTAAAGGAAATGCACGTGAAGGCACACACGTGCACATGCACACATACACGTTAGTGCATGCCCACATGGACACAGCATACACACATGTGCAAAACATACACATCTTCCTGTCACCTTTCTTTCTTTCTTTTTTTTTTTTTAAAGGAGCTGGTTATTTATGAGAGAGAGAGAGAGAGATAGAGAGTGCAAACCAGCAGGAGCAGAGAGGGAGAAAGAGAGACAGAGGATCCGAAGCAGGCTCTGAGCTGATAGCAGAGAGCCCAACGTGGGGCTCGAACTCAGAAACTATGAGATCATGACCTGAGCCGAAGTCAGCACTCAACTTACTGAGCCATCCAGGCGCCCCTTTTCTGTCACCTTTTAAAACACTTAAGTCTTGAGCCTGGTCCCTAGTCAATAGATGCATGGTTTCACTTGTCTTGACTTCACCAGCTTTTAGGGTAAAATGGGAATGAACTAATATTTATTGATGAATTATACACCAAATACAGATTATATTTCTCATCTCTTTAAATGAGGCAATAGAGTAGCTAATATTATCGCCATTATCTAAGTAAAGACATTGAGAGTCATGGAGTGGAAGAATCCTGTTTGATTCCATAGAACTGAAATTCAGACTTCTGGACTTTCCCAGTCCAAAATATATGCACTTTCTAGTCCCCAGTGCTGACTCTCATGATTTAATGTGGAATGAATCAAACAGGATGTAGAATTATGCTACGGTGATAAAAATATTAAGGGTAAAAGACCGATGTGTTTTCAAGGAGTGGTAGGCTTTTCTTTGTTACGCTGCATTATATTTTCTGAAATGAGCACGTACATTTTACATTCAGGGAAATCACATCAGGCAAACGGTTTTGTTTACATTGAACGAGGCAATAATTTTCACAGTAAATTGACCACGTAGATTTTGCCGTCTCCTTCTTTCCGAGGGGGCCGGGCTTCAGGATAGATACTTGGTTGGCCTAGTGAAATAGAGCTTACTGATAACAGCATCAGGAGCAAGCCGAAATCTGCAGGAACAAAGTCATTACCTTGCTATGTTAACTGGGTGAGAGTTTTTCTTACAGGGCTCACCTTGATTAGTGCTCTGATGCTTAGGGGGATAAACTCCGACCTACCTATTATTTGTATAGTGAGTTTTATTTTTGTTCTACTTAGTTGAAGTTTTAAAGTTACCTATTTATATTTTTGTTGTTCAAAAATTTTGATACATAGTGGGTCTTCTGGACTTTGGGTAGTATTCCTGATCCCCCAAATCCCATTTGAGAATTTTTTGTTTAACTTTTCATTGTTGTTGTTGTTGTTACTTTGCAATTTAGTTTTGAGGTACATATTTAACTACTAGGTAAAATATTTTATTATATGCATTACCTTGATGATGAGACTCTCCGGACAATGAGAAATGAGGTGTATCCCACTTCGTGAAATAGAGAATTATGCAAATTCTTTCTCTGATTGTAGACTTCTTCCTAAGCGGCTGGTAAGTATAATACAGAGCTCTGCTCTGCCCAGGAAGGTTTATTGGTTTCTTGGAGCTCCCCTGAAGCCTGGTCACATGTCTAGGTAAGCTGCCCTGTGTCTCCAGCATTAGTACACATTTGTTTTCCTAGCACAGAGAGATTTTCTAGTTTGTGTTTACTTTCTATTACTTGATATAGCAACTGGATTTGGAAGTCACTTTTGGGGAGCCCATTGAGAATGATTATGAGAAACCATTGCTGAAGTGTCAACCTTATATCCTAAGCCTGTTTGATTGTTAAGACTATTCCCCCTCTTTTGCGGCACTTGGGTGGCTCAGCCAGTTAAGTGTCTGACTCTTGATTTTGGCTCAGGGCATATTTTTCCATATAAATTAATAATAATTTCTTCCTCACTATATGCAATTTCAGCCTACATAAGTTTTTATAGGAACACCCCGCTTTTGGATGGTGGGGTAAACCTGTAATCAGGAGAGGGCAAACGTAAATTTGATGTGGTGCGATACACTTTAGCAGGTCCAAAAAATTTAAACTATGCATTTTGATAGCTCTTTACATATATAATTAAGTGGCATTGGCCATCCACAAGAAAAAAAGAAAACACTATTTCCTCACTCAGCTAAACAGGGCCAGATGCTTTATGGGCAATTCATTTCATGATTATATTCAACCTTTGTCCATTACTTTATTTTTGTCCCTGTCACCTTTAGTGCTTTACTATTTGGAGGTAGCAAGGTAGTGTTCTGGTCAATAATGAAAATGGAATTTTGATTTAGAGTGGTTTTAGTTCATTAGCATGCTTTTTTTTCCCCCTAGAAATCTGTGCCATCTATGATTTAGTCATATTAGAGAATGGTTGTGTAACCCCACCTATATATGTATATTCCATGTCTTCAGATGATGGTGATTTATTTCCAGTCTGTGCCTTTTTTTCTTTTCTTTTTCCCTTTTGGATGAATTACAGCCCTTAAGCAGGACGTACACTCAGGAAAGAAACAGAATGCCATTTTAAGCTATCAGTTTGGATTCCTTAGGGAAAGTTCAACTTTAAAAATAAATAACTAAAGCACTTCACTAAATAAAGATCATGAAAGTTTTGTGTGTATCAGCTCATATGATATTTAGTTTCCATGACCAAATATTTGGAAATCCAATTAGATGCAAGAGGTATATTGAATTTGTGAATGGAGCAACAAGTTATCTTTATTAAGTGTGTCCTTTTGGGGAGAGATGATTCCAAAGACTCTTTTCTAGACAAAAGGACTTATTATGAAGTTTTTGTCTGTGACCTTCTGCACTGCTCACTGTTTGCAATCCCACTGAGATCCTGCATTAGAAGAGACCTTTAAATGTTTCTTACTCAGCTCTGAGGACTTCTGTTTCATTGCCTTCTCAGACCTAGAGTCATTAACCACAGAGAGGCAACAGACTTGTAGCTTTTGAATAGCTATGGTTTCTTGACAGAATAAAGAGCTGCAGACTTTCTCTGTATGCCAAAAATAAATCATCCATCACATTTAAAATATGTCTAATGGTTTACATTCCCTGAAAGCAATCTCTCTGGTTTGTGAAATGCACGATAAGGCCATTATACATATAATACTGGTATTTATAATAAGTAGTTTATAAGAACATGACATATAAGAGCCACATCCACAGAAAGATCCAAAAATAGGTTTATCAGTTAGTTATGTGTGAGATATGGGGCTTATTTATTATCATTAATCTCTTGCGTGCAAGAACTAAACCAAACAGTGATATTTACATATAAGGATAATGAAGATTTATTGCAAAATATTAATGCCTCTTTTCTGAGGGCTGCAAATAGTTTCTCAAGGATAAATTAAATACCTTGCAAAATGTTGCAATATATCAAATCATGTAAGTTTTATGTATTACAAAACTAAAATGAGCAAGTGAAAATTTATTGAATAAACTGTAATTTGTCAGTTCCAAAAATATTTTAAGTTTTAAGTGAATGTAATATAATGGATCATTTTTAGTATCTTGTTTTGTATCTTTAGGTAATAGATGATATGAAAAGCTAGATTTCAGACAGTTTGGAAAACATGGAGGTATGTTCTCCATACTATGAGATTCTGGAAAAAAAAATTCTCTACCCTTAGAAGGCCTTCAGAATTTTGGTATTGATTACAGAAAATATATTCCTGAAGAAGAGAATATGAGTGCAGTGAAAGAATGTAGCATGGGTCCATGAACACTTGAATTTGAGCTTTAGACAGTGAGATAAAAATGATACAGATAAAAGATAAACATAAAAGAATGGTTCAAAGCTTGGTAGACTCCTGAAAGCCAGAGGATAAAGTTAAACAAGTTTTACAAAAACCTAAAGGTAATGAAAATAATTTTTCATTTCAGATTTAATGTGGAAATGTGACTCATGACCAGTTATGCAATATTGAGGTTAACTCTGTGAAAGCAGAATTCTTCACTTGGATGTTTGTGTTTAATATATTTACAGGAGGATATTTAGGGGAAGATAGGGGAAAATTCATTCTGATTTTTATTTTAAGACAGACACATAATCTTTCTGAATGATATAAAAGTAAGCATTTAATTAATATTTTTTTCCAGTTTTACTGAGGTACAATTGGCAAATAAAATGATAGGATATTTAAACTAAACATTGTGATGATTTGATGTACATATACTTTTTCAAAATATCCCTTACCATTTAGTTAATGAATACATCTTTGACATATAGTTTAAATGAAATACAATGTAACGCTTTCAAAGGACTCAACTGGTCTCAGTTTCGATTGGAGATGAAGGAAAAGATACTCCAGTTCACTTAATTGGAAAATAGATCACCATGTTTGAGAGTGGGTAGACTCTAAAACCAACTTCAAGGATTTAAAAGTCTCAAGATTCAGAAGAAGGAAAGAATTTTCCGAAGAAGGGAAGAATTCAGAAGAAGGGAGGACTTTTGGAAAGGGCTAGTGGGCACTTCAAGAGGACACTTTGAGGGAGGAGAGGATCTGGGAATAGAAGAAGGGTCCATTGAAAAACCACTCAAGGTCTTCTGTTTAGTAGGGAGGCACATTGTACTGCCATCAGACTTATGTTTGAGAAATTAAGACAATAAAATGTCTAAAATTGGACTTCATCTTCAGGCTAATATGGAGTATCTCATATCTGACTAACATGTACACTGAAAACAGCTGAAAAAAAACACAAAACAAAATAAAAATGAGCAAACCCTTATTTAAAACGTGTGTGTGTGTGTGTGTGTGTATGTATGTATATCTATATAGATATATGTATATATATGTATGTATATATATATCTATATAGATATCTCTATATCTCTATATCTCTATTTCTATCTATATATCTCTATCTCTATCTCTATCTCTATCTCTATCTCTATCTATCTATATCTCAGAAAGACCCAGATTCTGTGGAGAAAGAAAGTGCACTGAGGTACAGTCTCAGCACAATTTTTCATCTCAGGGCATTTGCCATTTACTGGCATTAGGAAGAAATGCCAAAGAAAAAGTAGCAGCTCAGAGCCTATGCCGTAACATTGGGCTAGAGGGAAAAGAAATGAAACACTCTTCAAGCCACCAAGAGAGACACCAGTTGATGGGGCAAGATCCTGCAGAAAAGGGTGGTGTATCCATGCAGTGAGACACAACTGAGTGAAAGAAAACCAGCTACTAAAAAAGTGAAAGTGGCAACCAAAGATTTATGAAATATCACAGTGCC